>NC_134986.1:10000000-20000000 GCF_050947335.1 Megachile rotundata
GAATTGGTTCGTTTGCCTCTGTCACTCGTTGAGGTGCAGATTTTTCATGGGTTGTTTGATTGAATCGGTTTTTGAACGCTCGTTTGCGAATTAAACTTTATTTCCTTCGATAAAGCAATCGATCGATGCTCACTTTTGGTTTCGGTTTATGTCTTTCACCTAATTCTTTTTTTTTAATTACAAAAATTTATGAACTGTCTTTCAGATTTTTATATTTTCAAATTCCTAAATTGTTCAATCACTAAATTAATTTTTAAAATTCCTGAATCGCTGTGTTTTTAAATCTCTGTAAACTCAGATCACCTGCATCCCTAAATTCCTATAACCTCAGATTTACATCCGCAAATCCCTATATCTCCAAATCCGTATATTTCCAAATCCCTAAATCCCCAAATCCATTAATGTCCGAATCCTTATGTCCTCAAATCTCTGCACCCCAAATCCCTACATCCCCTATATCACCAATACAAATATCTCCGAATCCTCAACTCCCAAATATTCCATGAAACAATAAATTTTCCTCACTATTTACCACTTTTAATTAATACAATCCCAACAAATACGTAAATAATTTTCGCATGCAAGAATATTTGTCTCATTATTTAGCAATGTTGATTCTTTGAATTGTATCTCCGTTTCCCGCATTTTACCAACATGCTCCTCATATTTACTTTTGCGATACGTCATTTCACGAAAGAAAATATTATCATTACTACGCGTAATATTATTATATCGATAAGTAAGTTTACCCACCGTTATTAAATGTGATTTCTGTTATCTCATTGTTTTATTATCAGTAACTGGATTATTCGTTACATTATTATCCCGCGGAAATGCAGGTCAATTTCGCGCTTTTGTTCACGTCGATCGTTTTACTAATAATTTTGATTAAAACGTACGTTGTGACTCATAATCGATGGTGTACGAAAAATTTGTACGTATCTTACACAATGAACGTATAATACGATCATTAATAAACTCAGCAGCTACAAAATGGACGCGAATAAAATATTTATCCGGTGATCTATCGCTCTCGGTTTGAACAATGTTGAATTGTTGACGCGGGGTGTAAATTATTTTCCATTTTTTTAATTGTTCTTTCATCGACCGTGATTAAATTCGCAATTCGAATAATTTTTGACGGGGAACTATTAGTGATAAAATAACTACGGTGTAAAACCGGGCGGCTCGATGGAAGTGAATTAAATTGAAAATAAAAAGAACAGAAGGTACTCGTATTTCAATTTCGCGTAGAATATAACTCTGAATCTTTAAATCGATTGACAAATAAACTGCCTTTTTCATTCTCCGCTGCTTTAAATATTGAATATCTTTTTCGAATGAACTCATGATCTTTTAATACGGAATTTAAAAATTCAGAATGTGCAATTTAACCTCTGCAAGATTTATGTTTATTATCGTGTCACTAAAATATTTTGTAAAATTTAGTTGTAGCATAAAATGTACGTACTTATTCTTATTGTAGGTTTTAATTCTGTATGAACAAAATATAATTAACTAAGTTAAAATTGAGTTTATGAATAAATAATTTATAAAAATTTACTAAAGCAAATAATAGGTTAGTTTATAGAAATAACTTGTTATAGCATCTTCATAAGATAAACAAACTGATGTATGAGTAAAATATAATTAACTAAGTTAAAATTGAGTTTATGAGTGAGTCATTTACAAAACTTTACAAAAGTAAATAATAGGTTAATTTATAGGAATCGTTTGTTATAGCATCTTCAAAAGGTAGACAATTCTGTAAATTTTGTTATGTGAGAGCGAGTGGACAATAATATAGCGATGGCCACAACTGGCCATCAAACGGCGACGTTGTGTTTTTCGCAAGGAAGATGGCGGTGTTGTTTTGCTTTCTTGAAAGGACATAGACTTGGTAAGAGTCAAACGAAAAATATTATGTAGCCATCATCGCAGAAATTGTACGAAACAATAAAGATACAAAGACTTGTATCAATTTGTAACAAAAACTCCAATTCTATAAAATTCTATATATCTCACACTTCTAATCGCAAAAAGAAGCCATACTTCCTCATAGGTTAAAGAGAAAAGAATGTCTTGAAAATATAGTCACCCTATACGCAGCAATTAAATGTTGAATATTTTATCAGCAGCGTAATGAATGAATTATCATGAAATGAAATGAGTTACAATTGATTAAAAGCGCTTTTCATTTCGTTCGAGAGAGAGAGAGAACGTGGCGAATACACGGAAGGTTTGTTCAGCAGCGGATGAAATACCGCAGAAGTAAACGGGAGTAAATGAACCGTGATAAACGATTGAAATTTATCGCTGTTTGCTCAAAAGGAAGCATCGATTGTGGCATTGGTCAAAAGCCGCCAGTGCAAGGCATTCGCGACAGAAGAATGGAATTTTATCAGGGAACTATCTGCTGGTTGTTGTCACGTGTAATTAACCATTAGACCCGGGCTTGAGGTACGCGGGTTGCGTTTGCACGCGATCTAATCGGATCAGATTGCGTCCTGCAAAGGCACAACGACCCTCCATCGCGAATGTCACTTGCTGAAATCTTCCAATTAAATTATATTAGCTATTATAATTCTCGGGACAGAAATCTTCTGTTAAAAGTCTTTTGGTTATATGAGACTTCTTAATTATAGCAACTTATGGAAGCTACGTTTGGGTACCATATTTAGTCTCTCAATTAGGAGAGGATAGGAGATAATAAATATGTTGTGTTATATATTACATAACACTATAGTGATTATAGTAGAAAATGTATATTGCGTTAGTATTTATTTCATTTTGCTGCTGGTTCTGATGGTTCAATTGTTGAAGTATGGTTTACTCTATGATTCATATACCTCAAATTAGAAATTCGTAAATTTTGTAAATACTAACTAAAGATATATAAATGTTGGTATCTACATTATATTCTCCCAACAAAAAATAAATGATGAAACGTTCAGAAACTAAAATTAGTCCTATTAACGCTATTTTAAGTCCTATGCGAGATATGTCCATTGCCAAGTGATATTTTCTCGAATCCTCATGCGCAGTGTCCACATTTAACGTTGTATCGTTGCCAAAGAAGTATATGTAGTCCAAAGAAAATTGATTAACTTTATCGCATCTTGGCACTGTTAATAACTGATAATAACATAAGTATAAGTGCTATATTTTACCTGAAGTAGTGTACCGTAAAAGAATAATGAATTAACCCCTCACAAGTCAGCCAACTAAATATTCACTGCAATATTAAAACAGATAAAGAAAGATAGAACATCAATTCTATATTCAGCGATTGACTAAGCAAACTGTAAATGAACCTGAATTAAAAATTGAAACGTATTTGCAATTCGAATAAGATCTATTATTCAGGATTAATTTATACATTCAGGGATGCACACGTTGACTATCACACAAAAGCAATTGAATATTTAATCGGATAGTATTTTTGTCGTGTGTATCGTATGTTATCTTCTACCAACGTTAACACATTGATTAGTACATATATAGAAACAGTTGAAAAATTGATGAGGTCTTTTCATTTTCAACAAACCTCAAATATTTCCACGGTATTTTCGACTTACTGTTTATAATTGCAAATAATTAATACAATTCCTACTTAATAAGTAAACAAACACATGGACAATTCGTATCAAAATTTAAACGTCAGCGAGTAAATTTATGAAGAAACCCAATAACCTCGTAAAGCAATGTAGCTCTAAATATACAAATATTATCGACGAATACCTGTCAATTTTTTTTGTCTTCAAAATTACACTTTCCCGTTAAGTGTACCAGCTGGTAAATTCGTTTGATCTCGAAGATAGGAAGAAAGTCACGTTCACGGCGTAAACTCGGCTAATTTCGATACGTGAACGCGAACAAAGCGCAGTCTCTACCGTTTACATCCTCTTCTGTGCCAACGGATGCTCAAAGCGAACTCCCGGGGTTATCACGTTGAACGTTAACGGGATTTCCGATCCCGAAATGCGATTTAAGACGAAACGCATGACGGCCAAATTTTACGAGTGGCATTTTAAGCCGGTCATACGCCGGAACTTCTCGCCGCGGCCTTTTATCGAACGCTTTGATCTCCGCCAGCGCGGTTTTTCGACTCGACCGTTCTTCTTTCGATACTCGTTTCTGCTTTTTCTCGTTCCGTGAAAAACGTACCGAGAATTGTGCCCTTTGCAGCTGGAGAAGGGACGGATAGTAAAGATTAGCTTGCTTTCAATTAAAATGCTCTTTGATCCGAAGAGTAAGTACCCTCTATTTACTACCTGGACGGTAAATATTAGCGTAATGATCCTTCTTTGCTGTCGCTTTATGCGCAAATTAAACGAAATTTTTTCTTTGCGTCACTTCAAAATTGACGTGAAATGGTCGTTTTTTATCGTGCAGGATCTATCTCTTTTTATCTCATTTTTAGAATGACTTATTTTTAGAATAACTCCAAATCGCGTTCTCAAATTTATATATTTTCAAAACTAGTTATATAAGATCTCACATTGTCAAATCTCTAAATTTTTAATTTTGCAACTTGCAAATTTTCAGATGTTTAAACTAACAAAATTTCTAATTTGTCAAACTTCGAAATTTGTAAAGATTCAAATTTTCTGATACTTCAAAGTTTACAGCTCCACACTTGCATCTCTAAGTTTATATATCCAAATCCCGAAATTGTGCGAATATACAGTGTGACAATCAGAAGACTTAGAAATGGGACAAACTTGTTCCGAGCGTCTAATATTGTTCTTGTAATAGTTCACCTTGAAGCGAACTCTCAGCTGTCAGAACAGTCTGTGGTACAACCGGTAGAACAACGGCGTGTCAAATGTATACGTAAATGACTTGTCGGATAATCAGAATAGCTTCCTCGAAGCATGTACGTGGTCCGGACATGTCTCCAGGGTACACGGAATAGCACGGCGGTTGCTTGGTTAGTGGACGTTGAACCATGAAAGTGGACACTGGATATCATCCAGGTACACTCGGATGCAACGTAGGCTTCCTTTCGATAGCAACTCCTATGTAAATTTCTTAATTTTCAAATTGTCTTTGTCAACTGCAACGTGTACATATGTGTAGATTCACACGTACCAAGATCATCAAATGCCTAAGTCCTTAAATATCTACATATCTAGATCCAATGTCAAATTTGTAGATCCTCATTAAATCACTATGTAACTAAATCTGCAAATCTCAAGATCAAGTTCCCATGTCCCCAAATCGTTATATGTCCACATTTCTATATACCCAAATTTCCAGGTCCCCAAATTCCTACATCCTCAAAGTCCCACATCTCCAAATTCCAACACTCCCAAATTTCTATATCCACAAATCTCTACGTTTCCAATTCCCTAGATCCCTAAATTCCCACATCCCCAAGTTCCCACATTCCCCAATTCCCACATCTCCAAATTCCCACATCCCCAAATCCCTACATCCCCAAATTCTCACATCTCCAAATTCCCACATCTCCAAATTCTCACATCTCCAAATTCCCACATCCCCAAATTCCCACATCCCTAAACTCCCACATCTCCAAATTCCCACATTCCCAAATTCCCACATCTCCAAATTCTCTCATCCCCAAATTCCCACATCCCCAAATCCCAAATTCCCCAAATTCTCACATCCTCAAATTCCCACATCCCCAAATTCCCACATCCCCAAATTCCCACATCCCCAAATTTCCACATCCCCAAATTCCTATATTTCCAAATTTCTAAGCCTCTAAATCTCTAAATTCCCAAATACCTATCTCCCCAAATTCCTTGATCCCCCATCTCTACATCTCCAAATTCCTAGTTCCCCAAATCCATAAGCTCCCATGTCAATAAACCCCCAAATTTCCAACCCCACAAATTCCTAAGTTCTCATATCTCTAAATCCCCAAATTTCTAACCCTCCAAATCCCGAAATTCCCAAACACCTATCTCAATTTCCTAGGTTCTCAATTCTCAATTATACTCCATCTTCAAATCCTAAAAAATCCCTAAAAGTCAACTACTAAAAGTGAACTAGTAAACCGTTGTCATATTTTTCCTCCGGAATCAAGATTTGCTGTCGACTGTACAGAGAGGTCAGGTGCGAAGACAAACGCTGAACCGCGCTGTGCGGTGTCCTCGTTCGCGATACAAAATTGCCACCGTTTCGGACAATCAAAAAACAAATGGCCGCTTAACTATGGAATAATACTCGTGACGCGGAATTCTCGATCTAGCACGGGAATTTCATTTCGCTCGGCAACTTAAGCGTGCCATTCAGCCAGATTAAAATCGTTACCTCCGTGAAACTGTGCGAGCAAAGGTGCTCCAACTTGCCTGCTCCCTGGACAACGATTTCAAAAGAAAATTTCGCCTGAATTCTCGGCCGGGAATTAAAGATACTCTACGACTCCTGTATCGAGATTCAGACAATTCCTCTGTTAATCCCCGTTCTGTACTACTTTCCTCTTTCTTAATTTCAATTCCAACCTTATTAATATATTTCCTCATCTTATTTTCCATTAACTTTTTCATATCCGTGATTAAACGAACGAGTCGAATCTTATAATTAGATTCGATGTTGGTCATTTTGGGCTTGAGACGATTTTTTATTATTGTAGTGTCATTTCTTGGGTCTGAAAGTGTATAGTGTTTCACAAAAGTAAGTTTTATTTTCGTTGTATGAAATAATTTAAATGATATGTGTTATTAAATTTTTTAAATGTGAAATAAGATAAATGTGCATTATAAGGTACATTGGAATTGAAAAATTTGATCAACTGATCATAAATTATTTTACGTTACAGTTTTATTTATTACTAGACTCCACTAATTGTCAGAACTCTGCTACAAGGCACACTACACATTAAAACTGTAACAAATTACATTCACATCAAAATGTACATTAAAAAAAATAACAAAACTAGTGTTCAGAACAATTTCATTATTTATCACGTACATTTATAGCCAATGCATAGATAGAACGACCAGTCCCGTAAAATAATGACACTTCACCGACAACATCTACCGTTATCAGATAAACCTTGATTTTCAATTCCTACGCTTTCCATTTGTTACTGCAAGGGCATGCACGAGAGCGCGTGCTCACTTTTCTTTTTATATTACAACGTACCTATCAATGTTCGTCGATAAATTCACTTTTATCAAGCCTCATTTCCATGTTCGGTATACTTCGATGTATTTTTTTACCACGCTGTAAAATATTCCAGCCGTTAAAAGTTCCCATAAAAAAAAACGTTCGTGCACAAATATTTTATTCTCTGCTCGAGAATGAACGGAAAAAATTCGCAAAAGTGTTGGGTGTCTTGTAGCTTACTTATTTTAGTATTGTTCATTTTATTATTTAATTGTTATTCGATTTGAATTTATATTAATGTACGAAAATTCGTATATTTTAACTTTGTTGTAAAATTATATTTATCTTACATTATTAATTTATTTCAAGGATCGATTAAATGTTAAAAGCTCAAATATTAAAATAATATGATTTTAAACCACAGTATAAAAATATGATTATAAACGACAATAAATTGATTTGCACTAAACTGTTTTTAACCACCCACGAGTTTGATTTTCGACCGTTTGAAGCCAAAACAATCAATTGCGAATATGGCGGGAATAAAGCATGACATGCGCGGCGATAACGAAAAAATTAAACTCCATGTTAAACAAGTTAACAAATAAAAAGTAGTCTCGCACAAAATGGTATAAACACATATTACGGTAGCGAGCTTTTAGGTAAAAAAGCTCTCCGGTATCATCTGAATAGGAAAATTTGGTCGTTCAAATGCAGAATGTATATTTTAGTTATGGAAAAGGCTGACGGACGAACACTCGGTGATGTAACCGCATAAATGTTTGAAAGAGGGACACACGTGTATTTTCAAAGAATTCTTTCCACGTTTCACCGAGATGTCCTTAAAGTTACATCGCCTCGGTAGAAACCGTTTGACTTAACTTGCCCGCTTGCAGGAAGCTCGACTACCGTTTCAAACTAGTCAACATTCATCCTGGTGGCACGGAAACCGTCGTATTTTATTCTCGAATTTAGTCGCTGCTACTCGTGCACGATCTTACTATGCCGGCTGAACTTGTTTGCACGATTCTCTGCGACTATAGCGTGTGTCATAAGTTTCTCTACAATTCTGTCCTAGACCACTTTCGCCATTATGCGTACACCGTGCGGTCAAATCTCGACTGGCTATAGTTATTCGAGGCTTGAATAGTGCCACGTTTGAATTAAACCCGTTTCACAATAACTGGTAACTGCCAAACTAACGCGTTTCGCGATGATTCTTATAAAAAGTGTCATAAGGCATTATATCACATCACGTTCCTCTTGAGACCATAAAGACTATAAGCTACATAAAAATATGATATATATCATATAGCTACAAGTAAATTAAATACCATTAAGTATTTGTAAACGAAGTCGATATATAAAAAATGTAAAATCTCATTAGAAAAGCGGTTGTAAAAATTAGACACCGAATGCTTTGTAAAGGGAAATTAAGCTCCGAAGATTAAAGAGAATAAAGGGCGTCTTTTTATGGAACAACGGTCGATTCTGTTAACCTTCGATTTGCATGAGAAAGCTTTCATTTTCAAACTGGGAACTATCTGAACTCCTTGAGCGTATAGTGCGGTTTTTAAGGGGCACGAAAAAAAGGGACGGACCAACAAAACTCATCGAGCTACGAGTTAAAAATTTTTAATAACTCGAGTATCTCGTAAAAATGCATGAGTAAACGCCGATAAAATCGTAATGGAATTAAAAAAGTTGCGCGGCATTCTTTGTACGATTCTATGGTCTTTTTAAAAATGAAAATGTAAAACGCGTTAAATCCTTCCATTAAAAAGTGTGTACGGTACAAGAAGGTCATCTGCATATCTCTATTTTTTAATAAATTTTTTATGGATTTGAGAATTTGAAAATTCTTTCAACGTATTGTTTAAATAACGTTTATGTCGGATTTAACGGAAGATTAAAAGAAATATTTGTAAATGAAGAACGTTAATTTAAAAAGAGTAACCTTCGACATATTTTTCATTGTTATCTGACATTATGTCGTACTCCAACATAATCGGCACTTGCCATCGTGTTATCGATCTCCGTTCACGCCTCTTTCACACAGCTAGATCGCGGTTACACGAGCATGATCGTGCAATCAAAATTCAGGAAGTAATCGTCGCGACTGTCAAACGCACAGCTACAAATAGAATTGTATTAGGAACTCCAATATTGGAACATAATAATTGAACGTTGCACGATGTACGCGTTCTGCAATCCAATCATGCGACTATTCCTGTATCACCTCCAATTAAATCAAAGTTTTCATTCAAACTAGCTGAATCTGTGTAATGAAGTTGTATCAAAGAATCAGTATAGTACAAGTACAATATTCGATATAAATATAACATGTAACATAAATGCAAGCATAAAACAGAAATAATATTCTAGTACCATATTATTTTTTAAGTAGGATTGTCCTGTTTTATCGAGTACAAGTATGGTTATCGATAGTGTCGATGAGATGAGATCAATACAGAGATACTATCGAACTGATATCGATAACTCGATGTATCAATATTATCGAAATATTGTCGATAAGTCGACATATCGATATTATCAGTGTTATTGATGATTCGATATATGGATGTTATTGAAATGTTATCGATGATCAATATATCGATATTATTGAAATATTGTCGATAACTCGACATATCGATATTATCAGCGTTATTGATGATTCGATATATCGATGTTATTGAAATGTTATCGATGATCGATGTATCGATATTATTGAAAAATTGTCGATAACTCGACATATCGATATTATCAGTGTTATTGATGATTCGATATATCGATGTTATTGAAATGTTATCGATGATCGATATATCGATATTATTGAAATATTGTCGATAACTTGACATATCGATATTATCAGTGTTATTGATGATTCGATATATCGATGTTATTGAAACATTATCGATGATTCGATATATCGATATTATTGAAATATTGTCGATAACTCGACATATCGATATTATCAGTGTTATTGATGATTCGATATATCGATATTATTGAAATGTTATCGATGACTCAATATATCGATAAAATATCGAAAACATTTTTAACAAATAACACATAATAATAAAATCGAAATGCAATTATTTTGACTTGAAACAGTACTACATTACATTAACAGTTTAAACAAGAAATAATTTTATAAAGACTAATATTTTTCCGATAACACAAAATTATCAAAATGAACGATTTGATTGATAGTCTTATCAAACGAGTAACGAATTAAATTTCGTTAAAAAATACCCAAGTCCGTATAAACAGAATTTTCCGGTATTTTCCCGGTTTAAAAGATCAACAGAGTACAATTCAAAAACGAGGGAAAAAGAAACACAGATACATGGAGTGCAGCAGCTGTTGAGACAAGGGAAATCGTTGTTCCAGTACTCGAGAATTTACACGAAACGGCTACTCCTCAGCCGATAAAAGCTGCCCGTTAAAATTGAAGTTGAACAAGGAAATATATCGCGACTCGGGCGAAGACCGCGAACGTGATACGAATTTCCAGTTTCTTGCATAACGAAACTGCGAGAAAAATTTTCACCACGCATACGGTCCGATGAAATTCGCATTAAACATTAACCTGCGACAAACTGATGTTCCGAAGGCTTTCACGAAGAAAATCGAACGATCAACGTTACATTCGACTGACCTAAAGTGTCGTTCACCCCGAACAATCGTTTGGCGGACTTGGAAAAATCTCGTCGAGATGCAACGCCGCTTTTGAAAAGCGTCTTATCACTGATCATTTCCTCGTACCCGACCCCCGAGGAAATTGTTTTTCTTCTTCGTTATTTTTACTTCTTCACCATTTTCTGCTACGATTTGTTGAGCTCCGTTGTTCTCGGACGGAACACTTTGTTCAATACTGTTCTTTGTTATAATTCAGGAGAGGATCGTTACGAGGTGCTGTTAGCCTGTCGCATTTTCGCGTTTATTACTTCGCAAATGTGCAAGTTTGAAAGTTTGAGTACCTAGGAAATTGGGAATTTGAAAATTTTATGTATAGTAAAATCCTGAGTGTGGAGTTCCAGTGCAGTAAATTCTTTGATTTGTGGTTCCACGCAATGAATTTCCAAATGTGAAGCTTCGAACAAAGCAAAGTCCAAATGTGGAATTGTAGAGTAGATTTTCAAAAATGGAATTGCACGTCAAAATCACAATTACGATTCTACACGCGAACTCGAATATAGAATTCTGCTTTGAACATCTAATATAACAGAGTCTATTTTATTTGATTTAAATGAGTTTCATATTTCTAACCAGAATACAAAATAATTTTAATTTGCAACACAAAAAAAATTTATTTTACATATTTTTCATATTTATTTTCATAATAATTTTCAACAATAATTACGCTGTTAAACAAGTTGCTTAATAAGAGGAAAAGGGATCCACTAAGTAGAGAAAGGATTGTGTGAAGTAAAAAAAGAACAAGTAGTAAAAGCTACAAAGGAATGAAAATGAAAAAGGCACTCTAAAAAATCAAGGAAGGTTCCGCGTTTTGAACAGCGCGGCTTGATGCAAACGACAGCTCTTTCACCGGGAACAGAACACGAAGAAAATCAAGAAAATTACTTTTAACGATCCTTCTTTCATTTGTGCGGAACGCATTCAACGCGGCTAATAATATAAACTTCAACTGGATTGAGGAAAGCACGTGAAAGATATGAACGTGACAAATCGCGGCAAAGTGTAAAGCAACAAGTTTATAACGACTGTGCTTTCATCAAAATAACAGAATACCTTTCGTCTACTTTCCAAAAACACATCAACTTCTAATGTGCAGCCCTTGTTTCGACGCTGAGGTGAAAAGATATTTTTGAACGAGTAAGGAACAGTTATGGGCGAAACGTAATTATCGCGGTACAGAATTAGTTTGATGCAAAATACAGTATTGTTGATTCGCGTTTGTGTAAAGTGAAAGGTGTGTGCCATGTGTGTGGAATTCTATGTTTGGAATTTGGGTGTGAATAGAATTTTTATTTGGGATTTTGCTGTATGAAGAATTCTATACATGGGATTCTACTGTGGATGGAATTCTATACGTGGGATTTTACTGTGAATGGAATTCTATATTTATGATTTTGTTACATATGGAATTTCATATGTGAGACTTTATTGCGTGTGGAATTCTACATTTGGATATTCGGTATATGTGGAATTCCATATTTTGGACTTTGTTGAGTGTAGAATTCTACACTTGGGATTTTGCTATTAATGGAATTCCATGCTTAAGATTTTGCTATGGGTGGAATTTTATAGTTGAAATTTTGCCGTGGGTGGAATTCCACATACGGGATTTTGCTATGGGTGGAATTCCACATATGGGATTCTGCTATGGGTGGAATTCCATATTTGGGATTTTGCTATGGGTGGAATTCCACATTTAGAATATTGCTATCGGTGGAATTCCGCATTTAGGATTTTGCTAAGAGTGGAATTCCACATTTGGAATATTGCTATCGGTGGAATTCCACATTTGGGATTTTGCTATGGGTGGAATTCCACATTTGGAAAATTGCTATCGGTGGAATTCCACATTTGGAATATTGCTATCGGTGGAATTCCACATTTGGAATATTGCTATCGGTAGAATTCCACATTTAGGATTTTGCTATGGGTGGAATTCCACATTTGAAATATTACTACGGGTAGAATTCCATGCTTGGAATTTTACTATGTACGGAATTCCACGCTTGAAACGTACCTATGTATAGAATTCCATACTTGACATCGCGCTATGTGTAGAAATCCACACCTGAGATTTCGCTCTGCATAAAATTCCACATTTGAAATTTCACCGATATTGAATTCCATAATAAAATTTTACTCTTCCATCTCCCACCCTTCCTCACATAAAAACTCCATCTTTCTCCACAGATACAAAAACAGTCTTCTTCCTAGTGTCTCAAAAATACCCTAACCTCCACACAAAGTAATTGAAAAATAAATGTCCATTTCCATCTCCCACATAATACGAACGCAAAAACCATTGTCCAACGGAAAACAAGCTTCTCTCGCAAGCATAGTGCAAGTTCGATAAGCGAACAGTTAGAGAAAGTATGTCGAACAGTGCGCGAAATAAATCGAAGGCTTTTCATCTCGCGAGATAGGTAGTTCTCGAGCGAGACTTTGGCTGAGAAGTAGAGCCCGAGAGGCATCCGAGAGACACTTTTAATGACTCTTCCAAGGTACACGGCCGGTGTTCGCCATCTTCTTGGCTATTTCGTTCTAACGCTGGCCAAAGCTACTGACTGCAACTAGTAGCCGCGGGTATTCCCGTTGGCAACGTCAGCACACTTTGTCACTTGGTTAAAGGATCGTTTTTTTGCTCTGCTAACCTACCCGCACCGTCTGTAATGCAAGAATTCGTGGAACTGCTTTGTCGTGATAAGGGATGCTGATTAAGAAAATTGGTGACGATTCTTAAGTTGATTTTGAAAATATTTAAGGCGAAGTGAGATAAATAGCAAGTTAAGTTCAAGTATGAATTGATGTGATGCTGGGGTTTAGATGAGAATTATTTGAGAGGAGTTGGACAATTGTTTAAAATTGTAGGTAGGTGTTATTATCAAATTTCTAAGTGCTCAAAGTCTCAAATTCTCAAACTTCCCGATGCTCAAAATCTCAAATTCTCAAATGAACAAACACTAAAAAATTCAAATTCTCAAAAGCACAGATTTTTTAAACTTCAAATTCCCAAAAGTTTCAATTCTCCATAAAATGTCTCGTCTCCAAATTCTCCACACATAGCAAAATTCCAAATGTAGAATTCCACTCATAGCAAAATTCCAAATGTGGAATACCACCCACAGCAAAATCCCCAATGTGGAATTCCACCGATAGCAATATTCCAAAAGTGGAATTCCACTCATAGCAAAACTCCACATGTGGAATACCGCCCATAGCAAAATCCCAAATGTGAAATTCCACCGATAACAATATTCCAAAAGTGGAATTCCACTCATAGCAAAATCCCAAATGTGGAATTCCACCGATAACAATATTTCAAAAGTGGAATTCCACTCATAGCAAAATTCCAAATGTGGAATTCCACCCATAGCAAAATTCCAAAAGTGGAATACCACCCATAGCAAAATTCCAAATGTGGAATACCACCCATAGGAAAATCCCCAATGTGGAATTCCACCTAGAGCAAAATTCCAAATGTGGAATTCCACTCATAGCAAAATCCCAAATGTAGAATACCACCCATAGCAAAATCTCAAATGTGGAATTCCACCGATAGCAATATTCCAAATGTGGAATTCCACTCATAGCAAAATCCCAAAAGTGGAATACCACCCATAGCAAAATTCCAAATGTGGAATTTCACCCACAGAAAAATCTTAAGAATGGAATTCCATAAATAACAAAATCCCAAGTGTAGAATTCTACCCTCAACAAAGTCCAAAATTCCCTAGTTTCCCTATTCCCAAACCCCCAACCTTCAAATCTCCAAATCACTACATAAGCAATTACCCAAAGTGGGCATTTGGGACTTTGAGCGCATAGAAACTTCAAAATTAAAAAACTTCACATTTCAGAAACTTAAAAATCTCGTTCCAAAATCGAAACTATTCGTGCTTTATACCTTTCCTCTAAATATGATTTTCACGTCTCATATATTTTATACAAATCAACATTTCTTTTATATTTAAAAACATCAACTGTTCGAAAACGATTACCTTCAATTACACCCTCTGTATCAAATATCCATCTAACTCCTTTAATATTATTCTCCACTATCTCCAACGTAATTTTACGTCCACGTTTTCCCGAGAAGTGATTTTCTCTAATTGCAAGGGAATTGTGTTGTCTCCGTATTATCTTCGTTTCGAAAATGAATGCCAGTGTACGACTTTAACCAAGGATTAAATTGCTCGAATGTTGCGTTAACGAAGGGTCCATTCATCCGAAATGGCTTCCGTTAACGAACGTATGAAACATAGTCGCGAGAGGCTGTAACAAGACGAAGAAGTAATTGAGAATATTCAAAGTTCGTGCGATGCTTTCTTTGAAGGTTTCGTTGGTACAAGTTCTTCGCTACGTGTCGCGCGATCGTGACACTTTCGAAGTAACTTCGTTCCAATTGAGGATGGAAACGTCTTCCTGATCCACGTTACGAGATTATCTGTGTCTTTCTGTCTCCGGACGTGCTTAGCGCTCCGGGATATATTTCTTGGCCAAGCAACCGCTGTTCCAAGAATTTTAACTTCGATCAGTTTATTCGACTTTTTGCCGATCTTGCGGATTATCTGTCCGGACTGTCACTTTCTCATTAATTTCATTGGGATCATAATTTTATCTTCCATTTAAGTACTTTTAGAAATTTGGATTTTATTTGGATTTATTGAATTTAGAATAAAACAATAAGTGGCGCGGTCTGTTTTGTTCGGCCGAAGTGCGAAATAAAGTAACACGGTCTACTCGATTTAGTTTGACGGGAACCACGTGTTGAAGCTTGGCACGTTTGCGTGAGAATCGACGAACTGCGAGACGTGATAGTATATAAGTCCCGCTCGGATACGAGCGGATTATCAAACTTGGCAATAGCGAGCAATAAAAAGTTTCGAGTAGGAAAGTACGAATGAAATTATCGTTTCATTGCGTTTGACCTGAAAAGGGTATCTATCCACCATCGTTCCCTCGATGTGTTAATTAAAAATGCTTTCGCTACCACTCCACGGACGAATTAAAACGTTCGGTTGTCTTTCGACTTTCAATCTTGCCGACGTTATTAGTTGCTCTTTTTTCACTCCCTTTGTGAGCGATGCTTACGCGACTCGTTACAGTCTATCATCGGTGTTTAGTTAATTAACTCGTAATTAGCTGCTTCAATCGAGGCGTTCCTGTTGCGTCAAATAGTTTAATTGCGCAGTAAGATCATTTATTTTTGATGAGAGCAATTAGCGGATGTTTACTCGAATCAAATCCTAATGATGTTATTGAATATTTTCATCTTTCTGAATCACTAAATATTACATTTCTTAATTTTTTAAATATGTAAAGTCTTTTCGAAAAGTTTTACGCGTAAATCCACTTTTAATCTTTTTCTTCATAAAGATTGTCGAAAGATTAAACCAAGAATATCGAACTGTTCTTGAAATTACTGAATTAAACTTTAATTAGCTTATTAAGCTCTATCTCAAAATTAACATCACGTATAACTAAAGAGTAGTATTACACGGTATAATAATAGTACTATAGAATGATTGTCCGATAACTAAGAAGGGTTTTTCCTACGAACCTAATCATCGGCTATTCATCAAACGGTTAACAGCCACTAGCTAACTGGCGATTACTATAATTTATACGGCATGATTTAGAGAACGACAGTCCGAACAGTTCGCGAAACTGTTCATCGTAACGGAATTGCTCAACAGACGGGATATCCTGATATTTTAATCCGTTTCACCATAACTCAACTGTAATCGAGTCATTTAACAACCATGATACACACGATTCCCGGATACCATGAACGTTTCTCATTTACGATTACGCGTTGACCGCTGAAGATGAAACGATCAACAGTTATTGAACCTCTAAATGAAAATGGAAAAATGGGAGGGGGAAATTGGGTCGTAAAATGGAGATGGATTCGAGTTTCGTTATTGATCGAATTAAATGAGGTGCAAATATAGTTTTGGGGATGTGAGGTGTAGTAGTGGGAGGATAAGGGTGTACGGAGATCTAGGGACATGGGACATACCTTTCTAGGAATCTAGGAATCAAGGAATGTAGAAATGTAGAAATGTAGAAATGTAGAAATGTAGAAATGTAGAAATGTAGAAATGTAGAAATGTAGAAATGTAGAAATGTAGAAATGTAGAAATGTAGAAATGTAGAAATGTAGAAATGTAGAAATGTAGAAATGTAGAAATGTAGAAATGTAGAAATGTAGAAATGTAGAAATGTAGAAATGTAGAAATGTAGAAATGTAGAAATGTAGAAATGTAGAAATGTAGAAATGTAGAAATGTAGAAATGTAGAAATGTAGAAATGTAGAAATCTAGAAATCTAGAAATCTAGAAATCTAGAAATCTAGAAATCTAGAAATCTAGAAATCTAGAAATCTAGAAATCTAAAAATCTAGAAATCTAAAAATCTAAAAGTCTAAAAATCTAAAAATCTAAAAATCTAAAAATCTAAAAATCTAAAAATCTAAAAATCTAAAAATCTAAAAATCTAAAAATCTAAAAATCTAAAAATCTAGGAATCTAAGAATCTAGGAATCTAAGAATCTAGGAATTTAGAAATCTAGGAATCTAGGAATCTAGAAATCTAGAAATCTAGAAATCTAGAAATCTAGAAATCTAGAAATCTAAGAATATAGAAATATAGAAATATAGAAATATAGAAATATAGAAATATAGAAATATAGAAATATAGAAATATAGAAATATAGAAACACAGAAATACAGAAATACAGAAATACAGAAATACAGAAATATAGATTCCGTACTTAATAAGTCCGCTACAAACAGTTTCTTCAGTACACACTTTCCTGCTGATTAATTTTCCAGCATGGAGCGCTACCGCATTTTACTCGAGACTTTACGATATCGCACTTTGCTGAATAAACAACATCAATGTTGAATAAACCGAAATAACTTATATTTCTTTTATAAGTCGAGTCAGTTACGGCTAACATTTTCCGCGTTGTTTATATTTGCAATTCTCTACAATTTTAGTCTAAATTTAATCAAAACTGATCAAGTTAAACATCTCTCTTCCAAAACTACATTAAAAACTTATAACGCATCTTATATAAAAATGGTTATACCTACGAAAAAAACTTATATAACCTTTCTTATAGACAATTTCCTAAACAACAAATTCTATAATAACCACTTTTGTCGTAAAACCTATAGTTAACGAGATATTTGCCAATTCTTGTTCCAACCTTTGTCTATAAAATTTTTAACAGCGCTCACATCGCTGGATATTTTAAGTGAAAGTTTCAAGATAAAATAACCTAAAAATACAGCTGCTTAGAATTACTCCGCAGTTTGGTGATATTTCAGTCTGATTTCCCATGCTGGAGGATTCTACAGCGACGGTGTAGGCAATTCGAAAATAAATACAGTATCAAAGGGTTAAGTTTCCAGAGAACTCCCACGGTAAATCGCAATCTCTGATGCGTTAAACGACAGGCCGGCTGAAACTTTGGCTCAGCAAAACTCCGTAACTTGGTACATTGATATATTAACGCGAGAACTTCTCTCGACACGCGAGAAACTCGCGTGGTATTACAAAATACGCTCGAAGAACGGAATAACTCGATCGAAAATCGAATAGAGAGCGCAAATCCGTCCGACAAGAACAGATTCGTTTTCTAATTTTTCGATTTGCACGGACGGAGAGAGTAACACCGGAAACTACGGATGTTATTCACCGGACAAACAAAACCTGCAACTCGCGCATCCGCCTAGAATAGATGCATCAATATTTTCCTCTAATTACACATTCTATCTTCCTATTTTCACGCTCCGAATTGTTCGATAAACGAGTGGCAAGTTTCCGCACCTATAAATTCGACTCCTACAAAGTTAAAAAATTCTTAAATTTAAACGTTACAAAATCTACATATTTTTCCAGTCAAAAACTCTCAATTCTTTGCAAAATTTCAAGATGGTTTATCGGAAAATTGCTGTAAATTATACAGTAGACGGTGTACAGATAATTACAAAGTCGTAGGATTATCACGCGTTTACCCGACCGGTTATTTCCGCGGCTTTTTCGCATTACAATTGCGTGTAATCGGATTATCGATCCGATTACTAGCCGGAGGGCTGTAATTAGCATTACATTCACAATTTTAGTTACAGGCCCGTGGTAAATTTTACTTATCGTCCGGCTACACCGAGCTTCGTGTAAAGTTGCGCGCACGGGACGCCGCTATAATTGCAACATGATAACATTGATAGCGGCAAGCTTGCCGTAATTAATTTCCTACCGAGCCCTCATTGATTCTTTTCTCGTAAAAATTTCATCCTCGGTACACCGTTCAATATTCAGATACTATCATATTTAAGCGTTATTCATCGATGCTTATATTTATGAACATTCATAAATTTAAGTTGGAGGAATATTTAATTCTTCATTCACGACTAGATGTTTCAATTTATTTAGGAAATATTACGACTGGGTATTTTCTTGAAAAATAAACATTTGACCAAATATTAATTTATTTTCTTCCTCAATTGATGTATGTATAATTTTCATGCACATTCTACGTATTTATTAGTACATGTTAAATAATCTACTATCTTATAAATATTTTATTAATTTGCATGTAGCAAATGGTTGCAACATTTCAAAACACCTGTCGAAAATTTAAATGACTATATGAAACTTGTCTATATTTATAAACAGTCATAAATTTAAATTGGAAAAATATTTAATTCTTCATTCACGACTAGATGTTTCAATTTATTTAGGAAATATTACGACAGGGTATTTTCTTGAAAAATAAACATTTGATCAAATATTAATTTATTTTCTTCCTCAATTGATGTATGTATAATTTTCATGCACATTCTACGTATTTATTAGTACATGTTAAATAATTTACTAGCTTATAAATATTTTATTAATTTGCATGTAGCAAATGGTTGCAACATTTCAAAACTCCTGTCGAAAATTTAAATGACTATATAAAACTTATCTATATAAATAACAAACAATAACTAAAGATCTATTCAAATAATAATAAATAATGCATGGTAAGAAAAGAATTTTGTTGACGACTAGCTATAAAGGTTTGCAGATAATCGAGTTAATACAATCGATATTTCAGAGCGATAGATTCAGTGTTCGAACTTCGTACGAAGTTTTAACGAACAGGCGAACAATAACAAGCCATAAGAATACGGGACGGAGAACTTTTTACAAATCGTACAAGACAAGAAATTTTCTTGCGCTTTCTTGAGCTCATCAGCTTTTCGAGTTCAACGACTTTGCTCAGGTTTCTTACGTACGGGTTGAAAACAATGGAACTAGAAAGAAAAGTCGACGGCTTGCGTTCTAATTACAACCGTCGCGGTAACAAAGTGAATTTCAACGTTTGTTTTTCTGCCAACGCTCCTTCATTGACCCGGCAATCTCGAATTAAGGCATCGTGAACGAAAACCTTGCAATAATCAAGTCTCCGCCGGTACGTGCTCGATGGAGAATAATTTCCAGCGAAAACAACCTTTTAATTATTTCGAGACCTTATCGAATTAATTCTATTCCGAAACCACTTCGTTGCGTGATTATTTTTAATCGATGAACTTAATTTTAGTCAACAGATACTGTTATTATAATGTTAGGAGCTTTTATAATAAAACAGAAAGAAGAAATATAGAATCATACTCAATGATTAACTAAAAGATAGGTTTTATTCTGAAGACAATTAATATAAATGATCAGCAAAATTGTATTGAAGTTAAAATAACTAATTGTATGATACCATCAATTTTATAATGGTAAAAATATTATTATTAATATTAATTTTGTATGACAGTAAAAATATTTCATTTCCTGAAGAATTTATATTCTGATGATAATTAATATAAATGATCAGCAAAATTATATTGAAGTTAAAATAACTAGAATGATACCATCAATTTTACAATAATAAAAGTATTATTATTAATATTAATTTTGTGTAACAGTAAAAATATTTCATTTCACTGAAAAAGTATTTCAACTTCAACAAATATCAACAACTACCCTCACCGTTAAATAACAAGTTTTTCTAATAAAAAGAAAAGAGTTACAACAAAAATAAAATTTTCTTGAAAAGCAAAAGAAAATTGATCAGAGAATGTATACTAAGTTAAATTGTTGGTATACTGTCTTTTCTCCAGTTAATTGTTAAATAGCAAAAAGGAAGATATGCCAGAGCAAGTTTCTTTGCTGGTAATCATGAAATCAGTTGGCTCTATTCCACAGCGAAATATTTGTTCTACGTTAGCAAACTCATGCACGAGACTAAAGTTCGAAAGCACTTTTCCTCGCTCGAACAACTTCGAATTGACGTAAGTTTTGTAGCATCTGCCGGATATTGCATTCTTTGGAAACGTCCTTTACGGAGATTCGAAACGACAGTGGTACATGTCGCTTTTTAAACCGACAACTGCTTCGTACCATTCTCGGCAGTGAAACAGATCAATGCATTCTGCCACGTAGACGCGACGTCGAGCGCGAACAAAACGATTCGATTTTTAAATTTTAAATGTCTTGGGTATTTTTTTATTTGAAGTCTAAGGATTTTGGAAGACGGGTTTGACTGTTCTTCAAATTTGTATATTTAATCAATTTCTAATTTTGTGAATAAAATTTCTTAAATTTGTAATTTATAAAATTCACAAATTCGTGTATAGTGAAACTCCTATGTTGACGAATTTTTACATCTTCCAATTTCTATATCACTATATTCCCATTTTCTCAAATTTCTATATCCCCAAATCCCTATGTTTCCAATTTCCTATATCACCAAATTCCCACATTTTCAAATTCCCACATCCCCAAATCCCAAATTCCCCAAATTCCCACATCCTCAAATTCCCACATTCTCAAATTCCCACATCCCCAAATTCCCACATCCCCAAATTCCCACATTTCCAAATTCCCATATCTCCAAATTTCTACATCTCCAAATTCCCACATCCCCAAATTCCCACATCCCCAAATTCTCACATCCCCAAATTCCCACATCCCCAAATTCCCACATCCCCAAATTCCCACATCCCCAAATTCCCACATCCCCAAATTCTCACATCCCCAATTTCCCACACTCCCAAATTCCCACATCCCCAACTTCCCACATCCCCAAATTCCCACATCCCCAAATTCTCACATCCCCAATTTCCCACATTCCCAAATTCCCACATCCCCAAATTCTCACATTCTTAAATTCCCATATCCCCAATTTCCCACATCCCCAAATTCTCACATCCCCAAATTCTCACATCTCCAAATTCCCACATCTCCGAATTCCCACATCCCCAAACTCCCACATCCCCAAATTCCCACATCCCCAAATCCCAAATTCCCCAAATTCCCACATCCTCAAATTCCCACATTCTCAAATTCCCACATCCCCAAATTCCCACATCCCCAAATTCCCACATTTCCAAATTCCCATATCTCCAAATTTCTACATCTCCAAATTCCCACATCCCCAAATTCCCACATCCCCAAATTCTCACATCCCCAAATTCCCACATCCCCAAATTCCCACATCCCCAAATTCCCACATCCCCAAATTCCCACATCCCCAAATTCTCACATCCCCAATTTCCCACACTCCCAAATTCCCACATCCCCAACTTCCCACATCCCCAAATTCCCACATCCCCAAATTCTCACATCCCCAATTTCCCACATTCCCAAATTCCCACATCCCCAAATTCTCACATTCTTAAATTCCCATATCCCCAATTTCCCACATCCCCAAATTCTCACATCCCCAAATTCTCACATCTCCAAATTCCCACATCTCCGAATTCCCACATCCCCAAACTCCCACATCCCCAAATTCCCACATCCCCAAATCCCAAATTCCCCAAATTCCCACATCCTCAAATTCCCACATTCTCAAATTCCCACATCCCCAAATTCCCACATCCCCAAATTCCCACATTTCCAAATTCCCATATCTCCAAATTTCTACATCTCCAAATTCCCACATCCCCAAATTCCCACATCCCCAAATTCTCACATCCCCAAATTCCCACATCCCCAAATTCCCACATCCCCAAATTCCCACATCCCCAAATTCCCACATCCCCAAATTCTCACATCCCCAATTTCCCACACTCCCAAATTCCCACATCCCCAACTTCCCACATCCCCAAATTCCCACATCCCCAAATTCTCACATCCCCAATTTCCCACATTCCCAAATTCCCACATCCCCAAATTCTCACATTCTTAAATTCCCATATCCCCAATTTCCCACATCCCCAAATTCTCACATCCCCAAATTCTCACATCTCCAAATTCCCACATCTCCGAATTCCCACATCCCCAAACTCCCACATCCCCAAATTCCCACATCCCCAAACTCCCACATCCCCAAATTCCCATATCCCGAAATTCCAAACTTCCGCACCCTTAAATTTCCAACCCTCCAAATACCCAAATATTTACAAAGCAAGAAATGAACGATTGGCTCCCCTTTTTCTTATATCACGGTTTTGCTAAAAGGCTCTACGATTCTCGAGCGTGTACGTAGAAGAAGCAGCAACAGGCATGGTCCGTCAAGTATCAACTAAATCAACACGCGATGAAGGATAAACGTTATTCAAATGCGTTGCCTTCATGATACAAAAAATGTTTTTCGTTTAGCAGGTTATTTACTTCGTCACGCACGCTTCTTATAACAGTGTTACTAAATCATTTAACCCAGAATTGAAATATTAAGAAGTGTTTACTTTGACATTTCTAAGGAATTCTTCAGAATAACTGTATTAGATGTATTATTACTTTACTGATATAAAGTTTTATAGCAATTTTATACACCACGGTCTCTAATCAGGATCACAGGAAAATGGTGATCCTCTACGAGTTCAGAGCTGTAGTATTTAACTCACTTTATGAATCAGAATCACTAATCTCTATTGATTAAAACGACTGGAGTTCTCTGAGTTATCTGAATTTAACTAAAAAAACAACCATCAATATACTTAAGTCATATTTGAATAAAAAGTCATATTAAACTGGAGTTCTGTACCCATTTCATAATTTTTACAGTATCCACCTCCATAATCTCAATCTGATTTTGATTGCCAAAACCCTACATCATTCATAACAACGAACATGTGTCATCGAATCTCAACCCCTAAAAATACATTTCTGCAAACTAAACTAAAGAACGTCCACTGAATTAGTTATAAAAAACTGTAGCACAGTATAAACTATACGAATAATCGTACTCGTGGAGCAAAGCACGCTAGCCCCACGCGTATCTCCGTAACGTCACACATCGTGGAGGCCTCGACTGTCATATCGTACAACATAGTACACCCTCGCGAGACGTGTACACAAACGCAACACCGGGGGGTGGAAACGATGCAAGCCGACAAACACTCATGCCAGAATCCTCTTATCCAAACAAAGCAGCCGGAGGTGTGCTCGGTGTACACGTCGCTAGGTTAAACGGTGGAGGCCCGTGTGAACGATGCGGTAACACCGTGAACTCTGTTTCGACACATTTTTTCAGGTGGACCACATGCCGAAACGTCGAGCAACCACCGAAGCGCTGTTCGCGACAGGAACGGGCATTTAACATACACACCTGGTCGGGCCGACCCAAGGTCAGGTCACTAGGCCGCGAACGTAACACGGTGCTCGCTGGTTACTCCACTGGTAGATCCTCTCGGATGACACTGAAATCCTGCTGGCTCACACCTCGATCATCCGCGGGTTGAACAGGCCTGGCCACAACAAGACAACACGACTATCACCACGATCAACACGAACAGCCGACACACCGTGAAAGGTGCGATCCGTAATCGACTACGGATCGATCGGGCAACGTAATCACTGCGGTTAGCGAAGAAACCGTGCGCACAACGACGTTCAGAATGATTCTCATCGAAACGAGCGGAGCAGAGACAAGGGTCGACCTGGCCTCCTCGAGCCTTACCGAAGAACTGGCGGGATCGTGCGCTCGCACGCACCCGCGATCCCCCACCAGCGACACACGACACCTATCTGCTCCACCGTAAACCCTCGCTACTTCTTCCCCTACTTTAACCCCTCCAGACCATCCACCTAACCCCCTGCGATCTTCTCGCGCGTGTACACAACCGCGGGAGCGCGGAAAATTCAAAGACGAGAGTTAATTATAACGACTCGCGAGAGAACCTCGCTAGCTCGGCCCAGGGACGGGTTAACGTGCTTTAGAGCCCTAAACGATGCGAAACTTAACTACACCCTTAGAATCGGTCTCGAAATGTTAACGTTAACAATTCGTCCTTATTTCCTGATATGGGACTTTCAGCAAAATTGTGATGTGGACTCTTGAAACAGTGTAGTTGGGATTTCACTACGCTGCAGTTCTGGGCCTTTTAGTAAGTTGACTTTGAACATTATGTGATTCTGGAAACGATGTGATTTTGAGACTTTGTTAACTTTGTGATTTTGTGTCTCTGACAGTTTGAGATTTCAATATTTAACAAGTTTGAGACATTGGAACTTTATGACTTTGTGATTATAGAATTTTTATATTTTTGTATGATTTTGTATTTCTGAATTATTTTCTAAATTTAAAACTTGAAGACCAACTAAAAATCTAAGTCTTTAAAAATTGATCACCATTTTCCTCTAATAACCTAAACACGTGTCTCTTAACGATAATCCATCCCTGACACGAGCCTCTTCGGTGTTTTCATTCGTTACATCCTCGCGTGTATGCACGCTTCCGTAACGAGCAATCGCGATTAATTAATTGTCGATAAACTAGCTATCGATCTGCGAAAGTATGGATTTCATGATGGAGATCGTTGCGAACGATAAAAGGCTAAGGTTCTTCTTTTTTTCTGGCACAGATTCGCGGAGTATAGAACGGTTGTTCAATTCGAACTTGTTCGCCTAATACGTTTTATTACGCGAGTTCGCGAGTAAGTGCGTGGAAAATTGAAAGATGAGGGTTAATTGCGGCTGTTAGATCGAAATTCTCCGACTCTCTTGATTCGTTCATCGTTTTCTGCCGTTCCTCGAAAATGGAAGAGACTCTTTATCAAGACTCCTTGGAGATACGAAGGAAACTAAGAATTCTTAAGTTATAGGACTATATTACTGTATATTTTATGTAAAATATGTAAGTTATTTCATTGATGGTATCATAACTTTTTATGGAGGCTGCATTTTAATTCTTTAACTCAGAGAAATATGTAACATATTCGTTTTTATATATATAAGTTGATATATGCAGAAGACGTGTACGTCCAGTATTGTTGTCAAACTCATCTACTATTTTATTGAAACAAGTATACATACATATATGAATATACACGTATGTACACGTGTCCAGCAACCAACCAAAATTAAATATCAGCTACTTCAATGTTGTCTTATAACAATGCAAATTTCTTTAAGAAACTATTATTATTTCTCATAGAATTATTAGAAAGAGCATCGTCAATTATTTTGAATTCCTCACCAAACAACCACCAAGATAAAGTTACACTCTGAACTGCAAAGGATGAAAAAAACTAAAAATATCATATGAATTGTTAATTTTTTAAATACCTCCCACGTTCTAACTTACACGGAAAATGTTGCAAAGAATCGACTTGCAAATGCAATGGAAATGCAAAGCAACGTAAACAGCGTATGTTCGGCTAAACTGATGCGCATGTAATATGCATACGTAGGTACGAATTGTAGAATAAGGATGGTCTTTCGTTCGAAAATCTTTTGAATCGCGGGATAGGTTTTCCGTAATAGTGGACCGATCTTTTCCGATTGTACGATGCAATCATGTGTTTCCGCATTTGTTATGTAAATGCGGCAGCACCGATGTGTATTCCTAGGATGTTCATGAACGCGAGGACCTAGATTCGCCACAGCATACGTGATTATTATCAAATAGAACGTGAAACGCATATGGCTTTAAGGAAAAAGACTACTCGATCCTTGAAATTCAATTAACAAACGCTTTTTAAACGTTTTCACGGATGCACATATAGCGATTTACGATATGTAACCGTCAAGAAATATTTGTGTAAGTTTACATTAATTACAGTGGAATATAAAATGAAATTACTGTAATGTAGAGCTGTTTCATTGAAATGAATGAATGCAATTGTATATGAACGTATAGTGGAGAACATGGATTTCCCCAGGGAAGATGGTGATTTAGGGAATGGGGACATCAATATTTGCTGGACTTAGTTTGCAAATTTTCAAATTTACGAAGTTCCGAATTTGGGACTTTGAAGACGTGGAAATTTGGAAGTATGAAAAATTCGAATTAAAAAATTGAAAAATTGAAGAATTGAAGAATTGGAAAATTGAAAAACTGAAGAATTGAAAATTTGTACCTATTTATTTTAACCAGTACCTATTTGCACCTATTTATTTTTAAAACACGCTGCACGGAAATAAACTCTTTCCTATTGAATCCTTGGCGTAACAACGTTTGTTTTATGCGAAATGACGCATAATAGTTCGATTAAGTTAAAATATGACATATTCCGGTGAGTTTCATTCAGTTAACAACCGTTCATTCACTATATCACGTTTGTACGATAAGGTAATTGACTTCCCGCGCACGCGATATACCCCATTAACAAATAATGCTTACAATTATGCATATTTTTCTTTTTTCTCCCTTTATGTACAAATTAATATCATAACTTTCAAATAATGAATTATTGAAATGCCGACTACAATTCAAACTTAATTTCATTACTTGTTAATCTAATTTCAAATTTAATGATGGAAGACAGAACACAATGGAAGACAGAAAGTGAAACAGAAAGTACAAAGAAATATTTCAAAACTCGCGCCAAATATCAAAAGACACCATTGCAAACACCGTGGAGCAAGGTTACGTAAACGTGTTACAATGTAGAGTGCATAGGTTTGTTATTTTAGCTGGTATCGCAGAATTTCGAGGAGATGCGTTCGCAGAGAAAAATGTGGAGATTTGGGAGGGTGTGATACGCTATACGGCATAGAGCAAGCTAGCCACGACTTCATTCCTCACGGCGGCGCGAATCGATAAACGGCGACCATCACGCAACACACAAACCCATCCTCACCAACCACCTCGACCTCGACGTCCGGGTGCACCATTCCCTGGATCGTACGCCACCCGTACGCTACACATCGCGTGTCATTAAAGAGGACAGAGCTTTTGGTACATCCGACTTCGATGATACACATCACAATTCGAAACTACTCTATCTACACCAGTTTCAATTTATACTCCTACTCATCTTCAGAAATTATTTTTCGTGAGAATGTTTCGAACCTTGAACTCTGGAATTTTCGGTTTTTTTTTGGGGCTCTGAGACACTGCTGTTTCGAAGATATGGGAGTTTTCGCAATTTTAGAAGTGTGGGATTTTTGAATCTTGACATTTTTGGAATTTAGAAAATTAGGACTTTGTTAATTTAGAAGTTTGGGACTTATGAAATTTTGAGACTTCGTAATTTTGAATCCTTGAAACTTTGAAAAGTATCAACCATCTTCAGAAATCTTAAACTTTTAAAAAATTGTTATTTAAAATATTCCACCACTAAAAAAATAGTTAAACACTAAGTTAAATTTTGATCAGAAATTTTCAACAGAATAATTATAAATTAATTGATAAGTTAGCAGATGGAAATAACGTACATCCTATTAATTTATGAGCCACACTACCTTTCATTTCCCTTTGAAAATTGAATGAAAATCTCCCAATGCTTTGTTATTTTTAAATCCACATGAAATTAACTACATATTTCGCCAAATAATTGCCCACGTTTAACATTCGTTTTTTCCTATAACTTCCTCTTTGGAAATGATGAAACATTTAATGATGTTCCAGCAGAATAAGAAACTTTTAATTGAATAACAGAGTTTTCAATACGTTCGACCTCAACAATAATTCCCCTGATACAGAGTACTTTGTTCTCTTATTCCCTTTTTTTTCAGATCCATACAAAATTAATCGGGGTACGAAGGTTGAAAGTTTTGATCGAATAATATACAGAGCTTTCGGTATATCCAACTTCAATAATCATATAGCATCTCTCTTCCACGCTCTTCCTCTTTTACCTACTGATCTCGTTTCCTTTGGATTCGTACACAATCGATTCACTGGCTATCCCAAAACAATTTCGCGCTTCATTCACACTTTTCTACTTGATTAAATCTTTTGTGAGGATATTAACAGTCCTGCCATCAAATACAACACATCCTTCTCCCTTTCATTATTTTCGATTTCATTCGGTACTCCTATAATTCCGGACTTAAATAACAGAATCAAATGTAATTTATATCTTTTCATCATAGTATATTGTACAATTGTATAATTAGATCTAAAAGCCAGCTCAAATTATTGTTGAAAGATTTATTAAAATTTTCGTGAAAATTATATAGTTGTATCATAAAAGGAATTTCATATGATAAATTTAAATGAATTAATATAAAAATATAATCTGACAAAAAATAATTGTTCAGTGAAGAGTTACAAATTTTTTTGCCTTACCTCTTTGATGAGATTTTAAATTTACCGCCCATCATGTCACGTGACGACGCACTATTTTATACGTGACGCACGAATGTGTAGACGCTTTTCTGCTCACAAATCATATTTCTCTTGATTCCATTCATTTATAACTGATAAAGAAAATTTATGATAGAATATTGTAAAGTAACAATATACATAAATAATAACAATGTAGTACAGTAATAATATAGTATAAATAATATTAGAGGAACCGAAAAGTAATCAAAATTTTGTTTGCTAACGAACAACATTTATTTATCAAAAAAATCTTAAATGCCTATCAACAAAATAATTTCCATCATTTTCTACTGCTTTTTGCCAAATTAAAGGCAACTGTTCGATTCACTTCTTAAAAAAAGTCCTTCGATTTTTCATTGAAAAACTTTGAAGTCATCGAAGAAATTTTGAGTACTTTTCGGTACCCCGAATATATATACTATTAAATCTTTTAAAATGATTAGTTTGAAGAATATTTGTAACAATGCATTACTTACAAATTTGCAATAACTGCTTCACTTTTACACACTACAGTACTGCTACGTTGAAGTTGCGGACGAATGCTTGGCGCGAAAATTTAGTGCGCATGCGTGGAAAGTGCATGAACCTGGAAATATAGAAATGGAACGTAAGCGTGAATTACATGCAAGGAGAACGAAATTGAGGAGAGGGGACCCTGATGGCCAATGTTCAACTTTCATTGGCTGTTTCTATGCGCATGTTCTTTACCGCCAATTATAAGAAACCAAAACCGACCAATTATTACAGATTTATCAGTTAATGAAAAGTAATTATTTTTTTATACACACATATCGTTTTAGAAATTTTTACTTTATAGATTTTGTAATTTAAGAAGTTAGTTGTTCTTAAATTTACAAATTTTCAAAGTTATGAATTTAGAAACCTCAACGGTTCAAATGTCGGAGTTTCGACACTTCAAATTTTCAAATGTGGCAATATAGAAATTTCAAGTTGATAGTTTGAGCATTTAGAAATGTGGGAATATCACGTTTACTTACTTATACACTTCGAAATCTTCAAATTTAGAATTTTAGAAGTCTTGAAATTAAAAAATTTATAAGTTGCACTGGTCCGCAACCAATCAAAACTGGACACCGGTTTACGACTTCGCCTCGTCGCACAATGTTTCCCGCTCCCCTCCCTGGGGATATACCTGTCCCTATATTCCTAGATCCATGGTAAACTGGCGGACTAGGTGGCGTTGGCGGCGCAGTGAAAACAGAAACCCAAACCGGTCATGGAGGCTAGTTAACGACTGTGCGCCGCGCTTGCGAATAGTAATTTCATCGAGATATTGTGATATTACGCGGACGCCAGAGAATCAACAGAAAGATCGCCGGTTTTAACGAAAATGGGTGCATATTTGTCAGAACCGATTACAAAGAAAGTGTCGAACGACCAAGTAGGCAAGAATGTTGCATTCGGCGCGAGTTCCATGCAAGGCTGGCGAATTAGTCAAGAGGTAAGCTAAAACCCTCGAGCGGCCAGTGCACCGTTACCTAGTTTCGTTTCGGTCAGAGAACGGTTTGCCGGTTCACCGTTTCGCTAGGGTATTACGACATCCGTCCTGATCTATTGCAAACGTAATCCATCTATATCTCGAAGCGCGAAATTCAGTCTATTCGATTCGAGAACACAGGAAATACTGTGTCGAATGTAAGGAGAATATGTGTCTCGAAATTTCGTGCGTGTACAAAACATCGCTGCTGTAAAATTATTAGCATTCATTGCCATGTTTCAAAGTTCTTCTCGAAACTGAAGTTATCACGATGTAATAATACTTTCGTATTCTTATATGCAAACGTGACGACTTATTATTGTATTTGATACTACTGCGCGAAAAACTTCACAAAGTAATTCTTTTATTTTGTTATTTAGAAATAAAATAATGCAATTGTCAGCGTTGTTTTATTCAGAGTAGTATCTAGTTACCCGTGATACATCCATTTTGCAATAATTATTCTTTAAAAAATAAAATGTGACAGATTTGAAATAGCATCTCATCACTTCTTAATTAAGTATTTATTTTTGTAATTTATTTATGTGATTTATTATATGCGATGCGATTGATTTCCTAATGTATTCTATTTGGGAAAAATAAATTTTGTTATTTGTGTGTTAAATATTCATGTGTACATTATAGTGTCAAATAACCTTATTTATATGGTGCATCTAAAAGGTTATTAAAGTTTATTGTGATATAAAATTGTATATTATGAAATGTAAAGCATTTAATATTTAAATGAATTGTAATCTTTATTAGTAATGTTATTACACACATTTGTAATATTATTATTTGTTTGTAGGATGCACATAATTGTTGTATAGATTTTGATGAAAATGTTTCATTATTTGCTGTATATGATGGTCATGGGGGACACGAAGTTGCAACTTACTGTGCAAATAATCTCCCAGATTTTATCAAACAAACTGAGGCATACAAAAGAGGAGATATTAGGCAAGCTTTAATAGATGCCTTTTTAGGCTTTGATGCTACTCTTGAAAAACCCGAAGTAATTAGTATTCTCAAAGAACTGGCAGGAACATCCAATTCTGATAATAAAAAAGATGATGTAAACGAATCTGGTACGTCTCTTTTTATTTTAAAATTATACTTTTTTATTAATTAATTAGAAAAGTTATACCTTTAATGATTAGACCTTAAAATCATTGGTTTATTTCATTTACTTCTTTATATTTAATGAAGTTATCTTCATATATTTCATTACATATAGATGAAGAAGAAAACGTTAATAATTTGTGTATGGAAGCAACTATGCCACTGGAAGAAGTAATGGCAAAGTATCAGTCTGAATCAACTCCTCAAGTAAAGGCATTAAAGAATGAAAAATGCAATAAACGAGCATGTTCTGCAAGTCCTTACCTACGTGGACGAAGAGGTAGAGAAAAAGCAAGCTCTTCATCATCGGGTGCAGGATGTTCATCATCTTCATCTTCATGGAATACAAATGAAACTGATGTAAGTAGTTCCAGCCAACAGTGTGGTTCCACTTTATCTAGTACAATGGAACGAAAAGATTCAGAATGTCCTGGTAACAATGAGGCTGAACAAGTTCTTGATTCAACTACCAGTAATGGAAATGTACATACATCTCCACCAGTAGGATCCACAGCAGACATAGAACCAATAAAAAGTGCAGATATGCCTGATAGTTCTGAGGATATAAACAAAAAAGTTACAAGTCCAGGCAAAATCACATGTGATGAATCAAATGTAAATGAAGTAGAATTAAATGGTGCAGAATCAAAACGAATTGGAGATGCTGATAGTAGTAAAGGTGGAGGTGACAATGTCTCTAGCAGTTCATGTACTCCTGTTGAAAATGGAGATGCAGGACAGCAAGAACGAATAAGCAGTACTGGTAGAAGAAGGATTCAGCCCATAACATTATATCATAATCTTCTTAAAAAGGGTAGCGAAGATTCTGAAGAAGATGATGATGACGATGAAAATGATATAACATTTGATGGAGTTCCAGAAAGGTAGAAACCTTTAGCTCCTCAGACCTTCTCTTCCTTTTAAAAATTAAAGTTATCACTGGTATATTTTACATTAACTTCATCAACATAGTTTTAGTGATGAAGATGACACAGAAGACATAGATGAAGATGAAAGTGATGAAGATGAAGAAGATGAAGATGGAGATGGCAATATTGATGATGATGACGATGAAGATGATGATAGTGAGAGCCTCATGATGGATAAAGAAGAGGTATGAAATATCCTTTAAATTGTGTACTTAAAACTATTTATTAATAATATTATGATAAGATAGCATTTCTGTAGTTAAGAAAGATTTAAAATTAAGTAACATAAATCATTAATTTAAACAGCCAGGTTATGATAGTGGATGTACTGCAGTAGTTGCTGTATTGAAAGGAAATGAATTATACGTGGCAAATGCTGGCGATTCCCGTTGTGTTTTATGTAGAGATGGTCAGGCAGTTGAACTTAGTTTAGATCACAAGCCTGAAGATGAACCAGAAATGGAGCGCATAGTAAAAGCTGGTGGAAAAGTTACAGCAGACGGTAGAGTAAATGGTGGCCTTAATTTATCAAGAGCTCTGGGGGATCATGCTTATAAACAAAATACAGATTTACCACCACAAGAACAAATGATTTCTGCACTTCCGGATGTGAGGCATATCACAATTGAACCAGGAAAGGATAAATTTATGGTGCTTGCTTGTGATGGTATTTGGAATTTTATGTCCAGTCAAGATGTTGTACAGTTTATAGATAGCCGTTTGACACAAAATTGTGATAAGCTGTCTACAATCTGTGAAGAGGTATGAATAGTTGATTATTTTCTGTATTACTTTGATGCGCAAAATATTGATTACTAACAGCACTATTGTATTGTAGCTATTTGATCATTGTCTTGCACCTGACACATGTGGAGATGGTACAGGTTGTGACAATATGACAGCTGTAATAGTTCGATTTAAATCACAAACTGATGCTGTAACAAACAGTAACGCTGCTGAGATATGTACTGCTAAAAGGTCATTATCGCCAGCTGTATCCGCGGAAGAAAGCAATGACTGCGTCATACAAGACGACGCGGTGAAATCTTGCAAACGCCTTAAGACCGAAGCAACAATGTGAGATTTGTGTTAAATGTTATAAACTGATCTCTGGAAACAGATGAGTGAATGTGAATTTATGTAAAATTATGTAATTCTATGGAACTGTGAATTTTGAATGGATACTCGATGGTAATCGATACCAGTTACATCAAACAACATGTAAAGTATGTTAGTGCTGGCTATTGGTGGCAGACTGATAAATTGGAGCACATGAGGATGATAATTCGCTGCTTCTGTTTTAATTTTTTTAATATACTGACTTAAAATCCATAACTTTTTAAATTATTTAATTACGCCTACTATTGGTGGATAGTGTATTATACGGTCTAACATTTTGATAACAACGTGTACAAAATATGTAAAACGGTCATACGAACATTCTGTATAATTAATAAAGTAATCGATGTTTCTCTTTATAAGTACTTTCTATGGTAATGCTAAGGTAGATAATAAGTAAGAAGTAAAATCAGTCTAAAATCATTTACTAACACTGTTGACCCAAAGGTCTTGAACTCTTCTTATAAGTCAAAGCCACATAAGATTTCATCAACATCTCATACAACAGCACTCAGATTAAAACTAAAATTTGTTGAAGTTTTAAATTTATCAGTTGACGTTACATGTTTGAATATCATTGACTATTTTAATTCTTTTAATTAAATAAAACTTGATAATACATCATCCCATTTGCTCCATTAACATTTATGGGATATACTCTTTGAGTTTTTAAATAACATCCATAGTAGATATGTAATTGTACATATTTATAAATTTAGACTATAGGATTTATATTTGTAATTCAACACGATACCATTTCTTATTTTTACGAAATAAAGTTTATTTTTGAATCCCTGGGTATAGTGGTTGAATGGATGGGTGAGCGAATAATCTTAAAACGTGTAAACCGTATTGTGTAACAAAGACGATTGTGTACTGCGCGCGTTAGTAATTTGTGATCTTGTACTAAAAGTACTGTTAGAAAAAGAGGGTATGTAGTGTGTCGTGGAATTACTTAAACTGTTTTAAATTTCATTTGGAATTTCTCATAGTATCAAAAGTGTTCTGTAAATTAATAATAACGTAAGAAAAATATTTATTTATGAAGTAAAAACAATAAAATAATGACTTAAAGATATTTACACGCACGCGAACGATTTGAAAATAAAAAATTAATAGGATATATGTATTAGAAATAAACTAAATTCGTATAAAGAACAATTAAAGAATGAGGACAAGAAAATTATTTAAATTATTTACAAGTTTTTAACAAAGTACATATTTTATTTTTACTGAAATCGTTGGATGTACACTGTGGGCTTACATAGTTTGTCGTCTATACAATTATTCAAATTTTTTTTCTATATAAATGCAACACATAAACAATGAACGTTGTTAACATTTTAATATAAAAATAATACCTTATAAATCTTTTTTATATCATAATTGCAATTTTATTGCAGTACTTTTATCACAGAACAAACATATAATATAATAATACCTGTGCATTTGCAAAACATACAAAGTTTTTATTCAGTTAATATAATATAGCTAGTAGATAAATAATTATATAAATTAATCACTTGCAATGTCTAAGGTTGCTTCAATTTTGTACTGTTATTCACCTTCTATAACTGCTCACATGTAATTGCGGCTGTTAGTAAAGAGTAATTATATAAACGTTGTTTATAATTATGAAGAAAGTAACTTAAGAAAAAAAAAGTAACACTATTATATAAAAATAATCAGTAATATATAAATACTAGAAACAGTACATAGTATTACTCAGAATTAACTAATGTGCCTTTCTGATTCAGGGGTTGAGAACCTTCACAATATGTATGTACATTTGATGCCGTCTTATTAAGAAGGGTTTAAACCCCGACACCGTCTTAACTGCAAACTTCGTCATAAATTTATGTATAAATATCTTGTTTCATAATATATGTCACATCAATTACTTTTTTTTTGTACTTTTACTTATATTCCTATTTCAATTGTTTTTTGTACACAACTTTGTGTGAAAGTGTATAAACACGTGCTAAGTAGATATTAAATAGATTTATAATCACAAAATTAATATAACAGAAATTTTTAATTTACTGTTAAATGTTCAATTGTTTCTATCTGTTCCATTTCAATCTTTTTTAGGGAATCATACTGTATACGAAGTCTTTCAAGTTCCATAGATTTTTCAACAATTTGTGCCTGTAATTAATATACATGTATGTTTTTTAAAGTGTGTACAATTTAATTTTCAAAATTGTTTTACTTAGCGTTTAATCGTACTTAATAAATAGCTATAGCATACTAAAATATTTTTATTTTTAATGACCTGAATTTGCTGTTTTTGAGCATCCCTTTCTTTTGCAACAGATCGAAGTAAATTTCGGGTTCCGATCGTTCTCATTTTTTCTTTCTCGACTTCATTTGCTAACTGATTTATTAATTGTAAAAATTCATTACAGTTTGATTGAAATTCAGTGATTCCTAAGAAATAAAAATAATGTAACTACTATAATAATTTAAACAAATAGAAATAATAAATTGGAAACTCAAATCATTTAAAACATTTGTATACATAATTGTAAACATAAATTTTAAAAAAGCATAATCCAAATAAAATAAGTTATTCACATGTCTGTATAGCATTAATAATAAAATAAATAATACATACATATAAAGTGAATATTTAAATTATTTAATAACATTTTGTATGTTGAAGCGCTGATCAAAATTTTATACAGAAGCGGCAATCTACGTAGATGGCAGCAATTACCGTAGCAAATGAAAAGACACTTGTTTTACAAAAAATTGATAAACAATTACTGAATTTACAGAAAAGTAAGAAATAATGAAAGAAATAAAAGAAATAAATTTCATAAGAATAGTTCTACAATAACATAGTGCATATCAAATCAACAAATAAACATAAACTAATCATGTAACTGTAACGATTTCTATAAAACTCACTCGAAACGAAATTTTGACATTCTTCCTTAAGTTTATTCGCTTGGTTTGCCACTTCTGGCTCTAATACGCGTATTTTGCTTAAATCGTCAATGTAAATTCCATACTTTGCTAAAGAATCAGCCATTTTCTTAAATAAACAAACGATCGACTCTTTACCTAAGAGTCTTAGGCAGTCGCGCTTGCGCGTATTTTCAACTATACTCTTTATTTCAAGAGAGAACCATAATGTTGAGCGACGAGTTTTCGTTCATACTGCACAGATCCGCTGTCATTAATTCTTACACTTCGTAATCATGAGTAATGCACATGCGCTCTAATGGCAATTGTAACATTTCATATGTATACCCAATGATCATTTATTTAATATATTCTTCTACCTTTCCATCATCACCTTTTATGTCGCTCAAAAATATCTTGTACACCGTATTATAGAAGTTTCCAAAGTAACAAGTGTTTTAATTTTGAAATCCTCCAATTTCTAAATTTAATTGTCAATGCTATTCCATCTTACATATCTGCTTCCTTACACTGTTCATAATTTTTGTTCACTATGTATATAACCACGAAATGAAAAGCAGACTATAGATTGATAGTAAGTGACGATAAAGAGTCCTCTGAACTCGGCTGAGATGCGCGGAGTAACTACGGTTCTTTTGCGAAATAAATTATAGTCTTCGATCTTCGTGCTAGTCACTCACCAAAATGGGGGTACGATAGGGTGTATTTTTTTATCAAGTCGCAAGACATAAAAGAACAGTGAATTGTGCTATTTAACAGGGTTTTAACAATTAAGATGAGACTAATAAATGCCACATAAAATATCATCGCATCGGTTATCGTTTATCACTTGCGTCGTCGTTGAAGAGACGCAACGCTTCGTTCTTTCTCTGTTATATTTTCGATTTGACATTTAACAAAATCAATATACTTTTCCATTAAAATATTTATATCATCGTCACTATTTTACGTTTTGATATTTCGTCGTTGTCGTTCGTTATGTCCGGAGATCATAAAGCTGGAATTAAATACCCTTCGGAGTACGTTAAGCTCAATATCGGCGGTTCCCTACACTATACAACTTTAGGTACACTTCAAAAACATGACACTATGTTACGTGCTATGTTTAGTGGCCGCATGGAAATTCTAACAGATCCTGAAGGTGAGATTTTGTGCAGAAACTGCAGCATTTAAGCATTAACAGGGTGTTCTGTGTGTTTAACAAGCCTTCATTGTGAGATACATCTACTAAAGAATTGCATTTTTATTTGTTAAATCATAGGTGACTTTTTAAAATTTCGTTTCAAGTTTCTTCTTCATCTGACTATAATTTACAATGTAAAATTAATTATTGATCTTTTATTTGTGTACATGATACAAATTTTATTTACAGGATGGATTTTGATAGATAGGTGTGGAAAACATTTTGGTACAATTTTAAATTTCTTAAGAGACGGTTCAGTCCCCTTACCAGAAAGCACAAAAGAAATGGCAGAGTTACTAGCAGAAGCAAAGTATTATTGTATTACCGAATTAGCTGAATCGTGTGAACAAGCTCTTCTCCGAAAAGAAAGGGAAGCAGAACCTATTTGTAGGGTTCCACTCATTACATCCCAAAAGGAAGAGCAGTTGTTAATTAGCAGTACTACTAAGCCAGTGGTAAAGCTGCTTATTAATAGGCATAATAATAAATATTCATATACAAGGTGATAATACCTGTTTCATAGAAATTGTAATTACAATGAAGCATGAAAACAAATAAATATAAAAAGCCTTGTCTTTACAGTACATCAGATGACAATCTGTTAAAAAACATTGAATTGTTTGACAAAATGTCACTTAGATTCAGTGGTAGAGTATTATTTATTAAAGATGTAATTGGATCCAGTGAAATTTGTTGTTGGACATTTTATGGTCATGGCCGTAAAGTTGCAGAAGTTTGCTGTCACTCTATTGTTTATGCAACTGACAAGAAACATACAAAGGTAATGTAGAACATGCATGTATTATATTAAAATTTCAATATATATGCATTCAACTGCAACAAAATATTAGTGTATAGTATAAAATAGTTTATATAACATAAAATATAACTTAAATATAAAGAAGGAAAGTAAAACTTCAATTTGTAATGTATAGGTTGAGTTTCCAGAGGCCAGAATTTATGAAGAGACATTAAATATCTTATTATATGAACACCGAAATGGTCCAGACCAAGAATTAATGCAAGCAACATCGTCACGTGGTGCAGTTAGTGGTGCACCACCTTGTACATCAGATGAAGAAGAGGGTGAGCGTTCAGGCTTGGCTCGCCTTCGCTCCAACAAACAAAACACCAACTGACCCAACCTTGCCCTTTTTACCCCTCCTAATCCAGCGACTCTTAGCGTCGTTCGAGTCCTCGCCCTTAAGACGCGAGCCAATATAAAATAGGGTGTATGAAAGAGGAACAAGCGCAAATTTCATACATATATGCATATATATACATGTATACATGAATATGCATATATATGTATGTGCGTCTCTTTCTCTCTCTCTGTCTATATTTCTATTTCTATCTTTCATGCAAAAACTAATGAACAACGTCGTTAAAATTGGTTGTACGTACAATGAACTACATACCACTAAGTTTCACATCACAGTCTTATATTTGCTTGGTATTATATCTACATATCCTAATTATTTCTCATATCTGAAATCATTTGCAGATATTTTGATTTTGAACGGAATGACAAATTCGTCTTGGATTTATTCATACTTATACTATAAGGAATATTATTATAAAAGGAAAAAATATATAAGGATACGATTTCTATTTCTTATTTTCGCATCCAGAGTTTGAAAATAAGTATTGTTAAGAGAACAGAGATGCAAATACTATTAATGTGCCAAATGTTTGTGTCAGAAGTAAAACAAAAAGAAGTCGAAGTTGCCATTCTATGACTGATGGAATTATTTACTATATTATACTCTTCAACAACTTTTAAGCAGTTATTTAAAGTAATAAATTGAATAAACACCTTATGGTACATAGGACTGCATTGTTACCTGTTATAAGTATTATTATTATTATTATATTATTGTAGTTATCACTACTATGTTATTACTATTATCATTATAAATTCATCATGTTTAAATCTCTTTTTTTACAAGAAGCAAATTCTCTGTGTCAATAAATTAATAAAATAAAAGATGTGTTTGCTTGCATTTTTTAACTGAAAAGCTCTATCAAACTGCTTAAAAGATGATGCAGAGTAAACACTGCCAGTAAAATAACTACAACAAAGTATATAAAATTTTTCAACCAAATGCAACTGAAAAATGAATTTAAACTACAGTTGATTTTTCAACCTTGTTTAGTTTTGAACATTGGTCCTTTATTATAAACAACATGGTAACTTTTATAAGCACGTAAGCTTTGTGTTAATTTCTGTATATCATTCCAAAATGTGGTACATTTCTTTTCATATTAATACTTTTTACTTTACTTACATACTTCAACTTATAAAAACAAATAGATACATTATAATTCAATGAACACTGCAAATTAATATAATTCATTGTTTGATATGGTGCAAACTTCTATATTTAATGAAGGGACCATATGTATTCCAATTTCATACCTACAGTTATTTTGCTGTGGGCAAGCTTTTATACAAATGTTATGTTATTAATTATTTGTTGAGTTACTAAATTCTCGAATTAGAACTATTCATTCTCCCGAATACAAGACGATGTTTGTATGTATACATTACAGCAATACGAAAAAAGAAAAACGTAAGATTTGGCAACAGAAGAGTTTAAGTTCCTATAATTTTATGTATAACAAATGAAAAAATTGTAGGTAGTTAGTGTCGTTCATATTTCGTATTTATTATAAACCGCTATAATTAATAAACATTATGTAATATGTAAGTTAAGCTAAATGCAATATATCTTATGTTAATGAAAATATTATTGCTGCTTGCATTTTTCAACCTCACAGTAGAGCACAGTTTTAATGGCCTCCTTTGTCAGGTAAAACCGACACAAGCTTTAACATTTGTTCAAATTATATGTTTTTTATATATAAAATTAATAGAAATAGTTGTTGTCAAAAATAAACTAGAAATTGTACTGATTATTTATGTTTTCTTTCAGGAAACTAGTACGTCCCATCAAAATACATAAGGTAGCCATGGTCCACTTATAAAGTCGACGAAATTTCTAATCTAGCCACATTGTACAGGTCGGCATCGTTTCTGTTTTATAGTTATTCAAAAAATATATCAAAAGTTTTGTCTTGTATCCGGGTGAATTATTGTCTCTTAAAATTTTTAAATAACGTCTTTATATCTTTGGTTCATATTTTTGCAGACATTTATGTTCGGCTAAAATTTTCAAGTACCGTACAATAATTTACGAATTTACAGATTTACTAAAAAAATTATTTTTACATAACAGCAAAAAATATATTAAATAGATCTATTCGATGTATAGGTACCACTACAGCTAAACAAAAAAGATAATAATAGTATTATATGATAACATTTTATGAAAATCATATTAAATTGTACTTTTTGTTTAGGTTTATACTTAGGTAACAATGATAAGATTATGGTTGATTAGTTCAAGCTTTAACATATTTATGTCTGCATACATATTTATTAGGAAAAGACTGATTTGCAGAATATTTTTCAACTTTCATTTGGAGAATCTTACAGAATGTACAAATTAAATAATAAAGATTGTAAAATATATAATGAAACAATGAAACACTATCGTGAACAAAATTAATGATATAAAATATGTAAATATTTATCTGTTTTGAGTGGATAAATTACATTAAATAAAATATTTTATGCCATTGACAGAAGTGTTTTACTATTTAGGATTATTTTATTACAAATATATGTGTACAGGGATGTGTAATTAATAGTATTAACAAGTGTTACTATGGAAATTAGAATTGAATAAGCTATTGTAATAATAAATAATAATTGTAAAAAAATAAATTATAAATTGTTCCTTTATTTTAAATAACTACTTTATTATTATAAGTAATTGCACAAATGTTTTTAATATGAGAATTGAATTAAGTTTAAGATGACTTAATTTTTAACATTTACTTATACTTGATTTAAAAAGTAATTAACTTTTCGTTGTATTTCACGATACAGTGAATATTAGAATGTAATAGGTATATAAAAATTCATATGTTTCACATATAAATTTAATTATCCCTTTTTTAGTTCAAGAAAAAAGAATCATTGTTAAGAATAAATTTGTTATATTGAAACAAATTGGATTCAGAATCGCTCGTTTCATTTCAATTTGTTCGTCTTTTGTTTTTTAAATTCACAATGTGAATTTCACATTGTATGTGTACCAATAGTAAATTTTTATGCCAACATAAAATATAATTATGAAACTATCTTACATTTATACTGTCTGAATATATGTATATGTAAGTTGTATATGTATGCACCGAATTTCTGCATTTACCGCTTTGACATTTCGGACGGTATAATTTTTTTATAAAATGGGTAAGACAAAAGACGCCAGCTCAGACGAAGATATAGCTATAGGTATATTCTTTAGGTGTTAAATAATTAACATTTATTTAATATATTTACAATTAAATGTATTATTTTTGCCTGTTTTTCCATTTCGTTGCTGGGGTTAGTAAAGTACTCTGATAGTAAACTGCGCGAAGCGACATCAGTAGCAAATAATGCCAATGGCGCTTTATAGGAATGTGTTTTGTGGAAAATTTAAAAATCTTAGCGTTTCTCTACGTTTAATTCTATTTATAATATAATAATTGTTGTAATTATATGATATATACTTCTCAGAAACTAGCGATGTATCTCCACAAAAGAGGCATAAGAAGCATAAGCATAAAAAGCACAAGAAGAAAAAAACAACCCATGATGGCAATGATAATTTTAATGATGTTACTGCTGAAACTGAAAAAAAGAAAACATTTAGAGTTAAAATGAAGAAGGATGATGATAAAGGGTAAATAAGATATATAATATATATAAAGTGAAATAGAAAGTATATAATTTGGAATAATGCAAGTTCTAACACCAAATGCAAACATCACTAATAGTATGTTAACAGTAGTAAGTAATATTTATATTAACACATTTTACAGTTCAGAAAAGTCTCGTGAAAAGATGCAAAAGACATCCAATTTGAGTATTGCAAGTTCGAGTACTGCACCATCACCAAAAGCTCCTACGAAGAAAAAAGTTCCAAAGAGTAATAAAGGTAAAGATAGTGGTACTAGCAGTGAAGAAGAACGATGGCTCGATGCAATAGAGTCTGGAAAATTAGAAGAAGTAAGTAATAAGTAATAAGATAAACAATAATTATTTCTAACATTCAAGAGAATTATTTTTTAGGTTGATGATGAATTGAAGAAAATCAAACCAAAAGATCCAAAATTAATGACAGCACGTCAGAGAGCCATGTTTGAAAGAAAGACTGATGCTGAATCAAACCCTGGTGTCGAACAGTTAATGTCCTTACCAACAGGATATAAAGAGAAAGTCATGACAGCTGAAGCTATACAAAAGGCTGCTCTTAAATCATTGAAAAGAAAACAACTAGCTGATGAGAAAAGGGAAAAAGATAAGGTAGTAAAATTATTAATTTATATATTTTTAATTATAATTTCTCATATAATGGACATAAAATGTACATATTTCTTGACAATCTTCTTTGTATATCCCTAGAAAAAAACAATGGAAAGGTTGCTGAAAAAACAAGAATCTAAGGCTTCTAAAGTTATCAGCAAAGGAAAACCTTCCAGGAGGCAAGTTCCTTTAATTACTTACCGCCTAACACTTGAAGGAAGCTCAATATCTTTACCAGTTGGAGAAGAGTTTCCATTACAGCCTGCAAAGGCGTAAGTAAAATCATTAGAAGTTCTCAACATTCAATTAGTAATATTGCTATTAATTATATATATTCTTTTTTTATAGGAAAGAGCCACCAGTGCAAGTTCTTTGCAGTGTAAATCAATGCAAGAATCCAAAAAAATATTCGTGCGCAAAAACAGGAGTGCCTTTATGCAGTTTAGAATGTTATAAGGTTAATTTATCAACACCTGTATGAATTTTAAATTATTGTTTACACTTTAGCATTTTTAATCAACCTTTCCTAGATTTATATTATCATTAACTTGTTCACATTTTTTAGCGTTAGTGGAATGATATATAAAACTAAACAAAAAATAGTGTATTATATCTAATACTTTATTTTTTGAAAAGATACAAATGAAATTTGAGTTAAAAATTTGACTACTAACTTTATAGTTAATTGTAAATACTTTTGTATATACATCTGTATTTATTGAATTATAATAATTAGAATATAAAGTCATATTCGTTTCTACATAAGTATCTATATTTTGTAAATAAGATAAGAAAAATAATGTAACATTAATCATTCATAGAATCGAATATTAACTTTTTGTTTGATTTTTTACTGATAAGCAATAAGTGGGAATTGTGTTTTTTCAAAAATAGAAAATATCCGAATCTCCGTCGTATGCAACTTTCGTAACTAGGACTAGTTTAGACCTTGCTTTCACCAAGCCAAGATACACTCCACCAAGTCGCTGTTTGATCGTCGAACGCACAACATCGCGTTACATATTTGCCGGGTCATCTTTGGTTCATCATTCGCGATGATAACACGGCAATCAACGTAATCTTTTAAAGTACGATCAACCCCAGATCATCTGGGATAAAATGTGGTGGCGCAGCAATTTCATAGTTCTCATCATTTTAATTTCAAAATCTCAAACGCGAGGTGAGAACATTATTTGTGAAGTTTGAAACATTTATATTTGCCTCGGCGGAAAGTGTGAAAGTGCAACGAACCCAATTATACATTCAATGAATGCATTCACTGTAATGTTGTTTTGTAATTGGGAACATCCTAAAACAAGTCTATTTTTGTTTTAGCGTTTTCCTGGTTGCAAATACTCTCAAAAATTCTTTATTATTTAATATTTGAATGAAAGGAAACTATTATCTTTAAATTCAATAAATATTGAAGTGTTCTTATATTTTGCTATATAAAGTGTTTGAGTACATTTCTAATTAAAAACAAATTTTACTGATACAATTCATTCCTTTCTTTAAATATCAGATGCTGGTAATCACGAATGTCTGCGATCTTGTACTGATGAGGCGCTTTCGAAAAAATTATGCCGCTATGACTTCTATGTTGGTGAATTATCTAGTATGATCAGGTGAGATAGAAACCACAGATTTTATTTAGTATGACTGCGAGAGTACACTTTCGAAAAGTGAATTCACCGAAGAAGAAAATATTAACTTTTTTAATCTTGTGCAATCGTTCAACCCTCGAGCAACGTACCTTGCAATGTGCAATTTTAGATTGCTAGTTTTTTATATTTTGATTGTAAAATAATAAAGAGACGATTATTGTATGCTGTTAATATTTCAGGGTTTTAGATATTTATTAACAATGTTGATAATATCAACTGTGAATTTGAAATTTTGCAACAGTTAAACTTGAAGGCTCTATCTTTCACTCAGACTGAACATCTAAATTTCAGTCAGGATGAAAGAAAGATATTATGTAATAAATGACAGTAAATTAAAGAAATTTTAGCAATATGTTATGCAATCTTATTCCCGGACAAAGTGCCTAGTCATTACTTTTTAGACAGAGAATATCCTATTTCGTATAAGAACCGGTCAGAATCTCGGTCAATTGTACTGATAGATGTATAAGTTCTACTGTAATCCCAGAACTAACGGTTGACACGGTTGGTTACAGAGAGTGCATCCTCAATTTTTTTTTAATTCAAAACAGGTTTCTGCATCACCGTTTGCTATCACAAACATGCCTACCTGTGCTATAGATAGCGAGGGTAGATGGTGGTATCATATACCTCGTGCAAATCCTGCAAAAGAAAGAGTAACTGTTATCACGATTTTCCTCTCGTAGAGCCTTCCTTGTCTGTTCCACTCGAAAGTTATAACAGAGGAATATAGGTTTTACCTTTTCGATCTATCTTATTTAATTTTAGTCGATTTCTCTTCTGCTGTTGATTTGCAATTATTTATATTGACTTTGATACAAATTGATTATTAATTCAAATGCATACGACTTTTAATTTTGAAATACAGTTTTTGCTTATCTTTATTATTTCTTGCAGTATCCGTAACAACTCTATCAAGAACGAATTTAAAATAAGTACATCGAAAAATTTTTTGGGAATTAATGGAAGAAGTCCAGGTCCACACATAGAGGTAACTGAATATTTAAAAGAATTAATTGTTTCGGTAATATTTTCGAATAAAAAATTATCAACTTCAAATGAGTATTGCCCAGTTTTTTGAATTATGAAATTTGAATATATTTAATATTGAATATAACAGTTCCTATTTCGTCCACTGAAATTATTGATCGATTTTTAGGTTTGTCTCGGGGATACAATTGAAGTACTTTTATACAATAGATTAGGATCTGAAGAATTATCTTTACATTGGCATGGATTACGACAAAACGGAACTGCTTATATGGATGGTGTGCCAATGGTTACACAATGTTCGATTTTACCATTTGGCGGTTTTCGCTACAAAATAAAACCGGAAAGAGTTGGTTCATTTATCTATTACGCGCATTTAGGTAAGCAAATAATAGTATAATTCTTCACTTTTTACAATAATGAAGTAACAATTAATTACTGGAAAAAGTGTGATTACATATATGAAAGTTATATTAATTAAATATGTATTATATTTTGATAGTTTTACTTTAACAAACTGTATTTTAATACTAATGTTTAAATATAATATTTAAATTTAATATATATTATATTAAATATAATATAATGTAATTAATATATGATAATTCTTAAAAGTGGACATCAGTATTAAAAGAATTATTATTTTTGAATATTCAAACAGTATTTAAATCTGATGTCATTTTCCCGCGCTGTAGAACGAGTTCTACTTCCGGCAGTCCGTGTAGAATTGAAGTAGATCAATACTCTTGGAACCGTGTAGAAGTAAGGTTACACGTTGAAGCTCTTTTTTACGGTGTTCAGAGAAAAATCGTGTATAATAACTAAAAAATATGTTGTGAAGCTTCACATTAATACTTATTTTAAAAGTTATTTCCTTTTACATTAATATTTGGCAGTTTTGTGGTGTAAAGGTGGAAAGTAGAATGACGTGCCAACAAGGATCAAGAATGTCCAGGTACTTTAAAATATAACATATAAAAACTGATTATTCAATGCCTACGTTTCTCTTAGATAGCTTCGTAATTCTTCCTGTTCTGTTTTTAAGTGACGATTTCTTCCTCCGAAATCGCTTTATTATAAAATTTTAATGTTTAACGAAAGATAATATCCTTTATTTTTTAACCAAAAAGAAAAGAAGGAAATGTCGTAAAATAAATAATGTAACAACTTTGAAGTATTTATTTCTTGTATCGTAAGAAGAAACATGCACATAATTCTTGTATGAGTGATAAATGAACTCTTCCGAATTTTTTCAATCGGCACCATGGGATGTCGCTGTCGGTAGCGCAAGAAAATCGAATGCAGTAAAATACCGCAGTGAAAACTGATGTATGTAACACGGCACGTTCAATTCACATATTATTCCACTTTCTATTTTACAATATTAACACAATATTTGTGCCGCATAGAATCTTTTCGATTTCTTTTCTTTCAGTTTTTATTTGTACTTTTATGATGCCGGTTACCGATAACTTCCATGCTATGCAACGTTCGACCGTTACACAATTACGTCTTTATAATTTATGAAATACAGAATAAAATTTAATACAATAGACATGATACGATGAGGTCTCTCTACGTAACCCTTCGTGCAATTATACGTGCAATTATAATAGCAGAAAGGATCATATAAACACAAATTTTCAAGTTCGAAAATTTGAAATCTCGAAATCTCTGTGCACTTCGATGGCGGTGCATTGCTAATGTGTGTAGCAGTCCGTGTGAAGGAGAACTCGTTCAACAAGTTCCATGTACAAGAAACCCATATAGCAAGACTGTATCGAAGTTTGATGATACATTGATGATGATAAATATAGTTATATTAAATTAGAAAATCATTTTGTAAAATATCCTATGATCTACGATTTAATTGAATAAAACGAGATTGGACGGATCGATGTAGTTAAATGAATATTCACAGATACTTCTAAGGTTGCTCGTGCAATGAACTTCCATCTTAAGACACAGATATAATCTGAAATTGAACTGCCCAATTTATCGATGCAAAATAAATGTAAAGTTGAGAAATAATTTTGAAGATACAATTAAATTATATGATTAATTTTTAAATTGTAATAATTGTAAAATTATATAAATGTCGATAAATTAAATTTATAAGATTCATATAATTTATATGATATTTAATATTTTCAACGAAATAAGGATGCAAGTTAGCGTTCCTCGATAGATGCGAAAGTTAAAAAATCATGTATTAATGAACTACAGTGCTTATCATTAATCATGAAAATGATCCGAGTATTATAATGACGCTGTGTTATTAGTTTCACAGCAGGCAGACGGCGTGTACGGGTCGTTGACAGTTCGAGGCCCACAGGATGACCCTAGCTTGGAAAGGATACTTCTGTTGTCATCAAGGCCACCAACTCCTCTGTCCTGGCATTCGCACCTACATCCACCTACGCCAGATGTACTTCTCTTAAACGGCCAGGTACTAATTTACTTAATTAACTTCTTTATATCATTACGTGAAATTAAATAAATACTCCTGTTTCGTTAAATTTCCTTCAAGTCGTCGTAATACATGATTTAGTTTATCTTCGTTAAGAAATCACGACTCGAAGAGTTACGCCAATGTATATTCTAGTTTCCCTCGCACAACACTCTACAATGTCGTAAATCAACACAGCGTTAACTTTCCCTCGAGGTGCTAACTATAACGTTATGCAAAAATCGATGCTGGTCATTAACGAGCTTCTTTATTTACAGAGTGACGGAACAATCTTGAGAGTCAACTATGGCAAACGATATTTACTACGACTGGTTAATGCGAACGCGTACAATTGTCCTGTACGGATATCCATTTCTGGACATGATTTTCGTGTATCTGCTGCTGATGGGTACGTGGTTCAATCGGTGACAGGCAAACACGTCGTTTTGTATCCAGGTACGTTTTGAATTTTTCTCGCTTATCCACGCATCCCGCATATTCCACGCACGTAAGATATGATCATTGTACGTGCTAAACGCACGCGTGCGCACACTTCTGTGTAAAACATTTTAGCTGATCTAAGATTGTATATCTACATATATTGCCTTATTCTGCTTTTGAATAATCGTGCCTTATTGAAGACTTGAATTAATCACTACACATCGTTAGTATTTTAGGTTTCTCGCAATCAGTATATATTGTTAATGCAATACTGTTAACATTTCAGTATTGTTTGCAAATATTGAGAAACCTGAAATAGTGACGATATGTATTGATTGCCTGAGGTCTCCATAATTATGTATATTATATGGAGCTGAAGTGGAAGAGAGAAAATGAAACTAGGAAAGGTTATAATTAAGAAAAGAATAAACGTCTAGTAAACTCTTAAGAAGATTTTAAATAGTTATCAAAGTAAGAGAAAATTTGTAAACACTGCTGTTGGACTCTGCAGTAACGTGATCTATCAATAGAGTATAATATATTTTATAACAACAAAAATGAGTTATAAATTAAAGTGATATAAACTATATAAATATATATAATAAATAGTAGATTAAATAGGAAGATAATCTGTGTACATTAAAAAATTTCTGTTCCAACGTTAATTTATGGTTCATAATCGCGGATGTATGGATATTCATGAATTTTGTCCAGATTTACATCTATGTTAAATCACGGAAGATTAATGTATGTAAAATTCTAGCTTTCTGCTTGAAACGATTTTTAAGCGAATATACGTTAAAGTGTAAATGTATGAGAAGGACAACAGTATATCGGAGTACGTTGAAGCACAGTGCAATTCTGTTTTATAACATTCATCTCCAAGGAACCATAGCAATGCTATAAGAACCATAGCCTGAAGAAAGAAAAGGAAATTGCAGACTGCGCAGAAAAAGCCACGACAAAAGCGAAGAGGATGTAACGCGATAAAGAGCGTGAAGGAAAGGGGACGGAGAATGAAAGGAAAACGATAAAGGGAATCGGAGCGATGTACCAACGGCGCTAACTAAGTACGTTCATAGGTACAAGAAAGTGTCTTATAAACGAAGAAATTAATTAATAAAAGAACACAGAGAGAAGATAACGTAAGGCAATATAGAAAAGGAAAACATCGAAAGCAAGAAAGAAAGCGAACTGAGGAACAAAAAACGATGAAACGAGTCGCAAGGTCGTTCGGCAAACAAAGGAGGAAGGGAACGAATAGAGAGTAGACGGCGTCCGGCGTTCAGTGAGAAGAAATGCGAAAGGGAAAGGGGCCAGCATTGGCGTAATTAGATGGGGACCAGAGTGGGCCTACTTCCCCCTCCACAAAGTACCAACTGGTCATCCCCATGTAACACGAGGTATGTAGTATGCAATACGTTGTGTACCTCATATGAGAAGCTATCAAAGCTGCTGATTTCCAAATTTTTAAGTCCCAAATTTCCAAATTCAAAGATTTGTTAATCCTCAAATGTTTAAGTTTCCAGACTCCCAATTTTCTAACTTTCCATTTTTTTCAAATTTCCAGATATGAAAATTCTCAAATTGCCAAATGTCCAAATGTCCAAATTCCCAAAATTTCAAAGGCCAGTTGGTGCTGGTGGTTGCTCGACAGAATGATAAGAGCAAGGGGACCTGGCCCACCCCAAAGATAGATGGTAGTTACGCCAATGAGGGCCACAGAGGAGGAGTAGAAGAAAGAGACAGATCGAGAGAGGAAAGGATGAAACTGCTTGGCGCTCATACATTTAGCGATGCGGCGTGCAGCGGTGGGCAGGCTCGTTCGCGCAGACTCGGCCGTCTTCGTATTCTCGCCGGGTTTCCGCAAAGGGAAATAAAGAAAGGAAGGCGACCAAGCGCGCGCGGGTCTCGCGCAAAAATCATTAAAACGCGTGCTCGATTCGCGGCTGCGGCGTCGTTGTCGGCTCGTAGTCGACGATTTATTAGCGGCTACGCGAACGTAGCCGCCCGCCCGCCCGCCCGCCTGTCTGCCTGTCTGGCTGTTCGCCTACCGGTTAACCGTCCACGTCCGTCCGCATCTCCGTCTCTCCTGCACGATTTCTTCGAAAACATTGGCCGCCACCGTTCAAGCGGCCCGTACACCGTGCCGCTTTGTTTCCCATGTCCAGCGACCACGCGTGGAACGAGTCAGAGACGAACGATACACGCCTCGGCATGGAGTGGACTCGCGATAAAACCCTCGAGCTACTGCGCGAGTATCAACAGAGACGCGTCCTCTGGGACTGGAATGCTCGCGGCTATCGGGACCGGACCAAGCGGAAACGTGCCATCCAAGAGCTCGCCGAGATACTTTGCTGTAACACGCTCGAAATCGAGAAGAAGATCACTAATCTGAAGTGTCAGTATTCGAGAGAGGTGCACAAGATACAAAATAGTCGAGACGCCGCCACCGGACCCGACGATGTTTACGTGTCCAAGTGGTTCGCGTTCAAGGCGATGCAGTTTCTGCAATTCGGCACACGCAGATACAGCAAGCGGAAGAAGGTACGTATCCGGATGGACGCTAAGTCGTAGTCGGGACGAACCGTGTGTAAACATGAACGAGAAACCCAGTTGCAATTTTTTCCACGTGCCTACTGATAAGTCGACGAAATATGAGGCGTGTTTTCTTAAGTGAAATCTCTGTGGAAGCGATTCGACGCGGGAGCGTTATGTTCGAATGTCAGATCATATCGCGAGAAGTGCAAGCAATTTCATAAATTCTCACAAACTTCGAATTCCAAAATTTTATAATTTCTAAATTCTTTTACCACCGATAATATTTAGACCGTAATAAAGCTGCATCCATATTTCCGTAGCACAATTTTTTTCCTGGCAAAAATCGGACAACGGCACGTACTTCACAGTTGACGGAATTATTTATTGCAGCACACGGCACAAATTATTTGCATCAATCTGGCAATAATTAAACACCCGACAGTCAGCTAAATGAATCATATAACGATACTATATAATCGTAATCCCGTTTCCATATTTCAGTTGGCGGTAATTTTAAAATGGACCTTACTCAAAAAACACTTTGCATCAACGTGCAGATAACAGTGATTATCAGTGAATGTTAACTTTTGGAACACGCGAGAAACGTTTGTCTTCCACGTTGTTGAACGAATAGAGTACAAGTAGAACAGCCTTAAGGGATCCCTTTCTCCGGTTATAAGGAGGCCAGTTTACGCCATCGCGTAATTGACTAACCAATTTCGGAGAAAGACCATTGTGAAGCTGAGTGCGTTTCATAGAAACTGCTGCTTAACTCGACTAATCTTCGATGAAATATGTATTTCAACGGATCTCGTGGCGTCTGTCACGGACGTATCATCCCTCGTGCTATTCGATCCTATTGTGTTTAATGCATTTCGAATCAACTGCGCACCGTGTGCGTCTTACAAAGAAAATGAAAGTTACGAGCAGAGATATGTTCAGAAACGACGCTAAATTTAATTTCTCAGACTGACTCTTCGTTGCATGATTTTATTAATTAAAAATACGATTTTAAATTTTCTTATGTGATAACAAGATAATAATTTTTTCTATTTAACAAAATGTGGCATATTTGCAATAGGTATTGTCTGTACCATAAAAGCGAAATATAATATGTGTTTGCAGTATCGAGATATGTGTTCGACGTATGTATTATTGTTTGTAGCATAATTGTAACACAACGCAACGAAGGGTTAACACCCTGTAGGGACACAGTACAAACGCGTGTACTTTTTCCTAATTAACCGTATGGGATTTATTCAAGCATTATTGTTTGGAACATTTAAATATACTCCCGTGAAAGTTTTAACGCGAAGTTTCTTCATAGATCGAAATGCTAGATTAACGTTGAATCATGTGAACTCTAGGTATGGCAGCAGATTGGATCGCGATTCGATTCGATTGTTTTTATGGTGCCGCCTAATTACAATAACAGGGAATGTAAAGTTTTCTCCCGTTCGATGGAAGTAGGTAAATTATACGTATGCGAAGTGAATGTTCGGAAGAAATTTTGTTTGATTTCTTAAGGAACTGTGTTAGATCAACTGGAATGATTAATATCAGTATTAGTTGTTACATCGACTATTATTAGTGCTTGACCATTCATCAAATCGAACATGAAACAAGAATAGCAATAAATTTTAAGTGAATAATAATTACATTATTACAAACTTGGAAATACAACATTTAGAATTAAAATTTCAGGTAAAAGATTTTACAAAAATTCATTGATAGTGAATGAAAATCTGTAAGAATACTGTAATGTACTAATAATATGTGATACAAGAATTTAATTAAAATTACGATAAATTTATACGATTCTAACACATAAACGTTTATTACATTTTGTTGCTTTCACGCCCGTGTATTGTTTTCTCTAACTGTACATTAAGGTTTCTGCAATCTTCTTGTTCCAATTCTTGAAACATTATTACTTTCACCGATATAATATATTAACTGACCCGTTAATAAAACTTTCAGGCATAGTTACAATCGATATGTTATTCAAATATGAATGTTTTGCTTATATGTCAGCTATTTCAAAGCCTTGGCACATTTTTTTATTATAAAGAAAAGGTTGAACAGCAACTGGGTTTCGATCGTTGTACATGTTACAAAACGATCGTCGATCATTACAAATATAAAATTCAATAACAACTTACAATTTAGGAAGATGCAAAATTAAAAAATTTCAAAGTCTCCACATTTAAAGAAAAAGAGACATCGATCAGTGCATATTAAAAGTATATTAAAATTTACATTTTAGTATTATAAATAAATATTGAGAACCCTGAAGACAATATACATAATATTGATCGTGTGAAGTCTCCATTATGTTGCACCCGAGTGTACAGTCACGTGCAACTTAGGTTTAATTAAGGGGTGATGTCCTACCGCATTCTTCGTCCATCTTATGCCTGATAATAGAAAGTTTTCGGTTAGTTTTCCCCTGGGTCCTTTTATTCTTTCAAGGAAGAATCTCCCTATAATTCATTATAACCTAATTCTCTAATTTTCTTGAAAAAGTCTATGTTCAACTTTTAAACTTGATGAAGACATAGAGTTAAGTAGTTGTATTCACTTAAAAAGAATGATTGACAATCGTGTAGACACATTGAATTTTCCTTTACAACATTATTTTTCTCGTAGAAAACCGAGGAAGAGACGCCAAAACTGCAAGAGGAGTACATAGTGAGCGACATCGATCCCGAGAGCATCACCTTCATAGACTGTAACGAGGAAACGAACGGTTCCGGCACCGGTTCTTTAAACGCCTCGTTGAGCGAGGATGCGGAGGAATCATCGTCGTCGAGTTTGAAAGCGATGGAGCTTTACAACGGCTCGTCGTTACCGGACCATTACAATAGTCCCATCGGCGATTTGGACGAGTCTGGGCAAACGAAGGTCGAAACCAGGACGGACGAGCGGAAGAGAACGAAAGAGGAGTTCGCGAAATTTGCGGAAAGCATCGCTGTGCAGCTAGCGGAGATCCCAGACTCTTACTCGAGGTCCGTCGCGAAACTGAGGATCAATCAAATTCTCTTCGAAGCTGAAATCGGCATTTACGCGCAAACACGTCGCTAACAAGCGCGACAACAGAGACGCTCTGACTTTAATCAATGATCAATTGCTGTCCGTACAGCTTTGATGCTCGATGATAATGAAATGTTCTGATGGAGATATGGTGAAACGTCCTCGTAAGATGGGAAATATGAAGCTCAAGGTTTCATCATGACGATTGAAAGCCGATTTATGGTATTCGTTTAGGCATGCGGCATTCTTTGTCCTTTGAACAATTACTTTGCGATGATAATTGTTTCACAACTTTTCAGATATTACAAAAGAAAATTGTGAAGTTTTTTTATACGGACGTGGTCTGTAGAGTACAGATATGGCAGTCGTTGATTTTTAGAAATTTTTGAGGATTGGAAAGTTTGATGGATTAACAATCTAAACCTTAGATTCTAGGGACTTGATGGCTTGTTTAAAACTTGAATATCAAGAAATTGATCAATATGAAAATTTGGAGAGTTTAAAAATTTTCAAGTTTGCATATGTGTCCCTGTCCAAAGGAAACCCAGTTGTACCCCAGTGAACGGTTCAAGTAACTACGTTTGGAAGACGTAAACGTACATACATTATTCGCGTATTGGGTTGATTAGAATGTTTTCCTATTTCCTTCAAAGTTGATTACCATATCGTATCATGCGAAACATTTTCTTTCAATTGACACATGTATGAACGAATCTGTTATGCTCTGATACAAGCTATTCTATTTATATGACTGTAATTGAGACCTCAGACGATCAGTGTATATAAATATATTGACATTATTTTTCAGCTTTCCATATATTTATAGTAAAGCAATATTGACCACATTATTTGTAAAATATTTTTGTTATCATTTTTATATTTGATGTTAATATTCGTGTATACATTTTATTGGCACAGTCTGTACATATTGATCTATGAAGTATCCATAAGAATATTTGTTTGAATGGCGGACACCGCGTGTCTAAACGAATAATATAAATTGACTTTTAACTGGCTTGTTACCAGCACTCGAACACGTGTTAATGATTCATAATGAGAAACGTTGAAATGCAGAAGTATTTGAAAATTGATTAAATCTGTATTTAACGAAAAAGCATCAACGTCATTATGATGTAGGTGCAAGTGCTACGACATTATGAAAATCATCAGTTAGTGATCATTTCGAAATGCGCGTTTTAATAGCATTTCAAATTTTATTGTAAATTCTCAGTTCTTTATTGGAAATTCTTCGGAAAGATAATACGTACATTATTTTTTATAGGACCACTACAAATTTATATTGCTATGATTAATTTTATATTTAATACGCGTTTAAAAGTTTTACGAAAGTTGTATAAATTTCCTGCTAATTTTATCTCTTTTATGCGTTAGATAAACAAAATTAGCGATTGAGAGTGGTAAGAGAAGTTCGGTATTCAAGAACTTTTAACAAAACGCGTTCAAACGCATCGAAACATAAAATTTCAACGATAACATTGTATAGCGCGATACAAAAATGGCTGTAAAGTGCGCTGTAATTTACGCAGTTCGAGTTATGCCGGGTTCGAGTATATAATTAGCGGAGAAGACGTTTATTGTGCCGCTCATTACGAAGCTTCCAAGAAAGCAAAAAAAAATCGTATTTAGAAAACTGTTTACACGTAATGTTATATTTTTTCGATAATTGTACAAGATTGAGTTTTCTCCTGGGAGATAATCACTTAAGGCCCCAGGAATAAAATTCATTATTTCCGTAAGTAAAAGTCGACTACGTATCGTTAGGATTGCGAAAAATCAAAAGTAATATTAAATCCTTTTTTAAAAGTAGAATTTTGCTTGCAAACGTACGCGTATCTTCGAAAGTTAATGCGTATTTTGTAAAATACGATCAAATTGTATTATATTCTATAGTTTGCATGATGATAAAATATAAACGTCTTGCGTTACGGGGCGAACGCTTTCGAATTAGAAAGACGAAAAAAAGTAAATTCGCATTATAAATGCCTTGCGTTTATCAAATAAAAGTGCTCGACACATGTGTAATATTTTTGAACTTGGATTCATGAGAAAGACTGTATTTTAAATGAAACTGTTTTTCGTGGTCTGGTTTGTCTGGCACGATAACACCAATCGAATATTTTTTTAAGTGGACTTTCGTCGATCTTTACGTACAATCGTCGAATGAAATGTTACTCATATTCGATAGAATAGCGGATATGTGATTTTAGATGTAAAAAGTAAGCGAAACGTCGTTCGAGTCAGATTGAAATGTTCATATTGGCGTAACTAGGGATTAGGGTTTGTTTATTCTATTACATTCTATTTGTCTAGAATGTTGGGTGGTTATACGCGATCTGACGCGTAGGGATCAAACATGTGGCGATCTGACACACAAATATGTAACGTGCGGTAATCTAATGCACGACTAACCCTCGGACAAAAATCTTGCTTACGCCAATGAACATTTATATCATGCAATAAATCACTTGATGTTAGAGGAATATTAACTTTCTGTTAAAAGTCCAGAAGTATTATTTATTGTGACAAGAAAATAATACTGAATTAAAGAAGTTGCAGACACTCATTTGACTATTATTGAACTTCAAATTGATAAAATATTGTTGACCAAATATTATTAATTTCCTCTAACATTTACTCCTCTTATGTCACTGATACAATCTGTCTCACGAATAAAATTAGATCGTAAACAGTTCATTGGTATTGTTTCAGGGCTTTAAATAGTAGGTCGTAGTAAGCTGTATAGATAGCGAACTATTTTTTATCAAGAAAAAATCCCTCCGTAAAATCGAAGATAAGTCTTAAACTTGCTTGACTTCCGTTTAAAACAAATCTACATAATGTTTCATATCAATAGACAACAGGTTTTCCATTAGTAGTTACACAGCGATGTACGCAAGAAACCGTCAGTCTCCGGTGTAAGTCTTTATAATGTATTCATTGTTGTTCCTGATTATATGATAGTTTTATATTTTTGTATTATTTCTTTTTGAACCATTTTTGCACTCTGACTTTTTCAAGTATTGCTCATTTAGTTACGTCAATGTTTATAACTCGATATTTATTAAAAATTGAAAGTAATTTACACTATCAGTGTTCTGTTAATTGTAGTACTCCTAGATTTTAATACTTTTATTAAATTATGTATGAATTTCAAAAGCTTTTGACAGCTGTTGACATCAATAAATCTGTTAACAAATTTTTAGCCGATAAGGTATTAGTACTAAAATAATAATTGCTTTTTTCATGAAATATATGGAAAATAGTAACTAGAGCTGGTTGAATATACCTGGAAGATATATTTGGAATGTAAAAAGTTCAAAGTTCAAACTCTTGCTTAATATTATTAAGGCATGTACTTTGGGTACATTTCATTTCAAGTCACGAACGTACTATTTTTGTTTATCAAATATTTCTCTTCGAATATCAGTATTTTTAATATCGAATAATTAGTAGAATACAAAATTGAAAAGTTCAGTGCATGTTACTAAGTTGTTGATTTTTTTATCTCGTTATAGTCTATTCGTGTTTCATATGTGAGTCTCCATCATACACGATAATGTATTGTAATGTTGAATTTAACGTTGACAAAATCGCAGTATAACTGTTATTAAAGTTGATGATTGAAAGACTAAAATAAAGAAAAATGTAATGTGTGATTACAAGATATTCAAACGCAACAAATTAACACAAAAATTGATGAAAAACGTGTGAATTAAATTGGAAATGTACAAACATTTTCAACTTGATATTCTTTACAGAAGCTGCTGTTATGCTATTTTACATTCTCATTCTTTGCGAAATGTTACACAGATCGGACGACTAATAAACTTTGCAAATTTTCATATTTTTCAATTCCTAAGCTCCCAAATTTTCTAACTTTATCTAAATTTGATTTTTTAAATTAAATATTTTTCGAATCTTAACTACTCAAATATAAATATTAACAGTATTGACAATATTGATCGTCTGAAGTCCTTCTTGTCAATCTTGAATTTCATAGAAACGTAATTGTGATTCTACGCAAAAGAAAATTGACGATTGAAAGCGTGGATTAAAATATTGTAAGATAATTCGTTATACGGGTTAATATGCCAGAGTTAAACTGCGATCACTGCCTTGATATCCCTCGTCTGAATTTCTCTTCCCTTAGATAGCGATTACAATATTAATCCTAGCGTATCGATAAGTATGATTAAGTTCACTAGTGTAAAAATTCGTTGTAAAAAGAACATAGGTGGTAAGATTATCTAATTGTAAGTTCAAGAGAAATCAAGGTGGTTGTTAAAGAAATTAATGTTACCGTGTACTTATGGTTTCCTTCTCATGAATTTTGTAAAACTTTTGTATGTACATTTGTTTGTTTCCGAAACAAAGAACATTGGAATAACTTTGTTAGCTTTATATTTGTTACGTTAGAATTAATTTTTAAGAATTAAGATAAGGAAAGTTCGGTTGAACCCAAAAATAAAGACTTTACGGAAGTTATATTTACACAGACACAAAAAACAATTCTTTCTTATGATAAACTGTCAGAATTCTTTATACTATTTCTTTTTTGTAACATTTACAGCGTATCAACGTGCGTTTAACATTGTATACTTCTGTTCAATAAAATGATTAGGAATAAGCGTTCTTTGGGGTGCAGTTTCTTCTCTTTTCGCGACAGTAACATAAGGCAATAAATGTAGGAATTACAATCATTTTTTACTTCTTTATAATTTCTTTGTTTGTTGAAAAGTACCATAAAAATGAAGGTAAAGACAAGAGATTCTGTAAGATTGAAAAGAATTTAAACAAAATGATTTAATTTCAGGTGAGAGGTTGGACACGATCGTCGAAACAAATCAACTCTCCGGCAAGTACCTGATCGATGTAAAGGGCCTTCACGAGTGTCAAAACCTTCGTCAGGAAGCTTTCATCCTTTATGACAACGCAGAACCAGAGTCCGCAATGATAAAGGACGAAGAACTATTGAAAATCGATGACCATGCAATTGCGAACAAGGGCTACGATTGTCATGACATATCAAAGAATTTTATATGCACGTTGGACTTAAAAGGATCAAAGTGGACATCGAACGAGATTTATGCGAATCAAATTATTTATATTCCGTTCGACGTGAATGTTTTCCCACATTTCACCGATGAACAGTCTGATAATAGATACAATATTTATGGATGTGCTTTCTATCCTTCTTATTTAAGTAAGAATATAAATATGTGAATACAACTACTACTTATAAAACTGAAATTATTCTTCTTTTCATTTGATAAATTTGAGTTTATCATATTTATCATGAATCGTATTTATTGTTAAGTCATTTCTTGTTATTTAGATTAAAGGTAAATAATAGTAAGTCAATATTAATTATATCTTTATTTCAGCAATGGACAAAAATGAAACAAGAATTATGCAAGTCAATGGAATAACATTCAAGTATCCTACATCTCCACTACTATCACAACCAAAAGATATACAAGAAGAATCAATTTGTTCTCTTGAAAATCCTTCAATACAGTGTGCTGACACACCACTGTTCTGTGAATGTACCCAGGTGATTGAAGTCTCAGCCAGAGAACACATTGACATTGTCTTAATAGATGAAGGTAATTTGTTAACAAAAATTTATAGGAAATTATTTATATTTTTATAGTTATGTTAAGAATGATTTTTGTGTAGGTTTTGGAGGAAATGATTCTCAAACATTCCACATACACGGGTATCATGCGAGTATTCTAGGAAGGAGTAGTTTCGGACGACCAGTTACTAAGGATGAAATTATATCTTTGGATCGTGACAAGCAGTTACATCGTAATTTCATAGATCCTCCTCAGAAAGATAGCTTTGTTGTCCCAAATAAAGGTTACATTATTCTACGCCTGTTCACTGATAATTTAGGTAAGTTCCTCTAATTCATTCTGTTCTGTTCTTATTCACACATGTTATACAAGCAAAATAATCTTGATAGGATACTGGTTGTGGGAAGCAAGAAGCTCAGCAATCTCTTCAAAAGTGTCAGGACCAGGAATACAATTTTTACTAAAAGTAGGAGATCACGAAAGTTTTCCACCAGTACCCGTGGATTTCCCGACGTGTGGAAATAATAAACCTCCGGACAATGTATTCGAAACGCACTGATTCACTGTATCTCGTGTTTATTTTATAATTCCTTCTATTGCCTTTAATCTTGATTAACTGTATAAGATTCAGTGTACCATAAATTATGTTCTCATAAAGAAATGATTTAGCACCATTTTATAAATAAAACAGGAAAACATAAAGAGGCGAGGAAAGACATTCTATTCACTGGTGAAAGTAATAGTAATCTGGATGTCCAAAACCATAAAACTCGTGCAGAGCGAGCAATGGTGGTTTCCAATTGCTGCATTTCGGGAAACCAGGCGGAGGTGGTGGAAGATCTCCTTGGTCGCCGACATGGATGATAAGTTCCATTCCAGTGATGTGATGCCAAGTAAAGTGACAATGAATTAGCCACCATCCTATAAGAAAGGACGTGTAATACATCAGATAACAAGTGGATTATTAAATACTTTAATTAATAATAAAAGATCATGACAAGAATTGACTATACTTATTAGGTCATTCTTTCTCTGTGATCGTTAATTTATAAATTTAAAAACGACGACTGATTAAAATATTGTACCTGGATTGTTTGCCTTAAAACGTAGAATCACATATCCACGGAGGGGTACTTTGACATTATCTTTAAGAGGTACATTGCGGTACTCTCCTCGTTGTAGGCGTTGCGTGTGTTGCCTAACTACTGCATTCATATCGCTTCTTGATAGATTTCTGCCATCGGTGAATTGACCTACGCTAAAGACCTTAAAATGGTATCCGTGTAGATGCATTGGGTGATGAATATCGTCCTGTGGCACTGAAATATCATTTATCGTTTATCAACGACCTTTAATAAGTATTAACATGGTTGCAGCTTGTAGTTTGAATTTTATGTTAGAACTCATGTTAATATACACAACAAAAGTACTACAGGAACAAATATAAAGTATTACCTGCATCGTAAATTACTAATTCCACAACATTATTCAATTTTGTATGAATAACTTCAGCGCATGTACAAGGTTCAGTGCACGTGCTGGGTTGATTCCGCTTACACATGGCTTGATAAGTATTTCTGGGTTGTGAGATGAAGGGAGAAGCTGGTGGCTCAAACGTGATGTCGTTGAACATAGAAACAATTTGAGATTTATCGGTGGCACCTGAAATAAATAAGATTCCATAAAGACGTGTGTACATTTAGTGTTACTAAGATGTTTAGTGTTTCACTGAAAAGTAACCGTACTGAAAAAGGGGCGAGTTGAATTCGGTGCAAACAGAGGATAATTGCCATATTCGGTATAATTGTAGAACCAAAGGTTCATTATGTGTCGCTCATCTGGCTCGATTTTATAAAGATCTCTGTCATCTTCCTCTATACTCTCAAATTGATTGACACAAACCGATTTTGATGTATCCTTCGTATTACACTTTGTTGAATCTTCCGAGTTGTATATCTAGAAAACATTTAAAATAACTTTTCAATTTATTTTTACTCATGGACTTTTTTCATGTTTCGTTTAACTATCACATTTCAGTTGGTACTAATTGCAAGCTAATACTTACAACGCCAGTTGGCTCCTGATCATAAGTAGGTGCTGGTTTCGACGGTTTCGAAGGACCATTTCTGTACTGTAACATAGCTAATTGTTGTACTTTTGTATTTTGACATTCCCCGAGACCTCGTACTTGTATCCAGTAAGTGTCCACAGGTTTATTTGCATTCAAAATGACATCTACTCGTTCTCCTGTGTATAGGAATACGCACGAAGTTGAAATTATTTATTAATTCAATATAAATTTAATAAATAAAATTTCAAGAAATGTATATGACCTGCAGCTGTAACAATGGCGTTCACTTTTTTAGGTCTCACGTTTGCACCGTCCTGTGCAATTACAAGAAAATCATGATCCTGTATCCTTAATTCTGCCAAGCATACTGTGGTAAAGGCGTTGATTATACGCATTCGATACCGTTTTCCTTTTGTCACCGTAAATGTTGCCAATGGTGCCTGCAGATGAAATACCTAAAAAATTAAGAAAAAGTTTTAGAAATTTTTACAAATAACAACAGACAACTGTATATAATTTTAAGTAAGTGTACGTTCTTTTAAATGAACAGAAAGGTCTGATATAAATATATTCTACAAATTAATCAGTATATTTCTTACCTTAGAATGTCCCAGACCATTTATCAATATATTATCCGCAAATTGTCCTAAATTATGCCTGTACCGACCAGGGAAACGTTCCAATGACAATTCATGCATCCAATCGCTAAGGACCATTATATGTTCATCTTTATCATATAAATTTAAGAAAGGTTCTTGGTTTAGAGGTGGTTTTATAATAAGAGGACCGTATTGCCCGTCTAACATGTGCGTTGATATGTGGGAATGATAGAAATGCGTTCCTGGATTTTGCGCCACGAAGTCGTATCTATTATTCAAGAAATTAGAAGAAAATATTGAGTGAAACTATAGAATCAATATGTTGCAGATTCTAGTATTGGAAATATTTGGCTAAAATCCTTTTACCTAAACGTCGATGAGGAATGAATTGGACATTGAGTAACATAAGGAACACCATCATAATATTGAAATCCATTTTGGTAAAGTCCGTGCCAGTGGATTGAAATTTCCACACCCGATGCTGCGTTTTCTACGTCGACTATGATTCTATCATTTTTACACACCTACGAAATATATTATATGTTACAAGTATTTATTAATTTTTTAAGGAAACAATCCACGTATATAAAAATTTTAGACGTCAACGAATACATGAACTGTACTTAAGAATGATTTACTTTCATTTTTAAAGTCGTTTGTACGAAACAGATCTTTAAATGTAAAAATCTTGAAGAAGATCAGTTTATTTATTATTAACAAAATCCGGTAGAAAATTGTTTATTGAATATACCTCAATTTTTGGACCTGGTATTTGTCGATTAATAGGTAGCACTGTTTTTTCAAATCCATCACCATAAATACACTGACTTAGGAAAGCTTTTTCATCGCAAGCACTAGAAACGATTGAAATGAAACATGTCATTGATTATAAATTAAAAAGATACCTGTAGCATTAAATATATATATTAATTTTGTATAATACGTACGGTCCTACTGTCGTGTAGTAAGCAATGTGGAATTTGTAGTAACAAATTTTTGGTGCTTCGTTATTTCTACAAGGCCGCGCGCATTCTTCAGGCGTTGATACGTTTACACCCAATTCGGATATGTCCCAATCGTAATAATTGTACCCTGTATAAATATTATAGAAAGGGACATTAAATATTACAGTATTACTATCAGAAAATGAAAATTGTAATAAAACACTACAGATATAAATAAGATGAATTTTATCAAAGAAATTCTCTTCTTGAAATTAAAATAAGAATGGAAGAAAAGTTTTCATTTGAAATTTCTTTCTCAAAAGGCAGAGTTCAAAATGCGACTGACAATTAAAGTCTTATCAATTTTGTTATGTAAAGAAAAATGACAGTATTACCATTGCAAAGTGAAATGTCTCAAACAATTATTGCTGAGGATTCGCAGTAATTAACATTGCATCCCTAAACTGGTTCAGCTTAATTATTACTACATATTCGAAAAAGAAAAACAAACACTGTATCTTCTATTTCTTCTAGTATCAGTGTTATAGTTTTTACAGTTAAATTGTAGAAAGCGGTTTTAAGCCTACTTTTCTTTTCTGTTTTAAAGTTTGTATGTAAAGCAGCCGTCTCGTTATGAAAAATATGTTATGAAAAAGTTAAGTTTTCCACAAACTAATTTATTCACTTGTTACGTGCTAGAATGTCACTAGCTAACTGAAATGCGAGTTTATCGCGTTTTTACATGTTCATATTCCTTAATAAAGACACTATCGAACTGCGAAATCTGACGACAAGGCATTTACATATTCGCGGCGACAAACAACCGACGTAAATAACGTCACTGCAATTCAAATGATTAACTAAATAACCAATTAACACAGCTAAATGTTTATTTGTAAATCCCCAAGGAAATAAAAAAGCAGTATATACTTATTTAAAGAGCTATTATTATTTTTTAAGGTCAGTTTTATCTTTTAATGTTCATAGTTAGGCAATATTAGCAAAATAATTGGCGGAGTAAAGACCATTTGAATAATGCGTTTGTTGACGAATATCTAAGTAATTTGGTGACTCTAATTGTCAGATTAACTCAATCGCGGAAAACTTCAATAGTTTTCCAATGTTTTATTTTTTCAAAATTTCGAAATTTTGTGTTTAGAAATTTTAGAGTGCTGGTGCCTGAAGTTTTGGAATTCTAAAGTTTCAAATTTTGGAAGTTTTGAACTTTTCAGGTATTATAGTTTTGAAGTTCGAAAATTCTAAGGTTTTGAAATTCTATAATATCCAAATTCTTAATTTCCCAAATTCCCAAATTCCCAAATTCGCAAATTCCACATTCATAATTCCCGAAGTCAGAAAATTTTCAAATTCTCGAATTCCCTTATTCCCTAACTACCCTCTTTCAAAATATCGAGCATCGTTTTCAAAAATGGTAATTTCAACCCCATCATTAATGCACCGCTTTTCTCATAGTTTACCTTTGTATTACATCAATATAAATCTTAAATTATACTGAAAATAACTTATAAATATATAAATATTAAATAAAAGTATTTTCAAAAGAAAAGACCAATTGTACGTAAAGTTAGAAAACCATGTAGACCCACACAATGCATCAATGAAAAAATAAATTTATATTATACTTACAGCAATACGACTGTTTCGTGCAGACGAGTAAAAGTAAAAATAAAGTGTACAATTTTATAAAATTTCTAGAAATATCGTGAATGATCGACAATCGAATATACATTGTCTTTCACGTATAATTCTGAACTGTGCCGAGGAGTTAATAAATTTTGACCATTTATTTTCTGTTTCGATGAACAACTAAACTTGTCTAACGTACGGGGGCACAATTTATAGGAAAAATAGAAGCAATTTGAACACGAAAAATTATCGACTGACATTTCCGGCTACCGCATTGGTCTTTAATTATATCGTACAACTTATCATTTGAAAGCTTTTCGACACCGCTTTTAAATTATGCGATGGCAAGGACATCGTTTGATACATGGATTGATAGGAATACATATAATATTCATTACATTTTACTTATACATGGGAAACATTATTTGCGTTAAATCAATGCAGGTGTACACGTCGTCAGAAATTTACAAAATTTTTTAATCTAGGCGGTGTAATTGCAAATCGTTTATAAAATTTATTGTTATTCGAAACTGTTATCCTTAGTATACGTACTTCTATTTAACACGGTATTAATTTATCTTTTTTGTAATAAACAACCAAATCGGTATTTTCATCTACTTAATGTGGTACTAAAAATAAGAAAATTAGACCTTAGAGTAGATGTTTACAAAAAATGACAAGTTGTTAATAATTTTAGCAAGTAATATTTAATCTCAAATTGTGGAGGGAAGTTATCAATATTGAAATTGAAGTTAAGTAGTTTTTGAGTAGTGTTACGAATGTTGCCATAAATGTTTGTAGGAGTGCAGTATCGCTGAATAACAGATATTTATGTAAATACATATTTTACATAAACCTCGGAATATTTAAATTTTGCGATTTTAAACTTTTCAATTTTATAACTTCCTGATGTTGGGAGTTTTCCATGTCGAGAAATATATTGCAAGTGAAAACGATCTTTCTCTAAAAACTTAGCTTACAAAAATTTAGAAACCTCTGTTATAAAAAGAGAGAGCAAGGATCATAATTCTTTGTACCAAAATAAAATTTATGGATGATGATGTAACAGGCAAAATCAGAAACTTCAATCTTTTTACTTCAAATGATTTATTAGATTCTTGTTACATTCACAATATATGAGAAAGTAACATTTTTTAATATACACGATCTTTTCAGCGATGCTTCGATTAATACCGTCGCTGTTTCACCTTGATAACATTCATTGATTATTGTGCTGTTGTTTATTACATCTTCGCAAATTTTTCTTAATTTATTTCTTGTGCATTACCGAAGGTCAAGTTTAATTGACAAACAAATTTGATATTTTAATCCTAATACTGAAAAGCGTATGTACCGAGTAATTAAGATAACTAAATGAACATAGTAAATAATTAGTACACAAATTTTAATGGTACCAGGAAAAAGTAATTTCTCTTGTTTACTTTGTCATTACAAACAGTACACAAATTTGAACATTATCTATTTTATTCATATTTGAATGATTTATGAGTAACCGTATGAATTTAACAAAAATATTTTTTAATACCAGTTAAAATCGATGTTTATTCTTAATTTACAATAAAATTCATATCGCACCAAGCTTAAAATCACTAAATTCATTAGGTTCATCAAATAATCGATCCGTTTCCTTCATAGTTCATTTGTATAATTCATGTTCCATATCCATACCAGTTGTACATGTACCGAGATATTAAATCTCCCTTGATTTATTACATATAATCAAACATAAATTATTCGTACAGAAAAATGCGTTTTGCATAATTTATGTCTAAATGCGAATTGTGACATATGCTAATTAATATAAATAAATTTGTGGCAGCATTAATTCGTACAAAAATACGACTGCATTTCTCTTTCAATCAAGTTCTTCGATATATTGAGACATACATCAACAAATCTGCAATATTCGTTCGCTTAAATAAATATCCTAAAAGGGCTGATATTTTGAAATGAAGAATATTTCGATTGAACGCAAAATATGCGCCACTAGTATGTTCATATATTGTAAGAAATCCATTCCCGGCTTTTAAATGTATAAAGATTTACAAAAACTTCTTAACAGTATTTTTATATAAGCTGCTAATCGATTTGTAGATGAGATCACATCTTACTCCTCCAGGAAGAAATATTGTCCAGCTTTCTTCTGTTCCAAATCCTGTTAAACAACACGGTAAACATATTATAAAATATCATAAATTGTTTATCTATTCATTATTGAAAGATTAACATGTAACGTTACGTGCCTTTACAGATTGACTCTTATTAATTCTTGGTCGGAAATTGTTTGGATCTCTTCTGAAAGTGATACCTAAGAGTTCTAAAAATCTGTTCATTCCATTCAGTAAGGACTGCGGACTATGAGCTGTAGTTGAAAGAGATGGAGTACCAGAAAATACGATTACACGGTCAGCCAAATAAGTTGCCATAATGAAATCGTGCTCTACTACAAATCCTGTTTTCTTTGCATGTAAAATAAACCTATAATAATAAGATAAATTTTAATGATCTCTTAAATGTGTTTCAATGTATTTCAGTAATACATTCATTATGGTAATAAGAAAGAATAAATAGAATTGTTCTTTACCGTTTTATTACTTTAGCTGCAACTAAACGTTGTTCAGAGTCCAAATAAGCAGAAGGTTCATCAATCAAATAAACATCAGCTGGCTTTCCAAGACATAGAGCTAAAGCTACTCGCTGTAACTCTCCACCAGAAAGATTCTGTACTTCTTGGTCCATAATATCATCTATCTTCAATGGTTTCATAACATCAGTTACAAACTGAGGGTGGACATAAGCGTCCCTTATCTTTTCATGCAATAACTGTCGAACAACGCCTTGTGATTTAGGACTAATTTTCTGTGGTTTGTAACTAATATGTAACTGAGGAATATTTCCTGTAAACAATAAAATTGTACAATAACTAATTTTAAATGTAAAGAGTTAAAATGTACAAAATAGACTGAACTTACCAGAACCATCATCAGGTGGCAAATTACCAGCCAACATTCTGATGAACGTCGTCTTCCCCGTTCCATTTTCTCCAAGTAATACAAGAATTTCTGAATCCGTGAACTGACCCTTCTCGACATCTAATTTAAACGAACCCATTGTTTTCGTCATCGCAGGATACTCATAGTGATTCATACGTTTAACTTCTTCTTCAGTCGCGCTTTCGGCTACTTTAAATACAAGAGATTCCTCACGGAATCTCAGATTTTCCGTTGGCACAAAACCATCAAGGAAGATATTAATACCTTCCCTTACAGAGAAGGGCATAGTAACGACACCGTATGCCCCAGGAACACCATACAGACAACAAATGAAATCTGACAAATAGTCTAACACTGATAAGTCATGTTCCACTACTATAATAAACCTGTTAATTTTAGTGAATTGTTAATAGCGTAAAGAATGCAGTTTTATTATTATTTTATGGTATTAATGTTAACTATTTACTTGTCAGGATGAATAAGGGACCGAATCGTCAACGCAGCGTTAAGACGCTGTTTTACATCTAAGTATGAAGAAGGTTCATCGAACATGAAAATATCTCCATTCTGAATGCATACCATAGCACAAGCAAAACGTTGAAGTTCTCCACCAGAAAGTGCGTCGATTCCTCTGTCACGTATGTGCATTAAATCTACAAATAATTACATTTCTCACTTTTTATTTACAAGGCAACATTTTCATTCAGTTTTATTATTACTTATTTAGAACTTTGCAATTTGCATCCATAAAAATTTTGGAAGCTATGCTTTAGAGCTATTAACCACCAAACCCTAGTAAAAGTGAAAGTATAAATAACAATACACATGCTGGGAGTGTAAAGGGTTAACTTCAATTCTGAGACTACATTGCATACTTTTCAAAAATATGTACAACATTTAGTATTAATACTAACTTACCCAACATTTTACAAATTTCTAGCTGATTCTTGCACTCATCCTTCTTGTCTAATAGTTGTTGTACAGTACCTTTTACAGCCTTAGGAATTTGATCTACATACTGAGGTTTAATAAGAGCTTTCAAATCATCTTCTAATATTTTGGTAAAATAGTTTTGCAATTCACTACCCCTAAAATGGCTTAAAATTTCTGTCCAGTCTGGAGGATCCTGTATTAATAAAATAAACCAATTTTGTAAAATTCATCAAAAATTACATTATAATATACAAAGAGCACATAGCTATACATACAGTAAATCTGCCTAAATTAGGCTTCTGCTTTCCTGCCAAAATTTTAAGAGCAGTTGATTTACCAATACCATTGGTACCAACTAAACCTAATACTTCTCCAGGACGTGGAATTGGTAGTCTATGAAGTTTAAATGAATTTTTCGAATAACGATGAGTAGTTTCTTTTTCTAAATTGCTAGGAAGATTGATAATAGATATTGCCTCAAACGGACATTTCTAAAAACAAAAGTAATATTATAAATAATAAAAATGTCATATTCTTAACAGTTTGCTTGCAAAATTTGTAATCATACCTTAACGCAAATACCACACCCAATACATAATTCTTCAGAAATTGATGCTATTTTACTATTTGGATTGACTTCTATACAAAGTTTGCCCATCCTAACTACTGGACAAGATCGTTTACATTCTTGTCTACATCTTTTTGGTTTGCACTTATCAGAATTAACAATAGCTATACGGGTCAAACGATCTGTTTCTTCCATAGACTTTTTTGGCGGCATGATGGTAAAATATTTATCTGCCTGAAAATTATATGTAATATAAAGTTAACTTTATCTTAATATTAAATAATTGACTTATAGTTAGTAGTACTTATAAAATTATTAATGAAGAAAAATATAGAAAAACTCCTGAATGCTTAAAAATTATATACAATTGTCAATTTATTTAAAAAAAAGAAATTTAAGAATATGACAACTATTTTAATGTACAAAATCATTTTTCAGATTGATAATATCATTAAATAATTAAAAGATATCAAACAAAATTCAACATATGTTCTACTTGTACCCTTTTGAAAACAATAGTCATTTGACTAATTAGAATGTAAGATAAAAATTCATCAATTAACGCTGAACATTTTACAAAAGAATTACTTCGTAACTGTACAGTAATTAAAATATATAATTTCATTTTTATTACAATTCTTAATTCCACCACGAGCTTATAACCTCATACAATTAAATGTAAAACATGCTACTACAGGAGTACTATGAATAGAATAACGTAAACAACAAAATTAATTTAATTAAAATATATTACGCCATTATTTCATGATATTTAATAAGCACGCATACAAATATATACCTGTCAAAATTAAAAACCGTAAAGGAAACTCCTTTACAACCTTTTCGAAGGAGTTTCCACACTTCTACACCGCCGCATGTCTTGATTTTGGTCATAGAATATAGAGAGATGGAGTACTTACTAAAAATAAAATTTACTATATTTCATTCGATGAGAGAATAATTTTTCTAAATAACGAATCCTAATTTCTTCTGAGTAAGGTAACTTTGTTTGATTCCCTAATTTATGGTATCTAACAAACAGAAAGCTTCATAACTTGAAACTTCTTTTGAAAAACTTCTGTTTTATAACCATTATTAGAGTTATCATCTTATTCTCCCTAATCGTTCATTTTGTCCTACCCTAAAACCTGCCCTAAAAGGAACAAAATTGATATAGAGAGGTATCACACATCTCACAGATCTCCCTAGGCTGTTGAACTGCACAGATGTAGGTTACTCTTGTGAATGAAGCACAAGCTATAAAACGCTAAATTATTACTCATAAATCATATATTTCTGTCATAAAACTTGCTTTCATATCCTCATTAGGGTTTTGTGATAAAAATATAAACTTTTTCACATAAAATTGCAGTAAAGTTGCATTATAAATTTCATTGGGTGTTTCCAAAAATCATTTATGTCACGCCACCTAGCTCAATATTCTGCACCTCTCATGAAACATTATAAAGATTCATTCTGAAGTTTTGTGTATAGAATAATAGGAATTACTTAAATATATCATCTGATTTTATAGTGAGTACTATTTTAAAATGGTACTTATTTTAATTCTCGACGATCTTAAGTTTTTAGCTATTTAAGGAACTCTTTGTCATTTAATGTGAGCAAATGTTACTCTGTTCACATTTAGTTTAAAACAAGTGTCAAGTGACAGTTCTTAGTAATTCTTTTATTTGTAATATTTGGTATGCTAACGTAATATAAAAAAATAATATCTCGTAACGTAGTGTATTACTTATAATTACTACTTATACTTAGCATTTTTTATTTGTAACAACTTTTGCAAATTTCAATGTTATAAAAAAAATGGCGGTTTCGCATAAATATCTATCCTTTCTATAAACTTCTTAATTATTATTTGCTTATTAAATATTTTTATATAATTATAGCTATACAAAACAGTTTAGCATTTTTGTGACATAAATTTCTTTTCTTGTTAACTGGATTTAGTAAATTTCTTGTAGTATATTTTAGACTTGTGTTAAGAAATATGTGCAGTATAATAATATTTTTTATTTAATATATTACATATAGCTATTACATTAAGTGGAATGGAGCGAAGTATTCATGAAATGTTAAAAGATGCCCCATCTTTAAATGATAGTGATAGTGCAGTCCACAGTGGGACTCCTCCACCTCATGTACCAAACAATTGTAGTAATGATAGTCAACCAAGACCAGCTACAATAAATTTAACTTTGGGTAGTCCTACTTCACAAGTGTGTAAGTAACTTTAATGATATTTAAATACATTATAAGAAATTAAATACTTGTTCTAAGACTGACATAAGCATATCCTTGTAATAGCTGTAACAGTATCACCAAACACGCCTATCCAAAATGGTGATACACAAACAATGCGTACTGCTCAAAGTAAAATTGAAAGCATTAAAAATTGGAGTATTTCTACTTACAAGTGTACAAGACAATTAATGTATGAAAAACTTGGAAAAACATCTCGTACAGTGGATTCAGGTAAGTTCTGAATATATTTTAATTGTTTATATTCTATAAATATAATTGTTCTTATATTTTTAGAGCTTGAAACACAAATTGAATTATTAAGAGATACTCAGAAAAAATATTGTAATGTTTTACGATTATCAAGAGCATTAGCTTCTCACTTTCATCATGTTGTTCAAACACAACATGCTTTAGGAGAAGCATTTTCTGAATTAGCACAGAAATCTCCAGAATTACAAGAAGAGTTTCTATACAATTCAGAAACACAAAGAAACTTGACTAAAAATGGTGAAACATTACTAGGGGCCTTAAATTTTTTTGTTTCATCCGTAAATACACTTTGTAATAAAACTATTGAAGACACATTACTTACAGTACGACAGTATGAAACAGCAAGGTAATGAAATGGTACAGTATTTCAGTAAAAAATATGTTACATATGATTATAATAAATACTATTAATCTATTTACAGAATAGAATATGATGCCTATAGAACAGATCTTGAAGCATTAGCACAAGCAACAAAATCTGATGGTAGCAATGCAGCAAGATTAGAAGAGGCACAAGCTAATTATGAAGAACATAAACAAAATTTTGAAAAATTAAGATCAGATGTTTCAATTAAACTCAAATTCTTAGATGAAAATAGGGTATGTTTTTTTATATTCATTTATTTTTTTTAATATTTTTAATATTCTTATTACTATATTCTTGTTACAGATCAAGGTAATGCATAAACAGTTATTACTGTTTCATAATGCTGTCTCTGCATACTTTTCTGGTAATCAAACAGCACTAGAAGCTACATTGAAACAATTTAACATAAAGATTAAATCACCAAATTCATCTTTACCATCGTGGCTGGAGCAGTAGTTACTCTAAAAGAAATAAATGCATGTTTTCAAAGGTATGAATAAAAGGCACATTCGTCCAAACGAATTTCTTTCTAAACAATGGAGGAAATGACAAGGTAGAATAACTTCAGAAGTTCTCAGAAATGTTACAAAACACTGCTGTTAAATAATTTATCATTTCAAATGATTTTTGGAGCAGAAGTGGATAAATAATGTAAAATCAGACTGAATTTTTTCTCTTTAACATTAGCCAATATCTGTATGTGGTTCATGCATCAGCAAATCTTGATTATTAGTTAAAAATATGCCAGCTGAAGGATTTGGTAAAATCTCTCTTTATTCAATAGTGATGCTTATAAAACTTTAAAGGCAATAGATATTTAATTTTTATATCAGGCTTCTTAGAGAAGTCCTAATGTAAATACATGAAATACGATATACTGAGCTTTGAATTTTATAGTATGTACAAAACAGTATTCATTGGTTCTTTATATTACATTTTGCACCAGTCTAATAGGTATATCACTGTTGCTAATAAGAAAACCAGAATGAATTGAAGAAAGTTTTAAGGTTACATATTTTTTGTACTTTTTATCCCATTTTATGGATCAAATGTCGATTGAATTTTAATTATTCATCTCAACTCGCTACATAATCATTTATTCTTCATTTGAACACATATAAGTTAATGTGTTTCATTAAGCCATATATAATTACATAACAGTTTTAATACTTCCTAATATGTATTAAATTTTGTATATTTCTATATCTTATTTATTGTATTTAAATGTTGACGTCATGTTCATATATTTACTGATTTTTAAATCAAAATTAACTGTTTTAAATATGTTAAGAGTAAAATGAGTTATCAAACTCCAAACTAAACGGTATTCTTAGGTCATCTTGCTTTTTCTGTCCAATTTTTTAACGTATAAATAAGAGCTTTTAACGATGAAAGTTACTTAATTTTGACCTAATCAAATTAATTTATTAATTATATTTAGTAACTTATCAGTATATAAAAGTAAGAAAATTACATTCACATCTTATATCATATTTTTTATGATTTAATTTTTACAAGTACTTCAAAGTATTAAAAAGAAGGTATACATATATTTATGTAACTTTTCACACAGAATGTGAAAGTACAATTTCATTAGACATGATTATTTTTAATCAAAAGTATTTATATTGAAGTAAAAAAGAATTATTGTTGTAAAACAGAAATATACTAGTCATATTTTTTAAGCAAAAAAATTAATGAATTGAAATTAAGATCTGTTATTTACTACTATGATTATTACCCTTACTTAAGTTTTTTTAAACCAGCAATACATGTCTGTACTAAGACATTACAGATAATTACGCTTCACAAATAGAAAATTCTTAGTATAGATAAAATAGACATGTGTACATTATCATTATTGTTTATTGCTTCAATTCATAGTTTATACTGAAATGAATAGTAATTTAAACTATAAAAATTAATCTATTAACAATATGATACCAGAATGTTTTGTCATAGATATTCAAATAAAATTCTTCCAGTGAGATCATAAATGACTCTTTTAATGTGCATAAAATAATACATATGTAACTGAACTGTATATGTGTTCCATATACAATTCACTATATTTTTTAAACTTCCAAAAAGTCTCATCATTGTAAATTTAAAACAATAATGATAAACAGTAAGATAAGATCTATGACCCATGACATAATAATATTTTATTTTTTGTAATTTAGTTTTATATACTGTGCAATCTCTGAAGATGATTAATTTCTTCTTTTTTATATTTTGTTAAAATCCATAAGAAATGCATTCCATTATTTGAACATTTTTGTTAGGAATGTTTTAGGCCAATGAAATACATTGTAATTAAATAAAAATAAAATCTTTTATTATTAAGTAGAAATAAGAATGAAAAATAATGTTGAATAACTTACATAACTGAAATGTGCAGTTTGAGCACTTTTTAATTTATAAAACATGTAGCGACTGTATTTTGTTCCTAATCATGATGTTGTTGTGTGTATATTATGTGTATACAAACTCCAAATAATAAATGAATGCTTATATATATAGTGCTTTTTATGCTATTTTTGCTACTTAATATTAATACTTTTTCTGTATTAATATTGGGTTTTCATTCTACATCTACAAATATAATGCTGAAAATTATTTATTATTGATTTATTCATTTCTTAAAATATAATATTGATTTATGATGTACATAACAATAAAAAACAATCAGTAACAGTTACATAATTTCAGGTGTATATACATATATTTATAGCAATATACAATTTTCTTTTCAAAAATATTTAAAATTACATGAGGTACTTGAAAATATTATTTTTTTGGAACAATAACAGAAAATACAATTAATTAGATTTGTCAAACTATGTTTTATTTTCAACACTTTGTTCGTTTTGCACTTGTGTCTCTAGATTTGCTTGAGATTTCTGAAATTCTTCCACATTTTTACGAATAATGAGAGGCTGTACTTCCATAAATATTTCCATTATTTTATGATTAGCATTAATGTGTTTGCCTGAACAATTTTCTATACATTGATCCTATAATGTATTTAAAAATGATGACTTTGGATTCCTTATTAATTAAATTTCTTTACTATTATGTTATGCCAAATGTACACTATAAATAAAATAATATACTACAAATATTAATTATAAAACACACCTCATCAATAGAGACATCCCTTGAAATAAATGTACTCACACAGGTTTTAAAACATGTTTCAGAAATTTGATTATACAGAAGTTGAAAGTCCTTGATCTATAAAATAATAATTATATAAAAATGTTTTCGTGGTTACTTATATTCATAGGTTAGGAATCAGTACTTCATTAATAAAACAAGTCAATAACAGTCAAATACATTTCTAACAAATGAGGTATCCATGTTTAAGTAATATTCTTTAGTTTTCGGTTGTAGTAATGTAGTTCGTTTGCAAAATTTTAGTATTTGCCGGTCCTTTCATTAAGGTTAGTTTGCCACTATAATTCTTCGCTGCGTAATGAGTATTTTAACTCACGTTCGATAGATTTTACACTTGCTTGCATATAAAAATTACTTCTCGTAATGAAACAGTAATAAATTACATTTATAATTTAAATTTTATTTCATTGTACAATCACTATATACATATAATTTTATCAATGAAAAGACCGTACGCGTTCATCATATGTTTTTGATCATTCTGCGCATGTCAAATTTCATTGGTTGAAACTCATTTTTTCACCAAAAACAATGCACATGCGCGTTTGTGACTTTCATAAAATGCATATACCCAGTAGACTTTGTTTTATATATTCTTTATATTAGATGTGTGACGACTGTCAAGTATATAGGTGTGGAATTTGCAAATTTGGGTGTCTAAAAAGTTGAAAGTTTGGTGATAAGCAAATGTGATACACAAGCTATCATTTAGTCATGCTTGTTTTGTATCGTCTATTTTTCCCGGGCATTTTTATTTCATCCGCCATTGTATATATGGTGGACCGAGTGTAAAGCGTACAGTGTTGTGGTAATATTAACGGGTGGGGAGTTTACTAAAGTTAGTCTCGATGCACGAAACAGGTATGATCTTTCGTTGAACGAATTCATAAACATTATTAAAGATAATAACTCTAGTTTCTTTATCTAAACATAAAGTTAATCATATATTTAATATTGTATCTAACTCGTCATAATGTTAATACATACCAGCACATAGTTACATATATCTACGTACCACTACATATAAACGTGTGTAAAATGTAACATAATCTTTCTATACACATTTCGTACACTATTATATGTCATATGGTTTGGAACAATAATGTACATTTGCGTGAGAAGCATATTTTAATAAAAAGTTCCATGTTTCGATATCAAGAAAAAGCGCGCTTTTATCGGTGAAGTTCGTGACCACTCGGCTAAGATCGGATCGAGTCGTTTATGATTGGTTGTCGGATTCGAGTCAGCGAAACGTGAATCAGTCAGCGTTGACGGAACGAAGGATCAAGTTCGACTGGAATCATTGTGGAAACAGAAGATTTGTCGGTGCGTGTCGCCGGTGAATGAAGCGGGCTAATTATTACGTGCGATGGCCGCGTGCTATAGCGAGCAGGCAGCATCCACTTCAGGAAACGTAACGAAAAAGTCGCCTGCGGCCGCCGCGAAACCAGTCTGCTGGCAACACAGGCTGTTCGGTAAACAACTGTCGCGGTGCAGTCAGGTTAATCAGCAAGAAACAAAACCGTGCGATGCAAGTGGTACTATCGTTGACGACGATGGCCAGCCGACTTGTGAGGTGATCGGTGTGTACTTTAGTTTTATTAACCCCGGTGCTACCTGCGATGACTTTACGCGTCAGCTGCTCGACCTTTACGCGAGTGTCAATTCGTCGCACGCGGAAAATGACCGAGATGCTGAGAGTTCTGGCAGAGGAAGGGAAAGGAGGAAAAGGTTCGAGGTCGTGCACGTGGTTCTCTGGAGTAACGTAGCCGATGTCCTCGACTTTGAAGAGAGTTTTCGTGCACACGTTTCGGAATTACCCTGGTTAGCGGTACCGAACCTAGATTACGAAAGAAAGGTAAGTTACATCTCTTTTTGTACTTCTCACCGGTTACACTTGCTAATAAGCCCTTTGATAAGATAAATTTGTAATATCAGTAGTTTCACTATGATTTATAGTACCATTGGTATTGAAACTTTTTACTAACGCGCTTTAGTAATCTATGGTGATTTATTGATATCATTTAACATTGTCAAGATTCTTTAAAAATAGTATCAGTCAAGCTTTTTATAAAGTATACGTTTAATCACAAGATCTGTATACAGCTTAATGCGGTACTTATTGTTTAGTGCAATCTCGCTATATGACTCATTTAGTAAATTATTGTTTATACGAACTTTCACATTATTTATGTGGACGTAGCGCAGATGACCTATCACACAATTTCAAAAGTTGTCTCTGGTCGATGAATACGATCACAAATTCTCCATTGAATGTAAATTTTCGACAGGGTTTCGCCAATCAAAATTTGCATGGAAAGAGTCCAATTTATATGACACATTCCACAATTTTTTATACATCTGTCCTGTCAGTATTACATAGAGAAACACTATTACACTTTCGCCGAGTATTTTCATCGAATAACGAACGTACGAATGATTACGTTTCTCTGCCCCCTTTTTCTGGTTCAATCCGATGTCACCGACTCTTTATCGTTCAATCGTGCAGGCATGCATGAACTTCAATTAAATTCAATTAAATAATTAGACTCGGTTTTTAAGTTGAATAATGATCGCTCGTTGGTACACTCGTTCAGATAATTTATAAGTTCTTGGAACTTTAAAACAATTAATAACTGTTCGAGATAATAGTATCGGGAATTATGCATTCAAAACTTCTACCGAGAATAAAATTTTTATGGATACGATATGCTGAATATTAAGTAGCAAAGAAGTACAGCGATTGTTAACCTCGGTTAGTACAATATGGGTGCACTTAATATAATTTAACCCTAATTCAATTTATTCTAAAATAGTTGACCTAACTTCAACCTTATGTAATTATAAATTTATCTCAATATCAGTGGACCTAACCTAACCTTAACATAACTATTTTTTTTAATGGCGGACCTAGCCTAACTGTAACATATTACTAACCTAACTTGACCTAATATAAATTAACCTAACCTGATATATTTCAACGAATGAGTTACACTATTTTTTATATATCTGCAGGAATTAAAATATTTTTGCTAGTTAACCTTAATACAACTCTTATCTAATTTTTTTTACTGGCGGACCTAACCTAACCGCAACATAATCTAACCTAACATGACCTAATATAAATTAACCTAACCTAATATATCTCAACAAATGATTGAAGTTACACTATTTTTTTACATATCTACAGAAATTAAAATATCCTTGCGACGATTATGTCTTTTCATGCAAAATCACTATAATTTCAATAGTTTTTCTCTATGTTACCCCGTGTATCTTTGCATTTGTATAAGCTCACGTTTCACGATCATTCGGTGTATTTTTTTAACGGGCTGTGGGAAATTTACGGTCAGACGGTATGATCAATTCAGGCGAGTGTATTATTCGAAATTTGTATACACATGCCTGTCATAAAGTTACATATGTACACATAGACGGGCACACATGCCGTTATGCAGAAGGACCGTGCGCGCAGCGCCTTTTTTATTTCCAGCGGGTGTTTTAACCCCTCGCCAGACGTGCTATTTAGGGTCCGATTTTATTTGCACCGACACACGAGGCAGAGTCGACTTTCTCTAACTAAAAATCGTTCGTAATATTTTCCACAACGCATCTGCTACCGTCGTTTGCCCTGCAAACTTTTAGTTTAAGCCGTTTTTTTTTCGGCGTAATTCTTTCCTTCGTTAATAGTTTTTAATTCTTTTTTTACATTTTCCACTGTCAATTAGTGCTAATTATTTTTCTGGAAGTCAACTTTCATGGGTTATCATTTCATAAGTTTATTTAACGTCAATTTTACCGAGGGTGATGTGTCATAGGCTATGATATATGTAGATGGGTTAGAACATCTGAGAAGCAAAGTAGTGTTAAATACAAATTAATTTTTTTACAATTTTAATTTATTTTTATACGTAGAATGATTCTTTTGTGGCGGCATAATATTGTAACGCCTTATACACAAGATTTAATAACGAACGTAATTTTTGTGGCGTTCGAAATCCATCAGATAACGCAACTAAGTATCTAATTGAAAATACATGAATTAATAAATTCAATTCAAGATGTTACTCGTAGCAATTAAAGCAGACGGTGGAACTGCTTCGTACATTGATCTTTTCATCACCCACGCACCTCGATGACGCACGCATGTATCTCTTGTTTCAAAAGTTTGAGTGACTCTGGCGTTACATTACGGCACTTTGAACACCCATAGCATATATTCGCATTAGCGCGGGAATTTTTATACAAGTTTACAAGCTTCGATCGTATCGCACAGTTACTGAAGGGGGTTCCATTAAGACGCATCGATTTTACACAATTTATGCAGTACAAAATTATTACACATTCATGAGTTTAAAAATAAAATTCTTTCGGAATTTCGTGTCATAGCGAGATCTCATCCGATCTGTCCCGAAGTCACCCGACGTCCCGATCTCGAAGGTCTGTAATCTCGCACACTTCAACCCTTAAGGCATCCAAAAAAGAGATAAGGATATGCGCGGTTTGTATGCAGAGCTTCAGGGTAATAACTCGTATAGCATCCATGTCACAAAACTTGTATGTAAGATGAATATTTTTGATACTTGTGTGTATACGAATTGGTGTACAAATGTAAGAGACGATCGGAGTTCGTTATTCCCTCACTTTTTTCCACGATCATTAGTCAGGCCACTCGAGCAGTTGGTGTCTGTGATGCATATACATACACTCAATAGTCTGATTCGCGAGTAAATGTAACGATAAGCGTCCTGCGCAATTAGCGTCAAGTAGCTTCGTGATTCTTCCTTGCTTGTTATTCCGCCTATCTACCCGATCCACGCTGAGAATCACCCCCTTGAAATCGTAGATTCTTTGTATACTGTTCCATTCATTTAACAATAAGAAGAGCAACTTCGGTTTATGAAATGCTGTGAGCAGAAGGAAAACATCGAATTCCCGGTCTTCTTATCTGGCATTGAAAGTAAGTTAAGAAATCTGAGACGAGTACCCTTTTTTAACCGCGAATTCTGATTACAGAAGTTACAATGTATACACCCGTAATGAATGTATATAGCCACATAAACTACGTTTTATCTGGGAAATGTATAAAATTATGTAAAAAAGCATGGGTCTTACGCTTCGAGAATTTCGGGACGGGACGGAAGCGCTTCGGGCGAGATCGGGTGAGATCGTGAGATTGACATGTCTCGAGATCCCCAACATTTCGGAAGTAGACACGAATTTCTCAATTTACAAACTTTTAGGATTTTAAATTCCTAGGTGATTACATTTATAAATTTAAATGAAGCTATATATAAAATTATATATAATTTCATAATATTATAAAATTTATAAAATATGTAAGCATCTATTGTGCTGTTAAGAAAGTTAAACAAGTAGGAAAGATGGACATTATATTTAGCAGATGTTGATTATCCTGCGGTTGACCTTTGATCCGACACAGCGTATCTTTACACGGTGGTGCAGCGTAGCTGTCCAGTTTGACAAAATTGAACGGTAAGCGCCATAAAAGCCCGCGGTGCTAGGATATCCGCCGCTTGAACGGTGTAATAGAGCCACGGCTGCTCATCGTTTGTACGACGTAAACCGTTTCATAAAGGTACACGGCTTTGCCTTGAACGGGGAAACGCCGTAGAAAAAGAGTCAAGCCGAGCAGCCTTTCCATTCGGGGTGGCCGACCCATATCTTCTGCAAATAGCTTTCTCATTCGACCGGCGAGATCAAGAAAGCGACGGAAAGGTGGTAGCGTAGAGAGAGAAAATATATATTTACGTTTGTGTATATACGGTATCGGAAGGAAGGCGAGAGAGAGAGTGAATTGGGTGGCGATGCACAGGTCTCTTCCCACGAAAACGACTGAAACGGGAAGAAGAAAAAAGGAACGGGAGAAACGTTGGAATCTAGATAGACTTTGAGGTAGTTCGTACACAGAGTGGCCCGTACGCGGCGCTATGTAATCCTCGCTCCGTCTCCTCCGTCTTTCCTCCCCTGGCTCCTGTCTGCTTTTTAGCCGGCATATCGCGTAGATTACATACGACCTACTCGGCGATGGTCAAAGGAAATGTGAAGTACGTGCGAATCGCCCGAATAAATGTATTCCAGTGCCTATGACTCGAAAACTCGCGTGAAATCTCTTCGAACGCTTTGACGCCGTCGACAGTATCGCGGATAAGTGCTAGAAAATTGCGCAAGGAAAAAATTTAATGTTCCGCGCCATTTGTCGTGCGGACATGTCTTTTTACACGGAAATTCCTTTCGTTAACTTCGTTCGTTTTAAACCTTTGGTAACTGCAATTTTATTGTTAGATCGTGACGTTTAGAGGTTGTAGGTTATACGCTATTAATATTTCATTGATGCTTCACGGTATTTATAATCCTAAGGTATCATTAAGGCTAATTCTAGTGAGTAAGTTCTAGGTTAAGCTCAGATTAAGCTAGGATAGATCAAGCTAGGATTAAATCAGGTTAAGTTAAATTGGAATTAAATTCGAGTTTAGATTATTACATTACGTCAAATTGAAGTTGCGTTGATTAGGGTCTTTTTCGTCGAAGTAATGGACCATTTGAAAGAGTTTCCCAGCGAGGGTTTTCTATCCGAGTATCACTGAACTCGGGTTCGTATTTTTACTATAGCAGTGCCTTCCTTTTGTGAGCAGCTTGACGACAACGCGATCGTGTCTCCATTGTCATTCGTAAGCCCTACGAGATCGATCCTTAACAGAATGCCAGAAGTTCTTCCATGTTCTACAACAGTTCAAGTCGTACACAAACGTGTATTCGTTTGCGTGTAATTGAAAGCGGTAGCTTAAGACGCTCCTGGGGTTGACCAATGGAAACAGTGGTCTCGTCAGTCTCGGTCGGACGAGAGATGTCGGGAGGCCGCGATATCTATATATAACAGGGGTGCACAACTCCGAATGCTGGAGATGAAAATTAAATGCATTGACTCGGTTAAAACGTTTAAAATAATTACAGCGACGAATAATTATATCGTTAATAATCATATTAGCTTGTAGCATTCATAAATTAAATTAACTTGTTGATATTATTTTGTGCGCCATAAGTTAATTTTCGTACGAATATTTTGTGCAACCTTCAAATCTATTGTTCTAAAAAACGTGGATACGTACAATTAAGTTTTATTGTACGTTTTAAACTTATTTTTATATATAGAACGTTAATAGAACACCTTGTACATTGATCCATAGCTTCATAGGCAGCCACGCTACTTGAACCGTAATAAATTACACATTAAATGCAACAACCATAAACTGTGCACACGATGCAAATTATCGCGTCTTTCAATGTAAGGTTAGAACAATATGGTACATTAAAACAATTATTTCCACGTATTTCCATGCTTCGTACTCGTTACGACGTTCAAGCGATTAAATAGCCAAAGCAGCTGAATAGCCTGGACGCACGCGACCCTTAGAAGATTTTCAAGGCGCCTTAATAACTTAAAGTCACCGACACATCCGGACGTGCGACTTTTAAACGGCACGGAACATGAAAGTGTATACACCGTAAACGATTTTTATTAAAACGAAAATTACAACGAATAAATTGTATTCCGCGGGTAAAACGTTTATTGTGTTTCACTAGTTAAAGCGTTTAGCAGGAACACGCAAGTTTTCCGGAAAATTTACCACGACAAAGCTTGCGTTGTGCACCTCTGTCGTTCACGAAGGAGGCGATTGAACGCGCGCGAACGAGTCAACAGTGATCTCATCCCTTCCCCTCCATCGCTCGTCTTCTACCCGATGTCACGGTACGGCAAGGGGTTCCCCTTGCTGAAGAGACCAAGCGGTAGAGTGTCTGGTAGAAAATGAACATTGGCGTAACTAGATAGGAACCAGGGTGGGCCTAATTCCCTCCCACGAGATTTCGGCTGGTCCCACCGGATGCTGTGCACGACGCACGATAACTTATATGTCTTTTATTATAAATTCCAATCTTCGAAATTCTCTTAGGTTCACATATTTTTGAAGTTCTAAATCTTTAGGGTTTAAAATTGTAAAATATACAAAATTCCTAGATTTTCAAATTTTAGAATCGCTAAATTCCTACATTCTTAAATTCTCGAATCCCTAAACTCCCGAATTTAAAAGTATTTAGATCCCCAAATTCCTGAAGTTCCTAAATTCCAAAATTACCAAATCTTTAAATCTCCAGAATCTCTAGATTTCCAAATTCCAAAAGTCACTGCATTCTTAAATTTCCAAATCTCTACATCGACAAATTTCCAAGTCTCCATATTTCAAAATTTAACACACCTGAAAGTTCCTAGATTCCTAAGTTTCCGAACCTCAAAAAGTCCCTAGATTCCGAAGTTTCCCAATTTCACAAAGTCCCTAGATTCCTAAGTTTCCAAATTTCTACGTCGACAAATTTCCAAGTCTCCATATCTCAAAATTTAACATTCCCGAAAGTCCCTAGATTCCCAAGTTTCCAAATCTAAAAAAATCCCTAGATTTCCAAATCTTTGCATCGACAAATTTCCAAGTCTCTACATGTCAAAAGTTAACATTCCTGAAAGTTCCAATATCCCCAAGTTTCCAAATCTCAAAAAGTCCCTAGATTTCCAAATCTTAAAATTTCTAAACTCTTAAATTTCTTTGATCCCTATATATCTTGAAAGTGTTATAATATTTGACTTTTCCGGTACTGAAATATCCAAGTTTCCAATAGTCACGTGATCGTGGCTAATGTTATTAGCGAGAGTAGCGTACGCATCCAACCCCAGAATCCGTACTTACGCCAATGAAATCGCGGAGTAAAAAACGACACTTTTCAAATTATCTTCCATCGCGCCTAAACCATTTCTCCCCTCGTGCATTGAAAATTACCATAGAGAGAAACGATGCCATTTCCCGTTACCGTCAAAACGACATTACTGTCCAATAATCGATTTCGACGAGTTCGACCTTTATCGCGTCACTTTTGGTATTTCGCGATATGCAGCGTAGGTAGCGTGACGCGATAGTGATATTACACTAGGATTTTTCGTACCGATACAAGTTGAATCGACGAGGGTAAGCAGGTGATGGTGCAAGGACGAGACGGGGAAACGAGCAAGCAGGAGCGATGGAGAAGCAGCGTGGTAGGGGACATACAGACCACCGGGGGAAATAACGATAGCACCGTCGAGCGAGCGGCAGCAACGCCAAGGGAGGACGTACGCGTTATCGACCGCCCCAGACGGAGACGGCAAACGAACGTACGTATACAGGGTGTCCCATAACTTCTTAATTAATATTTTCGGCAGGTGGGAGAAGGTGGAATTTTTAAACGAATGTTCCATTTTTTACTTTGTTTCGGGTTATGGTATTTAGTCAGTTATTTTGGAATTAAAGTTGATACAAGTGATAGTTGGGTGGAGGACGCAGGAACGTACGGTATGGGGCCCCTGAGCTTATTGTACACTTCACCGGTTTTTCATATTAATGAAAATATTAATCGGTGAAGTACTATTAGGAATTTATCTAGTTCTTAGATGTTTGTTTTATGGATTATTTACTTGTTTACTAATTTCATAATATGAAGAAATAAAATGAAGTTTCAATGAGGGTATACTCGGGATTCTTGCTAGGCTTCTTTGGATGAGGATCAGTTTTAGGACAGAAATATTCTTAGATAATTAAATTTTATATTTCTCGAATTCCCTAGGCGCAAATCCCTAAGTTTCTAGATTCCCCAAACTCAAGATGATAAATTCCTAGTTTCCAAAGTTTCTAGATTACAAATCCCTAGATTCTCCAATCCCAGATCCTTAGATTTTTACATTTTCCAAATCCCTAAATATCAGTGTTCTCAAATTTCCATTCTCCCTAGATTCTCAAATGTACAAATCACTAATCCATAAATTCCCAGATTTACAAGTAAAAAATCCCTAGATTCTCAAATCCGCAGATCCTCATACTTTCACATTTTCTAAATCCCTAAATACCAGAATTTCCAAATCTTCAATCTCAAATTCCTACATTAAAATATTCCCAAAATCATAGATTTTCAAATTCACAAATTCTTCAATCTCAAGTTTCCTTGTTCTAAATTAAAAAATTTTCAAGTATCAAAATCCTCGAGTTTCCAGATTTACAAATTTGTCAAATTCTTAAACTTTCATACTCCGTAAATATTTAAGTAAAAAAATTTACCAAATCCGTACCGTGAGCGCGGGGTGCCCGACAGCACGCTCCGCCCCTGCGTTCCGCGCGTCTGATTGGTCAACTTTAATTCTCGATAACTCCGTAAATACCGATGCTAGCCAAAATCGGAAAAGGAACTTTCGGTTTGAAATTCCACCCTTTTTCACCCCTGGAAGTATCAGTTATCGGTGAACGAAGAATTACGGGACACCCTGTGAACTCGGCCCGTAGGAACGAACGGGAGAACGCCCGTAGGAAATATACGAAGGGACGAGGTAATGCCTCCCCGTGGAGGGTCGCGATAACGTACGACGTCGCACGTTCGGGTACCTATATAGGAGGAGAGAGACCCTTCTTGCCTTATTCTGACGCTCACCCTTCCTTTGTGTGCGGCTGCAACGCGCATCGCTCGACAATTTTACGTGTCTCGATTTGCTCCGATCACCGGGACAAAAGGGATAGAGGTTTTCGTTTGAAACTCCCGGTCGAAATGTCTTCCTTTTAGAACGATAGTTTCAAAGAGGATCGATTTGTTGCTTACCGTTGTACGTCGGTACGCAGCTAGCCGACAGGTGTCTGCTACAAAGTTTTATTGAAATCTCGCTCTTTCGAGCCTTGATGGAGATGCCCTTTTATCTTTGCGCTAGCTTCCGATGTTATGGCAGCTAGTCGATTCGCCGAAGCTCATTGTCGTTTCTGTCTGCAATGAATACGGTTTGTCGATGGAAAGCGAATAATATTATCTTTTGTAAGGATACGTCACTGAACAAAGGAACACTATTAGGGAGCCAAAGGGATTTAATGTTTATGGAGTACACGCTGCTTGTTAAATTCAATGGAACGTGTTTGCGAAAATTATGAAGCTTTGTGCGGACGGAGGATGGTATGTTTATGATGGAAATCTGTCTTCCTGTCGGTGCGGTTTTAGGGAGCGCACCCTTTGGAAAAAATGTGGAGGTTTTGTTTTTGTGACGCGGTAGGAAATTGGGGAATTGGGAATACGGGGCATTGAATATTTAGAAATCAGAAAGTTATAGATTTGCAGATTTTAGAAACTTGAAGATTTGAGAATATTAGAATTTAAAAACATGAAAATTAAAAAATTAAGAAATTATAAAATTTATCTGTCTCGAATAAAAATGTTTCGCATGAAAATATAAAGTGCCTTCTCATTGAAGGATGAAAAATTTCATTACATAAAGATAAAAAGTGACATACTTTAATACATGAAAAGGTTCGCAATGCGTACAATAAACACCTTGCACATTATAAGTCGTTTTTAATACTTTGTACAATAATGGTAACAAAGACCGTATCAAATTATTAACCGCAAATACCGAGACTCACCGGACCGGTAAATTATTTGCTTTCGAAAAATGTAATAAAAATCGAATGATTAAAACTGCTGTTTCACTTCTTAGACTCATCTTCATTATCTACTTCAATGTAGAAGGCTTTCACAATATGTCTATTGTACTTAGGTCTTTTCTGCTCCTTTCTTGTTCCCTGGTGATCAGACAGCTTAATGAGAATCGGTTTCCAACATTAATGACAGTCGATTGTCTTCATAACTCTACTATGTACTATGTTCTACAAAAATCAGTTATTTAGATTCTATCGATTTCTTTAATCTCTCCGGTCCTGATTCTTAGATTTCAGAATTTGCCGATTCCTAAATTTTTTAGATTCCCTAGATTTCTCGATGCATGGATATTCAAATTTATAAATTTTTTAATTCTTTGACTTCCAAGTTTACAGATTTTCAGATTCTTAAATTGGAATATATTAATTCCCTAGATTCCCAAATCACCATATCCCAATTCCCCAGATTCCCAAATTGGAATATCCCAATTCCCTAGATTCCCAAATTGGAATATCCCAATTCCCTAGATGCCCAAATTGGAATATCCCAATTCCCTAGTTTCCCAAATTGGAATATCCCAATTCCCTAGATTCCCAAATTGGAATATCCCAATTCCCTAGATGCCCAAATTGGAATATCCCAATTCCCTAGTTTCCCAAATTGGAATATCCCAATTCCCTAGATTCCCAAATTGGAATATCCCAATTCCCTAGATGCCCAAATTGGAATATCCCAATTCCCTAGTTTCCCAAATTGGAATATCCCAATTCCCTAGATTCCCAAATTGGAATATCCCAATTCCCTAGATGCCCAAATTGGAATATCCCAATTCCCTAGTTTCCCAAAGTGGAATATTCCAATTCCCTAAATTCCAAAATTGGAATATTCCAATTTCCTAAATTCCCAAATCCACATATTCCAATTCCGTAAATTCCCAAATTGGCATACCCCAATTCCCTAGATTTCCAACTTGGTATTTCCCAATTCCCTAGATTTCCAACTTGCCATACCCCGATTCCCTAGATTTCCAAATTGACATGCCCCAATTCCCTAGATATCCAAATTGACATACCCCAATTCCCTAGATTTCCAAATCGACATATCATATTTCCCTAGACTTACAAATTGGTTTATTCCAATTCCCTAGATATACAAATTCAAGGATATCTATAATATTAAACTAATTTTCTAGATTTTCAAATTTCCATGTCTCCAGGTTCCTACATCCAAACATTCCCAAATCCTCAAAATTTCAACATCTGTCAAAACAAAATATTCTCACGCATTCCTTAACTCCCAAGAGTGATTCCCTTTCATACAACCCAGAACAGAAGCTTTCACGCCATCCTATCTGTTTCCTTTCCGTGTCTGATGTTACTGTAATCGTGCAGCCTACTAGAAGAGACGACAGTACTTATTATCAGCGAACTCTGTTCCCGATATCTTCACCGGAAAGCAGACATTTCCCTCGTTCACGAAAAGAAAGAAAAGACAATCCTTTTTTCCTCGTCGTTCAGACGTGACAGTGAAAGAAGTTGATTGCTTATCTACGAAGAAAACGAAAATTTTCCCTATATACATTTTCTTCTCTCCTGCTTGTCTATTCTTTCTTATCTCTTCCGGCGTGGAAAACTTTCAGCCAGTTTCTACTATCACGCTCGAACCCTTTTTCATCCCTTCTCCGACCCTTCTCTGTAGCCTCTTATAGCACTGTAATCATGCAGCCAGGGCCAGAAGGGATAGCACTCATTGTCAGCAGACATTACTCCCCTGTAGACACTCGTTGCGCCCTTTTTCGTCGTGGTTGAGTTTCGTGGGCTTGGCCAGCAAGGATAACGGAAGAAACAGAGGCCGTACTCTACGTGTCTCGAATCTCTTACGCTCTGCACATGTGTATTCCTCTCACGCTTCTTCAAATTGATGGGCTTTCGATCTTCCTTCGTTTTTTCTTTTTTTTATTTACGGGTCAATACTCCACGCGAGCTGAATTCGAACCACGGTACACGGACCGTGAAACGAGCTTCTGTGAAATTGTATAACGCGAAACCGACGTTTTTCTACTTATTGACTTTGAATACAATTTTTACATTTAACTAACTGCGAGATTGCTGGGCGACGATGCAATTCATCGAGAACTCTTCAGATTTAATTTCACAAGAAATTAGCGTTTAGTTCTTTAACATTTTTTTATGTGACTCTAGCGACATCTGTCCGCGTTATTTGAACCGAATTCTTTAAACAAAATGGTTGTCGACATCTACATCTTAAGAAATAAATAACTGTAGAATTCCTTAAATTAAATCCTGGCTAAATTTTTTAGTCTTCGAAGATAAATGTAATTTAGACATTCCGTATCTTATCAAAACTCTACTTAACGCAATTCATATTTTGCTTTTAGTATCTACTTTGATTCGGAGAACGGAGATCATAGGAACCCTTGAATGTAAATCTCATTGCTTTGATACAAAAGCGAACGAATATTTATGAAGTAGCTTCAAGGATCGACGTTGAAATACTCTTACGATCAAATGTTTTTTTCTTTTTTACAGACCAGACTGACTCGAAGGTATCGAATAAAGGCTGGCGTACCGACTTTGATTTTATTGGACGGTTCTAACGGTTCGATAATAACGAGAGGAGGTGTAGAACGAACGATCGGTGATCCTGGTGGAGCTGAATTCCCTTGGAAGCCACCTCATCCGAAAGCTGCTCTCGAGGATGGACCTTTATTGCCATGCGGAGCTCGCGATAGCAATGAACCCATGTTGCACGAGGAGTTGAGGCACTGTTTTAAGGGTGTTTACTTTAGCGCGCATTGGGTAAACATTTTGCTGTTCTGTTTCAGAGAAATTGTGTATGTTACATGACGAGTTTAAAATAATCTGGTTTTCTTTTAGTGTCCACCTTGCAAAGCGTTTACCCCACAACTTGTGGATACTTATCAACGAATTCGGGAGAGGGGTCATGATTTCGAGGTGATTTTTGTGAGTTCTGATAGGTCAGTTTGATTTATGTCACTTTGCACGTTTGCTGTTTAAACCTAAAAGCACTAGGAGCAAGATGGAACACCTCAAAAAATTATTTCAGAACTTATACTTATTGATTATGTATTTACAAACAGTAGATGTACTAAACAACAGTACTGGATCTATAAGTATCTTATCTACAAATAAAATTTGTTAATTTTTAAGTTATCAAACTTTAAAGATTTTAAATTATCAAACCTACATAATAGAAATTAGTAGTTACACTGTAATCTATAAGTTGAAGATTCCACAACTTGTATAAACTAACTAATGTAACATAATGTAATGTAAAGTAACATTTTAAACTAACAATTTATAGAAAGTTCCATCTTATCCTTAGTCCACCTAACCATAATTGGAAAAGACTATCTGACAGAGTCTGTTAAAATACAATTTTTTATGCTTTTAGGAGCGAAGAGTCTTATAACGTTTATATTGAAACAATGCCTTGGTTGAGGATACCTTTTACTCAGGAAGAGAGACGAAAAAAATTAGCAAGAGCTCTCGATGTACAAGCAATACCCACTTTAGTGATACTCGATCCTCGGGATAATATTATCACATTAGACGGACGGGCAGAGTTGATCGAGGATCCCGAGGGACTGGTAAAACAAAAGAATTGTTTTTATAATACACTTTGTCTTTGAATTATTTCATAAATGATTACGAAGTAATTCAATTAACAGTTGTAAAATATAGAGTAGAACTGTGAATTTCAAATTAAGAGGTAATCAAATTGGATAAGAGGTAGAACGTAATTGAATTACTGCTTAATTAAAATACAATGTAACTAAATTATACTGTAATTCACATCAACACAATTGTGAACAAAGTAACTTTCCAGAATTTCCCATGGACCAGTCGTTTGGTAAATATTTTAACCGAAAAGTATGCCACCTCGTTGCACGACGCGCCGGCGATTATACTGTTTGTTGGTAAGATTGACATATAGTATTTGCATTCTGTTTAACATTTTTGATCGTTCGTTTTTACGTTGATAATATGTTTCGACAGAAGGCGAAGATTGCGAGATTCAATTCGCGGAAAGCGTATTATTACCAGCCGCACAGGCGTACAGGAAAGACAGACCCGATTATGATCCAAACTATGATGATCCAGATGACGTTTTGCAGTTTTATATAGCATTAGATGTGAGTACTATTTTAAATGCAAATGCTACATCGATGTATAATTATTTTATATTTAATAGATACATCACCGCTTTTATTTATCGCAGTGTGAGACGTCGGACATTCTTCGCGAATTTGTTGGTTTAGACGATGCTGTGCCCCTTTTAACAGCGATTGATATACCTCGAGGAGTTTATGTCGTGATGGAGGATGGTGCCGAAATAACTGTAGATTCTGTACAACAATTTGTCGATGGATTTCGTAATGACAAACTACCTATAAACAAAATAGCCGCGGTACACAAAACTGCTGCGAAAAATGACCAGGTTTCTACTTGAATCTTTATTCGAGAGTTAGCAACGGATGATTTTATACAAATTATTGCAGACCACGTGAAGAAAGGAGCAGTTAGGTTTTCAAGTGGTCATTATACAACCACAAAATAAAGAAACCCCCATCCTCTCTTCTTGATCCTGTCTCTGTGATACCATTGCTCCTTTCGTAGGAAGGATCTCGCGCAAAGTTGCGTTTGTATTCGCACACCCCCTTGTGGAAATAACCAAAAGACATGTATTATATATCATAGTCAATGAAAACTGAGCGAATTGTATTTTTAAGTGTACACATGCACACGTTAATATATTCTAATGTATTACTTAATAAACGTCAAATGAACACGTCGAAGGTATCTTTGAATTACTATTTATTAATTCTATGCTTTATACAAAAAGTAATCGTTCTATCGTCAAAATTTAGACAAATTCGCTGAAACTTCTATTCCCTTTTAGAAATATTTTTATATACATATATAAACATTACATTATACGTTTACGAATTAGTAATTTATTTTTTACGTCATAATTTGTTTCTTAAACATTTTATTTTGTTTGATCATTATTCATTCCATGATTGAAAAGAAAGATTGATTAATCATCCATTGCATATATAAATGAAATCGCGTTATTTTCGCTTTGTACATGTATCTATGATATAATTAAAGCTATATGTGTCGTCAGTTATAAAATAAATATGAGTAATTCACGTTAACCAAAAAGCTCCGATATGTCGTAAGAAATAAAGATTACATTGATTTCGTCGTCGTATGTTGTAAAAAATATTATTGTCACTATTTGTACTATTTTATCTAAAAAATAAATATTAGGAAGGGATTTCTTATTTTCATACGTCAAATCAATTATTAAAATTTTATACTAGAAGAGCTGCCAGAGCATCTAAAAATTTTGATCTTTCTTCGATCTTCAGTCTTATTACTAGAACACAAAATATGAATACTTATTTAAAAAAAATACTTGCAAAATAAAATATAGGTCAAGATTTTTAGTCAATTCTTACTTGTGGTGTCGAAATAATCCGCCTCTATGAGTGAATTTGTATTTTTGGCCGCTTGTTCGAAGGCTCTTCCAAATAAACTGAAGAATAAGTATTATTGTAATTAGATTTAAGTACAGTTCAAAATATTTTCATAATTATTTGCAATAATTACCTTCTCGGTTGGTCTTCACAAACTGGCGGTATACCAACCATGAGGCACGTACCCGTTTCTACATCATATGTCGAAGAAGCTACTAGCGGCCATTCGGGTGCTCGTCTATTTTTTGAGGAGTCTACATAAGCTTTTAAAATATACTGAGCTAATATCAATAATGAATATGGATGCGCAAACATGTGACTATCAATACATCCTTCTGGGACGATTACGTAAAGAAACGAACCAGCGCTTCTAATTCGTTTCATCTGTAAAATACCCTGTGCAGCCTTAAAAATATTACTAAGCATAAATTTTGCTTTTTCTATGCCGCCTTCTAAAATACCCTTTTTTGTGCGAGATAAACAATCTAATGCATCTAAAAAACAACGTTGCGGCAATTTTTCTTTTGACTGGAATATTAAGAAAACTAAAATCAGTATCAATTTTAATGTGTACATTAAAAATACATAAATGCTTACTTACAGAAGATTCTATTAAGGCCAGCATAGCATAAACTATGTCTGAAGCACAGTATTTAAACCTGTAGCCATATTGAAGAGTAAAACTGGTCCCAATAATGGTATCTACTTTATATTTTCCTGCTAATTTTTCAACCATTTGTTTGAATTCTTGTCTAAGTGCTAAATCCATTGCAGAAAATTGTTGCTTTGATTGTGCTAAAGGCAAACCCATTTCAGCTAAAAGTTCTTTCAGACGTTGTTCTCCTCTAATCGACCAAAGTCGTAATGATACTGCAGTTGGTATTGAATGTTTTAAACTAGCTTCCACAGTCCAGTGCCGATATAATGCAAGTAAGAGACTGTTTTATATATAAGGAAATTATTTCATATTATGGTGTAAATAAATCTTTTAAAAATAAACTTTCTTGTGAAAGGATACTCTTTATCATAAGTAATTCTGACTGTACTGTGCTGTTGTTGTTGCTGCTGTTGGTCAACTTCGGCTCCTTGTTTATGAGTTAATCGAGATACATGAGCTTGAAGAGATCCTTCTTCAAGAACACTTAATCTTGATTCTACTTTACCAAGAATAGCCTGTTCAGTAGAACCAACTATAGCCCACCAAACCATATCTAAATTGTCTTTTGACATATTCCATGCCATGTCAAAAACAAGCATTGCACTCTACAAGAATAAGAAGTTAAAAATTTCTTAATTTTGTAGTTAGTAATTTATTACTGATTAATTTCAATAGTTCATACTGATCTGCCATAATAACTGTACTGTGTATAATTGAATAAAATAGTTGCTCGTTTTTCAGCCCACTTTCTCCTTTCAACTCTTTTAATAACATCTTCTTCATTTAGTCTTCGTCTTTTCCTCTGAGATTCATCACTTTCCAATTCTTCATCATCTTCATCTTCATCAGACTAAAAATTAAAAAATGGAGCTTGTTTTCTCAACTTATAATCACTTGCTTAAGTATTAAGTAAAGATGCTTACTGAATCATCTCTGAAGACTTCATTATATTCTGGAATTTCATCATCCTCATCAGCTTTACCAAGTATACGCACTTGATTTTCAGAATATATATTACATAAATCATAAGGCCTATGACTATCAATTACATAAAATATCACAGATTCGGCAGGCTGTAGTAATTCCACTAGATCCAAGGTACCACCACAATTTATAAAAATAACATTCTTTATCTAAAAATATAAAAAATGTGTAATATTATTATACCATGCTACACAACTTTAACTGGGTGTATTATTTAATTTTTCAGACCTCTTCACAATGTTCCTCAAACGCACAAACCATATCTTGGACCCCCTGGACAGGTATAAGCGTATATATCATGTTATCATTTTTAAAAAGTTGCTGTAAAATTCTGCAGGCACAAATGGCATCAACATCGAAATTAACCAACAGCAGGCATCTCTGCAACAGAAAGTACATATTAACATCTATAATCGAATTTAACAGTTTCTCATAATTTATTTATCTACTCCATGCTCATGTATAAACACATTTCTTCATAATTGTTATTTAACACTATATAAAAATAAGAAGAAAACCTAATTGAAAACCGTATAGATATTCTATATTGTGTACAATATGTATTAAATATATAATTTTAAATATATTTTTAATAAGAGTGTTTAACCTATGTAAATATGACAGATTGATAAATTTTTAAATTGTAAAGAATTCAAATAAAAACTTACGTCGTCCCTTATTAAACGATAAAATTCTCGTTCTAAATCTTCTACAAACATGTTGCAACGATTCTCGGCATGGGAGTATTTTTTACATTTACTGCACTTTTGTTACTCTATTTCACCATGCCTCATTTACCGCTAAAACCAAACACAATTCATGATAACAGCCGTTCGCGGCATATACAAGATGCAAGGTGTTGCACCAACTTTCACGGAAGAACTTTCAATGATAAATATCATAAATTACACTGCTTCATAGAATAATTTTGTTAAAATTTGTAATGACTTAAAAAATTATAATGTTTGTGTTGACATAATAAAAATTATTTTATATTAGATTTCGTTACAGTAGCATCACGCCCGTACGCTAAAATACAAATCCAACGTTTCTGGGGAAAATGGCGATAAAGAGGAAGGGGCTTTGTACACTGAGTATAGCACTCGAGTCTTAGCATGTATTATACTGTATTCAGAAAAATCGATAAAAAGTTCTCAAATAAATGTTAATGATATATTCTGCAATAAAAAGTGAACATTAGTTCACTGTAAAGTAATTAATTTAAGAAACTTTGAAAATTTTACTTCTGTATGTTTTTTAATATCTGTATGTATTCTGAGGGTCTTAAAAAATCGTACTTATCGACAATTACCGATAATTACCATTCGATACTGTACTGAGTTTGCAACGTTAGGTAAAGAAGGATTCCAATACTGTTATATCGATTGAAACCGGTTTTACATAAAAAGAACAAATGCAAATTAAAATTATAATAAAATTAATTTTAATGCAATAATTAACAAATATTTGTACGACATACACAAAATGTTAATTATATAAATAATAAATTTTATTAGATACAACAATAATTTAATAAATAAACAATTGAAAAATTAAACATTATAAAAAAATAAATTTCAACACATAAATTAACAAAATTTCATATACCATTCACGCGAAAAAGCCATAAAAATAATAAATTTTAATAGTTAATTTAACAATTTGTTGAAAAAATAACTAAAAAAATAAAAAATTTAAGTAAAATAACGTTGATATAGCATATACAGGTACGAATGACGTCATTACCCGGTATTGGTTGATTACGTGATAGCTGATTGGCCCTCGAATACCCTATCATTGATAAGCTGATAAATTATTGGTGCACAGTACTGTTCAAGGTGTCTGGTATTGGTTTGTTATCATGATTGGTCCTCGGTTCACCTCGGTGAATGTCGCGCGCGCTCAGTCTTGTTTAAGTCGCCGACCTGTTCGAATCACCTTGACGTTTCGCACCGGTACGAGTCAAAGTCTTAATTAATCGATCGTGTATTTAATACTGTGTTACCTAGTGTTGTAGTGCAAGTGTATAGTGTGTATTAATATGATTTTTTAAATATATACGGGGGTGTATTAATGTGTTTTATGGTGTGGTTCCCCATGTACCCACGTGTTTACCAGTGTGATTTAAGTGGTGATTGCGCATGTGTATACGGATACATTAGTGTGTTTTATGGTGTGGTTTTTTAAGTGTTTTACTAATATTTTACACAAATTTTAATGAGTTTTATGGTGTGAATATTTAAGTTTTGACATATTTTAGTGAATGTTTTATATAATTTCATGGTGTTATTACCTATGGGTTTTGACATATTTTAGTGAATGTTTAATGGGTTTTATGGTGTGAATACTCAAGTGTTTTGACATATTTTAGTGAATAATTTATACAGTTTTATGGTGTAGTTACCCATGTGTTTTTACGTACATTTGAAAATGTTTCAACGGTTTTAGACGTAGTTGCATGTTTTACTACGTTTGTGCAAATATTTCAATGCATTTAATATTTCTGTACAGTTTTGCATGTGTGTTTGTATTCGTCTGCATGCTACTTATTTTCAAATATGTTTATTGAAAAAAAAATCATTCGAAATACAAATTGATACACAGTTTTCTAACGTGTTGTGGCTTGTTCTGTTTACAGAAGGACGTTTCCATGCCAAGCCGAAATGCTGACCATACAACGCAGCAGATTGCGGGTCAACCTCCAAGACGCAATCAACCAATCTCTAACGATGCAATGCGAGTGCAACCGACCTCCAACGATGCAATACGAGTGCAACCGATCACTTTGAGCCGCGTTACGAGCCGAGTAGTGCGAGTCAGCGATCGGTGAGTCGCATGCTTTACGGTTCCTCCGGTTCCCATCATGTCGTAGGACGAATGGTCCGAAACGGCACGGGAACTGGTTGTATTTTATATTTTTGAGCGAGCATAGTGACCACGACTGTACGATCGTGCAAAATTCGTACAAACTGTTTATTTTATTTATTAGATCAGGTCAGGGTTTTCTTGTACATTTTTTCTTTTCTTATCAATTTTTAAAACTACATAGAAGTCGGATGACCCTCCGATTTCATAGTAGTTGTCGAGTCATAGTAGTATTGTCGAGTCACTTTTAAATTTTTATAAATTTTATCAATTCAATATTTTACATATGTACAAGAAAGTATCGCGAAAAACAGATTTCGATATCAAAGTTATTTACGAATGTTTGAGTCATTTAGAAATTTACTTTGATATCACAAATCTGTTAAAAATGAAACTACCGTATACTTAGATTTTTGCAAAGTGATCTTCCATTTTCCATTTTGAAAATTTTTTAAAGTTAAAGTCAATTTTTACTGGAAGACACTTTATTAGCATGTTTCTAATCATGATTTTAGCTCAGGATTTTCAGCACACATGAAGAAAACTGGTAGGTCAAAATACATGTGGCCGTGTTCATTTTTATGCTCTATACTCATGCGCGTGCTTAGATGCTCTTGCATGGGTTAGGGCAGGTGGACACGGTTTAGTTTTAAGATGTTTGGCGATCGACAAATTGACAGTGAATTATCGACACAAGTTACACGTGTGTGTGTGGTTAGGTCGTGGACCTTGTGTCGATTAAACTGTAGATTTATTTTCTAAATTTTGTAAAATTCTATTTGAAAATGCATACAAAATGCAAGTCGAGTCATTTGAGAATGCATACAAAATGCAAGTAGAGTCATTTGAAAATGCATACAAAATGCAAGTAGAGCCATTTGAAAATTTTATAAATTAATTAAGTTAGAAAATTGTATGAGTAGTTTAAATTATTACATGTGCATATTACATTGAATATTCGAAAGAGTACGAAAATGAAATATGTATGTTCACTGTCGATTGTCGATCGATTTCAGCAAAAAGGTATGAACTTAGAGTGTGAATGTTGTATTGAACTCGGGTGTCGGAGACGTCCCGGGACGTACTCCCTAGGAATAGGCTTTTTGCACCCGGGTGGTATGTGTGAGAATCGTGGAGTGTGTTTTTGTGAGAATGGACTTTGCAATTTTTTAAATATAGCGATAGGCAGGCAGGTAGTTTACTTCTGGTGTGAATGAGTTAGTTTTAAGTAGGTAGGGCCAGAGCAAGCATTCATGTTTCTCTTTCCTCCTCTCTCACACGTGAGATGCTTGCATCTGGGGGGTTCACGAAAAATCGAGAAGAGAAAAATATTAAATATGAATTTATTTAATATTCTCTTGAACTCGATTTTTCGTTCAGGCCAGGCCTTTTAGTTTGTAAGTCGCAGTCGGGTTCTAGATCCGACTGCAAAAATGAAGTACACTGTGAAGTGAAGTGCAGTGAAATAAAATATTCTGCTCGGACATTCTTTTACGGACAGCGTGTTTTAAGAATCGCTGTTCGTATTTTTATTTTAAGTAATTATTTTTCTTACCAAACTAACTTATTATATATTGCATAAAATTTCGATTTTGTTATCGATCGAAATAAATGGATAGTAGTGCAATTTTATTTTTATAAAATTGTCTGCTATCCGTTTATGGAGATTGGTAGTAAAATTGAGAATTTATGTAATTGAAAACTAAGAATGTCCGAGTTACCGTAAAATATCGCGAGTGATTTTCGTGAGGCTATGCCGAAGAGAGAAGAGGCTATATGCCGAAGAGCCCCGGCAAAGTTGCCAAAGAAGAGGGGAACTATTAATGGCTGTCCATCTTAGGATGGAGAGTCATTTTGTCACTATGCTCGCTAATTATTTTTTTGTATTTTACATGTGTTTTTTTGAACGATACAAAATGTATCGTTTTGCTCGAATTTTTACGAGCAAAGCCACCCGCGATTTTTATACCCTCCCAATTAAATTTCGAGATTAAAGATTTTTTCATAACTTCGCGATTAAATTCTGTGATTAGAGATTTTTATATCCCTTCGCGATTCGAGATTTTTATGCCCGCCCAATTAAATTTCACGATTAGAGACTTTTGTGTCCCTTCGCGATTACATTACGAAATTAGAGATTTTTGCATGCCTTCGCGATTCGAGATTTTTATGCCCGCCCAATTAAATTTCGAGATTAGAGATTTTTGTATCCTTTCGCGATTACAGTACGAAATTAAAGATTTTTGCATCCCTTCGCGATTGCATTACAAAATTAGAGATTTTTGCATCCCTCGCGTTTACAGTACGAAATTAAAGATTTTCGTATCCCTTCGCGATTAAATTTTGAGATTCGAGATATTTATATCCCTTCGCGATTTTATTTCGAGCTTCGAGATTTGTATACCCCTTCGCGATTTTAATTTCCCTGATTTTTATGTGTTAATTATTTTTCTCTGTTTCAGGAATTGATTTTGAATAAATTGTTTTATTGTTGATTGATCTTAATTTCGTAATTGTCATTGTGTTTTCTGTGTCTCGATAGGGTTGTTTCGCTTCTTCTCGTACAATTTTATAGGATAATAAAATTTTGTATGTTTCAGTTTTTATTTTTTGGTAAGTTAATGCTCTCTTTTCCCAAATTTCTGTCTTAATAAATTTTTGTCTGTTTCAGTGTTTCTTCTTTGCTAAGTTCTGTCGTTTCCTCAAATCCGCAATTTTCATTGCGTTTCGTATTTTTTGAAATTTTTGTATGAAATAAAGAAAAATTTTCCTCCTCCTCCCACAATTTTCTGTGTTAATAGAATTTTGTCTGTTTCAGATTTTTATTTTACGTAAGTAATGAAATAATTTATATGTCTTAATAACTTTTGTCTGTTTCAGATTTTTATTTTACGTAAGTAATGAAATAATTTATATTTGCCTTAATAAAATTTTGTCTGTTTCAGAATTTAATTTTTGATAAGTTCTTACATTGCTCTTTCTTCTCGAATTCCTGAGTTAACAAATTTTTGTCGGTTTTAGTGCTTCTTCTTTGCTAAGTTCTGTCGTTTCCTCAAATCCGCAATTTTCATTGCGTTTCGTATTTTTTGAAATTTTTGTATGAAATAAAGAAAAATTTTGCACCTCCTCCCACAATTTTCTGTGTTAATAAATTTTTATCTGTTTCAGAATTTAATTTTTGGTAAGTTCTTATATTCTTCTCTCTTCCCAAATTTCTATGTTAATAAATTTTTGTCTGTTTCAGAATTTAATTTTTGGTAAGTTATGTTCAGTGCATTAGTTTTAAGTTAATTCCGAGCTGTGGGAGGAAGGGTGGGCTCGGGCGTAAGTTTTTCGCCACAAATCGTGACGATTTGTGGCGAAAAACTTACGCAAATTGTGCCTTTTGTTCTAACTTGCGCTCATCTTTACAATTTTTTAACTTGTTAGATATTAGTTCGTAGTAGTAGCCTATCATTTTTATGAACAGTTGCTTTAAACTTAAAAGAAAGTTCTTCCAACTTTCTTCTTTTACTCTTTTCTTTACTTACCTTTACATTACACGAGTGCAATTTTAGAACAAAAGGCACATTTAGGGCTTTAATTTTATGTAAGTGTTTTCAATGTTCTATATTTGTCTTAATCATTTTTGTATGTTTCAGGTTTTAATTTTATGCAAGCAACTTATTTATTCATATGTGTCTTAATTGTATTTGTCTGTTTCAGGTTTTTACCGAGTCGATTCGAGGTTTATTTAATTTTTATTCTGAAAATGTTAATATAAATTTACATGTCAGTATGAATTATTGTTACACCTATTTATTCTACAGGTAATAGGTCATTATTGAGGATATCAATCATCGAGGGATCATCGTGGGATCATCGAGGGATCATCGAGGGATGCGTGCGTTAGTTTTAAGCTAATTGTATGCGTGCGTTAGTTTTAAGCTAATTGTATGCGTGCGTTAATTCTAAGTTAAGTGTGCTCGTGGGAAGGGTGGGTGGGTCCTTGTAAGTACCTCTCATTCCAACTAGCACTCATCTGCTCAATTCTCAATATTTGTACGCGTTAGCTTGTAGTATACCCACTTATTTTTTGCCAATCGTTCTGCGCCCAAGTGGATCATTGGGGGTTCGTAGCGCTGTGAACACGCGGTAGAGGTGAGCTGCAAGTGCCGGTGTAGCGCGAGTGATATTCTTTGCCCGGCGGGGCGGATCGGGGTTGGCACCTCTCATACTCTGATGTGCCTCCCCGACCCGCCGCCATTCTGCCAAGGGGCATCACGGTCTGGGTATCCTCTCTGTGGTAAGACGCGAGAGCGCTGGGGGAAATGGGAACCCTTCGCCAACTGGGGTGTATCACTCGTTCTTGCCAAAGGTATCTTCGGTTCATCTTTGCCGTCGTGGTTCACGTAAGCCACTATGGACTGCCCTTTGACCCATGGAAAGCAAGGTTCGCTTGGCGAAAAATAATGGTCCCCTTTTTTGATAGAAAGTTCTTCTAACTTTCTTTTCTTTTAGTAGAAAGTTCTTCTAACTTTCTTCTCTTTTAGTAGAAAGTTCTTCTAACTTTCTTTTTTGCCCCTTTGCTTTTTTACTTCGTCATAGATTATTTGAGTGCAATCTTGGAATGAGAGGTATCGTGCGGCGTTTAGAATAAGTTAAGCGTGCGTGTGTGGGATCCCATGCGATTAGTATTAAGTTAATGTATGTGTGTGAGTGTGTGATACAAGTTCTTTACTGGATTGTGGTAAAGAATTTGTATATGCGGGCCTATGAGCTAAGTAGAGTCGGAACTCATTTATCCTTCTGATAAATGAGGTTGCATTTGGAGGGAGGAAGGGATTTGGAGTTAGGGTGGGTCACTATCGTAGCCACCTCCACGTGGTGTGACTCGGTAATCGGTATAGTTCTCTAAAGATTTTTTAAAGTCTTTAGAAAACTATACCGAGCTAAGAGCTACGGTTTTGTTTCGCGATTTTATTTCGAACTATCAGGTTTTTTTATTGCTTTTTCCATATTATGAATGTCTGGGTGGGGTAAAGTAATGTTTTCCTACTGTGCTTAATTTTCTAATTTGTGGGTGGGCTTAAGTAATATTTCACTCATTTGCCTAATGTTCTATGTTAATAAAATTTTATCTGTTTCAGCATTTAATTCTTGGTAAGTTCTTTCTTCTCAAATTTCTGTATTAATAAATTTTTGTGTATTTCAGAATTTAATTCTTGGTAAGTTATCATATTCACACTTCTCAAATTTCTGTCTTATTAAATTTTGGTATGTTTCAGAATGTAATTTTTGGTAAGTTCTGTTTAATGCATTAGTTTTTTAATTCCGAGCTTGTGGGAGGAAGGGTGGGCTCGGGCGCAGGTTTTTCGTCACAATTTGTGGCGAAAAGCTTGCGCACATTGTAAGTACCTCTTATTCTAACTTGCACTCACCTTTATCACAATTTTTTAATGTACATATTAGATTTTTGCATATTAATAGTTTGTTAGTCTTTTCTTAATTTCTTCAAACTTAGAAGAAAGTTCCTACAACTTTCTTTCATATCCTTTTGCTTTTTTCTACAAAGTTTTATATGCGAGTGCAATTTTAGAATAAGAGGTACATGTAGGGCACTTGTAATATGTATTAAAGTATGCGTGAGTGTGTGAATGAAACGGGTCCTGCATCCTGTACTCACTGATAGGGCCTCTAATACTCTTTCTGATTTTATTTCTAGCTTCAAAGTTTTCAAGATTCTATTTTTTCCTCTCTCTTACTTTATTATTTGGTTGGTTTTTAATACTTGTACATTGATTTCAGTTTCTCTTTCATTTTATGCGTGAATATTATTTCGAGTGTCGAAGTTTTTGGATCACCTCGTCATTTCAATTCGGATTTGAAGTTTTTAATTTCTTGAGGATTTTATTTCAGATTTGAGATTTCAAAGAGCACCGTGATTTTATTTCTACCTTCGAAGTTTTCAAGCCTCCTCACCATTTTATTTCTTCCCCTGTCTTACTTTATTATTTGATTGGTTTTTATTACTTGTACTTTCGTTTCAGTTTCTCTTTCATTTTATGCGAGAATATTATTTTGAGTGTCGAAGTTTTTGAATCACCTCGTCATTTCTATTCGGTTCTGAAGTTTTAATTTCTTGACTATTTTATTTGTCTTTTTATTTCGGAGTTGAGATTTTAAACATCGTAATTTCTTGAGGATTTTAAGGTTTTCAAAATCTACGATTTCGATTTTTGAAGAGTTTTGTTTCGGAGGGAGATTTCATTCCTTGCTCCTTCAATTTTCTGCCTTAATTATTTTTCTCTATTTCAGGTTTTGATTTCAAGTAAGTAATTTATTGATTTATGTTTGTTAAATTCCTCTTTGTCTGTTCCAGATTTTTATTTCATGTAAGTAATTTATTGATTTATGTATGTCTAATTACTTTTCGTCTGTTTCAGATTTTTATTTCAAGTAAGTAATTTAACTTTTCATATTTGTCTAATTATATTTGTCTGTTTCAGGTTTTTATTTCAAATAAGTAATTCAATGTTTCATATGTGTCTAATTATTCTTATCTGTTTCAGATTTTTATTTCAAGTAAGTAATTTAACTTTTCATATTTGTCTAATTATATTTGTCTGTTTCAGGTTTTTATTTGAAGTAAGTAATTCAATGTTTCATATGTGTCTAAATATTTTTATCTGTTTCAGATTTTTATCTTAAGTAAGTAATTTGTTGATTTATGTTTGTCTAATTAATTTTTGTCTGCTTCAGATTTTTATCTTAAGTAAGTAATTTAACTTTTCATAATTGTCTAATTATATTTGTCTGTTTCAGGTTTTTATTTTAAGTAAGTAATTCATTGATTTATGTTTATCTAATTAATTTTTGTCTGCTTCAGATTTTTATTTCAAGTAAGTAATTCAATGTTTCATATGTGTCTAATTATTCTTATCTGTTTCAGATTTTTATTTCAAGTAAGTAATTCAATGTTTCATATGTGTCTAATTATTTTTATCTGGTTCAGATTTTTATTTCAAGTAAGTACTTCATTGATTTATGTTTGCCTAATTCCTCTTTGTCTGTTTCAAATTTTTATTTGAAGTAAGTAATTCAATGTTTCATATGTGTCTAATTATTCTGATCTGTTTCAGATTTTTATTTCAAGTAAGTAATTTAACTTTTCATATTTGTCTAATTATATTTGTCTGTTTCAGGTTTTTATTTTAAGTAAGTAATTCATTGATTTATGTTTATCTAATTAATTTTTGTCTGCTTCAGATTTTTATTTCAAGTAAGTAATTCAATGTTTCATATGTGTCTAATTATTCTTATCTGTTTCAGATTTTTATTTCAAGTAAGTAATTCAATGTTTCATATGTGTCTAATTATTTTTATCTGGTTCAGATTTTTATTTCAAGTAAGTACTTCATTGATTTATGTTTGCCTAATTCCTCTTTGTCTGTTTCAAATTTTTATTTGAAGTAAGTAATTCAATGTTTCATATGTGTCTAATTATTCTGATCTGTTTCAGATTTTTATTTCAAGTAAGTAATTTAACTTTTCATATTTGTCTAATTATATTTGTCTGTTTCAGGTTTTTATTTGAAGTAAGTAATTTAATGTTTCATATGAGTCTAAATATTTTTATCTGTTTCAGATTTTTATCTTGAGTAAGTAATTTAACTTTTCATAATTGTCTAATTATATTTGTCTGTTTCAGGTTTTTATTTGAAGTAAGTAATTCAATGTTTCATATGTGTCTAATTATTCTTATCTGTTTCAGATTTTTATTTCAAGTATGTAATTCAATGTTTCATATGTGTCTAATTATTTTTATCTGTTTCAGATTTTTATCTTAAGTAAGTAATTCATTGATTTATGTTTGTCTAATTCCTCTTTGTCTGTTTCAGATTTTTATTTCAAGTAAGTAATTTAATTTTTCATGTGTCTAATTACCTTTGTGTTCCAGATTTTTATTTCAAGTAAGTAATTTAATTTTATCTATTTGTCTAATCCTCTTTGTCTGTTTCAGATTTTTATTTCAAGTAAGTAATTTAATTTTTCATGTGTCTAATTAGATTTGTGTTCCAGATTTTTATTTCAAGTAAGTAATTTAATTTTATCTATTTGTCTAATGCTATTTGTCTGTTTCAGATTTTTATTTGAAGTAAGTAATTCAATGATTTATGTTTGCCTAATTATATTTGTCTGTTTCAGGTTTTTAAATTAAGTAAGTAATTTCGAATGTTTCATGTTTGTCTCAACTATTTTTGTATGTTTCAGGTTTTAATATTATGGAAGTAATTTTTAATAATTCATATGTGTCTTAACTATTTTTGTATGTTTCAGGTTTTAATTTTATGTAAGTAATTTTTAATAATTCATATTTGTCTTAATTGCTTTTCTTTGTTACAGATTTTTATTTTAAGTAAGTAAGTGAATTATTCATGTGTCTCAATTATATTTTTATGTTTCATATTTTCATTTTAATAATTTATGTTTGTCTTAATTTTATTCAGATGTTTCAGGTTTTTATTTTAATAATTCATTTTTGTCTTAATTTCGTTAAGATGTTTCAGGTTTTTATTTTAATAATTCATTTTTGTCTTAATTTCGTTAAGATGTTTCAGGTTTTTATTTTAACAATTCATGTTTGTCTTAATTTCGTTTAGATGTTTCAGGTTCTTATTTTAATTAGGTAATGAAATGTTTCATATGTGTCTTAATTACATTTTTATGTTAGAAGTTAAAATTGTAAGTAATTATATATGTCCCAAGTATATTGTATTTTATTTACGTATTTTTATCGAATCGACTCAAGTTTTATTTCACTTTTATTCCGAATATGTTAGCATGAATTTTGCATGTCAGCATGAATTTTGCATGCCAGCATGAATTTTGCATGTTAGCATGAATTGTGCATGCCTAAACATTATAACGTTTCTAATCTTGCATGTGCTTCTCTATTTCTTTTTTTTATTGTTACCTCCAATTATTGTATAGATAATGAATGGGTCATTATTGAAGACTTCCTTCGAGGGACTTCATCAACTAATTTTAAGTAATTTTAAGTTAATTTTAAGTTGCGTCTATTGTAATACATTGTAGTGTGAATGAGTGTACGTCTGAAATGCGTATACGCGAAGATTGAAGACATCGATCATCGAGGGATTATCGAGGAATCTTCGAGGGATGAGTGCGTTAGTTTTAAGTTAATTTAATGCGTACGCTAGTCTTAAGTAAAGTGTGCTCGTGGGCGGGCGGGTGGGTCCCTGTAAGTGCCTCTTATTCTAACTTGCACTCGTCTTCTCAATTCTCAAACTTTGTACGCGTTAGCTTGTAGTATGCCTAGCTATTTTTTGTCAATCGTTCCGAACCCAAGTGGATCATTGGGGGTTCATAGCGCTGTGAACACGCGGCAGAGGTGAGCTGCAAGTGCTGGTGTAGCGCCAGGGACACATCTCTGCGGGGCCGATCGATTGATGAACCATCTCGATTTGCCGCCTCACGGCAGGGGTCTCCTCTCTGCGGTCAGACTTGCCTCAAACGCAAGCGGGGAGAAATGGGAGACCCTCCGCGGATGTGTCACTCGTTCTTGCCAGCATTTTCGGTTCATCTCTGTCTCGTGGTTCACGTAAGCCACTATGGACTACCCTTTGACCCATGGAAGGCGAGGTTCACTTGGCGAAAAATACTGATCCCCTTTTTTGACAGAAAGTTCTTCTAACTTTCTTTGCTTTTTGACAGAAAGTTCTTCTAACTTTCTTTGCTTTTAGTAGAAAGTTCTTCTAACTTTCTTCCCTTTGCTTTTTGAATTCGTCATAGATTATTCGAGTGCAATCTTAGAATAAGAGGTACCATGCGGCGTTTAGAATAAGTTAAGCGTACGTGTGTGGGTACCCATGCGCCTAGTATTAAGTTAATGCATGTGTGCGTGTATGTGATACAAATTCTTTGCTGCATTGTGGTAAAGAACTTGTATATGCGAGCCTATGAGCTAAGTAGAGTCAGAACTCATTTACCCTTCCGATAAATGAGCGATTTGCAAATGGAGGGTGGTAGGGATTTGGAGTTAGGGTGGGTCACTTTCTAACGTAGCCACCTCCTCGTGGTGTGACCTGGTAATCGATGTCGTTTTCTAAATATTTTTCACGAAATTAACTTTAGAAAACGATATCGAGCTAAGAGCTACGATTATAACTTCTCAATTTCATATCTAAATTACATTAATTCCGAGCTGTGGGAGGAAGGGTGGGCTCGGGCGCAGGTTTTTCGTCACATGTGGCGAAAAGCTTGCGCGAATTGTGCCTTTTGTTCTAACTTGCACTTATCTTTACAAATATTCTTTAACTTTTTACATATCAGACTGTAGTAATAGTCATTTTTATTGTCAATTGCTCGAAACTTAAAAGAAAGTTCTTCCAACTTTCTTCTTTCCCCCTTTTCTCTACAAAGTTTTAAATTATACAAGTGCAATTTTAGAACAAATGGCACATATAGGGCTTAATCATTTTTGTATGTTTCAGGTTTTTATTTCGTGTACGTAATTTACTTGTTCATATGTGTCTCAATTGTATTTGTATGTTTCAGGGTTCTATTTCAACGCTTCTTATTTGTTTTAATTTCATTGAGATGTCTCAGGTGTTTGTGTTAATAATTCTTGTTTATCTTGATTTCATTCAGATGTTACAGATTTTTATTTTAACTAGATAATGTTGCATTTCCTTTTCTGTTTCATTTCTTTATTTTCACATCTACTTATTTTACAGGTAATGAATAGATCATCATTGAAGACATCGATCATCAAGGGATCATCGAGGGATCATCGAGGGATGCGTGCGCTAGTTTTAAGTTAATTTCATGCGTGCGCTAGTTTTAAGTAATTTTATGCGTGCGTTAGTTTTTGAGTTAATTGTAATCGTGTGGGTAGGGAGGGTGGGTCCCTGTAAGTACCTCTCATTCCAACTTGCACTCATCTTCACAATTCTCAAACTTTGTACGCGTTAGTTTGTAGTATACCCACTTATTTTTTGTCAATCGTTCTGCGCCCAAGTGGATCATTGGGGGTTCATAGCGCTGTGAACACGCGGTAGAGGTGAGCTGCAAGTGCCGGTGTAGCGCGAGTGATATTCTTTGCCCGGCGGGGCGGATCGGGGTTGGCACCTCTCATACTCTGATGTGCCTCCCCGACCCGCCGCCATTCTGCCAAGGGGCATCACGGTCTGGGTATCCTCTCTGTGGTAAGACGCGAGAGCGCTGGGGGAAATGGGAACCCTCCGCCAACTGGGGTGTATCACTCGTTCTTGCCAAAGGTATCTTCGGTTCATCTTTGCCGTCGTGGTTCACGTAAGCCACTATGGACTGCCCTTTGACCCATGGAAAGCAAGGTTCGCTTGGCGAAAAATAATGGTCCCCTTTTTTGATAGAAAGTTCTTCTAACTTTCTTTTCTTTTGGTAGAAAGTTCTTCTAACTTTCTTCTCTTTTAGTAGAAAGTTCTTCTAACTTTCTTTTTTGCCCCTTTGTTTTTTCACTTCGTCATAGATTATTCGAGTGCAATCTTAGAATGAGAGGTACCGTGCGGCGTTTAGAATAAGATAAGCGTGCGTGTGTGGGATCCCATGCGATTAGTATTAAGTTAATGTATGTGTGTGAGTGTGTGATACAAGTTCTTTACTGGATTGTGGTAAAGAATTTGTATATGCGAGCCTATGAGCTGAGTAGAGTTAGAACTCATTTATCCTTCTGATAAATGAGGTTGCATTTGGAGGGAGGAAGGGATTTGGAGTTAGGGTGGGTCACTATCGTAGCCACCTCCACGTGGTGTGATCTGGTAATCGGTATCGTTTTCTAAATACTTTTTACATAATGAACTTTAGAAAACGATATCGAGCTAAGAGCTACGATTCTAACTTGCAGTTTCTAATTTTATTTATTGTGCAATATTTTCGTTTGTGAAATGAATCTATCTGCTCTCTCTAAATTCAAAGTTCCCGGAAAATTGTGGCGCCTTCTTGCGGCGGGGTGTGGAACTAACGTAACTGCAGTTTCAAAAGTGTGTAGTTCACCTCGTTCGTCGGAGAGATGGCGCCACGTTTTCAATTTTTGGAATTCATTTAATAGTGATTTTATTGGCTTAATTAATTGCAATTTACATCAGAAAACATGTCGAAATAACTTGGGAATGCATATTATAGTAAATTAAGCCGACAAAATCAATATTAATCGATTTTTCAAAAATAGAACATGTGGCGCCATCTCTTCGGCGAACTGGGTGAACTACATGCATTTGGAACTCTAGGTTCATTAGTTCTTACTTTTACCGCTAGATGGCAGGGCGTACTTTTGAAAGTACAACTAGCGCCATCTCTCCGGCGAACAGGGTGAACTACACGTATTTGAGACACCACGTTCATTAGTTCTTATTTCCACCGTCAGAGGTCCGAATATCAACTCTAAAGCGAGAAACTTCAACTCCTCAGACATCTAGCGGTGAAAAGTTGGAACTAATGAACGTGGTGTCTCAAATACGTGTAGTTCACCCTGTTCGCCGGAGAGATGGCGCCACTAGTTCGATTTTTTTTTTACTGTATTAATATTGATTTTATTAGCTTAATTATTTTAAATATGCATTAAATTACATGAGAGAGCAAATATAATTAATTTCTGAATGTTTTAGATTTCATCGAGCTGTTCCTAACATAACCTATACCTGATCTAAAGGATAATTCAAAGATTGTTCTGCTTTCTTCATTCCATCGATTTTTTAGGTACGTACGATTGTAGCATATATTGAATCGAAAGTGTAGCTTTCGTACCATCACTGTACCAACCCTCGTTAATATTCTAAGAGGAATTATTTTATTATTTGTATTTTTTTGGTCTCCAGTCGATTGCTAGATGACGACAATAGTACAATCTCCGAATGCGCGAATTTCAAATTATGAAGCATACAGTGCAATATTTCAAGCTCTTTACAGCAACAAAATTCTTGTAAGTAATGTATTCGTATATTGAAATTTTCTTCCGTTTATATTAATGTACTACAATAATATAATGTACTGCAATACAACATACTAAATACTAAAATACTACAAAGGCGATGAGCTTAACAAAATTATCTAAAAATGTAATCAAGATGAGGGTAGGAAAGTAATTAGTGTAGTTAAGGTATTTCAATAGCTACGAACTAATAAAAACAGAACACATTTTGTACACTTAAAGGGTATTTATTTTAACCAAACAGATTACATATATATACGATGTTGCTCGTTTAAATGTTACAATCGTTTGTTACATCCTTAGAGTACAATTTACCGCAACATCTTGTGCGTTACTAATCTAGATTGTTGTGTGATAACTTCACGTACCGAAGAAAATGCCTATAATTTATTACAATAATCCTCCTTAATAATATTCATTCTCGTAATCGCTAACCGTACGTAGCGAGGGAAATATTTGCAACTACGGAAGCTTGAAAATATCTTGAATATGTATATTTTAATATTATAATCGTTTGGACAATAATTTTGCTTACAGCAGTTTAAAAAATCATCCCTTTCTCTTTCGTGTTGATTTACTTCCAAGGAAAATCCCTTGGAAATTTTTTTACCATGAAGTATCGAATCATAATTATCTCCCCGTTGAACGAATAATAATTTCATGAAAATACAAAGCCGATCCTCACTATGATAAAACGTAGCTGTCGTGTTCGTATCGTTGACAGAGATCATGACAATATTAATATTATTATACACATATATAATATATAAATACAATATTAATAGTATTAATATAGTGTCAATATAGATTATAATAATATTCATACAGGAGCCTTAGTTCGTGTAGCATATAAATATTATTATAACAGGGAATATAATATTATAAATAGATTCAATATATTAGATTTGTTTTCTCTATATAGACTTTTTTTTTCGTCGTTGCCGACTTTTGTCGCAGTGTGAATCGGCTTGCGATCTCGTCTTTAATTCAATTTAGACGTGGATTTTGGACGCTGAATTCCCATAGACATTTTCGACGATAGATTTATCTGTCTCGGCTTTCTACAAGCGGTAACCTATGAGGTAACGTGAAAAATGCGAGAGAAAATTGGAATAGTTTTCGAAAGACAGCGCGGATTGCACGCTGGAAAGTCGAGAAACGTGTTAACGGTGACACTCGCTGTAAATTAACACTTTGATGGATGTGCGCTTCTTGCAATTTTTCACGGGGAAATTATCTAGAATTTATAACGTGATAAAATTAAGGAACGATAATCCTTAGTTTTTCACTTAATAAAAAATAGATTCTTGTTATTTCTATACCCTTGTTTTACTTGGGATAAAAAATATATTGACAATATGATTTGTACCTCAATTTGTACTGAACGCAATAGAATTTAAGGTATTATAGGTGAATGCTGCAGGGTGTTTCATAAGTGTAGGTCCTAGAAATGGGGGGTAGCTGACGTGATTCTGAATAAGATTTCCCTTTGCAGAAATGGGGTTTGAAGCCTTGTTTTTTAATTATTAAGGAAAAACACGGACCAAACGCGTTGGATTTTTGCGAGTTGGATTTACACGCGCTGAATTCCCATTGCGTTGAATTTTCACGCGTTAAATTTCCACGCGTTGAATTCCCATGCGATAAATTTCCACGCATTAGATCTCCACGCGTAGAGTTCCTATGCGTTGGATTTCCACGCGTTGGATTTCCACGCGTTGGATTTCCACGCGTTGGATTTCCATGCGTTGGATTCCCATGCGTTGGATTCCCATGCGTTGGATTTCCATGCGTTGGATTTCCACGCGTTGAATTCCCATGCGTTGGATTTCCACGCGTTGGATTTCCACGCGTTGGATTTCCATGCGTTGGATTTCCATGCGTTGGATTCCCATGCGTTGGATTTCCATGCGCTGGATTTCCACGCGTTGAATTCCCATGCGTTGGATTTCCATGCGTTGGATTTCCATGCGCCGAATTTCCACGCGTTGAATTCTCACGCGTTGAATTTCCAAGCGTTGAATTCCCACGCGTTGAATTTTCAAGCGTTGAATTCCCATGCGATGAATTTCCATGCATTAGATCTCCACGCGTTGAATTCCTACGCGTTGAACTTCCATGCGTTGAATTTCTACGCGTTGAACTCCTATGCGTTGAATTTCTATGCGTTGAACTCCCATGCGTTGAATTCTCATGTGTTGAATTCCCACGCGTTGAATTCCCATGCGATGAATTTCCACGCATTACATCTCCACGCGTTGAATTCCTACGCGTTGAATTCTCATGCGTTGAATTCCCACGCGTTGAATTCTCACGCGTTGAATTTCCAAGCGATGAATTCCCCTGCGTTGAATTTCCACCCGTTAAATTCCCTCACGTTAAATCTCCACGCGTCAAATTCCTTATTATTCCGTATTTTCCCTTAATAATTCAAAGCCGAAGCTTCATATTCCATTTCTACAAAGGAAAATCTTATTCAGAATCACGTTACCCCTATTTCATGGTCCTATACTAGTTGTAACACTCTGTATACATCGCATTGACACAATAGAATTTGCAATCTAACTAGCCTTTGTTTCACGATGTAACGCGTTACGTGTATCGAAATTGACAATAGCTATTGTAAAACGCAATAACGTTATCTCGTGTAAAAGATAGCAATATCGCCCACCATGAAACAATTGCATCCACCAAAGTATTAACCTACAAGTAGAATAAAAAAGTAGAACAAAGAACACAGAAAATATCGCAGAAACAGGTTTGAAAAGTTGATTGATCGAGAAGAGATTCGTTTCCTCCAAAATTGAATGGAAAATGATTATCATACTCGTATATATAAGTTACTGAATATTTTGAACTTCCTTTTACAACGCATACTGTACAATTCTGTACAATATCGGGAGTTGAATGGAATTTAGGTTTGCCCACATCCGCGCATTAATGTCCGTTCATGGTCACGATTTTTCACCAAGTGAATTCTCTGTAACACCACTTTCTACAAATTTCAATAGTTTCAATGCCACGTTGAAAAAATATCAGCGTTATCGTGTTTTTTCTGTTATCATTTCGCAACTCGTTTGAATCAATGAATTTCCAGAATGATTAATTTTGCAAGCCCGTGTTGAAATTTCAACGATGCCGTGCCGAGTGGATCAATAGCAAGTCCGCACAAGAAACAAGACAAAAATAAGATAAAACGTGACACGAACGATCGCAAAGATAATAAAGAAAAGAGACACAAACGTTTTTAGGCCTGCTAAAAACAACGATACTTTCCTATCGATCGATCAATTTGATCGGAACAAACACGAAATGGGAGATTAAACGGGGGACTAGATGTGAAACGCGTACTCGTTATATGGCAGTTCGACTAGGGTGTTAACAATGTCTCTTTTTTTTTCAACGATTGTTTCTACGGAACATGCATCGTAACGTGTGTTTTTACACGGTAAAAATATATGCATTTCGTATAGTTTAAAAAATACCTACTACGTTGCTTAATGCAACTGCGACGACACGTCTATCGATTAAACCCTTTCAGAGGTGCAAGCACGAACTTCAATTACTATGTTATATACTCTATGGTCGTTTCAAGCTTAGAAATTGTTAGTTGAAAAATTGTGGTAAATTTACTTGACTTTGAGATCACTGGTGATGCCTCGTTTAATATTTCATAATTATAGAAAATTACCATGGTCTCAATTTTTAATATCAATTATATAAAATAGCGAATTCAATTTTATTACCACGGGGTGTGGTTTCTTAAAATTAGCACAATTTAAAATAATGTTTAAAAATTGGTAATAGGTATCACTCGTGATGTCATATTCCTTGAAATTTGGAATATCAGTTATAAAATTGTAAGTTGAAAGTTTTAATTCGAGAAATATACACGATAGAAGTATGGTTTCAAATTTAATATCGAATTTGGATTAATATAAAATAGTAGAGTGAATGCTTGTGACTGCCATTGTGGACGTTTCAGATTTAATTTTCGAAGCTTGGAAACTAATATTAAAATTTGTTTAAGTTCATTACTGAACTGCTATAACATACGATGACAATTATAATATTAATTTAATTTAACAAACTTAAAGCTTACTGAGAAATACCAAGTTGAACTGTTGCTTTAACATACATATTAAAATTGTAATATTAATTTAATTTAACAAACTGAAAGTTTACTGAGAAAAAACTAAGTCGCTGAACCATTATAAATTTTTAACATACATATTAAAATTGTAATATTAATTTAATTTAACAAACTGAAAGCTTTCTGTCGTTCTAGTAAGACCTCAAATTTAATATTTTATGAATTTTGCAACATTAACAATAAAAAGTAAGAAAGTGCAATTCACTGGTCTCAAATTAAATAACTTTGTAACAATAATATAAATTAATAATATAATAATAACGAATACGAAATTTAACGCTTAAATTTGAGGACTACGTTTATTTGGGTCCCAAATTAAATATAAAATTAACATAAAATACCGAACGCTTAAATTTTAGAAGTACAACGCTCAGCCCTCGTGGGAGTCGACAATGTCTTACATTTAATATTCCTTACAATTTCGAACATTGTTAACATAAAAGGCTTAAATTTGAGAAACGTGTACTCCTCACAGCGGTCCCAGGTGACGTTTCAAACTTAATATGCCGTCGAATTTCAAACACCAGCGCAAAATACAAAATTAGAAGTAAATTTAATAATTAACAAGTCGCCATGTAGGTCACCGGTGACGTCCCAAAATGGTGGACGTTAAACGACAGACGCAAGAATTCAGAAAGGGGTGTTCGACTTTCGAACGATTATCGAAGGTTTACATCTCGTATCGATTCATTTAGCCGAAAATATTCGCTCGTTCGTGGCAAATCGAAAACTCTTCAACGACTCTACGAATTCTTGACACCTAATCGTCAAATATCGACGCGAATTGTATTTACGAAATACGATCGATATACCCTGATATCGGAATTTTTTATCCAATTTAACAATATTCGATGGATACAATTTCTTTTCGAAATACTCTCGATTCAACCCTTTGCGAAAGGAACGATTAAAGCATCTACATTAGCAATTTTAACCCTCAGGGTACCAGCATACAATTTTGAACTTGCTACAACGCAATGATACGCTTTTTACTTTGAAATTTATTAACTCTTATACAAACAAAATTTGCACATGCAAACTATCTGTACTCTAAGGGTTAAATCCTCTGTTATTGGCGGGTGAAATAAATTACGGAATTTTATGTACCATCGTTACATGCTTTTGCAGCTGCCGAATAACGGAGGATTACACGGTATACGACGAATTTCTTAGTACATTTCTTAGGTGCAGTAACTAGTTCATCGTCCTCAAAGGGTTTAACGAGACCCTGATCCGTCGAGTGCACCATAACGAGCAAAGTGTTTCTTCTCGTTGACCCGTTCGATCTTCCGATTCGTTTGACCCACGTTTCACGTATCGGCGTAATGTCAATTTGCGAATAATCAATACATCAATATCCGTCGATTATCCGCGTGTATCGATCCGAATGGGTGAACCTTCAATTTTCGGAAGAACGAAAACGACGAATTCTAACCTCAAACAATTCGAAGGATAACAAATTGAACGCGATGAAAGTTGTCGGGGGATCAAATGAAAGGGTTTCGTATTCATATCGCGTCGAGGACAAACGAAAAAGTAAACACGAAGCCCGGATTTGTTCTGTTGTTGATTCTTGGTTGCTTTTTTTTTTGGTTTGTTTGTTTCAGACATATCGACAATTCGATTTCGTAAGATCAGCTCTTATGTCTGATTCTATTTATTTCTTCGGCTCCTCGTTCTGGCCGGGAGTCGATAACACTTCCTGGCGAACCTTGTGACCCCGGAAGCTCGCCTGGATTTTCGTCGCTGCTTTGTGCAGATCCGGATCCGTCAGGTCGATGCCCTCCAGCTCGTTCATGGCTTCCTTTGCCTGCAACAATTAAATGTAACATGGTTACGTGCATTCATAATTATACGCGAGTTAAATTGTTACACTAAAGTGGAACGATTTTGAAACGCGGATAGCGTGATGCAATTTGATCATATTAGTATTGAGAAAATAAGTCGTTTTATAGTTTAAAATTTAGAGAAAATTATAATATAAACGTTTTATTAATATTCTTAGTGCAAAATGGCTAATTAGTTGAAGCAAATCTATTATCTTTATTTGTTATTCATTAGCAAGTATCTAATCTTTCAACGAATCAGCCATTTTGTGTTAAGAATATTGATGGAGCATTTACACAGACATTTTTGTCAAGGTTTAAGCTTCGTATTGATATGTCATATGTGCTGCTTTGTATTACTTTTATGTCATGAATTTTTATCAGACTTTTTAGATTTGAAGCTGAACTGTTGATGCGTGAGAAATCACTGTTCACTTCAATTGGCAATCAATTGTTCTGTATTACGAATATTAAAGGGGCACTTATACAGTCACTTTGGTGAGGTTTTAAGCTTTAAATTGATGTATCACAAGTGCAATTCTGAGATACTTTTCTGTCATGAATTTGTCACAGACTCTTCACGTTTCAAAATTATTATACCATTTATTACAAAAACAAATGTGTCATAATTAATTACCGGACATTAAATATTAGGAACAATGAAGGGGCACTTATACAGTCATTTTGGTCAAGCTTTAAGCTTTAAATTGATGTATCACAAGTTCAATACTGAGATACTTTTCTGTCATGAATTTGTCACAGACTCTTCACGTTTCAAAATTATTACAGCATTTATTACAAAAACAAATGTGTCATAATTAATTACCGGACATTAAATATTAGGAACAATGAAGGGGCACTTATACAGTCATTTTGGTCAAGCTTTAAGCTTTAAATTGATGTATCAAAAGTTCAATTCTGAGATACTTTTCTGTCATGAATTTGTCACAGACTCTTCACGTTTCAAAATTATTACACCATTTATTACAGAAACAGATGCGCTATAATTAATCACAAGTCATTAAATATGAAGACCATTAAAGAGGTATTAATACAGTCATTTTTACTAGATCTTAAGCTTTAATTTGATGTATTATATGTACCATTTCGCAATTTTTTTACAGTGATAAAATCATCTTACTAGACTTTAAAAGTTCTTTTGTATTACTCTCGTATACGAGCCGCCTTTGTTGTATCGCTATTTAAAAACATTCACAACTCAACTATGACGCTTCCTCGACACAACGGCATCGTTTTAAAAAAAGAACTTGCCACTCTCAATAGAGTCATCGATCGATCCACGGGAACAAACGCAACGTTGAACAGGAACCTCCAAAAAAGACGTCGTCGCGTCGCCCTTCTTGTCACGGCCTATTTCTCGCGATTATGCGCGCAATTATTATCCCACCGGCTAAATTTAGGCTTGATTATAACGAAACAAGTGGCTCTGATGTCACCAGCAGGGTTAAGCTGGCTTAACAAGGGCTCGGGGAAAAAAAGAGGAGCCACCACATGCAAAAGAGCAGGTTTATAAACATGTAGATTGCAATTAAGCGACAAGATATTTGCATTCTACCCCTACTCTTCGGCCTATCGTTAACCATCCTCTATTCACTTTCATGCTTCCGACAGGGGATCGATAAAATTTTAAAGAAAAATGGTGAATTATTGGACGGAATATTTTAAAGTGATTAAAATTTAAGATGATTAAAGTTAATTTATAGGATTGTTAATGTGAAATGAATGTAGAAATACAGAAATGTAAATGGAATTTTTAAATGCAGATACTGAGACGTTTAGGAACATTACGTTTTCTATTTGAAGATTAGTTAAACAATTTATAGGCTTGTTAATGTGAAATGAATGTAGAAATACAGAAATGTAAATGAAATTTTTAAATGCAGATACTGAGACGTTTAGGAACATCAAGTTTTCTATTTGTGGATTAGTTAAACAATTTATAGGTTTGTTAATGTGAAATGAATGTAGAAATATAGAAATGTAAATGGAATTTTTAAATGCAGGTACTGAGACGTTTAGGAACATCAAGTTTTCTATTTGAAGATTAGTTAAACAATTTATGGGTTTGTTAATGTGAAGTGAATACAGAAATACAGAAATGTAAATGGAATTTTTAAATGCAGATACTGAGACGTTTAGGAACATTACGTTTTCTATTTGTGGATTAGTTAAACAATTTATAGGTTTGTTAATGTCAAATCGATGCAAAAATATTTTTAAATATCTTCAAACATTTTAAAGAATTTTTAAATATTTTCAAAAATTTAAAAATATCAAATTTTCTATTTAATAAATGTTCAAACTTGCAAACCTGAAAAATCTAAAAATTTAAAACATGAAAATATAGAAATATAAAAATATGGAAATATGTAAAAATACAGAAATGTTAAATTTGTGAATCGAGAGACAAGCACGAAGAAAAAGAATGTAAAGGATCTCAGAATTTATGAATACAGTCCCGATATCTCGCAGACATATACAAGTTTCTCTTTTATAAAACCGATTTTACCCAGCTTTTCTAGCAACGAGGGATTCGTGCGAGAAGGCTTTCCGTGTCGTCGTTACTTTCGACGACCAACTTGTTCGGACAAAGGTATTCGGATCTTTCGTGACCCAACGTTATTCGTCACCCTTTGAATCGTGAGTTATTTTGATGGCTTGATGCCGAATGTTTTAAGACTTGACAGGTTACGATGTTCAAAGTGCATTTTTACCGTTAACAACTATAATAATTATCGATTTCTTATGATTGATGTGACTTTATTTGAATTTCAACAAATTTTTTTTCTTTGTAATTTATTAGAATTTCATTTTTAGTTAAAGTGTAAATAAAAGCAAAATATGTATTGCGTTTTTTATATTTGTAAATAAAAATGTTTCTAGGTTTTTGGATTATTAAAATTGTTATATTGAAAAACAATTACACTTATGAATTTGTGAAAATCATGAATTAAAACATCTTTAATTTTATGAACTCATAAAAATCGTGAATTAAAACATTTTTAAATTTTTGAAGTTGTGAAACTTTTGCATTAAAACATCTTTAATTTTATGAACTTTTGAAAATCATGAATTAAAACATTTCTAAATTTTTGAAGTCGTGGAACTTTTGTATTAAAACATTTTTAATTTTATGAATTTATGAAAATCATGAATTAAAACATTTCTAAATTTTTGAAGTTGTGGTACTTCTGCATTAAGACATCTTTAATTTTATGATGTCATGAAATTCTTGAATTAAAACATCTCTAAATATTTAAACTTATGAAACTCCTAAACTAAAAAATTGTTAAATTTCTGAATTTTTACAATTTGTCCAATAAAAATTCTCCAGCTTTCTAAACCTCTAAACTTCTTACATTAGCAAACCTCTAAATTCTACAATTTAAAAAATTTCAAAATTCCACAATTTGCAAAATTTCAAAACTCTGCAATTTGCAAAACCTCAAAATTCTGCAAATTCAAAAAACTTCAACTTTAAAAATCTCCAAATAAAAGAAATCTAATAAATTTCCAAATGTATAAAAGAATTTCGAGATCCAAAAATACATAAACTTTTAACAACCCTAAATTTCTATCTTCGAAAATAAAAATTTTTTTAAAAAGTAATTTCAAGCTCAGTGATCCAGCGACGATAGCATAAAACAAGATATTCGAAGTCTTACGAATCAAAAATTCATGAAAACCGTTCCATGCACGACAGCGAAAGATAGATGGTAAAATTGGATGATCCGCGTAGCTGTAAAACGTTGCGTCAACCTGCAAAACGTTGAAAGCAAGATGAACGACTTCCGGCGAGACGGACGTGCGCAAAAGAAACCGAAATTAAATCTCCCTTTCATGAAATACGCACACAGTGCGGAACAATGTGGTATTGTCAGAAAAAAAAGCCAGAGAAGAGATTAAAATCGCGTCCTTGAAACGTTGTTAATTCAACTAGTACGTCTATACACGACCCAGAAAACCGAAATTGCAGGAAATTAATGAAACAAGGGTGACTGTAAATTGTAGTTTAATTGTAGGAGCACTGTTAGGAAGATCATACAACCATTAACAAAGTTCTCGAGTATTAAGATCTGCCAGGGTGAAGTGTGATCTTAAGTAAAAGCCCTTGTTGGCTGAAAGCTCGAAATCTTTGAGGGGTCTTTAAAACCAGCTTTCGCGCTTTCTTCTTCGTACCCCTTGTTGGACAGATCATCGTTCTTCCACGGATTTATTTACCACTTATTTTCGAGATTGTTTGGAAATATAGAATGGAATTTATTAAAGTAAAGGTGCACGTATGTAATATAGCTTCATGTAGCTTTGTGCAGTTTTGAAGCTTCGTACGGCGGTTAAATAGTGTTTAACCTGATTGTTCTTAATGAAATTGAGGGAGATAGGAGAAAATTGTTTATTAATAAGGAAAAACAGCTATGTAAAACGTTATAAGGAAAACATTATTATAAGCTGAGGAATTATTAAAGAAAATTATAAGAAGTTGGATTACTGTGAGAACCATTAGAAGTTAGGTTAAGTAAGAAAGTCATAAGAAGTTAGGTTAACGAAGAGGACCATAAGAAGTTAGGTTATGTAAGAAAATCATAAGCAGTTAGGTTAAGTATGAAAATAATAAGAAGTTAGGCTAAGTAAGAAAACCACAAGAAGTTAGGTTAACTAAGAAAATCATAAAAAGCTCAGTTAAGTAAGAAAATCATAAAAAGCTCAGTTAAGTAGGAAAACCATAACAAACACAGTTAAGTAAGAAAATCATAAAAAGCTCAGTTAAGTAAGAAAATCATAAAAAGCTCAGTTAAATAAGAAAATCATAAAAAGCTCAGTTAAGTAAGAAAATCATAACAAACACAGTTAAGGAAGAAAATCATAAAAAGCTCAGTTAAGTAGGAAAACCATAACAAACACAGTTAAGGAAGAAAATCATAAAAAGCTCAGTTAAGTAAGAAAATCATAAAAAGCTCAGTTAAATAAGAAAACCATAAAAAGCTCAGTTAAGTAAGAAAATCATAACAAACACAGTTAAGGAAGAAAATCATAAAAAGCTCAGTTAAGTAAGAAAATCATAAAAAGCTCAGTTAAGTAAGAAAATCATAAAAAGCTCAGTTAAGTAAGAAAATCATAAAAAGCTCAGTTAAGTAAGAAAATCATAACAAACACAGTTAAGGAAGAAAATCATAAAAAGCTCAGTTAAGTAAGAAAACCATAAAAAGCTCAGTTAAGTAAGAAAATCATAACAAACACAGTTAAGGAAGAAAATCATAAAAAGCTCAGTTAAGTAAGAAAATCATAAAAAGCTCAGTTAAGTAGGAAAACCATAACAAACACAGTTAAGGAAGAAAATCATAAAAAGCTCAGTTAAGTAAGAAAACCATAAGAAGTTGGGTTAAGTAAGAAGACCATAAGTTAGTTTAAGAAAAATCGATGGGCCTATTTCACCAAGCAAGGCGTAACTCGTGTGTTCTATTTAAAAAGCTTCGGCACAGCAGAATTGGCCGGAAATTAACGAATCTGCACGCCACATAATATCCAACGTGGATCCACAAAAGGGCCTTCGACTAACCGGTGTTCGATAACAGAGTTCCTTCGAATAGCAAACTCTATTTCTGTTTCGTGACAATACGAGCCAGTACGAAGAACCTTTTGCGAAAGATCCGGCGATCATGGAATGAATTGAAAGGACCCAGAGGCGCAGCTGATTACCGTTCGATTACGACCTCGTGCTGATGAATCAACATAACCATGAAGAGGCTAACAATAGGTGTGGTAGGTTGATCAAGGTATTGGTCAATATCGACCCAATCTACAAATCTTTAAATCTGCAAATCTATAAATATGTGCATCTATAAATCTACAAATCTATAAATCTGTCAATGTATCAATATATCAATATATCAATATATCAATACATGAATATATAAATATTTCAATACATCAATATATCAATGTATCAATATATAAATATTTCAATACATCAATATATCAATGTATCAATGTATCAATATATCAATATATCAATATATCAATACATCAATATATAAATATTTCAATACACCAATATATCAATGTATCAATATATCAATATATCAATATATCAATACATCAATATTTCAATACATCAATATATCAATACATCAATACATCAATATATCAATACATCAATATATAAATATTTCAATACACCAATATATCAATGTATCAATATATCAATACATCAATATATCAATATATCAATATATCAATACATCAATATATAAATATTTCAATACATCAATATATCAATGTATCAATATATCAATGTATCAATATATCAATGTATCAATATATCAATACATCAATACATCAATATATCAATACATCAATACATCTATATATCATATTATCAATCTATCAATCTATAAACCTGTAAGTTAATACATCTTGAAGTCTAAAAGTCAATAAATCTATGAATGTGTGAATCTACAAATCCTTCAATACAAAAATCTACAGATCTATTATAAATATAGAAATATCAAATTTCTTAATTCAGAAGTTTCAGAAGTTACAAATCTAGCTATTTGGTAACTTCTAAATCTGAATATTTAAACTTAGAAATCTACATTCAAAGAGACCTAGAAATATAGGAATACCAAAATATCAAATTTGCAAATTCAGAAAAGAAAATTTAGAAATTTATCAACTTGGTAACCTCAACATCTGAAAATTTAAACTTGGAAATCTAAATTCATGGAGACCTCTAAATATAGGAATATCAAAATATCAAACTTGCAAATTTCGACTAGAAAATTTATAAATCTGTAAAATTTTAAATATACAATTTTGAAAATAGACACACTATCACATTTAAAATCATCAAAACTGCTAACTAATAAATACCCATCTATAGAAATTTAAGAAAGTGACTATCTAAAACTGAAAATCGAATCTATCGATCAATAGTTGTACAAGAAACCCAAAATTTATCGACCTGCTCAACATTGATCACGTTATAGACTGAGGTTAGATCCGACAACGAATTATCGTAGTTTCTTGTTAATGTCTTCTGTTAAGCTTGTTGATGGACGCGTTACCATTTTCATCAGGATCGTTGCTGATTTGTTGCCTCCATTTGCGAGATTACACGTGCTTCCAATGCAGCGAGATTTGAATTGTTAATACCTCGATTAGCTGTACACTGAATTTATCGATTAACAGCCACTGATACTTTTCAGGATTTTCTTTGCTTTTTGAGTGAAAATTTTATGTACGCAATTAGGGAGGGATTATGGTGCTGCCAGATATACCTGTTACGAAGAGTACAAGTATATTATCATATTTTTCAATTTCTGAATTTTCTGGTTTTAAGTTGTGGAATTGTGAAGTTATGAAAGTCTCAATTTTTTAATTTTCAAAGTTTCGAATTTTCAGTTTTCCAAATTTTCAAATTTTCAAGTTTTCGAATTTTCAAATTTTCAAGTTTTTGAATTTTCAAATTTTCAAGTTTTCGAATTTTCAAATTTTCAAGTTTTTGAATTTTCAAATTTTCAAGTTTTTGAATTTTCAAATTTTCAAACTTTCAAACTCAATTTTTCAATTTTTCAATTTTTCAATTTTTCAATTTATAAATTACTATATTTTCAAGATTAGTAACTTCAAGGTTAGATTTCTAAATTTCCAAATTTCCAGATTTCTAGATTTCTAGATTTCTAAATTTCTAAATTTCTAAATCACAATATCCTTAACCCCTAAATTTCCAAATCTCCAAATTAACATTTTCAAATCCTCAAATTCTAAAATATGCATATTACTAAATTCCCGTGTCACTAAATCCTCTAACTCTCCAACATCTCCAAATCCCCGAATCCCCCAAATCCTCCAATTTCAAAACCTCAATATTTCAAACCCCAAAACTGCCAATACCTTCCCAATCTCCCAAACGTTCAAATTTGCAAAGTCCCCTCTCCAAATTCGCAGCTCCAAAGTCTGAAACCAACTACGAAATCCTGCAAACTCGCAAGGAACTTCGAACGCGAAACAAGATCCATAAAGTTCGTAGTTTGCGTATCGTGCATGCACGCAATCTTTTTCGATCAAATGAATCCGAACGGCATCTTGCTTCGAATTGCGCGCATCAGTTCGGACACGCGCGGATACCGATCAAATTCCAGGTCAAGGGGTTAAATAGCTGGCAGGAAGTGCACGGCCATTTTCCTGTCACGTACCACGCGAGAGGAAATCGTTCGGTCCCGGAATATCCGTTCGACTGGATATCCACAATACAAGACACCGGAACGTCGGAACAGCAACTGAAGGACTTTTCCTTTTCGAATGGAGTTCTTTCGATTTCTCCTCGCGTTTCTATCTTCGATTTCCGTGCCTGCGGTTGCAGTTGTTTCATGGATTCGTTATTTTTCGCGACTGGAGAATTGTTTGGGGCTAAATTGACTTTAACACTGGAACTACCAACCAGTCAAAATGACTGGTTTCAGATTTCTCATTTTATATTACAAAATTTTATTGTCATGCTTCTATGAAAATGTCTGTCATACTAGTTCTATATGTTGCTTGATGTTTTAGTATTTATTTATTTTTCTTTTCATTTTATTTTTCATTCTTCGATAAACGAGCATTCAGTGTCGGTAGTTCTAGTGTTAAGGGATGAAACACGTTTTGTTTACTGCCTAAGCTTTCTACAGTTTTGACCAGAAAGTTCCAGTTTGAAAAATTTCCCTCTGGAAAGTTGACAATCATGGTCAGATAAAGAATGAAGAGTGATGGTTTTTTTGAACTCTGAATTTTAAATTCGTAGATAAGTGGAATCGGTAGATCGGGTTTTACGATATGAGTTTAATACGTTTTGTGGTATGAAGGGTACCGATCGATATAAATGTAAATGAGGGTATAGCTGGATATGTGAAGTTCCATTTCGAGTGTAGTGGACATATTTTCAAGTGCACTGTAAATTATGGAATAGTAAAATAGTAGTATAGTAAAATGGAAGAATGGTTAGGGTGCTTCACAATTAGTGTAGGTCCCTGAAATGGGAGGTGACGTGATGCTGAATAAGATTTCCCTTCGCAAAAATGGGGTTTGAAGCTTCGTTTTTGAATTATTAAGGAAAAACACAGATCAATCAGAGCGCGAGGATTACGGATGCGCAGACGCGAGAGCGGCAGCTTCGGATAATGCGTAGTTATCCAACGCGCGGTAATCTAACGCGTAGTAATGCAACGCGTGGTAATGCAACGCGTAGTAATACAACGCGTAGTAATCCAGCGTGTGGATATCCAACGCGTAGTAATCCAGCGCGTGCATATTCAACGCGTAGTAATCCAACGCTTAATAATGCAACGCGTGGTAATTCTAAGCGTGGGAATCTAATGTGTGGTAATCTAACGCGTAGTAATCCAGCGTGTGGATATCCAACGCGTAGTAATCCAACGCGTGGATATGCAACGCGTAGTAGTCCAACGCTTAATAATGCAACGCGTGGTAATTCTAAGCGTGGAAATCTAATGCGTGGTAATCCAACGCGTAATAATGCAACGCGTGGTAATTCTAAGCGTAGGAATCTAATGCGTGGTAATCTAACGCGCAGTAATCCAGCGTGTGGATATCCAACGCATAGTAATCTAACGCGTGGATATTCAACGCGTAATAGTCCAACGCGTAGTAATGCAATGCGTAGTAATGCAACGCGTAGTAATGCAATGCGTAGTAATGCAACGCGTGGTAATTCTAAGCATAGCAGTCTAACGCGTATTTAACCAACGCGTAGTAATCCAACGCGTGGTAATTCTAAGCATAGGAGTCGAACACGTATTTAACCAACGCATAGTAATCCAATAGACTAGAATAGTACCAGTAACAGTAATAGAACAGCATCTGCCAATTACACCCTGCTTCTCCCAACACATTTCACATTTCAACCCCATCTCTCCCATTTTCATTCTCTCCAAATCAACGAACGTAAATCAGTATTCCTAATCTTGCAAAAATAAATTAAACACGAATATCGACTAATATCAATATAAATTACAGTTCGTATCCATTCTGATAACCATTATACTTCATATTCGAAACACCCACTGTATCCTACGTTGCAATTTTGTCCGTTCCATGAAAGGAAAAAAAAGAATAGGACTCGAAGATCTATTTCCCGTGTGTCATTCGTTTGATGTATTTGTGGTACAATGTGGGTCACTTGGAAAGCACACACGGGTGCTTGATACCCGTTCATCATGAGTGTTAGCGTACAGGAAACGTGGAAAATAACTTTCCCCTTGATCGAACACCCCGGACAGAATAATGGAATGTATACAGACAAATGATCGTTTGCTCGTGGTTGTCCACCGACGGAATGTTTATCATTCTAGTTTATCAGTCTGCGGGGAGTTTTTTAATCCACCAGACGGGAGTTGTGTACATTGCTTCCGAAATTTACCTGGGGGATATTTCTCAAATCTTACAATTCGTATTTCGAACAAACCCTGATATTCATATTAAATTATGATTACATGTGTTGTTTGCGTAGAAGGAAATTTACAAAAAATATTAAAATTGTTTATTGGTAATATTCATGATCATAGTGCAATATACGATAACATCTTTGAATGAACAATATTTTATAATATGATGTGTTTCAGGTTGAGAACTGACTAATTAATTATTTACGGAGTACTTCATTAATTAAAAGGGTAACTATACGAGCGCAGATGTGAACAATATTTCAAGGTTTAAAAATACTAAAATTTTCTTCTCTTAAGAACACTAACGATATTAGAGAAAATGTAATAAACAAAGAAATGTTAAGATTTTCTGTAGTTTCAGTACGGGACCCAGGTGTTTTGCACACAGGCACGGCACTGGGTTTGATTAAGCCCCGCTGGATCTGACTAGTAATTTTTCTTCCGTCGAGAAGTATATCGAGGCCAGAAAAAACGGTTTCGTGTTGGTCTGACCTTAAACTTCGTCGAGTTGTACGTGCACAAAGGTCGGGGCACGCGAGCGGGCTCTTTGTTTTCCTTAAGTTCGTCGTTTTTCCCATGTGGTATCGTTCGTCCGAGCGAACCAGTGCATCGGAAAGTGGCGTAATATCAAACTTTTTTCAACCCTCCGGGGAAAAGTTTCGTCCCCGTTGAACCACTTCACTGATCGCGGAAGGACTAAGAAAACCGAGGGAAAAATCATTAAAAAAGTTCGGGGAAAAAGGCAAAACCAGTTGCGTGTTGCGGTTCCGTACCGACGGAAGCAGACCACAAAATTTTCAACGACGTTTTTTTCCCTCTAATATTCTTTCCGTGTGCTCCCGATTCGTGAATACGTCCAAGGCTCTCTCGAAAAAAGTTCCTGCGAATAAGTCTTTGATCGTTCGCGAGACTTAGCCGGAGAAATGGCTCGTTTGTTTTGGTTAGAGCGTAATTTATCGGCAATTTCGTGCACCTTCGACGTCGTCGTACAGGATTTATTCTTGCACTTCTTCAAACGATATTCCGCGAGAATTTAGATGCGTTTACTCTGGGATCTACGCTGAGATTCACGTCGACGATTTTTAGCGGAAATTATTTGCAAAAGCTTTGATAGTGCGGTAGAAATTGATGACGCATCAGGTGCGTCATTCTATGATTAATGGAAAAAAGTTGACGACGCATCAGGTGCGTCAATTAATAACTAAATGCAAGAGTCAGTGACGTATCAGGTTTGTCATTTAGAATTGAATGCGATACAGTGGACGACGCACCAGGTGCGTCATTCTATGATTAATAGAAAATAGTTCACGACGCACCAGATGCGTCAATCAATAACTAAATGCAAGAGTCGGTGACGCATCAGGTTTGTCATTTAGAGCTGAATGCGATACAGTGGATGACGCACCAGGTGCGTCATTCTATGATTAATAGAAAATATTTGACGACGCACCAGGTGCGTCAATCATTAACTAAATGCAAGAGTCGGTGACGCATCAGGTTTGTCATTTAGAACTGAATGCGATACAGTGGACGACGCACCAGGTGCGTCACTCTATGATTAATAGAATGACGCACCAGGTGCGTCATTCTATGATTAATAGAAAATATTTGACGACGCACCAGGTGCGTCAATCATTAACTAAATGCAAGAGTCGGTGACGCATCAGGTTTGTCATTTAGAACTGAATGCGATACAGTGGACGACGCACCAGGTGCGTCACTCTATGATTAATAGAAAATAGTTGACGACGCATCAGGTGCGTCAATTAATAACTAAATGCAAGAGTCGGTGATGTATCAGGTTTGCCATTTAGAATTGAATGCGATACAGTGGACGACGCACCAGGTGCGTCATTCTATGATTAATAGAAAATAGTTCACGACGCACCAGATGCGTCAATCAATAACTAAATGCAAGAGTCGGTGACGCATCAGGTTTGTCATTTAGAGCTGAATGCGATACAGTGGACGACGCACCAGGTGCGTCATTCTATGATTAATAGAAAATAGTTCACAACGCACCAGGTGCGTCAATCAATAACTAAATGGAAGAATCGGTGACGCATCAGGTTTGTCACTCAGAATTAAATGCAACATAGTGGAGGACGTACCAGGTGCGTCATATAACATTTAATGTGTAACAATCAATGACGCATTTAGTGCGTCAACATATATCAAATACAGAACACTTGATGACATACCAGGTGCGTCATATAACATTTAATATATACAATCAATGACGCATCTAGTGCGTCAATACATACCTAATACAAAACACTTGATGACACACTACGTGCGTCATATAACATTTAATATATAACAATCATTGACGCACCTAGTGCGTCAATACGTGCCAAATGCAATACGTGCGTCAATACGTGTCAGCAGAACACTTGATGACACATCAGGTGCGTCATATAACATTTAATATATAATAATCAATGACGCACCCAGTGCGTCAATACGTACCAAACACAAAATACTTAGTGACGCATCAGTTGCGTCTCCAAAACATGTTCAACCTTCCAGTTTATTAAAAAATTGAATAACACAAGGAAAAATGTAATTATGTCGAGAAAATCCAATTATATTGGAGTCGACGAAGTAAAAACAAGTTGTGTAGAAAGTTTTCCACGTCATTAAATCCGGAGGTTTTTTATCGACGAAACACGAGGTCGCAGGTCACTTGTAAAAATCCTGTATTACGTAAGAACGCTCGTTTCGTGCGGAAACGCTGAGACAATGGTAATTAGAAGGTCGGTGCAAAATATTGATTCATGAAGTTCGACGGCAGCAGTTTTGCAACGGAGGTAGAAACTCGAGGTTGGCCTCTGTATGTATAGAATTCTAGGATTCGGTGGAAGTCGATCGTTAAATGTTCAGGAATGTAAAATTATTCCGGTACACGCGAGAACTTTTGCTATATTCGGCTGGACTAGTTAATTACAGTGACCCTCGTGCTCGCTCTAATATTTTCCGAAGTTAACTAAACACGGCAAGTTAGTTCCGCAAGTAGAAACTCAGTAACCTTCGACAGATAAGTTTGCTGTAAATTAATTATTTAGTCATCAGCTATGGTGGAACTATTGAAAATTGCGTTACGAGTTTCTTTCCTTTTAATAAATAATATTTAGTATTTTTACAAGGTCTCAGTAGATGTATTTATAGGGGCATTTTACAGAATCATGTCTGTTTTTTGATAAATTTTCAAATCGAAAAATTGAGACATTCTGAAGTTAGCAAAGTGGATAAAAAATTGACAAAAGTTGTCAGAGCTTGTCAGGTTAATAACGTCTTTATTGATCTATAATTTTATAAATATAAAAGTTACCCTCGCCAAGTTCCAAAAATGTTAACTTTCAATGTGTCAAACAATAAAAATTCCACAGTGCCAAAGTCTCAAATCGCAGAAATCCAACACCTCAAACCAAAACCTCTAAAAACAGAAAAGTTCGAAATTCCAAACTGAAAAATTCCAAATGTCAAGCAGAAAAAATTGCAGAACAGAAATCCGTGAAATTCGAAACAGCGAAGTTCGCTAATGGGTACATTAGCCACAGCCGCTAATGCGGACCATCTTGTGAGTGGTTGTCGAACGAAAGAAAGAAATAAGGGAAAATCTTTGCAGTGATGAGAAGACGCGTTGAAACAAGACTTCTCGATCGTTGAACGAGGCTTATATCGAGAAAAAGAAAAGCGTTTCCACGAGGCGAAGGAGGCAAATATACAGGAGAGACGCGATATGGGTCAGCTCGAGAGCTTGCAGGTGCTACATATTCACTTGGGAAGAAAAGATGGAAAGGGTACCGATGAAAAATCGCTTCACCTTCGTTGAGCAACCCGAGAAATCCGTGTCAACGTGCAACGGGAAAATAGACCAGAAGAAATAATATTAACGCGCAGGGATGAATTCTGCACTTGGAATCTTTCGGTGGGAAGGCTTTTTTAACGCGTTCGATACCACTTTCAATGAGACACCGTATTGATTTTCTCAGCCGGTGTGCTGTCAGACATTCAACAAATTTCACCTTTGCATTTCACGGAGATATTGATCGAGTTAAATACTTGTAAGGTTAAAGAATTCAGTTATTTCAAAATTAATTCATTTGAGAAACTTTTTTTTAAAGTCTTCTGAGTTTTTTAATTCTACCAAATTCAGGAAATTTCAATGAAGTTTTAATTGAAAGGTCAATAAGTTTTCGAAACTTTCGATTTCACAAGCAATACCGTATACGTCAATAATTAACACTAAAACTACCAAACCGCCCTACAAGTTTCTTATTATAAGGTACACATTTTGTTAAAGTATATTTCTTGAAATTAGCATTGATTTTCATCAAGATACAGAATAAATGTGTGTGCTAATTTATGTTTCGTTTGTATATTTATTCTTTAACTTCATTTTTAATTTCAAAGTAAGTGTACATTATACGCCGGTAGGTTTAGTGTTAAAAAATTAAAAAATTCACCAGTAGGAAGCTAGTAAACAATATTCTCTGAAATGTATTCACGAATGTATGAATAAAAGTAACGCAACTGACCGATACACAGTAGTAAGAACGATATAGGGTCAGACATTAGACTTTCATGGAGACTCGTTAAATTGGCTAGCTTCGGAAACTTTCTGTCTATACAAAACTTGGAAAATAGCTACAGCGAACGGTCTTGATTGTTTTAAAGTGCTCGTTCCTAAGCCTCGACCGCTTAATTTCCACCTAACTTCCATGAAAACGAGGCGTAGAAAGTTTATCCACTTGATAGAAATTTCGAGTTACTTAACCAATAGTTTCGCTTCGTAAAACTATTATCTCGATAACTTACTGTGCATACAAATAATATGGTCAGTTTCTGTAGAACATGATTCTCTGACAACAAATGAATCATTGTTTCTTTATATTGTATGAAAATCACATTTTATATTTGTAGATTTAAACTCATAAATTTTTGATGGAGAAGATATTTTAGATATTTTTTTTGTATTTGTTTTATATTATTAATTTAATTTGTACCATTTATTTTATATGAATTAAATATTTTAAGTTGTAGTTGTATTTATAAAATGTATGTATGTGTTGATGTCTGATCACCTGACACAACCTACTTACTTCCCGTGTTAACAATTTATTTACCATAATTATTCAATTAATTTCAATTTGTCTTAATGATAAAATATGTGTATTTAAGTATGTAATATATGTGGAAAATTTTGTATAATTAATATTCGCTAATGGAAGATAGTAAAATAGCAAACGTTCCAACGTTCTCTCGCATTAAAGGAACCGATACTAGGGTGTCAGTCCAACTTTTTCATCGTGAACACATCTCACGTCAGAAAATTGAAGAAGGGGACGAAGATAAAGGAGATTACTCTATCTGACCCGATATAACGGTGGAAAGTAAATTGAGTTTCCCGTATCGAGGATAAGAAAGAAAATGATAAAAGTTTCCGTGATCACTGAATACGTACAGTACAATTATCATTATCTGAACATCCCCTTTTCCTCCGTTCCATTTTCTGTAATATCATTTTTGATTCTTCGCAAAGTTTCGAGTTCCTCAAACTGTATCAAAATTACAATTACAAGTTTTCAGGAAGGGTATAAAATATGGTAGAAATGTTGAACGATAAAACGAAGGTAAAATAAATCGCAAAATTGTCGAATAACAAATAAAATAATAAAATAGAGAACTATAGAATAGTAGAATAGCAAAATCACAGAATGATGAAGCAGTAAAATGGTAAAACAACAAAGCAGAACGAAAGAATATTAAAACAGAGTGATAGAACGTCAATACGCTAGAACGGCAAAAGTACTAAAACAGTGATAAAATACTGCAAGTAATAAAACAATAAAATGATAAACGTGATTGAACGGTAAAATAGCGAACACAGTAATAAATCAGTAAAATAAAAAATTCTTATAGCGTCCGTCCATTTAAAAGAATACGCCATAAATCGACGACCAAACTTGCATCCAAATGTTCCACAATTTTCATTCAAAAAAAAAAAAGAGACAAATCGTGAAGGGTTAAAAAGAATCTAAATACCCTACGATAATCGCATAACGATAACATCGATTGCTTTGATCCAGCAAAGATTCCTCGGCATCAAAGGCGTTCACCAGAATATTCCGCGGAGCGTCAGTAAGATCGATAACGTTTATCGCGAACGCTGAAATTGCGGCAGACATTGGTTCGATCTTGTCGTGCCGGTATAACAGATTAAATCCTGTCGTTTGTATCCGTGGTTGGCTACAGAACGAATTATCGAGACACACCCTGGGGCTATCTGAGCTCGACAGTTTCGAGTATGTAACATCGAGATCTCGACACGGATAGTCGACTATCGAAAGCTGACGCGACGTGTCTTGCGGTGAAGGTGGATTGTTTCCTTCGGTTCGATGCCACCTCATTACGCGTCTGGCAATCATCCCGTGATTTTCCTTTGTGTCGATAAAAATCGCGAAAAATTCCATGAAAACGATATTTACACTTTACTGAAAATTTTTTTAGTATTTTTTTTTTGAATACTATATCATCAGGAAGTTTTTTACTAGACTAGATAGCTTCTTTAGATTCTTTTTAAGTGTTTCGAAGGAGTTTTATAGGCCTCTAACATTTTCTAGGGTTTTCTAGGTTTTAAATTGTTAATAGAATTCCCTAGGATTCCATAGATTATTTCTAGGATTCCCTAGAGGTACCATAGACTGCTCCTAGAATTCCCTAGGGGTCATAGACTGTTTCTAGAATTCCCTAGGATTCTATAGACTATTCCTAGAGTTCCCTAAGTTTCCATAAATTGCTCCTACAATTCCCTAGGATTCCATAGATTACTCCTAGAATTCTCTAGGATTCCATAGGCTACTCCTAGAATTCCCTAGGATTCCATGGACTACTCCTAGAATTCCTAAAATTCTAAAATCTCAAAATCTTAAAATTCCACAATCCCAAAATTTCAAAACCCCAAATTTCCAAAATCCTATAATTCCACACCCCAAAATTCCAAAATCCTAATATTCCACCACCCTAAAATTCCAACACCTTAAAATTCCAACACCCTAAAATTCCAACACTCTAAAATTCCACCACCCTAAAATTCCAAAACTCTAAATTTCCAAAATCCTAATATTCCACCACCCTAAAATTCCAAAATCCTAATATTCCAACACCTTAAAATTCCAACACCCTAAAATTCCAAAACCCCAAATTTCCAAAATCCTAATATTCCACCACCCTAAAATTCGATAATCCTAATATTCCACCACCCTAAAATTCGATAATCCTAATATTCCACCACCCTAAAATTCCAACACCTTAAAATTCCAACACCCTAAAATTCCAACACTAAAATTCCACCACCCTAAAATTCCAAAACCCCAAATTTCCAAAATCCTAATAATCCACCACCCTAAAATTCCAAAATCCTAATATTCCACCACCCTAAAATTCCATCACCTTAAAATTTCAACACTCTAAAATTCCAAAACCCCAAAATTTCAAAATCCCAGAATCCCAAACCCACAAACCCAAAAATCTCATATTCGTAAAGCCAAAAATCCCCAAGTCCTAAATTCCACTAACACCAAACCCCCAGATCCACTTCCGAAAATTACCAATCATTTGTCTCGACGTTGTATCGCAACCCACACGTCAAAGATCAATATTACAATCACTAATTTTCGAATACCGTAAATATTTCTTCCGATAACATTCCACGACTTCGAACAATTAATGATTAAAAATCGCAACTAAAAAGTCGAACAATAAAACAGAGAATGATTCTTTTCCTCCGTATTCATAGAACGCCAACATTAAAAGCCTTTCGATCGCGGTTCGACACAGTATGTATCGTTCAAAAGCTCATTATCGGTTCCATATTTATCCGGGAATAATAATGTTATTTCACCGCACAGACGCGCTGCATTAATTAAATTAATCCGGCCCGCTGTTTTGATACTTGCTCTTTGACGAAATGATTACTAATTACCGAGCGATAACGCGAGAAATATTCTCCTTGCAGCTTTAGCAACCGCGAAGCTCGTTAAAGAAATTATTATTCGTTCCCCGAAAGAAACGGGAGGCCGCGTTCAATACAGATTTCCTCGAGCTTTAATGATAACGATGCACTTAATTAATTACGTACAACCTGCACCCTTTTAACGCGCGTCCACCTTTCATTTCGCTTTATTTTCTTAACTTTCATCGTCACGGTAGCTCGATGGTTCAAAGGTGGTAAAAAATTTTCAACGAAATACGAAGCTTTTTCAAGTTCCTTAAGTTTGATGCATTTCTCGGGAGGAGCTTGTCGGTTAAGTGGACAGCTTTCCCGGGTCCCGGAATCGATAACTGCATGGAAACGATGCTTGCCAAAATTGTCTGGCAATACTGGCGGGAGATATGAAATTTTATTGTGATACAAAATCGAAAAAGAAAATAGGACGACGCTCGGGATGCGTCTCGATATCGATTCCATTGTAAATGGGGCCATTTTCCTGCAAACGTCATGAAACGATGCTATAAAAAACGCTTTTAGATGTACTCGCAAATGTGGTATTAATAATAAATTACGTTTATTTTATATTTGACTTTTAAACGAAAATTTTAATAGGGGTACATCCATAGGAGTACAGGAATCTTGGAAGATAACATGAGGAAATGGAAAATAGGGATACAGAGGGACGATACATTTTGTACTACATATGTGTAATACAGTTTGTACTACATATGTGTAATACATGTAGTTGTACGTATATTATAATACATATTGACATTATATATAATTACATATTACACTATTGGTTTGTACTACATACATACAGGAATACATCACATATGTAATACATGTAGTGGTACGTATATTATAATACATATTGACACTACATATAATTACATATTAAACTACCGTGTTTGTACTACATACATACAGGAATAAATCACATATGTAATACATGTAATGGTACGTATATTATAATACATATTGACACTACATATAATCACATATTAAACTAACGTGCTTGTACTATATACATACAGGAATAAATCACATATGTAATGTATGTAGTTGTACGTATAGTATAATACATATTGACACTACATATAATTACATATTAAACTAATGTGTTTGTACTACATACATACAGGAATACATCACATATGTAGTACATGTAGTATTACGTACATTATAATACATAAATGAATCTAATGAAATAATGTGCAAGTTGTAAATTTATAAAAGATATTTTCTATGTAAATTTGGAATGGTAAGAGATCTCGATCCAAGAACCATAATCGATAATAAACAGACGTCCGATAAGAAGGAAGCTTGCCAAATCGATTCCCTGCCGGAACAGAACCAACATAATTCGATTTCTGTGGAGTACAACGAGAACGGATATTTCTTCCGGCGGAATCTGATTCGAAAAATTCCCCCGTAAAGTTTTTACATTGGAATTCCTCGATATCGTAACTGCACAACAGCGGTTGGAAGTCACTGTACCGTCTTCATAGAGAATTCTACCTTTAATTCGAATAGTTGGTACATAGAAGAGCTTTAATATTCCCTTTAGATTGTAACGGGCTTTGATTAAACATTCCTTTTCCAGGATTTATTTAGACTAAATCCGCGAGTCAAGTTTAATTTCACAGTTCGCGTGCGTCGGTAAATTTTTGAGCGCTCGATGATCGAACGATCCGGATGTCAACAGAGAAAAATCGAAGGTAAAAATGTTTAACGGGAAACGAGAACACGATTCTCTTGTTCTCGAATTAATACTACTTGCGTGATCACATTTCTTCTTCCCTTCAATTTTCCCATTTTCCTACAGCTTCCATTGCACTCTGCCTTTTTCCAATGCTTGTTCAGGCTTCTGTGCTTTTAACCTCCTTTTTCCTTTCCCCATTCTTTCCCTTCTTGTTGTTACCCTGCTCCTTTTTCCCCCTTTCATTTCCTGCTTTTGATCTCTCTTTCTACCTCATGGAGTTGTGTACGCGTCTTTCTTTTTTTCCTCCGTGCACATATTAATGGCCGGCTAGCTGCAGCGTTGCACCCGATGGAAGAAAACTTTTCCACACCGATGCAACCGCAGAAACAAACGATGCTAGCAATAAAGGAACAAACGACTGTGGTGTATACACAAAACCAAGCTTGTGGGAATACTTCTGATAGGATTCGGTACCTCAGGGTTTCTCAAACTTTGTCCTTTTTTAAATACACCTTCCTATCGATCTTATGTAACACTTTCATAATTTGCACCGCGGTTTCGTGATGGAAAAATATCTCGAAGTGGTATGTTACGTCTATTTTAACCTTAGAGTCGGGTAAAAATTATTTAGACTCAGCATGAAGGTTTGATTGAACGAAATGGACGGTTTAGCAGCAGTGGTCGAAAGCACTGTTTCGAAAAAGTCTGACAATTTCATGACAGAAAAGTATCACGAAATTAGGATTATGATACATCAATTTCAAGATTAAAGCTTGAATAAAACGACCATATAAATGCACCTTCGGTATTTGTAATGTATTATAGCTGGTTATGAGTTATGTCAAGTAGTTCTTGTGCTGTGTGCAATATTCAGTTTCGAAGAGTTAAAAGTCTACGAGAAATTCATGACAGAAAAGTATTACAGAATGACACTTACAGTATGTCAATTTAAAGCTTAATCCCTCACAAAAAAGACTGCATAAGAGCATCATCAATATTCTTACTGTAAAATTGATAATTATCAATTGCAGTGAGCAATATCTTTGTACTACATCCAATATCCCATTTCAAAATGTTAAAAGTCTACGACAAATTCATGACAGAAAAGTATTTCAGAATGACGCTTACAATACATCAATTTAAAGCTTAATCCCTCACAAAAAAGACTGCATAAGTGCACCATCAATATTCTTACTGTAAAATTGATAATTATCAATTGCAATGAGCAATATCTTTGTACTACATCCAATATCCCATTTCAAAATGTTAAAAGTCTACGACAAATTCATGACAGAAAAGTATTTCAGAATGACGCTCACAGTACGTCAATTTAAAGCTTAACCCTCAACAAAAACGGCTATATAAATGCACCATCAATATTCTTCATGTAAAATAGATAGTCATCAGTTATAGCAAACATTCCACTACCACGTCCAATATCCCATTTCAAAAAGGTAAAAGTTCATAAGAATTTCATGACAGAAAAGTATTACAGAATAACGATTACGATATGTCAATTTAAAGCTCAAAGTATGATAAAAGCAACTATAAAAGTGTTCCGCCAATATTCTTAAAATAAAATGATTGATTGCCACGTGCATACAGTGTACTGTATTAAATATTGAATTTCGATAAGCAAAAACTTAAACGAGTTCATAAATGAAAAGTACTGTAAAATAGCACGTCAGTAATATAAATTTAAAGTGTGAACTTTAGCAAGGAAAAGTATGCATAGATGGTCCATTAATATTCTTAATACAAAATGGCTGACTGCCAGTTGTAGCTAACGATATAATGGTATCAAATATGGAACTTCGAAAAGTAAAAACTTCAACGCTGATGTCATAACAGAAAAATATATCAAATTGCTGCTTATGATACATCGATTTAAAGCTTAAAGTTTAAAGAAACTCGCTATGTAAATGCTTTTTTTATATTCTTAATATACACTGATTAATAATTAATTGTAGCAAGTACTGCTTTTGTATTATAACAAATAATGATGAGTCATAAAAAGTTTCATAAAAATTTCATGACATAAAAGTATCTCAAAATGGCGTGTATGATACAGTAATTTAAAATTTAAAGTTTCACAAAAATGTCCACGAAAAAGTTTCATAAACATTCTTAACAGAAAATGGGGGGAACTTTGTTAAAACAAAAAGTAACTCAAACTGTTCGTTATCAAAATGTTGAATTTTTAACAATTAAAGTCTGCTGTTATTTATGTGAAACAGCATATGTAAAGTAGTACAGCTTCAACATTTGCGGTACTTCTTCGTTCATTTAACACGGAATTCTCCAGCAGTTCCAACAAATTTCGACAAAAAGAGATCGAGGAATAAAAGTGTGGTGGTCGAAAACGGGATCGAGAAAATCATAAATTTCGTTGCCAATTTCTCTCTTGCGTTCTAATTCCAGCATTTGCCGTATTTTCGCGTTCGTTTTCTACGATTCAGCTGGAGTACCCTCGAAATATCCCCGGCCGTATTGAATTGGTATCAAGCTAATTAGATCCGTAGACTTTCTACTGGCCAACAAATCACGATCAAGTATTTTGTCCTTGCTTTCTTAAATTTTCAAAAATCACTGCAGGCTCCAACATTTTTAATACAATTTAATTAAAAGAAAAATGCAAGAAAATCGACAATCTCTTAAGCGAACTTGGTACCCGCACGTTCTTGTGAATCACGAGAACTTCCCGTGGACCTAAACTCTCTTCCTAACCGATATCGAACGGTTAAAGCGTATTTTATTAGTCCGTGAATAATTGGATTGGCGTGTTTCATAATACACGGTCGTCGTTGGAAGAAACACGAGGGCTTAGAAGTATTTTCTTGCGTGACACCCTTAAGTCCGTGCAGAATTTACGACGAACCCCGGCTGAAATGTAATTCTAAAAGTGCACAACAGAACTCGAACGATCGCATTAACGTTACTCAGGGTACCTTTTTTTTAGGCTTTTAAAGAAATTAAAGATGCAGGGTCTAAAAAAGACGGTCACGAAATATGCTGGAATATTCAGCGGTGAAGTTCGAACCGAAAGTTCATTTTGAGCTTGAAATAGAAAAATATAATTAAGTTGTTGTTGGTCGAATGAGGAGGATGATATGTGAAATATAGTATATTGAGGAAACAAAAAAAAGTGGTTGATGATCAGATATATAGCAATAAAATATTCTATGTTAAAAATATTACTATTTAATGTAAATTTTACTTCAATTTCTTATGTATATTTCAGGAAATATGGTCAGGAGGTGTTCAAGTATGTATGAAAAATTATTCAGAACGTTGACCTTGACTATATATTTCAAGGTCGTCGACAATGATGAAGTGTGTGACCTTTTGTTCTCATGTATCAAATTTTCAACATTTTTGCAAATATCTTCAAAACTAAAGCAGAATGGTGGTTACATATAGAAAGAGATGTTGTTTAGAATGATGTTCTTGACAACATATTTCAAGGTCATTGAAATCGGTAAACCTTGTGCGTTGTTATAAACAATTACGTCATCAACAACATTTTTGCTAATATCTCCAAAATTAAAACCAAACGGCACTTATATATATAGAGAAAACTTGTTCAAAATGTTAACCTTGATAACATATTTCAAGGTCATCGAAATCGGTAAACTTTGTGTCTCGTTATAAACAATTATGTCATCAATAACATTTTTGCTAATATCTCTAAAATTAAATCCAAACGGCAATTATATATATTGAGAAAAGTTGTTCAAAATGTTAACCTTGATAACATATTTCAAGGTCATCGAAATCGGTAAACTTTGTGTCTCGTTATAAACAATTACGTCATCAACAACATTTTTGCTAATATCTCTAAAATTAAATCCAAACGGCAATTATATATAGAGAGAAAAGTTGTTCAAAATGTCAACCTTGATAACATATTTCAAGGTCATCGAAATCGGTAAACTTTGTGTCTCGTTATAAACAAATACGTCATCACCAGCATTTTTACCAATATCTCTAAAATTAAAGCGAAACAGCAATTATATCTATAGAGAAAAGTTGTTCAAAATGTTAACCTTGACAACATATTTCAAGGCCACTAAAATCAGTCCACTCGTTTTCCACATAATTACCTCAATTCAGATAAAATGCTATAAATATTCAGTAAAAGAGTACGTGGTCCCTAATGGGAACATTAACCTTGTCGAAAATCGTGAAGCACGAAGTTCGTTACTGGATTTCGGAGACGAATTGAAACGCGGCTGATTAAAACGTCAAAGTTCGTAACGCGTGACGTGAGCAACAACGAAATGGAAATGTCTCTGTGTGGAGGTGCAATTGGCAAATGCTAACTTGACGTACGGGACGTTCCGTTGATGCGTTGCTATGCTCGAACGACCGATTTAAAATTGAGTGAAAGTGGCGAAATCCAATCATGGAAGCGTCGCACACGTTTCGATATCGATACTATTTACCGTGAAATCGTATTGCTACGTGTTATATCTCCGATTAATTAGTTCCTGGCACGGAATTAGCGACTTTAATGCTTCGTCGGATGTGAAAATGCATAAATTAACGATTTGAAGATGAGGCGATTGGTAGCGAATAATTTCAATACTCAACTTGACTTCGAAAATTAATTTGTTACGAAGTATAAGTTACGAAGTAACATTTGAACATTTGGATTTATGTCAAGTAACACGAAGTAGCATTTGAACATTTGAATTTATATCAAGTAACACGAAGTAACATTTGAACATTTGGATTTATATCAAGTGACACGAAGTAACATTTGAACATTTGAATTTATATCAAGTAACACGAAGTAGCATTTGAACATTTGAATTTATATCAAGTAACACGAAGTAACATTTGAACATTTGGATTTATATCAAGTAACACGAAGTAGCATTTGAACATTTGAATTTATATCAAGTAACACGAAGTAACATTTGAACATTTGGATTTATATCAAGTGACACGAAGTAACATTTGAACATTTGGATTTATATCAAGTAACATGAAGTAACATTTGAACATTTGGATTTATATCAAGTAACACAAAGTAACATTTGAATATTCATATCAAGTAACTCATAGTACATGTGAAAGTTATAATTAAGATTCAAAGATGTATTAGTATAAGAGAGATGTTGTTTTGTATAAGTTTAATAGTGGTAAACGATGATAGTTTGGAAAGGGGTTGAAAAATAGAAGATTTGAAACTATCAAGATTTTGGAGATCTGCGAACTTTGAAATTGAAAATTTTTATTTTTAGGGGCTTGAAATTTGAAAAATTAGATACTGAAAATATTAACTTCTCAAGACTTGATATTTGCAAATTAGATTTATGAAAGTTCCGAAATTGATAATGTTCAAATTGAAAAGTTTGGGACTTCAAATCTTGAGAATCTGAAGTTTAGAAAATTTTGATATTTATTGTAATCTTGTAAAATTTCTAAAATTCTAAAATTCTAAAATTCTAAAATTCTAAAATTCTAAAATTCTAAAATTCTAAAATTCTAAAATTCTAAAATTCTAAAATTCTAAAATTCTAAAATTCTAAAATTCTAAAATTCTAAAATTCTAAAATTCTAAAATTCTAAAATTTCTAAATTTCTAAAATTCTAAAATTTCTAAATTTCTAAACTTGTGAATCTACACTTCTGTAAATTTAGACCTCCAACCATTTGTCCTCAAAACCACAATTTGCAAATCCACAAAAAACTCCAACACAAAAAATTAAACCTAAACCAAGTCATCTGCAAATTCATAAAAAAACGTACAAATATCTCTAAAACAACTCCGAAACCCCCATTTCGTTATAAAGAAATAGCGTTCCACAGATACCCGGGTTTGATGAGAATAAAACATTATTTGCAGAAAGTGTGTCGCATAAACGTCGCCGTAGAAAAAAATTCGCCATACATTTTGCAAAGTTTGCCAGAACAGCGGTCCGCGAAACCAGGACAAAGTTTGGACGTCAGGAAAGTAACGAAGCACACCTGTACCTTGCAATTAGCTCAGCGGTGGACAGAGTGGATTACCTTCCTCTCTTTCAAAGTCTCGTCGAAAACGAATTAAAACACTGTACAAAAAGGGAACCGACGTTTCGTCGCTTTCAAATTTTCAACGCGCTTCGATCCACCCTGAAAGTGACTCTTTTTTCTGTTGTTTTTGTAGCGATCGATCATTCATCCTTCGAGCACGTCAAAAATGTCACATTGTTGTATAAAATCAACAATTATTTTTTATGAAAAATTACAGGGACTTTTAGGCGCTTTTAATGTCATGTGTTTATGTGTGTATTTTTAATTACATATGTAATTAGTGTGATAGATTTTTATTGAAAATTGACATTTTTATTGAACATGAAATGTTAATGTTTTTGTTTAGGATTTTTATGATTCAGTTGTATTATTGGCTGATATTAATTGTTGTGTTTAATAATATAATATTGACAATTTTATTAATAATATTTATTTTGTATAGTATTAATATTTATGTAGTGTAATAAATTTTGCAATGTTCAAGTTTCAAGTTGTTTAATTTTGTATATATGTATTTAAAGTAAATTGTATAATTTTTAATTTCTAAGTAAAGTAAACTGTGTAATATTTAATTTCGAGTAAAGTAAATTGTAGAATATTTAATTTGTAAATAATATAAAATTATACAATATTTAATTTACAAATATAGTAAACTGTATAATATTTCATTTCTAAACATAATAAATTATGTAATATTTAATTTGAAGTAAATTAAATTCTAAAATATTAAATTTGTAAATAAAATAAAATTGTACAATATTTAATTTCTAAATATAGTGAACTACATAATATTTAATTTCTAAACATAGTAAATTGTATAATATTTAATTTTAACTAAATTAAATTCTAAAATACTTGATTTTAACTAAATTAAATTCTAAAATATTTCATTTCTATCTAAAATAAAATTGTATAATTAATTTCTAAATACCGTAAACTATAATATTTTATTTCCAAGTACCTTGTATAACATTTAACATTTAATTTCTACCCAAACTAAATTTCATAATACGAAAATTCAAGTAGAAAATAGGAAAACTAACAGGCGGAAAATAAAATTGTGTCGTCGTTAAAAGATTAAAAATATTTTACAAAAATTATGTGATAGAAGAGAAGCCAACATTGTCTCATTCGCGTGTTTCTAGTCTCTGGGTCGTTTCAAGAGAAAGCTTGTTGACCGTATTATTTTTTCCTCCACTTTGTTCTTCTCTCAACAGTATGAAAGGCACATGCTCTTTAATTTCACGGTTATTGAAAACCAACATGCACTTCAAAGTAATAAGAATTTTTTTAATTATCTGACGAGATAAGTACAGGGTGATTTCAGAAATGAACAAGGTATGAAGACAGGAATTATAAACTAGGTATAAATTTGCATCAATTTAAATATTTTGCATTTTGGAGGACGGTGAGTACAGTGGAGATCAACAAATTATTTTCAAGGTTTAATGAATGAAGTTTTGTGTTAAATACAGAAATCATTTGTTGTGACGTTATTCTAAAATTACTGATTTTATTAGCTTTTTAAATTTTGTGCTGTATTTCTAAATTTTTAAATTTTCATATTTTTATATTTTCAAATTTTCAAATTTAAAAATTTCTATGTTATCAAATTTCTACCCTTCCAAATTTCTAAATATACGAATCCTCAAATTCTCCACTTTCAACATCCCCAAATTCCAAAATTTTCAAGTTCCTACATCCCCAAATTCCAAAATTCTCTAATTCTCAAATTCACCACTTTCAACATCCCCAAATTCCAAAATTCTCAAATTCTCAAATTCACCACTTTCAACATTCCCAAATTCCAAAATTTTCAAATTCTCAAATTCACCACTTTCAACATTCCCAAATTCAAAAATTTTCAAATTCTCAAATTCACCACTTTCAACATCCCCAAATTCAAAAATTTTCAAATTCTCAAATTCACCACTTTCAACATCCCCAAATTCAAAAATTTTCAAATTCTCAAATTCACCACTCAACATCCCCCAATTCCAAAATTTTCAAGTTCCCACAACCTCAAATTCCAAAATTCTCAAATTCACTACTTTCAACCCCTCCAAATTCCTAAATTTCCAAATTCCTACACACCCCAATTCCTAAATTCTCAAATTTCCAAATTTCCAAATCTCCAAAATTCCAAAATCCAAGTTTCCAAATTTCCACCTCTCCGAATTTGAAATATCCCATATAATACCACTATCAGAATGTACCCCTCAAATCCACAATAACTACTTTAAAACACAGTTCACCTCAACCTTCACCCTCGCATCGATAAATAACAATTCCTCAAGTGGCCTCCGTAACACATCAAATAATAATTCCACAAATGGCACACTTAAACCATAAGCGAAGAGATTACGAATGAAATTGGCAAAGCAACAGCAATCGATATTACTCTCAATTTGCAGCACATTCCGCTGACACACTTATGTACGTTAATCAGGTGAAAAGAAATGCAAACGCGTATTGATCCACAGTTGCAACGTTCTATATATGAAGAAATTCCTTATGGGTCTCACGTGTGCCGCATATTCTCCCCGAAAAATGAAGCTCTTTCTATCCGTATCTCAGCTAACTTAGCTATATCTATATGCATATACGCGACTCGCATAATCGAATCAGACGTAAGCACGAACGATGTCCCGGAATCTCGTTCTTCCTTTATTCCAGAGATTCGTGCGAGCTACACAACGATATTTCAGAAATGAACATCGCATCTTAATGGAATTTCGTTTATGGATATCGGAGAAAAATGGTATTAACTTGGCAGCTGATTCGCGACTTCTCATATTTTCTCGGAAAATTGTACGGAATGGTGGCAGAAATTAGTGGACACTTGGGAGACGTTAATTCGAGTGATTTTGGCACTCGCTTTTGACCTAGAAATCGTGGTCTTGCAATTTTCTTAGCGTTTCTTTTAAACCCCTGTCTATTTTATTTGACAGGTACGTCGGAACTAACTAATCACAGCTGCAATGTTAATTTTGTCTTAAAATTGTACGAAATGGTCGCAAAAATTAGTGGACACATGAGAAACGTCAATTCGAGTGATATTTGATGGCACTTGCGTTTGACCTAACATAACTATCTTAAAATTTTATATAACCCCCTGTCTATTTTATTTGACAGGTGCGTCAGAACTAACTAATCACAGCTGCAATGTTAATTTTGTCTTAAAATTGTACGAAATGGACGTAAAAATTAGTGGACACATGAGAAACGTCAATTCGAGTGATATTTGATGGCACTTGCGTTTGACCTAACATAACTATCTTAAAATTTTATATAACCCCTTGTCTATTTTATTTGTCAGGTGCATCAGAACTAACTAATCACAGCTGCAATGATAATTTTGTCTTAAAATTGTACGAAATGGACATAAAAATTAGTGGACACGTGAGAGACATCAATTTGAGTGATGTTTGTTGGCATTCACTTTTGACCTAAAAATCATAACTGTCTCAAAACTCTCTTAGCACTATTTTGTTTAACCCCAATGATTTATCAGGTGCGTCAGTCAGAGGTAACTAACCACAGTGACAATATTAAAACAAAGAAAGGTAAAATGTTATGTTAATTTGTTACTATACAATCATTGATTATAAAAATTATTAAACTTGAACTTCAAATTGAAATTTAATAAAAATTCGATTAAAATTGATCATAGCTAAAGTATGAATGCGTCACGAGTCAGACTCGTCAATATATTACTTAATATATATTGTTATTAATTATCCACAAAGTACCTAAAGTAAAAATAATTAGAAATCTATAAAGAACTGAAAAAATGATCAAAATTGAAGCATTCGTTAATGATTGGGATTAAAAGGAGAACTGCAATAAACCGATATTGCAAAGTTTCATAAGATAAAAGCGAAGATAAAGATATAGGGATAACGTGTCCGATCAAGAACTAATCGAGTACGATATTAGTCTCGATAATAGAATATTGATTACCAATTAATCTCAAGGGGACGAGCCACTGAATTTTAAGCCGGGTTTACTTTAACGCTTATTATAATACGTGCTCGGTGTATATGGGTTGCAACCTACTTGCAGAAATCACCATGCGAGAAAAATTCTTAGAAACTTGGAAAAAATTGATAAACTCCAGGTTTCATGGCGTGTAAGAATCTTCTGCGCTCGGAGACCCGTCCGTGGCAATATAATGAGAGTCCATCGTACATTCATGAAGGACACTTCACCTATTTTATACTTCGGTGTAAGGAGAGAAATTGCACTGTTGCATTATTTCTCTCAATGAATTTTACAATGTGTAATTAACTTGAAATCGAGGTTTTATTTGTTAAACGGGGTATTTAAGGATGTAGATAATTTATTGTTACTGATTTCATTTTTTTTTTGGTTAATATTTTAGACTGTTGTATGAGCATTAATTAAGTTATTTAAATTTCCATATTTTGGAATTTTTGGCTTTTTAGAAGGTCGTTTATCAAATTTGTCGATTTACAAATTAGGAAATATTTATGTTATCAAATATCACAAATTAAGCAATCTGCAAATACTTAAATTGACAAATCACCAAATCTTCAAATCCTCAAATTCCAAATTCCTAAAATTTAGCAAAATTCAACCATTTCAAAAATTCCTAAACTTCCAAAACTCCAAATCTTCAAATTTCCAAGTGTCCAAATTTCAATACTTTCTCATATATCCTCAAAATCTTATTTGCAGCAAAATTTCTAATAAGACAAATATTAACATAATTTCCCTAGTTACATCCCTTGCAACATAATTCCATCAGCAACTGATAGTATCTGTAAGGTATCTCTTCTAACCTAACCTAACCTAACCCGTATATAGAAGATACCGTAGTACCCTAAGTGAAACCTGCTTAGTATGCAAAAGGGTTAATACAAAGAAGATAAAAAACGAAAGAACGTACCTTTTCGTCCATTTTGGATGCGATATCACCAACGGCGTTTTCCGCCGACTTGACGATAGCTGCAGCCTGTTCCTTTCTCGACATGTGGCCTCGGAAAGATGCCTGGATTTTCGTCGCTGCTTCGCAAAGCTCTGTCAACGGGAGAAAAAGATAGCCTTAACTTCATGTCGATAGTCGAGTCTGGGATCGATACGCTTCCTTCTCGACAGACGTACGAAACAGGATTGGGGCGTTTCGACTCTATCGAGAAGGCAAACGTGTACGTGCCTTTCAGCATCAAATTCTCGCAACTTTCGTGAATTTACTTCTCGATGGAACTTACGCTTCGATTCATTCGATATATCATATTGGAGATATCGTTTTTATTATTAGTCTACGCGAGGGTAGATTCTTGGGTAAATGATGTTGAATATTTCATTTTATTTTTGGTTAAAGGTTGAATATTTAATTTTATTTTTGGTTGAAGGTTCAATATTTCTTGTATTCAGAAATTTACAAAATTGGGATGTTATATAGTTTTTCATTTTTTATAGTTGCAGAGGGTTTCTAAGTACAAAAGAAACAATTTCAATAACCACTCACGAATTTTTGTTAACAAACAAATTTCTGAACAACTCTTATGGTACTTTCCCGCCAAAAAGACAACCTTGCACCTAACCTATACACATAACACATAACCGATAACAACCCATAAATTAAATAATTGAACACCTGTCAAATAGTACTAAAATCTCAATAGCTATTTTCAGTAACAAATTTTCTCCAAGAAAAAAAAAATTAAATTTCTAAACACCTCCCACAACATTTCCCGCCAAAAGGTATGACAACCTAACCAATACACCTATATCCACAAATGAAATAATTAAACCCATGTCAAAAATACTGAAATCTCAATGAACGAAAGAAAAGAGGAAATAAAGAGGTAATTCAATTTTCACAAAATATCACCGATTTGTGAAAATCACGCTCTTAATGGTAAGAGCTCGATAGAATCGCCCGTTGAATTTCGATGCGATCTGAAATCCGCCAGGGTTTCAGGAACGTGAGAAGATTGACGTTGAAGGTAGAAAAAAAGGAAATGTTTAAAATCAAAGATGTTCCTTCGGGATGATTTGAAGGGTTGCTACGTGACGCACTCACCCTTGTCGTCGGAACGGAACTCCTGTTGAAGTTGTTCTTTCGTTGGTTCTGAGTTTGATTTGGTCCCTGTCTGCTTTGTCGATGATTCAGTCTCTTTCATACTCTTCCTAGCGTGATGGCCGCGGAATGCCGCTTGTATCCTGGTCGCGGCTTCCTCCCTTGTTTTCTCTGCTACTTTGTCTTCGTTCTTTTGCTCCTGTTTAGAGTCCTTCGATTCTTCCGACTTCTCCTGCGTCGCTTCCTGCGATTCTACTTTTGCTGCACTGCCTTCGGATGCTTTTGGAATATCTGCAAGCACAATGAAACATCGTTGAAGATAAGACAAGTTATACTTGAAGAATATTTGTATCGTACAATATCTTATTTATGCAATATCGCATATTTTGGTGCATTATTTTTTTATAGCACTATACGTTATTAGAAGTGAAAATTGATAGCTAGCTTATAGTGGGTGATTCAATTTTTATATTCAAATAAGGTTGTATATTTTATAACTTCAAGTGGAACAAATATTTTTACTGTAATGTTAAAATACATTATCTTATAATATTTAAAAGCTCCTAAAAAATGTTATTTACATATTTTCTGCATAGTTAATTGAGAGAAGAGAGTTCAAAAATAATTATAATTTTGTCTTTTTAAAAATTTTAAGTACACGATATCGTATGATGTACATTGTTTTTTACCGATTCATAGCTCAACTCAAGTGTATCGTTCACCGAGAGATTTAATCACAGACTTTGAAGCACGAGTACACGTATATACGAATCTCTTTGAAGCGATCTTGATTAGACACTCCATCCTTTAGGAATTCCTCGTTGCTCTATTTCAGCTTTGTTTGAGAGGTCTACTGAAACTGATCGCTATTTGTATGAGGCACATACATCTATGTACTTATTTAACCCCCATATGGTTCTCGGAAACATATTACACACAAGATCCTTGGTATCACTCATCCACCTTGATTTTTACTTAAAATACTTACTAATTTTTACATGCTTCAATTTTTGAACAATTTTATAACTTTATAATATTTCAAATTGAAAGATGGAAGCTTGAAAATTTTTAGAAGTATGAATCTTTGAAACTTTTAAATTGAGAAATTCTTAAATGTATAAGTCTAAAAACATTCAAAATAAAAATTTTGGTTTCCAGATTTAGTCAACTTCGAGGTAATGAAACTTTCCAGTTAAAACGAAACTACAAATGAGAATAAAAATGTAAATGTAAATGATACTTTAAATAAAAAAAAATGTAAATGGTAGTTTAACTAAAAAAGAAAATGTAAATGGTACTTTAAATAAAAGTGCAAATGTAAATGGTACTGTAAATGCAAATGTAAATGATAATGTAAACAAAAATAAAAATCCCAAAAAAATAAAAATGAAAACAAGAATGAAAATGAGCACGAAAAAGAAAAAAATAAAAACAGAAAATGAAACTCGGCCATAAAATTCGAAACAAAAAAAATGCAGATATCAAAACGGATTCGTCTCGAGGACAAAAACACGCAGGTGAATATATTTGAACACGTGTCCTCGTTGGAATAAGGGACGCGTAAGAATATATTGCAACGTATTACGGGTAAAAATGAAAGAAGAGAATGAAGTGACGTGGGTGGTAACAAAGAAAGCCGTGAATCATTGCCGCTACACTACCGGTGACACGTGTACACGATGAATACACGTGCACTTCCTCAGTTAGGCGAGTCTAATTACCGCCTTCATATTTCGTGCAGCAATTTTCGTCCTATTTTTAAGGCGGCACTTTGCTTTTTCGCGGCACGCCTCAAGGAATTCCTTTCAGAAGAAACATCTCTGATATAAAGGAACAAAAACGAACGGGAACAGACGAAATCGCGAATTAAAAGGAACAAATTTTGTATCCACGAATCGGGGATATGGATCAATTTCAAAGAAACTTTTGAATACAAAGGGGAAACTTTTTGGTTCTGGTACTTGAACGGACAAAGGGATTTCTTTCGGCTTTTTTATTTTTACAGATATTTTTAATATTTTAGTAATGTGTAATACAGTAAGTTATTCAAAATAATTACAGTACAGAATATTAAATGTTACATATCGAGTTTAGTAATCGTATTTATTATTCGATGATAATTTCATGTAATATCTTTGACTTCACTCGGACAAATTATATTCGTGTTATATGTAGTATACAGGGTGTTACAAATTTGGTGGAACAAACCATATAGATCATTTTCTATGAAAAAATATAAATAGCAGAGTATTTATGGTGACATTAGTTCATATGTGATTTTATGTAACATACAATTATATTCATATTGTGTTTAATATAAAGGGTGTTACAAATTTTGCGGAACAACCATAAACATGATTTTTTATGAAAAAAATAAATAGCAAAAAATTTATAGTGACATGTGATCATATGTGATTTCATATAACACACTATACAATGATATATTTTATTAATACAGTTAGTGTACTTAATACAAATACTATTTAACATAAAGATATTACACGAAGTAAATATTATATCATTTATGTTATAAGGATAATATATTACCTCTAGTATAATTCTGCATACAAATATATTTATAAATTTCTACCATTACTAAAAAATACACCCAAAAAATGTTTGTCCACCTCTTACAAATTAAACATAAACAGATAAGTTATTTTATGGATAAATGTTTTATACGTAAATTGGTGATCCGTGATCTGGGCAATATGGTCAGAAAACGATTTCGTTGTTCTTTTTGCCTTTTTTTTTTACGACGCTATGAAAACTCGACGAGGATTTACGGGAACGTAAAAGTTGGGTCGAAAAGGACGAAACAGGGTCGAAAGGAAATATGATGGCTAGATTAGTTTCTTTGTCCTTCTTCCACTTTCGGGTACAACAGTTGGACGAATTTAATTTCAAAGGTAGGTTAATTCGTAATCAACAGGCAGCTGTTGATTCCGGTGAAATTCCGGAAATTTGTGAATGAAACAATGGTAATGTTGTTGTCCCGAATTAACGAGGCTGAATTATAGTGTTTAAACGACTTAATTTACTGTAAACGCGAAATTAACTACGTGTTTACGTTACAAAATGTGCTGTAATCAATTTTGATAAGCAAATAAAAGGTGTGCAAGACTGGTATTTAGAAGGTGAATGTATATTTAGAGTTATATATGAAAGAGGTTATTGGTAATAGATATATTGCATAGTGGTAATATTTCCACTTATAAGGTTTTTATTATTTGTTGATAATATATGGGTTTATATATACGTATGTGTTTTAGAATATACTTATCGAAAACACACGTGTATATGTGTACAGGGTGTCTCACAACTAGTGTAGGTCCCTGAAATGGGAGATAACCGACGTGACCAATCAGAGCGCGAGGATTACGCACGCGCAGACGCGAGAGCGACAGTTGCGAGCCTAGTAGCTGAGCGCGCGCAATACTCGCGCTCTGATTGGTCCGTGCTCAGCCATTCCCCATTGGTCACGTCAGCTACCCCATTACAGGGACCTACACTAGTTGCGAGACACCCTGTATACATTTTAATATCACAGTAAAGCATTTATACATATAATATAACAACTTTATACACTTTAATACTATACACATGTAACATTAACATAAAATTCCCAAAACTTCCAATAATGTAAACCTATATTGACCCTACGAATTCTGAAATATTACCAATATATCCCACACTCTCATTACTTATACAAAATCTACAGAAAGGATATCTATTCCTTCAATGCACCATGTCCTATTATTTTTTATTATTCCTTTTCCATTGTGACCCATTTCCCTACTTTCTATCACGGACAAGAATCTTTGAATTTAAAAGAAAAAGTCCACCTCCGTGAAAAAACTTGTCATTCGACTTAACAGTTTCCTCCGCACTTAGTTACGCAATAACAAGATTCAACGAATATTAACGGCGGACAGAAAATCTGAAATAGGAGGACACAATAAAACGAAATTAGAACGTTTATCACTGTACAGAACGCATAATGATGTTTTCCTCGATTGTTGCGCATCTTAACGAGAGTTTACCAAGTCATTCTGAAACCGAATGAAGATTTAACGGGGCAATTAGCCTTCGTTAAACAAGTACCCCACGGGAATTCGTATTCCAAAGGAGGACAAATTTGAAGAACGTAAGAAATGAGCAAGGCAGTAATCCGTTTGTGACAAACGGGCTGAACTATGATTATACTCTAACCAGATATCGTAAGCTTTGCTTAAGCGTATCTGGGACGCGGAGAGACTTAAACATACTCTGTTGACGATTGATTATTAAATTATAATTTTTATGTCTTACTTAAACTTTACATTTGACGATTTTAGTTTTTAAGGATTTGAACATTCTTATTTTAAGCACGTTTCAATTATAATTTGATGGAAATAAGAAGCCAAATTTGAATGATAGTTCAGTTGTAATTTAATTGTATTTTTAGTCTGAATTAAAAGTTTCATTTAACAATTGAAAGTTAAATGTTAACTGAAAAAATTCTGAGGTAAAATTTTTAATCTTTCACGTAGTTTCAATAAAAATTTAATTCCTTAGTTCTATCAAATTAACTCGACCTTTTAATGAATTCAATAAATAGATCCATTTCATAGAAATTTCAGTAATACTAAAATTTGCATTAATCATAATAAAAAGTTGATTACTTCTCGCTCACAAAATCATCCACTCAGCAATTCAGTTCTTAATTAAAGAAAATTGAACTACGAATGAAAGATTCATAACTAATTAGTGCTAACTGAAATGAAGGAGTTAATTAATTATCCAAAACCTTGATCCAAGGATGAAAAAGCCAAATCCTCCACGAGTGAACGTTGAATTTTAAGTGGCTTCCAGAAGTCTCACCTTCACCTTCCACTAATTCATGGTTTTTAGCGGGGATAACACGCGATAATAGGGGGTACCGTTTTAGGGGTAAGTTTCACCTTTACCCTTCAACCGTTAACGAGCGCAGGCAGACGAGCGTTCGAGCGGAAAGTTCAACTTGCAGCTTGTTAAACAGACAAGCATTTGCACACTCGAAATTTTGCCACGCTTGATTTATTGTGACGAACAAATCTGACCCATTTTGAAATTCAACTTGTGGATATCACATTTTTAATCGTAATTATTTTTACCAAATAATGATGGTGGTGGAGTACTTTAGGGAGAATGTGAAATTTCAAGTTTTGCATTTTTTAATTTTTAGGTTTTATATTTTTAGATTTTCAAGTTTTTACATTTTTCAATTTTCAGGATTCTAAGTTTTCAAATTTTGAGATCTTTAAATTTTTATGCTTTCAATTTTTCAAATTTTCTAGTTTTCAATTTTTCAAATTTTCTAGTTTTCAAATTCTCAGGTTTTCAGGTTTTCAAGTTTTCAAGTTTTCAAGTTTTCAAGTTTTCAAATTTCCAAATTTTCAAGTTTTCAAATTTCCAAATTTTCAAGTTTTCAAATTTTCAAATTTCTGATCTCCAAAATTCCCAAATACCAATTTTTCACTTTTCCAAATTTCTAAGTTTGAAATTTTCAACTTTTCAACTTGCAGATTCTCCAAATTCACAAGTTCCTAGATTCTATGTCCCCAAATTCTTAAATTCCCAAATTTTTCAATTTCCAAATTCCCAAATTCTCAAATTTCTAAATACTCAAATTGTCAGACTGTCAAACCTTGAATTTCCAAATTCTCAAATTTTCATCTTTCGAAATTCTCAAATTCCTAAATGCTCAAATAATCAGATTGTCAAACCTTAAATTTTCATCTTTCCAAATTCTCAAATTCCTAAATGCTCAAATTGTCAGACTGCCAAACCTTGAATATCCAAATCTTCAAATTTCCAACTTCTTAAATTCTCAAATTCCTAAATGCTCAAATTATCAACTTATTAAACTTCAAATTTCCAAATTCACCAATGTAATAATAAATACAGAAATCTCACTCATAACTCACATAACTACCACACACACAATCTCTTTCACTAAATTTCAATAAACTGCACTAATAAATTATATTCAAAATTAATGAAAAATTATATAGATTTGATTTGTAACGTTTAAAGCATTAATCTTGAACAATATACCTCATAAATGTCCCAGCAATTTCAAAAGAAAATACGTGAAAAGGTCTTGAATGGGCAGGCTAATAACATAAAACAATGGATACAGCTCATAAGAACGAATTATAAAGCGTTCCGATAAAAGAACAATTCAACAGCGATAAAATATTGTTGAGAAGAAATTCGCCAGCAACAGATGCGCGGTATTGAATATCGAAGTGAAGCCGCGAGCCTATTAAATACCATCGATTCTCGATTGCTTTTCAGGGCGAAATTGTAGAAAATACAAAACGACAACAACGGAGCACCCTTCGGGTAGGTAATCGATGACTCGTGTTGCTTTAATCGGTCGCCTCTCGAAGATCTTGAGAATCGCTGAATAGAAAGAATTTTGAGAATCACCTTCAACCAATGGTGTCAATTAATAAGTGGAAGTACCAAGAAAATATTCGGGCAGAAACAAGCGGTAAAATTGTAAACCATCGTGAAAAGTCGTAGAATAGAAACAGCCTGATTTCGGGTTAAAATCGTCCGTTCTGAATTTTACTTTCAGATGCCTGATGCTAATACGTTTAGGCAAATTGCTTCGTAGATTACAAGGAAGCCTCTCTCTACGAGCTAACGAATTACGTTTCGAACCTCGAGGGACGTTGCTTTGATCGATCCCCATGGAATACGAAATAGCGTGCCACATATGGATTAAACATGACAGACATATACGGTACAATAAAGGCACTGAATATTTCAACTTTGTGGACAGTTTATCGCCTTTTAATTGTCTCGTTGGTATTCGATACCACGAATTCAATAATGCAAAATGAGTACACGTGCAGTGGTACACTTTGGAGAATCTGTGAAAGCTTTGGCTTGTTATTTTTGACGTGCTTTGAGATTTAAATGGGAATTTGAGATTCTGCCATGAAATTAGTTTGGGATTTCTGTATTTGCGAAAGTGGATATTTGGTACACTACGGGGATTACTGCAATTAATTCTTGTTATACGAAGAATATTAATAGGGCTCTTATGCACATGTTTTTCTCAAGTTTTAACCTTTAAATCGATGTATTATCAGCGCCATTTTGAGACACTTTTCTCTCATGAAATTGTCATAGACTTTTCATATTTCCAGAATTGGATATTTAACATGGTACGACAGAGTTTGTTGCAATTAATTATTATTCATGACATATGAAGAATATTAATGGGGCTGTTATGTACATGTTTTTGTCAAGTTCTAACCTTTAAATTGATGTAGTATCAGCGCCATTTTGAGACACTTTTCTGTCATGAAATTGTCACAGACTTTTCACATTTCCAAAACTAGATATTTGACACGGTACGACAGAGTTTGTTGCAATTAATAATTATTCATGACATATTAAGAATATTCATGAGGCTGTTATGTACCTATATTTGTCAAGTTTTAACCTTTAAATTGATGTAGTATCAGCGCCATTTTGAGACACTTTTCTGTCATGAAATTGTCACAGACTTTTCACATTTCCAAAACTAGATATTTGACACGGTACGATATAGTTTGTTGCAATTAATAATTATTCATGACATATGAAGAATATTAATGGAGCTCTTACGTACATGTTTTTGTCAAGTTTTAACCTTTAAATTGATATAACATAAGCATCATTTTGAGATACTTTTCTGTCATGAAATTATCTTTGACATATTCCGTTTTGAATTTTAGTATTTGGTGCAGACCGACATGCTTTGTTATAGTTAATAATTATTCAATATATATTAAGAATATTAATGGGGCATTTATACAGACATTTTTGTCAAGTCTTGACCTTTAAATTGATGTATCATAAGTGTCATTCTGAGATACTTTTCTGTCATGAAATTATCTTGCAGTTTATATTCTGAAACTGGAGTATTGACATACAGCAACAATCTTTATTACAATGAATAATTATATACGTTATATTAAGAACATTATTAGAAGTTTCATACATGTAGGCACTATTGAGAAGCCTCAAACTTTAAATTGAGATAGCAGAAGTGTCATTTTGAGATACTTCTCTGTCATAAAGTTGTCTTAAACTTTTATAGTGGCTAACTGAATACTCAATATGCTACATCATTAATTAATACAACAATTTACAAACATGTAATATTTATACATTTACTACGAAAAATATTTATAAAATTTTTAAGTAACTCTCCATGAATTGATATAAAATAAGCAACATTTTGCAGCACTCAAAATCATATCCGACATTTCAACGAACCAACTTAAAAATGTACCCAAAGCGTGGCAAACTTTTTCTTAAATAATCCCGAAACGGAAACACGGTAAAAAGCTTAATGAAGCTAGAAACCAGAGTGTACTGAACTGTATTATTTATGAATATCCCACCTTTGCCAACGTCGGGTTCATTCCCGCTTTAAACGTGCCCCTTCATTCTTTTTTTTTCCTTTTCTTTTAATTTCCTCGACATTTTCACCCAAGGGGCGAAATTTCCTGCATAATCGTTGCAACATTTTTCTCCCACCCAGCAAGAAAGAAAAGACGTCATCGTGGCCACTCTTTTATAATTCATTCTGTGCTCGTTAACCTAGCTCCGTAGGTACGACGTTATAAGCGTAGGCCACATAGCACTTTAGTCTGAACAAAGCTGCTTAGCGAAATGTTCGCGCTTCGTCGAGATTTTCAACGTCGATGATCCGGAATTCAATGTGTAAAAATACGCGTCTCTTCGTGACAATTTAACCGTACAGTCGATCAATTTCATCGTATTTATAGCCATTGATCTGGCATCGTTTTTATTACACATCGTCATTCATCGTTCGTAAGACTATCCTTTTCTTCGGAAAATTTCCCTCGTTTCTCCCGCCTCTTTCTTTTCTTTTTTATTCATCCCCTTGCACAAACGGCAGAGAATGCGGGACCGGAAGTGCCGGAACGGGTAAAAATAGAGAATCGTTAATTTTATGCTTGCGAAGTAGTAGCAAGGCGTGCTTGCATCCGTTTCAAGCGAAACTTCTTCCGTAATTCCGCAAGAAAATGCAACGTGCCAACTCTTCCTTTGAAGTTTCGCTAATGAAACGTGATCCGTTGAAGAATCTCGCTTCCGTGGAATTTCTGTTTCGGTGGTTTTTCAAGGAAAAAGAATGAGAACGGGATAAAGGGACGCGTTTAGATGAAGACGTATCTACTTGCTCGCTGGACAAACTTGCAATGCTAATTTGATCTCGTGGAGCGTGACTTGTGCTTACGTCACTGCGACTAAATTAGTTTGCTGATTGTTCTATTTTGCGTTAGCTCGTTGCAAATTAAATAACTGATTTATTCATGAAACTGTCTATGACTTCGATGCAAGTAATATTCATTAATCAAACCTTCGAAGCATTTGATTAATTGCTTAATTTATTGGGTTGTGACGGGCATGGATTTGGGGTAATAACGGAATGATTGAGAGGATTTATATGTTTCTGGAGAAAGTTAATTTATTGAGAGCTTTTTGACGAGAGATTAGGTTATATTTAGTTTGGCTAGGTTAGGTTAAATTTAAGTAGATTCAGTTTAGGTTAGATTACATTTAAGTAGATTCAGTGTAGGTTACGTTACGTTTAGGAAGATTCAATGTAGGTTAGGTTACATTTAGGAATATTCAGTTTAGGTTAGGTTAAATTTAAGTATATTCAACTTAGGTTAGGTTACATTTAGGTAGATTCAACGTAGGTTAGGTTACGTTTAGGAAGATTCAATGTAGGTTAGGTTACATTTAGGTAGATTCAACGTAGGTTAGGTTACGTTTAGGAAGATTCAATGTAGGTTAGGTTACATTTAGGAATATTCAGTTTGGGTTAGGTTAAATTTAAGTAAATTCAACTTAGGTTAGGTTACATTTAGGTAGATTCAACGTAGGTTAGGTTACGTTTAGGAAGATTCAATGTAGGTTAGGTTACATTTAGGTAGATTCAATGTACGTTAGGTTACGTTTAGGTAGATTCAATGTAGGTTAGGTTACATTTAGGAATATTCAGTTTAGGTTAGGTCAAATTTAAGTAAATTCAATTCAGGTTAGGTTACATTTAGATAGATTCAATGTAGGTTAGGTTACATCTAGGTACATTCAGAGTAGGTTAGGTTACATTTAAGTAGCTTCAGTTTATGTTAGGTTACATTAGGTAAATTCAGTCTAAGTTAGTTTTGATTTAGTTCAGGTTGAGCATCTTTATGTTGGACTTTACTGATACAATCATGAACAAGCTTGAAATATTTAAGATATCTTTTTAATGTATATTTCAAATATTCTTATGTATATTTTGAGACGAATTGAATTACATTACATTATAAGCTGAAGATCACTTTGGCATTACCACTTGTGTGGACTGACTAATTTATACATTAAAAAAAGAAATTATTAAAGAAACTGATCGTAAACGAGTTTCGTAATCGAAATTACGAAATACTCAGATAACATTCAGTACGAAAGATTCGTAGATCATATATTTTACTGCTCAATCCGCGTCAAAATCTGCGTTATCAGCTACCCACTAACTTTATAAAGATCTGACAGCACATGTTTCCAACCGTGGCAAACATTAAAGAATTTACAACCTTTCACTTTACGACACGAATTTTCCTTTATTGAAAGTCGTAAAGCAGTTGTCTTTGTACGAAATTCACCGACGACGTGATTAAACTTCAAACAGGTTATAAACGAGAAAATGCATTGCAAATAATTCTTTCCTACTTTCACAAGACACATATCCGGGTGTCCATTACGTTGCGTATCCACGTTTTCGGAAACGTTATAGATGTTTTATCGCCATCTCAAATATGAAACAGTTTTATCGTGCTCGAATGAACGAAATAAATCAACAATATTCTCGTTCGAATCCTGATCGTTATTGACGTGCAAACTTTGCACTGCGATAGACAAGACCAATATTCCACCAGCAAACTGAAAAAAAAAAAACGCTCTTTTATTTGTCCTTTGATACTATTTTTTTTTCAGTGTACCAGACACTTTTCAGCCATGTTCCGATGCTGTGTCAACAAACCTGTTAACTGGTAAATGGCGAAACGAATCGGATTATATGAACTATTTCATATTTGCAGAACGAAATGAACTGTGTAGAAATTAATTCGGTTAGTTCATTTATTTTTAGAAATTAAATAATTGAAGAAGAACTGCTGTAATATTGGGTACAACACATTTTACCAAACGTGTTAATAAATTGTTAAGAATTGTAAAATATGGGTGTAACACATAATTGTGTATCACGGTTGTATTAATTGCGAAATCTAAAATTTTTCGAAAGAATCTATTGTTTAAAAAGTAGAAGATCATTAAGGTTTTTTAAAAATTGTTTAATCTATAAGCCAACGAACCGATCATCTACGAAGTTCATTTAGATTAAGGATTATCTCGGCGTTCATCCTCGCGATTGCTCGAAATCCAATTTAATGTAAATGCATTCGACACGGAATCCAATTAGAAGACGCACACGAAGCGGGTGAAAAGTATCGCCATATTTCCGATACTCGGCCATTTAAAACGACATTATCGATACATTACTACCTAGACGAGTATCGTGTTTTCCGTAAGATAAAAAAGAAATTGTGACCAATTATTGAAATTGATCTCTGATTCATGCTGCACTTTACTTTTATAAGGGTCGGTTTTTCCGTCACGGCTTGAACGAACCTTGGTTTAACTGCGACTTTCGTACGAATGTGTGATTTAAATGAAACGCGAAATGTGCTGCAATTAAATTAAATGGAACATTTAACAGTTAAAGAGAACATGTGTTCTCATTTTTTGGAAAATACGAAGCAGAAAAATAAGGAGGATTTAAAATAACAGTGAGTGAATTATTATAGCGATTTTATGTATCTTACTTTTTAAATAATGTTATTCTACTGCATCTTATTGTTTAAATAATTTAAATTTCAACTAAATCTTAAATTGAAAAATCATAAAATAAGGAGAAGTGTCTGAACTTTTAAATAAATTTAAATAACCAATAAATAAATAAATGAACATATTTCAAATTATGAATGAACAAGTTATAACTAGTAAATAAATAATAAATTATTGAAAAATGAGACCTTTATTGCTATGACTTTACCTTGTAAAAATAAGTGAAACAAAATATCGAAACTTAGCATGAATTAATAATATAATTACTCTACCGGTGTAATTAAATTCAATTGCTTCGAATTGACTTTAATTAATTAAATGTCGCCATGGACATTCGCGTCGCGGTAAAACATTGTTTATTCAAAAGGAACGTTTTCGCCGTTAAAACGTAGAAATTATGTCAAAACGTTGTTTCGCCATCGAGGGAGAAAGAAGGAACGTCGAGAAGCGAATTCAGCTCGACTTAACGTTAAGACGTTAAACTTTTATCGCGCGACACCGATAAACTTTAGCAAGCAACGAGCCACGGTGTTGCTCGTTTATTTTCCGCCATTTTTTTTCTTCTTTAAAAATCTCCTTGTTACTCTGCTCGCATTCCTTCTGTAAAGTCGGTCGAACGTCGTTATTTTATTGCCGAAGATACGATAAATACTGTACATTATAGTATTTGATGGTGTAATTATTGGTAGAGTAGGTTTTGTTATTAAGGTTATCTTTACGTTTTTGTAATGTAGGTTAGGTTAGGGGATGAATATATATTTTTTATGTCAATTGTTCTTTCTATGCTGATTCATTTTCGAGAGAAGTGAGTTTGAAAATTTATCACGTGTTTGTAAAAATATTTGTTAAATGTGTACTGTAAAGTGTAATTATGTGAATGATAATTATGTGATAAAATGTAACTATTTGTAAATTAATATGTAATTATATGTAGCATCAATATGTATAATATGTAGCTATACAGGGTGTCTCACAACCATTGTAGGTCCCTGTAATGGGGTAGCTAACGTGCACCAATGGGGGTAGCTGAATACGGACCAATCAGAGCGCGAGTATCGCGAGCCACTAGGCTCGAAGCTGTCGCTCTCGCGTCTGCGTAATCCTCACGCTCTGATTGGTCCGTGTTTTTCCTTAATAATTCAAAAACGAAGCTTCCCACACCATTTTTGCAGAGGGAAATCTTATTCAGAATCACGTCAGCTACCATTTCAGGGAACTACACTAGTTGTGAAACACCCTGTATGTAGTACCGTAATGTAACATGTAATTATATGTAGTGTCAATATTATAATATACGTACAACTACATGTATGTAGTACAAACGTGTATCATAAATATAAAAACACATTTCAGTAACATTAACAACTATATTTACTTCATAATATTCACTAATTACCAAAAAGTCTGTATAATTATAACTTTCCGTGTCACAAAATAAATTTTCAAAGCTTGAAAAATTTTCCAAATTAATTTTCTCTAAAATGACGCTGCATGCGAACTAATTTTACTCTACATCCTTGACATATTTTTTCATGTAGATTCATCTCATTCTCGATTATATCACATCAGCAAACGCTATACAACCCGTATAGGGTGTCTCAATAAAACATGGCACCCAATTTTTCCAATTACAAAAAATTAAAAAATGTTTCAATCATATACCTCGATATTATTCAATGTCCATAATTTAACAGCAGTGAAATTATATATAAAACATGTTCCACGAGTTTGTAATTAAAAAAGGTATTCAGAAGATTAAATTCAAATGAGAGCTTAATGAAATACGATAACGCGTAAATAAATGCAGTAATAAAATACAGTATTAAGGTTTTTAAGTAACCCGGCAAAGATTATTATGAATTATGTAAGAGATGTAAAGTATGAAGTTAAATTACGTAAGTAAAGAAGTTATGTAAAATTTCACAGGGAAGTTGAAGAATACTAGGATTTCTAAACACCATACGACACACAAGTGATCAATCGATGCAGTTGTGTCAGACCACCGTTCGACCTCGATCTACTTTAACCAATTACCTCAGTCGGTCGACGAATGTCTCTCCTGAGAGTCTCTCTTGCCTGAAATCATTCGCCGAATTACAAGTAGCTAATTAAACCTGTACTGGTGCGAATAAAATTCCAGAATAACTAATTCCTTGCGCGTGACAAATGTACTGTGGTTCTCAGATTCTTTTCTTTTCAGTGTTTTGTATTTTCAAATTTTTAGATATAGGAGTCTACAGTTTGAAATTTTTATATTTCTACAGTTTTCAATTTTCACTTTCTGTATTTTCAGATTTTTTAATTTCAATTTGGTGTATTTCAAAATTTCTAAATTTCAATTTTTGTATTTCAAGATTTTTAAATTTTAATTTTCTATATTTCTACATTTCTAAATTTCAATTTTTTATATTTCTAAATTTCTAAATTCCAATCCCCTACATTTCTCAATTTCTAAATTCCACCTTTCTATATTTCTAAATTTCTAAACTCTAATTTTCGCTATTTTAAAATTTCTAAATTCCAACTTCCTATATTTCTAGATTTCTAAATCCCAATTTCCTACATTTCTAAATTCCTAAATCCCCATATATTCAGAGCTTTACACCTCTATCCTCAAACGCACACAAAGTGCACAGTTCCAACTTTCTACATTTCCAAATATCAACCCCTACCATTTACCACACACCCCACTAAGAAAACAGTCTTTAAAGCGACAAAGAAACTACTTATAATTGCAATATTTCAACTCCCTCCAACTCCTTTCAACTCCTTGACCACCATTTAAATAATCACTTTGAACAACCTAAAATAAAAAACATAAACGTGTACGTCTCCAAATTTCTAAATTCCTCCCTTTCACAATTTTCACCTAAAACCCCAAATTTACGGAACACCCGGTATACAGCATTCGTGCAGCACGCGTTCAGATACGTTTCGCGATTTAATGAACACGTAAATCTAAAATTCTTCTCCATGATACTATCTGCACTCGAACGAGCCCTCTGATAATCGTTTCTCGGCTTCGAGAGTTCATTTACGCTCTCGGTTACATACCGTCGGATCTTTTTTTACCCGGCTGGAACCGCGAGCTGTTGGTGGCATTGATTTACGTAGCGATTTATGCATCACACGGACACGAACAGAGGTTTCCAATGGTAATATTACCTGTAATAATTCCACGTCAAACACAGATGTCCCCAGTCACATTATTTGCTACACGCATTATTACGAATCACGCTTGTTACTTGAACACCATAGACTCCTGCACGCGAAGTTTCCTTAATGATGGGGTCGTTGAAACTTCCGTGTTTTGCTCCGAAACTCATCAATCGACGGTATAAATCTGAGATATGCTTGTTTAAGGATAGGTATTAATAAGTCCCTAGACGCAAATTTTATGGATCCCTAGTTTTATTATTTTTGGCACTTAGGTTTTTATTATGGGTTTTTATACTTTTAGGTTATGTTGGATTTTAGATTTTTGTTAGAGATTTTTAGATTTTTGTTATTATAGGTTTTTAGAGATTTATTGCTCTATGTTAGTGGATGAAATTTTTATTATTCTCGGACCCTCGATTCTAGTCTTATTTTTCTAGGCTCCTAGATTCCTAGATTTCCAGGTCTTTAAATTCCTAAATTTCTAAATTCTTGAATTTCCAATTTTCTAATTGTTCATGTTTGGAATTTTTAGATTTGTAAATCCCCAAATTACAATATTTCCTATGATACCTATATCCACAAGATCCCTATATTCCCTAGATCCCTATAGTTCTAGATCTCTAAATCCCAGACCTTGTGTTTCCAAATTTCTACACCCCTATACATCACACATACATGTACATATGCATATACATATTATCTCTACAGCCATCAACACTTATATCTCTACATAAATCCTCACATCTCCAAATTCCCTAAATGCTTAAATTTCCCTATACGAATGTCCCTACACTTCCACATCTAACATCCATAATTCCCCACATAAAATCCAGTAATAATTGTAGTAACACTTTCATCCCCCTTAACTGAAATCCACGTCGATAAACAGCGAGCCCATAAACGAAACGATATCTCAAAAAATGGCGTTAATAGCCCTCATTTGCAGCGTAATTTTCAACGAAGTCTTTTGAAACAGAGACTCGCTTAAAATAAATTAATCGTGCAACTCCGTGACAGAATATCACGATTATTTCCCGAGGAAAAATAAACGAGATATTCGCTTCATCTAGCGGCTGTGAAACAGAGAATACCGGAGGAAATTTCAACGGAGATTCCCGGACAAAAGAGTCCCGTATCGCTCGAGGTGTTTGCGAACATCGCAAACTCTCTGTTTAAACAATGTCGGCCTTGTCTTGACAAGTATGGAATTTGCGAACGAAACGGTCTAATGTTATAAAATAAATGATCGATGAAGGGAATTTCCGAACAAGAAAATTGTGACGGAAATTCGACGCGAAGTTGACCGAGTTTTGCCGAAACTACGAGATAAAAAATTCTGCGGAACCGCGAAATTCAAACAATCCTATTGTTTCCGGTTGTGTATCAACCCGGGCCGCAAAGAGGAACAAACAACTCGCTGTTGCTCGAATATTCCTTTCCATTTTGGATTGTTTCGTTCTTTTGGATTCTTGTTGTTTTTCCCTCTTTCGTCTGCGGGCTTCCTTCGATGGTAAATAAAATCGTTCCAGAGCTGCCCGCTCGAATTCGCTTCCGATTGCATTAATTATCGGGTGTGACCACGATAATGGCCTGTCTGCTTACTAAATTACACACGATCGTTATCGATTCTTCGTGTACACCCGTCAACTCGCGTTCGGAGCTGTGTAGTCGCTCATCCGGCGAGTGAATTAAAATCGGCCTCGTGCGTACAGAATTTCCTTTTCGATATATTGCAAGTAGGAGCGGTTTTAGTATTGGGAATTACTGTTAGAGCTGAGAGAAAATATTTTTTTGGGGACGTGTGGAAATTTGGGAAGTTGGGAATTAAGGAATTTGGGAATTTGGAAACTTTGGATGATAAGAAATTGGAGCACTTAGGAATTCGGTAATTTAGAAATTTGGGGAATTTAGGAACTTTAAGAAATTTAGAAAATCTAGGAATTTAGGAATTTTAGGTACTTTAGAACTTTAGGTAATTTAAGTAATTTAGAAATTTAGGAAATTTAACAAATTGTGGAATTTAGGAATTTTATGTCCTTTAGAACTTTAGGAAATTTAAGAAATTTAGAAAATTTAGGAAATCTAGGAATTTAGGAATTTTAGGTACTTTAGAACTTTAGGAAATTTAGGTAATTTAAGTAATTTAGAAATTTAGGAAATTTAAAAAATCGTGGAATTTAGGAATTTTATGTCCTTTAGAACTTTAGGAAATTTAAGAAATTTAGAAAATTTAGGAAATCTAGGAATTTAGGAATTTTAGGTACTTTAGAACTTTAGGAAATTTAGGTAATTTAAGTAATTTAGAAATTTAGGAAATTTAAAAAATCGTGGAATTTAGGAATTTTATGTCCTTTAGAACTTTAGGAAATTTGGAAATTAGGAAATTTAAGAAATTTAGAAAATTTAGGAATTTTAGGTAATTTAGAAATTTCAGTAATTTAGGTAATTAGGAAATTTAGGAAATTTAGAATTTTAGAAATTTGGAAACTTGAGAATGTAGGGAATTTAGAAAATCAGTAACTTCAGAATTTAGAAATTTGAGAATTCAGAAAATTTGGAAATTTAGTAATTTGGGAATTTCTAACTTTAAGAACGTAAAAAATTTAAAAATATAGCAACTTTGAAATTTGAAGATTTAGCAATAAAAATTTAAAACGTGAAAGTTTAAAAATTTTAAAAACTCTAACACCGAAATTTACAAATTCACGGATTTAAAGAAGGTACAGATATTATTGTCGAGAGGATGGTTTTATGGAGATAACGAATTTATTTATTTATTTTCAATTTCAGTTTCTAGTGTATCGAGTATTTAAATAAATTGCACCGCTACTTTTAGGTAATTAATTACTGCTCATAAATGTGAACATGTTTATTTTAAATTATAGACATTATTGAACCACTTTCGTTGAAGTATTATATTGACTGTTATTGAGATAACAATGTATTTATTCACTTTTTTATTTCAAGCTTGATGTACACTGAATTAAAATAATTAACTGCGTTTATTAAATTATTCCACAAAAACCTATGATGAGAAAAAATGTTATGTATTTTTATTGTAATTCGTAAACATTGTTAACAAGTTCCTATTTGTTTAAAAAAATTAGAGGTTTTATATTTATTTCCCTAATTTAAAAAATAGATGTTCTCATTTTTAAATATGGCAAATCATATTAAAATACTAATTTATATTTTATTAATTTTTCATTAAAATATTGCATTTAATAATGTAATTAATTTTAATATTATATAATATTTAATATTATTTAATATTATTAAAATTAATGTATCCCTCAACGTCAAGCTATGTACCCTCTTCTCCAACAATTAATTAACAAATACTTGAATTTTAATCAACAATGCACCCCAATATTATAAATTACTTTTCAATCCCAAACAAGTTACCCATCCCAATTTTTACTAATTACATTTTTTAACCCTAAGAAAATATACAACAAATTTGTTTTAATTCTCGAAAATTACAAAATCTATCTTTCCATCAGTAAAAAGAAATAATTTCCCAATATTTATTCTCCAATTATAAAATGTACTATTTTTAATGTATACCAACAACCTTAACACCTCGCCCTTTATCCCGGCTATTATTTTTATTTGCGAAAGAAATAGATGCATTTCGCGTGTCGCGGTCCCATAAACATATTTTCCCTCCGGTTTTAACCTTACACCGCATTTCTAAGTGTTCGCGTTACATGCAAATCTCGCATTCGACGACACGCATCCCCTTTAAAAATCAAGCTCAGTATACGACTCACCTGGACGATCGCGACGCCTAACCCTTGTTTTTCACCTGCGTGTACGTACGCTACCTGACCCAATGTGCGACTGGCGCATTCTGGGTACCGCCGGTACCTTTTATAACCTCTCGGTGACACGGCCCTGCGCGCAACGCCACGCAGTCTCTGTGAAACACAGTGCCGTCTCTACATAGACACCGTTCACAATTTTTTTTAACCCATTAACTAATCAAATTTAAACACACACATTTTGCAGATTTTATTTTAAGAAAAACATAGATTTTTACAAAATTTAATTGCAAATATAGTAAATGGAGTTACCAAAAAGAAAATACTACATCTCGTAGTTGGCAGGGCATGTTAAGACCTCGGAAATATCAATCTCTTTCGAATATCTTGTTATGGTTCTTCGCGAAAATCTGCTACACTTTTTCCTTTTTCAACCCCTCCGTGATTTATCATTAATTTTATATAAACTTTTATTTCTTCTTGATTTTGTCTTTGTATTTGGTGACGGTTTTTATTCGGGATAAGATATTGGGTTTGTGAGACACTTTTTAAATATGGTCAATGTTGAGGATTTATTTTGTATTTTGTCGATGTTATTGGTTTTTGGGAAATCTTGTAAAATCATGTAAAATTTTGGGAGATCTAAAAAAGTATCTATTGTTCATGGTTGTTGTTTTCAGATGTATATAGTATGTCGTTGTACTAGATAATTTTTAATGAATCTATGTATGAGGTAATTTTTAATGAACTCATATTTCAGATGATTGTTAAAGAATTCATGTGCCAAATAATTTTTAATACATTCATGTGCCAAATAATTTTTAATGCATTCATGTGCTGAATAATTTTTAATGCATTCATGTACCAAATAATTTTTAACAAAATGATCATTGCTTCATTAGTTAACATTCTTAGAAAATTTCTAATAATACAATTGTTAGTAGTAGATCTCAAATAAATTGTAAAAATTTTCAGTGCAGAGAAAATTAGGTATATTTTCTAAAGATACCAATTTACATAATGATAGAAAGTAAAATAATATGAAGAGTATAAAATTTTAAATTGAGTACTAATGATACACTAATTATGAATAAATAATACAATCACTGGTTGTAATAATGTTTAATTAATGGAATAACTAGTGTTGTTTAATTCTGTTAGAAGCAGAAATATTATTCATGTACGAGCATCCATGCAGTACAAATACGTTTAGAAAGTAAACATTTTTTCAAGCCGGTTGAAACTACGACCCACGTTATCGATTTAGTTAGAGTAATTGGAAACCTAGGTACTCTACAATCTACATCACGTAAAACGTGGAGTATACACTGTTAGTTAAAATAATACTGAACTGCTTGAAGATCTTACAACCTCTGTATGACCTAATTTTTGTGTGCATTGATACTTAACAACAACTATTATGTGACAGGAAAACTTGTATCTTAACAAAAATTTATAAATTTTAACTACAAATAAATTTTATTAGAAATTAAGTTTAATTATGAACTTGTGTTTCTAGTTTTCTATGACACTACACATTAATGAATTAACTAGAGTTGTCATCATTTTTTAAAATAAAAGAGTTAATCAATGTTGAAGAAAATAAATAAAATATTATTCAAGATCAATTTGTAATAGAATAAATATTTATAAATTTAATTTTCCATCATATGCAAATGAATTAACTGTATATATAATTACACAAAAATATACATTTTGCAATTAAAAAAAATAATCAACATTGAAAGAAATAAATATAATATTACTTAAAATGAATCTGCAATGAAATAAAAAATATACATATCTAATTAACCCCTTCACCATAAATTTACCATATAAAAAATATATTATTTGAAATTAACCTCAAGCGAAATTAATTAAAATTGTTTAAAATTGTTAATAAATACGTTCTATTTAGTATCGAGGACAGTGATATGGCTTAGTTAAATTACACAAGAGAGAAGCAGAGGAACTTGCCAGTTCATGGGTCACAAAACTTTAGAAATACCATCTGGTTTACGAGTTATGTGGTTGTGAACTGTAGTTAGTGGCAACGTGGTAGTATTTAGTTACTATTTTCTCACCGAACGCAAAATTTACGATGACCACGCTAAGAGATATCGATCAGCGATCGCCAGACTTTATGACACGACAATTTGTCAACCGTGACTCGTCAAATGAAAATTAATCTCTGTTCCTTCAATTTTTCATTCGATTGCTATTTTCATTCGGACCATTTCCATAATTGAACTCGGTGTCCTTGGTATTTATGTGCGTGGAAATGGAAAGTGTTGCGTGAAAAACAAAACTCGTTACGAAATTTGTGTCATAAAAGTTATTTTATTTTAAATTTTAAGAAAGTTGCAAGTTTGAAGAATATGAAACGAAAATTTTTAATTTGAATTTTAGAATTGGTAGCTGGTATTAAATATCGAAGTTAAAAATTGTAAGCTGAATATTTAGGAAGTGAACACTGAGAATATAACTGAGAAGTTGAAGATAATTTAAAACTACACATAAGAATTTTTAAATTCCACCCAGAAAAGTTTAAAGTTATGAAAATGGAAATTGTAATCACTACTTAGCTGGGAACTGTAAGGTAACTGAAAATTTGATACCGGAAGCTTAAAGCATGACCATGAAAGAATGTAAATTTTGAAAATAGCCGAGTAAAAGAACCTTCAAAATTAAGAGCAAGAATACAGAAATAAAATCGGAAAGAGTGTCACGTAACTGAATAAATTTGTGGAAATTAAATCTTACAGTCGACTAGGAGCTGCCTGAAGAGGATCAGGCAAGAAACGGGTTTAGAGAGTCCAATTAAAGATCGAATAGCGGATGGATACGTGCTCGAGGGCCAAGAACAATCTCCGCGATAAAACGTATAATTACTTTAAGCCGTGATCGTTCTTGCATCCCTTATTTCTTGAAGGCTTCAAAACGGCGATGCTCTTTTGCTGCCACCTGTTCGAGACCACTCGACGAAATCGTTCGAATTCCATTCGACTGTGAACTACAGCCGATAAAGCAGAGCGGGAGAGCTTTCGGATACTGGAAGCTTGCACGACTTTACCTACGAGCAGCACTTTGTTATTCTAGTGGTTGATCGTCGGAAACTTACCCTATGTCTGATATATGACCGACCTATACTACTTGTTCTTGCGCCACGATACAAGATTTAAGTTTCGAAATTTTTTATCACTCTTCGGTGGTTGTATATTTTTATGGACATTCAAAATTTATTTTATGAATAAATAATTTTATAGTGAAGTATTAGAGCATTTTTATTGAATTTTTGTTAATTTATTACTGTTGATTATTTGATTTATAATTTTGTATTGATTGGAAGGTTAATCGATTAAAGACTTTCGTAATTAATAATTAATGTTTATTGTAAATTGAAGTATTAATAAAAAGGATAAATTTCAGTAGTAATAAATAATGTTGTAATATAATCTTGTATAACAAGAATCCGGTGTAATTATTTAAAGTCAAAGTATATTTAATAACATTATAACATAATGAATTTGGGAATTTGGGAAATTTAGGGGATCTGGGAGTTTTGGGGGAATTTGGGAATTTGAGAATTTGGGAATTGGGGAAATTTAGAGGATCTGGGAGTTTTGAGGGAATTTGGGAATTTGAGAATTTGGGAATTTGGGAATTTAGGAATTTAGGAATTTGCGAATTTGGGAATTTGGGAATTTAGGAATTTGGGAATTTGGAACTTTGAGAAGTTGGAAATTTGAGAATTTGGAAATATGAGAAGTTGGAAATTTGAGAATTTGGAAATTTGAGAATTTGGAAATTTGAGACTTTGGAAATTTGAGAAGTTGGAAATTTGAGACTTTGGAAATTTGAGAAGTTGGAAATTTGAGAATTTGGAAATTTGAGAATTTGGAAATTTGAGACTTTGGAAATTTGAGAAGTTGGAAATTTGAGACTTTGGAAATTTGAGAAGTTGGAAATTTGAGAATTTGGAAATTTGAGAATTTGGAAATTTGAGACTTTGGAAATTTGAGAAGTTGGAAATTTGAGAATTTGGAAATTTGAGAAGTTGGAAATTTGAGAAGTTGGAAATTTGAGAAGTTGGAAATTTGAGAATTTGGAAATTTGAGAAGTTGGAAATTTGAGAATTTGGAAATTTGAGAAGTTGGAAATTTGAGAATTTGGAAATTTGAGACTTTGGAAATTTGAGAAGTTGGAAATTTGAGAATTTGGAAATTTGAGAATTTGGAAATTTGAGAAGTTAGAAATTTGAGAATTTGGAAATTTGAGAAGTTGGATAAATTTCAGTAGTAATAAATAATGTTGTAATATAATCTTGTATAACAACAATCCGGAGTAATTATTTAAAGTCAAAGTATATTTAATAACATTATAACATAACGAATTTAAAAATATTTTCACAAGTTTTCATACAATCGTTCCTCATAATGGTAGTCTATGTATTTTAGCAAACTTCTACAAACAGTTCGTTTTATCGTAAGCTAGTTTTATCACTTTTTGTAAATGTTTTAATGCGTTTTATACTGCTGTCTATACGTCTCGCTACATAGGTGTTCGTTTTATTACCATGTTTTATGGCGCAATTATTTCCGCGTAGATTTGCATGCGTATTTTTAAATCTCTACACGTGTTCAGATACTTGTGAAGTTAGGAGTGTTTGTTTATTGCACGCTTGTATGAATAAATCTGCATACGTTCAGCGTTGAAGAAAAAGAATACATATTGTCGGAGACACGAATCGATAAGGAAAGTTCTGTTACCACCGGACTTTTGGTTTTAAGACTTTATAACAAATAAATTATTATTTTATAAATTATTCTTGAATTCAAGACTTTAATAGATTTCTGCTTAGCCAGAATTTTATGGTAAAAAAAATTACTTTATTCCTACATTTATTTTATTTGTCTCAAATTTTGTCATGTTTCAGTTTTTACAAAAATTGCATTTTTATTTCTTTTACATGTTTTAATTAATTATATTAACTTCTTTTATGTACGATATGTATAAATAGAAAAATCCATCGATACAATTATATCACTGTCTTGTTTTTTAATAGAATGTTTGAAAACATTCCAAAAATTTATTTAATGAAGCGAAACAACAAATATTTAATGAAGTAAAAGAAACAAGTATTTAAAAATTTCCTAGAATTTTTGCAAACATTCAAAGTCATATTTTAAACTCCAAAATAGATTTAATACTCGATAGATTTAATTATCTCCATAAAGTCGTGTAAATTTCTAATTGAAACAAATTTTTCTAAACAACGCGCAGTTTAACATTCTTTCCGATCACTTATCATTCCACCAGCAAGACGGAATTTCTTTGGTTATTCAGTTTAGTCGAATACTTCTGTTGGATTTCCCTCGGACGACGAGGTATTTTAATTCACTGATATCAAACAATCGCAGAGAATAGTTTGGAACTATGCTGGAACAAGTTTGAAGTCTGACCATGCACGTCTCGTACTACTTGCTGGTAGCCATCTGCACGGTTTCACTTTAACAAGTGAATGCTGTGGGCTTGATAAATTTAATATGCTCGAAAAACAGAGGGAACTTGAAGAACATTGATGATGTGAATGTTGTAGAAGTGTGAGATAGTTAATCAAAAGATATTATTAATATTTTCACTGTATTTCTGCGTTTCATAATTTAAAAAAAAATAATAATATAATAATATACATATGTTCATTTCTATGTAAACTACATTAACATATGTGCATTACATATATGACATATGTATAACTTTTAACAATTATAAATATAAATATAATTAAAAACATAAATAAAAATTATTCTATTTTAAAGAATTATAATATTAACATTTCATATGCAACTTTACGTAAAAATTGTAAAAATAAAATTGTTGTAAAATTATGCACAAAAATACGCAAAATTCTATCTTCAACAAAACATCAAAAAAAGAAGAAAATTCAGAAGCTAAATATTTATGTGAAATTAACAAAAGATCAACATGCACGTTTGTCAAGAAGTTCATAAAAAAATATTGAACGTTGTATCTAACAAGCTCTGCGTCAGAAAAAAGAAGAAGAAGAAGAAGTTTTAACGAAACATGAAACCATTGCTGCTGAAAAGGATCGTCAACAGTTAGGTAAATTAAGCTGTGCCATTAGTGAAAAGAGGTGTACACTTATTAACAGAAGAGAAATGTTCTTTCATCTCTAATAACTATAACTCTAGACTACGTATAGTACACCGGCGGGTAAAAAACAAAAAAATAGGAGATAAAAAAATATGACTCAAAGGAAACAGTAATTAGTCATCCATCATGCTCTCGTGTCCTGACAGTAACAAATTATATCGTACTATCATTCTTCGATCATAAAAACACTCTCTAAAGGGACGTTTGATGATTACGAAGAAATCGAGAACGTTATCTCGAATTAGTTTCGGAGGAACGCTGATTTGTGCGGAACAAAAACTGATGAGTTATCGAAAAAGTCGAGTTGGTTTCTTGTGTCGTGATTGGAATGATTTGGAGAGGTTTCAAATTTCGTTATTTAGGAATAGAAATAAGGATTTAGAAATAGAAGAGTATAAGGTAGAAATTTGGGATTTGAAGGTAGTTTATTAATGAATTTAGTGAGTTAGAGATTTGGAAATTGGAATTTTTGATGTATAGAAATTATCAATTTTTATGTTTGAGAAGTTTGAGTTTTTGTGATGTGGGAATTTGGAGGGTGGGAATTTGAAAATATGAAAGTTTGGAAATTTAGAAATTTGAGAAGTTTGAATTTTTATGAGATGGAAATTTGGAGGGTGGGAATTTGAAAATATGAGAGTTTGGAAATTTATAAATTTGAGAAGTTTGAATTTTTGTGATATGGAAATTTGGAGGGTGGGAATTTGAAAATATGAGAGTTTGGAAATTTATAAATTTGAGAAGTTTGAATTTTTGTGATATGGAAATTTGGAGGGTGGGAATTTGAAAATATGAAAGTTTGGAAATTTAGAAATTTGAGAAGTTTAGATTTTTGTGATATGGAAATTTGGAGGGTGGAAATTTGATAATATGGAAGTTTGGAAATTTAGAAATTTGAGAAGGTTGAATTTTAGTGATATGGAAATTTGGAGGGTTGGAATTTGGTAATATGAAAGTTTGGAAATTTAGAAATTTGAGAAGTGTGGATTTTTGTGATATGGAAATTTTGTGGGTGGGAAATTGATAATATGAAAGTTTGGAAATTTAGAAATTTGACAAGTTTGGATTTTTGTGATATGGAAATTTTGAGGGTGGAAATTTAATAATATGGAAGTTTGGAAATTTAGAGATTTGAGAAGTTTGGATTTTTGTGATATGGAAATTATGAGGGTGCGAATTTCAAAATATAAAAGTTGCAAATTAAGAAATACAGATATTTCACAATTGAGATCACTGAAGCAACAAATAAATAAAAATTATTTCTAATACGAAATAAGAAAACTAGTTCATAATTTTCACTGAATTCTTCCATCCTCAAACATGCATCGCCATGTTTGCACGCGTGTTTCAATTAATACAGGTGTCCATATGCGATGAGGTAAGTACAAGTGTTCAGTTAATTACAATTTTAATAGCTGCAACCGAAGTTCCAGTTTAAACGTACATTTTCTACTTTGTCTACCAAAAATAAACTTTCCAAGTGTATAATATGATTCTCGTTCCGAAATCGTAGAAATCGAGGTGTTCGTAGTGAAAAATAAAGAAGCTGGGAGCAAAAAGTCGATCAGTAAATCTTGACTGTTGACGTAGTAGCAAGAGGCGAATAAATAGATCGGTCGAACGCAGAAATAAAGCTGTTGGAATGCAACGAGAAATACAATGACTCACACGATCGTTCACATCATCGAGCTAACATTTATTTCTGTTGAGTAATCATATTCTGTTGATTTGGTTATTCGCTATCGGAAGTTTAATGTTCCTAACCTATATTAACGTTCGTAGCATTTTACTGGTGAAACTTAAAGAATTTATTGTTGAATATTCTTGAATTCTATTCTATTGAATTCTATTCTATTGTTTATTGTTGAATTCATTGTTATGGAGGACTTGAATTTATTGTTATGGATAAGGATTCAATTTTACAATTTATCTTTTCATATTTGAACTTCAAAATTTTTTATTTCAAGTATGATTTCGATTTTCTTAATATTTTGTATTCTCTCAATTTTTAATGTTCAATATTTAATTTCCAAATTATTTTATTATATAATAAAATTTTATGTTGTGACAATATTTTAGTTGAAAGTAATTTGAGCTATTAACAATCTGTTTTAATAGAAAGCAATACAATAGCAAACAAAAAATGTTGATTTTGTTAATATTTTGTATTCTCTCAATTTTTATGTTCAATATTTAATTTCCAAATTATTTTATTATAGGATAAAATGTTATGCTGTGACAATATTGTAGTTGAAAGTAATTTGAACTATTAACAATCTGTTTTAACAGAAAGCAATACAATAGCAAACAAAAAATGTTGATTTTGTTAATATTTTGTATTCTCCCAATTTTTAATGTTCAATATTCAATTTCCAAATTATTTTATTATAGGATAAAATGTTATGCTGTGACAATATTTTAGTTGAAAGTAATTTGAACTATTAACAATCTGTTTAGAGAAGAAGCAAAACGATAGAAAACAAAAATAAAGTAGAAATAACAGGAGAGTTTATACAAAAATTTATGACTGGCTATATTTGAGATTTATTCCAAATGAATATTTATTTGAACGAACGCTGCGGTTGGAATGCAAATTTATTTTGCATTTATTTCAGATAAAATTCTATAATTCTCTACAAATCAGTACTTTTAGAAAATATGCAGAATAACTATAATAATAATAATGATGATGATGATGATGATGATGATAATGATGCTAATATTGATAATGATGATGATGATAATAAACTTATGATGATAATAATGATAATGACACTAATAATGACACTAATAATGATAATAATAATGATGATGATAATAAACTTACTAGTTGTTTATACTTTACAAACATGCATTTTCTTCCACTAAATAATTCAATTAAAATTAAAAAACAATTTTGCTGTTCTTTAAAATGTAACAATGATTCCTTCAAAATCAATACTATCAATTATAAATAATTTGATCAAATCTATTGTATTAATTATAACCAATACAATTACTTATAAATAATTATAAAATCATTCCGAATACATAAAGATAGTCTGACAAAATCAATTAATACTCGGAAAATGAGTAATCGACCGACAAAATCACAATGAATATCAACTCCGCATTAGTTTGCAATCAGTTAGTCAGAACAAGCACGTGGTAGATTTATTAACACGATTTCCCGTCGACAGATTCGATTCAAGGTTTGATTATTCTCGATGTATTACGTTTCCAGGAAACATAACTTCCAACTTCCGCCATAGTTATCGAGACATGATAAACGCGAACGCGAAGATCGTGTACGCGACAGTTTCCCTCTGCTATTTCAACTTCGAAAATACACGTGCGATAAAAATGAAATTTGTTCGTTGACGAATAATTTTAGGTTACAATAACAAAGTACTCTCGGCTCGATAACACGAGTGTCATCGATAAAAGTGAACATCTTTTTATTACGAATCGAATGTTTCAATTTTATCTACTTTATTTTATTTGTTTTATTTTAAGCTTGTTTGGGTTTTAAAATATTTTGGGAGGAAAGTAAAAGGTCGTAGAAATTGTTAATGTTGTGTTATCCCACACATATGTTTGGGAAAATGTTAACATGTCATTTTAGACAGTCAACATAAAATTTAGACAATGTAAAGTCATATTAAATTTTAGACAATTATATTAACATAAATTTTAGACAATAATATTCCTCATTATCAGACAATTTTCTATATTTTGAATTAAAACAAAAATTAATATAATCTTGTTTCTACCTGAGAAAACAGATAAATTTTAATGCGCCCATTTCGATAAAAAAATAAATATTACTCTGAGCGAAGACACGTGTTTCACAGTTCAGAGATAAAAGTCGCAATTTTTTGCAGAGACTGAATATTTTGTAAAACGTGTTTTGCTTTTCAGACGTTCTTTGAATGCTATCGTTTCTATTTAATACTTTTATAAAGCTTTCCTTTTGTGAATGAAAAATCGTGGAAACAAAATGAAACAATGACGATAACAGCGCCGGAAGAGATGCATAAATCCTTTGAAATCTAGCGGGAAAAACAATAATCCACTTTAGCCGATTTAAATGGTTTATGTTCATTCAAATGTTTAATAACTCTCGAATGATGCAATTAGTTAAATACTATACAAAGAATATTTGCGAAATATGCAATGTTTATTCGTTCATTTAGTTAGTGAATTGGAAATTAGTAATGTTGAAATTTTCAAAATCGACGATTCAAAAATGGCAATAATAATGATCCAAAAATTATTTAATCAAACTCTTTAACAAAAAAGGTACAAAATGTCTCGATAATAATAATTGCGAATGAACGAGTAAACCACAACCTCTGCAATAAAACGCAAGGTCCCAATTAGCTGTCAGTAATAATCCACGACAGTAATGATGCTATTAAAACTAGACGTCTTTATAACATGGGCATAAGAACATCATACGACATACAAAAGACATGAATAATGAAATCGTAACACTTTTAAGTCTATAAGTAAACTACCGTGCTAGCCTGAAACTTAATGGTCTGGTCGTCGGGCGACCTGTTTATTGATTTGTCAGCATCAGCGTTTAAAAAGAACGTTTCTTTTCTTGCACACTTCGAGGTGAACGTTCTATAACCTTTGACCCTTCACCTTAAGATTGGCAAAGCAGTCGTTAGCCATCCAACCGAGCTTGGCACGTCGACAAGTGTTCGTCAAATGACCTATTATACGGACCAGTCACAATTATCTCGCTTCAAAGGTAAATAGCCGGAGAACCACCCTCCTTCGTACTCGACATCTTCGTTATCGAATATCATTTGCATCCTCGATCAAAGATAACCTCCTGATAACGACATTTTTGCGGTGTGGAGTCTGTTCGAATGAAAGAAATTGGAAATGGGAAGTATTTGTGGTGAAATATTTCTTAACACCTGATCGAATCGGTACGAAGGTTCTTGATAGATTTTTATTAAATTGCTACGAGAACTTAATAATTATATTGTAAAATATTTGTAGTGAAATATTTCTTAACACCTGATGAACTCGGTACGAAGGTTCTTTCTAGATTTTCATTAAGTTGCTACGAGAACTTAATAATTATATTGTAAAATATTTGTGGTGAAATATTTCTTAACACCTGATGGACTCCACACGTACGTTTACGTTTTTGCTTCATTTTTATTAAGCTGCAAGAATATACAAATTGTGTCTTAACGTATAAGCAGAAATATAATGGATCAAAATTACAGTTTAATCACGACTGAAGTTCTTCAGAATATGCTACATAAATATTGCTATAATAACTATACAAGTAATTGATTAGTTACTGGAATTCTTCGCAGTTCATAAATGTGCAAATTGCATCGAAAAATGCATTAATGCCAATTGCTTGCAATGCCTCGCGTCACTCAGTTAATCTCAATTCACCCGTTAAAATACCAATGATTCTGACCCACATTCTACCCCCAAAATCTCCTGTCGCTTTCACGTATGCATTCGTGGATTCATTTTATTCAATCTCCAAATTATTAGCATGCACCTGCATAGACTTCAAATTGGACCAATACCTTCGATAGGAATCAATAGGCTAAATTAAATGCTTTACTATAGGACTATATTAATCCTTTACTTTTATTTTTGTTTGGTATCTTTTTTTGTATCTAGACATTTTCAAACTTTTCATATTTTAGAAACTTTTCAAACTTTCCAAATGTTCACATATGGTATTCATATTTCACATATGAATATGTATTGTGTTATACTTACATATTTTAAAATATTCTACTTGCATAACAATGTACTGTGTCATTAATTACACGATGTAATTGAAGGAGTTGAACCTATATACTATATTGCTAGACTTCCACATATGTTCACATGTTGCATACTCATATTTCTCATGTATATTATATTTTCACATTTCAAAATGTTCTAAATGTATAAATATCCATGTTCTAATTATTTATTAGACACAATATAATTGAATGATTTGGAACCATATACTTTCTGCATATGTTGTTAGACCTCTACATATGATCACACATGAGATACTCCATATTTCATCTATATTATAGTTGCATATTTTAAAATATTGTAATTGTCTCAACATACACATTCTAATTAATTAGACACGATGTAATTGAATGATTTGAACTCATACATTCTGCATATGTTAGTAGACCTCTACATATGTTCACATATGAGGCACTCACATGTTACATACATTATACTTGGACATTTTGAAATATTCTAACTGTATGAACATCTTATATATTCATATAATTTCTGTACATGTTGCTAGACCTCTACATATGTTCACATATGAGGCACTCACATGTCACATACATTATACTTGCACATTTCTAAATATTCTAACTGTATGAACATCTTATATATTCATATAATTTTTGTACATGTTGCTAGACCTCTACATATGTTCACATATGAGGCACTCACATGTCACATACATTATACTTGCACATTTCTAAATATTCTAACTGTATGAACATCTTATATATTCATATAATTTTTGTACATGTTGCTAGACCTCTACATATGTTCACATATGAGGCACTCACATGTTACATACATTATACTTGCACATTTCTAAATATTCTAACTGTACGAACATCTTATATATTCATATAATTTCTGTACATATTGCTAGACCTCTACATATGTTCACACATGAGGCACTCATCGTATGAATGCATATTTATATTCTACCTGCCCAGCAACTCACAGTGCAATTAATTATAGCTGCTGTAACTGAACATCTCGAATTAAGTTAATACACAGGTAATTGACACTTTAAATAAATAATTGGGGTTGGTTTTAAAGAAATTAGGTCCGTGCAGAACACGGGGTGTGGCCATTGAGCACATCAGACTGTCGGGCACCCATGAACAAACCCCAGAACGCCTGGCGTCCCATATTTCGAGTTATTGCCGGCAGTAATTGCTTGGGAATGAAATCGATGTTGGCCGACTTGCCAGAAGAAAGGAAAAGAGATTTGATCGCGTTTGTTTGAGCTCGATTCACTGCACCTTGAGGCTCTATTTTTTAACGATCTTGTATATCGATCAGGGAAAACAACATCGATCAAACGTCGACACGAGAAAATTGCGTTCCGTTGTCTCTACACGTGCAACGATTACAACCGAGTTATCCGTGATACTTGGCTATTTAAACGGCGAATTGCTATGCAAAGAATGCTTTTATTTTTATCATTGTTATCGAGTCTTTCCACGAAAATGTTTATAGAGTGGAAAATACGTGTATCAATTAGATTCTTGTTGTAAGCGCGATCGTCACGGGGTTCTTTTATCAATTAATATACAAATTTTGTTGTTATTTCGGCGTTGAGTTCTCACGACAATTCCGAGACAAACAACGATCTTTCTGTCTCGCGCTCGAATTGTCGATGGAAATGTAGCGTGTCCATTAAGGAAACTTATCGTCGCTGTTAACGATCGTATAAATAATTCATTCGTTTCTCGCACGAACGCGTTTTTAAGCCACGAGCGACCCAGCACTCGTAGAGCAACGTTTTCTCTACGACAATAGTGTGGAGACATTGTTTGTACTAGGCAGGAATTTTATTCAGCGGTCATTTTTATGGGGTTGATGAAGCGTAAAAAGTTTCATACGATAGTTTGTAACTCGAGTAAATTGAAGGACAACTAAGGTGAGTTTGTGTGAAAAAATCAATTTGATGATAATCAATGGAAGTGCATTTATGAATAATTCAGACGAACCTAAATATAGCGAGAAAATTATTAAGAAGTAAATTAAGTTAAATAAATAAAAACGTAAGTACACTTGCAATTAACTAATCGATGTTTAAAATGTCTGAAACTTAAACAAATTCATGAACTCACTAAAACTTAAACTTAAGTAAACTGAAAGATGACTTATGGAAACTTAGGTAAGCTCATAAAAATCTAACTTAGTTAGGTGAGTTAACTGAACTCAAATAAAGGTGAGTTCATTCAAGGCAAACTTAAGTTAAATACAACTCAAATAAGGTTACGGTAATTCAACTCAAAGTTGAGTTAATGCAACTCAAACGAAGTCAAATAAATCTAACTCAAAGTTAAGTTAATACGTCTTAAAGAAACTTAAGTTAATTCAATTCAAACGAAGTTAAGTTAATTCAACTCAAAGTCAAATAAATTTAACTCAAAGTTAAGTTAATACATCTTAAACAAACTTAAGTTAATTCAATTCAAATGAAGTTAAGTTAATTCAACTCAAAGTCAAATAAATTTAACTCAAAGTTAAGTTAATACATCTTAAACAAACTTAAGTTAATTCAATTCAAATGAAGCTGAGTTAATTCAACTCAAAGTTGAGTTAATGCAACTCAAAGTCAAATAAATTTAACTCAAAGTTAATACATCTTAACAAGCTTAAACCTCCAACAATAATTAATTTCGGAGAAATGTCAGTTAATTAAATTTAATTGTGAAAATCATAGTAGTGGATGAAACCGAGAAGGTTAATGAAACCGAGCCTTTTTCCACAATTACATTGCAATTTTTAATTCCCGTGTACAAAGTAAGTTTAAAAAAGATGTATTAGACGTATTATCACACGGACATCATGAAAGAGGTCAGGCATCGCACGCGACCTCGCGAGATACGTGTGATCGAGCACGAACGCAACCTGTACCCTCTGTTTGCGATTCGAGAGAATCGAACACGCCGCGCCACTTGTCGTTACGTCGATTAAGGGAATTAAACGAGAGGAAAAAAATAGGAAAAGATCGAATCTGCGTGGCAGGAACTCGATCGAACCGAGACACCGTTAATCGATATCGCATGCTCGTGCTTCAATCAATGCGGCCTTGAGTTAACTCGCCTGGTGGGTGTATTTGTGCCCGATCGATTGATTTCGAGGAACTTCGTACTACAGAAGTTCTTTGAACATTTCAAAACTTCAATCGTGTTAAAAAAAACTTTTAAATTTTCTGCAGAAATTAGACTCATTATACTGTGTGAGCTTGTTAACTTTGCTTTGATCGTTCATTTTGATTCGTTTATAATTTTTTATAATATGAAGCTTTGTACTTTTTAGAGAAATTCAATATAATAATACACATTTTTGTGTTAACGTTAATGGCTCTGTAATTCAAAACTAACTGCTTAAAAATAAGATATGAAAATTTCAGTCAATATAATTAAGGATAATTAATGGAAACTTAAGTAAACTTACAAATAATTGGAGTTTAAATAACTTATAGAAGAAACTTATGAATAACCCAGGAAAATTAAGATTAATAAACTTGTTTAACTTATAAAAAATGCGAAAGTTCAACCGAAGTGAGAAACGAGTAGACACAAAATGTCGGAACACTTAAATTTTTCGACTCGATATTCAACACGTAGCCTTCGATAATTAAACGCGGAAAAAAGAATACTCGGAATTTTATTTTCTACCGAATGGACAAAACGTGTATCGAGTTCGTTCACGAGTTTTTTTCAATTGAAAAGTATACGATTCGCCGGTATTGAAAAATAGAAAAAAGAGAATGGCTCGGTCGCACGTGGCTGGTTGGAACAGTTTGGCACTTTTCCACTCAAGTACCGTTGGCTCTCACAACTTGTCAGTGGAATAAATACATTATTCGACCCTACGTGTCAGCTTTGGCAAGCGACAGAAAGAAGAGGAAAAAAGGAAAAGTTCGTTTCCAACCGGCACGAAAATAATTGATTGGAAGAACTTTATCTTCTAGCCGACATCGGTTCCGTTTATGTCCCATAAATGAGAATTTATTTCGGTACTCAAACAAATCTATTGAATTATCTGTAAAGGATACAGGAAGACTATCAAAATAATTTTTATATATTTTTCTTGCAATGACGTACCAGAGACATCTTTACAAGGCACTGTTAATTTTGTGCCTTAAATTTGTACAATTTGTAATTAGTTGCATTTTTAATTTGCAGTTAATATCAGTCGCTATCGCAGGTATAATTTAGTCTTCATTGCCGTCAAACCTTTCAGAATTCTTTTGAAGCTTCTCCATTATTAATTACCACCATTCTTTTCACTATAATGATACATCACGCGTATATTACAGTTTCAGTTGAAAAATATTAATTTCAAACTGCATCACACCGAGTGAGTCACAGCGGCGGCCATTTGCAATGGCGCTAAAATTAATGGCGCTCTAGAAAATCTTTAGCCTTTATTTTAAAATTGTGTACAAGGAAACAAGCATTTATAAACATGTTTGTAATTCACTCATATCGGATCTTTACTGTATAAAGAAAGAATTAAAGAAAAGATATTAAATGTTATCGACAATATAAAATAGAAATAGGTGCAGCACAGTGTCGTCGGTAACCTTGCGAGTTAACGAAGCAAAGTTTTAAAGAAAACAAAGAAAAAACTCTAATTTTTCGTCAGCAAAGATCTTATTTCGTAGTCTCCGTCGAAACGTAGACATGAAGGTCTTTCTAAATAAATAAAGGATTCTTTCATGGCTCCGAATACCGAGGAAAGTTCAGCCCTATCACGCGAACAAGTTCGGGGTTCAACGAAATAGGAGAGGCTTAAAGTTCGCGATAAGCAACGAGTTACTTTGCTCGAAGACTAAAATCAGGTTAACCTACAAATGAACGGAAGAAATCTCGTTTTTTTCCCCGACGGTATTTCCCTTTATCACGCCAACAAGTTTCTCCACGGCCTGGGAAAACGAGAGTGGCGCCCGGGTTCAATGACTCGCGAGAGTAATGAAATTTTCCGAACAAACGTGCTTCGACTTTCGTTGGAAATTGTTGGTTTAATGGCAGAAAGGCACGAATTAAACCCTTTGCGTTCACCTTCACTTTCGACAACGATGAATTTACTCTCAAATTGTTTTTTGAATGGCGAATCTATTTTAGATATTTTGGTGTTACGTTTCATCCTTACGTGATGTTGGGCTTTGGTGATTTGGAAGTGATTTCAACAGTTGTCAATTTGGGACTTGATGAAATATAAAAGAATGAATAACAGAAATTTGTAAATACGAAATTTGACAAGCAGAAAATTTAAAAACTACAAAGTTGAAAAATGTAGAAATCTTGAATTTAAAAATTTAAAAACAAGGAAGTTGGAAAATGAAGTGATCAATAAAAATAATTAAAAAAAAATTAAAAGGTAAATATCAAGTTTGGAGAACAAAAGATTAATAGAAATAAAAATTTGCTGTATGTATATTACAGGATGAGAGATGATAGAAACGGATAGATAATATCGCGTTATCGATGATCCTCCGTGAGGTGGAATATCTATCTGAAACGTCTGCAAGGAAACGCGAACCATTCGTCTCGAATAAAATTTTCATACGTATACGACCGATATTGCTTTGCAAAGATGCTTCCACTGATGCATAATTCGATGGCAACGTGCCTTTAACTGTAGTGTTCTTTTTTCTTTACTTTTAATGCTATGTAGGGAAGCTTACTATTTCAAGAATACGTCATTAGGTCGTGAAACAAATTTATACAATTATGATACTTTGATGATTACATAGGCAAGTTTCAGATTTCAGATATTTTAAAATGATTTTAGTTTTGTCAACATTTTTTTTTGGAAATTTTATGAAAATTGATACAGGTGGAAAAATAATGAAATGATCTTAGTTTTGTCAACATTTTTTTTTGAAATTTTATGAAAAATGGTACAAATGGTAAAATAATGAAACGATAAAATAGTGAAGCAGAGTAGGATAATAAGATAGTAAAATGGCAAGATAATAAAATGATAAAAAAGAAGTCAAAAATAGTTACAGTGTGATGTAGTGGAATTATGGACAAGTGAGAAGAATATGAGAGTGGAACAGTAAAATAGTGGAATAGTAGATTAGTGAAATAGTGAAATGTTGAAATAGTGAGATAATAAAATAGCAAAGTAGTAAAACAGCATACCAGTAAAATATTCAGATAACAAAATAAAAAATTTTCTGGCAATCAGCCATTTTCTACCACAAAGAAAGATCACAGTAAAACAATGAAGGAGCAAAATAGCCAGACAGTGAAATGAAGAAATGAGGAAATAGTGAAATACCAAAATACTAAAATAACCAAATAGCAAACTATCAAAATAGTGAACCAGAAAAATACCAAAACAGTAAAATAACAACAAACCGCTACTGCAATAACGATACACATAAAATACCATTATATCTCACCAAGAACATACATAAATCAGCGCATTAAATATTAAAAAATAAAAGGAATAAATTATTTCAGAATGGATGCAGTTTTTAAAATTGCATCCTCCACATATCGCCTGCAGCTACGTTGTCGCAAATAGAACGCGAAGTAAACAGAATACCAAAGAAGAACGAACGAGCCAAAATATTATTCCGAATGACGATGATACATCGCGTGTGAATATTGTAAACGTACGAACAGATTTCGTGCTCGAGTACCCAAACGAAATATACGGCCCTGTTCGTGACTCGAATATTTCGATTCGTTCAATCGAGAATATACTTTCTGACTTTCGGCGCTGATTTTATGCCTATTTTGCAAAGGAAAAGTTAGTAACAGATATTGAAAATGGAGAAGTTTGGGTTTATGAATTCACGTGGTTCTATGTATAGTTTCATGGGTCCATTATTTAACCCTCGAACGGAGTTAGGTTAATCGGGAACCTATGGGATTTCTACTAAAGTTCAATCTGCCAATTTTTAAACGAGGTCTCGTATACTCCACAGAAATTTTATGGAATTTAGGAGATGGAAATGAAATTAAATTTGAATTATTTTATTATGTAAAAATTAGTAAATAACTAATTCAATTTGTAAAGGATGAGAATTTGGAAATTTAGGAATTTGTATATACAAATAATTTTAAATATTGATATTAGCAAAAGTTGAGGAAAGTTGAACGAAAAGTTATTTGATAAATTACTTCATTTATAAGTAACCATAAACGAAGGCAAGATAATATACGATGAATAAGAAAGTAATTGAGACTCGTAATCAAAGGACATGATCAGCTGAACTACCATTAATCACGAAATGAGTACTCTTTTGATCATGATTAACCTCTTATAACATTCTAAGAGATAATTAATGTACCTTCTGTATGTTTATCATGGTTGCATAAAAAAGTAATGGAAGTTTGTGAGGTTATTGGTGATTTTATCCAAATATAATTACTCTTTGAAAGAATAAAAACTGATTACAGATATAAAGATTATATGTAATCAAAGTAAAAATATGTAATTATAATAAAAAGTATGTGTACGATAAAAATTATATGTAATTGCTTTCAATTATGGAAACAGTACAGGTTGAGGGATGAAGATAAATGATAAATGAATGTAAGTTGCATTACAAGTTGATTGATTAATGGTGATCAAGATTAGAAAAGTTAATTTGAGTAATTATAATTTAAGATTGCAATCCAGGTAAATTAATTAATATGTACCATTAATCAATGTATGAGCTGATTGATTACTGGCAAATAAATCAAGGTTACATAAATTGATCGATTAACAATCAAGGTTACAATATAATGCATTAATCAAAGCTACAATATAAACTGATTAATAATACATCAATAACGAGTAACTAATGAAAAATTAATCAAGACTGCAACAAAAATTAATCAATTAATTGTGATTGCTTTCGACAATCAGAAACTGAAGAATTACTGTCAAGAAATTGTCCGACTCCATTTTCCAACGGCTTCGTAATTAAGAAAAGGATTAAACGAAGGATGCAGCGTAGTTTAATAACAGCGACGAGTTAATCGGATGAAAGAAAAAATCGAGACAGAAGGCCAAGAAGCAACACATCAGACTAGTAATTCGAGAGATCTATTGACCTTCGTTTTACAACGAAGAATTGTAACTCGAGGAATCAAGTTCCTCATCATGAAAGGAGATTCTTGTGTCCTAGGGAATAGACTAGATATTGTTTATCCGATATGCGCTGTTGTCACCTTCGATTGAGTTACCAGGATTAAGTGCAAAGGTCATATCGTGGGGTAAATGAAAGGGGTGGCCCCGGGTTATGACCGAGCTATTTCTATGACGTCAACAATGATAAAATTCCACACTGTGACTAAATGAAAATTTTTTTGAAACTTTAATTTATCGCTTTAAAATCCTGCTCGAGATTAGATCTCAGATTCTGCCATTTTGCTGTTATACTATTTTATTATTTTAGTTCTTTACTACTTAACTGTTTGGTTTGTTTGCTATTCAACTATTTTACTTCTTTATTGTTTCATAATTATTATCATAACTTAGTACACTGTACTACTTACTATTCAACTTGACTCATTATATTGCTATTCTACTATTTGACTCACTCGTTATATTGCCACTCTACTATTTCACTCACTCGTTATATTGCCACTCTACTATCTGACTGTAATGTTAGTTCGCTGTTTTACTACATTATACTACTACTTTCATTAGTTATTATACCACTAATATTTTTCTGGTATACTTTTCTATTGTTTTACTAACTAGATATTTTTCTATTTAATTACTTGACTCACTCGTTATATCGCCACTCTACTATTTGACTGCCTTGTTAGTTAACTACTTTATTATATTATTATACTATTATTTTCTTTAGTTATCATATCACTAATATTTTTCTGTTATACTTTTCTATTGTTTTACTAACTAGATGTTTTGCTATTTAATTACTTGACTCACTCGTTATATCGCCACTCTACTATTTGACTGCCTTGTTAGTTAACTACTTTACTATATTATTATACTACTATTTTCTTTAGTTACCATACCAGTACTATTTTTCTGTTATACTTTTCTATTGTTTTACTAACTAGATACTTCACTATTTAGCTACTTGACTCACTCATTATATTGCCACTCTATTACTTGACTGCTTCATTACTTCACTAATTAGTTATATTATTATACTACTATTTTGCTGTTACACTGATCTATTATTTTATTATTTTAATACTTAATTACCTCAGTAAATAGATTCTTTGTCATTATACATATACTAAAATATCTCAAATAAATAAATTCGTTGAACAGCTATTTTTAGCTATTAATTGTATTATCCGTTCCAACGCATTCCGAATAATAATTATACTTAAGAACGCAGAAAAGCGTCCGTGATAATTGATAACAGACATTGCTTAACTCTCCAACAAAAGAATACTCTCGCGAAGATATAAAGTTCATGCTGCAACTGTTTATCGCAAAAGAACGACTGACGATTAGTCAATTAAAAGGTTAAACGAATGTTGCGCTGCTAAGATGATCAGAGCTCTTGAATCATCAGACCATCATCAATAATGTTTTAAGAAAACGTCACCATTAAACTGAGAACTTTTCTGAATTCCTATTAAAAACTTTCTTAATTGGTTCATTAGAGACTTCACTTTAAACAATTTCTAATTTCTCCGAAGATAATTTTCAGCAATTTAAAATATATTCTGTGAGTACTTTCTATGCAAACAATAGCATGGTTTTAAATATTTAGTAATAGTAAATTATAAAATTACTAAATTATTATTAAGATTGTTATTCAGTTAAAATACAAAGATTTGGTAGTTTACTTTGCGAAGCGCACTTGCAGCAGCGTGCAGCGAAGAATTAAAAATCACCTTCACTGTTTTCTCACAACTATACTTCAACCTATTGTATTGCAAATATGTTACATAAAATAATTGCGAAATTTCTGCATCTTGCCAAACATAAATAAACTGCATATTTTCCTATTGTTGAAATTCAAGGTTTCATTTGTATTTATAGTTTAACGTTTTGGGCTGATATAATTGTAAATTATATCCTTGTTGTCACATACGTGCAATTTTTATGAACCAAAATCTGACTTAAAAATATCTCCATAAGACACCAAATGTCTCCATATGATATCAGTGAATCTTAAGGGGAATCGATTAAAGGGGGTTGAAGTTAGTACAACGTACTTCTCAACCATAAAACTTGTGATCTTACCATGAATCATATATGTTAATGAAATGTTTAAAATCTGACTAAAAGCTATTTTTACGTACATCAGTGAGATCATTAAAAAAAAAAGAAAAAATAACAAGATATATTTTAATATAACCGCACGAGTCGGGAAAATTCCGCTGCCTCTTTCCTGGTTATTATCTCTGATGGTAGAAAACTGTATTTTTTAACAAGATGAAATGATTCACCGGAAAGTTAAATCATCTCCGAAGTTTTATCAAAAATGACAATGCCCTCGAATAATCATTACGTAATAATAATAATCGGTAAATAATATCGTCACATGATAAATAGTTGCACAGATGAATCATGCATTAGAAGAAAAAAAAACAATAAAAGTATGTTACTCACCACCGTTCTTAACATCCTCCTTGGCTTCATCCCCCACCGGCTGTACACTCTCCTTGCTCGTATTGCATCCCATTTTTCACTGGTCTACTCCTTTATATCCTGTTCGGAATTTCTCTGGATCTCCTTTGTATCCTGGCAATCGCAAACGCCCAACGTTCCTCGTCGTGTAATTCGCGATTACGATCGACCAAGTACTTTTCTCGTTAACATCGAGTCGTCCGGTATAAAAGGCACGATTACCACGAAGAAGCCGCGACACGCACCGTGTACGTACTCGAAAAGTGAACCGGATGACTCGGCGAGGACGCAATTATTCGTTGATTCGATAAATCACAGAGCGTACGGAAGAAAAACAATTTTCCGTTGACCGGGGGTGAACGACACGGCGTGGTACCGGCTTACGCGAGCCAGGACGAAAATGTACGACGGGGTTTGTGCGGTTGGTCGAAATGGACGTATCGGTAAATTCGATTCGGTTACGTTTCCGTACTTTCCCGAGATAAATGTCGGCGGTATTAAAATCGTACAAAAGCTACATCCGGCGAACACTAAACGCTAAACTACACGATTATCCAAGAACACAACTGTCTCGTCGGCGTCGCGAAGCGTACTGGCACAGCCGACGACCCTGCCCTTGCGTCGCGACTACGCGAGTCGATATATATGCGTACGCATGTATGGTCGCGTGTAGCGTAGGCTTCCTTTATTTTAGGGGAATGTAGGGGAACAAGTGACCCGTCAATCGTTTTATATAGCCGTGTGTGCTTGTAGGCTTCCTTTGGATAAGGATGGATCAAGGGGAACGGACTCCTACTCCTCCGATTCTGGGACATCAAATAGGAACACTGCAAAAACCACATTCATAAATTTATAAATATTCCAATTTTCAAAATTTCATAAGTAATAAATATTCAAATTTGTAAAGCAGTTTTTCAAATTTCTTAAAATTTCACCTTCTTTCAAATTTACCCTCCAATCCCTAACTCATCAAATTCTCAAACAACCATTTCCCAATTTCTACATTTATAAATTCTTCAATTCCCAAATTTTTGAAGTTCCAAAAGGAATATTCCCATTTTTATACACTCAAATTTTCCCATTTTTATACAGTCGCCTTTTCTTAGGGAAGCCTACCATGCTCTCTAATGTGTGTTAAGTTCACTCGAGATTCCTTCAAGTGATAGGGAACTCTCCCTTCGTAACCAGGATCCTAAGGGTAATAACACATTAATATCACGCCACGTTAAATGACGTGATTCTGCGAAATTATTATTATACATCTGTAAAGTGCAGCTCGAATATACTCTCGTATCAAAATATACGTATATTCTTTTATTACACGTGTTACCCGTAATTTCCATAAATTTATGTAACTCTATGATGATTTCACGTGACGCGATAATAATGCATTTCTACATCAAATTGCAGTCGAATATAGATCCACGTGTGGCGCGAGAAATAATAAAAATTAAAACGATAATGACTTTGCGAACTTGACTCAAATGAAATGAAATACGCTTTAAGGCGGATTATCTTTTAGCTAAATGCCACTCCCAGCTCTCGTGTGCACATTTTCTAGTTTTCATTGATTTCACAAACTTCGATGGTCGCTTTGTTGCACCGAGCAGACTGGTGGCAGACAGGCGCCAGCTTTCGTACTTGTCTGGTTTTCTGGAACGAATATCGATTTTACGGTTTTGATAATCCTGCACGAGTGATTCATGTCGGACGAACGCGACTCGCGTATTTGTTTCCGGTATATATCTCGCGTGACTTCTATTAAAGAGCGACAAATAGCTGCCGGCTCTTTTTTTTATACACCTTCGGCACGCGCGACTGCTCTATCATGGAGATGTTTCAGATAGAAAATTGGAACGGTTATTAACGAATTTAAGGTGGTTTTTATTAAGTATATGCAGTAGAAATTGTTGTTTACAATTTCTAATATATATTTTGTCACAGTTTTTATGTAATTTGTAGAAAATATGTACTTTTATTTTACATGTCGGAAGTGCTCCACTTGTAAGCTTCTTCCTGACGAGCTATCTTTGCGTTCTGAGCATCGAACCACCGTTTTTCGTATCCGTTACTCCTGTCGACGCCATCCCATCTGTGACCTGGTTTTATGCCGAAACGATTCGGCATATATGACCCCTCGTATTTTGGCCGATCTGAAAGTATAAAAATTAAGATATAAGTACATGTGTCAAACATATCAACAAGCAATAATTAAGTATAAATAATACATTACCTGGTTTCCTCTTTCCTTCCTTTATTTGTTTCTGTTTAATGTATTCCAACATGGGATCACCTTCTCTTTCTTGTTCTCTGAGTCTTCTGTCCAAATCAGCATCATCCGCATATCTCGCTAATGGCTTACTCATTTCGTACAAATCGTCTTTTAACTTTTCTTCACGATCTTCTACTTGTTTCAAACTGATAAAAGAAGTGTACTCTTAGAATTTCGCACAAAGGCGATTTTATGCTGTAAATAAGATGTTTACTTACCCGGCTCCCCATTTAGCATACTTTTCGTCAAGTTCTGCTTGCCGCTTTTGTTTCTCACGTTCCTCAGCTGCTTCCGCTTCTAGGTTACGCTTTCTACCAGTTTTAGAATCGCGTACAATCACCGCTTGACCAACACCAGTAACATCTTTACTAAGCTGTAAAAGAAAACAAATTTTAGAAAATAATTTATTTACTCAATAAAACTGTTTCAACATGACAGTCAATATAATAAGAAAATAAAATTAGCAAATACCTTGCTGAATTGCTCAGCCTCTCTTTTTTTATGTGCCTCTGTTTCTTCTCTTAAAGCTCTAGCATCCTGCAATCCTGCTGTCTTTCCATCCAAAGTTTTCTTCATCCGTCTTTCATTATCCACATCCTCAATATCTCTGTGTTTTGATTCTGATTGTCTGTTACTATCGTGTTTAGATCTCTCCTTCCTATAAGAATTTTCTGTATGTTTACTCTTTCTCCTAGGTGGGCTCAAATCTGAATCATAATGTTTTCTGTTTGACTTGGAGCTTTTATCAAAATGTTTATAATCTTTTTCCCTGCGTGAGTCTGAATGATTGCTTCTATGTCTATGTTCTCTCTCTGGGTTGAAATCACTGTGTTTATTATATTTAGCATCAGAGTATGAACTTTTATGTTTCTTGCTTTGTCTTGGTGGACTAAGATCAGAATCATAGTGTTTATGTTTCTTTTTCCTTGGTGGACTTAAGTCTCCATCAGAATCCTTTCTGACTCTTCTAGGAGGACTTAAATCTGAGTCAGAATCATTCCTAGCTTTCCTAGGAGGACTTAAGTCTGAATCAGATCCTTTTTTATTTCTTCTAGGAGGACTCAAGTCTGAATCATGTTTATCTCCATATTTTAACTTCTTATCAGATTTATGTTTTTTACTCTTTCTTGGTGGACTTAAATCAAAGTCAGAATATTTCTCTTTTCTTTTCTTCTTTTTTTTAACTTTATGAGTCGGAATATTCACTGAACTATCACTGTCACTACTACTTTCCGAAGATTTCTTTGCATGTTTCTTCGACTTTCTTCTAGGTGGACTCAAATCACTGTCAGCATCTGTTCTGTTCTGTTTCTTAGACATCCTTGGAGGAGACAAATCATTATCATCCGAAGGTTTCTTTTGTTTTCTCCGTGGAGATAAATCATGATCCAACATATTTTTTTCCTTCCTAGATCTTTTGTTTTCTTTGTTAGAACTGGTGATAGTCAAGTCTCCACCTTCGGTATCAGCTACAATTTTCCATCTCCTTTTATCTGAGAAGTCAACCGGTCCACGTTCGTCCACTACACCGGCGATCTGAGGTGCATCTTCAGCATCAATGAAAATATCAAATTCGTTTTCCTCCATAGGTCTCATGTTCTTCAAGTCTATGTCATCATCAATGATCTTTACTCTGCAAAACACATCTTATAATTTGTGCAAATGAACTTAGCAATCTTTGTAAAGGATCAATTAGTTTCCAAAGTTAAAATCGATTATCGATTTTGTAACTTTCTCTGTGAAAACACGATCCTTCGCATCTTTAAACAAAATTTCAAAACATGTACTTCTGGAAGATGCGTAAAACAATTACTATAACCTAAAACACAAGGGTTTACTGTTGAAACTGCCAAGGGAAGGTATATTATTTGCAAATTACAACTTACGTCTTTGCTCCGACTTTCATCTTTTTCTTTTTCTTCTTCTTTTTATCTTCGCCATCTCCGGAGGACAAATATTTCTTTAAATATTCTTTCTGATCAGCAAACTTCTTCTCCATGACTGCCAACGCACATTTACGCGCGGTTTCGTATACTGATCACGCGATGGCACTGCGCTCAACATTTAAATATTTAGCGCGAAAATATTTAATATTCCTTATGTTTTTTAAAAAAATAGATAATGGAGACATATGTATATGTATACTGTAATTAGTACTGCCAGTATAATATTAACACACGTTGACCTCCAAATTTTTAAATTTCAAAATACCGATTTGTACATTCTCAAATTTCAAGATCTATGTATACAAATTCTTAAATACATCACTATTATACATATATTGTTAATAGAGTACTATCAACAATTTTGGATAATATCTATTAAGAATCCAGAGTATTGAAAGCATCTGTTAATTGTCTGAGGTCCTCAAGAATCCTAAGAAATTTTATAGAAAATTAAATAACTTATAAATGTCCTAAAGAAAGTTAAAAGAATTCACAGTAGTTCCACTGAAGCTTGAGGAGCTTAGGGAGATCTGTAACCATAAAACTCAGGGAGATCTTGAAAATTGTGGAGATCCTAAGAAGAGCTAAAAATCCGAGGGAGGTCCTAGAAAATATATAATTGACAAAAGTGGTGGAAGAATCGAGGTTTCTAAAAAGACCTTGGCAAAAAGATCTAAGTGCCAAAAACAGTCTTAGAATTGAGCAATCTAAGAGGTCCCAGGGAGACTTAAGTTCCTCTACATGTATGTACACACTTGCAAATGAACGTCCGACGCAAACGGACGTGATTATGCATGCTCGTGTGGCCCCAGCCGTAGGATTCACGGTGCCCCATGCCAGACGAACCTTATCGACTTTATCCATCGACCCCAGGTATAGGCTAGTCAGGAACGCGACAAACCGAGACGATCTAATCCGTGGTCGGTGTACGAGAAACTGGAGAACGGTTCTCCATTGGTCGACCAGAGGAAAGTGAGTAATTTACGTGGTGCTGGAGGTGGAAACCAACAGTAGGAGGAGGTAGGGGAGCGAAAGTGAACACAGCTCCAAGAATGGGCAGGAAGAGACGGGCTCCTTGAGCCAGCGGCTGATACTTTTGACGTAGGAGCATTGTTATCGACGTTTTACCGTCGATCCGTCGATACCCGGTTCGTTTTATTCTTGACCGGTTGGCTCGAAATTATCATCGTGCGTGCGTGGAAAATGAAAGCGAGGAACGACGCGATCGTCGGATCGAGGAGAGCCTACCTGGCGCTGTGAGATTCCCCGCCAGACCAGTTCCAAACAGAGAAACGTATCGTGTGCAAGGTTATAGCAGTGCTGTGCCAGTGATTCTCACTGACATGCATGCACAAATTTTGCTCGTCAATCATCGTGAAACAGTTCCGACCTTAGCTAAACGTTCCACCTAATCCTGATCCTGAACAGCCGAAAACATGACGCGAAAACTGAGCAAGTTCCTGATACTCTTCGACAACACCAACCTCCTGTATTTCCCGGGACACTTTTTGTCGGGAAGAGTACTCATCGAGCTGGATGACGAGGCCTAGTAAGTAATTGGGTGATATTCAAGGTTTATCCGTAAGTGATGGAATCGGTGATGCTATTTTCAGAGTGGTATTTGTGAATAGTTATTAGCGAAGGGACGTCATCACGGTGAGGTGTTGAATATTAACCTTCAGACGGCTTGATGACTGAAATTCGAATTCTTTTTGGTTTTGTACATTAACGGGCGGAAAATGTGGGGGAGTGATTACGTCAAATTCGCGTAACATCTTCTGTGGCCGTTGAAGACTTTCACGACATAAATGTGGATAATTGTATCGTTCATTATACATATTATTAATTGTCATCGATAACAATAATGAATTATACAATATTATAATATTTATTACAATACATAACATTATGTATTTATGTATTTATGTTTATTATAATTATGTATATGAATTATTCTAGTTATAATGAATATCGTATTATAATATCGATTATAGCTGTAATAAATATTTTATCATGATTATAATCGAGTACCATGAATAGATAACTCAGTAATTAGTAGTGATAGTCATAACAATAATTAACTGAGAAAATAATTAACGCGAATGATCCTGATAACAAATGTTCTTTTATACTCGGCACATATTATTCGTAATAAGGTTTCACTCTGTTAGAATCATATAATTAATTAATGCTAATGAAAGTGTTAATTTAGTGTAACAATTTCGAATCGTGTTAATGATATAGAATTACTTTCTCAGTGGAAAGTGAACTCGATTTTTAAATGTTGAAAAACAAATTATTTCGCACTAGTTTTTATAAATGATACTTGAATTAAATGCCTCTAGGTAACCATCTATGGAACTAATTGTGAACAGTAATCGAGTTTTCTTTTCTCAAAGAACTTATCGCATCAAGAAACCAATTAATCTTTTCAAGGATACTGACACATATATGTTAATTCTTTAATAAATTCTATAACCCAAGGTCATATATCAGAATCTTTTTTTTATATTAAATTTAATCATTACCAATTTAAAATAAAATATATTAGTTATAGTGTGTACGTTAATTAAATACATAAAATACATTTATCCTATGTATGACATTTTTAATATATTTATTTAAAAAATAAAAATGTAGTAGAAGTTCATTCTTGAAAAGGTTGGAAACGCACGAACAAAATTTCCCACTGTTTATGATATTTATAAAAGAAAGATAAGAATGGAATTATTTAATTAATCTCTGTTTAATGATACGTTTGATGTGTTCCAGTGTTTCAGGGTTGCATTTTCACGTAATCGGCGAAGGAGTGGTCCGTGTACGCAGCCAACGGGCCGAGAGGGTTTACGACAAAGAAAACTACATTGATTTTCGTATGAGATTACTGGGCGAGCCAGGTAATGAAAAGAAATTGCATTACGGTACATTTAATGTAGCCGTTAAGGCGAAATGGGCACAATGTACTTTCGTATAATGAACCTTGCACGATAAGCCTGCATTTTAATAGTTAAATCAAGTCCACAAGAATTCGCATAAATAATCGCAACTGGAAGTGATGCATTACCCTTAATCATTGATGCTTCAGTTTACCTGAGCTCGTTTGTTTTTACAGTTATATTAGATTAAGAGTATTTGATGTATCAGAATAATGTAACTCTGATTATATTGCCAAGAAAGTGTTGCACCGAAAGATTTTCGAAGATAAATGTTCAAGTTTCTGTGTTATAAAATTTCAAAAAATTCACCCAATTTCAAAGTTAAATTTCGAAATTTCGAAATCTAGTTTTCAAGTATCCCACTTATAGTTTCCTCAAATTTCTAATTTCTTTTCTAAAGACAGCAATATAACAAGAGCATGTAAAACCAATAGAAACTAAAATTTCTAATGTCACTTTCTATAATCCAATTGATAGAGCATGAAGATTACTGACAAGTTCAGAATACGAAAACGCTAGAAATTGGGAGCAAAAATATAAATTTTCATACGAGCTCGTTTCTAAGAAAACAGTCGTAAATAACTATTAAAAAATACAAACATTTCGATCCAACGGTTGTGTACAAAACTTCTGTGCCCCATGCCGCACCTGCCACCACCATGCTTCGCATAATAATGCAAAAACCATTCTTCTTGGTTCTGTGTTGCACGTGCGATGACACCATCGTTCAGGAGAGGGACCATCGCTGCTATCACCGGGAATCCATAGCTTTCCATTCAAATTAGGCTTGCCTTTGGGTCTGCCGTCTACTTTCTTGGGTAAACATGGCTGGGTACAGTATTATTGCAAGGCTGCGCTTCGTGAACCCGGTGGCTTGACTCATAAGAATCAACAAGTCTTCATCGTGATGAACCCCATCGATCTGAATTTGGAACAACCAATTTTAGCGGTGAGGTTAAATATTATTACACTGAATGTTTGATATTATTGCGCGGAGTTTGAAAATTTTAGGAGTAGTTGGAAATGTGGAAGTTTGGCAATTCGGAATTTGGGAGTTGGGAAATATAGGAATTTAGAAGTTTGGGAATTATTTAGAATTTTGGGTATTTAGGTATTTGGGAAATTAGGGAGGTAGGAACTTAGAAATTTAGGCATTTAGAAATATAGGAATTTAGGGGTTTAAGAATTTTGGGGATTTAGGATCTTAGGAATTTAGAGATTCAGGAATATAGAAATTTAGGTATTCAGAAATATGGGAATTTAGGGGTTTCAGAATTTTAGGGATTTCGGAATTTTAGGGGTGGTTTTAGGAATTTAGCAATGTGGAAATTTTGGACGTTTACAAGTTTGAAAATTTAGGGTATTAACAGGTTAGAAATTTAGAAGTTTGACGACTTCAAATTTTATAAATTTCCAATTAAGGATTTTCGAATTGCAGTTTATTGGAAATCTAAAAATGTGAGAATTTGGAGTTTGAAAATTTGTAACATCCTTGCCTACATATGTATATTGTTTTAGAAGTAGATTAGGTGCCTAGGGTAGAGTCTACTTTGGTCCCCATCCACCATTGCTAAATCTCATTCATCAACCTTTAAAAATGCATTCCACATTTCTTAAACCTTACAAAGGTACCAAACATACATATAACTGCATATAAGCAAAACTACATAAACTTATAATTAACATTGAATTACGTATAATTAACATAGTATATAATTAACATTGAAGATCGGCGTGCAATTCACGAGTAATTAAACAAATCCTCTCGCGACGAGTCCTAAATCACGAAACAGTGTCGGTCGGTTGATTTTATTGCGCTTACGATTACACTTAAACGATTTCATTTGCAATCTCGTTGCACGCGACACGACCGTTTCGTTCGTAATGGCTCTCTAACGAGAGAAACCTATGTTTGATTGAAATTAATCGATGAACATGACTCGAAATTCGATTCGTTCGGCTTGAGATACCGTTCTGAAAATTATGCGAACATTAACGCAGCAACACAGATATTAGTTACACTTACTTGATCGCAATGTTCTGTAACGTCTGAAAAAAGTGACGTTTTTACACGCACGTATTCTTTCTTGCATATTAACAGATTCTTGCTTCTTCGAGCGTTTTATAACCAAGTTCTGGATAATGGTCAACGACCTGTGTAGAAAGCGATCATGACCCATGGTCCACGGAAATTATGTTACTTTCTTTCGTTTCCTGCATCAAAATTTCAGTACACGTTCTTTCCGATCATTTGTCATGAAAATTTGTCTTGTAGTACTTCTACTGTTCTTTTATTCAAACCAATACTTCTTAACGTTTCATAAATAAGTCATTTTTTAACTAAAACTTATAAAATGACAATCTATACTGTATTGGCTTTATAATTTAAGGTGGCTTATTAGTAATTAAAGTAATCTTCATTCAGTGTCTTGAAGCAGTTCTTTGATGAAATTCCAACTTCTTCACGTTTAGTAATAAAACACTGTGATTAAATAAAAAAAGGAAGACAAGGAATATTTACGGTAATTTAAATAATAACGAAGAGTGTATTACAAGATATAACAACAGTACAGTGCATTATTTCATATAAAATACTTGCAGAATAATGCAAAGACTGTCAGTGTCTGTTCTCCACTCCTCCATCTTGTTTTATCGAGTTCAAGGTTTCTGACATTGCGCGACACAATTTCTGCAAAACAGAACAATTTGTTGCGAAAATTGTTTGACGCTACATCGATGGTACTGCCGTTTACCTGACCAGAGAAACGCACAACAGCAAACAATATGTAATATAAGATAATTATTACGTAGGCATGTGACATTCAGTTTCGAACGCGAGCGACCGCATTGTTGATTCAATTGTGTAGTCACATTCATTGCACACGCCTTGAATTGCGTAATCGACAGGTTTTCAAGTGATAGCCGATAGCATTGATCTCCCGGTGAATGTGGAAGTAAATGAATACTCGAACATCGCAAGTATGCGAAAAGAATAAAGAGTGAAAGACAATAGACACCTGTTCCTAGAAACTGTTATGTTACAGAGAAGCTCAATTACATCCACTACTTATTCCCACGGGGAAAGCAGTTATTTTCTTGTTTAGAAGAAAAATTATGCTAGTCCATCTTGGAGAAAATTCTTTCATAAAGAGTTGACTTGTTATATTGCCGCAAAGGGGGGCGTAGCAGTTGACAATTCTTGGATTTGGGAATTTGGGGATTTGGGAGTTTAGAGATTTGGGGGTTAGAGATTTGGGAGTTTAGGGATTTGGGGGTTTAGGGATTTGGGGTGTAAGGATTTGGGGGTGTAATGATTTGGGGGTGTAGGGATTTGGGGGTGTAGGAATATGAGAGTTTAGGGATTTGAAAGATAAGGGATTTGGGGGTTAGAGATTTGGGAGTTCAAGGATTTGGGGGTGTAAGGATTTGGGGGTGTAGGGATTTGGTAATGTGGGAATTTGGAAGATAAGAAATTTGGGAGTTTAGGGATTTGGGGGTGTAAGGATTTGGGGGTGTAGGGATTGGGGGATGTAGGAATATGAGAGTTTAGAGATTTGGTAATGTGGGAATTTGGAAGATAAGAGATTTGGGAGTTTAGGGATTTGGGGGTGTAGGGATTTGAGAGTTTAGGGATTTGGTAATGTAGAAATTTGGAAGATAAGAGATTTGGGAGTTTAGGAATTTGGGATATATTAATTTGAGACATAGAAGTTTGTGACATAGGAATTTGTGACATAGGAATTTGTTAATTACACAACTCTCCATACAACTAGCCCGCAAATCCCGTTAAAAGCGACAATATAACGAGAGTCTACTGTAATTCAGCACCAATACAATGAAAGTCGCCGCAACTGGCTCGCCAGGAATCAACGCGTTCTCCTGTCAATAATTATTCCATTATATAAAGCTTGAGGCATCAAATCAGAGAAGATGAAAAATCCAATGAACGTTTTTTATCTGTTTCCAATAGCAACCAGCAAGACAGGAAATTGAACAACGGGTCGGAGTGTCTTGCGTTTCCGGTGGACCAGTATTTTGCAGAGTGAGCCTCGACCGAGGCGGATACGTACCTGGTGAAACTATTGGCATTTCAGCGACTGTCAGCAATCGAAGCAAAGTACGTATCATATTTCGACTGGATGGTTAACCAAAAGAATTTCTAGCGTGGAAATAGGGTCAGCATAATATGATACTATCGTATATCTTTTAACAGGTGAATGTTCTTTCTGCTTGAATTGTATGTGAAGCAAGTCGATAAGGTGTCGATAGATGCACTAAAGAACCTTCCAATACCTTCGCAATTCTACCTAAAAAGAAACTGAATACAAAGGCTATTTAAAAATTATTATCTTTTTATGAGAAGAGAAAAATTATAAGACATTTTATAGTTACCTCCATGTTTTATAAAAAGTTTCTGATATACGATAAACTTTCAGTGTAACAAAAATTTAAGATATTTGTTGGAAACAATTTCATAATGCAAAATGTATGAAGATAGATATTCAAAAAATAAGATGTAACAATTTTATTTTGCACCATTTTCCTTTGGAAAGTCATTTTTTTATAATGTATATTTTTTATCATACTGGCATGCAAAGTATAATTTTACGAAAAATAATGGAAACCATCGCAGAACTTGAAGTTTCTTCAGATTTAATCCGAAGAACGATTTATAACCAGTTATCCATCTTGATTGGCACATAAATTTGAAGAGAATATTCGATAACACTTGTCAAGTTGTATCTCGCATAATTGATAACTTCAACAGGTAACGATGAAGTCGACTAAAGCATCCTTGACTGAAACGATCCAGTACCGGTGTCGAGGTAAAGTACTCGCAAGCGAGACAAGAGAGTTGGCAAGTGTTTCCCGAGGGAAGATCCGTCCTGGTGAAGGGGAAGAGTGGCTGAACGAACAAATGTACGTTCCGCCCTTACCACCCACTAATCTTCGTGGCTGCAATCTCATCAACGTTCTTTATCACGTCTACGTAAGTACAATAACGTTTAAATTATCGTGATTACAATTGCATGTAGCATGACTAATTAGTCGCACTTTCTTTCTGCTTCTTGCTTCAACCTTTTTACACAAAATAAACGGAGTGTCTGAAAAAAACGATGTGACTTCTTAGCTGCGAATCGTAACATTTCTTTGTAGACTTTCGAATTCTTCTTGTAGTAAAATGATAATTAAAACTAATAATTTATATTAGTTTTCTAATATAACAAAAGTTAACTACAGAGGTGTTGTAGATGTTTTGTCGCATGTAATATAACACAATTGTTACTGAGAGCATCACGGAACTGCTTACAGTTATGTTTATCGATAATCTAAATTTTGAATAACTAGAATAAATGCGATCATAGAAATATTACAGCGATATGACTATAAGTGTTATCTTTTATGTTACAGTTCGTGATAAGTCCGAAGAGCTTGGATAAAGAGATCAAGCTACAAATACCAATTGTTCTGGCGACGTATCCTTTGAGACAGGAAGGTGCTCCAGCGGGAACTGCACCGTCGAAAAGGGGAGCACATTACCCGTCGACCCTGCCGATATTTCGGCCGTGGTTGGACGATAAAGCTTTCGAAATACAAGAGTGAACGTTTAATTAACTTTCTCCGATGGCCTTGATACAAAACTGTTGACAGAATGATATAAAACAATGAAGAACCTACGACCCTTCGACAGAGTTAATACGCTTATAACAATGTTTATTTTTTGATCAAACTGAATTTAACTGAACTAAAATACAAACGAGGACTAAAAGTACTTATTATATTCACATTCCATGTATTTTCGTACTTTTTACTAAATTTAGAAACTAGGTAGGGAATATACAAATCTAGGTATTAAAAAACCAATGTAGATTTAGGGACTATGTTAATACTTTGTAAATGTCGCGTTGCGAATTAAACGTATTGTAAAAAATATTCTCTGCATATTCTTAAGTATAGATTAGTGAACATTCGATTTACGTGTCGAATAAAAATCCAAATTATTAGCGAAGCTTTTAGGTACTTATTTAACTGCCGAAATTAATGTTATTATTAACAAAATATTTTTACAAGATGTATAAAATTACGTGTTCACATCGACGAAACTGCCATATTTATGTACGATAAATATGACTCGTGAAAAGAGAGTATAATACAGAAAGTTTACAATTATTTTCAAGTCCCCATCTCTCCTTTCAATTTCTCCAAAACTTTCTCCACGGTGGTCCCAGACACTAGAATAACCTTCTGCCGACTTTTAGAGCCCTATAAAAAATAATAACTCGTATAAAAATTAATAGGGAGAAAGAAAATTGAAATTCAATCAACAGGTATTGAACTAACTCGGTCTAAAGACACGTCGGATTTTCTCATTCCCAAAACGGAAGCTAAATATTTCACGAGTTCCGTGTTTGCTTCGCCTTCGACAGGAGGTGCCGAAATTGCAACCCCTACAGCATCCTCGGAAATATCTAAAAGAAATGTTTACTGGAAGTTTAATTTATCACAAATTATTTACAAAAAAATTTTACCGGTTATATTGTTATGCTTCGCTCCAGGTTTTGCTTGAATTTTTATAGTAACATTTCCACTTTTATCCGTACCGATGGGTCCCTTCGGTTCCTATTAAAATTAAGTTGTTAAAATCGCAATCGGAATATACAAAACAAATTTAATAAATATATTTGAAATGCTATGTCGAATGTATAAATACAGATGCAAAAATAATATTTCAATTTTAGATTCAAAAAGTGCGCAACACTTGATAAGGAGGGATTCTATTTTAAAAACAGTATCTAGTAAATTGCAAATATAACGTTGCCGTTCCTGTATTCGCAAGCGACGCCTAGCAGCGTGAAATATAACTAGAAGGTGTAACATAGAAAATGTCATGTTATTTTCTTAATAGGTGATCAAATCACGATCACTCATCAATTTATCATCCTCGCAATTGGGATTGGTAAGCCGTTAATTTATCTCGCTAACTAACCTCAGTGACCGCTACTTTTTTAGTCTTTCCAGCTTTCTTTGAACCCTGCTTCGACATTTCTCGAGTATTTGCAAAGTATCGCAAAAGTTTTCTGCGTAGGCATGTATTACCAAAGTACCACGTCATTTAGAATTTCTCTCGATCACTTGCACCATATTTTAGAATTAGCGGCTTTGCTTTATGATGATTCGGTTGATACTTTTAACCTCAACAACTGTTCCTCTGACCGATGCATCTGCGCACGTGTGGCAGTGCTGCCAACCTAGGGGAATTTGTATGCGCGCGAAATATCCGAATTTTTAAACTTTTGGACATGCAAAAATTTAACAATGTAAAACTGCAAAAATTGATTTATTTTAACTACGTTCAACTCTTCAATTTTGATAAAACTTTGTAAAAGCTTTAGACTTTTTCATTGCTAATTTTTTTAAACATTAACATGTCTAATATAATTCTTGTAATTTGTAATACTTTCTGTATTAATAAAACGAATTTATTTTTAATAAAATATAGATCAAAATGCCCAAGAAGTTCGTCGGTGAAAACAGCAAAGCTGTCGCTGCTAGGGCAAGGAAGGCAGCGGCAAAAGAAGCTGAAAATACAAAAAAAGCTCTGGAAGCTGAAGAGAAAGCTTGGAAGGATGACGACAAGCAGCTGTTAAAAAAGAAACAGCGACAGGTATTTAAATAAATGAACATTTTTTAGTTTAAATAACTGAATACCTTCTAATTTAAGTAAATGATTTATTTTAATATTTATCTCAATTGGACTGAACTTTCAGGAGGAGCTTGAAAAGAAGCGACAACAGCAGCTAGAGAAGAAAGCAGAAGTGAAAGCTTTGCTTGAAAAGGAAATGGCAACTATAAAAGTAGGTGGAAAACAACCTGCTGCAAAAATAACTAGAGCAGAAATTGTAGCGGTAACGGAGAAACGAAATCAGGCAGCAACGACGAAGAAGAAAGAAGAAGAGAAACCAATTGAAGAAAATTTGAATAGGTTAACTATTGAAGGTGAAACAGCACATGGTATAGATGAAGCTTTATCTGTTTTAAGGTAACAATAACTACAAATGCATACTCATTCTTTAACACTTATGTGGGCAACTTAGAAATGGTACTCTTTAAAATCTTAATATGGCATTAGTTTAACAAGAACACGATTAAAAAAAATGTAGAAATGTATATGAAGTTGCTCGCATAAGATTTAAATGTGCATCTTAAATAAATGTAAAATTATCCATTTTAGTACAAAGGATCCAGAAATCGATCGTCATCCTGAAAAGCGTGTGAAGGCTGCGTTTGCAAGTTTTGAAGAGAGAATGATGCCTATAATTAAGGAGCAAAATCCTACTTTAAGGTTAAGTCAATTGAAGCAGATATTAAAGAAAGAATGGATGAAGTCGCCCGAGAATCCTCTGAATCAAAAATTACTCCTGAATCGTTGATACAAAACACAAGAAACACGTATACGACTGATTAGATGGCTCCAAGGAACACGTGAAATGAGAAGACTCATAATAAATATAATCACGAACAAATCAAGTATCTGTACACAATTTTATTGTAAACGAATAAGTTATACTCCGGGTAGAACACATAAAATAACATTTGCATAAAATCATCTTTGGTATAACTTATACGCTACTACATAGCCTCTACATTGTATTTTACACTTTCATTTACAAAAAGAATAAGATGATCGTTGATTAAAGGCTGCGTAAATTCGAACGGAATCGCTTCAACAATCGTGTACACGTTTTGGCACAGTTACTATACAGACTTGTAGAATTTTACAAAATTTCAGTATCCTATATTCATTTGTCTTCGCTATATAAAAATTCGTATAAAAGATAAAATAGTTCAAAAAAACAGATCGGTTACTTAATTACAATTGTATAAAAATATTATTCTATACAAATGAATTTTCACCCGTTAGACTCTTAGATTTATATACAATCCATCCTAATCTTTGTCTCGATGCATTCAATTCGCCGCGGCAAATCAAGCACAAGGCACTGTGATTTCGTTTGTCATGTACAATGAGTAAAATACCCGTACAAAGAACTTGATTTAAAATATAATCTTATCAAGTAATAACATACATGGTCCGCAAAACGTATTTTTTCCTAGTGAACATATATACCCAGTCATTTCACCGTAACCACCTTCTTGTTCTTCCATAAATCTATGAAACAGTGTATCATGTGATTCACTTGCTCCGGGCAATCAGTCATCGGTGTATGGCCGGCAGTTGGTATAGCTTCGAGGAAAGCTTTCAACATAGTCTAAAACATGAAATAATCACAATTAATGTTAGCAATAAAATTAGAATTATTTTTGAATTATCAAATATTATTTAAATATTTTAATTCTTTAGAAATATGAATTGTTTTAGACTACTTTTATATTTCAAAATAAGTTGATACATCACTTGTAACCGACAAAATTTTTGTCAAATTTTGAGATATAAATTGACGTAGCAAAAATGCTATTTTGCAATACTTCTCTGTCATGAAACGAAATTAGACTGTTCCCGTTTTACAACTGTTTGGTATACAACTGAACACCATAAAAGAATTGTCGAAAAACCGTACCCTCTCCATTTGGCATTCCTGCACGAGCGACACCTTGTTGTCCCTTAGGCCATGTATGAGAAGAGTCGGCGTGCATATCCTTCTATGGAAAACATAATCCCCTTCCGGCCAGACCATGCCGTCCAAAACGTGTTTCATGTGCGATGGCCATTGTTCTGGTGGCTCGGGTCCACAATATGGGTGTTGACGTCCTCTCGCCGAATATAATATATCTCTGTGAAGGCCGCACATTAAAAAGGGCGCCAGAATTGCTCTCAAGCAACAATGACCAGCGCTTTCGGTGCTAGGTGCTGCTAAAGGTGTCGGGCCACCTCCGGATATCAGGACTAGCTGATGGATGCTGGTGTCGTATTTACAAGCCAACGCGGCTGCGAAACTGCATCTGTAATTAACGAAAATTACGCAATTGACACTTTATCACTACACTCGTTGGTTCTTTACATTCCTTTCCAGTCCATTTCATTTCACAGAACTTTATTTCTATGTTAAACTATGATATATTGTGGTGAGGTATTTCTTTCTTGTTTGCATAATTCAAAGTTTTGCTATGAAGATTTCTATTTGAAAGTCGTTAGATTTCTTTTAGGTACGATGAAATGTAGAGAAAATTAAGCTCTCTTTAGATCATAGATTCTTTTAGCTTTTTCTAGGTCCAGCACCTTTAGGATCTTGAGGTGTAAGTCCTAGACTCTCTTAGGATCTCCATAGCTTCTAAGTTCTCCTTAGGTCTCCTGTAGGTTTTACGCTTTTTCTAGGTCCTACATTCTCAATTAGTTCTCTCCAGATCTCCAATCATAAGTTTCCATAGGATCTCATTCTAGATTCTACCTCAGTTTTGTCTAGATTCTAAATTGCTCATAAATCATAAGCTTCTCGAAATCTTAGGTTTTCTTTGTCTCTCTTCCAACAATCTCGTCTTTCCTTAGATTTTCCAAAAGGAAACTAAATTCTTATCATAAGCGAACAATGAAATCTTTGCAGGATATTTTCACGAAAAAAGGATCGAAATCCAGAGACGTTATTTATTGGACCGATAATGTCCTTTCTCCGCGATTCATACTAGGCTTAGAGAACGCGTTCTTAACTCGTTGCCGCAATCTTGTGTAGGACATAGGTGTGGATTTTTTTCGCAGTTGAACGGCTATTGAACCGTACGTGGTTCGTGGACATAGCCAACGGCCTACATGTCGTGTTGCAATGTCGCGCGATGAATTAATAGCGCCCGCCTCGTTATTACGGCATCGCGTCGTGTAGGTCGTGATTGTCGGCCAACTGACCGTATTCATTAGTAATTTATACTACCAATAAAAAAAGATCACGAGACTCGCGTGACAGATCTTAAAAAATTATTATCGTCTTATACAAGCAATTTAAATGTTTACATCTTTTTTTTCTAACTATACTATAATTAATGCAATTTTTTCTACATATAGAGTGCAAATCAAATTCAGCTAATTCAATTTCTGAACAAAAACTGTTGTATTCATTTCTAAGATTGCAGTTTCCTTTTTAAAGCTGATTTGCCTATCCATTAATATCTTTATCTGTAGACTAATGTTATAATTTATCTTGAATACCTCTCCGTTGTGTTAAAGTTCCATTTTCTATATTAATCGCGGTATTTAATTTGCCATTTATAATACGTATGAAATAGACAAATAACAGTCATAACGAGTATCATTTGTTGAACTTATCTCTCAGGAAATTCGCGTTACATGTGGAACGACCTGATACAAAATTACAAATTAACAAGCACGTGCAACATTCTAATTATTGAATCTCTCACCTAAGAAACCGCAACGTAATTCACCCGTGTAAGTTACACTCTAATAACACTGTGCCACGTTATAATGCCGGATGAATCGTAGTTTCGGCGCGGGAAATAAATTGAACGCGATTAAATGAAGCACTAAAAAGAAACGTTAAAACGTCCATTCCGCAGGCATTTGTAAAAATGAATCGATCAGCCAGGTAAATCTGAGGAACTCGAGGAACGTGAATTAAATGCGCTTTCAACTTCAACCATTAGCCGTTTTGTCGGTTAAACGCGTGCAGGTAATGCAACGATTTGAACGTCAAGGAATTTGTAATCTTCAAGAAGAGAGATCCGATAAGACACACAGTCTCGCGTGTACCGTGCAATTACGATACCAACAGATGCTTTTAAATGGTCAAAGATAAGTTACGCGATTACAGTCAAGTTTCTACTAGTCACGGTCAAATAATTCTATGACGGTGATAAACGTAGACCGAGGTATACTCGGGGACGGTATGTTGGTAGCTGGATGTTACCGTTTACGGATTATCGATTATATTTTAATTAAAGCGGATTAAGCATCGAATTTTGATGCCCACATATTTATGGCACAATGTGGTAGGTCGAAATTAACATACGAGTGCTTCATATGAGATCTACTATTCTATTTAGCAGACTAGTTGTCAGCACACACGTTTAAAAGTATAATTAGTACAGTAATAAGTATGGATTATTTATAGTTGTATATTTTCAACAAGAGCTTAAAGTAAGTTGAACTGGGGTTTTAATGAAATTCTGCTCTACATATCCAGTGGTATAAAATACCCGTTATGTTCATTTGGACTGATTCATTCTAATATTTGTTCTGAAATGTTTTGTTAAACAAGTTAAAGTAGCAGAAAACCTGTAAAGAAGCCATAAATGAAATGAATACTCGTAACAGGCAGACTTACCCATAATTATGTGCAACCAGAACACACTTCTGACCGGGTCTGAACGCGTAGTGGCACAGGATGGTATCCAAATCCTTCAGAAGCTTATTAAAATGATAATCTCTGGATCGACTAGGTGCTGAGCTCATCCCGTGTCCCAGCATTTCAGGAGCGATGCAAGGATAGCCCAGAGCGGAAAAGTACTGAAGCTGATGTTCAAAGATATCCGCGGACGACCCAAAACCGTGCAGGAAGACGATCATGGGTTTTCTGTTTCTTCTAAACGTCACCAAATCTAAAGGAGTCTGTTCGTCTCCCATAGAAGGGTCCATATCCTCGATATTTGGCCACGTTTTCCTGTAATCCTCCAATTCGATGGGCGCAGCCTCCGTTCTCAGCTCGAATCTTCCCATTTTCTCGTTCCAGCTGGACTTCTCCAAGGACTCGTCGGACTCGACAGGGTTCACACAGAGCTTTTCCTTCAACTTGGCCATCGCGTTGCTCTTCTTAGGCCTGAAGGACGACTCGTTGTCCTTGAATTCCAAGCGCAGCTTCTCGAAACTGGCCTCGTTAACAGTTTCCTCTAGCTGCTTCGCGGGCTGCTGGTCCGCGCTCTCGAGATTATCCGTCGAGATATCGATTCCTTGTTGGACTGCTCGAACGCTCGAATCCTGCGGCTTGCTCCTTTCCGCATCATTCTTCCCGGTGACCTCCGATCCCTCGTTGGTCAGCTGCTCGCCGCTTCTCGGAATCATCGTCCCGTCCGCTCTCTTTGTCGGCTGACCTCGAGGATCGTTCTCCTGGCCACCTGTGCCGCTCAGATCCTCCCAACTGTTTCTCAGCAACAGTGGCGTTCTGCCCAGTTTCTCGTCGATGATCCTCAGCAACGATTGCTCCAGGCTAGGCTCCTGGTCCGGCTGGAACTCGATCGTCTCCACGCTGTTGATCCCCGAATCGACGCAGTCCAATTGTTCTAAGGTGACTTCCGGCCTCAAATAAAAATCCAACGAATCTGGATCGTTGGCAGAACCTATGAAGCCACGATTCACGTAGCCTTCGTTGTCCTTCGACTCCGTCTCCTGCTTCTCAGGCTGGAAAGAGAAACTGATGTCTTTGAACGGTTCATCGTCCTCTGATTTCCTTTCATTCGACGTTTCTTTATCCGTGCTCGATCGTCCCGAGCCGTTTTCCTTATTACCAACCCTTGGATCTTTGATAAGAGTGTCCTCCGCGCCGGCTATGTACCTCACCGTGTCGTCCAAGATCTCTTCGAGCAGCACGTTGATGTACTTCTCCAGATCCTTCACGATTTTGTTCTTGATCTTCTGCTCGCTCGCTTGCTGATCTTTCTTATCAACGCCATCATTGTCGTTCGTTACTGAAGCATCCTTCTCCTCCGTCTTAGCTGGCTCGTTTTCAGGAACCTGCAGTTTCTGCAAATTCACCGAGACTCTTTGCTCGAGTTCTTCTATACCATGCTCGCTCTTCTCAGCTTCGCACAGGCTCGTTCTGATTCTGTTTAGTTCCGCGGAGATGATTTGCTCTTCCGCGGTGCTCAATCGCCTCGACTGCCGGAAAGAGCATCTACAGTTTCCCGAAGAATGAGGTCGTCTCGACCACCGAGTGAAGAAATTGTCTACGATGGATTCAGGCCGGTCACTGGTGTTCTCGTAGTACCAACCGCTCTTCAGGGTGGGCTTCAAGATCCTCAAGGTTCTTCGTGGGCCCACGATGAAGAAGTCGCAGTCGGGAAGCTCTACCTTGCCTGGACCCACTCGGTTCCTGTTTCTCCAGTATTCGAAGAACTTGGTGTACCAGGGTGTCGCCGGTACAGCCTCTTCTGCCTCCATGTTTCCGATGACTTGTCAATCATAAAGATGACGACGATATTCTCGAATTTTCTCGCCGAACAATGATATTTATTGCCGATAAGAAGATATGCGGTAGGTTCCGTTCGTTGTGGAGCTGCACAGTCGTGAACCAACTAGACGGCTGGCTATAAACTGCCTGCGAGTGTACTTTCTGACTCACGATGTTTCCTCTTCGTAAATAAAGACAAGTTTTCACCGTTGAATATCGTAATAATGACGCTATCAGCTGTGGTAACCGTTAAACTCGCGTTCTTGCTCATCCGAGTCCAAAATACACTCGATTCTTTGGGTTTATTGACTGCTGCACGTTCCGTTCTCCTCTTTTTCGGAGGAAATTTCACATCGGTAGCTTTTTGCTCGACCTACAATGTTCAACCAATTAATTATGAGCGTCTAAAGAGGCGTGAACCGTGTTAAACGACAATGGCCCGTTTTTATCGTTGTTCATAGTTTAATAATCGTTGCCGATGACTTTGTTCAAATTTTCGCGTTAGCTCGTTCGTTCCACCGGACTGCATTCTCGGTTTTGCAACACTTTTCCTGTAATTCCTGCAATCCTTGCTCGGACAGACACGATTTCCCCGCGAAAAACGAAAGTAACATTTCTCGTGGCTCCTCGTGTTTGCCGGTGGTGGGTTCACGGTTCGCTGGGTTACCAATGCTCGTTCCAACGTCAGAACGTCTAATTGCTACCTTTGATGCTTCGACCTGCGGAGAAGAAATTCGATTAATGGTGAATGCATCTTCTTTCCAATGATATTTTGTGCGATACGCTCGAAACCGACAGCGTTTCAAATATTATAACCGAACACTTCTCGCAAGCCGAACGACTTTTATATAATCCACTTCCGTGTGTCTTCAATCTCGAGAAATAATTAATCATATTCTAAGAAACAATTAAATGTGCTCGCATAAATCTTGCCATGCTATTTCACGCTTTAACAATTGCAATTAGTTAATGATACATAAGACTTAAATAATGAGACTCATGATCTCGGTTACACGCTCCTGTAACACTGTTTTCCATTAGTTATTCAATCATTGATAATTCCGTTTCTGCTCGCGAACACTACAATTGCATCGATTCGCAAAACGATGAGCCAATTGTTATGCTATTTCGCATAACAGATGCGCCGATGACGAACACGACCCTGAGGCAAACGGGAAGTAACATATATCCTGCAGGAATAAATCTCAAAATAGTCGTAAAGTCTCGAAAGCTGTAAACTACTAAAAAAGTTTAGAATTCCAAAATCTGAAAATTCAAATCCCGACATCCCCAGATTAAAAAATTTTAAAGTCCTACATTTCTGTGTAATGTAGCCTTGTAAACCTACGCATTACAATATAGGAATATAATGCACGAAAAAATATATTGCAGAAAACGAAAAGCAAATTCTGATATGCGCATTAAACACTATAACTGGTTCCCATTTTTCAAATTCTGTCATACAGAAATATTCCTCTGTTCATTTTTCAATAACCATTGTTGTCAAACAGGTTATCAAGATTTGTTTTTCACGTTTCCCGCGTGATTCAGTTTAAATGCGCGCAGTAGCCGTTTACCTGGCATATTCCGATCAGGTTTATACACTTACGACGGTGTCGCAATTAAATATCAGACACTCCATTTGTTTCATTTTTGCGAATATATGTAAATAAGTACGATAGAAAGTTCGATAAGCTTGCTCCCCAATTATCCCCATACTCGGAGTAAGAGTATACTTCGATATTTTATACCTACCATCCTCGATATAATTACGTATACGTTCCTTGTCCATTATGCAGGTTATTCGAATAAATTGTCTCGTAGCATGCCAGGCGTTACATTCTCATCGAACTATGAACATCGGTTGCGAGACGAACTTTACCGAAGTGAGTGCGCGCGCAGATTCAAAACGTCCAAAGCGAAAAAAAAATAATCTTAATAATAACATATTGTACCACGAGATAATAACAGTGTACTGTTATCTCGTCTTCGTTGGCACGATAGACGTTATTATAATTGCTGACTGTTCCGCATTACGAGCGGTTTCCTGTTTTACGGACAGAGGCTCAACAATGACACTCTCGTTACGCAGAAACTCTCACAAGGGGGAGAAACGGTACATGAGCAAACCTTTGTTTGCGCAGCTCTTAAATGACGTGCAATATTCATTTAACCCTTGGCTCGCGACAAACAGCCGTTATTGCACTTACCCTTCGTACCTTGACTGTCGATTGCCTTTTTTTCCGCACACGGCGCGAGCACACACGTCGGTGGAGCGTGGTTCAAAGCTGACTGCGAGCTTTACCCATCCCTCGCTCGCTGGAAGACCACTTGTTGCTCGCCAGTGATTCTCACTTCGACTATTCACTCGAAAAAAGGAACGTTTTTAACACCAAGTTCGATCTGTTAACAACGCGCGTTAAACCGTCAATTGACACTTCCTCTCAGAGGAGGCGGACCGTTCTTGCTGGCGAAAAAATCGGGCACAGGAACTTGGGGGACCACTTTCACGAGACACGAGAGCCACCCAACGGGGGCACACGTTGAAAATTCATGTTCACTGGGTCGTTTCTTTTTTTTACCTGTCGAGCCAATTATCCACGAGGAAAAGAACAGGATGCACGCGTTCTCGACACGCTCGGTCGCGTGTCAACGTACACGGTGATTCTCGACGACCGTTGAAACATCCGCGACAGGATCGCGCCGACGAAGGAACACTCGGGTTCGTCGAAGTACACCGCGTCACGGAGCCGCATCGACTGTATGCACGACGAGGTAGCGCGCATTTTCGTGGGCGTGGAACGGCGAATTAAAACGGGAAAATTAAGGACGATTGACACTGAACCGCCGCACGTCGGGTCACGGCGGCCATTGCGCGTCCCGAGGCACACGCACGCCGCGCACACGGGACAGCGCCACCCCACTTCGACCACCTTTCCTATACGGTGTCCTGACAATCCTGTTGCATTCATATTTCTTCTTCTTTTGAACAGGATATCCGCATCAGGTACTTTTCATTACTTTTTATTTCATTCCATAAGATTCATTTAGTGAATGAATTTTTGAAATAGAAATTATTGCTTTTAGAACAGACATCAGGCATTTGATCATGGACTGATTAGTGCAGAAGTTAGAGATTTACGAAATGGCGGGAGAAAGAGGAAAGTGGATAAAGAGTGATTTTCAAGCAGGAATATTATTAATTAAGGAATCACTACAATTTGTTATTAGGAGTGAAAGTCAAGTTGTTTAAAATATTGAGTTGTAAATGTAAATATAATGCGTACGTATCTATTCATTTAAAGAAAAAGTAACACAAACTATAAATTTATATGTGCACTTGTAAATTAATACAAGAAGGTTAACGTCGTAGGAATGCGAGATAAATTATTCAAAATATCGATTTGTGTGCGTTGATAGAATCTATGCTTGCTTGTTCATCGAAGAAAAAGCTAGTACTCGTACTAGTACCCTATCAAGTATTATTAAAAAACATTTTCACTATTAATTATTATTTCGATCAGTTTATTATTTAGCTAACTGAGTATTGTTTTGATTTTTAGAACACTGTGAACTGATTAGGGTAATAGAGGTTAAGTGAAATGGCGGGAAAAAGCGACAATGGATGACGAGTGATTCTACGATAAAAAGTAAACATACGGAACACATGCAAGAACACTTTGACTAGATTTTGAAAGAAAGGACTTCTTTGTACAGCAAAAATAGCATCTAGAGGAAAAATTTACATTTTAGAAAATGAAAATGGAAAAGTCTGACATTTGATTTAAACTGTCAAACATCTCAGTGGACTGAGACTCAGTGCTGTACAAGGGTTAGTAATTAACTGATCAATATTTCTTGATAGACTAAAATTGTATACTATGTAGAGATTGTAATTTTCGAACACCCGATGTATTTAGAGTCTACTGCGTTGAAAGCACAACGTGCCACAGTGCCCGTTACTTTTCTGCCGCGGTCACGTCACAGGAACAGAGGTTATGCCCATCTCATAATCAATTTTGGAACAAGATTATCATAGAATATCTGTACCCTCAAATTCTTGGTACTAAAAATCATGTGATCAATTTTTAAAAAAATCATGCCGTTTGGTGTATCAGTAAGATAGCTTCGGCTGATTAATTCTAATCATACTCAATCTTAACTGATTTAAAGTATCATGTTATGCGTACAGTACGGTTCAAAAGTATTAATTTATTAAAAGAGTCTTAAATAGTTTCGGACATATATTCATTTAAGTAACAACTGCACTTAACGCAGATGTTAATTTTAACAAGTAAGGATGACATTTTTATTTAAATCTATTAAATCTCTTTTGACTTTTAAACATAATTTTGTTACATTCGAAACAATGTTTGTCCTACATCCGACAAAACGAGAAAACGATCGGTGCACATAGCGGAAACAGGTAAAAATCTAGTTCCGGTAAAAGAAAGCTGACGATAGAAAACAAATTTCATTTGTCCGTGGAATCTCACTTCTGTGTTGTTTGCAGAGAAATCTGGGCGTTGCTGTTTAATGGTCCTTGGTCAGATAAATAAACTAGATCCACATCCTTTCTATAACATGGTCTTCGCACAGAAATTACAAAGACTGTTGTAAATATTATTCAACACTGGTGTTGTAATTATGTTTCTTTCATTCGGTTATTTTCTTTGAACTAAATTCACTGGACTTTGAAAATAATGAAATATTAGAAAGGAAGGAAAGAATTAACACTGTCCGAATGAGGCTGGGTATTAAATGTCATCACGTATGATGCTGCGCTTCCGGTGATCGAACGGTACTAACAAAATGAGGTTAAACATTAATGGCAGCATAAAATTTTTAGGCTGGCAACAAACGGACCATGCAACATATATCTCATCAGTGTACACTTTCTAAAAAATCTTCAAGTTACAAATCTTTTAATGGCTTAATAAAGAGAAGACTTTATCAAGAAAACTCAGTAGCATCATTTTAAACGGTTCGTTTAGAAAAATTCTACTGTTACGAGGCATTAATATTCCAGTCGCCATCTTTGTACCGTATGAGCATCGATTAAAATTATTTTCAGCCACTGCAATACGGGACCGCGACCCAAATTATTGTAAACGCTAACACATTTTTTGTTAGATTATTAATAGATTTTTTTTGCGACACTTCTAACATTAATCACACTTATAACAACATACTACAGACGTTCCTTGATGACATTCTCGGATATAATAACGTTTAATTGCATGTACAGTGTGTCATTCGCAAGGTCTGCCGATTGGAAATCAGGACTCGTGATGGTCTAATAAGCGTTCTAATTATATCTCGGCGATCGTGAGTCACGTGTTAAAATAAAGCGATTTTAATAGAGCTATATTGGTGTGGAATAATTAGAAGATTGAAAAATTATAAGTAAATATCCTGTATTGAAACTTGAGTACTAAAAATGCACTTTTTAGGGCGTCGTGCTTGTCCGATATTTATTAACTAAAAATGCCACAGATATCGATAGTTGACACCGGTAAAAAAAGCGATAAGGTACGTGTACCTAGAAATCCTGATAAGAGGGCAATGACTACACCTTCATTCAGGAATACAGTAAGAGACGTCAAATAAATGATGTCATATAAATTTTCAAATCCCCATAATCTCAAATTCTCAAATTTTTAAATGAATAATTTGCAAGCTTGATAATGTCATTAATCGGCAATATAATAAGATCGTACTATATCTAAAACTATACAAACACTCACATCGAGAATTTGTAGCGATCGACTTGTAAATACTTGATCAAGAATAAGATATCTGATTTAGGATATCTCTGTTCAAATAATTTACTGAAGTATCGTAGAAAAATTGGAGTAAAACGTTTCCGCAAATACGTAACTGTATCGAAACGACATATTTCAGATGCATTTTTACAAACGAAAGAAAATGTATTGGAAACTGTAAATAAACTTATTAATGTAATTCATCGTTGTATAATTCGCTTATGTAATATAAAGTAACCTTTCCCTTGCTATCTTTACACGTTATCACTGCAATATTTATCTTCCACGAACGTTATGCAAAATGTGTCATTATCTCATCCTGCACGTGTATATTGTCACAAAGAAATTCCTTTAACGGTTCGCTGGAAAGTCATGCTGAAAGTATATAATCAGAGGTTGTTGCCAAATGTTTACTGTTTCCACCATGTTTATGCAGTTATCCCCGTATAATCATGTACGGCATGCAGCTTCTTTCTGGTTGAAATGGACGGTTTTGCTACCAAGCGCGTTCAATTCGCTCGAGTACACCCGCTTCTAAGAAATAATTGGATACCACGCGTGGTATTATGTTTAACTATGCGTGCAAACAAATTGTAATGACACAAAACGATCGCACGGGACAGTGCGGACTCTTTTTATTATTTTTAATGCTGCGTTAAAACGTCAATTACCTCGGAGGTTGTCCACTAGGACAAATTTAATCAAATAAATAATTATTTGATTCGTTTGAACATTTTAGAATTTTAGGGTTTAGGGTTTATAAGATGGTTTGAAGAATTGGGTATTTGCTATCTAGCAATTTGATGATTTAGAAAAAGACTCAGAAAATAAATATAATAATCAAATTTAGAACTTTGATAATTAGTTTCTACGGAATTATATAAACTTAAATTTCCTTTCAATTTCTCGAGAATTCTGCAAACAGCCAAATACTTCACACACAATGAAGACCAGCCCCGATGTATAGTTCAATGCGCTATGTTTTATTTCTCTGACCTATTAGATAACGTTTTTTATCCGATTGTTACTTCGCGTCTACTGAACGGATTAAAGTATATTTAATCTGAATATTTTGATGCTATCTACAGATCATCGTTTGCTTGACTTTTATCAGAGCTATCGGTCCTAGTTGTAGAGCAAATAGTGTCATAATTGCTTTGACAAACGCCATAAAAACGTAATACATGGGCGTGCCATGGTGCTCAAGTCTTAATTTGTGTAGCATATGGTCAAGATCAGTCTAAAAATGATGAGGTTTCGTTATTTTTTGATCGAAAATAACGAGGTTGCAATTAATCGAAGAATGCGTTGTTAAGCTTAATCAACAGAACGATCAAATTGATTAAGGTTTGATCAAAGAATGATCAAGTTGTATCAGTTTGGATAGGAATATGAACAAATTCAAAATATGAACAAAGTTAAAAGAAATAATCAAAGTGAGTCAGGTCAGAGAATAAACAAACTTGAGAGGCTCCAAATTTATTGGATTACACCTAACTGATTTGGAGAACAATATGAAGTCGATATGTGTTAAAAAATGTACAGTATTTAACTATGATTGTCAACCCTGGTTCAGTTTATAAAATGATACAATTATTTCACGTTAAGTCTCAAAGTAAATAGTTCCAATTGTAGTTACTCAAGTTGCAAAAGAGCTAGATCGAAATCTAGTCTAAAATAACCAAATGAACTAATCTGATCCCATACTTTGTTACCGTTAGTGTTATCTACGATTGTCATGGTGGTTTCAAGCCGAAAATAAGGTACCATAATCGATATTTATCAAAATATAATAATTTTAGTTGCATTTCCAGCGAAGCAGGAAAGAGGATACCAATGTAATTTCATGATAAGCAGTGCAAATTTGTCGTGGCGGCTTTCCAGGCGCGGTGAAAAATTTACGTGCTAAAATATTAGTTTAGAGTGCGACGTTTCTGCTATCTCTGCGCTTGGTGTAAACATCTTCTAACCCTCTAACAGAGGAATTAACGTGCAAGTTGTTTGCCCAACGACCTGTAATGAGTATAAAGAGAGGATCGTCTCGCATCGGTCACCCATTTCGTTAAAGTTTCGCGATGCTGTCGCGGACAGTTTGCTTTATTGTCGTTCTAGTCTGTTTGGTTGAGTTCGCGTTGCTAGACACCTCTGTTGAGGCCGCATATGCGAAAGAATCGGAATGCAAGCACTCGGATTACAGGACCTACATACAGTGCTTGAGGAGACTGAAAAGACATCATAATTATCCCCGTTACGGTTAGACACCAAAAACAATTTATAAGGGATTCATATTATGATAGATCTAATATTGCTTAAAGTGTTAAACGTCCAATGCTGTTTAATGCTAATCTTTAGTCTTTGTACATCTTTTTTAGTTGTAAATGTATACTTCTATTTTTAGTCACTTTAATGATACACGATTAATGTGCATAAATGAAATTTCATTAAGATTCTCATTGCCCGGACGATTGCTATGACAACTGCAGCCCTGCATTAAAATGCGAAAGCAAGTGCAGCTTTTGCGCACAGATAACAAAACGCAAGCACATATACGAAGAGGAAATTGACTGTATTTCCGCGGAGTGCAAGACCAAGGAGAATGTTATCCAGCCAGCGAGTACTAACATTTCCACCGTAATCGATATTCGCAATAACTTCAATGCGAATGTAACATGTTGTCGTGAGTAACGAAAGGATCATTTAATACGATTCGAATTCTAATTATAGTTATTCTTGCAAGGAAAGGAGCACAGGTTATTACTTTTAATTGAATAATTATTTTTTCATTTAATTAGCACAATGCACCCCGCCGACCCCATGTCCATCATCGCCACCACCGCCACCACCGCCACCACCGCCACCACCGCCACCACCGCCACCACCTCCGCCACCACCGCCACCACCTCCGCCACCACCGCCACCACCTCCGCCACCACCGCCACCACCGCCACCACCGCCACCACCGCCACCACCGCCACCACCGCCATGTTGTCGTAAGTAACAAAACATCGCATCGTCTATAATTATGCGAATCAACTTTTCGTAAAGTGTGATATCAGCAGCACTTCATTTATTTTTGTACACAATACGTATGTCATAACTTTGCTGTGTATTATGCTATATTTTGTACACGACGTCCTGATTTTCAAGCGCAATCTGCTTACGATTAGTAAAACTTTTTGGCAATTTCTTTACAATATATAGTCTGTACATTACTAGCAAACGTTTTTAGAATAATTCGTGTATCATACATGAGAAGAGATAAATTTATTAAACTTTAATATGCGTTACGAGAATAAGTGTAAGTCATATATGATGCACCAACTAACATCATTGCATTCTGTTAATTTCTCATGGTAAAGACGCATCTGGTAACACACAATACGTATATTCATTAACAAATGTCATGCAGTCAGGGCATAAAGAAATAATGTAAATGTGAAAATGCGTATTTATTAATGAGATTAATATTTTTTTTAATTAGCTACCTGCTACTGTCCACCGCAACCACAGTATCCACATTATAGCGGATGTCCATATGTAAACATATGGCTTTGCATTAGTGTAAGTACGCTCAAATTTTACATTTCAATACGCTTCTATTAAATGTACATATCGGGGTGAAAGAAATAGACATTAAACATTTTTCGATTACTTGTTTCCGTAAAAAACATTAATAACATTATGTATTTTTTATAGGTGTATAATGGATATGGCGGATATGGCGGATATGGTGGATATGGTGGATATGGTGGATATGGTGGATATGGTGGATATCGTATTGGAATTGACTGCTCAGGATGTGGAATATATTACAATTACAGGTGTGATGCTTCTTGCTACGCAACACAAAATGTCGATTCTTCGAAACAGTGCAGTGGCTACAATTGCTTAAGCGGTAGGTTTTATTTCTAACGTGGTTTATAATTTTTGGCATTTTCTATCAAAAGCATTACTAACTTCTATAAACATTTTTGAGAGTTTACTGTGTTCCCATCTGCGATAATGTTATTATATAGTGAAAGATCTAAAAGTATGTAGTATACTATTGTAAATTTATATAATAATAATTAAGAGACGGCGATAAATAGAGAAGACGAACGTAAAATCTGACATATTTATTTTCAGGCTACCACGGATGATTGCATAATAAACGGAAATTTTATTACAACGTCATAAACTATATGGGACAATCAAAATCGATATATTCTTATTTTATAACATTCTTTTGTTGAATTTACAAATTACGGTAGACTAAGAATCGTTGTAACGAAGTTATTAATTAAATATATATGTTAATTTTCATTCGAAACAATTGCATGTTCTGTATTTAAACGTAAAATTATTTGATAGATATTTCTACGATAGTGCTGCAACTTTATGCTCCTGCAGATGCAACCCGCACGACACATGATTCAAAGTAATTGCATACTCTGAAGGTGCTGTACAACGAAATAGAAGTTACAAGTACTTAAATATTCGATTAACTGTCAATAATTAAAGCAAAATTCAAGATTTCTAATTTCATAGACCTGTACTTCGTGTAAAGTGAAGTTCAACGATAAAGAATACCAAAAACTGTAAAATGAAATTTCGAAAAGATTTTAAAATTGACAAACTTTCTGACAAATACTGATTGTAATCAAGATAATTAATCCCTATATCAATTACTCTTTCACCGTTCACTTATATCTTTATCCTTACTTTTAACCGTGCAAAATATATCGACAGGTTGTGCGTGAAATATTTCATTTTGTGACCAGTGCAGAAATAGTGCAGTAGTCCCTAATTCATAAACACCGTCAAATTAATGGGTATATTACAATCTTGAAAATCTCGCGATAAAAACAGAGAAGTTTCGTACACGTTGAATTTTGTTTTATAACATCACATACCGTTATAATTTATATAAATCAGTAAGCCTTTTCTAAGAACTTCAATAAAGAATTAAAGAAACTTTTCACTAAAATTTCATATCTCGAAAAAATTTAGTTTCAGAAAATATTTATGCTTGTTTTAGCATGTATCTTTTCATTTTAACATAAAGACTAATTGATACATCTAGCATAAGTCGAACAACGTATTAAAGATAGGCGACAATTGATGATGGTCTCTTTTCGCGACCGAACCCCTGCGGAGAAACGAACCTTGATGTCAGGTGTCGGGAACAGGTGTTGGAGGAACAGCGATGGCGTTCCGTTCAGGTGCACCGTGGCGAAACACTATGCCATTACTGTTTACGACGAGGGCTGAGAAAACCCGACGGAATTGTTGCTTCTTGCTCATAGGGACGCAGGTGTAATGAAACGCGGGTCGGCTTCGAGTCGACCGCCATGCAACCAACGGTAATCGATTTCGTTTTATTTCAGCGTAATAAGACAAATTTTTCCCACTAACCATTGTCTATTTTCAGAGCCATAGAATCTGTGGAATCCATGAAAGCTGCATTATTTTCGAGTACTTCCGTTATATCCTTGCGAACGGGGCTCTAACCGAGACCCTTCGGCGCTCGAAATTTTCTTATGTTAAAAAGGTGGAACTTTTCGAACTTTGGAATGCGTGAACTTTGAAAGAACAGTTTTCAAATTATGAATTCAAGAATTTTGATACTTCTCGATTTTGTAAATTTAAATTTGAAAAATTCTGTATGTTTAAAAAGAACTGCTAAAAGCTTACCTAAAAGCTTAAAGTTAAAACTTGTTAAATTTCTAAACTTCTAAAAGAATTTCAAAATTTAAGTTCAGAAGTAAAATTATCCTTCCAATGAAAATTGAATAAATTGAATAAATATATAAATTGAGCAACTATGATTTGTAAAGGAACATTTCACGATAATCGTCACAGAATGTAACTCACAAAATCCTCTAATCACGAGATAAATAATTCTCGCTCATTTTTTATTACTTCGAGGATAAAGGGGCTCTTCGGCTGTTTATTAAGACGTAGCTTTCTAACTCAATTAATCCAACTCGATGAAATCTATGCAGTTGCGGTATACAATGAGTCAAGAAGATCCGATTGAAAATATCTCGCAGACACGAACCCATTATGCGTTTCGCAATACGTTGGATAATGTTGGATAATAGCGAAAGTGGTCGCAGCATCCTGCCGTGGGAATGGCAACTTGTTTCTCCTACTCGCGCATCCATTCGAGAGCCGTAAACCTCCGTTTCTTTTTTGAACAGAAGTTATTGGAAAACTTATTTCATTCACACTTCATTTGTCCCTTGAATCGAGTACACATCTTTTCCATTTAATTTTAAAATATTAATGTTCAAGCTTAAAATGGAACATTTAATCTGTCCACTTTTGGTGTCACGTAATGTACAGAGTTAAATATTTTTTTAATTATAAAAACTTATATCGAAAGTATTTTTAAATTCAGGGGTAAATATATTAAATAGCTATTAGTATAGAAATAATTAAAAAAATGCGAAGTCACATCTTGTACACTCAGATGAAAGATATAAATATTAAAAAAAAGAATATGAACGTAAAAAATGAGTCATGGATGTGATGGTTGGCTATGTAGCAAAATGGAAAGTGTCTTCTATGAGATTACTGTATCGATTTATCGATCGATAGGCAGATATTTCCTTAACAAGCGAAGTCGAACGTTGTAATTGTATTGTTACAGAAGACAAGTGGTATACGAGAGAGGTTTCATCAGAGTGTACAAACTACGATAAGATTTTTATTTGCTCGTCGTTGAAGCCGGACAGCGTGGGTCGTCCTGTCTCCGAACAATAAAATTTACTGCAGAATACCTTGCAGAAGGATCCTCTCTTCCTGTCGAGAAATCGTTTCACGCGACGTGCACTTGATCCTGGGATAAGGACCGCTACCTTGCCAAGGTAAGACGACAAAGAGGTGAGTTTGTAAAACTGTGGGCTGAATTCCTCAAGATGGTGGAACAACTGACAAACAAGATAATTTTGCGTCTCTAAACTTGAGATTTCGATTAATTTATTTTTAAATAAAATTTGATTTTCATATCTCAATATTAAATTACAATTTATCATACAAAATTGTATTTAATTATATCTTTAGTTTGCTGTGCATTTCATCTTGTTTCTTTTGACTCAAAATTACGAATTTTTGTAAAAATTTAGGAACAACACTTACAGCTTTATGGTTTAATTTTGATATTGTTAATTGATTTTATTAATCATATTGTTTATTTTGCACAATTTGTGTATTTGATCTCCATTCAAGTTAATAATAATATAGGAGTCTGTACAATAAGTTTGTTTTTATTTCATTTTATTGAATGATTTTGATGTCTCATATTTATCTGTTTCTAGCAAAATTAAAAGAATAATAATAGACAATGTACAGTTTGCCAAAGGCACACAAATTCGATTTAATTCCGCAAACAATCTTTCGATTACCTGGAATCGATTGCAACACACCTTGCAAATAATGTTAACGATTTGAAGAAGGAAGTGCCTATTGTATAGATTACAGTGTTGCACATAAATACTCATGTATGTCGAAAAAAAGATTAACATCGAATGGCGAACCAAGCATGCCAATAATATCTATCTCCGAGCAATCTCTTTCAATCTTCCTACACTATTTTCTTCCATGATCGTTACAAATTACGGAACGTTATCTAAATAGTATCGCGTGCATGCTCATGAAATTGTTAACTCTCGTCCTTCACCTACGGTCGTCTCTTTGTTTCCATAAACGTAAAATATGTCTCGTTGAAGACACCTTACTTCACATTTTCATTCACTCCATTAGGGGATTAGTTTATTAAAGTTATTTTAATTTCGGCGGTATTGAACTTAGAAGTTTCGTAATCTAGAAATTTGGGGATTTGAAAAATTAGAAATTTGGATTAGGAATTTAGGTATTTGAGAATTAGCGATTTGGGTGTTTGGAGAATCAGCGATTTAGGTATCTGAAGAAAGGTACTAAGAATTAGAGATTTAGAGATTCGTCGAATTAGAAATTTGGAGATTCGAATAAGTTCGGGACTTAAAAAAATCTGCAATCTGCGAGTTCAAGAAATTTGAATACATTAAACCCATAAAATTTGCGAATAAACCTGGAAAAAAATTTCATCAATCTATAAATGTAATTTGTGGATTTAAACATTCGGAAACATTTACTTTGGAGGTAAAACGTCAAGTTCACAATGTTCTTCAAAGGAAGTCCTCGTACTCGACCATACATTGTACCATAGTTCAATTTAAAGATCGTGTATTAATCTACACCTGGCCAAGGATCTAACTCTTCAAGTTTATAGAGCAAACGAACAACATCGATAGACCACCCACGGATCCGACCAGCTGGCTCCATCGAACGGGCCTGGATATCCGACTTCCGCCATGTTGCGGTAACAGTACACTCCTCTTTGGCCCCTCGAAGGAACTGGACATTAAATTTTCACGGTTCACTGCCGTTGCACGTCGAGTCCTTCTGGAGGACTATGCAGGACAACGATGATGTCCCCGGGGGTGCTTGAGGAGCTCCCTCGAAGACGTCGCATATGGCACGCGCGAACATTATGCCTCCGTGGAGGTCCCAATTAAACGGACCTGTACTAATATGTGCTTTTACCTTTTCCGCTCTTGTGACTTTTCATCCAAGACGAAAATTACGCAACTAATCGGTGCCGCAGGGCACAAACGACGCATTTGTCAAACAAATTAGAAGAATTTTTTCTTTTTATCAACAGAAAGTGAGACAAAATTTGCAACGAGTTTTCATAGGATTTGTATTGAATTCTCCCTAAGATATTTTACTTGTTGACCCTCCCTTCTCGTGTGATATTTTGCTCGCAGGTTATTGATCAGAAATAAGATTAAAATTTCAATTTTTCGGCAGGATGCTCAACCGATTACCAAGTTAACAAATTGACTATAAAATCGGTGTTAACTTGTATAGGATTATATGGGGTGCCCCCCAGCGGCAATACCCATCCCGTTTACAACCGGAATTTCCTAGATTAACGGATGGACGTCTCGCCTTCGGGGACCTTCTGGAATACGTTGCACGATTGACTTCCACTTCTTGCCCCTTCAAGAGGTATGCTTCACGGTCGAGCAGCCATCCAAAATTAATATTTCTCATTACAGTTCGTTACATTTTCAAACTTAAATAAACGTCATTTTAGTAATCTTTGGGTGCAAAATAATATACAGTTAGTAAATAATAAATCTCTTTAAACAATACATAGATAAATAAATCTCTCTAAACAATAAATTCTCTCTTTAAATAAAAATGAAATTTTTGAACGGTGTATAAAGGGTAAATTTAATAATTACAAGAAGTCAGAACATAAATTTTAAAATTAGATTCTAGGACGTGGAACTAATTAGCTGGTGTAGAAGAGGAATCCGTCGACGTCTATTTTCATTTTTATTTCGAGTCTAGGAAGAAAAATAAGCGATACCAGAGGGCGTAATGGGATAGAGGAGCCATTAACTCGAAGGCAGACAAGGACAAAGCTTGATGACTTCCAAAAGGCGCCCGAGGCGTCGAGACGCCATCGTTGTCCGGTGGAGAATATAAAGATCCACTGGAGCGTATAACGATTGGTTATATTTAGCATTGTTAAGGATGAATGGAAGTTCGTTGCAAATTGCTCCAAGGGTTGCACTGGTATTTCGTGCAAGAATCGATTGCTTTACTATGAACTCATACTTCATACCACGGTTCTTGGTTCATAAACAAAAAATTTAATACAATGTTGATGGTCGTGGAATTTAGTCGTCAAGTTTCAATCGAATTGTATTTAGAATTTGAGTTCTAAATTTAGAGTATTAAGGAAGAATATTATTGAGGAAATTGCGATATAGGGAAAGTACTTATTTTGTTCCTGTGTTTTATTCTGAAATTTGAAATTCAAATTGAAGCACTGAAAATACAGGAAAGTTTCTTCTCTACAGTGTTTCAATTTTCTAAACCCCGTACGTGGTGATGAAAAATAATCGTTATCTTTTAAGAGTCATTCATATGGAGATACTTAGGCATGTTGAAGCCATAACACTCAATTAGGTTACATGATACACTATAATAGCTGTTGATTATGTACGTCTTAGATCTAATGATCTTATAATCTGGTTGCTGACTCGAGGCTAAGCCTCGAGTAGGTGTTCCCATAAGAGGACCGTTAAATGATAGCAGTTATCATTTGCAATAAATGACTGCTTCGACGTTATCGTGTGTTGTATACACGTGAACGTGTATAAAAGACCGATTCATAAATACAAATTAACACGGGAAGATCTGAAGCGTCCATCACATTTTTCAGATTATTTTTCGTTATTTATTTACTTTCGATTTAAAACCTTTTAAAGTGACTCGTTTTGGTAACGAGTCGTGGCACATTACGAAACGATTCGGCGAATTAGCCTGGCGGTAATTTCGCGAGGGAAAAGGGTTACGATTCTGACAAGAGAATTATACCTGGACGACGACGAAATTTCGACCTCTCGTATTTCGGAATTTCCAAATGTCAGACCCGCAATATAACGTTGTTTCTTTTCTCTTAATTGCCAATAAACGCGATCACCTATTACGTAATTTGAACAGCGGAGTTGTCTCTCCTTTTTCAGAACAATTTTTAAACGCCGATATTCGCTTCGAGCAACGTTGCTAATATGGTACTTTCGAATTACAGACTTCTGAATTTTGTAAAATTCTCATGTTTATTTTGTTCAACACGACATATTGAAGTTAAAAAATAAATAAATGAAACATAAATTAGTACACACATTTATTCTTTATCTTGATGAAAGTCAATGCTGATTTCAAGAAATATAGTTTAACAAAGTATGTATTTTATAATGAGAAACTTATGGAGCGGTCATTTGACCGGTTTGATAGTTTAGTGTTAAAATAAATACTTTGAAACATAGTACAAAATTTAATAAAGTTCTATAGGAATATTTCAAAATAACCGTCGTAAATTTGACAAAAATTTGAAATTTTAACCGGTAAACGTGTTCCGGGCAATCTGTCGGTTCACACGAGACGGTAGGCACAAACCTATTTCCGGTTGAGGACACCTATTGCCACAATTAATTTCGAGTTTTTCACCCAGCTGAAACGCGAATGCACCGTACTGAGCAAAAGGTGTACACCGAGAGACGGCAGTTGGACACATTGCGGTTGATGAGACTCCTCACCTGTCCTCTGCTGTTCCCCTGGCTAGACACCTTTCAGTTTTAACCTGTTAATTATTGTTTATAAACGACAAGAACTTAACGGACTTGTTAACTGGCGAAAATTTGATATATTCGTTCGAAGCAATCGACAGATAAGAATTTCCTGGGTCAACGATAACCGTTGAAACATACTTTCTCCCAGCAATTAAATTTTAGCGCATTGACTCGTTATTTTTATAAGGAACCATTACGTAAAAATTATGCATCTTTGTGAATTCACTTATCGTATTCAAAAGGGGTAGAATTAAAAATTCTTGTGATGGAACCATTTTCACAAAATTTATAATTTACAATTTACAATATACAAAATTTATCGATGGAATAGAAGAATTTGAAGTTCTTCTCTTGCGCAAATTTAAATAAAAATTAAATATTCATCGATTGAGGGAGGTGAAAAACGATTTCGCAAAGTCTTGTGGGTGGCACGATCGACCTTGAGCGTTTCGAAAATTCCGTCCACTATTTCGTCGACATTTCTACAACAAAGATGAGGAAAGTCGTGGTGCACGGTAAGTCACGATTCTCGTATCGTGGCCGAATAAATTAGAATAAATTTAGTAGCCATTGACATTGAGTATCCAGTAGTCGGTGTATAATAAGGACCTGGTTCGAGTGAAAGGAACATCGTGACTCGATCCTTCTAGCATGATTCTAAATTAATAAACGATCTAACTAATTGGGTCTGTCATTCCGAGGGCAATTAAGGGATAGCGCGGTGGCTGTTAGAGTAAACGTTACAAGTAAATTTCTCATTAGCTAATGGCAGAGAACTTCAGGCTTTTTGCTAGATTGTTTGATCTGCATAATTCGAGTTGCTTCTTTTGAACCATTTACACGTCGTTTTAATAAATTTCAAGGTGGAGAATTCGTTCGACGTGGAGAATTTTTGAGGTCAACATTTTGTGGTTTAATGGAAAAATTAAGTTTTGATTTCGTTTCAATTGAACCTAAGGTTTTCTAGATTTGATGAAGTCCAGTTACATTTAGGAGTTATATTTGAGTTAAATCTATGTAGTTTTGGTACCTATACTCAGAATCTTAATTTGGGTTACGTGTGAACTTCTAACTCTAAGTCAAATGTGTTAAATGTGATAGTTAAGTAAAATATGATAGTAAAGTTTTAATCCAAGTTACATTGAAATGTGATAACTGCACCCACCTGAAATCTACACATTCCCTAATGTCCCAAACCGTAAATCATCAGATTTCAACATTCAAGAACGTACAGTATAATTGATTTCCAGATAACAGTACAGGTAGATTAAACGCGTTACGCAAATGTGCGAGCGTCAAAATCACCTGGGATCCTTTGATTCCTCATGCCTGACCACATGTGTGAAAGGCGTAGGCACACGAGGTGTTTCTAAAGCGGCGATGTTCGTCCATACCCACGCAACCCACGTTGAAACATTTTAGATTAGTGCCCCGAGATAACGCGTAGTATGTGCTCAGGGCCGTACGTTATAAACGAGAAATTGGCAGGGATCCGGATTTACTTTCCTTCGATTCGCGAATGTTTCGCGAGAGTTGCGTGGTACGCGACGCGAATTTTGCAATCGTTTCGATTTTCATGCGCGAAGGCTGACACGATGGCTGATTATTTATCTCTGATATCCAATTTTGGGGAGGTTCGTATAATCCGACGCTCAACAGGTTGTTAGGATTAACTTCGTTCTTTATCGAGGACAAATCGATCGATTTCTTTTTCTGGTACTTCGTGGGTTGTGATATGATGGATTATTTTTTTGTTGGTAGGTGAGATTTGATCAGATTTTTTTTTACTAACACGTGTATGATTGATGTAATAATAGTTGGATAGAGATGTCTTTAAGGTCTGGTCCAAAATAGACACCACTTCATTTAGGATCTAGTGAGAACTGATTTGCTTTTATATCGTTTTTAATTGGTAATTTTTTTATTTATTTATTTTTTAAATTTATGTTTAGGTTCTGAAGTCTACAAATTTCCAAAGTCCCTTTTCAGCCATTACAAAATACAACATTCCAGATTGAAAAGTATAATTTTATTATTACATATAATCACAAAGATTATGTCATCGTCTTTAACACATTTCTAATATTTTAATTAATTCTAATGAATGTACATATTGAATTCGTTATTACACATGACAGTCCGTATTTTTTGGCCTTGTATTCTACCGAAAAGGAAAATGGAAATCCCAAAAATATTATTTATCTGTGATGGTTTTTGTGAGGAAGGTTTATTGGTTTGTCTCGCTGGACATTTACGACGGTTCATAGCTGAGAGGTACCGATGGAATTGTGACGTGTCCCAAGGTCCAACGATGGGCAACGCACCGAGAATATCTTTTGCCAACCCCAAAGTTCCAATCAATAGAAACAGTCATACATTTCTCCCTCCATAAAGTCATACCTATGTCAAACCATATTAACACTTGTTAATGACCGCTCATATAACATGTGCGTGATGATTGATGAACATAGGCTGCTTTACTTATTGCACAAAGGAAAATATTAAATTTGTTGTATTAAATGTTATACGTGTATGTTTGTACACGTGTGAATTTATGTGAAGTTTTTTAAAATTAATTCTTCAAAAATATTTCTTTGAAAATGTCGCAACCCCTGGCGACATTTGAGGCAGCCATTAAAGTATTAAGTATGTGAATAAATACCTTATCTTCTGACAATAGTCCTCTTCGTCCAAAACTCCTAATCCATCCACACATCTCCTCAAAAATCAGTCCATACATAGTAATAGTTTTCCCAATAAAAATATTAGCTGGACTTTAACTGAAAACTGTCTTTTTAACTGAAAGTGTCTCAGTCTCGTTGAATCTTAGCGATTCGCGTAACAGAATATAGGATGAGTCTATGGGTAAGGAACGGCACAGGATGCTTTTTTTACCATAGGCTCTTCAAGGTCTCGACACGAGATGTGAATGAATCTAGAACCTGTTCCCCTCTGCTTCTTCTTTACGTTTATTTCAGCTTCTTTTCGAAGTCAGGGTGCAGCCAATAGGCTCGTTGAAAGCCGCTTCGGAAACAGGTCGAATCGAGTTACACGATCGAAATATAATCTATTTCGCGCGTTCGATTATGCTTCGAGACGATGTTTACATGAATCGACGACTTTTCGAGTCGAGAGCTTGAAAACGAGCGTGAAATTTTGGTTAAGGCGTGAAGCGGAAAAAGGTGACGATTTTTCAGATGAAACTTTGACAAATTCTTTCAGTTAGCAATTTTAGTTTTAGGAAAATTAAACAGTTTCTATAATTAAGAAATAAATAATTAAACTCTCTGCCATTTTGGTTTAATAACCAAATAAATAAAATCTTATGGTAGCAGAAGAGTTGGTGATACTTGATATCATGAATATTAATTAAAATATTTTTGTGATGAAACTCACTGCATTATACTAACTTCAAGATTAAATTGAATCTCGATGTTTGACGACATCGTTTGATTTATGTTTTTCCGGTTTTCGAAGAAATTGTGACGTAATTTATCTAACGAATATGATTAATTTCTATTGAATTCACTTTTACGAAACAGGATGCTTGATAACTGGCGCTTCCTAATCATCTATTCTTCCTGCAATAGATTTTCTTCTGTTTCCTCTTCATTTTATCACATTTCGTTTCCTTTTAGCAAATGCAAAAATATTAAATTATAGGAAATGGTCTAGTCTTGAAATTATTTAAATATATTTGTATAATATATTGTTGATCAAAGTTCAATTTTCAAATCTGCAATTTTGAGATTCCCAACAGATAAATCTGGAGACAGAAAATTTTCAAATATTCATATTTTCGTATAATAGAAAATTTTCATATGTATAACACAATAAATTGCTAACTGTTTAATTCAGAAATTAAAAATTCAGAGCATCAAAAAATTGATTCAGAAATTCAAGAAACATGAAAATTCATATCTTCAACAATAAAAATTCATAAACCCCATAAATGAAATTTCCAAAAAATAAAAATTGATTAACTGTGTTCCTGTATAACTAAAAAATTATTATTCCTGTATAACTAAAAAATTGTATAAAGATCAAAGAAAATCCACAGCGAAGAGTTTCTAAAGGGTTGTTTTCGTAGCGTCTACAATTTTTAATTCTAATCAAATCCAGGCATGGCATAATGAAAAATGAAGTCCATAGCGCAGGAAATACCATAGATCGTTAAAGTAGAAAGTATTCGTTGGAAGGAGAGGAAAAAGGAAGACGGATACCTCGCGGAGGGTGCGAATGATTTACACCACCCTGTTTCCCGTCCAGGGAAATGCTATTCGCGAATACCTTACTACCTACGGGCTCTCGATATTCCTCCTCGTTGTTGCCATTCCCCTCTCCTTAACCCACGTGCATCACCGCGTAGGCAACCTTACCCTGGAGCTGCGAGTTTCAGTATCCGCTCGCCAGTTTCGACAGAGTCGTGCCCGTGATCGCTCCAACGATCCGATCGTTCCACGATACGTCATTGCAACGCGTGAATCGGCCTCAAATTTATAAAAGTGCTATTGTTTATCGCAATACTATTCCTCGAGTGATGTTTCTTTAATGTGCACGCGGAATCGCGAACGAACTTTTTAATACGCTATTATGCGTTGACTCGTGAGACATCTAGTCGGAGGTGAGCTCCTATTTCGTTATTTTTTTTTTTAAATTACCTGTACGATTTTATTTTATATGCATTTTGAGAAGATTACGTTTTATTTTATACGTTTATCGATACTGGATTTGTTCGAGATTTTTATGATGATGTTGGAGGAGTTTTGCATAGTGGGTTTATGCAAATTTTACTTTTTAGAATTTTGGATTTTGGGAAAATGTGGGGTTTGGAATTTGTATTAATTTGTTGGGTGTTTAGAGAAATTTTGGTTTGTGTGGGTTGGAATTCGGAGCAATTTTGTCTTGAGTAGTTTAGGATTTATGGAAATTTTATTTTGTGTGGTTTGGAATTTGGAGAAATTTTATTTTGCGTGGGTTGGGATTTGGAGAAATTTTATTTTGTGTAGTTTGTGATTTAGAGAAATTTTGTCTCGTGTAATTTGGGGTTTATGAAAATTTTATTTTGTGTGGTTTGGGATTTGGAGAAATTTTATTTTGTGTGGTTTGGGATTTGGAGAAATTTTATTTTATGTAGGTTGGAATTTATACAAATTTTATCTTAGGTGGTTTGGGGTTTAGAGAAATTTTATTTTGTGTAAGTTGGGATTTATACAAATTTTGTCTTGGGTGGTTTGGGGTTTAAAGAAATTTTATTTTGTATACTTTGAGATTTACAAAGTAAAATTTATTCAGGTTTTATTTTCAACGAAATTGCATTTATGCAAGCTTCATTTTACATAATCTGGTATTTATGTAAATTTAATTTTATGTGCAGTTGGATTTATTCAAATTGTGTTTTGAATAAAATATAAATTTGTACAAGTTTCATTATACGTTGCATTCATATAAATTTTATTTTATGCATGTGAAATTGAATTTATACAAATTTCAGTTCTTTCAAATTGTATTTATGCCACGTTCGTTTATTTGAAATTGTATTTATACAAATTTCATTCAAACGTTATTCGAAACATTTTAATATTTCGATAATTTTTCCACCCTTCACATTTTCCAAGCAAAACGTTCACCACTCTTTTCGTTCCTGCATCTATATATTAAAATATTTAACATAATTCCAGCTCGAATCAAAACCTCATTTATGTAAATAAATTTATGAATACTATTTCATCGTTTGAGAATTCGTCTCGCGTTCATACATGAAGAATTCACAAAGAACTCATTTGCTAAATTAGACTTTTTAGTGCCGTCATAAAGTTCCTCCTGTAACAATAAAAAATTACACAGATATAGATATATAATTTTACAGACACTGTTAACAGATACTTCTTTACTATTTTCTTTCAATGTCCATTTCAAAATTAATTTCTGTAATATATTTCTAAATGAGCGCCCATCAAACGCCATCTTCCACGAAGAACCACTAAACTAATTTCTATAATATGGAATTAAAAATAATAATTTTTGTATAATTTTCTATTTTTTCTATTTTCTTTCAAAGTCCATTTCATAATTAATTTCTGTAATATACATATTTCTAAATGAGCCTCCATCAAACGCCATCTTCCACGAAGAACCACTAAGCTAAACTAATTTCTATAATACGGAATTAAAAATAATAATTTTTGTATAAAGAAGAATTTGTTTCAAGCCCCATTGTGTACAAATGCACGAAGAATCTTCGCGTGGCAACCGCGGTTCCTTTGTCGACTCGAAACCAATTAGCGAAACATTCGCGAAACGTTTCACGATTTTCTCGATTCACCATTACTGCAACATTCTCTGTGTCACACGAGAACGTTTTGTTTTGGTCGAATCGCGGTTTCGTTCCATGAGAATCGCGATTTTCACGAATGGAGTTCAACACTGTTTACACGCGAAATTAAACCTTGAAATGTTTGCCCTTGAATTTGTTCGAACAAAATTTTGAGTACATGAAACCGTTTCGATAGCAGTTCGTTTAATTCGATAGCAGTTGCTAGTTCAAGGCAGTCGTTGCTAAGCGTTTTCGGTAGTTTTTCGAAATTGTGTTTTAGAGATATTTGTGAGAGTCGAACGGAATGAGTGTAGAAAAGACTGTAAGTACGATATTATATTAATTTTCGAATTTTGCAACATTTGAGTTACGACGATACTTTAAGGTGTTTGATATCCTGAAGTTTTTAAAATATTTATTTAGGTGAAATTTTATTTTGAATTTTAGTGGATAGCATACTTTTTTAAATATTATTTGTAGAAAGATATTTTATATTCGTAGAACATTTAATTTTAGTAAGGAAAATTTCTCGATCAAGTCTGAACATTTGAAGCTCTTTAACTAAAAATTTGTAAGGTTTGTTAAAAATTTCTTAGTGTACTAAAAGTTCTATAATAATTTATAGAACGTATAAAAATCTTCCAGAAAATATTTAATTAAAATCGCAACCTGTATTACCTAACCTAATCTCTATTTCCTAACCTATTATCATAAATTTATTATAACCTCCTCATCGAATTTTTGTGAGATAATTTTTGTAGAATTCCAACAGGAACAATAGTACCTTGTTCTAGATTTCAAAGGGTAATCGAACGGAATTCGCTTGTTCGGTGCATGCAAATGCATTTAACAATTACGCTTAGTTATCCTCGTTGAAAGGTACACAAACGGTGCAGCGGGTACTTAGAGGTCGTTGATTTGGCAAATAAACCCGATACGCGGTATAAATTATGTAAATGCGAGTGTCTTGTAACCAGAAGATGCATTTAATATATTCCCGGTCATTCGTAATCGCGGTAACCGGCTGTAAATCATAGGCAAATACTTTTTCGTGGTATGAATACAAGGATTCAAGAAACAAACTTGAATTATTGGCCACTCGTCTCGGGAATTACCCATATGAATTATCCCACCGATAATGCTACCAACCGGTGTTTAATCATTTCGAAAATTTCCATCCTTACTGCACACAATTTTATCTATTTTTAGATAAAATTAATTTTCTGCTGTTTAGTCGCGAATTATTATTTTTCATCATTTTTATTTGCTTTTATATATAACTCTCGACAAATAAATATATTTAACTATTAAAATGAATACAATATTTTTACCGAACATTGTCGGTGTAAGTTGATAACAAGTTTAAAAATGATAACAAGTGCAAGCTTAATAAATTGAAGAAATAAAATGATTTGATTGTTTTTCATATTTTGAAATACAAGTTCAGTTTGTGAAAATAGAATACTTCAAACTTTTGTATGTAATTTAAGATGGATGTTAGGCAATTTAAAAAAAGAAAGGTCTTTGATCTTTTCTGATATGTGGAGACAAGTTTAGTTTGCAAAAATACTTCAACTCTTTTAATATAATTTTAGGTAAATATTTAATAATTTACAAAAATAAAATGTTCTGATGTTTTTGATATTTTGAGACAGAAGTTTAGTTTGTAAAAATACTTCAAATTTTTAAATATAATTTAAGATAAATGTTTAATAATTTAAAGAAATAAAATGTTCTGATATTTCAAGACACATAACTCAGTCAATTTGTTAGTTCACAAAAATTATTAAACTTCATTCTTTTCTGCATAATTCAAAATGTTTAATAATTTGAAAGAATAAAATCCTTCCAACTAGAACTGAGTCTTTTTCCATTTAAATCAAGCGTGAAGAAGAAAAATCCTATTCTGTCATTTGAAACACGTGTTTATACGAAATGGATTTGGTAAAACAATAAAGGAATGCTGTAACCATAACACGGATAAAAATGTACACACTAGTCGCATGGTTCGGTAAATATGTTCTTCGTTGCACCGATAAACCATTGTGATTTGTATTGTTTTCGAAAACGTAGCTACCTGAGTATCAGGTAAAAATACCTATCGTAAAGATAGTTTTATATGTTCGCTGTAATAAACTTGCCTGGGATTCATAAAAGGTTCCATAAAGAAATAGTGAAATATTCTTTAGATTACAATAAACTGGAGTTTTATTATATTTTATGTCATTGGGTGTTCTAAATATTATTAATATTAGTTTGAGAAATATTTTTATTTTATTAGTACGCAATAAGGTTAAAGTTAGGTTAGCTTAGGTGGAAGTATTAAAAAATATAAGTTTACAATATTTGTTATAAAATCCACTGACAGCAACAAATAAACAAAACTTAAAAAAAATTAGCTTAACTTTTAGTAACGAAAAAAATATTACAGAAATTATCAATATCTAACAGCAAAAATTATATTTGCAATAAGTAACTTGCGAAATATTGCAGAAACTACCAATTTCCCAGTTCAAAAAAAATGAAATAATTTTTCTAATCTTAATATTCAAAAAAAAATGAAGAAACACATCTAGATCAATTCGATTCAAATATCCAATTGTCACATCAAACAATGAGCCTCAAATTGTATCTAAAAAATAAAAAATCAAAATGACACAAGATCAAGCCAGCACAAACGTACACGCAGTATTAACGATAATTGCATTATGCGACTGCTGATCTTATTGTTAGACCGCTAACTCGAGTATCACGTATCTCGATGTATGGGCGTTAATGACCCCTGAGTCGTCCAATCATAGATGCAACTTTTGCAATCCTTGTTTCCATACTCATTGTTCCATGCATTCATCGTATTTGCTCGTTAAAAGGCTTTGAATGAATGAAATTAAACGTGAGATCATTTTCTTCGTTTGCGGTATGTGGAGTAGATTATCAGATTATCTATAATTATGGACTACTTTATTTCTCTAAACTCTTAAATTACCAAATTAAATTCTCAAGGTACTAACTGAACATTTGCTACCACTTCTTCTCACTCTTTTAACTTCTTCAGATATTATCTTCTCCAAAGTTTCAAATTACCAAATATATTTGTGAAGTTATTAAGTGAACATTTGTAGTTATTCAAATACTTCATTAGGTTTAAATGAGAAACTGAAGTGAGTTTCATTGAAACAAGTCAAAAATATAATTCATAATTTTTTAGTAGTATCAAAGTCTCATAGAAACACTGTTTCAAAAATTCATAGCTCACAGAAACTTTCATCTTGCTATAAATACATATTACATAAACACATATGCTACATCAACACTAGATACTACATACTTAAATATACTACAGTACTTTACACTCTTCATTAGGGACCATCTGCAATAAGTCAGTAATTGGTGCTAGTAACCTTTCCAGTAGCTAGTCAAATCTTTCTGTTTCTTCGCCTGTATCAAGTCGTCAGACAAAGGAGGCAAGAGATTTCTCTGTCCAACGACATATCTTGTACAGGTAAAGCTAGAAAGGCAAAAATTCAACTACCTACTATCAATGCTACCAGCACCAGTTATGGTCACAATATAGACAGTCCCTAAACTCCCTAATAAATAAAGAATCATATCATTCATAAGAGTATCCTTCAACCACTGCTAACAATTTCTAATCACATTATCATCTCATCAAAAATTCAGCCAGAACTTTGTACGGTTGAAAGCAAAGTCCACAAAAGAAAGTCAACAAAGCCAGCGTAACATCTAACCTAACACAAGTCGAAATTAAGCGCGAACGCGACGAAAGGTACAGCGTATCGAAAAGATTAGCCCATCCGAACGAAAGGAATTTCATCATCGTTTAATATTATCCTTGCACGAAAAAGGGTAAGGATGGGAAGGAACGGTGGTTTCACCGGGCAACCTGAACTCACCTGGGTGGATTTGTCGATCGATGACGTCATCCTCGACGAAACCAGGTACCACTCCTTGTGTATATCTACCTTGCGAGCGTGTACGCGTGTTCTTCGATGCTTGCTGAATAAAAAAGGACAAAACGGACGAGCTAAGAAGAGGTACACACCGACGGAGTCAGCCAATCGGCCAACGAACTCTCTGCTAGCTTGATACACCTCTCTCTTCTCATCGTCTCCTTTTGACTTCTCTCGGTTTCAACCTTAACTCGTTTCCGTCCTTTTTCCTCGACCTTCTTTCCAACGTCGCTTTTTCCTTCTTTGAGAACGTCAAATCTAATCTGGACATCTACATCTGACCTCCACGCGCAGACGCGTGTCGTTCGGGACCTAGATAAAGGGACGGCGAATGAGATTGCGAGATTGGTTTGATCACTTGTTGTGGGGAATTTTGTGGATGCGGTTTTCTTTTGCGAGGTTTCTTTGGGGGTGGAGGAATTGGGGAGGTGGAAATTGAGAGGTGGGATTTAGGGGATGTAGAAATTGGGAAATTTTGAAATTAGGGGATGGAGGAATTCGGGAGTGTAGAAATTAGGGTATGCAGAAGTTGGGGAATGTAGAAATTGGGGGATGTAGGAATTGGGGGATGAAGGAATTAGGAGATGCAGAAATTGGGAAATTTAGAAATTAGGAGATGAAGGAATTGGGGAGTGTAGAAATTAGGGTATGCAGAATTTGGAGAATGTAGAAATTGAGGAATGTGGGAATTGGGGTATTTAGGAATTGGGGAATCCAGAAATTGGAGAATGTAGAAATTGGGGGATGAAGGAATTGGGGAATTTAGGAACTGGGGGATGTAGAAATTTGGGGAGTTTGAGAATTGGGGAATCTGGAAATTAGGGGATGTGGAATTTGGGGAATGTAGAAATTAGGGAATCTGGAAATTAGGGGATGTGGAAATTGGGGGATGTAGAAATTTGGGATATTTAGGAATTGGGGAATGTAGAAATTGGAGAATGTAGAAATTAGAGAGTACAGAAATTAGGAAATCTAGGAATTGCTAAATCTACAAGTCGAAATATAGAAATTGGTAATCCAAAAATTTAATCTTACTCATTTTACAAAACTCCTCATTTTGAAAAATTCCAACAAATATTTCTTTATAAAAATTTTTAATAAAAAGAATTTCACATTTTCAAACTTAGTGATACATATACCTGAAACTTTTAAAATTCAAGGATTACAGAAATATTATAAAAGAAGAAATATATAAATACAAATTATATGAGTGAATATTAAATTTGTATAAATTTCATTCAAAGGAAACGTACATTGCATCAAAGCATGCAATAGAACCTTAATAATTTCCTCTTAGATAATTTCTCAGTTGAGAACGTCTTCCACTCGTCTAATTACCACAGATTTCGAAAATATTCAAGAGAGCAAGCTCTGCTTAACTTTCTTCAGATGCTGTAATACCTGCGCTTTATCTTTTGAATCTCGGTCGCACATCTTCTCTTGTAATTAACGAGGAAACTAATTGTGCAGCTCTGCGCTGTAATACATGCTAACATTCTAATTGGTTACTTTTTCTGAGTAAATATTGTCGATTCTATTTTTTTTTCGAAGATAATTATTAGCCGTTTCTCTCTTAGATTTTTAGTTTAATGATGAACATTGTGGTGGTATGCAAAATACTTTGCTAAGTGGGGTGATTTGAAATGACTTGGAAATTTAGAAGCTTGGGAAGTTGGTTATTTAAGATTTTGGGATTTTGGGATTTTAGGGATTTAGATTTTGGGAATTTAGGAGTTGGGGATTTAGGAAGGGGCATTTAGGAATTGGAAATTTAGGGAGTGGGGAATTTAGGAAATATGGGATTTAGGAATTGGGAATTTAGGGAGTGGGGAATTTAGGAAATATGGGATTTAGGAATTGGGAATTTAGGGAGTGGGGAATTTAGGAAGTGGGGGAATTTAGGTATTGGGAATTTGGGAAGTGGGAATTTAGGAAATGGGAAATTTAGGAATTGGGGAATGTAGGAAGTGGGAAATTTAGGAATTGGGAATTTAGGAAGTGGGGAATTTAGGAATTGTGGAATGTAGAAATAGAGGAATCTAAAAATTAGGGGATGTAGAAATTAGGGAGTCCAGAAATTGAAAAATTGAAGAATTGTGAACTTGAAAAATTGAAAAATTGAAGAACCGTGAACTTGAAAAATTAAAATATGTAACTAGTTTACTATAACTTTCCATTAACACAGTATTCCTTTAACACAGTAAAATTTCCACCCAACCAATGACCTCCAAAGACCTCCTAAATAAAATTACTATCCAAGCGTTCAAATACGAAGCCCAATCCATGACTCACACTGTTAATTCAACGGACAATTAAGCTTCCTATAACATCGATCGGCACAGGTGAAACGGTAGCGAAAAGTACGGTAATAATACGCAGGAAAGGGGGGTAATTTAGTTTGCAAAAGAGCAATTTATAAACGTGACACGTGCTACAGAAGAATTAGCTTCGGAACGATTATCTGCCCTTTAGGAAAGTAAGCCTTAAGCTCTGGGTCTTGTAATTATACCGTTTCGCGCTAACGATTACTTTGTGGAACTGCAATTAAGGAGACGCATTAAATATGCTGGCTAAGAGAAACGATAAGCGAAACGTTTCAGCTACGTTGCCTTTACCTAAAATGGTACACTGTGTTACCATTAACCAAAGTGAGCTATTATTTCGAACAGATTCTTTAATCTTGCACCGGAAAATTTACAATGGATCGCGTATTATGCTCTGATAATTCCCGGAGATGAATGTTAACGTCGAAAGTTTTAATTGTTATTAATATGGTACATTAAGCAGGTGGCGGGGGGTTTGTACAATTTTTGGAAATTTTTGTACTTTGTTGCTGAGGTAGTTTCTATTTTGTTTTGGGGAATGGACTGAGTTGAGGGAGGAGTGTTTGGAGGATGAAATGTGAAGTTAGGATTAATGAATATGTGGATTTTTTTGCAAATGTTGAAATTATTAACTTTGCACATCTCCAAATTAGCAACCTTGCAAATTTCCAAATCTCCAAATTACCAGCTTTGCGAGTCCCCAAATCCTCAAATTTCCAAATCTTCAAATTCCCAACCTTGCAAATCCTCAAATTTCCAAATTTTCAAATTCCCAACCTTGCAAATCCCCAAATTCTTAAATTTCCAAATCTTCAAATTCCTAACCTTGCAAATTTCCAAATCTCCAAATTCCCAACCTTGCAAATCCCCAAATCCTCAAATTTCCAAATCTTCAAATTCCCAACTTGCAAATTTCCAAATCTCCAAATTCTCAACCTTGCAAATCCCCAAATCCTTAAATTTCCAAATCTTCAAATTCCCAACTTGAAAATTTCCATATCTCCAAATTCTCAACCTTGCAAATCCCCAAATCCTTAAATTTCCAAATCTTCAAATTCCCAACTTGCAAATTTCCAAATCTCCAAATTCCCAACCTTGCAAATCCCCAAATCCTCAAATTTCCAAATCTTCAAATTCCCAACCTTGCAAATCCCCAAGTTCTCAAATTTCCAAATCTTCAAATTCCCAACCTTGCAAATTTCCAAATCTCCAAATTCCCAACCTTGCAAATCCCCAAATCCTTAAATTTCCAAATCTTCAAATTCCCAACCTTGCAAATCCCCAAATCCTTAAATTTCCAAATCTTCAAATTCCCAACTTGCAAATTTCCAAATCTCCAAATTCCCAACCTTGCAAATCCCCAAATCCTTAAATTTCCAAATCTTCAAATTCCCAACTTGCAAATCCCCAAATCTCCAAATTCCCAACCTTGCAAATCCCCAAATCTTCAAATCCCCAAATATCCAAATTCCCAACCTTGCAAATCCCCAAATCCTCAAATTTCCAAATTCTCCACCTTGCAAACCTCCAAATTTCCAAATTTTCCAATTAATTTCCCAAACGTAACCTTCCCAAATCATCACATCCTCAAATCTAAAAATGAATAATTAGAAAAAATTACAAACTACTAATACCTACACGTAAATTGCTATAATCACAGACGGGTGTCAATGAACGAAGAGTTTAATGAAATTTTTATTACGTAACAAAGGTGTAATTGTATTTTTACACCAGTCGAAGTAATAGAACGTTTAGTTAATTGCGTAAAGGGGTTATTCTATGGCGGTGTTTCATAGTGGCTGGGCGATAGTTGAGAACTCGGTTCGTTAAATGCAAACTAGTGTAACACAATGGAAGCTAGGTTAATGATTCCACGTAGGATGTAATTAGTGCGTGCTTCTGTTGTGATGATAGCCCTGTAATGTGATAAATCTTTTAGCTTTCTTTTATGTTTGAGTTTCAATAATATTATAATATTAAAATATAGCAAATTTAAATTTGTTGATTGGACAAATAGGAGTTTAAGGATAATATGAATTCTATGTTGACTGAATTTATTGAGTGAACAAATATGAGTTTGAGGATAATATGAATTCTATATTGATTGAATTTATTGATTAGATAAATATGACTTTGAGGATAATATGAATTCTATGTTGATTGAATTTATTGATTGTATAAATTTGACTTTAAGGATAATATAAATTCTACATTTGTCATATAATAATTTTGGAGATGAATTATTAGTTGGTAATTTATCCAAATTATCATCCGGTAATTTATGGAAATTAACAGTTCGTAATTATCGAAATTAGCATTTAGTATTTCTTTGAAATTGCAATTGGTAATTATCAAAATTACCATTTGATAATTAAGTTTACATTAGTATCATTTATGAGGCATTAAAGTGCAGTATTTGCAATTCAATAAGAAGATAAACACAAATTTAGTCTTTGTCTTCTGTTGGATCATAAAATTCAAGGACAGTATAGTTGGAAGATCCATAAAATTAATGTTGTGAGCACAGTGACGTTGGAAATTTGAGAATTAAAAAACTTGAGATTAGAATATTTAGGAAATTGGGAAATGTGATTAGGAAACTTGGAAAATTTGATAGGAAATTTAGAAATTTGACAGTAGGAAGTTTTGGGAAATTGGAAATTATGGAAAGTGGAACATATGGAATCTTGAGAAATTTAGAAATTTGGAAGCTTGAGGAATTTTGAAATTTGGGAACTTGAAGTATTTAAAAATTTTAACTTGTGGAATTTACAAATTTGAAAATTGGGAAATTTAAAAACTTGAAAGTCTACAAAATTTGAAACCCTTTAGTACTTTAACAATAAAAAATTGGGAAGTCTGAGAAATTGATAGATTTGATACTTACCAAATTCGAGAACTAACAAATTTAGAAATCCTCAAATTATTAAATTTACAATAAAAATTAAAAAATTTCAAATTACAAAAATTATAAAATTAGTGCAAAATTAGTACCATAAAAATTCAACCAACTTACAAATTTTTAGAATCTTAAAAACTCAAAAATTTCAAATCCAACTTACTCCACAAACTCCACTCTAAATTACAGTACCCAAAATGATTCCCTCAAAACTTCCCAAATTTCTTCAAACTTTCTCCGTACCATAAACCTTCCCTACCCAGTCAGAATAACGACCATAAATATGAAATATTGAAAGGCCAGTCATAAAGGTGCTTCAAATATACCTGGTTTTACAAAGGACAAATGTCCTGTCGCATTTAATGAGCAACTTAATCGCGAAAAGCTGGAAGTTGTTGAAAATGGACTTAAAACGGGGTCCAACTGGCACACCTGACCTCAAGTGCATATACCTGCCTGTCCCTTTTGCTCATGGGAACCTGCCCTTCGCCAGCCCTAGGCTAGGGTTTCCAATGTGCCACGGAACAGATGTCGAGTGTCCTTCCTCTTTGTCGTTCTTTGCAGGTTCTGCACACCTCGTGTACGTTTCCGACGATTCTCCCACGCTGAATCTATTGTACAGTTCGTTTCCATCTTTTATTTCCCTTTTTTGTATACTTATATATTATGTGTGTACTTATTCTAGATGTGAGTTTATTTTGGATTTAGTAGATTTTTAGTTTGATATTGGATTTATGGGACAACGTGACGATTTTCTTGTTTTGAGAGAAATTATAATAATTGTAGAGAAATATATGTTTGTGGGAATTTTTATATTAAGTTATACAAATTGTCGACAACTGAAATTATAGAAATTGTTGAAATATAGAATGACAACTTGTAGAAATTATTAGAATGAAATAGAGAAATTATTAATTATAGAATAACAGCTTAAAGAAGGTTCCACCAACAAATTTCCAATAAAACTCCGCAAAACTCTTCCGGTTTCGTTACCTACACGCTTAAAATGCTCCTGAAACCCAACACTGTTTCCCTAACAATGAATCGCGATGTTGGATCTCGACGTTCCGTAATACACCCATTGGTGTATATCGCATAAGCGCGAGTTCACACCGAGCGTGTTAATTTTTGCGCGCGTCTCATCCGCGTTTCTCTCACGTTCGAACGGACATTGTTTGTTTGTCGGGTTTCACGGCGAAACATCCTGGTCGGCTAATTTACATAAATCCTGAGGCAGCTCGCTGGGTTATCCTGAAACTGGACCTTTTGTCCACGTTCTGGTCGTTTCCGAGTGTGGAAGACAATGTTGGGCAGTCACAAGCAAATATGGCTTTAGGAAATGTAATATAAGAGGAAATATAACTGAGATCTAAGGGAGAGAGAACTTGAGAGACTCTTAGTTATCCATCAATAAGTAATACTTAGAGAATCGTTCCTTTTGAGGAAGAATTTAGGATAGTTGGAAAATTTGGAAATTTAGGTTAGGTGAAGAATTTGATGAGACGTACAAGATGTTACCTGTAACGCTATTCACGATTTTTCTCCCACTTGCAGTCACCTTACGAAAAAAATATTTACAGGGTATGAAGTGCACAATAGTAGTATTAAAAATTCGAAAACTGAAGAATTTCAAAAATGTGTAAATTTGAGAATAAAAAAGAATTAAAATTTGAAAATACGTATCTTGCTAACATAAAGGAAGCCAAGGAGTATTTAACAGTTATTCGATATAAAGACGTCGAGTAACAAGTATCGAAGCCTTCGAATGGAGGATAACGAGAGGAATTTCCATCGTCCGCGCCTCTATTCAGCTTGATTTGTTTCAATAGACAGTGATAGCACGGTTGCTGCTCCATTCCTTTCTAACGCCTCTTCTCCTTGCGCGAAATTTATACGCAGTTTGCATCTATTATTCGATGGAAATGGAGTGCACCGTTGCACTCGACAGAGTTTCCCCCTCCTCTCTGTGCACTCTCTGAAACGTGTTTTTACTCGCAGATAGCTAAACAAATATAAGTAGTCACGCGACAGTACATGCGTTATTCAGTTCGAGTACACGCTACATTCTTTCTTAACGAAGCGTTCTTAAGCGTAATCAACCTCAACAAAGTTGGGATTTCGTATACAACGTTTGATGAAAGAAAATGTTGCTGGAAATTACCTTCAGACTAATAAAGTATCGAGTGTACGGCTCGAAACGCTCGATTTCTAAGTTTTATTTCGTTTTATCGCCGGATAATGCCGTACAGGTTTCTACACTGTGAATGCAACAAGATGGCTTCTTGAAAATTATAAACGATAATTTTGCTTGGTGGGCTTGTATTAAGCTTTTTATATTTTACTGGTAGTTTGCTTTTTATATTTTACTTCTATTAAGCTTACTTTTGTATGTTTTACTTTTATTAGCCTTACTCGTTAAACTTCTCAGTTTTTATGTTTTTCTTATATCAACCCTTTCCGCCATTTTGACGAGTCTGCTTCGTGGCGCACCTCAGCTGCGATCAATTTTAATCGAATTTTTACAACGCTTCAATTTGGAGTTCAAGTCCAATAATTTGCATAATCAACGACAGCATAATATTTATTTTTTTTTAACATTATATCTTGATACTCTATGCAGTTCCGATACGAGTAAAAATATACAACTTCGTATGAAAAAGAATTATACATATCTACGTTCGGTATGAATCTATGTATATCAATGTATAGATATAATAGATAATATTTATGTCAATTTACTTCTACACCCATTTTGCCCATATTTAACCAAGTTTACATATCCTCCACCAAATCAAAATTTATTTTCCTGCAATAATTAAACTTTTACAGTATCTTTCTTTCTTATTTCAACGCGTTCTGAAGTGAACGACGAATTCCAAAAATGGCAACTTTCTTTTCCGATTTCGAGAAACCGGTTCAATTTAACTGTTCGACAATGTAACGCGATTACATCGAGAGTAATGCAACCTGAACAATCGAGAAGGCAAGATCGAAAGAAATCGGTGCCACGGTATTTCGGTCGTCTCTTTCCTCGTCTTCATTTTTGTCTGTTTTCGTCTGTTCCGGCCGTAGAAAGTAAAACTATGGGTCTCAAGCGTCCTCGGCACGATCATCTGACACAGATTTCGAACGGTGTCCTCCATGGATCCCGAGAGAGGATTTTCACGGTTGTTCGCGGACGTAGTCGAAAGCGGATTTGTTGGGTTGCAGGTTCGGTTTTCGGAGCTTAAGTTGACGGACGAGTGAAAATGTTGCCTTAGGCGGAACTGTCTCCTTCATGAAAAATATACTGATCGAAAGAAGTCTGAAAGAAGGTTGATTTTTAGGGATTTTGGGGATTGGAAAATTTAGGGATGGGTTTAAGACGTGGACACAGAAATTTTAGGATTTTGCAATTTGGAGATTTACTGATATTTCAAGGAATTCGACGATATACGTTACGTTACAAGTAATCATAGGTATAGGTAATTCCAGACGTAGAAATTTGGGAATATAGCCATTTTGTAGCTTACTAATTTATGAATCTAAGGATTTGGAGATTTAAGAATGAAGTCTAGTTAAGAATTAAGTACACATTGAACCTCAATGTCTCTAAAAACGAATATCCCAAGCAAATTCGCGTAAACAGATTCCGTAACTCCCAGCAAAAAGTCTCTAAAGAGGTCATTAGGTAGTTTCAGTGTTAATAAACGCTCGAAGAATATTCAACGTCGATTTTTATCTTCTCTTTATGGTAAGTATAAGCTGCTTAAAGCAAGGACAGCTTCTTCTAGTCGTGGCACGATTCTCATCGGGGCGAATGATCCCATTAGATTTGCCTCGTTTAAGACGGAATGTAGGGCTGTTGACGAACATTCTTAACCAGTCGTGGATAATATCCAGCGATCTTGTTTGTTACATTTACAGTGGCTCTTCCGAAAGAAAAACCTGTTGCATTCTTGGAATACGCTCGGCAACGTTCATTCAACGTCTCGTAGTTGTTGTAAAAAGTTTTAATTATCGCCGGCTACTTCGAGCCACGATTGCACAAACGTTGCTGTTTCCTACCTGGACTCTAACGAGCAACATCCACCGAGTGTTTGATTTCTACGAAACTCCTCGCGGTTGTAAAGTGAGAGGAATTAAGGGCCGCGTGTTTTCTGTACCGAGTTTATTGTTACGAGATTGTTGAAAATTTTATTTCGATTACCTTGGCGCGAAGCTTTTTGTGAAGGTTGCTTACAGGGTTCTGCGGTGTTTCTACTGAATGTGAGACGGTTAAGGTGGAGATTAAGGGTGGATGAAGAGGAACAGTTCTTTTGAAATGTAGTTTATTAAATGTAGTTTATTTGTTGATTTTGTAATAAAGGTTTTTAATTGTCGCTGTGTTGCTATGTGGATTTATCTAAAATCTTCTTGTGTCAAAGTAGACTTCAAAATTTCTGGACCTTCAAGTTTATGTGTTGTCAAATTCTTGGACCTCCAAGTTTCTGTGTTGTCAAATTCTTGGACTTACAAGTTCCTGTGTCACTACATTCCTAGACTTCCAAGTTCCTGTGTCACTACATTCCTAGACTTCCAAGTTTCTAGACCTCCAAATATCTGGACCTCCAAGTTCCTATACCTTCAAATTCCTAGACCTCCAAATATCTGGACCTTCAAGTTCCAAGACCTCGCACTTCCTAGACCTCCAAATATCTGGGCCTCCAAGTTCCTAGACCTCCCACTTCCTAGATCTCCAAGTTCCTATACCTTCAAATTCCTAGACTTCCAAATTTCGGCACCTCCAAATCTCTGGACCTCTCATTTCCTAGACCTCCAAATATCTGGGCCTCCAAGTTCCTATACCTTCAAATTGCGAGACCTCCAAATTTCTGCACCTCCAAATCTCTGGACCTTCCATTCCCTAGACCTCCAAATCTCTGGATCTCCAAGTTCCTATACCTTCAAATTCCTAGACCTCCAAATCTCTGGACCTCCAAGTTCCTAGACCTCCAAATATCTGGACTTCCAAGTTCCTATACCTTCAAATTCCTAGACCACCAAATTTCTGGATCTCCAAATCTCTGGACCTCCAAGTTGCTAGACCTCCAAATATCTGGACCTCCAAGTGCCTATACCTTCAAACTCCTAGACCTCTAAATTCCTAGACCTCCAAGTTCCTACATCGCCAAACTAGTCCTCCAAGTTCCTATCTCCCCAAATCCCAAATTTCCCAAGCCACCAAATTACTTGAATCATCATACTAAACAAGTAGCCTTTAAGTTCCTTCAGTCTTCCTATCCTTCCTTCCTCCCCAGCTTACTACCAGAATTTCTCAAACATTCCGCAAGATCGTATTTCCTGTCTTCCACCTTTATCGTCCCTGAGCGATCTATTTAATTTATCACAGCGAAACGAGCGGTGACTAGAGCAAAGCTTGGCCACACATGGCTAGACATAACTGTAATGCATCTCCCGTCACCTATGATCTCGCACCGTTACCTGGAAATAGGTGAGCTTACGCTGACTAGTGAATAACAGAGATTCGACCATTTCAATTTTCCATGGGAAACGAGCAGAAAAAACGAGCGGACCATGAAGAGGAAATGAAAATGGAGGAAAAAAAGAGGGAAGAGAAAAAAAAAGATGACGAGAGGAAGCGACTGTTTCCGGTGTTCCAAGGCGACATCCTGATGCATCTATTTCTGGAGGCTCGTAGACGGTTCGTGGAAGGAGGAACAAGATAGTTTTCGGATTGGTGAATGAAAAGTCTGGGAGGAAGCCCGTTAGGTGCATCGAGGCTTCTAACCGGCTCAAATGCTCGTACAAAGAAGACGTGGGTGCTGTGTAATTCGATGCCGTTTAATCGTTGCACGCTGCGTTTCCATGGAATCGTGACGATAAAACCGCGTTGCTTTATGGGGAATCGCGTTGTTCGTTATGGGCCTGATATGCCGGCGTGATTCTTTATGGGACGCGGTCAAATAGCTGTTTTCGGTAGACGGTCAACCGTGAAGAGCTGGCTCGATGAAAATGAGAGGGCGTGGATCGCTCTTTGATCTATGTGATCTAACCCTTTTTTTTTTCTTGTAATTCTTGTTTCTGAGACGGATTTGTATGATGTGGATATTGACATGTGGCAATATTGTAATTTTTAATAATAGAATTTTTGATAATAGACATTTTTCTGAGACGGATTTATTTGTACACTTGATGTGGACATTGATATGTTGCAATATTGTAATTTTTGATAATAGACATTTTTTCTGAGATGGATTTATTTGGTTACCTGATGTGTGGACATTGATGTGTTGCAACATAGTAATTTTTGATAATAGACATTTTTTCTGAGATAGAGTTATTTGGTTACCTGATGTGTGGACACTGACTTGTTGCAGCATTGTAACTTTTGATAATAGAAATTTTTACATTCAGTCAAGAGTTACATGTTTATTAGATCTTGCAGAAAGGTATTTTTGTAAAAATGCAATTTATGATTTTATAATAAATTACAAGTATAAAATTTTGTATTATATTGAGACCACTTTGAAGGTGGTTTCACTTTGTACAATTTTATTTCATGATATGGGTATATCATTATTATGGCTGAAAACATAGTTTACATTATTTAAAACATGTCAGTGATCATTTTGAAGATGATTTGACTTTTTACAATTTTATTTCTTGACATGAGTATATCATTATTATGGTTGGAAACATAGTTTACATTATTTAAAACATGTCAGTGATCATTTTGAAAATGATTTGCCTTTTTACAATTTTATTTCTTGACATGAGTATATCATTATTATGAATGGAAGCATAGTTTACATTATTCAAAACATGTCAGTGATCATTTTGAAGATGATTTGCCTTTTTACAATTTTATTTCTTGACATGAGTATATCATTATTATGAATGGAAGCATAGTTTACATTATTCAAAACATGTCAGTGATCATTTTGAAGATGATTTGACTTTTTACAATTTTATTTCTTGACATGAGTATATCATTATTATGAATGGAAGCATAGTTTACATTATTCAAAACATGTCAGTAATCATTTTGAAGATGATTTAACTTTATACAAATTTATTTCATGATATGAGTATATCATTATTATGAATGGAAGCATAGTTTACATTATTCAAAACATGTCAGTAATCATTTTGAAGATGATATGACTTTATACAACATTATTTCATGATATGAGTATATCATTATTATGAATGGAAACATAGTTTACATTATTTAAAATATGTCACTACTGTAATAAAATTATAAGTATAATAAAGTACAATAAAGTCAATAAATCACATGAAAAATTGTTTACTTCATTACAGATACAATACCATTTTTTTATACCACATACAGTACATAAACCATACTCCACATACTAATAATAACAGTCTCTAATGACCCACATGATTCTAACACTTGTACCACAAGTTGCAGAGTACACGTTGTTTTTATTGCATAAAAGAAAATAATTTCTTTGTAACACGATACCTCCTTCAATTATCTATAATTGCAATCGCTCGTAAAGGGTAGTTTCAATCGGAAAAATCGTATACCTATATTCGGTTGGATGATTTATAGCTGTACAAGCGATAATTATCGCGACGGTGTGAATCGTGGCTCGACTCGAGATAATGTTCCGCTCGAAAAACTGGATAACTTAATGTAGGCGAGCGAAAGCCGGGAGAAATTTTATAAACACTCGTATTAATCGTTGATCGATTAAGAGACGCGTGAATCTAGGAGAAAGTCATTATCGATTTTCAGTTTCACAAAACGACATAGAAAGTTACAAAAGTTTATCTTTTTACGGTAAAATGACCATCGAGCGCAACTTCGTGCAGGAAATATCCTGGTGTTTCCTTCACGTTGCCGTAATCTACTTTTATCGTTAATTGCTGCTCGTAACTGCTATGATTCAAAGTTTTTCGGTACAAATACCTTGTTTAAATAATTTCGATTATAGGTTACGGCTTATTAAAATTATTAAAGTAAGCATATATGACGAAGCCCTTCAAAATTTATATCAATTAATTAATTTAAAAATTTACGATTTTAAATTTGAATATTTTTATAATTTAGAGATTTTACAATTTTGAACGATGAGTTAAATATCCAATAAAGTTTAATTCATAATTATACTTTCTTCAAGTTATTACATTTATTAATTCAAAATTATATCCTCTTTAAGTTTAATTCTCTTTATGTCGTTTTGTTCAAATATTTGCATTAATTATTTTAACTAATTTTATTAAGTAAATAATTTCATTTATATTTAGTTAAATAGTGACGTAGATGCCTAAGAATCTACTAAATTTAGAAATATAGAGATCCAGTGAAACCCACACATTTAACCATCAATATCAATCAGAATATCATATATTACAACAAAAATAAAAAAAGCAACGATAGTTAATGTTCCTCCAAAGCAATAATTTTGTCGCAGATTAATAAAATTGCACGGCGAGCTCGATAGCCGAAGGTGAACGTCGTCCAACAATAAATTGCAATAAAAAGGAAAGCACTTTACCACGTTCGTATCAAAGTTGATTTTATGCTTAGTCAAGTGATTTAGCGAGCTGTCGGAATTTTTTCGACGTCGTAATCGCGACCGGATGCGCCGCATTTACTCGCGTTCGACTCGACAGCAACGAGAAGAGCATAGCCGTTTTCACGCGAGCTCCCGTACACGCTTCGCCCCGGAAAAATGCGCTGTACAGTCAGTAACAAATGTAGCTTACCTAGGGAAAATCTGACAATTAAATTGGAAGAGGTCCTTCACTCGTTCGTTTTTAGAAAAATCAAAATTTATAGGTGGATTCAAGATTAGAGGATTCGAGATTTGGGTATGTGGGGGTCTATTGATATCTGGGGATTTGGAAGTTTAGAAATATAGGAAGTTGTGCAAGTAGGGGTTTCGGAGACACAGGAATTTGTGGATGTAGGGATTTGGAAACGTACGAATATAAATACTGAAATATGGAGGTTTAGGGATTTAGCGATTTATGAAGGTAGGAATTGAATTGGTTTGGAAGACAAGGATTTGAGGATGTAGGGGTTTGGGGATGTAGGAATTTACGGACGTAGGAATTTGATGATCTAGGAATTTGGGGATGTAGAAATTTGAGGATGTAGGGGTTTGGGGATGTAGGAATTTGGGGATGTAGGAATTTACGGACGTAGGAATTTGATGATCTAGGAATTTGGGGATGTAAAAATTTGGGGATGTAGGAATTTGGGGACGTAGGAATTTGGTGATCTTGGAATTTGGGCATGTGGGAATTTGGGGACGTAGGAATTTGGGGATGTAGAAATTTGGTGATCTTGGAATTTGGGAATGTGGGAATTTGGGGACGTAGGAATTTGGGGATGTAGGAATTTGGGGACGTAGGAATTTGGTGATCTTGGAATTTGGGAATGTAGGAATTTGGAGACGTAGAAATTTGGTGATCTTGGAATTTGGGAATGTGGGAATTTGGGGACGTAGAAATTTGGTGATCTTGGGATTTGGGGATGTAGGAATTTGGTGATCTTGGAATTTGGGAATGTGGGAATTTGGGAATTTGGGGACGTAGGAATTTGGTGATCTTGGAATTTGAGAATGTAGGAATTTGGGGATGTAGGAATTTGGAGACGTAGAAATTTGGTGATCTTGGAATTTGGGAATGTGGGAATTTGGGGACGTAGGAATTTGGGGATGTAGGAATTTGGGGACGTAGGAATTTGGTGATCTTGCAATTTGGGAATGTAGGAATTTGGAGACGTAGAAATTTGGTGATCTTGGAATTTGGGAATGTGGGAATTTGGGGACGTAGAAATTTGGTGATCTTGGGATTTGGGGATGTAGGAATTTGGTGATCTTGGAATTTGGGAATGTAGGAATTTGGGAATGTGGGAATTTGGGGACGTAGGAATTTGGGGATGTTGGAATTTGGGGACGTAGGAATTTGGTGATCTTGGAATTTGAGAATGTAGGAATTTGGGGATGTAGGAATTTGGAGACGTAGAAATTTGGTGATCTTGGAATTTGGGAATGTGGGAATTTGGGGACGTAGAAATTTGGTGATCTTGGGATTTGGGGATGTAGGAATTTGGTGATCTTGGAATTTGGGAATGTAGGAATTTGGGGACGTAGGAATTTGATGATCTTGGGATTTGGGAATGTAGTAATTTGTGGCTTTAGGATTTTGGGGACGTCGAAAATTGTTGATGCAGAAATAAATGTATTAAAAACTTGCCAGGTTCACATATATATAGTTATTTAAAGGAAAGCTACGTTGCACCCGAGTGTACTTAGCCGCGGCATGTGGTGTATGTGATATGCACTTATACGGCTGGATCGGGGCACACGTGGGCACACTACATGCACTTTTTTTATTTCTCTCCTGTCTCCACACCCTGTTCTCTCTTCTCCGCTCCTGGAACAGTCTGTTGACGTATAACGGGTGACACTTTTGGAATCCCTTCCAAATTCGAACATTATAATTACACTTCCAAAGCAACATTTTTATTAACAGGCCTTTACTTACACTTTTTAATAATTAACCATTGCAATCTTAATTTTATCACTAATTATTTCTTCTTGATCGTCAAGTATCACGGTATATTATCAAATAAGTAACATCTGTCTTTGTAAAATTAAATCGTATCTTTTCCTCTTAGAACCAGATAAAAAAAATAGTTCTAAAGAATTTTTACTATGAGTACGTATTAGATATATAAAAATGAAAATTAATTTAAATTTGAAACCAACTGAACATAAAATATCTTAACAAAATTTATTCTTCTATATATTCTACATGAAACATTCTACATGAAACAATTTCAAATTTGATCAAACACGATAGAATTAGTAACACGTTTCTGCTAACTATCGCATTAAAATTTTATTTGATCAAATTTTCAACATTTTTACTCAGTTCAAATAAACCTTGTCAAACCTTGTCTCTAAAAATACCCACAAAGAAGCACTAAAAGAAAAATAAAACGATCAACCATAAAAACCCCGTATCACGATAATGTTTTTAAATAATCCATCCGAAGTTGTACCGAAAGCGAACTCGCTATTTTATTGCACCATAAATATCATCCCGCTCTTAGGGAGCGTATAAAGTCGTTCGCAAATTGATATTTAATAGCTCTAACGCGTTCAACGACGATGCGTTACACTTCTGTATACTTGATGTCCCAATATTAATTACTGTCAGCGATTTTTTCTTGGGTACATCGGTTTCTGCCAGTTCTGACTAATAATAATGGCTACATTCGCGGCGCGTAGCCGTTTCGAGTAGTTTAGCAATATTCTTAATATTCACCCGGTGACCTTTTACTTCTGTTCGGAAGCGTGGGTCTCTGATTAATTGTGAGCAGATTATTTATATCGAATCGTGCGTGAGAAGAGTTTTAATGGGCTGGGTTATGTCAGAAACGCATTTTCGTTGTGTAATTGCTCCTTCAGGCGTATCAAACTTGCTCACCCGAGATAGATGCTGCTAATCATTAAAATAATACTGTCTACTTTCTTTTCTTTGCGATCGTAATTTTTAACACTGAAATTTTTATTATTGTTATAGGAATTTTACAATTTTTAATATTTTTACTAGGGAATTTTTAAATGGAAGGATTTTGGGATATTGGGATTTTTGGGATTTTGAGATTTCTGGGATCTGGGGATTTTTGGGATCTAGGGATTTCTGGGATTTGGGGATTTGTGGAATCTAGGGATTTCTCGGATTTGGAGATTTGTGGGATCTTGGGATTTCTGAGATTTGGGGATTTGTAGGATCTTGGGATTTTGGAATTTAGGGATTTTTGTGATCTAGAGATTTCTGGGATTAAGAGATTTGTGGGATTTGGGGATCTAGAGATTTTTGGAATCTAGGGATTTGTGAAATCTGGGGATTTTGGGATCTAGAGATGTTTGGGATTTAGGGATTTCTGGGATCTTGGGATTTTTGGGATCTAGGGATTTCGGGGTATTGGAATTTTGGGATCTTGGGATTTTTGGGATCTTGGGATTTTTGGGATCTAAGGATTTCGGGGTCTTGGAATTTTGGGATCTACGGATTTCGGGGTTTTAGAATTTTGGGATCTTGGAATTTTTGGGATCTAGGGATTTCTGTGATCTTAGCATTTTTGGGACTTAGAGATTTTAGAATATAGGGATTTTTGTATACGAAAATTTCGAAATATTGAGATTTTGGAACATTCGAATTTTGAAATCTAGGAAATCTTGTATCTTGGGATTTTTTTGGTAAGGTGCTTTTGGGGTTTAGGGATATTGGAATCTAAGTATTTTTGATATCTAGTGATTTTGGAATCTAGGGATTTCGTTGTATAGAGACCTTGAACGTAACTAGTTTGGAATATTGGAATTTAGAGTTATATTTGGTAGTATGGAAAGTAGAGAACAGTGCTCTTAAAATATAATTTTGGCATACAAAAATCTGGAGATATAATTTTGACATACAGAAAGCTGGAGATTTACTGTTCTAGATATATTAAAATTTTCCCAAATATAATTTTATAGATTTATCTGGAGATCTCGGTATTTAGACCTACTGATCTAAATACATGAAAATATAATTATCCATGAATCTCGTCAATGAAATTTGTACATTTAGAAATGTATTAACACAAGAACCTACTTCTATAGAATACTAGAGATGTGCAGATCTTCAAACTCTTGTGTGCAGATCTATATTGTCAGTAAAACACATATGAACGTTTCTCTTCTATAGCAGGAATATAAAAATTGAAATGGCCATGGTTTTCAAAGCGATAACCAGAATATATTGCGAATGATCGCGGATAAAAAGCGAACGGAAATTGATAAACGTAAATGTAAATGTTTAGCAGGTGCTCGTCGAGCTAACGAACCGAAGACCATATTTGGTAGCTGTACCCCGAAGCAGATGCGCGCAATGAAAGCTTGAATGGTCAATTCTATTTAATTATTTAACGACATCGTTTGTTCCAGGCTATCACGATGCGTTTATTCAAACGGCAAACCTGTAACACCAGTCCTCAACTAGTTTCGGCCACCCCGTTATCTCAGGATGGCAGCGTGCCTTTGACGGTGGTGGACGAAAATTCTAATCAGAGTGGCAAAATACCCGAGAACGAGAACGACGGATCGAGAGGAGATTGCACGAAAGAAAATTCCAGCGATAAACCTTCTTCGTCGCAGTCTTGCGTGTCGAATCGTAAAGGTGAGTTGATCACTGAGCAAAAAATGAATAGCGTATTAAATATGGCTTGCGTCGCAGGAATTTCAACATGGGGAAGGAAAGTGGGTCGAAGATGGGATCAGCTGAAGAGATCGGACAGCTCCGAACTGCTTTCGGTTTCGGGTAGACGGAGACGATGGAGTCCCAATCCTAAAGGCACCGGCGACGACAATGAAAATGTAAATTCAATTATAATATCTTAATCAGTAAGAGTTTCAAAGAATCATCTTTTAGTGTTTAACATCCAACTGAGAAAATTTGATGAGGCTAATTTAACTCAGCCTGATATCACTTTTTGATGCCACTAGTTTCACATATGTATGCATAGTCATTCTAATTATTGCTAACATTATCGTTACTATTAACTTGCAACGTATCAACATCATTAATATTATTATTACATTTGATGTAATCCAATGTGTGTTAAATTACTGCATTGAGGAATGTCAGAGCTAAAGAAATGATCACATATGGCTATCAATTACTTAAATATTTGCTCACACGTAAGTGTACGAATGACGTGTTGAATAAATAATATAATAATTCCCAGGGTGCCATCGGATCGCCAGAATTACCAAAGCCAAAGAGAATATCCAGGGTGGAATCGTTACGAAACCTGTTCAGAGGTAGCGAGAGAAATAACAATTTTCTTAGCGGTGACGCGTCAAGGAATGTGACGATTCAGGAAGAAGACGTCACTTGCATCGGCCATTATCCCATGGAGAAAGCCCTAAGCGAGGGTGCGATAAAGAACGTGCCTTTCAGAATCAGCATGGATGACAGTCGATTGAATCGTGGAACTCTTCTGCACGAGAAGAAGAAGCAACTCAGTCGCAGTATACAGGACCTCCAGGAACAGCAACGCGTTCTTGACTACATCTTAAAGAACCAGAGTATGCTAAAAACGCAGGAAGGTACTACCTTTGCGAAGGAGACCTTGAACAAGGTTAGAAGATTGAGTCCTAACAGAACCACTGCGGATGGAAGTAAAAGCCATGGTTCTACGCAGACGAAGGATTTCTTCAGCAATCAACTCAATAATATCAAGAGGAATTTGTTTAGTTCAAGGTCAACTGAATGCGACAGGTGAGTTGTTTAAAATAATCTTAATACCTTGCTGGTGTGTTGCTAAGGTATTAATATTATTAAGGGTGTTATTAAGATATCAATAAAATTGATACCAATTTAAAATATTTTGCAGAGCGGAGACTCAGAGACCTTGTCCGACGACCGGTTTGGAGGACCTGATGAACAACCTGCGACTAGGCTGTGACGAAAGCGGGTACGACTCTGACAGCACCCGTGCTGGAGCAGACTCTCCAGACAGCGAGCAATCTGTGCCAGCTATGTTGAAACCCCGTAGCTTTTCCATAACCTCCGACGACTACCACGGTGTGGATTTATCCCTGCCTGCCAACACCCCGAAGGAAAGAGACGAGCCGAGCGAGACCAACGAGAACGAGGCTCCCTGTCTGGATGACACCGTGGTAATCGACAGCAACGTACTCAATGAGTCGATAGAAACGAATACTACTGCCTTGGTATCCGACGGCGATGACACTTTCGAAGAGTATTCGCAGTTCCGCGACAACTGCGTGCCTCAGCAAGTCAAACCCGAAAACACCTTGAGGAGATGCGAGACTCCGTCCAAAGCTGCCAGCGACCTTGAGGCGAGAATACCGTCCACTTCAGGGAGCAACGAGGTCAGTAGGATACCTACGAAGAGGTTCGCCAGATCGGAGCCACTTTCGCAGGCAGTAAAGCTGCAGAAGGAGCCGAGGATATCGCAGATTCCCCTCAGATCTCGGAAGCACACGCACTCGAGTACTCTGAACCTACTGGAGAACGCTGCTTCTCCTTGCAAGGATAGTCCACCAGCCACGAAGATCAACTCGACGATCAGCAACACCGTGCAGTACTACAGCCCGAAGAGGACCAGGTCCAGTATCGAGCCCGACGACTGCGACGTCAACAACAGAAACAAGATAAAGAAGTCCACGAAGATGGAGCATCCTCTTCCGACCCCTGCGAAGACCCTGGTGCGTCGGGAGCTGAAGACCATGAAGCTGACCGTAGATAAACCTGGGAGTCTAGGAATCTCCGTGGAGAGGAGGGAAGCTGTCAGACCTTTCTACGTGATCTCCAAGATGAACGTCAACGGGGAGGCAGCGAAGTCGAAGCAGTTTCGCATAGGGGACGAAATCGTCCGCGTTTGTGGACGCAGGTTGAGGGGAATGTCCATCGCGGAGGCGAGGAACGCCCTGAAGAACTGTCTGGGCACTGTCGAGCTGCAGATAGCGAGGGAACCGACCTTCACCTTCGGGGAAGAGTTGGGTGACACCTGGGGAGACATTCTAGTGCGAACCAGAAGCGACTCTGCTGTGTGGACGTTGAAGGAGAAGGATGTTTCCGCTTCCGTCGACGATAAGGACAATAAGGTGGCGAAGGACGAGGCTAACTTGTCCATCAGCAGCATGGACTCCGAGACGAATTCCAAGAAGGACTCGGATCAAAAGATGACTGGTATGAGGAAGTTCTACGTGGTACGAAAACGAGCCACCACTCTCGTCTGTCCTCGAAGAGCAACCAGTCTGTCGATGGATCTGCTGACAATTACACTGGACAAGGGTGCCTCGAAGAAGTTGGGTTTCTCCATCGTTGGAGGCTCCGATAGCAACAAAGGATCCATGGGTATTTTCGTGAAGGACATCATAGCCGGTGGCCAAGCTGCAGAAGAGGGCACTCTGAAAGTTGGAGATGAGATTCTGGCGATCAATGGAATATCGATGGATGGGTTGACTCATGCCAAGGCGCTGCAGACTTTTAAGGCCGCCAAGGCTGGGAAGATGGTCCTACATGTGGGCAGAAGAGACCCGACACATAAACGGTTGGGTTACAAGAGATAGATACCGGTGACGGTAACTTTGGGTTAGTTCTATGGTGCTTTGCTTTATTAACATTTTGCTTAATGCTGATTCTTGCTTATGGGGCTGATGTGAGGGTTGAGGTTAGGCTTATTTAACTTTGTTATGGATCTTCTGATAGATGGATCTAGAGGGTGATGTTACAATGGTTAAGATGGTGAACTAGTTAAGATTTGGTTACCATATTTGCTTTTACTTGCAACAAATTTCTATTACGAAACTAATCTATTATTATTGCTGTGATAACTCTTGCTTGTGGGGTTGATGGTCTTCTTGAGACTCTGATGCTTTCAGAGTCTAAGTGCTAACGAAGTTAGGGTCTAATTTTAAAATAACTAAGATGGCGACTCATCAGTTAGAAAATATCGAATATAAAATTAATATGGTTTGCTTCAGATTTTAGATGAATAATTGTGACAGCTACTATAATGCTTATGGGTGGATTTGAACGAATGATTTTAACCATAAAATAACTAAGATGGAGGATGCATTAAACTCGCTTATTATAGAATACTAAAAAAATGATTAATTTTATCTCCTACAAATATTAATAAAAAATGAATATTACTTTGTTACAGATACATTATTCAATCAAAATCGTACGATTGTCTGGACAAACTAATGGAGACCGGAGTCGAATGAAGAGAATCAGTCATTAAAATTACACTTGTCATGGCTCAGAAAATGATGTACATATTTCGCGTAGAGTTTAAGTCACGTTGTTTACGACTCACGATTTAATTTTTGTAAATTCACGAATGCATTTCTTTCTCGATTGATACGTAATCAACGTGTTCGCTGTATAATATGTCATTGGTTTAGATTTAATTAAGGCAATTGTGATATCGGTTAACTATTTTTACCAAGAAGCTGTACTTCAGTTTTCGTTTCGAACTTAATGAGATTAAACGACCTTATAATTTCACCGATGTACCAGAAAATTTTGCTTAAGTTCGATTAACTGCAATATACGTGATGGAAATATGAAGAACGTGTTTCGAGAAGATATTCAGTTTTTATCCAAAGGACTTTCATGGGCTTTCATGTATATTGTAAATTCGTGTTTGTGTTAATAATTACAATAAAATTGTACATAGTCATGTCCCGTTAGATGTAGAACGCTAACAAGCTGGACTATGGCTATTTAGTTGGACGTAGTTCGGAGTTAACGTATGTTTCGTTGTGAAATATATTTTTGTTTGATGACGAACTACACGAGAAATGGAGTGGATTAACTTATACGAGTACTCGCCATTTACTCACTACCCAATTTAAAGAGTAAGAGTAGTATTTAGTTGATTAATACTTTTGAGCTACTGAGACTGACATCCAGAATGTCTACCTGAGAAATGCTGTGATATTCATTGTAGTCGCATTAGCTGGTATCGTACAAATTGTATTTAAAATAAATCTGGTTTGTTAATAAACGGTCATCGTTAATTTGCTTTCAGTGTTTTATAACTTTTAACAGCCTTTTAGATCTTCCCTTTTAAAGACATTTTTTCAGAAAAGAGGTATAACTCGCAATAACACGCATTGTGCTTGATTTATAACAGACACTTTTGAATAAATAAAATTTTGTGAATGATTTTAAATAATTTTTACAATAAATTTTTACCATTGCAATTTTCTATATTACCGTTGTTATATTACCATTATAATTACCATTATATTATATTAGTATTATATTACCATTATAATTTTCTATATTTTTCTAAGTTTCATTCTTGTACGCTGTTTGAAATTCAAATTTACGCGCGCTTTCAAGGAGTGACGTCATCGAACGAGTGGCGCCATCTCTCCGGCGAACAGGGTGAACTACACGTATTTGAGACACCACATTCATTAGTTCCAACTTTTCACCGCTAGATGTCCCAGGAGTTCAAGTTTCTCGCTCTAGAGTTGATGTTTGGACCTCTAGCGGCGGAAATAGGAACTAATGAACGTGGTGTTACAAATACGTGTAGTTCACACTGTTCGCCGGAGAGATGGCGCTAGTTGTACTTTCGAAAACATGCTCCGCCATCTAGCGGTGGAAAGTAGGAACTAACGAAACTACAGTTCCAAAAGTGTGTAGTTCACCCGCTTCGCAGGAGAGATGGCGCCACTTGTTCTATTTTTTTTTTTAATATTGATTTTATTGATTAATATGCAATGGATATAAATGATTATTGAAATATAAGAACAAATTTGGTTTTCCTTGCAGTTTTTTATTTTTCAGTTCATGCATTTGATGGTAATATATACTCAAACATAACTGCAGTTTCCCAGGGCAAGCGTACATAATCGAACACCCTGTTGACAAACGTGATAGTCTCTGATAGGCAAAGCGAGGGTTTCATCCAGAAGTTTCAGAATCTTCAAATAAGAGCTTAATGCTTCCACATGTTTTCCATCTTCTAGATTGTTAGAGGCAACTCTGAAAAGTGAATCGGTATCCTGCAATGCCTTTAAACCTTTCAAAATGTTTGTATTTTTCCCACACTTCGGACATCTGATCATGAACTCGTTCGTATCGGTTTTCACGGGTAGAATGTTTCCACATTCTCGTCCAGTGTCACATTTGAATCTGAAAATGAAGTGTGATTAGTAGAATAGTAAAAAGTTGTACTATTAAATTCTTTACGTTTTGTAAGTTTGAATATTTTTTAAAATAAATGATGAGTTGAAGAACCTTAGAATTGTTGGGTCGATGTCGTCCAAAAGGGGCCAATGACCGACGCAAGCTTCACAATTACAGTCGAACCAATATTGCCATCTCAGAGTCCTTTTCCGTTCAGCTTCAGGGGACATGGTAAAAATTGGACCATAATTTTCTGATATTTCTTCTCCCGCCGCGATTGAACGGATCGCTCGTACAACCATAGTAGTTCCGATAAAATATCTATATATTTATAATTACATAATATTATATCTATAATCATCTTCAAAATATCTTGGCTTATAAAAGCACACTAATTGAATGGCAAAGTATGCTAATTGAATGGCTATTAAAATTGTTTGAATTTATAATAAATGACTTAATCATACAGATCTATAATAATACAGTTTAAATAAATTATAATAAACAATTCATAATACCAGTAAAACGTTCCTACATGTAATAATATTACTTAATTTGTAATCTATGACATTGCACTGTACAAACATTTTATCAGTAATTAAATTAGATGTAATCGAACGCACCTGATGACACCAGGATTACATGAATGGTTAAATAACGCTATTGTCGGGAAGAGACCACCGCCTATGAAGGTGCTTTTAGCTTTTGCTAAGGTTTTTTCGCCTCTTGGTATTGTTAATTCTGATATCTAAAATATTTTTACAAAGAATAATATTTTACAAAATAACATTTTCTATTACTTGATTATATTTGATTTTAATTATGAAGCATATGATTTATGAAGCGTAGAATTTTTATAAGGTGTACCTCATGAGCATTGAATTGCAGTAACATTAAACCATGTAAAATTAAACTTCCTATAAATAATTCATCTTCAGATGGTTTCGCTTCGGCTGTATCCGGAGTTTTCACATTTTCAGGGAAATATCGACTTAATTTCAATAGCCTCAATAACCAGACGGCTATGTACGTTCTGTGAAGCATGTCTTCATCAGTTCTTTCGTCTTCGTGAGTCACTACACATAAAAACAGCAGAATATTTAATATATCTACCTGTACTTATAACACTAGTTTTATTAAATAAAGACTGGGGATAATAAAGACCAGAATAAAGACTGCGTAGAGAATAATGTATAACTTCATTGAAAATAAAAAATTCGAATCAATTTTGATTTGAAGATTTTCATTAAAAATTATGCATTTCATTTTGACAATAATATCAGTTGATTACCTAAACCATAATAGGCTTCGAAATCGTCAGATCGGTAAGGCCTTTGCTGAGTAATTTCGAATCTACCCTTCGTAGATTTTAACTTATCCTTTAATTTAATGAATTCTTCGAAGGATCGCTGGGTGATCGCCCTTAAAGCTAAGAAACACGTGACAGATGTTTTCGACATCCACAAACTAGGTAACACTGCGCATTCGCTTTCGTGGATTTTTGCGTCTGCATCTCTGCAGGAAGTACTGCAATACGCTAGGTAACTGCATACTTGACATTTGGATGGTATTGGTACGAATATCTTGTTCATGCAGAGATGACAGTGAGTAAGCCTGAAATGAAATTGTTAAATTTCTAATTTTTTATTTGTTTGAATTCTCAAAATTCCGAACTCTCAAACTCCCAAACTCTCAAATCTCCAAATTCTCAAAATTTCCAAACTCACAAACTCCTAAATTCTCAAACACCAAATTCTGAAATTTTCCAAATTCTCAAACCCCAAATTATGAAAATTTCTAAACTCTCAAATTCCCAAATTCTCAAACCCTCAAATTTTGAAATTTCCAAACTCTCAAATCTCCAAATTCTCAAAATTTCCAAATTCTCAAACTCCCAAATTCTCAAATCCCACATTCTGAAATTTTCCAAACTCTCAAACCCCAAATTCTGAAATTTCCAAACTCTCAAACTTCCAAATTCTCAAAATTTCCAAACTCTCAAACTCCCAAATTCTCAAACCCCACATTCTGAAATTTTCCAAACTCTCAAACCCCAAATTCTCAAAATTTCCAAACCCTCAAACTCCCAAATTCTGAAATTTTCCAAACTCTCAAACCCCAAATTCTGAAATTTCCAAACTCTCAAACCCCAAATTCTCAAAATTTCCAAACTCTCAAACTCCCAAATTCTCAAACCCTCAAATTTTGAAATTTCCAAACTCTCAACCTTCCAAATTCTCAAAATTTCCAAACTCTCAAACTCCCAAATTCCCAAACCCCAAATTCTGAATTTTTCCAAACTCTCAAACCCCAAATTCTCAGAATTTCCAAACTCTCAAACTCTCAAATTTTGAAATTTTCAAACTCTCAAACTTCCAAATTCTCAAGTCCCCAAACTCAAATTCTCGACCCTCCAAATTTCCAACCTTCTCCAATCCCAAATCACCAAATCCCCAGATACACAAATTTCCGAATTTCCAAATCTTCAAATCCTTGACTCCCAAACACTCGAATCACCAAAACTCTCAAACTTCCAGAATCTCAAATCCCCACAAATTGGTTTACAAAATGAACAACAATCTTCCCAAATAAATCAAAGAATAATATCAAAATTAAATATAAATCGCACCTGTATTCCGCCAATATAAACGAACAATGTGGTTTCTCTACCACAAGTATTTCACCAGGCTCGATGTTCCTAGTAGCGACAGCGTGTCTCCCTATATCGCCACCGTCGTTTCTTATAGTAACAGCTTTACTACAAGACAGAAACAAAGGATTGCCATCCTCGATCTTCGGACACGATCTCTTAGATCCATCAATTTTATCCTTCTTCAGGTTCATCTTGTTCGACTTCTGCGCGATTTGATTACCCTTCTCCATCACAGCGAGCATCACCCTCATATCAGCCTCCAGCTTCTGCTTCTTCTCGAAGGGTAACTTCGCGTCGTCTAGAGATTTCAAAGCTTTTCTAAATGCTACTATTGCTTCGTCGTGTCTTTTTAAACCGAGCAAACATCTGGCTCGTCTTTCTTCTAGTTTGTAGAGCAGTTCTTTTGGATAACCAACTCGTATAGCTTCTTCTACGTCCGTCAGAGCTTCGCGGTGCTTTTCAAGATGGTAGAGCGTTGCTGAACGATTTGCCAGTATTACGCCCAAATCTGAGGAATTAATATTGGAGTGAAATTTATTTTGTTTTTAAGTGAAGTTGGGGATGTAGGGATGGGTTTTTGAGATATAGACGTATTGTGGAGGATATGTGTAGGAATGTTGGGAATGTGGATATATTTGATATTTAGACATGTGGAGGATGTAGGTATACTAGGAATATAGGGATTTGGGAGATGTAGAGTCATTAGAAATGTAGTGATATAGGAGATATAGGGTTATGAAGAATATTAGAGTTCAGCGATGTGGATGTTAGGTAGAAATAAAGATGATATGTGAAGAGACGTATATAGATGATATGTGAATATAGATGATGTGTAGATAGAGGGTTATAGATGATATGTGGATATGGATGATGTGTAGTTAGAAGGTTATAGATGATATGTGGATATCGATGATGTGTAGATAGAGAGTTACAGATGATATGTGGACATAAGGACATACGTAAGTGACATAGGTGACGTAGATGTCACACATGACATAGGTACTTCAGATGATATAGCTGATACACACGTGTCACATGATATATATGATACAAATGTGTCACAGGTAACATATGAACATAGACATACAGAGGTACATCAAAAAAACTAAAATGAAAATTCAACAATATTATTACTTCCCCTACATTACTGACAGAGATTTTAAAAGGGTACCTTCTTTAGGTGCCAGAAGAACAGCATTCGAATAAGTTTCCAGTGCCTTCACAAATTCCCCACGTCCAAAATACTTGTTACCGACATCTTTAAGTTGCAGAGCTTTCTCACTGCTCTTCAACATCGCTTCCATCACTTCAAGGGACAGAAGGTGGGTCTCTGGGTATCCCAACAAAAAAGCAATCCTATCCGAATTGTTATCCAGTGATCTGAACTTCTTCATCTCTTGCGGGCTAATTGCACGTTGCAGCTGCGAGAAATTCGCGGCAAAGTAATCACTGATTTCGTTCTCTTCGTCTTTCAACATATTTTATGTATTTTAATTAAACTTGCTGTTCATAGATTTACGATTCAATCACAAATTTGCGAATGTCACAATAATCTGATTTATAGATTTCAATTTTGTGCACAGATTTACGAATATCACAATTATTTATAGTATTTATGTTTACAAAAGGTGTAATTTACGCTGTTTATAATTATGCGATTATTTATAATTGTTTACTATTTATAATTTCCTGGTGATTCATACTCGTTCTGTTTACGAATTCCTTACGATTCGGATGTTCGGCGCACGAATAAAAATTAGAAAGTTTTTGGTACTTCTGAATGAACTGTTCCTTCATTCACAGAGATTTGAAACGTTGCGAAATTTTTTGAGAGTAGTTGCTTTTACAAGTTCTGATTAAACGTGCATCCGAATGACACGTCGACGGTCGACGACACTCGATGCTACTGGCATCGTCTACAGCTACTAAATACTACGTTCGTCTATTTCTGTTTGCGTTATTTTCGGCCTGGTAGAGGTGTGCGATTGGAACAAGGAAGCACGACAGAAGCACGTGTAAATATCGGAACGCGAATCTAATTGATATAATTCACTTTACATAGATTTCTTTCATAGCAATTTGTTGGAATTAGTTGATTAACAAAGTTGTTGTTAGAGGAAATCTCAACGTTTAAAAATATAATCTATGGATTATATTTTGTGAGAATAGTACTTCAACTAGTTAAGGAAGCTTAAGGAAGAAATAATTTAGAAAAAAGTAGGTGGTTGATATTTGTTATTGCTAACCAGTTATTTTATTTATTTTAATATCTTATTCTATTAATGTATTTGTCTTACCTTTCTAACAATAATCTATTAAACCAGTTAACAAATAATTTTACAGTAAAACTATTGAATAATTTGTCAAGAATTTGGAACGAATGATTCACAAACATTTAGTGCACAGTATAAATCATATATTTAAAGATGGTATCTTATAAAATAATTTAAGTACAATATGTACAAAACTTAAACGATTTACGAAATGTACACGAAATAGACTTTTATCAAGAAATGAAAGAGATGTTATAAAATGTGATTTTATGTGTAATATGCATATTAAATACTCTTCTGGTAAAAATGTTGAAATTTTGAATGAATATTAAAATAGAAAATTTCAGTGTTTAATATTTAAAGTATTGCAATAAAATTTGAATATTTAACATTTAAAATATTAGAGTAAAATTCGAATGTTTAATACTTAAAATTTTTAAACATTTCTACTATACATGTAACAAATATTGTATTATAGAGAGAATCATTATATCATTCATATAATTAACGATGATATTTTATTTTCAACAAGATATTTTTGTTTTTTAAGCGAGACTTCTCGATTAAAAAGATAGAAAATATAGTATAGGAAAGAATTAACAGTAAATTACAAAATAGTTCTTGCGTTTTTATAATTTCTTGATTGTGCAACAGTGATGGGTCTGTAAGGTACAGTTAATTATTCAATTTGAAAATTTGATATTTGCAAATTTTTAAGTCTGCAAGTTTTTATAATTTAAGGTTTGAAATACTTCAAATTCTCAGCGTCCCAAATTCCAATCTCTCTAGATTCCAAATATTTCAAATTCCCAGCACTCCAAATTCCAATCTCCTCAATTCTAATCTTCTCAAATTGTAAATACTGCAAATTCCCAGCGCCCCAAATTCCTATCACCCCAAATTCCAGTCTTCCCAAATTCCTATCACCCCAAATTCCAATCTCCTCAAATTCTTATCACCCCAAATTCCAATCTCCTCAAATTCTTATCACCCCAAATTCCTATCACCCCAAATTCCAGACTCCCCAAATTCCAATCTCCCCAAATTCCTATCACCCTAACTTCCAGTCTCCCCAAATTCTTATCACCCCAAATTCCAAGCTTCTCAAATTGCCAACACCTCAAATTCCCAACACCCCAAATTCCAATCTCTCCAAATTCCAGTCTTCCCAAATTCCTATCACCCCAAATTCCTATCACCCTAAATTCCAGTCTCCCCAAATTCCAATCTCCCCAAATTCCTATCACCCTAAATTCCAGTCTCGCCAAATTCTTATCACCCCAAATTTCAATCTCCTCAAATTGCCAACACCTCAAATTCCCAACACCCCAAATTCCAATCTCTGCAAATTGCCAACACCTCAAATTCCCAACACCCCAAATTCCAAACTCCCCTTTCAAAATTTCTAAATTCCCACATCGCCAATTCCCCAAATTAAGCTCCCAATTTTCCAAATCTCCAAACTGAGAATTCGAAAGTGCAATAAATCCAAGATTCCGAACAATATCCAATCTCCCAACATCTCCCCCTAAAAATTACAGATCTCAAATCACCTCATCACTGTACACATTCCCTCAGCACATCCAAGTGACATTAATTCTCTAAACTAGTCGTGTTAAATATTCGTCGAAAAATCGCTTAAACTGTACAGTATAATAAATAGAACATCCCTTCTTGTCCAGCCTCAAACATCCAGTCAGTCGCGTTTCACGCTCCGTCCATTAATCTCATATTTCCCCAAACCGAACGAACTTTTCTGAATTCGTCACGTTTTTACAGCGCCAATATTTTACATCGTTTATATATAATTACGGAGTATTGTAAGAAATTTCGGTTCGTTCCCTGTCGAGAAGATTGCATCACAAATCGTGTTTCTTTCGTTTAGAAATCGTAGGATGCCTCGTCGTCTTCTTTCTTTCGTCTGAACGCCATTTTGTAGAGCACACCGGCGACGCATCCTCCGAGGATAGGTCCGATCCAGTAAACCCAGTGATGTTCCCAGTAATCCAGGATAACTGCGGGTCCCAGTGATCTGGCGGGGTTCATGCTGCTTCCTGTTACGGGAACAGCAGCCATGTGGGCGACGGTGATGGTTAAACCGATCGCCATTGGTGCCCATCCTTTTGTGTCCGTTCGTTTTGGGTCTGTTACGGCGTGCACGACTAACAGCAGCAGAAATGTCACTATCGCTTCTATGAAGATGCCTTGGCTCTCGGTTACTTGCGAGTGGAGCGACGTGACTCCCAAACCGAGGGCACTTGCGCTTGCGGGTATTAATACCTGTTAAATAAATACATTTTTCATAAAATATATTGTGTAGGATACTGTATAGGAGTGTAGGATTTTTTATCTTTAAAGAAATTTCTGTTTGGGTCTTTTTAATTTTGTTAGTTTCTTTAGGTCTTGAAGATTTTAAATTTATTTCAGGAATTTTTTTAAAATAATATTTTTGTAATTTGGAATTTTTAGATATTGAAATTTTGGACTTTCTAAATATTTCTGTCCATCCTTTCAGATTTGTAAATTTGTAAATTTGTAAATTGTTGAAATTTTTTCAATTTTTAGAATTTTCCCAATTTCCACATTTTTCAATTCCAAAACTTTCAAAGTCAATGGATAAGTCCATTATATTTGTATTAATCTAGCTTGAATTTATTAGTAAATTTATATGAAAAATAACGATATTGCTGTAGAGTGATCAATATTAGATGTGTATTCACATATTTACATGTGTGTAGAACATATACTAATGTACATAGCAATGAACTCTTATGAAGATAGATTTCATACAACGACAATATGACAGTATAATTTATTATCACTCATTTTCATTATGGTAGACATTTCCAGGTAATTACTCGTTGATGTTACGGCTAATCACAGAAATTAATTTATGCATTAATCAACTGTCACGAATGAATCAAGCGTCATGCGCCTTCTGTATATAGAATTCATTTAACTTGTCTACCTCTGACGTAATCAATGTCGTGTTAACAGATGTCAGACCTTGACCCTCGCAGTTTTAATTCTATTCTCAAAGAAATTAGAAAAGTATGATTTGAAAGAAAAAGGTTTACTTTTCTATTATTACAATTTGGTGATTTTGTAAATTTCAGTAAATACATTTAATAATTTTATACATTCGTTAATTGGTTTTATGATAAATTTCTTAGGTAGATAATTTGGTAAGTTTGGTAATTTTAAAATTTAGAAATGCAAAAATTCCAAATGTGTAATTTTAATTAAAAATTCCAAATTTACCTTCAGAACTGCGGACCCTGCAATCGCACCACAGCATTGACAAACTATATAACATAATGCTTTCAGGAAACTGCAATTTCCGCTAACTAAGAGACCGAGCGATACCGCTGGATTCACATGACAGCCTGAAATTGGTCCCAGCACCTAAAACAAAAAACTCTCCATTATGCAAGAATAACTAGATTAAATATCCATCAAGAAAAATAAAAAATGAAAAATAGTAGTAATGCTTCCAAAGACCCAACAAATTGCAAAACCTACAACTCCCTAACAAGTCCAAACAAAATAATTTCACACAAATTTCATTCTCGAAATATTCAACTTTTCAAACTGATTCACAACCAGTCCTAAAATTCGCAGAAATATAAACACAATAGTATCTTGCAACAAATGTCCACATTCCAGTGGCATCCTACGAGATATTCAAATGATTGTCAACCTAGCAAAGAATTCTCGATGCTTATCGTCTCTATATAAACTGGATGTGCGTCACTCGTTTTCCCCACAAAAATGGTAACATGCACGTTACGTGAAACAGATAACATTTGTTAGCCCGAAAATCTGACCACGAACGTAACTCGCGCTCGTTCTTGCAACAAAATCTCTAATTCTAATTCAAATTTCATAATCTCGTGACTGGTCATACGAGCGACGATAAAGAGATCTTACGCTTATCTCACGACAAGAATAATATTTCTTAACGAACACGGTGTGCTCCACATCTCCGTGGCGAAACCAAGGTCTGTTGTGTTGAATCTAGGAGCCTGTGTTTACAAAATGCCACAGTTCCGCACTGATTTCTTCCAGGTGTTTCATAAGTCAGCCCATTTTTTACGATTATATTTTTCGTTTTAGTCCTTGGAACGCGTGTTTCGTGTGAAATATCGAGATATGCAAAGTTTCAGTTTAATTTACCACGCAAATGGTTGTGCTTTTCTTGTGGAAACGGGGTTTTTTAAGATATTGATTTTTTGGAGATTGATTTTTCTATTTTTATTTTATTCTTTCAAATTTGAAGATGGATTTGTATATTGGTTTACTTGTTCATTATACAACCCTCTGTTTTGAGCTGTGCGTCATGGGTGGATTTCTTCACTAACTCGTTCTGACTATGTACATACTTGGAACTGTGAATAATAAATATAACAAAGTACGACAACGAAGTTTAGTATAATTTATTGAAAGTAAAAGTACTATCTAATATAACCTTTACCTACTTCAGTGTAACAAACAAATTATTTCTAACAACCATGAATTCAATAACCTACCCTAACTAAGTTAACCCTTTGCGCTCGAGAGGCGCCTAAGAGGCGCCATTCGATTTAATACAATAATTTAAAAGAAGTATTATTTAATTAATTCTATAATAGTGCTTATGTGATGTATAAACATAGTGAAATAGACAATAGTGGAAATTATTAGTAGAGAAATAATAACTTCAAAAGAAGTCATTTAACATTTTAATTAATATTTTAAAGTTACTGTTTGCAAACAGTAAAATTATCTTCGAGTGCAAAGGGTTAAGATAAGTACCCTAACCTCGACTGAAAATACTAGTAGTAAGTGTAGTACTAGTACTAGTACTTAAAAACCTACAAATAACACATCCAACAAAATACCATAAAAAAATGTAGTAATTGTTGAAAAGCTGTTACCTAAATAAATTTGACCAGTTAAGTCCATCATGATTAATTCCAAAATAGTTAAAATTCAGCCATCGTCAATTCGAAAAATGGGTAAAAGTGAGGGTAGAAGAAGAACGTAAGCATAGAGGGAAGTGTAAATGTCGTAGATCGATTGGTGGTTCGATTTGAGTCGTATAGAATTGGCGTGTAATGGCGGTGGGTCCCAACGCGGCCCAGTTCTCATGCATGTCGGCAAGGTCTCGGTTCGCCCCGGGCGATCGGTACACATGCGCTGGCGATTACGCAACCGATCTTCGTGGATCGTACGTTTTTCCACTCATCTTGTTCTTCTCCTTCTGGGCGATTCTTTTCTTCTTTCGGTAAGCATCTTCATCGACGGTGGGCTACCAGTTCGTCATTAAATTTCCGACTGCTTAGAGAGAAGACCAAACGCCACGGTATCGATTAATTGATTTTATTAATTGCAAGATCGAGCGCGAACGACGCGTGCGTGCCCGGACCTCCTTTAATAAAAGGCTACCCGCGTGAGAACAGCAATTATGGGATGAAGAGGTTCTCGCTTTAAGGGGTTACGCCATCTTGAGAACCTTAAAGCGGAATTTTTATTTTCCTTTTATTGGTGACTTTTGAAACTGTTGTTTAAATACAAGCTGGCCCGAAATCACGTTAAAATTATCATATTTTTGTAAACAATTTTTCTTATAAATATATCAGAGAATTTTTAAATTCCGCTGCTCTAAAAATACAGGCAAATATGATCATATTTCATTCTTTTCTTTTCTCAACTTCTTTATGCAGAATCATCACTCAGTTATTTGTACCATGACTTTTTGAACGTGATGTACAAAAAATAGGACAGGTGCTTTTACATGTGTGTTTATTAAATTAAATGAACTAACCTAAAATAATATAACATGACGTAATGTGTCGTAACTCTTATTGGAGTGGATTATTTACAGTACACGAACAGTCAGAGTTCATTGTAACTTATACAATGGTAACCTAACTTATCCAGCATTTATAAGCATTTCTGAACTTGCACCATACGTAGTGCATAAATAGGATTTTGATAAGCAGGCTCTTGCATAAAATGCACAATCAATTCGTGTGTCAACTTACCAAACATCTGCTATGTACCAGTATCGCCATTGTACTTTTCTTCACATTATTACGTCCTAAACTAGAAACTAAACTATTATGTCCTAAACTAAATTAGAAACTAACTTAACTAAATACTTGAATATAAGTAAAAGAAAACAGTAAAAATGGAAGTATCTTGAGTTATCGCAGAGAACGTATCATTTTGGAGCGTAAAAATGGCGACCCCGAAAGATCGCGTCCCTTATACAGGGTGTCCCGCAATTAGTGTAGGACCCGAAAAGGGGTGGTAGGTGGGGCGATTCTGAACAACTTTTTCCTTTGCCAAAATATTGGTTGAGGCTCCATTTTCGAGTTATTAGCAAAAAACACTGACCAATGAGAGCGCGCATAGACCGGGCGCGCGAAAGCGTAAGCAAAAGCTTCGAGTGTGACGGCTGATCGTCGTCGTGAACAAATGTATCGATACCGCGTCGGTATAATGTCGATATAACGTCGGTATAATAGAAAGCTGTTAGATGAAAGTTACATCGAATAATGAATAAAAAATCTGGATTATTCTTGAATTACCATTCATTCCTGAATAAGAAATAACGAAATCAGTCCCTACTCACGTAATCAGAATAAATCGAATTTATTCGATACCTTTATTCGTTATGGCAAAGAAATAACGGATAAAATATTTATCCGTTATTTTCGTTCGATATTGTGATGATGAAAAAGAACAAATTCTCATTTTTAAAAAATTAAATAACTTTTCTATTCAACAAATAAAAATTTGAATTGAATAATTAATAAATTTAAATGTAACTCACCCATTGAACCGCAAATAATCACGATGAAAATGCATCTCTGTCACTGGGCCAATCCACCAATCCCTACTGTTCTCATAAATACTAGAAACTCTGAAAAAACTCTCAAGAAACTTCACTGTCACCTATCACTGTCACCTTTCATTCTTAGTTTTTATTATCACTTTTTTTTGTCATTTTTCACTAATTTTCACTAATTTTCACTGTGAGTTCAACACATAAATACGACGAATGAAAACACATAAACAAATATTCATAAATAATTTAAACTTATTATCTTGAAAGCAAGAAAACAGAATTTTTTATTAAAAACTACGATACATTTTATTTCAACACGTATCTGTCGACAATAAACGATGACTGTCGATCGACGCCGCAGTCGTTCAACAGATCATCGTTGCATGGCAACCGTTCGCGACGTATGCCTCGCGATCGAAAACGAAACCGCGATCCGTGGCCAGTCTAACAATGTCTTCTAATAAAATACAATATAATATCGATTCCTCAATTCGGATACCTTATAATGAGAATATAGCATATCGTTAAACATACATATCTATGAATAATCGTTCACGCGTTTTCATTCGGTCCGTTTACCGGTCGTGCATATGTTGTGCAATTATTAGAAAGAGACAATGAAATAAATTGAGAGTTCATTGACCCTGCCAGGATATCAGCTGTTGATGCTCTGATTGATGGATCTACCCGGTGACATAAATATTTTTTATCGAAGCTAGTTTTTTCATGAATCAATGGGTAAGTTTTATTTAAGTTATTTCCGTATTTTTAAAATTATACGTACGCAGCAATTGATTTATTTCACTTCAATGAGGTACTGCATTAGATATTTTATTCCAATTTTATCCCATTTCGTAGGAAAGGTACTCATTCGTTTTGAAACATGAATTTATTCATTTGCTTCATTAGAATAATCGACAGAATGAATTTTCGTGAATTTATTCTTTTTCCTTTTTGAAGGCTTAAAATAAATACAAGATACTTGGTCTGGGTAAACAACAACTAATTGATTTATCTCCCATTCACGAATTACGAAGAACTTAATATTATTCTTAACTTCATAATTCATTATTCAACTTTCACCTAATAGCTTCCTGTTATACCGACGATATACCGACGTTATACCGACGGTATCGATACGTTTGTTCGCGACGACGATCAGCCGTCATATTCGAAGCTGTCGCTCACGCTTTCGCGCGCCCGGTCTATGCACGCTCTCATTGGTCAGTGTTTTTTGCTAATAACTCGAAAATGGAGCCTCAACCAATATTTTGGCAAAGGAAAAAGTTGCTCAGAATCGCCCCACCTACCACCCCTTTTCGGGTCCTACACTAATTGCGGGACACCCTGTATTAATTAAATTAATTTCGTGCGTTGATCAAGAGCATGGACCTTGTGCCGAATGAAAAAATCCTATCTCCCGCGATTTTAATTAATACCCGTCTCTCGACACGCCTATCAACCGCGCCATTGCTCGCGCGGGCGCTCGCGAGCGCACAAAGGGGAAAGTGTTGCTTCACTTTTCACCGTGTGCGTCCTTCGTCCTCGTTGCTTGCTCGTTGTTCCAAGAAAAGCAATAAACGAAGCCCGCTTATTTTTTTTCTTTTCTTTTCTTTCATTCGGCAACTTGCACCTCGATAAAGCGTTCTTTTTTCGCCAAGTACGCCCTCTTCTTGTTGCGCGTGCGCGTTCGGGACCGCCTTATCTCGCATTAATCTTGAATTATTAATTCTGCAAAGTGTCTAGATACCGTAGAGACGTACGATGGGATTTACCGGTGGCGAAACACCTTCGAGAAACGGGCACGCGCTGAAAATCGTGAACTTCGGAGATTCGTGGGATCTTGAAACGAGGTCGACGCACTGCCTCTTTATTATTCCGAGGAGTGGCTTATTTCGCCTTGATATTACTATTTTCCTACATTTTTTGACGAATTTATAGCTACTCTAGGACGCAGGATACGTTCCATTATTTTTTGAGAATTATTTGTGGGGTGATTTTTTAATTTAACTTATGGTTAATTTTCGTCAAGTAGAAGTTTTTTGTTTATTTAGGAAACTAACATGGATTCAAAGACTTGGAGAGTGAAAAGCTGCAGCTCACTGCTAGATATTATTTTTTAAATAGACGCACCAGGTGCGTCAGATTATTCTTCTAAAAATGAAGTTACGTATATTTATGTATTTATATCCATATATTACTTGATATGTTCATTTATTTAATGTTATATTCTATATAATAAATAGACAGTATATGTATACTTATATGTATACTCGTATATCTGAATAAAATTATTTTTCATTACTATATTTAAATAATTTTAATAATCTCGGTAATAATATTGCAAATTATTTTTTGCAGATTCCTTGGAGTTACAAATGTTCGAGAGGGATCCTTTTAGCCAATAGGTGGCGTAATTTATTCAAGGATTTAGATATTGCGGAACGTTTCGTTGTATAGCGCGTTTATTAAGAATTGCAAAGGTTCGAATTAGCTCATAGATTTTGTTCCCTCGGGGTTACACGACCCACAGCCTCCGGACACGTTTATTGCACGGCACGCGGCTGTGTCTTTGCTCTCGTTTTCTCAAACGAATCGCGGATCATAGATTCATTGTGATGTCGTACACGTCGTATTTAACCACGGTCGAAAATCTATTAATCACTTGTTCCAGAAAGTGACGGGTAGCTGTATAATTTGTTAACGTCTTGTACGTAATATGTATACCCACGGGCTACGAAGGCATGTTTCAGAAATTGATTTTATTTCTAAGACATTTGGTTAAATATTAAACTTTGCCAATGAATTTCAAATAAACATGCTGTACATAATCAATGTACTTAATGAATATAATTTTTTGACAATTATCTTTCTATTCAAATATGAAATTATGAGAGAATACGAAGAAGTTATATCAAATATGAAAGAACAAATTATATCTCCTTTTAGTAACAATTATATGTACATATATGTATAATGTAAATAATATAAAAATTTTATTAAGAAATAATTGTATAAATTGTGCTTAAAAATGTCTATTATAAATAATAAATAATGTCTATAAACAGTAAACAATGTCTACAATAATTAATAGAATGTGGTTTATTTTGAAACGAGGTTTTCTCGGAACAATAAAATGTGAAGTTTAAAATTCACGATAAAATCGATCCTGTCGTAATAACCGTATCCTTCGGCAAATATTAGAGTCATCTTGCTTGCTATGAGAAGACCGCTCCCTGATTTCGGGTTATTGTGCAACGTGATCCACGAGCGAAAGAAAGATCATTGTCCCGCGTGATCGTACGTGAACCTTGCAGCTCGTGTGCAACACCGTGCACCCTAATTATGAGAGCACCGAGCAAAACCTTCGCTATGCTCTGTGAATTTTGCGGAACTTAAACTGTAATAGCAGATTAGGAATTCATTTTACCATCACTAGATTTTATCGATACAACCCTTCTACTGTTTTTCATAACTGACATTCTATGGATTTATATTTTAAAGTTTATCAACAACGTTGTATGGTTCGTATTTTACTAACTGTATTTTATAGATTTTTACTTAGTAATATACTAACATTATTTTGTATTTATTTCACTATATTTTGCATTGCACAGTTTACTTCAACTACATCCATTTGTTTTTTTAAAAATACATTTGTTTTTTTAAATAAATTGTTTACTTCACTATTTCTGTTATCAATATTAATCTACATTGTAACCTATATATAATAACTCGCACATAAACTGATCCAGCTATAATGTACTTCTAAAAACTACCCCTTGCCCATGAACTACATTAAAAAAATTAAATAGCAATACTAAATTTTAAGAATGAAATCAAGATGCCATAAGTGCCATTCAGATACCTTTATGTCATCGAATTACGCCATAATTTGCCAAGACTTTCTACATTTCGAAAACCGTCATTTGATATGCAACGACATAATAGAAAGTTTCGTTTCACAAAGACTCAGGTAAGTGTAATTAATAGCAATTAATGGTATGCATCAGAGTATAATTTCTTGAGAATTGTCGACTATTTAATGTGCTTCGACTTTCGATGCAATCTTTTATTCAAAGACCAAGTTACAACAAAGTTGCAAAATCTGGACAATCTCACGTGAAATCATTGTCATACAGCCATCTATTAAATTTCTACTTTTCACTGCACTTCCTTAAATGGTTGCTCAAAGCTCGAACACATGGACGCAATAATGATCGGTTTTAGATACGCTTGGTATTTTGCTTTGTGTAACGTGCTAGAGATGTTTAGATATTTTTTTATTTCTCTGTCAATTTCCAAATCCTTAGATTCGATTATCCCTAGATTCTTGAAGGTAGATTCCCAATTTCTTAGATTCAAATCACTAGACTTCCAAAATCCTTAGATTCCCAAATCTCCAAATGACCAAATTCCTAGATTTCCAAATCTTCAAATTAACAAATCCCTAGACTTCCAAAATCTTCAGATTCCCAAAATCCCAAGATATCCAATTCCCTAGATTCCCCAATCTCCAAATTACCAAATCCCTGGATTCCCAAATCTCCAAATTACCAAATCCCTAGACTTCCAAAATTCCTAGATTCCAAAATCTCCAGATTCCCAAAATCCCAAGATATCTAAATCCCTGGATTCCCAAATCTCCAAATTACCAAATCTCTGGATTCCCAAATCTCCAAATTACCAAATCCCTAGACTTCCAAAATTCTTAGATTCCCAAATCTCCAAATTCCCAAATCTCCAAATTACCAAATCCCTAGACTTCTAAAATCCCCAGATTCCCAAAATCCCAAGATATCCAATTCCCTAGATTCCCAAATCTCCAAATTATCAAATCCCCAGACTTCCAAAATTCCCAGATTCCCAAAATCCCAAGATATCCAATTCCCTAAATTCTCAAATCCTGAGACTACTAAATCCCTAGATTCCCAAATCCCAAGATTCCCAATTCCCTAGATTCCCAAATCCTTAGTTACCCAAAGTCCCTACATTCCCAAATCCATCGACTTCCAAAAATTCTAGATTCCCAAATTTCTAAATTCCATTTAAAAAACGTAGCTTGTTACTCTTCCCTACAAGTTGTCTCGGATTGAGTCTCAATTGCACGAAACAGAAAGGAGAAAGAAAAAATGCTGTTCACCACGGCGAAACAGAAATGTTTATACAGTGTCACATCGTGCAAAAATAAAAAGACGTGTAACGCGTGACACCTGCATCTGCTAAGCCAGGTAACGTCATCAGCTGTGCAGCACGGTACATCAGATAAGCGACGAATATTTTTCACTTGCGTAATCAAAGGTGCAAGCTCACCGGGCATCGGTTGAGGATCACATTAAGAGTCTTGCGATTTTTAGGAACTGGGGAATTTAGTGATTAAGAGATGTGAAGATTTGAGAATTTAGGGATTTCGGGATTTAGGAATTTAGAAATTTGGGGCATAACGACTTAGCATATTAGGTGGCTGGTGATTTAGGGACTTGGGGATGTAAAGGTGTGAAAATTGAGGGGTTTTGGTATTTAGGAATTGGGGAAATTGGAAATTTGAGGTTGAGGGATTTTAGGATTTGGTAATTTTGGCGATTTGGGGAGCGAGAAATTTCCCCAAATTCCAAATTTCCCAAATTCCAAACTCTCCAAATTCCAATTTTCCCAAATTTCAAATTTCCCAAATTCCAAATTTCCCAAATTCCAAACTTCCCAAATTTCAAATGCTCCAAATTCCAATTTTCCCAAATTTCAAATTTCCCAAATTCCAAACTCCCCAAATTCCAAACTCTCCAAATTCCCCAAATTCCAATTTCCTCAAATTCCAATTTCCCCAGATTCCATATTCCCCAAATTCCAAATTCTTCAGATTCCAAATTCCCTAGATTCCATATTCTCCATATTCCATATTCTCCAAATTCTAAATTCTCCAAATGCCAAATTCCCCAAATTCTAGATTTCCTAGGTTCCAAATTCCCCAGATTCAAAATTTCCCAAATTCCAAATTCCCCAAATTCCCCAAATTCCCCAAATTCCCCAAATTCCAAATCCCCCACATTCCAAATTCCCCAACTTCGAAATTTCAGAATTTTAATACCTGCAACACTGAAAGTAGGAAATTTTGTAATCAGAAAATTAGAAGATCTGGTAATATGAAAAATTGAATTAACTTGAAAATTTGCGATTTTGAAATTTTTGAAAACTTGAAAATTTAAAAATGAAAAAATTTGTACCAATTGATTAGCCGTAAACAATTGCGGTTGCTTTTATTTCGATTGATCGATCGTTTTATAATAACTCTTTGTTTCAATCGTATAGGAGCAGTAACCTTGTAACACATCACCAAAATTCTGACAGCTTAATGGTGGTTTGAATGATCATTTCGATAATATTCCGAGTACATTTTGAGTACGACTATGAGCAATTTCTAGGATCAAATAATTCGCCTAGAGCCAAGAAGCAATTACTATGTTGATGAATTAGTCATCTGCGAAAAATGGGTCTTAACTTTCGATTAATCTACGCAAACTTATAAATGTTCATCGTTTGTTAACACTTTAATTCCCAGCGGAGTCCTTCACCCATTTTACATACCATGATTTATCTTACGCGATTATAATCATACTACTTAATTGAATATACCTTCGATAAACAATTTTTAAGCAATATATTTCTAAACAATTTTATTACGTATATAAATTTAGATTATTTTCTTAAATACTTACATGAAATGTGAGTAAAAATAAATTTATAAATTATTTTTAATAATCATTTAATAAATTTACATATTTTCAATAAATTTATAATAATCATTTATAATTACTTTCAAACAATTATATAAGTTACATCAATCTATAATTTATTTTTGAATAATTAATTATATGAGTTAGATGAAATTTATAAATAACTACTTTGAATTAATTATACATGACAAATGAAATGAATTTAAATTTAAAAAATTGTTAAACAGTTACACCGACACTAATATATTACTCGATAAATCTTTTGTTACGCACAGAAAGGGATTTAAAATTCCTTTTTATGGCCGTCAAATGTGTTAAGAAGTTACTCATTTGATTTTCAACGGCTTAATAAGTGAGGCCCGAAAGGAATACATAAAGGTACGTTGAAGCTTTCGTCTCGCGAAATCATTCACGGTATTGTTTTTGTTTTTACGATTCATATTTCGTGACATGATTATGCAACGTTCACGTCTGCATCTTTAACGATTGTTGGTGCACAACAAATGACGTACAGGGCGGGAAACGTGTGATTTGCATTCGTGTCGTGGCGATTGTGACTTTGATGTCTTTCCATCGTTTCAATCTCTTCTTTCTTTGTTTCCCTTCCTTTTGACCTTACTTGCTATTCTTTCAACACGTCTCTTTGGTGAGAAAAGGGCAAGGCAACAGAGAATGACCGAGTTCCATTAATTATTTATTTAAATGTAAGTCATGGTATAAATATGGGACTCAAAGGCTGGTGACATTTCTTTATATTTTTGGGTTCTGGCGAAATTTTCAAGTTGGCAATTTTATTCATTTTTATGCTTGACAATAGTTTTTAAAAATATTTTGCACATTTAAACATTCGTAATTTTCCAAATTTTCATATTGCTAAATTTTTTTATTTCTGTATGGAAATTGTGACAATTTTTAAATTACATAAATGTCCACATTTATAATTTTGTCATTTCTGTATGTAAATTATGGCAATTTCTAAATACATAAATTTCCACATTTATACATTCATAAATTTTCATATTGCTAAATTTTTTCGTTTCAGTGTGTAAATTATGACAATGTTTCAGTGCATAATTTTCCAAACTAACACATTAAATTTCTGTATTAATTTTCATCCGTATTAGACAAAATTTATAATTAATTACTTTGAAATAATTACATGAAGTGTACAAACACCATATTGATTAAATGAATTTATATTTATATGAATTTGAAAATGAAGTTGTCAAATTTCCAATTGATTAAACACCTAAATTTCAACCCGCGCAAAAAATCAGAAAGTGTGTAAAGTATCAATAAGGGGGCAATATTGACCGATGCTATAAATATCGATATCCGTGAGGCGAGCTGTCGGAAAGTAAAGTATCAAAAGAGACAGAACAAGAGTCACATTAGTCGATCGGAGTCGAGTCTCGAGTAGGTTGTCGGGGCCTTCGGGGCAAAATTGCACCATCCGTACAGTTAGACCCCCTTGGGCGAATCAGCGGCCTTATTTACCCTTCTACCAACGTGCCGCCGGCTTTCTGAGATCCCGGCTAACGTCACGTGTAAGACTCAATACACGCGTGTGCATACGTAACGCGTAAAAGGCACTGCACGATAAAACGCTTCAAAATTTCATCCTTCTCTTTCGTTTGCTATCTCTATTCAACTTGCTTCTCTTTTACTTCTTTCTAATGTACTTAATGTTCAGTGGTGTACTGGCTGTCTCAAAAATTGGGGGATCAATTCGGAAATTTCTGATCAAATCAATGAAGCATTTTGGTGGCAAAATTTTATTCAAAATTTATTATTCATATGTTATAAGAGTATAAGTTATTTTTCATATTCGACATCATTTTTGGGGAGAAGAGTTTTTCATGAGTTTTTTATTTTGAAGAGCTCTTGATGTGCTTGTAAAATGATATGATCTTTACTATAGGAGAGATAATAATTTTAGTAACGTTTTTGTAAATTTATAACACAAGTGAAACCACTGAAATTTATTGTGCATCGTTGTTTTTGAAGTTGTATACTGTAGCATCAAGTTTGAGAAATAATTAAATAAAAATTTTTAATAAACACATGAATCAACTTAACAAGTCGTGTAACAAATATGAACGAAACTTTTTTATTTTAAACTTATTATTGCATGCAATCGTTAGGCAGTTATACCATCATTCTTGAGACAACCTGTAGCTGCTAACTTTTCTTTATTATGAAGATAATAAAAGATTCTTTGAAGATTCTATGAAGATGACAAAGACAGCATTCAACATAATTTGCTGTATATATTTTTATAATATATTTCATGTCGAATGAAACTTGTCATCTTAATAAATATTTCTGAAACACCCTATACATCACGCTCGAGGTGTTTGACTGCCGCTGAAAAGAAACCGAGGGCGTTTAAAACCGTTTGCTAAGTTGTCAGCAACGAGTAACGCTTTCAAAATTGCCACCTTTCCGTTTTGGGATAGTTACCTTGAAAATCCTGTAACCAGCGATCTGGTTATAGGAATCGGCTTCTTCAAAGAAACTTGCCTTCTACTTTCATCCTTTTCATGGTGATTTATCATGTTTGATTAATGACCAACATTGTTGTTTACACTGTACACAATCTTGAGTTATCACAGTGCAAATTTTTAAACATGGACAGTATCATTCAAACGTTCACCGAAATGTTCTACTTGCTCAACCTCAAATTTCTTGCTCTACTTGTCAATATTCTTGTCAAATGATCTCTTGGTGCATTAAATATCGATCTATTTATGGGTTTGATTAGGCTACAAATTAGGTTGCAAATAGGTTGGAATTTTTAGGTTAGAATTCGTAGGTTAGTATAGGTTACAATTTATAGAATAGAATTTATAAATTAAAATTTACAGTAAGTAAATTAATTTTTAACATGTTACAATATGCCGAAGTAATTTGAGTAAACTAAATATTTGAAATAATAATAATACTCGAAAACAAATATCTGAAATAGCAATAATAGTTGATAACTCCGTAATAAAGTAAAATAAATTTAACAATAAATTTGCATTGCAGTAAAAATGAAGTAAAAGAACAAAAAATAACAAAGTAAATAATCCAATAAACAAATAAGAATTTTAACAAATTATCTATTTCATAAAACAATTATTTAACAAAACAAAATTAACAACTATCCATCCCTATTTTCCCCAAAAAAATTCTCCCTTAGATCTCAAATAAACTTTCCCAAAAGACAATAGCAAGGTTCTTTAGATTAACCAGATGACCTAATAGTCTAATTGTGTAACATCGGTTATGCGAATCGGTTCCGTCCTAAATTCTCGTAATAATAAGTTTAGCCGAGACTCGATGTCAGTCATTCAGAGTCTCTGTACTGAATGATTATTTTTTTTCGAAATGTCAATGAATGCGGAGGCGAAGTTGAACGCGTGCTCTGCCGAGGAGAAGGCTGACATGCCTTCCGGTGAAGATCGACGCCGTGAAAGAGACAGGCAGTCTAGTTACTAAAGGTGGCAAGCCTGGCAAATTGCTGATTTCGTGAACCATCTACCACCCACGTGTTCGACCTACCTACGCCTCGTTAAGCAATTATGTGAACATGATCGGGTCAAACGGGTTCGAGTTTTTTTCGATTCATCGACAACGTTTTTTGTCGTGCTTTTTTTGTTGCGATGGAGACTCATGGATATAGAGATTATCACACATGGTGTGGTGATTAAATCTCAGTATTAATTAATTAGGAATTGTTGGATTTATAGATTTTCAAATATGACTATTTTTAAGTTTCAAATTCCAAGTTCACCAACTTACAAATTCAGCACAAGTCAGATGTTTCAAATTTCAAATTCTTTAAGTTTCAAGTTCTATAGACTCCAAATTCCCCAAATTCCAAACTCCCCAAATTCCAATTTCTCCAAATTCCAATTTCCCCAAATTCCAAACTCTCCAAATTCCAATGTCCCCGAATTCCAAATTTACCAAATTCCAAATTCCCCAGATTCCATATTCCTCAAGTTTCAAATTCCCCAGATTCCACATTCTCCAAATTCCAATTTCCCCAGAATCCATATTCTCCAAATTCCAATTTCCCCAGATTCCATATTCTCCAAATTCCAATTTCCCCAGATTCCAAATTCCCTAGATTCCATATTCTCCATATTCCAATTTCCCAAAATTCAAATTCCCACAGATTCCATATTCATCAAATTCCAAAGTCCCCAGATTCCATATTCTCCAAATTCCAATTTCCCAAAAATTCCAAATTCCCCAGATTCTAGATTTCCTAAGTTCCAAATTACCCAGGTACCAAACCCCCCCAATTCCAAATCCCCCAAATTCCAAATTTCCCACATTCCAAACTCCCGAAATTCCAAATTCCCCAGATTCTAAATTTTGCAAATTCCCCAAATTCCTCAAATTCTCCAAATTTCCCAAATTCGGGACTCCTGAAATGTTAAATTCCCCAAATCCCAAATCCCCCCAAAATAGTGAACAATTATTCAAATCCATACTTTTCAAAAGTGCGTGTACAACATAATACTTCATCGCACTTAAAGGATTACGTCCCAACAAAGCGGTGGTTCGTTACAAAGAATTTCGTTACCGTCTACGATCAAAGAAGAAATATGGCGGATTTTATTGTCAATTTTTTAGCAAATTTGTCGCCGATATTGTCGGCGTTGGCAACGTTTTCAGAACAGTTGCGAAATGCAACATTGGCTCGAAAGCGAAGCAATGTTTCGAACGAGAAAATAGGTCGCATTTAAAAAAGATTTACTCGGTTTAAAAGACTCGTAACGCAGTAAAATGTTGCACGTTCAATCTTTAACACCTTGCACTTCAACTTCGCTGTCAAGATAATGGTTGTCGACCACCAATATGCGACCTGTTTTCTTTGAACTTCTCTTAGCGATCCTCAAATACGTCGTATCCACAGGACATGATAAATCATGGATTCCAAATAAAATTAATTATTTTCGCTCGAGATACATTCAGTGCAGGTACATGCACGACGAAAAGATAACGTGTTCGTTTTCCTCTTAAATCTGCTTCACGAGGTATTCACCAAGTTGCTTATTTATGTACAAACATTTGAAATCGAATTTCTTAATTATACGTTTAAAGGTATAAGACCGATTATCCAATCAGTCGGATATTTTCGACTTTACTTTAATCGCCACCTTAATTAGTTATTACTGACAGATCGATACCGCAATGGTTCATTTGTAAAAATGCAATCGGTTTCGATCTTTATTTCGGACTTCAAAGATTAATGCGTTTCGGTGAAAAATTGCGTACTAATTTTATCGTATCTGATTCGATTGGAATTAATTTGAAGGCAATTTGAAGTGAATGTAAATTGATTTTCGAAATTTTTATCGTGGAATTATGTGTATTCTGATGGAAGTATAGTCTTCAAGAATTTTAAAGTTTCAAACATTATAAAAATTCAAAAAATCAAAAAGTTAAAAAATCAAACATTCAAAACGTCAGAAATTCGAGAGTTCAAAAATTCAATGATTCAATGATCCAATGATTCAATAATTCAATAATTCAATGATTCAATGATTCAATAATTCAATGATTCAATAATTCAATAATTCAATGATTCAATGAATCAATGATTCAATGATTCAATGATTCAATGATTCAATAATTCAATAATTCAATAATTCAATAATTCAATAATTCAATAATTCAATAATTCAATAATTCAATAATTCAATGATTCAGTGATTCAATGATTCGATAATTCAATAATTTAATAATTCAATAATTCAATAATTCAATAATTCAATAATTCAATAATTCAATAATTCAATAATTTCGAAATCCTAAAATCCCAGAATGTCAAAACTAAAAAATTCCAAAATTTGAATATTTTTAAATTTCAAAATTCTAAAATTAAAAAGTTCCAAAATCCTAAAACCCTAAAATCTAAAAATCTAAAAAAATTAAAAATTCCAGAAAAGATGAACCTCTTTCCTCTTCATATATAACTTTTTCAGGGTAAACCGTGCTTGAGACACTGCAGGGTTATCGAAGCAACAGATTAATTTCCAAATTCGTTAATCGACCATGAAAGTAGCACCGCGAGCACATGAACGAACGATAGCGAGAGTAACGAAAGCAACTCGTTCGTGAAACAGTCGATCGAAGTGAATGGGATCCCCTCTTTTTCCTGTTCTCCCCAGGGCATTCGAGGTACACACAGTTCTTTCTGGACGAGTCAAGAACACGATTGCTTTTGTCCATTCAATGAAATCAAACAAATGCGAGCCGGTAAACGATTTATCACTCGGGCAACGCGTGAAAGAGGCACCGCGAAAAATGAGATACTCGAAATGTTAGCAGCGAATCATTAACTGTTCATTTTCTATGAATACGTATATGTTCATTATATATTTTCTGTGATTTTGAATTTTTGTATGACAATTTAGTATGAAAGTTAATTGGGAAATACAATGGAGATTAAATTGTGTGAAACGTGTATTGAACCTTGCACTATTTTGACTAGTCTCGTGTTGCACTTCATGAACAATTTTACTTGAATTAATACACTTTGGAAAAGTTCGAGTTCAAGTTAAAAGTTTGCATATATAAAGATTGTATAGTACCAAATTGACATGACATTTTAACTTTGTTTTAATATCAAACTACTTAATTTTGTTTTTGCACATTCTTGTCATTTACAAATGTAATTGTAATATTGTACCATTCTCAAAAAAAATGGTCGAAACGTATCCTTTACAAAATAATTTTTAATTTAAAATCCTTTTAACTGTTTTAACAAGTTGACCTCGACAGCATATTCTACATCTTTCAAACCAAAACTGAAGTTAAAGTTAAATTCTGGTTATACTTATTCAAAGGTCAATCAACCTAGCGTATGTACTCCATACTTTCAGTGCCATTTATTTTCTTCTACCGTTCTATAAAACGGTAATGTACACGTTTTTATTCGACGTTGTTTCTTTTGGGTCTCATCATTTCATGGTTCTTATTTCTGACAATTAAACAATCAATCAAAGTTTTGTTTTTGAATCGAGCACTTTAACATGTTGGATGTGTAATTTGTTACGCGTCTTCCTACGAACTCGTGATATTTATTACTTCCTTAATTACGACCTTAAATTCAACGATAAATCTTGTCGTATTGCTGACTCCTGCTTACGGTATTCTTACAGCTACTATATTTTCCCATCTCCGAGTGTTGATTGTTGTATTTTTAGCACTTAATTTGCAGTTTCGTTATCTTTTGAATAACATTATTTCTGTAACTATATTAATGAACTTTCGTATCGCATCGAATCTGATACAGGTACGATCATTTCATTTTATTTCATTTCATTGATTTTATTGATTTTATTGATTTTATTGATTTTACTGATTTTACTGATTTTACTGATTTTACTGATTTGATTGATTTTATTGATTTCATTGATTTCATTGATTTCATCGATTTCATTGATTTCATCGATTTCATTGATTTCATCGATTTCATTGATTTCATTGATTTCATTGATTTCATTGATTTTATTGATTTTATTGTTTTTATTCATTTCATTGATTTCATTGATTTTATTGATTTCATTGATTTCATTGATTTCATTGATTTCATTGATTTCATTGATTTTATAGATTTCATTGATTTCATTGATTTCATTGATTTCATTGATTTTATTGATTTCATTGATTTCATTGATTTCATTGATTTCATTGATTTTATTGATTTTATCTTATAAATTAGGATCGTTTAAAAATCTGTACTGAAGCTTCTGATTTTGTTATTTCGTACAAAAATCCAATAATTGATAATACGCAATCACTGTACAAGTTGATAAGATTTTATCAATCTTAGGTGGAACAACGAAATGGTATGCTGACAATCATGTATCATACGAGAACATACTTGTTCGATAGCGAATTATTATCGTTTCGCAACTATAAATTAAAACCACTATGATTATCAATATTTAATCTGCTTCCTCTTATATGATTTCCAATACGCACCGACCGTTGTACCATTACAAGGTAAATTAAATATTCACATCTGCTCAACAAACGTGCACAAACATAACATGCAAAATAAGAAAATATTTATACACGGACTTACGTGTGCCAAACTCGCGACCGCAAGGCCAAAGGTGAACGCGATGTGCACCACCGTGGGTGGAGAACCCGGCTCCCATGTGACACAGGATGCACAACCGATCAACACCAGAAGAAAGGTTCCTAGAGCCTCGGCGAACAGCATCACCAGAAACTCGACCTTCGTCACCTCTTCGAAGCCGACGAAGTCCTTTGCACCTGCACAGAGAAATAAGAAAGCGTTAATTAAGCACCGAACAAGCGGTAAAAACGATCATTTTTACTGTTTTCTTTGAACGATCGCTGGCACGTGTCAGAACGTGACGATGTTTCTATGGACGTCGCAGATGATTTATTTTACCGAGATCGATTTCGATTCGGATTTTACTCTTATTTTCTTTCGTTCTCGTGGAACGATTACGTCACTGGAATCAATGGTACGAATGACGCAAAGTTCGGGCATTGCATAAAACAAGACCAGAAAGTGTAAACAAATTCCGAGAGAAGCTTTTTCGCGAAGTGACGGTGTCGAAACGTTAGGTATTCCTTGAATGCTTTAGACAGTGCGTTGTCAAAGTACAGTGATAATTGATAGTTAAATATTTTTCGTACCGTTTGATGCGTCACTTAATGCGCGGCGATATAACACGTAGTCATGTAACGGGTGGCGATGTAATATTAAGTGATTTAATGCAAGGTCATTTCGATGCTTGTTGATTTGATGCGTGGTAATTGTGGCGCATGCTGACCTAACGCGTAGCAATATTACAAGTGGCGATATAACATGTGGTAATTTAATGCGTAGTAATTTTGATAGGTAGTGATTTAATACATGGTAATTGCGATGTGTAGCGATTTCATACGTGGCAATATAACGCGCGGCGATATGACGCATGGCAAATTCAATGTGTGGTAATATAATGCCTGGCAAATCGAACGCGTGCTAATACAATGCGTGGCAAATCCAACGCATGGTACTATAACGCGTGGCGATATAACGCGTGGAAAATTCAACGCGTGGTAATACAACGCGTGGCAAATCCAACGCGTGGTAAATCCAACGCATGGTAATATAACGCGTGGTGATATAACGCGTGGAAAATCCAACGCATGGTAATATAACGCGTGGAAAATCCAACGCATGGTAATATAACACATGGCAATATAATGTGTGGCGATATAATGCGTGGAAAATCCAATGCGTGGTAATACAACGCGCGGAAAATCCAACGCATGGTACTATAACGCGTGGAAAATTCAACGCGTGGTAATACAACGCGCGGAAAATCCAACGCATGGTACTATAACGCGTGGCGATATAACGCGTGGAAAATTCAACGCATGGTAATACAACGCGTGGGAAATCCAACGCGTGGTAATATAACGCGTGAAAAATCCAACGCGTGTTAATATAACGCGTGAAAAATCCAACGCATGGTAATATAACACATGGCAATATAATGTGTGGCGATATAACGCGTGGAAAATCCAATGCGTGGTAATACAACGCGCGGAAAATCCAACGCATGGTACTATAACGCGTGGCGATATAACGCGTGGAAAATTCAACGCGTGGTAATACAACGCGTGGGAAATCCAACGCGTGGTAATATAACGCGTGAAAAATCCAACGCGTGGTAATATAACGCGTGAAAAATCCAACACGTGGTAATATAACGCGCGGAAAATCCTACGTGTGGTAATACAACGCGTGGCGATATAACGCGTGGAAAATCTAACGCGAGGCAATACAACGCGCGGTAAGTCCAACGCGTGACAATATAACGCGTAGTACTACAACACGTGGCGATATAACGAGTGGCAATCCAACGCGTGGCGGTATAACACGTGGCGACATAACGCGTGGCAAATCCAACACGTAGTCTTTATAACACGTAATAGAACTCGATAATCTAACATGTAATATTGCCAAAAAACAGCAATAACAGATAATATTTTTCATTATTAAATCTGAAGAGCTGTTAATCTTTTAATCTCTAATTTAATCATAATATCTGAAAATTGAATCTTGATACCTAATCAGTATTTAGTAAGACGATAAAATATCGTTAATAGATGTCAAAACTTTGTTCTGTCGTGTTACCTACGCTTTCGAGCATAAAACAGCAGAAAAATGAAACAGCCACGTACAACGATGATAAGAAATCAAGGCGGTGGGAAATCTCCGTAGAGCTCACAGTAAGATGAAAGTTCTAGACACTGAAAATAGGAACATTTGTGTCATGTTTCATCACTTGTACAAACGGTTTTACCGTTTAAGTCCTTTTATAATGAGCCGTGTACCGTGAAGCGACAGAAATGTTTCCTGTGTAATTTATTATCGAACCAACTGCTGGAAACAGGGATATCGCCGATATGCGTGTTCACCATTTCTAATTGTTCGAAACTTTGTTCATCATGAAAGACTGGAATATTATATGGTTAATATTGTTTCGGACCATTTATGCTTTCAACGTGGTATTTACAGAAGGGGGACACGCTTAGCTATTATAGTGAGATGCACATTTCTAAATTTCTATATTCTTATGTCCTTGAATCAATACTTTTCTTATTCTACGTTATTGTTAGGTTCTTTTATTTCTGGTGCATCTCTAGATTTATAGATCTTTACCTAGGTTCCTAGATCTCTAGATTTCTGGATTTCTAGATTTCTATATCGTCAGGTTGCTATATATCTAGATCCCTACATTCACAGGTCTCAACATCCCCCAATTCCTATATCCATAAATCACATTTTTCGACTTCTATATTTCTAGATTTCTATACTTCAAAATTCCTACATCCTTAGATTTCTGAATTCCCAGATCCCTATATCTCCTGATCTCTATATCCCTAAATAGCTGTATCTCTAGATTTCTATAGCTCTTGATTTCAATTCTCCAGTATCCCCATATCTTCAGAACCCTACACCCCTATACCTCTACATCCTGATCCTTGTATTCCTATACTCTCAGATTTCTACATTACATCCTTACATATGCAGAATACCATATATCATACACTACATAAGTCCACATGCGTAGAATACTACATACACATACACACATCATATTTGTATATTATATACATACACGTGTCATATGCCATACACATGCATGTATTATCTGTTTTTCATATGTATGTATAGACATGTGACAGCATACATATATTTCATACATAATGCTAGACACGTGGAGTATAGGTCTCTCACACATATTATACACATGTGAAGACGTATATTAAACGTTCATGTATATTGTACATATGTGAGGGTGTGTATACTTCTACATACTATTATAGACATATGAAGGTATATATTATATGTTTCTCATGTATGAATATGTGAAGGCGTTACGTTTTTCGTATACATTTATATACACGTGAAAACTCGTGTAAACTTATGAATATGTGAGAGTATGCATCTTCCGTATACATTTCTAGACACGTGTGAATATATGCCTCTTAATATTTATAGGGACACGAGTGTGTGTATATGGTTTCTACTATAAATCTGTGTTACATACCCTTCCAGCCCTTACTCATTCTTCTAATACAACAAGCAGAGTTTCGTCGAATTAACGTTTCCTCCGATCTGCCACCCGTGTTCTCGCTTTCCACAGTAACAGTCAACGCCAGCTTACTGTTCTTTTCACTGAAACTCGTCCAACACCACCCGTGACTATCGATCACCGATCACCGATCACAACTCTTCTTCCCGTGTTGCGCCGAGACAAAGGGTTGTTTCGAAAGAACAAGACAATGCCGAACAACTTATCACCCTTTATCGCGATCTCGTTCGGCGTGACGAGCAACTTCGAAGCAAACCGACTGCGACCACGTTCCAGAAGAAGAGGAAATATGTAGAATTCGCGATGTTTCGAATGGTACACACCACGTGGGATCTCTGGGCTATTGAGTCTGCGGAGCGCGAGTTTCGCCTTCATATATCGCTGTTCTCCACTGCCGTCCTCCCCACAATCGACACGCGAATCCCCCCTTTTTTCACCTCCTCCACCTCCGACTACTTCGACGGCGTGGCCCCGCTCGAAAACTCATTCAAAACGGTGGGTCGTTTTTGTGACCCGCTCCTGGGGGTTCTGTAGTATCCTTGACACGATACAGGATAATGTAATTCGAGAGATAATGGACCCAGTGGGATCGTTTTTGGCGCTAGTCGAAGGGAACTAGATCTGCTTTTCATGGAATGTTACTTGGTATTATTTTTAAATTATATTATATTTTGGTATTATATTTAAATTATATTATATTTTATTTTTTGGTACAATTTTATTAGATGTTATAGGGTGGTGTTTTTTGTTATTTATAGTTAGGGGTTAAGTAGTACAATAATTCATAATTTTTAATAATTTGGTAATGGCTTCAGGTAACATGTAATGTAGGTAAATATATTGATTAAACAAAAGTATATGGGTTTCGTAGTCCCTATGGAAGTGCGTATTGATAGGTATGCTATATTTATCCTGCATATACTTTGCATACATTTTGCGTACACTTGGATGTTCGCATATCACACTTCCGCAGTGTAGAAATGATAATTGCTTGCACAGAAATTTAATGAGAATTATTAAGATACACGTGTCCGGAATTGGATAGTAACAGAAAGTGAGATCAGTGATGTGAAATTAAGAATTTAACACCTGATCAGTTAGTTAAGTTTGGAATTAGGAATTTTGGGCTTTGGGAATTTGGGATTTGGGAATTTTGGGATTTGGGAATTTTGGGATTTGGGAATTTTGGGATTTGGGAATTTTGGGATTTGGGAATTTTGGGATTTGGGAATTTTGGGATTTGGGAATTTTGGGATTTGGGAATTTTGGGATTTGGGAATTTTGGGATTTGGGAATTTTGGGATTTGGGAATTTTGGGATTTGGGAATTTTGGGATTTGGGAATTTTGGGATTTGGGAAGTTTGGGATTTGGGAATTTTGGGATTTGGGAATTTTGGGATTTGGGAATTTTGGGATTTGGGAATTTTGGGATTTGGGAAGTTTGGGATTTGGGAAGTTTGGGATTTGGGAAGTTTGGGATTTGGGAATTTTGGGATTTGGGAATTTTGGGATTTGGGAAGTTTGGGATTTGGGAATTTTGGGATTTGGGAATTTTGGGATTTGGGAATTTTGGGATTTGGGAAATTTGGGATTTGGGAATTTTGGGATTTGGGAATTTTGGGATTTTGGAATTATGGAATTGGGGAATTATGGAATTGTGGAATAATGGAATTGGGGAAATATGGGATTTGGAAATTTAGGGTTAGGGGACTTGGGTATTGGGGAATTTTGGGATTGGGGAATTATGGAATTGGGGAATTATGGAATTGGGGAATTATAGAATTGGGGAATTATGGAATTGGGGAATTATGGAATTGGGGAATTATGGAATTGGGGAAATGTGGAATTGTGGAAGTAGGTATCGGGAAATTAGAGATTCTTAAGAATTTTTCTTAGGAATTTTTTCCCCAAATCCCTAAATATCCAACTCCCTAAATGCCCAAATCCCTAAATTGCTCAAATAGTTACAATTACGATGATAATTAAAGGGATACACGTCAATGAATAACGAATCAATTTATCAACGTTTCACTGACGTACAATGCAGAGATAAGAGAATGCAAAGGAATCTGCTACACCGTACGCCAAGTAGCCTTACGTAATTCATAATCAGAACATAAATAATGGAAATCACTAATTTCATTAAAAAATGAAAAATCCATAAATAAAAGTGAATTTGTGGGAATCAGTTTCTTAATCGAATTCCTTAATTTGCAATCCGTGGGATAAAAATCGTGTATACGGGCGGTTCATCAAAGTAGAATATTTTAAATCTGTTCAGTTATATTTGAATTGGCAGACAAACTTAAATGTTCATTGATAAAATAATGCGTCACTCGAATGTATGTACATACGTAATACAAATATCTATATGATATGACAGTGATGTAAAAGCGACATCCTACAACTATCTCAAGCAAAAGTGATAGTGAAAGAATTTGTAGAGTTATGAATTGCGTAAATGGAAAAATTGTAAATGGAATTTATTTATCTGAATTGCAAATTATGAAGAACTTCATTTACTAATTGATTATAGGTATAGAATTATATAACTTTCAAATGGAAATGGGTCTAATTATTTCTTAATGAAGGATAATGTGTAAAGATAAGGAGTTACAATACTTAATTCTTTGATGGTTATTGAAGTAACAACGATTTCATATTTTTATTGTAAAAGGCATACTATATTCTACTTTGATAGATCAAATTCTCACATCCTTAACTATTTATATCTCAAAATCACCTGGTAACTAGATTACCAAATTTTAATATCTTTAACATCACCCATTATAAAAATAATGCTATTATACTTAAAGATTTATCACTATTAAAAATGATACTAAACCACAAAAGTAGATTCTTTTATAAAACCGTATCGAAGTAAATGAAACCGTAACACGCATTTAGAATATTTATCCACCGCAACGTCGTAGGAATACGTTTATTTTAGTCACAAAACGTATCGATCTCAAATTATAACCGGTTGTGTCAGCACCGGACGAGATGTAATGAAACATCTGTTTTGAATTGCAAAAATGTTATCAAGATTCGAACGAATCGCAAACCACGAATTTCCTGTCCAATTTTGCACGCTGTCTGTAAATCCCTGATCGTCAGCTACAACTATCCTAGTTCTTTCGATCTCTTTTTACCGCTCATCCGGTCAGATTCTTACATAATCCGTGTTTGGATTTAGTTTGAAAGAGGAAGGCGATCGGGCACGTTGTGGAGCACGTTGTTTCGTGGGAATCATGCGAAATGGTCTTCAACTTTATTGGAACGATACTCCTTAATTACAAATTAAATCAATTTCGACTGCGACATTATAGTTTTATAGTTTTATACACGAACATTGAAGTATCAAGAAATATGTTAATTTAACCAAACAACAATTTAACCTTCGAACAATTGTTGTTTTAACCTAAATCATTGTACAAATGTTTACAAAATATTTATCCTCCTATAAAAAATAAAACAGCATTTAGAATTTGTTTAAAAATATGTCCAAAACATTTGCTAAAATATGTGTCTAGAATTAAACTGAGACTTTGCAATATGTTAAAATATGCTTGCTTCAATGTAAGAGTAGAAGTACTGTTAAATAGCCACCCGATAATTGTCTCCCCTTTGTGTACCTGTACTAGACATGCACATCTTTCATTTTGTTCTTGTACAAGGATTATACGTCTTCCATTTTGTACTTACACAAGGAATGTATATCTTTTACTTTGTTCATGTACAAGAACTTTTGATTCAGATGTGAGAACACCATAATAATTACTCTTTCAGAAAGTCCCTCTTGTAGAGCCCCAAACACGAGAAATTATCAAACGTAGATGTGCACTAAATCGATGTGTACTAATCCTAAAGGAATCTTAAATATGTATAATATACAATTAGATAATCAACTTCATCTAATTTAATAGTTAATGTAAACCTATATAAGCTAATATCTAAATGTCTACAATGTAACAATCAAATTAAAAAATCTAATAAACTAAATGACCTAATAACCTAAATAACCTAAACAACCCAAATAACCTAAACAACCTAAATAACCTAATTAACCTAAATAACCTAAATAACCTAAATAACCTAAATAACCCAAATAATCTAAATAACTTAAATAACCTAAAAAAACCTAAATAGCCTAAATAACCTAAATAACCTAAATAACCTAAATAACCTGAATAACCTAAAAAACCTAAATAACCTAAATAACCTAAATAACCTAAATAACCCAAATAATCTAAATAACCCAAACAATCTAAATAACTTAAGTAACCTAATAATCTAAACAACCTAAATAACCTAAATAACCTAAATAACCCAAAAAACCTAAACGACCTAAATAACCTAATTAACCTAAATAGCCTAAATAGCCTAAATAGCCTAAATAGCCTAAATAGCCTAAATAGCCTAAATAGCCTAAATAACCTCAATAACCTGAAAAACCTAAATAACCTAATAACCTAAATAACCTAAATAACCTAAACAACCTAAACAACCTAATAACCAAAATAAACTTCTCCAGATCTAATTAACATAAAAAAATCTAAACCTACATAACCTAGTCGCCAAATCCATAAAACCTAAACCCCGATAGACACCATAAAATCCAATAATTTAAGTAAAATCATTATGTAAATACCCTCAGTGTATTTTCAAAGTGACATCATCGAGTGCATAGGGAAGCAGTATCAACAAAGTAATTACCGCTTCAAGAGTCAACAATAGTATGCAAATATCATGGGGAACGGTATGCGAGATATTTTCGTTGTTATTATCAGCAGCTATCTGCAACCGGCGCTGCACTACCGGCAGATAACCACTTACGCTCGTCGAATTCTTACGGATTGCGAAACCATGTTGCACTGCCTCTACACATGTCCCTCGATAGTAATTAAACGTCATTAATTGGGTCACTGCGTAGCGAAGTATCTCCTGTAAATAGATCCTTCGTGCACCTGCCGCTTCATTTGCACTGTCTAACATCACGTGGTTCAAAGCAGGCTAAGCTATTGTAACCACCTTAATTTATGGCTGGCTTTTCAAACTTGTGCTTACTGGTACTTATTAAATTTGGGATTTGTAACTTTCGTGTATGATTGCTGTGGATTTTGGAGGAAAACTTCAATTTTTTAGGTATTCATTTTGTTTTGAAAATTTGGAAATCTCAAGGATTTAAATTTAGGAATATTTGGGGAACTTATTTTTGGGTTTATCAAATTTTCCAAATTCGCAAATTTTAAGGTCTTGAAATTTTCATAATCTTTTCTTTGAGGATTTATAAATTTTCTAATCTCTCAAGCTTTACACTCTCAAATCTTTTAATTTGCAAATTTTTAAATCCCTTAATCTTCAAATTCTCAAATCCTGTGATCTCCAAATTCTGGAAACTCTAAATCTTGGAATTCTGAAATTTTCAAGATTTCCACATTTCCCAACTTCCAAATTTTCCAAATCCCTAAATTTCAAACGTCCAAATTCTCATAGTCCCAAATTTTCGAACGATCCGAAATCTGAAATCTCCGAATCTCTAATTCGCAGTAATTTGAAAATCCCGAAATTTTCAAATATAAAAATGTTCAAAAATGCAAATTTTCGACTTCAGAAATTTCAAAATTAGAAAACGTCCAACTTAAAAAGTATTTAAATTCATAAATTACATCGCGGATCATTACACTTTCCTCCAGAGCCATATAACGAGAAAAGGAACTAATTACAAGAATGAAAAACAGCTACACAGCGCAATGAAATATCGTGTATTTGTTTTATTAAAGAACTCAACAGAATGTATCAATTAATTCGTTCGTTTAATTAAACTTGGTAATATTCGAGATTAAAAATGTTCGGGTAGAGAAATAGCAATGTAGGCTTTTCGTAGGATAATTAAATAGCTTTAATTGGACTCGTGTACCGTAGAAATGGCTTCTGCAAACCATCAGTAGCCAGCACACCTGTGTATCTATTCACTCATGTCGTTTATAGGTAACTGAACATGAACGAACTAGAAAAAGACTGATATATACTACATACAGGGTGTTCTGAAATTAAGGAGATTCTCATAAACCTGAAATCTTTGTAAATTATATTTTATTTTGTTCTTAAATAATTCTATTTTATTCTACACTTATTTTGTCGATTATGTCTACACAAATTCTATACTTACTTTTTATCATTTTATGTATATAAATTATTTATTTATTTCAATTAATTGTTTGTATATAAATATATTTATTATATTCATTATACATGTACAAATCGTATGCTTATTGTAATTAATTATTTGTATATACATTGTATACTTATTTTTGCCTATTATACATATGTGAATTGTATAATTACTTTTGTCAATTATATATGTACAAATCGTATGCTTATTGTAATCAATTATTTGTATATTCATGGTACACTTATTTTTGTCTATAATACATATATAAAATGTACAATTACATTTGTCAATAAGACATGTACAAATTGTATGCTTATTGTAATCAATTATTTGTATATTTATGGTACACTTATTTTTGTCTATAATACATATATAAATTGTACAATTACATTTGTCAATAAGACATGTACAAATTGTATGCTTATTGTTATCAATTATTTGTATATATTGTATATTGTATGTTTATTATTGTCTATTATACATACATAAATTATACACTTATTTTTGTTAATTATTTCTATATAAATTCCACATATATGTTATTCTATGTATTTCAGTCAATCACAAATAAATTCTAAACATACTTCCATCAATTATTTTATAGCAATAAAATTCCTAAATAGTCAACTGAAGACAAAAAAATTGAACAAAAATATTTGAAAAAACTGTTTTCAACCTCTTAGAACGATCGTGAATAACAGATGCAAAGTGAAGATACGTTTATACAGATGTATAAAGAAAACTTTTTATCTTATTTTAGAGTAGTCTGCAAAATATGCGAATGGTAAAATCATGTAACCGAAAGGCGAGTGTATTATACTTGTTCAGTGTTAAGGTGGAACGTTTAAAAATAGTTCCGAGAATTTATCTGACAATGAGTAATTTTATTTCTTGGAATAGTGGAAAAATACTTTTACGACCATGAACATGAAATATTTTGATAAACTGATTAGGAACATAAAAAGGAACATACACATAATTAGGAACATAAAATATGATGGTTGAATGTGTTTTGCTGATGAGGTTGCCATTATAATTTCCTGTTTGTTTATAGATTTATGGAGGGAGTGAATGAAGGTTTATTTTAGTATTATTTTTATGAATGGTTGACAAAATTTTTGGGTCATTCAATGAAATTCTTAAAATTCTTAAAATTCCTAAAATTCCTAAGATTCCTAAAATTCCTAAAATTCCTAAAATTCCTAAAATTCCTAAAATTCCTAAAATTCCTAAAATTCCTAAAATTCTTAAAATTTCTAAAATTCCTAAAATTCCTAAAATTCCTAAAATTCCTAAAATTCCTAAAATTCCAAAAATTCCTAAAATTCCTAAAATTCCTAAAATTCCTAAAATTCCTAAAATTCCTAAAATCCCAAAAATTCCAAAAATTCTAAAAACTCCAAAAATTCCAAAAGTTCCTGAATATCCTAAAACTTCAATAATTCTAAAAATATCCGAATGACTCCATCCAGACAATCAATAAAACTTTTCGCAATAATTCACACCCTAAAAACTCAGCGAATTCATAAGTGCAGCCCCAGGGCTGCATTTTCTGGGTCACGAAGTTTGCGAAATTGCGCCTCGAGTCAAATTTGCACATTGTTCGCCGAAGGGTCGTGAAATTTGACATTTAATTTCCTCCGGGAATAGAGAGAGATTCGATTGCTATTCTTCAGGCAAACAGTGTACTTCAAAGTCGTACTAGTTGCTGTGAAATTTTTCCGTTAGCTGCACAGTGTACACCGGTAATTTACTGCTTTATCAAATTGCCACCTGTCGCATTGACGAGAATAATTTCCTTCTACATTGACACGTACTTAACGCAATGTAACAAGCTACTTCTTAGCGAACAATTATCGGGAAATAAGAGACATGTTTGTTTAGTAGTCTCGCGGCTCTCGAGAATGAACGTGAGACGCACTTGAGAACGTATGTATGAATTTTAAAGGGGAATATGTCCAACGATCTGTATTTCAAGAAGTCGTTTTGTTTTGTTTGTTTGATGAATTGTGGGTTTTTAACGTTATTTGTTTTAAGTGGATTTTGGAGATTTGAGAATTTGGGAAGGTGGGAATTCGGGAAGTTGGGAATTTAGGAAGGTGGGAATTCGGGAAGTTGGGAATTTGGGGATTTGAGAATTTGGGAAGGTGAGAATTCCGGAAGTTGGAAATTTGGGGATTTGAGAATTTGGTGAGTTGAGAATTTCGAAATTTGAGAATTTGGGGATTTGAGAATTAGGAGATTTGAGAATTTGGGGATTTGAGAATTTGGGAAGGTGGGAATTCGGGAAGTTGGGAATTTGGGGATTTGAGAATTTGGTGAGTTGAGAATTTCGAAATTTGAAAATTTGGGGATTTGAGAATTTGGGAAGGTGGGAATTTGGGAAGGTGGGAATTCGGGAAGTTGGGAATTTGGGGATTTGAGAATTTGGGAAGGTGGGAATTCGGGAAGTTGGGAATTTGGGGATTTGAGAATTTGGGAAGGTGGGAATTTGGGAAGGTGGGAATTCGGGAAGTTGGGAATTTGGGGATTTGAGAATTTGGGAAGGTGGGAATTCGGGAAGTTGGGAATTTGGGGATTTGAGAATTTGGGAAGGTGGGAATTCGGGAAGTTGGGAATTTGGGGATTTGAGAATTTGGGAAGGTGGGAATTCGGGAAGTTGGGAATTTGGGGATTTGAGAATTTGGGAAGGTGGGAATTCGGGAAGTTGGGAATTTGGGGATTTGAGAATTTGGTGAGTTGAGAATTTCGAAATTTGAGAATTTGGGGATTCGAGAATTAGGAGATCTAAGAATTTGGGAAGGTGGGAATTCGGGAAGTTGGAAATTCGGGAAGTTGGGAATTCGGGGAGTTGAGAATTTGGGGGTTTGAGAATCTACAGGGTTTGAGAATTCGAGGGGTTTAAGAATCTGCGTGGTATGAGAATTTGGGGATTTGAGAATTCGCGGATGTATTCATTTCAAAATTTGAATTTTAGAAAATTTCAAAATTTCAGAATTTCCGAACCTGGAATTGAAAGACATACAAATCCACAAATTTAATAATTTGCTAATTCAAAAATCTAATCTTCCGTAAATTAAAAACCTTGATTTGAGGTTTTCAAAATTTCTAAATCTAAATTTGGATATCATATTTTTTCAAGGAATTTTTTTCCTCGTCAAGTTTGCAGAGTTTAATCGTCGAAAAAGGAAAGTTTTCACTGGAGCTCGCTTTTTACTATGGCGGCGGAAAAGAACGATCACGGTGCGCGATATAATTGTAGCAATTTCGTGTGGCACATTCACCGACCGGTGAACAGAAACCTTTACGTCAGATATTTCGTTAGGCTAGCGAAACAATTTATAAGTAGGAAGCCAGGACGATTGACCTGGTAATAAATCATGCTCACGAGTTAGCTTTGTCGTTGTGACAGACTTCGGTGAAACTAATTTTTGTGATTATTATCGAATGTTCACGCAACTGGACCCGTTGCTTGAGAAGTACAAAGACTCATAACTGTTAGATAAAGCGACATTTAGTTACTTTTATTTCTACTGTTTGTTTCTTCATTATATTACAATATTAAAATTTTTCACAGTCTTTGAGATTTTTTAGAATTGCTAAATTCTACGAGTCTCAGATTCTTACAATTTCAAAATTTTCATTTTTCAACTTTGTAAATTTCCAAATTTCTTAATAGTCAAATTTTCAAAACCACAAGCTCTCAGGTTTCCAACTTCCAATCCTCAAATTTCAAAATCCTCCAAATTGTTAAATTAAAAAATTTGATAACCTTCCAATAAAAAAATAACAGTTGCCACTGTTCACGACAATAATCGTACGAGAACAGTTTTGTCGAAAAGAAGCGGTAAAAGTGAGCGCTAATGAACTCTATCCACGAGCCAACAGCCCACGGGTGAAAACGCTAATTTATAATGAAACTTCCTGCTTTTGTCGAGTAAAGATTGTTTTTAAGTTACAATTCAACCAAGAGATTCAGTTTCAGGGTAGTCAGAGAAAGTTCCTTTTGTTCCCCTGAATAGGTTGCCGCCATGTTCGCCGATTAAACAAATCCTATGGAAAGGATCTCATTTTATGGGAATGATACTACAAACATCTCGATCTTGTTTTCACTCGTTTATTGGTTACATTATATCGTCTTCTCATTAGTAACGAGGGAATTTCGTCGAATCTATTTTTATTTTCTCCGTTAATGCAAATGGAGATTTAATTCGTGGTACAATGGTAGAAAGCTTCCGTGTGAAAGTAAGCTTCAAATGTACAATGGAGATGTTTTATTAGTATTTGTTCTTTGATTTATTCTCATGGTGGAGAGAATCTAGGTAATAAAACGGTAATTGGATTTTAGTGGAATAATGGAATTAGCACGGATCTGGATTGAACGAATGAACTAGGTTAATAGTGACATTAAACTTGCAGAAGGTGCATTACGGTATTTTTATTAAACTTTGATTCTTGGATTTTCATTTATGTATTTTTGATACGGAGAGTTAAGCAAGGTTCTTGAAATTTTCTTGGATAATTTAGATTCATTTTTGGAGGTGGTAACTTCGACTTATTTGTTCGTAATATATTATTTTTTGAAATCTTAATGTTTTAGAATTTTAGTATTCAATAGTTTTGGTTCTTTAAGGTATGAAAGTCATAAATTTTCTAAGTCACGAAGTTTAGCTGACATTCCACAATCACATTCCTATATTTCCACATTACGATATTTCAATATTCCATCATTCTATCATTCCATCATTCCCTTATACCATCATTCCCTTATTCCATCATTCCCTTATTCCATCATTTCCTTATTCCATCATTCCCTTATTCCATCATTTCCTTATTCCATCATTTCCTTATTCCATCATTTCCTTATTTCATCATTTCCTTATTCCATCATTTCCTTATTCCATCATTTCCTTATTCCATCATTTCCTTATTCCATCATTTCCTTATTCCATCATTCCCTTACTCCATCACTCCCTTATTCCATCATTCCCTTATTCCATCATTCCCTTATTCCATCATTTCCTTATTCCATCATTTCCTTATTTCATCATTTCCTTATTCCATCATTTCCTTATTCCATCATTCCATCATTCCATCATTTCAACATTCCAATCTTCCCACATTCCAATATTTGAAAATTTACAAATTTTTAAATTCTAAAATCCCAAGACACCAAAATCTAAAAATTCCAAAGTTCCAAAACTCTAACACCTCCAAATTCCAACACTAATTCCAAAAAAAATTCTAAAACTCTAACCTTATCACACAAACTTCTAACTTAGGTGTAACCGAGGCGCAGCACAACCGCAAACAGGAAACGAGTATAAAAACAAATAAAAGATAAAGCGTGAATAAAAATGCGGAGCACCTAATTGAAATCACCTGTATAACACTTAACAAGCGATTCGTTTCCAGTATGTTTGCAAACGTAACTATTAATTGTCACGCAGTTATTCACTCGAATTGCAACACGCGAGATAGTCTGCAATGTTTTGCAAAGAAAATGGACGGCGGTATTGCGAACACGGAGAAACTACATTATAATAGGTGCTTCGATCGCGATTTATGCCAAAATTGGCAGGCGATAAGTACTATTGTTCAACCAAACGAGAAACAATCGGATTTCTAGGAAGTGTTATAGGAAACAGGGTATTATCGCGGATTTTCAAGAGTTCCACGTGAGAACTTGTTAGAAAAAGGTAAATTACTATACCGTGACTATGAAATATTCTTGAGCTAGCTGAACGAACATGGTTACTCGTTACGTGATAATAGTTTTAACGAGCCTCCATCGACATAAGAAGATTCCAGTAATGTCGGGATGCAATCAATTCTTGTTTTGATACTCTGGTAAATCGGAAGAGAGACGAATGTATTGAGAATTATTATTTATGTAATATAACAAAAACAAGGGAGTTTTGAAAAATAGTAACGGTGAGAACTTTATTAACAAGTAAATTTTCCAATTTCTAGGATTTGAGAATTTACGGGTTTGAGAATTTGAGGATTTGAGAATTTCGGGGTTTGAGAATTTGGGGATTTGATAGTTTGGGGGTTTGAGAATTTGGGAGTTTGAGAATTCGGGGATTTGAAAATTTGGGGGGTTTGAGAATTTAGGGGATTTGAGAATTTGGGGGGTTTGAGAATTTAGGGATTTGATAGTTTGGGGGTTTGAGAATTTGGGAGTTTGAGAATTTGGGGATTTGAGAATTTGGGGGGTTTGAGAATTTAGGGGGTTTGAGAATTTGGGAAGGTGGGAATTTGGGGATTTGAGAATTTGGGAAGTTGGGAATTTGGGGATTTGAGAAGTCGGAGATTTGAGAATTTGGGGATTTGAGAATTTGGGAAGTTGGGAATTTGGGGATTCGAGAAGTCGGAGATTTGAGAATTTGGGGATTTGAGAATGTGGAGATTTGAGAGTTTGGAGATTTGAGAATTTGAAAATATGAGAATTTGTAGATTTAAGAATTTGGAGGTCTGAGAATCTGGGGGATTTGAGAATTTAGGGATTTGAGAGTTTGGGGATTTGAGAATTTGGAGATATGAGAATTTGGAGATTTGAGAATTTGGGGATTTGAGAATTTGGGGATTTGAGAGTTTGGGGATATGAGAATTTGGAAATTTGAGAATTTGGGGTTTTGAGAATTTGGGAAGGTGGGGAAACCGACCAAGGTGCGATATAAATAAAAATGCATATACGATTATTTCATTTTGATGCAAATGACCATGTTATGCATAAATGATTCGATTATCTAGGACAATGATATTCTTTTTGCAATTAGTGCAGAAGGATTAGCACTGACGAAACCATTGTACTCTTTCCTTTTTAATCCTCTCACCTTTTACTTTTCGATTACCAGACAGAAAAATTGCGATTCTATTGAGCGATTGCAAATGGATTTCGAAACATAGAACGACAACGAACAACAAAACTATTGTAACAGATATTGCAATAAAGTAACATAACAGAAACTTACATATAATTTTGGAATTATGGTCATTATTCAAATTTATTCTTTACAAGTACAGCAAGAAGCAGCACGATTAGAATTTATTATGCACATATCTCATGCATCCGAGAAAAATATTTCTTTGTGCGACGAAGAATTATTCAGATATGAGATTACGAACAACGCTTGTAATTGTTTTACGTCGAAGATCGAGGGCAGATAAGTGTTGACGATAGTTGTTTAGTTATTAAATTGTTACCGTCGACGTTCTTTTCTTTTTCAGTCGCGACGTGAGAGAACACTGCAGGATCTGTTGGCAGAATGGGTCATCGACGATAACATTATATGCACCGAGGGTTATTATGTTAATCGTTGTTTATTGTGTAATTGAAGCTGACCAGTATTTGCCAGTTGATCTTGACACGACTGTTTCCGAGTAGAGTGTTTCTACTCGTTGGTAAACTTGCTAATACTAATTGATAAAGATGTTACTACGATCAAATTGAATATTTAAGGAGAAGAAGAGGAGAAATGAAGAGATGAAGAAGAGAAATGAGGAGATGAAGCTGAGTCACATTCGATCATATACAGAAACGTATCGCCTACTTAATTATATCATTACTCTTCCCCGCAGATAAAATCAAATTTCCAGAAAAAGAGAGTCTCTTTTCAAATCGATAATTCTATTTAGGACGGCATGTACCTGCAGGGTAGAAGTCGAGACGTAATCGAGATAAATATCGAGCTATGAAGTAATGGAAAAATTAATCGGAGATTAAGTGCTGTCGGCTGAACACGTAGCAGCTCATTCCACTTGTAAACGACGGTTACGACTAATCTTTGTCGGAGATGCTGCCATCATCCTTGTGGTTAACTAGAAATGGCAATAAACCTAATTATGCGTATGCTGAAGGACGTTTTTGTCGTAGGAATTTTTTTTGTCGAGAATTTAGAGGCGTCGACTGTTAATTTACTTCTTTTTATTAGCAACATCCTCTTTGAGAACTGTATAGGTTCAGGAGTATGAATTTTATAATTGTATTAGTGTGATTAGATGAGAATTTGGAAATTGGAATTTTGAAGATTTGGGGAATGCTGAGAAATTGTGGATTTGGAATTCTGGGGTTTGAGAATTAGACAAATTTCGAATCTGGGGAATTTGGGATTTCGTGGATCTTGGGAAATTTGGGGAATTTGGAATTTGAGGAAATTGAAATTTGGGGAATTTGGAATTTGGGGAATTTGGAATTTGGGAAAATTGGAATTTGGGGAATTTGGAATTTGGAGAGTTTGGAATTTGGGAAGTTTGGAATTTGGGACAATAGGAAGTTGGAGAATTTGGAATTTGGTGAGTTTGGAATTTGGGAAATTTGGAATTTTGGGGAATTTGGTATTTGGGGAATTTGGAATTTGGAGAGATTGGAATTTGGGAAAATTGGAATTTGGGAAATTTGGAATTTGGGGAGTTTGGAATTTGGGAAATTTAGAATTTGGGGAATTTGGAATTTGGGGAATTTGGAATTTGGGGAGTTTGGAATTTGGGAAAATTGGAATTTAGGAAATTTGGAATTTGGGAAGTTTGGAATTTGGGAAATTTGGAATTTGAGAAAATTGGAATTTGGAGAATTTGGAATTTGGGAAATTTGGAATTTGGGGAGTTTGGAATTTGGGAAATTTAGAATTTGGGGAATTTGAAATTTGGGGAGTTTGGAATTTGGGAAAATTGGAATTTGGGAAAATTGGAATTTGGGAAATTTGGAATTTGGGAAGTTTGGAATTTGGGAAATTTGGAATTTAGGGAATTTGGAATTTGGGAAATTTAGAATTTGGGGAATTTGAAATTTGGGGAGTTTGGAATTTGGGAAAATTGGAATTTGGGAAATTTAGAATTTGGGGAATTTGGAATTTGGGGAGTTTGGAATTTGGGGAGTTTGAAATTAGGGAAATTTGGAATTTGGGAAGTTTGGAATTTGGGAAATTTGGAATTTGGGAAACTTGGAATTTGGAGAACTTGGAACTATGGAAATTTGTAATTTTGAAAATTTGAGTAATTCCAGAAATTTGAGTGTATGGAAATTTATGAATTCAAAAATTACTAAATTTAAAAGCTTAAAAATTATAAAATCTTGAAACATGAGCATAGGAAGCCTGAATATACGATATCATGTACCCCGCACAATAGACGTAACGATGATAACTCTCAGTCACTAAAGACACCCTCTTCCGCTATATCGCCATTTTCCCTAACGAAACCTAAGGCGGTGATAAATCGCGTATACCGTTCACGCTTCGACTTCTCTTTCGCAGGTAGTTCCGGTTGGCTGAGTTTCAGGAATGAACTGGCAACGGGTTAGTATATATTTTCCTCCTGGATTACGCAGTCGAATTAACGATCTTTCAATGTCTCGTAAGGTTAAGGTTACATCAGTATAGATGCCGCAGCAAGGTAACAGATTATGTAAACCTATTGTGTACACTTGGCATGCTTTTCTGGATTCTTCCGCAAATGCTAAACCTTAAACAGAAGCTGGGAAAATCATGCGATCACCGCGGAATTAATTAATGTTCCTGCTTCTGTGACTGAGTTCTCAATGAAATTGTTCTTGGAATTATTCTTTTGATTGTATAACCAGTGTGTAAACAATAGCGGAATAAATCTGATATCGGATTAATCGTGTTATAAAGTAGCTTTGCGCATTCTTTTCAGTAAGGTACAGTTAATGTGATGATTGCATATAGTAACTGTTCATACATCTCGATAATTTGATAGTATCAGTAGATATGAATAAGATTTTCCTTTGAAAAAATGGGGTTAGAAGCTTCGTTTTTGAATTATTAAGGAAAAACACGGATCAATCAGAGCGCGAGGATTATTACGCGTTGGATTACTGCACGTTGGTTAACTACGCGTTAGATTACCACGCGTTAGATTCCTATGCTTAGAATTACCATGCGTTGCATTACTACGCCTTGGACTATTACGCGTTGAATATCCACGCGCTGGATTACTACGCGTTGGATATCCACACGCTGGATTACTACGCGTTAGATTACCACGCATTAGATTCCTACGCTTCGAATTACCACGCGTTGCATTATTACGCGTTGGATTACTACGCATTGGATTACTATGCGTTGGTTAACTACGTGTTACATTACCACGCGTTAGATTCCTACGCTTAGAATTACCACGCGTTAGATTCCTACGCTTAGAATTACCACGCGTTGCATTACTACGCGATGGACTACTACGCGTTGCATTACTACGCGTTGGACTACTACGCGTTGAATATCCACGCGCTGGATTACTACGCGTTGGATATCCACACGCTGAATTACTACGCGTTAGATTACCATGCATTAGATTCCTACGCTTAGAATTAGGTATCACGCGTTGCATTATTACGCGTTGGATTACTACGCATTGGATTACTGTGCGTTGGTTAACTACGCGTTACATTACCACGCGTTAGATTTCTACGCTTAGAATTACCACGCGTTAGATTCCTACGCTTAGAATTACCACGCGTTGCATTACTACGCGATGGACTACTACGCGTTGCATTACTACGCGTTGGACTACTACGCGTTGAATATCCACGCGCTGGATTACTACGCGTTGGATATCCACACGCTGTATTACTACACGTTGTATTACTACGCGTTGGATCACTACGCGTAGGATTACCACGCGTTGCATTACCACGCGTTGCATTACTACGCGTTGGATAATTACGCGTTGTCCGAAGCTGCCGCTCTCGCGTCTGCAGATGCGTAATCCTCGCGCACTGATTGGTCCGTGTTTTTCCTTAATAATTCAAAAACGAAGTTTCAAACCCCATTTTTGCAAAGGGAAATCTTATTCAGAATCACGTCAGCCACCTCCCATTTCAGGGACCTACACTAATTGTGAGACACCCTATACACCTATATTTCTAAATTTGTATATTGTTAGATGTCTCTATTCCAAAATCTTCAAATACTGAAATCCTCATATTTCAAAATAACTATGTCCCAAAATTCCTATATCCTAAAATCCCTAAATCCCTATATCCCGAAATTATCAACGAACGAAAGTTAGACGAAGTAACTGCATCGAATTCCCGTGAATCGTGATTCGCACGTGTCGGCCTCGAGTCCGGCGACAGTCGCATCGTTAAAAGTCAATGTGACCCGTGCACGACTTTATTTTTTCTCCTTTTCGAACGAAACACTCCGAATCCTACAGCAAAATGGTGTGCCTCTTTTATTTCTCCACAGGTGTTTCGCGTGTCTCGTAACGAGACACCTCGAATTCGACGAACATCAACATTGCATTCGTGGTGTAATTACGCGGTTGGCCGACGATGCACGGAGCAGGTTTACAGCACGTGTTAAGTTAATCAATCCAGTTAGAACGAAGACCGGTCATTATGGTAGTCTGTTAATGGTAAGCAAGCCACAGACGGTTTCGTTCATTGTAACTGGGCTTTGTCGATTTTTTTAAAGAGAACGTCGGAACTGGTTTTTTTAAATAAACCAACATTCGACAACCTGCTTTCATGTTTTATATATTCGATACCTACTAACAATTTTTAAGTCGATATTTTTTGTGGATTTGAAAAATTCAATTTTTCAGTTAATTTATAAAATACATAAACTGGTTTCTAAATTTTAGAATTATATAATTAAAATAAAATTGAAATATTTATTTAATTTATAGCACAAGTATAATGTACTAAATTTAATAATTTTTTTTAAGTTTGAATAATATTTTTTATGACTATTACTGTATTTAAATTGAGTTCAATTTTTGAAATAATGGAATACGAAAATAGGTTCTTTTAAAAATTGCTCTTTCAGTGAAAGCCTAGACAGTTATGTACTATTGTCACGTTCTCGATACTTTTGCAAATTGTGCACTAGCTCTTTGAACTTTAGTTAATTAGTGACACGTGTAGTTCGTGAAAGACGTCCAGCTTATTAAAATGAGCTACGACGTCCAAACCGGTTTTCCTTTTTATATTATATGTATTTTTGGAGAAGAATATTATTTTAATATTATTGACGACAGACTGAAAATTCTTACATTCCTAAACTTCAAAAATTCTAAACTCAAAAATTCCAAAAATTTAAACATTCCAAAGCTCCAACACGAAAATTCCAAAGAACCAATAAACACACAAAACTGAAAGCACCTTCGAACGAAACTAAAACTTCGCGTTACAGATTTAATCTACAAAAAGCCAGTTCCGCCACGAAATGGTTAAATAATACAGCAATTTTAAGCGGCCTGCTGTATATCGCCGTATTAATACAAGTACAATTATTAGTAATGGACGAAATTACACGCACGGTACCAACATTACTAACGAACTCCCTGTTCATACATTTATTCATTCGTTACTATCAATTTCCCGTATCGAATTAAATCACCGTAGAACACAAATCCAACTTAATACGATCCATCATAGTGATTAATGTTTATCGTCGGTAACGATCCAGCCTTGTTTGTCGATGCGTGTTTGCAAAAATTTTAGGATCATTCTCACGAATTAGTTATCATCCGCTAATCGAAACGTGCGTACCGATGTCTACCCATGAGTTGGCGCGTGGAGGGCGTGTTTAGAAGAGGGGCGTGGTTACGATTGGTTAGAATGGGAAAATGGATGTCTGTATTGAGATGTATCTTTGGAGGATTGGGGGAATTTTTGTAGGAGGAAGGTTTTAAGTTGGGAAGGTGGGAAATTTGGAAGGTTTGGAATTGGGGAGATTGCAAGTTTGGGGGATTGCGAATTCGAGGGATTGCAAATTCGGAGGAGTAGAAATTCGGGGGATTGCAAATTCGGGGGATTACAAATTCGGGAGATTGCAAATTCGGAAGATTAGAAATTCGGGGGATTGCAAATTCGAAAGATTGCAAATTCGGAACATTGCAAATTCGAAAGATTGCAAATTCGGGAGATTGCAAATTTGGGGGATTGCAAATTCGGGGGATTGCAAATTCGGAAGATTAGAAATTCGAAAGATTGCAAATTCGGGGGATTGCAAATTCGGAAGATTAGAAATTCGAAAGATTGCAAATTCGAAAGATTGCAAATTCGGAACATTGCAAATTCGGGGGATTGCAAATTCGGAACATTGCAAATTCGGGGGATTGCAAATTCGGGAGCTTGCAAATTCGAAAGATTGCAAATTCGGGGGATTGCAAATTCGGGAGATTGCAAATTCGGAACATTGCAAATTCGGGGGATTGCAAATTCGAGGGCTTGCAAATTCGAAAGATTGCAAATTCGGGAGATTGCAAATTCAGAAGATTAGAAATTCGGAGCATTGGAAATTCGGAAGATTAGAAATTCGGGGGATTGTAAATTCGGAAGATTGCAAATTTAAGAGATCCCAAATTCGGAAGATTGGAAATTCGAAAGATTGCAAATTCGAAAGATTGCAAATTCGAAAGATGGCAAACTCGAAAAATTGCAAATTCGGAAAAATTGCAAAACCGAAACATTGCAAACTCGGAAGCTTGCAAACTCAAAAAATTATAAATTCGAAAAATCCCAAATTCCTAAGTTTGCCCCTCCAAAAAATTACAAATTTATAACCTACCGAATTCCCAATTTCCAACTTCATAACTTTAAAACTTGACAATTTTTATGTCACCGTAATCTATTATTTTGTCAGTTAACGACGTCGTCTAAAGGCTACATTTTCCCAGAAATCTCGAGAATATTTGCAAACGTCGAATTATTATGCGTTCAACGAATCGGCCTTACAAAATCCTCGACAAGGAAACGATAAAATTTTTGCTAGATTTTTCATCAGATTAACTGTGATGTACCTTGGTTTCTTCCTGAACTTTAATGGGTTACGTGATCGCATATCGCGGTTGAAAACCTTACGTATTTACTGTGTAATATGAACCTCAAGGCATACGAGCTGTGTTTCATTTTGCGAATCGAAATCTGGTTTGGAGAAAAAATGTCGAAGACAAAATTGAAGATATATAAAATAGGAAATGTTGATGGGGTGCGTAACTTATGTTGGTTAATATGTATAATTTAAGTTGTATGTAATTTTGGGAAATCTTAAGAGGGACAGTGTATTAGTATTTGTACACTTAGTATTATTATATAAATGCATGAATCATTAGTAGTATACAAAGTTTCAATTAGTGTTAAGTTTCTCTTAAAATTCTAATTTACTTTCAGTTTTAATTAAATTTTAATTATGATTTCATAAAAATGTTCTAATACCTATGAACAGTAATAAGCAAGTTCTGAAAATTTTTAAAAGTTTAATTAAAAAATTGAAAAGTAATCCTCTATATTCGCATTAAAATACAAAATTTCATTCGCAGAAATACATAAAATATTTCAATTAAATTAAAAGCGAAAATAAATTAATCATAATTCCTCCGCAAAAAATGAAAGCGTATTATGTGATAAGAGTATTACGTATACCACATAGATATGAAAGTTTGAAACAAACGCGAAACACGAACAGCCCCCGGGAATTGGCAACGCTATTTGTAAATTAATAGAGTTGCAAGTGGAAGAATGAAAAGGTGACAGGAAATGAATAGCTAGAAACATAAAAGTCACGTTTCGTAATGAACCGGCGATGTTACCGGTGGAAATTGCAGAAAACCAAGCATACCGCAAAACCACGTAACCTAGAAGAACGTCGCAAGCTTCTTCTGCGTGCATCTAATTCGAAACACATAGTAAATGAGAATCGGAACGTGCATAGAGTCATAGTGAACGCATCGTGAGCAAAAGAACGAGCTTGAAATAGATAATTAAGAGGGAATAATTGATTTACATGACATTAGTTATTGGTAGGGATTTCCGAGATTATTCATTTGAATTTATTGTTACTTTATAATTATTTCAATAATTTTATTGGACTTTTGTGAGGTTTATTTGATAGGATTTTAAGGATGTTTCATGTTTTGGAGTTGTAAAGTTAGAAAATTAAAATATTTTGAGTATGTGAGTAATAAAATTTGAAGATTGAAAAATTTAGATTTAAAAAATTTAGAAATTTGGTTAGCAAAGTTACAAAATTTTAAGGTGATAATTTCTTAAGAGTCAAAAATTGTACATCTTGTTCTACATGTTGGAATTGCAAAATTTCAATATAATAAAATGACAAAATTCCAAAATTCCAAAGTTCTAAAATTCCAAGATTCTCAAATTCGAAAACTCTCAAATTCCAGAATTCTCCAATTCTAAGATTCTCAAATTCCAAAACTCTCAAATTCCAGAATTCTCAAATTCCAAAACTCTCAAATTCCAGAATTCCCAAATTCCAAAACTCTCAAATTCCAAAATTCTCAAATTCCAGAATTCTTAAATTCCAGAATTCTCAAATTTCAAAGCTCTCAAATTCCAAAACTCTCAAATTCTAAAACTCTCAAATTCCAAAACTCTGAAATTCCAGAATTCTCAAATTCCAGAATTCTCAAATTCCAAGATTCTCAAATTTCAAAGCTCTCAAATTCCAAAACTCTCAAATTCCAGAATTCTCAAATTCCAAAACTCTCAAATTCCAGAATTCTCAAATTCCAAAACTCTCAAATTCCAAAACTCTCAAATTCCAAAATTCTCAAATTCCAGAATTCTTAAATTCCAGAATTCTCAAATTCCAGAATTCTCAAATTCCAGAATTCTCAAATTTCAAACCTCTCAAATTCCAAAACTCTCAAATTCTAAAACTCTCAAATTCCAAAATTCTCAAATTCCAGAATTCTCAAATTCCAAAATTCTCCAATTCCAAAACTCTCAAATTCCAAAACTCTCAAATTCCAAAATTCTCAAATTCCAAAATTCTCAAATTCCAAAATTTTCCAATTCCAAAACTCTCAAATTCCAAAATTCCCAAATTCCTCATATTCCTCAAATTCCTCAAATTCCTCAAATTCCTCAAATTCCTCAAATTCCTCAAATTCCTCAAATTCCTCAAATTTCTCAATTTCCCCAATTTCCTTAAATTCCTCAAATTCCTCAAATTTCTCAAATTCCTCAAATTCCTCAAATTCTTCAAATTCCTCAAATTCCAAAAATTCCTCAAACCCCCAAAATTCCACCATCTCAAATGTCCCCCAATATAAAAATTATCGGAGGAAACAAAATCAGTAAGGAAGCGAAAAATCGTTTTTCTCGTTCGATAAAAATTGATGAATGAAAAATGAGCAGCGTCGATGTAAACGGAATTCAGTGCTTGTCCAGGAGATTTGTTTGGTACACACAACACGTAGCAGCGTGTTTTATCCGAGAGATTCGCACGTTCGAGCTCGCGTGCTACGTACAATCAAAGTCAAGGTGAAATCTGGAAATTTCCAAATGCTCCGACTGAATGAATCATGCTTCTTACTGTACCAGATCTCTTCTGTCATTGCGAGCGGATCGGAGAGATCGGATCGAACCTGCAACTTTCTATAAACGTTGTTGTGACAGATTCATCGAGAGAAATCAATTTTTCTACGCCCCTTTTTTGCGACTACTGTGAGCAGACTGCAAGTGTGCATAGTCATGTTTAAGGTTTATTATAATGTCTTGTATCTAATTTTATTTTTTAATATATTTGATGTAATTTGATTTTTTAATGTGGAAGTTTTTGATTTTAAAGTTTTGGGAGGGGACTTTGTAAGACTTTGAAACTTTGGGAGTTTGTGAATTTGCAGATTTAAGGATTAATTTAGATGTTAGGAATTGTATTTTGGAAGTGTTTGTAGCTTTGGAAATTTGAAAGCTTAGGAATTTGAAAATGTGAGAATTTGGGGATTTATAGATTTCCATATTTGAAGATTTCAATATTTGCTAAATTAAGAATTTAGTAATTTGGAAATTTAGAAATTTAATAATGTGAGGATTTGGAGATCTGTGAATTTACATATGTGAGGGTTGAAACATCTTCAGAATTGAGAAGTTAGAATTTTGGAAATGCAGAAATTTCAGAATGTGAAAATTTAGTAATTTAATTTGAGGGTTTATAGATTTACATATTTAAGGAAATTTGTAAAAATGGGAACTTGGAAACTTAGAAATTTAAAAATTTTGGCACTTAGGACTTTGAGGATTTAGAGATCTGAAAATTTGAGAATTTGAGAATTTGGAAAATTAGAAAATTTGGAACTCAAAAGAAATTTGTGTATTTGGAAGTCTTAAACTTGAAAAGTTGAAAACAGTAAGTGGAAAAGCAGTACTTGTTATTTAAAGTTATACGTTCCTAACATTTCTATGCATTATCGTTTCAGTACAATAGGGAGTCGCAATCTATCGAGAATCCTTTCAATTTAAAATTAACCGCGCGTTCTCAGTCGATAAAACGGTAATCAATCATTTCCCTTCACTATTACTTTTTAGCGAAATGTCACGGAGCAAAAGAAATTACATCAAATATTTAGTGTCCTTCAAAACCTCTCCCATCTATTAATATTATTAATCAATGAAATTTTAATGTAGTTCAACAATTGTTTAAATAATATCTATACTCAATAATCTCCTTACCCTAATAATTATTATAACCCAACAGTTATTATATTTCAATTATTATTCGAAGCACTATAAATATTTTAAAGAGTAAAATTTTAAAAAAGAAAATATTCTGAATTCCTATGAACACTTTTGCAAATAACCTTATTTGCAATTACAGTTCTAGACGAACAAAAAACACGTAGATAACATCTATAGTTCCACTAATCGTACTTCTTTAATTATTTCCTGGTATCATTCGCGCATTAAACGAAGTGGAAAACTTTTTCCGATTATTTTCTTAGGACGAGCGCAAAATGGCATGCGTTAGACGCGAGACGCGATGTATCGGTTAATTTTACGGTAATTGCATAAGCAGCTCGGTAGGAGAATTACGAGTTCATGTAAATGAAGGTAACATTGCTTCTCGCAGGGCGCCTTGCCAGGAAATAATTGCATGCCGAATCGATAGATAGTGAATCACAATCTCTCGTTAGAATTACGCTCGTCGGTATGCCATTCATTTTTAAATACACTTCAATAATGTATTATCACGCGTTTTTTATTATAAAAAACACTCTGATACTGTAATATTAAATTTATGAATTGTGGCGAAATAAGAATTTTATTTTAATTTTATGACCAGTTTTATTGTTAATAAACGTTTGAGGAATTTATTAGAAATTTCGGTATTTGTTTTCTTTTTCAATATGATCTTATTATCCTTTTTCTCCTGTTCTTATTATCCTTTTACACTTGATATAATTTGTACAGAATGTCTCACAATTATTGTTACTGTTAGAAAGTGGTTGCTGACGTGTTCTGAACAACCTTTGCCTTTACAAAGACGAGCTTTAAGACTTCGTTGTTAAGGAAAAACACAGACTAATCGTTATATAACCCTTTCAAACACGATATAACTAATACCTGACCTAACACGAAAAAGCAAAATTACAATTAATAATTTTGCAGAATTTCCTTGCGAAATTAAGAAGCATATTAATTTCTACCTGTAACTTATATACCCTTCTTCAATTCACTATACAATGTCTTCATCTTCACAACCTTTTGATATCAAAGTAAATTATTTAAAATAACTTGTTAAACTTGAAGTTAATATAAATTTGTGTTAAATACGCAGATTATGAAATAGCGTTACGAGACATACGTACAATCAAAGAGGGTCTAACGCGGTGACTCAAAAATTCTAATGTAAAATTATCATGCAGAATTGCGATACAGAAAGGTTAGAATTTGCAAGTACTTACGATTGTATCTATCCTGAACCTCTTCGTCATCCTTCACGCTCGCTGATGCATGACGTTGCTGTGGCCTCTCGTTTTCAGTAAGTCCTTCCGGAAACACGGTGGACACATTCATAATACCTCTCGACTTGTAAAACTGGAAATAACACGGAACATGTCATTGAACAAATTTCGTAAAATTCTGGATCGTTCTCGACGATCATTTTATATTTTAGAATCTCGTTTTAGGAAACCTGAATGCTTTTTAGAGCTTGTATCACTTAAAATTTAATCGTTATTTCAATATTTTAACGTTAATCGTATTTTACTGGCAATTGTTTACCATGACCAATTATTAGAAATTTAACCTTCGAATCCTGGAAAATTTAATGAAAGTAAGAGTGAGTGATTGATCTATTTTTAGCAAATATATTGCAATGACCTATTAATGAGTAACTGAATATGATGTGTCCTTAAGAGGTAAAAAAGTAACAATGATCTATCTTTGATAAGTAGCTATGATCTACCTTTAATAAGTATGAAAATAAGTAATGATCTATCTTTAATAAGTAGCTATGATCTACCTTTAATAAGTATGAAAATAAGTAATGATCTATCTTTAATAAATAGTTAAATGAGTAACAATGATCTATTTTTAATAAGCAGCGATGATGTATCCTTAGTGAGTAACAATGAGTAACAATGATCTAACTTTAATGAATAACTAAATCAGAAACGATATACCCATAATACCTAAGTAAATGATCTATTTTTCATAAGTAAAATAAATGAAATAAATCTATCTTTAATAAGAAACTAAATAACAATGATATTTAATAAGAAACTAAATAACAATGATCTTTAATAAGAAACTAAATAACAATGATCTTTAATAAGTAAATAAATAACAGCAATCTTCAACAACTAAATGAATACTGATCCATCCTTAATCTTATTATTTCAGGCACGTAAACTAAAATAAATATTAAACAAACGAACGTAATTTACATTCATGATGATCCTTGAAACCACTTGCGGCAAGTATTTTAATTAATAGAAATTGTAATTTTATCGAGGAGATGAGCAAGTAACGTTCCGTATGGCTGTTGAATACTTTTTGACCGACCGTATTATCTGATCGTATTAGATCAGGTATCGCTAATGGAACGTTTAAATTCGATTCATTAGAGCTTACTTTTGACACCTTGTCGCAAATGTGAGCGTTGATTTCCCCTATTAAAGTAGCGTTTATTCAAGTGGATCAAGTACTAAAAAACAGATTAAAAGCGATCGAAGGTGAAGGTAAAAATGTTCCATCAGTCAAGGATAAAAAATAATCGATCATTTCCGTTACGTCTTCTGTAGAGAAGGAATAAATTAGAAATTAAATTGTTTCTTAACTGATGTTAGAGTAGAGGTAATTATTGAGCAAGTGTGGGACGTGTTTAGGGGATTCAGAGAAGGTGCTATAGATTTACTGTGGATTTTTATTTTTGAGAGTCATAGATTGTCGAAATTTAATATTTTAAAAATTTTAAGGTTTTGAGGTTCTGGAACTCCGAAGTTTCAAAATCCAGAATTTCAAGATTCTAAAAACACTCACATTCCCACATTCCCATATTTCCACATTCCCACACTTCCACATTCCCACACTCCCATATTCCCATATTTCCACATTCCCATATTTCCATATTTCCATATTTCCATATTTCCATATTTCCATATTTCCATATTTCCATATTTCCATATTTCCATATTTCCATATTTCCATATTTCCATATTTCCATATTTCCATATTTCCACATTTCCACATTCCCATATCCCACATTCCCATATTTCCATATTTCCACATTCCCATATTTCCATATTTCCATATTTCCATATTTCCATATTCCCACATTCTAATATTTCCATATTTCCACATTCCCATATCCCACATTCCCATATCCCACATTCCCATATCCCACATTCCCATATCCCACATTCCCATATCCCACATTCCCATATCCCACATTCCCATATCCCACATTCCCATATCCCACATTCCCATATTTCCATATTTCCATATTTGCATATTCCCATATTCCCACATTCTAATATTTCATCATTCTAACATTTCTACAGTCCAATATTCCCACGCTCCCACATTCCAGTTTTCGAATATTCCAACATTACCACATTCCAACATCTCAACATTCCAACACTCCAGCATTCCGAAATTCTAGCAATTCCAAATTCCACAATTTCAAAATTAAAAGAACTCCAAATTCCAAAGTTCCATCCTTTGAAAATTGAAAAATTTCAAAAATAATTGTAGTGACTGGACATAAAATAATTGCAATATTTAACCATAAATTTTGAAATGGTACATCTACGCCTTTTATCATTAAAGAAGAAATCTTAATCATCAGACCAAATATTTTGTTCCTAATTCAAACATTACCACATTATTAATAACGCGATTATTAGTTTCATATATTTTAAATCGTTCAAATTTTCCATTTGACATTCTAAAATAATGAAGAATAAAAAATGCAAGTATTCTAGCACTAACGTAACAGAATCTTCTGGAACTCTTTATTTCCATTGTGACCTAAATGCATCACGATTACGCTTTCTCATCTCGCATTCTCGAGCCACCGTTTGATAACATCGCTGCTATTCTTATCACCGTATCATTATCATCTCGAATACGTTATACTTTCGATGGAACTAAACCGGACGGATACTTTCAGTTTACCAAACATTAATTTTCGTACGCGAAATTAATTTCAAATCTCGTTATTGATACACCAATATATCTTTTACATTTAGCTATCAAACTAACTTTTTTTAATATTTTGCATTGTTATATTTATAGAAATTTAACGATAATATAACATAACATACTGTCACACTATACATTTTATTATGTTATAAAAATTCGCACTTGGAATACATTTTTTATTGCTTAATATGGTTGGAACATTTTATTTCATTTCATTATACTGACGTTGATCATATCTATTTTATGCAGCAATAAAACTATAATTTCAGTTATATATGTCATACAGGTATACACGCTTTATACCCATCACTACATGTGCCAATAAAGTTACATTTAAATAATTTATTTGCACAACTAAGTACCATTAAATATTATTAAATTAAATACCATTAAAACGAATAAATACCCTATGGTTTCCAAGAAAATGTAACTGCACAATTATTTTAAAACAAACATCCTCATCTTCAACTTCAAACATTTACTCATCTAAATGATTATACGTATCTCGCACCCATCACTCGTAAAAGATAGAACTTGCAACTGAGCATGGTAAAAACTCAAATATCCAAAACAGAACACACATACTTTTCATATTATCACAAAAGCACGTGACTCACGTAATCACTCACAATATTCGAAGGCAACTGATTGTGTTTCTGCTGGATGGTGAGGAACTCGTGCCAAAGATTCAGATAGGAAGGTTTCTTGCCCACTGAACGTTGCATCCCCTTACGGAGTTGCAGCAAGGCGATTTCTTCACCCTGTCCACGGCCTTGTCCAGTCATAAACCTTGCCACTGCGCAATACACCTGGCGAAACCACGTGGCAGCGGTTCGGTTCAAGGAACAGGCGAAAATCCCGCGGGAGAATCGCGTGTATCGGTATAGAGTACACCTAGCGCCAGTTTCCGCGCGACTACTAGGATCCTCGTGCAATCGTGAATGTAGCGTGACAGAACACGAGATCTTGCGTACACGATGCCCTTGACAAACAACCCCGGCTGCAATTGCGTGACACGAAGATGGTCACCGAGCAGGAAACAACGTGTACGGTGATCCTTTTTGAGTGATAACCACGATAGTGCACTTTGAATGTCCGTTTTAATTCTTGGTGATTAATTTATGGCTTGTGGACGATGATTCGAAGCAGTCTCAAATTTTCATATTTTAAAAGGTTAAATTTGTAGGTTCGTGAATGACCAAATCACCAAATTCCTGAATTTTCAGATTTAGAAATTTTCGAATTCTTACATTCTGAAATTTCCACTTTTCTAGATCCCCGCATTCTCAAATTCCCACTTTCCTAGATCCCCACATTTCCAAATTCCCACTTTCCTAGATCCCCACATTTCCAAATTCCCACTTTCCTAGATCCCCACATTTCCAAGTCCCCACATTCTCAAATCCCCACATTCCCAAATTCCCACTTTCCAAGTCCCCACATTCTCAAATCCCCACATTCCCAAGTTCCCACTTTCCTAGACCCCCACATTCTCAAATCCCCACATTCCCAAATTCCCACTTTCCTAGATCCCCACATTCTCAAATCCCCACATTCCCAAATCCCTACATTTCCAAATCCATACATTCTCAAATTCCCATACTTCCAAATCCTAAATTCGCAAATTCCAAGCTTCCAAATCCCAATTTTTCAAAGTCTAAATTTCCAAATCCCCACGTTACCAAATCCCCACGTTCCCAAATCCCCACGTTCCCAAATCCCCACGTTCCCAAATCCCCACATCCCTAAATCCCACATCCCCAAATCCTCACATCCCCAAATCCTCACATGCCCAAATCCTCACATGCCCATATCCCCACATCTCTAAATCCCCGCATCCCCAAATCCTCACATGCCCATATCCCCACATCTCCAAATCCCCCCATCCCCAAACCCCCAAATTCTCCAATTCCCACATCCCCAAATCCTCAAACATTAAAATTCTCAAATCCCCAAATCACCCTCCCCAGCCATTACCTCACACGCAATTTTGCATCGTGTCATAACTCAGATTATTTTTCTCTATCATATATTTATTAAAATACAAGTACTAATTAAATTTCTCTTAAACTATTGGTAAACTAATTTCAGCATGATACAGTACAATATCAAGGATAATGATAAGAGTTTTGTTTGAAGGTCGTTCAACAATGCTTGACCACAACTTCCGGTCATCGTCAGCCAGGTCCCACGTTTAACACTCGCTTGATGGCCGAGATCTATAGTGTGCGATACGATATGCAACTGGGTCGTCGTTGCTTCGTACAGGTCCTCCTTATCCGGATGAAAAACGCGAAAATTTATTTCACGCAAGACAGCTGCCGGTTTTAGATGAACGTATTGGTGAAACGTCGTGAGAAATATTTTTACGTTCGATGTAAATCAATCCTTGAAACAGGGACGGAGTTTGTGGTTAGAGAACCCTATGCAAAATTTGGAATTTTATTTGGTATTATTTGTGAAATGGTCCGATGTGTTTATTAGGTGTTCTTAATACTTTTTATTCAAAATACATGTAGATACGTGTTACATTGGTATGTGTATATATGTATGTATGTATGCATATGTTTACATGTTTGTATAACGTATGTATAACGTATGTGTAAATGCATACATATATGTGAATCATATAACGTATGTGTAAATACATACATGCATGTGAATCATATAACGTATGTGTAAATACATACATGCATGTGAATCATATAACGTATGTGTAAATACATACCTGCATGTGAATCATATAACGTATGTGTAAATACATACCTGCATGTGAATCATATAACGTATGTGTAAATACATACATGCATATGAATCATATAACGTATGTGTAAATACATACATGCATGTGAATCATATAACGTATGTGTAAATACATACATGCATGTGAATCATATAACGTATGTGTAAATACATACATGCATGTGAATCATATAACGTATGTGTAAATACATACATACATGTGTATACATATAACGTATGTATACATACATACATACATACATACATACATGTGTATATACAGACTGCATATGTTTACATATGTGTATACATATGTACGTATAATGTATGTCAACCTAATTTGTACACACATTAACATCATCAGATACAAGTATAAAATTTATAATATAAAAACATTAAAAGTTGATAATAATCATTATGAACAATTGTAATTTTAAAAAAGTCAACATGCAATCAACATAACCTTCGTTTACTTACTTAAACAATTAACATAACCTTTTTTATTAACCTTGTACACATATATTTTTTGACTCCATAAACGTAAAGAAAATACAGTATCAATTTCTTGTACAAATCAAAGAATTAAAATGGGGTTTTCAAAAATTCGAAAACCACTAAAGTTCGCCCTAAAAGTTCGTTTTTTTCTACCCTCGCAAAAATCCGCCACTGGTTAGAAGCTCTTCCTGTGGCCTATATCGAGTCGTTAACTGATATTACAGCAATGGTGAGCTCGCGTGCAGATAAAACCGTGACAATTAGCATACGTGAGGTCAGTCGATGGATTCGAGAAAGAGGTGCGATGGAACGTCACGTCTGCAGTGTCTTGCACTCGCGGCGACGATCTGCGCCAAACGCTATGGTGTCTGACCACTTGTTCGACGATGAAAAATTCATCGTCTTTGTTTTGCGCCTTATGCCTCCTCTGTTTTTATTTCGTCTGATCATATTCATGATGGAGCTTCTTTATAATGGACGCCTCTTCTGTTCTTGTTTGCGACGGAGCTGCGGTTTCTGTTTTTAATTGTTCATGACTTCAAAGAGGTATTGTGATTAATATTACTGAGGGAGTTTAATGTTCATACTAAATGTTCATATTAAATGTTCATATTAAATGTTCATATTAAATGTTCATATTAAATGTTCATATTAAATGTTCATATTAAATGTTCATATTAAATGTTCATATTAAATGTTCATATTAAAATGTTAATATTAAATATTCATGTTTAATGTTCATATTAAATGTTCATATTAAATGTTCATATTAAAATGTTAATATTAAATATTCATGTTTAATGTTTATATTTAATGTTCATATTTAATATTCATATTTAACGTTTATGTTTAATGTTCATGTTTAATGTTTATGTTTAATGTTCATGTTTAATGTTCATGTTTAATGTTTATGTTTAATGTATATGTTTAATGTTTCTGTTTAATGTTTATGTTTAATGTTTATGTTTAATGTTTATGTTTAATGTTTATGTTTAATGTTTATGTTTAATGTTTATGTTTAATGTTTATGTTTAATGTTTATGTTTAATGTTTATGTTTAATGTTTATGTTTAATGTTTATGTTTAATGTTTATGTTTAATGTTTATGTTTAATGTTTATGTTTAATATTTATGTTTAATGTTTATGTTTAATGTTTATGTTTAATGTTTATGTTTAATATTTATGTTTAATGTTTATGTTTAATGTTAATATGAAATGCTACTGTTTAGTGTTACTATAAAATGTTACTGTTTAATATTATTATTAAATGTTAATATCAAATGTTCCTATCAAGGCTTAATGTCAAACATCGAGATCAAAACTGAATACAAAATACTTAAGTCAAAAGTTAATGTTAAATATTAATGATAAATGTGCCTCATAATACGTATATACATTAAGCTACTTCAATAATATAATTAATATAAATTGAAATTGTATAATTCGTCAGGGACATCAGCTACCATGAATCATATGAAGAACAAAATATGTTCACAGGTACATAAAATATCATCAAGAATAATTGCACATAAAGTGTTAACATTAACTCATACTTGTTTTCGCAGAACATAAATCCTTGATCGTAATAAGTGATGCACGTACAAGATAACGTGAATAATTGTGCAATCGTTAATATTTTACCCTGTGTGCACGTTCTATCGTTTGTATTTTTTCATCGATACTGTGAACTTTACCATCTAAATCTATTTATTGGAAACATAATTGTTGCCTGGAAAATTTTTCAACATTGCCATACTTAATAATTTAAAAATACTTTTAATAATCAAGGAATTTTTATATATTATAAAACTGAAAAATTCTCAACGTTTTATATTTAGGAAAATTACAACTTCTTAAAACTTCTTTTTAAAATTTAAAAACTTAATTTCTGAATACAAAAATTTTCAAATTAATAAATGAGTATAGAATTAACAAACTACTCGATTTTCACTGGAAAAATAAAACGTAAAGTTATGAAAAATAAAATGCATCAAATAAAAAGAACTGTAAATTTGAAATTAAATTTAAAATGAAGCAAAGTCTCGAGCCAACCATCCAAGGATTAACAATTTCATTAGAACTCTGTATCTCGATTCTTGAGTGTTTCTCTTCAATAAAAGGCGGTTCCCTGTTGGAAGATTAATGAACTCGTATTTCGAAACGAAGCTTTGTGAAGGACAACACGAAAGGAACCCTTTGATGTGCATCCTTCGGGCTCTAAATCGAGCCACAAAGATTAAGGTGTGTTTAAGGCGAGGCAGCTGGTTTTCATTACGTCCACTTCTTCATGTCTGACACTAAACAGCATCGATACTGCGAATTTCTTTATCGAATCGATGCAACATGCTTGATTGAGTCGTTGGACGTTACAGGCCTGAGAACAACATGCAATTTATAGTTGTGAGTTTAGGAGGTTGGGATTTTGGAAATTTATGGACTTGGGAATTTGAGGATTTTGGGAGTTACGGATTAGAAAGTCAGATTTGAGAATATGGACATTTAGAGACTTGGAAATGTAGGGTTTGGGGATTTGAGAATTTGGAAATGTGGGATTTGGAAATTTAGAAATTGGAAAAATTGAAACTAGGAAATTTAGGAATTTGGAAAATTGGAATTGGAAAATGTGGAATTTGGAAATTTGAGAATTTGAAAATGTGGAATTCGAAAATTTAGAAATTGGAAAAATTGGGACTTGAAAATTTAGAAATTTGGAAAATTGGAATTTGAAAATGTGGAATTTGGAAATTTGAGAATTTGAGAATGTGGGATTCGGAAATTTAGAAATTGGAAAAATTGGAACTTGGAAATTTAGGAATCTGGAAAATTGGAATTTGGAAATTTAAGAATTTGAAAATGTGGGATTCGGAAATTTAGAAACTGGAAAAATTGGAACTTGAAAATTTAGAAATTTGGAAAATTGGAATTTGAAAATGTGGAATTTGGAAATTTGAGAATTTGAAAATGTGGGATTCGGAAATTTTAAAATTGGAACTTAGAAATTAAGAAATTTGAAAAATTGAGATTTAAGAATGTAGAATTTGAAAATTTCAGAATTGAAAAAATACTTACAAATTAAAAAAAATTCAAATGACTTAGAAATTAAAAAATGAAAAATCTATAAACCTAAAATTGAAAAAAGCATAATGCAAATATTTGCAAACGCAGTATTCCCAGTCGATCGAAACATTGTTCCAGGTCTGCGAACAATCGAGTTTGAAAATAATGCCGGAAACACGCATCGCTGACCCGTCCACCTTCTCGACGCAGCAATATGGTTCGCCGACATCGAAGAACAGTTAGATTTCCACGAAAAAGTACTACAAGTAAGATAATTGCTAGTAATGAGTCAAATGTATACCTAGAGAACAATTGTACGGGTGAAATGTGGAGCAAGAGCACATGTGCAGTGGCAGCAGGTTAGGTACTTCACACGTTGACCGACACACTGAGTATCACCATGTATAGCGAAACACGCTAGAATTATAATTGTCTACTTAAAATACAATCGCTTTTAATTTATACTTTCCACTTGTTACCTTGTGTAAATTGTGCAATTTTATTTATCATTGCAAAGATGATACGTGAAATAATTTACGGAGAAGTTCTTGTACTTTGTTGAATTTCACGTTTCGTGATTAATGAAATTAGCAAAAATTTCTTATTTTTAGAAATTAGTAGAAATTTCTTACATTTTGTGGTTTCAATTTTTGTAGTATTTGTTATTTGCATTTAGTGAAATTATCAGAAATTTCTTGCATTCCATGGTTTCAATTTTTATATAATTTGTGAGTTTGTAGAATTATTACGTGTCACATATAATTGTGCATAATTTGAAATAAGTGATTCTCCTTATAAGCTTAATTATTGCCATCCACAAACTCGTTAAAAGAAGTAGCGACAAAGACGACGATCCTGTTATGCTATTTCCAGGAAAGTAGGTGATTTCACTTGTCAGGTACGTGTACAAGTTCTATAAACTAAAAGAGTCTTCCGTAAACGAGTTGATATCAAGTTTTCACTGTAACATCACCTTGACGACCATGAACTTTATTCCGTACGGAAAAAGAACTGTTAAGAGAACTGTTAAACACTCCATATTTTACAAGAGTAGAAATAATGGAGGGTGAAAATCATGAAAGGATAGAAATAACCGAATGTACATAATTGTCATTCATTTTTAAAATGTATTAAAATTAATGACAACTGTAACAATTTTCACTGTAATTTTAGACCAAAAGGAGCAATTATTTCAGCAAAAGTAATAAAACCTAACCTAACAATTACTACAGCAAAAATAATAAAACTTAACCTAACAAATACTTCAGCAAAAGTAATAAAACCTAACCTAACATTCACTTCAGCAAAAGTACTAAAACCTAACCTAACAATTACTTCAATAAAACCAATGAATCCTAAACTAACAATTACTCCAACAAAAGAAATAAAACCTAACCTAACATTCACTTCAGCAAAAGTAATAAAACCTAACCTAACAATTACTTCAGTAAAAGCAATGAATCCTAAACTAACAATTACCTCAGCAAAAATAATAAACCCTAACCTAACAATTACTCCAACAAAAGTAATAAAACCTAACTTAACAATTACTTCAGTAAAAGTAATAAAACCTAACCTAACAATTACTTCAGTAAAAGCAATGAATTCTAAACTAACAATTACATCAGAGTAACTGTATCATGCTATACGTGTAGCACTTCAGTAAAGGTTATTGTATGATAATAACCACAACAAATCTCACTTTTGCCAGACTTATTACAATAACGTTATCACTGTTATCCTTCCTCGAGTAATTAAGCAGACGTTTTCGAAATAATGGAGTGCAGAAACGCGTTTCAACCGCAGCGTTATCAGAAGGAAAACAATATTATCAAGAGGCAACGTTCGATTAACGTATGTGCTTTTTATAGCATACCACTCGAGTCTGATTAACATAACGTGGCAACTTAATCTCGTTAAGGAAGTTGATATATGAATGAATTAAATCATCCTCAAGTAGAGAATCAACGGAGGCGTGGAATATTGCGTTTAGAAATGCAAATTCTCTGATGCATCAATTTGTAACACTAAACGAGTCATCCTGTACTATCACTTTTGTATTTGCTTTCAATTATACACGCTTGATGGAAATCTTTCTGTTTGCGAGAAAGAAATTTAAATGTTTATTCATTTTTTTAGATGAGCAGGTTGTTGTGTATTGAAACATGGAGTGGGAAATTTTTTAATTTTGTTCTTTTAAGTTGTAGGAATACATGTATACAGGTTAAGGGTAGTTTTTATGCTTAATAAGAGTATAGTATAATTCTTTTAGTGAGAATGTACACAAGTATAATTTATGTATTTATTAGAAATATTCAAAGGTATAGTTCTTATAATTAATGCGAATATACATAAGTATATGTACTCATAGTAAATAAGAAAGATGTAAATTTCCATTTCAAGGAACGTACTACAGCGAATTGTTAATAACAGCTCTCGGTTACATTTTTTTGCTTTCTGTGAATGCCATGTAACATATCCGCCTTCTATGGCATTGTAGATGCGTGTACTTTTCCACGTAAACCGTGAAGTTTATAGCGAATTGACGAGAAATGTCAGAAAACAATTCTCGATGAAGAATGAAACAAAGATAGCTCTTTATTGATCAAATATTGTGTAATTGCAACTGTATTGAAACACGATCTTAATTTTAACCAATCTTTATTAATACGATGTGTAATTAACGCGGCCATATTGAATAATGAATTTCGAAGATATTTCATGAGTTCTAAAGATATCAGAACCACGGCTAATTATTTCAGAATAAAGAATAAAAATTCCTAATTAAAACGAAATTCTTTCAAACACAATAAGTAATATTAAATTCCAATAAAATATTAAAGTAAACATTCGAATAAATAATCTAACATAATGAAATATAATTCAGTACAAATATTTACTACATTATCCTAAACATTCCGAATAACTTTTACCTAAATAATTATCAGACAAATATTCCAGCAATCTAATTTTAATCAACTGCATATTTAATCTCCGCTCACAAATTCTCCTTCAAAAAGTCATTGAAATTCAACTTTTACGCACACGATCTACGACGTTAAAAATCAATTCGAGGTTAGGTTAAGAGTTCAATGAAATATGTCACAAACATCAATCAAGGAAATTAATCGTGCATATCACAAGCTTAATGAACGGACAAAGTCGCTGATTAATATCTGTTATACCCGTTCTAAAAATGAATTGCTACTTTCGATAATTCGAGATAGCCAGATGAACCGTAAGACTTGGAAGCACATCGAAGTTTTTCTTTTCGCGTAATCGCGAGCACGTAACTCGCAACGTTCTGCATCGGCTGTTTTGCACGGAAGTCTCGTTCGCAAGTTATGTTTCCGTTTGCGGACTGAAAAAAATCGAGATACTCGTTTCAAGTACCAACGAATGTTGATGAAAGAAAAAGATCTAGTATCGAGATTAGGGGAAATGAAAATTATAAATGGAACTGCTTCGCATTATGGACTTGATCATTAACAACAGTTTTCTTGTACTTGTGTGATTTAAGGCAATTTGAGACTATTTGTTAAGAATTATTAAGGTTTCTTGACTTGATAGTGTTTTAGGATAAGTTTAAGTTAGATTTGGGTTGGGTTTCGGTTAGGTTTAGGTTAGGTTTAGGTTAGGTTTAGGTTAGGCTTAGGTTAGGTTTAGGTTAGGCTTAAGTTAGGTTTAGGTTAAGTTTCGGTTAGGTTTCGGTTAGGTTTCGGTTGGGTTTCGGTTTGGTTTAGGTTTGGTTTAGGTTTGGTTTAGGTTAGGGTTAGGTTAGGTTTAGGTTGGGTTTGTGTTAAGATTATGTTAGGTTTAGATTAAGCTTCGGTTAGGTTTCGGTTAGGTTTCTATTAGGTTTCGGTTAGGTTTAGGTTAGGGTTAAGTTAGGTTTAAGTTAAGTGTTTTAGAATAGTTAAGCTTCACAATTTCTACTCATATTCTACTTCACTTTTCAGAGTTAAAACTATTCAAATTCTAAAAATCTTGAATATCCACAAAATTAATGATTTTGTTCCTTAACATCATTATTAATAGATCCTTCATTTTGAAAATCGTGTCCATTTTCATTTCTTTGAGAAAATGAAAGCTTAGCATGTCAATGTAAAAATATAGGTTATTTATATCAAGACTAGCAGTTCAGCAATTTTTTTACCAATTGATCAATGTGTAATTTGTATCAGGTGATTTAACTAATATATTCATGAAAATGAACTTACACTTTCAAAATAAACAGTCATATTAATGTCTTCATTTGAACGAGATAATTTTAATCGAATAATTATAGGAATGTTTATACGCTCGATTATTTCATAATCCTTGATATCGTAAAAAAGTTGCTTTCAATTTTCTTCGTTAACCTATGAAGGACATCGGTGTTGTTCTCATTACGTTTAATTATCACTATGACAGTAGAAACAGACACACAATGCGGTAAAAATAAAGCGGAATCATTGAAAGATAGAAATATTTACTGTCATAAAATAATATCCACGTATGTTTACCATTCGCTTATCTTGTGATAAGAGTTTGCCTGCTTGAAAATTTGTTCATTTCTAAATTTTAACGTTTGTTACTTTGAAGGCTTGTACTTGGGAAGTAAAGGGTTTGAAGGGATGCAAATTAAAAAATTTATGATTTTGAAAATTTTTTATATTTATTAACTTATAGATCTTTAGATTTGTGCACTTGTAAATTTGTAGAGTTTTAAATAGGTAGAAACACAAATTTTAAAGTTAGTAAATTTGTTAATTTGTTAATTTGTAAATTTGCAAAGTTTTAAATTTCAACTTTTTTAAAGTTCCAACTCTGAAAATTTTCATGCGAGTAAATTTCGAAATTTGTACACCTTCAAATTTCTAAATTTTCAAATTAGTAAATTTTCCTAATTCTAAACTTGCAAATTACTAAATTTTCAAATCTGCACAATTCCAAATTTCTAAATTTTTAATCACTAAATTTGTAAAGGGGTAAACTTGTAAATCAATAAATTTCTAAATTTATCTCCAAATTCCCAAACTTCCAAATCAGTCAATTCCTAATTAAAAAACTCCAAAACCAAAACATAAAAATTTGCAAATACAAAATTATTTCCAGATACAACATCAAAATTCCCATATTAGAAAACATCTTCCTCACTAACCTCCTCAAATTCTAAACCTAAAAAAAAATTAATCAAATCCAAAAGAAACACAAATTTCCCAAAGATTTTCCTAAGAAAGTCACCAAAAGAAATTCAAGATTCGGTTTGCTAAAATTACCGCCGATCCCGTAATCAAGTAAGAATTGTGATTCGAGTTGCATAGAGTTGTGCGTGGTGCAAGTGCAACAACAAAACAACGATGTTACCTGGAGATGATGGTTTCGTTTTAACCGTGATATCCCTACTCTGGCAGCAGTTACCAGAGTACGAGAACAGACGCAGTTAGATACCTAACAGGAGACCAGTTGGTTTCTATGCTCGGGAGGCTCAACAGTTGTCTCTTAGTGACTCTGACCGTTCACTTCTTCGAGGGTTGCTAACGAGATACTTGTGACAGATTCCACTATAAAAAAACGTTGTAGACAAATCAGAGATATAAATACTTTGTTATTGGACACGTTTTGAATCATCCTCAAGGTGAGTTTCTTTTAATTTGTGACATTGTGAAGGATATGGGAAATGGAGTAATTATTTACAATTTTGAAAGTTTAAGTTTTATGTTTTTGAAAGTGTAGATTTTCAAATTTTTGAGGTTGTAAAAGTATATAAAATTCTGAAAATTAGTGAATTCTAAATTTATGAATTTCTACGTTTGCAAACTTCATGTTTTCGAATTCTAGTTTTGTGAATTCATATTTCTAAATAACTAGATTATCAAATCCTATATTTCTAAATTACTACGTTAACAAATCCCTATATTTTCAAATTACTATATTTCCAAAACCCTACATATCCAAATTCCCAAATTTCCGATTTCCAAAATTCCAAAATTTCAAAATTCCAAAATTCCAAAATTCCAAAATTCCAAACTTCCAAAATTCCAAAATTTCAAAATACCAAATTTCCAAATCCTAAATGTCTAAATCCCAATTCTTCAAATTCCAAATTTGCAAAATTTTCACAATTCCAAATTTCCAAATTCCAAAATTCCAAAATTCAAAAATTCCCAAATCCCAAAATTCCCAAATCCCAAAATTCCCAAATCCCAAAATTCCCAAATCCCAAAATTCCCAAATCCCAAAATTCCCAAATCCCAAAATTCCCAAATCCCAAAATTCCCAAATCCCAAAATTCCCAAATCCCAAAATTCCCAAATCCCAAAATTTCCAAATCCCAAAATTCCCAAATCCCAAAATTCCCAAATCCCAAAATTCCCAAATCCCAAAATTCCCAAATCCCAAAATTCCAAAATTCCAAAATTCCAAAATTCCCAAATCCCAAAATTCCCAAATCCCAAAATTCCCAAATCCCAAAATTCCCAAATCCCAAAATTCCCAAATCCCAAAATTCCCAAATCCCAAAATTCCCAAATCCCAAAATTCCCAAATCCCAAAATTCCCAAATCCCAAAATTCCCAAATCCCAAAATTCCCAAATCCCAAAATTCCCAAATCCCAAAATTCCCAAATCCCAAAATTCCCAAATCCCAAAATTCAAAAATTCCAAAATTCCAAACTCTAATCCCAAAATTTCCAAATCCCCAAACTCTCTAATCCCAAAATTTCCAAATCCCCAAACTCTCTAATCCCAAAATTTCCAAATCCCCAAACTCTCTAATCCCAAAATTCCCAAATCCCAAAATTCCCAAATCCCAAAACTCCCTAATCCCAAATTCAAAACACCCAAATTTCCAAATCCCCAAACTCCCTAATCCCAAATTTCCAAATCCCCAAATCCCAAAATCCAAGATTCCTAATTTTCATATCCTTAACATGTCCACATACCTAAATTTCCGACTCAAAAAAGGAATGTCAAAGACTACAAATTTGTTTGAGATACAACACTGGTAAGTAGCATAGCAGTAATAGAATCGAGCGTATAATTGAAAGCAAATATTTTGTTCCACAAACAAATAGTAGATCTGTTTGGTCGCTTAAGATAATTAGAAGGATGTATGATTGTTCAAGGTGCACTTTGCACGCCTTTTGTGAATATTTATATGGACGTGTAAGTAAACTTTGGAGACGTTCAATTTAAAAACGATTCTAATTTCATATTTTCTTAACTGTTACACAACCACTCGCCAGAATTATTTGAGTAATAAAGAACAGTTGTTTAAATAATATACATTGATATTATTAATAACAATATTTTATACAATATTGATAGCAATGATATTATGTGTATTGTAACACAATCACAATATTATTATTTAATTATAATATTTTGTTAATCAATCTTAATTTACTTTAATATGAAAATAATTATTATTTCATTATTTTGATATTGAATAAAGGCAGTTGTTATTCTGTATTTTATAGAATGATACATCCAACGAAAATGTAAATCTTGAGAATGTTAAATTATACATACATGAAATATATACAAGTTATTATTTGTATACAGTAATCAATTAAAAGATAGTAATCTAATACAACATTGCATTCAATTAAATTTCTAATTTAAGAATCGTTTTCCACTAATTGGCATCGTTTACTCTGAGAATAGTTTTGAGAACGACAAATGGGTTAACTAAACTCTACTGGTTACTTTTGCACGCCGTTTTCTGAAAATTACGAAACACAATGTGGTGACAACATTTCAAACTTGACAGCAGAAATAGCCCACATTAACACTACTGAAAAGTAGAACAGGTAGATTGCTAGTCAGACCGACAGTCATATCTATAATAAATTCTAATTTTAGGAGGTAGCTTGTACGCGGAAAATGTATTTGATTAATTATAATTAGGAAAGTTGCGTATGTTGGGAAATGAACGATTCTTAATATTTTATGTTTCTATAGTTACAAATTTCTGAATTTGTACATTTCTATATTATCATTTTTAGATTTTTAGGTTTCTATACATATTTCGAAATTTTTATATTTTTATATTTGCAAGGTTCTAAGTTTTCTATATTTACAAATTGACAAGTTTTTTCATTCTCAGATACTCAAATTTTCAAATTCTCAGATTTCTAAATTCTAAAATTTCTAAATTTTACTCCTCGCAAGATTCCCAAATTTCTAAATCCCTGGTTCCCCAAATTCCCAAATTCTCAAATGTCCAAATTCCCCAATTTTTAACTTCCACCCTCTGAATTTCCCAAACTCCTAAACTCCCCATTACCCAAATTTCCTAATTTCTAAATTTCTCCCTCTCAAACCTCCCCAATTCCTAAACTTCCCACTCCCCAAATTCCCAAATTTCTAAACTCCCTACTCTCAAAATTACCAAATCCTCAAATCACCCACTCCCAAACTCTCAAATGTCCAAATTCCCAAAGTCCCCAATTTCTAACTTTCCTCCTCTCAAACCTCCCCAATTCCTAAACTCCCACTCCCCAAATTCCCAAATTTCTAAACTCCCTACTCTCAAAATTCCCAAATCCTCAAATCACCTACTCCTAAATTTCCAAATTCCTAAATTCCCAAACTCTCAAATGTCCAAATTCCCAAAGTCCCCAATTTCTAACTTTCCTCCTCTCAAACCTCCCCAATTCCTAAACTCCCACTCCCCAAATTCCCAAATTTCTAAACTCCCTACTCTCAAAATTCCCAAATCCTCAAATCACCTACTCCTAAATTTCCAAATTCCTAAATTCCCAAACTCTCAAATGTCCAAATTCCCAAAGTCCCCAATTTCTAACTTTCCTCCTCTCAAACCTCCCCAATCCTAAACTTCCCACTCCCCAAATTCTCCAATTTTCAACTTTCCCCCTCTAAACCTCAAAAATTCCTAAACTCCCACTCCCAAATCCCCAAACCATCCATTCCCAGTTCCCAAATTCCTAAATTCCCAAATTCTCAATCACCAACATCGTCACAATCATATTTATGGCAAATGAATCAAGCTCTCCTCCGATTTTCTTCATGCACTGCATCAGAAGAAAAACGTTGACGAGCGTGAAACATTAAGCGAAGAAATTTGTCTCGCGTTTGTCTTCGGTACATGTATTCAGGTAATAAACGACGCCGAGAAAAGTTTAAATAACGCTTTATCCGCGATTAAAGAAACCAGGGTACGAGAGAAAGAGATGAGAAGAGATAAGGAGAGATATCGCGCACCTGTACTGCGCCATATAGGGATAACGAGCATCGAAGGTGTATGTCGATAAATCGCGAAAGACCTAACCGGTAGACTATGTGAAATCGACCGATTTCCGTTACTTTTACGACCCTGCAAGATTATAAAATAATAGAAAATAGATTTTATAACAACATAAACTTCGTTATTAAACGATTTTTAGTGCAACTATCAAACCGGTCATATAGGCGATTTACTCTTCATTTGAGGTTAAGATGCTTTTCTTCAACTTTCTGTTGATTTTATTCGAGATGAATTAATGGATGTTTTATTTTATACAGAATCACCCCACTTACCATCCTTTTTCGGCTCTTGTAGTTATTGCGGAACACCCTGTATTTTATCGTCTATTTATTTTTGTTTGATTTGAAAATAAATGTTAATGGAGGATGAGTTGATCGTTCAGTTGTTATATATATATAAAATGGCGGACAAAGAGTTTGAAATAGAAAGTCAAACATTGTTGATTGTGTATCAATCTGAATTTTAAGGCCCTATGAAAAGACTATTGAATCGAAATAAAAGTCAGAGGAAGATGATCATTCAGTTATTCTTATGTTGCTGTATACAACATGGCGGAAACAGAAATAGAATTTGAAAGAGAAAATCGAAAGTCATTGATTGAACATCAATTTGAATTTTAAAGTCTCATGAAAATGCTATTGAAACGTTTACTGTGTTTCTAAAAGAAAACTGTTTTGAAAGAAGTATCGGAAGATGAGTTATTGTTACACATAAAATGGCGGAGACAAAAATAGAATTTGAAACAGAAAGTCATTGATTGTATATCAATTTGAATTTTAAAGTACCATCAAATCGTTTACTATGTTTTTAAAGAAGAATGATTTCAAAATGGTTGTCATATAGCAATGGACGTTCTCAGAACGTATAAATTCAAATTTAATTTGATGACATAAAAGTATCACAAAATAGCACATATGATATATCAAATTAAAGGTTAAAGTTTGCTTAATATGCTTATGTAAATGCACCTTTAAAATTTTCAATATAAAATGATTTTCACTTATATCGCATAATCTTATACTTCATGAAACGAGACTCGACAGATTCGAAGCAAAAGTTTAAGAAAATTTCAATGCAGAAAAGCATGGAATGTCATTCACAATACCTTAAACTTTTTAATCTCCCTAAGCTTCTAAAAAATGATTACTTAATATCCTTAATACAAAATTCATGAAATAAGCAACCGAAGTTAATCATTCGAATAATCCTCAAACACAAGAGGTGCTATCTCATCTCTCACTGATAACAAAAAAGCACTACAATGCAAACTATAAAATGCGATCGATCACACAGCAAAAGAAGAGTAATCATAGATTATGACATCATCAGAAAAATCATACATCCATATGCAAAGCCAGGCTGGTTTCAAACGACTTTTTTAACGACACCCGTTCGTGTATAATTTAGCTTACCAGATGTTCGCTCGATGGAAAGTCGATTTAAGTTCGATTATTTATTTACATAAATCATTTTGGATTATTTTAAACTTAGATTTCTGCAATCTTGGTTGTCAAAATTTCTATTGATCTCTTCGTCATCGAATAAAAGTATCAGTTTCGCAATTCATTTGTTAATGATATGTGTAAATGTTGAATCATCGATGACTGAAGCACAAATTCACTGGAAGAAAATGATACTACGGAAGGAAACTAAGTAGTATTATTATTATAATTACAATGGAAGTTTTTATGGAAAAATTCAATGTTTCTTTGGGGAATCAGGCGTTCATTATAATCTGTTCAAATGACTGTAATAGAATAAAGGAAACTATAATTTAAAACTAAACAGTTGCATGGTCGATTGAACAAAATACATTAAATTGAAATTCCACAAAATAAATTGAATTCTACTCACTCTATTCTTTGCATAAAATTAGCTATTCTTCGCATTGAAATCTCAACAAAATCTAGCAATAAAATAACATATGAAACCTAAAACTCTATGACACAATTAAATAAATTAATTTGAAAGTGTAATTAGTTTGATAGTAAGGGGTTGAATGTACGTTGTCAAGTTGACTTCAATAAGAAATTACGCGAAATAAAATACAGCATCAAATCAATACAATTATTCAATCAGAAAGGATACTGACGATAGTTCATGGTGGAAGAAAACAAGTCGTCAGAAGGACACGGCTATATATAATACTGCGTACTTATATGGGCGATACACGACGTGGAAATTGCGCTGGATGAAGAATTACCGCGTCGTCTTTCGCTCGCAGCGAAGATGATCTCACGCGAATTAAATCCATCGTTGAGTCGGTCGAATCGTTTTTTCGCGTGCTTTCAACCTAAATTTATTTACCATCTGTCATAAACAATTTCGCAATTGATAATTGTGTAAAAATAAAAAGGTTGTAAATACCACTTGCATTGCTTCACATTTATGGAAAGACAGACGATTAGTATAAATATGGATGAAAATTACAATTTTGTTGTATAATAGACAAATTTTTATTTATTTTGTTAAAGAATTTATGAATAATTTTTGGTGAAGAAGGTTTTTCTTGGCAAGGTTCAAGAAATTGATTTTGATATTTCAATTTTTGCATCTTGTCAAATATGAATGAACACAAATTTCTGAATAGTGTTGTAACAATTTTTGTATTTGATCTAACACTTCCTTAATTAATTTCGACATATGTGCATCAGGAGAGTAAATCTTTCAAGTCCGGAGATTAATACTAAAACTAAACCTAACCTAAATGTAACATAACCTAAGACTAAACTAAACCTAACCTAATCTAAATCTAACTTAACTTAAACCTAACCTAAACTAAACCAATTAAATCACCATTCCACAAATTTCTTATTATCACACAATTTGTCGAAGTGTTTCCATTAAAATCTGCATTGACTTTCATCAAGATAAAAGATTAACGCGTGTGCTCATTTTTAATTTGAAAAGTACACACACGGTTTAGCACATAACATACGGTTTAATTCTCGTAACAGTTTAATAGAAGCTCCTCCCAAAACGACCTAAATCCACAAAAGACATAAAATGCAAAAGCGTGGGTGACGATTAGCTTCTCCAGCGACGATGATTAAGTAATTTGAAACGATCGGGATCGTCCGCCCTATTCGTCGAGGATATGACGATCTGCATGCATAATGCAACCTGGATGCGTCGCTCGTTAACCTAACGTTTCGTTTCTCCGATGTACATAATTCGTAGTTACGTGTATGTACATATGTACGTATGCGTGTCCTCGATCTAAATCTGCGACGCGAATCGAGGGAACTGCTAAACGATCGACCGGCTTCATTTTCAAAGTGGTTAATGAACGATGGATCAGAAATCAAACCGTTAGTATGGAGCTTTAATATAATGGGAGTATTTAGTATCAGACCATTGGTTTTGATAGTGGAAGATTTCTTTTGTTAATGCAAGGACTGTGATTCTTGACAAAGATATGTAAGGTTATGCGTGTAGGGTCATTAGGGAGATGTTGCGTTGTCATGGTTATTATGCTATCTTTATGATCTCTAATTATTTTCTGTGTCTTCTACTGTCTTTGGTGATGGATTGTTTTAGTTTTATAGTTTCGTTGTTTTGTATCTTGTTTGAGAAATTTAGGAATTTTCAAGGTTATTTCAAGGTAATTCCAAATTTTCAAGTTCCCAAATTCTCAAATACCCAAATTCTCAAATCTCCAAATTCTCAAATCTTCGAATTCTCAAATCCCCAAATTCCCAACTTTCCGAATTCTCAAATCTCCAAATTCCCATCTTTCCAAATTCCCATCTTCTCAAATTCCCATCTTCCCAAATTCCCACCTTCCCAAATTCTCAAATCTCCAAATTCTCATCTTCCCAAATTCCTACCTTCCCAAATTCTCAAATCCCCAAATTCCCAACTTTCCAAATTCTCAAATCTCCAAATTCCCATCTTCTGAAATTCCCATCTTCCCAAATTCCCACCTTCCCAAATTTTCAAATCCCCAAATTCCCATCTTCCCAAATTCCCACCTTCCCAAATTCTCAAATCCCCAAATTCCCATCTTCCCAAACTCCCATCTTCCCAAATTCCCACTTTCCCAAATTCTCAAATCCCCAAATTCCCATCTTCCCAAATTCCCATCTTCCCAAATTCCCATCTTTCCAAATTCCCATCTTCCCAAATTCCCATCTTCTCAAATTCCCATCTTCCCAAATTCCCACCTCCCCAAATTCCCACCTCCCCAAATTCCCACCTCCCCAAGTTCCAAAATTCCTAAAATACCCAATTTCCCAAATTCACAACTTCCATAATCTCCACAATTCCCTACCACTTCACCTCAAACCTCAAACAGACCAAAATAACTTTTACCACAACAAAAAGTATTAGTAAAACACACTTCACAAAAACTTCAAACAACCTCTAAAATTCGCACCTGATCTTCATCCACTTACCTCAAAACCCCGATCAACGCTAAAAAACTTCATAAAACCTCGATAAAAACTTCACAATCTCCACGATCGTAAAATTTTCAATTTTCCGCCGAACAAAAAGTTCTACCCTTCGTAACTGTTCAACCAGTGAAGCGTGACTCAAGGACTCGCTTCTCGAACGGTACTCGAGAAAAAATAATAAAAAAAAAAAAAAAAAAAAAAAAAAAAAAATATACTGATCGAATTGAGTAACCTCCTCCTTTTTCGAAGTCGGTTAAAAATAGTGAACGTCTCGGTTATGGTAGAAACGTGCGTCTATTACAAACATAGTGTGCCATTTCTTTTATCAGATCGAAACTACATTACATAGTACGTGTATACGCGCGCTAATCAGAGATGTTTAAATCTTTACATGGTTCTACGAACGACTCGTTTGGTAGATGTCGAACTTGAAAGAGGCTCTGGGGCTCAGAGAACTTACCGATAAGGAATCCGGCATTTATCGAGCTCTGGTAGCGGAATTCTTTGGTACGATGCTGTTGAACTTCTTTGGCTGCGGATCGGTCGTCACAGAGAACGTTCTGACCATAAGCTTGGCCTTTGGTTTGACGGTTGCCGCCGCTGTTCAAGGAATAGGACATCTCTCCGGCGGCCATATTAATCCCGCTGTTACCTTCGGTTTAATGGTAATTGGCAAGGTAAGAGAAACTGCGAAGTATCGTATTATATACATCTAACAAAATTTTTCTTTGTAATAATTAATAAATAATTAGAAAATAATTTGATTTCGGTTCACCTTCTTAACGTGAGATTTGAACCGAATTCATTCAGATATTCAAGAATTCAGGTATTCATTTTTATTTCTGAAGGTTTAAGTCAGGAGAGCCTATGTATGTTTATAAATATTTATTTTAGTGTGATGATAATTATTTGAGGTTATTATTTTTTAGTATTAATCACTGTTGTTTTTAAGTCACCCTGTGTTTATGTTACATGTGTATCATACATACATATTAACAATGAATTTCATTAAAAATATTTTTTGAAGTTACTATGTTTCTACCAATAATCACCATTGTCTTCAAGTCTCATTATGTGCCTCACATAATATACAAACTATGTTTATACTATAAATTGAAAATTTATTCAAGTCTATTATAAGTTTGAAGTCTATTCAAACTTATTGAAGTCTATTCAAACTTATTGCATTAATATTGGATTAATGTTACATGACATAGTTAATGTTAGTTCAAGCACCAAGGCTCCTCTTAATATATTTTGACTAAGTGACCTTCATTTGTAAGTTCTTTACAAAATATAATTTATTGAAAGATTTTCTTAATTTTACAGGTGCCAATAGTGAGGGGGTTGTTGTACGTGGTAGCTCAATGCATCGGAGCAATAGCAGGCTCGGGTGTGTTAAGAGCATTATCCCCCGAAAGAATGGAAAGTTTACTAGGGGTTGTGTCTCTTTCCATCGATGTTACACCTGTTCAAGGATTTGGTATAGAATTTTTCTTAGCCCTAATACTGGTCTTCGTCGTTTGCGGAGCCTGCGACTCGGCTAAAAATTACAGCAAAGGAATTGCTCCGCTTGTAATCGGACTTACTGTTTCGGTTGGACATATCGTTGGTGTAAGACACGTTTTTCATACTTCTTTACTTTTCTTAGCATCTTGCGTTCGTACTTTTTATGATAAAAATTTACAAATATAGATTTCAAGATTTACAGGTTTACATTTCAAGATTTATAGATTTATTTAGAAATTTGCAAGTTTGCATGTATGTTTCTATGTCTTCTAATTCTGACACACTTAATTCTGTCCACTCAACAAGATTAATTCTGTCAATCAATTATATTACAAATTCTTCAAAGAAAGTGCTTCAGAAACTTTCTAATTGCAAATCTTTCTATAAAGGAAAAACTATGCAAAATTGAATACCTCATAAAAGAATAAAATTAATAAAGTTAATAAAGTTAATAGTAAAGTACAGAATTTCAACTCTGTCAATCACATTACAATTTCCTCAAAGAAAGAGTTCCAAAAACTTTTTAATTACAAATCTTGTAAAAAAGAAATGCACAAAATACCTGCATAAAATAATAAGCTAATAGAAATAGCAAAGTATATAGTTGTACAAAGATGTGTAGACAAGTTAGAAACTTTCCAAAAAGAAATGAAAAGTGGTAAAATAAAAATTGGCGTTCAAATAGGTGCCAAGAACAGGAGCAGGAATGAATCCAGCTCGATCATTGGGCAGCGCAGCGGTGATGAACATGTTCGATGACCACTGGTTGTACTGGGTGGGTCCAATTCTCGGCGGAATGGCAGGAGCTCTGATTTACGTGTTCGTAGTCGGTCCTGCGAAGGAAGAGGAACTTCCTCGAAGAGTTTACGCTACTGTTGCGACAGCCGAAAAAGGGGAACGGTAAACAAGAAGCTGCTAATAATATGAATGCAGTTATCGAGACGGTTTTCGTTTGCTTTCCGCTGACATCCAAAACCGATTCAACGAAGAAATATTTCATAAAGCATCGCGAACAAAATATGTGGTTAACTTTATGCGCTTTGAAGATACTTGGCTCTGAAACGAATGTCAACTTTTAGATAGAACATGTTACATTTTGTTATGATATGAGCAACTTTTTATAATAGGATTTTACAGTAGGATTATGATAGATATTTGAGAAAATGGGGGTTGATTTTAAACCTCGTATTAATGTGAGCGATGTAACACTTTCTTTGCCTCGTATGAAACAGGATTACCTGAGCGTAATGCTTATGTTATTAAAATATTAACTAGTTGTTAAGCTGCATTTGTGTTATAATTAAGAAGTAATTCTAGGTCTGTAACTTGTAGAATTAAGAATTGTGAAAGACTTATATGATATGAATAAGATATTTTCTGTGTAGTGCTTTTTTGATTTGTTAGTTAGGAACGTAGAGGTAGATGCTTTGATTAATATTTATTTTAAATATGTGCATCGATTGAGGTGGAGACGTGGATTTATATTACAGAAATTATTAACTGATAAAAATAATTTGTATTGACATTTAGGATTTCAACTCGAAGGTTCAGAGGTTAATTTCACCCTGAGCTAAGATTTTTCTTTCGTGAGAGCTGAAACACTTTGCAGATAAAGTGATAACATATCAGCACTGTCTTACTCGAATAATACTCTTCTGGGTATAAAACTAAAAATTGGTTCCAAAATCTCGGACCAATATGTTGCTTGCAAACGCATATTAAATTTGAAGACAAATAATTAAAAAAAGAAATTATTTAAGCTACTATGTATTAAGATTACACTTTCTTTGTATTGCATTACATTTTCTTATCATTGTATCATTTTTTAGTAACAATTTTTTTTATTATGCTGAAAAATTGCCTCTACTCATTTGATATCCTGCTATTTTTATAATATGGTACCATATACCTTGTTTTTTTATTAATTATACATTATAATGTAATTGTAATATTAATATTACATTAATATCATGTAATTATCCCCATATCTATATTCATAATAAAATGTATATTTCAGTGTTTGCTAAATTCTACTGTATGAAATAAAACATGTTTTTTATAAAATTACAGGTGTACAAAATTTTTTCGAGTCCCCAAAAAATGTTCTTACTAATGTTTCCTTTATAAACTAATAATGGCTTGGTTATTGATAATAGTAACGTCAAAACATTCCAAAATTAATTAGTCTTGCACTCCGACGTAATTCAATGCATATTTAGGTAAATTACACCAATAAAATCAATGTTAATTAAATTTAAAAAAAAAAATGGAACTAGTGGCGCCATCTCTCCGGCGAACAGGGTGAACTACACGCTTTTGAAACACCAAGTTCATTAGTTCCTATTTCTACCACTAGATGGCGTAAAGCAACACGTGGCGCCGTCTAGTGGCAGGCAATGGTACTAATGAAACAGCAGTTTAAAAAGTGTGTAGTTCACCCTATTCGCCGGAGAGATGGCGCCACTTGTTCGATTTTTTTTTTAATTCAAATAATATCGATTTTATTGAATAATATACTGTATATTTATTATACATTTATTACTATTGATTTTATACTGTTTATAATATATTTATTTCAAATATAGAACGACAATATTTGAATAATATAGATGGTACATGTCGGGCCATCTAACAATGGATCTCCCAAACTTTTCAAACTAATTTCAAGCACTTCCTAAATCATCAGGATCAAATCTTCCAATTCAGAAATTTCGGTGAATTCATAAATTCAAAAGTTACAAAATTTCAATCTCCAAATCTTTAAATTGTGAGCCACCGTAATTCTTCAGAAACCATAACTTTCTATTTTGTTAATTATACTTTCCACCATTAGATGTTATTAACGCTTCTATTTTCAGTCCCACAACGATTTAAAATATCAAAACTTCAAACTCCATTAGCAGCACACATTCAGTTTCATTACCACAAACTAATATAACATACAAATAAACAACTCCTAAAACCAAACAAACTACAGCCATTTCATCAGCATCAAATATCAACACCATAAATGCTCAAATATTTCAAACACTCTCTCAAACTCCATGAAATGACTATCGCATCATTTTATTGTTAAAAAGAGCTACTTGACATTTGCATAAAAATCCTCCCAAATCTTCCTTACCATCACACAGTACCTAGTAATTTCCCTCAAAATAGTCCTCCGTATCTAGTGATTTCTCGCGTCGCGTTGTCAGCCATGCTCAACTAGCTTGTATATTTTGTGGAGGTTACTACGTGGTTCCTGTTAGTACATGTTTTGATACCTTAATGCCATTGACGTGTGTTATTTCAGCAAAATATGTGGTGTGTATAACCTAAAAAAACGGTGTTCGCTTAGACCTTAAAGAAGAAGTCTATTCAGGGTTAACTGTCGACGTGTAAAATGGCGTGGTTCGGTGACGGATTGCCTAGCTTGTCGAATTTAAAGGGACAGCTGACAAGTTTCACCAAGGAAGTATTATCAGACGGAATAGTAGAAGAAATAGGTGTGTACGATTTTCTTTAAATCATTTAATCACCGGGAATCGTTGTTTAACCTCGCGTTGTATAGGTTACTGACGACTGTCAATATAAGGGTCTGTTTTACCGACCGCGCAACGGACATTTGGCGGGAAATTCAAATCGCGTTCGCGCGTTTTTCATTCAATTTGTAAATGTATTCAATCTTTTTCACAGACGAACGATCGAAAGCGTTGAAAGAAGCGAATCAAAAGTGCGTCGAATTGCAAGAAATACTGAATTCGAAGGATGCTGAAGTAAGTATACTTCCATTACTATTTTGTGTTTTTGTTAGAATTTTTTTTATATTTTATGTATCAAGTTTGTTGGAGTTTTTAAATATGTCGATTAATCGTATCGACGTTTTACTGTAAATTCCCTACGCAGATGTCGACTACGATAAGGACTAAGTTAATGTACGACAGTCGGAAATTATTTTAACAGATGCTGCTTTCCATAATAAACGGGATTGAGTGTAATGCAAACACGTTTACCTTATCTCCTATAACACCAACCCCGAATCCTTTCAACCCTCGGCAAGGGGCGATAGAAGGCTGCCTCTTATTGCTCCGACTATCGATCATACGTTATACACGATAATTCTGTACCGGTGATGGGCAGATTAAGGGCCCATCGAACGGCTTATGGGCAACCGACACGTATTGAATCCTTATTCCTCAAACTTCAAATGTTCTATTTTAGAAATTTGAAATTTTAATCAATTGATTGAAAAATTTCAAAATTTACTCCTCGATTTCATTTATATATTTATTGTTCTTTCAAGCTTTAAATTTTTAATTCACAAATTTAGATGTGACTAATGTACAAATTTACAAAGTTACAAATGTCGAATATGCAAATTTACAAATTTACAAAGTTACAAATGTTGAGTATCCAAATTTACAAATTTACAAAGTTACAAAAGTCAAATATGCAAATTTACAAATTTAGAAATATCGAACGTATAAATTTACAAATGTAGAAATGTTGAATGTGAAAATTTAGAAATGTGAATTTACAAATTTTCTGACCACGAAATTTGCAAACTGAAATATTTCAAATCTACAATTTTAAGAATTGCAAAAATTAGAACTCTAAAAATACAGAAATTTCTTAATTTTCAAGTCACAGATTTGATTGAAAAATTACAAATCTGTGATTCAAAAATAAAAAATTTAAAGATATGGAAACCTTGTGTCTTCAAAATTAAAATTATCAGGATATCAAATAGAAAACTTGACTATCCCTATCTCCAAATGCCCTAACGCGCCTTTAGGGCATCTCCCGGGCAAAATTCTTCTATCGTTATAACCGAAGCATTTGATCGTGCTTCTTTCATAAACGTAACTTGTTTCGACCTTCGAACGCGCAATTGTTCCAACGTTGCAAAAATAGTTCTGCGAGCGGGTCATTAAAGTCTTGCATGGTCACGTCGTTCCGGTTTGTTATCGCGAACAATTTGTGGACGCATAAGAGACCGAAAGCGCGCGCCACATTTGCCCTGGTGTGCTTTTGTGGTAAACCACTCTTCTGTTGTTCCACGAACCGATAGATAGCGATATCAATGCCTTTGGTAGACGTTTAACAATGCTTTTGTCTCACCCTCTAGAAACCCGTATGCCTATAACGTTACGGTATTAATGCGCAACGATTGACTTTTACCACCCTCCCTTAGGTGTGTGTTTGCACGAAACACGACCGTTCGTAAACTGATCAACGACATTAAGTCGAGAGAGTTTTAAAAAGGGTGGAATTTATAGGACGCTGTTATAAATCACATGGTGGAGAACGGAAATCGGTAATGGCTTTAAGTCATCATCTGTCTGACACAAAATGAATAATACTTCTTAATGTAATTATAACTGAGATATAAAGTAAGATATTTGAAAATTTACGTTTCGTTTATTTAATTAAAATATTTAAATTACCATTTGATGTGATAAATTAGGTATTGAGGAAATTAGGTAGTAGGAAATTAGGTGTTGCGAAATTAGGTATTGGGAAATTTAGGAATTGGGGACTTGGGTATTGGGAATTCAGAAATTGAGAATTTTGGGTTTTGGAAATTTTGGGATTTGGGAATTTTGGAATTTTGGAAGTTTGGAATTTGGGAATTTTGGGATTTGGGAATTTGGGAATTTTGGGATTTGGGAATTTTGGGATTTGGGAATTTTGGGATTTGGGAATTTTGGGATTTGGGAATTTTGGGATTTGGGAATTTTGGGATTTGGGAATTTTGAGATTTGAGAATTTTGGGATTGGGGACTTGGGTATTAGGGAATTTCGGGATTGAGAAATTATGTAACTGGGAATTATGGAATTGGGGAATTTTGGGATTTGGGAATTATGGAATTGGGGAATTATGGAATTGGGAAATTATGGAATTGGAAAATTATGGAATTGGGGAATTATGGAATTGGGGAATTATGGAATTGGGAATTATGGAATTGGGAATTATGGAATTGGGAAATTATGGAATTGGAAAATTATGGAATTGGGGAATTATGGAATTTGGAATTATGGAATTGGGAATTATGGAATTGGGAAATTATGGAATTGGGGAATTATGGAATTGGGAATTATGGAATTGGGAATTATGGAATTGGGAATTATGGAATTGGGAATTATGGAATTGGGGAATTATGGAATTGGAGAATTTTGGGATTGGGGAATTATGGAATTGTGAAATTATGGAATTGGGAATTATGGAATTGGGGAATTATGGAATTGGGGAATTATGGAATTGGGGAATTATGGAATTGGGGAATTTTGGGATTTGAGAATTCAGGGTTTGGGGAATTTAGAAATTGGGAAATTAGGTATTAGGAAATTTAAAAATTGTAAAATTTCCTAATTTATTTTATAAATCTAGAAATTGCTACATTTAAAAATTTATAAATTTGAAAGTGCAAAATTAAAAAATTTAATAAACCTTGACGGGTAAATTTCATTCGCGTTATAATTGAATGCTATTCAGTAAATTAAGTGAATATTCACTGCAGTCCTTGAACCATAGACAATGAGATGCGTTTTTACTTTCTAGTTTGAAAAAATTTGTCAAGGACAACGTTATCCATGTCATCTTTGTTGTATAAAATTATATCTCACACTAATTGAGCATTCGATACACTTAACTAAATGTATTTTATAAAAGTCAAATCAATCTTCATGTGCGCAGTCGGTACAAAAACGTAACAGATAATGGCGGTTAGGTAATGGCTAAGCAGGTATTAACTGATAAAATTAAAAGTGCTGTAGCTAAATAGATTGTATTTGGTTCAAGTTTATTGCAGTTCTTTTATAATATATTTAAATGCAATTGTAAAGGTTTTTAAAATTAGTATTTATATGTTATGCACTTAAACTGACGTTCATAACAAAACTGAAGTAAATTTGGAAAGTGAAATAAATTTGTTTTTAAATTAATAGGAATGACTTAGCTAAAATAGTTCAATGATATATTTGAAAGTGCTGTAGGTACTAAAGACATAAATAATATTTGCATATTTTGAATATTAAATTTTTAAAATAATAAAATAGAATATTATTTTGAAATAGTAAAACCACATAGAAATTTTTCTACAAAAAAATTAGAAATTCTTTCAAGTCATAAGAAACAGATATTGCACACATCTGGTAAGTTGGTGCACTAGACAAGATTGCTTTCATCTGCCAACCCACCAGACGCGCACAAGTAATTGTATAAAGTGTTACTCAAAAAAATTCAACGTCAAGTATTCGCAAAGTTAAGGAATAAATTTATCTACCCTCGTAGGCGACCATAGTTGTTCAAACTTTCGAGCATCTGTTAATCGCGTTATCAACCTGCTGGAATCGTAATATCGTTTTCCAATATTAACGTTGGATATCTGCGCCATGTTCCTGGAATATAAACCATAGACTATGGCAAACACTTTTGATGGGACGCTACATGGTCAAGATGTCCATCATTTTCTATGCACCCGTTTGCTTTCGAATCGTTAGGAAATTTCCAAATTTAACTTGTTGTGAAATGATGAAATTTGGAAATGTGAATTTGGAAATGTAGGGAGTGGGGATTTGGAGAATGGGGATTTAGTGATTGGAGATTTAGGGATTGGGGATTTAGGGATTGGGGATTTAGGGATTGGGGATTTAGGGATTGGGGATTTAGGGATTGGGGATTTAGGGATTGGGGATTTAGGGATTGGGGATTTAGGGATTGGGGATTTAGGGATTGGGGATTTAGGGATTGGGGATTTAGGGATTGGGGATTTAGGGATTGGGGATTTAGGGATTGGGGATTTAGGGATTGGGGATTTAGGGATTGGGAAATTGAAGAGTGGAAATTTAGGGATTGGGAATTTAAGGGTTGGAAATTTAGGAATTGGGGACTTGGGTATTGGGGAATTTTGGGATTGGGGAATTATGGAATTGGGGAATTTTGGGATTGGGGAATTATGGAATTGGGGAATTTTGGGATTGGGGAATTATGGAATTGGAAAATTATGGAATTGGAAAATTATGGAATAGGGAAAATATGGAATTCGGAAATTAAGTATTGGGAAAGTAGGTATTAGAAATTAAATATTAGAAATTTAGGAATTGAAAAATTTAGAAATTTGATAATTAAGAAATTTGGAAATTTAGAAATTTGTTAATTCAAAAATTTAAAAACTTAGAAATTGGAAATCTAGGGACGTGAGGGCTTAAAAATTTACCAGTTTCGTTTAACAAAGTTCGTAGATCGCCGTTCTCAGAATACGTGATTCTTGGAGCAGCAACGAAAAATCGGTATCTCGTATAAGGTGGGGGAAAAAAAATAAAAAAAGAACGTTGACATGGGGAACGCGGTAATCATGCTACAGACTTAAATATTGGTAACCATAATCAGAAGGAAGTCCGGTGGTACGCTGTGGGCATACGGACCGTACGATGTGCGTTTCTGTTTGCCTTCCTTATCTCAGGTTTGCGCTGCGATAACCGCCCTTCTCCTTTTCCAAACGTTATTTCTACCTATACGACACCGTCCTTTAATATGGACTCTCAAAGCAACCAAACTGAAATCATTTTCAACTTCAACCCGTCGTTCGAAACATTTTTAATAAAAGTTTTCGAGTGTTTCGATGTTTTTCGAAATTTAGGTTCTTCAGATTTTTGTGTCTTAGAATTTTCAGATTTTGGTTCGTAGATTTAGGCCCAATTTCTAAATTCTTTAGTTCTCTAATTTCCCCATAGTTAATTTCCCAATTCCTAATTCCACAATTCCACATTTCCCCAATTCCATAATTCCCCAATTCCACAATTCCCCAATTCCATAATTCCCAATTCCATAATTCCCCAATCCCAAAATTCCCCAATACTCAAGTCCCTTATCCCTAAATTCCCAAATCCAAATTTCCCCAATTTCATATTTCCCCAATTCCATAATTCTCCAATCCCAAAATTCCCAAATTCCATAATTCCCCAATTCCATAATTCTCCAATCCCAAAATTTCCAAATTCCAAAATTCCCCAATACCCAAGTCCCCTATCCCTAAATTCCCAAATCCCAAATTTCCCCAATTTCATATTTCCCCAATTCCATAATTCCTCAATTTCATAATTCTCCAATTCCATAATTCCCCATCCCAAAATTCCCAAATTCCCAAATCCCAAAATTCCCAAAATTCCCAAAATCCCCAAATCTCCAAAATCTCCATATCCCCAAAATCCCCAAATCCCCAAATACACCAAACTACACTTCACTAAATTCCCCAAAAGACTCAGTAATAATTTTTCTGCACAGATTTCGTTGCTACGTCGGCAGAACTGCGAGCTCCAGAAAACCGTCGTCGAATTGAACGCAAAACCAAAGGATTCGGTAAGTTAACAATATACACTTGAATTTTCTATAACTGCAGTTCAATCTACATTTCAAATAGCACTCTAAGCTGGTATGGAAATAGTAGTTCTTTTTCAAATCCACCTTTGCATATTCAGAGCTCGGATAATCATGAAACTGTTTACGTGTTCGTGACTAGCTAATAACACGTTCTCGTTCGATTAGGAAAATATGACGATGTTAAAATGGAGCATCACTTTTAAATAAATTGTTACCTGTGGTTATCTGTGATACGTATGGTTACAGTGATATTTTCTTATTCACTAAAATGACTGTAACTTCGAAAGAAAAATGAACCTCAAAGGAATCTATGTTTAACTGTTATTAAAATTATCAAAAACATTTCTTTTCTGATTATTATTCCATAGTTATTGGATTATTGTTCCATAGTTCAATGGTTATTTACAATGCAGTAATTTATGCAATTTTTTTTAAAAATAAATTTAAAGAAACTTTAAATGAAGTTATAGAAAGAATATTTTAATTGTTATTCCATTATCTTCATTCTTTTAATTATTTTCTATAAATTGAAAATTCTGTATTTTCACGAAATAAAGTATTTCTGTGAAAAAGTTATGCAACGGATTATTTTGTAAACAATTATAACGAGTTGAAGTAAAATGAACATAGCAATGTTTATAATTTATTATAGTAAAAATTATAATCGTAATGTTTACATAATAAACGTTTCGTTATGATATTCTTTCAGTGTACATATTTATTGCATATCCCACATATTTAGTTTTATATCTTCTATCTTATGTTTCTGCCTATGATCACATATTTTCCTATTTCTATATTATTATTTATCTTATTTTTATTACATATAGTATGCTATGATTATTATTATAATAGTGCATAAGCACATCACTGTACAGCTTACTGATTGTTCAAACTATATGTCATATTTATATATGATTATTATAATAGTGCATAAGCACCCAACAATGCAACTTGCTGATGAATCAATTTTCTTAATTGCGTCGACACAACGAAGATGCATCTATGGAAGTGTTTAAATAATATTTCCATGAACTTTCTTCCAACGTGTATAATAAACAGCTCGCGATCGGTTCTCTTTCAGGGACTGCTCGTTGTATATGCTGAGTAGCAGCTGATGAAGCAGATACAAAACTGCTAAACGTTTCTTTCCTCCTCGCATCTGCTGCGTTTCTCGTGCTCTAACGCTTCCACGCGTTGCCGCTAATATACAACTCTTAAAACCTTGCTAAGTACATTGACTTACAAACGTTCGTCGCACTCCAAAATAATCTCGTATCTCCTGCATTAGCAAACGGAGCCTTTGCGGCTGTTGCCACCTTTATTTGCGCGCATTTATATGCGCCAACTACATATTAAGTCGAGTATGAAACTTCACATATGTCGAAATGCTTCAAACGCGACAAATTTCGGTGTTTAATCTGGTTAGGTTAGGTTTTGTTCAATTATTGGATTAGGATACACTAGATTACATTACAATAGTTGTAATGAAGTTAGGTTGCATTAGAATAATTTAAAGGAGGTTAGGTTACATTACGATTGTTCAAATAAAGTTAGGTTGCATTAGAATAATTTAAAGAAGATTAGGTTACATTAGGATTGTTCAAATGACGTTAGGTTACATTAGAATAATTTAAAGGAGGTTAGGGTATATTAGGAGAATTCAAATGAGGTTAGGTTACAATAGAATAATTTTAAGAAGGTTAGTTTACATTAGGATATTTCAAATGAGGTTAGGTTACATTAGAATAATTTTAAGAAGGTTAGTTTACATTAGGATATTTCAAATGAGGCTAGGTCACAGTAGAATAATTTTAAGAAGGTTAGATTACATTAGAATAGTTTAAATGAAGTTAGGTTACATTAGAATAATTTTAAGGAGGGTAGGTTACATTACAATGATTTGAATAAGGTTAGGTTTGATTAGAATAGTTTAAACAAGGCTAGGATACATTAGAATAATTTAAATGAAGTTAGGTTTGATTAGGATAATTTAAATGAAGTTAGGTTACATTAGAACAATTTGAATGAAGTTAGATTAAGTTAGAATAGTTTAAATGAAGTTTAGTTACATTAAAATAATTTGAATGAAGGTAGGTTTGATTAAAATAGTTTAAATGAAGTCAGGTTAGGTTACAATAGTTTAAATGAAGTTTGGTAACATTAAAATAATTTTAATGAAGGTAGGTTTGATTAGAATAGTTTAAATAAAGTCAGGTTACATTAGAACAATTTGAATGAAGTTAGTTTATGTCAGAATAGTTTAAATGAAGTTTAGTTATATTAGAGTAATTTGAACGAAGTTAGGTTTGATTAGAACAGTTTAAAAAAGTCTCAATATTTATTGTTTATATTAAAAGAGTCTCTAAGAGTTATTTTAAGAATATTTTTCCAACATCCTCTCCTCTTTGCATAAAATCCAAAATAACCTAAATATTTACATATCCCCATTTAAATAATGCACCCTGCGCACTGTTTGTAAATCTCCGAACGACCATTCGAACGGGATTTGAAAGTAAAGAAAATAAAAATTGCACGAGAATTTCGCGTGTTTTTTAGGCGGTTGTCGGTCGCGTACCTTTTCGTTCCGAGTTGACGAGCGAACAGAGTTCCCTGAACCCTGTAACAACCGCGTATGCAGAAACAAGGGCCGTACAAAACGGTGGACGTTCGTAAAACGAGGAACAAAAAATGATGGCAACAATAAGCGTGCCACGAGGATCGGTTGCGGTTGCACGATCCATAAACCTTAGGCGTAGGTACCCTACGTTCGCGAAACATTTACCCTGTTAACGTTCGACGTACGATAAGTCCATTGTTAGGTCATCGCAATAATAACCCGCGATCGGGTGTCGTTAAATTGCTTGCCACGGTGCGTTATTAAGTTTCCAAAGTGACGCAAGCAATTGGAACTGCTATTATACTTTGAACGAGCTTCTTTATTGCAAAACGGGTGAATACCGAAATTAATTTGGTGTTTTAATTGTGGATTTGGGTAGTTCGGAGTAGGTGAAACTATGACGTGTGACGCAAACAGTGGAAACTACTTCTTCTTTGTTGTAAAACGGGTGTACAGAGAAATTAATTTGGTGGTTCAATGTGGATTTGGGAGTAGGTGAAACTATGACGCACGGTGTGACGCAAGTAGTTGAAATTGCTATTATGCTAAGAATGAGCTTGTATTTCTCCTTTATTGTAAACGTGTGAATACAGAAATTAATTTAGCGCTTTAATCATGGATATTTGGGAGTCTGAGGGTGAAACTATAACACAGTTTTAGGGTAGGTATGATGGTGCGCTGAATTATTGGTCTACTAACCCACTCTTGGATTCTAATTCATCCAATTATGAATATACGCACATAACAACTTGTGCATTCATTTATAAAAATTCAGATTGATTCACTTTGGATAAACCTTCTGATAATGAAGACCAAGTAACCATTAAACCAGTAAACTCAGAAAAAACTCGTGAGCTAAAAAGAACGTGTGAACCGAAAACTTGTGAATCCTCGTGCGAATCGACGATACGATAAAGATTGTTAGTGAAGGAAATAGGTGAAAAGGCCACTTCGATATTGCACCGTACAGCGATAGAAACGTTCACTAGGAATGCAAGATAAGCTCGATAACTATAGCCTCGCACTTTATTTCATATCTTGGACCAACAAAGGATAGGTCTAACCTCTCCCCGTTGTCGCAATGTAACGTTCAAGGCTTAAGGATCCTCCCTTTTCCCTCTTTTCGCTTCATTTTCCGAATTCCTTCCGGCACAGACGACCTGGAATATCTAGTTTGCTTTTTGACTTATGGAGGGATCTTAGGTTCTGTAGCTCTAAATGATATTCTAAATTTCTACGAGTGTGATGTTTCAAATTTTCGTTTTAAATTTCTTAAGATACAAGTTTTTAAACTACTAAATTGAACAAACTGTTTAACTTCCAAGTTCTTTAATTTTTTTTATTTCTTAAATTTCAACGTCTCTAAATTTTCAAGTCCAGTTATTAAAATTGTCAAATTTTAGAATTTTAGATGAAACCGTAAGAACATCGGTTCTATTATTTCGCTATAAACATTTGTGATACGAAGAGATTTGAATTTTACCGCCAATTTAGAGCAGCATGGCGGAGCAATCTCCTAGCATTCACTCAAATCGATAATAAATATATATTATCCGATTAAAACTAACTGTATTACTAATCAATTCCAGATGTAGCTCATTTATTTCCGCTCTTTAATTATTACCAAGAATTATTCAAGATTAAAACCTTGTCCCACATTTCCACTCGTATATTCATACCTTCTACCCTACTAAATACACAAGTCTCTTAAAATGACAATTAGGGCATGGATTAGAAAGGAAAACAAAAGGTATACCTTCCACGGGTTTTATGTAAGGAACACGGCACATTTTCCTAGGAAAAAAATGTAAAAAAGGCTTGGAAAGAAACAAAAGCCGAAGAACTTTCCCTAACACCGAATACCATCCTCCTTTGTGGTCGCTGTTAAGAAACACGTGTGGCTTCGACGCATTGTGTCATTCACGAGCCTCTGCACCGGATGTAGCTGATGACCCCTGACACCATGGCTTTTAATACCTAATCAGGTGGCAAAGTGTCACCACATTTCCACCGCTGGATCGTTGAACGACCAGATAAAAATTCGTCGTTAATGAGTCACGTTTTGTGGATTTACCTTTGTGACAATTTCAAAAATACTGGAATACTTTGTAAAATATTGCTACTAATTTGTTTATAGTACAGCTTGTAAATTAGAGACTGTAATTTGTAAAAAATTTAAAGTTGCAAAATTAATCGAATGACATTAGAAAAACTTATAATTTAAGACCATTACAAGTATCAAATGTTACTGACCACATCAAGTGTTATTACTTGCTGTAAAAACTCTGTAGTAAATAAAATTGAGTTGCTAAAATAATAGTTAATGGTGATGTGATTAAAATGCACGTTTATTGATCGCTAATAAATAGAAGCTTCGATCGAATTCTGTTTCGTTCAGCGATCAATAATTAATTCAAGCACGTTGAATATTTGATCGGAGGAAGATCGTTGGAAAACGCGTCGATCTGATTTAGCCGCCGCGTATGATCATTATTGTTTCATTTTCACCGATAACGTATCAGAACACGATAGGTCGCATAAAAGGGGTGCTTAATCCACGGGGTGATAGTGTCTATGACTACCCCCCTTCCCCCATGGATGGCTATAAATGTAGGTCGAACGAGCTTCCACTCTGCCTACGTGTCCATTGTCGATCTGTTCGTCTAATTAAGAAATTTGTCAGAAGGTCAGTAGAACTAATTTATATTCCTCTATATTCAAGCTTTTCGATGTTGGAGATAGGATTTGTGTGTACGGTGTTTGTAGTGCATTATAATATTCATTATTAGTGCAAACTTATAATAGCAAACTGGTAATTATGGTAATATAAGAGGTAATTTTCATGTTAATACGTTATGGAAACACTTTATGTACACATTTTAGTTGCTTTTTTTTTATTGATGAAGGTGAGAAATATTTTTTGTACCATCGCTTTGGAATAGTTTATGAGTCTTGATTATTTTGTTATGACTATGGTACAGTTCCTGAATTCTGGTATAAGACATTTTTCAAGACAAGAATTGCTCAAAATCATCCAATAAAATTAAAAAGATTTTGCCACACTTATAAGTGCAATTTACAAACAAAATCACCCATCACAAGATTTAGCATTAAAAAAAATCAGCCACAATTTACAAATGCAATTTATTAAAAAAATCACCCTCCGCAAGAATTGCTCAGTATTGTCTAATCAAATTAAACAAATTTTTCCACACTTAAGTGCAATTTACAAACAAAATCACCCACCGCAAAATTTACCGAGCAGTAAAAAAAATAAGTTAGCCATAATTAACAAGTGTAATTCATAAAAAAAATCGTGCATCACATATATCAAGAGAGAATAAACAAGAAGATAATTTTCTGCCTCCCCAAAAAGATCGCAAGAGGCTCGCGAACCTGTTCAACGAACTTGGATCACGAATGACGTACCAAGTTGGTTTCCAGTTCACGAAACTCGCCTCTCTCGTCAAACAGTGCTCTTCCGGCGAAAAAAGGAATTCCTCGTAGGTGGGCTCGGGCCCACGAAAAATATGACGTCGTCCCGTGGTTCGGCAGGGAGGGGCTGAAGGGGGAGAAGAAGCTCGAGGAGGGCAATCCTCCGATTACCATAATGTCACCGGTAATGTACCTTTTCCACTCTGGTTTCCTTCAGCTGCGCCCGCAGCGGTTCTGTTCGCATGGGGGCCGATAAAAATGTCCTGTCGTTAACAGCGACGCGTTGTACATTCGTACGCAAACGTGTCCCCAACGGAAAAGGCGGCAGAGCTAGCCTAATTACATTATTCATGACCGTGTCCACGGTGTTTCTCGTCCGAGCGGTGAGTTTCGCCCGGTAGACGTTCTTTTTTTACTTTTTTTAGAATCTTTGAGTGACCCAAAAGTGACCCTTTAAGGTTCCTTGATTTTTAGACCTTTTTATTCATTAGCTCGAGGTTTGGGAGATGGGCTAGATATGGTTGAGATGTGGATGGTAATTTTTGAGTTGATTTGGAGATTTGCACTCGATTTGGATATTCATAGTTACCTTTTGTCGGGACTTGGAGATTTTGGAATTTGGAAGTCTGAGAATTTGGAAATTTTGCAAAGTAACTTGAAGATTTATGTATGTGTAAATTTGCAAGTTTGACGATCTGAAAATTCGCAAAACTTATACCTTGAAAATTTGTAAATTTGGGAGCTCGACTTGGAAATCTGCAAAGTTGAGACCTAAAAAATTTGCAAATTTCTGACTCTGAGAATTTTTGAAGTAAACTTGAAAATTTCTAAATTCCTAAATCAAAGATCCACAAATCTACAAATCTACAAATCCCTAAATCCACAAATCCATAAATCTGCGAACCCAAAAATCCATAAATCCCTAAATCCACAAATCCATAAATCTGCGAACCCAAAAATCCACAAATCCATAAATCTGCGAACCCAGAAATCCGCAAGTCTAACCGAAAAAAAATTTGAAAATTGCTCTAAAACCGCGAGAAAGAGGTAGGGGCGTGTTCCCCTAACCGCCCCCACCACAGAACGAAGCCTACGTTGCACCTGAGTGTACAGAACGAATGCGCTTGCATTGGTATCTTTGATATCTGCGCTGTTGCGTACCGTTTGTGTGTCAGCGGTGGAACACGGCCTCTTGCTGCGTTGTGCCCTCCACTCCATGGAGGAGGGTAGCTAGGTGGCAGGAGGAGGAGAAAGAGTGGTGGCGAAAGAACAGTCGCTTCTCGACGGTCGGACGGTGAACGTGTCCAGCGCGGGTGTCCTCCGGCTATCAAGGTTCGCGCCACGCCATGGACTTTCGTGTTTTTTCCGTTGCACAGGAATCTTTCGAAGGATCTACCTAACCGTCTATCTCTGAAACTATTGATACAAGTAAGAGAATTTATTGTTTAAAACGGAACTTCATTTAGCTACCTGTTGGACATGGGTCATATTAATTTTTGAAGGAAATAGGGTTCAGTAGATAGACTAGAGACTCTGGATGGATTTGGTGAAGAATTTCAGAGCATGTATATGTTTATGTAATAGGAGATTTGATTTTATATAGGAGATTTATATGAGAGATTTTTGGAATAGGACTTGGTGAAGTAGTGCTTGCAGAATAGTTCTGAAATCAAGTTTAAAGTTTGGAGAAAATATGTAGAATTCGAACCTGAAAAATTAATATTGTATCACATTTGTTCAGTAGTAGATTTGATGGTGATTTGATGAATATAGAATATATAGCTAGTGAAGGATTTAATTATTTGAACAGAGTAGTACTAGGTAGAGCCACGTTTGGGTACTGCGGTTGCTAACATTGATTCTGAAATTAGATTTAAATTTTGATGGAAATATATAGAGTTCGAACCTGAGAAATTAATGTTGTATCATACTTGTTCAGCAGCAGACTTGATGGTGATTCGATGCATATAGAGTATGCAGCTAGTGAAGGGTTTAATTATTTGAACAGACTAGTACTAGGTAGAGCCACGTTTGGGTACTGTGGTTGCTCAAATTGATTCTGAAATTACATTTAAATTTTGGAGGAAATATATAGAATTCGAAGCTGAGAAATTAATATTGTATCATATTTGTTCAGCAGCAGACTTGATGGTGATTCGATGAATATAGAGTATGCAGCTAGTGAAGGATTTAATGATTTGAACAGACTAGTACTAGGTAGAACCAAGTTTGGGTACATGACAATTTCAAATGACATTGAACAATGTGATAGTAATGAACAATAAAATGGTGCATTTAGAGCACTAATGCATGACCTTTGCTTAGATACTTGCTAAAGTCGCTTGAACTAATATCAACCCTTAACCAACAACTTTCTACATCTACATCATACGTACCTAATTATTTCTACAAAGTTAAGAGAAACAAAGAAAGTCAAAATGTCAATCTTATTTTGCATTCAGATCCTAGATAGTGAATATTAAAACTGATCTCAAAATTGAATTGGGGTAAAAATACGAGTTTGATTTGTATCATATATGGAACCACATATGAACCGCAGAGAATGACACGATACAGTAAAATCGGGAATTCAATCGACTGTTCAATTTGTTTGGCCATTTCAGCTAGAAAATATTTTGATATGATATAATTTTAAATATTAAAACAGTTTGTATTTTTAAAACTACCACATACAGTTCTACATTAGCTCTGCAAATGTTAGCGTTAATAAAAGTTGAACTTCAGAGTTTTAATCGAAATGGTTCATAAAAGTCGTGACGTATCTATTCGACGAAGAATTTGCCGATGATGCTTGGATTTAGCAGTCCGCGTACGTGCACGCACGTAGAGGGCACAGATATCTGACATAGACGATACTGTTCGAGCTGATTAGAAAACGAATCGAAACACATCGCAGTTGGATTATCGTAGCTAGCTGTACATAATATTTGTAACGTTCGATAAGATTCGTGTTACAATGTTACGTATCGTTGATTCGACGGGCTGCTAAACGACACAGGAGATATTGCGATCGAATTTACCTACGCTATATTAGATTTCGTTTGACAGTGTTTTAACGGAGTGTGATCGTGCCTCGTTCTAATAACAGTACGCAATATTGCGGTATACTTAATTATACCGTAATTTATCGTTGGGAGGCTGAGATAGGTGGATCGAATGACCGCGAATGTGCTCCCGGGCACCGCAGGGCACCGGAGGGCATGGGAGGGGTAGTGAAATGATAGAGGGGCATAGAAGGAGGTGATAGAGGGGTTTAGAATTTTTCTTTAGGGTTATGAAATTTTTAGGATTTTGATATTTGGGGATTTGAGATGATCAAGAGTTGGAAATATGAGAATTTAGAAATTTGAAGTTTGGAAAATTTGAAAATATGAAACCTGGAAAATTTGGAAATTTGAAGATTGGAAAATTTGAAAATATGAAACCTTGAAAATTTGGAAATTTGAGGATTGGAAAATTTGAAAATTTAAAAACTTGAAAACGAAAATTTAAAAATTTTTAAATTAAAAAATTTTTAAATTTAAAAATTTGAAATTATAAGAAGCTGTATATTACCAAGCTTGAAAATACATCAAGAAAATGAACAAATTTAATAACACCAATATAAATTCAATAATTCACAAAATCACGAATATACAACACAAATCCACAAACTCTTACCTTCAGAAATTAAGAAACAAAAAAATTTTAAATTAAAAATGAAAACTTGTAAACCTTGTTTGACGATAAATAAGTATATAACACAGGCAAGTTAGCAATTACAAAAACAAAAGTCTACAGTATTTAACAAATTACAAAAGTTAGCACAAGATCTAAACTGGTCGTGGCAAACTTTTCAAGCACACTTGATTTGAACTATTTATTAACACTTGCGTCGAGACGCTTCCTTGCTTTGAACTTCTATCTTCTTCTTCTTCTTCTTCTTCCTCTTCGATGAACATCGAGCAAAAGCATCCTCCAACAAGGAGGATTTGCAGAAAAGTCGTTCGTGGAACGATAACGAGCCAAAAAGGTTCACTCTCGTGATATTTGCACGAATGTACACTCTGGTATAACATGAGACGTCTTTTGAATGAGGATGAATATATGATGTTTATAAGTATTTATTTCTCAATTTTTAGATTTTTAAATCCTCGAGTTTCAGAATTTTAGTATTTCAGAATTTATTAATTTCCAAATTTGTGAGTTCTTAAATTTCTAAATCCTCAAATTCCTAAACTGGTGGATTTCCAAATCTTTCATTCCCTAAATTTTCATATTTCTAAACCCCCAAATCCCTATATTTCCAAATTTCTAAATTCCCAAATCCCCAAATTTCTAAATCCCCAAATTCCTAAATTTCCAAATTTCTAAATCCCCAAATCCCTAAATTTCCAAATTTCTAAATTCCCAAATACCTAAACTCCAAATCCGTAAATTTCCAAATTTCTGAATCCATAAATCCCTGAATTTCCAAATTTCCAAATTCCCAAATACCTAAATTTCCAAATTTCTAAATTCCCAAATACCTAAATCCCAAATCCCTAAATTTCCAAATTTCTAAATCCATAAATCCCTAAATTTCCAAATTTCTAAATCCATAAATCCCTAAATTTCCAAATTTCTAAATTACCAAATACCTAAATCTCCAAATCCCTAAATTTCCAATTTTCTAAATCCATAAATCCCTAAACTTCCAAATTTCTAAATCCCCAAATTCCTAAATTTTCAAATTTCTAAATCCACAAATTCCTAACCTATTAAACTTAAAAATTCCCAAATTCCCAAATTTCCAAATTATCAAAATTTTGTAAAATTTAAAATTCGCAACCGCAGTGACTAAAAACGAACGATTTTAAAGGAGCGAACGATCTCTCTCCCCTTGTTTGTCACATTTCCCCTCAGAATGCCAGAGTTACTCTCGACTGTACATGGTATTATACGTTTGTTCAGGCTTTTCACGAGTTCTGAAAATCGCTTTCGCGACAGGATTTTGTCGCGTTACAATGCTCGCCGTGCAATAATCTTCTTCTGTTACACAGCCACGAGCGGATTAACATTCGGTGTGCAAACGACTCCGCGAAACGATTTTCCGCAAACGTGTTTCGAAAGGATTTCTCGCGAACGAACGCGTAATTATTTCGGAAATTAACTCTTTTATCCGTCAATTGAATCGTTTATATTCTTATAGATTTCAGAGCAGAAATCGAAACTGTTTCTGATAATGTAACATGGCGTGATTTTAATATTGAACAAAAAACCTGGTCAAATGGTTCATGGATTTCTTATGTTATGTTAAATAATTGCGAATGCTATTCTTGAAATTTAAATTAAGTTTTATGTAATACGAGATGTGGGATTGATGTGTGTATTGATTTTACTCATTGATAAGTGATATTATAATAATGATGAATAGTTGGTAATAATTAATAGGAATATTGATGACTATTAACTGATTATTATTATGCAATGAACAAAATAATTATTTATTAATAAAGATTGTTCAATAACTAATACTGATAATTTATTAATTGATAAAAGAATCAATTATTGATCAATAATTCACATTAATTAAATACATCTCTATATTCTATATGAATTTTTTAATTAGTCCAATAAAATTCTGCACTAAATATTTTTTTCATCTGCTGCATTATCAACGTAACATTACACATGAAATATTTGTAACGTTACAAATATTATTTTTAACCTGCGTACAAAAAGTCGCTACCCTTGTTCCACATAAAATATCGTTACGAATGTCTATTTGTACAAAAGAGTTTTCGAGAACGTAAAAAATTATGAAAAAAGAACGAGCACACGTAAAAGCGAGCACGCTATCGTTGCAGATAATGGACGAAGGACGAATTTACCTATACGTTACTTAACGAATGCGTCGAACACCTGCGACGTTCATTCGCGTGTGTAGTTTCGAAAGCCATACTAATCATTTTACAAAATAGCAAGATTTTTCAAATAAACATGCATAATATATACAAGTATATCTATTGTTAATATTAGCTTTCGTACATCAATTTTACACCATTGAAAAGCTAGAAAAGAGAGATACTAAAATTACTCCACATAACTTTATATTTGGTCCACATATTTTGTCTACATAACTTTAAATTTTAAGCACATTACTGAAATGATTATTAGAAATAACTTATAAAGAAATGACAGACTATGTATCACTAGAAAGTACAAATGAATGTTACAGAAAAATGACAGAATATTTATTAGAAATTTACTGATGAATGTGCAGATTTAAACTGATCTTTGGCCGCCATATTTGTGCGCATGCGCTGACCGCTCACGCTGTGCGCATGCGCACTTCGAAATACCGCGTCGTTCGTACTTCCTCAATTCACTCAACTTGTATATTTAAATTGTTCTCTGTCTCTCTCTAACAAGTAGTTTTCTTAACAAGAGTCTCTTGTATCAAGAGTAATTGTCTCTTTATTGATATTTCTATCTGAAAATTCAATCTAAAACATCCTGTATTCCACAAAAGTCGTCGGTGTTGCTTGACGAAATTCGCGATGCATTTTATTCGAGGGTTCATTGTTCCCCTACAGTAAATAGAAATGAACAGTTGAATAATCTCCGTTACAAAATCTGTTTTACCACACGTGTTGCTCGCGTAAAAAAATAATTTTCTGGTCGATTTAAGAAACCTTTCTAAAAGTGTGACTAATCGTGAGATTGTGATATCGTACGATCGACAGATTACGGCACAGCCTAATTTATCAACGGTTTATATAGGCGTACACATTACTTCGATCAAGCCGATACCGGAGTTTTTATGACACGAAACCTATAGCATTCTAGTTATCGTGTAATGAAAAATGAATTTAAAATTAACGCTCGCCGAGCGAGGAAGTCGATGCAAATGCAACCTGCGGTGTCGAAGAGGTTAATCTTGCTCTTCTTTTCCCGCTGAACATTGTTCCTTGCACCGTTTCAAATAATTAATCGAATTTTTATTCAATTTACCACTAATTGACGTTTCAGTTGTAACGAAATTTCCTTCAATTAAGAATTAATTATCTCGTTCCATTCCTAAGTGAAGTGGGAATTTAACTTTGAAATTTTTCAAACTGAGAAATTATTTCAATATTGATCGAAAGTTCCGATTAAAAATACAAGACTTTAGAAAAAAATTTCTATTTTAATTCCGTAATTCAAAGTTTTTATTTAAATCCTTTATGGTATTTCTGTTATTAATGTATTTCTTATTCTGATCAAAGATTAATTTATCAAGGTTAATTTATTAAACTGAATATTTATACGTTTCATAAAATTGTTCCATAATTTATTGAATCACAATAAGATGAACCCTGAACAGAAGTTTTCAATCCGCAATCATAAGCTGATAATCTGATCACAGATTAGGTCTCTTTAATCAAAATCGTTCCATGAGTCACGTCTTAGAATAAATTTTTCGTAATAAAATAAGTTAGAAGTATCGACAGACTCGTTCGACCATAATGAGCGATAGAAACGAGCCGAAGAAAAAGCGATAATGATAAACCGTGTTACACGTAACACGTGTGCATTACCTCCAGCTAATTAAATCGATTCTTGTTTCTTGTACTTTAACCTTAAAGAAAACGGTGTCTGAATCCTTGGTATATAGTATGCAGTGTGTAATTGCGCGACACGTTTCAAGCATGGATACATATTGTGATATTTGCAAAATGTTGATTCATCGAGGCATTAATTATCCGCCGTTAATATTTTACGAGAACGTTTTCCGGCCGTCGAAAATATCGAAACGAGAGCACGAGAGAGAATTCAGAATGAAAAGGAAAAATTCTTGAACGATTCCAGGACGTGAAAAAAAAATAAAAATATATCTGCCGAGGTGCAGACGGTATCAAGGTCTGCGTTCACCGATCGAATTACGTAATGCTTACGAGTTTCCAGAACTACCGTATGCACTTCTTTATAGTTTACTGAAAATTCCGATCGAGTTTTCTTCGAGGTGCAATAGGACTCTTGTTTCGATGAACGAAAACAATGCCATTCTGATGCTGCTCAGAATTTTCGAGGGTCGACACTTTTCAAATGGAATTTGGGGAATTGGAACTTGTGTATATGGGAATTTAGAGGACGTGGAATTTTTTTATTTCGAATCCTTCTAATTCTGGTATTTGGAAATTCTGAGACTTTGAAGATTTGAATTTTCCAGTTTTGGAATTTTGAGACACTGGAATTTCGAGGTCTATGAATTCTGAGACTAAGGATTTGAAATTTTTTAATTTTCTAAGCTTGAAATCTTGGACCTATGAACCTTAAAATTTTAGACCCTTAATACTTGAAATCCTCAAATATTAAAACATTCCAAAGCGAATCCTCATCGTCAAATGACTCCTTCCCCAAAAATAAGCGGCAATTCATTGAAAGTAAAAAACCTCGAAATAATCAAAATCTCGCATCTCCCCTAAATCGGGACACCTTTTCGTCGAGCGAAACGTCCGTCACATCCGAATGAGAAATGAGCTTTGCACGATTCTGCGGTCGGGAACAAAGTGGACAAGAGGAGAAATAAAAAAAGGAAGAGAAATAAAACGATAAAAATATCCGCGAAGGTGCAAGCGTAATCAAGGTCCGACAATCCAAGTTGCGCAATAAAAGCATCACGCGATTGTCACGCTCCGCTCCGCAACATTCAAGCTGTGGTAGCTGTAACGAACTTAACGACGATTCCCAGATTTCTAGATTCGGAGTAACGATTCGGGTAAACGCAGAATTTAGTGCAATCCTTGTCTTTGATTCAATGCGCCATAATGCAACGTGTCTAGGCTTTACGTAAGTGACCGTGTGATGTCTTATGAACGCGTACAAAGTTCAGACGTTGAGAAAGAAGGAACATTTGCTGTGATTGACGGTAACGTGTTGCGATTGACATGTTAAATACTAGAGGGGTTAGGTTATTTTTAGGTTAGGCTAAATAGGGTTATTTTTAGGTTAGGCTAGATTAGGTTATTTTTAGGTTAGGATATGTTATGTTATTTTCAGGTTAGGTTAGCTTACGTTATTTTTAGGTTGGGCTAGATTGGGTTAGACTAGATTAGGTTATTTTTGGATTAAGCTGAGTTATGATATTTTCAAGTTAGGCTAGGTTTGATTATTTTTAGGTTAGCCTAGATTGGGTTATTTTTAGGTTAGACTAGATTCGGTTATTTTTGTGTTAGGCTAGGTAATGATATTTTCAAGTTAGGCTATGTTAGTTTATTTTTTAGTTAGGCTAGGTTATGTTATTTTTAGGTTATGATAGATTATGCTGTTTTCAAGTTAAGCTAGGTTAGGTTACTTTTAGGTTAGGCTTGATTAGGTTATCTTTGGGTTAGGCTAGGCTATTTTATTTTTGAGTTAGACTGGATTATGTTATTTTTAAATTAGGATAGGGTATGGTATTTTGAGGTAAGGCTAGGTTAGGTTGTTTTTAGGTTTTGTTAGGTTATGTTTTAGTTAGGGTGGGTTAGGTCATTTAGGTTACTTTTCCTTGTTTCAAAGCACTAGATACGCGGAACACACTATAGCATGACAGCACTATACGTTTTCATAAATTTGAAAATGACGCGTGCATAAGTGAAACGTGCTTCTGAATCTGGTCGGATGGTTCATGGGGAGAAACTCAGGCGTGAATTGAACGCACACAACCCATGGAATGCTGTAAACTCGAGTAAATTAACACCGTGATATTTTCACTTAACGAAAGGAGAGAGGAAAAGAAAAAGGAGAAGTGAAAAGAATTATGGCATTATTTGTTCGGAGGTGCTGACAACCGTTTCGTCGACTGGCTGAATGAAAAGTGCCAGGATGCATAACTTCGCAGCTGTTTTTATACGATCAGATAACGTTAATGTGCCATTATGAGAACGTAATCTTGAACACGAAGCTACCGTTCCGTTTGACGACGTTGAGAAGAAAATGACGAGGAAAATGAACGATTAAACCTTGAGTTTAATTGCTTTTTCGTTTGTACGCTTTGAGAAATGGCTAAACGATAGCGCAATTACGTGGATAAATATAGTTCAATGTGATTTTAGAGGTGTTAACTAGCAACGTTTACACGAAATCGGCAGATAATCGGCACAGAGGCGCACGTGTTAATTATGGAAATTAAATTAGAAACTCCGTGATCGAAAGTAACATTTCTGCATTTGAACAGTTCGTTGCGTGATTTCTTTTCAGAAAAATTATTTGCATCACGTGCGATATTACTCCCTTGATATCGTGTCCCATCGTGACCATAGCTGTTGAAATAAAACAAAGCTCATATTTTTGCCATGATTGAATTTCGAGCTTAATTTTAATTCCATACACATGACTCATATGCAAAATGTTCCTATTTGAACACTCTTTGTGTGTCGAACATTCTTTGGTCATTACAATAATAATTAAGTCGCTCTGACTCATGACAAAATTATAAGTTAAACAATTAACAAAATAATAGCTGAAAAAGAATTTTGTACTTGAAAATTTATAACTTTCTTTTATAAGAAAAATTGTGTAATAATTGCAAAAAATAGGATACGTTTTTGATCATTTTATTCAGTGCAGACATTTTTGTTTCACAAAATGAGAACTTTATGTTCAAACATTCTCGTTATGTAGAATGTTTGCGACAGAAGAGTTCAGGTTCCCCTTATTTCCGTGTACATTTGATTTTGCTAATTTTTCTAATATTAGCATTTAATGAAACATTCAAGGCAATCGATATCTCGCTCCAACGAAACGTACGAGCCATCAAGGTTCAAACATCGGCAAATAACATATGGTTAGTCTACGAATATTGTATGTTCAATTTTTCTGAAATTTTTATACGCAACAAATCTCAGTTTATGGTTAATCTTTTATAACATATAAAATACATTCATATGTATAGTAAATTATAAATAATATATACTATTTTAATTACTAACGTTAGGTATAAAAAATTAAAATAAATTTAGGATATGAAACAAGTAAATACCATGAAACAAATATTTATTTAATGCAACATAAAATACCACTGAATCTTAAAATGTCTTTCCCTCAAAAGTACAAAAAATAAACATAGAATATTTACTTTTAATATTATCACTACTCAAATATTTGTTCCCTATTATTAACCACTGAAACACCGACATAATTCCAGTAATTTAAAACGTTTTACTTTTAACGAAATATTAGCAGCGTTTTTATCAACTTCATGCAATCTTGTGTACAATATGAATAATACCTGTCAAGGTTGCTAATTCTAGAATATATCTAAAGTTTCACAGATAACGATTATCGTTGGTCGTTGAATTTTTGTTGTCGAACGGTTTAGATATGGAGTACACGGTTGTGGACAATTGATTAGAAACCTCTTTACCTAATATTTTTTTATATATTAATAACAAGCATACAAAATATTCCATTTTACAGAGATACAGATTAAGATTAAGTTGCTTGTATACAATTTTTAAAACCTTGAAATTCCCTGTCGAATATATTTTACGTTTTCATCGCTTTGAAATTTGACAAAGAAAAACTGCAAAAAAAAACTTTTTTTCTTTTTCTTTCTTTTTTTTTTTTAGCAAAAATACTTGCACCTAGGTATTTTATACACAGTCAAAAACTCTTGAAATTCTTTTTGAAGTTATATATATTTTTTATTATTCTTAACATCACATACACTACCGTCCATAAGTATCCGGACACTTGGTTTCGTTACATAAAACACAGTTGAACTTTGTACGAAAGGTATTTAGGGTTATCATATCATTTGTAATAATTATTATTATCTTTTTTGAGGTGTCATAACATAATAGAATTAATTTTTAAGTACAAATTATACAATGAGAGTGTGAAAGTAAAATTCATGTCCAGAAGTACAAAGTCCAAATTTGTGAATTCAATGAAAGGCTTTCGATTCTAAAAAAAATTTTAATTTCTACTGTGTTTCATTTCTATGGTGCAGAACGTATTCAGAGGGTTCTTCGATATGTTTCAAGTGTTTGTAAACTGTTGGTAGATGTTTAGGTTCCCTCAATGGAGATAAGAATGAAGGTAACGCAATGCACTCGACAGTTTCGGTTTAGTTCGTCTGTAGCTTCTTTTCCATCGAGATATGAGTTCCAAACGAGAATTATTAATCGAAAAACGTTCCAGTATTCTGACCTTCGCAGACAAAAAAATCGATTTTAGTTACTGTTGTAGATACTTGAATAACTTTCATGCAACGCGAATGCATATTTCGCTTGTGTCCGGATACTTATGGACGGTAGAGTATGTTATACTTATATGATGTCTATAAAATTGCACGTATGGTATTTATATTATATACATATTATATTATCTTTAAAATTATATACATTATACTTGTATTACATATATTGTTTATCTTTGAAATTATATGTTATACATATATGTTAATATATGAACATATATGTTATACCTATATGTATATACTATAACTTAATGTAATATGTAAAATTTCAAATACAACACAATATAATATTAAAAAAAAAACAATATATGTAACATAAGTATATAACATACAGTTTGTATATAGTAATATATGTAGTAATGTATATAGTATCAAAGATAGTACAATACATATAAAATACCATATATATAATACAAGTATAATGCATGTATAATAACGTACGTATAAATACGTGTTATTTGAAACGATGCATATTGCATTTTCGTAACTTTATGTAACACAGCCATTTGCATAGAAATTCATCGGTAGAAAAAGTTGCAAATCAATTGTCAGCGATTGTAAATGTGTCTACATATACACACATATCGCATATAGTCGCTAATAAACGTGCATGCGGAAAATGTGTCAATCGTCATTGACGAGTTTTGCAATCGTCCTCGTTATCGGGAAATAATGGTTTAGCCCGACTTCTATCCGCGAACCATCGTTTACGCTCGCTTAGAACGTTTCCATATGGAAATCTAAGATACAAAGGTTCGAAATTATCACGTAAACGTACCGCAATGTACCACTTATGCCGTTTCAATTTGCAGCTACCAGTGATTCCCTAACTCATAGCGTCATAGTATCCCCGGGCGCCATGATCGATTGGGGCTGCGAAATTGTATCGTACACAACTCTTCGAGGTTCAATTTATAAGTTCAAAATTTTAGACTTAATAGTAATTGATATTCAACAATTTTTTAGTTTCAATGTTCCGAAATTGATGAGGTATAAAATTTTAAGATGTAGTGTTAAGAAATTTCAAGATTGCCAAATTGGGAAATTCACCCTAAAGTCTCAAAGTACTTAATGTACAATGTGCATACATCAAACGTTCATTAAATGTGTTCGTAAATTACAACGTTTCAAAGATACTAATCTAGAAATTTGCAAAATTCTACGTAACTGAACTTGCAAAGTTTAAAAATTTCCTAAGTCCCAAAGTTCTAAAATTTGATATTTTTAAAGCCCTGAAATCCTAAAGCCACAAAATTTCGACGTCCCAAATTTGTAAAATTAGAAACCTCTACATTTCTAAAGTCCTAAAGGTCCAAAATCTCAAAGTTCCCAAATTCAAAGGTTTTAAGGTCCTAAATCCCCAAATTCTCAAAGTTGCAAAATTTAAAGGTTCCAAGGTCCTAAATCCCCAAAATCTCAAAGTTGCAAAATTCAAAGATTGCAAGGTCCTAAATCCCCAAAATTCCTAAATTTCCAAATCCCTAAATTTCCAAATCTCTAAATCTCTAAAATCCCTAAATCTCCAAATTCCTAAATTTCCAAATCCCTAAATTTTCAAATCCTTAAATCCCCAAATCCCCAAATCCTTAAATCTCTAAATCTCCAAATCCCCAAAATCCCTAAATTTCCAAATCCCTAAATTTTCAAATCCCTAAACCCCCAAAATCCTTAAATCCCCAAATCCCTAAATTTCCAAATCCCTAAATCCCCAAATCCCCAAATCACTAAATTTCCTAATTTCCAAATTTCCAAATTTCCAAATTTCCAAATTTCCAAATCCCCAAATCTCCAAATCCCAAAATCCCCAAATTCTCAAATCCCCAAAGTACAAAAATGCCCAAAAATCCCAAAATTTCAAATACCTTAAATTATTCATATATCCAAAAATTCCTACACTACAAAACTCTCCCCATAAAAACCTACAAAAATTCCCTAAAAATTGCCATATAAACTCCACCGATACTTTCATTAAATATCGTCCATTTTTCCCTTTGAAACAAACTAATCCATAGTTCAATACCTTTCAAATATCCGATATTCAATCTGTCCCCCGATTTCCATTAAGAATATCGATGAAACGATAACACAGTCATTTTCATGAGACTTTAAACTTCAAATTGATACACCGTAAACGTTATTTCGCGATACTTTTATGTCATCAAATCGTGTATCAGACTTTCTACCTTGTGAAATCAGCAATTTGATACGCAACAACCTAATAGTAAGCTTTCGTAGCTGCTGTAATTATTTATTAGTCGCTTGGACCAATATCGTCATTTTCTTTCTTTACATTTTTATCTATCTTGTGCCAGATACTTTTGCTATTCGTAGATGAAATATAGGACTTTTTTTTCGGCACCAAAGATCAAGAACAGCGAGTGACACGGCTGTCACGGAACGGCATTAATTATTGCACTCGATAGCGTGCATTTAGATGCACTTTTTACGCGGACAATTAAGAAACTGACGTTCCTTCTGTGCCTCGTGCATTTGCAAGGCAAAGTGCAAATTTTATTTCATGTATTTTATGTTTTTAAATATATTCTATTATATTATACATATGTAATTTCTTTTTTATTATTTTATAATTACTTAGTTAATTATTTCATTCATTTTTACTCAATTATTTTATCTTGCTGATTATTTTATAATTATTCATTTATTTATGTATAGCATACATTATGAGACAAATTTTTATGGTCCAACAGTTGATATTTTTAATTAAATAAATTCATTATGATATAAATGATGGATAATCAATATCAATTATTATAATTTGTTTTATTTACCAATAACCATTGCTGATTAAATTTTTTCATCGATTACCATTAATGGCGAAGAACAATTTTTTATTTGCCTCAGTTACGATCAATAAATTCATAGAATAAAATTACTGATGAATAAATGTCACTTTTATTTTATTGATCTTATCTGAAAGTTAATGCAGATATTTTACTGTGACACCTTTTATAATTTCTTAACAAATATGAATTATGAGCAATGTTAATAAAAATTGAAAATGCTCGTCGTAACCAGAACAAATTGTTGTCAATATTCATTTATGATAATCAACAAAAATTTGCGTCATCGATAATGGTTATCAATAACCAAACAAAATTTAGATCATTCATATCGATTACTGGCAAACAATATTAAATTTCTTTCATCGATAATGATCATTAATAACCAACATTGACAATGATTGACCAAAAGCACTTTTAACCTTCCATAATTAGAATAATTAAAAATTAGACCTTAATGTCAGCTAATTTTTGCTTAAATAAAGGTCAACAGTTTCTCGCTGACCTTTCTCCAAGAAAATCGTAAAAATAAGTTATCCTAGATCTCAAGAAAACATTGACTGCTATTCTCGTTCTCGGGTATGTACTTAAGTACGTGTCGGATGAAAATACACAGGTATCTGAATAAATTTCCACTTTGCAGATGGGAGATTAATATTCAAAACGAGACCTTTTTGTAACCCTGTTACGAGAAATTCGATTGCCGCACGAAGGAAACGCTGTCAAGGATAATTGAACGTAACAACTGGAACGAAAGGGAATTGAACTGTTTTCGTGTTACGTATCGATTCGTTTTGAACGATGCTTAAAAATCCGGATCTTTTAAACAATATTCTAAGCGCGTTGTAAATCAACCGCTGTTCAAGTTTTTTCACCGGAATTTTTTCGATGTCGAGCGACATGAGTTAAAGTCCAAGTGCAATGGTCGTTACAACTTTGGATCCGAGTATTATTATTAATGCAAAGCAGCCAACTGAACTTCCTACCGCGTTTGTGAACGTGGTTACAGACGTTTGCGACACGTTAAGTATGAAACTTGCAGGCTCTGCTAACTTCTTTCGAAAGTAACATTCGAGAAATGTCCGTAAGCCTAGCGTTAAAAGATGAAAGATATCGAAATGGATAAAAGAAGAGTAAATGAGAACAATTCTGATGTGACCTCTCACGGAACCATTTAACGTAGAAGACCTTTAACCTCACAGCTCACGTATGCAAACTCACCAAAAAATCACTTTACCTCGAGGTCAATGTCTTTTCAAAGCCAAGTAAAAAATGTCTACGAGTAATTAAACTGAATAAATTGAATCGACATTGCACGATTTATAGTTTTCTCAAAAGTACACGGGACATATAGAGACTCGGAAAGGTAACAAGTTTGGGCCCGGAACGATACACGTTTTATCGCCTGGCCCATGTAAACAACGTTTCGACGAGTGACGAAGGGTGCCCTGTTTTTTACCGAAAACCGTTTGCTACCTTTTATCGAGTTCGAACGAGTCTGCCGGTGTGAATTTCCAAGGCGTCTTATTGTTTAAGGCCTTTCAGAATTCCGTGAACTGGATGTGGAGTTTCTTTAAGGTCTTTCACACATGCCGGTGTGTATTTTCGGCGCTATTATTTGCCCAAGAATTACGAAAGAAGAGACACTCGTCTCGGGGACGAGAAACCTGCTTTCCGGTGAATCGTGGCCGCCGAGTTACTTGTCCGCCGTGTCTGAGTATATGGCCGCCTGTCTGCTAGTAGAATTAGAAATGCACGGATGGAATTTGGGAAATTTTGTATTTAGATATTTGGGGATTTGGGTTTTTTAATATTTTGGGATTTGGAGATTTGAAGGTTCGAGAATTTGGGAGTTTGGAGAGTTGAAGATTTGAGAATTTGGGAGCTCGGAGATTTGAAGATTTGAGAATTTGGGAATTCTGGGATTTGAAGGTTTGAGAATTTGGGAGTTCGGGAGTTCGGGGATTTGAAGATTTGAGAATTTGGGAGTTTGGAGAGTTGAAGATTTGAGAATTTGGGAGATCGGGGATTTGAAAGTTTCAGAATTTGGGAGTTCGGGGATTTGAAGGTTTGAGAATTTGGGAGTTTGGGGATTTGAAGATTTGAGAATTTGGGAGTTCGGGGATTTGAAGGTTTGAGAATTTGGGAGTTCGGGGATCTGAAGGTTTGAGAATTTGGGAGTTTGGGGATTTGAAGGTTTAAGAATTTGGGAGTTCAGAGATTTGAAGGTTTGAGAATTTGGGAGTTCGGGGATCTGAAGGTTTGAGAATTTGGGAATTCGGGGATTTGAAGGTTTAAGAATTTGGGAGTTCGGGGATTTGAAGGTTTGAGAATTCGGAGATTTGGAGTTATAGAAATTTCAAGATTTGGAGATTTGAAAATTTGGATTTTTCGAAACTTCAAAGTTTGGGGCTTTGGAGATTGGGTATTTAAATATTGGAGGATTTGAGGATCTGGCATATAGAGATTTGGGGCTTTGACTATTTAAAGATATGAGAATTTTAATATATAGAGATTTGGATGATGTGATACATAAAATATTGGGGATTTAAGTATTGGCCTGTTGGAATACAAAAATTAGTAAATATATGTATTTAGTGATATGAGGATCTTACATATGTTCACATGTTACTACATATGTTCATATTGCCTACATATGTCATATGTGTAAAGTGTTCATATGTGTAAAATCATATGTTATTACATATATTCATACATTGCCTACATATGTCATATGTGTAAAGTGTTCATATATGTAAAGTCATATGTTATTACATATGTTCATACATTGCCTACACGTGTCATATGTGTAAAGTCATATGTTATTTGGTAGTCATCCAAAAGCAACCAGAAATCTTGGAAATCTAGGGCTCAGAGTAGAAATTTCCATGTGACCAGACAGGTATATATTATTCAAAAGACTCTTTGTTATTCAGTAATACAAGAACCACCTTGACAGACATGTAAAAATGAAGACATCAGAACAATACATTAAATCCCGCTTAAGATAGATCATGTATATTGCATTTCCGAGTGACGGTATTTAAAACCGCAGGTTTTTGGCCATTTAGTGGGTACCGAGGTAAAAACAAGAAAAAAGGGAATTAACGAACAGCATGGCCGGACAATCCACGAAGGAGGTCACGATAAGAAGCGGCCAACTAAAGGTTCCCCGTTTTCCCTCCACCTAGATACGTCAGTCCAAGTATCTGGAATAACGAACGTTCGAGTATTCAACCACTCGTTGCATTGTTCACACTGCAAATATTAGCTGCAGTCTCGAGTACGTCGTGGATATCTCTATGTGACGCGCCGCTTTTTTCACCGTTGATTCACCGCAAAAACCTACTCCTCCAAAATTTACTTGCATGCTAAATGTCACTGTGAAATGGTAATCGTGATCCAAAAGACAGTCTGAATTTTTCTGAGGAGCAGTATGGGACGAATATATGAATTTTTTAAAAACTGACTGAGTAACTAGGAGACGTAACTAAATGACTGACTGACTGACTGAATGAGTCACTAGAGGAAAACTAGGGACATAATTAATTAACTGACTGACTAATTGACTTGCTATATAATGAATTGCTAGAGGAGAACTAGTGACATGATTAATTAACTAACTGATTAATTAACTGACTAAGTAAGTACCTAGGGGAAAACTAGAGATATAAGTAGCTGACTAATTAACTAAGTAACTAAAGAAATAAGTAACTAGAGGAGAACTAAAGACGTAACTAACTAAGTAACTATAAGAGAACTAAAGACAAAACTAATTAACTAACTAACTGATTAACTGACTGAATAAGTAACTGGGGAAGAACTAGAGACGTAACTAACTGACTAATTAACTAAGTAACTAGAAAAATAAGTAACTAGAGGAAAACTGAAGACATAACTAATTAACTGACTAAATAAATAACTGCGACATAACTAATTGTCTAATCACCCAACTAAATAAATAACTAGAGGAGAACTAGAGACCTAACTAAGTAACTAAAAAAATAAGTAACTTAGAGAAATTAAACACTCCAGGTTTCCAAATAAGGAAAAATCAATTATCATTATTTTATTTTGAAACATTTATCAATTTTTAAATATATATCTTAAAAAAAGTAAAGTAATTGAAATCATTAAAAACATATAATAAAGCAAATAAGTTTGCAACGTTGCAAAGTAAAAATCTTCGTTCCATACATCAAAATATAACCAAAATCTCCAGTTTGCGGTAATATTACTCCGTACAGTGATTCTAGAAATAGTGGTACATCGTACCGCGGTTGAATATAAATTTCCGTAAAAAGCAGTCAAGGAGAAGGTTTTGTTCGGTTGGAAGCCGAGCTAAACGGTTCAAGAATTAATGGAAAATTGTCAACAGAGGCCATAAAAAGCTGTGACATCGTTGAAATTGAAAGGAATAAGTATACAACACGGTCAAATTGCGAAATGAAGAGAATTTATACGCGTTATACAATGCGGGTTGTTGCTTTCCCTGTTTGAAGAACCGCTCTTACAAACCGGGAACAAATCTACTTAACGCGATAATGCTAACGAAAGTGTAATTAAAAAATTTACTTTGGAACTATGGAATTGTTTCCACGTTTCGAATATTTTCAATTGCTTAAAATGCACTGTAAGTGGCTCGACGATGTAGGTTAATTGCGTTGCGTAATTAGGCATTAAAAGCACCACGCGTCGATAAAGTGATCTAATTTTTTGAAAATGAAAGTTTGCCCTGAAAGTGTCGTTGCTGGATAATGGGTGTAACGCAAACATCCTACTTCGCCGCAATTTAGAGGTATTTTGAATAAAAACAAGAGGAAGTTCGTGACATCCAGTATACTCAGGTCAAGATATAGTCAAGTGGGTATTGGAACACTTCATCTGTTTACTTAATTATATTAAATCTATTTTTGAGAGTAAAATTAAATCTAATTTTGAGAGTAAGATTAGATCTGTTAATTTATTGAACCTTACGCCAGATACAATTTTTAGTTGAGTGTATTACAAATACACTTAATTTTCTCTATCTTATAGATGAGTTGTATTTTTTAAATAAAACTCTGAAATTTCACATAATTTATATCTATAACCATATTTATGTTATGATCTTTTTAAAAGCTAGTTTTAGGTTATTACTCAGCTTGAAAAATTTGAACCATATCAGAGAACAAAGTATCAGTGTTCAATTCTTGAATCGAGTACAAATATATGATATGTCAATGAGTACAAGTATATGACATATCAAGTTGAGTACAAGTATATGAGTACAAGTATATGATACGACAAATATATCAAGTTTTCAAACCTACAAGAGTATTCACTTTGTATCAAATTTCAAATACTTGTGTTAAATAGTCACTTTGTATAAAATAATTCTGATTTGTCCTGATACTTATGAACATAGTCATATGTACATAGTGACATATATGCATTAAATTCATATGTGAATGTAAAAGTTTAAAATTAAAAAGTTTCTAAGTTCACAAATTTATATATTCAAGTCCTAAATTCCTGAATATGAACATAAAAAAATTTGACAATTGTAAATTTTTCAATTTGCAAGCTTGTAAACTGGAACACTTTGTGCAGTGATATCTAATGTACTCACCAATGCAGCAGTAGTGAAATTGCTCGGCTTTGGAGATGAATCGATCGAGTTGTATTAAGCTCTTTTAATTAAAACACAGTCCGATGCACGTACTCGGTCTGGTCAAGGAATTCCACTTCCACCTATCTTCTGTTAACGTACTGTAAAAAATACCAATTATTGTCAGCCCGATACGACGCTTGAATTAGTTGGAAACTTCGATTGCGAAAGATGGGAAATCAAGGTTAATAAGAAAATTGTATAGATCGGAAATTTTATTAATGTAGGAATTCAAGAGACTGAAAATTTAGAAATTTTGAAACTGAAATATTTTCGATTTCTACAATCGTGAAGGTATATATCGAAAATAATAAATATACGAACAATATTGAACACATTGAAAATATCGTAAATATTGAAAATATTAATTTAGAATATGAAAATATTAATATTGAAATTTACAACTACAGAAGCTTGAAAATTTGCGAACCAGCTATCACCCGCAAAAGTTTCATTTCGAAGAGTTCAATAAAAAAGCGGTGATCTATTGAAATTTGATCATTCAGTATAAAAGTGCACGGTGGCTACCGTGGAGTTACGTCACTGACATCGCACGACATTATTACGTTGGTACCGGCACAGGTACAATGTGCTTCGCTACAGTATTAGAGCACTGCACGTTAACGTGAAACGTTGCACACGCACACCAACACGCGTGTAACGTGACAACGGGTGCTAAGACTGTTTCATAACGTTGCAAAACTTGATAATTCGCGAAACGATTCGTGCCGTACTATTCCGTTTAAAAATTGCAACCACTGGTCTTACATTTTTCTTTCGATAATTATGCGTAATATATTCTAGCTTAATTGAGACCATAAATTCAGTGCAAGTTTACGCACTTATATGTATATTTATACATGTATTATATGCAAGTTTTAAAAATTTGTAAATGTTTAAAATTTTATGGTTTTAAAAAAAAAATAATTATGGATGTGAGAATATAGGGATATAGTTTTGGGGATGTGTGGTTATGGGGATTTAGGGCTAGTGAGGAAGATGAGTATTTAAGAATGTTGAGATGTGGGGATGTGGGGAGCTAGGATATGGGGATCTAGGAATATAGGGATTTACATATATAGGTATCTACACATGTAGAGATCTACACATGCAGGTATCTACACATGTAGAGATCTACACATGTAGAGATCTACACATGTAGAGATCTACACATATAGGTATCTACACATGTAGAGATCTACACATGCAGAGATCTACACATGTAGGTATCTACACATATAGAGATCTACACATGTAGGTATCGACACATGTAGGTATCTACACATGTAGAGATCTACACATATAGGTATTTACACATGTAGGTATCTACACATATAGGTATCTACACATGTAGAGATCTACACATATAGGTTTATACACATGTAGAGATCTACACATGCAGAGATCTACACATGTAGGTATCTACACATATAGAGATCTACACATGTAGGTATCGACACATATAGAGATCTACACATGTAGGTATCTACACATGTAGAGATCTACACATATGCATAGGTATCTACACATATATATAAGTATCTACACATGTAGAGATCTACACGTATGAATATCTACACATATAAAGATCTATGTACACCCAAATCCTCAAATTCGCAAATTCACAAATCCTGAAATTTCCACAACAAAAGTCTCACATTTAATGCCACTATTCATAATACAAGAAAGCATTTAATTAAAAATTAAAATTGACCATGCACGTTTAAAAAGGAAAATCAATTTGCATTCTAAGCAAATAATCTTCCGAGGGTTCCGACCCACCGCGACTAAATGAAATTAAAATTGAATGGAAGTATAAACGCCGAAGCCCACGTAGCTACAAAAGCCAGTTACGACAAAAAGAAAAGTACGATGCAATCGGTTTTCGAGCGACCATTTAACAGACCCTTGTATTGTTGCAACGAAGAGGACTTCAGAAATGAAGAGAGCGTAAAAATTCCTGTTTATGACTCGACTCATCGAAGACGATAGTATATTGCTACGTTCACGTAACTTGGTGACCGACGTTTATTAGAATCAGTACCGTATGGAGTTTTAAAACCCTGAGCGAAAACTGACATTATTTTTTGCACTACTGGAACTCATTTTTGTGCTTTTTTACATTTAAGAATTTTTTATTTAGAAAAATTGCAAGTTTTTGAACTTAAGTGTGTGAGTGTATGAAGTTGAAAATTCGTAGTATTTAAAAATTTGTAAGATTTAAAGATTTCCAAATTTTTAATTTCTGCAATGTCTAAATTTCAGAATCTGTCATTTTGACAATTTTTATATTTCTGATGTAAAGAAAACGTACAAATTAAGAATGAAGGACAATTTCAGAAATTTTTCTACTAAAAATATTTACAAGAAAAAAATTGATAAACATAAAGATTGCTGAGCTCGAACGTCTGCAAATCGCAAAAGTCACGGAATTTAAATTCCAAAGAATCCTGAATGAAAAAGTTGCTCGGTTAAAATAAAGAATACAGTATTTCTTTAGAATTTCGCGAGCGAATACGAGAACGTTCTCCAGCAGGTCACACGATCGCGAAAAGAGGATCAGAGTTAGGAGACAGCCGACGATTAGTCAGCAAACCGACAAGTTCCCATCGTCGCATTCTTCCTTGGTCTTCGTTTTCTACCTCCTCCATACCGTTCCAAGTACTCGTGCAAGCGTCTTCGTTCCCCTCCTAACGTCAAGATATTAACGACGAGAAAAGGTACACCGTGTGTCTCGTGTCAGGATACTCAGAAGTTAACATTCAGCGAGTTTCTGTCCAAGATAAGAGAATTCGATTCGCCAGATTTTCTGGCCATCTGACAACGCGCGAATTTCAAGGATATTAAAACTGCTTATAGGAGCAGATGGCGCATTTTGATCATACTTCTAGAGTGTTGTTTATGTAGAGATTGTCTTGTAGAGTGTTATATACACTAGTTACCTTTGCACCCTCTTGTTTTTAACTAATTATCAACCTGGTTGAGGTACAACTAGACCTAAATTTGTTCGTTCTTGTTGGAAGTAATTCTTTAGAAAGAATTCCCAACAGAGACATGTACATATGTGAACTCATGAGGGGACGTGTGGTCCACAACTAAAAGAAGTCTATCATCGTGAACCCCTCCAGTATTACATTTCTGCAAATAAGACTAATACTGCCCTTGAAAATTCGTGTGAGTTGTCCATTTTTCTATTCCTACTAATTGTAACAGTTCTAAACATCAATCTCTTCACGCACCAGCTCGTGCGTTGACATCCGTATAATTTTTGGGAACATTAACCACATCCTGACATCTTTCCCACATCCTGAACTCCAGGCACACCATGCATCGTACACTATCTATGTAATGACCAATTTCGAAACATGATTTCATCGTGTAAAAGTATCATAAAATAGATGTGTGATGTTACGAAGGCATAGGCTTGACCAAAATGACCACTTGTAACAACTATTTGCAGTGTAAACATAACACGTTGCAAATGGTTGACGAATGACACCTCATCGATTGGAAACATAAGCTTCGAAGATTATAGTTTTCACAATTATCGACTGACATCAAGCAACAATGGCAGCTGAATAATATCGAATTGAATCGCGAACGAATTGTATGATTAAAACAAGGCACGTGGACGCGTGTAAACGATGTAACGCGGATTTTATTGCAGTCTGTGTTGACATAGCTCGAGCTAGCATATCGAGTAGCATCTGCTTGGTTTAAACGTTGGTTCTATGGTCTTGATCGCGATATTTCTAGGGGAAATACATGTCATTTCGTGTAAAATTTGAAGGTATTTTGTAACATGGAAACTTTGTATTTTGAAGAAAACTTTGGGCAAATTAGCAAATGACATTAACAAGTTTCATAAATTATTGTCGGTATCAAAATATCCTATTTCGTGGAGATTACGGGCTAAATTTATTCTAGTAACTTGATAAAAGCTTCCTTTCCCACGGTTACTATCAGTAGTTGCAGCATACATTTCCAACACGTATTTTGATAAGATGGCACAGTTACACGTGAACCGTTTAGAAATGGGACTGTAAGAAATAATCGTACCGTGAACTGCAATAAACTGTGAAATATATTTTTCACAAAACTTGTGAATTCGAAAATTTATTCTGTTGTTAGAAGATTACAAATATTTTTACTTTGCATATTTTTTATTTATGCTATCGCATATGTGTTCGCGTTACAAAACGTTGTTACGCTGCTGCACGTGTTCATACGTTACATAGCGCTGTTACGTTGTTGCATATGTTTATCCACTATAAAATTTTGTTACGTCATTGCACATGGTCTTACGTTACAAAACGTTGTTACGTTGTTGCATATGTTTCTGTTAGAAAATGTTGTTGTGTTGTTGTATATGTTCATATGTCACTTACATATGTTCATATGTTATTGCACATGTTCATACGTTGCATGCATATGTCATATGTGTAAAATGTTCTTATGTTACTGATATGTTTATATGGTTTGAAATGTTGTTACTTATATATGTTCATATGTTATTACACATGTTCATAAATTGCCTGCATATGTCATATGTGTAAAATGTTCTTATGTTATGTCATATATTTATATGTTATAAAATGTTCATGTGCTATTACACATGTTCATACATTACCTACATATATCATACATGTAAACTGTTCGTATGTTTCTACATATGTTCATATGTTACATATATTCATACGTTCATATGAATATGTACGTATGTAATACACCTGCACATGTTCATATATATAAAATATTCTTATGTCACACATGTTCACATGCTAAAAAATCTTCTCATGTTACTACGTACGTTCATGCAATATAAAATCTTCTTATGCATATGTTCATACCTTATAAAATGTTCTTACTTGCACATGTCCCCGCATTTAAAGTGCAAAAACCGCAGTTAATTTATTACTTTTATTCGAGCATGTGACAGCCGTGAGAGCATTATTTGTCGTATAAGTTAGGATAACACGTGTCCTTGCTGCACGTGATTCACTACTAATGCGGTGATCAATATCCATTTAATGGCGCTCGAATGACTCGTCACCATGTTTGAAATTGTGACGTCATTTATCTTAGCAAGATTATAATTAGTACTTAGAGGCCTCGAAGTATATCCACAATCCATATAAAACAAGGTTTCGTTCGACGCGTTCGATATCTTTGTTTATGATCCTTCGATGCTTGATCTTGACTTATTTTTAGCTGTATTTGCTGTTCTCGTTTGGGAATTGTACTAACAAATTAGAGAAGGAAAACGAAAGCACAGGATACATGCAGTGACAACTACTTGAAATTTCGAGACTTGAATCGTTCTTGAAATAAATTTGCGATTTTTGTACTTTCTTATCGCAGGTGTCTGATATTAGCAGCATATGTGACATGAAACTAATCGCGATAAAATATCGCTAATTCTACTGTAAAAAGGAAACATGTTCGTGTTATATCGAGCAATATATTTCTACATGTCCAGATATCGATATCTCTGAATCCCGAAGTCCACAAACACCGAAATCCTTAAGCCTCAATATCCCTATATCCCAATATTCCTATAAACATTCTCTAAGCCTTGAAACTCCTAGATAATATCTCTAAACGTCAATATCCCTAGATATATCTAAACTTCGAAATCCCTAAACTTCAACAACCCTATATCTTCACATCTTCTATACCCATTTTTGTTTTACATTTACACCGTACCTAAAATTAGCAATATTATTGTTCATTAAGAAGTCAATTCCCCCATGTGACATAACTACATCGTTCCTTATCACCCTATTCAGAATTATATCGTTGTCTTCACCGCATGAATGTGAATCATTGTCAGCATCGGAATTAGAATGAATAGCCCGATTCTGTTTCCGTCATCTGCAGAATTTATAATTATCAGTTCGATTACGAGGCAATACGTAAAAAACATGAGAGTCCATAAATAAACGAACGCTGAAAATTTTCTTTCAAAATAACTTTAGGCGTTTAGGAATATCTTCGAACGTTTCATCGTGGATTCTGAAGTTGGCACAAGTTCGAAACTGCATCGCGACAATTCATCCGCACGGTTTATCAGCGTCTCATTATCAGATGCATTTCTAACGAACCGCTCGAAACGTCGTGTCACGGTTCACGAATTAATTTCACGTCGATTCGAACAATATTTCTACGAAGTCTTGCGACGAGATTAACATTCATTGATAAACCGGGGAATTTCCACGAAAAAAACGCGAACGCTTTTTATGAGTTTATCAGGTGTTCGATGATATTGAAGAATCGACAGGAAACTGAGAATGAACGTTATCTAAATCTTCCTTGCTATCTTATACTCGAAAGAGTGTTAAAAAGAAATGTATTGTATAAAAATGTTTATTGTTGGTTCACAGCCTGACTTCCTTATTTGTTTAAAAAGGCGCAGCAAGTGTAATACGTTTATCGTTTGCTGATAATAATCTTATCGTCGTGAATAAACGAATGTAGTTTTCATAACTCGTTATTAATTTGTGTTATCAATTAGTGAAATACAAGGAGAAAGGAGTAGAAATTAGTAGTAACGGGTTTCGGACTTTTGAGGACTCCTCGGGCAACGTCGGCCGGAATCGGGTGAGGTCGGACAGAGTCGGGCGAAGTCAGTAAACAGATTATAACTCAAGATTTCGAAAGATTTCGACAGAAGATTAGGAACACATTTTTAAATTTACAGTCTTTTTTGAACTTGTAATTTAATATAATAAATCCCTAAAAAGAAGTTGTCTCGTATTCCTAAATCTTACAATTCGCAAACTTTGAATTCCCAAGCTCCTGCATTAAAATTAAAAAAATTTCAAACTCCTAAATCCTCAACTTGACACTGCAAATTTTTACACTTGAAATCAGTGAAACTTCAACGTAAAAAATTTTATTTACACCTTCCTTATTTTTCCTATTCTTACAACCCCATCTAAGTCCACATACTAAGAACATATCAATATTCCTGAAGTTCCAAATTTTCCCTAGATCCTAATATTTCAGGAGACGAAAACGAATCGACCGAATTTCCTCCACTTTCGAACGTCCCTGAATCCAGATCTCCTTCAAAGACATAATATGTGTCCAAGGTAAAGTAAACGTATAAGACAAACAGTAATGGCGGAAGGAAACTTTTCATACGCAACGATGCATTATTCCTTGACCTGACCTAACCGAGTCTTTTTTCATATTCATCACGAAACTGGTCCCATATCGTATCGAATTTCTTTTCCCCGATCGTTTCCGACGCACTCTAAAATCGGAATAATCAAACAAGCAGGGGCACAACAGGACTTTATCAGGGGACAAAATCGGTCCAAAGACGTGTCAGTTCGAGCAGATGCACGAGTCGTATGCATCGATTAGCATTTCGATGACGTGCAGCGAGAAGTTTTCGGTATCGTTCGCATATCTGAAAGACGCGATTGAATAATATGCAACGACACCATTCAAGAATGAATTTTTTCGTCCGCATCTGTCATGAGCGAACCGTGCCCGAACAGGGCCGAAAAACAACGTAACGGGTGCACTTTCAAATTCGTTTCCGTTCCGATTCCGTATATCGAGTCGCGACGAACTTTACGAAACAACACAAAACGAATTATCTGGCTTCCTGCGCGAGATAAACTGCATCGGTTATTAAGTTCATTAATGTATCGGTTTTTTTATTCTTGTTTGGTGAAACTTTTATGACGAAGAGTTTAGTATTGTGGAAAATGTAGTGGGGAATTGTAAGAGAGTCGATTTGGAAATTTGAAAAATTAATTTTCTAGAGGCAGAAATTCAAATACTTAAAGTTTGAAAATTTTCAAATTGTCAATGAATTATCAAGGTTTTATATTCTCAAAATCTCAAATTGTCAAATTATCAAATTATCAAATTATCAAATTATCAAATTATCAAATTATCAAATTATCAAATTCTCAAATTCCCAAATCTCCAAACGCTCAAATCCCCAAATTCCCCCAAATCCTTAAACTCTCTAAATTCCCTAAATTTCCCAAATACCCAGATTCCCCAAATCTCCAAATTCCCCGAATCCCTCAGATCCCCCAAATACCCAAATTTCCAAATTCCCCAGATCCCCAAATTTCCCAAATCCCCAAATTCCCCAAATCCCCAAATTCCCAAGATTTCCCAAATCCCCAAAACCCCAAATTCCCCAACTCCCAAATCCCAAATCCCTAAATTCCCCAAATCCCCAAATCTCCAAATCCCTAAATTTCCCAAATCCCCAAATTCCCCGAATTCCCCAAATCCCCAAATTTCCCAAATTTCCCAAATCGCCAAATTCCCCAAAGTCCTCAAATTCCCCAAATTCCTCAAATTCCCCGAATTCCCCTAATTTCCCAAATTTCCTAAATCTCCAAATTCTCCAAATTCCCCAAATTTCCTAAATCCCTAAACCCTGAAATTCCACAATTTCCAAACCCAAATTTTCGAACAGCAAATTTCCACATCCCTGAATCACCATACGTATAAAATAACAAAACTTCGCCTGCCGCATCAGAATTTTTGTTTCCTCCAAGAAAAAGATCCAACAGCGTTATGGAATTCGTGTATGTACACACGAAAGAATGCACCTTTTCCAGATGGTGACTGTATGTATATATAAATTGATGCAGCCTTCCGTGTTATGCAGATGTCAGAGAGGAAACGTACGAGCTGTTCGAAGTAAGCTGGGGAATTGACTTTCAGATGAAAGAACTTTGGACGACATAAAAGCCCGGTCGAAAGGTGAATCCCGCATAGTGGGAGGAAACTTATGGTAGATTAAAAACCTATTTGTAGTCTTTTGTCAGGGCAACACCGGGGCTACAATAACAGTCCGTTGAATAATTTGTATAGAATTATGGTAATGCGTGACGAAGGACTTTCGAATCGATTCACTGACAGCCCGTGTTTCTCTATTGATACGAACTCGAATTTCTACCTTTTCTTACCTATTACTTCTTTAAGCGCTTTTTACATGCTTTTTTTCTCGCGATCGTTCGTTACACGATCTTACGATATTCCGGAAAAATGTATGCGATCGCATGAAAACACGTGTTGGAACGCATTACGTGACATACGAGTGCTTTGTAATTACACGTGACTAATGGTGAACGCCTTTAAATAAAGTCAAAGCAATATCGAGCTGTTTAAAATGTGACTTATTTTGTAAAATAGTTATAATATTTTCTTCTCGAGGGTACGTTAACCCTTTGCTAAAATTTAGTTTGTCATTTGAAATGTCCCGTCAGAAGGAACAACCGAGTGCAAAGTGTTAACATGTACATTAAGGTTGCACCGAAATCACCGTGAAAACGAATGGCCATTAGCCGGGAACAATCGCAATCCAAAATGCAGTATCCCACGTTAATCATGAAATTAAAAAAGGAGGTAATTTATTCAGCTCGCGTTTCAATACGAATTCGATTTACCCTTGATATTAACGCGGGAATTGAATTGAATTGAATTGAGATATCCGAGCTGGTTCGTCACGGGTTCGAGCCGGCATCGGATAAAAACAACGGGCAAATATGCATGGAACACGTGAGAGAAGTCCACGAGGGTTACATAATCCAGGCAATTTCTATGGAATGACAAGGCTTTTATAAGGTCTCAATTCACCGTAAAATCTTGACATCCTTTCCATTCGGGGCGCGGACAATTTCAGTACCGAATATGTGCCGACGAGCCTTCGATTACCTTTTTCTCGCTCTCTTCCTCGAAGATCGCCAAACCGTTCATAATTTCGATTGCATAACTGCACCCGTCCGTTTTCCCTTTTTTTTACTTCTTCTTCGTTTTCTTCTTCTTTTGCTGCCCGACACTATATGTACTAACACGCATTGTTCGCGACACGACTTATGTAAACGTGGATTACAATACTATGTTCCTAATCATACGGTTTTCTGCTTGCATCCTGCTTCGATCCGCCTTAAAACTCTGAAGGAACACGCTAAACACGATACTCGTTTGATACTTGATTTTAGTTGAATTTTTTTATTATAAAAGTACCTCGAGTTTCGAATAACGAAATGAGGGGTTAACTTTGTACTGGAGAGATACACTGTGCATTTAATACAATTTCAACTAAATATATAACGTTACTCTTGTTCGAAGAGACTAATAATAATTAATAATAGGAAATAATAATTTCGTCCAATTTTTTAATTAGAAAATTTTAAAGTTACTGTTGACAGCAATATCTTCAAAGGAAAACTACATTCTCTATGAATCATTTAATTCTGAAGATGTTTATAGACATCAGTTTCTAGACAATTATAGTGAATTTTGGACAAGTTTTTAGCAAGATATTATAGTGATATTAACTTCGTTTATTATATGAAATTTATATTTGTGAAACTTTGAAAATTTGAGACTATGAATCGTCTTTCTGTTGCAGAACGATATCAGCCAAGATGAGGACAGCGAAGTATTTTTTTGGGACCCATTGGCCACCAAAAGTCGAAACTCGAAGAATCAGAACCAAGCTAGGCACTTGCAGGAACAGTTGGCACAAGCCTCCGTGAGGATACACGATTTGGAAGCGGAATTAAAACGCGTTCAAAAGGTAAATCGAGAGATTCCTGTAAATTTATTAGCTTCAAAAATTTTTGCAATCTCATATCCAGAATTTATGATAAAAAGTTGCTAAGCTTATGATCTAAAAAATTTCAAAGTTCAAAAATGTGTGATTTCCAAATTACACATATTTGTAAATTTAAAAAATTGAAGAAATTAATTCGAATCAGAAGTGAAAAGCTTCGACATCGTTTTCGCAATCTCATTACTGCACACCATACACGACCATATCCTAAAGAACATCAGCAACTACTCGATCTGCCCATCGCCATCATAAATCACCTTTAAAGAAACATTTTAACGCATTTCTCGAAAATCATCGGCGCCTATGTTCCACGTAATATTTTCACGTAGTCAATAATCGCATTGTCTCTTCTGTCCCACAAAACGCTAAAGGGATAATTACCTTGGCAATTATTTCCAGATAATTGCGTTTAATTTTAACCGTTCGCCATTGTCGACCGTTTCACGCACACACACACGTGACCACACGTGTCATTTATCCACGTTATCTTCAATCAATATTGTATCACTGCCATTTTATTGGTACGCTATTACACGCTGACTGACGCGACGTGATCAATTTATCATTCTTTTCGATCGCTTAATTAAAAACTCTAATCGTTGGTTACAGGTTAATAATCCGTTGAAAGAGGAACTGACCGATGGTCACCAAAAAGCGGAATTCGTGAGAGCCAAGCAGGATATGGTGAATCGCATAATACAGCTGGAGGAAAAGGTAGAGACATTTCATTAAATCGTAGTGGTATCTGTTTTCGTGTATAAAATAAGCTGCTTCGATTAGATACGCGATCGCGACGGCGTGTAAGATGAAGCTTTTCTGTTTAATTAGAGTCGGGAAACGGAGAGGAGCACGAAACGCGTGCAATCGGATGAAACGGCGTTGATCAACGATTTCCGTACTGTGTTGTCGAAATTGAACTCCCTGGAGAAGTTGGATTTAGTCCGGACCGCGTTGAAGGCGCTGGAAAGCGAGAACGAGAAGCAGAGCGAGGCCAATAAACAAGAAAAATCGGACTTCGACGAGAAGTTCAAGGGTCCTGACAGCGAATCCGTACCGTTAAAATCCAATTTCGAGGTGAACTCGGAGCATCATAAACGGCACGATGGATTTATCGAGGCTTCGAGCAACAGGGAGTCAGAGTTATACAAAAAGATCGAGGAGCTCCAGGAGGAGAACAAAAGACTGTTCGCCAGCGTTGAGGAGTTGGACCAACAGCATGAAGAATCGATAGGTAAAAATTAAAACTTATAACTATCTTCTGCTAATCCATTGCTTTAACTCCGTCCAATTTACAGAGAAGCTGCTGTCCCTGAAGGAGGAGGTCGAGAAGAAGCACCAGTCCCTTCAAAACGCTTACGAGCAGCTTTACGTGGACTACAATCAGGCTCAGGACAAAGTTACCCAGTTGGAGGATAGGCTGAAGGATTCAACGATACGTACACCGATCGAAACTGTGTCTCGTTCGATACAAATAAGCCAGCTGGACAGTGCGGATAAATCTGTCCAGACGAATGATCTGCAAACAACGGAGGACAATGAGAATAGCATCGCCGAGTTAACTGAGAGGATCAAGGATATCTTGAGGAGTACCGTAGTCGAAACAGAACCTAATGAGTCTATATTCGAGGCTGTCGCTAAACAGTACGTGGACACGAAATGGAAGAAGGAGCTCTTAGAGAAGAAGGTAACCGAGCTCAGCCGAGACCTGGAAGAGGCTGTGGACATGAAGGACAATTTGCAAGTAGAATGCGACGTGATGCAATCGCACATCGATTCCTTGTTGTTAGAGGTTCAGGACCTAAAATTGAATTTACCGTCCATACCGGAGGCTAGCGAGGAACGGGTCGCCTCTCTAGAATCGGAAACAGAATCGTTGCACGAAGAGGTGAAGCGTTTACAATCCGAGAACTCGTCGTTGAAGAAGGAGAACGCGATGTTGCGAGAAGGTTGCGTGAACGAGAACCGAACGGAGAGTCAAGGACAAACCGCGTCCCGAAGAAAGCCGACGAGGTTAGAGGATATTCCAGAGGACATCGAGGAAACGGATAGCGCGGTGGAGAACCTGAATCGCAGGTTGCACGCGACCTTGGACGAGAACGACGAGCTGCGGAGGAAGGTCGATTTGCTGGAGAACGCGGAGAAGGAGACGCAGGAACAGCTGAGGATGTCGCTGGAGAGGTGCAAGGGCTTGGACGAGAACATCGAGTTCATCGAGGAGTTGAAGCTCGATTTGGAGAACGTCAGACGGGAATTGAAAACCTCCACCTCTAACGCGAAACAGCTGGAGAACAGTTTGACTCTCCTGCGAGACGCGAAGAGAGAGATCGAGGGAGAGAACGAGGAGCTGTCCCGAAAGAACGAACAGCTGGAGACGGAGATCGCGAAATGGCGGGAGGTTAACTCTGGAACGAACGACGACGTGATGGAGAACCTCCGGGAACAGCTTGACAGAGTCACTCGCGAGAAAGACGATTTGGAGTACGATATCTTGAACATGAGGGCAGAGCTGGACGAAGCGTTCGCTCAGATAGACTTGAAGGAAAGTCACATAACGAGGCTGAGTCAGGAGAACGAGAACCTGATGAAGGAGAAAGGCTCCTTGCTAGAGCAGCTGTCTGCCATTCAGGACGAGTCCAACGATAAGATTGATCTGGTGAACACCGAGAAGTCTCTGCTGGAACAGGAACGGGTCGAGCTGAAGGAGCAGGTAGAAACTAACGAAGGAGAGCTGAACGAAGTTAGAGAACGATTGCGTGAAACGGAGGAGAGATACGCGAAATTGGAGAATGAACTTTTGTCGATGAACGAGAGGGCCGAGCAGCTGCAACTGGAGAACGAGAATCTTCAGAACGAGATGAAGAAACGCGAAGAAGTTTCGAAATTAACGGAGAAACTGAGCTCCATGCAAAACGATTACGCTCATCTGGCTAACGAGGTGGAAACCCTGCGTTTGAGGGAGAGAGAATTGACAGCTTTGCAGGAACGTTTCGCAAGACTCACGGAGGAGAACGATGCCTTCAAGAGCCAACGCGAAGAGATTGAAGATAATTGCAGAAGGTTAGAGCACGAGGTGGCGTGTCTGCAGGCGGAGAAGAAGGAACTGCTGCATCGCGTAAACGAGAACACCTACGACAACGAGAAGCAACAAGTCGTGGCGCTGTTAGAAGAGAGAACACGGGAGAATGAGACCCTGAAGACCAGCAACGAACAACTGATGGCCGAGGCGATCGAATCGCAAAAGAAGTTACAGAAGAGCATCGAGAGCAACAAAGAATCCGCCGATATGGCCAAAGAAACCATAGAAAGTCTGTCCCACCTGATCAGCAAGAAAGATGAAGAAATTAATAACCTGAAACAGTCGCTCGAGCTAGCCAAGAATAATCCGGAACTGTCGAACGAATTTCAGACCGTGAAGAACGAAAGAGATGAACTGGTGAAACTGGTGACCATTAAACACAACGAAAGCTTGCAATACCACGGAGAAATTCAGAAGATGACGCACATGTTGAACGAGCAAACGTTACAGCTTCGAAACCTGATGTCCGAAAAGGACGCGAGTTTATCCGAGTTGAAGGAGAAGGAAGCGGAGCTTTCGTGGATGAGGAACGAGTTGCATGGACTTCAGGAACGTGTGAGTCAATCTAGCCAGAAAGCATGTGCGGAAAATTCGACGCAAACTTCGGCGGAGATCGCGCTTCTGGATGAAAAGTGCAACGCGCTGGAGGCAGCCTTGATCCAGGAACAATCCAACAACAGAATGTTGCAGAATCAACTGAACGAGAGTGAAAGCAAAGAAGCGAACGCGGCGAAAGAGTTGGAGAGGCTTAGGACGCATCTGGTCGAGATGCAATCGAGTTACACCGAAGAAGCCTTGTTAGCTGAAGAGACTCGTAAAGAACTGGAGGCGAAACTGCAGCAAGCTGAAGAGAAGGTGAAGAGTAGCTCCACCGCCTACACGTCTGCTAACATCAGAGCTAATCAACAGGTGGAAACTTTGCAACAACAGATGGCATTGATTGTTCAACAGAGGGACGATATACAGAAAAAGTTGTCTGTTGCTGAGGATAAAATCTTGTCGCAAACTGCTTCTCTGACCAATCTACAAATTGTCCTGGAACAGTTTCAGCGAGGTGAGTTTCAAATATATTTGAATAAGAAATATGAAAACTAAACGTATGATTTTTAGATAAGGAAAAGGATGTCGTGGCAGCCACAGAGAGGATACAATTGAAGTTGAAGGAATCTCATAGGAAACAAGAAGAGTTAGCCAATGAGGTTACCAATCTCAAGGTATATCTTTGCTAATAATGAATGAAATAAACGTTTAATAGAAGATACATGTTTGCCTAAAGATAAATGTTTTAATGCCTGTTAATAGGAACAATTAGCCGAAGCTAAAGAATGCTTGCAAGCAGCGTCCAGATTAAGCGAACAACTCGATAAAAAAACAGAACGTATCGAACAACTGAGCCAAGAAGGTACCTCATTCAATACTTCTAGAATTTTTATAACTGCCTGCATCTTGCTCCTTTTATCTTCCGCATGATTAGCATTTTTTTGCAAATCAAGTACATTTAAAGTCATTGTTTATTAAACAAATGAAACGAACTAACGCAACGAATCGTTACATCACGCAATTGATTTTCAAACATTGACTAATTGTCATTTACAGAAATTATCGCTGAACGAAAGTAAATAATCTTATGTACTTCTTTGGTGTGGTTATAAATTTTAAGGGTTTTTTGTGTGCAATTTTTAACACGATTTGCAAATGGAAATTTATCGAGTAATCAGCCCATCAGTTAGACATTTTGATTATTGAAATTTGTAACATAAGTGGCTAACAATATATGTTTAATGTAATCACTTTTGGAATGATTCATTAATTTTTTATATAGTTTAATTGCTTCTACCAGTCTTGGACCTTATTAAAGTAATGCATTATCTTATTTAAATACCAGGTGAAATAATTGATTTGAACAAGAGAATAATTTTTCTTAAGATTATTTGGTTATTTAGCAGTACAATGATATAATTTTATATTTAAAACAATTTAATAAAAATTAGTCCAAGTCTGGTTCCTATGCTCTGAAGTACTTGTGACCACTATTGAACATCATATTAATGAATCATTCTAACTAAAATAATACAGAAAGATACCGTTATTTCTTAAGAGTATATTAATATGCTTAAAGTTCCCCTTATACAAAATGTAAGAAAGCACCTGCAAAAGAGTTTGATGCCGTGAAAGCTTCTATACAAATAAATACACAAAATATCACATGTTCTGATTACAATATGTATATATGCACTGGTGAAATGGTTGAAATTCACTCTATAATCATCAAATTGAGCATGACCTGTGACTAATCTGCAAAATCAAACACATAGACAATCCGGTGGTGTAGTCAAATATCAGCTGGTAATTCTGGGATTTTGACAATAGCCCAGGATTCTTGCTGGTATCCGGCTACGAACCGGACCATCGCCTTAGCGCACTAAATCACATCTTCATTGGCTCATGCATTGCCACTGGTGCTGGTACTACCTTCTCTTTTTTAAATATAAATTCCTACTTATTGATATAAGGTATTAATTATGTACAGATAGAACTATGAAAAATTTAATTTGGTAATTACCTTATTCCTGCAATACGTTAGATAATACCTCCTTTACAAGCTAGGAATAATGTAATGACAACGTTACACTTATTGATCATGAACTGTGTAACTTGCCACTGAAACTAAATCATGTTTCAATTGTACGTTATAAGGAAAACTATATGTAGAACCACGTATATATAAAATTTGGTGGTGTTGGAGTGGGTAATCTCATGCGGTAACTGTGAGTGTGTAAATTGTAAAAGCTCATATTACCTCGTGGGGTTTCCCACCCGTTACCATTATCCTACAAGGATCAAAGCATGTAGTTAAAAGCTTTTATTTTGCTCTCAATAATATGTATGTTTTAATTTTATTCCATACAATTACTTTCTGAATTGTTTGACCTTTTGTAATAGCGTACTATTAAATTTGAAATAAATATAATATTTACAGCCACGTTATTGTAACATACTAAAATACTTTTTACTATATTAATAAAGCTTTCTTACTTCTAGTGGCATGAGTCAAAGTTAGTTTGCTAGTATGGCATGATAAATGAAGAATGCAGCATGACCGATTAAGACATGGGTGTGAGTATTAATTCAGGTACTGGTGTAATATTCGGACAACCAGTACTTGTATTATACTTACGCTCATATCTTTTCAACCTTCAAATCTGCCAAGTTTACAACGTTGGAATGCACGTATATAGAAACGAAGCATCCAAAATGCTAAATTTTTCCTCGAATAGTTTTATCAATACGTATATCTTTAAGCATATACAAACTAAATATTCTCTTTCTTATTTGTTTTATCGTATATTTATAGTTGACCGGTTATCGAATCTTGTAAACACTGCCGATCATAGGATAGAAGAAGCAAAACAAAATGGAGAGGGAAAAGTTGACAAGTTAGTACATGTTCGCTATTAATTCTGTACTAACATAGTACAAGTATCTATTGAATATACATACATATGATATAATTTGTGCTGTACTATTAAGTACATATAAGTAAATATATTATATTTACAGAACCCTCGTTAAAAACTTATTATTGGGTTACCTATCATCGTCGGCAGCAGATAAGTCCGCGGTGCTCCGAGTATTTTCTACAGTTTTGGACTTCAATGAAACGGAGAAGGATAAAGCCGGTTTGAATAACGCCGTAGCTCAAAATAGTTGGTTCTCTCGTTTAAGTGGTGGCTCTTCCGTTCCCAACAAGGTAAACAACTTTATATTGCACTATTTCGTTTAAACACAATTTTAAAATCTATCGCCGAAACCACTTCCAATGTTACCGCCAAAAGTGAGGGCGCTGTGTTCACATCACGTGAGCAACAGGTTCTGTAACAATGTGGGGGAAGTAGTTTGTCTGACTACCACTGATAGAGTTTCCTTTTATTTTGTTTATCCAGACAGGTGAATAACCTTTTGTGTTGCTCTAACACAACGGAAGTGGTGGGAGGTTTACTCTGCAAGTAGATTATACCGTCCAAACAGCGTGCAGAAAGAATTCCTTAGAGAAAAAAGATGCATTTGATTTTAATCGATTTTTAGAACTTAAAAATTTTGAAATTTGATAATTTAAAAACTTGATTATACACATGTAATATAAATGTAATATTATAGTTGAATATATTGTACTAATAATTTGTATGTTTCAGGATCATGAGACATCCTTGTCAGCTGCATTTGTGAGATTTCTAGAAAGTGAATCAAAGCCTAAACCACAGTTACCTGCCTTACCGATTCAAACATCGGTTCGTATAAAACTATTTATCTTTTTCGTTAAGAATACGTAGAAGAAGAAGTCATCGATTTTAGAAACCGTAGAGTTCATGAGAAGACAAGGGAGAACCTGTTATCTTCTTACCATAAAAGAATAATAAAAGCGGGTGACGAGACACTTCTTCTTCTGCGTTTCTTTTTAACTGAAGGAACCCTCAAATTATAATACTTACTTTAATTGAACGAAATTGTATAATGCATTTAGGCTTTACCACGACCCGGCCACAGTAGACAACATTCTACATCGTCAACGCAGTCTACGTTATTGCTTTCGAACGTGAATCTGCCAACATTCCCAGACTTCGTTCCAGCCAGAAATACAGGATCAATTCTGAAAGAAGTGTTGAAGGATAGCTGATATTAAAGCTTCCAGGATACCCTGTTTTATACGCTTTAAGACTGTAGTGGAAAGCAATCCTTAAAGAATTGAATTTAAAAGGGGTATACAGTGATTAAACTAAGATCGTTTTTACAGAAGAAAAAAAAGTTTATTCAGTTTCAGTTTCAGTTATGCAAATAAATTTATGACTAAGCATTAACGAATCATTTTGTCTAAAATCGTACAACGAACGAGATAGTATATTTACAGTATTAAATCTATTTACGTATATTTTGTGATACGTGCTGAAATTATCGGAACATATTTTTCTGCGTGCTCGTCAGAGTGCTATTACACGTTACTCTTAATCTAATTTGAATGTATTGTTACTATGCCTTGATTGAACCAACTCATTTTCTTAAGTTTTACAACAATTGTGTATATAAGAGTACGCGCGCTAGGAATAAGTACGACGTGGTGGGCTAGCAATAAATATGTAACAAATTTATGTTAAATATACTATATTATAATGCTTCTAATTATACTGGCTAATTATTTCATAAAATCCTGACTCCGCATTTAGCTTAAGAGTGTAAAAGTTTTATCTTAAGGGTAGAGATGTCCAAAGAACAAGTCCAGAAGTACATTTCAAATATTTTATTAAAAAAGAACCTTAAATTATTTTACAAAAACAAAGTTCTAAATGTTAAAAATATTAACAAATACGAGAATATAATACAGGAACACAAAGTACGAGGTATACATTTACAGTCAAATACATATTTGGTATATAAAGATTTATTTCTCCTCCTTCTTCTCCTCCGCTCCTGCTTCTTTCAACGCAGGTTTGCCGGTCTGTTCGATGGTGACGTTTCTTTCGTTTTGCGTGATCGCTTTGTCTTTCCTGGGTGCCGTAATGCTGAGTACACCATCAGACGACAATGTGGACGTTACCTGATCGATGTCGCATTGCTCAGGTATCAGGTACTTTCTGACAAACTGTCTCGAGATCCAACCATGCTCGTCTTGCTTCTCCTCGTGTTTGCCTTCGACGACGACGCATTTGTCGACGACTTTGACGTTGATTTCTTCTGGTTTGAATTGCTGGACATCCAAGACTACCTGGAACTTGTCCTTGTCAGCCTGCACGGTGGATGTGCCGCCTCCTTCGGTGCTCCTCAGCAGTTCACCCCAAGGTCTGTAGTACAGCAGAGGTGATTTGAAGAGTCTTCGGTCCCGGCTGGGCAGAAGATATTGTTCTAGGATGGATGGATTGCGTAGTTGTTCAGGATACAGGCCCAAACCGAAGTTCTGGTCGAATAGCCGGTGCGGGTGGTCCAAGTCCTCCCACCAGTTAGAGAACAGCAATGGTACCAAAGACATTTTTGGATTACTGATGTACTGAATTACTCTCGTAAATGTTTAAGACTCGCAGAGTAAATCGCTTTGTCGTCTTCTCGCTTTGAGAATCTTGTTCGCTTCGCTTTGCGTAGAACACTGTCGCTACGCCTCACGGCGCGCGTATTTATACCGGCAGGCCGGCGGTAGGTGGAGCGTCCAGAACGTTCTAAATCCGTAAACATATTCGAGAAAATTCGTTGTTTTATTTTTGCATCAAAGTATATTTTAGAGCATGTACGTGACTCACCGACAATTTCAATGTAAAATTGCATTCGTCCAACGGATGCATCGGTCATTAATTTGAAAATTGAGCAGAAGTTTGCGCTACGCGGTCGCAACGTACTAGATGTAGCTAGTGCGTAGTTTCGTAGAAACCCTATATTTATTTCGATCGGTTTATTTATGTTTTTAAATACGTTTTACCTCGAGAAAAATGTTAATCTTGCTTTTTTATCGACGTTCTTTGCGTGATTGACTGAAACGTTTCTCGACGAAAAAACGAGTCGTTTCTAGAAATCTTATGATACGACTGTACGAGTGACGTGACTAATGCGGCTAGCAATGTCATTCGAAATAAAGTTTATTGGATCATGCAACGGAAAGATACAATGTATTTTTATATGAAATTAGTAATTTTTAAAAGAAGTTCCAATAAAAAGTGTAGTATTATTAAATGTGTGACGTGTTGTCTTGTATTTTGAAAATTGATTATTTTATCGGACATTTGTTCTTATCAGCAATAATCGTAAGACATACGTTTGTAATATTCGTTTATTGATTTCTGATGTCATATTACATCAGACAAATATGACAAAAGTTATGAGATAAACAATTAATATTTTTTCAACAAAACTCAATGTAATTCTGCTTTGTCTAGCAATTTCGCAACACATAATATTAATTAATAATTTCAACGATCATCGTCGTTGTGCCAGTTCTAGACTTTTCTAGAATTTTCCGCTTTGTGCCAGTTCTAGACTTTTCTAGAATTTTCTACGGAACATTTTTTCGACAAGTCAGACATATATGTATGCCTGTTAAAGATAAATAAGTACCATTTACTCGTCTTACACCGCTTTCTAAGTACATATCCTATTACCCTTTCAAGAAATAAATCCAACCAGTGTGAGAACGTAATTAAATATCACTGTCAACTTTCATAATTCATTGTACTTTGTTCTATTAATTTCTTCGTTTATTAGAACGTTAGGAGAACGTTCGTATTTCATTCAAATTTATCGCTGACAAGGTGATTATTCAAATCGAAATTTTGGTTCCTCGAGTTATATTTAAGCCACCGTTCGTTCGCACCTTCTAGACCTTTCTTAACCCATGAGGTTTCGGTATTGATTTTCTTCGTCCTAGGTCAAGCTGTTCCCTTTAAATTTTACCTAACAAGAAGGCTATCCTGTGACCAATGTCTGGAAAAAAGATTCTACTTGGAGTACCATTCGAACTCAGGTCTAATTCTGTGCGAAGTAAAATCGATCTTTCTCGGTGTTTCTAACTAAGTTGTTGGCTTACGTTGGCTGCAAGCCCACATGCTTTATCATCGCATCGGTCAACGTACTCTGAGCAATTCTAGACACTTCTAGGTACAAATCGAAGCACTTTTACTATGAGGAACAAAGTTGACACGCATCATTTGCGCATTCATGTGGATACTATTTTCTATTTTAACATTCTGGCAACCTTCGTCACGTTATTTTAGACAGATCTTATTTTATGCTGGATATATATACTATTTACAGACTGATAATTATTCATTTTGTAATGTAGATTCAGGCATAATTTTCTGGTTGTATAAAATTAGATGGTTGTACGATAAAATGTGACCATCAGAGCGTTGCGCGTGTACAGCGTCACGTATTCCTTTTGACGTTCGAGTAAAAAATTTATCCTTATATTGTGTTTTTAAGTAATATACTGACGAATATAACTGTTTAGAAAACTGATAAATATGCGATTCAATATAAAAAATCATTAATATGTAATTTAGAAAAAAATCATTTTCGCAAGCAAACTGAATGCAAAATTAATTTTTGTATTTAAATTGAAATGTTTATTAAAAATACTTATTAAAATAGGATGCACATTATACAAATTTTAATACGAATGTTTTGTTTAGTATGAAATATTTTATTTTGGTTAAAAATCATTGCTCTTCTCTTAACATTTAAATTACTGATTTTAATGAAAGACTGATATCAACGTTAAATAAAAATTTGTCGACTATGCAAAAATATCAATTTCTCTGTAACCAATCTCTACATTTACATTAATAAAAAAGTCATTTATAAAAAATAACCTAATTTGAACTCAGCAATCTTAAGAAAGTACAAGGATTCAGGAAGAGAGGGACAAATAAAGTCTTCATTTTAAATCAAAAGAATAGTTTATTTAAACACACAAGCAATACAAAAATGTCTTTTAATGTTCTCATACTGTACATTTACAATACAATAAAGTGTTTGCATGAATAATTAAAATACAAATAGTGATGATGATGAATGAATTCTACATCTACGCAGCTTTCACGTTGCCCTTTCGTCCACGCTGATGTTGTCCCCTTTGCTGAGGCTGTTCATTCTGCGTTTCAGTATCATTCTGTTGACTTTCGCAATTGGTTAACGCAGGTTTACCCGTGTATTGTATTTTTACAACCTTCTCGTTTGATTTCGACTTTAAAGGTTCTTTCCTTGGTGCAGTGATAGATAAGATACCATCGGAGGACAAATGCGATTCTACTTGGTTGATATCGCACTGCGACGGTATAATATATTTTCTGACGAACTGTCTGGAGACCCAACCGTGTTCGTCTTCTTTCTCCTCGTGTTTGGCCTCGACAACAACGTTCTGGTCCACTACTTTGACGTTAATCTCGTCTGGCGCAAATTGTGAGACGTCCAGAGTCACTTGAAACTTATCTTTATCTGCCTGAACCGTGGATGCACCTTTTCCGTGCCTTCTGCTCTTGATGAACGGCTGGTAGCGTTTTCGGAGTCGTCTGGATGATGGTCGATAGAGCAGGACATCTGTAGTCAGAGGCTCTAGATCCAGCATATCATCTGGATCTACTACCGTGCCAAAGTGTTGATCCCACAAGCGATGAGGTCGGTCTAGATCCTCCCACCAGTCGGAGAACAACATCGGTATTAACGACATTATGAAAAGTTATTCAATTCACAAACGCGCCAAACACTTCGATACCACGATTCTAATTTAAGCCTTGTTTACTACAGCTATTCTATTTTTAGAAAGACTATTATTATGTAACGAGTGAATCGCTTATTCGCAACCGGTTGTCCAGCCGCACCGTTATATCGTTCACACGTGAATCAACCGTCGGCAACCACGCAGTTCTCTTTATACGTTGCGCGCTAGACAAAATGGTGGGGGCGCCGCGTGTTCGAGAACACCCTGGAAAACACCAGAGGTGTCCTTGAATGCGCTATCTTTTTCGTGCTAAAGATCAGTTCTGTTACGGACCTGCGCAACACGACGTAAACAGAGTCGATTCGGGACCCGCCATAATCTGATATGCGATGACGCTGCTTTCAGACGTGTCTACCGAATGAGTTTGCTTTAAACGTTTAGGAACTGGTTCTGTTTATTCGTTTTTTAGAATCATGCAATTAACGGCACAATTAACTGGAGAATTATCAAAGTTTTTAATTTAGAAAATCAAAAGTTAATAAACTAATAAAGTTAAAAATTTGAAACTTGAAAAATTTGCGAATTTAACAGTGAAAATTTTTCAATTAAAAATAATAAAACAAGTATATAGAAATAACTTTAGTTATTTATAATTATATGTGCTGTAGTATTCAGGTCAAGACGAAGTTTCGATCATGGCAGTCAATGAATCGATACCATAAATGTGAGGTTATTAAATAATTATTTTTGCAGTAATAAATTCGAATATTTTTAGTCGTTTATTATTAAATTCTTATCTTTACATTCTAATGTTAGGTACTTTCATGTACAGAGTTTCAGAACGATCATAATTTTTTAAGAACTTTGAAATTTACAAAGTTCAAAATTTCAGAGAAATTTTACTTGATGATAGAACAAAAATTTGTTGAAAAATTTTGAATACTCAAATATATTGATGAAATTTATTTAATGAATGTGTCTAAATGAGATGTTTAAAATCACCTAATACGCGAGGAACAAATAAAACCATACAAATTCTATAACTCGTAGTTTATTCGAAAAAGAACAATACAAAATAAGATAAGGCAAAACTACGATTATTGATAAGAAAATAAAACCAGAAAAAATAGTATGATACCATAGGTATCGAATAAAGTCGATAAACCGTAGTCAGTCTATTGCACCATAAAGGTGCGTTCTCACGTAAGAGGAATGTATCGCTACATTTATTAAAAGGCATACATTTATAAATATCACATCGAATAAATACTCGCGTTAGGAGCTACAAAATGCGTGTACAATAATGCAACAATTAGGAAGGTTTGCAGAAAACTTCGACAACTTATTACTCTGCTTTCTCCTCCTCCTCCTCCTCCTTCTTGTTGTCTTCCTCGGTTTGACGCACTTCAGCCGGCTTGCCGGTATGCTCGATGTTGATTACTCTTTCACCCTCGGAAGTTAGTTGCTGTTTTCGAGGTACGATGATGGAAAGGATACCGTCGGAGGAGAGCTTCGACGACACCAGGTCGATGTCACACTGTTCAGGTATCATGTACTTCCTCGTGAACTGTCTGGAAATCCAACCGTGCGCGTCTTGCTTCTCCTCGTGTTTTCCCTCGACAATCACAAAATGGTCGACCACTTTCACGTTAATTTCATCAGGTGAGAATTGTTGCACGTCGAGGTCCACACGAAACTTGTCCTTGTCGGCTTTCACGGTCGATGCACCCCCGTTCTCTCGTCGCAACATTTCGCCGCCCCATGGCCTGTAATAAGCCATGGAATATTTCGGAACACTGTCGTTTAAACGCCCCATGTTAACCCCGAGGCCGAAATCTTGACCCAGCATTCGATGGGGACGTTCCAGGTGTTCCCACCAGTTGGAGAAAAGTAATGGTAACAGGGACATATTGACTACCTGAAAATTTTTCAATTAATTTTCTTTACCGAGTTTTGGATTTCAAATGAAGCAACCTTATTACATACTTTTAAACGGCTGAGCGAACTTTGTCACGATGCACCAATTCTGGCCAATGCGACTGCTCTCAATGTACTGGTGTGGTTCGCAACATGACCGTGCCATTTAACAGGAGGCGCTTCGATCGAACGGCTGAGCATCTATATGTAAAATTTGAATCGAGCTTGATATGAACTGCTTTTAAATGAGGTATTTTTACAGCTGTTTTAAGCAGGGAATAAACAGCGAACGTAACAAAGGCTATAAAGTCTTTTCGTTTGAAAATTCTTTATAAATTATTAATTTAAAAACTCTTTTCATTATTTTGCAATTATCCTAAGTAAAATAATACATCATGAAATTTGTGAATGTTTCGAATATGTAAATAAACTAACACACTTTGTTAAAATCTTCGAGTCTATGGTTCTTTATAATAATAGTATCATGCTTATTAAATTCAAAGAATATCTTTCTAGAAACATATGTACAAATTTTTATTTTAGATTGAAATTTTGCAAAATGTTTCTTTAAATCAATTTTTGTAATAAAAAATACGTACCTATTTTTTGTTATTTTTGTATTAATATAAGGGTTCAAAAATACACTTTCTTTAAAGTAAAAATAGTCATGGTGGTTAAAATTTTCTGATTAATTCTGAATAAATATTAAATTGTAACGTTAAGGTGAAAATGTGAATATTTTAAACTGAACACGATACTTTCATGGTGCAACATACTTAACATTGCACCCGGTTTGTCAAGGTACAAAATTGAGATTACAATAGAAAGACAAGGAACTTGGCTAACCGGTTTTCCCGAGTAGAATCCCATGGGAATAAAACTAAAAAATTTAACGAAGTCCAAGATACTCTATAAATAGAAATAAATTACTACAATAAAAATTCTTCGATCTTTAGATATTTACAAATTTTTATGAATTGTAAAAATTTAATTTTTGTTGTTAAACGAGAATGAAATAAATTGCAAGACTTATCAAAAAATGAAAAAAATCTATCATAAAAAATACTGAAGGTCTCAATGCCTTATATTTACAAAGTTTTATGAACTGTAAAAATCTAATTTTTGTTATTAAACGAAGAGTTAAATAAATTTTAAAATTTATCAAAAAAAAATGAAGAAAAACTATCATAAAAAATACTGAAGGTCTCAATGCCTTTTAATTACAAGAATTCTTATAACTAAAGATAGAGAAAACACCAAAATTAAGTTATAAATTATTTTATTAAAAAACAAGGGAAGTGTAACGATTTCATACAATTTTACATCTATATTAAATAGAGTATATAAATCAGTTCTAACCTACAATAATTGCATTATGACAATATACATATAAAACAGAGAATAGTCTGTACAAAAAGAAAAATGTAGGAACCATAAAAAATTAAGTCTTATTTCTCAGGCTTCTCTTCCGTCGTCTCAGTCGTTTCCTCACGACTCTCGCTCTCTTTGGTCGTTTTTTCTGTGCTGGTAGTCGTTCCTCCACCTTCCTTCTCGCTCCGAAGGGCAGGTTTACCGGTGAACTCGATTTTGATCGTCCTCTCGTTCTGTTTCTCCTCCGTCTTCTTCAAAGGCGCGGAGATAGTCAAAATACCATCGGAGGATATGTTGGAAGCCAGTTCGTTTTCGTCGACTTGTTCCGGAAGCAGGTACTTCCTCACGAATTGTCTGGAGATGAAACCATGCTCGTCCCTCTTCTCCTCGTGTTTGGCCTCCACGACGATGAAGCGATCGACCAACTTCACGCTGATCTCTTCTGGTTTGAACTGCTGCACGTCGAGGATGACCTTGAAGGTGTCCTTATCGGCGGTTATGGTGGATGTACCGCCCTCTCCTTTTCGGAGGATGTCGGTAAAAGGTCTGTAATACAGATCGAGGACACCTCTGTTGCCCAGAGGAGAGAACCTGTCTATCCCGGGATACACCAGTTGTTCAGGATAGAGTCCCATGCCGAAATTCTGATCCAGCAATCGATGGGGACGCTCCAAATCCGCCCACCATGCGGAGAACAACAACGGCAGCAACGACATTCTTCCGATCGGTGACAGTATCTTGAAAATTTACTTTTCGAAAAAATTCGAGCACAGAAGCACGTTAGAAACACACAGATCTCGCTTCGATACACGCTTGTTCGCTGTCTCGGTTGTAACTGGAGCTTTGCCCTCTGCGACCGCTATTTATGTGCTGGGCTTTCTATGTGGTGGTACATTATCTATATCTACAGGTTTCGAGAAGTTACCGGGCTAAAACGAAAATGTCAACTGCGAGTTTTGCTTCGTTTGTTTCTGTACACGATAGCCGATTGTGCGAGAGGTAATTAATACTGTTTTCCTCTTCTCGTTGCATTATCGATCAATTTTCACGAGCGACTCGACACGCCGCTGTTTTCGCTTCGAGTACGTTCGATGTACGTTTGGGTTACGTCGAATGAAACTTCTCGAATTCGGTTTTGGGTGACGAAATAAATTAATTCGTAATTAAGATAAAGTGACGGAAGTTCGATTATCGGTCGTGGCTGATATTTTTAGAAATATATTTGGTATTTTTAACTTGGTGACTGTAGTTTGGCTGCTATTGTTATTTAATTTTGAAGGACACTTTTGTGGATATTTAAATTTTCGTTTATAAGTATTTATTGGTGTGCTGTTTTATTTTTTGCAAAGCGATTTACGCTAAAATTCAAGGTCTGAATCAATATCGTCGAGTACTCTTCGCTTATAAACAATTTACATTAGGTTACATCTTTGAAAAATTATTTTTGCTAACTTAATTTGGTAATTTTCTCATTTTAATACAAAATTGACGTTTATTGGAAAGAGTTTATTATTTAATGCTTCATATTTTTTATTTTCTTGTAAAAGATTGTAAGTAGACGATTTCTTTTGTAAATGACGTTTATCAAGAATGTTGTACCGAATTCCTACGTAATGGTTGTACGAAATCGGAGATAATTGAATAATCTGATCAACGTAACAGTTACGTAAGTGAAAAGAAAGGAATTTAGCTTATCATTTTTCGTAATTTGCACTTTATTTACATTCATTGTAACAATTATTTCTTGAAATACTGTTTATTATCCATATTTTCACGTAATATCAAGAAAAAGTAAACTTAAAAAGAAAACAGAATAAGGTAATGGTATCTTCTACAAAAGTCTAGAATTTTCGATATCTCTTTTCTGTATTGAGGTCAACGTTCTCGTTGTTTCCAAGATTATTTTCTTTGTTAATACTTTAATAATAGTAAAATAATTTTAAAATGAACATTTGTTGAATATGAATAAAATGAAAATGGATATTTTAAGTATATTATAATCGTGAAATAAATCTTTAAATTATTCCTTGTAATTTTAATTTATTATCTTATACTGATTCTTTAAAAAAATATTCAATAGTAAAATCAGTTTTTCTTTTCATGTAAATTAAAAATTTAATTAAGTATGTTAGCAGATATGGTTTTTCTCTGTTAACACATAAAGTGATTATTTAATGTAAAGTATTACATCATTCACATTATGAAGAAATATATCATATTTTTTTATTTAAACTAGAACATTCTGAACGTTACTGTCAAAGCTTCTTCAAACTTTCACATACTGCGTGCGCGCAATCTATAAATATCGAACTTTCTACAAAATCGTTTTGTCCGGGAGTTCCCGAATTTTCCAAATGGATCAATCTCGAATCATGCGTCTGCGCACTCTTGCGAATTCGCTTACAGAGATAACGTGACAACCGTTAAGTCACCTGCGTATTACTCATCGTAATTGACACCTGTCAGAAAAAAAGAGAACATCCCGAATTAACCATAGCAGTGACGCATCATTCTGAGGCGTTGCCCTAAATGCTTTCTCTGCAAAATAAGTTGATTAATACACAAGTATACTTGCGTTTGCTTTATGTGAAATTTGAGTTTCTATAAAAAAGACATTCAATACTTTCTAAATTTATAAAAAATTTATAATGTATTTTAAATTTGTCATGTATGTTTAAATAAATAAATGTTCAATTAAATAAATAAATTAATATTTCAATGAATCCATACAAAATTTGAGCTTCTATAAAAAAGACATCCATGTCTATTTTCTAAATTTATTAAAAATGATCTTTTTAATGTATGTTTAAATGTATAAATATTCAATTAAATAAATAAATTAATGTTTCAACGAATTCATGCAAAATTTAATGTTTCATGTGTTTCTTAATTTAAATAATAAAAAACACACATGTGTCCATCCGAACCCACCTTCGATGAGCCATAATCCGCGATAAGTTTATTTTCTCCGCGTCTGCGAATATTTTTTTAATGATAATCACGTAGAAAATAGAAGCTTATCTGCGAACGGTGTGTTTTGTGCGTAACTGCACTATGAGTGTCCAAAATAAAATTTATTATGAAAAATGATACAAATAATGGCACAGTATGCTATCAGTAAAATTCCGTAGTATAAATATCTCGAATAAAAATTTATTATAAAAAATTATACAAGTAATTTACTTTGACACAGTATGCTGCGTGCATCAACGAGAAATTGAATTTTTAGCAAAATGGTTACTGGAATGTTTCAGAAGGTAAACAACCATGCTATTTTTTATCTTGGAAATAACTACCCCTCGGAGTTACTGCGACGCAGATATGGCGTCTCTGCTCTTGGAAATAAAGATAACGAAATGCGTAGTAACCTTGCCATAACCTTCCCCTTCTAAATGGGGTTCGCAGGATTGTGATGTAACCAGATTGCTGATCAACCACAAGGCCAATGTCCAAGGCAGTTCCTGCTGAATAAACGTTCGAACTGACCAACGCAGACTGACGTTCGATTTTTCTCTACTTTCGGATATTTATGTTTCTCTGATTAAATATTTACTGGAAAGTATTGTTTGGTTAGTGAAATAAGTAAGGACACGTTATGGGACTTTAAGTATAATTTCTATTATTATTTAGTTTTATTAGTAAATTTATGTTTAATCCTTAATTTTATATATTGATATTGTTAAAAGACATTTTATATATAGATATTGTTAAAAGACATTTTATATATTGATGTTATTAAAAGACATTTTATATATTGATATTATTAAAAGACATTTTATATATTGATATTATTAAAAGACATTTTATATATTGATGTTATTAAAAGATATTATTAAAAGAGATTATATCAACTGCTATAATCATTTGAGTTGTAGTGCTAACTACTAACGTGTATTGTACTAACGCTATCGCAAAATAATGTTACTGAAAAATTAATCAATTTCCAATAACAGCTCTTAAGAATGTTAACAGAAGAATTGTAATATGTAATGAATGACTATAGATAATTTATCGCAATTTCTATGGCAAAAATATTTGTGTTTGGCACTGTCTGTACCTTTTTATCGTCGACTTAACGTATACGTGTCGTGAAACACGGAAAATGAGTTACGCAGTTTCGGAGCAAGATAAATGCGCAGAAATTCATTTTATATATCCATTTCTGCCATAACCATGAAACAGTTTTGAACATCTCTAAACTGTTCTAAAAACATATAAAATATCTTGAGAAACTAAACAGTCTTGCAAAATTAAATTGTATTTAATTATGTTTCATAGGAAATATATAGAAAGTTCATTTACAATTATTATAATATGTATAACAGTGTATTATTTGACGTAATCATTTATGGGAAAATGATAAATAGTAATTTAAGTAAAGAAACTAATTATTTAATCAGCGCCGTTAATGAGCTTCTCGATAACTTCAATTTTTTGTACAACTGTGATGACGTTCTTGATCAGCGGAATACGAATATCAAAACAAAAGTAAACGTAAGAAATACGTAACATTTGAGACGTAAACGTTTCTACAACGTTGCTGCGACGTTAACCGTGCGTTTGGCCCACGTCAGAACGTCGATACAAGCAAGCAGATACGTTGTGGAATACTCTTGAGACATCATCCAATGAATTATACAGTGATTGGTATAGTGAATTGTATAGTAATTATAATTTAAACTAATTGAAACTTCAACTAAAATTATTTTAGAGAGACCTATTTATTTTGCATTAAAAACTGGTGAAAATTGAGTTAGAGATAGAATAAAATAAAACAGCTATTTTAATAAAAAATCTTTCATTATGTTATACACTGTAAAAGTGATAATAATAGTGGTAGCATAATATAATTGATATATTGGTTATTATAATTAAGAATGTGTGTAATAATTGACACAAAATAATTTTATATTGATTCAAAGAAGGACACCATTTTTAACAAACATGAAACACACATATTCCACAGTAGTTCACTTTATTGAATTTTAATTGCACACTGCATTAAAAACTATATACTAAATTAACTTACTAAAGTATTACAAATATATTTAACTACTATATTTGACAGAATAACTAAAAAATTAATTAAATGTATTTTAATTTGTATTAAAATAAATATGAGATGTACAATAAGGACATGACAAATTTCCTGATGTAACAAAAATAACTTGTATAGATAACAAAATTAAAGCCAAGTCATAATACAGCTGATGCAACACTCACTTAACCTAGCGAATAGGTTGATGCAATTTCCTAACAATTCTCAACAATTTCTTAACAACTTAATAACACCTAAAGCTTGTATAAAACATTGTTTCTGAGGTCTAATAATTATCAGAGTAATTATCCATAATTATCCTCAATCAAATATCTGGGAAGAATACACAATACTTTACAGGTAAAGGAATTTTTGTGTTAGATCAGAGCTGTTAAAATTTCAAATCGCTGTTACGTCATTGTTAACATCGGTCGATACCAAACGCGGGCATTATTCGAATTTTCAAACATGACAGAAAGAATGAAAGAAAAATTCGAAGGTTAGCTAAATACTATAATTAACAAAAAATTAACATCTAATGTACATCTATATTTAATCAGAAATTTTGTAGAACGTTCTAGAATTTTCGTGAAAGAAAGATCAATCGAGAATCTACCTACTGCACGTGCTCGAAGCTCCATGAACTATATATAGGAATTGTGTAGCCGGCTCACGCGACAGTGCATAGAGAACAAGCGTGGCGTTCGCATCGTTCACGTAACCTCATATCAAGCTTCTCAGTGATTTTAAAAAATAAAAATGAGACGAGGTGTAACATTGATTCCAAGATTGTTTTCTCACTGGTGGGAAACGTTGGAGCAACCACATCGGTTGATGAACCAACACTTCGGCAGAGCATTACGTCCGGAACAGTTCTTCAATTCGGTATTCGATAGATCACCATTTCGCATGTCCCCGATGCAATATGCATTTCAACCTTGGTTAGAGTGGGAACGCGAAGAGAAGGCTGGATGGTCGATATTAAAGGACGATAAAGACAAATTTAAAATCATTCTCGACGTGCAACAGTTCAAACCTGAAGAGGTTAACGTAAAAGTCGTCGACAATTATATCGTCGTAGAAGGTGAGTGTTTTAAAATAAAATTACGCGCTCTCTTGTGATCTGCTGCGTAACTATAGTGGGGGACAGTGCGTAGTACTAATAAATTGTAATTGAAGTGACTTTATTTTTATTTATTTGTAATGACGTTTGGTGAAGCTTTTAAAAATGTTACTTTTTCATTTTTGAGTTGAATGAAGTATTTATTCCTTTCTTTCGACTATAGTTATGTTGCTAAGTTATTACGTATATGCAACGAATACTAATCTATATCGAATACTAATTTTCCTATAATTATTTTTACAGGAAAACATGAAGAAAAGGAAGACGACCACGGTATGATTTCGAGACACTTCGTCAGGAAGTACTTAGTTCCCGATCAATGCGATCCTGAAAAGGCGACGAGCAGTTTGTCCTCAGATGGTGTTTTGACAATAGTTGCACCAAGGAAGCCGGAAGCCATTGAAAACAAAAAAGAAAGGGTTATTAAAATTGAACGCACGGAAAAGCCATCAGAAGAAGAGGAACCTCAGAAATTAAGACAAGCTCAAAGCCAATAGAAATTTGTTGACTGTTTTTTTACTTATGTGTTTAGTATATTTATCAGTCTTTCATCTGTGTTCCTTCATTTAGTGTATAGATACATGTATAAATAATTTTTACGTTTCTGTAAGTTAAGTCTGAATTTGTACGAATTAAATAAAAACTTTGTACAAAGAAAATAATTGTTGGGATTTTATATGATGTCCATTTCTGCTAATTAAAAAATTTTTAATTGTCATAACTTTGAATAGAATAATTCTGTTTTTTAGAAAATTAAGTTAAACTTTGATTTAAGTGCAAAATTTGCATTATTTTTCGATTGGAATTTAAATTTTCATCAAAACAAGATATTTTTTGGTATATTCATAGTAAAACTAGGCTGAATATAAATAAATATAATACTGAAAATAAATATCATTTTAAGTTAATTCATTTGAAAATTAATATTTCAAAGTTATAAGATTATAAAAGAAATATAGTTATCCTTTTGTATTGTGCGTTTGAATATTTAGATTACCGAATCGAAGTAGATAAGGTTATGTTGTTTGCCGGCTGCGTCGAAACGTCTCGTAAACGACCAGAACGTTCCTTTAAATATTTCAACGAATTAAATTCAAGCAATTTGAATATTATTTGAAAAACATAATTTCAGAATGATTACTCAAATAATTTATTCTGCGATTTGATGATTAAATGCTGTTTAAAACAATTTTGCATTAGTTTATTTAAATAAGAAAATGGATTCTCTTTGAATTATTTCAGTATTTATATTTTGTATTGATACTAATTTTTATCAAAATAATTTTTCAAATACTTACTATTCCTTTTGTTAACATTGCCAGCTGTGTCAAAATACATATTTTGAAAAATATAACAAATTCATTCAAACTCAGGTTAGTTTATTCCGACAAAATATTTTATTCTTACAAAAATGATTATATATGTTAAATTATTTATTTCAATGAAATCTTAACAAATTATTAAGGGGATGATTTATTTGAATTTCATACAAAATAAACAACTTTTATTTCTCAAATAAAAGTAAGTGAACTGGAACCGATTATGAATATATTTCAAATAATTTTATTTCGAACAAAGTATACGCAAGTCTAATATAAAATTATATATTATGTCCGATATTAAGTGATACTGATACTTTACAATGCACTATCAGCAATGCAGTTCTGTGGAACAATGATAATCTTATCGAGCACCAAAGAAATAATCTAACTCAATTCAAAACTCAACTCTAAAGTTATATTTATTTTTCGCAATGTCTAGAACTTTTAGAACCGAACTGTTTATTTTATATTCAACTATGTCCTTCAAAACTAATAACGACTTTGCATTTGAAACGAAAACGAAATCGATAACAAGATACTTTATGGAATTTATGGGATGGGAAATGTAAGGATCAATTCACGACACAAATTTAATTTTAATTTACTTATAAATTTATTAACATAAAAAAATGACACACATTGTCTTTAATAGTCTTCTTACTGACAGAGAATATATACACATACGTATATTAATCTCTAACGAAAACGAAATGATATGCTATGAAACGAAATGACAACTTATAAATATAAAAACCTATCGTTGAACGTTGGTGAACTAATAACATATAAAATACTATAATATTTTTAAACCGTAGATAAACGATTAATGACTATATCGAATAGGAATATCATGAATGGCAGATAGTAGTACGGAACCTCTTCACTTCTTCTCTTCTTTCTTCTCCTCGCCCTGCTTCTGCTGCTGCTGCTGCTGTTTCGACGGTTTATTCTGGATCGCCGGTTTGCCGGTGTGCTCGATCTTGATGGTTCTCTCGTTCTCGATCTTAGGTTGGTCCTTCCTTGGTGCAGTGATGGTAAGTACACCATCTGAAGAAAGCTTCGACTGAACCTGGTCGAGATCGCACTGTTCCGGTATCATGTATTTTCTCATGAACTGACGGGAGATCCAGCCATGTTCGTCGCGTTTCTCTTCGTGCTTCGCCGAGACCACCACGAACTTGTCGACGACTTTAACGTCGATCTCGTTAGGCTCGAATTGCTGGACATCGAGCACTACCTGGAACTTGTCCTTGTCAGCCTGAACGGTCGATGCACCTCCCTCGCTCGTGCGAAGCAAATCAGCCCAGGGTCTGTAGTACGATGCTCTTCTTCGTGGTTGCAAATACAGCTCCATGCGGCTGGGGGACAGCAATTGTTCCGGGTACAGACCCAAACCGAAATTCTGATCCAGCAGTCGGTGCGGGCGGTCCAAATCCTCCCACCAGTCGGAGAACAGCAATGGTACCAGAGACATGATGATTTTTAAGTCTTGTTATGCGATGAAATTGAAGAAAACGTTATTTGAAATGTTATCGCTTTGTGTCGTTTAGGCAACGAGAAATTCGCTTGAACTCGCGATGCTCACTCGTCGGTTGCTATGCAAGTACTGCTTTCAGAGCCGGCTGCGATCGTATTTATGGTCGAGCCGGCGCAGCTCGCGACGATTCGCGAAACTTCTAGAATCGAACAGTTATCCAGACAGCGCTGTATAGCATATAACGTTCATGGAAGGCAAAAGCCGGCTCACGTAGGCAATTTATTCGAATTATTATGTGTTTACACATCTAACGAACACGTAGAAACAAAATCGAGATCGTTTATCTTCTAATTATTACCTACATCATGTTGCTTCTTTTTTGCTGGAGAATTCTATCGGATGTTTTTCATACCGGATGATATGGAATTTATTTATGAATTTTGTTATAAACTGGAAATTGTCTTGTTTTATACAGTACAAAATTTTGAAATTTAAGTAGGCTCACGTAGGCAGTTTGAATTGTTTTGTATTTACAAGTTTGACATTAGACCTACCGGCTTTCGGCGCACGCTTATTTTTAAATCGAAAACAAAAAGAACTGAATAAATAATGGATGAAAAGTAATATAGGATGTATGAATATCTTTTATCTTTGCAAAAGTCAGTGTGTAATTCGATAAAGTACCTTAACGAAATTTTTTAATTAATTTAGAGTATTGTATTGATTCCTTTGATAATCTTACTTTTAATGAACGTACATATATTTTTCTAAATGAAAACAAAACTGTTTATGTATTATTTATAGCCGATTTTGTATAATTTTAGTTTTTCTAGAGAATTCTAGTTCTGGAACTTTCACCTAACTTTTCCTATTGTTTTATGATTTTTTAAATAATTTGTTAAGATTTGGAAAATATTGACTTAAAAATGTCAAAAGGTATTTCAGAAGTTGATTAAAATTTATTTAAATGCAAAATAGAAAGTTGTAACACTTCAGAACTAAATAATGGAATAATCTAGAAAAATTTCAGTTTTATGTAAAAATGAACTAAAACACAATTATTTAAAAAAATATCTGGTCAAGTATAGCATTATAATATTCAAATAATTATTTTCTACATAAAATTTGAATAATATCCAAAACTAATTTATATTACAAATCAAGTAATGTATTATAATAACTAAAAAGTGCAAATAAATAATGCTGTAAATGCCAAAATTAAATATCTCATGATTGGACTTCATATAAACACATTTTTCATTAACAAAAAACAGTTTTATAAGAAAATAACATTTACAACCTATATTACTTGCACTCATCAATTAATAACATAAAAATACTATTTTCTGAAATAAAAGAGAGGTCCCATGAGAGATTAAACTTAGAATAATTCAAATTTTATATTAAATCAATATATTTCATACAGGAAACATAAGAAAATTTACAATTATATCCAAACATGTATGTTGTGTATTTGTACACGTTCTCTTCTGAAATGACATTCATATTTTAATAGAATGACACATATTCTGAGTCACTGTACTTTCTCGAACCGTGACTTCGCATTGTGCACATTCTGATCAGCTGTATTCTGTCAAAATTTTTAATTTTTTGTTTGATATCTGGAAAGCTCGATTTCGGGAAAATTCTATATACCGGCTACTAGTACCCCCACTATGTTCCTGGACGAAAGCAATATATAGACGCGCGCAGCGGCCATTACGAGTACATTTGAAGGAATCTTTAACGGTGACGCTTACTGCTGCCAAAAGTTGTATTCTAAGCGCGAAAAACAGTGCGAGATTGTAAATTAAAAGAGTGAGTTACAGTTTTGAGTGATATAGAGAATAAGTCTGTGAGAACAAATTCATATTTTACTGAAGGTTACAGAAACGGAAGAAAGGATGTCTCTTCTACCGATGCTATTCTCCAGCTGGTGGGAGGATCTGGAGAGACCTCATCGTCTCTTTGATCAACATTTTGGATTAACATTGAGTCCTGACGAACTGCCTAGTGCTTTGGCACCTTTCGAGTCTGACGTTCTGGTACTTAGACCACGTCGTCGTGGAGTAAGGAGATACCAACCTTATGACAGAGCTGTTGAACGTAAAACCAGTGGAGCATCAACAGTACAAGCTGACAAGGACAAGTTCCAAGTAACATTGGATGTTCAACAATTTGCACCAGAAGAAGTGACTGTCAAAGTTGTGGGCAATAATGTAGTCATCGAGGGCAAACACGAAGAGAAACAAGATGAACATGGATGGATCTCCAGACAGTTCGTACGAAAGTACCTTGTACCAGAACAGTGCGATATCGATCAGATTCAGTCAAGTTTATCATCTGATGGAGTATTAATGATCACTGCCCCGAGAAAGGAGTCAGAGCCAAAGAATGAGAGAATCATCAAAATTCAAAATACAGGACAACCTGCTTTAAGAGAAGACTCAAAATCAAATGAAGCACAAAAAGAGCAACAGGCAACACCTCAGAAAAGTGCGTCGCAACAAAGAGGACAGAAGGAGCAGACAGTTAAGGCTGCTTAAGAGATCTGTTTAATGTTGGTTGCATTTTAGCAGCAAACATGTTATATTTGTAAACAGTATTTTGTTATTTCATTGTACTTATGACTGATTTCAAGCATTCTTTTCCATTCCATTCAAGTTAATATCATTGTGTTAATCTCGTTCTGTAATTTTTCATTGTTCCTATAAATTAGTAATTTAGATAGATATTAAGTTATTAAATTTTTGACATGTCATAAAATATTGAGATTGTAAACATACCTTAATTGTTTTTGTAACTATGTATGTCATGTTATTTAAAATTTCTTTGTAATAAAGTGTTTTGTAATAAAATTAAAGTTTTTTATATAATTATTTGTGTTCATTTATTATTCCCTTAAGTCCTATTTAGGGAAAGGTAAATAGAAATAAAATATAGGAAATTCAATTTATATTAAAACTTTAATATAATTAATTGTACATTTGTGATAAAAAAGATTATAAAACCTAACAATTAAATATATAAGATTAAAAAATATGTTTCTTTGACAGTGGACGGCACTTTGATATGTTAAGATAGTCTAACTACTTACTTATATAAAAATATTAATATTTCTGAACTTTTAATAATCTTTTGGACGGAACATGTACTATGTCTTTTCTTAACACTCAATAATTACTTCACATTTTTCTGGTAACACAAAAATACTTAAAGCGCTTATTTACACTATGTACAAGTGTGGAGAATCAAAATTTGAAGTAAATTTAGTTCATTTAAATGTATGCATATACCAATTGAAGTAAATGCAATCAGATCTAACTATTTAAAAAAAAAATACATTTAAGTAAATCTGAAATGTAAGAATTGAGTATTTTCTAAATATCTTATGTTGCAAATTGTATAGCAACACCTATAAATAGTAATAGGGTTGAAATTGTAATACCAGTAGCAGTATTACACCTATGATCGAAATAACAGAAACACCATATTACTTCATCATAATAATCTCTATGAATATCCAGTTGAGAAATAGAGTTATTCACATAATGTCCCAATTTAACATCTTTGGCAGCTGCTCTACAACCTTCATATCTATCTGCTGGAATGTCTGTTCTAAAGCCACGTACAGAGCTTAAACACTCTCGTGTTATCATGGTTTCCGCTGGAAAAAATTTACAAAGTATAGTTACATTAATTAGAAAATATAGTTAAATATTAATGTATTTTTAAGCTAATGCTAGTTCCTCCATATTTGTACCTCCTTTCTTTTCAATAATTTTTACACATTTGTCATCATATTCTGGGCAGGTCTCTCCCCAATACCATAACCAATTTAAAGGAGTGCCACACCCAGGCTGATTACTGTTACATCTGTAACAGTACAAGCTCTCTCCTGCAAATATAGATTGCACATTTTAAATATATAAATTTACATTAATCATATTGTTTATATATTAATAATTAAACTATCATTTTACCTTTATTAATGAGCATACTCAACAACACAATAACACAAATTATTTTGTTCATTTTCACAGTTAATGGTATAAAATATTTTAAATATACAATAAAAAATATCTTTTTTATTTTAGATATAAAGCCAAAATTTGCTGAGGTTTGTGTTTTCACTTCGTGTTTTTATAAACCTTGTACGCTTACAGTATATATTGTGTGATATACACTAATCTCTAGATTGTACATTCAAGTGTAACTCTACCTTCTCTGGGGAAAATGGCAGTTACAGGAAACAAATCCCAGTGCGACATACACTATATATAATTTATAACCGGCAGTTTCGAAATAAATGAAATTTTCATAAGACCATGCTGACTTTTAACAGCAAGCTGCTTTATTGCATATTTTACAGAAGCGCGATGCTAAAGATTATATCACAACGTAAGTGATCGTTTTTAAAATTTATATTTCTGATCAGTTCAAAAACAGTACTGCGAGTGCCATCTAACGATCAAGTGAAAAAATAATAAAATGAAATGAAATGAATGTTATACCGACATCGCAAATTGCTCTACAAAATCGAACGGGTTAGAAAAGTGGGCGCAAATTCGGAAAACTATCATGCTCCGATATCAATTAAATTTTTTTAAACTAAGCTATCGTTCACAAAAGAAGATATCTGTGAGAATGGTTTCTGGCGATACAAAAGAAATTTTGTTGCCATTATTATGTTATTCCCTATATCATTGACGAGATATTGCGTAGTGTGCGAACTGTTCTGAATATATAATAGTTTTATTCTTATATATTGTTTAAAATTTAAATTTTAGCGCGTTTTTCAAAAAGTGACGTCATCGACGAAAATGGAACAAGTAGCGCCATCTCTCCGGCGAACAGGGTGAACTACACGGTTTTGAATCACCTACTTCATTAGTTCCTATTTCCACCGCTAGAGGTCTAAATACCAACTTTATAGCGAGAAACTTCAACTCCTTCGACATCTAGCGGCGAAAGATAGGAACTAATGAAACTACAGTTTTAAATACGTGTAGTTCATCCTGTTCGCCGGAGAGATGGCGCCACCCATTCAATTTTCTAAAAAATGAAAAAAGTCGATACCAAATATTCTTTAAACTTATTAAATTACAAAATATTTTTAAAAATTACTTAAAGTACATAGAATTCTTTTAGAAACTTAAAATTAAAATTGTGTATGTTATTATTATACGTAAGTATGTTATAATATAACTGTTATGTTATTGTTTACTTAAGAGTTGTATTGCAGCTATTAATAAGTTCAAAATTAATTTGAAATTAAAAATTTTATTTTTCATGTCATGCTTCTTTGACAAAAGATTGCACCTAAAAAAGTATTCTTCCAAACAAGTAAATTTCCAATCAATTAAATCCCAAACCCCGTCTAAACGTAGCATAATTTCCGCAATAAATAAGATCCAGCGTCCCGTGGGATATCTAACCAGGTAAAATAAACGTTAAAACTAGCGACCAGTATCTGGCAGCGATTCTCGCCACAGGAATCGGTGGCACTATATTACGATCGTTGGATACCGTCTTAGAAGAGTCGTCCTCATTGTCGTCGGTGGAGATCTGCAGATTTTGTCCTTATCCTCGGACAACCGGCGAAAACTTTCACGATAAACTCGACGCGAATGTCCTCGAAGTGTTCCCTTCGCTCCTGTTCTTTACTCCGCTTTCCAGGCTTTTCCATTCGAACACTGAAAATGCGATTACGTAATCTCGAACGGGTATACATTATACGTACATAGAGTTACACCTCCTTCTTCCTCGTATCGTTTCAGATACTTGGATATAGATACGAAAGGCAAAGGTTTGAACGGAGGAAATATGGAGGGAGGTCGAAGGGTTTTGGATATCTCATGGATTCCAGGAGTAGCCCGAGGCGTTCAACCAATTAGCTAACTCCACGGTACTTCACCCTCGAAACCGCTAACGAAGAACCTAAGCGAAGGAAGAAAACCGAGGGGTTGGCGGAGGTGAAGGAGAAATCTAGATATTCGCGAGGTGGATTCCGCTTGCTGCATGGATGATCCGCCCGCGGCTCTTCCCGCCCGTTTCTACAGCTATCCCGAAGGACCCACCGTTGCTCCGTCGCGGCTTCGTCAGTTTTACTTCGTCTTCTGTTTATTTTGGTAAGACGCTCGCGATCAACTAGATTTCCAGATACGCCGAATTGCTAGAAAATATTTACTGCCTTATACCCTTTCGGCGTGGAATTTCACCAAATACTTTTGTTACGCAACTGCACGAATAAAAGATATATTTATTTGTAATATAACAATGTATTGATTACTTAACGCTATTACATGCATTGAAATAACACTATGATGGCTGCCTATGCAGTCAAATGTCACATGGGCCTGGCAATATTTTTGGAGGATTAATTTAACAAAATTTTATGTGAAGTTTCAAAATAATTCAACGTGTGCAAACATAGATATGAAACGAACGAGAACAACAATAATTACGAGACGTTTAATATAACAAATTTAATATTTTTCTTTGTGTGATAGTTGTTAGAGCAACCACCTACGTTTATCAATCGTCACACGCATGTTGTGTGAGCAACCATTATAGTGTTCATCAGAAGAACAGAATGATTCTTGCAAAAAAATAATTACACCACGTAAGGATACTTACTTGAACATCCTACTAAACATTTCTTACTAAATTTCAAAAGAACCAAATATTTTACAAACTTGTCACTGTCACTGACAGCGATATGTCTACATCTTTAAACAATTTCAAAAGGGTTAATTTTATAGAACATAAGATATGCTTTCTACCGAAGTAACGCAAGATTAGCATTATCGAACTTCGTTCTCAATGGCGATCGTCCTTTCTTTCCCTCTGTTGGTATCCTGCTTTTATTTCCCCGAAGTTTAGAGCAGGGAATGTAAGGGTGGTTCAACGAGACCGTTAAGTTTCCATCTTGGTTGCCATTTAGCGCTTCGGAAAGCGCCCGGGGCAGTGAGACCGGTAGACAAGCTGCAGGGAAAGAAAAGGGGGACGAAAGAATGGGCGGGAAACAAAATACGAGAAACTTGGGGTAGATAAAGGGCATAAAAGTTAATAATGCTTAAAAATCGATGTTAATCACGTTAAAGAATTACATTGTGGTATTTGAAGCGGTTATAATTTGTTGTATACAGGTTTAGAGTTAACAGGAAAATTATTATGTAAATTGTAATAGTGATGCATGTATATTGAAATAGGATATATTTCTTATGAAGTAGGATATATGATTTTCTTGTAATATAAGATGCATGATACACATATATATTGCAAATGCATATTCACATTGTAAATTCACAAATGTATCTACAAATGCATTTTACAAATTTATTGACAAATACATAATTTCATTAGCTAGTTTATAAGTACTTTATATCAGCTGACCTGTAACAAGGTATTTGCTAAAATGACCCACTCAGGCAACGAAAAGTAGGTGCTACGATTTCTGGTAAATTTATTCAGTATCTCTGTAGATTTGGCGGGAAGATTGGTAATTGAAAGATACGATAATAGAGTATCGTCACGCAGCAAAGTCGCAATTTCCTCGAGCTTGACATTAGTTTCGATAGTCTTTGCTTATCGCGTGGCGGCGTTTAAATTCCTGTTTATCGAGACACCGAGTAAATTGCCTTTGAAGGAGTGCTCTCTGTCGCCGGGAGATTTATCGTTGAACCAACTTCCGTGGACTTTTCCTCGCAGGAAGCGAGTCGATGCTCTCACGTCTCTCACGACGTGACGGCATAACTTTGCATAGACCGATATGAGTCAGCCACGTGTCATCCGTATGTACAAACCTTTCCAGCCGAATCTTATGATCGAGATAAGACGTTCGGCTACGAGCCACGGTTCGTTGGCATCTCTGCATCGCGTGATAAGCTGCGACGCGAATACGAAACAGTGTCTCCTCCTCTGCAAATTTATTGGGAATCATCTTCTTCCTATATCGTTTCGCTCGTGCAAACCGATCGCCTCGGTGCAACGATCGTACAGGAAATTGCAACTTTTCGTGAAATTTTTATCTGAGTTTTCCGACGATCTTTTGTTCTATTTGATGTTCGTGCGATTAAACGATGCAACAAAAGCGGTTTTATTAAAATTAGATATGGCTCTGTTTGTTTGAGTTAATAGATGAAAGGGTGAATTTTAAGTAGGAGAAGATTTTTGTAAAATATGCAAGGGTCTCTTTTGTTCTTTGGTTTACTTGGATCTCTACTTGCACTGTTACTGCTAGATTATTTATTACACATATCAATGTTAAATAATTAAAAATTTTGGAGAATTTAAAACTGATGAAAAATTGTTACCAGAATTGGTAACAAACAATTGATAAAAGTATATATTTGTTTTAAATTAGTTAAGACTATTTCCATCTTTAAACCCCTATCAACCCTTGATCTCATTTGGAGTAAAGTGATGACTATCAATAATTGTCCCGAATAAGTGTTTCCTAATACAATTATTTTAACATTCTCTAATATATGAAATTAATGATGTATCTTGTTCAGTCCAAATTTCCAAGTTTCATCTAACAAACTACATGATCTAGTACCCAACCACCTGACGCCGATTTTAAACATTGTATTTTCTTGAAATTTCTCTCGTAAAAAATTCTCCCATCAAAAAGAACACGAAAGAAAATCTCTGACCACCATTTTAATGTTCGAATTTTTCGAACTACCCTACTGTATACATTAAAATGCTAACAATCTTCGACAACGTTCGCGTTTTGTTGGTTCCTCGTTTACTCGTCGAAACTTGCTGAATAATTTAATATCTGCGCACGTTGAGGAAAATGTATCTCGTTTGTTTTCTCTCGGCTAAAGTTTCGTATAAAATGGTTCATTATGTTAAACGTCTTGAAAAGGTTAACGAAAACATTTGTCAAAAAACAATCCATCGGTTTTGCACAACTTTTGAGATCGTAAATATGAGTTTGATTGCAATTGCTTTTGCTTATTGCTTAAATTAAAACGACGCCCATCGACGGCCATCTTGAAAATAGTGTGATCATGTGCCATAACTTCACTTTAGTCATTAAATTGTTTCACTCTTTTCATTAAATTAAGATAATGTTTTCAATATAAATTTCTTTTGTACTTTTCTATTGTTAAGGTTTTAAATAGATTATAATATAAAATTTGTAGTGTGCAATCTTTTGGCGGCCATCTTGAAAGTAGTCTGATCATGTGCCATAACCTCACTTGAGACATTAAATTGTTTCACTCTTTTCATTAAATTAAGATAATGGTTTAAATATAAATTCCTTTTGTACCTTTATATTGTCAAGGTTTTAAATAAACTGTAGTAATAGATTATTGGCTGATGTACAGTTTTTTAAAAATATAAAATTGGTAGCACCTCTAACATAACCTATAATATATTACACAACTGATATATTATTATTACGGTATACAAAATAATGTAACATATACAAAAATGTTATGTAACAATAGTACGTAACAATAATAATATTGTTCAAGTTCTTAATATTAGAATAAGTTTTCTATTAAGAACATTAGTCTTGAATTAAGAATAAAAGAATAAAAGAATAAAATCTCTAAAAAATACACCTAGCATCAAAAAGCCATAAAAGTAACGTGTTGTTAAGCAGCTTATTAAAAGCTATGCATAGGCAATTTTCTTAATGAAACATTTTGAAGGACGTAAATGAATTTTCGCGAACGAATTACACCAGTTTTTGTCCACTTTTATCGTTCATTAATTATAGCCATATTGCAACGCGCGAACGGGGAGCCGCGTTAACACGAGCAATCAGTACATCTGTTCCTACGTTCAATTAATTTTGAAATAATCGATACAGAACGCGCGTGTAAATTGCCGATCGCTTCGAATTTCTATCGATAACATTCTCACGCTGGCTACCACCGGCCCAGCCCGAATAGAATTTCTGGGTCGCATCCATATTATTCCGTCTCTCGCGCAATTTACGAATATCGACGATTCGGACGCAATTCCTTTTTTTTTTACGCGCGCATGATCGTTGAATTTCCCGTGGATCCTAAAAAAAAGTCCCATGTTACGTTGTCGAGCGATTCATCTCGTGTACGAGCACTCTTGTAACTCGTTACTATCGATACAACCTCGTAAATGTATTCGATCGGTGTTAGGTTGCAAACTGAAATCACGGGGATGGAGATACTCAAATATTTGTAACAAACGTGCTTATTTAGATTTATTAGTTTGCTTGTTGGTATAATTATTTTAAAAATTTTGTTTGAAATTAAATTTAGGAATGGTTGAAATGTGGGAAAATTAGAGGGGTAAAAATTATGTAATTTTTAAATTTACAAATTACTAAATCCTCAAATCACTAAATCACCAATTCACCGAAACCTCAAAATCCCAATTTTCTACATCCACAAATCTTCAACTTTCCAAAGTTCCAATCTCCACATTTCCAAACCCTTAAATTTAAAATTTTCCAAATTTCCAAATCCCCAAATTACTAAACTCTCAAATTTCTAAATCACCAATTTACCAAAACCCCAAAATCGCAATTTTTTACATCCACAAACCTCCAAATCCTCAAAGTCCCAAACCTCCACATTTCCAAACCCTTAAATTAAAAATTTTCCAAATCCCCAAATTACTAAACCTTCAAATTTCCAAATCACCAATTTACCAAAACCTCAAAACCCCAATTTTCCACATCCACAAATCTTCAACTTTCCAAAGTTCCAATCTCCACATTTCCAAACCGTTAAATTTAAAATTTTCCAAATCCCCAAATTACTAAACCCTCAAATTTCCAAATCACCAATTTACCAAAACCTCAATTTTCCACTTCCACAAATCTTCAAATCCTCAAACCCAAATTCTAAAATTCCGTACATATCAAATTCCCCGAAACTACAATTTCCGAATTCCGAAATTTTCACCCGCATCAACGTTTATCCGTCTGAGCGAAATAAAATCAGCAGAAGTTGAATACGACGATTGTAGAAAAATTAGGGAGTTTCATGAATGTAACAATGCATCATCGGGCGAGGAGAACGGGACAAAAGGGGATGTTGTATGGCGAAATAGAAAATGTAGTATTGGTCCAGTGGCCCAATTCGTGTATTTTTTTTTCCCTCGCAACTATACAACACGCGTACGTGTTGCAAATCGAAATTCTATCTCGAAACGATGCGTGGAAGAGTGCTATCGAGAAGTAGGGTGTCGGAGAGGGGTATGAACACCGTGTTCGATGCCGGGTATATCCAACGATATCTCGAACATGACCGTGTTCAACCCCTCTCGTGTGTACCGACAAAAACCAAATTCAACAGCAACCGTGCTGAAGGCTCTTCTTTTTTTATACGTTGCAAACCTACCGTATGCAGGATGAAATAAACGGCAGTGTGAACCAAGTCTCTACTTTATCCGCAAAAAAAAAGACTAGACATATAGGGTGTTTTCGAAAGACTTTTGAGGAATAGTTTTGCTTGTGGAAATTTGTGTTTTATTGCAAGCTAGTGTAATAAAAATTTTAAAACTTGAAATTTTCAAACTTTTATTCAAATTTTTTATTTCTTAAATTTGTTATAATATACCCAAAAATGTTTAAATATTTAACTGTCTAAATTTTCAAATTCTACCTCAAGTTCCCAATTTTCAAACAGTCTTCTCAAATCCCAATAAAAAATTTTCAACATAAAAATTTCTTAATTCTTGAATAAATTCAAAGCGAAATTATAGAACAAATAGAAAAGGAAATTAAACGTCGCAATAACCGTTTACAATTTCCCGTTAAATTCGGTCGAAATGCGTAACATATTGAAAGCCGTTCGGCAAAATTGTTTAAAAAATTTGGACAAGAATTCAATTACAGCGGGACCAATCACGTATATCGAGGACAAATCTCGTCGCGTTAACAGTGACAGGGAACTTTCACTTTATTTCCCGTATTATCTAGATTAATTAATTCGAATTCGCTGTCGGAATTCGCGTAATCCTTTCGGACCACGCAGCTTGCACCGGTGCACCATTCAAAATTGTAAATTAGCGATTTGCAGATAATTGTCGTGTTTCGTCGCTGCTTTCCTCTTTTTCGTTTCCCGACCGAGAGAAACAGCATCCAGGGATAAACACGAGGAGGAACAGAGACGCGAAACGGCCGGTGATTCCGGGAAAATTCTCTCGTGTACCGCAATTGTATCGAAATATCAATGCAAGTGCGTATCGATACTGATACGATTATCGAAAGCCATACCGAAAATTGATGCGTTTTTATCGTAATATTAACTCGAAAATCGCGACGACGTTATTGAAATTTTCTACCTGTCGCTCGGTTTTTTGCGCCTTTTCCCACTAACGTTTCCGTCGCAATGTAAAATGGTCGAATTAACGAGGAAATCGATCGTTGCGACTCGTCAAACGGCACAGAAATACGAATTCTCTATATCGATACGCGAATGTTTTGAATTTAAATGAAAATAGCCGATGTACCGTTTTCCTCTTTTTTTTTAATTATTTAATCGATTACCAACAGCACGATAAGCTTCCATTTTAATTTCGGCCTGTTCACGAGTTAAATTGAAAAGCAGTATTTTCGTTGTCGCGTTTTAATCACGTTATTGATCCCTTGGGGCTTCCTATCGAAAATAATCTGCTCGGAAAATTAGTGATTTTTATCGACATTAATTCCGTATTATTTCATGCGCATCGCTAAGGATATTCATTACAATGATTTATTAATCGATTTATTAATCGATGCAATTTGTTTTCAATTCTCAATGATTAATGGCGGATAGTAAGCATTTATGCGCAACCTAACCTAACTTTCACGTATGTCTCAGAAGTCTTAAAGTCTCAAGTTCTTCAATTTTTAAATTTATAAATTTTTAGATGATTGGAGTTCTAAATTACTAAATAATTACATTACTACATTAAACCTCTGAATTTCTAAATTTCTAAATTTCTACATAAAGTCATTAAATTTCTAAATTTCTAAATTTGTAGGTTTCCACATACAAAAATTCCTAAAATGACTTTCCAAGTACCTAAATTTTTAAGTACTTAAATTTTCAAATTCCACACCAATTCCACTTACACTTTCTGTAAACAATTATACTTACATAAATAAAACACGTACATACATTCCTTTATTTAAACTCAAATGAATTTACAAGTAATCAAAAAATTAAACAAGCAACGTAAAAATAATTTCGTGTAAATAAACAAATTTCCATGCCCTAAAAAACGTGTCACTCCGAAAAAAGTATCGTCGATAAAACCCTGTACAGAAGCAATCCGTGTCAACAACCAAACATATTTACGATAAAAATAATGGTTATCAAGCTTCAACAACGTTCCGAGGAAAATACAGGAAGAAGAGTAAACCCGCAGGTATTTTGATACGCAATTATGTAATGTAATTAAAAGAACGAGATCGTGTCGCGATAAGAGATAATGCTGATAGGTTACACACACGCGAACAGCGGTTTAATAATTTATGGAAGCTCGTACAGATTCTGCCACTCGACCGACTCAATTATACGGCCGGCTGAAATAATCTTCGTTCATTAATGTTTTAATAATCGTAAGGAGAACGACAGGGTGGCAAAGCACGTTGAAGCATGGCGGACTGTCACGTCGAGTGTTGGAAAGCTCGTGGGAGCACACTTCAGCACATCATTAGTCGGTATAATCATCAGCCGACCTTAAAAATTCACAGATCCGTGAATCCGTGACAGGGGAATGAAAATATTCTAACAAATTGCACGCGTTTCTTCGATGATTTCGAGCAATTTTGCTTCTTTCGATCGCGACCACTTTCTTGCGTTTTGTTACTGAAGGACGTCGAGGTACTTAGACACTTTTTAATCAAACGTGTAATTACATTCTTCATTCTTCATTTCATCAAGATGTACTTTCATCGACGTTCTTATACTTCATATTTCGATATCTGTATGATTATTTTAGGTTATTTTTCAATATTTTATTACAGTATTGGGTTGGGTAGTTATTGGTACAATTGCAATATTACACTGTTCTTTATTTTACTATTCTTTCATTTCATCTTATTATTTCACTGGGTTCATATTTTTTACTGGTCATTATTTTCAGTAGTGTTTATTATTGCAATTGTACTATTCCATTATGTACTGTACTATTATTTGACTGTTCTACAATTTTATCATTTTGCAGTATTATTATTCCTCTATTTTACAAAGTTACTATTTGACTATTTCGTTATTCTAATATCAAATTACTCTATTAGTTCACAAAGACAATATTCTGTTTTGCAACAGTTTCTCCATCTATATAAAAGTCTACAGGGTGTCTCACAAGTGTATGTCTCACAACTATGAGACACCCAGTATATAGCTCTATTATAAAGCACATATTCATTTTCTCAAAAGCGACTTTCGATAACGTCCTTGCATCCAACTTCAACTTTCTGTAATTTTTCACCTGCCATATCGTTGATTTACACAACTTAATTGCACCGTGTCACAATAATTTCTAGCCAGATAATAAACCGAGACGATTTCAACCCTCAAAGTGCAAATAAATTAAGTCGTCGCACTGAATGGCGTGCGGGGTTAGATGCAAAAAAATTGATATCCGTGCGTCACGATAGCACGGATAGGAACGTTATGATTAATTAAGCATTGGCGTGTAAATTTTAGCTATCGCGAATCTCTAGCGTTATTCACACACGAGATACCCGATAATTCTTCTATAAAACTCCCCACCTGTGGTTTTCGGTCGTTAGAAAAGTCGACCGAACAAACGTCGTGGAATCTTAAAAAATAAAATCGTAAACTCGATGGACGATGAACGATGGGTATATCGAGAAAATTAATCGCAGACACGAATGCAATTCACAGGCGTCGTGTCCATTCGCGTGAACGACGCGATAATGCCAACACATGGACTTCCATTCGTTTCTCGGTGAAAACCGCTTAATATCTCGAAACACATCAACCACCGGGGGCCACACGATTTATCGTGCACACACGAACGATGCACGATGAAATTCTATTTGTAAAACTCATTATACCGTGCTTTTGCGTAGATGCTGCCCCGATAATTCCTTTAAAACACCGATGCTTCGACCCGATGTTGCACCGCTAATAACAGGCTCTACGATTAACGGCTGTTCGTGATTTTCGTTAAGCCGACTGAGAAGCGAGCAATAAAGGAACCATTAAAAATAATATGGCTTCTCTAGTTCGGTATGAAGTTATTTCCTATCGTTTGCTGGGGGAAATAAAAATGCTTAATATGCTTTATGACGGACCATGGAGGGGTGCCCTTAAGGGTGCATTTTTATTTCACGCTAGAACTGGTATCAACTTTCGCTATATTACAAAATTTATTGATCACTTACAAATTTTTTATTTTGCAATATTGACTATTTGGCTACTTGAAAAATTTTCATCAGAAGGTTTGTTAAAATGTCTGCCATATTTTGAAATAAACAATGATTGCATTACTGAAGTTAATGCTTCGCTTATTCATTTGTTCACAACTCTAGAAAGACTGGAAAGAAATTTAAAACAAAATAATTTATAAGATCTGACTAAAAATTTGACTACGAAATATTTATCTCAAAGTTCTCCTTCAGTTCCACACTCCAAGTTTTCCAACGAATAATTATAAAATTCGAAGACGTAGCACAGCAGTTAATTACTCCGTCGTTTTGGCACGATTTTTCCTCGTGAACGGCTAGTCGATGTGAGTAATAACTACGATAAGTTTGCCGCCATCATCACTCGATAAAATGACTTAATCAGAAAGAAAAATTCGTTGGAAATAGCTGGCACCCTTTCGGCCGAGTTTCAGCTTCAATATATCTCGCTTAACTTTTCCCCCAACACTTTACCTCCCGCTGCCTATCAATCTATCCCTTCCCCAAATTCGCTTTTACCTTCTTTCACATCCTGATCCGAGCCAATCCATCGAAATAAGTTGGGAACCACCAAGAAATAATTCGATTAACCATCCTCGTTCTTCCTTTCATCGAAGATTTCGACGCTGTTTCACGCGACGATAATCAATCGCTTTTATTTCTCGTGACACGAAACTCTTCTTAATCCTGAAAGGCTACAAGGTACTTTTGCACTTAGGTCTCATTACTTTTTACGAAATCGCCTGATTTTTATTGTTGAGGAATTGATTTTGATGAGGTTTCAAAGATATTTTTCATATGTGAACTTTTTGATGAGGTTTCCAAGATATTTTTCATATGTGAACTTTTTGTAGTTATTTTATTTTCATAGGTGGGAAGGAATATTTAGGATGGTAATATTGAAAGGATATTTCAAGATCAGTGAAATCACTGTGGACCTGCATTTGTATGAATACTATACACACGTGTGTATTATATGAACATGTGTGTTATCATATGGCACATGTATGTATTGTATGATATATCATTTATGTTCTATGTTGTATTTGTCATAAATTACGTATAAAAATGATCTAAAAGGTAAAAACCTTTAACTCACAAATTATCTCACTGACATCAGCTACAACTGTGTGATGCTAAAAGTATATGTATACTGCAATCTAAAAATCAGGACGATCTTGAAAAAACCTTGAAAACAGCAACAGTCGTAAAATTATTTTATATGTTCATTGTTAAGTTAAACAGTACAATTTTTCTTTCAAAAATTTTCTTCTAGTTGAATTGATTAGTATATCTGACAAATCACCCGGTATATACAACCTGAAAAAAAGTTTCGCCCATTAAACAAATAAACATCCACAGCGATATCAAATTTTTGATTCCAAATATCGAATGTTTTCTCTATTTATTTATTCCGAGTGGTTAACAGTAGAAAAAAGATTGATTTCACCAAAAATAATTCGCGGGGTTAATGAAAAACGTTACATTCGGCGATGCTGGCGTATCGGTTCGTTATTAACGAAAATTCGTCGGACCACTCGATGAAAATTGTGGAAATGTTGGAGCGCGATCGATTCGGAAATCATTTTCGCGTGTTCCGGACGGCGACAGTTATTAACGAAAGTGGTCTTTCGAATGGGACACGGTTGAATTTTTGTTTCGCAACACGGCCGGGACGCGACATCGACGCGAGCGCGGTTAAACGCGACGGACAGTGAAAAAAAAAAAACACACGTAGCGCATACACGGGGGTTGGAGAAAAATGAAAAAATATCAGAGGGAAAAAGAAGGACGAACGCGGCGGCGTTTCACAACGGCGAGCCTACGGCTAATTTCCATATCATTTCAACTACACGCGAACGAACGTACTTCTGACAATCATCTGTTTTATACGCGTACGCGTGTCCAGAGATTCGCGCTGACCGATGCACCGGTGCAATCCTCGGCACGAGCATCACTTGAAAATCAAATTCCAAACCCACCGTCCCGAAACCCCGCCGTGCGTTTGGCTCGTTTCAAATACACGCACTTAAGTTGCCCGTAGTGCGTTTGATAGTTGGCAATTGTTTTATTCGCGCCTGACAGATCCTATTAAACCAGAGACTCCTGAAATGTAGGTCCCGATGAAACTGTGCAAAGCGTGCGCCACGAAAATAGAATACATTTTTCGCGGAGATGATTTAGTATTTTCGGAAATTGCGTTTCGGGTTGTTTGACATTTTTAGGGTTTGGGCGGGGTGGAATTTTGAAGCTTTGGAAATTGGGGATTTTGGAATTTTATGGATTTAGTGAGGTGGGAATTTGGTGAGATGCGAATCTGAGGATTTTAGGGTTTGGGTAAGTTGGGAATTTTTGGATTTAGGGACTTTAGGGTTTTGGAAAATTAGAAATTTTGGGATATTGAGGGTTTGGAAATTTTTGGATTTAGGGACTATAGGAATTTTTGGATTTTAGGGCTTTGGAAAGTTAGGAATTTTGGGATATCGAGGGTTTGGGAATTTTTGGATTTTAGGGCTTTGAAAGGTTGGGAATTTTGAGATATTGAGGGTTTGGGAATTTTTGGATTTAGGGACTTTAGGAATTTTTGGATTTTAGGGCTTTGAAAGATTGGGAATTTTGAGATATTAAGGTTTTGGGAATTTGGAGCTTTGAGAAGATGGGAATTTTGCAGTTTTGGACTTTTGGTAAGATGCGAATCTAGGGATTTCAGGGTTCAGGTAAGTTGGAAATTTTTGGATTTGGGGACTCTCATAATTTGGAACTCTTGGAATTTTGTGATTTTAGGGTTTTGAAAAGTTAGGAATTTTAAGATTTGGGGGTTTGGGAATTTGGGAATTTTGGGACTACAAGAAAATGGTGATTTTGGAGTTTTGGTAATTTTGCAACTTTGAAACTTTAAGAAGTGAGATTTTGTAATTATAGAATTTCTTTCATTCTAAATTTTCACACTAAAAAGTTCATACTCTTCCAAAGTACTATGTAAAACTTGTCTCCCACTAGGAGTTACTATAGGCAACCCTTCTAACCCGATTAATTCCTCCGGTATTATAGCAAAATGACGTTGAACAAAACTTATGATATATGGGAGTTGTTCAAGTTTGCTGAGTCGTGCTATATGGAAATCAAATAGTCATATCTATAATACCTGCAAAAGTGCTATATATTCTTACAACATACATACAATTTATACCGTGTTCTCAAACTACTATATACATTATGAAAAGGTTAATTGTACTCGTAATTGAAAATAAAAGCATCAACCACCATTACACTAGGAGTTGCTATTACATCCATTACATTAGGGGTTGCTTTACAAACAAGTGCCTTAACCCCTTAACCCACAAATTTCTATAGGAGTTACGTTATGCAAAAATAATTAATTGCTACCACGAAAATAAATAAAGACAAAGTTCTGTACGATACTTGATTGTGAAGATAATTAGAATTGAACCTAAAATTGAATTGCGATGAAAGCACCCGACTGGTACGTCACATATGAGCTGTAGCGTGCGTCACGCGTGTGACACGATATTGCAGGACAAGGGGTTAATGACCATTTTCAAGAACGTATTTCAACATTCTGCAAATCCTGTATTAAACGAACAAACGAAACGATGATTGGCACGTTTGTTTATTTTTAAATGTTGACTTGCAAATATGTTTTGTACGATAAACAAAACGCGTTGGAAAATAACGAAAGTGGCAGTATTGTTTTATTAAGGTTCTTTACTGTTAACGCGTTCGTTTATTAACAGTTATGTATTTGTAATAGTACGTTAATAGAAATAGTCTTTACTTAAACTGCTTGGACACTTGAATCCAACCTAAACAGAATTCGTTCGGTTGTGCATTGTACTTTGCAGCCACGACCGCCACGTGTCCGCGCTATACATCATTCTAATCATGCGATTTATTGCCGACTTTCTTCTGAGCTATCGCGTTCTTTTTCATTCTTAGCATTTTCTACGGTATTCTACCAGAGAACAGGAAAGAATATCTCCTGTCATTTGAATGATCGCTTGTTCTTAGAGAATAATTAAGATTTATTCCTCGCTGAGAACTCGGGTCACTGTATCAGCTGTTGACACGTATTTTTTTAATAATTAATTTTTTTATTGTTATTCAGGAGGGAAGACTTTGTCAAAATTTTATTTTTTCATTTATCATATTTGTTCTGTTCTGTCTGTTCATATTTGTAATTGTCTACAAACACTATTTACAAATTGTAAAATTTATTTTGTTAAAAATTAAATATCAAGTTAGTAAAACTTGTTTGGTTCAAAATTAGAAATCAAATAAAAATTTTAGGACGATTATAACTAATTAAAATAAAACTTTTGCGTGGATATTTATGTGGGGTTTTATGTAAGTTTGTTAATGATTATTTTTCAAAAAAATATGTACATGCAGTTTTACTAGTTATGGTTATTAAGGTTATAAGTTGTAGGAAGCTTAAGGAATTTATGTAGTACCTTCATCTTACCATTTGCATTTTTTTAAATAAATATATCTGATCATATTATTTGTTGCTAAGTGTTGAGGTTATAAATTGTAATATATAATTTATTATATACATTTGTACTAGTAATTCCATTTTGTTTAAATACATACATACGATCATATTGTTCATGTTTAAATAATAGTATCATAAATTATAAAAGACTTAAATAATTTATTGTAGACATTTATATTAGTAATTACATTTTTTTGAATACATACATATGATCATATTTTCCATGGTTAAAAAATAGTATTATAAATTGTAAAACACTTAAAGAATTTATTACAGTCATTTATATTAGTAATCATATTGTTTCATGCACATACACATGATCATAATATTCATGATTAAATGTAAGGATTATAAATAAAAAAAAACCAAAGAGTTTATTATAATTTCTATACATTATATTCTTTTCTTAAAAAACATGTGTATTGTTCATTCATAAATTTTGTTCGAATAAAAATAATTTTCAGCTTCAGTTTATAGGTTAGGTTCCGTCCTCCATAACAGAAAGTGAAAAGCTATCCTCGATCATGCTCAAATTACTAAATTTGCATCATATTTATTCCCGAAATTAGATCCCACGATATATCGATCGAGGTCAAAGTCTCCATGCATATTTGATGCTAAGTCAATGGTTAAAATCGTTAAAAATACGATCGCGACCGGACATGGTAGAAAATTTTTATGAAAAAGCTGGTTTAAGTGTTTCCAGGGAAGTTTACACTCTACCGAAAAACATTACGGTGTTGTTGAAAATCGATAGGATTACAGTTCGCTCCGAAAAGCAAGACGGATTTAGCGAATGCGCTTCTCTGTCGTGTTTTCATCGCTTCTCTCGACCTACATCGGTAGCTTCGCTCCGATAAACGTTCATTTCCCTCGAACGATTATAAAACCGACAAAAAAATGGCGATGCTGTCGAATCGAATTTTATTTTTATCAACAGCGATCGGCGATTATGAGCATTTTTCGAACGTTCGATATGAAATCTTCCTTTTTGAAAAATCAGGATATGAAGCACGCAAGAAACGTTTCGAACGGTCACAATTGTGAAGGACGCCATTTTGGAGACCTCAAAGTAACTCGGACATGAAAAGAAAGTTTATAGATAAATGTGAAAAGTTACAAAAGACATTAAAGCAGACTTCTGTCTATAATTTAAAATACATATAAAAATGTAGAATAGAAAATGTCTACTTTATTGTCAAAAGTTTACTGCTTACTAGAATTATGACTCGTAATCTGAAAAATGACATTTCTGATATGTATATCAAATTTGCGAAACAAGTAGAGATTTAGAAAATATATTTTACTCTCTCCCCTAGGTAGCCGTCAAAGCAGCTTATTATACGTTCCTCCTCGTTTATTTTATCGATATTTTCTCTTTCACCTTCTTTCGAATTCTTTCGCGGAACTCTCTGCGTTTCCATTTCACTCTTTTCAACGCGTGTATGCAAATGAACGCCGATACGTATAGAACGACCCGGACGAGATTGCAGGATGAGAGAATTGCAGAGTTTCTGAATGGGGGTGCATCCGTGGATAGGTTGAAATGGTAGCGGTGTCGGCAACAAACCGCAATTCACTAATTGTTTTTCAATTCGTAACAATCGATGGTTCGCGGATACGGTCGCGGTTACCAGTTTGTCGTCGTCCGTGTCGGGAATCGAATTTTTCTCTGTGCAAACCCCGAACAGTGGGGTTACGAGATTTTTCTGTTGCACCCTTAACGAGGATATTCGTTGATCAAATTATCCTTGCTAGTGAGTAGTATTTATTTGTTTAAAAACAGGCAAAGGAACATAGGTGGTTCACATAGCAATTACCAAAATATCAATGCCATATGAATTTCATATGTATGCATCATTTTACGTAGAAACTTCATATGAACATATGAAGTACATGTGAACATATGAATTACTTACGAAGTACATATGAATGTGTGGACGACATTGCATATGAATTACGTATGAACATATGGATGACATTATGTACGAATTATACAATATGAACATATAAATATACTTTTCGTATGAAGCACATAAAAATATACGTATGTATAAGTAGCATTACGTATGAATTGCATATGAACATATGAATGAAAGTACAGATGAAGTACATACGAATATGTGGATGACATTGCATATGAATTACGTATGCACATATGGATGACATTATATACGAATTATACAATATGAACATATGAATGTACTTTTTGTATGAAGCACATAAAAAAATATGTATGTATAGGTAGCATTACATATGAATTGCATATGAACATATGAATGAAAGTACAGATGAAGTACATACAAATATGTGGATGATATTGCATATGAATTACGTATGAACATATGAATGACATTACATACGAATTACATATGAGAATATGAATGAAAGTACAGATGAAGTACATACGAATATGTGGATGACATTACATACGAATTGCATATGAACATATGTGTATGAGTGAAATTACAGACGATGTACATACGAGCATATTACCTTACGTACGAAGTGCATGCGAATATGTGGATGCCATTGCATATGAGTTACGAACATATGAATGACCTTACATACGAATCACATATGAACATATGAATGACACTGCATACGAATTACGTACCAACATATGAATGACAGTGCATACGAATTACGTAAGAACATATGAATGACACCAATGCACATGAATGATACTAATGACACTAATGTGGTAATATATGTAATTAATCAACACATTAAAGAATATTTTACATATGTCAGATACTGTACCTTGTGCATACCTCATATTTCTGCAAAGTTTCTATGCGTTCAAATTAGTTTCATTTATCAACGTACTATTGTATCTAACGGTGTTATATCGATTACAATAATGTGTAATCAATCCTAATTATAGACAATAGGAATGATGCTTCTGTTATTCCCATTTGTCAATTATACATTTGATGTGGTTAGTTGTGCTTGAAATTCAAATAGTTTAGTTTAGTTATTGCATGAACAATAATTTATACAATAATATGTAGTAAATACTTGTGTACCCTGATGAATATACTTCGTTCATGTTTTAACGAATAAACTTCTAATTATTTCAGAAAATAAAGTAGTAAAATTTCACTGATGTTATTTGAGTTGAAGACACATAACTTCCCTAAAAAATAGGGTTCGGAACTGGGGCCAATTCCCTAGATTCCTAGGGGACCTAGATGTCTTCATTCAACGATTTTAGTCCCTAGTCTTCCTATGTTAACCCTCACACATGATACATTTCAATAAATGAACAAAATTATTATCAAGCAAAATTATTTTCAAACATATCATTTGAGATGTATCTTCCAATACATATCTTCTTTATACCACCTGTCCCAACACCTAGTTTTATCCCAGTTTTTCTATAGCACAATTTCGGCACAGATTTGCATATTTTATGTAATGGATACAAAGCGCAAAGTTTGCGTTAACTGAACGCAATAACTGCCTTTACAAGAGAGTAGTATGAAGGGATGATGCAGAAGTTTCTAAACCAAAATCCATCCGGAGAAATCTACGCTTTATCGTAACGAGATACGATAAATATTTCGAAAGGGCAAGATGGAAACGGATATGATGGTTAATGCGAATAAATGGCCCGGTAACTATCCGTATAGCCGAGCGTTATGTTATAAATTAGCCATTGTTGCCCGGTCATAATCCGGATGTGGCTAACTGACGAAGGATAATTTAACCGTGCCGCGTTCAGCAATATCCACGGCAGTCATCACGAACGGCCGGAAATGCCCTTTCTAATTAGCATGCCGGTCCATGTGGAAATTATGCCCCGTTTATCGACGATTTGACAGAACAATCCCTTCGAAGGACATCGAATTTCTATCTTCCTTATTCCGAGACCTATTCGTTAATTATTTCTGCGACCATATTAAAAATGACGAGATTCTCGAAGGGTTTACGAGATCGCAAACAAATTAATCACTTTGATCATGCTAATTCGCCGGGTAGTCGAGTGCTTACCACTTCTGAGTTTCGTTAATTAATTACCGCGAACACCTACTGCTGTTCTGGGATAATTACGTCCTTGAAATCCGTGTCGCGTGAAACGAGTCTTCGGTTGTTCGATGACTTCGTAATGATAAACAAGCTGAGAGCAATTAATAGACGAGTGGGAAAATAAGGACAGAACCAAGAAAAGTAGAAATACACTTCAAGTAATGCTACGAAAAATTAAGCAAATCATTTCTACAGACTTTTTATAGTCATTTTTTTAATAATTCAGACAGTAGACACTCGACTAGGGTGGGACTTATTGCTCTCATATATTTACCTACAGGATTTTTAGTTGATATTTAGTATGTGGAGAAACATTGGAAATTTGGAAATTTGGGAATTTGGGAATTTGGGAATTTGGGAATTTGGGAATTTGGGAATTCGGGAATTTGGGAATTCGGGAATTTGGGAATTTGGGAATTTGGGAATTTGGGAATTTGGGAATTTGGGAATTTGGGAATTTGGGAATTTGGGAATATGGGAATTTGGGAATTTGGGAATTTGGGAATTTGAGAATTTGGGAATTTGGGAATTTGGAAATTTGGAAATTTGGAAACTTGGACACTTGGAAACTTGGAAACTTGGGAATTTGGGAATTTGGAAATTTGGAAATTTGGAAATTTGGAAATTTGGAAATTTGGAAATTTGGAAATTTGGAAATTTGGGAATTTGGAAATTTGGGAATTTGGGAATTTGGGAATTTGGAAATTTGGAAATTTGGAAATTTAAAAATTTGGAAACTTGGAAACTTGGAAATTTGGAAATTTGGAAACTTGGGAATTTGGAAATTTGGAAATTTGGAAATTTGAAAATTGAGAACAGTAAAAAGTAAAGAAGTACAACCCTGAAAAATCTGCATACATCTTCCATGACAGGTGAATTTGCCGATCAACCATGATCTCGGCGTTACAGAAGTTTCACTTCGAAAAGTGTCAAACAAATTTCGTCGGATCTGTTCAAAATGAAAGTTAGGAGATATGATCTCGTGTTAGAATTTGAAAAAGGTGACACGTCCTCTAGTTACCGTCACGTTCGCGTCATCTTATCTATCCTACTTTCCTCCGCTGCATTATGAATTGGAAATCACATTAGAATATCTTACACATACATATGAGTGCATTAAGGGAACAGCTGGCGATATGGATTCCCTTAGCATATTTCAATATTCGCCTGTGGTTTGATTTACTTCGTAATCGTGGCCATCGCGTGGAATATGATCATCAACTGCTCTCTGATGATTTTCGAAGAACAAGTTCAAAGTTTCTCTGAAACTCCTATTTAAAATAAATAGGACATCGAACTTTTATTTCTATCCTCATTTTTTATTTTTTTGCAGTATGCGTCAATATGAAAAAATTCCAAATAAAATTTGAAAATGTCTTAGGACCCATATGTACTAGTATGTAAATTTGAAAATTTGCTAACGTGTTCATTTGCAGATCAGAAAATTCACTATTTCAATGCTTGTAAATCTCCGGATCAGAGTTTAGATCAATCTTGAAAATTTGGAAATGAAAAATTTGGAAATCGAGGAATGAAAAAATTGCAAACTTTCAAAACTTCTAACATTTCGAATATATGAAAATATCCAAAAATTGTATAATTAAAAATTGGAAAGTACACAGTTAAAAATACTTCAACAGAAAATATGTTACTTCGAGGGTAAACGTTGAAGAACCACCGTAGCAACAGAAGTCGCGAGCGTCGACTGATTAATACATCAAACTTTAGCATTATCTCTATCAAATCGAGGACTTCTCGAACATTTGTTCCGTGTTCTCTTGGGCAAACTATTCGTGGGAACGATTCTGATTATGGGAAAGACAGGCAGGCCTTAACTCTCAATCATCTTCGAAAGTCGCGTGTAATCCGAGGTCGGCCCAACAGCACAGCGGAGATTGGCTGTACAAGCTGTTCTAATGAGATAAGTTCGCTCATCGTGCCTTACTTTTAATATCTCTTGCCCTCTTCCGCCACCGGTCTGCTTCTTAACGAGCGAAATATTGTCTGACGTCGGTTCCGGCAATTTTACTCGTCCCGTTTTGCGATCGCTCAAGATATTCTATCGATCTTCGTCGTTAGTCCAACTTTCTACCCAAATACTTTCCGAACAAGGACATTAATCATATCGGTTACAAATAGTGATGTCTTTATTATTGTTTTCTACTTTTTCGCTAATTAACACAATAAGCTAATTGACAGGTTACGATGTTGGAGATAGTGGAGACAAAAAGGACCCATCAGAAATCATATTGAATCACGTTGAAATTATTAATGTATACAATGGTAAGGTTGCTCAAAAATAAGATTTAGATACTAGATTTTATGTAAATTTAAGTTTGTGACATTATGTGATAGGAAATTATTGGACAGGTACTTATAGGACTGACGATTATCTGACAGTTATTTGTAGGACTGGTACTTATCGTGCTGGTAATTGTGTAGATAATTATAGTACAGAGTAATAATTGGGTTATAGGTAACTGTCAGTTATAGAACTGTCACTTATTGAACTGGCAATTATCAAATAGATTATTATAGATAAGAAAAATAGCAGGTACTTATCGAATTGGTAATCGTAGGACTTTTAATTACCTGTCAGATAATTGTACAACTAGTATTTGTCTGAAAGGTACATAGAGAACATGTAATTATATGACAAGTACTTACAGGACTGTCAGATATCTGACAGACATTTATCGAGCAGCCACAAAACCCTGTGCCATGGATCAAGCAGTAGGCATGTTTGTGAATATTATTCTGAAGATTCTTCATAGAAGATTCCTTTCTTTACACTTCAAGAAAAAATGTCAATTATTTCGCGTCTTCTTCTAATAAAATACAGTTTATTTTTCAAGAAGTCTCGTATTAAACCAGACATTCTGAACGAAGAAAATTATATTAAAATTAAGTAGAGCTTGCTTTATAATACAAATTAATTATTAGTTTCAGAACTCCATAATTCAAGTTGTAAACTTTACTAAACTACCCCCGTTTTAAAATGCGAAAAGCACTCTTTCGAAGTTTCAAGTTTCGCTTTCAAAGATGTCTGCAAGCTACATTTTCTTTAAGAAAAAAATGTTTCAAAGTAGACGGTGTTTGTATTAGCGGGATAATAAAAGGGCCGAAGAGGTAAGAAAAAAAGAATTGTATATTGGTTGTTGTTGAAACGATCGCAAGATTCGAAAAGTGGAACAATTATGCCATTAACGGAGAAACTGAAGGCGATTTGCGACAGGAGATTTTCCGCTAGCAAAGCAGCGCCATGTGTCGCGAAATATCAGCTTAAAAGCAAGCTTTTATTTTTTGATAAATTGCATCGTTAATCGGCTCTAGCCGAGGTTAGCTCCAAGCCCCCGGAGGGTTGAAATCTGCTTCGCAGTTCCGTCGCGCAGCCACCGTTCTCGATTTTTTACCCTCCCGTTTCTGTATATTTTCGCAAATGGGAATTTCAAGCGGCTCCAGCTTTTTATTCGCTATCGTGACTCGCGCAGCTTCTTCTTCTCGTTTTTCTTCTGATTTCTGCTAAAAGACGAACGTATCGTTGATAGTGCCGTGAAAAATGAACGTTTATGCTTCGTTTAAGGCGCTATCACAGATTTATTTCATTTACTCGAGTAGATTTATTTGAATCGAGTGGTCCTCGCGAAATCTAATTCTTTAACTCGTCGCATATTTTACTTAATTCCTAAAATTTATGCATTCATTCGGACGCATTGTATAATTTTTCTGCACTCAAAATATAATATTTTATTTTTGTGTAAATGAAGACTATTTTTAATTTAGACAATATTTTCTAAAGTTATAATATTTTAATATTAAAAATTTTTAAGGTAGAAAAATGTAGAAGTCTCCATATTTAAAAATTGCAACCCTTTATCAAGATTTCAAACTTTTTAAGTATCTTAAAAATTTCGGGACATCATTCGAAACTTCATTGGAGTTTGAAAATTAGAAAATGTCAAAGTTCCAACGTTGCAAAATTTCAAAATCCAAAATCTCATTTCGTATTTTACGAGTGATACAAATTGAAAGAAAATCATCGAATAAAAAGCATCATTTAATACTTTCGACTAATAGATGTTCCATGAACGTCCATTTTGTATTACTTACGCGGCCGCCATGAACCTGCAGCGCCACTATGGCGCGCAATTTGAAAGTCTCCGTCTTAAGATTTAGAAAACGTAATTGAATTACAGTTAAAATTAAATTGGTTTAAATCAAACGAAAACCATGATGAATTTGTAGGTTTAGCAGAGATCTGCTTCGATATCCGTAGCAGTAGTTTATGCCATGAACATACATCGTCCAGCGAAAATTGAAGAGAATGACAACGTAATTAAAATCGACTAGCTGATCAAAACCTTTCTCGTGTAGGATTTCGTTAATGGTCGCGCGTGAATCTGGCTGTTCACGGTAATGCCTATTAACGCGTTGCTACGTAATTATCGTTACAACACTCCGACAAATTTCGTTGATTCGATCCATATCGGTCTAACCTGATTTTCCCCATGGGCCGGTAAATACGATAAATAATCATTCAGACGCTTTTTGCTCCCGTGGAACCCGCCGAAATTACGGGAAATAATTCGGACGAACAGTTTGCGTGCTAAATTAATTCCTCCAATTATCCATTTAAAACGTTTATTTCGTTACGAAGACACTATTAGATCGCGCCAAATGGTCGATTTCCCCCAAAACACGATAATTATATCATAATATTCGTGACGCAAAGTGATACCATTTTCTAAATATGCGAATGACGTTTGTACCACGCACGACTTCGTCGTTGCACAAAAATATGAATTTGTCGGAATACCTTTTAATTAACGAACGTTATTTTAATGGATGTTAAAAGTTTGACGAATAAATAGACCATTAATTTCTTATACGCGCTACATTTTCAATTTGATGCGATAACGAATATTATTCGTACGATGAGATCGCCCCACTCAATATTTAATCGATTTTCAGTACAGTGCTTCAAGCATGCCCGAAAATGATTGAAAATCATCGTGTGTATCTGGCAGCCGGTGTTCACCTTTCACTCGTACATTCGTGTACAACCACTTTGGATAGAAAATTTTCAATGAGGGATGTCAACGTTATATTTCAAACTGTTTCGAAGTCTGCCACTGTTGTTAATGAAAAATTATTCGAAATTTCGTCCTCTTATTTTTTATAAAAGTTTATGCATTCATTCGGACGCATTGTATAATTTTTCTGCACTCAAAATATAATATTTTATTTTTGTGTTAATGAAAACTTATTCAAAATTCATATTTTTATGGAGTTTCATTTTTTATAAAAATGTACGAATTCATTCAGAAGGGGTGTATAATTTTTCTGCACTCAAAATATAATATTTTATATTTGTGTTAATGAAAAATTATTTAAAATTCATATTTTTATGGAGTTTCACTTTTTATAAAAATGTACGAATTCATTCAGAAGGGGTGTATAATTTTTCTGCACTCAAAATATAATATTTTATATTTGTGTTAATGAAAAATTATTCAAAATTCATATTTTTATGGAGCTTCATTTTTTATAAAAATGTATAAATTCATTCAGAAGGAGTGAAACATTTTTTTTTGTATTATATGTTGAATTTCTTTTAAATTTATGTATTAAAACTTTCACTTCCTGAAATTACAAATATTTCTGTTCTTAAATTTCTGAATGTATAAATTCATATTAAACGTCAAACTAAAAGTTCAATTAATTATCGGTACCTGAATTAATCAGAGTTTGCATTAATGAATGGCCGTTTTATTGAAGGCGTACGTTCGTTTAAAAAATTAAAAAGCCTGATTTCCGTGCCGAAATGACTAGGTACGATAAAATTTCCCGATAAGCCGAAAATCAATTGGAGCCGCACGTAAAAAACGCCACGTTGAAACGTTTAAAAGGATAGCCAAACAGTGTACACAAATCCCGAAAACCGCGTGTACAGAAACTTGCAATTAAACGGTTCCACGGATTCAATATACACGCGTATAATAGAAGCGGCATTTTTTTCGAACGACGGTGCAAATTTTCCGGGGGGTTTATCATCCGAAATCTACATCGACGGTTTCGCCCGTTCGCTTTGAAGCTTTCGGAAAATGCCGGCGAGAAAAAAAAAGGAGCCCCCCAGTCTGGCGACGACCGAAAAGGGACAAGTGAACGAGAAACTTGGGCTGCTCTCTTTTTCTGCTACATATATATATATTTTTGTTCTTTTTTTCTTTTAATATTCAACGTACGAGCGCAAACACGTACGACCGGCCGGTCGTGCACGCGCTTCATTTCCTCGCTGGGAAATTGCGTTTCGAAAATCCATTTTCAATCTTCATACGTCGGCTCTTGCTAACACGCGTGCCCATGCCTGCCTATATTCGAGCACGCCACGACGAATATCTATGGCTCTTATTCGCGACTACGTGTGCCGCTTTCACAATCGCCGACCGATGAACTACCCTCGATCCATTGTTTACGTTCTTTTCTGTTGCGGCGATAAGGGACTACGCGACCGTGCTGCTCCACGACTAATTATTCCCTATTGTGAAACAACGCCCGACGATCGCGCCTCAATTAGGCACCGCACTTTTTGCTAACGGTTCGTGAACAGCTACTTAACGCGTTTAACCACCGTTTAGGGTATGCGGTTAAATGTAACGGGGGTGAATGTAACACTTTTTAATTTCCCTTATTTTCATTTATGACTGATATTCATTTATCACTTTTCATAAAAATATTTCTTTAAGCTACTCTTCTTCATTTCCTCGTGAATGAATTCTCTGGATTTATTTTCATTTATGACACAAATTAACCCTTTGCAGTCGAAGGTAATTTCACTGTTTTGCAAACAGCAACTTTAAAACTTATTGTTAGTTAAAAAGTTAAATTAATTCTTTTGAGGCTGTTATTCCTCTACTAATAGTTTCCATTATTGTTTGTTTCACTATATTTATACATCACACGTGTCATTATAGAATCAGTTAAAAAATGCTAATTTCAAATTATTGTTTGAAATAAAATGGTGACTGAGAGTCACCTCTTGAGCGCAAAGGGTTAATTCGTTGAACTTTTCATAAAAAAAATTCTCCAAGCTTGAATCAGTTTTAACACAAAAGAAATTGACACAAATTTTTTTTGACTGAATTTCTCTAAATTAATTTTGGTGTTTCTTATCGATTCAACTACGAAAAAAAGAAACAGTAAAATTTGAAGTGTACACCAAGCAGGAACCGACATGGCGTCGGCCACTGTTCGTTATCAGAAACGAATGCCAATTATACTTTAACCAAACTACGAGTCCAATTTGTGAGTCGACCGTTGAAGTGGCCTCAAACTTTGGACGAAGGGGTCTCCTCTACGTAGACCAGGCGTGCTGTAGTGCCCATGCTTTGCTTCGCCACCAAAATAACAAGAATGTCTCCCACCCCATTTTACCTTGGCTCGTTCTCCGCGATCTCGAGACCCGAAATGAGGCGTGTGCCCTCTCTTAAGGATTCAATTGAACACATTTGTACGAGTTATTTAGACGCGGAATACCGTGACTTTCTTTTCCAAGAGAAACGACCATGTATTTTACTCGAAAAATTGTATTTTTCGTCCGTGTCAGCCGAGACAAATTTAACGTCTCATGAGTCGTATGATTTTTGAAATTTATCTTCGGTGATGCATCGAGTGATTTTACGCTTGTGACTGCTATGAGGATTTTTATACGATGCGTACGGAGAAAAATTGAAGACTCGTATGTTTTTAAATGTTGGAGTAAGCGAGTCTGAAGGATTGAAATGATTTTAGATCTGAGTTCTTTGATTTATTTTTGAAGTGAATAACTGTTGCAGGTTTCTAAATTTTTAGGTTTGGAAGTTCTCAAAGTTTTAAATTCAGAAATTGGTATATTTAGAGGAATGATATTTTCATTTTTGAAAAGTTGAAAATTTGTGTAATTCTACACTTTCAAATTTTTTAATCTCTCAATCTTTCAAACTCTTGAACTCTTAAACTCTTAAACTCTTAAACTCTCAAACTCTTAAACTCTCAAACTCTTAAACTCTCAAACTCTCAAACTCTCAAACTCTCAAACTCTCAACTTCTCAATCTCTCAATCTCTCAACTTCTCAATCTCTCAATCTCTCAATCTCTCTATCTCTCAATCACTCAATCTCTCAATCTCTCAATCTCTCAATCTCTCAATCTCTCAATCTCTCAATCTCTCAATCTCTCAATCTCTCAATCTCTCAATCTCTCAATCTCGCAATCTCTCAATCTCTCTATCTCTCAAACTCCTAATCTCTCAATCTCTTAATCTTTCAATCTCTCAATCTCCCAATCTCCCAAATTCCCAAAACTCTAAATCCTAAACTTGAAGAACCCTAACCCCGCAAACCGTATCAATGTACCCGCCATGTCCCACGTGAGCAGCTCAAGTAGATCGGCCCATCACCGTTTTACCACAAGCAAAGATAATTTTATCGACACCAAACAGGAAATTAACGTCTGTTAATTTATTCTTTGGTCCATTGCATACGCATAAAAGCGGAGAGAACCGTATGCAACACAATTGCGTTTCCATCTATTTCTCTCAGCTATTGTAGCATCTCCATGAATCCTCAAAAGGATACCTTTCGCTTTTGTAAATCAACAGAAATTAGCTAAGAGCTCCTAAAAATCTGATCCTTAAAAAACTACTTTCAAACTCTATCGCGAACTAATAAACTCTATCGAGATAAATAAAAAATTTGCTACTTGACCTAACCTAACCAAACACTTAATTTCGTCAGTTTCTCTCAATCACGTAACAGGATATTTATTCGCACGTTTTGAGCTGCTGTTTGCTCGGCTCAGATAATTCTGTTTCATGTACCAACAATAAAACTGTACGTCTCTTGATTAATGTTTACTCGAACGTTAGAGAATACCTTTCGTGTGTGTGACATAACGGGAAGAAGAATCGAACACGTGGAAGAAAATCCAAATACTGTCTTGTTACATAAGTATAAATTGGCGAGCAAACCTTCCAATCTTAAAAGGATAACTCTAAACGAGTATCGTCAAATTTAGAAGCTATGTTTTAGGGCTAACGAGAGGTATACAGGGTGTGTCAACAAGAACCGCTATCTAAAATGATTACTTGTTGATAAACTGAAGTTTTATACTAGTTATGGTAGGATATTTAATTGTTTGTGTAATGATTATTTTAACGTGTGCATTTTATAATCAGAAGCTGTTTTTATTTGAGGAATTTAAGATTATGGAGTAATATCATATTTTGATGTTTCATATTATGACATGTTTATAACTGGATATGTTATATAACCTTCGTATGTCATATAACCTTCACATGTCATAACCTTCATATGTCATATAACCTTCATATGTCACACAACCTTGATATGTTAGAAAATTTTAAATACGAAAGAAAGAGTGAGTGTATGGTTTTAACTCATATTAGTAACATAACTTTTGTGTTTTCGTATGAGTTAGGGGTTCTTTCAAATCAAATATTTGGAAAGTTGGAAATGTGAGATTCGACGATTAGGGACTTAGGGATTGAGTTTGGGGGTTGAGGAATTTGAAGAACTATAGATTTGGATACTTGATGATTTGGGGATTTGGAGGTTGGAGAACTTGAAGAACTAACGATTTGGATATTTAATGATTTGAGGATTTGAGGTCTTGCAGAATTGGGGATCTCTAGATTTGGAAACTACTACTGAAGAACTTAGAAATGTGATAATACAAAAGTAAAGAGATAAATAAACAACTTCAAGACCTAGAAAACTGCTTATTCGTCAGTATTCTCAGGTGCACCCCACATGCACCTCACATTGTCACCTAACTCGCAACTCATTATCACCCCAGAAACCTCCTCATACAAGATCCCAAAAATGATTCTCACACAAGATCCCAAAAACGATCCCCACACAAGATCCCAAAAATCTCGATATTTGATGAAGAAACCAAAAAAACCTTTCAGCAAGAGATCTCAGCGAATCAGTAAAAGCGTATCGAAATGAAATGCGTGATTCGAGCGGTTATGCTCCGTTTAGGAACAACGTAGAAAGTTCCGGTGCATCGTCGGTAAAGTTGTAGAAAAGGAGCGTATTCCCGTAAGCGGGGCGAGGGCAGGGCAAAGGTATAGCGAGTTGAAGCGTGTTCGAGGCATGTTGCTGTCGGGAGTCATCTCGATGGGGATCGGAGGCCCTGCGCCTGACTGTTTCATATTTAAAGTATATTTTCGTCGATGGTACATTTATTGACGTGGCCGAGGATACGTCTGGTAGTTGGTACCGCGACAATATATACTCGGTAGGAAGGAAGGAAGCATCATTTCCGGTGACTTCTTCGATGAAGAAACCTGCCAGTCAGAAGCAGCCCCCACGGTCTGCTTCGGCTTACGGCTTACTTACGGCTTGCTTCATGCCTCTCTACACCTGGCTGGATGTGTATAGGCATCGAATACCGACAGACCACCGCTTCTCTCCTTCCTTTTTCCTCCATCGTGAAATCTTCTCCGCTCGTTTCTATGAAACTTGCGACCTGATCGATCGCCATCGGCTTCTTTTCCCCTTTTTCCGCCCCTCGAGCCGTTCGCCCTTTTGTCCGTTTCTTTCAAACTCTCGGTCGGCAAATATGGGTTACGATTCAATTACAATTACCCTGCTACTACGAATATCCTGTACGAACCTCTTTCTTCGTCCTACCTGCAACTGTCGTACGCCCGAGTTGCGAATCTTTTGACAGAGAACATGCGAGAAGCTAAGTCTTTGCGGTAGCTATCGACTTCTTTTTGCCGCTCTTGTAACTTCAAATCCTTTGAACATTTTAACTTTTAGCGGAAGGGAGTGTGTTTTATGGAAGACAGCGGTGCTCGATGGTTATTGCTGGTCGAATGGGGTATACACGTTTTGATATGTCTGGAGATTTAGTTCAGGAGATTTAGAATCTGAACCGATGGCGGGAAAATTGTGATGGGTGCAGGGTGCAGTGGTAAAGTGTTTAATTTTCAGACTTAAGATGCTAAAGTTTTCGGAAGCTCAAGTTGGGATTGTGGAGGTTTAAGAGTTGAGGTGTGGAGATTACGATTTGGAGACTTAAGAGTTAGGGTTGAATATTGGAGGATGAATATTAATATTTGGAAATTTGGATTACTATACTTTCATTTGAAGATTTGTTAACAGACATAGATGTTATTGTTTTGGAAGCTCAAGTTGGGAATGGGGAGGTTCAAGAGTTTGAGTGTGAAGACCAAGATTTGGAGACTCAAGAGTTGGCGATAAATATTATAGGATGAATATTAATATTTGGAAAGTTGTATTGCTTATAGTCTCACAATATCAAGCTATACTTTCATTTGAAGATTTATTAGCAGACATAGATGTTATTGCTTTGAAACCTCAAGTTAAGAATGAGGAGATTCAAGTGTTGATGTGTGGAGACCAAGATTTGGAGACTTAGAGTTTAGAATAAATATTAGAGAATGAATATTAATATTTGCAAACTTGAATTATTAACTCATAACTTCACAATATCAAGCTACATTTCCATTAACAGTTTTGTTAACAGACAGACCTCCTACTAAATTTCATAAATGACCCAAAAATTAGGTACTCCACAGTAAACTCTTCTGTATATAGAGTTCCAAACTTTCCAGTTAATAGTTCGCTACTTCATCCACTATAGCAGCATCGTTTCCCTAATATCCCTCTTTCCATGGTTTCAGAGATGCAGCAACGTTTACTAGTCCAAACACCGCGAACGATTCGAGCAATGCTTACAGCCGCAATCTAATCACGCTATCGCATTGCACCTTACTCCGGTAACGCGGTCTTCGATTAAAAGCAGCGATTATTATATGGTGAACGTCGAGCCAATCACCCGTTGGATGGATACGAGCTTTGTGATTTCGAGCAAACATTTACTGTTGGCCGCATTTAGTACATTCGATTACAACCTTTCTTTCCATGGAAACATTTTTTAAAGCTTCTTGATTCTTTAGACTTGCTGCAATTTAAATCTTCAAGTTTCTGTATTATCAAATTTGTAGAACAGTGTCATGTTCGTAGATCTCAATGTTCTCAAAGTATTACATCTTCAAATTTCTAAATTGTCAAGTTTTCCATATTTGTCTTCAAGTCTTCAAGACCTAAAGTGCCAAATTCTGAACTCTCCAAATCTAATGTGTCCAAATTCAAAACCTTCAAATCTTCAGCTCCCTAAATCCTAAAGTATTCAAATTCTAACTTCTCCAAATTCTAAAGACTACAAGACCTAAAGTGATAAATCCTGAACTTTCCAAATCCTAAGGTATCCAAATTTCAAACCTCCAAATTCTCAGATCCCCAAATCTTAAAGTGTCCAAATTCTAAACTCTTCAAATTCTCAGCTTTCCAAATCCTCAGCTCCCCAAACCCTCAGCTTCCCAAATTCTCAGGTTCCCAAATTCTCAGCTCCCCAAACCCTAAACTCCCCAAATTCTCAGCTCTCCAAATTCTAAACTCTCCAAATCCTCAGCTTCCCAAATCCTCAGCTCCCCAAACCCTAAACTCCCCAAATTCTCAGCTCCCCAAATTCTAAACTCTCCAAATCCTCAGCTCCCCAAACCCTAAACTCCCCAAATTCTCAGCTCCCCAAATTCTAAACTCTCCAAATCCTCAGCTCCCCAAACCCTAAACTCCCCAAATTCTCAGCTCCCCAAATTCTAAACTCTCAAAATCCTCAGTTTCCCAAATTCTCAGCTCCCCAAACCCTAAACACCCCAAATTCTAAACTCTCCAAATCCTCAGCTTCCCAAATCCTCAGCTCCCCAAACCCTAAACTCCCCAAATTCTCAGCTCCCCAAATTCTAAACTCTCCAAATCCTCTGCTCCCCAAATCCTAAACTCCCCAAATTCTCAGCTCCCCAAATTCTAAACTCTCCAAATCCTCAGCTTCCCAAATTCTCAGCTCCCCAAACCCTAAACACCCCAAATTCTAAACTCTCCAAATCCTCAGCTTCCCAAATCCTCAGCTCCCCAAACCCTAAACTCCCCAAATTCTCAGCTCCCCAAATTCTAAACTCTCCAAATCCTCCGCTTCCCAAATCCTAAAGTATCTCAACCCTAAACTCTCCAAATCCCCAAATCCCAAAGATCTAACTACCCACCTACCAAACGTCAAAACCTCAAAAATTTTTGAAAGTGTACAAGATTTTATCGCCCACAGTTGCCATATTTCCCCTAGGGAAGTCAGATTTGCTGTTGACTGTACATAGCTGCACATTCAGGTACACGTGTACCTATACGGAGAGGAGTAAGCCCGAGAGGTTCACGCGGCAAGAGTTTGGCCGCGCAATCCGCAGGCGGAATACTAACTCACCTAATACAATCAATTATTTCCCGCGGAACGTTCTCTCCTTCTGTTTTACTTCCAGGTTGGTGGGCGGCATCCTTTGTCCCTTTTCAACCTCATCCAACATCTCGTCCTGCCACCTAACTCTACCTCCTTTTATGTACTGGGTGTTCAGAAAGTTATGGTCGTTGAAGTAATAGTTTGTGTCACGTTCTTGAAATTTTTGTCAAGTCGACTTGTGACGTCTTTGTGAATTTTAATGATTTTTTTTTAGGTATAGTGTTCGTTATGAGTGATTGTTAAAAATGTAGACTTTTGTTGAAATAATAAGATTTGTAAAATTTCTTCACGTCAAGAAATGACAAATGGAACAATTTTTTTTTTATTAATTTAAAGGTCGGTGAACGCTAAATGAACAAATGTAGTCATTAATACATTTTTGTAACTTCATAAATTTCACCTAAAAATAAAACTTTATACTGCTCAGAAAATCATAAAATTGAGAAAATGAGAAAAATGATTTAAATGTTTAAATTGTTCATTTCTGTTCAATTAAATTAAGGAATATCATTTTAAAGTATGGTATTATATTGACAGTTTGACACGTCTAAATAAAAACTATTAAACATAACGAATATCGAAAGGTTATAATATAATAGATTGAGTGGCTGTCAGCGAAATGAAGGATCTTTACTACTGAAAATACTAAAGTGACGATGAAGGCAAATATCGATTAAAGATAAAAATAGATTATTGATGAACTAAAATGAATTCAGTCTTGTCTTACCCGAGTATCGTAAAATTATGATCTTAAAAATATTTAATTAAATTATTCTTAATCATTGCAAATTGAATTGCACCAAAGATTTCGTACTTGAAATTCTCAACACTTTTGATTCATAGGAATTTAGGAGATTAATCTTCACCTGATCAGGACGAGTCTAATGGCCTCGTTCGTTCAAATACAAACATAATTCAACAGATAAATTTTACAAAGACTTTCGCAAATTTATTCTAAAAATTAAATACACTTTCAAGATCTCTACATCTCCATCAGGTATTATCATCTTGATATTATCAAGTAATAATTTTGTCTCACAATCTATTATTCCACAACATAAATAATTTAACCAGATCACAGTTATTTCTCCAATACTTTCTTAACACCTCGTATATAGCCACAGACACACGTACCCCATGAATACCCGCACCATTATAGATATATTCGTCCACGAGCATTATACCGAGCTCCTGAATACACCGCGTCCACATTCATGCATGGAAATTATGCCACGTGTCAGTGTGTCGTCCACATGCTCGATGGATACATTGTACTCACTGAACGTGTGCAGTTACCAGAGGCATTATAGTTCGGATTGTTCGATAGGGAATCGTTCGTTTAATGAATTTTCTTTCGAATTCCAGAGTTTCCGTAAAGGCGACGATTTCGATGAAAGCCTAAATCGATTGCGGATCGAGAGAATGGAACCTGAGGACGAACAAAATTCATCAAATGATATATTTTTAATGATTTAAAATCGGGTTTGATGAAATGTAATCAAGGAGGTTTGACACCAATAGAAGCTCATCAAATTTCACTCCAAGGAAGTATAATCAAGTTTGACTCTAAAGAAATATAATCAAGTCTGACTCTAAAGAAATATAATCAAGTTTGACTCTAAAGAAATGTAATCAAGTTTGACTCTAAAGAAATATAATCAAGCCTGACTCTAAAGAAATATAATCAAGTCTGACTCTGAAGAAATATAATCAAGTTTGACTCTAAGGAAATATAATCAAGTTTGACTCTAAAGAAATATAATCAAGTCTGACTCTAAAGAAGTATAATCAAGTTTGACTCTAAAGAAATATAATCAAGTTTGACTCTAGAGAAATATAATCAAGTTTGACTTTAAAGAATTATAATCAAGTTTGACTCTAAAGAAATATAATCAAGTTTGACTTTAAAGAATTATAATCAAGTCTGACTCTAAAGAAATATAATCAAGTCTGACTCTAAAGAAATAAAATCAAGTCTGACTCTAAAGAAATATAATCAAGTTTGTCTCTAAAGAAATATAATCAAGTCTGACTCTAAAGAAATATAATCAAGTTTGTCTCTAATGAATATCAACTTTGACTCTAACGAAAAGTAGATTTTTCTCGATCGACCGAATTTTCAACGATAAGTTGGCTAAACGGATCGCGGCTTGAACGCAATTGTTGGACGTAGGCAAACATGTTTCATTGAATATACGCCGTGGTTCTCTTAGGCGAGGGATCTGAATTGATATTTACATTGAGCGAGGAACCAATATTGATTATGCATTCAAGGGTAAACGATTTCATTGTCAAGATTTGATCTTGATGCACCATCTACTTGGATTAATAGATCAAAGCGTCTATGTACAGTTGTGTTAGCGCAAATGCCGCGAGAGAAATTTCAATCTAAACAGATTTCTGTCACAATGTTTAACAAACTGCGGTTACAATCGAAACATTTAACGCAATTTTTTCGATTTAAAATTAATATGAACCTACATTATTTTTTTACGCACATTGCTGTCATAGAAATTTTTCATACGAATAGCCCTTAAATTGACTCAAATTTAATTTGCATAATTTATATAAACTTCCTACATTATTTTTTACATCGCCATCATAGAAACTTTTCATAGGACCGTCCTTAAATTGACTCAAATTTAATTTGCATAATTACTACAAACATTACATTACTTTTTTACTGACATTGCTATCATAGAAACTTTCATAGGACTAGTCTCTAAATTGACTTAAGTGACTCAGTCCTAAAGTGTACTCAAGTGCACCAATACTTCATTATATTCTATCAAAATGTATATATAATAACATACAATCAATTCTATCAAATGTATAAACATATAATGTATAATTATTAACATAATATAAGTTCTAATAATTTCTGACATATCAGAGTCGCATCGAACAAAGAACAATAAAATCAGGTTCAAGGGAGAAGCAACCCCCATTCTGGCAAATTACAGGCTCGGTAGCGGGGCATCAAACAAGGGTACGAAACGATAAATCAAAAAGTTTGCCCGCAGATTTAAGAAGCTCGCGGACGAGCAAGGGTTCAGCCACGATATATCGCGCATAATTACTTTCGTCTGCTCGATCTTTCGGATTATATCGTGGTCGCGTTGCAGCTGTTACTTCTTGTTCTTGCACCATCGCGAAACTGTTTGCACGCTTAACTTACAGGCCTGTTGGAGAGCTTTTTCACCAGGGGTTGGTACTTCGAAAAGAGACGAAGAAGGATAAGGTGGAAATAAGGGAGGGTCCGCCGACGTACATCATTACGTTTGCAAAGGAGAAACTGCTTAATCCTCCCTCTTTCTGTCTGGCATCATAGTCGGATCACTAAAACATGGGACGATAATTAATCTCGGACAGGGAACAATTTTTCTTGTATAAGTCAGACTCGAATTTTAAAATTCCACGAGTTTACGAAGGGTTGCAAGAGTTTAGAATCTTCAAATTTCAAAAATTATTAAATTACTAAATTTTCAAGCATCAAACCGTTATATGTTTGCATACCTAAAAATTTCCAAATTCCTAAATATCTTTTGTAATTTTCATATTTGTAAATTTTTTAATTTCCAACCCCCCAATGTTTCAAACCTACTAAATTAAAAAATTAATAGTTTTAAAAGTTTCTAAACTTGAACGCCCAAGATAAATTCGAAAACCCCTAAAGATCAACGAATTCCGTTTATCGCGCCGTATATCGCCATTTTCCCTAGCAGAGTAGCCATTTTCCATTGGCGGACCGGTAGCAAGTATTAGAAGTTAACGGTGATTTCTTGCGAAACGTATCCCACTGTCGAGGTTCGATTGCATCGAGGAAATCAAAGAGGGAAGGAAACAAAAAATCAGCGAGCGAAGAGTGGGAGAGCGGGAAAAAAAGAAGGAGGATACGACTGGAAAAAGTTCAAAAAGTAGAACAGTCCCAAGGACCTCCAGATTGGTCTGGAATCAATTAAGCTGCCGTGGCGTAATCAGTGTATCGGTGGCTGCAACCGCACAGCCGAAAGTAAGTTGCCAGTTTAAGGGAGTATATATACGTGTTGTAGACGGTATATAGATATATATTTACTCAGAAGATTCACGCCCCAATCAACGGTAGGATGCCTAGTATTTACGAGCTGAGCCACGACTCTGCTCGTTTTTCCTCTGGAAAATACACGGATACCCCCTCGGTTCGTTTCTTTCGTTTTCCTTCTCTCTCTGTGTTCCGTGTTTTTCTTCCGCCGTTTCTCTCCTTGGATCTCGCTCGAAGCAATTCAAGACGACCAGGTATTTCGAGCCACTGCAAGGTATTTGCGCGAATCACCTGTCGATCGTACGTTTCGAGAACACCGTGATCACTCGTGATTTTACAGGGGTCAAAAGTTGCATCGAGAAACGTGAGTCAATTTTTTTATTCATTTTTTTATCGGTGAACTATTAGGAAATTCGTGAAGTTACCCTGTTTCAAAATGGTGACTATGACACTACAAAATGGCGTAATGCGTCAACTGCATCGACCACGTTCCTGAACATACCGTTATATGATACTTTACAACTCCATAATTTACTTAATACAACTAAAGAAAAAACTTATAATTATTCTTTGTTCGATGTACTAATCCCATAATAATCACAGTAATATTTAATCATAGCCTGTAATTTATTTTCCAAGTGTGACCGTATTCCACGTATAAACTTTTTTACATACATTAGCATTTCACATTTTTAATTTCCGTTTGTAATTTATTTTCATTTCCAAGTGTGACCATTTACGTGAACATTCTTGCATTCCGTAAACTTTTATATATACTTTAATATTTCATATTTTTAATCACTGTAATTTATTTTTATTTCGTGACCATTTATGCACCCTTGAATTCCGTAAACTTTCATGCGGATATTAATGTTTCATATTTTTAATTACTGTTTGTAATTTAATTTTACTTCCGCGTTGAAGCTTGACGTTTATATGCAGATATATTTGCTCTTCTCGAATGCGGGTTAATTCATTGTTGTTAATTCATTTCATTGTTTAATAGTACGTTACTGTGTGCTTTTTGTGGAACGACCTGTATAAAAAATTAATTCTTTAAGAAGTGTTTTTTGATACAGTTCGAAGTTAGGCAATTTTAAACCTTTAAAAGTGATACATCAGAAAGGAGCATTTTTTATGAAGCAACCTGTATAAATAAATAATTGATTCTTCTGAAAATGATTGACAATATACTTCAAACGAAAGTTGATTAACTCTAAACCTTTAATAGTTAATAATCAGGAATGAGTACTTCTTATGGAACAACCTGTATAAACAAAAACTTAATTCCTAAACAAATGATTTCAAATACACGACGTACGACAGTTAATTAATTTTAAACCTTTAATAGTAAATCACCAGAAAAGAGCACATCTAATGGAACAACCTGTACAAACAAAAAATTAATTCTTCAAGAAGTGACTTCCAATACACTTCAAATGAAAGTTAATAAATTTTAAACCTTTAATAAATCACCAGAAAAGAGCACATCTTATGGAACAACCTGTACAAACAAAAAATTAATTCTTCAAGAAGTGATTTCCAATACACTTCAAATGAAAGTTAAAAAATTTTAAACCTTTAATAGTAAATCACCAGAAAAGAGCACATCTAATGGAACAACCTGTACAAACAAAAAATTAATTCTTCAAGAAGTGACTTCCAATACACTTCAAATGAAAGTTAATAAATTTTAAACCTTTAATAGTAAATCACCAGAAAAGAGCACATTTTATGTAACAACCTGTATAATCAAAAACCAATTCTTTAAAAAATTCTTTCAAAAGTAAATCATCAGAAAGGAACAGCTTCTATAAACAAAATGATTTTGAGAAACAAAGGAAAATCAGCTTGAGCAGTAAATAACGAAGGGAAGATTAATATCGTGATCATTATCAGGGTTATTTGACGAGAGCTTAAACGATGATTCATAACGTAGGCAGCAATTTCTATCAAGACCTATCGTGGTGGAAATCCAGCGCTTATTTCTCTTTCCGTCTCCCCTAAAATTCTCTCGGTCCGGCGTGGAAAGTATATACATCTTTCATCCAGCATCCGTTTCCTTCTGGATCACCGGCTACACCCGTCTGGTGGTCTTCGTCGAACGCGTGGACGTGCAGGGTCAGCCGGCGCACAACTTTCCTGCGATCTTGATTTCATCAACGTGTCTCCTTTTATTGTTGCCAGTTTAGAGGGACCTTAAATATTTTGTCGCGAGGTCAGCGGTCTGGTTAACCGGCGAACGGGACAATAGCTTTACCCTAGGGTCGGGCCAATCAAGCAGCTATGAAAGATCACGTTCAACCACCCTTCCAACCCCCGTAACTATCTCTGCAACCTTCGAGTTCACCGGCAGCCATCCCTTGCTCGAATCTCCACGGCTTCGTGGCGGTAAGGATAGAAAAGCCCGTTGCTAGTCTCGAAGCTAGGGTTCCTAACTGTTACGGGTTGCCTTCTATACCAGGGTTCCCCCGCTTGTATCAGACCTCGAACCATCCCCTCGATCTCTCGGCCCCGTCAGCACCTCTTTCAACCAATCTATGTCGGTCTATCGGCTCGCGTTAAAATCATAACCCTCGCTTGTTTGGCTAACCGAATGACGTATCCTTTCTCGCGATATCCACTCTTTATCCTTCTACAAATTTTCGACGTTCTGATTTTTGATCAGTTGCGCCTTCTGCGATTACGTCTTTGGGGTATTTATGCTTTTGTTATTTTACTGACATTTCTATTTCTTATATTTGCTGAGGCACTATCGGATGTGCTTTCTTCAGGGGATCTCGGAATAGAAATTTGGAAATTTGACAAGTTACGAAGTTACGATAAAATTTGTATTTTTGAAGGGTAATTAGATTTCAACGTTTCCGAATATGAAAATGTAAAAGCTAGATATCCCAAGTTCGTCAACTTATATAAATTATAAAACTCTGTAATTTTTTAATTCTATAAACACTAAATAAATTTTAAATTTAAAATCTGTGAATTAAATTCTAAAGTCCAAAAGTTTTTAAGATTTTCTGAATTTTCCAAAGTGTAGATTCGCGAACGTAAATGACCAAATTTAGAGACCCTTATATCAGTTAGCAGTTATGTAGAACAAACGTTAGCATTCATAGTTCGAGGATATAAACGGCGAATAAACATGAGCGTTTCCATGATTTTGGAATTTCAACTGTGTTATTGGTCGATAATTTTAATGGACGGTAGCTCTCGAAATCAAAATGAAAGCTGGAATTACAGATGAAATGTCAATAGTAACTTTATCCCAGTAAAACGATATCGAATCACACGAGCGGGTTAAAATAATCAATATTAAAATCAACATTTGCACAGCTGAAATAACAAAAAAGGTCTCGGGAAACTTGCAATGATCGATAATCGATCAGTTTTTTGCACTACGGTGTATTAATTAAAGTAAATCCGGATAAAAATAAGAGGGAAACATTTCAAGAGTCCTCCCTTAATTCCATAACTTAATCCGCTTCGTTCAGGCGCCGGTCAATTAAATCGCAAGAACCCTTCCTTTTTTTCCTCTCTTTCTTTCGATCCCCTGAACCGTGACGAGAATTAGCTTTTATCGACGAGGCAAATTATCTGAAAGCCCGTCTTCGTCCTTGCTTCGTTTGTACAAAGCGGAATTTCGAAGCGGAACAACGCTGAAAAAGGAAGACCAAGGATAACTAGACTCCTCTTTTCTACCGGGACATTTCGGTTAAAGAATTTAGATACAATGTTTTCATTTATATATTTCTCTATTAATTCTATTTCAAATTATCTGACTTTAATTCTTAATAGCACTTCTATATAGCAAAATCACTATTAGTCAAATAATTATACAGGGTGATACACAACTACTGTAAGAACTGAAAAGGGGTGGTAGGTGGTTTCTGAACAACTTTAATTATTAAAGTATTACTATTATTTTTTTTTATTAAATAAAATAAGTCAATCTTTCTAATAATACTGAACATGTAAAACTTCTCAAGTAATTATATAATACATAAAAAAATAAGCTAATGAAGAAGTAAAATTTCCCTAATAATTTTTGCATTCCATTTGTTGAAATAGCAATCAGCGGATAACCGCGTGTACCAAATCCACGTAGTACGTAGTCCTACCGATTTCATCTCTAATTTCTGAGTAAACACGGTATTTTTAAGATTCGGTGAGTGACGGACGGCGCATCCATGATTTGCGAAGGTGGGTCTCATTTGGGCAAACGGATTCCGTCGATTCGGCAAATTTGTCTCCTGGTCCTTCAAAAAATACGTCGGTCGATTCGTGACTTTACTCGATGATATCCGTGTCTTCTAGATTTCACCCAGGTCAGCTTTCCTTCAGACAGCGGCTCCTTTAACCTCTCCCTCCTCGGGTTACGTTGCTGAATCGAAAATTATTTATTTTCTAATGGCGCGTTTCGTCGGTCGGCTTCCGGTCTCGGCCATCCGTTCAATTTCTCGCAATTTCGTGGCTCGTTTTATTTATTACGGCGAATCGAGGGGAAAAAGACCGACAGCTTCATCTTCGTTAACTTTGGAAACTAATTACTCGACGAACTGAAAACTTCCCCCTTTGCGTAGGGATCTTCATTAAAGAAAACATTCTTTTTCTTTTGCTACACGTGTCAAGATTGAGAAATTGCGATTTAATCAATTTTGATCGCGTCTACGATGAATCTTGATTTATCTCTCGGATGAAAATGTTTTAATTTAAAAAAAGATTTACGTCGACGCCGTCAAAATTGGAATGACATGACAGTACAAGACAGAGTAATAATATATCACAATAGTAATAAGTACATACAGAAAACAAGTACAAGACGTATGTATAAGATGCACAAGTACAATACAAGTATGTACAGTAATAACAGAATTATTACAAATTAAAAAGCTGTAAGTGTAACTTATACATACAAAGGTCATTCACATAAAAATTTGTACGAAAGCTAAAGACAGTAAATATAGATAAAAATGTTATTAATGAGATTCTATTATGACATGCAAAGGTTATTGTTAAATGTAGTCATTTCAATATTTTAAGAAAGCTAAATCAAAATTAGGAAATTCGAGTCATTAACGCCATCGTGTTTCGACACCCTGGTTCCACGTCGAATGAGGTACCAAGCCTTAAAAAGTATCAAGTTGATTGATCGATCGTCCCGTGATGTCTGCATTTAGGTAAAAATATTTCTTCAGCCCCAACGTGTCAGCAAGGAAATTGGTGATGGCAATTTTTTCTGAACCCTAACAGAGATTACACGATAATGTAATCACAATCAGATAATACACACATGCAGACTATCTAGTCATTTTTCTTTGCTTGCCACAAATAATTTGATTACGTAAACTCCTAAAATAAAATTGAACTTCTTAGGTCGACAAGAAAGATCTATTTTTTAATGAAAACAGAGAAACATATTTTCAATACTGAAACCTTAAATTAACTATAAAATTGACTTATAGTAAATTAACTGTAAAATTGATTTGGAGTTTTGTAACATCTTGACTTCCTAAAAGAAGATTCCAAAGTAAGTTGTCAAGGGTTATATTGAATGAAATAAAATTTGAAAAGATGACCAATCAGTTTTCCGTAAAAATAGAGTGTACAGCAAAGGGGTTGTTAAAGCAGGCTGATGAACGTAAGCGTCGTTCATCCCCCACGGGATATCCAGCTACGTGTAAACCTACGGCCTACGTTATAGCACAGCTTCGCTATACGTGATGCAATGCAGCCCAGGTAGTCACCAGAATACCAAACTACCCTATCCCTGCCCCACCCCTCACACATCTTCCCATTCCTCCTCAACTCTGTCTACGCTACTTTTTCTTCGTGTTCATATCGAATCGCGACCATGTGTCTACATCCTCTCTCGTCTCCGTCGCAGTTGCATACGACGAAACTCATTTTCACGGGAGGCTCTACATCCTGAATCTACAAAATACAGCCCCCTGTCGTGTATTTTGCTCCGTGGCCTGTTTCCGCCGTGCGGATGCAAATTTTTATCCACGCACCCTGTTAAGCTCGAGAAAATTCAGGGAAGCTATAGTCAAAGGATGCAAGCTTCAGATGTTTTAAAGCTTGTGTGATTTAACTGTTTTGATGCATGATAGTTTTGATAGGGTCCATTTGCTTTTGTTTGATAAATGTTCCGTTACAAACTCTTCCTGGTATATTAAAATATATGTAATATTAATTTATACTTGAAGTATACCTAACATTAATTTATACTTAAAATATACCTAATATTAACTTATACTTAAAATACACCTAATATTAATTTATACTTGAAATATACCTAATATTAACTTATACTTAAAATACATCTAATATTAATTTATACTTGAAATATACCTAATATTAATTTATACTTAAAATATACCTAATATTAACTTATATTTAAAATATACCTAGTGTCAGTTTATACTTAAGATGTACCGAATATCACTTTAGATGTATCAGCGATATAATGTAGATATTAGTGTAGAGTTGTAAAGAAATAATGGTAGTTGTAGAAGAACCCCAGGTGAAATCTGGTGGACTCCGATAATCAGCATGTCGACCGCAACCGAAGTCTCTTATCTGTGTCACTCGGTTCTTATCAGCGGGTTCGAAGTCGCCAACCGGACCGATACGGAACGGTAATCGTCGATCGGTCAATCGAACGTTCCCAGGAAGCCAGATTTCGGCCGAGAAACGGAAGAATGAGCTCTCGGGAGAAAAAAAGACGACGATAGACTCGGAATCTAGGAAATTCATTCGTTGCCATGGTCGATCCAGGTTTTCCGTAACGTCTGTTGGGTACGATCAGACTTTTCTATACATAAATGTGGCAAGCTTCCAATGTCGACCGTCCACCGTACTTAGCTGCACCGCGCTACCTTTACACCGATTCCTCTCTCTGTATATATGTCTGGTGTCCAGTGAGCCGCGTGACAGCTAATATCCGACCAGGAAACTAACACCCCGTCTACCCTGAACCACCCCCTTTCTCCTTTTCGCACCCTACCTATCCCTTCCGCGACCGCCCTCTGTTCGCACCTATAGCGTCGCTCTAGTTCAGTCTCGTAACCTGTCGCATTCCAATATTAAACGAAGAAACTCCATTTAGTGTCTACCGTGATTCTTCCTTGCCTTTTCGAGTTTAATTAACTCTCCTTTATTCTCCCACATTTTTTCCCTTTATAGTTGATACTGAATATTATTCGCGTTAACACGCACTCGTACTTCAAACGTGATAAGACCTCAATCTGAATAACTCATTGAAATTGAATAACTCTTTAATTTGAAGTTCGGGTCCACTTATGATTTTCATGTTCGAAGACTGTCGAATACCAGACTGACAAACATTTCAAGCTTCTTTATCCATTTTAATATTGTAGTTGTACTTCAACTAATGTACCTGACAAATCAATCATACGGTAACGACATTAACTCTTTAACTCTATCTTAAATGACTTTGATCGGCCTTCATAATTTGGGATGAGTTTTATCACTATTTAAGTAACTTCTGCAGATATACATCGCATCATATATTCGCCAGATTACCAAGTTTGTAATTTCTGTTCCAAGTTCAAGATTGGAAATTTCAACCCCCAAATGATTAATCTTCCTTTCTTTCAACTTGAAAGTATTAATCAGTACACAAGTTATCGAATATTAATATCCTAAGTTGAACCTTGATTTAAAAAAGTTATAATGAAAAAATGTATACGAATGTGCATGAAAGGGGATGAATGGCAAATGGATACTTATGTACGTAGGTGTTGATATTAACCTACAAAGGCTGTTCGACGAATGAGAGTACATAATTAGCCGTTGTCGGTCACTCTTTTTTCGAGTTTCAGCTTTTATAGGGTATAAAGAGAATCCTTTTACGTGCTTGTTCGCGAACTAGCACATCACGTCCATCGAAAATGCCGGTGAAAGGTTCGGTTCGCGCAGCCTTCGTTATCGGATCCGTCATTCTGTACGTCCGATCGCGTCCAACTTGTAATCCTTTCGGATTCATCCCTCTTCTCTTCAGGGGTGTTCATTTTAATGGACGTTGGATTTCTGCTTCCTCGATGCAGTTATACCGGCATTTTCACGCTGTCGCTCTACGCACTGTATACAGGGTGTGTCTTCGAAGATTTCACTGACAAAAACATTTCGATCAACAAAATTATTTCATTGGACTGGTTGAAGGACTCAGTCAAATTAATAAATTTAATTGTACATGGTTACAGCTTCAATTTACAAATTTAATTGATAAATTATTAAATAGTTCCAATGAGGATAATATCGTTTTGTATTATATGTTATCATAAAGAATATTTTAGTTATTTAAACTTGTGATAATATGGAACTAACCTAAATCTCAGAATTTAAGTTTACTTTAAGGTCATCTAAAGGTTAACTCAAGGTGACAGAATCATTGAACTAATTCTGACATTAACTGCAAAGTCGAAAACAGTTACAATAACTCTACGAAGACTAAAGTACGTGACACGAAGAAAACAAGATGGCGCTTGCCGAGAATCACTTTCAATAATTCTTTTATTTAAAAATTTGTAACATTTTAAAGAGTAGTGGTAATATTGTAGAGATCTTAATTGTTTAACTTTATTCAAAGATTAAGGTAACTGAATTAATTCTAAACTTGATTAATTTTATTTGAAGGTTAACTTTAATTCTAAAAGTTTAAGAAAATGGCGACAATACACACCCAGTATATTTAGCCATCTTTATTACCGCGTTTCACAGTGATTTATATTTCGCGTTCAAGAATTTCACAGACGTTTAGAATGATGGGCGAAAATTATTAACGTATAATACTCGATGATAGATCGTTAGAGCGTCGATAATTATTGCAACGAAATTCGAGAGAGAGTTACGATTGAATGTTATACTGACTGATTGGTGGTCATCAAAACCGAAGTACATTTCGATCGATAAATATTATTTCAACGAGGGAAGGATTTTCGTGAAAGACCATTGACCACTTCGTTTGCCAACGGTAAAAAAAACAATGGTTGCAAAAATACAGATCACTATGAAACTGCCAGTGAAACGGTGAATTGTTACTTACGCGTCGATGAAGTTAATCCGAAACTTCGTAAATAGCGAACTGTGGGTTCCTGTTAATTTTAATGCGACCCATTTCCGGAGTTTTGTCAATTGCATGTTCGTTATACCGTATTCGTGTTCGGGGAGCTCGTAACGGTCCATAAAATGTTTCTCTGAATTGCGGTAAATTAAGTAAAATCTGTGTTATTTTGTATGAGCTACAATATTTAAACTTGTGTTAGTTATTTTGGTTAATGTAGTTTGATGTGACATGTAGTTTGATGACACATAGGGTTGTCATTTTTTATGTGAAATTTCTGTGGATGCTATTTAATATGATGATATATAATTCAAATTACCAAATTAGCCAACTTTCATATTTCAAATTTCAAAATTAATAAAATTACACATTTACAAAATTTCCAAATGCTAAATCTTCAAATGTTCAAATTCCTAAATTCACAAATTCTTGCATTGTCCAATTCCTACATTGTTCAATTCTCACATTGTCCAGTTCCCACATTGTCCAATTCCCACATTGTCCAACTCCCACATTATCCAATTCCCACATTGTCCAATTCCCACATTGTCCAATTCCCACATTGTCCAATTCCCACATTGTCCAATTTCCACATTGTCAAATTTCTATATTGTGCAATACTCACATTGTCCAATTCCCACATTGTCCAATTCCTACATTGTCCAAATCCCACATTGTCCAATTCCCACATTGTCCAATTCCCACATTGTCAAATTTCTATATAGTGCAATACTCACATTGTCCAATTCCCACATTGTCCAATTTCCACATTGTCAAATTTCTATATTGTGCAATACTCACATTGTCCAATTCCCACATTGTCCAATTCCTACATTGTCCAATTCCCACATTGTCCAATTTCTACATTGTCCAATTTCCACATTGTCAAATTTCTATATAGTGCAATACTCACATTGTCTAATTCCCACATTGTCCAATTCCTACATTGTCCAATTCCCACATTGTCCAATTCCCACATTGTTCAATTTCCACATTGTCAAATTTCTATATTGTGCAATACTCACATTGTCCAATTCCCACATTGTCCAATTCCAATATTGACCAGTTCCCACATTGTCCAGTTCCCACATTGTCCAATTCCCACGTTGTCCAATTCCCACATTCAACTCACAAATTTCAAATTTCCCAATATCTCAAATCTCCAAATTCTCAATTTCTTAAATTTCCAAATCCCCAAACTCCATAATTTCCAGTATTCTAAATTTCAAATCCCAAATTTCAAAATTACTACAAATTTCTCTAACTCTACCATCATTCCACTTGTACGAACTACTTTCTTAAGCCATCTCTTCCAATGAAATCCAAAAGCTGTCCACAAAATCAACGACGCACTGTTGACGCTCTACCTATATCGCATAAATACATAACCCCAAATATGACGCATATTTTCTCGCAATACAGGCGATTTCCCAAATGAAATATCTTTCAACGACAGAACAATAATACCGTAGCAATTTATTCAATGACAATAATTCACGAGCTGACAGAAATATAAACTACGATGATTCAATCGCGTAAGTTTGTATCGCGGTTGCAAGTTAGCTAATAGTGCAACGATTTATGAAGACTTCAACGTTGTTGGGTGGCAAAGTGGGCGTGTAGCAACCCTCAAAATTGATTAATGAACGAGCGAACCGATCGGTTCGATTAAACCAGTGTAAACGAAAGGGCAACCGATAAATATCTGCCGATATAAACGTCGGTATTGCATCGTGACTTTTCCATAAATCAAACGCTGACATCCCGTACACAGACTGTGTTTGAACATGTTAATACGATAAACACAAGAAACATCGTGGCTAAATTAGGAATAATGAATGTTTAACGGATAAAACGTTGTTCAGGAAGCAATCAATTTGAATCGATGCTCCGATAACAGAAAGTTATAATTTCCTTTTTATGGGACCTGATCGTGTGGAACATCATGAAATGTTTTATTGGTGATATGATTGCAATTATATTTCGGTTGAGGACGTATATGAGACTTTTATCATTTTTCTGTTCTTTGATTTTTTTTTGAATTTGCAAATTTTTATATTTAACAAATTTTCAAATTTTCAAGTTTAATAATTTTTCAATTTGCAAAATTTTCAAGTAAGTAGTTAGATTTGCAAATTTTTAGATTCAATAAATTTTTTAATTTTTAAGTTTCCCAATTTTTCAATTTTTCAATGTTTAATTTTTCTAAATACTCGTTTCTTAATTTCATCATCCTTAAATATCCAATTACCGAATTTATACACAGAGAACAAAGGTCCCTAAACTCTGATTAAAATTCAATTCCAAACTTCTTCCCAAAACCTCAAATACCTAAAAGTACCTAAAAGTCTATTACTATCTTCTCCTTGGTTTTCTATATTTTCCCTAGGTTAAAGGAGGTTTGTCGTACGACATCGAAACGTGATTTATATATGGAAAATCAATTTTGAACCCGTAACTTCTGTCCCCTTGTACATCTGACTTACCCCAGAAGGAGTTTTGTACGCGTGTTCTCCAGCCACGTGTGTGTACACCGAAAGCATACACGAAGAAATAGAGAAATAGGGGTTGAAAGAGAACGTGTGAGTATATCGCCGCGGCGTGGCTGCCGTTGACAGTTCTGTCTTCTCAGGCAAATTTCACTCTTTTTTGTCAACGAACGCTCGTTTGAAAGGAACGAATATTGGATTTGGTTATTACCTTTTCGACCTTCGCAAAATTCCCCCATCTTCGATGTTCCTGCCGCTTATCGAGATTTGATATCGCGTCACAACTTGCGAGACAATTCAATCACGCACACTACTTTTTTTGTCGGGAAAGTTTACAATTTTTAACTTTTCAGATTTCACAATTTTTAGGTATCTCAGCTTTTGTGTTTTTTAAAAGATTCTCAAGTTTTAAGATTTTTTAATTTTTTTGTCGAAGGGATGTTTATTTTTTGAACTTTTTTCAAATTCAGAGGGCGAGGATTATTACGTGTTGAATTACTACGCGCTGGTTAACTACGCGTTGGATTACCACGCGTTAGATTCCTACGCTTAGAATTACCACGCGTTGCATTACTACGCGTTGAATTTCTACGCGTTTAATATGCACGCGCTGGATTACTACGCGTTGGATATCGACACGCTGGATTACTACACGTTGTATTACTACACGTTGGATTACTACGCGTAGGATTACCACGCGTTGCATTATTACGCGTTGGATTACTGCACGTTGGATTCCTACGCGTAGGATTACCACGCGTTGCATTACCACGCGTTGCATTACAACGCGTTGCATTACCACGCGTTGCATTACCACGCGTTGGATTACTGCACGTTGGATTCCTACGCGTAGGATTACCACGCGTTGCATTACCACGCGTTGCATTACCACGCGTTGCATTACAACGCGTTGCATTACCACGCGTTGCATTACCACGCGTTGGATTACTGCACGTTGGATTCCTACGCGTAGGATTACCACGCGTTACTTTACCACGCGTTACATTACCACGCGTTGCATTACCACGTGTTGCATTACCACGCGTTGGATTCCTACGCTTAGAATTACTACGCGTTGCATTACTACGCGTTGGACTACTACGCGTTGCATTACTACGCGTTGGACTACTACGCGTTGCATTACTACACGTTGGATTACTACGCGTTGAATATCCACGCGCTGGATTACTACGCGTTGGATATCTACACGCTGGATTACTTCGCGTTGTATTACTACGTGTTGGATTACTACGCGTTGCATTACTACGCGTTGGACTACCACGCGTTGGATAACTACGCGTTATCAGAAGCTGCCGTCTCGCGTCTGCGCGTTCGTAATCCTGGCGCTCTGATTGGTTCGTATTTTTCCTTAATAATTCAAAAACGACGCTTCAAATCCCATTTTTGCAAAGGGAAATCTTATTCAGAATCATGTCAGCTACCATTTCAGGGATCTACTAATTGTGAGACACCCTGTATCAACTCACGAGTGCGTGAGGTTCCAAAATGAAAGAGACTACCCCATCTCTTGGGTTGACATCAATCCTCAAAAAAATCAACTTAACAACCTTCCTAACAACACTACAGATGCGATCACCTGGAGGTCTCCAAGTTGTACGGAATTCGTGTATTACACACATTTACCGCGTTTACACAGATTACATCTAAATACGCTTTCGACTGTATCTCATCGAACATCAGAGACGGTACACAAAGAAATTTCTGTTTTATTGGACAAACTGTCTGTACTATTCAGGTTCAGTCGTACGAATTGGTGGAAGTAAAAGGACAATCCGCATTTCGTTCGTGCGTTTTTTATTTTTTGGTTCTGTTCCCTCGATGCTAACGGTGGCTGGGAACAATGCGTAAACGTTAATATGAGCCGATGACAGATTCGAAAAGCTGCCGGCTCAAAAGCTCAAAACGCATTGTTGTATCAGCGCTTTGTGTCCACGCTATAACACCGAGAGATATTCTTACTTTTTATATTTTCTATCTTCCTCGCTAATTCTGCCTCTACCCTCTTCGACACCCTTTCTGCATTCTATAGTTGAGAATCTTTTTTTTTCATTTGCTCTTGCGTTTTTACTGTGTTATTGTTATTATGTTACTGCGGGATTTTGTATTGCGGAAAAGTTTCAAATTGCTTTCCATAACGAAAAATAATTTGCAATTTTCATTTTCAATTTTTTACATATAATGTTTACATATACATATGTGTGCATATGTGTGCATATATCTATTTATGTATACATATATTTATTTCTATTTCTATCAATTTATGTATTTATCTGACTATCATTTATCTATGTGTCTACTTAGCAGTCTACAAAGATAATAATATTGGAATGATATGTAAATAAAAAAGATATATCTTATTATACATCGTAAAATATTAAAATATAAAAATATTATTTTGACGAGTTTAAGGGCATAAATTTGTTTCAAATATCATATTTTATAATAGCATGTTGTAATATTAAATTGTGAGATGTTTATTAAAAAATGATTTCTACTTAGCCATTTCTGTGTTGTTATAAACAACACGATCGATAATACAATCTACCGAATCGTTTGCATAACTTATATCATTTTTAATCAAACTGTACCCTGTTTTTGCTTTAACATCATTTTCCACGTTATCCGACCAGCTGGTGTTATTTTCGATTTTTCCTTTTTTATCACAATCCGGGCCTCTCCATGTTGCCTCGGCACAACAGCGATCTTGTTGGAGAATGGTCCTCACGTGCTCTATCTCTCTGTTTTTGAGCTTTTCATGTAGCGAAAACAGCGAACATCGTCCCGATAGCAATCGTTCTCGTCGACGCTTTTGTAGAAAACTAAAAAGGATTAAGAATAAAGGTGCTAGCTGATAAAATAATACGTTTGTGGTACATCCGTCACGAACACCGAATAAATCACAATTCATGACTGCTATAATTCAAATATAAATTGTCATGTAAAAATTAATAGGTTTGTTTAAATAATTTTGCTTTTTGACTAATTTTGGATGTTCATTGTGATGGACTGTATGTGTATGTGTATGTATACATATGTATAGATACATGTGTGAGTATTATATACATATGTATATGTAAATGTGTGAGTATGTGTATGTGCATGTATATGCACATGTGTCAGTATGAGTATGTGTATGAATATGTACAGGTACATGTGTGAGTATGTGTATTAATATGTGCAGGTACATGTGTGAGTATGTGTATGTGCATGTATATGTACATATGTGTGTATATGTTTATACACATTGCATATTATTTGTCTCCATAACTACATAATTTACACATATACATTTTACAAACTTCTACATATAAAAAATAAAATACAAAAAGCAATAAATAAAAATTATTTCAATTCTGCCACTAATATTGAAAAAGATGAAAAAGAACATTTCTTCCATACTCGAACCTCAAAATATATTATGAATATTAACAAGAATATTTGTACACCCGTTTCACGTCTGCACGAAATTCCTCTAGGGACTTTTCACCCCCGCCATAAAAAAAATATGGAAGCGAGTCTTCGATGACGCTCGTTACGATAATTTCAATTTTATTGCCGGATTCGTTCGATCAATCGCTAGGGACACCATGGCGAAGAACTGTCGTTAATCATACGAGCAAAATATATCCGCGAAGAGGGTTGAATAATTACGCTTCGGGGATGAGAAGAGTTTCCAGACAGCAGGGCGTGTCAACGAGGAAAGAAATTTTAACTTTCGAAAGTGGCGTACGTGGACTCAAGAAGATTTCTCTCGGACAAAGGAAACGACGAAGAGACACGAACAGAAGCAGGCAACCCCTTTGGAAAATGAATTGCTATTCAGACGGATTTATTCAATTACATTTACAATTACATCGATTGTCTTATGGTTTCAATAGACTGATTGAGTCTTAATTGACTGTCTTCGAAAGTGATATAACCCTGTAGTTTTGTTTCTGGAGACCTTCTGCTGTCGGGAAGATAATGTTTTTTCGCGAGCTCAGACGAATCGATTGATCGATTCTCTCGAAAACGAAGCAAACAACATCGAATCAAACTTTCCTCTGAATAGAGACAGGAGACTGCAGGTAGAGGATAATAATCCGTTTATTTCGAAAGTGAAGATAGAACTTACTATAATTTATTTATTTATTTAACTCCAGAGTTCCTAATTCATAAACCTTGAAATATTAGTTTTTAATCTACTCAAATTTTCAACAATAATTTTGTAAAATATTCTATTTAAAACAACCCCAGTTTCAAAAGTTTTGCAAAATGAATTTTATCCTTCGGTAAAAATTAGACGACGAAATTCGTCGAATTTCAAGAAGTTAATTTTCGTCCGTCACGTTAAGTAACTGATTGCACAGTGTCCGAGCATCGAAAGAATAAGATCCGAAGGCAAGGGTTAAAACCGCGTTCTTTTCATTCGCAAAACACGATCGGCCGAAAGTTTCGTCCACTTGGAAACTTCGCCGACAACCAAAAGTCTTTCTGTCATTATCATTCGTTGAAAGCGAGGCGCGGTTAACTTTCCGAGTAAATTTTAACGAAAAGAAAAAGAGACTAGACCAGAAAAAAAAAGAAAAAAAGGGAAACTCCGGTAACCCAACGGGAACTTTCCTAATAAAAGTTCTTATTTAATTGCTTTTTTCGCGGGTTCTTTTAGCATGAACGAATCGAGGGTGGTTGTCGCTCGGAATGTCATGCGCAGAGTTTTTTTCACTTAGCAGAACGGAGGAAATCATTTCACGGAGAAAATGAAAATAAGAGACCAGATGTGTCCCGGGTAAAATCTCTCCTCTGATTGTCACATCATTTTCTTCTTTTTGTTGCCTCCATCCCTCTTCAACACGCTCGATATCTTTATTCGATCTCTTCTTAAATCGAATACTCAACTTCGTTTTAATCGTTCGGTGTATTTGTCGTACATTTATGACTGATATTATATTTTAGTCACATTAATAATTGTGTTAATTTATAACATTGATAACTATTACGGAAAAACACCTTACTTATATAATTTACGTATACACTTTTTTAATTGCACCAAAAATACCTATAATGTGTAAAAATAAATATCGTTATATTTTCACAAATTATTTCTGTAGAATTATCTTTTTTCTAGTTGTATTATCTGTATGAACCTATGGTTCCAATATAGAAAATTTATATATTTTATTATCATGAGGAAGAGATTTTAATTGCAAAGGGTAGAATGTCACCGACTTAATTTCCCAAAATCGGTAAAAATAAATAAGAGATTCAGGAAGTGAAGCAGACCGCTCAATCTTCAGCAATTATCCCACCCTTTAAAGCCCTCTAGGGTCGAAAAAAGCCGGTTCTCACCCTTATATTACGCGGGAGTAAATCACCGCGGCGACACACCGATAACCCGGCGTTGAAATTATTGCCAACGTGACACCGGCTATCATTTCATGGCGTTGTAACTCTCTTAAAGATATTACCACCATCCCCCACCCACCGAAACGCCAAAGTTTCTCTTAATGACGAAAGTGGAGGGAACTCGTATCAGGAGCCGATAGGGGTGGCTAATCGTTTCACGGGGAAAATTCCTTTGTGCGATAACCGAGCGGACGATTCGACGTTGCAGGTGTGCCAACGAAATCTTGGGGGGTTTAACCAACCACGGAACGTCGAAGAGGACTAGGATGAAGCATCGGGATTACCGATCACGATGAACGACTGGATGCTTCGAACGAAGATCGAGGGGGTGGTTTACCCTTCTTTCGAGAATATCTGCGGACAAGCCCGAAACGCGGTACCCGTCAGACTTACTAAGCTTCAAACTTACATCAACGAAATGAAAGAGCTGCTTCAACCCCTTTCTGTCTCTTCTTCTTCTTCTGCTTCTGCTCCGATACACTCTGCCTTCGTGTTTACTGCCAAAACTTGAGATATTCGGGGATTTCAGGGGGACGAAATATGGACTTCTCGATGGGGGTAGATATTTTATATTACTTAATCGAAAGATTACTTGCAAGGTATTTAATTTTATAGTTTCAAATTTTTCACATTTCTAAAACCGTAGTTGTATAATTTTCAAGGTTCCATATTCTCTTCCATATTCTTTCTACAAATTCCGAGATTCACTCTACTTTATATATTTTTAAATTTTTATTCTTCAATATTTCTAAACATGTCAGTTCTAAATTTAAGTCCTTCAATTTCTAAATGTCTAAATCTTTAACACCTAAATTTTCAATTTTCAATTTCTAAAATATTCCATTTAAAAATAAACAATTTTTAGTAATTGTATCAAGTAAAGTGCACCTCAAGTATTTTTATTTTGTTCTACGAATTACAAAATTTTCTTGAAGTTCACATTTAGAACAGTTGAATCTCTTTCCAAGTGTAACTAAACGTGTTCAAAAAGTGTAACAAAAAACAAGCAGCCAAAAAGAAATTTGATTTTACCTAGCATAGGTGTAAATAAATTTACACGGATTCCCCGGACTCGCATTCGTAACTAGTTACGCAAATATTTGATGTATCTATTTGAAGGGACGCAGTCGAAAATCGGTTGCAGGTTTTTTCAAATATTTGCACTGCCGCGAGTATTTTTCGCCTATCGATTTCGATTAATTTCGATGGTGCATTCTCGTTATTTTAACGTGAATTGAAAATAGCTAAATATTTGTTGCTAGCAGCGTGCACATTTTACCGCAAGTCTGTTTTGTACACCCGGTTCGCGTACCAGCACCGAAAGAACATTATGTGACCCAGTTTCATGCGAAAACTTCAACATCGTACTCCTGTGTTCGGTAAACTTTTTCAAAATACTTTGCCTTTGTTCGTGTATCGATTAAAATATTTTATTGTTGCGTGGTATGCGTTTCGTATCGAATTATTGTAATTATACGTTAAACGGGTAATTTTAAAAGAATTTTTGGTTCAAATACATTTTTGCTTGATTAAATTTTTTTAGGGTGGAAGGTAAATCATTTATTATTTTTTATTTGTATTGGAAAAATTTGGAATATATCTTTGGTTGGATAAAAATCTTGGTGTATGTTTATTTTGATTTGAAGATTTTTTCAGTAAGATCTAATTTTTATATATTATTAACACAATCAGTTTTCAAAAAATTTGTGTAACTTAAATTATTTGTCTATAAACAAGTAATATGATATAAATAAATAATCATACTCAATAATCATATCAAGTCACAATTAATATAATAAATAACCTGGTAACATAACCTAACTTATGACGTTAGTTTTAACCTAATTCCACATTATCTTTAAGGTCATGTTAAACTTCAGTTCACTCATACTACTTTAAAATCCTGTAAAGTTTACATTAAAATTAATCCTCTAAAATTTCCACTATAATACATTATACTCTGATAAAAATATTCCATAATAAACCATTTGACATATAATTAGCGAGTTTAAGAAATATAGTAACGTCTTAAAACTCGAGTGAAAATAAAATAAAAATCTTGTCGGTAAGTGGAATCGTTCCAAGCATCTTTTGCAGGAATAATTTTTATCCCATCGTAGCAGAAATTACAGAGAACCACGAAAATGTAGATAAAATCTTCTTCGCCCAATGGAAGTCGCCATCTTTGAAGATATTTGCTCCCTTTTCGGTCAAGCTCGTCTTTGATCGTTCGCAAACAGAAACATAACTCCGGCCGTATCTCCTAATAGGCCACATCCGAATTAACCAATGGTTATAGTCCCCGGTCAGAGATAGTCATTTTATTTTGCTAACCCGTCCTGATTTCATCGCAATGTTATTTTTACAAACCTTTGCAAACTTGAAAATTTCTTAGGTTACAATAATTGTTCTTTCAAACTGACCTTAAAAATTTATGGTCTCAGAAATTAAATTCCTGTATTTTGGTAAATTTTTAAATAAATATTTTCCATCGGTAAAATTATTGAAAACTTGACTTTGAAAATTGTGATTGTGTTTTCATAAAAATTTGCAAATTAATTAATAAATTCTCGACAGAAACCTTAAGCTAAAAAATATTAAAAATTACGAAAACTTGTAAGCGTCTACCCAGAAAAATAGCAGGTCCCAAAAATTTGATAAGACAATTTATCGCGTAGACGCGGGTAGCGTTCAGATGCTTGTCTTCGGAAGACAAATTCTATGATACGCTGTGCGGTTTATCGCGGCAGCAAAACGCGGCGAAAAAAAAGAAGAGGGATGTCCAAGTTGCGAGGCACGTAAATTTTCACCGGCGAAATATTTGAACGACGTGGAATCACAGTTTGAAAGTATCCGTGGGCAGAAGTTGGTGTCTGTTGCACGCTCTATTTCACGCGAGAATGCTGGCCCCACGATTTTTCACGAAAATGAAATGTCATCCGAAATGAGCGCGCCGTGTACATTCCCGACTTGCTTTTGATAAAGGATGAGCACTATTATTCTAATGGTGGCGCGGTCACATTCTACACGATTCTGCATCAACTGTAAATATTTTTCTTGACTTCTCGTGCGTTGCCGTTTCAAAATAAAACTTCCTGAAGTTTGGGAAAAATGCTCCACCGCGAAGGATCTCGTTTCGAACTTCGTCGTTGAAGTTCGAAGACGTGTTGGATAAAACTATCTGCTATTTGAAACTCTTGAGTATTTTTGACAATGTGTGTATTATTCTACAGGTGTAAAATTGTAAAGTTCAGGTCAATTTAGAATCAATTAGCTGCTATTTTAGCACAATTAGAGGCAGCAGATTAGGTTAAATTAGATGGGGTTAGGATTAGTTAATTTAGGTTACGGTAGTGAAATTTAACTCTTAATACTAAGTTAGGTTGGATAATGGTTAAATTAGGTTAAGATAACCGTAATCGTAGTTCAATTGTAGCTGGAATTTAGGTTAAGTTGAATTAGGTAAAATAGCTCGAATACAGCTGGAATGTTGGGTTAAATTGAATTTTAGTATAATCGGAAATTTCATAAAATGTAATGTGTATCTTGTACATACTGTGCTATGTATATTAAGTTATACAATATTTATATAAAATTATGTGTATAATATTCTGTATGTGTACCATGTTTTTTTACGCAATGATTTATTGTTAAAAATGTGTATATTCAGTAATATAATATTTATGTCTTACAACTTTAGATTACCTAATAAATCCTGATAAAGAGTACTACGCTATCATGGTAGAAATTTATGTACATGATCAGACATTATACCAAAATTCAATCTTTCATTTTCATTTTTTAATCTATCTATATATATGTATTATTAATTCGATACTAACACATCAAATTCTATTTCCATTTCTCTTCAAGTAATTAATTTAATTAAATTTTATAGTTTGAGCCACTGATGGCCACTATTGAAAAAGTACCTATGAAGAATATTTAATAAGATAGTACTTTGTTATAAAAATTTTCCATGAAATTATGAAACAGATTTATTTAGAATCACGTTGACATACGATAAGGCCATTATAATTTGATTAAAACCAATGTGCACATTGACCGACTTATTCGAAAATGATAGCATATCAAGCACTCGTTCGCGAACGGTACCAGTAATTTGCATACTATCTACCAAGTCATTTGAAAACAGTAGCACCTCGATAACCCGTTTAATCTTTCATAATTGTATTTATCCAATATCCACTGCGATTCAATGTTCAATTTCAGACCGCGCAGAATGAACTTTGCACCCGAACGTATTTTTATCGGAAGAAGATAGCAAATTTTTATTCTTTCTTACTGGAAACTTGATAAAATTTTTGCTATGTTTCAACACCAAATATACATCTTAAATTATTTATTTTTTAACTAAATATATGATGCTATGAATTTAATTTTGAAATACAGTGAAATATTTATAATGTTACAAATTAAATTTTACTGTGTTTCAACCCTTAATTTTAACTCTTATTTTAATACAATAAATTAAAACAGACGTTTTAACAATATCTATAATTTTATAATTTAAGTGAAGTATCACTTAACATTTTATATATAATTAAATATTTATAATGCCGCAAATTAAATTTTACTGTGTTTCAACCCTTAATTTTAGCTCTTATTTTAATACAATAAATTAAAACAGACATTTTAACAACATCTATAATTTTATAATTTAAGTGAAGTATCACTTAACATTTTATATATAATTAAATATTTATAATGCCGCAAATTAAATTTTACTGTGTTTCAACCCTTAATTTTAGCTCTTATTTTAATACAATAAATTAAAACAGACATTTTAACAATATCTATAATTATATAATTCAAGTGAAGTATCACTTAAGATTTTATATACAGTGAAATATTTATAATGCCGCAAATTAAATTTTACTATGTTTCAACCCTTAATTTCGACATTCATTTTAATACAACAACTTAAAACAGACATTTCATAACTAAATCTACAATTTCGTAAAATAAGTGTCTAAACACAGTGAATAATCTATAACATACAAATTAAGTTTCACTATGTTCAACCCTTAATTTCCAGCACCATAAACGTTCTTCCACACCTGAACCCCTAATTCATACCATTCGAAACTTGCCACAATCCGCCACTTCTACAATAAAAGAAAATCGGTAAAAATATGTGAACTTCAACTCGTTACATTAAACCGAAGTTCAACTAACCGTCAGCCGTTCTGACCGCGATATATGGCCGCGGTTCTCGTCATTCGTAAATAGAGTCTGGTACCACGAGGGGCCGTCTCGTTCGCCACAAGTCAAACACTCTCTAACGGAGAGGTCAAAATTAGCCGCGTTCTTCGAGATTTCCTGCTCGCAGCCGGCACGTTGTTCGCATGCTGAACCGCCGGTGGCGGACAAAGAGTGTAGAATCGTTAGTGTGTGTGTGTGTGTGAAAGCAAGTCTGCGGCGAGTGGGTTGGTTAGCAAAGGGGTTGCACAGCACGCGTGCGACCGGCTCTGACTAAGAAAAGTCGAAAATCTTAATTCGGGGGCGGTACCGGGGTTGCGATGCGATGGGCGGCGACTGGTAAGCGGCGATTGGCTTGGTTCGGCCAAAGGGTGAGAGATTTGCTACGGGGGTGGCGGTGATATGCGCCGTGACGCCGGCACGTCGGCGTGTTCACGTCTGCCCGAACCGGTCCTTTTGCTGCTCGAGGACGCCAGTCAACGCCGGGCGTCCCAAGCGTACAGTCGTCGGCTATTCTCGTCGTCGTCGCTCGACGATCGCGCGCGTGTTTCACCTCCTCGTGGTTATTGTTACCTTCCCTCCTCGATCCAAATCGATTACGACTCTAGGATGCGCTCGAGGGATGTAATCTTTTACAAAATCCAAACGTGAGTCCACTGATCCGAGCAAGTGCAACGTGCCGTTAGTTTGTTTACGTTGTGATCGACCGGGATGGAAGGTCGTCCGGAAACCGCCTCTGGAGAACGCTTCCGGTGCGAGAAGCTCGACTCGAACGGGCAGCGTGCGTGCGCGGATGAAAGCTGGTGCATCTCCAGGGCATCGTTTCGCGAACGCAACAATTCCGATCGTTCGACGGGCATCAGAGACCCCGGTGGTGTGTCTGTTCGTTGCGGATGCGGTTCTTACGCGGATCGTGATTGTGCTAGCGATTTCAACCTGCGACAGAGAGTTAGGCTCATGGTTAGAGAAGTCGGGGCCAATTTTGCGCCCAGGATGACGGCTGTCTTTTTGATCGCGTGCATCATGCTACTGGACAGCCGGCAAGCCTCTGCCGCTTTCACCACTGGTGAGTCAAATTCTTCTCACGTTTGACAACATACTAACTCATTACATAAAACTTTGAGCTTTTTATTTACATACGTTTGTCAAACGCTTTTATCGTGTCACTGAATTTGAACATTTTAACTAAGTTCATTGACACTTTCATGAATTTCTAACTTTCTAAAGGAAGTTCATGTTAAGTGTCATTCGTGTTTAAGGTTTGAAAGAATGTTCTAGTATTTGAAGTGATTGCCACGTTCTGAGAGGAAACAAATTCTGCGTTGTACATGATTAAAAAGTATAGAAATTTAACATGTGATAACTACTAATTAATACGAGGAAAAATGTTTGACCGGAAGAAATGTTATCTTTAAAGTTTGCACTGGTTCGCGTAATACGAGAAGATAATGTGCTTATGTCAGTCCAGTAAAATAGCAAAAACGATGATTGAAAATTTGTTACTCGCACATACACATTTGGTACACGTTAGTAAATGCGTGAAAGCACATATGTTCTCATATGTTAATTGATGTCCAACATATACAGTTTTGTACAGATGATGTTCATGCATACACGTGTCATATTAATAAACATATCTATTTACATTAACGTCAAGACGTTCATATATGTTTCATATATATTAATAAACATACCTATTTGCATTAACATCAAGACCTTCACATACATGTTTCACATATGCTCCTAAACACGTAAGGACATTTACTCCTTATGCAATGAAAGAGTAAAAAATAAATTTCACAATATAAAGATTTTTCAAAATATCAAAACACAATTTTTCCCCAAATATAAAGCTGTTTCAGCAACCGCTTCAAAGTTCACAAAAGGGTTTAAAAATCCGTCTAACAACAGAAACTAAAATTTTATATCATGCAACGTGCATAAAAGTGTGAGAAGATTAACAAGGTAGTGAAGTGAATTACCAGGAACAGTTTTGAAAACTTTTGGACAGTGTTATTGTTCAATTGGTTCCATAGATCGTTTATCAATCAGAGCGTACATGTATCGTAAACTTCATCACGATCCATGTATATAAACCGTCCACCATATGCGTATATACATATATACATATCCGTCACCTCTCTTTTTCACTGACAACACTCGTGGCTGTTTGAACAACGATTTAAACGCGCATCGTTCGATCAACGCGTAACCTCGGATTTCATTTTGGCTACGTTAAATCAGGAAACCGACAACGGCGCAAAGTGCTCCCGGAAATTATAGCCTGTCCAAATAGACGGTCAAAGGAGTGGGTTTTCAACGGTGGAAAATAAATTTCGCGACACTCGTGCACGCGGCTCAAATTGCCCAGGACGAGAACACAAAAGTTGTCGTTCGTTAATGAATTGTTTCTTTTTCGACGATATTGAACTCGATTTCGAGCGTTGCAACTTTCGAATAACTCGTTTCAACGAAGCTGTTCAAAGTTTTAATAGCTGTTGTGATTCGTGATCGATGTGAAGAGTTTAGCTTAATGGAGGGATTACGTATTTTCAAATTTTTTTATTTGTAAGTTTCGAATTCTTTAATTTTTCGGTTTTTGATTTTTCGATTCCTGAATCTCTCAGTTGTCAACTTTGTGAAGTTTTTAACTTCAGAATTTTTCAAAGTTTTCAATTTTCCAGTTTCCAATTTTCCGGTTTTCCATTTTTTAAGTTTTCCAATTTTCTAGTATTAGATTTTTCCAATTTTCCAGTTTTCCACATTTTCCAATTTTTAAATTTTCTACTTTCCGAGTTTTCCAGTTTCCAGTTTTCCAATTTTCTAGTTTTAGATTTTTCCAATTTTCTAATTTTCCAATTTTTCAGTTTCCAGATTTAGATTTTTCCAATTTTTTAATTTTTCAATTTTCCAGTTTTCCAATTTTCCAATTTTCCACTTTTTCAATTTTCAAATTTTCCCAATTTCCCAATTGCCAGCTTTCCCATTTGGTCCTTTTCAATTTCTCAATTTTCCAATGTATCAACTTCCTAATTTTTTAAATTTTCAATTTCTTCATCATCCAATTTTTCAATTTTCCATCTTCTAAATTTCCCACTTCCTTTTTACTAATTTGTAAAGTTCTCCAATTCTCCAGTTCTCAATACTTCACAAGTTTCTAAAATTCTCCAATTCCATCTTCCAAAACTGCCCAACGACATTTCAAAAATTTGCCCACACTCTCCACCGTCATATCAAAAACCATATCCAAAAATTAGCAATTACAAAATTCAGAATTTCATAGACACCTTCATATCTAAATTCGAGGAACATCCATTTGTAAATTACAAAATCCGATGAGCACACAAACACAAAAACACGAGAAATAATAACCATCAACCGATTAAAAATGTTTCCACCGTCAGAAACGTTGTTGCGAGTAAACGGTTCAAAGAGTTTCCGGTGATAATTCAATTCATCCATTTTGCAGCATCAAATTCATTTCGCAAACGCGAAACAATCTCTTCCTGGCCCTTTGTCCGTCGACGAGCCTTTGTGCACGTCGACGTCGTCGTTTTGAACGACACCTGGTTGCAAGCGTCTCCTTCCTGTAAGCGTCGTCGTCGCAAAAAGCTCGTTGCCGGTTCTAATACCGAGGCACAGCCTGAAATTACACTTCAATGGCGAAATTGCGGCCAGGAATGAGCTACTACGCGGCCTCCGTGTTACCCCATGCATAATTCATAAGCGACGCGTCACGGGGAAACCTCGGGCGATAAATATTTGTTTGAGGGCGGAAGGACGCAAAAGTGCATGCAAATGAATTGGCCCTAATGTAGCCCGGTGCTAGTTACACGCTGTTCTAAGCACACCTTGAGCACCTTCATCTTCAACGTCCTTCCTTGTCCTTCATCTCACCTTTCTGACATCATCTTTTCGAGGCTAAACGAGGAATATATTGAACCTCGTGTCAGCTATGTTCATGATGTTCTTTTTAACACCTTGACATTGTCGTTTCTGATATATATGACTGCTCGTGTGTTACACATTGTTACATTTATGACTACATAACTACATGTGGTATTTGTAACTGTATATGTAAGTCAGAACTAGTGAAGATCAGGAGATGTATAAATATGTATATGTACATACATGTATACATACATATAAACATAGATATGTATATGTACATACATGTATACATACATATAAACATACATTTGTATATATGGACATACATGTGTACATACATATATGTATACATATGTATATGTATACATACATATATATAATTAATAATCTTACTAATAGGTTAACTATTAGGTTAACTAATAGGTTAACTATCATATGTGGAGCACATATGAGTGGAGAACATATGAGCAGTGAGGAAGGACTACATCTTTATTCAATAGAAAATTAACAACTTCCATTTTGTATGCATATGTGAGATAACCACATATTCACATGAGATAACCTCACTATTATCACATACTATATGACCACATAATTAACTCTTAACACATCATTATTACGCAATGAACTTCTGCTAATGCATGTCGCATAATTAACTGGACTTACATACTTGCCACATAACCTGTCTTATCACATATGTGTAACGAACTAGCCTTAGCATACTAGGTTTAACATACTAGCCTTAATATACTAACTTAACATATTACATGATTAGCTTGTTCACTTACAATTATAATTACCTTGTAGATAAAAATTATCCTCTACATAAGAATGTTTTATCTGAAGCATTTAACTAAAAATTAAGAAAATGTAGGTACGAAATTTGACAAAGAAAGAAAATAGTAACCATCTTGTTATCGGACGCAGAATTTTCTTGCCGGTTGCTTCCGTTCATCTTGCAACGCGAGATGGAAACGAGTGGAAACGGGGATACTTTTGGATAATCGGATGAGAGCCAGATGAATATTCACGAACGCATACGTATGTGCGCGAAGGGAAAAGTAGGATAATCCGTGCCACTACTCGAGTCTGAATTTTTACCATTTCCTTCACCGGAGGCGAAAAGGAAATTATAGATATTGTTACGTATTTCGTGTCTCCTTCGATCATCCTCTGGAAATTTAACTAACGTCATACCGCGTTCGATCGATACGATTTTAGAATATTCCAGTCAAAAGAGGTTATGTTGGGTTCAACCAATGAGGCTCCCTTATTTATTTACTAACTGTTATTCCGGAAAACTGTTTCTTTATGTCTCGTCGTTTATGCAGCATCACGTATTGATCATTTGTACTCGAAATAAAAATCTGGTTTATCTTCAGGTTAAATGACATGACATATTTGCTGAGTATATGTGAAATGTTTAATATCAGTGACGGTAGACATATTCTTAGATTATTTATGTTTCAAGTGTTAGGTTAAAATATTTTATAGAAATACTGTCATTGTATTTCTGGATCACTAATATTTCAATATTTTTGTATTGTAAAATTTTTGCATCTTTGTACCTCAGTATCTAGTTTTTTGTATTCATATATTCTAAAACTCGTACATCCCAGTTTTCTACATCCACATTTTCTTGTATCCCCATATTATTATCTCCGTCCTTAAATCTTTGCACCCTCACTCAATGCAAATTTTAAAACAAAGAAATATTTTTCTCAACGTATTCGCAAAGGGAGACAAGAAAGGGTCTGCATTGATCAGAAAAAAGCGCCACAATGGCAGAATCATTGCCCTCGTCCCCAAAAGCTCGCATGTAATCCCTGAATAAGCCAATCCCGTCCGTCGTAAAATACATCGTAACGCAGGAAATATTTTTGCATCGGTCACGCCGCGTCCACGATTATCTACGGGTTGATCCTGCTTAGGGGTGGTTTAGAAAAAAAAGGAGGTCGAACAAGTGGTCGAAATGTGCAGAAATCGTTTGTATTTGCACCACGTAGCGCGCAGACCTCGCGAACACATTAGATATTAAATTTAGCCCGCTTACAACTGTCGCTGTACCTAATTAGGGGTGTGCTCCCCTAGCGAAACAGATGGCAGCCCTTAGGCGACCAGATAATTCCGTGAAGAGAAGAGTTCGAGGGGATGCTTCAAGAAAACTGAGCACGATGATTATTCTATCGAAACACGAGGGTGATACCAAAATATCGGGCTTTGTAACGGTTACTGCCACCCTGAGGGCGCGTGAGCTATGAATAGTTTCCAATTTGCAGATGTGAAGGTTACTGTATACAGATTTATAGGTTATCATATTGTTAATTTGCTGGATCTTCAAGTTTTCTAAATTTTTCAGTGTGGTCAAATATCAAATTTTCAATTTTGCAAAATTGACAAATTGACTACTAAATTTCTGTCTTCAGGTTTTTAAACTTTTGAATGTTTACATTCTTAACATTCTAAAATTCTCATTTTTTTAAAGTCTCAAACTTATATTTCTGTATCTCCAAATCTTCAATTTCTCAACCCTTGTATTTTTAAATTCTTAAAATTAAATCCTGATGTTCTGAAAGCCTCAGATTTATATTTCTAAATCTCCAAACTCTCAAATCCCCAAATTCCCAAATTCTAACTCCGTAATTCAGGATGAACTTCTTATTACTAAAATCTATTTTCAGAAAATATCTGCAACCTCGAGTTCGCTCTAATACACCTAATAATTACAAATAATCCGCGTTCATTTTGAAATTAACATTAGCGATCCGCAGAGGGGAATGTCGACAGGCAATAAGTAGCAAGTTTGGTTGCAAACAACGAAACGTATTTCGATAATAGTTTCCCGTGATAACACGGGTTACAGCAGAATTCGAAGTCTAAATCAGCTCGAGTTTCTGACGTGTACTAACTGCTAGTGACGTTAACCGTATACCCAGACTTTAACTCGCACAGGTGTATATTCGCGATACTTAACAGAGAAAGGTAATCCCACCCATGGCTATTAAATTAATCAGTCAAACTACCTAGGTACAACCATATTAGCGTAAACTTTCAAATAATTATATAAATCCTCCTTCACAATTTACCTTGAATTAAAAGCAGAATTTTCTTTCAGCCACATGAAATTTCAGTACTGATCTGGTTATTTGATCTTTTTTGGATTGTAAATGTCATATATTTAAGAGGGATTTTCTTGTATAATATGTTAAATGCTTTTGCTTAATTTTGATCTTCGTTTAATCGCTAACCACATATGTGCTTGCTCTTTTAGAACATGTGGTTATGTTCGATATGAATATTGCAAACTTAAATTTACACTTGTATTTAGTGTCATCTCACATTATATTTTTTAACTCCAAATGTACAGGTATTTGATGACCATTTATTTCAAATATGAAAGTAGAAAATAAGAGATGATACGTGAACTAACTCATACAATTTCGTATTTGGACAAAGTTAACCTATATTTTAACAAAAGCTTAATTTCTGTAATTTCACCCCTCAATCTATGATCTGACAGTCAGATAATCACTGTCGTATAAATAAAAAAACTTGAATTCGAAAATTCAGTTGCAAATTTATTTTTGAAATATTTGAACCGTACTGAATGTCATAAGGTTAAGCTAAGAAATTTCCAAAGCACATTAAAGTTTGAACGTCGAAGAAACTTCCTGGAACTAAAAATGTTATTCCTTAATTTAAAAATGTCCAAGTTTAAACGTCGACAAAATTTCTGATATGTATGTAAATTTGGAAAATCCAATTGTACGAGCATAGTGTTGGAAAACATAGGGAGGAAGATTATTATAGAAGCGATGGTGGATGCGGATTTTATACGGTGGTCATTCAATTTCGTGTGCTACTGTTCCAGGTTGGGCGAATATGGACAGATATATCGTCCCGAGAACGGATAATATGGAAAGGTTCTCATTGTCTCGATATCAGATCGACCCGAACGACGAGTAAAATCGTTCTACTATTCGCAACCGCTTTACCGGCGTACATTTACCGCGCTTAAATAGCTAGATGCGGTCTGAGAGAGTTCACCCCCATTCGGTACGCGGTATTATCTAATTTCGATGAATTATTAAAGGAGTTTGATAACAAATGTCGCCTCCAAATCGGTCCACGCTATACATCTTCCACCTCACAATCTGTTCCAAACTTTGCTTATCTCTTTCTCGGAGTTCTCTCCCTCGTACTCCATCGCCATATTCCTTGCACGAGATGTCTCGTAATTTCAGGATAATTCAAAAACTATTTAAATGATACGCTGCTACAAGTAGCAGTACTTTTCATGTAAACATATGTGCATTTTAAACATTCTTTTTTTTTAATGGACACATTTTTGCATTTTTAATTAATATTTTTGACAATGTTTGAAATGGAGTTGTTGAATATATAAGTTTCGGTGTTTGCAAATTTTTGCATCTTCGAATTTTCAAACTTGTAAATTTTCAAATTTCTTTCTCAATTTTTAAATTTTTCAATTCTGCAATTCTTTAATTCTTCAATTCTTCAATTCTTCAATTCTTCAATTCTTCAATTCTTCAATTCTTCAACTCTTCAATTCTCCAATTTTTTTCAATTGTCAAACTCAATTTTCAAAATTCCGAAAATTTCCCAAGGTCCCTTTTCAAACTTCCCTCTAACACCTTTGTAATACCACTTCGCACCTTCTCGAAAAACTTTCACCCCTAACTCTTTGTTTCTTTGAACATTTTACCGCTTTAGTTCCTTGAGCGACAGTTGTTCGTGCAATTGTAGCGACAGTTGCTCGATAAAGCATGTTATACCATTTTCAGGATTTTTTTTTGCTTCGAGAGAACAAACGTGTCGCTCCAGGCGGCGGACCGATGAAAACAGTTTCTTTGTTCGTAGTCGATCGATGGCTATTATTTACTATAATAAATACGTATGGCGTATCACAGCGTACTAATATTGTCAGAAACATTTTGTTTATATAATATTCCAAAATATTTGAGCAAACTCGTGAAGCTAACAGGATCGATTAATGTTTACTGTACTAATAATGAAAATCTGCTTTATACAGTTAATAGTGAATTGAACTAACATTTGTAATAATAATAACATAGACGTTTCATATCCAATAATTCGTGGAATATTTCACTTCTGTCAAGGAACATGAATTTTGGCTTTATGCTACAATTTGTGTAATTATTATTTGTGGACGTACAGGTTTGAGTGATTCAAAAAGTGATCGCAGAAGAAGTATTACAGCTAAGTAATTAATTATTGATTTTTAAATAAAAATAATGCACATGCTTATAAAAATTGTTATAATTTTTGGATGTTCTAAAGAGTGATTCAAAAATTGATTGCAGAGAAAAATATTACAGCTAAGTAATTAATTATTGATTTCTAAATAAAAATAATTTACATGCTTATAAAAATTGTTATAATTTTTGGACGTTCTAAACTTGAGCGGTTTAAAAATTGATTGCAGAGGAAAATATTACAGCTAAGTAATTAATTATTGACTTCTAAATAAAAATAATGCACATGTTTATAAAAATTGTTATAATTTTTGGACGTTCTGAAAAGTGATTCAAAAATTGATTGCAGAAAAAAATATTACAGCTAAGTAATTAATTATTGATTTTTAAATAAAAATAATGCACATGCTTATAAAAATTGTTATAATTTTTTGACGTTCTAAAAAGCGATTCAAAAATTGATTGCAGAAGAAAATGTTAGAGCTAAGTAACTGATGAGTCATTTTTAAATAAAAATTATTTATATACCTATATTATTTGTTATAACTTTTTAACGTTCTTTGGGTGATTTAAAAATTGATTGTTGAAGAAAATGTCAGAATTAAGTAACTCATGATTAATTATTAAATGAGAATGATGTGTATACACAATTAAATTCTTGCTAAATTATCTTGATAAATTATGGAGTAATTATAGACAAAATATTTGATAAATATTATTAAGGAAATAACAATGAGATGTTATACAGGATGTCTCACAACTACTGTTGACAAATAATCTCTGAACCTAATCTCATATTGTGAACCTAACCTCATATTGCGAACTTAACCTCATATTCATATTAAGAACTTTCATACAACTAAAATGTCACTATCGATTGTCGATACCCATACTTCATTGCTAAATAATGACATAGGAATATTATTATTACGACATAGTTCTTGCAAAAGTAAACGTTCACGTAAATCGCAAGTTAACTCAGAATCGATCCGAGTCCACATAACCAAAAACGATAATTTCCCTGTACACCCCGCATCATTCACTCGTAGATGTTGAAAGATAAAATAAATGACAAGTCTGAAGAGTTTTTCTCTATTGTCCGCGTGCTTTTCCACCCCAAGCCAGTTTTCCCTGAAACGACTCTGGAATCGAGGGAACCGACATTCGACCCATGGGAGACGGTAGACGCGGAATAAGAAAGAGAACGGAAAGAATGTCCAATGACTGAGCCATGATCAAAGATAATTTCCGTTCAAAGATTAAGGATTACTCCCGTGGGCCACGTGGCCCGTCTAGGAATCAAAGTCCGTCGAAATATAAAATGCATGAAGCGAGAATCCCTGGAGGGTACGTGAATCCCTCTGTGCTTGTGCTTTCAAACGTGTGCGAAACCCGTGGACCGTTCTTTCCTCTGCCTTCCACCCTTCGGTGAGGGTGGGGGTGCGTTTCGATGTGCACGCACGTACGGCCACCCGGAATGAGTATTGTACCGTCCGTGCCAATAATACTGGGGCTCGTGGTTCAAAATCATAATGTTCTACGGTTTGATGGACCTTGTTCGTGATTCTCCTGTGCGATTCCCTTCCTTTGGAAAGCGAGCTTTGAATTCGAGTTTTGAACATCGAATTTAATTTTGATGGATATTTTAATTGGGAGGTAGTGCAGGTTTTGAAATTTGGGGGTGTAGAGATGGAGGAAGTTAGGAAGGGGAGTTAAAGATTTAGGGGCGTAGAAATTTAGGGGTTTGGAAATTTGGGGATTTAGGAATTTAGGGGTGTAGAAATTTGGGGATAGAAGTAGGTAGGTAGAAATTTCGACATTTGAGTATCTGGGGGTTTTGGAGTTTGGAAACGTGGAAACTTGGAAATTTAGAAATTCTGGAATTTGGAATTTGGGGATTTAGAAATTTGGAGATGTGGAAGTTTCGACATTTGAGTATCTGGGGGTTTTGGAATTTGGAAACGTGGAAACTTGGAAATTTAGAAATTCTAGAATTTTGGAATTTGAGGATTTAGAAATTTAGGGGTGTAGAAATTTGAGAATGTGGAAATTTCGACATTGGAGTATCTGGGGGTTTTGGAATTTGGAAACGTGGAAACTTGGAAATTTCGAAATTCTGGAATTTTGGAATTTGAGGATTTAGAAATTTAGGGGTGTAGAAATTTAAGAATATGGAAATTTCGACATTGGAGTATCTGGGGGTTTGGAATTTGGAAACGTGGAAACTTGGAAATTTAGAAATTCTGGAATTTTGGAATTTGGGGATTTAGAAATTTAAGGATGTAAAAACTTGGGGATGTAGAAATTCAAAAATTTGAAAATACACAAATCTCCAAATCCCCAAATTCTCAAATCTGAGAAATCAATAATTTAGAGAACTAAAAACCTAAAAAAATACCACCAGTATTTTAATTTGAACTAAACACATATCCTCCATTTAATTCCTTGAAATAATAATTAAAAATACTTAATAAAAGTATAAATATTTAATAAATACTTATTAAAGTTACTTAATATAAATAAACTATTATACTCTTGTATTAATGTTATAGAATCTCATGTAACAGTATTACCACAAGAATCAATCGACTAAACCCTGAACTTACCGACCGTATGTTCGTCTTGGACCAACGAAACGATTTTCCATTACCATTCGATTGTGCCACGAATCGACGGTATCTGTTTCCCATTCGAGTTTCCCGGTTTCCGGCTCGTAAACATAACCGGGATCTTTCCCGGAAAACACCACCACTTGTTCGCATAACCGTTTCTTAGCGAGGGGTAGTTCGATCCGATTCAAAATAACGTCGTTTCTCCGTCAAGCAGTTTTCGTCGCTATCACCGATTACATTTTTTCTCGTTAGTCTCGATGTTATTGCGACAGAATTCTGAATATTAACAATTGAAACAAACTAAATAATTTCAGTAAATTATCTCATAATCATTTCACTAATTTTAAATTATCAAATTATTTTTGACTTTACGAAGTTTTCAAGTGCCTAAGTTGTTAAGTACGAGTGTCTTTGAATTTTGAAAGTCAGCTTTTGAATTTTTGGAGCTTGAAATCCATAAGTTACTAGATTTGGAGATTGTTAAATCTCTAGGTGGTTCAATTTGTAGATTAATATATTCTTGGATCTATAAGGCTCCCTAGATCCCTAGATCCCTAGATCCTTGGATCCCTAGATCCTTGGATCCCTAGATCCTTGGATCCCTAGATCCTTGGATCCCTAGATCCTTGGATCCCTAGATCCCTACATTCCTATATATCTAGATCTCTGAAATCTGCAGATTCCCAAATATTAAGGTTCTTAAATTTCCAAATCCCAAAATATTCATCTCCTCAAAGGCCCAATCTTCCAAATTTCCAAACCCACAAAAATCCAACATCTCAATTCCCTAAATCCCCAAAATTTTCAAATTCCTATATCCTCAAATTCCTAAATTCCTAAATTCCTAAATTCCTAAATTCCTAAATTCCCAAATTCCCAAATTCCCAAATTCCCAAATTCCCAAATTCCCAAATTCCTCATTTCTAATCTCAGCAACCTCAAACTCCCAATTCCCAAAATGCCTACCCCCAAATTTCCAATTTCCAAACTAGCCAAATCCTCCACTATCCAAAATAAGAATATAAAAATTCTCCACTATCCGAAACGTTAAATTCATCTCCGCAATCAGAAGGAACTCGTTCCACCCCTTTTGCGTCGCGACCCTAAAGGTGCGACTGCAACGGTTGTCGTCCGGCCGTGGAGCCTTAATCCGTCGGCGAAAAACTCCGGGCCCGTGTGTCTGAAGAAAGCTTCGCAACATCGAGTCGAAGAGTAAGAAAGAAAAGAAGAGGGTGTTTCTCGAAAAGAAATCCTCACGCGAGCGATCTCGACTCGGCTTACCAAGTTGGCGAAATACTCGCAGCTCCCTCATCCTCTCGTTTCCTCTTTCGCCTTCCACCTTTGCGCCTCCGTCGACCACCATCCTTCCTCTTTTTTCCTTCCTCCTTTTTTTTTCTACTTTCTTCTGGCCTTCGCCCGCCACACCCCCGATTGCGTACGCGTGGAAAGAAAGCTTCCTCTTTGGGGATACCCGGCACGACTGACTTTAAAGTTCTTTTAGTTTCAAGCCCTGTCTTGTCTGTTTCTTCTTCACCTTTTTTTACCAGCGATCTCATTTGGAATCAACATCGTTTGGGTTGTTAACGAGCACGATCGATCGAGATAGAGTTGAAAGTTTCGAGAGTGATTTTAACCGGAGGGTATTTGTAACCTGACTGTACACTTGTGACGTTTATAGTTCAGGTACAAATCTGTATATTTGGAGTTTAATACTATTAAGGATATTATAAAGGATCTACGTTAAAAATGTACTTAACATTTCAACTTTTCTTATTTTGACATTATTGGTACTCTTGAACGCAACTGTCGAGAAATTCATAGGTTAAGAGGTTATGTTGCAAATGGCCGACGTAGAGCAGTGTAACTCTACAGATGAATTTCATATTTTTAGGTTAATGAATATGTTGCGAATTGAAAATGTTTTCTCTTGGGACCACATTAAAGTAATGCAAATTTCAGACACTATGAGATATTAAGTTTTGAAGGGAGACATTAAACTACTAGGTTCATCACATAACTTCACATACGTATGCTACCTTACAAAAATAAGTATTATTAGATATCTTTGAAGTGAAAAATAAATATATATAACAAGGCAAATCTTAATAGAATTCAATCATTATGTCAACTAATAAACATATTGAACATATTATGTATCAATCATACATACAGGATATCTTACAACAAGTGTACGTACGTATGTATGTATGTATGTATGCATGTATGTATATATGTAGTATGAGTATGTGTCGCATATGTATCAATCATACATACAGTGTGTCTCATAATTACTGTACGTATGTATGCATGTATATACGTATGTATGTATGTGTTATGAGTCACATATGTGTCAATCATACATACAGGGTGTCTCACGATTAGTACACGTACGTACGTATGTATGTATGTATGTACTGTGTATATGTGTCACATATGCACTCTTGTACACATAACCTACAAATTCCTATTCACATAACTACTAAAATGTCGATTAAAACGTACATATAACCTCAACTATTTCCAACCCTTCCAATCCTAAAATGTTCCACCTAAAATGTACAAACGTCCACAACCTTACACATATGAAACTTTCACGAAGTATAAAAATGTAGACAGGCAACAATGAACGTCGTTAAATTATTCAGAAACGGAAGCGTCCATCGAAAGCTTCAAAATTTAATCACGCATAATACGGACATAATTCTTTCGTATCCTGTAAAAAAAATGATGGCAGGAAGAGGTTTCGTTGTTTTTCCATAAAATGGTCCGCGCATGCACGGCTTATACCGATCCATGGGGATCGCTTTGAGTCGGTTGGAGCCGCGGAATTTGGATTTAAAAACCTTGCAATTCGTCCATCAGGACGGACGCTTTGCGTGGCTGCAATTTCGTCGGGTACTCGCGCGGGCGTGTGTGGGTCTGCGCTTTCGGCGGAAAAACGGTGGCTCGCGAAATACGCGTATAAACGCGAGCAAAGGTTGCAGATGTAGATTGTTAACGGGAGCTCAATCAACGTACATATATGGGCGTGACGTGGGCACCAGGTGATGGAACGACACGGCGAAAAGCGAAGAGGCAGAGGAAGAGGAAGCGGAACACAGAGGAAAATAGAGGGGCGTTCCGTGTGACCACTAGATTAGTTTTGTTCGAGGCAATTTGAATTTAGATTAGTTGTCGCAAATTGTCGCGGCCGATCGTCCCGCGCCGATGGTACGCGCGTTATTTCTCCGCGACGGCGATGCTCTCTTTGTATTTCGACCACAATCCCTCTCGCGTGAAACACCCAAACGTACCCTTGCGTACGATTTCTGCAGAAAACCCGATTTCCCTAGGGAAAATATCACAGTCCTCTACGAACGTCCTTTGTTATTTTTTTTCAGTTCCTCTGGAATTTCGGAATTTGAGAGTAGTTTCATTTAGGGACGTAGGGATTTGGGTCTTCTACAATTTGGGATTTTGGGATCTAGGGATTTTGGAATCTAGGATTTTAGGATCTAGAATTTTAGGATCTAAGGATTTTAGGATTTAGGACTTTGGGATCTCGGATTGTGGGATTTAGAATTTTGGAATCTGGAATTTTGGGATTTAGGAATTTTGGGATCTAGGGATTTTGGGATTTAGGATTTTGGGATCTAGGAATTTCTGTATCTAGAAATTTCTGGATCTAGTAATTTCTGGATCTAGGAATTTCTGGATCTAGGAATTTCGGGGTATAGAAATTTTGGCAGAATAGGGACTTTGGAATCTAGGAGTTTCCAAATCTCGAAAATCTCTACATCTCCAAATCCCTAGATTTCCAATTCTCCACATCTCTAAATCTCTAAATCACCAAATCACTAAATCCCTAAGTCACCAAACCACTAAATCTCTAAATCACCAAATCTCCAAATATTCAAATCTACAAATACTAAATTTTCTTCAAAAATGTCCAAATTTCTAAAAATGCTGAAATCTCCAAATCTCCAATAACAGTGATTTTTCCCCTGGTTTTTATATGTCTGCTTGGGAACGAGTTGTAACAATAATCCTTTATTTGTCTCTGTCGTATTTGTATTATTGTATTTCAATAACGTGATAAAAGATCGTATCGCGGAATAGCAGGCAGAGTTACAATGCCTCGAATCACAAAGTACATTCAATTTAAAACAAATTTCCGGAAATCTTGTTGAAGTCCGCTTCGTATTGCTTAACAAAACCGTTGAATATTTTTGCAGAGGTAGTCTTCCGTTAAATTATAATTCCAACGGTTCAACTTCAACCATCGTTTTTCCCTACTTGTCCTTTAGTTTCTTCTTTTTCAACAAGTTTCCTCAACGTTTACTTTAAAGACCTAGAAATTATCGTACAAAGATGTCTCTGAACACAATATTTTTCAGACTCAATAATTCTTGAAGTGGGGGAAAACTGCTGACACAATATCGTTAACCAAATTGCTAACTTTATTTCTTTTGCAAATATTCTGATTGATAAATATCATCAGTGATTTTATGGATCTATATTGATTACGATATCACGACACGAGTTAGACTACAACTGTTTATTATTTAATTACATTATTTTTTATTATGGACAAAGCGTAGTAATACAACGCGTAGTAATACAGCGTGTGGATATCTAACACGTAGTAATTTAGCGCGAACATATTCAACACGTAGTAATCCAGCGCGTAATAATGCAACGCGTGGTAATTCTAAGCGTAGGAATCTAATGCGTGGTAATTCTAAGCGTAGGAATCTAATGCGTGGTAATCTAACGCGTAGTAATCCAGCGTGTGGATATCCAACGCGTAGTAACCCAGCGCGTGGATATTCAACGCGTAGTAGTCCAACGCGTAGTAATGTAACGCGTAGTAATCCAACGCGTAATAATGCAACGCGTGGTAATTCTAAGCGTAGGAATCTAATGCGTGGTAATCTAACGCGTAGTAATCCAGCGTGTGGATATCCAAGCGTAGTAATCCAGCGCGTAGATATTCAACGCGTAGTAGTCCAACGCATAGTAATGCAACGCGTGCTAATTCTAAGCGTAGGAATCTAATGCGTGGTAATCTAACGCGTAGTAATCCAGCGTGTGGATATCCAACGCGTAGTAATCCAGCGCGTGGATATTCAACGCGTAGTAGTCCAACGCATAGTAATGCAACGCGTAGTAGTCCAACGCGTAGTAATGCAAAGCGTGGTAATTCTAAGCGTAGGAATCTAACGCGTGGTAATCTAACGCGTAGTTAACCAACGTGTAGTAATCCAACGCGTAATAATCCAACGCGTAATAATCCTCGCGCTCTGATTGGTCCGTGTTTTTCCTTAATAATTCAAAAACGAAGCGTCAAACCCCATTTCTGCAAAGGGAAATCTTATTAAGAATCACGTCAGCTACCCCGCATTTCAAGGACCCACACTACTTGTGAGACACCCAGTATACAGTTACCCTGCTTTTATAAAAGAAACGGTGATCACGTGAACAGAGTGAATTCGAGCTCGAAGCCATCGTGTTTCAGATGGTCTTGGAAGTACGGAAAGAACTTGTAACCCTGAAGAAGCAATATTGGTTCGGTAGTAGGAGTTACCAAGCCACAATTCATTACGAAAATCGATTCGGTCGCGGTAGTAGCTGATTGGAGATGGTCATTGGATCTCTTCTTGTCTTTTCCTCCTTTTCTCTCCGCATTTTCTCTCCCTGTCTCTTACAATCCACCTCTTTGATTCGCTACTTTCATTTCGAACCTTAAATTTGGCCAACGGTCGATGTAAAACTATTGTTTCGCGGAGAGAACTTTCTTCGTCGTAATTGTAAATTTTCTTCCTCTGAAGAAGAAGAATAATACTGTTTTCAATTTTCTTTTTGGAGCAGTTTTTTTGAGGAGAGTCGTGGATAATGCATGAGTCAAAATGGAGAAAAAATTGGGTGGCGATGGTGTTACTTATTCGAGCAAGCAAGTCATGCGGCAAACGCAGACCCTTCAGAAGGGAATTTCTGAAATATGCGAAATATTCGAGGAACGACGCGTTTACAATGTGTTCCTCCGAGCTGGAGAGACTTCGTGTCGAGATTTAAGCACGATCTCTCTTCTTGAAGAGAGTTTCATTGATAAAGTTCGAATACTTTATCCTGCATTTATAGTCCGTTATGAACTTATAGCTTCACTCGTTTTTATTTATGTTATGTTTATTCTGAATAAATTTCATTCGAATAGTTCAAACGTCTTTTGAGGTTATTTTCTTTCTTTCATATTACTATTCAACTTGTCTTAAAGGAGTAAAGTTATTCAATTTGTCTGAAACAACAGATTATTCAATTTGTCTCAAACTACAGGTTCTTCAATTTGTCTGAAACAATAGATTATTCAACTTGTCTCAAACAACAGGCCATTCAACTTGTTTCAAACAATAGGTTATTGAACTTGTCTCAAACAACAGGTTATTTAACTTGTCTCAAGCAACAGATTATTCAACTTGTCTTAAATTTAATAATATGAAAGAATAATTGAATTATTTGGATTAAATTTTGTTCAGTAATATAAATGAAAACAAATGCTCAACTTGTTTGCAACAATAACTTATTTGTCTGTTGCGAATTATTCAGAATATAAGTTTACCATGCGACACTAACGCTCAGCGCGTGAACTAATCAAGATGGCCGCCGTCCATGGAAGCACAATGTGTATCATGTTTAAGCAAACATTACTTATAAAAATAAATCAGTAAAACTGTATATCTGGAAAAATGTCTAACATCGTATAATATTTTGTAGCATAATCTTAAACAACATTATATATTTTAACTGTCTTCGTGTTTATTTTAATGAATTTATAATATAAACTGAACGTTCGAAGCATCCTTGCATCCGCCATATTTGATTTATGAACTGGCGACGTGTGAACGTTAAACCTCTTTAAGTTCTCTTTTTTAAAGTAATTACTGTACCTATTAAAACTATTAGGGCAATTAAGACTAATGTACCTATTAAATTTAATGTACTTAAAAAGATCTGACCGTTCGTACGAATGGACGCTACTTTCCGTCAGAATTCTGGCTAGAATTTGTCCTTTCTAGTGGCACGTACAATCCTCTGTTTGCCTCCGAATGATTCATAATTTCGGCAAACTGTACAATGACGGTCAACGACGTAATACACGCGAATTCAGTCCAAACATACCCTAAAGCAACGCGTTTCGCTTTGCTCTGTCGTTTCGGCGCGATAAATAATTTACACCTTCCCTCATTGTGCGAGTTTCCATCCGAATACAGGTCACGTTACGCACAACAACTGTTTTCAAAATATTAGGTTGGTGCATATGAAATAGTGGATTTCGAAAATTGAATGTTTGATAACAAATTATTGACAACAAACATACCTATGACATATTAGTTTGCAGATTAAAAAGGAGTAGACCGGAGAACAGTACGCTTTTCAATAAAATGCTTGATCAATAATTATGAAAAGGAAGATTGAAGCGAGAGCAAAATGTTGAAGATTTACAAAATTAATTCCAGCTGAAAAATTATTATAAATTTGCTAAATTATACCTAGTAGCTCAAAGTTTCTCTCTGTAACTTTTCAGGAGAGAAATATCAAATACGAAGTTTAAGTTCACCCGAACGTTAGAAAGTTCGCGGTGAAAAACAATTTGTCGCATTATGAAAAGTGACAGTTTGAGTAAAATTTCCGCGATTTCCAGGCTCTTGAATATTCGGTCACGCGCAAGCTTAGGGAACACGATAGAAACGAAATAGCGCGCAACAGCGTAAAACAATTCCAACGCGTTCATAGTTTAAACGCACGAAACTCGAGTGGTAAAATTTTTTTGTCCCGTCGGAGTTACGAGAACGACAATAAAGTTTTAAGGAACCCGGTACGATTTAACTTTCCATGCACCGCCAGAACAACCGGCCGCTTTCTTATTTGCACGCAAAGCAAAGAGATTTCTACGGTTGATTCACGTGTTCAGCGATTCGACTTTTTATGACAACCTCGGTTTTACGATTCCCTGACAGAACGACTGCACACGCGTTTTTTGTTTCTATCCATCCATTATCGGAGGGGAATTCGAATGTAACCGTTAAATCTCTGAACGATGATACTTCTGCGACAATAGATGACATTGTAGAATTATTGTCGGAGGTCTTTAAATTCATGTTAGATGTTCGTTTGGAAGTTATATTGTAAGTTGAATTCTGAGAAAATTTTATGTATGCGATTTCCATATGATCATATTACTATGTTACATATTTCCAAATCCCCGATTTTCATATTCCGCAATTCCCACATTCTCCGATTCCCACATTCCCCAATTTCCACATGTTCCAATTCCCACATTTCCCAATTTCCATATTCCCCGATTTTCACATTCCGCAATTCCCACATTCTTCCATTCCCACATTCCCTGATTCCCACATGTGCCAATTCCCACATTTCCCAATTACTACATTTTCCAATTCCCACATTCTTCTATTCCCACATTCCCCGATTCCCACATGTGCCAATTCCCACATTCCCCAATTCCCACATTTCCCAATTACTACATTTTCCAATTCCCATATTCCCCGATTCCCATATTTCCCAATTCCCACATTCCCCAATTCCCACATTCTCCAATTCCCACATTCCCCAACTCCCACATTTCCCAATTACTACATTTTCCAATTCTCACATTCTCCAATTCCCACATTCCCCGATTCCCATATGTCCCAATTCCCACATTCGCCAACTCCCACATTTCCCAATTCCTGCATTCTCCAATTCCCACATTCCCCAATTCCCACATTCTCCAATTCCCATATTCCCCAACACCCACATTTCCCAATTCCTACATTTTCCAATTCCCACATTCCCCAATTCCCACATTCTCCAATTCCCACATTCCCGAATACCTACATCCCCAATTCCCACATCCCCATTTCCCAAATCCCCAAATTCCCAATTTCCCTTACTACACTATTCATTAAGGGTACATTTGAAGTCTCTTTCATATAAAAGTTGATACTGCTTGTTGCTCAAATGTACTACATAATTGAATTAGTTTGCACCATGATATAATATCGTAAATTATTTCTAATAGTGTAGTTTTATTTATTTCGTAGGTAGAATTTAGTCAGTGAAATAAATAACAGAGGAACCAAAAGGTATCCGAAACGATCGATCAGTCGGCAGGGTGGGCAGTGATGTTCCTTTTAAAAATTCGGCAAATAAAAAAAGATCGAAACGGAAAAACGCAGTAAAACCCGTCGGAAAAAAGCAAAACAAACTATTGGAGTCTCAAAAAAATGCCGGCAGTAGGAGGAGGTGATGGACCAGGAACAACGGGAACAAAGGGTGGCCTCGGACCAGGGTGGGCACTCACACCAGCCAGTCGTGCCGCCGTATTGTCCAGGCCGGTATTTGTGATATTAAACTGTTTAATCACCGAACTATAGAAAAAGCACAACGACGCCGGCGTCGTGGCCACGGCAGCCACTCTCGCGGCCGTCCCCGTGCACGTCGCATCCCGCATAGCTCGTAAATCTCACCCCCATACCATCGTCGGCGACCCTCGTGGCCCACCTACGACGCTTATACGCCGATACAACGTGCTCGTTGTGGCCGATCCTGGGCCACGGCTATACACACCGACGAGAACGAGGGGGTTAAACTTGGAACGAGCGGTGGTGAGATCAGGGGGCGGACAAACCCCATAGAATTGCCGACACGCGCGGGCTAAAACCCCCTGGGGGTGAAACACGGACAATGACGATTGTCCAAGCTGTAGGCATCGATTCTTACGTACTGGGACCAATTATCGACACAAACAGAACTACGGAGCATTTCGATTACGATTGCTAATTTGGAAAGGTGGAATGTCTGAAAATTTGATTTGCTTGGGTAGGGGAGAAATGGGCTTGGAGGAATAAGGGTATTTCGGTTTTGTATTGTTGACACTTGAGTGCTTTAATTTTGTGGACTTGGGAGTTTATATATTTGAATGTTCCAAATTCAAGAATTTGGGAATTAGGAAATTTAGGAATTTGCGAATTCGAAATTTGGAATTTGGGAATTTGGAAATTGCAAAAGTTGGGAATGTGGGAATTGGGGATGTAGGAATAGGGGCTTGGGAATTGGGGATTTGGAAATTGGTGATTTGGGAATTGGGGATTTGGGAATTGGAGATTTAAGAATTGGGGATTTGGGAATTGGAGAATGTGGGAATTGGGAAATGTGGGAATTGGGGAATGTGGGAATTGGGGAATGTGGGAATTGGGGAAAGTGAGAATTGGGGAATGTGAGAATTGGAGAATGTGAGAATTGGGAAATGTGGGAATTGGAGAATGTGGGAATTGGGAAATGTGAGAATTGGGAAATGTGGGAATTGGGGAATGTGGGAATTGGAGAATGTGGGAATTGGAGAATGTGGGAATTGGGAAATGTGAGAATTGGGAAATGTGAGAATTGGGAAATGTGGGAATTGGGGAATGTGGGAATTGGAGAATGTGGGAATTGGAGAATGTGGGAATTGGGAAATGTGAGAATTGGGAAATGTGGGAATTGGGGAATGTGGGAATTGGAGAATGTGGGAATTGGAGAATATGGGAATTGGGAAATGTGAGAATTGGGAAATGTGGGAATTGGGGAATATTGGAATTGGGGAATGTGGGAATTGGGGAAAGTGAGAATTGGGGAATGTGAGAATTGGGGAATGTGGGAATTGGGGAATGTAGGAATTGAGGAATGTGGCAATTGGTGATTTGAGAATTGGAAACTTAGGAATTAGGGATTTGGGAATTGGAAATTTTCACCACATCTCCAATCTTCTCTCCATTCTCCAAAATCACCTAATTCCTTTTAATTCCATATTGAAGCAAAATAAAAGAACATAAATTCATTTACCCACCTGATAAAAGCGTTACCAATAAAAGCTAACAAATTGTCCCACCCAATAAAAACTCATTTATATCATTTAACCCATGCCTACATTGAATCGCTATCGGACAATTTGTGTAGAATTACACAGTCGCAAGAAACGATCGATTACATCGAAACTATCGGAGCGATTAACGTCAACGGTAGATTGCTATAGAATAGATAACACAGAAATATCGCGTTGAACGTTTATCGAACTACATATTATCAGCACGCAAACGACGTTATTCTCTTTCATAAACAGGCATCCGCGTCGCGACAGATGAATAGCAATCGCAGGCTGGGAATTATTCGTATGAAAAGGTGGCGGATCGAAAGCGACGTGGACGAAGTGTTACAACGTCGGTTATATGTATTTTTCATTCGCTCGTAAATCTCAGCGTTTGAATATCAAACGTGGAACGTAGGTGTGTATGGGTGTGCATACATATATGTATATATAGTGAGGATTGCAAAAGTATAAGCGAATATAAAGGAATGCTAACAACATTTGCATTTTATGAGGCTTTCAGTACGCCCGGTAAACGATATCAGATATATCGCCGATCTATACGCCATAGTTTGACGAATTTCGGTGTTAAATACCCATTATTTATAGGGGAGTGTCGTCTATTGTGGAGGGAAAACTGTGCATGGCAATTTATATTGATTTTTATATGTGGTCTAAAGTTGGATATTTTCAAGTTTCAGTAGTTTTGCTGTTTTTTTAACCTAACCTAACTTTTCAATATCTGGAGCAGGCGTTTCAGAAGGCCTTTTCAAGTTTCAAAAGGAAATGATTTTTCATTCCTTTTGCAAGTGCAATCCATACTCAACTCATGGAATAGTGAATTTTATGTAATTTTATGAAGTAACAAGTTGTAGGTAATAAATTTAATAACTAATACATTAATTGTGGGAAATAAAAGTAAGGGAAGTAGGAAGTGAAAAGGGAGAGGACATTTGAAATATAAGGAAAATGAAAATATTCTAACGTTCTAAATTCGTTCCAAGGGGATTTGAAAATTTGGATATTTGGTACATTTAGGAATTTGGGAATTTCGGAGTTGGACAATGTGGGAATTGACAATATGGGAACTAGGGAATGTGGGAATTGGAGAATGTGGGAATTGGATATTTGGGAATTGGGGAATGTGGGAATTGGGATATGTGGGAAATGGAGATTTGCGAATTGGGGAATGTGGGAATTGGGGAAAGTGGGAATTGGGAAATGTGGGAATTGGGGAATGTGGAATTGGGGTGTGTGGGAATTGGGGAAAGTGGGAATTGGGGAATGTGGAAATTGGAGATTTGGGAATTGGGGAGTGTGGGAATTGGGGAGTGTGGGAATTGGGGAAAGTGGGAATTGGGGAATGTGGGAATTGGGGAAAGTGGGAATTGGGGAATGTGGGAATTGGGGAATGTGGAATTGGGGAATGTGGAAATTGGAGATTTTGGAATTGGAAACTGTGGGAATTGGGGAATGTGGAAATTGGGGAATGTGGAATTGGGGAAAGTGGGAATTGGGGAATGTGGAAATTGGAAACTGTGGGAATTGGGGAATGTGGAATTGGGGAAAGTGAGAATTGGGGAATGTGGAAATTGGAGATTTTGGAATTGGAAACTGTGGGAATTGGGGAATGTGGGAATTGGGGAATGTGAGAATTCAGAAATGTAGAAATCGGAGAATGTGGTAATTGAATATTAGAAAAATAATAAGTGAAAATGCGACAAATACTTGAATCTAAATATTAAAAATCTACTTACGATCAACCTATGCTCATAAATATAACTAAAAACGTACTTTGTATCGAAGTGTTGCGTTCGCGTCAGTCACCAGGTAGAATTTACCTTTAATTACCGTATAAACGAATCGAGAAACAGCGTAACCGTTGAAGCGGAAGTGTTAGCCACGTTGCACCGCCATACCGGTTGCGGCGAGTGTATAATTAGCGTGGAAGTGAACTGTTGGCTGTCGCTTTGATCTCTGGTACGTAATATTTTTCCTACCGGAAGTTTGACACGGCGACAGTGGCATCGCGACAAAACCGCGACTCGTTGCGTGAAATACGAAAATTAGAGTCGATGTTAACACCACGCTCGAATTCAAACGACTACCTTGCCAACTCTGCGATGGCAAATTTATATGTTTCTACTTTACCCTTGTTTGTTACATTGTTAAATATGATACCCATGTTACAAGACATGATTTTTGCTTACTCGATTCTTTTCGAACGCTTCGAGTACGCTGAAATTATAGCTTCGGTGAAACAGGAGAGTTCTCAGGGAAATTTATATATACTTTTAATTGAGGTTGCCCGGGGATATTTTATGACTTTTATAAATTTTTAAGGTTGCACTTTTTTGGTACTTCCGTTGGCGAATTCGATATTTTTTAATTGAGGTATTGAACTTTTCGTGTTTCATTTTTTAATGTTTGAAGGTTTCTATATTCGATAATTGTTAGTTGTGAATTCTTGAATGATATATTTGAGGTTGTCAATTTTTAGATTTGCCAAATATTGAATTATGAAATACTGAAATTTTCAAGTTTTTATGTTTGCAAGTTTGCTACCAATTGGGGAATGTGGAAATTGGGCAATATAGGAATTGGACAATGTAGGAATTGTATAATGTGAGAATTGGACAATCTGGGAATCCTCATAGTTCCAAGTTTTCAGATATTTAAATCATTTAGCTGTTAAGTTAGTTCAAAATGCAAAATTACAAAATTACCAAATTTCCAAATTTATAACTATCAATGTCTCTAGCTATCAAATTACCAAATTGCTAAACTGTCACATTGCCAAATTACAAAATTACCAAAATTGTAGATTCACAAATTTCAAACTTCCAAATTCTGAATTTTCAAATTCAAATATTTTTCTACTATCCCCAAACATCTCCATATAAAAAGAACTTGAAAAAAGATTTACCCTTACACAAAATTATCCGTAACACATAACCTAACCTACATTAATAACACAGTAACATAACCTAACCTAACAAACCTAAATCATAGAAAATTCTTGCTAAAAATTCTCATGAACGCGTTAAAAACAACTTGGTCGAAGTAAAAATAGCGAACTGTTAAAAGACGATCGGTGTTTCGAAATCAGGTCAACGATCGTAGTAAAACATTATTTGTAGCGAACGCGGTTTCACGCACGTACGTCGTAAAACGTGGAAAGAAGAGAAAGAAGTGGCGGGAAATTTACGTCAATTTGCAAAAAACTCTCGCCTCTCGAGCACGCCAGTATTAGCTGACGATTCTCGTAAACTTCGTGCTATGCTGTTCCGATCTTGGAGATTCTCCGTCTTCCTCTTTCGCGCTTTTCCGACAGGACGAACTTTAACCTCTTTCACTCCAGGACATCAGCCACGGAACAGATTTCAAATAAAAATTTCAAAAAATAATTTAACTTCTCATTGTCATGTTATTTATTTACTGAAATTCTTTTTAAATATTTTTTGATAATTTTACTTTTTGAAAAGGGAAGAAACATTTGAGAGAAAAATTCTTTGTAGAAATTCTTAGGAAATTTGAAGGTTAACATCAAGTTTAAATAAAGTGTTTTTTTTTTCATTGTGTTTTACATTTATGACTTTGAATATAGAAGCTTGAATTAGAATTATGGTAAATATTTAGATTTGAATAAAAATTTGAACATCTCTCTTGAATTGTACATTTGAAGACAAATGTAGGACATTGATGTAATTAAAGAAGAAGGTAATTCTTAAAGAAAAACATTTTTGAGTCTTTAAACGACGTTCGCATCAGTCTTTAGCAGCGCAAATAATTAAATTTCGTTTTACGTACTCGGCAGAGTTTTCTCGGGTTTTACGTAAAGGTAGCAGGTAACGATGCGTTTTCTAATTAAAAGGGAAAACGTTAATCGCGTTTTCATCCGCGGCTGTAACCAGGTTCAATTATATCCGTCGGTGGCAATTATTTAACGGCGTATACGCGATTTGCGGTTTAATATTACGTGTAATGTCAGGCCAATTGTCGCGACCATGATTTCGCGAAATGCAAAGTAAATTTTACCATGGAATTCCGGTGTCCTCCGCCTAAATTACTGCCCGACACTCACGTTGTATTAGTTTCTGAATTATTCTCTCTGTAATACAGTGCAAACCTAGAAAAGTCATTTCATATCTTTCTGTTAGTGCAAGATAAAAAATGATGTTTTTTAAATTTGGAATCTTGAGATTTGAAGATTGTAGGAGATTGGAGTTGGGATTTGAACATTTTAGAATTTTAGAATTGCAAAACTTCGAAATTTTAGAACTTTGAAATTTGCGATTATGAAACAATTTTTATTCTTTCCTTGACACCCTAAGCACGAGTTTATTCTGCTAACTCCATCCAATCCCTCTTCCATTTCGCAATTACGAATTCTTTCGTTGATTCACCAACGAAAACGCGATTCTCCGACCAAAGTCGCGGTTTCATTGAATCGTTCGTTGGTTTCTGAATGAAATCGCAAAGTAACAAACAAGGTACACGACCGTGGTAATTAACAAGTTGGATGTTGAGGAAGAAAGGTCCCAGCAGGTGAAAAGAATCTTGACGTTTCAACGGTTCCTCCCGCCACTTCGCCGATTGCTTAATTAAACAAAAGCCTCGGTGAAGAAGTTGGAAGAAGCTAGAATGGAAGATTCTATGAATAAATAAAGCTCTGGCTCGATTCGTAGCCGTCGAGTACGATACGAGAGAGAAAAGAAAAAACATTGCTCTCCTGCATTAAGTTAGTTGGCTCTCGTCTCTGCCTTTTGCACGGTTATTTTTCTCAAAAGTTGCCTATCCACGAGGAAATAATGTTAACACTGCACTAGCTACGCTAATTTACGTTCCTACTACCGCCATTTTGAGAAGAAATTTTTTGTTGTTGCCCCATGACTTATTGTAGAACTTCGATATACACAATATGTCAGAAAAGTAACGGAACTTAATTTGAATAAAAATTAATTCGATAATGAAGTTCAAGGATTCAATGATTGGAGTAGATTCAATTACTTAATGGTACTACGTCGGAAAAGTAACGAAAGTAAATTTAAGGAAAACTAGCGTCGTCTATTAAAACAATATTTTATATGAAAACAGTATACCTCTCCTACAAAACATAACAATTATTGGAATCGAGCAACGAATTGTAAACTTATAGCGTTTAATGCGACAGAACCTTTCGTCACCGTGTCACAAAATCACGGGCAAGCGCAACAAATTGCTCGCGTTGAATATTGCGAGGATCTTATCAAAACAGCCAGACGAAACTGTACATTCCTGGAATCAATTGTAACTAGTGATGAGACTTGGTGCTTCAAGTATGAACCTCGAAGAAAGCGCCAAAGTGCTACGTGGAAATCTCCAGGCTCTCCAAAATCAAAAAATTGCGATTCCAGAAGTCCCTCGAGAAGACAATGTTAATTTGCTTTTACGATTCTAAAGGAATTATACTTCGGGAATTCGTTCCACAGGGACAAAATGTTAATGGCGAATATTATCTGGATGTTATGGAACATTTGTGGAAGAGGATCGTTCGTGTGAGGCCCGAATATCGAGCGCCGGGAAGTTGGTTTCTGTTGCATGATAACGCACCATGTGAACTGTCTGTTCGTGAATTTTTGGCGAAACAAGTCTGTTCCAATATCCTTCAAATTCTGACTTATCTCCATTACTTCCTTTTTCCAAAACTGAAATTAGATATAAAAGTTTTACGACACTGTTACACGAGTCCAAACAGCTGTGACAAGGGTGCTTGAAGCGAAAAGCGACATAAAATCTATGTGAAAAAATACCTGTCTTGAAAAAATAGATGCGAGTTAAAGAAGGAGAGCAGTTTTTCATCTCGTCCATTGTCGAGGCACACAATTCAGAAGCCTATTATGGTTGTTACTCTTTCAAGCTGGCAGACAGCCGTGTGTATACGCGTGGCACGGGGCAGTCGCACAGTGACGTGTTTGTACACCGATACCCAGGTTATATTGCGTTCGGTTGCGGGTGCAACAAGCGATGCAATATACTGGCTTGCCACTAGCTTTCCTCTCGATCGTCGCTGTTGCCTCCTGTCCTCTCGAAAATCTAGCCACTAGTGTTTATTTACGCCCGGTCCACAACCGAACGATTGCTAGCTTTTTTCCCCTATCTCCTTTCCTTTCGGGGCCCCTGTCCGTCGCGAACAATGCGATACGTTATTGCGATTCCCGAAATGGGCCACGGATGTAACTGAGTTTCGGCCGTGTCCTTTGTGGCCGCTCCATAAATCATACGCCATGGGATCGTTCCTCCATACGAGGTTTTCATTGCACGACCGATTTTCCCGGGAATGATTTGTCGCCAAGGAAATGTCTGCCACGGTTCGATGCCAAGCTGCGCCCTCTATCTGACAATCACATCGGCACGATGCAATATTTAACGCGTTCCGAAATATTTATGGATGGTTAGGTGATTAATTTCATATTGAAATGTACGAGCTCGAATTATCGACATTAACGCTGCCACATCTCATTTTCTTATTTTATGCTATAAAATTTTTTTACTGACGCAAGTGACAATTGTAGGTTAGGTTAACTGATATCAAAATCATGAACCGGCACAACTTAAAAATTATGCAACAAACCTATATAATACCTTGCAAAATATAGTAAAAATCCAAATCCGTAATCTGAAAATTAAACAAGAAAATTAAATTGTAACTTCAATAAACTGTGCTTTAATTGCAATTAAATACTCATGGCGTTATATTTCCTTTCCCAGACTCCGTTTAATTTACTGCCATTAAATTACGACAAAATAAAACTGATGGGTTATCAATTTGAAGGTAAAAGTTTGACGAACAAGTTGAATGTTTCGTCCGTTTACGAGAGCGTAAAGACGGAGGTTTTTATTAAATTCTCCGCCAACGAGATTACACTCGTTTCGGCGACATTGTTAAGAACGTCGAGAGACCGTAACTACGTCGTTCACGCAGCTGAATTTCTATTTAATTTTCGGCTTTGGCAACTTTCATGGGTGAGAATCTGACAATTTATAGCTGCTACATTGAAGACGGAATAAAACTGTCGTGTAGACGAACGACCATTTTACGCGACTCTGATAGAACACGAGATATAAATCAACCGATGGACGGTTAAGCCTTTATCGCGAACCAACAGCGAATTCAAGGTTTCTGAAACATTGCTGTTTCTTTACTTTAGAAGTCACCTTTAGAATTCATTCACAAAATATTTAAACTTCATTTATTGTGACTTCTTTATCTATACATTTGTAAAATTAGATATTTGAAATTTTTATTAAGACTGAAATTTGTCAATTTTCAAACTTGTTTGTGAATTTTTTGAGGATGTAGATTTGTCTCTCATTCTTGAATTTAAACAAGAAATTATTTAAAGTGTTAATGAAATTATTTTCAATCAAAATGTAACTGCTTTTGTATTTATTTAAACTCTGCATGAATTTCAAACTTGATATTTATACTTCTCTTATTTTCTTTAAACTCGCCCCTCACTGTTAGGAAACATTACAAAATTATTCTAAAAACGTAACAAGTTTTGTATTCGTTTGAAAAAATATCTAAACTGCAAACTTTGTAATTTTCTTTTTATTTAAATATTTCCTCTCCAAAATTAAAAGCTTAATAATTCTATACCATTCACCTAAATAAAACATGTATGCACAACAAATTTGTCGCAGAACTTCTGGTCGAGAATAAAATTTGGTCGCCGTTAGAAAACATCCCAGAATTTGTGTAAATATTCCCAACAAAGTTATTCTAAATAAAACCGAAACAAGTTTTTAGGATGCAGCGTTGCTACACAACTCGGGGAAGATACTGATCAAAAGTTGCCGGACCATTTTTATTTTCCGACCGCACCGGAAATCGGAAGTTCGAGCCCGAAGCTCCATTAACATTTTTCAGCCGAGCTTGTTACCATTGTTTGAATTTCGAACGGGCTTTCACGCTGCCTTGCATTAACGATGAACGCGAAAAAATAACAGGTTGCACGGGCGGAATTTTAAATCTCGGCTTGGTTGCGTGAGCGATTTCTGCATTGAAAATCGGATAAATTTTGTTAAAAAGAAACACGAAACGGATAATTTTGTAATAGTCGTGCGGTGAATTGCGAACCGGAGGCGTGGGTGTTTTGCAGACTAGTTAAAAATGTGAACTCGAAAGAGAACGTAGTTTGATTTACATTGATCTTTACGGTAACTCTGTTAATTTAAACAGAGAGAAATTTACATCAATTTTTATTTTATTCCTGGAGAATATAACCTGGTTTATATTATTTAAAAATGCGATTGCTGTAAAGGTTCTGTCTCTTTTTACTTTATTTTTAATTTTAATATAACCTGGTTTATATTATTTAAAAATGAGGTATCAGATGATGTAAAAGTTCTAGCTTTTTATTTTTAAATATTATAAATCAAGTTAGGTTATTTAAAAATAAAGTGAAAATTTGTTGAGAGGTTCTGTTTTAAATATAATTTGATTTATGTTATACAGAAATAAAACTTTGACTTCATTAACACTTTTCAGATTTGTCAAATGTAAGTTGAATTGTAGACTTGCTTAAGAATTAAATACAATATAGATTCAATTATATTTTTTCATAAAATTCAAATTGTAATTAGATTAAGTCTAATTAATGTTCTCTAATAATGTATTTAATAGATGGTCAAAGCGATAAATTTTTCTGAAAACAATTAAAAAGTAAAATTAAATGATTAAAAATGATGGATTCATAATGATAACAAAAATGATTTTTGGTAATAAGAATGATTGAAATATGAATTCTTGTCTGTGTACGTTCATGAATGAAATCTTTACAATTCGTCGTTAAAAAGTATAACTTTCATGGTCCTGAGGGAAATCATGGGAAACACACACGAGTATGTTGCATTGCGATAGCAAACGTCAGACGAAACATAAACTCTATGCATCTGCGAGTGGTACACCGATAGAGAATACTAATGATAGCACGGATTTCCCATGTGCCGTTTCTAGTTAGCAAATCGGCGAGCAACTTCTTTAAAAAAGACAAGTTTTTACAGTGCAAAGCATCGTTCATTTGCATAAGTATTATCTGTGGTTGATAAGCAATATTTTGTACGTTGCAATTTTTTTTAGTTGTTGTGTGATGCAAGAGGGTGGTAGAAATTAATAATTTTTGGAAATTTGGAAATTTAGAGATTTGGGGATTTTTGGGAGAATTTGGTGATTTTTGGAGATTTAGGGATTTTGGGGTATGGGAATTTTGGGATGAGAAATTTTGAGATTTGAGAATTTGGAGATATGGAAATTTTGGAATTTGAAAATTTGAGCATATGGGGATTTTGGGATATGGGAATTTTGGAATATGGGAATTTTGGGATATGGGAATTTTGGGATATGGGAATTTTGGGATATGGGAATTTTGGGATATGGGAATTTTGGGATATGGAAATTTTGGGATATGGGAATTTTGGGATATGGGAATTTGGTGAAATGGGGATTTTGGAATATAGAAATTTTGGGATATGGGAATTTTGGGATATGGGAATTTTGGGATATGGGAATTTTGGGATATGGAAATTTTGGGATATGGTAATTTTGGAATATGGGAATTTTGGGATATGGAAATTTTGGGATATGGAAATTTTGGGATATGGAAATTTTGGGATATGGGAATTTTGAGATATGGGAATTTTGGGATATGGGAATTTTGGGATATGGGAATTTTGGGATATGGGAATTTTGGGATATGGAAATTTTGGGATATGGAAATTTGGTGAAATGGGGATTTTGGAATATAGAAATTTTGGGATATGGGAATTTTGGGATTTGAGAATTTGGTGAAATGGGGATTTTGAAATATAGAAATTTGGAGATATGGGAATTTTAAGATTTGAGAATTTGGGAAAATGAGGATTCTGAAATACAGGAATTTGGGGATATAGAAATTTTGAGATATAGGAATTTAGTTATATGAAAATTTTGGGATTTCGAGATTCGAAAAGTTGGTAATATGGGGACTTGTACCTTCAAAAAGTTTGAAACTCACAACCCCAACATTTCAAACACAAAAATTGATTCCCCCATGTGAATAATTTCACCTTGCATATGAACGTCACCCTTACACCAACCTGTACCTACACCTCAACCACACTACCCAAACAAAGAATATCTAGACTTATGAACCTTCCTAATTATCACATTGAAACGTTAAACGACAACTGCAATTCGTTGCAAAGATTATAGTTTTTTTCTCGTATGGTAAACAGACATTCAACAGGTGTTCTGTCGGCATCCCTGAGACGTTTCGATGAAATAAACAGACTATGTTCTTTCAGTAAACTGTGTTTCTTGCGGATGGAAAGAAAGTTAATGGGCAATGAATTAATGCGAAACGTAGTAGTGGTTCGTTCAATTATTCATGTTGCACGACCGTAGATATTTTTCGTAGAAACACGGAGCTTTTCTCTTGAAACATTCATTGTGGAACGAATGCAGATGCGGAAGGTTGGTAATTAAATGCATTGTTGGGTCTGTTACTAAATAATGCATTTGTAACTCTACTCACCTCGTTTTTATTCTATCTTGATTCAAGATTATTATTTTTCTTGTCAAATTGACTATTCGATTGATTGAATACAATATTCTGAAATTTTAGCGGTTGTGATTGTAAAAAATCAAGTGCTTTTATTTTTGAAATTTTTGTATTTATTGCATGGAACTAGTGTATGAAATAATTTTGTGATAAAATGAATCAGCCTGTATGTACCATGTATACATATGTGTACACACATTTGTGTATACATACATGCATACATACATCTATTGCAACAAACATGATGTTAATTAATTTACCAACTAATTAATCAGTGGAACTTCTTCAACTCACATATGCTCAACCTAACCTATACTATTTATTCCACCAATAACTGTTACAATAAAAAAAGAAAATTCTATCAATGTACCAAATATTCTATCAAATACATCTTCAGAAATACAAACACCACATTTTCGATTCTAAAATAAACAGAACTTGTACGAATACGACTCAGACATAATCCAAAATGGCGTCCGCGCGAAATCAGAATGGCAAAAACTAGCGACCATCCGTAACGGGCATAAACCCAGAACGGAAAATAATCCAGCGACTATTCGCAACAAACTTTTCTCGCGGTCGGTTGAAAATTACTCGAACGGAAACGGCCAGCATCTGTTGCTCGAACAATCACGTACAAGGAAGTTGTTGGGCGAAACAACGATACAACGAAGCATCGTCCAAAATGCCATTCCGATATTAACATTCAAAGTGGAGTCTCAAAGTTACATCGGAAAATTGAACGCAGAGGAGCTTCGTTCGATTTCTCATCCCTGGTCCTCCATCACCAGGCATCGAACTCGCGATGGACGCTCGTTCGTTTACAACAGAGGGATGTGATAGATTCGTTATTACTCGTGAATCTGATATTCTATATATACATATATATGTATATATATACGCTAGGTGACCGTGTAATAGAGAAAAGAGAAATGGCTACTCAGTATGCATTGCGGCTTTTCTGATCGGCGGGGGGTAATATCGACCTTCGGGTGTATGATATACCCTGCTACGTTGCCCAACACGTTCGCGCGTATCTGTGTACAAGAGTATTCCGTGTCACTGCTTATAAAATGTTATATACTTCGTACCTTTTTTCAACACTGTTTCACTTACGGTGTATCGGTGCGGTTAGAATCTGGAGGCGATTTAAAATGGGGGGTGGTATAGAAATATTATTTGTAATCAGCAATTATTAGTACTGAAACTTTTACTAAGTTACTTTGTTATTAACCAAGCTAGATTAAATATAAAAATTTAGAAATTCAAAATTGGAACCTGACAGGGGGTGGAAAATTGTCACGGTGAAAGTTCACGAATATAGTACGTCTGAAAAATAAATAATCGACTGAACTTTTAAATAATCGACTGCAATCATTGAATCCTTCAACTCCACCATTGAATTAATTTTTATTCAAATTTTTATTCATGTACCTTTACCACAAATCGATGTCCCATATTTTGCATTTGCAAAACAAGAATAAACTTCGTTCTCACATTTGGTGTGTACACTAAAATACGTAAAATAGCATTTAAAATTAAGGGGTATAAAAGAAGAACACAAGTGCAAGCTCGCCAGAAGCTACAGCGCCAAAACACTGTTATTCTTGCGATTTTACACATTCGCGAACACCCGGGTCGCACATAAATCACGCGATTAACAGGAACGAAGTCGCAAACAAGTTCAAGCAAGCTGAAACTTTGTTCGTTTGGTGGAGGAAAAAGGAGGATCCAGTTTGCCCGGCCGTTTCGGCATTATCATACTCGCGGATGGGGAATCGATAAAATTTAAAAGTCGATACGCAGCGCCGCGACGCTGCCTCCCCTTTTCCGGCGTAATCGATCGAGGGGTAGGGGGTGTATGCATTTTTCAAATGTTTGGGCTACCACGATGCGGTACATTAAACTAGAAACACATTGCAGGAAGCATGGTGTATATAGATCATCGATGGAACGAAGCAATACCTACGTTGGCGTAATTCGTGAATCGAGCATTTCATGAATCCGCGCCATTTTGGTAATGCGTTCAATGTAAGGATTCTCCGTTGCTTGCATTTTGCTCTGATCAATTTTCGCTAAATTTAGCTAATTTGCTTTCGTTCGTTTGGACACTTTACGTTATGGCGTTTGTGGTCAAACACACTTTAGATTATTAAGAATAAGGGTAAGAAAAAGGTTAGATTATTAAGAATAAGGGTATTAAGAATAATTTTATTTTTCAATTTCAAATGCATATCACTGTCTCTATTAAGAACTTTAAAAAAGTTTTTAGCTTGCTTTTTCTGTAAATAAATAATTTCACCGAATTTATAGCGTTGAACACATATGTCACATATGTCACGTCATATGTCACATATGATCAAGGGTACTTGTTCTTTCAATGTTATTTTCTGACCTGTCAGTATATATCATTGTCTCAAAATTAAGAACTCTGAACAATTCCTTTCGTCTGCTTTTCCTGTAAATAATTAATTCAACTGAATTCGCAGCAGTGGTTACATATATCACATATGTCATAAGAGTAAAGGTACTTTATCTTTCAAATTGAATTTTTTATTTTGTCAGTAAATATCATTGTCTCAATATTAAAGAGCCTGAAGGGTTTCATTCATTTGCTTATACTGTAAATAATTAATTTAGTTGAATATGGAGCATTAGTCACATATGTCACATATGACATAAGCACCATTGTACTCAATCTTTTTAATTTCATTATTCAATTTGTCAGTATGTGTTACTGTCTTAATATTAAGAGTCCTGTATTATTAATTACTGCAATTTTCTGTTTCACCATGTTTACACATGTAATGTACCTACATGTCATGTATGTACATACATGTGATGTACATATATGTATAAACATAAGTTAAACAATATTGATTTAAACTTGTATTAAACAGAATGTTACCCTTCGAAATTGTTAAAAAAGCAATTGTAAACACCGTCCATTATTTTTTGAAATTTATCGCAAAAGCAAAATTCTGTCGACATTTTCTACCACAGACACGTGTACACGCGTGTGTGGAACGTAAGGTTCCGCTTGAAATTGAGCTGCATCACTGGTCGATAAATTGAACACGTAATGTGCAATGTTATTAGCATATATCCGCGTTTTGATTGGCTACGGGACACTATTGCTTCGCGCGATCCAATAATTTTGCCAGTTTATTCGTCGCTGAAAACTTCGCTATGCATACGATTTCCGTTTTATACACCGTTCCAAAGTGGAAACCATAAATAGAGAAACGGAGCTCTTTTACTTTTTTTCGTTTCAATTTTGAAACCGGTGTTCAGACTGAAAGTCGCGAAAGGAATATTAAGATTAAGCGGATCGTTGAGATTACAATGTCGTGCGTCTTGACCCACCCCGCCGGGGGTGGTAAGAAACGACACACCCTCATCGCGCTTATAAATCATTTTATCTTCGTAACGCTACCCCTATGAAGAAAAATGTGCCGGCTGGTGAAACACAAAATCCATTAGTTTTTCATTTAGCTTTAGGCTTTCTTTGAATTTCCTCGTGTAACTTATTTATTAAAAAAATTGTGCGTACTTTCTTTGAACAAAAACAAATGTAAACTAAAAAATGGACAAAGCTTATAATGATTAGATTGGAATAGTTAGATTGATAGATAGAATTCATAGTACAGGATAAACAGAAGTTTTAAACAGTCACAGGTGAATATAACACATTTACAGTTTACGATCTTTAAAATAAAACATTCCTCTGTGTCTCTTTTTTTTATCTCAAACGATATTTATGAAAAATTCATTGCTTCTATAAAATATAGTTTCATAAATTTCTCTTCGTAGACTTCCTAGTAACAAGAAAATATAGCCCCTAAAAGAAAAACGAGAACTTAAACGAAAAAAAAATAGAGTCAAACCGAAAAAAGTGCCACCGAAAGTTACATCTCCGGGTTAAACGTCGTACAACCCCTTTGACCCATGCAGATTCCTAAACGGTTCACCCTCAGATTCATTCACCCTTATCGGCCATATTTCGCGGATCATAATGGCACTTACACACCGACAACAATCAACGGTAAATCCGGCAGGATCGTTCGGTTAAATCCGCGGCCAATACCACGTAACAGGGGTGCGATGTGGGCGTTAGGGGTGCACAGGATGAGACAGGCAGATTACCTAATCACGGGTAACCCGTAAAGCAATCAAATTCTCCGCGGTATCGCGATCAATGTATTGGTCGTGTATCGGTGTAAGGGTTGGCCAGGTTCGCAGGAAAGGGTGTCGGTACCAGCCGCGGATAACGGAGACAGGGAGCAGCTTCGTAGGCTGTTAAATTCGATTTAAACCATTAATGGCGGCATTGTCCGCGTAACGACCTGGGGCTGCTCTTTCAAAGACTCTGCTGACTGCTTCTTTTTACAAGAATTAACGACGGATTTTTCGGGAATATTACCCTTAATCTGGACGGTATATTACCCTCAATGTGGGGGTTATTCGCCTGATCTGCTGGACGATATGTCTCGATAACATCGTCGTTAACTGCTTGTAGCAAATGCCTCTATACGATTTAGATACCGAGTCTCGTTATATGGCCGAATATTTTCAAATCTACAAATTGACAACAAAACTTGTCATCCAAATATTTGGAATATTTTCAAGCATTGTTATTTTATATTTGACTAGAATATTTTGAATATTTACGAATTTGATAATGGACACTTATGAACTTAAAAAATTTAGAAATATGAGATTTGGAAGTTCCATCAAGTCACGGAATAAAATTGCGAAATAACATAGCGTGGAACGAGAGTATTAGAGTATAGTCCGAAGTTAGTTAATCACTCTTATAATCCATAACTCTTGACGCGTTAGTTTATGACGTCGTAAATAAATTGTCGTCGTTGAGTGGGGTCCGACAGCAAGGTCATTCTTGTCTGTACGTGACCGCTTTTCAAGATGCTTCAGCATCCTCTGTAAGGAGCCATCTAAGGAGACACTGTCCGTTCTATCTTTTCGTCTGGCTCGCAATCTTTCTTGACGTTCATTGAAAATTCATCGTTTTATCCGCTGCGACCGCCTTATCGACACCTCGTTTATCGGCGACGGACTTCTTTGCATGTGCACGGACAAAAACTGCTCGGTTATGAGCTGACTTTTCGAGGGTTGGATCGGAGATAAATTTTTCAGGGATCGCTGTACGGTGGATTTGAGATTTGAGGGGTTTTGAGGCTCGGAAGAGTGGTGATTCTAATAGTGGTAACTTTGAGATTTAGAGAGTTCAGAATTTTTTATTATAGGAATTAAGGAGGTTGATATTTTAGAATTGTGGAGATTTGGGTTTTTGAAAGTTTTAGAGATTTGTGAACTTGGAATAAACTTGTTTGTGGATTTGGAAAATTGGGAATTTAGGGATTAAACAATTTTTAAATTAAGGCTTTTGTGAATTTGAGAATATAGGATTTCATGGATTTGACAAGTTCAGAAACTAAAAAATTTGAGAACTTAAAAAATTTAGGACTTTGAGAACTTTGGAATATTTGAAATTATAAATCAGCTAATTTGATGATTTACGATCTCGACGAATTAGAAATAAAATGACCCCAGATCTAACAAATCAAAATAACTTCACCCAGCAATGTTACCCACATCACAAATTCCACTCCATTCACAAATCTCCAAAAAAGAGAAACACTTTCTCCATATTGTTTCAACGACCTTTTTCACCCACGCACCCCATAGTAATACGAGCCAAATGTAACGCGACCACATATTGCCCAATCTTTGCCAACTAATGCGCCCGACAGTCTGCACCCTCATTCTGTATGCGTTGTACCAGGTGGCGGCTAAAGAAAACGATACAGGGGTGGTCCCATGGGGTCACAGGTTTTCGGTAGACGTGGCTATAGCCTAAATATTAACGAAGCTTCTCGGAAATGGCAATCAGGTAGTCCAGGGTGGCACGTGCGGGCCCATACGTGGGCTATTCGCCTTCGCTTATTCGCATAGGTGAGAGGGTGGCACGTGGTGCAAGGCTGATGGCACGCAGGGTGCACGCGTGACGACGGGTTGCACCGGTTGGTGTCACGCGTGCGTAATGAATCCGGGGACGCCGGATGCGTCGCGGGGTCGTAGTGCAAGGGTCGAACATGCGCGTGCAAATACTGGATGTTCTGTTATTGCTGCGATGCTAGCTGGCTGGCGAAGAAAGGCTGTCATTGATACTGGGGCCGAAGTTACATCTGCTCATTTTGTTATCATTTACATCTTTTACATAATCAATGATCACTCATCTTTTATGTAATCACTTTGGATGGCTACTTCGTGTAATCACTTTTAGATGATCACTCGATAAAATCACTTTGGATCACTTGATACAATCGCTTTGGATGATCATTCATCTTTCATGTAATTACTCTAGACACCCACTTGACATAATCACTTAAAATGGTTACTTCATATAATCACCTTGGATGATCAGTTGATATAATCGCTTTGGATGGCCACTTGATATGATCGCTTTGGATGATCACTCGTCTTTCATATAATCACTCTGGATGCCCACTTGACCTAATCACTTAGAATGATAACTTCATATAATCACTTAGAATGATACCTTCATATAATCACTTTGGATCATCACTTGGCATATTCGCTTTGGACAGTCACTTCATATAACTGCTTTGGATGATCACTCATCTTTCATATAATCACTCTGGATGCCCACTTGACCTAATCACTTAGAATGCTAACTTCACATAATCACTTACAATGATACCTTCATATAATCACTTTGGATCATCACTTGACATATTCGCTTTGGACAGTCACTTCATATAACCGCTTTGGATGATCATCTTTCATATAATCACTCTGGATGCCCACTTGACCTAATCACTTAGAATGATAACTTCACATAATCACTTAGAATGATACCTTCATATAATCACTTTGGATCATCACTTGATATAATCGCTTTGGACAGTCACTTCATATAACCGCTTTGGATGATCATCTTTCATATAATCACTCTACATGTCCACTTGACCTAATCATTTAGGACAATTACCTTACACAATCCTTTTGGATAATCACTTGATATAATAGCTTTGGATGATCACTTGATACAATTGTCAATCGTAATCACTTCGTATCATCACTTCACATAGTCACTGTACGTGATCACTATGAATGATCACATTGTAAGATCACTTTGGATGATTACATTGCATGGTCACTGTGGATGATCACATTATTGGTCACTGAGCATAACCACCTTGGCTGATCATAACAAACGATCGCTTTCAATGACCCCTTGTTATAATCACTTAGAACGATCACTGTAACTGATCACTTTATGCGATCACTTACGGTGAACATGTAGGATGATCAGATTGCATGATCACTGTTCATGACTGCCTTGGTTGATCATAACAAACGATCACTTTCAATGACCCCTTGTTATAATCACTTAGAACGATCACCGTAACTGATCACGTTATGCGATCACTTACGGTGAACATTCAGGATGATCATTTTACAAGATCGCTTTCAATGATCATACATGGTAATCACTTTGAACAGTCGTTGTAATATAATCACTTAGGATGATCTTTTAGAATGATCGCTTTATATGATCATTTTAAACTATGTTTAAAGCTAATCTTTAAGCTTGATCACACTGGATTACATTAGGCGATTGCATGATGAAACTGTATGATCGCATAGTAAGGTTGAATGATCATTTTGAATGACGACTTTGAATGATCAAAACAGTCGAAAACGACACATTTAGTAATTGCAAAGCCAGTCCATGCGAGCGAAGAGAAACACGGGAGGGTGGGCGTTACAGCGTGTACAATTGCACATCCGCGTGATACAGATAGATAAATAGATAGGCGAGGTGGTAACTGGGAAAAGGGACCGAGGTTCCATTACCTGGACTACACTTAATAATCCTCCCATATCGTTGATGATATCCTGGAATCCATTTAGACTCGAGGTGTTTCTCGACACGCATCTTCCTGTAGTCTCCTGGTACAATTTCTGGCTTGTTGACTACCGTGATACGATAGTGTTTACCTGCTTCATCCAGATAACGTGCTGTATCTGCTATTATGATCACACGTGTGTAACATGACCACGGTTCAAACTTTCATTTTATGATTTTGATTGTGAAAGTTTAGTGAAGGTGGTGATTTGAAAAATTTCAAAGTTTTATTAGGTTTATGACTCTTTTGGGTAAATTCATAGTGATCTGACATATTCATGGTAAATTATTAATTATATAATTTATGACAATAACTAATAACAGTAGCTATTACATAGGGTTTGTTTTTGGATGATTGTAAGTGGAAATTTCAACCTTTCATCTTTCTGAAATTTCTCAAATTGTACCACTATCAGCACAGAGCAACAAATATGGAATAATTCAGAGATCATTGTATTAACCTCAATAACTAAATTAACGTTCATGAAGTAAAGTCTGCCATAGAAATGTGAGTTTGGTCAGAAATCATGTAAGACGTCATTTGTTAAAAGAAATGGACTTAATATTGTAAATTGATCTAGACAGATAAATCGGTGAATATAAATGAACGTACATAGCCGTAATGTTCTGACTAGATGACTTAGGTAGACAATTACGGTCTAATTATCGGGAATCGGTCGAAGAATCGTCAAAAGCATGCGGACAAACGTCCCGCAGGGCAGTCGGAGCTGATAGCGGCGATAGGGTGTGTATTCGTCCCTTACGGGCCAGATATGCACCGCAACACACGGCTGTGTATTCTGCGCCATTACAGATCGTAGATCGTGAAACGCATCGCGGGTATAAGCCGTGTGTGTCCTCGGTGTTCTCCAACGCACGATTAACATTCTCCACCAGCCGTTCGGCTAGATACCCTCTGGCCACTCGTCCACCCTTCCCCCTTTAAAATACGGCATTCGGTGTGTGCTGCACCTTCTCTCTCTTGCCCGTGTCCGCTATTAACTTCTCGCATTGCCCGATCGGATCGATAACACCGTGTGTCGATGCACCGGCCGTTATCTTCTCGCTAGGCTGCATTAATGCACCTCCAGTTATTGGACAAAATGGTTCTGGGCCGATCTCTGCGGAACGTTGCTCGGACCGGGCTTGATACGTGTCCTGCCGGTTGATCTCTGACGCATTCCATTTCGCTGCGATTACTCTACCCATGGTTAATAGAACGCGACAGAGCAATTACGGACTTCCGGTTCCCTCTCAAAGCTACATATGGATACGCCGGCAAAAGAATTTGATTTCTCTTTGATTTCAAATATAAATTTCTTTGTTGGTCTATAAAGTTGCTATGGTCTTGCAAAATTATTATTCTTGACGTATTTTATAATTGTACGAAGTTTGAACGAAATTGATGATTCCAAAGTTGTGACATCTTCTGAATAACCTGTACAACTGTATAACCTAACCTAACCTGTACAAAACTACTGTACGCCGACAAAAGAATTTGGTTTCTTTTTGATTTCAAATATAAATTTCTTTGTTGGTCTATAAAGTTGTTATGATCTTGCAAAATTATTATTCTTGATGTACTTTATGTTTCTACGAAGTTTGAACGAAATTGATTCCAAAGTTGTGACATCTTCTGTATAACCTAACCTAACCTGCACAAAACTACAGTTGTATGTGGATACCTATATTATTTTATGACATGCAGTATTAATATAAAATCTATAAATGTAGTATTCCATGTCGATAAACTATTTTATTCGAAACAGCTATACAGTAGAAGAATTGGTCCCTGAAAACGGAAGAAACACGCTTGTAATTGCACGGAACGCGGACAAATTATTTTTTATGCATTTTAACGAACAGTGACCTGAAAATGTCCAACAAACGGAAGGCCGTTTCGCATTTGCAGCCAACACTTTTGCTTTTCTCTTTATTTTCCTCCGCGTCGGGATACCATGAAAATTAATGTTTGCGTTGGCGACCGATTCGAATCGGCCGAAAAATAAAAGAAACTTTCGCGTGATATTCAATTTCAAATATCAAACTTTATTCTGAAATAAAGTTCACCTTCAGTCTCAAATCTGGTCAATGACAGTAACCATTGGAATCATTTAAACTCGTCCACAATTTTGATTATTTAATCGATTTTATAACTGAACGAACCGAGAACAGATAGAGTTCATTTTATACTTTCATATAATTAAATTGTTAGATGTTAAACGTGTAAAACTTTACTCATCAGGTTTTTAATAATTTTAATACAACTTTTAATTGTATATAATATTAATTAATTCTTGAAATTAGAATTAGTGAACTTAAATTATAGGGGTTGTATACTCTTATCTTCAAAATCAATTTTCTCGAAAACGAAACTTCCTACAAAAAACAGTCACTGAACATTTTCGAAAGATTACAGTCCGAGGAGTAGTTAGCATGCTCAGCTGACCCAGTACAACTACCGTGAATACTTTTGAGCGTTACTGTACAGGCGCGTGCGCCACGCGAAAATGCGCAAAAACCGTGGGCGACAAATTCAGCCCCCACGCTCCTCCTGTTTTTTTCTCGCGTCGTGCCACCTCGGTATTTATTGTTTTAATTTACCGTGACCGTGTTTAATTATGGAGAGTTCATTTCGAGCGACAACAGCGGTCCCCAATACGCTGGTTAGGTGTGAGGACGTTCGAGCAGACGCTTCACACCTAACCAGTCGGAATGGCGTTGTTGCGTTTCGGTGAAATTTGCAGATTTCGCAGAAGAATCGTCCTCCTCTGATTTGCGGAGTGGTGGCTAACGAGTTTTTAACGCGTAACATAAATAGTTTTGCTTTGAAGCTCTCTTCACGCATTTCTGCCATGAATTTTTGCAGCCATGGTGCATGCAGAGGATTTTTGTTTCAGACATTTTAGGACTGGGTATTTTTGATGCGTATGGACAGCGAGATCAAAGGGACATTTTTATTTGGCAGAACATGGGTAGTTACGTTATTTTCAATCGGTTCTGAGTCATAATGTAAAATCCCTTGTTTTACAGAACATTTGCACATATAATAATACATATAGATTTTTATTACTGTACAGTTTGTTTCATTTATTAACTAGGATGAAGATTCTAAGACTTGAAAACTTAGATACTAAAAAATGTACTAATTTAAAAATTGCCAAGTTTAAGTGTATAAATAAAGTTTAAGTGTATAAATAAATATCGTGAAAATTTGTTAAACAGTTTAAAGTAATTTGAATATTCATTTGAATATGCATTAAAGGTTTTCTAGCTCCTTCATCTTTCACATAACCTCTCCCCGTTTCTCCGTAGGAAGTTAACGATTTTCTTGTTAACCGGCAGACGAATCTGTTTGATCCAATTTATACGGTACACATTTTTATTTACAACCGTATAAACTGGTATTACGTTTCATTTACCGAGTCCTATCAGAAAAGAGGTGTTCGAGACGCCTGGCTAGAAGGCGATATTGTTCGGTGAATATTTTTAGAGCGCATACTGTGCGAGCGTTGCCCCTGACATCTCTTCGCCTTTCGATATTCCCTCTTGGAATCCTCTTGTCCTTCTTTTGCTCGTCTCGCGACGATAAACCCGTACACATCGTGCACCGAACAAAGACGGATAATTCCTTGGCACGGAGTCACGAGGAGCCGCTAATGAACATCCCTCGACGATTTTAGATGCTGGTCACTAACAAGCGTGAAGCAAAAAAACGAAGGAAAGAAAAGAGAGGCGAGCAAAAGCGCATGGTCTAAGATTATTTTAGCACGAGTTCCGTCGAGTTCTTGCAGACATTCACAATTAAATCGGTCGTTAATCGATTCAATAGTTTGCTCGATAATTTTGATTTAGTTTGACCGAGAAGTTACGAGGAAGTTTTAATGGTCAGAGACAGTGTATCCGCAGAATAATTAAATTGAAACAATAATTAATAGACAGATATCACTATTACGAAAATTTCGATTCTTGATCGAAAGAATGTTCGAACGAATTAACAGAGAGCTTTCGAAGCTCCATTAACGAATGTGTACTTTAATTATTCAACGGTATTAATGCATCATATTCGGCGATTAACTTTCGGAGATAGGTTATAGCACAACACATTGAATCGATCAGCGGATAAACGATGCGACTTTGATTAAAATTCAAAAATAGACATTAACCTTCCATTTGCGGACCGGATATAATAAACGTTATTTAAAACATTTGCTTTACTCGAGATATTTTAACGGGAACATAGTGTTATCCCTCGGTGAGAAAAAAGAAACAAAGAGCACGTAATCGAAACCTTTCCGGTTCGATCGAAATTAAAGAACAACAATTTACACAGCCTTAAAGTAGCCATTTAAACGAGCCTCGTCTACCGAAAAAGAATCAACAAAGAACCTTAACTATCCTCATTTACATGTAAATTTCGAAAGCTCGCTGCCATTAACGGTGGCTACGAAACAGGCTCTTTCAACCGTTAACACCGAAAAACCGTCTCATTTCGAAGGACGAATTTCAATAAAACCTGTTTGCGATCTTTTCTCTGTCAACAAGCGAAGAGTAAACAACGAAAGAGCGTGGTAGACAGTGGTAGCGGAGGCCACCAAGGGTTTCGAATCGTCGAAAAGAGGGAAAAAAGACGATGGAGCAAATGGAAAGGGCGTAGAAGTCAAAAGAAATGCGGGAAGGAGAACGCGAGACCGAAAATAGCCTCTGGACATTCCTTAAGGGAGGTTGGGTTAAGTTACTTTCGGATAACATTTTCGTACCATATATTTTTTATTTCCTACGCTCAAACGTCACGTTTATTTACTGTTTAAAATTTTGTCTATATGAGTATTCAATATTTGCACTTTTCGTATTCCTCTTTTCTATGGTTACAATTTTTAGGTTCATGTATTTCCATATTATTTCACTGTTTGAAATTTCAAGAAAATTCTGAAAGATATTTAAGACATTTTTAATTTTTAATTCTTTCACTTATTCACATGTTACTTTTGGCAAATGTCGAATACTAATATTTATTAATAATATTAATGTTAATATTGATAAAAATAAAAATTCAGAGAAAGATGAAATGCGTCATTCATTTAGACTGCGAGAAATTAAAACAACCCTAGGTAAATACATTTTATAAATTTTTGTAGATGCATCATATAGAGTAATGCAACTTACAATAATACAGTAACGTGTACAAAAGTAATATATAAAAAAAGTAGTAGGATGGAAGACGGTATACATAAAATCTTAGGTAGAAAATAGAGGGCAGTTGATTTTTGGTCGAACGAGCCCGTTGGCTCTCAGTGGGGCTACTCGAGACACGAAATAAAAGGGGGTTGCAATGAAGAAGGAAAACGGCGTTTATCCGTCGTGTTCGTTGCCCTGCTTCCAGCCCGTGGAGCGTTTCAATTACAAAATCCTGCGAAATCACCCGACGACTCTCGCCAGCTGCTCGTCCACCCGTTATATTTGTTGTGGCCCACCCTCTCTTCGCTCTCTTTCGCCCTCTTTCATCGCTGCCCTGCTCGCCCCTTCGGGGGCCGTAGACGTGGCCGAGCCACAGCAGAGAAACAAAAAGGACCGGTCCATTGTTTGAACAAGCCAGAGTAAACACCGGTGTCCGACAAAATCGAACTGGCAAGGTCCGCGAAACGCAGGCGGATACTTCGATATTCATGTCGCGCTCTGCGAATCCCCCGCACACCCCATTTCAACCCCGTTTCTACGGCTGACCCGATGATTAACCTTTCACCCCACCGGGATTCGGAAGCAGCCGTGCAAAATTCCTGGAATCTCTTGGAATTTTCGACTCGCGATTCCACGGCTCTACGTTTCGGTTTCATTAACTCGACCACACCGGCACGAATATTTTGCCCGAGGTTTGTTCGACGATAATGCTCATGAGCACGGCTTTTCCGTCTCTGAATTATATTCTTTTCGCCGACGAATATTACGCCCGGAATTATTTGCACAATTATTTCATTCGAATTTTATTCGCTACATTTGCGCTAAATTTCCAACTTCGCGTAATTTTGATGCAAAATAGGTCATGAATTTAGATGCCGTTTTGATGCGGTATTGTCGGTTTCGAGTTCCTTAGACGTTATATTATTGCGTCGCTGCAAATGCGATAGCATGTATGAGACTTCTGTAACTTTACAACATTAATCATTTCTCAGTTATTACAACTATTTCTTTTTTTTTTTACAAATATTCTTTGGAAGAAATTTAAGAAATATTTTATTAAAATAATTTTTGGAATGAAAAATATTTATGAAATTGTTGATTATTTTCTTATTGTCAGCTCTGGGAGAAGTTACAAGAAATTGTAGTATAATGAACTAACAATTTTTGTGCACATTAATTTCAAGATTCCTTGTGAATTTTCTTGTAAATATTAACTATCGTTTGTAACATTGCTACTATTATTTATAATAGTTGAACTAAAGACACTTATAAGATTAATAACACATGTAAAAACATATGTGAAAATATACATGTACACATATATGTATAATGTGTAAAATATGGTCACACAAAATTACGATCAGAAATATTTCAAACAATATATAAAATACGGTGAATACATTAAAAATATCTGTGTACTAATAATTCAATATTATTTTGTCATAAATAATGTTCCCCGTAAACGTTAATATTATTTTATTGATTAAATATTTTTCCATATCATACACGTAATATTAATTTAATTAAATATTGATTTTGTAACAAACAGTTAATTTTACTTTATTAATTAAATGTTCGTGTATCAAATAGTAAATTTAAATGTACTAATTAAATGTTTCTTCTGTAAAAAACAGTAATTTATTAATTAATTATTTTACGATACGTGTATTTTATTACAAAGTTATTTTACATTTTGTGTATTTTATTTATGTCTTGAAACACTAACTCAAAAGTGAATATATTTCTGTACGTACCGACTGCCTCAAATTGAATTATGTCCATATTTTAATACTATTAAATGGTAACGGAATTAAGTACACATATCGAAATTGTGTTATTTGTAATTCCCTGGAGAATTACGTGGTAACGTTCACAATATTTACGTGTGCTGTGCAGTATTATCAATTTCAATGAATTCAGTTCGGTTTTATGCTCTCTGTTAGTAAATTGGCACGAAAAATCGGTAAATTTTATTTGAATGCACAAAGTGAATACAATGAATCTATTGAATTATTCAATGTATTGCATATGTTCCGACAATAATACGTAAAATACGAAAGCTGCAAAATATGAAAAATAAATAATTAAAGTTTCTGAATTTGTAAATAATGTTTAATATTTTGTGTCTGAAAATAGTTTCATTTAAAAGTTTGATACATTTGTAAATTAATTATTTTTTCTACATTTTGAAATTTTGTAATACTTGAAAATTTTTTACTTGAAATTTCTGTATTTTTGAATATTCAACTTTACAAAATACTTAATTTCTACATTTTTACGTACATTTATAAATGTAGTGTTTTACTGTATTTTTAGAAATATGTATTTAAAAATAGCAACCATAAAAATAATTATTATAATGTAATATTTGACAAAATATTATATTTCCACATTTTTAAATACATTTAAAAATTTAATGTTTTACTGTTTTTTTAAAAATATGTGTCTAAAAATAGCAACCACAAAAATCATTATCATAATATATAACTTTGCAAAATACTTAATTTCTACATTTTTAAATACATTAAAAAATTTAGTGTTTTACTGTATATTTAAAAAAATATGTCTAAAAATAGTAATTACAAAAATCATTATCATAACGTATAACTTGGCAAAATACTGAATTTCCACATTTTTAAATGCATTAAATAAAATCATTGTTTTACTGTATATTTAAAAAAATATGTTTAAAAATAGCAACCACAAAAATCATTATCACAATGTATTTCTAAAATAATTTTTCCTCAAACGATTTTCTTAGACGACAATTTAATGCGTCCTAAAATAAATATTCTTCCTCCATAAAACATGCACCAGTTGCAGCATTTCTTTTTCCTGCGAATCTTAACGCAGATATTTCATTATCGATGAAATTAGAAACGAGAAATGAATTGCGAAGAAATGTATTCGGAGCAGATGCATCTGCGATATTACGCACGAAGAAACGGGATATTTCAGGCGGCAAACGTTTTATTTCAAATTTTGCACGCTTGCCAGCAAGGGAAGCTGTTTTGCGCGCAGATGAACGCTGGATTCCATATGAAATTTTGCTTGAAAACGTTCCCCGTCCATCGTGCCACGAAATTCCGCGCGCATTTAAACAAATACAGCTCGGGCTACAATTATTTTACGTGCTGAATCAACTGAACGCCAAATGCAAATAATAACTTCTCTCCTTCCGCGTTTACGTCCACGATAAAACCGCGACGAGAAAAAAAAACACGATTGACCTTACTTCGTACGGGTATTGCACGAATAAATTTATTCGGAACTTGTTAATTTCGACGTTGTTAAATAAAATGGCGGTAATGCGCGATAATTAATTTACATCGAGCTCGCAATTTTTTGCGTACGAAGTTTCGTTCCAGGTTTTCAGGGAAATTATCCGGAGATTTCCCCGAATCCTTTTTTTATTATCCATGAAAATTCTACACGTAGTCAGAATGACTTTCTCGACGTTCCGCGGCAGATTTTCATATCGATGTTGGCCTGACCACAAAATCAAATTGTAGGAGAGAGTTCCGCTGATGCACGAACGGAATAATGCATGAACTTGCGATCGAATGTAATTTTTTATGAGCGTCAACAGGTATAGGTCCGATTTGAATGAAGTGAGAGGTTACAAAATTCGGAAAGTTTCGGTGGAACTTTCGTTGGAAAAGTAGGAAGTTGATGTTTTATTGTAGGTTGATGTCTTGAAGTCGAATTTATTGTTCTCGGATTTTATCGTTCAAATTTCTTTACATTCTGACAACCTAATTTAGTCTATTCAAGTCTAGTCTGTTCAAATTTATTCTTGTTTGATCTTCTAACTTAATGTTTCCTAACCTTACTTAATGTGTTTCATACACTCATCATTCAAATCTCTTTATTCTTGTCTGAGCTTCAAATTCAACCTGGATCTACCCTGACCTCACTTAATTTTCTTTATACTTTTATAATACAAATCCATTTATTCTTGTCGGAGCTTCAAATGTAATCTCATGTGTCCTAACCTCACTTCATTTTCTTTATACTTTTATTATTCAAATCTATTTATTCTTGTCTGCGATTCAAATTTAACCTCCTGTGTCCTAAGCTCACTTAATTTTCTTGATACTTTTATTGTTCAATTCTGTGTATTCTTGTTTAAACTTCATACATGACCTAACCTATCTAAACTGCTATATAAAATGTCATTCGGATTTTTGTTCAACTTTGAAGGTTAGATTTGAAGTTTAAAATAAATAAGCATTGTTAGACACTCTTACAATTAATTTCATTTTAGTTTATTTTCACTAATTCGTTTTGCTTATTTCAATAATATAAAATGTACGTTTCTACCAAAAAAAGAAAATTGTTGCAAATCTTGAAACTATAACTTGACTAACTGTTACGTTCAAGTATTTGATCTCGTCAAGTGTCCTTATTTTTCTATGAAATTTGAACGATTTTTCTTTTACAGAATATCGCTATTTCAGTTAGCGATGATTCCACGTATTAAGCGGTTAATCGTGGCGAACCATCGCGACTTATATTGATATCATTTTGGACTTTCCAAATGAAAGTGGAGCTGTTATGAAGCTGGTCGAATAAAGGACCGTGATATTGTTCTATTGTACGTTTAAATTGCCAGTTCTGGTTTAAGCTCGTAAAGAATGATACCCTTTCTACCTTGCAATTACTTTCGGAAATTTCTGAAATTTAGTTAATTATTACTACTAACTGAACGCTTGATACCAGTGATTTCATTTTATAAATTATCCCAGTAATTTTCTTACGATTCTACGATTTATTTTACAATTAACTACGTTCCTTTTCAAAATTATCAGATTCTTGGGTTTCAAAATGAAACATAGTTTCGGTACAAAATTTTGATACTTTCTAATTTTTTTATTTTCTAATTTTTCTGTTTCTGAATGATCAAATCTTCAAATTTTTGTGTGTTCAAAAGTTTCAGATCTTCAAGTTTGTATACTTGTAAATTTTCAACAACAATCAATTTTTGTTTTTAAACTTTTAAGTTTCCAAATTGTAGATAGTATCTATTCCCATCTTTCTAATCAAACCCAGCCATCCTAACCTAACCTAATAAATCCTAATTATTCTTCCTTCAAATCATCGATTAACTTAAAGTAGGATTAGATTAAAGCCAGATATAATTTAACCTAATATATAAATTCATCAAATAAATCTAATTATTCTTATCTGGACTAGATTTGAGACACGAAACGAAATGAAGAGATTTGAATAATAAAGTCGTGGATTAAATTATACTGAATTAGATTAGAATCAGGTATAATCTAACCTAGCATATAATTTCATTAGGTGAATCTAGTTATTCTTATTTGGACCACAGACTGAATTTGAAATGTTAGATGAAGTAAAGAGATTTGAGTGATAAAATTGTGTACTAAATTACACTATAATTATGCAATTAGTTTAGGATTAAATATGACCTAACCTAACATATAATTTTATCATGTGAATTTAGTTATTTTTATTTAGATCATAGACTTAATTTGAAACATTAGATAAAGTAAAGAAATTTGAGTGATAAAATTGTATAGTAAATTACACTAAAATTATACAATCAGTTTCGGATCAGATATGACCTAACCTAATATATTATTTCATCATGTGAATTTTGTTATTTTTATTTAGATCATAGACTTAATTTAAAACATTAGACAAAGTAAAGAGATTTGAGTGATAAAATCATATACTAAATTACACTAGAATTATGCAATCAGTTTAGGATCAAATATGACCTAAACTAAAATATACTTTCATCATGTGAATTTGGTTATTTTTATTTAGATCATAGACTTAATTTGAAACATTAGACAAAGTAAAGAGATTTGAGTGATAAAATCATATACTAAATTACACTAGAATTATGCAATCAGTTTAGGATCAAACACGACCTAAACTAACATATACTTTCATCATATGAATTCTCTCTCAAAAGTCTAGATACGAAACATAAAATAAAGTAATAAAATTGTGTTACAGTGTTCATAAGTCAGCATAATAATATAATTTATTAAATCAAATTTCCGAGATATACGAAATTCCCTTTGTTACAAGCGAAAATTTCGTATTATTTTGTAAATATAAGCAGAAACCACGAAATGGATTGTAAGGGTGTGATTGGTGGTCGTTATAGATAGAGAAACGGGTTGTTCTGACACGAGACCGAATAACAATGGCCACATCCGTGTATGTGTTTCCGGTCGGTGGCCACCTTCCGGTTGTGAATTACGCGGGTGAATAAATAGAGTGGGGATCGCGGCTATTCCAGCAGAGGAGAATATTACAACTGCGAGTGCAGAAGTTCATATAGACCGACTAATGAAATTGGAATGAACGGTAAAGGAAGGATTACGTTCGTCCATGGTGACGAACAAACCGCTGTAAAACGTGTACACGTGTGTGTATGTTTGCGTGTACGCGAAATGGTGTGTAACTATCCGCGGTGAAAAACTGGTCGCCATTCCGCCGTATTATCAACCAACAACTTTCTAAATAATTCCTTTCTCCGCTGGACAATACATCGAGTAATTCCAATGCTACGCTGAAATGAATTCTGAAAATGTAGCTGGAGCTTTCAGATTAAATACGTAAGCCTCTTACAAAGCAAAGTGGTCAGCTTTATGGAATGGTAAGCCGAGAAAATTGATGATATTGCTTTTCGAAGTTTTAGTCCAAGAATGCAAAACTTATGGATTGCTATTGTAGATCAATTAATTGATTCGTTAATTGGCTGAGTTTATATTCTTCACGGGGAGAAAAGTTTAGGGTAGCAGTTGTAGGGTCTGATAGTAGCTTCTTAATTTTATTTTTATTTCATTTTATTTATTTTTTTTTTAATTTTTATACTTTTTATTTACTGTTTCTCAATATTTAAAATTTTAAAATTTCTAATTTTTCAATTACAACTTATAATTTTATACACAATTTTAATTTACAATTTTTATTGACAATGCCTAATTTAATCTTCAATTTACAAATTTACGACATTCCATAATTTCATTAACAATTTACCGTTCTTGAATTCTATACCGCATCCTAACCTAAAAGGTGTCGTTACAAAAGCAGGAGCAACACATCGTTGAATTAATTTCCATAGCGAATTACTCTGATCAATTAGAAGTGATCAGTATCGGTGTACAAGCAGGAATAATTATTCTAATGGGTCGACAGTGTTTGTATTATTTACCAATATTTACCGTGTTGATGACGTACTCAAAGGATCGGAACAACCCTTTTGCACCTAGTACGTATTATTAGTATCTACGCCTCGACACAAACGACAGTTCAACAAAAAAGAAATACCATGTTCTATAGCAATTTGCTGTTCCTTCCGCACACATTCAAACTAATAACATCAAAGTATATTTATACTAAAATTCTACAAATGTTCTCAATAACTGTTCCCAATAACCCGGCTTCGCATACGATGAATAAAACACGAATTTCCAGCTACGTCAGAATTCGTGGAAAACCTGAAAGGTTCTTTGGAGATATTTTTATGCACGTAAATAATAGATCGACCAGGACCTAATAAAAAGTCCGATAAAGGAAGTGCGAATTTGTTGAACGATAATTTGAAGCTGGTCTCTTTCTTAAATCGACGAAAGGTAAAAGTACGGCGAAATAATGTATGACGTCGAGATTCTCCATGAAATTTTGTAGTAAGTATAACTTTGACGAACATTCAATTTTTGATAGTTTTATATCTTGCGTAATTGCATTTAAAAATTTAATTTGATAATCTGTACAGGGTGTCTCACAACTAGTGTAGGTCCCTGAAATGGTAGCTGACGTGATTCTGAATAAGGTTTCCCTTTGCAAAGATGGGGTTTGAAGCTCCGTTTCTGAATTATTAAGGAAAAACACGGACCAATCAGAGCACGAGGATTACGCATGCGCAGACACGAGATTGGCAGCTTCGGATAACGCGTAGTAATGCAACGCGTGGTAATGCAACGCGTGGTGATCCTACGCGTAGTAATCCAACGCGTAGTAATAAAACGCGTAGTAATCCAGCGAGTGGATATCCAACGCATAGTAATCCAGCGCGTTGATATTCAACGCGTAGTAGTCCAACGCGTAGTAATGCAACGCGTAGTAGTCCAACGCGTAGTAATGCAACGCGTGGTAGTCCAACGCGTAGTAATGCAATGCGTGGTAATTCTAAGCGTAGAAATCTAATGCGTAGTAATCCAGCGTGTGGATATCCAACGCATAGTAATCCAGCGCGTGGATATTCAACGCGTAGTAGTCCAACGCGTAGTAATGCAACGCGTAGTAGTACAACGCGTAGTAATGCAATGCGTGGTAATTCTAAGCGTAGGAATCTAACGCGTGGTAATTTAACGCGTAGTAATCCAGCGTATGGATATCCAACGCATAGTAATCCAGCGTGTAGATATCCAACGCATAGTAATCCAGCGTGTGGATATCCAACGCATAGTAATCCAGCGCGTGGATATTTAACGCGTACTAGTCCAATGCGTAGTAATGCAACGCGTAGTAGTCCAACGCGTAGTAATGCAACGCGTGGTAGTCCAACGCGTAGTAATGCAATGCGTGGTAATTCTAAGCGTAGAAATCTAATGCGTAGTAATCCAGCGTGTAGATATCCAACGCATAGTAATCCAGCGCGTGGATACTCAACGCGTACTAGTCCAATGCGTAGTAATGCAACGCGTAGTAGTCCAACGCATAGTAATGCAACGCGTGGTATTCTAAGCGTAGGAATCTAACGTGCGGTAATCTAACGCGTAGTTAACTAACGCGTAATAATCCTTACGCTCTGGTTGGTCCGCGTTAACAACAGAAAAACCATGATTAACCTGGCTCCCAAATATTAATAACAAGGGTAATAAATTCCGGAAAAATAATCGAAAGTCCAGCAAATTTCATCTTTCCATCGGTCCTATTTTTTTTCGCATCGTCAAGAAGTCGTGCTAACTTATAAATATGATAATACGCGAGACCAAGCAGCAGTCGCGAAATAACCCCTTTCGAGGTTCGTTCTTCTCATCCCCCATTCCACTTTTTACCGTCTCTTGCACCCTTATCGAACGTCAGGCATTACCCGACGTCTTCCTTCACCGCTTTATGATATTGGAAATCTGAAAATGCGAATTAAAGTCCGTCCTCTTCTTTCCTCGTTTCCTTGTTGAGATCCTCGACGACGTTGGTTGGTTTAGGGGGATGCATATACCACCGATGCCGCTGGTGCACTCACCAATCCCCATAGAAACACGCGCACATACAACGGGAAGAAATGCGTGTAAATTGGTGGTGTCTGGAGACACGTAAAACGGCGAGTCCTCGGTTGTTCGTAAATCGAATTTGCGTTGGCTATGCAGTAATCGAAAGTTTTATACCGGTTCTAAAAGTCTTTTCGTACATTACATCACTTTTTCAGACATTTTAACTTGAAGAATTTTAGTGGGAAATTGTTGATTGAGTCATGGGGTTGTTGACCAAGGGTGGAAAAGGACTTTGAACCAGGTCATTTTTAGAAAAATTCAAATATTTTTTTAGAAAAATAAAAAAATTTGGAGCTTGATAATTTTTAGATTTTTTTAAATCGAAATTTTCGATTTTGCAATTTGATAGATTTACAGGCCAATAAACCTCTAAATTAACAAGTTAAAAAATTCACAAATAACGAGCGATTAAATATCACATATATAAATTTTAAATCTCAACAATTTAACCTTCCAAATTTAACACCAAAAAATTGTAAACTTGAGAAAAGGTAATAAATCTGTACAAAAATTTGAAAACTTGAATAAGAGATTAAAAACTCCAATAAAAGTCCGTAAACTAGAAATGACGAAATAACAGTAATTTACAAAATATGTAATAAGGTACATATAAGTGCCCGTCGAGCGCACGCCATTTGCAGTTTCGTGCAGCTCGCCCTCGCGGGCACAGTTGCCCATCACCAAGTTCTATGATACGGTCATTTCTTGCACGGTATGTTATTACGAGTAGTACACGTTCGTGTGCTCATATAATTTTGAAAGCATTCTTTGGGGCGCGTAATTAATGAGAACAAAGGCAGTGCTTGCTATGTGACCGTGGGACTAATTAGCTTGAGAACATGTTAACCCCTGTGCAAAGGCGTTACAGAAAGGCGTAACAGGTAACTGGAATTATTGCTGTCGACATAGTCGTAGTTAAGAATCTTGGTTAATTACACTGCACATGGTTATCATTTTCTGTAGCATGTGTTATATTCAATTTACGTTACAATACACTCGGATATGTGGAGCGTACTTCGTAGTTGCGAATTTTGGACATTCTTTTTCGTGTAATAGGGTTAATGTGATTTCTTGATTTTCAGTTTTTAAATTGTTAGATTTTTAAATTTTTTAATGCTGGAATTTGTGAGTTTAAGATTTTTTAACTTTTGAATATGGGTTCAAATTGATAGATCTTTAGATGTTAAAATTTTTGAATAGTGGTTGGCAAGATTTTAGATTTTCAAATCGTTAGTAGTTGACAGCTCTACATTTTTAAATTTGTAGAATTTCCAAATACTAAGAGTCTTAATAAATCCCCAAATTATTAAATCTTTCCAAACATTCGAATTCTCAACATTCCAAACCTCCAAATCCTCAAATATTAAAATATCGCAAATATTCCAAATATCCCGCATACCCGAAATCCCTAGCTCAAATTCTCAACTCTCCAAACTTCCCATCCCTCGACTTCCTTAACCGAACCCTCTCATAGTCACTTTCATCGAACTTCGAGCTTCAAATCGATATGCCATAAGTGGCATTTGGCGGTACTTACACGTCATCAAATTACGTTGGACTTCCAGTCTCTCCAAATTGGTCATTTGATATGCAACAACCTAATAATAGCTCGAAGATCGATTCGATCGTGCTTCCTCGAGACCTGGTTGTAGAATATAGCTGAAATGTGGACGCAGAGAAACCGCGAACAAGGGTTTCCCTGACCGAAGCTAATCCTCTGTAGGTAAGCCAAATGTAGTCGGAAACAAGCCACGGACTTTACGTCATCGTTCCGTGTCCCAGTTCTGGCCAGGATATGCTGATCCTGTCGACACCCTCTTACGGTTCATTGCCCACCAACAAAATTTTATTCTTTTACACCGCGTACATGGACTTCCTTATGAATTTTTACGACCTCCACAATTAACCCCTTGTACTGTATGTCGGAAAAGTAACGGAACTTTTTAAATTTAAGGAAAACTAGCGTCGTCTATTAAAACAATATTTTATCTGAAAACAGTATACCTCCTCTACAAAACACAACAATTATTGGAATCGAGCAACGAATTGTAAACTTATAGCGTTTAATGCGACAGAACCTTTCGTCACCGTGTCACAAAATCACGGGCAAGCGCAACAAATTGCTCGCGTTGAATGTTGCGAGGATCTTATCAAAACAGCCAGACGAAACTGTACATTCCTGGAATCAATTGTAACTAGTGATGAAACTTGGTGCTTCAAGTATGAACCTCGAACAAAGCGCCAAAGTGCTACGTGGAAATCTCCAGGCTCTCCAAAATAAAAAAATTGCGATTCCAGAAGTCCCTCGAGAAGACAATGTTAATTTGCTTTTACGATTCTAAAGGAATTATACTTCGGAAATTCGTTCCACAGGGACAAAATGTTAATGGCGAATATTATCTGGGTGTTATAGAACAATTGTGGAAGAGGATCGTTCGTGTGAGGCCCGAATATCGAGCGTTGGGAAGTTGGTTTCTGTTGCATGATAATGCACCATGTGAACTGTCTGTTCGTGAATTTTTGGCGAAACAAGTCTGTTCCAACATCCTTCAAATTCTGACTTATCTCCATTACTTCTTTTTTCCAAAACTGAAATTACCTATAAAAGGAACACGACACTGCTGAGACGTCGTAACTCCGATTCTCACCGGAGTAGGATCATCGAATTTACTGATTTTTCACTCAGTGCATGGAATTCCTCGTTCGACAACATGGTTCCACGAACGCCACCTTGCCGAAAAGATGGGGCTCGAAACGATGGGACGACCCCTAACTTTCTAACTGAATTGTTAACTCGGCAGCAGAAGCAGCAGCAGCAAACGAACGGACAGAAGTAAACTTATCGGTTAACTCGAATTGGGCGAAGGGAAAGAGAGCCGAAGACAAGCAAGTACGGGGAAAGGTGACCGAAGGAAACGAAGAAAGAAAAATAAGAATGAGAAAAGGCGAAGGAGCCGTCGACGAGAGGCTCTGATTTAGTAAACACGATTTGAATACCTGATTGCAGCCATGCTGCCTTTCAAACTCATGCATTCGCTATTCAAAGATTCCTCCTGTATCCTGTCACTCGTTTTAATCCCCTGACATTTTATTTTGCGATCTTTGACATTCAAAGAAAGGATTTAACTTTCTTCAAGAGAATCCCAGATGTTGATTTATGCAAAGTGTTCAAAGTTTTCAAGCTTCATTTTTCTTTTCGTTGTTACTGCTCGACTCATTATGGGGTAAATTATTAATCGTGCCTTGAAATTTATCGTTCAACTTGGAAAATGTTTATGGAGGTTCAATTTACAAAATTAGTTGTCATCTTGAATATTACACTTGCATATTATTTCAAATATTTTATATATTTTTAATTCATATAATTTAGCGATGTCATACATCTCATTCTATTAACTTCTAACTTAGTCATTTCAAACATATTTCCTTGAAGAACACTGTAACTTAGAATTCCCCTAATCAATTTATAAATGGAAAAATTTATTTCTTGTAAAATTTCTAAAAATTTAATCAAATTTTAATTTTCAATTAAAAATCAGTCCTGTGCGTACAGGTGTAGGTTCAGAAGATTTGCAGGTGAAAATAATATCAGTTGCACGTTTCTCACCGGGTTTTCCTATCGCGGGAATAAGAAACGAGGGTCGGTATACCGTGGCCCGTTCACCGCTCAACAACTTGAAATTATTTAGATTTTATAACGCAATAGCAAACTTTATGAGCCGGTCTTGCTGTACCTGCATTTCCATAAGAATTTAATAACACCGCAACACAGCGCGCAATTATTGTACTTTTTTGCCTTGTTAGGAACGGCTATTGCGAGAGGCGGCAGCCCTCAAAGGAAAGTCGGCTTTCTCCTTCTGTTTCCCGCCATTTCTCTCTCAACCCCCTTCCTTCGCTTCAGCAACCACCTTTCTCCCTCCCCCTTGCCACTTTAACGACGTAATAAGAATTATATCCTCGACCGGTATAATATCTCGCGAATCGTGTTCCGGGGGTTTTAGATTCGCGGAAACGTTGAATCGTCGCCCTGCTGGCGCACGGATTCGCACAAAAGGCTGCCCTGGAGATGGCGTGTAATTAATAAATCCACCGGCATCAATGGTTTTCTTGTAAACAGCTTTCGAGACGCGAATTATGAACGTCACCCCAACCGCTCTCAACCACCGTCGTTCACCCTTTGTCTCGATAAATTTCATCTCGTAGTCCTAATATTTGTCAAACCGTTAACACTTTTCCGCCATTATCGTTACTTTTACTCCGCTTCTATGTTGTCTTCAAAATCTCAATTGACAAACGAATTTTCAAGGTTATAATATTCAGAGTTATACTTCAAATCAAATGAAATTTTTAACAATAAGATTTTTCTTATTATTTACTCTTATTGGTAAGAAAGTCTTACAACGTTCAACCCCTTTTCGTCAGTTTATTATCGCATACGTGATATGTCCTTCTCTTGTACATAAACGAAAGCACCCTTGTAGTGAAAAAATAAATCACTTAAATTCGGTAAATTTCGAGGGAAAACGGGGTAGAAGCTGATTACCGGCAATCGTAGAAATTAATAAAAGAAAAATTATCCGAACGAAAAGCAGATAACCTATTTACGTTTTCATCAACACCCTCGAGGTTCATCGTTTCATAAAACGAGGCTGAAGAGCCCGGGGGCTCGTGTTTGCGCGGCATCTACATATTTTAATTAATCAACCTGTACGGAATCATGTAATGGGGAACCCTCAAAGAGACTTCATGAAATTTCAATGTAACGATATTAAATACTCGGATACGATTCAAAGGACTCTCGAACTGCAAACAGCCTGGTCCGATGAATCTGCAAATAATATTCGAGCACTCCGGGGACACGAGTTTCCCTTTCGTTCGAACCAACTCTTGAAGGAACGATCGACGAGCATAGACCACTTACTTCCGTCCTTTCAGAGCCAATAAATTGCTACACCTGTCAAAGTACCGATTCGAAAATTCCCTTACAGATACCTTTTGCCGTGTTCGACTCGATCCGTCGTTCGCTAACAAGCCTGACTTTAGTTTACGAGAGGAAACGACCAACGTTTGATCGATGATTATAAAATATGCGAAATGTCGATAGACGTACCTTTGCTGTAAATGTATCGGTTATTCATGATACGCTTCTCACTTTAATTATTGTCACTTTGTAAGCAATTTTTTACGCATCACTTCATTTCACTGGAATCGTCATATAATTTTAATAAATATTGTTAAATGATTTTATTACGAATTGTTGATATTCACGGTCTCACTTCAAGTTCTATCTAAATGATGGATTCACTTCACACTCTTGTAAGTCTCACCCTCTGATGTCCTTTGTGTCTACATTTTTCACTCGTTCGTTCATATGTATTATCCTTTTTAAATGCCTATTTAAGACTTCTATTGAACTAGAGTAACCTCAGCCACCTTCAAAGTATAAAATTATCAGCTTATAAAAAATTGTCCAAAATGGAGGATCTCGAATGAAAAATAAAAAATCCGCGATTAACGCTTGAAATATCAATGGAACGAAATAATAACGCGGTATTGGTATCAAGTGTCGAATCGGTCTTTGAATTTTCACAATTGGACCGTGGCATCAACGCGTTTGCATCGGCGACGTCCCGTGCGGTTAGCCACGCTTGACATTTTCCGCAATTGTATGATATTGGATGGACGGCCGGGTAAATTGCTGAGGTCGCAGGAAAATGAATAGGAAAAAAAGAGAGAGAGAGAAAAAAAATGTGCAACGTGTACTTCGATAGACACACGGGCCGGCAATAATTCTGAGAGAATATTCGATTGGCGGGCTTCGATGGATGCAATTTCGATAATCGACAGAAAATGTCATGATGGATTAACCATTGGTCGAGCATTATTTTGATCGGCGCGACTGGCTAGCTGTTCGTTGTAATTGCTTTTCACTGGTGCGTTTAGTGTTGTCTGCTAGTCTCGATTGATTGGAATCTATGAAAAAGGAATTTCACTGAAAAGTTCGGCTCTCGTTTTTTCATGGACTTTTGGAGAGTTTAGAAAGATTCGTATTGAAGAGATTTGGTTCATTTAATTAATTTTTATTTGAACGCGTTTGATCTTCAAATCATTTGCCAATATGTGGAATGATTAAAAGTTAAATGTGTGTTGATAATGATTATTACGATTTTAATTACTTAAATGATTATTCACAACCAAATTCATAACCTGAAACCTGGAAGCCATAACCTCAAAAATATATCTTGTAACTCTTATGATGTCTGACTCTAAATAACATTTATAATTTGAATGTTATTAATGTAACTTATAATGTGTAACCATAAATATCACTTTTATATTTTGAATGTCATGACACTTTGACTCAATAACTTCAAAAATGTATCTCACAACAATTATGATGTTTGACTACAAATATTTATAATTTGACAATTAATTTTGTTATTATAGTATACACAATTTTTAAAGAAAAAATATAATTTAAAAAAAAAAAGGTGAAATCTGCAAATCGAACGGTGCATTGAAACGAATGTACCGTAGGCAATGAAGTCCCGAGGGAAGTTCTCCATTACTTTTCCGGTGAGCGTGTAGGTTAAAGTAGTTTTCACGAAGGTGTCAGTGGTACGTGGAACGAGGTTGAAATCGCACACACTCTCGCTGACGGTTCAAAGTGGCTCGTACCCTGGTAGATTCAGGGAGGTGACGAGCCTTCAAAGCGTCGGGATGTCCACGGAAATTAAATTTCTACGGTCAAAGTAATTCCTCACACGTATCCGTACTCTGGATAACTGTTGTCCTGCAGTAGGGGAGAAGAAACGCCGACCGTAGCATTCGAGAGAGGGTGCGTACCAAGGGAAGATTCTTCTTTTCTTAACCGACTCTCTTTCGTGACTCGATCCGACTGCCCTTTGAACCAGCTTAACTGATAATCGATTTCACGTGTCGATTTCTTGCTTCATGACACGTTTTTAATATTCTGTTGCTGTTTTTTAAATTTTTTAATTTTGAGTTGGTGGATTGGTGGATAGGTGGGTTGGTGGATTGGTGGATTGGTGGATTGGTGGATTGGTGGATTGGTGGATTGGTGGATTGGTGGATTGGTGGATTGGTGGGTTGGTGGATTGGTGGATTGGTGGATTGGTGGATTGGTGGATTGGTGGATTGGTGGATTGGTGGATTGGTGGATTGGTGGATTGGTGGATTGGTGGATTGGTAGATTGGGGAATTGCTGAATTAGTAAATTCTTGGGTTGATAGATTGATGCAATGGGGGTTTGGTAGATTGATAGACTGATGGACAGATGGACTGATGGATTGGTGGATTGGTGGATTTGTGGATTTGTGGATTTGTGGACTGATGAATTGGTTGATTGGTGGATTGGTGAACTATTAGATAAGTGGATTGATGGACTTATAGGTTGATAGACTGATAGACTGATAGACTGATAGACTGATTGACTAATAGATTCATAGACTCATAGACTCATAGACTTATAGTCTCATAGACTTATAGACTAATAGATTGATGGACTAATAAACTGCAACACTAACAGTCAGCCAGACAGGCAGAAATTTGTGTATTTGGAGATATACGAATGTATAGATTAATTTGTAAATCTGAATACTTCTGAAGCATACACGCTTTAGCAACTCTCCCCTAAATCGTCTCCACAAGTATCCTCCATCCGGAGCTACCCTTTACAAACCGCTTGAGCATAGATTTCTCGAGACCATACTAACCCCATAACCCGTTAATATCAGGCAAATGCACATTCCGCGTTGGTACAACATTTGAAGAGAAATATTCCTCTCGGCCTGAAAAGAAGTGCTCGAGGGTTAACAAAGCGTCGTGGAGGTGGTCCACTCTCCCGGGAGTATCTCTTAAGACTGATTCACTTGAGTCCGCTCGGGCAGTTTTCTTTTCTTCTTCCCCTTCTTTTTTTTTTAAATTGTCCCCGTCCTCTCGACAGGCCGTAGAATCTTTGTGCTGGCCGCGTGGTAGATTTTTTTTTCATATGCTGCGTGGCTGGAATTTATGCGACCGAGATCCCAGGGCAATAGGGGGAGTGTCCGCTTGGCGGACAGAAATGAATAGAGGCGGCCGGCTCCCGGGTACTTTACAAATATGTGACCAGAAAACACACCATGGATCTCTTTTCCTCTCTCCTCGCCTCTCCTCTCCTCCACATCCGATTCGACCTACTCCTCTCGTTATCCTGGCTTCGCCAGCGCGAATTTTTCCGCCCGTTTCGTCCTCGGCGATCGTCGTTTCACCTTTTTTTTACCTTTTCGCTACAACGCTCTCTACGTGTTCGTCGATTTTTGAGCGTCGCTTTTTAAGTGCTTTGTGTTCGTTTCCAGGGAACTTCGGTGTAACGTTTCGCGACTTTCGAGCTTGTTTCCTACTCAATGTTCATTGTGCGCATGCATTCCTCTTCCGCTGGATAATAATCGCTTCTTCGGACGATTGATGAATGGTTTTATTCGGTCGAAAATAAACAATCGTATCTTCCATCAACTTCGAGGAATTGTTTTAGTAGATTTATTAGTGACGGAGAATTTTTGGGGTTGTGATTCATGTTCTTTCTGTTTTAACGAATGACTTGTGCAATGATTTATTTAAATTGATCCGAATTTAAGACCATGGATATTTAGGTTACAGTCTAAGGACATCAACATTGAATATTAACATTGAACATTAACATTGAACATTAACATTGAACATTAACATTGAACATTAACATTGAACATTAACACTGAACATTAACACTGAACATCAACATTGAACATCAACATTGAACATCAACATTGAACATCAACATTGAACATCAACATTGAACATGAACATTGAACATCAACATTGAAGATGAAGATTGAACATGATCATTGAAGATGAAGATTGAACATTAACATTGAACATTAACATTGAACATTAACATTGAACATTAACATTGAACATTAACATTGAACATTAACATTGAACATTAACATTGAACATGAACATTGCATATCAACATTGAACATCAACATTGAAGATGAAGATTGAACATTAACATCGAACATTAACATTGAACATTAACATTGAACAGTAACATTGAACATTAACATTGAACATAAACACTGAAGATGAAGATTGGACATCAATTTTGGACATTAACATTGAACATCAACATTGAACACCAATATTGAACATTAACATTGAAAATGATGATTGAGCATTAACATTGAACATTAACATCGAACATCAACAGTAAAAAGTGACAATATACATCGAATATAAAAATATTGAAATGCTGCCATTGTTTGTACATATACTAATTCTGAGAGTTGTTAGATATTAAAAACACATCTTGACCATCTTCATAACGCGTTAATGAAAACAGAGAAGACTGCAAATAGATCTGAAATGTAGCAGACAAATGAAATGTTGGCTCTTTGATAGTGTTCTCAGTTGAGAACAGGAAAGCATATTCGATGCATTTCGAAGTGAATCCTTGACACAAATAAGAGGACCTTAATAAGAGTATTGTTCATCTGACGTGAAGAATAAAAAAAGAAAAGCATCGATTCCTTCCATTGAATTGGAAATAAGGTCGACTTGGACAGCGAAGCAACAAGAAAATATCGATATTTAGATTCGTATTCATCCAGTCGTTTATTGGACATCTCGACGGATATTCGAGCGTACGATTTTTTAATCAAGCACTGCTTCAATGAAAAGGGCAGCCGAGGAATTATTCAAACGTGACACGACGAGTGGTCGCTAATATTTTTAGCGTAACAGTGGTAATGTCTAAAATGGTCATTCAGAATCGGGAAACAATTTATGCTGAGTCCTCGATTCCTAAAATACTACGTTTACAGATTTGTACGGTCATGCATCTTTGAACTTTCAGGTTTTTAAATTTGGAGATTGCAAATTTGTACGTCTTTAAATTTTCAGATTTAAAAATTTTTACATCTTTGAACTTTGACCTCAGTTCTTAGTTTTACAATCCCCTAAATGTTTTCACCTCCGAGTGTCTAATTTCTAATATATAATGAAATATGAAATAATATAATAATAATATATGATAATATAGATAATGAATATATAATAATATAGTACTGAAAATTCCAAATCCACAGATCTCCAAATGTCCACATCTTCAAGTGTCTAACTTCTAATATTCTGAAATGTCTAAATCTCTAAATGTCCATACCTCCAAGTGCCTAATTTCTAATATTATGAAGTGTCCAAATCCCCAGAGCCTCAAATGTCTACATCACCAAGTGTCTAACTTCTAATATCGTGAAATGTCTAAATCCCCACATGTCCACTCCTCCAAGTGCCTAACTCCTAATATTCTCAAATGTCCAAATCTCCAAGTGGCCCTACCTGTAAATGCCTAATTTCTAATATTCTGGAACTTCCAGATCCCCAAATCCCCAAATGTCCACACCTTCTAGTGCCTAATTTCTAATATTCCAAAACTTCCAAAACCGCAGATTCTCAAATATCCACATCTTCAACTGCCTAATTTTTAATATCCTAAAATGTCGAAATCCCCAGATCTCCAAATGTCCACATCTCGAAATGCCTAATTTCTAATATCCTAAAACATCCAAATCCCCAGATCCCCAAATGCCCACATCTCGAAACGCCTAATTTCTAATATTCTGAAACTTCCAAATCCCCAGATCCCCAAGTGTCCACATCATCCAGTGCCTAACTTCTAATATTCTGAAATGTCCCAATCCCCAAATGTCCCCACCTCCAAGTGCCTAAATTCTAATACCTTCAAATCTCCAAATTCCCAACTAGAAAACTTTGTCAACCCCACAGAAAAATGTCAATTCTCCCCTACTCAAATTAGTGCATCTTTGCAAATGACTCGAGTAATCGCGTTCTACCAAGTTTATCGTTTCCCTTCGATTTCTAGAATACCAGTAGAAGTTTCATCCGAGAAATCGATAGGACTCGCACGTTTCATACGCACCGAACGTAATACTTTCACGAATCAAATTATCTCATCCCCGCTAATCCGTAGCATACACGTTTCTCCATCTTCCACCAATATCCCAGCTCCGTTCGCAATATCGCGTTCGCGTTTATAAACTTTCCGGTCCCTGGATTCACATAAATCACGGAGATCCGCTAACGCCCGTTCCACGTATCGCTATGCTTCTCACGCGTGTATTCATCCCTCTTCATTTCTCTTCATTCGACCTTCCAGCCGTCTTCTGCCGTTTCTTTCGCGACTTCTGAATCCCGAACATACCAGAAAGGGAAAGTTTCAGCCCCACGGGCTTGTTCGCGACGAATTCCCTTGGAATCAAATATCTGCTGTTGTTCCAGCACCGAATTTAGCTTGCCTCTGATGGCCCCGAGACTACCGCTGAGTTATGATCTTCGTGAACCAGTTATTCCTGCGAACCGGCTCTTTCTTGTCCGTTTCTCCCTCTGCTCCACGTCCGACCACGGAATTGAAACGTTAGATTGATCGAGCGAATTTATTCCGATGATGAAATCGCGTTACGGAATCTGTATTTAACGTCAGTTTGTATGCAGATGGAAATATTGAATTGTGGGATTAGTTTTAGACACGATTTTGGATAGGTTGTTCTTTGAAAGATGATCTGAGGTAGATGATTTGATGGTGATGGGTAGAGAGGTTCAATTAGGAAGATTGAAGAAAGTTTGGATGAGATAGGTGAGTCTCGATATATGGCCCTGGGTATGGATTCAAGGATTCAGTTTGTGATACGAAATTTATGGATTTTTTAGTTTCATGTTTCTAAGCTTGTAAACTTGACAATTTTCGAGTTTTTTGAATTCGAAAATGTCCACATTATTAAGTTAGCAAATGTCCACATTATGGAGTTAGCAAATGTCCACATTATTAAGTCAGCAAATGTCCACATCATTAAGTTAGCAAAAGTCCACATTATTAAGTTAGCAAAACTTGAAGCTCTCAAATCTTAAAGTACCTGTTTTAAAAAATGTTTAAATTCAATAATTCCTAAGTTTCAATAATCTACAAATTCCCTATAAATATACACTGTCTGTCCCTATAAATATATTAAGAACTGTACAATGTATCCTTCGATATTACATTATATGAGCAAACGCGTAGCAATATCAAAGCAAATTAACACGATTGTTTAATTTTGATTTGATAGCGATTACCGTCCTGTTTCGAACGATGCACGTGGTTCGTTACAGCAGTCGTCACTCGATAATCGTTTAAAACGTCAATTATAACGTTAATGACAACGGGAACTGGATAAATCGGGAATCGATGAAACTCTCGGCACCGAAATTCATATTCTCAACCTATTTGTAGCTTTCAATTTTATTTTAATCATCGAGTTCGACGATTGTTCACGAGTGGCCTGCTATAAATTTCTATACATACATATATCAAACCGCGGAAGTGAATTATCCGACGGATGAAATCGATTTGAAGTTTGCAAAGGATCGCGTACATCGCGAAGGCTCGATTATCAACGATTTGCATTTCAATTTTCTGCAATCACATTGTTCGAATGTGCGAGCTCGTCGAGGCACCGCGCGAATATTCGGATATTATATTGTATTTAAATCACAAGAGAAAATCGAATTCAACCGAGGCATTGAATTCCAAACAGTAATCGTACTTTGTAGCTTAATACGCGAGCTTATGAATGCCAGGTCAACTTAATTCAAACACGTTTCCCTGGCTGTTTTCGATGTGCGCTTTGTATGCGAGCGTTTCAATCGACCAAATTTTGCTAATGCCTCGAACCTTTGATATCTTCTAATATACTATACTGGTTTATCAAATCGTATCAAAACTACATAATCCAACTAGCCTCTTCAATTTATCCCATATAACATGGACAGAAATATGGACGCATAGAAGTAAAATAATACTCTGGAATTTTGGTACAAATTACCACTATTATTTTATCATTAAGTTATTTTATACTCACACTATTTTTTACTATTAGCCTTTTATCATCCTGCTATTTTATATTATTAGAATTTTATAATCTTGCTATTTTATACTATTAGTGCTTTATCATCTTATATTTTGTACTATTAGCATATCATACTGACGTAATACTATAACTTATTTATTAGAATATATTATATAGAATTCATATACCATATTACGCGTTGGTTAATTACGCGTTAGATCGCCACGCGTTAGATTTCTACGCTTAGAATTACCACGCGTTAGATTTCTACGCTTAGAATTACCACGTGTTAGATTTCTACGCTTAGAATTACCACGCATTAGATTTCTACGCTTAGAATTACCACGCGTTGCATTACTACGCGCTGGACTACCACGCGTTGCATTACTATGCGCTGGACTACTACGCGTTGCATTACAATGCGTTGGACTACTACGCGTTGAATATCCACGCGCTGGATTACTACGCGTTAGATATCCACACGCTGGATTACTACGCGTTAGATTACCACGCATTAGATTCCTACGCTTAGAATTACTACGCATTGCATTATTACGCGTTGGATTACTACGCGTTGAATATCCACGCGCTGGATTACTACGCGTTGGATATCCACACGCTGGATTACTACGCGTTAGATTACCACGCATTAGATTCCTACGCTTAGAATTACTACGCATTGCATTATTACGCGTTGGATTACTACGCGTTGAATATGCACGCGCTGGATTACTACGCGTTGGATATCCACACGCTGGATTACTACGCGTTAGATTACCACGCATTAGATTCCTACGCTTAGAATTACTACGCATTGCATTATTACGCGTTGGACTACTACGCGTTGAATATCCACGCGTTGGATTACTACGCGTTGAATATGCACGCGCTGGATTACTACGCGTTGGATATCCACACTCTGGATTACTACGCGTTGGATTACTACGCATAGGATTACCACGCGTTGCATTACTACGCATTGGATTACCACGCGTTGGATAACTACGCGTTATCCGAAGCTACCGCTCTCACGTCTGCGCATGCGTAATCCTCGCGTTCTGATTAGTCCGTGTTTTTCCTTAATAATTCAAAAACGAAGCTTTAAATTCCATTTTTGCGAAGGGAAATCTTATTCAGAATCACCTCAGCTACCATTTCAGGGACCTATATTAATTGTGAGATACCCTGTATAGAAAAATCCTTAAGCTACCGAGGTCCTGTAATATGTATTCTAAGACCTAAGTAACCGTAAGAGTACATATTCCGGTAATACAACACGATCAAAATTACACTTCTACCATACTTTGCGAACTAGGCAACAGTTAGAGCGACTCAGCAAGAAATACGGAGCTTTGTTTTGGTCGCGATAAAATCTGAAACTACCATCTCCTCCGGAAAGACTGGCAGTCGAACGGGGGTGGAACTCGGCAATCTTATCTAAATGAACTGCCTCCACCTAACTCCGTACATACTTTTAGTAAACGATCGAACAATCCAGTTAGCGTTCGTTTCTCCCTACGAACAGTATAATTGGGCAAGAAACTAAAGCCCAACGATTGGGATACGTCGGCCCTTTTTCCTCGTCTTGGCAGATCTCCATGCTGATACACTTTTTATAGACGATCGGTTAATTTATACCGAATGTCCTTTGACTATAGTCGATTTCTTATCTTAAAACTAAAAGGACGATTCGTTTTTAGTCCCAGTAGAATTTATCTATATTAACTTTATTGTGGTAGAAATTTTTGGAGGGTGAATTTAAGGAAAGTAGTGTTTCTTGAATTTTATAAATTTTATGCAGGTCTGCAATTTTATTAATATTGTTTTTGGTATTATTGGAATTTGAGTATCTTTTGCAAGATTTCAATTTTTTTTGTAGTTCTGAGTTTTAGAAGATCGAGAAACAACCCTTGCATATAACTTTGAATATAACCTTATTAATATTATTATTAAAAGGCCTTCATAAATTTTTGTTACTAACCAATACAACTATCAGTACATTCCATCAGACCTAAACTCACACCAAACATAAAATAATTTTTTTCAAAGAAGTTTGCAACCCTCAACCATCAGATTTGTCCAACGACGTCCACCGTTTCGCAGCGAAAGATCAAGGCACGTTTACAAACGCGAGTGTCATCCACTTACACGATTTGCTCGTCATATTCTCAGGGTGTACTAAAATGATACTTCTCCGTCCATCAATCCGTCGTAAAGTAAATCCTCTCGAGAATCACGTATCATGAGACGGATTTATTTCCCAAACCGTAGCCGAGGTAAGACGGCGAGTGAGTATATCGGATTTACGTACTGTTCTGCTTGCCTTTTGCTCTTCTTGTTCGCCTCTTCTTCTTCGCCGTCTGTTTACGCCACAGACCTTGCGTTGTTTCTTCTCGTCGGTTTAAAATGCGATTTCCACCAGCCGTCTCGGCTTTTCCTCCCTGACTCGTGCCGGATATTATTCCCTTCTTTTCTTCCCATCCTCTTGCTACCGCGAGAGCATTTTTAATTTCTTTGTGTCGATTCTTTTGTTAGGCTTTTACTCGGTTCGTGTACACTGGAGATTATTTTTAATTGTGAATGAGGTTTAACGGCGGAAGCACCATTTGAGGTATTAAGGAAATGACGCGTGGCATTAAGAAGTTATGAAAGAGGTGGGATTTTTTGTGTACTGTGTGAATTTGGAATTTTGGACGAATTATTTGGAATTATTGTATTAAATATTCAGCTTCACATACCTTTTTTGATGTAACAGTAGTATGTAACGTATGTAACGTTTAATGTATGTAACACTAGATGTGAGACACCTTGTATAGTGAAGTAGTAAAATAGGCAAAAATAGTAAAATAATAAAATAGTGAAGACAGTGAAATAGTAAAATTGTGAAGTAATAAAATAGTAAAATAGCAAGACAATAAAACGGATAACAAAATAAAACAATATTAAAGTTGTAAAATTGTAAAATTGTAAAATAGTAATATAGTAAAATAATAAAATATTAAAATAGCAAAACAATAGAATAGCAAACCCTAAAAACCTAAAAAGCCCAAAAACCCTAAAACCCTACAACTCTACAACCTTAAAACCTTACAACTCTAAAATCCTAAAACCCTAAAACCCTAAAACCCTAAAACCCTAAAACCCTAAAATCCTGAAATCCTGAAATCCTGAAATCCTGAAATTCTGAAATCCTGAAATCTTGAAATCCTAAAATCCTAAAATCCTAAAATCCTAAAATCCTAAAATCCTAAAATCCTAAAATCCTAAAATCCTAAAATCCTAAAATCCTAAAATCCTAAAATCCTAAAATCCTAAAATCCTAAAATCCTAAAATCCTAAAATCCTAAAATCCTAAAATCCTAAAATCCTAAAATCCTAAAATCCTAAAATCCTAAAATCCTAAAATCCTAAAATCCTAAAATCCTAAAATCCTAAAATCCTAAAATCCTAAAATCCTAAAATCCTAAAATCCTAAAATCCTAAAATCCTAAAATCCTAAAATCCTAAAATCCTAAAATCCTAAAATCCTAAAATCCTAAAATCCTAAAATCCTAAAATCCTAAAATCCTAAAATCCTAAAATCCTAAAATCCTAAAATCCTAAAATCCTATAACCCTAAAACCCTAAAATCCTAAAATCCTGAAATCCTAAAATCCTAAAATCCTAAAATCCTAAAACCACAAAACCCTTAGCCTATAAATTCGCACAAATCCACAGGCGAAAGAACACAAAATTACAATTAGAAATAACCGAAAGTATTTAACGATATCTAAGTTCCGAGCAGTCGGTTGTTATACATAAAATAACGCACGTACCGAGCAAATCAGAGCGAATTAATAGTGGCAGAGTTTATTGTATTTAGTTCCCGAAGGAAGTTTAATTGACGCGGAGGAAATTCTACCATTAGAAACAACTGTTCTGTTTCACCGTACATCATGTTCGACTACTGTCTGCGCAACTATGAACAGTTACTACTGAAAACGTCGAAATATAACTTTGTTACTACGGGAACCGTTATCAAATCGAGTGGAGAACAATTTGCGCCGGTTTAATTGTACACGATTTATTTCCACGTTTAATAGCACGATTTACGATCAGAATCCTTTATAAACACGTTCAAGAAATGCAAGGGTAGTTTAAGAAGGGTCGCGAGTGATTTCAACAGCGGCAGTGACGTGTACGTCCCGAAGCTAGACAAGCTTCCTTATTTACCTTACAATTTAAACTAATTAAAATCTTGTAAATACCGGAATTTTAAATTACCGTTTAATACCCGACAATCTTGTCGATTTAATAATGGCCACCACTTCGAATCTGTTTTTTCAACAATTCCTCCGCGATTTTAACGTTGGTATTTTTTCCCAGCGAATCTTGCCCTTTATTCTTAACGAAGCTTTATCGAAATTTTATTGATATTTCAAGGAGTCCTCCTTGGTGTTTCCCTTGTTCTTCTCCTTCGCGATGAACGTGGAATAATAGTGCTCTTCGCTGCCAGTGTCTGGAATATTTTTCTGAAACGTTAAGTTCTTATGGGCCGACGATTCCTGGGCTCTTCTTTCATCGCGATACCCTCGTTAGGAGAATTATACATCGTAGACGGCTACTTCGCCCTCAGACATTGCTTTGAAGGTGCCGTTGAAAATTCTCTTGCATCGTTAAATGTATGCAATACCCTTCCGAGTGTTGTGCGTGCGTCGGATTTTCAGCTTTCACTGTTCCCTTCAAGGTTATTCTTGAATCTGTAAAATCTTGGAACTTCGCATTCTTTGAATACGATGTTCAACGTTATTACCGTTGCGCTGCTACGGACGCCATTTTGTCCTTTATTATTTCGAACGCGCAGAATACTTTAACCGTGTCCGAATGAAATTTAATTATTAATTTTTGTCCTTCATTTAATAACAAATGTTCGTCACATTTAAACAAATTTAAGATTCAGATACATTTTAATATAAATATAAATTGTTAAAATATTGTACATTTGTTAATAAGTTGGTTTTAAATGGAATATATTTGTGTTACAATTTTTTGGTTTTTTCTTTTCTATATATGTTATGAATAATATGCTAAGTGAATGTATAGATAAAATGTATAAATTGTATGCAGAAAAAAATGTATTCAAACATAGAAGCAAAATAACGTTTCAAAATTGACTAAAACTTAAGAAAATATTTTGTGTGACATATTTGTCTTGTAACATACAATATTAACAGATAATATAATTTTAGTATTTAAAGTAGTTTAGCATTAACACAAAAATATAATTATAAAAGAATATTAAATAAAAAACTCCCTCTTCAAATATTTTTCTTTGTCCACACAACCACCATCTTATCGAAAAAGCCTTAGTTCGTCAGAATTTCAAGGGTGCCTTAAACTAACTCCTTTTATTACGAAATACAACGGCACACTTGAAGAACCAATCAGAAAAAAAAGTCGGAGAAACGAAAAACTCGCAAACACTGCAATTCTCTGTTTTCATTTATGGCGAAAGCGACACGAACGGGCGGCCAATAACGTTTACATCAATAACCAATCTGCGAAATCTCGTTTTCTGGGGGTGAAAAAAAAACAGCGAAAAGCATCCAGTAGTGCGATTCCCCTTATCTACTTGAAAATCACAAGCATTTCACGTATTAAAGCGGGCCGTTATACTCTTTGCCACGATTCTACCCCGTTTCCACCTTCCGCTACTCCTTTTTTCTCTTCTTTCTTTCTCCAGGGTTCGCTCTTATTTCCCACCTTATCGGTTCAGATCTCATAAATTTCACGGAAAACGCGATTAAGCGGCCCCAGGTTGTGCCTCGACTGGCATCCCCGACTTCGCCCCTGCAGCCATCCACCCCCTTCCTTCCGGAGTGCCGCCAAACCCCATGGCGATCCTTCCAATCTAAGTATTCAAATGAGAGGACCAACTCGTACCCTCTTTTATCCGGTGTATACAGGGTGTCGTGGCTATGGGAGAGGAGAGAATTTTAAGAAAATTAAAAGAGTCTAGGGACAACGTGAGGACAGCATTGAACGCTGGCGAACTCTGGGGAATAGGAAGATTCTAACGATTAGACTGTTGTCCAGGGAAAATTTAGGGAGAGATTAGAACTGTCTAGGGAACATCACAAAAGAATAGTTTCACAAAAATAGAGCTGGGTTGTTGGTAGAGTTAGGTGTGTTGATAATTTGCAGGAGTATAAGGGTGGGCTTTAAAAAGTTAAATATAGGAGATTGTACTTTTGTCAAAAATAAGAAAAGTCTATTAAAAAAAGAGTAATGAAGGAGTTGTGAATTGTATGAAGAGCAGCAATTTTTAAAATATAGGAAAACAGATTTAAAAAAAAAATGGAGTTACAGCATCTTCATAGTAAAATGTCCTCAGACATTCTCCCTATGTTATATACATCTTGTGAATGCATAGTTTCATAGTTATTAAATGTACCCCGTTATGTGTACTTACTTGTGTCATTTATTTTAAACTCCATTACATCTACATTCACCGAAAAATAATTTGGACCTAACAATGCCAACTACAGGCGTGAACAAAACTGTTAACGCGATTAAAGCGTCTCAATCAAATCAGAAGCAAGGTAAGTAACCAAGAAAGATTGTCTGACAAATGACAGCGGTCTGTCCCGGGACCAACGAGTCCTTATCAGCCGATTCACGGCGCAGCCTCTCGATTTTCCCCGTGAAAAAGATGAAAAAGCCGGCGGGTCTATCTATCGATATCACTTCGCTGCCATGGTGGTAGACTGATGGTGGAAAAACAACGACTAGGGTAGATAAACCATTTCTTTCGCCGACGATATCATTGCCGCGAAGATTAAGTGGACGTAATAAACGGATAAAAAGCGATCAGTGTTGAATGACCATTACCGTGATCACCTTAGCCTTTCCCTAGAGTCTAAGGCCAAACAAAAAGTCCTCGAGTGATTATTTTCTGATCGCCTCTTTTTTTCGGCTTCTTGTTTCGGTTAATTGATTTATCGCTTCGACTTTTTGCAGGTAAATATTCCTGCGGGATTCTTTAGACTCTGGTTTATTTATTTGGTTAGTTTAGATTAGTTAGATAGGTTATGTTTATGTCAGATAGGTTATGTTTTTGAATACTCGGTTTCTTAGGAAGTTTTGTCTGAGAGAGGTAGGTTTTTTCAGCCCTTTAGATTTTCGTCATAGTCCTTCAAGTACCAGGCAAAATTTTGTTAAAAGAACAAAATCATATTTTGTCACCACTATGTCTTGCAATCTACAAATTCAATCGAAGTCACCAACTACTCCTTTTCTGAAGCAAGTCCTTAAATAATAAATTTTCACAAATTTTCATTAAGAACATAGTCCTTCGAGGCTATGTAAAATTTTGTTAAAAGAACAAGATCATATTTTGTCACCCTTATGTCGTGCAATATACAAATTCAGTCGAAGTCACCAACTACCCCTTTCTCGAAGCAAGTCCTTAAATAATAAATTTTCACAAATTTTCATTAAGAACATAGTCCTTCGAGGCTATGTAAAATTTCGTTAAAAGAACAAAATCATATTTTGTCACCACTATGTCTTGCAATATACAAATTCAGTCGAAGTCACAAACTACCCCTTTCTTGAAGCAAATTCCTCAAACAATAAATTTTCACAACTTTTTACTGAAGAACATATAATCCTCCACATACTACATAGCAAATTTATAAAGAATATCATATTTTGTCACCCTTGCGTTAACTAAAAATACCAGATCGAACTAGCGGTACAACTACCGGAGCAGGTAACCTAAAATAACTTCTGTAGCAACTTATTTTATTCCTTATCCAGGAGGCAACCCGTCGAGATTCCACGTTCTTAGCAACAGAAAACGTTTTCCAAGGGGGTTGAAGAAGGGAAAATCATTCACGTATTCGTCACACCAGGCCAGCTGAGCTGTTGTTGGCATTGAAAAATCCGGCTCTCGGAAATCTTTCCCGTGCACGTGCACATTCGCACGGCCGTGCCACATTCCCAGGGACGTAGTTTTTCCGAGAGACAGGGAAAAAGCCGTCGATGCGTTCCTCACCGACGGAAAACACACGCTCGAATCCAGATAAAGTGGATGCGAGGATAGACAGACGTAGTTTCGATAAAAACGATATCTGTGTCCGTGAATCTGTGTAACGGCAAGAGAAAAAAAGGGGAAACAAAAGAAAGGGGTGCGAGTCGGTTACAAGAGCGGATTGGCAAGTGGGGGTTGAAACTGTTTTACGATTTCGAGAGACGCGTTCTTAGTAGCTCGACTTTTATGCCTTTTGTTTCGAATCGTCCTTGATAAGTTCCATAAACGGGAAGCTTGAATCGCGGAAAGTTCTCGAAATTCGCCTGGAAGAGTTTCATCGCGTTTTTACCGCGCTGTTTAAGTAATTTCGCGGTTGATCGATTTAATTCCGCGATTCGAGGCGATGAAAATTTTAGAAGACTGTTCGCAGGTTTTTTCGGATTTCCGACGGAGATTACCGAGGGGGATTTTATCCGAACGGGTACATCCCTCTTAAGCAATAAAAAATTGATATAGTCTGTTTTGTTTACCTTCGCACACTACACGTAGCGTGCGTCATAGTTTTGTTATAAATAACTTTATAAATGTCCCATATATCACCGCATGCAGAAGCAACTTGCTGCGATTTATCTCGACAAACTTACTCATATTTTCAGCGGTCTTCCGCTACAGCGGCTCCCAAACTCCGTGGTGCCCCGGGGCAACCTGCCTGATTTATTGGGGCACTCGGATAATGGGGAAATATCAAATTTTCACTTTTAAGATTTATATGTATGTTTTAATATATTATACACATACGTATAATATATGTTAATGCATGTAATACAAATTTTTTTAAATAGTTAACAGGAAGACAGTTTGGTAATGAATTTACTATTGTATATAAGTATGATTCTCAAATTATGTTTGTAAATAAACAGGATACTGAAGTAGACTTCATTACGTTTAGTAATAAATTTACTATTGTTATTGCATATCAAAATGATTCTTAAATTATGTATGTAAACATGCAGGATATTTTATTATAATTAAAGTACAGGTTTCATTGCATTCACATACATTACGTCTAGTAATAAATTCACTATTGTTATTGCATATAAAAATGCAATATATATTAAATTATGTATGTAAAGATACAATATTTTTTATTTTAGCTAAAGTACAGGTTACATTCACACAAGTGTTAAAGTACAGAATGTTTCATAAGAACCTAAAAATCTAAAATATATCCAGACTTTAAAATCTAAATCCAGTTCCAAAATCATAAAGCACAACTTCCTGTTTCAAAAAATTGAATTTCAAAGATTCCAACACGATAAAGTTACAACAGTTCCATGAAACTAAAATTCCAAAATTTAAACACGTAACTTTGAAAAGATCTTGTACTGTGCTACGAAAAAACTGATACACCAAGAGCGTCCAAAGAGTCAAAATAAAAGAAGTAATTACAGAAACCATTGTCCTAAATTGAACATACCAAAATCGTATACGAAATAGTGGAAAAAGGAAATTCAAGAAAACGGTAGTATTTGAAAGTGTCAAGAAACAGTGGCAGAAAAAAGTAAAATGGAAGAACGAAATCTCCAGTTCGCACCTAAAATCCCGCACACACTCAACGTTTTAAAGTCGTGCAACTTTCTGCTCGAAAGATGTTTTCGTAATACCAAGAGGAAGGAGAAAAAAAAAGAGAAGAAAAGGGAAAAGAACGAAGTCTCGTCGAGGCAGGACACCCTGTATATGCAAATGCGAACACGAAACGCGTTTCCAAGGTAAACTTTCGTATCCGTTGGTCGAATCGCAAAGCGTACATGTGAATGCGTGCCCTCAAATCCTTATCTGGGATTTCGTTCGAAGTTTTCCGGAGGGGAAAGGGTGGAAAACAGCGGTTTTTTCGGTCGCGAAACGGACCACGAGAAGTCCATGCATTTCTGATGAACGTTCTTCCGCTGGCAAGTGTTATCCCGCCACGTTTTAAGTCGGTGTGGACCGATAGGGATCCCGGTTTAAATGAAAATCCAGGAATGCCGGAACAATTCGGCTGCGTTTCCGGAATTCGAGCTCGCAAACGTTCGCTTTTCTTTATCGCGTGCTGAAACGTTTGCGTTCGGGTCTGTTAGCGATTCTTGAACGCCGAGTTTCAGAAATGCGATTCGATACTGCCAGATGCCGCGGTTGTTCGGATGGGGACCCATTAGTCTCAAGATGGCGGGTTACCGCCATTTCGCTAACACGTGATGTTTAACTAAAGAATACTTTCGATTGAAAGATACCAATTTTTATTTTTATTTATTTATAGCAAGCTATTAGTGGCAGTTTAGTTGACCATAGAAAGTTTATTTATTCTTCAATAATAATAATAAAATCTAGATGTGTCCCATTGGTACCGCCAGAGGAATACAATGTCTGTGAACTCCATAACTTCTCACAACTCCTAAAATCCAAAAACTACTCTCAATAAAAAAATGATCAGGTTACAGAGATTTCGTCAAAATTCGTGTTACGAAATCGAAATCGGATTTCAATTATTAATAATGCAGAGAGGGTCGGTTGTGCCGGTGTAGTCGAGTAGGAAAAGTAACAAGGTTCTCCGTCACAACGACACGTTCGCACGGAAAATATTTCGCACGCTCGATTGCCTATTGCTTCCGTAACAGCGATATTTTCACGAGGATACACGCGGCGCGATGCAGTCGGCCCGTTTCCTCGCGAGTCTCGCCACTCGAAGCGGAAAATTGACATAAAATGTTGCCCTTCGTGTTGGTTCCCTGTTCAAAGGTTCGTTGCATGGAACAGACACGAGTTGATAGCCTTGTCGCGTGTACCGGCACCGTGAAACACCGCCATTCTGATTCCTTGGTCGTCTCGCGTAACTCGCTAATATGCGAGAAAGCTCTTTCAAAGCAGCCTGGTAACGAGCTTCAAATAAGATGAGCGCGATAATTGCAGCGTTTCCGAATTGTTTGCATGTTTTGTATGGCTTTTTATCAGTGACCCTATGATTTATTCTCGTTACGTTACACTTTATTTGAGGGGTCTAAAATAGCATGTTCACATATTACTTCAAAATATTCGTATGTTCAAACCTCACGTTTGCTAAGGGAAATCTTGTTCAGAATGACATCCGCTACCATTTCAGAGACTTATACTAATTGTGAAACACCCTGTATAATCCTACACTATTTTCACAATGTAAATTGTATGAAATGTCACTTATAAAATATAACAAGTTTTTTTGTATAAAATCTGTATGTAATTATAGCAACACTTTCATCCATACTAACTCTGTATTCAATATCAATGTTACTGAAAATACAGTACTGTAATTATTTTTGTAAAATGAAATATTTTTGAAAAATATGTCAAAATATAGTTTTGTGATTGTATATGTTATGACTCCTTTGCAATTTCCAATAATAAAAAGGATAAGTATCGATTTGAATACAGAATCTGAATATAGTTTTGTAGAGAAGGATGAATTAAACGTTAAGGAAGTTCTCGAATAACTTCTAATTCAATTTGTTACACTTTGCTGAAAGCGATATAATTTTTAAGGAGATACGCCTTACTTTCCCAACCGGCGATAAATCGTGGCTGAGTAGAAGCAGACGTTAGCTAGTCAGCAATTTCTTGTAGCAACGTTCTGGCAAAAACTCTGATGCCTCCTTGTTCCGCTATTTCTCGCCGAATAAATCTTGAATTTAGTGGCTTGATGTTCTGTGTTGCGGAATTTTTGAATAAATCGCTGGAAGATTAAAAATTTCATTTCTCATAATTGTTGAACACTTGCGAGTATGCTTAGAATTTTTATAATTTTATGAATTTAAAACTAAATTTGCGTTTGAAAATGCAAATATTCTTGAATTTTTATGGTTGCAAATTTGAAAGTTCGGAGGTTTATTGATTTGGAAACTTGCAAACTTGCAAAATTTTTAAATTTATGGACTTCTAAACTTTCGAAGTCCTGAACTGCGATATTTGAAAATTTCTGCAGGTTAAAATTCAAGCTGAAAGTTCGCAAGTTTTTAAACTTAAAAATGTAAAACTTCTGTAATTCTAAGTTTATGAATTTTTATACTTCAAATATTGGAATTTTTAAATTCCTAATTTTAAAGATTACCCAATATGTAAAGAACCATTTTTGAACAGATTAAATAATTCATAAATTACCAAATAAATGAAAAGTGTTAAAATTTGTTATTCCATAAATCGCTCTAAAATCAGATGTACCCTAATCAAAGTCAAAAACGGACGTCTGCATGTGACATCTCGAACCGTCCCAAATTGCGTCAGTAATTAAACCACACCGTAAGCACCTACCAATTAACCCTGCAATTGCTCGTCAACACGGATCAATCCCGCGCATAAAACAAGAAACAAACAAAGATCGCCAACGACCCTCGTGTAATCCAGCGAAGAAGAAAAGCGTGGTATTAATTACGTCCAAAGTAGATCATGGCCTCGTATAATTAACAGGATGGTTGAGTATCGGCTTCGGATTAACGAGCACGGCAAGGTTGGTCAAAGCGAGCGCGAAGAAAAAAGAAAACCTGGTTTTCTTCGAAGTTTTCCCGGAAATCGCGAAGATCGCGTGACGCGTGACGCAACGGTATCCTCCCGTTAATTGGACGCCGAGTAAAAGCGCGAAAACGAGGAAACTCGTGGATTTCCAACGAAATACGCTCAGGTGATTAAAGAGCGAGCGAGATCCCTTCGTTACGGTCTCGAGTGGACCGTCGAATTTTAATTAATATCCCTCATCGTCGGATGATCGCGCGTTTCACGCTCGAAAATCGCGGCTGATCGCGTCTTGTCTAGGGTTTATTAATTATGCGACGACGGCCGAAGAGTTTTACCGAGTTGTTGCGAGATTCCGGTGAATTGGTGATTAGAGTCGAGTGTGTTTGGAGGAATTCGAGCACTTCCGAGGCACGTGTTCCTTGCGCTCGTTTCCGGTGGCCGAGGGTTGTTATCGTTGGAGAGCGCTGGCCCAGTTATCACCCGAAATTTCGGGGATGGAAACACAAGGACAAAGAGAGCAGTGATAATACGAGAGCGTAATGAGATTCGAGCAACAATTTTTAACCCTTCTTGTAGGACAAGACATGTAAAATACGATTTTAATGAAGGGTTGGATACATTTTTAAAGCTTGTTATTGAACAATTGTGTGCATAATTGAATGAACGGTAATTAGGTTATGTGAGGAATTAGAGGGTGAATATTAAAGCATTCTTGTGGGTATAATCACTGTGGAATCTTCAATGAAATACGAATGAACTTGAATTTGTACTAAACATTTTTCATGCTGTATTCAGTTATCTTATTTATTTTACTAATATATCAGCTTGATTTTAGAATTATTTAATCTGATTTAAATACAATAAGTTTTTCTGTTGATCCAGACATTTCAATGTTGGTCTCATTGTTATAAATTTACAAAAATTTCACATTTTAAATTCCTGAACTTTTAAGTTCGTAAATTACCCACATCCCAAATACTCAAATTTCCCAACATTCAAGATATTGATTTAAAAAATGTTTAAAATTCAAGGACTTGGTTAATAATCAAGTTTCCAAATGTTCATAAAAGACATAAAATTTAGACAGACATAAAAAAATAAAACTTTCCAAATGTTAACAAATCATGAAATACAGAAATTGTTCTACGTTGAACATTACTTGATGGTATATTCCCCACCATAATTTTCAAACTTCAAAATTGCCAATCTTTTTAGTTCTAAAAAAGACTATGTATAATCTGTTCGCAACCACAACCCTCGCAATTAATCGATGTAGCATTTAGTTACAGCCGCATCCTCCATAAACATATTCCCTCAAAAGAGCATCAGAAATAACGCGACTAAATCCCGCAGCTCCCCCAAGCACGGTTCACCGAGTTGAATTAAAGAAAAAACGGAAACGAGAAAGAAAAGAAACAAGAGAAAGGGAGAAAAAAGAGGAAATAATAATCGTAAAGCTTTCCGCGGGTCTCGCAACAATCCAACGCTTTAAAACAGCTTTATACCGTCCACGCAAAGTGCAGGCGACGCTTGTTTACAACGGCGTCCATAAAAATAAATGCGAGGAAGGCACGCGGGCACGTTCCAACAAGCAGCTTCTCGCCATAGCCTAGATTTACATGAGCGTATATATACGGGTAAATAAATGGAACGGAAAGAAAATGGAGAAACACGAGGATACGGCGAAAGGTGACTCGTAAAGGTGACTCCTGCTTTTGCCAAGGGAGCAGGACCTAACGCTACTAGGAAATTCTCTTTGGGCCACTGCCATCGACTTTGCTATCTGCCAGCCCAAAGGAACCACCAGCTTGTGCAGACTTACACCCATGTGTGCGTCTAACTTCGTGTCAGACCACATTTTCAACTCGCCGACAAACGGTCTACTCTCTGCCAGAGTATCTCTTTCTTTGCTTGGCTCGTCTATCGAATTCTGATTTCACTGATTCACCAAGAACTTTCGGGATTTTGTGCTTTTGGTGATGTTCTTTTGTTTTGGAATTAGAGAGATTTATTGAGGTCTGGTGGACTTTGATGTTTGGGGTTTGGAGTGTTTTTGGGGACTTCAAATTTTCAAATCTCCAAATCTCAAATGCCCGAATCTTCAAATCCCCAATTTTGCAGGTTCCCAAATCTCCAAACTGTCAAATCTTCAAATTCCCAACTTCTCAAGTTCCCAAACCTCCAAACTGTCAAATCTTCAAATTCGCAACTTCTCAAGTTCCCAAATCTCTAAGTCCCTAACTTCTCAAGTTCCCAAATCTCGAGACTGTCAAATCTTCAAATCTCCAATTTCTCAAATTCCCAAATCTCCAAATCCCCAATCACTCAAATTCCCAAATCTCCAAATCCCCAATCCCTCAAGTTCCCAAATCTCCAAATCCCCAATCTCTCAAATTCCCAAATCTCCAAATCCCCAACTTCTCAAATTCCCAAATCTCGAAATTCCCAATCTTTCAAATTCTGAAATCTCCAAGTCCCCAATTTCTTAAATTCCCAATCTCCCAAATCCCCAATCTTTCAAATCCCCAATCTCTCAAATTCCCAAATCTCCAAATCCTCAATCTCTCAAATTCCCAAATCTCCAAATCCCCAATCTCTCAAATTCCCAAATCTCCAAATCCCCAATCTCTCAAATTCCCAAATCTCCAAACCCCCAATCCCTCAAATTCCCAAACCTCCAAATCCCCATCTTCCCAAATTCCTAAATCTGCAATCTTCCTAACCCAAAAATCATCAAACCACATACATCCAAAAATTAAAATTTCTCAATCGAAAATTGACCACCCACAAACATCCCACCATCTTGAAACCCCTACTCAATCACAAAAATAAACCCCCCCAAAAAATAAATGTAAATCATTTAAAATTGTAAAAGATACTTTGCCTATCCGAAAAGAGAAGACTCAGCGACTTATTTTAGGGTCGTAAAGATTGGTCGGTCTGCGTCCTCGAACAGCTAGAGCGGAGAATCTTCGGGGTTGAATTGAAATCCAAGGTGTGTGCAGAGGGTGCAGGGATACAGGTGCAACGGTACGGGTCGTTAGCGGAATCGCATTCGAACTCTAAAGTAGTACTCTACCTGTCCGCTCTCTTCAGAGCTAACGATCTTTCTCTGTTTTTGCTGCTTCGAACCCCTCACCCCTTTTCATCCCCTGTGTAATCCGTAATAACGTTTCAGCGGCGCACTTTGAGGTAACCGTATCTCGCGAATCGACTCCGTAGATCGATTTACTATTCGATGCACCAACTTCTCGTTTACCAACCTTTTTACCTTATTTCTGACTTTTATGTTTTTTTCAAATCGCTGCGTTTTTAGTGTTTATTTCTTTTTTAGCATGTGGATAATTGCGAGGCAGGATTCCTGGAAATCCATTTGTTTGGATTTCATTTTTAAGTCGGAGCTTCATTACTCGGAAATAAAATAGAAAAATTATTAGTTTAAAATTGTAGGTTCATCCCTTAAACCACAATACATATAAAAAATTACTGTATTAAGGTACAGAATTATTTGAGAAATATTTGAAGAAAAAATTAATGTTTCAAGTAAAGATTCCAAATAACCTTTTCCGTCAAAAACTTCGTCCTGATAAAACGGTTATAATTGTGCATGGTGCATATTTGATTTATAGCTTCTCTGTTGCGGCGCAGTCGAAAGCGCGTGCGGGGCTATGGTTTTCGGCGCAGCATTGAAATTTCACGTGGATTTCCATGTCGACGCGTTTCCATTAGTTTGTTCTCGTTACCATGAATTCCTTTCAAGGCATTTCGACAATTTCAACGCTTCGCACTACGCGTTGCGTTCGCGTGATATTCTTTTTGACCGATAATGAATACCGATGATAATGACGGTACGGTTGCATTCAAACGTTAATGGATTCGCAGTGCATTTTGCACCTCGCGGAATTTCAATGAAGAACTGAACGCATATTATATATATCGACGAATTAATTCACATATCTACAATTTTTTTTCTGAATTATTATTGGATATTTAGGTATTCGATTTCAAGCATTGTTCGGTAATTATTCTTCATTACTTGGATATAATAATACATCAACCTCTTGTAGAGTAAGTTTGCACATGTATATGTGCACATATGTACATACACATATGTATGTTCATGTATGCATACACACGTACGAATATAAATATATTTATGTACATATGTATTTTCATGTATGTGTATGCATGTTCACATATGCCTAAATACATATGCATATACACATATTCACATACACATGTGCATACACACATGTTCACATAAATATTGTCACACACATGTACATACACTTATACATACACAAGTGCATATGCATATATACATACACATATGCATATGCACAAACACATATACACGTATGTATATATACACATATGTCTGAACAGTAAAGATGTCATTCATGGACAAATTTCTCGAATAACAAACAATGACTTAACCTTTCATTTAATTAAAAAATGGCATTCACATAAACAACATCTTTCAGAAAATTGTAAAAGCATCTATCAATTTTTAAAAACTGTAATTGATAACCTTGATCAGACACACGACTAAAAATACCGTTTCAAAGAAAGTGCAGTAACCGAAACGTACGTAAACAAATTGGTCGTTTCACGTGCAGGTCTGACAGTTTTATTCGAAATGTCCCTAGAAAGGAACTCGGGTAGCACTCTCTTATCCAGAAAAGTTCTCAGAAAGCATTACCATGGCGCTAGACAGGAGAAAATTCGTTTCGATCGTCAGTATCGCGGTAGAACGTAGTCCATGAAATAATGCTATTGAAGGGAGAGAACGCGATCGCGAATTTCAGGATGGATGGCTGATGTCCCGTTCCTCGAAATCCTGCCGCGGATTCGATCAGGAACGAACAGTCTGTTACTTTTCAAGAACTAGTTGCGACGAGATGTACCGCAAGGCAGACTTGAAAAATTGCATTTTGCATTCAATAACTAGACTGTCAGTCCGATCGGCGAGTACCTATAACTCAAACCGCATCCACGCATTCGAGTAGACACTGTTTCTCGATCGATCTCTTCGACGAGGTATCTGATGCGAATCTTTTCGAGCGAGGTACATTTTCACGGTGTCGCAATTTAGAAGGTGTGTTTGAGAATGGATTATTGTTGAAACTTGAACACCTTATATGTATATAGTGACAGATTAAGATGTTAAGGATATTCATATGTTATACATGTTAACATTCATATGTTACATATGTCAATGTCCACATGTTATATATATTAATATTCATATGTTGTACATGATATTATTCATATGTTATACACGTAAACATTTATATGTTACATATGTCAATATTCATATGTTATACATGTTAACATTCATATGTTACATATGTCAATGTCCACATGTTATATATATTAATATTCATATGTTGTACATGAGATTATTCATATGTTATACACGTAAACATTTATATGTTACATATGTCAATATTCATATGTTATACATGTTAACATTCATATGTTACATATGTCAATATTCATATGTTTTATATGTTAATATTCGTATGTTGTACATGTTAACATTCATATGTTATATATGTTAATATTCATATGTTGTACATGTTAACATTCATATGTTATATATGTTAATATTCATATGTTATACATGTTAGTATTCATATGTCATATACGTTAATACTCATATGTTATATACATGCTAATATTTTAGTATTCAGTGCAATATTTTAATAAAGTAGTTAAAATGGTCAAGAATGTCTATTTCAAAAAATTAGGAATTTTCTAAATGACATAAACTAATGTCCACGAATTTAATGTTAAAAACTGAATCTACAGTAAAGTAAAATTTCGTAGAATTTTAATTTATTCTATTATTTCTGATTTCAGTAACCACTGTCCCGGATCCCGAGTTCGTCGAGGAAATAAAAAATATCACAGTTTCAGCGGGACGTGACGTAAAATTTGCATGTACTGTCAAGGATTTGGGACAATACAAGGTAAGCTTCGTCAACAATTTACCTCCTAAAGAAATAAATCAATAAAAGGAATCACAATAATTTTCACCTGAACTTAATAATACTCGAATAATTTTCAACTGTCTATCAAGTAGTACAAACGATGAAAGGGCGTACAATCTCCTCAAATTTCCCCGAAGTTCCAAATCCAAAATCCGCGTAAATCGCAGAAGTTATTCGATGCAAGAAATAGGAGATCTGAATATCGTGGTACATGGCAGGAACAGATTTCGAGCGGAATAATGCGTGTTTGGAGATGTACATATGTACGCGTTAGCCCGTTGGACGAGCGTCGAGACGCGTGTTAAGTAAGTGGCGGCAGGCGTCTTGAAGCGTCTCCGTTAGCTTGGTCGTGATTACGTTGGCGCCGTTAGATCAAGCTGAAATCGTGCGACGCTTTGATGAGTGCGATTCATCAATGAAGGTGCTCGTTAAATCCGAAGCGTTCCCTGGAACGGAGGGAAAGTCTCGCGAACGAGGAGAGAGACGCGTATCCCACGGGCTTCTTGAATAATTTTCTCATTCGGGACACTCGTATCCTGCGGGGAATAAATTAATTGCTGTTCGGCCGAGCGTACGAGGTCGGAATGCTTATTAATTCTTGCACCCTGCTGCCTCACCAATAAAGAAATTCTTCCTTCGAACCATACATTTGTTGTTGATAATATACATCATAATATACATTTGATAATATACATCCCCACAATAACAATACTTATAACAATATTATAATGTTGTTACATTATAATAAAATACCATAATATTGTATTATAACACTGCTGTATAATACCATAATATGTATAATATTATAACAGTACAATAACTATAATATTATAGTATACAGGCTGTTAAAAAGTTCAAAAACCCCCCTCCAGTTTCACGAGGGTTGATTTGGAGTAAAAATTGTCGTCAGAATTATTTTTAGAATTTTAATTTGATTTTTTACAAGAATGTCTCAAGTCACTTTTGTCTACAAATAATTTTTGTGAAATTAAAGAGAGTTTCAGATTTTTTGAACACCCTGTATATTACAGTACTATATTATACATTATTATGTTATTTATATTATTTAATATTATTATATTATTTATATCATTTACTATTATTATGTTACATACATATATTACATATTATATCATATATGTTTTCTACGAATTAGCAAACCCTATCTCCAAAATCAAAAATCTATAATTGAAATGCATTTTCCGACGAACGAAAAGACGAAATAATAATAGATAAGTTATGATACACATTTTTTATTCATTTTACGTCTCAATGAATTTTTGTCGGATTTTATGATGATTGCCTTCCACTTCAATAAAAATGAACTCTCCCCAATAATCTTTTTTAATTAAATTTTTGTGTATTAAAATATTAAAATAAAAATTAAAAATTAATTGTTATTTCTTATCCTTGACCAAAGCGCATTATTCAATTACCAAAGAGGAAAATTGAAAACAATGCATGCGTTATAATAAATATTATTTAATAATTTCGTTTCTCGATTTCTGTCGCATTCGATGACGATTGCTTTCCGTTCCAATAAAAATAAATTTTTCTCAATAATTCTCTTCAAATTAAATTTTATTTTTGTCCCCGACTAAAATACAGCTTTAAACAGCGAAAGAAAATGAGTAAAAATAATTATAAATTATAATAAATATTTCTTGATAATTTCATATCTTTTATATTCGAGGTTTGTTTTTCATTTCAACACAAACTTTCCCAACAATCTTCTCCAAAAATTATATCTTCGCATACTGTAAAATGAAATTCTTAAATCTATCATAAAATCGAATAATTCAAAAGAAAGTTACCAATCCATTCTCAAAAATAAAAAAAACAAGTTAGATATTATACGTATATTTTCTATCATATATGTATAGAATGGGAAACAGTACAATTTTACATGCGACGAGAAGTTATTGGATTATTAATGTTCATGCCTAAAGTTTCCGGAAGATTCACGGGCCACTTGCTCAGGGGTGAAGGAAGGACGAAAACCACCGTGTCGTAAACGCATCGAAAGATCCTTGTCGAGACGGCTGGATTCGAAATTTAGGATTCGAGAAACGACGAGAAGACGACGACGCGACGACCCCTACGCGACGTACGAGTTGGCGATAGTCCAGCAGATGCCAATTCAATCTTCCTGCTTGCTGCGGATGTAAAATTTCAGATGGCCAACGAACTTTCCTCTTCTGTGCCTTTTCCTGGCCACTGCAGTCCTTCGAGTGTACTTACGAGTTCCTTAACATGCACTCTCCCTGAATGTATCCTGTTTCTTCTCCTATTTCGCTTTTGATCAGTTATTCCTGTTTCCCGAATCTCAAACGTGTAATTTAGACACGTTTGCTTATGCAGCGAAATATCCGAAAATGGGGACCGGGAAATTACTCATTCTTTTCGTTAAATAATACTTAAAATAGATACATAATAATAGTTACATTAATTCGTTTCATTCTTCATTGAGAATTTTAGGTCCAACCGAAAGCTTAGGTGAATAAATACAGTGATAGTTACATTCATTCATTTCATTCTCCATTGAGAATTTTAGGTCCAAATGAAAGGTTAAGCGAATAAGAAATCGCGAATTCTTAATCACAAGAATACTTGCGAGAATATTTCATTGGAAAAGATCATCGGAGGTGGAAAGATGAACGATCAGAGTAAAAATTTGAAAGGAGGATCCTAAACGTTTAATCCGGTCGATAAGCGAAGGGATAACTAAATAGGGCCGTAAAGACGGCAGTTTGTCAAGGATCAAGACGTGGAGTGATTCTATATCGCGGTGTACGAGCTACCCTTAGCCGGCAACCCTTACGAGTCGTATAGCGACCCCTAGTGGCCTTTAGTGTCCCGTGGAAAGGCTGTCGAGGGATCGACACCGCTAAACACGCACTTAAACCACCCGACTCGCACCCTCGAACCGAGATCAACGTGTTACCCCACGATCATCCGGTTCACCACTCACCGTATCCGGGATCACGCGAATACCGAAAGGGATCGTTCTCTATACACTGGGAATAAACATCTTGTACTGAGCGTAACATTAACTTTACTGAAATCAAAATGCAATATTGTAGAACGTTTAATGTTTTACTGTTGAACGTTTCGGTGCTAAACAGGGATGAGGTCATAACTCTTATTAGTGCTGTTACAGATTGTCAAAGGGTTAGTTTAAAGAGTACTTGTAGCACCAAGTTTTATATGTACATCGAATGTTACTTGATGAAAAAAAAAATCAGAATTAATATTTGTCATACATCAAAAGTAGGGTGCATAAGTGGGGTGCAGTTGCATTATTCTTTTTTCAAAATAGAAATGTATAATTTTTTTTTTATACTGTTCTTGAGATATTCCACATAAAAAAGATAGAGGGTCTTATATAATGCTAATTATACTTTTAACAGGAAATGAAAAATATTCGTTCAATATATTATTATGTGACGTATGGCAAACTATAACATATGACACGTAACATATGACATATGACATATCATATGATATATCATATGACATAACATATGACATATAACATATCATACGATATACCATATGACACATTACATATGACATATAACATATCATATGGTATACCATATGACATATCATATGACACATAACATATGACATATGACATATCATATGATATACCATATGACATAACATATGATATATAACATATCATATGATATACTATATGACATATCATATGACATACTATATGTAATATAGTAACAATAGTATTGCAACAAATTCTCCTTGAGACAAATTGAAGCTCTCCATTCATCCAAACTTCAAAATAAAATTTCCATAAAAAAAATTCTCAGAAACCATCCTCACTAAAAATTATGTAATTAAGCAATAATATAAAATTTCCGTGAAAAAAATAGGTGTCCCCGGCATATTGTATATATCGAATCGATCGTTTTCTCGGCGATAATTCAATTTCTTTTGTGGGAAGCCGTTTGACGTATCACAAATGGCGGCGATAACGTTTAAGCGTCGCCAAGCGAAATTCGCGACGCTCTTCGATCGATATCCTTGGCAGGTATTTTGCAAATCCGTGGTCGGTTTATTCGTTCTCGTGGCTTGCGGTGAAAATCGTCGTCTGCTAGGCGAGATACATCGAGCAAGAAAAATACCATTAAAACGAGATATTAAAATTCCTGATCCTTTTCGAGCCCCCGGTCCGAGTCAATACGAGCAGCGAGAAGAGTTGGTCGCAAAGGAATTTCCTTTTAGCTTTATCGGCTGACGTTGCGTGAAACGTCCGGGGCGAACGTAATTTTAAAATTCTTCCCCCCGGTCGTTTCGTTTTTTTGCCGGCCTCCAGCCACCGCCCGCTAATTAGCCATTTTCGTGCTCGTTCATCGACGTGACGATGATTGAAATGAGCGAGCATTAGTGCGACAGCCAGGCTTTCTGCTTGTTTTTATCGCCGTGATGTCCATCATACGCGATTATTTCATAGGATTTCTCATTTATTGCGGATAGAATTCGTTCGGAAGATCGAGCGGAGTTATATTTTAATTAGACATTGAAGGAAAGATTTCCTGGATTTATTTTTCGAATGGGAAATTGTTACTGAACATCCTTTATTTTTCTTGTTACACTGAATTAATTAACGCTGTAATTGCAAAGGAACGTGGGTCGATTCCTTGTTCATTTTATTCTTTAACGAACTTACGTTTCATTTCTAATTAATTTTGATTGTGTACGATGGTGCAGTAATGCTGAATCATTACGATCTAGAAATGTTTTCGATCTCAAGATTTATCCTCACTAAACGTATATCGTGAAATCATATATGTAAGTCTTCTTTTGACGACAGTAAAAATAATTCTTTCTATATAATTTATGGTATAAAACCGTGAAATGTTTATACAAATTGTTGGAGGTACGTAGAGTATAAATTGAACAATTTAATTATTTCACAGTCAAATAATTTTAGACTGATAACCTCAGGTCATCATTAAATGTGCCATATTGTAAAACTACATAAACTAAATATATAATCCCCTAAAAATATTTAAATATATTAGTAATTACCTTAAAAAGTCATAACTGTGCATCAGCAGCCTTTTCCCAATTTTTAACTAATTTATCTATACGTGAAAATAATTTGAATAGCCCTGTATTGGTTCGAGGTAAAAAATCGTAACGTTAAAAAATAGGGTTGTTTGTGCAGATCTCGAGGTAACTGGACGCATATCGACCCACGGTCTAATGGAAGATCTCTCGATTTAATAATATTATTTTGCGATACCGTGGCCTATATACGAGGCTGGACCTCGTAACACGAGTAGATTGGCCGGAACGATTGACATTCCTACGGAAATAGGACGAGGAAGAGATGCCCGATAAGAAAATGTATTTTTCGATCCTGACTCAGGATAATTTTTTTCGTCGCTCTCCAGTCCTTCGTTCTACGATTACAGGGGGAGAAAAATGTCTCTGGTTGGAAACGGATAAATTGCTGCCCTTTGGATAATTCTCTTCGCGTTATACATACTCTTCATGGAACTACTTGCTTCATTTTTACCATTTACATTCTTTAATTTTTTTTAATTAAACTTGTCCGTTCAGTCAACCCCGTAACCTATGATTTTTCTGACACTATGATTTTTCTTACTTCTCCTATGATTTTTTGCGTCAGAGCTATTGTTGCAATTTTAAGACAAATAAGGAAAGTGGAAATGTTAGGTATATTTTAGACTTGCGAATATGAGAGTATGATTTCTATTTGAATCTGAACTGTAATGTAGATCACGAGTGTCATGATATTGTAAGTCAGAGGATTAATTGTCACAGATCTGCATCTGATGAAAATTATGTATCCGAATTATATTAAAATGGCAAGTGTATTTGAGATATAGCAAAATCTTTGAATGTATTCTAAAGTATGACAATGAAGGAATGAGACATTCTAACTGCGGAATAGTCCATTCGACTGTCGGAGTAACATCTTAATAATACAACCACTAGCTAGCAACCCTCTAGTTCATTACCCATTCCAGCACGAGGTTGTAGGGAACCGAGGATAACGAACCTCTCGCAAGTTGGCGACGTCGGCTGCTCCTGTATCAATTGAAAAATCATTCGCGCTAATTAATTGGGCAATCCTAACCTAATATAGAAACCACTATAATGGCAAGCGAAACCGTAACGTACAATTCGAATTTCAAGAAATGAGATTCTAATCAGCTTCCTCGAAAATCAAGTATTTCATTTAATTTAAATTTGACTTCGAAAAGTTTTAGAAAAAATTGGGTGTAAAATAGTAAATATAATTCAGTAATAAAAGGAAAAGGGCGTTTACAGCATTTTTTGAGGTTGAAACGCGATCACGTTCCCGGTCGTTCGCAAGGTAGTTCGATTATCTGGCGTCAGGACATTTATCGTTATATCGATCGTCCCACGGGCTCATCGTCGCGTGTCCTGCTTCGAATCTGTCGCCAGGACACACGCCACGGTTCCGTGGATGTGTACACACGTATATATAGTGGAGGACTACTCCGGAGCACCGACAGCAAAACCGCAAACACGCGGCTTGGCGCGACCAAACCCCAAACCAAAGCCAACACTATGGCTGCGAGGGTAAGTAGAGCTTACGTAGTTCGAATCGAGGGATTCTGAGGGAGAAAGGGATGGAAGAGAGACGGAGAGAGAAGAGCGAAGGAAACGTGGCGTGCTGCAATCGAGGAAGCAGACACTTTCTAATTGGATGCACCGAATCATTCGAAGAGGAACGTTTTCGACGTTCTCATTAAGGATCTGAACCAGCTGTTTTTGGACACCTTTACGTCCGATTATGGCCTGAGTTTTGTTGCCCGAACGAGCCGACAGCGTTCCATCATTATGATTTTTGATTCAAGAATTTACCACTTTTTTCACGATTTTACGAATTTCATGTACCAAGATTTTTCATGTACTTAATTTCAACGTTCACGAGCTCAGGATTTTTAATTCTTTAGGTGGTTCAAATTTAGAAAGTGTCAAATTTTCAAATTTGTCAGATTCTTGAAATTTTGGAGCTTTTATCAAGTTTCGTAATTTTAGAATTTACAATTTTTTAGATGGTCAAATTATTCAATTTTCAGTTAGCTAGTATATCACTCTTAATCTTTAAATTTTCAAGCTCTTACATTTTCATCAGATTTGAAAACTTGAGAACTTAATTGTACTATTGATCTTTGCATATTGTATTACTATACGCATTAACCTCTTGCCCTACAATATCATGACGCATTCGTGACGCACTTAAGATGCACTCGTGACGCAATGGGACGCACTGTAGTTGTAGTACACATTGTCATACATATAAGTACAAAAAATAAATTCTAGTGCGGCAGCAACATATGTGCATATTGTCATGTGAGTAAAACAACGAAATTCTAGTGCAGCAGCAACATATGTGCACATTGTCATATGAGTACAAAAATAAAATTCTAGTGCAGCAGCAACATATGTGCACATTGTCATATGAGTACAAAAATAAAATTCTAGTGCAGCAGCAACATATGTGCACATTGTTATATGAGTACAAAAATAAAATTCTAGTGTACCAGCAATATATGTGCACATTGTCATATGAGTAAAAAAATGAAATTCTAGAGCAGCAGCAACATATGTGCACATTGTCATATGAGTAAAAAAATTATTTTCTAGTGCAGTAGCAACATATGTGCACATTGTCATATGAGTAAAAAAATGATATTCTAGTGCAATAGCTACATATGTGTACATTGTCATATGAGTAAAAAAATTATTTTCTAGTGCAGTAGCAATATATGTGTACATTGTCATATGAGTAAAAACATTATTTTCTAGTGCAGTAGCAATATATGTGCACATTATCATATGAGTAAAAAAATTATTTTCTAGTGCAGTAGCAATATATGTGCACATTATCATATGAGTAAAAAAATGAAATTCTAGTGCAGTAGCAACATATGTGCACATTGTCATATAAATAAATAAATGAAATTCTAGTGCAGTAGCAACATATGTGCAAATTATCATATGAGTAAAAGAATGAACTTTTCGTCCACAATTTTTGAACAGTCCTATACACCATCCATCACAGTCAGAGCATTTTAAAAGTTTCTAAAATTACCGTGTCCCGGTAACAAAAGAAAGTGTAATTCAAGCAGTATCCAGAATCAAAAAGGAGAAACAGTAGTACGATGGCTGTAAAAGAAGTGCTCAAGTATTTGCATCCCTTAGACGAGTGTTTTGCCTCTTATTTCTGCCGGCATTCTCGCTTTAACTCGTAAATTGCCAGAGTCAGAGTTCGCCCACTTTCTTCGCTCTATACATCGTTACAGCCCTTTCATCCCCTTTTATTTGCCGGTGTAATCATTTTAAAAGCGTCGTAATCCACAATATTTTCCTTGGCGTGTATAAAACAGCAGTCCCGCAAATGCGATTCTCTTAACTTTCCGATTCACGCGATGTAATTTCGATGGCCGCCTTTTATCGAATTTTACAAAATTTCTGTTCGATTGGGCGAAACACAGCGGGCGGGGAATATTGTTTCGGAATCAATGGACGACAGGGAAATTGAAGGGAATCGTAGAACGGATTCGTTAATGCGTTTCTTCGGCCGTGAGTTCGCGTTGAATTATTATTTCGCGATTGGTACACGGTCGAAAACACGTTGGAAACTCGTTTCTAGCTGGCGGAAACGTCAAGCGATAAGCGTTCGCTGGCGGTCCGAAACGATTAAATAAAAATGAATTTTCGATGCTGGCAGAAAGCGGGGCCCGAATAAATTGTGCCGAACGCCAGAATCGCGTCGGAGTGAAAAGACGCGAAAGGAAAACTCCTTTTTTTTTCTTTGCTCGGCTCGATAGTAATGGAATTCGTTGTTCAACGAAACGCGTTATCGACATTGAATCTTTCCAGAGCGTTGCAAATCGTTTCTGTCGGATTTCTGGATCCGATGTAAATAAATAATGTCGAGCTTCTTCGAGATCTAGATTAAAACGATGCTCATCTCTGTGACTTTAGAAGATTTGCAAGTCAAAGTGATGTATGTGTGATCGTTTGATCTGTTTGGAAACGTGAAATTTGGTGTTCGTCAACTTCTTGTTGTTTAACATATTTCCACTTTGAGAATTAATGTGTTGTTTCATTTTTAAATGTGAAAATTTATCGTACATTTTTTTATGTAGGAAAATAAATTACTTTTAATGATAGAATTTATTTAATGGAAAGAAGTATAATTTGGTAGATTTAGTAAATTTCATTTGGGATAAGATTCTTAAGATCTTAAATGATCCATTATGATGAAGTGTATACCAAAAATTAATTTCCTTAATTTTATACCAAAATTTAAATCTACAAAAATTGACACATGTATAAGTGGTGGTCATATATACAGGGTGCTTCACAACTAGTGTAGGTCTTTGAAATGAGGAATAGCTGACGTGATTCTGAATAAGATTTCCCTTTGCAAAAATGGGGTTTGAAGCGTCGTTTTTGAATTATTAAGGAAAAACACGGACCAATCAGAGCGAGAGGATTGCGCATGCGCAGACGCGAGAGCGGCAACTTCGGATAACGCGTAGTTATCCAACGCGTGGTAATCCAACGCGTAGTAATGCAACGTGTGGTAATGCAACGCGTGATAATCCTACGCGTAGTAATCTAGCGCGTAGTAATACAATGCGTAGTAATTCAGCGTGTGGATATCCAACGCGTAGTAATCCAGCGCGTGCATATTCAGCGCGTAGTAATCCAACGCGTAATAATGCAACGCGTGGTAATTCTAAGCGTAGGAATCTAATGCGTGGTAATCTAACGCGAGTAATCCAGCGTTTGGATATCCAACGCGTAGTAATCCAACGCGTGCATATTCAACGCGTAGTAATCCAACGCGTAATAATGCAACGCGTGGTAATTCTAAGCGTAGGAATCTAATGCGTGGTAATCTAACGCGTAGTAATCCAGCGTGTGGATATCCAACGCGTAGTAGTCCAACGCGTAGTAATCCAACGCGTAGTAATGAAACGCGTAGTAGTCCAACGCGTAGTAATGCAATGCGTGGTAATTCTAAGCTCAGGAATCTAACGCGTAGTAATTTAATGCGTAGTAATCCAGCGTGTGGATATCCAACGCATAGTAATCCAGCGCGTGGATATTCAACGCGTAATAGTCCAATGCGTAGTAATGCAACGCGTGGTAATTCTAAGCGTAGGAATCTAACGCGTGGTAATCTAACGCGTAGTTAACCAACGCGTGGTAATCTAACGCGTAGTTAACCAACGCGTAACAATCCAACGCGTAATAATTCCATCCAACGAAATAATTCCACATAATTGACACCTCAATCAAAGCACCAAATCGTACAAAACGTATAAGAAACAGTCGTTGAAATGATAGGATCTTAAGGGTAAAACAGAACGTATAAAAGAAAATTCTATTGGTATTTCTATTTCCGTATTTCTGCCCCAACGTTACACGTGGCAATAAACTGTTATTTACAAGCTTACCGTATATTTGATAGTTTCTCCTGAATTAAGCTTATACGCAACAATGCAATATGCAATACTTTATTGCAACACGTGCAACGATCGAGGGAAATAAATTCTCGAAAGCACTTCCTATCCGCTCTCCGAAATGCTATTCTATCCAACGAAATCTAAACCCATCTTCCGTTTTCCAAAATATACATTATAGTTTTCTTACTTGCTGCATTCATAAATAAATTTAATTATCATTTCGGTGGGTTACGGGGTCATTACACTGTAAGCGTGTCATTGACCTATGCTGAAATCACAAGTTTTTTATTTAATTATATTTGTTACTTTTGTTATTTAAATTCATTTTTAGTTGTGTTTGTGAAAACGTTATTTTTATTTATATTTTGTTATAAGTTCAAGTTCATTTTTATTTCATTTTTTATGAAATCTAAAGGTTGCACATGTGTGTAAAACATATTGTTAATTTGTTTTCAATGTCGACAAAAAGTACCCTTTATATCTATCACAAGACTACAAAATATTTGTTAAGTAAACGTATTTGAAAATTAACATCTACAAAATTATAAATTTACAATTCGTAAGTACAACAAGCACAGTAAAATAAAATTGTAATTACGAGAAGTACCATAAAATAAAATTGCAATTACGAAAGCTACTATCGTAAAATAAAAATGTAATTACGAAGTGTGGTATTGTAAAATAAAATTGTAATTACAAGACCTTCATAAATGACAAAAACCACTATTTACAGAAAATAAAAAAATTTCGCAGTTAGAATATTGAGGGTAGTTTTAATCGAGATAGTAAACGAATAGAGGGATGGCAAACTTGTCGCAAAAAAATTCCATTTTTCCACGCGTGAAGAAATAGCATCGATCTCGATCGATCGAGGTTTTAAGCTACAGCGGATTTTCCGGCCCAACAAGTCCTCGGAAACACTAAAAAAAAAAGAAAATGTCGGTCTAACGTAGACGGGTTGCTGTCTACGGTATTCGGTCCCATCGGTTTAGCTGGATGAAGGCTCGGAAGAGCTTTTCGAATAATAAAAAGAACTCGTGTGGGGTGCACACGCGGCGCCAAAGTGCCGAAGAGTGTTTCACCGTGTTCGAACTAATCGATGCGTTAATCTCCTGGCCTTTTATCCACCCCCTGTCCCTTGCCAACCCCTCGCGATACGGTTGCCGCCCTTTTTCGATCCGCAGCCCGTTCCAACGCGATGGAATATTTTCTCGCCGTTGGAAGTCGAAGAATGACGTCGAGATATATCGGAGAATTCTTCGTCGACACGTTCCCCTTTTAACCCATGTTTCCGGCGAACGTCACTCGATAATCGTCGCGGAACCTACGATTTTTGGACCCTCGATTTCAGCGAAAATTCGAGTTTCGTTTTGGTACGGAAGGGGTGGGAAATTGGGAGATACCGAGAAGAAATCTTTGGTGAATTTTTTGGGGATTTTAGAAAGTTATGGGTGCGGAGAAGGTAGTTTTACATTTGCGGATATTAGTTGGGATTTTGGGAGTTTAGGGATTTGAATATTTGGGGGTGGGTTAAGGCTGTTTAATTCGCTAAGTTTAGGATTTAGAAATTTCTGATTTATAGATTTAAGAATTTTCTACTTTTCCAATTTTGGGTTTTAGAAATTTCTGTTTTATGAGTTTGAGGATTTAGAAATTTCGAACTTATAAATTTCAGGATTTAGTCATTTTTAATTTGCTAATTTCAATATTGAGAAATTTCAGATTTTCAAATTTAAGGATTTTTAAATTTTTAATTTGCAAATTTGGGGTTTTAATAATTTTTAATTTACAGAGTTAAGAATTTAGAAATTTCTAATATCAAAGTGTAGCAATTTTGAAGTCTTTAAAAGTTGACTTTGAAGTTTTTAAATTTGGAGAGTGTATGATAATATAGGTACATTTTATTATATTAATATTATTAATATTGCATTTATAAACGATTTGTGAATACAGGGATTTGGAATTTTAAAAAGCAGCAATTTTAAGGTTTTCAAGAGCTGGAGATTTTAGGATTGTAGAATTTGTAGATATACGGGAATGGAAATAGACTAATAGTTAAATATTTGGAGATTTATAGACGTAGGTATTTGGGGGCGTAGAAATTCTGGAATGTGGCTATTTTGAACCTTGGAATTTGAGGATTTTAGGATTTAGAGATCTACAGATATGGAAATATAGGAATTTAATGGTCAGGTATTTGGAAACGTGGAGATTTGTGAATACTGGGGGTTGGGATTGCAGGAATTCTGGAATATAGATATTTCTACATATATTGAATTTCTAAATTTTAGAAGATGGAAAATAAAAATGTCTATGTCCCCAAATTTGTAAATTAGAAATTTCTAAATCCTCAACTTAATATATTAGTAATTATTAAAACACAAATTTGTAAATTAAAAATTTCAAAATCCTTAAATTTGAAAATCTGAAATTTCTAAATCCCGAAAGTAGCAAATTAAAAATATCTAAATCCTGAAATCTATAAATTAGAAATTTCTAAATCCTCAAACTCACAATTCATAAATTTCCAAAACCCAAATTTAGAAAATTGGAAAATTCTAAAACCTACAAATCAGAAAGTTCCAAATCCTAAAATAAGCGAATTAAAAATGTATAAATCCCGAAATGTGTAGTATCCAAAGTCCATGAACCAGAAATACGAAATTAGAAATCTGCAAATTATCGAATCTTCTCTCAACCCCTTTCCAAATCAAGCTCCTAAAATCCTTATAAATTTCAAATTCCCTTTCTTCAAATTTAAAATTGCAGTCCAATTGCACCCGGATAAATTTCGACAAAATCACGCATGCAAATAGCATCATCCAATCGATTTCACCCAAATCGTGCGGCTCCGAATATTACATTCACCAGATCCGACAATTAATCCAACCGTCCGTAATCACAAAATACTACACCACAATATACTTTTTCTAACATTTCTTCTCCTATCAACGCTATATATTTCCGCACATCTTGTATCCGTCGTCCATTTCGAATTCACTGCAGTTCGAATTGTCGTAAAATGGAGGATCCCGTAGCCGCGGTCGCTCAGATCCGACATTTAAATCACTTTCGCCGGTGTAAATTTTATACGGTCATCCTTATCGTCGTTTCTGTGATGGCTAGTTATCGCCTGCGTTACAACGCTGTTGTAACATCCATGCTTTTTACGATCGACCACTGACAGCTGCACTTCTCTCGGCGTGAAATGAAACGCCATAAAAGCGTAAAATGAACGGTCCGGATTATTGTTCGGCGCAATGAACGGTAAAACAGCTGGGTTTCTTTGTTTGCGAACAAACCGCCGGGCTACCATGTTTTACGGAAAATGTAGAAAACGTGTTGGTATATTATCGCCTTAATTCGAATCATCAATCGCGGATTTCTTATGAACACACTAAAACTTCTCAATTTACAGTTAAAAGTTTCATGCGTCCGGTAATTGTCCTAGTTCAGTTTTATTTTATAATGGAGGGACTTTGTATTGTAATGATTTTAATTCTTTGGGTGACTGAATTTATTAATTGTGATTTATCATTCAACTTGGTTCAGATATTAGGTTTGATTGTTGGACTAAATTATTAGAGGGAATTGTTGTATTTAATTATAGGAGTCAATTGGTACATTCAATTTTTACTGTCAACTATTAAAATCAATTATTAGGGTCAATTATAAAATTTAATTATTAGAATCAATTGTTACATTCAATTATTAAAGTCAACTATTAAATTCAATTGTTAGGGTCATTTGTTAAATTCAATTGTTAAAGTGAATTGTTAAATTCAATTGTTAAAGTCAATATTTAAATTCAATTATTAGAGTCAATTATTAAATTCAGTTATTAAATTAAATTATTAAAGTCAATTATTAAATTCAATTATTAGAGTCATTTGTTAAATTCAATTGTTAAAGTCAATTGTTTAATTTAATCATTAGAGTCAATTATTAAATTCAATGATTAGAGTCAACTATTAAATTGAATTGTTAGAATCAATTATTAAATTGAATTATTAGAGTCAATTATTAAATTCAATTATTAGAATCAATTATTAAATTGAATTACTAGAGTCAATTATTAAATTCATTTATTAAATTCAACTATTAAAGTCAACTATTAAATTCAATTATTAAAATCAGTTATTAGAATCAACTGTTGAATTCAGTTATTAGATTCAATTATTAAATTCAATTTAATTATTCAACTTAATAATTGTTGAAAAAGTTAGATTTCTGGATGATGTTTGAACAGTAAGTTTGGTATGAAATATTTCTGAAACCGGACAAATAATTATCTTTTTAAATTAAACTAGAGAAGAGAGTGTATAAAAAATGAGTGCCCTTATCTTGCTGAAAGCATGACAAACTTTACCAATTATTCAAATCTTACGTGTAACAACTGTCTGACCTACTTATTAGATTTTCACAGCGAAATGAATGTCAGTGAAGAATATTAGAGTGGATAAGAATAGAATCATAAAATATTCATTTTATCTCCTTACGTATGTATACATTAGTCCGTAGTCATAACTATAACTTATGTAAATTTTGATCATTGAACCTGAAGAATACTTTCGCGCTGAAAAATTTCTTAATATTTCAAATTAACTGAACGGAAAAAAGAACCGTCGGTAGAAGAATATCGTAATTGTTCAGTTTATCGCAAAGTTTCACCGAGCGAAAAATATTTGTTACAGCGTAACAGATGTAGCAGAGGGAGCACTGCAGTTATGAAACTCTAATCGCAGTTTGAAACGGATTCCGCTAATTAAACGAGCATCCGTGGAATCAGTTTTAGCAAATTAAGCATACAGGTACATTGAGTTCTGTCGGGAATTAGCGTACGTCAAACGTGCGAGTTACTTTCAATTAACGATTGCCGGTTAATCACATACGGCCGTGCTAGCACGCGTGCTTACGCTCGTACGAACACGTGGACGCATTTCGACCGAATTTCTTCTTGTTCCGCGTTTCGGGTTAATTAACGCGTTGAATGACGCGAGAGGCATCGATGACCACTGCGGCCGGTTTAAAATTATCCTATAATTGCTGAAAATTTGCTAATTACTCGATGCATCGAACGTTTTGCTCGTTTTAATCATCTTCGAGTGTTGTCTGCCATGTTTGTTGGATGAACTACTTTCTCTATGTGCATAATTTTTAATTTAGATCGTCAATTTTTTGGGGGAGAATTTTGGAGATTTTTAGATTTAATTGTTTATTCATTTTTAGGTTTTATAGTTTGGAAATTTTCAAGTTTAGTAGCTCATCAATTTTTAGGTCTTAAACTTGGAAAATTTTCAAATTTAGTAGCTCATTAATTTTTAGGTCTTAAATTTGGAAAATTTTCAAATTTAGTAGCTCATTAATTTTTAGGTTTTAAATTTGGAAAATTTTCAAATTTAGTAGCTCATCAATTTTTAGGTCTTAAATTTGAAAAACTTTCAAGTTCAATAGTTTATTCATTTTTAGTGCATAATATTTGGAAATTTCCAAGTTCTATAACTTACAAATTTAAAGAGCTTAGTTTTTGAAAATTTTCAAGTTTAATAGTGCATCAATTTTTAGGTCTTGAATTTTGGAGATTTTTAGATGTAATTGCTTATAAATTTTAAGTTTAAAATTGGTTAGTTTAACAATTTTTAGGTCTTGAATTTTTAAAACGTTCAAAAGCTTGCCTATTAAATTTTCTTCATGTTAAATCAAGTATAATTTGATTAACAAAATGCAAATTTTAATCCTACTGAATAAATTCGTATATCATAAAATGACTTTATAAAAACATAGATTTTAAACATAAAATATGTACTTTTATCAAAGATTTTAAGTCAAAACTTCCTAAAGAACAGACATAGAAATAATCTGCAAAATAAACACCCACTTTTGTTCAAACACCAAATTCAGCTTGAGATAACCTTGAAAAGGACCAGCAAAGTAAAACTAAAAAGAATCTTCTATTTCCCCAACGAAATCGCGAAACTTTCATACACGGTATTTTCCCGGAAACAGCACGATTTCAGAAATATTTCGAAACGTTGAAGTGGGCACACCTAGTATAAAGCAAGTAGGTGCGCGAGATACCGAGTGGAAAAGTTAAATTGGAAAATGAAAGTTGCACACCGATTTTTTTCCACCGGCGAAAGAATGCGAAAAAATCTAACGAATCAATTATATTTTCCCGACTCATCGGTTCACAAACGCCTCCTTTACAACGTCAGACTCCCGATATTTTTATTCGGTTAACGAGCAATTAGAAAAGAAACCATGCGGCGACGATGAATGGTTGGTAGAATCGCGGCTCGTGTCGCGATCTCTTTCGTAATCTCGACAGGCCATTCCGCTTGATTGGATTCACAATTCAATTATCGTGAGTCCTCGCGACCGTCGATCGATGGAGCCATGCAAACGAGCCCTATTGCTCTTCCGCAAAACAAACAGATCGACGTTGTCTGCCGTAGCACAGAAACGGCCGCCAGATTCCAGATTTCGTCAAATGATCACAGAGACTGAAAAATTTCCTTTCATTTTTAGAAAATTTCTCACTTTACCGAATTTATGGTAATTATGCTAAACAGGGCGGTTTTCAAATCTTTTATACTTGAGCAATTTTTTCTTATACATTTGACTGATTTATTTTAATTTTCGAGTTGCACTGTTTGGGGTAGTATGTAGGTCTGTGTTAGGTCCAAGTTATGTTTGAAAGCTGAAATGGATAAGAAAGTCATATCACAAGTTTCAGTTACATGATGTCAAGTTTCACGATTGAGAGTGTGTTTGAGTTGTACTCAGATTTAATTTATTATTAACCCCTTAACACTAGAACTACCAACCAGTCAAAATGACTGGTTTCAGATTTCTCATTTTATATTACAAAATTTTATTGTCGTAATTTTATGGAAATCTGTCATATTTTTTTGAGGTAGAAACTAGTTCTATACGTTATTTGATGCTTTAGTATTTATTTATTTCCCTTTTCATTTTAATTTTCATTTTTCACAGCTAGCTAGTTATCGGTACAACGTGAAAACACCTGAAAAATATTAGACACATTATACACACATTCATTGATCAGAACTGATTCAAAAATTCAATTGCAGCAAAAATATGAATCTAGTTTACATAGTAACTGTAGTGTGCGACACATGTGCGTCCCAAGTGCGTCACGTTATTGTAGGACAAGGGTTAAAATTATACATATTAAACACTTTTAACCTGCAACACAAATTAATACATGAATTTCTTCAAAACTGACCCAGTCATATTTTAATCTTATCGTAACCAACGATACCATAACAACAAATAATACAACAACAATTTCATTACAGCAAATAATAGTTTCCCTCACAATGCAAAGTTTGATAACAAAAGAGAATCGAAAATTCAAAGGTGACTATCCGTGAGTTACGCGACAAGTTACCCCACGCACGAAAGAAGGGAGAAGCCGAGATAGAAATAAAAAAACGACGGGTAAGGGTGAAAAGAAGAGGGAGCGAAAAGGAGAAGGACAATTCGGAGATTCGCGACACTAAAATTTCACGACTACGCCGAGGCAATTTCTGCTGATCGAGGGGGTGGCGCTATCATGTCCTTGTCTGTTCCTGTGTCTTAGAAGAGGCCAACAACTTTCGCGAGGCCATCGAGAGTCAACGGTCGGGAAAATGAGTGCCATCTCTTCCGGAACACGCACCCGGAAGATCCCGGAGCACCAGGAATTCACAGGGAGGGCCGAAAGTCGAGTGGTGAAATTCTGTGACTCGCAATCGGATGACGAGGATGATCGGAGGTGTTCGGTTTTATTTGGGGATATGGGGACTTGGGGATATGGGGACTTGGGGATATGGGGACTTGGGGATATGGGGACTTGGGGATATGGGGACTTGGGGATATGGGGACTTGGGGATATGGGGACTTGGGGATATGGGGACTTGGGGATATGGGGACTTGGGGATATGGGGACTTGGGGATATGGGGACTTGGGGATATGGGGACTTGGGGATATGGGGACTTGGGGATATGGGGACTTGGGGATATGGGGACTTGGGGATATGGGGACTTGGGGATATGGGGACTTGGGGATATGGGGACTTGGGGATTTGTGGATTTGAGAATTTGAGAATTTGACAATTTGGAAACTTGAAAATTTGGAAACTTGAAAATTTGGAAACTTGAAAATTTGGAAATTTGGAAATTTGGAAATTTGGAAATTTGGAAATTTGAAAATCTGGAAATTTGGAAATTTGGAAACTTGAAAATTTGGAAACTTGGAAATTTGGAAACTTGGAAACTTGGAAATTTGGAAACTTGGAAACTTGGTAACTTGGAAACTTGGAAATTTGGAAATTTGGAAATTTGAAAATTTGGAAATTTGGAAATCTGGAAATCTGGAAATTTGGAAATTTGGAAACTTGGAAATTTGGAAACTTGGAAACTTGGAAACTTGGTAACTTGGAAACTTGGAAACTTGGAAATTTGGAAATTTAGAAACTTGGAAACTTGATAACTTGGAAATTTGGAAATTTGGAAATTTGGAGGATTTGAGAATTGGGGAATTTCGAGATTGTAGGATTCGGAAATTCGAAAGTTTAACAATTTGAAGAGTTACCAATTTAAAAATTCAGAAATTCAGCAATTTAAAATTCTAGAACCCTAGAAATTGAAGTACCAAGAAATTTCTAAATTATAAAATCCAAGAATTCAAACATTTGAAAAATTAGAATTCTCCAAATCTAATATTCACAAAATGTGAGCGTAAAAATTTTGAAAATTTTGAATTATGAAATTTGAAGTAAAATAAAATTCTGTTCACAATCTTCCTACAAAACCTTGAACAAACGTGCCCCATCCATTATTAACAAAGGTAGAATTCACAATCGATCAGTTTTCCCAAAAAGAATACCGATTTTTGTTTTCTGAATCTCCTCTTTGGTTTTATTATTCGTAAGCCTTTGATGCTTAGAACAACGTAACACACTGAAAAATATGAATGCGACAAAGAGACACTAACTGCATTTTTCCTGTGTGAAAAAAGCTATTTTTTATTCAGCTGCTCGCGCCAGTATTTACTGTTTTACACGATGCATCTGCAATACTGATAGTATATTACAAAAACGGGAATGTTGTTTGCAACAAATCTCGTTGTTCGTTTCACCAGTTTCAATATTCAAAAGTGATTATAAAAAAAAAAAAAAAAACAATGGAGAATCTACTAAATCTCTCCCGAACGTAATTCCTGGTAACAAAGTTATCCACGGAATGATTGAAATAAATTAGTCGCACAGAATTTCTGAGTGATTAAACATTTTCAGCACAGTCGGATAATCCTCTTCCATTAGATTGCGACGTGAAAATTAATTTTCAAATAGAAGTACATTAATAATTTCGCGAAAATTAATAAAGCTGAATATTTGATACAACTGAATGCTACATTAACAAATTTTATCATCCCTGACACAATGATACTCCAGAGATATAATTTATTTCGCGTGTCATTTTCGACATTGATACCTCAGAGACGATAAAAGTTCTGTATTAATTAATGTATTCGATTTAGTGACGCAAATAAATGCCCGGTTTACATAATTATTGTCCGTTACGGTTGTCTGTTAACTGATTTATGGTACTTTACAATTTAAATCTGTGTGATCATGGGGTTAAATAACAGAAAAGAGATTTATGCAGTGGGAGATTAAATGATGGAAAAAGAGTCCATGTTGCTAGAGATTAAATGATAGAAAAAGGAGTCAGATGGTATGAGATTAAATAATAGAAAAGGATGTTCTTTGCAAATGGAGGTTTTCATTTGAATATTAGATTGTTTTTGATTACAGATTCGATTTGTTGAATATCAACATAGATATTTGAGTTCCAAACATAATTCAATGCAGGTTCAAATCTAATCACTGTCTCAGATTTACCAGAGATCAAATTTAACGCAGATTCAGATCTATCAGATTTAACCTAACAAAGGTTCAGGTCTATTGGACTTAACAAAGATTCTGATCCATCAGATTTAACCTAACAAAGGTTCAGATCTATCAGATCGAACGTAACAAAGATTTAGATCCATCATAGGTTTAATTCAGCACAGGTTCAGATCTATTTCAGATCTAGTATGGGTTCAGATGTATCACATATCTGATCTCCCACAGGTTCAGATATATCACAGATATAGTGTACACAGATTCTCATATAACACTGATCTAAGCTACTGGCTCAATTTTCAGGTTCATATTATCAAAGATTCAACTTACCATTGGTCCAGATTTATCAGACTTAACCTTTCATCACAAGCATCACGTGTTAGATGTATCATACGTCAGACACCTATCACATCTTCACATCTATCAGATCTAACTTACAACTTGATTAGGGTCTAACCTAGTCAAGGTTCTGATCTTTGATACATTCCTTGTCAACAATTTTTAAGCGCAATATTGATCAGAACTTACACGTAATTATAATTAGAATCACGTTACGAAAATTGGAAGTAAAGCATGCAACGTTTTAAACATTTATCGCGAAGTTATTAAACGACCATACAGTTTAATACTTAAACTCAATATTGAATTTACTTGGAAATAACACGGAAATTATTAAATCAAGCAACCTCAGAGTAAGGCAAGTAGTTACTAAATAAAAAATAAGATTCTACATTTCAGTATCTATTTCTAAAATGACTCCATATTTTATTTTTAAAATAATTATAGACTCGTTCCACTTCTACCGCGTAAAATTATCTCGGTTCTACTTCGTTTTGACCCTAATTTCAACTATGTCGATTATTCCGAAATATAGGTAACATTTCAACGTCACGAAAGAACTGGAGGTTAACCCTCGTCGGTTTTATATCGGTGTCTCGATTGAAAAGCACATCTTTGTCCCCGAGTCTTTTCTCTCCCAATTTCGATCTCCTTTGTTGCGACTCCCTTTAATTTTCAGGCGTTCATACGATTTTGATGTTTCTGAAGACGTTCACCGGTGTCTTTGATTTGCCCGCGAAAGGACCCATTATCCGAACGTCTCGAAGCGTTTTTCTCGCCCGACTCCGCCCCCGGGTCGACCATCTTTAACGTAAGCTCGACTCCTGTCTAGAAATATCCATCATCCTTGAGGCCAGATTTTTAATAAAACTTCCAGCACCGGCTGCTGCCGCTGCTCCATCCTTAATATGCTCTCATCCCATCTATAGTGATCATCTACGGAGCCGCTGATTTGCCTCCCAACACTCGGCCTCTCTTTCTCGTTTCCTCGTCGTTTCTTGTATCTCTTTCCCTCTCCTTGTATCTGGTCCTTCGGTCTCTTTTCAGTCTCTCGGTCTCGCTCGCTCAGGTGTACAGCGAATCGATCGATTTCACAACCGGGATCCATTGTGGCCGACACTCGACCCCCGGACAATACATCGGCTGGAATGTACACACGTCGGGTATACACGATGTTATAGCGTCGCAATCGAGGCTGAACGTAACAATGGACGTCTGAGAACGATTTGACTTTGTGCCCATAACAAGGGAATATGTTACCTGGCAAATTCGCGCGAAACCGGTCGATCGTTATTCCCTGATTCCAACAGGACCTGGCTTTTTTACCGCCGCGAGTGTCGTGTATCACAAGGGATGCGATTTTCAAATTCACGACAAGATTTCACGGATATTTTCTACCTTATGCGAGTTTTTTGGAAGAATATATACTTCTGCATTTATTATTATACGTTTCATTTGATTTTATTAAACTTAATATGGAAATTGTAATTAAAACTATTAAACTTCAGTTGGAAATAGTTGCTGTTTATTTGGATAGCAATTTTTATTTGGTTACAGTACATTGTATTGTGAATAAGAGATATTTTTAGATTGATCAAATTGATCCTATCGATTGACAGATTGATCACATCGATCAAAATGATTATTTTAACAGCAATTTTGAAGTCAATAAAATAAATTGGATTAGGGATAACAATTTCGAGCTTTTGAATTGATCAAATTGATCTTATCGATTGATAGATTGATCACATCGATCAAAATGATTACTTTAACAGCAATTTTAAAGTCAATAAAATAAATTGGATTAGGGATAACAATTTCGAGCTTTTGAATTGATCAAATTGATCTTATCGATCGATAGATTGATCACATCGATCAAAATGATAACTTTAACAGCAATTTTAAAGTCAATAAAATAAATTGTATTGGGAATAACATTTTTATATTGTTGAATTGATCAAATTGATCATATCGATTGATAGATTAATCACATCGATCAAAATGATTACTTTAACAGCAATTTTAAAGTCAATAAAATAGATTGTATCAGGGATAACAATTTTAAGCTTTTGAATTGATCAAATTGATCTTATCGATTGATAGATTGATCACATCGATCAAAATGATTACTTTAACAGCAACTTGAATTAGATGAATACCTAAGGGTTGAAATTAAAGAGAACTATTAGAACACAAGTAGCTAAATCATTTTGCAGCTCCACATACCTCAAAAATATCCAACACGTCGTAACAAACGGTGTATTAAATCAAAATAGAAGATAAATCGATAAGGGTTGAGGACAGAAGGAATCGAGAGAGAAGAGGAACGAAATCTTTCATCGAGAGAACGAAGAAAAGCCGAGATGTACGCGGATGCCTTAGCAGGGAGTTAAGGTTTGGAGTGCAGATGGCAATGTAGAAGGGGGTGGTTCGAGAGGGTAGTGAATTAAAGCGGCTCGTCCTTCCTAACGAAGTCAACACTCCGGGCGGACGGATGAGGCTGCCTTGTCGAGCGGAGACTGTCGTAACAAGCGTAATCTTATATAAGACGGGGGTTGAGGGGTGGGGTGAGGGTCAATTGTAGGCGACGGGATGAGAAACGAAGGTAGAAGGAATCTAAAGGGAGTAAGGTTAGGAAGAAACCTCAGACCACTGGCTCGAATTATGCCTCGTTCCCTTCTACTCGGATCCGCTTCCTTTCTCGCGTCTCTTGCGATTTGATTCCTTCCGAGGCTACTTTTGCGGTTTTTATTGCGTTGACCGATTGAATTTTCTCGCCTTTTACGGGTTATTAGCCATTTAACTATGCAACATTACTTAATACATTCGTCAGAATTATTTAACTTCTGCATTCAAAATTTGCATTAATTCTATGTCTCTTTCGATCGTTTAGATCAATGTGATCTATGTATCAATCAATATGATCAATTTGACTAATTCAAAAATATTAACGTGATACACCTAATACAATTTATTCTAATCAAATAAAAATTGCTATTAAAATAATCATTTTGATTGATGTGATCAATCTATCAATCAATATGATCAATTTGATCAATTCAAAAATATTAATCTGTTGTTACTAGTACAATGTATATGAGCTACATCAAAATTGCTGTTAAAATAATCATTTTGATCGACGCGATTAATCGATCAATCAATATGATCAATTTGACTAATTCAAAAATATTAACATGTTACACATAATACAATTTATTCTAATTAAATAAAAATTGCTATTAAAATAATCATTTTGATTGATGTGATCAATCCGCCAATCGATATGATGAATTTCATCAATTAAAAAATATTAAATTGTTATCAGTAATATAATGTATATGAGTTGCACTTTTAACATACTTAAAAGTATGTTTAATATTATTGACTATTATTCTTATAATCGCATATGTAATAATTTAAAACCAAGAATATACTTCAATGAACATCTTCATCCCCTAATTTCATCCCTTTGGTATTCATGTAATTCAAACGTAACACTTCTAACATTCTTGACCATCGTTTATACAATCAGGTATCTAATAATTTAAAACTAAGAATGTTCCTCAAAAAACATCGTCACCAGTTTCAACCCTTAAACCTAAATGAAACCTAACGACTACTTAACTATAATTATCCTTACCTATAATTATCGTATCTAATAAATTAAAAGCCAGAATATTCAGAGACCAATTTCCCTACCCTCAGTCCATCGAAATATCCAATTTACCTATCATTGTCCTCCGTTTCATCCCTTGTTCGGTAGCAGTCAGTCCATCGTCAGTTCCGCTCTCCTTTGCCCTCCCGTTGCCGCTTCGGTTGCCATTAAAATGATAAAATAATGTTTGCGATGGTAAGTGCCACTAAAACCCGCCGCTTAACCACACCCGCCGACTCACCCCTCGTAAAGAAGCCGACCCTCGACTTTGTACCATCTTGTCGAACCACTTCTGGCTCACGCTCGTTCGCCCTGGTGCTAATTTACGAACGCTGTACTCGAGCCGGCGACGAGTAATCGATTTATGGCCACCGGGGGTGAAAGTGGAGGGTTCAGAGGGGGTTGCCAGAGAACATCAGGGATTTTCAGTCCGAAGAAACCGAGACAAGAATGTCCCGTTCGGAAAAATACGATATCCTAATTATTGCTTTCTCGTTTACGAACTAATGGGATACTTAGCGAGTAATCATCCCCTTTTCACTGTACACATTTTTAACAAATATCAATAGACGAGCGTCGTGTACAAAATCGTTAGGATTACGGTACTTGTATCGCGGAAAGTTGGAGGAGCTTATAGAGTTTCGAAGCTTATTACCTCGGCTTGCTTCGCTATATTGCCGGTAGTTGGCCAACAACCCCCAAAAACTTGTTAATCTTAATGATTGTATAAAACGCGATCAAGTTAAAACAATCAAGATTAAAATATCGATATCGTAGACAACAATCGAGTGGACATTACATGAAGATCGTGGATAAAGATTGTATAAAACACGAGCGAATTTGTGGACAACAAACGCGTTGGAGAGATGGCGATAAAGAACGCGGTTCGGTTTCTTAGGAATCGGAAGAGATAAGTTAGTTCGATGTCTGCGAGAGGAAGACGATTCGATTTATGGGGACTATCGAGGGCGATAAGGAGGGAAGGTGGATACGGGGCTCATCAAACCGGGAATGCTGATTGCGTTAGCCCTCGGCAAGTCATTCCGCTACCCTTACTTGCTAAATGACCCTGCATTTCGGTTGGTTCGCACACGTTGGTTTCCTGTCACACCGATGCAAATCTATATCTGCAATTCACAGTAAATCTGACTCTCACAGGGAAACAATTGATTGATTACGAAGAATTTTTATTCATTTTTTATTTGCACGATTGAGTTATTTTTAGGAATTTTTATTCGGTGATCGCGTGAAAATGCGGTGCAAATTTGGGAGATTTTTGGGGATTTTTTATTTGCAAATGAGGGACTGATTTTTGGGGACTTTTAGTAGTTTTTAAAATGTGCGAATTGGGAATTTTTGTGGTGTTGGGGATTTGGACGATTTTGGAGAAATTTTAATTTTCAGATTTGGTTATTGGGAAGTTTGGAATTTTTGGAAATATGGGAATTTCAAGAATTTGGGGATTTGAGGATTTGAGAATTGAGAAATTTGGGATACGAGAATTTGGGGATTTGAAAATTTGGGAATTTGAGATTTCAATAACTTGAGAAGTTGGTAATTTGAGAAGCTAGTAATTTGAGAAGCTAGTAATTTGAGAAGTTGGTAACTTGAGAAGTTGGTAATTTGAGAAGTTGGTAACTTGAGAAGTTGGTAACTTGAGAAGTTGGTAACTTGAGTAGTTGGTAATTTGAGAAATTGGTGACTTGAGAAATTGATAATTTGAGAAGTTGGTAATTTGAGAAGCTGGTAACTTGAGAAGTTGGTAACTTGAGAAGTTGGTAACTTGAGAAGTTGGTAATTTGAAAAGTTGGTAACTTGAGAAGTTGGTAACTTGAGAAGTTGGTAACTTGAGAAGTTGGTAACTTGAGAAATTGGTGACTTGAGAAATTGATAATTTGAGAAGTTGGTAATTTGAGAAGCTGGTAACTTGAGAAGTTGGTAACTAGAGAAGTTTGTAACTTGAGAAGTTGGTAACTTGAGAAGTTGGTAATTTAAGAATTTGATATCTTCTAAACTTCCTACTTAAAAAATTTGGTAATTTAACAAATCAGAAATTTTAAGAAGATAGAAATAGAAATGTGAAAATTTTCGAATTTCGATGAATTCAAGGAATTTTTAGGATTAGGAAATTTGAGAAACACATGTATATTTATTTATATAAATATTTGTCAACTCACATAAGTACAATATAAAAACCAACAATCTAATCTATATTTCCAAATCAAAAAATTCAATCAAACACTAAAATCTGCGAATGTTTACCCTTTACGTGACATTTTTGCGCATCAAAAATGGAATTGAAAACAGTTGCAGTAGCAATGGCGGATCGATCGCCACCAAAAAGAGGGTAAAAAAAAATGGTAGAAAATCTTCGACAGTGGATAGTGACAATGACCGTGCAACGTTCATCTCGATTGGCAGTAAAAAAGCAGAGCGTGGTTTTCGATCGTTCCCGGTGACCATTTCCCTTCCTCTTCCCACCCCCTGCAGGTCCTCGGTTCTTTTTTTTTCTCCGTCACCGGAAGCTCCAGTGGCCGACGAAACATTTTGCCATGGACGAGCGTCGACGCGTTGGAATGAGACGCGGTTCGTCGATTGAAAGCTTTTTAATGACCGAACAAAACGACACTCCCTAACTGACGGCAGATACTGACTTTTGATGCCGTCTCGTCGACTTTCTGGCTAATCTCGGTATCACGTGAACATCTTTTCAATCGTATCGAACGTTCGATTGATCCCATAAAAATAACGTGACGTAAAAACGATCGCGGTTTGATGAACGACAAACGGGGTCGGAGAGGGTTGCTCGTCGGGGGATGAAATTTATGATCGTAGAGTACTAAGAACTTTCAGATTTTCACCGCAGGAGATATACTGTTCTATCATTTTTTTCTGTGTTACAAATTGAAATCGATTTTTCTAATTTGGCAGTTTTTCAATTTTTAGTAAATTTCTCGTTTTGGAGATTTTTGAATTTCTTCAGTTTGTCATCTTGTGAGATTTTGGGTTCCAAATCTCCAAATTTTTTCAGTTTATCAATTTGTAAGTTTCAAAATTCCAAATCCCCAAATTTCTTCAGTTTGCAGATTTCAAATCTTCAAATTTCTTCAGTTTGTCAACTTACAAGTTTCAGAGTTCCAATTCTTCAAATTTCTTCAGTTCATTAACTTATAAGTTTCAAGGTTCCAAATCCTCAAATTTCTTCAGTTCATCAACTTGTAAATTTCTAGGATCCAAATCTTCAAATTTTCAATTTCTCCAACATCCAAACCCCCTAATCTCCAAATTCCTTTCAAAATTAAAGAACTCAAAATTCTTTAAAGCACCCATAAGAACATATAGAAGTCGCCTGCAGCGCACATGTTGACGCACTAAATTTTTATGTAACATCTCTGTTCCAGCAGAGATTGTTGAGAGGTAATTTTTGAAATCTCAGCAACAAAACGATCGTGAAACGAGACACGAAAGGATTACGAACCTATCTAGAAAGCATCTTGCAGTTTCCGCTGAACGCGGTCTGATTCAGACAGTGGAACACCATAAGTACCCGTCGAGAAACATGAAATCAGAAGAAAAGAAATGGCGGAAAAGCTGGATTGACCGCCGTAGATGAGACGTGGTGGAAGCACGCGAGAGTATCTGGCCACGATAGATACAGCACGTTCGATACGAACAAAGTGAAAGCTAAAAGCTTACGTATTTAGGATCGATGGAGGTCACTGTAATTTATGGTTGCTTCTTGATACTATATAATCGTTCATCTTTCTTATTTTTTTCTTTTTTTGTAGTGTTGTTAATGGTTAGGTGTATGGAATCATTTGTTAGGTTACGTTAGTTACTTTCGGATATCAATTTTCAAATTTTCAAGTAACTATGTTGTCTCTAGACATTTTTTTTTGCAAGCTTCTAAGGTTTCGAATTTTTAAATTTCTAAATTTAAATCATGAAATTTAAAATTTTCAAACTTTCATATGTCAAAATTCCCAAATTCCTAAATTCTGAATCCCAAACTTGCAAATCTCAAATTCCCCAGATCCTGAACTTGTATGTCTCAAATTTCCCAAATCCCAACCTTGCATATCTCAAATTTCCCAAATCTGAAATCCTTTAATTTGTAAATTCCCCAAATTTCAAATCCCCAAAATTCTAAATTCCCCAAATCCCAAATTTCCTAAATCCTAAATTCCTCAAATCCCAAATTTCCCAAATTTCAAATCCCCAAAATTCTAAATGCCCCAAATCCCAAACTTGTCCTTCTCCAAATCCCCAAATTTCCCAAATCCCAAATTCCCAAATCCCAAATTCCGCAAATCCAAAATTCCCCAAATCCCAAATTCCCCAAATCCCAAATTCCTCAAATCCCAAATTCCCCAAATCCCAAATTTCCTAAATCCCAAATTCCCCAAATCCCAAATTCTCCAAACCCCAAATTCCCCAAACCCCAAATTCCAAATTTCCCAAATCCCAAATTCCCCAAATCCCAAATTCCCCAAATCCCAAATTCCCCAAATCCCAAATTCCCCAAATCCCAAATTTCCCAAATCCCAAATTCCCCAAATCCCAAATTCCCCAAATCCCAAATTCCCCAAATCCCAAATTTCCCAAATCCCAAATTCCCCAAATCCCAAATTCCCCAAATCCCAAATTCCCCAAATCCAAATTCCCCAAATCCAAATTCCACAAATCCAAATTCCCCAAATCCAAATTCCCCAAATCCCAAATTCCCACATCCTCAAATCCCAAATTTCCCAAATTTCAAATCCCCAAAATTCTAAATGCTCCAAATCCCAAACTTGTCCTTCTCCAAATCCTCTACAAATTTCCCTACACCAATCATAACACCGTAAACTGCAATTTCCAACAAAACACAATACAATAATTTCCTTATTCAAAAGTTGAACCTCTCCCGCGACAGATGTACTAGACTCGTACAGCGTAGACGATCAACTCATCAAATTGAAGGGACAAAATTATACGTAACAAGGTAAATCGAAGAAAACGAACCGAAACGAAGTTATAAAGCGAATCGTTCGTTGTTTCTCGTCGAGCTTTTGTTCTGCCCTTAAGTCAGAAGTTTGAGGAGCCCCGAAGAAATTTTCGAGAAAGTTTGTTCAAAAATATTGAGGGAACTAGTACAGAGCTTCATTGTGAAGCTACCGAAGAAAACTTCGACGAGCTTACATTATATCAACACTCCGTTTGACAATTTGAAATTTAATAACTTCTGTTGCTTCACGGTATTTAACCACCGTCGTGCCACGTGATACTCGTTCGAATTATTAAACATGATATTCTTTGATCCTAAAAACGTAACGAATACTCGGAAAGTTTCGAATTACGCCAAAAACCGATATTTTGATACGACGAAACGCGTGCAGTTGGAAATTACATGTTTCGTTGATTTTACCGATGAATAAATAAAGTATTTGTTCAAATTATTACGTTGTTGAATATCGAATACGGTGTTGGAATATTCGAAAATTGATGGTATGGAAATATTGTAAAATGAAACGTATGGTTTATGAATTTGAAGTTTCTGGTTTTATTTGGGAGACTGTCAATATCTGTTATTGGCATTTTTAGTATGAAAGCAGTGGTTGCTGTTTTATATTGAAATGACTGGTTGTTATATTATAATAAAATTATTAGTAGCCATTTTGTACTGAAATGATTAGCTGCCATTTTGTATTAAAATGACTGGTTTCTATCTTACATTAAAATGACTGGTTGCTATGTTATAATAAAATGATCAGTAGCCATTTTGTACTAAAATGATTGGCTGCCATTTTGTATTAAAATGATTGACTGCCATTTTATATTGAAATGATCGGTTGTCATTTTGTATTAAAATGATTGGTTTCTATCTTATATTAAAATGACTGATTGCTATGTTATAATAAGATGATCAGTAGCTATTTTGTATTAAAATGATTGACTGCCATTTTATATTGAAATGATCGGTTGTCATTTTGTATTAAAATGATTGGTTTCTATCTTATATTAAAATGACTGATTGCTATGTTATAATAAAATGATCAGTAGCCATTTTGTACTAAAATGATTGGCTGCCATTTTGTACTAAAACGATTGGCTACCAATTTGTACTAAATTGATTGGCTGCCATTTTGTATTAAAATGAAGTTCGAAAACAATCAAACAAAACGTTTTGTTTGATTGTGCGAGCATTAGGAAAATAAGCAAATAGCAGGATGTGAATCAAGGACGTTTGTACATTATAGACGATGTAAAGAGCATGATGGTTATTTCATTTTACAGGAATAATGTTTGAAGCTCCAACAATTTGGTAAAGTAAACGACTGACGTGCACAGCAGAAAGTGCTTCACTATGGATGTGGGAATTAATTGTTCTAGACCGAACTAGGTAGCCCAGAGTTAAAGAGGTGAAGTGTGTTGAACTTAACGAGAGGGTTGACTCAATTATTAATTAGGTAGTCACAGTTCTCTTTCAACTGTCTGAAAGTTGAGAAATCGAAGGACATTACAAAGTTTCGATAAAATAGAAACTTGTATTTACAATTTATGTTCAATTCACATTGTAATATATTAATACTTGTAGTTCATTAATTGGTAATTAATTAATTTGCTCAATTTGCACTTTTAAACATCGCGGTTATACAGTGTACTATTACATTTACACTAAAATTTGATAACAGTTTGCTTAAAATAACTGAAATTAATAGCGGGATCGAATGTGTATTTTATTAAACAAATTTCATCGTTTAAGTGGTGAAACGATTAAACAGCTCTATAGTCGCATTACCAGATTAATCGAGCTGTCGATATCGTGTCAGTCCAGTTAATACTCAGGCTCGAGTAAAAATAATTATTTCGGGGAATCAGTGACCGACGGATTTTCAACGATTTTTTATCCTTTTTATGAACGATACTGGAAGAGCAATGGAGTCAAGTATCTCTCGGCGACATCCTGTGCTCAACGATCGAAGGAATCTCGTTTTCCCCCGGATGTTTTGCGCTGTTTGTCTTTGTCTAGATTCGCGTGAGAAACGAGCCGATCGAGTGGATCCGAACAATCCGGGCCCCAGATGAGAATTACGGGAATTCTATGGGACGCCAGTCTATTTCTTCCCTCGCACCTTCCTTCTTTTTACCATTTCACACTCCCTGTAGACAAGAACAGCTTTCCAGTTCAAGAATTTTACAGCGAAAGTGTAAACAGCTCCGTAGAATTAAAACGTGCTGCAAAAATCGTGGATTGCACAAATCATTTTGTGATGAGTCAACAAAATTTGAAAATTTTAGTCTTCAAGGAAGTTTTGTGGTTAAAATTGAATTTCAATTGAATTTTAAAAAATTTTCAATATCTAAAATTACTAAATTTCCAAATTTGCCAGATAGAAAATTATGAATCAACAAAATTAGAGAAAGCAAATATCATTATCCTTTGCATATTAAAAAATGTGTAAATCGAACATAAATTTGAATAAATTATAAATTCAAGGAACTAATATTTCAAATTACACATACGAATAACACTCTCATAATTGAAAACTACTGTAAAAAATAGTGCAAAATAAAATCCATCAGAGTGCATATATCTTGCAAATAGCAGCATTCTGTATGTACGCCTGTATAATTATACATACAAGCTCTCTAAATATTCATATCGTATATTCGAAACGATGGTACGCCATTTCCAGCGTATGGATCGTCGAACGAATATCACCGAAAGGCATAAAAACCATTAAACGTTGGACCAGCGTTATTTATTTGCCATTTAATCGCTGTTCCATGAATGTGCTGGCAGTTCTTCAATTCTATGAATACAACCTTAATAGGTAACATGCAGTTTTTTTAATTTATTAGAAAATATTTATTTTCTTTCATAATTTTTTCATTTATTTTCTACGTAACAAATTAGAAGATCATTTTTCACTTATTTCTTTTCGTTCAAAATTATTTACTTTAAAATTCAATGAATTTTTAATAAAAATTTCTTATCAAAATGAACGATTTTTGCATGTGTGTACATATATGTGTACATACAATGGACAGATTTTATACATATGTGATTATCTATATGTGCATGATGAGATTTTATACGTATATTTATAAATGAAGAAATTTTAATGTTTATTTACGTATGAAGAGATTTTATACGTATATTTATATACGAAGAAATTTTAATGTCTATTTACATATGCAGAGATTTTACGTATAAATATTTATGTATGAAGAGGTTTTATAAATTTACATTTTCAATAATATATTCATCTTAAAATAACCTTTTCTAAATTTTTATGAAACACCCTCCTGAAACAGCAAACATAATTCATAATTCGTATAGTTTAACGTATGAGTGCATAAATATCAATATATAATAGAGTGTATATATTATATAATAGAGATACGGGAGTCTTGACCGATGTAAATGTTACAGCAACTTCCAGACATTTATATATATTAGATCGTGAATAACCGTTCCCCCGAGCGGGAAATATCGGGTCAAAAGTGAGTTATCGATATCTCGACGTTCGCTTTTTCATTTTACTGAATTTCCCATGCGCAAATTCGTATCTATTTTACACGACAAATATTCGATTCTACGGAGACGTATTTCCTCGATCGCTATCACGACATGAAAACCACACACGGTTACCCGAGCTTCGAAGATATCTCGTCTGGGTTGTGTAAATTTATCGACCACTTGGACAAGAACAAGGTACTCGATACAGAGAGAGAGAGAGAGACGCTACCCGGTAACTTATCTACAAAATCGCAAACAGGATTTCTAATCAGGCTACGATTTAATTGCCATCTTCCGTAAATATTACGGGAGCTTCCTTTTGAAATTGAAAAACGTAATGAAATCTTACATCAACCTGTTTTCCCTTTGATCTTTTATTTTCATTGGGGCAAAGATAACAGCAAAGGGTATTTCAACTATTTCAAGCCCTCGCTGTCGTGCCAATTGAATTTCCGGATGAATGTTTGTGTAAATTAAAATTTATTTCGAAATCTTCTTAACACTTTCGTAATCAAGGCCGTTGTTTTCATTGTAAACTTCAGCACTGCGCGGCGGAAGGTAGTTTGCATTGAATTAAGCCGTAATATCTCGCGGTATACTGAATTTCTTGCATTAAAAAGTTTTGGGCATCAGTCATTAATGACGCATCGATACTTCATTTTTCATATTTTTTTTTTAGGTTATTTTTTATACCTTCATTTTTAGACACAGATAAATTATTTTTTGCACGTCTATTTTTGGTCACAGAAAATTGATTCATTACACCTCTGAATTGTAGGAAATTCATTTCTGATATTTCTATTTTTAGTTACAAAATGTTTATTTTTTTTTATGTCAAGTTTATATTTGTATCCCTATTTTTAGTTACAAAATTTTTATTTTTTTTCATGTCACAATTTTATATTTGTACCCCTATTTTTAGTTATGAAGAAGTTACTTTTTGTACTTCTATTTTTAGTCACCGAAAATTTATTCATTATACTTCTAGGTTGTAGGAAATTCATTTTTGATATTTCTATCTGTAGCTGCAAAACGTCTATTTGTTTTAATTTTTCTTTTAATCATAAAAAGCTTTTATTTTACACCCGTATGTGCAGTTACAAAGAAGTTACATTTTGTACTTCTATTTCTAGTCACAGAGAGTTAATTTCTTCTATGTTTCTTTTTAGTCATAACAAGTTTTCATGTTACACCCTCATATTCAGTTACAAAGGAGTTTTTCGTACTTCTATTTTTAGTCATAATATTTAATTAAGTCATAACCATAATTCCTAACCTGGTACATTTATTAACCCCATTGTTAAACTGAACTAATGTTGAAACATTAAAATTGAATGTTAAAATTGAAACATTTCAAAAATTGTAAAAATGTGAAATTGATGACCAGTCGTAAAAAGTAGTCAGCCATTCCGGAAACATTTAATTCACTAAAGATCCAATTTCCGTGTTGTGTCATTGCTGAAACAACACCTCGGCCAGTCCGGTCGTGTAAATTCATCGACCACTCGGCCACCAAGCAACGAGATGCGCCACACGAGCCCACACACCCCCGCACACGATCTCGTGTAAACGTGTGTCATGCAGCAACACAGCCCTCTTTCACAGCAGCGTGTTGGATATTGGTAAAGTTGCACGCGACATCCTGTAACTCCAACAACCCCCTTCACCCGACCCGTCCACTAGAATTCCCAACCCAGCTGCTGTTGCCTTTTCAACCTACCCCCTTCTTACACCGCCCCTGCTATCCACCCTTCTTCGACTGTTCTCCTCCGGTAACCTCGATGCGGTCTCTCGAGTTTCCAGAAGGAGCCAAGTCTTCCAACGAAATAAAAAGACCGAGCAGGGATAACTGGGAGCAGGGTTGGGCTGCGACAAGATTCGATGCATCGCGATAAAACGATACTATCAGCCGTTCGGGGTTGCTTCGAAGTGACGAACATTTTTCTGGATCAGCGTTGTTCGAGGGTTGCTATTTATGATTGTTGACTTATCTGAAACGTGTTTGCCCTGATTTGATACTTGTCGGGGGTAGATGTTTTAGGGTGATGTTTATTGCGGAGGGGTAATTCGATGATGGTGTTTGATATAGCGGTAACAGTAAATATTTTGGGACTTCGCATATTCAGCTCATTTTATACCATTGCGAAATCTTTCGACTCGAACGGTTTGAAATAGCGAGATAACGAATCAATGATCGATTAACCTCCCCAAAAGATTTAGCCCTGCTAATTCATCAATCTCTTGGACTCATCAGTACCCACACGATCGATGGCTCGTTCATTAATTTTAATCTCCGATTTATTTTGGTCTCTCAGGCAACCTCGTTCTCGCGGTAACTCGATTCGAGAACTCGTTAGAATCGATACGTTTCGGGTTGCTTTCTTCGTTCTGGTCTTATAAGCTCGAATCACGGAACGTCTCTTTCTTTCTCCCGGTCTCTGTTTCCGCGTCATCTTTATTCAAGGGAATAACGAGCGTCGCGTTTCGTCGTCGAGAAGGCGAAACCGATCGTCGGGGACTAAGTGGACCGAATGAAGACTAATGGGAATGAAAAATAAGGGGGTAGAGACAGGATGAGGGTAGTCGAGGTCCTGTTAGTATTCATGGGATTCCATGCATTCGGATTATTATTGATTCGTGCGACGCGTCCGAGAAATTGGCCCTACGGGATTGCGGCTTCTCCGCCACCTTTTAACCCTTCCCTTTTTACAAATCAGAATTTATACTGACAATTATTCGGAGACTTTATCGGCAGAGATTAAGCAGTAGAATCGGTAGATTCTTGTGTAAGATGATTGTAATTAATATGCGATGTCTACTTAGCGTAGCATCTAATAGGACAGAAATATGGGGCTAACTTGGAAAATAAGTACCAAATTCCATTAGTGACTGGGTGAATTTTGTTGTAAACGATAGATCACGAAATATTATAGGTTGCATAGTGTTTGAAGATTTTAGGCGACATTTAGGGTTAGTTGAGTGTTGTTAAATTTTTAGAGAAGGTATGAGTTTGACCAACTTTCTCACTTCTTCATTTGCAAATTTTGTAACTTTGTGATTTTATAATTTTGTAAATTTGGTATTTTGGTATTTTGGTATTTTGTCATTTTGTCACTTTGTTACTCTGTCATTTGGCCATTTGATCATATTGTTCTTTTGTCATTTTGTTATTTTGTCACGTTGTCACTTTGTAATTTTGTCATTTTGTTATTTTGTCACATTGTCACTTTGTAATTTTATCATTTTCTTATTTTGTCACGTTGTCACTTTGTAACTTTGTCATATTGTCATTTCATTTTCTCAATTCTTCATTCCAATATCTAAAATCTGATCTTTCCGTAACCTACAACTGAACATAAAAAATGTTCCACCGAGAAAGAACAAATGTCACCCAGATATCGTCACAAGACTTAAAATACCGCGTCGGAGACAAATAAATGATCAACTAGCAACGGAAAACAGAATTCCAACACGGAACAACAACTCGTACTATTTTTCTATAAAGCTCACGCGGACCGTGTCGAAAATCGATTAGGGATATTGATAAAAAACCGATGGAAAAATCAGTGGATGACGTGGATGAACGGGTGGTAAGGGTGGCTAATACAGGGTTCGGTGAAAAACAAGCTCGACCCGACTGCACGTCGAATATATATGCGTGCTAGTAATTTTTTAATTGTGTTACCATCGGACATTTTTATGGTCGCTATTCCAGCGCCACGATGCTCCGACCTCCGAACTATTTTTTCCGTGTTTATTCTAACCTTTAAAAGCATTTCTTCAGATTCGACGTAGCATTAACTTTACTTTCTTTTTTTTAGCATTGTGAGTTTTTTGTTGTTGAAGAATAGAAATGTGGGAAAATTATTGTTTATGGTCTCCTTTTTGAAGGGTTAGGTTAGAGGTGAGGAGTTAGGTGACAAGTTAGGTTAGATGTTAAGTTACAAGTTAGGTTTGATGTTATGTTAGATGTAAGGTTAAACGTTAAGGTTAGGTCAGTTTTATGTTAGATGTTTGGTAAGAAGTTAGTTTAGAAGTTAGATTAAGTTATGTTAGTGATGATGTTAGATGTTAAGTAGCTGAAGGTTTCAATCTTCAAATTTCCCAAAAAAATTTAACATGAAAAATTTCATCAATTTTATAACAAATTTTATGGTCTACAAAATTGCTAATAATTTTTTTCAACAGCACAACCGAATCGATTTAAAGTAAAAATAAGTGTAAAGTATACGAGTTTGATTGTTGATATAAATTTTTTCCACCTCAACGGTATTGCTATTATTTTTAACATTTGTTCGTTTCAGTTTTCAGTTTGATGAAGTAAACTTCGTTACTAACGTGAGTCGGTGAAATTTCGATGTACCATTGGCGTTGATACAAATTGGACTTCTAAAAATACACGGGTAATCTCAGATCGAATGTATCTCTGACACCATCGATCACAATTAACTGGAAGTTCTAGCAATCTTCATTAATCACGTATCAACCCACTGAACGCATTGACGTCGTCTGAAACTGAAAACAAGAGTTGATTAAAACACGAATTTAGTGCAACAGTTTCCGCTCACTGTTGGTTTTGTTAATTAAATATTAATAAGCGCGATCAAAGCGTGGGGAAATATATATCGGGGGTTTACGGGATTTGAAACTTTCGAGATGAGCACGGGAAATTTGGATGAGATCGAGAGATCTTAATACTTTGATATGATAAGGGATCATGGAAGTTCGGGGAGCAAGGACTCATTTTCGAGCTCGTACATCTTTGAACTTGAGAATTCAAAGTTTTTTGATTTTCTGATTTTTAGATTTCGAGGTTTTCAAGTTTTTAAGTTTTTAAGGTTTCAAGTTTTCAAGTTTTCAAGTTTTCAAGTTTTCAAATTTTCAAGTTTACAAGTTTACAAGTTTTCCAGTTTTCAAATTTTCAAGTTTTTAAGTTTTCAAACTTTTTAATTTTCAAGTTTTCAAGATTTCAAGATTGCAAATTTTCAAGACAAATTTTAGGTGAAAATTTTGAGATTTGGGAATATGAGAATTTAAAAATTTTGAAATTTGGATATTCTGTCTTTAAATATGAAAATTTGGGTATTTGCAAATTTCTAATTTAAGAAAAGACGTATTTTAAAATGCAAAACGTCGATTCATTTTTAGTCTCATTAAAATTTCAATAACTCATTTGCATAGGTCGCAGTTCATACATTGCTTTAAAGGTTAGAATAATTAAAGTAATTAGAGATAATGGATACTATGAATGATCCAAGATGAAAATAAAAAATTAATTGCAGTATTCCTTTTCTCAATATTAGTTAATATCCGGAGGTACATTATGAGTGATTAAAATTTCCTATACAGGGTGTTTCACAATTAGTGTTACAGAAAGGGGTTGTAACTGCCATGATTCTTACATTAAAAAATTTCTTCGCTTATCAATTATAGATACTGCTACTATTTGAAGCTATAAATAATAAATGTAAAAAAATATCGTAAAGATATTTGGTATCAGTGATATCTGGTTTAGTTAAGATTAAAGCTACCAGTGAACAACCCTTAGTACAGAAGTAAGTATATGGCGAAAGTAAATAAACGATACACTGATCCATTTTGATGAAACGCAAATTTCAAGAAAACCACAAATCAACAAATTCTGTAAATTAAAATAAGTACCCCATAAAACAGTCTATAGTTAAAAAAAACCTACCAAATCTCCAAGACCTCCACTCAGCCCTTATTTAATCCAGGTTAATCTTATTTAAACAATGTACTATTCACGTTGAAACAAGAATAAGTATCTACTAAACAATACAAATGATGCATAAAAGATTAAAGTCATTTAAAAGAATCCAATTTACGCGAAGCAAGAAAAGAATCGTGGCGTTTATCCACGAAATAAAACGTTTACAATCTATTTCCCTGGTTCCGTTGAATCAATTTACATGCCCTTCCGGTATCAGGTCTAATAGCCCTGGCCTCACTTTCGTCCCCGGCTCGTTTCGCCCGGTCCCTCTTTTATTTTCGTCTTTTTTTGGACCCCCACCCCGTGCGGCAGCAGGCAGCCAGGATCAACGAAGCTTTTATTAGTTCGACGCCGGTAGCACTCGATCTCTGGTGTGCTCTCTCATGTTGACAGGGAGGCATCGGTGCTCATGGAAAAGTGGGAGAGACAAAAGGGACAGAGGAGGACAGAGGGTCGAATTCCCAGTAGATCACTGTCAAGCCTCGAGAAGCCAATATAAATACCTCAACGCCTCGCCCGGTTTGCTTTCTCGCATTGCTGTACGGCTGGCCCGTTGTAACCTGTCTGTCCCGTTTGTTTTCTCCTCACCCGAGAGAAGACTGGAAACTGAAGAAAACGGGTAAAAGAGCTTGCATGCTGACTATGCTCTTTTTCCGGGAACGGTAACGTGTGTGACGTACTCAATAAGCGTGAACACCCATAATTATCTGTTGAACTATTGAAAGTTTGATAGACTAGCATAGCTGATGCATTTAGAATAAGTTTCAAGTTTCAAATTTTTGAATCTTTGTAAACATATACTGAAGTAGAGAAGTTAGAGAACTTAGAGAAGTAGACATCGAATGATCAAAGCAGGGCATGTACTCATCACAAGCCCATTTCTGGCTCATAGAGTGAGCCAGATTTAATTTGTATTTGCTGTTAGAGAAATAGAAATTAAATGGTTAAGCTAAGATATATGCTGATGACAACCTTGTTTCTGGCGCTTAGACTGATACCGATTTAAGGAACTTCCCACCAATAGTCCTAATGTGACCGTTCTGATATATGTACCGATGACAACCCACAAGTTGGCGCGTGGTCAAAGTAAAATCTATCCCATCATAAACACTTGCAGTTACATTTGACAACTGTAAGGGTACACATCGGTCTTCGGTTCTCATGTACACCGTAACCACTTCATAAAGCTCAGATAGAATTATACGACACAGGTGATGAGGATCTCATCACACTTCATCACTCAAACACTATGACTAGAGCTATGTGATGACCAGTGGTCTAGGTACTCTTTCTAAAGAACCGAATATGAACGCTAAAACTATATGAAACGAATAGTGCTAAATATTCTATGAATAGAACGTCTACTTAAGTGTTGGTAGTTCGAGTTGTTTCAATATTTGTATTTATGTCAGTACTCCAGAATGTTGGATTTGGGGAGGGTTGGAAAGCTGGAATGGTGGATCTTTGGAGTATTCAAACTTTGGAATGGTGGATCTTTGGAGTATTCAAACTTTGGAGTGGTGGATCTTTGGAGTATTCAAACTTTGGAGTGGTGGATCTTTGGAGTATTCAAACTTTGGAACGTTGGAGCTCTGGAGTGTTGCAACTTTGGAGTATGTGAATCTATGGAGTATTCAAACTTTGGAGTCGTGGATCTTTGGAGTATTCAAACTTTGGAATGGTGGATATCTGGAGTGTTGTAACTTTGGGATATTGAATCTTTGGAGTATTCAAACTTTGGAATGGTGGATATCTGGAGTGTTGTAACTTTGGGATATAGAATCTCTGGAGTATTCAAACTTTGGAATGGTGGATATCTGGAGTGTTGTAACTTTGGGATATTGAATCTCTGGAGTATTCAAACTTTGGAATGATGGATATCTGGAGTGTTGTAACTTTGGAATATTGAATCTCTGGAGTATTCAATCCTTGAAATGTTGGATTTCTGAAGTATCCAAACTTTGGAATGTTGGATCTCTAGAGTATTATAACTCTGAAATGTTGCATCTCTGACTTATTGTAACTTTGGAGTGTTAGACCTCTGACATATTTTAACTTTGAAATATTGGATCTTCAAAGTGTCTTAACTTTGAAATATTGGATCTCTAAAGTATTCTAACTTTGAAATATTGGATCTCTAAAGTGTTCTACTTTAGAAATACTAAATCTCTAACTACTCAATCTCCACAAAAATTAATTTTTGAAATGCCAAAACCTCTAAATACTAAAACTTCCATACCATGATACTTCGCCACATATGAATTTTATAACCTCATACGCCCACTATACCATATCTAACCTAACCTAAAACATCCACACAAACACAACATATTCAACTCACAATAACATCCTCAACTCAATAACTCAAAATCCTGAATCACCGTATATTTCCATAACTAAAATCATCCATCAAACTATATCTACAGAGGGCAGTACATTAATTTAAATTTGACAAAAACCCAATAACCTCTCCGGATATTGCAACGGCCAACTAGCTGCAACACCGCCGGTTCAGAGATGTAAGAAAATTTGCTCGGGCGGTTTATCGTAGGGAAACTTAATTGCAATTGTTCTCTTCCTTTCGGGAATGCAGCAAAGTATTGTTGCTGCTGAGAATCGTCTATTAGCGTGCAAGGAAGTTTCTTGGTTCGTTGCGAGGGGAAGAGCTTTTATGGCCATCGTTCTAAACGCTATCGGTGTTCTTTTTAATTCGATCGTTTGAATCTGTTGCATTTTAAACGCTCCTGGAAAATTCAGCTTAAAAGCGCCTTCTAATCTTATCGGGCAACAGGAAATTTTATGGACATTTCGATAGTTTAACGATCACAAATATACAAATTTTATATGAAAATTATTTGTGATATAAAAAATAATTATATATTAGTAACATAAAAAAGAGTGATATATTAGTAGTATAGAGAATGATAAAAATATAAAAATTTTTATTAGTACATGAAAAATATTACCAAACAAATACATCCAACAATTTCAATATATTTAAAAAAATTTGAAAACGACATATGCGACCAACTCGCTATAAAATATTCAGTCCGCTAAAAATCCATTTTTTCAATAATATCCTTTACAAATGTACGTTTCAATCGTTTACAGAATAAACGTCATACATTCATCAATATTGTTTATAAACGTGATTCAATAAATATCGAATATTTTACTTGGCGAGTGTACGATCATTTTTTCCTCATTCCCGTCATCCACAGTTTTCACTTTATTCACTTTATCCGTTTAAATTAAAAGCATCGTGTCACGGGTCGTTCGTCATCCAGGACTAGGGAATTCATCCCGCAAGTTTCTCGATCCGTCGTGCAAAAGTGGTCGCTGGAGAACGTGCGTGTAGCTAGATGCAGTTTTTCGAAGTCAAGAACGCGAGTTATTTCACGTAGAAGCCAGTGTTCCATTGGACGTTTCGGAGCTTACTTTTGCGGATGGGTCAAGCATGCAACCAGACTTTCTCAGACGTTCGTTTTTCATCTGTCTCCGAGGACAGAAACTTGACGGCGAGGGGAATTGCCGATCTACCGTTGTCCTTAACAATGTAGACTATATGGGGAATATCTCGTCACGTACACTTGGACGCAATCGAGACTTACTTTGGATTAGGGTAAATTTTAGGAGTGGAATTTAGTGGCTTTTATGTTTGTGGAATGTGGAAGTTAAATTAGATTTGTTTTACATTTACTATTTTTGGAATTTTTAATTTTCAATTTAGATTTTAGATTACCATGTTTCTAAATTTCTGAAACTTAAATCCTAACATTTTAAAACATCTAGATGTCTATATATCTTTAGAAATCCGTAGAAATTTTGGAATTTTTAAATTCCTTAATTTCTAACCTTTTAAATCCCTGATCTGCTAATTACCTGATCCATTAAATCCCTGATCTAAATTCCCGATCTTCTAAATCCTCGACGTCCTAAATGCCTGATCACCTAAATTCCTGACTTACTAAATCCCGGACCTCCTGAATCCCTGATTTCCTAAATCCCTGATTTCCCAAAATCCTTGATCTCCTAAATCCCTGACCTCCTAAATACCTGATTTTCTAAGCCTCTAATCTCCTTAATTTCTAATCTCTAAAATTCCAAAATTCCTCAGTCCCCAAATCCTCAAAATTCCCAAAATCCCCAAAATCCCCAAAATTCTCAAAATACCAAAACCCTAAGAAATCCCCAAAATCCCCGAAATCCCCAAAATCCCAAAAATTCCAAAAATCCCAAAAATCCTAAAAACCCTAAAAAAATCCCCAAAATCCCCAAAATCCCAAAAATTCAAAAAATCCCAAAAATCCCAAAAACCCTAAAAAATCCCCAAAATCCCAAAAACCCCAAAAATCCAAAAAATCCCAAAATACTCAAACTCCAAGTTCCCGAAACCTAACATTCCTTTACAAATATTTATTATACGAATAAAAAATAAACCAACGATACACCTTCCTTTCGCTATATCGCCGTCTTTCGTACACCTCCACAGCCACACAACCTACACGTACGTGCAACAACTCGCGAGCGAAATGAAAGGAAACTTTCCGCAGAAAGTTCGTCCTCTTCTATCACGAAAGAAGTCGATTCTCGATTTTACGCTTTTTGTCAGCACTTGCGTCGTCTTGACCATCGAGATCGTGATTTCCTTCAATATCCAGCAAGTTTCTCTCGTTTCTTGCCTCTCTTGAGCCATGCTCTTGTTCCTGCTGACAGTTTTCTTTAGGGTAGTTTTGTTGGACGCCATCGAAGGAGATGTTGATTAAAAAGATCGTCGAGCTCCTCGTTTCGTTAATGATAATTGAACAGATCGGTGAAATAAAACTTTTTGAATTTTTGTACTAAATTATTAGTGTTAATTGTTAAACATTTATTCGAAACTCGACAACAGTATTTACTCTTGAAATATTTGTTCATGATACACAGAGGGATTTAAAGTTTCTTTTTTTTATGCAGTTGATTTTATTCTATTATTTCATTATTTTTGTTTATCCTGTATTACACTTTATGTATACCGTTTTTTGTGTTATACGTCAGTGATGCGTTACATGCAATTTTTTAATGAAAAGCCAGCCTTTTGTTCGGTACTTTATCAAAAGCCTTGTTATTTTTGAAACATTCAAAGAAGCGCTCGAATTATTTTAATAATGGAACGGCGAAATGGTTTTAATTAAAAACTGCAAGGGAAAACGGTGTTCAGGTCCCGATATCCGTATAATGAATCGGTATTTCAGTATTTTCGATTATTCCCAGCCCGTATTTATCGCCACGGGCCATCCATGATACGAATTAATTCGACAAATTTACGGTGTATCTCCGTCTAATTATACGTTTTCGAGTATATTTATTTACGTATGATTACTTCGTTTGAAATTAAATAACCTTTCGATTAAACCTGTTATCTCTCGCGAAAGATCCCCGCAACGCGGTTTTGCATTGTTGAGTTAAAATTCGAAAAAAGAAATCGACAAATAGTTTCTCGAGTCATAAGATCAAATTCTTTTTTAAAATGTCGAATATCTAAATTAATCTCGAAGACAGAGAAAAATATTTGTTCAGTTAATTTTGCGTATAATTTTTAAACTTAATTTTGCACATATCTTCTTGCACTCTGTATTAAGGAATAACTTTAATATCGAACATCTGAATTACTCTCGAAGACAGAGAAAAATATTTGTTCAGTTAATTTCACGTATAATTTTTAAACTTAATTTTGCACATGTCTGCTTAGAAGCACCCTATATTAAGGAATAAAGGGACGTTGAAGAAAAAGAACTTCTTCAACGAAAGAATATATAAGTTTGAAAATGGTTAAAGAATTGGAAGAGGAAGGCTTGATCACGAGGGATGCTTTTATGACCTTGATGATCAAGGGATGATTTTCCGATCCCGTATGCCACGTGGGTAGCAGAGTGGTTTAATGAGCCGCCCCTGTTCGTCCACGGTTGTTTCTCTCGAACGAACCCCGGATTTCCAGCCTCTCTTTCCTCCACCTTTGAAAACCACCCCCACCCTCTCTTTCACGGCACCTGTGCAGCCTTCGGTCCTGCACCCTTCGCCACCCTCACAATTACGTGGCGCGTGCTCTGACTAGGGAAACATACACCACAACTAGCATCCCCTACGGGCAACCCCCTCGAGACAGAGACGGAACGACTACCCTTCCTTCGTTCTGCCCCCAAAACCATCGCCTCTTTGCCTCCACGACCGATTTCTCCTTTCTCTTTGTATCTCTTTCCTAATTTCTTCTTTTGTTTTCGCCCACGACTTCTTTCCTACGAATCTTTTCTTTTTACTCTTTATTCGCACCACCCCCTCGGTTTTCGTAGTTTGCGACACGAGACTTTCTACGGCTTTTCAACCTTTTTCTTATGGTCTTTGTTGCCACGTTGTTTCGCGTTACGATGTTTTATGTGTGTCTTCTTTCGTTAACTTAGGGGATGAAACACACGTTTTAGTACCGTGTTTTGCATGGGATATTTTTTAAAGTACCATGTTTAAATTACTGGAAATACGGAGATTTCAATTTATCTTGACATTCAAGTTAATTGTAATTGGTACTTAATACAATGTTATTTATTTAGCTAAGGGTAGTATATAATACTACATTTAATATTACATATAACATTACATTCTACACTATACATATAGTATGAATGTAATTACATATTATACACTATAAACGTGTAATACAACAAACGCGCAACAAAACAAATGCGTAATACAAATATGTTACATAAATATAAGTTACATTTCTGCTACGTTTCATTAAAATAAACTTATGTACCTCAGAATGTTTTCAAGTTAAAAATTGTTCAAACAAAAATTGTCCGGAACAAAAATTCGTTTAGTTGGCAGTAAAGCACGAAAGATGGCAGTGTATTAATCATTCGATCGCGAGGATGAATTTTAACGAAGCATCCCTCTCGAAATTCTTCGCTCGGCTCCGAGCGTTTCGCGTGCCCAAGCATATCACAATTCATTTATTTATACGCTTCTCGGTTCATAATTAGCACGGCTTGAACTTCCATCCATAAATGCAGAAGAGAACACGGTGCATCTGCCGTGGGAAGTTTTGTAATCACTTTAAGTGCTGTCGCGTACGACTTGATGAGAATTCGAGGGAATGAAACGAACACGGGAATCTCTGCTAGTTTTAACTGCAAACCTCATCCCTCGGATACCGCTGGTTTTAGAAAATTGATAGTAACTTTATTCTGTTATTTCAGCGACTAATGAGCGTTCGATGCTGGCCACTTATACTTTTTTTTATTAAATTTAGAAACGTTCACATATTAAATCTAAGTAAATTTGAAAACTTAGGAATTTAAGAATTTTATGAAAGTTTAAAATTGAAAGTAAATTTTCAAATCTTAGTCCTAAAGATTTTAACTAATTAATAAAAAGGATAATTGTCTAAATGACAAATTTTAGATAACTGTATTTTTTAGATAACACTGAATTTTTTAATGTCATCAAATGAAACGAGTACGACATATTTAGAGCAAAATTCAATCAGCAATCTTTGCAAAATGTAGAACACAATCCGTTTCCATTTCTATACTTGATTAGAATAGCGACAGAGTGTTTACCTTACGCTACCGTATTGACACCGGTTCGTTTGACGCGTTTGCCGAACATAAGCAATGTAAGCAGGCTGTTTAATATTAACACTGGTTACGCGTACATTATGTCGTATATTTACGTCATACCAAGCGCTACCTGCGTTTTCAGCGCGTTCAATATTTATAATGTACGATCGGTTGCTAGAAGATACACAAACATTTTGTCGCTGATTTCCAGAATTAATATTCACCATCGAGGAATATCAATGATTTTCAGTCAATAATTATCGGCCTATTAAATGAAGCTGTGTAATAGTTTATTTATGTTTGAGACGTATGTTGATATTAAAATGTTTTCTGATTGGTATATGGGGAATGTTTGTACAGGTGATTGCAATATAATGAGGTAATAATATTTGATATGTAATATCATAATATTGTTCGACGTATGTTCACATCGAATAATTAAAAATACTGTACAGGAATTCCATCTTCACATTCAAGTCAATCATCTCACACTAAGAATATCAAGGAAGCATTTACATAGTCATTTTCGTCAAGTTTTAAGCTTTAAATTGATGTAGAACAAGCGCTATTTTAAGAAACTTTTATGTCATGAAATTGTCTCAGACTACTTACGTGTCAATATCTAATACTTGAGATATTACATGTTATTGTTCGATATAATTAGCAATTAGGTATTTTATGTTAAGAATATTAAAGGTGCGTTTATACGGTTATTTTCGTGGAGCTTCAAGCTTAATTTTGACGTAGCACAAGTGTCATTTGGCGAAACTTTTCTGTCATGAAATTGCACTGGACGATTTATGAGATCGAATCTATCATAAATTACAGAATAAAGAGGATAAAGTTTCTACGGCCCTATTCTGCACATTTTACCGCAAGTTTCCCGTAATGACACGTTGAAAGCAATAATCGCGCAATCGTTAAAAGTATGGAGGTGGACGATCAAAATTCAGATCGCAAGTTGTTTCTCGTCTGGCGGTGACTCGTCTCTGCCGGTAGAAAACGACGCTCGCTTCCCCGCGATTACCGTGAAAATTTATAGAAGACGGTACAAAGTTAGCCAAACCGATTTGTCATGAGTGAACGAACGCGCAGAAAAGTGCGATCCTTCTGGGGACAAATGGCAGCCACCATTTCCTACGTCGTCGTAGTTCTCGATGCAGTTTCACTTCTCCACTTACCTTATTCGATTTCACTACCAAATGCGAGAAAATGTACGTGTGCCACGATAGTCGTCGCGGGCACATATCATCCCTCTTGGATCACGTATTTTTCCAGGACCCGTCGGGAGACGATTCGGAGGAGGGAGAATCGTATTCAACGCGCGTGCGAGAAAGAAAGAAATAAAGACACAGAGCGACGGGGCAGGAGATCGAGCGAAAAAAGAAGGCAAGAGCGTGAAAGGGAAAATGCCTGGCGGGCTTTTGAGCTTCGATGGCACGCCATAATGTATCATTCCGATGATCCGATCGTGAGTTACGGAGTTTCGAAGTACAAGAGTGGATTTACGGTGGGTGGTGCGTGGAAGTTAGCCGCTGATCCGGCTCCAAGTGGAGGAATTCACTCTTGCACTTTCGAACCTCATAACTCACGAACCGGCGGGACGTCCAGGATTTCGGGACGTTATGGAATAATCTACGGATTTCGCTGTAACTTCGCTGTTTCTCTTTTTCGTATCGTGCTTTGTAATCGAACGGCTTTGTAAAAAATTGCTCTGTTTTCGGCTTTATCGAGTGGCCAATTTCGAAGTGCATAAATTCTAATGATTTCATGAAAGATTCGTGACATGTGTTATATATCGATGTGAAGCTTGAAGATTAATCAAAATAATAGTATGAATCATCGATATTGCTAATACTGAATTATCATTTAAACGTGTCAAGATATAAAATTTATATTCTTTCTAAGTAGTAAGACAGGAACAGTGAAATGTCCAATGCAATTTCATGACAGAAAAGTTTCTCAAAATGGTGGCTATATTACATCAATTTAAAGCTTGAAGCTTAACAAAAATGACCATGTAAGTGCACCATTAATATTCTCAATATAAAATGGCCGATCGTCAATTATAACAAACAATGCAGTTCTACATCAAACATTAAATTTTCAAAAGTGAAAAGTTTGAATAAAATTTCATGACATAAAAGTTTCTCAAAATGGTACTTATATTATATCAATTTAAAGCTTGAAGCTTAACAAAAATGACCATGTAAGTGCACCATTAATATTCTCAATACAAAATGGCCGATCGTCATTTATAGCGACCAATGTAGTTCTACATCAAATATTAAGTTTTCAAAAGTGAAAAGTTTGAGCAAAATTTCATGACAGAAAAGTTTCTCAGAATAGTGTCTCTAATACATCAATTTAAAGCTTGAAGCTTAACAAAAATAACTATGTAAGTGCACTATTAATATTCTCAATATAAAATGGCCAATCATCAATTATAACAATGTAGTCCTACAAACAATTCAATTTTCAGAAGTGAAAATTTCATGACATAAAAGGTCTACCAAATTACGATTACGACATTTCAATTTCAAATAAAGTTAACATTTGCCTCCCGTTACACGTAGTTTTCAAAGAAAATGCAGTGCTCCAATTTTCCTCCCACCCGTCAACACAGCCCTCCTCTTTCAACTAGTTTCCGAATTCGAACCAGAGAGAACTGTAGAACGCATGATTCAATTTAAAAATCATTCGCTAAGTGCTGGCGCTCGAAACATTCTTTTTTGTCACGAGAAAACAACGAGGATGCATTTCTTCCCCTCCCTGGTCCATTTAGAGGGCAAGCTTTAATTCACCGTATCCTGACGGGGGCCAGTCGCACCCCTATGAATTCCTTTTCGACGTTTCGACATCGAAATATGACCATTCGCCTGAAACTGGCAACCGGCGTGGTTTAACGATTCCCTCTGTCGCGAAAAAAAAACCAGCAGAGTTTCGAAGAAAAGGAGGCGAGGAGATAAAGCAGATAATCGAAGAGTGTTTGCGTGTTTATCCGCTCGATCCTCGGGGAGTTACGTATTAAAAAGGGGGATGATTTGTAACGAGATCGATCAGCCTACATCCTGTAAAACCTTCGGATAATTTAGCGACATTTAATCAAACCGGAATAATAGTCTTTTAAGACAAATTAAAAGATAATAGTGGTGTAATTTAAATATTTGTTATTGAAGGCAGCTACTGAAGATTATTCGAATTACAAAGGGTTCAGAAAATTCTCTGCTTTCTTTTATGGCAGTGCCAAGAAAAATTTGATGTGATCAACAAATTTATTTTCTCAAATTTTTGTATTGACATTTAATAATATTGACACCTGGTACAGCTTATCATGTGATACTACGAATTTATAACAATTTACTACAATAATAACTTACTATTTAAAAAATAAAACAATAAAGAATTTAAAGATAGGGGTAGTTTTTTAGACAGATGATTAAAAACAGTTACGGTTGGATTAGTAAATGAAAAAGTCAAAGAGGAAATTCAGTGACAAGAGACTCGATAATCGATGAACACCTGTACAAAGGAAGTTTGTAGCCATAAACGTTGGCTGGTAAATTGAGGAGGGGGCAATCTTATTTCCATCGTAGTCGAGGATAGTTCCGGTTGTACGTACGTCGATTTAGTGTCTTCGACGGGAAGTTTCCAGATGCTTTTAGCAGCCTTGGTTGGCGTGCATACTTCCGGCCTGCAGCTTGGCTTACGGGGTCCCTTCCTATGCCAATTAAGTGGATGTCTTGGAGGTTGGAGGACTCGACAGCTTGCGGGCTAAGTGGTTGTAATACCTTTAACCAGAATATGTCCGAACTTCTGCGAGAGAATGGAATCAGAAGTCCTCTGTCTGAAGACAAGGGGACCTTCACTGAAATCTCCATTCACATCTGTACATTAAGCTGCCATGACAATGAATGTTTAAATGAGATACTGGTGTCGTTTCACTCTGAATGAAACGTAAAGATACTATGGTCATTTTGAACTTCATTTCGTTACTTTTATTTGTCACTTAAAAATTTATTTTTTATGAGTAATCAGAACTGTTGCACAGCTATTCAAGGTACAAGATTGACAGTGAACCTAAAATTTTGATATTTAAAAATACAGAGACTGTAATTTAAAAATCTAGAAATTTAATCGCGCAGTGTTTCAGAAATTGTATTAACTTAATAGCTCGTTTGAAAGCTGGAAAATTTGTAATGTAAAAATTCTGAAATATACGAGTTACGTATTTACCACGTTTTTGTATCACGCGCTAAAGTTATCGCCTCGAAATGTCAGCTACCGTAGCTCGAACTTCCGTTTCAAAAATATTAACATCTAGGGAATAAATATTATTAACCAGGAAACATACATACAGTTTACTCGACTCTGTCAAAACTTGTAATGCTTTGCTTGCTTCCCCAGGAACTCTGCATCAAGAAAGCTCTCAAAGGTTCGCGTAAACTTTGCCGAAGTATTTTTAACTGTGCCAGAAACGAGATACAGTCGCAAAAGTAAAATCCCAAAAGGACGAAAGTATGAAGCATGATTCCAGGATAAATATGAAAAGTAATAAATAACATTACGCGTGTGTATATTTATGAATATCCAGGATGAATAGTATTTTAGCGTTTTCAATATTCTCAATATAAAATGGCCGATCGTCAATTATAACAAATAATGCAGTTTTACATCAAACATTAAATTTTCAAAAGTGAAAAGTTTGAATAAAATTTCATGACAGAAAAGTTTCTCAAAATGGTACTTATATTATATCAATTTAAAGCTTGAAGCTTAACAAAAATGACCATGTAAGTGCACCATTAATATTCTCAATACAAAATGGCCGATCGTCATTTATAGCGACCAATGTAGTTCTACATCAAATATTAAGTTTTCAAAAGTGAAAAGTTTGAGCAACATTTCATGACAGAAAAGTTTCTCAGAACAGTGTCTCTAATACATCAATTTAAAGCTTGAAGCTTAACACAAATAACCATGTAAGTGCACCATTAATATTCTCAATATGCAATGGCCGATCGTCAACTGTAACAGACAATGTAGTTCTACATCAAACATTAAGTTTTCAAAAGTGAAAAGTTTGAGTAAAATTTCATGACATAAAAGTTTCTCGAAATGGTGTCTGTAATACATCAATTTAAAGCTTGAAGCTTAACAAAAATAACAATGTAAGTGCACCATTAATATTCTCAATATAAAATGGCCGATCAATTATAACAAACAATATAGTTGTCATTCTATGATAAAAATGACCAGTAATAAATAACATTTGTATTAAATATTCCGGATTAATCGTATAAAGATTAGTATTTTAGCGTAAGGTTAATGGCGGCGAATTAAGCAATGATTCAGTGAGCTAAGTAAAAGGCACAACCGCGTTAAGTGATTGTAACAAGTACTTAACTAGAGTGCAATCTTGCTCGCCGCATAGCCCAGAAAACTTGTCTCAAGTTGCAGACGCAGTAGTTTACTGCACCACTTTGAAATTCTTTGAAGGATCATGCCGAGTTTACCTTTAAGTAAAGCTGAAATTAATTACGATTAAACAGCGGCTGTTTTGTTTCGCTCGCCGAAGTCGACGGGAAAAATTTATCAAAGTATTTTAATGAATTCAGAGGTACAACTCGATTAAACGTTCGTTCCTCGAAGGCAATTATTATGATAAAAGAAATTGTTTCGTTAAAAGAAACTTAAGAGGTCCTTAATTGCAGCAGTTAGCGAAACTTGAAGAATATTTACGTGTTGGTTTCATTTATCAATCATTTCATTTAGCACAATGCTTCTCTCGCAGTCATTTTAATATTTTGCAGGGCTTTGTACTATTATTTAACGCGAGTGCTTCGCGAAGCTTTGTTTTAATATTCTTCTCAAATTTTTTACAAAGCTCCTTTTTATTTTGTTCTTTATTTTACAAACGTTTTATTATCTCCCATTTTGCACAGTTTTTATGCACTTTTTTTAGTTAATTTTGTTAGTTTTTGTGAACGTTTCGTATTGTAAGATAGATTTCAGAGATGAGATTGCTAGAAAGAGATTGTGTAAACTGCGGAGAAATTCAGCCTAAGAGTATAATGCTTACAGAAGTGATTTCTTCGGTGCATTAAATTTGACTCGGCAGAATTACTTGAAGCATTCTTGAAGGATCAAGAACGCTTTGTGTTGGTTACACAAACTCCACGATTGTAAAAAGGAAAATTGGGAAGAGCTTGGGGAGATAGAAAATTTGGGTATCTACGAGAGATGCAATTACTTTTTACTTCCCTTTCTTCTGAATCCCGGTTCACTTCTTTTATTTCTGCTTGTATTTATTTTATCATTTCATGTGGAAACGAGAATTTTAGAATCAAAGGACACAAGTTCCCGATTTCAATTAAATTTGATATCCTGTTGAATTACAATTTACTTTAAGGGTCTGGTATTGTTGCAATGAAAATTTGTTCAAATATTAAAAATATCAATGTTCAAATATCAAAATATATCAAATTCCCTAACATTAACAATATTAAGTACACGTGTGAAGTAAACGTATGAAGTACACATATGAAGTACACATATGAAGTACACATATGAAGTACACATATGAAGTACACATACGAAGTACACATACGAAGTACACATATGAAGTACACATACGAAGTACACATATGAAGTACGCATACGAAGTACACATACGAAGTACATATACGAAGTACACATATGAAGTACACATACGAAGTACACATACGAAGTACACATACGAAGTACACATATGAAGTACACATACTAAGAACACATAATTCTCAAACATACATTTAATTACTGAAATGCACAGAAGTATCAAGCACATAAAAATATTAGTCCAAATACAAAATCCTCAAATGAAATTTATTCTTATAACCTTAACGACACACATGCTCATATGCTCATATACTCATATGTTAATCTTAAACAACGCAGTGCAAGAGTACCACAAAAAGAGTAACCCTATGACCATTAAAAAAGTTCAAAAACTAACTAAAATAATTTAAAATAATTATAACAGTTTTCATTAGAAAAAGCATCCCTGCATACACAAATACAGAAGTGATATCGAATATTAATGCGATTAACTGAACCTAACGAACGAAGACCGGTGTTCGAAGAGTTTGGGACACGGAGAGACAAAGAACAGACTGGTTGTTGAAGTCGGTCGTAGGTTTGTTCGGACAGGGAAGAAGGAGAAGGTCAGGGAAGTAGGAAGCCGCAGGAGGGTTGGGAAATCGGTGGTAGAAGAAGAGACAGGGGTAACAGAGCCAGACTGGACGGCGCTGGGCTCGTCGCCCTCGTAGTAAACAAAGCTGTAACTCTCTTCTTGCGGCGAGGAATCAATGCTTCGTAGCGAGCTTTTCCAGGAACAAACTCCTGCAGGAAACCCTCTCGAATGCATCCATCTTAGTTTCGTCGCAGCTTGCATGTTGATGCACTCGAAGCTGATGGCGTTGCAAAATGCCTTGATCTTACGATAGACCCTTTTTTTGGACTCATTCAACTTTCACCTGATCTTTAGAGTCTGATACTTTCGGGTATAATGACTCAGTAATTTTACAATATGATGTTAACAGCTAGACTGTAAATATTTATATTTTTATGATGTAGTCTGTTCACGCGCTGGGTAAAATATTAACTATTTATAGCTGATTTCGAAGGTTGTAAATCTTCGTCGACCCATGGCGTTTCCACAACTTGTTACGGTAGTGGAATTATATGTAGAGTTAGTATTATAGAGTAGAATTGATAGAGTGGCTCAGAGTCCTCCACACTGGTGTGCCCAGGTCAATGAAGGATGTAGTTCATCATCCCACTGGTAGTAATGATTATTGTATGTTGAAGTCGTTGATAGTAACAAAGTTAATGTAAGACTGACTAAAGTAAGTATATTCTAAGGAAGTTAATCTAAGACTCACTAGTCGCCTCCAAACAGCCAGAAAAGTAAGCAATGCAGGAGGTTCAGGACGCGAAGGCGTTACCAAAAAGGGCCAATCAGGACAAATTGTTATTTGTGAAAAATACTGATTGGTGAGATGGTTCAGCGAATAGAATTGTAAGATTTTTAGCTTTCAATCCAGGGTTGTAAACAACGTGTCGTTAATAAGGTGACCCAAACGGTTAAGAAATTTGGGTCCTTCAAAGGAAGTAATAAATGGGCACCACGTGTTTATCATCGGAATTCGAGCGCGTAGGCCCACTTTAGTGGGGTGCACAGTTTAGGACCATGGAAATAAACTTCTTAAGAAAAGGTATATTGGTATTAGGAAAACGTGCTTTTCTGGCCTGTTAGAAGGCTATTGTCAATTGTTAAGAACGTCAAATTGTGGAAACGTTCATATGGTCTTAAATATCAGTTTAAAAATTACAAAGGTGAAACGTTTTTGGGCTTGAGAAAATACCCATAAATATTACTTTAATTATATTCCGAGCAACTCGGAACATAGTCTGTAAAGTATAAGTCAAATGATCTACAAGATCCAGGGTCTATATAAAAGTTTATACTTATTTTATCGATGCGTTTACCGATTATAAATGCATAAATAGTAGTGAGAATTATCTGATCACTAAAAAAGATACAAAATGTCCAAGAATCAAGTAACCGAAACGAAAGCGATGACTTAGAGCAGTGATTTCACAGCGAGAAATTAATGATTCGAGGAAACACTGAATGCGTTGCATTCCGCGGACCGTCTGCTGTGAATTCCTTTAAAAACATCTATCTTGCTTGCTACATAAAACGGAGGTTAATGTTTTTGCTAAACAAAAGGAGAACGCGGGGCGTACAAAATTATACTCCCAACAGTTTTATCGTTTTTACTGTAGAGTTCATTTTGGGACGCAACAGGAGCGAGGGGAGATTTATAATATTTGGTAATATTATGATTTGGGAAATATGAGAAATTAGAGAAATTTGAGAAACCTGAGAAATTAGTGTAATGAATGAAATTAGTGAAATTAGAAAAGTTTAAGAAATTTGAGAAATTTGATAAATTAGAAAAATTTAAGAAATTAGAGAAATTTAACAAATTAAAGAAATTTAGGAAATTTGAGAAACTTGATAAATTTCAGAGCATCAAAAATCCCAAAACTCAAAGCTTCAAAACCACCCAAATTCGTCAAAATAAAATTTCCACGCAATCGCCGTTAACAGCGTAAAAACCCCAACAACAAATATTTGCATCGCGATTTATCCAATTTGATTACATTTTATCGCAATTGTTGATCCCAGTTCATTGACACGTAATGTACAATTTATTCGGCGTATCGATTCAGCAAATAAAATAGAATCTGCGTGAGCGTAATAAACACGTTCTCGCACACCTCGAAGGTAATCAAACTTTTATTCCGTTATAAAAAAATAATTTCGTCCAATAAAAGTTTTTCATTCCACCGAACGAGTCTATCGAAACAAATGTAATTTCATCGAGAAGCGAAACACCGTACTATTTTCCGAAATATTAACAAAATAAATATTTGGTGCCTCGAACAGGGCCGCAGGGAAACTGATTGGATAAAAGTAGGAAAATAAAACGGGTGAACGCGATTGAAATCCACAATCCGACGTTCGTTCGATCATTCAATTTAGAGACAAAGCAACATTCGGTTTAACAAGTCGCATGGGTCCCTTTTGGCATTTTGTGGCCGTTTGAGCGATGACGTTGTGGTGAAAACCACCGAGGGAGAACCTGTGGAACACTTGGCAGCGTACACTGAGGTCAATCGCTCGTGACGAAGGTTTTACAAGGGTGGGAAACGAGGGTTGGGGGCCAAGACTATTTCAGAGACCATGCTTAAGCCTTCAAAGGTGGTTAACTTCCTAGCTACCGTTTACTGCTTTTTCTATCGTACCTTATGGACACCCTATCTATTGTCTGACCACAGATACACTTTTACTACTTGCTTTCAAAATCATAACTTTTTTGTGGATTCTTATTTTTACTGGATACTGAACCTCAGATACATGGATATAAAAATTATTTCAATCTTAAATTTTTACTTATAGACTCAAAAATTATTTCTTCTAAAATTGTTTCTAACCAAAGATACTTTCAATGCAAATGTATCAACAAATTAAAAAATGTGTTCAAACTTTGCAAACAAAATTAAAATTCAATATTTGCTACACAAAATTGTTTCTCCTAAAATAGTTCCTAATCAAAGATACTTTCAATGCAAATGCATCAACAAATTCAAAAATGTGTTCAAACTTTGTAAACAAAATTAAAATTCAATATTTGCTATACAAAATTGTTTCTCCTAAAATAGTTCCTAACCAAAGATACTTTCAATAGAAATGTATCAACAAATTAAAAAATGTGTTCAAACTTTGTAAACAAAATTAAAATTCAATATTTGCTATACAAAATTGTTTCTCCTAAAATAGTTCCTAACCAAAGATACTTTCAATAGAAATGTCTCAACAAATTCAAAAATTTGTTCAAACTTTGTGAACAAAATTAAAATTCAATATTAGCTATATAAAATTGTTTTTCTTAAAATAATTCCTAAGCAAAGATACTTTCAATGCAAATGTATCAATAAATTAAAAAATGTGTTCAAACTTTGTAAACAAAATTAAAATTCAATATTTGCTACACAAAATTGTTTTTCTTAAAATAATTCCTAAGCAAAGATACTTTCAATGCAAATGTATCAATAAATTAAAAAATGTGTTCAAACTTTGTAAACAAAATTAAAATTCAATATTAGCTACATAAAATTGTTGCTCCCAAAATAATTTCTAACCAAAGATACTTTCAATTTGAATATATCACCAAATTAAAAAATATGAAATTTTGCGAACAAAATTAAAATTTAATATTTCAACATTGTTCTAAAAAAAAATAAAATACATGTTCTATCAAAAAATAATTTTACGAATGACAAATGAAATTAAGGTAAAATTTTCATCCCCTTACGTAAAGTTAAAAGGACGTGGTTTAATTTCGCAGGGGTCTCCGAAACAATAATTACTTTACCGAGGGCAGTCAATTATCTCCGCTGAATAGGAGTACAGGAGCAAGTAGCAAGAAAAGTCTCATAATCTCCGAAAGGAGCAGTTTCTTCCGGGCGTAGCTCATATTTTCTGGCAAGAATCTCATTTTCCGGTCGCGCCACGGCTTCGCGACGCTAAAATACGCTTCACGCTCGTCGCTTCTTTCCGACGCTAACCGGCGATGGATGCAATCGATCAGAATCCAGCGTGGTTCGAGACAAACGCCGGTAGTACGTCTACGTCGGGGCACGAGCGGGGGCAGATTTTTCGGGCAAAACGAACCGCGCCGATAAACTTCGACGCCCGGCGTCTGGTCGCGCCGGAGACGTACACGTTGTTACGGTGACAGTCGAGCCGGATAAATCGAGGTGAAAATTCGAACGTTGGAATAGGAAAACTGTCACGAGTCGGTGGCGACGCTTCGGATGGTTATGGTCGCCGAGACTTATGACAATGGGGGCTGCATCCGAGCCACGCTGATCGCGGGGTGTGGCTCGACCGGCGGTTTGTTTCTTTTTGGAACGCAGTAAAAATTCGGGTCGAGTTTCTGGGACACGCTGCTGCAGGAAATTGTGGATGTGCCACCGTGTTTCGTAATAGCTGCCGCAAGAAAAGAGTTGGTAATTCTACCTCGGGAAAATTAGGGGAACGGCTGGAACAAAAGTTTCCGCTTTTTGAGAGACCGAGAGTACTTGCTTACATGGATTTATGGTATCGTAAATTTAATGGTATTAACGCGGGAGTTATGGAAGTTTGATCGCTTGTTTCTGAATCGAAACTGATATGGGAAAAATAGGGAACTTATTGTGTGATCGTAAATCTAATTTGACGGTAGAGTTACTGATGTTTGTCATTCGTTAAATCATGGTGGGTGTAGAGGAATAGGGGGTGAGATCTAAAGGAGCTTATTGTATAATACCATATTTATATTACTATATATATTTCTATTGTATTATCATATATTATAATATTATCTTGTGATTTATTGTACAAGATTATGTAAGCTAATACGATAAGCTACTTTACGTATCATCCCTTATTTATCAATTTTCTTTATCTTTTGCGATTCTTTATCTTGACGAACGTTATTTCAGGACGTTGGACAGTTGGACATTTTTCAAATAAAGAAATTAGAGAATTAGGAAAATATGAAATCTGAAAGTTAGAATGTTAGGAAGTTAGAATATGGAACAAATGGAAAATGGAAAAATTTGGAAAGAGGAATAGTGAGAAAGTAGTAAAGTGGAAAATTGAAAAATTATAAGACTAAGAAATTACAAAATTAGAAAATTGGGAAATTGGACAATTGAAAAATTGAAAAATTGAGAAATTGAAAAATTGAGAAATTGAGAAATTAAAAAATTGAAAACTCGAAAAATCGAAAAATTGAAGAATTGAAGAATTGAAAAATCGAAAAATCGAAAAATTGAAGAATTAAAAAATCGAAAAATTGAAAAAGTGAAAAATTGAATAACCCGATAACTAGAAAACTAAAAAATTAGAAAAGTAGAAAATTAGAAAATTTCACTTTAGAAAAAAATAGAAACATAAAGAACTACAACTTCCTAAACTTTCTAAACTAAAGAGAAACTAAAACAATATAATTCTAAATAAATTACACTGCAACCCGTTGAATTTGAAATGCGCATAATGAACGTCTAAAAGAGAACTAAGAAACGTACGAGAAACGATAATGGAGAAGGTCGTCGATCAGGGAAAAGAAAAATCCGTCGTCGGAGAAACGTCTCCGGAGAAATAAGAAGGGCCGTTCCGCTAGTATACACAGGGTTGTTAACTTCCAGCACCCTTGCTTCAACATAGTCACACCTTTTTACTGCGAAAGAACGCGCCGATACGCTGGCGAGTTGCAGCAACCTCGCGATAACTCTCCTCCACGTTAACCAGCCAATGTTTACGAGGAAAATAAAACACGAAAGAAAGACGAACATGGCTGAAACAACTGTTTAACGTCCCATTTAACGCGACATAATCTGATGTTCATTGTGTTCACGCGCTGGGTAAAATATTAATTATTTATAGTTAATTTCGAAGGTTGTAAATCTTCGTCGACCCATGGCGTTTCCACAACTTGTTACGGTAGTGGAATTATATGTAGAGTTAGTATTATAGAGTAGAATTGATAGAGTGGCTCAGAGTCCTCCACACTGGTGTGCCCAGGTCAATGAAGGATGTAGTTCATCATCCCACTGGTAGTAATGATTGTTGTGTGTTAAAGTCGTTGATAGTGACAAAGTTAATGTAAGACTGACCGAAGTAAGTATATTCTAAGGAAGCTGAATTAAGACTGCTCGTCGCTTCTAAACAGCCAGAAAAGAAAACAATGCAGGAAGTTCAGGACGTGAAGGCGTTACCAAAAAAGGCCAATCAGGACAGATTGTTATTTGTGAAAAATACTGATTGGTGAGATGGTTTAGCGAATGGGATTGTAAGATTTTTAGCCTTTATTCCAGGGTTGTAAATTACATTTTGTTAACAAAGTAACCCAAAGCAATTGAGTGATTTGGGTCCTTCAAAGGAAGTAATAAATGGGCACCATGTGTTTATCATCGGAGTTCGAGCGCGTAGGCCCACTTTATTGGGGTGCACAGTTTAGGACCATGGAATAAACTTCTTTAAGAAAAGGTATATTGGTGTTAAGAAAGCGTGCTTTTCTGGCCTATTAGAAGGTTATTGTCAATTGTTAAGAACGTCAAGTTGTGGAGACGTTCATATGGTCTTAAATATCAGTTTAAAATTCCAAAGGTGAAACGTTTTTGGGTTTGACAAAATACCCATAAATATTACCTTAATTATATTCCGAGCAACTCGGAACATACTCCCCCCGTTGAGAGGGTACCGATCAATAATATAATGTCTGGGTACTTATCTTTGAGCTGTTGATTGTCACGTGGTATCACCTACGATTACCTTGATGTCTTTGGGTGTACCTGTTTTGCTTGATTGGGTAAAGTAGTACTCGTTTGATTTCTTGATAAGAATTATTGTGACACTTCGAATGTTGATCACCTGGATGGAGTTGTCTGATTCTGGATGCATAATTGAACCAAGAAGCCATTGCAGTGATGGCGCATTATTTTCTGAATAATGTTTTCATTCAAATGAACACTGAATCTCGATGATTTGTTTGATGATTTGATTTTCGCTTGCGTAGAACTCGTTAACGAATCGCCAATAACAAATTGTTCGGAATGCAGAATAGTAAACTATTGCGTCTGATGTGACAACATGAATAAACGTGATTTCACAATGATTTTGTTTGAATAATTAAAGTGTTGTCATTTGTAAAGTAAATAATTTAGTTCTTGCGACACATTTGAGGCTGAATTCTGATTGTGTTTGTCAGTTAGTTGTGTATTCGTGATGAAAGCAGTTTGATGAAGAATTGAAGATCGAATCAATTACCTGCATTCGATGTGGCTCATAGATTCTCAAAGAATATTAAGATTGTAAATTTATGTGAAAAGCAGTTTGAAATATTGTTATGTTGCAGCCTGTATGATTTATACATTGTTTTGAGGTTGATTAGTTTTTACGGAAGTTGGTTTTCCGTTTTACTTGGCATTCTAGTGTACCCTCGTGTCTTGGTTGCGTATGTTTTGTTGTGATGATTCGCAAAGGTGACTTAAATAGTTGGATGATTTGGGTCTTTAAAAGGAAATAAGGAATGGGTGTTAAGCGTGCCTGTTTGTCGTTTAAGTCTGAGTGCGTAGACCCACTTGTGTGGGGCGCACCAATAGATTGTATTTGAATGCGTAGACCCGTTTGATTGGGGCGCATTGATCAAGTCTGCAGTGAGACTGGCAAGAATGGTTGTGATTTGATTGTGTCCGAGTGTCATGCGTATCCTTGTGAGGATCGGACACTGCGCGACTGATAAAGCATTATGTTTGATTGTGCCCGAGTGTCATGCGTATCCTTGTGAGGATCGGACACTGCGCGGCTGATAAAGCATTATGTTTGTTTGTGCCCGAGTGTCATGCGTATCCTTGTGAGGATCGGACACTGCGCGGCTGATAAAGCATAATGTTTGTTTGTGCCCGAGTGTCATGCGTATCCTTGTAAGAATCGGACACTGCGCGGCTGATAAAGCATAATGTTTGTTTGTGCCCGAGTGTCATGCGTATCCTTGTGAGGATCGGACACTGCGCGGCTGATAAAGCATTATGTTTGTTTGTGCCCGAGTGTCATGCGTATCCTTGTGAGGATCGGACACTGCGCGGCTGATAAAGCATAATGTTTGTAAGTTTGAATGCATTGGCCCAAAAGGAAAAGCAAGGATTCGGTAAAACACTGTGCACCGTTGGTGTGCACAGTGCAGTTGGTGTGCAATGGGATCCATAATGAACAGGTCTGATTGCCATAGTAAACCAAGACTGTACGAGTTGCCTCAAAACTGCCATAAAGAAACAGATAAAGGATGAGCCTCATGTTTGAAATGCTTAAATAATACGAATTATGTGATGTTTTGATATTTTTGAATTGAGTATCATGTATTTGTACATTGTTTTCACGTTACATAGAATTTCCAGCTCAAGAAGGTCGTAAATCTTCAGAACTGAAATATTCTATGACGCTTTGAACATAAATAATCTAAAGTTAATCTGTAATATAGATTCCAATAATAATATTTTAATTGTGGTTCTAATGTTATGTTCCATGAAACTAAATAAAAGTAACTTTCTTGAGAAAAGAATGTAAGATAGATGAAGAATAGGACTCTGTGACCATGAGGATAGCCAGGGTCTCATCAGGTAATATTCTAAAATGAGGGTCGAAACCTGATGACAATAATGTGCCATAGACGATTGTCCTTTGCACTTGATTTCAGCTGACAAAAGGTTGACACTGAATTTTTATTGAATAAGGATTTTTGTTGATGACCATACGCTGACCTAGAGTCGGTATTCTTTTTACAAGCACGGACGGTTGTTCCACGTGTTATGAAAAAGGTTATTGGATTTTCTTAAAAGAAAATTGTAAATGAATTTTACAATCAATCTCGTATTATTGAAAATCCCTAATAGTTTGAGAGACAGTTTAATGATTAAGGTTCATTTTGAATCGAATCCTGAACTTTAGATTAAGATCTAAATGAAGAATTCATGGAGTGTGAGATGTAGAAGAAAGACGTATGCATTTTTGTAAATGTTGAACTTGTAGTTCATTCTTCACTTTCAGAATTAAAGTGTGGTTGCATTACCAAAGAAAGTAAGTTGAATTACACATGGTACGACATAGTTTGCTTGAATTGGGGAATTGACGAGCTCCCCCCGATGAACCAATTCAGATCAGATGTTTGGAAATATGAATCTAGATTAACGTAAGATGAAATTTTAGATTCTTAAGCAATAGTGAGAATTGAAGATTGATAGTACATAATAATTGAATATGTTGACATCATGCAAATTGAATTTCAAAATTCCAATAAAAACTGACATGGTATTCGACTGAAATTCCATGAAATGCAATTGAGGTAGAACATTCATTCTACAAGATGATAATATCTTGATATGAGAATTTTATTGTAACGTCTCTCAAAATATAATTATCAGTTTACGCGTAACAATGAGAAAGTCGTCGATTGTAATGAATAAATATTTTAAACAATCATAACAGATTTATCTGTTATTACATAAATGATGAATATATTAATTTCCTATTCTCTTGAACTGTCAACATATCCTAATTATGTGACAATTGACAGAAATGCATTTATTAACATGCATTTGTGATAAAATAGAAAAAGTTAATAATGAAATTAGGTCTTGTGTGAATTTGATATGATAGTAATTCAATTATTAAATACTAGAATATAATTTCCGAACAGTTTAGGTATAAGAAGTACGTTATAATGTTCGTTGTTTATTTAAGAAGTGACCTGAGAAGAATCCTTACAATTGCAAATACGGCAACCTCTTGTTAGGAATAAAATAATATCAATGAGATATACTTTGATATGAAGTTTTTCGTTTTAACATTCTGATGAAATTGATGGGAGGTCTTATTTTGTGACAGAAACCCGTAATTTTGACCAAGGATATTAAAATCCGCAGATTAATTGATGATCATCTGTTTGTTCGACCAAATGTAAGAAATGTTTTCGAAGATTTTTATTATATGCAATTTGTACGATTTTGAATAAATGTAAGAAGATGAATGGACAATAAGCCTGTTTTACTAAAGAATACGTGCAAACGCATTTGAAATGGTTTACGACCATTAGGGTAGGTATACGCGAGTCAGGTAGTGTGTTAAAACAGTGGGTCGAAGGACCCGTTGGACACTACCTTAGAAGAATAATGCAACCTAGGCTACGATAGTATAATAATTATCTTGAATTCCGAAACTACGTGTTTGTTTAGATCCATGGAACAATTAAAATCGATTTTTGTTGAAAAGGATTGAATATTTAAATCAGTCAGTTGAATTTGCATAAAATACATGATACATCGTAATGATGTGAATTTTTATAATCGTGAACTGATCATGTGTAAAGAAATCTGCCTGATGTTATTATTTCATTAGTGTCGCAAGCTAGCAATGTTAAATTGTTGTACTAAGAATTGTTATGTTTGAGCTTTACGGATTTGACATGACTGTTTGACGTCATAAAATCGTGTAACAAGAATATCAAAGAAATTGGCGAAACGATTAAACGAGCCTACTTTTGAGAAGCGAAATTATATACTGATTGTTGACTTATCTTGTTGAAGCCTTTGGAAAATCCTCAGATTGTCCGTTGTTTGATATGTTTTCGAGTTGATTTCACTTAATAGTCCGTTTGACGCGCATGGGAACACACCAGTGTGGTCATTCACTACGATTTTCAAACACTTTGCGATACACATTGTAACACTTAATCCTGATTATTGCACTGCAAACTGAGTTTATGCACTGAGCAAGTTCGTTGTATCCGGCTCGAAGGACCAAAAATGTTCACGCGCTGGGTAAAATATTAATTATTTATAGTTAATTTCGAAGGTTGTAAATCTTCGTCGACCCATGGCGTTTCCACAACTTGTTACGGTAGTGGAATTATATGTAGAGTTAGTATTATAGAGTAGAATTGATAGAGTGGCTCAGAGTCCTCCACACTGGTGTGCCCAGGTCAATGAAGGATGTAGTTCATCATCCCACTGGTAGTAATGATTGTTGTGTGTTAAAGTCGTTGATAGTGACAAAGTTAATGTAAGACTGACCGAAGTAAGTATATTCTAAGGAAGCTGAATTAAGACTGCTCGTCGCTTCTAAACAGCCAGAAAAGAAAACAATGCAGGAAGTTCAGGACGTGAAGGCGTTACCAAAAAAGGCCAATCAGGACAGATTGTTATTTGTGAAAAATACTGATTGGTGAGATGGTTTAGCGAATGGGATTGTAAGATTTTTAGCCTTTATTCCAGGGTTGTAAATTACATTTTGTTAACAAAGTAACCCAAAGCAATTGAGTGATTTGGGTCCTTCAAAGGAAGTAATAAATGGGCACCATGTGTTTATCATCGGAGTTCGAGCGCGTAGGCCCACTTTATTGGGGTGCACAGTTTAGGACCATGGAATAAACTTCTTTAAGAAAAGGTATATTGGTGTTAAGAAAGCGTGCTTTTCTGGCCTATTAGAAGGTTATTGTCAATTGTTAAGAACGTCAAGTTGTGGAGACGTTCATATGGTCTTAAATATCAGTTTAAAATTCCAAAGGTGAAACGTTTTTGGGTTTGACAAAATACCCATAAATATTACCTTAATTATATTCCGAGCAACTCGGAACACATTGTATTCCTCTTATCCGATGCGACTGATGCGAAAACAGACGACCAATGTTAACAATGAAACTACTATTTTTCGTATAATACCAATTTTCTGTACTTTCAAGCTTTTTAATCTTTAAATTAAATATTTCTAGTCAGTTAAATATTAAAAATTTGAAAATTTTTTAACTTTTCTATTCTTGCAAGATTTAGGGCAATTTTTGAATGATTGAATTTTTGAGTTTGTAAATTTTCAGATTTACTAATTGTTAAATTTAAAATACCTTGAAAATTGAAATTCTGAAGGTACTTGATCTTGAGGTTAATTTGACACGTCTCATGTATTAACAAGCAATTTATATATCAAAATATGATCACACACTAAATGTGATCATCCTGAAAATTCACACAGCACATTTAATAGAAAATTCCCAAAAGTTTTTTGAACGTCTAAAAATAAAAATGTCCCTTATCCCTCTCTATTACCGAAGAAACGAACAATGGCAAGAGAAAGATAGGTACGCAGAGAGAGAAAACGAGATGTACGTGCTTAAATGGAGAATCTAATCGTGCTGAACCGGACAAATCGTCGTTGAGGACCAGAATCAAACATGGAATTCCGCTCGAGACGGATGATCTACGATGCTTTCGAGAGAGCCAGTGATCTACGAATCCACTATGGTTATGGATATTCATTGGTAGAATGAATCGTCCAGGGAATTGCGGCCAGACTCCTTACGGATATATTCGAGGGAACAGGAGCGTGACGATGTCTATACGTATATGGACGTTATTTTACTGGGAAAGTTTTCTGCTATACTCGACGAACGGACAAACACGATTCTCAGTCTGCAAATATGTGGATTGCCATTACGTGTCCCATTGTCTTGTCGATAAATTCTGGTCGTCGTTGATAAGTGGTGCAGCTCAGAATACGGGAGTACTGTATCGAGATATTGGTACAGTGAACCTTTATTTCTTATCAAGAATTTCTCCTGCCAAAATTATTTAACCCTATATCGAAATGACAAATTTCAGATTTTGAATGTCGAGTTTAATTTTAAGTACCATATGCAAAATGTCTCTTACATTCGAATATTCTTTGTCGGTCTTAATGTTACAGCACTCGGATATAAAATAGTTAAGGGGTTGAGTAACAATATTTTTTATGCTTTCATGTTTGAAAAATCTGAAAGTTCCTTCGTGTTTATTGCACACATCGCTTTCATCTTACGGGAACTCCTCAAGCGATGCGCTCACTTATTCATGACACGCCGCCATTTTGTAGAGAACTTCTAACTGAACGTATAATTCTCCCCGAAAAATGTCATTTGATTATATTAAATTGTCATTAATATAGTATCATTAAAGAATTATGTCAAAGTATATTATTATTAGTAATTTGTTAATAATGTTCTACTATAATATTGACAGACCTATCATGTTTAAATTGACCAAATTTAGACTCCACAGTTTCGTTCAAAATAAAATAATAAACGAGTTAAGAATAAAAGTTCTCGTTATCCTTTGATATTCTGTGTTTGACAAATAAAAATATGGAGATATTGAAGTATGGTAGTTGAAGGAGAGTTAACGTAATTCGGTAAACGGGGACGCTTTGTGAAATAATCTTGATGCCATTAGCGACGTATCGACGGGAATTACGATTTTATGGTAATCGAGGCAAGGCCGTAAATCGTGTTTATGGTGTAACGAGATTCTCGTTTCGTTTCAGGTGGCCTGGATGCTTTTCGAGAAGAGCGCTATCCTGACAGTACAACATCACGTTATTACCAGGAACCCCAGGATATCCGTGTCGCATGATAAGCATAGGACCTGGTTCCTACATATCAAAGATGTTCAGCAGGACGATGAGGGAAGGTACATGTGCCAGATTAACACGGTGACTGCGAAAACACAATATGGCTATCTGCATGTCGTCGGTAAGTGACCTTCCAATATTATTATACTACCCTTAATACTCACCTTAATACATAAAAAACACACATGACACATAATTTATTATATCTCAAATTTTTTACACGTTCTTCAATCCGTTTCAGTCATAACAACGGAAGTAGGTTATATCTAACAATATTAATATCGAAACAAAAAAAAGTATTAAATATTTTAAAAAATTTGTTTAATTTTAATTATGTGTATTAGATATTAAATTTAATTTTGTATAGTAAGTATTAAATTTAATTTTGTATAGTAAGTATTAAATTTAATTTTGTATGTCAAATATTAAAATCCCTCAAAATAATGAATTTCGTCGTAACAACGCATGAGTATAATAAAAATGATGGATCTATTGATTAGTCGATGATCAAATGTTTCGTAACAGTCCGTTAGCAGTTATTTAGAGCGCAACACGAAATAATTATGATAAGCTTGGATTCATAATTATTGCGTCCAGGTCGAAATAACGAGCACAGTTCGACGCGTTTGCAAACATATCAAACGTACCTCATAATCTGTTTCGTTATCAATAATCTCATCTTCGAACCTTTGTGCCGTCATTTACATATGAAACATTACAATTATCCTGTTCTCGCTTACGTTCCGTTTCACGGTCTAATTAATGAGCGCACTTTCATGTCCTACCCCTCTTTAATTACGTAATTACGTAACGTCTAGGCCGTTTTCATATTCACGTCAAACATAATGTAGTTTTACGACAAATGCGAACGAGAAACATCGTTAAATTTCATGCGCAAGCGTTCTATTTGGCAAGCTTTTTGTCGAGTGCGCAGGGGAATAACTTTGAAAATAAATTCAAAAGTTTCGTTATTAAATTGGCTACAAAGTTCACTTCTTAATTTGTGCTTTTTGCAATTTCAATTTTTATTGTACCTTTCGAATTTTATATACTTCTTTGAGTTACGTTTTGCTCGGTTGCGTTAATGGAACATTTTGAGGGTAAAATTGACTAATTTGTGGAAATATATGGAATTGAATTTATATAAATTTTTAAGTTTAATTAATATTTTATGTTTGGAGAATTATAAGTTTCTAGATTTGGAAATTTTTAAATTTGATATGAGAACTTGACAATTTGGTAGTGATGGGTTTAATACTCTTTAAGTTTGCAAATTTCTTAATCTCTTAATTTTGTACTTTCATAATTTCTTAGTTTCACAATTTTTTTATTTCTCAGTTTCTCACATTCATAATTTCTTCATCTCTCAGTTTCTTAACTTCTTAATTTCTTTGTTCCTCAATTTCTTAATTTCCCACCTTCTTAATTCTTTTGTTCCCAACATTGCATAATTTTGTAACTCATCAACGCTTTCCAAAATCCATCTTAAAAATTCCAAAACAAATTCTACTTGTTCTACAATCAAATTTCCAATCAAATTTCTGCAATGACAAAAGCATCTACAAATTTCCTAGGCAGTCATAAGTTCATAAAGAAAGTCTTCATCATATTACTTCATCAATTATCCCAAAAAAAGTTCTCCGATCAAATAACCGAACCACACCGATGTTTTCTAAAATTCAACCCCTTTTCAAAGACCAATCTAAAAAGTTCCAAATGAAATCTCCCTCACCAGAATAAAATTCCAGAACAAATTTCCGCGACGACAAAGCCAGAGATTCCTATCCGGCAGAAAACAGAAAAGGTCGTTGCAATAATAATTTAATCAGCAGAAGGTATTCGTAAGTCTGTGGAGAGAGCAGCGTAGAGAGTCAGTCTTCGTTGTGCCATCCCGACGAACATATTAATATCTCGAGTTTTGACGTCTGAAGTCGTCGGGTGCCAGGATGCCACGTTGGACCGGGGGGGTTTGGGGGTAGACGTTGCAGTGGTAGTCGGAAGAGTAATCAGAGGGTTAGATTAATTGTTTCCACGGGACTCTTGGCCTGGGCGTTGCACAAATACACGGAAGACTTGCAAACGGCACTTCGTGATAATGCCGACGGAACAGACACAATGCGAGGCCGCCATAACTCAGGCCTCCTACGCTCGGTTTCCGTGTGGAACACGCGAGAAACGTGTAACGTGTGTAAATATTCCATACGGGCTGAGTCACTTAAACTTACCACCTGAGGCGTTTACCTTACTCCTTGAGCTAATAAACGCTTTTCCAGAAGTTCGACGATTTCGTGCGCCCGGGCTACACGGATTCCCGTGTAAATTATCCGGGAATCGTAACCGTGGCGGCGGTTTCGATTGTTGCCGCGTATTTACTCGACGTCGAGGCACGTTCTTCCCTCGATACCGGTCTCCAACCCCGATTAATTTGCCGGTAATCAATTTTACGGAGGTTCGAATGTATTAACGACGCTTTTCAACTCTGATCTCTTTCATAATTAGGGGATTCTTTGTGAAAAACCGCGTTGAAAACACAGGTTTTTCGTTTGATGCTCTGTTTGGTCTCAAACATTCAATGTTGCATGATTCATTTTGAAGACGATTGACATAGCAGTATCTAGAAATAACTCTTATAGTGCATAGACTTGAAGATTAATATTTACCAAAAATAACAGTATAAGTTCAACTTTAAATATAAATATTCATGAACATTTTTATTTTGTTCGAAAATCTGGTATTTCTACGGTAAAATTTTTGACGTCATATTATTGGTCGATATAAGATTTTCTCTCAACTCTTCATGACTTCAAAATCAAGTAAGTTCTTGAGTTTTGATCTAACCTAAACAATAATAATTGTAACAAAAAATTTATTCGACCAATTTTGTGTACAAAAATATTTTCATTTTGATTAAAGTAAGACTATTTCGAGTAAACTGAGTATATATTTTCGGTCCGAGTAAATACGAATTGCCGCGAATCAAAGATTGTCAACGTCTTGTCCGTGAAAGTGTAATAAAATAGAGTTTCTAATAAAAGCTCGACAAGTACGAAGCGCAGAAACTGATATGAAATTGCATAGAGGCTCGGCGAGTATCATAACACGGTCCTTTCGCTCGTTACGAGGGAACGGCAATCGAGCCGACAACAGCTCGTCCAATCGTCGTCGGCCGTCAACTCGATAACCGGTAAAAACGAAACGGAATCCGTGTCCCGAGGGGCGTTCGAGAGGGTCGGATGAAAAGGGGTGAACGGGACACGAGCCGTCGAAAAATGTACGGCAAGGGTCGAAAGCTCGCCGTCACGTTCCACAGTGTGCGCTTCCTCGGCTCCACTCGAGCTTCTTTACCGGTTAAGCTCGCCGACTCGCCTCTAAATCGAATAAAAGTCAGATAGTCCTCGGCTTTCGCCTTATTTACGGGACGACGGAAAGAAAAAGGCTACTGGATAGAAACGGACCGTTGCTGAACAGAGAGGGCTTGAAAGAGGAATGTGTACACGATATTGGATCAAGATCATCGAGTTATCGTTATCCAACGGGCATGGATTATCAGCTCAAGTCGATCGCGATTTAGAAACTGTCAATGCACACCCACCTAACCGATTTTCTTACTGGATCTTATAGCGTGACATATGTCAGAACTTTATTATGTGACATGACATGTTTACTTGTTAGAACCTTCACGTGGTTTAATAAATTGTTTAGTAAATTGTATCATTTTGTTGGATTACATGATGTTCATCATGTTCTTCATTTTGTAAAATTTGTAGTAGGAACAGGGTTCTAATTTCAGTCAGTCGGTAAGTTTATTTTTATTATTTAAAAAATTGCAATTATGATGAACTTATATTATATACAAGTTATAGACCCTGTATTTACATTCCACATGAAATTTCAAATATTGTTATACTTATTATATAATAAATGTATTCTAAGAATTATAAACATCGAACATAGCTTCTGAACTTGATATAAAACAGTAAACTAATTTTGAGAAAGAAACTTGATATCTCGAAATTTTCAAAAGCATTTCCAAAGATACGAAAACTTGATGATATCATAAGCTGTCCCAATTTTTGTCGTTTGAAAAGGTGGAAAACAGTTTGGAATGTCATTGTCGTAAAACTCTCGACACAGCTCGATGAGGTGTCACGCGTTCTCGCCTGGAAGAAGCTCGAAAATTAGAGCCCGAGCAAAAAAAAAATGGGTCGCCCTGACAGACATTCGGAAATTGAGTGGCTGGCACCGTGGAACGTGGTGTAAATGCATTTTGCGACTTAACGGAGCACGAGATCCTTTCACAAAGGATCGCGTCAGAGACGACGACGCGTGTCGAAATAACTGTTATGCGGCTCGGTGAATGAAGCCGTTTCAACTACAAATTACTAATTACAACCGGCTCCCTTAGGGAATGCGGTGTCGAGCTCTTCACCCTGGTATATCTACCCGCGACATACGTACACTATCCTGTTACGGCACGCTGATACAATACGTAATGTATACAACGCGAGACGAAACTCGACGAAATTCCCTTTGTGCCACATTACACGACCTACCTTTGAGCATTCTTCAATTCGACTCGTGAAATTTGATGGCCGAAAAAAAAACAGAAACGTTCTGGGACTCTTTTGAGCGCGGAATAAAAATATTCGTCAGAGGCACTCGTGCTCTGTGACGAAGAAAAACTGAGTGTCTTATTTTAATTCGGGAGTTATTTCACAAAATAGTCTTTGCCTCATAACTTTGATGATAAATCTCACTCGTCTATTTTTTATTTGAGGAATGAGTTTTTGAGTTTGTTGTTGCGAGAGAAATTCACTAATTTTTACTTGTATAGATATTTGATAATCATTCAAGATTTAATATTTTTTACCTTTCCTTAATAATAAATGCATCAGTGTGTACACACCACTTGAAATGAAAAATAATTCATAAAACATAGTCGAATTTTAGTTCACTCAAAATTAAAATAATTTAAGAAAAGAATTTTAACAAATTTTTCTAATTAAAATTGATGAACCATAAATTCAAGAAAAATTGTTTCTTTAATCTTGTTCTTTACGCAATGTTTGTTAAAATAGCTGTTTGTTGAGGTTCTTCACAATTGTGTAAATCCTGTCATTACAAGTTTCTGCAGATATTAATTAGCAAACGTACAATTGAGTTTTGAGAATTTCCCTCGATCTGTAGTCCCTCCGGTACCTGTCAACACTTCCGGTTCTCGCTTCCATTTTCCACAGCGAGTCACCTTCAATTTACTCACCCCCAACACCCTAACCTTAGCGCGGTGGAGGGTTATTCGACTACGTTGCCGGAATAATTTTCTGGATTCGACGAATTAGTTTCTATATCAGTTTTTAATGTTTCTATTTCATAATTAGTTTTGATCTAAACAGCATTGTAAAATTTGCTTTGATGTATAGTTTGTATTAACATTGCATAATTTTTTTTGGGTTACAACTCGTCAAAATTAATTTTCTAAATTTTTGTGTTTGAAGATTTTCAGGATTATTAGTTTCTAAATTTGTAAATTACCAAATTGTTAATTTTTCGAACTGTCAATTTTTTAAATTTTCAAATTTCCTAATTTCTACATTCCCCAATTTCCACGTTGTCCAATTCCCACATTGTCCAATTTCAACATTGTGCAATTCCCACATTGTCCAATTTCCACGTTGTCCAATTTCTATATTGTCCAATTTCCACATTGTCTAATTTCCACATTGTCCAATTTCCACATTGTTGAATTCCCACTTTGTCCGATTCCCAAATTTCCCAGTTCCCACACTCCCCTATTCTCAGATTCCCAAATTTCCACATTGTCCAATTCCCACATTGTCTAATTCTCACATTGTCCAATTCTCGCATTATCCAATTTCCATATTCCCCAATTCTTACGTGCTCCAATTCCCACATTGTCCAATTCCCAAATTTCCCAATTCCCACACTCCCCTATTCCCAGATTCCCAAATTCCCACATTGTCCAATTCTCACATTATCCAATTTCCACATTCCCCAATTCCTACATGCTCCAATTCCTGCATTATCCAATTCCCACATTGTCCAATTCCCACATTGTCCAATTCTCACATTATCCAATTTCCACATTCTCCAATTCCTACATGCTCCAATTCCCGCATTATCCAATTCCCACATTGTCCAATTCCCACATTGTCCAATTGCCACATTGTCCAGTTCCTACATTGTTCACTTCCCACATAGTCCAATTCCTAAATTCTCAATTAACCCCTAACACTTCTCAATTTTCGTGCACAACCCACCAATTTTATGAAACCTCACCCCGTGGCGTACTTTGACGAATCTCACTCGCGACACTCTCACAGCTCAAATGTGACAAAACCCTGCTCAAATTTTTAATATTCCTCAACTTGAAAATTAGATCCTACTATAATTTGCATAGTCAGGGATCGCTGAATATAAAATGTTCATAACATTTTAATTTTCTCTGTTGTTTTAATATTACAACTATGAATAGTTAGTTTTGACTGATGCATTTAGCAAATAAATTGTACGGCAAGAGGTTAATCCACATACAACACAATCAGTACAGTTTATCCGCTTTCCAATCAACAAAGCAAACAATAAAACTTGACTAAAGTATCAATTGTTCATATCTCCGAGATGGTACGATAGAAATTTGTTGATGTCCAGCAAACAACGTATGCTCTATCCAAGCAGTCGATCGTATTTCCGTTTCTGAGAAGTATGCTGGTCCCACTTCTTCTATTTCCGCTTGCAATCTTCCACTTTGCAGAATAAATTCCTTCGTTCTTTTTCTTTCGAAACTCATGGACATTTATTTTCGAAGTGCATTCTGTACGCGTCCGTTTGTTTCGTTTCGTCCCTTGTTTTGGCACTTCTTTGCTTCAAGCAAATGTTTACCCAACCTGGTCCGGTATCTCGATACCTATCTATGATCATATTTGCTCGCAGCAAAAAGCAGTTCAGTTTAAATATACAATTTTTTGAAAATAATATCGTATTGTCGGGAACAAATATAAAGTACGTTTGCAGATACATTAACTCATTGTAGCAAATTCTATGAATAACAATCATATTAAATCAGACTATTTTTTACTTGTCGACTCTGCTGCATGTTTCTGATCTGATATGTGGTTTAAATTAAATAATTATTTAAGTCGTGCTAAAAAAATTGTTTGAAATACATTGAAATCTTTCTACGAACAGTCAAGTGGAACTTGACAGGTCAATAAATTATCCCGGGTGTTTGAAGAAACAAAGCTGTAAAAAGTTGAAAACAGGCGACTCAAATCGTTCCGCGATGAAACCCGTTGGCCATATATTTCCCGTTGACACGAAACCCGTGTTATCGAAGGAATATTACGGCAAATAATAGCAGGATAATATTTCGATGCTGTCAGAGTCCGATAAACACGTGAAAGCTTTTATTGGCCGGCGACACGCAACCAGAAGCGCAAATAAATAAGTCATTCGTGAAAGTGGAACAGAAAATCACGTTTCGCCGTACAAAATCCAGTTTCCTTTCAACGCTAAATTTCCACCTTCAAACTTTCAATAACATTTCCCCTAACAGACCCACCCCGTATCGCGATCTCCCCGTCTATTTCATTGATAACGAGTCGCGAGAACATGTCTCGGGGAAGAAATTCAAACTTCGCGTGTATCGTTACCGCGAACAGTTCCTTTCTTTCACCGTGAAATTCTATAATTGGAGATTTTCTGTAACACGGACTCTCGTGGATCATTAAGCCTGGAGATTCGTGACTTGACCACGAAACGGAAATGAAACGGAGAATCTGCTCGAGATCCGCTACTTGCTTAAGGAGCCACATATTTATTCGATTTTCGGACGGATGCCCTGTTCCTCTCGATTCAGGCCTTCCTCTATTTCTCGAGTGGCCAATTACGGAGATCTCTGAAGGCAAACGAAAACTGCTGATGGGAAGCCAAGGGAAGTTACTGTTGCTTCACTTTTCAAGGAATGGGAAGCTACTCTTGGAAATATCATCGATATCTTCCTCGATGAATATTGATGATAGTGAAATGTAGTTCGATTTACTGCTAAAACTGTTTTTAATACTTCTATTTTTTGTAGTGGTTGAATTTGTGAAAATTAATTTTATAAATTTTCAATTTCGAAAATTTTTCTATTTCTAACTTTCTAACATTCTAATTATCTAAATTTCTAAATTTCTAAATTTCTAAATTTCTAAATTTCTAAATTTCCAAATTCCCAAATTTCCCAATTTCCACATTCTCCAATTCCAACATTGTCCTATTCCCACATTGTCAAATTCCAACATTATCCTATTCCCACATCGTCCAATTCCTAAATTTCCAAATTCCCAAATTTTCCAAATTCCACACTCTACAATTCCAACATTGTCCTATTCCCACATTGTCAAATTCCAACATTATCCTATTCCCACATTGTCCTCTTCCCACATCGTCCAATTCCTAAATTTCCCAATTCCCAAATTTCTCAATTCCCACATTCTTCAATTCCCACGCTGTCTACTTCCTACGTTGTCCAATTAGCACATTGTCCAATTCTCACATTGTCCAATTCCAACATTGTCCTATTCCCATATTGTCCAATTCCTAAATTTCCAATTCCCCAATTTCTCAATTCCCACATTCTCCAATTCCCACGCTGTCTAATTCCCACGTTGTCCAATTCCCACATTGCTCAATTCCCACATTGTCCAATTCTCACATTGTCCAATTTCCACATTCTCCAATTCCTACACTCCCCAATTTCTACATTATCCAATTCTCACATTGTCCAACTCCCGCATTGTCCAATTCTCACATTGTCCAATTCCTAAATTCTCAATTAACCCCTAACACTTCTCAATTTTCCTGTAGGACCCATCAATTTTATTAAACTCCAACCTACATACAACAAAATCAAAACTCTCTATCCCCTTTCCACCAACTAAAAACCACATTTCACAAGAAATAGATTCATACAGTTAAAGTAAACAATCGCCCACCCATCCACTCTACAAAACAATTTCCGACAATTTTTGTCACCTCAGTTTCCTGCAATTCTAATGAAGATTTTCCCTTATGAAGATTTTACATGAAGTCGATTTCTGCGATGATTGTACATTTTGCCGGTACGAGGTCACCGTTAAAATTTCTGTGCACCTAACGACGGTCCGTTCCGGAAAATCTCTGCCGGAGTCCCACTCAATCCTATGAATTACCGCAGGTGTCCGACGATCTGCTACATTAATGCTAATGCGGGGTGTTACCGAATTGTTCAACAAGCACAGATTGAACAGCGTGCCACCGTTATACAGCAGCCGCCTACGAACTGTTGATGCATTATTCAAGCGCAAACGCCGCCACGTGTACTCTGCTTCAGCGTTGTTGCGCGTTAACTTGCCCTAAACTCTGTGCCAGCATCACCAAGTACCGGAGGATGCTAACACGAAAGGGCCCACCCTTCGTTCACGGCTTCCAACGAGGAAAACGTCCATGGACCGGAAACCTAGCAATTCGAAATGTCGTTGTTACCTGCGTATTGTTGCCAACTGGGCGTGTCTACTTCTCCGTCATCCTACACGCTGCTCTTGTTGAAAGATTTACTCGGTACAATTTGTTACACTATGTAACACGTTTTTATTATTTGTAGCGAATTTGTTGGAACAATTTGTGGGGAAAATAGAGACACAGGGGTAGATTTTTGAGAAGTTTCAGATTTGTTGGACAAGTTCGAGTTCTCATTTTGTACTTATAACAAATGAAAATAAAATATTTTGTACACATTTCATATTGTTGTAATATATTTTCATTGAGACATTTTATTTTTCTTATATTATAATTTTTATTTTACTTGTACTATTTTATAAATTAAGAAATTGGTGAAATAAATTAAGTGCAAAGGGTTGACCTAAAACCGTAGGTTCGTAAAGATGGAATCGAAAGCTGATGGAAGAATGTGAATGGCGTGAAGCAGTAAAATTTTTGCAGGAATCGTGCAAATATTTTCCCGCGCATTAAATACACGTCCATTTCGTGGGAATGCCAGTGAAGGTGCGGGTTCGAAGGGGACTAACCGATATTCGGACGGAGTTTATATATGAATATGTAGTATCCGCGACCCTCTTCACTTTGCGTTTCGGCCACTAAACGAACCGTCCGAAGGGTTCGCCGTTGCTATTTCAACCGAAAGCTGCGCATCTTATCGGAATAACTCCTCGAATAAATTTCCGGTTGCTCGAATAATTGCTCGTTGCCCCCTGTGGATCCCCGGTACGCTTATTATTTATGGCGGCGATTATTTGTTACCAGCCGATAACGAAGCTCGATAATAAATTGGCAAAACGTAGGATGACTTTATCTCTTACTATTCGCGATATTACTATTTTTAATTCGATCCTTCAACAATTCGGTTACTATTTTGCTTTTGTAGTATTTAGACTGGGGTTTATTTATTATATATCTAATGTACAGAATAAATATTATTAATATATATACAGAATAAATATTATGAAGGTATCTAGGATGTCTATTAGGTCCCTGAAATGGGGGATAGCTGACGTGATTCCCTTTGCAAAAATAGGGTTCGAAGCGTCGTTTCTGAATTATTAAGGAAAAACACGGACCAATCAGAGCGTGAGGATTACGCATGCGCAGACGCGAGAACGGCAGCTTCGGATAACGCGTAGTTATCCAACGCGTGGTAATCCAAAGTGTAGTGATGCAACGCGTGATAATGCAACGCGTGGTAATCCTACGCGTAGTAATCCAGCGCGTAGTAATACAGCGCGTAGTAATCCAGCGTGTGGATATCCAACGCGTAGTAATTCAGCGCGTGCATATTTAACGCGTAGTAATCCAACGCGTAATAATGCAACGCGTGGTAATTCGAAGCGTAGGAATCTAATGCGTGGTAATCCAACGCGTAGTAAGCCAGCGTGTGGATATCCAACGCGTAGTAATCCAGCGCGTGGATATTCAACGCGTAGTAGTCCAACGCGTAGTAATGCAACGCGTAGTAGTCCAACGCGTAGTAATGCAACGCGTGGTAATTCTAAGCGTAGGAATCTAACGCGTGGTAATCTAACGCGTAGTAATCCAGCGTGTGGATACCTAACGCGTATTAACCCAGCGTGTGGATATCCAACGCGTAGTAATCCAGCGCGTGAATATTCAACGCGTAGTAGTCCAACGCGTAGTAATGCAACGCGTAGTAGTCCAACGCGTAGTAACGCAACGCGTGGTAATTCTAAGCGTAGGAATCTAATGCGCGATAATCTAACGCGTAGTAATCCAGCGTATGGATATCCAACGCGTAATAATTCTCAAAATATCGCAATTTCTCGAAAATATCTCGAATCGACATACGTGGGTCGTATTTAGTTCGGAACCGTGTTAGTCGCAGATTCGAAAGTGGAATCGAAACGTCGCTGGGGAATCGTAATAACCATCAGCAAGAGGTGGCACGATACGAGATGCAAATTATTCCTAACGGCGATGCAGACGTATCCCCGATGGTATCGGTACGATCCGTGATTATCGGAAAAAGTATAAATCGTTAATAAACGGTGCCATATTTTTACTAATTTCCTGGCTACCATTTTTCCTCCTTTTCTGTCTGTACACGTTCCACGAACAGCACGTCGACAGTGCGGCAACAAAAGGGGCGCACGCATTCGAACGCTTCGATGGAGTCGTTAACGAGATCGGAATGGTTCTTTTGTTCGACCGTGAAATACAATAATCAGATTCGAATTCGTAAATAGATTTCGCGATGTGGCTGGACAGAGACATCGGTTGGTTGATCACCATTTTTTTGCCAGAAACATGAGTTATTTGATTGAGCTGCAGGTGTTCGTTTCGACAAAATCGTTACTTTGTTTTATCTAATTAGTACATTTCATTGATTTACCTTTTACTAGTTACTCTAAAATTAATTTGGTGTTCCAGTTCCGAAATTCGAGATCTTATGATGAATTTATTGTTACATTTATACATTCTTAATTTCAAATTTCTAAATGGTTAAACCAGTGAATTTAAAAGTCTTATTTTTCTGAATTTTAAAATTCGAGATCTTAAAATTAACATTTTAGTGAATTTTTAAATTGCTCATTTCAATTTACCAAATTATTAACACAGTGAGCTGGACAATCTGATATTCATAAATTTAAAAATTCAAGATCTTAAAATTAATATATTACTAAATTCATAAATATTCAATTTCCAAATTTCCAAATTATTAAATCAGCAAACTTAAAAATCTGATATTCCTAAATTTCTAAGTACAAGATTTAAAGATTAATATACTACTAAACTTGTAAAAAGAAAATTTCAAAACTTGATAATTTCCTATAAATTATAAACATAAATATTTCCTAATTTCTAAAAGTCCACCTCAATAAACTAAAAAAGTGTAGACATCTGAAAAATGAGAAATTTCAATCAGTTCACACTTGTAACGCCCTAGGAAGGAAGGGTTGTCACAAATTATCGCGGACATCTTGAGTAACAGCACGTCACCGACAAATTTCGAGTATGAATTCAGGAATGGTATTAAGATTCATTATACGGTATACGAGGAATAATTTAACCGGCGTTAAAAATCGTTATCTCGAGCGTAGGATCTGCGGAAGGCGATGCTTCCTGGGGTGAAAGTGGAACACGAACGCGATTCATATCAACCTCGCGTGATTTCTATTCGATGAATAGACACTTTCGATATTTGGTTACAACGACACCCACACAGGAACATCGTTCGAGCTTCCGGGTTAACGATTATCGTATATTTTTAACCGTCCGCTGCCATTCCTCTGTCTCGCATTACGTCGTATATCCCGCAGGGACAATTTTTTTTCCCTACCTTCTCTCTCTATTTTTTTCACGAAGAATCATTACTAGTATTCGGTCAATGGAACATCGATTTACTGCACGCGACAGACACACGTTTACGACGTACGTTTGGGACCAGTGACGTTTCACGAAAAACGGTGCTGATCATTCGGTGCGTTCGAGATGATTTTACACCTGATCTACCATGCCGGTGATCTATTTTTACCAATATTTATTGGTGGTTCGCGAGATACTTTGAACGAATTTTTCGGTTTTATGGACAAGTTTCATAGCTGGCTATATTTAATTTTTTTACTTTTTTAGGGTAACAAAAATTGTGTTCATAATCCACGTATATTCAAGATTTTAATAGCAGGAATATTTAAATGTAATTTTAACGATTAAAGAAATTTTGTTTATTATTTTTTGGTGAATTTAATATCGTTCCAATTTTATAAAATATGAAGATGAATTACGGAAATAAATTTAAAGTATACAGATACATTATAAAGAAAAATTTAATTTATAGAGTTGAAATTAAAGATAAAATTTGTTAAGCACAAATTAAAATTTAAATTCAATTATATCTTTGTTATTTGATAAAGTTCATTTTCAAGTGAAAAATGACTATCTTTTAGAACGAAAATAAGTATGAAAGTATAAAGTACCCATTAACATTGCAAACCACGTGACACAATCACGTGATTCCAACATGGCTGAACAGAATACCATAAAAGTAACCTGAGAATATTCGTATTTTTATTTACTTATCCAGGTCCCAGATGTTAACACGAATAATTTTCGAGATTTTTAATTAATAGAATACACAAAAGCTTGCAATCTTCATAATTTGCAAACCGTCCGTCGCAAACGGCGTTAGCAGTTTCAATTAAAATTTAACTCTACCCTGAATACGATTCGTTCAACAGCATTTAGTCAAGGGATTAATTAGTACCGAAGATTATTCATTAAATAAATTTAACTTTCAAACACGATTATATTTCGAATTCGTTTCTGGGTTGTGCAAGCGACTGCAGTTTTCACATTTTCCGGCCATTTTGCCTCCGCGAATCGTCGGAAAAAAGGGGTTGGTTTCGATCGAATTCTCGCGGCATTACGCGATAAAATAATTTTAGCCGCCTGACAAAAGCCGACAAACAAGAATTTTCATGGCGACGACGCTCGTTGAAATATTTCTCATATCGATCAACGTCAGAAATGGCGGCGGCAACGACAGATTGTCAGATTTTCGATTCGATATTTCTCCCCGTTATACGATTGCTCGATATAATCGAGTTAAACCACCTGAGTTATTTAGCTTGGTGGGACGCAGCGAATTCACGTCGAAGCGGAGCGTACACACGCGTGAAATACGCTCGAGAGGATCGTCCGGGATCGCTTAGACGCTTGAATTGCATTTAGACTTTCAAATTAAGCCGCTTTTTTCCCGACCCCTATGGCCGACGTATTAATGGAAGGACACTCATGAAGGATATTCGATCGGAGAGGGATGAAACCTCCCTTTTTTTCGACGATCGTAAAATGCGAACATTCTGCAAGGGAAAATGGCCAGAAAATGTTAATACTGCACGTCGCTTCACCGTCACTGATTTCGAAATATAATCGAGTTCCCTTTGAGACGAAATTTTAATGGCTGACTTTAGCGATGAAATTCGATGCTGCTGATTTTGTTTCTCTTTGCAGTTTATTCGCATTCGATATGAAAGATTTTATAGAAACTTGATGCTTTAATTACCAAATGACTGTACAAATTTATTAATTATTTTTATATATATTTCCGTTTTAAAGTTCTTTAATTTCTGACATTTTACATCCTTGAATGTTAGCAAAAATCATTTGTGAAGGACATACAAATGAGTCCTACAATTTACAAAGTGGAAAATTTGCAAATATTAAAAAAATTGTAAAACTTGCAAAATTATCCCAAAAATGTGCAAGATACACGAATACTAAAAAAATGGTAAAATTCACGAAATATTTGCAAATATTAAAAAAGTTGATGAAATTCACAGAACGAAAGGTTTTCAAATATCCGAAGAATGGTAAAATTAGCAAAGTGAAAAATGTGCATATATTACAAAAATTGTAAAATTTCGACACGTATTTCTTTTTTCTTCGTGAATAACTGAAACGAATAAAAAGCTTTTATCGATCAAGGGTGGAAGCATCGCATGCTGATTAAAAACAAATGAGGTGAATTAAGGGTCGATGAAGGCAGAGAAATCGAAGGTACCCAAAGGGAATTGGAAATACGGAGTTCTTTTCCCTTCATCCTCTGATATTCCTCGTACAAAGGCATCGCGACTAAGGGTTTCATCTTTCTTGTATCAATTTTTTATTTCTCCGGCTGTTTCGACATTCTAGTAATTTTTAATGGCATATGTTATGCACTTTCCAGCGTGCACCAACGATCCATGAACATTTGTGACTTTAATGATTCGGAAGTGCACTTTTTACCGGGGTTATTAATTAATTTAGTAAGCTTCTTTTGTGGGTTTAATAAAGGTCACTTTGATATGAACATTATGCGAAGCGTTGGATTCATAGGGGTTTTATTAAATTTGAAATAAAATTTTAAAATGAGCGTGGTTTAATTTGTAATTTCTGCGTATGTAGAGTTAATTATTCATGTATTTATTACTGTTACTATATTACTTTTATTCTGAAAATTGTTAATTTTCTGTCTTAATTGTTTGAAGCTGCTAATAAATTTGTAGCACACAAGGTTATATCCTCAGAGTACCATAATATACCTTTTTGTGAAATTAAAAATGTAATGTAGCAAAGGGTTGATAATGTTGAGAACCACTGCGCTATAACATTAAATGAATTGTAATTATACCAATAATTCAGCTAATATTTCGATATGATACCATCAAATGACACGAAGCTATTGCAAATCACCAACGCCAGATTGAACATACTGAATCATTAGGCACCCTAATCGCTAATTAATTGCAAAACATATTGTAAAGTTCTGCTACAGTATCAATGAGGTATAACATATATTGTTAATTCCTCTGCTTTTGCAAATAAATAAAATAAGAAAACTATGTACTGATACATATAACATATGTATTGTTGAACATGTAACATATGTGTAATAACACAAGTACATGTAGTAAGATCATGTATAGACATGTGTAATAAAGTAATAGATATACTAAGTATCTAGTAAATGTTTAATCACATATGTACATACAGTAAAAACGTATATTGATATGTGCAGTGTTTGCTTTTGCAAATAAACAAAATAAGAAAACTATGTACTCATATATGTAACATATGCATTGTTAAACATGTAACATATGTGTAGTAACACAAGTGCACATTATAAGATCATGTATAAATATGTGTAATAAAGTAATATATGTACTGTGTATCTAGTAAATGTTTAATCACATATGTACATACAATGGAAACATATATTGACATGTGCAGTATAATAACACATGTACTATGTGTAACAATACATATATACATTAAAATAAAAATATTTTGTTACAATTTTACGTAAAACGAATGTGAGCAATATTTAACGATAAATACTTGACGAACTGTTAAAACATGTTGTTTAATAATTGCAGGTTGATAAATTCCGGATTCATACTGTTCAACGAAACATATATTTTCGACCACGTTCCTTTCGCGAACTCGCCGGCGTGCTTTCATCGAAAACTTTTCACCCCCTAAATAAATCAATCGGATAATTGTTAATTGGCCTGTGTTTATTCGTCAGCACGCGTCCCGTTCGTAAAACCTTCGACGGGTAAATATTAATGTTCGATAGATGGAAATTTATCGAATTATGAAAACATTCCGCGTTATTAATAATTCATAAACGATTATTGCATTTACAGGGTGCCGCGGACCGGTTATTAAATGCGTTCTTGAGTCTTTGATGCGTTTTCGACTGACAATCATTTCACCGTACGAAAAATTAATACAGTTTTATCCAAAACGATTCGATATACTATGAAATTGAACGAGCTTTCAGGTTATTAGTATGCATAACAAATTTTCTTTTGATCCACGATTAAATATACAACCCCTAACTTGATAGAATTTAAGTGTTTCTAAAACATTTCTGATGGCCCGAAAATCTAGCGTGAATAATCAATTCATACGGAATTAACTTCCAATAAACTGTACGCTCTAGTTTAGCTTTCAAGAATCAATTATAATTCAATGTTTAATGCGCAATTACTTACTCGTTTATTCGGGAAAATCGATGTTGCATTATAAAGGAAGATTTAATATTTTACTTATTATTTTCAGTGTGTAAAATGTGGTTTACGGGTTTGGGAATTTGGGAAATTGGGGACTTGAGAATTTGGGGGTGAAGGGGTTGAAGATTTAGGATTTTGATGATTTCAAAATTTGGGGATTTTTAGGGTTTTGGGATTAGAGGATTGGGGGTTGGAGAATTTGGGAGTTGGAGGAATTGGAGATTTTGAAGATTTTGGGATTTGAGGACTAGGGGTTGGAGGATTTGGGGATTTAGGATTCTGACAATTTTTAAATTTTGGGATTTTGAGAATTTAGGGATTTAAGGATTGGAGCTTCGAGGATTTGGGGATTTAGGAATTTGAAAATTCAAAAATTTGGATAGTTGAAAATTTGGGGATTTAAGGATTGGGGTTTGAGGATTTAGGGGCTTGAGAATTTGGGGTCTTGAGAATTTGGGGCCTTCAGGATTTGAGGATGGAGGGTTTGGGGATTTAGAATTTTGGCAATTTAAAAATGTAGGGATTTGGAGATTAAGGGTTGGTGGATGTGGAGAGTTAGGATTTTGAAAGTTTAAACATTTGGGTACTTGAAAATTTGACAATTTAAGAATTTAAGGATTTAGAGATTTGAAGACTTGAAGATAGGATAGTTTATAAATTTGAGGATATTAAGATTTAACGATTTGACAACTTAGAGATTTGAAGGTTTGCCAATTCTATGATTTAGAGATTTATGAATTGAATAAAATGAACATGATAAATGATATATAAATAAATACTATCTAAACACCTAACTTATCCATCTACCTAGACAAAGTCTCTCTTCCACCATCCTAAAAACCAGTATAAAATATGAACAACCCTCACAACAGCTAAACACATCAATTGATTATAACCCAATTTATCAAGAACAGTAACCAACATCGAATAAATTTTAATTTGAATTTTAATAAGAAACACAGTAAAATAAAATAAAATACGAAGAGCTGTCAGTCCGGATTGACCCGTATCTGTCACGAAATGTCCATTTCTGTCATTCGGACAGCACCGGGTTACGATTCGCATTGAAATTGGATTTGCTTGAGGTTTCATTACGACCACTTGCCTTATCGTCGTTTGAATTATACGCGGCGGTCTCGTGACCGCAATATCGATTCCGCGTTATCGCATTTGCCTTCGATAAACTGTTCGTAACTTTTGCAACGGGTATTCGGTGGAATGGAGGGCAGGATTTTTGATCGGTTATTAATCGAACACGGGATTTCGCGTGTAATCCAGCCGCTTAGCTGGTTTAGTAATTATCGAAGGTGGAGCACCTAGTCGAGGGTGAAACAGACGTTCCTCATCCCTGTAAAACTATTGTCTCCATAAAATTTCTTTTCTCGAGTAAAAATCTACCCCTCTTATATTTACTTCGTTCTTTAATTATTATGAAGCTCGAAGTTTCGTTATTATTCAGAAGTTTAAACTTTCATTATTATTTTCAAGCTTAAAGTTTCATCATTCTGGAGCTTAATATTCAAATTAAAAATTGACAGAACTTTTGGAAAGGTATTAAGATTTTGTGACTTGAAAATTAGCTCCGCTAAAAAATTAATACTATTCTTATTTCTAGATTCAATGATTACAAGAGTTATTTTTATACAAATTTTTCAAACAAAAATTTTTTATTATTTTTATGTCAGTACTCCTGCTAAGTTCAGCCAATCAAAAATAACGATTTGTAATCAATTTCTTAGACCAAGTAATTTTTTATGAACCACATGTTTACTGTGCACCTATCAGTACTCTTGAATTCGACAAAATGGCGGCTTCATTAAAAAAGACTCCTGTTTCATACTAGTTTCATTATTTTGTAAAAACTAACACTATTTAATTTTCACAAAAAGAGTCTTTCTCAATGATAATTATTTTATCTCTTTGTAAACGAGATTGATTTTCAAGACTCGAAGTACAATTTCAAAAAAATGTCTTCTTTCAAAAAAATAAGAATATTTCAAGTTAAAATGGTGATTGTTTATGAAAAAAGTTAGCCAAAGAAATAAGATTAGCAGTAACCAGCAGGGAAACCCTTGAGCAAATATATTCACAAGCCCCGAAGAAAAGACGAAGTGCGTCAAAAATTTTCCGATGGAGGGTCCCGTCATCCCCGAGGCGACGATACCCTAGAAGACATTTCTTTCCCGGTGAAGGAGGCCTCTTATCGTCAGTGATTACGACTTTTTAACGGGGATTTCCTCCCTCCCTTATCTGCTAGCAGTTCTCGTTTCCTTTGCCCTTCTTGCCGCCATTGAAGCCCGCTTTTCGAACGTTTCCGCGGTTGTAACTAGATTCCCTTCCGTCCCCGAAACCATCGTCTTCCCTAACCCCTTTGGAGGCTCGTCGAACTACTTCGTCATTCACCTTTTTCTTTTAACTTTCAATTCGATTTGCATGTGAAAGAATACCGTTCTTGGCCCGCCCTTTGGGCAGTTCCGCTCGCGGGAAACGTACTCGACCGAGGTCCACTCGAGGCCCATGGCCCCTCTGTCATGCAAATTTTATTATTCTGACCGCTACCGGGTCCATCTGACACGTTCCTTCTTTCATCCTTTTGCACGATCTGAAGGACTCGCGAACGATTCGACTGACGTTGCTCGGATGAATTGGCCTCTTTTCGATGAGAGAGCCGCGCCATTTTGTCCAACGCCGATCGCTCAGCGCTGCTTTTCATTTGCATCGGTAATTTTAGACTATGAAAAATTCTACTTTCTTTTAGGGGTTTTAGTAGACATGTAAATGTGATTAATATGGTGATATGTGTAACTGCAGTTCATTATGTATAATTATAAAGTTTGACGGTTTACATGTAATGATAGTTTGAATTATAGTCACTGCTATAGTCACCACTAAGATTATCACTGAGTTACTATAAATGTATAATAACCGGTAATTATAATCACATTTATTAACACTAGCTTTTGAGAATTTTTGAACCTATACTTTGCAAGATTTTCAAACTTATGATTACTCTATAAGGTACAATTTACAATCTACAGTTTAGGAAATTTATACTGTAATTAAAAAAAGTTTATTCGAATTAAAATTAACGTAGATATAGTACCATCAAAGTACATATACTTCAAAAAAATAAAGAAGTCTGCTTCATTCAACTTTTGTAAAATTACATATACAGGGTGAGGCACTTAAAAATAGCTACCTGAATAATTTGATTACTATTACTGATAGCAAAAAATGCATGAAAGCAACATTATTAAGTATCAAGGGTTTGATCATCAGATGTTAACATTTTTTTAATAGGTTAAAATGTAAAGGTCATCTCTGCTAGTCAAGATAAGTGTCTCACCTCGTGTGTCTCATCCTAGTAACTAATTTTATAAAATTTAATTCCGCCACATTTAAACGTCTCCAGAATTATCAAACGAAGTACCTCGTATAATTCTGCAGAACAAACGAGAAGCTCGATAATTCCGCAATGGAATTAGCAAACGAATATACTAGTGCAATTATACTTGTTAGAACAAGTTTCATAATTAGCTGTCATGAAACAGATATTAAAGACACGCGATTTTGTTCACAGTTCCTCCAAACATTGAGGACTATCAGACATCGTCGGATGCCATTGTGAGAGAAGGATCCAACGTGACTCTAACGTGTAAAGCGACCGGAAGTCCCACACCAACCATAAGCTGGAAAAGAGATGACAATCAGAAGATTTCAATTAACAAGACGTACTCTGGTGGGTATACTTCATATTATTAAGCAAATACGAGCTTTTTTAGATAATTTCATGGTTAATTAATGAAGGTTATTTTGTACATTTTTACTCGTCTATCGGAATATTATAATACTTTTATATTATATTCGTTCTTTGCTTCGTTACTTCATTTTTATATTTCGTGCCTTTTTTCAAATATTATAGAATTAAGTCACGATTGCGGTTATACTTATTAGAGAATATGAAATGATCAGAAATGTAAAATACATAAATGTATAAATGTGTAGTATGTGCAATGGAGTAAAAACTAGAGCAACATTTTTATAATTAGGAAATCAATTCATCAAGCATTCTGTGAATTTTAAAAAAGTTTTATCTTCCAAAATATTGAATATTATCAAAGAGCTTTTAAACAGAACAAGAATTGGTAATTGATTTGAAGGAATTAGATGAAAATCAGTGACCGAACGATGTCTCTTTGTGAGTCGATTCGAATAAATCTTTGAGAGATTCTCAGATCGATCCGTGACCGCGTTTCGATAGATTCGTGGAGGTCGAGTCTCCCGGCAATTAAAAATAATGACATTCGCCCGTTTCTGTCCAAAGATCAAGCGTGCAAGCTCTAAAACTGTGTTACCGCTGTCACAGGCGAAGAAGCCGCGTTCGGGAAGGAAAAAGGACGCGAAAAGATAAAAAACAAAGGGAAGGATCCTCGTTAACGTGTCACGCAATCCCGAGAATTCAGGAAACGCATGGATGCGACGTATAAAAATTTCACGACGCGTAATTATCTCGGCTGTGAATTTGTAAAAAACACGGCTCGTTGAATTTTTTACGACGTGTACACGGATCACGGCACGCATTAATTTATGGGGATAAATAAGGGATGATTACGGCGATGACAAACCGCGAGGAAACTGGGATTTCAGGGTGTGACGAGTTAAAAATTCAATCTGTTACTCTCTTGGCGAATATCATTAAACGTGTTTGTGTGACAAATTGGAAGTTCGTAAAGGAAACGTGTAATTAACGTAGATTTCTTATTACGGGAGATTTTTATAACGAACGCGGCAAATTGAAGAACGAGGAAGGCGCGAAACGGTTGAAATACTCGGACGGTTTTAGCGCTGGGAAATGTTTAAAGTTATATCTTTGAAATTCTGAAAGATAGAGCAAGGTAAAACCGAGGGGTGTGAGCTACTTTCTTGAATTTCACTTTTGAAATTTAATGTTTTCGTTATTCAGTCATTTATTTTTACAACTTGATAATTTAATAAATTAAAAATTTAGAAACTCGGCAACTTAATATTTTAGCAATCTACTAGCTCAATAATTTAAAATCTTTTTAATTCTAAAACTTGAGAACAATTTTTTAAATTGAAGAACTCAACACTATATCTCTGAAAATATTTTCAAACGTCAAAAAATGTAGAAACTCAGTAATTTAATATTTTAGCAACCTACTAGCTTAATAATTAATAATTCTTTTAATTTTAAAACTTGAGAAAAATTTTTCAAATTGAAAGACTATTATCAGCACCAAATCTCCGAAAATATTTTCAAACGTCAAAAAATGTAGAAACACGGTAACTTAATATTTTAGCAACCTACTAATTCAATAATTAAAAATTTTCTTAATTTTAAAATTTGAGAAAAATTTTTTAAATTGAAAAACTATCAATACGAAATCTCCAAAAATATTTTTAAACGCCAAAAAATTTAGAAACTCAGTAACTTAATATTTTAGCAACCTACTAATTCAATAATTTAAAAACGTAAAAACTTGAGAAGTAAAAAATTTAAAAAATGAAAAATCAACTATTATCAACTCCTTAACAATTTTTCAAACGTCATAAAATCATATGTCGTCGAGTTGTCAAGCATAATCCACCGAAACAGGGATGTCTCCTTTTCCCGCCATCGTCTGTCAATTAACGCACGGTAAATGCTTTTAGACTTTGTCGCGTTCCTTGACAATTCGGCGCTGTCTGGCGTGGAAATCAATTAATAAAGAAACGAGACAGAATGTCACGATAAAAGGACCATTATAATTTTCAGTTTCCGAGTGGCAAGGTGAGACATTGGAAATCACTCGGATCTCGAGGCTGGACATGGGTGTCTATTTATGCATCGCGAAGAATGGCGTGCCTCCGACCGTCAGCAAACAAATTAAAGTCTCCGTCGACTGTGAGTACATTTTATTTTCATCGAAACCCGATATAGTTATTATTGACATCCTCTATTAAACGTGTTTTGGTAATAAGCGATTTTGGAAATTCGATTTAGACATTCAGGTTAGGTTTTCATATGTTGTCTGTCATATTTAATCTAACAATACAAGATATTTTTATACGAAATTTGGAATCTTATATTCAGCGTACGGTGATTTGAAATAGTTGAAATGCCAATTTTGATCAAAATGAATGTATCAGTACAGCAGCCTCTATATTCAATCAGCATTAAGTTTCACTAATATTTGTTATATTACCTTGTTTCGTTTTATTTTACTTTCGCAAAATTTATGTATAATCTACAGATTTTTGTATAATTCGAAATATTTTCTATAAAAGAGGTTATGCTCCGTATTAATAAAAATCCGCAAGTTCTAAAATCAGGGCCACAAAGTTAATCTACAAAAGAAAGTCAGCCATCATGGAAAGATACTTACGGAAAATGAAATTTATAAATACACTCGCCAAACCGAACACTAAGGCGAACATTTCTTTCTGAAACAAGAAACACAATATGGTAGGGTGTACATCTGGCCAACGGGGGTTGAAGAGCGTACAATTTAATAATACAGAAAGGTGTCCGGCAACAAAGAGTGTCTTTGTTGCTTACACGCTCTCCTGTCCCGATGTACAGAAAGCAGCGGGCGAGCAGATAAACGTGGGGGCGAAAAAAGAAAAAGGGAAAAGAAGAGAGAAACGGAGGTATATTCGTGCGAAAGAGTGAAAGCGAATTGGTATAGGGGGATGAAGAGCAACGGTGTCGGGACATAAAAGTAAGCTCAGGCGAACCATGACACACCATTACCGTTTCCATCCCGAGTATTTGCCAATTGTTACGTTACTGCTTCTCCTAAATACTGGAGCGTGCCTTTTCCGCAGCTTTTCTGCGACTTGCCAACCCTTGCCACTCCCTCCTACCCTTTTATCGAATCTTCTCTTATTTGATTTTTTACATTTTTTTTTGGAAATATAAGTTCACTGTTTCTCGTCATTTTTACTCAAGATTTTGTGTGTTTGAAATTAAATTTTTGCATTTGGTGAATTTTGAAGAGGTAGAGTTTTTGAAGATACAGAAAGTGGATTTGTGAAGTTGTCAAGTTCGTATTTTTGTGAACTGTTTCTCAAATTTCTAAAAATTTAAGTTTCTAAATATCTAAATTTTTAAACCTCAGAATTTTTAAATATTTGAAGACCTAAATTTTCAAATGACCAAATCCCTCAATTCCTAAATTTGCAAATGTCTAAACTTCCATGTAGCAAACTTCTAACCTCCTAAATTTCTAAACTTCTAAACTTGCAACCCTCTACGCTAACTTGTCAAGCAACTGCATTCGTAAATTTACTTTGAAACAAAGCTACAATAACTGGCCCACAAAGTAAACCTAGAAATAAACCTTCTAAATTTCAGAACCCCCTGTATTCAATTTTTCTGGTTTGCAATAAAACAAATTGCACGATAATGCCCCGGTAATTAAATTTCCCCATCATCACGTCATCCTAAATTTAAAACCCCAAAGAGGGCAATAAAAAGAAGGCGGTCGAAAGATCGCGTCGAAGATGGCTGCACGTGTTCCGTCACATAAAAACGAAGCACGCGTAAAAGATACGACAACGAAAGAGTTATCCGTTTAGTTAAAGCGAGACTAATTAATTTAGCGGCGTCGTAAAGAAGCGTCGAATTGCGATTCACGGCCAGACAGGGTTGTACGGGGGTTAGGTAGGAGGGTTTGAAAAGAGGGGATGTTTTTGCCGCTGGTCTGTCCGCGGATGCGCCGAGGATTATCCTTTTAGGCGTCCTTTAATTCTATTTGTAGCCGGCTGCTCCGGGCAAAGGCTTTTGTCAACGAGTATTACCCTCGGGCCCTTTGAAGTCAAATTGCGATCGAGTAATGTAATAGTTCTGTCCACCATGTGCATTACGCAGCGTTGAACTTGAGACTTTAGAAATTTCACGTTTTTCATGCAACTTTCAATTTTACTGCAGATCAATTCTTCTTTTGTCACATTTTTTTTTAGAGAAAAAACTGTTTTTTATACCTTTTTTTTATTTTTCTGATGTTTCGAGGAAGGTACTGTTCTTAATTTTATTTTTGTTTTGTGATTCTTTTAAATAGTTGCCAACATCAAGTACTGTGTTAAATGTACTGACTGCTTGTGTTTCCTAGTAATTGTGTTTACTACTAATTTATGTTTGATAAATGAAAAATATGTTTGACATACTACTCATAATAAATGAAGAATACGTATATTTTACATAGTACCTATAATAAATGAAGAGTATATTTAAAAAGAAAATATTTTCATATATTCCACAATGTTGCAATTTTATCGAGAGCCACATATGAAGCCACCTCTTCATAAATTAAGAAGGTAAAAGGAATGAAGTTGTACAAAGAAATTGTTCTAACTTCCTTCGTAATAAAAGAAGAATATACTGTTGTAAATTAAGAACTTAAGAAAGAATGCAAAGAATTGTAATTGTAACATTGTCTTTCGTAAAGTGAGTTCAAGAAGTATCGCTGGAAATAATTCGAACGCATCGTCAGTGATTAAAACGCGAGTCGTTAGCGATAAAATACGCGAGCAAAGGACAATCGAGGCGTTATGAAAGCGGAAGCGCCCTACCTAGAAGTCATCAAATTAGAGGTGATGATACGAGCACGTTCCGCGCGTTTTTATACGCTCGGGCGGAAGATTAATTACAGAGCAGGACAGATTATACCCACCCGCCCATCGTCCCGATGACATTACAACTTTACGAGCTGAAAAACTTACCCCTCCACGTATCCGATGGTCCATCATTTCTTCGCCTCGGTATTATTCTACCCCTTCACGAACCCCGGCGTTTCTTTAACACTTACGTCTTATTTTTCTCTTTCTTCTCGCAATATTTCAGAAAATTAAACATGTATGCTTGCTGTATGTACGTATGTTTGCTGTTTGCTGTATGTTTTAATTGGTTGAAGTTTTAGTACAGCAGTTTTATTAAATCTTTGATAAAATTTCACAAAATTACTTATGTGTTGGATTTGATAATTCAAAAACAAAGCAAACCGTATTTTTGCAAAGGAAAAATGAGATTTATCTTTCGTGGAACACCAGTTGTGAGACAGCCTGTACCTCGTAAACTCGTGCAGGCCATTATCGCGGTTACGAATTTAAAAAATACTAAAAAGCAGAACAACCAATGGTAACAAAAAACAGTCCGTGAAAATGAACTTAAACTAAAATTAGGTTACGAAGTTCAGAAACGTGAACCCTTCCATGAAAGTCAAAATTGAGAACGTAACGTTCGTTTCCCAACGAGATAACCCGAAAATAGGAAAGTGAATTATAGATAGAAGTTGGCAAATGACTAGGAACCTTTTAATATTATTCCCGTACGTTCGAGTTAGAATTACGTAGTTTCCGTTGTTTATGAATAATTAAATCGGAAGTTTAGCTAACTTGGAGAATTTAAATTCAGAACGATCGACACTCGAAACGTTTACGTTCACGGATGCACCTGGTTGCGCTGTTTGAAATCGTATACAGACACACTAGAGAGAGTTGTGTCGTCTCTGCCGCCCAAAGGAACGCGTTGTTCTGTTGTTTAAGTTGACTGAGGGCTTAGGAATGGTTGATTCGCCGCAGAGTTTGCGTACGTTGCACTCGTACCTTTGCTTTCGTGGTTGCACGGTTACTCGAACCTGTTTCTCGGAACTGAGTGTTTAGGATGTCGCACGCTTGCCTTAATCGTGACAGCTTAGTTTCATCTGCCAGGAATTTCTCTAAATGTTTGCTTCCAATTTCTTACGTTAGAATTGCGACTTTGGTACAATTATGCTTGGACTGATTCATGTGACCATCCTTTTGATGACTATAATAATTCAACCCATAATTCGATTGCTAATCTCTGGCTTGTCATGTATGAACTATAGTGTGCTTCATGTGTGTGGCAAAATAGGACAATTAAGCAATGAATTATTTTTTTCATTTTAATAAATGAACTTTTTTAATGAGTGAATGAATGAATTAACATTGACATTGACAACTAATGTTGATAAAAAAATTTCAGTAGAAAAGGAAATATTGTCAACAACAATTGAAGAAGCGTTATATTATCAAACTTCCTTCCAAAATATTTTCAATATTTCTTACAAAGTCATTTCCAAATAATTCCATCTTTCGCATCCACTTCCTCTCAGACAGAGAGTATTTTGAGAGTGTCTTGATTATAATAATTGAACCCATAATTGGAATGCTAATGGAGTCTGGTTTCTCATATATGAACTGTGGTGTGCTTCATATGTGTGACAAAATAGGACAAGGATTGAGCAATGAATTTTTGTATCAATTAACATTGAAATTGACAATTAACATTGCTAAGACAATTTGAGCAGAAAAGGAAGTATTGTCGACAACAATTCAACAAGTGCCATATTGTCAAACTTCCTTTCAAAATATCTTCAATAATTTCTTAAGAGTTCATTTAAAAATAATTTCATCTTTTGCCTCCAGCTCTCAGCAACTGAAAACTAACGCCATAAATTTTACTTAAAATCACTAAGCTACCATAACCCAGCTTTGTTCCTCCAGCGATACAATATCCATGCATCCGAAACAGTGTTTTTGCTTAACCGATCGCATCGCATGATCCTGCCAGAGGTATCAAAAGCAGGTGATAACGAGATACGTGGCGTTTCACATCTAACACGAGCCTCATATTCCATCGTTGAACTTCACTTTAATCAATCCTTTATAACCGAGCGCTGTGGCCCATTTATTCTTTGCTGGTGTCCATTCATTTTTCAAAAAAAAAAAAAAAAAACAGGAACCTAAAGCAGCGTGTGCATAACGCATCAAAGCAGCAGCAGCGGCAGTGGCAGTAACATTCTACGAAGGTAGTCGTTATCGATCGCACGGTAATCTACGGAGTGCAGAGATAGAAGAAGAGAGAAAGAGGCAAACGAGTAGAACCGGGGGCCCTTGGTAAGTCGCCGTTTTTTAATTTGGACACGGCCACCACGGTTAATGGCCGTTGAGCTCGGATTCGTGCAGCCAGATCTGCCGGCGGGACGGTAATTTTCTGCGGGGCAGAGCTCGGATACGAAGCGGGAAATCTGTTGGGAAAATGAGCCGAGGCCGAATACCGACTCTGTTTTCCCGTGGCCGGTTCCTTGGCCAAACACCGTTTACTGATTTATGGCCGAAGACAAATTGTCCGTGCTCTATCGTCGCTGCATTTTAACCTCTTACCATTCTCTATTTAACGATAATTATGCTTACGGGTTAGTATATACTGTTGGATCTCTGAAATTTTATGTTGAAAGAATTTTTTGCTTGAGCATATTTAATTTGTCTCGTAATTTTATTTTAATAATTGTTGTTATGCAGAGGCTGTCTCATAAGCCATTTTGTGTTTGAAGGTAGCGAAATCGAAATAAATTTCGATACATTTTATGTGGATAGATACATCGACATATCTCATAATTTTCTAAGGCTACTATAATAGTATTTTTAATTCACAAAAATTAATAATTAAGAATTCTTTAAAGTCTTATTATAAAATTCTGTCACATTTATTTCTGTCATGTTGATGCTTGAATGTCAGATATATAAACTCTCAAATTTTCATATTTACACATTTCCAAATTTTTAAATATATAAGCACATAAACATACTACTTAAAAATTATCAAACATACAAATACACATAGTACTCAACACTTCTCAATTTACAAACTATCTGTCAACATATTGATATCAATGTCAGTCAATATACAAAAGTGAACAGTATCAATAGACTTTTAATCCACCATAACTAATCTCCGCCATTTCAACTCGCAATCCTCCGAACAAATCCCTACAGAAAATTCAGACACCTCGCGGTATTTTTCCGAACGATACGTGACAACTGATCGCGAATTTGTAGATGGATTAGCATCCCATGCTACGAAATCGCATTTTCGTTGGTTCGAAGAACAGATGATTTCGAAGGCTTTAGCCGGATAAACCGGAATCGATAGATTCGAATAGCGATCTGTAATATCGTCGTGCACGCGATACGCGTTGCCAGCAGATTCCCAATTTCCTCGCTGCCGAACAATTAAATTACAATTGGCGAGCACGATAAGCACGCTTGTACGCGAACAAGATGAATATTTCAAGCTGGCGTCGCTTAAATCAAAATGTCTATCTGTCCTTCGATTTGAGCGGACGAACAAAAGCGATACAGCAATGTAGAAAATGTTCTTGACTGACGAGACGTGTTATTAATATCGCTTAACGGAAATATCGATGCCGGAGTAAAAATAAACGGGGATTCGATATTTTATCTAGGGTATTTAAACGATATATTTTTAGTTATAAAATATCATGGTTATAAGGTTAAGAAATTATTGAAAGTGTCATAGAAATTTATTATTTTATGTTTTATGATTTTTTTCAAGTTTGTACAAAAAATGACAATTTTGATCAAGTATGGTGTCTGATCACTGATGTCAGTTTCTACTACGACAGTGTAAAATTCATATAAATTAAAATTTTTGATAATGTAATATAAAATTTATGATTATATACAATTCATATAACATAAAATTCCTTACGATATAACACAACATATCAGACTGATTTTCCTTATAATGCTAAAACGCCGCATTTCCCGAATGGTTGAATTTACTGGAAGAAAACCGGTCATGAAGGCTCTGACAGACTCAGTCTTTCCGGTTTAGAAGAACGCGGACAAGCAACGGCGGTAAAACGTTGAGATTTCGTCGAAAAACACGGTTGAAAATGGCGGGTGACAACCGTTCTCCCTCTCCATCGTGGTAATTTTGTTTCTGAGTTTGCAGGTGGCTTAATTTTTGCCGCAACACGTCTGTCGGTACGCGGCTCGTCCCGCGTAGATACGGCACGGATTTTTCTCGTTGCTGATTTTAATAACAGATTGCCGGTGGAGCCGCGGAAAGGAGGAAGGGTAACAGAGGGTTGGGCCAACGAAGGGTGTCGGAACGAAGGGAGGGTCGTGGCTGAGTCACTGCTTATACGTGACTACGGTTCAACCACCCACATTTTACCACCCGACCCCTACCGCATTCTGTGTTTCGTTACCTTCGACCTCGATACTTAAAAGTGGACAATTTCCTTCGTGATCGATTCTCCACTTCCTTTATTGTGGACTTAAATAGCTCGGTATGGACTTTCTCATTGGTGCTAGGTATTTGGAGCAAACCTCAAGAAAAATCAGTATGGGGATGGGAATTTGAGGATTTGGAGATTTGAAAATTGAAGAATGAAGGAATTTACAGATGAAGAAGTAGGAATTTAGAGATTTAAGAATTAAAGTATAGGGGTAGAATTAAAGAGTGAAGTTACATAGGGATGCTAGAGTTATGGAATGTAGGAATCTCGGTATTTTTGAAGATTTGGGAACTGGAGGATTCTTACAATTCCAACCCTGAACCTTCAAAACTACTCCAACTCTATCAGATCCAGATTACTCCACAATCCAACAAACTAACCAATATAGCAACTTAGCAAGTATCACAGTCCCAAAAATTGTGCACAACATGCAAATAATAATTCTCCGCCGTTCAAAGACATTATTCGATGAGACAGTAAGAGGTAAAAAAAAGGCGGGAAAGTAGGGCTAAGGCGCAAGTAGCAGGTTCTCTAAAAAATTTCAATCAGTTCCGGGGCGAAAGGAGAACCGAGGCTCTTACAGAAACCTTTTAGGACCGTGAAAAGAAGCACAATAATGATCGGATTTTCTCTGCCGATATCGATCTCACGATCGTGTTTCCACGTCTGTCGCGGCACCTAGCTACCTACGAGCCTGTTGGAAGAAAGATTGCCGTTGAAACTGCAAGAGGGTGGCTCGTGTATTGCGAACAGGACCTTATCGGCAACGACTCGGCGTTTATTTAAATTTAAAACTGGAAGATCAACCTCGAACCGTTCTCCCGCTGATTCTTTAGCTTCCGCCTGCTTTTTTTTCCTGTTTTCCTCTTTTTTCGCTAAAAGGACCTCCTCCCTCTAATTCTCGGCTCTCGTCGATCGTCTCCGAGCCAGGCACGTCCCTCGAAAAACTCATTAACGTGTCTCGCTGATTCTTCTTCCCTATCCCACGGGAGAGAGGGAACGACGTGGGTCGAAAACGGGCGCACCCGGAGGATTCGTGATACCCGATCGTACCCGGTGTAGATTTTTTTCTTCGCTCGAGGAAGAAAGTCGATTGCTGGGTTGAGGGCCTTCGAGAGGAAAAAGGGGTTTGCTGAAGGATCCGGAGGATAATGTAGGCAAATATAGCGAGGAAACGGAACAAGACTTTGACCGTGTTGCTTTCAACTGAGGGATCACGAGCTACTTTTTTTACACCATGGAAATTAATCTCTGCTTTTTACGTTTTATCGTTTCGGAATTTTCTTGCTATTCTATTTACGCGTTTACTGAGTCTTTAATTAATATCTTGGATTATCAAATTTTTGAAGTCTCTGGTACCTCAAAAGATTTTTAGATTTCAGATTTTCTATTTTAGCATCTTCTATTGTTAATTTTTTTATTTATTTAATTCACCTTTGCAGCTTCCAAACTTTCAAATATTTTAATCAGCATATTATAAAATTTGTATGTGTCTCAATTACAATTTGAAAAAAGGTACAAAGTGTAAAAGTAGAAAATGTATTTAAGGATTTGGAAAATTGAGGACTTGGTAACTGAAATATTTACAAGTTAAAAATTGTTCTCAAAAAGTTCCATAATCTGCTAACAAGGAAACTCGAAATTAAAATCCATACTTTAAGAAAATGAAACTTTCGTAATTTAAGGAGCTAAAATTTTAATAACCTTTTCTAAAATTGTAAAAATCTGATAACTTAAACATTCAACACTCAGAAGACAAAAATTCGAAAACTGCTTTATTTCTACGTAATTTCGCGGAACAAAATCCAATGCACGATTCTCCTAAATCAACGCGTGAAAACTCAAAAAGACACGCAATACGACGCTTCTCTAGTTCACGAGAGGGTCTCGTGTATTCCGCAGACCGTTTGAATCATGTCGTCATTTTTTCCGCAATATTAAAGCAGCAGACGAGTCGGTTGCAATTAAACGAAAGAACTCCCTTTCTTCTTCGCGACTGCCATTTCTGCCATATAAAAAGCGTTTCTGCTCTCAGACGCTTTTTCAATGTGATTAAACAACGTTGCAATGGAAACTTTGTTATGATATTCTGCACATTATATTGTACAGTCAATTATATTGAGATTATATTAATTCTTAAAAAAATAAAAAATTGAAAAGAAATGTACAGCGTGGTTGGAATAGAAGTGCACACTGTAATAATGTGATATAACAAATATTTTGTATGTAATTTAAATGGACGAATATTTAAATAATAAGTGTTTTGTATATTATTTTCTTTAAAATCTTTTTATGATTTTTTACAAAATTTTTTAAGATCATATATTTTTTCCTCTTGTACATTGTACTTGATATAAAAATACAATACATCATTTTTTTAAATGACCTTAAGAGACCTTCAAATCATCTTCAATAAAATCCTGAAATAACCATTACTTTTTACAACAATTTTATGATTGTACTAATTTATCAATTCTTCTAAAATTCCTATTAATAGAAATGTCTATGAATACCTATGTATACCCATGAACACCTCAAAGTGATTTAATTAATATGAATACATTCAGTAATTTTAAAAACCTTGAAATCAACGAAAATCGTCAGGAAAAGTAGAAGCAAGTATTTCGAATTAATTAGCAGTGTACACTCGCGTACGAAACACCCGTTAAACTTCCTCGTGAAGATAACACGAGTGGCGAGTCGGCGTTGATCGGCGATAAACGCGAAGAGAAAGAAAGGATGTTAATCCAGAGGAACAGGAGAGTATCCTTACCGGTGAAATTTAGCCAACGCTCAGACGCAGGGAGAGTGATTAAATAATAAAAGCAGTAGCAGGCTGGAGAGAAGAGGAAAATTTGAAAAGAACGACTCTCGCTAGAACACCGGTGAAATATTTTATTAACGAGACTGCAGTAGTTGCAGTACAACCAAGGAACTTGGTGGTAAACTGTATTATGGCGCAAAGAAGAACCATCAGATGTTATTAGACATTCTTTTCTTTTTTTGACGTTTAATTACTATACAAATGATCCATGTGTCCTGGCAAACGGTATTTCTTTGAGGGATGCGGAACTTTTTTAATGAGGTATTTGTTGATGGATGAAACGTGGAGAGATTTAAGAATTTTGTGGTGCATTAAGCTTTGGGTAATGGAGGATCCTGGAATGTTTATGGTAATTTTTGTGGACGCAGTTTGTAGAAAATGATAATTCGAAATACCTGAGTACCTACAATACCAAATATCTAAATCACCAAATCTTCAAATTACCAACTACTTAGGTTACCAACTTCTCAAATTACCAACTTCTCAAATTACCAACCTCTCAGATTACCAACTTCTCAAATTACCAAATCTCTAAACTACCAAACCTCTAAATTACCAAAACCCCAAATTACCAAATCCCCAAATTACTAAATCCCCAAATTACCAAATCCCTAAATTACCAAACCCCCAAATTACCAAATCCACAAACTACCAAATCCCCAAATCTCCAAATCTCCAAATACCCAAATTTCCAAATTCCCAAATTCCCAAATCCCCAAATTACCAAATCCCCAAATTACCAAATCTCCAAATTCCCAAATTCCCAAATTCCCAAATTCCCAAATTCCCAAATTCCCAAATTCCCAAATCCCCAAATTACCAAATCCCCAAATTACCAAATCCCTAAATTACCAAACCCCCAAATTACCAAATTCCCTAATTACCAAATCCCTAAATCTCCAAATCACCAAATCTCCAAATTCCCAAAATCCCCAAATCCCCAAATACCCAAATTTACAATTTTCCAAATTAAAAAACTTGAACATTCCAAACCACAAAAACTCAATATACATTTCCAAACAAATTTCTAATTTTCCACCTAACAAAATTACCCACACATTACCCCTAAAAATTCAAAAGTATGAAATCCCAAAGGGTTCACGAAACGCTGACTTCTGAACTTTGCCAGCGTTATTCATGCAACATTTACTCCTAACAATATTTAAAGCATGCTAGGTTTAAAAATTCATTCCACAACGACCCGCATAATCCAAAGAAAGGTTAACTATTGTAAAAATATTCCACGAGAAGAACAAGTGCAGTTTCTAAAAATTGCGGAAATACTGAACCCTTTGCTATTCCACGTACGTCTGACCACATATTGATCAATGCTACTTACGTGTCTTACGTTACCTCGGTAAACGAACACGATAATCTGCAAACGAGTGATAAATTGTACAAAACCTCAAAATCTCAAAACCCATCTCGAAATCGATACTCCATCAAAACTTGGTGCAAAATTTATTCAAAAGGCAAAAAAGTTGAATCGCAAAGAACACTCGTACGTCGTTGATCCCGCTATCAGAACACTAGACACCTCATCAATAAACGGTAGATCCTAAAAGTAGCCACAAATACCTGCTCCACCTGTCAAATCAATGTTTGCAAATCACAATGAAAATACGAAGCAAATAGAGCGCATTCGCGCAAAACTCTTGAACCATTCGCGGATCCCACCTGCTGCGTCGTGAATGAAAGAGGCGGAGAAAAAAGGGAAATATAATGCGGGAATGCTTGAAAAGAAACCGAGCCTCGAATCACCATCCGAAAATAATAGGTACTCGATCGCAGTTACATCTGAAATTGTCTCAAAGCAAGAAAAGACGTTTTCAAATCGATGAAAAGATTCGCAACGAACATCACGAAATTGCCGGAACTCGGCTCCAGGGTGGACGAAAATTTCTCCTTCGAAGATCACAATGGCACCCTCCTGGTTTCTAATTAAAGGTGGGCGGTCCGTTTGTTTCATCGGGAACAAAGGTCATCTCAGATAAATGTCCGACGCGGAAGGACAGAAAACGGGAACAATCGCGGCGATTGTTTTCGGTTGATCGGTTAACGGGACGATCGTTCCGAGCGAACAACACGAATAAAAGTTGGCCCATGTTCGTGCGCGAACGGCGAAACTACATCGAAGGAAAAGGAACATTACGCGAAAGCCACGAAGAAGAGCTTTCATAAACGAATGTCGCGAGATACGATGAAATATTGGCGGACTCTGGCTGCTTTTCCTACCTCACTTCGTCGAGAAACGTGTTTACACGCTGTCTGCCACCAGCCGAGAATTATTTTCGTGCAGAACACGGTGTACAAGGTTTTATCCACGGAATGTTCCCTCTCTTTTTTTTTAAGGGACAGAAAAGAGAGCGTCCCATTTTCACGCTGTTTAATGCGGATGAATTATCTGTTTGCAGTTGGGGTAGGCTGAAGGGGTTGGGTAATTTTTCGATGGAACATCTGAGATTGGGGATGAACGGTAAATAAGGGTGACTACGTTTTTAAACAATCTCACAGATGTTCGGAATTTATGATGATTCGAATTTTTGTTATTAACCATGTAGTAGCGTTTTCCACATGTGACTCGCACTTCAACTGTGATTTTTGTACGAACTTTTAATATGTTTACATTTGAAGTTCGAGTGTCTTTTACAAATTCAAGATTAATTTATACAAAATTAATATAACATTTCTACTGTTTTTACTGATTTTAATATTGTAGCTGTGATTAGCTAGCTTTGGTTGACTCACCTGTGTGGAAGTTACATCACGTAGCTGTGCTAATTTCGTGAAAATTTAGATTCGTATTTTTTCGGAAACATAGCAGCAAATTTTGCATAATATCTACCATTACATCCGTCGCTTCTGGAATCACAAATATTAGCAAAAATGGAAAAACTATGACGTTGAGTTGATGCCCGAGTATCATGCCATCATGTCCGAGTTGACGTTAGCTAGATTTTCAAAATAATTCCGCGTTCCGTCACGGCTGAAAGATTAATTAATACGGAGGTCAAAGCTATACTGTACCATCCAGATATTTCGGAAAAAATAAAAACAAGCCGAACATAAAATATAGATTGATCGCGATCAGCTTTTCGATTTATATTCAAATTCAAAGCCCGTCAACCCTCGCAGAAACCGTGCTATCGCAACTCTCACTTTTCCCGAAACTTTAACGAAACTCTGGAAAGAAAGGACATAATTCTCGTCCCACGATCGCGTAAATCTACCCTGCGACAACAATGTCATTCTTATCTTTATTCCCGAAATTTGGTATAACCAATTTCTGCCGAACTTGATATTGAACCTTTCGGAAAACGTTGCACAGAGATTCAAAGAAACACAATGATTCTGCGTACGTAAAACAATTCCACGCTTTCGGTGAATTCATACGCTATTTGAAAAAAGAGGAAACAAAAGCTTCTCTGGCAAAGTCTTCTCTTTTTCTCTCTGCTCTTTTCTTCTCCCTCCGCTCACCACCCTCGCGGTTCGAGCGGGGACCGAAACACGAGCACAGAATGCACTCGTTCCCGCGCGTTTCCAACGAAACAACAGAGTCGAGATCAAAAACGTTGCCGCCGAGATCGCGGCACGTCGGTCCTCGTGTCGTTGCTTTCAGGGTTAAATGTCTGAGAGCGAGTTTTCATTGTCGCCTGTTGCCGATTTAATGGTTCGCGCTCGAGGCTCGATTTCTTTCGACGCTTTCCCGCATTATATTCCATTTCTCTTTCTCTTCTTTCGCCGACTCTTTCATTCGCGACACGCAGCAGGTGGGACCCGTGAATGGTTCAAGAGTTTCGCGCGAACGCGCTCTATTTGCTTCGTATTTTCATTGTGATTTGCAAAAATTTATTTGACAAATAGAGCAGGTATTTGTGGCTACTTTTAGGATCTACCGTTTATTGATGACGTGTCTAGTGTTCTGATAGCGGGATCAACGACGTACGAGTGTTCTTTGCGATTCAACTTTTTCGCCTTTTGAATGAATTTTGCATTAAGTTTTGATGGAGTATCGATTTCGAGATGGGTTTTGAGATTTTGAGGTTTTGTACAATTTATCACTCGTTTGCAGATTGTCGTGTTCGTTTACCGAGATAATGTTAGACACGTAAGTAGCATTGATCAATATGTGGTCAGACGTACGTGGAATAGCAAAAGTCCGGTATTCCCGCAATTTTTAGAAACTGCACTTGATTTTCTCGTGGAATATTTTTACAATAGTTAACATTTCTTTGTATTATGTGGGTCGTTGTGGAATGAATTTTTAAGCAAGCTTTAAATATTGTCAGGAGTAAATATTGTATGAACAATGCTGACGATAGAAATGACATCTGTTAGAGTTTAATACCTACACTTTCGATCGATAATTTTCATCCCCCTCCTCTCTATACCAGACATTTCTAGTGCGGAAAAATCCGAGTTATAATTGGAACAGTGATCATTTGCAATTCCTTCTATAATAGCGATCGACGTATCGTGTATTCGTGTACTAAAATCGAAGCATATCCGATCAGGATTGAACTTTCAGATTAACAGATCAAATTTCAGATAGTTTCGCTATATTAATATAACGAATTCCAGCGAACGAAGTTTTATCAGTGCTAAAATATTTTACGTTAGCAACAGTATTCCGAATGATTTATCAAAATTAACTTTGTCTCTTTTATCATTTTACACTGAAAGAATTTACTAAAGGAATGATTAATGATATGTACATATAAACATTTTGAAGGTTTCGAATTTTAAAAATAAAAAAAAAAAATGTATAACGCAATTGGTTAAAAAAATTGTTCAAGACCATCCACAAAATTAATGTAATTATGTTAAGTTACTTAACGAAGTTAAGTTTGAACAAGTCACTTAAAAGACTGACACCATATAGAAATTTGTATTGTATAAACATATTCTTCGAGGCAATTATTACATAAAGATATTTGACGTTTAGTGCAATTACAGTTCTTATAAGGCATGTGTGAGTTACAGTTTTATATAAGTGTCTCACAATTGTAACTCGCGGCGAAGGGTTGCTGAGGTGAGTCTTCTGCAAAAATGGGATATGAAGCTACTGATTTGCCCGTCTCTTTCCTTCAAAATTCATGAAGCTTCAAACTCCATTTTTGCACAGGAAAAAGTTGTTCAGAATAACCTCAGGAACAACCCAGAAGTAACACTACTTTCAAGGAGTAACACTACTTGTATGAAACTGTATGAAACTACATACGTGATCTTGTATGGCACTACTTCACAAATAAATTCTAAGGAAAAAACTAAATTCTAATACTTCTAAAAGTAGTGTACGAGTAGTATTTCCAAAGCAAATAATCTCTATCTTATTGTCTCTAACCCAAGAAAATTTGCAAATCTTCGAAAACCATGAAAACTCCAAAAGTCCGACCATTAAAAAATTGGGACTAGTTTTCGAAAGATATAAAAAAATAATAAGTTCGCGGTTGATTCGTTACCGAAAAGGAGGAGTGTAAGCTGGGAAGTTCGCGATATCTTCTACACGGGCAAGCAACGGCCCCATAAAAGCACGGAATCCGTGCTCGCATAGACGCACTATCTTTTCAGCGCAGCCACGACGAGGAGTCGCGACGCCCAGCGTCGTTGGATGTCGCGCGAGTATTTCGCGCACGGCCTCGAATAAATAAAGGAATAAATAAAAACGAGTAGACACGTGTCTCACAAATCACGAGAAGCACGCTGACGAGACCCATGGGACACAACGCGAACCTGTACGCTCTTCTACGCTCAACATCGTCGAGGATCGGCGCGAGGGATGGCTTTCGGGGATTATTCAACGCGTGTTCTGCCTTTGCGCCCTCCTACCACGTTCCTGTACACGATGGTATTTTACATTCGGATGGAAGATACCTTCTCTCGGTACAATGTTAACACGCTGAAGTTGATGTTGCCTCGTTTTTAGCCGCGTTTTTAATGGTTTCACACGTTCGGGATCCATCAGGTGGCTGGTGACATAAGGTTTATTAAACGAAAGGGTGCTTTGTTTTTAGAATCTCAGAGGAACAAAATGTATGCGTATTATTTTGTATTTTAGTAGTATTTTTCATATTTTATTTGTAGGAATTGGGAATTCGTGTGAGGGGTGGATGTTTTTAAGGGAGTTTCATTTTGACTGATAGGTTCACTATTCTTGTATTTTGTCATTTTGGTCATTTGATAATTTGTTATAATAATATTTCATGACTTTATTATTTTATTACTGTAGTACTGTATTTTATTATTTTAGTTTAATGTTTTTTCTCGATGTTACACTTTAGAGGGTTGCGATTTCACTTTTAACATTTTTAACTGTAGGTTATGCTATTTTATTATTTTGACAAATTGTATTTATAGTCTGCTATTCTATTACTTCAGAATTTAATAATTTTATTATTTTACCACTTTTCCACTTCACCCTTTCATTATTTTATTGTTCAACTATTACAGTAACTTATTACTTGTTTTTTAATAATTGTTACTTGTCACCATTTATTACCATCTTTATTACTTATTACGATTAGTCTATTTTATTTTACTATGTTGCTGTTTTAAAAATCTCCTTTAAAGAAACAATTAATTAACCAACAAATTATTCTAATCAATTTTTCTAATGATTTTTCACACGATATGTTTCTAACCTAATTTTCTAACCTAACCTAAAATAATTAGTTTCTCGTGAAATGACAACTCGTAATATTTCAAACTATTCAACGTTGAGTTCCCCGAAATAGAAATCGCAAAAACACGCGATATCAAATAACGAAAAATAGTGAACCGTGTGACAAGTTTTCGTCGTTGTACTCTGCTTTTTCACACGAAAGTACGATTTTTGAAATTACTTCACGCGTGTTTTCGCGCATATCTCCGTCAACCTCGTTATCTACTTTACGCTATTTCCACGTCGGACACGGAAAAATGCTCGTGTTCGTCGGTGTACGTGTTCTCTGCACTCGTAATTAATCATAAGACGTGATTATTATAAACAGCCACGTTAATTTGTCTTATGCACCAAGAACAAAATGTACAACCCTTTTTAAAATTTTATAGGTCATATAGAATAATTATTTTCTTTTGACGACTGCAAATTCACTTTTAATACTTTGGACGCCATTTTAAGATCGAAGATTTTATGTTAGTAATTTGATTATATTTATTATAAATTTAAGAAATAATTTTTATGGTGTTTACTGTCCTTTATGTTATAGTAAGATTTTTATAAATTTAGGGAAGGATTTTTGTAATATTTTTTCTCTTTTATATTGCAGTATATTTTTTATAAATTTAGGAAACAATTTTCATATTCCTTCTTCCTTAAATCACATTAAATTTTATTATGAGAAGGAACAAATTTTATGATATTTATTTTTGTTTTATACTATGCTACATTTTTTATAAATTTAGAAAACAATTTGTACAATATTTCTTCTCCTATATGTTACACTATATTTCTAAGTCTAATAAAAAATTACAGCTACATAATTCCTTTCATTGAAATATTTTATCAAATTTTCAAACATGACAACTCTGAAATTTAAGAAATTATAACCGAAGACGTAGAAATACATCCGCACGAAGAATACCACCCCTTTGCAAATTTCATTTTCCCTTTAAAACCACTCAAATAAAATTAACAAATGTACTATCGAGTTCCCAGAATTAAAAGTACCAACCCCAAAAAAGAATCCAATTGAATAATTCTTCGGCAGAGAGGGTAAGCGGCCCGCTACAGCTTACGTGTAGTCATCCCCCAAACAATATAAACAAGCACGAGGATTTATTTCTTTCTGAAAATATTTACGCGTGCACCGTGCATAAAGATATGCAAAGAATTCTTTGAGAATGAAAACGCACGAGATAGGTAGCTGGTAGCTAAGTCGAGAATGCAAACCACTTTTCATGGCTCGTAGTGACCCATGAAGAGAGGAACACAAAGGTTCCAGGATTATTTCGTGTGTATTCTGCGAGTGTGCTTCTTCTCTATTCGCTATTTTCCTCCGTTTTTCTTTTCCCTTCTCACGTTTCCTCTCTTGGCCCAAATGTTTCGCGAAAAAGCATGCAACGGACGTGCGGGGTGATGCAGTACTCCACGGTATATTGCACAACTGGGGCAGAAAATATTGCCATATAATTGTGGGAATGTTAACTTCATGGATAGACAATTTTTGGGGGATGTTGCACAATTTTTTTTTGGGGTGACATTGGAAGTTTTTGTGGCTTTCTGATTTATGGGTATTGGAAATTTTTAATTTTGCAAGATTGGGATTTTGGGAAGTTTGATGTTTGGAAGTTGGAGGTGGGAGTTTAGGAAGTTGAAGGTTTGGAGATTTGGGGATTTGGAGATTTGGAGATTTGGAGATTTGTAGATTTGTAGATTTGTGGATTTGGGGATTTAGAGGAACATGAAAATTGGGGAGGTTAGGATATTAGTAATTTTGGGATTTCGGAATTTGGGGAATTAGGGAGTTGACAGGTTCGGGGTTTGGAGATTTGGGAGTCTAGGATTTTGGCAATTTTGGGATTTAACAACTGTAGGACTTAGAGATTTGGGGATTTGGGAGTCAAGGACTCTGGCAATTTTGGGATTTGATGAGTCAGGGATTTGACAGCTGTAGGATTTAGAGATTTGGGGAGTTGGGATTCAAGAACTCTGGCAATTTTGGGATTTGAAGAGTTAAGGATTTGACAGCTGTAGGATTTAGAGATTGGGGAATTTGGGAATTAAGGACTCTGGCAATTTTGGGATTTGAAGAGTCAGGGATTTGACAGCTGTAGGATTTAGAAATTTGGGAATTTGGAATTCAAGAACTCTGGCAATTTTGGAATTTGAAGAGTCAGGGATTTGACAGCTGTAGGATTTAGAAATTTGGGAATTTGGAATTCAAGAACTCTGGCAATTTTGGAATTTGAAAAGTCAGGGATTTGACAGCTGTAGGATTTAGAAATTTAGGAATTTGGAATTCAAGAACTCTGGCAATTTTGGAATTTGCGAACTTCATACTTCAATTTTACTATACAACTACTTTCCTCAAACAACCCTTCGCTATCCACAAAACTCCAAAGAATAAACCTCCTCCTCATCCCTCATTCGTCAAGGTCCAGTTTCACCCTCCAAGACCCACTTCAAGATCCACTTATCTCGTCGAAAGCCCAAGCTCCCGCGTGCAATTGAAATTTAGAATAACCCACATAACGGTCGGTAGGTGGAAAGCTCTCTGTCGGTGACACGTCGGCAACATCGTTGCAAGGATGCAAGCTTGTTGATGCAATTGTAGCAGCACTTTATGCCGGTTACCATTGGAAGCCGATGCACGCCGGCGTTAAAGGCTATAACGAGTCCTCGTGCATCGCGACAATTACACGAAGCTCGCGTGCACGCGCGGAAAGCACGCGTGGATTGCGTTATGACATGATTATTGTACGCCATGCCCGGCGGCGATACAGCGTAACATCCTGACAATACAGCCCAAAGCGATATGTCACACCGTGTGTCTACTCCATACGCAATTACAGCGCGTTACACTTCGTCCATGTGTATAAAGGGGGACATTAAACTGGAACGCTGGTCAGAAAGCGGTGGACGGAGATAAGAGAAAGAAATGATTTCATTTCTGGAGATCTGGGATCTAAATATGAATTTAATATTGCATCTAAACTAAGCTTGGTTATACAAATTATCTGTTAGGTGAGCATTGTGTATGTTTGTATACAATGTTGCGTATACAAGGTTGTACATATACGTCGCAGCAGTATGTGACGATTGAACATGTGACATCGTTAAGATTCTCAGTAGGTGAATATAAGTGGACTGTATTTAAAAAATGAATTTGTTTTTAGAGTAATTTATTTTGCAGTGTACTTGAGAGTGTCCTCGATGTTATTATTTTTTGCAAAATAGTAGACGTACTTTTGTGACACTACTAAGGAAAAACAATTTCTGTTTAACTAAAATTTGACTGGAGATAAAAATACAATTGACGTATGAAGTGGCTGTTGCCTCAAAGTGACGTAATAAAACCTCAAATAGAAAACTGTAAGCAAAAGACTCGTCTGTAAAGGTTAAGTGTTTACAACCAAATGTGACTGGCAATAAAAACATACTCGCTTGAACGTAATCTTTGGGTCTGACTGCAGCTATTAATTTTACAAGTCTCGCAGAAAAAAAGTTAAACTAGAAATTTGTACTAAGGTCTAATTAACGAGGAAGCTGATAAATGAGAACCATTTTGAAGATTCAGAAAATAATGTTACTAAAGCTATTCCCAGCACAGAAAAGTGTGAAATAAAAGAAAAATGTTAACGACTCCTAAGTAGACTTCCATTAGCACGACCATACATAAAATGCATATCTGCCATTTTTTTATTAGGTTAATATTCCCAGATAGTTTGTACCTGTGTTATACTAAATAGGTCTGCAATCGCTGGTTGACATCTGACTGATTGCCGATGAAATCTTTCCACATGTATGAAAATTGGGTGACATTAAAAATGTCATTGATTTAGAAACATTGAGATGGACATCGTGTAATGAACATCGCGTAGAAAACAATAAATCAATCGTGATAATAGCGTATAGGAATGTTTATGTTTTAGAAAGAAAAAAACATGGCAAAGTCAGTACTTTTCAATGTTAGTAAAATTATTATAAAAATTATTTGTAGTACTTATTATTATAATACAGTATAATCTTGTATAATGTATCATTTTCAGTACAGTATATTTATTGTACAATTAAATAGTTTTTATGCGAATAAATAGTTCATTAAATACTCTACATAAAATAAATTTATAATTGACACGAATAATAAATGAGAAGTTTTCCGAAAATTGAGAAATTATAAATTATAATTACAATCATCGTATTATAAATCACATAAGATATTCCCACAGTAATTTTGACAAAATTTGAATATCAAATATATTTCGTACATTTTAACGTCATCAAATTGCATCGAACTTTTGACGTTTCGAAATGGACCACAGAAAATCCTACCAACACTTGATTAGGATGGATTGTACTTCAAAAAGCATGGCAACAGTACGAAAATTTAACAATCGTTGTAAATTAAAACCGGGTATATAATTCGATATGTCTGTCATGTTTAATAAAAGTTGCATTAAACCTGTTACGAAATATTCCCCGCGCAATTTTCCCCGAGAGTTTAATCGATTTTACGGGAGTAAAAACGTAAAATCTCTTGCAAATATTACATATTAGCTTTAAATTACCTGTTTACATACACAACTCCGCGCGCAAACTCATTACAGAGTTTATCAAGTTAATTTCTACTGTCAATCAACTACGTAAAAGAAACTCTGGAAATAGTTTGACTTCAAAATAATTTCGATGTTAAACTTTTTCCATTGTTTTATGTGTTTGGATATTTAAAATTTTAATTAAGGAACTTCGAGCAATTATCCGAGAGCTGAAATTCATCTTTGATTTAGACCCTTTTGAAATAAGCAAACATCCAGATAATTTAATTAATGTAATTGGTCAAATGTTTTAAGAGAATATAAATTAAAATCTTCAACTCTTTGATGATTGATTTAGTCAAAGTTTATGAAGATAAAGTACTGATTTAAATTAATAATTCGATTATGGAGATAAGTAATAGAGGTTTAAATTGTTCATGGGGATTAATAATAGTGATTTGAGGTAGTAATTCGATTATGGAGAAGAATGATTTAAATTAGTAATTGGGTTTTGAACGTTGGATGTTATGGTTTGTGGTAGAAGAGGTCATGTTTCGATTCTTCAGAACGTTTGGGTATATTAATAAAAAAAAGTCAAATGATTCACACTTACTACGAAATATTTATCTTTTTCATTTCAAATAATAATTAATAATAGAGATTTGAATTAACAATTCGATTATGTAGAAGAAGAATAATGATTTAAATTAGTAATTAGGTTTTGAACGTTAGATGTTATGGCTTGTGGTAGAAGAGGTTATGTTTCGATTCTTCGAAACATTTGAGTATAGTAATAAAAGAAGTCCTTAAATGATTCAAACTTACCACAAAATATTTATCTACCTTTTATTCCAAACACGTCAAACTTCAATAGTTTTATTCAAAGATTTAAAACCTCGTGAAATATTAACTTTTTAGCTGACTCGTTATTTGACCTACGATCATACTTTACAAATCCAAATATTATGAATTTACAAATTCATAAATTTACGAATGTACGAGTTCGCAAGCTCGTAAATCTGCAAGCATGAAAAAGTATCAAAAGCCCAGAACCCGTGAAAGGAGTTTGAAAATAGTGCTCACGCAAAGTAATCCTACATGACGAGAGTAGGACGTAACCTCGTTTAGCGTCGTCAACGTATCGTCCACAAACGGAATCCGTAACGATCAAAGGTAGCCAGAAGTTGAAGTGGAGCAACGAGGTGACACTTAGGGTGGATCTAGGGGTTGAAAGTTTTGTAACAGAAGGAGAGCGAAGTGGGCGCAGGTGTGCAGTCGAAGTCGTGGCGGCGTCACCGCGTAAGAATCGTCGGCCCGACGGAACAAAAGAAAAGTTTCACATGCCCGGCACGTATCTATTGTCTCCCTGGGATGTCATCCGTCTCTGCAACAGACGTAGACGAATGAATCGGAAGGAAACACGAGATTCGGATTATCGAGTCGAGACCGGCCGAGTTCCACCAATCTACCGACCTGCTGGATACTTTCCTCCAACTTCCTTGACTTTTCCATTAGCAAGCAAACAGATACTTTATTGTCTATGGTATTGCTCTTTCTTACTACTCTTTCCTAGATGTCGATCAGATACATTGCACCATAGGTTTTATTAAACGTGGTACAATTTAGTGTTCTGCAACTTCATATGTGAAGTGGTACGCATAACTGTTTGATTTAGTAACTGTTCATTAATTGTTTGATTTAATATTTCAAAAATATTGTATTTTACTATTCTTCAAATAAGCAATGTACTTCAAAATGCAGAGTATTTTAAAAAATTTACTTCGTATTTACTTAACAAAACTTATTTAATAGCTTCATTTTAATAAATCTGCCACTAAACTGCAAATATGAACAATGATAATGAACATCAAACGTCATTTTTTGATTAAAGAAATAATTATACAAATGCAAACGTGGTAAAGTACTTTCTACAACTTTCTTCCTACTCTCAAAAGTAGAAACGACGAATAGATCCAAAAATGTATACAAAACAGTACAATATAAAAATGAAGGAAAGAATTGATGGAATTCGTGCGAGGAAATCTGAACTCGCCAAAGAAGGTTTAAAATACATAAGCTTAAACGCGTCGACGACATGAAAGTTGAATGATGCAGCGTTGAATAAAAGAAAAAAAGAAGTGAAATGCAAAGCACATAGAATATATAGTTTAAGCCAATGGGACAGAGAGAGAGAGAGAGAGATACGTACACCGTAGGAAAGCAAAATCCTAAGCTATTCTCAGAGATCCAGAATGAAATTGGATATATCAAGGAGGACAGCAAGAAAGACAGAGAAGACAGTCACAGAGTCCTGTCACGAAAGTTTCCTGAAATTTTCTCTGCATACGTCGTATCGTTTCCGGCTGGCCAATCACGATATTCTTTTCGCGAACTTGTCTGTGACGCGTTGACTTATTTCCTTATTTAACAAAGGAGATTATACTGTGACAAGTTCTGTGGTTTGTGTCGTTACCGCAAAAGTCTATTTCGTTTGAATAACTTGATTTGGTACTTTCAAGATCGTTTATAGCATGTTGGAAAATAGAGAGGTTAAAAGTGCACTTTTGATAGAATACTAATGGATGTTACTAGGTTTTAATTTGGAAAGAGAACGTAGATGTTGAAATGCTAAGGAACTGATGAGTTTTTGGTATCTGATATTTTTACTCCAGTTTGCACTTTTACTTAAATTTATAAGCTTGACAATTTCACGTTCTCATATTTCTAAATGTCTGAACTTGTCAGATCCTCATCTTTCGAGCTGGAGGTAGAATTCACTTAGACTTTGCCTGAGATTTTTACCAATTTCTGCAATTGTCTCCCATTCTCAAAACATCTAAGATTAATGCAAATGATATTCCTTCATTGCTAAAACAATTGCAGACGGGATTCTGAATAAGATTTCCCTTTGCAAAAATGAGGTTTGGAGCTTCGTTAACATTCTCAAATTACCAACTTCTCAAGTTTTCAGCTTCTCAAATTACCAACTTCTTAAGTTACCAACTTCTCAAATTACCAACTTCTCAAATTTCCATATTCTCAAATTACCAATTTCTCAAGTTACCAAGTTCTCAAATTACCAACTTCTCAAATTTCCATATTCTCAAATTACCAATTTCTCAAGTTACCAAATTCTCAAGTTACCAATTTCTCAAGTTATCAACTTCTCAAGTTACCAACTTCTCAAATTACCAACTTCTCAAATTACCAACTTCTCAAGTTATCAACGCGTAGTTATCCAACGCGTGGTAATCCAACGCGTAGTAATACAACGCGAGGTAATGCAATGCGTGGTAATCCTACGCATAGTAATCCAGCGCGTACATATTCAACGCGTAGTAATCTAACGCGTAACAATGCAACGCGTGGTAATTCTAAGCGTAGGAATCTAATGCGTGGTAATCTAACGCGTGGTAATCCAGCGTGTGGATATCCAACGCGTAGTAATCCAGCGCGTGGATATTCAACGCGTAGTAATCCAACGCGTAGTAATGCAACGCGTAATAATCTTCACGCTCTGACTGGTCCGTTTTCCTTAATAATTCAGAAACGAAGCTTCAAACCCCATTTTTGCAAAGGGAAATCCGAATCTCATCAGCAACCCTCCACAGAAACCTACACCAGTTGTGAGATACCCTGTATCTCTGTAGGGAAACGTAACCACAAATCAAAGCACGCGAGCTTATGAAACGTTGGTTTTCGCGCGAAGCTTAAATAAATCCTATGCAAAGCAGAAGAAACGCGTGGTCGCGAGAGAACGATCATAAAAATCTTTCCAGCTCCAGCGACACATAGCATCGAGACGAATTCTCCGTCGTTTAAATCTTAACTCTTCAAGGAGGCAACGTGACCGAGAAGAAACAAATGAAAAGTTCCGTCGTCTGGAGCCGAGAACGATGGTAAAAAGGAAATAGGGACGCAAATGCGAGGATAGAAAGAAAATAGCGGCACGTGATCCCTCGTCGTTCATCCGCGAAGGAAACCGTGGTTCTTCTTCACGGTACTATGGTAATTTTATGGTGTCTTACGCGGGCATCACCGACGACGACCAGAGGGACCCCGGTGCACTCGGGATCCTGATAAAAAGCCGATTGCTGGCCAGCAAGAGCCGCTTTTCTACGCGACGACGTATTTCCTCAGCTTCATTCGTCTATTTCTTCTTTCAACGAACGGCAAAATCTCGGATTTTCTTATGGAGTATTCTTACGTGCCGCGATTCTGCAACGGGTCGCTTCAGTGAAACCAGACCCTCTTTCTTCGTGATCGTCCACTTCGTTTGCGGTGCCAAGTAACACGTTCGATTCAGAATTATACGGGACGCGGTGAGTTAAGAATACCACAACTCTAGGATAAATTGAGCGTAACGTTTTGCGAAAACACCACCATTTTAAAGTAATTTTTTATTCTTTACTGGACTACTTATTTTTAACTACTTTTTTCATTTTTCATTTTTTATTCTTGTACAATTCTAGCTTTCTTTTAATTTTTTATTCTAGTTCAATTCTAGCTTTTGGCTGGATGAGTATTAACTGGTTAATTTTTTATTTCTGAAGTTTCAATTTTTGGCAATTTTGGTAACTTGGTAATTTTTAATTTTTTACTGGTTAATTTTGTATTAGCCAATTTTGAATCTATAGCTGATCAACTTTTTTTTATTATTCAGTCACTGTTTAATTTTTAATTAGCCAATTTTTTAGCTTCACCTAATTAATTTTTAATATGATCAGTCAATTTGTGATTTTTCACTAGACAATTTTTCTTTCTTAATTAGTCAATTTATAATTTTTAATCAGTCAGTTTATAACGAGTCCATTTATAATTTTTTATTAAACAATTTTTCTTTCTTAATTAGCTAATTCATAATTTTTGATCAGTCAATTTTTAACCAGTCAATTTTTAATTTTTTATTAAACAATTTTCTTTCTTAATTAGCTAATTTATAATTTTTGATCAGTCAGTTTTTAACCAGTCAATTTATAATATTTTACTAAACAATTTTTCTTTCTTAATTAATTAATTTAGCATTTTTAATTAGTCAGTTTTTAATGAGTCAGTTTATAATTTTTTACTAAACAATTTTTCTTTCTTAATTAGCTAATTTATAAGGTTTAATCAGTCAGTTTTTAACCAGTCAATTTTAAATTTTCAACAAATCAATCATTTTTAACAAGTCAATCACATAACAAATTAGTTGTCAATCATGTTATGAAGAACAAAAATTATTTTCGGTAGATCCAAAATTTAACGACAGCCCCGACAGAACGCAAGATCCCGAAACGTTTCAGGAAGCGTGAATTTAATGGTCAGATAGTCGTAATACTTTCGCAGTGAATCGAGCAATTCCGCTTTTACCGCGTCGTCGTGGAGAGTCTCTAAAGCGACACAGCTACGAGTGATCCAATGAATCGTAAAGCAAACGGTGTTTTAATTGTAAAGCTTCCACAAACGCGACCGGAACAATAACGACTTAATACGCGGCCCGTAAAATCTCGTGCACGACATCGTGCCGAGACGAATCTTGCGATGCAATCTCACATTCTTGTGACTAAAATGCAACGTCTGGTTGGTGTACCTTCTTGAATTATACGAGGACTACGAGGATGCTGACTATTTGAAATTAGAAACGAACAATAACGCTAACTGGTACCTACCATGATTATGCAGCTCTTGGAAAGTAGAATAGTATAGATCTGGAAATGACTTTTGTAAATTATAGAAGATTTGAGATTCTAGCAGGTTTCTGATAGAGAAAATATTTGTAAAATATTTTGTATGACAGATTATTTCAAATTTTGTAGCTTTTTATTGTGTTTTTATATTCTGGAATTTTTAGGTATTCAAGTTTCTATATTCTACAATTTTTAATTCCCAAGTTAAGGTTTTGAATTTCTAAGTTTTGAAGTTTTTGAATTTTTAAATTCTCAAATCTTTAAATTAATAAGTTTTCACATTTTTAACTTTTCGATCTTTCAAGTTTTCAAATTCTAAAATTGTCGCATTTTCAAGTTTTTAACTTTCAAAATTTATACCTTAAATAATTTTCTATATTCCTAAATTCTCTAAGTTCTAAATCCTGAAATTTTTAAATCCACAAAGCCCTAAATTCCCAAATTCCAAAATCCTTAAATTTCTACGCATAACAAGCTCACATGTTTCACTTCTAACTCGCGACCATTCACACAATTCCTCTTCAAACAATTAACTTGTATAATTCCGGAGCGTGCAACCGAATACCAGTTCAACATCCCCTAAAATTTACATTTAATTCCCCGTTGCATGTCCAAATCTCCAGCTAACCAAGTACAAAAATTCCCACATTTACGAATCCTGAATTTCGAAATATAAATCCATTATAATCCTGTATGGTTCATTTCTGACTCATTAATTTCTCCTCATTTACAATTGAGTTCTCTTAACATATGTTTCGTAATTGATTTCACTTTTAATTCATTGTTAATTTCTGCTTATTTGGGATTAATTTCATTTGGAACAATTTATGTGGTTCTCAATTCAATTGGTACATAGTGAAGTTGCCACTCTCTGATGTTACTAAATTCTCAAATTACCAACTTCTCAAGTTACCAACTTCTCAAATTACCAACTTCTCAAGTTTCCAACTTCTCAAGTTTCCAACTTCTCAAGTTACCAACTTCTCAAGTTACCAACTTCTCAAATTACCAACTCCTCAAATTACCAACTTCTCAAATTACCAACTTCTTAAGTTTCCACCGTCTGAAATTTCCAACTTCTCAAGTTACCAACTTCTCAAGTTACCAACTTCTCAAGTTTCCAACTTCTCAAGTTACCAACTTCTCAAGTTACCAACTTCTCAAATTACCAACTCCTCAAATTACCAACTCCTCAAATTACCAACTTCTGAAGTTTCCACCGTCTCAAATTTCCAACTTCTCAAGTTACCAACTTCTCAAGTTTCCAACTTCTCAAGTTACCAACTTCTCAAGTTACCAACTTCTCAAGTTACCAACTTCTCAAGTTTCCAACGTCTCAAGTTTCCAACTTCTCAAATTTCCAACTTCTCAAGTTACCAACTTCTCAAGTTACCAACTTCTCAAGTTACCAACTTCTCAAGTTACCAACTCCTCAAATTACCAACTTTTTAAGTTTCCACCGTCTTAAATTTCCAACTTCTCAAGTTACCAACTTCTCAAGTTACCAACTTCTCAAGTTTCCAACTTCTCAAGTTTCTATATTCTCAAATTACCAATTTCTCAACCTACTAACCTCCCAAATTTCCAAATTCCCAAATCCCCCCATTCTCACCCCACAAAATCCCTATTTTCCAGAGGATTACTTACACATCCAAACCCTAAACTTCTCCTTAACATCAGCCCTAAACCTCTCCACTATTAATCCCTAATAAGACCCACATCTATAATTCCACCATGGTGTCCTAAAACGCGTGCCATACAACAAAGATCCTATCACGTGAACGAAGACGCCTTGTTTCATCGACTTTTCCACTCCGTTTTTTTTTAACCCGCTGAATTAATGCATCCCCCATAAAGCGTACTCCTGACTTCGACTTTACGCCCTCTCGACGGGGCTACAAAACTGAACAACCGATACGCACGCAGAATGGAAAAGTTCGAATACCTTCGAAGCCACCCCCTCGGATCCTGCCGCAACCCCCTCGACATCTGTGAGCTTCTAAGAAGGGGTCGAGAATGTATACGCGCGTTGCACGGAGTCAGGTGCAGCCGTGTGGGTACATTAAAAAAGTTTCATTAGGTTATTTCACGGGGGACACGGTCTGTCGGAAGTCTGCTGGAAAAGGGTGAACACATGTCGGACACGGGAAGAAAAGGACATAAATATTTATGCGGCGTTGTTTGCTACTTTTGCGGGACTGTGAATTTTTTTCTTTGCTATGGTTCTTCTTTTTGCGATATTCTGGTTATTTGGGGTGGGTATAAGTACGATTTGATGGGTGGATTATTGATTTGGGTGATGGGGTGGTGTAGGTGTAATTACATGGAAGTAATTACATGGTTCATTTAGGGATAAATTATTTAAATGATTCGTATCGTATGAAATTTATCATTTTTAGCTTCTTCTGTTATGATAACCCTTTTATTCTATTTGTGTATTTTTTGAGACAGTTATACATTATTAATTTGATGGGTTATTGATTTTGTGGCAGAGCTGTGCAGATATAATTATACGATATATTAATATGGAAGATAAATTATTCAAATGATTGGTATCGTATGAAATTTTTTATTTGGAGGTAGCTTCTTCTGTTACCATAACCTTTTCTGTTCTATTTGTGTTATTTTTTGAGGCAGTCACGAATATATTATAATTTGATGAGTGGGCTATTGATTTTGTACAGTAACGAATGCAAACATAAAAATACATAAAATGGTCATTATAGTTGATCACTTTTTTAAGTTGTTATCTTAAGAAATTCTTCCCTCACTATAATATGTATAGCTCCATTTTTATACATTTAAAATAAAATTTTTTTTTAAATGAATATGTAATGAACTTGCTAAGTAAATTATTGATTTTATACGATAATAAAATTACACAGATATAATTATAAAAGTGATCAACGTAATCGATGAATTATTTAAATCGTTTATTCCAAATGAAGTTTTTCCTTCGATATATTGCAGCTTATTACAGCTTACGTACTTTTATTTGCACATTTTTGAAACGACATATTAACTTGTTGAGGGAGGTTATTGATTTTGCAGTACGATGGGATTGTGCGGATATAATTATGTGAAACGTTAATGTGATCAATGAATTGTTTAGATGGTTTGTACCACAGTTGGGTAACTGTAAATGAGGGATGATAATCCGGTTTACTGACTTTACTATTTTATATGCTAAGAGTGTTAACTGCGTCATGCTACACATTTACGTTCGCAATTACCACGTGAATTTTAACATCTTTCAAATATTCATTAGTTGATTTCGAACGAGGAAAATATTCATTTTCGAAAACCGTGAATCAAGTAGGATTAGAGAATATTTTAACCACTCGTGCGCCAGTATGTTTATTTAGAATTCTTGTTTAGCTGACAAGGTTTCTATCTATCGAATTTACAAATTTGGAACCGTTAAAAATTCTCAGATTTCTGTATTTTTAAATATTGAACTTTTTAAGTTTCAAAAAACTTGGAGTTACTATGGATACGACTCATGAATTTTAATATTTTTAAATACTCTGGTTTTTGAATTTTTAAATTACTAAATTTCCAAATTTTGAGATTTACAAAATCTCCAGAGGATCTTCAAATTTTAAGTCCCCAATTTTCAGATCGCCAGATCACTAAATGCCGAAACCTTGGATTAGATATCCCTAGATCCCAATTCTCTAACCCCCCAAAATCCCTACAATACCAAAATCCCAAGATCCTGAAAATCCCTAAATCCTCAAGTCCCTATACCCCCAAAATCCCTAAATTCCAAGTCCGCAGATCCCAATCTCTCTAGATCCCAATTTCCCTAGATTCCAATCTCCCTAGATCCCAATCTCCCAAGATCCCAATCCCCCTACATCCCAACCTCCCTAGAGCCCAACCTCCATAGATCCCAACCTCCCTAGATCCCAACCTCCCTAGATCCCAACCTCCCTAGATCCCAAATCCCTAGATCCCAACCTCCCTAGATCCCAACCTCCCTAGATCCCAACCTCCATAGATCCCAACCTCCCTAGATCCCAAATCGCTAGATCCCAAATCCCTAGATCCCAAGTCCCCAGATCCCAATCTCCCTAGATTCCAATCTCCCTAGATCCCAACCTCCCTAAATCCCAAACTCCATAGATTCCAATCTCCCTAGATCCCAACCTCCCTAGATCCCAAATCCCTAGATCTCAAATCCCTAAATCCTTAAATTCCCCAATGAGATTCTCCAAATTTCAAATCCAAATAAAAATATTCATCCTGTAAAATTACAAAATAGTATATCGCAGTCCTGAATAAAGCTTTTTACTGAAAAAAGGTATAAAAGGGAAGAACTACGATTCGTATGATAAGCTCCGTATTTTCGAGCTTAACATCTGGTATCAAGTTATAAAGAGCTGATTGCAAGGCGATCAAGCAGGAGCAACGCAATCTCCCGGAGTTTTTGCTTTCGCGAAGGAGGAACGCGTTTTTCTGAGAAAAGTACTTCATTTTAAGGAGCCGTTTCGGCTCCACTTTCGGTCTTCTTTTTATCCAAAGGGCCGGGCTGCTACGCAATATGCTTACGTAACGAGAAAGCCTGGCAGAGGCATATGCATATAAACAGTTATATTCGTGTCCCTACACCCTTATGACTTTATACCACGACCGTCCTCGAATACGAAATTCCTGCTCGTGCACGGCTTCCTGTATTTCGTGTCGTTTCACCGTCCACAAAATCTTTACTCCTCGCAAACACCGAACAAGTATTACACCTATTCTTTACCATTAATAGAACTATTACTAGAAGTATTGTTATTCGACTGCGATCGCGTTATTGAAACTATCAGCGTATATTGTAAACTTCGTTTGAAATTATTCGATTGAAAAATAAATAAACGGATAGTAGTATGAGATAATTAAAATTGAGAAAAATTGTTTCGTGTTATAATCATGGTTATTACAAAAATTTAGACGAGAAATTCTGAGGAATTCTGAGGAATACCAACTTCTCAAGTTTCCATATTCTCAAATTACCAACTTCTTAAGTTACCAACTTCTCAAGTTTCCAACTTCTCAAGTTATCAACGCGTAGTTATCCAACGCGTGGTAATCCAACGCGTAGTAATGCAACGCGTGATGATCCTACGCGTAGTAATCCAACGCGTAGTAATACAACGCGTAGTAATCCAGCGTGTGGATACCCAACGCATAGTAATCCAGCGCGTGCATATTCAACGCGTAGTAATCCAACGCGTAATAATGCAACGCGTGGTAATTCTAAGCGCAGGAATTTAATGCGTGGTAATCTAACGCGTAGCAATCCAGCGTGTGGATATCTAACGCGTAGTAATCCAGCGCGTGGATATTCAACGCGTAGTAATCCAACGCGTAATAATGCAACGCGTGGTAATTCTAAGCGCAGGAATCTAATGCGTAGTAATCCAACGCGTAGTAATCCAGCGTGTGGATATCCAACGTGTAGTAATCCAACGCGTGCATATTCAACGCGTAGTAATCCAACGCGTAATAATGCAACGCGTGGTAATTCTAAGCGTAGGAATCTAACGCGTGGTAATCTAACGCGTAGTTAACTAGCTAAAAATTCTGTGGAATTCGCAGAAAATTTGCGAAGTCATAAGAAAAATTGCATCACGATTATCAGGTACTTAACATTCCCTCCGTACAACTCCGTTCTAATATGATCCAATTAGTACAGCAATTATGCACGTTTATTAGTTTAGCAACAAATTGAATTTTCATCCCGAGGCGCATTCGCGGTCATAACGTCGGTCGTTTTTGTTCGATTTCATTGCGCTTTTTGTCACAATCATTCGCCACGAAAATCAATTAAGTTCTCCAATTATTTCTCAATAATCATGTTACTATTTCCCGGTGATAATGGTGCATTGTTGATCGATTCAATTATCGTACGTAGGAGCGGAAATAAAAAAAAGAGAATGAAAGAATAATGAAACAAAATCAATTCAGCGGCGGCACGCTCTGGCTACGTCGGGCATTTTATTAAAATCCACAAAGAAAATGGAAACAGCATGCTAAACCAATGCGGTGGAAATTGGAATATCAACAAAAGAATTATTGCTCAACTTTACGCCGGTATTATTGTTCTTCCCGGGCGTTATTGTTACGTTTCGTTTTAATAACTGACCATTAATATTTTAACGTTACTGAAACTCTACCGCGTGTACGGCGTTTGGAGTATTGAATCGTTTCTTCGAAAAAATGAGTTTAATTTTGTGGAATTAGAAAATCATCGATTTTATGAGATTTTGGATTCTGGAATATGTAGATTTTTTAATTTGGGTGTATGGTTTTTAAGGTAATTGATTAATAAATTATTATGTTTTATAATTTGTTGTTTTTCGGATCAGTAAGATTTTGAGTTATTGAATTTCTAAATTTTTAAATTGATAAGCTTTGAAATTCTTAATTTATCAAATTCTTACGATACCAAATTCTCAAGTTACCAACTTTTCAAATTACCAACTTCTCAAATTACTAACTTCTCAAATTACCAACGTCTCAAATTTCCAACTTCTCAAGTTACCAACTTCTCGAATTATCAACTTCTCAAGTTACCAACTCTTCAAATTACCAAGTCCTCAAGTTTCCAACTTCTCAAATTACCAACTCCTCAGGTTTCCAACGTCTCAAATTTCCAACTTCTCGAATTACCAACTTCTCAAGTTACCAACTTCTCGAATTACCAACTTCTCAAGTTACTAACTCTTCAAATTACCAACTTCTCAAGTTTCCAACTTCTCAAATTACCAACTCCTCAGGTTTCCAACGTCTCAAATTTCCAACTTCTCGAATTACCAACTTCTCAAATTACCAACTTCTCAAGTTACCAACTTCTCAAATTACCAACTTCTCAAGTTACCAACTTCTCAAATTACCAACTTCTCAAGTTACCAACTTCTCAAATTACCAACTTCTCAAGTTTCCAACTTCTCAAATTACCAACTTCTCAAATTTCCAACTTCTCAAGTAACCAACTTCTCAAATTACCCACTTCTCAAGCTACCAACTGCTCAAGTTACCAACTCCTCAAATTACCAATTTCTCAAATACCCCCCTCTCCAATTACCAACTTCTCAAATTACCCCCCTCTCAAATTACCAACTTCTCAAATCCCTACCTTCTCACCTCACAAAATCCCACTTCTCCAAATTCAAAAATTCCTGACTAACTCATCGCTCTCAAATCGTACCTATTCTAATCACTAATCACAACCTTCATCATAATTATTGATCTCAAATCATATTTTATCTGATCATCAATCACAAGCCGTATTTAATCACACATCATAAAACGTATATTGCCAGATCACTAATTATAAATTGTATTTAACCTGTTCATTGATTACAGATCGTATTTAACTTGGTCATTGACCACAAATCGCGCTTAACGTGATTATTGATCTCGAATAGTATTTAACCTGATCATTGATCACAAAACGTATTTAATCCAATCAGTGAACACAGCTTCTGTTTAACGTGGTCATTGATCACATATTTAATCTGATCATCAATCATACATCATATTAAAATAACTTTCATCATATTTTAAATAACTGATCAAAATCACTTTAATTTCAAACTTTAATTACAAGTTTTATTTAATCTATTTATTGATCAGAAACTGCATTTAACTTGATTGTCGATTATAAATCATATAAAAATAGTCTTGATTAAATTTCAAAAGATAATTCGGAATAATCAATTCAATTATAGAATCTGATTATAAATTTTACTTCACTTGCTCATGGAACATAAATTGTATTTAACTTGATCATTGAATATAAATCATATAAAAATAACCTCGATTAAATTTCAAAAAATAATTCATAACAATCACTCCAGTTTAAAACCCTAATTACAACCCTTGTACTTCAGCTGCACATCGAACACAAATTACATTTAACTTGATCATTGATTATAAATGATATAAAAGCAACCTTGATTAAATTCCAAAAGATAAATTTTAACTCTCTCGTCGAGCACAAATCACGTTAAAGCAACCTCGATTAAATTTCAGAAGATAATTCCTAATAACCCAGAACTTAAAAACCCATAAAAAAATGATACTCAATTTGTCAGACCTCCAGGAACGTATAATTAACCCCTCAAGTCGGCAATTACGCACTGACAAAATTTATACTCTGGTAATTAATTTAAACGAGTTCACTAAATTTCTCAGTGATTTATTTAGTGCTTCATAAATCGACAACTATAGTTTCCGCTGGATACGGTTCCCGTTCACGTTGATGGTTGAATATTTAATTTTTGGTCCATGCCGCGTAATCGCGCCAACGTGATACACGAATTATGCGACACGTTTAATGCGCTTACCAGCCTTGATAGTAGCCTGAGTTATTTCGTGCGAGCAGTCTGATATGCGAGCTATCAGCAGAGATGCGGGAACATGTGTATTTGTGCTATCATAGGGTTTTCAACCATGCTAACAGACGAATCATGTCGCCTTAATTGAACGTGCTCGTATTTCATCTGATTACCCGTTGCAAATTTACCTATCGACCGATGTTAATCTAATTCCACATCGTTCATTTCTCCTTGCTTCATCCTTCAACATTTCTTCATCTCTCATAGCATTTTTGACACTATGATAGAATTTTCAGATACAATTTTTCAGATGATACAATTCATATCCAAGTTTTTACATTTTTCAACTCCTATATGTACAAATCTATATTTCTTAATTTTTATATGAGCTAGACTCTATATTTCACTATTTATCAAATGTTAATATAATTATTTTTTATTCACAAGTAGAATATCTGACGTACTCTATATTTCCTAATTTCCTCATATGCAAGTCCTATTGACTCATTGAATTCATTGAAATCAATGAAATATTACTGTTTGACAATTAGTATATTAATACGACCACATATGTTATATGATCTTTGCAACACATGATGACTGCTTCCTACAAAATTTTTCTATTCAATCATCAAGATATTTACTTCCATATGAAGTCTAGTTAGTCTATTATGACCTGTGTATCTGCATACGTAGCTCACCTTGCACATATCCACATCAACAGCTGAAGTTCTCACATATGAGTTCCTTTTCAAATACAAAGAATTAACACAACTAAAAATATCATATGACTAATGTTCCAACAAAATGTTTCATATGATCTCTTTCTATAAATTGTCCAATTTATTCATCAAAATACTTCACCTCTCCATATGAAATCTAGTTAGCCTATTATGATATGTGTTTCTACATACGTAGCTCACCTTGCACATATCTACATCAACAGCAGAAGTTCTCACATATGAGTTTCTCTTCAAATGCAAAGAATTAACACAACTAAAAATATCATATGATTAATGTTCCAACAAAATGTTTCATATGATCTCTTTCTACAAATTGTCCTATTTATTCATCAAAATACTTCACCTCTACATATGAAGTCTAGTTAGTCTATTATGATATGTGTTTCTACATACGTAGCACATCTTGCACATATCCACATCAACAGCTGAAGTTCTCACATATGAGTTCCTTTTCAAATGCAAAGAATTAAGGCAACTAAAAATATAACATGATCAATGTTACAACAAAGTGTTTCATATGACCACTATATTCTACAAAGTATGCTACTTATTCATCAAAATATTTCTCCATTCCATATGAAGTCTAATTAGCCTATTATGATGTGTGTTTCTTCATACGTAGCTCACCTTGCACATATCTACATCAACAGCAGATGTCCTCACATATAAGTTCTTTTTCAAATGCAAAGAATTAAGGCAACTAAAAATATAACATGATTAATGTTGCAACAAAGTATTTCACATGATCACTATATTTTACAAAGTATCCTACTTATTCATCAAAATACTTCACCTCCCCATATGAAGTCTAGTTTGTCTATTATGATATGTGTTTCTACATACGTAGCTCATCTTGCACATATCTACATCAACAAGTAGATGTGAACCATTTTCCATCAAAGTATCAATACAACTAAAGATTTCATGACCACCGAATTCCCCAAATTTCCTCACTTAATTACCCAAATATTTCGCCATTCAAGTTATTCTATTAGGACCGCGTCCGCGCCAAATACTTCACCTTCTACATATCAGTAGATATTTTCACGGTTTGAAAACTCGCGTGCCGTTTAACGAGGGGCATCGTTCAATTGGGCGGAATTCGGGGTATTCGAAGGGGTCATACAGGAAGCGTGAACAGGGACGATTTGTCGTTCGAATCGTCCGGTTAGATTCGACGGGCGAAATGCAACGCGTGGTCACCGTCGGCACGAGAGGGTATCATCTGCAATTTCCGAAATGTATTACACCGTCCCCCGACCCCACGGATGATCGCCCCAATTTGTCCATTTCCCGTTGCCGAGCTGCGCCTACCCCTCGTTTTATGGCCGCGTTAGCCGAATCGTTCGAAATTTTCTCGATTCCGACCCCACGGCGATTAGAACGATGAGGATCGAGGTTCAGGCTGGTTGCGAACCCGGTTTAATCGGTTTAATGGAAATTTTCGATGAAAAACGCAGGGGGCTGTTTTACGTTGAAATCACGGATAAAGAAAATTGATTCTGTATCGAAAGCTGTCGAAAATTTTCATTCGTTCGCGATTTTCGGAGATCACGTTCAAAGGCATTTAATTAGAATTTTGATAGACGGATGATTTCTACCGTCATTTGAACTGCTACGAACGGGAAGAACAGGAACGAGCGGAAGACAAAAAAAACATGGAGGGTGAGAATGGGGAGCATGTTTAACGGTGATTCTATCGATTTTCGTGATAACGAATATGCGTTCTGACAGAGTCACGGATTTATCAGCATCGAAGGATCCAGGACACGGTTTAATTCGCGAAGCATTTTAAGGCTGAAAATCCAATCGGCGCGTACAATGGTCACCGTCGACAGATGTCTATCTTCCAATTTCCGGGATGAAAGTTTGCTCGTATACGTAAGCCAGGACTTCGCATAAACTGTCGCTGATTCAACGCGTTCAGCGTGATTGACGTTCCATCTGCTTTGCTCGTATGTCAGCGACGTATTAACGAGATTTCGCGAATAAACATTAACGGAAGGGTTGTGATAACTTTTACAACAATTTTTATCTTTGCTTTTAACCCTTAGTTGTCATCTGTCGATTTGAAGAACAACTTCAAGTAGGTATTTTTTAACTAAATCCGTAATGTTAATATGCGATGATGCAGTGAGACAGCAGTGACAAAGATTCCAGCTGAATAACTTCAGATCTTGAAGATGTCTACTGTTAACAATAAAAAGTACCTTCCTATTGCAAAAGTTAAAATTACATCCTATTTGCAAAAAAATTTTGGTTCAGTTTTTGTTTGACTTTTCATGATATAAATTAGAAGTTGCATAAAATATAACTTCAATTTAAAAAAATTCTTTGCAGTTAAATAAAGAGTAAAATTATTTATAAATATAAATTGGATAACTGTAAAAATTGTACAGAATATAAATTTGCTTATGATAATATAAATCTTTGCATGTGTACAGTTGAACCTATTATAAAATACTGTAATGTAATTATTATAAATTATACTCATGTTTATTATAGAATTTTCATAAACTTGGAACTGTATGCAATTTTTATAAACTCAGAAATTTGCATAAACTCAAATATTTACTGTGTAATTTTCACGAATGTAAAACAGTTTACTAAGCAATTTTGATAAACACAAAAATGTTTACTATACAATTTGAATAAACTTAAATCTGTTTACTATGCAATTTAAAAATGTATACTATGCATAGTAAAATTGTGTACAATTTTTAGAAAGTTAAAGCTGTTTGCCATGTATTCCTAAATTTCAAACTGTTTACGACAGCAGTCGAAACGAAACAAGAAATACGAGGCGTTCGAAATTCAGTAGTACAAGTCAATGAAAGTCGCAGTCGGCGCGTCATATTTCAATTGTGTCACTGGATTGCTACATTCTTTTAGAACCAGAGTTCCAGTTACATAACAAATAGCACAGTTTGCTGAGAGCTAGGGGCTATTTAAGAGCATGCTTTCTCATTGTCCAGAGCAATCTAACAAATTAACATCCCATTTTTTCGAGTCTCCTATCTCTACTTACGGTGCATACTGATGCATCCCTTACGAAGACCACTGGAACGAGGTCAAACAGTTATTTTCACTATAATAAGAGTGTAAAGTGTCGCGTGGGGAATATAGAAATTTAAATGTATAATTTTTCGCTTTATAGGCTTTTGATAATATGGAATAGAGTAACTTGCAAATACACTGTATTTACACGGTATGAAACGAAGATGCGAGTACAGATAGAAATAGAGAATTATAGTGATTTGGAAATATGGACAGGGATTATAGTAACTTGACGATATAGACGCGTGGGAATATAGTAACTTGGGAGTGCAGAGATATGGAAATATGCAGATGTGAGAAATATGGAAATTTGGAAATATAGAAACTCGAGATTCTGGAAACTTGGGAATGTAGAAATTTGAGAATATGGAAATTGAGGGTTGTAAGAACTTAGAAATAGATATTTTAGGATGTAGAAATATTTATATTTATTATTGAAATTGGGGGTGAACGTGAAAATATTGAAATTTGGGAACATGGTAATTTGAGAACATAGTAATTTGAAATTGTAATTTGCAAGCATAGAAATTTGGGAATATAAAAATTTGGGGATACAAAAATTTGAGGATATAGAAATTGGGAATTGCAGAAACTTGGCAATATTAAAATTTCAGTGCACAGAAATGTGGAAAATATTGAGGGTTTCAAAAATTTGCAAATGGAGAAATTTAGAAAAATAGAAATAAAATATACTGATCTGGAAATATAGAACCTCAAAAATTCAGAAACTTGAACATACGAACAACAACGAATTTGAAAATAAGAATAGAAAAAATGTAAAATTTACAAAAATATAAAAAAGTGAAAGTACGATACAAAATCTTAAAATACAGAAGAATACCTGAATGTGAAAAACATCAGCCTAATATCAATTTTAAAAAGTATACCGTTTCACCCCTTTTTCCGTAGACTTACAAGTTGAAAGGAAGGCACAGTTTAATCCCCGTATCCTCCCTCTATTTCTATCTCTGAACCCCTACCCAGTGACGTTACCCCCTAATCCCAGCCTTCCCGGAGGGCTACTAGCAACCCTCCATAATCAAATCCCACCCTAACCGCTCTTCCTCCCTCTGTGCACCCTCTTCACACGAAAGGAATGTTAATGCGACAATGCCTCTCCTCTGACTCACCTCCCTTTACTGCAACCCGATCTCTGTTTCTCTCTGTCTATCTGTTTCTCTCCTTTTATTCCTTCTTTTTATATATATATACATCTCCGTGTCCTTCTTCCTCTTCATCATTCTTTCCTGCTTCTTGGGTAATCGTTTCTCCGCAGAAGCACCTTCTGTGTACCGAAATGAGTTTCTCTCGCTTCGAGCCACCCCTTCCTGTCCTTATTTCGATTTTTCCTTCTCCTTTTCTGTTCTTGCCATTGTCCTTCGATCTGGCAATTCTGCCCGCGTACTCTTGTTCTGCTCTTTCCTTTCTGTTTCATGTTCGACTCATCGACATGCTTTTCATCCCCTGATTCTTGCTCGGAGATTTCTTCGACGTTTTTGGGACGCTTGGAACGATCTTTCCAGTTTTGAGGATGCGGGGATTCACGAAATTACGTTGGATTATTACGCGTTGGATTACTACGCGTTGGTTAACTATGCGTTAGATTACCACGCGATAGATTCCTACGCGTTAGATTACCACGCGATAGATTCCTACGCGTTAAATTACCATGCGATAAATTCCTACGCGTTGGTTAACTACGCGTTAGATTACCACGCGTTAGATTCCTACGCGTTGGTTAACTACGCGTTAGATTACCATGCGTTAGATTTCTACGCTTAGAATTACCACGCGTTGCATTACTACGCGTTTGACTACTACGCGCTGAATTACTACGCGCTGGACTACTACGCGTTGAATATCCACGCGATGGATTACTATGCGTTGGATATCCACACGCTGGATTACTACGCGTAAGATTACCACGCATTAGATTCCTACGATTAGAATTACCACGCGTTGCATTATTACGCGTTGAATATCCACGCGATGGAGTACTATGCGTTGGATATCCACACGCTGGATTACTACGCGTAAGATTACCACGCATTAGATTCCTACGCTTAGAATTACCACGCGTTGCATTATTACGCGTTGGATTACTACGCGTTGAATATACATGCGCTGGATTACTACGCGTTGGATATCCACACGCTGGATTACTACGCGTTTTATTACTACGCGTTGGATAACTACGCGTTATCCGAAGCTGCCGCTCTCGCGTCTGCGCATGCATGATCCTCGCGCTTTGATTGGTCCATGTTTTTCCTTAATAATTCAAAAACGTAGCTTCAAACCCCATTTTTGCAAAGGGAAATCTTACTCAGAATCACGTCAGCTACCCCCCATTTCATGGTCCTACACTAATTGTGAGACACCCTATATAAATTATAGTTGAACCTATATATCAAGCATGCGGAGATTTACGAAATTATTCATTGAATTATTAACCCCTAATTTATTTGTCAAATGCATCAGTGAAAACTGTTCGTAGCTCGAATATTAAAACAAAAAAAATTCAATGCTTCCCAACGACAAAGTACCTAAACTCTGCAATCACTGTAGCCTAAATTGATCAACATGCAATTTTCTATATTTCCAAAATATCTAAATGTGTAAATAGTCCTAACTGCCCTAAACAAATATCTTAAACGAAAAAACTATACTTGAATACCTGAACCCCCTCCATCATTAAAATACGTTAACCATCACAATTTCCTGAAAACATAAACGAGGGTGTTTCAATCATCCCCGAAGAGAACGGAGTGCTCGACGCGGCCCATTACCCGTGCTGTCTCAAAGTCATCCTAAAGAAGGTCCTTCAGAAAGATAGGCAAGTTTGTGGTCTCTTGAAGTTACGCATCGTCCTTTAGAAAGCACTCGGGGGTAAGATAGTCTGTCGCGTAATCCCGTCGTTTCAGTTTGAACTTGACGGCCGTTTGGCCTCGGGGCCGTGCAAGGATCAAAGGACACGTAGTTCTTCAAAGAAAAATCAACCAGATCGAGAGTAAAGGGGGACGGTATCCTGGATATTAGCATCGAGTCGTGGTCGAGAGAGAAGAATAAGGGTTCGAATAGGGATCGATTAGAACTCTTCTTTTCCCGATTATGTCAGAAACACCTTAACGGAGTTTAAGGTACCTAAGATTCCCGTGGGATTTCCTGCGGGCGAAAATGTCTGAAAATGTGTCTTTAAGAGAGGAAGGGAAGGATAAAGAAACGTGAGAAATGTTGGGCATAAAAATGGGAATCTGATGAGAAGGCAACCGCAGAATCTATGTTCGAAAGATTGAATCGTACCAGCAAACTAACGCTAAGGAACTAGTTTTCGATCGGCTACGAAAACTCACTGTTTAGATATTGATTTTTAACGCGTTTAAATCGGACATCATACTTTCAGGAGATTGGTGGTATTGGAAAATCAATTATGTATGGAAATCAATGTGATTTTATTATTTATGTGGAATAACAAGGGACTTTGTTTTTGACTGTTGAATCAGTCTAAAAATTATTTTTTGACAGTGATACATCTTTCGTTGTGAATAATTTTCTTGACATCTTATGAATAATATTTCAATTCGATCGGTGCAGACAAACTCTGCTTTTTAAATAAAAAACACAATAAATTTGTAATATGTATGAATTTATACATACTGACTTAACGTGACCAACTTTCGTTATTAGAAAAATAAAATATTTTATAGTAAAATTTCATTCAACATTTCATCCCTTACTTATTTATCTTGTAACTTCAGTTTCATTGTAAAAATATATTAGTCTACATTTCATCCCTTATGTATTTATCCTTTAACTTCACATTCATTCTAAAATTATATTAAAATTGTATCCCTTACGAATTTCTATCAAAACTCCATTTTCAGTCAGAAGTTGTTCATCAAACATTCGTAGATCAACCAATATACATTTTGGAGGACAATTTTGCTAGGCCATAAAATTTGCTTCGAGTAATCCGTCGATTCTCTCTAATCGAGTTATCCATTCACCCCTGGTTCGTTGATATCAATGGTCGATCGAGCGAAATAAGTAACATAACGTTCTATCTCTGTGTTCATTTTCCCCGACATGGCATGTCAGCTGGAGAGGAGTTTGATCCTTCCGGTACATATCATTCCGTCGGCTCCGTGTGATTGATGCGTAGAGACGCAGTTCCGGTAGCAAGTTGCCGCCAGCTGTCGTTACGAAGATAGTTTGTACCAGTCAAGTTTCATCGCGAAGCTAAGTTAGTTTGGTCGAAGGTGTCTGTTTAGACGAGACACGAACGATGTTTCGTCGACACGTGCCAAATCTTGATGTGATGTATGCAGATTTTCATTTTCGACGCATTTCTGGTCCGAAAAATCAATCTGCGTTGATTTACGATCTACGATGAACGATAAACTCTTTTCGGGTGAAGTTTATAGACGTTACAATACTTCCATTTTTATTCATTTTATTAATAAATACTTGTGTTTATTATGAATATTTATAATGCTATTCATTATGTCTTATAGATATGTGTGATGTTAATGTGGATATATACGTCGCGGTCACTTAACGAACCTTTAAAGGAATACTTACAATATAAAATTTATTAAAATCCTAATACTTTAATTAATTGAAAGAATGAGACTGAACATAAAATAGACCACTACAATTCTTTTATTAATTTACCACAAAAGTACATATGTTAGACCACACACATATGTATCTTTCACTTATCGAACCTTCAAAGAAGCACATGCAAAATTCACCTAATTTACCCAAATGACTTAATTAATCAAAACAATGCAATTAAACATAAAATATTCAACTACAAATCTTGCGTTAATATACCTCAAAAATACATACATACAACTTCACTCACAATCAGACACATATGTATCTGTCACTTACCGAACCTTCAAAGAAGCACATGCAAAATTCACCTAATTTACCTAAATGCCTTAATGAATCAACATAACACAATTAAACCTGAAATATTCAACTATAAATATTTTATCAACAAACCTGAAGAAAACACATAAAATTAATTCAAACAGACTTTAATCTAATAAACCCTGCAATGTACAGATTAAATTAACTCAAACATTGTCCCGTCAGAGTTATCTCTAAACACAGAATATACATCATTTTAATGAAGTTTCAGACACGATATAAAATCAATTTTCCTTAATACGTAACACCGTAATAACAGCGATCCGAAGGGTTGTTAAGGGTTCGAAATGACCGTAAGGTATGCAAAGCCCTGATTTCTGCCCTTTAGAGTGCTCGAACCAGAGAATCACGGTTCCTCGTCAATCCTCTTCCACCCTCTCGTCCTTTGGAGCTCTCTTACTCCATTCAAGGATCGTTTGACATCGGAGAGAACGAAGACGCGATCCAACCAGCGAATACCAGTCGAATTACCGTAAATCGAACCAGCAGCCAAACAGGAGACGTTTAAGCCCGGGTCTTAGACCACGCATTAACGGCTACCGAATTCCGAGCCCCGAAAACGAGGATCACGCCTCATCGGGCGGGCATGGGCAAACCACGCGTTCGGCACGCTTCCAACCGAGCGTTAAATTGCACGGAGAATCGTACCCTTACGACCCACGAGGACAGCGTGTAATTTTACTGATCCGCCGGGACAAAACTCAATTTTCCGTCTGATCATTCGATCATCTTCCGACTGATTCCGATCGCGTTAGAAATCTACTACACAGCGAAACCGAAGCTTTCCTTCGATTCTGAGGAGGGGAAATTTTAGAATATATATGCTGATATTTCCATGTGTCGATTTAGGAATATTTTGGGTATACAGTCATTTAGAAATATAGAAATTTGTATGTACATAATTTGGATGTACAGAAATTTATGAACGTAGAAATATAGGAATGTAGAAATTTGGGAATGCAGAAATTTGGAAATGTGGAAATTTGGAAATGTAGAAATTGGGAGATGAAGAAATTTGGGTAAGTAGTAATTCAAAAATATAGAAATTGGGAACATAGAAATTTGGGGACGTAGAAATTTAAGAGCACAGAAATTTGGGGGGTGCAGAAATTTGTGAATCCCAAAAATTGAAAAATACAGAAAATATAAAATATCTAATAATTCCTTCCTAATTCCTTCCTTCTTCCCTCGCAAAAAAAGCTTTCGATAATAGAATATTTGAACGTCGATGCTTAAATAGATAATTCATTTAATACCTCCGAAAAAGGGAAAACCTTTCGTCGAAGCTAATCGATACAAGGTTCTCAATGTGCATTATCGTCAATTTTCTTTTCTTCCGGTTCAATCCTTGAAAAGTTCAAGGTGCTCCTAATCAGAGACAGACGACTCTCGTTAGAAATCGCAAGACGAGCCCCGTAATTCGAGCGATCGCGAGCGCGGGGCAACAGGGGGGATAAAGAGAGCGGAGTCCAATAAAGTGGAAAAGAAGCGAGACTAACCGGGTGTTCGAAAACCGGCGAGCCGGTCTCTATGCGAGCCGTGATAAATCGATTTCCCGGGTAACGAACCGTGAAAAATGGCGGGCAGTCGCACGTGGAAAATGTGTTTCGGCTGATAGCGCTTTCCACGCATTCCCTCGCGAGCCTGGTTGACGCCGGTTAATGCAGTTGACCCTATGCAACGCTGTTTTACCCGTGGTTGACTATTTCGATGCAGTTCATTGTTACGATACATTTATATAATCACGTACCTTTCGCGAGTTTTATCTATTTAGAGAAATATCTGTTGAACGGTCACCGTTTAGATAACGTGTTCGATTTTGAATCGTGAAAAGTCTGAGATAATTTCATGACTGAAAAGTTTTATAAAAGTACACTTATGATATGTCATTTTAAAGGATGAACCTTAATAAAAATGACTGTATAAATGCACCTTTAATATTTTCATCTTGAAGCTACTGGTTATTAGTTGCAACAAGGAATGTTGTTATATTATGTCTAATATTGATTTTCGTAATGTAAAGAGTCTATCAAAATTTCATGACAGAAAAGTATCTCAAAAACACACTTGTGACACATCAATTTAAAGCTTGAACCTTGACTAAAATAGCTGTATAAGTGTACCCTTGCTGTTCTCAACGTAAAATGACTGGTTTTCATTCGTTGTGAATGATATCGTTATACTACATCCAATACCCAAATTCAAAATGTACAAGGTCTATCAAAATTTCATGACAGAAAAGTATTACAAAAACACACTTATGATACATCAATTTAAAGCTTGAACCTTAACTAAAACAGTTGTATAAATGCACCTTTACAATTCTCAACAAAAAATGAGTGATATCTATTTGTAATGAACGATATTGTTATACTGCATGAAATACTCAAATTCAAACCGTACAAAGTCTGTCAAAATTTCATGACAGAAAAGTATCACAAAAACACACTTATGATACATCAATTTAAAGCTTGAACCTTGGCCAAAACAATAATATAAATGCACTTTTACTGTTCTTATTACAAACTGACTTATAAACGCACCACTCGAATAACACAAATATTGTATTATTCGAGCAGTATCTCTAAAGTGAATCTTCAGGACTTAAGATCCCCTTACGATACTTTGTAGATGGACAATCGGTAAAGAAAGGGCAAGGTCAACGATAATACCGTTATCGCACAGTTGCTAAACAGCTGTTTGCTTATCGTTGCCCGACGTCCATCTCGTTAAACGTAATGGCCGCCATTTCTGTCCGCGCCAGACAATCTGATCGAGGAAATGCCCGCGATTTCCCGTATGTGCTCGTAAGCGTCGCCCTCGGATTCACGAAATAGCTACTTTTCGTAAAGTCCGCGAATTACGGTTTCCCCCGGGGTCGTGGCCGATTCCCGTGGGAATGCATCAGAGGCGTCGCGCGATAATGCACTTACCCTCGATCCCCCGTTCGCCACTGGATCAACATCCGTTTTCCGTTACTGCGCTCTCCTTCACGGCTACTGTTTCGTACACGACACATGAATCCTTCTAAGATATACACTGGGTGTCCCACGTAATTCGAACACCTTGATATTTACTTTATTTTGTGTATGCGGTTAGGGTTGCTAACCAAATTACGCGATGCAGAACAGGTCCTTCGTTAAATAATATGGAAATTTTTATCAAAGGTGTCTATGTTCCATAATACCAATTTCACAGCATTTATTACTTGATGTAATCAGCTTTGATTGCTCGAAAATGTCGTTAAATTTATGTCGCTCTTAATATGATTATTACTTTCTTATCGAAGCACATGGGCAATGAATATGGAACACGTTGAGTGTGCATAATATGGAACATGTTTTATGGTCAAAAGCTTTCTCCATCGCTACGACAAACTTATATGATAGTCATATAAATTATTGACTTTTGATGTTGGCAAATTACGTTTGCAACCACTGTTAGAAAAAAATTGTGAAAAATTTGGGAACTGTCAAATTTGCAAATTAAAAATTTAAAAAATGAAAGAACTTGCAAATTGAAAAATTAACAAAATTGAGAATTAGAAAATACAAAAATTTAAGAATTGAAAAATTGAAAAATTCGATAACTTAAAATTAAAGAATGTAAGACCTGAATTCCAAACCGTCCAGAATAAAGATTAATTCCCGTAAAAAATTCATCCCCCAAAATAAGATTGCAATCTGCGAACATGAATACCTGCGCTAAACCATACAATAAATGCTCTATCAAAAGCATTCATAAACAGCGTCCACTTTTCTGCTAATCGAATTTCACTCGTCACATATTATGCTAAACATATTACTCGCTGGTCGTTTCAGCGTCGATGTATCCCCGGCATAATTACTATCGAAATATCCTTCCATCGATGCTAAATTTCTTCCCCCGACTATTTTGTTCGCGTCCTGAATTCATTGCATGCAATTGATTACCGTTGCCGAGCGATAAACTGTCCGGTCCACGATAGATCTGTATTCGCAGTGTATAAACAGAAACTTTCGTTAATACGATTCGCGATAAATGGGAGGACACAGGATTGCGTCCGCGTAATACGCGCGGTATACTCTATGGATAATGTCGATTAAATTTTCGGCAATTACGTTGTTCAGTTTGGCCCACGCACACCCGCGTGCGGTGAAATCCACGCTAATACGAACAGTTTGCAGACCTGTTTTGGTCAACGGAGTTAAATGCTTCGGGGCTGATTCGCGTGACTCCGCTAACTTTCTGCGTTCGCATAGTTTTCCGCCTTCCGGCGATTACGCGACAGATTCCTTTACACGTCTGTTTTGACGCATACTACGATATTTCATGAAAATTTCTTACGATAACACCTGTACTTTGCCTTCTTTTTATGCGGAAATTAACCTCGATGTTCGAGAAATTTGGTACGATGAAACTGATACATGATGGAGGTCGACAGTCATACAGTATGTGATATTTGAATTAAGCGCGCGAAAGGGGTCACGTGATGTCCAGGTCTCTTTTGTTTTGGTCACTCATTGTCAGTGCTGCTGTATTTTTTTTAAGGGAAAATGATTAATTTTATTATTCGAAAAATGTGTTACAATGTAACTGATACTACTGTACGTTTCTTATGTGAAAATTATTAACCTCAATATTTCAAAAATTTGTTATAATAAAATCTATACTACTGTGTGTAATTTATTCTCTAAATTTGAAGTACATGTATAAATTGTTTAAAACTACAGGTTCAGTAATTAAATAATGTAATGTATCTTAATTTGATTTTACTACATAATTTCATGTATTTATATTTATTTATTATACATATTTATTATATTCTATTATTAAAGACTGTCTCTTAGTTTCATTTTATATAGCATTGAAAATATTTCTTTCGATACAGTCTCATACAGAGGCCATATAACGAGACTCCCCTATATAAACATCTCTGTCAATTTTCTCGTAAGATCCCAAACTCCTCCATCTCACACCAAACTTAGAATGCTCGAAACGATTCGCACAATTTCCACTGCATACAAATATCCGGTGTTTTCGTCAAATTTACGAGCCTGTCCAAGTGCATAAGTACAAATTATACCGACCGCAAATTTTATGGGGATTGCTGGTTCAGGGGTTAATTTCGTAGTGTAACGACTTGCCAGGAGATGTTGTGGTCTATGTTGCTTGGAACGTTTCCCTTGGCATGCAGAATGTTTGGCAATTATTCTTTTTGTCGACGTGATTTGCGCTCGAAGAAAATGCGTTTCCATTAGATGCGCGTCAATTTAATATCGCGTTAATTCTTAATAACGTTGCAACAACTGTACACGATATTACAGTTAAGCAATATTTGTTAAACACTCTCCTATAATAATAAATAAATGAATAAGGCAGAGCGAATGAATTTACGAAGGATCTGTGAAGTTCCGTAGCCGCTAAGGAAAAAGCACAAAGCGTGTATCCTCGACAAAACAGCGCAAGCTGCATACCTCGACTCGATTCTTCTTTTTCTGTATCGTATGCGAAAGACAGGAGAAAAGGAGGGTGATGCTGAAGAGGGTGGACGTCAGGGTGTGGAACATCGAAGCGGTAACGCCCGTCGAAAGGTTTCGTATACCAAGCCTCGTCCTTGCAATAAGGATCCGGGGCATCAACCCTCCACCCCTCTTCAGCTACTAGCTGCTGAACCTTTCTGCTCCCTTCTCACTCTCAGACGGAATGTTTTGCATTTTAAGAAGGTGTCGGATATCCTTTGCGCTATCCGAAGACAGCGCCTCCCTCGTCGGCCGGCATCGAGGAACCCGGGATGCTGGGGAAAACGACGGTGGCAAGGGGGTAGAAAGCTTCCCCTGGAATCCAAAGTAATTCACGAGCCTGTATTACGTGCTAGGACACTCTTGCAGGGATGTCCTGGAAAATCGGCGAGATTTCGTGACGATACTAGCGAGCCTCGAGTCCTTGATACACCGTTCTGTCGGATCGTGCGTTTTACCCAGTCTTTTTTTAAAAGGACTTCTTTATGATTTTGAACGATTTTATATTTTTATTTGTTTAGGTTTCGTCAGTTCTTTGGGTATCATTTGAAGGTGTTTAGAATATTTTAGTTAGTCCTTTAACGTCGATTTTGACGTCAATACTGGTGCGAATCGTTGTATGTCAAATAACTGAATCTGAACTTCTGAAGTATCAGATGTGATTTCATGAATGAAAAATGTTAGCAAATGGCACTTGTAGTATATCAGTTTAAAGCTTGAAACTTCTTGCAAATGACTATGTAAATGCACCATTAATACTCGTAACATAAGATGGCTGATTGGCTAACGCAGCAAACAAGGGTGTTGTGTTACGTCGCATATCCGAATTCTAAATGTAAAAGTCTGATTTAATTTCATGACAGAAAACTATCGTGAAATAGTGCTTATGATACATCAATTTAAAGCTTAAAGTATGTGGAAAAAGACTATGTAGGTGCACCAATGTTTTTAATACGAAATAATTGATTGGTACGATTGATTTTAAAACATATAAACTATAATGTCTGAGAAGTGCTGCAACATATTCTTACATATTTTAGCATAACTGACTGTACACGTATTTTGCCAATATTACTAACTACATAAATACTTAATAAGACTACCAGATAAGATTGTAAAAATATTCCACACAAAATTTGTATAAATTATTTAAAAAAATATAAAATTCATTTTATTTAACGCCCTCTCATTCTGCATTTATCTATGGATTATCAATTAGACTCTAAGTGACTTTAATCTATTTCTATTTTATTTAAACTCTACCCCATTAAAAAATTTCAATTTTTAAAATACCTTTTCCGCGACGTCTGATATATTCGTTCACTTAATGTCCGAAACATTGACGTATAACCGAATAAATGGAAAAGCGAGAATCAAATTTATAGGGAGAAATATATTTCAAGCTTAGCAACGGATTGTTATTCATAGAAGGAAATGACGTAACTGAAAAGGAATTGTATTTCCATCAACGATGTCACCGTTCTAGTTGATTTAATCAAATGTGTCCTACTTTCAATGCGCAGCGATCGACATCATTCTATACTCTGTGCAGCCTTTAATTAGAGGCATAATTTATCTCTAGTGCAATGATGCTCGATTAAGTAAGTGTGGATTCTTTTTCCAATGCAAATTCATCTAAATTTTATTCAAGCTTGAAATCAAACTTTCACGTTGATTTAGGGCGAATAATGAGAACCGCAGACGCTCAAATTAATTTGCCTGTTAATTTTTAATGTTACTTTAAACAATTTGAGATTGGTGGATATGTTATTAAATATAGAGAAATTTAAATATTTGGTTTGTGATCATTGTAGTAAATTAATAAGATCCAAAATCCCTAAATTCCCAAATTCACAGGTTCCAAAATCTCTAAATTTCCAAATTCCCAGATTTCTAAATTCCTACGTTTCCAAATTTCTATATTTCCAAATTCCTAGGTTTCTAAATCCCTAAATTCCCAAATTGCTAGGTTCCGAAATTCCGAGATCTCAAAATCCCTAGATCCCGAAGTCCCTAGATTCCCCAAATCCCAAGATTCCCAATTCTCTAGATTCCCAAAATCCTTAGAATCCCAAATCTCCAAATTACCAATCCCCAGATTCTCAAAATCTCCAGATTCCAAATATCCCTAGAATCCCAATATCCCAAGATTCCCAATTCCCTAGTTTCCCGAAGTCCTTAGATTCCCAAATCCCTAGTTTCCCAATTCTCTAGATTCCCAAAATCCTTAGAATCCCAAATCTCCAAATTACCAATCCCCAGATTCCCAAAATCCCCAGATTCCAAATATCCCTAGAATCCCAACATCATAAGATTCCCAATTCCCTAGATTCCCGAAGTCCTTAGATTCCCAAATCCCAAATTTCCCAAGCCCTTTAGATTCTCAAAATCCCTAGTTTCCCAAATATATAAATTTCCAGGTTCCCAAATCCCTAGATTTTCAAATCTCCATATTTCCAAATTTCATAATCGCTAACATCCTGTATACCCAAATCTCCAAATCTTGAAGTACTTATTACCTAAATCCCAAATCCCAGTATTCCCACATAACATATTCTCCTTCACTCCTCATCGAATCATAACTGAAACAATATCTCCTCTAACAATCACGATGCCCGTAAAAGATAAAAACGTCGTAAATAAATAAAAACGCAGCCACGTAAGCCGAAAGTTACGCGAAGTGGAGGGTTAAAATCGTGAGGAAGTTTTGCCAGCTCTTTCGGTGGCAGACAACAGCCGCTCGAATAGCGGAGAAAGAACCCCCTGAAAACAGAGGAGAGCGAAGAATCTTGGTGGTCATTCGATGAGAACAGTCGAGGAACGGAGTAGAATTTAATCGAGTCCTTATTTACCGGGGCTCTAGCTCAAAGAAGCCACCGGATGAAACCGATGTGGACTCGTTCGTTTCAATGTTCACCGTTCGGTAAACTTTGTTATCTCTGCCATTGAAAACCGGAACACACTGGTTTCTCAACGATGAACGTTACATCCGTGGAATACCTTGCATTAACTCTGCCAACGGATCTCTCTTTTATCGTCAAAGCAAGAAAGACGCGGACAAGAGGGCCCTTTGCGCGGTAATATTCAGCACGGCGATGATTGGTGAAACGAGATCAGCTTCCTTGTGAAAACGGTTGTATTTGAAATAGAGAAGCGAAATTTATGGGTTCAGTGGTGGATATTTGGGGAGTTGGGCAGGTGTTTGGAGATTTAGGGAGATGGGGAGTTTGCGTGGTTGAAGATTTAGGGATTTAGGGAATTTGGATGGTTGGAGATTTAAGGATTTGGGGATTTGAGATTTGGAGATTCAAGATTTTGGGATTTCAAATCTGGGAAATTGGGAAATTGGGAAATTAGGGAATTGGGAAATTAAGAAATTGGGAAATTAGGGAATTGGGAAATTAAGAAATTGGGAAATTAGGGAAATGGGGAATTGGGAAATTAGGGAATTGGGAAATTAGGGAATTGGGAAATTAGGGAATTGGGAAATTAGGGAATTGGGAAATTAGGGAATTGGGAAATTAGGGAATTGGGAAATTAGGGAATTGGGAAATTAGGGAATTGGGAAATTAGGGAATTGGGAAATTAGGGAATTGGGAAATTAGGGAATTGGGAAATTAGGGAATTGGGAAATTAGGGAATTGGGAAATTAGGAAATTGGGAAATTAGGGAATTGAGAAATTAAGAAATTGGGAAATTAGGAAATTGGGAAATTAGGAAATTGGGAAATTAGGGAATTGGGAAATTAGGAAATTGGGAAATTAGGGAATTGGGAAATTAAGGAATTGGGAAATTAGGGAATTGGGAAATTAGGAAATTGGGAAATTAGGGAATTGAGAAATTATGAAATTGGGAAATTAGGGAATTGGAAAAGTAGGGAATTGGGAAATTAAGAAATTGGGAAATTAGGGAATTGGGAAATTGGGAAATTCGAAAATTGAGAAATTAGGGTTTTGGGAAATTGAGAATTTGTGGTCTTGAGAACTTAGGGATTTGAGAACTCAAGAATTTTGAAAATTTGTGAAATTCATAAAGTTTTTAAAATTTTTTAACTTCTCAAAATTCCCAAAATTCCTCAAATTCCTCAAATTCCTAATTACCACAAAATTTGTCAAACTTATAAGAATCCTAAGCTTTATAAAATTCCCAAAATATATAAAACGCCCAAATTCCTAAAACCCATAAATTTTTCAAAAATCCTAAAATTTCCTACAATTTAACAATCCTCTCTCAGTGTTAAATTTACGAAGAGCAAAAATACATTCTAGCACAAAGTGTCAGAAAAAAAATGAAAGAAGGGTAAAAATAACTGCAAAACGAAGAAAGGTAGGTTAAAAGGACGCGAATAGGGGATGATAGCGGGAACTGTTCGGATTAAAATCTCGTAGTAAAGGCATCTCTAATTGAGGATAAAGGTGGAACACGTTTCGCTACATCGTTCTCTATATTTACACGCGAGACCGTTTGAATATCTTGGGAATTGCCTTGGCTACGTGTTCGCGTGAACAATTCGTGAAAGCTGGAACATGAAATTCGTGTTTAATCTGTGGCTCTTCTTTTTCAAATAATCTCGTTTGGATTTCCGCGAACGAACTCGTTACTTACGTTGATTGCCAGAAGGAAACGGGAATATTATTCGGATTTCTTTTGTGATCGAGGCATTAATATAATCCCGTTGCGTTTTCGTCTGACTTGTGTACTTTTGTTGGGATGCTTCCAAAATTGTAGATCAAAAATTATCTTTTAGGTAGAGATTGTTTTAATGGATTTTGTCTTGAAGTTTATTAGTATTATTCATTTATGGGCTTGGAAATTTTTATGGGCTTAATTTTTATTTATGGGCTTGAATTTTTTTGGGGTGAGGGAATTTGGAGATGTGACTATTTGGGGGAGGGACAATTTGGGGAAGCGACAATTCAGAGGAGCGACAATTCGAGGACGTGACAATTTGAGAATTTAAGAATTTGGGGATGTGAGAATTTGGGGATTTGGGAATTTGGGGATTTGAGAATTTGGAGATGTGGGAATTTGGGGATGTGGGAATTTGGAGATGTGAGAATTTGGGGATATGGGAATTTGGGGATTAGGAATTTGGGGATTTAGAGATTTGAGAATTTAGGAATTTGGTGATGTGAGAATTCGGGGATGTGGGAATTTGGGGATTTAGAGATTTGAGAATTTAGGAATTTGGTGATGTGAGAATTCGGGGATGTGGGAATTTGGGGATTTAGAGATTTGAGAATTTAGGAATTTGGTGATGTGGGAATTTGGGGATTTAGAGATTTGAGAATTTAGGAATTTGGTGATGTGAGAATTTGGGGATGTGGGAATTTGGAGATGTGAGAATTTGGGGATTTGGGAATTTGGGGATGTGAGAATTTTGGGGATTTGGGAATTTGGGTATATGGGAATTTGGAGATGTGGGAATTTGGGAATGTGAGAATTTGGGGATTTAGAGATTTGAGAATTTAGGAATTCGATGATGTGAGAATTTGGGGATTTGGGAATTTGGGGATGTGGGAATTTGGGGATGTGGGAATTTGGGGACGTGGGAATTTGGGGATGTGACAATTCGTGAAAGCAACAATTCATGAAAGCGACAATTCGAGGATATGGGAATTAGTAAATATAGAAATTTGAAAATATAGAAATTACAAATCTCGAAATAACTCGACAAACAAACAGAAAAACCTAAACATTTCATTTACATCAAAATGTTAATTCCGCAGATCCGATCCCTCCATCCACATCTCTTTCGGTAAACAATAATTCCATTTCATCACCGTGCCGAAACGTGACAGTAAATTTTGACGGTTTCGTATATCTCGCAAAGTTTCAACGTATCTATAAATTCGGCAAAGAAGACGAAAATCTATGTCGATAGAAAGAAATCTGAGAAGAGATCTAGGAGGGGAGTTTATCCAATTTATATCGGGCCAGACGACATTTGGATATTTCCAGGTTTTCTCGCGAAATATATTGTGGAAACGCCTTGTTTCACGGATGTACTCGTGTTTCAGTTTCATTCAACAAACAGCAGTATCGCGAAAACAAATTTCCGGCAAATCTACTGGAACTGGAACGCGGTTGCGTTCGACTATTAAATTCATTGACACAAACTGTCGATGATATAGGATGATATACATCCAACTATTTTTTTCGTATAAAAGAACTGTGAATTTTAATTCGATATGTTTCGTGTGGGGGTAGTTGCTAAAATTTGTGATAAGAATAGAGGTGGAAATAGTGTTTGCAAATTTAATTTGGAGGAAAATTATAGATGCAAAATTTTATATTGGTTTAAGATTTTATGTTATGTTAATACAGAATTTCATATTATATTCTTACAAAATGTTAACATTATACTGATGCAAAATTTCACATTATACTGATACAAAATTTTACATAATACCAATAAAAAGTTGTACATACAGTAAATAAGTGTCACTCCCAAATTCTATAAATAATTTTATGTATCGAAGTATTTTTTATTAACAAAATATTTTGTCTTTCAACTAGTTGTATACCAAAAATTTCAATAATAGTAACAAAGAACTGTATTAATAATAATTCAGTAATAATAAAATATTGAATTGATAACTTGAAAGTAAAAATAGTTATTTATTAAACGAAGCATAGTAATAGTAACACGCGTTAGACACTTGTTTGGCGTCCGAAGACAGTAGAAAATGAAAGCAATTTTATCAGAGTGAGGAAAATCAATGGAAGCGGTGAGATAAAAAGGAAGAGAGTTCAAAGGAATGCACTTTGTTCCGCGAAGCAATTCAAGGAGGATGTTTATTTAAATTTTCAGGTAATTTACATCCACTTGCCACGCTGTATCACTTTTCTTCTTCTTTTTTATTCCCCGTTTCATTCCCTGTGTCGAATACGACCTCTCGTATTTAAATCGTGTTATTTGTTTTCACGCCATTACGACTTTTTTATTGATGCAAATAAACTGTGCTTGATCAGCCATCGAATTAATTATATTCTCTCGTACTATCTCGAGATCTCTTCAATTCGTAAACGAACAAATTATTAAATGTCGTTCCGATACTTAAACATATTTTGATCAACAAATATTTTTTGCATTCATAATTTAATTAATTGGTCAATAATTTATTGAACGTCAACATTTTAACATTGTAAGACATTTTAACATCGTGTACTAATATTTTATGACGAAATTTCAAAATATTTAATCTGTTCAAAACATTCAGACTTTGACACTTGTACAGATAAAAAATAGTCATATACAAGATCAATAATCGATAAATAAATATTAACCAATAACAACGATAAATATTGACAGTCTACCCGAAATTAATTAAGCTTATAATCATAATGAAATAATAAGCGTCTCATTGTTATCGTATACGAACACATAATGTCCCACATGTTTATAACACGCGTTACACATGGCTGTTAAATATTCATGTTTCGCGCATTATAAATATTAGCATATTTCGACATATTCAGAGCACAGAGACGCGAGTAGATAAGGAGGTTATCCTTTACGTGCATTGAAGGATTCAATTAAAAAGGTGCGTTTAAGGGTGGAACACCGGGGAATTAAAATATGTCTAACCCGTCTGGCGACATAAATAATTTATCATGTATATGCCGACATCAAAGATAAGCTTTCACGGTCTCTAAATAAAACATGTTCCGAAGAATCTTAAAGGATCAAGAAAATCAAGCTTCCTGGCCGCTGCTGGAAGCAACGAAGTAGGGAACCCATGTAATTCCCCGTGGAATGAGAAGGGTGAAAGTTGCTTCCTGCAACCATTCGACGGAGAATCTTTATTTAAATTTTAAAGCTTCTTACTATCTACGTGCTTCTGCATCGGTCTTCTTATAAAGTCGATAATAAAATCAGATATTCTCTTTCTTACGATGCCCGATGTTTGGTTATTCGCTTTTGTTAAAAGGCGAATAACGTAACGAGGATTTTATGTTTATAATTATAATTCTATTCAATTTCATTTGTGAGGGTACGAATTTTATTGCAATTGTATCGCAATTTTAGTTTGTATTGTGAGGTTGATTTTAATTTCTGAGATTGCGGAGGGTTGTGGGAGTTTTGAATTTTAGAATGATGCCACTATTTGAAGTTACTAAATTCTCAAATTACAAAATGCTTGAGTTATCAAATTCTCAAGTTTCCAACTTCGCAAGTTACCAACTTCTCAAGTTATCAACTTCTCAAGTTATCAACTTCTCAAGTTTCCAACTTCTCAAATTACCAACTTCTCAAGTTTCCAACTTCTCAAGTTACCAATTTCTCAAGTTACCAACTTCTCAAGTTACCAACTTCTCAAGGTTCCATATTCTCAAGTTACCAACTTCTCAAGTTACCAACTTCTCAAATTACCAACTTCTCAAGTTACCAACTTCTCAAGTTACCAACATCTCAGGTTACCAACTTCTCAAGTTATCAACTTCTCAAGTTACCAACATCTCAAGGTTCCATATTCTCAAGTTACCAACTTCTCAAGTTTCCAACTTCTCAAGTTACCAACTTCTCAAGGTTGCATATTCTCAAGTTACCAACTTCTCAAGTTTCCAATTTCGCAAGTTACCAACTTCTCAAATTACCAACTTCTCAAGTTACCAACTTCTCAAATTACCAACTCCTCAAGTTAGCAACTTCTCAAATTACCAACTTCTCAAATTACCAACTCCTCAAGTTACCAACTTCTCAAATTACCAACTTCTCAAGTTACCAATTACCAAATTACCAAGTACCAAGTACCAAACTACCAATTATCAAATTACCAAATTACCAAACTACCAAGTACCAAACAACCAATTACCAAAATACCAAAATACAATATACCCACCCCTTCCTTCTATTTATTCGTCAATTAATTTTCCACAGCTGTGATATTGGATAAACGAAGCGACGAGGAAATAAATGTTCGATTTCGTAGGGGTCGAAAGTGTCCATAACTTTAATAGGTTCTTGCGACACGTACAGATTTTCCATTGATCGTGAACCATTCGAAACAACAATCGATCACCGTGAGGTTGTAAAGTAGCGAAAAAATGGGCCGCTTCCTTTTGTTCCTTTAATTCAAGGAACTTTATCGAATTTCCATAAAATATCGCAGGCATTCGTCTTCATTCTTTACGCGGTAGAGCGGCCATGTTCAGGGCTGAAGGCGCACAGTTTGTTTTGAAACGGAACGTGGCTTTTAATGCGTCGTTGTTTCGCGTCCTTGTCTTTAATCGAGCATCTTGACTGTAATTTGCGCTTAATTGGCCCGACATCGGGGACGTAAATCAAAACTCGCGAGATTATTCAGCGAAGAGTTTCGACGAGGAAAACCGCGGGAGTTTCTTTCGTGAGGTATTTCATCGTTCATTTTTTTTGTGAATTCGGGAAATTTATTATTCTTGATTACTTCTGAAAACGTTATAGTAATATTAATATTCGGACACTTATTTTAAAGTAAATCAGTAGATTCTTTTGCCACCATGTCTGGTTAGTCATGTAAATAATTTTAGAAAGTTACTTTAAGTGAAACAATGATTAACACTTTAAGAAATAAGTTTTCTTCCTAATTATTATTTAATTTCCCTTAATGTTACTTACTATATATTTATCGTAATTGTCGCACAATTTTTCACTACTTGAACTCCTTCCAAATATTATAATAAACATTTAATATTTCTTTCTGAATTTAATATTTTAAGTATTCATAGATTAATAACTATCAGCTTTTATTCCATATAGATCATATTTTCTCCCAAACGAAATCAAACTCCTGTATCGTTCAGAAATTGTTATACAGCGTGTCGAACCATGAATGTTTAATAGAATATAATAAAATCTGATATGAAATAGAACGCCGAGCGAAAAGATACGAATTATTAAAAAGTATTAGCGTACTTATACGATCGGCAAACAAACGTTTCGATTCAGCGTATCATCGCTTTGTAGAAGCGGCGGGGCGCGTGTTCGGCAAACAGTGGCCGAGATTTATAGGCGAGGAACAGTTATCGATCGGTGTTCGTTGCTTGTATCGCTAGTAATTGGAACATTTATGAGCCAATCAATCACTTTTCTCGTTGCAGTTCCCCCTATGCTGTGGATACCGCATCAATTGGTCGGTGCACCCTTGGGTTCCGCCGTCACGTTGGAATGCCACACCGAGGCACATCCGACATCTTTGAATTACTGGACGAGAGAGGATGGCGTGATGATTCACGAAAGTAGCAAGTATAAAGTTACGTCGACACCGGAGAAACCTTCTTACAAGACTCATATGACCCTCACTATATACGATCTACAGGTACGAAACTTTCAGTTCTGTCATTTGTACTTCTACTTTTAGCTCTGTGGACCAAAATTTGAAAACAGTTCTTTGCTAGTTTATTGATTAATTATATTATATATAATTTTGACTGTATTTGATGCGATTGACTGTATGGTCTGGAAGAACTTTTTTAAGTGTTCAAGTAGGGAAACTGTAACGAGAGAGATTAACTGTAACATGAGAAGTTTAACTGTAAATGAGATGTAAGATGGAGGATGTGATCTGAAGTATGGAAGAAGAAAAAAATTTGTAGAAAACAAATTGGTGTACCAAGTGAAGTAAGAGTTTTGTTCAAATGATTAATAATATAATGTCAAGTATTATGATATTATGTCAAACGTTATTTCAATAATTGTTACTGTTGATCATTATAACATGTTTGAATATTAAAGCACCTGTGAGGTGTTGCAGCCTTGAAATTTTTATTTTTGAGATATTGAGAGATACTTTGAAACTTTTGAACTTTGGAATTTTTTAATATTTTGGTACTTTGAAACTGAAGAATATTAGAATTTGAAATTTAAAGAAACACTTTAGTAAATTCGAAGTACTGCCACTTTCAAAACTTCCCTGCCTAAAGGCATTATAACGAGAGTCTACTGTACCCACTCAATCCCACATAAATACCTTAACGGTTCCAACAATTTAAGATGCTAAATTTGGAATATTCCGAGAAAGCACTTTCAAGCACAGTAGAATATAATAAATAAATCAGTTAACTCAAATTGACCATAACAATTTTAGCTTACTATATAAAATATTTAAACTCGAATTTTCTCGAATAGTCGAATTTAAATAAACGACTGCATAAACCATGCGTACTATATTTAACAAGAAAGCTTCATTCGCGAATATCGATTATAAATTAAACTCCAAGCAGTGATAAAAGGGTAATGTTACGGTGGTGTTATCTGGTTCTAAAATAAAACAGAAACGTAGAAGAAACTCGGTTACTGATAATATTTCCAAGACGTGGCTCAGCGACGAAGTAATTTTCCGTCCTAATTTTGTATTTTTTATTCCGACAAGCGTGCACGTATCTCGTTGCGGTTTTCTCGTCATGCAAATATTCCGCCATCCTCCCGTGTTACTCCAATTAGAAACACTTTTTTATTATCTTCCTCGCATACTTTATAATCGCTTCTTGGTCTAGTTAATTGGAACATGAGTTGTGGAATTACTTTTCGCTGTTAGATGGTTTATTACATTAAAATGTAACGGTGGTTCATTCTATAATAATATCGTTCACAATATTTATTTGAACTCTTTCGAATTGGAAGCACATGCACATTATGTACACGTTAACGTCAGTAATGTAAATTATTCAAATTATTTATTTTCATTCATTTTTAACTTGAAGTGATTTATAACTCACCGTAATTATTAAATGAGTGAATTTTTTTAAAATAAAAAATATTTACATCTCAACCTTAAAAGTTACCCCATTTGCATTCATTAAATTTCTTTGTCCAACGAATCAAAAATCACAATTAATTACTTGACAATTTTAAAAGTATTTGATGTTTGACAATTTTAAAAGGTGTATAAGTTACAAGAAATAGAAAGTACCTTTTGGAGGTGTTTTGATTTGTTTCGGAAGCAAAATAGTGCCCATAGATAACAGAGAACCGTGCATCGTTGCACTTAGAGGAAGAAGCAAGCTTGTAGGGAGATAACCTCGTTACGCTGTTTAATTTTTTCCCTAGTACGTTCAACCACCGGGAATAAGCCCTGTACCAATTGCGTGTCTCTCTCTCCGTGTTTCCGGTTCTTGGAAAAAGGTGGAACAAGAAATGTGTGCATTAACAGGCTCCCAGTTTCCGGTATTAGTTTCTTCGCGCGATCGTTACGTTGCAATCTTTCAGATTTCTCTGTGTACCTCCCAGCAAAAAGCTGCCGTTTTCCTTTCACAGTTTTATGAATTTGCTGTAGGTTTCAACAGTGGTAGGACATGTTGCGTTGCGAATTGCAGAACTTTTCAGAAAACGTGTATCGATAGTGTTCAGAAAAATATTTAAAAAATTTCTTAAAATAGTAATAAGTAGTAATAAGTAATAAATAGTAATAAAAGGAATAGTGAGAATGTAATAAAATAGTGACATGTTTATTTTTTAGGACGAGGATGTTGGCACCTATAAATGTGTGGCGAAAAATCCACGCGGAGAAACTGATGGCACCATACGCTTATACAGTAAGTACATTTTTAATAAAATATATATCGATTTTATATGAAATACTACAATTTGTTTTAACACTACAAAGTGGATAACGTTTTAATTTATATTTGGTGATACCATGTTAAATGTTGGTTTATGAAATATTGAAAAATGCATATTTGAGAATAATATTTATTTTCTGTTACAAGATTTACATTGTAACTGAATTCTGGTATTCCATATTAAATCGATGAATTTATATCGTTAATTTATTACAAAAATTCCTCGTACAAACACCATAAATAAAATTGAAGGAAATAAAACAAATATAGATGATATGTAGTAAGCACATCCATAAATTCATATGTCTTCAGTTGCCAGATAAGTATAATACTTTTAAATAGAAAAGACTTTAAACTTATTTCTTGTATTACCAATTGTTGCATATTTTACAATATTTATCTACCTTATAGATTTAGTTAAAACCTATCTTGTATTGAACTTGGTGACCTTGGAACTCGAAAGGTCAACATTTCCATTTATATTAACGTCAATATTTAACAACCCCAATTAACTGAATCGCAAAAGCACGAAAGCCCCTATTCGTACAATAAACGACCCGTTTATCAAAGCGTCAATCGGTACCAAATTGAAAATTAATTGATCGTATTATTAATAATTTCAGCGTACCGAACGCGTTAATTAGTAATCACCGAGGAATCCTCGCCATTTTCGTTGAATTCTACGCGGGGTAATCGGCAGTCTTTTTTTTTTGCCGGTAGCCTTTTATGCTAAACGCTCGCTTCATTTGAATGTCGCTAATGCGAAAAACCGATGCATACTAATAGAGACCGCTTTCACCCCCGTCCCGTTTTCACCCTACGCGTCTGGAGCACATCGAAATCACCCTTCCTAGTTTCTGTGCACGTGTTCGTAGCTGGGTGCACGCGAGTTTGCACAGCGGCTGGCCATTTCTCCGCCGGCTCTTTATGTCATATGCATACATTAAACTCCTCTTCGCCGGAAGATGTCCGGTTAAATTGACGGTATCCCGATGTTTGCACGATTTTACACGCGAATACTGAGCTTTTATTACTTCCCTTCGAAAGTTTACGTCTGTTGTCAAGAGATGACGCTGGAAGTCGCCGATCGTTTACGATCCTCAAAATGGCGCCTCGGTTCGCGCGGAAAAATTCAAATACAGAAAACTTCATTCTCATATAAATTCATTTGTACAAAAATTTTTCTAATAAACTAAACTGAACATCCATCGATTTAATGTAAAATTACCTGCAGATACTTTATAATGTACAAAGTGTTTCAGTTTTTTAAATTAAATAATAAAGTTACAGATATTGAAATAAAAATACATGCCTTGATACAAGTCTATCATATCAATTTCTTGAAGTGAAAATTTTTTAAATGAAAACTTAATTGAAGTGTTTGAGTTGTGTTATAAATCTAAAATCTAATACATAAGCTCTCTCACAAGCAGAGACGCGGATCAAAAGTTCTAAACTATGGAACAACGGAGTTAAGTCACTTCTCTATCGGTTAAAGGACTAATTACTCCAGCGTACTAATTACTTCTCGGACTGAGCCCATTGCTCGGTAAGGTCAATATGAAACAGATCAATATTGGAAACAACAATGGGATGTCTATCGATTCGATCGACATTGTTTCGGCGCGAACAACGGTAACGTTTGATCATCAGGAAAGGCGTACTGTCTTTGACAACCAATTCGACGTTACTAACACCAATCAGTAATATACGAACAACCAGGCAGTTAGTTTGAAGGATCATCGATGTAACGACAATTTTGTGTGATAACGCGATGTGTCGGAAAGCAGAAATTAACCGATCATCGGAAGCCCTGCTGAATAATCAAATGTGTTATGGAGTCGCGTTTCAGGATCCTCGCTAATTTCCACGGGCAAAGGGAGACTAATAACTTTTATAGCGGATGATTATCGGTCGCCACTGGATTAAACCTCCTGAAACGATTATTACAGATATTCGGGATTACGTTTGAAGACTGATATGTTAGATCAATTTTTAACTAGTCACCGCATCATTTATCGTTACGAATACAATCTCACAATAATTTTGCTAATTGCTTTTAAATATAACAGCTTAAAATTTATTTAGCACAAGGATTTTAAGATTAGATTGACAGATAATTTCATTACGTTGCCATTTATTTTTTTTTTAAATTATTTATTGAAATTCTAAAAATTTGGCATATTTACGTTTTGTACGTAAATTACTCAGCCAACAATATTCGTAAAAATTGGAAAGTCAAGAAGTTCAGTCAGCAACCCCATGCTTTCTTATAACTTTCTTGATTGTGTCTTTTTCTAAATTTGTACAATGTAAAGGTAGAATATGCAGTTAAAAATATTGACAACGCGTGAAAGATCCACAGGATTCCGTAAACGTCGGTTACCATAATTTATGGGACGTAATGAAAAATTTGCGGCGCGCAGAACAGAACTAAAAGTCAGGAATAAATTGTTAAACACGGGAGATATTCAGCTAACAGTCGGAACAGAATTTTAAAGAGATTTTAAGACGAGATATTTATTATGAAAGGCCAGTTTTGCACGAGTCGAGTGTGAACACGCAAAAATAACTTGCCACGAAGAAAGGGTAGAATAAAATGGGGGTAAATATAGCGGCCCGTTGTACCAGAGGGAAATTCTCAGCGTGTTCCACGGGAAAATTGCATTCTAATTGGCGAGATTTTTAAAAAGTCACACAATAGCTCAGAGAGTTTTTGCCCCTGGACACGAATATTACTTACTAATTGGTTGCTTTCACGAAACAAAGAGGTGTAGAGGTATTATTCCTAGGTTCTGCAAACACCCTTTTAACTTGCTCCAATTATTAAGACTTTCTGATCTCTTGATTCTTTTTTCGATTGTTCGATTTTAATAGGATTACTCAATTTATCGTAATACTTCCATCATATTAACCTGAATTGAAATTTGGAACCTCTAAAAAATTCATGATAATTGATTTAATGTGTCAAGGTTCCTTGATGGTTTTTGTAGTTGTAAATTATTTTATTAGGAACACTAATAATTAATTAACAATCAACAATATTAATGGATAATAAAAATAATAAAATGATAAATAATCGAAATGATAAAATACATAGTCCACATAGCAAAATAATATGTAATCGAAATTGGCACATAAATTAAAAAATTATTCTTAATATTATTTCTCAACATTTTTTTTTCATTTTGTATATATAATATTTGTTCATATAACTGTTAGCACAGTTGTACATATATTTTATACACATATGTACAATTTCCACATGTCTTTCTTATAATATTCACATTTTCTATGCACAGTTTTATATAAAAGCAAAACATGATATCTATATAAATAAAAATTAATCAAATAAGCAAACTGGCAAGTTTCGTAACGAAATAATTTATTATATAATTCGCTGAATTTCTACAAAACGACAGAATAAAAATGTTTTCGACGTAAGCTTATTTTGAAAATAAAAGCACGATACCTTTCCACCGGGTCCTCTGTTTCCGGATCGATCTTCCCAGCTACAAAGAGATACCAGGACTCAAAAGGAATTCGAATTCGTTCCTTCTGCGAGAGACGCGGTAAAATAACCTGGTCGTGGTCCAGGAGGTCCCAAAAGAGTTCAAGAAAAAGGAATCGAACGCGAGAAAAAGAAACGCGGAAAGATAAAAAAAAGACGGGACAGAAAGAGACGAGACGGAAAGGGCCGAATGGAGGGAGCCGAAATTAAGTGGTAGAAGTCAGAGATATGTCAGACGAGTTTTATTAAGCGGCATAAAAAAGAGATTTGTAGTCTGACCGAGGGGTGAGACCGTCGAGGTTGCTTCTGCCATGGCCAAGGGTAAGTTTGCTCGCGGGACCCGGTAGAGGGGGATGAACAGATGTAGAAGGGGTTGGACGTGGAACAGGAGGTCGTAGAGATATGAATTTATTATTAAGGACCGCCTAAGGGCCAAAGTACCCCTGTTTCTTGATAAGCAACCGTTCCACCCCCGCCTTGCGAGGGCGAACCCTCGTTTCTTTTTTTCTTCCGATGCACAGTCCCTCTCCGTCCGATGGAAAAGCTGGAGCACGGCTAATTTATTCCATAGTCGAGTCAAACTGCTATTTGTGAGGGTTGTCGGAGGGTCGAGGGGGAAAGAGGGTGGCTCCGGGGGTGAAGGAACAAAAGTTGCCAGCGTTCCGTGGGTAGCAACAATATCGTATTCATTCGGGTGTTCGCTTCTTCTTCGTCTTCATCCGCTTTTCCTCGGACTTGGAGCTTCCTATACATAATGCAACACTTTTTCCTCTTTCGCCGTCCCTCCAATTGAGACGAGAATTTAATTGTCGGTCGTTACGCAGCCTTTCTATAAGCATTTATGACGTTTACCTCCCAGACGTTTTTCGTGTTTCCTGTCTGATTAATTGTGCGAACTTGCGTTTCGGTTTTCAGCGTTTTAACTTCCGGGGTCGCTCGCGATTCTTACGGACTTCTGCCGCTTTTCATGGCCCATGAAATTTGCTTGCTTTCGGGAACTTTGAGGTCACTGACATTTAACTAATTTTTCAATTATTTTTAGAAGATGTAGTATTTTCTGTAATTGTAATTGTACAATTATTATATTGCAATTGTACTGATTCTTACATGGCTAAACTTTGTGATTAACGGACATATTTATGATAATCAGACTAACGACGTAAAAATATTTCAGTCATACGTGTAACAATTAGACAGCAAAATCCAGAGAACTTGAAGCCCCGATAAAAGTGCAATTTTCGCGATTTTTTTGCCGGCTTTTTGCGACACGAGCTTGGGGAATAATTCGATGGCATCTCTTTCCTTTTAATTGGCTTTTCGCGAGCTGTTTTCTGAACGTTATGAAAAAGATCAGAAGCCCGGTATGAGTTCAAATCCCCTCGTGAATTCACCCATTTGTCTTTGTCTTTGTCCCGACGAGACGGTTTATTAATTCGGGATTCTGCAAGAACAAATCAAACTTGCTTTATCCTGAACGCGTACCACGTGTATCCGTGAATTTAATCTCACTGATATTAAATAAACGGCTTTCGGATCTTTTTAATCGCACGCGTTATTAACGTATTTTTTCTCTGTCAAATTTATTCGATTTAGTTATTCTTTTTTTTCAATTCAAAATGATATGATTAATTGCGAAATGAGATTTGTTTAATGCAATGAGAATTAATTCAAATTATTGTTTTATAAAAGAGTAATTTAATCTCTGACCAATTCTAGAATATTTTAACATATGAAATTTACATTTCTAAAAATATAAATATTCTTTTTCTTCCAACACATTACTGTAATATTATTTTCATGAAAAATTATATTCTTTCCAGAAAATGAAAAAGATACAAATTTTCCAGCCCAATTATATGAAAGTTCTAGTATTAAAGTTCACAAGAGAATCATCAAAAATTTCAAATAATAAATGTCAGTCAAAATATCAGTTAAGCAAAATGAATGGAAATAGAACCCTAATCAGTTGAAATCGAGATCCATTGTCAAGGAGTGTTTCGTTTGATGTGCCTCTGGAAGCACGTATGAATATCTAACAGCTGCATGTTCACGATGTATAATGGGTATTAATTACGCACATTAATTATGCTAATTGGAAGGTGATATCGTGGAAACGGTTACATCGCTTATCCATAATGTATCTACGTTCTCGTTCAATTTTTTCGTGACCTAGAAAAAATATTTTCAGCTTATTTCATAATTTTCTACATTTCTATTCGAACATAAAAAACTTTTATATACTTTGCCTTCTAAATTTCTAAATATAAAACTAAAATTTCGAAACAATTTCCAATATTTTTCTATATAGATCATTAATAGTTGTCAACCATAACAAATTTCATTATTAATAGCAAAAATTTTTGTCAACAAAATTTTTAATGCATTCTAATAATTCGCAACCAAAGTTAGTCATAAATAACAGTTTAATGGCCGCTCACACATGTGTGCGACGATTGATGAACGTAGGGGGTTGCTTCAATAATTATTACACAAAAGAAAATATTAAATTTGTTGTATTAGGTGTGTCATAATTATTGTTGTTTTATGTGTATGTTCGCACATGCTGAATTATTTCATAAATTTACATAAAGTTTTTTTTAATTAATTCTCTTTAAAAATATTGTCAGGTCCTGACTTCGGGTATGTTTGACTTCGCCATTAAAATTTTAACACTTCATAAGCTAACTTCTAATATCAAATTTTAATATCTACAATTTACACATGACGACTATCGATTTCGTGTTATAAAATGTTATAAGAAGTCTCAATCTTTGCAAAAAACCACTCCCGCCATGAAGCCATTATTTTCCAATTTCACATTACCACAGATGAAAAGAAAAAGCAGCCCAGCGTTAACGCGTATCGCGATGAAATTATTCAGTCGATTCGCGCGGGCAGCTTTCGATTAATTGAAGGAAAACACGGGACGGTTATCGGTCGTTTTAGAAATTTACCGGAAGTTTCGCCCGAGATTTTCATTCCGGCCGGAGGATCCCGCTAATGAATTCTTTGCCGCGATACGCGGCGCAAACAGCTTCCTCCCCGAAGGCTCTTTCGCGGCGCGATATCGAAGTTCCCGGCCACGGGGCTTTAATTACGAATTGATCAGGACTTTCCGCGAACTTGCCAGACAGGGACGATGACGTCGAGACTCTCGTCTTTTGTAGAAACTCCGTAGAAAGTGTAAAAATTTGTTCTAACTAACAGCTTCTAAGTTTCTGCGGCGAAACGGTTTTCCAAACTTTCACCCATTATTAAATTATTTACTTTGTTGTGCACACGTTAAACCATTTCCCTTCTGTGCTCGCGTTTAACTCAAATGTTAATTAACACCTTGAATGTACATTTAATTTATACGTCTTTGTAATTGTTTCAAATTTGAAGAATGTCTTCTTACTAGATTTCAAGACCTTGCTGCTTTTCAACACCTTCTATGTTTCGTTTGTTGGGTCACTTAGAAGTAACTCTTCGTTGCTATTTTTAAATAAATACAGAAACTTGAAGTGTTACGTCTAGTTCATAAATTGTAGCTGAACTTGAACATCAAAGAGAACAACATTGAACTTATACGTTTCATTTGTTAGGTTATTTAGAAGTAACTCTTCGTTGCTATTTTTAAATTAATACAGAAACTTCAAGTGTTATGTCTGGTTCGTAAATTGTAGCTGGACTTGAACATCGAAAAGAACAACATTGAACTTATACATTTCACTTGTTAAATTATTTAGAAGTAACTCTTCGTTGCTATTTTTAAATTAATACAGAAACTTGAGTTATGTATAGTTCGTAAATTGTAGTTGGACTTGAACATCAAAAAGAACAACATTGAACTTATACGTTTCATTTGTTGGGTCACTTAGAAGTAACTCTTCGTTGCTTTTTTTAAATTAATACAGAAACTTCAAGTGTTATGTCTGGTTCGTAAATTGTAGCTGGACTTGAACATCGAAAAGAACAACATTGAACAGGACTGAAAGTTAGAGTAGCGTTTAAGCTATTTGAACTGGGTGACACCTCAAGTTAACCTCTTAGGCACGGTTGAACGAGGCGCTCTCTGTAGGGTAGAGCTTGACGTGAATTACGAGTAAACAGCACTACAATCTGTGACAATACTGTTCTCTACGTGTGTACATTGGTATCAAGTTTTTCATGATTAAATAATTTACTTCTTCTAGAAAATTCTTGAAGAATGTAATTTCTAAATGTTATCGATATCGTGTATTAATGCAAAGAGGTGCCCGAATAGTATTACTTGGTAACTGCAATAAATTATTTAGTGCTTTCTTGTATTTATATGTAATTTGATGGGATTTGTTAATACTATGGTGAAGGCAAAAAGGTGCGAAGCTAAACGTGTGAAGAGGATCATTCAATTGGTGAGCGAGTGAGTTCATAGAGTGAGCCACTGTGGCGCTATGTAACTACAATGGCGTTCGCGATGGTGGACCTATAGGTAGACTATAACTACAACTATAAACTTGTAGAGAGTTGTATAGACATGTAGACTTGTCGTAGAGAGATAGTATTCGCGAAAGCCACGGGGCGTGTGAGGTTAAAGTTTGAGCTATCGAATACCTCCGAGTGAATCGTACGAAAACTTAAACGCTGCTAGAACATATTTCGACATGTAGAAACTCGAAGATTCCGAAGCTGACGAAACTGTGATATAGGTGAAGTAGAACATTTCGCAGTGACACGACAAAACGTGTAGTAACTCAAACGTAACGAAAAACACATGAGTAGACAGGCAAAGTCGATATTTTAAAGAATGCAGAAAAGAAAAATAATAGACAACGACGTAAACGTAGAAGGTTAGAAATCGAGGTGACAAAAAGTAAACCGAAGGAACGTGACAGAGAAGCGTAGAAATCACTTGTATAATTCATAGAACCACTCGGTCCGTTGGTACCCCCGTTCGGGGTCACCAAGGTATTCCTGATCGTAGCTCTGCAGCATCTCAATGCTGACCGACCGGCAGATTAGCCCCAGGAAATTGCCAAACTTCTCGTCTCCCTGGCAGAAAAGTCGATTTGAAAAGTCGTTGCTCAACCCCGGCTTTCGTTTGGCCTTCCCCTGAAACGTGGCCCACGATGACCCACCAGAAATTGTCTCTCAAATTAATGCGCCGTGAGATGATCTCCGTTCCTTTTCCTCTTTTCTTTCGTTATTAGAGTCTACACGGTATCTTGGCTGTAGTTTCTTCCCTGGAATATCGAATTCAACCCCCTTGCGAGACAATAGTCTCCGGAATTTACGAGCTGTGTACGTCCGGGGGTGGTTTATCGAGTTGTAGCGATGCACCGAGCTACGGGGTTGTAAATGGCGAACGCTTTCTCGAACGGCTGTTTCGACGACACACGGCTCTCTTCGGGTTTTGCTCGAATTGATCTTTATTGAGCCGGCCAGACGAATGCTTCCGGTATACCTTTGTCCTTCCGCTTGTTTTGCTCGAACTTGTTTGCGTTACGGGGTAATGGGGCTGATTGGGAGGGTGCATGTTACCTGAATTGTTTTGTTTATGCAAGATATAGTTTGACTCTGTTTAACTTCTTATAGCTTTGATTATGACTTTCGTAAGAAATTAATATGTATACGGTTGAATATTTGTATTTCAGATGTATATCATTATATTGTGACTATATGGAAATACTGATATTTTAATTTTGTTAATAGTTTTTTGTACGACTGCAGTGAAGCAGTAAAACATTTAATCAGATAGAATTTTTTATTTCTGAAAAAGCTTACCTAATATTTCTGTAATATTTTATCACATTTATTCACAGCTCCAATTAGTTATTTCAAGTGTTTTCAATTAAATAACTGAACAAATTTTTAATAATACACTCGTGTGGATGATTAAACGTCATACATATGCAGATACATGGTTTTGCTAAAAATAACAGTATCTATTTTTTATAAATTCAACGTGTAGTATATAATCGATGTAATTATTCTGCATGCAATTACCACTTTACATTTTGAGTTAATAATGCAGCAAATAGACTCAGCAATGAATTTTTAATATTCTTGTGACGAGCACGGATGGTTGCTGTATGTTGGTTTAATTGTTAATTACGGAATTATCGCAAATAGAGAGAACATTGGTGGTATTGAATAATATTGGTACACATCAGGATTATATTGGCAGATTTACATTTGAACATATGGGTTATTGTAAACGATGACACGAGTATAAGTTCTGTGAAACTTGCCTGCATCCATCTTGTTTGCATCAGTCATGATTTTCAAACTTTAGAACTTGTTCTTTTATGTCTATATTCTTACATTTTTTTATATATTTCTATATTTATATTTTTATTTTTAATGAAATATTACTGATTGTTAATATTGACTGTCTTTAAAATTGAAGGACATTTTTGCTATTTTAAATTCATTCTAAAAATTGAGGAATATTATTTTATAATAAATTCAGCATAAAAATTGAAATATATTTTTTCCACCCTAAATTCATGATAAAAATTGAAAAATACTATTTTTATCGTAAATCAATAAAAAAAAATTGAAGGATATTTTTTCTACCCGAAATTCATTACAAAAATTGAAGGATATTTTTTCTACCCTAAATTCATCAAAAAAATTGAGGAACATTATTTTTATCCCAAATAAATAAAAAAATTTCAGAATATTTTTCTTACCCTGAATCCACAAAGAAATTGAGAAATATTTTGTCTCAAATTAACCATAAAACCCACAAAATATTTTAAATCAAAATTCACCATAAATGCACCCTAATCCTTGACACATAATCGCGATACGAGAAATATTCTATCGACATCGATCGCGTCTCCCATTAATTTACATTAACTCGGCGACATTTTTGCGTCAACGGTGCAAAAAATACCGACGGTATTCGCATATTCAGCGGTGGCCCAACGGCGTTGCCTTAAGGACGAGATATTTAACGAATTTACTTTCCACGGCACTAACGAAGGCAGTGTTCGTGGTCCGCAATTAATTTAACCGCGAGGAAGCGTGCACCTATTAAAAAAAATACCCGGTGTAATTTGCACACTAAACACACGAAAAACCGTCCAAAGAAAAGTGTGGTCGTACCTAATGAAAAGTACGTACCACCACGATGTTTCTAATGTTCGAAAAAAATCTATTCGAATACCGACGTTTCTTAATTTAATTAAGCTGTGACGCGGTTTAATTTTGATTTCTGGTGGTAATTTCTAATCGATACCACCGAGATCAATTCGAACGACAGCTTTCCCAATTAGGGACACGCTGTGAACGATTCATCGCTAAAGATAGGGACCATCTCAAAGAGGCAAGTAATTAATTTAGCACGCAAATCCTCTTTGGTATTCCGAGTCGATTCGTCCGCGAGCATCATCACGAAAGGGGTGGAAAAAGAAGAAACAGGGATGAAAGCTGTGTAGGGTTGTTAGGAATTAAAAAGATTCCTGGACAAATCAGTGCTAGTTGGGTTAGGTCGCTAAGCTCAAAAATATTAAAAATTGTTTCTAGGTGAAATTTTGTCAGTTATGAAATTAGTACAATTACAAAGTTAGTTAATTATAAGGTCACCAAGTTACTAAATTACCAAATGACCAAAGGACCAAAGGACTAAAGAACCTAACGACCAAAGGACCAAATGACCAAAGGATCAAAGGACCAAAGGACCAAATGATCAAATGACGAAATGATTCAATGACTAAATTACCAAATGTTCAAATTATCAAGTTTCCAAAGTACCAAATTCTCAGGTTACCAACTTCTCAAATTACTATCTTTTCAAATTACCAACTTCTCAAATTACCAACTTCTCAAATTGCCAACTTCTTAAATTATCAACTTCTCAAGTTACCAACTTCTTAAATTACCAACTTCTCAAGTTACCAACTTCTCAAATTTCCAACTTCTCGAATTACCAATTTCTCAAGTTACCAACTCCTGAAATTACCAACTTCTCAAGTTACCAACTTCTCGAATTACCAACTTCTCAAATTACCAATTCCTCAAATTACCAACTTCTCAAATTACCAACTTCTCAAGTTACCAACTTCTCAAATTACCAACTTCTCAAGTTACCAACTTCTCAAATTACCAACTTCTCAAATTACCAACTTCTCAAATTACCAACTTCTCAATCCACTAACCTCCCAAATTACCAAATTTTCAACTCCCTATATCACCAAATCCCCAAATTACCAAATCCCCAAATTATCAAACCTCCAAATTACCAAATTCCCAAACTACCAAATCCTCAAATTACCAAACTCCTACATTACCCAATCACGAATAGTTATTTTAACTATCTATTCTAAAAATGTTTCAACCTCTGCCATACTTGATGGATTTATTTTCCATCGATTGTCATTTTTACTTGTTCAAAAGTTTTCGAAAAGAGGTTGCTTCCTTTTGTCGAGAGGCAATTGAAAACGTCTTCGTGGAATTCATTAAATCTGGGTCACCAGAATCTCATGCAAATTGAGTTTATTCTTCAGCAACTCATTGATAAAGGCGCTTTTATCTAAATAATAAGGATTCTAATTACAACGCCAAGTTAGAATCACATTCATTCGATCTTTAAATTCATTATTCGGTTAATGTAATATTTTAACCTATATAAACTTGGTTTAATATCATGTAACTTTGGGATTAAACTGGTTTTGAATACTTAAAATATGTTATTATGTGAATTGTTGTAAATAATATATAAAATTATACTTTCACGTAAACAATTGTTAAAATGATTCGCAGAAAATTATAAACTTAATATATTGCACTTATATGTACACGTATATGCATTGAAACACATAATGATTTCAAAGTTAAAAATTATTTATTTTCAAATAAAGTATTTTAAATTACCAGTCATGTAATAAGTCCCGTTCGAATATTGAAACATATAAATAATTTGATATACTAAATATTTATTTAATGTATTATATGAGCAAAAAATTATGTCATAGTGCTATATTTATGAATGCATTATGTAAATTTAAAGTCATATTAAATATTTATATAATGTATCTTACAAAAGTAAATTGATGTCAAATATCCATATAACAAAATTGAAATTATACAAAGTACATCTATAATGTATCACATAAACATAAATATATTTACAATATATGATAAAATATATTGGATAAATAAAAAATTACAAAAGTTACGAAAAAGGTAACTACGTTACAGATTACCAATTCGAAATGCAAAAAATGATTTCTGAAGTAAAAATTTTACCAGAAAAAAAACTCTACAGAAATGTCTGTAGAAATCCCGTCGTTCGATGAAAACACGAACGTGGCCGCGATAATGCATTGAATCGCAAAAGTTGGCGAGGAAAGGATAGAATAGACGAAAAAAAGATTTCGCGAAGCCAGAGCTGGTCCAATTGGCACCGAAGTAGCTCGACGAATGGAAATATGTCTGTCGTACGGTAATACGATTAAAGGGGGTGGAGAAACGACCATTAAAAAGAAGATTCTCCACGGGGGAGAAAATATTTCCATAAGATCCTCGAAGGCGCCTTCTGGAGGCCGACAATGAAGCTCGTCGTTCAATGGATCCTCTGATTCCACCGAAAATCGAAATTCTTTTTGTTTATTTGAGTTAAATTCTCTTTTGAATTATATTATTTCGTGTGTAATATATTTTGAGGATATATATTGAAAATTTAGGAATTTGGGAATTTGAAAATTTGGGGATTCGAAAGCTTGCAAATTTAGGGATTTGAGAAATCGGAAATTTGGGGATTTGAGAGCTTGAAAATTTGGGGATTTGAGAATTCGGAAATTTGGGAATTTGAAAGCTTGAAAATTTAGGGATTTGAGAATTCGGAAATTTGGGGATTTGAGAGCTTGCAAATTTGGGGATTTGAGAATTTGAAAATTTGGGAATTTGAAAGCTTGCAAATTTAGGGATTTGAGAATTTGGAAATTTGGGAATTTGAAAGCTTGCAAATTTAGGGATTTGAGAATTCGGAAATTTGGGAATTTGAAAGCTTGCAAATTTAGGGATTTGAGAATTTGGAAATTTTGGGATTTGAGAGCTTGCAAATTTAGGGATTTGAGAATTCGGAAATTTGAGAATTTGAAAGCTTGCAAATTTAGGGATTTGAGAATTTGGAAATTTTGGGATTTGAGAGCTTGCAAATTTAGGGATTTGAGAATTCGGAAATTTGGGAATTTGAAAGCTTGCAAATTTGGAGATTTGAGAATTTGGAAATTTTGGGATTTGAAAGCTTGCAAATTTAGGACTTGAGAATTTGGAAATTTGGGGATTTGAAAGCTTGCAAATTTAGGGACTTGAGAATTTGGAAATTTGGGAATTTGAAAGCTTCAAAATTTAGGGATTTGAGAATTTGGAAATTTGGGAATTTGAAAGCTTCAAAATTTAGGAATTTGAGAATTTGGAAATTTGGTGATTTGCAAGCTTGCAAATTTTATTGATTTGGCGATTTAAAAGATTAAAAATTTAGAGATTTGGAAATTTGCCAATTTAGGAACCCAAAAAATTGAATTTAATAGCTTAAACATTCTTAAATCTAAAAATCTCCCTAAACGAAAATACATAAAATTATAAAATTTCGAAATTAAATTTAAAAATACGGAAATATTTTTCGAAGTATAAAATTTCATTCAACCTGTTTGTCACCCATAAAATTACCACGAAATGAAAGAGCATTTTACTCTCTACGTTACGTGATACGTTTGTTAATTATTCTTTTGTGCAATAAAAATCTTGATATTCAGTTCATGTTTTAATCTGGGAATTATACTTTATCTATCTGGATAATTTGTGAAGGAACGAAGTGAAATCGAGGTGGGTGTACCTACGCGTAAAATTTCGAGGCGTTTAATAAAATCTTCGTCCTTGTTCATTAAAAGTCCGACTGTTATTACATCTGCTTCAATTAAAACTCGCTTGGAAAAAGAAACTTTCTTCTTGTCGTTCTTGGTACCCGAATCAGAATTCAGTTTAAATAATTTCACGATACTCTGTTACGGTGATGAATTCTTTATAGGGATTTTTATTACTAACAACGTTTATATTAAACGACATTTATGATCTTTCCTTGATAATTACAATAAAATTAATTACACAAATTAACAACAAATTTATGTCAATTCGATTACTTTTTCTTAATTTGATAGTAAGAGTACAATTTCCTTGGATTAAATTATTTAAACTATTCAAGACTGAAATGAATTAAGAATTAATTTTTTAAAAGTTTTAATTAAGAATTGAAACTTGATCGTTAAGAAAGCTTGCAATTAAATTCCACTCTTTGATTAAAGAAGTTTTAATTAAAAGTTAAACATCAGATTTCAATTTAAAAATCATTGAAACAGAAATTACAGAAATAATTCCCGATTAATGGTTTATGAATTGAAGATTATCGAACATTGTTAATTAGTATCGATTCAAAGTTGATGAATTATTTTGAAATTTGCTTGAAAATATATTTTTTACACAATTGATACGTAAATAAAAAAAATATAGTATTTACACATTTGATACGTAAATAAGAAAAATATATTTTTTTACATATTTGATAAAATAGTAGCTGTTATAAATATCTTTTATAGTTCGGACATATCCACAACCTACACAAAATGGCAGACAAACTGTAATAACTGAGATAGTACATTCGAAGTAATTAAACACAGTATTAAAAAGGACAAAATGTTACATATAAAGTAGCGTATATTAAAGAAATGAACAAAACTGTAGAAAGTCCGCGTTAAAAAGTTAACCGGTCGAGATTAAACGAAACAAGTTTCTCGAGGAACGATCGATGCAATTACGCAACTTTCTTAAACGTAATTAATTTTCTTAGCTCAGTCTTCTCCTCGCTGGTGTTTCATTGTCTTTAAAATCTCCGGATCACGATTATTCCTCGCTTCATAGAATCAATTGCTTTTGATTGTTCCGGCAGCAGATAAAATTAACGCGTTGCGGCCTTTAAAAGTCCTGTTAATTAATCCTTTCGCTGACCCAATTGAACCTTCTTAACAGACAAATCGAACTGAGTTTTTTCAAAGTTTTTTCGAAGTTTTTTTCAAACACATATTTGCTTAATTAAGGGGCTTTAAAATTTCCTTTGGCAACGATTGTTGCTGGTGTCGCCAAGTTTCTCCTCCACATTCGAGTATTATCGTCGGAGTTTTCGCGGGTGTTTCTCGGAGAATCAACTTCGAAATGAGAATTTTCTCCGGAAGAGGAATTCCGGATGCCGAGGAACGCAGGTGAAAGCGGGAGAAAGTTGTAATTCGTGAAATCCTTTGAGAAATTTGTCAGGAAGTTCGCGACAATAATTCGTGATTGTCGAAAGGAATATCTCGCAACTCGAACAAATTCTGTACATCAAAAGTATTCGTGTGTATTTTTGGTAAATTTACTCCCAAACATGATACGAGTAAATCTGACATTTTTTCTTATTTAGTCAGACAATACAATAGTACGTACAGAAACAGAATAGCACAATATTTCTCATCGATAAGTCTACATGTCGTGCTCGATGTGATTTCCATGTTTGTACATCCCATCACTAATCACTTCGCAATTACTCCACAAATACGTATTCCGTCCACATCCGAAGCAGATCCACCCTAAACCCACTTTCGTCCGTTCTCCATCCACTCCTCATCCACCGTTTTCATCAAGAATGACGCAGACTGAAATCCGTTTCCGTGAACGTGTCAGCACGGACAAACGACGCGTCCAAGGATATTTAGCTGATTCTTCGTGAGGGTGTCAGAAATCGCGGCGGAAATGACGGGAATACGAGCAGGTCGGTGCGGAAACGATGACGTATCAAAGCCAGAGGTGAGGGCATTCCCATAAGGGAGAGCCGGTGACATCTCGTAAGATTGATTGGAGTCACGGGATGGAAAATTAACGGTCTAGTCTGGCTTGGTCCAGGGTTTGGAAAGGTGTAGGAAAGCGTCGTCGTCGAGGGGAACGTGACAGGAGCCGCATACTAATTCCCCGTCTCTGGAACCACGTCTCCTCTGGTTGCGACTATTTTAACCTTCCTTAACCATCTATCTTACTGCTGGGCCGATGGACTTTGATAGAGAAATGGCTGGACGTTATCGGTGATGGGCAAAGTCGCGATAGTAATCGTGTCTCCTGGAAATATTGGCCTGATCAAAATGTCGTAGCATGACGTTATTATATCTGTCACTTTACTGGATGACATTTGGCCAATTTATGTGTCTATTAGCAGGAATGATAATGATAATAAAATAAATACAGGTACATGGTTCACCTTATATATGTACCTTTGAGATACTTTATTAATGACGCACTCGTGACGCACACACATATAGTTCATATGTGACATCGTGTTTCATCAGAATGTGACTCAATGTGACATCAGAATTAAATTTCGAATTCAACTTTTATTATCTTTACAATGAGGAGTCGCTGAATAAAGTGTCTGACATTTAGCTAACTCCTCTTCACATTGTAGCAATAATTAGTTATTTTTGCATGATGCAGGTGCTTAGAAAAATTTTTGGTTAAAACTACCTGGCTATGGTAATTTCATCTTCAAGATCTTAATCTTTATCCTCTGCTCTAATACCAGAAATGTTTGAAATCCATGTAGGATGACAAACAGCCACCCTCGTTTTAGCAATATTATAAAACCATATGTTCAATATTAAGTGCTAATACTTTATGACAAACAGATTACAAGTAAATACAGGTAACATGGTTCACCACGTGAAGACATATGTTTAAGTGTATGAATGTGAGCAATGGTTTACTAAGACGACAAGCCAGTATAATTTGATCTTCATGATCGATCTCAATCAATACTAGAAATGTTCAAAATGAACGCGGGATAACAATCAGCCGCCCTCATTCTAACAACCTTATAAACCCATATGTTGAATATTACGTACCATATGTTCAATATTACCTTATAACAAACAGATTACAAGTACAGGTAGCACCATGTATATGTTTAAGTGTATAACTATGAGGAATGGTTTAGTAAGATGAGGAGCCCGTATAATAATTTGATCTTCATGATTGATCTCGGTTCATCGTCAGTTCTAAACAATACCAGAAACGTTCGAAATCAACGTGGGATGACAAACAGCCATGCTCCTATCTGTCCCCGTCATCCTCGTCGTACATTATCCTGTGCCGATGGCAACGACTGCTAATAATCAGCTCGGCCGGCATCCAGCTTCCTGTCACCTTGCAGGCAGAGGCAACCGGTGACACGTTAATAGATCGATGCGCCGTGGGGGTGGCGTGAATAGGGATCCAGCGTCGGTAATTATCAAAGAGAGGAGGGGTGGTTTGGTTCTCGTCGCGAGCAAGAGATATTCGAGTAGCCCCTGATAGAAACACAGCAGGGGAGGAATAGAAACAGCCGGGGACGCCATAGGTCCCGGCCAACGGCGTGTTACCGACGATGTCTATCCTTAATTGGATCAAACGATCGACTATCTTCGTCTCGATACGTCAACCAGGGATTCCGTTACGAGTAATTACGGAAGACGAGCCGAGGACATAAGGTACTCCGGCACGAAAATCAGCGACGAGCCTCGCCATTATTCGCGACCAACGAAGCCGGCAATTTAACCGGCCGGTTGTTCTATTCGTGATTCGATGATGACGTTCGGCCAAATTATTTCCTGTGGATCCCGTCGACCGTGTTGGCTCCTGGGTTAACGATCCTGGACCGAACCCCCTCACCGTCGTGGTATTGCGGGTTAGCTCGTGGAAATTATGCCGTGGCCGATTGAGACAAAGAGGGTGGGAAATGAGCTCGCTAACGGCTACGTACTCCAGATACAAGTTTACCCGATGCACGATAGCGTTTATGGAAACGCTGTTTATCGCTGGATGCACCGATTCCACTCTTCTCATCGATTTTCGCAATTAAATTTAATAATACAATAAAGTTTCATGGAACCCGCTTAAAACAATGGATGCGTCATTTATGCACTTTCGCGTGCCTTCTTAGTCAGTTTACCGCTTGAAAATTTATTATTTTTAATTTGTCATATTTGTTATGTGTATATTATATAAACTATTTTATATATAAAATTTATAGCGTGTAATTGTTTAGATTCAATAAAGTGAAACACAACAGCGAAAACTAGACTGACAAATAATAGACTAAAGCACAATGATACCGGATTAAAAAATTGAATCTGAAATTTCAAAAACTTTTGAACGTCAAAACAGTTTCGCGATATTACGAACATCGACAGACAGATTGTTAAAGGCATTGAGAATGAAATGAACGTTTTCATGGATTGTTCATAGCTCTCAAATTGGCAATTTTTCGACTAACGCGTTTCCATAGACGGCCAACGGTAAATTGAATTGTTTCTCGTGGGCGCGTTAAACGATGGTAATTGGTCTCCAAAGCGTGTCATTTGGAATTGGTTTCGTCAGTATCTCGTCAACATTCTCCGATTAATACACCCGTTCTAATTGACGCTTCGTTTGGCCACGCGAGCGTGGGCGTAAATGAAAGTTTGAAATAAAAGAACTCGACACAAAGCGTCGGCTATGTCACCATAACGCTGATTAGAAACAAAAACCTGTGACACCGATACGATTGTACCTTCCATTCTCGATAGATCAATCGAATAAAACTTCATGGATGAGGAATTTTTAGAGGGACAATTATTAGAGGAAACGTTACTCGTTGTTTTGCGACGAACAAAACATGACACGGCAATTCAGGAAACATTTTCATTCGATTCCATTGAGCGACGAAATCGTAGGTGAATCGATCGATGCACTGATAATAACAGATGCAGGTAATAACTTGGATATTTTGGCATTAAAATTCGAATGGGTATTTATCATATTTATATTAAATTCATTGAGGATAAGTGTATCAATGTGGAAGATATATCATAAAACAGATATAATAAAAAGAAAAAATATACATATGATTATAATTATAGATGTTGTATTAAGACCCACGTTTATGCTATATCCTTCGAACCACAATAAGGGTTTCGCGAAATATTTTATAAAAAAGCTTGCGAAGTTGCCCGAATTTCACACCGTTGCTCAACGAAATTAGCAAACTTGCTAACATTCCGGGAATCAGAAGCCACTGTTCTGACGGCATTTCCATAGTTTTGTTTAACCATCGAGCATCGTCTACGCGTGCATATTGCATGAAACACGCGTGGTGCAGATTTAACCGCGGCTTAAGGGGCAGAGCCGAAGAGGGTTGCTCCATCTGCGATTCCAAGCGGAGAAATTGTTGTCGAAGCGAAAGCTCCGTAATCAGATTTACACGGGCAAGGAAATTTGTTTTAGCGGTGGGTAAAAGCCAACGGTGGCGATATACGACGTAAAATGGAATCACGGGGCTACCAGAAGAGGACAGGCCAAGAGCATGATGAGTAAAACAAGAGAAAAGGGGGTGGATTTCATCGGTATGCCCGATAAAAACCAACTTCCCCGCACACGTACAAGGATAATACAGTTTTATGAGCTCGCTGCGGTTACTATGATAAAGCACGGATAAAAGTGATAAATGCATGCTTTTTTATTAGCACGCGAAGAGGGGTGGCTGCGGTGATACACTCTTTTCGGAGTGGAACGAAATTTATTACACTTATTGAATCGTGGGTTCTTTAAACCTGTTACGAGTAATTAAAGGCGGTTAGGGGTTGTTTAGGCACTTTGGAAAGTTGGAATATTCGTGTTTTGGTTGTGGCGAATTTTTTTGTAGAGTTTGAAATTTTTTGATCTTGGAAGTAGGACTTTGAAATTTTTTAATATTTGAACTTGGAAGTTTGAAAATTTTTCATTAAGGATGAAATCGATAATTGATCGTCCATATTGACCCTACTTATTCATAAATTCTAGTGTCATAATTTTCACTGTGCTAAACATAAAACGTTCCAAAAGTTCATCTCTAATATTCATCGAATAAATCCTCAAAATAACGAAGACGAATTAATAAGACAAATAATTCGAAATTCTATTAATGCAAGTACCTGACTCAAATATCAATATTACATACGTCAATATACCCAAGACAAAGATAAACCCACTGTTCATAATCGCAAGCATACAAGAATAATTGTATAGACAGTGCTTTAACCGAGTGATTGATGCGAAAAGCTTGCAAGGATCAGACAATCGACGAGACCTTTTCTTGCGAAACTCGCGGCAGGTAAAGAGGATCGTACATTTTTCATTCGAAATTGGAATCTCCCTTTTTTCGTCGTGCTCTATAATTCACCCTCCACTCGTTCCACCCCCAGCTGATTACGGTGCAATTTAATTTCCAATTTATATTCATTTAGCATGCATAAAGTAACATCCGACTTTATCACACGGTTGGCTAGTCCACCGTAAGGAAAACATTCGACGGTTTTGCTCGTTTTTCCGAGAATGAACAGCAAGAAAGACCAGGAGGAGACTCTGTTACAGGCAAAATGCACTAATTGGAATTAGTACACCGGGCAATATTTGAACAGCTTCCAAGTCTTAGGCGAAGCAACCGGGAGAAGAAGAAGAAATTGGATGGAGCGATGGACGGGAGTAGTCGCTGATGGACCGACGAAAAAGGATGATGCTATTAGGCTAATTAAGGTGCCTTAAGATTTTAACGAGTTCACTTACCTTCGCGAGCGACGGAACTTCGAAATAGTCGCGTGTGGCGTGTAAACTTTACCGGAAGTGAATTGTACTATGTCTTTCTCCTTCTTTTAGATGCTCTCTGTCCCGCGCGAAATTTGACCGAATCTCTTCAAAGTTTTGAAACCATTTGTTGAGATTGAGGCTGATAGTAGAGAAAACTATTAAAACTGTTACCATCTATTAAAATATGTTATCTGAAAATAGTATACCTCCCCTACAAAACACAACAATCATTATTGGAATCGAGCAACGAATTGTAAACTTATAGCGTTTATGCGACAGAACCTTTCGTCACCGTGTCACAAAATCACGGGCAAGCGCAACAAATTGCTCGCGTTGAATATTGCGAGGATCTTATCAAAACAGCCAGACGAAACTGTACATTCCTGGAATCAATTGTAACTAGTGATGAGACTTGGTGCTTCAAGTATGAACCTCAAACAAAGCGCCAAAGTGCTACATGGAAATCTCCAGGCTCTCCAAAATCAAAAAAATTGCGATTCTAGAAGTCCCTCGAGAAGACAATGTTAATTTGCTTTTACGATTCTAAAGGAATTATACTTCGGGAATTCGTTCCACAGAGACAAAATGTTAATGGCGAATATTATCTGGGTGTTATGGAACATTTGTGGAAGAGGATCGTTTGTGTGAGGCCCGAAAACGAGCACCGGGAAGTTGGTTTCTGTTGCATGATAAGGCACCATGTGAACTGTGTGTTCGTGAATTTTTGGCGAAAAAACAAGTCTGCTACAACATCCTTCAAATTCTGACTTGTCTCCATTACTTCCTTTTTCCAATACTGAAATTAGGTATAAAAGGAACGTTTTATGACATTGTTACACAAGTCCAAGCAGCTGTGGACTTGTAAATAAATAAATAACTAAAACTTGCACTATTGAATCCCTTGAAAGTGTGAACATGAATTTTCATAGAATTTTAAGAACATCTCGTTCTAGAATTAATCGCGAATGACGAAAGAATCGATGCATCGAAAGAAACTGACGGCGTTTAGCCGGTCCAATCATCAATCAGGTGGGCGAAGTTAAATGGCCGGGACAACGGGTTTTAATATCTCCCGGGAGAAATAAAAGTTGGCGCGATAAATCAAAAGTGAAAAGTCTCTGCTCGGCTATATATACTTCTCTGTCCGTCTTTCCTTCTTCTCGTCGTCTTTTTCCGCTCGCCTTTTATCCTCTCTTTCCTTCGTCTGCCACTCAGTCGCCTACAAAATGGCAAGTCTTCACTCTATTTCTCTCTCGGTTCTCTCGCCGTTTCTTTCTCGTCGCCATTCTCACGAATCCTAATGTCTCTTACCTCCATCGACAATTTGCAAAAGTGATAAATGAACGCTTCTCTTTGCCTACGCCCCGCGATCCAACAGAATCTGGGCCTGATTCTCTAATTAAATGATCGTCGTATTTATTTATTAGGTGAAATACTAATTTTTAAAGGGCTTCTCTGATTACTGGCTTCGAACAGGTGTCTCAGGTATTAGTTTCTATTAGGTGTTTCTTGCGCTAGTTTCAATTATTAATTTCACTTATTAGTTTCAGTTAGGTGTTTCATGCATTAGTTTCTGTTGTCACATTCAAGTAGGTGTCTCAATTAGTTTCAGTTAAATGTCTCAATTATCAGTTTCAATTAAATTTTTCAATTAAGTAATTCAATTATTAGTTTCAATTATAGTATACTTCAATTATAAGTTTCAATTATGAGCCTGAATTATTAGTTTGAATAAAGTGTTTCAATCAAACGTTTCGATTAAATAATTCAATTATTAACATCAATTATGTACCTCAATTATAAGTTTCAATTATGAGTCTGAATTATTAGTTTGAATGAAGTGTTTCAATTTTATGTTCCAATTAAATAATTCAATTATTGATATCAATTATGTACTTCAATTATAAGTTTCAATTATGAGTCTGAATTATTAGTTTGAATGAAGTGTTTCAATTTTATGTTCCAATTAAATAATTCAATTATTAACATCAATTATGTACCTCATTTATAAGTTTCAATTATGAGTCTGAATTATTAGTTTGAATGAAGCGTTTCAATTATACGTTTCAATTAAATAATTCAATTATTAACATCAATTATGTGCTTCAATTATAAGTTTCAATTATGAGTCTGAATTATTAGTTTGAATGAAGTGTTTCAATTTTATGTTCCAATTAAATAATTCAATTATTAATATCAATTGTGTGCTTCAATTATAAGTTTCAATTATGAGTCTCAATTATTAGTTTGAATAAAGTGTTTCAATTTAAAATTTCAATTATTAGTTCCAATCAGGTGTTCCAATAAGATTTCAATTATTAGTATCACTAAGGTATTTCATCTATTAAATTTCAAAGTATGTTCGACGATTTATAGCCTACTTGAAGTCGTATAACTTTTATCCGCACGAAAACTTGATTACGTTTAAACTGCGATTCCGACCGTGAAATATCGTGAGAAGGGCAAATGATATAAAACAAACGTTCGTTATTCTTTCTTTTTAATCCGACATCACTTCCCCGGGAAGAAAATTAAAGCAATTCGTCATAAAAATGAACGCGAGATTTCGGTGCCGACGAATTAAGCTAAAATAAGAAATGTCTGAGAATAAAGTAGCTTTCCACGGATTTGTACGGCACCGGTATTCCTACCTCTCCTCTGGAACATCCGCTTACATTACTTTCTTTCTCCATTTAAATGGAAGTTGTCTTTATAAATACACGAGACACCATGTAAACGACCTGAATCATGAATTTTTCCTCGTCGACCGACGTGCCGAACGAAAATATCCTTCTGCTACCAGAAACTCGTTAATTTATTCGCCAAGTTATGGTGGAATCACGATTTACAGCGTTTCACGGGGTAGACGAGACAGATTGGTATAAAAGTTAATTGCAACCGGAGAACATTAAATTATTTCAATCATCATTACCCGCATTTTCGGTTTAACGAAGGTTTCGATGCATTTTCAAAGTTTATATCGAATCTCGATGCAAAGATTTATATTACATGCAATTGTGTTTCGCTATCAAAAATTAATTGTCTCGTATATTCGTTGATTTAGTAAAAAAAAATGTGCCCATGAATAAGTAAATGAATAAAAAGGAAATTTCACAAAAAATGATCAAATAAAAGAAGGAACATTAACACAATAAAAGAATACAAATAAAAAAGTAAATAAAAATAAATAAAAATAAAAAAATTAACAATGTAGGTCAAATAAGAATGAACATATAAATCTCCATATAAAATATCCTACATGATACAACAAAAATAATCGATGAGGTGCAAAATAACTGAATAGTTCAGTTTCTAAAGAATTTCGACTTACTATCGCGTACCGTTGAAAAAGAAGAGCATGGAAGTAATTTAAAGCTGATTCTATGGTAAAGGCTGCAACCACGTATTTGCATTATGTCCAAGCGCGTAAACACGTCTGCCGAGAAGCATACTTTGTCATCCCATCCTATTTACTTTCGGTAGCGTAGAAATATCTCTAGGAGCAGTGGCGTTCCACACACACCGGCAATCGCTCAGACTTTCCTGACAAATAACGATGACTTTTTCGTGGTGTACGTATCACCAGTTTATTCCCGAGAACTTTCGGTAATTTCTACGATTTCGATCGAATCTTCATATTTCGAAACTAGTTAATCGACTGACGCCGTGATTACGTGTCACGTGTACCTAACTAATTTCCGAGCATAAAATAGTCCAATACCGTTCTGCTAAACTCGCGACTCAAAGGGTTAATCAAACTCGTTATTGAACAACTGCGTCAGGGAGCTGCTGTGGTTATAGCGACACAAATTCGTGGTCAATTGAGCAATTTCTAGTTTTTCGATTATAAAGTTACTATACTTGCATTGTTACGGAAGCAATGTCTTTATGTAGTTTTGGTGAAGATATTGCAAATTTTAGTCACATTTATGTTTATACTGTATAAGTCACATAAAGTTCATATTAAGTATAGGTAGACAAATGAGAAGGTATTGTAGAATAGCTCTGCAATCATCTAAGTTTATATTGCAAATTTTAGCCACATTTATGTCTACACTGTATTAGTCACATAAAGTTCATATTAAGTATAGGTAGACAAATGATAAGGTATCGTAGAATAGCTCTGCAATCATCTAAGTTTATATTGCAAATTTTAGCCACATTTATGTCTACACTGTATTAGTCACATAAAGTTCATATTAAGTATAGGTAGACAAATGATAAGGTATTGTAAAATAGCACTGCAATCATCTAAGTTTATATTGCAAATTTGAGTCACATTTATGTCTACATTATTCACAGGGACCTACATTAATCATAGGGACCTACACTACTTGTGAGATACCCTGTATACATTTGTATCGTACAATCAAAGAAAGTTACGGTGATCGCGGAAACATCTTCCTAAATATTCAATGCATAAAATTTGCCTAGAGGTTAATACGAGTTAAACTTAACCTGTAGGTAAATGAGATATAAAAATGTTTATACGTAAGCATCCAGGAAAAATATTTCAAAAGGGTTAAATCCGAGCGTAACAAACGGCGATATCAGGAATAATTATTCAGCTGTATTCACAAAGGGTCGAATCGGGGATGTAGAAGGTCAGTGGTAGGTAGCGTGTAAAATATGATCTTGGAGTTTGGGCAACGTGGCCGGCGCCAGGATGGCTAATACGTTTGAGGACGAAGTTAGTAACAGGTGGCGCGATCCATAACGGGTCCCTGCAGCTTCCCAACCCCTCAACTACCAACATCACCCTTCCTTCTTGGCGAAAGCACCCTGAAACGCGACGCTACTAACGGGCCACGCGCCTACGATGCAAGGGTAGAAAGTTTAATTAAAAATAAAAACTTGTTTCTTTCGTTGCAGAGTCCACGCCGCCGAGCACCAGCCCCAGTCCATCCACCACCGAGATGCCGAAGAAAGGTGAGCTCGTAAACCTCCCTTAATCGGGGAAAAAATAATATTTTATCTGCCGGGATGCTTCTACCGATAACGAGATTGAAGAGCTCGTAACCTTCGATTTCTCTGTGGTCTTGCGGATCGTTAAGGCTGCTTTATTGGATTATTTATTTATTATTTGCGGTTCGTAGTTTTAGGCTATTAGTTTGAATATGTAATCTTGAAAGTAAAGTTGCGAGTTTTAAGATCATTAAATTTGATATTTTTAACTTTCTAATCTGCCAAATGTCTAAGTCTGAAAATTTTTAATCTCAAATTGTAAAGAAGACAAATTGGAAAAATTGTAAAATTCTTCGTCTGTTTTAAGCTATGATTAATTCTGACTGACGCGCCTGATCAAGGGGTTAATTGCCACTGCCTGCTTCACTATGTTTACCACATGTAGAATACTATAGATACTATACAATACTCTATCAGTTAAAATATATTTATAAGAAAATGTATCAAACTGAATGAATCAAACAGAATAACAGTTCAAGTGCAAAGTAATTTGTTAACCTAAGAAAGCAGTCTTTGAACCTCGATCAGTTTTCAAATAATGACAGTGAAAAGACGTTTCTCGCGACAGAGAACGTTAAAATCACGGTCGAATTTCATTGACGTGTTTTCCTGTGCACTTTGCACGAAAATCTCGAAAGCAGCTTAACATCTGTCGGTTCCATTAAGGAAAGTAATTTACTCGGTCGACCGCCAGCCGAATGGCCACCATTTATTATTTACACGAAAAGCCTTGCGAGCCGTCAACGGCCGCGTATAGACCTGTTAAAAAGCAACGACGAGCGTATATTTTTTTTTTTTTTTTTTGAAAATTCATTTCTCACAAAATCCTGGCGACTGCTGCTATAAAATGCTATTTTCTCCGCAGATTGGGAACTGATGGCCGAAATGAATAACTCCGTTTACGGGAACCCGAGCTCCCTGACGATTCACAACGAGAAAAGCATGAAACCAGGTGAGTTTATCGCTTAATTGCTGAATTTCGTTTGCGAATAGTGAAAACGGATATTTAAACGCTGACGGTGTTTAACGGGTTATGTGCGTCACTTTGAGAGAAATCGGGAAACATAACTCTGTTTAATTATTAAATGATATAGTTAAAAATGTTCTATTTAATATTTTGGTAATAATATGTTTTATTATGATGTTCGTTAATAATATTTATATAGGTGATTTTTTTAAAAAAAAACGTACATGAGGCTCTATGATAATTTTTTCAAACGAACAAGAAACATGTGGGTGAAAGATACAAGAATATGTTAATTTATATTGTTATAAAACACAAACATCTGTGTGTAAGGAAATTTTTAAATTATGGCAGAAAGATGTGGTTAACAGTAAAATACAAAAGAACAATTATTTACATTTACATAATTGATCAAAAATAAATAAGTATGTATGTGTAAGAAAAATTTTAGGTTATGACAGGAAGATGTGGTTGACAGTAAAATACAAAAGAGCAATTATTTACACTTACATAACTGACCAAAAATAAACAGAACTATAAAAAAAAAATATTCTAAAGATCGTACTATTTGCATTAAATATTCAAATCCTTATATTTTGAATTTTTTCTCACATGTCCACATCTCGACAATCAACAAAATAGTTAATAACCAACAAAAATCAATAGAAATCAGTAAACAAACATTATAATTATATAAAGTGATCTTCCATATTTTGTAAGGAATCCCCAGAAACGAATCGTAGATAAATCATAATAAATCTTAGGTTAACGAATCTTAAATCGAACATAACCTATCGAGTGTCTTAACCGGTTAACCCATTTCACGATTAAACCCGTAACGATTCTTTAAGTATTAAAAGAGAAAAGGAAAAGGAAAGTGTGACAAATGGAAAGCAGGATTAGCGAACGAAGAGCATGGAAATTTGGCGAGACTTTGAGAAGAGCAAATGCGAGTGACAAAAACGTTCTTTCTGTAAAAGTCTACCGGTGAAACGTATTCTCTTCAATCTTGATCTTTTTTCGAAGAACGCATCGATCACTCAGACATTTCTCGTGGGAAAGTCGGGAAAAGTGGAAAGGGGTGCAGCCAGGCGGAAATGCAACAAAAATGTAATAACGTGATAAAGTTAGCTGCGAAATAAGGGGAAATCTAGCAGATAGCATATTTGACGTGTCTGTGGATCGAATTGTTCTTGCGATTTCCATTTCTGACTAATCACTTTCGCATGGAAATTCTCATTTTATACTGCATTAGGATTTTTTATGATTTAACATTTTGTAACACATTATTGCATGTATTATTACACATTGTCAAACATTATTATAAAAGTGTTAACTCTTACCTTTTTGGACTTACCTTTGCACTGTTGCTGAACCCTACTGCCTTCTCCAACCTTGAAACCTAGAAATATTACTATAAATTAATATCATAATTGCAACCTTAAATACAACCAAAAATACTGAAATAACAAAGGTAAAAGTTATAAGAATTCTACAATAAATTAAGAAATGTTATAAACAAAGAATTGTGAATTTTCGTAAGAGACTACAATAAGATAAGATTATGAGAAAGTATAAGGACGGAAGTCTGGTCCCATTGTTTATCGGTATAAATGTACTAATGCAATTCGGTTAATTAGTAATTTCAATTTGTTACATGAAACAACATCTGCTTGAAACATCAAGTTTTCCGTCTAGGTAATGTTATGTACTTTAACTGAATTAATTATCGTGCAATCTGCATATTTCGTTTATTCATTTCGCCGTGCCGTAAACGAGAATTTCAAGCTGTTTATTATTCTATTGACTTGAATTTATGAAATCGCGGATTCGCTTTGAAATTGAAAGAAACGCTCCGGCGTCGGTGACGGAAAATTCAAAGCCTCGAAATAAAACTGTTTCAATTCAGGCAATTAACTTGTCAAAATGATGGATTTCTTATTTTAAGTCCGTAAAAATTAACAAGACTTGAATTCCATTAATATTTATATATTTATAACATTTATATCATGGCAATTTTTGGTAAAAATGCAGATTTAATTTAGGAAGTATATAATAATTTAATTTTTTTATGAGTAATGTTGCAAGCATGCTACATGAAATAATGTACCACGATCTTGTTTATTATCTTGTTAAATGATAAATGCAAATTTTGTAACTGTAATTTTATAACTAATTTTAAAATAAATTTTATGATTACAATTTTACAATTTATATTTTATAATTTCATTATAATTATTACAATTTATACTTCATTATAATTATCACAATTCATAATCAATTATAATCAACTTATAATCAATGAGTTCACACAATTATATTCTTGTACTACTTCAACAAATCTATGTTGTATTATTTTTTTAAATAATACATGAAGTTTTGAAATAATTGTCAACAGAAAATGTTTATTTAAATTTGTGACTGAATGAGTGTACAGAAATTATCTCTCAAAACCGACAAAAAATTACAACAGAAAGTTAAATAAATTTTACCCCAGCTTACAGAGCGGTAAAAATGAATAAACGATCAGCAGAGAAGCAAAATTAGGACAATTTGCCGTTTGAAACAATTACAACAGAACAAAGTAAGCAAAAAAGAAACTTGCCAAAGAAAAGAAGGGTAGAGAAAGAATCAAGCAGAATTACTTCTAAAACGATCACGAAGCGTACAACGAGGGTGCAAAACAATGGCGTTCAAAAGCCATAAGAATCGTCTGCAGAGTAAACTTCTGGGAAAAAAAAGAAACAGAGGAACAATGGGAACAACTCGAAGCAGAAAAGTCGCCAAAGTAGTAGGTACAAGCAAATGTTCGTATACGTGTAAAATCTAAAAGGCTAAAGGGGTGGGGGGAGGCTCGCGACGAAAGGATCGAAGGGTGGAAAACGAGCCGAGGGTGGGTTCTCCCAGTAACATCAATATTTCATGTATGCTAACACGCCAGAACTAATAATGCTCCAGCAAGGAAGACCCAAGAATAATATCAGCCACCGGCGTACTCCGTGTTCTCCTCTTCCACCCCTTTTTCACCCCCTGTCCCTTCTTCATCCTTGTTCCCAGCCCTTTCTTTTAAGATGAACAGCGAAAAAGAAAATAGGCTACTGTCTACCCTTTTTTACTTGGATCTCAATAAATTCTACGGTAGATCTATTAGCTACCTTTTGTGTTCTCGTTTTATACCAAATTATGAATTTTTACTTGAAGATTAATCAAAGTACATTTTCTTTCTTTTCATTTTTATATTTGAATACTGATACTCTTTCTCTTTTTTCGAGAAGTTCATTTAGAAGCTTGATATTTGGAAACTAACCTCTTGCTCTATGTCGCGTCACATTGGGGATGGTTCAATTATACAGTATCACAGGATTTCTTCATAATAGAGGACGTCCTTAATTTGTCTTCACGATGAAATAACCTTGAAATGTTTACAATGGGTTAAGTTTTACTCGTCTTCACTAAAACCATATAAACTTCGGAAGCTATCCAGACTTCGATGTACCACAAGCACCTCAGCGTCTACCTATGAACCTCTTCCCATTTCCAAACCCATATAACATCTTCATTTATCTTCATAATATCTTTATGGTATAACTATCATCTTTAATTAGAAGTATCATAAATAGAGGATCAGAAAATCCCCAGTAAGTAAAATCAGCTTGGTCGAACCTCGAAGACTTATCAGCTCCGTAGCACAGAGCGTTACACCATGACAGAGAGAAAATCCTTTAGCCCCTAAATTTAATCTAACAAAGTGCGAGAGTCTTTTCGAAAATTCGTGTCTCGTTGAACGAAGCAACCCCTTTCATCGTCCGTTTGTACAGCCGGAGGGTTGCATACAGCCTAAGCTCCGTACAGTTTCGTCATGGTTGTCGTAGAGAAGACAAAGAGCTGGAGGCAGCAAGGTATCCGACATCGGGCTCGTAAGTCGGAACACGCCTTATTCCTCCTTGTTTCTCCTTTTCTATGGCTGTGGAAAGGGGGTTGCTCGAAGTTGCCGGGTAAAAGAGCGACGGAGACATACTCGCATCGTCGGGGGTGAGGTTTGTAATTGGCGCAACATCTGCGGTCTGCGGGGTGGCATTAATGTTTGCTCCCCACGACGCTTCTCCGTTCTGCTCTTTGTTTCCTTCGTCTCTAGCTTTCGTCTTTCGGTCTTTTTTTCCTTTCTTGAGGCTGTTGCTTCCCTTTCTTGTCATTCCGCGGCGGTTCAATCGAGTCGAGCGTCATATTTCCGGGGGCAAAGTTCAGTCGCGAGCTACAAGCTTCTGATTAACCCTCGAACGCTGGATGGGAGACTAACAAGGGAACGTTACTTCTTAGTATGCGATAACGAGATCTGAAAACACTGTTCTGGAAGTTTATTCTGGCGGAGATTTGATTTGGAATAGTGGACTGTGTTGTTTTAGCATTCGGTTATGATGATAGAGGCTGAATGTAAAACGTAACTAATATTCTTCTCGTAAACGTAACTAATAAACTTCTCAAATTACCAACTACTCAAATTACCAACCTCTCAGATTACCAACTTCTCAAATTACCAACTTCTCAAATTACTAACTTCTCAGATTACCAACCTCTCAGATTACCAACTTCTCAAATTACCAAATCTCTAAATTACAAAACCTCGAAATTACCAAATCACCAAATTTCTCAAATGCCAAATTCCCAAATCCCCAAATTCCTAAATTCCCAAACTTCTCAGGTGGCAAGTCTCCAAATCCCCAAATTTCTCAAATGCTAAATTCTCAAATCCCCAAATTTCTCAAGTGCCAAATCCCCAAATCCTCAAATTTCTCAAATGCCAAATTCCCAAATCCCCAAGTCCCCAAATTTCGCAGGTATCAAACTCCCAAATTTCCAAATTTCTAAGGTGCCAAATCCCCAAATCCCCAAATCCCCAAATCTCTAAATCCCCAAATTTCTCAAGTGCCATATCCCCAAATCCCCAAATTTCTCAAATGCCAAATTCCCAAATCCCCAAATCCCCAAGTCCCCAAATTTCTCAGGTATCAAACTCCCAAATTTCCAAATTTCTAAGGTGCCAAATCCCCAAATCCCCAAATTTCTCAAGTGCCATATCCCCAAATCCCCAAATTTCTCAAATGCCAAATTCCCAAATCCCCAAATCCCCAAGTCCCCAAATTTCTCAGGTACCAAACTCCCAAATTTCCAAATTTCTCAGGTACCAAACTACCAAATTTCCAAATTTCTCAGGTGCCAAATCCCCAAATCCCCAAATTTTCAAATCCCAAAATCTTAAATTTCCCCCATCACAAGCCTACAAATCCTCCCCAACAAATAACAGCTAAAATTCGGTATCGAATAAATCAGCGATGAAAGATATATTATCAACAATTTTCCCCGTTGTAACAAGAAATGAAGTTTTTTCTAAAGAATTCAGGATAGTCGTTCCACGTTCCTATGGCAGATTTATCGCGTACTGTTTGCCGTTAGGATGAGCGCGGAAAATAAGAGTGCAATTAACGATTGTTTGAACGCGAGTCGGATAACCGATTGGTCGTACGTTTCATCTGCTTATAATACGTTGAACGCGCATTAATCAACAGATCGCTGGATAGTAACAAAATTATACACCGCCGCATTAATTACCCTCCCGTAACCGTTTATTGGCACGATGATTGTTTAATCGAATAATTCGCCAAATGAAAACTTAATTAGCTATGCTTCCCTATTGCGTTCGGTCCACGGTACGTGATACTTTGATAGATATTTTTCGTTTCGTCACGTGAACGTATTAGTCGCTTATTATGGAAACATCGCATTTTCGGCTTTAGTGAATTTTTAATATTATCGAGCATATTACATGTATGTTATTATTTTGTGATATAGATATTAATATTTCATTATATGTATCATATGTGTACGATATTAAGTATTTCATTACATATGTATATCATATGCAACATGCCATTCATATTTATAGTATACAATGTATATGATATATGATAAATGATATATGATATATCATATACAGTGGGTAACAAAAGTAAGTAAACACTTAGAGCTTGTGGCAAAAAAACATTTGTGTCAAAGCAAATATGTAACTTCAAAAAACAAATTGTATATCTGCTGAAACTACATGAAATAATCTATATAATTATCCTGATAAAATGTTTATTAGTGCTGGATTTTTTCGTAAAAAATAATAAAGATTCACGGTATGCAACGAATACACGTTCCAAAAGTAAGTAAACACGACCGGCATTGCTCAATAACTTTTTAATACTTGCAATTTTGCAATTTATTTATAAATGACACTTATAGATTATTTCATGCCGAATCTGAATTCGTAAACTGTTTCTTTGTAGTGGTTATCGTTTTTGAGAAAATTTGACTTAAAGGAAAATTGTAAATTTTCAACTTTGGAAATGTTTCACGGTCTTATAGTTGCTTTTATTCATTTTATTTTTATACCAAACTATTCTGCAAATTTTCTTGAATAAAATGATATGAATTGTGATAAAATTGTAATTATTTAATTATGTTTAAATGTCAATGGAAGTGAAGAAGAAACCCAAGACTCGCCGTTGTCTGCTGATGTTTTTTAATTTATTTCAACGACTAAGAGTTTCAGAAAAATTCTAACCAGATCAAACGAAACAGTAAATATTACAGTTGAAAAAGGTACACAAGAAAGATAACAAATCGTGTTATGTTTTGAGTACATGTGTCAAACGTTTCGGAAAATTATTAGTACGAAATCCGAAAAATGTTCGTATAAAAAAGACGACGGTCAGTGATGAGTCTCACTGCCGTTACTATGTGAAGTTGTTACATGTTTAGTTATTCTTTAATGTAAGGTTAAATGAATGGCCGAAATCCTATTCTTCATTGCACAACGCGAATATGCAGTTACAGCAGTGATACTCATTACTGACCGTCGTCTTTTTTATACGAACGTTTTTCGGATTTCGTGCTAATAATTTTCCGAAACGTTTGACACATGTACTCAAAACATAACACGATTTGTTATCTTTCTTGTGTACCTTTTTCAACTGTAATATTTACTGTTTCGTTTGATCTGGTTAGAATTTTTCTGAAACTCTTAGTCGTTGAAATAAATTAAAAAACATCAGCAGACAACGGCGAGTCTTGGGTTTCTTCTTCACTTCCATTGGCATTTAAACATAATTAAATAATTACAATTTTATCACAATTCATATCATTTTATTCAAGAGAATTTGCAGAACAGTTTGGTATAAAAATAAAATGAATAAAAGCAACTATAAGACCGTGAAACATTTCCAAAGTTGAAAATTTACAATTTTCCTTTAAGTCAAATTTTCTCGAAAACGATAACCACTACAAAGAAATAGTTTACGAATTAAGATTCGGCATGAAATAATCTATAAGTGTCATTTATAAATAAATTGCAAAATTGCAAGTATTAAAAAGTTATTGAACAATGCCGGTCGTGTTTACTTACTTTTGGAACGTATATTCGTTGCATACCGTGAATCTTTATTATTTTTTACGAGGAAATCCAGCACTAATGAACATTTTATCAGCATAATTATATAGATTATTTCATGTAGTTTCAGCAGATATACAATTTGTTTCTTGAAGTTACATATTTGTTTTGACACAAATGTTTTTTGCCACAAGCTCTAAGTGTTTACTTACTTTTGTTACCCACTGTACATTGTATACTATAAATATGAATAGCATTTTTTAATACTCCAATAGTGGACAATATTTTCAACATCATGAAACATGTTTTATAATAAATATAGATAAAAAACACGTCAATAAATATTTAAGGGAACCAATAAAGATTTGGAGCAAGATTGAATTAAGGAGTAAGGGTAAAATTGTCAATGACTGGTGTATTCGACTAATGGTATCGATATCGCGACATCTTGTAGGCCACATACGGCCTTAGGTGTCCCTTAATTCCCCGTGGAACCCGTTGTTCTCCTGTAATTCTGCGGGAGAACGTACAGAGATTGGCTTAGTCGCATGCTTGCATACAGATGAAGCGACTACTATCCTATCGTGAGCGTACACATACGACGGGTTAGTGGCAAGCCGAGAAGGGAACGTGGTTGAAATGCCTCGAATGCATCAACGACATCAACACCGAGCTGATTAAATCTCCGGTAGGAAATGATCGTTGCGGTGCTTGTTCCGTCGTGTTTCCGTCAGTTGCTGAAATGAGCTCGAAAACTCCCATCATCGAAGGTAATTCTAACGCTGTTGCGAATTAAAATAGACCAGTGGAACGTGCTTTTGCATTCTAGCACGCGATAAATAATTCATTGAAATTCAATATTTGTTATTATATTGTACACTATTGAAAGATAATTTGTTAGTATGATCATTGCATTAGCATTCCATTGTAGTAAACTTTTGCTATATTGCCAAGGACGCGGTTAATGAAATACGAAAGAATGGGCAATATAGAAATTTAGAATGGGTAATATAGAAAGATTACTTTGATAATCTGTATGAAACTATAATGTAGAATTCACTGAAGACTTACATGACTGAAAATAAAGTGTGGTAATACAACGAACGGCGATACAACGCGTTGTAACGAGTAGCAATGTAGACTGTGGCAATATAGCGTGTTGCACTTCGATGCATAGTAACACAGTGCGTTGCAGTTTGGGGTGTGGCAATACAACGTGTTACAATCCTACGCGATTCGACACATTGTAATTCCATTGCAATAAAGTACAATGCAATTTAACGCGTGGTAATGCAATGCGTTGTAATACGACGCGCGGTAATTTCATGCGTGTTAATTCGACACGTAATAATTCGGTGCGTTAAACTTAATGCGTGGGAATTCGACACGTTGCAATTTAACACGCGGCGATATAACATGTTCCAATTTGTCGCGTGGCTATTCGACGCGTGATAAACCGACGAGTAGCAATAGGGTGCGTTAGAACTTGTTATGTGGCGATATAACGCAAGGCAACTCGACACATGGTAATACGGTGCTTTGAAACTTGACATTTGGCGATATAACGCGAGGCAATTCGACACGTGGTAATACGGTGCGTTGAAACTTAACATATGGCGATATAACGCGAGGCAACTCGATACGTGGTAATATGGTGCGTTGAAATTTGACGTGTGGCGATATAACGCGAGGTAACTCGACGCAGAGTAATACAGTGCGTTGAAACTTGACATATGGCGATATAACACGAGGCAACTCGACACGTGGTAATACGGTGCGCTGAAATTTGACGTGTGGCGATATAACGCGAGGCAACTCGACGCAGAGTAATACAGTGCGTTGAAACTTGACAAGTGGCGATATAATGCGAGGCAACTCGACATGTGGTAATACGGTGCGTTGAAACTTGACATGTGGCAATATAACGCGAGACAACTCAGCGCGTAGTAATACGATGCGTTGAAACTTGACAAATGGCGATATAACGCGAGACAATTCAATAACACTATTATAAAATATTATTCATTCGAAAATTTTATTAAAAATTTACAAAAATTGAAAAGTTCTTAACGCATAAATGAAAATAACGTAACATCGGCACTAGAAAGTGAAATTATAATGAGACAAGAATCTCCGTGAAAATTTGACGGAGAATTTCGTACTCCCGTTGACAACCTAATTCCATCGCCGCTGTCCGTTATCTTCGATTGCCTGGATTTCGAGAATGGTTGATATCTAGATTGACTTAACCGCGCGTACACGCACTGTCAACATGTTCTACATACTATTGTGCACGTATGCGCGTGCTGGCTGGCTTAATATTCGCTAAATGGGGCCTGGGAGGACGGATTGAACTGGGTCAATTCTGCCACGGAGTCGATCATGGTGAACGTTGCAAAATCACGTGTCCGAAATACGCGCACAGTACCATTCCTGCGGGCATTCGCAACGTTTGCGTTTATCAACGAACCGATATTTCGTTCGGGAAGAATACGTTTACCTGATACATTTCGCATTAACATAACCATTATTTTGTATTTTGACCATGTGACATAAGTGCTAAAATAACAACACACTATTTATTTAAATTTATGATATTCTATACGATTTAGGAACTTTTCATGTTTTAAGAATTTTACAATTTTTCATAATTACAGAATCTTTCATAGTTACAGAATTTTTTATAGTCAAAGAATTCTGTATAGTTTCAGAACCTGTTTTAAAAAGGTACATAAAAATTCTTAGTTTAGATAAATTCTTAGTGTTAGTTTTCGTTTCTTTCAACGAAATGATTCATGAAAAATGTCGAATGGTTTGAGGATGATTTGTAGGGAAGTTTGATCGTATGTATAAAATCAAGCAAATTCATAATGGAACCGTAAAAAGTCAATCCGAGAAATATCAGAAAACTCCGAAAATTTTGATAATAAATTTCGTCATAAAATGTGCGAAAACATTTCACCAAACTTTGAAATCTAAACGTTGAGCATCTCTCTTTCATATCGAATTCACGGTCGATATTCTGAACGCAGGGGCGGTCGTATTCAACCCTAAACGATATGTTTACGTTACACTTAACGCACCCTCGACACACGCAAACGCGCATCATAAATATTAGCAGGCGGCCGCGTTCTAATTTGCAATCTTGGAAATTCGTTGCATTTCAAATTTGACGCGTTACCACTGACGAACGAGCTGCTTTGCAAGTCGAAATGAATGGAAATGAAAGTGTAAAGCTGTCCGCTAATGATCCTGCTAAATGTGCAGCTTTCTCGTCATACATTTTCAAACTCGCTGGAAATAATGTCGTTCCGAGAGTTTACAACGGGCTGTAACCCCATTCCGAAAAATTGTCGCAGTTTAATCTCGGAATGATTAATCGGCGCGTTGTTGTTCTCAAATTTCGTTAACAAAGTAGATCTCGCCGTTTGTATTTTAATCTCAGGTAAAAGGAATCGATACAATTAAGAAATTAGATTACTCCGTTTAACCGTTTTAACTGGGTGCACGAAGGGGCAGCTATAAAATTTCTGATAGATTAATCTGTCTTCGTAATAGCTGCTCTGACAGGGACAAAGCGATCAAATTTGCATAGAATCGTTGCAAGAAAACGCCACGTAAATTGAACCCTTTAACTGCGCTACATTTTAGCACGAACAGCTTCTCTTTTAACATCCAATGTTTTAATTCCTCTATACGAGACGATTGCTTTCTATTAAAATTTTATAGCAAACTATACATTTACTTTTGTGAAGAAGAACTAGGATGGGACGTAGGACGTGTATATTTAGAAAGATCAAGAATTGTACAGATTCCTTGATATTTACAGTACTATTTGTTTCTAACACTGAACATAAAAATTGAAGGACCTGAGAATTTGAAAAATTGGGAACTTAACATGAAAGTAAATAAAAACCCTCTTCAAGAATCTGAGGATTTGAGGACATCCAAATTTTCACTCACACCAGACTAACTGGTGAAAGACACTTCGAACCATGAACCGACTCAAGACATTCTTCTGACATTTCCTCTGACCCTCAGAAAGACAAGGTTCGAAACGATTCTCGAAGCAAAATTGATAAACGCTGTCAGCACCGGCAATCAGGACTTAATTCTCAGCTGCAGGACGCAAGCTTCACTCGAACACGCTGCTTTGTTTTGGTTGTCTGGTGATTAGATTTCGTAAGTTGGCCCTGGGCCGAAGGTATAAGAGCAGGAAAGGAGGATGCCGACGAGGAAACACGGTCTTGGCACAATAGCCTATTTCAGCAAGGTAATGGCCGATCATCCTGGTACACACCGCTCCGCCGCGAGTCACTTGTTCGCTGCTGCGTATAATAGCGGCTTCGATATAGACGGTGGACTAACTAACCGATCGTATACACGTCCATGGACAACAAGGTGAGACACACCGGTGTACGGAGAAATGGATCGACCAGACAGACGTATGCAAATTTCGACCAAACATTAGCGCTGACAGTGTATCGGACAGAGGTGTACTTACTCTCAGAGTGGGTCGATGTAATTTGTCTTATTTGATCCTTAAGGAATTTATTGGATTTCTTAGAGATTCTTGAATTTGAAGACGTACAAATGAGAGACTTTATAACGTATAAATAATTTAAGCAAAAGATATATTTGGACTTTTAAGAAGGCTGGTTAGTTACAGCATTAATGTTGCTGCATATAAAGATTTGAAGCCTAAGAGTCTAACGTAAATTCATGACAGAAAAGTATTACGAAATGCCATATATGATACATGTATTTAAAGCTTATAGCTTCAGGAATAATTCTGTATTAGTGCACCTTCAATATTCTTAAAACAAGATTGCTGAATGCCAGTGGCAAACAATGTTCTTAGATTACATCAAACATCCAGATTCAAACATGAAATGTCTAATGAATTTTCATGACAGAAAAGTATGGTGAAATGTCATATATGATATATAAATTTGAAGTTCGTAATGTAGTGAATAAGACTGGACCAGTGCACCCCTAATATTCTCAAAACAAAATGGCTGATTGCCTGTTGTAGAAAATATCATTATACTGTCTCAAATATCCAGATACAAAACCTGAATAGTCCAACAAAAATTCATGACAGAAAAGTATCACAAAATGACACATACAGTATATCAATTTATAGCTTAAAGCTTAATAAAAATGACTACATAAATGCACCGTTAATAACTTCAACACAAAATGACTAGTTCCCACATTTATCAAACGACGTATACATCAAACATCCAAGTTCGAGACACGAGTCTAATAAAATATCACAAAAGTTTTTCTTAATATCCCAGCAACAAAAAAGCACCAAAATGTAAAGAGTGGAGAAGTTGAGATTCTGAGGACAAGTTGCAAAGAAAGAAGGTTTGGCAGGCGTCGAAGAGCAAAAAATGTTTAACGAGAAAAGCAGAGATCCGTGAACGGATTCTGTTGACGTCGTTGTGTCACGGTATCCCGAACGAGCCTCTTCCTGAGCGAAATTCGATTCCCCCCGTGGTGTCGTGATGTATGCAAATGGATCCAACGTGGTAACTACAAAATTCCTGGTCCACCTGGCCGAGGTTACATGCGCGGATAGCAGGATTAAACCGTGGAAAAAGGTTGTCGTATTACGGTACCGGGGGCATACTCTCTGTTCGTCGTACCTGGAGATAGTTTCATTACATGATTTGGTCCGGCAGGCTGGACCGTGACAAACGTGGCAACATGGAAGGGTCCTTGCACGATGCACTGGATAAGGGAATTGTGTTTACTCGTAGTTTGCATACTAGTTACCGCGTTTGCCACCCACTTTACGCGTAACAGGCCCGTAAACATCTTCAGAGGAGGACCACTCCTCGTATGTACCCTTTGTCCTCGTTTCCTTTGCACCTCCGGCTACTTCCTTTCATTCTTTAACTCGACAGTTCCCACCTCTTCTGACCATACCTATTGTTTCGCTGCCCTTTGTGGCGTTTGCCTTCGTCGTAAGTTCATTCTTGCCCGGAAACTTGGAGATTTAAATCAACATTATTGTTCGACAGCTACCATATCGACTATAGGGAGTTTTAGTTATCTGTTCGTAGTCAGGAGGAGTTACATTTTTGGGGATTTTTGAGAATTTCGAGAAATTCTCTAGTACCAAATTTTCAAACCCAAATCTGAAATTTGAGAAATACCTAATTTCCCAAATCCCAAATTCCTCAAACTCTAAATCCCAAATTTTTCAAATCCCAAATTCTACAAATCCTAATTTTCTCAACCCTCAAATTCCCTAGATCCGAACTCCTACAAATTACCTAAATTCCCCAAATTTCGCAAATTTCCAAAATCCCCGAAATCCCCAAATTCTCCAAACTCCCCAAATCCCTAATTCTCCAAATCTCAAATGTCTCAAACTTTAAATTCTCCAAATCCTAGTTACTCCAAATTCCCCCAATTCCCCAAAATTCCCAAATTCCCCAAAACCCAATTCCCCCAAATTTCACAAGTCCCTAAATTCCAACCCTAAGTTTACAAATTTAAATACCATCTAAACCTCCTATACATTAGTGTCAAAGCAAATCCGAACAACACTCAAAAAAGAAATGTAAAATGTGTCCAAATCGCAGCACGCTTTTCCACTTGTCACATTTTCTACCTCGCGTACCGGTAATCCGATTTCAACAATGGATAACAGTTCAACGTTTCGTATTTCAATCGTTTCAACTCAATTTTCAACGATCTCGAACGGGTAACAAACATACACCGTTCTCTCCTTTCAAACTCTTTATATTTAACTATTGGACGGTGTTGATTTAAAAACCAGAAACATTAGAAGAAGGTCTAGTTTCATATAGACGGATGGATATTTTGCTTACAGGTAATAAATTCCAGTCGAACCTCAGCGAGATCGGGAAATCGGAACAAAAATCGAACGACCCGGATAGGAAAAGGAATTACAATTGGACCCCAGACAGCGGTAAGCTCTGTTGCTACGTGTTACCATGGTTTAATTTCAACGAGACAGTCAGATGGCCTAACCTATTTTCTTATTTTCCAAACCCTTCTACAGCTATCGATAATGTCTCTCGTTTCATCCCCTTGCGTTTATTTCAATCCATAACCTCTTTAACTGCTTCAGAACATTTTTTATTTTCATAGCATGATTCGAAGAATGTAGATTTTTAAGGACTTATACTCTTATTTTTATTGTTGGACTTTTTGGCAAAAAATGCAACTCTATTCAAGATAAAAGTACTATGTATAAATACTGTTTATTAGTTATTAATGATAGATATCTAAACAAAATTTATCTAATTGTATTTTTGTATAACTGCGTATTTTATAAGAACCACAGAACACGTTTTAATTTTTGTAAATTATGAGGCAACATCGAGCGTAACAAGGTTAACTCTGACTGCAATATTTGGTTACAAATTTTATGGAAACCCTTTTGAATAATTGAACTAATATTATTAATCAAATTTTACGAGGCGCGGTCAATTGTGATCCAACGAGGTTTGCATACGAGTCGTTTATTTTGATGACGACGTAAATCCACTTTTGGAAAAAATGTGCTGACTGCGGTTACGAACATGAATTGTTTAGCTAACTATTTCACGTACGATTCTGTTCGAAATCCCTGCTATTTTGTCACTTACAATTCATTCAAATAATTGTTATCGATAAAACTATATATTCTGTTATTTTGATCGTGGAAAATGTACTGATAGTTTCGAATTTTGCCGCCACTTTTGCGCCGCCATTTTGGAGTAGAACATGCACTGCGAAATGGAGTTTGCAAGCGCATTATATGAGATACAGATTATATAAACGAATTTAGAGATAATAATAAAATGTGTTATATGAATGAAGTATTCAATGTATGTATTTTTATATGTGCTCACATATTTTTATACAGATACACATGTATTTGTATAATATACATATTTATTCAAATGTGTATGTACGTATATATACATACATACATACTTGAATAAATATGTATATAATTTCATACAAATACATATTTATTTGTAGATATTATACGTATACATTATATGTACTTATATGTACACATTATATGTATACTTATATGTATACAATCTTATAGACACATATGTTTTTCACATATATTCTACCCTTCATTTCAGTCACAATTAAAACCACCTCGACAAAAGTCTATATTTAAAACAAAATGCAGTAAAAATTAGATTTTAATATTAAAAGCCATCAATTGTCCCACAGTTTCATAGCCCGTCGATAATAAGAAAAAAAGTAATTTCCATGAAAAGGAATGTCCATCCGGTAATCCTCTTTGCCAGCTCATTAATCGGCTGGTCCGTCAGGCAGAAAAAAGAATCGGTAATAGCTTCAGACACCGATATCGGAATTGACAGCGGTCAGAGTTTCCTGTCAGCATCGAAGTCTGATATCAGAGTCGGGTTTCCATTAAAACGAAGCTTGAATAGGGTCGAACGTGGCAAATGAGCAACGAAGGAAACAAAACCTCCGTCGAAGTTGCGGTTTATCCGGCATTTCGTGGCCTCTGCAGCGGCATTTTAAACGATAGAGGCTCGATCGTGACCCCACGAACGGGTCAACTTTAACACCTTGCAAAATTCCACTAGGCCCGCGGCGTTATCGGAATATTTCTTTCCCTCCCGGTATTCCAGGCTACCTTCTCCATCTTTGTCCCGGTGTCTCTGCATAGACGCGGTTTCTTTCTTATTTCATTTTTTTTTCTTATTCTTTTTTTTTTTTGAAGAAATTTGCATAATGGGAAAGTGTGAAAATCCGTTTTCTCCGAGGGCTCGATCACGATAGTCCCGTGGAAGTAGGTAATTTCGTTGAAGAAGAGCGAGAGAAAAAAGAACGAGAGTAGCAAGCTTCCACAACTTGATAAGTACTCCAGGGCCTCTCGTGGATACTGGTTCCTCGTTCAATCGAAGGTCGAACGATACTCCAACGATATTTCGCTGGAAATTTGGTTATGAACTGATTTGCAAAGACTTTGGTGTCGCAGTTTGTAATTTTTCAAGTTTTATAGTTGGTAACCTTTTGAGATTTTTTAATTCTTGAACTGTTAATTCGACAAATTTTTTAATGTTTAAATTCCACAAACTCCTAAGTGTCGAAATCTCTGTATTTCTAGAACACTATGCTAAAATCCCAAATTTCCAAAACCGTAAAATAGCAAATTACCAATTTCTTGATTTCCCACAATCCTAAATTTCCAAATTCCAAAATTAATAAATTTCTACATTGTCACACTCCTAAATCTCTACGTCCTTAATTTCCTACATCCCCGAATTTTAACTTCCTCAAATTACCTATGTCCCTAAATCTCGACATCTTGAAATTCCTACATCCCCAAATTTTAACCTCCTCAAATTACCTACATCCCCAAATTCTTACGTCCCCAAATCCCTACATCCCCAAATCTCTACGTCCCTAAATCCCTACGTCCCTAAATCCCTTTATGCTTAAATCCCTCCATCCCCTAATTCCTACGACCCTAAATTCTTACACCCTCATATTCTTAATATCCCTAAATCTCTTCATCCCTACACCCTTAACATCCCCAACTCTCCAAATCCACAATTCTCTAAAATTCCAAATTTCAAAAATTTTCCCATATTCCAATTTACCAGTAAATTTCAAAAGACAAAAATAATTTTTGCAAATTTTAGAAAATGATAATAACGCATGTAGTTCAAGCAAGAATCGTTTATAGTTCGACGCGTTATAAATCATTGTTTAATTGTTCTTTCCTTTACAAAAATCGACAAATTTAAACGGTCGGAAAACCAAACGCAATTCATGAATTATCCATCGGAACTCGAAACCGGAGCTTCCAATAAAATGGTTAACGGCATAAAAAAAACATGAAAAAAAGTGTGTAAAACGAGAATGTAAAGTGAATACGTTGTATTGAAACGGAATGGACAAAATCAACATCACCTCTTCGATTTCCAGCCTTTTTCGTTAGAACCTATTAAAAACATTGTTCTTTGTTATTTTATTATCATGAAATACAATTGGACGAATTAAGATAAATAGAGTCTTCAACTTCGGTGGTAAAATTGAATAAACCATCAATTTCACGATGTATACGAAATAAATATATACATGAAACCCACAGGAAATATTAAATATTTACTTGTGGTAAAAGAGGGAGAACACCATTTTCTGTTATTAAAAAGATCGTAATGGTAAAAATTTAAACTTTCTCTTTTTATATTGCTGTTTTCCTACGAAATGATTATTCTACTCTTTACTTTTCAATATTCTTGTTTGAAATTTTTTAAATTTCAAAATTTTGGGTATGAATAAATTTAGAGGGATACTAAGATTTCTTATAGTGGCGTTTTCCTAAGAAATAATTATAGTACTCGTTACTTTACAATATCATTTGTGACTTTCGAAATTTCTAAATTTTGAGTCCCTATAAATTTACAGGGATACTAAGACTTCTTATATTGCCATTTTCCTTAGGCCGCCGTACTCGATACCCTAATCTGGCGTCTCCTACTCTTGCTCCCATAAATCTCCATTTCCCCATAAAACAAAGCTATCAAATTCCTACAAAGCTATCAAGTGTACGTCTCCAAAAATCCGACACCGACAATTAACTCTCTCCCAAACATCACTCTTAAAAATGCCCAAACAAAATTGGCGCAACTTCGAAAAATCGCAACGTCGTCGAATCGAATAGCGGAACCGTGCAAATTACCCTAAAAAAATTCGGTCCCGTGGCGCGGCTCGATCGTCGAAGACCGGGGAAAAAACAGTTGGCGATAGTAACCGCAAAACCGTCTGGCAAAAAGTCGCCGTGGAAAAACAGAGCGTGGAGGTGGAAACCCGGTGTAAAAATTGACGAAACGAGGAACCGTCCCGGTGGGAATTCGGCAAGAAAAAGAGGCTAGAGAAAAAGAGAGACGAACATGGCGGGTCGCAAGGACCACGACGAAACAAACGAGAAGGAAGAGGGAAATGATTGGAACGAGGGCCCACCGGGTTGTTTCTGATTTGTAATTAGGGATGAGCGAGGAACAGCCGGAATACGTCTCTCGCGAACCGAGTAATAACTGAAAAGTATGGGCCAGTCCAACCGTAAGAATAACTGACTCTCTTCCCGTTCTCTGCCTCCTCTTTCGTCTGCCCTTTTCTTTCTTTTTTTCTCCTTTTGCTTCTTGTGCCAATCCTTCCGTTGGCTTCCCTCGACAGAAGGATTCTTCGGGGCTCGTCTTCCCGCACGGAACAACGGCTGAATTTTCTCGGGAACTTCTTGATTCCGCGTCAACCCTTTCGGGCCAACTCGCGCGATCTTCACGGACGGGAATTATATCCTACTTTCATGACTTTCCGCCATTTTGACTCGCGGTTAAACGTACCGCTTCGCATTCTCAAGCGATTCTACGTTCTTCGGATGTTTGTACTTTTATTATGATTGGTACTCTGCGATTGTTTTGGGTATGTGGGTGGAGATTTTTGGAGGAATTTATTGGTTATGAAACTTTTTTGACACGCTGTTACATATCGCCAAATGATGTACTTGAAGTTAGGGATGATAGATGTAATGGAACATGTGCTGTGGGACTAATATACTATGTACATGTATACTTTTTTAACTTGTACGTACAATGTGTATGTATATGTGTACATATATGGATATGGATATGGATATGAATATGGAAATGGACATCGATAAGGATATGTACATGGATATGTATATGTATATGGACATTCATGTCTATGTATATATGTATGCATATGGACATTCATATGTATATGTATATGTGTATGTGTATACATATGGATATTCATGTGTATATGTATATATTGTATATGTATATGTGTATATGTATGAATATGGACATTCATATGTATATGTGTATGTGTATGCATATGGACATTCATATGTATATGTATATGTGTATTTGTATGCATATGGATATTCATATGTATATGCATATGTATGTATATGCGTATCCATATAGACATTCATATGTATATGCATATGTGTATGTGTATGCATATGGATGTACATATGGCTATGCATATGGATATGTATATGAATATGGAAATTTTCTCTAAATAAAATCCTATGCAAAATTTTCAAATAAAAGATATACTAAGGTTAAAATTTCTATTGATTTACAGACTCAGCATCGAGCATCACGACCACAGGGGTGCTTATAATGATCGTCCTGCTGGTGACATCGATCATACGATAAGCAGACCAGGAAAATGGACGCCTTCTACGTTGATCACCTGTAATTATTGACTCGATTTATAAGGAAGAAGATGGCCGAGAGGATCAGACACGACGAGAACACACGTACACGTACACAAACACTAAGAAAGATTGACTGAGTAGTTAGTGTGGTATTAAAACGAGGGTGCGGATGGAGAATAAATAATAAAATAAGATAAATAATAATTACGCGTGCCAAGTCAGTGTAGCGCAGTGTACAAGAAAACGAACGAGGTGAGAAAATCGTGCAATAGAAAATGAATTTCTACCGTGTAACGAGTTACGCACGAATAAATATGGCGGATCAGAGAAGGTGGGCAAATCACAAAGTGCAACGACTATCGCTTTCAGTGTAAAATATTGTATAACGCCGTAATTTCGCCGCAGAAACAGCGCCAACGGTCTTCGATTTTGACGAAAATCGAACCTGTTCGAACGCAAACCTATTTTAACTCCATTTCGATTCTGTTCGAGATTCTGAGAATTTTTGAGAGAATTCGAGAATTTCTGAGAGTTCTGAATCGATAGATATTTCAAGAATAGCAATTTTCGTTGTAAAATTTGAAAAACGAAGAGAGAGAGTTAGAGGAGAAAGAAGGGTAAAAAATATCAATCATTTTTCCGACTAATTAAAAAACCTCAAAACCATCGATGCAAGCGTAAATTTCCAGCATCGATTTCACCTTTCTTTTTTCTTCTTGCTCCTCGGACAATTCTTTCACGGTGTTCCTCTTTTTATTCCGTCTGCGAAGGCTTCCTACCACCCTCTTTCGTCCTGTTTTTCCCTTCCCTTTCACGGCCGTCGTTCCGTTTCTTATATACGAAATCGCGGATCCCATCTGGGTACTTGAGATTAAAACGTCAGATTCGGTACAGAGAATGCTCTTGCATGAAGAAATCTTCGAATAAAAAGGAGAGGACTGAAAAAAAAATTGGAGGTTGAAAGTGCACGAACAGTCAAGAATGGCTGAATATTAAGAAGCTGAATATTATTGTTTGCAAACGTCTTCGAATCGGAGAATTCAGATTAAGATCCTTTTTATCTGCTTCTGTTCCTGCTCTCGAACATGTCGTTTGACACAAGAAATTATTATTATTTGCATTGATTGAAATGTTTAATACAATTAATTATTATGGTTAATTATATTCATTAATATGCAAAGTGTTTAATACAATAGATTATTATAATTAATTTTATTCATTAATGTACAAAATGTTTGATGCAATAAATTATTACAATTAATTATAATAACTGATGTACAAAATGTTTAATATAATTAATTAATATAATTGCAAGAATTATAATAAATTAATATATTAGTCACAAGAAGACAATTTTAATTAACAACGATGAATTCTACTAATTTAATTAATTACAAATAATAAATTTAATTAACAATAAACACAGTGCACTCAGAATGTATTCAAGATAGAAATTCACCAAAAATGGACAAAATTGAAGAGTATTCTAAACAAATTCTTGAGGAATATTTTCCCATAATATGAGGCACGTTGCGCACATACCTGAATCGCGTCTTTGTTGGAATAAATAAGAGACTGGTTCTAAAACGAGGTGACGCCTGTGAAAACGAACTTGTAGCTTTCACGAGAGTGCCAATTACACGCGGGAAAGCGTTTTCCCCTTTTGTCTCGGCTCGACAGAGTTCTCGGAGGATACTCGTGTAAAATCAAGCTCAACCGGAGCTTGCAACACTCTGTTCTCTCGCTTTCTGTGTTGCACGCCACTTTTGTTGCGCTCTTTATCGCGTTATTTAGCTGCGACGGCTCTCGCGTGGGAAACAACGCCGGGGCAGAAAAATAGGAAGCTTCTATAAAGATTAATTTCGACATAATGCGACTCTGCCATCCCTTCTACGACGTAATTAATGTTACTCTTTCTCTGACCTACTCTAGACAATTGTTTAAAAGTCTGTGAAAGCTTATATTCTTTTTTCAGGGGTTCTTTACTGGCTTTTGTACGAATAATTAATTGTTGTTTGATTTTAATTTAATTTGTTTTATTTTTTAGGGGTGGTATGGACTGGGGTTTTTTATGTATATGGTGGTTTATATTTCACTTATGGTGTTGTTGTAGTAGTCAGTAAAATTGTGCTAGTGATGGGTACAATTGTGGTAGTGATGGGTTAAATTGTGGTAGTGATGGGCAGAGTTGCACGGGGGTTTTTAAGGACACTAAGGTGCAGGAGGTGGCGTGCATCTACGGAAATTTTGCAATTCTTTTATTCTGAAATTTAAAAATTTAGAAATGTAGGAAGTAATTGGACGTTTTGGGAAATTTTGTGATTTGGGAGTTTGAAGTTTGCAAGTGTGGGAAGTTGGGGAATTCAGGCATTCGGAAATTTTGGGGAATTTGGGAATCCAAGAATTTGAAAATTTCGGGGGTGAAAGTAAAGAAATTTGGAAATCTGAAAATTTAGAAATTTCTAATTATAGTAATTTGGATACTTGGAAACTTGAAAGCAAAGAAATTTGAAAATCTAAAAATTTGGAAATTTCTAATTATAGAAATAGAGAAATTTGAAAACCTAAAAATTTAGAAATTTCTAATTACAGTAATTTGAATACTTGAAAACATGAAAATAAAAAAATTCACAAATCTGAAAATAATCATATTTTCTAAAAAAAATAAACCAAATCTGTTGTACATAATTTTTCCCGCATCAAATTGCGTTTCGCGCTCAAACAGGTTCGATACTTCCATAACCAGGGATCCGCGATCGATTGAAATAAATATGAAACGTCAATTGATCGACTATCAGAAAATGATCAACAGTATAAAATATTTGTCAGAAGAAAACATTGACGAAAACATCTGATTACTTTCACGACAGACAGGAATGAATTTTATTGATCAGTGAAAAACATTGAAACGCTTTTACGGCTAATTTTCCCGGTTTATCATGAATGCGATACATCGCTTACCAATTTTCGCATGAACTTCAATCGTTACTTTTTTGTACGCATCGAATGTCAATTTCGATGATTTAAAATATCTATGTATGTACTCCCTTTTGAAACGGAACACGGTAAAAGGAAAATAAAATATCTCGGAAACGATTCGTTTGCCGTGTATTAATAGCGCAAAATATCTGATGATTTTCCTATTGATTTTAATCCATCAAGGGTATTAATGACCCGAATCCCGTAAACGAGAATTAATTGTAATACCAGAGGGTATTAAATGGCTCGTGAAAAAGCGTATTTTCAAAGGGAATTTCGATGTACCGATGCAAAGCAAAATAACTGAAAAAACATGCCCGATATCGTCATAAACCTTTGCATCGATACGTGTTGTGAAACGTTTGTTAAATTCAATCAGGATTTTGTAAATGATTCCGCTCTCGAACGCCGATTATTACAACCGATATTTTAAGAAAAACGCTTCGTTTTAATTCTGTCCTGTAAACCATTGTTCAACCGCGGTTCTACTGGAATTTATTTCAAATCGTAGAAACTATTGATCTGGAATTGAATTTTATTTGCTAAATTTACAGAAGATTCGTTAATAATTTAATATTTAACGGTAGCTAAATTAAATGAATTTTAGTTCATTTGTTATTTAGTGTATGGAAATTTAATTGGTCTACATCATAAAACCGAGACAAGTTAAAAATTCAAGACATTTAGTTTAAATTTACTGACTTTATTAAAATTGTATTCCTTGAATGTTCATTATTCGTTAAAAATTTAGGGAATTATAATTGGTTTGAAAAATATTGGAAATTTTAATTCTATATTGATTGCATATATTAGAATAGATTTGAAAGATTGAATATTCTTTCAAAAATTCAGATCGACTGAATATCTGCTAGGTTGCTAAAATTAAATTAATTTGATTATTTGTATTAATCGAATTCATTTATTAAATTACGTTAATCGAATTTGATCGATGAAACATTTCTAAAATTATTCAAATTGAATAAAAATTTTGATTAAATTTAGTGTTAATTAAAACCAATTTTTATTTTATTTACCAAATTATTTATCGAGTTTATCCACGCTTATTAAATTATCAAATTAAATTTCTTATCAGTCCTTAAGTTATCGGTTTATTACTAAATTCACCGAGTTAATCCTTTAAAAATGAAATGTATCGAGCTTGTACTTAACAATTATTTATCGTTGAGACGTACTTATTTAGTAATTATTTATTAAGCCCATTGAGATGTACTTATCGATAAAATTATTTATAAAGTTAATCGAACATATTCGCCTTATGAGGCTATCAGTTTTCATATTTATCGCTATGGAAGCAACGATAATCGTAGATCGAACCGATGACACCGTTCATTAGCTTGTCACGGCGATTAATTTATTCCCGCGTTAATTAACGAGCTTTGGAATTTATCCGTGAACGCGCAAACACGTTCGCAGTGTGTCGGTTTAAAGCGGACTTCGAACTACTTAGGAATATCCATTATTCAGCGTACAGCTTGTTTAAAGCAACAGGTTCGAGAATCCCGGCACGCGAAGGGGTTAAAGCCCATGATGGATTAAAGAAGGGTAGCATTCCCATGGACTTACTTAATTTTGTCATCGGCCCGACCCACATTTCCTAAACACGAAGCTGTACCTCCATTTTCCTCCAACTACGATTTCAAAGATTATTGCTATTTCAACGATTATATGTTCAAAATTCATTTTTATCTTTAGAATTTAATTGAACAGTTGAAGATACCTCTTTGTCTTTATAAGATATTTTTACTATTATCAGATAACCTTAAAACTTTTTATTTGAAAACCTTGCTGAATTCTTTTAAGACTTCTCTACTGTCTACTTCATCATGTCATGTGTATAATAAATTTGGTTCAAAAATATTTATTTCAAATTATATGGTACATATTCACATAATTTGATACATACAGTATAAACAGTATATACTTGTGCTTAAATAGAATCATTCAAACTATCATTCGTTTAATTTCACTGACAAGAATACATAACCTACAAACTGGAATATAAATGAATTATACTTACAATTACGTTATATACAAAAAGGAGAATGACTTATATTAAAAAAAAAATTACACAAGTTCAATTATAAACTAGAAAATTGTTCCTCTAAGTTTTGGATGTGAAAGTTAATTGTATTACAATTTTTTAAGAGCGGTTCCCTGCGTTTCGATATCCTTTCAAAATGGAGAACGGTGGCGCACATCAACCCTATACGAATATCGGCCTGAGTATAGTAACGTTCAACTCGTCAGCTGGCGGATGTAAATACGAGTAAATAGACTAAATAATTGTAGACAAACGAAGAAAAGACTAGACGAAGTGTTTTCGTGCCACGAAATGAATTCGTATCAAACGTTCGAAACCCTTTCGAAAGGATTAATGATAAACGAACGATTTTCTTGAATTACGAGAACATTTCGTCCTGCTTTGCATTGAATTTAGAATAAGTACGGGGCGTCCGATTAGAAATCGGATTATGGTAATTGAAATCACCCGGGTGATTGGAATTGATTTCTCTTTCGAATATGTTTTCGAACATGATCATGAAACGTCGCTAGTTTCAATAGATACAGCTTTCAAATTAACCATGAAACACTTTATTGATATCCAGTTAGAATCATTCGTATGATTAATTCGGTTCTGTATTTAACTGAACACTAATTAGGAATTCTATTAAAGTAAAACCTAAACATTAGCTTCATTCAAACTATTGATTAAAATTTATTCTTTTAAAATAATTTACTTAAACATTCAATTTTAATTGTCAATAAAATATCATTTGAATAAGAATTCCTTTTTAAGTTGCAATTAAATAGTCGTTTAATTAAAAATTTTATTTTAATTTTCTATTAAAAAATTTTTCAAATAAGAATTACATTAATCTTCAATTAAAAAAATTGTTCAAATAAGAAACACATCAATTTTCAGTAAAAAAAATTGTTCAAATAAGAAATACATCAATCTTCGATAAAAAAAAATAATTCAACCAAAAATTACGTTTTGATAATCGACTAAAATATTCAACTAAAAATTGTATTTTAATTGACCATAAAAAATCATTCAAATAAGACATTTACTTCAAGTTTTGATAAAACAGTTACTCCATTAAAAATTGAATTTACATTTTGCATTTAAAAGATCATTTAATAGCACCTCAATTAAAAGTGCAATTAATTTAATCATATCAAGAATAGAATAAAAAATTTCGGAATTATGCAACATAAATTTGATGACAAAAAAGGAAGAAACGAAAATCAATTCCAATGACGAGAGCCTCGCGCATTTCCGTTTCGTTCTTTGATTTCCACGAGTTTTCTACGGCCACTGTAAACAATTGCAAACGATAGGCACGGTGAGAAGTAAATAATACCATAGGGAAGGATGATATTTTGACCTATAGCGTGTAACGTGTAACGAAATCGAGGCGAGTAATGGTCGTCTTAGTGGTTAAGTGGTTTTAAGTGGTCGGCCGCATCGTTTCCGCTCGAACCTCGCCGAGAGCTTGAAACCGAAGTTAAAGGGAAGTTAAACGGAAACGGAACTCGGCATTCTGCTCAGTTAATATCGAGCAACGGAACTTTCTACGTTGACTTTTACTGCTTTCGTATCTATGCTAAGTATCGCGTTAATTAAGTTTTAACTGTTGATGAAATTAACGCGTTAACTGCCGCTGCTGGAAATGGTTAACCGACACCGATCGACATTTGATACGGAATTTCGTACGATTATTTTCTACGCAACTTTTCTCGAAGTACGACGTTTATCAACTTCGGTAAATTGACAGGGTTCGTTTCAAAGGCGAAATTTTCAAACTTTTTCAATTTTTTAAACTTCTCACATTTTTTCATTCCTAAATTCAGATTTGTTAAATTTCTCATGCTTCTCAAATTCCCTAAATTTCACGAATTTTCCACACTTCAGAAATTTTCCACACGTCCTAAATTTCCCCAATTTCTCACGCGTTATAAATTTCCTAAACTTGTAAATTTCAAAATAAAAAATCGTGTAATTTTCAAAATTTCTGAGCTCGAAAATTTACTACTTTCAAAACGCAAACATAGTAAAAACCCTAAACCATTATATCAAGGTGCAATCGCTGACACAGTGGTTTAGCACAGTGAAACTGCGTGCCAGCAATGATTTGTGCAACCAAGATACGAAATCTGAAAAAAATAAAAATTTGAGAAGTAATATTCAACGTACGATCGACAATGACCCCAACTGAAATTAGTCAACGATCACTGCCGTGACAATATCAGTCTATCCAAATATCATTTACCTAATAGTTATTAATGTGAACGGAGCTCGATAGTCGACGGAGGCACGATTTTTATGAAGTTTCGAAGGGAAACGATGTAACCGATGCTTGCGAAATAAAACGAATTAAACGCGAAGGTATATATGTATACATAACACAGAATATAAATATATAAATATAAAAATATAAATATACGAATTAAGAGGGACTATTGAATAATGATATATCATATATATATATATTGTATGTTACATGATATATTATTATAATATTATTATGCTTTGCGCCGTTGAGTTGAATGTTGTTATTTACATGAGAAAAACAAATGAGAGAGAGATTCTTATGGATACACTCGACATATGTAATAAAATTGTGGGCAAAGTAACTTGCCCAGTAAAAAACGAAAAGTACCACTGTGTTTGTTTATCGACGATCATTTTGTCCGTTAATGATTTTAATACGATATCCCGACGCTTTCATCCCATGAATCCTGATGAGATACAGGGCCGATATTTACATGGTAGGTATTATTATTTCTGCATATGCATGCGTTAATTCCATGTGAAATCGATTGTTTTCGATTAAGCCTCCGTTTTATTTATCAAGTGTGTCGTTGAAAACGTTTCGCGATATCAAATGCGTGTATCGCGTGATTAATATGGAATAGAACGTTTGCCGTTTATCGATGAAGTCCCGTGATTCACTTTTAGATTAAGTGGTTACGATTTGATAATATTGATGTACTTAATGCAATCTGGAAAATTTATGCGGTCGTTCTAATTCAAAGATAAATATATTCATTTTTACTGAATTATTCTACTGAACGTAATTTTAAACATACAATTTCTAACAGTAATTTCATGACAGAGAAGTATCACGAAATAGCACTTATGATACATCAATTTAAAGCTTATGACCTGAAGAAAATGAGCGCATAAGAGCGCCATTGATGAGCTTAATAGAAAATGGCCGATTGCCAGTTGCAGCGAGCAAACTTATACTACATCAAATATCTGAATTACAAAGCTAAAACCTCTAATGGAATTTCATGACAGAAAAGTATCATAAAATCACACTTATGATACATCAATTTAAAGCTCAAACTATCACAAATATCAGAACGTATATGCTTTATAGGTATTCTGAACACAAAATGACTAATTGACAAAAGTAATATGTAGTGTCACTATAGTATGTCAAACATGGAGAGCAACGCACTGAGAGCTTATCGCAATTTCATGACATAAAAGTATCATGAAATAGTACTTGTGGTATATCAATTTAAAGCTTGAAGCACGACAAAAGTCACTGTGTATATGCACCGTCAGTATTTTTACTACAAAATGATTGACTATCATTTGTAATGAGAGAAACATTGCACCATATCAAATATCCAGATTCAGGGCGTATTAAGTCTAACAAAATTTCATGACAGAAAAGTATCACGAAATACCACTTATAGTACATCGAGGTAAAGCTTGAAGTACGACGAAAATGACTGTGTATATGCGCCGACAGTATACTTAATATAAAATAATTTCTCGCAATACTTTCATGTCATAAATTTCACGTTACACTCCTATTTAATATCATTAAATTTCCCCCTTACTTTGGAACAGTATCTGCAACGACATTGCTCTAAGCAATTTCATAGTTTCATTTAATTAATTAATTAGCGGAAACAAAGTAGAAATAAACCTAGAAACATCAAAGCGTAATGCAGCCGGACTACCATTAAATAAATTAATAAATCTCTGGGACAAATGAGTTGAACAGCATATCGAGCACTCGGGGCTAGCAGGAAATTTCATAAAACCATGTTCATTTTCGAAATTATTAATTTATAGCACGTGTCTTTACAACCAACCTGATATAATCTGTTTTATGTATCAATTCTGTGGCTGAAAGAGCTTTTAACATGCAAAGCTTTTAACGTTAATATATTTGCTTCTTTGTCCTGTAACGCCACAAGTTGATTTCAATAATTCGTTCGATTTTCCTTTGCATGAATATTACTATGCTATCGTACAAATTACAATGAAATTATATCCTTGATCGTTTAATTTTTAACACGAATTTTCATCGATACCTTTGTGAACTTGCTAGCGAACAATTTTGTGGAAAATTAATCTGACTGTCATGATATTCAATTTTAAAATATCGCATGGAAAATATAATTATTGTGTATATGTGAGATAAACAAAATCTTTGTAACAGGGATTTTAAAAGTGAGGTATTTTATTTAAAATAAAATTGCAAACACACGGAAACTAAGAAATTACTGTTAAATAATATGATCCATATTTTTATAGTCATGTTAGCAATTCAACTAAAAGTTAATAATATCAATAATATAATAGTCTCAATTCTCGAAAAGTCAGATAAGAAACGTGTAATAAACTACTTCTAATTTCTATGAAATCTTATTATAACAAAAACAGAAATCTAATTCAAGAACAAACGTTATTAAAAAGTATATAACGTAGAAGAATTCAGATTCCAAGATTAACCTAACCTCAAAAAAGAGAATTCAAGTACCAAGATCAACCTTAAAACTGCCTTATCATCAGAAATGTCAGAGACCATTTTACACCATCTGTAATGTTGACATTTAGAATCAACAGCGTTTGACATTTTAGCAGAAGTCGAGATAGCTACGCAAGTGTCATCGAGCAAAATCCACGACCGGTTGAGTCTCTATCTAAGATCTTCGGATTAAACGAAGAGGGGTTGTGTTTGCCACAGCAGGAGATAGGTGCGTGGAAGTTCAACAAACGAACACACGTCTGCCAGGCAGTGTGATACCCGCCTTTACACAATATTTCGCGGCTTATTGCCGGTGGTGTTGTAACAGCGGTTCACCGGCCGCATACTAACCGGAGGATTAATTCTCCAAGTCGGCTTTACTGCCGCAACTCGTGTGACTTTTCTTCGCTTGGTCGATATGAAAACGTGGCATCGTTAAGTTTCGACGAGTTTCACCAAGTACTTCACAGTAGAATTTTGCACGTTGAGGTTCTTCAAGAGTCGATAACAGAAGCTCTTGTCACGGCTCGGGTGAAATTAACCCCTTGCACTATTTTGACGAGTCTGACGCACTTCAGCTGTGATCAATTTTACTCAATTTTCGAGACACTTCAATTTGGTGTTCGAGTTCAATTAGAATTTGCATAGTCAACGATTACATACCAGACTTAACATTTTAACATTCTTTGTTTTAATATCGTAGCTGTGGTTAGTTCTCACCTGACAAATACATTATAGGGCAAGGAGTTAATATGGTCACATGAGATCACATATGAGATTGTTATTGACATTCACTAAATTTAAAAATTAGAAATTTGAAAATTTAGTCATGTATTAAATTTAATATAGCAAAACTTGAGATGTAGAAAATTAATTACAAGAAAATTTAAAAATTAGAAAGTTAGTAAAGAAAAATGTGAAATACAGAAAACTGACTGTAGGAAAACTTGAAATTTAAAAAATGAAATAATAGAAAATTTGAAATGTAGAAAATTGAACACAGAAAAATGTAAAATTCAAAGAAGATTAAATAAATGAAAATTTGTAATGTAGAAAATAACAATGGCTGTGTATGAATTTTTCAATGCCAAATACGTTAAAGCAGTTGGTGATAATTCTTCAACGGCGAGTTAAAAAAAATCAACAAAGGTAGGCAGGATTGTTCAGGATTCGAACAATTCAGCGTGGTTTTATGGAGGGAAATAACTCACGATCGCGTGTTACATCGAAACTTGAGCTAACAGTAGCCAACAGGGGGGCTCCTGCTGGAAATATAAACATTTCGAGGATCGACACAATGTTTCCGCGATGGAAATGTTTATCGGAAGTCCGATATTTACGGAAAAATAAAGCTCCCGTTGAAAATGCAACGGCTGGTCGGCCAGGTTTTAATTAGATTTATGTGACGTAAGGAAGAACGTACGTTGAAAAATACGCGAGAGCGAATGGATTATGTCAACACTCGGCGTGCTTTGTGTTACGGCCGTTTCGGTTCGGAACACCGAATATAATGCCTGCGTATATGTACGTCGGTCGAAACGACACGTCGGTGCTGTGCGTGTTGCAGAAATTAATCGTTCGACGAAATATTGGCCCGATGAAAAAACAAAGGATTATTGGTTAAAACCGTTCGTCTGTAAGCTTAACCAAAACGAAACTCATAAATTCTTGCGAACCGGCAAAATAATACGGAATTTCGACCCTCTGGTTTTCATAATAATTTTCATTAGCTGCGTTCAGCTACTTCCACCGGTATTTTTTAGTGATTACCGATTTTTCACGTACAGGAAATGTTTACTCGATTTAAACACCGTTTTCACCGCTTTCAATGTATGCTTGACACGAGAGATATTAATATCGGTATTGGAAAATCACTTTCAAATTTACGTATACAATTAAAATCATTTGTGTTAAGTCTTTTATCTACCGGGAAAAAAATTGCAAAAAATTAAGGATTTTTCAAAATTCTTGGCATCCACCCCCGACACTCAACGCGTTAACAAACACTCCGATACCTCGATAAATTTCTTTCTCTCAATATTGGCAAAAAGATTCAATTCCGAACGTTTCGGCCATAGAAGCGAAGTTTGCCAAACAGTTAATAATACTTTGGCAAGTATAGCGCGCTCGAACGTAAACTTCAATATATATATCACGTAAATTGAAATAAATTTCAGATAAAAGCCAAAAAGTAACGACCTATATTTACCGCGGCATTATCAAAGCTTCCACCTGTAACCGAGCAACGTTCAAAAATCACGTATGAAACAATGGCGAAGAAAAAAATACACCGCGCGGAGAATGGACGCATGAAGAGAACGGTTCTGATCGTTCTTTTCATTTGGACGCATTTGAACGTCGAGCATGGATTTTTGAGCAGCGAATCGACCAAATTGCTTTATTTTCCGAGTGCAATCTATCCAAAGAGTGGACGTTCGTAGGCTCGGAACGACAAAGACAATGCCGTCGAGAAAAAAAAAGGAAAAATGATGATTTCACGTAACCATTGTTCCAGCGACGATTATCTGCTCGTTCGCATTGCGCGAAATCGTCGAACTTTCGACGCTCCATTTGACGAGGAATCGTTCCCTGGTCATTCGATCTCTCGATTACACCTGTCATTTCGACGACCATTCAAACGGCATGAAAGGACGAATTTTAATTCAATTATACTCGGCCCATTCGCTCGGTCTGATCCTCGAATTCGTTCGATTCTTCTCTTCGCACGAGAGCGAGTAGCCACGAAAACCTGTACGATGATATAAAGAGAGAGAGAGAAAAAAGTGCGATCCTAGCGAAATTGCAATTGACTTCCTCGAGTCTGGTTGTTCCGCGAGTTTTGTGATTAAAGTTTTCGCGCGATGTCTGGCGAAGATTTAGCGGAAGTTGATCTTGTTTTGCTTCCGTTTCGACGCTCCAAGTTTCTCTTTCAATTTAGCTGCTTGTTGATTTATCAGGATCGTCTCGTTGTACGGGAAACAAAATGAAATTCTCTGTTGTTTGTTTGACGAAGAAAGAATAAATTTGAATTAACAATTTGTGTGGTACGTGAGTGATATAAAATCCGAGATATGTATGTGGATATCGACTTATGGTCACGTCTTTGTATTTTAAACAGATTCCCTTCCTACTCACTTTTCTTGTATATGAGTACATATACACACACTTCATAGATATTCTTAAAAAATGCTTGATTGTCAAATACAATTATACCGCTATGTTCAAGACTCAACTCACTAAAAACTTATTGCAAATTCATGACATAAAAGTATCTCAAAATAGCACTTGTGATACACCAATTTAAAGCTTGTAACCTGAAGAAAATGAGTGCATAAGTGCGCCATTGATGAGCTTAATACAAAATGGCTACTTGCCAGTGAGCAAACTTACACTACATCAAATATCTGAATTACAAAGCTAAAACCTCTGATGGAATTTCATGACAGAAAAGTATTATAAAATCACACTTATGATACATCAATTTAAAGGTCAAACTATCACAAATATCAGAACGTATATGCTTTATAGGTATTCTGAATACAGAATGACTAATTGTCAAATGTAACATGTAGTGTTACTATACAGTGTCAAACATGGAGAGCAACACACTGAGAGCTTATTGCAATTTCATGACATAAAAGTATCATGAAATAGTACTTGTGGTATATCAATTTAAAGCTTGAAGCACGACAAAAGTCACTGTGTATATGCACCGTCAGTATTCTTACTACAAAATGATTGACTATCATTTGTAATGAGAGAAACATTGCACCATATCAAATATCCAGATTCAGGACGTATAGAGTCTAACAAAATTTCATGACAGAAAAGTATCACAAAATACCACTTATAGTACATCGATGTAAAGCTTGAAGTACGACGAAAATGACGGTGTATATGCGCCGATAGTATACTTAGTATAAAATAACTGACTACCATATGTAACGAATAAATACATTGCATCAAATATCCAGATTCAGGACGTATAGAGTCTCCCAAAATTTCATGACAGAAAAGTACCACAAAATTACAGTTATACCACCTCTACTTAAAGCTTAAAGCTTAACAAAGATGACTGTGTTAATGCACTATTAATAATTTCAACCCAAAATGGTTGTCAGTTGAAATACTGCCATCACCCTATCTACATACAACTTTAACAGAGTATTACCCTTTTAAGATTTTATCATCCTGCAATTTTTCAAATTTCCACTGCAATAATATAAGAGAAAACTTCCTCTTATCTCGACGATCCACTGAGCTCATAAAGATTTTAATGAAAATCGAAAGCCTTCGAAGAACAACGAAACCGCTCGTCATACAGTCGCCAGCCATCACAATGGTTAAAGCAACGATAACAGAATGAATGAATGTCCCGTTAAAGATTAATGAACGAGCATCGGGTAGTACAATGAAATATCAATCGTCCAATCCCCTTGGTGGTTCCATCAATTTTCTACTCGAGACGTGTTTACATAACAAACCATCATGTTCCCCGCTGTTTTGGCCTGTATTCAAGCGAGATCGCGAGTACGCTTCATACAATCCTCGCGAGAGCGAGCAAGAAAGATGGAGTTCAGGGTCGGGAATGACCGAAGAAAAAGGCCTCGTGAAACCTTGATGAGCCAAGCTAGCGGCAAGTAGGCATTGTGGTGGATTATGAATTAAATTCACCCTCGACTAGGTCCGTGCCAGCACTTGCTTCCCTTTACTTTACTCCATAATACGGTCCGTAGCTCGCGGCTACCCCTTCGGCGGTTCTCCTCGACCATTCAGTACACTCGGGTGCAACGTAGGATTTCTTTAGATACCAAGGATAATATGTAAACTTGGCCACTTTTTAATTTACCAAATTTGTATACTGTATTCAGATCTGAATAATAAACTTCGAAAACCTTTGAAACTTCAAATTTGTGAAACTTTGCAAGTCCTTATATTTTTAAATTAGTCAATTTTCCAGGTGAAATATGCAACTTCCTAAATTTCTTAAATTGTACTTGTTAAATTTTTTAACCCATACTATTAGTTTCCGTAAGTTCCCTTCCTTAATATCAAAGTACCAAATATTCAGATTTGCAAAATTTCGATCAGAAAATTTTTAATTCTCCAAATTTCCAAATCCCCGAATTTCAGAATTTCTAATATTTCCAAATTTCCCCAATCCTCGAATTTCAAGATTCCCAAATTTCGAAACTTCCCAAAAATGCCAAGTTCCCAAATTCTCAGCTTCCTAAACCTTCGAGCTCCAAATCCCAAAATGTCCAAAAGCTCAAATTTCCATATCTCGAAACTTTCGAGAGTTTTGTAGAAGAGGCCAGATTTGCAGTTGACTGTACCGCTCTCTTTTTCCTTCCACGCTCAACCGGCTCTCTCTTCTCTATCTTGATTCTCTTCAGCTTCTTCTTCGCTCTCGAGAGACTTCACCGAAAGTGGCCTCCACGAGCGGCATTAACCGGTGTCCGTATACGTTGGTTCGCGTTATTAGCTCCTTTTTCCAGTTAAGCTCGTGTCTCTTCTACCTTTTCCTTTTTTCATTCTTTATTTTACACGACGTCTGATGACACGATAACGCGTGCTGGTTAATAGAGTTCCTCACGTTTTCACAAACTTCCATTGCGTGTCCCTTTATTTTGCGATTTCTTACGCTTAACATCGCTGCGTGAATATCTGCTTCAAGAATTGTATTCAAGGGAAGATTCTTCATTTAAAAAATTGTTCTAAATTGTTTTCATTTTTAAAAGCTATTTATTTCATCGAACTTCGTTAACAATAAAATTATTGATAAAATGACTGACAAGTTTGTCTCAAATTATATTAAGGGGAAGCTTGAAAATTTAGAGAGATATACATTTAGAAGTTGATGTTAAATAATTTTGTATAATTGTGGTTAACATGGAGCTTGTTAAGTTAACAAGTTAAGGAGCTTTAGGTTATGGTAATTTTATGTATTTAATTTTATATTACAGTAACCTTTGGTAATTGTACCTGTAATAAGGAACTTGAGGTTATGGTAACATTAGACGTTGAATATGAATTTTATTATCTTGGTTATATATGGTAATAGTAGCTATATGTGTATGTACACATATGGTAATTCCTATACATATGTATATCATATGGCTATAGTACCTACAATTAATAGTATACAGAATTGATATTAGTATCTATACTTGACTTCGCATATAACTAATTATAACTTGATCGTGTTATCATAAAATATTGAAACGATGTCATAAATGATATCACTTAACGTGATTCAACATTACCTACTGCCTACTAAAAAACCGAACCAAGTAATTCAGACCAATCTGCATCAAATCATCCCCCAACATGAATTTCTCCAACCTCCTACTTTTAAATCACACAGAACACATAATGCAAAGAACCTAACCAACGAACTGTGTAAAGAGTACAAATAACAATAATACATCAGGACCGAATCGCACTAAATACAAGAGTAGAAACTAAATAGCCATGAATTGTACAAGAGGTCGCGGCAGCACACGTTTTCAATCAGGAGGATGTTCCCCGGCAGAAGCAGGATTTTAGCAAGCGAGAGAAAAGGAGGAAAAGAAGGTTTCTCAATAAGAAGGACACACGGTTAGGCGAGGAAGCAGGGCGAGAAGAGGATACGAAGTTACTGGACGTCGCGTACGTGACGATGAAACGATCGATATAATTGCGCTCCCTGAGCGAGGATTCGTTATCTCGATTGTGGTAAAGGGGACGAAAATCTCTTTCCCAGAGATGGACGGAACTTCTGCGAGGCGATGGGTTTAGGATTTGATGACGGAAGAAGTTAGCGGCTCTGGATGTAGTTACTCGAAGAAGTTTATTCGCCGCATTCACCGGGACAAACTCGGGGCAAAAGAATAGACGCGGAACGTTAGAGGCACGTTCGGCTCCCTTGTGTTTTGTCCAACGAAATAAGATAAAGAGACGTTCATTTATTTCTTTATTTAGTTTACTGGAAGACGTTTAAATGAACGGATTAACCGATAGCGGGTAGGTATATGACCTATCCGGTATATGATCAAAACTCAATATGTGGATTCAGATGAAATCGTAAAAGTTTGATTACTATATGTATGTACATAATGACACGCAGGACATCAGATAGTGGATATCGTATTAGGTTCTACTTTAGATACCATGTGTCATACAAAATAACAAGTATCATATTAAGTACAATGGAGGCTACATTAGGATAGAAACCTACAATCTTTCCTTTACCATGGCAAGTATTAGATACCATGTAACACTAGACAATAGGTAATACAGATAACACTATGTTGGTAATATAGATAATAATAGATGATGTTTAATACTATAATACTACATTCAGATGTAGTAACACATGACTATAACACATGATGAAAATATTATAATACACTCTATCTAATATTTTTTATAAACACTTCAAATAAAAATATTTATCTCAATAAATATTATAAGATATATACATAGAATAAAATTTATCATACCAAATATTAAATATAAAAAAAAATGTTCACCACGAGAAAAACTAAAAAAAAATGTACCAAAATAACAGAAATAAAAATGTTTATCAGAAGCATGTCGGATGAGAAGCCCAATGACGCGCTTTTCATGGAATTAATTAAAATGGAATTCACTGTTCGTAACGAATCGAAGGCGGCCATAGACGGAAAGGGAAAGAGGCTGCGGCGAAGCAAGAGAAAGAGACAGGTGGTCGTGTGTCCGGGGTTCCAATAGAACTGCGATTACAATTCCAGAATGCCGAACGGGTCGAAAGCCTGTGATATCCGCGTGGTAGGAAGGGGTTAACTGCCAGTCCAACCTCTGGGTTACTATTCTCTGGGTATATCACCCTCCCTCGCCTGGTTTGGCCACCTTTCTCCAGCGGCGAGAGACCGTGTCTCTCACGCCAGACTACGACTGCGGAATTCGAATTGTAATTTCTAACCGCGTGTCTCCGTACGGGCCATTACCTTCCCCTTCGAAATTCGTCAACGGATTGCGGATTCCCGAAGCCACGGCGATCTTTCGCGACCGACGATAAATACCCTCGATATGCGATATAACGAGAGCAGTGTCCCAGAGCTGCTGGAAACGCTGCAGGGAGCCGCAAGTTTTTGGGGACACGGGTATGCGGTTTGACACGGTACTGTGATACTTGAGTGGGTCGGATTTTGGAATTTGCAGAATTTGAGATTGTGGACATTTTTCAATTTTGTGAGCTCGGGAGAATTGGGGCTTTTGATAGTACTAGAATTTAGAAAACTTGATAAACAGGAAATTCAGAAATTTAGCAATTGGATATTGGAGGATTGGAAGTTACAAATTTAAGGAATTTTGATAATTTAAAAAATTTGGAAATTGTTAAATTGTTAGAACGGTCTCTCGTCGATAAAGGGCCATATTTGAAGCTGATCAATATTAGAGAATTTAATTCGTACGCAGTTGTGGGATTTATACTGCTGTGCATTAGGTAGATTGGGGTTATTGAGTATTCGATGATTAATTGGGATGATTTATGCCTGATTGTAGATTTATGGGTGAGCTCGACTGGAACTATAGTAATTGCGGTTTTGCTGTATTTCTATATTTTCATATTGACGTATCGAGGTATAATTATATTTTCATATGTTAACACATCACTACATATTTGTATCATTATGTTACTATAGTACCATGTTATTGTATGTATACTCTGCTGTATTATCATATATTATATCTCCATATTGCTATGTTGCTACACTACTTTATAATCACATGTCTATATTGCCATATTAAAATATTATTATATTTCTGTATTACTATGTTGTCACATTATTATATGTTCACATTGGTATATGTATTATTATATACTTAATAACAGATTATACTTCAGATACTATATAATGGTCGTGTTGTTATATTACCATGTTATAGTATGTCCACATTACAACATCATCACATAACATCTCCATACATCCACATCACAAATAGCAATGTGACAACACAATACAACAGTTCAACAATATAGAGCCATTAAACCTCGAAAATATGGTGAAATTTCTTTCTTCCCGCGAGAAAATTTCAATTCACCTTGCACAGCTGCCTCTCATTCCTTTTAATCCTGTATCCTGATTACTGTTATTGCCCAGCCCGGTAGGAAGAGAAAGGACAGATGGATTGAAGAAGAACAGCCAGAGGGAGGAGTGGGAGAGAAATAGTTCGTCGGGTTTAAACTCCGGGAATTGCATCTTCCGGCGGAAACCCCGTAGGCTGTGGACGTTGGGCAATTACTCGTGACCGAGCAAAGTAAACTGACGGACGTAGAAATAGATTTGCATTTTTACTAGAAACCCTCTGGGTAGTTACGCCTTACGTGTACCTCGAGGTTTCGTACTTCTCGCTTCGTTAGGTAAATTCCTAATGACTGCGGGGGAGGCTCTTGAAAGTTGATAGTGAACCGGTGAATATTTTAGCGACGGAGTTTAACGCGTACAGGAGAGCTCTTTTGTTACAAGAATTGAAATTTGCTTTCGTTTTGATACATTAACGTTGTGTATCAAGTTTTAATATCGTAATCGTTGCTCTGGCATCATTTCATGACAGAAAAGTATCTCAGAATTGCACTTATGATATATCAATTTAAAGCTTGAATCCTAACGAAAAGAACTGTATAAGTGCACTATTCATATTCCTAATAAAAAGTCACTGGTTTCCAATTGTAGCAGACAATGTTAATGCAGTGTATCATGTCTCTAATTTCTAAACATAAAAAGTCTAGTAAAATTTCATGAATGAAAAGTATCTCAGAATTGCACTTACGATACATTAATTTAAAGCTTGAATCCTAATGAAAACAACTGTATAAGTGCACCATTCATATTCTTAATACAAAGTCACTGATTTCCAATTGTAGCACACAATGTTAGTATAGTATGTTAAGCCTCCAATTTCTAAACGTAAAAAGTCTGACAAAATTTCATGAATGAAAAGTATCTCCAAATTGCACTTACGATACATCAATTTAAAGCTTGAATCCCAACCAAAATAACTATATAAGTGCACCATTAATATTGTTAACACAAAGTGACTGATTTCCAATTATAACAAATAATGTTATCATACGATGTTTAATCTCCAATTTCTTATCCTAAAAAGTCGAACAAAATTTCGTGACAGAAAAGTATCTCAAAACTGCACATACAACACATGAATTTAAAGCTTAAAAGTTGCTTAAAGAACAGTATAAACACCTCATCAATATATTTAATATAAAATGGTGAATTCCCCTCCGAAGCAGATAATGAATCAAGCTACCTCAAAACAGTAATTTCGGCTCACTTTCTGCTTATACATAATTTTATAACGTAGCTAATTTCGTAACGTTCCATATATAAAAAAGAAATACGAGCGTTATAACAAAGATACACGATGATGTGTGAAAAAAATACACGCATCGTAGTACATAACTTTCGTCCCGATGAAAATAAAGCGCTGTTTTTTACACTGGTCGGGCTAGTTTGATACCAGGCTGAACGGTATAAACTTTATGGTAAAAAATTCACATCACCAGCGTATCTGGACAATTTTGCCGGATATCACTTGCCATAATATCAGTGATTGCGTGGGAGCATCGGAATATGGAAAATTCATGAAAATCGCTGGGCGAACGTTCCGTGTGACATTTGCAAAAATTTCATCGGCCACTTTCAACTGCTCGTTCCGCGGATTTTATACGCAAAAGCCATTTTGCCGGTCGCGTACGAGCGATTTTAATTAAATTAAATTCCAATTAAATTATAAGGCCGTGGAGTGATATCCGCGGGCAAAACATACGTAGTATGTGTTCGCGCGTGGATTTCAAATGTGCCCAGATAGAAGAGAATTCAGGGGCTTCCTGTATCGATAATTAGCTCGTTGCTGGCTTTATCAACTTCCTACGCAACATTAAGATAAGCCACGATTAATTTTGAAACATTATACGAAATTATATGAAGCTCAAAATTGAACCTCGAAGACTTTGGTCAAAAATAAATCGTACAATTTTACCTCTGTTAATTCATTACTAATCTTAATTCTTGTAACACTAAATGTACCTATTTCAAAGTTAAAAATGCAGTAACAAATAAATTCCGTCAGTGATCAAAATTCGAACCAAAATAATGTTTGCGAAGAACTCGCGAAGGTTCTAGGCAGGGGTAGAAATTGAGTTAAAGGAGCGCGGATTAGCTATAAAAATTGTAGATGCGTTTTTCGTTTAAACCGCACGATACGAGGCTCGAAAACGAGATCCGCGTGAAACGGATAAAAATTCTAGCTTGACGAAAAAAAGAGGACTAGGATTCCTTGATTCCGTTTTTTGTAGTTTCCAGCCGGCAGGCAATTGATTGCCATCGAGAGACCGGGCAAATCTGCAAGTCGAAATAGAGCTGCGTGTTTATCCGGGACTTGGTTAAGCTACAAATAGTAAATACAGTCTGTGTACCCAGTGTTTTCAGCGAGCCAGTGCCTGTTTCAATTTGCCAAGAAACCATTTTGCTTTGGCAGCGGCGTTGCTACCACGCGGGAAACAGGAAATGAAGCGCAAATTACATGGCGAGCATTTGATTTCGACTAAAACTCCAGAAAGTCTGTAAACCTTCGGTATGCTCAATCTTCATGGTTATTTCGTTATTCTGGGATTATAATCTTCGAGTAAATGTATTAGAAAATATATTTAGTGTTCAACTGTTTTATTGAAGTTGGCATAAGAAAATTATTTAAGAAACTTAAGTTAGAATTTTGCCATTTCGTACATTTGATCACGCTGTTTAAGAAGATTAATTGCAAAGTTTAAGGAGTTGAATTGTAATTATAAGTTATGGATGTTGTTAAAAAAAAAATGTTTATGTCGTAAGTACATATGTAAGTTGAATACATATGTGGATATTCGTCATCGGTTTTGTTAAGAAAATAAAATGCGAGTCTATATGATGATTACATATGTGAGTTAATTACATATGTGGGTGCTTATAAGTCATCAAGCTTTTTAAGAAGAATGTGGGTCTATGTGATAATTACATATCGGTGTTAAGCACACATGAATGTATTTATAACTCATAAATTTTATTATATAAAAAAGAAGTCTACGTGACAATTACATATGTATGAACATATACACATGTATGAACTTAAAACTCATCAATTTTATTTCACAAAAAAGAAATGTAAATCTACATGACAATTACATATGTAAATACACATGTGTATGTACATACATATAACTATGTGTGTATCTATGTTAGAAAAAGAAAAATGAAAGGCAATATACTAATTAATAAAATTATTAATAAAAATAAAAATAAGAGAAGTCTTGACATAAAACTTAAACGAACTGCGTAAAACGTAAAAATTCATGGTACAGTACGTATTTAGGAGAAGATCTTTCATGGTCTATACAGATACCTTATCAACTGTTCACACTTCATTGATAACGCTTAAATGACAAAAATAAGTATCTTAGAAAGATTGATGTCGACGGTGCTCGTTCACATTGCACACACACATGCAACCTATTGAAAATTTCACACGCTTCATCGGTAAGATCTGCATAGCAAAATGATTTCACCGGCAAGATTGATGTCGAGGCCTCTCGCATACATCTTCTACAAAATACCTATATAAATATGAACAGTTTATTGGTCTTGATTAATGAACAACTTGTGTAACATGCTCTTATAACGTATCTTTCGAGATATTATGTATAGACAGACATATTTATTAACTTGTAGCGAAGTCAAACGCAATTCCTATTTAATAACAGCTTTTGGTATCACTAAACTAGCATTGTTTTTTCTTTTGCAAATTCAGGTCGTTTACTAGTTTCCATTTTGTAAATTACTTTTTTGTAAGTTAGGAGTACTTTTGTTACTTTTTAAATAAATTAGACTATTTATTTATTTTTAATTTGCAAGTTAGATTATTGGTCAATTTATATTTTACGAAGAATATTTATTTTTTCATTTTCAGTTTGCAAATTTAAATTATTTATTCTACAGTTCTTATTTTTTAGACTCCTTTTTAGACTATTTTTTAGTATTTCTTCATTTTCAGAAATCAAGTTTAGACTACATATTTATTTGTTTACTTTCAGTAGACAAGTTTAGACTACATATTTATTTGTTTATTATCAGTAGACAAGTTTAGACTACATATTTATTTATTCTTTTTTAATTTACTTTGTATTCTTTCTTATTTAGTCTCCATTTTACAAATTCAAGCTATCTGTTGATTGATTTGCAGCTTGCAAATCCGAACAATTTATTTATTAATTATAAACCCTTCAGATAAAAGAATTACTATAAATTGTCCAAGTAAAAAGTAGAAGTACGAGTCCTTAAAATTTCATTCCACACTAAATAATTATCCGATGTAGCAAAATTTATAACAAGACTTTTGCATAAAGTATTTCTTTACGGTAAAGAAGAAGGAACTTGTATTAAGAATTTTCTATTAGTCTGCTAGCAGCCTTATCAAGGCTCTGATTAAACTCGAGCTTTTATTAGAGAAGAATTACGGTGAATCTGTCAACTGTCTTTGGATCCTTGGATAATCTCTCCAGAGGAAAGAAATTTTTTAATTTTAATCCAGCACTTCACGTTCGTGCGATTTTTTTTACGCGTTGTTACTCGAGTAATCTTTCAACTAATAATTAGGTAACTTTACTTCCTACATAATTTCCATTCGCGTACCTCCGCACAGAAAATTCGGGCATTTGTTACTTTAAATGTATAGTTTAGATAAATATGTCAAAAATATTTATTACTACAAATATCATGAAACGAACATTTACAATGCATATCTTGTATATGTACAATAAAAATATTTGTCGTGATAAATATCTGAGATAATATTATTTAACACAATAAATATTACAAAGAAATATATTGTTAAGATAAATGTTAAAAAGAAGTACATTTATCAAAATAAATATCTAAAAGAGTTTATCATAAATTCAAAACTATTTATCATAATAAATATTCAAGAAAAAAATATTTGACTCAATAAATTTAAAAAAAAAATCATTTACCAAAACGAATGTCTGGGATGAAAATACTTGTCATAACAAATATTCAGATAGTACAAAAGAGTTATATATTTCACCAAAATTAATAGATTTATCAAAAATCTTTCTCGTCTAAAGTGACAACCCTTCACTTCATAAACAAACACTTAAAAATATGCAATATTCATAATACTTAAAATGTGCAATATTTATGATACTTCAAATATGCAACATTATATGCTACTTCATAAATAAATATAAAATAAACAAGATTTTTGTTATTATACCACTTCAAAGGGTTGAAAAAAAAAATGATTCGCGGATTCGAAAGAAATCACCGAAGGAGAATTTTTAACAATTTCCCAAGAAGATTTCATTCCTGCACGTAGCAAAGTAACCAGCTCGGTTTGTTTATTAAAGATTATCTCCTGAAACGACATATTTCGTTCAGAGTGAAAGCAGGGTAAAACAGAGGGGCTGCGCTTTCGAAAAGCAGATGCCCATACGATCCGGAAAGTTAAGTTCGTTAAGTATCCCCCAGGGTCGTGTCTTATCGGCTAGACGTGGCTCTGATCCTCCACCTACCGTGCCGTGGCATAACAATTACCCTATTATTTCGCACACGCCCCTTGCCAGCTTATACTGTCGACCAAAAATCTCGAATCACTTCTCTGTTTGTACTGATACACAATCTTCTCCCAATTTTTCCTCTATTGATAGTGCAATCAGATTTCGACGTCTACGTTCTCCAATCCTACGATTATTACATTTTTTATTCCTTTACAACCCTCTGTATGGACTTTGGAAATTCTGGAATTTGAACTTGAAAATTTCTGAGATTTGAATTTTGATAATTTCCGAATTTGAACTTTAGAGTTTTTCATTATTTGTACTTTGGGATTTTGGAACTTTGATGATTTCTTATTTGGAGAACTGCAGATTCTAAAAGATTGAGAATTTAGAACTTTTATAATTTTTGTATGGAAATTTTTTAATGTGGTAGTCATAGGAAATGCAAGAATTTTGGGATCTTGAAACTTTGAGTTATTGGAACTTCCAAACTTCCAAACTTTCAAACTTTAAATGTACATAGAAAAATCAGAGTCTAAATTGCACCCCCAATTTTGATCCCCTAATTAAATGAAGAATTAAAAAGTTGTCGAGCGATTTTCCAAGAGGAAATAAAAAATGTTCCGTGAAGTGAATTGCTTAGAATTGGCCACGTGCTCGACACCAAAACGTCACACCGCATCGTGATAGTTCGTTTCCTCGCGATTCGCAGTCGCAATTAGAACGAATTCGGCCTGGAAAGGCGAGTTTAATTCGGCGGAATTAGGAGCACGGAACCAGCTTCTTTTCCCGGCACGGGAAACTCCGGAAATTTCGAGAGTTCGTCTCGACGTCTTGAGGAGAGAAACGGAAAAAAGGGACGGACGGGCGGAAACGGGGAGTCGAAAGAAAAAGGAAAGGGAACGAGACAAACGTCGAACTTCTAAAGAATCGACGGAAAGGAGAGTCGTTCGGAGAATAGCTAAAGCCGACCTTCTACGCGTTTGGGAATTCCAAGATCGAGGGAATTCGCATAATCCTTTCGCGAAGTGGCTCGGGAATGACTGTGGGAGTACAAGGGAAGCTGAGCCAGCAAAAACATTTTCACTTTCATTGAAATGAGCCTTTGGTGAAGCTGTTGCGCATCCGATGGTCAGTCTTGAATCGGAGTCGAATGCAATTTCATGACAGAAAAGTATTCTCGAATGACACTTGTGATACATCAAATTAAAGCTTGAAGGTTGCTGAAAATGACTATGTAAAAGCGCCATTAATATTCTTGATACAAACTGAATGGCTGCCGGTTGTGTTTGATAATAACATTATATTGTATGAAATTTTCGATTTCAAAACATATAAAGTCTACAACAAAATCATGACAGAAAAGTATCTTCAAATGACACTTGTGATACATCAAATTAAAGCATGAAGGTTGCTGAAAATGACTATGTAAAAGCACCATTGATATTCTTAACGCAAAATGAATGGCCGCCGGTTGTATTTGATAATAACATTATACTGTAAGAAATGTTCGATTTCAAAACGTATAAAGTCTATAACAAAATCATGACAGAAAAGTATTCTCAAATAACACTTGTGATACATCAAAGTAAAGCTTAAACCTTCAAAAAAATGACTATGTAAGTGCATCATCAATGTTCTGCATCTAAAGCTACTAATTACCAATCGTGATGAACTATGACGTTACATGACAAATATACCATCTCGAAACGTATAAAGTCGAAGACAATTTCATGACAGAAAAATACCACGAAATATTACTTGTGATACATCAATTTAAAGTTAAAGACTGTCCAAAAATAGCCATATCAGTGCCCCATCAATATTTCTAATGAAGCAGAAATTATAGGAATTAAAGATCACAAGCAAAATCATCAAGATAATAATGTTACCTTTTATCTGGCCTCTTCATAGAAATTGCTTACTGTAACACGGAACGTAAAACCTAACCGTTGAAACATCATAAATACGTGAACCAGATGTCCAGCAGTAATTTCGAGAATGAACAGCGGAAAACGTCAAGGATAATCCTGTTAGAACGCGGACAGGTGGTCAGTTAGCAAAGTCCTTCATGCTTCGCAGGTATATGTGTTGACCGAACGAGACTCCAAATTTCAGCACGTTGACCGGCTCGAATTCCGTGCAGTTCGAATAATTAGTAACAGAAAATGGAAGAGAATTCCGTGATAAATGAAGCTCCTTTGCTTTTGATAGTCTTCAATTTCATTATCTCCGAACGTAAAGGAACATTGAAATTCCAATTAGATCGAGGAGAATTTACAGTGTTCTTCCGGCCATTCAATAGCAATCGACGTACTATAAAACCGCAAGAAAACCAGATTTCAAAGGAGCACTATGGGATTGCGGGCCAGTTTCCCAAGTTAGGAACGTGAGCAACATCCCCGGCGTTGCATATCTGCATACCCTATGAAGCTGGTTCGCGTAGAGCACATACAAAATTCAGAATACCGTCCAAAAAATACGTACTTCTATCTAGGACCCCTCAGAAAATAGCTTCAGATCCGCGCTCGACCACGAAATGCAACTTTCGGAGTGTTGTACTTCGAAACTACTCGAATTTCGGTTTGAAAGTTGCAACTTCAGAATTTGGAAGTCGATGCAAATATTATTGAAACTTCGACAATTTTTCAACTACCCTCGAAATTTTGGAGTAAGTTCGAGTAATAAAATGTAATGAAGCTTTCAGGAGTGTAATCGAATAAGAAGATATGAATGATAATCAAATTTTCACGTTTCATTGAAACTTCGAGTAAGACAGAAGTACGCGCGCGCGATCGATGGACTTAAAAATAAAATTTGCCCGATGAAATCGCGGTAACGAAGTGAAAAGGACATCGTGGAAGTTTTATACGGCACGGAATACTACAATAATTAATTTACACAAGTTCTTTGACGTTTCTATAGGCGGCATTGTGATTAAGGGGAAACTCGGACCGAGTATAAGAGAATGTAAATGATAGAAGCTGCAAGTCCATTATGAAGCCGGTAGTGGCGTTGTAAAATTGTTCGAGCAACTTTTGTGAATGGCAGTTAATTATAATTAATTCCATATTGTCTGCTAGACAGTTCGTGCTGATTCTTTGTCCGCGAAGTATCATTCAAATGGTGCCTGCAAAGTTCCACTTATTGTTGGAGATTGATATGAATACGAAATCACTCGAAATATTATACATGTCGGGTAGCTTTTCGCAGTTGTTTCGCGTACTTTTCATTACATATTATTCTACTGGAATATTATTGGAAATTCATCTGCTTGAACCTTCACTTGAATTCATGAATTTATAGCAGATTATTGCGTATGAAATTATATAATGCAATTTCATGAGAGAAAAGCATTGAAATATACTTATGGTACATCAATTTGAAGCTTAAAATTTAACGAAAGTAATTGCATAAGCACATTATTGATAGTCTTAATACATAGTAGTTGCATCGAACAATACAACTGCAAGCATTCAGATATGAAACGTAAAAAGTCTAACTAAAATTCATGACAGAAAAGTATTTCAAAATGGCACTTATGAAACATCAGTTTAAAGCTTAAGACTTCACAAAAATTACTGTATAAATGCACCATTGATATTCTTTGTAGAAAACGATTGTCTATCGATTGTAGTGGACAAGCGTGTAATACTATGTCAAACAGCTGCCTTCAAAACGTAAAAAGTCTAATGAAAATTCATGACAGAAAACTATCACCAAATGTCACTTACAATACATCAAATTAAAGCTTAAAATCTATTAAAAACAACTGTATAAATGCCTCATGAATATTCTTTATAGAAACTGATAGATTCGAACAGTATACGAATTTCGTGAATATGTATTTCTTAATTGCAAGAGAAATTTAATTCAGATAAATAGAAAATTCCTTCGCCGGTTGAAAAGAGCAACATACGAGGAGCAATCTTGGGTTGGAATTAGTTGAATATAATTGGCGTGAAATTTTAACTCGAATACGTCAGAGAATGCAAGATGAACCGTAGTCGGGTACCATTCAGAAGCGTATTATCAGTTCGTTCTCGACTCATAGGAAACCACAATTTCCACGGATTACCCGGACGAAAACTGACTCTCGCGACTGTACGGCATCGGCCAGGCTGGTGGAATTCGTGGGTCGTGGGTTATGCCGCATTCGGTGGTATGTAGTAATTAGCAACATTGCTCCGAGAAGCCAAAGGTGGAAGGAGGACGAGCTGCAGAATCGAGGTATCGCCAGCACGGATTTCATTCGAAGGAATAGAAGCTGCGACCGTGGCGCATTAACTCCGAAATTGCCGCTACTGTACAATCTATCAATTTGTCCCAACGAGAACCACCTCACGTTCTATAGATCACCGTGCAAAGACACTACCTATTCGAAAAGAGCGTAACTTCGAAATAAAATACAACAAAATTTGAAATATTGTCAGAATTTTTGTCTCTCACAGGACTGCTTCTTAATGAAGTTTCAAACACCTGTAGCTGAATTATCGCTGTAGTTTACTGTCTGGGGGACAAGAAACCACGCTGAATGCAAGAGGATGAAATAATTAGAAGTTCAGGAGCAGCAGCATTTTTTTGCTATCAATTTCCGTTTGTTCGACAAAACTGCAGGAACAACTGACGCTGGAAACTTCGTGGGTCGTTATGGAACAGCTTAAAATGCAGATGCACGTGTAACGATTGCAAGTGGAAACATAGAAGAAGAGCAAAGACGAAAATTAGTTTGCTGTACGGAGATCTGAAAGTAATTAGTGGAACTCTAGCGAGCACGTTTAAATAATCATTGTAACATTGGGAAGTATATTGCGTTATCCGAAGCTTTCGTAATTCATTCGTTTCTCGATAACATTCAGCAATATCTAATAACCGTACAGAATGTTTACAAGTAACATTTTTTAATACAACGTAAATAGTAAAATATTAAAATAGTAAAATAGTGAAATAATAAAATAGTAAAATAGTCTATAAACACCTATTTGCCTAAATAAAATAATAAAGTAATATATAGTTGCATTTACAACCTAATCTAACCTAGCCTAACAAAACCCAACCTAATGTAACACTACCAAAATCGAATGGTAATACGCGACTCAACACATACTACGTGTAGTAACAATTATCAGAAGATGAATGGTAATGCAGAGCATATTAACGCATGCGTAGTACACGTGGTCACAATCGTATGTTAGTAATGCTTCATTCACCGTTCGTTGAACGTAGGCTAGTTTCTGTGGAATATTCCAAAAAGAGAAAGATACGAATATCAGAAATTAAAAGGAAGGAGAGCACGTGGTAAACGAGAGTCTTAATTCCGTTACGTAAGTGAAACTTTGAAATGACGAAATTCCGTCATTTCCTACCCATTTGCAGGCTTCACATCGTATGAACAGCTGATTCTGATCTATAGTCCAGATACAATAGCACACTCGAATTGTAAGATCATGTCTCAAAGATCAGGTTCGATAGATATACAAGATCTGCAGGATATATGGACACCCTTTGGTGAACAATTGAGAGGAATTTATAAAAGGTAAAGATATTTTGTTAGACATGCTTAACCTAAAAGTTGCTAATGATTTATAAAAAAACATAATATTTCAGTATCATTGTGCTGAATATTTTAGTAACGAGCAGATTGTATTGATTTGGAGAGTAATTATATATTAATTTTCTTTAAATTCTTTTTATGAAAGTTAGTGGTTTATTTATGTTTATTTATTCATACTCTTAATATATTTTGCAGGTCCTTTGCTTATATAACAATTAAGGATAGGTTGCCTGTAATTTTAACTAAAATAATTGATACACTAAGTCGTAACAAGGAAAGCATTGCACAAAAGTATGGAGAGGTAAAACATATATTTATACATGTATCAGTTACTGATAAATATTTATTAATGTTTAGAAATCTATAATTATTTAGAATGCTACAGAAGAAATTAAACAAATAGTAGGATTTATTAGTAAATTGAAGAATCAAATTACTACGAACAAAACTTTGAAACCTCTACGGTTACTAACAAATGGGGAAGATAATGATGCTGAGGAATGGAATAAATATCTTTTAAAAAGAACTGAAATTGAAAATGGTACACCAGTATGGTTTAATACCATTTGGTTGTACTGTGAATGTTATATGTATCGAACCATTGCACAAGAATTTCTTCTCACGTAAGTTTGAAAACCTCTTTAATGATCAGTAATCTGTAAAATTATTTCATAATAAATGCTTCATTTTCAGAAAATATTTGCGTAATTATGATTATTTTGAGCAACAAAAGCAAAGTGCATTTATAAATTCAATGATTAGTATTTCATCACTTGCTGAATATTTAATAAATCTTGTACATAAAGCAGATTCTTTATCAATAGTTGAAACTAAAGAGGAAATTTTCCAACTTCTCAGACTAAATCTCTGGGGCAACAAGTATGCCAAGTTCTTGTTTTTTGTAATTCATTAGTTAGTTCTTTGTTTTGTTTTGTTTTTAGGAAACTAACTAATGACCTATAATCATCTTTTTATAGATGTGATTTATCTCTAAGTGCAGGTGCTGATGTTAATCAAACCTGTAATCCTATAGCAGTATTGAAATCATTGGATGAAAACATACTTGTAGATAATTCAGAATCCATTTGGAATTTGCTAACAAAAAAGGAAACTAATGAATCTACTATTATAGATGTGGTACTTGACAATGCAGGCTATGAACTTTTTACTGATTTATGTTTATCTGTATTTTTGATTGCCGGTAAATTTGCTGGAAAAATAAGATTTTATGTAAAACGTTATCCATGGTATATCAGTGATGCAACAACAAATGACTTTTACTGGACGTTGGATTACATGAAAAATTCGTCAAATAAAAACCTGCAACAATTATCTAACTTGGCGTATGATTACTTGAAGAATAAATTATGGACCATTGAGGTATATCTCTTTTTTTCCTCTATGTAAGTTTTACAAAATTAACCACAACCTGAACTATATTTTTAGGAGGAATCATTTTGGACAGGCCCTTATGACTTTGCAGACATGAAAGAACATGATCCAGTATTGTATGCAAAATTGTCTGAAGCTAAAATAGCAATATTTAAGGGCGATTTAAATTATAGAAAATTAGTAGGCGAAATAAATTGGGAGTACACAACAGAATTTACTGAAGCATTAAGAGGTTTTCAGCCAACAACTATTTTAAGTTTTAGAACAGTAAAATCAGATGTTTGCGTCGGTTTACCACGTGGCGTAGCCGAAGAATTATTTAAAAAAGACGAAAGTTGGATGTTCTCAGGAGATTATGGGCTTATTCAAACAACCATAGCTGGGACGTGTCCTTGTGATAGAGTATGTTAAAATTCTATGAATTAAGAAATATTAAAAATACTGAATTGATCAATGTACAAAATTACCTGTACATACATAGTCTAATATTTTGTAGATACAATCATATTTGAATTGTTTACATTTCAACTGTCTTAATTGTTCAAATACTTATATGTACAGAGTGTGTGTAAGGATTTGTATTTGAATTACATGTCATGTCATATCATTACATGGCATGTAATTCAAAGTGTGAAAGTAATCATGAAAAGTTGCTTTTATATTTAAGAGTTTGGTGATATTTTTTTTAATATTTCTTACAAATTTCTATGTATATACATTTTGTATTTTTGAACAATAGTATATGTGGTATCTTCATACTGTAAACTATTCTTCCAAAATATATAATTTAAATATATGCATATACATATACAATACTGTACAAAGATATACAAGAATGTGAAATAAAATTTTACAAGTTCTATGCTAAAAATATATCTCATTTAGATCACATCTCATAAACTAGCAAATACTTTTAATTATTCTGCTTTTATTTTATATTGTTTTGTACATAAGAAATGTAATAATAACAATTTAAATCATAACTAATATTTTTGAAATATACAACCATGTTTATCATGTATTTTATGTTTTATTATAAGTATGATATTCTTATAAATGATGTTTAGTAATTGTAGATTATAGTTTAAGTTTACCATTTATATGATAAAATGCAACTCATATTATGACTTTATGCTGACACATATTTTTAATTCATCTACATTCATCAGATCAGAATGTGAATTACGAATGCATGTTCTCAAATTTTGATGCTGTTAATCTTATCTTAATATACGATTTCATGAGTTCAAAACTTAAAATATATATTTTAAAAGATCCATAAGTGAATCAAAAACGAATTGGAAATACTTAGTTATTCTAAATTGTAATGTTTTTAAAACCATAATACAAGATCTAAATGTAAGTATCTAGCACCATCCTAAAAACTTCTACAAATTCTACCAAGTGGCAGTAGAGCTTTTAATATCTTAAAAAATCAATTTAATTAGCATCCATATGATGCAAAATTTTGATAAATAAAACAAATTCTCATTGGTAGAAACATTTTTTTTAATCATTAGTATTCTTACAATAAGTGTTAAATGTGCTCATTACTTATGAGACATGCTTGTCCAGCAAGCTCCCTATTATAATAATTTCAGTTACTGTTGTAAGCAAATTTAGAGCTATATAGAACTACAGTTAGTAACTATTTGTTGCATTATAAGGAATTTAACAGTTCTTAATTTTAATATTTCTTTATGGTAACATATTCTATGTATAATCTTGTAATACTAAGGCAGCAATATTAAGGGACTTTGGAACATCTATTTCTTTATCAGTTGTTTATTATTTTGAAGAAATATATATAAACAGAAAGAATTTTACTGTTCTATAATACATAATTATTTAAACACAAAATAATTTTGTATATTGTACAAACTTATCTATAGAATTCTTCGATATTATTATATGTTAATTAAAGTATCTTTACATTAGTTTGCATAAAAATTCAATGATTACAGGATGTTTCAAGAAATATTAATCATATAAAAATTGGTCTGAAACTTTTTGATCCTTTTTAATCAATATACATTAATGCCACTTATTTATAGTTAATATAAACTGTATATTAAAATCAATATGATTAAAATAACAATGAAAAATAGTTATACATTTTTTGTTAGATGAGTTACAGTAACTTCACAAATTATGATTGTGAATTGTTTCAAAATGCCTTGTTAAATAAATATTGCGTAATATTTTAAGATTTTAATTTAATACCTATTACAGTGCTTAAAAATAAAAAAAAAATATTTCTTGATCACCCTATACATACTCATAAAATTTTTGTAAGATGATGGTGTGTATATATATTATTGATATTTACTTACATTTTTCCATCGTATTCAAAAAGTAACGACATATTCTCGAAATTTCCAAGTCCATTTTAAATGTCATCCGTTTTTGCTGTCCTCACAAACTGATTTCACTAATTATAAGAAATCTCCACTTTGCACTTTTTCTACTTACATATCACATTGTACAATGTTAATGATAGCAACATATACACGATAAGTTAGTAACAAAATGTATCGAAAATGTGTCTACGCACGTATTACTTAAAAATTGTTCAAATTCGAACTATTTCCGCGGAACGTTTAGTCAAGGATCACGACGATACATCAAGATAGTTTTTAAACGCGTGATACGAATGACGTTCATAAAGTAATCATATTTCTGACATTTGAGTACTTTACTGCCACCTAGAGAAGCTATAATAAACTGTTGTTTTTACTTTTAAATCAAGTTTTTCTTTTTTGGAAGTGAATCTAGCACATCCATTTTCATGTAAAGAGAAGACCTAAAAGAATCGTAAAAATCGATCTCACGAATGTGCAAAGGATTACTTTCATCGCTTTATCAATCAGATAACTAGCGGAAATGTGGCACTTAATTCAGCATTAAATGTCCGGCCACGTAAATACTGTGTCTATAAACATATTTGCAGTCCATGTGCAGACACGATAAACATGGAGAAAATATGGGACAAAATTCAGCACAGTGCAATCGTTTCGTTTCTGAGCTGACATGGCACTACCCCCATGCGCAAAGTACTCATTCACACTTTAAATTCTGTTGTTCGTTTTTTTTGCTTTTTGAAGTATTTAAATATGAACATTCATAATTCAGCCGTCAAATGTATTAAATAACAATAATGGAAATAGCTAACATTCTAAACCTGCTTTACACAGTCGAGCTCAAGATATTTGGTCTGAATCGTATGATCGATAACAATGATCGTAACTATCCCATTTCAGATTGCAACTATTCCGACTGTAACTAAAAGTCATGCAAAATTGATAGTCCCAAGTATTCACGCTAGTACCCGGTATTTGCTTTATACACTCTGTAGTTTGTGAAAAAGCTGTTACTTAGTAAATGCAGCAAATACGGCCCAGAGAACTGGATTAGCATTAGGTTTAGCGGCTTCTGCTTCAAAGTCCAAGTCTAATAATGTCCGCACTCTTCGCATTGCTACTTCATAGTCGTCATCAGACAGTGGTGCAAATGCATTTTCTAATACATCAGCTGCATGAGCTAGGATAACTAAGGCCAATGTTCGCCTGTCCATACGACCAGCATCATTGACCCAACGACTTAGCACAGCTTCTTGAATCTGCAAATTATAAAAAATAAAACATGAAATGATAAAATCTGAAATTTCATAAGAAACATAAAAACAGGAGGTAACAATCTAATCATACTTTCTACGTAATTTTATATGTACATGCCTACAATCATAAAATGAGATAAGATATTGCAGCAATTAAAAACCAATGCCCAAACACAATATGTACTATATTAACACACAGAATATTTACCTTTTTTACAAGTCGACTTTTGGCAAGGTTGTCAGTAAGAGGATGTGTCGTCATATCAAACAATAGGAAGTTCTGCTTTTCAGTTGTTAAAACACCCTTCTCCACAAGATTCTTGGCTAATCTTTCCCTAACATTTTTTAACTGGTATCTTAATTTTAATGGATTCCATGTTTCCCCTAAATCAATTTAAACCAATAATAAACAAAACATACAAATATATGTTCCAGATACATAAACAAAAACTAACCACTGAGATATTCGATCCAACTAGGAACAGTTTCTGGTGGATCAGTTTCTTTTAAATGTTTCAAAGCTTCGTCTAACAATACGTCACCGGTAGGAGCATCATTCTTCAGCAGTAGTTTTCTCACAAGCAAGCCCTTCTTGCGCATACCAGCCTTCTCCAGCTCTACTCGTCCACGAAATCCCAGTTCTGCCAAAATACAACCACGTAAACCAGAACTTATGCAGTCGTTCCAAAAGGATGTGTAACCCTGTAAAGCAACGCACGCTTCAAAAATAAAAGACAGACTGATGTATACTAGAAGAGCAAACATCAAGGCAACTTGGACAAACCTCTTTATCCTTCAGACCAAGCAGTAAAACCTCTTCCATAAGTGTTAATCTGGTTTCCTTGTCAGAATCGTCGTCGATAGTGGGGTTCGAATTAAGATCTTTCTGCATGCAAGAGTCCGTGTCCGTGCCATGGCCAGACAATTTATCATTGTGGCCAACATCGTTGGAGCCATCCTGGCCTAGACCGCTGCCACTACTACTGTTAACCACGCGTCGACGTTGTACTAATCCGTCAGTGCGATTCATCATTCGACGAAGCTACGCTTCTGTTGCAATTATAACCGCGTGTCAAATGCGCCACCGTGTCGTCTAATAACTAGGCGTGTTAGTCGGCCGTAGTTAAAGCAAGCCAGCGACATGTATCGAGCAGTACACACTATACTGTTGACGTTTTGACCGATACGACATATCTTTCCAAGATGGCCAAATCCCTACGGCACGTCGTTATTTTGTTTCACGAGCGTTGTCTGCGTTTATTCCTTGACGTGTAACGATGAACAGGTCCGAATACGTTATATACACCAGTATTGTTCCGAAAGTAGTTCGTTGTTTCGGCGATACACTTACTTCGGCGCTAATGTTTTCGGCAAGAAATCTATCGCAATTCAATCGAGAATCTCTCGACACTTATCGAGCCTGGAACGCGGATCGCGTACCATGCGTTGAAAATTGCTTAGAACGTTCACTCAGCCCAGAAAGAGAGTTGTTCGCTCTGCTCGTACATTTTCTTGCGATCGTTGCGCCAACCTTCCTGCCAATTTCGCGCGAACGTTTCAAACGTCACGTATAGCTGGCATTTTTAACGCCTTGACTGGCACGGGAGTCAACGATGACCGTCAGCACGAATTTAATGTAATGATTAATATGCAAGGTAGCAAGTGAAGAGCCAACGTCTCCTGCCAGGGGAGAGTCTCTCCCCTGCTTTGAGATTTAAATTGTTGCGTGTAATTGTTATTCCGTTTAGATTCCCTGTTCCTATTATTTTATCTAACGATTGTTATCAAAATTCTATGCAGACATTTATGCATTTATGATGTATACGAAAGATACTTTAGAAATTCCTAAACGTTCATGGGTCAAAAATAGAATGTACTCGTACTGATTTTTAAGTGAATCGATAATTTCTGATTATTTGTACTGATTTTTTAATAATTTACTGAGCAATCATTTTTTATAAAACTGTTGCTGAATTTTGTAGTAATTTATATTATTATATTTAGGTTATAATGTGCAACCTCTCAGGACCCACGCTTTGGGTATCTCTGTTCTAAAGTGTACGTACAATGAACAAGCATGCAATTACGTGACGCACAGCGTTCAAAGACTGCTCCATTTCGCAGAACATTTCTGTACTGTAATGGATTTAATAAAACGATTCCGTTGCGATATTTGTCAAATAACGGAATAACGTAACCCGGATATGAGATTGGTATCTTTTGGCATTGTAATCAATGCAGCCGGCATGAATGCTCTGCCGAGCCATTAACATTCGCGTCTCTATCGCTTAATTGTCTGTAAACAGAAAGAATTCACGCGATACAGGATACAGATATTTGAATGGAAGGCTTTTCCACGTCGTCATTAGAAATTCTAATCGGAAACTATGTTATAATACTATTCTTACTTGTCGTGCACAGCGCATAACGTAAACCAAAATCACTCAATACTGTTGACAGCAGAAACGTATTGTCGGTAGCATAGTTGTGCCGATAGTATTCTGGTTAAGTGATAACATGCGAAATGATAACATTAGACGGTAGTTTTATCACGATGGTTTTCACATCGTGCACAAACATGGCGAAGATTTCAAGAAGGAGGGCACATCTTGCAAATTCGCGCATGGAGCCAGAGTAACGATCGATTTTTATTGCTCGTGAACAATGGGGCGAAACGAAAATTATAGTCCGTACACGAGGGAATTTGCCTGGTCGCCGTTTCACGACGAAACATTAACTTTTACAGTTAAACCACGCACGTGTCCTCGAAAGTAGCAATAAAGCGATACCGTGCACTCGTATGTTCAAAGTGTAAAATCCATCAGTCTTTGTTTGGCGTTCGAGGAGAGAGGAGATTGTTTCTTGTTTTTTTGTCACCACTTTCGCAATCTTAACGAGGGTTAGGCATTCTTCTCCTTAAAAATTTATTCCTTTATTTGTACACGATTAACGCGGCAATTTGCTTTTTACTGTGGGTAGAAATATTTTGCAAGGATATTGCCAGCTTTGTCAGAAAAATACAAGAACCAAATTGCTGACTAATTTGAGAAAGGTTGCTCTACATAATCGTCAGAATTAATTAATTTTCCTGGGAAATAGGATTTGTTTATATATTTTAAATGCTGTATAACGTTCAGTTTTACAATGGGTCTATTTTAGAAGATGAGAATTTTCATTAAGGTGAATCTAAACTTCCGCGTTTCTAAAAAGTTTCAGGGTCCGGGGCCACATCCTATGACAGAAACTTGCATTGCACGTTAGGTCTATTCTACATCCCGTGCGATTTCAACGAGGTGAGGATAGTCACTGTTTTATCGGGGTCACTGACATCATGGCCGATCGTTGCGTACACCGATATTGAGCTTAATGACCGTTTCCCGGCGTTCAATGTCAACTGTTCAATGTCGGTGGCCACATTTGCATGAACCACACGAGCGAGAAAGCTGCGACTACCACGTCGTGAAAATCTTTATACACCTTCGTATATAACGTACATACTGTTGTTTTTTACAGAATTATCTTCATAATATGAATTATGAAACTTTTTTCTGTGCACTCTTATGTTAAAACGATGCAGAGCGTTAATCACTGTCGTATGTTAGGTATGTTCAAATGTCAAACATTTTTTCTCACGCGCCTTTCTCTTCGCAAGTATTAGACAATTCCCCTTTCCCATTCAATGTCAATTCCACGCCTAATACGATGCATAACTTACAACAGCAACGGAGTATAAATAGAGAAAAGAACGAAGACATTCTAGATCACCACACTCACCATTGGAAATGACATTGGTTGCGGAGTATCTCTTACAGTAGATCAAGTCAATTTTCAGGTGCTGTTAATGTGGAATTAATTACGTTTGCTATGATCTTATGTTACTTTGTATTACCTACCATTTGGAGGATCGATAAGTTGTGCAAAAATCAAATTAATTTATCTGGAGATCAAAAAATTCCTGTGTATGCAAATTTTCACCATCTTTCCTCAATTTCTAAATTTTAAAACTTGCAAATTTTGAAATTCTCATATGGCCAGTCACCAAACCTAAATCCTCCAATCTCTAAACACCTGTCTCCAAATTCTTAACCTTCTAATTTCCCAAATTTCCAATTATCCAACGTTCCAAACCTCCAAACTACCGATTCTAACTCCAAATTCCTAAGCTAGAGAATGAGATCCTCAGCATCGGTGCCCGCAGCGTGTACCGTTGCCCTTGAGCTCTCTAACGAGCGTTGGATCAGTCCATCAACGATCTGCAGCAATCCATCGAACCGATTATTGTCTCGAGATTAGCCAGCCGCAAAAACAGATTGTCCCTGTAGAATTTCTATTTGCACGGAGTAAAAGAAAAAAATGGCGGGACGCGGATCGTGGAGAGGGAGAGAAAGAGAAGGTCGGAATCGAGGCTGTCGGTGAAGGCACAACGAGAGGCACGTTCAGTCGTCCGGACCCGCTCGGTCGGTCTAAAACAGTATCGGGTACCTGATCCGTATTCCTCGTGGCTCTGTCAGGTCTTCAGTCGTGATAATTCTCGTCCTAATTGTGCGTTAATACGAGAGAACTCGTACGACGGATACAAGGATACGTCGCGACGTACAGGATGACCCGGTGGAATCGTTACTGAATCCACATCGATTTTTCGCGAGGACAGGTACTCAGGTGAGTCTCAGGCATTCATTAAACTTCACGGAACGAAGAATCTTGCTTCGAGATAATTTGCAACGTTATCGAACTAACGACACGTTCGTTTGCGCTAAGTTGTTCGCTGAATTCACTGATAGCGATAGGATAACGATTGAACAGCTGTTGAAATGTTCTGGAACTGATCAATATGCATGGGATATGTTTTTATAGATAGAGGATAATAAGATTCCTCTGCTGAGGTCATTTCAAGAATTTGTGAATAACATGTTGACTCCGGAAAGTTAATTTACGATTTTTGATAGGAGATCAAATGTTCGTCATTTATTTCGTTTGACAGTAATCGAGAGCGAATCGAGCACGTGTTCGAATTCGAGCGATACTTCATTCCGGAGCTTGTGAATTGTTGCAGAGTTGCCTGCAACTCGGCGGGGTCTCACAAAAGGGAAACCATGGGAACAATCGCGTAATCGTATTATTCGTAATTAACTCGGCGATTTACGACGCTTCGAAGACGCCACCTTAACGATGTGAACCACTTGTTCCGACACTGATTCTAATTCGATGACGCCAACATCACAGCTGATCTTTATGAGCCTCATTTTTTCAACAGCTTGTCAGTTTTACGGTAATCAATTAGCACCATGCAATTCGCGAGTAATTGAGGAGTAAATATTTTATACAGGTTTTGTTATTAAACATAGCGAACCGTTTGCGTAAGAGGAAACTCGTATCGTTCCGATAATAGAACAAACGAGATTTGCACGTTTTTCTTCCTTAAATTCGAGACGGTTTTTTCTTGGGTACGCATACTGATCTCATCGTCGTGACTAATCAGTATCTCAACAGATACTCTGCTGATTCCAGAAGGGGATAAATTTAGAATTTCTTTATAATATGTCACTCGATTTCACCTTGATCTCTGATTAGTCATTTCGATCGACTTATCGATATTGATTGCGTGACTCGAGTGCATAACGTTTCGTGCACGCACTCGATTTACCAACAAAATGGAAAATTTGCATTTGAAAACAGAATTACGCAATGTCCATTCTGAGCGTCAACATTACTGCTTTTGTCCAGGTTATTTACATACGAAAAGATTTGCTGTTTTTCAGGAGGATCTATAGATCAATGACATCGCTTAATTGTATAATTAACGTCGAAGTAACGGTTTCAATTAGCCTTTCCTACATTTGTTAAACCGCGTTTAGTTTCAAACGGAGATTTACTCACTGAAACGTTAACGGTTTGATTAATAATCACCGTTGACGAGGAAAAATTCTAGGCACCATCATAAATCTATCAAACAATACGGCAATTAAGCAACCTGGAAAGCGATACGAAAACGCGATTGCTATACGTTTACGACTCTTATCTTAGCACTTCAACAAATTGCAGGCAGATTTTAATACGTGGTATTTTTAAGGTGCGATAAATAGAATTTTTATGTTCATCGTCATCTTTATTCGTCTACTCAGGGATTCTCAATCTGATCGGTTATTGAAAACTAATCCTATACAGAAAATGCAAATTTTTATAACAAATTGTACTGCAAGTGATTATTTTTTTCATTAATACTTTATTTCAGTAATCAATAATTTATTTCATTAGTCATTCACTTCATTAATCATAATTCATATAATCAATAATTTAATAATTCATTGAATTAATAATATTATGTATTTTACTTGTTCATCCAGAAATCCAACTTAAATAGTCTTAATACTAAAAAATCTCAAAGTACTGATAAAAAATTTAGTAACTGTTACAAAATTCAAAATTATTAATATAAAAAATTATTCAATAAATCCAACATTGCACTATAAGAATAAAATAACAGTACAACATAATTGATGTAATAAGCATAAAATATAAAAAAGATAATGTTTATCAGTGATTGAAGTCATAGCCTTTTCCTGAAACGCCCTCTAGAGTGAACGGGAACATAGTAGTTCGATTATCAGAAACGACTGGCACCTAATTACAAAGAATTTAATCAATTAATTAAGTAGAGAGGATTGATGAGCGTTGTCTGAAGCGATTCGTCTTAGTCAACGAGCCACGTACTTTCATAAATTGATTCGTCCACGTGAAATTATTCGAAGAACCGTATATAGCTACTGTTAAAACGGCCTCCTCTTTTTCCTGTGAGGCTGTTCGCAGACTGGTCTCTACGAAGGGGCCACTGTAAATCCGAACTCTCCGTAGTGTTACATTCCTAAGATGACTCAGGTGTGCCTCACAGTTCCCCGCGGTTCGTCGCCAAGTCTTTCCGATAGAAGATGGTTCTGCTTGTTAACGAGTCTTCACTGACCCCGTCGTCTCTCAACATTTCGTTGAACTCAGTATTCTAACACCCATAATTCTACAACCAATTTTTCCTTGAAAAACTATTAAAACGGTGCAACTTTTTTAATCTGAAGATTTGGGGTGAATTCGTATTTCGCAAAGCAAAATATCTCGCAATAAAATTTGTCGATTATATGTTCAATTACTTGAACATATGTGAGATGAGTGACTTCAATAACGTGAGGTAAACAGTTATGAGAGGTAATCAAGTAAAAGACTGGTCTAAAATTATATTTAGTATGCAAGATTTTCAGCTGATACTGAAGAAGGAATGTATTATAGAAAGAAGTATACAGATTGTTGATAATTATCTGTTTAATTATGTTAACAATTATTTTTAACTGTATCTTTATCTTCTTATAACAAGATCTGAAGAATATTACATTTTTATCATTGAGTTCTAAAATTAACTTTAAACTCAAGAAATTACCGAATTCTTTAATCTTGTACATTGACTGATATCTTGAAATGAGATTATGTCAAATGACTCCATTCTTACATATAAAATAACGTGAAAGAATAATGATAAGAAATTCTTCAAGTTTCAATGACTGTACAAGTATCAATTATAAACTGATTAACAAACACCAATATTTGTTAACGATATCAGTAAAATATCGGTAATACGCTAATATTACCAAACACGAAATTATCGAATTATTAATAAAACAGGAAGCAGAGCAAAGCTTTCTAACAAGCTTTCTCAAACGAATTAATAACCGCGCTAATTTAAGTCAAATATACTTACATCACTATTGTTCGAATAGAAAAGTTCGATGCATTTTCCTGCAATAAAATCTGCCGATTTTAATTTCACGCGCCGACGCCTGCGACGATTTCACGCGGAAAAAATGATGGCCGCTGAAAACGATCCGCGATTATTGGAGCGAGCTGGTTTCGGGCATTCGTTACACTCCTGATCGCCGGTCAGCCTCGTCGAAACGAAAGCTTTCGAGTGAAAGTGCCTTTGCTTGTTCTCTCGTAAATTCTTCATAACATCGTAATTCGACGTCGCGATCTTGAACGAATGGATCGTCAGGCTTACATTACTGCGAGGACGAGGAATGTACGGGGGTCATGCACAGGGTGCTTCAGGAATAGTAAATAATCTAGTAAATTACAATATGTACTTCCGGCAGAACATGTGTCTTTCATCTGTGCCTCATTATCAACATACATACAATATGGACCTACAGCTCTACTTTTTACTTTGACTTCTAAATTCTTAAAATTCTATGTTTTCAAATATTTAAATTTCCCTATATTGCTGTCCTCTAAAGTTGTTATAACCACCAATTTTGTAGGATCAGTAATTTCTATGTTATCAAGTTTCTAAGAATCCAAACTGTATCTCCAAATCTTTATGTTCTCAAGTACGTAAGTTTCTACATTCTTATATTCCTAAACACCTAAGTCCCTAAATTTCTATGTTCCAGAATCTTTATATTCCCAAATACCTACGTCTCCAAATTTCTGTGATCCAGAATTCTTATGTCCTCAAATTTCTAAGGTCCCAAAATTCCTCTATCCCCAAATCTTCACATTCTCAAATACCAACGTCCCCAAATTCCTATATTCCCAAATATCTAAGTCCCCAAATTCTTATGTCCCCAAATTTCTATAATCCAGAATTCCTACGTCCCCAAATTTCTACAATCCCAAAATTCCTCTATCCCCAAATCTTCACATTCTCAAATACCAACGTCCCCAAATTCCTATATTCCCAAATATCTAAGTCCTCAAATTCTTATGTCCCCAAATTTCTATGATCCAGAATTCCTACGTCCCTAAATTTCTACGATTCCAAAATTCCTCTATCCCCAAATCCTCACATTCTGAAATACCTACGTCTCCAAATTCCTATATTCCCAAATATCTAAGTCCTCAAATTCTTATGTCCCCAAATTTCTATGATTCAGAATTCCTACGTCCCCAAATTTCTACAATCTCAAAATTCCTTTATCCCCAAATCCTCACATTCTCAAATACCTTCGTCCCCAAATTCCTATATTTCCAAATACCTAATTTCCCAAATTCCTACGTCTCCAAATTCCTACATTACCAAAGTACTACTCCCCCAACTTCATCTCTAAACTCTTACATGTCCAACAACTTACGTTCCCAAATACCCAAGTCCCCAAATACTTAAACCCTCAAATACCTTCCTAAATAAATTCTCAAATTCCTCTGACTCGAAAACTCCGAAATTTCAAAAGTCGTGATTACTTCCACAAAAAAACCACCCTGTACATTTAATTTCGGGATTGACCCAGCAGCATACGCACGCTACTTTCAGACTTTCTCGTCCAATTACGCAACCCCGGTGGACGACCGGTTCACGAAATTCATGCATGATAATAATCCAACGATACTGTTGACCGTAGACGGCCTTCCCGGCTATCGTTTCGAGGCTGTACTGATATCTGTCAGTTGGATTACTATCCGACTGTAAGAACGGAAAAGGTAGGTTCGTACGAGAGACACAGAGGCGCCGTGACACACGTGGATATGAAGCTGTGTATACGCGTACATACATATGTACTGTGGATTTATTCTACCGTGACGCTAGCCGATTGACACTCAAGATACAAAACTGGTCCGTGAATGTGATCGTTTAAACGTTAATATACGCGAAACGATGGAATGCGAGCGTTAACTGTTCTTTTCTGCTGAAAAGAGTTGCACGTAGCGAAAGTCGATTGTAGAGGTTTATGCACAATGTTGAAACGTTTGAATGGACGCTGACAAAATGGAGTCGGGTGATAACAGCTGCTGCAACTGATTTAGAGCTTTCTGAATCAATTTTCTTAGACTTCATTTTTCTTCTAGTAATATTACTACTAATTTCAGACTACATGAAATTGGCAAGTAGATTATTAATATCTGGTATTGATTATTTATTGATTATTATTATAGTCTTGTTTTGGTTTGATACATAGTCTCAGTGAACTTATTCCTCTGTATTTTATTGTACTTATTTTTACTTTAGATGCACTGTAAATGAGGTTAACGTTCAAAGTCAAGGTTGATAAATTTTTGCATCTGTAACCCAATGACTAGAATGTAAGTAGATCATTATAGTGGAATCGTTGAATAAATTATAATACCAATGAAACCTTGAATAAATTATCAAACCTACGTATAATACAGTTTGGAGTGATTGATGAGCAAACGCAAATATAAATTTTTAACCATAATTAATCATTTGTCTCTTGCGTAAACTAAGCATGGGCTTATCTATCGTCTTCAGATATTAATAAAACAAATATAATTATTGTAATGTATTGTCAAGATGAATACAATTTCGACTTCTATAAAATTACTATTATTATTATGCACAAATAACGTTAATGTATACAGGGGGTTAAAATAATAAATGCAGATATGAATTTAATAAAATATTTTTGTAATGTACAAATAATGTCAAGATGACAAATTTTATTGTAAATTTAATAAAATGAATATAATTATTATTATGTGCTTCAGTCATCTGCAATTTTCACAAATAATTTGATAAATTGAATAAACGTAAAATTGCGAAAAATGAAGATACGAAACCTCGTGAGATGTTGTAGGAGCAGAAAGATTTCTACAAATACTTCGGTCAATATTTGATCGAACCTCCAGCTAGCAGCTTATCTTCGTTTTATTACTTGTGTATATCGAAAAGAGAAAGATAGACGATCGTTTAAGTGGCGTGTCGAGTGAAAGTCCGAATATAACGAGTGCATGGGCCCTGCCAATACCTGTTTCACGTGCCGCATAATTAATGTCGTTTCGCAAATAGCAACGTGCGCGATATTGTCCGCCGCTGTTTTTCCTTCGATTTTTGTTCCGTTCACGACCAGACGGTAGCCTGACGCGGCAAAATGGTTTCTCCAAGGAGAAACGTGATCGCCGATAACCGTTTACTCTCTGGACCATGCGAAAATATTCCGATAACTTCGTACCGGATCAATTATACGGTAATGGAGCTCGGAATAATTATTGTATATTTGCTCTTTTGCGGATGAATTGCTGGGAAAAATATGGTCGTAAACTTAGGCTGTATTTAGGTTTCTAAATTCAGTTGGGTTCCAGCTCTAAAATTATAAAATTCCAAAAATTATCAAGCTTCCTAAAATTCCTAAAATTCTTAAAATTCTCAAAATTTCTAAAATTTCTAAAATTCCTCAAATACCCAAAATTCCTAAATTTCCTAAAACTCCTAAAATTCCTAAAATTCTCAAATTCCAAAAATTCCAAAAATTCTAAACAGTTATTTCATTACTCTTGCATCCACCGTACACAGCCCTACTCAACACAAAAACGCAAGCATTATCTTCCAAATGCAACTACAACCCACAGCCAGTTATCCACAATAGAGACATCAGCATGCACCTCCAGCACGTTCCTTTTAAGTATAACTGTACCTGTCATCTGTGATGAATCCCAGACCTAGACCTACGTTCACCATTCCCAATATCCAAGCTTTTAGAAATTCAACTGCAACGTGTTCGGATTTCTTAAATCCCGTACGACAGTTCGCCTACTTTACGTAACATTTTCTTCTTCGACATTCACGCATCATTCGACTGACGATGAAACAATCCACTTAAACGCGCAATTCAAGCGTCAGCCCGCGGCTAAGGTTTAACCCGGTAACCAGCAACGGCTTTTCATGATCTCCTTCATGATCCTCGTGTACGACCTCAATCGCTATCAGCCACTACCTGCATGGTCATTTCTACGACCGACATTCGGCACATTGATATTCAACATCGTTGACAGCCTGGAAAATCTTGTTTCGTATTCGTCGTAAACGGGTCTGCCGTTCAGAATTTATCACCTGGATGCTCTTCTTTTTTGCATTTCGTTCTAATTACACTCGCAAAAACACCTATTAGCAATGGCTTTAGAATGTTCGATGTTTTGCGATGTGCAATTGCTTTTATAGTCGGTTATGCTATACTTTTTGCATGTGTGATTCATGAATGATTTTGTTGAGGCTTAAGGAGTTTCTTTTTCACATGAGTTATGAATTACTTCGCATAATATTGTTGTGCAATCCATTCATTTTCATATTCTTTTTCATGCTCTTTACTCCATATATTCAAGTTTGTGCATTCTGTAAGTATTTAATGTCTGCATCCACATGTATCCTCTAGGTCCTCAAAGTTCTGTATTTAATGTCCATATGTCCCCTAGGTCCTCAATGTCCTATTAAATTATTTATATTCTTCAAATCTCTCAGAACTCCATATTTAAAATGTCACCTTTAGCGCACCCGAACTTTCACAAAAATCGATCAAAGATACTCAAGTTTTTCCCCAGTTCTCGAAAACAGCGAATGGATGATAAAAACTAGTAATCCAGTAGAAGCTTAATGAGTTCTTGATATTCCGGCGTTCGATAAAAATTCGATGATCTACGACTTCCTCGATTTAATGTTTTCGAGATAACGAGCGAAGGTTGCGCACGGAGGATGTAACTGGAAGCTACCTGGTAGACGTTAAGTATCCTCATTAACGCGAGGATCAACGTTATCCCATATGAAATTTCAGTCCTTCTGTCTTTAATATTTTTCTTTACTCCTGAAGCTGGTTATCTCGTCTTTACGTAACGACTGGGATGACTCAATCTTGGGAACGAATAGAATCTGAGGAAATCTATCACAATGGAAAATCATCGTACGCGAAGCTACCGTGAATCCTATGGGATCGAGAAAGTTTTGTACCACGTTCAAACTGTATATTTTTATTTCTGCTCCTATTTGAAATATTTTCGTCTCGACAAGTTTATATTTTCGTCGTGACAAAAATTGTACGTGACTAGTTGACGTGTGAATCAATGGCGTCCATATTGCTTTTGGCTGTCTATTTATCAGATGTGTAAAATATGTGAATAAGCTTGTATAGTATAAGAGATATAGAAGAAATGTTGACAGTGGTATTTTAAATATTATTGAACAATTATTTTTGACGAATGTAAAATTGAATATTTTAGTTAACAAATTTCTTCAACCATTAATTTTTGCTTAACGAAACTCACTAGCTATGTTCACTTACCTCAAACATTAACTATGAATTTTTACTTAATTCTGTAGCTATGAATTTTTACTTAATGAAACTCTGAATATAAATTTTTACTAAAAGTAACTTAACCATAAAATTTTACTTAACTCTCTAAATATAAATATTCACTTAACAAAACTCTCTAGCTCCACATTTTCACCTAACCTAATTACAAATGTAGACCTAATAAAAATCAGTAAAGCAGAAATATTCAGAGAAATGTAACAAATTCAGTGTTTACTGAATATTAGAAGGTATGTACTTTAAAACGTAAGAAGGTAAATTCGACGCGTTAACCTAACCTAAAAGTGATGTCTCAAAGGGTACCTCGATTCATAAAAATTCGCCCATGGAGACAGTAGCGTCCTGATTCTCAGAGTCTCAATATGAATGAAATTAGACACCGTTCGACACCTCTGTCTTTCAAGGATTCTCTTTCGTCCTATCTCGTATCTGGTTCTCCGATAGTTCATTCGATATTATGTCGGATGACCGCGAGAAAAATTCAAGTCTCTTCTTCCCTGATCCACTCGTTACGAGTCGGATTTGTATCGTTTGATGTAACTATCTCGTGCACGTGGGAAAACAGGAACACGGTGATCGTGGAGTTAATGAACCGTTGGTTGGCGTTTTTAAAACGAGCTTATGTGGAACACGGAGAGTGCAGCGAATGATTTCAAGTATCTGTTGATGATCGTGTGCCTAGTCATTGACTCAGTTTCGATTTAATCACATATCGTAAGTGCGTGTTTCCTTCTGAAAAAATCCCCGTAATTCGCGATTTAATGCCGTGCTTCGGTGTTTAAATTAAATTGCTTCTACTTAATTTAGGATCCTCAATCTTCGATTTGCTATGCAAAATTACGTTAATTGGCACAGTTTCCGAGGTGCTCGGTTTTTAATTATACTAGTAAATTAAATGTGTAATGTCAGGATAGTACTCATGCAAATATGCACATTTTTGAGTAGATAAGTAGGACAGGTTTTTTTTTTTAAAAATATATTTTCTAGGTAATGCATATGTTTTGCATGATGTTCTATACATATTACATACACATTCAGAATTATTATTATTATTAGTCATCTGAATCTACTGTATGTGTATTTATCTACATGAAGAGATATTTGAATTACAAAAAATGTTGCAATACAGAAAGCAAAAATAAAATTTCTCCAAAGTGACTACTAGAACGTTTGCTGGCACGATGGCCTAAAATTTCCGCTTGGAAGACTAATGAGAATCATAGAAAACATCAATGCCATCGCTGAATTCGTTTAACAATTCAATGCGTATCAAATAATTCGTACATAATTGAATTTCCTTCAATTAAGAATTAAATTGCAATTAATAAGTGAACGATCTTCTCATTAGAAATTAAAATGAGGGTTCTAATTCAATCGGATCTAATAAATTAAGAATTCCTAATTATAGATCATGTTAGTAATCTTCTGAGCAACAGCATTTACTGGTAATTTTCTATGTGACGTCTTAATTTAATTTGTGTAAAATTATTAATTTAATGATGCTTATAAATGTAATGTTAATTTGTTATTCACATCAAATTTACTACTTATGTTTCGAAATTAGTATGAAATAGAACAGAAATATTTTAAAGTAACAATAATGTTTTGTAATAATTTCTTTATATAATTTTAATTTATTAAAATTTGTCTCCAAAATGATAGAAGAAATTTCAAGGTAAAAATTGTACTCAAAATGAATGATATGCAAAATGAAAGCGTTCTAAGAAAAATGGAAAATGAAAGACACCAAACGTTTAAAAATTAGTCCAAAAATTGAACTAAATTCATTTCGCAATGTATCATCTCCTAAAATAAAATTGAAACATTTTAACAAAAATTCACACTTAAAAAAAATTATGTCCACAAAGTGCACTTCATACAAACGTTACAATGCTATACAAAAGCAATGCTATACAAGTATAAAAAGGACTAAATCCATAAATGAATAATATATGAATAAAAACAGTATACACAAAACATTGTGCACGTGTCTGAAAAAGATAAACGTCCGAAGCGAGCTTGAACTGCATAAACATCCGGAGGCAACTGATAACTCCCATAGAAGTATGAAGCGGCATTTGAATGGTGCCAGAATTCACGCCTCCCGTAATGAAAAGCAATGAATCGAAGAATCGTTTGAATAGAAGTTCCCAGCTGGTCGTAGTGCGTGGAAAAGACCAAGGACGAGAAGGATCGTTCGGCAGGAAGAGGAGCGATTAGAAGAAGGAGCGGTTAAACCGGAAAGTCGAGCGTGGCCGGGAGAGACCCCGAAGCAAAACGATCCTCGAACGAGCCACGCAGCCAGTTCTCTGGCCAACCATGATTACCACCATAATTGTTCGCGTCGTACGTATCGAACTTCCGGTCGTGAGCAGCCGAGGATGCGTGGCCCAGGGATGGCGCGTGTCCTTGCGCGTGCCTCAAAAGGCGGATTATTCCTTCGCTTCTTCGTGTTTTCAATCCCTGCATCATTTTATAAACTCTCAAATTTCCAAAAAATTGCAATTCTTTATCTTTATTGAAAATATATTTGGGAATTTTTGCGGGGTAGTCTTCGTGTACTGTCAGCCATTTTGTATCGGAAATATAAATGGGGGATGTATGCAGATATTTTCTGTAGAGTATGACGTTTAATTTGACGTGACACAAGTGCCATTTTGAGGTACTTTTATGTCATGAATTTTGCACAGACCTCTTAGGTTCACATATGTACGTGTCATATGTGATGTGTCATTTGCACTAAAGTTTTAGATAATTAGTTAAAATTATGTTAAGATAACGTTCCAATTCTATACTAAAAAGAAGTTTTAGACTATAAAAAAATTTCAAAGCAACTTTGCAAAATTGTAGAGACTATGGATCACAATATTCGACTCATCAAAAAAACCTGTTGTATTAATAACCTTTCAACTAAAATTTCTACCTTCTCCAAAAAAATTGTAAAGAAATAAATTGACCATATACCGTATTTACCGTGTACTTAAAGAAGTAAGTGTAGCAAAGATTATCCTTGTCAGAGACATAAGTAGTTGCAGCCAACGCTGGTCAGACTGCGTGAAATGAATCACGTGTTCGCAGCAATATTATTCGTAATTCTCGACATCGCATTAAATCATTATATACAATTCGAATAAACGATTCCATGAATAGCCAGGCGAAGTGTGATGCCCGGTCGTCGCACAATAAGTAAGTGGTTTAATGGTATCAAGGCACGAGGAGGCTAATATTAAGCACGTTTTCTTAATAGATGATAAAAATATGACCGGTAACTTGCGTACCAAGACAGCTTTCCGATACCTATATCTCTTATAACCAGTTCTCTGAGAAGATGCGATCGTTACATGCTGGACATCCGGTCGTTCTCCATGAACTCTCAGGAAAGTCAAGCACCAAAGTGGAATATGTCCTTGCACGCTTTCGATATTCGATATCCTTTCCTATTCTTCCTACATTTTATTCATTTAAGAATTGTTCTACAGATCAATATTGATATTGCAAAAATTCCTAATTTCCCATCATTCAATTTAACATATTTCAAATTGGAACTTGACCACGTGTCAAATTTACTGTATCAAATTTTGCAGATAAAAATTATTAAATAAAATTTGACCAGTGATTGTATCAACAATGGGTTGTATAGTCATAATCAATATTATCTAAATGACTGTATATCTATTTTATACTGCATCTAATTAATTTTGCAATAAAAATTATTAAATAAAATTTGACCAGTGATTGTATCAACAATGGGTTGTATAGTCATAATCAATATTATCTAAATGACTGTATATCTATTTTATACTGCATCTAATTAATTTTGCAATAAAAATTATTAAATAAAATTTGACCAGCAACTGTATGAACACTGGATTGTATAGTCATAATCAATATTATCTAAATGACTGTATATCTACTTTATACTGCATCTAATTAATTTTGCAATAAAAATTATTAAATAAAATTTGACCAGTGATTGTATCAACAATGGGTTGTATAGTCATAATCAATATTATCTAAATGACTGTATATCTATTTTATACTGCATCTAATTAATTTTGCAATAAAAATTATTAAATAAAATTTGACCAGCAACTGTATGAACACTGGATTGTATAGTCATAATCAATATTATCTAAATGACTGTATATCTACTTTATACTGCATCTAATTAATTTTGCAATAAAAATTATTAAATAAAATTTAACCAGCAACTATATCAGCACTGGCTTGTATAGTCATAATGAATATTATCCAAATTAATTTTAAAATTGGAATAATAAAATTGAACAGTTGAGTTGTTACAATAAAAATTGAGGGACGAGGCAGCTTAATTTATTTAGTTTCAAATGCTATTTTAAGAAAATAAGTCTGAGAAAGTATCTTGAAGCTTCTCAGAATAATACCAAAACCCCCATAGGATATAATTAGAATGGAAACATTACCCTTGGCAAATGCATTTGGTTAACGGAAATGCAGTTCCATAGGAAACGCGTAATAAACGTCGATAATTACGGAACTAATCGGCTATACGAGGGAAAAGTCTAAGAAACAATGGGACACGCACAATAGGTAAAACTCCATCGTGCATGCGGTTTCTTCTGGTTAATTCGTTTTGAAAGCCCATCAATATTCCCGCGGCAGTTCCACAACGTGTACACGCGAAGAGAAACGAGCCGAAGCGTAGAAAGCATTAAGCCGAAAAGTCACGTACCGCGTAAACATGCTTGACGATCGAGTATACGTTTTCGATTCTTCTGTTCGATACGACCTTTCGATTCTTCAAAACGTCAACCGAGGTCGAAGGAAAATAATCCATCTTTACACTCGGATGACCATACGAAAGGATCGTTCTTTCCTATCGATGGATTCGAAAGTTTGCAGGAAAGTGAAACGCAGGAAAACTCTTTTTTCGTCGGAATACATTAGCTGCGGGGAAAACTAATTGCGGAGATAATTGGCTTAGAACTTTTTATGCGATGGCGAGATTGAGAGGATGCAAATTTTTTGAGTTTTGACTTTCTTTGCTGCCATTTTGACGACTTTAAATGTACGCTTTACCACGTGTTGGTCAACCATGCGTGATCACATGTGTAAATGGTAATGACACATGTGGTCAAAAGTTCTAGTACCAACTTGACAAATGTTACCTATCCTTTTCCTTTCGTATTTGATCGAAAAAGTATATCATATTTACTACAGTTAAGTATGACAGTTAATATCACATATGGTATACCTACATATATGTAATTAGCAGGTAAATGCACGAAGCAGCCAAACGAAGGACAATATGTCAGCAAGCTCCAGACTAAAATAATTGATCTAAACGTTTGTCTAACGTGAACAAGCATTTGCTATTCCTGTTACGACCAGCCAGTTACACGTCACCGACAGAATTTACTTATTCGAAGGACCATAATTTAACTCCGTGTACAACGTGATTATTCACCTCTGTTGCAACTATGTTTGATAAAGATATACCACGTTCATGGTAACTCGGCGGCCTCAAATTGTCTTTCTTGGGATCACGTTCAGAACGGAGAAAGGGTTGTCCAACGATCGGCCTTGAGTCTCCGTCCTTTACTCACACGTACTCCTGTACGTGTATGCACGCGTGTAACCAAATGCATAAATGTCAACTACAGGCTCCATTTTGATATCTTGGTTGTAAAGCCGGGGAAAAAACGTCTAACTTCTAATGCGATTTCGTCACATAAAGGTATCGTGGAATGACAGTTACGAGGTATTAATTTTAAGCTTCAGAAAAATGTACATATGCTCTCGTTAATGTTTTTATTGTGAATTTGGATAACTCACGTCGTTAACTAAATTATAAAGGGAAAACAAGAAGTCCAGTTTCATGACATAAAAGTGTCACGAAATAGTACTTGTGATATATCAATTTTAAGCTTGAAGCTTGACAAAAATGTTTACGTAAAGTCTCCATTGATATTTTTACTGTGTGAGTGAACTGAGGAGAAAGAAAGAAACCTCACATGGCTGTTTACCAAATTATCAAACGGAACGTAAAAAGTCTAGTACAATTTCATGACATAAAAGTTTCACAAAATGACACTTATGATACATCAAATTAAAGCTTAGAGCTTCACAATAATGACTACATAAAGCCCCCGCAAATATAATGAACATACAAGTAAATACAGAAAGAAGTATGAAACAACTCACATCGTTATACACCAAATTATGAAATGTAAAATGGCGAAATCTCCAGCACAATTTCATGACATAAAAGTATTACAAAATCACTCTTGCAATACACCAAATTGAAGCTGAAAGTTCAAAAAAATGACTACATAAAGTATTTGTAAATACCAGTAAAATAATCGACAATTGCATCTAATAGCACTACGATACAACACATTTCGACGAATAAATATAATCGTTATGATCTCATGAATATATCTACAGTTTCATCTGCAACAATTTAACACGCTAACTTTTCTATAAACGAATATATTAAATCGTGATACGCGTACGGATAAGAGAAAGCGAACCAGAAGATTCTGTGCCAAAATATTCTAGATACCTGCACGTTCGCGGTGTTGAACGTTGTGATTAGCATAATGACTTGAACCTGTGTAAACCGCGAAAGGCTAGTTTTACAACTTCATCGTAGATTTCGGTCTTATGAATATGCATGGGGTTCATGCTTGTACTACACGTGGAAGAAAGTACGAATGGAAAGCATGCGGCTCGTTAAGATTGAATTTTTTATACGACAGACATCCATATTTTATTGCCACGCATGTGGTTGATCGCGATAGTGGAAAAACAGGGGTTCTTATAGAGATGTAGTCATTTTTTAATTAACATGTTTTTAGGGTGAATAGATATGGAGACACATACATTCATATGTGCATACATATACACATGCATTTTACATACATAGATAGATGCATACATACATACATACATACATACATTCATACATTCATACATTCATACATTCACACATACATACATACGTATATTGACACACAAATTCATTGACACATACATTCATACGTACATACACACATTCATTGACTCATACATTCATACGTACATACACACATGCATTTATACATACATAGACAGACACATTCATACATACATACATACATACATACATACGTATATTGACACACACATTCATATATATACACCTAGACACAATCATTAATATATACATTCATACGTACATACGCACATACATACTTCCGTGCATACATCCAGACATTCATGACATAATGACATATTGTATACTGTTAATTCAATTAACATACATACTTACTATCAACCAAAAATATATTTCTGTTCAAACTATAATCCGTTACCCGTACCTAAATGACCCACTTCCTGATTTTATTTGAAGAAATCTCAGCGTTCACTTTTTGTGATCCAACCTGTACAAGTACGAGCATCACGCACACAGTTGAACACACACGAGCGCCATGCCGAGGGCATAGTTACACGGCTATTCCAGCGAGGAATGTCTGGCATGTCGCTCTCGTCAAATGGCCAGAAAATAAAAGGATTACCTCGGCCGCGGCCTTGATAGAAGGTTTCCACCGGGCAACCGGGTTCCCTACGGTCAGCTACCACGATTCTTCAGGGGTCAGCTACCACGATCCTACGGGTCAGCTTCCTCGAAGATGACAAGATATGAGCTACAGTCTGTCACATAATAACGTGCCAACGATATCTTCATGAAAATTCGCTTTTCGAAGTCAATTTAGTGAAGTGATTCATTTGTGGTGTGATTCGAGGATTTGCGGTTTGGAGATTTGGATGATTGGTGATTTGGGGATTCGGGAGATTGGGAATTTAGGGATATGGGGATTTGGGAAGTTAGGGATCTGAAGATTGAGAGATTGGGAAATTGGGAGAATGGGAAATTGGGAGATGGGGAAATTGGGAGATTGGGAAATTGGGAGATGGGGAAATTGGGAGATTGGGAAATTGGGAGAATGGGAAATTGGGAGATGGGGAAATTGGGAGATTGAAAAATTGAGAGTTTGGAAAATTGTGGGATTGGGAAATTGAGAGATTGGAAAATTAAGAAATTGGGAAATTGGCAGATTGGAAAAATGAAAGTTTGGAAAATTGAGGGATTGGGAAATTGAGAGATTGGGAAATTGGCAGATTGGAAAATTGAGAGATTGGGAAATTGAGAGATTGAGAAGTTGGGAGATTGGGAAATTTGGAGATTTAGAAATTGAGATATTGGGAAATTGGAAAATTAGGTAATTGAAAAATTGGAAAATTGGGAAATTGGGAAATTAGGTAATTGAAAAATTGGAAAATTGGGAAACTGGAAAATTTGAGACACCCAAATTTTCATATTTGAAAATTAAAAAACTTGCTCCCTTGCACAATTAAAAACTTGAGAACTCAATACCTTCTAACCACTGAAATCAGATCACCAACATCCCAATGAACCACTCAAAATAATACCCGCCCAAAAAATCCCCAAACAACAATCGAACAATAAAGCAAAGATAAAAGTATATCTACGAAGTATTCGCCATCGATATGGTCCATTCAGGCACAAAGTTTTCTCGTTATCCAAACAAGGAAGCAGTACCAGGCACGTTCACGGTGTACCAAACGATTTCTATCGTTGCTGGCCGTACGTAGCAGCTTCTAAGCAGCGTTGTTCCGAGTACACCGACCTCCAGCGAGATCTCGTATCGATTCTCGGTTAGTTTCCGATCGCGAGAGACCCGAAGGTTCCGATAAGGAGAACGCAGGTGCAAACTCGTACACGCCAGAAGCTTCCAGTCGAGTTTTCACCGTGTTACCTTTCCATAACTATTCTAGTGTCACGAGAAAGCTGACCCTTCTCATCGAACGTTCCCTAGGGAAACGTTATCAAGGTCGTACCTTGTGGCAAGGTGAACCAGACGCTCTCGACGGAGTCTTCCTTCGAGCAATTAGTGGATGCGAATAATCGATCGGAGTCCTTCGAGAATCCTTCAGATTCTCTGGGGGATAATTGTGGTTTGTCCATAAAACTTGGCAGACAAAGGAACAAAAGTGGTCCAAATATGGGCTACTTGCAATCTGATTTGTCAGTGTTTTTCCTTAACACTAGGTTCATATGAACACCCTGTATATTGTCACAGTTGTTAAATATTTTTCAAATCTCTTTCAACTCATATGTGAAGTATACAAAGTTCTCCACATTACAAAAGAGCAAAGATCTAGTTAATTTGTAGCGTGTAATTCTGTTCTGGATAGAATGTAAACATAAAAAGCTACGAAAACTAATTAGTAGCTTGTCAGACAACTGGTAAAACCGGTACTCGTGAAAAAATGTCTAAAATTTGCTTTTATCATTTTGATTTGAAACGAAGTGTACAGCTGGTCTATTAATTGTAAACCGATAGAAGTATTTCGTAATGCTGTTGCACGTTTCCGGACTGCAGCAGCATAACAGGAAAGCGACATAGCACAATGATCGCCATTTGTATCGTACGTTTATTATTCGAGACACGGTTCGAGTTCCGAAGAAACACAGACTCGTGGCAAGTAGCCCCTACGGTATGCCAGAATCGATTATATCCATCTAACGTTGAATTCCTTGAATTAACTGTGTTTGGGTGAACTCACGCGCGAAAACGTTCAGGCTAGATCAAAGAGCCCCGAGGAATGCTGCTACCAATGTGCCTTTCGTTCGTTACGTGTAATTACTGATATCATTGAACCGAGCCACAGGCAAATGGTATCGAACTGGTTCCCTTACCGAACCTACCGCATAAATTACCGATTTAGTTGCCTGGAGTACACGTAATCGTGACTGTTATATAACGATCAAACTTCATTTGATGGGGAAATATGGAGATGGAGATTTGGAGATATGCAGAGTTGGAGATTTGGAGATCTGGGGAATTCATGGTTTGAAAATTTTTAGATTTGGAGATGTGGAGATTTGGGGATTTGGGGGTTTGGCTATTTGAGGATTTGGGGGATTTGGAGGATTTGGTAAATTCGAGATTGGGGGATTTAGAGAGTTAGGGGATTTGGAGAATTCGAGATTTGAAAATTTTTAGATTTGGAGATTTGGAGATTTAGAGATTTGGGGGTTTGGCTATTTGAGGATTTGGGGGATTTGAGGGATTTGGAGTATTTGGTAAATTCGAGATTGGGGGATTTAGAGAGCTAGGGGATTTGGAGAATTCGAGATTTGAAAATTTTTAGATTTGGAGATTTGGAGATTTAGAGATTTGGGGGTTTGGGTATTTGAGGATTTGGGGGATTTGAGGGATTTGGAGGATTTGGTAAATTCGAGATTTGGGGATTTGGGGAATTTGAGGGATTTGGAGATTTGGGGGATTTGGGGAATTCGAGATTTGAAAATTTTTAGATTTGGAGATTTGAAGATTTAGGGATTTAGGGGTTTGGGTATTTGAGGATTTGGGGAATTTGAGGGATTTGAGGATTTGGGGAATTTGAGAGATTTAAAAACTTTTAGATTTGAAGATGTGGTGATTTAGAGATTTAGGAATTTGAAAATTAGGAGATTTAAAATATGGAAATTTACAAATTGTGTAGTTAAAAAATTAAGAAGTTATGTAACTCCAAAATTGAAGTGCCACCTAAAGCTCCGCCTCCAACTAAAACTCTACCTTCAAAGCCCCAGCAGCAGGTAATTACCGAGTCGTAACAACTAAGGTCGAGCAGGTTAACACAAATCATTAAGGAATGCGCGGTAAATTACCTCGCTTGCATTTTCCAAACGGAAAACCTCCTTCTATTTCGACAGAAACGGATAAACATGGTTGAACAGGTAATCGACGATGCTTTGACAAGCAGATCGTGAAAGGTGCTACGTTCGCGCGACGTTAATTGCTGACAGCGTGTATTTCCGACTTTTAATAAAGTGACGGTCGTTTAGATTGCACGGTCAGTTAACTTCTTGCCCCCGTCAACCGGTCTCTTTGCGTCGCGATGCTTCGCGAATTCTGGAATACCGCCGTTGGAAACGAGATCAGCTAATCCGCCTCAGAAACCGACACCGTTCGACTGCCTACTTTTTTCTCGCCGTTCGCTGCGCGGTTGAATAGTTGCCAAGTAAAATATGCCAAGTGTGTCCGGTTCTACGTGAGTTTTTCGCTCATTCTTTCGATTAACGTTGACAATACTAACTAGCTGGAAGATATTCGCATTTTTTGTCTGGTTTCTTTCTTTATGTAGTGGAAGAGCATTGTTAGAGAATTGATTTGCTTGAGCAAAAAGGAGAACTTTTTGATGAAGGTGGGTTTGAAAAATTTGAAGTGTGGTAAATAGATTAGGTGGAATGTGGTTTTTTATGGTATGGGTTGGTTTAGTGAGGAGGACGGTGGATTCGTAAACGAAGGGTTGCGAGTTCAAATCCCCCCCCGCCTTTTATATGTCAAGTTTTTTCAGATATTAAAATTTAGAATTTTTTTACGTTATTTACTTGGAAGTTTGGAAATCTGGAAATTTGGATATCCAGAAATTGGGGAATTAAGTAGTTGGAGAATTTGGGAAATGTGAATTTGAGAAATTGGGAAATTTGGGAATTGACAAATTTGGAAATAGGGAAATTTGAGAATTGGAAAATTTAGGAATTAGAAAGCTTAGAAATTGGGAAACTTAAGAATTGGAGAATTTGCGAATTGAGAAATTTGAAAGTTGGGAAATTCAGGAATTGGAAAAATGTGAGAATTGGGAAATTTAGGAATTGGAAAATTTGAAATTCAGGAAATTTAGGAATTGGAAAATTTGAGTATTAGGAATTTAGGAATTGGGAAATTTTGTGTTTGAAAAACTTTGGAACTCGGAAATTCAGAAATTGGAAAATTAGAAAATTAGGAAATTGGAAATTTCCCAAAATATACATAAATTTTAAGAGGTAAAAATTCACACAAGCTTTTTCCTTGTAGTTAAATTTGAATTTTAATACTTCCTAAAATTAAAAGAATTTTGAACGAATTGTTCGAAAATTATGAGTAGTATTCCTCTATCTGTATTTACATTACATCTCATCCCTTTTTACCAAGATTCAGTACATTCGTGCAACATGTCTGTTCTTTTTTGGTAAATTCTTCTCCTTCGAAGAGATAAATGGTATCCGGTAAATACTACTCGACTGGAATGATGAATATCTTTGTTAGAGATGAACTCGTGGTCTACAGCATGTACGATGCTTCCGGTGCTCGCGAGATCTGGAAATGAAAATAAAGCATCGATGAACGATAACACGTGCAACATTTGATCACTTCCTCAGCGATTCATCTATTGATGTTTACTCAATAGTTCTGTGCATTTATTTGTATTTGTAAAGTACAAATTTCTGTCTGTATTGTATTGCAATATTTGTTCATTTCTTAAATAAAAATTCCATTACAAATCTTATATATATAATCACAAATAATCTTTATTAAAAATGTTACACTTATGATCTTAAATAACCTTGCAAAATTTGAAGTTTGCATAGTTAAATATGATAGTTAACAAGATAGAAATTTTTTAGTTAAACATAAACAAGTATTAAATATGAATATAAAAATAAAAAATATCTAAACTATTGAATATAAAATTTAATACATGAAAATGACAATAAAAATTGAAGATGTGGTTACAGACCATCATTGACACTAAACTTTGAAATTAATATTTGCTTTGAAATTAAAAACGAAGTTCAAAAATAAATAAACAAGAAATAAAATATAAATTAGTGTACATATTAATTCTTCATCTCCACGAAAATCAACATAGATTTAAAAAAGACCACCTCACCAAATGTAACTTAAAATAAAAAAAACTTTTAATCAACATTATTTACAATCCATCGCCTTCGGTAGTTTTAGCGTTAAAATAACATAGATGTAAGAAACGATTCGCGAAAATTGGAAGGAAATTCCGGCAGAGAACAGAGCGATGTCCAAAATGTAAAATGAAACGTGACCAGTGTGCAGGACATTCTTCGAGTGCTCATAAAGCATTCTTCAGGGTATGGCTACTGGGTCGTAACTCGCTCCGCTTCCTAGGTATTGTAACCTTTCCGAAGGATTCTTGAATCCCGGCTCATCTACAAAGCGGCTGCGGAAGAAAACGTTCCAACCAACTTCTTGCGCACCACTTCTTCAACCACAATATGCTTGCTGCTAGACGATCGAGACCATAATACCGGAACCGTACAAAAATCCTCCAACCAGCCAGCAATTTTGCTTTTCATTTTATTCAATACGTATCCGTGTTACGTTTCTTGCCGATCATTTGAATCCTGATGGGATTTTACGTAAAAACTTTTCATGGGACTTTACATTATATTGTCGATACTTATTCTTATTTATTCTCATAGTTATTCTATAATTACAATCATTGTTATTATGAATTTATAATAGATACACATAGTGATATTGATATTAGGATAAAAATGATATTATAACAATTTTAAATATCTTCAATTCAATTTTCAAAATGATTTAAGTAGTTATCTGTATTCAAAATTTGTTCTGCTGATATGTGCGATACTTTGGAACACACATGTGCGTATGTTTTCTTCGATCACGTATGAACGGTGCAGAAATCTAAAAGCGGACACAAACGTTACATCTACCCTATAAATATTTATCGGGCAATAATCTACGTAGCTTGATAGTCATTACAAGTACTAAGGTACATGACATAATACGTATAGTTATCGTATAGACAGCAAAATGAAAAGTAACGTAGGCGTGCAAGGCACATCTCCCAGAAGATCGAAACAGCTTTCCATTAGATCGAACAGGAATTTCTCCGGCAGAAAATAGAATGTAATTCCGATAGAACAAGCTCGCGTTCGGTTTTAACACAGAAAATAAGCTATACTGTAAGATATTCGCGTTTCAAGTTTCACGTTTCTTGGATACGTCTCAACACGGCTAGAGTGAACCGTGAGATGTTACAAATGGCCGCAGCTCGCGGCAATAAGAAATCATAGAAAACTAGCAGTTGACGTCTCAATATGCACGGCAACCGGACGTTGCATGTTAAATAAATTTTCCACGAAAGTGTTTCTGCCTCGTTAAAATTTCCTGCGTTATTAACTGCGCCTTTGTGAAATCCTCTCGATTAATCTCTTTCGTTTTCCGCGAATCTTCACGCATCGAATCTGATCGTTTCACACTTTTACTTATTAATGGTCGACTTTCTATTCGATCAACTTTATGCTTCGGACAATGTATTTTATTATGTAATTAGAGGACGAACAAGAAATATTATATATTTATGTGTATGTATTATAAATGTTAAATTGTAGTCATAGTTTTAGACAAGTATTCACAAATTTCACTATTACCAAATTTATCAATAAACAAATTTTCTGATTTCCAACTTTCTCAATTTTCACATTTTCCAATTTCTCAATTTTCACATTTTCTAATTTCCAAATTTCCCAATTCTCACATTTTCCAATTTCCATATTTTCCAATAACTAAATTTCACAATTCCTAAATTCCCAATTTCCAATTTTCCCAATTCCCAAATTCCCAATTTCCAATTTTCCCAATTCCCAAATTTCCCAATTCCCACATTTCCCAATTCCCACATTTCCCAATTCCTACATTTCCCAATTCCCACATTTTCCAATTCCCACATTTTCCAATTCCTACATTTCCCAATTTCCAAATTTCTCAATTCCCACATTTCCTAATTTCCAAATTTCCCAATTCTCACATTTTCCAATCCCTAAATTTCCGAATTCGCAAATTTCCCAATTCCCACATTACCCAATTCTCAAATTTCCCAATTCTCACACTTCCCAATTCTCACATTTCCCAATTCCCACATTTTCCAATTTCCGAATTTCCCAATTCCCAAATTTCCCAATTCCCAAATTTCCCAATTCTCACATTTCCCAATTTCCAATGTACAGTCATCATTTGAATAATTTCTAATTTCACATAAATAATACTCAAAAAGTATCGATGCAGAAAACCAGTGCTTGCTCCATCTCTTACCACACGTAATACCCTTTTAATCCACATACATCGCAATCATAGTTAAAATCACACATCATCGTCCCACGAAAAGAGTGTAGGAGCAGAAATCCTTAATTTTCAAATACGATGAAACGCAACGACCCGCCCTCGTGTTCTCGTAAACACATCCTCCCGAGTCGTAATTTCCGGCCGAAGAAAAACCAACGATATTATAGCGAACAAACGTCCAAGGTAGCTACGCCACCCTGCTGAACGCGAATACCGAATGCATCACGAGGAGTTATTTGTAACGACACCTGGATAAGCCTTTACCTACCCGTGGCGCACGATCGTAACGCAAGCACGATCTACGCAAGCTGGCCTCCTTAAATGTGTATTTCGCGTGTCGCGTGTAACACAGGGTCCAAGGATGACAAATCGCCGCGACCAGACTCATGGAACAAGCTTTAATCGTCCATATCGCATACCGAAGTCAGCATGACGTTGCCGAGCGTTACAGAATCGCTGCTACGATATTTGCATCGCGGTGCTTCTAGTGGAGAATCGCTTTTCCGATACTAATAGCGGAGAAATTCGTTATGTGTACATGTATGGAGATAGTTGTGATGTATGGACATTGTAGGCTTTGGAGGTTCGAAGTTTTAATGGACTGGTGGAAGGAGAGGTTCGTGAGGTGCACTTTCTGAAGTTTTGAAGATTGATCTGATCATGTGGATTAATGTGGGGAGAGTCTGACAGTATGGACTGCAAGACATGTGATGAAGACTGAAGTTTCGAAGTTTGATCGTAACATGTGGATTGATGTAAGAACATGATCCGTGGTCCCTGGGTCTTGTATGCAGATGGACTTTTTGAAATTTGGTCTGATCATGTGGACTCAGGTAGCAAGAGTATGACTACATGGTGGTTCATGAAACTTGTGATGTATAGAGATTGAATCTTGGAAGTTTTGAAGCTTGATCTTAACATGTGGACTGATGTAAAGAAAAGAATGATGTGGTCCATGAGTCTTAATATGACTATATGGTGGTCTATGAAAGTTGTGATGTATGGACATGGAGTTTTTGAAGTTTTGAAGCTTGATCTTGACATGTGGACTGATATAACAAGGATATGATTGTATACAGTGGTCCATGAGACTTGTGATGTAGGGATTGAGTGTCGAAGTTTCGAAGTTTGATCTCAACATGTGAAGTGATGTAACAAGAGTATGAATATGTTTCTATAGTATATCAAAACATTTCTATAAACATGTAAATTGTTATCATTGATATGTTTATATTCTATAAACTAAAATTCTCAAAGTTAAATTTGACAAATTGAACCAAATGAAAAAGTACATAAATCTCCAACTCTAAATTTGTCTCACAATTTATACAATTCTATTTATAAACAAAAACTTATGAATGAAATTATTACATTTATAAACGTACAAATAGAGAAGCAGAAACGAAACAAAATTTCTATAAAAGAAAGTGAAAATTTGTGCATCTTAAACAATAGTTTTCCACAACAGTAACCAACGAAATCGACAGCAGCGTTTGATAAAGAAAATTTCTAAAATTGCACAACTAATTGCAAGGTTACATAATTAAGACAACCTTCTATAAATAAGTCTAACGATACCTCGGCACACAGCCAACGAATAAAATGTAATTAAACGGACGTTATCTCTCAGCCAATTAACTTTTGAGTTTCTTCGTTCGCGGTATCCGTAGAATAATTAATTACGGCCTCGTTGCTACTTTGTACAACATTAATTCGTCGTCACACCCAGAACCAATTAACCGCACGGTGTAGTTCGTTAAATCACTCGACTCCCGCCGTTGTTTCGCGTTCCTTTTACAGACGATACAATCTTCCAGGTAATTAGACCCGTGGTAACGTTAAAAATTTTGTTTGCCGAGACATCATCAAATGTCATTGCCAACACGTTACTTCTTGTAACTTCTTGTTAAGGTTACTTCTTGCTCGCGACACCTAATGACTGCTCTATGAATTCTGCGAATTTTGTATCGCTGACAAAAATAATTATTTGTGTCGGCCAATTAAGGTCGCCTCACATTTAGGCGATGTTTATAAAAGTTTCTTTAAATAATGCACAACGTATTTATAACTTGACATTTTAAATGATTGGATTGAATTCCATTGAAGAAAATAATATGGTATTAAAAATGTTTGCACATTATTTGTTCAGTATTAATTTATCTTGATATTATCTTACACGATTTCCACTGTATGTTGCATTAAATGAATTTTATACACGAAGTCGTTGAATTTATACATTTACGAATTGAATTCATGAATTTAATACGGAACATATTGGAAAATGGAATAAGTTTTACTCGAGAGAAAATTTGCTCTTGTTTCAAATAAAAATTTCAAGTGAAACTAAATTTTTATATTTTATATATATTTTAAACATATTTATTGAAAATTAGATTTTACCTCGAACTTGATATTCCTGAATAATTACTCGAATTCTAAAATATTTATTCAAGTAAATTTCTATCATACATTTACTGTAATAATTTCACAAATATCTGTTTTCGTTAATTTGCATTCGTTTACGATTTCATAAAATTATTTTCAATTATCCCAATATCAATATTTTAGAATTTGCTGCAAGTCATTAAGACTGCTTTAATGGAGTTAGAGAAGAACGTGATCAATATCGATGGAACTATGAACAGAACTTAACCTAACTGTAAAATGATTATCTAATGATTCTGGTAGTTTACTGTCAACGATGATTGGAACACCATGAATAATTGCCGTTATCGTTCGCCATAAAATCGAGAACTTGCATGCTGCATGTAGTCTGGTATTATTTGACCCACTTTCTCATGCTGCGCGTATGACTAATCGTTTAATACTTCGACATTAAACCTGTGACTTTTGTCAAAAGTTATTTTCATTTCTGAAATGTCTGGTCTTTCAATTATGTGCAATTTTGCTTAGTAATTTATTGAATCATTAAATGATTTGGGACAAAGTCTTTGATGAAATAAAAGTACAATGGTATATTAATTTGAAGCTCAAAGCTTCTTGAAAATTATTATATTATGCCTTTGTTAATGTTTTTAATATAAATCCACTTGATGGAAAATCATCTCAGTTACCACACTTTTTAATATAAATCCACTTGACAGAAAATTATCTCAGTTATCTGTTTTCTAAAGTTAGGTTAGGTTTGATAATTTTTGCACTTTAAAAAATATGAGGAAAATTTTCAAGTAAAGTACGAAGGTTCAAAATTTTAATTTGCAAGTTACTAGAATTTCAAATTTGCAAATTGCTAGATTTTTAAATTTGCAAATAATAGTTTTTCAAATTCATAAATTGTCAAATTATCTTTACTGACTTTTTCGTCTTTAATTTTCCGAATTTCTGCATTTTTGAAATGGCAAATATAAATTTATAATTTGTTCTCAATTTTCAAATACATAAATCAAGTCTCTTCATATTTTGACTTCCCAATTTTTCTTTGACGAAAATTACTAAAAATAGGAAGCTTGCTCTGTGTTCGCTGTGCATCCACATAATCGCTTTACTTTAATTACCAATTTAATTACTTGTCACATAACGAAGTACGTCAACCTATTTCTAATTATAACCTGTTAAAAAATATTCACAAAAAAACTTCATACAATAATTGTCTCTTAGTAAATAATCTTCAAATGCACCAATGCAATCATTTAATAATACAAACGCCATTTACTGGCACTCCTCATCAAATAACACGTTGCACACCATTTTCGAAATCTCGCTACCCCGCAATAATCCAATATACCAGCTCTTTTCCATAATTCCACAGCGATAAAAGGCAGAATAAATCGAGGAGAATTCCCCGCGAAGGTAGCGTAGAAATCCAATTCAGATTCGATATTCCATCATCCAAAGCGCAGTGCACGTTAAATTTATGGGTCACGGTCGAACGACAGAGAATCGCAGCTCGTATTTTGCATCGTCCCCGTAATTTCCGCGATTCGTGCACTCGTACCGTGCGTATAATTTCAAGACGAAGAAAAAGAAGAAGTTTGTCTCGCGCGATCTTGCGATGCACGTGCACCGCGTAATAAGATAGGCTCCTCTCCTTCCAGCGTGGCATTCGGAAAAATCGCGTGCAATTTAAACGTGGAGCGATAATTCGCACCTCGTGCCAAGCTTGAGGTGAAGCCAAGGTTTACGACCACCGCTTCGCAGCTCCATGGAAATGCACTTACGTGGCCGAGGCAGTATACGCGATTTCCGTGAATGGAAAACGCGATAAGAGAGGTGATTCGAGCCTCGTTGGGAATACCTATACGTTACCTACCCTTAAAAACAAGAGACTTTCTGAGACAAGCTTGACGAGCTTTGCTTGTTTCTTTTGGGTAAGTCGTGGATTAAATTCTTGGACCATGGGAAATATGTATGGTCAAGGTTTAGGTGGACATTTTGATGGACGATTGGGAGATTGAAATAGTTTTAGGTAATGATGACAACACATGGTATTGAAGCAGCTGACATATTTGAAAGAGTTACAATTGAAAAAATAGAGAAGTAGAAGAAGTTTGTAAATTCACTAATTCTTAATTGTTCCTATTATAAAATCTGTAGATTATTAACACTGATATATTTAACTTTGAACTAAATTAGAAAAATAAATAAGTTGGGGATGATAATATATGAACTCCCTAAGAAATTAATTCTTTAGTTTGACATGTTTATAAAAATTTCTTAATAAGCTCTGTCATTTAAGAGACCTATGATACATCATTTTGACATGTTCCATAAATCTAGTATTTGTGTTAAGTTTGTAACTCTATTATTTTTAAACATTCCCATTAAAAAATTTCGAAATTGAGGAGTTATCTTCATAAATTCATAAACTACTTCATAAATTACATCAAGTTGATATAGAAATCTAAAAATGTCCAAATTTATAAATAAAAATAATTAGCAAATTTCAAAATTTAGTAATTTGCGTTCAACTTTTGTTAATTGATCTAAAAGTGAACAATTCTCTCACGGCTATAAATGTTCCTACTTAAAAAATGCACTGTACACCTATTTTTTATAGAGAAGCATTTTCCGTTCTCCACTAATTGATCTCAATTTTTCCTCAACAAGATCGATAACTCGATGCATTCCGAGAGCAAATATTGCAGAACGTTTCGATTTCATCAGCTACGCCAACGGCGACGTCTAACGCGAGTTATCCACGAATCCCTTCAGGCTGGTACCACAAAGTGACCCACTTACTGGACAACGTTCGTTGCACGGACACGCAGACAGTGGCACAGTGTGTACACTCAGGTGCAACGTACGCTTTCTTTCTATAAGGGTATACTCTATTTTTGAATTTTTAAGTGCTTATACCTCTCAAATTTTTTGAAATTTTGAAATTGTCAGATTCTTTCATTTTTTAGATATGTGAATTCTAAGATATTGCATTTTTACTTTTGTAAATTTTTAAATACTTGTGTTCATATATATTTGGATTTCTAAATCCTTAGATTCCACGATCAATAAATTTGTAGGTCCACAATAAACTTGTAGGAATTTATATTCTTAGATACGTAGATTAAAAAACTGTGGGCCTTTAAATATATTATTAGATTCTTATATCCAGTGACTTATATCCCTGTGTCTCTACATCTCTATCTTCTTATATCCTAGTATCCCTATATCCCCATATCCTCATATCCCTCTACTCATAGATTCCTACGTTAAGTTTCAATGTCCCTGTAGTCCCACATCCATAAGTTTCATAAGATTCACAGATCTCAACACTTAAGGTTTTCAAAAACTTACATATGTGTACATATATTTCTGCATCTCAAAATTTCGAGGTCCCCATATTCCTAAATTCCTATATCTCTACGTGTCTACATTCGTATATCCCTAAATCCCTATATTTCTATATCACTACACTCTTGTAACCCTATGTCTCCACATTACTATATGCCTATATCCCTATATTCCTAAATATCTACATCCCTAAATCCCTCTATCCTTAAATTCCTCTATCCCTAAATCCCTCTATTCCTCTATCCCTCTATCCCTCTATCCCTAAATCCCTCTATCCCTAAATCCCTCTATCCCTAATCCCTCTATCCCTAAATCCCTCTATCCCTAAATCCCTCTATCCCTAAATCCCTCTATCCCTCTATCCCTCTATTCCTAAACCCCTCTATCCCTAAATCCCTCTATCCCTAAATCCCTCTATCCCTAAATCCCTCTATCCCTAAATCCCTATATCCCTAAATCCCTCTATCCCTAAATCCCTCTATCCCTCTATTTCTAAATCCCTCCCTAACTCCTATATTTCTATATCCCCAAATCCTAAACTCCCTATATTCCTATATCCCCAAATCCCAACCTCCTCAAGCACCCATCTCCCCAAATCTTCCATCCTTCTCCAAGTCCTCAAATCTCCGCAAATCCGCGAAAATAGAAAAATAGAAAGGCTCTCTCCCCTCGTGTTGTCATGTTTTCTCTAGGGAAACCATATTTGCTGCTGACTGTACGTTCGAGCGTGCAAGTTGCGTACAACTCTCCGAGTCTTTTGGGACGGGTCGTCCACGGAATGCTGATCGCAAACTACTTTCACGGTACGACGAGTTTATCCGTGATGATTTCGAGTAGGGGAGACGGGGCAAATTGATACGTTTTACAGCTTTCAATTTTTAGAAACAGACTGTTTGAACATTTAATCACTATTTTTGTTATTAATGTATCTCAACAGAGTTTTATACATTTTGTATGTTCGAGTAGTCTGTCTTATATTGTCAAGAACAATGAGTTCTAATTTAATGTAGTGTAAGTCTGATAGAAAATCTCTTGCAATACTTCATCACTTTATAGAACCATTTGTAGAAACGAAAAGAATGCAATTAAAAACAGTGTATCATTGCATCAAGTACCATAGAACTTATTCAGAAATTACTTAGAAATTGCAATTTACTTAAAAATTATTATAAACAATTTTCGTGCAATAACAAGTTATACTTCCTGTAATAAATATAATATTCAAAAAAATTTTGATTTTAAAAATATTCTCCCAACCCAACTGTTTCAATGAACACTAAAGTCGATCTAATTTTCATTCATCACGATAATTCTCTATCAACAAACTTATCATGTAACAGGTTTCTTTGCAAAAATGCTATTTCTATAACAAAGAACAGCACATTAATTGGCTACAATTACGTATCAAAAATTATTCGACCGAAATCGCATGCATTTGGTTGCGAAACAATTTTCATGGCAGGCACTCGTTAAAATGTTATTTTTAAAGAACTGGAAAGTATAACGCTCGGTGTTAGACCGTATGACGAAACAGCTTCTAACTAATAAGAATGCAGTCATAGTTACGCTCGTTTCTGACGTGTAAGATCGATAGATCGAGGCCAATTACCCGGTAGTACGATTCACTTTGTCAAAAGAAAGTCTCCGGGTGATACTACTTGCTACTGGCACTACCACCCTCCATTTTCTTTTATACTTTCTACTTTCGACCATCTTATCAGCTACTGGGTTATAACAATACTCTTAGACTTTTCATATTTCTATCAAATTTATATTTATGTATCAGATGACATTTTTGTTTTTGTTTAGAGTGTGTAGTTTAAGTATTAACCACTTTTGCAACCACCATGTTAATCAACATATTTGCTAAGGCTGTCAAATGAAAGTGTTTAATATGTTAAGTTAGACTTTTCTTAGACTTTTCATGTTTCTATCAAATTTTTTAATATTATATTTTTATTTTTATTCAGAGGATGTAGTTTAAGTATTAACCACTTTTGCAACCACCATGTTAATCAACATATTTGCTAAGGCTGTCAAATGAAAGTGTTTAATATGTTTAGTTAGACTTTTCTTAGACTTTTCATGTTTCTATCAAATTTTTTAATTATATTTTTATATTTGTTTGCAGGGTATAATGTTTATATGAATTTTTTGGTGTAATTTTCGTTAATAAAATAACCTGCAAAAGAAATAAATATCGTCAGGTTATAATATTTAAGAATACGTTCAAAATGCTGATAAAATAAAGAGAAATGCTAATTTACGATGATTACAAATGTACGGGTCTTTTCCAACACCTGCACAAACAGTGTATGTTTAAATACAACGTCAAAAGACTTTTTTCTTCTTTAAATTTCTTTTTACTTTGTAGAATATTCTTTACAGTAGTTTTCTGAGTGTCTAGCAATACACTAAAATATATTCTAAATACCATAAAATTCATGAAAGACAGATAATTTGTTATTTAGATTATCTGAAGAATACTTCAAAAACTAGAAAGCAATGACGTTTTTTGCCATCTAAATCGGTCGAAGATTACCAAACGGAAGAAATATTTAATGAGTCTTAACATGCGTTATGAAAATGCGATTTTGATTGCGTTAAGTGTTCGTGGAACTCTTTCGAGTTTCGCTATAAAACCGATTTCACGTGTGATTTATCCGCGTTCTAGTGTTACGAAAATACAAACGATGGAATTATAGTTATGTAATGGAATAACTTTCACGTTTGCAATAGGTTGTTTAATTTATCCGTGGAACACAAAAAATTATAGGAGGCTTTTTAATTAAGTATTAAGGATTCCTTGGTTGTTTTTGTTTGATGTTAGGCGGGATTTCAGTTTCAGATTGGCAAATGCACAAATTTACGAATTTACAAATTTATAATTTCTCAAACTTTACAAATTTCACAAATTTTCAAATTTATAAAATTCTCAAATTTTCCAATTTCTAAATTTTTCAATTCCCAAGTTTCCCAATTCTCATATTTTCTTATTTCCAAATTCTCAAGTTCGCAAATTTCCCAATTTCTAAATTCCCCAATTCTCAAGTTTCCCAATTCCCAAATCCTCCAATTCCAAAATCCCCCAATTCCCAAATCCCCCAATTCCCAAATTCCCAAATTCCCAAATCCTCCAATTCCAAAATCCCCCAATTCCAAAAACCCCCAATTCCCAAATTCCCAAATTCCAAAATCCCCCAATTCCCAAATCCCCCAATTCCCAAATTCCCCAATTCCCAAATCCCCCAATTCCAAAATCCCCCAATTCCCAAATCCCCCAATTCCCAAATCCCCCAATTCCAAAAACCTCCAATTCCCAAATTCCCAAATTCCAAAATCCCCCAATTCCCAAATCCCCCAATTCCCAAATTCCCCAATTCCAAAATCCCCCAATTCCCAAATCCCCCAATTCCCAAATCCCCCAATTCCCAAATCCCCCAATTCCCAAATCCCCCAATTCCCAAATCCCCCAATTCCCAAATCCCCCAATTCCCAAATCCCCCAATTCCAAAAACCCCCAATTCCCAAATTCCCAAATTCCAAAATCCCCCAATTCCCAAATCCCCCAATTCCCAAATCCCCCAATTCCAAAATCCCCCAATTCCCAAATCTCCCAATTCCCAAGTCCCCCAATTCCCAAATCCCCCAATTCCCAAATCCTCCAATACCAAAATCCCCCAATCCCCAAATCCCCCAATTCCCAAATCCCCCAATTCTCAAAACTCCAATTTCCCAAATTACCCAATTCCCCAACTCTCAAATTCCCAATTCCCCAAATTTGCAAATTCTCAAAATTCCCATATTTCTTAATTTTGCAAATTCACAAGCTTCCAAGTTATCGAGTCTCTAAAGTCACCATTATAATCATCACAGCTTGTGTTCCACTTAAAACCACACTGTTATCCTCATCGTTTGTCACCGAAGAAGCAATGACGCATATGTAATATTCACACACGGATCTGACATTTTAAACACTGTCTGGAATTCATTCTTACGCAACTCTGTTGTCGCTTTTTATTTAAGAAGCCCGTCATTGCGTTACAGAGTACTGCAAACATTAATTTAGAATGTTAGTCTGTAAAAACGAGAAGGTTACATTACGTGTGCAATCAATTGGACATGAGCGAAAGCTTGTAATTGAACATCTGTTCACGTAGAACAGTTCCGAAGACTCATTTATTATTTTGTATTTAAACAAAAATTGCAGAAGAAATGATTTTTTACGAATGTTTCATTTTGATCATTTTGTTTGTTGTATCAAGAATACGTGCATATGAACGTTTTATTCTGTACCACATATTATAAAAATTAATTGAAATTTAGGAATATAGCATCTTAAGTCTGAAGTAGCACATGCTGTAAGACTCCGAGAGTCTTCTACCTAAGATCCTCGACAAAGATTAAAATAAACGATCCGAAATTCGTCATACCGATTTCTCGACAAAAGGAAGTAGTTCCAGCGTGACGAGTCAGTCCTAAAAGCAGAGAGAAGAGTTCACGACCCTGAACTTCCATGTCGTGCATCCTTGATCGTGGACCCCGATTCAGCAGGGATCCACCTTGATGGCCGGCGGTCGTCTGAATGAAAAGTGAAAAGCGGACATCGTGGGAGCTCGTCGTCGGAAATGTGCCGTTGGCACACATATTTGCATCAGAGAAAGTCGTCTCCCTTCTCTTCTTCTTCTTCTTCTTCTTCGTCTTCTGTTCGCGATGCGCTCGCGACTGCGTGTACGTACATAATCGATGCATTAACACCTTGCATAACCGAGCCACGATGTATTAATCATCTCCATTATGCGACCGGCTCGTGGAAACGGGATTCTTCGCGTCACAGATGTTGCTTTCCACGCTCGACACGTAACGCGAGACTTCGAATCTCACGATGGGAAATCGAGAGATCACGGTTCGATTGTTTTCTTGCTGTTCGATGCTTCGGAGTACAGAAGAATACTGTTGCGTTGTATCGCTGGAGGTACAGTCGCGAGCAAATATCGCTTTCTTGAGGAAAATTTGACTGTTTGGAGAAACTCGGGTTGTATTTGGGATATTTGTTCTTTGGGGATGGTCAAATTTAGTGGTTTAGATATTTAGGTGTATTGGAATTTGAGGGTGATGGAATTTAGAAATTCGGAGATTTAAAGTTTCAGCAATTTTTGAATGGTGAAGTTTAGTGATTTGGATATTTAGATGTATTGGAACTTGAGGGTGAAGGGATTTAGAAATTCGGGTATTTAAAGTTTAAACAATTTATGAATGTTGAAATTTAGCGATTTGGATATTTAAACGTATCGGGATTTGAGGGTGAAGAAATTTAGAAATTTGGATATATAAAGTTTTAGAAATTTGTTAATGGTGAAAATTCAGCATACAGATATTTCATATAGTTTATATTTTATATTTTATATTCTATATTTTATATTCTATATTTTATATTCTATATTTTATATTCTATATTTAATATTTATATTAAATATAAATATTTATATATTCTATATTTATATTCTATATTTAAAATTGTAATAATTCAAAGATTTCATAATTTCAAAATTTAAATAGTATTAAGATGTTAATTCTAAATATCTAAATAGAAGATATTCCATTTGGAATTCTAGCAATTTAGGAAAGGAATTTATGTAGTAATTCTGTGTGTTCTTAATATTCTTAATATTCATAATATTCTTGTATTCTATCTATGAATCGGTCGGTAAAAATTAAAATTGGATCAGCGCCATCTAGCGTTTGGTGTTTTTACCCTGCTCCTGGTAGCAGGATCGCAGAAAAGCGAAGAGGTATTCGGAGTAATAGGAGGTGTCCCGCACGACCAGTGCGCATGCGCGCGCAGCTACATCCAACATGGCTGACTCCCCTCCCCAACAGCGTTGCGCCCCCTCTCCAACATGGCTGAGCCCCCTCTCTAACATGGCGTCTCACGGAACAAGTAAAACTAAAAAAATTAATTGCTAATTTCCGATGCACAATTTGTATACTCTTATAACTGAAGAATGATCTACAATTCGCAATCTATTTTCTCATACATTATTTGTTAAGATATTATTCGAGTGAAATTAGTTATTAATAATCATTAGTATCGGATTATATTAATGATATTACAACGTAAATTTATTAATGAATTATGTACAAGGAAGTTGAAATTGAGTTGAATTACATTTTTGAATCGTGAAAGTGTAGAAATTATACATAGAAAACGAGTGATTAATTAATAATTCGATGTGTTGCGGAGGACGCCATGTTGCGGCGCGAGCTGTGGTGCGCATGCGCGGTGATCGCGCGGGAAGCCTCCTGATACTCCGTATACCTCCTCGCTTTTCTGCGATCCTGCTACCAGGAGCAAGGTTTGGGAAACATCCGCTAGATGGCGCTGATCAAAATCTAATTTTTACCGACCGAATTCTCACTAATAATACATAGTACTTCACATGAATTCAAATAAGATAGAAATTCCTTACTTAGAAATTCTAGCAGCAAATATAACTCAAACCCAAGTGCCTCCATTGTTTAAATTTAAACCAGATATTTCAATATAGAAATCAAATGACATTGAACGAGTTTCTAATTACCAACTACAAATTACAATATTACAAAATCTGTTCTCTTAAACTACATATGCTTCACGTTCCAATTAAACCGATCTAAGCGCAGGTTTCCATTGTATCCGAAGTGTCTATCGAGTAGCTCGTTAAGAACTCTAATACACCGTCAACCTATTTCCAACGTGTTTACGAAAGTACGAGCAAATATCGAGACTCCATTGCCAACGCGTTTCGCATTTTCTTAAATTCCCCGAGGTTAACGAATCGTTACGGCTCGCTAAAGAATTCCATGTACTGTTAAAGTGTTTTCAATACATCATCATATTAAACCTTCATAAGTAAGAAATCCTTGTATCAAGTAGCACATCGTGCATTTCCACAATCGTATACAATTTTTAAACTTCCTTTACAGAAGCACCACACTTCAAAATAAAAAATATTTCACCCATAAACAGATTATTATAGTTCTGTCTTTTTGAAGCTTTAATTTAAACAATTTACAAATTTAATTTCACTAAAATTAATGAAATTAAATTTAGTATGAAATTCAAGTTTAAACTGAATTTTATAAACGTAGTTACACATTGTATAATACATACATTTTTTCTTGTATTAATACAACAAGCCAGTAAACTTTGCATTTGCTTTATAAAGCAAGTAGTTCTTGCTGCACAATATAGAGAAGTTCATGAAGAATTTTTGACTAATTTTAGAAACTGAATTTTATAAACGTAGTTAGACATTGTATAATACATACATTTTTTTTGTATTAATACAAGCCAGTAAACTTTACATTTGCTTTATAAATCAAGTAGTTCTTGCAAGGAGTTCTTGCTGCGTAATATGGTGGTGTTCATCAAGAGTTTTTGACTAATTTTTAGATCATCAAGTTCCCAAAAAAAGTCATGAAAATTCTAACTCTACAAGTAAATAAAGTTTGCTATGTTTATACCGAGCTATCTACATTTTCTCTCGACTGTACTAAAATTACCGTTGATGAAATAGGGCAGAAAGAAGAGCAGGTTGCCGATCACGATCGGCAATCATCCACCGTCGAAGAAGAAATAAATAACGATATTTGCAATGGACAGGATAATCGTGCTCGAAATTCGTCGTTCCGTTGAACAGAAACTATGACGCGGAAAAAGCATGATTTGCCATGGAAGGACTCGTAGAAACCGTTAAATTCGAGGCTATTATATCGCCGGGTTTCAGCGAGCACGAGGTGGTTAAATTACGGTTTCTGAGCGAAGCAGATGAACGGTAACGCCTCTCCGCGAGGATTCCGTCTGACTGAGTCCCGGAGGATCGTCCAGTGGATCCGCGAATGAAAAAAAGATGGGTTTATTGCCGACAGTTGGCTGCCAACGGTATCCAACACGGGGAACGGAAAATTTCCTCGTGATACTCAAACATTTTTTACCTCTACTCGATTCTGTATTTAACAGCGCATGGCGCCAGAGATTTTAACGAGCGGGCACGAGGTATCTCTGACAAGATCGTTTGTCTGTTTTTAATCGTTTTATGACACTTAATTGGGACAATTCGTGAATTTGTATAAATTTGAAATGATCGCATCTCAAGATGTAGACATTTATGAATTTTTACGTTCATTAAGGAACTTGAGATATCAATACTTTAGTTATAAAATGCTTAAATTGATGTTTTTCTAAATTGTCAGATTTCGATGTTTGCAAACTTCTTTTTGCAAATGATCGAACTGCAAGGTTTATAAATTTCTGAATCTCTAAAATCATAAATTAGTAAAGTCCAAAACTATTGCTACCCAAATTGTCAAATCCTTAGCTGATAAATTTCTAATTTGCCAATTTAGATGTTTGCAAACTTCTTTTTGTAAATCATCACACTACAAGGTTTATAAACTTCTGAATCTCTAAATTCATAAATCAGTAAAGTCCAAAACTATTGCTACCCAAATTGTCAAATCACTGAGTTGATGAATTTCTAATTTTCCAGTTTCAATGTTTGCAAACTTCTTTTTGTAAATGATCAAACTACAAGGTTTATAAATTTCTGAATCCCTAAATTCATAAATCAGTAAAGTTCCAAACTATCAATACCCAAATGATCAAATCCCTGAATTAAATTTCTAAATACTTTCATTTCTACATCTTTTATAAATTTTATCTTTTGTCAATTTACAAGCCTCTTATTGACCAAATCCTTAAAATGATAAATTACAAAACTTCTACTCCCCCAAATGTCTAAACTCCTCCAAAAATATCTAAATTCATTACATGTATATACAGAAAAATAAATATTAATATGAATTGCAGTGTAACACAAAAATTTGACGATAAAATTGACCTTTCACCAGATCTTCCTCTGTATATAACTTCCTCTTAACTCTTTCCTTCCTCTTTTTAAACTTGCGCTTTTGAAACTTGCGAATGAAATAGCTTTATAAATTGCATTGAAAATTGAAAGAGTTTCGATAAGATTGTTATTAATAATGCATTTTCTTTGTTTTAGAAATGCGTTGGTTTCGCGGCCACGCCGAGGCGCCGAGACTCTTAAGCCTAAGTCCTCTTCAAGCCGATGAAGACCTTGACGGAGCATCTTACCACTTTCATGCGACGTCTCGGTACAGAGGTAAGAATCGTGAGAATCCACCGATACAATTGCCACACTGTGGTAAAAAAAGAACAGGATGCCGTGAACTTTCATGAGACAAGTTACGATCCGACGTTCTGACAACGATTAACCCTACGAGAGTACCTCGGACCGTTACGTGAAACCCTGAAGAGATCCTCAAACGCCACTTTCGACACTTCCTATCTAAAAATGAGCTCTTCTCAAGAAAAAGGCAACTGTAGAAATTTGCTAAATTAAAAGTAGATAGTAAATATTTTTCGATGGGGAAATTTAAGATTTGAGGAGACAGTAGGTTAACCCCTTGCCTTTGACGAATTCACCCTCACTGGTGACGCACTTAGACCTCAATTGTGACTTTCAGAATGACTCTGTAGAACTCAAATCTTACTCAAATTTTTAATACTCTTCAACCTGAAACTTAAATTCAACAATAATTTGCATAATTAAGGATCGCTGAATATAAAATACTCAACATTTTAATTTTCTTTACTTGTTTTAACATTACAGTAAAGAATAACTAACTAACTATGACAGAGGCATCTGGCAAATGCATTGTACAGCAAGAGGTTAAAAAGGACATTCTTTTTCATTGAGTTCTGAATTTTTTATTCATATGTTCTTGCAGTGTGCACTTCCTGTAACGTGTACAACTGCATATTTACATATGTAGAAATTGTGTGTATAACTGTATACTGCATGTAACTGTATGATCATAATTATAATAAAAACTGGTTTTATATTTATAAGTAACGTGTTAAGGTCAAAAACATAGAGTTTAATGAAGAAGTATTGTAGTCTTTTATCATAATTAATTTTATAGTATAGTAATGTACACAGAGTGAATACAAATAGATGTTGAATCGAACGTGTTTTAAATTCAATATATGTATACATGAGATGGATGTGACATGAAAGAGTCATATACTGTATTTTAATATAATTATTAATACTACTGCAATATACTTTATTATATTACTAATAGATTATTATTATTATTATATTACTAATAGATTAATAAATAGTATAAAATACGGTTTTAAATTATGAAATTAATTTTCCATGTAAAAGTGAATTTTAAAAGTGAAAGACTAAAGAAAGGTATAATTTTAGTTTCATATCTTTTTATTTATGAATTTGAATGATTCTTTGCAGAGTTCATGAATTTAAAATTACGATATTATGTGAACTTTAGAGAATTGTGTTGACGATTATTTTTGCGAGTCGTGTAACTAATCGTTCAGAATCTCTCCGATCATCATTTCATTAAATACGCTTTCGAAAGCGAAGAAACTTCGCGAAGCCTCGTTGACTCCGTGAGAGTCCGTTTTTGCAGATAAATCATGGTGGTCTACGATACGACAGAAAAAGATTCGTCGCGATGAACTCAGCAACAACCGTGACAAACAAGCTGCAAGGTTTAATAAACTGGTACTTTATAAAATTGCTTTATAGAATATTATAGAACGTTAGAAATTTGAAGAATTTTAGGAATTTTAGGAATTTTAGGAATTTTAGGAATTTTAGGAATTTTAGGAATTTTAGGAATTTTAGGAATTTTAGGAGTTTTAGGAATTTTAGGAATTTTAGGAATTTTGGGAATTTTGGGAATTTTGGGAATTTTAGGAATTTTAGGAATTTTAGGAATTTTAGGAACTTTAGAAATTTTAGGAGTTTTAAGGATTTTAGAATTTTAAAATTTTGAAGCTTTGGAACCTTGAGACATTTTAGAATTTTTCAAATTTTTAATTTTGCTATTATAAAAGTTTTATAACTTTACAATTCTGAATTTTGCAAATTTGAAACTTCAGAATTTCAAAATTACAAAATTACAAAATTACAAAATTACAAAATTACAAAATTACAAAATTACAAAATTACAAAATTACAAAGTTACATAATTATTAGACTCTACATCTTTAAAAAATATGCTCCGCAATGAAACCAGTAGTAAACTTCTATTGCATCTCCCTCAGTACTTACTTTTCTTACTCATTAATCTAACCATAACTAAAATTGTCACTTCGTGATGCTTCATGATAACACTCGGTTATCTTAGAGAACACGAAGTGCCAACAGAACACCTTCACCGGAAAACCACAATGTTAGTCAACGCATTTCTATGAACGATTACGACATCCCTGCGGTTTTTGGTGCGAAACGTTAAATACCACGAAACGCTGACCTGGGTCTCGTATTTTTATGACAATTGTGTCACTCGCTCTAATTCTCACGTAATATCTACTATCAAATAAAAAATGTTACTTTCGTGTCGTTAAAAACAGCAGATATTTACGAGAAACACTTTCACTCGAATATTACTTAAAATTCATTGAAACTATTTTTAAAAATACTTGTAAGAATTCCTTTCAAAAATTTGAAAGTTTTCTTTTTATTTCGAAAATATTCGTAGAGAAGACTATTGTATTAGCAAAGGGTTTTACTAAAACGGTTGATTTTAGTTAAATTTTTTATTTATGAAGGGATTTATAAACTGATCGTTGGTTATAAACTAATTAACTAATTATAACGTACGTACTTTATTCATAAATTTTTATCAAAATTTATTGCCTACAAATTTACAAAGAAAATTGCCAACAGGGGATAAATATGTAAAATATGCAGGAAATTATTAAACAAAATATTCACTCATCTGCGTCTCACACAAATTATGTAAATAACATGCAGCATACAAAATACGCATTTGCATAAATATCCGCAGTTTACGCAAATAAATGAAGCAACTATTTATTTCAAGCATACAAAGTGTCCTTAAATCCTTAATCTCCCGTTGTCAAAAACATTAAAAATAAATTTGCAACATTTCTACATTAGATCAAATTAAAAACAGAAAAATACAAACGTCAAATGTCTTTAATTTGACAAAAGTTGCCACAGAGGAATTCACACCGAATTATTAATAAACAAAGAAATTTATTATTACAAGGCCCAAAATATTATTTTCAAAATACTTTCTCTATGTTCACTAAAAACTGTCTCTAAAAGAAATCAAACGTTTCTCTTCCAGAATAAATTCCCAGCAAAAATTTGCAAGTACTCGAAACACGTGTTCGAAAGTTAGAAAATATATTCGATATATTCTCAAAGAAATTCACGTAGGCCGTTACTTCCGATTCGCTTCTTCGACTTCCGCTTCTTCGTGCGACTCTTTTCACTATCACTCGAGCAACATACTCACGTAAGTAAATTGCTCATACGGGATGTCCTGGCTTACACACATCCTGCCGTCTCGAGACTCCGTCGTTGTTCATATAATGTCATGCTTCGAGGAAGATCATCATTTTCTTCTCGTCATTGCTCGACGGACTTTCGCTTCATGAACGTTTGGTGCGACAGATTTTTGTACCGCGATCATGCGAATCCCATTTGTATTCATCGCTTCCTCAAACGTAATTACTTTTACGATTCCTTTCTTCGTAAATCAATTCGTTCGACTTTGTGTGTCAGTGAAATGTGTAAGACGGTGTACAGAGTGAGTGAAAATTATTATCTAAAATAACTCGCTAACTAGACGTGATTTTATCAGAATCTAAGTGCAATCAAGATCGGTTCTGAGATCCTTAATCAGGGTCTGTAATTGTATCAGGATGTCTTTAATCAGAATGCAGGATCTCTAATTGCATCAGGATGTATTTAAGTTCGGAACCTAATTGAATTAATAAACGGTTTAAATACATTATGGTACGAAGAGATTTATTGGACGAATCTAATTATTTTTATATTATTTTCTGAGGTAGTAAATGTGTTCTTGATCGAGTTTTTTCAAGGTCACTTTTTACTCAATGACAGAAAATAGAGGATACATTGTCTTGATTTTTTCAGAAGTTGTTTTTCAAAATTAATACATGTATTTAAAAATTAGTGTACATTTAAATAAGTGATACATTTCGTACATATGTGTATACATACATACATAATACATAAATAATAATCCAACATATTTTATGAAAGAATTAAAAATGTTCTCCTTCATAACCGAGTGCTGAGTTATTTTAAATAATAATTGTTACCAAGTCACCTTGTACATTATACAATAATTTTGTACATAATAGTACGTGATAATTTTGTGTACATTTATACATAACAATTTCGTACATCATTGCATATAATAATTGCGTTAATTTTTAACTAAGAAAATGTTAATAAGTACAGCGCCAATAAAATTGCTAATAAATCATAATTATTGCAGACATGTCCCCCGTGCGATGGGCTCGCCGGAAGTCGTCAAGTTCCGAGTCGGAGCGGAACTGCTACAACGTGCAGACATCGCAAGTGACGACCGAGCGGACCCCCACCAAGAAAGACAAGAAAAGAATCCAAGAAGAGAGACGAAGAATCTGCGAGAAACGCAATCCTCTTCTCGACCGCGTAAAGAACACCAGGCTGAGCTTCTTCAAGGACCGCGACTCCGACGACGACGAACAGGAAGACGAAGAGGAGGATGAGGAGGATCCTGAGAAGCTGCAGTTCCGTTCCATGTGCGAGTTGGACCAACATGGCCTCACCAGAAACGAGTTCCGTAGGTCTGTCTGCGAGTCGGATCTGAAAGACATCATTGAGGAGGAGAAGACTCAAGCTAAAAGGAAAAAGCGTTCAAAGTCTCAGAGTAGGCTACCTTACAGAAAGCACCAAGAAGATCGTTTCTCTTTCTTGGGCTTTCGTCCTCCTCCCGGTCAGAAGGCTTTGCCAAAAGACCGCATCATTGAAAACAGCGATCCCCAAAACCGTAAGTGGAGGAAGAGCAAAGAGCTCGTCCCGGAGCAAACTTCGAGGTCCGTGGACCCTGAGGTGTCCACCAGCGTGGAGGAGCCTGCATTCAAGGACGGCACTCAGTTCGACAGCATAACGCCGTCCAGCTGCTTGGCGGCCAAGTTCCGCGCGATGCAGGACAGGTACTTGAAGAGCTCCACTAGTAAGCTGATCGCCAAGATCTACAAGAAGGACGCGAAGGACAGAGAGCGACGAAGACTGAGGAGCTTCTCGTACGGGACCTTGCCGGGTCTCGAGGAGCTCAGAACGAACCCGCTGTACGAGGAACAGGACCAGGACGACAACGACTCCGGAATCCTGGACAACGACTCGGCCACCAGCTCCCTGCTCGACGACAGATGCAGCAGTAGTGCTTCCGGGTTATTAACGGGTCTCAACGACTCGTCCTTGAGCTCACCGCCACAGCTGCCACCTAGGAAGCCTTCGTCTTCCATCGTGGACGTCGAGAGGACCGCCAGGCTGTTCTCCAGTTTGGACATGTACTGCAGCAGGAACGAGGGCAGGGGCTGCAGGAGGGACATGTCCAGGGTGAGTGCTCTCGAGGACTCCTCCAGCCAGATCTGCCAGGCTGCGAACAACGAGCTGATCAACCGCGAGGACAAATCGCCGGACAGGAAGGACGTCATGGAGAGACTCAACAGCGAATCTGTGGGATCTGAGAGCGCCAGGCTACCCGTGGTCAGGAACAGGTCCTATGCTACGGAGACGATGGTCGTCAAGCTGCCTAGGGAGAGCTCTGATCAGTGTTTAGGGATTTTCATCGCTAAAACGGCGGAATCGAGTCCAGGATACCTGGTGGCACACGTGGTGCCTAATGGTCTGGCGGATAAGGAAGGTACCTTGAGGATAGGGGACGAGATTCTGATCGTAAACGGTAAAAGACTGCGGGGGCTGAGCATGGTGGAGGCTAGGAGGATCCTTGGCAGCGGTAGCGGACCCGATGACGTCGACATCGTGGTCTCCAGGTATACTGCTATGGATCAGACCCAGAAGAAGCTGACGGAGAGCAGCGTCGATTATGAGAACGTCCATATGGAGAACGGACATGGGACTATCTTGGAGAATTCACCCAGGTCGCGGTTCAGGAAGCGTCAGAGCAAACATCGTGATAAGAGGAACGAGTGTAATAGGTCCAACTCCTCGGAGAAGAGTGTGGTGAATGTGGATAATGGGTCGCAGAGTGTTTCGAATTTTTGCACGTTGCCCAGGAGGCCGAGGAGCACCGTCTCCACGTTCATGACGGTGGTGTTCCAGAAGGGTCCTGGAAAGAAGTCTCTGGGCTTCACCATCGTGGGGGGGAGCGATAGTCCTAAAGGGAGCATCGGTGAGTTTTATAGAAATGGCAGGATTTATTTGATCGATAACATTCGCATCTCTCTAAACAGCGTTTGTAGTTTTTTGTCTTGATTCTTTGCTAATTTAAATGTGAACAAGCGAGGAGTATTCGTAGTGTATTGAGTATCTTCGTACAACATGAATATGAACCAGTATATTGAACCAATAAATTTTTGTATAAAGATTTTAGTAACAAGTGAAATTTTTTCGTCTCTTACGTGCTACGTAGATAACATAAGCTTGCTATGATATAAACACTATCGTTAATACTATTAAACAATTTGTTAATACTATGTCGTTGTACTTGGACTGCGAAGTCTATTCGTTGACAGAATCTTTTAGCGTGTCGTGTTTACAGGTATCTTTATTAAATCGGTATTGCCCGGGGGGCAAGCCGCGGAAGATGGCCGTTTGCGTGCAGGGGACGAGATTTTGGCAGTCAATGGCCACGTTTGTCACGACTTGACGCACAGAAAAGCTGTCCAGCTTTTCCGAAATATTAAAACCGGACCGGTTGCGTTACATCTTTGCAGACGCATTAAAAACAAGGAACTACAGTGAGTATAGTAGAATTGTACTCTAATAGACTGCGATCTACAATTGTTATCGGTCTGTCAGATTTAACTCTAATTATTTATTAGTAAAATCGGTATATAAAGCAGTGATGGGCAGATCGAGTTTAAATTTTGATAGACAAGAAACATTCAAATGTAAAATCATTTGAGGTATCGGATTTTTAAATTTGGAAATTGCCCACCACTGTATCAGAGACAGTCTGTAAAATTGAACGTAAAATCGAAGTAAAAATTTTACAAAATTCAGTGACATAAATTATGCTGGTTATTCAATGACTCTTTCAAATGTGCAATTTTTTGAAATGAAACGCTTTGCTTTTTTCTGGGAGTTTCATTTGTGATATAACCAGCAGAATATGTGTCAACTATGTCATAAAAAAGATATAAAAATGCAGAGAACTGCAGTAACATTTGACAATATGTTTCAGAACAACGAAGGCTAAGTCGTGCGCAGACCTCTTGCTCGTCGACGCGTGAAGCAACATTGTACAAGAAGATTGTATAAAGCAGAAGAGAACTCCATTACCGTTGTAAAAAATGATTTCGGGACCTGTACATACTGTAAATTTGTAAAATTTCATTGAAATAAAATTATTATTTAATAACTGTTTCAGATAACGTTCTTGCAAAAGCAGATTTTTAAAAGCACCTTAAAATTACGACCTCTTTATTGTCCTCTATAATAATAATAATAATAAAAAGAAATCGCATACAGTGAATTTTCACGCTGCTATAACGTATTCGTATAAAATCTTATAGTCATAATATAATAATATAATATAATATAATAATCATAATTATAGTGTCAATAATAAACATTTGATAATAAACTTATTCACTATGCAACCGCGACACCGCGTTAAATAAATTAATCGAAACAAACATCATCAAAGATCGTAGATTCGTTCAGATAGACTAGAATCCTAAAACTTCGTTGGCAGCGATTAGGTCGCTTAGAATTGATTCGAAAGAGCACTTCCGGTGGGCAGATTCGTCCACGACGCCTACCGTTCAGCATGGCGCGGATTTTTGTTGATTTTTTGGATACCTGAAACAGCAACAATAAATTCCATATCATATATTTTTATCTAGCGAACATTCATACTATAATTATAATTTCATAAATAATTATTTACAAGAACAATCATGATAGATACCTATGTCTCCTAGTAATTTCCAGCTCAACAGGACCCTCCCTTACAGCCTTAAACAGTTCGATCACTTCCTGATGCGTGTAACCACGCAACACCTTTCCGTTCAAGCTTACAATTTCGTCACCTGAAAAATAAAATGTAAAATTTCGTGTTGGTAGACGTTACAGAACATTTTTATATTTTTTGAATTATGACAATAAATACAAATTAGCAAGAAATAAACACGATGTGATATTGATGACAATAGAGATATAAGAATTGTTGAATCCACGCGTATGAAAAATTAAAAATCTACCTGAACAGGAATTACAAAACCTACGAATTTAAAGATCTAATTATCTAACAAGCTAACTACCTATCTAAAAACTGACAAAACTTTGGGACACGAAAAATCAATAATCCAAGAATGTAAAATTTTCAGAAATCCCTAAACTTTCATATTTTCCAATAAATCTCATTAATTTTGAAATGTTAATTAATTATAGAAAGTTAATAAAACAGCATGAAGCATTTCGATCGCATCTAGGGTGTATGATGCAGCTTTTCAGCGAGCAGTTGGAGAGATGCATCGATCCTGTACTTATGCAACCGAAACTCGCGACGATCCGTTATGCAAGCATGCGGCAGGGTGCAGTGGCACGAGGAAACCGCGGACGTTCGTTCGCGTGCTCGTAAAAAGCAACGTGGATCGGTTGAAACTCGAAACGTGTTGCGTGAAACCTTCCTATATAACGTGTTGCCGCCTACCGCGACGGGAGCCTCGCAAAAATCGCGTAGGAGATGGCCTGACACGCGTGCAAGCGAAATTCGATTCGACGTTAATGTCCGCGATCGTTCTTCCTGTTTGCGCTGCGATCGCTTCTTTCCACGAATTTAGGGACGTGGGGACTTGGAGACTTTTGCATTCGAAGACATTCATATTTTGTAGATGTAGGAACTTATAGGGATATAGGGATATAGGAATCCACAAATTTGGGAATTTGGGAATTTGAAATTTAGGGGAGTTAGGAATTTGGGAGCACAGGAGTTTGGAGACATGGTAATTTCGGGACATAAGAATTTGACGACATACGAAGTTAGGGACATAGGAATTTTGGGGCATAGGAATTTAGGGATCTGAAAATATAAAGACACAGGTGTTCGTTGATGTGCAGGAATTTAGGGATACGTCAGTTCAGAAACGTAGAAATGCAAGAATTTGGGGATCTAATTATGATTTGTATGATAATATATGATAATGAATTCATAGACGTCGCTAGAGATTATGCAGCTCGGGGCAGACGTGGGTATTATTTGAAACGTTATTGGAGGATGTGTTAAATCGGTGATTAGTTCTGATTAATGCAATTGACTCTTGTTATATTGCTACGGATAGAACAATAGCAATTGGTAATATAGAAAGAGGTCGGTTCATGTGGCGTGAGAAGTGGTGCAAATATTAGAATTTGAAAACAATTGCACTTTTTTTAATTTGAACTGCTCTCAATTCAGTAATGTGTCCTTTTGAACAGTTGCAATTTATGAAACTTTTGTGTTTGGAAATTTGAAGATTTGCAAGTTTTAAAAATTGAATGTAGTAATGACAAATTTTATATAGAATTTGACAATATGAAGAATATGCAAAATGACAACATGACAATAAAGACTTGAAGATGTAAACACAACTACAGTAAAAAGTTCATTTCCACTTCTATCCTCGTTAAAGCATCCTGACCCCATTCCCCCAAAGAATCATCCCTGAAGAGTTAAACGAAATCCTTTGAGACCTTTCCAGCAACTCCACAAAGTTCATTAAAATTTCTGTCCGTGATCAGACCTCTTCTCTTTATACCTGTTCAAACGATCCACGAAGCGAGCTCGTAGCGTGAATTCCGTTCAGCTGGAGCGTTGACAGCGTAGGTCGAGAAAACGCTAGAAAAGATCGCGGTGACAAAGCGTTCAGAGGTTGACGAGCCAAGTCCAGTGGCATGCGAGTTGTTACAAAAGGCGGGAAAAGAAAGATAGGCGGTCATGCTTGAAGAAGAAGAAAAAAACGTCGCGAGGCGTAAGCGAGAGGAAGCGAAAAAGGTGGAGATGTCTCGGCTGTTTAGAAATGCAAGCGACGTTAGGCTTCGGATTAAAGATTCGAGATGTGTCGCATGCGACCACGGTGTGAATGCACGAACGACAACGACCCGTACGTGACGCATCGATCTTCTCCTTCCACGTTCGCGGCCAGGTACACAGCTTGATCCTGAAATAGTGAACTATGTCGACGTAGCTCGAGATCCTTGCACGATTCGCGTTCGATTGCGTCATCGTATCGGTGGAATGGTAACGTGAGATTACGTACCAGATACGTCCACGCCGTAAAAGGAATAAAGGTAAAAGGAGTCCTCGATTAGATCCCACTGAGATCAGTTAGGTGCATCGATCCTTTCGATTAAGCTTGATGAGATCATACGGTTCAGTTTAACCGGTTAATAACTTGCTGAGTTTGATAAATGTGCACTTCGAGGAATTTAGCTTCCACTGCACGTCCCACCAATTTAGACAAGATCCTATTGATCCACTAACTCAGCACAGAGAACTGACGATTTGCTAATCTGACTTTAAGGATTCAGAACTTGATCCACAAATTCAAAAGATCGAATATTCATAAGTTAGAAAAATGTAGAACTTAAAGAGAGAAGTTTTACCTTGAAACAGCGACTTCGAGACGTCCGCCTGTCCGCCAGGAAAGACCCTCCTGACGAAGATGCCCATTTCTCCGCGAGGGCTGTCTCTGCCGCCCACGACGCTGAACCCGAGGCTAGGTTTCCCGTATCCCTTCTCGAATTTAGCGATGTGCCTCGTCAGATAATGTTGCGGTTCCGTCGTCGATTCCAGATTGCTCTCAGCGCCTTTTCTTTCCTTGGACAAGCAAGAAAGTGGCAGAAAGTCCGGCCTCTTCGATTGAACTCCATCGTTCACTTTGTTGCCGGATTGTTCCAGCTGCTTCGATTCGCTGTCGATCAACGACAGGTTGGAAAGGTTCTTCGCGTTTTCCAGGTACTCGTACTCGCCGGGCAACGTCGGTGGGCTGACGTACACCTGCGGCACCGTCTCCTCGTACGCGGTCATCAAACGTATCTTGTTACCCGTGAAGGACCTGAGGAAGTCCTGGACCTCCTCGAGGCTCTCCAGAGTCTTCAGTTCCTTGCCTTCGACCTCCACGATCTCGTCGCCCAGTCGCAGTCTACCGTCCCTGAAGAAGACGACTCGAGGTTTTCTTCGGGCGAACAACTAGAATATAGTTTGACTTACCTGTGAGCTATTCCGTCGCTCTCCAACTGAACGACGATGTATCTCAGTTCTCCCAAACGTTGTTGGGCCAACCGGATACCCAGACTCTCCTTGGGGTCCCTTTTGTGGAGCTGCACCAGTCGACACCTCCTCACCCTCTTTGGCGGCTGGATGATGTCGCTGAGGAACCTGCTCTTGTCCTGCTGCAGTCTCATGCGATGCGGCGAGATGTCTAGGGACTTGTGAGAACTCAGACTGTTCCCGCAAACGGGGAACTGGGAATTCATCGCCACATCGTCGTAAGTCTGATGAATGCTAGGCAGCATCCTACCAGAGTTGCTCTGATGCCACCTGAGTCCGTCGAGTCCATCGTTCAGTTCTGGGTTGCCGGCTCTGACAGCGTCCGTTTCAGAGTTCTTCCTCGTCCTAGTGTCGTTCTCCTGGTCCTCGCTCGGTGTGGAGCTTCTGATAGGTTTCTCCAGCTCGGAATCAACTACGCTGCTGGTGTCCGAGCTGTCCGTGCACTTCAGACTCAGACCCTCGTTCTCGGAGGCGGCCGCGGACTCTCCTCTGGGTCCATCGCTGTCGTAACCCGACTCGTTCGAGCTTACGTAGTGAGACGAGAGCCTCTGCTCTCCGCTGGGCGCCGAGTTCCGCCTGTGGTTCCTCAAGGTGGCCACCATGTCAATATCCACGTTCAACGAGGAGGTCTCCGAGAATCTGGAATCGTTCATTCGTCCGGTAAAGTCCACTCTATCCTGACTGGTGTTGTCATGTTGGGTGCTGTTACCCCGGAGAGACATGGGACTGCTATCGTAGGACCCGTAGCAGCCGGTGTCTTCCTGCTGGAAGCTGTCGTCGATCCTCTCCAGGTGGCTCGAGTTCAGACTATACCTGTCCTCGCACCTGCTGGAGCTCCTGCGAAATTCGGCGTACGAGTTCCTTCCGGACTTGGACCCCGAAGGCTCCTGACACTTGCTGGACCCAGCTCTGGTCATGTTACCGTTCCTGGCACGTCGACGTCCCAGCGTCGTCGTGCCGGTGTACGTGTCCTCCACCTTCAGGGTCGGAAAATGCTCCTCGGACGCGGTCTTGAACAGTCGCTCGTCTTTCGACGCGAACGTGCTGTGACGCTCTTCGGGCAGGACGGACAGTTTGGACCTGAGGAATGCGTACGGGAAGCTGGATTTCTTGGCCTCCTTGAAGTCGCAGCTGCTGCTCTTCCTCATGGACGACTCGTTTCGCGACTGGTCGAAGTCGCAGGGACTGAAACTGCTCATCGAAGGGTTTCCCAAAGGGTACAGGGACGCTGTAGGATCGTTGATATGCTCGTCAAACATGTCGTCCGTTTGACGACCAGCCAAATTGTCGCAGGACACGGTTTTGTCCTTGCGACTGGCGATCTGTAGGTCGATCCCTTCCGAAGGGTCGTCTCCCTTCACGTAGGTCGGACTGGTGTTCAACTGGCTGGTGCTGCAACTTCGGAACAGATTCTCCTTCTCGATCGTTTTCAGTCTGTCGTCGATGTTTTGCGAACGCCGGTTGCTCTTCGCGGAATTCAGCATCCCCGTGGAACCCATGCGGATGAAGAAGGACTTGAAGGGTGACGGTGATCGGTGAAACGTTCCCGGTATTCTCTTTTCTGCTTTAGCGTCTAGCTTGAGATCTGGCAGTGATTTGTCTGCTTTCGAAATGTTGTTGTTGCTTGCGGTACAGTTGTTGTTGTTGTTCACGCTGTCGGGCTTCTCGGATATGGAGCAGATCGTTTCGCGGGAACCAGCCCGCCGGAACGAGTCTATCTTCTTGCTCATCCTGCGACCCCAGACACCGAAACTCGAGCCTGCAAAATTCGACCACACTTTGGTTCACTAAACAGTTTAGTTGCCTTTCAGGTATTAAAAGTGTTCGAAGTATTTCAAGTATTAAAGACATTTCTATAATAAAATTTTTATTTAAACGATACAAGTTTCTTGAACGGAGATTATGATGCTTAGACATTTTACAAATGTAAGCAATAAAACTTGATCAGATCACATCTTGATTGATCAGGCACTTCAGTTAGCTGTTCATCAAAAATACAATGAAGGGTGATTTTATATTAAAATCGTTGTGCAATAGATCATCGTTAAAATTGAATGCCGTTATTTTTGCTAAGAATAAGGATTTTCAGAGCTTTAAGTAAGTTGTAATTAAAGTAGCGAGTTGCAAAAGTGCGTTTGGAGTGTTTTCTCAGAATTGAAGCATTCCCGCGAGTTTCAATAAAGAAGCAGAATGAGAAGAAGAAGAGATACCGGGCCATCTCGGCGTGAACGAAAAACCACCCGTCGGCATCCGCATTCGCGGTCGACATATGGTCGCCCCCAAGAACGACGAAGAGGAAGCTGAAGCAGCGGGGACGAGCTGGTTGACCGGTGGTTCCGCGTATTTTGGGACTACTTTTTCGAGGTGTCACCCCGGTTAACGGGGCCGGGCCATTCGCTCCTATACGATGGCGAACGATTGTCAGGCTGCTCAGGTATCGGGAACACGTGTTTTGCGATAACGCACGCGGCACTGCGAGCGACAAACGGACTACTGGCTCGCAATATGGCCTCGTTAACCCGTTGCCGTACGATTTCTTTAATGACCGCACGTGTCATCGTTGCTTCGACGTGACGGCCGATTCAACGATAATTGTATGTCAGATGGTCGATTTTGAAATATAGAAAGTCTGACGTGATTTCATTACAGAAATTGTACATATAGGATATCTAATTATAGTAGTCGTTTGAAATACTTAACTTAGAAACATAACTGTATGATTTCATGACATAAAAGTATCACCAAATGACACTTATGGTATATCAAATTAAAGGTTGAGACTTCTTAAAAATAGCTGTATAGATGCCCCAGTACTATTCTGAATGTAAACTAATTTTTTAATTGAAGACAACTTAACAGATTGCTATATATCAAGTAGCTAATTTTGAAACATGAAAATTCGAACGTGATTTCATGACATAAAAGTATCACCAAATGACACTTACGGTATATCAAATTAAAGGTTGAGACTTCTTAAAAATAGCTGTATAGATGCCCCAGTACTATTCTGAATGTAAACTAATTTTTTAATTGAAGACCACTTAACAGTTTGCTGTATATCAAGTAGCTAATTTTGAAACATGAAAATTCGAACATGATTTCATGACATAAAAGTATCACCAAACTGCACTTGTAACACACCAAATTAAAGCTTAAGACCTGCTGAAAATAATCGTATTAACGCCCCGTTGTTATCCCTAACTTGAGCTGATTTAAAAATTAAAAAATGAAAATGAAGAGATGGTATTTAACAATTGATTTCGGAAAGTCTAATACGAATTCATGACATAAAAGTATCACAAAATGACACTTACGAGATATCAAATTAAAACTGAAGTCTTCTTTAGAAAACTAGTGTAAAGTTTACGTTAATATTTTTAACACAGACTGAACTATACTCAAGCTATACCTATTTTATTTTGTATGCAATTAAACTGAAGTCCATCGCAAAATGACAATGCAATTGTTGATGTGCCGCAATTTAATCATTTTCTGAAATACTCTCTGAAGGAGAGAGAAGTCTCCAGTTTAGCGTAGCTAGGATGAAGATTGACTTGCATTATGATGCATCGCGATGCATTTGTACCGTGATGCAAATTGAAAGATAAAAGCCTCGGAACGAACGGCGCGCAACGCGACAAGTAATTCTTCGAATCAATCTTGTCGTATAAAGCAGGAAAATTCATTATAAGCCGAATGCAGCGTGACAAGCGCGATGCCTTATACTCTCATTAAGGTAACGAGTTGCATCCGTGCATCCGATGCACAATCAAAGCTTGCATGTGTTTTACGCGTGCATCTATCGTATACGGTTCGATCGCGATGACGTGTGGTGTCGTCGCTTTATCCTTGATTAATTAGTTCCTTAATTAATCAACTGTGCACAGAACGGACCATCATTACAATTACATTGACTATGGTTATTCTTGTTTGATAATAGCGAGACAAAGGGACCGTATACGTATACGAACAATCTATTAAAATTTCTTGAAGATAAATTGTTTCAAAATTATTAATCCATACATTTTTTGCTGGATGTACGTCACGTGAGTTGGAGAACGTGTTCTCCATTAGCCTGGAGCACGTAATGACAATGCATTTTAATTAATTAATCGTGTCACGTGCATCCGGCCTCATCGAGATAATACCACGTACCTGATAAGCTGATGATAATGAAGGTTTCAGGGAAAATGGAAATTATTTTGATTAATGAACCACGTATTCTTTATTGTATGATTGATTAAATATTTACGTTTATATAATTTTGTAGAAATTTGTATATGAACATTATTTTATAAATGAAACTGATTAATGATTATTGTAAACGTATGAAACTGGTACAATTATTGCAACCTACCTGTATAATGTTGTATAAATAAAGAGTATATGAATATTATTTTAATAATTGAAATTGGTTAACAATTATTGTAAACGTATGAAGCTAGTACAATTATTAAAACCTACCTATATAATGTTGTATAAATAAATAGCACGCGAACATTATTTTATAATCAAAATTGGTTAACAATTATTGTAAACGTATGAAACTGATACAATTATTGAAACCTACCTAAAATATCAAAATCAGATTTGACTTCTTTTTTAAGGATGGTCAATTTTCAAGCAGCTTTAAAAACATGATCTAAACGTTAAATTTCAAACCACCCCTAAAATTGTATAACTATTTCATTTAAATTACATAACCTACTAAGTTGTCTCATAACTGCTAATAAATATTACAGTACTATTACAATTAAAAAAAATGAACTGCTCAAAGTAATATCAAAATGATATTTTACTGTTCCTTTCAAAGGTTGAGAATTTTCAATCAAATCTAAAAATGTGCTCCACAAGTTCAATCTTGAACCACCCATTAAATTACACAACTATCTAATTCAAATTACATAATAAACTTCTAAGTTGTTTAATAACAACTAACAAAAATAACTGCTAACTCCAGTTATTAAAAAAAAAGTTACTGAGTCAGTAACATCAGAATGTGACTTTACCGTTCGATAAAAAGAGAATTTTCAATCAGCCTCAGAAACGCGAAGCAACCGTTCAATTTGAAAGAAAACTGCAAACATTGAAACGATCCGTATAGAGCGTTATCAAGCCGGTAGCTCGGCGCAGTCAGGTTCATATCAGCAGAAACGAAATTTCCAGTTGAATGGAATCTAACTCCGCGGTTTCGCGTTTCCCGCTGAATCGTCTTTTGAACGTTCGGCGTCGCGACGCAGGCGACGGAAAAACAGTTACACAACGCGACGTCGCCGGTAACCGGTGAAGAACTGTATCCAGAGAACAGCTACGAGGCACGGGTGACACGTTACAATCCGCAATTTAATTCCAGAAGAAGACACCGTGACACCGTGCAGAACCGTGGCCTATTAAAGCAAACTTCCGACGAGGCTGTTTCAACTGGATTTTGAAGCCGTCTACCAGTCGAATGGTTACGTTGCTTTTTTGTTGCGATATTTCATGATTTCGATTGTATATATAAGTAGGAATGATGGAGTAATGTTGCTGAGGTTTGGGGTTAAACTTGTAACGCGCGGGGAATAGTAGGGCGGGTGATAATAGGGTAGGCGGTAATAGGGCGGGTGAGAATAGGACGGGTGAGAATAGAGCGGGTGATTAAAGAGTAAGGCGCGATCTCTGCATTGTGATGCATTTGGTTGAATGTTTTAACACTGTTCACACAAGGCAGTTAGCACAGGAGTTATTTAGAGATTTTTAAAATTATTTAGAGATTTAGAGCGTTTGATTTTCTAGGAAGTCGGAATTCAATTTCTTACGTTTCGTTTGAGTTTCTTAGGGTTCCGTAGAACTTCTAGAGTTTCTTAAGTACTCTGTTGAGCTTTAGGAAGTGTTCTAGATTTGGTGGGATTCATTTAGTTGCCTCGCGTTTTAGAGGAACTCGTTAGTAATCTCTAAGGTTTATTAACCTTTTTTAAGGACTTGGGATTTTTAAGATTTTTTGAGACTTTGTAGGAATTTTAAGAATCTTTTAGGATTTCATAGACTACTTATAGGCTTTTAGAACATTGTAAAATTTTTTAGAATATCATAGGATTTCTTATGATTTTATAGGACTTCTTAAAATTTCAGACTCCTAAAGATTTTTTAAAATTGCATACGATTTTCTTAAAATTTGTTCAAATTTCAAAAAACATTTTATCCAACCATACTCTGAATTCTAATGAGTCCTAAACATCCCTAAACAGATATATTTATTTCTCCTACCGACCTGTACCATCCTCGTACGTTCTCATGTGCTCATAACAAGCACACTCCGCTAAAACAACAAAAATCGTTAATTACACCCCAGAAAATGTTGCACCTCCGTACCGTCTGTGTACACCGCGTTCAAACGAACCGAGAAGCGATTAGTAAAAGGATGCGAAGTTCTAATGTTAGCAACGTTATTCCAGAAAGAAGTCCGAGCATAAAACCGAACGTGCGGAGCAACAGCAAGCAACAGTTATGTAGTTCGCAAAGGACACCGAAGCCATCAGAGCATGCAATACTCTTCGGGAGTATTTAGACTCGCCACATCAGGAAGCGTTGTCCTACGCTCGAGTGAATAACGCCACGTGACAATGATACTATCTCCCGTTCTTCTTTCACTGAGAAAGTTAGAAATATTTTTAAATGAATTTCGCATGAAACTATTCTTAATTTCACGTGCGACTTTCACTTTTAGTTTTAGGTTCTTTTATAATGAGGTTTTTAAAGGGAGAATGATGCATAATGAAGTGCGAAGGGTGCTTGAAAGTGTACCGATGGCAATCTGTGAGCTGGCGCGTGAGGGGCGTGGTTAGAAGAGATATGGCTGCCATTGGTTGGAATAGGAAAATGGACGCATACGCAGAGAATGGGAATTTGGGAGATTTGGAAGTGGGGAGATTGCAAATTCGGGGGATTGCAAATTCTGGGGGATTGAAAATTCGGGAGATTTCAAAGTTGGAATATTGCAAATTCGGAAGATTGCAAATTCAGGAGATTGCAAATTCGGGAGATTCCAAATTCGGAAGATAGCGAATTCGGGAGATTGCAAATTCGGAAGATTGCAAATTCGGAAGATTCCAAATTCGGAAGATAGCGAATTCGGGAGATTGCAAATTCGGAAGATTTCAAATTCGGTAGATTCCAAATTCGGAAGATTCCAAATTCGGGGGAATTCCAAATACGGACTATAGCAAATTCGGAAGATTGCAAATTCGGGAGATTGCAAATTCGGACGATAGCAAATTCGAAAGATTGCAAATTCGGGAGATTGCAAATTCGGGAGATTCCAAATTCGGAAGATTCCAAATTCGGGGGAATTCCAAATACGGACTATAACAAATTCGGAAGATTGCAAATTCGGGAGATTGCAAATTCGGACGATAGCAAATTCGAAAGATTGCAAATTCGGGAGATTGCAAATTCGGGAGATTCCAAATTCGGAAGATTCCTAATTCGGGGGATTGCAAATTCGGAAGATTCCAAATTCGGAAGATTGCAAATTCGGAAGATTCCAAATTTGGGGGATTGCAAATTCGGACGATAGCAAATTCGGAAGATTCCAAATTCGGGAGATTGCAAATTCGGAACATTCCAAATTCGGGAGATTGCAAATTCGGGAGATTCCAAATTCGGAAAATTTCAAATTTGGGGATTGTAAATTCGGACGATAGCAAATTCGAAAGATTGCAAATTCGGAAGATTTCAAATTTGGAAGATTCCAAATTCAGAACATTCCAAATTCGGAACATTCCAAACTCAAAAGATATCAAATTCAGAACATTCCAAATTCGGAACATTCCAAACTCAAAAGATATCAAATTCAGAAGATTACAAATTTTGTACATATACGTTACATGAGTATAAGGGTAGATATATGTAAAGGAAGTAATACGCATCCTCGACCTCAACCTGCATTACCCAAAATTTGTTATTCAAATGTTGAAATATTCAAATTCGCCACTTTCTCATAAATATTACCAATCCTGTTGTCCGCAGAAAAGCACGTTGCACGCGGTTGAATCGAACCATGCGACACCTCTGATCGCATTTAAATGTGAAAATCGTGCACGTTCCTCTCTTTTTTCCCCATCGACGCGTACTCACGTAACGTGCTTCGTTTTCTGGTTCGAACGTGCGTCGAATGCCTCAATGATTTTGTAAATGAGACACTTTTGTTACCGATCGAAGCCTAGTCTGTACCGTAACGACCAAAAGGGTAACTGTACTCTTTCACAGCCCGTTACGGGGACCCTAGAATCATTGTTTGCTGCATAAAACGCCACGATCATCGCTGAATCGATAACACTTTCCAACAGTTCAGTCGTAGGTGACATTTTAACGAGCACCTCGATACGTGAGCCACAAACATTCGATTTGTAAAACTTTATTATTTATGGTTAATTTATTTACTTTTTTATTTATTGTTTCTTAAATGATCGTTAGGTTCTAAATATTGACTTAACACATGGTTGTCAATCTGCTTATTTTTGTGATTTATACTATTTTTTTTTTGAAGATTTATTAAACTTGTTTTTTTGTAAATATTGACTTCTATAAACACATGATATTCAATCTGTTAATTTTTACAATTTATGTTATTATTTTTTTTTGTGTGATTTATACTTTTTTTTTTTTGAAGATTTATTAAACTTGTTTTTTTTGTAAATATTGACTTCTATGAACACATGATATTCAATCTGTTAATTTTTACAATTTATGTTATTATTTTTTTTTGTGTGATTTATACTTTTTTTTTTTGAAGATTTATTAAACTTGTTTTTTTTTAAATATTGACTTCTATGAACACATGATATTCAGTCTGTTAATTTTTACAATTTATGTTATTATTTTTTGTGATTTATACTATTTTTTTTTTGAAGATTTATTAAACTTGTTTTTTCGTAAATATTGACTTCTATGAACACATGATATTCAATCTGTTAATTTTTACAATTTATGTTATTATTTTTTTTTGTGTGATTTATACTTTTTTTTTTTTAAGATTTATTAAACTTGTTTTTTTGTAAATATTGACTTCTATGAACACATGATATTCAGTCTGTTAATTTTTACAATTTATGTTATTATTTTTTTTTATGTGATTTATACTTTTTTTTTTGAAGATTTATTAAACTTGTTTTTTTTTAAATATTGACTTCTATGAACACATGATATTCAGTCTGTTAATTTTTACAATTTATGTTATTATTTTTTTAAATTCATTAAACTTGTTTTTTGTAAACATTGACTTCTAAGAACACATGACATTAATTCTACTAATTTTCATGATTTATAGTATTGTTTTTTACAGTGTTGCTACTTATATCACTTTTTTAAAAGTTTAATAAAAGTTTCCTAAAAATCTAAGCAATTTATAATATTTCTTAAATAATCGTTTACCTTACATAACCATTGATTCGAGTAAATTGAACCAATTAATTTCCGTAATAAATGTTGTTTTTTTAAAGAGTAATTAAAGTTTGACTTCTATAAACGTTCCGTAGTAGGATGAAATCGATGATATCTATTTGTCCCCGTGGATAATTATGGAGCAGAGTCAGATGCAATGAATCACGTCTTCAGCTACTTGTATCCACCGGTGAACGTGAACGGCAATTTATTTGATTGCTGACAAAATTACGGCCACTCTTTCGAGAATTTTTTACGCGTCTTACGATCGATTATATCACGCTATTTGCGTGTAGATACATGTTGGACGGTAATTACGAAAGGAAGAAAAAACGGTGAGCGAAATGAAGCAGCCTCTGGCGCGAATTTGCTTATTGCAGGATAGTTAACAACCATAAGGTATCAAGGAATGTTATTAAGGGGATTTTTGATCTCTGAACCCTTGATGCGTTCCTTGAACTTTGAAATTTAGTTTCAGGTTATGTTCTGTTCTTACTGGTTTCTTCGATATTTTATATCGATGTTTTACTGTTTTTATTGAAATAAGTTGGATTATGGATATTTGTACAAATATATGCTTTGCATATTGTGTCACGTATTTTGTGTAAATGAAAAGTAAGTGAATGTCATGTATTATTAATAGATTCATAAAATTCAACAATTACTACATTCTGAAGTTTCAAAATTTCCAAAATTGTACAAATTCTAAAATTTCCAGAATTCCAAAAATTTCATAAATTCAAAACATTGCAGAATTCCCCAAATTTCATAAATTCAAAAAATTGAAGAATTCCAAAAATTCCAAAAATTCTACAAAATTTTAGAATTCCAAAAATTCCCAAATTCCCAAATTCCCAAATTCCAAAATTCCAAAATTCCAAAATTCCCAAATTCCAAAATTCCAGAATTCCAAAAATTTCACAAATTCCAGAATTCCAAGAATTCCAGAAATTCTACAAAATTTTAGAATTCTAAAAATTCTCAAATTCCAAAAATTCCAGAAATTCTACAAAATTCTAGAATTCCAAAAATTCTCAAATTCCAAAACTTCCAAAAATTCCAAACTTGCAAAATTGCAAAATAGCAAACTTCCATAATTCTAAATATGATTTGTTGCCAACTAGTCGATTTAATGTTTCCAACGTTTAGAGTATGTTTGAAAAATTAAGTGGAAATCGGTAATGATTGACATCGGAAGTGACAGTTTAGAATGGTATAGCATCTATCCTTTAAATAGTACAATTAACAGACAATTACGGTCGCCTTGATCCGTTCCATTAATAGTCATAACGCGGAATGGAATCTAATTCGAAGTACATTAACCTCTAGGCAGACGTGCTAATTTGAATCGGACGAGACGTGTAGCCGTCAGTGAGTTAACAGGAAGACATTCCAGCAAATATTAACAGAAAAATTGATCCAGATTATTCGAAGGTCTATTTACAAAAATAGGCGTTTATCAGTAACTATCTTTTGACAAACAAAATATTATAAGTGCTAATATTTAACAAGTACACTATTTTACAAATATGAATTTTTGACAAATAAAATATTTGCAAGTTTTAATATTTGACAAGTCAACTATTTTACAAGTATCAATTTTTGATAAATAATATATTAGAAGTATCAATATTTGACAAGTAAAGTATTGCAACTGTCAATATTTTACAATCGCAAACATTTGAGTATATCAATGATGCACAAGTGCAGTGGAAGGGTTAATTGGTGTAAATAGGTTACCTCGTTGTTTCTCGGGCTCATGTTCGACAATGAATGCAGGCACGGCCGTGACCATTTGATAATCGGCTTCGGCCACGTCCTGCTCCTGCTCCTGCTTCGTGGCGAGCAAAGCCTGCACAGCGCTCGCATCTCCGCAGCTCCTTCTGCTGTACTTCGTCCTCGAAACCCTCAGCAGGGCGGCGGAATTGACACCTGGACAGTTGTCCCGCGACGTCGACGTCCCAGGTGGCTCGTCCAGGGTCGTCGGGCTGGACAACGCAAGGGCGACGTCGTCGGCGCTGTGGCGCCTCGATTTTGATAACCGTTTGAACATACTATCTCCTGAAATCAGAACAAACATTCTATCTACGTGATTCATCATCAGACATTATGTTACGGTGTTTTAAAACGAACGTGTCTATAAATGTTCCCTATATAAAATAAATTACAAATATTCAAACTCGATAAAGATTCTGTCACAAATTCATGACAGAAAAGTATTATGAAATGGCACTTGTGTTACATCAATTTAAAGCTTGAACCATAACGAATACGCCTATATAAATGCACCGTTACAATTCTCAATACAAAATAATTAGTTACTATATTTAGTAGATGAGGTTGGTATATAGCAACAAATATAAAAATTCGGAAGATAGAGATTCCGTCACAAATTCATGACAGAAAAGTAATATGAAATTACACTTGTGTTACATCAATTTAAAGCTTGAACCATAACGAATACGCCTATATAAGTGCACCATTACAATTTTCAATACAAAATAATTGGTTACTATATTTAGTAGATGAGGTTGGTATATAGCAACAAATATAAAAATTCGGAAGATAGAGATTCCGTCACAAATTCATGACAGAAAAGTAATATGAAATTGCACTTGTTTTACATCAATTTAAAGCTTGAACCATAACGAATACGCCTATATAAGTGCACCATTGCAATTCTCAACATAGAATGTCTGTTCACCCTTTAAAACGAATAACAATATACTGCATGAAATATCCAAATTCGAAACCCGAAGAACCATCCTAATTTCATGACAGAAAACAACAACAAAATGGTGTTTAAATGATTCTAATTCAAAGCTCGAACCTTGTAGTAAATATCCATAAAAGTGCACCGTGAAATGCCGAATACAAAATGGCTGCCTTTATGCACCACATTGTACCACATCTGTTTCAATGAAATCACATTCAGCTCGCACACATCCCAGCGAAAGAAATCAGCGATGAAACCAGTGAACAGCAGCCGTCATAAAATGGAGCAGAAGTCAAACGGCTTAAACGGAAACGAGCGTGTGAGCGCGTGGGAGGATGATTGCAGAAGCGGGCGGGTACGTTTACTCCGAGAAAGAGGTTCAATTTCGTTTCGTTTCTCGCGTGCATTAGCCGTGGCAAGCACGTCGCCCGTGCAACTAGAGGACCTTGGCGAGGGAAAATAAATAATAGCGAGTGGCCTTCGTAGCCGACCGCGAGAGAGAGAAGTTAATTGCTCTCAGCGCGTTCCAGCTACCGCCGTTCGAAAATAATATATCCCGCGATCGGCGTAATGGCACTGTTACACGGGACGTTTTGTCGGCCACGACCTCGTTCTTGACCCTACATTTTCACCCACCTTCTGGAAAAACGGGTTGCAACGTCTTTAATTCTCCTTGTTTACTGTTAATTAGAATGGCAACGTGACATTGCATTGGTCTCACCTTCGGGTCGTTGCATTTGATACGACCTTCGAGGTTCAATAGCTTGCTCTTAGCTTTATGAGCTTGTATGCACCTTGAAGAGAAATCTGCACCTTTATTCTGCCACGGTGAAGTTGATACCTTTTTAATTAGCGGAGTAGTAGCGGAAAAAGGTACGGACACGTATGCGATGTGATGTACGAGGTCATATCTTTGACTTTAACTGATAATTACAAAGAAGTTGGTACATACGTAATACAAATTTGTGGTACATGGATATTGGGAATATTTGAACGACGAAGTACAATGCTCCTACTTTTAATAATACTTAATAATTATAACCTGATTAAATAAACTCAGTGCTATTCCAACTTGCGTGAATAACTTCAGCAAGTGAATGTGTCAGAATTACCAAATAGTCTTTCATAAACTTAATGCAATTTTCACAAAAACAGCTGTAACTCATTGTACATTACGAAATCTCTTCATGGTTTTTCTAACAATCTTACGATACTGCAAGAACCGAATAATTTCGATCAGCAATTCAAATATCAGGGTAACCTAAAGGTGTTAGCCAAAGAGTTAAATCGAGAATACGTGAAACTTTGTCGTCAGGATGTTGATGCGGTCAATTAGCCCGATGAGCGAGAAGAAAGCGAATGTCGACCTCCTTGTTTCTCTCCTCGTCATCGTCCTGAATCGTTCCTTTCGTTTGTTGCCGTTCTCTCGTTGCTGGTCACGCTGCACGCCGGTTTTGCTCGTAAATTAACCGTTTTGCAGTGAAAGTGGCCTGATTTTATCAACGAGCCCACCGTTCAGGAAGAGGCTCCTTTAACGAGTCGAGGGAAGAGTCCAGACCGGATGTCCCGTGAAACGTCCCGTTCTTACGGTTTCCACTCGATTTTCACGATGATTCGACAGAACGCAACCATTTTTGCTGTAAACTGCGAACTTCTTTTTTCATCGAGGACTATTTTTATTGAGGACTATATTTATTGAGGACAGCAATATTTTTCGAGAACTTTCAATAGTTATAGACGACTTCATCTTGGAGTAATAATTAAATAAAATAATCGAGAGCGAAGAAAAATTTTGGCAAACATGGAGGACTGTTACACTGCTACTATATTGAGGACAGTAATATTTATCAAGGACTTTCAATAGTTATAGACGACTTCATCTTGAAGTAATAATTAAATAAAATAATCTTGAGCGAAGAAAAATTTTGGCAAACATGGAGGACTGTTGCACTGCTACTATATTGAGGACAGCAATATTTTTTGAGAACTTTCTATAGTTATAGACGACTTCATCTTGAAGTAATAATTAAATAAAGTAATCTTGAACGAAGAAAAATTTTGGCAAACATGGAGGACTGTTGCATTACTACTATATTGAGGACAGTAATATTTATGAAGAACTTTCCATAGTTATAGACTTCATCTCGAGGTAATTAAATAAAATAATCGAGAACGAAGAAATTAAATTTTGGTAAGCATGGAAGATTGTTGCACGTTTCTGACCTGATCCGTATGGACGTTTCATTAAGGAACACATTATCGATCACGGTGATGGTTACACTTTGGTTGCCACGTGTAAAAGAGCGTCGAACGTCCACTTTCAATTTTCATTTTTCAGCTTTTTCAATTATAAATACCGCTCTTGTAGTATCACCGACGAAAACTGTCGGTTTCGATTCCCTTTCGTCCGCTTGTTCGTCGTGGCGATTTCGCGGACGCAGTGGCCCGTGCACCGAAAACCGAGAGCTGGACGAAGAAAGAAAGATTCTTAACTCGAAAAAATTCCGATCTCGAATCAATTCACGCGTGTTTCTTCGCGCGACGACACGTTTCACGTTTGAGACGCGTTCCGGCCGAGACCGGACAGTTATACGATACTTGTTCCTTTTTCGTGTTTGTTGAACGAGGAAGTTTCGAGTTCATTTATGTTCGAGGTATCGTGTAATTAAAAGATACATAATCTCTTATAAAATTTTATGATACATTGATGTTACGTGCTGGTTTCGCAAGCCTCGGATTTATGAATTCGACAGTTTGTAATTTGTGGTTAAAAACTTGTGGTTGGAAATATTTTTTTTTAAATTCATGAGAAACTTCTTAATTAACTTCATGAAGAAATACTTTACTTCATCTCACATTACTTACATCATCTTAACTTCGTTGAGAAATATTAGTCATTAAATTTATTGAATAAATATATCAAATATATAAATCAAACTCGTTCAATTTATATTACACTCGCAAAGAGAAATAATAAAATCATTAATGAAATGTTAATCATATCTGATACAAATCAAATAAATCTCTGATAAAATGGACATAACATTTGATCAACGCATTAATCAATCCACGTGAAGTAATTTTCCTCCATCGGATTAATTCAGACTCGTTAGACTTAATTACCGAACCATATTAAAATAACAGCTTTATCTCGACATCAATTTATATCAGATTCGCAAAAGAATAAAATGCATAAGAAAATGTTAATCATATCCGACACATCTAACAAAATCAACTTTTTGATCAATGCAATAATCAATCAATCTCAACCACATTACGTACGAATTAATTTCATCGATCAGGTTAATTCATATTATAAGTAAGGTTTACTTAATTAATCAAGCGTTATTTGTCTCGAACGATCGATAAGCAACGTAGCCATACTCTGTATCAAAGTTGAAGAGGACCGGTGTACATGTCGCTTTACCAGGTTGCAGCACAAGAAACGCGTTTTGATACGGCGACAGGTGGTTTCCGCGCGAATTAACGAGTCCCCACGATTATCTTTCATAAGCGTTAATTGGCGGGCCAGAAGCACGACTTGCGTCTTCTTCGGCGTCTAACCCGTTCTGACAAAAAACGTGACTTCTCTTGAGGATGTACGGACGATGATCGACGATTGTTATTTTGAATTTTGCCAAATATAATCATTTTTGGTCAACATGTGTGATTGATTAATTATTGGTAATCGCGATGAGGATGGATATTTGTGATGTGCAACTTAAGAGTTTGAATGTTTATGGTTGCAAATCTTCAGGGTTCCAATTCGATTATTTAGAGTTTGAGTTGAACTATTATACATCAAATATCCAGTATACCTTCAGATTTTAAATCTTTATGGTTCCAAAGCATCAGAGTTCCAATTTCTTTATTTAGAGTTAGAATTGTCTAGGTTCGATTTATCAAAAAGGATCAGAGTCGTCATCGTTTGAATCGAGTCATAGTTTCCAGTGTTCCTCGTCAGCAGTTGAGTCAACCAGGGCTAAAATTATCTGTATCAGAATCTTCATCGTCCAAATCGTCATCGTTCAAATTTACCACAACTCGCCACCATTGTTTTCAATGTCTGTCTCTAACATTTTCATCAAACATCAAATTGATATCCAAAATCATTCGAATCCTCAGCATTAAACTCTTCATCGTTCAAATTCACCACAACTCGATTCGTCAGCCTTGTACTTTTCAATGTCTCTTAACATTTTCATCAAACATCAAATCAATATCCAAAATCTTTCAAATCCTCAGCATTAAACTCTTCATCGTTCAAATTCACCACAACTCGATTCGTCAACCTTGTAGCTTTCAATGTCTGTTCCTAACATATTCTTCAAACATCAAATCCATATCCAAAATCTTTCGAATCTTTAGCATTGAAGTCTTCATCGTTCACCACAAATTCAAATTCTTCAAATTCACCACAACTCGTCAGCATTATACTTTTCAATGTCTCCAACATTTTCATCGAATATCAAATCGATATCCAAGATCGTTCGAATCCTCAGCGTTCCACTCTTAACGTCTTCAAGGTTCGAATCGTCATCCTCTTCGTCAGCGTCTTAATCAGCGATCAGGCATTGACACGTCACAATACGATTTATTTGCACGGCGGTATTAATCCCCGTTTCCTTCTACTCTTCTAACGAAGGGCATCCGTTTTCCTTTTGGAATTCTATCGAGCCTTAGAAACGAGCAGCACCGATGAAAGGATAAGCCGAATCGGCCGGTTTCGTTAAATATTCATACCAGGCGCGAAGCGGAGAACGAACGGAACTAATGGTTGGGGATGATGAATGACGAGGTGCATTGCGAAATGCAAAATTAAAATTTCTCCACGATATTCTTGTTTTTTTTTGTATCGTTGCCAACTGCTGTTCGAATCAGATCGTTTTTGTATCACTTTACTACTAGGAGAATCCTCCCTCATTTCGTTTTATCTCTCGTTTTTATCGATACTGATTATTGATCATCGAAGTGTACCTTGCATTTTTCTCGTAATAAATCTTTCCCTTGCAAGCTTCTCTTTTTATTATAATAATTCTTGTTTTCTAATTTGGTCCATTTTTATATGACGTTCATATGTGACATTAAGCTACACGACATTTATATATTTTGTGAGACATTAAGTTACATTTATTATGATTTTTATATATTTTATGCGAAATTGATTTACATGACATTTATATATTTTGAAAGATATTAAGTTACACTTGTTATCATATTTATATATTTTATACGACATTGAGATACATTTTACATGACATTCATACATGTTATACGACACTGAGCTACATTTTATATCACACTTACATATTTTATAAGACATTGATTTACATTTCATGTGACATTTACATATTTTACATGATATTGATTTATATCTTACACGGCGTATAAAGTGTGCTTTTTTTATTTGTACTTGTATGTGTACTTTTTCTACTTGTACTTGTATTCGTACTTTTTTTTTAAATATCGAAGATGAACATAAATTAGCTTGACCATCAGATACAGAATTGTGTAAAGTATCTCATATCTTGTCTCTTATATATTCATTCTTGTACTTCATTTTCAATGTACATATTATAAAGTCAATTAATTAATTTCATAAAATATAGACATTTAATTGAATCAATTTTTTAAAAATGCTTTTGGAACTGTTGATGTATGACGACTATAGTTGTGTGTGTGTCATGCATGAAAGAACTAAACGTCACAAAGAAATCCTGCTTCAAGAGATATCTGATGTATCGATGACACGAAGTCTATAAAGTGTACGGGTTACGTTAGCGGTTTGACGCGTGCGTTACGTGAAATCATGCGATATTCTCTGGCCGCGGCAGAAAAATGCAGAAACGTGTGCGTTTAGTTACCGCAGACACACCGCTACAAGGACTTTCTCCAGCCAGGAGCGTAGTATAGTAAGTTTGCTTACTCGGCCGTTCTTTTCTTTTCAGTCAGAAAGTTTTTTTAATGCATTTTAATCGCGTTCACGCGCCGATATCTCCGGCGCGCCTTAATTAATTGGAAACTCTCCGAGACCAGTGCGGTTCTGTTCGATGTAATTCGATCTACAATGATTAATCCTTTCGTTGCGTGTCTGTTAGGTGATAGCTTGATTAAATCGATCTGGTACATGTTTGTTAATTTATTTATCAGTTATTAGAACCGTGATCTTTGGATCCTTGCAGCCTTTGCAAATTAATTATTGATAATGGTTAGAGAACATTTATTTGGTTTATTCATTAGATTATGTATGTCTGTGTTTGTAGAGTCGTTTTCTGGGAGTTCTCAGCTTTAATTTGATGTATTATAAGAGCCATTTAGAAATACTTTTCTGTCATGAAATTGTTTTACTTTTAATTATTTTGAAATTGGATCTTTGATATACGACGACCTAATACTTTTGTTCTTTTAATTTAAAATTTTTGTACTATTAAGAATATTTATGGGGCGCTTATGTGGTCGTTTTCAGTAAGCTTCAAGCTTTAATTTGATGTATCATAAGTGCCATTTTGAAATACTTTTCTGTCATGAAATTGTTTTAGACTTTAATTGTTTCGAAATTGGATCTTTGACATACGACGACCTAATACTTTAATTCTTTTAATTAAAAATTTTTGTACTATTAAGAATATATATGGGGCGCTTATGTGATCGTTTTCAGTAAGCTTCAACCTTTAATTTGATGTATGATAAGTGCCATTTTTAAATACTTTTCTGTCATGAAATTGTTTTAGACTTTAATTGTTTCAAAATTGGATCATTGACATTCAACGACCTAATAGTTTCGGTTCTTTAATTAATAACTTTCGTACAATTAGGAATATCAGTAGGGCGCTTATATGGACGTCTTCACTAAGTTTCAAGATTTAATTTGATATATCATAAGTGCCATTCTGAGATACTTTTATGTCATGAAATCATCCTAGAATGTTTCGACTTATATTTCTTAAGCAATGACCGAACAGCTATTCCTAAACTTACTGTTCAAGTAAAAAAACACAAGAAACATTTATACAGGTATTTTCAATAAACCTTAAACTTTAAATTGAAATGCCACAAGTACCGTTTTACGATACTTTTATGTCATGAAATCATGTTAGACCTTAAACCTGTCAGATTTAGATATCCGATACGCAACGTCGTAATAGTTTTCTCTTCCTAATTATTCAGCCTATTATTATCTCATCCGAAGAATACTAAAGGGGCATTTATATAGCAATATCCGGCAGACCATAAGCTTTAAATTGATACGCCACAAGTGCCATTTTACGATACTTTTATGTCATCAAATCCAGTGAGAACTTTTATGTCCGAAAATTGGTAATTTGATATTTATAACCTAAACGGAGGTCCCATAAAAATGACGTTTATCCGAAAATGATACATAAAATGAATACGTGGATAGCTGGTAATTTTTTTCACGATATTGCACGTTATGAAAGGCGCCGTTACAAATTCGTAATCGATTTTTGAAGCGAGGAGACGTTTTTTAAGGTACACGTGGCCTGTAATTTTCCCCCGTAACAGCGACTCGTTAGAAGAAGGATGATTACACGGCTTGTAACGCGGACACGCGAGACCCAGATAGAAATTCGATGACGTCCTACTTAATGTACGACCCGGGATAAAGGACTGTACTTCCGCGATAAAATCTTGTTAGATTTCTCCTCTGTTTAGAAATCTAGCGTTGAGGTCAACCGTGGTGCACCATCTGTATACGTGATTCTTCGATCGTGGTTAATATCTCTGTGCACTCGGAAAAAATTCTAGTGAAATTTTCGGTACGCTTCCTGACTCGACGAGTGTCATGTTAAAAGTGCTAAGTGTTTGCTAATTTACTTCCGCTATACTAGAATTTCTCCTTTGAACTAGAAATCTCGTTTTAAGCGAATGCTGCATATTCACTTTACAGATTTTAAGAAAGATGTAAAATGGTGCTTAAGATACATCAAGTTCAAGATTAAAGCTAAAAAAAATTGTCACGTGTAGACATTGTAAATATAATTATTTTGAAGCAATGTAGGACGACAAGATTAAAATTGTATGTTAAACGATGAATTTTAAAATGAACAGTAAACAGTCTGATTTGAAATCATGACAGAAAAGTATTTCAAAATGACACTTATGATACATGAAATTAAAGGTAAAAGCTTCATGAAAATGATGGTATAAAGGTTTTGTTGATATCTTTACTCTGAAGCAAGTTACAAAAAGAACTACTACATCGTTACAAATTAAATGACTGATTTCGAAAGGTATTTTGGAACGTCTGACAAAAATTCATGACAGAAAAGTATTTCGAAATGACCCTTATGATACATGAAATTAAAGGTAAAAGCTTCATAAAAATGATAGTACAAAGGTTTTGTTGATATCTTTACTCTGAAACAAGTTACGGAAAGAAGTACTACATTGTTACAAATTAAATTACTGATTTCGAAAGGTATTTTGGAAAGTCTGACAAAAATTCATGACAGAAAAGTATTTCGAAATGACACTTATGATACATGAAATTAAAGGTAAAAGCTTCATGAAAATGATGGTATAAAGGTTTTGTTGATATCTTTACTCTGAAGCAAGTTACAAAAAGAACTACTACATCGTTACAAATTAAATGACTGATTTCGAAAGGTATTTTGGAACGTCTGATAAAAATTCATGACAGAAAACTATTTCAAAATGACACTTATGTTACATCAAATTAAAGCTTAAAGTTTCAGAAAAAAGACTATGTAAAGGTTTCCTTAATATCTTTAAATTACAGCGAGCTACAAAGAAAGAAAGAAGTGTATCAGATTATTGTGTAATAAACTAATTTCGAAATATAAGTCAAACGCCATTTCATGACAGAAAAGTATTTCAAAATGGCGCTTATATAACATGAAATTAAAGCTTAAAGCTTGACAAAACAAACCACATAAAGTTCACAATACTTCCTCTAATTAACGAGATGTTACGAGAAGAAATATAAAATTGTTGTATGTTAAATAATCGGTTCTAAGAAACTCTATAAATATTGCATTAATCCGAACACAAAGCGACCAACTGGTTACCAACGAGTGTCGATTAAAATTCCTATGCCGTTTCCTTATGGAGTTTCAATCAGAACATTCCTCAGCGAAAGTTGTAATTAAATAAATACCCAGGGAAAGTACGGTCAATTAACATAGAATACGATTCGATAAACGAGCAAGTGTATTTAAACGATCTATCAGACTTTTTGGAACATTTAACAAGGTTTCACGGCTAAATGGACCGTTTCTAATTTCCAGAGGAACGATAACGTAACCGTCAACGTAACGCGAATTTATCTGAATTGCGTGCCGCTCTAACTTGGAAAAGCTCGTTCGGCTCGAAACCAGCGATACCGGTTAACTGCGTGCAATCGATCCAACAAATTTCCTTAATAAACTAGGAAGTTTCGAATGTCGAAATAGGAGATCCACGAGCGGAACGCGAGCCGAACATGGCGCGTTGCATTTCTATTTTCACCATTTTCCTCTTTTCGGTAGATTCATTACCTCGACGGACATTTATGGTAAAGAAGGCATAGAACGTAAATTGTATCAATTATGAAACGCGAAAGGATACGTGAAAGAAGCAACAGTTTGAAGAAGTTCGAAAACCGTGGAGAGATTCCGGTTTAGAAGCCCGCAGATAAAAGCCCACTTCACATCCCACGTAAAGTAGCATAGAAAGGAAAAGTATTCAGCCTTGCACTTTTTATTACTTTCCCTTTCTTTTCACCTTCAAAAGCCTTGCCAACATTCCACGAAGATTAACCAATCAATGGCGGCATTGTTGTTTGCCACACACCCCACAAAAAAGAAGCGGTTTTAATAAAATGTTTGCATCACGAAATTAATGAGAAAAAAAGGAACGGCATAGAAAATGAATTATAGGAGACCGTTCAAGTATTTCTTATTCTACTTGTTGTTAGCGAAACTTGAAGGCTGCTCGAAGTATGAATTAATTATGATCGATAATGAGTTCTCGCGACAGCGAAAAAACGAAGAACACGAGCTTGCATAAAGCAATCGTTGAAGAAGAAAGGGCCATGTCTTTTATTACTCCGCATGCATAATTGAAGTTTTCCACTTGCCGAGTCATTCCGGTGACCCATATTTCGTTACAACATGAATTATTAAACTTTCACGAAATTCGTTGTACTAATTGCATGAATTTCTCGTCAGGAGGATCAAGTAGCGAACGGTGATTGTACGGTGCTAAGCGTGGTTAGGGAAACTGACTTTTGTTAGTTTATTATTATACGTGTAATTACCTTTGTTAAGAAGTCACAAAGGGAAATTCGTAGTAAATATTTTAGAATTATTGGAGATTTTAGTTACAAGTTTTGGTAGTGACGTTAGGTGGTGACAAAGATTGAGTACAATTATAATATAATTATGAGGAATATGTACGTTTGTATGTTACTTATACTGTTCATATAATTTGTCGTATTTTGCTAATGTAAACATAAATCTGCAAGTAGTGTAGAAAGTCTCAATGTCTCCAAAAAATTTTGCATTTATAAATTTTTAAATTTACAAGTTTTTAAATCCATATATTCATAATAGACAAATTTTTAAATCCCCAGAATTTGTATATTTGCAAGTCCCTATATTTCTAAATACTCACAGTGCAGAATTTCCTAAATCCCCAAACTCTCAAGTCTCTAAATTCCTATTTGTTCAAATACTCACGATACAGAAATTCCTAAACCTTCAAATTCTCAAATTTTTAATTCCTATATTTCCAAACACTCACAGTACAAAAATTCTCAAACCCCTAAACTCTCAAGTTTCTAAATCCCTATATTTCCCAACACTCAGTGCAGAAATCTCTAAATCCCCAAATTCTCAGAATTGAAAAATTCCCAAATCCCCAAATTCTCAAATTTCTAATTCCAATATTCCCAAATTCTAACAATTGAAAAATTCCCAAACCCTCAAATTCTCAAATTTCTAAATCCCTAAATTTCCAAATATTCCCCATAAAAAAATTCCTAAATCCGCAAACTCGCAAATTTCTAATTCCAATATTCCCAAATTCTAACAATTGAAAAATTCCCAAACCCCCAAATTCTTAAATTTCTAAATCTCTGTATCTCCAAATATTCCCCATAAAAAAATTCCCAAACCCCCAAATTCTCAAATTTCTAAATCCCTAAATTTCCAAATATTCCCCATAAAAAAATTCCCAAATCCACAAACTCGCAAATTTCTAAATCCTCACATCTTCAAATACCAACAATTTCCAAATCTTCAAATTTTCAAACTTTCACCACCAAATATCACTCTAAAATTTCTAAATCTTCAACCACTCGCATAATAAATTTTTCAAATGATTCAACTACCCCCCCACTAACCTCAAATTCCACAAAAATACCATGAGTGAAGAGACGAGTATCCGAACCCGACAAAATGTTATGTAAATGGTGTACCGGACAGAAACATCTGTACTCGGCACTGCAGGCAGTGTAATATCTAAAATTATAGATGTAACGGGCTTTTGACAAGGGTCAGGGAAAGCTGAAGAAACTTGTACGTTATGTCATATTCAATGGGGAAAATGTAAAGAGTCGGTGGGTTTGTGCTAGAATGCAACGTCTGATGCGTTTTCCTTTTATTTCTTTTGTTTGAAATAATGAAGGCGTAACTGAAAGGGGAATGGCTGTATGAATGAAGATAGCGGTGTATTGAAATCGATTCATTTATATTATAAATTTATTGGAATCACGGTAATTATGATGGTATATTTGTTCTTTGAAAGCGAAATTTTCTTATTGAGTTTAATATTAAATTATCGGGTAATGTTGTTGAAGTGCAAATAGGGTTGTAAGTAAAAGAGGAAAAATTGTTTCTGGAAGTTTATTTATTTATTGAAAAAAGATTTTACTGGTGGAATATATTAAAACTTGCTTTGTAACAATTTTAATGGTAAAACACTGTAACTATTATGTCACATTACTATAGCACTGTAATCTTATAATCCAATCCTATAATACCGTAATGCAATAATACAATAATACTCTAATACTATATGTTATAATACTACAACATAATTCCGTAAATAACAACACTGGCATTCACATATATCCACGTGTCTTTCACACAAACACCGTTTTGCAATTAACAAGCACTTCAATCCAGTATCTCTCAAATAAATAAGTATTCAGAAAGAACAGAGACTCGCAGTCTTTTTCGTTTCCATCCAAGAATTCGTTCGTGAAATAATGTTAAAGTAGCTCAGATTACTCACGCAGTTCCGTTTCACGGTATCTATAAATTTTCTCCTGCTTTTCTAACACCGTATTATTCACCGATTTACGTTTCGAGATACCAGAACCTGCGTCAATAAATATCCTGTTTATCTCTTTACTTCGAGCAGACCCGCTTTCAATGTTAAAAGGTAATTACCCATTGACTCATGTATCCACTCACTCCATGTTGATTATTAACCCTTTGCAGGTAATAAATACGATATACATTCAGAAAGAAAATACATCTTAATAATACTGAGTCTTGACGAGACTTTATTACAAATCAAATATTTATGTACATGAACTTTAATATACATTTACTTATGTTGTTGTATACATGTACTTATGTGCATGTACTTACATACGTGAATTCATATGTATACATACTGTTACATGTAGCAATGCATGTAGCTACACATATATTAATATACATTCAGTTATAGTATGTATACAGTAATACACATATGATTATATGCATGTAGTAATGCACTTGTAGTTACACACATGTGGAAATGTACATGTAGTAATGTACATATAGCTACATACATATAGTAATGCACATATAGTTACATACATATAGAAATGCACATATAATAACATACATGTAGTAACATACATGAAGAAATGCACATATAATAACATACATACAGCAACATACATGTAGTAATGCACATATAATTACATACATGTAGTAATGCACATGTAATTACATACATGTAGCAATATACATATAGTTACATACATATAGTAATGCACATATAACTACATACATATAGCAACATACATGTAGTAACATACATGTAGTACTGTACATATAGGTACATACATGTAGTACTGTACATACAGTTACACGCATGTAGCAATAAACACTCATTAACATACAAATAAACATCCATGTAGTAATATGCACATACGTTATTCGAGGTCTCGGTGTTAATTTCTAAATTACCTAACGAAGTATCCGACCAATCAACAAAGTCATGCTCCCATTGATCGTGCAACGAACCGTAATAATTTTTCAGCGGTATTAATTTCACTCGAATTTAGCCGGTTGTCTGGCCGACTCGAAGGTATGCAACAAAATGTGTTTCTCCTTGTTACAATCGAACCTGGTGCCTGAAGGTATATCGCGACACCTCCTCCTCGCCACGGCAAACGAGTGAAAGTACTCGGAATTCTTGCGGCCAACTCGAGCCGAGCCGAGGGTTTGCCTCTGAAGAGGCTTACGCAACGCGTACGGTAACAGGTGTATTACCTGCTGTAATAACGTGTCTGCGGGGATAGAAGCTCGTTCGCACTTGCGTATCGTCAGAATGTTGCAGATCATGCAAAAATAATCGCCAATCGAAATTCCTTGTGCTCCGATATGATCTTGGGTTCTTTTAGGAGAAACGGTGATATAGCGCGAGGTTCGTTAATACTAAGTTCAAGTCTGCGAGGTCCACATTCTCGGTAGTTAGATATCAAGGTTCGACGTCAAGGTTTCTGTATTTTTGATATCTAAGTTCACAAGTCTGAATCGATTGCTGAATATGTGATGTCCAAATTATTGGTACTCAAACTTTCAGTGTTCAAATCAAGACTTCAGATCTAAGAGATCTAAGAAGGGGTATAGAATGTCTACATGGAAATCTACAAAGATCAAATCTTCAGTATCAGGATCTCATAAAATCTTAAGCATTCAACTCCACAATGTCTAAGCCCTTCACATCTCGATCTACTAGGTCTAAATCCTCAACATCGAAATCTAATTTATCTGAATTGTCAGAATTGAAATCCTAAGCATCCAAATCCACAATGTCTAAATCTACCAAGTCCAAAATCCTCAATATTCAAATCCACATATCGTGACATCTGAATATCCAGTTCCACAACGTCCAAATCCTCAAAATTAAAATCCACTTCATCCAAATCTTTAGAATTGAAATCCTAAGCATCCAAATCCACAATCTCCAAATCCACCAAGTCCAAAATCCTCAATATTCAAATCCACATATCGTTACACCTAAATGTCTAACTCCACAAGGTCCAAACCCTCCACATTACAATCCAACCCATCCAAATCTTCAGAATTGAAATCCTACGCATCCAAATCCACAATGTCCACATCCACCAAGTTCAAAATCCTCAATATTCAAATCCACATATCGTTACACCTCAACATCCAATTCCATAAGGTTCAAACCCTCAACATTAAAATCCACCCCACCCAAATCTCCATAAATCAAATCCTAAGCATCCAAATCCCCATCACCCAAATCCCCATCACCTAAATCCCAATCCCCCCAATCTAATCCCCAAACTCAATCATCAATATCCAAATCCTCACCACTCCATCCTCCCCGATAGAGCAATTATTTTCCACTCCGTTATTTGCACGTTGTTATCGAGTATGTTTTGCAAAGGAAACGAATAAGAATAACCGAGAGAGCATAAGTCGTTCCAGAGCGAGTTCTCGTAGCAGAAGAGTGATTAGAAACAGCGTGACCAAAGGCATTTCATTTCTCAGCGACGAGGAATTCGTGTTAACGAGTAATTGACTGTAAAGGGGCGTTCACGCGTTGCGTTGTCGCGTTCTACCAGCCGTGAACATTAAGAAGAAATATCTACGAGGGTAAACGCGGGAACAGCGTCAGATCGACGATCAACAGCCGAATTTATAATGGTGTAATTTATGATGAGAGGGGTAATTAACGCGCACGCTTTCCACTCGTGTATTAACAAGCAGACTGTAACATCTTTCATGCGATTACCGACCACCGTAAATGTGTTCTCACTTAACGTGCAGACGTTAATTTTGTATCAACGTTACTGTCATAATAGTGTAATTGACGGGTGCTGTTGTGGGAAAGAAATTGAGAGTGCTAACTCGTGACAATGCTTGTTAGTACACACTTTCATATATTTATCTGTTTTAATGAATTTTGATATTCAGTTGCAAATTTTACTGATTCAAGCTTCTGAATTTTGGGGAAAGTGTTATCAAGCTTATAAAATTTGGGAGTTTTCAAATTTTTAATGTTTACATTTTCAAGTGTTATTTTTATATTTTTAAACTTTTGGATCTTCAAATTCCCAAATTTTCAAGTGTTCAAGTGTTTCAAGTTTTCAAATTTTCGAATTTCTAATTTTTCAGAATTTTCAGAATTCTCAAATTCCCAAATTCTCAAATCCCCAAATCTCCAAATCACCAAATCACCAAATTACTAAATTCTCAGAATTCTCAAATTCCCAAATTCCCAAATTCCCAAATCCCCAAATCCCCAAATCCCCAGATCCCCCAGAACCTCCAAATTCCCCAAATTCCCAAATCCACCAAATTCCCAAATTCCCAAATTCCCAAATTCCCAAATTCTCAAATTCCCAAATTCTCAAATTCCCAAATTCTCAAATCCCCAAATCCACAAATCCCCAAATCCACAAATTTCTAAATTCTCAAAACCCCGAAATCCCTAAATTCCTAAATCCTCGAAACCACTAAGTTCCCAAATTCCCGAATCCCCAAATCCCCAAATCCCCAGATCCCCCAGATCCCTCAAATTCCCAAATCCCCCAAATTCCCAAATTCCCAAATTCCCAAATTTTCAATCTCTCAAATCCCCTAAATTCCCAAATCCTCAAACTCCCAAAGTCCCCAAAATTCCCAATCTTCCCCACACAAAAAGTCCCCAAATCCCCAAATCCTTGTCCCACTTCAAAAAATCCAACAACCCTCTCAAATTTCCACCCTACTCAAAGAGAACATCTCAGAAAAATGTCTGAAATCCACATCGTTGCGCCATCGCGACAAAACGATCTCGATTCCTCCGTTCATCCGTTACTCCACGATCAGCCGGTTACGCTAACGAAACAGAGTCTCGGTAGCCGTAAAAAGATGTAACAAAAAATTGTAAGTTGTTTAACTACAGCATTAACGGAGCTGTTGTTAAACGGAAGAGTTAGTTTCTCGGAGCGATCGAGAGCTCGCCGGTGTTTCACGCTGGCGCGGTAAAAAAGGTCCACTCTCTGACCATCTAATTACAGTCGGTTCTCTAGGAATTAAGTTCGTGTTTAAAGTTTACAGGGCTCGTTTCTCTCTCGCTTCGTTGTGCACTGTGATTTTCGAGCGATTAAGCCGGCGAACGCGATTAGAGCCGACCGACTGAATTAGCCCCGAGTCGACTCGTGGCAGCCTTGAACAAAAAAAAAAAATGGAAAAAGAAAAGTTAGTGGTAGATCGAAGTGGAGATCGCGTGTATCCGGTCGATCATTCGAATGGATTTTCGAATTTGTCCCTTTCTTCCGCCATTTCGTCTTCACCTTTCGTATACTTCTACAGTTTATTTATTTTTGTTAATGTTTCTATTTATTTCTTGCGGGGACGTTCATTCTTTTATTACATTTGTTATGGAGGAATTTATTTATTTGTATATATACCTTTATATTTTTTATGGGGAAGTTTTATTTATGTACCTTTGTCATGGAGAAGTTTATTTATTTCTATATACTTTTTGTGGAGAAATTTAATTATTAATGTACATTTGTTATGGAGAAATTTAGTTATGTTTATACATATTTTATAAAGAAATTTATTTCTTTCTCTGTATTTCTTATATAAAAATGTATGTATTACTAAATATTTCTTAAGTAGCCATGCAGTTATTTCTGTACATTTCTTATGTGGCAATTTATATTCTCACAAAATGTAAAACATTTAAAAATTTGAACATTGAGAACTCTTGAAGCAAAAAAGTCTAAAAATATACAATATTTAATACATACTACAGTAACGTCTATAATATTTCAAACCCAACAGCAATATCTAAAAATAAGAAATTCCTCTGAAAGTACAAAATTGCTAAAGGAAGGAATTCGATATAATTCTACATCTCATCATTGCTCCGGTTAGATCCCTTAATCTGGGCATCAGAGGTCTACAATAACCGCATAAAAAAAGAAGAGTGTTCTACGGTGATGAAACGAGCTACCGCTGTAAATCTGATAAAAGTAACATCGTACGTCTTTGAAGCTCATCTCGGTTGTTCTACTCGATCGATCGAACTCCGCGGCCTCGAGTTTCTACTCGAACGAGCAACAGAAACGATTCGTTTAACGTTCAACGAACGTCGCTTCATCGTGCCAGCTCACAGCCTCGGCTCACGAATAAAAATCTCCGAGGAATTTCGCCACATTTACGAGCAGCTTGCTCGACCGTGAATCGAATTCACGTTGCAACACGACGACGATTTTCCTTTCGCCTGGAATTACGCGCAGTCCGCTCCGAGCATCGAGATGGCCCGAATCCGTGCGTCTCCTGCATGATTCCTCCGGCGTCTTCCTTTTTATTTCCCTTCTGCTCCATTAAGGCCAATAAACTTGTAAATCCTTCGCCGAGTTAAAAACACAAAATGTATAAACAACATTTGCATAACTGGATTGAACCATTGCGTTTGCTCTCGGTGAGTTTAGCTAAAATTAGACGAGTCGGGCTAGAGCTCTCGGACTAAATTATCAGTTGACAAAACTATAACTTAGTATTTTCTCGTCTTACATATTTTTAACGAGAATCGCTAAATAACAGTTATAAACTAGCTTATAATTTAACTGATGGTAGTTATTTAAATTATGTCGCGATATTATCGGAAAATTTTATCAAAAATATGGATCCGGACAAGAGAAATAACACTTATTTTAAATTAGCTCGATGATTATAATTTTATGAAAATGATGGTGTTCACTTAATATTTAGTGTCCAGGAATCGTGTTAAGAATTATTGAACGAGATTATGTAACGGTGCAGAAGATTGCAAAGTTTAATTAATATTCGATGTCATTTGAGGGTTGTAGAATGCAATGATAGTATGAGGCAACAATGAAAAAGTCCCTATCGACTACTGACATAATCACTATAATACTATCAGGAAGTAAAGTTGCACGAGTGTGACAATTAGTCGCACTTTTCGGGCTTCTTTCTCGCTACGCTCGTTCACCTGTTAACGACACGATCACGCACGAGCGCCAATGTTTTTCGAAGCCATGGAAGCCTCTGGCTCTTCCGCTTTCTCAAGCTTGATAAAGCAACACGACCGTAAATAAATAATAGAATTTAGCCAATGAAAGCGGCTCAACGTCGTTGAAATAGGTCCGAGCAGTGACCCCAGCTTCGATCCGTCGCAAGTCCACGCTTAATTGAACTTGTGTGTGAATCCGTGTGCTCCATCTTCGCTTGTGTCTCTCGCGATATTTTAATCTTGGCGCCTATTTGCATTCGCACTATTCGCATACTTCCACCAAACTATTTCCCAAATAATTTTGGTACTTTGAAAAGAAATTGTTCACTTCGATGTGATTTGGATTTGGGATTTGTTTGTGATTCGAAATCTTGATTTGAGCTAATTTGGGTACTTTTGTACCTAACCTTGTCTAGTTAGATTATTTTCTTATTGTAGTCGAGTTAATTTGATTATTTGATCATTTAATATAATTATTTTTCGATTGAGTTTGATCTTGTTTAATTTTACTGTTGAACCAAAATTTTCTGACACAACCAAGACTAGTTGGTTTTTATTCTTGTTACAAATTGGACCTGATTACACTGTAATCAAACTGGATCATTTCTTAACATAATCGACTGTAGTTATAATAATTTTGCTACACTATCGATCACAGGTAATTATGATTGCAATATTAACTTTCAATCTAGACTTGTTCCATCTCAACAAGTAATTTCTGAAACCCGATAAACTTTCACGAAATAATACACAATTTGATAGTTATTTTTCACAAAATAATATACAATATTTGTAGGAAATTGTTAGGTTCGTTTCAAGTCATAATATCTTAAGAAACAGCAATCTCTCGTTCCATTCATACACGATAAAATATTTGACAATTTTATTCGAAATAAGAGAAGCTAAAGAAATAAAGCTGAACAACAATTTATAACTTGTACTGTTTAATTTATGAACAGATGCCAGTCGGCCATAAAACCTATTGTAAAACCTTCATGAACGGAAATCGATAAAATTTTCTTTTGGCTTCTCTACGTTCTCTATGGCTTCTGTATTGCGAGATATGGTAATTGATATTTTATGGGGAATAGTATACTCTCGTATTACATTTCCAGTGGATTATCAGAAATTGTTGTTCACTTTACGTTTTCTGAATGGTAAATCAAATTTTACTGTTTTTATTGGTGACGCGGGATGATGCGGAAAATGTACTCACGATTTGATTTTAATTTTGAACTAGACTTCACTGTTCACGATTTATAGCATCGTTGGAAGGTGCGGGTCGATTACATTCTGTCTGAAACAAATTTAAGAACAATGTCAATTAAATGAACCAAGTAAAAACTGTATTTATTTTTATTAAATAATATGAATATTTATGGTACATTTGGGCTGTCAAAGTATTTATTAAAAATTTGAAGATGTACTCAATTTTCAAGATAAAAAATGTATCAGTGTGAAAAGCTGAAAATTTACATAATTTAAAAATGTCAAGAATTTTTTTAATTTCTAAATTTGAAAATTTAATCACATAGGAAAATCAGACTTCATTTGAAAGATTAAAAATTCCAACTTTCTGTCAGCATCAATGAGTATCCCCAAAAGCAACCGCCAAATACAAAAACTGCGAAAAAGTGCCACCACCTCCCCGATCGAAGATCGATATCTGAAAAAGCGTATTACACGAAGCAATCTCTCCCCTCCGATCGAAGTTTTGCACGAGTCAGAGGCCACCGCGAAGCGTAACGCCGCGTTCTTCTCGCGAGCGCAGGCACGCAAGCGGGCCATCGGCTACCAAAATGGTTGAAGAGCAAAAGAGACGCTATCAGAGGTGGGGTGTTGGCAGTGCGACAAGCACAATCTCGAAATAGCTCAGGAGTAGGGACTCTGAGTTTATAGTTAGCTCCTCTTATAGTTAGCCGCTGACTAGCTCACTGCAGAATGCGAAATGGGTCCTCGGTGTTTCATCTTTCTCGTCCTCTGATCCGGCCACAGCCACTTCTCTCTCACGAATTCGCCAACGTATTCGTTTCTTTGCCTCCTCTTTTTTTCGCGCTTTTCTCTCCTCGTCTACGCGTCCTAATCGTTCGTCCTGGATACTTCTGTCTTGCTTCTTATTCGGGACCGGCAGTGTCGTCTCTTTGTTTTGGCCGGGTTTATTTCTGCGTCAGGATCGTGGTCGGTGTTTTGGAGAGTCTGTTGGCCCAGACTCTGTGGACCAGCGACGGAATCTCGACTGAGAGAAAAAAGAACACACGCCTAAAGATCCGCTCGGCAATGAATTCCAAAGACGAGAGCGTCGGGTCAACGATGACTAAAATGATACTAATCCCTTCATTTGCCATTTTTCGTCCCGATTTAAGGAGACCCCATGGACTTTTTTGCTTAACACGTTTCTCAACGTGCGATCGCGTTAAATGTGTATTAAAGTATTGCGAATTTGTAGCTCGACTAAATTTCATATGTTTCAAATGTGGATTCTAACTGCGTGGATTATGAGAAATTATTTTATCTGATGGGTGATGTTTGAGAAATTTTAGGTTTGCAAGTTGAGGAAGGGGCTTTGAAATTTTCGGTTGCTTCTTGGGTTACAAAATGTGGAATTTGAGGCTTTGAAATTTTGGGACAATCTAGTTTTGTGGATTGAAGAATTTTAAGCTCTGGAATTTTGAGACATTGGATTTAGGAATTTGGACGATTGAGGTATTGAAAATTTGAAAACTAGCAGATGTGGAATTTTGCAAGTTTGGGACTCTGAAAGTTTGGACTCTGAAGGTTTGGACTCTGAAGGGTTGGACTCTGAAGGGTTGGACTCTGAAGGGTTGGACTCTGAAGGGTTGGACTCTGAAGGTTTGGACTCTGAAGGTTTGGATTCTGAAGGTTTGGACTCTGAAGGTTTGGACTCTGAAGGTTTGGATTCTGAAGGTTTGGACTCTGAAAGTCTGGACTCTGAAAGTCTGGACTCTGAAGGTTTGGATTCTGAAGGTTTGGACTCTGAAAGTCTGGACTCTGAAGGTTTGGACTCTGAAGGTTTGAACTCTGAAGGTTTGAACTCTGAAGGTTTGGACTCTGAAGGATTAGCCTCTGAAGGTCTAAACTCTGCAAATTTGTTTAATTTTAAGAAGTTGTAAATTTGAAACATCTCAAATATAATATTCTTAATCCTCAAAATTATCCAAGTTTAAGATTTCACTTTAGGACATTGCTAATATGAGAATTTTGTGTCCCTGGAACTTTGGGACTTCTCTAAACCTCTATTCACAAAAGTGTGTACCCTATTGACTAGTTGTAGCTAACCTATTGATCTGCTGACGACTGAAGACATTGAACAATACACGTTTTCAACGCGATTTGCGTTAACAAACTATGTCATCAGTAAAGTTACGCTTGTTTTTTCCATGTAAATTTGTGGTACGAACATCGATTCGTAGACTGTCTATTTATCAATGGAGGCACTGTCGACGCGAATCCGGCGGAAGTCACGCACGGGAAAACAGCTTTCATTGGTCGACGAGCGATCATCTTTCTTGATCAGCCAACTCGAATGAAGAATTGAGAGGCGTTTTAATAGAATTCCAACGTGCGAACAGAAACGTGAAACGTTAATGAGTGAATTAATAAAAATTACATAAATCAACAACATTACTCGAAACGTTCTCTTCGAGAGGAACGAATTAATTCATCGAGATCTAGAATATATCTTTCAACGCTATAATTAAATTTCATATTATACTCTTCTTTTCTTCTTGCTGATTTTGTTTTGAATGCTAGATGTCTGATATTGATCGGTTTGAATCAGAAGCGTTACACCTGGCAACGTTATCGATAAACTGATAAAGTGAGGTGCTTTTTGTAATAATTTTATTTAAGAAATGAGGAAAGAGAATTGAATGATGGGTTTGTTTTTTAAGAGTGCTTGTAACTCGAGACTTTAAGTGAATAAATTGGAAGTTCAAAATTAAAATTCAATATGATTTGATTTTAATAAAAATTGTGCTGTCAAATTTGGATATTTAAAAATTGAGAAATTAGCAAATTAGAGTTTGTGAAGTCACAAATTTAAGAGTTTGCTTAGATGAACTTGTAAAAATTTTAAATTTAGTCTTTTGCAAACTTGAAAGTATAAAAATTTGCACTTCTTGTATTTTCATAATATTTAAATACAGCTATGTACCCCAACATCCCTATGTTAATTTTTTACCACAAAAATCACCTTATTTTCTCATTAATTTTCCTATTACACTAATCACCAAGTATCAACGACACGTAACCTTAATAAAATAATAAAACCGTAAAGGTCGAGTTTCCATAAATCCACCTCTAGCAAGCAACGAAATATGTGCACCAACTATCGCCAAATTATAAATAGACTGAACTGTGCCATTTATCAGCGTCAATAGAGTCGTAAATTTCCTCGGCTAACTGTTCTCACTTTACCATCCCGGACAGAGCTGAAAAGTGTCCTCGGGATACGTTGTAATCATCCGCGATTTCAGGATCTTCGCTGACTTCGCCATGTCAACTATCTCAAGATTCACGCTGGATAGTCGGCTCGTGTTAAATGGCCGACGCAACTATCTAGATCCAAAGCGACTATTTCTCGCTAAAAGGGAATAGCAAATGCCGTGAACGGTTCACCGGGAAAAATGGCCGACCACGGGACCGAAAAAAGGGGAATTCCTGTTATACGACTTATCTGTGGCGTATTATATTTCAGCGTTATTTATTGGGACGGGACCTTCAGTGTTTGACCTTTGGGACTGTCTGACCTCTGGGTCAGTGTTGAAATTAATTAATTACGTTCAATACTTTTTAGCAAATAAAAATTGAGAATTTCAAGGCGAAATGTTTTAATATTTCTTTGTAAGATAAGTAATATGATTTTCGACTGTTTAAGAAATTGCAGTTGACAAGCTTGATAAAGTGATTGAAATAACAATAAGACAAATAATAATTAATACATAATAATTTGGTGTTATCTAACTAAAAAGTTATTAAGTTTGTAAGATAAAATATAAAAGAACAAACACACAAATATAAAAGAACACCACAGAATTTTTATCAATATAAAATGTATTTTTAAATTAAAAAAAAATTAATCAAATTGACCTCACAAGATCGTATTTAAGAATAAATAAATATTAGGAAAAAACGTTTCCACAAATGTTTAGGTTAGGTTTGCCCTCAAAATGAAGTGTGGATACTTCACATCAGAGGAGAAACAAAGATACAAATAATTTTGAATGTAAGTCGGTGGTCCTTCAAACGAGACTGACCTAAATAAGGGGATCGACGAAACGTTTACATAATAATTTTCTCCATACTTCGTGTCTCAAATTGATACGACACAGGTGTCATTTAGCGACCTTTTTCGGTCACAAATTGGTCCCCAAACTTTCCACGTCCTCAAGTCGAATATATATTTGACATGCAACGTGGTACTGATTCCAGGCAATTACGTAATCGTGAAACAAAAGAGCGAACGGAAATCACCACTTTCCATAGAGACGAACGCGTCTCACGTGATCACGAAGAACCTGACAGAGATGATAAGTTAAGATTCATCCATCACACGACCTGTAATGACTCAAGCACCGTTCACGTGGCCAAATAAGTGTTTACAACGATCACGAGCCCCGGAGATTTCGTCCAGCCATTATCAGCATTTTTCAGAAGCTACTCCCGAGGGCAGGGGGGTCTCTCAGGCCCGTGCCCCGTAATAACACGAAACCGGCTGCGTTCGAATTTGCTCGACATCGTATAAACGAACATGGTCTTGCTTATGGCTACTGGGTACGAACATTACCCTGCAGATACCACTTGGTCTTCTTTTCGAGATGTCCTTAGGTATCGAACGCTTTAACGCTAAAGGGTATAATGTTCACTTGGAAAAGGAATGAGAGAATGATAATACTTCTATTAATATAGGCATTAATTCTTCAGCTTTATGAAGATTAAGGAATTTTCAAAATTCCTGTATTCCCAAAATCTTATACTCCAAATTCCTTTATTGCAATTACTTATTCTCCAAATACCTACATCTCCAATGCCTACATCCTAAATTCCTATATTCCAAATTTCCATATCCCAAATCCTACGTCCTCAAATTTTCATAACTCCAAATCCAAACGATCTTAAATCCCCATATCCTCAAATTCCAACGATCCCAAATCCCCACGTCCTCAAATCCTCACATCCCCAAATCCCCATGTTCCTAAATCCCAACGATCCCAAATCCCCACGTTCCCAAATCCCAACGATCCCAAATCCCCACGTTCCCAAATTCCCACGTTCCCAAATCCCAACGATCCCAAATCCCCACGTTCTCAAATCCCCACGTCCCCAAATCCCCACATCCCCAAATCTCTACGTCCCGAAATCTCCACGTCCCCGAATCCCCACGTCCCCAAATCTCTACGTCCCGAAATCCCCACGTTCCCAAATTCCCACGTTCCCAAATCCCAACGATCCCAAATCCCCACGTTCTCAAATCCCCACGTCCCCAAATCTCTACGTCCCGAAATCCCCACGTTCCCAAATCCGAACGATCCCAAATCCCCACGTTCTCAAATCCCCACGTCCCCAAATCTCTACGTCCCGAAATCCCCACGTTCCCAAATTCCCACGTTCCCAAATCCCAACGATCCCAAATCCCCACGTCCCCAAATCCCCACGTCCCGAAATCCCCACGTTCCCAAATCCCCACGTTCCCAAATCCCCACGTCCCCAAACCCCCACGTCCCCAAATCCTCACGTCCCCAAATCCCCACGACCCCAAATCCCCACGTCTCTAAATCTCCACATCCCAAATCTCTAAATCCCAATACCAGTACACCTCCAAATCTCAAGCTCTCCATACTTCCACGTCCCCTAATTCTCCACCCAACTACAAATCAACTCACAGAAGTCCCTAAAACCCCACAAAACTGAATGGAAGATCTTATCCCCCTCGGTTAACACATTTTCGCCAAGGAAGCCAATCTTGCTCCCGACTGTACTATGTTCATTGATAGAACTCTATTTGCGCCATTGATCGAGGCTTTCTCCTGTACGCTCAGCGATTAACATAATTCTCCCCCATAACAGAGAGCGTAGTCGGCGGGGGAAAAGAGGAACGGGTCTATCTAGTCGGCAGGAAAAGAAGAACAAAGGCTTCAGACCAATGGAGGTCTGGACCCTCGTTTGGGTTCCGTGACGACCACGCTAGTTAACGTTTTATGGAATCGAGAACTGGCCAAGTCGAACAGGTGCACGAATTGGTCCATTCGATGGTCTCTTCTTTTTTCCGTGATCTTCTCTAGCCCTTTCTTCTTCTTCTTCTTTCGACGCCCCTCACCGTCCTTTGCATCCAGCTCTCGACCTCTAATTCTCGACGGAACAAAAACTTAATCGGTTGCTTCCTCTCTGCTCTCCTCTTGCGAATAAAACAGCCTCCGTTCGAAGACGGAGCCTGATGTTCGTGAAAGAAGGAACAAAGTGACACGCACACTGCTGGGGGAATTAACTTCTAGACGATCGACGTGAGATTCTTTTTTAGAGACTTTGAGGAGGTCGAACGGTTGCTTCGATTGCTAAAAATATGGACGGATGATCTTTCTTGTATGTTTTCTAACGGTAGGTTTGGGTAATTGAGACGTTGTGGGAGTATGATATGTTTGTTGTGGTTTATTCATTTTTTAGGTGGGTAGAAATGCTGTTTGATAAATAGTTAGTTACATGTGTGAATACAAGTTGAATATATAAGGTCAAGTTAAATATTTAAATACATATTCAATATATAAATACAAGTTCAATATATAAATACAAGTTTAATATATAAATACAAGTTCAATGTGTACATACAAGTTCAATATATAAATATATGTTCAATATGTAAATACAGTGTTCAATATGTAAATACAGTGTTCAATATGTACATACAAGTTCAATATGTAAATACATGTTCAATATGTAATAACAAGTTCAATATGTAAATACAGTGTTCAATATGTACATACAAGTTTAATATGTAAATACAAGTTCAATATATAAATGCAAGTTACATATGTAAGTACAAACTGCATGTGTGAGTCAAGTTTCATGTATAAGTACAAATTTCATATGTAAGTACAAGTTACACGAGTAAGTATAAGTTTCATATGTAAGTACAGATTTCATGTATAAGTACATGTGTCATGTGTAAGCTGCATGTGTCAGTACAAGTTTCATGTATAAGTACAAATTAAACACGTAAGAACAAGATAAACATATAAGTGCAATTTGCATACATAAACACAAGTTAAATATACAAATTACACACATAAATAAAAATAACACATATGAACACATATGTAGTTAAACAAATGAAAACATAAAAATGTCTAAATCCAGTAATTCTGTAAATCACAAATACTACCGAAGAATTAGTAAACGAAAAAATAAAAAAATACACGAAAAATGCAAATATAAAAATGTAACAAGGAACATAAAAATGAATAGGCATCATTCCATTCATTAACCAATAAGCGTAAGGTACGTTTCCTGTGTAGTGTCAGTGGAAGTGTATAATTCCAAGAAATAAGCGAGGTAACGTCCGTGTGTAATAATAACGACAAAACCGCTATCTTTCCTACGGCATCATGGTAGAGAAAAGATAGAAACGATACACTGCGACGTTCGGTATTATGCTGACATGCACGCCAGTCCCATAAGAAGAGACTGTCCTATCGGGGTGCGTTTCAAGCAGGAAAGGAATGATTTATCGAAACACGTAATATGTCTAATGGCTGATAAAAGGCCGCATAGAAATGTTCATTCAGTAGAAATACGGCTTTACTGCCTCATAGTTAAAACCCGTGTATGTACCGCGTCTGTACGATTTTAAAAAGGTAAATCGATTACTGTCCCCCGGTATCCTCTGTTTGATTAATTACTCGCGGCAACTAGCAAATATTCGTGTGTAATTTTATGTAAGTTAAGAGTCGCTCGCCACGAATAATATTTCACGAAAACGAGACGCGGTACGTGTCGCTAAAACGGAGAATACGCGCGGAATGATGTATGCTGTGTTCTTTGCTCTTTCGCGACTTGTGGGGTTCTTCCCTGTAAGTTCCTTCGTTTTAATCGCATTTTTTTATACCACAAATTTTTGGGTGATTTAAAATTGTGGGAAGTGTTACGAGTTTTGAAATTTTTTAAATTCCGGAATGTAAGGTTTTTGATTACTGTAAGTTACTCGTATTGTACACTGCAATTTTTCTGTGTTAATTACTGAAAATTACCCAACTTCCACGCGTGAAAATTTTAGAATTTTCCAATTTGGAAATTTGAGATCTTAATTTGAACTTTGACAATTTCTCAGTTTGCATATTTTGCAAATTTTATTGTTTCTTAATTTGAAGACTTGACAATTCTCCAATTTGTACATTGCAGAATTAAAAAATTCCTCAACTTGGAAATTTAGGAATTTGCAGATCTGAAATTTTGATAATTTTGAAATTTCTTAATTTGCACATCTAACAATTTTCCAATGCTTTAAAAAATTTGAAAATTTCTTAACTTCCAAATATGAAGACCTCGTGAATGCACAGTCCACAGCCCCCACTGCCCCACGCCAGTACCGCAACCACCGGCAAATAAACGACGAGCGTTAAAATGTAACGAAATGTAAAATCAATGTCGATTATGAAGGCTGTGTTCCACAAAGAAAGCAACTATGTTAATTTCGACTGAATCGTAACCGTTAGAGTAGCGTGATCGGCCGAAAGATAATGCAAATTACAGCAGCAGCGAAACGGAATGCGTTTTGCAGTGAGATAGGTGATCAATGCAATGTGATATTTCTTCTACATGTCGAGAACAGATAAGACGTTCGTGGTTGAATAGTATGGACAGGTGTACGGTCTTCAATCTCTGCTCGATTTTAATTGCATACATGTGTGTTCTACTTTTAACTCGAACAACTTTTAAATCGAAACGGCTGGCAGTTTTATGCATTACATGAGCGCACGCGTCTAACCGTATCCTTGGCATCGTTTTGTTTAACCATTTTATCGTTTTTATTAGCCTTTATTAAGTCTATTTTGTTACGACTACCTTTTTTTATTTGATCGATTTCTTGGAATGTTCAGTGTATGGTTGGGGTGTAATGTTGAGAAATGAATTCTGAATTAGAAATTCAGTCGTAGATTATAGTGTTTTTTTAGAGGAGGAAAAGAATGGTGTAATTCGACGATATTGGCAGTAGAATGGTAAGAGTGGAATGACGGAGTAGAGGAATGGTTGAATAATTAAAACGTTAAATAGTGAAACTGTGAAACAGTTGAGTAGTGAAACAGTGGAAGAGTGAGATAGTGAAATAGTCAGATAATAAAGTAGTTAAGTAGTAGAATAGCGAAAGAGTAAATTAGTAAAGAAACAAAATAATAAAGCAGTAAAGTAGTAGAACAGCAAAAGAGTAAACTAGTAAAGAAGCAAAATAATAAAACAGTGAAGCAGTAAAGTAGTAAAGTAGTAAAATACTAAAGTAGTAAAATACTAAAGTAGTAAAGTAGTAAGATAGTAAAGTAGTAAAGTAGTAAAGTAGTAAAGTAGTAAAGCAGTAAAGCAGTAAAGTAATAAACCACTAAAACTGTAAAATAATAAAATACTAAAGTACTAAAACAATAAACAAGCAAAACATAAAATAACATCCGTCTATTGATGTTTCAAATCCGCCGCCTGATTGAACCAGCTAATTATCTCCGAGATTATCCCACGAACCTCTATAACCAATGCAAGCTCGAATTCGCATCAACCCTAACACTTTTTCAATCAGCACTTCCTTGTTTTATCGTATTCCGATTCCCGCTGTAAACCCCGGAGCTACTCTCATTTCCGGTCTGACTATCATAAAATCACTTTCCTGGCCTATCCACTTAGCTAGATTAAGGAAACCAGCGGAGCAGCTTCTGGCACACACATCAGATATCTCGTAACTACATCCCGTAACTTCTTACTCTAATACACGGCCGCGAACGGTGATGAATAGTTACCAGGTATGAATAGTGATTGTAAGTTGCTCTAATTTATCTATGAACACGACCCCTTACGTATCGTTTGGTTGTACGCTGGAATATTTAATTGAAATTAATAACGCCGCATCGTTTCTCTTGTTCTTTTTCGTCATTTATCAAACTCGGGACAATGTCGATTTTCTTCTATTTATTTAGCGATATGTGTCACACTGTGCATTTACTAAATGTGAAATTTATAAATTTAGAGATCTGGACATTTGCAAATTTAGAAAATTCGAAATATAACAATTGCTAAGTTTACATAATTATTTAAGTTTGTATAATTTGTTATCTAAAAGCTTATGTTGCCTCGGAGTGTAAGAGTATTCATACATTACAGTTACATACGAGTATGTTATAGTCAAAATATCTACATTTAGTATACTTGCATTACACCTTCTTCCATTTTGTTTCGAAACAAAAATAAAAAGTACTTATCTACAAATTATTTCAAGAAGAAGACGAATAAGAATAAAGAGGGTTATTTATGCAACGCAGTGCATCGATATTGAGAAGTCGATTTTCAGGAAGAACCGAGTGGAACGTATCGGTGAAAAGTTGCAAGGGAAACGGGATTCACGGCGGGCCCGCGGCGTTTCCGCCACAACGACTTCGAAACACGTTTGCGAGCTAAGCGTTGCACGCATAAATCACTTGCACGTTTCCTAGTGGCCGGCTGATCTTTCGTCAAATACCTGTTGCACCTGTTGACCGAAGGGGGGAGATAAGCCGTGGGGTCAAACGGCACGCGCCGACATTTTTCCTTTTTATCGACCAACCACGACACGCTTGGGTCTCCTCTGATTTACCTGTCGTGGCACTCGAGACACAACGTCGATCTACCTGCACGTGCTACAGATACCGCGTTTTACACCTAACCGGAAGCCTGTTAACACGTTCACTGACATCGGAGGTCATTTGTGACTAATACCGCGTGCTTCCTTTAATCACGCCGGCAGAACGACCCGTGTTAACGCGCCCGGAAAAATGCGATTATCGTATTTTCACTTTGCTCGACACTCTATAACTGGGGGTAATAATTTTAACCGGCATAATTATTATACTTGCGTTTTATGCTCCACGTTGTTTCGAAATAATTCTTACCTACGCTTGCAAAAGTGTTATGTTACATATGTTATATATGTATATTCTATGTGTGATATATGCTGCATATGTTACATATGTTACAAATGTTACATATGCTATATATGTTACATATGTTACATATGCTACACATGCTATACACATATGTATATCATATACATACATACATATACTACATATGCTACATATGTTACATATGTATATCATATACATACATATACTACATATGTTACATATGTTACATTCATTATACATATCATATATGTGTTACATGTGTTACATATGTTATACAGTATATCCTATACATTAAACCTCTTTTACAGTTTTACAATATTCTCCTTTCATTTACAAAATTATTCTAATATAATAACATTTACCTTTCTTGCGATAAAAAATATTGAACTTAAACATGATACCCTAACGGCATGTAAAATAGTTCCTAACAGTCGTTTATCAAGCGGGTTCTTATCGAGTACACGGTACTTACCGGCCATTTTGCAACCACGTTACTTCTTCAAAATAATATTAAATTTATGGTGCTATTTCACTGTCAGTCAATTGCAACCCGCGAGCATCGATGTTTGTACGTTGTTTTCGATAAAATTAATGCAAGAAACTTGCAAAACATACAAAAGGTCATCGTGTATCTCGTCAATTCGGATCATCTCCGAAAAGTTGCCCGTATATCAGCGAGCCCGCACGATCGAGTGTCACGTTGTGCAACAAAGTGAAAGATTAAACGCGTCTTCCGTGTCCGAATCGAAGGATCGAACAAGTGAAATCGACGATAAATAACTCGAGGGATCATTGTGGCGTGTCCCTTAGCCCAGTCCCTTCAAATTTTATCCTCGATCCGCCCGCATCACCGATCCGACATGACTGCACCGGTGAATAAGCGTCATAAACGTCGTTCACGGGAATAAATTCACCTGGTATTCGACGGGACGAAAAATCTCGCGAGGGAGGACAGCTCCTTCGTGGAAACACGCGGAATGGAAGTTACTAAAGATAGGAGAGGAGATTGGAAAAGGAAGACGCCCACGTGCCGCGATAGCGATGCGGCATCGGCTAACGTGAGTGCAAGAATGTGAATGAAATTTTGTCACGAAATTGGTATTGGAATATGCCTAACCCTCAAATTTATTTATAAAGTATAAGTAGAGTATGGAGTATTTATTTATAAAAATACAGCAATTTTTGCGAAACAGTCGATACACTTTGAGTAACAGAAAATTATAAGAAAATGGATGTTGTGAGATAAAAGAGCATAAGCTGAATTTGAGAATAATTTAACCCTGCGAGATAATTTTATTTCCCCTACCGAGCCACTTGGGCAGCGAAGAATAAAAGAAGAACAAGTGGCAAGGCTGCTTGGAGGACACGCGGACAGGAAACGGTAGGGTTTGGAATGCGATTCGGCCATCGAAATTTATTCTAAAGCAACGCGTTGGCCCTTCGAGCATGCTTCGTCTGCGTGACCTAAACGCGACTGGATGACCGGCAAGAAAAGAAAGAAGGCGAAGCTGAAGAGAGAGGCGAGGAAGAAGAAGACCCCTCCGGGACGTGATGCGCCTTTCGATGCGAATTCTAAGCCTGCAGGCTGACGGCCCGAGGGCTTCTGAAACCTAAGAGAAGAGAACGCTCTGCCATCTTTCCTCGACACACACCTAGGAGCACTGCTAAAAGTGGAATGAACTCTGTCGATCCGGATGGACGGTTTTTGCTCATGATGCGTTTAATTGACGGTGATCGCCCGGTTCGATTAAAATAGAAGTCATTTTCAAGCCCATGCTTGCATTAGCTGGACGATCGCCATTTTTCTCGTGCTACACGACAGAATATCACTAGAGGAAGAGCTTACCATCGCGTTGATTACGCACGAGATTGGAGGAAATTTCCTTTAATACGCTTGTCATTTTTGCTTTTGATTATGCGTTTAGAAATTGCGGTAATAAACGCAGGGATATACCGCTTCTCTGGTTTTTGTTCAAGAGGGCAATTTCATGCGCTATTCTGATTTTTTTTAATTAATTTAAATACACTTTTGTTGTATTTTATAGGTGGCGAGTATATTGTAATTTTTTGTAACGGTAACGACACTTACAAACTTAACAGTTTGCGAACTTGTATCATAAAGTTGTATCAACATAATGTGAACATCTGAGTATGGAGTTACGCAAACCATTAATTGCGATTAACGCAAGTTTTTTCGGTTCAACGACATTTTTCTGGGAAGTTGGAACACGTGTTCGTTCGATGGCTTTCAATCGAATCATTTAACCAAGGGGGATATCACGTGAAAGTCGTTGCAGTCGAAGCACGAAGGGCCACGACGTGCGTATGCAACCTATTAGAATGCATTTCTTTTGTTTCCTACCTTGCAGCCGTTCACAATGTTCGACTGCATTCCAAAGGGCGTGCCACTTCCTGCACGTGTGTCCTCCAGGCAGCCTTGCCCTCCCCTTACGCTATTTCGTTGCCCATAGACGTATTCATAGAACATACGACTGATGAATCATGTTTATCTACTCTATCAGTTAGGAAATTTTTATTGAATACCGGTAATGCTATTCTAATTCTATGCTGCTGCGAACAGGCGGATACTCCCTCTAACGTTGCCATTAGGTAGCATATGTTCACTATGAACTCTGCATTGTTTTGGTTAGACTCAGAAGACCTGAACACGCTTCAGGTTGTATTACAGATTGCGATATAACGCGAGAATAGTGAATTTATAGTAGTATAAGGTTGTTATTGATGGGATCTTGAATTAAGTTTTGATTAGAAATATTAAATATTTGGAAATTTCTGATTTTTTAAATTTTTAAGTTTCTGGAGTTTTCAGAAACATAGAACAAGGATATGAAATTTTTGGAAGTCAATCTCTGGAAAATAAAAGAATTAAATTCTAAAACTAGAAGAACCAAAAATGTAAAAATGTGAAAATATGCGAAAAGAAAATTTGAAGCGAATCCTTATTCATCGAAAAGCTGCGTAGCATTCGGTATTTAGAGGTCTCGGTAAGTTGCCGCAAATTCTTGAACGTTCCATTTCATCGACGTTCATAAAAGAAGAGATTGCGACGCTGACAGGGTAAAATCGTTTGATCACGTAACTTCACGGAACATTGTGGGGTCCAGGGTCACAGAAGCGTAGGGAATCAGGTGAATCAAGGTAGACCAGGTGGAATCCTTTGTGCAGTGCCACGCGAAAGGCGCTGCATCATCCATTTGGATGGACTTGGCTGTCCTCCCGAGAAAAACTAGGAAAGACAGATGCGTAGATGGACTTTTATTGCCAAGGTTCGCCGTAATGGAACGCGACGGATTCTCGTTCGCTGCGCATTTACCACGCATTCGAACGAATTTCACTTGCTTCTTACGTTGTTCCTGCATTCACGGGCCGAACAATCATTTCTACGACGCCGTTTTTTGCCCAACTTTTTACGCGGCCAATCTAAACGTCTAACTCTGTCAAGCGGTCGCTTGAAGCTTTTCTTAGCCGCGTGTCAGCGAACTTGAAACGATTTGCGGAGGCCGGAGCGATTTTCCTGCGTGCTTCCGGTCGGATGAACCTGCCGGAAGAAGAATCAACTTCACTATCGACGAGTACATATAAGACATAAATTTTACTTTACATGGTGTTTTACATTTATACCATTGCGGAGTTGTTGAGGTGCATCAAAACCTATAACAGTTGCAGCGAAATTCAGTTTGACCTCGACCTTCAAAGTCAAGGTCAAATGATTTTATTGTTGCATCGTGTAGTACTCGTTGGGTACAAGACATGTCTCTAATAAACCATAGGTGGAAATTCGATCGTTTTTGAGAAAAATAAGATTGAAGTATCATTAATCACAGAAAGACTGTATAAATTTATGATGTATCGAAATCTGTATAAGTCATATGATTTATGAAATTGACAGTGTATAGATCATAAGATTTATCTCTATTTTATAGAATATGGTGTCCCATAAGTGCTTAAACAGTATAATAAGGAAAGTAAATCTAGGAGTGAAAACTTGGTACGCACAGTTAGAAATACACGTAATTTTTGAACGGTAAAATTTTATAACGGTACGAAATTTATTAAACTAATTTCATTTGAGTCGTTTCTAGGAATGTATAATTTATATATAATTTTTGATGTTTGAGAAAAACGTATAAATCACGTGGAAGGATAGCAAAGAATTCCTCTTTGCCTGACGCTTATCACGTTTCTTGTAACCGTGCGAGTATTCGTAAACACTGCATTGCCACAGTTTTTGTAGTAATTTACGAAAGATTATATTTCAATTATGCGTATTTTACCCTGTCTGATAAAATATTAGAAGCATCGAATTAGATACGTAATTTTCCTTTACCTTTACATGTTGAAGAAAGAAATATTTCCTTTACTGCGTTAGATCTTTTTGTACGTTCGATCCTCGATCGTGATTTAACGGAGGAATGGATTAAACTTAGAACTATTTCTTTCATTTCCTTTCTTTCATTTTATGGACGCAGGAATAGGGATTATCGATACTTTATCGATATTTGACGATATCGAAAAATTTAACAACCGAGACATATAAAAATTGAATAATATAATAATTGTAAAATTTAGCAATTAATTTAGTATCTAAAAGTTTCAGTTAATTTTCAAAGCCTCCCCCGAAAGCCTTCCTCTAAAATTTCTTTTTACATCGCAGCTAACTGTCCAGCAAAATGACGTAACGTGAAATACCTGCGAAATATAACGGTGCGTAAATGAGCGTAGGGGAAGAAAAATTTTGTCGTTGTCCCGAAATTTCAGTCGGCAGGTCGTCGGTTACTGGAACGCCCTCAAAAAAGCGGTCTAATGACCAGAAAGGACCGGTAGGAAGGGGCGGAAAAAAAGTTTCCGTTATTACGAAAATAACGAGCCAGCCGTCCTGTAGTGTAACACCATTTTCGGACACCAGCGATGTTACGGTAACTCGATAAAGAAGAAGAAGAAGAAGAAGAGGTAACGCAGCGAGCCATGGTGGACGATCGACGATCGTGTTACCGGACACAATGTGTGTCTAGACGACCCACCAGAAATCCGCTCGGGTTTCTCAAGCATTCGATTTGTATCGAGACACTCGAGTAACGAGAACAGCCTCGCAAAATGAAGACACGAGATAGGAGGACAACAAGTTCAGCGAGTGGTCCAGTGACACCCTAAGACTTGGCCTGTCACTAACGGATTCTCTTTTTCTGATGTCCACGGTCAGACACGCTGGACGGAAATACAGAACAGTATCCATGAAAGGACTCTTCGTGGAAAATACAACAATACCTTATGTCATCGCGATGATGCGGCTAATAAGGGACTTCGAGAAAAAATTGACGAGTGTCGAGACACATTAGAGATACGTCCCTTACTTTTTTACTTTGTTGATACAACCTTTTGAAGATCGATTTCATTTTTATTAACCGCTAATGTAGCTACCTTGGAGTAAGGTTACAATAAAGAATCAACAAACTCTGCATCGACCATTGTTATCCGTTCTTAACGAACGGTCATTCGAAATTTCAATCACCGATTAACGATTGCCCCCATAACGAAAGGGTTAATTAAATCTTCATCCCGATACACGTAATCAAGCACGCAGTAAAAAAGCGATGAGCAACTGTAGTTAATTCTCAAACGGTTGCTTCTATGGGTCCAAGGACGCTAAACTTTAACGATCCAATTTCTTTGCCCAGAGATATGATTCACCATTGTGCATTCACTCGAGTGGATCACTCCATGTGGTACCGGACCTTTCGCGAAGCTTCTTAGAGGATCATTTTGAGATCCCACATATTTTATCCATGAAAATTCCTTCTGAATTAATACGATAGTGATTTGAGTTTCGACAACTCATAATAAAAATGTATAAACTTTTATTGGTTTGGTAATTTGATAGTCTGGTTCCCGGAACAGATGGTTGATAACTGACGGTCATATAAGCGGTCATATATCCGGACATCATTCTAGTAGCTGAATGAAAAAGCAGAACGAGATTTTCCAGCTAAGAGGATCGAATCGCACGGAAGTTGATTTATCACGAAGATGCACGGGATGAAAACAGAAGGAAATGAAGGAAAACGGTGGTGTTATTAACGCAAGGTGGCTATTAGAGATTGCACTTGATTTGGTCGCGATTACGAATCCCCCTAGCCGTGGAAAGGAGAGGCATAAATCAGGTAGCGTATAGCAATCATGCGATGTTTATCCTTCGATCCTTCCATTTTATTTTTATTCTGTTATGATACTGTGATCATTAGGCCTGGCCTCAGCTACGTGGAAGAGTAATTATTCTGAAACTAACCGGAATGCTGGCTCTCGATCGATGCTAACGGTATGCGCGTCAATGAAGCGTGTATTATTTTGAATTATGATCGCAGCGGGAATCGTTCGATCCCTTTTTTAACGAATTTAACTAGTAATAAACAAAATATGATCTATATTACGGCATTCTAAAGACGTGTGCATCGTTCCGTGTCGAGAGATTACAAGAGATCTTGATTATTTCATGAGGTGTCGCAAGTTTTCACGTTTCGATGCTTAATTTCATATTTCGCGATGCGCGCGCAGCACTTCGGATTAGCTCGGCGGATCTCGGACGAGATCGTTAATGGCGGATTTTACGGAATTTAAAATTCAAAATTTTGTACGATTTCAAAATAAGTAATTCAGGGATTACTTTTTTTTAGTTTGATGATTTAAAAATTTAAATATTGAAAGTCTAAGAATTTTACATGTGACGATCTTTAATTTACAAACTATTCAACTTTAAAATTTTTAAACGAAATATTCTAAATAATCGCAACACCAAATCTTTCGAGTTAAAATCAAACTTTAAAAATGCAATCTCAAACTCTTAATCCGAAGTCATGTCAACATCTCCGCACATTTCACCCACTGCACAACCTCCAAAATCTGGAATGTCGATATCCTAAAGATCCAACGAAAAAGTTCGCACACCCAAAATTTGAGGAGAGTTCCGAAACGCTGATCGAACAGCAGGATCCCGTACGCAACGCGCAAACAGCCGCACGAGAGGATGCATAATGGTGAATCATATCGTTGCCGAAGAAACTAGATCATTAAGCCATGCAACCTTGGATTTCTTGCCAAGTTCAGTGCACTGTCCGGCCGCGGCTAGGCTGAATATATCTACTTCGCCACTATCTACCACCTCTTTCTCTTGTTGTCTCCTCTCTCTCTTTTTCTCTTTCCCTCTTTGCTCCACGATCAATCCAACATCCTCTCCGCTTCTTCGCACGCACTTACACGCACGTAAGAAAGTAGCTCTGGACGAGTTTCCCGTCTCTATTGCACTCTAATCGCGTCGAGTCTCTCGCTCCCGTGTTCCCGGTCTCGAGGGAAGCAGCAGCCATCTAGGCCTATCCTAGTTTTTGCCTATCCTGACCGAAGGGAGCAAGCTGGACCCGGTTCCCTCTAAGCCAGCCACTGGTCTTTCAAACCATCTAAGGATAACCTGTCTCTCTCTGTCTGCCTTATACGATCATAGTTTCTCTTGCCACGCGAATCGAAACGCGGCCGGGAAACAGAGACCAAATAGAGCGAGCGCGTTAAATCGAGAGAGGAAGAGGAAGAGTTCAAGGTGAGAAAAAGATGATCGAGGATCAAACGGCTGGCTTTACTCAGACACCGAGGAAATCCACGCGACGGAAAAATCGCGGGAAAAGGGGGAGGCAACGATGGACGGTTAAGAGGTTTGTTGGCGGATGCTGATAACGATGCAGTACGCTCAGACGTAAGACATGTTTTATTTGGGTAATTTCTATTCTTAAATTCCTAAATAAATAAATTTATAAATGACCAAATTTTTCAATTCTTATATTCTTCATTTCCAAATACGAATTCCCAATTGAAAAACCCCGAAACTCCTAAATTTTTAAACACTAAACTTCACATATCTCCACATATGTATTTAAATCCCTGAATCTCCAAATGTTCAAAGCTCGAAATTTTTAAATTCCTATATCGATTTTCTCATATCCGAAGTTTCCAACTGAAAAATCACCAGATTCCTAAATTCTAAAACATCAAATTTCACAAATCTCCTTGAACACCTAGGTCCTAGGACCCTGAAGTTCCCAGATCTCAATCCCTAAACTCCCGCCATCAGTAGATCTCCAAATTCCAAGCTCACATTCCTACATGATTTAAAGTCACAAAAAATCCATTCGAAAACGTTGAAATTCGCAAAAAGTCCTAGATGTCACCGAGACCTCCCACTTGTTATTCACATTTTTCGTAGATTTACTGTTGACTCTGTATGCCTCCACTTTCCATCGTAAACATTTCGAGGCTTCGGCTAAGACGATAGGACGAGACGTCTGGATTTCCTAAGCGCTCCGAGTGCCGTTCGCCTCGCCAATGTTAGATGCATACTTCGCCAGCTTGTTCGAGGAATTTCGTAGCCTTAATATAGTGCTCGCAGCGAAATAATGCGACGCGACCGTGCCGAGATAATGCCTCGCTAGCTGCCACTCGAACCAATGGTACCAACAGTCACTAGTGAAACTCGCAGCCTCTCCCTCGCAATTAACAGGGTTTCTTTCAGAAGCAAGTAAATCCACTCGAATCGATGTTCACATTTTCGTGAAAGGTTTGGTTGCGCAATTACTGAAATCGTTCGGAATGAAAGATAGGTGAGAGGAGTTAGTTCAACAATTGCTCCTCATAGTGTGATCTCTTCTCTTAAACGTATGGACTGCAATGTGCAGAATCTTGAGACCTTTAATTTGATAGCACATGTGCGTCGTCGTGTCGACAATACTTAGCGACGGTCTCTGACGCGTAGAATTTGTGACAATTCTCAAAGTCGGATATAAGTGGACTGTATTGAATGATTGACTTCGAGTTTAACAATAACGAACTTTATTGAATCGTGAGTGACTTGTGTGGAAGTTAAATGTATGAATTTAGAGTTGTGTAAATGTTGAACTTTGTATTTTGTATGTCTAATGTCTATTTAATGAATAACTACTAATGTCTGATGATGTCTAATATCTGGCACTCCGACGCTTTTCCGCGATCCAGGAAAGCTCGGAGTGGGCGTTCACACTTCCTCGAACTTGGAAGGGATAGCAAAAATGATGTTTCTATTGGATGACAAATACTGAGTAGAAGTGGCAAAAAAAGTGACGTAGTGAAAATTGGGTTTTTCCCAAAATGACCGTAGCGAGCAATAAACCTAAGGAGTACCTCGACATGAATGGAAAATGCAAACAAAAGACTCTACGACTACGGCTAAGGGTTCTGACCCCAGATGTACTGGCAATAAATCAAGAAAAAACTGGCTAAAATGTAATGACTCCTTGGGTCCTATTTCTGCTACGAGTCAAAAGCTATTGAAAGTAACAAATGTTGTTTTCTGAAGGATCTAAAAATTATGAACTATTGTGCCCAAAACATGGCCTGAGGTCTAATCCTCTCTAATGTATTCTACAACCTAACATGCCGCCCGCCTTGAACGACTATGTTCAAAATAAAGAAAGTACTAAACTATATAGATATTGCTACACTCTTATAAGTAAAATATGTGTAACTGTATAATAAACACAAACGCAAGTGTAACGCATTAATCTAAAAAATATGAATAACTATATGCAATATGTGTAACTATACAATAACTTGAGTGTGATATACACGGGTATGAATGTAAGTATAAATGTTTGTGTCTAACTTGAATCTAAATGTATTAAAGTTCTATAATCAATTCGTATCGATAGGCAACGGTACTATATTTTTTAATGCCCGTTTATAAGTTCCCTGCGGAGTTCTAACTGTAACAACACGTATTACACCATCTTCTCCAGGGTGGACAGCAACAATCCGTCCAAGTTGCCATTGGAGTGGAGGAGAATTGACATCCTTTATTGTCACTAGAACGCCCTCCTTGATGTTTGTGTGGTTGCCAGTGTGCCATTTGCTTCTGGTGTGCAGCTCCTGCAAATATTCTAGGTGCCACCTCTTCCAAAAATGTTGCTTAATCCTTTGTATATGTTGCCAAAGCGACAGCTTATTCGAAGCTATATCAATGAGATCATGTTCGGGTAAAGATACTAACGAATCACCTATAAGGAAATGACTAGGTGATAGGGCTAAGAAATCATTTGGATCAGAGGATAGGGGCGTCAAAGGGCGTGAATTGAGGATGGCCTCAATCTCAACAATTAAAGTATAAAATTGCTCGTACGTAAATACAGCATTGTCTATTGTTTTATGTAAATGTCTTTTGAATGCTTTTACAGCCGCCTCCCAGAGACCACCAAAGTGTGGAGATCGGGGAGGAGAAAAGTGCCATTCTATTCCTTCTTGCGTCAAAAACTGCTGAAACTTGTCTCTATATTCATTTGAACGTAAAAATGCCTGAGTTTCCGCGATTTCTCTACTGGCGCCTACAAAATTAGTGCCGTTGTCCGAATAAATATGACGCGGTCTACCTCTTCTAGCGAGAAATCTTTTGAGTGCTCCGATACATGATTCTGTCGTCAAATCAGTGGCCAATTCTAAATGTGTAGCCTTTACCGCGAAGCAGACAAAGACTACAACGTAACACTTCAATTTTTTCTGATTTCTAAATTTTTTCTCCTTGATGAGGAAGGGTCCACAGTAATCGATTCCTACTGTTACAAAAGGACGCATTTGAGTAACTCTATCCTTGGGTAAATCTCCCATTATATACTGCGGTATCTTGGGATTATACCTGCTGCAACGAATGCACTTGTGAATAACTTGTTTAACTATACTCTTGCCTGCTAACGGCCAATATCTAAGCCTCACGGTGTTTAAAGTGGCTTGCACACCGGAATGAAACTGATTCAAATGTGTTTGTCTGATTATTAACTCCGTTATATGATGTTTATGCGGTAGAACTATGGGGTATTTCACACTATATCTAAGCTGCGCGTGTTTTAACCTACTACCGACTCTTATAAGACCTTTTTCGTCAATAAATGGATTCAAACTAATTAAATTACTTTTACTATGTACACCTTTGCCGTTCTCTAAACTCTGTAATTCCTTTACAAAAGCTTCTAATTGTACCAACCTAAGAATTCGAATGTGTGCATTTTGAATTTCTGAAACTGTCAACGGGCCTGAAGATTTCTTGTTCTTAGATTGCATGTTATAAAAAAATCGAAAAATATAGGCTACAATTCTATTCAAATAATTAATTGATGAGTACTTCTTCAATAAATCTGTATCTGTATGTGTGATTAAAGTCACGGTTCGTTTTTTCTCTGGAATTTCGGTTAGTTTAATATCACTAACTGGCCATGACGCTTGATCTAACGATAACCAATGTGGTCCAAATTTCCACAAACTATTGTCTACTAATTGTGCAGGAAGTTGTCCTCGCGAAACAAAATCTGCGGGATTATCCGTTGTATTAACATGGAACCAATTATCCGCATGTACTTCGGTTTGTATTTCACTAACTCTATTCGCTACAAATGTTTTTAGTAAGTGAGGCGAAGTTCTGATCCAATGCAGAGCAATGATCGAATCAGACCAAAATCTAATCAACTTAAAATGTGTTTGGTACAATGCTTTTTTAACTTCCTTGTACAATCGTACAAGGAGCCTGGCCGCGCAAAGTTCAAGACGCGGTAACGACACAATTTTCAACGGGGCTACCCTCGACTTGGCGCATAACAAAAATACCGCGTGTTGTCCCAGCTCGTTGGTGGAGCGAACATACAAGCATGCCCCATATGCCTTCTCGCTGGCATCACTGAACCCATGCAATTCTAAATTTATTGCATCTTTTATAGAAATTCGACGTGGCACTGCAAAACTATGTAAAAGATGCAAATCATCTCTTATTTCTAGCCACGCTTGTTTGACTGACTGAGGAACAATATCATCCCAATCAATCGCTAATTTCCATAATTCCTGCATTATTATTTTCGCCCTTATTATTACCGGCCCTAACAAACCAAGGGGGTCAAATAACTGCGCGATTTGTGATAGCAAAATTCTTTTACTGAGCTGCGAATCTTCTGTTGGCAATTGTTTAAACTTGTAACTAATTCTATCATCTAATGGATTCCAATGAATTCCTAGTGTTTTTCTGCTTTCTGTAAAATCTAGGCATAACGATGTTCGTTGAGTATCTGATTCCAACTCAGCGAGTAATCTTATGTCATTGGAGGCCCACTGTCGTAAATTAAAACCTCCTGATTTTGCTAATCCAATACACTGTCTTTTAACCTCTAACGCGGCTTCAAAATTTTCTGCACCGGTCAAAAGATCGTCCATGTAAAAATCTTTTGATAATATTTGTGACGCAATTGGAAAATTTGACGCTTCATCTACAGCTAATTGTACTAGTGACCGCGTCGCCAAGAATGGTGCAGGCGCGGTACCGTACGTGACGGTGTTTAACTTGAAGCACCTAATTGCTTCATCCATATTGTCCCGCCATAAAATTTTCTGATATTCCCTGTCGTCAGGGTGCACTAAAATTTGTCTAAACATTTTCTCAATATCTGCTATTATAACAATAGAGTGTAAACGAAAACGTATTAAAATAGAAAATAACGTATCCTGTATTGTAGGTCCAACTAATAGAGTATTGTTTAAAGACAATCCGGAACTAATTTTCGCCGATGCGTCAAACACCACTCTAACTTTCGTGGTCACGCTCGAGTCTTTAACAACCGCATGGTGCGGTAGATAATAGCCTACGTTATTATCATTCTGTATTTCTGTCATGTGACCTAAATCTAAATATTCCTTCAAGAAGGCTGTATATTGCGTCTTTAAATCTATGTTTAACTGTAACTTACGCTCTAAACTATAAAATCTCCTTAATGCCATTGTTTTTGAGTCTCCAAGTGACTCGCGTCTATCATTAAAAGGTAACCGTACAACATAACGTCCCTCTTCATTGCGTGTTACTGTTTTTACAAAATAACTTTCACAATTTCTTTCTTCTAAAGATAAAAATCTCTGCTCTGGAATTTCTTCCATTGCCCAAAAACGCGAGATTTGTGCATCTAACGACGTTGCCAGATGACAAACCCTAGTTGCCTTTTGTTTAATGCGTGTTCTGTTATCTACTTCACCGGTTACTATCCATCCTAATTGTGTATTCTGCAATATTACCGAAGAATTACCTATTTTGATTTGACCTGTCTCTAACAATTGGTAAAATAATGCATTCCCAATAAGCGCATCTATTTCACCAGGAATATGAAACTCTGGGTCTGCTAAGTGAATATGCCTGGGCAAATCTAACTTTCTAATATCAATCTGTCTTAATGGCAATCTACCCGTTATTGATGGTAGAGCAATAAAAGTTACCTGTGCTTTGTATGGACCAATTTTCGACTTAATATTTGCTTCTATTATATAATTTGCATTAACATTAAGCTGTCCTAGACCAGAGAATGATAAATCAATGTTACGTTTGTCTAATTGCAATAATTCCGCGAATTTATGAGTAATAAAATGTGTTTGTGAACCGCTGTCAAGTAATACGCGGCACGTATGTTCTCTATTGTATTTGTCTAAAATCGTTATCAAAGCTGTTCCAAGTAATATTTCCGATTCACATGATACTGTTAATGTTGTTTTAACTATTTCCGCGGACGTCGAAGGTGTCGGTGTAAGTGGCGTCTTGTTCGTCACGTCTTGTGTTTCTGTCGGAAAATGTAGTAATGTATGGTGTTTTTTGTCGCATTTACGGCAATTCCCTAAACGACAATTGGCCACTGTATGGCTTGGACGTAAACAATTTAAACACAATTTGCTCTTCCTAACTGTATTCAAACGCTCTCTAATGGGCAATTGCAAAAATCTATTACACAAATAAATCTGATGTTCTCCCTTACAAAGAACACAAAGTTGTTTACGATCATCCGTCGCTATGTACGATTGGCTTCTCAATTGTGTTTTCGACCGTAATCTATCCTGAATTCCATGTGACTTTGACGAATTTAAAGTATCCAAAATTAAATCATCCCCACGTGCATGTTTATTGATAAACTCTAACAATTGTTTAAACTTAGGGATTTCCTCGTCCTCTAACGTACGCTCCCATGCGCGACGAGTGTTTCTATCTAACTTATTCGAAATAATATGTATCAATAATGTATCCCAATGCTCGATGGGCTGATTGACCGCTTGCAACGCATTGACATGTACCTGAGCCTGTTCTGCTAATTGTCTGAGGCTTGCAGGCGTATCGCGAGTTATTTCTGGCAAATCAAACAAAATCTTTAAATGCGCGTTAATAATCTTTCTGGGTTTGTTGCATCGCTTGCGTAGCAAATCCCAAGCTACCAAATAATTGCTTTCCGTCGCGTTCAAAGATTCGATTACTGCGGAAGCCTCCCCACGGAGTGCATTTTTTAACAAATGGAACTTTTGAACCCCAATTAATTCCTCGTTTTCATGAACTAGCGATTTGAACGTGTCGTGGAAACTATGCCATTCAATTGGATTGCCGTCAAATGGCTTAATCTCAATCTTCGAAAGAAGTGAACTAGTTGTTTTTACAGTAGTTGGCGATTCTAATAGCCTACTTGTAGATGCAGGTCTACCTATACCACGCAAATGTTTTAATTTATCACTAATCAATTCCGCGGCTTTGTAATATTGCTCCTCAAAAGACTCCCATTCCGCCGCGTGGTTCGCATTTTCTTCTATAATCTCTATCGCGCTTTGAATTTCAGAAAACGAAGTATGCATTTGTTCAAGTTTCGATTGTCGCGTCTCTAATGCAGGAATGGCAAATTCTGTGTGTTCTTGTAAATATGACACTATTCGCGTTATCTGAGCTTTGGCGTTAGCTCGCTGTCTTTTCAATAATTTTAAATCGTTAGATTCTACTGCAGTAGCCATAATTGTTGAGATTGAAACAACTTACAAGGAAATGAATGAAAGGAAAATGATTCGCTAGCACTTACCGACACGAAGTTTCGATACTGCTGTCTCTGGTTGATGTTTGGATGCTGCCGTCTCTGCAACACCTTCCTGAAGCTGCTGAGCCGAACAAGTCTCAGCTTCCCTGGATTGATGGTCAATCACCGTCGGTCCGAGGTCTTCTAAAACCCGCCTGGCTGCAACAATCTTCTTGCGATGCTCTCTGGACCAGCTTCCAGATCAGCGTCCACCAACGAAATCTCGTTAGCTGCTTCCCCAATGGAGCACGATGATTTCTTGTTGTCGGTGTCACAAATTAACACCACAAATGTCTTTCGAGTCCAAATCACACCACTGATCCGCTATCCGAAAACAGTCTCGAAGTCACGAACAAAAGTCAGAACAATTATCTGCCTTGAAGATTCTTCCAAAACCGGAACCACTATCCGGCTCGAAGGACCAAAAAATGTATGTGCGTCGTCGTGTCGACAATACTTAGCGACGGTCTCTGACGCGTAGAATTTGTGACAATTCTCAAAGTCGGATATAAGTGGACTGTATTGAATGATTGACTTCGAGTTTAACAATAACGAACTTTATTGAATCGTGAGTGACTTGTGTGGAAGTTAAATGTATGAATTTAGAGTTGTGTAAATGTTGAACTTTGTATTTTGTATGTCTAATGTCTATTTAATGAATAACTACTAATGTCTGATGATGTCTAATATCTGGCACTCCGACGCTTTTCCGCGATCCAGGAAAGCTCGGAGTGGGCGTTCACACTTCCTCGAACTTGGAAGGGATAGCAAAAATGATGTTTCTATTGGATGACAAATACTGAGTAGAAGTGGCAAAAAAAGTGACGTAGTGAAAATTGGGTTTTTCCCAAAATGACCGTAGCGAGCAATAAACCTAAGGAGTACCTCGACATGAATGGAAAATGCAAACAAAAGACTCTACGACTACGGCTAAGGGTTCTGACCCCAGATGTACTGGCAATAAATCAAGAAAAAACTGGCTAAAATGTAATGACTCCTTGGGTCCTATTTCTGCTACGAGTCAAAAGCTATTGAAAGTAACAAATGTTGTTTTCTGAAGGATCTAAAAATTATGAACTATTGTGCCCAAAACATGGCCTGAGGTCTAATCCTCTCTAATGTATTCTACAACCTAACAGCACATGTGCAAATTAATTTTTTGATCTATCAAAAGATCATTTTATGTTAATGGTGTAATACCTGGTCTGGGATCAGATAAACTTATAAATGTAATTTTCTATGTTTTGTAGGAATTCAGAAATGTTTGTCTCGAAATTTCAAGTACACAGATTGCGACATTCTATGTTTACAAATTTTCAGATGAACTCAAATCTAAAAAGTAGATCACCAGTTATCGTATTGAGTCCATATGCGTACCTATCTAAAGCCGCTCCACATTACCGACCCAAATTCAAAAATCTGGGGTACCCACACATCTCGGTTCATAAAAAGGCGTCCCTCTATCGCGACGATAACTGCTTCCGAAATATCGATGCTCTCAGCTACTCGAGCTTCCTCGAATCTTATCAGCTCGCCACGGTAGCCGTTGCTTCCTTATCGTCTCTAAATTTGTCGAAGCTCGTTGGGAAATTTATCGAGCCACTCGGTGCTGGGATCGTTAATGCTATCTCACGGTCGTGCTTTTTCCAAGCCTTATTTAGAAGCGGCGCTCCGAGAGTGGTACGCAAGCTGTTAAGCAGCGTGAACGAGTAAGGGAAAGAGGCTTTAATCGTTCCGAAAATTATACACCGTGCACGAACCTTGTGCACGTTAGTCTCGTACGGCGCAGTCGTTACATCCACTTTCTGTCTGTGCACGCTGGAAAACGAACATCGGGGCTACTTTTAACAGACGACGTTTTATTATGCTGTCTTAAGCCGCTGGCACGCGAGATTGTTTTATCAACTTCGTTAATAAGTCTTACATTTCTATTTTTATTGAAGTGATATGTCATAATTGGAAGAAAATGGGATCGTAATAAAATGTGTTGTCTTAAGCCGCTGACACGAAGGATTGTTTTATTATTTTTGTTATTGAGTTTAGATTACTGTTTGATCGATGTGATGTATTGTAAGCGAGGCAAACTAAGATAATGACACCACGTGGTGGCTTAAGCCGCTGCCACGAGACATTGTTCGTAGTCCTAGATTTTTATTTCATAATTCGTTTCCTGACACTTAGTCTCATTCTAGCATCTGTGCTATTTATTTATGAGATAGTTAAAACTGTAAAAAAGTTATAACGATGTTTCCTTTCTCTCATACTTTTCAAGCCAGCCACAGTTACCTTCCCCATTTCTTTATTGATCATTTCCAAGTCTCTAGGATGACCTGGTCCTCTAATGATCAACCTCACTGTTTAATGGCTTAGTCGTTTAGTACTTCAATTACAGTGCCGTTTCCAGCAAACGGTAAGCTACAAATGAATGTATCAAAAGTGTCACTTCGTCATACTTTTACGCAACGATTTCGTATCAGACATCCAACATTAAATTAGCCATTTAGCAATCTCTATTTCCGACGGTCCCCATGAAATGAATTGTCGAGATTAAACATCCCCTAGGTAATCCGAAAGTTCTGACAATTAATTGTACGGAAACTCATCAGGCTCTTCAACTGGCTGTCGCCTCATCATCGTTTCCATTCCACCCAATCAATACCCGGCACAATATTAATATTTTCCTTCCGGGTTGTGGTACCATTAACACAACGTTGCATCGATCATTCCGTGGCTCGTCTCTCCGGCGAAGCTTATTCATTATCCAATAATTGTACGGCACAAAGAGAACCGTTGTCTTCGGCGGCGGTTAATATTGTATTATTTCATGCATTATCGTTGGACAACCACGGCGATACGCCGGACCATTATTATATAGAGGTACAAAAGGGAAATGGCGCGATGCCGCCGCGTCACCGGTCAACAAGGTGTTAATTAGGAGCATTACCGTTCATTTTCATTCATAAATTACGGCCAGCCACGAAAACGTTTATTAACGATAATCAATGCTCGCCTGCAACGCTCTCTTCTAGTGTATATCGCGCTCGCAAATGGTACCGGATAGCTATTTAGGATCATGGGGATACCGTTAAGCACAATGTGCAGACCGTGCAACGATAAACCACACCGGCTCTCTCTGACCGTACCATTCTCGAGCGTTATTCTTGCGTATCTCAAGCGTAAAGGGGCGCGTAACTTTATAATAGATATTAAGCGGAACAGTTACTGCTCTTACGACGACCGTGATTCTTGCTCTCCTGATGCTTCTTTATGGCACCGAGCATCTCCGCAATATGTCCTAACAGCGTGATACATTGTAACCCAAACAGATCACCAGGGTATTTTAACTGCAAATGTACCGATGTCAAACCACGAGTTGGCGCGCGAAGCTAACATGAAGAGCTACGGTTACAACTGGTCAGAATGGAAAAATGAACTCACACGTATTTTCTGATAAAATCTTTCGATCAAGTAACATGTTCGAAAGTTTGATCGATGCATATTTGCATTCCTGGCGCTGCACTTCCGCAAGAAGAAGGATCATGGCGATGTTAACACAGAGGCACCCGGAGGGTATTTCCGGTCCGCGTGCGTACGCACATCGAAGGTTTTTCATGCGGGCGGACAGATCCTGCCAGAGGGGATTCCACTCATCCTTTCTCGTCCAAGCGGAAAGAAGCGGATACACGGGGATAGTTGCTCTTCCAGGATGAACCACAGGATGTGCGTCATTGCTTCTGGCACATCCTTCATCTTTTCCTGCCGTTTTTCTACCGTTATTACTCGTAAATCGATTCGTCCATACAATTCTTCTGCCAATCTTTTACACAGGAAAACACTTTTGTTGTTGATAGGTATTATAGTCGAAAATATTGACAAACCTTATTTTTGTTATGTTTACGCATAGATACTATATAGTTAAAAAATATTTATTAGAAAAATGACGAATGTGAATAACGTTTAAACTTCCTCAATTTTCTCGAAATGATTTTTTGCGTACAAAATCCAACAAGCTAAGATATCTGTATCGCAAAGCAACGTAGCGTTAAAAACTGAAGACGACATGCTTTCGAGCAGGATTTCCAGGAAATTCGTGAACGGGACATGTTTTTAAGCACGATTTCCCCTTGAACGGATGATTGCCACTGCAACCATGTGCACACCTGAGTCTTTGCCCACCGGACCGTTTTATTTGCACCGATTATATCACAGGTGTTATCTTACATTACTCGTGCATAGGTGCGGCGACAGCGGAGGAGGAAGGTAAAGGTATCGGATGTTACGTGGCATAAGGACGACGTTAGACAGGACCGAATTACACGCGAAACGATGTTCACTTTTTTTTCACATATTCAACCCTTTCTTTAGTCTCATCGAAAATTGATAAAATTTCAAACATATTTTATCGTACAGCTGAGAGCAAATTTTCACAAATTTCAGAATGTGAAGCTTTTTAAAATCTGAAGGCTAATTTCTGTTTACATACACAGTGACACATGTCTTTATTAAAAAAATAACTACCGTTTGTATCCCCATAAATAAATTTGCATTCTTGCTTAATACAATTAGGTTAACAAAATCAGTTTTCCAAAATGAACTGAACGAATCTGATTTAAAACCGAGCAACATACCAATCATACACTTCCTATTAAAAATGATTCATTTGATTTTCGTCCACCACGTAACAAGACCCTCGAAATTAATTGTAAATAAGAAGAATAAATTCATCAAACGAAAAGTATCCCATCGAATACCATGCGAGGACAAAGTTCAAGAGCAAGATCAAACTTAATTAATCACTCGAACGAAAGTATCAAGGAACCCCGTGAGCCAAGTCACGGTGTTTCGACGTTCTCACCGTGCGCATCTGGCCGTCTAATTAAACCCATAATTACGGCCGACATGCATAATTGGATCGGGTCAGAAACAACTTTACCTTAGAAGATCAAAGGTTCACGACCGATTTCACGTGACGTAGGACGATCCAGAGGTGATCCAAAGAGAATTCGAGGGGTCCATGGTGTTACACACCTGCATCCTACGATCGTATTGTTTTAGGACCAGGTAGATGGGACTTTAATAGGTTTCAGACACGCTCCGTGCCTCACAGGATCTCCAGTGGACCGGATCGTTTCTCTTCAAGATCGTCGACAGGATTTCTGTCCCACTTATTCCTTTTCTTTTTTCCCTCTCTTCCTTCCATCCTTGAATTCTTTCTCTATTTTTCATCTCCTCGAAGCGTGCCTGCTTGCCTTTACATTAATTTATTGCTGGTAATACTTTTTAAACAAGGAAAGGAGGTCAAGTAATAATCCCTTTCGATTGACAGCCTTTGGAGTTTCAGAGATGAAGTTAAATGGTGACAATATTCAAACGATATCGATATTTTCTTAAAAAGAATGGAGGATGTGGTAAATTAGTAGTAAACCGAATCTTCAAATTCTGAGATCAAATTATAAATTTTCTAAATTTTCTCAGACTTCCAAAGAAACTATTGAGTTCATAAATTTCCACATTTTCGAATCACAGTTTTCAAGATCTCCCATTGTCCCTCCTCCCTTAAATCTCTTTCCAATTTTCAATTCTACACACTCACGAATTTCTAAGCTTAATAATTTTCATCCCTTGAATTTTCATCCCCTGAATTTTCACCCCTTGAATTTTCATCCCTTAAATTTTCATCCCCCAAACAAATAAAATTTCAGCAACATCCCGTCTCAAAGTTGTGTTAAATCAAGAGCCTCAAGACGAGAGAAATTCTCGCGCAACGCCCACCTTTTAATTGCTATCGCCGCATCGAGAAATAAATAAAATAGAACCTGGTTAACCATTTTCTACGGTATCAGAATGTTATTCGTTCCCGTCTGGTTAGAAGTCGATCGTCCGTCGATAGTTTGCTACGGTGGACGCCGAGTCCAGTCCATTGGATATCTCGACGAGTCGAGCATTAAATGCGATATTAAGACGCATGGAATCGCTGCAGGGATCATCGACGTTCTCAATTAAGATCGATCTGCCCGGCTGATAATGGGACCGGTCGGTAAATAGACAGAAATGTCGCTGTACACTTGATGAAGTGCTGCGACTCCAGAAATGAAAGATTATGGAATTAGCGGGACTAACACCGGAAACTGAAAAGTTGGTAGTGTAAAAGTACGAAGAACAGGTTAATAAGATGTACATGTTAATGTCTTTGATAGGATGACAGTTTAAATTAGTAATAAATTCTGTTGGAAAGTTTAATTACTATATGTAATTACTTGTTATCGAACGGATACAAATCGAAGATTTTGCATTAATTTTCAAATTTATATAAGTTTATCAAGTTCCCAATTTACAAATGCTCTAATTAGAAAATTGATCGATTTTCACATTTTTACTTTTTAAAATGTATTCACCACATGTCCTTTTATAGGACTACATGTCCCGTACAAAGTCTAATTCAAATTTCCCGCCAAAGCGAGGCGGCACGTGTCCCTCATTTCTCTGTCCCTGAACCTGCAATCTCTTTTCTTTTCATCGACGTGTCCCGAGTTGGCAATTAGACGGAGGCTGAATGTCACGTTCGAAATTTAACGGTGATCTTTTATTACAAAATGGCCGACGATTAACTCTTTTTATATTGCAATAACCTTCAGTAACTGGTCGACGAAAAGGACGCGTGTCGTAACTCGTTTCTTTCACTCTATTTATGAAACCACTTCTTTGAAAACGTGCTTTTCTTCTGTATCTTTTCAATATGTTAAATAATTACGCGTATTGTAGGCCGATCGTAACTTTCGTTTCGTCTTAAATCTAACGGAGTTCCTCGTGTCACTCGAGATAGTTGTCGGTCTCTTCGTGTACCGATTTTTATCCCTTCCTCCTCGTTTTTTATTCTTTCGGTAGCGTGCAACGGCCACCAGAGGTAAACTAGTTGTCCCAACGACACTACGGCATTCCACCGGCAGCTCCACGGCATTAAAGTCGGTACCGATATTCACGTTGTCCTGCTACCGATAATTTTCGCCCGGTGACAGGAGCATCGATGCGCGATATCGCCAGGAACGCGTTACGATCGCCACTTGACCGCTCGTAGATCGCTTCGAAGACCGGAAGCGAGATGCAGACACCATACTTTTACCGTTTCGTTTTTCTTATGGAAACCTTGTGTTGTAAAAACATTGTTTTGCTCAATTTTCTTCACCGTGCACCGTGAAATCTCTGAAGATCGTGCCGATCAAAAAGCTTCTGAGACACTCGATTACAAGTCTAAATGTAACTGAAACATTTCCTTTCGAGGATGCATGAAATATTGCTGTTTTATAACTTGTAAATGAGCATTTTAAGTTAGCTGTAAATTTATGGAGTTTGAGTGAGACTCAAAATAGTAAAATTAGAGTAAGACTGGAATAAGTTGGTCTACAGAAAATCGTTTAATCTATCTTGATGTTTCTTTATAAAATTTATTGATTTTAATCTTTTGAAGGAACGTAACATTTTTACAATAATAAAGCTGGTATAAAATTATGAAACCTCTCAAAATTTCAATGTACCCTATACTCTACATTGGATTTAGCCTAACCTCCCCAATATCACAGCCTATTAACTCGAATAAAATTACAAAGCCTCTACAAATGTATTAATTATAATTTCTCTAACATATAAACTCTAAATTAACCTAATTTAATTTCATTTAATCTCCAACCTACATAAGAGCTATTTTATGATTTCCTATTCTATTCTCTAACACCATACCTTCGTAAATCTTGACTCTAACTTAACCTAATTTACCCCGATCCAATTTGTAGAAAACCACAAAACCTCTGCAACCATATTACTTCCAACACAACCTGACCTTCATGACCACAAGACCTCTGAAAATCTATAAGCTCTAACCTGACATAACCTCACTTAAACTCCACGGTAGCTCTACAAATTGAATTACTGTAAATCAAAGTTTCACCTAGAATGTGGAATCATGCTCCTAGAATGTGAAACTAGAGCTGTTCGAGGTTAAACTTGTTATTAACAGTACATTCACGAATTAACTATAAGCTAGTTAGGGTAGTTTGTAATACAAAACCAAAGTTCATCAAATGTATCTATCTATAAGTTTAGTTGATGTATTTATCAAAAGAATTTATCAAAAAAATTTCTATATAATACTTAAAAATTTAAAAGCTAATAATGAAGTGTATATAATAACAGAAAGCTTGCAGAAAAAATCTTGTATATAATAAAAAAGATAAAGAAAATTTGGTAGGTAAGAATGAGGTGCATATAGTGATTGAAAGCTAAACTTGTCTCTCCAGCTGCCATTAAAAAACAGTAATCAGATCATAGTTACGGATAACTGTATCGGCGTGATTCAAAAAGCAGCTTTTTGTCATTACAGAAAGAAGAAGAACGGTACATCGTTAAACCTATAAGAACTACACGTATTTCTGTCTCATTATAGCACCGGTCTCCGAACGAGATTCCAAGATCGATAAAGATTGTTACTAATAACACATTGTAAATCCATTAAGGATATCCTACCGGTTGTCTGTGGTCCAGTAATACGACCGTCATGAAATGTAAATGAGCCTGAACACCTCGAACGACCACTGTCGGTTACGCGGACTGTCCATTCTTTTTTCTCCTGTACCATGGGGTCCCATTAAAGGTTGCCGTGCGTTTCCAGGGATGCGTTTTCACGTCGTGACAGGGAAATCACGCGAAGAAGTGGAAACTATCGTGGTGGGAGCCGGTTCAAAGGAAACGTTCAGCAACGGGAGCAACGAACGATAAACTGTCCCTCCGTAAGCCGGGATCGATTCACACAAGGAATCCAACGATGCCGATTTATTACGCTCGTCGTAGATTTACGCCGTTGAAAGACTCATTTCGAGTTGTAGAACGTTAAATCGAACGATCATGCGTACCTAATTACCACCGGGTAATTAGCAGTCGATTTAGTGGCACTCTAGGTTTGACGAGCGATGACGAGAGTAAACGTGATGCGAAATTTAAGCGTGAAACGAGATCGCGTGCAACGATTCTGAATCATTTTCTTTCGCATTATTCTGCGGGATCCTGCTTTATAATCGACGTTGAGAAATCTGAATCTTCAGGAAACTTCGTGCACAAGTAATTACAACTCGCTCTGAAAGGAACTTTGTTATCGACTGCTGATACGTTGTGACTTCAACGAAAATTTGATTCCTTAATTTTTAAAATCTAGTTTAATTTTTGTTCACATCACGTGTTGATACTTATGCGAAAATTGAAAATGAAGTATAGTGGTTGCACACAGAATTGAAGAGGTCTCTTCCTAACCTTCACGACATGGTAACTAAAATGGTTCCTAACCTTCAAGACGTGATAACTAAAATGGTTCCTAACCTTCAAGACATGATAACTGTTTTTAAAAGCATGGAATTATGATCCTTGAAAGTACCTTATATAACCTTTTTCAATTTCGTATAATCTTTTAAATGAATTAAATCTATAAATAAACTACATGTCACCATAACCTAAAATTTTATTTTAACCGATTAAAATCCTGTAAACAGAAAAGAAATCTAAAGGAGAGATTGGTCTAGACCGTAAGAAAGTTTTCGAGCTAATTATAAAATTAAATGGAGCACACGACAGCAAGAAAACGTTTCTAGTCGCTGTTTCAGGAGAGCCATAACAGGTTCATTAACTATCGGCCGCGTTTATAAGCAAACTTAGTGCCAGTCGTTTAAGTTCTTGCTGCTTTACAAGTAATTATTCTTAATTACTTCAAACTGCCGCTACGTTACGCGATGTTCGTTAGTTTGCTATTACAACCTGATGTATCATATTTTAATTAAACATTCAAAGTCCGGTTAATAAAATTAGCTCGATGTATTAGGGCAACATTCGTTCTGTGGCAAGTTCTCGGTTTCCTTCAAATAATTAACGTTTTTAAACAGGGTTACTAACGAGTCCGGTTAAATTAACTTATTGAGGTTAGGTTATTAAATTACTGGCCAACTTTGTATGGGAAAATTAATTGTTTTTATGGACGACAAATTTTAACAATATTTTATGGGATATTTCTATATCACAGTTTTACCTGCTTGTTACGTATAAATATTGTAGTTATACCTTCTCATCTTCTGCGAATATTATAGTTATATCTTCTCGTTTTCCATGAATAAAACTCAACGCGAAGTTAACGTAATCGTTTTGCTATCGAGATTCACTATGATAGCTACGTACACTGTAATTATTAGGTTGTTACATATCAAATGGTTGACTCCGGAATGTTAAAAGCCTGACACTGTTTGATGATATAAAAGTATCGTGAAATAGCACTTATGGTACATCAATTTGAAGCGTAAGATTTTCTCGAGATGACTATATAAACTTTTTGCAAATATTTTCTGTAATAACGGGCGTAGAATCGGTACATCAATCATTATTATTACTTTGGAGTTTTTCGAATCGATTAGATGTTATTGGCTACTAGCCATTTCGTAACAGAAATATTAAGTAATGTTTAGGAATATAGGAGTGTACAAAAATTGAAGTATGAAATTATAAAAAGATGGAGGAATTGAAGTATAAAAATGTACAAGTATAGAACAATTGAAATATAAAAATATAAAAACACAAATATAAACTATTCACATACAAAAACATAAAAATACAAAAATATAAAAGTATTGAAATATAAAAATATAAAACTATTCAAACATAAAAATATAGAAGTATAGAATAGTTGAAATATAAAAATGTACAAATATAAAACAATTAAAATATAAGAATATAAAAACATACAGATATAAAACTTTTTAAGCATAAAAATATAAAAATGTTCATACATAAAGTTATTCAAGTACAAAAATATAAAATTATACAAATATAAAATTATTAAAATATAAAAATATAAAATTATAGAAATATAAAAATATAAAATTATTGAACTACAAAGATATAGAAATATGAAATAATTGAAATATAAAAATATATAAATATTGAAATATAAAGACACAGAAACATAAAAAAATTGAAAAATAAAAATACACAAACATAGAACAACCGAAACATAAAAATAAAAATATAAAATATCTAAAATATAAAAATAGGTCAACAGAAACTGAAAAGTACACAAAATTTGACGAATACTATAAATACCAGCTGCTCCAAAAAATTGTATAAACACAGCAAATAAAAAATAATCACAGTAAATAAAAAAGTGTAAATAAATTTCTCTTCAAAAATTAAAAAAATCAGGATTAGATATCGCGTACGATTACGGTAGTAGTAGAAATACCAGACCGTTCCATAGACAGTAAATTCCTTTTTGCAACACTCTAGCCAGTTTACCTGTTCTAAATCCATCGTCGAATGGAAATCAGATCTCGAAAGACGCGTTTCACGTTTTAGAGTTCGACGTTTTATATGTACGATAGGTTCGGATCGAAGCTGCATCCACGAGCAGGTGCATCTAGAATTCGCGAGGACGTGAGCGGAAACGTCGGCGTATGCGTCAACTTTCTAGCAACGGAAGCGCGGTAAATCTCGCGTGAATACCAAAAGATCGAAAAGAAATTTCTCGGCGTGCTAGAATCTTTCTTAATTTCCATATTCCGCATGTTCGAGTGTTGCTGCTTCAGCACGGTCGTTACCACGCTGATAATTTACCTCAAATACATTAATTGTTAGGCACATTAGATACGTTCATTATTAGATACTTAGACATGTTAATTATTAAATACGTTGATTATTAGATACATTAATTATTAGATACGTTCATTGATTAATCTGATGCATTTATAATGCGTGTTATTAACAACGTGAATACTTAATATTTCAAATTAATTTTATAACTTGTTAATTTATTTAAATTATTCGATATTAGTTTCTTCCGCTTTTCTGTGGAATACATTCTGGTCAAGGCGAGTCGATGCTTTTAATTTTTCTTCAGTGAATTGTTTAAGAGATCACTTTTTATATGTACTATGTACAATGTACTATATGTACTATGTACTATGTACAAAAATTATACTGCTATGATAAATTATACTAAGGTGATAATACTTATATATGTTTTAGTAGATTTTAATCGACGATTTTATAGGTAGTTCATGTGTATAGGGATTGATGTAATTGAATTTTGTAGTTTCGAGCAAGAATAATCACTACGGATGTTGTAGTCAGTATGTGAAGATATTTCTTACACGTGATAATCATATGGGAAGTTCTCATCATTCCAACATTCTTACATTCTCAAATATCCAACTGCTCATATTTCCAAAGTTACACATTCTCAAATTTCCAAATTTCTATATTCTTAAGTTTCTCCTTATATTTCCAAATTCTTACATTCCCATATTTTTAAACTTCCAAATTCTCACGTTCCAAGTTCCTAAATATTCAGGTGCAAAAATTCCCAAATACCCATGTCTCGACGTCCCCAAATCCCCACGTCCCCAAATCCCCACCTCTCCGAATCCCGACATCCCAAAATCTCCAAATCCCTAAATCCTCACGTCCCCAAATTCCAATGATCCCAAATTCCCACGTCCCCAAATCCCAACGATCTCAAATTCCCACGTCCCCAAATTCCTATATCCCCAAATCCCCACGTCCCCCAATTCCCACCTCTCTGAATCCCGACATCCCAAAATCTCCAAATCCCCAAATCCCCACGTCCCCAAATTCCTATATCCCCAAATTCCAACGATCCCAAATTCCCACGTCCCTAAATCCCCAAATCCCCAAATTCCCAAATCCCCAAATCCCCAAATTCCCAAATCTCCAAATCCCCAAATCCCCAAATCCCTAAATCCCCAAATCCCCAAATCCCCAAATCCCCGAATTCCCAAATTCCCAAATTCCCAAATCTCCAAATTCCCAAATCTTCCCATACCAAAATCCCCAAATCCTAAAATCCCAAAATCCCAAAATTTCCAAAAATCCCCTAAAATTCTCGAACCTCCAAGAATCCCCAAATTTCTAAATACCCAAAAATCCCCTAAAATTCCCGAACCTCCAAGAACCCCCAAAATCCTCCTCAATGTTCCACAACCTGGAGAAGTCCACAACGAGAATCGCGCGATCACATCCCGTATCGGAAAGCGTCTCGTTAGAAGGCGAGAAATTTCGAAGTAGTTTACCACGGCCGAAGTGTAGGCAGCTTGGAGAAGGAAAAAAGAAAAAGAAATGAGGAACGCGGTGTCGTGTTCCTATCGTAAATCACCAACGAAAATACAATAATGCAAGGAGGTTCTCGGTCGCGCCATAAACCAAATCGCATCGGTTGACCCGGCTTGACCCGTTCGGGGAGCTTTTGTGCGACATATTTTCTTCGTTTTGCCCTTTTTCCCCGTTCCACGACCACGGGGGCACCGGTTCGGTTCGGTTTGGTTCTTTAAACGGGAATTCCTCAAGGTTCCTGGTCCACGAGACGACGGGTTAGACACGAGAAGATCCTGTCACTTCACCGTAGGGTGGCCTTGCGGTCCTACAAAATAATCATATAACGTGCTTGACTGCATATCTGCATACCATAATGCTTGTCCCGTGTTTGTCCACCTTTCTCTCTCGTACCATTGTCCCGTGGTACAAAATGACAAACAGATTCACGGAATCCTTGCTGAATTGTACCGTTTCTCTACAAACTCGTCTGTAATCCATTCATACTGTCACCGTGCCAGTTTCGATACTTTCTTGATATACATTATTCATAAAATATTATAATTGGATTTGGAGTTGTTAAGGTAACAAAAGGTACAACAAATTTAATCAAAATTTATTGATGTTAAATTTGAAGTGGTCAAGTTTCTTTTTTTTGTAGATTTCCATGTTGCACTCCACAGACTTATTGTACCAACTTTTTAATTCACAGCTACTTTGATCTCAAAATATATGTTCCCAATGTCAAAAAATATATGTCCATGTCATTATTTATTATCGTACCACAATTGATCGCCAGGCAACTTTTGAGTGAAAGTCAAACAACAGTCAATTATTAAAAAACTGGTAGCCGATCAGGATAGCACGCATGATCGATGATCCACGCGAACAGCATCTTTATCGAACGAAATCGGCAGAACTCGAAACCGCGGTCAGATTTTATCGCTCACCTTTATACAGCTGTCTCATACACGTATTAAACGATTGGTATTGCTCATCGACAAGCTATAACTCGAGCTAATATATTTAGAGACGCAACAGCGAGTTGAGCAGGTTTCCGTGCTTCGTTCTGGACTGATAAGGAAACCATCGAACCGTATTGAAAGATCATGATCGTATGATAGATACCCGTGCTTTTCTCGTTTAATCTTGATCCAAGAAATTCATGGGTTACTTTCTCCAAACAGGAGAAACGATTCTGGGATATCGTTGATTAACGATGAATTTATGTACGGTTTTTATTTTGTTGAAGAAAAAAAGGTATTTACATGTTCGAGGAAAATTATGAGGACTTATATGTTTATGGAGTGTACTTGCAGAGGTGATATTTTATTTTCTGAGTCATTCACGCTTGTATTAACGTAATATTGAGTCTCAAATTAGTTCGCTGTATTGGTACTTTAGCTTTATCTTAATCTTGTTTAATTTTAGAATACAGGTAAATTGAGGCGGGTAAACTTGTAATAAAGATTTCATCGCTTTTCTGAATCTTTCCGATTCAACTTTTTCTGGACGTTATTAGTCGGGACGTTAATTAACACACTGACGCAATGAAATTATTTTGAAAATTTCATGTCTTGGACCTATATTTTTTTTGTTGAATCAAGGTTCATATTATTTAATTTAAAAGTTGTAGATTTAATTAAAAATCTTTGAGATTTAATAATACGTATCTCTTATTATTGAAAGTATGAATTAATTTTGAATCGCTGATACAGAAATGTTGAATTTAGGAATTTTATTGTAAAATATAATTCGACTTAAAGTTTTAAAACACTTTGTTCTCCGCAGGTGTCATTAACACACAATGGATGACGCGGTATTCAAAGTGTTAATGAATTAATTAACCTCACTGGCACGTCCAGATTTGGTGTACGAGGGTTAGACAATGCAGCAATTACTTGATAAATTAACTGCAATTGAATACATAAATGTGTTAAAAGAAAAGATTAAGCATGAAATAAAATTGACACACAACAGATATGTACAAGTTTTAGGAACGAATTAAAAAAAAATTGAAGCGAAAAATATTTTTAGAACTGCATTGAAATCTGAATAAAATAGTACAAGTATAGATATAACCAAAAATTAATTTGCAGCATGATAAATTAACTGAAGTAATTAGAACAAGAAGATACTTCATTCAATTTTAATTTAATTGCAAATGCAATATGTATATGAGAATATTTATACAAAATTAATAGCATCAATTTAATTTTGAATACTACTATAGCAAACAAGACATGTAATTTTTGTTTAATTTTTAAAATAAAATCAAATTACCATTTTTACTTATTTACATGACAAAAATGAGGTAAATCAAGTAAAACAAGTGGGAAAAATAAAAATACGACTTTTTCATTGTTTTTCATTCTCACAAATTATACGAAATTTATTCACATAAAAATTATGTCAGTAAATACATATATCTGTTGCCACTTACATATTAATAATTATACAGTACTATCTATCAATAAACATTCGAATTTCCTAATTTCTGCACCAGAAGTCATTCACTTTCATCTTCTAAATGTTACGAAAATATTTCAGATTATTTATGATACTTCCCGTTCATTTCCATGCATGCGAATGATCAATAACTTCCTTTCCAAGGCATCCGATTGTTAAACAGAATAGAAATTCTCCCCGATAGAATTATTACAAATAGGAAATCTGATAGAACTCATAATTGTAAGTTACTGAACTTGAACTTGCATAGTTCATTACGGTTGCGAGTGAGTTTTAGTTCGTTAAGAGGGAAAAGATTGCACTACACCTCTCGGATGGCTCGATAACGCTGCTTTCACTAATTCATTTCGCGCGTATGAATTACGAATAAATTTCATAAATAACCCTTCTAGAGAGCCTGTACCTAAGGCGATTGTTTACGATCAGCCACTATAGATCAATGGCTAAAACATCGACTTCCGTATTTTTAGCGCGTGCACGTGGAAAGCTGTCCGTCGAAATTCATACGAGTGAAAATCTATGTTTAGCGAACTGGAGAGAAAAGTATGCCAACATGAGACACGGTTTCATAGCCTATATCCTATGGGCGTTCAATTAAATTTCTAGTTAAATTTATGTCATCCGTGTCGGCGAATAACAATTTCACGGCAGATAACAGATGAAATACATCCAACTTTCTTATATATGTGTAATACATCGGAACCGGCTGTGGGAAAGTTAATTATTCGATGAAAGGCACTTTTCATTTCTAATTTGGAGCAAAAGCGAGAAAAGTCGAATAAAACCTAAATGTAAATACTATGGTTATGCTTCCATGTAATTGCGATGTAACCTCTTCATCGAACGTTTACTTTCTTATTTTAACGAGGGGATAATAAATTGGATGAAGGATAAATTAATCACGGTGGATAAATGATGGAATGGGGATTTTGGGATTTTGGTATGGGAGGATTTGGAGGTTTGGGAATTTAGGGATTTGGGGACGCGGGGATTTGGAGATATGAGGAATTGGGGATTTAGGGATTTGGGGGCGTGAGGATTTGGGGGCGTGGGGATTTGGGGACGTGGGGATTTGGGGATATGGTGATTTGGGGATTTAGGGAATTGGGGACGTGGGGATTTGGAGACGTCGGGATTTGGGGACGTGGGGATTTGGGGACGTGGGGATTTGGAGACGTGAGAATTTGGGGACGTGGGGATTTGGGGATTTAGGGATTTGGGGGCGTGGAGATTTGGAGACGTGGGGATTTGGGGACGTGGGGATTTGGGGACGTGGGGATTTGGGGACGTGGGGATTTGGGGACGTGGGGATTTGGGGACGTGGGAATTTGGAGATATGGGGATTTGGGGGCGTGGGAATTTGGGGATGTGGGGATTTGGAAATATGGGGATTTGGGGGCGTGGAGATTTGGAGACATGGGGATTTGGGGACGTGGGGATTTGGGGAAATGGGGATTTGGGGACGTGGGGATTTGGGGACGTGGGGATTTGGGGACGTGAGAATTTGGGGACGTGGAGATTTGGAGATATGGGGATTTGGGGGCGTGGAGATTTGGAGACGTGGGGATTTGGGGACGTGGGGATATGGGGACATGAGGATTTGAAAAATATTGGGATTTTGGAATTTGGAGATTTGAAGATTTGGGAATTTATTCCATCATAAATTATAATTTTGGTGAGGAAGACTGCGTTGCATGAATTTACCTCCTTGTTTTTATTAATCCGAGGTTGAAAATTATGAACAATGTTCTGTAAAATTCATGATGTGTAATGTTTCATGTAAAAAAATTTGACGTATTAATATATTTAGCTAATCTGCATAAAAAAATTTAGTTTAAGAAGGGGTTGTGTATTAATTTAACTGATCTGAAATTTTCAAAGTTGACAGTATAAAAATATTTTCAACCCTTAAACCCACAACAAACATACCATAAAATTTTTGTACATTGTGAAATATGAATAAACTTAAAATGATCTCTTAATCAAGAAAACAGTATAACACAGTCATAACCCCATAATCCAGCATTAAAACAAATTTCGTAGAAAATGAATCATAAATTTCCTCAGCAATGACGTGAAATTCCAGCAAAGATAATTTCCACCATCTATTATTTGCTACGCATACGTTCCTCATTTACTTCACCGGCTTATCGCCATCGCTATCAATAATTTACGACGTCCATCACCGTCCTGAAGCAACGACAACGTAATTATTAACACCTTCTGTTAATGAAACATTAAAAAGCAGCGTACAGTACGGGGTTACGTAAGCAGACAGCAAACACGAGCAATCTCTCCGTGCAGGATGATGTACAAACCCGGCGTATCTTCGAACAACGACAAACACGAGCCACATGTAAATCACCGGAATGATATCGCACCACCTTAATCGTCGTTCCATAAACGTTTCGGCGTGTTCCGTGTGATTTTCGAGTTCCACCAGAGGGAACAGCAATAAAAGGCGACGACGACGAGCCAGCCACACCATCAAATGCATATATAGGGTGGTGAAGAAACTTCTTGCCAAATTTTAGTATCATACTCTTTTATGTAGTATTGTATACGTAAATGTGGGCTTGAAAATTTTTCTTGTGGAAATTGTTAGAAAGATATAATAGGTAGAATTATAACGAGATAGGATTTAAGGATTCAATATATAGGAGATATTTGTGATATCACTTTATGATTGATATGGAAACAAAATGGCGACACAGCCCCATCAGAATTTAGTTAGATGACAAATTTAGAAATGGTGGAATTTGTGGATTTACGAATTTGGGAATTAATAAATTTGAGGATGTAGGAGTTTGACTATTTTGGGATGAACAAATTTGGGGATGTAGAGATCTGACAATTTAGGAACGAGAAAATTTGAGGATCTTAAGATTCAGCAGTTTGGGAATTAAAAGACTTGAGGATCTACAGGTTTGACAATTTAAGAACGAACAAATTTGAGGATCTAACGATTTAACACTGTGGAAATTAAAAAACTGATGGATCTAGAAATTGAACAATATAGAAATGAACATAGTTGAGGATTTATAGATTTGACAATTTAAGAATGAAAAAATTTGAGGATCCAAAAATCTGACAAAATACATTCATCCTCCATCAAACAAGAAGGAACTCAACAATAAATTTCTCCTTTATTCTAAAAAATTTCACTCATCTTGCAAAATACTTTTAATATCCTCCACAAAATGATTCCTAAAGTTAAGAATAGAAGGAGGTATAAAAATGTAAGTATCTACTTAGTTGCCACCCCGTATAGCACGAATACGGCAATTCGCCGTGCAACCACGGAAATATTTCTCGAATTGAACGAAAGTGTACGCCAGCCGTGTGAATTATTGCGTTTGAACATATTCGCGTGGTACCGAGGCCTGGCTAAAGGTACTCTGAAACATTGCTCGTTCCACGGACGTAGGCCAGGCAATTTCGATACCAGGAATCGCGGTAACGAGGAACAACGAACACTTTGTCCAACGGACTACGAGTAAGCATGCAGAAATCGCTAAAACACAGCCCCGAGGTTCCTCAACCACGTGCTCGAGCCTTGTAAACCAACAACGTTGGATAAGTTTGCTCGGCTTTTTTTCCCCTTTGTTTCTTTGCTGGATGCCTTCCCTTCGGCCCGGTTAAATGCTCTTTTCTTTTCGCAGAAGTGAAATTTATATTCATAAGAGGAAACTCGTGCGAGGGAACACGGGGTTGAGAAAGTGAGCTACTTTTATTTCTGAATATATTACCTAGTCTTAAGATGCTTGATGTCTAATATTTATTTTTTAAATTTTCGAAAAATTACTTTATACAGACGCAAGGTGGAGGGAAGTAATGTTTGCTACGAGTTATTTATTTAAAATGAAAGAGAAATGTTAAAGGGTTGTAGCTTATCTCGAAAGGAAAGTAGAAATATTTTCATAGAATGAATCAATAAATCCATGAACCTCAAATTTATCTAAAGGTATAAAAATAGGTTTGCAGGAATGTTGAAATATCTCTGCGATACACACCCTTCGATATTATCGCATTTCTTCTTATTTGATCACTTTAGTCTTCATCTCGAAATTGATCAGAATTTCTGCAACGGAATTACGAAGATTCGATCGCGTCCGATCGTCAACAACATTTTCACAATGGAAATTCCGTGTAAAGCAAACGCATACACGCAAACCGAGCAACTGAATCGAACTAATTGGATCGTCCTGTTTAAATCCACGATCCTAAATAGTATATAAACAACCGTGAAAGCGGCCGATTCACTTTTCCTTATCTCGACAGTTGCTCCACTTGAAAAGTTTCGCAGCAAGTTTGAAAACGACAGTCTTCACGTGTCTCCATATTCGTCGTTCCTTCCCTTTCTTACGTCCAATTAAACTATAAAACCAACTCGTTCCTTTTAAAATGGTATTACGCTCGTTCCTTAAATTAACAACTTTATTTTTCGATCAACGAGCGGCGAATCGAGACATTCCGACCGAATATAGTCGTACACGTCGTTTCCCGCGATATTTCGTCGATATCTCGTAATGAGAGGAAACACTAACGGTGTATAATTTCAGTATATATTCGTACGTTATGATAATTAGTTTCAATTCGGACAGAAAACTGTCTGTATCCCTTCAGTTTAATTTCAACTTTCGTCTTCGTTCCAATATATCTTCCGAAAAATTTTCAAATGATTTTGTTATTTAAAATTGTTGCAAAATTACGTTTATAATATTTCGAAGCTTGAGGAGTGATAAAAATGACTATGTATATTTTCCGAATTTTTGTTGTATTTTTGTGTCAAATACCGTCATATCTGACGTCTCTTTTGTTAAAATAAACATAACGTAAATAACGAATTATCAGCTGAGTATCATGATATGATATTATAACTTTGAAAGTGAGTTTTGGGAAAATATTAAAACAGCGTGTTATGAATAAAATCAGCAACAAAGTTGAGAGAAATTATGATTGTCGAAAGATAAGGTGAAATAATGAATATCTGAATGGACATTATACAGAAAATTCATTAAACATTCATTATGCAAAACATTCATTATCCAGAGAAACTTCGCAGGAAGTAATTTTTTAATTTTACCGTCGGAAAAGAGTTTCGAAAGAAAAACCTTCCACATCGAACAGAAAAAAGCAAACAGTCGCGGGTTTCTGGAGCATATCTACGGAATTTGTTTCTCCGATACGTTCCCCGCATTCTACCTTTTTCCAAACAGATCCTAATGTTGAGTTTCGTGTTTAATGATCTGATATTTGGATTTGGAGAAAACACGAGGTGCAAACGAAATTCGGATATGTCCGAAATAATTCGGACCACGATGCTTTAAATTGTGGTAAGAAATAGGGATGTAAATGATTATCCAGTTAAATCACTGAACAGAAAAGTAAACAGTGAAATTCCAGTAATTAAGCTCGAAGTTTAATCTAAATGTTCCACGGCATTGTAAATCAAATCCACCGCAAACTGACCGTTTCTGAGACAGATCTCAAGGACGATTTATTAAAAAGCACCGTAATTTATTATTCGAACGCGTGATCGAACAAACACGATTTCGCTTTTCCAGTTTCCGAACTCGTATAAACGAGAAGTTCGAAAACATAAATCAAAAATCCTGTTCCACGGATTTAATATCTGGTCGTATATTCGAAAAAACTGCATCGTAATTGATCAACGTCTAACATCGAAAACACGGGGCTTTGAATCCACCTGAATAAAAAATTAAGTCTGACTTATTTCTTTAGGAATCGGTGGAAGAAATGATTAGCGAGCTCCAAAATATACGTATGCAAATTGACGACATTTCAATGCAGGTTTCTTTTCACGTGGATCGATTCTTTGTAATGTTCTGCTTAAGAGAGTTCGATAATGCATAGAATGTCAAAACAAGAGGTGGTTCGTGAGATATTGCACATTTTTTAATAACATATGTCACATCGATTTAATACTTTTTGACAGATAGTGTTTCGGAGAAATTGTCGATATATGTACATATGTGTAATCAGAGGATATATGATACTATTTAAAAAAATAACACTGTAGAATGGAAGATTCCGTTTAAAAGAAAAGTACTTCACATTAAAATCTTTTGTAGAACTAACCTTGGGAAAAATTGATTTTACCATCGTGAACTTCAATGCAGTTGAACTCTTGACATTTCAAAAATAAAATAACGAAGCAACAGTTGAATGTTATACAAAAAAGTATAACAACAAAATAGCAGAAAATTTGACAATAAAATAGTAGAAAAAATAAGTAATAGTATAAAAAAATAATACTCAGAATAGTAATAAATCCCATAAGATAGAACCCTAAAATACATAAAATAAAAAAAAAATAAACAGTAAAATAAAACTCTACAATATACAATAAAAATAGAATTGTAAAATACTATAAAATAAATCAACAAAATACTAAAATAAAATATTTATAAAAATAAAAAAAATACAGGTGATTTTACCCTCTCAAGATACGTGAGTCCATTAAACCCTAAAGGGGTTAAAGAACTCCCTTTTCTTCCACAACCAACAGGGTCCAGGAACAATTAGAAATCTCCAGATGGTAAAAAATGAGTTGACGTAGGGAATTTTTGATTTCCATTCTCCGGGGCGTTCTTTAGCCCCGTCGATCGTACACCTCGCACGCAAACACGCTTAACCGCGAGCGTACGCGACAATAGCGGTACCGAAGTCGTTTTATTGTCGCGGTACTTATTGTCCGAGTGGTATCACCACTCGTAAACACTGTCCCGCCGCTGAAAGCATGCTTCGTGGGCAGATTTCGTAATCGTTTTAGAGGTTACGACGAAGGTTAGACCTACAGTGAGACCAGCTTTTCCCGCTTCCACTAAAACTATCCTGTCCGTTGCGACGCATTGCGGACCTCGGGGACCAAACGAACCAATAGTGAGTGCATTATCAACCCTTTCACACTCGATATTTCTACGCGAAAGATACGTGAAATTGTTCCCTTTAATTGACATCAGATTTCTTGCGGACGAAATTATCTCTACACTTGCGTAAGTGAAATATTTAGTTCTTTATGGTTTTAGTAACTATTGATTATTTCATTAATGTATAGTTCAAGGATGTAAGTTGCAAGGTGGGTAAATATTATTAAATGTTATTAGGAAGTTATTGGTACATATTTGTACTACCACTGGTACTAATTAGTAACATTGGTAATATTGGTGATTGGTCATATTGATAATTAGTGATATTGGTGACTGATAATATTAATGATTAATGATATTGGTGATGGGTAATATTGATGATTGGTGATATTGATGATTGGTAATATTGGTGATTGGTAATATTGATGATTGGCGATATTGATAATTGGAAACATTGATGATTGGTAATATTGATGATTGGTAATATTGATGATTGGTAATATTGATGATTGGTAATATTGATGATTGTTGATATTGGTGATTGGTAATATTGGTAATTGGTAATATTGAAAATTGATAAGATTGCAAATTGGTAATATTGGTAACTGACAATCTTGCTAATTGATAATATTGGGAATATTGGTAATTTGTAATATTGGTAACTGATAATATTAGTAATTGGTAATCAGCAATATTAATTAGTACTAATCAGTAACATCACCTCATATCACTATTAATCAATATAAACAAATAAAGATGTCCTAAAAATTGTTTAAAAAACCATGTCAAAGGTATCTAATACGCCCTAACTTTTAAACTGGACTGTTATGATATAACTACCATGAGAATACTGAATTACGGAGTGAGGAGATTATTATAGCACTCTAAATGTCATTTCTTGATTTTATAAATGCACTGATACGTACACCATCCGCAAAACTAAGTTTTACTACACGATTTCAAATTTAAAGGAAAATAAATGTCATGTGTGTTATGTACACAAGACTTGAAAGGGTTAACGTAATACACGTAAATTCGAAATTTGTAAAGACTATGAATGTATAACCATCAATAACTACAACAACACTTTGATCTTTGCTGACATTGACTTTCATATAAACACTTCCTATAAGCAAAGAACAATTCAACCGCCTTTTTTATTACCACTATTAAATAACAAATACTTCAATCATTAAAACTACATTCTAACTGAAATTAATTTAAAAAACACCCTATTTGATAAATCATTTGTTTGACAAATCACCCCATTTGATACATAAACCCGAAAAGAAAGTAGCGGATCTGCATATTTTCAAACGTCACTTTTCGCGCGTTTTTTTAAAACCGCAATTACCTCCAAAACGACGCATCATTCATAACTCGATAACACTGTCAACTGTCCCAGTCGAAAGTAAGCATCAAAAACCACAATAAAGAAAAGAAAGACATGAAACGCTACTTTAGATCAAACTACAAATTATGGAAATAGAAATGTCATTACAGATATTAACCAACAAACTGTCAAATTAAAACACTCACCGGTGACGACCGTGAAGAGGTTAACCGCGAAGCATAGTCCAGGATGGTTGCAGATCGAACAAACGAAAGACCAGGACGAATTGGCAGGGTGGAATCGTAGTCCGATGATGATTTATCAGTCTTTATTTTCGCAAGGCACAAGTGTCACCACACCGAGGCACGATTCACAAGACGTTCGCGACGCGACGTTTCGTAAAACGTGTCGCGTTTAAATTTCGTTCGCGATATGTCAACGAATCGAAAGGAAAACACCGGGAATTTTCGGGGAGTGGATGGTACGTGAGCTTCGATCGATGTCCGTGCGCAGACTGCCCGCACCTCGCTGCTTGCCGGGCGTTCGTCATGTTGCGGTCTCTCTTCGTCTCCCTCCAACGTTTAACCTTCTCTCTCTCAGCCCCCACTATTTTACCTCGCGCCGTCTCACTCGTGCCTCTTCCCAATCGAAATATAACACTGAATTTCGTCCTGAGTACCGTGCCACCACCGAACATCGAACGTTTTCCCCCGTTTTCCGTAAATTCGCACTGATCCCCTGTGATTCCCGCGAGCTTTTCCATTTTTAGCGGTTTCCCGCGCCTGCGCGGACGCGCGGTGCGCGCGCATCCACCACCCGGTTCAAACGACGCGCTACGGAGTATTTGATTTAATTGAAATTTTTTTTTTCTTTTTAAAGCAAAACGTTTATAGATATAACTGAATACGAAATTATCGTTGATTTTTGGATATGATCAAGTGCAACCACGTTCTTAAATTAGCAAATTACTAATTCCCTACTTTCCAGATTTCCAATCCCTCAGTTCTGCAATTTAATTATTTAAATTCTTAAATATAAAAATTAAAAAATTTCCATACCTCCAAAATTGTTAAATATCAAAATTAAAGAATTTCCATAACTCCAACTCGTCTTCCCAAATAAAAAAAATTTCAAATTCTTCGATATCTAAATATTTCCTTTCCATTCCTATAAAGTTTGTGTCATCCTGTAATCTCGAAAATCTTCCCTACAAATTAAAATTGCAGGAATGTAAAAAAATGACGAAAAATGAGAATCATTCGATTACATACAGACTGAGTACAGTTGTATAACGATTTCTATGCATCACAAATCATTTGTCTATCATAACTTTCTTCGAAGCAACACGTACAAAACTATCGGAACAGGTAAAACTCTATTAATAGACTGACCTTACTTTATTTCTTATAACGTGGCGGTATCGATTTCTGAAAGGTCGATAAACCTATTATGCAAGCACTATAACTTCCGAAGTGCCCTCTTAAATCGCACTCTCAGTCCATAGACCTTTCATAATTGTTCATCAAACAATTAAGAGATTCCAGCAGTCGATAAGAGATATCTTTTTAGGACACGTATTATGAAAGAACTCTTTTCACGTCGATTAACATCGTTTACTGTCATTAAACCAGAAACCTTTAATTGTACATGTACATTTAATTTAATGGTATAATCAGTTTCTAACAGGAAGTGCAACGGTACCGATGGTACTCGTAAATTATATAATAATACAAACCGATTATTTAATGAACTACTGCATTCCTACATAGATAAATTAGTTTGATAGCGGTTTTTCTTTTTTACATACGAATTCGAAAGCTTCTAATAAAATGCATAATAGTGATTTGTACAAACGTGCGATGCGTATATCTACCTGTGATTAAAATTTTATTTCGGTATGTAATAAAAAGTGACATGTATGTTATTTATTACAGTAGTGTAATAGAAAAAATATGTAGTGTAAGAGATAGTATTGTACAATATTGTACGTGAAATTGTTACCCAGTTAATATTAATAAAGTTAGGTTAACGGTCACTTACATTAATGGAATACTTGTTCTCTCGAGAAAGAATAATAAATAACACACAGTGGAGAAAGGAAGAAACTATATAAAAATATTTTTTTTTCTTTTAGTATAATTTTTTCTAGTTATTTTACCGACAGTGTTATTACTGAATAATTGAATTAAAATCGAACAATAATTCCGACCGATTTTGTTCACCGTGTTCGAATTAAAACCCCGAAATTCCCCATAAACTGTGATTTCCAAATTACCATTTTACGTGTCAAAACATGCGTCACTAATTATACGCCCATGCTGAACAAACCTCCCGTTCGCTTTAACAGGTTGTACCATTAAGACGATCAAAACCTTCGCGTAAAGAATTACTCGAGCGTTTTCTCGTAATTAAACGCAAGAATGTATGTTTTAAGAAAATACATACCAGTATTGCGGCCCGCGATTATCTGGCTCGTGCACCATTAAGCTCATTCTCGTTTTCTCTTATTTTGGACATAAAACGCCGAACCCCGTATTACCTTCGGAGCAGAGGAAAAAAAAGAGAACGAAACAAACGCATCATCGAAAGTTTTGGTGTCCCAGGGAGCAACAACACCTGTCGACTAACACTTATTTCAACTTTTCGAACAGACTGAATAAACGACTGGTCCCGTACCGGACTACGCCTCGTTAATTACCGTTTAATTTCTCGGCGAATAAGAAAGTGCCATTAGGGCTGCGAGATGCAGTATGTGAAGGATGTGTACGTATAAATCAAAATTATCAATTTTCAAGTTATTTCTATATTTTTGTATAATTAGAATAGGTAGATTTGTGAATTTTTACGGTTTCAAAATTTCAAGTGTCCCAAATTATATAGCAAAGACAAAAATTTCTATAATTATGTAGGGAGTGATAGATTTATGGAGGATGTTGAAGTGCGACAGCAGTAGCAACACTTTCCATTATATTGAATATTTACCATATTGAATATTTAGTTACCATGTGGAATATCTTTGAAATTAAAGCCGATCGGCAGTTATATGTGCAATGAAAATTTGTTCAGAATGAAGCCCTTGACAAAATATTTTGAGGTCATCGAAATTGGACAAACATATACCATTTTGTAAATAATTACCATATTGAGACTACTTCTGCAAATATCTCTGAAATTAAAGCCGATCGACAGTTACATGTGTAATGAAAAATTATTCAGAATGACGTCCTTAACAAAATATTTCCAGATCATCGGTGAATCCTATATTTTTTTATGAACAATTATAAAGATTTCTTGAAATATTCGTAGTAATCAGTCACGCAATTTTCCTCAGTTTTCCCGTATTCTTGACGAAGCTAAAATCGCCCGAAGGAAAGATGATTGTCGTTTAACCACGAGCCGGGGCAATTCCTTTCTTTCAACGACCCCTTTTGTTCGTCGATTGGCAACGAACGAGGGTCGAATCGAGGGAGGCAGGTCGGTGATTATGAAAACTGGCTGGGTGGGGTCGTCATTAATCAATGAATGCACGCCACGGGCCAATTAACGAGAGCGAAGAGGAACCAGTAAACACGTGCCATTAAGTTTCACGTTGATGCGAAATGGCACACGAAGAAGAGGCGATTCCCAAGGTACGCATTATGGGGTCATTCGCGTAATCGCGCCGAGAAATTCGGTAATATTCTGGATACTTTATTTTGGGGCGATATATAACAGTGTCAGATTTTTAGTGTTACGATTTCGGGTTTTAAATGTATTGGAAAATTGAGTTTGTGAGTTGAGTTAAAGAGGGACAGGATTAGACCTATATTGTTAATAGGATGACTTTGAGAAAATGGAGGAAATGGAGTTGATAGTCACTGTAAAATTAGGTAAATTGAGAATTAAAAATTTATGAACCCGAAGATTAAGAAATTTAAAAAATTGGAAATTTATCGATTTGGATAATTGGATATTTGGAAGTGTGGGAATTTTAAAACTTAAACATTTCACAGCTTTTTGATTTCTGAATTAGGTAAGTGGGAAACTTGGAAGTTTTAGAATTTTGTAACAAAAAAATTTGCAAATGTAGAAATTTCAGAACTTTGAAACATAAGAATTTACACATTTAACCTAATTAGAATATTCTGAAATTTGAGAATTTGGAGCCTTGGGAATCTGTGACTCCAGTAATCAATAAACTTTGACCAGTAATCAGTGAATCCAGTAAACCTTGTCAATTTTCCGAGTTAAAAGTTAAATAATTTGCCTTAATTTTTCCTGACGAGCGAATCTGTCCCACGCCACCTCCACGCGACCACATGTAAAGTCTTCATCTCCAAAGTGAAGAAGAAAGACGATTAAAGCAAGCATATGTCACGTTCAATTCCGCAGTCATCTTTGTTTCCAAAGATTTGCTCTCGGTTGGGTAATTCATAAACGTCTTACGGTTGACCGTAAAACCCCGTACGATTGCGGTCGTAATTCTTTTCTGGTGGTACACGAACCACGTGGCTTGGAGACCGACCGTTTTTCAGTTTTCACCAGACAGAAGGTTATTGAACGTGTCGCAGTGTGGCAAGATAAACCGTGTGGAACGAACCACAGCGACATGTTCATTGTTACGACGAACGTGTTTCTCGTCCTCTGAACCTCGCTTTTCTCGTATACTTTCCATTCGGAAAACTGTGCACCTTGCTGCATAAATTCTCAATCAGATCTGGGTCACCATCAACTTTTGATTAGACTTTACGATGTCTTTAATGAAGTACTATGAAATCTAGAGGATTATGTTCAACAAATTTTGCTAATAATTATTGGAGCGATTATTTTGTCACACTTGGGATAATTCATTGGAGTAAAAATAAAATAATCAACTTGATGATCTACTTTTCAAGTTTCTCCTCACTTTACGAATCTGATCTGGCGATGTCTTTAATGAAGTACTGTGAAATCTGCAGGATTATGTTCAATAAATTTTGTTAGTAATTATTGGAACGATTATTGAGTCACACTTTGGAAAATTCTTTGGAGCAATGATAAAATAATTAACTTGATGATCTACTTTTCAAGTTTCAAATTTGAGAAACCAGCTGATTATATATAAAATTATAGTGCTGCTGCCTAACTGGTAAATCTCCAATTATTGATCTCTTAATTAACTATTAATCTATGATAACAACCCTAGGATTTGTTAATAACCTAAGATTAGTTCCCAGAAAAAAATCAGGACAAAGAAGGTTAAATAATTAAATAATCTGAACAGCATTGCAAATAATTTTTACGACACTGAACCAACGTTAAAAGAAAAATTTCTTAGTGATTAAAACATGAAGATAAAGAAGAAAAATCTTAATAAGAAAGAATAATCGCAACTGCTCCAAATTTCCCAAACAGTCCATAGAACCGAAAAAGGGGAGCTTGTATGTATATAACAGTACCTCTCGAAAAAACATGGCCAAACATCTTCTCTAACTGTACTGTTAACATCAACTGTTTCTTTTTTCCCTTTTCCCTTTTTCGAGCCACTTCGAACGCATATTAAACCCGTCCACGAGTCGTTACAGCTGTTTTTCAAGTGCGCCAACGACCCAAGCCCATTCTTCGATTGTTAAACAACACGATGGTTCGATCTGTCCATGACGACCTCGACTCGCGCCCTTTCTTCGTTTTCCCGTTTCTTCGACCAGACAAATGCACGTCGCTTTTTTTTCGGATCGGTGCACGGAATCTTAATGACGAACCTCTTCGTCTCATGTATTCACAAACGACACCGTTCGTGTCCTATGGGACAACAAAGAACGTGCCACGCTTTATGGAAAGACTGGTATCGCGTGCACCGTAACCTGAAACACGATGAGTTTATTAGTAATCGTATGTTTATCAACGTCGAATTTTTTTTAGGGAAATCTGCAAATTAATGGAGACTCTACACAATTTTTTTAGATACCTACTTCAAATCCAAGGTTTCCAAATTTCGGAACTTTAAAGTTCTATAAATTAGAATACTCAAATACGTAAATCTTTTAATCCTATGATACTCAAATTTCCAAATCCCATAATTCTGGAATAACAAACGCATTTCTGTAAATAACAAATGCAAAATTTGATGTCTAACCACAGTGTTCACCAACCGAATTTTTGTTTGTGTAGAACCGAAAGGATTTTCCTCCTCATTTCTCCTTGACATTGAAATTACTTTAGACAGCCACCACTTGAAAAGACCATTCCTGTGGTTGTTTATAGCGATGCCAAATTGCTCCCTTGGACAGAAGTTCAAACGCTCTGGCGTATGTCCAGAAATATTGCACTTAGAATGGTGTATTTCAACAACTTCTTGGGACGTGACGCAGTTCAGCAGCACTCGAAGACACTCATTTTGAAGAAGAACATTCCTCAAAGTCCGTAAACGACCTAAACAAACTGAACGAAGAGCTGCTGCCGAGAAATCGCTGAATACGAACAATTATATACTTAACCCAAATTTAAATTACAAGCTTTAATGAGGGGATCTTTGATAAAGATATGAATTCTGTATAGTATTTAAACTTGTGATTACGGTGGTGAAATTCTGGAATTTAAAAAATTACAAAGTTATAAAGTTTAAAGCTTAGGAAAGCTCGAAGTTCCAAAAGTGCAAATATTTCAATTTCCTAAAAGTCTAAAATGCCGAATTTGTAAAGTCAGTAAACTTCAAAGGCCCCAAAATTATAATTGTTCGCGATTTAACTCGTGACTAAAAACTGTCATGGCGCCTCAGCCATGAAACCCGTATTCTAACCTCCAAAATAATCCAAAAGGAACTACATTATTAATTTGTTACATCGAACATTTAGAACCCTTTTTCGAACATAAAAAGCTACAGTAATCTCGACATCCTCTGCAGACTTTATCCTTAGCAGCGATCAATAAATTATCGAGCATGCTTTAACGATCGATTCACCATCATCCCTCCGTAAAACGATTAACCAACACACCACGACAAACTCCTTAAAACTTTGCTGCACTTATCGTTTTCAGCAAGATGTCGTGGCTAAAATGTGCTTATCGTTGCAATAAATTCGTTGCTCGAGCCATCACAATAAAACCCCGGCAACGTTGTAATTAAAGATACAAAACTTATCGGATTCGTTGTCGTCTTCACGGCGAAGTAAAAGAAGCGTAAGTAAGTAAGTAAAGTATGTATATGTTCCTCGAACCAATTAGTTGTCGGGTCGTTCCTTTTGTTTTTTCCCCCCTCGGTGTAATAACGTTTCAATAATATTTGAATAATGTCATTAACGATACGACCGGTTAATTAGGCGGCTCGTGTGCGGTTTTTCCGGAACTTTGCTGCTTCGGGGAGGCGTTTGATTTATTGCATCGTCCGGCTGGGGCCGATAAAAGCATCCTTTACGCGGTTATAAAAATTACAGGACGCTACGTCGGCCATGTATACATATTACGGGCACACGACCCACGCGTTCCTCTTTCGAATGATCATCGTGTCACGAATGCTTGTTCATAAACTTTTTACGATAATTTATGGCTTAATATACCAACAAAACGCTGGATAGTTTACCTTTCCGCTTTCTCCTTGTTATCTTTCCGTTTTCACGCTAGGCTCTTTTCACGGGTAGTTCGATAAAATTATAAGGTCACTTTGGGCTTAAATTTTTTATTGCTTAATTTCTACTTTTTTATTCTAATAATATATATATATGAATATGAAAGTTATGGCAGACGAGAAGTACAAGGTTAGATGTCGGGCGTTTGATCAGAGATCAGTAGGACTCTCGTTATATTGCTGTTTATTTGGAACTTCGCAAACTTGAATGTGATGCCCTCTAGAATATGCTGGACACAATTAAATTTAATTAATAAAGAACTTAAAAATGATAAGTTCTTCCATATTTCCATACAGCAAACGAAATAAACCCATCCGTAACAAGCCCTAATTAAGAACGCGATCCTATAATCCCCTCTGAAAAAAGAAACAAACCCCCTATAAATGCTTCACGTATCCGAAAGTATAATCTGATTGGACCTTGAATGTCTGCATCCTATCAACGTATAATTTCTCCGCTCCAAAAAGAAGTGGGAAACGTAATTTCAAAGATAATGTAATTTAATACGCCTATATCTCAGGCAATTCCGTGGCCGTATGACATTGAGGCACGAAACAGTCCTTCGATGTATCAGCTTTTCATTAGAGCCCTGTAATGACGTCCAGCAGATTCCTCGGTCCGCGATTATGCTGATTTCCCATGATTATACGTTTGCGCGTCCAGCGTTGGACAGGTCGATGTGTCACCGCGATTCCTCCAGGGAAAACTCTGGCTCCAGGTATCTCCCGCAGGAGCAGCCACGCTGGATGGGGGCTAGGCTGTTGGCGTAACAAAAAAGCCGAAGCTGAGAAGGAACGTACCAGTTTTTGCGATGAAACTAGCTACCTTAGAGCAACTGACTCGAGCGAACGAACCTTTCTTGTCTAGCGTGACGACTCTGCCCTAAGCGGGATCAACCGGTACGCATCGGGTCACATCTTGACGCTTTGACCCATTTAGCCTTGAACTTTCATGAATTCTTAGGTACGAAGATTTGGTGCATGGAATTTAAAGTATCGACTTGGTATCCCAAACTGAGAAATATGAAGATTCGATGCCTCAAAGTGACTAGTTTACGTTGTTTATGCTTTAAAGTATGGAAATATTGTTTTACCTAAAATATTTACATTATGGACAATACTACAACCATATGATACTTGAAATGTTGATACGGTTGAATCTTCTGAAAGTTTGCTTCAAACTCCAAACCCAGTCCACCTGTCTTGACGAATTAATTCTAAGAATAAGCGAGTAGAGTATCGACAGTTTCTCTTATTATCGTAATTAATTATCGTTCGTTCTTATAAGCGGTGCAGTCAGCGAGCCAATCGAATTTTGATACAATTTTATTGCGGCGGTATTTGAAACGGCGGAAGTATGCGTGGCCGGAGGCGAAGGAACTCTGGCGAAGAGAAGAACCCGTGGATTTCCGCGAACGAAGAGAGGGAATGGAGAAGTTCTGCAACAATTACTATCGCAAGGACGATAATGCGTGGCACTTGCTGCCGACCGGTTGCATGCCAGATGGCCAACACGATTTTACCAAGAATGTTATGAACACTTTAACGGACGGCCGACCGTTTAACAACATCGCATCCGAGGATTATGATGGCAGTAAATTGAAAGATACCAAGAGGCTAATTTTTATTTCGATTCCGAAGCGAAATTGCCCCGACGGCAATCGATAAAATTTTCGTTTTTATATCTTCCCGCGTATAGTAGCGCGTTCGAGCTTCAATTTCGTATTTATCGCGGGAAGATTAGCGAAGCCAACCGAGACCGATCCTTATTTCGATTGTTAAATCAAACTGTTGCTTCTGTGGACGATAAAATTTTGATTTCTGTATTTCCTCGGACGTTTCATGACTTCTGCGGGATTCGAACTTCGAGACTCGAACATCTTTTATGGGGCTCTAAACTTCGAACTTTGCTGCTTCGCGGCTACGGGCGTGGAACTTTAACTGTAACAATGCCGTAGGCTTCCGACATGTGAGAAGTCAGCCGTTAGATTCAAGGTTTGTGGGTTTATTATCACAGAAGATGAACTTTGAGGAGTTTAAACATACTCAACCTTGAACTTGGAAGAATTTAGGTGCATCAAGACTTGAACTTAAATGAGTTTATACACATGAAGCTTGAATGAGTTCAAGTTCCCCAATGTTTAAACTTGGACAAGTTTTAATATCTCAAGTTTTTAACTTTGATGAATTGTGGAACCTTGTCTGAAACCTCACGAAGATACATTGTCTGAAGATTTAAAGTGATGATGAGTTGTCCACAAATTCGGATTTTGATGATTTTTGATGCATCAGTATTTGATCCTTGACATGAATAAAAATATTCTGAATTTTGGACCTAGACATATTAGCTCCTCAAACTTTTACAATTGAAGAACTTTGATGCTTCATGTTGCAATAACCATGTCTAATGATGTGAACTTTGAAGCCTTAAACCTTCATTATCCTCTCTTTTGAACCTCAGCAAGTTATAACAGCTGAAGCTTTCAATGCTTCAACTTTCAAACCTCGACGATTAATGTCTCCTCAAACCTTGGTTCTCAAAGACACCTAAAGTTTTAAACCTTGTCTCAACCTTCTCATATCAAGCTTCGAAATCCAAGTTATAGCAGCGTAAACTCGCACCGTGGAACCCCGTCTGAAACTTCGATTCCCGAGTTGTTACAAAGGAATTAACAGTTAACATTCTTCTCAGCGGTCCTGACAATAAACATTCCCGTGGAAAGAATAAAATCGCTGAAAGATCGGAGTGTGTTCCGAGGAACAGTAATAACACGCGCAATGTTGCATCGATGGAACCACGGTCGTTGGCGCAACAACCGACGAAAGAAAGGGGAAAAAAAAGGAAATGAGTCCTGGTTGGCGAAAGATCGAGTTAATATTCAACCAGGTTTATCCATAAACTCCGTTTAACTGCGCGTAACTGCACGTCTCGGACACAATTTGATATCTTCACGAGGCCTCAAGCCGAACCCGGTGGACCGTGCGTTTTCTACTGGACACATTTCAAATGGGAACATTCGAGTTCACGACACGTCGACGCCAATCGCCGTTTCTCGGTATCTTCGATCGTAATGGAGCTTTACGAGATCCGTGGACCACGAAAGAAGACACGGGAACACCTTCGGACGCGTTAATCAATCGAACTCGGGCGATAAGTCTGCGGGTGACGCGTTTTTCCGCGATGAGGACCTCGAGAGATGCCAATTACTGGCTTCTTTTTCACTTCACTGAGATTCGATGGGAAATTCACTGCTAAATCCGAAAAGAATGGGAAGTGCAACTGTATCTTTACGTTTCTAGACATTTTGGAGTTCACAAACATGATTTTCAAGTCTTCTTACCTTCATGTTATGGATTCTCAAATTTTATAGTTCAAAATGGTAAAAGTCTGCAAACTCAAGTTACCAAACTAAACGTTCAGATTTTCACGAAACTCCTCAAGAAATTTTGCCAAGAACTTTCCCAAATCTCCAGCACCAAAAATTTCATCTTGAAGAAACATGAAATATTTCAAAAATCTTTTCTGAACCCCGTCTGTCAACAACAAAAATAAAACGCACCTTTTATTCTCGAGTTCGTATTTCTCTTTTTCCGTGATTTTACAGCGTAACGAAGTGTCCGCGTTAAACGAGGAACATCCTAAACATGCAAAGCGTTCGAGGGGTTCAAATTGAAGATGGCGTTAGGGTAAATGTAATTATCGCGCGACGACTGGCTGCGTCGGTCGTCACGACGGAAAGTGAAGAACCAAAATGGAAGAAGACGAGGAAAACTTATAATTACCGACCTCTCATCCGCGATTAATCATACGAATAACAGGTTCGGGAATAAAAATCGCATTAACCCACCTGTCGGCCGATAAGTTTGCACAAGAAGATTAACGAGCTCCATCGTCGGTGTTCAGGCGAAAGTGCGGCTGCATTCCAATTTGTCGCGCCGTTTCGGGTCGGCCCGCCATTTCATTAGCTAACTTTACGCTTTCAATGATACGCAAAACAAAAGATAAATGCATCGAGTCGATAACACTTTGAGTACACTGATGTTCTTACTTTCACATTGGATCAATTTTTATGTCATTTGAATCTTCGGTGATTTTGAGGAGCTTTGAAGTCTGAATGTTAGAGTCTCAAGGTTTGAACTTTGGCTGAGGATGATGTCTCGTACTTTGGATCTTCAATGATTTTAAAGACTCAAGCATTGAAATCTGATGAGTCTTAACATCTTAAGGTTTCAACTTTGGCTGAGGATGATGCCTCATACTTTAAATCTTCAATGATTTTAAAGACTCAAGCACTGAAGTCTGACGAATCTTAGCATCTCAAGGTTTCAACTTTAGCTGAGGATGATGTCTCATACTTTAAATTCTGCAGAGTTTGAATGCTTTCAATTTTGAGTTCTGATGTGTTTAAACACTTGAGGCTGTAATCTCTAATGTGTCCAAACATTTCAGGCTTTGAACCATATCAGATTTTGACTTCTACAATCATCTACTCTTTCAACCTTTCAAACCTAATCCTGCCAATAAATATTGTTACTTGAAATTTTCATCTTACATGGTTTTAACATTGATAAGTTTCCACATGTCACGTTCTAAACCTTGAGGAATTCTAACATTTAAAGGTTTGATACTTTTGACGTTGTGATGCAGGAGACAAATGTATGGAGTGAACAGTTGTGCATCTAACGCACAGCTGTTCCGAAGTTTGAGAGGATAAATGCAATTTTGCACCGAGTTCTGTGACGGGAAATGCACCCGCTGCGTTTGTGCATACCGAATGAACCATGATGGAATCGAAGGATTTGGTTGGCTTAGGCGATCAAAGGCCTTCAAAGTGTACTCTGAACGCGATGGTTAAATGCGAACACACGATGTGCAATGAGTTTCCACCGCGATTCATAAGACGAAATGATTGATGGAGTAACGTGAACTTGCGTTGCATTCAGAAACGCGGATGTTACTTCGGTTCATAGGCAATTATACTCTAGGGAAACTAAGATTATGAGGTACCATAAGCACCATTTGCTTGTAAATCAATATATGCAAGTAAGTATGACTCGATAGAGAGCTGCCTAACGAGTTATTCAACGCGCGCGGAAGGATACGAACAGAAATTAACGATTATGATGAATGTATCGTAATGTAACCAAATTATACTGGAATTTTTCGACTCTCGTTAGCTAGAGCGAGTCCTAAATTCTTTTGGACAAGGACGAATTCTGAGCGCATCGCTGTGTCAACATCGTGCAATTAACCTAACAAGTACAATGGTAAAAGTACTCCTGCAATGTACACTTAATTTAGAACCGGGATTATTCTTTAGCTATTTTTTAGTTTGTCAAGCTTCGTATTTTTAGGTTCTTAGGTTTTAGAATTTTAGTTTCAAATTTTGAATATTTTTCTTTTTCAAGTTTCCTGATTTTTTGGGGTCTATGTCGCCAAGTATCAAGTCTCAAAAGCATAAGACTCACAAATCACTACATCTGTGAATACACCCCTAAATTCCTAGATTCACAAATACCTAAGTATCTCTACATTCCCAAATCTGAAGATCTCTAAATAACCTACATCCCCAAATATTCAAATCCCGAAATGAATAAATGTAAAAATTCCATATTTCTTGAAGGCAGTTTTTCTCTCGACTGTACCACGGTTAAATTATGCAGAAGATGCAACAAAGCATCATTTTTTCTTCCGTCGTTGCCTAATAACGTCTACATTTTCCAACGTAACGAGTACAGAAACAAAACCATCCCAGAGTCATGTAATCAGCACGAGTCTAATAATCCTGGATGCAACTGGGACACAAATAATTTAATGGCCGACTCGCGGACAACGGGTCTATTTGACGAATCGTGATGAAACATGCGGTTTCGAGAAATATGCCAAATGACAGGTAATGGGAGGTGTTCATATAAAAGGCGTTGTCGTTTTCGTTGCTTGCAAACGCGAACTGATTATGCAGCCATTGAAATGGGTACGTAGCTTTTCTAACTCTTTGTTACGTGGTGTTTTCAATCTTGAATTTCAAACTTTTACAAATAGCAAATATTAAATAATATCATAATAATTCGTATATTATATAATTCAAGATTTATTTAGATTTACTTTATTTACTATTTATTGAGATATTTAATTGTGTTACTTGTATAGTGGAGAATACTGGTGATAGTCACGTACGCCGCTGGGCAAAGTCTGCGGGTAGTTCGGCAAGAGGGGTACAGCTACAATGTACCAAAAGTATCTTCTCCTTTGTCGAATCCAGTGGCATTTAGTTACGGTTATCCGGCACCACCACCTTCACCACGATCTCCACCAGTAACATACTATCCTCCATTGAGATCTTCACTCCCACAGCCTTCACCACCTCTGTCACCAACTTACGGTTATCCCCTATCAAAACTTCCAGCACCACAGCTTCTACCTAATCCACCACCAACTTATGGTTATTCACCTTCGCGACCTTTACTGCCTCCGCCACCAACTTACGATCATCCCCTACCAAGTCCACCTCCACTGTTATCTTCAGCTTCTTCACATCCTCTACCGTCTACATACCTCTCACCTACCCTGTCACCACCTTCGTCATCTACAGGACAATCTACACCACCTTCTACACCTTCTGAACAATCTCCCTTATCTCCTCCACTTCCTCTGAGTTCACACCTTCCTCCTGCAAAATCTTCCCAATTTCCTCCACCTCCTTCGCATACGTACCTTCCTCCTGCACTGCCTCCTCCTTCTCTACCTTCACCAAGCTCTCCACTTTCTTCATCTCCTCCATCTACATATCTTCCTCCTGCTCTGTCACCTTCTCCACCGTCTCCACCATCTCCACCTTCACCTCCTCCTCCAACATATCTTCCACCTGCAAGCTCACCTCCACTCACCCGAATATCAACGCCAGCACCACCGTACCTGCCACCTCACGGTCAAGCTACTCAACAAACTGCAAGTTCTGCATCGGCATCATCGTCACCAAACGCGATGGAAATAATCGGACCAGCTGAAAATTATTCTGCTGCTTCAACTACATCTGGAGCTAACGCTGTTACACAGTCCATTGAGCCAGCATACGCTGAGGCATATGGTTATTCAGCACCAACCACCAGCCAGGCGTCTACTGTCACTTATAATTATTCTAAGATAAGTTATCCAGCTTCTAGGATAAGTTATCCTGCACCTGCACCCGCATCAAGTTACCCTGCTCCTGCACCAAATTATCCTGCTCCTGCTCAGCAGCCGGTTATCTTCCTACGCTGAGTTAATTAGCAATGTACCATGTGTTATTGTGTATGTTGCGTAATTGTGTAAAATGTTCTGTAGAAAGATGTTATATGGTATACTGTAGAAATGTAGTTGTGTGTTGCTGTTGCAATTTTTGCGATTTTTATGAAGTAGTCAACACCGTTGATAGAGTTTGCAGGTTGCATTTGACTTGTTTCCTACGTTTTGGACAATGCGATAGGTTGTGGATGTATAGTGCTTGTTATAGACGAAACTGTATTAATTCGCAATATATTTGTATAATTAATTATTCAAAATAAGTAAACAGTTTGATTAGGAAAAAATAAAAGTCATGAGTATGTGTTCCTATCACTCATCATAACATCCTCGACCTGTCACAAATTATGACTAATTTACAAGAGTCGCTTTTGACATCAGTAAATAATAAATCTTTCGCAATGACGTGCTTAATTACAGTAAATTAAACCAATAAAATCAGTGTTAATTGAATTTTCAAAAAATGGAAACAGTAGCGCCATCTCTCCGGCGAACAGGGTGAACTAGACGATTTTGAAACTGTAGTTTCATTAGTTCCCACTCACTGGCACTAGATGGCGCTACGTATATCATTTTCGGTTTAATTCTATTAAAACTAGTCTGTTTGATTGAATAACCTAACAATGCTTAACACGCGTTAAGGAAAAATATAAAAAGTAATATTTCGCAACTTTGACGACGTAATATGCTTCTTTAGACATTTTGAAGCAATTTTTGTTGAATAAGTCATTCTTTTCTTTGCCTATTAAGCCCAGAAAATCATTTTTATTTGACCCCTTTACTGCGTATTCGGACATACGTTTTTCCAGTTTAGTTCGCAGTTTCGCCGCTAGATGGCGCCACAAATTTTCTCCATAAAATGACATTTTTTAAATTTTCCTTATTAAAACCTTTAGGAAGCTTTTATTGCATTATTTTGCTTCTAATGCGATCACATAACACTTTCTGAGCCTCAGAAGTACTCAAAGTTCGCTAATTTTCGAGAAAATCACATTTTTATATTTTTGTAGTTCCAACTTTCACCGCTAGATGGACGCCAATTTTTTAGTCCAGAAACTGCACTATTTGTATATGCAAAAATTTGTAGTTTTATATTTCTTGTTATTCTGTCAATAGAATTTTATATTTGTATTTAATAAAGACAACACATGTAGGTCCGTTTTGGATCTGAAGTGTATTTTAATAAAAAAGAAAAAAGAAACTGTCATATAGGGATTGGCATAAAAATGGCAAAAAATTTTCCCATTGCTTGACCGCACTAATTATGCTATTTTCGTACAAATTTAAGTCTTTTTTCGAATTAATTAACGATAACATTTTAATATTTATATAATAAGAATCAATATGTTTGCTAAGAGTAATAAAAACCTACCCCCTTGGTCACTACCTTTCTTCAGCAAAGCTAAATTTGGTCTTGAATATACAATATATGGTAAAGGTCGTAATGGGAAATAATACTCTCAATGTTACATTCACACACCATACTTTATATTTGATACATAGCTTTAAATGTTTAGGGAATATTGAATAATCTATATACCACTTCTATTTTAGTTTCATAAAATCATGAATAAATGTTATGTTAAGCTTAACATTTTAAAGAACCTTGTGTGTTCCCAACAACAGAGTCATTTATATAACAATACGAATAAAATATAATTCAGTACTTATATTAAACTCAATAAAAGAATTTTGACAACTCGAAACAAAGAATTTCTAAAATGTGCCTGACATATCTACACATAACTTTTGTCTGGTATTTACACGTACATATCCCAGACAATAAATCAGACTTTTAAAACAAGTACCCAAAATTTTCATGCTTTTAATTATCTTTGAATGTTCATTTATGTTTTGTTTAATGATACAGACAACACTCTTCTTGTATATGCAAAAAATGAACCGATTATTAGGACTCAAATGAAATTTCCATTATATGTAACATAGGGAAAAGATCGCTACTAGGCACTATCTTATTTTCATATCTTACTGTCGTCATCAATGGAGTAGATATAATACTACCTACAATTTCCATAAGAAAATGAAAGATACATACGGAAGTTTAGATGTCCTACAGTTGTAACATATAAACTACTTAAAGTTTACGTGATCGGTCGATAAATCTGGTGATAAAACAATGATTAGTTATCTATATCTGTCAAAAATGCGTACAGGTAAAGTTTTGAATTTATAAAATCGTAATTAAAAGTGCACTCTTGTTTAAGATAGAACTTGAAGGTTTAAAACCTCAGCTCCACTTAATATCCACTGTACCTTGTAATTGTTTTATACAAGAAAAATTCATCCTTCCATTTGTTGAAGTTTGTCTTCCAGACTGTCCTGGCTCTCATTAGCATCATTTAAACTAATCGTATGATTCTCATGGTCAAGTTCTATCACAGAGTCTGACAGTTGACTCTTTTGCACCTCTAACACATTGTCTGAAGGTTCAAAGATATCTGTAGATTCTGAAAGATCTTGTTCATCTAAAGTTAAATTTGAATTCTGCTCAGGTTGTTCAATGACTTGCTCTTCAGGTTCAGCTTGTTCCATTTTAATATCAGATTCTTGTGTGTCCAATACATCCATTGCAACAGAATTTTCCAGCTTAATATCCATTTCTTGATCCTGAGATTCTGCTTCAATAATTTCTTCTTTTGTTACATGGTCATTTGCATTGGAAGGACCGGCTTGTGCCTTGTCATCATAACTCTTTTGAGAAGATTCAGCAAGAGGAGATATTTGGGCAAGATTATTTAAAACTGTTTCTTGCATCTTAGCTACAGTTTCAGCTGAATCTAACATATTACATAATTCTCTATTCATTTCTTCCACTTCCGATTCATTTGTTTCTTCTGCCTTCACGACAATAATTTTCTTATTTCCATAAACCTTGGAACTGGTTATCAATGGTTTTCTACCATTAGTAACTGTCGATGTTGTTGTTGTTGTTGCTGTAGTTACCAATTTTGGTGTTACTGGAGTCTCTTTCTGTACAGCTTCTGTTTGCTTTACTTCACTTACAACCTTAGGTTTTTCCGTTTCCGCTTTAGATTCAACTGGTTTCTTTGTTGTAGAAGTTGTTGTTGCAGATGTTGTTACCGTCGCAGTTGTAACAGCTGACATATCATGATCAGTGTATTCTTTTTCTTCGTCGTACATACTCTGCTTCTTCTTTACAAACACTCTTTTCAATGGCAATTGTTGCTCATCGTCAGATTCGTCGTGGCGTTCTGGTGACAACTCCTCGGTAGGTTCATATTCTTGTTGCTTACGTGCCTCCAATTCTTCTATTTTCAAGCGCTGCTGTTCCACTCTCTTCTCCAGTTGTTCTAGTTTCTCTTTCGTTTCTTGGTCGCCTTGTATCAGTACAGGTTTCGATACAGTCGTTACAGTTGCTTTTGATACTGTAGGCGATGCACTTGTGGATTGAGATGTTTTTAATTCAAATTTGGAAGGCTCGTTTATCGAAGTTTCATTCTTTGCTGTGTTAGGTGATTGCTTTATGTCCGAGGTTGATTGTAGTACAGCTTGAACAAGATTTTGATGTTTGTCAAGAGGTTTCTTCACAACAACCCTTTTTACAACATTGCCAGTTGGCAGTTTAGCTAATTCTGCTGGATCTATTATGGTACCATCTGGATTCATGATAACTTCCCTCGTGGTGTCGCCTTGACGAATGATTCTACGAACGATAACTCGTTTCGTAACTTTATGTCCGCCAACTGTTTGGCTGCTACTTGCAGCCAAATCTCCTTCCTTTATTGCACTTGTGCTAGTTGATGTTTCAGTATTTCCACTCGGTTTTCTTACAACGATTCTCTTTATTACTTTAATAGTATTTATAGCTTTTGGTGTACCACTAGCCGATGCAGATGATGTATCTAATTTTTCATCTTTAACAGAAACTTGATTCTGTGAGTTACTTTGACTTTGTTGGGGTTTCGCTTGATTTGGAGTAGTAGGAGATTCTTTATTTTGTTCTTGAACATTTTGATGCTTCAACGGAATTTTGTGTTCTTTAAACACGGATGCAACAATTTTTTGGACTTGTGCTTCAGTTTCGTCTACACGAGAAGGTTTCGAAGATTCTTCATTTTGCTTAGACTGTGAAGGTTTTGCATTCGACTGAGGTTGGTTACTAGGTGGACTTTGCTTTAACTTTGGATCCTGCACTTCCCTACGTTGAATAGGCATCAATGTTTTAATTGTCTTTTTGATCATATTTCCGTCTTTGTGTCTTACAAACACAACTTGCTCTTTTTGATTTTCATCTTTCTCTGATCTCTCTTGTTCCTCCTCACTTTCTGCTGGCTTAACTGGTTTTGGAAGCTTTTTCACGATGTATGCTGGTGGTTCATAATCATCATCTCCATCAGAGTATTGTTCCTCCTCTTCATCTTCATCAGAATCTAACTCCAGTTTAGTTTTACTGTCTGGTTGTAATCCATCTGGTCCCATTTTTTCACCAGCTTCTATATGTTGTTTTATATGCGTAACATAATCTGCCCTATTTCGACACGACTCTTGGCAGACGTCGCATGTCAACCCCATACCCGTGCGTTTCGTGTGCGTTAGTTGATGTACCTCTAAGCTCTCCTTACGTTTAAATGCTTTTCCACAATCTTCGCAAACGTGACGCTTTTCTACAGAATGTGTTCGCATATGTCTAGTTAAATGATGAGATAGCAGGAATGAACGAGGACAAAGTTTACATAAATATGGTCTATGTCCGGCATGAGTTGTTAAATGGCGAGCTAATTTCGTGCTTGTATGGAATGCTTCCTTACAATATTCGCAATTGAACGTCTTGTCTTCATTATGTAGCACCTCATGACGTTCTAGACCTTGCTTATATGTAAAACGTTTATTACAAATGTTGCATTGGAAGGGTTTTTCTTTTTTGTGCATGGAATCTTCATGTTTTTCTAATTCTTCTGTTGTAAAGAATTCACGATCGCAATGTTGGCAACCATAACGCAATTCATCTCTATGAACTTTCTCGTGTCGCTGCAGCAAGTTGGCTCTTGAGAATTGCTTGTTACAAACTGGACAAGTGAATGGCTTGTCCTCCGAATGTGTTGTCATGTGTTTCCCAAGATCATATTTGGAAAAGAACATGCGGTCACATTCTGTGCACTTATAATTACGATCACGATGAGCTCTTTGAGTGTGCAAAGCAAGGGCTTGACGCAGAGGGAAAGTACGATCACATTGATCACAAGCATGTACCCTTATTTCACCTGGTTCTAACTTCTGATCATCTTTAGTGTTATTCATCTCTTGATCACCTTCGCTACCATTATCTTGCTCCTCTTCATAAAAATCATGCTGCTCTTCGTTTTCTCTCTGTTTTTCTGCTTGTCTCTCTCTCTCCCTTCCTCTGTCTCTATCCCTCTCTCTTTCTCTTTCTCTTTCTCTTTCCCTTTCCCTTTCTCTATCACGATCCCTGTCACGTTCCCTGTCCCGCTCTCTTTCTCTTTCTCTTTCTCTATCCCTGTCTCGTTCTCGTGCTTCTCGTCTTTCCCTGTCACCATTATCAACTCTAGGCTTTTTAGCTCCTTCATTTTGCGACCTTTGTTCAGAAGGTCTTTTATTGTTCATATCAGGTGGATCAGTTGGAATTGGTGGAAATGGTCTAGGCAAAACACCAGACAATGGATATGCTCTTAACGCTTCATCTGCTTTTTTGCACTGAAGTTTAAATTTGTAGGAACGATCCAAATTCCAGCGACACATGTTACATATCATTTGTGGCATTCCATCAGCAGCATATACCTTGAACACAATGTTAATGTATTAACAATCTAAAGTACATAAAAAACAAAAAAGGAGAACACATATTTTAAATGAAGATATAATGTTAGAAAACAACGTTTTATCTAAAACTTTTAACTATAAGAAAATGTAGGAGAAAATATAGTATTAAGATATTCAGAATCTAAATCTCATATCAAGAACAAAATATCTGTTTAAAACGTAATGAAATCGTTGAAAATGTGAAAATCGTTTTCCCGCTAAAATCAATGTCAAGTTACTCCAACAAACAAATCATTTTACAAGGTAAATCGATAAGAACAATTGTTTTAAAATCGTACTCATTTGTACATTAACAAATATCGATAGTAGAGAATGCCGCAATGATTTGAAATTTTATATTTTACCATCACAGCGTTTAAACAAAGTTATCGATGACGCGCGACCTATTTCAATTTCATTTAAATAGCAACAGGTATAGAAAGCGGCGAACTTGAAATTCTTTATCGTTTATCAGCAAGTACGCCGCAAAGGATTTATTTATTCAAATAACGAAAGAATAATAGCGATCGAATTTTTACACGTTGAAAGCATTTGGCTCGATCGGCAAACAAGATATCTTCGTTATCCAGATCATTAGTTTATTCGACTATTCATTTCATTCGGTGAAAGATATCAGTGATAAGAAATAGTTCCACAGAGGACCATTTCACGAATACAAAATGAAAGTAACGTATTACTCACAATGGCAATACAGAAAAAATTGTCTTTGTCAAGAATATGGTATGAAAGGTACAGAGAGAATGAATCGGTGGCGGTCGACATCGTCTTCAAAGAAAATAATTACCTCTATGGCGACGCACGACATGATCTGCAGGGTAAGCGGTACTTGAAACGGTTTATTGGGATCCCTTTCATAAATGAAGTTAAGTGGTTCCGATTCTGTCAAGCAAAATCGACAGACCCGCCTGGAACGGAGCGGCGCCGGCCTATTCTCCATGTTTTCTTGACTACCGTCCGTGCAGACACCCACAAAGCACACTCAAGCGTCTCTCAGGTTGTCCTTCCTTCGAATCTCCTCGATCGTTGTTTATTTGAACACACTGTAAGAATAACAGCTTAATTCGATTCTAATGTTCGTTAATCAGAATTCTATGAAACGACGCCGAGCGTCGGTAAGCGTCGCGTCACGAACAACGAATAACCGCGAAGAAGTACACACCACTATGGCGCTATTATGGCCGTCCGAAAACTCGTTTCCTCTGCGTGGCGTCTTCGAACTTCTGTGACTCGTACAGCTTCGGCCTTTGCACATCAGCGCCACCGTCTTCCTCTTTCTTTCGCGGACAACCACCCGGATGATCTATCGGTAAAACAGTTTCGAAAACGTGGTCGAAACTCTGTCGGTACTTTCAACATTGTTGTAAAATTATTTCTTCCCGCTAAAAAAATAATAAACGTTATATAATTTTTAAAAGATGTCTTTAATATTTTAATAGTTTATTTGTACACTAGAGTAGAATGTAGGTTTGCTTGAGTTGAGGATGAGAATAGGAAAACCACTTGTTTTTGATTTTAGATTAAAAATTTAAACTTAGAGATTTTTAAATTTTTATATTTTTAAAGTTTCAAATCCTCAAATTTTTAAATGTTGATTCCCAAAATTTTTAAAAGCACAAATCATCAAATTATCAAATCCTCAATTTTCTAAATCTCTAGATTTTTAAATTGAGATTCGAATTTGTAAATTTTCTGAATTTGAAATATTTTAAATTTAAACACATCATAGTCTCACAACTTGTAACACATATTTTGTAAAATAGATTACTATTGAAATACTTGTAAAATATAAATTATAGCAATTGAATGACGTTACACTCGAGTATCGATATCTCGATTTGATCCTCGAATTTTGGTTATTTTGATAAGAAAAATGTTTTCCTTTTAATTTTTACCCAATGCGAAAATGAATCGTTTATTAAACTGGAGGATACTACGATGCTACAAGAAGCGGAGACAACAGAATGCCACCACCAACCTGGAATCCTTGCGACGTGATATCGAAACAGACGTTCACCTACAATCTGCGGAAGATTTATTGCAAAGTCTGCAAACCAATGCAACGCGTGGCCTATCCACGGTTGCTGCGCGCGATCTCCTGAACAAAAGTGGACTGAATGCACTGACACCACCGAAAAAGACTTCTAGCGTGTTGAAATTCTTAAACCGTTGCTTTGGAGGATTTTCCGCGCTGATTTGGGTACTCAGATCACATTAAATTCTTTCCTTTCTTCTCTTAATTTAAATGAAAAAATGTAATTTTTACGGCCAAGTCTATTATTCTTGAAACTGTAATTTGAATTAAATTACAGCTAATTTAGTAACTGTATTACACTAAAGATGTCGGGATAGTATGGAGATAATTAGACAGTAAATTTATTAAAGGATACAGAGTGTGTAAAAATTAGACTATTACGTGGATTAATGTTATAGACAAGAAATATTTTATTTAACCTGTAGTCTAGTTACAGTTATCAAATATGATTGAAGTTGACTAATTCGAGCTGAATTAAATTCTCTGACATTTATAAATGTGATGTATTATTTATTTATTTTTAGAGTCTCAGAAGGTTTTTAATTTTTGAACCTCAGAGTAGTATTTTGATTTTTGTAATTGTTTTAATTGCATTGAATGAGGTTTATCGTTGCCTTCCCAGGTGGGTGCATTGCTCTGTTTCTGCAATTACCTGCTGGAACAAGGAACATACGGCGAAGCGTCGAAGGAGCATCTAGGAATCGGTATCGTGCTGGTCAGCCTAACTGTAATCACGGCAATTTTTAGCCAGTATCAAGAATCAAGGAGCTCTCGAATCATGGAATCGTTCCAGCAAATGGTACCGCAGAAAGCGAAGGTCCTGAGGGACGGTGAAAAGAAGGAATTGAGCGTGGCCGAATTGGTTGTCGGGGACATTGTCCTTTTGGAAACCGGTGAACGAGTACCCGCTGACATTAGAGTCCTGGAATGTCAAGGTAAATTCGTATCGTTGTAGTTGCAAGCGTAACTTTCTTATTTCTCGAGAAAAAAAGTCTTCGCCTTTCTCTTCGTCGACGCTCGAGATATCGTGTTGATTTTATTGTAAACACAATTTACAGAACCATCGAGTGTTCTCGGAATCAATCATTCAACTCGAGTGACATTAATAGTAGATTGTATTTACGATTGAAAAGACACGTTGAAGTACGATAACGTGAAAACTTGTTATTTTTAATAGTCTGGTAATTTCACGTTATGAAGCTATTCGTTTAAGTTTTTATGAAGTTCTGTTATTAAACGATCAAACGTTTTCAACTGCATTTACATTCGATGATTGAAACGAGAACATTATTTTCACTTCTCAATTGAGAGCAATTTTAAAATTATTTTACCTTCATAAAATGCAATTTTCTTTCTTTACAATCCACTTCCATGGAATCAATTTTTCATGAATTTTAAAAACATTTTTTGTACTAAAGTAAAAGTATATGAAAGACCTAAATATGCAACTGAAATTCCGAATTGTTAAATATTTAAGTGTTTCAAATTTCCAACGTCTGAAATTTTGTAATTTTAAGGTTTGAAGGTGGATAATGCTTCCATCACTGGTGAATCGCTTCCACTTTTGAGAACAGCCAACGTTCATCCGGTAGATAGCGTTCTCGAAGCGAAAAACATGGTTTTCTTTTCAACAGACATAGTGGAAGGTAACCCAGAAGCAACAAGTACTCTCGCATTGCAAATATTTACATAAAAATTACCTATTTAGAATCGCCGAATTATAAAACTATTCAAGAAAATGTTCTACAACAACTTGCTATTAATTTAATAAATTAATGCTCTAAATGAAATGAATATAAACTATGCACTTCTATTAAAATGTCTAAAAATTGTTGCACAACAGGAACCGGAAAAGGCGTCGTGGTAGCTCGTGGTGACCACACGGTGATGGGAAGAGTCGCAAAGTTAACATCGAAGTTGGCACCAAGGCCAACTCCGCTTTCCCGCGAGATTCATCGATTTATGAAATTAATCTCCAGTTGGGCGATTTTCCTCGGAATCCTGTTCTTCACTTTGTCCATCGCTATGGGCTACACTTTGATCAACTCGATGGTGTTTCTGATCGGTATCATAGTAGCGAACATTCCCGAGGGACTATTAGCCACAGTGACCGCTAGTCTCACTCTAACAGCCAAGAGAATGGCAAATAAAAATTGCTTGGTAAAACGTCTGAAAGCTATCGAGACACTGGGATGCACTGCTGTTATCTGCAGCGATAAAACGGGGACACTCACTCAGAATAAAATGACCGTAAGCTTCGTTTACTATTGATGAAACTTAGTTATACAGGGTGATTCTCGAAATATATTTGACACTTGTGCATGATTGAAGTTCTTATCTGAGGATAATTTACACTCGAGTGTACGTTGGTTAATTATACACAGCGGCTCCGCCATGTTTGTGCAGAAAATTAAGACGAAAACTTGCATCGCTAAATAGTACAAACTATATCTGTATATTTATTGAGAGATTTATTTATAAGTAGTAATATAAGTAGTTACGTAAAAATAAATTTTTGAAATGACGTGAACTGATGATTAGACTATCAAGTCTAACCTCAAAAGATGGTCTTTTGAGTAATTCTATAATTTTGTTTATATGATTATATCCTTTTAGTATTAAATGTAGAATATAGTTTTTATAAAAAACTTTCAATGGTCGCTTTCATGGAAAGTTTAGTTCTGACAGGATCACCCTTCTTGTATCGCATTTGTATATGAGATGAAAAAACGGATTTTGTGTAATTAGGTGCGACACATGTGGTATGACGGTGAATTGCGAGAGGTAATGGCTTCCGACGGGTGGAGAAAATACATAAAGAATCCAGGGTTTCATAATTTAGCTAGAGTGGCTAGTCTTTGTAATCGCGCTGAATGGGCACCCTTACCTAAAAACAAACCAATGCCGCCTCTGCACAAGAGACAAATTTTGGGGGATGCTTCTGACGCTGCTTTGCTAAAGTGCATGACAGTGCTGGTGAGAGGAGGCGTGAATACTTACAGAAAAAGTTATCCAAAGGTGTAATATCGCAAGTGAAGCGAATCCCAAAATAACACGAATCTACCTTCCAAAAAACTTCCAAGTACTTTCCTTAATTCTCCCTTCACCGTTTTGATTCAGCTTTTCAAATATACCTGACGTTACGTATAAATGATACACTAAATACTAATATACAGTAAACATAAATACAGTCGGCAAAAATACAGTAAAAGCAGAAATTAATGTAAAATTAATGGAAATAGGACGTCTTTTAAGAATACTGCATTTGTACTGCATTTCTGCATTTGTGTTGTTTTGGAATTGATAATTTCTTTAATTTTCAATACACAATAAATGTAATAAGAAGTACTAATTTATGTCTGTGTATTTATGACGTAGGTGTTCGAAATACCATTCAACTCAACGGACAAGTTTCAGGCCAACGTCCACGTGCATCACAAGAGGCATTTTGTTTGCTTGAAGGGTGCACCAGAAACAGTTTTGGAACGATGCTCGACCGTAGCGTTCGGTAACGAGACAAGAGAACTGAATGACGAAATCAAGAACGCGTATACGGAATCTTGTTACATTCTTGCGAATAATGGCGAACGGGTACTTGGATTCGCGGATCTCGATCTGTCGCGTTCTGCTTTCCCTCTGGGTTTTCAGTTCAACGAGGATCCACCAAATTTTCCTCTTCACAATTTGAGACTAGTAAGCTCACGATAGAGACGTTAATATTGTTTTGTGCATTGTATGACATTTTTCGGATTCTTAAGTGTATTTATAACCAGGGACGACCGTAAACCGGAATCCTTTCCTGAATCATGTAGGAAATATGCAAACGACGAGTTGGGTGCTGTTTTATTTAATGGTATAATTGGTTGAAGGACGTTTGCCTTTTGTAGATTATGTTAAGATTATTGTAAGGTTAATGTAAGGTTATTGCAAGGTTATTGTAAGGTTACTTCAAGGTCATTTTAAGATAATTTTAAGGTTATGAAATTTTATATAATTTTATATTTATATGTGTAAGATTATTTCTACTTTCCAAATGTTCAAACTTCCAAATAGTTAAATTGCCACATTTTCTAAACTTCCATCCCTAAACAGTCATGACAACAGTTAACTGCATATTATTAAAATAACAGTAATATATAACATCAAGTAGGAATTCAAAGAACATAATTACTTTCAAGCCTATTCTAATTCACAAACAAATGGGCATGTTATCAGATCGGATTGATAGCGATGATGGACCCCCCGAGGCCAACAGTACCAGATGCATTGTACAAATGTCGTTGTGCCGGAATCAAGGTGATCATGGTAACTGGTGATCACCCTGACACAGCGAAGGCAATCGCGAAATATGTTGGTATCTTCACCGACGATAACCTCTTTCACAATGACAACGACAAAAAGCATTCGATCGTGGTAACGGGGATGGAGCTACGCGATCTACAGTCGGATCAACTGGACGGGATCATCAGACAGTATCCTGAAATCATTTTCGCGAGAACATCGCCTGTGCAGAAGCTTCAGATAGTGGAAAGTTGTCAGCGGCTTTATTTGATCACTGCGGTCACTGGTGATGGTGTCAATGACTCACCGGCATTGAAGAAGGCCGATATTGGTATTGCCATGGGAATTGCAGGTAACTTTTTCATATAATCTATTCAATTACATTATTGAGTTCCTTTTTATTACACTCCATTAAATATTAGTGTACCTCTTCTGTAAAATATTCTCAATGTTCAAATGAATATGTTGACTGCTGCAGTGGTGACACTAATAAAATTTGACCTGATAGTTCTGTTTAATTTAACATTGTTCAGTTGACTTAAGGAATGTTAACTAAGATGGGTATATTAGGTTCAGACGTGAGCAAAGAGGTCGCTGACTTAGTTTTATTAAACGACGACTTTGCATCGATTGTTACCGGAATCGAGGAAGGACGAAGAGTATTCGATAACTTGAAGTCGAGCATTGCGTACACCTTGGCTAGTAATGTTCCTGAAATAATACCATTCTTGGCGTTCATTGTTCTCGGGATTCCTTTGCCTGTGGGCGTGATCTGTGTACTGTGCATAGATCTGGGTACCGACATATGGCCAGCTGTGTCTCTAGCTTATGAAAAATCCGAATCAGATATTATGTTGAGGTACTTTCTTCTCTTAAAAATCTCAGTTAAAGAATTCTAATACTCCATATCAATCTTGAGATAAATTCTGTTTTTTAGAAAACCGAGAATACCCTATATAGATCATCTAGTCAGTCGTCGATTGATTTTCATGGCCTACGGTCAGATCGGCATCATCGAAACGTGTGCTGGATTTTTCACCTATTTCGTAGTGATGGCGGAACACGGTTTCTTACCCAGCAGACTATTAAACCTGCGTCCTCTATGGGACAGCAGCGTCGTAAACGACTTGAAAGACAGTTTTGGCCAAGAGTGGACATACGACCAACGCAAGGTTCTGGAATATACCTGCCACACTGCTTTCTTCGTCAGCATAGTGATCGTCCAGGTAGCCGACGTGATGATCTGCAAAACCCGACGGAACTCTCTTTTCCATCATGGCATGCACAACTGGGTCCTCAACGCCGGAATACTTTTCGAGCTCGTTGTAGCATACGTTGTTTGTTACGCTCCGTACATGGATCAAATTTTGAACACGTATGCGTTGAAATTCGAATGGTGGCTACTGGCTGTGCCGTACGCTGTAATCATTTTGATGTACGACGAACTTAGGAAGCTTTGGGTTAGGAGAAATCCGCGTGGATGGTGGGATCGGGAAACTTGTTACTAAATTTGGACTAAGTAAAATGGGAGATAAATATGAGATGCAAGTCTAAATGCAAAGGAGTAAAGAAATATAAACGAAAAGAAGATGTATACAAATATATAAGAAGATATATACAAATATATCATCTGAGATGAATGCAAAGAAGAAGTCTTCAAAGAAGAAGAAAATCTGAAGAAAATAAACAAAGTATAGAAGTTAAACATGAAGAAGTATAAATTTAAAAAACATAAAGTAGGTCCAAAGAAAAATGCAGAGGAGTATACATATAAATAAAATGGAAGCAAAGTCTATAAACGACAAATAAAAAAGTGTATCTCATCTTAACCGAAACAAAATGGCCTCCTGGCAGGAAGAAATATGAGGGAAATGTAAACGCAAGAGATTGACCGTGTCTGTCGATAAGCTTTCACGATTTTCGATACTTTATGGTGAAAAATGGCCAAGGGAGGTGCGTTGTTTGATGTACAGTTAACTGGATGCATCTTTAACGGAGCATTCGTCCGACGCGAGTATGCAGAAGAGCAATGGTTCTCCTTTGGTTCTACGCGGTCATCGAGTGTTGTAACCTCATGGATGGAAAAGTGGGGGATGCATATAAGACCGTGGGACCCTCTCGATGAGGCCCAGTAGTCTCTAGTCATCAATTCCCTCACGTTCGAAGAACCGTGACTTGATTTCGAGATAACAAGACCGTATTCCCTTCTGGTCAATCCTGTCCTCCGTCAGGATGAAGACGGAGGTACTTTGCTTGCTAATCTGTCTCGGTGAGTAATTAAACGAGTACAACTGCATTTCGATAATTAGGTACATTGCAACATTTCAACTTTCTATAATATTATCAATCCTTTCTATGATTTCATGAAAGTATATATATGTACACATTTGAAGTGATCAAGTTTACTTTGATACTTTGACATTAAAATCAAAGTTAAAAAAAGTGGAGTTTGACCTATGAATAATATGTTACATCCGTAAAGAATTTGAGTCGAAAAGAATTGTAAAGAGTGACAATAAGTGATAATGCGACATCTAGTTTGACTAGTGACCTTTAGCCGAGGTATTGTTTTACTCGTTATAAGAATGATACAGATTCAGTTATTACGTCATTTTGATCAGCTGCTGCAATATTGTCGCAAATCTGTTTTGCAGAGTTCTTTTTAGAATGTTTACGAAAGTTGCATTTGATGTAGGAATTATGTTTCATTGGTAGTTTATGTGCGTATGGGTTAAAACAGTGATGGGAGATGTGCCCACTCGGGAGTTTGTGGGCACCGGTGTGCATAGTGAATGCACTGTGACGTGAAGTGCGATGAGGTCATGGAGATGCATAGGAATTTTAAATTATCGGATTTGGGAATTTGGGGATTGGAGAGTAGGGAGATTAGGAATACTGGAGATTTGAGTATTTGGGGAATTGGGAATTCGGGGATTTGGGGATTGGGGAATTCGGGGAATTGGAGAGTTTGGGAAATTGGAGAATTTGGGGAATTAGAGAATTTGCGAAATTGGGAAATTTGGGGAATTTGAGAATTTTGGTATTTGAGAGTTTAGGAATTCGGAGAATTTGGGAAATTGGAGAGTTTGGGAAATTGGAGAGTTTGGGAAATTGGAGAGTTTGAAGAATTGAAGAATTTGAGAAATTTGAGAACTTGGGGAATTTGAGAATATGAAAATTTTACAAATTGAAATCATGAAAATTTCAAAACATAGAATCTCAGAAATTTAGGAACTGAAGAACTTAGAAATTTAAACCTGAAAGAGTTGCTCATAAAAATATAAAAATTCTATCATAGAATTAGAAAAGTTCATTTAAAAATAGCTACGTTCTGCGTGTACACACGATATCTATTTGATCACGAAACAACTTACGCCATCCGTTGTTATTGAGAAATCAGTCCACCTTAAACTAATAGAAAGTTTAATTTCTCTATACCACGTGTCGGCTTGCAGCACGAGCAACAAATTAAACGAAAAGCGGTCTTCAATATTTATCAACTTGTCTATTTAATTAAACCCACTTTCCAGTCATGAAAACACTTCTGAGAACATGTTTACTGTGTATCTTTAGACATTTCTCAACTATTATTCTAAATTCTTATACAAACTTAAATGTATACAGGTTAAAATTAAATACTGGGTTGATAAAATCTATACACAAAATGAGTTCATGAAACATACAAATTATAGAAAAATGTTAGATGACTGATGAAGGTCGCTTTGGATACGCAATATATAACATCAATTAGGTTCTTTTCATCTATTAAATTATATAACAATATTACATGGTTTTAATGCTGACAAAGGTCATTTTGAACATTTCTAACTCCAAGATAGACAATATTCAAAATCACCTCGACCTCTTAATTTTATGTATCAACTCATACAATAACAACCTATATTTAATTATCACACCCTGCACAGAGCACCTCATTCATCCCCATAATTAAATGACAAAACCGCAACTGTTTCATAATTTCATTCATCTTAAATGGTACCACAGATTTCATGAAGAAAGTCACACTTGAACACCCAGTATATTTGAAATATTCTAATTAGCTTCGTAGCTTCTCCATTTCTCGTTATCTAGGATCTTCAAAACGCACCGAGGCCTATATAGAGTGTTGGAAAGTGAACAGGTCTGAACGATTAAACGACATTTAAGTTCTGGCGAAGCAGTCGAGCACTTTCTCGCTTTCTTCCGTTCGCGAGGTCGACCGGCGCAGAGTTTACGCACAACCGGCGTTTTGTTCAGGGACGCAAGACGTCGCGCTGCCTTGAAAATACTGCGAGACCAGTTGACCCTCTCTCGCCATTCACCGTTTTTATTTCATCTTGTTTGCGATTCTTTCCCTCTTCTTTTATTCCTATTTCATTTGTTATTCCTGCTCGCCAATGCGGATACATCCGCATTGCACGCAAAGACGTAACTAGGACTTTACCTTTCTACTACGCTGACTTCCTTTCGATAAAAACATCGATACGAACGCTTTTAGATTGTCAAGTTATATTTCAAATTTGAACTTTCTTCATTTCATAGCAAATTAATCAATATTTTTCAAGTTGTACATTGTCAAACGTTTTTAAGCTTAAAATTCTCAAACTTTTTTAATTTTTATGTTTTCAAACTTTCAAGTCCCTGAATTTCTGGATGACTAAGCTGTAGTTCAAATTTTATTTATCAAGTGTTGATTCCCAAATTTTTTGTTTGACTTCTGAATGTGGTTATCTTGTACCATAATTTTTTGCACATTATGTATATCGATTGAAATAAAAAAATATAGTGAAACCGGTGACCAGGATGCTGGTAGGAAATAAATATTGCAGCAAGGTGATTGTCAATGACAAAATGGACACTGTTCAAGGATACTGTTAGGATTATTGGTGACTGAAATATCGTTCAAGATAAAAGATCACATTAAAGCAACTGATAATGAAATTGGTAAAACTAAATATTGTAGCAAGGTGACTGTCAATGACAAAATATCAAGTATAGTATTAGTGATGGCAACTAAAGTATCCTTTAGACGTCATCCAAACTAAAATAATAAACTGAAACCGATAATCAACCACCTAGAAATAAATATAGTTTGTCCAAAAGAAAAAGAGAAAGACGTTAGTATAATGAGAGTAATTGAAATATTGTTTAGGCGTTGTCACCGCTTTAACGAGAAAACAAGAGGCAGCCGAGCAGAATCGTCGGAAGGCAGCTGTGCCAAGTTTGCAAAAAAAGCAACAAACCGCAGCGGAGGAGCAAGAAGAGTACGAGGACGAAGACGAACTTTCGGATCAATGTCCTGAGCCGAATGGTTACTTTCCTGACGCAGAACAGTGCGACAAATACTACGACTGTCGGGATGGTAAATTCACGGAGAAACTATGCCCAGATGGTTTGGTATTCAACGACTTCAGCCCGCAACACGAAAAATGCGATCTACCCTTCGGAATTGATTGCACCAAGAGGCCGAAGTTACGTAAGTATTGATTTCTCGTGTCGATTCACGGTATCCTCGTTACTTAAATACACGGATGTTCTTTAAAAAGTTCGATGCTGCGGAAATCGTAGAAACAACATTTAATTAGTCCGTTTTCATTCTTTGGAGTATTTCTCAATGGTAGAATGTTCATCAAGCTTTCGTTGCTAACTTTAGGAGATTAATTTACAGATCTTCAACTCTTTTATTCTTCAATTCACAAGTTGTTTTAAGTATATTAGAATTGTCAGATTATGTGGCAGAAATCCACAGAGAATTATTTCAAAGAGTCATTTTACAATGTCTATAAAAGACGTACAATAAATGTATAAATACATAAGTGATTTTTGTGCAAAATTGTTATATTTTATGTATGTAAATGCGCTTAGTACTTGAACAACTTATACCACATTTATAAATGAATTTGTTTATTTATAAGATAGATTATACGTATAAGTGTCTATGTATACTATGACCATGATATAATAATTAATAGAATAACCTTCATTTATGTACAGTTTCTTAATTTGTACACCTTACATTGACATTATTTTGTAGAATTATTTAGTGCTATTTAGTAGCACACATGCATAGAAGCACAATACATATACATATAATACATAGACATATGTACTTTTAACCTCCTTCTCTCTTCATACACATCATCAAAAAGTACGACCATGTTACCAAACAGCAAAACATTCAACAATATAAAAAACTAGTCTAAGAACCTTCTATAAAAAACTGACGGTGAATTTCCTTTGCAGAAAAACCGCAGCCATCACCGCATTGCCCAAGAATGCACGGTTACTTCGCCCACGAAGATCCTCGAAATTGCAACACGTTCTACTATTGCGTCGAGGGAAAGTTCAACATGATCACTTGTCCAGATGGTTTGGTCTTCTCCGAGAAGACGGGGATTTGTAACTGGCCCGATGAGGCCCAGAAGAAGGGTTGTGGATCTAGAGAGCTTTTCAACTTCACCTGTCCAAAAGTCGACGATTCTGTCGCTGCGACGCATCCTCGATACCCTGATACAGAAGACTGTCAGTATTTCTATGTTTGCGTGAATGGTGAGGTACCTAGGAGAAGCGGGTGCAAGCTGGGTCAAGCTTTTGATGAACGCACTGGAAAGTGTGATTGGGCTAGGAAGATACCTGAGTGGTAAGCTGATGTAAAGTTTGTAGTTTGTGGGTTTGAGGATTTAGGGATTAATTTGGGGGTTTGGAGATTTGGGGATTTGAGGGACTGGGAAGGAAAGTTGGGATTTGAGGAATTTGAGGGTTCGGAGATTTGGGGATTTGAGAGATGGGGAGGGAAAGTTAGGGATTTGAGGAATTTGGGGGTTCGGAGATTTGGGAGGTTTGAGGGACGGGGAGGCGAAGTTGGGGATATGAGGAATATGGGAGTTTGAAGATTTGGGGGATTTGAGAGACTGGGAAGCAGAGTTGGGGATCTGAGAAATTTGGGGGTTTGGAGATTTGGAGATTTGAGAGACTGGGAGGGAAAGTTACGGATTTGAAAAGTTTGGGGGTTTGGAGTTTTGGGGGATTTGAGAATTTGGAAACTTGGAAATTTTGGGGTTTGACAATTTAAAGACTTGGAACTTGGGAAACTTGACAAATTTACGGTTTTGAAGATTTGGAGAATTTGAAAATTTGAGACGATGGAAAATTGGGGAATTGAAACTCGGTGATTTAAGAATTTGGGGATTTGTAATAAATATAATCCAACAACCCACAACCCCTAATGCTACATGAGGACAATCAGCCTATAATTTTAATTGTATCAAGTTCAAGTTAGCTAATGATTAAAAGCTACTAATATTCGTTTTATAAAATTTTAGCAAAGACTGGTACAAAGGTCAACTGACTGACGAAGAGTTGGACGCCTTGGAACATCCACCGCCAAAGCCAAAACCCACTGGTGGTCCCAGCAGAAGAAAAGGCGGCAAACCAACGTAGATTTAAGACTAAACTCATGTGTATATTTTAATACTCATTGACATATTAAATACCACCTGGTGAATAAAACATTTTTAATACAATTTTTTTTTTAATAAAATTATTAAAATGTTACGTTAATCAACGATCCATGAATCCCATTGTTTGTGTATGTGTATTATGAGGATTACTATGCCAGTCTTAGGGCACAGTAAGATACTTTAGGGTTTTTAATACTTGCTGACATTAGTAAAATACTGTAAGTATTAATTGAAGTCACTAGTAAAGTAAATATTACTGAAGTGAATAGTAAAGTAAAATCTACTAAATTAAAATGCAATATTGTGATAGATGTTTCTTTTTTATCGAGTTCCTCAATTGTTGACGACCGTAACAGAACTAGCTTTCTTTCACTTTTATAACGAATTCTCATCGTCCGTAAATTTCCATTGTAGTGAAAGTGATTGATTCTTAGTTCCCTACATTTCACATGAAACGTCCAAAAACTTCATCAAACTACACTAACACTTTTATGATAGATGTAGCATTTTCCTAATTATTAACGTGGAATTATGTAAGATACGCTCGATGTGGAAATAACATATCATTAAAGAAAGTATACAAATAAAACAGCGAATGTAGAAGCGAGATTCGTAACAGTTAATAAAATAATATCTTTTTATTCGACGGGTTTAACTTTTTATTCATATATTCGTTTCGATGTTGAAATAATGTGGAACATTGTGTAATACCACGGTATTCTTAATATTTTATCAATTTGTTTTTAGCAGAACTGGAGATGAAAGTTAAAAGGTAAAATTGAAGCTAGAAGGAGAATTGCAGGTTAAATTTGTACAGATAAGTAATTCAATAATATTTTACATTACTTATTCAATAAAATTACATTACTCATTTTTAAACATCACATTACATATTTTTCAACATCACAAATATTAGATATTAACGATATAAATATTTAATTTAATTTATTTGTACTTAACATCATGGTTGCTAATTTAGGTTGGTACAATCTTCAAATTGTATGAAGGCAAAATTTAAATAAATTATATGAATAGTATTGATACAATGATACAACAAATTTTAAAGCAAAGGTGTAAAAAACTAGTATTAGATGTTTGATAAAATTCATTTTCTTTGTCACTAAGTAATTATTGATGAAACTGTAATAGCTTTATTGAACGTAAATACTTAATCACAAAATTAATTACAAAATTAAAACAAAAACTTACAAAATTAATTGCAATAAGGTAACAATGGCGCAAAGGCAACAGTCACGAATCCATGAGCAAGCATCAAAATGTTAAGAAGCACATTAATACCGCATTAGAATCCGAGAATTCGTGTTTCGAAAGGATCGAAGTATGCGTCGAACCCAGAAAGATCACGGTAATAGTAATTTTTCCGTAAAGACCATCGAAGGACGTCGAGGTGAGAGTAAGAAGAGGAAAAAGATGAGCAACGCTGATTCGAGAAAAGAGAAAGAAGAGTAAGAGCGCGTGGTACCTTCGATCAATCTTGGTTCTAGACGGTTATCCATCGATGAAAACGCGGCGAAAGTGGGGAAGAAACATTGGGTGTAGTGGGGCCAATGGGGTATACCCCCGTGGTGAGTTGCTGAAGAGCTGCAGTGTTTCGCGACGGAGACACCATTTCAAAGGAACAGCAAAAAATAGAGATTACGATCTCCAGTGACGTTTGTGATTCCATTTTTTGCCAGATTTTGTGATTAGGATAAAAATGATCAGAGCTTCCCTTGTTACGATATTGGCTGTCGTGGCTGCAACGCGTGAGTAGTGCTTCCATTTTGTCGAATTTGGGATTTTACTTAAATTTTATTTTAATTTACTTAAATTTTGATGTAGATCACTTATAACTGACTAATATTGCATTCAACTTGAAATATCACTTGTGTAACTGCTAGATAATTTAGGTAAAAATATTTTCAAGTCTTTGTTGCAATTTTTATATGGAACATCGAGGTAATTTAATCAGACATGAAGTAATAATTGACATTTCATATTTGTAAAAATTCCAAGAGTCATCGAGTCATTTTGAATTCTAAAATAGGTATATTTGGAACAAAAAATTGCCGCAACATTCCAGGTTACTAAGTGGAAACAAGAACAGTGCATGCTAATTACGGGGAATAAAAAGATCGGTTTCACTGAAACAGAGATCTCCGACTTTCTCTTGATTTCTTGGCACGTACCGCGCAACACCTGAAATGCAACAGAATTTCCGGTATTGTAATCGCGTAGAACCGGTCAAATCTGCCTATTTAAAATATCTGAAACCCGTTGTCCATCCCATGAAAAAACGGTCCGTGTACGCACGGACACATCGAAAGGTATTCATTTCGTTTGGAGAGTGCGTAAGAGACAGCCGGACTGAACTTTCTAAAGCGTAAATGTCAGATCTACTACTTGCCGGGTTGCATAAGTATCCGTCGTGGTTATCGTCCCGGTACGCCGTGTAAAACCGATAAATTACATAAAGAAATAAAACAATACCGATCAGTAGGATATTCGTGGAACGGAAAGAGAAGTTGGTCTGGTTCGACCAGCTTGCATATATTCGATGTAACATTTCTCGCCAGGCTACTTTATATGCCTCTTGAAGCGTGGCATTGATTTCCGGCATATCTTGCGAAGTAAATGTCACGAGGAACATTGGAGAAATTTAAGAAATTCCTTCACACTCCTTTCTCTTTTTTGTGCCATTCATTTTTGTTGAGTGAAAACTATTCACCTTGCTATTGTAACGAGGATTTTTATCTGTAGGATATGTAGATTTGATTATGTAGGAGAAACTTTCGGAAAAGGGGGAATGTGGAAAATTTGGCAGATGGAATTTGGGATTTGGGGATTTGGGGATTTGGGGATTTGGGGATTTAGGGATTTAGGGATTTAGGAAATTAGGGGTTTGGGAAATTAGGAATTTGGGGATTTGGGGATTTAGGGATTTAGGAAATTAGGGGTTTGGGAAATTAGGAATTTGGGAAATTAGGGATTTGGGAAATTAGGGATTTGGGAATTTAGGAATTTGGGAAATTAGGGATTTGGGGACGTAGGAATTTGGGGATATAGGGATTTGGGGATATAAGGATTTGCGAATATAGAGATTTGGGGATAAAGGGATTTAAGAATGCGGAGATTTGGGAATATAGGGATTCGGGAATGTGCGGATTTGGGAATGTGGGGATTTAGGTATGTGGAGATCTGGAAGTGTGAGGATTTGAGAACATGGGGATTTGGGAATTTAGAAATTGGGAAATTATGGAATCTGTGAATTTAGAGATTTGAAAATTATGGGATCTGGGAATTTAGAGATTTGGAAATTATGGAATCTGCAAATTTTGAAATTCGGGAATTTAGGAATTTGGGAAATTGGATATTTAGGAAGTTGGGAATTAAATTTGCAAATTTAAAAGTTTGAGTACTTGACAATTTTTTAATTTGAATATTTGAGAATTTAAAAATTGATAAATTGAAAATTTAATAGAAATATGAAAGTTATATAATAGTTCTCTACTGTAGCATTAACTGTCTCACCCGATTTATGCACTGCATTGATTTCTTTTCTTTATCGTGCGAGTAAATCGGTGAAAAAGTAATGGCCGTGATTAGCACTTTCATCGTTTTCACAACGAAGTTGCCACTTATGATTTTATCTGCATCATGCAATAGCTTTAATAACTACAATAAATTATTCTAGCAATTATAACCTTTTCAACGGTGTTGCACATAAATTCAGGTTAACTTTAATTAGAAATATTATTCTGTAATTTATTTAACTTCTTACATGACCCTTGAATTTCTCAATGACTGTTTAATTTATAATAATTGAAGAACTCAGAAATTTATTACATATAATATAAATCTACATATATTATCAATACTTAAAAATTTTCAGCTTCAATATTGTTAATGTTTCAATACTTTCAATAAATATTCAGAATATTAAAAATGAAAGGTGTAACAAGATAACAATTTAAAATATAAGAATATCAACAATGTAAGAGATTTCTAAGATCATTAGCATAGAAAAGAATCGGAGAAAACATGGAAGTTGAATATAGATGAACAACTTTCATTCACGCGAAACTTGTTTGATGTTACAGACGGTGCATTCAATTGTCCGAATAAAGATGGCCAGTACGAAGATTCAAAGCAATGCGACAAATACTACGAATGCGTTGACGGCATAGCGACGGAGAAACTTTGCCCAGATGGACTTGTTTTCGATCCTCTGAACCGTAAGGTGAACAAATGTGATCATGTCTTCAACGTCGATTGCGGAGATCGTCTCGAACTACGTAAGACCATCGCTTCTGTCACTATTTCGCAATTCTGACGAGTGTATTAAGTTATAGAACACTTATAATTATTTTTGCTGGTATACTAACACGTTATGAGCTACATAGGATTTGTAACTTAATGTATGACAGTAATTAATGAGTGAGGGTTGTGGATAGCTTTAATGAGGAAGATATACAGAATATGAACAGAAAATATGTATCAATGCAATTAAAATGTATAATATTTTATACTATGTTTATGCTAACATAATTGTAGGATATTTAAAAATGTATAATATTTTATATTATGTTTATACTATCATAATTGTAGAAGATTTTAAAATGGATAACTTTGTGGAGCAAAAATTAGGAATTTGTAAATTTGAAAATTACAGGCATTGCAAGTTTGTAAATTTTGTAATCTTGAAAATTAGAGAAAATGTGGATTTCTAATCTTGAAAATTAGAGAAGTTGTAAACTTCTAATTTTGAACATTAGAAAAATTGCAAATTCGTAGATTTGAAGACTTGCAGTTGCAAAATCCAGAAAACTTCGCGAAATTGAAATTTGTAACTATTTAAATTTTGAAACTTGAAGATCTGAAAATTTGAAAACTCGAGGACCTAAAAATCTAAAAATTTGAAACTTTGTTAACCTCAAAATTTATAAATTAGTATTAAAATTGAGTACCTCCTTAAAACACTATTACCCTCATAAAGTACCAAATAAATCTACCTCCAAAAATAAAAAATTTATTTCCCAAAATAAAACAAACAATCTGTTTTGCAGCCACATCACACACAGTTACCACTTTAATGGTAACACCTAAGGTGTTAAATATAATGATACAGAATATTGTCGTCTGATCTACATTTACCCTGAATAATAGTATCAAATACTGTAGATATACTTTTAGAAAGTCGAGATCTCGGAGCACAAAACGTTACCGGTGTCATTGGCTCTTGCGGTTTAATGTCCTTGACATACAGGATACAATGACGATAAGTAGCGAAAGTGATTTTAATTCCCGTTACATTTTCACAGAACCACCTCAGCCAACCAAGAAGTGTCCACGAAGAAACGGTTTCTTTGCTCACCCAGATCCATCGGTCTGTAACATCTTTTATAATTGCATCGATGGCGAGGCTATTGAAATCACTTGTACAACTGGATTGCATTTCGATGAATATAGTGGCACTTGTGTGTGGCCTGACAGCGCTGGACGTGAAGTAAATAATTTTATATGCTTTTATCATTAATTTATGATATTGGACTGATGATAATTATTAATATTTCATGTTTATACATTTTTTATTTTTCAAATGTCTAAATTCTGTAATTTTTAAGGTTTTAAGTTTTGACTTAAAATTGACTTTTCAATTTTGTAAATTTTCTAGTATCCAAATCTTAAAGCTTCCAACCTTCAAGTTTTTTAATCTCTTAATCTCCAAATCTACAAATCTTCAAATGTCCAAACTTCCAAATTCCTAAATCACCAAATCCTCAAATCTCTAAATCTCTAAATCTCCAAATCTACAAATCCACAAATCCCTAAATCACTAAATCCCCACAATCCAATATCCCTGAATCTCCAAATCCCCAAATCCCCAAATCCCCAAATCCCCAAATTCTCAAATCTCCAAATCCTCAAATCCCTAAATCCCCTAATTCCAAAATATCCTAATTATCTAACTCCTAAAATCCTCAAAACTCTCAAGGTTCCAAACTCTAACAACTGTCAAATATCTAAATTACCAAATTCCCAAGTTTCCTACATCACAGTTTCTAAGCTTGAAATTATTTATCCAGGGATGTGGTGTAGTGGGAAAAAAATTGAAAGATGGATTCGAATGTCCGAAAGAAAGTCAAGTCGACACTAGGGGAATGGTTGTCGATCATCCTAAATTTGCTCACCCGGATGACTGTCAAAAGTTCTATGTTTGCCTCAATGGTGTGACTCCGCGTGAACAAGGTTGTAGCGATGGTACTGTTTATAACGAGGAACAGCAAAGATGTGACGCTCCTGAGAACGTTCCTGGATGGTATGCATAAAACATAAATTAGTTAATAAGAAATAATAAACAATGAAGATTTTACAATGTTTTTTTTAAGAATACTAAATTAACTTTAATAGGTGACACTGTTTGTATTCGAGATAAACGTTTCATGACACTCAAATCTGTAATGTATAATAACTAGATTATATTTAATATTATTATTTTATTTGCAGTGAGGATTGGTACAAGGATGACGACAAGAAACCATGAAGCACCTTCTAAATTAATATGTCCCGCATCGGGATTCAAATTCATCGTAAAATCACGTCATCCTCGTTTAGTGTGTATTCATGTGTGTGCTTAGAATGTTCATAAATAATAAATTCTATTTTACCTTAATTTTATTACCTTAATTTAATACCCTCTTCATTCCGGTTTCTCTCGTAATGTCCAAAATTATTAAACGTTGAAAAAGAAATGATTGGATATAATATTATATTCGTATTTATTGAAATCAAATTCAGCTATTAACGCAAGAATATATTTCATTCGCTCGCGAAGATATGCGTATAAAAACAAAATATCATTCACTTTTCTGTCGCAACCGACGAAGCGAATCGATAGTAACTTTCTCTTGAACGTCTTGATATTTCTTGTTTCTAAATTCACCGAAGACAACTTTCTTGTTGATGTACTTTTTCAAACATGCATAATAACTCGTTTTCTGTTAGCAACAATTTATATGGTTACGTGCATCGTTCTCTTAACTTTCATTTATAATCTAAGAACGAAAAGAAAGTAGAGTGTATGCAAAATTAGTAAGAAATTATATCACAATTATATTCAATTAACATTTTCGTTAATTCACAACTTAATTACGTGTATTTAATGCCGTATGTACAAATTGAAGCATTTGTTTATTTTTTTTCCAAGTAATCAATTTTGAAGAAAGATGTTACCGATCGTCGGTAACAAGACCTTATTTATATTTCAATGTGAAATATTCACTCGATTCTATTCATTGTTTTACATTTTATTTATAAAAATATATTTTAATTTTTACACGAAATTTTATTTTGAAATTTTTTTATAAAAATATTATAATTATGCGATGGTGTTTTTCAATACATAATTATACTATTTCTTTACATTTTCAGTATTCTTTTGTAGAATACTAAACTGAAAGAAGAATACTATTAATCATTGATAAATCTCAACTATAATTACTTTTAGTCCAGTTTTAAAGTAATCGATTTTAAATATTTAAAAATTTTTATTTTCGCGCAATCCGACAGATGGCGCATGCGACGACGCTGTGTTCGCGCGCGTTTTATCCGTTGAGCCTGTGCATCGATCATTCGTCAAAGTGGACACGAAGCGGACGTTTGAATTTTTATTTTGTGCATCGTAATTTAATTGTTGTCCAGCTTTTACGCATTTATGCACTCAGTAAGTTAAATTTATTGTGTCCTTATAATTACTCAACATTTTGAACTGTTATATTCAATTAATAAACGCGAATATTCCAAATATTAACTTTTTGATGAATCCGCGTCTTTAACCGTCCGTTACGCGTAGACATTTTTCTAGAAGCTTCCTTGCGTACGTTTAACATTGTATTAATATAAAATTAACTGTATTTCGTAATTAATATTTAAATGTTATTACTTAGTATTGCACGATGGTTTTATTTTTGGAATTAGAATAATGTTTTTGTAGAAAATATGAGCTTTAACGGTTTATAAAAAACGGTTTATAAAACAAGTATAAAAATGGAGGGAAATGAAATCTTTTGAACCGCCATGTTAGTACCTGTTTCAAATTTTTCGTAACGGTAATAATGAAGTTATAGAACTGCAATAAAATTACATTATTTTTATCTTATTACCTTCTTATTTATATTCTAATATATTATACCTTAAAATTTATTTATTTTTCCAAATTTTCAAAGCCAATTTCTTGTATTTATTAAAAGGTATTTATTGATATATTGTAGTTTCTAACTTTTTTTTATTTTAACAGGTAATACAAGTGGTATACATCAGTGCTTACAATTCCTGCTACAGTATATCAACTCCTACAACAGTATATCAATCCCTGCAGCAGTACATCAATTCTTGCAGAATAGGTGTAACCGGTGATGTACTTTTTCTACATTTAATATTATTTATTTTTCATTTGCATGCTAGCTTAATTTGTAGTAAAAGCACCACGCAAGAGCGCTTACATTTTTAATAAAAATTGAAGGAACTCACAACGAGTACATTCTGCATGCGAATTATATTAAATTATTTTTTTTTAATATTATGACCATGAGCAAATTATTTATTAAACTTCATATTTGTTGAAACCATCTTGTACATTTATACTTCAATTTATAATTCAATTTATAGCGGTTATTTATTAATACTACAGTTATTTATTTGTTAATATATCAATGTTTTAATGATACACAAAGGTCCATTAAATTGCGTATTTTTTTTTAACCGTTTTAATGTAATCTTGTTTACGAGGCACATAAAAATTGAATACAATCCAACACTTCTTACCACACAAAGTTAGGGTCGTATGATAATACAGTTCGAGTTTTGTATAACTTGCCAACTGCTGGAGATATTTGTAATAATCGCGAGTAGAATACACAGATGAGTATAACCAATCTAAACTTCTCGACCACTCTCTCGATTAAACTATGTTTGCGTAACTACGGTACATTCATTTATGGTCGATTCAATCCGACCTGATATTTCTTGCTCATGGCATCGGTTGAATTCGCTCTGATTGTAAGAGTACTTTAAAGTACCGTGCAGAAACAAAGGGAAACCGAAACTCTCTGCACTTCCTTTAGGTCAAAGTCTAATTGCAATCAGGCTACTCGCTACAAATCGTTAAATACGTTACTGACACTCGATTGATTACAGAAATTGTTGAGAGAAGTCAAACTAATACAAAATACCTATTTTGCCTTTTAACTTACGAGGTCCAAAAATTGGGAAAATTAAATACTTAAGTCAAGAAAATTTCATTAAAGAAATCGACAAAATGGTAACATTTATTTAGTTGGATTACATTAATTGTAAGCACAATTCACTCAAATTTATTTTTTGGATATTAAGGAAAATTTTGTTAGTAATATATTAATTTTTTAAATTGTCGAAGTTATTAATTTTTTCATTTTTTTATAATTATAGTAGAGGTCAAATTTAGAATCTAGAAGTAAAATATTTCTGTATTCCAAGCTTTGACTTTATGAAGATTTAATTATTTTTAAAATATTTAAAATATTTTTGTGACATTAAATTCGTATTAAATTTGAAGGACTAATTAGCTAATTTTTTAGCAATAAAAACAACAATATTTTTGTAATAATTTTGTAAATAATTTTATAAAAATAAATGAGTTGTAGAGTCACACAGGGTGCCATATAAGAGCACCCTCATTACACACCCCTATTATTTTTGTTTACCATAATAATACAAGATTAACTTATTAATTACCACAATGATAAGTGACGAACGATTAAATTATCACGCTCAATTGAGATTTGATAGTCGAAATTCAATTGTACGATACAGGACTAGATGTGTGCACGTAAGCATACGTTTACTTGTACAAGGACACTCGAACCATTTATAGGGATAACATTCAAGAGACCAAAGAGAAGTTAGCGGAATAGTTGGGGTGTAATATTAGGAACACTTTGAAGACTAAAGTTACACCAATAAGAGAACTGGCGAGACTCGGAAAGGTCAATAGAATATGTAAATTGGCTTTCGAATGGACGACCAAACGTTCCCCTCGCTTTCAATGTTCGCGTTAGATATTCTCTGTGTTTCTTTCTGTCTTACCAACATCAAATAGATGTACAATGGATTGGTGAACTGGACCGTAGCAATTAGATTTGTCACCATTTTCGATGTGGTGAGTTAGGGGGACTGATTGTAGTAATTCTATTATGAACAATTTTGCAATATGTGTTGTACGTAGATAAATAACAAGGGAATTAGGGAATTTTTGGGGTTTTTGACCTCTAGATTTCTAAGTCTCTAAATTCCCAAATCCTTAAACCCCCAAATCCCTAAATTTTGAAATTATCAAGTTTCCAAATTTCCACGTCCTCAAATCTCTAAATTCCTAAATTCCTAAACCCCTAAATCCCTAAATTTTGAAATTCTCAAGTTTCCAAATTTCCACATCCCCAAATCTCTAAACGCCCAAATTCCTAATCCCCCAAATCTTTAAATTCTCAAATTCTCAAATTTCTAAATGTCCACATCCTCAAATCTCTAAGTTCTCTAATTCCTAAACCCGCAAATCCCTAAACTCCCAAATTCTCAAATTCCCAAATCTCCACATCCCCAAATCCCTAAATCCCCAAATCCCTAAACCTCCAAATCCCTAAACTCCCAAATCCTCAAGTCCCCACAACCTCAAACTACCTCCCCAATATACAAATCCCAAGAAATGTTTAAACTTTCGCCCCAACTTCCCCAACAGAATAACAATCAAATTGTTAGTCCGAATTCAATACCTCCACAATAAGAAAGATTACTATCGAGTCCGTTAATTATGCATTAAGTAGAACATCTCAGTCCGCCCCATTAAAAGTGTTCCTCCAGTTTGATTGAAAATACGTCGAAACTTTTCCTCGTATTCTTTCGGAAAGTTACTTCTCTCTCGATATCAGGGATTCTACGACGTTAGTTGGAAGCTTTCGTCGGAGCTTGCGGAAAATCTCCGGTCTATTTTTTAACGTTAGAAGGAAACGGTAGCCGTTTCGATCGGTAATCGATATCCGCGGAGTGCACGAGAACAACGAGACGATTGGTTTAGCAATAGCAAGCGTGCTTTCAGGTGTACGATTGCTAGAACAGGTGAGCGATTGGCTCCATCTTTTAGGTTCTTCCTGCGTCTCTCCTTTCTTTCTTCTATTTTTTTTTCTTGCAGGTTCTAAGTTAAAACCTACGTGTCTTTTCTGAATTTCAATTCTTGTAACATTATTCAGATATCTGTGTCCTTTCTTATAAAGAGCATATTAGGTGAGGTGTGTTTGTGACTCCTCTAAAATATTTTTTAAACTTTGCACTATGTTTAAAATATTATGAAAATTCAACCGGTTTATGGACATATATATTGTTAAATTTAAAAAAGCATGTCACTGCAAAATTTTAGAAGATGAATTTAATTTTGTTTAATTTAATTTCGTTGTTGAAATGTATAACTTACTGCGGAAGTATCTTTGGTATTTATCATGTACCATGTACACAGGATGTCTCACTAGTGTATAATATATCAAATCTTCAATTTTATCCGCTCATCAAAGCAACTTATACTAGAGCATTAAAATATTTAATTAGATATTTCAATTATTAAAATTGTGGAGACTGAAAGAATTCGATATTTAGATTCGAAGTTATGGAACATTTAACGTATCGGTTGCTCGGAGCAAATAAACGAGGGAACATCGAGTTGACTATGAAAACAAGATTACTCATTATGCCTTTCGTTAAGAATTCTGTCCGTTTCTCTTTTTCAACCCGGCGAGTTTTCCGGCGCTCCTTCATTCTCTATTTCTTCGTCGGCACGCAGTCGCAAAGTTGGACAGAACTCGTTATCGGATAGAACAGCCGATTACCGTCCCGTCTCGAGTTCGTCCTCGACTTTTAACGCGATTATACGTCGCTGAAACGCTAAATTGCAGAGCGCGACGAGAGTTAACGCCTACGAAAACTGCAAGTTCGAACGAGCGACCGGCAAACGAATAAGCGAGCATAACCAGGGCTAAAAATGTGCAACAAAAACGAATCAACTACGAATTAATTCTACAGAATGGTCTTTTCAATTTTCAATGTTTGTTTCGTGAAAGGAGCTTTCGTATTTAAAACACACGGAGATTCGTGTTAATACGTGTTATACTCCACGAGGAAGTTTTAGGAATTCAAACACGTTTAATTTGTTTTTAATTCTATACGTCGATGTGGCTGAATGTACTCAGACTTGCTATAAAGCAAGGTATTGTGTGACAAGTTTTAGACAATTCTTTCAGTGTCGTGGTAGAAATCATTTCGTGGAGAACATTGTGTATTTGGGTACAGCAATTGTTAGCATAGCTGGAATTTTTTAGATGAGCTAAGGACTGCAAGTTGGCAGAGAGGGCAATGCGAAATTTATTGGTTCGTCTGGCAACTTACCAGACTTGGCGATGCTTTATGTCTAGTATGAGTAAGGGACATTCGAAAATTAGAAAATTAAGAATTAACACCTGGTTTATACTTTTGAAATTCAACTATTTGAAAATTTGCATCTAGAAGATGCATCAGTATTAATTTAACTACTCAACAAAATAATACAAAATAGATTAAACAAAGACCTACAGTAAACATGAAGAACTTGTCATCCGAATAAAATGTCTGTCCGCCTTTTCCATCGCTATCCGTCACAATAGAATTTCAATTTTACATTTAACAAAAGAATAACGAACAATGCACGCGCACGCGGCAATTTAACCACCTCGCAATAACCTCGTTACAGTAAATAAAACGGTGCTGTTACTATAAAACAAAAATGATCTCTGAACCATTAAGGTTGACGTGTAACCGATAAAACGGTTTAACCGAACAAAGATTCGAACGGGCTAAAAAATCGCGGCGCAGAAAGTAAAAAAGGCGGTGCGCACGTGAAAACATTTGTACTGAATCGTATATTGATGGAAACGCGTTACTGGCTGTTGGAGAGTGAAATAGAGAGAGCTCAAGAAAGCAATCGAGCCTGAATATTTCAAGCATTCGGAATCTGTAAATAGCCAAAACTGCTTTCTACCTATTTGGATAAACTATCCTCTTCGAATCCATTCGAGTAACACCCGACTTCCTAACCGTCTAACGTCGTAAAAATGCGCATACCTTCGATCAATTTACTGCAACGCTGATACCATAAACTTTCGATTGAGCATTCGCTTCTCAAGGGAAAATCTGCTCGTTCGAAAATTTGCTGACACGACCGAAACGGAAGTAATGGCTATAACTGGACTATAGATCTTTATCCAAACATTACTGCAGGAAATATTTTCTACTTTAATCTGCTTTGCAAATGTTGTGACTATTTTATCATTTTCATAGTTTGCGCGGATCGCGTGGTTTATTATTTGAATTGGGGAATTGGAAGAATTTTTTATATAGAAATTTAGACGTAGAGAAATTTAAAAATTGGTGAATTGGTGAATTGAAGAATTGAAGAATTGAAGAATTGAAAAATGGAAGAATGGAAGAATTGAAGAATTGAAGAATTGAAGAATTGAAGAATTGAAGAATTAAGAAATGAAGAAATTGAGATATTGAGAAACTGAGAAATTGAGAAATTGAGAAATTGAAAACTTGAAAAATTGAAGAATTGGAAAAATTGAAAAATTGAAAAATTGAAAAATTGAAACCTAGCAGATTTACTAGCACTTTTTCTATATAAACAAATATTTTATTCTAAAAATACCGCAACTAATTAATGCATTTATAAATAACACTGAAAGTTCCGCGTTACAATTTTTTTCGATGGGAAAGGTTCAAAGTAACGACAAAATTAATAGGTAACTACTGTTTAACATTTAACGATGTTATCGTTCGAAATTTATATTATGGGAGAAATTACGGTAATACTGTCTAACGCAGCGATTAGATGAAAATTATACTGGTATGACTGCAATGCCTACGATATTAACACGCGATGTTACTCGGTCCTTGGTTTGCTGCTACGGTGTTTCTGGTCTATTATCATTTTCACCGTAGTTCGTTCTAGTAAAATTACCTTAACAGCGACTCAACGGTCAACGACTAACAGAGATAAGCGTAACTAATTACTTTCATATTATCTTAAAATTGCGTTTCATCGAGTTAACAAACTTTCGAAAATTTTCGTCAAACGCTCGAATGCTTGTTCGGAACGCGGTATATGTAAAATTCTTATCATAAGATACAATCAGAAGTAGTAATTGAGTAGACATATTATATTTTGTGTAACCATGAAAAGTTTCTTATAAAACATCATGTTTAATATCTTGAAACTGTAATTGTTAGCTTAAGAACGTAGAATTTTTCAGAATTTAACAAATATTTTATCATAAATATTTGTTGATCAATTATTTATTTATAGATGTTATGGTAATACAAAATTTGATAGACATTTTAACATAGAAAATAATTTTACAAAGGTTAACAAAAAATTATGGCTATGCAAGTATAATTATATCACCGTGTATAACTACACAGGTATAAAGTAATTCCTTCAACTAAACAATACAAGCATTCCAACATTTTAACCATCATTTCAATTAAACTCGCAAACAGCAGAGCCATGTAACGCTCACGCGAGATGTATAGAACCTTTACCGTAAATAAAGAAAGGGTTTCTATCCGGAAACACCTCTTCGTTCGCGAACAGCGTCGAAGGATGTTTGTTGATGGAGTCGAGTACGAATTCGACGAGAATCGGGAAACAATCGTGTAGTAGTGTGTAAAGTAATATTGTACCTACGTAAGTACAGAATGCGTTCTTTCTGAAACGTGTTGCTCTCTGTTTTCTACGAGTCCCGATGATTCCTTTCCTTTCGGGTGTCCCTATGGAGGTGTACGTAGACGGCTAGAAAGTAGGTACACGAGTGTAGCGGGTATTTCGTATAGTCGACTCTCTTAATCCCACGAGAGCGAAACATGGTACCCGGTTTCTATAGAAGCAATCATTTCCGACGGAGGTAAATCAAATTTTTTGTTCAAACACTTTTTTTTCGGCGAAACTTGAGTGTAGTTTTAGAAGAGAATTGAAAGATGTTTTAAGATGGAAGGTGTGGAAGATTAATGTGGGATGGTGCGGGATGTGGAAATTGGATATTTGGATTTGATGTCATTGGGTTTTATGTTTGATAAAATTTAGGGATTTGGGAATATAGGAATTTGGAAATTTAGGTATTTGGAATTTTGGGATTTGGAAATTTGGGGATTTGGGAATTTGGGGATTTGGGAATTTGGGGATTTGGGAATTTGGGGATTTGGGAATTTGGGGATTTGGGAATTTGGGGATTTGGGAATTTGGGGATTTGGGAATTTGGGGATTGGGAATTTGGGGGATTTGGTAATTTGGGGATTTGGGAATTTGGGGATTTGGGGATTTGGGAATTTGGGAATTTGGGGATTTGGGAATTTGGGGACTTGGGGATTTGTGAATTTAGGGATTTGGGAATTTGGGAATTTGGGAATTTGGGAATTTGGGAATTTGGGAATTTGGGAATTTGGGAATTTGGGAATTTGGGAATTTGGGGATTTGGGAATTTGGGGATTCGAGGATTTGGGGATTTGGGGATTTGGGGATTTGGGGATTTGGGGATTTTGGGATTTGGGAATCTAGGGATTTGGGAATTTGGGGATTCGGGGATTTGGGGATTTGGGGATTTGGGGATTTGGGAATTTCGGGATTTGGAATTTAGAGATCTGGGAATTTAGAAATGTAGGAATTTAGAAATTTAGGTACTTGGGAATTTAGGAATTTAAAAATTTAATAATTTAGTAATTTAATAGTTTAGGAATTTTTGAAAGTCAGGTCCCCATATATCTAAATTTCTACATTTCCTACATTTCCATTAAACATCTAGAAATATGAAAATTTATAGAATTGAAAAATTCAGATTTTATAATATTCACGAATATAGAAATTTCAGTTCAAAAATCAGAAATGCAAAAGCCTTGATTAAAGTACTTTCGCAATCCACTACTTTTCCCCAAAAAATGTCGGCAACTTTTAGAACCATTTGACCCTAAACATCTACTTAAATCGACTTTTGCACAAGAACGTATACAGCTGACCAAACCGCTTGCGTAGTATTAACTATCAATTAATAATATTCATGGCAATAAATTGTGTTATATCGGTTACGATACCGTTCGTGTACCTCTGTGTACTCTACGTAGATAACAGGAACGAATATAACGGTAGGTAGGAAACAGTAGAAACTAAATTATCAGCAAACACGTTAGATTGCACCTTTTACATTTATTGCCGAACAGTTTCATCGTTCTTCGTGTACTATCGGATTAATCTTGTGTTCGATAAAACGACCGTGGAATAACGAAGACAGGGGAAGGTTAGATAGAAATGTCGGTTAAAATGTCGAAGGGTGTGTCTCTGGTGGAAAGAGGAAATCGAATTTTGAGTGGCTACCTGGCTGGAAGGGCAAAACGATAACCGGAAATAACGAAGTAACGCTGGCATTAGGACGAAGTACCGTTTCGCTCGTTGAACCTTTACCCGACGACCTTAATGCAATTTTTATAAACGAAACGAAAAAGTTCCGCTCGAAGCTGTTGGCCTTTTACACGTCACGTGTTATAGTGTTTTACCGTTACTATGTTTGTTACAGTAAGTTGTTTGCACGAGTAATTTGTTCGTTAATTGGTTATTATAATTGATAATCACTGTTTGCATTGCAACATTAAAATTTCGCAACTAGCAACATACATATTGTTAAGGTTTATTTAACATATGTGTGATAACATGTGTGATGTGTCCTCAGAACGGTTGCTTCAGCAATTTTTTTATTTTATCTGACTTTATTATTATTAGAAATTATTAGGAAGTAATTATGTGTCAGTTTATTTGTTAATTATAATTTATAAGTTAATTTTCTGAATTATTTCATGTGGGTATTATGTGCTTTGTTCGCATGAGTTAACCTAGAAATTATTTATCAAGTAACCATATTATAGTATAACGCAAGTTTGTTGATACATTTATGGTTAGGTTAGGTTATATTAATTTTTGAAATTATTTGTCATAGTTATTGAAGGAAATGTACTTTATTCACATAAGTTGACCTATAAATTATCAAAGCAATAATTCTACAGTAACTCACACAAATTTGTAAATTAATGTTGTCCAATAATTTTGATTTAAACGATCAAATTTCATTACATTAACAATAATATTTATGGTTTCAATAATCAAGTTACAATATACTTCCCAAAATTATTCGGAATCGTAATTCGATGCTAAACAATAATCGATGTTCATGGAAACAATAATGTTGTGTTATTGAATCGTTGTAAAGCAGACCTTAAAATCGAATCGGATCGAGCACTCGATCGTATAATTATCCTTTAACGGCTGTGAATATTAATTCGATAGAAGTCTCCGTTTTGACATTCGCTATTTGTACGATTATTTCGTATAAATTTGCTACGGTCGATTAATGAATATATTGTGGAAGCTCGATAATCGCGTGAAAATAACGTTTCGCTGTATGGAACGAATTAATGGAGGCGTTGTAATAGGCTCCGTGTACACGTGATGCGTTGTTATAATATCAGACGTTGCGCTATTAGTTTGACAGAATGACACTTCAACAGTTTGAACCGCACTATGATAGATGACTTTTACTGCGAGTACGTTGATTAACGTATCGACGCGTTAACGTATTAATCAGTGGGGAAAACTATCGTTTACTATGAAACTGACTGAACATTACATCCAGACGTACATTTACAAATTTCTAGATCTTTAGATTTTGGGGTTTCTAGATTTTTAGATTACTAGATTTCTAGTTTTCTATATTTTTAAATTTTTAGATTTTTAGATTTTTAGATTTCTAGATTTCTAGATTTCTAGATTTCTAGATTTCTAGATTTCTAGATTTCCAGATTTCTAAATCCCCAGCTTGATAAATTCCTGGATACCTAAATCCCCGTCTTCCTAAATATCTAAACTTCTAAGTCCCTAAATCCCTAAAATTCCAAATTCCTAGAATTTAAATTAAATCCCTAAATTTGCAAATTCCTAGATTCCTAAGTTCCTAAATCCCTAAATCCCTAAATCCCTAAATCCCTAAATCCCTCAATCCTTAAATCCCTAAATCTCTAAATCCCTAAATTCCAAAATGTCCACATACCTTCACTCCTTTCCCACATCTCAACATAATTAAATAAAAACTAAATGAGATGTTCATAACTTTCTAATTAAACGAGACGCGAAAATTATTTGCCACGATATCATCTCATGAGACGCCGTTTTTATTTCTCGCCGAAGGCACACAAGAAAATATCGATATTTATTCACAGCACGCCTCATCGTCGTGAACTTATCAATAAACGCTCTTCCAGTCGCGTAGCACGATAGTTTGGTTGAAATGTTTATCAATAACAGTTGTAACAGCGTGCATAAAGGATAACGAGCGGACAGAAACGCAGGAGAAAGATATAGCAGAGAATCGGAAATGAATAGCGTAAAAATCAAAGTGTGCGAGAATTCATCCGCGGATGCTCGTACTACAGGAGTATTTCCGCTTCATTAAACGCGATATCAGCTGCGATCTTTTCATTTCACTGAAAAATCTATTAGCAAAATAGTCTGGATTATCCTTGCTCGACTTTTCCCATTACCGTTCGATTTCGACCCGTTTTCGTGCCGTTCCCCTTCAATGGACTCGGTTTTTTCATTATTCGCATGAATTATTTGATCATAAGCCCGGGCATAGTTGTTTCCATGCATTCTTTTAAAAGCAAACGTGCGATCGTCGAACTGTATAGCGCTTTTGAGGGATAGTTAGGGCTTTTTAAAAGGGGTTTTGTATTTTGTGGTTTATGCTCCTGTGAGAGATGCTTGTGTAGAACGAATTTCTACTATTTTCGAAACTGGAATTTTACTTAAATTCTAGTCGCGATGTTATTTCAATAAAATATTCGCCAAACGATTACCTCAAATAGTTTAACTTTTTGTTTGTCAAAAAATTAAATCCAAGGTAATTGTACCATAAAATAATTTTTAATTAAAATATTTCATCATGGTGCACTAGTTATATGATGCTTATGATGTATAATTTATATGATGTACATGATGTGTAATTTATTTTTTATTTTTTTATAACAGTTAAGTTTATTTTAAATATATCGAGATATCTTCAAGATTTACTTGAAGAAAATTTTTTTTATTGACCATCATTTAATGCATCTCTCACATATTATCAGACAACAAGTAAACATAACCTAACAATTGTAGGATAGTATTATACTACCCCAAGTGAAATTGACGGAATTATTGATTACCTTCGACTAATTTTGAAATATCGAGAAGTGCTTTGATAGTCAATAATGTCTGAAGTAATGAAAATGCAACGGTTGAGAAGGTAAGGTAATCAATGTATGCCTCTTATGGTTGCGTGCATTCTTTATGCATTCAGCTCGTGTTATTTCTTCTGCCGGTTCTTCGGCTTTTTGCCATATGCAGATCGGAATTTACGAGTCGATATGCAAAGAGATCGCATAAGTGGAAAAAAGAGGATTAGGAAGCTGAAGATCGAGTGGAATTCTGAGTTTGTGGATGGAAGTGGAACAACTCAATATTTCTTCGGTACAAACCGTATTTCGACGTTGCATCATATGGTCAAATATTTATTAATTTATAAGTGTTAACAATATTTGTTAACTTGAACATATGAATACTAATAAAATAGTATTCATTAGTTTGAAAATATGAATCACATTTTTTAATCCATATTAAGCAAGTTTCTACAATTTAATACAAATTCTAAATCTTGTGTACAGCATTCTTTCGTCCTCGATGAAATATATTATATTATGAAAATATTATGTACTCGTTATATTTACAGATACATCTTAAAAATTTAAGAAAGCACTCGTGAAAAACCTCTAGAGAAAGCCTCCCGAATTATCAAACAAGGTCTTTTGTGCAAAATCGTGTGGACCTAACCTCAATTTACAGAAAGAGTAGCACTGTTTCCCTATGGAAAATCAAATATAAAAATATCTCATACCGCAATGCTCGCAAACCGTGGAATACCACAGCTCTCGCCATTTTCCCAAAGGAAGTCCGATTTGTTCCCGAGTGTGCTTACAAGCGGAAATCTCTCGACCATAATTTAATAGACGTCATTCGATAATTTCAAGGAGTTATCACGTACACCCATTGACCTTTCCCAATGTTTCCGCCCACTATATCGTTAGGCAACTTTAAGACGAAGTCAGAGAACGAAATGATTAGAAGAGGGCGAAGAATTCAGCGGAGAACGCGGAAACCACTTAAGAGGGAAAATTTTCGTTGAAAGTCAGCAAATAAATAATTCTTGAACGAGGCATTTCCACGGAACGAAGACCCACCTTTCTCTAGTACAAACTCAGTTCAGGTTTTCTATCCTCGTTGGTAGTTGAGTGGGTTCCAGGCGCGACTTTCCTCCTCCCGTGGGACAGTCACCCTTATCAGCCATTGATTTACATCTCGAATTGTTCCTGCGGGAACCCGCCTACCTGTCACACCTCTTCCGTTCCTGTTTTTCTTTGCCGACACTCGGACGGCTCCATCATCCGACTTTTCCTTTTATCCTCCCTTTCTTCCCCTTCTATAACCTCGCGGCTATTCTACGTTCTTTCTCTTATTGCATTCATGCTGCATAACATTTTTAATATTTATCGCATCATTTTCGGATACTTTTTCGCTTAAATTCATTTTTAAATTCTGCCATTTTTCTTGCAATTTTATAGGTTCGGAAAGTTCTGACCGTAAATTCAAACTTTACGGTCGTAAATTTTCAAACTTATTTTTAGATTGCCAAATTTCTAAATCTTATTAATTTTTATGTCTTTGAATTATCAGATTAACACTTTACAGAAACACGAGAAAATTTATGAAGTAGAATTATTTTATATTAAACACAGAACAAAAGTAGTAAACAAAATTTCTCTCAAAATATTTAGGAAGCACCTGCAAAATTCACAGGTGAAGTTGCAGTACATTCGTGTTCTTATCTACAGAAGTAGTTCACGAAGCAGAATTATTCTACGTAAAAGAAGACATAGCAGGAATAAAATTATTGGCAAATATTTGTCTTCAAATATTTAAGAACTCCAAAATTCACAGATCCTTTTATCTACGGAACTACGTGGAATTCTACGCGAACAAAGAAATAAAGTTTGCAAACATCCTTAAATATTAAAGAAACTTATCGTAGATAAATTGCGTTAGTTGCAAATAGTCCCATCGGCCCAACGATGCATGTTTATTTTGAGGTCCATAGTCGAAACGGGAAAACGGTTTTTTTATTCCGTCGAAAAATCAATAATTAACTTACCGTCGCATCTGCGAAGCGTAGTCACTGCAGCGCGAAAAAAAATCGTCTACTTTTTTCCCGCGTTTTTTTTTCGGTTTGCATGTAACAATTTCGTATCACGGTGACTCCAATCCCGGTTGTACATCCTTCACTCAAAACGTTCCGCCCGGTGGCCGTAAAATCCAGCAGCGAATTTGCTTGTAACTTATTTCGTAACGATCATAAGTCAGCCAGAAGTGAATTCATTTTTTTGAGTGATAAATTTCACGCGAAAGGTAGCTACATAATCGATATCCGATACTAACGATGCTTCTGCCTAGCCAATCGCCCTGGAGTCGCATGATACGTCATGCTACAATATCCTGGATTGAACGATTTATTGAGCAGGGCCTATAGCACGCAACAGTTTCGCATACGTGGCCCGTAGGCTTCGAATGTCGTGCTCAGGAAAAGGCCGGGCAAAAAAATAATGGTGAAACCATCAATCTCGTGTGTTTCTGATATTTTCGTATCCCTGCACTTCAATGTTATAGTTTACAACCCATTCTGACGCGCCGCGCTATTGTTGCTCGAATGTTTTAATTTTTACTTTATGTCACTTATCTATTCATGACAGACTTTTGTCATTTGCTGGATGTTACATGAATTTTTAATTAATTATCGTATACCTTCAACAGTACTTCGGTGAAAGGGGTATTCTTCATTTTACGTTTTTGGCTCGCAAATCTGAAGTTTGAAATATATGATATGTTCTTTACGTAATGTTAATGTAATTGAAGAAGTAATATCAGAAATACTGTAATAAATAACTTTATGTGACATAAATGTGAAGAGAACACACATTAAAATTTAATAATGTGAATTCAGTCTTTGGGACATCCTGTGTCTGATACATATGATGTATGGTTCTTCAAGAACCACTAAGCACCATGAACAATGAAAGGTATATTAATAAAAATCGCCTACATTGAACAGAGAATAGTTTATTCCGCGATCAGACCAATATTCCGTGTTTCGAATCGACTCTCAAAGAAGAGGGACGTTAATATCTTCATCCTTAAACGAACGAAATCGTTGCTGATGACTCTATGGAATATCCAGGTTTCGAGCAGAGAGACATACGCTTCAGGACCGTGGAATTTCACGCGGCAGTTAACGGCTGGTAGATAGCAGGGGCGACGTGCCGGTCAGATAAAACGCAAAACATTGGGGCTGACATGCAATTAGTGGCAGCGCCGACTGCAAATCGTCGTGACGCGGTACCGCGAGATTTACTGTTCGCTCAACCCCAGCGATTTCATCCTCTCGTTTCCTACTCGTCTCTCTTTTTTCTCTCTGTCACAGCTTCTTCTTTCCTTCCTCTTACTTTTACCCTCCTTTTCATTCCACTCTAATTTTCTTTGCGCGCTGCCTCAAACGCGGACGCGGACCTCTTTTAACCGCGGCGGATGCATTTAATCTCTTTAGTACGAACCTGCGTCCACACCCTTTTCTTGCTGAGGATCGATACAAAGGACGGATATTTCGTCTTTGAGTTTCGAACTTCTTTTATGGAACTTTGAAAAATATGACACTTAAAACTGACTTATAACTTGGCTACGATGACTCCATTAGGTGACTGTATCCACTAAAACAACTGGTAAAATGGTCATCGATATCAAATTTCGGTCTGATACATTTTTTCCTATCAGCAATAGCAGTCAAGTTATATCAGTGACTTTAACTTTACTGCGATGACAAAGACATACACATCTCCTTGACACCTGCACGTATTAAAAAACTGGTAACATGATCAGCCGATTGGTATCAAATTTCGGTTTGATGTATTTTTTCCTGTCAGCAAAAGCAGTCAAGTTATATCAGTGACTTTAACTTTACTGCGATGACAAAGACGTTCATATCTCCTTGACACCTGCACGTATTAAAAAACTGGTAACATGATCAGCTCATTGATATCAAATTTCGGTCTGATGCATTTTTTCCTGTCAGCAATAGCAGTCTAGTTATTCAGGTGGCTTCAAGTGTCTCACACTGTATACTCACCATAGAATGAGCCCTGATACTTCTGCTAAGACGGACTGGTCAGATAATGATTTGATCAGTGAAACTTGTGATGATAGTTGCAAGGTTCACTCATTTTAAACTTCAGAATTTAAGATGCTTTCGTTGAAATCTCCGTCGATCGAGGTAATCAAATCCCAAAATTGAAACTTTGAAAATTTCAAAAGTTCCAAATCCCTAAGTGCTACTCGACTCGAACTTTCAGATCCTCAAAACTTTCGAACGCTACAATTACTCAGCAAATGACGCCAATATAACGATAGTCAACTGTATCACATTCCAGCGTATGCATACCGACTTGCAAGTTGATTTATGGTACTATGGGCAGACTAATGGTGATGGGACAATCCACTAGTGGAACTATAGATGCAGAAGTTCCTGATCGTACCAACTGTGCAATATAATGCACACAATCAATTACATAATTCTTCATAGACTCGTACACAAAGTTCCTGTAGGATTTAATAACGTTAATTTTGAGTAAATTTAGCAGTCAGAATATATATATACTGCGCGAAATAATCTGTGAAGCCACAACGTTTCAATCTTTGTTTCCGCTTTCTACATTCAATTAAGGCAAAGATTATCGGTCTTTCGAAAGTTGGTGTCTCCTGCAGCGAGCATCCGCAAGATACACGTATATATGTATATGTATATACGGTTTAAATGCGAATATCGACCCCGAGTGGCTGACGGATCGTTTCTAAGTTGAATGTTTCGAGAATTAATCGGCCGTTTGGATATGCTACGGTATTTGATTAATTAGCAGGCTTATATCGTTCATTGTTTGTCGCCGCATGTATTACACGCGTGAACGTATTACAGTTTGCCATTAATAACCCGGGAAATACTTATTTCATTGTTCAGTCAAGATAAGGGGTCATTAACGAGATTTTCATCTGACAAATTAGGTTGGAAACGTGTGGTAGAGAGATTAGGACCGTAATATTTGGTAGGGGTGAAATGATGAGTGTGAAAATTTCAGTGACAAATTTTTAAATTTGAATATTTCCAAATTGTTGACTATTAACATAATAAAATTTCCAAATCTCGAACTCCGAAATTTTCCAAATTTCCAACTCGTTAAACGTAAAAATTAAGCGAAAATTTTCAACTCCCACCTCGTCGATCGACAAATTTTCACGTGGCAAATTTCCTGGACAAAAATTTTTAAATTCGCGGAGTCGTAAACTTCGAGCCGTCGAAATTTGTAAATTTCGAAAACCCACTTGACCGCAGCCGGTATCCTTGACACAATTAATGAAGCCGGAGCGAAGCCAGCCCGCACAAAAGTTGTAGTTACGCCACTGATAAAATCTGCAAGTAAATTGAAGTGCGCAATCAGCCGGTCCAATAAAAGTCGATGAAAACGGTAACGAGCACTTTCGTCAATTATTCTACATCGATATATTCATTTGGTTTACAATCGTGGTCCGATGTTCTTTTCATTTCACTGTTATTTTGTCGCGCGACACGCTCTAATAACGCGGGAATAAATCCGCAGTCGTAAAGGTACAGATTGATAATTTATCGAGGAATCGATCGATTCCGCGAATCGAGAGGGAGCGGTTAAAGGGGGAGAAACGGTGGCTGGCGAAAACCGTGGAGAGAAATAAACGGGAATCGCAGATGGCATCCGTGGCAGCAATAACAATGCAAATTCCGTGCATTAAGAAACTTCTGGTTTCTTAAATAACATCGGAGGCAATTCGCGTCCGTGCTTCGATTATCGAAACGCTCGGAAATTATAACTTCGAATATAAATTCGAACGGTCCGCGAGATTCCGGAAGCGATTTAATTACGCCGGTAAGAAGTTCCGTGGCTTGACAGACGCGTAATTTGCAAGATAATAGAAAAGTCGCGGATAAAAGGAGCTGCCCTCGTCGAGTGGAATCCTTGCTCGTGCCAAGAGAACGAAATAAAAAAGGGACTATACACTTTTTACGGGATATAATTAAATTGATCCGGCTCGACGTCTTTAAAGCCACCATTTTCTCGAGATACGAATTATACTTCTTCCCAGACGAATTATGGCCTCGAAAAATTCGAACCTGTTACGAGTTTGATGGCTATAGTTATTTATGATTTGGACTAACTTTTATATTCTGGTTTATTTCGTTTGGTCTGTTGAGAACTGATTTTAAAATTAATCATTTTTCAGTGGATACTGAAGGACTTAAGTATAATTCTGTCGTTCTAAATATTACTATATTACTATAATAATTATAGAATAATAATATATATGTTTTGGTAAAGCAGGATCCAAGAAAATGAGAAAACTTGAGATTGTGAAATAAAAATCTGAAAAAATTTAAATTAGCAATATTCGTTACATCTCTGGTTACATGGGGGTACCCTGGCTAGTTACGCCAATGAATCCGCTCAGATTCGATCATCGTCCGACCGCCATTAACAAGATTGCTCGATCAAGCAACGTAACATCACTTTTAACAGGTTTGTGGTAGAGATCGTTTTATACGAAGAAATTCACGATCACTTCACTCGGAACGAATCACTCCGAGCGAATAACTCATTGAACTGTTTAAAAAAAGCACTCGTCGAAGCAAAGCTGATAATTGATTTTCAAGCGCTTTACAGAGAGATTTTAAGTTCGACATGATTATTCAAGCAGGGGGAAAATGGTGTTTTTAAAGAGGAAGTTTAAAAGAATGGTTCTACGGACTCGAATGGAACAACAGCGTATTATCCTAGTTTAATTTTCTGTCCTTTCCAGACAGTAGTTCCCCTGTCTCATTTTTCATAAGAAGAGAACCGAACGGAATGAAGTTTCAGTAAGAATCCTTGTTCTACGAGGAAAGATTTCCATCTAGGTTGCTTTATGGATTCCCTCGCTAACGATATCAAGGATGCGCTTGAAAATTATCCTCCTCGCTTGGAGAATCAGATCTCGGATTTCTTTCGTTCGTGTTTCATTCCGATAGGATCGATAACGATTCGCGTATTACGCGCTAACAAAACGCGCGATCTTAATCGCGAATCGCTGTGGGTTATGAAATGGAATTCGAGAAATCGACGTGTATCAGGAAAACGGTATGACGGAACCCAACGGCGAAAAGGAATATTGAGTTCCATAAAACCGATTCTCCGTATTGGATTCTATTTTTACCGTATGTCATGGTAGCTTGTTCCTACACTTTATGGCTTAAATCTCGTTTGCGGTATACATTGTCAAATTTTCGATCGTCAGAAATTGCAGGAGTCAGCTGTTCAATGTTCAATTATATTTATTCTTAATTTTCATCGATTAGGGGGCAATTGGGGGATCTTCGATAGTTAAGATTATTGTTTTTAGACGGATTCAATTTTCACTTAATTATTTTTTATTAATTATTGTAGAGGCAAGGAGTCGGCTGTTCAAGGTTCAATTATATTTATTATAAATTTTAGTCGATTGATGTAATTGGATTTTCAATATTTAAGATTATTATTTGCAAGGAGGTTCAAAGTTTATTTATTAACACTTTAGTGGCCGCTCACACATGTGTGATGACCGGGCCAACTGTTAGCATCTACTCACACATGTGTGTGATGCTACCAAAGGTCAGATGCTGCCAGTTGGTTGGTACTCTTTGTGTGATTATTGAATGCAGGCGATTGCTTCAATAATTATTGTACAAACGTAAAATATTAATTTCGTTGTACTAAATGTGCTATCATTTTTGTCTTATGTGTATATCCACACATGTTGAATTATTTCATGAATCTACATAAAGCTTCTTCAAATTATTTCTTCAAAAATATTACCATCTCACGACATTTATACAATGTACTATAAAATATACTAATAGTACATAAAAATTTAGCTTATATTTGACCGTAGCTTCTTTTACTTTGAATCAACACGCGCCAACTCGTGGGTTGACCTCGGTACATTCGTAAACGTTATCACCGCAACGAACGTTCATAAAAACGAACAAATTTAACGAAGGCAAGTTTCAGTTTTCAATTCGCCACCGTTGCACATAGAAGGTTACAACAAATTTTAATAAAGGAAGAATAATACAAGCGATTGAATACATAAGGTTTACCGGTAATTATTCTCTTTTTCTGTACGCCTTTGCACGTAAATTAAACGACTCGAATTGTCTGTCGGTAACAGAATACATTTCCAATAGTTTGAATCGAAATTGTAGAACAACAGTCGAATTCTTTGCAAGCAATCCGTCAGAAGGTTTGTGTCGATGCACTTTCTCGTATCTATACGTATCGTTCCATTTCGTGGAAGTTAAATTGAAACAAGCTACAAAAACGAAAAAGACATTAAACAACCTCCGACCTTGTTTTTTTATCTATCCGTTTCGTCTATCGATAAAAAGTCTTGTTCTTTGTGATAAATGTGATGGTTTTATCGGCGAGGCTCTGTGATTGAACGAGGAATGTGTTAATGCTGGGATATCCACAGTCGGATACGAGATACTGCGCCTCGAAATTTAGTTTATTGCAAAGTGCAAGAGGATTTATGGACTTAGGGATTCGGTGATTTGGAAATTTCTGGGTTTAGAGATTTGGGGGTTTGGGGTTTTAGGGATTTGAAGAATCAGAGATTTAGAAGTTGAGAAATTAGGTGACTCAACGATTTAGAAATTGGGGAATCAGGTATTTAGGGATGTAGGAATTCAGAGATTTAAAAATTGAGAAATTTGAGGGTTTATGGATTTACAAATTTAAGGTTTGGGGATTCTAATATTTAAGAACAATTTGAGTAAATAAAAATTTAAGAATTCAAAAACTTGGAAATCAAAAAATTTTAAAACAATAATTTAAAAAATTATGAAATTCCCAAATCCATAAACATGTAAACTTGCGAATTTCTTTCAGTGATTTAATAATTTCAAAAAATGAATATTGATTTCATTCAAATGATTTTGAATACCTTCAAAAGTCTGCAAATCTATAAATTCAGCAATTTAAAGATCACAAAACGTATTGATTAGGGAATTTAATTAAAAACCGTACTCCACCGACATTCACCATTATAAAAATATGCTCGTCAATTTTCAACAGCATTGTCGAACTTTCAATAGCATGCTCGAGTCCTTTGAAGAATTTTCCCTAGTAATATAAAATATCGGAAAATTCAAAGGATGTTAAATTTCGTCTAGACCGTGAACGGCGCTGCCATTGTTTCTCGATAATGAGTCTAATAGGAAAATATCATTTGCTCGTTCTCACCGCGTGTTTCGACGACTTTTCATCGAGGCAGAACGCGTACAATCGAGGAGATCTGATTTTCATTCGTTGTCGTGGTTTCGTCGGGCATTTCGAAACGCTTCGTCGACCGTGCACAACCGACCGTTTCCTACACTTCGAGTAATTAAGGAAAATATGTTCCCCTAATTTCCTGGCGAACTTGGAATTCGAAACTTCGAATTGCCGTTTTAAGGTTAACATTCCCGTTAAAGTGTACCGTGTAAACGAACAGTGGAAAAGGAATTTTAGAAATTTACAGATTTGGAGATAAGAGAAATTTAGGGATTTGAAAATTTGTAGATTAGAAAATTTAGAAAAATGGGAATTTCGGGATTTAGGAAGTCAGGAATTTGGAGATTTAGGGAATTAGGGATTTTGGAGTTCGAGAATTTCTAGATTCGGGGATGTAGGGATTTGGGGATATAGGAATTTGGGAATCTTGGGGTTTGGGGATATAGGGATTTGGGAACGTGGGGATTTGGGGACGTGGGGATTTGGGGACGTGGGGATTTGGGGACGTGGGGATTTGGGGACGTGGGAATTTGGGGACGTGGGGATTTGGGGACGTGGGGATTTGGGGACGTGGGGATTTGGGGCGTGGGGATTTGGGGACGTGGGGATTTGGGGACGTGGGGATTTGGGGACGTGGGGATTTGGGGACGTGGGGATTTGGGGACGTGGGGATTTGGGGACGTGGGGATTTGGGGACGTGGGGATTTGGGGACGTGGGGATTTGAGGACGTGGGGATTTGGGGACGTGGGGATTTGGGGACGTGGAGATTTAGGGACGTGGGGATTTAGGGACGTGGAGATTTAGGGACGTGGGGATTTAGGGACGTGGGGATTTGGGGACGTGGGGATTTGGGGATATAGGGATTTGGAGACGTGGGGATTTGGGGACGTGGGGATTTGGGTACGTGGGGATTTGGGGACGTAGGGATTTAGGGACGTGGGTATTTGGGAACGTGGATATTTGGGGACGTGGATATTTGGGGACGTGGATATTTGGGGACGTGGGAATTTGGGTATCTTGGAATTTGGGGATCTAGAGATTTGGAGATTCAGGGATTTGCTGACGTAGGAATTTTTAAATTCAGAGATTTGCAGACACAGGTATTCCAAGATTTGTGGATTTGGAGAATTGGAACTTCAAGGATTTAAGGATCTGGTAATATAGATATTTAGAGATTTAGAGAATGAGGCATTTAGGGATTTGGTGAATAAGTAATTTGAAAATCAGTAAATTATAGAAAGACCAGTTTATAAATTTAGAAATTAGGGAATGAATGATTTGAAAAATTAGCAATCAACCACTGGGGAAATAGAGTATTATAGAAATTTCAAATTCTGTCCTAAGAAATTGTAGTTCAGAAAATTTGAAGTTCCAAAAACATAAAAACTTGAAAATACCAAAGTTACAATTCAGCAAAACAATCGTCACGTCTCCATTAGCATTATCATACACCTTTGGCGTTCACAATCTGCCGGTCATAAAGCAAACAACGGATACATAAAGAAAACGTACTCGCATAAAAGCCCTCGAACGGCACGCAAATAGAATATAAAACCGACACGCGTTAATATACATAGATTTTATCAAAAGGTTGTGCGCCGTGAAATTCGTTTTATTGTCCGTCGTAAAGAAGCGTACATTTTTTTTCGATCGAAACTTGAAGCATCTCCGCGATTCTTCGGCCGCTATTTTAATTCCGCTCGTTTGAAAGTACCTTTTCGTTCGCGACCGCATGTTTTCGGTAGAACGCTTCAGCATCGCGGAATGGAATTTCGTTTACGAAATATCGACAGGCCCGATTTTCGTCGCCAGATAGAGCGTCCCGAAGCGTTGAAATACGGTTCGGGGTGAATTGTAATCGGGTTTTGTTCTCCCTCATTTTACGCGCGACGAGATTACACCGCGAGCAACGAAATCGCTGGCACACAGTTTCTGTACTGTTGTAATTTAAGGAGAGCCACGATCGTCAGGTGTGCTGGAATTCGTTGCATTCCGAACAGCTGGAATGGAAAGAAGTGTACACAAATCTTCGAATCCATTATTTGGTTAGGTTAGAATTCTACGTTTAGAATTCCCCTCATTTCTTCTGAAAATCATGATGGCATATTTTCCTTAATTTGAGAAGTTTAAAAATTATTGGTAGAGTGATAAGATTTGTCAAAATACTCGAAATACATGAATATAAGAATGAATTGACTGACAATAGTCACTCGTTAATTATTATTAATTATATTATTTTATTAAAGCAATGACACGTTTATAATGACATGATACAAAATTATCATAAAGTATGTCATGTTGCAAATTGCCCAAAAATTTAAGATAAAAACCACAGAAATAAAATTGAAAGAAATTTTAATAATCGATAACGTAAACAAAGAGTTCGCAAATTGAAATTTAATGTACATCGCCGATGGACACGTTATTGTTGTACACAGGGAATTTATTAACTATTTGAACGAATAGCGGTTACAGCGGTGTACTGAATGCAATATAAAACTTTCGTTATTTGTCTTCTCGGCTTCTTTCAAGTTTCGGAGTAACTGGCCGTTTTGGAGAAAGTTACGCGAAAGTGGCGAGGTGATTTAGAACGAAGAGGATATTCAAGCGTTTCACTCAACTTTACGCTATTCGGAAAATCAAGAAAAATGGGGGATTATGTTTTAGGAAACAGGGCTTTCGCGTTCGAGCGATTAAAAAGTTTATACGATTATCTGTTAATAAGTGTCTTAGCGGATTACTTGCTCTGAAACATGGACAGGTTCTTAGTACGGAAATTATGAAATACTCGTGTAAGATTAATTACTTTTAGCGTGAAATGTTCCTGTTATGTACTATTTTAACGTTTCATTTAGTAAAACTTTGTAAATCGTAAACTGAGTATGTTTCATTAAATATCATTGAATGTTTACAATTTAAATATAATTACTTTCGAGATCAATTTTTAAATAATATATAATGTTCAATTACTGTTATATTAAATATTTATATATTTTCGCTAGATAAAATAGTTGCAGATTAATTGAAATTCATATAATTAATCTTCCATATACAGGGTGTCTCACAACTGTACATTAGTGTTCTATATTTATGCAGACTTTCGTCACCATTTTGTTTACCTTTTCCGCCATCTTGCACACATATACCACTCAGAACATCTGAGATATTTCGAAGCCTCAACGTTTTACGCATATTTTCCCCGCTTGTTGCAGAGTGATTGTTATTAATATCATTAGGACAACAAAGTGTTTAATAACAAAGACACAGAATATCGCAAACAATGGAAGAAACACTGAGACGACGTAAGTTTCTCTTTCTCTTTGCACGAATATTTCGAGTTGTGGTTTTACCGCAACAGGTTTCATTAACAGGAAACCAAGCCTCGCAAGCTACGGACTCGGAAAATTTAACAGCTAATCAGCAAGATGAGAAGAAACTGCAGGAAATTCCGAGGAAGACCTTCAAGTACTATTTTAATAGATTTAGGTACTATCATTACTGGTTTGCAGAAAAGGTGGATACCATACTTGGGATCGTATGTTTTACTATAATTAAAATTTATCTTTTCCTCATGGGACGCGAACAGATCAACTTGCAAGACGGTGAAGTAATGGACGTGATGGGAATGGACGATGATCCGTTCGATTAAAAATATTTACTTTCATTCTTCACAGAATTTGTATTCTAAAATACATGTCTATATCTTGAAATATATTTTATTATACTACTAACCCGGTTTTCCTATATAAATAGATCTCCAGAATTGTAATTCTTTTTAAATTTTTACCTTGGTCAATATTTATTTATTTATAATCACAATGTGATTAAATGAAATTCCTCTACTGTTAAATGTCGTCTAAAATTTTCTTATCCTCGTTAAATATTGCGTAAGATATTGTAACAAAGTGCTGAATGTGCAACGGAAATACTTGAACTGAGACGTTCAAGTATTTACGGATCGAACGACCCCGTGTTCAGTCCGTTTTAAAAGGAGAAAATACTGTCGCTAACAAGATAAAAACATCGTCCGCGAGGAACATTGATTTCCACAGAAAAGAATCGTATTCTAAATGTGGAATTGTTTCGCTTCGTTTGCAGGTGATTTAGAACATGTCTACCAGTGGTATATTGCAGCTGTAGAGTTTAAGATATTCAAGAGTTGATCGTAAAATATACAATCCAATCTTCGCGAGGTGTAGCACGTAATAGCAACTATTTTTGAGAGATTTCTTGTTACGTAGTATGTAGACTTATTTGGCAGCAGTCGTATCGTTCGAACAGCAGTACAGGCAATCTGGAATGTTTACTAGCGAAATTTATAGCACTTCTCGTCCTTTATTTCATTTTTTCGTTCGACGCAAAAAAAAGGATGTATTTCTTTCTTCTGTTACTGGGTATATTTCAAAACGTGAAGATGGATAATTTGCTTTTCCTTTGCATCAATGGTGGTTTTCAGAAAATGAAAGTATGTATTGAGATTTTTTTTGTAATTTAAAAATTGTGAGATTTAAACAGAGGAGAGAGACACATCTATTTCATCGTATATTGCTTCATCAGACGCTTAGAAAATATAAATGAGACAGTCTGCAGTTGATACCAATCCTTCGTATACCAGTTATTCATCATTCAAAGATCAGATAAAATATTTGTAAACGTCGAAAGATCAAATCACAGGTCGCTTAAATAAACAGAGAAGCCAGTGCTCCCATTTCATCGCAAATTACTTAAAATGTCACTCGAATATCAAAATCACTAAAGAATTTAGGAAACGAAATTTAAGGACAGTCAAATTGATTCTAGCCCCTTTAAATATTACGGTATTGCATATCGTCTGAAGATTAAATACAGTATTTTCCGATAATTAAATCATACGTCTCCTAACCAAATAGAGAATCAAAGTACTTCATTTCATCGCACTTAAACCAACACTCGAATATCCAAGTATCTAAAAAATGCAAAAGATAAAATTGAAAAGCAGTCTAAAATTGATCCAAACCCCAGACGGTATTGAACATCGTCAGAAACTAAAATAGTGTCCATAAATTTCGTGCGATTAAATCATAAATCACTTAATAAACAATAGAAGAGACGACATATTTCGTCGGTTCCAAAATCGGCGTACCTTTAATCATCGATCGAATTAACTTTTCATGGAGTCGTTGGCGGATTAAATTTAGAGGATGGCAATAAAGCCGAAAGAACCGACGAACAAAGAACGATTGAAATTCTAGATAAACGATCGCGTAGATCCCCGTTAAATAGGCGAGGCGTCGTTGCGTGAAATATTTCAGCTCGTATTATCGGCGATATAGGGGCGTAGCCGGTGAACGGCGAAGATAACAAAAATCACACAACAGGTTGACGAACGTCGGCCGACGGAATTGGAACGATGGCCGAACGATAGTCGGCCGATAGATCAATCAGAAAACGTTTTTAGAATCGGATTTACGTGCTCGATCTCTGCGACTGCTATGAAAATTTAAGCGCAGCCGACGGCGGTGCAACCCTATGCTCGATAATTTATCAGGATCATTCGGAGGGTGGTGTGCGTTAGCTAGCCGGCCAGCCAACCAACGGGCAAGAATAGGTCGCCACCGAATTTATGATAACGATAACATTGAATAATTCGCGGCAACGATTGATCGTGCACGGCCACGTCGAGATCAACCAACGCGACACGCTTACGCTGCAGCCTGGTTGGCTATCAAAATTAACGCGTGACGAATAAAAGTTATTGCTCTCGATTCGCGAGATTAATCGACCTACGTAACGAGCCCTTCAGGGCATACGTGTAACTAGGATTTTTCCAGGATTGCCTACCTTAGATTTATCGATAGTGTCAATACGTCGACGATGACCGAACGCTTTTTTAACATCTCGCTGTTTAATGAAATTCATCTGCGACTTTTGGTATTTGGGTTTCAGCATTTTTAAGCTGGGAGTTCGGTGACTTATGTATTAGGAAATTTGCAGACTTTTGTGCATTCAGAAGTTTAGTACTTTTGTGATCTGAGAAGCTGTGGATTTGCAAAGTTGAATGTTTCATTTAGAAACTTGGTGGTGTAGAAATATCAGAATATGAAAATTTGAGAATGTGGTATGTTAGAATATTCACACCTTCATGCACACAGAATTTTTTAAACTTGAAACTTTGTACATACAATAACTTCGAAATCTAGAAATTTAGAAATTGTCCAATTTCTGAATATGTCAGAAATATGTAAATCTTCGATAAATTCCAAGCGAAATCGCCTTCTCGACTTTTATTGACAATATATTAAATATTTGTCCATAACTGTGCAAGCTTCACTGTTATTCCAATAAAAATTCATTTAAAAGTGTACTAAATTTTTAAATACAAAAATAATAAATAAAATATGATATGCATTTCGTGGCTATTACATTGAAATGTCGATTTATATTTTATTTAGAAAATAAAATCGATAGCATGTATTTTATTCATAGACCGAGCTCGATTTATTTGCACCATATCTGTTATACTATCTAGCACAAACGTCAGTACAGTTGGAATATTCAATTATTTAATCGAAACAAACGTACACGACCGATCGAACGATATTTATTTATAATTCTACACTCTTCCCGCGTTCGGACGTTTAATTAATTTAACACAGTCTTTCAGCGTGGAACATTTTTGTTCGGGCATATTAATATTTTGATGAACGAAAACACACGGGATTTTAAATATTTATATATTCAAACTGACCCCATGTATGGAATCAAATTAATGTTGTTGCCGAGTGATAACTTTTCTCGGTTTTGTACGCGGTCAACGTCCATTTCCATGGTATTGCCAAATGTAATTGCGTATCATTGAATTTCAAGTTCCAATAAAATTGCAGAAATTAGTTTCACGAAAAATCATTTGCCGAAATGTTTCGATTGCTTTACTAATTATTAAATTTTCTAAATTGATAGCGTGTAATTTAAACTTACAAATTGCGTGGAAGCGAAATATTAAAAAATTAAAAAATGGTATTGAAAATATTAATTTCGATGTTGCTGTAGAAATTAAATTAGCTGTAGAATGCATTGGATTTTCACGTGTTAATATCACTACGCGTTATATCGCCATGAATTCGATTCCCACGCATTAATGTTACTACGCGTTATATCGCCACACGTTACTTTGCCACGCGTTGTATCGCAACGCGTTATATCATAACGAGTTGTATACCTATGCGTTGCATCGCCACGCATTGAATTACCTCGCGTTAATATTACTACGCTTTATATCACCATGAATTGGATTCCCACGCATTAATGTTACTACGCGTTATATCGCCACACGTTATTTTGCCACGCGTTGTATAACAACGCGTTATATAACAACGAGTTGTATACCTATGCGTTGCATCGCCACGCATTGAATTACCTCGCGTTAATGTCACAACGCGTTATATCACCATGGATTCGATTCCCACGCATTAATGTCACTACGCATTATATCGCCACACGTTATTTTGCCACGCGTTGTATCGCAACGCGTTATATCACAACGAGTTGTATACCTATGCGTTGCATTGCCACGCATTGAATTACCACGCGTTAATATCACTACGCGTTATATCACCACACCTTATACTGTCATGCGTTATATCGCTACGCGTTACATCACCACGCGTTATATCACCACGCCTCGTTAATACATACACGAGCAAAACCTTACTCATCATACATTTGACACCTCGTAAAATGTAGGAATCTGAACAATTTTTAAGTTCGAAAATGCGAACAATTTAATTCCAAATAAGCAGATACAGTATTAAACTACCAATGAGCTTGAAAATTTATTTAAAATTCTTTTAAGGAACATTTTTCCTTAACGAGCATAGAAGTATAAAAAATGTAAAGTGTGGAGTTTTCATTTAATAATGTTGTTTCATTTGCTAATGGTTCATACAAAAAGCTAGACGTATCTTTTTCTGAAGAAATATTACATTTCAAAACGTGATGACGTACCTAGCATACTCGTATATTTTTCTTTACATTTATTTTTACCGTACTCTTAGTGGATTACATAAAAATACCATAAACCTAAGAGTGTGTTTATTTTGTTTATAACTACATCCTCTCGAAGCTTACAACCACTGCCAGGATTTTTCATATTTAACTCTTTCTTCACACGGGTGACGTTAATTAAAAGTGCTTACATTTTTTGTGACGATATATTAGACTTTCTGTTTAAACTTTTTTCTTAGCTGATGAACTATGATTTTTTCATTTATTGTTTCTGCTTAATAATTATATAATATTTTACCATATACTGTATTTGTTTGGTGCATCGTCACATAATTCGTGAAAAATACAATAAATTTCGTAATAATAAATTGTGATTTTCGACAAAAATATCACGCAACAACACATTTCTTTGAGAAGTATTTTGCCAGCGTTATACATTACAGGTCGTTGATTGAAACTACTACAGTCGCAGTTGCACCGGTTTAGATGCAATTTAACAGTTCATTGTAACCATGTCAATCATTTTGTTTCTACGCTTAAGTCTTGAGGCTATACTGCAGCGAACTTGCAAAAGGGAACATACGTGGTTGCTGTTCAGGCGATATTGCTTGCCTCAAGGGTTTAATAACAAGTTCTACTAATAGATTCTCAACGTTGTATAAAGCATACGTATGTTTACCACGCTTGTTTTACGTACGCGTCTTTACAGCACAAAGAAACTGGTTAACTTCTCAGATGTCTTGTTTTCGTTTTGAATATACACGAATATATTAAGTGCACTTAAGATTTAACCATTGTTCCACCCTTGTAATTATACATAGACATTTATTAACTGTTGTAAATGTATGTAAATGAATTTTTATGACTTTATGGAAATATTTTGTAAGACATTTAATACCCGCACATTCTAAATTTAAAAATTTTCAAAACAGAAAAATTCCAAATTACCGAATTAAACGAATTCCGGAATCCATAAAAAGTCTGTTACGTACACGACTAAAAGTCAAAGTTTGAAGATTTATTCGCGAACGACTTCAATATAAGTTGCATTCGGGATAGTGGTATTCACTTCGAATTTATTTTCCGGCAAAACTAAAAAACGTATCCAATTTATTTGCATCTAATTGAAAGGTAGCAGTGCTTAATACAGGAATTAAATTTCTCTAGTAATTAAACTCTGGGCTTGAAGCTTTCGAGCGTGGCTTTAGCAGTGGATCGACGAGTTCTAAACGATCCCAGAGCGGTTGCCGTATAAACTTCGAAACGCCGTGGACCGAAAAACGAAAGCTCCTTGAAGAATCTTCCTGCTGAAACGCTTCGAGATGGCACGTGAAGAAAATTGAATGCATTCCTCGACTACGTTCCGTTCAAATAACGACTTGAAACATGTCTGACAACCGCGACCGATCTGGTTTTTATATTATACATGTAATATGCTCAACTTTTTCGAATTGTCGAACCGTTAAAACGAGGAGCAGAAAATATGCGGAAGAGATAGTAATTTATTTTGACGACCACTTCATATTTTCTGTAATTATACATCGTGTAATTTTCGTCTCATATTTCCTAAATAAATTACTGCTTTTTGAGAAAACGAGTTGGTAATATATTGTGCGATTATATGCGTGGCAATGTAACGCGAGAATGTGCAAGAGGTAATACAACGCATGGTAATAACGAGAGTCGCTATATTGACATGTGGTGATATGATGCGATGTGATGGAATATGTGGCGATACAACGCATGGTGATGTAACGCGTAGTGATATTAACGGGTGCTAATTCAGTGCGTGGTGATATAACGCGTACGTATACGACGCGTGGTGATATAATAAGTAGTGGGGCATTAACGCGTGGTAATTCAGTGCGTGATGATACAACGCCTAGGTATACAATGCGTGGTAATACCACATGTGGCAATATAACGCGTGGCAATGTCACATGTGGTGATATAATAAGTAATGACATTAACGCGTGGTAATGCAGTGCGTGGTAATACAATGCCTAGGTATACGACGCGTGGAAATACCACGTGTGACAATATAACGCGTGGCAGTGTCACATGTGGTGATATAATAAGTAGTGGCATTAACGCGTGGTAATTTAGTGCGTGGTAATACAACGCCTAGGTAGACGACGCGTGGTGATATAACGCGTGGAAATACCACGTGTGGCAATATGACGCGTGGAAATACCACGTGTGGCAATATAACGCGTGGCAATGTCATGTGTGGTGATATAATAAGTAGTGACATTAACGCGTGGTAATTCAGTGCGTGGTGATATAACGCATAGGTATACGACGCGTGGTGATATAACGCGTGACAATACCATGTGTGGCAATATAACACGTGGCAATATCACGTGTGATGATATAATAAGTAGTGACATTAACGCGTAGTAATTCAGTGCATGTCGATACAACGCCGTAAGCAAAACCTTACTCATCAAAAATCCCCAACCAATGGTTCCTTCGACTTCTCGTCCCAATTTTCCCCAGGAAGACCGACGATATTCAGCGCAGAAGTTGCGTTAAGTTGACATAATCCGTAACGCATTTGTTGTTGGAAATTCCACGGTACAATCAAACGCAGCGAAAGTTTACTGGATGTCTTGTTTCAAATAAAGCCATTATTCCCGCTATAGTAATTTCGTGTGGATTCGTTCAGCGCTAGCACAGTGAGTTACTGTGGCTTTTCCTTGGTTGCCAGAAATCTCAAAGTTGCGTATATAACACAGAATAGTTGCTTCTCTCGTTTCTGCCTCAAATACTTTCCACATAGTTCCAGCGAATTACGCGGGCTTGCAGTACAGCCAACAGTACGATTTAAATAGTTCGAAGGGATTCCCCTTGGAAAAAAAATTCCATAAGAGCTTACCGTAATCCATTTCAGGCTTCGTAATCCACCTCGCAATCTCATTTTTCACTTTACTTTATCAACCTTACATTATTCCGTTACAGTCATGCGAAATATGGTGGATCTCTTATTTTATGACACGCTGGCTGACTTTAATTTTAGAAAAGTCCAGGATTAAATTTATTTTTCTCGCGTTTTATGCTTCTCATTTTTTATGTGTTCATGAATTTTAATATAGTATTAGCACTTTTGGGACTTGGATTGTAATTTACTGTTTGTGAACTTGAAACTGATTTTTCATTTTGTGGAGGGGTCGAGGAGAGTTTGAGAAGCTGGAGTGTGGGGAGTTTGGGAATTTGGAAGTTTAGAATTTGGTGAGAAGGGTAGAAAGGATTTGGGTATTTTGGATGTGAAGGATTGATAATTTGCAAGTTGGAGTTTGGAAATTTGCAAATTGGGGGTTTGAGTATTTGGAAATGTAGCAATTTGGGAATTGGAAATTTAGCTGCTTGGCACTTTGGTGATTTGTCAATTTAGTAACTTGTCAACTTGGTAACTTGATAGCTTCATAATATGGAAACTTGCTAACTTGTCAAAGTGGACAACTTGTCCATTTGTCACTTTGGTAGCTTGGTAACTTGGTAATGTGGAAACATAGCAATTTGCCAGTTTGTCACTTTGGTAACTTGCTAATAATTTGATAAATTAGGAATTGCATAGTTAAGACATTATAAAACATGAGAATATAAAAATTATGAAATGAAAGAATTTGAAGATATGGAAATTTGAAAACCTGAAATTAGGAACATGTTAATTTAGCAATGCAATAACTCGAAAACTAGTAAATTTAAATTTCTAATCATGCAGTATCACATATGCTAAGCTGCATCCTACATTACCCTAGCATATTCTGATGTAATCATCCCAACTGTAATTACACTGCCTCAAGAAACGCAGAATCTCCGTTCACATATTACCTACACAGCAACAACAAATAAATACAGAAATCATACGCTGTTCGAATATTTTCTCGTCAGCTAATTTTTCCTGTGAAAACACGAACTTTTATAAAGCTAGCAGGTTGATAAATCCAAAGTTAGACCAGTTGGTTAAAAGTGATCAGGATCGAAAAGCGTGGATCGTTCATGTAACGTTACCAGCGAGTGATCTTTACAGGCAGGGATCGGTTTAATGGATAAATTTTTCCCCCGAGTGATTTTAGCAGCGCAACCAATGCGGACAGCCTCGACTTTCTGCGAACGTATCCTGGATAGGTAATTTTTTCCGGCACGTCGAGCGTTTGCAGGCTGGTTCGAATTGAACTGGGAATTACGCGGCCCCCAATTAAATTTCTCCATTGGTCCGCCAGTGTGATTCGAAATCGATACTATGTAGCTCGAGTGACATCGTGTAATAATGTCGATGAGCTGACTCGTCGAGTGGTGGCTCGTGGAAAAACACTGAAAAAGAGAGGAGAGAGTGGTGTCTCTCGCGATCTGGAAAATCTTCGAGCGTAGTCGAATGAAAAACGATGTAATGATCTTGTTGTGCGCAATTTCGCGGTTCGTTGAGAGTCCTCGATATTTCTTTCGTTCGGACCCTGATTTTAATATGAGCGAAACTTTTTAAGGATAATTACTGTCGCGCTTCGAAACGCGCGGTTTCAAAGGCTACAATCTAATAGAAAGTTTGCTTATCGCGTTTCCTGGTTCGCCCTCTCGTTGCTCGATGAAAGGCCTTTCAATCTTTTTCCTTCGATTCGTTAATCTATTTGGCGAATTTCGAGATGCAAATTGTTATTCTGTAATTTGCGAAATTTTTATGGGTGCGATTTTGTGTTGGAAATTTTCGATCTTGGAATTTTGGAATTTTTTAGGTGTTGGAAGTTTGAAGTATTGGAGATTTGAGGTCTGGAACTTTGAGGTATTGAAGATTTGAGGTGTTGGAATTTTGAGGTATTGGAAATTTGAGGTGTTGGAAATTTGAGATATTGAAGATTTGAGGTGTTGGAGATTTGAGGTGTTGGAAGTTTGAGGTATTGGAGATTTGAGGTGTTGGAGATTTGAGGTGTTGGAGATTTGAGGTGTTTTAAGTTTGACGTATTGGAGATTTGAGGTGTTGGAACTTTGAGATATCGAAGATTTGAGGTGTTGGAATTTTGAGATATCGAAGATTTGAGGTGTTGGAATTTTGAGGTATTGGAGATTTAAGGTGTTGGAATTTTGAGGTATTGAAGATTTGAGGTGTTGGAATTTCGAGGTATTGGAGATTTGAGGTGTTGGAATTTTGAGGTATTGGAGATTTGAGGTGTTGAAAATTTGAGGTATTGGTGTTTTGAGATATTTGAAGTTGAAATGTTGAAATTTGGAGGTGTTAGAGTTTTGAGGTATTACAGTTATGAGGTATTGAAATTATGGAAATTATTATCTTCACCTTTCGAATTTATAACATCTCCATCTCCTAACTTCCAGTATATAACAAATTAATAATTTCTATAAAAATTGTATAAAAAGTAAAGAAAAACTTGCTTTGTCAGAATTCATTAAGATACAACTATACATATTCCACATAAAGAGGTATTCAACGATAAAAATGCACGTGAGAAAAAGTACATACAAACGTGTATTAATTATTAAAAGTTAACGAGTATATTCGGCTAAACACAGAACACGTTTAACTTGAATTCATAGGGTTTGCGAAATTGGAACGTCGCTGTTTTCTAAGATAATACATTTACGCAAGTGTCCTTCCGTTTGCAAAATGAATGTTTCTCGTTAGAACATGATGCAACTCTGTCGGATGGACCTACTACTAATTTAACTTCCGGTGGTACGCCAACGGCAAAGTTAAATCGATCCCGAATGAAGGTCTTCAGCGTGTTTCTCCTGGAACGACGAGAATTCAGTCAGATCGTTAAAACGAAAGCCGCAGGATTCATTAAGGGTGCGACAAAAAATTCGTTCTGACAAACATTCTTCTCGTTTGTTTTTCTTTCTGGTTATGTAGGAAGTATATAGAACTATCGGTAATTAGTGTATAACGTCTGAGACTATATTAAAGAATTGCAAAATAAGTTGCAAAATAAATTTCATGATCACTTTTCACTATTTTCTAGTCTTACTTCTATTTTCAAGATTTATTTAACATTAATGTTTATTAATATGAGTCTCATGTTTATTAATATAAGTCCATACTAATTATATTTAGTAAAACTAGAACACAATTAGCTAATATTAAATAGACATGAAATGAGATCATCAGGTATTCATTTAATTAATATTAATTAACATGGATCTAATATTAATTAAAATGGTATCGAACGTAATAATATTTCCTATGACTTAACATTCAACTCTGTCAAGAAACATCTAACCTCTTGTACTATTTTAACCAAAAACTTCTTCAAAACTTCTTCAGCACTCTTCAAAATTTGTATAGTCGACTGTATTATACCAAATTGCCATTTCAACCCTCTCCATTTTAATATAGTAGCAGTAATCAGTTTCTGATGCACCCAACAAATAAATCATAGATCAAATCATCAAAAATCCATCGTTTTTTAATCTTAATAAATCCGTCACACAGCAGTCCTCCCACCATAACACTTACCCCCTTGCAAACACGTTATATTCATGGGATTTCGCGTAATAGAATTCGATGTTCGGATAACTGGTGTAACTTTGTGATTTATAATCTGGCCAGGCTGCTATATTTCAGCAGAAAGGAGAAGGGGAGAAAATTGTTAGTCGTTACACGCGAACGCTCGCATGGCCATCGAAAAAAAAGCGCTTTTGTACAACAGGCTGGTAACTGAACAACTCGGAAAGCGATAATCTGCGCGACAAAGGGTCGTTTACCATATCTCTTTTAAATGAAAATTGAATTTTCGTCAAGGGATGCGTCGTTCCTGCACCGTGTATACTCGTAAATAACGATTTTCTTTGACACCGCTTTGAACGTCTATGCTTCTCTTTTTTCTTCCATTCTTTTGTTTCTCCTGCTACTTTCGTTACAAAAATAGCAGGAAAAATGTGCTAACGAAAAATGTTGACTCATTGCGTTTAAGTGCTTAATGGCCCTAATTCAGTTCTACGTTTATTAGACTCGTGATATGTTCGTAATTGCCACTCTTTGTTGGTCCAATTATTAGGCAGAAAATTTTTACTTCCTCACAATTTCTATTTTCCCAAATTTTTCAGTTCAAAATTCTGTTAATTAGATTTTGAAATTTTTTTTAATTCAAACCATTTTTGATCTTACGAATTTATTAGGTTATGTAAACTCTATTTATTTAAACGAGATCCGTTATATAACGAATAGTTAAAAAATAGAACATACAGTAAAAATAGAATGTAAAAGAGTATAGAGGTATTAGAAAGAAGGACACGGATTCAAGGTGAAAATGAACAGGCGAGGTAGTTGTTTGCGCATACATGCAAATCGAAAACTGTACGTACAAGGTAAGTTCTCGGTAAGCGCCTCTATTGCATAGATTGCAACAACCGTTGCATTAACACCCAACAAGTCGGGGCCGCGGTAATCCAGGCATTAGTGTCATTGATTTACGAGGGAACGCTGCCAAAACTTTTTCACCCGACTAACGATCCGTCCGGGCTGTGCCAAAATCGAAATTTCTAAAAATTTCAACACGATTTCCCTTTGTTTCTTGTTTCTAGTTATTTTCAATGGCACAACAAATATAATTAAAATTAAAAATACAAAAATCGATTGCACCTTTGGGATATGTCTTTGTCTCTATAAAAAACAGAGATGAATTAGAAATAGAAATTTGGAGTTCAAGAAAGTTATTCTAAAAAATTTTTTAATTTTAAATAGAATATTGATCTGATTTAATAAGGTTAGTAAAGATGACAAAGATGATACTTGTTAAAGGCCAAGTTGAAGCTACATAAAATTTAGGTTAGGTTAACATATTTTAGGTTAGGTTAAACAGTCGTGTATGCAGTATTTTGAATAATTTTCTGTACAATACCTTTGGATACACTTTTCTCAAAGATTGTACAGTTGCCTATCAACTTTCTAACAACTAAGAATTTTTCTGTATAAACACTGACTTAATATTAGGTTTATCGTAAACAATCAATTAATAAAATAAAAATCGATGAATTAAAAATTAAATGACAGAATATGTGTTCTACGGTATAATAAACATCGATTGTAGACAGAAATAATAGCAACATGGCGCCCATATTCGCGGTCATATATCTAGCTGCGAGGATAAAAGCTTTAACTCGTGAACCCCGATTTTCATTGCGCTCAAGTCATTCCCAGGGAAATAAAAAGGGCCAAAAAGCGTCTCGATCGAAGCTTTAAAACCGCTCATAAATTCTTTGTAGATAATATCGTTAAGAAGGATTTAACAAGACCCCGTGTATCGCGGAAAGCAAGGAGCAGAAAAATGGAGGATGTTATGGGGCAGAATAACGAGAAAGATCTAGGAGAATGCTTATCGTCATCTCGGCCGTGCTCGTTTTTCTCATCTTCTCCGTAGAGCCTGTTCGAAATATTTAAATTCAGACAATTCCGGGTCGACGTTTTCGCGGCTTTCTTTTCGCGGAAAGTCGTTCCTCGGGCCAGGATTAACCGACGATATTATTCTTCAATTTGGATTAAGTTCTTCCGTCGCGGGGAACGAACGAGTTTTGCGGCTCTTGACGAATCGAAGAACGGCGTACCATGTCAGCCAGATTGATCCGAGACGAGAACGTCGACTTGATTTTCAGAATCTTACCCTCTGAATAAAATTTCCCCAAGAAATTCCAAAGGCTACCGATAAATTTTGATTGAATGGTCCGAGATCATTGTTTTTTTCGCTGCGACGTTTTATGAACCGGATAGATAAGATGGAGCAGACATATCGCTGCCGTAAGACGGACATAAATTTTTTATCGGATCATGCATTCGTAAATAACTGAAAAACTTTATACGTTCGTCATATTTCATCCTGCATCCGGTCTGTTATTCTGTTGATTAATCGAACTGTTTATTCGATTATTTACTGCTTCGTGCAGGATTAAATATGGAGCTTGTGTAAAGCCTTTTATGACAGGTTTCTTTAGATTACCTTTTTAAATTAGCTCTTTGAATAATGTTCGTGTAATGTACATGTATGCATATTTATTTTATAATTGATTGTTATTATTTTTTATATATAAAGATTTCTGGTAACATTGTATGATGTTGTGTTTGTCCAAATTTGCAAAATTGAGACAAAATTTCAAAATTAAAATTTTGCTAAGTTAAATAAAAATTGTCTTTACAAGTATTACAAAGAATGTGATTTCTTTTAAAGTTAAGTTGTATCAAAAGTCGAGAAATAATAGAAATTTAAATTTCCACGTAACGACAGTGTACGCCACGTGCATATATTACGAATTTTTGCAGCGTTCGCGCTTACACAGATGTTGAATCAGTTATGAGAACATTAAAGAATCACCAGACATCCTCAGATGTGTCGTGCGCACCCTTTATCGCCCTTTAGCGAGTTATACGAGAGCGATGGCCTATAAAAAAGTGCCACGTTACTGGCTGCTATCATCAACCCTTGATCTTTGTCGGAGATTGAAACGTGCTCGATACCGGCATCAAAAGCGTTTCACCGAGACATATGAACAAGATATTAGACTATAAACCGATTTACATTATTACAAGATTGTCACCTTTCTTCTTTACAACGTATAACACATATTCGTTCTATGTATTTTTTATTTTTATCTCAGGTCTGCAGGATTTTAACATGCTGAGATATTTTCGTGTTCAGAAAAAGAGATAGATGTTGGAAATTTAGAAATATAGGAACTTCAAATTTTTAAACTTGTTTCAACTTTTCCAGTTCTAAATTATGAAATTTAAAAATTTAGAAGTTTTGGAACATAATGTTCGAGTCATCAGATAAATAAATTTCAAGAATAGTCATCTATCAATTAACTGATTTACAATGCAGTTTTTTATAACCCCATTTAGTGAAATTGAATAATGTTTCATACAGTTCGAGTTCATAATTGGACTCCGAAATAAATTAAAACCGAGAACGATTTTTAATTAGTCAAGAAAAAAGTAGCAAAAAGTTGCAACTCGCGAAATTACCATACACGCTGTTTATAATTTCGCTATGATATAATGAACTCGCATGCAAGATTCACTACAAACGTGCAGCGGAATTATACGCTGTAAAAAAGAAACGCGTAGTAGAAAGTCATGCAGTACCTATTTCAATTTTTTACTTGATCTAGAATTGTAACAACTAGATTTAAAAAATGTCATTTTAAGTAGATTGAAGTGGACCACTAACTTGCAAAATTTTAAAGCTCCAAACTTCAAAAGCCCAAACATTTGAAGATCCTATATCTCCAACTTCAAAATTTTTTAAAATTCCAAAACTATTTCAAAACTATTCCAAAACTATATTTTAATTAAAGTTGTAGTTCTAACCTGGGTCACCAGCTGGCCTTACGCCCCAGCTCATGTGTTGACATCGGTATCATATGTAACAATTCGAAACATCTCAAAAGCTGTCCACAAAAATTACTCTAACTCCACCGATATTGAGAATCATCGAGATCATTAAGATCCTATTTGCAAGGTATACGAATGTTTACGAATTCACCACACGATTTTGCAACGAGACATTTCCTGTGTTAATTTTAACATTTACGGTCGTGGTAATTTTATGTCGGTTCGAAGACAGTAGGGTAACAAAAGGATAGGTTTGTTCGTACACGATACAGCTACGGAGTATCGAGAATTGCTTCACGGCTAAGTTACAACATGTGATACGATTATACCGGCATTATTATTCTGCGCCAAACTGTTCATGGAGCTCCGGGTCCAACTATAAGTGTGGCTGGTTGTTAAACAAGTTAGGGGACACAGTTCAGGAGTCCACCGCGAATTACCAACTCGATCACAAATGTCAAACCCGTGGAGTTCACTTCTACCTGTTGTTTTCGCGATAACGACGTTTTCCTTGGATGGTAATTTAAATTTCGATGAAATACCCCGAGCTATCTGGACGCTCGATATCGTCGATCGGAATTTCCACGGCATTTTTCTTCCTTTATTAAAACAGTTTCTGTAGCTGCGCAACGGAACGCAGCCAAGTATTTATTAATTTGCCGAAGTTAGATAGATTTTGGTACGAAGTGAGATTGTGCTGCACTGATTTCGGTTTATAACTCGGTTGGGAATTTGCGTTCCGGAACATTCGCCAAGTTTCTGTTAATGGAATTATAATTAATTGCTTAGATAGTGACGGAAGGCTCTTCCTGATCGTACTTAGATTTTCGATTTTTATCACATATGCAGTTCATGTATTCAGTCATTTAGGTGTTTATTTTTCTTAGGTCTTTATTTTTTATTAGGTGTTTTCAATTATTTGTTTTGATCCTTTCTTTAATATTTTTTACAATTGCGTACATGTGTGATTAATTATAAGAGCACGAATCGTAGTAAGGCTAGTGTAGATCAAGAAAATAAAATATTTAATTATCGACATGTTTTAAGTACGAAAGAACATTTGGTGTCAGAGACACATTTTATTATTTGGTTCAAATTATCAGTAAATTATCTCTTATTTCACATGTACTTTTTATCTCATTACTTACCTATAATAACTCTGTATAATTTTTATTAACACGAACAAAATATACACACATGAACAAAGTGATAATATTAAAGAGACAAAGAGACTGAAGAGAAATTAAAACAAAGAGGTCACTGTTAATTATTAATGACAAAAAAGAGATTTAATAGTCCATGTTCTAATAAATAATTGCAAGAAAGGAACTTGTTCCATAAAATAAATATATAACAACATATTTGTTAACGCAGTCATAATTGCACTTTACCGAAAAGTTTTTCTTTATAATCACAAAAATTAGTCACAACTTTTACAAAATTCCAGTAGACAGCACACACATTATTTCCTAAGCAGATTACCATGATAAATCGGAGTTCTGCAGGTACTTTTGCCGGAGGATCGACAAAGTTGAAAGCGCTAAAACCGAAACATGTAACACAGCATTAAACGAGCTTTTCACGAGTGTGCCCACTGTTTGGATTTGTCGGGCAGCAAAAGCGCGTCTCTCCGAGACGTGCGCCGTTAATAATCGGAATTATATGGGCAAATACCAGAGACTATGGTGTGCATCTACGTTCTTCAAACTCTGGACTAGGAACAATGAGGCAGCCGGGTCAAGCGTGCGATAGTCGGCGAGAGTTATCGATTTCTGAAAAGCTCCCTCGGCTTCGAGGCAATGAAAACGCTCGCTATCGAACCGCCGCTGAAAAAAAAGAGCGTGACGGCTTCTAAATCATACCTGGTTACTTTTCTCTTTCAATTGTGCCGATATTCGAATAAATTTGAACGGAACGGTGTTTGTTCACTTTATGACCGGTTAACCGAGATCCTCCGCAATGGAGGCTGAATGGTAGGCTGGAAAGTAGCGAAAGATTGAAGAAAAGTTTCGATGATTTTCGCAAAATATTTGTGAAAGATTCTTTGAAAATATAGGAGGAGTCTGGAGATATGGAGGGTGAAATTGTCTTAGGCTGTTACGTTTTATAGTGTCAGATTAAGGTTTCTGCAACGTTAAACAATTTGCAGAAACGTCATAAGCTGGCGATGCAAGCGTTTAAAGAAAGCGGCATTCTGAAAACAGGGATTCTTAACGCCTTGGTACAGTCACGAACAAATTTAGATTTCTAGGAAAAACTGAGGACGAAGATGTCCTTTAACTTTTAAGATTTGAAAATATGGAAATTAAAAAATTTAAAGATTGCAAATTTCTCAAGTTCGACAAAGTAAAAATTTCTAATCTTGAAAATTACGAATGTAAAAAATTGAGAACATGGAAATTGCAAAATTTAGAGAATATAATAATTCTATAAATGTACATATTTGAAAATATACGAATTTGAAAATTCGACAAATTTGAAAATTCGAAAACTCGTCTTAGAAATTAGAAAGTATATAAAAATTATGTTTACATGCCACGCAAATAAAATCTATATTATATCCGAGTGTACAACACCGGTTCATTAACATTTGTTTCTCGTTCCTCCTGTATTGTCCCGTTTTTTTCCCTCCCTTGTTCGCGCGTCGCGTGGACGGAAAGGGCTTAAGTTGCCACTTGGTGCTTTTATTATCTTAAGCAATGGCAGCTACCAAGAAATACGTCGCGGGGCATTTAAAATTGCAAAAACAGAAGAATGGTCCTTGCTGTCTGGGATCTCCGTGACAAATTATCGCCGGCTTTTCCCACTTTCAGCTGTTTCGTGGCCAGAACGTTGGGAAAGATATTTTCTTCTGTTCGTATAAGAGAACCGATGCTACAGTTACTTCAGCTGTGGTGGAAATAAATAGAATAAAGGTAACAATGGAATAAAGGTAAAACGATGAAAGGGGCTGTTAGAAGTGTTCATAAATGAAACGGAACGAGAAACTTATTCTTTCGAAAAATATAGTCTTTTTATATTTAAAAAAACAATTACGTTACAAATTTTCAATTTAACTTTCTACACTTTCAGAGGTACTTTTATTTATTTTCTATTATCTTGCAAATTTTTTTATTATCGCTAGAATGAAATTATTACGAAAATCTCTGTGATGTTCCTTAACCTTCAATTTTTTAGGCAATCATTTAGAGCTAGCTAATTATTGCTGCAATGTTAAGGCAACTAAGGAAAGTTAATATGCTAGGGGCTAAGTATACACTGTGCGCTCACCACAAGATGACAAGATGACTCCATCAAAATAAATGCAGTTGACTAAATCAACATACTAAATTACTTACAAAATCAACCCACTAAATTCTTACCAGAAGTATATTCCAAACATAATTTCCAGCCTAGTAAATAATTATTAAAGCAGCGAGTTCGAGAAATGAGATTCCCCCACGGTGAATAATTTTTTGTGCAGGTAAACATAACAGCGTTTACAGAGCATAATAAAGGTAGTTATCCGTTCCGGAAGGGTTAATTCGGGTGATTAAACGTTCTCAACAAGTCCGCGCGTATCTTGAACCCAATATGTCGTCGGCAAACACGGCCATATATCACGTTTTTCGTTTTTCCCGCAAGGGTAACGGGTCTGGTCGTAAACAGAGCTCGACCACGTTCGTTCTCCCGCAGGAGCGGGAACTCGTGCGCGCGAATCCACGGGAATTATCGTAGCAACGATAAATGGCGGCGCGTCTTGCTTTTCCTCGGGCGGCGAGGCGCGAGTGTATCTCGTAAGTGATTTACATCGTTCCCCAATTTCGGGTCTTTGCAGTAAGTACACTTAGGGGCGTTATTCTATCTCTTGCTCTCCGGCTACGCGGCAGGGGGGGTGTGTATGTCGGGTGCATTCTGGCAGGCTGCTGTTTCGCAGGGGCGCCCAGCGTCGGGGCGTCGTCGGTTAGGTGGCGGAAACCGGAGGGCGGAGGGCGGAGAGCGCGGGCATGATAACGCCGCGGCGTTAGGGTGGAATGGGGGCGAACCAGGAGGATCGCAGGGTGGTAGATTGCTCCCACCGCCGTTGGGTTTCTTGTAAGCCGGTAATCTTCGGTAAGTAACAAAACACGCGGCTGAGCTTAGGTCCCCGACACTCGAGAAATTCTCTCGCCTTCTCTTTATGCACGTGTGTGCGTGTATATATCGGTCTGTCGTAATGCGCCATTCGACATCGTTCTCGCATAAGCGAACTCGGATAACATGAGCGACAGAAAAATATTATTTATTAATATGGGCCACTTTGTTAGTAAAGTTAACCATACTGCAGTTACATTAACACTAAACCTATCCTACTTAGTTTGAAATTAAAAATTATGTTGATAAATAAATAAACGACGAAATATAAATTAGTATGTTATCTTGATGAAAATCAATACTGATTTCAAGGAGTGTACTGTAACACAATATGTGCCTTATGATAAACTTGTGGAGCGATCATTTGACTTGGTTGGTAGTTTTAGTGTTAACACGTTCATTGCTATACTGAAAGGGTTGAAAACTTGCTCAGGTAATATGTTTCTTCTTAACGAAACTTACCCAATATTTTTATGATATTCCCGTATATTTATTATTCATAATTCTGAGGACTAATTCTAGTGTATTCAGTTATGAGTTAACGGTAATAATTATAATTAGGTTACAGAACAAATTAACCCTTTGCACTATGATTTGTCGGGTGCGTCAAAAGAAGATAAATAAAAGCAATAAATAAATAGAACAAAATAACACAGTAAGTAGTAATAATTCTAAAGCAATAAAATTTGCAGTAATAAATAAAGTAACAAATAATAAAGTAATATCGAGTTAGAATATTTTAGACATATTTGAAGATATGTTAAAGTAACAAGTGGAGCTGCCATCTATTAATCAGAAAAGTGCAGTTCGAACGAAATAATTCTTAAATCTATAACAAACAGATCGTATCTCGTTACTCGATGAATACGAATTACAGTTCCACAATCAACGAGTCGGTTTCTCGTTCCATTTATTGAGCAAACAAGAAGCGCGTTACATCAAGTTAATTGAATCAGAATCGTTACACGAACGTGTTGCACTTCAGCATTCAAGCAAATTAGTTACACCTCAGTAATTGTAAAGTTCAGTTGTACTTTAGTCTTCAACGATATCATATTCACCAAGTAACTTCTCGTGTGTACTGACATGATTATGAAGTACGACGCCAATTAATATTGATTTATACAATGATTCGGTGTTCGCCGATAAATCAGAGAAAAGTGAAATTGTTCTGGGAGATTTTGTGTGCTCCAGTCGGGATTTGTTTGGTTCGATATTGGTTTTAAATTAGATTTGAGGTTATTCATTATTCAATTTTATTGACCTTGACTTAGAATGCAATTCTAATTCCTATATTGTCCAATTGTATGTCTCAAATATCTATGTCAATAATTTCTATTTCCCAAAATTTTTGTATTTTCAAATTCCTAAGTTTGTGGATCCTTAGATCTCCAAATATACAAGTTCCCAAATAGCTATAGCACCAAATCCCTACATCCCCATACTCCTACATTTTCAAATTCGTACATCCCCAAATTGATAGGCCTCCAAATTCCCATGTTCCCAAATTCTAAATTTCTGAAATCTCCACATCATCAAATCTCCACACCTCCAAATTTCTATATTCCCAAATTTCTACATCCCCAAATCTCTACATCCCTAAATACCTATATCCCCAAATCCCAATATCTCCAAATTCCCACATCCCCAAATCTCTAAACCCCCAAATTCCCATGTTCCCAAATTCCAAAATCCCGAAATCTCCACATCACCAAATCTTCACACCTCCAAATTTCTATATCCCCAAATTTCTACATCCCCAAATCTCTACATCCCTAAATACCTATATCCCCAAATCCCAATATCTCCAAATTCCCACATCCCCAAATCTCTAAACCCCCAAATTCCCATGTTCGCAAATTCCAAAATTCCGAAATCTCCACATCACTAAATCTTCACACCTCCAAATTTCTATATCCCCAAATTTCTACATCCCCAAATCTCTACATCCCTAAATACCTATATCCCCAAATCCCAATATCTCCAAATTCCCACATCCCCAAATCTCTAAACCCCCAAATTCCCATGTTCCCAAATTCCAAAATCCCGAAATCTCCACATCACCAAATCTTCACACCTCCAAATTTCTATATCCCCAAATTTCTACATCCCCAAATCTCTACATCCCTAAATACCTATATCCCCAAATCCCAATATCTCCAAATTCCCACATCCCCTAATTCCCACATCCCCAAATCTCTAAACCCCCAAATTCCCATGTTCCCAAATTCCAAAATCCCGAAATCTCCACATCCCCAAATTTCTAAATTTCCCCAACCACATCCAAATCCTAAAATCCCAAAATTCCAAAATTCCAAGCTCCATCCCCAAATCCCCTTTCACAGAAAATACAAACTTGCTTTTAACCCTCCCGACATTAATAATATTTTCGTAAGATCAAACTATAACAGACTAGTATTTTGAATTGGGTTATCTGATCCTCAAGAACGTAACATCTCGACGTTATGATCTTCCAGTGGACTGTACGCGCACCATGTTCCATCCGTCTTATCCAACGAGTAAGATGAAACAGAGGCACGGTGCAAGATAAACCCAGTCGGATTATTCTCCATTCATAATTAAAATCTTCATACACCGATTGTGAACGAAGCGATGTATAGAACGAACCACAGTCTTGGTTAGGCTTCCAAGCCAGCAACGCGTTTAGAGTAGGTTTCAATTAGAAACGGATATGGAAGGAGGATAGCAGCCAACGAAGTAATCCTCGACTGTCGGTATTAAAACCGAATGTATTTATAACTTCCAAAACCGATGTGCTTCCTAACGGAATTCTCCATTTTGCTTTCACTATGTTCTTCAAATATTCTCGTCTATTTTATATGTACTCTATAAAGAAAGGCCCTCCATCATTATTTTATAATCATTTTTTCCCTGTCTGTTATGTTCGATTGTCACATGTGATTGTATTTTGAGGTTAACGTATTTGAGTGAACATGAATTTTAAAATTGGATCGTTTGAAGTTTATATTTTGTGTACATATGAAGAATATGTTCAAAGTATATTTTGATGAACAATAGAGTTCAATAAAATATATTACAAGATATTCTATATTAGACAGATATGTTCAGTTTCAATGTACTTGACATTCAATTACATATGTAAGATATCCATACATGTTTTTATTATATCAAGGTTGGAATTGATTTTTGATGTCCTCTTCAAGTTTCTATTTTAGACAGAACTTTATTTATAATGAAGTATACAAGAGTCATTTATTATTTAACACAGTTAAATTAATATATTTACTTTTTTATATAATTTAATCAGCATATATATTTTTTAATGGATGTAATTGAATTTACTTTGATTTTTAAGTATCTCAAAAATAAATCTGTAAATATTAATTTCTTCAATACATCAAGTAAAATATAATCACAAATTAATTGAAATAAAATACGAATAAAAGTGACGCGAAATAAAATGTACAGAATTTAAAATAAGTTCAGTAAATGTGATATTATGTTATGATATATCGCATCAGTGATTGCCGGTATGAAATTTTATTCGCATTGTATCGCAGGTTCCATGATATTCCTTTATCTCGAGATTCCTTGGTGTGTACGCCTTTACCTGGGTGCATTTAGGTTCTCGTACGCGCTCGTAATTAAACTCTAATTAGTGGAACGCTCGTTGTGTCGCTGCAAGCTGACAAGTGCAAGCAGTGAAAAGTGTAGAGAGGTATCACGTTCTGAAGCACGATGCACATCGTGTGTTTGCGAATGTATACTCTTTAGCTGACAATGAGTGACCATCCTAGCGTTTCTGTTAGGAGACTCTTGAACGAACTATCATACATGAGCTTCTTTCATAATATAACGCTCAGTTCTTTGTTCAAATATTAAGCTGCTGCATGTCGAATGCTATATTTCAAACGCGTGGAAAGTTTGTTGTGATTTGATGTAACACCTCCAACTTTTCACCTATCAGTTTAAAATTGAAGATTTTATTACATAGTCAATTACATAGTCATTCGTAACACAAATTCAGTTTTCTTTCAAAAGTTGGGGTTAGGAATAAAATTATATGTAAAAATTTTGAAATAAAATTAGAGAAGTCAGATTCAGAAAATTGCAAAAGTTAACATTTAATATTCTAATTTAATAGTAGAATTGTAGAAATTATATTTAGGAATTTATACAGAATTCAAGAAGAAATTGTGAATGTAGGAATAAACCAATAATCCTTTGCAATATAATATCGTGTCACACTCGTGATGCACGCTGCATTTGGAACGTGTTAAACCAGACTCGTATTTTCACTGCATTTTTGGCTCTATAATTATAATCTGTACAATCAAGGCTCTCCAAAAGCAAAATGTACTTAACATTAACTTTTTTTAATTGCCTAAAGTTGTAGCAAGAATTAACAATGTAAATGACACAACAATAAAAGATTGTAGGTTAAAAGTTTGAATTTTTGGTAGATGCTTATATTTATTAATAATACTTTTTAGAGATAAATAAGTAAGATAAATAGCTACTATAAATATAATAATTTTTAAGATGATAGATTATGAAATTAAATATAGCATTTTCCATATAACAATTCACCCGTACGTTTGTTCCGAGCGAAATCAAATTTCCCTTGATGGAAAGTTACAGATCTTGCAACAAAATGGGCGCCACGTCCATTTCAATTTCCGAGCTGTATCAAATTGAAAAAGGATTATTTTGGAAATAACGAATTCCCGTTCAATGTGTTTCGACCTAAACCAACGTTTGTTAAATTGCAGCTGACAAAAATGCATGACGTTGTTTTATTTGCGCAAATACCGTGTCCCAATTCGTCAAGTATAGCGGTGAAAATTTATAACCGTGCTCGCAGTTATTTCAATGATTAAAGGAAACACGAGAAAACGAATTTAACCGTTCGTCCTGATTTTAATGTTTTCAAATTTTTTTAGTTTTCAATTTTTTTTCATTCTTGTGTTCTTTCACGTTCTCACGCTTACATATAACTGCAAACTTGTAAAATTTTTTTTAAATGTTTTAAGCAATTTTAAAATTTGTGAGCATGTAAATCTGCGAAATAAGCTTGAGAATTTTTGTATAATAATTATTAAAATCTTGCAATATCATTTTACATAATTTAAAATTGATATGTTGATAAATTTAAAAATATGCAAGTTAATAAATTTGGTGTTTGAATATTTAAAAATCTGTAAATATTAAAGTCTGTAATTTTTGAAGATAATTTTTATGGAAGTTTGTTTTAAAAATTAAAAAACTTGAAACTTTATAATTTTATACATTCTATCATTTGACACCTTGAAACCTGATGAACATAAAAATGTCTCAGCTTGTGAATGCAATAATTCAAAATGACAAACTCCTTCAGTTAAAAATACAAAAATTGATAATTCTAGTATGTGAACACTTGAAATAGAAAATTACAAAATTTGTAACTTCCAAAGTTAACAATCGAAATTATTAACCTGTTACAAAATTTTCAAATCCCGAGATGTACGAATTCGATAAGTTATCCTACAGAAAATTCCCAAGTTCGATCTCATAAAAATAGGACCGTTATATCAAGGAATAAAGTAGGTATTACTATAACTCGCATTATATCGTGGACTTACACTATTTCTCGACTGGTATCTCTATTAGCCCGTTACCCCACTCTTAACTACCCCTGAAAATCATTGGAAAGCTTCGATCCCCGTGTCCGAGGGGTGTTTGCTTGCCGGAATCAATTGCATTAGAGATTATCGCGTTTGATTCAATTGGAAGTTCTGGTTGAGCTTAATTTATTATCGTTCTGCCTAACTGTTTGGCCACGGACTTTGGCGTCGCCAACGTTTATACGTGTTTCCGTAGCTACATAGTCCGCGCGATTTATAAGCGGGTAAAGCGTGTTAGCAGTCGCTGAGGATACGCGTTAGGATTCCCACGCGTCGACTGTTTAAACGAGAAATCGCGCTAATCCTTGGGAATTTCCATTGCTGCTGATTGCTTTTTGAGCGGCGAAAATGTCGCTGGGAGGATGCCGACAGAGGGTCACGCGAAATGAAACTGTACTTTAATCTACGATGTGTAATTAATTTGCACTTCTTGTCGCAGCTTTGTCCCTTCGAGGTTAAAATATGAGATTCATCGGGGAACATTTCGGAATTCCTCTATTATATTGGGATTACAGTTTGGATTCAGGGACGGCCATATATACGGAAGGGTGAATATCCAGAAAAACGTTACCGTAGGATTGTGGTTTTTGTTGCTACATCAAAGCTAATACTAAGAGTAGTTAACATTAAGGGTTGTTAAAGTGTTAGACATATAGGTAAATTTGTAAGATGTCTGACTCCAATTGTTGATGGAGATCAATCTCTAGTAAATAATTACTGTATGATTATGATTTTTGTTGCTACATCGAAGCTAATACTAAGAGCAGTTAACATTAAGGGATGTTAAAGTGTTAGACATATAGGTAAATTTGTAAGATGTCTGACTCCAATTGTTGATGGAGATTAATCTCTAGAAAATAATTACTGTATGATTATGATTTTGGTTGCTACATCAAAGCTAATACTAAGAGCAGTTAACATTAAGGGCTGTTAAAGTGTTAGACATATAGGTAAATTTGTAAGATGTCTGACACCAATTGTTGATGGAGATCAATCTCTAGAAAATAATTACTGTATGATTATGATTTTGGTTGCTACGTCAAAGCTAATACTAAGGGTAGTTCAAGTGTTAGGCATATTGCGAATTTAGTGATACTTGTATTACATAAATTTGCCTATTTAATTCGTACTGAATTTAAAACTCAATGTTACTGTAAATTTAGATTTATTATATCTGAGCTATGACATACATCCCAAATCTACCTCCATGTTGTAACTGAAGGGTTGAAATACTAATGCAATATTGAAGTATCAACAATAATAAAATAGCCACAACATTATCCTCCATTTACCAAAGAAAACGAAAAAGTAAATAAAAGTACCTCAGGGTTTAATTAAATGGATATAAATTTTCTACCGCATTTGATCCCTTAATTAAGTAGTTGCGTATACTTAAAGCGAATACCTTCACGATACAAAAATTTCACGAACAATATCTACATTTTGTGCGAGTTTAAGAATAAGAAGACTCGCTGTTTGCTCGTTTTATAATAATCTGATTCATCAAAGCGTTTATTCTCCAGTTCGAAAGTAAAAAAGGAAGAGTACAATTACCCTTTGTTGGAAAATAACTCCGGATAACTTGCCGGGTATCTATTGTCTGTGTCTGAACATTTTTTCAGCGTTTTTTTCGATGGACTGCCGAATGAATCGATCGAAGTTCTTCGGTTCAGTTTTCAATAGTTACGATGAAATTCTGCTTGATCGACGTTTGTAATACATCTTTATCAAATTTCGATTGTTCTTTTGTTGGACGTTCTTCCGGGCGACCATTATTTTCAGATTGAAGTTTCAAATCGATTCCTAAATGGCTATAACTGTTGCTCCTTCCTTGCATCTGTTGGTCTTCTTTTGCTTGATACATGATTTTCGTGCAATGATTGCTGTTTTACATAAGACAAGTTACTAAATGTATTTTTGAAATCATTGAAAAAGATGTATGAGCTTGCATGATAGTCTGTTTTGCAATTTTGTAATAATTCACTAAATACATGTTTTAAAAATCATAAATATCATTGAAAAATATCTATGAGCCTATATAATACTTTATTTGCAACATTTAGTAAAGTAATTTACTAAATACATATTTTCAAAATCATTGAAAAAACGTATGAGCCTACATGATAGTCTGCTTTGCAATTTTTTAATAATTCAATAAATACATACTTCAAAAATCATACATGTCATTGGAAAAGATATATGTACCTATATAATACTTCTTTTGCAATATTTAATAAAATAAGTTACTAAATGCATATTTTCAAAATCATTAAAAAAGACACATGAGCTTGCATGATAGTCTATTTTTCAATTTTTCAATAATTTAATAAAAACATGTTTCTACAATCGCAAAAGTCATTGGAAAAGATATATGAGCCTATATGATAGTTTGTTCAAATTAATAGAAAACATGCAACGGACAGTAATGTAACAAAAAAATATTTATTTCATATCAACAAGTAATAAAGTACATACGAGAATAAATTAGTTATATACATAATATATACAATTTATATGTATAATTTATGTATGCAATATAATTAATATTATATAGAAAGGTTTGATATTTTTGTCGGCCATCATTACTATCTGTACCATCATAACCACGTGACAACATACGTGTACAGTTACAGTAGCGCGCGTAATTTGAAATACGTAATTCGAACTGATCGCTAGACCGACAAGTTCTACATCACTCACTTAATAAAAAATATTAATTAATCTATTTACTGTCTTCCGAATACAATATATAATATTAATAAAAAAGTACACATTATTTTATGAACGACAATTGTGTGAATATAAAAGAATTATCGAAAGACACCTGATACTCGAAAACAGATGAAAGCATTTAGTAGTATCGTAATTTCCGTATATCTTGTAAATCGATAAGCAAGAAAAATTGATTCGGCCGTAACTAATGGTCGAGTAATCGAGATTTCGTGGAGGCGATAATTGCAGCCTCAACAATTACCGCATTTCGATTTGCGAGCGCGCGAAACAGACGTTCGACAATAAAGCGTACGGGTTCGGAAAGAGTAATAAGTGCTGACTGAAGCGTGGCTGGAACAAAGGATGATTTTATGTCTGCCGTTCCATTTCAAGCCGATGGAAAGCGGAAGTTCTTCGTGCAGCGTTCGCTAGAATGGCGCGGGTCGAGAGGTTGACGCGAAGTCCCAGCAATTAACACGAACGTTTAATTAAGCATACCCCCGGCTAGGTGCACGTAGACGCTGTTATTCTCACATACCTAAAGCCGAGATATATCGTTACTACTAACAATTATTCTAGACCCGAGAGCCAGGGTAGAAAGGGAGCGGGTCTGTCTTAGGGGCGACGGAATTAATAGCGGGACGCACGTTCCATTCCGCTTTGTATTTAGCTAACCGTACTTCTTATAAGCGGCCATTCCATGTTGGTCCATCAAAAGATGCCACGCTTGCCGCAAATTCACGTTCTAATCAGTATAGTTCTGTTAATTCTATCGGAACTGGGTTGTTCACAAATTAACTGACAGTGGACAGTTGTCAACCAAGAAATAGTTTAGTGGATCTCGTTGGAAATTTTCTTTAATATTAGATCGAGTGATCATTCGCGAGCAATGGAAGGTCCTTTTAGATGTATATACAAATATAGTTGTCTGCAGGATTCTAAATTCCAAGGTTTCAAATTCCGAGGTTAGAAAATTCCAAAATTCCGAATTCCAATGCTTCGAATTCCAAAATTCCCAATTCCAAAAATTCCGAATTCCAAAGTTCCGAATTCCAAAATTTCCAATTCCAAAAATTCCGAATTCCAAAGTTCCGAATTCCACAATTCCGAATTCCACACTTCCAAATTCCAAAATTCCCAATTCCAAAGTTCCGAATTCCAAAATTATGAAATTCCAAAATTTCCAATTCCAAAATTCCCAATTCCAAGGTTCCGAATTCCACAATTCCGAATTCCAAAATTCCGAATTCCACAGTTCCGAATTCCAAAATTCCGAATTCCAAAACTCCGAATTCCAAAATTCCGAATTCCAATGCTTCGAATTCCAAAATTCCCAATTCCAAAAATTCCGAATTCCAAAGTTCCGAATTCCAAAATTTCCAATTCCAAAAATTCCGAATTCCAAAGTTCCGAATTCCACAATTCCGAATTCCACACTTCCAAATTCCAAAATTCCCAATTCCAAAGTTCCGAATTCCAAAATTATGAAATTCCAAAATTTCCAATTCCAAAATTCCCAATTCCAAGGTTCCGAATTCCACAATTCCGAATTCCAAAATTCCGAATTCCACAGTTCCGAATTCCAAAATTCCGAATTCCAAAACTCCGAATTCCAAAATTCCGAATTCCAATGCTTCGAATTCCAAAATTCCCAATTCCAAAAATTCCGAATTCCAAAGTTCCGAATTCCAAAATTTCCAATTCCAAAAATTCCGAATTCCAAAGTTCCGAATTCCACAATTCCGAATTCCACACTTCCAAATTCCAAAATTCCCAATTCCAAAGTTCCGAATTCCAAAATTATGAAATTCCAAAATTTCCAATTCCAAAATTCCCAATTCCAAGGTTCCGAATTCCACAATTCCGAATTCCAAAATTCCGAATTCCACAGTTCCGAATTCCAAAATTCCGAATTCCAAAACTCCGAATTCCAAAATTCCGAATCCCAAAATTCCAAAATTCAAAACTCCCAAAATCCCAAAATTCCCAAATTCCCAAATTTCACCCCCCAAACCCCTGTACTTCCTCTCCCACCTCACTATAAAATTAATCGAGTAAAGTAATTAAGATTTAAGCTCGAGCGACACGAGTCGAGAGGTTAATAACGAATAATTAGCGTATCCCGTGAAGTGAACGAAGAAATAAATATAATAGCGTTGGAGAGATTTATTGGACCTACAGCTGTCATTAAGGTTTTCAGAATTTAATGGCCTACATGTGAGCAGTTCCGTGCTTTGCCACCCTCTGTTCCGTCGGTTAATAGGCTTTTAAACAGCACTTAATTTTTTACACCTCATAGTCGAGGATATTTCTCGAGGGAGGCGAAGTATCATTTCAGCGTGGTATCTGAGAGCAGAGTTGAAAAGCAGTTGTCACACTAATTGCACGACATGTTTCTGCTTCACGTGCTTTTCGTATAAGGCACCATTACAGTTATCACGGTTACTCTATTTTTCTTATTAATATTCGATTGCATGAACTTTAATCTGTAAAATATATTAAACTATTCTGAGTTTTTACATTTACGTATATTCTTTTGTTTAGTTTGTTCTTTTTGATAGAATGACGATGTAAGTGAACTTTACAAGTGTAAATGACAATGCAAGAAAAGTAATTTTTAATGAAAAAGTTAAATATTTTTAGAATGAGAATAAAGCAGGATTTATATTATCCTTGGATAATAATGTAATAATAATGTAAGATATTATTGATTTACCATGATTTTCATTTAGATATTAACATAGTAAATCTACATATTGTATTTAATTGTACAATTAATATTTATACTACAACAGATAAATAGTTTAAGAAAATATCTCATTTGTTTTAATGCCGTAATCATTTATAGCGAATAAAATATCGACCAACATTTTCACTCTAACATATTTATCAAGTAATCCCAAAACATTATATCCTCCGTTTATTTCCATATTATTACATAATAAACCGACATAAAGGCTCGCTTTACGACCACGCATTAAATCGCCAGCACATGGCGGTGTTATTGTATAATCTATCTCATTTAATCCCCCCATAAATACTGGCAGATCCCGCAGAAAAGTTTGTCATAAAATTAAATCGATATAATGCATCAATCGTTTACGTACAGTCTTCCATCAAATATTTCACTCTCTTTCAAAAGAGAACTTCATAACAATCCAATACTTCTAGAAATTTACAAAAAGAATTAACAGAAATTTATGAAAGAAAAAGAAATTTTTAGAACTTTGTGAAAAGTTTCAATTTAGAAACGAGAAGATTATAATTGAAACCCAGAAATTGGAAGATAAAGAGATTTAGGGATATGGGGGTCTATGGATATGGGTGATTTAGAATGTATAGGAGATCTAGAGATATGAGGGTGTAGGGATATAGGGATTTAGAGATATGGGGATCTTAAGATAGCGGAAAATAGAGACGGTGGACTTTGTGATATCGGGATCTAGAGATCACATCATGGGGATGTGGCGATTTGGGTATTTTGGTAGCTAGGAATGTAGGAATATAGGAATATAGGAATGCAGGTGGAGTTAGAATTTGGATATGTAGGTATTCAGGTGTCTAGGTATCTAGGTATGTAAATATATAGGTAGCTAAATATTTGGGTATCTGAATACATAGGTAGCTATTTAGGTAGGTAGCTATTTAGGTTATGTGTGTATGTATGTAGGTGTTTATGTATTTAGATATCCACGTGTCTAGGTGTCCATGTATTTGGGTATTTAGATATTTAGGTATCTTGGTGTCTAGGTGTCCATATATTTAGGTGTCTAGGTATCTAGGTATCTAAATATCTAGATATCTAGGTGTCTAGGTGCCCAGGTAACTAGGTATCCACATATATAGGTATCAAGGTGTCTAGGTGCTCAGGTGACTAGGTGTCCACATATCTAGATATCTAGGTGTCTAAATATGTAGGTATCTAGGTATTTTATCTAGCCATGTATGTACACATTTAGGAACCCTTATACTGCCAAAACTCTGCATCCGTAAACTTTCATATCCTCAAAGTTCCATATATTTATACCTCCCATATTTCTAATGTAGTCATCTAAGTAACCAAGTAATTATACACCTAATGTATATCTAACATCATGGCAATCTATGTCGCCAAATATGAAAAGACAAGAGTCAGCCTTCTAGACGCTATCCTATACCTAAAATCCAATTTCCCCCAAATTAACATTACTTCATTTGTTCCATTCACCAAACCTTGCGAATTCATCAGAATCTTCACATAATTTGAATGAACCTTATTCTCTAAAAGAATAACATCGAGTTTCATAAAAGCTTATTTATTCGCAATAAATAAATTCGCAGTGTAAAATCGTTTCTTCCCAATAGCAGGTAAAGGGTAATATTGGGTAAAGGGAGCGCAACTCTGATTCGGCATTTCGATCCCCTTGATCCTGGCCGATCCTTCATTCGGATACACAGCTCTGATAAGGCCGGATATCCTGTGCGCGTTATGGACAGGCTGATCCTGACACACGATGCGCATTACGCGGGGGGCTGTTAGCGTGGCTCGGTACAAGAGGCGATGGCCATTCACTCTGCTCTCTTGAACGTTCTCTCAATGAAACTGATCATTGTGAAGTTTCACACGAATTCGTGGATAGGTTCGATAAACGTTATTGAATAAATGGCCAACGATTTTCTGACGTTACCGGAAAATTGGGTGAACAGAAACAACGCTGCGATGTGAAATATGATTTTCGATATTTTGTTATTTCGCTACTTTACTATTTCGATTTTCTGTGAGTTTAGTGTTCTATTGTGCTATTTTTCCACTTTTTTGTTTTATTATTTGGTATTTTATTGTTTTATTGTTTTGTCGTTTGGTATTTTACTATTATACTGTTTTACTATTTCATTATTTTACTATTTTACTATTTTACTCTTTCATTATTTCACTATTTCACTATTTTGCTATTTCACTATTTTACTATTTTACTACTTTATTACTGTATTTTTTTTAATTTTACTATTTTACCACTTTACTTCCTTATCAACTGTTTTACCATTTTACTGTTTTGCTACTTTACTGTCTGACCATCTTCCTATTTCACTGTTTTGCTATAATACTGCTTCATATCTTCACTACTTCACTATTTCATTATTTCACTGTTTCGTTATTTCATTGTTTCACTATCTTCCTATTTTATTGTTCTCCATCATTGCATTATTATTTGACAGTCCTACTATTTTACTTTCACATAATTCACTACACTGCCATTCCACTGTTCCGCCATATTTAAAAAATTTTGTAAGTGGAGCTCAAAAAAATATGTAGAAAATTAATAGAATGACAGGCATCCGCAGTGGTAGCAATGGCAGACATAAACAACCAACATTATGTCAAACATTAGCAATCATTGCAACGACAGACATAAACAATCGACAAAATGACAGACAGAAAATTCGACTAACATGGCAAACATAAATACTCAACAAAATGGTCGTCACAGAATATCAATGAAATGGCAGACATAAACAATCAATATAATGGCAGACATGGACAACCGGTGGAACGGCAGCCATAAACAATCAATAAAGTGTCAGACATGAACAATCATTTTAATGTCCAATATAATCAATGAAATCCGCTTCGTTTTGTCATGCAGTTACAACTTTCCCTGTAACTTTGTTAATTTATAAAATTGTCCATATTTTACTGTGTTGAATCAAATAAATAAACGAACAAAAAATTTCTTTACATTTGTATCTTAATATTTTTTTTTAATTTTTTGTTGAGTAGTTATTATGAACGCATTGTTCGAAACACATCTGTTGTTCGAAATCTATTGTTCCGATTAATAAAATGTTCCGTGTTAATTTTTAAAATATTTACACGTTCCTTATTGTCTCGTAACCAAGTATTTGAGAACAGATGCTCGAATTTCAGTTTTAAAACGTAACAAACAGCGAAACGAATGAGGAATGTAAGAGGAGTTCAGAACACAAGCAAACATCCAAGTGTTTTTGCTGTCGTAAATGCAAATGAGGCGCGCGGTGTTTTATTATGCAGAGGAGTGCTAACGAAGAATTATTGTCAGAATTTCAGGCTACAGCGTTCCTTGAAAATAGCATTTCATGGGTTTAGGATCCTTAATTAATCGCGTTGTTACGCTGTATCATCGTTTATAAAACGCGTCTTATAAACGGTTAATGTTAACACCGATATAACAGCTAACGTTGATGAATTCGTACTGAATAAATTTGCTAAATAATTATTCCTCTCTAAAAAGTTTACTTTTATGCATTTGTAAAATTTTATTACTGAAGCATATACATATAATACAAAAACAAAATCAGGCTATAATTAAATTAGAGAACTGAACTTGATAATGTACTACTGAAACTGTATACATAATACAAAGACAAAAACTAGTATTAATTAAGTGTTTGAAGAATCAAAATACATATGAGAAATAATTACAAAATTTCCTGAAATATTCACAAAATTTGGAAGAGTGTTAATCTGATAGAAATTCATTTAATTTAAGAATACTGTACAAATGTCATGGTGCGTCATAACCTATCAAGGCGACGCACCTCAATTTCATTTAATTTAAGTACATTATACACATGTTATGGTGCGTCATAATTTATCAAGTTGACGCACCTAAAAAAATAATATAAAATTAATAACCAAAAATGAATTAAAAATAAATTTAAATTGCAATTAAATTTGCCTGACGAAAAATTAAACAACCAATATGAATGCTTTACAGTGTCCCTTCGTTCATTCGTAAATTACATTAAAATATGACGGTAATATATAAACATGTACCCGATCGAACGCGATTTCTATTAAAAGTCGATTTATTTAAATCCGCGATTAAATTGCAAGAATAATCCCGAATTTCATTAAAACGAACGTACGGTAATTTGTAAAGGGATTTCAACAGGGGGTGATAATAATTTCACTGTCAAATTTGCGATACAGTTAGACACGTGTATCGCTTTCTAATATTAATGCGGTGACGTTATATACACGTAATGTCGTCGTGTGCGATGATACTTGCGCGTAACGATATTAATACGATAATCTTATTATTGCAGCGATGTGATTAATACCGCGTTAGTGAAATCCGATTAAGATTTATTAGCTACTGGCTCGAATGTGATTGCTATTAAATATATCGGATGTTGTTGTTTAGTCAAGAGATCATCTTACGAATCGAAGGTAATCGATTTGTTCCGCGTTTGCTATTAAGTTTAATTTCATTACTTTTGGAGTTTAGGAATTTCTTTGTTATCAAATTTGGGATTTTGAGATTTGAGGATGTGGGAATTTGGAGATATTGAGATTTGGGGATGTGGGAATTTGGGGATGTGAGAATTTGGGGATGTGAGAATTTGGGGATGTGGAAATTTGGGAATGTGGGAATTTGGGGATATTGGGATTTGGGGATGTGGGAATTTGAGGACGTGAGAATTTGGGGATGTGAGAATTTGGGGATGTGGGAATTTGGGGATGTGGGAATTTGGGGATGTGAGAATTTGGGGATGTGGGAATTTGGGGATGTGAGAATTTGGGGATGTGGGAATTTGGGGATGTGGGAATTTGGGGATGTGAGAATTTGGGGATGTGGGAATTTGGGGATATTGGGATTTGGGGATGTGAGAATTTGAGGATGTGGGAATTTGGGGATGTGGAAATTTGGGGATGTGAGAATTTGGGGATGTGGGAATTTGGGGATATTGGGATTTGGGGATGTGAGAATTTGGGGATGTGGGAATTTGAGGATATAGGGATTGGGTAATATGGGAATTGGGAGATAAAGGGATTAGATAATATAGTGATTGGGTGATATAGGGATTGGAGGATATAGGGATTTGGGGATGTAGAGATTTGGACATGTAGGAATTTGTAGATGTAGGTGTATAGAAATGTAGTAATTCAGTAATATTGGAATTTAGAGATATAGGTATTTTAGGATGTAGGGATTTGAAGATACAGGAATATGTAAACGTAGTGATTTGGGAATTTGTGATCTAGAGAGTTTGAATCTCCAAAATTCTCAACTTCTCCACTTAAAAATATCCTCACCCCCAAACCCCCCAATTCCCACCTACTCAAATTAAAAAATTCCCAAATTCTCCAGTGACTCAATGCACAAATTTCTCTGAATCTATCTTTCTACTTGGCCGCAATGTTCAATATCCCAAATTAGCAAGTTATCAAATTCCTACCAATAATTAACTTCATCTCTCAACATCGCATATCAATTTCTCCGTACATCCACATATAACATTACACCCGGAATCCGGCTAGAAATTGTTTTCACAGAAATTCACGTATGAATCTCCCGGACGTAAAAACGTATCGAACAGAATAGAATTTCACGGATAGATCAGTTTCGCTGCTTCCCGTTCCGACAGCGATCATTTGTTCCGACCTTTTCGACATTAAATCCGTGACGGGTCAAAGAAGAATCACTCCCATGTTCGTCGTAAAACATCCTTTATTGCTCATTTATCGCTGTTTAGGCCAGAAAACCGGTGCTACGTAGTCATAACACGGCTAAAGATCTTTTTCGCGATCCTTTTCACCGCCTCCTTTTCCCCACATTCACGAAACAATATGTAACTTCGTATAATGCTATCCCTAAGACCTTCGACGTCTTATTTATGAGCCACGGATTTATCCCTCGAGTAAAGGGGGAAAAAAAGGAGAAAATTTATGCAATAGAAGTTCCATTTCGCGTGAAATTTCTTGTTCCTTCGCGAAATTTCTTGTTCCTCCGCGAAATTTACCGTCCGTTTATGGCGACGACATTCGAACGTCCTTAAAACACCTCGGGGCAAGAAACGAAGTTCGAGTAGACTCCGGACTTACATTTTGTAAGATTGTTGCAATTGAATGTGACTGCAGTTTGAAGTATAATACATAGGAAAGTAGGTTACTGTGCCTTGGATATATTCAACGAAAGGTTCAAGATATTGCCGGAAATATTGCATGAAGTTAACTGAAGGAAACTCCACGAAATATTTAATGTTCAAGTAAGCATACATTGTGTGATTATTCTTTGCAAGAGGGTGGCTTGTTGATTTTGGAAGATTAAGATTTTATTCCAGCGTGGAATAGTGGTATCGAAAATATTAATAAAATTATAGTGTCATTTAGTATCGATATCAACCGAGTTGGCGCGTAAAGAGGCTGTTTCAGGTTAGAAGAATTATGGCTCCAATTGGTCAGAGTAGAAAAACAGACATACTTAGTGTGATTATTTTTTGGTAGAGTTGTTTGAAGTTGGTTGTTGATTTTGGAAGATTGAGATTTTATTCCAGCATGGAATAGGGATGTTGAAAATATTAATAAAATTATAGTGTCATTTAGTATCGATATCAACCGAGTTGGCGCGTAAAGAGGCTGTTTCAGGTTAGAAGAATTATGGCTCCAATTGGTCAGAGTAGAAAAACAGACATACTTAGTGTGATTATTTTTTGGTAGAGTTGTTTGAAGTTGGTTGTTGATTTTGGAAGATTGAGATTTTATTCCAGCATGGAATAGGGATGTTGAAAATATTAATAAAATTATAGTGTCATAAGTTCTGATGTCAACCGAGTTGGCACGTGAAGAGGCTGACTCAGGTTAGGAGAATTATGGCTCCTTTTGGTCACAATAGAAAAATGGACAAAAATGTACAAAATCTTCGACTTTTTCAATTTTCCAAATATATAAAATATTTTACATAAAATATTATACATAAAATATTAAACATAAAATATTAAACATAAAATATTAAACATAAAATATTAAACATAAAATATTACATATAAAATATTACACATGATTTATTTTATATTCCACATAAAATAAAATATGTGAGCCCATAATCCTCGTTTAAATAAAATAATAGCCAATTTGCTGTCAAGATAAACTTAACGGAGTTTCAATTTATTTCTACCGTCCCTTAATGATTTAGGAAGAGCGAAGAAGATATCGACAGAAAGAAATTCATTATAAGATGATATGATAGCGGTATGTAATAAAAGGAAAGAAGGTGGTTCTATTTCGTTAGGCAGACACAAAGGATCGTAAGGTGAGTGTTGGGTTACTAAGATTGAACGGTAAGGAAGTGGCGATATGGGAAAAAGAAAGCAAAGGGCCATCGATGGATTGCGAAGAGAGCTTATATAAAGGAAGGAAATAGATAAGGAACAGGAGGAAACGAATTTTATACGAGAAAGAGCCGGACATTAGTTCTGTGACATTGAGTTAGAGATCGTCCTTTACAGAGTACATACTGGAGCAAATTTACCGACGGGAATTTTTTACTGGATGGGAATTTAGAATTCTTTTGGTTATTACATTTTTGAGATTGAGGGGTGGAGATTATTTGAGATTGGGGGTGGAAATTTTGGAAATTATTTGGGGAGATTGAAGGTGGAAATTTTAGAAATTAATATCACAGGAGATTGGGGGTGGAAATTTAGGAAATTAATATTTAGGGGAATAGGTGGTGTAAAATTTTAGAAATTAATATTTGGGGAGATTTTGGGGGTAGAAAATTGGGAAATTAATATTTGGGGGGACAGGTGGTAGAAATTTTAGAAATTCATATTTGGCAAGGTTGGGAGTAGAAATTTAGAAAATTAATATTTGGGGGGACAGGTGGTGGAAATTTTAGAAATTAATACTTGACGAGATTGGGGGTAGAAATTTGAGAACTTAGGTGACTGGAAATTTGGGAATTGGGAATTTAGGAAATTGGAAATTTGGGAGTTGGGAAACTGGAGATTTGGGAATTTAGGAAGGTGGAAATTTAGGAATTTAGGAAATTGGGAGTTTGGGAATTTAAGAAGGTGAAAATTTAGGAATTTGAGAATTTGACCTCTGAAGATACTGAAGGGTGGAAATTTGTGAATCTAATACACCGGAGATTTGGGAATTTAAGTAGCTGATAATTTAGGAATTTAAGAAACTGAATAGATAGAAATGTAGAAATGGAAATTTTTAAATTTGAAACTACATGAAATTACGTCACAAAATAAACTTCCCCAATAACCAGAAAATACTAAAACATCAGAATTTATAAACGCCCCAGATAAGAACGTATCCTATATCTTCCAGGTTCTCATAAGGTGGCCTAAATAAGGTCATCTTGCAAAGGTCGCGAAAATTTCGCGGGTTACCGAGCATACGTTTCACGAATTTAGAGAACATTTCCTCGTCGGATGTTGGGCAGAAACATTCTCATCGAAAGAGGTTTCGATCCGCAAGTGTGCTTCTTTGCCACGATACTAACAGCGGCGGAAGTGTACTCGAGCAAGGTAGTATAAAGTCGAAACAATTGCTTTTTACGAGGAGAACGTTTCTGGAATATCGGAGAGAAACGAGCTTGTTGTCGTCCATAAGGTTCCTACTTGTTCCACCTTCGTTATTCATTCCCTTTTTAAAAGTTGTCCCTGCCTTTCTGAATTCGTGCCTATCGAATTCACCCATATACGATGTCACGTGCCTAATCATTAATTCAGACACGTTCTGTCGACCATGCTTTCGAGAATTCTCGAAACTTTTCGCCGTTAAGATCGCTCTTTTACGGCTTGTTTTGCCGACCGGTAGCGCCGTTAGGTTGCAGTAGACGAGCACCGGCAGAACGTTTAACGGTTATCATCAGCCTGGACATTGGTATTTGTAGCTCTTGAAGAGGTAATCAAATAAAGAATAATTTTATGGGGGCCATAAGCGGGGAAAATGAATATTCTACTTGAATGCTGCTGCGAAGATATTTTCTCGTTTTGTTTCAGAGCAATTTAAAGTTATGGCTTTGCAAAAGGATCACTTGCTTAAAGGATTATGGCCACTAATTTCTTATTACTTTCAGCTTCGCTGTTTTACTGGTACCCTCTATCGGTATACTTAAGTAACGTTTATTCTTTAGGGAATTATTCAGTTTTAGAGGAAACTTATGGTTCTGTGTAAAGGGAATTGCTTATGTGATATATAATGGAGGTTCTCAATCTCTTCGTGTATCAATAGAAAGATGGTTAAAGAGTCTTAGTATTGTGGTGGTAAGCTTCTTTTGTACGTTTGAGAACACGTTGGATTATCTGGAGAATGTTTGACAAGTCGAGAAATGGGAAAAAATGTTTGAGAAATTAGAAATTAAGAAATTATGAATTTGGAAACTTAGTGAGTAAAGAATTGAAAAGTGAAAGAATTGAAAAATACAAGAATTGAAGAATTGAAGAATGGAAGAATGGAAAAATGGAAGAGTTGAAGAATTGAAAAATTGAAAATATGAGAGCTTGAAATTTTTCTATTGACTAAGAACACTATATACCAAATTATATGAATACGCAAAGTATTAAAAAACGCAAAGGTAAAAATAAAATTAATATCAAATACACGACATTCTAAAACCTAGAAAAACCTTCGTAAAGCGTAAAATTAGCCTTAAATTTTTCCCAAGCTGCTTATTTTCGCCATAGTTACCGAATCCGTGAACCTTATTCCGTTAACGACGCCATCTCGGCTTCTCCGACGAAATCTGATCGTTCGAAAGGGAAATAGAAAAAACATTCGATCGGCTTTAAACGCGGCTTCAGAGGCGAGAACGGGTCTGGCAACGATGATGTTGGGGGCAAACGAAACCCGAAGGGAAGATAAGCAGTTAATCCATTACCGGTTAATTGAAGTGAATGTGAAGTATCTACAGTTCGCCTGCGCCTTGTCGCGAAGGTGCGGGCTCACGGAGCCAGAGTTAATTTATAAAACAAAGAGTAACTATAATTATTATCGCAGCGGCGGACGAGCAAAAGGGCTGAGGTGAAACTGTGGCCAGAGGTACGGTGAAGGTAAAATGGTAGGAGGTCGTGGTGCTCTCTGCCAATTAAAACTTACGAACTCGAGCCAGTTTCTAGCTATCTTCCTTCCTTCCTATCTGCCTCGTCCCTTCTCTTTCCCGTTTTCTAATCGTTTTCGAGTCCGATCTAGCGCCTGGCCTATCGATGTCTCGTTATAGTAGTTTAACTTTAATTGCGCCCTTCCTCTGTTCACCGTTGGCTTATAGCCGGATGCCGTTCCCAATGTACACTTCCGCTATCGGCGGAACTACGGGAACGGTTTATCGAGGAAAGCCGATCGGATTTGCCCCGCAAAAATGAGAACGCTCGATGAACCTCATTTGCAATTAAGAAACTATCCAACTGACGTATAACACTCGATTTCCATACTTTTATTGATAAAATTATTCTTCAATTTTTATTGGGTGTTTGCAAGGTAAGATTTCGATACTTAGAGGTTTTCCTTCATTATTTTGCGTGTGACAGGTGTAATTTGTTTGTGAGATGTTGAGAACGTGTGAAAAGAGGAACGTTCTTGGCTTTGGTGATTATAGGTGAATTTTTTGGTTTCGTGGAGCTCACATTGTGGGGAGCGAATTGTATCTTAGAGTTGTATGAATGTTTTGGCGAGGTTGATCAAATCTTATATGGGACGTTAATAATATTTTATTAATGATATTGCGTAGCATTAGAAACTTAGAAATTTGCATATGCAGAAATTCGGAAATTTAGAAATTCGGAAATGTAAAAATTTGGGAGTGTAAAAATTCGGAAATTCATAAATTCGAAAATGTGGAAATTCAGAAATTTAGAAATTCGATAATCCAAAAATTCGCAAGTTCAGAAGCTTATAATTAAAAAATTTAAACCTCATAACTTCCCTTAAAACATCTACACTTTCAAAGCACCTACTCATAAACTATATACACCTCACATTACCAACAGTATGTTTAACGCCCTTTTCTGCACACAATCCAAACACAAAATACAACCGCAATGTTCCTTATTTACATGGTAATCATAGCCGACACGTAGGTCTGATCTTGCAAGATAAAAACACTATACCCGACAAAAGTTATTGGTCAGTCGCGCAAATGCCATAGAACCAGTCGCAATCAACTCGTAGATGTAGAGATACAAACAATACTCGCGAAGTCGAAAGTTGTTCGCAATCAACATTAATTTGCATCCGCAAACGTCCGTTGGGAAAGACGTAATGAAAGAAAATGCGGTCTGCGTATGGAAAATTGCCGCGCTATCAGATAATGACAGTTCGTTTCTAATCGCGAAAGTACAGCGGCACAGAGGATATCGTGCAGTTTAAATCACAGGTTGTTTCGTCGGTATCGTGTGGCTCGAGAGTCTTCTAGCTCGTATCGAGAATCGAATGGCACAGAGTAGTTCAAGTTATGACCTATCTGAGCGTAGGGCCGTTTTTTCCTCGAGCTTTTCTTCTGCTCAGTTGGAACTTTTATACTTGACCTTATTGCCCGTTTCTTTTCTTTCTTTCGCTCTTTCTTTCTGTTTCCGACGGAGACGAAAGCGCGAGAGAAAAAAGGCTCTAGAGAACGGAACGGGAGAGAAAGAGCTTCCGATGGGAGCTAGAAATGAAGGAAATTGTACAAGAATTTATGTAGGAAAATCTTTTGTGCTACCTCATTATACAACGCTTAGGTTCAATCGTTTTGTAACTATCGTATATCACTGGTTTATTTTACATTTTTATTATTTATCAAATATTCTATTTTATTTTGGTTTATTTCCACACTCAGTACAAATGTTTATTATACTGTTGTTAAGTTTGTGGGGTAAATTGTAGATCAATTACAGTCGTAATTATCTCGTAATTATAGTTTTCGTTACATTAACCTTTCAATGGGTTTATGTGCCATTACATACTCATCGTTTCTCTTCACATTTTTAGCAGGGACCACATATTCTGCAGGACATTGTATAATATATGTGCTGTTATAATATATGGTATACATACAGTATACATATGCAGTTACATATAAATAATGCTATAATTGGACTGCGGATATCATACTTTCACATATGTACATACACATTTTTTTATACTATATTATACTATATCTATACTGTTTAATATACACCGTCAAACATGAACTTCTTACATTACTATACTATATTTTCATATATTATACCTTTGGTATAATTCATACATTAAAAACATATGAATAAAATTAAATGTGTACATAGTACATTTAATTGTCATTATTAATCTTCACATACATTAGCATCATATATTCACATTAAAAGTACATCAAATTCAATTTCATACGTGGAGCACATTAAACACGTATAAAATTTAATTTCAAACATCAAGCACCTAAAACATGTATATAAAAAATTTAATATCGTACGAGAACTACATTAAACGTGTATATAAAAATTTAATATCATACATGAAGAACATTAAACATGTATGTAAAAATTTAATATCACACGCGAAGTTAAGAATTACATAAAATTTAATTTCATACGTCGAGTTAAAAATGTACAAAATTTAATTTGTAGTTTAATAACGAAAAAAGAAGATAATATATTTTGCATGATAATAGCAGAGTTGGTAAGATAATTTGTTGTCTGCAATAAATATATACAGGTTTGATTTGATACGAAGTAACAAGGATTTATCGCGCTTTAACGATAACAAGGTTGAAGCATATGCAAGCTTCCAGATACGAGTAGGGTTGGTTTTATAAGCTACTTTAATCCGGCGTATGAGCTTGTGTCATCGCGCGTGCTTGCGTCGGGTATTTCTGACTCCCTCTTCCTCATCAGCCCAGCGTCATAATCCTCTTCAGCAGCTCATGAAGCAGCTGCTACAAGCGCCGTTCCGCTGCCATTCACCGTCCTTCGTCTTTTGCATGAGTTTCTCAAGACCGATGTAACACCAAATATTTCATAGTTAACCATTCTCTTCGAAATCCTCACCACATTTCTTCTCCACAAATTTACTTTCGTGCGGACTCATTTTAATCTTCGGTGCAAGTTTCTAAATTTTGCAATTCACGGTTTGGAGATTTTGATGTTTCGTGAGTTGCAAATAGGAGAGGTTTCTATTTTGGAAATTAGGGGTACGGAATTTGCAGATTTTAATATTTTAGGTGGTATGAAAATTTGGAGATTTTCAGAAGTTGTGAATATGAGAGTCTGGAGATGTTGCTATTTCAGAAGGTATGAGTATGACAGTTTAGAGATTTTGCTATTTCACAAGGTATGAGTAGGATAGTTTGGAGACTTTGCTATTTTAGTTTTAACTACTGCACCTGTCAAATAAATCATAGTGCAAGGGGTTAAAAATGTGGCATTCAAAATGAATAATTATTAACATTCATTATGTTAAAATTAATTGTAAGCGAAGTTTAAAACATGGTCCTCCAAATCACAAAATTATGTCTTTCAAACACATCTAGAATTTTTCTCTCCTATCACCCCAACTGTAAGACAACTAACTTCCAATATCTCTAACCTCCAACAGCAATATTTTCACAAAATTAAAACACCCAATCATCCCAATATTTTTTCAAGATCGCGTGTCTCGAATCCTCCTACATTTTCTATCCGCGAACCACTCGTACAGAGTTCTCAAAATAAAGTATCAGCCACTTTGTTCCCGCTTTTCATTCGATAGATTTCAATCGCGTGGCTGTTAGTAATTTCAATGAGGGAGAATATCGAGCGTAAATCAAAGACAAATCTGTTTTCGATTATATTCAACGAAGGTTTGGTTGATTTCTTACTTCTGTCCTCGTTTCAATTTTGTCCCGGAGATCCATCTTCGGTAGGAAGCAATTCGTAGTTTTCCAATCAGGGAACGAGACAGCCGTGCTCATTTTCCAAGGAGTACGCGACTTGCATTATATCTAGCAACCGGAAGTAGTCGATCAGAGAAGACCGCTACGAAGGAAGTCTGAAAACGGAGTAGAAGCCCCGCACGTTCTTCCTTCCCCGTTTCATTTTGCCCTGGGAACACAATTCGCGATATTGTCTCTATTGTTCCTTTGATGGACAGAATCGAGACTTTTTAACAGCACCGCATTAGCCGCGTTTGCGGAAACTTTTCGACGAATTTCGTGACTTAACGGACTTAAAATACTGCTAACGAGGATGAAAATATTTGCTGGAATTATTTCCTTACTATTTTTAGATGTATTTGATTTTGGAGGATGAAGTGTGGTCGTTTGATTATTTGGAAATTTTATTGCTTTCTGATTTCTTTATTTGGTAATTTTTTAATTTTTCAATTTTTCAATTCTTCAATTCTTCCATTCTTCAATTCTTCCATTCTTCAATTTTTCAATTTTTCAATTTTTCAATTTTTCAATTTATCAATTTGTCAGCTTTTCAATTTTTAGATACATCAATTTGTATATTTGTACATTTAAAGTATTGAGTTGAGTGTAAAGTTGAGTTCACGCATAAATCTGTGAACCCGAAAATTTTAAATCGAAACAGTTAGAAGTACAAAATTTCTACCTTTGCAATATTTATATTTCTGCCAAAAATATAATAAAACAAAATATAATAAAATCTTGTAACACTTCCACCTGAAATATAAAGTACTGATTACCTACCAAAGAAATTGTTTTGTAAATACATAATGAACACCCCAAATTCTACCATCACCCTACACAAAATGCACATACAGAAATCACAGATCGCAGACTAATTATTTTTACTCTCACTAGATTACACAAGTTCCTAAAAATGGCGAATAAAATACATACGAAAATAGAAATGTTTGAATATCTCCTTTATAATTTGACGGTGATTCTTGTTTCGTTTTAATCCAAAGCGGTGACGTTATTTTTTTTCTGCCATATGGACGCTGCTACAGAGACGTTCCTTTACTCGGCAACGAAAAATTTTACACGGCCAACGCACGCGTCTATTCATATTCGAGAAATTAGAATTTTCATTTACAATCCCATGCTGTAAGAGTACTTCATCAAGCAGCAATTTTTTAATCATGGCTGCATTTTAAACACATGTACTTTATGAATTCGGGATGTATACATGGGAAACAGCATGTAAAACATTCGCGTCTACTACACCTGAAACGATTTCTTCTGTCCCGAACTCGTACGATTCGACAACTTATTCGCGTTGCTCTCGAACTCGTGCTCAACTTTCTTTCCCCTCTTTCGGGGTAAATGCACTTTCTCGACAATTCCGTCTCGCCGGTTTCCACGTACGATTTTTGTTTAACTCTTTTCTTGCGATTTTACGCATTTCTCTTCCAGTGTCGTATTCGATTAAATATGTACTGAATGATTTAGATATGCAAAAATAAATAAAAGTAAATTTTGTAAAAATTAATCAACTTCAAATCATTTTTTGTACAAAATTTTTGAGAAAATTTAGAAACTCCTAAATGTGTAAAATAAATTATAAACTTGAGACTAAAAAATTAAACTATATTCATATATATTTTAGGAATACATGTGAACATGTATGTCATGAATTGCTATTCACTTCCACGTCCTAAACAATCCACCTAGAATTGTAGGTTACGCCATAAATAACGAGGGAATCGTTCGTTATTACAAGCATTTCGACACGCTTTGTAGACATTCGACTTCGAGGCCCTTTCAAGAATTTATATTTCCTCGGTTGTGGCAAACATAAGTTAACCCCACAGAAACTTGCCCAATAAATAATTCTTCGCTAAGGTGTCTGCAAGTTGTGACGTAGGGCGAGGGCTGGGCAAGAGGGTGCAGAAGGCGTATAAAGAATAAAAGGAAAGGAGGAGAATAAAAAATTCGTTCGGAGAGATTCTAATAGATAGAAAGATGGATTTTATATCCGAGGTCTCTTCCTGCTATATCACTGGAAGAATATTGTAAAATTGGATTTTGCCTCTTATTTTTTTTTATGTTGCTATATTAATAATTATAATTATGAAGCAAACGGAATAGTACTACTATACATAATAATATAATAAGGTAGAATCTTGAACAATTGTCTTGTACAAAATGGTTGAAACATGACATGTGAATTGGGGGTATTTATTATCGTTGAATTTGTTTAATGAACTTGTTTCAATTTTTTAGAAAAAAAAGAATGACATTCAACCAGTTTGACACTTAACCTTGACACTTTATAAAAAAATTCACAATATTTTGTGGATTATAAAAGTAGTCTAACTTCTTGTATTTAGTTTTTGTTCTATTTAATATCTTTGTTAAAAAATGTAACAAAACTGGTGGATCTTGAAGAATACATTCTTCCGTCACGACGCGTTTATAATTAACGTTGTTTTGCGAAAGATTTTCAAGGTATTTTCAAGTCGCTTTGAACACAGAACAGAGCTTCTAGAAGATTTTCCACGTCGACGAGGATATCCGTAGGTAGTGTTAACACGTTACCGAGTCTCGCTTGAGTAAGTCGAAGCTATGCTTATTAATTACCACGCAGCCGTCGAAACACGTTTGAATAGCAGCTGAGGAATGCACTTCAACATCGGACGCATTACAGCCTAATGCTCGTATGCGCCATTAATTAGAAATTCAATATCTGAATCTTATCCGTCGCCGGAAGGAAACTCGCTTGAAATCAAATTATGTAACCCTAAATCACTCGGTATCCGCCATTTTAGTTCGAAATTTAAACTCGCTCTCGATTAAGCTTTTATACTCTAATGAACATATGAATGATTATAAATAAATTGTAGCAAAAGAAGTAACAGTTAATAATTCAAAATTTGTTAAATTTTAATATTTTAAAATATTTTAAAATTATACTAAAATATAAATTAGCTTTTAAACTTTGAATGTTGCGAAAGAGTTTGTTAAGAATCTGTCCATGAGAGAAAAGCAATAAAATTTACGAATAAATATACGTGTTAAATCAGTACAGAATTTTTGTATGAAGACGAAACAGTTCACTGACGTTATGAGAGGTAGATGGGTTTGTTAATGATGTTTATTGGCAGGTAAGAAACAAAGTGGCCGATTTTCTGAGGCAAGCGATCCATTTTTTGCCGAGTCGTGCCCGGTAAAGCTCGACGGTATGATCGCATTAATTTGCATGATAACGAGCGAAACACCAGCGAAAGCCACGGGACAAGGCAAGAACCCTTAAACCCTATTGTGAAACTATTAACCCTTCGTGGTAAATTACTTCGCTAATCTTCTAGCAACTGTCAAGGATTTTTTATGTGCGGAAAACAGGTGACCCTGGGGATCGTTTCCTTAAAAGTCACAAAACAACTTCAAAGTTATTTTATATTGAAAATATAGAAATTAGCAAGTTGATTTAAATTCCGAAGTAGAGTTGATCTGAATCTAACACTTTGAAGATTTAGATATTTAGGGACCTTAAAAGTGTAGAACTTTGAAGGTTTAAAAATTATTAAATTCAGAAACATTCAAAATAGTCAGAAAATCCAAAAGTAGTTAGAATGTTAAAAATTTAGTTTATTTAAAAATTTGAAAGGCAAATAAAGTCTTCATCCATGAAACTATTAATACCTGAAAGAATTCCATCTCCCAAGGGCTAGAATTTTTCGGAGATTTCCCCCACGTAAAAAAAAAGATACGACACTTGGCCGGCATTGAAAATGGCGGCCATTCGAAGAGCGCAGCTTACCAAAGCGCCATCGTATTCAACATCTTCCCGAAAGAAGAGTCAAAGCCGAGTTTATCGCGAACCGTTCCGAATCCAGGTCGGCAGGATAAATCTTATCAAGAATTTATCGATTTCAGCTTTGTCGCGGATAAAACTTTTAGGGGTAAAGTTTGCGCTCGTAAGGAGGGGGTAGTCCATAACCGAGGAAGGAATAGTCGGAAGAGTGAAATAAGCGAAACGAATTTCTCCGTATGTATTAGGTGTATAGTCGACGGTATAGACGGAAGGTTGGTGATAAACGCGTTAGATAGAAGGCAATTGGAATCCAAAGTGTTCGATGCTGTCTGAGTTCGCGGCAACGAACGAGCGTAACCTCGTTTCCGTAGATAATGTGTGGCTTGCCTTTCGACTATCCTCCAAATTGTCGTGTATCGTGTTCTGATCCTAGTTCCTCGAATAACCATTGTGACCGATTCGCTGTGTACGCGGAATTTCCTAGCGCATCCTATGGCTTTTCATCGGTTGCTTCGAGAAATGATCGGGTTCGCTGCGTTCTGGTAACAACGCAACCGAATCACTTTAGCGAATCTATTGTACGAAGCCTTGAAAAATAAGGACACTGCTGGCAATAGAATCGCTGTTCTATGCTCGAGATCTTGTCCACTGCTGTCATCCCTATTCATCTTATTATTGGGTCTACAAGTGCTGACGCTGCACTATTATGAGATTTACTGTTGTCAAGACCTCTGCAACTGCCTTATCGAATACCTTCACTTTGTATACTTCTCCCTCTACGTTCTTGTCTAACAAGGAAAGCTTGCTCCATTCTTATAATTCAGAATTGTGACGAATTTTAATTTAGTATCTTTATAACACATGTGGAGGGTGTTTGCCTCAAATGAGCAACCGAGAAATGTATTTTGCAATGTAAAGGACCTGTACAACTATCTTATCGAATATCTACTTCACTTTGTATATTTCTCTCTTTACCTTCTCGTCTAACAAGGAAACCTATTTGCTCCACTCTCATAATTTAGAATTTTGTCGAATTTTAATTTAGTGTCTTTATGACACGTGTGGAGGGTGTTTACTTCAAATGAGCAACCGAGAAATGTATTTTGCAATGTAAAGGACCTGTACAACTATCTTATCGAATATCTACTTCACTTTGTATATTTCTCCTTCTACCTTTTCGTCTAACAAGGAAACCTATTTGCTCCACTCTCATAATTCAGAATTTTGACGAATTTTAATTTAGCGTCTTTATAACACATGTGGAGGGTTTTTGCCTCGAATGAGCAACCAACGAGATTTAGTTTGAAAAAAGTCGAGTATTACAAGGCATTGTAATACAAGTGTTACAGAAGATTATTGATTATCGATTATATAGAGGCAGAGTTATCGGACTTCCTTTGTCTCCAGCTCAGCTCCCGTTGAGAGGAATGTCTTTTTTTAGCAAGAACCTGAGATGTTACAATTCTAGAACGTTGATATACACGTTTAGTTATAAATATGAATTATTGATAAATCTCTGATTATTCATAATAAATCTTACCACTTTTTTTTATAAGTTACAGCTATAGATTAAAAAATATATTTCTGAAAAGTATCTAATAAAAGTAGTTATGTACAAGCGTTCGAGCACTCGGAAGAATAATTTGAAAGTTCCACGATTTTTCTCATAATCGTTTCCCTTAAACTGAAACTTCTACCGTGAAATGTTCTTCATAAAATAACAGAACTTCTAACGAAGATATATTATACTTTGCATAATATGTACTTCGTGAGTTGGAATACTTTGGAAGATAAGTGAGCAGACGATCGAAACTTCCCCTCGACTAAAGCTACCAATATGTCTTGTAACCTTCAGAAAAAAAGATACCATCAAACCGTAGATACCACAGTTATATATGGAATTGCGATTATTCCTTCGGAAATTTCTTTATCGACAGAAATGAGCTGGAAATCGATTCTGCTGACAGAATCGATGTGACGAGGGGATGACAGAAAAAAGACAGTGAAGATTCCTGTTCCGATGCTGAATAATGGGGAAGAAATTTTTGTACTATCTGCTTTTGCTTGAATGCGAAAACATTCTTCTGTACAGCGTTATAGTATCATAATATTATAATATATGTCTCATATGTGTAATAATGTATTATTATAAAAAATGTACTATATGATGTTTAAGATGTATAATATAATATTATAGTATTACAAGGAATGTACAATATACATGTATGTCTAAGACATGTAATACAGTATCACAATACTGCAACATACATATAGGTGTAATGTAATATGCAATATACATATATGAGAGTAACATATGTATGATACACAATATTATAGTATTAGAATGTATGCGCAATACATATAATACATATTATTACAGTATTGCAATGTGTGTACAGTTTGCTTACAACTTATGCATACCATGTATAAGGTAATACAGTATTATAATATTACAATATGTGTACTATATGTGTTAGAGGAGTATTGAAGCAATAATTTACTAAATGAGTAACATTTCACTCATATCTAAAATTACCGAATTCCTTAATTACTCTTCAAGGATTCCAGACGTTGTATCAAGGATGATACTTAGCCTCTGGGGTAGTGTTAAAATGGATTTCATGGTGAAATCGATGGGAAGCGGACGCCATAAGGGAGAATGTCTAATGGCTATAAGGGAGGACCGAATTCTGCCAAGGCTCATTAGTTGACATTAATTCATTAATTCACCACCAAATTTTCGTATAATTATTGAATTTCAATGCTCACATTACCTTGTTAAGAATATATTAATGCTTACAATTAGTAGTATTTCAGAATTTCGGAATTTGGAAATGTTTGGTAATTTTGAAACTATGGATTTGAAAGTTTGTGCAATTCACATTTGTGAATTTGACAATTGAATATTTGAAACTTAAAAAAATTGAAACATTGAGACATTGAGACTCTGAGAGATTGCGAAATTGTAAAATTAAAACAATTTAAGATTATAAATTGGAAAATTAGAGCAATATAAGATTGTGACACTGTAAATAGGAAAGTTGGAAATTTGGGAAATTGAAAATTGAGAAATTAGAACAGGGTAATATTGTAAAATTGAAAAATTCACAAGTTAACAATGAACCCGATTCTCTAAACATGCGAACCAAAATACAATTTGGCTACACACCTACAGTATATTTGTTCACCGACCTCGAAACCCACACTAATTACCCCACGATCAATTTACCTGAAAGGTACGAAAATAAAAGCGACAGAAAAAGCCATATCGCGCAGAGGTAGCCAGCAGCACAATATCGTGATTTTCAGCAAACCGTAAGTTTCGATTTACCGTTTGATATCGACTTTATTAATAATAAAGCGGTGAGCAACGAGCGATCGATGCGAGCGTATCGCATGCGTTCTGCGCGAAACAAGATTACCGGTATCGCAAATGAAACGTTCGTAGCCGGTAGAAGTCCTCTCGCTGTGAAACTTCTCTCGTTCTGGAATGAGAGTGGGCAAACAATGGAGCGTTGCGAAGCTCGACAATGCGTCGTGTATCTCCGGGCTGACAACTGTGCATTGAAGAGAACGACTAGTTTTTACGGCGGTGATTCTAGCACTCGAAACACTATGCACCACCCGCTCATCTCGCCACGTGCAAACGGAAGAACGTAGGCTGCTGTAACTCTACTACTGTCTCGACAATATTTCAAGATTTATGTCCGAGTTTATGCAGGATACTAAATTAATAGATCTCGTATTGTGAGGGTTGCGGAGACAAACAACTATGGTTCCAATGTGCCTTGTCACTAGGTACTTCTACTAAATCGCTTGTGGAAGAATGCATCAATTCTTCACATTTTCGTTCGAACCTTATTTTCCTCAATTTTCTAAAAATTTTAAATACAGACAAATTCATAAATTTAGGCATTTAAGAATTTTCTATTCTTCAATCTTTTAAATTCAGAAATTACAAAGATTGTCAAACATAAGTTTGATAACTTGAAAATTTAGAAACATAGAAATACTGAAATATAAAAATACAGAAACACTAAAAAATTTCAAGACAAAATTTAAAAATTAAGAAATGTAAAATTAATATAAATTAAGTAAAGAAATATAAGATCACCAAGGGTGTATATTCAAAGATGAAATTTTAGAATTATGTAAGGGATAAGAAGATCAGTGTGAATGGACGAGGTATACAACGATGCACCGGAAACAATTCTTTCCCTGTTCCTTCCCATTCTTCCCGCTGCAGTCTCGTTTGCGACGGGAAATTCTCTTAGGGGTTCGAGAGCTTGCAACGGAAAAGTCTCGCGAAGTTGCCGATGAATAATGGATCTTCTATTTCGGCGACAAGATTCAGGAACAAAGTCCTCAAAGAAAGCATGCATCGTTGATGTCCCCCCACGAATCTATCCCTCATCGTCAAAGAAGCGCGGACTGAATCGTGATTATCAAGTATCTTCAACTGTGCGCCCTCGCTATACAGCATACTCGAATAACTTCGCTATTATTTATTTTACATCTCTTGAAATTTGAAATACATTTACATTTGAAGACATAGTTTGGGTATTTATACAAGCGGAATATATTCGGGGAGTAAATTGAGGGACACCTAGAAACATTTGTAGGAAACAAAAATCCCTCTGTGAGAAAACACGGATCCTTAGTTTCGAAATCGATTATACATCGAATCAATAAGAGAAAGAAATAATCTAATTCTGCAGCGATTTCCACGGTTACAAGCGATTCATTATAAAATCGAAGTTGAAGCGGTGTTTACAATAGCCTGATGAACGTCGGTGCGCTTTGGAGATCCTCCGTCGACGCTGATACAGGCGGGAATAAAAGGGAGGAAACGACAGCCGGTCGGATTAAGCCTTTGAATTAAAGGGAACGACGTGGCAAGTTCGCGAGGAATTATCTAAACCTCTTTCTGTACTTGGACGAACTTGCTGGCGAAATCGTTTCCAACGTTCATCAGCTCGGCTAGAACAAACATTCCAAAGGGAGGATATAAGCGGGGCGAGGGAAACTTCGTAACAGAGGATTTCCATTTAGAGAGAGATTTTCGCGAAACCTTTGGAGCTTGCATCAAACTGTAAGGGATAACACGAAATAACCTGCTCACAGGACGTTTCCTCTGCAATCGAAAATCGTCACTTTGACAAATTGTGCAAACGTTGCGAATCGTCTTCGCCTTCCAACATTTTACCGTACCGTTTTACCATGCTTCTTTTTCTGCCTTGCGTTTCCTTATTCAAATTTCTTTAAAACGGAAGAAAGGGAAAACTGTTTTAATTGGATGATATTCAAGGAGATGTCTGTAGTGGTTCAACAAATTTTTTTTAGTCAATTATTGGCTATTTTATTTAATCTTACCTTTTCGTGTCTTAAAGGGAAAATGTTAGAAAACTAGATTCGTTTAATGTTTTTATGTTCTATGAATATTAGGTACACGACATTTCTTTTGTATTATATTCAGAAAGGGGTGATTAAACTTATTGTGTTATATAATAGTCCATGTTATTAATTTGTTATTAGTCTGTGAATTATTTATGTGTTTACTACATGAGTGATTATTGCATGAATGTTATGTGGCCAATTAGTTATATGAATATGTAATGTGATCAGTTACATGAATATGTCATGTAGTCAGTTATCTACATGAACAATTTAATGCAGTAGTTCTTATGCAGAAATCAATACATGTTAAGAAATGTATGTCAGTAGAAAATTACTGAACAATCACAATCCCATATGTTCAATAATGAGATTCACTTTATGCCAAAGAAGTTGCAGTAAACGATTGAACAAGTCAAATAACGAGATCTGATGAACTTATACTTACCTGATAGGATTATACCAAAAGAGAAGTTGCAGATTGATCGAAATATTGATCACCGTCTGACGAAAATTACCAGAGGCTGCATAGTGACATTAAATTAATCATCCAAGCCCAAGGGAACAAGTACCTCAGGTTTCGATAATATGGCACGTTTATGACGTCCCGTAAACCTCACGCTCGATCTCCTCTTTCTTCACCACTTTCCCTGCACTTGTGTTTATGGGACGCGATATTCACCCCTTACGTCTACTTTTACGAGGATTCTCCTCATCGTGTTCTGGCATGAAATCCTATTCAGGAACTAACGAATTCCGACGAGAAATGAGGACACCATAATATCCTGACAATTGCAGAAACTTGCGTCGCTGCCGGAAACAGGTGAAATCGTTCCAGTTGCAGGTGACGGGATTTTCAAATGCATTTCACGATTTAATCGTTTTGTGAATAATTGGGATTCGTGGAGAATTGTTGAGTTAATGAATCGGGGAAGGGGATAGAAAATTTTGGGGAGTGATTCTGGGTTGTTGAGGTTATGTATTCGGTTTGGAATATTTGGGAAGGTTTATATAATTTTCTTTGTAAATTTTTTAATTGAATGTCTTCAAAGTTTGACAGTAGGAAGTATTCTAAATTTTCAAAATTTCAAGGCTACTATTCAAGTAGCAAGTCTCTTGAATTCTGAAAACTTCAATTTAGCAAATTTCTAAATGAGTCACCAAAATCTGCAAAATGTTAAATTACCAAATTTATAAATACCAAGTCTTAAATTTAAAAAAACGTTAAATTACCAAATTTGCAAACAGCAAATCTCCCAAATCTCTAAAAGTCAAATTACCAAATTTTTAAACATCAAGTGTTAAATCTAAAAAATCTTAAACTACCAAATTTCCAAGTTACAAGTCTCCCAAATTTAAAAAATTCCAAATCCTCCAGTTTTCAAATAAAAAACATTCAACATTCTATTTTACAATTTAACCCATTAACAGTTCACTTGAACCAAATTTTACGTAAAGGGTTAAATTTCCCCTAACAAAATTAAATTGCAAGAAGCCAGAAAATTATTTGACAGAGTCCGTACTGAACGCAATTAGAATTTTCGCAGTGATCGATAAGAAACGTGTTTCTGGATTCCATTTAAATATCTATTTAAACGTTTCCGCTTCTTCACCGCAGCGAACCCCCTTAAATTTTCGCGGTAAGCTCAATAATTACTCACAGCAAACTACCCATTACGATTAATTCGAACGATTGAGCCCAACGTGGCAATATAGGTTGTGCTAAATGAGACGAGTTCCTAGCGGTGCTTACATCATTAAAAGGAGCCAATAATTACAAAGCTCCTTGCACCCCACATATATTGTCTTAATACCTCCTCATTTTTTATCCCGTATTTTTTTTTCTTTTATCTGCAGCTCTTGAATAATCGTATTTAATGCACGAGCAACGAGGAACGGGTTGTTACGATATTAATGTTTCTTCGTCAAAAGTTCCGACGACGTTGTTGAGTTTCATCTTACAGTAATTTATTACAAAGTGTTGTTCAAAAGAAACATGCCATACCACGGTGTACACGACGTTCAAGTTGTTTAGCCTTGTAGCCGCAAGAAATACGTAACATGGGAGAAAAACTCGTTTACTCTAGGCTCTATAGGGTGTTCCTATATCGAAAGATAACTTGTTAGCGCAAAATGAAACGTGCAATTTCGCTGCGGTGTGCTAAGGGTTGCTTGTTGTTTAAGCGGAAGTTCCTGATTTTTAAATCGGGATTTGGAAATGTTTGAAGGGGGAAATTTACAAGGGTGGTTTGGAAGGGTTGGAATTTAGAAATATGGTGATTTGGGGAGGTGGGAGTTTAGAAATATAGGAATTTTAAATTAGGGAACTGGAGAAGATTAAATTTTCAAATTATTAAATTAGTACATTACTGATGAACAAATTAACAGTTTACCAATTCGTCAATTTACCAATTCTCTAAATCCACAAATTAGCAAATTACCAATTCATCAATTTACCAATTCACCAATTCACCAATTCACCAAATCCCCAATTCACCAAATTACCAATTCACCAAATTACCAATTCACCAAATTACCAATTCACCAAATTACTAATTCACCAAATTATCAATTCACCAAATTTTCAATTCACCAAATTACCAATTCACCAAATTACCAATTCACCAAATTACCAATTCACCAAATTACCAATTCACCAAATCCCTAATTCCCCAAATTACCAATTCCCCAAATCCCCAAATCCCCAAATCCCCAAATCCCCAAATCCCCAAATCCCCAAATCCCAAAATCTCCAAATCCCCAAATCCCAAAATCCCCAAATCCCCAATTCATCAAACTTAAAAACCCAAAAATATAAAATCTGAACATTAAAAAATTCCCAAACATAAAAACCTGTAAATTCAGATATGTAAGAGTAGCTCTCGATTTCATGAGAACTGTTCGACAATTTCATTGCAGATTTTGATTAAATTTTCCGAGTAAAATCACCATCACCCTGTGTTCAATGTATTCTTCAAATGCCAACAAAATAATTTCAATGAAAATGTTTTTTCCCTTTGTCGAAATTAAAAACCAGAACTTCAGAACAACGTATACGATATTGATTAAAATTCACCGTCCACCGAATTGTATAAATAATCAAATCAAGTGCAATAAAATCAGTTGCTGTTATTCCTGAAAATGTTTTATTCATAACAACATACGTATGTCTGTATATAAAATGCTGCGAACATAACTGCTGAATTAACTGTGTATTCTTCTTATTTTCCTGAACATGTACGTATTATTTTAATTTTCGATATATTGCAATTTTATGTGGAAGTAGAGGAAAATTATAGGAAGTCTATTATAGGAAGAAATAGGTTTCTCTTTTTAGATACTTTTTAGATTCTTTTAGTTACAGTTAGTTTTATAGTTTCTTCGTTCTGATAACTTAAGTATGCACATGTTAAGCGGAGTATAATAAGGGTTAATGTGCGGCAATTTAATATAAGGGTTATTGTGTAATAATTTAATATAACAAGAGTTAGTATGCAATAATCTGGCAAGGGTTAGTATGTAATAGTTTAATATAACAAGGGTTAGTGTGCTATAACGTTTTATGACAAGGGTTGGTATGTAACAACCTAATGTAAGGTTAATGTACCACCTTATACATATAATGAAGGTTAGTATGTAACAACCTAATATAACAAGGGTTAATGTGTAACAACCTAATGGGACAGAGGTTAATGTCCAACAGCCTAATGTAACAGAGGCTAATGCATAACGACGTAATACATTTATGTTTAATAGTGTATAGTAATTTCAATATAACAAGAAGTTGATGTATAACAACTTAATATAGCAAGAGTTAATATTTAACAACCTAACATAACAAGAATTAGTATTCAACAACCTATTAGTATTGATGTTGGGTCATCTAAACATGTCAAAAGTGAATATTTAAGGACCTAACACAACAAGAATTAGTAATCTTCAATAACCTGATACAACCAGACTTAATGTTCAATCTATTATGATTAGCTTTGACCAACTACAACTATCCTACTTATATCCCCAAAATATCAAGAGTCGACATTGAAGTACCCTACTGACATGCTAAAAATATCAAGAGTCCACATCAGAGTAACCTACTGATACCCTCAGAAATATCAAGGGTCCACATCAGAGCTCTCTACTTCTACCCCCAAAAATATCAACAGTCCACATCAAAGTACCCTACTTACATCCCAAAAATATGAAGAATCCACATCAAAGTACCCTCCTTATATCCCAAAAATAACGAGTCCACATCAAAGTACCCACCTTAGGCCCTAAAAATATCAAGACTCCCCATTAAACAACATACTGTAATAATCAATTTTACAATTTTTCCAAGCGATACATATGCATGTGTCCACATAATTACCACGATGCAATTTTCCTCATAATCCCCGTCACGTTGAGACAGTATTGCAAAAGCGTTAAAACGTGTGCACATGTATATCGATGTACACCATGGTAGTCGTTAGTTTTTCCATAGCACGTTGCCATTGTTCTTCGTCATTGTCTCTTTTTCTTGGCTCGTTCCCTTGATCCACCTTTTTTCTCTCGCCTTCTTCCCCTTGCTCGTTGTATACACGGTGGCAGAATTTAATCTCCTGTAAAATGGCTAGCCGCGAACATCGGCCTGCAACGGGCACCGTGTGCAATTATGTAAAAACTATGCTAATAGAAATTGCATAGAAAAATCCATTTATGGCGGGAACAAGGATGGCTACCGCGATGGAGAGACGGCCTCGAGACAACCCCCCGTACAACGAAAGGGGTATTTCGATCTAATGAAAAAAACTGGCGAAATTATGAAAATGCAATAATGCATGCAAAACGGAGTGATACAGGTTAAACTCCCTACAATCGATATCTTCTTTTTATTTTATCGCTCTTGTCTCTTCTTTTTTCGATCTTTAACAGCCGGTTTATAATCGACTCTTTATTTGAAGTTTGTACACTTTTTGTTCGATGGAATATGTGATCAAATGTCGTAAAGATTCATGTTAATTATTTTAGCACGTTTTGTTGGTTGCATCAGAGATGCACATCATTGATGGCATATGTGATCGAAGGTCGATGTAAAGATTGTTATGTTAATTATTTTGGCACGTTTTGTTGATTACATCATAGATGTACATCATAGATGAAAAATGTGAGATCAAAGATCGATGTAAAGATTGTTATATGTTAATTATTTTGACACGTTTTGTTGGTTAGATAAGAGATGTACATCATAGATGAAATATGTGATCACAGATCGATATAAAGATTGTTATGTTAATTATTTTGGCACGTTTTGTTGGTGACATCACAGGTTAAGTGCACGTAAAAGAGACAACGGTGATGTTAAATTTTCTTGCAGCAGTTTGAAAATTTGGAACTTTGGAAGTTTGATATTTTGAAGACTTGGAAATGAAGTTGTGAAACACGGAATATCAAATTTTTATGTGCGCAAGTTTCTCAATTTTCAAACTTTAGTTTCCATAGGAACTTTTGAGGTTATGTCAGTTCCTTAGTACGGAAACTTACAAATGTAGTTATTTGAAAGATAGATGATTTAGAAATATAAAAATTCTTTAATCTGGTAGACATTTCGCTACAATTATAAATTAAGTAATTTTAGAATACAAACTTCCAGATTTCTAGGAACCGTAGAAATAGAAGCTAATTCCCCAAGATCAGAATCCACCTAATTTCGAACGAGCAAAATTATTGGTCGTTGAGGATCTAACCCTCACGATTTCTTCCGCAGTCGAAAGCGAAACATGAAAAGGAAAACAATGTTCGAGAGGAACTGGTAATTTCACATGATTACGTCCAGCTTGTGCTCACTCGACTTGCTTAATTAACTCCTTTATCCTTCGTAAATGTCAAGAGGACAATACTTGGAGGATCGTGTCCCCATTGTCTCGGTCGTTCTACAAGACCGCGTGTCCTTTATGACTTTGGATTTCGAAGCGTATTACACGCTGAATCTTACTCGAATTCTCGTCGTCAGATTTCTTCATCTCTGTCCACAAAAAGAGGGGGTGGAATTGTGAGTCTAATTTAGATTTTGGTTATTGTCATTTTTCATTGAATTTACGGTGTGTAATTGTTCAGAAGGGTAGTCTAAGGTATAGGGTACTCTATTTGTAAGTTTGACATATTAAATTTTTTTTGTAATAGTTGTTATAAGTGATAGGTGTGAATGTTAAATTTTTACTGAAATATGGGAGTAAGTCTTGTTTTGAAATTTTTGTGATATTGATTTTTATTATGTTAGAATATTTACAAGACATACTGTGTATATTATTAAGTACGATATCGACACAGTTGTCAATAATAGCATTTTATAAATAATTGTAAATATAAGAATTTTAGTGCTGCCTGTAAATGCTGAATTTTGACTGAAGTATACTGGGAGCAAGACCTTACAATTATTGTAATATTAATAATATCAAAATATTAAAAAGACACTATATATTATTAAGTATGACATCGACGAAGATTATAATAATATGTCACACTCAACCTTAATATTTTAGAATACAATAGATTTTTATTAATTAAGAAGAATATTGTTGATGAAACACAGGTTAATTTTTAACAGCAAACGAATAGTAGTTCAGGCATTAAAGCATAGAGAGGATATCTAGATCCAACAGAACAAGTAAATGCGTTAGGAAATATTGTATTGACAGGTGTAGTTGCCGAATCTGAATTCTGTCAAGTTACTGAAGCGTGAATTAGATAGAAAATGCACAGAATCCAACATCATATTCAACGAATACGATCTGAAATATTTTACGAATACTAGGGTAATAAATATCTACGTGTCGAAAATAAAGGTTTGCATATATTGAAACTTTATTGGGTAACTTTCTATTTATATAATATTATTTTGTACTTATGTATAACAAGTACATTATAACATTTTACATTTTACTAAACATCTTAAAATTTAGTATTTTTATTCAGATGGTTTTAGGTTATTTCTTAAACCTCTTAATTTTCACTATTTTAATTCTAACAGTAGATTGCAATATATTTCATATAAGATTAGTCTTAAATTTTGGAGGTCACTCTTTGAACTCTTCAACATTCACTGTTTAACTTCAAAGTGTATGCACAATAAAAATATAAAATTTATTAAATTACAGTCGAAAATGGTCGAAAATAATTTATAAAACTTTTCCCGAAATGTCCCTGTTTTTCGATTTACTTCTCCAGTCAATTTCTGCTTTAATTTGCATTTAAAACATGCATCTATGAGCGAGATAAAATATTTATTACAGGCTTTTGCATGCGTAAATCACTCCATATAATCTACCGATTGCATCGAGCTATACGTACTTTCAATAACCCACTTTTCAATTCACATTTTCTCTTTGTCCTCCATGATTTTCATATTCTTTTAACGTGAACTACCAATCAAAACTAGATACGTATCGCGTTATTTAAACCCTCGCAAATAAAATATAGTAATCTCTTTTATAGGGGATATTGACAATTAAGAGTAATCGAAACATTTTCTGATATTTGTGTTATTTAAAATTGATCTGAAATCAAGAGGAGGCAGATAGAAACTCAAAATCCAATTCTTTAATAAATTTTAAAAATTGTGTTTAAAAAATGCACTTCATTCTGATATATAATAGTAGTATAATTTTGGGAATTCATTAGTCACTGTTTAAAAAGTACAATTTTTCAAAAGTTTCAATTTCTGTAATTAGTGATAATCTAATACAATTTGTTGTCCCAGAAATTATTTTACCTCTTAAATTCTATAAATTGTTATACATGTGTGGACATTTAATTCACACATGTCAAGGATCACAGAGCTTAAATTCTATAAATTGTTACACATGTGTGGACATTTAATTCACACATGTCAAGGATCACAAAGCTTAAATTCTATAAATTGTTACACATGCGTGGACATTTAATTCACACATGTCAAGGATCACAAAGAAATGTACAAACTAGAAAATTCAAAGATATAAAAACCTTGCAATTCAGAAAATCAGAACAATCTGAAAAATGTATGATTTTGTAAATTTGCCAATTAGCAACTAATCCCAAGAGAAGCACATTTACCCCGATTAGGTTAAGCTCCAAATGGGAATAACCGTTTAACTCATCCCAGGGATGAGTTCTGACTCGCAGTGAATCTAGGGAGATAGTTCGATTTGATCCGCGAAGAAGTTGCAGTTTGTCCGATGGTTAACGTTGCTTGATTCTGGATGGAAAGCTGAGGCACAATGGGCAATTTTCCATCCAGACGAGAAGTTTCGTGGCCAGCCTCGAGGACGATTAGATAGGCGCCAGGGTAATGGCGGGAGGTCCAATCTGCATTCGTAATGACGAACGTGGAAGGTGACACAGTGTCTGACCCTGGTGCAGGGACATCGGCCATCTATTAACCCCCGGGGCCATACGAACCCTCCCCGAATAGTCTGCTTCTCTGTCACGCGGAACTATCCAGGGCAACCCCGAGCTGCTACCACCACATACCCTTAACGACCCCCAACTGCTAATATCCTTCACTGCTCTGCGTTAGCTCATCTTCTTACGGTTAAAGGTACACGATTGTTCAAAAATATTGATACTGTATATTTAACGGGAACTTTGCATTTTATATAGAACCTTATGGGTTTTAGATGTAATGGGTTCTAGTTTTAGGTGGTATATGGGCTTTACATATGATAGGTACAATAGGTGCCATGTTTGATAGGGATATGTGGACACATAGGGGGTACAGCAGTGATAGGTCTTTGTTGGTCAATTTTCTAATTTGAAATTTTGGGGTTTGGAGAGTTGGGAATCTTGGGAGTTGGAAATTTGGAATTTGGAGAGTTGCAAGATTGGGAATTTAGGGGCATGGAAATTTGAGAGGTGTTGGAATTTGGTGCTGTAGAAATAGGAGAAACCTGGGAATCTGGGGATTTGGAGATTTGGAAATATAGGAACTTGGGGATTTGGAAATTTGGGAATTTAGGGATTTGGAAATTTGGGGATCCAGAAATTCGAGAAACCTGGGAATTTGGAGATTTAAGAATTTGCGGATTTGGTGATTTAAGGATTCGGAAATATAGGAGTTTGGGAAATTTGGAGGCTTGGAATTTGGGTGCTTGGAAATTTGGATATGTAGAAATTGGGGAGACCTGGAAATTTAGGGATTTAAGGACTTGGAAATTTGAGGATCTGTAAATATAGGAATTCGGTAAATTCGAAAACTTGGAATTTGAAAACTTGACAATCCTGAAAACTTGAAAATCTACAAATTTAACTCCTAAACCTAAGAAATCCGTAAACGTGAAAAATCCTCAAAAAGGTACAACATTAAAAACTTAAAAATCTCCAAATTAAAAAATGAAAAATCTGAAAAGATCTAAAAAGAAAAAATTTGAAAACAGCTTTTCTCAGCAGGTAATTAATAGGCGGTTGAATACTTTTGAGTAGTACTATACACATATAGGGTAGGTTCGAGGAAGGAAATTTGAAACCCTTTCCTTTGAATCCATCGATCTTCGTTGGAATCTTGTTCGCCTAATTGGCACGCATTTTCAACGGAAACGATACGCTACGGAATTTAACCCTCTGTGGTCTGACCTTTTTTGACTAATAACCAGCTGTCTGTTTGAACCTGTGTTCCAGCAAACCGCAGCTAGTTCAAACGACAGTTCCGATATATCTACTAAATCCTGCTTCAAAGTATATCATGTAATAAAAACTTAATCTAAAGATACCTCGAATAAAAAGTTTGATTTATTCCCTGGGATAATTACAAAACTAATGAAAGAAGAAACTAAAAAAATAATGAAAAGTAATGAAAGAAGTCATTTTTAATACCATTCTTAATAAGTTTATTAACTTATTTGAAAAATCGAATACTTCGTAGATGAAGTGAGAATTTTATTTATAATTCGTTATGAATATTTTAATACATTATTTACGAAATTTGTGTCGTTAATATTTGCATTGACGTTTCATGTTGATTGGTTGAATATATAACCGCATATAGGAATATTGACGTGACTCTGCCTATGCCATCAGCTCCAGGTACAGTAATGAGATTTTACCGATACGGTGAACCGATATGCATCGCTCAAAAGACGATATCAATTAGTTATAAGCGTATCCTTGCAATCGGATCTGATTTCCACAAGTTTACTACTACCACGCACGGTCTTCGGTTCTCGCACTTTAGTATTCACCACGGATTCGCAAGTTAATTGCAGCATTTACATCTGTTTCTCCAGCAAAGCTCATAATCGTGCGGCGATACTGTTGGATATAAGCTGAATATTCGGAAAGAGATCACTACGAGCAAAATGCCGTCCCATTACGCTGTCGGCGGAATTAGCTACATCTTTTTTTCTCATTCGTGATATTTCAACTTTTTAAATTTTGTAACTTTTGTCTTATGGAAGTTTGGAATAGTGGAATTGTGGAGTTTCTGAATTGAAGAATTGAAGAGTTGAAGAATTGAAGAATTGAAGAATTGAAGAATTGAAGAATTGAGGAATTGAAGAATTGAGGAATTGAGGAATTAGACAATTGAATAATTGAGGAATGGAAGAATTGAAGAATTGAAAAATTGAAAAATTGAAGAATTAAAAAATTGATAAACCAGAAATTAAACACTGAAAACTGGAAAACTGGAAAATTTCTAAATTTGGAAATTAGAAAACTAGAAGATTAGAGAACTGGAAATTTAAAACTTAAAAATATTAAATATTTGAAAATTGAAAAATTGAAGAATTGAAACATTGAAACATTGAAAAATTGAAAAATTGAAAAATTGAAAAATTGAGAAATTGAAAATTGAAAATAGAGAAATTGAATAATTGAAACACTCTATCATAAAAATTTAATTCATCTTCACATATCATTACTCATAATAAGACGCTTATACGTATGTACATCAACCCGAACATATACCTTGTCTGACCACATACGTACATTTTCACTATGACAGTCGAAACATTGACAAGATCATATGTATACTTAACGTTGCTAGTCTCCTATCGAAGCTTTCTATTCTCATACAAAGATAAACCTTCCATTCTTATATTAATCCCCTCAATATCAGTATTAATATCACATAGACAGTCAACACGAAACAATATGTTAACTCCTGCTGCCTGATCGTGTATTTACGATTACACAGATGTAGTCTGCAATATATCTATATACTACTGTTCTACAATGGCACGTATAACATGAGTCGGATAGTACTGGAGTGTAAACAATCGGATTGGGATACAATCAATTATAGCCCACTAATTATCGCTTGTAACTCTATTAACGTAACTTATTGTACTCTCGAATAATTGAAATAAGGCCGCACATTAATTGACTTATATAAAATGTATATCAGTTTAACAATTTATTTTCCAGATTTTCATGAAATTAGCGCACAATGCTCATTGCAATTCGATATTCTCTTAATTAGCCTTCTGTTTCCAATGTACGTATTTCAATTATAATCACCTATTTGATGATTAAGCAACTGATCACCGATTTCGGTAAATACGGCCATGTTATTTATGTTATGGTGAAAGCATCGGGTTTAATTAAATGTATACTTATTAGTTAATGTACGGTAAGAGCAAATTTGGTTGATGTGGGAATATGGGGAGAGAGATAAATAAGAGTATTTGGTGATTTTTGGGATTTTAATTTGAAAATTTGGGGGAGAGTTGAGAGGCTGGAGGTATGGGAATTTTTGAGTTTTAGGGAGTTGGAGATCTATGGATTGAGGATTTTGGACTTTGGCAATTTAGGGGTTTGGGAATTTAGGGATTTGGGAATTTAGGGATTTGCGAATTTAGGGATTTGGGAATTTAGGGATTTGGGAATCTAAGAATTTGGCAATTTAGAGATTTGGGAATTTAAGGATTTGGCAATTTAGAGATTTGGGAATTTAGGGATTTGGCAATTTAGGAATTTGGGGACTTAGAGTTTTGGGAACTTAGGGATTTGGCAATTTAGGGACTTAGAAACATAGGGATTTGGCAAATTATCAATTTTGGAACTTAGGGATTTGGCAACTTTGAAATTTGTGACTTTCAAAATTTAGGACTTGATACGTTGAAAAATTTGAAAAATTGAAAATATTAAAATTAGAACCTTGAGGCTTCGGAAAATTTGAAAAATCGAAGATATAAAAATTTAGAAACTTGAAAATTTACAAACACGAAAAGAACATCAAAAGTTAAAGTATAATTTCTCGTCAGTGGCCAATAATGTCTCCGAACACTGTATCATAAAATTGAAATTGAAGGTTCGTTTTCGTCGTCGGACGCTTTGCATCCACGAGCCAACTCGTCCTTTTTCCGCGACGTCGCTCGCAGGAGAAGTACTTTGATTCTGTAAAGTGACACAACAACGTTTCACGGGATGAAGGCGAAACATCGAAGGCGGGGTTGAGCAGCCCTCATCAGGGCCAGTATTGCCACGATAGCGGAGTTACTTGTCAAATATTTACTCTAGGCGATGCTGGCACACAGCAACCTTCTGATCCTCCTCGATGCATCAGGTACAGGATGGGGACAGGGTTTCGTGAAAAATATTTCGTCGTTTCTCTACGTCTTCTTGTTCGTTTATGTTCCTTTGCGCTTTTTCGTTAAATGGGTTTAATATTTTATTCGATGGGTGTTTTGATACTTTTAACCATTATGATGGGTAATATGATATTTGCGTGTGCATTTACTCACATGTGGCTTTAAGCATATATAGATCTTTTCTCATTTTAAGACAAGTTTCAATTGGATTTTGTTTTGATGGCTTTTTTGATACTTGTGTGTGGATTCTCATATGTGGATCTAAGTATACTTTCTTCATATTAAGGCAAGTTTCAATTGGGTTTTGTTTTGATGGCTGTTCTGGTACTTGCATGTGTACTTACACACATGTGGATTTAAGCATATATAGTTCTTTTCTCATTTTAAGACAAGTTGCAATTGGATTTTGTTCTGATGGCTTTTTTGATGCTTGTGTGTGGATTCTCATATGTGGATTTAAGTATACTTTCTTCATATTAAGGCAAATTTCAATTGGATTTTGTTTTGATGGCTGTTCTGGTACTTGCATGTATACTTACACACATGTGGATCTAATTATACTTCCTTCATTTTGAGACAAGTTTCAATTGGATTTTATGTTGATATGTCATTAGTAAGGATCTATTAATACTTCACATACAAGATATTTTTCTATTATATCATATATTTTAACTTGACTTTATGGAAATGTTTGATGAGAATCTCTGTTAATCCTTCACATAGTAGCTTCTTTACATTCGTATGTGGTTCAAATGGATTTTATAAAGAAATCATATCTTAAACATATGAATATGTACTCACTAATTTATTTGTTTCAATACTTCATTTAATTTGTATTTTTTTACAAATGATAACTAAGTTTCTTAAAAACATTATATCGTCTATGCATCATACATTACACACGTGTGAACACATACTACTGTTATTGTATACTAATAATAAACATTTACTGTTATACACATCTAATAGACGTTCCAAAACTCCATTTCTCCATCTAATCAACTACAAATTTCTTTTTCCTGTAGTCAAATAACTCTTCCATATTTTACGAGTCTTCTGCGTACAGTTGAGTCACGAATTGTGATTCCAGTCGTGATGGAACTTCATTTCGAGTCAAAACTAGATTTTCCTGGGTTTATTTTACTATTTTTCAGTCTCATCACGAAGGGGCTTCTATTTATTCCAATATTTCCCTCTTCTTTGCATTCTGATAAATATACACTACGTTTGATTTAAAAACTTATTTATTGATGGAATCGATATTTTCTCATCAACATGAGTTAAAGAAATATTTTTCATATAACAACTCATGTAACAGTATGTTAAAAATAACTCATTTGACATGTGTCCAACTTTATAATTATTAATACAAACAATTAATTAATTTAAACAATTTTGATACAGCTTCAACTGAATTCTACAACTTGCAATATCATTGGAAATTTTATTTAAAAAATTTCTGAATAGTTTCAAATTTTCAATTCTAAATAAATATTTCATACTTTTATATTGATGATTACGTTTGTTCAGCAAAGTTTTGTAAACAAGAATCATACAAATTTTATTATATTATATATGTTTAAATAATAAAAGCGAAAAGAACGAAATTCGACTTTTTTCCAATATTTTTTAATTTATTTGAAAAAACTACAGATTCAGTACACAATAGAGCAGATATTTGCCCTTTTCAGACATGCAAAGGGCAACATCAAGGGAAGCTACAAAATCATGTTCTGTTTTTAGTAGAGAAACGAAATATTTGGTAAAATACACAACAGCGCAGCGGTAGTTGAATATGTCTTCTGCATTATTTTTCCGGCTGCTTTTTCGAGCATTAAATCCTCTATCATGCTTGTGTAATTTATTTTTACGAATACCACGGATATTTTTCCACAAAAGAGTCGAGCACTTTTCAAATGAAATGTTGGAAATTCCTTCGCAATTTATTGGCACTCGTTATTAAAATTATTTAACACTTTTATACCGCTCAAAATTTATCATATCGTTTTTATTATTGTACATGAGTTTAATTATACGACGATAATTAATCACTGTAATTACTATAAATATGATGCAGTTAAATGTTATTAATTACTGTAAATGAAATTTCATTTAATTCAACTCTCTTGTTCATTGCAACGCATTCTTTATATTCAACAGAATACAAACGTAACAAAAATAATATGTATTTTAGATTGATGACATCTTCTTTAGAAGTTTGAAATTTTGAGATTTGAAAGTTGCAATTTGAAAATTTTGAAAATCTTCGAATTTTGAAATTTGGAAAAATTAGAAATTTTTATAAATGGAAGATTTGGAAATCTTGAAATTTCAAGATTTGTAAATTTGTGAATTTAGAAATTCAGACACTTGGATTTAACAACATAGAAATTTAAGTCCAAGTATTCAAAAATGTCCACATAGAAAATTAGAATTTCCCAGCGTTATTAACATAAAAACTTGAAAACTTCCACAGTCTTGAAATTTGAGAACATTCATCAACTGCACATTAAATTCTTGCCAGCTGTCAAAAAGCCCAAGCTCTCAATTACCCAGATGAACATCGTATCCCTAATAACCCGTACTTCCACAACAAAACAAAAAATGATCACATAAAATTTTCTCTCCTAATTTCCTCCACTTTGATCATCCATCCGTATCACTGTCTTAACATCTCGTCATCTTGTCCGTGGCAGATCAGCGCGAAAGGACTGCAAGTAGCGGAAGGTGCGTTTAATTAGTGGTCAGGTTGTCTGCTAATTAAATAAATGGCGGACTTCAAAGCAGGGATCGAACGAAGGAAAAAAGCGTGTCGCAGAGGTTGAACGCACAGGTGTCTGAACATTAAACATTCAGAGTCCGTTCGCTCGATGTCGTCTATGAACGTCCACAGCCGAAGGACTTTGAAGTGTACAAAGGTCGCGTAGCTTACTCGAACGTGGTACAGTGCGCTGATTGGAGGGATCAAAGCCTGCACAGCTAGCTGGTATTTAATCATCCGACCGCTGAAGAACGCATCTGCTGTCGATTGGAGCCTCTGTCAAAACCTCTGTCCAACTCGTTTTTCACGCGTTCCATTCCCCACTCATTTCTCTGCCCTCGTTCCTTCTCGTTACTACGCGTACGTTTGTTGGCTCGATTGATTGTCTTCATCTATCGGCCAGATTATTCGAAAAGAACAGAGGTTCGCGATATAGAGGTTCATGGGGGATTGGGGACCTGGAGAGCTCGCGGGCAATGTTGGTTATGTTCATTGAACGACTACATGTCTCTGATTCTCAGATTTTATTATTTTAGAACTTGGAAGGATATTTGGAAATAGAGTACTAAGGAACTATTCTCTTTTCAAGCTTATACCCTTGGTAATTTGGTACTTTGAGAAATTGGAAGTTTGGAAATTTTAGACAGATTATTTGAAAAGGGTCTCGTGCGTCACATCTTCATCATACTATTCAATATAAAGCTCGATGAGCGGATGGGAGACCTGGAGAGCTCACTGTTGGCCACATTCACTGAACGACTGCATATCTTTGATTCTCAGCACTCAACGTTTTGGAACCTGGGAAGATATTTGGAATTACAGTACTTAGGAATTATCCACTTTTCAAGTTTACACCCTTGATCATTTGGTAATTTGAGAAATTGGAAGTTTGGAAATTTGGAAATTTAGACAGATTGTTTGAAAAGGGTCTCGTGCGTCACATCTTCATCATACTATTCAATATAAAGCTTGATGAGTAGATCAAAGACCAGGTGAGCTTGCTGGCAATGTTAGCCACACTCATCTTCCTTCTTCTGCTTGAGTGTTTAGGATCCGCCTTGTAAGTTATTAGTGACCACGATTGGGTTACCTAGTAGAACCGATTGTTTCTAGAGCAAACTATTTCTTGTAAGACAGTCACTGAATTTGGTAAGTTACGTTGTATCCTCTTCATACTTTATTTGAGACATGCTATCAACATTTAATAGCATCTTTTGTGTCACAGATATTTGATTCAGTTTTTGTGGTAAGGTACAAGTGTCCTCAACTTGAGTGTTCTATTCTTAGACGTGTACCTGAACATATCTTCATTTGTTCTGATTTTCCAATTCATGTGATTATAACTTTCACATGTTTTTTGCCATTTGAACATTTTTTAATATCAACAGCTAGTTAAACCTGTCATTGTTACTTGATCTTCCACATTTAATAGTAATGTTGAGCTGATTTTATTTATATTATTGAAAACTTTACATGTATATCTTCAATTCTTAAATTTCAACGTTTTGGAACTTGGTAATTTTGCAAGTTTAAAAACTTGGAGATATATTTGGAAACATAGTACTTTAAAATTGTCTGACATTCAAGTTAAGAAAGAAATAAGAAGTGATTCTACGTTATTATGTCAATAGTGTGATTTCTGTTCTTCGTGATACCGCAGTGACGTTAATAAAAGTTTTTCCTTTTCCACCAACAGCTTCGTTCGATTTTCCACCTTTCTTCGAATGAGCACGTCATACTGTACTTAAACGTCGTTCTTACGGCGTTCGAGGAAACGATTTGAAAGATTACGATAAAACATCGATTGTCTGAAACAGTAGAGATGAGTTGTTCTTAGTCGTCGTTTTCTACTGCAATCGATTTGGAGGAATGGAATTTATACTCTCGAGGTTCTGTTCAGTAACGAGTATCATAGAATTATTTTACTTTCTACATTGATTTATATATAGTTTACAAATGTTATATATATATATATATTAATAATACTTTAGAAATGTTTTAACATGTTTTAATTTTTTAAAGTTAATTTCATGTATGAATTTCATGTATTAATTTCATGTAATAATTTCATGTAATAATTTTATAAACGTATTAAATATATCGTGTATATATTAACAATGTTTTATTAATGTATTGTTAATACATACATTGTTATGTTACGTGAATATCAACTTTCCAAAAATCATAACATAAAAATGTTTCACCTAAAATATTTTTCATTGAAGAGTGAAGAAAAATTCGTATCAAACATAATTTGTCTTGATTAGCGCTAAAAATTAATTAAATTCGAATGCATTTAAAGAGATTGTTAATGCATTCATGATACCTGAAGTAAATATTGGAAATAAAATATGGCTTCCTCCATTCGAACCCTGTTTTCACGTAGAACCGTGAATTTGGCAAGCGATTTTACCGTTACATAAAATTCTGGCATCGAGATTAAGTATCATCGATCAGCAAAAGATTCCAGTCGAAATTCACTGAAATTTTTCGATCAATTTTAATATTTGTCTGCTTACATCGTCAAATGAAAGGCTTGCAAAGTGTGAAAAAAGCAAAACACAATTTACTGGGATATGAAAATGTTACCCAACCTACGTGACTCTTTTTGAACTTTTTTAAAATAGCTTTTGCAACGCAAGAGAATGACAGAGGGCTGTCTGGACGCGACAGAAGCCTTTCATAATATGAAAGCGAAAATGTACATGTTAAAGGATTATCGATAACGATTAACGCGCAAATTACAGGGAAATGCTTTTAAACGCTGAAAGTTATGAAGCACACGGTGAAAAATTGTGATATAATGAGATGGATGGTCCTTTGACGAGACAGGTTTTGAATTATTGTATAAAAATACCGTCTACTATTATTTATCGTCGAATAAATTTCTTCGTGTCGTTCACTCCATTGTCTGCAAGTGATTACCTTTCATGCATTTACTGAAATAAAATAGTAATTTAAGTTAAACAGCAGATTCCATTTCAACTGTTATAACGTCCATGAAATGTGTCTGTTGAATCACTTTACTGTTATTTCAGTCCCTTTAAATGTATTCGAATTTAACTTATTTTTAGCGGTAATCAAGACAAATTACGTACTGAATTTTAGGTTAAAATTTGATCATTCTAATTGCTATTTGATGACATGGAAGCAAGTTATAAAATAACTGCCGTTGTAAAGTCGTAAACACGATTCCCCAAATTTCTTACTTCTGTGTTTATCAGCTTTCTGCGCGTGCACAGAATGTCTTACATTAGTGTACTTAGTATTTACGATGATTAAATTTCTGCGGGTTCAGAATGTAACTCGAAGGGAAACAATAATCAGAAGTCTACAAAAAATAAACTTATAAATCTGTTTTCTCGGTCTGGCGATAAAATAGGAAACGGTGCATGCAGAGAACAGTTGTTAAAGAAAAACGCAAACCTGGGTAAATTCTATTTTAAAACGATACTTAAAACTCCATTTGTCTTTTGCTATTTAAAATTTTATTTAATCTTAAAGTGCTTTTACAATTTTTACTTTGAAATTAAAGCATATTTTTGAAAAAGACAGAACTTTTAATAAAGGCAAAATGTTAAAAGATTAAAAGTGTAGAGATTGTTCTGCAAGTTTCGATTCAAATTTCAAGTTCTGTTAACAGAAAAGAAACCTGTAATGATATCGTGGTCGCCTGATTCTTAGATCTTGTAAAGCCTTCTTATTCCCCAAGATTAAAGATCATCTTAAGGGCCATCATTTTCATACAATTGAAAGCATTCGAAAGGTCGTGACCGACTAAGTGAATGCTCTAAAGAATGAAGACTTCTAGCATTGCCACAAGGAATGGGAAAAACGTCTGTGTCGTATCGTCCATCCTTACAATTTTTCCTCACCACGTTCACAGAGTTACTAGTAGAATAGAGCTGAGCTACCAAACAAGTCAGACATCGGAGCTCCTCAATGGACGTTTCAGTCCCTGTACAGTAAAGGTTCGTTTATATTTCCTTAGGTGTGGTGCGGGTAACCAATTTCTTAATTTGAGAAATTGAAAATTTGTGAATTTTTTAAATCATCTGAATTTTTATGATTTTTATGAAATTTAAGAAATATGGAAGTTTGGTACATTTGAAATTTCTAAACTTTCTACTATTCAAATTTATAAATGCATTTCTAGGTTCATTATATTCTTAATTTATTATGTTTCTAAAATTCTAAATTTACAAAATACTGAAATTCATAAACTTCAAAGCTTGAAATTCAGCAAATTCAGCCTTCTTGAAATTCAATATACAGGTTGCTCTAAATAATTGCAAACGTCAGTTCAGGTTACTGAATTTTCCGTCGAAAATATTTCTATGAATAATGATCCGCGCTCTAGAAGAGGGAACAGTTAGTGTTCAGTGGTTAAACCGTACAATGCACTCTTACTGCGAAATTAAACATGAAGTTCATAAATGAACTGTAGTTGATTTACTATCAAATCGATCGACCTCCTCATCAGTAGGGTTCCAGCGTGGCAAATTCAAGCAGAAAAGACAGAAAAACAAAGATCGCAGTTCGAATTTTTAAATAACTACCTCGACTATCGAATTTGACTCTCCCACAATTTGTAACGTATCAGTTTACAAAACGACAAAAGTTTAGAAGTCCATAGCAATGTTAAAGCCACGATCGAGCATTATATTTGGAGCGATTAATTATCTTGTAGCGACACCACGAGCCCCGTCCATCGATCTTCGTGCGTGGTCGGTGTCGTTCGGTGGCGATCGGCCGGCTCCGCGCGTAACTTCGCAAGCGCCGAAAGGGCGGTGGGGCTCGCGAACTTTCGGCTGTGGCGCTTTCGTTCATTCGTAGTTGAGCGGCCGGTGCGCGCGTTTGGCGCGAATTTTCCCGTGTGTGCGCGCCTATTCGGTTTCCGACGTGTGTCGCGTGTTATCGCTAATTAATCGCCCATGGTGAAATCGATCCGTCAGCGATACTGTTACCGTGCAAGTGTGATACAAGTGCATATTGCGTGATTGCAAGGAGACGCGTGCCACGTAACTGGAATTGAACGTCGTACGGGGAGATACTCCGATTAAATCGCCGTGTGGTGTTGAGTTTAACGCGTCGACGCGATAAGAAAAGATACGAGTGCATTCAAACGAGCAAAGGTATTTCTGAAAATAGAATAGCGCGATTTGGCCCGCGGTGCAGGGCGTAAGTTGGGTTAATCGCGGCCGGTCGTATGCTTTGAGGATCACGTGCCGAGTGTGAAACACAGGTACACGAATAGTTCCATCTAGATTTGAACGCGAGCCTTTGTGCTCATAAGCGTACTCGTGGAAGAAAAAAATCACGTTAATTAAAGGTGATACGTTACGTGTGACAAGTCGAGCGAGCGTTTTTTTCAGTGATGCAGCTCGACGCATAGCGCGACGCACAAAGCAACCGTGCAGTTCAAACGGCGCGCGTGACAGTTCATTTTAATTAATCTTTGCTCGTTATTTTCGAACTCCATACTGTCTCTATTATTAACGTTCCGGCCCGCCCTTTGGTTCGGGCGCGCTTGTTTTGTAATTTATGATTCGGTCTGAATGCCTTGTTAAAATTCAAAATATAATCCGGAGATCCTTCTGTTTTCTTTTTGTTCGTTTCTTGTTGTGGTGCTTTTTAATTCGACTCGAGTGCACGTCGAGCTTGAAATACTTGGGAAAATTTTTGTTCCGAGATGTTCCGTGTAAATAATGCTAATGTTATTCGTTTGAATATTCATCTTCACGGACGAAATATTTCGAAATTTCAACGGATATTTTCTTTCTCGATTCTTTGCGGAAAGCAATATCGTTCGCTGACGCTTTGGGAAACTTTAAGAATTACGTTTGATTTACATTCTTTCATTTATAACTAACGAACGGTAAAATGTGGCAATTTTACTAATTATTCGAATATTAACTTATAATTATATTGATATTATATATTTTTGAAGAGAAACATTTGTGAGGTTCCACATGTGACAATTTCAAGAATTAAAAATTAAAAATTAAAATTGTTTGAACAATTTGAAAAATTTATTCAGAGAAAACATTGGTAATTTGTAAGGTGGTTTAAAAATCAAATATTAAATTGTAATTACGGACTGTATATTTTGTATTATTTTATCTGATCAAATATGCAGTGTACTTCAACAAAAATGATATGGAATTTTCAATAAAATTTTTGTTTGTGATATTACAAATTTGAAATATTGTACAAGTTTCTGTTGAATGAATTTATTATATAGAAAACGTTTGTTTAATTTTGTTGTTACGTTCGAGAGTAAGAGTTACGACGTTGCCACAGTGAAAAGTGACCGTATGTGGTCAGACCAGTACTAAGCGTTATTGAAATAACCTATCCAACTGTTTATCGACTAGAATTTCAATTTTTTTTCTATATTTAAATACTCACAACCGGACTCTATTATTCGACAAATAACAAGGGTTTTATTTTGTGTATTAACAAATGAAGATATTTTTCTATCACATGTGGAACATACATAAAATGTGGAACATACATGTATACACAAAAATTATAAATTTGCATGGTATTTTATCGGTATTTTTTATTGCAATTTTGATGACGTGTCAGCTACATTTTGATCCAAAAAGCATAACTTGATTAATGTAATCAATTTAATTGAATTAATTTCACCAACGTAACACGTTAACACATAAAAATTTCATAGCATATCATTAACCTATAAAAACCATTTTACTTACTTTAATAACCTTCTATACGAAGTCAGATTATTCCATAAAATAACGGGAATTTGCAATTAAAATTCGAACAGAAGCGGAATTTCGTATCACGAATTTTCGATTATAAATCCTGGAAATATTCGTCTGCAATATACGCCGCAAGACAAATTGAAAATTATTTCTCTCCTTCATTTATTTCGTTGAAATTTCGAATGTTCGTAATTCATTCCTCCTCGATCATTGCAATTAATAAAGCCACGTTAATAGACGCGTTCCTGAGCGTTAACGCTTTTGAATCGTCGCGAAAAATAACCTCTAGAATGTACGTAAATTAACGGGACCGTGAACGTGTTGCGACGCGTGGATGCAGAACGTGAAAAGCGAAAAAAAAATTTTGAGTTGGACGCGAAGCTTGTTTGTTCTTCCTTTGCTTTGTTTCAGTGCAACGGTACTACTGATTCTATTTGGACATAAAACAAAATTTTCATCGTTGTTAATGAGAAATTTTTACTGTTTATTCGATTTTATTTATTTTATTCGCGGAATATGGACAACAGTAGTGCTTGAAGTTTTGTAATATATTTTTAAAAAATTCTTTGTTGATGGTACTAGTAGTATTATGTTACATCTCTCCCACATATTGTCACATGTTATCACATATGTAATGTAACTGCTTAGAAATAATCGTATTAGATGCTTGAAGTTACAGTATGAATTTATGTATGACAGACATATTAAAGTTGTTAAAAATTTGTTAAAAGTTAAAACTTGCATAAAATTAAAAATAATTAAGTTCATCAGCTTCAGTGAACAGTAATATTTTAAATAGAGCATTTTATACAATAAATGAGATGTAAAATTAAATTCTTTTTAACAGTACCTGAGAATGAAAGTTAAATAATGTCTCAGTAAAATGGTCAATTTCTCTACAAAGTTCTTTTAACACAGAAGAGATAGGAGTATTTCATGCGATAAAATATGAAGACATTTTCAAATCTAAAGTCTACAAAGAATTTCTACCTGAACGTTATAATTAACTCTGTGAGACTGTTCTATAAAAATTCTCTTATCATTCGCTATTTGAAATATTTGAAGAAGCTAATTACAGTGTACTACAGTCGAACAAGACTATCATAAAAACATTATACTATAAATTTGGGTGTTTTTATCATGACAATGTATCACAGAGTTAATTGACCGTATCATCAATAATGAAACAGCATCGAAACAATGCAGGAGACAAACAGACGATTTAAATTGCATTTAAATAATGTCCACGCGTTAAAATACGTTCCGTGTCCAAGTATTTAACGTTCTTTTTAACATTTCAACGTTTGAATGTGCTTTCGCAGTAGAAACGGACGATGCAACGTAAATAAACGTAATTTGTTAATCAGTCAGTGTATCAGTGTTATAATGTGCGATAAAGTGCGAACAAACGGATTCGCGAATTAACTGCAGTCTTTGTGGAATTTGTTTGCGACGAAACAAATGTGTTATTGTGCTATGGAAAAAATCGATCGAGAAGGACATACTATGCTGTGGAAGGAGCCTTCGACCCTGTTCGTAGTTTCAACGGATCGTCTTTCCATCGAGTAGAGATTGGTGAGTAACGATCTACTTATTTAATTAGTAATTTATTTAACGAGCTTCCTGCTTAATTGGCGATTCTAACAACGATGCTGTAACGTGTACATAAGCTTTATGTAAGCTAAGTGTTTGGAGTCTTAAGTTATTGGGAAATGTGTACAAGGTTCTTTAAAGTTTAACTCGTATTTAGAATTAAGTACATTTTCTAATTTTTGAGGATTTGTGGTTTGAAATTATTTTATTCGCTTCTTTGATTTCTTTAAATTTTGTGTTGTTTAATTGACTGGATTTAAAGAAGTATCTACAAATTTCACAATCTACGAATCTACAAATGAACAAACTTATAAATCTCCAAATTTAAACATCTCCAATTCTACAAATCTCGAAATCTCCAGTTCACCACAACTCAAAATCTACAAATCTCCAAAGTTTAACTCGTATCTATAATAGAATACATTTTCTAATTTTTGAGAATTTATAGTTTGAAATTTTTTTATTTCGCATTTTCGAATTCTTTAAATTTTGTGTTCTTTAATTGTTTGAATTTAAAAAAATATCTACAAATTTCGGAATCTACAAATCTTCATTTCTACGAATCTCTAAATCTGCAAATCTCCAAATCTACAAATCTCCTAATTTAAAAATGTCCAATTCTATAAATCTCCAAGTCTACAAATCTCTAAATCTACAAATCCTTAAAACTACAAATCTCCGAATCTAAAAATCTCCAATTCTACAAATCTCCAAGTCCACAATTCCCCAAGTCCACAAATCTCCAAATCTACAAATCTCCTATCCTACAAATCGCTAATTCTACAAATCTCCAAATCTCCAATTCACTATATGTCAACATCTACAAATCTTCAAATTTTCAATTTTCCAAATCCCAAAGTCCCAAAATGCCTAAATTCATGAAGTTTAAAAATCATTAAATCTCATAATCTTCAAATTCCGAAATACCCTAACTCCTAAATGCCTAAATCTTAAAATTTCCAAAATCTCAATTTCCCGAATCTCCAAATTTCTAAATACCCAAATCTTCGTATCACCGAATCCTCAAATCACCAAATCCTCTAATCCTGCTATCTCCAAATCTCCAAATTTGCAAATCTGCAAATGTGCAAATGTGCAAATCTGCAAATCTGCAAATCTTCAAATCTCCAAATCTCCAAATCTCCAAATCCCCAAATTTACAAATCTACAAATGTCCAAACCTTCATATTTCCAAATCCCCAAAATTCTAAACCAAAAATTTGTCAAATATAAAAATTACACTCTTCCGATCATGACGTTCCCAATCCCCGTAAAATACCCGTTTCCTTCGCCCATCGATTATATTCCGCCCCTTAATGCACGAACGAAGAAAATGTTGAAAATTAATGCGACGGAAACGGTCGGATAGCGTGAAATCAAGCTTTGACGGACATTTCAATCAAGCCGGTATCGCGGTAAAGAGAAATTCAAAAAACGCATCACCTTGATCGACGTAAAATTTATAAAAATGCAAAATTTCAAAGCGCGCTGCCGTCGCGTTATCCACGGACAAATTGATCCCCAAGTGTTCCGGAAAACAACAAACAACCGATAAAAAGGAAAAGTAAATATAACATCAAGTTTTTTCTTTTTATTTTTTATCAAATACGTTTCCGATTTACGTCTAACGTCGATCGCGTTTTTGACACGGCTTCGAGACGGTTTTCATTGCGATCGAATGCGTGAAATATTCATGACTCTGGGGACGTATAAAATCCATTTTTCCATTGGCTCTGTGGAATAGGGATTTTTTCCGCTATTTTTTTCATGTCTCATTTCCACGACAATCGAACTGGAGACTGTGTTTATTCTCCGTGACGTTTCTACGTTTGTCTGTACCCCTTTTTTAGAGGTCCTTTTAAACTGGCCTACTGTCATGTTAATTACGGCAAGGTTGTATGATTGTGATGTTAATTAGGGTTTTACAGTGTCGATTCAAATTTGTTCCCTCTTTCGACGTTGGTTACGTAGAAGGATACCTTTGGGGGAATTTTCATTTTTTATCAAGTAGCAAATTCAGATTTGAAGTTTTGATATAGTCGACAGTTTTTAAATTTAAATATTTAATAATTTGATATCTGATATTGAAATTTGATGAATTTAGAATTTAGAAACGTAGGAAGCCAGGTATATAAGAATCTAGGAATTGGGTGAATTTTGGGGAATTTTGGGAATTTTGGGAAGCTTGGGAATTTTGGGAAGTTTGGAAATTTTGAGAATTTGGGGAATTTTGGAAGTTTGGGAATTTTTGTAAATTTGCGAATTTTGGGAATTTTACGAATTTTGGAAATCTTGGAAATTTTGAGAATTTGGAAATTTGTGAATTTTTGGAAGTTTGGGAATTTGGAAAGTTTGGGAATGTTGGAAATTTAGGGAATTTTAGAAATTTGGGGAATTGTGGGAAAATCGGGAAATTTGGGAATTTAGGAATTTCAAAATCTAGGTATCTAGGAATCTAAGGATGTGGGAATCTAAGAATCTAGGAATCTAGGAATCTAGGAATCTAGGAATCTAGGAATCTAGGAATCTAGGAATCTAGGAATCTAGGAATCTAGGAATCTAGGAATTTAGGAATCTAGAATTCTAGGTATCTGGGAATCTAGGAATCTAGGAACCTAGGAACCTAGGAATCTAAGGATGTGGGAATCTGGGAATTTCGAAATTCATGAACATAAGAATTTAGAAGTTGGAAAATTTCGAAATTACTAGAGTTTAATATTCAGAAATATCCATATATAAATATTCCCAACTTTCCCAATTTCCAAAGGTACTAACATGAAAATATAAAAATTTCCCAATTTACTATCCCTCAACCACCCCTCCTACTGCATCCAACTTATACACCTCCGTACATTGCCCTTACCATCACTCTCTCTTCATCAATAATACCTAACAACGCAATTCGAAAATTTCCCAAAAAATCCACTAACCAACATACCTTCGAAACGAACAATACCAGCAGAGTTCTGTTTCGAAAGTAAATTAGTTCCCCTAATACGATTAGGAACACGAAAGCAGGATAAATAATAGAAAGCGTTAAAAGTCTCGCGTATACGCGGAACTTGGAAGCGTGATTCGAGAAAGGTGTAGGAAGCGAACCGTGTACTGATCGAAGTTCAGAACGTGCCAAGACTATTTCGAAAGAGTTACTGGCAACGCTAATATCAGTAATACCAAGCATGCGACCGTCGTGGTATTTCGACCTGAAAGCTGCTGTATCCGCGTACTGGAATCTGTCCAACGGATATACCTTGCGCCATCCCTGTTCTCCAGAAACCAGGCGATTGCTAAAGAGAGCTGGATTCGCGCGATATACGATTTCGAGATAAGCAGTTACGAAATTTTATTTTCTTTCGTTGCTTCTGCTAGATAACGCTGTTAAAACTACCAATTGTCGAGGATACTCGATTTTTAAGTCAGAAATATATCAATGCGATTCAATGGCAAAAAGTTTGGTGAAAATTAAATGTTCCTTTGCCGGACAAGAATTGCAAACTTTATACTATGGCAATAAATATAATATATTTAAATATTTAATGTGGTCATTCGCTTTGGTTTCTGCGAAATCGTCGACATTGTTTTTAGTTCTCCAACGCAAGGTTATTAACCTCGACTGTTACCTTGAAAGTTCGACGCATGCGCAGTAAGGAACATGCGTAGTAGACTGCGCACAGTACATTAAAGCGAGATATAACTTTACGCAGAATTGTTATGCTCACTTGCTTTACATTCAAAGCTATTTATAAATCAAGATAGAAACAAATATTTAATTACTTCTTTAAGTACGACATACACCTAATAGAATGAACAATGTATACAAATCACTAAAAGAACAAATAATATCCCAAAAATTCAAATCATAACTTGATAACAATCTGTTCATTAATCCCATCAATCATAAATTTTAAAATGTAGAAGTTGAATTGCAAATGTTATACGTTTTCGAATTCAATAAACCGTAAGCATTTTATTTGGTCGCATAACAAGAAAAGTTGCGACGAGGTGCGAATATTTTAGTTTCGTCCGGGCTCGAGTTCTGGGACCATTTCTTCTCGAGGTGAAACATTCGCGTGAGATATGGCAAAGAAGCGACACTATAGAGACGCATCCAGTATTCATTTTCACGTTCCATTTCCTCATACTCGCCGCTCAAGATGCTTTCGAGGGCCATTCAAACTTTCTGAACATTGCTCTTCTCGTCACACTTTCCTGCTGGGAGTATAATCGAATCGAATAGTTTCGTGTCACTGATGTAACCCCGTTAGAACAGAAACAGTTACGCAGAAATTTCTTCTCTCTTCAATTTATGCGGACATTTCAATTTTTACTTATCCAACGTAAAGATACTATGCTTCCAAAGTTTGTATCGTGCTTATGAATTTTGTATTGTGTTCAAGAGAGTATGTATGCTTGAGGAGAGATGTTATTTTGGGAGATGATATTTTGTGTGAACATTTGACGATTATGTATTATTTGCGGGTCAGTTTTCTTGAAATTTAAGTTCAGAATGAGGGATGTGGGAATAGGGAACTTGAGAAGGGGGATTTGAGAATGAGGGAGGAATTCGGGGATTTGAAAATTTGGGGTTTGTAAATTTGGGAGATTGTAAATTTGAGAGTTTGGGAATAGGGGATTTGGGAATTCAGTAATTTGAGTATTTGGGGATGTGGGTATTCGATAATTTGAATATTGGGGGATGTGGGAATTGGGAGATGTGGGAATTTGGGGATGTGGGAATTGGGGGATGTGGGATTTGGTAGATGTGGGAATTGAGGGATGTGGGAATTTGGGGATGTGGGAATTTGGGGATGTGGGAATTTGGGGATGTGGGAATTTGGGGATGTGGGAATTCGGGGATGTGGGAATTTGAGATTGTGGAATTTGGGGGACGTGGGATTTGGAAATGTGGAAATTGGGGGATGTGGAATTTGGAAATGTGGGAATTTGGGGATGTGGGAATTTGGGGATGTGGGAATTTGGGGATGTGGGAATTTGAGGATGTGGGAATTTGGGAATGTGGGAATTGAGGGATGTTGGAATTAGGGTATGTGGGATTTGGGGATGTGGGAATTTGAGGATGTGGGAATTTGGGAATGTGGGAATTTGGGGGTGTGGGAATTTGAGATTGTAGAAATTGGGGGATGTGGGATTTGGAAATGTGGGAATACGAGGATATAAGAACCTGGTAATATGTAAATTTGGGGATGTAGGAATTCGATAATGATAGAACTTCGTAATAATAAACAAAAGAAAAGTGAACGATGAGATATAAAAGAACAGTAATTATCACTAACCTTCGTTATAGCATTTAACAAAGTTAAATTGATTCACACCACGCTATGTAAAACAATGTGGCGTCAGAAGTGGCGAGAGGCTTTTAAACGGGGGGTCGAGACAGATAAACAACTCGGAGCTCGTCGTCAATGAGCCGCGCTGGATTCGAAAAGCTCCGAGCTGAACAGCGAAGCGTGCTCGAGGAGCTTACTAGCATCGTTTCTCGCTCGAATGGAAACGGCAGGGAAATTCAAAAGCTCATGTTTGTCGTCCACTCGGCGACCCTTCTGGAAATTGGCCCGGTGTCACTCGAAAATTTCACGACCCTTTCGTGCGGTACGTTGACCAGCACGAGAGACACATACGGGCGAAATGAAATCAACCCGTGTTCCTCCACTTTTGTCCAACCGAAAGCCACGAAACAGCTATTACCGTCTACTTGTTACATGATGCTTGCACAGCACGACAAACACGCTCTGCTAATACAAATTCGAGACGTATGAACGGCCCTATGAAACTGTCGTTACGTCGTCTTGTAAGTGAATCCAGGCTTCTACGGTGTGGGGCAAATCTGGCACAACTACAGAAAATGTGCTAACTAGTTGCAAGAGGTACTTTGTGATTTCTAGTTACTGGGCGCATTGCTGGAATTTTAGATATTTGGGGATTTGGACTTTTTTCCAAATTTTTTATGAAATTTAGAAACTTTAGAAATTTTGGAAGCTTAAATATTAGGGAATTTTGGGACTAAGTATTTGAGTGAAATTTAAGGTTCCTAGGGATTTGAGGATTTAGAGATTTGGGGGTATAGGGATTTGGGGATCTAGGGATTTGGGGATCTAGGGATTTGTGAATCTAAAGATTGTTGGATTTAGGAATTTGCGGATCTAGAGATTGTTGGATCTGGGAATTGAGGGATCTAGGGATTGGGCTATCTAGGGATTTGGGGGTCTAGGGATTTGGGGATCTAGGGATTGGGCTATCTAGGGATTTAGGGGTCTAAGGTTTTGGGAATCTAAGGATTTCGGGATATAGGGATTTGGCGTTCAGGAACTTTGGTATCTAGGAATTCTTGGATTTAGGGATATTTTTGATACATGGATTTTTGGTCTAGGCATTTTTGGATCTGGGAATTTGGGAATTTAGGGATTTGACGATCTAGGAATTTGGAGATCTGGAAACTTGGAGTAGAAATTTTGGGTTGCAAGAACTTGTAAATTTAGATACTTGAAGACCTTGAAATTTGTGAATTTGGTGATTTACGTACCTAGAAATTTGTGGACATAGGAATTTGAGGATAAAGTACTTTGGCAATTTGAAAGTCGGAGAATTAGAAATGTGAAAAGTTGGGAAGTTCAAAGTAAGATTTGAAAATTTAGAATTTTAAAACTTCCAAAACGCATGATACAATGAACCTCATACAATCATTTATAAACTCTAACTTACTGAATTTCAAACGAGCTTCTCAAATCGCTAAACATAACCGTGTTATTAGAACATATTATTTACATCCAATTAAATTATTGTTCATCGCCGGAAATACAGGAAATTAGTTTGAATACTGCACTATAATTAGCGTAATTATTGCCTGGCAATTTAATGAACACGAATTCGGACGTATACTGTTATACGTATACTGCCTCACGTAGTTATGGTACACAGTATAAATACGAGAATGATAATTGCTTTTGCTATGAATACGAATAACAGAATGTATTTTCATTTCATTTTCACCTGCACTCGCTAATCGATACTGGTATTTGCCTATTCGCTCTCGCGATCTTTTATTGGTTATTCAGTGTACGTGTCTGGATTTCCTTTTGTGTATGCAATCGCGTACACCTGAAGAATCAGAAATCGTTTCTCAAACTATACTTTCGTTCAATATGTTGTTGCGTACCGTTTTATTTATGTTCAACGTTTTATTGCCTGTCGTGATTTATCAAGGTTTGGTACCTTTTGATAAATTGACGTTTGAACAAAAATATATATATTTGAGTGATAAAAATATGAGGTAGATTAAATAGGCTAGATTAGAGTATATTTAGTTAGGTTCATGTTCAAGCTGAAACAAAAATTCATACATTTAAATGATATAATTATTGGTCATGGTAATTGTAACTGTTGTTTGTGATCAAAGTATGTGTCAGATTAAATAGGTTAGGTTAGATCATATTTAGATAGGTTCATGTTCAAACTGAAACAAAAATTCATAATTTTAAATGATATAATTATTGGTCATGGTAATTGTAACTGTTGTTTGTAATCAAAGTATGTGTCAGATTAAATAGGTTACGCTAAAGCATATTTAGTTCAGTTGCTATTCAAACTGAAACAAAAATGCATACATTTGAATAATACAATTATTGGTCATAATAATTGTAACTGTTATTTGTAATCAAAATATGTGTCACATTAAATAGGTTAGGTTAGAGCAGATTTAACCAAATCTGGTTCACATTGAAACTCAAACAAAAATTCCTAGATTTGAACTATACAATTCCGTGTCATCTTAGGTTATGTTAGGTTAGGTTCAGTTAAGTTCAATTTGTAATAAAAAATAAATAGACATGTATGATAAAATTCGGTACATGTTAGGTTATGTTAAGTTCAATGAAACTTTATTGAGGTTAAATTTTGTTTAGTTTCAACTCTTTCATCTTGATGAAATTTTAATATGTACAGATTTTGACATCTTAACGTCTTGACATCATATTATCAATGTGTACATCATTTTATTGTACTAATACAATGTCATACATATAATTAGTAATATAATAATTTATTGGTAATATAATATCATACATTTGTTGTTAAAATCAGCGTTAACAAAATTTTTTATTTACATTCACTATAAAAATGTACATTTTCCATCATGACCAACCTGCTATCATAAAGTTCCCCAAATACAATCATCACAGGAATGAATACAGTTCCATGACCAATACCCCAGAATATTAGACCATAACAGATAAAGTATTAATACGATAATTCAGAAAAATGGCGGAAGCAGTAGAGTACGTTGAATCGCGTAACGGGTCTCCGTGCAGTCGGAACAGAATGTGAAGAAGCGAAATGTGGCGAATTTCTGGGAAACTTTTCGGTTACACGAACATGTACCAACACATAGGAGCAGGGTGGTAATGCCGGTGGATGTGTTCGAGAATAACGGAGAAAGAAGACGGGGTCTGGGGTGATATCGGGCTGACATGGGAGGAAGGATTTTAATATAAAATGCCAAGCGTTCCAAGTCCTCGGTTCCAAAGCTTCGACCGGCTCTTGACAGACGAAAGCGCTTTTCACGTTCGTCGGATCAAGTTTCGTTTGCCGGTATCGTGTGTCTTCGATTCTATGCACTCTACCTTTCGTCATCCCCTGTAGAGACACATTTCTTCCTTCTAATTAATCATTCACTCTCTTGTAAATATATTTGGATCCCGGAGACAGATTCTGTTTAGTCTTTTAATAAAATATTTTTCATTCGGCTTGCATGGTGAAAATGGTCCGAAATGTTCGGTTGATATAATGGTATCAAAGAGTTATTTTTTTAGAAATTATGTCAAGTTTATATTTTGTACGAGCTGTCAGGGAAGGGACATTTTAAATATTTCAAGGGTGAAATATGAGAACGTATTTTGTAGCAATATTTCGTGGGGAGTGTAGTCAAACACGGAATATCGTTTTTCAAATGTCAGTAAGGATCAGTCACCGAAAATAATGCTGATGGTTAGGTTGATGGTAGACAGATGTTAAGGGATTTACTTCAAAATTATGATATTCAAATGTGAGGAACTAAATCCAGCACAAAGCAATTGGTTTTCTCAGTATTCTCAACATATATCTTTCAGCCTTACAAACCCAAATTTTTAAAAAAATTGCAAAACAATGATGAGATAGTGTATAGTTCAATGTTATGTGGCAACATAAAAATAATAAAAATACAGGAAAAAATTTGGTTTTACATGTTATCAAAATTATACTGGATATTCAAAACAGCAAATTAAACTGAGAGATTTAAATTAATACGTAATAATCCATATATTACCGGGAGCCGTATTAAGCATTGGGATCGGAGTATTAATTTCAGCAAATGTACGTTGAACGCAGGAGAGTTATTTCCATATTACGAAATTATGTAATTTGCAGAAATTCTGGGAAAAGTGATAGCTTTTACAGAAATCCAGATCCTAAGAAAAATATCTATTTACTGCACATAGAAGTTTCAGTGAAAATTGCTCTCTTTATAAATTTTACGTGCTAGTTCAATTTTAAAGTGAAAAACATATCGATTCACTATAAGTATTTTAAATATTCCAAATATGTATGTATGTAACGTATGTATGTAACGTATGTATGTAACATATGTATGTAACATATGTATGTAACGTATGTATGTAACGTATGTATGTAACGTATGTATATAACATATGTATGTAACGTATGTATATAACATATGTATGTAACGTATGTATGTAACGTATGTATGTAACATATGTATGTAACATGTGTATGTAACGTATGTATCTAACATATGTATGTAACGCATGTATATAATATATTTATATAAAATTTTACTTACAATAAAAACATGAATGTCTCTCCATAAGCGTTCGGTCGAAATTTTGTAAGAAAGCTATAAAGTTAAATATTCAAGAATATTAATCATGGTTATACCTTGGAATAAAGGAGTAGTGACTAGTAAATCAGGTTTATGGCATGAACGTAGTGAACCATCCTCCTTAATCTCTCTAGAGTTCATCAGGTTGTGCTGTATGACAATGAGAGTTATAAATACTTGAGCTTTCTATATGGCTGACCTGTATCTGTTCATACTACTGCGGCGCAGTGGCAATCGTAAAATTGTACCATAAAGTGTATTAAAATTTCTATACGTTCTAAAGTAAAAATATAGTTACATTTGAATTGAAAAAAGCCATGTGTGGAATAAGGTGATATTCATTGTCAGTTTTGGTTTTTGGTTTGTATTGTAAATATCTCTGTGAGTATATGTATGTCTCATGTAATACATGTTTCGTAGAACATACATGGTCACTGATGATTAAATGAAAATCTTGATCAATTCTTCTTACAAATTGAAAAAGTAATTAACAAGATTTTAGCTATAATCTTATACATATGTATAAGAAGATTTTGAGTATCATATGTTAGATTTGTAATGGAGTACTAAAGCATGGAGTATAAAAATCTACACAGGTGTTAATTTTTAATCCCCTTCACATTTTGTACAAATTTTAAGCAGACTTTGTACTTTTTTTTACAGCACTCCACGACTAATATTACAGCATACGTAAATTTGTCATGTTTTTACCATTTTTCGTGAAATGAAGGTAGTATTTAATTTTTTAACCGGAACACCGTATTTTCCTTGCACGGATCGATTCTTCAGAGTACTCCGCGTACAATGTTAAAAAATCAACAATTCATGGGATATTTGAAATTTTTATACGAGACATCTCGCGAAATATTGAATTTTTTATAATCATACGTTTTATGCAGGATGTCTCAAAGAATCGAGTCACAGAAGTACAAATATGGTTCGTTAGGAAAAAGGAATAAAATTTAGCCTTGTTTTTACATGAAATTGCGTATTTCGTTTTATCATACGTGTATCGATTCTTGCGAACATTTAACGTTGAAAAAATACCAGCACAGTTCGCGGGATGTTTTATATTTTTATATATAATGTTTTACTTCTAAATTTAAAATATCTCTCGAATTAATTTTGTCGAACGTTTGTTTCAATATCTTTGTGTATGTTATTGGACTCGGAGGGAAATACTGCAAATATAATAAATTCACGTATTTCCTGTTGCATGGTTACATTATTTAGAAAAGGACTGTTTTTCTTTCAGATTTTTCATATACTTATTTACATGGAAAGAGGTATATGTTTATTTATTCAGTATTCGATGTTCCTGAATAAATTCGTTTCGCTGTTGTTTTTACTGTTGCTGATTCATTTAAAATATGAATGTAAAGAAATATTTATTATGAATATTATTGTGGTTCAATTACTGCAAATTGAACTTGTGACACAGTTATATAATGAAATAGTAGAAGTGAATTGATAAATCTGCAAATTAAAACAATATAGTAACATTGTAAAATACAAAAACATATAAATATAAGAATGTTAAAATATAATATCAAGATATGAAAATATAAAAATATTAAAAATTGAAATGTTCAAATATTAAAATGGTAAAAAGGTAAAATAGTAAAGTAGCAAAATAGTGAAGCAGTAAAACAATAAAATTAAAAAATAAGGAGATATTAAAATTCCGTTATAGTAAAACAGTAAAACACCAAAATTAGAACCTAAAAGAATATTAAAATTTTAATACAGCAAAATATTTAGACAGTAAATTTAAAAATTAAGAAATTCTATAATAATATAGTAAATCAGTAAATCAGTAAAATTAAAAATTAGAGAAAGACTAAAATTCTCATACAGTAAAATAATAAAACAGAGAAATAGCAAAACAGTAAAATAATTAAATAGTAAAACAGAAATAGTAAAACAGTAAAATAATAAAATACTAAAATACAAAAATATCAAATTAGTAAATCAGTAACTCATCAAATCATCAACCCACTAAACAAGAGTAGTTACAAAAACAGTACCCCAAATAGTAACATAATAAAATAATAAATGTAATGAATTACGCATTTCACATATCAGACATTAATTTCTACAATCCCTATACCGAAATCACCGCGCATTAAGCCGAACCCATAGAACCCTAGTCATAACCCTTAATCGAAATCATTCCTCCGCTCGCGTAAACTTTCTTTATTAATACTCGAGCGAGAGGGTTAAATTAATTTTGGCGATTCCCTCATTCCCTCATCGTTATTCTTAATTTCAGCTGAAACGACACGTCGACCCCCTTTCATTTTCCATGTTCCCTTTCCGCTTCATTTTCTTTATTCCCGTCCGGTTGTCGTTGCCTTCCACTCGCAATCGCCGCTACGTAATCCCCGATACTTTTTCACGATCCCTCTCTCTCTTGTCGTCGATCGATCTTCTCATTTTCTATTCTACTTCCGGTGGTGCTCTTCACCTTGCTTCGTTTCACCCTGCGATCCTCGAGCGATTCCGCTCGACTTTTGCTATCTTCATCTCGCTTCGACGCCCCTCACCGACCGTTTCGACGCTAGCCACTCTGAATTACCAATGAACATTCCGATCACGTCGTTGCGAGCGTCGTGCTTTTCGTGGCGAGTGACGGAAAAACAAAGCTTTCCGGGGGAAAAAAGCGGGTCGGTTAATTCGATTCGACGCTCGTACGTATCTGTTTTTTAATCGAACTTTTACGCTCGCGTCGAGCCGATTGCGCGACGCAATTGCACCCTCCGCTCGACTTTGTGTCCGCCATCCTGCAGAATCAGGTTTTTCTTTGTCCCATATAAAAGGATAAAATACGCGTATGGACAGATACTGCAGTTTAATGGATAAAGGCTGCGGTGATCTGAATCGTTGCTGTTGTTTAGCAATTTTCTCTCCACTTTGGGTAAAGTTATGCTATTTTATCGACGATACTGGTACGATTATTTCTCTTGAGGACAATTTTTGTGTGTTATTATTTTTAACACGTTGACGCGGTTGAAAGTTCTATGGGGGTTTTATTTCTAATAAATGAGTATTCATGTTTTGTTACATTTATTTTTCATAGTTGCAGGTAATTAATGTAAGTATTTTCAGTTGGGAAGGTGAATAAATTTTTAATAATATTAATGGTAGATCTGTGCCGAAATTTAAAAGTCATCCATGTACGGGGTGTCTCACAACTAGAATAAGATTTCCCTTTGCATAAATGGGGTTTCAAGCTTCGTTTTTGAATTATTAAGGAAAAACACGGACCAATCAGAGCGCGAGGATTACGCGGGAACCTTCGAACCTTCCTCCAGGTTCGAAGTTGCGCACGCGTAATCCGCGCGCTCTGATTGGTCCGTGTTCAGCTCCCCCCCATTGGTTCACGTCAGTTGTCTCCCATTACAGGGACCTACACTGATTATTTGAGACACCCTGTATATGTATAGCTACATATTAATGCTAATATAATTACATATTAATTTGTACAAAATTTATTTAAAGATAAAATATTTTTAAGTATACTTAAAATATCCTTAAAAAATTTATTTAAATGAAAGAATTAATTATCATTACTTTAACCTTCCATCGCATGATTATTTTTAATTTTGAGAGAAGCTAAGTTATAGACAGTATTACAAATTAGAAATTATTCATGGTTTCTGAATTGCTCCAGCTTGAAATTTTGTTAGGGAAATTATCGGAACAACAGCGAACTCTGATTAGGGCAATAGAAAGTCATGTCTGATTCAGTAGGATAATATGGATTATCAAGGATATCCTGAACGAATTGTTTAACGGCTTCATTTGCTATTCGGAATTATCGGCGTAATTTTAGCGGTAATGAGGATCTGTAATACAACACAAAGCTACACATTTCTGATATACGCGTTCGTAATGGTATTGTAAACGAAAGTTAAAGAGGAAATGTGTGGGTTCTTGTTGGTTCAAAAGCTCCAGCGAAATGAACAATTTTAACAACGATGAATCAACCTACCTTTGAATGCTTCTACCATGATACATGTTTCATATTAATTTATACATATGGTTTTAGTTTGATACGTATATTGTGTAATTTTATATACTTTTACACGTTTATACAATTTTATATAATTTTATCTTGTTACTTATATATTTTTATTTTACTACATGTATAATTTTGTGTCCTGCAATTCACTCTGTTTGAAGCATTAGTTCAAATTCAATTATTTAATCTTGAACTGTTTTAATTAAACACAATTAAATACAGTTTAGTTGTTTAGACAGTTATAGTTTAGATGTTTAAATTAAACACAATTGAACACGCTTTAGATACGTTTAATACAATTAAATTCCTCGATTGCAGTTAAATGTGGTTACATCAGTGAAATGTAGTTAAACACATTGAAGTTATTTAAGTTAATTACTACAAACAACAATGGTAAAGTATTTAACATTTGTAACCATGAATGCTTGTTTCAATAACATGAATAGTGTGAAGAATATCAATTAATTGTTTTCAAGATTAATTGTTTCATGTTTTGATTTGATTATCAATTTTGACTGTTACATAATTTTAATAGTACAGTGTAATCTTAATTAATTTTTGAAATAGTACATCAAAAATATTATTCACAAGAATATGATACAGCCGAGAGTTTATAAAAGTCAAATAAATTCTTCCAATTTAAAAATCACTCAGAAACGTACTTGAATATACGTCAGCCAACATAGACACGAAATATTCCTCTAAATAACGTAGCGTTGTTCTACCTACAAACAGAAACTAGTAGCAGGTGTGTTTCTCTTGAAAACACAGGGATTCTATTAAAAATTCATTTTTTATCGGAAATCGAAGCTGCTAAAAATTCCTACGACCGCTTGTCTGTTACTGGAGCTTCGGAACGGTACACTCGAGAGCAACGTAGACTTTCTTTCAACGTAATAAATATATGAACTTCGACATTTTTGAACTTTGTTTCACTTTTGTTATTCGACATTTTTTAATTTTTTAAGTTTTCAGAATTTGGAGTTTTCAAATATTCATATTTTCAGATTTTCTCATTTTTTAAACATTTACATTGTTAAGTTTTGAAGTTTCCAAATTTTTATATTTCTATATTTTAGTAATATCAAATGGTCATAAATTTTCAAATCTTTAAATTTTCAAGCTTTCGAGTTTCATGGTCCCAGTATTTTTAAATTACTAAATCTCCATATCTTTAAGTACCCAAAAGTCCCTAGATCCTCAAGTCCACAAATAAGCAGATTTTCAATTCCCTAAATTTTCCAAGTCTCTAAATTCCCAAATCCCTAAGTTTCCACATCCCTAAGCTCTAAATCTCTAAATTTCCCAAGTCCATAAATTCCTTTACATCTAAACCCCCAAATCCTTAAATTCCCAAATTTTTAAGCTTTCAAATCCCTAAAATTCCAAATCCTTAAAATACCAAGTCTCTAAGCTTTCAAATCCCTAAAATCCCAAATCTTTAATGTACCAAATCTCTAAGCTTCTAAATCTCTAAATTCCCCAAGTCTCTAAATTCCCTTATCTCTAAGAACCCCAAATCCCTCAAGTCTTTAAATCTCCACATCTCTACATTTCCAAATACTTGAATTCCCAAATTTTCCATCTTCGAATTTCCTAAATTTACCATCTTCAAAATTCCCAAAATCCCTAAGAATCATCATACCTCTTTCTCCTCTGTTCCTTATATTTTCCCAAGGAAAATCAGATTTGTCGACTGCACATACTCGAACCTTATTCTCTCTATTTTTTCGAGTTGTACTATGTGTCCCTTCAATTTTCTCGCCTCGAAAGTTATGCAGCTGCTTACGTGTTACCATATTCTCATTCCTACTTGATAACCGATCGTGAGAGGCTATTTTTCACCGGTAAAAATCAATGGCACATTTTCGCGCAACTGGCACGCCACCCACGTCGGCATAAAAGGCACTTTTCCCACGAAGCCCCTTGAATTCGCCTGGGTCCCATAAGACGCTTAACCTCTCGACTCTCATCGCTATTCTATGGGAGCGCATCCTCTGCCTTCTCTTCTTCGGCTCGTTTTCTTTTCACACCGTTCCGTTTCCCTTTTACAAAAGCCGCCTTTCGCGATGTCAGATCAGACGTTTCACGGTTGCCGCTTTTCGCCATTCGAAAAACTTTCAGCTGCAATAATTCTTGATGGCTTCAGGGCCGCACCTTTAAACGGCGCGCTGAATGAAAAATTTTTAGAAAATCTACATTCGTGAAAACCATCACTTCTTCCTTCTTATGTTCTTCGATTATACTTTTTTCTGATTTCTTTTTTGATTAAAATTTTCAAGGGAGTAAAGGGAGGTTCATTTACGTAGATGTGTAATTTAGACTGAAATTGTAAATTTGGGAAATTGGGAGAAATGTTGACTCGCAAACTTTCAAATTTGATGATCTGGTATTTTTGAATTTGTTTGGGAAATTTGGGAATTGAGGTTACGTTTGGTCGTTCAGTTTCAATTAAGCGCCATTATAATAACTGTTATAACGAACACGAAGAATGAGCAACGAAAATGAAATAAATTAATAATAAACGATTAAAAAATAAACATGAACCCGTTTGCATTCTTCCGCTTCAGCGAATTTCAAAGAAAATATTCCGAAAGTTCTCGAACACGTTTGCCACATTTGCCTAACTGCAGCGTGAACGAATGCACGTACCACGAGATTTATTTCCCTTATCCACGTGCATTAACGTGTTTCGTTTAGCAACTTTTCAACATTTCGAAAGCTACGTTGACGTGTTCAGTTTCCGCATTAAATTAATATCAGCTTTTTCATGCAGCACGTAACATCGTCGAGTCTGAATCTGGTTCAATTACACAAGCAGTTTTTACCCTGCTACGTGGGTGACCTACGCTTTGAACGACAGCTTTCAGCGGTTCGTTCATCTCTTAAATTACACGTCAGAACGTCCGAGCCACTTCTCATTAAATATTTTTCTTTCCCAGTCCCGGCTGCCTGGACAAGCCGGACTATTTTCGTGAAAACGTATCGCCCGTGCCAGGCCTCGTTCCGCCGCGAATTTTCCGCAAATTTGCCGGGGAATACTCTTTCTCGTCGACAAAAGGGGTGGTCAGGATGCCCGGGCTTCAATTAAATTCCTAAAAGTTCTCAAGTCCACCGCGTGGCCGCGACGTGGCCGCGGGGAAATTTAATTAAAAAAGTGCAAACGCACAATTTTTTCAAAGTTTCCGCGAATAATTGCTCCTCGACGGATCGCAAGTTAGGTACGTTGCTACATTCGAACTTTCTTATCTGTCTTCCTTTTTCTTCTCTTTCTGTTACTATTCCATTGTTACTCAATCTTACTCATTATTTAGTATTTTTCAGTAGTTACTGAATGAGATATCTATTTTCACAATTTCAACCCCTATGTGACATTTGTACATTCGATACGAAACTTATTCTTGTGATATAATTCCATATCACAGCATTGCACAGTCAGGAAATTACAGTGGTGTACGATAACTTTGGTTTGCAAATTTACCATGGAAAATATGTTTCTCTAATTGCAAACTAAAATCAGGTCTGAAGAGGGTGTCTGGTTTCAGACATATTATAATACTATTTCACATATTTATTTTGTGTTAAGATTCTATGAAAATATCTCGTGTATTTTATATTATAGTTTTAACATAAAATATGTCATTGGTTTCATTACTATTTGATTATGAATTTCTGGTCAACTAGCACTCAAGGTTTGACTAAGGAGTCATCTGTTTTTCTGTTTATTATTCATCAGATAAAATTATAGTGAACAGTAAAGAATCTGTCATTGTCACTTTTTGTGTAATACTTTATAAATATTTCTTATACAAATACATAAAAAATTATCGAAGTCAATGTCCAATTGTTAAGTAACAGAATGCATATTACAGCAAGAGGAATAGACCTTAGGACAAGTTTTTAGAGATACAATAGTGTAATAGTTTTTTGTACCTGAAGATACATTTGTAGTTCCATATTCAATCAACTACAAGCCATCAAATATTAAAATGAACTCTAGTTGTTGGAAGTCAACTTCATTTTTTGGACACAGTCCACTTATGTTCACTTATTGGGATCCTAATGATTGCACACGTTTAATGACTCTGCATACAATTGCATATCATGAATCGATTTTTAATAATCCCGAATGGTTAAACTGGAGCAAGGATGGCAATAATCGGAAGGATCGAAAAAAGGAAGTAGAGGCGGTAACCGATAACTGTGTCAGAGGGAGCAGATGGGTCGGACAATTTAAAGTGGAGAAACGATAGCGTTCTTTGGAACAGGGACGAAGTATTGAATCCGTCCGTAGCGGGAATATTTTTCTTAACCTCCTCGCGACGTCTATGAGACGGAAAGTTTGGAAGCGGAGCATGGTGGCGCTCGATCGACGAGTGCTCGTTTAAGCTTGACGAGTGCCTCGCGATATTTCCGTGAAATTGCGAGCTGGCTGGCTGCTTTCAGCCGGTCTCGCGAACTCTGACAAGTTTTATTTATTTATCCGCGCCGCAGAGCGACGACGGGCTCTCTCGTCCTCCAGGAATATTATTAAAGCCGTTGGCCGTGTTTGACTTCGAAAGGATGGCGCTGGCATCCACATCTCTGGAAGCTTTATTTGTATGCTGGCTGTGTTTCGGGGCGACACGATACGCCGAACGAGCGCGAAACAAGCCGTGTACGAATCGACAACTGGGTTAGATACACTGGCTGCTAACGAGCCATCGTAATGCACGTGCAATCGCACACGGATCCACGCGTGTACAGTTTACGCTAAATCTATCTTCTCTAGGGACAATGTGCTGGCTGGTTCTTAGGGACTTCGGGGTTTCGTCGTTTAGGGGCGCTGGAGTCTGGAGAGGTACTTGGTTCGGTGATCTTTTGATTTTTATTTGTTCATTCTTTTATGGAAGAATATTGAAATATACAAGTTTAAGTTAGAAAATACAACAAAAGTATGTATGTGTACATTCATATATGTATACATATGATTCATGTAAATTTACATATATTAGGTCAGTTAGAACTGATACTAAATAGGTGTTCAAGAGTATAGAAGTCAGTTTGGTAATCGATGACCATAGAAATCTAGAAACTTGGAGATCTGTTTGGTATTTTAATGATTTATAGAATCTGAAAATTTTAACATTTACATTTGGTATTTTGATGATGTATGCATATGAAAATGTTTGACTTTAGAGACCTTGTCATACACGAGCCAATTTCAGAATGTAACAATTCATGGAGTTAAATAATTAAGTATCCAAAAATTAGAAAATAGGGAAAATTTGAAAATTACAAAATCCTCGTGCAAAGCATATATTGCAGTGGACTGTACGCGGCAGTGAGTTTGTTCCGCGTCATATCGCGAGTGTCGTCGCGCCACGGCGCGCCGATCGCGACACAGAACGACCGATCGTTATTGACGCTCCTATTGTTCCTGATGGAAGAAGGCAAATTGCTCTCGCACGGGAATTACCAACGATTCGTTAAAATCAATTGTTCGTGCAAGCTTTCCACTCGGGAAGTAGCTAATTGTTCGTAAGAATTCTTTTATTCACGATTATGCGCTTAGGAAATGAAGCGTGCGGAAGTGTGAAGCATACTTGGCTGAAATTCTGGCTTACTTTAGCTAAGGTTTACAGGGAGAAACTTATCATATTCTGCATATTTTTGGGGGATTATTTAGAACTTAAGGGGTGGTAGATTCTAGGGACATAGAAGTACAAAATTTGGAGAAATCTAAGGAGTAGGACTTAGGGAGATCCTGGGGAGGGCTAAAATGAGAAATCTAGGAGATCCTAGGAAGAGCTAATGGAGGAGTTAGGGTGGTCCTAGGAAGAGTTAAAAGACACCATAGGGAGATCCTAGGAAGAGCTGAAACACGCCATAGGGAAATATGGAAGAATCCTACAGACATGATAACATGATTCCTAAATGTCCAATTTCCAAATTCCCGAATCTTCAAAATTACAAACCCCCAAATTCCCAAATCTCCAAATTCCTCAAGTTTCCTAAATCTTCAACTTCTCAAAACCACAACAAATCAACTTACAATGATCCCACGATAAAACTGGATCCTACAATCCACAAAATCCTACAAATCCTACAATCCTACAAAACATAATTGCGTCCAAATTAGTTCCAGCTATAATGCAAAGAAACTACAGAAAACATTTCCTATAATTCAAATTCGTAAATTGCTGTGGAGTCGATATTAAAGACCTCCAACCAATTTGATGTGAAATTTGCAAACATTTTCTGTTCGCTGGACTCCAAAGAAATATCTTGGACTTAATTCCGTTCATTCTTCCCAAGAGAGATTATTCTCGTTTCGCTTATATATGATTCCGATTCAGCTGCATATTTATGCGTGTATGTTATCTTCAGCTGAAGGAGAATTTATTGTACTTGCCTGAGTGTTTGTAACTCGTATAGCCGGCGATAAATCTCGTAACATCTTATCGGCTTCTGTTTCTCATGCCAGCTGGTCTTCTTCAACCTTAACTTCTCGGTCATTGCTTCCTACGATTTTATGGGGTTTGTGCCATCTTCAATGTGTTTATAACCGTTCGAACATAGGGAATTTTTAATATGTTTTTGAGCTATAAACGTTCAAGGAAGTTTATTCTGAGGACTTAGTCTGAGGATTCATTTTGAGGATTTAGTTTGGGGATTTGGTTTATGGAGTCACTCTGAGGATTTAGTTTGATTTATTCTCCATGGAAAATTTTAACCAAATTCAAAGAAGAGGAAGATTAAGCAACACGCGAATATTATTACTTTATCGACTACTTTTTTGTACCTACTTTCACGTTTTATATTTTACATGAAGATAACATTTTTTGCTCCTTGAGGGACACTCTCGAATATCCTACAAAAATGTATCATTTAATTTTTTGCAAGAATTTAAAAATAAAATTCATCACTTCTTTAATGTATAATTTTTAACATAAAAATGATATTTTGTTTAATATATAAGTTTTATTATAAAGATGTCCATTAGTTTTCTCTTTAGTAATATAAATTATAAATTATTTAAAAAGAAATGTAATTTGTTATCACAAGTTATGAACTAAATTTGATTTCTTCCTCACTGTTTTCAACGAGAAATCTGAATAATTGTCAAAAGCAAATTACTACAAATCATAGAGTGATAAATTAGGTATCGGATACGCAATTGTATGGAACTCCATAAGAGATTCATGGCGTATATCAGAAAACTAATTAGCTCGTCGGAGTGTGGTATCTAAAATTATTGCCACCAGTCTGTCCGATCGCCATCGAGTTTCATCACTTAATCAATTTACTGTGGCATTTATTGTTTGATAATCGCAGTTCGATATCTAAAACTTATACAAAGGTAATTAGGTACGCAGGTTAATCAAATATCAACCGGAATTGTTTTGCATCTAGCAAACATGCAAATAGTGCGTTGCTGCAATGGTTCGGAGAAATTAATGATCGTGTTTAGAATCGCTTTGCACAATTCATTTACCCGTGTAATTGCCCTGTTAATAGCTAACACTATGCGACGAGTGAGTAAGCATCACCGACGTAAAGTGCAACGTATTGTTATTAAGTTTTTAACGGGCTAGAAAATTGAACGAGCCGATATATTCTGCAAACTATGGATGCAAGTTGGAAATTAAATGTTATTGCATACGTGATGGCGTGACACAAGGTGTGACATAAATAACTAGGGTTTATAGGAGGGTATAGGAGAGTTTTAATTCCAAATGAAATATTAGATTTTTTCTGAAATTCAAATTTAAAAATTTTGGTATTTATCAATTTTTAATTTTTCAAATATGAAAATCTCCAAATGTCAAAGTTTCCAAGTGACTTCCTAAATTTCTAAGTTCTCAAATTTCCCACATTTCCCAAATTCCCAAATTTCTTTAATTTTTCAAGTTTCCAAAATTTCCCAAGTTGACCAAATTCCCAAATTTCCCAATTTTCTCCAATTTCAACAATTTTCCAAATTCCCCAATATTTCAAATTTCCCCAATTTCCGAAATTCTAAATTTCCCAATTTTCCAAATTCCCAATTTCCCAAATTTCCAATCTTCCAAATGTCCAATTTCCCAAATTCTCAATTTTCCAATTTTCCAAATTTCCAGTTTCCCAAATTCTCAATTTGCCAAATTTCTAATTTCCCAAATTCCCCATTTGCCAAATTCCCAATTTCCCAATTTCCCAACTTTCCAATCTTCCAAATGTCCAATTTCCCAAATTCTCAATTTTCCAATTTTCCAAATTCCCAGTTTCCCAAATTCTCAATTTGCCAAATTTCTAATTTCTCAAATTCCCCATTTGCCAAATTCCCAAATTCCCAATTTCCCAAATTTCCAATCTTCCAAATGTCCAATTTCCTAAATTCTCAATTTTCCAATTTTCCAAATTCACAGTTTCCCAAATTCTCAATTTGTCAAATTTCTAATTTCCCAAATTCTCCATTTGCCAAATTCCCAAATTCCCAATTTACCAAATTCTCTATTTTCCAATTTTCTAAATTCCCAGTTTCTCAAATTCTCAATTTGCCAAATTTCTAATTTCCCAAATTCCCCATTTGCCAAATTCGCAATTTCCCAAATTTCCCAAATTTCCCAAATTCCTCAAATTTCCAAATTTTTCCAAATTACTCAAATTTCCTATATTGCCCAGAATGCACACATTTCCCAAAATTTTCAAATTTTCGATTCCTCAAACGAACCTCAGATAAACGCACCAAAAATAAATCTAAATAATTAAATACACGTATAACTTACATTAATCACAACTCCTTTCCCCAACATCCCATTTATTTTCATTATCAACATTTTTTTAAACACGATAAATGTCACTATTCGCAGCAAACCAGTCAAGGTCCTATAAACGTTTTTAAACCGTTTAGTTTCACACGCGTTGCAAACAAATAAAAGTACATTTATCGTAGTTAACCGTTTACGATATTGCCCGCGGTTGAACAGTCCACTGCACTTATATTTATTTATATTGCACACCGCCAAGCTCTATGGATTAAAAAAAAAACGTGTTTATAGATTTATTGTCGCAGATTTTTATCAATATCGAAAATTTCATTTCTGTTCGTACGAGTGGTTTAGAATATAAAGCGGCAAAGTATCTCCCCCTATATCGATTTCAATTTTAGTCTAAACCGCGTGAACTCATACAGATTAGTTTAGAATTAGAATTTTTATAGTGCTTTAACGTAATATTCTGTTATAGGATTAACGATCATTCGGTTCGAAAAATGTATATAAATTTTTTTGATTGAATACCGTTTAGATTTGTGGGGAAATTTAATACAAGTTTACTGTGTTATTTTTCTAGTTTTTTAACGAATGGACGAGATTTAAAAATTTTTGGTAGAAAAAGTAATAATAAATGGAAGTGAGAAAATTTATTACTTTATAGAATTTGTAGAATTAATTTAACTACCATCACATGTACAATGTTCAAAAAGATTACATGTATTGTTTTTTAGTACATAGAAAACCATTTAAATTTGTAGAAAAATCTTATACGAATTTATTGCAGTACATTTGTGTCACTAGTTTAATTAGCGTTACATATGAAATATTTAAAAGAAATACGTGTGTTTATTTTTTTAATAGGGAACCATTTAAATTCATAGAAAAATTTATTACAAGTTAACTGCAGTACATTTGTGACACTAATTTAACTAGCGTTACATGTGGAATATTCAAAAGGAATGCATGTATTTTTTTTCTGTGGAGAACCATTTAAATCCGTAGAAAAATCTGATGTAAGTTTATTGCAGCCCATTTGTAGCACTAATTTAACTAACGTTACAGATAGAATATTCAGAAGGAATATGTATATTTTTTTTCAGTAGAAAACCATTTAAATTCGCAGAAAAATTTCATGCAACTTTATTGCGTTGCATTTGTACCATTTATTTAACGAGCATTACATGAACAAATAAATTTAATCGGCGCTCACGGTTTTGAGTTGGTTTTATTCGAAAACCAACGGGGTTAACATCGTTTCCATGGATCCCTGCAACTTTATTACTTTCTGTCCGTAATTTTAGTGAATCCTTTAAAGCACGATACTGCACTGCAGTCGTACACACAGAAACATCGTGTGTCTCTCTACGATTCGCTACGTTTTTGGCTACTACGTAGAAATGCACTCTTCAAATAAGGTTAGAGATTCATAGCTTCACTGTCAACCGTAGCGAACTACCAAAGCGAATATCCTAGTATCGTTTCTATTTCTGACCAACGTGATTCCCTGTTTTATCATTATTTTCGTCGATTTGCTGCTGTTGCGTGACCTGTGTTTAATCTTTTATTAACACACGTGTAACATGTGCGATATATTTCCTATTTTAAAATCACTACAAATTACACTGTTATGTATTGCTTTATTTTGTACTTTTATTTCACCTTTTTATCTCAATATTTTCGACATGTTCAATATATTCAATATTTTTAACGTTTTCAATATATTCGATGTTTCCAATATTTTCACCCATATTTTACATTCGTTTGCTACATTTTCACATTTGTCACTTTGTTGTTAAGTTAGTCTGCGTTAAACAATAGCTTGTTGACACAGTCACTTTAGTCATTAACACAGTAAGAGTTTCAAACAAATGAAATATAAACTCTGATAGAACATGTGTTATCATTCTTGTATTTCTCTATCTGTTCCTTTATATTTGCACATTCTCTTCAATAAAGAATTGCCATATTTCAAGAAATGGAAGCCATCCAACTGTCCTCTTCGAGTTCGAAAATTTACCAAACATTTTACAATTTTTTGCAACCTCAGACTTTTTGGTTCGAAACCTTTCCTACAATCGAACAAATATTTCCAGCGAGTTTCGCATGCGGTAGCTTTCTAGTCTCGTATAATCAGTGAGGTAAGTTAAGGCCGGAATCGAGTCGATTTCCGTTATCCTAAGCCAAATTCCGAGCTGTGCCCTTTTCATTCTCTTTTTTCTCTATATTTCCTGCGCACTCGGCACAATTTTTCCGATTCCACGTATCCTCCTCCTTTCGAACCTTTTTCGGGTTCAACCAACCGCACAAAATTTCTCGATGTTTTTGCACTGTTTCTGAAGCAACGTATTGTTAACCTTTCGAGACGCATACGGGTCAGCCACTTTACCGTCGTTCTCGTGCTCGTTTCCTTCGATGTTAAAGAGAATAATACGAGCGCTAGAATTAACCCGGGTCTCCCGTTATCGAATTACTCTCCCGCCTCTGTTGTTCTCGAAAGAGAATTAACCGGCGAATCGGATGAGTCGGTGCTTAGAATTATTATTGTTGCTAATTAGCGGAAATGCTTGCTCATTGCAATTAACTGACAATTGGGTTCTTTGAGAAAAGTTTCAGTATGCTGTTCTTTGATGAGAGTCTTAGTGTTTCTATATTGCGAAATTTCTGAAATTTAAGATATTTGAATTCAGCAGAGTTTTGGATGTTCTTATGTTGGAATAGTTAACAGGTTCTTGATGGGAGATGCATTTTTCTTCTTATTGTTAGAATGTATTGGTGGTTCAATCCGAGAAGGTATTAAATTTTCAAGGGGTTTCACATCCTCAAGTTGTCACTTGTCAAGTTGTCACATTTCCAGATTCCCTCATCTTCAAATTTCCACATCTCCGAATTTCGACATTCACAAATTTTCAGGTCCCCAAATTTCCACATCTCCAAATTCCAGCTTCTCCAAATTTCCACATCCTCAAATTATCACATCTTCAAATATCCAAATTACCGAATTCCCACTTTCCCAAATTTACACGCCCCCAAATACCCAAATTACCGAATTCCCACTTTCCCAAATTTACACGTCCTCAAATTCCCACATCTCCCAATTCCACATCTCCAAATACCCAAATTACCGAATTCCCATTTTCCCAAATTTACACGTCCCCAAATTCCCACATCTCCCAATTCCACATCTCCAAATACCCAAATTACGGAATTCCCAAATCCCCCATTTTCAAATCCTCCAATTCCCAAATGCCACATTTCCATATCCCCCATTTCCAAACCCCTAAATTCCCAAATCCCCAAATCCCATATTCTCTAATCCCTAAATCCCCAAATTCCCAATATCCCAATTTCTCAAATCCCAAAACTCCCACCCACCACAGTCCTCATCCACCCAACAATCCCACCACTATCCTTCACTTACCACCCAAGAATAACTAATATAAGCGTTACTTTTCATAATGCAAAACGCAAATCACGGACCATAGGTTTCGATTATCGTCAGTCATCGACATTGACAATCTACCACGTGTAACCGTGTGTACGAGCATGGGGGTTGTGCGGTGTGTTGTATCAATCGTCCCATAAACCTGCGCTTACCTCGGTACGCTTGTCTCCGAACCGCTACCAGCAAATTCCAGATTACCCTACGCCTCGGATAACATTTACATACGGCATACATTTACCGTTCCAAACCAGCGACCACCGGATCTCCGTCGTTGCGGGCCCGCAGCGATACACATTATGGTCGAAACGAAATAGGACTGCTGGCTTCTGCCTGCCAACGAACGGAGTTGCCGCTCGTTTTCGACTGCACGTGGACGACATGTGAGCAAAATTGCTCCACCAGACATCAAATCATATTAGATGAAGACGTTTATGTGTAGTTTCATTATTGCACTTCTACGCGTGGGAATTTTGAATCGAATTATGCTTTGGGAAATTTTGGAGATATGTTAGCTTAGGTTCGTTAATTTGGACTTGTAAGTTCAAGATTAAAGATTTTGGTGATTTGCATTTTTTTATGTTAGATTATGGGTGGGTTTAATTCTAGGTTTAGATAATTTTAGAAATATATTTTTCAATTATCAGATCCTCTAATTTGTATAAAATCCAAATATTGAAATGACTACATGAATTGGTGTGTGAAGCTAACCCAGGTGTTTAGTAGAGCTATGGTTTCATTTGGTCAGAGTAGAGAAATGAACTCACATGTATTTTCGGTACATGTAAGTACTATTAGCTTGCTTGCCAATTAGGTGAAAAACAGTGACAGACAAACGTCTCTCAAACGAGTGAGACAGTGCAAATATTTTTCAGCAGTTATTGTCATCATTAATGTTATTTTCCAAAATGTGACTATAAGTGTACATAGTGGAGAGTTTCTTTAACTTAGGGTCGACGTGCTAGCTCCTTGACATCCAAAACATCGAAAGTTTCTAAAGCACAGAAAGACCAACTCACAGGTCAGAGTGCAAGCAGAGTTCAAGAAACGCTAATACGCGTTATTTACTCGTCGGAATGTCATGCGATGGTCAGAAGTTTCGAAGCTAGCTAAAGATATTCGGTGCGAACCGGCGATATACCCGTGTCTTTACTCGCGTGCTACAAACCAGTAGCAGTTTCACGATTTGCCGTCACGCGACTCCCTATTGTTCCGCCGATAAGACGCGGTGTTAAGGTGGCTGCAGCTATTGTTGCCAGAAGTCGAAGTTGCAAGCAAGCTGGCCGTTATTAGTGCGCGAACGTACGAGCCAGAGCTAACGATTTCGGAATGTTATCGTCGGGATTACCACGGGAAGAGGGAACTTTGTCGAGGCAGTTAAAAGTTAGACGGTGAAGAGGGTTCGTTCCAGCCTCCCGAACGAGAGTCTGGGGGAAACTATAAAATCTCACGCGATGCTTACGCCCAGAAATGATTTATCCCTAACGAATTCGAAGCCTGCTCTGACGCTTCCTTTGCCCGTTGAGATAACGGGCTTAATTGCCTGGTTGGCAAACCTTGAATCGAACAAGACGAACCCTCTAACTTGCAACCCTCTTCAAATGCAATTGAGTGTTTGCTGTGCAGGTATTTTTGCCTGGAAATTTGCTTTCCTTGCTGTTTGCTTGTTTCCTGATGGAACAATATCTGTTGGCGCTTTCTTGGTAATGATATAAACTTGCTGCGGTGGCGTTTATGGCGGGAGCGACGAAGAGTATATGGATATTTAAATTATTTGGTGCTTTGGAAGTTTGGGGAAGATGGAGTTTGCGAATTTGGAGATTTTTATGGTAACTTCTATTAACGGAGTTTTAAGATAGGAATTTAGGAATATGGGAATTTTGGGATATGGGGAGTTGGAAATATTGATATTTGAAAGTACATGGATTTGGGGATGTAGAGATTTGTGGATATAGGGATTTGGGGACGTGGGAATTTGGGGATGTGGGAATTTGGGGACGTGGGAATTTGGGGATGTGGGAATTTCGGGATGTGGGAAATTAGGGAAGTGAGAATTTGGGAATTTAGAAATTTCAGAATTTGAGAGTTGGAGTATGTGAAAATTTAGGGATGTGGGAATTTGGGTATGTGGGAATTTGGGGATGTGGGAATTTGGGGATGTGAGAATTTGGGGATGTGGGAATTAGGGGATGTGAGAATTTGGGGAAGTTGGAATTTGGGGATGTGAGAATTTAGGGAAGTTGGAATTTGGAGATGTGGGAATTTAGGGATGTGAGAATTTTGGAATGTGGGAATTTGGGGATGTGAGAATTTGAGGAAGTTGGAATTTGGTTATGTGGGAATTTAGGGATGTGAAAATTTGGGGATGTGAGAATTTGGGGAAGTTGGAATTTGGGGATGTGGAAAATTGGAGGATTGAGAATTTGGGAATTTAGAAATTTCAGAATTTGAGAGTGGGAGCATCTGAAAATTTAGGTATGTGGGAGTTTGGGGATGTGGGAATCTAGGGATTTGGGGATATGGGCATTTGAAATTTTGGACAATGGGAATCCAGGGATTTGGAGTATAGGGTTTTGAGAATGTAGAAATTTGGAAATGTAATCAAATTTTTAAATTTACACATTTGAGAAATATGAAATTTGATACCCTTTCAGTGTGAAACATATGAAACATAAAATTGAAAATATTATAACACCGAAATATTTTACTATGCAAATATTAAAATTTGTTAGTATTTAAATACTTAAAAAATTCCAAAGTTTAATATTTAAATTACTCAGAAATCATGAAGTCAAAATACTTCAATCAATTTAATAAAAGATTTTGTAATTTGACAATCCAAAATATAGAAATTTCTAAAGAAATAGCAAAAGCGTAAGATCGTCATCAGAAACCCGGTTGACACCTCTTTTCCAACAGAGAGAATAGAAAGTGAAGTAGAAAGATGAGCGCAGAAAAGACTTTCTTCAAGTAGGAGCGAAAGGGTGAACTTTCGGATGTTTGCTCTGATACGAGTCTCTTCGCCGAAACTCTTCAGGGTTCTCGCGAACTATAAAGGAATGGGTTGGTCTTCATTGTTTAGTGCAATGATAGTTACGAGCTTGATGGAATACAAAATAGAGGCGTGACCTATGTAGCTGAATCGAACGATGGCTGGAGATAAAGAGACAGTGATGGATGGAAGGAAGAGAGAAATAAATCGATGGAACCGTAGAGAACGAGGCGAAACTTGTAAATTTCGAATTGATTAGTTCTGGATTTTAGATATTTAGTTTTGGGAATCGGGAGATTGATGAAGTTTTAGGTTTTTGGATTTTTGGGAAGGCAAGGATGTAGATTTGAAAATTTGAAAATTAGTGGAGGTGCAAGTTTCTGAGTTTTTAATGTAGATTTCTGGGCTCTTAGATTCTTAAGTTCTTGGAGTTTCAAGTTTTCTGAGTTAGGAGTTCCTAGATTTTCAAGTTTTTGAATTTTAAAATTTCTAGAGTTCCAAATTTCTACAGTTCCAAATTTCTAGAGTTGCAAATTTCTAGAATTCCATAACTCTTGAGTTCCATATCTCTAGAGTTCCAAATTTCTAGAGTTCCAAATTTCTAGAGTTCCAAATTTCTAGAGTTTCAAATCTCTAGAGTCCCAAATTTCTAGAGTTGCGAATTTCGAGAGTTCCAAATTTCGAGACTTCCAAATTTCTAGAGTTCTAAATTTCTACAGCTCCAAATTTCTAGAGTTCCAAATCTCTAGAATTCCATATCTCTAGAGTTCCATATCTCTAGAGTTCTATATCTCTAGAGTTCCAAATTTCTAGGGTCCCACATTTCTAGAGTCCCAAATTTCTATATCCCCAAATTTCTAAATTTCCAATTCCCTAACTCATCAAATCTCTATATCCCCGAATAGTTAAATCCTCCACTCCCTCCATTTCCAAATTCCATAACCCTTAAACACCTATGCCCTCAAATTTCTATATCCCCACTTTGCTATACACAAACTTGTACACCTTATACACACTCCCTATAATACTCTAAATCCTACATAAAATTCCCAATTCCCATAAATCCTCCTAAATACCGAACAATATTGTAAATTCCACTTTTCTATCATTCACCCATATTGTACAAGAATAAAGTAAAAATATACCCTACAATACACCATCATTTTGTATTTGTCCGACTACCTATTACCTTTATTGCAATTCTCTGGGTACACGGTGTATTAATGTATCGTACCTTGTCCGGCCATATACCGACCCTATTCCGTTTGACTGCCTATCCATTGTGCCCATTATACTTGTTAACCACTTGTACGTATTACGTAAATTATTTTATCATATTCTATTCCTTGTCTGACTCTGTAATTTGCGGATTCCACTTGTCTGACTATCTGCTGACCCTGTTCCACTTTTGTTTGACTACCGCTTCCATTAGCTCTGTTTAACAATTACTTTTATTCTACTTGTGCTACTATTCTTTTCGAATTATAATATTCGTCTTTTTAAGTTCTATATAGTATAATCTTCTTTTTGATACTTTGGTTATGTAACACTATTTTATTTTTAACCTTTTGTCGTACTTTGACGAGTGTCACTCATGACGCACTTACAGCTCAAATGTGGCAAACCTTACTTAAATTTTCAATACTTCAACTTGAAATTTAGGTTCAGTCGCAAGTTACATTATCAATGATCTCTGAATATAAAATAGTTACATTTTGATTTTCTTTGTTCGTTTTAATTTTATAGCCCTGAATAATTAGTCTTGACTGACGCATCTGTTGAATAAATGGCACGGGAAGGGGTTAATGTTTTGTGTAATTAAATATGTACTGTAGTGAGACATGATTTAATGCAATTATTTACTCAGATATTAACAAATTAAAAATAGAAGAATTTACAAATTTTTAAATTTATAAACAAGAAAGTTTAACAATTAAAAAAGGTCTAACCTCTCTAAAGGAAGACGTCGCACCGGAATATACGTCGAAAAATTGTCGAAGCAGCGAGGAAATCGCAACGAGAACATTCACAAAGGATAAATAAAAAGGTGCGACGGCCTAAAGCAGGAAAAGTAGAATGGAAACAAGGGATTCGTAGGCAAAGCAGGCAACGCAAGGACAAAAAATCAAAAATTGCCACAAAAGTCGCAGCTCCAACGATAAAAGTTCGCTGTGAAGAGAATGCAACCGGAAGTTCGCGCCATTAGATCCGCCATCGCGCTCGTTCGAACAGACACTGAGCTCTTGCACATACACATAATACACCCTTCATCTTCTTTCACGACACGTAGTAGACGCTGTTTCCTTTCTCCCGTTTTTCTTTTTATTTATCCACACTCTTCGCTGCCAAATCTTTTTATCTTTTACTTCGTCCCCTTATCGCTTCTTTTCTTTAGATTAGTCTGTCTCCATTTTCGGATTAAATGAACCGTGGATTGAATTCTCTTTCGTGATTTTTAATATTCTATTACTTGTTGAGTTTTCTGGTCGCAACTTTGGAAACTTTTTGTTTCTTTTCGATGGGAATTGTTTTCGAGGTTGAACTTGTAGAGGTGGATTTATTTTGGGATTGAACGTTTATTGCTGTTATTTTATTTTGGAGAGTGTTTGTATTCTTTTTTAGATTTGCACGTATGCATATAGATATTCTTTTATAGAACGTTTTTATTTTTCAGGTATGTTTGGGATTGAATATTATCTTTGTATACAAAGAAATTCCTATATTTCTAAATTTCCATTTTGAAATTCCGATAATAGAAGACCTCCTTTATTTTCTATATCGCCAGCTACTAACCCTATATCACCGTTCAGGTAGAACAATGTAAAATTCCGCTGGGGATACTTGGAAACTCGAGCAAGTCCATTTTAAGAACAGTTACAGTTCTACAACTTACGAGGAGTAACTCAATAGTGTTTTCACATTGAGATATGTTGTGAAAGTTGAAATTAATTTTATCCTATAACTCGTACGGAGGAAAGAACGACATTTATCATTACTGCCACATACCGATAATATTAATTTATTAACACCTGATCATCAATAAAATTAACGATGAAAATTCTGAACATTATTAACTTCAATGTAATTAATTGCATTTTATTATTTAATATTATTAATTGCATTTTATTATTTAATATTACTAAGTGTATGTATTACTTAATAATATTAACTGTATGTATTTATACTTGATAAATGTATTATAATATGCACGTGATAAATAAATCATAGTGCGAGGGGTTAAAAACAAAACTAATTAAAATTCACTTCATCACATCTGTAAATTCTTATATTCTCGAATTCTCACGTCCTCTAACCTCAATTCACACAAACTTCTATGTATAATAATACTATTAATATTTCCTTCAAAATCATCTCAACAATCCCTAATTTTTATTCACCCAACACGATTATTAATAATCCCATGTTTACGACACGATTGCAAAACTTTTTCCAGAAATTATTTATGGAATATTCTGCAGAGAAAATCATTCATGCGCGTAGTAGCACAGTAGGTCATGATAAATGAACTCCGCAACAATGTTAAATATTTGCAGCGCAAAGTGAACCGGAAGCTTGGTAGTAACGTAAACATGTATTACAAAGGTATTACTCGACACCTCTCTCATTTTCGCAACAGACATGACCTCGCCTCGCAGGTTAATTTTCTCAAGCTCCACCTCATACTTCACCCTTAACTGACCTTATTCTCAAGTACATACCGTCAGCCATTCCTCGCGAGCACGCCCCAACTTCCCCATAACATTACCGTGTCTCTCGTATCCCCTCGAAAATCGATCGAAATTAACAACCTGACTCGAGTGCAGTTTCATCGAATTTAGGGATATAGAAAATTCAGAATTTGGGGATGTTGCAATTTTAGGAACTTGAGAATTTGGAGACGTAGGAATTTTGGAAACTTGAGAATTTAGGGACGTAGGAATTTTGGGAACTTGAGAATTCGGGGGTGTGGGAATTTCGGAATCTTGAGAATTTGGGGATGCTGCAATTTTGGAAACTTGAAAATTTGAGGATGTAGGAATTTTGGAAACTTGAGAATTTAGGGACGTAGGAATTTTGGGAACTTGAAAATTCGGGGGTGTAGGAATTTCGGAATCTTGAGAATTTAGGGACGTAGGAATTTTGGGAACTTGAGAATTTGGGGATGTTGCAATTTTGGAAACTTCAGAATTTAGGGACGTAGGAATTTTGGGAACTTGAGAATTTGGGGGTGAAGGAATTTCGGAATCTTGAGAATTTGGGGATGTAGGAATTTCGGTAACTTGAGAATTTGGGGATGTTGCAATTTTGGAAACTTGAGAATTTGGAGACGTAGGAATTTTGGAAACTTGAGAATTTAGGGACGTAGGAATTTTGGGAACTTGAGAATTCGGGGGTGTGGGAATTTCGGAATCTTGAGAATTTGGGGATGCTGCAATTTTGGAAACTTGAAAATTTGAGGATGTAGGAATTTTAGAAACTTGAGAATTTAGGGACGTAGGAATTTTGGGAACTTGAGAATTCGGGGGTGTAGGAATTTCGGAATCTTGAGAATTTAAGAACGTAGGAATTTTGGAAACTTGAAAATTTAGGGACGTAGGAATTTTGGAAACTTGAGAATTTGGGGATGTTGCAATTTTCGAAACTTGAAAATTTGAGAATGTAGGAATTTTAGAAACTTGAGAATTTAGGGACGTAAGAATTTTGGGAACTTGAGAATTTGGGGGTGTAGGAATTTCGGAATCTTGAGAATTTGGGAATGTTGCAATTTTGGAAACCTGAAAATTTGAGGACGTAGAAATTTTGTTAACTTGAGAATTTCAAGACGTAAGACTACAATAAGTTCAAAAGTTGTCCATTGTCCTTAAATAACATTTTCCTTAATAATGTGATTTTAAGCAATATAAGCTAATAAACATTTCGCAATCTTATTATCGATAAGAGTGCATTATATTTACTCTAAATTGAGGAAATTGTTCTTTATTTCCAAGACCTACAGTAATTTAGATACATTAACGAATAATTGTATGTCGCGTCACTGGAAAGCAATGTTAACATGAATAAGTAGCGGAAATTTAGGAAAATGAACATGTTCATGCAAAAGCCAAGCTTTCTTGATACATACATGATTTTAAAGTATGTCGTGTTGCATAGAAGTTAATCATTTAAGAAGGTTATTATTATACGCACTCTATCTCGAAACACGACACTGGGCTTTTAATTTAAGTGCCGACATGGTGTTTTTATCTGCGAGGAATCGGAGGTAAATTGTGCCGCAATATTTCACGAATGTGAAATGTTATTCTAGAATTTAAGGATTTGGATATTTTAAGTTTTTAATTTAGATATTTGGAAATTTTTAGAAATTTACAAGTTCTAGGCGGTTTTAGACTTTGGAAGCTTTACAAGGTTTTTATATTTCAGTAATTTTAAAATTTTCAAGGTTTAGAAAATTCTAATTTAAACATTTTTGGGTTTGAGAATTTTGGATGAGTAATTTATAATTTTTCAAGGTTCAGAAAATTCTAATTGAAATATTTTTAAGTTTGAAAATTTCGAGTGAGTAATTTATAATTTTTCAAGGTTCAGAAAATTCTAATTTAAACATTTTTAGGTTTAAAAATTTCGAGTGAGTAATTTATAATTTCTCAGGGTTTAGAAAATTTTAATTTGAAAATTTTTAAGTTTGAAAACTTTGTATGAGTGACATAAATTTTCAGTATGTCGAAAATTTTAAATAGTAAGAATTTGAAAATTTTAAATGTCAAAATATTTCAAATGTTGAAATGTCAAAAATACAGGTGTGCAAAATTCACAAATTTCCAAGCTTCCACATAAATAAATAAAAAATTGCAAAATTACAAACTTACAATGTGACATTATAATAATATTCTCCAAATAACAGTGACTTCTACAAAGCGTAATATTCCTTTCGTAATAAATGAATTTTAAGAATATTCTTTGGCAACAAATGCATAACGACGTAATTTACCAAAATACACGTACACCTTTCTACTTAGCGTGAAAGAAAGAAATTGTTCGTAGTTGCATGTCGATACGCGTTTCGATAGGAAGCAATTAGCAGCACGACAGTACGAAATAAAGGATTTTAACGACTTTCTTTTAGGCCATCATAGATCCTTTGATACGTGTCGAACACGAACGATCTCGTGCATAGGACCTTTTTTCAATTTGCGACCCGGCAGTAATTGCATTCGAATTTCAAACTGTAATTTCAGCCGTAATTGCGGCATATTAAAACCATCCCGTTGAAAAAGGAACAATATCGTTAAGGGTGCAACCATTAGCGGTAAAAGATATTCAAACAACGAATATTACGTTTGTCGAATGAAATATGGTACTAAGAAACTTTTACAAAATTTTATTTCAAAGAGCCACTGTATTCAATGTTACGAATACAAAGTCCTTTATTTGAAGATTTGAATGTTTGCAACTTTTCTAACTTCAAATTTATTTATTTATTAGTTTGAGAGGTTACATGTTTGAAAGTTGATATATTTAGAGATTTGGACATTTTTAAATTTGGAAAGTTGTGATTAGATGGTTTGAAAATGAGGTCATTTGCAAGTTTGAGAACTTGAGAAGTTGGGAATTTAGAATGTGGATTTTTAGGGGTTGAGATATTTAGAAATTGGAACATTTAAGGATGTGGATATTTTAGAGATTTGAGATTTTAGGAATTTGGATGTTTTGGGATTTGGGTATTTAGGGATTTGGATATTTGGGGATTTGGACATTTGGGGATTTGGGTATGTAGACTTTTGGACATTTAGATATTTGGATATGTAGGCATGTGTGACATGTAGGGAATTGGAGCTGTAGGTATTTGGACATATGAAGATTTGGACATTTAGGGATTTGGATATTGAGGGATTTAGACACTTAAGTCTTTAGGTATTTAGGTATATGGACAATCGGAGATTTGGACAATTAGGGATGTGGACATCTACACATTTGGACACGTAGATATTTAGATATGTAGACATGTGTGACATGTAGACATTGAGGTACTTTCACATTTTGGAATTTTATTATTTACAAATTTAAAAGTTTGCAAAATTCAAGATTCAAAAATGTGCAAAGAACACTTTGTGAAGTAGGTATATATAGATTTAAAAAATTCAAGATTCATACATTTTCAAATATGTACATTTAGTGAATTAGAGATATAATAATTGACAAATATAAAAACATTCTAATTTGAAAATACAATAAAAGTGGTAATTTGGTACCTTCAAAAGTTTAGTATATAAAATTTTCTTCCTTCTCTACTTTTAACATATCATAATTAAATAATCAAAAATTCAGCAAGTTCTTCTTTAACCTAAAACAACCACTCATTCTTCGAAATCTTCGTCACACAACTAATGTAAAAATTTAATTAAGTCACAGTAATAATAGTTACACTAACAATAAGACTCAGGTGACGAATCTTTGACAAAATAGTGAAAATTTCCTCCGAATTTTTCTCGGTAACACATGTTCGAACTTACTCGTTCCATCCTTTCTGACCTACTAAATTATTCAATTCATTTCCTTGCTACACCCAACTAACTCAAACTCGTAGAATTGTGTGTCTCTTTCCCCCTTTTCTTCCACTTTTGCTCGTGACTTCATCTCACGCTCGGTCACGTCCATCTTGAATTCAAGTTTCGCTTTTTATCACGGATTTGACGTTGTTACCTACGCTGAACGTCTCAGGGGAGGTTCACCCTCTTCGTCGCGGAAAATAGACCGCGTTATAAGTAATGCATGTCGAGTTTCGTGTTGTCCTCGCATTTTTCTTCTTCGCTTTAAGCGAATCGCTTAACCCAGCGAGGTCGTGACCCCTTTTGTTAGAAAACTTGCACGATCCGTTTCCGTACAAGACAAGCTTTCGAGACATTTCTGCATTCAAGGAATGTTTTTAATAATTTTACAGGTGCTTGTTTATTTATATTCGTTTATTTTGAAAATGGGAGAAGTCTATTTTTTCTTATTGCGAAATATTGAGATATTAGTTAATTGAATTATTGTAGTTAATTATTATAGTTAATTAAATGAATAATATTGCAGTTGTTCAGTTATTTTAGTTTAGGATAACATAATATCAATTTTGTTATTTTAAAGATGCAAATGTTCAAAATTATCACCACTAATATTTGTGTTAATTTAATGTCAACATAACCTATAAATTTTTTATGACAGTAAAATGTATGTTTAATTGAGACACTCTATATATTACTGGTTTAATAATGTACCATATGAACTATGGCACAGTTTATAAATTATAAAATTATTTTCAAGGATGTAAATATTATATGTTATGAATGAATGATGATATGAATGTTTAAAAATAAGAATATGTATATTTTATTAATATTAGTGTAAAATGAATTCTGAGATATTATTTAACTAATAATAATTTTTATGGTTATTGTAGGAACAGGAGGACGAACAGGAGGAGCTCATACATCTCGACAATGGTGAGTCAAAAATTAAATTTATAAAATATTACACTTGAAGTATTTATTTTCAATTACTCCTATAACAATTATATGATTAATTAAATTATAATTGGTAATTGAATATTTTATAATTGTACCAGACTTGTCAAGCGAATTTTAATTAAATCAAGTATTTAATTATTAAGATTTTAAGAGTCTATAATTCTAATTCAAAGTTTAATTAATAATGAATTTTTAATAACGAATTAAAACTTTCCCAATTTAATTACGAATTAAACTTGAATTAATTTGATTAAATTCGAAGCTTAATTACACGATAAATTTTGAACCGATCAATTTTCTATAATAATAATAAATAAACGTAGAATCTAAAAAATTTTGAGAAGTAAATGTAATGAATGAATTAAATTACGAGAAGTAAAATGTACCTCTTAAAACAAAATATTTACACCCACAATTGGAAGAACTAATATTTTCCAATGCATCACCTCCGACAAAACGCGAATATTATTACGACACAAAGAGAACTGATTGATCGTACAGAGAATATTGCGAGTCTCCGAAACAAGAGATAGCTCTGCTCCTCGCGATGAATCCACGAGGTAATGAAATTTCTGCTGAATTTCTGTCAATATGGCTGTTCAAAGGGAAGCGTGCAGTTACCACACACGTAAGCATTGTTTTCTAGAGAAGGCTTAAAACGGTGCTGAATTAGCACGGACACAAAAGAACAACATTTCCGCGTTGGAAACGTACCAGTTACGTTATTACATTGTTCGTCTTTATGCGCTTAGAAGATGATTAATTATGTTGTGCATCCGAGCTGCAAGAGAGCTTCCGTCGAACTGAATTCGAGCAGCGTCGTCAGGGAAGAACAATGCTGCTCGTTTCTTGGATTCAATTAATAATTCTCTTGACTCTGGCCTTATTGCATCGTCACAATAGATTCATACAGTCATGCGATGTTCCTGCTTCGCTTCAACTTATTGCATTTTGTTTTACGATGCTGTTTTACCTCGGTGCTTTTCAATTTTGGACGTCGTCGAAAGCTGCTTCTGAGGGATAGTTCTATGGGAAATTTTCCTGGTATAATTATTGCGGGATTATATACACGTTTTGGGAATTTTGGAATTATTGTGTAGGTAGGGTCTTTAATTCTGAAGTTCTCAAATACTCAAACTCCCAAATTAGGTAATTATTAGATTTTTAAATTATCAAATTGTCAGATTGATAGATTATAAAATTATTAAATTATCAAACTATCAAACTATCAAACTATCAAATTATCAAACTATCAAACCATCAAAGTATCTGGCTATCAAACTATCAAACCATCAAAGTATCTGGCTATCAAACTATCAAATTGTCAAATTATCAAATTATCAAATTATCAAATTATCAAATTATCAAATTATCAAATTATCAAATTATCAAATTATCAAATTACGAAATTTTCAATTTCCAAAGTCCTCAAATTCTAAAACTTAATTCTAAGTCTCTAAATCTTCTAATTCTCAAGTCCCCTAGTTCCCACATTGCTGATGTACCCATATTATTAAGTTTCTACATTTCCAAGTTCACATATCTTTAAATTCCTAAATCTACAAATTTACTATATCCCCAAATTCCCATATCCTCCAATTCCCAAATCCTCATATCTCTAAAACTGCAAATTCCCAAGTCCTCCAGTTCCCACATTTCCAAGTTTTCATATCCCCAATATTCTACATTCCCAAATACTCACAGCTCCAAATTCTCACATCCCACAATTTCCACATCCCCAACTACACACATGTCTAAATTCCCACATCCCAAATTTTTTAGATTCCCAAATTTCCACGTTCCCCAATATTAATATTCCCAAATTCGCAAATTCTTAAATTTCCAATCCCCCAATTTCCCACATATCCAAACTCCTATATCCCCAATTTCTCACGTCCCCAAATTCTCACGTCTCCAAATTCCCACATACCCAAATTCCTATATCCTCAAATTCTCAGGTCCCCAAATTCCCACATCCCCCAATTCTCAAATTCTGAAATTTCTACATTCCCAAATTCCTACTCCTCCAATTTCCAAATTCTGAAATTCCTAAATTCCCAAATTCCTAATCCCCCAATTTTCCACATCCCCAAATTCTCAAATTCTGAAATTTCTAAATCCCCAACCCTCCCATTTCCCACATCTCGAAATTCCCAAATTCCTAATACCACAGCCCCAATCTCCCCCAAATCCCCCTCTCAAAATCTCTCTCCCAACTACCCAAATTTAAAAAGTTTCCCCCTAAACAACCCCTACAACAAGTTCGCCTCCCCCAACGATGGGTTTCCAGCTCCATAAACGGGGTTTTTCGCTGACAAACTTCGGCACTCGCGATAGCGCTACTCTCGGCAGGCCGGTAATACAATTTCCATCGAAACGATGGTTCGAGTAAACCGTGAAAGCAAGGCGGAGGCGAGAGAGCGTTTGGTACTCGTAGTTGGTTCGTCGATTAAAGAAAACGAGCAATCGAAGGGACCGCGACTCGGCTCGGGCGTGCAACGAGCTCGAGCTGAAAAGCGGAACGGTCTCAAGAGCGTAGCGAAGGGTGCACAGAAACTAGGAGAGCGCTCGTTAGGCGCATTTTAACGCTATCAGAAATTCCTCGTGCAACGGTGGCCCCTTTTCGTCGGACCAGACACCTGCCAGCAATGAATTTACACAGTATTTCGTTCCGAGTTTTAATCTCGTTTCACTCGATTCCGCCCCGGCTTCGCTTCTTAGGTCGCGGTAATAAGTGAACATGCTTCGAGAAGCAGCTACGTCTCACGGTATATATATATACTTGTGTACGTGTATATATATATATTCTAGGGCCAAAGAGGAACGCTCGTCTTCCTCGTCTTTGCTAAATTACACCTTGATGCGCTCGATAAATCAGACACGGTTATTTCCAGCAGAGACAGAACGGCTTTTAGATTCTTCCGACTGAATTTCTTTCATCAGCTTTAGCTATTTTGGTAAACAAATCGGTGTTAGAGGTTTCGGTATTGTTGGTGTTATCTTTGAGTGGTTTTATTCTTTGGGAAGTGAGAAGAGGGGGATGATTTGAAGGGTGATGACTATTAAATTCGTGTTGATTTTGTTGGTAGTGATGGCTACGAAATTTGTATTGATTTTGGAGTGATGGCTATGTAATGCCTGTTGATTTTAGGGTAGGATTTGAATGATGGTCTTAATGATAGGCTAAAGTTTCGGATCTTGGTGTTTGAAGATTTTAGATGTACTCTTCGAAACTTTTGTTGAAATTTACTTCGAAGTATTGGAGAGCTGGAGATTTTGGGAGAAGTTGGGAATTTTAGAAATTTCTAATTGGAGAATTTGATGTAGTTGAGGTTTGAACGTTGAAGTTCAGGAATTGAAACTTCAAACTTTCAAATTTAAAAATCTTGAAATTTTGATATTTAGTTTGTTTGACAATTTACAAGTTTGGAATATCATAAAAAGTGATGGTTTCAACTTTGCTAGTATAAGAAATAGAATCCAAGACCCCATCACCTATAAATATAAAATATTCTTTGTAACCCGGTATAAAAAAAATTTCAGAAAGAAAAAAGAAACGTTTCGTACGAAAAATTTGATCAAAAATGGCAAAACAATGTTATTTTAAAAGACATCATACCGAACGTTTTATTATCGAGAATAGGTGTATAAAGAAACGGAAGATGCGTTATTTCAGAATGGCGGCAATTCCGAATGTCCAAGTGTAATGGAATGTGACAGAAAAGAGAAAGAAATGTCAGCTTTAAGAAAACGCAAATATACGAGTTTGGTGACGAGGCAAACTGAATGTCTTCTCGAAGGATATTATTTGAAATCTTCTAGTGTAAGAAATAAAGGCCTTTCAGCGATGGAAAGATACTGATATTTCTTTCGCCGTGATCTATCGCATTCTTCTTATCTTCTCTTTGCTGTTTGATCAAATAAGAAAATATCTTAGTAATATTTTTTATTTAATTGTGGTTACTGGATGTTTGGTATGTCATGGCAATTATTATATTTCATATTTGTTATTATTTATTAATTGTTATGTTTTGGAAATTATTGTATTTCATCAAGCATAACAAAATTGTAAAATTATTGAGGTGATTCAAAATATGAAACCACAATTTTCTGTGTCAATCAGAGCAAACCCCAAAATATTGCAAACTTGTAGCATTACATAATTTTTCAGTAAATTTTGTAAATAGAGAATATTTGTTGCTTGCTAAATTTGATAATATGTTTGATAATATTTAAAAAATTATACAAGTATTAATATTTAAAGTATTTTAAAGGATTTGACAAATATAATAAAGTTTAATGATATATAAGTGTATTTGAAACTAACGTGAATTATTAAAAATGTTAAAATAACTGAAATGCTTCCGCCAGGAACTCGATATATAAATCTAGGAGAATATGTTCGATAGATGTGAAATGAATTTAATGAAGATAGCTAATGAACGTCGTGTACATTCCAGAAGCTCTATAACCTCAAAATCAATTAGTGGTGGACTTATAGTACTGGTTACCGGGACTCTTCGCATAAAGGGTTGTTCAAGGGTCATCGCCGGTGGATCATAAATTAATAATATTATCTCACGTGAAATATTCGAAGAGATGGTCAGTGGTACTAACTCTACATTATTGATTGCTAAACCTTTGAAATATAGTACGTAGATATGTTCACGCTGTTACAAATACTATTAGAGAAATGTTCGGTTAACTGTGCAGTAAAATTATATTTATTGTATAATAAAATTGTGCGACAAAAATATTTTTATTATACAATAATAAATATTTAGAAAAACTATATTGATTATATAATAAAATTGTATAGTAAAACTGTATTTATTATACGATAAAATTATACAATGAAATTTTATTTATTACACAATAAAATTATACAGTGAAACAGTATTTGCTACATAATAAAATTCTTCAATAAAACAATATTTATTGAATAATAAAATATTCATATGAAGTTATATATACCATAATGGCAAAAAAATACAAATGCCTATAAATATGCAAAGTGCAACTAAACACTTTGTAGAATAAAATCAACTTTAAAAAATAATTGCATTAATGAATTAAAAGAAGACACCCTGTACAAGAATCAGAATGAACAACGATCATTTTGCTAAATGAAATAATATTTATAATAAAAGATTGAGATGATCGAATATCTGAAAACTGAAACTGTATTCCTCCTCATCAATCTTGTCCATTTCTCGTTGTCGTACATTCTCGCCCGCAAACGAGAACGAAATGCAAGAACATCGGCCATTAAACTTCAACATTTTCCCAAGCCGAGTCACCCTCGTTACATCAGAAATTATCCGTGAAATGACCGTCGACGCCCGACGATTAATTTTCATTCGTCTCCGTTCACGCGTGCGTGAAATTTTCATGCACGGTCGCGGTGGAAAGTTGAGAAACATCAATGTGCACGCGCGTGTGTACAGGGTGTTTCATTTGGAGCGGATGAAAATTTAGAGATGCAGAAAATTAGTACACATACGGTAAACTAGGAACTTTGGAAATTTTAAAAATTTAAGTACATTTTCGAATTTGAGAAATGTGAAAATTGCAAGGTTTGAAAATGTACATTCTTGGAAAGTTGAAAATGTAGATAACTTGTGATTTTGGGCATTTATAGACGTACTTAGGAATATGAAAATTTGAATAAAACATGTGAGAGTGCGGCAGTAAGAGAATTTAGAAATGTATGTATTATATTTAAGTATATGGAAATTTCATTAAAAAGTGTTTGCACACAAGAGTTTATCACAAGTGTGTGTGTGATAATTGGAAATTTTGAAAATGCACATTTGGAAAACTTAACAATTTAATAATTTATTATGGACTGCGATGAACTACATCAGATCGATCACTAAAGAACATATTTTCTTTTACAAATATTACAAAATAAATTTATCCGTCACATATCCTATATACCTCCACCTATAAAGAGCAATTACTATTAAAAATACTTTTTCGAAATTATTTCTCTCTTCTCCCAAAAATCTGATTATCTGATCAAAGATAATATCTGATACGTTGCATGAACTCAAAATTATAATGCTCGAAATGTAACACCCTCATACGTCGAACTGGGCCGTGCTTGCGCTAAAAGCTCGCTGACCCGACGCTGGTAATACGTTACGACACCTTAGATTGATTAAGCGACAGACAGGCTGCTTGAAAATGTCTCGCATCTGTCACCGAGCTTTTCCACCTCGGAGCGGTTGCACACGTTGAAAAACATACCGCGAACGACAGAGTACGCGATACGTTCGCGGACATTCTTCAGGGTGCAAACCCTATATGTTCGGTTCGAGAAAATGAACTCGCTAGGACGTGGGCGCTTTTGGTAAAAAGGTAACAAGCATCTGTTCTTTGTAGAAATTTGTGCTGCTGAGGTGACTAGGATAGTAGATTGTAGATGGGAAGGGTGAAATTGTATATAGATTTCTGGGTGGAACTGTAGATTTCTTTAAGGGTGGAAAAAAGGGAGTGGAATTATTTTGAAGGTGAATGAATGTGTAGAGAAATTTGGGGTCTTTAAGAATTTTTATTCGGGGGTTGTTCTGGGAGAATTTTTAAATTTGGATGTCTAGATATATGGAAATTTACAAATATAATATGTTAGAAATTTGGAGAGTTAGAGATTAGGAAACTTTGAGATTCGAAAATTTATAGATTTGGTACTTGAGACACTTTGTAATTTAGTGACCTGAGAATTTACAAATTTTGAAACTTATAAGCTTGGAAAGAAATTTGGAAACTTAAAAATTTTAGAATTTATAGATTCATGAATTTAGGGGCTCGAAAATTCGTAGACTTGAAAATAAAGAGCTTCGAAAATTGAAAGATTTGTTCATTTAGAAATTTAGATATTTTTAGAACCATAAACACACACATACTTAAATATATGGAAATTTAAAAATTCAGAAATATTCAACTTACATTTGAACGTCAGTACTTAACATACTTTACAATCGTCATAAAAGAAAATCGGTATTTACGTATCGATTTAGAAGACACTCCATCGAAATCTCCCTCGGAGATTCTCCGAAGGTTTTGAAAATCCTTCTCACTCGGTGACAATGTGGTTTTAAATTTTCATTGCAAAGAAACTTTCGGAAGCAATGTTCTCGGGTGCGGGTTGGCTAGGGGATTACCGGTGGCCCGTTTCTCTCATTGTTTTCACGACGTTAGGATGATGGAAGGGCCAGGAGTTGGGCTTCGTCGAAGAATCGTCGCCGGTCCGAAGTTTCGACCCCTCGAAAGCGATTGTTCTCGAGCATCGCCGCGAAAACCCAGCCCGGGTTTCTCCTTCCTTCTCCACTTAAGTAATGGTTCTCGCCGCTGTTGCAATTTCTGGCTAATGGAACGATATCCAGCTTCTTTTTTCATCGTTCCGTTAGCCGGCTACGCGAGCTGCCACGTCAGCATCGGTTCTCTCTCCAGGACCGCGGACCATCCGGTTTCGAGTAATTGTTTCGTCCGACTCTATGCAAATTCGAACCGCTACAGCAAACCCACGCATTTAACAAATTACGGGTCGCTTCGGAGCATTATTCTTTTCGTTTTATCGCCGTTTTGTAAGAACTGAAAGAATTCTGTTTACTATTGACTTATTGTTCTGGTATTTTACAAGTTTACAAGTTTTCTGCTGTATTCTTTTACTACTTTTCTTATATTTGGATTATTTGCATTTTTACTATTTTGTTGTTTCGGTATTTCACTATTTTACTATTTCAGTGTTTTATTATTTCAATTATTCAGTTATTCGGTTTTTCAATTCTTCGATTTTTCTATTTCTCAACTTTTCAATTTTTCAATTCTTCGATTTTTCAGTTATTCAATTTTTAATTCTTTGATTTTTCAATTTTTCAATTTTTCCATTTTTCAATTCTTCGATTTTTCAATTTCTCCATTTTCAATATTTTAATTTCTTCATACCTCAATTTCTCGATTTCTCAATTTCTCAATTTCTCAATTTCTGCAATTCTTCAATTCTTCAATTTTTCAATTTTTCAATTTCTCAATCTCTCAATTTTTTCAATTATTCAGCTATTTTGCTATTTCACATTTTCAACATTCGACGAAATTATTGTTGTACTATTTCAGTATTTCACTACTTCACTATTCCGCTATCCCACTGCATTACTATATCACGATCTCATTAGTTTACTATTTCACAATTCAATTATCCCACTGTACACCTATTAAACTATGCAACTATTCAATTATTTCATGTGTATGTATAACGTATGTATACAATGACAAATATACATCACAAAGAAATCTATATAAGCTTTAAAAATGTATATACAACAATCCATCTCAAAACACAAATGAAATTTTTAAACTTAGTATACTTCATACGAGAAAACGTAATAACATTACCCAAACCACAGGCCAATCCAAAAACTGAATCCTCTCGTGATACAAAATTCTGACTAGCAATTACAGTCGCGCTTAATAATTCAAGAGCTAACCAGTACCATTTGAGCACGTACTCTTTCCACGATACTTGACGTCAATATCACGGCCACCATTAAAAATTCAACAAGTTAAAATTGGCGAGCTCGTGTATGCATCCTATCTTCCAGGAAGTTGACTAAAACCGTGACGCAGAATTAGCCGTTTCGCGGCGCAATTTAACCACTCGATTCGAGCGTGAATGTAAAGCGGCCGATCGAGCGACTACAGCGTCCACGTGAATAATAAATTAACGAAAGCTCGGATTATCGGCGGTGCTGGATTACTTCGGGTCCGTAGGATTATTGAAGTTTTATCGAGAAGACGTAGGAGGAACGGTCGAGGAGGGCGGCAAGGAAAAGCGAAACGAAACGAAGCGAACCGGTCGAAATGAACGAGCGGAGAAACGGGCAAGAATTGGAAATGAAAGAGGGTCCTTCCACCCTGAAGAGAAGAGAAGAGACGCTTGGCAATTCGCCGATCCGATAAACTCAATCAGCTTACTCATCTACCTACATACATACGTGTAGCTGCGCGTCTACTAATGATGCTTAAATCCGGCCAATCTCAATCGAGCTTCTCTTGTGTCCTGATTGCTCCCTGTACAGACGATGCGACGGATTATTCTCGAAATGCTTCTTCGTTCCGATCCTTAAGGACCGTCATTCATCCCGTGTTCGGAACGAGCTTCGACGTAATTTTCACCAAATTACCGTCAAAGCTGTGTTTTCTGACGCGAGATGACATTCTCTTCCTTTCCACTGCAGCATTAAGGAATTTTCGTTTAATGCCGGCATTCCGAGATACAAAACAAATTTCTGGGAAAATACGAATTGCTCTTTGCTGACGTCGGGTGTTGATTATACAAAGGAGGTTAATTTTGTGGGATTTCAGAAAGAAAGGAGTTGTAGGTTAAGGGGAAGTTGATGAGTGATTTAGGTTCAGAGGTTGCGTCGAGGGAGTTGATGAGTGATTTGGGGTCAGGGCTTGCGTGGAAGGAATTGATGAGTGATTTGGGGAATCATGGGGATGTGATGTGGGTAGAAATGTTTTTGTTTAGTGTAGACAGTGATTTTTGGGATTTCAGATTTGGGTTCTTGGAGATTTGATCATTTTAGAATTTGGAGATTGAATAATTTAACAATTTGGAGGTTTAGGAATATTTTGATTCTTTGTAAAATTAGGATTTTGGAGATTAGACTATTATGGGAGTTCTCTATCTATATTTAATATATTTAATTTTCTCTACAACAAAATCTTTGTCTCTCTTTCAGTTTTAGAGTTAGAAATTCACTAACTACCTATGAACCTAGGAATAAATATGAAAATTTCAAGTGACAGTAACATAAATGCTGAAATTTTATTAGCAACACTATGGAGTCCGTAAACAGTGGCTAATCAAATATGTGCATCAGAACGAATTGATCCGCGAGTAATTAGAATTCCATGCAATATTCCACGAATCAGACAGCAACGATCTGTAAGTTGAAAATCGTGCTAACCGATGTTGTATTCCAATTAATTACACGAGCGTTTTCCATAGAACCCGATAAGCTGCATGAAAACATAGCTACATGCGACTGATCCAATCGTTACTGAATCGTTCGAATAAGCAATTATTTAATCACGCGTGGTCAATGGACGCTCAACGATAATTGTGCCAGGTTTAATTAACTCGAAAACATTCAACTTACAATGTATCTACATACAATCAGCTTGTCGAGTTATCGAGAGAAGAATGGTTTGTAGAAACCTTCTTATTAAAGAATTTATAGCAATTTAATTTTGTGAATGAGGTATATTATGAGAAAATGAGGAGTCTTTATTAATTATTGTGATTTGAAAATTTGGGAATTTGAGAAGGTGGGGATTTGTGAATTTTGGAATTTAGGAAATTTAAGAATTTTGGAATTTGGGGCATTTGGGGAATTTTGAGAATTTTTGGATGTGAGAATTTGGGGAAGTTGGAATTTGGGGATGTGGGAATTTGGGGATGTGAGAATTTGGGGAAGTTGGAATTTGGGGAAGATGGAATTTGGGGATGTGGGAATTTGGAGATGTGAGAATTTGGTGATGTGGGAATTTGTGAAATTTTGGGAATTTTGAAATTTTGGAATTTTGAGAATTTTGGAATTTTGGAATTTTGGAATTTTGGGAATTTTGGAATTTTGCAAATTTGGAAATTTGGAAATTTGGAAATTTGAGAATTTTGAGAATTTTGGGAATTTTGGGAATTTTGGAAATTTGGAATTTGGAAATTGGAATTTTGAAAATTTGGAAATTTTTAAATTTAAGAATTTGAGAAATTTAGAATTTTGCAAATTTGGAAATTTGAGAATATTTAAATTTTAGAGTTTGGAATTGAATGCATCTAAAATCGCTCACGATCATTTCGAAATTAGGAAAATGGCAAGATGCAAATAAGTAATGGTATCCAGAAAATTAGAAGATCTCATGGTGTGCGACATTTATGGGATTTATAGGGTCCTGCAGGAGGCGTATTACAAGCGGTGACCGTAGTGTCTCTATAAAGCCGACTGGTCATCCCTCCTAAGCCTGTAACCCCGTGATCTTATACTAGCAACGTGACAGTAGTCACCCTAGTGTGTGTCGGTGACAAACCATGCACTGATATCCGGACAATAAATTGTCCATATCAGTAGCCGACAGTAACGGGATGTCTTGTTGAACTGCTCTTAGAAACCGGCTCTTACAATTAGTCCTGTTACGCTCGTGTTCCACTTACCTGTTCCTAACATTTCTAAGAAGTAAAAGTTCTACCCTTGAAACTTAATATTTCTAATTACAATTTAAATACTGTTTTATCTGTCTAAATTTTCTTTCTAAAATTTCTATATTCACTAGTTTCTGAAACTCCAACACCACATAATTTTCAAATGTCGTATCATTGTATAATTTGTTGTATAATTGTAAAATGTAAACAACTTTATATTTCCGTGTTTTGCTACATTTCCAACTTTCCACGAGTTTCCAAAACCCCATCGTATTTCCGAATGACGTTTATTTCGTAAATATTTGTGATCCTTGCAAATACAAGCTTCCATCGATAAATTGAGTTTCACCTTAATATTTATTTTCTTTCGCAGCATCTAACAGGAAATTAGTTTTTCATGATTTCAATATTTTTATTATAACTTCGTAATCAAACATTGACGTTTCTATTTCTTTTTGTTTTTAACGAATTTCATAAAATGTACTTTCATTTTTCCGCATAACTTCCTCAAATAAAATAGTTAAAAAGCAAATAAAGTGAATAAAAATTGCAGGTTCGAATTGCATAAAAACTGCATTTTATTGCATACGCTGCAATAAAGCGACGGTTATAACTGTTTCCTAGAAACTTTTATTGAATCAAGCAAAATTTGTGCCACGAATAATATTTGACAGCCGGACCGTACAATATTAATTCGTTTTCCTATTTTTTATTGTTCGCCGAACGGGAAACAGGTCGTTATACAATATTTTTTTATTCATTTAACATGCATCGATTTTAATTCAATTATCAGCTTGTACGTTCGAAGCGTCATTGTTAACAAACTTCGAACGGAAGCAATTAATTAATATCAAATTTCTATTCACATTTTGTCAAAAAAGGTTCTCATTACCGATATCAAATTAGCGTTACATTACGCTGCCATTTCTGTTCGTTTTGATGCATTTGTTCAGCAATTCCGCGATATGTCTGGCTTTCATTCGACGTTATAATTAGGACTGTCTGCTTGTAGATGAATGCAAGCGTTAATGAATTCCAAGCACGAAGGGCTAAGTGTCCAGGTTCTGAGGCGCATACGCGAAAATGGTACCAGTAAATCACGTAGGTGTTTTTGATTATAGTGTCTGGTCATGATATTACTGTCCGATTTGAATTTATGCGATTCTCTTTTGTTCTACATCTATCAAATGTTCTGTAGTATTTGACCTCTTTGGTGATGATCTTTTTGAGGTTAGGAAAGAGATGATTTAACTTAATCTCTTTGGTTATGATTCTTTAAGGTTAGGAAAAGAAATGATTTAATACTTCAACGTTATTTTACATTCAATTATTATATGTATCATCATTTTCATTTAAAACCAATTCATTTTAAATTTGTAACAATTATTCAAGTCTTTAGAAGAAATTATGGTACATGTTAAGAAAAGGGAATTTGTGAAAATGTTTTGAAAGAATGCAATTTATTTCAAGTATAATAGAACATGATATTCATAAGACAGCTAAAACTTGATGTTTGATAACTTCTCAAGAATCATACAAAATTATACATTCTATCAAGACTCGATTTTAAAGTTGTCCTCGTTGAACAAACCACACAATATTTCTGTATAAGAATATTATCCATCGCATCAAATAAAAATAAAATCCACAGAAGCGGAAATCGACCAGCTGAAATTCGATTTGAATAGTGTTTCATTGTCGATAAAACGTTTGTACACAATATTCCCGGCAATGTTCCACGTCGAAAGCGCGAAACAGGAAAACGATAAGAAAAGAACATCGCATAAGCCATCATTTGGCGAAGCTGTCCCCCGGGACAGGCGATAAACAACGAAGCTTCTTGGTGGTGGGCACAATTTCTACGCGTTGCAATACAGTCGAGCAGACACGAAACGAAAGAGCCAACCACGAGATAACTGTGCTTGTTTACGAGACCGTAAAAGCTTGGTAAGTACTTTTAAAAATTATGCGTATAACAAGGCTGCACGCGCGTGCGTCCACCCGCAACCTGCAGGTTTCGTGCTGCAGTAAATAAGTGTCAGAGCAAACGAGATATCTTGCGATTTAGCGCGCTGAGAATTATGTTCATGCTGCCCTTATAACGGAACGTACTAACGTAAGATTTGTTTTAGTCCCACAAGATATATCATGCAGGCTACGGAAAATAGTATACACCCTTAACTCATAACGGGTTTGTTAGGCGGATGGATTAAACGCGTTTCAAGAATAATGTGGAGCGTAATTTGTTTTGTTGGGGAAATTAGATATGGTAATAGGATTAACTTCTTTGCGAACACTTACAAGGATATTTAGGACACTTGCAATTCCATGTTCCTCGATTCCAAATTTACAATTTTCGAAATTTATCAATTTCAAAATTCTAAATTCCTATATTTCAAAATTGGAATTTCCCAAACTACTACATATCCTAATTCTCAAGTCTATAAAACCTTAATTTACATTTGTAGTCCAATTTGAAAACACCCAGACCTCCACATTTTGAAGACCTGAAATATCCCTAAAATTGCTAGATCACCGAGTATGCGTCATCCAGCATATTTTTCTTAGAGAAGTCAGATTTACTAGCAACCGCATCCAATAAATGATCGATGTCCCCGAGAAAAATGAATCTATTATCAGTGTACGGAAGCGTTTACGGTTGAAATGATTTTCCGGACGGCTTGTTACATTAGCGACAATTAAATTCTCGAAATTCGAGAGTTATTATTATGGATACGCGCCACTTGGCCGTCGTGTGACAATGGTAAAGTGCCGGCGGGCGGACGCGAATTTGTGATTCAAATTGTCTCTTTCCTAGAGATCCGTGCTACAGCAGTTGGTGTGACGTGGAAAAGGTAAACAGCGCTGCGCCGTCGGTTAAAACGTAGCCAAAGTGACTTCTAATATAGTGAAACCCTTGATACTTTGTTTGCGACATAATGGAACAGCCGTGTAACCCGGTGTACTCGAAGCTTTTTGGAAATTTCAAACGGGCCAAGCACGGAAGTCGTTTCGTGTACGAGCGTGGAAAATTTCGAATCCTTGAATGGAGCCAAGAGCCGTTTCACGTTTTTACGCTTTGAAACTGCAAAGCTGCAACCGGCCGTTGCCGAACCGTTTCAAACCAAGTCAGAAAGTATATTTTGACAAATTTCGTAACTTCGGAGCTACATTCCCTCTTTGATACCCAAAGGAGCCTTTTCCTCTGACTGAGTGCACGGAAATGCAGTATTTTCTACGGATACTCTTCCCTTTGCGCCAGAAATCTTTGCGGAAAAATAAATCGGTTTATTGACGCTCGACGAGCAATAACAATTTTTAATCCATGGGTTTCGCTGTATTTTTCCTTTACTTCATTTTTACTTTTTAGTGAAATTATTTTTTTAGGGGTTGTACACTTTAGGGGTGGTAGTTCAATTTTTGTAAATTTTCAAGTTTCGGGATTTTCAAATTTATAGATTTATACATTTTTAAGTTTTTTTAGCTCTCAGTTTTACAAGTTGGCAAATTCCATACCCCAAATTTCCAAATGCCAAGTTTTCAAATTTTAAATTTCTTAAGTACTGAAATTTCAAGTTTTCAAATTCTCATCTTCACCTACATTTCTAAATTTCTAAATTTCTCACTTTTGAAATTTTTAAATGTCCCAAATTTCATCTCCCAAATTTTGCAAGTTCCAAACCCTAAATGTACAGAAATACTTAATTCAGATAATCTCAAGATAAAAAGTTACCTTTAACCCCCTCCTCTGAACATAGAAAATCTTATCTCGAACGAAGTACCCCAAATCCCCAAATAATAATAAATAATAAAGTACCCAATCAGAACAATAATCATCTACCACAATCAGAGCCACACTATAATCAAAATAGTTCTGTATTCCACGAATGTCAATGTTCGTTCCAACAATGACGACGAACAATCTAAAAAACCTGGGCGTCCCTTTGTCCGAGAGGGAGACTCAAATCGAAATCCAGGTTGGTGGCCACGAAATCGATAAGTTAGAAACATTCGACGTGCAAGGAAATTTAATTAACAGGATACAAGTCGTAATTCAGCTATTGTTCTGGCCGACAGCAACGGACGTTCCATTAAATTGTCCAATTAAGTCGGCAGCGCGGATTCGCGTAAAACAGCAACGCAAATCGCTGGCTGTACGCAACCAATTCGACGTTTGCCGACAGTTTGACGAGGTCGTTTCATTTGTGGCGAAAGTATAATTGGCTGCTCGAATGAAAACCCGTAAAGAGTTTTTGCTACGTGATTCCGAAAATCCCGCGTGGACAAACGCTTGGTTGGAGTCGTAAAACAAAAGGAACGTGATTTGAAAACGATATCATCGTTTTGCGGTATCTCTATTTCGCTCGATTTTATCTGCAGTTTGATAGTAACCTTTTGACTTTTAATATTGTGTCATATTCGTGACGCAAATACTGCAAATGTAAATCGTATTCATTTCATAGTAGTTGAGTAAGGCGTAAGAACACTAATTATAATTGGCAGAATTAAGGATCTGAATATAAAACATATTTAACTATGCTAAATAATTATTTAGCTCTGACTGACGCAACTGAGAAAATTATAGGTTAAGAGCTTAAAAAAGGACTTTTGAATAGCATTCTCTGTAAAGCTGGTAAAAATAAATGAAATTGGAACGACATTGACATCATCACTTCCAAAAATACCCTTTTCAGAAATCGAATGCATGTTCATAGAATTAATCTTTAGAATGCATGTTCATAGAATTAATCTTTAGATAAAAACGAATTAGGATTCCACAAGGAAAATGTGAAAGGGGAGATTCATACCCGTAGAGTTTTAGAGACTTTTAAGAACTATGGGACCAGTGAGATTTGAGAACAATGGGGATCTACTGATATGGAGGATTTGATGCAATTTGAGGATTTGTACAGAAATTTAGAGATCTAAGGATTTGAAAGTTCAGGAATGTAGGTTATGTGTACTTGGAAACCCAGAGATTTTCGAGCCATTTTTCTCTATAAGTGAATTAACCTTTTGCACTCGAGGGAATTAACCCTTTGCCCTTTTTACTCGGATAAACTAGCTCGAGACAATTCTGTATACTCATCACGTAGACCCTTTATCAGAATTAAAAATTTACCTTCGAAATGCCTTACCAAAACTTTTCCATCACAAAATATTTTAAGAGATATTTACGTAAGTGGTATTTAGGTTAGACCTAACTTGTGTTCACATTGAAGAAAACTATCTTCACAATTTAACATTCAGATAAATTAACCTTCGTCAGAATAATTAACCCTCATCAGAATTAAACTTTCATCTCTAAAATAATGTACTTTTCTTTCAAAATATCTTTTGCTTCACCAAATATTTTCAAAGATGACTGGATCGATGTAGGTTGGATGTGACATAACCTAACTTGTATATCTTTATGCGTTTACATAGACAGAACCTTCACCAGACACATTAATCTTCATCAGATAAATTGAGCTACCTTCCTCAGATGAATTAAACTTTTACCTCCATAATCATGTTCTTGTCCAAAACGTTTTCGAAGATATTTGAGTGGGTCGATGTAGGTTAGATGACAAATTGGCCTTCACCGAAATCCCTTCCTCCCAAATACCTTTTGTATCTCGAATCGTTTTCTAAGATATATGAGTGGGTCGAATTAGGTTAAATGTAACATAACCTAACCTACATATGTCTATTCGTTCACATAGAAGAAGACTACCTTCATAAGACAAATTGACCTTAAAATGAACTAACCTTCAGTAAATAAATTAAACCATCACCGAAGTGAACCTCATCCTTCCTCCAAAATACCTTTTGTATCACAAATTATTTTTGAAGATATTTGAGTGTGTGGATTTAGATTAAATGTGACATAACCTAACCTACATATCTCTATTCGTTCACATAGAAGACTACCTTCACAAGACAAATTGACCTTAAAATAAACTAACTTCACCAAATAAATTAAATCCTCCCCGAAACCTTACCCTTCCTCCCAATTTTTGTATCAGAAATCATTTTCCAAGTAATTTAAAGTCGACCATAAACCCTCCAGAATCCGTATTGCACCCAGGTAAAAACTGAAAAGAATTCTGCTGATAGTAGAAATTTGAGCGATCTCCCTCTCGGAAGAAACCGAATTTTCCCGAACTTAGTCTTCTAGCTCACAAAGCTGACAATGTGTCCAACAAGAGCAGCCTCTTTAACCCGCCCCACCATAACCGTCGTGGGGGTTGATTCTCGTTTAGCCCGATGGAGAAGTCTTTCCCGTGTCCATTTCCGGTGTCCTCGAGCGTGCTCGAGAAATGCTTTTCGGGGTCAACCATCCGCTCGATCTTCCATGATCATCCAGCTCGGCGAACAGAATGTTGCTGGATCTTTTTCTCTCCGACCAACTGTCTACTGGACGCCTCTTTCGCTAATGATGCCTCGAAACGGTTCGTCATACTTTACGACCACGTCGTTCACCTTATCGAACTTCCTCCGAGGAAATGCTACGAGGATCTTCGATCATGGCAAGGATGAGAGACCATGTACCGGAGCTACCCTACCTAACTTCTACAGTTACTTCACGTTTACGAGAACCTGTCAGATTAACCTGTTTCTCAACTAATTTCCAGTTAAACGGTCACCCTCGCTTGATGAGAAGTTTGCTTTTTTTCGGCTGGAGAGTTCTTAACGATTATTTAGCTTGGGAAGGGTTTGGTATTTTGTTAGGGATGCTTGGGAATTGTTCTCGAAAATTTGTAATTTGGAAGATTAGAAGATTTTAAGGTTTTACATTTTCTGTCTTCAGAATTCCTAAATTCTGCAGTTGTTCAGTTTGCTGAGTTACTAGATCCGGATTTTAAACGATGAACTTCGAGGTCTTCAAATGACTAAATCTCTAAATTATTGAATTCTGGAACCCAACTCCATAAATTGTTAAATTCATTTTCGAAATCTTTAAATCTCCAAATTTCTAAATTACCATTCCCTAAAGTCCTCAAATCCCTAAATTAAAAAATTCTTAAATCTTGAAATTCCTAAATTTCCGAGTTTTCAAAAGTGCCCATATTGCTAAATTTGCAAGTTCTAAAGTGGCCAATTTTCTAAATCGCCAAATCCCTAAATTTCCAAGTCTACAAATCCCCAAATCCCTAAATTGCTAAGTTTCCAAACCCTCAAATCTCTCAATCTCTCAATCCTCAAATCACCAAACCCTCAAATTTTCAAATCCTTAAACCCAGAAATCCTTCAATCATCAAATCCTTAGATCTTCAGATCCTCAGATTCCCAAATATAAAAATCTCAAAATTCAACTAACAAATAGTCGACACGTATCAAGATTTGTACGTGGAACTCATCAGAAGATTGCGAACAAGATATGCATCTATCTCAGTCTTCCTCCTGTCTTTTTCTCAGGACACCATAGTTCGTTCGTGGAAGACGACTGTCAACCGTCTCCATAGAATCGAAACGAGTCCCTGGGGATCCATCGAGTCGGCTCGCCAACCGCCGGAAAATATCCTTCTCGTCCATCTATGTTGGGGAAAACTTATCGTTCGTTACTGGGAAATGGGGTGCTGCCAAGATACCTGTCGTTTGCCAACACGATTGCTTTGGACATCTGACGAAATACTGGCCGAATGTCTGACGTGTCTGCCTTCTACTTTCGGTTGACAAGCGATTGAAAGCAGGATTGATCGAATAAGTTTATATCAACTTCAGTTTCGTTGGGTCGTTTTTTACTTCTTGGTGATAAGTTTACTTCTTAGTGGTCTTTATAATTTTATGAGGTGATTTTTTTATGGGGTCTTTTTTTAATGTTTGTAATACGCTATATTATGTAGGTTTATTAGAATATTTTGTGGGTAATACATTGGCGTGAGATGTGGATATAAAATGTCTGACATGTGTGAGGTAACGTGACATATGTGTTTGTCATATATGACAATTATCTTGCGCAGTATTTGCTATGTATGATGGATATAATGTGTGAAAGTTACCATATATGATGAATGTAATACGTGATAATCATCACACGTGACGAATATAATACGCGGTAGTCATCACATGTGATGAAATTGTAATGTGTGAGAGTCATTTTACGTAATAGTTACTACGTGTGATTATCACACGTTATCATGCGTGATGAATACTGCGCGGAACGATCTCACTGCAGTTAAATGATATGGTGATTACACGCCTGACGATTACAACGCGTAACAATTACCACCTATAGTCACTATCATGTGTGAGAATTACCGTATGGAGCAATTACAAGGTGTGACGATTATCACATGTAATTGTCGTGTGTGACGATTACCGCACATGATGATTACCGTATATAACAACTATCATGTGTGACAATTACCATGTATGAGAATTATCATACATGACGATTGCTACGTCTGACGATTACCACACATGGTAATACACCTCTGGACGGGTATAAAGTGCTCCAATTATGACAAGTATTAATCATGGGACATGATAATTTCTCGTATGACAATCACGACACATGACAATTAGCACATATGACAATCACGACACATGACAATTACCACATATGACAATCACGACACATAACAATTATCACATATGAGAATCACAACGCGTGGCAATACATCACATGATAGTGTAATGCATGGCTATACTCATCTCCTTAAAGAGTCAATTCAGTAGTTATTAACGTGCAATATAAGGCATAGTTATACTGTAAATAAAAGTATATCACTATGTAATATATCACTGTGCAGCAAGTGTATAATACATGACATATAAAGTGTAATGATGCATCACGTGACGACACGAAAAAATATAAGGTGTAACAGTACAATACGTGTCAGTGTAACATATGATAACACAATGCGTTGATATAACACACATCTTTATATAGTGATACAAGAAAGCTCTTATATCACGTGGTGATATAAAGAGAGCAATATGTGAGTTATCAAACACTGTTCATTGAAATAAACCACTAAAATGGCAAGATATAAATTGATTTCACAAATGACTGCTGACAGTAAATGGTTATTATTTTAGTTGTTGTAATAATTGGTTATTGCGATACGTCATGCTGCACGTTTCAGTAACGACAGTAATATTATGGTTAGCTTTATTCGACAATCCTATATGATTGTTATCGTAATTGTTATTATATTGTACCTGTGGTTATATCAATGTAATTTGATAATCTCTTCCGGCTTTGTTAGTAATTAATTATTCGCAACGAAGTGGATTTTGTTACAGGATATTATTCTGAAATAATAATACGTGCATTTCATTGATATTTTTTTAGTAATAATGTCATTTTCTCTCTCTTTATTATAACTGTTTGATTACTTATTTTATTTCATTCTTTATGTAAATTACAGTCGCATTTTGGAGTAAATTTATTTCAGATACGAATTCGAATTATTTCATTAAAAACATTTAAGACCAGAATATTTTAATAAAGGAACCTAAATTAACATGAAACCTGGAGACGTGCTATTGTAATAATACAATAATTAATTAAACACATAATATTGTTAGTACCTTCAAACGAAAGGGGCGGTATTTGTAAATATCCTCTATTTTAACGCTGTCCCATGTATAATTTAGCAAAATAAATTCTGTTCAAAAACAATTTCGCGATATAGGAATGCACACAATACATACTACACTATAGAATCAATTTCGTAGAATTTATATTAGAACCGATATCAATATTTTGCGCGTCAAAATTAATCGAAATAAATAAAACCATAAAATATAGATTTCATTACTTGCAAATAAAACATACACGTATTAATATTTATATATTAAAGTTTGACAAACAACTGATACATAAATATACAAATTCAATACAATTTCTTAATGAAATATTATCGGCGATAAAATCATTCAATAACGGTGCCATAGTAAAGTTTGATTATTTGTACTGATTTTGTGCAGTACATTTACATTTTTGCATTCATTACAAAATTTTAAATTAATTTAAAATTTTAATTTAAAATTGCATTCAAATAAAATTTTAGCAATTAAAAATATTCGATTATCACTTTGAGTGAGTGAAAAATTTTCATAAATTACTTTTACTTTCCTTGGGTCGTATAGTTATTTATTTCAAAAAAATAGTGGAGCAACAAACTTGAATTGAACAGAATTTTAACTGCACCAAAAATTCGGAATATGGAGGAAGATCAATATAAATAGCTAACATGTCACACTCGTCAATATTTATCGAGAACGCTGTAATATTGACAGTGCCGTATCGACAATGTATATTGATCGTGCAAATTCTGAAATACTGACGATTGTTTGAAACATCCATCAGTTTTAACTTTTTTTATAATCTGTACACTAAATTCACCACGAGAATGTACGACAACTATAATACATAAAGTACAATATTAGAGATTCGTTAATATGATACTAACACAAACTGCAATTCAAATAATAATAAAATAATAGAAGCACAAATACAATACTAAAATAATACCACAATACTGACTAAATTATGTCATACGAGATAAAAGAATAAAAACAGAATCCATATGTAGCAAAGTGATTTATCTTACCCCACAAAACATCTGTCTAAGATTCGATCAATAAATCATTGGAGTTAACGAATCAGCATGAATGCACGAGAAATGATGAATTGCCTCACTCGCTAAGTATCGCACGCAACCCATTAATACAAATCATTGCAGTATCTGTAATTATCTCTGGTAATCAACCGTCCGTCGAGGTGGATCTATTGTTTCAGCAGCTCCAATCTTGTGCCTATCTAACCGTTCCTCTGCTGTACCTTCCTCTTGTGCCGATCCCGTTGTACCCGCTATACAGGAGCCATTGATTTTCAGGATGTTGGACAATGCTCTCTCGGTGGTCAGCCGCAAATAAACCTAATCACGAGTAGGGGTGTCCGGAATTGTCAAGCCACTTTCGGCACCTGTCTCTACCCACTTTGAAATTAGATTAGCATTCCGATCGGTGATATCATACCCGTTTGCTGAGAACGATCGCTATCTTCTGCTTTCGATCAACTCCATTTCATCGATTTTCTCGTTTGCTTTGTATTTCCATGCAATGATCAGATACACCTCTGGTTACATTTCAGTGTATTTGGTTCTTCCATTGTTAGATTGTTAGGAATTGTGTGAGATGTGAATTTTAATAGTTATACTATTTTATAGTAGTTCATCGACTTCATACTTTATACTACTTCACTTTAAGGCTACTTTATCAAATTTCTGATGTTCCAAAATCCAACCATTCTCCACCATCTCAAGATTCATAGACGTGAACATGAACTGAATTTTGGCAAAGTTTAATCATTTCAAAATTGCAGCCATTTAGAATAGTTATATATGTATATACATGGAATATGGTTGGAAGTATGGTCACACATGACAGATGTGATTAGGGAGGATCATGTGATATAGGATAAATCTCAGACGTTGACAGGGATCAGATGTGGTAAAAGATTAATCTCTTAAGCCCTACCTATCTACTCCAAAATCTAATTCAATATTCTGTACTTCTTCCCAGTATAATCCGCTTAGATGCTTGTAACCGTATTATACTAACATACGTATTTAATGCTTGAAGCAGTGTATCCATTCCGTAAATACGGACCATAGATAACAGATTCGTTTGGAACGGCGACGCACGGTACACCTATAAAATACTTGCTTTATCTATACATGTATACACACATCTCGTATAAGATGAACGATTAAAAGAGGAGCTATAATTTCTTTTTAAAAATGATTTACTGAAAGCTAATATTTAATAGACTTATTCAAAAGTATGCTAAAATAAAAATGAAGCTGAAACCAGTAAAATTATGAGTGAACTAAATTGTACATATATGTACACATGAAATACATATGTCACTGAAATATCATGTGTGATATCAAATTACGAATTCTATCAGTTTAATGAAACAGTAAATGTGTTCTCCTAGACAAAATTTACAGTCGTCATTTAGTATAAATTCACAGCAAGAGCATACAGCCATATGTGTACACATACATATTTCGTAAATGTTACAAACATAAATCCTAATCTTTCTCTGCAGCCACCGTTCTGTCACGTCTTGTACGTAACTCAAACACAGTTGTCTCTCACGTATACAATAACTTTCAAAGATTGTCAGATGGTTGTGTTCGGTAGAGTTTACACGATTTCGATTAGCAATTACCGGAAGCGTAGCACCGAGTCCCCGAAGAGTTTGTTCTTATTGTTAGAACGATTCCCGTCGCAGGCGACGATGTTCGTCGACGCGTGTAACACGAAACGCGAGCAGGTGAACAGACCAAAGGGAACAACTTCTCAAACGGGAAACGTGGATTTCCTCGTTGCTCGTTCCGTATAACAATGTCTCCTCATCTCACCGGGATCTTTACGCTTTTCCACGGTAATGAGGCTGGATGGGGACACTGGAACCCGGCTAGATTTAATTTCCCTTGGTCCTTACACTCGTCTTCCTCTTCTCTGATAGCCGTTCCAACCCCGCTGTTTCACGCTCTTCTTCCACTAATTGTTCCATGGATCAGGGTGAGACATTCGGAGAGGAATGAGTTTCGTTGCGCAGCCTTTTTCATTTCTTCTCTGACTTTACGGCTTCGTCATGGTCCGTGGAATCGATAGTTAATATCCCTCATTGCTATCCTTTCAAATTGCTGCACTTTTGTTCCCTGCAAACCTTTTGTATATGTGTATGTAGAACTTGATTAAATAGCAGGTACAAAACGTACTGTAGGTACAAAACGTAGACGTAAATGAACGTAAATCCAATATATGCAAACTGTATATGCAAACGAACGATTAAGTTAGGTTATGTTACGTTAAGTATTTGGTTATTAAAGAAAATGAAGAATAAGTTTGAAGCATCAATGTAGTATATTTATACGTATACCTTAATTTAATTTTACATCTGCACATAACTAGTAAAATTAATTAATTGATTCATATGGTTCATTACTTTATAAATAGGTTCGCACAAATGGCCATTCACACACCAGTAATTTAGTAATAATTACCAGACACATCATTGATTTGCACTCGTTTGATTCGCACGTTTTCGCATGTTCTCATTCACTAATTCATACTCGCATACTCCACATTCCCCGGAAATGAAAGTTGCGCGGATCGAAGTAACTCTTCATCCCAGCCATAAAAGGCAATCGAGAAGACTCGATACTTTTGACCGATGGTGTACGTGACTGCGCTTAACAGGATCTATAAACGTGCTTTATTTACTCCGGCGATGTTTCCATCGAGTTGAAGAAGAACGATGAAACTCGCGAACGTAACTCCCTGATCAAATTGAAGGTTCGCAACGATTCGCACGGGATTTCTGAGCGTGTCCCGCTATTCTACCGGGTGAGGAATCTTCGGCCATTCGTCTGCCGAATCGTGGAAAAAAGTTTCGGCTTGCTGGACACGTGTTACCGGGGACTTTTTGAAAGTTTCGGTTCCCGGAATCGGACACGAGGAACGGACACTGGTCGACAAATGAAGAAACTTTTTGTTAGCAGCCTGACGGATAGGTCTTCCCTGCCAGAAGCTTATCGGACCTCTCTGCATCTGCTTCCCCTAGTTGGCTGCCTTTTTCCATCCAGTTTTTTCCACCATTTGCCGCTGCATCCAGCGACAAAATGATATTCCCTCTGTATACGTGTACATTCGCCGCGGCTTTTTCTCTTTTGCACGGAATTTCCCTGGCCCCAGCGACACTCTTTTTTACCCCGTTACGTAAGTGAATAAAACCCGGGGAAACGATGGAAAGTTTATGAACAAAAGTAGCGCGTTGTTTGCGGGAGATATACTCTCCCCACGCGAACAGCTTTTAATGGAAAGATAGTATTATGTTTCGGTTTCGTGGCTGTTTTTCTTTCGGCGATAATTGCGGCTCGTGGGTGTTGGGTTATAATATTTGTGTTTGCGCGAGTGTGTTGATAGAACAGGTAAACCGCGGAAAATGCTGCGGGATGTTCGCCTCCACCGATATGTGGATTTATGTGTGCTATGTAAATTCTTTATCGGAAAATATCTGCTAGTCTTATTGGTTTAATTGCCACTCGTGAATTATGTGAAATTATATGAATTATCAAAATTTTAATATTTCTATGCAATTTTTGTAAATATACAAGTTTCTATATTTTCAGTTTGTCAATTTAAAATTTAAATTTAATTTTAGAAAATTTGGAAACTTGTAAGTAGAAGAGTTCGGCTGTTTAAAAATGTGAAAATTTGGGAAATTTATATTTTTGTATTGCTATGTTTCTATATTTTTAAATTTCTGTTTCTAAATTTCTATATTTTTATATTTTTAAATGTCTACATTTTTATACTTCTATATTTCTATGTTTTTATATTTGTCTATTTCTAAATTTTTATACTTCTAAATTTTTTACACTCTCATACGTTTATACTTCATTCCTACATTTCTACATTTCTAAATTAAAGCTCAAATGAAATGATTTTTAAAAAAGTATCCCTCCAGACTGCATAATAAAAGAATAACAATTTTCCATGCAGATACGTAGAACTTTTTATCATTTCAACGAAATTTTCCTCATTATCTTTTCATAAATGATGCAATACCTTTAATTAAAATATCTTCCATTATCATCTATCATTTTCCCCAGCTTGCAGGAGATGAATATCATAACAAAGTAACTCTGTTCTTGGAAAATGAACAAAACCTTCCTAAACTTCAATAAAAATATGTTAAATATAAAATGAAGTCACGTTTATCAGTCGAATTAACTTCGTACCTTTATACATTACCATTTTAACCACATTTTCTTAATTTTAATTAAACTTCACTTTCTAATTTATTTGGACTTGCATATTACACAAGTCATATTTTTAAATAAGAAAATCTTTCATAAAACATTTTTACAAATGTTTTCAACCTTCTTCTTAAGCTTCTTAAGCTTTTTTTAAGCTTCTTCTAAGCTACAGTTTTAATTATACTTCACTTTTTAATTAAATCAAACATCACATTTTACTCAGATTTTATTAAAAAATATTGTACAAAATTTTAAAATAGTGTGTTTTATTATTGATCAAACGGTTTTATTTATCACGGTAATTGATAAAATAATATAATTTTATAAATAATTAAATAAGGAGTTTTAAATGAGTGAATAAGCATAATTACGAAGAGCATAAAGTAAAGGATGTTTCACATAAATTCGTAGGCCATAAAAGACTGATGAGGTGCAACGGAAAGGAAGACTCAATTTTAGAATCCCATTCAAAGCCGTAAAAATAAGCACATAAAAGGTTCAGCGTCTCTTTCACTGTATTCCCGCGTAAGGTGGGCTGAATGCCAAACCGAAGGTATGAAATTTTTCTTCGTTCCGCTATAATTTCGCGTCCCTTAGCGTCCCTAACCCTTAACCAACCGCATCGTTCAGCCACAAATGTTCCTTCCGTTTGAACTCATGCCAGAAAAGTATGAAGAAACGTAACACGATCGGATTAGAATCTCGCTTAGGTTACGTTTAATAACTGGCGCTAGTCTGCCAAACCGCTAACAAAATTCCTTCTTCGGCAGTAATTTTACTATTCGAAAGCATACAAAGTAGAATAAAAATATTTAGCTTTCATTCTTTTAGTGGGTGTGCATCCACTAAAAGACACAAACTATTTTTATTCTGCAACCTTGTGGATGCTTAAAAGAGAAATTGTGAATTAGACATCTTGCAAATCTGAAGATTTGAAAGCTGAAGTTTATAAAAATTTAAAAACCTGAAAGTGGTCACCTTTGCAAAAGGCTAAGCCACATCCAGTTCGTCCTGGACTCTTTGCGGTAATATTTAAAAATACAGGAACATCCCAGAAATACCATTTGAAAACATCTGAAATATAAAATTCACTAATAGTTCCTTTGACTCAGTTTTCTAAATTACACAATTTATTAAGTTTTCTCCAAATTGTATCGAGACAAAGAATGAACGTATTCACCGTGTATTTCGAACGGTAAATTATGTACGCACTGCACGGAAGGTTCGGTGTTAATAGAAATTGCATGGAGCCATGTTGCACCGTGGCGAACTTAGATCTCCATATTAGGAAACGTGTACTACAAACAGTATATCTGAAGCTATTCTACGGGTGACGCTTTCCTGGTAGCCGTCGGCGATACTGGTGACAGTTCGACGAACAATTTCAACGCACCAACCGGCACTAACGTTGCGAATACATTTGCAAGTGTAAGCCCAGTTCGAATGCCAGACGAATGGTTGCACGGTGATGTTCTGCTCTAGCGTCGACTAACTGGAACGACTGGAAGTACCAGTTGGAATTCCCGACGATCGAGTCGCGAATATGTACCATTCGCGATTCGAATTCCTGCTCCACTAGGCTGCCTGTCCATTGGGACGATTACCCATCGTGGTCCGTTTAGAGGAAATCCGGTGAGTCTGCGGATACATTGTTGTCCGTGCTATCGATCAGCCTGACGATCAGATGATAACTGCCTACAATCACTGATGAACGACACTTTAGACTTTCTGTGCGCGGAAAAATCATCTATTCAGTTCCTTTTTACCAGAAATTACTTCCTAATTGTAATTGTATCTGAATGCGAGAAGAGTTACATGTGTGTACATGTAGGGAGCAATTTTTATACATACATATATGCAATGAACTGTCATGCCTTTTGTGCAAAATTCTCTTTGCAGGTTTGACAAGTTTACTTATTTCGAAATTATTTACTTGTGAAATTATTGACTTATTCTATTGTGATAGAAATTGGTTTTTCTCAAGTGCTGGTCCTTTTAATTGTTAAGTAGTCATTTTACTTATTGAAAGATCAAGGTAAATTTTATTATTATAATGGCTATTTTTTATTAATATCTGCAGTTTTTTCTGTAGAATAATCATTCAATGTTGGCTTCTACAAATTTTTAAAAAAATCAGTCTTTGAGGGTAACATTGAATACTTCATAAAAAACACATGTGGTCTAATGCCTCTTTTATTCATGTATTCCTGTTATTATATCATCATCACGATTATATCACCATTGTTTATATCATCAGTACTATTATTGTACCAAAAATAAAATTTTTTCTTAACCTCAACAAATTATCATATAGGCACATACATTTTCTTTAAGAAATTAATAACTTCAAAGGAACATACACTTAGACAAAAGGACACTCGTATACCTTAACAAAACAGCAATCATCAAAATAGTAAATAAAATTAGGGTATAACACAGCATGATTAAATTGATCCGTCTCGTTTTAAAGATTATCAGAAATTTCCATTATTCAGCAGCGAAATAAAATCCGCTCCGACTCAACCCCAGAAATATTCGATATCGAGATGTTAATGCGTCGCAGCTGATTCGCGATATTCAGAGAATACACGCTCGGAAAGCTCGCTTCTCAATCTTATACCCTGATGAAACAATCGAAGGATTTTTAAATTCGAAACGTTTCGCGAAGATGATTCAGCACGATCGGATCGGATGATCTAGCACTTTCACGTTGGCGGTATTTGACTGTGGGGGAATCCATTCGCTTAATGCTTTTCCATCCTCTCCTTCCTTTTGCTCGCATATATATGTACATCTCTCTCTCCCGTTCGTTCGTTTTCCCGAAGCTCGAGTTATCAGCAAGTTTCCACTTTAACTAACAACAATTCGGTAAGCAAACAATTAAGCTCGGAAAGTTGGCGCACGAGTTCCGTTTGTCAGGGCCCGGTGGCTCTGTCACAAAGGAGCCGAGTAGCACGAAATTAAAGTATTAACGAGCCACGACGTTTCCTCATGGGTCTTCTTGCCAGATAAGATACTGACAGGCAGAAACTAGTTTCGTGGCCCCGCGGAGCTTCTACAACCCTAACCTCCTTGGCTGGCTGGCTGGACGTGAATTCTTCATGAGCTTGCAATGACATCATGAATTCTCGTGATCTCTAGCTTGTCTACCCGGCAGTTAGGCTTATCTCTATCCGGAATTGCTAATGGCCAATCGAACTTGCCCCACAAAATCATCTGAATTATCGCTGGACATCAGATTTTTAACTCCTTTCATTCAACCATAATGTCTTCATACAAATATTCCTGAATATTCATTTTTGTACACGTTTGCAGCTACTCTCTTTGCTAGCTCCTCTACAGACTCTAATTAGAAAGGTACATCAGTTTGTTCCGATTAACGCAATTTAACCTCGGCAGAAATAACGAAGCCAAGTCACAATTGTTTGGCGAGAATCTTGGTCGGAATCGTAGACGCCGTTGATGCACGATTGTTATGGTATTATCGTGAGTACGACCATTAGCCGTGGATCAATTGCATTCGAGTAAGTCCTATCGGTGATTACGAGGTCGCGTGGAAACTGCGCAATCCTGGTACGATCCAACGGAATGCCGGTAATTCCCAGGATGTGCTTCCGCCGTTCCACCGTGCATACTGGCTGAGTGTTCGGTTCGCGAGTCTGCTGTTCCCGCTTTCGTTCCCTACAGTTCTCCAGGATCGATCACTTTCGACTCGGTGCATTCGGGCCAGAGCTCGCGAACGATCCCCGTTCCGACAAATACTGCCGCTATTAAAGATCGACCGACGTACAACCGCTCCGAAATACAAGGTGTGTCATTTCTCACGAATACGTCCTCGTTTCCAAGATTGGTTGGCATAAACTGGAGATTCGTGTGCTCCGGATTTACAATTAGGGTGACAGGCAATTAGAATGAGGAGAACGTTGTGAGCATCGAGGAACAGACGGAGTGTAGTTAAGAGCAAATGAGTCTCGTAGGTAAAGAAAAGAATTCTTCTGGATTTGATAATTTAGGAATTTTGGAGGTTGGGTATTTTGGAATTCTGGTGTTTGGAAATTTGGGAAATAGAAATTTGGAAATTTTGGAAGTGGAAGATTGGAAAGTTTCAGGAGGGTTGGAGAGTTTGGATAATTGGAGAATAAAGGATTTGGAAGTTTTTGAACTTGAGAACTTAAAGATTTGAATTTCAATATTTTGGAGTTTATAAAAGTTAGAAATTTGGAAATTTAGGCATAGGTATTTGGAAATTTGATAATTTTAAAAATTACTATATTTATAAAAAGATCTATTTACCACGATTTTTATTTCTCTGAATTATTTAGATTATCAGATATACCTAGAATATTACTTAAATGATCAGACATACCTAAGATACGTAAATCATTAGATGTGCCTGTAACGCTATTCAAATTATCAGATATTTTTGCAATATTATTCAAATTGTCAGATATTTCTATAATATTATTCAAATTGTCATGTATGTTTAAAATATTATTGTCATTATAAAATGTAATTTAGATTATTCCAAAGTTCCGCCATTTTAAAATGGACACCCGTTGCAGTATCGTTCACCTCAGCACGATATTGGACGCTGGAAAGTTCGAACTGTTCCTATTTACTGAGATCCATTCCCTGCATATGAATAAACAGACGTTTCGAGGCGGGGAAATGCGCTTACTCCGATCCGAGGCTATGAATTATTGAAGGGTATAATTGTGTTCGATCGACGCTCGTTCGATGCAATCGCGAACGAGTTGTTTTACCATTTAATTGTATGTGCGTTGAAATTAAATTTTTATTCTTGTTTGTATCGCTCTGTGAACATTATCATTTTACCGATATTCTCTTCAAGATATGTTCATAAAACTCAAGGTCCTGGTGAAGCAAACTTTTAAATTATTTTCTTATGTGTATACATTTTCTGTTGCGTACTATACTCTCATTTTAAGATACTTTTTATTAAGGTGGGTGAAAAATCATGTTTTAGAGGTAACTCTCTATATACCATTTTATAGCACTTTTATGTCAGTGAATTAAAGTACCGTTTTATTGAATACGATTCACATAGGTCTCCCATTCACCGTTGGTACATAGGTATCTAACTAGTAGAAAAGGAATTTGCACCTGGTACGTATCGTACATACGTATCTGACTAGTGAAAGAAATCTGCACCTCGTACTTGTATGTGTGTTGCAGCAGTAAGTGACGATTAAACGACACATATAATCATTCACCAATGAGTGAATATAAGTGTACTGTACCTAAGAAATGAATTTAAATTCGGACGATTAAAGATAATTTTGCTATGTACTTAATGAGAGTGTCTCTTCGTTTTACGTTTTACAAAAGCTCGGAGTGGGCGTACTTTTATGACACTGCTGAGGGAAAACAGTTTCTATTGGTTTAGTTAAAATTCGGGTGGAGATGGAAATACAAATAACGTATGAAGTGGGTCTTTACCCAAAGTGACGTAAGCAAGTAATAAAATACAATATCTTGAGAATGAATAGAAAATTGCAAACAACTCTACTGCTAAGGTTAAGGGTTCATAACCAGACATGACTAACAATAAAAAATACTCGCTAGAATATAATGACTCCTTGGATCTTGCTGTCAGAAGTAAATAATTAATTTAAAATTACAAATCTGAAGATATGAAAAATCGTTAAACTATTAGTATCGTTAGAAACTTGTACTCAGGTCTAATCATATGACTGTAAGAAACTCTCCCTCTGATAAACGAGATAACAATACTTATCGTACATAAGTATCTAACAAGCAGAAAAGAAATGTGCACCGATATCATAAGTATCTAACTAGCAAAAGAAATCTGGTCTATGCAGAGTGGCTGAATTAAGCATATGCATAGGTGTGATCAGTTGACGTCCCACACTCTGATCACATAATTGTAATGGTCTACGACCTACCAGTACTTATCGTACATAAGTACCTAACAAGCAGAAAAGAAAAGTGCACCGAATATCATAAGTATCTAGCAAAAGAAATCTGGTCTATGCAGAGTGGCTGAATTAAGCATATGCATAGGTGTGATCAGTTGACGTCCCACACTCTGATCACATAATTGTAATAGTCTACGACCTACCAGTACTTGTCGTACATAAGTAGCTAACAAGCAGAAAAGAAAAGTGCACCGAATATCATAAGCATCTAGCAAAAGAAATCTGGTCTATGCAGAGTGGCTGAATTAAGTATACAGGGGTGTAGTTCGTTGATGTCCCATACAATACCCCGTTCGCGATGTTGACCTACAGAAGCTCCCGTTTCTTTGAACTTATTTACCGGGCGTATACGATTGCGCTTGTATCCGGTACAAGTGGCCTTCTCCACGGACCACGTTTGAACAAACAGCGTGCCGTAATTGAATACGAATATAATTGAAAGTCCTCCTGTTCCCTGCGATCATACTTCGGATAAAACAGGCTCGAGAGCCACTCGTCGAACACTGTGCTTTGTGAAACGGCGCAGATCTCGAGATTGTTTCCTCTTTCACTTTTCCACGAATGTCGATTCTTTTCGAGTTCACGTGAAATTCTTCGATCCTCCATCGATCCGAGGAAAGATTAATTGACCTTTCTCTATCTAGACGGTCTTCCACTACGCTCCAATGACGTTACGCTATATCGTGATCGAGGGAGACAAAGAGGAGCAGACGATCCATTTCTCAAGTTCGATTTGTTTGGTGATTTATAGGAGTCGGGTTTTAGGTGTTTACATTCATTCGAATTTTAGATTGAATAGAATCGGTAATGTATGCATTGTTGCTTAGCAAATTTTTATTTTAATCGTTAAGTATATTGTAAAAGTGGATGCTGAGTTTGGAAAGTTTGGAAATATTTAGAATTTGTAAACTCAGAGGTCTGGAAATTTTTGAAATTTGGGGATTTGAAGATTTGGAAATTTGGGACTTTAGAGATTTAGAAATTTGGGAACGTGGAAATTTGCAAATTTTAGGATCTGGAAATCTGGAAATGGGAGATTTGGAAATTAGGATATTTGAGAAATTGGAAGGTGAGGATTTGGAAATTTTAGAACTTGGAAGTTAGGGCTTGGAAAATTGGGATTTAGGGGATTCGGAAATTTGGGATTTAGGGGATGTAGAGATTCGGAAAGTGGAATTCGGTGATTTAATTTGGAAATTTGTGACTTTGGAGATTTAGAAATTTAGGAACGTGGAAATTTGCGGATTTCGAGATCTGGAAATCTGGAAACTGAGGATTTAGAAATTAGGGTATTTGAGAAATTGAAATGTGAGGATTTGGAAATTTTAGAACTTGGAACTTAGGGCTTGGTAAATTGGGATTTAGGGGATGTAAAAATTCGGAAATTTGTGAAATTGAAAGCTTTGGAATTGGATGATTTAATTTCAAAATATTAGAAACTGAAAATGTGAGGATTTGGGAATTTAGGAATTAGGGGATTCAAAACCTAAGAAAGCAGAGTCGAAAGTTTATGGATTTGAAGCTCTATTCAGAAATCTAAAAATTTGAACTTAAAAGAACTTAAGAACTTAAAAGTCTGTTTTAAGAAAACTTTCTCAAAGTTTTACCTACTTGAAGATAAACTTATGATGCTAAGAACATAAAAAAGTAAAAACTGAGAAATTGTAAAAATTCCAATATTTTAATAACGAAGTCGTTTTCCTATTATTCTTCATCTTAGAAATTACATCGACAGCATATCTGATACCCCGTTATTTCTTTACTCGGATCGTTTAAGCTCGACTAAAACAATTTCCATTTGCGAGACGCTCTCTCGGTACACTTTGTCGTATCAACGGTTCTGCTGTAAAGCTCTTGAAATGCTTGGTATTCGTGCAAATATATTCAAAGGCCGCGTGGAAAGGAATTAACAGCGCGATGAACAGTTAATTGTTCGTCGGCGAACAAAATGCAGTTAAAATTTTGTTCCCGGCCTGGGCAACACTTTCTGCAATGCACGCGATAAAGGAGGACGCAAATAATTCAGCCGGCTGCATAATTAGCCCGGTCCGTTAGATTTAACGAGGGCAATAACGCCACTTCGTACTACGACCACTTAGAATATTAAACGATAAAGCACCAACCAGCCAGCTTTACCGCCGATAACTGTTGGTCGTGTCCACTGCCACGAGCTCTTGTCGCTTTGATCTCTGATAAATTTTCTGGAAAATATCGTACGCAACGCGGAGAAACGGACACAGCCACGTTTTAACGACTTAATTACGCTTCGCTGTGGATAATTATCGCCAGCGTTTGCCAACCAGAAGCTCGAAAACGGGTGACCATAATCTTATTACCATACGTCGTAATCTTACCGCCATTTTTTATTGTCACTTTTTGCGAAGTAATTCCTTTCTGTCGATCGGACATTGTAACATATACTGTTTTAAGTTCTTTCATATTTAGGTTAAATTAGGTTAGCTAACTTTTAGCTTTCACCTTCTTTTGGCAAAACGAATAATTTCTTTTAGTATACCTTGTACAAGAGTTTGTGAACTTTTCAGTTATATGGAAACAAGCTGGCGACAGTGGAACCGTTTGGTGCTTTTCTGAGGTGACTTCTTTCACTTTAGGTTTTAGCAACACGATTTTTAGTTGTATGGGATATTTGAAGCGAGGAAAAGTTTGCTTGTAGTTGAAGAAGTTAACACAGTCGAAGAAATTAAATATTTTTATGGGCCATGAATTTTTATATTCGAAAACCTTGATGGACACCTAAGTTCAGACTGTGTGATGTATACATGTGGTATACATATATGTATTGATTTTGGAATGAAATTTGATATTTTGTAGTTATCTACCACTAAAAAAAGTAACAAAACAATACTTCATTTATATGTACATAATTTATATATTCATGTATATGTAAATGTATGTTCATAGTTGTTCTGTATTATGTCTACAGTTCCACCATTTTGTAGCATGTCGTGACACAGCAGGTACGAAATACAATAATAAAAAGCAAGTTTTTATTACAACACATTTAGAACAGCATCGTGAACGCGTTTGTGAAAAACAGATTGATTTATATTTAAGGATAAGGTTGTTCTTTCATCAATCATGTACTATAATGACCTTTTTAACACAGCATGCAATGTTTCTTATCTGAGCGTTTACGAGGTTCCATTTTAATAATCCTTTATCGTTTCTTTCACGCCACTAGGGTTACTTATAATCCCGTGCTTTTTTCTTGTTACTACCCGTTGTAATAGTTAACGTTTGAAAGAATTTCTAGAAGTCTTGCTGCTACGTGCCTTATCTTCAAGCCGAGTTCTCTCTTTTCATTTTATCCCCCGTTTTATGGCACGAGATTTGCTTAAGTAAACCGAAGGAAAAATTCTACGAAGGGAACTCTGATAATTCTGAATTTTGCATGATAGATCATCAAGGATTCTGCTGTTTTATTTTGCGTTTATGCTCCTGTATAACCTTTTCTTTAAATAGTTTTTATATTGAAACTGTGCAAACTCTAGATTTTTACATTCTTCTTTTACGACGAGATAAGAGTAATTGTGGTTGTAAGTTAACTCATTTATTCTGATAATTATTTTTTCTAGGGATAGAAATTTTTCTGGTTATTTATTGTGGGTATTTATTGTAATAATTCATTCTAATGATCTATTATAATTATTTGTAATGAATGTTCATTCATTAAGTATTCATTACAGTAACATCTTATAACTGGTAATTTATTTATTGTTATGAAAAATAAATTATTTCAACTAGTATATCATAATGATTTAATGTAACAATTTATAACAGGCATTCACTATAACAATTCATTGTAACTTGCAGTTTATTTGTTATAATAAATAATAAAATATTTAAAATCATTTCAACTAACAAATTATTTTAAGGAAGTTCAAATAATAAATTCTTCAAATAATTTCAACTAACAAATTATTTCAATTAATTTCAATTAAGTGAACTATTTTAAGGAAGTTCAACTAATAAGTTATTTAGACTAATTTCAACTAACAAATTATTTCAATTAATTTCAATTAAGTGAACCATTTTAAGGAAGTTCAACTAATAAATTATTTAGACTAATTTCAACTAACAAATTATTTGCATTAATTTCAATTAAGTGAACTATTTTAAGGAAGTTCAACTAATAAGTTATTTAGATTAATTTCAACTAACAAATTATTTCAATTAATTTCAATTAAGTGAACTATTTTAAGGAAGTTCAACTAATAAATTATTCAGACTAATTTCAAATGATAAACTACTCAAACTAACCTGAACCAATAAATTGTTCAAACTAATTTCAACTAATAAATTATTTTATCTAATTTTATTTAATAAGTTGTTTTAACTAAATCATTTAAAAAATAAGATTGAGAAGTTACTTTATTCATTTGCTCACTGAGCAGTTAAAGAACGCAGGTTATAACAAGATGGCGCATGAAGGATGTTGAAAATGGAGGTCTGAGCAATCGAGAGTGATTTTTTCCGGGAATATAAGGTTGTCTTTTTGAGTAATTCTCGATCGATTTCTCCTTATTCCGAAACGAGTCCATCGAGGAAACCCGACGCGTGCTCACGTATCAATTTCGAGTCGGACAAATTGAAATGACACACGCGAGACTCGGATAAACTTGCTCCATTCTTTATTAGCGGTTTGATAGCGGGTTCTGCACTCGATCATCGTAACGACGTTCTCGCGTATCAACGGCCACGCCACGTATCTCTGACGGAAACTAATTTGCACGTAACCCTGTGCTGGTCTTATCGAAGCAACCTGGCTACCAGTAAAAGGGTGATTACGCTTCCTTGAAACTGATACCGGTGCAGAGTGCATCTGCATGCTGCAATGTTTTATTCAAGACCCCTCACTTTTTCACCGGCGAAAAAGTAATATGCCTATCGTAAAGATGACCGATCGTGCTGCAATGGGCGGAAAGGAATTCACTGAGAAAAGGATGTCGGAACTCCTTGATAATATTAACGCTCTGTGTTCAACGTTTGCACATTTATTTTATCAACGTGGAAAATGCAGAACATTTACTTTCGTTTATCTTATTTTTATCCAAGTATTTTATTCTGCTGTTTTCTTTTGATTTGATGTACTGTTTTTAACGAATGTTTAATGTATTCATAATTTAACATTTATTATTCAGAGACCATTTGTCCCAACATTTGACCACATGTCAGAAATTGTTAAATTAATAATTCTTGAATTCCTGAATCACTCTAATTTTCTAAATTACTGAATTTGTGAGCTGACCAAACTTTGAACGAATCTCTAAATTAATTTATAGAGACATAAATGTATCTTTCATTTATTCATATTTCACTTTGAACAACTAGATAATATGTGAATACTACAGAAAAGGCTAATAAATGTACTCATATCATTTCGCATAATTTAAATGGAAACATAGTTACAAAATAAATATATTCACATTTCATGATTTCGATGAGAACCGTATTAAAATGGTTTCATGGGGAAGATAATTAAAACAGAGAACGTTGCACGCAATTTATATAAAACAAATAACAATTACTCAACAAATACAAAATCACTTACCAATTATTGTCAGCCATTTTGCCAAATATACCAATTAATCTTTATACACTTGTTACAATATATTTCATAATTAATAGTCTCCAATTAAAATGATTGATTTACCTTGTTCGTTTATCTGTACAAAATATGAACCGACAAAATATGTACAATCAAACCCTTTGAGATCGAATTTCAATTTATAGGGCCAATTAATTTGCCCGTTTCGATAAAATTAACACATTGCAACAATTTACCAGACACCGTATTTTTCCTTCGTTCGTAATTCGATCGTCGTTCGAGGATGTTTCGTATCGAATCTCGCTGGAAAAGTACAAATTTGCCGTGACGTTTATTGATCCAGCTCAACAATCCGTTGCCAATGAAAGGCATGGTTTAATCGTAATTATCCGCCATTGACAATGGATAATAATTAGCGACAACAGAAGTTGCACGCGATCGGAACGAATTGCAGTCAACTGACGACACGCGGACAGTTCGTTTCCACAATTAATTCAAAACAGTCTTTTGAGCTGTCGGCATTTCACGTTTTACTTTCCTGTTGATTGACGTCATTTCCGATACTGCGTGCTGATAAAATAACTGCGAAATTATGTATACAGGCATTAATAAAATACATGAATATTAATACGGAACGTGGAGCTGTAACTACATTACATGGGTTATGTTGATGAGGCATTTTGAATATTTGCAATTTTGTATACGGTCATTTTATGTACCTTAACCTCCTTTTGTGTGCAACGCGTTAGATCTCCACACGTTGAATTTCCACGCATTGAATTCCTACGCGTTAAATTCTCATGCGTTGAATTTCCACGCATTGAGTTCTCATGCGTTGAATTCCCCAGTTTTGAATTCTCATGCGTTGAATTCCCATGCGTTGAATTCCCACGCGTTGAATTTCCATGCGATGAATTTCCACGCATTAGATCTCCACGCGGTGAATTCTCATGCGATGAATTTCCACGCATTAGATCTCCACGCGTTGAGTTTCCACGCGTTGAATTCTCATGCGTTGAATTTCCACGCGTTAGATCTCCACGCGTTGAATTTCCACGCATTGAATTCCCACGCGTTGAATTCTCACGCGTTGAATTCTCATGCGTTGAATTTCCACGCGTTGAGTTCTCATGCATTGAATTCCTTCGCGTTGAATTCTCATGCGTTGAATTCCCACGCGTTGAATTCCCATGCGATGAATTTCCACCCATTAGATCTCCACGCGTTGAATATCCACGCGTTGAATATCCACGCGTTGAATTCTGATGCGTTGAATTCTCATGCGTTGAATTCCCACGCGTTGAATTCCCATGCGTTGGATTCCCACGCGTTAAATTCCTTATTAATCCAATATCGAAACGATAAATTAATACGACCAATCAAAATTCAACGACTATATTGAAAATAACTCTAAATAAAAGAAATGTACTGACTAATTCACAAGAAATTGAGATAACTTCAGTGTCTCAATCGAAACAAAAGACTCGAATTTGGTATCCATTAACGGGCCAAATTTGTCGTGTTTACAATGTTGGAAGACAGTCGCTGACAAATCGAGGAAATTTCAAGTTTGTCATATCGCGAAAAGTGGAAGAAATGGCACGAAAAAGGGAAAGGTCAAGGAAGAAATTATCGACAAGAAAAGTTCGACGCGTGAGACCGATGAAAATTGCAGCTCTGATCGTATCCGCTATTCAGGACCTTCGCGAGACCAAAGGATCCAGCCCTAACAAGATCATAGGTTACATAAACTACGCTTCAAATATGGCCGAGAGTCGGGTTAAACGACAAGTGAGTGGTTTCAGGATGATAATTGTAACGTAGTGAAACCCTTTCAAAGCAAGCAATTTCGACGAGTAATTTTGGCTGAGTTTAAAGTTATTCGAAGCTCCGTTGCTTTCGCTACATTTGGCATTAGTTTGAGCAATGAGAAATTGAGGTAAATGTACGGTATGCCATGCGAAAATTTGGATGTGCTTTTCTCAAAGGAGAAAATCTATTTTGTTCTTATTTTATCTTATTTTATTTGTTTTGAATAGATGATCGTTTGTAATTGAATAAAAGGTGTACGTGGCTTTTTGGTTGATTTGTGTTGAGTGAAATTGAAACTTTTGACAGGTTCCTTTCCACGGTTCTTGTAAAATATTTCGTAAATTTTGTTTATAATTCTTGGTAGTCTATTTAAGATCAGAGGTGCATTAGGTTTACTAGTTTCTTTATTTGTAAATTAACAACTTGTACATTTGTAAATTTTCTATTGAGTAGTTTGTAAAATTTGCAGTCTTCAAATATTCGATTCTGAAGTTTCTAAATTTTCAACTTCTTTAATTTGCAAATTTCTAAGTTTACAAGTTATATACAGTTTACAAATTTTTGTTAGTTTAGAAGTCATATACAATTTGCACATTTTTTAATGTATAAGTAATGAACAATTTTTAAATTTGTAACTTTATATATTATACAATTTGCACATTTTTAAGTTTACAACTACTACAAGTTCACAAGTTACATTTTGTAAATTTCAAAATCTTCAAGTTCTATAATATTCAAATGTCTAATTGTAAATTTTTGAAGCAAATGAAGCTTCATTTAATTACACTGCTATACGAATAAAGTTTATAACGCTTAATCTAGTAGAACGATAAATGTCGGTGATCGATAATTACAGGTAAAAGCAGCGCTAAGAAGAGGAGTAGAGTACGGCATACTAAGAAGGTACCGAGGTCAGTATTTCCTTCCAACCGGCGATGAATTAGATCGTGCGAACCGTATTGCCTTGAGATTCGCCAAATTACCTTTACCCTCTTCCAACCCCATCAAGTCAAACACGACCCCATCCCGCAAAATCACGTCGCTGAAAACTCAAAGGAAGTCGGCTAAGTCCAACGTAGGGTCACGGAAGACGAAACGACTCGTGAAACCTCGTTCACCTTTAATTTCACCCACCGTTAGTTTGGCGAACGCGGTTTGCGTGGGTGATCATTTGTAATTTGATCGATCCTAATTTTATTTACCGAGGTCTTCATGCGGCCCTAAAACCGTATCATTCTGTATCGTTAATTGTCTTCTAAATTCTTGTTTTACTGCTCGCAGATAACTTTCACTCTTTTAGCAAAAAATTATCTGCTGTGTCTGTTCTCTCTTTTTAAATTTGTTAAAAGTATAAATAAATTGTCACGAGTAATAAATATGCAAGATACTACAATAATATGTTATGGAACTATATAAATGTCTACGTATTTTTAAGTGAATTTGTATATATTTTACATTGTTTTGAAAATACAGGTCTCAGAAAAATCACTCAAAAGTATCATTAAGAGTTATTCAATTATTAATATCATTATTAATATCATTAAATTATATCGTTAAAATTATCTTTGAAACCATTCGATCATACTATTAAAATTATCATCATAATCATTCTACATTGTCAAAATTATTATTAAAATTATTATTAAAACCACTCGGTCATGTCGTTAAAATTATCATCACAATCATTCTACATCGTCAAAATTATTATGAAAATTATTGGATCACATTGTTAAAATTATTATTAAGACCATTCGATCATATCGTTAAAAATATCACTAAAATCATTCTATTGTATCGTTACATATTTATAAACTAAACACTTGAATTTTTCAAAAAGTCTAAAATTGATACAAGCTATTTCTGATTAAAAAACGAACCTCGCATGAATCGAGCTAATAGAATGCGTATGGTAATGGTTAATAGAAAATTCGCTGAAGTATCGAATAAAATTCAACTGTAGCTCGATTGAGAGCAGAGCATTTAAACGACCCCATTGTCTGAATGATTTCAATAGCTTTCGAGGCTAAACAGGGTAGGTTGGTTATCTTAAATGGAAGTGGACGTTAAGACGAACGGATCGTTTTCTATTACGATATATCAATCGTTCTGGTACTTGGTAAAAATCCTTTTGTTCTTCCGTTCGGCACACGGCCACCGGAATTAAGTGAAATGAAGGACGAGCTTCTTTCGCAGATTGCATCGAGGTGGCTGCGGCCATTTATAAAACTTAGCAGCTTCTTACGGTGCGCCGATAAACTTAATAGCTTTCGAAATTTACGGGATTTGGCACGACACGAAATTTCGCGATATTTCGCTTACTTTCATATACACTGCCTCTACGAAATCCCGGTATAACCTTAAAATATAAATTCTGAATTTAAGGGTCACCTCACAACATTCGACACTTCGATTTCTTTCAAAGTTAGTTTAATTATGAAGTATGTTAGTTGTAACAATTCTGCAAAATTACAGAGTGCAACTTTCCAGAATGAGGGAGTAATTTATGTTTGATGATGTTCAATTTTTCAACAATTTCCAAAAATTTTCTGTAATTATAGTTTATATTCTAGATTTTAGTTCTTACTCTAAATTACAAATGTGATGCAACGGAAAACAGTGAAACTATTGTATCATTAATTTATACTGAGCTCTAATACTGTAATACACATTCTAAGGCCTAAAGTTTGAGAACAGTTTATACAATCTACTTGAAATCTATAAATTGTTACTTATGCATCTTACTTATCGAAAAGCCGGCGAATGTATTCAGGAAAGCAATTACTCGGTACATATTCGATTTGAAACTAAAATAGATTATTTAGTCGGAGGTAACCGGCGTCGCTTTCCATTAAATTCGAGGGAAACAACGCAGTCGGTGTCGGCCTATAATCCGTGAAAACATAGTCGAACTATGAACAACGGATAGCCAGGAACAATTCGAATCCGTTTAAATGGTAATTCGGAAAGCTAGTTGGCACCTAAAGGCCTCACGATATCGATACTGTTTCCGGTTACATCGTATTTAAACGAAGCAGCACTGAATCACCATGTATCTCTATATGAATAGCAATTTTTCCTCGTGCGCCGTTTTTTGTATCCATGATACTACGGAACAAATGTTTTCGATAAAGCAGCGAAGAAAAAAAAGTATCGTGTTATTCCATATTTACATTCCATTTACATTATTTTCTTAGTTATTCACAAAATCCTGTATTTTACAAAATTAGAGTTTTACAAAATTCTTTCTTATAAAATTTGAATTAAATCATTTTTACTTGTTTGTAAAATTCTGTTCCTAGTAATTTTCATTAGTATATCTTCATTATCTGTAAAAATTCAGAGGAGCATTTTTAAAAATTATAAAATCCTTTCAACAGTTTGACTTCGTAACTTTTCATTTTATAAAATTATAGTTTTACGAAATTCTTCCTTATAAAATTTGAATTAAATCATCTTTACTTGCTCGTAAAATTCTGTTCTTTCTATATAATTTTCATTAGTAGGATAATTTTTATTATTTTCGTTATCTGTAAAACTTCACAGAAGTATTTTTAAAAATCATAAAATCTTTCAACAATTTAACTCGTCAAAAAATTTTATTCATAATTCGAATAGAATAGTATCGCAGTATAAATTGAAAATTGTAGAATTTTGCAGGAAACCGAACAATTTCGTTGAGCACAGCAGAAATATAAGGTTACATGAAAAAAGAGGTAACCTCAAACGCAGTCTTCGAATATCAAAGGTCGGTCGCCGGTTATTCTTTTATTGGAGAACGAATCGCGATAAAATTTCAAAGCAACGTAAATAAATAGCTGTCGCGAGCGCGGAAAACGTGAACAAACGAATTGTTCGTGAATTGATAAAGCGATAGGCAACATCAGAGGCACGACAAAATTAAAGCCCGTGATTCCGCGTTGTTCGAAATAAAAACAAGACACCCAAAAAGTTCAATTATAATTTGACTGTTGTCAATATTCATTTTGTATTTCCTTTTATTTCGAAATATCAAACGCACGGAACAATGCATCGAAAACGGTTAATTTTATATTGCTCTCGATGGAAGAATAATTTTAATACAAATATGTATTTTATCTTAAATTGCGTAAATGGTTATTCACACAAAATTTCGAAACTCGATACACAAATAATAAAATCAAGAAATGCACCATATTTTCACGGACGAAAACAGGATAAATTTTTAAATTCGAAGGGAAGTCTGTTTAACAAAAAGTAGAATGGAGGATCTCAATTTGTGACGAAGATGGAACGATGAAACACTTCTACAAATGTTACTGTTTTTCTTTCCCCGCTAAAAGTACCTGTGAGGATATCTTGCATCAGGTGTTTCGAGAGAGTAATGGTAGTATTTATCATTAGTCCTGCAGGGACGTGAAATTCTCTGGGGTAAGGTTTTCATGTCTTTTTTCTTGGAATGAATAAATATGTCTATTCTCTCGAGAACGAGGGTTATATACGATAAAGAAATCGGCAAAATATAACGCTTTCATTTTTCCGTGCAACGTGCCGCAAGATATAGACATCCACTGTTTTGTAATTTCAATGTGGACCTTCTTGATGATGCAGTTTATACATCTAATTTTTCTTCTGCTACAATCTTTCCTTATTTTTTATTTTATTACGAAAACAGAAGTAGATCAAAGATGTCAACGCGTCTTTACTAACCTAACCTTTTTATGAAAGCAAGCTGCGCGCGCAACTCGTCTACCTAAAACGGAGATACCCACATTGACGGAATTAGAAAAAATATTTTAAAATAGCCCAATCCTTCGTGAATAAAACAAAAGAGAATTCAGCTAAATCGATTAAGTAGTTTCTGAGAAAAAAATTCGTAAGTGAAGACCATTTTCGCAAAAATGGGCAAAAATTGTAAACTTTGTAGGCTTGTTATTCTTTAACAAATTCGAAACCGGCAAAATGATGACTTAAACTCCCCTAATTTCATATGGACTATAACATATTTTGATTAGAGCAAAATCGCAGATGGTGACGCCTAACAGTGATCAATTTGGAATAACCGAAATCTTATCCTAAACAACGATACAATTTTACAACAATATTATTTTACGTGGTTGTAATATTATATCGATAAAAGCTCGAAGTTTCCCTCTATTGTATTTTATTCTGAAATATTAGAATCGCGTGGATATTTGTGTACGGCATCGATACATCGAGCACCTCCGTAAAATCGGCGCATACCCGAGGATTTTCGGGTTCGGCTCTTGAAAGCATATTGCAGGCAGAAAATGACCAATGGCGAGCCACTATGACTACTAGTTTCAAGGGACTGCAGGCTATCAGACTAGCGAAGTGAATGGCATTAGTGCGAATTCCACGATGGTGGTCGGCGGTTTCGCAACTGCTATTGCGTGGCCATACTAGTTTCAGGATTCAGCCAGCTTTTGTCGCGAACCTGAAGACGATTGTCCCGTTCCGCTTTCGCTGCTTCAGCCTCGAAACGCGTCGAAAACAGTCGCGTTTCACCCCATTGTGCGAAAAGTTGAGAGAACCGCGTTTGAACCGGTTACTTTACTCGTACACAGCCTGCGTTTTCAACTACTTTCGTTTTGTTTCTGTTTGCTTTCGTTCACAATCAGTTGTTAGCGCAGTCAACGGATCTGGCTTTCCTAGGGAGAATGCTACTGTGGGAGAGAAACCTCACTCGTTGATTTTCAGGGATTTTTAGAGTGGAAAGGGTGGATTTAGAATTTTTGCGATGTGGGAATTTAGAGAGGTTGGAATTTTGGAATTTATGGTTGTGGGTGTGTAGTTAGATGTTGTTGGGTTATGAGATAAATTATGAGATTATATAAATATAGTTTTGGGAGTATACAGATATAGTTAGGTTATGTGGATGGATGTGTAGATGTACATCTATGTGATAGATGTGTGCAGATATAGTTAGGTTATAGGATGTAATTGCAATGGGTTATAGGTTAAACAGACGTAGTTAAAATATGTCTATTAACATATGAACGTAAATTTGAGACTTCAAAACTTTGACAATTTAAAAATCTGAAAACCAGGAGATTTCTACTCGACCTTAAAATAAAAATGTGTTCAACAGCTACATAACACTTTAACCACTCTCACAATCTCCCAAAATAAAAATTAATATTAAAAATATTCCCGTATTCGTTCTACTCATAACTCACACCTATAATCTCTCTAAAACTGCAAGGAAATCAGCGAAGAAAAATATCAGCGATAACTTCTTGCGAGTCCGCATTAATCACTAAAACCTTACGTCACTCTTTCGTCAATTACTCAAGTTGTATAGAAAATCCTCATATTCCGGGCACACGTGCATGAAAACCCTTTCATTTATCTCAAGATAAACGCGTGTTCCGTGAATAATTGTTAGCACGCCGAACCTGATGGGATTAATTAATTACACAATATTAATTCAGGGATGCATTGCAAAATCGATGGGTTGTTCAAACTAGTATCGAAGAAACGGTTAATCATAGAAATTGAAGATAGCATTTGAAGGTAGAATTAACTATTAGAATGTGTATTATAGCGAGAGGTACAAGTTTCTAGCGATGGTTTCATACATTTGTAAGGGGTCTCAAACGCATTTGTAGGTCCAAATAGTTCTTTACCCTAATCCTAATAGTTCTTCAGTGCCAATAGTATCTAAATTTATTTCTTAGATATCACACATTCATGTATATCGGAAATCCTAATAATTTCAGACGTCGTAATCGTTGACACGTCGCGGTAAAATTGCCGAGCTCAGTAATTTGACCGTGTAAATTAATAAATTTTCGAACGGAGTTCATGAAGCTTCCGGCGAGGTTGTGGAACTCTCGCAAATGCAACGATATGGCTCGCGCAAAGTAATGGAATCATAACCAGCTACGAGCCGGTTGCACACAGAAGACGATTGTCTCGCATTTCATAAAAGCTTACCGTTGCAGAATGCAAATTGGCACTTTGGACGTTGATGAGGTTCAAACCTTACAACGTATTAGGTGCACCGGTAAGTAATCCACTGTATCTTTAATAACTTTTAAACGACCCTACTTTAAACTTGATTATCGAAGCTGTGCTTTTCGTACCGTGTCGAGGTTTTTTGATGATTGCGGTATGGAGATTTCAGAATTTTTTTATGATAAGAATTTTCAGAACTTTTCAATTTTAGGAGCTTGATCGATTATTGAGGATCGTGGACATTATTGACATAATTTGTCTAACTTTTTGTTTAACTTGCTCTAGAATAACATGTCACTTGTGATGCACACGTAGAGTTAGGTCATGTAGAGTTAAGTTACGAGAGTTTAGCTACGTAACATTTATTTTTTAATTCAACTCTAAATAATATCAGTATAATCAAGGTTTTCCGACGGTAAAATATACTGAACATTTTAGCTTGTCTTAAGCTAAAATGCTTTAGCTTTCTTGTCTTAAAGTTGCAATAATAATTAGCTAGCTCTGCATGACGCAAGTATCCACAAAATTGTAGGTTAAGGATTTAATCTTCCAACTTGTCATTTAACAAGTGCGTCTGACAGAGCAATTATTCTTGCAATGTTAACATAAAGAATGTTAAAACGCCAGAAATATTTTATACACGAACATTGTTGGACTGAAATTAAAATTAAACTCAAACGAAAATATGAAAATTGTCACATTTTAACAGTTACGTGTGGTATAAAGTTAATTTATTGATCAACGAGAAATTTCTCCGATTTACGTTTAAATTTATAGCGACTTCTTTCCTCTCTTTTTTCTTAATTAGCAACTATTCGCGAGGAACAACTTTGAGCAAGAAAAGGGACATCATAGAATTTCCCTTTTAGGTTCTGCTGTGATTTAAGTTTCGCAATTTCGCGTAAACAAGATTGAAAGCTCGCGAGCCAGAATAATTTGATTCGACCTTCATATACGTTGCTTATTAAAGCTACTTTGTTCATACGGAATGTATTTTGCGTAACGTGAAGCGCGTACCATGCGTAAAATTGTTGATTAAAATCGGCGGACCAACCTTGTTACGAGCATAGTCCTTATATCATAAATCTTTGAAGAATGTTTTTGTTACAAAAGAAATAATTGCATAATTTCTGGATTACTTTGACTGAAATATGCAAGATATAATATAGTAGTTTGGTAAATAATAAATTTCGAGTAATTCAATGTTTAACATTAAAATTTATAATCACATAAAATATCATCTTATTTCAATCACATGAAATATCACATTTTGTATTACAATTTCAACCTGAAATTTCATATTTTAATATACCGTATTTTCTATTAAAATATCACATTTTCGTTACATCGAAGTAGTACACAAAGCAGGGATATTAGCCGAGACAAATGATACTCCAGTTACCTGCACAGACGCAATTAAATCGCAGCAAATACGATCGTGTTTATTCGACAAGTTCGATCGCAAGGAATGTAATCAAGGTAACGGAATGATATGACATTAAATCAGATTCCATGGTGCATTAGTTGGTGAGCTACAAGCAACGCGATTAAGCTCTAAGTCCCCTTTTGTTGTGCACGAGAAACGCTACCGCACTGCTTTGAACGTAGAGAAGCACTGTGACAGAACAGAATGGAACACCGGTACCATTTATAATCGATAATTGTGCTACTTTGATCAGAAGCTATTGCTCCGATCTCTGAGTAACTCCACCGGATAATTTTATCCGACGTAATTAATCAAACGGATGTTGCATTAATTACAATATTACAACGTTACTTAATCTATTTAGCGATGGTACAATCAATGCATTTTTGAAAGCTTAGTTTTAATTGATAACATATAGATTAAGTTTATTATTTTAGGAATTTTCGGATTTTTAAATTGTCAAGAAATTAGGTTTCTAAATTTTTAATTTACAAATTTTCGCATTGTCAAATTTTCACATTGTCTAATTTTGAATTCCTGAAGTTCTTAAATTAGGATTTTTAAATCACTAAATTTCTGGAGGGTTCAGTCTTTAAATTGTCAAGTTATCGAATTGTGAAATTTTCAAGTGGTCCAATTTTCACATTGTTGAATTGTCAAATTGTCAAATTGCCAAATTGTCAAATTGTCAAATTGTCAAATTGTCACATTGTCAAATTATAAAATTATAAAATTGTCAAAATGTAAAATTGTCAAATTGTCAAATTGTCAAATTGTCAAATTATCAAATTGTTAAATTGTCAAATTATAAAATTCTCAAATGTTCAAATTTTCATACATCAGAATTTCATTCCCAAATTACCTAAATTCCAAATTCCCAAAAAACCACTAAAATCTCCCATTCAAACCCTCCAAAAATTCTCAAATTCCCTAAGTTTAGAAATCCCGAAGCTCAAACGTTCCGACAACAGTAAAGTACGTGTAATTGAATGATCGTAAAGGCAAGAGAAAAGCGAACGTTCTTTGTATCCGCACATATTGCCGTTGCAGATGTTGTACGCTTTAAAAAAGAATTTACATGCGTTCTATCGTATCCCGTTCGAAACTTGTTTTTTAATTAAAAATTTCATTAACTTCGTAACCGTAGCTGAAGCGCGTAGAATTATTCGAAACGTAATTGCGGAAAGTAAAGCCATTTTATCTCGCGAGCGTTTCCTTAGCTCACGATTGGTTGTTTATCGTGATTCATTAAAGGTGAAAAAATGCGTTACTATTCGCGAAGCAAAAATTGCGTGGCAAGAAAATTGCATAGAGAAAATCGAGTCACGTTTTCTTGCAAGATTCCCAGACGTTGTAAACTGAACAACTTTATTGGCAGCTTAAGAACAGCGATTGTTAACGGCCTCTAAACTTGTTGAAAACCGAGTGAACTTTTAAAGGAAACACGCGGTAGAAAAATCTAAAGACGTATTAAATAAGTGCTTTTTCCTTTCGTAATAAAATTAAACGTTTCTACAAGATTAGACGTTGTTATGAATATGCGATGCTCTGCTTGGTATACATATTAAATGAAAATAAGTTTCGTAACAACCTTTGTTTTCTCGTTTAATTTTCCGTTGCTTCTTTAAAAATTCGCTCGTTATTCTTTGCACATTGTTTCCTTTTAAATTTTAGATTCGACGAAGTTTCCAATTAACAACTTCTACTTCTTGAACAAACTGTGTTACTTGAATTATGTTCCGATTCATAAATTATTCGTATTTGCTTTCCCGGTTTATCAATTAGTTTTCTTCATTTTCCTGATTCATTTATTATTTTCATTTATTCCCTTTATACATTATTTTTCATTTATTTTCGTTCGTGATTTATACGTTATTTTCGTTTCGGATTTATACATTACTTTCATTTATTTCCGTTTCTGTTTTATGCATCGGTATCTGATTTATAAATCGTTATTTTTTATTTCTCGTTTATAAACCATTCGTCGTTTATTTTCGTTTCTATTTCATAAATCGTTATCGTTTCTGAATTGTAAATTTATTTTCGCTTTCGATGCACAAATTATTTCTCCGCTTACGAATTATTTTCATTTCTGTATCATAAATTACGTCACTTCTTCTTCAAATAGGACGATCGTTTAATAAACGTCGATAATTACCTCGGACGCGTTGAATTTGTTGAAAGTTTTATACCGTTTATCCTAGCATTCTCGGACGGATAAAAGATTCTTCTGATTAATGAGCCCGCGGTAATTAAAGGCCGGTCTTATTTATTCAATTTCTCGTCTGTGCACAGCCATGATTTATCTTCGAAATTAGAATGCACTGTACGGTCTGACACGCGGAGTCTTTTGAAAGACAAAAAGGCCCGCCCTACGACCGAGCATATTTCTCGGTTGCACACGTACCTCGTCTCTCCGTGATGCTAACCTGAACCTATATGTATACGTGCGTCATGGATTATGCAATACGTGAGATATTTCTGTAGAGGGATCTCTTGTTATATCTGAGGAAGAATGCTACCAGATCTCCCATTGCATTCGCATGACTCTCCTCATGTATCCAGGAAAAAAATACTCCGTTTACTTCATTGATTCCCGTCCTGTTAAAACACGACATTTTTCTTCATTTTATATCATTGATTTATTCTCAGCATTTTTTTAAATCAATTTTCATTAGCATAAGAAGTTTAATGTAGCTTTGTGATATTTGCATTTGATGATGAACTTAATGACGCACTTGATGACGCACTTAATGACGCACTTCATGATGCATTTGATGTTGCATTTAATGATGCTCTTAATAATGCATTTGATGTTGCACGTAATGACGCATTTGTTGACGCACTTCATGATGCACTTCATGATGCACTTCATGATGCACTTGATGTTGTATTTAATGATGCACTTAATGTTGCATTTAATGATGCACTTAATGATGCATTTGATGTTGCACTTAATGAAGCACTTGATGACGCACATAACAATACACTTCATGATGTACTTCATGATGCATTTGATGTTGCATTTAATGATGCACTTAATGATGCATTTGATGTTGCACTCAATGACGCACTCGATGATGCACTTCATGATGTACTTGATGACCCATTTAATGATGCACTTCATGATGCACTTAATGTTGCATTTATTGACGCACTTAATGACGCACTTAAGCTTGCACTTGATGTTGCACTTAATGTTGTACTTAATGTTGCACTTGACGTTGCACTTGATGATACACTTGACGTTGCACTTGATGATGCACTTGACGTTGCACTTGATGCAGTTGACGTTAAACTTGATAATGAACTTGATGATACAGTTTATGATGCACTTGACACATTTACTAATAAACTTGCTAATCATCATAGAACAATTTTAAACAATACTTAAAACAGTATAATAGTAACACTAATTTTAGTGATACTAATAATAATAGTACAATAATAATTTCTTGAACAATAATAATTGATCAGAACAATAAAAAAACAATAACAAATATAAAAAACAATATTATAGTAATTTAAAACAGTATTAAAGAACAAGATAATAATCACTCGATCAAGGAAGATGAATGAGACGTCAATTCCGACGCTCATAAATGAAAATAAAATGTTTAAACAATTCTCTAGTTGGTTCTATAGAAACAGCGTCGTCGGTCGGTAAAAATCTCCCATCAGGAGATGAAGTTTGATCATTTTAATTGCAAATCGGAGGAACTTAAACAAGCACCTCATGGCATAGAATTTTTTTGCTCGCTCGAACGGTTTGAAAGATTTTATTTTTTGGAAATTTAACTTTAAATTGGACTTGTGTAAATTTGCTCGAGTCTTTTATCTTTTGCCTGACTGAACATGAAAGATTACTTGTTTTGTGATGGATAAAATACGAATAGGATTTGCATTAAACATGCGTCAACAGTTTATAAACAGAAATATAATACAGCCTTTTACAAAATTTATAAAATATTTTTCTAAATGTGCAACATTCTACAATTTCTCTGGTGACTTTGATACTTAACATCGTCAGATTTGCAATGAAATGAAGATATTCGTGTCCATAATTTATTTAAGAATATCATATTCCCTTAAGCGTAATTTCAACATTTTAGTTCATCAAGGAGAGAGCTCGTTTAAGGACGGCCATTTCCCGTTGAAAAATGCACGTTTGAAAAACGGTAGCCAGGTAATTCGAATTTCACTTCCATTTCTGGTCAGCAAGCTGGTTTTGTACGCAACAATACTCGTTACCGCGGTATACTCGTGTTTCGTCCTTATTTCTCGACTTTCATCCTGTTGGTTCCTCGTCCAACGCTGGCTGCTAAAATTAAAACAGCCCCTGGTATAATGAAGTTAAGGTTTCGGCACATTTCCGTGTTCCTCTCTCGCTGTATAGCCGCAAAATGAACGGCAGAAAGGAGGAAAGAAAGAAAAAGAAAGTTGTAGGTAAAGAAGCGAGCGCAGAGGAGAGAAAAAGGTTCAGATTCCTCTGACCCGGGTATATCTAGTATATCTAACCGTGTTCTGGATGTTCAACGGTTGCTATACTTCGACTTGAGCACCGGTTACCATCGTTAGCTTGTTTCTTTTCTCCTTCACGAAGATGTGTACGTTCTGAATTCTTGCAAAAGTTCCTTCTCATATCTGAACTTCTATTATGCTTCGAAATTCATTGGACATTTATTTATCCTTTCAGAAAATTTCTCATTTAAAAATTTTAATGTTTCATATTCATTTTTAAATTTATAATTACACATGATAGAACATACAAAAAAACAACACAGTTTTGTATAAATATTTAATTACATCGTACAAGTAACCTAGCATAAATACTTCAGATTGTTTAATTTTATTGCTGTGCAATTTTAACACCTTTTCTGAGTGTTTTTAAGTATTTTATGTTGGTTGAATACAAGAACATATTTAGCTCGTCAGAAGTTTTTATAGAATATATAACATTTACCTCTTCAGAAGTTTTAAATGTTAACAGAATATATCATACCTAAAAGTACCAGCGTTTTACAATTCTGTATCGTATGAATAATATCTTGCATAAATTGTTTTTGCATAAACCGCTTTTTGTTGACTATAAGATGCTTTTGACTGTGAAGGATGCTCATTGTGTGGGTGATGGATGTATTCTGCTTGTCTGGCAATGTAATACGGGTATTCCACTTGTCTGATTCTCAATTGCTCTGATTCTACATGTCTGACTACCTACAACTACCACATTGTTTGTCTATCCATCAACTGGTCTTTTATTCTACTTTCAGGATCAAACACATCTGGTCATTTAATCCTATATTAATGTATAATGAACTCAAACTTAATTAATCTACTCTGTACAAGGGATGTGATTCATAATGAAGTGATTAGTAAAGTAGTAATGTGTCTTGTTACATATTTGTGCTACACATATCACATGTTCATTATGTGGTACTTAATGTATTAAATAAATGTGTTACATATTAAGGATTATATTTATTATTAAACAAGATCTATTAGTAGTGATCAATTTTTAGTGAACAATTATCTAAGGTCAAGTCTTAATGAATAATTACAAATGGCCAATAACCAATGACCAATAACCAATGACCAATGACCAATGACCAATGACCAATGACCAATGGCTAATGACCAGTGAACAATGACCAATGGCCAATGACCAGTGACCAATGACCAATGACCAATGACCAGTGACCAGTGACCAATAACCAATAATCAATAACTAATAACCAATGACATATTACCAATGACTCATCACTGAAGACCTATAACCAATGACCAATGACCAATGAGCAATGACCAGTGACCAATAACCAATAACCAATAGCAATAACCAATAACCAATAACCAATAACCTATTACAAATGACTTATCACTGAGGACCTACAACCAATGACCTATCATCAATAACCAATTACCAATAATCAGTTATCAATTACCAATTATAAATTATCAACTACCAATAGAAAATAATGAGTAGTCAATACCCAATCACCAAAAATCACATCTACATCCTCTATAACCTAACTCTCTATACTAACTCAATTCATGTTTCTCGAAAACAGATAACCGAAGGTGGATGTCGAACAGAAATCACGCGGAAGAAAAGAGTATAAAAATGTTGGGAAAGAATCGTTGAACGAGCACGAGGAGCAAGACCTACCAAAAAGAGAAAACAATCGCAGCGTGAAAGGTTAGTAACATATAGTTAAGCGTCCCTAGGAACACGGAATGACGTCGAGCAGTTCCTAAATTCTCTTAAGCCCGTTGAGTGAAAAAGGGAAGACCGAGAAAGTACTTCCCTGATTTGTTAATACCCACTGGATTTTATGGTGGATTTAGTCGGCGGATGTTTCTCAGTGATTTATTTTCGATCGCGCGGTACCGGGTTAATGGATTTTTCGTACCGTCCTACCAGCTGTAATGAGATAAAATGCTTTTAATGTTCGTTCGGATACCGCTCCGGATAGTTTTCGTTTCACCGAATTCACGTTTCTTGTACATTCTCGCGTGTAGACGATTTTCGTTACATCTGTTCTGCGTTTATTGCAATTTTTCTTCCAAATTACATATTTTGATATCGAATATGGAATTGCGGGTTCGTTCATTTTAATTGGATGCATTTTACAGGGGTCAATTTTATTTTCCTTTTACATCGATCTCTAAATAAATGGCACATTTTACTAGTTCAGTTTTATTCTAAAGTAGTCAGAGTGTGTGTTTTCATTTGTAAAGAAGATGGAGAAGAGGAAGTTTCATCTAACAAATTTTAATTAGTAAAATACAAGCTATATTGTTCTAATATCTTCTTCTGTTAAAAACAGGGTTTGCTACATATATGAAAATGTATATTTTAGATTCATTTTAAAAACTAGCTATTTAATATCAGTTCACAAATTATTTTAAGTCAAGAAATTTCTTATGACACTGTTCTTAAAGTCTCATAAATCTTCCCTAAACAAAGAAACATCATGTATATTCAACTATACTTGATCCTCTATTTATCCAGCTTTCTACGCCATTTTTTATTCAAAATTATGTATGCATTGTACACTGACGCAGTTAATATTAACAGACCTCATTTAATCATTAATATTGAATCATAAAATTGATCATACAATTTACATCGATCATATAAGATTTTAATGTGCAAGAACTATAATTTTGAATCTAACCAAAAAATTTCCTGCAAATCAGAACGCATAAAACTGCCGAGTTTAACAATCCCATTGTGATTTCGGTATAAACGATCAGCGTTGGAGATCATGAAAGGATCTTAATAGGAAAAAAGTCGCATCCGTCTCCGTTGAAACGGTCGATTCGTTGCCCGAAGCCGTAACCTGACAGGGAAACGGAAACGTCCCGACAAAAACACGAATAATCGGCGTGCAACGTCGGTCGGAAACGGAAGAGCCGTGGAAACGCGGTCGACGATGCGACGCGATGCGAGCTACCGAGAGAACGCAGAAATCGAAAATATAAACCGGCTTCATAAGTCAAGCATCCGCCACGTCGATGCATTACGTGGGCCATTCCCGAGGGAGGATCGATGCTGCGGCTCACTCTCAAGGGGTTGGTAGTTAGTGGCGTAATTTTGCCGGAAACGGCTGCGTCGTTTACCGTGGTGAAACACATTCGTCACTCTCCCCGCTTTCGTTGCTCCATTTTTCCTCCACTTTAACCCGCTCGACTCTTCGCGTCCGAAAACCTGGTCAATTTTCTTTCCCTGTCATCGTTTAACCCTTAACTTGTTTTTATCGATGCTGTCGGGTTTTTCTCGTTCGTTCGGATATAGCTTAACTTAACTCGTGTTAATTGTTTATTCACATACGTACTCGTAACGATTCCATGACGTACTCGTGACGCACTCATAAGGGATCCATGACACACTCGCGACGCACTCATAAGGGATCCATGACACACTCGCGACGCACTCATAAGGGATCCATGACACACTTGTGACGCGTTCGTGATGGATCCATGACGCACTCGTGACGCACTCGTGATAGATCCATGACGCACTCGTAACGCACTCGTGATGGATCCATAACGCACACGTGACGCACTCATAAGGGATCCATGACACACTCGTGACGCACTCATAGGGGATCCATGATACACTTGTGACGCACTCGTGATAGATCCATGACACACTTGTGACGCACTCGTGATGAATCCATGACACACTTGTGACGCACTCGTGATGGATCCATGACGCACTCGTGACGCACTCATAAGGGATCCATGACACACTTTTGACGCACTCGTGATAGATCCAAATAGAAATATGAAAATAATATTAAATAAAAATCGAAGAGTAATATCAAATCTTAAGAAATACGAAAATTTACATGGAACTGGGAATTTGATTCCGTTTTGCAATAAGTCGTACACTTTCATTCGACAAGAATGATTCGTTACTTCGACCTAAAAGTCTTGATTTAAGAGGAGAAGCTAGAAGATGTTACAGGACTTTGTTAATTCAATATGTACGCTCCCGATATAAATCACGCGATCGTGGAAATATTTTTTTCGACGGCAGAGGAACGAAATACATCCCGTAAATGAGATACCGGGCGAACTGCAGCAGAAATCCACGGATCGTTGACAGAGATTCATGACCGCGTTGAAAAGAACGAACAATTAGTCAGCGACATTTCACGATAAATATCTACCGGCGGACTGATACATTTTCTACCAATTAATTCGCCGATATCTGATTATTTATTGCGTCGGGCTCCAGCTTTCAAGTAGCAACAATAAATTTCGTTGCGGCCACACTGTATTCCCACGGACGTGATTAACATTTTTGGCCAGCGTTGTATCGGTGGCGAGTGAAATATTTTTATGCTTTTTCCTATGACTTGCGTGGATAAAAATATTAATCTTTTTAATTCGTCGGAGTTAGAAATAGAAATTTTCGGAATTTATGAGACACTGGTGATTTGTGGGGAAGTTCAAATTTTTAGTGACAGGAAATAAATATCTTTTTATTCGCTATGTATAATGGCAACATATATTGTAGATATATTGAGGTATATATTTATATTTTAAATGCTTTTCATATTTTTGTTAATATCTTACTTTATTATGCAGGTGTATGAAGGTATCTATTTACACTGTAAATGTTTATTTTATTGTTAGTACTTGACTTCATTATAAATACATAAAGATATCCAAAATTATTCATAGTGTAAATGTTTCACATAATAAAAATTCAGTACACAATACATCTAGCAAAATAAATTAAAATTGTTTGTCAAATATATGATTTACTAACGAGACATATAATTTTGACAAATTTTCATTTTGCAAATAATTTGATTTGAATAAGATTGTCAAAAGAAACGTGATGTGCATAAATATGAGCAGATGCTGATTGGGGATCGGATAGTTTGCAGTTACTTTCTGCTTTCTGTTCGTCGTGACGTATCATAATTGACGGATCACGAATGATGTATTGTGATCGACGTGCCATAAGTCCATGAGAACGTCGAACGCTGAACTGAAACCCGTAATTGCGGATTCCGGAATTAAAAGTGGACGCCCGAAGGGAGATTTCTAATAAACTTCTGACAGATTGATAGGAGCTGAAATCGATTCATTCATAATATTATCATAGTTGCTCTAGAAATGTTGATGAAAGTATTAATAAAATCATATCGTTAATTTAGAGAGAAATAATTTTTGTGTGAACGATTTTTGTAAGAAAATAAAGTAAGAGAAATTAAATGATATCTGTGAGAGTACAAAAATTTGCCCTGTAAGAAGTATTGATTAGGAAACTGTTCAAACAACAATCTTCCATGTCACCTCGATATGAAGTGGCCTTACGAATCATCAGAAACTCGAATGCTTTTCCAACGGACTGAACAAAAATAATTGGACTTTAATAAACGAAGCTCAGTCTGTTTGTGATTGTCCTATTTGAGCTTCACAAACATAGACATTTCGAACGTTGAAAACGACCATTGTAATACTTGTCCTCAAATAAAATCCTGAAACATTATTTCAATGAAACATAATTTTAAAAAAAAACGATCTCCGTTATTTTCTTAATATTACTACTCGTAAAAGTTCAAAAACGTCTCTCTTAAAATTGAAAAATTCATGTAACAGTGTATTAATATTGATACAGGTATATCCCCGTAATATTCTGTTCACAAGTGACGATCGAGTAACTGACTAATTAAATTACAAAATATTGATGCAAGGCAGAATAACGTGATATTCTCTATCGATGCGAGTACACGCTCATAATTTTCTGTTCACAAGTGACAATCGAATAACTGGCAACGACTAATTAAATTACAAAATATTGATGCAAAGCGGAAAAACGTAATATTCTCTGTTTATTCTGTCAGCATCGAAGAATGCATCGACGGTTCACACAAATACAAAGTGCAATATCGGTCCGCCGACCCTTTTTGTTTATCTTCTTCGCGCAAATGAACGTAAATAAACTAGGCTGGCCTATATTTGCCCAACTGAATTATTCGAAATACGGCAGAGGCACGTATTTAAACCGCTTGACGGTATAAACATTCAAATGAAATAATTAAGGGCGATGTAAATCCAACGGCGTTTTTCCCTCGGGATACACGTGCAATTGAAATTGTGTTCCGTCAGCTTTGCAGATTGAAATACTGCAACTGGGCTCTTTCATTGCTTTTTACGTAGACGTTTTCATACGTGCATTGACGGTTAATTAGTAATTAACGTGTAATTTTATCTGCGGTTTCGGTGCATTCAATCGTAAATCTGTACATTAAAAACAAACGAACTCGAATAACATATTGAATAAACAAGTGCATTATAAAAAGTATAACACATTCTTTGAAACTTCATTATATTTACAAAAATTAAAAAATATAAATTTTACTAATCAAAATTTTTACTCATCTTTTGTTTATTATGACTTTCTGTTAATGAACAGTATTCATTAACTAAATGAAAGTCTGTTATTTTGTTACCTTTTTATTTCAGTTTTCTTTAAAAGAATATTTGTATATACTGTCAAATAATCTGTCTACTTTAAAAATTTAATTTTTCATAGTGCAAGTTTGCTGTAGCTGTACGTGTAACATTTTTATGTTTCTGTAGATTTGTTCATTTGTAAATATTTATTAGTATATTCTTTTACATGGACATATACATGTATGTACATATGTGTACGTGTATACATACATATATGCATATACATGTATGTACATACATGTCTGTTCATATATATAAATGTCTACATATATGTATGAACACGTATGTACATATATATCCATGTATGTACATTTCTACATACACGTATGAACATGTGTGTACATGTATGAACACTATGTACTTATGTGTCCATATATGTACATGTCTACATACATGTAAGAACATGTATGTATGTCTGTCCATATATGAACATGTTTACATACATGTAAGAACATGTATGTATGTCTGTCCATATATGTTCATGTCTATATACATGTCTGTCCATATATAAACACGTCTCCATATCCGAAAAATTGTTGCGGAAGTAGCAATTTAGCAAGAATATCAGTCGCGCGCTTTATAATGGCGTCGAGGAACCACAGCAAGCATCGACATCTTGAATCCGTAGATAAAAGCCGTTGCGATCGCAGCAACGTGCTACCGCGAGGCGATGAACGCGATTTACGAGGCTATTGCCGCAAGGTGCTGCACCCTTTTCGATGGAAGGCATTGATATGGCCGGTGAAAAAATACGAGCTACTTTGGAACTATGCTGTCGCAGACTACTAACTCGTTCGACATAAAGCAACTGTTCGATCGTTCGTTTCCAACCTTTATACTCGAATTTAAATGCAGCTGCTGAATACCAATTAGAACAGAATGATAAAGCGCACCTGTAACACCCTTTTGCATCTTTACGACAGGGTATACTAATTTGAACATTTCACGAGCTGGTATACTTTGACTAATTATCTGTGTTCGAATGTTTCCATTTACTGCAAGTTTTTTGGTGAAATTGTGATTTGAGGGGCGGTCTGATTCGTTTATGATGTGACGATTGTAAGGGGAACGCAAAAATAGTTTTGTAGCAGAGAGAAATATTTACTCTTGCAATATACAAGGTATAGCGATTAATAATTCTTAACTTTCTTTTTTAAGAAAACAATTTAAATTTTGGAACAGGGAAAGATGGTTCACTCGAAGTATGCTAGCTATACATTTTTCCCATCTGCCCTTCAAATTGTGGACGCCCTTGCATCTTGTGTAACCGGCGCAGAAATTAAAAATTATTAACCTGTGCACCTGGTACATCTACATATTTATAACATAACCATAAAATATTCTTACATCGTTATACATCAAATTTTGCATGCAACCATTAATTTCTAAATTTCAAAATTTCGAAACGTTCCACCATTTAAAATTTACAATTTAACATCTCTAAAACTTCCAAATTAAAAGAACTGAAATATCGAATAGAGATTTCGAAAATTATTTCCAAAAATAATGAACGCTTTACAGCGTGAACAGCCCGTTGAACAAATGAATTGCTCATCAAAAGTTCGTTAATCAATTTTGGGTCGATAAGTGGAGGCGTCCGAAAGTTTGTTAATAAGCTTCCGGTTGGTAAACCGTTAAGCGAGATGTTGTAGTACACGAATCGCGAGAAGTTAAGAGTTCTGGATGGATTGATGCATAAACCATCGCGAATCTCTGGCGAAAGTTGAGCCGATAGTTTTCGATTAAATCATCGACGGCGAGATGTACGTGGATTTCAGCAGGTGTTTCTCTCCTGGCGGCGATGTAACGATGTTACAGCGGCGGAAAGTCGGTTCAGATGACGAATCGTGGCATGGAAACGGACAGGAATACGTTTCGGTGGTGTTCGTTTATGCAAATTGCCACTTACCAGGGAAATCGTTTGCGAGTTCCACCACCGTGGAATAAAATACATAACGAGGCAGCGGGGAAAAGGGAACAGGCTGGGGAACAGCGCGAATACGCCTCGCTAAAATACACGGAATTTTCTCTTCTATACTTTTGCTCGAAATCAGCTGTCGGCTTTCTTCCTTCTTCTATATACGTTTTTTCATCGACAAATCAGGTATGGATGTATTTAAATTTCTGATTGGATAGCTTTTTATCGATGAGAAGCGTGTGGATTTTTATTCTTGTTTTTTGGTAGCATAGGAAGCTTTGTCGATGGATTTTACATTATTAAATGATAGTATTTGTGGATTCGTGGATACTGTTGATACTGACGTGATACTAATACCAACATTACTGATATTGATATTTTAGTATCATGGATGTTTAATTCCCAATTTCTAAATTCATGAATTATTCAAATCTAATAATACTCTACTGAATTAGTGTCTTTGAAATTTTCCTAAATTTCTGCCTAAAGTTTTACAAATTTTTATTCAAGTAAGCAGATAGTTTCGTGCACGTACAGCCTTTGAAATCAGATAACAATCGCACTAACGACATATAGTTCCGCTCCATGGGACAATTAGTCGCATAATTGTTCCATTAACACAGGTACATTAGAACACGGTGCACATATGCGAACTATAGTTTTTCATACACTAGATAGAAACATATTTTGATGAATTTTTATGAATGTTTTAAATGAATTTTTATTCTAACAAGCGAATTCAATACGCGAATTTTGCCTACATATAATAATTTGACAATTTTCAATGTCGCATTACAACAGTAGGTACGCAGACAAAGGTCGAGTAAAAAAAGGCATTGTAATGAAAGGGTTAAGCTATTTTCTGGTGGCAGCAGAGAAAGGATGGGACGCCTGTGACCCGGAACGGTAGAACGGAAGTGCCATGCGCAGCATCCGTCAGTGACTGAAATAGTAAGAGGAATCTCGAATGTCCCTGTACCAAACCGTTCGCGGCTTATTAGCCTTCCTCCCAAGCTCATCCGTTTCTGTCCACAATGGCGGAGTGTCTGGTGTCGATTAATTATCCCTAAGTTTAGATACTGCTGCCTGCAGTTCATACGTTCGATATTTGAAAATTTTTCAATTTTCAATTTGGAAGTTACAAAATTTTGATGTTAAAAATTTTTAATTGTTATGTATTACAAATTCATATGAAGATTTATCAAAATTCATATCAAATTTCGTATCGAAACTGATATAAAAATTAATGTAAAAATTGATCAAGAAATTGATGTAAAAATTGACCAAGAAATTGATATACAATGTACAAGAATATTCTGAAGTACCTGTTCACTTAATATTAACACCATATTTGCAGAAAAAGTGACACATCATAGATTCTTCATTTTAAACTACAGAAATTATTGAAATACCTTTGTCGAAATTTATGTTATTTATGTTATAACCTTTGCACTCAAAAAGTGACTCACATTCACCATTCGATTTAATATCACTGAATAAAGTCGAATTTTCGAAGGTACATGACTGAGACAGACGCTGGTGGAAACAAGCAAGATGGCCGTCGTGAGACACTTTCCCTAAGTCAGTGTATTGTAACTATATATGTGTCATACATAAACATAGTATAAACATAGTGTAATAGATAATAGTCATAATCATTGATAGAGAAATAATAACTTCAAGTATATTCATCAAACTTTTTAACTAAAAGTTGAAGCTGCCATCTGATAATAATAAAAAGTCCTCCAAATACAAGGACAGTAGTAACTCTAGTCTCAACAGTAATTGAGACAAATAATTGTATAAATTAATTTAAATTTCACCCCTGGTAGAATTCTCCTCGTATTTCTTGTTCATTCCTTATCTAAAATTGTCCATAAACGTAAACCTAACATTGGTTAGAGTAGTAAGAATAGTTGAACGGTTAAACCGCGAAATAGAAAAGAGACAGTAGTCGTTTATTCAGTGAGGGCGACAGTGAGAAAATAGTCGGGACGAAATAATGTTAGAAAATAAATTCTACTCCCGTTTATTGTCCAAAGCGGAAAAAGTATGTGGCACGTGGCACATTCCAGTCGTGGCTATCTCCCTGGGAAGAGATCTCGAGCGTTATCCCTCTCATAATTTCGTAGGCAGCTTACACGAGCTTAACTCTCCTCCGGTCTCCGCGTCTACGCGTTTTTCCCTCAAGCTCGCTAGCTATTTTCCAAGCTTGCAGTCTGCCCCCTCATAAACTTAACATAAGGGTTAAGTCTTAGCAGTCTTTTACCCCTCTCTCGTTCGCTTTGGTCTTTTCATTCCTTTTGTGGCCTGGATACCTCTTGGCTCGCGCTATTCCGCTCACATCAAAGCCTCTTTACTACTTTCTGCTCGTTACACGAAATTATGCGGGAACTCGTGTGTAATTTCGCTTTTCTGAACGAGCGTCTCGTAGATACCGGTCGAATCCGCGTTTCCTCCCAATTTTACGACGTATGGAAAGCATGATATCAAATATTGTAGGTTCCTAACGTCAGGAATGATTAAACGACGTTAATCGAGATTCCGCATATGTGAATATAAAACACATTGAGTATCAATATGACCGTAGCAAGTAGTATAACCAAACAATACTCAGACATGAATAGAAAACTTCAAACAAAAGACTCTACTGTTAAGGTTAAGGGTTCACAATCATATGTGACTCATCTGATCTATCACATTTAAAAATTTAAAATTTAAATAAAAATTTTATAATTGAAATTGAAATTTTAAAACTAAAGTTGAAATTAAAATTGCAATTTTAAAACTGAAGTTAAAATTAAAATTGAAATTTTGAAACTGAAGTTAAAATTAAAATTGAAATTTTGAAACTGAAATTAAAATTAAAATTGAAATAAAAATTTTGAAATTAAAATTAAAATTGAAATTTTAAAACTGAAATTAAAATTAAAATTTCTTAAAAATTTGTATAACTGGAAATAAGAAATCTATGATTGTAAAAAGTCTCCTAGGTCTATAACTAATTTTAATTTATAATAAAATTGACAAGTTTTGCTACCTTTTGATTTTAATTTTTCTGATCGAGTATTTTAGTGATAAATGTATTTTGAACTTCCATCTATATGTATCGCAAATGTGAGAATGGTGAAAATGGAGAAAAGGAAAATAAATCAGGAAACTTCACTGTGAAAATATTTAGTGTTTTATGATACGTGTAAATATTTACAACGGCTGTCAGTAAAATGTGTGTAAGCGTAAATATTGGTATCACATGTGAAAACGGTTGTAAAGATTTTAGGAGACTTTGATACTGATGATGGTCATTTGGACATTTTTAATTTTAAAATATGAGAATGATGCAAGTTAACCAAATAAACTTTGCTCTTTTATTCAATGAATCATGTGCTAATTTTATTGACATATGTTTGAAATAAAATTTGCTCTATTTAATGAATTTTTATATACTTCATATACATACGTTTAATTATTACGAATGATTAATTAATATTAATGTATGTAACGTTTTCACATTCCTAAAATACGGAAATATTGTCTCGAATAGATTAATATTAAGAATGAGATGTATAATTATTATGAAGTAAAAATAGTAAAGAGAATCAACAAAATTGTCATAAATGACGTACATAATTTTTCCACGATATAAGAAACTTGTCCGTAATATTCGCTGCAAACTTGTTAATTATACTTGCAAATCATACGCTACATAAAAGATGTTGCTGTAAAATGCATAAAATACATTTCGAATACAGAATGGAATTGTAAATTGTAAATTATACTTCCAAATTGTGCTTCATATAAAATGTGCGTAATAAAACATCAGTTTATAATTAGATTTATACTTCAGCAGAAAAAAATAAATAACTTCAATTATCACTTCATTTAAAAAATTGAATTCTAATTTTTAGGTACAAAATCATTAAATTTTCAATTAAAATTTAGTTCTCAGTCAAGAGAATTTAATTACGAACGAAACATTAATTATTAATTTGCGATTTCTAATATTAAAAACTTAATTGAATATTGGAATCCCTGTTCTACGTTCATATAATATTTGAAAACCACAGGGTTTAGGTAACTTTTACGTTCAAGATTATATTAAATGTAACCATTTTCGATTATGTAATAGAGACAATTTAAAATCTTCTGAATTTGCAATTTTTTGAATTTACATTCTTCCAAATCTGAAATCTCTCAAGTTTGAATTTGCAACCTTCCGAATTTGCAATCTTTCAAATTTGCAATCTTCCGAATTTGGAATTTTTCGAATTTGAAATCTCCCGAATTTGCAATCTTCCGAATTTGCAACCTTTCGAATTTGAAATCTCCCGAATTTGCAATCTTCCGAATTTGAAATCTCCCGAATTTGAAATCTCCCGAATATGAAATCTCCCGAATTTGCAATCTTCCGAATTTGAAATCTTCCGAAATTGCAACCTTCCGAATTTGCAACCTTCCGAATTTGCAACCTTCCGAAATTGCAACCTTCCGAATTTGCAACCTTCCGAATTTGCAACCTTCCGAATTTGAAATTTCCCGAATTTGAAATCTCCCAAATTTGCAAACTTCCCAATGTAAAATTTTTCGAATTTCCAAAGATACGTTTGAGCTTAGGCGTCCATTTTCCTCTCCTGACCAAGCTCTTCTAAACTAGAGCTCTTCTAAACACCTAGGTCAGCCTTTTCACATCAACTCGCCAACTCGTGCATTGATCAGTAATTTACTACCTTACAAATACAGTAAATTACATTACAAACATGTAGTACCATCAAACCTATACTTAAACCCGCAAACCTTCAATTCACCCTTTCGTTCAACAAAATCTAACACCTAAACATTTAATCCACGTCGTGAACTGTATCCGAAATACCCGCAATTACAAGAGTATCAAGATTAGACCTGAAGTTCGAAAATTACAAGTTTGTAATCTGTAAACTAGTTTTCCTGTCGTGCATAAAATCGAAATAACCTGTCTCGATTTGTTGTGCAACCTTTTTCCTACACGTACCACTTTTTCTTTATCGAACACCGAAAAGATATAAATTTCCATTTTACGGAGTTGGAGCGCGATTTAAATGGAAATGGTATCGCGTTTGAAAGCGACAGTAGAACCGCGTAATCCTACGATTCGTTCACGATTTTCTGCCACTCGTGTGTTCCTTTTCATTCGGCGAACAGTGAACAGTCAAAGTGTTTTCAAAGAAACCGCGGGGAGAAACGTGTTTCATGACGTTACAACCGCTGTTCGTTGAATTTTATTGCGCCTCCATTACCATACACCCTCGTCGTGGAACTTTTCGTCGCGAAACGACGTTTCAGCGGAGCGTCGTTTTTCAATAAAATTATCTCACCCCAAAATACACTGCGAAAATCACGTCCTTCGAGAGCACTTTACCATTATAAAAGATTTTACTTTCAAACAGTATCTTGGAACACATATTTCCTTCTAAAAGGGAAAAGGCATTTCGACGAATTACGTGGCGCAGATGGAAACTATTGAGTCCTTCTAATATTTTATTTTTTTAGAATACATAGTTACAAATTTAACAACGTAACTAAAATCTTATTATACAATTAATGATGCATATACAGTATGATTAATATACGATTAAAATAGATGGAAATGAATTAATAAATAAAATTGTGTTTGACAATCATATAGTACAGTTAAATATAATCATACAATACATTTTATATAAATATACTTACACTGAATATTTGATACAAACATATTTTGCAGATTTAATAAAAATGTAATTATACTGTACAGTTAGTATAAATACACTTATATAATATGTTCAGTATAAATCTAACCATACATGTTGAATATAAATAGTCATATTGTATATGTGATATGAATATCATTAGACATGTGTATAATGTAATATTTACATATGTATAATGATATTCATATTACATATACATGTTCAATATAAACAGTCATATTGTACATGTAATATGAATATCATTATACATATGTACAATGTGATATGTACATGTGTATAATGATATTCATATTACATATACATGTTCAATATAAACAGTCATATTGTACATGTAATATGAATATCATTAGACATGTGTATAATGTGATATTTACATATGTATAATGATATTCATATTACATATACATGTTGAATATAAATAGTTATATTGTACATGTAATATGAATATCATTAGACATGTGTACAATGTGATATGTACATGTGTATAATGATATTCATATTACATATACATGTTGAATATAAATAGTCATATTGTACATGTAATATGAATATCATTAGACATATGTATAATGTGATATGTACATGTGTATAATGATATTCATATTACATACACATGTTGAATATAAAAAGTTATATTGTACATGTAATATGAATATCATTAGACATGTGTACAATGTGATATGCACATGTGTATAATGATATTCATATTACATATGCAATATGACTATTTATATTCAACACGTATGGTTACATATGATACAAAACATACGTGATTCTCAAATCACCCAAATAAATATCAAAAAGTTTATACAGAACCCCGTGGAATACAGCAAAAATCTAGAGACCTAACCTCAAATCCTAGAGTACATTTTGTTATGGTAAGCATCGAAATTTGAAATTCTAGTATCCTCACATTCAAATATGTCGTTACCCAAAAAGCGCAATCTCGTCACCCGAAAGCTGTCGAAAACGATTAAAAAATGAAAAAGCACACGCGGCAATATTCGTAGCGGCGTTCACATACGACGCTGCAATCCCATCGAGATTGTCGCAGTCCGCGGGAATAACTCTGTTTTCGAAGAATGATTTCCTCGTAAACTCCGGATCGAATCGGTCCAACGTAGTTTTCTCGCTGCGGAATTCATCAAACCGTGTATTGTTTACCGAATAACTTGTCGCGCGTGTGCGCATGCATCTGGTTGACGGTGGAAAGAAATGTGAAGGCGGGACGAGTCTCGCGAAATTGCAATTCCGTCGACGAAATGGAGTTCCGGTATTTTATCTGACGTCCGGCCGCGTCCACGTGTTCCAGGTGGAAACGGATGAGGCGAACTCCTATATATACACCCGCGTCCGTCATTTCAGGAAACAGCTGGATGTAGTTTTGGAAAAATTGCAAACGACGATGGCATTCGTCATGAGAAACATTCCATTCCGGTGTATTGCGAGACTTGTCTCTACAGATTTCACTGGGAGAAAATATGTGACGCAGATAAGACCTTTTCGTTAACATTTTAGGGTTAGGTTCAAACGTCTCACCTTTCATGATGGAATATACATATATCATACTATATACATGCTGTATATCATGTATTGTACCATATAGATTATGTACAGTACCATGTGCTCTACAAACCACATAAAAATTCAATCATTTTTTTGTCAATGTATCTTGTTGATTAATTATATTTACATTTGGTGCCCAACAAATGACATATTCAACAAAAATATAAAAATAACAAATCCAATCTATAAAGCAGTAATAAAAATACAAAAAAGTATCAAATAAAAAACATGAAGTTTCTTTAGGAAACATAACCTAAAATTTTTCATATACGTACATTTGGTGGCCAACAAATAACATACTCAACAAAATAACACTCAAGAAAAATATTAAAATAAGAAATCCAATCTATAAAGCAGTAATAAAAATACAAGAAAGTATCAAATAAGAAATATGAAGTTTTTTTAAGAAACATAACCTAAAATTTTTCATATACGTACATTTGGTGCCCAACAAATAACATACTCAACAAAATAACACTCAAGAAAAATATTAAAATAAGAAATCCAATCTATAAAGCACTAATAAAAATACAAAAAAGATCAAATAAATGAAGTTTCTTCACGAAACATAACCTAAAATTTTTCATATACTAATCACTGGTATTCGTCTCTGTAAAAAGTTTAATGGATCATGGTAATTTGAGTCATTGTCCAATCGCCATTAGTGTTTGCTCTTATTATGAAAAGAGAATCGTGCTGTCTAATTTCCTCGCGATCGATGGCTCGGTTACTTTCGAATCATCACCAGGGAAGCTTTTTCGTTTCGAACGACGAGCATAACGCGGTTGAATCACCGGCAATTAGTGCCGGTGAATAGAACTATGGAAACAGAGACAACGGATTTTCGGTATAATGATAATTAGATCGTTTTGCACGTTTCGCCCGGTATATTCGTCCCATTGATCGCGAAACTTAATTACTCGAAAAAAATTTCCCTCGAGCACCGTGCAATTACGATTCAGACTAATCACGGGACAATTACGTTACTGGGCGATCTGAAAATTCGAGAAGATCGCGATTCATTTGTGGACGAACGTGTGTGGGAGATAACTTGAAACGTGTTATGTGGATTATGGTAGATAAAATGGAAGATATTATTTTGTAGTTTTAAATGTGCGAATTCCTAGATTTTTAGATTTTTGTATTCGCAGATTTTTAGACTTTTACATTTATTGTTCCTTAGATATTTAGATTTTTATATATGTAGAGAGTTTGTGGATATCTAAACACTTACATTCTTAGATCCCTAGATTTGTGGATTCACACATCACCCCAAAGAATGGGAATAAATTCTTAAATTCTTAGATCCCCAAATACCTAGGTCCCCAAATCCCTAAATCCATAGATCCGTATATCCATAAATTCCTAGATCCATAGATGCCTAGATATCTAAATCCCTAGATCCCTAAATCTATAATTCCTTAAATCCCTAATTCCCTAAATCCCTAATTCTCTAAATCCGTAAATCCAAAAATCCATAAATCCCAAAATCCCTAAATCTCTAAGTCGCTAAATTCCTAAGTCCCAAAATCCCTAAGTCCCTAAATTCCTAAATCTTCAAATTAACAGATCCTCAAATCCCCAAAATCCTAATTTTCCTAATCTCCCAATGTCCAAACACGAAATTTGAATTTCCCAAAATGAAATATTAAAAGTTGAAAAATGAAGAATAAAAAATATTAAATACCTATAACTCTCTGCGGTGAAATCGGATTAATACTCGAGTGCACGTACGTTGATTGGTTCGCATAAGATCTCTGTCCGCAACGACGAGTATTTCATCCTGTGCATCCAAGGAGCGTCGATATTTTCGATATCATCGAGGTTTCAGCGGTCTCGTCAATTTTATAGGAGCCAGGGAGGATTAAGTGACAGAAGCAATTGGCAATCAATTACAAGCGGTGATCATCGCGCGATTAGCCGTGCCGTCAGCCGCGAAATCGTTCTCATATAAATCACGCGACAACCTCAGTCGAAATCGGCCCCTAGGAAATCGTTGACCGTGTATATGTGTGAACCACCCCTTCTCGTGCTGCGATTCGATTTACGGATTGCTCCTCTCGATGTTCCGTTACCCTTCTCCCGTTCCCTCTAGCCCGTTGTCACCTGGATCCTTCTCACTTTCTCCACCGGAAACGAACGGAACCCGCTAGCTTCCGGTGCTTCATTGACGAGGCGTCAGCGCCAGATGTTGCTCTCCCTTGTACCAATCCTACCTCTAATTTCTGCCAAGCCTAATTCCTTCGCCTCGTTATCCTTGCCTTCGGCATTATACTAACTATTCCTAGACTTGCACTTTGTGTGTTTAATGGTTAATTATGTTAGGTATGATCTAACATAATGATATATACTTTATTTACCTTTGTTATACTGTGTTGCAGAATACATATATTCTGAATGTATTCTGTATGTAATTTATATTCATGTATGTATTTCATATATGTGTTTCGTATGCATATATTCATTCGTACATATGGTTTACTCACATATGTGTGTCACATACATGCGTTTGACCACATATGTATTTCGTATGTGGAATACACTGGTTTATTCATGTTTTGCACATATGTGTTCATTTCTATATGTGTTTCATACACATGTGATCTGTCATATGTGTTCATACACATGTGTTCTGTCATGTCTGACATAGTATGTCTTATATGCATGTAGTCATTCATATGTTTCATGTAAGCGTACATTACCTACGTATATGTATTACCTACATATGGCCATACATGTGTATTTCAAGTGGATGTTTTATTTCACATATGTTTATACACATATGTTCATTCATACACATGTTCTCTTCAGGTTTCCATTACATTAATTACCAAATTAAATTTTACAAAATATGTTACATATTAGTAGCACATAAAATTGATTAATTTAAAAAACAAGTTGTTGATTACAATGTAAAATCAAGAATTATCCACATAATACAGAGTAGAAGTCACGAACAAAGGATGCTTCCAATGAGGTCCAAATGTTGAATAATTAATGCAGACCCCAAAGTAATTCCGAAATCATAGAACGTTTCAAAATTGAAGGGAATATTCGCAGCGAAAGTTTTTTAGTATCCAGTGAACTGTTTGAAGCGTATTAAACCAGAAATCCACCATAAGCTGGTAGTAAAATGATAGCTGTACTAAACCAGGCATTTATGGGTTTATGTGGCACAGCTAATACCCTGATACCAGGATGCTGGTGGCCTTGCATTCAGTACAATTTAAACAGTTAAGAAAGTATTAAAAAACTTTAGAAATTCTCTGTTATTTTGAAGGGATATGTACCATGATTTTCATGATTTTATAACTCGCTGAAAATGAGATTGTGTGGTACACTGTTATAGTCTTCTAAAATAATTAAATTATTATTTTACAAAAATAGTGTAGTAAAATGTAAAAGATTTCATGTATAATTGATACCGTAAACAAAACAAAAATAAATCAGAACCACATTTCGCATCGCGATTGAAAACCAAAATTATATATTAAAACAGTTCAACGTTTCCGAATAATTTCCCCATTACCGCATTGCTAAAATTTATTTTAAATATGAATGAAAGATTAAATGACTATTTGATATCAGCCGATGTTTCGCAACAATCCTCTCATTTTGGTATTATTATTTGCAAATTGAAATTATGCAGAGTAATTTTAACGTTGCATCTTTCATTATTGAAACAGTTAAATCGATGCAACATGACGTAACGTTATAAATTTAATATAACGTTTCATATAAAGCATCAAAGCTTTATGCTTTCCAACAAGAAGTTAATAAAGGTTCTACACGTTTATAAACGTAGGAATAAACCGAAACTCGTGACGTATGGTGTGGTAGAGGGTTCATAAATTTATACGGCATAAGTCATCTGAAAGAATACATTCCTCTCTATTCCTTCAAGATACATGAAAATATCGTCAAGGGTAGAGATATACGAAGGGGAAGATATCAACAGAATCAAAATTTACTCACGATTATTATTTCCGAGATTTCATAAATATTTCTTCAGATGGAACAACATATTTTTCCTGACTCTCAGAAGGCATTAGAGTATGCTGTGCTACAATACGTTTAAAGTACTTTTGAATTATCGTACGAGAAAATATCTTATTCATAAGCTGAATGGAAATATTTCTTTTAATATTTTGAATTTAAGGATTTATTTATTTTTTGATCTAGGAATATGGGGGTCTAGAGATATGGGGATCTAGAGATATGGGGACCTAGGGATATGCGGATCTAAGGATATGGGGATCTAGGGATGTGGGGATCTAGGGATATGGGGGTCTAGAGATATGGGGATCTAGGGATATGGGGACCTAGGGATATGGGGATCTAAGGATATGGGGATCTAAGGATGTGGGGATCTAGGGATATGGGGGTCTAGAGATATGGGGATCTAGGGGTATGGGGATCTAAGGATATGGGGATCTAGGGATGTGGGGACTTAGGGATATGGGGACTTAGGGATATGGGGACCTAGGGATATGGGGATCGAGGGATATGGGGATCTAGGGATATGGGGACCTAGGGATATGGGGATCTGGGGATATGGGGATCGAGGGATATGGGGATCTAGGGATATGGGGACCTAGGGATATGGGGATCGAGGGATATGGGGATCGAGGGATATGGGGATCGAGGGATATGGGGATCTAGGGATATGAGGATTTAGGGCTATGGGGATCTAGGAATATGGGAGTCTAGGGATATGGGAGTCTAGAGATAAGGGAGTCTAGGGATTTGGGGATCAAGGGATATGGGTATCTAAGTATTTTTGGATCTAAGAATATAAGGATCCAGAGATTTTTTGATCTGGCGATATGGTGATCTAGGGATTTGTAGATCTAGGAATCAAGAGATCTAATGATCTATGTAAACGTATAATAAACACTAATATAATAAATTTGAAAAATTTGCTCTCCAAAATTTCTAAATTCCCAAGTTTTCAATCTCTCATATGTGTTTCCCTAAAATAAAAATATAAATAATTAACTCCCTATGCAAGTTCCTATCCTACGTTACACCACCCTATACACACTTACTTCAAGACAGTTTGTTCAAGAAAATTGATTGTTTTCTTGAAAGGAGGTGGTCGAAACGCGGGCATACCAAAGCCGAAACCGTGGCAGTTATAGTTGCTCATTAAAATAGTTAAGCTCTATTACGAGGCGATTAGGTTCGCGAGACTCTGAAGCAACACGCCCTATTGTACATCAACGCTGTCGCTGAGGTAGCTGATAATAATGGCTGGATGTCGTCCTGGAAGTTTAGCGATGCTGCAGCTGCGAGCTATATTACGTCGGATCTGTTGATGGATCTTTACTGCAGATTACTCGCCTCGTTCATTACGTTCAAGAAAAACTCCTGCCATCTAAATTTCGAGGGTGTCAAGTTTATGTCGATATTTTAAACACTTGACACAGCGTTAGACACCATCATTCTTTTTATAAATTATTTTGTTGGGTGAAGCTTTGTATGGTGTTAAATAACTTTTGATTATTCATTTGCTGATAATTTTATTGAGATAGAATTAGTTTATGATAGGAGAGGTAGGAATTTAGAGAAAAATTTAGAAATGTTCGAATTTAAAGATTTGAACATTTTTTAGTTTTCTAGGCTTTTATGATTTGGATATTTTTTAGTTTTCAAGCTTTTATGGTTTGGATATTTTTTAGGTTTCAAGCTTTTATGGTTTGGATATTTTTTAGTTTGCAAGCTTTTATGGTTTGGATATTTTTTAGTTTTCAAGCTTTTATGGTTTGGATATTTTTTAGATTTCAAGCTTTCATGGTTTGGATATTTTTTAGCTTTCAAGCTTTTATGGTTTGGATATTTTTTAGTTTTCAAGCATTCATGGTTTGGATATTTTTTAGTTTTCAAGCTTTTATGGTTTGGATATTTTTTAGGTTTCAAGCTTTTATGGTTTGGATATTTTTTAGTTTTCAAGCTCTTATGGTTTGGACATTTTTTAATATTTATTTTTCAAATTTTTAATCAGTTGATATTTGCAAGTTTATATACTGCAAATGTTGATTTCAAATCTTCCAAATATTCACATCCCCAAATTTCTACGTTCCTAAATATCTTCATCCTCAAACACCTACATCAACGAAGTCCGTTCTAAAATTTCCAAGTTTCCAAACTCCTCAATTTGATACCTTTTAATCTCCAGATCCACAAATTTCTATTGTGGACTGTTAATTTATGACCTCCTCAATTGGCCTCTTTGGTACGTTGGAAACAGTCCAACTTCGACAGTCCGGTCTGAGAGAAATAAACAAAGGATCTTCGACTTGGCCCACCTCGTCGATTACGTACTCTTAAGTGAGCTTTGACTTTTCTTCGACTGGCTAAAAAATCGATCAAAATTCAACCATTTTAGAGAATAATTCTCCTAGCACTATTACCTTATCCACTTCTTAAATATTTTACTAGATTTTATTTAAATTTGATGTTCAATGACGAAGTTACTTATGTTGATCAATGTGTTATGTGGTTCTGAAAGTATCATTTGGACTGCGTTATATTTTCAAATTTCTGTACCGACCTCCTCAAAATTCCAAACTTTCTAAATTTCCTCCTTTCTCATTCCCAAAATTTAAGGACAAAAAAGTCGTTCCTCAGCTGCCATATTTTCTCCACGGAAACGAAATTTGCTGTTGACTGTACGTACACGGTGCGTCAAATTAAACCGACAAACAGTGGTTAACATTCGGCATAGTTGCTCTGCGGCATAGCTCGACCGCAGTCTTTTAAGATTCAACACGCAACTGGCAACGTTTGACTCGGTGAATTTGCAACTGGTCTGTTTATACCATTCCTTCATACCGGCGTTGTAGCTGTTTGTTAATTATACGCCGGGCTACCGAGAGAACAACCGGTGGAATAACTTAAAGATAATAAAGACGGGCCGCAGTTGAAGTTTCAGTTACGTGTCGAGCGGAGGATTCCATCGTGTGAATTAAACGCTGGGTCTACGATTGAAATTAAACGTCTGCGAGCGTTTGCCGGGGAATATAATAATAATTGTAGAGGAATTATATGCAATTATTCATTAGACGAAATGTGGGAACTTGGAAATTGAGGGAATTTTGAGGGAGGGTATAAATATTAAATTCGATTGCTGAGTGTGTGATGTGAAGGAAGCATGATTGACGAGAGTATGTAATGAGTTAAGTAGATAGTTGTAGTAAATGTAGATTCAGTTAACGTTGAGGGAAATTGTGATATAAATTCAAGTTGTGTTTAGTTAATATAAATGTATATGGAGTATAAATTATATTAGTAGAAATTTAACGTGACAGAATGTATTGTTGTTAACCCTTTAACCTATAACTACATGTCACACATGTAACACTACAAGAATGTGATAAACCAGACTCATATTTTCACTGTATCATTGTATCATGATAATATGTATCCTCACGGATTTCTGAAAATAAAAGGAGCCTAATATTGTAACATTCAGTTGTCTTAACGTTGTAACAATAATTAGATAATTATGTGAATGCCTAGAAAATTATAGGTTAAGTAGTTAAGTTATAAAATGCATATCTCAGCAAGAGGATCTCAATACAAGAGTCTACGAGTCATTCAAAGTGAATATAAGAGTCTAGCAATCCAAAGTGAATATAACGAATCTAGAAAGTATCCAAACCGAATATAAAAGTCTAGGAATATTTTAAAGTTAGCTTCGCCGTTATTTGAAGTAGATCAACATGGTGACTGTAAACGTATAAAATACCTCGATTAATATTTTATAAACTGGTATTCTGAAAAGAGCTTTAACGTTTAGATCGATCAGGTTCCTCGATATCTCGATTGTACTCCGTAACAATATCAATATTTGCAATTAGAGCCAATGGTAGAAACATCGATACCGATTGCACTCAAGCGATGCACAAACACCATTCAAACTATTTGAATAATTGATTTCGATCGTTGTCAAGCTAACTTCCTTCTGCTTTAAACTAATCAACGATGAGATCCCCAGTTACCAAGAATATCTCCGAGAAAATTCGACCGAATTCGTTTTACATGCTACGGGTTTCAAGTGCTTCGAAATTTCATTCGAGAATTACGAGACAAATTCAAACTGTGTCACGATAAACAGTTACGAAGTTTAATATCGCGTGCAAGATGCAAATTTCTTGTCATTTTCGTGGGGATTTGCTAAGTTCTAACTTTCTAAGAATAGCGCACTCTATACGAACAGTATTACACGGTTTATTTAAATTTTGAGTGTTTAATTCAATTCTGTATCGAACACGATGTCAGAGATTGGGGTGAAATTGTTCTACCTTTGAAACGTTAAATATTCGATTTCACTTAAGAGTGGTTCGATTCAGAAAAAATATTGTTAACGAATCTTATAGTAAAAGAATATGTCTTTCTCAAAGATAGGAATTATACAGGGTGCCTCACAACTAGTGTAGGTCCCCGAAATTTAGGAATAAGGAATTTAACGCGTGGGAGTTCAACGCATGAGAATTCAACGCGTGAGAATTCAACGCTTTGAATTTCCACGCGTTAGATCTCCACGCGTGAGAATTCAACGCGTTGAATTTCCACACGTTAGATCTCCACGCGTCGAATTCCTACGCGTTGAATTCCCACGCGTTGAATTCTCACGCATTAGATCTCCACGTATTGAATTCCCACGCGTTGAATTCCCATACGTTGAATTTTCACGCGTTGAATTCCCATGCGATGAATTTCCACGCATTAGATCTCCACGCATTGAATTCCCACGCGTTGAATTCTCACGCGTTAAATTCCCATGCGTTGAACTCCCACGCGTTAAATTCCTTATTCCTAAATTTTGGGGACCTACACTAGTTGCGAGACCCCCTGTATGGCCCCGCACGAAGCAATAAAAAAGAACAAAAATATTATCCGAGACAAAAGATTTTCTGTTCCTTCCAAAAAATTTGTCTCGTTTCTTTGCAGAATATCGAGCAGATTCATATCGAATGCCGAGCGCAACACGAAATTGTCGGACAAAAGGCGGGATTCTCTGTTGAATGCAGTCGAGAAGGTGCATTCGAGAGCGATAAACGAATCGTAGAAAATGCGATGTAATTTGATTTTTCTCCTGCTCGATGAAGCGGTTTTCTCGTCTTTCTATTGGACCGTGTTTCCTGTACAACGATCTGTGTACACACCGATATCGACGCTCTCGTAACTCATCGTTACGACCTACGAGAGAGGAGATAATAACTCTAAAACTCTCGTTTATGCTTACGCGACCGATTTGCCTGGTGAATCATGGGTAATTTTGATAAACACTCGGTGAGTGTATTTTCGCGATAACAGCTTTGATTGGTGTACTTTTATTGTCCTGATTGATCACGTTCGTTTGCGTTCGCCATTTGTTAAACGTACGATACAGCTGGAAAAGAGGGGAATTTTAAAAATTACATTCATCAAAAAGAGACTGTGTATCAATAAATATAAAACGAATTTTGCCTCTGTATTTTTAGATATTTCTTTTTGTGATTTTTTTGTATGGACTACTTAATGGTTTACTTGTACTACTTAGATTGTGCTATTTACAGTAGTAATATTTAGGGGTACGGTAAATTCTTTGCAATCGACTGTTTTGCTCAAACTACTTATCAATTAAATTTCATAAAATTTGTTAAGTATCTCAGCAAGAATGCTGGAACAACAATTTTCCGATCATTAAAGAATACAAAGAGTTCACGGATGCGGATACAAGAACCATAACAGAAGAACAGACAGCCTTTGATATTTTCCGTTTCATTGTATCTGTGCACACGAATTGAAAGAAGGCTTACGACTTGTTAGTGTCTTCTGCTGCTCTGAATAGCACAGAAGAACTCGGAATGAAGAGTCGTGACATGTCGCTGATATGTTCATAATGTGACAACAATACGGAACAGCGGTATCGATGAAACTTTTCATTTCTTTCTTCGACAGTTCCCTCGTCGATTTATTTCACTTGCTCCACTTCCTTCGAAGATGCGGGAAACCAGTGATATTTCGAATGATTTAGCACATTCCAGCATACGTGACACACATGCTCTAATAAAAATTACTGCGGTTAAACTAAACTCGTTATTTCTATAATTATTCGATGAAACTATCGTTGATAACAATTAGGTTAATCGAAGTGTATCATGAAATATTTTCCAGTATGTTAATTTATTGTGACCTTTCAGCGTATGTTGCAACACATATGTAAATATGTGTACTTGCAAAAAAAACTGCACTTGCAAGAAAAGTACTCTTGTTCTATATAAAATAATATGTATTCTAATATATCTGACAAGTCAGTTTTCAAAATGTCCACCACGTTAATTTTTACCAAAAATTTCACTCATACCATTTTAAAAAAGATCCGCGAAGAAATCCAACACCGTAAAATTCCCTCTGTCGAACTGCACAATTGCGAACGATTTCCGTTGCAGCTCTTCATCCAATTAATAAGCCGGTATCGTGAGAACAGTGATAAACGGTAAGCAAGAGAACGAAATCGTTGCGTACCGTGAAAATGAGTTTTCGTTTGGCGAAATAAAGCGTTCTCCGTTCGCGAACCGACGGAAAAACATAAATTTCATGGCAATTTATACAAATTACGTAGAACCATTAACAACGGCAGAGAACAGCGTCCGTTCTACTGGGCTATTTTATAAATCAGCGTATCTCTGAGCTTTCAATCCTCGGTGTACAACCCCCGCCACTTTCATCCCCCTTGCGCACCTCTACACGTTTCCGCGTTCAATTTACTTTTTGTTTTCCCTTTCGCCCTCCTCTGCATCCCCTCTGTTACCGAACTTTTACCAGTTGTAGCTGAATTTTACCGTGAATCCTGTTTATAACAATAACCAACGCGTGTAACGAATTACACGACGGCTGCAGGGAAAAGTTCAACGAGTTTGACGTTGGGCGATTTTTTTTTCAGTCGCGAAAGCTGCGATGATTCCGATTTGCAGTTATGGAGGGAAACCAATTTTTACGGTGACCGAAATACAGCGGACCATGACGAGAGCATTATGATTCTAGCGGTATGACGCGATTCAACTCATGTATGAGTTATTTTATACTATGAGTTGGGGAAATAACGAATGCGTAATAAATAGGTACTGTTGTCGATTGTATAGGAATGTGATTGTTTGAAGGTAGTTATTTTTTATGGACACATACGGGGTGTTAATTGTCAAATGCTATTTTAAAGTTAGAAAATTTTATTTCTACAACTCACTGTTTTTTTTCGGATCACTTACAATTGATGATATAAATTTTCGTTAAAATAATTATTAAGCAAATTTTTCGTCTGTTATATTGTCTCTACAACTTCAATTCTCAAATCCAAAGATGTACAAATTTTTAGTGTTCGCAACTTGAACATCTACAAACTCGGATTCATCAATATGTAGTAGGTCATAGAATGCATATTATAGGAAGAGTTATTCACACAATCCTCCACGCGTGAAATGAAGGAGGAGAAACGAGGTTAGGTATACACTTAACTTGATCAAACGCGGCGAAGGTTTATATCGAAACAGCATAATTGTCCGAGAAAATTCTATTCTTTTCGGGCAAAGTTGTTTCTAGCCTCGCTAATGGCAGCCGTTATCTTATACAATTCGCGCCTTCCATCAGCCGCTCTTTTATACGATGCAAATCGCTTTTTTGTTCAGCTTCGCTGAAGGACGAGCCGGGAAATTGCTCGTGACCTCTTGAAAGGATTCCTCGGCGAAACGGAGGACAAAGGTACCCACGGCGAGATCTAACCCTTTGTCGTGGCCCGATAATAATTGTCCCTCCGTAACTCGTGAGATGCATTCAGGAGTGCGTTAAAGTGTATCACGGTGTCCCAGTGTTTTACGTAAACCTTCGGCTGTGTAACGTCGAGATACCGACCCAGAGGGAATTTATTATACGGCACTGCCTGTCCCTTTGAACGGAAATTAAGATCACGATGGCACAGAACAGCGCGCCGAGCGAAACTCAGATTCGATTTCGCGAGATACCAACCCGACGGATGTAAATCTTTCGAATAACTTTATGAGCATCGCCAACAAACCCAGATGCAAAACTTATCGAGTCTTTTCCTTGTATCTCGCAGTTTTCGACGGTTCGGAAGCGAGAAATTATATCAGCCTTGTTACGCTGCGTGAACTTCTGTCTGATGAGATATGCCGATCAAAATTGAATCTTGAAATTTTCAAATATTTTTACGGTAATATTGTAGACAGTACTAACACAGGGTGTCTCATAATTAGTGCAGGTTCCTGATGTATGAATGTAGCTGTATGAATATAACTGATGTGATACCGAATAAGATTTCCCTTTCCAAAAATGAGGTTTCAATCTTCGTTTCTGAATTATTAAAGTATCAAAATTTCTAAACTACTAATTTTCCAATTCTTCCACACAAAATCCAACAATAAAAATTTTTAACATTCCAAAGGTCCCAAATTCCAAATTATTAAATTCTGAAATTTGATGAAACATGGAGCAAGTTAAAAGTGCCGAACATTCTGCATCGCGTTATGAACATATTGTGTTATGAAGAGTTTACTGGAAACTCACGGTGCGTCTTATTGGAATTGTTTATACAGGCGGTCGATCGAAAATTCTTGCTTTCGACGGAATGCCTGGATATCAAATTTTATCGAGTGGTCAGCTGGCCGGCTGGAAAAATACTTGGCTTCGTAAAGATTCCTGGTATGTTAGCAAACTGCCATAGTTTTGCACGGCGAGGTGCGCCGGCCCGCGGCTCACACTATACACTTCTTTACTGCTTCAAAGTCCGACCAACACACTTCCCGACTCCTTAACTATGAAAAACGGTTCAAACTTGCATACCGTGTTTAAAGTTTCGCCAAAGCAATTGAGAATTCTCCGTAAAACTCCGTAGACGTGTACTGTTAGACGGGGACGCATTTTTCGATTTCAGGATGAGATTCTTTCCTTGGTTCGAGGATTAACGATACTATAGAAACTGACACTTTTGAAAACACAGTGCTTTTTGCTATTATACTTTATTTTATTGTACCTAGTATTGTTGCAGAATTAATAGGAAAGCATAAGTTTGAAAATTTTGAAATTAGTCAATTTTAGACTCAAAAAATTTAGAAACCTAAGAACCTCAAAATTTATATTGAACTTGAAAATTGAACATGTCAAAAATTTTTTAATTTACAAAATCATAAACTCGTCAATCTAAAAGCACTCTAACTTTAAAAAAAAATATGAATCTCTGCATCAATTGACTACAAAAAATTTTTAAATTTACAAAATCATAAACTGGTAAATCTAAAAAACACTAACTTAAAAAAAATATGAATCTCGATTGTCTTCGTTAAAAAAATTAATCCAAAAAGTCTCCCTGAAAGTATTTCCATCTTGAGGAACAGTTTTCCTCCGTTAAAACAGGGAAGATATTAAAAACGTTCTACTTGAACTTTATCTTCCGGTCGATCAAGCAATCGAGCATCCTCGGCTTTTCGTCCTGCTGAATAAGCCGAAGGCGAAGTTAAATAATGATTCCAGGACACGCTCACATCTAAGCCACACCTTCGAATAATATAACGGCTCTGCCATTGAGCGATCACCCAATAATTTCGGATCGCTGTTCCCTGCAAGATGAGCATCTTTTACTGAGAACGATCCTTCGTTGAACCGTGACGGTAGTTCCCTTTAAAAACCTGTCCTCAGGAATTTTATCCTGCTCCTTTTTCTACGAGTTTCGTATCTCCTGTTCGTTCGCTTGTTTCGATTGAACAAGATTCCTGCCTTGTTACGGAACACGGCGAAAAAGAGAGCTGACCAACGTGAAGAATGGCTTCGCCAAGGACAGTTTAACCATTTCTCTTCTGCCAATGAAATTGAATGCTTTCATACCGTCGAATAATAAATTTCCTGCTAAATGGTGCTTTAAGAGACGCATAAATACATTATCGCGTTAAGGTTTGTTCGATGCTTTGGCACATTTGAATTTTAGATTATGGGTTTTGTTTTTTTTATTTATTAAAGTCGCCCGTTTATTTTTGTGCCATTTTTAGTAGTATAAGTTGCTAGATATTATAGTTCCTAGTTTGGAAAATTTCACAAGGTTCAAATATTCAATTTTCCAATTTCTCAAATTTCCAATTTCTCAAATTTCCAATTTCCACATTTTCCAATTTCTCAAATTTCCAATTTCCACATTTTTCAATTTCTCAATTTTCCAATTTCCCAATTTTCCAATTTCTCAATTTTCTAATTTCTCAATTTTCTAATTTCTCAATTTTCCAATTTCTCAATTTTCCCATTTTTCCACTTTTCAATTTCTCAAATTTCCAATTTCCTAATTTCCCCATTTCCCAATGTCCCCATTTTCCAATTTCCCAATATTCTAATTTTCCATTTTCCCAATTTTCCAATTTTCCAATTGTCTTATTTCTCCATTTCTCAATTTTCCCATTGTTCCATTTCCCACTTTACCAATTTTCCAATTTTCGAAATTCGATTGTACAATTTCTAATTTTCCAAACTTCTCAATTTTTTAATTTCACATTTCCAATATTCTAAATTTATAAATTTTCTAATTTCTACATTTCCACACCTACTAATTTCCAATCTCTTAAATTTTTTAATTTTCCAATTCGCAATTTCTCAATTTTCTCAATTTCCAATATTCCTGAAATTTTCCTCTAGTTTCCAATATTTTAAATTCCTTCAAACAAGCTATGTCATGTGCTTCATAACTCTTTATCACGATAAAACTACCACTCGTTCAACTGCGCTAATAAAAAATTATTTCATTTCACATTGTAACCACATATTTATTGTAAAATAAAGTTATCGGTTCCCTAAAAAAGAACCACACGAGCACGTGAAAGGCGAATAGAAAAGTGCAATACACGAAAGAAGGTAATTGCAAATTGCGGAACGAACTATTCGAGAGGTAATTAACTTTTGATACAAAATCAGTGAGCTTTGTACACAAAGCAAAAGTATTTTAATCTCGCGAGTCAATTAAAAATCTATAATCGTTTGTTCCGCTCGTAACCCCGTCGTTCACCCTTCAATCGGGGAATAAATTCATCGTCGACAAACACGAGAGTCGACAGAGCGCGGTCGACAAAGTGCGAAAATCGATTTTCCATAGCCCTCTCTTCCTGCGGACGAAAACTTCCGCCCTTTAAAGAGTCTCATTATTTTCCTGCCAGGAACGATCGTTCCTAGTCGAATTCGACCACCCCCCGGCTCGTTTCTCTCGCCCTTCTTCCATCCCCGTTTTCGTCCAAGGGGATGGTGATCGAGGGACGAGAGTCGAGGGTGGACGAGATTGATAAATTATCGGCTTGAAAAATGCAAAACCGATACTCCAACAACCCACCACTTGCCTTGCCTGTATATAGGGTGTTCGTGAAGCTTGTGGTTACATTGATACTCCGTTGTTATGTTGTTTACCATGTGCATACTTTCTCTGAATCTGTGTTTGATAATTTTTTATTGAATATTCAAATATTTTATAACTCTTGAGTTTAGATATTTTTGTATTAAATGATCTACAGTTTTTATTTTTCTGAACTTCTGTCTTGTTGGTTTCATTTTTACTTAAAAACTATACTCATGTGACTATGAATACTGATGTTATAACATATAGTGCACAGGAGGTTAAAATTGAAGCTAGAAAATAAATAAACAAATGATATTACATAAATTAATGTATCTACACCCATTTTCTACCTTGATGACAATCAACACAGGTTTCAAAATAACCATCTCAACAAATTTTATAAAATGCAAAAGAATATTTGTAAAGATTTGATCATTTTAGTGTTAAAAAAGTTTGCATTTAACTAGTATTAAATTCATACTGATTTTCAATATGAACTTCCTTACACACATTCCTATCACTCATGTGATCACACATGTGATCACACATGGTCGCAACATGTGAAGCGCCCTGTAGTCAAAGTACTCTTAAGGTGTCATATACGAGTCAATATAACATAAATTAATATATCGACACCTATCCTCTACCTTGATGACAATCAACAGATTTCAAAATAACCTCCCCAAAAAATTTTACAAAATAAAAAAGAAAATTTGTAAAGAATTGATCATTTTAGCATCAAAGAAGTTTGTATTTAACTAGTATTAAATTCATACTAATTTTCAATATGAACCTCCTTAATCTTGTCTCCTTAACTTCCTTAACCATATGTGATCACATGTGATCGCAACATATGAAGCGCCCTGTAGTGAAAGTCCTAAGGTGTCGTATAGGAGTCAATGCCATACATCGCGAATATAAGCTGACTATACGCGATGAATTCAGGCCGATTCGTGTTCTCCACATAAATTTCGACGCGATGCCACGTCGGCTGTCATACGGAGGAAAAACTGCAGGCTGCATCACGAGTGCATATCCTTCATTTTCGCGCAGCCAGTCGCCATGTTGGCGTGGTTAAAATGTCGACGAACGGGAGCGTAACGACAGCCCCGTGTCCGTGCACCGTGAATTAAAATGTTATTGCCGAATTTTCACTAGACGAGGCGTACTCGAAAACTTTCCACGTTTCACTGACGCTGCTCACTTTGATGTTTCAACGTTGCTTTTCAAATTCACTGTTCCTTCGCTGTTGTTTTATGTCTTTCGGTGCTTCGAAACGTTCGAACAATCGATACTGTCGATACGAGGCTGGCATTTTTACGGCTTTGTGATCTGTTAATTTGAGGGTTCTTTATTTCAGAGACATTTCTCTGAACATCTTGTTAATCTTGTAAGGTCAAGAAGTTTTAGTACCTATATCCCTTTGCGCCCCTCACTGGAAAAAAACGGTGAAAAAGAATTTGTTTAAATTTTTCGACATTTCATAACAAAGTGACGGAACTAAAAAAAATATTTTAAAATAGCCCAATCCCTTGTGAATAAAACAAAAAAGAATTTAGCTAAATCGGTCGAGTAGTTTCTGAGAAAAAAATTCATAAGTGAAGGCTATTTTCGCAAAAATGGGTAAAAATTGCAAACTTTGAAGGCTTATTATTTTTTAACAAATTCGAAATTGGCAAAATGATGACTTAAACCCCCTCTAATTTCACATGGACTACAATATATTTTGATTAAAGCAAAATCACAGATTGTCAGGTCCAAAAGTGAACAATTGTGAAATGAGCCGTCGGGAAAGTAACTGAGGTGACGTTACGCGGCGCGAAGTAATCCGGCGGGTATTAAACGATTAGTCGCGATAGTTCTCGAACGTTCTATGGAATCGCCACAATTGACAGAGTTTTTGCGGGCCGTTGGTCGACGAGTAGACAACACCTCCGGTTCGCAACAAAAACGAGGAAAATGAGGGAAACGTAACTGTTGGTGTTCGCGCACGGTGTCAGGCCGCAACAAAACCGATGCCTCGAAAACAGTCTCGCCTAAAGTGAGCGATGAAACGAACACAGAGAGCAGTTTCCGTTGATAACGACCGTCCCGAAACAAAATACTCCGTAGCGCGGGAATACCGCAGACCACTTTCAGCTGTCTCCGCCATCCGACGACTCTATTCACTCCTCTCTTTTCTCTCTTCTTCGTTCACCTGTAATTTCTGAACGTTCACGACGCTTCAACGTGCTGAATTTACGCTCTGCGCTCGTCGACCGGAGAAAGTTCACCGATTTGCCCGACGCTTTTACCGCTCTAGCTAGTTTCTTGCGGTTTTCTTTCTTTGATAGTATGAAAACGATCGCGGAACTTTGATGTACTTTATTTTGTCGTGTTATTCGACGGGAACAAATCTGACTTTCTTGGGGAAAAATGTGGTAAACTGGGAGGGAGATTGGTTGTTGGTTTTTGGGGAGTTCTGAGGATTTGAACAATTTAGGGATGTGGAGATTGGGGATCTTTGGGATTTGGGCATGTATGGGTGCGGGGATTTATGGAATTGGGGGTCTTGGAATTCGTGGTTTTGGAATTTGGGGTTCTTGGAATTTGAGGGTCTTGAAATTTGAGGATCTTGGAATTTGGGGGTCTTGGAATTTGGGGGTTTTGGAATTTGGGGGTCTTGGAATTTGGGGATCTTAGAATTTGGGGGTCTTGGAATTTGGGGGTCTTGGAATTTGGGGATCTTGGAATTTGGGGATCTTGGGATTCGGGAGTCTTGGAATTTGGGGATCTTGGAATTTGGGGGTCTTGGAATTTGGGGGTCTTGGAATTTGGGGGTCTTGGAATTTGGGGATCTTGGGATTTGGGGATCTTGGGATTTGGGAGTCTTGGAATTTGGGGGTCTTGGAATTTGGGGATCTTGGAATTTGGGGGTCTTGGAATTTGGAGATCCTAGAACTTGGAGATCTTGGAATTTGGGGATCTTGGAATTTGGGGCCTTGGAATTTGGAGATTTTGGAATTTGGAGGTTTTGGAATTTGGAGATCTTAGAATTTGGGGGTCTTGGAATTTAAGGATCTTGGAGTTTGGAAATCTTGATATTTGAGAGTCTTGCAATTTGAAAAAACAAGAATTTGTAAATGTGGGGATTTGGAGACCTAGCCAAAAGTTTAAGCATCATGATTTAAGTTGTTTTGATACAAATCAGTGAAGCTTGAAGGATGAAGTGGAAAGTGGGAAAATGCAAATGGTAGGACAATTTCAGAGTTCTAGTATTATTGGGTTAGGAGTACAGGAGTAGTAAAGTTTCTAATTAAATTGTGGGTTTTTGGAAAATGACTGTAGACAGGGTGTTACAAGAGGTTGTAATAGTTTATTATGAACTTGGATCTCTTAAAACATCTTTGTTAAGTGGCATTTTAATCGTTACAGTTGCTTTTGTTAGTTTGATGGTACAAAATTATGGGTTATAGAAAATCAGTAGGTAATATTAGGTACTTTTTTATTATTTATTATATTAATAGTTTGTTTGAATCGTTTATTCAATATGAAATAACTTGATGTCTTTAATATTGAAATATCTAGGATTTAATGACGTCGAATTACAATCTAATAATTAAAAAAAATCAATTTTGTCCTTAGAGTATGATTACTGCCAGAAATGAAAACTATACCCTGACAACAGAACGCATATGAAATAAACAGAAACTAAAGCTACTACCAAATATTTTCCAGTGTGCAGTATGTTTCTACAATTTTAATTAAAATTGAAATTCCCAGTTGCGTTGTACGGAACTTAATTGAAAATGTTTTTGAAACACTAACATTAGCTGTATTAGCGGTCAACCAGCTTTAATGTTTTCGAGTTGTAGAAATATTTTCCTAAGCAAAGTTCGCTATTTAACGCAGAACGAAGTGCTGCACATTTCAACAACCGACGCTTATCATAACCGTTTCAACTATACTTGAAAATCATTAACGTCCTATTGACTTTAATTATTATTGCGTGTTTCTCGCTTTGTTGGAATTTGTATATTTCTCTAAAAGTACATTTACATTCATTCTTACTTTCTGAAATAGTTGATAACAAATTATAAAATTATTCTAATGGTCCAAATAATTAATTGTTAGATTATTATTGAGGTAGTTAATTTTAGTGTAAATTGTTCTACTTGTTTTAGAATGTTTTAGAATTTTTATTAAATATTACGCGCGCTCCGCCTCTAGGCTCGAAGCCATCGCTCTCGCGTCTACGCATGCGTAATTCTCGCGCTCTGAATTTCCACGCGTTGAATTCCTACGCGTTGGATTTTCACGCGATGGATTTTCACGCGATCGATTTCCGCGCGTTGAATTTCCACGCGTTAGATTTCCACACGTTGAATTCCTACACGTTGGATTTTCACGCGATGGATTTCCACACGTTGAATTCCTACACGTTGGATTTTCACGCGATGGATTTCCACGCGTTGAATTTCCACGCGTTAAATCTCCACGCGTTGAATTCCCACGCGTTGAATTCCCATGCGTTGAATTTCCACGCGTTGAATTCCCACGCGTTGAATTCTCACGCGTTGAATTCCCACGCGTTGAATTCTCACGCGTTGAATTCCCACGCATTAGATCTCCACGCGTTGAATTCTCATGCGTGGAATTCCCACGCGTTGAATTCCCATGCGTTGAATTCCTACGCGATGGATTTCCACGCGTTGAATTTCCATGCGATAGATCTCCACGCGTTGAATTCCCACGCGTTGAGTTCGCATGCGTTGAATTCCCACGCGTTGAATTCGCACGCGTTGAATTCTCATGCGTTGAATTCCCACGCGTTGAATTTCCTCGCGTTAAATTATATTTTATATTTCCAAAAAATATTTCTGTAAATGTAAAAACACGTCAGAGTTCATTCTATAAATATAGAATATAAACTCACAGTTTTACCAAAAATAACAAATATAAAATTACATCGTTCATGCGGTCCACCGAAATATTTTATGTAAAACCAATTCTCAAAATAAAAAACTTTCCCCAATTTTCGAAAAGGACGCAAATCTTTTTAGGACGAAACAGTTTCGAAATATGTTCAAGATTTGTTGCACGGGTTTCTTTAGAATTGTTTGAACGAAAGCTACCGCTGTTCATCAGTTGGCATGTTCTTTCAGAGAACTGCTTTTCAGATATTTCTGGCTCGGCAGGATTTAAGGTAGCCCAAGCTTGTCGAGTGTGTCCTTACGATTGTTATTTCACGACCGTCCAAAGCAATCGTATTCTTGTTATTTCAGGACCTTGGCTTTTCCTAGCTTTGTCTTCGCAGAAAATCTCACGATATTCCAACCATGGAAATCTTTGCTCCCGACACGGATATTTTCCTTTTAAAATTAGACCAAAACGTAACAAGATTCCTTCGTCCCATGAATAATTTTTGCTATACCCAGATTTTCGTTTGATTCGTTCAAATAATATTGATCGATGTATTATGATAATATTATCATTTTGTAACAAAGTGTACTTTGACTTGCTAGAATTATTCTCATCTTTGCGTTTTATATTCTGTACCTTGCTTTGACTTCTCTGTCTTGCTTTGGCAGAGAAACTGTTTATATGAAACCACTCAATGAATACATTTAATTTGTATGAACATGTAATATGTGTTTCATTTGCATGATAATGTATATTCAATTTTTATGAGAAAATAATATACTCAATTTTTAGAATAATGTAATATATTCAATTTATATAATAATCCCACATAATCAATTTGCATAATAATATAATATATTCAACTTATACGAAACATTAATTATTCACAATTAAAAATTCGTCAACGAAAGACAAATTTATTTATGCAATCTATTAGAAAAATAATACGTTCATGAAATGCAGTGAAAATACTGAAAATCCTAAAGAAAGAAACGTTTGAAAAGACCTGTAACATTTTTCTTTGACTCGTCAAATCCCAGTTTGAATGCACGATGATCTGTATTCTGTAATCAAATTCCGCTTATTCTGTTAATTACTAAAGTCCGCTTAACACGTGCGTAGTGCATACAGGATCGAACGTGGTACACGCTTTAATCCTTCGTAGCATGGCTTCAAACACATCAGATCATTTAGCAGGGTGTATTTCGCACGTGATCACATTGATCTTACAGGATCACTTACATGGGCGTGAATTTCATCAGCCCTTTGAAAATTGCCTTTTGTATCCAAACATGCTTCCCTTCGAACGAACGTTTAAGGACCTTTTGTATTCTCCAGTGTCGATGCATCTTGAAATTTATACATGATTTAATTATTTTTAATACTTTTGGGTTTATGATCGTACCAAAGAACTCTAACAAAATTAGTAAGAATAATAATACTTTGTTGATACAATTCGTACTATTTTGTTAAATCATATATTCATATGATCATATGTTCATATATTAATTTTTTCATAATTTATTATTTTTATAATTTAATTCGTGTTAGTTTAAAATTGAAGATTTAGGGAAAATTATTGAAACAGGTGCAGTAACATGGTTGATCATATATGTTCACATATGTGAATGTGAGAATAAAGAACTTTTAAGGTTAAGTCATTTTCATGTTTATCTTCAAAATAATATTTCATTAATATCTTGTCTTTATTGTGTTAGTTCTGACTGACTCTATAATAATTTATATTAACACTATGTTAATCATTCTTCAATGTTATATTTTTACACATATCGTCAAATCGTAATTAACATATGTAACAGTTACGTTTGATGTACATATATATGTATATAGTAAATTTGTTTAACTAGTATAAAGATTGTCATACATTCGCTTTGTGTTAATAAATACATGTATGAACTTCTATCATGTATAAAATTAAATTTTGTAGAATTTGTTTCATTTATCTTCTGCCTGCACACAATTTATTTTTAAAAATATACAAGTTACGTAAACATTACGTAAACGCATCTTTTTCCTTGAATACCAAATAACAAACCAAGGATAATGAAGTAAACAAGGAACGAAGATAAACAATAACATCAGCTAAACTCGAAACCAAAAGTAAGGAAGTAAACAAGGAACAAAGATAAACAATAATAGACGTTAGAGGTTAGATCATAATCCACTTGCCCGAGATGGTTTCTCTTCATAACACTTACTTAATATTGCTTTTGTTTTACTTTTACATTCATTTTATCTTGTATAAAATTATCTCATATAAAAATAAAATTATGACTAAGTTTACGACTTGTTTTCACGATATTCTTCGTAAATAAATTAACCTAAAAATTGGAAATTCCATAAAATAATTTTGAGGCAGAACTTAATAATCCATTGTCCACGAATGCATACACTATTAATAATATTGGTTACGGAGTATTGTTAATCAGGATAATAAACTGCACCGCAGGTTTGCGGTTGAATTATCAATTATTAATGGTAATTGCGATAATTAACGACACGTGATACAATCAATAATTAGAATTTATTCCGTCGAATGATTAAGTTCTCTCCTATATTCAATAATTTTAACGCAATCAATTTCCCAAAGAAATTACAAATTTCTTGTATACGAAAACTTCCACCTTAATTTTCTAATTATACCGTAGATTTTAAGCAGCTGGGAATTCGTGACAGTGTTCGAAATAATCTCGTGTTTTTATATTCAAAACTTTCCTCGATCGATATTACGTAGAAGTTAATCAAAAAGTAATCGTGGAACGGGAACAGAAAGTTTTGAAATTCTTTCACAAAGGTAAGCAAAAATTGCCCGCTGAAATCTCTGATGTTCGCGAACTTTAGATTACTGCTTCGGAAACATAAGCTCGATATATTGGATAAAGTTGAGTCCAGTGTTAAGCTTTAAACATTCAAATTTTTTAAGCTGTTTATCGCTGTGATAACTGTAAAATTATATTGCTACTTTCTACAAAATTATAATAATAATTTAAAGTATTCTGGTATTTTTGAATTTTTATCGAAATACTTTAACTTTCGAAACTATTTTCGCACCTTGAATATTTGATAATTTGTATGAGGTAATGGTATCTGTATTATTTTTTTCTGAGATAAAATTTGGGATATTATGTTATTTTTCACATATAATAATTTTGTGTTATTCGTTCTTTTAGACATGTAATAATTTTTTGTCATTAATTCTTTTAGACATGTAATAATTTTCTGTCATTAATTCTTTTAGACATGTAATAATTTTCTGTTATTAATTCTTTTAGACATACAACAATTTTCTTTCATTAATATTTTTAGGCCTACAATAATTTCTATCATTACTTAATTGTTTTATAAATGTAATAATTACTATATTTTATAAATATAATAATTACTAGGTACTTGAATAGCCTTGTACAAATTTCATTGTATTGTACAGCCTTGTAAAATTAAAATAGGAAAATAGTAAAGTAAATAATGATAGTAAAATAATTTCTGCTCCTGCAAATAAATATGATTGACATCTAGAAAGTTTTTATTAAAATAACAAAAATGGAATACTTTTTCATAAAATTTGAATTTGTTTCTACTTACGTAAATAATGTCATAGATTATGATAATAATGACAAGTAAACCACACAGCATAATATAGTGGAAATGCAAGTTCTCTGTTCTCTGACTGTGAGCCATCTTTCACTCTTGTGCCTTCCACTCTTGCAACACCTTACTCTGTACTTTACCATCATTTTGGTTCTGAATTACTTTACCTGACTCTACAACTTTCTCAACTAATATATTCTTACACCTGTACTTGTTCTTTCTTTCCTACACTCTGAATTATGTTCCTGTTCTCCACTCTAATCTTTCGCTTTTACGCGGTTAACTAATTTAATAACTAATTTCTTTACAACTTTTATAATGACGCCATTAAAAATACTTTTATTGTTTTCAAAGTTGAAATGAAAAATTCTATTTATCTTATTTTTATGTAAAATTTTTTGTATCGAAAAATGATTTTTCATTTGCAAGATCTTGTTCTACTAAAATCTTTTGAATAATTTTCTTGATATAATAATCAAGAGATTAATTGAAAAGATTTTTCAATTTTAAAATTGTAAAAGTTAAAAGTAAGAATAAATCATTTTTCTAAAATAAATTTTCCACTCTATCATCCCTTTTGATAAAGAATTTTATCCTCAAATTGCAATTTCTGTTCTCAGTATTTCAAAGACTTTCAACTTGATTAAAAGGGTTTATTACAAAAATCGTAACAGACGAATGATTAAAATTTTACCCAGAACATCAGTTACCATTTTGAATGTTTCAATACACTTCTAATTTGATTAAAAGTCTCTGTCATAGATAACTACGTTACGCAGGATTTGATTTTTATCTCTTTTGAAGATAAAATAAAAATTATCGATATGAGAAATCAGAAATATCACATGCGTGTATCGAAATGATATCTGTTTCTTTCGACCACAAAGAAAATATGTCAAATTGAAAATATACTTATGTATCAATTTTGTCACCTTCACATCCTCCACCTTAACATCCTCCAAAATTATCTAAAACATCCAACAAACATAGAAACCGAAATTCATTCCACAAAACATAGAATGTTCATGTAGATTTAACAAGGAACATCGTCGATCGTTCTAATTTCATCGAAAGAGTGAACCCAAAGAGAACAATCGCGATCGCAGAACAAGCATAATGGAAAAGAGTGTCGTTGCACTTGTCACAGGAGTACAAATAAGGAGTAATGTATGGATGGCAGCGGTTGAACCCGGGGATTAGCGTGTACCATTTCACGCTTTCTCCAACGTCCGCGCGGGCTGGAATGCAAAGTACATTGACGCATAAATCATGCGATAGAAATGGACGGTGGTAATTCATCGGTCTCGGTGTCGTGCGACGTAAATCGAGGAAGATTGTGACAATGATTCAGCGCAGCTTTATGGCTACCAGTGTAATTAAGTCACATCCGACGGCTATTACGCATGCAAACGCCGAACGAATCCATGTTTAACGTTGGATACTCGTAATTGGATCCTTCTATAAATTCACTTCCACCCTTTATCAATTGCCCCATCGTTTTTTTCTCTTCCGACATTTTCCTCATATGGTCAGTGGCGGACATATTGGAGGACTATTGTTTCGATCCAAATCGGTTTTGGTAATAACAGTTTACCTTCTGTACTGCAGTTTTTATAACTCATTCTTTTGGAAGAACTTGTTGGCGAATATGGCAGCGTGTACTGATATACATTGCCTGAATGGAAATTTTACCATCATGTGTACACTTGCAAATACATGAGCATTGATAATTAATAGTTCTGTCGATGTGAACTAACCCTATATGAACTTACAATGTCGTGTATTTAAGTGACGCATAAGTGACGTATATTACACTTCAGAAGAAATCAAAATTTCATATTATTCATAGGATGATTGAGTCTGAACATCATCAGAATAATCAAGGATCTCTAAATTCAAAATATACTTATCAGTTCAATTCTCCTTACTTGTTCTAACATTGCAACAATAATTATTTAGCTTTGGCGACTGCCAAAGAAATCATAGATTAAGGAGTTAAAGTTAACGTAGATCTCTCCTCATATTTATCTCAATATTTAAAAAGAACTTCCCACAAAAAAAATTAGCAATATCTCCTACCGATACTCCACTTTTTAGGATCTTCCGTATGATTTCTGAGGAAATCATATCCGCGGATCAGTATTAATAGACTCGCAGAATAGCAAGTTTCCAAGGTTTTTAATTTCACGAAGTAACGAGGCTTTAATTCATAAAGGGTCGGCCCCAACTGGCTGGGACTTTAACGAGGACATTAAAGTGGTTTCGAGCCACGCCGGAACTGTTAGTACGCGTTACCTCCTTCGGAAACCCTGTCGCCCGTTAAACTTTGCGTGAAGGAATTTTTTTTCAGCCTTTTAACCATCACCCGCGGACTTCTTTAATTTTGCATAATGAAACGCGTGGACTGTCGCCTCAAATTAAAACCGTTTCTGCGTTATTTCACGAATCGTTAACGAATTTGCTCGCTTTTGAATTCCTGCTGAAAAAACTGCCTCCGGCGAAAAATTCTGAAATTTTGTCAAACTTTCGAACTGTGCACGGTTAGGGACATGCAAGGATTAACATGTCGGAGTGTGTTCATGTTCCGGATCGTTGCATGGTCAAGGGTGCTCGGTAATCAACTGGTTTTAAATGATTAATCGAATAAAAAATCGGGTAATCGTATAGAAAGGTTTTAACCCCGATGAACTTAACCTTGGGATATTGAGTTAAGAAGTAAATGGGGTATAAACTCTGTTCAACTTTTTTTTTATTGTACTGGACATTGCAAAATAGGGAAACAAGTATAAGCTTTTATTAAGAGCATAAGTATATTATTATACAGGGTGTCACAAGTAGTGTAGGTCGCGCTCTGAATTTCCATGCATTGAATTCCTACGTGTTAGATTTTCACGCGTTGGATTTTCGTACGTTGAATTCCCATGCGTTGAATTTCCACGCGTTAGATCTGCACGCGTTGAATTCCCACGCGTTGAATTCACACGCCTTGAATTCCCACGCGTTGAATTCCCACGCGTTGAATTTTCACGCGTCGAATTCCCATGCGTTGAATTCTCACGCGTCGAATTCCCATGCGTTGAATTCTCACGCGTCGAATTCCCATGCGTTGAATTCTCATGCGTCGAATTCCCATGCGTTGAATTCTCACGCGTTGAATTTTCACGCGTTAGATTTCCACGCGTTGAATTCCCATGCGATGAATTTCCATGCATTAGATCTCCACGCGCTGAATTCCCAAGCGTTGAATTCCCAAGCGTTGAATTCCCACGTGTTGAATTTTCACGCGTCGAATTCCCATGCGTTGAATTCTCACGCGTGGAATTCCCATGCGTTGAATTCTCACGCGTTGAACTTTCACGCGTTAGATCTCCACGCGTTGAATTCCCATGCGATGAATTTCCATGCATTAGATCTCCACGCGCTGAATTCCCAAGCGTTGAATTCCCAAGCGTTGAATTCTCACGCGTTGAATTCCCATGCGTTGAATTCGCATGCGTTGAATTTTCACGCATTAAATTCCATCCCGTTAGATCTCCACGCGTTAAATTCCTTATTGGTCCTTGTTTTTCCTTAATAATTCAAAAACGAAGCTTGAAACCCCATTTTTGCAAAGGGAAATCTTATCCAGAATCAGGTGTGTAAGTGGCATTTAAAAAATGAAGTCGTGATATTTGTAAAACTTGAATATCGTACATACACGTGAATTTCAGTGTATGTATGTATATGAACGTTAACTGAAACCTCATGTTGCAATATCGTGTGCCATTAATCACAACTTGGAAATAATAGCTTCATATTTTCTTCCGAAGATATTAAAGGAAAGCTAAATTCTTGCTGCATCACGACAAAATAATGGAGTAATAGCTACAGTAATTGTTTTATACGCAGTTTTTCATTTTTTTTAACTAAAATGAAAGAACCTTATGTCGACAAAGAACAGTTCATGTTTACAGTTTGCTACAGAAATATTAAACAAAAATGATTTTTGTGAGAATGCAGTTTTTCTTTACATAAAAATGTGAAGGTTTGATTGGATGAAAAATATGAACATTATATGAACGTGACACCGATAATATGCATAAACATGATGCTTTTAGCAGAAGCAACGAGGTTCGTTACGTCTACAAGACTCTGTCAAAGAAATATTGTTTGCGATTAAACTCGAGTTAAAAGCTTTGCTAGGTTCAAAGCGGAAAATTTACAATCGCTAAGCGTTGAAAGCCGGGTCTTTGTTTCGGGTACAACGGAAACGCCGGCAGAACATCTTAATTTCGAAGAAAACTTATCTGCAATTTTTCTTTGAGATGCTGTAGAATGCTTTAAAGGTGAAAAATCGACGAGGTAAACAAGTTAGGATATATTAAACTATAAATATAGACAAGTCCATATTTCTTACGTCTTTTTTACTGAATATATTTATACATAAATTTGTTGGTAATATTATTCATTATTGTTTAAATTTCAATTCTTAAAATTAATATTATAAATTTCAAACTGAATATATTTGTATTTAGAATTGGTAATATTAATCATCATTTATATTTCAATTGTTAAAATTAATATTATAAATTTCAGTGATCAATTGAAGGTATAAAAGTTAAATAATTCTCAAATTTCTAAGCTTAACATTTCAAAGCTCTGAAATCCCAATATCTCAAATTTGCAAATTTGCAAAATTGAAAAATTTTAAGAATGAGTGATTCTAAAATTCGTAAATGAAGAAAACAATTCGTGCGACAATCCTGAACAATTTTTGCCGTCCAGTTAAAATATTTAAACAATTTTCGCAGTGTCGCGAAGGTACTCAGTTTGAAAAATTGCACACAGGGCCATTCTTTCAACGTTACGCTCGCGTTAATCAATGTATGCGGAAGCATGACGCGCATTAATGAAGAAATTTATATTCACTAGGAACGGCGTTACTTTGAGAAAGCAAGAATTACGATCCGTCGTTAGTAGTTTTAAGTAGGTTAATTTCTGGACGGTTTTGGCCCCGGAGTTACCCTCAACTTGCAACGACCCTCGGACAGCTTTCATCGAACTTCCTGTCGCGAGACTATATTCATTTTACGAATATAATGCATTAATATCGTATATATTCATAAACTCTATATATAAACTTCATATACATATTTATTTATTTATATATTTTTATAATTAACAATTCTGTATTTTACAAAAAAATTTATACTACGTATGTATAATTTTATTATATGCAAGCTAACAATTTGTATAAAAGACTTCTTGTGGGACAATAACAAAAAATTTAAAATTATTGTTTTAAATTAAAATACTACTCTATATTTTCTATTAATGAATTCATAAAATTTCCAAACTGTGCAGTTAACTTTTTCAAATTCTTGAAAACAGAAGTCAAAAGAATTTTTTGATAAATTAAGTAATACTGTATATTCTACCCTTATAAATTCATACAATTTTCAAGTTGTGTAGTCAACTTTTATAGTTCTTCAAAACAAATATGTCGAAAGAATCTTCTTTAAATAAAATTATACTCCATATACTTTATTTGTAAATTCATATAATTTCCAAGTAGTGAAGTTAATATTTTTTCACAGCTCTTAGGGGTAAGTCCTTCAAAACATAACCTCAAAAGAATTTGTCTTAAATAAAATTGTACTCCGTACAGTTTATTTGTAAATTCATAACATCTGTAAGTACGGAAGGTAATCTTTTTACACAGCTCTTAGAGATAATCCTTCAAAACATAACCTCAAAAGAATTTGTCTTAAATAAAATTGTACTCCATATACTTTATTTATAATTTCATAAAATCTGCAAGAAGTAGAGTTAACCTTTTTATACAGTTCTTAGAGATAATCCTTCAGAGCATAACCTCAAAAGAATTTGTCTTAAATAAAATTGTACTCCATATACTTTATTTATAGAATCATAAAATCTGCAAGAAGTAGAGTTAACCTTTTTATACAGTTCTTAAAGGTAAATCTTTCAAAACATCAACAAAATTTGCTTTAAATAAGATTGTACTCCGTAGAGTTTATCTATTATGAACAATATGTTGAGTACAGTCAGTTTTGAAAAAAATTTGAAAAAATCAGGGTAGAATCGAAAATCGTGATATTCCAAATCGAGAAGGGGTTTAATGATTATCGTCATTAGCTATGTCGTAACTTGATATTCCCAAATGGTGGTGTTCCCCTAAATTACCAATTGTTACACATTAGCGACGTTAACTTCTCCCGAGGGTAGATGAGAACGCTCCCGTTTCCACGATTGGTAACCAGATCAATGGATGTTATAGTATCTTCCTGTCGATGCATTTCTGCTCCCATTATTTACCCCTTGTTTGCGTACGCGATCATAGGAACAGAGAATCACGCTATATTTTCATCTTTAAAACGTACAGATTGAGAAACATTCGTGTTCGTTCTTTTAACGTTGCAAATTTTTGTTATTACCCGAAGCGTATAGGATCTTGTTTGTTTTAAAGCGAGACAAATGTTAGAAAAATTGGGGAAACGGATATAAATGGGTATTGGGAGTTATGGTCACGGGCAAAGTACGGAAATTGTTTACGGTTTATTGCTCGATTTTTTCATTAATTTAACGAGGGTGTGGATGCGAATATTAAAGGGTAGGAATGGGAGGATCAGAAATTTCAAAATTTGGGGTCTTGGGAAATTTGGGACTTTGAGAAATTTGGGAAACTTGGGAAATTTGGGACTTTGGAAAATTTGGGATTTTGGGAAATATGGGATTTTGAATAATTTGGGATGTTGGGAAATTTGGGATCTTAGGAAATTTGGGATCTTGGGAAATTTGGGATCTTGGGAAATTTGGAATCTTGGGAAATTTGGGATTTTGAGAAATTTAGAATTTTGGGAAATTTAGAATTTTGGGAAATTTAGAATTTTGGGAAACTTGGGAAATTTGGGACTTTGGAAAATTTGGGATTTTGAGAAATTTGGAATTTTGGGAGACTTGGGAAATTTGGGATTTTGAGTAATTTGGGATCTTGGGAAATTTGGAATCTTGGGAAATTTGGGATTTTGAAAAATTTTGAACTTTGGGAAATTTGGGAAACTTGGGAAATTTGAGAAACTTGGGAATGTTGGAAATTTAAAAATTGAGAAATTTAGAATTTTGCAAATTTAGAAATTTGAAAGTTTAAAAATTAAGAAAATTAGAACTTTAATTTGCTAATGCAAATACAACTCTAGCTTGTCACATTCAACCTATAGTGCTCATCACGAGCATAACACAATATTAAAGATCAACATTTAAATTAAATTAAATTACTGCTCTTCTTGAATACCTCCTACAATCTTAAGTCATACAGCCTTAAACCTCATTCACAATTACAAATTCCCACAGCTCTATCTCTCAACGAAGAGATTTCATTGAGCAAGATAATACTAAGGTTTTATCCGGCAGAAAGAGGCGCACTAGCAGCGATAAAGGCGAACGAACATTGACAGACGAAAGGGGTTGAAAATTTAAGAAACGCCGCAGGAGGAACAGCTAAAGGACGCAGTTCCTCCTCGGTTCCTGACTCACGTCCCGAATCCTGGTGATCATTTCACGGGGACGTGCTTCCGGTTCCTGGAATTCCGCCTGGCGGCAGGAACAATTCTGCACACGGAATGTCGTTGCCTCTTCGACTGCAGTGCCAGCAGCATATCGAACTCGCAACAACCTCTACTCCCTCTTTTCAGCTTTTTCCACTTTTTACGACTAGATTTCGAGCTGACTCTACGAACAGTCTCGGCTCGTTTACGGTTAAAAGCTTAATTAGATTGACACCGAACTGTTCACTGCCTGACGTATTTTTTTCCCATTTTGAACGAGCTCTTTCGAAACTCTTCGTGTATTTTTTTGTTATTGACATAGGGGATGTAGATTGACGAGAATTTTATGTTCGTTTATTGTCGATTTTGATCTTTAATTTGTTGTTGCGAAAATGAGGTTTTCTATTTTAATTCTTATTTGAGGAAGTATAGTTCAGTGGACATTTAGTATATAATTTTTAACTCTAATTTCCAAATTTTCTTATTTTATAATTTCCAAATTTTTCAATTTTTCAATTTTTCAATTTTTCAATTTTTCAATTTTTCAATTTTTCAATTTTTCAATTTTTCAATTTTTCAATTTTTCAATTTTTCAATTTTTCAATTTTTCAATTTTTCAATTTTTCAATTTTTCAATTTTTCAATTTTTCAATTTTTCAATTTTTCAATTTTTCAATTTTTCAATTTTTCAATTTTTCAATTTTTCAATTTTACAATTTTACAATTTCCCAATTTCCCAATTTTACAATTCTTTAAGTTTCCCAATTTCCAAATTTTCCAATTTTCCAATTCCTACTTATGATGTACTTTGATGGACACTTTCTATTCAACTTTTCATTTGTCATAGTATAGTTTAATGACAATTTTGTTCTTCATTTTTAATTTGTTGTAACTGAGGTAAAATTTAGATTTCAATGTCCAATTTGTTATAGGATAACTCAATAAGAAGGTACACCTTAATTTTTGGCCTGTTATAGTGAAATTTAATTAGAATTCAGTCTTGTATTCAATTTATTATTATACATATAATTTAATAAGAACTTTGATGTTTGAATTCTAATTAATAATATTTTATAACAGTGTATGTAATGATTATAATATTACATGTTTGTAATAATGTATAATATTTGTTGATTGATACGTAATTTATTGTATTGCTGTTCAATAATAACTCTCTCTTCAATTTTTAATGTGTAACAATACAATTTAATGATTAATAACAATATTTTATCTTTCAAAAAGACATCGCATTAATTTTTATAAACTGCGATTATTTGTAATAAATTAAACCATTAAATTTTTCTCCTTTCAAAAAGCAATGGCAATACAGTTATTTAAGCTCCTTTCCTATGTAATAAAGAGCTCTTTAAAGCTTCTTTTCTGAAAGGAATATTAAAATAATTTCATATGCATGTTCCTCCTGTTTCATGTATGTGAACTAGTTTGAAGTACAAAGCTTTTTGCATTCAAAGTTCCTACAAGTTAAATACGAAACTGTATTAATATGGTCCGAATTTCACGTAATGAACGCACAATTTCCGTTTTTTAGGTGCGACTGAAAAAGAATATTATCATTTGAATGGGAAGTTACAATGTCTGTCTGCAGTAAATGTTCAACTTTGTAATGAGTAGATATTGTTATAATGAACGGAGCGAAATTAAATCGTTTTATAATACTACTTTATTCATTTTTTTATGTACTATTTTAACTATTTTAAAGTGGTAATCATTTTTATCATTTTTACGATTTTTTATATTGTTACTATATTTTATTTTTTGCAATTTTTAGTACTTTTACCATTTTTACTATTTTTAATATTTTCACTGTTTTTATTATTTTGACTGTATTTATTAATTTTACTAATTTTGCTATTTTTACTATTTTCACTGTTTTTACTATGAACAACAATAAATATGACATAAGCACTGCATATATCAATACGGCAACGAACATGATCCAGTTTCAAAACTTAAAAAAGAATTATTTACCCTTCTTTTAATTACTCGTTACGTTCAATATTCGGAAACAATCCCGATAGATCCCCATCGTAACGTTGTTAACGATAACGCGAAAAATCCTCTCGAAATATCGTAATTATAAATCGAGGGATCCGAGATAAATCTGAAGGCAGTTACATCGATAACGAGCGGGGTCGCGGATATAGTCAGCCGACAAATTCACTGGGAATAATTTAGAAGTGGACGCGTCAGCCACGGGCGGCACGATGGTGTGACGTTATCGCGGCGAAATTAAATGTCAAATTAATGGAATGATAAATTTACGTCGTCGAACGAACGCGTAGAACGGAGGCCCAATTTACGGCGGAGTAGCTGAAATTTAATTCGACGACATTCGAAGAAGAGCACCGATCAGAGCTGCATGCAACTCACTACGAAATCCATCGTGTATGCTTTATGAGAAAACGAAATTCGAGATCGATATACAGGGGGTTTCACAACTAGTGTAGGCCTCTGAAATGGGAGCTGACGTGATTCTGAATAAGATTACCCTTTGCAAAAATGGGGTTTGAAGCTTCGTTTTTCAATTATTAAGGAAAAACACGGACCAATCAGAGCGTGAGGATTACACGCGCTCCGCCTCTAGGCTCGAAACTGTCGCTCTCGCTTCTGAGCATGCGTAATCCTCGCGCTCTGAATTTCCACACGTTGAATTCCGATGTGTTGAATTCCTACGCGTTGGATTTCTACGCGTTGAATTCCCATGCGTTGAATTTCCACGCGTTAGTTCTCCACGCGTTGAATTCCCACGCGTTGAATTCTCACGCGTTGAATTCCCATGCGATGAATTTCAACGCGTTGAATTCCCACGCGTTGAATTCCCATGCGTTGAATTCTCACGCGTTGAATTCCTACGCGTTGGATTTTCACGCGTTGGATTTCCACGCGTTGAGTTCCCATGCGTTGAATTCCCACGCGTTGAATTCCCACGCGTTGAATTCCTACGCTTTGAATTCTCACGCGTTGAATTCCCATGCGATGAATTTCCACGCATTAGATCTCCATGCGTTGAATTCCCACGCGTTGAATTCCCAAGCGTCGAATTCTCACGCGTTGAATTCTCACGCGTTGAATTCCCATGCGAGGAATTTCCACGCATTAGATCTTCACGCGTTGAATTCCCACGCGTTGAATTCCCATGCGTTGAATTCTCACGCGTTGAATTCCCATGCGTTGAATTCTCACGCGTTGGATTCCCATGCGTTGAATTCTCACGCGTTGAATTCTCACTCGTGGAATTCTCACTCATTGAATTTCCACGCGTTAAATTCCTTCCCGTCAGATCTCCACGCATTAAATTCCTTATTGGTCTGTGTTGTTCCTTAATAATTAAAAAACGGAGCTTCAAACCCCATTCCTGCAAAGGGAAATCTTATTCAGAATCCTGTCAGCTACCATTTCAGGGACCACTAGTTGCAAGACACCCTGTATACTTTTGATAAAATGTGAAACACTTGGGTCTCTCCAACTCGTGGACATTGTTACAAATATCAGTATCACAGATTTAATACATCATTCGTAAATTATATATATAAATATTATATATCGCCAAACATTAAAATATTCCACATTCACAAATCATTCGATACTGATTGGGTATATCTTTCTCGACTGAAACACTTGGTTGATTGCGTTTCGCGAACACCTCGAATTGTTTCGAAAATTATGAACTCGTCCGGTCGGAGCGTAATAAATGTTAATTGAAATATCATATTTTCAATGGCACATAATACGTATGTACATACGAAGCATGACTTCGACGGCCGGTAAACGTTTAATCAAAATTTAAATTTCACGGATGAAACTTCTGTTGGATTTGCAATGCGCAGCTACGCACCGATGCACCCTAAAATCGGTAAATTTCCGAATTTTCTCGGTGCCGTGGAAGAGCGAAATATTTACGTCCGTGGGAAAATTCTCCGGGAGCAAAACTGTTTGCTGTTGCGTCCGATAGATGCTCTACGAAAAATTCTTCGCTAATTAAACCGATGCATTTTCATTACTTTCTATCGAACTGATAATTATGCGTCGATTTCTCTTTATACAAAACTTGTTTCACGCACTTTATGCTTTGTTTATTTTTACTTTCCAATTATCTTGTTCACTGGATTTATGAAGGGAGGAAGAAAATTTTTGCTCTTCACACGGTTTATTGTTAATTTCGATATAACCCAGGTGTTTAATTTCGGTTTATTAATTCTACTGCAAATGAGGTTTAACTATACTGATAATTATGAAAATATTGCGTACGAATTGCGTGATGCCCCTCATTATGGAAGTAATAGTTTAAAATAAGTTGAATCGTTACTAAAATTAATAATTACTTCAAAGTATAGTTACTTAACCACAATCATTTGATGAAAGATAACAGTTACCATAGCTTATTTTTCCCATAATGTCCAAAACTTGCAGAATATACCGTCACAGTGTCAAACGAATGTCCTCTGCATTTTACACGTTGAATTAACTGTTCCTAATTAATTCCAATCAACGCTCACAATACAAGGTCGTTTATCAGCAGACGTTATCTTCAGCCTCTCATCATGGAAGTAGCAGTTCAAATTACACGCAGCTCGGCAATTACAAGGGTTAAGACGTTTCCCCTAACGGAATTCCTCCGGTTCGAGTTGTTCGGTAGGAAGCAACCCCTTAAAGCCGATGAGCGACGACTTTCAGTCCTTCCGGTGTTGACTCGACGTTATCTGTTCCCTCTTTCTTCTATTCTCACCCTTATCTACGTTTCTTTCCTTTTTTCCCTCCCGTTCGTCCTTTCCATCCCACGTTTTATTCGACTACTCTTTCTCCTTCCAGCTACACCGGAAGTACGGTCTCGGTTGACCCACATTCGGCAACAATGGGCGCACTCGACTGGCCGCGTGGTTGCGGCAGAAGTTGTTTCGTTTCGGCCTCGATTTTTCAAACTACCTTCCTTTTATTCTCCGGCCCTTTTTTCTCCCCAGTCGTTCACCGTTATTTTCAATAATTGTATTTAATTTCGATTAACTCGATTGGAAGGGCTATAGAATTCGTTGCGCCTCCGCTTTAAACTCGTTCGTACTGCGGGGAAATTTAACCCCATGCCACGGGGGAAATGATACACTTGGAATTAGAGGAATTTGACCCTCGTTAAACTTCTCGGATAGCGTCCTATATTTATGTTAATACGTTTGTAGCGAAAATTGCTGGCGGTAACGAAATTAATTTTGTTGGGGCATAGAATAAATAAAGGAGGAGAATTTATGTGTCGTTTATATTAAATAACCTTTCATCGTATAATATTAACATTGATATTAAATCACAGTTTCTTTTGTATTATTGTAGAGCGTTGCTGTAAGCAATGTAGCCAAGCAATTATAAGCAAGCAGTTAAGTAAATCTATTTGCAAAAATATATCAGACATGTGTCATTAGTATTAAATTACCTTTTGTCGCAATGCATTTAAGTAATTATAAGCAGTCAAGCAATTCTATGTGCAAAAATATATGGAACAAAAATGACAATTTTTTTATGCAAATTTCTTCGTTCATTGAATAACAAATCAATGAAAAATCTTTCAGAATTAAATGAACAGAAATTTTTAAAAATAAAATAAGCAAAAATCTTTTAGAATGAAATAAGGATCTCTTGAACTAAAATAACCAGATATTATTTAAAACAAATTGAATAAAAAATTATCAGAATAAATTACAGATCTCATAGAATGAAATAAAGATCTCTTAAACAAAACTAACCAGAGATCGTTCAAAATAAATTAAATAAAAATTGTTAAGAATAAATTACAAATGTCATAGAATGAATTAAAGATCTCTTAAACAAAACTAACCAGAGATCGTTCAAAATAAATTAAATAAAAATTGTTAAGAATAAATTACAGACCTCATAGAATGAAATAAAGATTTCTTAAACTAAAATAACCAGAGATCCTTCAAAATAAATTAAATAAAAATTGCTCAGAATTACAAATATCACAAAATGAAACAGAAATTCTTTAGAACGAAACAAAACTTAAAATAAAATACCTCTTAGAGTAAAGTGAATATCGTTCAGCAAAGAAATTTCTTCAGCGAAAAGCAACTGTTGAAATGTTCAGTAAGATAAAACTAATAAAGAGAAGTTCAATGTTTAGAAGTTCGTAAATGTTTAGCATAATCCGAACAGCGAAAACTGGTTTATCTTTCAGCATAGAATTCATAAGCTTCGAGTTTATAAGACGTTTCGTGCAGCTACTTGTTACATTCTGTAATAAGCATTGTCTGGTGCGCAGTTTTTCTCGCTTATCTCGGTGCTAAGAACGTTTATGTCTAATGCAAGCTAACACGGTGGAGGGAACGATGGTAGCCGTTTAATAAAACAAGGAAATCGACGATACAACTTCATACCTTACTATTAAACTTCTAGAGAATCTAGAAGGAAATCACGAGGATTTCATGGTTATACATCAGCACGTCAGGCACTTAACATCTCTGCGCTCTGAATTACCCTACTCTTCTCTTCGTCTCGCGTTTTTCCTCACGCTATTCAATTTCTCCGCGTTTCTCTTTGCTCGTTTCTTGTTTTCCTTTTCTTTTCACTCTATATATCTTCTTTTTTACTTCGTGCTATCCTACCTCGACCGTGTCGGTTTTTCGTTTATGTACTTTATTTGTTTCTTGATCTTGCTGCTTGATTTTTGCTGCGGGGAATATAGGTTAGTTTTTACGATCGATGGCGGGCAGAAATGCCCGGCGGGGACTCGTGGGCATTGAAGCGTGAAGGTTTCTTTTTTCTGGTATTTTGAATTTTTAAACTTGAAATTTTTGGATTTGAAATTTTTGGACTTGAAATTTTTGGACTTGAAATTTTGCAAGGTGGGTGTTTGAAATTTGGAAATATATAAATGTCAAATTTTCAAATTTAGAAATTCACAAATTTCAGATTTTCCAACCTCCAAATTTAGAAATTTCTAAATTTCAAATTTTCTAATTTAAACTTCTCTGATGTCAAATTTCCCAAAATTTCAACTGTTCAACTTTCAAACCACCATAAGCAATTGACCTCCTTCCATTTTAGAGTTGAGAATAAAAAGAAGCACATCCTTAATGTTTTCGTAGAAAAAGTACTGTATCAGACAGCACAATTAAATTCTAGTCCAGTTGATTAAATTACAACTAAAGAATTTAATCAACGTTTACTTCTACAAAATTCAATTACAAAATTAATTGCAATCCTTGACCAGTAATTACATTTTCATTTATAATTACGTGAAGTTTCAATTAACGAATAAAAATAAATCATTAATTAAAAGATAATTAAATTTAATCACTATCTTGATAAGTTTGAATGCAATTAATTTCCGATAATAAAATTATTCAATTACCGACGAATTAATTGTTGATTAAAGAGAATTTAACTACGAATCAATCGTTAATTGTTAATTAGGAATCAAAGGTTTAATTGTTAATAGCGGCTCATTTAAATGAAGTACGTCATTAATTATTTGAAACCTTACTCGTTAAATAAACCCTTTGAAACAGGGTTTTGGCTTAATGTGTTAATCATTAACATCTCGCACCTGTGCAAAATAATTAAATCGAAAATAAAATTTTGTCCTTTGTGTAACCTGAATATCTTTAAATTTCTGATTAAATTAAATTCGAATGAAATTGGCCAATTACTCAAAAAAATAAAAATTAAAATATAGAGTTGCAGTAAAAAAAATGTGAACATTTAGTATAACTTGAATATCTTTAAATTTCTGAATAAATTAACTTCGAATGAAATTTGTCAATTATTCAAAAAAAAAATATATATAAAAATTAAATTATCGAGCTGCAGTAAAAGAAAATTTAAAAATTTACATATCTCGGTCCAATTTCGATTACCTATATCTATAATTGAGCCTTATAATGGTACATCATTTAATAAGCGATCGATAATGCATTAATTATGTCCGACACTGTGATACGTCAGAAATAAAAATTTAGTTCTCGAACGCATCGCGATTGAGCGAATTCAACCAATTATTTTCATGGATCATCGAGAAAACGAAGTGCATGAATTGTTGAATAACGACCTTTGCTTCTTCGAGAATTAATTTATTTCACACGCTACGAATCCAATTAATTCGTTAACGTTTCTCATACTAATTGGGTCACAGGTATATATTTTATAAAAGAGTGTTCGATTATAAAAAGCTAACGATCTTTCTTCTGAAGTCTTGTACGTACGAGAAAATCATCGGTATAAGATAGCTTCGCTACCGTCTACTTCTTCCTTAATTTAAATTCACGTCAGGAAAGATTATTAAGCTTGCAGTAAACCGAGTTAATTACCTATCATCCGCGAAAATATATCTTGCTGTATTTTGTAAAGAGAAGTCGTTTTAATTTTTGGTTGCTGGTATAAGTTCATAGTTTTAGTCGATTTGGGGAGTTTTGGGTTTTGAAGATTTGGGGATTTGGGGATTTGGGGATTAGGGGAATTTTGGGTTTTGGAGATTTGGGGATTTGCGGATTTGCGGATTTGGGAATTTGGGAATTTGGGAATTTGGGGATTTGGGGATTTGGGGAATTTTGGGTTTTGGAGATTTGGGGATTTGGAGATTTAGGGATTTGAGATGTTGGAAATTGGGAGATTTGGGGATTTGGGGATTTGGGGATTTGGGAATTTGGGGATTTGGGGATTTGGAGATTTGGGGATTTGGGATTTTGGGATTTTGCGAATTTGAGGATTTAGAGAATTAGAAATTTGGAGATTTGGATATTTGAACATTTCGAGATTTAAGGATTTGGAGATTTGGAGAATTGGAGATTCAGATATTTAGAGAGTTGGAGATTTGGACATTTGGACATTTGGACCTTCGGACATTTGAACATTTGCACATTTTGACATATGGATATGTAGACACGTGGGCACGTAGACACGTGGACATGTAGACATGTGGACATGTAGACATGTGGACATGTGGACATGTAGACATGTGGACATGTAGACATGTGGACACGTAGACATGTGAACACGTGGACATGTAGACATGTGGAAATTTGAACATTTAAACATGTTGGAATTTTTGAATTTTTAAAACTTGCAGTTTTTAATTTTATACTAATTAGATATTGAAATTTTAGTAACATAGATTTTTGAGGATCTACAGATTTTGGTATTTTGAAATTTTTTAACTTTGAAACACTAAATTCCAACAATTTTGTGATTGTCGTCCACTGAAACTTTGGTATTACTCATTAAACTTCGACAATTAGTAATTTTGAAATTTTAGCACATTCTAATGCTAAAATCTTAAAACTTCAGTAAAACCTTGAAATTTTAAAAATTCCCGTGACCATACATTTCAAGAAATGCTTTCTTAATTAAGCAAGTTTCCCAAATTTCCCGGCGAATAAACTCTCTTAATATTCCGAGTGCGTTGTTCGCCTTATGTGAGCTCCTACCATGCAAGTCCCTTTTGTAAAGATCATAAGCGTCGTACAGTTGTCCTGGCTCGGGCATAAAGGGTAGCTGAGCGCGTTTTCAACGGTATGGTAAAATAAGCGTTTTCTTTTGTATCGAATAGTGAACGTTTCAAACGAAAAGGAATAGTATAATAGATTCAAAAGAACAACTGCGGCCAAGGAATACGAAAGAAGCTGGGTATAGTACCTACAAAGCCGTCTTCAAAGCATTTTCCAAAACTGGGTCGTGCTTGTTACACGTTCGATTGATTTACAGCCATTCGCTTATTCGCTGCTGTTTTTCTCTTTCTAAGCTCGTCGCTTTGTTGCTTTCACCTTGTGCGGGGAACATGATATATTCAAACGTATTTGCGTAATATCTTGGAAACTATTCGTTATCGAAAGGAGCTATAAATTAGGGAATTGTCTGCCTTTATATCCAGCATTTCGGTTATTTACATATGGTTTGCATTTTTCTTGGCTTTCTCTAAATCTCGATTTTTCTGGGTACAGATTCTTTTGTTCTATGTTTATTTATATGTGGTTTATATTTTTATAGATTTATATATTTTAAACTTTTCTAAATTTCCTAGGTTTAGTTCTTTTTAGATATAGGGATTTCTAGATTTAATTTTTTGTGGGTACAGTTCTTCTGGGGTTATTAGTTTCTAGGTGTAAATTTTTTCAAGATCTAAATTTCATTAGATCCACATATTTCTGGATCCATTTACCTAGACTATATTTCTAGGTATAGTTTGACTCCGCATCTAAGTTACACTGGATGTAGTTTTCTCTGAGAGCTAGGTTTCTCTAGGTCTACACTTCCATATTGTGCCAGTATGTGTCCCAATATAGTAACTATACATATAATAATCACATTAATGATTCTCAACTCCAAACCTAAATTACTAACCCTTTGCACTCAGAGATTTATTCAGTCATTTAAAATATCTCTTCAAAGAGGACAACTCACATGAGTGCATATACAAAATCAATATACAAAATCAAATTTAATTTTTATAACCACAATATTATTCTAAATCATACTAAATGTTCCTCTCTCATCAGATCAGCAAAAATACATAAACTTCCATATCCACCACCAACATCATTTTCTACCTTTATATCATATTTATCCACCCACGACTCTTCTCTGAAATATCCTGTAAAACTTACAAAAATGTCAAATAGCCTCGAGTGACATGGTGAGTAAAATGTCCATCGTCATTCTTTCAGAGTCATTATTTCTCCGCACCTGTCCTTTTGTTCCTCAATTCACGGATACGTCCGTTTCTCCTCTTTCAGGAGAAAGTCCCTGTTCATTTTTCTTGTTACACACGCTATCACCACGTCCCTGTTTTCTTATCTGTCGATGAAAAAAATTCGCCAGGAGTTGAACGTGCGTTCTGTCCGCTATCCGCTTTCCCGGACACCGATGTGGAAAAAGCTTGACGCTGTCGCGACTTCGCGTTTTTCCCCTAGAACGACGCTTTGGCACCGGCTACGTACATTTTCATCCATCGCCGATTATCTGAATTTGTTCCACATCGTCGATCGGATCACCCGGCTGAATTTTTCTGTAATCGATGAAATTTGATTTTAAGCTGAGAATAATCACATCTTTCTGCTATCACCATTTTTCTACTTTGAAATGATTCATGATATTTCTGATAGATTTTTGTATTTTGAGAAGATTCATTATATTTCTATTTAAACATTTTTCGATTGTTAAATTTTGAAATTTTTTAAGTTTTCAATTTTTCAAATTTTCAAGTTTGCAATTTTTTAATATTTCAAGTTTTCAAATTTTCAAGTTTTCAAATTTTCAAGTTTTCAAGTTTTCAAGTTTTCAAGTTGTCAATTTTTTTATTTTTCAAGTTTTCAATTTTTCAAGTTTGCAATTTTTTAAGTTTTCAATTTTTTAAGTTTGCAGTTTTTCAAGTTAGCAATTTTTTCAATATTTCAAATTTTCAAATTTTTAATTTTTCAATTTTCCAGTTCTTCAAATTTTCAAGTTTTCAAGTTTTCAAGTTTTCTTATAAAACTTCCCATAAAACATTGCCCCAAAGCATACAGACTTGCATGAATAAAAATTCCGTGTATGATCGTTAATTTTCGACAATTGCATAAGGTATAGACCGTGAAGGTTAAAAAAGAAGCGATCGCGGAAAATGTCGTTAAAATAGGGTGAAGAAAAACGGGTAGAGAAAATCTTGAAAAATACCTGAGCCTCCTTGGTAGCTGGCTTCCAGGGACAATGGAATAGTTGAGTCACGGGATTCCCGGCGTACCGCAATGCCTCCAGTTATTTTTCAAAAGCTCCGCTTCCCATTTCCTGCTAGCCCGTCTGGAAAGATACGAAAGAAAATTTGTTGTCTTCAAGCTTGGCTTTCATACACGCAATAACTCGTGCAATAAAAACGCGGCCAATAACTCGGTCGTGGTGTTCGTACAAAGGAGGTTCAAGCCGAAGGAGCACCCGAAGGATGCGGGACCAGGCATTAAGCCTGATTCGTATTAGAGCGACAACAGACGGGACGGGTCGCTAGAAAATGAAATACTCTGACGGACATGGTAATCGTTGTGATTGAATTACCGAGTGATGATAGAGACGGTTATCAAGTTTTGATTTTTAGTTAATTTTTAATTTTCAAGGGACCAAATTATTGATTTTTCAGAATTCTTAATTTGTTAGAACAGTACCTATATGTGTTCTCCAAATTCGCGTAAAGAGGGCGCATTTATATTTTTCCTTCCTTTGTTTTTCGCATCATGTGCGTAGTTAGTTCGCTATGTACTCTGGTCGAGCCCAGGCGGGCTCGTGCGTTTGGATTTTTACAATTATATTATTAATATATATATTTAGTTAACTGAGTACCAATTGTGTCGTTTTCTTTCGCTTCACTGCACGCCAAACTCTGTCATAATTTTTACCTGTTTAAGTCTCTTTTTACCCCAAATGTTCAAATTTAAAAATTTTCTAAATTTCATAACTCTCAGATTCATTAATTCTCAAATTATTGTTGATAGTCATAATTATTACCAAATCTCTGAATTCCAGAATACTTGAAGTTTCATGTAATATTAATTTGGTTAATGAAATATTAATATTATTAAATTTGATTACCTTAATGTTTAATTTGATTAATATAATATTAAACATGATTACCTTAATATTGAATTAGATTAATGTAATAGTAAATTTGATTACTTTAATATTGAATTAAATTAATATATTATTAAATTTGATTAACATAATATTAATCTTAATTAACATAATATTAAGTTTGATAAACATGTCATTTACTTTGATTATAATATCAGAACATTTCCTCCACAAAAAAAATTGTATGTTTATATTTGAAAATAAAAAGTTGACACAGTAGGTATTTTCCAATAAATACATTTGAATACCAAATCGAAAACCATTAATCGGAATTTAAATTGACGTTCGAGTCTGTTCGTATAAACGGTAACGCTGATTCCAGCGCGCACATACTTCTTTTACGATTACAATCAACGTTACAACGCGGCAACGAAAAATTCAAGGAAATATTCAATAAACGGGCTGCGCGAAAAAAAATGTACGTCACGGGCACAGAATTCACTTCGTTCCAACTGACGAACAATACTCACGAATTTGTAAACAATTTTTAACGTTCGCCTGCACCCATTCCGTCGTGAAAATAAAACGAATTGCGGTGAACACGATTTGCATCTCAGTTGCGGGTTAAAACAGAAAGCAGAAGTAGACTGACATGTCCGAGCAATGAAAAAAACACCGGTTCAAATTCATTGTTTGCTCTTCAAATGAAACTTAAAACTGTTTCACCGAAAGTGATTTTTAAAAATCTTCTCAATTTTCTGCTAATTCGTTCAAAAAAATTCTTCCAGTTAAAAATATTTATTTTTGTAAAGAGACATTTATTTTATTCTTGAGTTGTTGGAAATGTTTAAGATAATAAAATTACATATCTGCAGATTTTTAATTTTCATAAGTACACATTTTAAATTTACCGCCAAATCGACTTAACCTCTTTGTTTCACACGAAATTCTTGATATTAAAATTTATGGAGTTGTGGTGAATTAATTATTGATACAAAACTGGTTATCGGTAAGCTAATTATGAAGTCCTGAATGCGAACAAATATCTAATTCCCCGATAAAATGTTTTCGTACATTGTTTGTCGAAAACGGTGAATGTAAATCGTATATGGCAATTAAACAAGGTCGGAACGAACAGCAAGAGCGTACAATACGGAATAAATATGAAATATTAAAGTGAATTTTACGAAGCTTCGTGGCAACATATATCGTTGAGCGTTGATTTAATTCCGTGAATTAAGTCAACATGCACGCGAGCAAGGAAGATTTGTGAATCGTACGTTTAGTAACCTACAGCGATATTTTTGCGAACGGTTGTATTAAAGCTAGCAAATGGAATTGCAGTATTATTCAACTTATGTAACAGATCACCAGAAGCTGTCGTGTCCTCAATCCTTTCGGATTTATGTTAAAATGATTACTTTTCGTTCGTTCCGCTTAAAATCCCTTTTTGATAACGTTAAATGGCTGCTGCGATTATTGCAAGTGTGTAAATTTTCGTTACGAACGGGTAATTAGTTTTGTGATGGAACTTTGCAATTTGGATGTTTATCAAACGTTTATTAGATATTATAATTATCTCCGGTTTAATATCACTGGGTATTTAATATCACAAGTTTGTTTAGTACAGGGTTATTGAGTTCCGAGGAGGGAAAACGTTTTCAATTTATTATATAAATTTTGTGTTTGAGTGTAAAATAGAACTAAAATTTTAGTTTAGTTTTAGTGGAATTACCCTATCTCCCAAAAATATTCATTATTAAAATTCTTGTAAATAAATGTGCATCCAACAGAAATGTTACATACACCTACCTCCACATGATGTTCCTAAATCTTCAAAAACACCCCATCATTAAAATTCTTATAAATAAACCTGCAACCAGGAGAAATGTCACATTCACTTACCTCCACATAATGTTCCTAAATCTTCAAAAACACCCCATCATTAAAATTCTTATAAATAAACCTGCAACCAGGAGAAAAGTCACATTCACCTACCTCTACATGATGTTCCTAAATCTTCAAAAACACCCCATCATTAAAATTCTTACAAATAAACTTGCACCCAGGAGAAATGTCATATTCACCTACCTCCACATGATATTCCTAAATCTTCAAAAATATCACATCATTAAAATTCTTATAAATAAACCTGCACCCAGGAAAGAAGTCACATCCACCTACCTCCACATAATGTATCTGAATCTTGAAAAACTCCCCCAGCATTAAAATTCCTATCAAAAAATCTACACCCAGGAAAAAAGTCACATCCACCTACCTCCACATAATGTATCTCAATTCTACCTCCAGATAATGTATCTGAATCTTCAAAACCACCTCTATCATTGAAATTCCTATAAATAAACTTGCACCCAGTAAAAATGTTACATCCACCTACCTCCACATATCTGAATCTTGAAAAATACCCCGCCATTAAAATTCCAATAAATAAATCTACACCCAGCAAAAATCTTCATAAACGTTTTCTCATAATCGTTCATCCAGAAGATCATACAACTTGCGCTTCGCAGCAATTACTCGTTAAAGCAAAGTTGCCAACAATATCGGAACACTTTTCCGAAAAATAAACGGTTGAAAGCGATGCACGTGTAAGCAACGCCGAGGAGGCAAAAGAGGATGTAGTAAGCGAACTTCCTGAAAAGGAGTCTGAAGCGGCTCTCAAAGGGCGTAGGTTTGGACGGCGCTAATAAAGAAACACCGTAGAGAAGAAGGTATCGTCAAAAAAGCTGAGAGAAGACTCCTAAAAAAAACGGTGGAGAATGAAAACAGTTCGGGCCACAAACGTTTCCGCGTTCATCATGTCGAATAATAGGGAGCTAGGAGCCGACTAAGACTTTCTTGAATGTGTGTTTCAAGAACTTCTTCCGAAAGAACCGGAAGAAAGCTTATTCCTCGGCAGGCCACATATTCCTCGAAGAAACGGGACTTCCGTTCGGGAGTAGGTTAAGGTAGACACTTGAAACGGGCTGCATCGTTATTACGGATTTAGCGAACGACTAAAGAAAGGGAAGCTGAAAAGAGGCTGGAGAAGGGGTTGGCTGAAGGATCCAAAAATAAACGTTCGAGAAAACTGGTCTGGCTGTGCCAGCAGAACTTTCTGCTGCAACGCCCCTGCAGAATTAAGGAGACGCAGCAACTTGGAAAGATATCGGGTTGCGGAGGGGTGCGGAACGCTTCAGAGTGATCAGAAATCGGATTTCTTGTATATGTAGATATTTAATGAAGATACGGGAATTTGCTGGCGGAACAGCTTCAGACTCCTCTGCTTACAGTTAACGCTGATTTCTTGGAAACATTTGATTAGGAAAATGATGGGATATTTTAGACTGGGAATTTTAATCGACTTCATCGTTAGAATCGTTTGAGGTTAATCGGAAAGTTCGAGAGGACTCTCATTTGAGGTTAATCGGAAAGTTCAAAAGAACTTTGCTGCTATAGTGTGTTAGGAAATGAAAGAATATGAAATTAAGTTTATGTTAATTTTATGAGATGGTGATCTAAGGCAAATTCTTGAAGAATTTAACTTTACTATATTCATTAATATTACGTGGATAAATATGAAAGATGTACTATAAATAAAATGAAACTGGATATAATTTTATAATAAAATGAATATAAAATGAATATAGATAACAACTAAAGTTTTATTGTATAAGCTATATGTTCAGTATTTTTAATTTACAAAATGCAGTTGTTTAAGTATTTGTTCACAGAAAACTGCATTGTATGTATAGATATTGGGATAGTATATCCAACAGCTTGCATTGTCACTGCTCTTCAAATATTTAGGTACTTCACCTTTTATAGCTGTATCTAGGTCAGTTCGTCATTTCTCTACCGGTACAGAAAATATGAAGGTTATTTGAGAGACAGTTCGAATTAAAATTATTTGAGAAACATTATTTCAAATTGAAATTATTTGAGACATGTTAATTTAAAGTGATGTTCTTTACATGTTTACAATATCCATTATTGTGAAGAAACAATTTTTACTTTTAATTCAAACATCATGTAAATGTTCATTAATTTATACAACATACTTTAGTTATTTTAAGTAGATAACTGTAGCAAAATGTAGCACATGAGTGAACGAATTAGTCTCTAAATTTGAGTGAATTTATCGAGTATGTACATAACGAATGCATTCACTACATGTTCAAGTCACAAGTTCACAAGTTTGTTCAGATCATAATTCAAACAAACAAACAAATTATAATACATAGAAGTATATGCAAATAAGTTTATGCTACAATATCCATTACATATTAATTTGAAAAAATAATTCTTGAAAATCCTAATTCATTAATTGACTCCACCTGTAAGGTGATGCTAAGTGATGAACCTCTGAAAGTACACAGTATAAGTGAACGAATCACAATTGTCTAAATAGTAAATAAATCGTACACAACGAATGCGTTCAGTATACGTAATTTCTCAAGTTCGGTCACTATAGCCCCAACAACGTGCGAACCATCAACGAACACAAATCTCCGCAACAGCCCACGAGATCCATTAAAGTAACCATCATCGCTCTCCACGGATGTAGCAGTCGCTCGAAATGGATTCGCGTTGTGCCTCTCCGATCTCGACGGCGTCCCGCAAAACTAGCCTTACAATTAGTCGCGACAAAAGCACGAGCTTTATGTATCGCGAGTCGAACCCGTAGCAGCATCCAGGATCCCGGGATTTCCGTGTAATTGCGTTTGCGTTATCCCAACGGAATCGTGTATCTGGAACGCCATTATCCGACCTGAACTTCCACGAACCCGCGTCCACTGAATGAATCTCGAGGTACACCCGGACTTTCTGCAACAATGCGTTGATCTCGTCCGAAATGCATCCTCGAGACAGCCATTTGATAATTCTGATTTGAATCGTATCTGTTGCGATGTGCAACGTTGTTCATAGGAGTCCAAAATTCTCTCAGGTGCAATTTTATTGGAGGATTTAATCATAGAAATATTTTGTAGTAATGTGAATGTGACTGATAATTTATTACTCAAGTGATGTTGAATGTTTACTGCTTGTTCAATTGTTAGATTCTCAAATCTTTAGACTTTTGAATATTAAATCTTTGAGTCCCCGAACTTCATAATTCCAGATCCTTTTTTCCTAAATTTAGAACTTTGATGAGTCAAAAACTCGCAAGATTAAATTTATCAAATCATAAAGTTTGCAACTTAAAAATTTCAAAACAAAGTTGGCAATTTTCAGACTAACAAAATCACTAAAAAATCAGTCAACAAAAAATGTAGATTCTTAAAAATAAATAAAAAATCCTACACCTTCAAATCTAATGAAAAGTTTCTAAATCTTTAAGACAGCAAAGTAAATTGTAAAATGTCACTCTCAAAAATTTATGAGCGAAAGTTCCAATCTAGAGGTGTAATAAGCGTGTGACGCATGATTGTTCGTTGAAGCCATATGGACGGTCTTTACACGATTACACGTGGTTTACATACTTGGTGTCATTAGCGTGTCCGTAACTAAGCATCGACACGGATTAGGTGTCGCTAGGAAACCAGGACGATTCATCAAAACGAGTATTGTCATTATTGGCCTTCTCGTCATGATAGCTCATCGAATACCGAACTTGTCGACATACGATTCGATTCAATTTTTGCGTATTGACGATCTTCACGTGACCGATGACACGGAAACTCGCCGTGACAAATTATCGGTTGATTGACTTTCGACGGAAAGACCGATTAAATTGTCGTCCACGATATCGTTGTTACTATTTCACGATCAATTTAACGACCTTCGGAGTCCATTTCACCGTCACGAACATGCTTTTCGCTTCAGAGATGATTTGGCCCCGTAAAAATTAGGTCGTTGATATTCTGCTCGAAATGAAATATAATATTTTGAAATATTGAATGTTAGTAATTTGGTGAAAGTACTTATGACGTAACAGTTTGAAGCTAAAAGTTAAAAGTCACTCAAATTTTGTATTAATATTTGGTTTTTAGAAAATTCTTTAATCAATTTTATTTTACAAGGTGTACCAGTTAATTCTTTTTAATATTTTTTAAGAAAATAATTCAAATTTGGGTGAAAGAAAAAAATGATTTCAATGTATTTTATTAATTTTCAAACATTCTTTTGAATTTGTCAAACGTTCCCCACAAACTCTATCAACGTGATAAATTTTCTATTTTTATTAAAATTATAATTTTTTTGTGAACAAAGTTAAATGTCTTCACCTCGAATTGCAAAGAACGTAGTATCGAATAGATATTTTCAAAAAGATACGTATTTATATAAGTAATATTCGCAGCATAATTGAATGTGCTACTTTTATACGCGACAAATCTGAAAGGGGTTCGTTAAAGCTGCATCTGCAAAAGCTATATGAAAGGAAAAAGATTACAGGCAGTGGAACGATACCACAAAGAAATTACATTTCTCGAAGAAATGTCGCAGAGATCTGTAACACGATTTCAATCACGACTATGAATCAGATTCTGAATAAAAAGCTGCCTACTGCGATCGAGATTGGACTGATACTCTTTTTTTCTCTGCGGGGTACTTCTTTGGTTTATTAAGGATCTTATGACAGCGATATTCAATTTCACCTTGTAGTCCAATCTCCTGTACAATTTATCAAAAGCCTTTCAGATCTTGTTTCATTAATTTTCCATGATGTACGTGAAGATAATATCATTTATTTTTTATTGAACGTATGTTTAAATATTACTGTTATTCATGTACTCAAATTTGTACAGTTAGAAATTTAGAAATTTATGGAATTGGGGTTTGCTTTATTGGGGTTACTATTTGGGGTTTGCTATGTGACGTTTGATATTTGGAATTTGCAATTTGGAATTTGCCGTGTGCAATTTGCTATTTGAAGTTTGCTATATGGAATTTGCTATTTGGAATTTGCCATGGGGGATTTGCTACTTGGATTAGGCTATTTGAAATATACTACTTGAAATTTACTATTGGAGTTTGCTATTTGGGACTTGCTATTTGGAGTTTGCTATTTAGAATATACTATTTGGAACTTGCTATGTGAAATGTACAACTTGAAATTTGCTATTTGGAGTTGCTGTTTGAAGTTTGCAATTTGAATCTTGCTATTTGAACCTTGCTATTTGAGTCTTACTATTTGGAACTTGCTGCATGGAGTTTGCTATTTGAAATATATTATTGAAATGTACAACTTGAAATTTGCTATTTGAAGTTGCTGTTTGAAGTTTGCAATTTAAATCTTGCTATTTGGAATTTGCTACATGAAGTTTGCTATGTGGAACTTGCTATATGGAACTTGTTATTTGGAGCTTGCTATTTGGTATTTGCTCTCTGCAACCATATCTTTATAACTTTCTACATCTGCAACTCTAACCACCTTCTTAAACCACCCATCTGATCAAAATCAATCTTCCTCTCTTCATGAAAATCGGCAAGTCCCCAACCGATGATCAAAATTTCGAGACACATTTAGAGAAGTTGATGGCGAAGCGTGAACGCCGTCAAAACGGAAAGCGGTTAAGAATGGCCGTGGGCAGAAGTTGCTCCGGTTGTTTCCGAGTCCTGTCTGATCCTCAGGGATAGCAATTTGCATGAAGATTGGCTGGCTGAATCCTCGGGCTCTAACCTGAACCGGTATACGTCCTAACGTTCTAGCAAGCCACTTCGGTAATTGCGACGTTATTAAATCATACAGCCTCTTAATTAATATATCCTTTAAAACGGCGCCGCTGATAAAGAGAGGAAAGAGAGCCCGGTGCTTCTTTATGACGCTCTTCTTTGGCTAGCTTTAATTCTGCTTCCAGGTTCTTCCCTTTTACCTTTCTCTTCGTCCCTCCACGACCTCTCTTTCTCATCCAACTTAAATAACTCGTTTGGCAGACCACGCTGAAGGTTCTCTAATAAGATCGTCGACGCGATATCCGTTCATCTTCTGCTTCGTTCTTGCGTTTTCTTTCGACCGCGGCATTCCTTGCCTCCAGCTCTCGTCCTCTTCGTCTTGCATAGTAATTCCTCCTCTTCCTTCCCGGAGTTTTCGATCTATCCTTCCATCTACTTCACCATCCCATTACCGCGGGACTCGGCTAGTCAAAGCTCGATTAAATTCTTCGCTTCATGATTCTTCCAAAGACTGCGTTCGTTGCGTGGCGTTACATCTCGTTAACCCTATTTCACCTGATAAATGAATTACACTTCTAGTTCAAAATTAAGAGTGGAACTTCGAGCAGAATCATTTTTGAGAAACACTCGTTTGGAAGTTTACTGGGACTTATTCGGGAACAATTGGGTTGTGGAACTTAGTGGGAGCAGAATCAAGCTACTGAAATATAATTTCTAGGGGTACTAATGTATACATTCTAAGATATCTAAGAAAGTTACTGTTCAATTATATTTCACAGAAGCAAAATTGTTGTTCGAATATTTCTGTAGAAGCCACATTATTATGCAGGTATTTTGTCAGAAGCAAAATTGTAATTCAGTTATTTTTCTGATGAAGAAAATTGTTGTCAAGCTATTTGTTTAGAAGGTGCGTTATTGTACAGGTATTTTGTCAGAAGCAAAATTGTAATTTAGTTATTTTTGTGATAAAGAAAATTGTGGTTCAGTTCTTTTCTTACAAGGTACGTTATTGTACAGGTATTTTGTTAGAAGCAATCTTGAAATTCAGTTATTTGTTTAATAAAGAAAATTACTGTTAAGCTGTTTGCTTAGGAGGTACCTTATTGAACAGGTATTTTATCGGAAGCAAAATTATAATTCAGTTATTTTTCTGATAAAGAAAGTTGTTGTCTAGCTATTTGCTTAGGAGGTACGTTATTGTACATACATTTTGTCAAAAGCAAAAATATTGCATTGAAAATGTATTCTCACTTTAAAATCAGATAGCAGACCTATATTCAATAATAATATTAACCTTGCAAAAAGGAATATTCTGTAATAAAACTATACACGTAGTTCCTGAACAATGATACTCTGAGAGACGGAAGCAAAGACAAGGTTTGCAAGTGAAGCAGCACAGATCAAACAGAAGCCGGTGCACTAAACTGTAACCGTCTCGAGCAAACCCTCTCGCAGTAGCGAAGTAAATCACCCAGGTCTTAAACGAATTGCGGTCGAGGAGGCACTGGATGAGGTTAGCCAAGAAAAGACAAACCGTCGTCATTTCGGCCAGCAAACTGTAGAGATCCATGGATTAACCTGACCCAGAGTTTCCCCACCTTTCGAAGCAGTGCTTTCTTATCCGCCGTACTAATATTGCCGCAGCAGACTGTTTGGTCCACGAGAGGTAGTGCCTGGTCTCTCCCGCAAGACCTTCGCAGGATTCCCGCTTTTCTCCTCTACGCTCACGGTGTTCTTCCAGTAACTTGCGACTACAACCGACCTCTTCGACAACGTTCTTCCATCCCAGCCCTTAAGTTCCGCAAAGTGAAATTTACAGCGCGCACCGATGGCTTGTTCCGCGCGTTCAGGTACTTGGGGACCGTTAGAATCTTGCTTAATATTCAGCTGGTTCTCAAGAGACACAGGATACGTGACTCAATAGAGAGCTGAATCCTTTCGAAGCTTTATGGCGTTTGGGGATTTTTTGGAGTACAGATTTTCGGCTTCGTTTCGCGGTTACGTTTGAGTTTACCGACTGGTGGGATGGAGGGATCTCGAGATTGTAAAAGAACCTACTTTTGAATCTACAATTTTAAACATTTTTGAGTTTCTACATTTCTGAAGTGATACATTGCTGAATTTTTGTAACAAATCATTAGATCATCAAACCCATAAGTACTCAAGATTTCAATTGCAATTCTCAGTTTTCTAAACACCCACATCTCAATGTCTTGAAATTGTATATTGTTTCCATTTAAATCTCTCTTATTCACAAATCCTTTTATCGTCATTACCGAATATTTAAAAATTCTTTGCTCATCATTATCACAATACAAATTGCGCAATTTCTCTCGAGTCGATCGAAAAACCTGGCATTCTTCGACAAAAAGCAAACAGCGAAGCTGAAACACGCCGATGAATGTGAAAGCAAAAATATCGAAAAAAATACGGAACAATAGATATATTGTACGACAGAAATATTTTTACTTCTTTGTTTGAACGGAAGATTATAAAAGGTTCCTGTAGCTCTTTGCACGAAGTTCGAGAATTCATGGTGGAGGGTTATAAATAAAACTGTTGTAACGGCGCGATTTCCTCGGGGATTCGGAAGAAGTATTTGCTGGTGTCGGGATAATAGACGACGATATAACGAAAGTAGTTTTATTAAGACGTCGAAGCGGTTCGATTCGATTTATGGAGCAATTCAAACTCCTTTCGCTGCGGTTTGTTCGATGACAATTGATTTAAGGAGATTTTTAATGGCTTCGGCAACGAACAACCCTCCTGAATTTATGTGCGGTTTTAGACTGAAATTACAATTGGACTCTATAAGCTTGTACGGTTAATTCGCAGTGAAACGGATATTTTCTCTATGCAAATCGTAAACGGGGAATATGGTCTTCTACCTTTTACCTGCTCAATATTTTATGGTTTGGAAGTAATCAGTATTTTATGAATGTATTTTCATCTTGTCCATTTTATTTTTCCTTAGTAATGTCATGACACGTACGTACATTTTATAATTTATTCTCTAATTTCAAATGTAGTGCATCATGTAATTTATTCTCTAATTTCAAGTGTACTCCATCATGTAATTTATTTTCTACTTTCAAATGTAGCGCATCATGTAATTTATTTTCTACTTTCAAATGTAGTGCATCGTATAATTTATTTCCTAACCTCAAAAGTCCACTATGTAACTTCAAACTTAATGTATTATATCTCAAATTTTAATAGCGAAATTTTTTAAAACTCTACATTATACGGCTACGGTTAATGAAATACGAAGTACAAAATTACACAAAAATGCCCCCAAAAAAAATTCGAGACGTTACGAAGCTGTCTTCACATATTCCACATATCACATATCACATACGCGTAATGAAAATCGTTATTAATCCGGGAAATACTGAGTGATACAGCATTCCTCTACCTCGAAAGAATTTACCTAAATACCTCGGTTAACTCATCGAAGACATTTTCGAAAGTCTTAGTTTGCTCTCGCGACGTCTCCGAGGTCTGAATTCCGTGGCTCGTGTGGCCGGGATCCGAGCACGAATAATCCCGAAATAATTAACGGCGTGGAATTCGATGAGAGGGCTTTGATCGAACGAGCTTACGTGCGTGGAGTATGCGCCGGGTACAAGGTCGATAAAAAAAAGGAGGCCGATAAAGGCGCATAAAGGGAAGAGAAGCTTCAGCCCCGTTCAATCTCCTCGTATGGAAACTGATATTCTATAAAGCGTCCTGCTGCAGTAGGCTTCCTTTTTTCTCCGGCCTTTTCGACTATGCATCTGTAACGCATGATGACAAAGAAAGAGGATTACCGCCGACGAGAAAGAGGATAAAACGAAACGAATAACGATAGCTGCCGAAGAGATACGCGGCATTTTTCTTATTTTCACCGGGTTAACTTCGCAACCTATTTTTGTCTCTGTATTTGCATGTATCCTCGACAGTTTTACCCCCTTCTTAACCCTTCTGCAAATTTTGCCTCTCTTTACACTTCGCTGCTGCGCCGTTGCTTTTTGCGATCCTCTCGTTCCTCTTTGTTTTCCTCCCTTTTTTTCGGTACCGTGTTTATCTTGCGCTCATATTCACGCAGCGACGTGTTTTCCTGATTGTATGTACTCCTTCAGAAAACTGAGAGGGAAAATCGGATAATCAGGAGTTTTTGCGGACCCTGAAAGTGGATGAGTAATTGAAAACTGCAGGGTTCGAAAATATTTCTCCCACGCTTTTGTTGTTTGTAATTAGATGTACTTCAAACATCATACGTTTTATTCTTAACCATGCACACTTTGAACGCAAAAATTTATAATATTTACTTCTGGGATAAATATCTATGCACACCTTTGTGGTATTTATTGTATCTTCAATCGTATATGTGTTTTGACATGTGACATGTGTTCTGAACATATTATGTAATGAACGTATTTGAACGACTCATATGTTTCGAACGTATAATACAATTTTTGTCACAAAACTTTATATATTGAAAGACTAAATTAATCTAACTATTGATGTTTTGTATTATTGATCTGGTATTTGAGATAGGAATTGCAAGGGTTAAGAAACTAAATACGTATCCATCTCTAATCATGCATTTTAAACGAAGTTCGCTGTCGCTTTCAGTTGCAGCTGTATGTATATTTGTGCATCGTCGGTGACATTATATTCAGTATCGAGTAAATACATGCTGCTGTGGCACGCCTTGTTCGATGTACAACTCGTCGATGCACCGTTGGGAGTTATTACATGGCTCGTACAAACGGGTACCGGTGCAATATGCGTACAGTAATGCGTGCACGTGTGTGTTACATATTCGAAATTTGGGAATACTCGCAGTTGCATCTGACGGTGCAACCCTTGAGACGAGCTCCGCTATTGTGTCGGTACCGTGGCGAATTTGAATACATGCGAACCGAATTTCGTCCTGAATATCTTGTTACGTAGATTAATGCTGCTAATGAATGTCCGTTATTAACAATATTTGATAGTTTCAAAATTACCATTTTTAAGTCTCTTATGGGACACTAGACAATATAAATTATGGAAAAATAATATGTTATTTAAAGTATAAATTAATTTATGTGAAATGTGTGCAATATTATATAAAACATATGTAGTTCACATATGTGAAAAATATAATATATACCAAAATATATGTAATTAATTTATTTGAAAAATGTATACCACTTAAGGTATATGTAATTAACTTATGTATGAAATATTTTTCATTTAAAAATTTTAATATAACATTGCTGTATCAAAGAATTTAATAGACAAGAATGTTGCATACATCTCTCAGGATGAAATGAATAAAAATGTTTTATTGCAAACTGTAGTTATTAATGAATGGATGATATTATCTATGAATGTTTTGTTTTAAATGTTTGAACATGCTGTTTAGGTTGTGTGAAATATTTTGATGTATTGTATATCGATAGTGTATAGGATGATTTATAAACTGTTCGCAAGTGTATCAAGTCATATCTCTTTTTTGATTGAAATGAAAAAAGTTGTACGATAAAGATGAATGGTTCGCGGAGATGTATTCACCTGACAAGGCAGTTTATATGGTGGAACAAAACAATGACAGAAAACAGTAGAATAGCAAAATTCTAAAATGGAGGAATATTGAAATGGTGAAATGAAAATAATGAAAGAGTAAAATAGTAAAATTATAAAATAACAAAACAGTGAAATAGCAAAATAGTTAGGTTGTAAAATGGCAAAACACCAAAATATTAAATTAGCAAAATATCAAATCAGCAAAATAGACAACAACAAAATAGCAAAATGTGAATAATAGCAAAATAAAGCAAATTAGTAAAATAGCAAAATAAACAACAGCAAAGTATTAAAATAGCAAAATGTGAAACCAGCAAAAAATAGACAAAAAACAAAGTAGTAAACTACCAAAATAAATAAAAACAAAGTAGCAAACTAGCAAAATATAAAAATAGCAAAATATCAAATAAAACACTAAAACAATGGAACACTAAAATGCTAACACAACGTTCACCCCATCCCATAATACTAATTAACCAACAAAGCACTACAAAAAACATCGCAGTAGAAAAACCCCTCGAAAAGCTTGCAGATTAAAGATTTCCCCCGGAGCGATCGTTAAAGAGTTAACGACGTATGTAATTGGAAAGAGATTACAAGAAATTTGAAGGAAGAGTAAAAGTAGCAACAAATTAAAGATTTTTCTGACTTGTTAGCTAGGAAATACCTCGAATCAACGTGAAAACCGTTGCAAGTGGTATCCAGGTCTTTACGAAGTTGCCAACCCTCGTCAGTTTTCCCCTATTTCACTCGATCTTTCTCCCGCAACGATCATCCCTTACCTTCTATTCGCAGGATTTCCTTCCCGCACGTCCTAGCAAATGCGGATTTACTCGATTCGCAACCTCGATCTCGCCATCCAGATGGATGGAAGCGGCTAAGAGGTCCTATGATAAACGATCCTGCCACGGATGTTAAAAACGAAACGTTCCTTCGCAGTTTGTCCGCGCATTTTTACCCTTCGATTCCTTTCAGCGCGAACCGCGCTTTCATGTTACTTTTTTCACGCCCCGTTTGCGCCGAATGGGTGCATTTTACAAAAGCAGATACGCATAGATGTACTTATTTTTGAAACGGGGATATTTAACAATAGGATCACGTTTTTTGTTAGTGGGTTTATTGGTTCGATTTGGTGCTTTGTTATGTGGTGACGAGTCTTCGATTTTTGGATCACGTGTTCTCGAATTCATAAATTCTTGGATTGTCAAATCTTTAGATATGCAAATTGGTTCAATTTTTGGAGGTCGATACTTCTAAATATTTCAGTTTCTTAAACTCTCATATTCTTAGATTCTCAAATCCTCAAGTCCTCGAATTTATTATTCAATTTTTGGGGATCAAGTGTATGAACTTCTAAATCTGTTAGCTTCCCCAATTCACAAATTCCTATATGAAGTTATAAATCTCTTAGCTTCAATAATTTAAAAATTCCTTCATTACCAAATGTTCGAGTCGTTGAATTCCTAATTCAGTTTTTAGGGATCAAGCTTACAAACTTCTAAATCTGTTAGCTTCCCTAATTCACAAATTCCTATTTGAAGTTATAAATCTCTTAGCTTCAATAATTTAAAAATTCCTTCATTACCAAATGTTCGAGTCGTTGAATTCCTAATTCAATTTTTAGGGATCAAGCTTACAAACTTCTAAATTTGTTAGCTTCCCTAATTCACAAATTCCTATATGAAGTTATAAATCTCTTAGCTTCCTCAATTTAAAAATTTTTACATTATGGAATTATAGAAAGACTGTCAAGTACTTTCATCCATCAAAAAACTGCCATATATAGATGTCAACCCATGAGTTGGCGCATAAAGAGGCTGACTCACGAGTCACATGTCAACATGTCACTAACCCACACGTCAACCCACGAGTCCTCTTCAAGCCAACTCATCGTCGAATCTCCACATATTCTCAACTTTCTCCACACATCTTCGAATTACTCTACATATATCAACTTCTTCCACGTATCTTCGACTTACTCCATATATTTTCGACTTACTCCACACATCTTCGACTTACTCCACACGTCAACTTCTTAATGAACATCTCAATAAAGTAACCTGCATGAAATCCTTAAATTGTGAATAGAGTAGTCGAAGTACATTCGAAGAAGGGTAGCAAGACATCAGTATTCATCGTTGAGCACGTACTGGGGGTAGGATTGACCTCCTGAGAAAAATCACAGTCCTTCTTCGTGACTATATTCGAGCAGGTTTCCGTTCTATCATGTTCGAGGCAGCACTCGTCGAAGGTCACGATCCGTCGTGACTCCCTTAGCGATTCAGTTTTCCTAGGGTGGTGATACGTGACGTCTAGAATGGCTCGAATAAAAGTATACTCGTCGAGAAAGCAGCGAGACGAAAGCTTCGGATAGGCCCTTGGCGAGTATCGTTCGTGATTCTTGCGCGGGAATCGGTCACGAAACCATCCTGGAATTTACCGCTTACTCGACCGTTTTAAATCCTCGACCGGTCAACCGTTACGACACCCTACCTTCGTCAGCCGTTTTTCACACTCCTCGATTCCTCTTCGGTTCGGACCGATTCTTTAACTCGACGACGAGGTGTATGGTCTAACGAGGAAATCTTTGTTTATGGTGGAGAGGAATTCTAGTTTGGTTCTGATTTATAGAGGAGTTTGGTTCTCGTTTATAGGGGTGATATAGTGAGGGGTTTAACTGATACTTTTGTAGATCTTAATGTTTAGAAATTGCGACTTTGGGATTTGGAAGATAGGGAGTTGAGTTGTGTAGAAATTCGAGAATTTAGAAATTTGGGAATGTAAAATATTTGGAAGTTTGAGACATTTAACAATTTGTGAAATTTAGAAAATGGAAGTATAAGCAATTTTGGAAAAGTAGAAAATTCAGGATTTTAACGATTTAGAAATTTAGCAGTTGAAAACTTAGAAATGTCGAAATCTTGTCAAAATTTAAGAATTTGGTGATTCGATACTTTAAAAGCTTGAACATTTGAATTACGAAAATTTAGAAACCTACAAATTTCACAATAAATTGTAGGAATTCTGTGATTCGCAAGATGCAGTCCTAACAAACTATTACAAGATATAAATCTAACCTTTTAATCAACCTAAATAATAAAAAGTTTCCTTCAACCTCCCATAAATAACCATCACATTTATTATAACGAATCTAAAGTAATCAAATGTTAAATAAAAAAGAAGTAAAATAACTGTGGAACAATGCGATAGAAATATCTCGCGTTGATTCGCGCTCAATTAATATTCCTTCGGGGCGTCTGGAACGCCAGCTCTTTTTGCTTCGCGACAATTCTGGACGCGGGATGAAATCCTGGATGAAATTCTGGCCTCGTTACTAATCGGTGTCGTGAAAGTCGGTAATGGATTCAAGGGTCGTGGCAAGACGCGGCACTGGTATGAATATTAAGTCTCAGATTTTCACGAGACATACCCTCCCTCTGTAGGGGTAGCTCGATCATGGGAGTTGAATAATTTTGTGGTCGGGATCATTTCTTTCCAATTTTCGTCCTTCGAATATTTCTCTACTGTTGGTTAAATTTAAATGAACAGTTTTAACATTTATAAAAATTGTTTTTTAAAAATGTAGTATTATAAAGAAATTATTTAAAAGTACACATAAATATTAAACTTCACAGTCCATTTTTATTTAAAATATATTATATACACAATAATAAGTCTTACATTGTTTGATTTTTTAAAAAGTAGTATTATAAGGAAATTATTTAAAAGTACATAAATATTGAACTTCACAGTTCATTTTTATTTAAAATACATTATATACATATAATAATATGTACTAATATATGATAATAAGCCTTACATTATTATCTGATTTGCAGTCAATTTGGATAAAATTGAAATATTATGATAATACTAAAATATGTGCTTTATGACAAAGTATATTTCACTGACTACTTTGTAACATGAAGTGTTTAACGTGGTTAAAGAACAATGTGCATATTATAACAAAATAACTTGTTTAAATTTTTATATATTTAATAATGTTGTGCAACTTGATAATACAGTTTGTGAGGTACTTAATCTTTTTTTTAAATAATATATCCGAATAATTGTCTGTCTTTTAACATTATATCATAACATAGCAATGTTGTACAAAATAGCAGTAATATAGTTCATGAAATATTTACACTGTTTCCTATGAAATATTTCAATAGTCCTTATTTTTTAACATCAATTTTGAACAATAACATAATAACGTTGTACAACATGTTAATAATACAACAAATTAATAAGTTCATAAAATATTTGCATTTTTTTTAAATATAAAAATGCTAGAATACCTATTAGTTTCTTAACAGCATACCTCAACGTTAACATAACCTCAAAAAAATGAACATAACCTTGTTTCGCAAAATGAAGTCGATATATGCAAATACGTGGAAGAACATTTTTAGAGGAAGAAAAGGAGTGTTTATTATTAAGTAGAAAGTAACAAATCATTCAATAGTATTACAGTCCAATTAACGATTATCTGAATAATAACGTTTTGATAAACGGCGACAGGGGAGAGCCAAATACGCGCTGCAGAGTGCATTATACCAGCACCAATTCATGCTTAACTATGGTCGATTGATAAAGCGCTCGAAGCAATCGTAAATCAGCATTAAAATTCTGCTGTATCGGTATTTCGAAATCAAGCAATTTTCGGATTAAGTGAGTCGGTTGTTCCTCTCTAAATTGAAATTTCATATTCTTTGCTGCGTTTCGTCGACGTTATGGATTTGTTAATAAGAAAATGAAGCTGTAAAGGTATTGTGTATTTGATTTTGTGAATTATCGATTGGAAATAGATATTGGGGTAATTTGAATGTAGTAAAGGGAATTTGGGATTTGGAAATTTAGGAATTTGGAAATTTGGGGATTTGGGGATTTGGGGATTTGGGGATTTGGAGATTTGGAGATTTGGAAATTTTAAATTTTTGAAACTTAAGAGTTTAGGAGTTTGGGGATTTGGAACTTTAGGAATTTAGGAATTTGGGAATTTGGGAATTTGAGAATTTGGGAATTTGGGAATTTGGGAATTTGGGAATTTAGAATTTTGGAAACTTGATATCTCAGAAGATTGAAAATTTTGAAAATTTGGAATCTTAAACATTTGGAGCCTTAGAAATTTGAAAAATTGAGGAATTTAGAATCTTGAAAATTTGGAACCTTGAGTATTAAAAAAAGAAAAACTAGAATCTTAGAAATTTGGAAAATTGAAAGATCTGAAAATAGCCTTTAAAAATTGGAAAATTTCGAAATTTTCACTTGAGAATTTTCGACCCTATTCGCACAAGAAACGAAATTATTCATTACCACCGAATATCTTCGTTCCATTTAAAATTTATGTTTGGAGATTATTTGAATAATACCCAATTCTATCGGCAGTTAAGCTCCATTCAGGTATAAACGTATTAATACGAAATTTATGAAATGTTATGAGAAATTTAACGTAAATCCTTGCTAAATTATTGCGAACATTATACATGCAAGAATCCATCAATATGAAAATTGTGAAATATCGTATTGCACTATAGAAAGGTTATCAAATAATTATATTGAAGTGTCCTTTATACGGTGTTCTGTACGAACGCGTTCATTAGTAATACTTTAACAACAAATTTAAAATTTTTGGTACATTACGGTTAGACCGACAATTATGTACGAAATATTATCGATACAAATTTATTAATTCACCCTGTTAAATTTTATATAATTCCAGTTAAGCTTTCAATCCTATCAGAAATTGTAGGAAATTCGAACCTCCATTCAAAGACTTGTAAAATTTATCTCATACAGGGTGTTTCATAATTATTGTATGCCCAATAAATGTAGCTGACGTGATTCTGAATAAGATTTCCCTTTGCACAAATGGGGTTTGAATTCCCACGCGTTGATTTCCTACGCGTTGGATTTTCACGCGTTGGATTTCCACGCGTTGAATTCCCATGCGTTGAATTTCCACACGTTAGATCTCCACGCGTTGGATTTTCACGCGTTGAATTTCCACGCGTTGAATTCCCATGCGTTGAATTCCCATGCGTTGAATTCCCATGCGTTGAATTTCCATGCATTAGATCTCCACGCGTTGATTTCCTACGCGTTGGATTTTCACGCGTTGGATTTCCACGCGTTGAATTCCCATGCGTTGAATTTCCACGCGTTAGATCTCCACGCGTTGAATTCCCACGCGTTGAATTCCCACGCGTTGAATTCCCATGCGTTGAATTTCCACGCGTTAGATCTCCACGCGTTGAATTCCCACGCGTTGAATTCCCACGCGTTGAATTCTCACGCGTTGAATTCCCATGCGTTGAATTTCCATGCATTAGATCTCCACGCGTTGAATTCCTACGCGTTGGATTTCCGCGCGTTGAATTCCCATGCGTTGAATTTCCACGCGTTGAATTCCCACTCGTTGAATTCCCACGCGTTGAATTCTCACGCGTTGAATTCCCACGCGTTAAACTTCCACGCGTTAAATTCCTTCGCGTTAAGTCTCCACTCGTTAAATTCCTTATTGGCCCTTATTTCAGGGACCTACACTCTTCATGAGACAGCCTGCATCTTGTAACTTTACATAATTTGCACATTTTATTTAATGCATAAGTAATATGCTTATCTGTATAATAACTCGAATTTCAAATAATGGCTGTATACAGTTTGTTCACATAATAATAATATGTAACTTAATTTATGAATTTCTTTACTCTTCAAAACTAGTACCAATATCAATCAACAATAATTATCACAAGAAGTTTCAAAAAACTATCAAAAATCTTTCAGTATCAAAAACTCGTATTAAGGTTTAAACTTTCATTCTACTTTACATAAAAGAAAATGACTAAAAACAAAAGAATCGTCACCGACATATTTCATCGTTAAAATATTTGAAACGTCCCTTACAATTCTTCCCAGCAAACGTTTAATAAAACGGATTAAGATTTACAGTGTACATCGATCGAGCAATTAACAAGCTTTTTGTTAATTACGACGGTCCACGAGGTTGGTGACCGTTGTGTGAGGGTGAGATTTAAAAAATTAACGAGTTGGCTGGCAACGTGGCCTCGTAAAGCGGAGGTCCGCGTGCCAAATTAATCTTCCGTGACTAATTCCACGAGGAAGAAGACAACCGAGGACTTCGACTTCCGCATTTGTGTCACGTTACTTTTCGTACATGAGCTGGCATTTAAATGAGAACACCTAATTATAAATATCTCTGTACCGTCGAAGCGCAACGAGGCTACTAATCTCTTACAACGAGGAAAATCTTTTTTCCATGTGAAATTTCATGATTTCGTGTAAACATGTCGCGAACGCAACATTGAACTTATGATATTAGTTATTTTAGAGAATAAAAATAATGCTAACGAACTGGAAGAAATAACGAAATATAAAATGTTAGGTATTGTAAATCGTATAAATATAATACAAAAGTTAAATTCTGAGGGATGTACATTTCTTTTATGGTGCACAGTCGATGGTCACAGCGCTAGTAGCGCCTCCATTAGTTTTCTTCATACTAGACTTTCACCTTCAAACTAGACCTACATTAGAAAATACCCTTAAGCTTATATTAAGGTATATATTCTCTGAGATATATTTCTAAGGTATTATTTATGAATTATTCATATAATCCAAGAGAAATGTGATATCGAGTCACACTCGACATATGAGTGCAAAAGGTTTGAAATTTTCGAACGAGGTGGACGATGTATTAAGACTCGAGATTTCAGGACGTTTGCCAAAAGGAACTTCTCCATTCAGCTCCGGTCGTTTTGCTCGTTCACCAGAAACGGCCAAAGACACTGTTGGCATTCTGGATTTCGTTCCAACCCTCTTCCGTCCGAGTATCGTTAGCATCGTCGCAGCGACGGCACGTTCGTCTCACACCCTGTTTAGGCTTACTTCCCGAGAGCGCCGGCTGTCGCCTCGAAAACACAAACCTCGCAGACCACCACCAAGATACGAGTATCCGCTTCCTGTCAACTTCCATCGTCAACCTGCGTCGTCACTTTTCGTCTAGAACTTGCTGGCATCCGTTCGTTACGTTCGGAAACTCCCTTAAACTATCAAATGTGTATCGTCGAGTGCAACCGGAGTTGAACGTTTGATTTCGTGGGAGATCGATGCTTAACTGTTAAACACATGATTAATGGAATGGTCACTGTGACTATTTACTATGAATTCTAGAAATTTGGGGATTTAGGGACTGAGTGATTAAAGGGTTGAAAGATAGTTTTGCATATGTTGGGATTTTGGAATATTGCAAGTTTGGGGTGTAAGAATTTTGGGAGGTTGAGATGTAGGGACGTAGGGATTTCGGATTATAGGAATTTGGGGACATGGAAATCTTGGGATACAAGGATTCAAAGATATAAGAATATCGGGACGTGGAGATTTGGGGATATAGGGGTTTGGGAGCGTAGAGATCTCGCGATATAGGAATTTGGGGACGTGGAGATCTCGCGATATAGGAATTTGGGGCTATAGAAATTTCGGAACGTGGAAATCTCGGGACATAGGAATTTGGGGACGTGGAGATCTTGAAATACAAGGATTCCAAGATATAGGAATATCGGGACGTGGAGATTTGGGGATATAGGGATTTGGGAGCGTAGAGATCTCGGGATATAGGAATTCGGGGACGTGGAGATCTCGCGATATGGGAATTTGGGGCTATAGAAATTTCGGAACGTGGAAATCTCGGGACATAGGGATTTGGGGACGTGGAAATCTTGGAATACAAGGATTCCAAATATAAGAATATCGGGACGTGAAAATTTAGGGATATAGGGATTTAAGAGCGTAGAGATCTCGGGATATAGGAATTCGGGGACGTGGAAATCTCGCGATATGGGAATTTGGGGCTATAGAAATTTCGGAACGTGGAAATCTCGGGACATAGGGATTTGGGGACGTGGAGATCTCAGGACATAGAAATTTTGAACTATAGGAATTTTTGGAAATACAAATCTGGGGATGTAGAGATCTCAGAATATAGGAATTTGGGGACGTAAAAATCTCAAGCTACAGAAATCTCGAGATACAGAAATTTGAGGACATAGAAATTTCAAAACGATAAAAAAACCTAAAAACTCAACAACAATAAAAACATCCCTTACAAACCAATTTTTCGCCACCCCCTATTTTTATCTCAACCCTCCTCACTTTCCATAATTGTCGCACTTTACCCAATTAATCCACCCTTAAAAACTAAATTCCAGTTCAAAATTTCCCTGAGAGTAACAATTGTTAAAAAAGTTCACGAAGCGACAAAATGGAAGTTTGCGAGACGTAAGAACAGCTCCGATGCTTTCACAGGTCCCCCCGTCAGCTTGTTTGTCGCGACGTCGGCCAGATTTGTAAACCAGCCTGTTCGAATCGGTCGAATTATTCGTGGAACTGCGGGATAATTAAGGAAGTTTCGCCGGGGACAATCAGTCTTGACTCCCGCGGACATCCTTCGGGAACGAGGGACCAGGGAATAGATTGATCCGTGGCGATCTACGATCAACGGCTACGGAGTAGGAGCAATCGTTCGATGCGTCTTCCGATCTGGCTTCGATCGAAGGGTGGAAACGCCGGGACGTGTCCGCGTTAGAAACTTGTTGAGATCTGTCTCGAACAATAGCGACTTACCGCTTGCCCGCGTACCTTGCAATTTCGTCTTCTAACTCGATCGTGTGAATGGAGTGGCGAGAAATCGACGAGTTCAACGATGGCGGAACGTTCGAACTTCGGGAGATTGAAACGGCGCGAAAGGAAATGAAATGTCGACGGAAAATTGGAATTGAGTACGAAAATATGGTAATAGGGGAAATATACGTTTGTTTATTTGTTGGGACTTTTGAGGATTAATAGGGTGGGATTTATAATTGTAGGTGGGTTTATTTAGGGTCAGGTAATTTGAAGACATAGATACAGGACAATCTGGAGTTTTGGGTATCTAGGAACTTGAGAACCTAGTAATTTGGAGTTGTTGAAATTTAGGGATAGAAATGTCAATTCAGGGACTTTGAGATGTTAGCAATTTAGGAATATGCAAACGTGAGAAATTTGATTCCCTAGAAATTTGGTGATCTACGAGTTTGATGCGCAAACCTGGGATTGAGGAAGTCAGGAAGTTTGGAAGTTGGAAAATTTAGGGAATTGAAAATGTTCGAATTTCGCTTCTGTTCCTAATATGACTGTGAAGTTTGAAAACTAAAATTAGATCAAGTAACTTCTGACTTCACATCCCCGAAATTAAGATTTACGAATCTCCAGCATCGAAACCGCTACCTTTTCAATCACGTCAACTACTACCCTTTCAAGTCACCCCAAAATCTACTCCTCAAGGTCATCCAGTTTGTCAAAAATACGAACATCCTCCAAACTGACAACATTAAAATTAGCAAGTCCAATAATGCACCAGTCCATAAATCCAAGAATCCTATTTATGCCTTTCGAATAAGCCTGCAAATCCTCCGCACTTCAGCATACCGTCGGAATTAAACTGCAGAATCCTTCATCTCCGTAAAATCCAGCAAATTAATACGAACTTTATCAGCGCCCTTTTCTATACACGATTTCTCGAAAGCTCGTACAAAATCCAATTCCAATGATGCCTTCAGCTAATACCATTCCCTGGACCGACAGAATGTTAACGCCTCAACGAGTACCTGTCTCTCTCTCTCTCCCACGGTTTCTACGTTAAGAGACTTAGCAACGTTGAACGGTAGCGCTGGACAGAGGTGAATTCCGTGGCTGATTAAGGGAATTAGGTGTTCCGTTCCAGCACGGTACTGTGGACCACGTTTAACTGGAACTCCTGCCGTGTCACTATTCATCGTCTGCCAGCGTGGCTCTCCAACTATTCCCGAAGCGACAGGTGCCAGTCGGTGGATAAGCCTCGCCGTTTCACCCACCGTCCACGAATGAACCATAATTCTCGCGAGGTTCATCCACGTTGCAGAGAAACGGAGATCCTTATGGGTTTCAGGGTTTTGCCATCGGCTCGCGGAGTTTATCAGACGCGGAACTTTAACGACGACTACGTGTCGATGCCAAGTTACCTTCGTCAACGACGATCTTTATGAACCGAGGCTTGAAAAGTGGAATCGTCGTTTCACGGCATCGTTCCAGACTGCGATGATCGGCTTCGTCGTTACTGGGTTTATCGGGATTGGACGATAGGGGTTTTATTTGAGGAGGTAGTAAAGTGGAGGGGTCTTTTTAGGGGTTCAGGATTTAGAGAATTTTGGACCTATGGTTGGGGAAGTATAGGAATTGGGGACGCAGGGATTGGAGAGATCAAAATTTGGGGACATAGGAATTTGGGATCCTAGAATTTTGGGGTATTGTAATATTAAAGGTATGTGGAATTTGCAAACGTGGATATTTGGAAATTTTCGGATTTCGGGGTCTACGGATGCGAGAGCCTGAGAATTGGGGATGTTGGAATACGTGGATGTAGAAATTTGAGAGATCAGAATTTGGAGACATAGGGATTCGAGATCCTGGAATTTTGGGGTATTGAAATTTCAAAATATTGGGATTTGGCGATCTCCGAATATAGGAATTTAGGAATTTGACAATGTAGAAATTAGTGGACATATGAGTTGAGGAAACCAGGAATTTGCAGACATAGATATTTGGAAATTTTTGGATTTCGAGGTCTAGGTTGTGAAAGTTTGAGAATTCGGGATATAGGAATATGTGGATGTAAAGATTGGAGAGATCAGAATTTGTGGACATAGAAATTTGCTGATCCAGGTATTCGGAAATCTTGGAATATCGATTGGGTTACGAATACAAGTCTAGAAATTTGAGAACAGGATATCTAGGAATTCTTGAAGATATAAGATATTTGAGTACATAGAAATTTTATGAAATAAAAGTTCAAAAAGGCACCCTAACAATATTTAATCATGTCGCTAAAATTTCCTGTAAAATTTCTAAGATAATAAAGATAAGTAAGATAATAAAAATGATTATCCATAATAATCCATAACAATTTATGTCCCATAGGTTTCAATATTAAACCACATTAGTCACAATAACTAAAAACTATTAAACAAAAACAAAATAAATTCAACGCCATAAAAATACAAAAGTACACCCAATAAACAAGAAAACAAAAAGAAGATAAAAACACAGAAAAAGAATTTTCAACGCAATAAAGGAAGAGAAAAATGGCCGAGAATTTTTAAGAGATTCATATATTCTGTAGTTCATAAACTTAATCTAGTCGTCCTTTTTTAAATGTCACGGTCGATAAAGTAAAACTGTTTAGATTGTCCTCAGAAGAAAAACACGTTAAAAGGGTAGCGAAAAGGAGACGACGTTGTTCAATTATTGTGCATCGTGAAACCAAAATGACCGTGTACGAGATAAAGGAAACAATAGCACGGTAATAGAATAATACTGTTTCTCGGTACGAAGTAATCTCAGATTAATCTCAAGCTCAGGTACGAGTTAAGTGGTTTTGTAATTTAATTACGTTGAGTGTGTATTTGTTAGTTACCTGAGGGAGAATTTTTTTCGAGTTTACACGTGTCTTCGAGCCACGTACGAAGCTAGGTTAGGTTTGGTTATACATAATGTTCAGCGAAACCTTTTTTGAATCAACAAGGTTGTTCAAATGAATGTTTGTTTTTATTATAATTAAGCTTGTTATGTATTGACTTGCAAATTTACATGTTATGAGATAATGTTTTGTAAAGTTTTGATATTTTGCCAGACATAAATTATTTGTTACCTCACTGTTACCTTTAAATATGTAATTTTCTGCTTGCCATGCAATTAAAATAGTAAATGTATAATACATTAAGAGAACGTTAAACTCGTGTTATATAACTGAATACAGAAACCTACCCCTTCTAAAAACATATACTTAGATTTTTCTTTATTCCAAAAACCTATACCTACCATGGTATAACTTATATTTCATAATTCACCATGTGATACAAAATAATTGAACACACGAAGTTACCAATAAAACCTAGATAATACTAAAAATTTCAGTTGAAATCTTTTTAGACCGAAACGAATACAGGGTTGTATCGAGCGCGTTAAAAGAAAAATGTTACACAGATAATAAACTCGTGTGTCCCGGTGCGAAAGGAATCGCAAGGGTCCATTCGGCAATTCGCCGATATATTTATCATCCTGCAGTCCCTGTTTCGCACATCGTCCTGACCGTATACACGACAATGACGAATAGCGAGCTTTTACAGACGATAAATGAACTCTGCCTACCGACTGTCTCGTTCATATTAATTCCAATGACACTTCTGCTATCCCACCACCGTTCCGCGACTGTGCCAATGAATTTTTTAGGGATATTATAACGGTCAATAGATTGCGTTCAGAAAACACCAACTGTCAAACGAATTTCATCGGCATTGTAGAAACCCGAAAAATATCACCATCCCCTCTAACCTCCTCCTCCGCCCCCTAGATTGATCATGAACTTTATTGAAACGGACATCCGGTGTTAATTGACAAGTTTTTTCGTACAAGTAGAGATATTGTGTTTTAATTGCGATTCGAATTTGAGGTTGATTGACACTAGATTTATGGACATTTCTTCAAAGCTTTGAAGAAAATAGACTTCAATATATATTTACCTCGTTCAATGGATAAAAGTCAGTACAAGAAATAATAATGCGAATGGTTTTTGTTAATTTCCTAAAAGAAACTTCGAAACTGGGTCTCGTAAACCCAGTGTTAAATTAGGCTAGTTGTAAATTAACGTTTCATGGTGTCTGGATTAAGCTTCAAACTGAACTCAACACTTCTTAGGGTACTTAACTAATTGTAAGCACTTGGTCATCGATTTCCACACGATGAGTTTAACGGCGATTAAACGCTGGGCTACTTATTGAATTCACGCAGAACTTGCTGCCTTAAGCTTCGGATAACCGTTGTTTGCTCTCGGTGATGATAGGTGTATCGAACATGTTGCAGACGATGCATCATACATGACATAAATGCAAGCATTACTTGAGAATCATGAAACATGACGGATTTACAAATTACTTTGATAAATTGTGGACCTCAAAGTCAGGTAAATTGTAAAATTTTATTGTTAAAAATGTTGTAAAATGTTGTTAGATGTTGTGATAAAGTCACATGTTTAGTTTTATATGGGAGGACGTTTCTGTTAGATAGTTGCTTGTTAGATAATTGTCTGCTAAATACTGGACGTTGCTTGTTTGATAGTTGTCGTTTCGATAATTGTCTGCTAAGACGTTATGTATATGTTCTATCATTTCAAGATGATTATTTTATCACTGCCTGTTAAATAATTATTTATTGTAGATAAAATATCTTCTTTTGCCTGTTATATAATTATCTGCTTTATTATTGCCTGCTAAATAATCATGTGCTCTATCATTGCCTGAATATTTATCTATGAATCTACAGTATCATTTTACCAACCATAATAATTTTCAGTTGGATAATTAAGTGCTCGATAACTGTCTGCTAGATACTTGCTGCCATATAATTGCCTCCTCGATAAAATTTTGCTATATAATTGCCTCGCTAATTACCCCAATTTTAACTTCGACTGAAATACTTGACGTTCGTAGTTAAAGAACATCAAAGAGATACGTTTAACGAAAATAATTAATTAAATATCCCTCATATTCGGTACGCTTTACTGTCTATTGTCTCTGCGACGAGAAAAGAGAAGCGGAGTTGAAAAGAAAGCGAGGTAACAGCGTAATTAATGCCGCAAACGGAGAACGAGGCGTTTACGAGAATGAGAAACGAGGAAAGAACAATCTTCGTCTGAGCTGATTAGTCCCTCAGACAACATCGTCCGTCTATCTTTTCCCCTCTGTTCGAGTCACTTGGTTTCTTTCGTTTCGCCTTTCCTTTGAACATACCTTACGACCCTCTTAAACTTGGTTTTTCGGTGGAATTAAGAATCGTCTGCGAGGATAAACTTCCAACTAGTTCAGCGAAATTCTTACCGTATATTCTACACTCAAGCGATTGCAATCTTCTTTGGCCACTTTATTTTGAGGCACTGTACGGCCAGGAAGAAACGATAGGTTCTGCTACACGGAAGATAGGTATACGCTTTTTATACCGTTTTCTTTCCATTTTGGAGACATGAAATGCAGTGTATACAATTTTTAAACCACGTTGTCTCGAATTCTCAATTTTTTACATTTTTTAATTTAAAAATTTTTAGAGTTTAGAAGTTATACTTTCAATTTTTTGATCTTTCTACTTTTTCAAATTTATACTTTTACTAATTCGCATACTAATAAATTTTTAAATTTGAAAGTTACATACACTAATTTTCATGGTGTATGAAAGATAAAAAAATTAATAAAAAAAAAATTGAAAGTCTGAGAATCGAAAAAATTCTGCATTTCCAAATTTGTTATTATTTAAGTTTCAGTAACCAATGATTATTTAATTAGTAATGAGACAATGTTTAGTCAAACCAGATGTAGTAATTCAATTTATTTAAACCGAACACAATAATGCAATTTAATCAAACTAGACATAATTCAATTTAGTCAAACTAAATGTAATAATTTAATTTAATCAAATGGAACATGATAATTCAATTTAATTAAACTGAACAAATAATGCAATTTAATTAAACTGAACATAATATTGCAATTTAATCAAACTAAACATGACAATTCAATTTAATCAAATGGATCATAATAATTCAATTTAATCAAATGTATCATAATAATTCAATTTAATTAAATGGATCATAATAATTCAATTTAATTAAACTGTACGTAATAATTCAATGTAATCAAACTAAATGTAATAATTCAATGTAATTAGACAGAACGTAATAATTCAATGTAACGAAACAGAGCGTAATAATTCAATGTAATTAAACCGAATGTAATAACTCAATGTAATGAAACCGATCGTAATAATTCAATTTAATGAAACGTAAGTCGTTAATTACCGTTTAATGAGATTACGAAGTTAATCGCGTGAAATTGTATCGAGAAGCGTGTTTGTCGAAGTAGAAAGTTCCGAGTGTTAAGATCGAAGCGGACTGTTGTCGATTCTGCAGGAAGTGGCGTAACAAGATCGAACAAGAATATAAAGAAGCGAGAGAAACGACGCGGAGAATTCGATTATTCCACGGTTTTAGCACTTTTTCGTGTGCAGCCGGGTTGGTAAGAAAACAGGAAGAAGCTAGACAAGCACTGTCGACCGTGAGAAATAAGGAAGTTCCGTCTCGCGAGCTGTAAGACGTGGAAAAACGTGTACATAGGCGGATTTCTGGACCGCCTCCAGTGACTGGCGGATCCAGACTATAGCTAATGAATCCCCTAGAGTTTCTACGGAAGATTAACGACGAAGATAACACCAACGCTAAGACGCGGAAGAAATTGCTATAGTGAATCTTCTAATGGTCCCAAGCTCATGTGATTCCTTTTTAAAATAGAAAAGATTCTGTCACCAAGATTTATCGCCAGTTTTCGGTCATCGCGTTTCAAATTTTTCTGATTGAGTTAAAGGAGAAATATTTGCCTGATTTTTTGGATATTTATTACTTTAAAAGGTAGTTAAAATGGTTCTTAGATTCAGTAACAATATTAGTAAAAAATTTTCGAAGGAGTTTGATAGCTTAGGTGGTTGAGTGATGGGTTTAACACATTTGTCGTGAGTTCAAATCCTGTCATGATGAATAATTTTTTTTTTTAATTTTTGTGACTTTTTTTATTTCTATTTACGCTCTTTATACATGTCTTTACATATTATTATTTCTTTTATTTGTGCGTATTATTTCTTACTCCATCTTTTTAATTTTGTCTCATCTTTTGTTTCCCTTACACGTACTGTTATTATATTTTATTTAAATTATATACAGTGACAAATATCAAAAATATTGTACCACATTATAAATTATTACTACAGATTGTTAACAATTATTAATATTATCAATTGTCAAAACGTTTGCATTATTTAACTATTTTAAATAATTATTTATACATTTATTTGAACATCAAACACATATTTCTCCTTCATTTCATTATTTGGTTACAAAAATGAATGTATTTATTCTATTTTGAAATAAATTTTTATTGAAATCATTTTTAGGTTAGGTTCAAACAAAATGTCTGAATTCTCGAATTCTTCATGCACTTCATTTTTAAATAATTGTGCAGTACTTTTAAGTACCTCAAATAATAAATAAAATACGATATATACAACTATACAATTCCAACAAGATAAATGATAAAGATATTGTACAAATTTCCCATCGAATTCTTTCCACGGTATATTTTATTGACATACTCCGCATTATTTACAAAGAGAAGGTACCTTCGTTCTGCAGAACGTACTTAAGGGTTAAGTACAGGAAAATAATAGATTTAGCTAACAACTTCTACCTAGATTTAACCGATATCTTATATGGAACAGTTCTTTATATTTCTCCGGTTTCCTTCTCCAGTACGAGCGATTGATAAATCTATCAGCACAAAAGAAAACGTTCACAATCCTGTTTCAGCCCTCGATTCGATGGAAACCGTTTGCAGCCAGCCGGAATGCGTGATAAGAACGGAAAATGCGGTCTTTCGGTAAGCGGAGTTCGCTTATCATCTAGATAGAATTGTAAAAAGGTGGTCGTTTGGAATTTAGCATCTAATAAACAATAACAGATTCAATTTTGATATCGAATATATACTCGAAACATATATCGTTGAGAACATCGTATCACTTGAAATATTATCTTCAGACAATACGTTACATACAGTGTGTTACCTGTAACGCTACTCACAATGTTTTCAAAATTTGCTTTATTAACATCTATTGTGCACTTCATACCCTGCAAATATTGTTCCAATTTTTTTTTCGTAAGGTGGCAAGTGGGAGAAAAATCGTGAGTTACACCCTGTATAATACACTTCTAACTCTTTTTCAGTTTCTCAAGAGACAGTATTAAAATACTTCCCAAGTTTAAATGTCAGTCGAAAGTAACGAGGCTTCAGCATTACGCAGGTATAATTTTACGTAGCACTGTGTGATTATAATTAACGGACTGCTAATGTTTATGTATTTATGGTAAAGCAAAGTCTGCAAAGTTTTACACGAGTCATGTAATCTGTACACCGAGGATCTACATAAATTACATTATTTATGTATACATTGTGGAGTTTGAACGCGGACCACCTAACCTAAAAAGTGCAACTACGAATTTATAAATCTATGAATCTAGAGATTTATTTATCTAAACATTCTAAAAATCTTGAAATTTACTGATCTACGAGTTTGAACATACAAAAATTTACAGATTTGAATATTTGCGGTTTCACAAATTAAAAAGTGCAAGAGTTAAAAAACTTTTAAATATGTAGAAGTGTGAAAGGAATAAATGTCAAACAATTTTATGTGCGCATTTGTCGCAACGTGGTATTAATCTGCACGATACGCATCGGTAATTATTAAGTTTGTAGGTGGTGTTCACTCGACGAACCGGAAATACGCCGTTGTGACCACAAAATTTATCTGTCGACGGTGCAGTCAATCAGAAATAATCCATGACCGATCTACAGTTCTTTGACCCAGAGAAACTAAAAGCTTTTACTGGTGATTCGTTCGATAGTGAATAATAAACTTGTAATAGAGTTTCTTTTACTTTGAGTCATGTGGGTTGACATTTTATGTTTACCTGTTTATAAAAATGTTAATATAATTAATTGTTAGAATTATGGGTTGAATAAAAGTAGTGTCATCAGTTTTTGAGTCTCCGTCTGAAGGGCTCATTTTAAAGAGGAAACTTCAGAAACTATAACCATATATTTTTTTAAATTTAAACCCTTTACGTTCCTCATTGAAAAAACGCAAAAAAAATATTTGTTTAAATTTTTCGACATATCATAACAAATTGACGGAATTATAAAAATATTTTAAAATAGCCCAATCCTTTATGAATATAACAAAATAGAATTTAGCTAAATCGGTTGAGTAGTTTCTGAGAAAAAAATTCGTAAGTGAAGCCTATTTTCGCAAAAATGGGCAAAAATTGTAAACTCTGAAGGGTTGTTATTTCTTAACAAATTCGAAACGGACAAAATGATGACTTAAACCCTCCCTAATTTCACATGGACTACAACATATTTTGATTAGAGTAAAATCGCAGATGGTGAGGTCCAAAAATGACCTAGCTGTCATGCGTTGACAAATTTCAATATAAATATTCCGAGTATATAAATGTAAACGTTATCGATTGTATACGGAAATGTAAATGAAAGTGTATTGAAGAGAACATGGCAGTCTTCGTAGAATTAAACAGGGAACATAAAACGGAAAGGCAGACAACTTTATAATCCAGAACAATCGTATTCTTTCGCGCTTGTACAGAACCGTCTGCGACGAAGAACCGGGGATAAGAAACTTGTTCGAACGCAAACGAGAAGTTAGTAAGTTTACTTCCCAAGACACGAATAATTTTCGTTCAAGTTCCAGCACCATGGAAATTCAAATTCGGATGCGTCCCCCTTGAAAATTTATTTGCACCAATTCTGCGTCTCTGCCTCTTGTTCTTATCAAGACGTATTGATTCGTTAATTTGGAACGTAGTTAGTCTTAATCGTTGCAAACTTTTAATAAGGTTTGTTACGAAGTAACTTTTGTTACGGAAATTTTACTCTAAGTGACAGAAAAACTTATTCTAAGTAAAAGTTTATTATTATGGAGCTTGATAGGTTGTAATTGTTTGAAGTCTGTTAAAAATGAATAAAATAGAGAAATAGGGAAAGTAAGGGAAATAGTTAAATAACGAAGTGGTAAATGTTAAAATAATTGAATGGTAAAATAGCAGAATAGTCGTGTGGTTGTATGGTTGTGTAACAGAATTAATGGAACAGAAGTAATATAGTAGAAGAGTGAAATAACAAAATAATATAATAGTAAAACAGTAATATAATTAAATAATAAAATAGTAAAATAGTAAAATAGTAAAATAGTAAAATAGTAAAATAGTAAAATACTAAAATACTAAAATACTAAAATACTAAAATACTAAAATACTAAAATAGTAAAATAGTAAAATACCAAAATACCAAAATACCAAAATACTAAAATACTGAAATACTAAAATTATTTGTCACCGAATATTTATCTCTAAATCATAAAACAAAAAAGCAGAAAGATTCTTAGAAGTTTTAACCACGGTATAATTTCGTAAAAGTTGAAATTAATTATTCCCTTTGTCCCTCGCTGTTACGTAGAACATGTCTCAGTGTTATCAGAAAAATTTATAGTCCAGCTTTGCCGAGTACAGTGAAATTTAACAAGGAGAGATAACCACGAAAGAAGTTCCTGAGAAAAAGAGTAATTCGGGCACAGTTTCCTACATTAACGATTTCACCGCAACTCGTAAAAAGAAAGTTCACCGTGGAACAGGGTTGCATCCCCAAACGATGATAAATCGATCCAGGAGAAGCAGAAAGACTCGTGTAATTATCGCCTGGCAGCTGGATGGAACGAAATTCACCGGTTTCCGAAACGTGATATACGTGCTAATTAATTAATCCTCTAAACTTTACTGACATCTCAATGCTCATTATGCTAACGAAGAAACTGAACGTATCATGCTCATTTATTTTTCATTTTCACAGATTTTCTAATGTTATAATTTTGCAATTTTTTAAATTTTCAATTTTCATGCTCTTCGGTTTTACAATTTTTCAATTTTACTTGAAACTTTCTATGATTTTATAATTTTTAAAATTCCAAATTTCAAGGTTAATACGTAGTAAAAGTATAATCATACTTTTACATCATCGAATATCGTTCCCATATCACTACTGAATTAAGTATTGACTTAATAAGTTATTAGGACAACTGAAAAGTACCGGTCGATCTTGTTAAAAACTTCAAACAGCTGAAACGTTGAAAGGTTGTGAATAATATAGAAATAGCCGTTCGAAGCATTCGTTTTCCCACGGAGTTCTCTCGTTTCAGCTCGTTTAATATAAAGCGGGAAGAAGTTAACATTCGAGGAAATTAAATTAAACACAGGTTTCGAAGGATGTTCGTTGCAGGGAGAACTACGTTATTTGTGCGAAAAGGAAGTAAGAAACTTCGTCTTATTAATTAAGAAACTTGAAAGGCATTGTCGAGATTATTAAACAGTAGTTTTCGTAGCCTTTGCTTATTAAATTCAGACAAGAGGAAGAGATAATTACTTGTTTTCATCCGATACAGCTTATGAAGGGTTTCTCCGATCCTTCGCAGCTGCAAAGACATTTCAAACGATTACCAAATCGTCAGTTAATTAAATAACTTGCTTTTTAATATTTTTCACATTTGCATGTTAAGTTTGTGTTAACACAATGGAGTCAGAAAAATTAATCTTTCCGAGAGGTGTGTATGTTAAATATAATACAAAATGATATAATTCAATATCAGATGTACTGCAGAATGTTAAATTATGAATAAAATATATTAATTGTAATGTAGCTTAATATACGTTCATTATGATATAGAAACATATGTTACTTACAATATGGATGACCATATGTGAATCATAACATAACCTAACATGTGTGTATTAATTATAATACAGAACATCACATATGAATCGTAATACATAACATATATTAATACAGTCATATAATACAACATATGTTACTTACAATGTGGATGACCATATGTGAATCATAACATAACCTAACATGTGTGTATTAATTATAATACAGGAGAACACATATGAGTCATAATACATAACATATATTAGTACAGTAATAAGTACATCATATATGACTTACAACATGAATGAATATATATGAATCTTAATATAACCTAACATATGCGTATTAATTATACATACAAAATTCATATTAATCATAATACATAACATCAATCCAAGAAATATTACAAAATGTTACCAAAAGAACTTTACCGAATGAATCAACCTCACCTAACCAATTATCCTCACTCGGTGTCCAAAGTCACTCGAATGAAGAGATTAGTTCATGCGTGAGGTTAGGTGAACCAAAATGGTTGGCAAGTGAAATTTTCGAGCCGATTTACGAAACGGCCGTAGTTCCCGAACGAAACGATCGCGAAAAGCATGGATAACATTCTATCACGGTCTTGTAGCCGCGATAGTTCGAAAAGTGAACGAGACTTTGCTGCTACTTCACCGGATAAGTGGCATTCCGCACGTTTCTTCGGCAAACCTCTTCCAGTAATGCCGGAACCCTGCGAGATGCCTTTAAAGTTTTGACGTTAGCCACGATTTATTTATTCGGACCGGCGAAATCTGTTGGGATTGAAAACGGACGATTCTCCTATTTCTTCCTCTTCACTTTTTTCCTTCAGCAGACAACTCGTTAGCCACGTTTTGTTTTTATATTTCTGTTATTTGCACGAATGTTGAAGTTTGTCATTGCTTTTAGTTTGTTGAAAGGTTGTAGGATGTTCTTCTACTCTTCTGTAACTAGGAATTTGTGTTTGGGGATTTATGGGAATTTTGGTTTGTGGGGAGTTGGAGATTTCAGGACTTCGGAGGTTGGATGTTGAAACGTTTGAAAATTTGCAAGTTTTGCAATTTTGGATTTGGTGATTTCAGAATTTGGAGGTTTGGGGATTTGGGGGTTGAAAATTTTGGGAATTTGAGGATTTCAGGATTTGCATATTTTGAATTTGGTGATTCGGTTGATTGGGGTGTTGAGAATTGGGGTATTTGAGAATTTAGGGGTCGAAAAATTTGAGAAGAAGTTTTTGACTTTTTAAGATGTGGAGACTTCGAAGTTTGAATATTTAAACCATTAAAAATTTGCAAATTTTAAATTTGAAGGTTTGGATATTTCAATATTTAAAAATTTAGAAAATTACAAATTTTTTAATTTGTCGATTTCGTACATTTAAAACCTCGAGAATCTAAAATCTTCTTTCATTGCATACACAAAAATTTAATAAAATAAATTCCGACTTTTTCTTCATTTATACCAATTTCATTAAAAAGTAGCAAAAGCAATGAAGTTTCAATAATTAATTATCGAAACAATTTCACGATACATGATTACCACGCAACAATTTCCCTCTATATTTAATTGATTTTACGTATATTTGGTAGTCGAGTCGAGCAAATAGTGAAGATTTTTATTTATTACTAACCGAGGGCCATTGTTAGAATTTGTTTGAATCGGTTCGCCAGCGGCCTGACTTCCGGCGGAGTTTCGACAAAGCTTTCACGAGCGCAAACCGAATTCCCTTGTAACAAATCCATCGACATCGACGGTTCCAACGGCACGTATACTGTTGGTCGGTTTCGAACTTAGTTTCGAGCACGTTTCGCGTATAACTTTAAAGTAGCCGCTATTAATATAGGGTTCGCTCGTTTTTCAAATGGTTTCTACGCTCATGAAAACCGCGTGGAACGTTTCGATGCGTGGAAATGAGAGTTTTCGGATGTTCACGAATTATTTGTCACGTTGCTGGACGTGCGGTTTCCGGTATAAATATCTGGCGTTATTTTACACCCACTCGCCATCCCAGATATTTCCATTTGTTATTTCAACGTTGAATGTTAAACCGGGCATAAAGTTCCTACGAATATTTTGCTCTGACATTTTATCTTTAACGTAATACCCAATAATGTATGCGTTATATGCTTCTGTACAATTTAAAAATTGTCATTGTAAACTAGAAATGTGTTCCATGAAAAAGTATCGATTTTGTTGAAATACATGTGGCTGTCATATGTCGCCACATATGTGCATGTACGTATGTAAATTTATTTATCAAAATTCATTGAAAGAAATACACATTTATTTATGAAAATAGAAACATACATAAATACTCTTTTATTTGTTAAAATAATTGTAGCGTGTACTTTAAGTTGACTTGTATGATATGTACATGCATGTATGTGTACGCACATATATGTATGTGCATATGTAAATTTATTTATCAAAATTTATTGAAGTAAATACACACTTATTTACGAAAATAAAAACATACATAAATATTCTTTTATTCGTTGAAATAATTATAGTGTGTACTTTAAGTTGACTCGTATCATATGTGTATACATGTATGTATATGTGTACACACATGTGTATATGAAACTTGTAGCACCTACATAATAAATAAATATATATATTATGAAATATAATGAGAGTAGCATAACACGAAATGTAATACATAAAACATGTGTCACATATGAATACATATGTAAAAATATAACATATGTAACATATAACAGATACATCTATAAACAATGATTTGATAAAAGATTACAATAAAAGATTTACAATAAGATCGCTTGCTTGAACAACGCAATAGGAAAGTTGCAATTAATTGGACCAAGCAGAAATTTGAACGGTGACTGATCGAAAGCGTCAAATTTTTCACGGAGTTGGCGCGACAAAAAGAAAAGTACGAAAAGCCATCAGTCCGTTTTGGAATCGGCCGCCTTAACGATCGAATGGCCGAATAAAAGAAGCGCCAACGATCAAAAGGTTCGAATTTATTCCACTCTGTGGAGCGTGTCATCCACGCTTCGCTCTACTTTCGTCGCGGCCGAATCTCACTTTGTTTCGACGAACAATAAACGGTCACATGACCTGTGATCAATCTACCGAAGGAACGGTCTAATAAAATTTCATTCATCGCCTCTCTCTACCGATACTTTCTCCGCTCCAGATACGAATCGTCAAGTAAATTGCTGTCCGAATTTTTCAATTTCTGAGTAAAATCTTTTTGCATTCATATTTCCATGCATTGACTATTGTGGGTGATACGTGACTTTATCTGTGTAGTTGTTCTATGAAATCATGTTTAAGAAGCTTTATTTTAATTCTTAAACTTGATTCAATAAAATGAATTCATACATTAAAAACACCCTGTGAACCCATATTTAAAATACACCCTATTAGTACATATTTAAGAAATTCCTTATAAATTCATATTTAAGAATTTCTATATTACTTTTCAAACTTGCTTTCATAAATTGAATTCATGTATCAGAAGCAACCTATATGTCCATACGTAAGACACCCTATACGTTCATACTGAAGATACACCCTACAAGTCCCTATATAAAGATTTCTATATTACTCTTCGGTCTTATTTCAATAAAAAGAATTCATATCCAAGAAATACATTACGAATTCATATTTAAGAAATTCCATATTGATTCTCAAGCTTGCTCCAATAAAAGGCGTTCATATCGAACTCCCTCTACTAAAGAATGTTAAACTTATCCCAATAAAATGTAACAATTATATTTAATGAAATTCTTCTACTCCTAAAAACCTGTTTCTAAATATTGGTAAATTGTTATGAGATTACAATAAATTTTCATGGAGCTAATTGATTGAAAGAACGCGTAAAAGGGGAGGAAAGTTACGAGATCGTTTGCAAGTTTCGACTTGAGGGTAAAAATTTTGGTGCCGTAATGCGATAGAAATTCCATTGGGCAGCGTGGTCGGAGATGGTAGCGGAACGTGCACAACGTATCGACGCATATCTTGGACAGGTTCTATTTGTATTCATGGCCGATATGTTTCTTTTCCTTCTATTCGCGTTCAATAGACTCCGAGCGGGAAAATAGGACCGCGTGAAACTCAACCGACATTTCGAGGCATTGTAGCCGAACGAGCACGACGCAAACTGAATACCGTTCTAATGCCTACTCGAAAGCTTGATACTGGTATTTACATGGATCCTGCGAGGGCCCCGGAGTCGATTCGATAGACATTCATGGCCGTGGCAATCGAACGTGTAACTATTCACGGAAACTGGCTACGTTTCGGTATTATCTTGACTGGCTCGACCCCAACCGAACGATCCGAATATTTGATGCCGAAGGGGACGAAATTTCTCTAAAACTCTTTTCCACCGTTTCTTGCTCGTGTTATAGGATTTTGTGCGACAACTTTAAACGTGGCTGTGTTTTTGTAACTGTGACGGACGACTACGGGCGACGCATGCGTGTAATGTACACTTGTGGATGCTGAGTTATCAGTTTGAAAAGTTGGATTGCTGACGGCGATATTTTTATGTTTTTCAACTTTTACGTTGTAGTATTTATACATTGAAGAAATGAAAAGTTGAAGAATTGAAAATTTCAAGAATTGAATCTGTTGATGAGATAAAGAATTGGAAAATTGAAGAATAACTGTCGAATTGAAGGATTAAAGCGTTGAAGAATTGAAGAATCGATGAATTGAAGAACGGAAAAAAATTGCCAAAAATTGAAGAATTGAAGAACTGACAAAAATTGCCAAAAATAGAAAAATTGAAGAATTGAAGAACTGACAAAAATTGAAGAATTGAGGAAATGACAAAATTTGACAAGAATTGAAGAATAGAAAAACTGACAAAAATTGAGAACAATTGAAGAATTGAGGAACTGACAAAAATTGAGAAAAAATGAAGAATTGAAGAATTGAAAAATTCGAGTACCGAAAATTAAGGAAAAAGGAAAATAAGAAAATTGGAGGCAATTGAAGTAAAAAAATTATAAAATTAAAAAATCAGAAAATTCCAAAACCAATAATCTCAAAATTCAGGCTTCCAAGAATTCACTACCTTGACTTTATTCTTCCTGACCTAAAAATTGAAGAACTAAGAAAAGCAGCAAATTAAACATTCTAGAAAAAGTAAAAAAATTGAATGAAGAGTCAGTCGGTATTACACCTTCTTCATGACACCCCGATATTAAACGCTGTACAAATTCGCAGAATTACTGGTCCTCTTTTTATCATAATTTTCTTCACGATCTCGTCAACCCGTTGACTGGTATCGTAACTCGAAGAACGGTCCGTAATAAACGAAAAAAAGTAGAAGGAAATGTTTTATGCCCTGCACACGAGAGCGGAAACTGGATTCTCCCCGGTGTTCTTTTTGTTCGCGCATCCGCGCTGACTTTTTACGAGGCCCGCGAAGAATGGTTTCCGCCGCGATAAAATTCACGCGTCTAGTTGTCCGTCTTTGTTTGCCAGAATAGGCATGGGTATTATCATTTTTAAATCTTCGCCTTTGTTTTCCACCGAGATTCTTGCTAATTTTACTGGCTCCAACAGCTTCGCGAACGACTTCCTTGGAGAATCGTAATCGACGATACTGTACCTTTTCCTTCCGGTAATAATACTTGTGCGTTGATGTTTCCTGAAACTGTTATCTTTTCTGTACTCTCAAGCACCGCCATCTTGAATGATTCATGCTTTAACGAGTTTTAGTAGTTTCCAACTACCGAGTTCTGTAAATAGCACAACTGACCACTAAACTTCTGAATTTCCGATTCTATACATCGTTCAAATCAATTGCAAAATTGAGAAATGTTTAAACTTGGGGTTTACGTTGCTGTAATCAATTTCTAAGTTCTCAGTTTTCTTAATTTGAGGATATAAAAATGTATTAATAACAATCCATCAGTATTATTTAAACACAAAACACTATTAAAATGAAGAATATATACTTTGCTTTAAATATAAGAATTTCTCAAAAACTAAAAATTGTAAGTTCAAGATTAACCGAATAAAAATGTATAACTTACTAAAATTGACAAAAATTTATACAAGTAGACAAATAGAATATAAACTATTCAGATACAAATAATCTAAAAGTGTAGAAATTTTATTTAAACAAATCTCTAAGTTTATATGAGAAGAGTTTAAATAAATGAGGTTGTATAATATTTAGTTTGTGTACGTACGGTGTAGTGTATTTCTTAGATTAAATTATGTCTGGTGTTGTCCATCAAAACGTAGAACCGTAGGAATCGGAACGATCGAACGAATTTTGAGAGATCTCACGAAGCATAAACCACAACTAGTGATCGAAACCACGGCAGTCGGTAGTTTTCGTTCGTCCCGTGACTCGTTAGCCGTACGCGGTTATCCGGAGGGCGAACTTGCTAATTAGTTGCTCAACGTTTTTGCTTGCGAACATCGGAGCCGAACTAGATGCTGCTATCGCATTTATTCACGGCTGAAACTCTATAAACTGCTTTGGCACGCATGTCGTTAATATTTCCGGAGGTGGCAACGATGTCAGAACTCGGCCAATTTAACAAAATTAAACCTCTAATGTTTCGAATAAACAAACACTTATGTTATTCCTGTTAAATGTGTAATCTACCTTGTCTGATTCGATACTATTTTGCAAATTCAAGTTTATAAATTGAGAAAGAATTGTGAAATTTAAGAAGTTAGGAAGACAAGGTGCTTCATAATTTGTGTAGGAAATTCCTACGCGTTGGATTTCCACGCGTTGAATTCCCATGCGTTGAATTTCCACGCGTTAGATCTCCACGCGTTGAATTTCCACGCGTTAGATCTCCACGCGTTGAATTCCCACGCGTTGAATTCCCATGCGTTGAATTTCCACGCGTTAGATCTCCACGCGTTGAATTTCCACGCGTTAGATCTCCACGCGTTGAATTCCCACGCGTTGAATTCCCACACGTTGAATTCTCACGCGTTGAATTCCTATGCGTTGAATTTCTACGCGTTAGATCTCCACGCGTTGAATTCCCATGCGTTGAATTTCTATGGGTTGAATTCCCATGCGTTGAATTTCCACGCGTTGAATTCCTATGCGATGAATTTTCAAGCATTAGATCTCCACGCGTTGAATTCTCACACGTTGAATTCTTATGCGTTGAATTCCCATGCGTTGAATTTCTACACGTTAGATCTCCACGCGTTGAATTTCTACACGTTAGATCTCCACGCGTTGAATTCCCATGCGTTTAATTTCCACGCGTTGAATTCTCACACGTTGAATTCCTATGCGTTGAATTCCTACACGTTAAATTCCTTAATAATTCACAAACGAAGCTTCCGAAGCTATCCGAACTAATCTTAAATAATATTCAAATTTCCATATTATCAAATAACCAAATGGAGTCACCAAATTTTCAAAATTCCATATTCACTAGATGTATTAAATATCAACTCCATCTACCCCGTCTATACTATCTACCCCATACGTGCCCACTAAATCTGCCCGTCACTCTCACACACCACACTGTACAAATATTTCAAATCACCGTACCGAAGTAAATACGCGAAACAAGGAGCAGCAAATAAAATAAATACACGAAATAGTATTCGTAAACAGAAAATTTCGAAGACGCATCTGCCACGTCATACGAAAAGCCGGAGGTACATTTTTGAATACGCGCAGCTGGGTATCTAGGTTTCGTCCAAAGTGTACGCATTTCTTTCACGGGAAACAGAACAGAGAAAAACTGACACGATGTATGCACACGAAAGGGAAAACCACGGGAACGAAGAGAGGTAAGGGAAGTTTTACTGTCTGGATGGTACTTCCTTTTGCAAACGTAATCCACGTTCGTGGAGTATATAAATTTCATCGCCGGTAAAAATTCTTCGTCCCTTCTGGAAGCTTTTTCCTTAGTACGAACGTGACGGAAAAAGAATTAAATTTTACGACACTTTTGGACCTTTCTAAACGATTCTTAAACGCCATTGAAGCTTCACTCGTGTCAAGTTCGTCTGACCATCGAATCGTACTTTGTATTTGTATTATTCTTTCTAAATCTCAACATCGAACAAAATAACAAATATTCTCTGAAGGAAAATATTATAAATATTTGAAGCAATGATCCTATGTCGGCGTGAATAACGAAGTAGATGAAGCTATGCTTAATTTTTGTATAATTTAATTTAGAAAAACACGATGGAGATTGACACAAGCGCTCTCTCGAGAGATGCAAATAAATTGAACGAAAAGGGGCACGAAAATACGTAGCTAGCTCAAAAGATTATTTCATACCACTAATGCCAGGATTTGTTGGCTACCGCCACACCGAGAGGGCAAGCTGTGTAACAACCATAATAAAATGACCAAGTGACCACCGTGAGAGGGTCGTACAGCAGGATTTCCGGATGTGCTTACGGTTAATCTAGAAAATGGCTTTGCGCCACTTGTGCTACCTTGTGAACAATTCGATTTTCGTCTGAGCTTGTTTTACACCTCTTTCAGAAACACTCGACGTTTATTCTCGACAGGTGAATTTTCATGTTCTTTTATTTTTTCGCCGATTTTAAGATCCTGATGTCTTTGTGAGAAGATGAAATTTTTATTTTCGAACAGAGAAATTAAATTAATTTAAATAATCGTATGTGTATGTTAAAAATAATATGTAATTTACAGGAAAAGTATGTTTTAAGGAATCTTAAATATTTTTCTATATAAGATGTAATCCATATATATAATCAGTGATATGCTTTTACATATTAATTCACGTAATTTTATAATAAATGTACCCAGTTAAATATTCAAGTTGTAAATTTTTATCAAACTCCTCCTATTATAAATTCACGCTCCTGTAGTAATTATGAGCGAAAAATAATATTTTTCACCCTATCCCATTAAACAACATATCATAATAAATTGAGAACGCGATATAACGAACAAAAACATAATTGAAACGTTCGCACTGATTTTTCACATCTCGGACGCAATTAACGTCAAGCATTACCTACCCTCAACAACGTGTTTCTTCGACATACACAAGGCAACACGAACAAAACTTTACGAATGAATTATGTTAATTGCACGACTGCTTGTCTAAACTAAATTACGTATTCCAAGTTTCCGTAAATTCGTTAATTAAAGGGCAACCGTAAGCGCAAACACGTAGCCTACAACGTGTACCCTTGGGTGGAACTGTAACAGTAAATCTTAAGTTAAGATAAGTGAAACTTGTATGCATTAATAAAACAAGTCTTTAGCTGAATGATTACTTGACTGAGTAAAATGTTACTGCACGATACGTGCGTTCGTTTTCTGTTACTATTTTAGCATATCTATAAGATTACGTTAATAAACAAGTTTATTCTACGTCAAAGAATTAGATTATTTAGGGAAACAAAATCAGTATTTCATTTTTAGTATGTAAGATATTTGTGTCAGAACTTATATGTGATCTTTCAGGTATTTGTTTTAATATAACAGTAAATAATTATTAATCACAGAGGAGCCACAGAGGCATTGCAGTAAAATCAACATAGCGGATGCAAAGGTACTTTTAGTATTAAAAGATAATTGGTCGATAAAACTTGAAAAGAACGTTAAAATGTTGTACCATCTTCTTGAAAACATTTTATTTTCTTTATTATAGTAAATAGTGTATACATACAATATTATAATAAGTAGTTATTATACTATTTGATACATCATCATAGGTAAACATACGTCGGCCATCTTGATTAGTTCAGAGACTAATCGTGTCACACGTCAAATTCATGTTTCTAATAATTTCATAAACTAACTATTAGTATCACATATTAAATTCATACTTCTACTAATTTTCTAATAGAAGTTCTAATTATAGAAATTGTACATCGAAAGTAAACACGAGTCCGCCATTTTGATTAGTTCACAAATTGACCACCAGAGTCGCGTTAGTTTCGTGTTTATAAATTTTTCAACTTCCAAATAAAGACAGGATAATATAGAAGAATTATGATCACCCAAGAGAATGTAGAGTTTGTTGTTAGTTTGCTACGGTGAGAGAATATTTGAATACCTTCGGCTTATCGTCAAATTTAGCTCCGTTATATTGCCAAGGGGTAGGAAGAGGAAAAATCGTGGGTGAAGATGGACAACCGAGCAGATTTATGGGGACCGATTTGTCCCCGGAAAAGTTGCTCGTCTCTTGGCACCAACCCTTGCGTACGTTCACCCTGGACGCCTCTAATGGACGCTTTTTGAAATAACGAGCAAACAAAAGCGGCGCGATGCATTCACTTTTATGACCACCATCTGTCGTCTACGCAGACAATTTTTATTGAAAATCCCTACCCTTACTCAAGAATTTCACACCGTTATAGGGTTAATAAATACCGATCTGAACCTTATCCTTCCACTATTAACCGTATATTTAGGCGATAATTGAAATGACTTTGTAAATTTAATTAATTTATGAATGTGGTATAAGTGGTCTGTTTACAAATTCTTTTGAATCACCATATCTGTGATATGTAGTTTGAAAGTTTGGAATTTTTATATTAGAGAGATGATATTTCTGAACGTTTAAATTTGTAAAATTGTTAATTTGAAATTTCTGTATTGCAGATGTTAAATTTGCGAGTTTCACATTTTTTCTTTTTTTTGATTTTTTAGCTTGATGACTTGTGTGTATGATATTACTACATTCAACTATTTTAAAGTTTAGAAATTCGTAAATGAAAAGTTTGTATATCACAACATACATTCTCAACTTTCCATATGTCTAAACCTATAAATGTAAGAATTTAAACAATATTTTTCGAATTTCAACAATGAAAAGTATGTAAACTTTGCAGTTACTAACAGTAAGAGAATAGAATTTCTTAAGCTAATCGTCATGCAAGGATTAATCCGTTAAATGCAAATATGTCTTCAGGAAACATAATTAGATTCTTCATTCTTCTTCGCACTTGCAATTTAAATTTCATTAGCACAGCGGAAGGCAAGTGTGGATGAATATTAATTACTCGGGAACGTTGTTTTAGTGATAAAATTCGAAATTCCTTATCTGAACGTGACGTCTGACGGACTGGCTAAGGTAATACGCTGGTAAACTGGGGTTAGGTTAACCAGGAAATTGCCTCTCGACCTGCAGACAGGTGTTTCCTGCCAGTCAGTAATGTCTCTGATGATTTCTAATCGTGTCGCCGACATTTCCGATTAAGTTTACGTACTATCGACTAACCAATATCGATTTTATAGTCGATATTATGTTGCATAATCTGCTTATAATTTAACGTCCCTTAATTATCTGATATACATATCATTTCAAATTAATTTCACTGACAACATATTTCTTCAAACTTTAGTAGATTATTTTCTTAAATACTTTTGTTGTTTTTTTTTACGGTAAAGTTACTAGTTTTTGTTATGACAATTTGCAAATTATAACAAAGTGTAGATTCATGCAGGGATAATGTGGGGACCAAGGGGTTAGGTGTATAATTAGTCGATTTTTGGGGATTTTTGGGATTTGATCATTTGGAGTTGGGTTAAAAATTTGAAGAAATAAGAAATTAGGAGATGTAAGAATTTGAGGACATAGGAATTTAGGGATTTACAAATATGAGAATCTACGGATTTGGTTTTCTGAAATTCGAAGATTTGGTTACTTGAAGGATTAAAAATTTACAAATTCAAAAACTTAAACCTTCAAAAATTTGCAAATTTATAAATTCTATAATTTTAAAATTCTCAAATTTGAAAGTTTAAAGTTCTCAAACTATCAAACTTCCAAATTCTCAAATTCCCAAAATCATTTTCCTAAAATATTCAGCTTGGTAACAAATAACCAAGTTACCAAATGCACCATTCAAAGTAAGTCTTTCGTAGCATCTCAATATAAGACCAGCGTTACGTAGGCGGTATAAAGTGATATCGAAATGAAGTATGCTCCATTTATGTGACAAATGTCTATTACTGGCCTATTCGTACGCGTTGAGACGTCGCTAATCGACCGATCGAGCGTACTCGAGCGTACATCGTTCACACCGATACTCCTCGAATTAAACCATCCCCGAGATCAAATTCTTTCGAGAACAAGATCAACGAGAAGCAAATGCTAATTGAAACGCTGCAGACAGGTGGAAACGTTCCAATTTAAGCTCGTACCTTAATTACCTGCATCTACAAATAGAAACCCGTGAAATTTTAATCGAGAAGAAAATATCCTCGCGTGAAATTATTCTCGCGCCTCCATTCACACTTCTCGCGTTTACATTTTTTCGAAAATTTTAATCGTACTTTTAATTAAATTTCTTCTATCTAAATATTTTTATCTACATCTTAAATATCTACTGCTGTGAATTTCTTCTATCTGTATATTTTTATGTATATCTTAAATATCTGCTGCTATTTGATATTGTAACTTCATCAAATTTTTGAGGATAAAACTTTGGGGACAATAAAGAAACTACTTAAGCTACTTCATCAAAGTGAATATAATATCAAAATTAAATAAAGTATTCCATTTCTGTTGACTAGCGGAGTCAACTTTAAATGTGGTTGTAAAAAAAAGATATGAAAAATTGAGAACTGAAATCTTCACCCTCTATAATTATAAAATGAAATTTTCACTTTCGACAAATCTCAAAATACCTACATAAAATATACCAGTCTTTAAACATTCAACAAAGTGTAATATGAATGCTAAAAAACTGTAATATTAGAGCTTAAAAATATTCGTATGAATATTCATACTTAAAATCGTGTCAACACACAAAAGTTAAAAACACATAACCTAAAATATGGTAAAGTGAAATGACGAGATTAAAATCGGTGATGTTTGAAGGAAAAATTGAAACCCTATATAAATTATGAGAATCCCGATGGAGTTATGTCAAAGGGCAGCAGCATTAATAACTACTATTATCGAGTTTGCATGTCAAGATAAGCTAAGGATAAGAGAGTAGCTTCGATGGCGACTCTTCGGCTTATGGCAGATCACCATAGCTCAAGTAGTTTGAGTAAGTCACTCACAGCCAGTGGCCTTTGTGAACCTAAGTAGCCATAACTCAGGCTGCGGACTATATCACTCGGTAATATCCTGGTAATAAATTAAATCAACGAAGATAATTCAGATGGAGCCGCTTCAGGGCCCATAGGTTTGGCTACCGGCCGATATCACAATAGACCATGGGTTCAGTGTTTAGATGTGGTCTACCATGACTTTCTGTTCAGGGCTTACGGTGCGTTCTACAAAGGATCAACCTCTCGGCCATTATCAGCTTTAGTGTTGCTATTTTTCTTTGCTATTTTGTTGTAGAATATCCTGCATAAAATAGTATATTTATAATAAAGATAGCATGAAATAATGTACGAAAAATGATAATGAAGTTTGACCTCATAAAATAATTTATGTAGAATGAAAATCAAAATTGACTGCATAAAATAATGTACATAGAATGAAAATCAAAATTGACTGCATAAAATAATGTACATAGAATGAAAATCAAAATTGACTGTACAAAATAGTGTACGAAAAGTGAAGGTGAAATTTGACTACATAAAGTAATTTACGTAGAATGAAAATCAAAATTGACTGCATAAAATAATGTACATAGAATGAAAATCAAAATTGACTGTACAAAATAATGTACGAAAAGTGAGGATGAAATTTGACTACATAAAATAATTTACGTAGAATGAAAATCAAAATTGACTGCATAAAATAATGTACATAGAATGAAAATCAAAATTGACTGTACAAAATAGTGTACGAAAAGTGAAGGTGAAATTTGACTACATAAAGTAATTTACGTAGAGTGAAAATTAAAATTGACTATATAAAATAATGTACTTAGAATGAAGATCAAATTTGACTGTATAAAGTGTACGTACAAAGACGAAATTTATTCCAGATAAAATAATGTACGTACAGTGAAGATGATATTCGATAAAAAGTGTAGAGTGAAAATCGAATTTGGCTTTCCATAAAATAATGTATGAGTCAAGATCAAATTCCATTGTAAGAAAAATATACGTAGAATCGAATTTGACTATATCTAAAATAACGTAGGTAGTCGATATTAAATTTGAATCTAGCTAAAACAATGTACGTAGAGTGAAGATCAAATTCCATGAAATAACCCATGCATTAAATTCTAAAGTACTGCACCTAAAGATAAGATTTTGATCCTGTATAAAATAACATAGGGATATTAAAGACCCCAGATAAAATGGTGAAATAATTTTAAATAATATAATTAATAAAGTAATTCTTATAAAATTTACTTAATGTCGTATCTTGCTATACTAAATTATTTCTTAGCAATAAAATTTGTATCCAATGGAAATTTAGATAATGTAATATATGTTTAGGAATATTTATCTGAAGCACTTGTCTAGTTAATAACAAAAAGGATGTAAATACTTATACTTACTATGACCATAGAACAATAGAACCGTCTAGTATGATGCCATATAAGCTGATATATGCATACACGAACGTGAGGATATGCATAGTGTACGTACACTTCCCTAACAATGCGTACACAATAGATACGTGCATATCTACAGATCCGTAAATCTTATGCGTACATTTACGGAGGCAATAGCATGCGAATAGACAGGGCTGCAGGTTGCGAACGTTTTACATTATTCTATCATAGCATATCTCATTCATTCTCCTATTACTATGCCATTTCCAGATTACCTATTGATCGTATCGTATCGCATTGCTATAACCAACATGCCAAATAACATTCGTGTATAGTTTTGAATTATTACAGGTTTAGTTATGGGTCAATTTCCTTAACCTAACATTGTCGACCATTTTAAATAACATTTTCATTATAAATTTCATTGATACGAAGTGGGTTATGAGGACAGTATAGACATTTTTATACAGTTTTAAACTACTAAAAGTTTCGTTGAAGGTTAACTTTCTTAACCTCTAAAATTATCGGCCATTTTAAATAACATATTTTCATCATTTTGCTATATAAATTTTATTGATACGACATGGTTCAAGACGGTAGTATTTTTTTACAGTTTTGAACTACTAAAGTTTAGTTATGGGTTGACTTTCTTAACCTCTGAAATTGTCGGCCATTTTGAATAACATATTTTAAATATAAATTTACTATATACATTTCATTGATACGAAGTGGGTTATGAGGATAGTATAAGCATTTTTGTACAACTTTGAACTACTAACAGTTTAGTTAAAACTTTGAACTACTAAAAGTCCAGTTATAGATTAACTTTCTTAACCTATAAAATTGTCGGCCATTTTGAATACGATATAAACTTCGTCAGAAATTTACTATATAAATTTCATTGATACTAACTAAGTAGATTAGTACGTTAAAAGATATGCAAATCAGATGACTTTCTACTTTATTCAATAATTCAAACTTCACAGCACCTGAACTTCCGCCATATTGATAATTAATTAGCCAATTTATGACCTCTACATACAAAGTTTTTAAACAGAGATTTTCATCAAACATTTTATTATCAACTTCATAATATAAATATTTAAAATTCTATAAATTCACCAATACTCGAGTATAAATACATAACTCCATTCACAGTACGTATCTTATTAAATAAATTCGAAAAGATTGAATACGTTAGAGACAGGTATTGAAATACCTTTTGAATGACACAGCAGACTTGATCAAATAGAAAGTAGAAAAGAGATCGATACGTGCATTGGGTTACAAAGAGATTATTTAAATGGACGCAAGAAGAAGCAAAGAAGGTGAGAGAAACGGAAATGAGGAGAAGAAGCATCGACATAAAAAGAGCAAAATACACATCAGAGATAAAAAGCTCACGAGTTATTGTTCCGATTCTTTCATTGGAGGATTTAGCATTTCGATGCTTTCAGAGTCGTGGCAGGCATTAAGGTTCGCGGTGAACCGCGAGATTTTAACGATGATATTGTAGTGTTGCCCTTTTTGTTGGTGTAGCGAGGGCTAAGTGTTCATAGCTGGCCAAGATCCTCTTATTCGTTCTACTTAGAATATCCATTGAAAGCGACAATTCGGTGGCTGCTTACTTTCTTCTTAACGAACGAACTGTACGCTGGCATTATCAGAATTGAAAGGAGTACCGAAACGTGTTTCCATTTTAACCTACTTATTTTATGATACTGCGTTTCGTGTGTCGTGTCAGACGGTTTTGTATCAATATTTTATGCGATTTAGGGGGAAGAGGAAGATTTTTAAATTGGCAAGATTTGAGATTTTTAATTTTGGAATTTTGGGATTTGGGGAATTTGGGATTTGGGGGATTTGGGATTTGGGAGATTTGGGATTTGGGGGATTTGGGATTTGGGGGATTTGTGATTGGGGGGATTTGGGATTTGGGGGATTTGGAATTAGAGGGATTTGGGATTTGGGGAATTTGAGATTTGGAGGATTTGGGATTTGGGAGATTTGGGATTTGGGGGGTTTGGGATTTAGGGGATTTGGGATTTGGGGAATTTGAGATTTGGGGGATCTGGGATTTGGGGAATGTGGGATTTGGGAAATTTGGGATTTGGGAAATGTGGGATTTGGGGTATGTGGGATTTGGAGAATGTGGGATTTGGGGAATGTGGGATTTGGGGAATGTGGGATTTGGGGAATGTGGGATTTGGGGTATGTGGGATTTGGAGAATGTGGGATTTGGGAAATGTGGGATTTGGGGAATGTGGGATTTAGGAAATTTGGGATTTGAGAAATGTGGGATTTGGGAAATGTGGGATTTGGGAAATGTAGAATTTTGGGGGATTTGGAATTTGGGGAATTTTGGATTTGGGAAATATGGGATTTGAGGAATTTGGTATTTGTGGATTTGACAAAGGTACTTCCCTCGTAAATGAATACACAATATCACCAATTTTAGTAAAACTACAACAACCACCCAGCAAATAATCCTCAAACAAGGAATTAAAACCAAACTATACAAAATTCATAGCACATATATAATTATTTAACTACAAACAATTAATTATAACAATTAACTCTTATTAATTGAGATGGAACTACTGAGCAATTAAACTGCTATCACAAATTACATTTCGTTCTTATCTCCCTCAATTTCTCCATTCTATTAGCATCAAAAATCGGATATTAAAAAACAGGAAAGGGAAGATTAAAACGCAATTATTTCATCTTAACGTTCCCTACCAATTACGTAGATAAATCTAACAAAGAAATTATACCGAACCGACGTTAGCATTGTCATACTTAATTGGTCATTAAAACTTCCTAATTGAAAGCCTTAATGTATCCCCAGAAATAGATGTTGGTCGCTGATGAACGCTAATCTCAGTTTTAATAAAACGCCGAGAGAAACTGGAAGACGAAGAAACTCGCCTTAATATTCAGAAAATTAAATCTTATTTAAATAATTTCACCGAAGAACGTTGAGGTACAAGAGCCAATTAATTTGCGCGGAAGACTGCCGGAATGGGGTTATTACAATTAACAAATTATGTCAATAATAGCAACTTTTCTCGAGCAATTACTTTTCTTATTTTCGTTAGACCGATAAGTGAAATATTTAAATTCGTAACGCGAACTTTATTAAGAGTAATTATTTCCTTGCTGGTTTCAAAGTTACTTCTTTTTCCCATTTTGGTAATAATTAATGTAATAGGTAGTTAATATCTTAACGCTGACTTTCAAGCTTAAACACTTTCAATGTAAACACTATTTACACATTTAGATACTTTCACAGTTTCTAGCTTTTGAGCTTTAAAATTTCTTAATTTTTAAACTCTTACATTTTCAAGATTTTTGATTTTTAAATTTTCAACGATCTTACTTTTCAAATATTATCCGTAAAAAATAATAATATTACACATATTCAGAATTTCAATTTCAGAATTCGTTTTATAATCGCAAGAAAAGGTGGCAGTCTTCGTGTCACTTTAACCTTGCATATCTTTGCTGGCATCCGAAAGACACGAACGACAGAAATACAATAACCTCTGTATTTGTATGTGAGTGTAGGTGTGCCGGTAAAAAGGCGACATCATGACATTCTTGGTCTGAAAATGAGTGGAAAAAGAAAGAGGTCGACACCGGTGGTTTCAATAAATAAATGCGATTTCAATGACGCGTCCTACACACCTTTCTCATTTTTCTCGACAACCACTGTAATATTTCCATGTCAAAAAGTTCTTTGCTCGTAGCAGTTCGTGTAACGAAAGTGTTCCTTTTTCCAGCGATGTGTTTCGTTCGTCTTTAGTGATAGACGATCATCAATTTTCAAGTATCGATTTATACGGATAGGTTCAAGTGTCTTTACTGAAATCAAGTTTTCAGTCAACACCGGATGTTATTATTATTTCAAATGACTGACAAAATATTATTAAATTATGCAATGTAAAATTGTTATTATTTTGTATTTTAGCTTGAACAGTTAGGATAACGAAAATAATAAAGGAATAATTATGCTTGAGTATTAAAGAAACATTGGAAATTAGAGGTTAGGTTTGCTCGTCTCTTAAATTCTGAAACATTAATATGCTTCTCAGAATGAATAATAAAAAATAAATAATTATAATTAGGTATTAAATAAATAGTAAAGAAGAAATTATATTTAAGATTTAAATAAATAATTGTAATTAAGCATTAAGGAAATGAAAAAAATTAGAGGTTATGTTTGCTCATCATATAAATTCTGAAACATTAATAAGCTTATCAAAATAAATAATTATAATTAAGTATTAAATAAATAGTAAAAAAGAAATTATATTTAAGACTTAAATAAATAATTAAAATAAAAATAATTGTAATTAAGTATTAAAGAAATAATACAAACTAGAGGTTATGTTTGGTCACTACGTAAATTCTGAAACATTAATAAGCTTCTCAAAATAAATAATTACAATTAAGTATTAAATAAATAGTAAAGAAAAAATGATATTTAAGACTCAAATAAATAATTGAAACAAAAAATAATTGTAATTGAGTATTAAAGAAATAATACAAATTAGAGGTTATGTTTGGTCCCAAATATTAAAAACCTAGTGAAAATGAAGCTAATAAAGAACGTGCAGGTAAAGTGATGAATTTGACGTTGCGTATTCAGAAATGAAATATAGCGAAGGGGAAGCAGTAATTACTCGGTAAGGTAGATAACAGTTTCAGCGAAGAAATGTCAAAGGGTCGTGGATCGCGATATAGTGTAGCGTTTGTCCTCCGGTAACCGGAAACGACGTCAAAGAGGAAATACGAAGGACCGTGCGGAGTAAGGGACGAGGTGATTTCTTGCGCTAGGTCAAATTAAAAAGTTCGTGCAGGACGTAAATGGAAGAGGAAAGCGGAATATCCTTTTTACGGGAAACGAAACGAGATCTATATAGAGATGAAGAGAGGCTTTGAGAGAAAGTTTTTATTGGACGTACTAGCGAGATACTACGATAGTTATCTCCGGTGGCCGTGCAGGTAATCCTGACTTCGTATAACGCGGAATGTCGACTTCCGGTTTACTTGGAGACCCCTTCCGTAGTCACGCCGTACAGGAAACTACGAAACGATGTGGAAAAATCGGTGGAAACGAAGCCGTGAAAAAACATCGACGGAAATTGCGAACGTTTGATGGCCTCTTATACAGCGTTCAATTTCATTTCAATCGGCCGACCATTTACCGAAAAGGATCTTTCAAAAGTCGAAGAATATTCGTGCCGTTGCGTTGGTTAGGTTAGCGCAGGGCTTCGCCAACTTTTATGGGTCAAGACTCACTTTTCAACGCGGCTCTTTTTCACGACCCACTAATTTCTAGCTTCCGAGCTTCGCCAAAGTTGCCTAATACGCCAAGGTTATTTCGACAATTTTTATTTATTTCTTTTTATTCTCTTCAAAACTAGTTCATTTGCTTTATTTGTTTTATTTTATTTAAATTTATTTATTTGTTTTATTTCATTTAAGGTTTTTCTTCATTTTATTTTATTTTGGTTCGTAGATTATGAATTGCAAATTTATAAATTAAAAAATCCCAATATTTCTAAAATTTCAGCCTTAAAAATATCTCAGTACTCATTACGTCAAATTCTTGAAAAATAATTTGAAATCGATATCTTTATTAAGTTATCACTCTTCTCAGTGTCTTTCGCAACAACAAAAAGAAAAATAGATAACGATCGAAGAGGCAGAATAAAGGGTGAATGGATCGGACATGCAGATAATCGGAGAAGTAGATAAAAAGGGAGTCGAGAATAATGCTTCGTAATTAAAGTACGAGTTTTAAATGGTGCTCCATAATTAAAAGGATATCTCGAGCAGAAGAACGTAAGATCTATTTCTTAGGAAGACAACTACAGGCAATCGTTTGTGCGCCAGATGTTGCTGTCTCAATATTGATTAAGCTTAATCGCTATTCTGATCATATTCTTAATTGTTCCTGAAATATTCTTTCTACTTTTTCTCGTTTTTATTCATTTTTATTGCAAAATGTGTTACTCGTTATTTCGATATTATATTCATCTTTATTAATATTCTGAATGATATATATTGAATAATAATTATAACATGGTTAAATTTGAAGTCATTCCTTTAATTTGATACTTTACTTATTAATGTAATCTATATTTTAATAACTGAAAATCGATTTGATATCATTGAAGACCAATGCTAATTTATCAAATCAATTTACCCAGTCAATAGAGCAGACTACTCCGTTCAGAGGGTTCACTGTTTATTAATCTATACAGCTGTTTATCTGGATAATTGGAAATTCTGATTGTGTTGATTCAAAAGCACTTAAGCCATTAATACAGTTTACACATAATATTTCTCTTTGATTACAAAAACGATATGACAGTGTCATGAAATTTGTATAGCGGAAATTCGAAAATTTAAGGTTTTGAGAATTTAAAACTTTTAGAAATTTAGGGATTTGAGGACTTGGTTCTTTGGAAATTTAGCAATATGGGAATTTGGAGATTTGGAAATTTGGTGATTTGGGAATTTGGAGATTCGGAGATTTGAAGATTTGGGAATTTGAAAATTTGGAATTTTGGGAATTTGGAACTTTGCGAATTTGGAATTTTGGGAATTTGGAATTTTGGGAATTTGGAATTTTGGGAGTTTGGAATTTTGGGAGTTTGGAACTTTGGGAATTTGGAATTTTGGGAGTTTGGAATTTTGGGAATTTGGAATTTTGGGAATTTGGAATTTTGGGAATTTGGAATTTTGGGAACTTGGAATTTTGCGAATTTGGAATTTTGGGAATTTGGAACTTTGGGAATTTGGAATTTTGGGAATTTGGAATTTTGGGAATTTGGAATTTTGGGAATTTGGAATTTTGCAAATTTGGAATTATGGGAATTCTGGAAATTTTGGGAATTTTGGGAATTTTGGGAATTTTGGGAATTTTGCTAATTTTGGGTGTTTGGAATCAATCCTTAAAAAATGTACAAAATTGAAAATTATTAATTTTACATATTTCTCTTCATGGAAAGTCCCATCCTACTACACATGCACACATAACATATACTAGGAAAATTGCGTAAGCACATTTGAGATGATGGTGATTGAAGCCTATGTAAAAGCTCGGCAGAAAATTGTCTACAAGCTGCGACATCGTTTTAGGAGACCGTACGAGATATTCTACATGTAAATCGCAATGGGATTCTCTTTATCGCGAACGATGTATCGAGAATTTTATCCGGCTTCGTTCGCGAGAAAATACTGTCGTGATGTCAGCACGGCTTCAAGCAGAATATTCATCTCATTTTCCATTTGCTGGTTAAATGTTTGTAGATGAATCTTCTTTTTTTGTGCATACTAGGTACTATGTTTAACATGATTAACACGATCTTTATATGTAGTATTATTATATTCTGAAGTTTACAAATTACTAGATTAACAAATTACTAGGTTGACAAATTAAAAAGTTCTCAAATATACAGATTTTCAAATTCTTAAATTTCTATGTTTACAGATTCTTGACATTCAAAATTCCCAGTTCTCCATGTTTCTAAATTTTTGAATTTCCCAAATCTCCAAATTCCCAAATCTCCAAATTCCCAAATCTCCAAATTCCCCAATCTCCAAATTCCCAAATCTCCAAATTCCCAAATCTCCAAATTCCCAAATCTCCAAATTTCCAAATCTCTAATTTCCCAAATCTCCAAATTCCCAAATCTCCAAATTCCCAAATCTCCAAATTTCCAAATCTCTAATTTCCCAAATCTCCAAATTCCCAAATCTCTAATTTCCCAAAATTCCAAAATCCCAAATTCCCAAATTCCCAAATCTCCAAATTTCCAAATCTCTAATTTCCCAAATCTCCAAATTCCCAAATCTCTAATTTCCCAAATCTCCAAATTCCCAAATCTCCAAATTCCAAAATTCCAAATTTCCAACTTCTCAAATCCTGAAATCCCCAAATCTCCAAATCCCCAACCCCTCAAATCCCAAAATCCCCAAATTTCCAACTTCTCAAACCCTGAAATCCCCAAATCCCCAACCCCTCAAATCTCAAAATCCCCAAATTTCCAACTTCTCAAACCTCCAAATCCCTAAATCCTTAACCCCTCAAACCTCCAAATCCCCAAATTCTAAACTTCTCAATCTCCCAAAATTATCACAACCCCCTCCCACCTTTCCAAATATTAAATTTACTCTATCAATACATCCAACCCTTATAAAAATCCAATATCTCTTCTATAATAAATACTTGCTAACATTTAAAAAATTCCCTAACGTCATGCATTATACAACAAAGTAACATTAGAATAAATATCTTTCGTTGCAGGACTCCGACCGCTCTCGTTTCGCGAAGTGGACCCAAAGGACCCGAACTAACGTCGTTTGACCAATTACACCGAAACGGAAACAGAACTTCCCGCCGGTAATGTAATTCCCCTTCCATTGTCGTTTGACGTTTGAGTTTCCTCGTAAGCCGACGAGTAATTATCACGCTGGCAAGCCAGTTAGGTTTTCGTCGTCGAAACTCTGTCGCATGGCTATCGACATCGGTTTGATTAATAATCAAGTAATGGGAAATCGATTTCTTCCCACTCTGACTATCCGATGGAACAGACAGATTAAATATCGACTTTATTAGCATGTTACCTCGCCTTTTTAATACCCTTGAGTGAGAGATCTTAATTGGCATTTGTATTTGTGAATGGCCACCATTTTGTGGAACGTTGAATTTTATTTTTTTATAGGGAGATTTATTTGTTTTTAACGGAAGAATATTGAGTTTATTAACAAGTTGACTTGGCTTTTTAATACTCTTCAGTGAGAAATTTTAAGAGGCATTTGTATTTCTGAATGGACTACTGCCACCATTTTGTGGACTATTGCATTTTATGTTCTACAGAGAGGTTTACTTGTTCTTAACAAACAAATTAAATAGCGACTTCATTAGCATATGACTTCATGTTTTTAATACTCTTGAGTGAGAAATCTTAAGAGGCATTTTTATCTCTGGAACAGTGCAGCCACCATTTTGTGAACCATTGCTCTTTACGTTCCTCAAGGAGATTTATGTTTGCTCGAGGTGGAGATTTATTTTGTAGAAGATTTTATAGTATATTAAATGAAATGCTAAGATCTTATAGACCCAAACTTTTAACACCCCAAGTTTTCAGTCTTGATACTTCATAACCTCAAACTCCTAAAGTTCCATATTTTCAAAATCCAAAGCTTCTAAAATCCCAAGATTCTGTAGTCCCAAACCTCTAAAATCCCAAAATTTCAAAGTTCCAAAATTCTCAAATTCCCAAAATTCCAAATTTGCAAAATTCCAAATTTGCAAAATTCCAAATTCCCAAAATTCCAAATTCCCAAAGTTCCAAATTCCCAAAGTTCCAAATTCCCAAAATTCCAAATTCCCAAAATTCCAAATTCCCAAAATTCCAATTTTTCAAATTTCCAAATTCCCATATCTTCAAATTCTCAAATTTTCAAATCTCCAAATCTCCAAATTCCCAAATCACCAAATTTCGAAATCTCCAAATTCCCATATTGCTAAATTCCCAAAGAACCAAGTCCTCAAATCCCTAAATTTCTAAAATGTCTTATAGATCCACACTTCTAATACCCCAAATCTACAAAATCTCAATCACTCCCCAGCCCCAAACTCCTAAACTTCCACATTTTCAAAGTCCCCTAATTCTAAAACCCCAAGATTCTCCCAAAATCCAATCTCCCCAAGATTAATACCTGACACCCCCAAAAATACCATCGACTACGAAGTAAATCACACCTCCCCAATTAACCCTAAGTCCAAAACATTACCAGAGCCCGTAGCATCGTTCCATTAAAATCCGCGTGCGGAAATAGTCCACATTGTCCATTGAATCTGGCAATCCAACCATATGAAACGATCGAACGGTTGGCCCATAGAGGATGGTATCCCGTAACGGCACCTAAGAATCAGTTTCCCTGCTGCAACCTCGATATAATGGGATTAATTTCAGCCATGTGGTGGATTCAATTACACCCAAAGGAAGATTACAAGCGTTTTCGGATAGCTCCTTGAATTTCAACCGGTTCTCCATACTTTCCTCCCATCTCCTGTATCATTCCGGCTCGAATCCTTCCGTTGAATATCGAGGCTCTTTTTCTCTCTCACGAATCGCTCCGAACGATAACGTTGATGCTATCGCGCAACGTTTTCCAAAACGTTGAACATTCGCTGCAATTTGTACGGTACAAGGCGAGATCCGCTTAAGGCTATATGACTGTAACCATAGTTGCTTTGTACGTTTCTTTTCCCCTTTGTTGTGCACGAATTCGTGTTGCTCGCTACTCGGGGCTACCGGTTTCGCAGCCCGGCGACGTTTACGTACATGCAAGTTGACAGAGCAAAGAGGAAGGTCGAGAGTGCACGGCCAGCAATTCGAAAGCGGATTAAATAACGAAATCCTGGGGACGGATTTACGAGGAACTCTGTAAGTACGTGGACCGTGGCCGTTCGAGAGTCACGCGACGTTTCGTGCTCTTCTGAGAATGGCGGACACAGTTGCGAGACCTTGTTGCCGAATCGCGACGCTGCCGGGGATCAGACGCTGCCAACATGGTTTAAGATGAGAGATTGAACAACGGAACCGGTTTAATTCGAAGATTATTCGGGCTCGATATTTCGGATTTTTTGGAGGGAGCATTTTTAGGGTTTGGTGACTTTGGCACCTTGGGGAGGTTGGCAACTGGGGTTTGCAATTTTAGGATGTTGAGAGAATACAAGGTTTGGAATTTTGGGACTTGGCGGGTTTGGAAGTTTTGAGGTTTGGAATTTGGGAATTTTGGGAAGGTAGGAAATTTAGAAGTTTGGAAATTGGATTTTAGGTGGTTGCAATTTTAAGATCTTGGAAATTTGCAAAGTTTGGAATTTTGGGACTTTGGAACTTGGGAGTTTTGGAAGTTTTGATGTTTAGAATTTAGGGGTTTCAGGAAGGTGGGAAATTTAGAAGTTTGCAATTTTAAGACTTTGAGAAATTGCAAAGTTTGAAATTTTGGACTTTGGGAATTTCAAGTGGTTGCAGTTTTAAGATCTTGGAAATTTGCGAAGTTAGGAATTTTGGGACTTTGACATCTAGGAGTTTTGGAAGTTCTGAAATTTAGAATTTAGGGATTTTACGAGAGTGAGAAATTTAGAAGCTTGGAATTTTAAGACCTTGAGAGATTGCCAACTTTGAAATTTTGAACTTTGGGAATTTTAGGTAATTGCAATTTTAAGATCATATGACTTTGCAAAGTTTATAATTTTTGAAACCTTGAAATATTAGAAATTGGAAATATTGCAATTTTTAAACTTTGAAGTTTTAGAATTTTAGAATTTTGTGAAAGAAAAATTCAAAAGTATAACAAGACAAATATATCAAAATTTAGATTAATTATTGATGAATTAAGAAACCAAAAAATTTGTTTATAAGTATCTGATTTTTTATTGCATTATTTAATTTTAGAGATAAAATTAGATCCTTTCCTATTTCTAGAAACGTACGTTTATGGTATATGAAAGTTACAGTGGCAGGAAAAGAAATTTCTCAGATCTGGAACTGGCACGTGTCCAGAAAAGCCATTTCAATTATGCCATTATTTTTGTGTTACAGAGAATGGTCCGCGTTTAAGAAAAATTAAAATGAGGAGATTTGAATGAGCACTACCTACAATGTGCCTATATTTACATGATTTACATTAGACGCATCTACATTATAAAAATGTGCAATCACTATTAAAAAACGTAGTCATTTTTTCTTTATATTCAAGTTTATTATGTAGTTGAAACCTTTTTAAGAAATTAGAAGAGCTAGTGTAATAGGTGATGTACTGTAATTGTTTTGAAAAAATGCATAGTTGTCAAGTTTTCAATCCATAAAATTAAAATGTTACAAAATTACAAAGTTATAATATTCTCGAATTCATAAAAGTACAAAATTCCGAAGGGACACATTTTTCAAATTTCTAAAATCCCAACTTCTGAATGACCTAAATTCTTAAATTTCCAAATCCCTAAAGTCCCCAATTCTCAAATTTCCAAATCCCTAAAATCTCAACTTTTGAATGTCCCAAATTCTTAAATTTCCAAATTCCTAAAGTCCCCAATTTTCAAATTTCCAAATCCCTAAAATCTCAACTTCTCAATATCCTAAATTCCTAATTTTCCAAATCTCTAATACCCAAAATTGTAATATCCCCAAATCCCTAAAATCCCCAGTTCTCAAATTTCCAAATTTTTCCACTTCCAAGCCCCTAAAATCCCCAATTCTCAAATTTCCAAATTCTTCCACTTCCAAATCCCTAAAATCCCACTATCTAAATATCCCACTCTCCAAATTCCCAAATCCCTAAAATCCCCAATTCTCAAATTTCCCAATTTTGCCACTTCCAAATCCCTAAAATTCCCAATTCTCAAATTTCCAAATTTTTCCACTTCTAAATCCCTAAAATCCCACCATCCAAATATCTCACCCTCCAAACCCCCAAATCCCAAAAACCCAAAATTCCCAACTTCCTACCCCCACCATCTACCAACCTAAATTACCAAATCATCCTCAAAAGACCTAATAACCGATTTCGAAAACGAATCAAACTTACGACGCATAATTAACAAAAGGGCGTAGTACTTGACCCTGTATAAACTCGAAACTACCTGTTCATATTTGAAACACAAACACTCGTCGAGAATGGTTAGGCAAGCTCGCAGCGTCTGAATGACGCGATTCGATTTGACGTTCTCTTTAGGCGTGAAGTAATTAACCGGAAGCGTCAGAATCTGACTGCAAATTATGCCAATCACTCTGTTTCGTAACTACGTTGATGTTTCTCGTTTCCTTTGCACACCACGCAGTCTCTCTCGCGCAGATAATTTGATTTCAGACTGAACGCGAATTCGTTAGGTTCCTTCTTCTTGGTCGACGATGAATTCCATGAAATCATGGGACAAAGGGAAACGCTTCTGTCTACCTTGCTGGAATTTTATGTTTTTCTTTCCGCGCTTGGAAAATGTGCACGAATTCTCCAATCAGTTCGCGAAAGTAAATTCGTGGCTGGTAAAGGAAACCCAAGTTTCAATGAATGGAAATTCTCTTTCGACAAATTTTTTACCCCACTTTTTTTAACGACAGAATTTTTATTCTGATCTGCTAATTTGTATATTTTTAATGGAGCTTTTACGCATTGTTTCTGTTCATGCGGAAATTCGTACGAGAGCTAATCTTTTTTAAAATATTCATTCAGGATTTACATTTAATAAAGAACAGAAGTATTTACAATATTCGTACAAATTTTACGTTAAACGTTTGACAAAATTTCTACACATTTTCGACAGGAAATTAATGTTTTTTAAAATGGTCATATACTTTTTACAATGCTACAACATTTTTTCGTGAGCTAGTTTTTTGCCCATTCGGTTTATATTTATTTTCGACAAAGACAAACCTTTTCCAAAATATCCAATTTGTTTCTACAAAATCTGGACGAGAACTAATCTTCTATAAAATGTTCGTTCACTTTCTACACGTGCTCGATGAAAACAAACTTTCATAATATTCATCCAGCTTTTACACGTTTTCGACAAAAGCCCCCTTGCAAAATGTTCAAATTCTACGTTGTCGACAGAGACTAATCTTTTTCAAAATGTGCATCTAGTTTCTGCACATTCTCAATGGAAACAAACCTTTTTCAGCATGTTCATCTTGTTTTTACACAATGTTGCCGAAAACAAATCTCTTTTGTAATGTTTATTTAGTTTTTACACGTTCTCGACGAAAACAACCCCTTTTCAGATTGTTTTTACACGTAAAAATATACATTTCTCAACATTTGGTAAAAGGTTTAAAAATGGTACTGCAAATTATTTAAGAAAATTGTTAAGGTGGTTAAGAAAATTATTTGAGAGGATATTTTTAGGGTGTAACTGTAAATTCGACTAATTTAATTGAATTTAGTTAATTAATTTTGTAATAATATTGTAATAATATTAGTGGAAATAATAACAGTACCAATAATAAAGATAGTAATGATAATGGAGTTTGGTTAGATAATTGTTTAGTTAGGTTCAATTAATTTAGTTGAATTTATCAATCAATAAGAACAAAACACTTATCGATCAACATTTATCAAAAATAAATTATGATTGTGAAGTCAGTAATATTAAATTTATGAATTAAAGCATATTACTATTGTACAAAAAATTATTTTTATCAAATAACACGTGTGAATAATCTATAAAAAAATTACTTTTATCATTTAACAAATATTAATATTCTACAAAAGCATTATCTTGACAAATTAACAAAAATCAGTATTTTACAACAAAATTATAAAGTTTTACTAATTTTTATTAATTAAGAATTAGTATCTCATAAATAAAAATTACAATTTTTCTCTCCATAATTCAATAACCAGCCTCCCTCTCAGAAATTGCGTGAGAGGTTATGTTGCGAAACCGTCATCTAAAAATAAATTCAAACAAATTCGATTCAGTTCACGAATCTCGTTATAACGTGTGAAATTTGCTGTTTCAACACCACAAAGCAGAAGACTATGTCTGAAGATAGATTTGAGAAGTGTATGGGGTGGAACGGCAAACTACTTTCTCTCGTTAGAAGAACAAAAACCATAACGGCGGAATAACGAAGGCATCATTCTTGCTACACAACGCTACTTCGACGGATCTTGTTACCGAGACTGCCTTTACAACCTCGTTATCCCGAAAATCAGCCAGTTGCTCGATAACACACATACATAAAAGATAAATAAATAAATGACACGTGATAGATTTGTTGGATTCTAGCTGAACGTCTCTTGGGATCGATTCTGTTTTTATTGCGAATGATTGATTGCCTTTGATGAGCTTCACTTATTGATCTTGGTCTTCTGATTCGTCACTTGTTATTTGTTATGTAATTTAATTGTTTAGAACATGGTAATACTTTTAATTGAAGTTTACTTTTTTATTTTAATAGAGAGATGATTATGATTATTCTTTTAATAAGAAGAATGTCCATGTTACTTATTAACGAATTAATATTAAGTTTGAAGCGATTGGAAAGATTGAAAGATTTAGGGAGTGAATTAAAAGATACGTTTTTATAGAGGTAGTTTAATATTAATTTCCAAATTTACTAATTTCTTAATATAGTATCTTAGAATTGTGATGTGAAAAATATTCAGATTCTCAAATTTGTAGATTTCTAAATTTCCAGATGGCTAAATTTTTGCATTACAAAATTTGTACATTTCAAAATTTGAAAATGTGAAGAGTTACAAAATTCCAAATTCTCAAATCCTCACATTCTCAAATGACCAGATCTTTAAATTTCCAAATTCTCAGCTAACCAAATCCCAAAATTTTCAAATAACCAAATTCCTCATTTCTCAAATGACCAAATTCCTAAATTTCCAAATTCTCAACTGACCAAATCCCTAAATTTCCAAATTCTCAACTGACCAAATCTCTAAATTTCTAAATTCTGAAATGACCAAATCCCTAAATTTCCAAATTCTCAAATGACCAAATCTCTAAATTTCTAAATTCTGAAATGACCAAATCCCTAAATTTCCAAATTCTCAAATGACCAAACTAAATTCTCAAATACCAGAATTTCCAAATTACAAAATTTCTGCACTAGAAAATTAAAAAATTTAAACAGTTGAAGTCCCTTAAGACCCTATTTATTTCAACACCGCAGTGAACACGCCTAAATACTTCAACCTAATTAAAATCTGCTAACACGACACTTCACAATTACGTCCTTAATAACACGTGTCAATTTTAATAAGTCACGCCTGGTACTAAATTATGTCAGATCAGGTACCACGCAGTCACACGTTCATCCACGTGATGTAATCTTACGAGGTAGAAATCCCATAAGCTTCACACAATGGGAGTAAGAACATAGAACTTGAATCTCATAGACTGAAACCTGTTTAGCGAAGAAGATAACTCTACCATAACTTTGAATAAGTACTAAATATTTGCATTTGCTCTCATCAAAGTTATTTAAAAAATTTAATTTAAAGTGGAATTTAAGTAGAATGTAATTTATTACCAAACCATAGCACCAAAATTTAAATAACTTCAGCCCCAAAAATGGCTAAAATTCGACTTACCATAAATATCGACGTTATTAACGATAAATAGCTCCCATAAGCTTCGGATCCAACCGAGGTAGACTTTCTATGGAGTATTACAAATTTGAAAAGTTCGATGGGGATCAGGAAAGTTTTGAGAGGATGAAGTTTGTACAAGCATCACGGCTTGTAATCTTATGGTTAATCTTCTGATGTGATGTTTATTCATGAAAAGCCATGGTGTGAAATATTCTTGTAATTTGAACTTAATAAAACGATCTGGATTAGCATGTTAGGGTGCGGATTAATGTCTTTAACGATATCTTTAGAGCCTCTTATAATAATTATTGCTATGTCAACAGGACAAAAATTTGCGAACAATATTGATGTTTGAGAAATGGAGAAATAATTCAAAAATTAAAGTTCATGATTTCTTTGATAAATTAATTGATATGAATAATTAAAATTAATATGAAAAATTACGTATATATATTAATGTATAGACAAGTAAATTATACATGTGTTACATATGTATAACATATACATATGTGTGTGTGTGCATAACATATATGTATAACATATGTAACATATGCATGTGTGTAATATATGTATAACATATATGTTACAATATATGTATAATTTACAATGTATGTAATAATATATGTAACATATGTTATACATATGTTATACACATTATTACATACATTGTAAATTTTACATGTATTGTATTACATATAATATTATATTTTACACTATTTCACATTGTACACATAAATTACATATACATCTATTTGTATTTATTGGATGAGAATAATAATAGTATATCACATATGCAGACATACATATGTATACAAAGAATAATTGATTATTAAAAAATCATGCAATTTGTAGATAACATAAAATATGCGATCACATGTAATTTTGAAGTAGTTTGACGTCGTCACTTTTGTATTTTTCATGAGGATGTTTGGTTAGGTAAGAAACTACTACAAAGACAGAGAACATTTAATGGCGTATTAGAGACCCTTTTAGGACTTTCTTCCTTTTAGAATGAATTCGTAACGCGGTATCGTTCGTTTTCCACCCCGCTCGACGTAAACCCTGGGGAAATCGAATTTGTCGTTCATGGTCGCGCGTATTTCGAACCCGAAGAAGGATTAAGAGTCGTAGCTTGCAGTCTCGAAAAGTAAACGACCCCGTGTCCTCGAGGAAGGATGGAAAAAGTTTACCTTCGCCGGTACACCGAGTGAAAATTCGGTTTCGTGTAACGTATTTAAGGAATCCCTCGACCGAGTCCTTGCTTTCCTTTACAACATCGGCAAGTTTTCCTCCCCAGAGCGGAACGTGTTCTATTACCTCTTTAATTGCTTCATGAATACGTAATTGATTGCGACAGTCAATAAATTAAACGTTCTGTAAAAGACAATACATCCGTCGTATCCATTTTACAAATTTCGTCTAAGTACATAATTTGCTGATAAATAAATGGAACGTGACCGGAGTTTCAATTCGACGGCTTCATTAACCAATACGTGCTGACACTGTTGGAACTAATTAGTCCTGCTAATTGATTTCGCAACAATTATTCTACATATAATTGTGTCGTTAATGAGCGATATTGGCAACTCGGAAAAACAATGAAAATTGGGAAATTTCTTCGGAATAATTTTTCAGAATAATTAGGTCGTACAATATTATAGAGAGGATTTCAGTACAAGTTTCCAAGAATAGTTTAAGGGTATTTTTTTATTTGTCAAATATTATTGACAATGTAACCGATAGTCGAAGAACATTTTTTGAAGTTTTTCGTTTTAATTTTTGCGAATTCAGCATTCCTTTGATATGCAGAATCCCAAATCGAATTAACCAGCGGCATGGTTTTCGTCGAGAGAATAAAATTCAGTTGATTCTCTTTGAAAAATTCAAACGATAACGATCCTAGCGTCATTGACATTTTAACTGTATTTCAATTTTAAATTTCACCCACCACCCTTCGAATGTTCCTTTTCGCTGCTTCGAATCAATTTACGTAACGCGTCCATTTCAATTCCTTCTGTATGTAGATTTCTCGTGTACCTACACAATTTCGTTAAAGTCATTTATATTTTTCACTCAAATTTCCCTTACTTATTCCGGAAAATGGGATTCCCTTCGCAATCTTTCCAATTTTAACGTCTACGGTTTGTTAGATTACTGTGAACGTCGCTGATAATTTTTCAATTTGGATATTTAAAACTTATATGTTGAATTCCCACGCGTTTGATTCTCACGCGTTGAATTCCTATGCGTTGAACTTCCACGCATTAGACCTCCACGCGTTGAATTCCCACGCGTTGAATTCTTATGCGTTGAATTCCTACGCGTTGAATTCCCATGCGTTGAATTCCCATGCGATGAATTTCCACGCGTTGAATACCTGCGCGTTAAATTCTCATGCTTTGAATTCCCACGCGTTGAATTCCTATGCGTTGAATTCTCACGCGTTGAATTCCTATGCGTTGAATTCCCATGCGTTAAATTTCCATGCGTTGAATTCCCACGCGTTGAATTCTCACGCGTTGAATTCCTATGCGTTGTATTTCTATGCGTTGAATTCCCATGCGTTGAATTTCCACGCGTTGAATACCTGCGCGTTAAATTCTCATGCTTTGAATTCCCACGCGTTGAATTCCTATGCGTTGAATTCTCACACGTTGAATTCCCACGCGTTGAATTCCCACGCGTTGAATTCCCACGCGTTGAATTCCTATGCGTTGAATTCCCATGCGTTGAATTTCCATGCGTTGAATTCCCACACGTTGAATTCCCACGCGTTAAATTCCTTCGCGTTAGATCTCAACGCGTTCAATTCCTACGCGCTGAATCCCCACCAGTTAAATTCTCGCGTGCCAGTTTCCCACGCACTTAATACATAAAAGTTTAAATAATTAAGTATATAAATTTTAAATATTTAAATATTAAATACATAAAAGTTTAGCTAAAATTCTCATATATGTACCCCGCCACCATATATGTAATTTATCAAATTCAAGCCATAGAAATATCCCTTAAACCCATTGTATCAAACCAATAAAGCCACGTAAAACTTTTTCTGAATTGTTTCTGTATAACGCGAAAAATTAATTGCTCTTCTGTTCAGTAGAATGAAATTTGTGAGAAATTAACCGAACAAGTTTCCACTTCATTATGTTTCTCGTTTGCAGAACGTTGAATTATTTCGCAACGTTGGGGGTGTAAAAGTTCAGGGACCTTTTCCGGCTTCAACAGACAACCGTTCTCGTTTATGGAAAAAACTTTAAAGTGACTTTTTGTGTAGGCGGTCAAATGGCAGAGAGTTACACGTTCACACCCTTGTTTTACTTCCTTCCTTCCTATATTTTCCACCCCCTCCGACGCTTGTACCGTGCCCTTCTCGACTTTATGTAAATAATCTGTACATCCCTTTTCATATAAGTACATTCTCCTCCTCGAGCACTGCATTTTTGCATCTTTATGTTGGCGTTTACTACCTTTGCTTTCGTGTTGAAATTCCGCATACCAATGGCACCCTGTTTTTTCCGGTTTTACGGGGAATTAATTGTTAACTACGATTCTGGGTAATGAAATATTAAAAATTTTAGTGTACAGACTTTTAACGATGACGTGACATTCACGTATTTACGTAAGGTTTTTACAAATTGAAATTTGTGCAGCTAATGTTTGCAAATTTTATTTAAAATTTTAATGAAAATCTAACATTTACATATTCATCGAATAATGTATGTTTGTATTATTCGATGCAACTGATATTTTTAAAATACAAAATTTTACTGCACGTTTCGATGAAAATCTGAGTTAAGCATTGACATACATCGAATAACGTCAATCTTGATATACAAACATACGTTATTCAATGCTAGAATTTAAGTCAGATTTTGATTAATGTATATTTGTACATCAATATTGATTATTTTATGTATGTCGATATTTAAGTCAGAAGATTTTTTATCCTCAAAATTTCGTCAAATATTTTCAATTAAAGAATTAAAGAGTTCCAAATTAATTATTGCATACCAAGATAATATTGAAAGTGAAATGTGACGTTAATGAAATGTAATGTTTGCGAGTTTTGATTGATCCAGCACGTCAGCGGAAATATTAAATCAGGCTGTTCGCGCAGATTGATCAAAGTCAACAAGAACTTTCTGTCAATAGCCGAAGCAAACAGAATACAGCTGCCACATTTTTGCCACGTCGTACATTTCGAACGTTGCAGAAAGTTTCTCCCTTTTTCAGCGAAGGAAAAGGGACGAAAAGTTGCGCAGACATCTATTTACACGCCGTACGTATTCTCCGGTAAGAAGTATCGGGTGTCTGGCCGATAGTCGTACGTCGTGAAACCGTGTTCTTTATTTTTCGGCAAAACTTGCCCTGGAAAGTGGAAGAGCTCAGCCGCAGCAACAGATAAATCAAAACTGGCCGGCAAACTTTTCAAGTACCTCAAATCCGTGTCCAGAGAAGCATTTCTTAAGGAAGAACCTCGTGAACCGATTTCGACGGAACTTTATGGGGTCGGCGAGTTACTTGAAACACGAACGACCATGTATTCTACTCGTATATTCTTTTTTGACTATTCTGCTTGGGGTTGTTGGTACGAGTGTTATTGGAATTATTATCTGCATGGAGATGGTCTTGAAGTTAAATGCTGTGTGTTACATTCCTGTGGGTTGGTTTCCTACGCGATAAATTCCTGCGCGGTAAATTCTAACGGGTTAAATTCCCATGCGGTAAATTCCAACGCGTTAAATTCCTAAGCGTTAGATTTCCACGCGTTAGACTTCCATGCGTTAGATTTCCACGCGTTGAATACCTACGCGTTAAATTCCCATGCGTTAGTTCCCCACGCGTTAAATCTCCAAGCGTTCTAATTCCATGCGTTGAATTCCTACGCGTTGGATTTCCACACGTTAGATCTCCATGCATTGATTTCCCACGCGTTGAATTCCTATGCGTGAGATCTCCACGCGTTGAATTTCCACGCGTTGAATTTCCACGCATTGGAATTCCACGCGTTGAATCTCCATGCGTTGATTTCCCACGCGTTGAATTCCTATGCGTGAGATCTCTACGCGTTGAATTTCCATGCGTTGGATCTCCACGCGTTGAATTTCCACGCGTTGAATTTCCACGCGTTGGATTTCCACGCGTTGGATTTCCACGCGTTAGATCTCCATGCGTTGATTTCCCATGCGTTGAATTCCTATGCGTGAGATCTCCACGCGTTGAATTTCCACGCGTTGGATTTCCACGCATTAGATTTCCACGCGTTGGATTTCCACGCGTTGGATCCCCACGCGATAATATCTCGCGCGCTAGTTTCCCATGTGTTAAATTTCTACGCACTAGATCTCCACGCGTTAAATTCCTACGTGCTTAATCACCACGTGTGAAATCACTATGCGCAGAGTTTCTACAAGTTAAATTACGACACGTTGAAATACTACGCGTTAGATCTCCACGCGTTAAATTCCCATGTGTTAGATCCCAACGCGCTAAATTGCCACGCATTAAATTACTACGCGTTATACCTCGAAACGGCAATTTACCACGAATTGGATTACTATGCGTTAAATCTCCACGCATCAAATTACCACACGTTAGATTATCACGCATTGCGTTTCTACGAATTAGATACCTAAACGTTGAATTACTACACGTTGGATCGCCATGCATTATACATATGACTGTGAGTTAAGTTTGGGTATACTGAGTTTGTGCGCATTAGATATCTACAGGTTAAATTAATTCGCGTTAGATAACCACGTATTGTGTAACTGTATGTAAGGTGGATTTGTATGGAGTGAGTTTCTACGCGTCAGATATCTACACGTTATATTAATCCGCGTTAGATAACCACGTATTGTGTAACTGTACATTGTAAGTAGATTTGTATGCATTGAATTTCTACTCATCAGATATCTACACGTTAAATTAATCCGCGTTAGATAAACACGTATTGTATAACTGTACGTAAGGTAGATTTGTATGCATTGAACTTCTACGCATTAGATATCTACACGTTCAACTAACCCACATTAGAATACCACGCATTGTATAACTGTAAGCTAAGTTTGTATGCATTGAACTTCCACGTTCCAGATATCTACACGTTAAATTAATCCACGTTAGATCACTACATGTATGACTGTAAGTCAAATTTGTATGCATTGAATTTCTACACGTCAGATATCTACACGTTAAATTAATACGTGTTGTATCACTACGTCCTAGATTACTATGCATTAGATCACCGCGTCGAATGACTACAAATTAAATTACCACTCGTTAGATCGCCACTCGTTGAACACGCATTAAAATTCTACGCGCTACATCGCAATGAATTGATCAATTACAATCACTACTGACAATTACTCACGCATTAAATTACCATGAGTTAGACCGTCACACATTGAAATTCTACGCGTCGCCACGAATTGACGATTGATTACAACTAGTATTAATGACAATTACGCATTAAATCACCGTGGGTTAAATCGTCAAGGGTTGTATTTTCACGCGTTAGATCTCCGTGTATTGAAATTCCACGCGTTCAGTCGTTACGCATTGAAACCCAGCGCTTTACTATGGGTTACATCGTTGGTGATCAATTACAACTACTATTAGCGACAATTACTTACGCATTACATCACCGTGGGTTAGATTGTCAAGCGGTTAATTTTCTACCGTGTAGATACCTACGCGTGTAATTATTGCGTGTTAAATTACCGTGAGTTGAATACGCACTGAATTACGTGTTAGATAACAACGTTTATCTGGGCGTTAGATTTTTATGTAAATTGTCACGTGTTAAATGACATCTCGTTGAACGTCCACTAAACCACCACGTGTTTTATAGCCAGCTATTTTAATATTCAAGACGAATTTCGTTATTCTTGTTGTATATTAAACCTTCTAAAATTTAATTGGAAACTTTCTCAATTTTTGAAAAAAAAATGTGCAATGTCATGACGCACTCGTGACGCACCTTACAGTTTATACGTGACAGATTAGAGTTATATTTTCATTGCAAGTGAAGTTTGAGTTCCATTCTAATTATAATATTTAATTTGCAATTAAGGATTTTTTAACACAAAACGCGGCTAAATTTTCAATTTTCTTAGTTGTCTTCACATTGTGGCAATAATGATTTTGCTGTCAATGATGTAACTACCAAAAGAATTTTCGGTTAAGAGGTTAAAATCATTCAGTACCCTAATCTGTCGAACTGTTCGCATTAAGCTTCAAACAATTAACTCGTATAATTATAATAACAATGCCATAATTATAATGACTAATTAAAAAGTCTTATATTACCTTCGACTAAACAATATGCATGGAAACTCATTTAAGAATTTCTTCACACAGTCGTTCATAATCTCGTGAACCATTCTGCTAAATGTTCCATGGGTCTGGTGTTTCACGGAACACAGCAACTTACTTTTCACACCTCGTAATAAAAGTTTCACGAATCTTTTGTTACAGTTAACCGCAAAATTATTTCCCGGTTGGTAGAAGAAGCCTTCTCTCGCTTTCAAATGCACCGCCCAGCTTCTATCTGCTTCGCGAAACGAAACAAAGGGTCGAGATCTTGTCAGTTTCTTTATTTTTCCGAGAACCTGAAGGTTCTTTGAAAGCGAGAGAACTTTCTCGAGAATACGGGAGAAGATTCGCAGAAATGATTGCGAAGGAAAGATGGTTCAATTACGAGAATGCACACGGTGGTATATAACCTTTTATTTAACACTCTGACTTACGTAACTGCGGAAATGTGTGGTTTAATGATAAAACATTTTATTATAAACGATGATAAAAATTGCACATATTATAAATAATATTAAGAATTGAACCAGTTATATGTACATAAAATATCGAATTTTGAAAATTAATTATATTCCATGTTCATTTTAAATAATTTCTATATTTATTTTAAATAATTTCTACATTTATTTTAAATAAAATATATGTACATTTTTAATAATTTTTATTTTAAATACATTTTACAGTACTTTCTATGTTTACCATTTTAGAATATTTTCAATGTGATGAAATTGCATAAAATGTTTAACAATTTAATATATCATATAAAGCAGTTTAATACGTTAATGGAGTACGTTCATTAGAAGATTACCGTAACTGATGAGAAATATGGAGTTAGCATTGCCGAGAAGTTACGTCGAAATGGTAATTTTTCAAGTTTGGAAAGGAACGTTCGAACTCGGATTGGCAATTAGTTTACAGACTAATCAAATATCGGGGTGTGAGGTATACCATGGCTGGCCAACTTCCCTAATAATCCCCATGGACGTAATTGTGTTTGCGAAACTCAGCATTCCGACACTCGACTGTTCTCTCTCGACGAATCAGCTGGATGCCGATGAATTAAGCAAACAGCCTAAGCCTGAATTGCGATTCTCGTCGAAAAATCTTATTTCAAGTTGATCGTGGAAATATATACCGTCTGTAATGTGTATTAAACTCTAGATATAGATTTTTATATTTCTCAAGATATCAATTGAGTGTGATAGATCAAAGTAATATTTAAAGATAGAAGGATAGTGATAAAACATTTGAAGAGACATTTGTAAGAAGCACAAAGACTTTTTTAACTTTTTAGTCCTTCAGAAGTAAAATTAATAATGTGAGATATATTAAAGAAATACTTGAGTAAGGAATACATTTTAGGAATACACTTTAAATTGGAGGGTGTTAAAATTTTTAGTAAGATTCGTTGTGTTTGAGTGTGTCTGGGTGAGGCATTAGTCAGACTCGTCAAAATACAGTCACATGTCAAAGTAACTATCAAGTATCAAGTGTCAAGAATAAGGTATCAAGTGCCAAGAATAAGATATCAAGTATCAAGTATCAGGTATCAGATATCAGATGTAAGGTATCAGGTATCAGGCATTAGGTAGCAGGCATCAAGTGTCAGATATCAGGTATCAGGTATCAAGTATCAGGTGTCAAGTTTCAAGTATCAAGTGTCAAATGTCGAATATCAAGTGTCGAGTGTCGAGTGTTGGGTGTCGAGTATCGAGTGTCTAATGTCGAGTGTCGAGTGTCGAGTGTCAAATGTCAAGTGTCAAGTGTCAAGTATCAAGTATCAAGTATCAAGTATAAAATAAAGTGTAAAATATAGCATGAAATAGAGTATAAAATAAAGTATAAAATAAAGTATGAAATAAAGTATTAAATAAAGTATAAAATAAAATATAAAATATAAAATATAAAGTTTGAAGTTAATTAAAGTATACCATAAAAACAATATAATTTACCATCGAACGTTCAAAGATGCAAATCTTTCTGTACCTAACGTTCGAATATCGACGCATGACAAAAATGGCGTCCGATAACGTTGGGATTATTCACAGACGAGAGGCTCGGAAAATAATAAAACTTCCCGAAAGCAAGCCGGTACACAATCCCTTCGGTACAAACGCGAGCACGTATCCGGTCGAAGATTCTTAGATATCCGGTGTCCACTCGATCACCGGTGAACTTTTCACGGTTTCTATTTTCCGTGAAACTTTCCATCTCTTCTTTGGACTTGGCTGAAACTTTCCCCGGAAGAAAAGACCAGAGGTTGGTATCCGCAAGCAGGGCAAACGTAAGCAGAAAACGCGAAGGGGAAGTCGAACCTTGCTGCATCGAATCAAGGCAAGTTTGTTCCACGAGAATGCGAAAAAATATTGCGAAATTCGACTGTAGAGATTGCTTATGCCGATACGATTGCATAATCGATGAGGTGTTGTGGGGAAGAGGGTGAGGTTAGTGCGATGGAAGATGTGGGGAATTTGGGGGTTTGGAGATTTGGGGATTTTGGGGTTTGGGGTTTGAAGGATTCTAGGTTTCTAAATTTAGATATTTAAGAGGTGGGGAGGTTTGGGGTCTGGATTTTGGAAATTTGGGAGTTTGGGAATTTGGGGACTTGGGGATTTAGGGGTTTGGGAATCTAGGGCTTAGAGGATACTAGGTTTCTAAATTTAGGTATTTAGGGAATGGGGACGTTTCGATCTGAAATTTGGAAATTTGGGAATTTGGGAATTTGGAAATTTGGGAGTTTGAGAATTTGGGAATTTGCAAGCTTGGAAACTTGGAAATTTGAAAATTTGGGAATTTGGGAATTTGGGAATTTGCAAGCTTGGAAACTTGGAAACTTGGAAATTTAGAAATTTAAAAATTTGGAAATTTGGAAACTTGGAAACTTGGAAACATGGAAAGTTGGAAATTTGGGAATTTGGGAATTTAGGAATTTGAAAATTTGGGAATTTGGGAATTTGGGAATTTGGGAATTTGGGAATTTGGGAATTTGGGAATTTGGGAATTTAGGAATTTGAAAATTTGGGATCTTTAGAAATTAGAAATTCACCAAGTATAAAAATTAAAAAAATTGAAAATGTACCTATTACAAACTTTAAAAATTCTAAAATATTATAATATTGAAACTTGAATATACGAATAATACCTTACCAAAACCATCAAAAATAACGTTGTCCCATAAAATGTACTTCTACATCAATATCACATTTCTATCACCACGTATTTCACCATGAAATACAAGAATGATATTACACATTTTATACCTGTTGTAACTTTCCACTGAAATATTTATGGACTTCTTATTGTACAATATTTTAGCTTTACGTTATACATGTATGGAACACAATGATAAAGTTTATGTGGAAATCTGTACGGTATTGTGTACATGATTTTCAGCGTACATGGTTAATTGCTGATTATCCAGACACACGATCAGTTTCGTTCACAATAAAGACATAACTACTGAAAATGGTCCATGTAGCATATTAGTTTAAAGCTTATAGTCTGATGAAAATGGTGGTATAAACTAATCCGTTGTTGGTATCTTTAATCTTTATTTGGATAGTTTGTGTAATGTGCGCGGGGAAAATTTGTTGAAGTTTACATATGTTTATTAAGAGGTGATGATGGACATTTTTATTTATGGTAGGTTTTTATGTTTATTGGAAAATTTGTCAAATTCATCACATTCATAAAAATTATCAGGTTTATGAAATTTATCACATTTGTCAAATTGATGAAATTGATGAAATTGATAAAATTGATGAAATTGATGAAATTGATGAAACTGATGAAATTGATGTAATTGATGTAATTGATGAAATTGATGAAATTGATGAAATTGATGAAATTGATAAAATTGATGAAATTCATCAGATTTATCAAATTTATTAAATTTATCAAATTTACCAAATTTATCGAATGCATAAAATTCATCGAATTCATCAAATTGATCAAATCATGAAATTATGATATTACAAAATTTTCTAAATTCCCGCCCAACCTCCCAAATTTCCCAATTTCCCATCGTTCATATTCCCAAATTTCCCAGCTCCCCAAATACTAAACTCCCTAATTTCCAAGTTAACTTCCTTCAAACCACCCCAATACACTGCATTAATCTTAATATCTCTCATAACCTCTCAACTAAAAAACCCAAAGATACCTTCCTCATCGATCTAAAAGCAACCAAGTACCCACGAAAAAGAGATTTCCTATAAAAGTTCCGCTGTAAGCGTTTTGGAACGTTTAATTATCAGGAGGCGAAGATTCTTTCGTCCGAAGATCTTCCATAAGTCAACCCGGCCCGTTATCATAGTTCTTCGTGTCTCAATGAGACGATAAATTAATCCAGGAGCCGATGACGCTCTGGAAGTTGGAGATTAGCAAGTTTCTGGGGAGTACACGGAAAGCACCTTAAAGCGTCGAGCAAGTAACCCATAAGAGGCGAGCAATTCCCCGGAAATTTTGACGGAGTGACCTCTTCCCCTTCCTTTTTTCTCCCCCGTCTCTCTCCCTCTCTACCTCTATAATCGTGAGCTGGTTCTTTTCCACTTCTATGGAAAAGTTCGTATGCCGAGGTTTCAGCCACGCCGGGCGTTCGGCTATAATGAGATTTCAGCCGAACAATAGTGTCGCCATTTCCCTAATGCGATTCGCTACTTAAATATTTTAATAAAATTCCGTCTTCTTTCAGCAAGCTCCTTACTTAACTTTACCCTCTGCTCTCCGCTTCCCACCATTTTGCATTCCCCTTGCTTTTAATCTTTCTCTTTTTTTCCGCTCCTCCTTTGACGACCTTCTTTCCCCATTTAGCTAAGCGAACCGGAGTTATCGAAACGTCGCGGCTTTATTTTCCCGTTTTCTTTTCAACACGCCCGTTTTCGCGGAAACTTATTCTTTTATCGAAGTTTCGGCTGGATTTTTGTATCGATACAGTTTCTTTGCAAACACGTGGATCGGTTTTGTCGAATCGTGAGAATTTCGACGAATGCTTCGTTAAGAGGGTTTGTTGAGGATATTTGGAGAGAATATGTATTTTTGGGGTGACTGGGGTTTTGAAGGGTTCATTGAAGGATTGGTGGATTGTTATCGATTTTATTGGGATTAAGAGGGTGTATCGTTTTGTTGAATTTTATTTACAGTTGAAGTTTATAGCTGCATTGTAATGTAGTACTCTCGCTATATTGAACGGTTTACACAGGGTGTCTCACAATTAGTGTCACTGAAATGAGGAGCAGCTGACGTGATTCCGAATAAGATTTCGGAATCTATGCGTTGGATTTTCACGCGATGGACTTCCATGCGTTGAATTTCCACGCGTTATATCTCCACGCGTTGAATTCCTACGCGTTGAATTCTCGCGCGTTGAACTCCCATGCGATGAATTTCTACGCATTGGATCTCCACGCGTTGAATTCCCACGCGTTGAATTCCCACGCGTTGAATTCCCACGCGTTGAATTCTCACGCGTGGAATTCCCACGCGTTGAATTCTCACGCGTTGAATTCCCATGCAATGGATTTCCACGCGTTAGATCTCCATGCGTTGAATTCCTACGCGTTGAATTCCCATGCGTTAAATTTCCACGCGTTAAGTCACGATGCGTTGAATTCTCATGCGTTGAATATCCACGCGTTAAATTCTCATGCGTTGAATTCCTATGCATTGAATTCTCATGTGTTGAATTCCCACGTGTTGAATTACTACGCGTTGAATTCTCACGCGTTAAATTCCCATGCGATGAATTTCCACGCATTAGAACTCCACGCGTTGAATTCTCATGCGTTGAATTCCCACGCGTTAAATTCTTTCGCGTTAGATCTCCAAAAACCTTGCAATTGAAAAGTCTAATAAATACATAAACCTAACGCCACAGACATTTAATGACCCAACCACCTAGAAATCTAGAGACCGAATTCAGAAAATGAATTGCAGAAAATAAAAAGTGTAATAAAACCAGAGTAGGAAATTATTTATAGATTTCACCATGAAATATTAGATGAATATGCAGATGGCAAAAAAGGAAAATGAAAGATCAATCAAAGGTAAAGAATCTTTTATGGAATCGATGGAGTTTGAAGTTAATGAATCACTAAACCGGATGGAATTAGTTAGAATAAAAGTAATTCTAGGTGAATTTTTCGTGCGGAAAGAGATCTTACTTTTCTCGGTATTTGAAAATTTTATCAAGCTCCCAGCAGCTCACGGAAAATTGAGATTTCTAAGCTGGAGCGTTACAATTTATTTTCTCCGATAGTAAGATTTTACCCGCTGCTTTCAACCGATTCTCCTACAAATTGAAATTTCTAATTCAATGCAATTTATTCTGCAGTAAATTTCGGCGGGATTATAATATATTCTTATTAGCATAGTAACTTTTATTCTCTATCTGTTAAATACATTTGTTAAAATTACATGTTTGAAATGTATAAAATTGAAATACATGAAAACGAGAAAAACGAAAATGTGTTAAAAAATAAATTAATTTGTAATTTGAAATTTTAACTTAAAATATCAATTTCATATATTTATAATGATTAAAATGAATTTTTCCAACAAATTTCAAGGTTTCATGAAAACAATACAGATTTTTCAATAAATAGAAGATTTCATTCCATTTCTCCCTCAATAATACTGTTGCATAATAATTCGGTACTGTAATTAAATAAATCGATACATTTCCAATATTATAATCACAGTCTGCCATAACAAGTTTCAACACACGCATCCAGGCAAAATTTCTGTTCAAAACTCCATTTAGCGACATTTAACAACCTGTAAGTGGGATTAACACGTTCGTTAACAACATTCATTTCAAACTTCGTTCGAAAACTAAGTGGAGTCTTCTCTTTTATATTGAATGCATGATAACATAATATAGATACATTTATGTTATTGGTTGCAGTTTTCAAATTCTCAAATTCACATATTTTGCAACTACTAAATTCTTTCATTTTCAATATTAGAGTTGCACTGTTAAATTTTCATATCTTCCAAATTTCCAAATTCCCAAATTCTCAAATTCCCAAATTCCCAAATTTCAAATCTCTACATCCCTAAATCTCCAAATTTTCCAAATTCCAAATTTACCAAATTTCAAATTTACCAAATTCCAAATTTACCAAATTCCAAATTTACCAAATTCCAAGTTCCCCAAATTCCAAGTTCCCCAAATCCCAAGTTCCCCAAATTCCAAGTTCCCCAAATCCCAAATTCCCCAGTTCCCAAATTGTCCAAATCCCCAGTTCCCCAAATCCCATATTCCCCAAATTCCAAGTTCCCCAAATCCCAAGTTCCCCAAATTCCAAGTTCCCCAAATCCCAAATTCCCCAGTTCCCAAATTCTCCAAATCCCCAGTTCCCCAAATCCCCAGTTCCCCAAATCCCATATTCCCCAAATTCCAAGTTCCCCAAATCCCAAGTTCCCCAAATCCCAAGTTCCCCAAATCCCAAGTTCCCCAAATCCCAAATTCCCCAAATCCCAAATTCCCAAATCCCAAATTTACCAAATCCCCAATTCCTGAACCCCCAATCCCCCAAATCCCCAAATCCACAAATCCCCATATTCCTACTCTGATTCAACCCACATAGCAATATCATAACTCGATCACACCCACAACTAGAACCCACACCTTCTTCCAATCAAAAAACTAGATCGCAACCACTAAATCCCCAAATCCATGAATCTTCATACCACCAACTTCATACCCCTTTTAATTTAACACATAATCCAGCGGCAGAACTAGATCGCACCCATAACAAAGGTTATCGAATCACATATCGGAAATTTTGGCCATTCCGTAAAACCACAAAGCAATTCCGTAAAATCGCCAGCATAAAGGGTTGATTAACGCTGAAATCAAGCGTCCGAGTAATCAGACGAAATAGTATTCAGGTTGAGCAGCCATCGCGGTCGTGGGCTGGCTTGTATGTTCATAATCAAGGAGGCCAGGTACGTAATCCTGCGGCACCGGTGCCCGGCACCGTTTGGTGCGGCCAGCTTTCCCATCGAACAAAGCATAAATCACAAAGCGCCGAACATTCGTTATGCGGTATGCGGACCATGAAATACGTGGACTCGCAGTTTCCCATTGCGTTTGCGTCTACACGACTATACTACAGCCATCCGTGTACACACAGCGTGCGTCACGCTCGACAAAGCAAATTCATCCGATTGGATTCAGAGTTATTCGCACGGGCTGAAGGAACGACGGGAGAGGAACCAACAGAAGAATGCTATGTCGATTTTTCAGTATTTCCAGACTACGTGAAAAATGGCCAAGGTCTTTCGAATAAACAAAAATAAATTGAAAACGGGAGGAAGCGTTGCTCTTCGGATTTCTTCTGATTTGAACCCTTCGGTGACGCGTTTCAATTTTATTTCGTGTTTGTATGTTTATCTATAATGTACTTACTAATACTATAGGTTTCTTGTAGTATATTATAGTTTAATTATCCTTGAAGATTTTTAAATGGTTATGTAAAATGTAGCTGAGATATGTATGTGGACTTCAGGAATAGATGTCACATATGTAGAAATATATCTATAAATGTTATATGTGTGTTAATACCACATATATGCAAATATACATGTACATATGTTACATGTGCTGAAATATTATACATTTGCATATACGAGGTGTGACACAAAAGTAACGAGACTAGGTCTGTAACTTGAAAAAACAATGGAATTGACAGCAATTGTTTTTGTGGCATCATCCCACATACCTCCTCTATCCATGTTGCAAATTTCGATTGAATCGGTCATACCATTTGGAAGTATTGCGTTATTTAGTGAACACGTGCAACTGCATTTTGCCGGAAACATGTCTAACGTAAAAACCGAACAGCGAATAAACATCAAGTTTCTTGTAAAATTTGTTGAAATTTGTTGTAACATGTGATGAGACATGGAGTTTTACCTATGACCCACAAAGTAAGTGCCAGTCGATGCAGTGGAAATCTTCAGGATCCCCAAAACCCAAAAAAACAGGCATGTCAAAATCAAAATTCGACATTAATGGAATTGTAATGATTGAGTGGTTTCCCAGTGATCAGACTGTTAACCAACACTATTACATTGAAGTACTAAAAAGATTTAGTGAAAAAATTAGGAAAAAAAGGCCACAGTTGTGGAGCGATGGATGGCTGTTGCAGCAGGACGATGCACCCGCTCACACGGCACTGTCTGTCAAGCAGTTTCTGACCAGCAAAAATATTACTGTGATGGGGCATCCTCCTTATTCACCTGATTTGGATCCATGCGACTTTTTTTTATTTCCTAAAGTTAAATTTTGCTTGAAGGGAACCCATTTCACCTCAGTTGAAGAGGTTCAGGCAAAAACGGAGAATCTCCCGAAAGGACTTTCAAAAACCTCGTTCCAGAATTGTTACCAGCAATGGCAGCGTCGAATGCATAAGTGTGTGAATGCTGAAGGGGACTACTTTGAAGGTGATAATGTCACGGAGAACTGATTCTACAGGTACAATGATTTATTGGACCAGTCTCGTTACTTTTGTGTCACACCTCGTATATCTACAAATATGTATATGTCCATATGTGTCTATACATGTATGTTTAAATGTCACACATGTTCACATGTTATACATGTGCAAATATAAATGTATGTACAGATGGTACATGTGTTCAAACGTTATACAGGTACAAATATACCTACACATATGTACATGTCCATGTATGTATGTACAAATATCATATATGTTCACATGTTATACATGCTCAAATAATTATACAGGTATAACTAGACGTACAAACTTTATGAATGTGCACATATACATATATGTACAAATTTTATATATGTTCAAATATTATATATGTATAAATATACATACAAATATGTATATGTCCACATATGTATATGTGTGCCAATATCATACATGTGCACAAATAATATACATGTCCAACTACAAATATGAATGTGCAAAAATATTAATTTCCAAAATTACTAAATTTCCAAATTTGAACATATCTAAATTGCAAAATTTGAAAATTTCCAACTCAATAATTTACAAAATCAGCAAATGCCAAAAGTTTCATCCCGATCAAACGATACAAACGCTGCATTGAATATTAATCAACGTTTAACCCAATAACGAAGAAGTTTTGTCTAGACTGCGGTCAGAAACAAGGAAATCCAAATAACGTTGTAATTCGATTATTTGCTCATCCAACAGAGAATTGGATAACTGCGGCTAGTTGTTATTGTTTCGAGCACAAAGGATCGGCTTGTTGAAGGTGTTGCGGTACAACGATTTCTCTGCTTGGAAATGTATAATTGGTTCAAGACGGCCAACAGCAAAGACAGCCTCGGATTTACACTTGAACGCATTAATTTCGGTTTATTGCCAGTCACCCTGGCTTTGATCTACGTGAACGGTATCCAATTTAATAACAATTATCAAACGATTCAACCTCTTACCTCCACCTTGTTTTCTATTCGAATTCATATCTTTAACGATTACTTTCTGTGTAAAACAATTCATTTTATTAATTTACAATCCGTTTTGTAAATTAATTACACATTACATTTCATTTGATATCTTAAAATCAGAAACATGTAAAATTTTCTCCAAAAACTAATTTTCGTCCCCAAATTATCATTGGAATATTTAAAATGTTTTCAACTCTTACACACACAGATCATTTCATTATTACATTATGCATTTAATTAATTGAATTAATTTCCATGCACACACATATACATATAAAATGTATCCCATGAGAATAAATATATATTTCAGCTGATTTAATTGAACAAATCAATTTGTATCGCTCGTAGCTGTTTTCCGATACAAATTAAAATACATCGTTAACGTAGTAATCATTCTACCTGTACTTCTAAAAAAAAATGATGTACCGTTTCGTATAAGCAATTTGTTGGTGGTAAACATGCGAAACAAGAAAAAATCGCTTAAAATATCACGGTTGATATCAAAATTCGAGCTCCGTGAAACGAGTTGCATTTTTTATAAATCCAGCTTAATCCAAGCATAAAATTGCCTGTCACAGCACGTTCTTGTCAATGTACCTTTTCAATATTTTCGTTCTACTGATTTTGATAAAATACTGACATTCGCCATCATGTAATAAATCTTGTCGAATTAAATATTATTTATGTAAATGTTAAACGCACAATACTTTATCGATTTATTTTCTTTGTCGTTTTGTGGAGGGTTCGTGGAGATTTCAAATTTTGTTTGCAAGTTTAAAAAGTTTTGGGTTGAGAAATTTTTTATTTTGGAATTTAGACGTCTTCCAAAGAATAAAATGAAGATACTGGTTTTTAAATATAAACATTTTTAGATTTAGAAATTTTCAAGTATACGAATTTTCAAATTTCATAATTTTACAATTTTCACACTTTTAATTTTGCAAACATTAAATGATTCTAAACCTAAGCTAAACTGAACAGAACCTTCTACAAATTTGAACATCTCATTCTCATCGTTGTCACTAAAACTTTCCAAAAAGAACTTCTCATTTTACTTGCAGCAACTTAATGCAAGCAAGACGCTACGTTGTAACAATCATACTCTTGTATGTTATTCTTTACAATATTTTACTCGTCGACTTCGTTAAAAGTTGCATTTCAGAAGAATGCTGGATGAAGTTTCCCGTGCAGTTGAGAGCTCTCAAGCGTTAGCTTGAACGGAGTGTTCATTGTCTGCCGATGCCTGGAGGCTTTTTTGAAAAATAAAACGATCGCGTGTGCAGTCTTCCACTTACTTGTTAATTATTCCTTTGTATCGCAGATCTAACGGACACTAAATTTCATTTTTTGAAACATCAATTTCAATTTCTGAAACTTTAAACGAATTTAGGGTTTTGGGAATTTACAGATTTATCAATTTGTCAATTAGTCAGTTTGTCTGTTTGTCAATTTGTTAATTTGTCAATATATAAGTTTAGACATTTGAAAATTAAAAAAATTAAGAACTTCAGTATCTAAGAATTTTAATATTAGAATTTTAAAAATACAGTAACTAAGCAGCTAAAAAATGCATAAATAAGAAACTTGAAACTTTGAAATAGTAAAAGACATTATTACTCACAAGTTCCCTCTACCTTTACCATCCATGTACCACCGTGTTGTCCATCGTTGGTTAAACCGCCCCGCGAGAATAATTACATTACTGTAAGTTATTTACCACGTATTCTTCGTTAAAGCTACAAGGGGACACTCTTTTCGAAATTACGGTATCTCGTTTCAAGCATTTTTCATGCTTTGTCCACGAATCGAGATAATGGACTTCCCGGCTGCGTGAAACGAGGAGAAACCAGCTTCCCTTCTTTTCCTGCGCCTTCTTTGTCTCATTAGCATTCTTAACGTAATATTTCTGGCTAGTCTCACTCATTTCTCTTGCTTTTCACCCTCCGCTCTTTCTCTTTTAACTTGCACGCTTGGCCGACCTTCTCGCCGAAGGATTCGCGTCAATTAAGAGAAAATTCGATGCCGCTACTTTTTTCTCTTACCGACGAAACGGCGAATTATTTAAAAACTTCTCGTCTCCGATCGCGGGGATGTATTTCCATCGTAGGGTGGATGGAATACTCGTTCGCGTGGAAACGCTGAATGAAATGTGCAATTATACCCGGCGGATCGTGTGAATATTAAATTGTTTAATTAAGTTCCTCATGAATATTAAGCTGGGTCGAATCGTATTGAAACAGGACCGAATTCTAACGCATTTGTGATCAGATATGTTCGTCTTCTATGGTCATTCTATTCTGATAGAATTCACATTTTAATTGATATGAATGAGGAAGAATGTACAAGTATTTTATATCAAACTTATTTAAAAAGAAATTATATTGCAAATTGCAATCAGAGCGCGAGGATTATTACGCGTTGAATTACTACGCGTTGGTTAACTACGCGTTAGATTACCACGCATTAGATTCTTACGCTTAGAATTACCACGCATTGCATTACTACGCTTTGAATATGCACGCGCTGGATTACTACGCGTTGGATATCTACACGCTGGATTACTACGCGTTGTATTACTGCGCGTTCGACTACTACGCGTTGCACTACTACGCGTTGGACTACTACGCGTTGCATTACTACGCGTTGGACTACTACGCGTTGAATACCTACGCGCTGAATTATTACGCGTTGAATATCCACACGCTGGATTACTACGCGTTGCATTACTATGCATTGGACTACTACGCGTTGCATTACTACGCGTTGGACTACTACGCGTTGCATTACTACGCATTGGACTACTACGCGTTGCATTACTACGCGTTGGACTACTACGCGTTGAATATCCACCCGCTGAATTATTACGCGTTGGATATCCACACGCTGAATCACTACGCGTTGCATTACTATGCGTTGGATTACTACGCGTTGGATATCCACACGCTGGATTACTACGCGTTGTATTACTGCGCGTTCGACTACTACGCGTTGCACTACTACGCGTTGGACTACTACGCGTTGCATTACTACGCGTTGGACTACTACGCGTTGAATACCTACGCGCTGAATTATTACGCGTTGAATATCCACACGCTGGATTACTACGCGTTGCATTACTATGCATTGGACTACTACGCGTTGCATTACTACGCATTGGACTACTACGCGTTGCATTACTACGCGTTGGACTACTACGCGTTGCATTACTACGCGTTGGACTACTACGCGTTGAATATCCACCCGCTGAATTATTACGCGTTGGATATCCACACGCTGAATCACTACGCGTTGCATTACTATGCGTTGGATTACTACGCGTTGGATATCCACACGCTGGATTACTACGCGTTAGATTACCACGCATTAGATTCCTACGCTTAGAATTATCACGCGTTGCATTATTACGCGTTATCCGAAGCTGCCGCTCTCGCGTCTGCGCTTGCGTAATCCCCACGCTCTAATTGGTCCGTGTTTTTCCTTAATAATTCAAAAACGAAGCTTCAAACCCCATTTCTGCAAAGAGAAATCTTATTCAGAATCATGTCAGTTACCCCCCATTTCAGGGGCGCTAACCCCTTGCCGTACTTTGACGAGTCTCACTCGTGACACACTCACAGCTTAAATATGACATTACGTTGTCCAAAATTTTGAATACTCTTCAACTTGAAATTTAGGTCCACCTACAATTTCTATAGTCAAGGATTGCTGAATAGAAAATGCTCCAAACATTTTAATATTCTTTGTTTGTTTTAATATTATAACTATGAATAGTTAGTTTTGACTGACGCATCTGGCGAATAAACTGTAAGGCAACGGGTTAATGTTATTTGTTCACTAATTGTGAGACACCCTGTAGAAGTAAGAAAACATATTTTTCCTCCGTCAAAGAAAATTTTGTATCGGAGTACCCCTATCCCCGAACACCCAAACACCTTGCATTAGTTGGCCAGCGCGTTCTGATTGTACACGGGTCCGAGTTCGACGACGCTGACAGTCGCATGCAAATTATCGCGGCGCGAAATGACAAATTAACGGCGCCGGCCTATTCATACGGACACTGATTAATTGCCATTTACTTGCAAATTTCCAGGGTGCGCGGGTTTACACGTTGCGCGGCTAACCCTCAACCTACTCGCCCTCTTCTCCCTCGCCAGTATCCAGACCCCCACCTACACCTGTGAGCCGACCACCCCCGTGGCGGCAAATTTCGACCCTGTGGCTGCTACGCCGTGTTGACGCAGCTTGTTGTTTGTCATTTGTTGCGGACTGCATTAACACCGACCGCATGGGAGCGTAACCGGGACTCGGGGGACCAAAACGCGACGCACATTGAAAATTCTACCTTCAAATCCACCCCCCGACACCACCCACCTCGCACATGGACGGGGGATGAATCTATGGCGCCAATTTTGTGAAATCACCACGCTTCCCTTGGTTGTCGTTTACTTTAAATTGCACCGGTGTTTGGCGTAAAAAATAGTTCCTTTGTTGCGGTGGAAATTTGCGGAATTCTAATTTTTTTTGGATGGAAAGTTCACTTTTTTTTGTTGGGAGCTTTGTATATTTTTTTGGTTGGGAACTTTGTACTGTTTTTTAGTTAGAAACTTCATGTTTTTTATTTAGTTTGTTATTGGAGGTTGCAGATATTTTTATTTGAAAACTTTATTTCTTTTTATTTGGGTAGTTTGTATTTTTTAAACTGGGGACTACAAATATTTTAATTTGGAATTTTCACATTTTTTATTTGATGACGTCTTCTAATTTGGAAACGTTTTTTATTGAGAAACTTCAAATTTTTTTAGGTTCATGACTTAGGGAGTGCATATTTTTAAGGTTAGAGTTGTCCCCATTCAAACTTTGCAAATTTATAAATTGAAACGTTGAAAAATATCGAAATTACCCATATCACGTTCCGGATAAAAACAACGAGGTTACAACGTAACAAAAACCATCGTTTATATTTTAAATTTGATATGTAGATATTCCGAGCAAAAATATACGATATTTCGGTGTCCACTTTAAACCATCATAAAACAGAAAGCAAAAACTAACGAAGTTAATGCATTCTAAACATAAATCCGAAAATAAATAAAACACCATTAAAACTGCAAAGAAATAAAATCAGCAATAACGAACACAAGAAACGCGCAAACTCCGACAGTTTTTCTACAATTATTAAATAAAAGTACTATATTCCATGTCGTCTCCGTGAACGCCTTTTATAACTTTCTTTTGAAAGCAACAACGATTCACACTGTTCTCTTCTAATTTCTCTACTTCTCACTTCCCTTGAAACTTGTCCCCCTATTTTTCTCTCGATTCTCGCCGTTCTTTCTTCTCTTTTTTCCTCTCTCTCTGTATTTTTGCGCCACTCTCGGCCGGTAGTACGACAAAATGAAAGTTTCGCAGCGTGAAATCGTTCAAGTGTCTCATACAACGGTTTTCCCGCTTCGAGCGAACGGAAAAGCCTCGATAATGTTTCGAGATATTTCGAAATCGTTCCCACCTATCGTGCAGACGCTGAAAGTGAAGTAGCAGGGAAAATGGAGAACATTACTCTTCCCGTTCGAGGAAGTAAAAGTGTATCGTTATCGACGGTTACGGATATAGTAACTTTTACAAGTTCGTTTCAAGATAACAACTTTATATCGAATCTACTGTTCGTTAATGTTATTTGTGTGCCGAGCGTTTTAGTCCGTTTTATTGCTGTTTTATTTCGTTATTTAACGGTTCGACGTTTTATTTGTTACTGGACACGTTTATCGTGATCCTGGTACTACGTTTATTATAGTTATGGTAGTAGATGCATTTAACATGATTATGATACTATACACATTTGTTGTAATTATGGAAATATATATGTTTGTTATGATAATTACATATGTATATGCATATAACATACTATGCATGCATAAGAATACATATGATACGTATCACTTACGTATGATATGTTACATATGATATGTTACATATGATACGTAACGATAGATATCAATGTATGTATACATATACAGAATAACAATATTATACATATATTATAATGTATGTGAACCATGCATGTATGAATCATAAGGGGTATATGTATACACATACATATACATATACATATGCATGCACATATGTATACATATAGGTATACAGTCACATATACATATACATATATATACATATACATTCATACATACTTATACGTATGTGTATACATATGTACATGTATGTGTATGTACGTATACGTGTATACATATGCATATGTATGTGTATATACATATATAGTAATATATTTACACAACATTACTTTGCTAGCAATTTATTTAACAAGACTAACAGTCACACTACTGTATATTTTCATTTTTTAAATTATGTAAAAATGGCCGATGTACTTACAAACCTCTTCTCCAGTTCACAACTCTAATAACACAACTCTGAGAATAAATTAAAATGGCGCTGAAGTAGAATGAATTAAAATGGTGCTTCAGTAGAACTTCAGTAGAAGTTCATTAAAAAATAAATACATTTCACAGTTGATGAACAAAATAAATTGTACGGTAATTTAAATATAATTTGAGGATATATTTTGAACAGAAACATGAAGTAACTGTTCAATATTACCAACGTGGTAGCAATTCACGAACAGTCTACCAGACGGTTGATTAGAATACTCGATATGCTTAATACCGTTATTCAGACTAGCTTGAATACATGTTAACAACGCCACCAACCATAAACTGAATCCGATTTAGTCTCCGTCTATCGTTAGCACGTTCCCGTGCTCCTCAATCACCGCCACCGATTTTCCGTGATACAGGAAAATCTGATTAACTCCCGTTTTGTAACGGCGAATTAACGAATTTCTCCTGATAACTCGGCTTACTTCGCTAATGAAAGGGACGCGTGTCAGCGTGTACACAAATTATTAATGAACCCTTTATCACTGTTTCCTATAAACAGCACTTGTACGTATAATGGCTGTGAGCAACGTAAATTCAGTTCTGTGTGTGAAATAAGAGGATCGGGTCAGTATTTGAGAGTTTTGTGAATTTTGGCATTTGGAGAGTTGGAGAATTCGAAATTTTTGAATTTTGGGATTTGAGGTTTTCAAGAGTTGGAAAGGTGGGGATTTGAGGATTTAGGAATTTGGGAGTTTGAGGATTTGGGGGTTTGTGGATTTGGGGGTTTGTGGATTTGGGGGTTTGTGGATTTGGGGGTTTGTGGATCTGGGGGTTTGAGGATTTGGGGGTTTGAGGATTTGGAAATTTGAGAATTTGGAGATTTGAGGATTTGAGTGTTTGTGGATTTTGGGGTTTGTGGATTTGGGGGTTTGTGGATTTGGGGACTTGAGGATTTGGGGGTTTGAGGATTTGGGGGGTTGAGAATTTGGAGATTTGAGGATTTGGGGGTTTGTGGATTTGGGGGGTTGAGGATTTGGGGGTTTGAGAATTTGAAAATATGAGAATTTAGTGATTTGAGGATTTGTAAATTTGAGGATTTAGAGATTTGGACATTTGGAGATTTGGAGATTTGGAGATTTGAGAATTTGGAGGTTTGGAGATTTGGAGATATGAAAGTTTAGAGTTTTGGAGATATTGTGAAACTTATACATTTAAAGGTTAGAAACACTGAAACTTGTCGTATTTAGTACCTTGTAAATTTATAAATTTAAGAATATTGGACTTGAAAAACTTTAGAACTTGAACATGAAAACTTAACAAAGTAAAAACTTGAAGAACTAAAAAATTTGAAAATTTGATTTTCCAAAATCTTATATGCCTACAAACATAAAAACTCGCAAAACTGCAGCCAACACCACCAAACTCCAAATCCAAAAATCTTAAAGTTCAACTCCCTAAACCCAACGAAGCACAGTAATAATTACACCGACACAAAGCTGTAGTGACTAAAACTGGAGCAGCAGATACAGACACACCTATTGAAAGTGAGAGAAGGGCTCGAAATCGATTGACGTACCGTGCAATTCGAATTCCTTCGGTTAATTCCACTGGCTGATTCGGGAGGTTCACGCGGCTAGCAGCGGCTCCTGCAAACGAGAGCAAATTATTATCATACCGGCGATAATTGAGCATGGCCGGCTAATAAACTGAACCGAATTGCCGACTCTTCGTGAACGGCGAGGATTCGGACCAATAGCGAACGCTATACCTTGGCTATTCGTCCAATAACGCTGTCGGCCCTGTTATACTAACGCGGTGTATTACCTTTAAGTCAGAAATTACCGCGAAAATTGTCCGCGCTATAAACGGAAAATACCACTTAAGTGGAAAAACCGGGTATCGAGCGACACCCCCTTGTTATTTCTGATAGCGTTCGTTACTCGACTGCAAAACGGATTAATTGATTGGATTCGGCTGTTAATTGGCGCTTCTGGTCGTTCTGTTTACTGTAATCAACGCTATAGTTCTTCAAATTTCGTGTTGATTACGTTCGGAAAATTTCATGCTTCTACAAATATTTCCTTTTGGGATTAAAGAAGTTAGTTGCAAATGGATGTTTATTTGGGTATCGAGGCTCCGGATTTGGGTGGATAATTATCTTGATCAAATGCAGCTAAATTAAAGTTTCAGTTACATCGTGTTTTGAATGATAACGTAATTTGTGTACTGTTGTAACAAATCAATAAGTTAGGTAAGCTCTGACATCTTATGATGACAGAATTTAATGTGCTGCTTTAACATCAATCAATCAACTGAACAATTAACAGCTACATCTGATTCTGATCAGAAGACAATATGCAGCAGTAACATAATTTTATATGCTCTTTCGACGTGAACCAATAAATTCAATAATGAACATCTACATCTGATTCTGATCAGAAGACAACATGCAGCAGTAACATAATTTTATATGCTCTTTCGTCATGAACCAATAAATTCAATAATGAACATCTACATCTGATTCTGATCAGAAGACAACATGCAGCAGTAACATAATTTTATATACTCCTTCGACATGAACCAATAAATTCAATAATGAACATCTACATCTGATTCTGATTAGAAGACAACATGCAGTAGTAACATAATTTTATATACTCCTTCGACATGAACCTATAAATTCAATAATGAACATCTACATCTGATTCTGATCAGAAGACAACATGCAGCAGTAACATAATTTTATACGCTCTTTCGACATGAACCAATAAATTCAATAATAAACATCTACATCTGATTCTCATCAGAAGACAACATGCAGTAGTGACATAATTTTATATACTCCTTCGACATGAACCAATAAATTCAATAATGAACATCTACATCTGATTCTGCTCAGAAGACAACAAGCACCAATAACATAATTTTATGGATAACTTTAACATCCATAAATCAATAAATCAATAAACTGGTCAAAAAAGTCTACACCTATCCTAATCAAAAACCAGCGTACAGAAAAGCAGTATAGTAGTAAAATAATTTCCAGTACTTGAACAGAAATCATTGAAACGAAAAATGAACAGCTATCTCGTTGGAATCAGAGCACGACATGTTGAATTATAAGCACCTTTAGAACGGCTTGATCACGAGGCTGCTAAGTGGTTTTGACTGCATGCTGTCCGATACTCAAATAATCCGTTGAAACGTTTATCAACAGAATTCAGTTACCGGCTATATCGATGGAAATAGAGGTAACGTGGACGATAAACCGGCGTGGTTTGGCAACTCTTTGTAATAGAACTAATAGCGATGGCCGGCGTCGCTTGACAAGATCCCGCGTGCATTAATGTCACATCGGCGAGTGGTCGGCCAATAATATCGCGTTTACACGGCGCAGCCCTAACACCCGTGTGTAATGCACCGCGTCGATGGTAAATAGTATAACATTTATACCGGCAATTAACTTCTAATTAGTCCGATGCTGTACATGTACCAGCCCGGTACTGCCACTTGCGTCGATGTTGCACGGAAATCGACATCTTGCTTGTTAACGTTCGACCATTCGGAGGCTTGTATCTGTCGAGGTCACCGATAATTCTTATCAAATTAACGTTCTACTTGAACTTTCGTATTTGGGTATTTGGAGAATTCGGAATTTTTCAATTTGGGGTTTTGGGGTTTTCAAGAGTTAGAAAGATGGGGATTTGAGGATTTGGAGATTTGGAGATTTGGAGATTTGGAGATTTGGAGATTTGGAGATTTGGAGATTTGAAGATTTGGTGATTTGAGGATTTGGTGATTTGAGGATTTGGTGATTTGAGGATTTGGCGATTTGAGGATTTGGTGATTTGCGGATTTGGTGATTTAAGGTTTTGGTAATTTGAGGATTTGGAGATTTGAGGATTTAAGGATTTGGGGATTTGAGGATTTGGAGATTTGGTCATTTGGTCATTTGGACATTTGTTCATTTGGACATTTGTTCATTTGGACATTTGTTCATTTGGACCTTTGGTCATTTGGACATTTGGACATTAGGAGACTTGGAGATTTAGAGTTTTTAAGAATTAACTACTTCAGTATTTGAAGATTTAAATATTTAACATTTAAAAATTTGATAATATAGGGTTTGAAGACTTCATGATTTAGCTATTTACAAATTTAGAAATTAAAAAATTTAGACATTACAATTATCGCTTAAAAATACCTAACAAAACATCTAAATAATTTTAACCCACGCCTTTGATTCCAAAAGAAAAGCGAAAGTCAGAACCTAATTACGAAGCAAATTTCCACAGTGTTTCTATCTTCAGCGTTTCTTGACGGCGAATAACCAAGTTGCTCTCGAATTGATGTGAAGGTGAATGGCGAGCAGAGGAAAAACCGTGTAACGAATTTTCACGAGGAAGTTAGATTCCTTGCGTCGTTAATTCTGGAAAATACGGACGCTCGAGCACTGTAGCCACCGCGTAACCACATTCTCTAACAAGCTGAATTGCGAAAGGACTCTCTCCCTCGAACGGATACGTATGTACGTTCTGGCGAATATCGTGTGCCATGTACAGAGAGAATTTCATCTCGGGGCACAAATTTTAGCCTCGTTCCATTTCGCAACGCTACACATCGGCCCGTTGTATACCGGGATGTGCGCCAGGCGACTCTCAGACACGACATCCTCCAAGAATATCATATGTCGTTCGCTATTTTTTATTCCTTGCTCGGCAACCGCCTTCTCCTATCTCCCGTCGTTATCTCTTGTTCTCCTATTTTACCACTTTTTATCAACTTTTCTCTACACCGTTTCCCTCCACTTACCACTCATCCCCTTTTTCCTGTCTGAAAAAGATCTTTTCCTCTCGAAACCCTTCTAAAGAGTTCCACTATTTTATTCTACCTCCCTCTGTACATTTGCACCTATTCTTAATATTTCTCTGATCATCCCATCTGGAAACCTTTTCATTTATTATTAAATGCATTAGTAAATTATTTAATTTTCACTGTTATTTTTAGGTTACTTTATTGTTACTTTATTAGGTTACGTTATTGTGTATTAAATTTGTTATTATATGTATATATTTGGTGTGTTCACATGTGTGTCATATGTGGTATATATGTTCATATATGTGATGCGTTATCAGATGCATTAACATACTGTTAAGTATGTATATTCAACAGTTAGGTTAGGGTACATTACTGTGAATTAAATTTGTTACTATATGTATATATATTTGATGTGTTCTCATATGTGTCATATACATATGTTCATATATGTATGTGATGCGTTATCTGATGCATTAACATACTGTTAAGTATGTATATTCAACAGTTAGGTCAGGTTATATTATTGTGTATTAAAGTTAATATATGTTTATATATTTGATGTGATCACATGTGTGTCATATGTGATACGTTATCAGATACGTTAACAAACTATTAAATATGTATATTCAACGCTTAGGTGTTACTTCACGATTAAATATTCTTCAAACTCGTGTCAACCTAAAGCTTCAAGTTTCATGAAAATTACTTACGTAAACTTCTCTCTACTTCCACCTTGATGAACGGGAAATTAAGATGACTGCTTCATTAACGTCTCGAGACAGTTTCGATAGTGTTTCCATAAATGTCCAGCACAGTTTCGATAGCATTTCAATAATGTCCGGCACAGTTTCGATAGTGCTTCAATAATGTTTCAAGGCAATTTCAATACTGTTTCAATAATGTTTTGAGACAGTTTCGATGTTGTTTCAATAATGCTTCAAGACAGTTTTGGTAGTATTTCAATATGGCCTAGAGATTGTTTAGAGACAGTTTGGAGGTAATTTCGAGAGAATATCGAGACATGGTCTCAAAAAATTGTTTCCAAACATATCATAGACTTTAAAAGTTGTAGATAAATACCAAAAATTGATAATTCTTTAAAGAATTGTTTGAAGAAGACTTTAATAATTGTTTGAGGACCTCAATAATTCCTTAAAGAATCCTCTGAAGAAGATATTAATAATTGTTTGAGGACCTCAATAATTTTGTAAAGAATCGTTTTAAGAAGACATCAAAAATGGTTTGAGGACCTCAATAATTTTTTAAAGAATCATTTTACGAAGACGTTAATAATTGTTTCAGGACCTCAATAATTTTTTAAAGAATCGCTTTAAGAAGACCTTGATAAGTTCAAAAAAGACATCAGACCACAAACAATCAATACACGTACACTGTCACTACATTATCAATAAGAATGAAGAAGCCTGAAATATCGGCGATGCATTATATTGTCAATAATATCGAACGCGTGAGGTAAGATATTGACATGTCGTCAATACTCGATCACTACCGACGTGATGAAAAGCAAAACATTCTTTTTTCCTCCGAACGCACTCTCCAACGTATTGTCAATAAATATTGAACGAGATACGTGTAATTTGTCGATAAATGCGTGGAACAAATGTAATTTGTCGATAAACATGGTATTGGCAATATATCGACCGTTTGCGGTCATCTCAACACATATGACGTTGCAATATAAAAAAGGGAATAAACGCGTAGAGAAACGTGAAGGTGGTCGCGTGAGGAGAAATGATGGTGATAAAGTTTGGTGAACAGCTGCGAGGAACGTATCGTAGTTATTTGTCCGAGCGTGCTTCCTTTTTGCTTCCAACTACGTTTAACGAAATGCTCGCAGGATTAACCGAAGTTTTAGAAAAAGTTACGGATGCGCCTCGAAATAACGAGGTGATTTCGTTTTGTCAGCTCGAAGGAAGCTTAATTGACATCGAATTCGCTTCCGATTTTTGCGCAATTTTCTTTGTCTTGTCTTCAATATCTTCCGCGTTTAATGGCGCACTTGTTCGAAAAGAAATGTGAGGTTAGGTACAATCTTTTTCAGCTTACTATGTACTAAATTTTCATTCATTAACAAATAATTTTCATAACTCAAATTAAATTGTAATTTAAATTATGTTAAATTTAAATGTAATACAGTATGTTTATTTTTAATATTACAGTGTATGTGTCATATGTGTAATTACACAGTATGTGTAGTAAAATGGCTGTCTGTTTACGCGCAAGACGAATAAAAATTAAAATATCACAGCATCGGGATAACGGGAGATTTATTGGAATAATAAAATGGCAGACAACGTTTTTTTAAACACGTAAATAAAAGCGGGAACAACAGTGTACATAAATCTAAGGTTTGATGAGAATTTCAAAAATATTGCATCTGTTAACCGCTAAAAAAGCGTCAGCCCATAAAACATGGTAACTGATTCAAATTCAGGACTAAAAATGGGCTGCAATCGCGATACTATGTTTCATCGATTCAGAACGATTTTGAATATCATATCGCTCCAGCTTAATGAAAGCTTCGATGCCGTTGACACTGCCATAAATTTCGTGTCATGGACCGTGATCTCGTTTACTGATATACAAAATCGTACCTCGGGAGGAAATCGAGAAGTTCGTTCCTTCATTTTCTGTTCCATGTTTGTGCTTTTTAGAAATTCGTCAGCTTTCAAATTGAATTATCGGAGAATGGACGATCAAATTAATCTCAAACAAACTACTCTACAAACATAAATTACAATCGCAAATCTGTTACATTTCTTACATTTTTACATTTATTTATAATTTTGTCAAATGTACAAAATGTACTTTGTACTAAAATGATATCGACATGTAAATTCAGAGGTCGATTCTTTTCACCAAAATTTATATCCCGTATAAATAATGTATCTTCAGAATTTAACCGCAAATTTTTCATCTGAATCTTTCGCATAAAATCTCGCTTGTACTAAGATAAATGATATTTCCCATGATATATGTTCATTCCGAAGCGTGATCTCTATGAATTTATACGATACACGATAATGTCGATTATTAGCGCATGCATTATTCAATGTATGGATTATTGACTATCACGGGATCATCGGTGATGTTATAATTTTAATTTACAATTTAGGAAATAATTGACAGATAAATTACGAGACATTTGAACATGTAAATTGCACTCGTGATTGGTAATATTGGGTTTGGAACGGAATTACACTTGCGATTCAAAATGTCTATAACATGTGTTGTAATTGCCTGTTAGTTTATGACACATTTAATGATGATCTGTCTAAATGGCAGACACAGATGAGATGCAAGAAAATATGATAGGACTAAGGGTTGATTCATAATTGATTGAACTTTGTTAACTCTTTGAGCTGATAAGATAATTTAGTTGATTTAACAACAATGTGAAATTAATATTTTCTAAGTTAGTCTCTATATGTGGTATGTACATAGTGAAATCGATAATAATGATAATTAACTTCTTGTTCTACAATAACACAATATGTCACCCTCGTGACATACACTATAGTTCGAATGTAATAAACTAGACTCATATTTTCATTACAATCAATTTTTGTCTTCAATTCTGATTATAATCTGCGTCCTCAAGGATCACTGACTGTATAATGCACTTGACATTAATAACTTTCTTCAGTCATCTTCGTGTTGTATAATCAGGAAGCTATGTCCAGAAAATTGTAGGTTAAGAAGTTAAGTTATGTTCAAGAAGAACAACTTCAAAAGGATTTATAAAACTCAACGAGTTGAGAATTGCTGGCTACCAACAATAAAAATATTTGAGTGCACAATCAATCACAAAAGTCCTCGTAAAGTAATCAACTGTCCAGCCATGCCGAGTAGTTGAATTTACGTAGGCGAGTACGTGGCTGTATAACCAAGGGAAAATTGCTAGACCCAATATGAAATCAGCATCGTCAGCAAACAGGGGTTTAAAAAGTCGTATCGTGCCCTCATAAAGCAAAACCATTTTAACACTTACCTGCCGGTGCTCTATTTACCGGAAAATTTGTTCCACTTTGCATAGCGAGAATCTCTCTCTCTCTCACTCCACCCCCGAGCAACCAGCTCGCATCTCGGCCCCATCCAATTCCCATTGGTTGTAGTGGTGCGACGGGGCTATTCGAGCAAAAGCGACCGGGTGAATATCTTGCAGTGATGGTAAACGGAATTGAATAAACATTTTTCAGCAAATAGAGCCGACAATGGTACGAATTTAAAAGTCGCTGAGACGAGCACAGGTGGTTCTCCCGCCAGCGACGAAAGCGCCGAACGGAAAAATTGCATTTCGCCTGCCCTGGCCCTTCACCACCCTACGTCTTTGCTCTCCCCATCTACCATCAACGTCACATTTCTTTCGTTCTTGCGCCCTCGCGCGAGCGTTTCACTCCGCGAATAACCGCCATAAACTTGCAAAGAGATGGGTATGTGGTTCGGTACACTCCCGCACAATTATCTAACGATTCTTCCCCGGAAAATCGTTATAAATGCTAATTTGTGAAGTTGGAGAGATGCAATCTGAGAGAAGATGCAGTTTGCGGGGAAATTATGGCTGCTGGTGAGATAGGTTCACCCATGAAATGCTGGGAGTGTGAACTACTTCGAGTATGAGATGTTTTTGAGATAGTATTGAAATCTCAATTTTGGAACCCTTGAATTTTTAACGAATGTGGTTTTCAATGCTTCTGAAGACGCAATTTGTGGATTTGCAAATTAGGTTTAAGGAATTAGCAAATTTACAAATTAGGGGTTACTCTATTACCCAATTAGAAAATTAGCCTATTAGTAAATTGATACGACAATTGAAAACTATTTTCGCCCTCAAATCTATCGTTCATCGGATTTTAAATTGCCCCAAAAAATACTTTGTCGAACAAATCTACAATCCAGCGATAACTGACAATCAAAAGCAACCGACAGCTTCATTCAGCAATCGAAGAGTCGAATATTTCCCAAAATACAGCCATGAATTTGAAAGTGGCGCGTTTGTTCGGTTGTTTTCTATAAAAGAAAAAAAAGCACGTAGGTCGAAACTGTCGGCCGTTTACGAGGAAATACTCTCGAGCTCGTAAACGAGCTGTAAAGGGATAGGGTGGAAAACAAGGGTTGAAAATTGGAACGGAAGTGGAAGAGGTCAGATCCAAGACGGCGCCACCCGTCACTGAAACCGATTTACGATCTCGAACCCAGTTGGCCAGTTTGTTCGTAAAGAAGATCGTTTTCTCTGCTGTGAAAAGGAGGATCGAGAACGGCGATCGATCAGGACAGACAATAAATTAGCATCAAGTTAGTATTCGACGTGCTGAAATCCATTGTTCTCCTTTATGTTTGTGGATCCGCATTGGTGTAGGTATGTGAAAAGGAGTCTTGCGAAACCATAAATCCTTGGAAACGTTATTCTTCGATCACGAAGGAAAACGATGAAAAGAATTTTATTGCTGAAAATCGGTTTTTAGCTGACCTCGATCGGACGGTTTAATTGTGGCTCTGGTTTAGAAGGGATCGAAGTGAAGATGCTGACATTTATAATCATATGTATTTTAATAATTATACATCGTAAAGTATGTGGTTTGAATTTTTAGTTATGAATATTAATTATGAATTCTATTTGGAACATATTTGGTACCACGTATGGTAATGATCTTTATTGTTTGATGATGTAATATGATATGTGATATATGATACATGATGATGTAATATGATATATGTTATATGACAACGTAATATGATATACATATATTATATGACGACGTAATATGATATATGTTATATGACGATGTAATACGATATCCTCATATAACATATATCATCACATGTGGCATCAAACATGCCGAAACACAGGTGACCCAAATGAAATTTCGAATTCCGTCGATCATTAAAAAAAGAACCAAAGGAAATCTAGCACATAATTCTTGCCTCTATTTGAAACGTCTGCCGTTCTGGCTTGCAGGGGAATTTCAATAGCCTCGTGTTACGGCGATATTAAAAATACCATAGGAGCGTTTTCAGTTTTCAACTGTGACGTGGTCGAGTGTCGTGGTGCACGTTCGTATCCCGTGTGTATGGTACAAAATCTCCCGGTTGGAATCTTTCGAATTTAAATATCAGCGAACATCCGGGCCGGGCACACGCGATTCTGAATCGCAGCCAGGATATAAGGGTACTCTCTCACGGCTCTAGACCGGTTGATCTTGCTATGCATTTATGGATGTCGAAAAGGACCAGCTATATCTTGCGCTTTCCTTTCGCGACGAATTCGACATTTTCGATCCCCTTTCCTTTTATCCAATGGACGCGTTGCATTTCCTTTTGTACGATTTCGTGGCTTCTGTATTAGCGGATTCGAGGATGATCGTCGATTATGGGCCTCCCTGCTGGAAGCTTCTGAAGCTGGGGAACGGAACTCCGTGGAACTTCTCCAGACGATTTCCCAAAGGACCTTGCTCGATAATTCAACGTCCTTCGTCCACATACAATTCAGCTGTCTTTCTTCGGGACATCGGGGCCATTGTGATTTCTTTACTCTTGGATCTTTGATTCTTTTCGAAATTTCAGGGGACACTCGTACAACGTGAAATATCAAATCATCTCGTAATTTACTTCTATTTATCCTTTATTTATTTGTTAATGTACCTTATATAAGGATGTTAAGATTTGATCTCTTCATAATGATGCACTCTAATAACTAATGTTGAGTTAGGTACATTTTGTCTTTATCTACGACATTAGGTCTTTTGATTTACATACTTGAAGTTAGTAATTTAGAATCTTTTTAAAACGAAGCATTTCGAAAATGGACATTGACCACGTTTTATTTTCATCTAAAAATTTTGTGTTGTATAATATGTATAAAGTATACAATTTATAATGTACAAATTCCCAAACGTCCAAATTAACATAAAGGCAAATAACAAAGAACGTAAAGCGTGAGCATAAAAATTGCAGCGTTTGAAATATAACTAGCCATCGAATAAAATAAGAGCGAGCACCAATCCCCTGTTGTTTCTGTTTACAGATTACCTATAGCAGGCGTAAGAGAAACGGCGCATTTCGAAGCTGTTGATTCATTCGCGAGTCTCCGTAACGAAAACACGAGGCAGCCGTGTGTGGAGGATCCGAGTAAATTACTGTGTATCCAGGCTGACCGCGTTAATCGGCTTTCCCGGTGCGAACGTGAGCCAGTTCGATCGACGAGAAATGAGAAGAAGACGAAGCAGCAACAGCGAACGGAACAGAACAGGGTTCGAGTGGATCGTCGAAGCACGCAGCCGCGGTTTGCATCGGGAACATTTATTCCGGAAATCCTGTTTGTTGGAATGAAGCCTTGAAGTTGCCATCCACTTGCACACCGCCCGCGTTTCCGTCTGCATCCCGCGGCTCCACTCGCGGCTACATTTCTTCTTTTCTTTCTTTCGTCGCGAGGTCGCTGGCTTAGCATTCAACCGGCACGGAAGAAAGTTTAAGTGACTCATGGAGACACTCTTGAAATTCACTCCGCGCCGTTACTTAAGTTTCTATTTTCCCGCTAACGTGGAGGAAGGCGTCGTCGCGTAGCGGATGTGGCGTCCCAGTGCCGTACTCTTCTGGACACCTCGATCGATGGATCGAGCATGAAAGTTTAACCGGAGTTCAACATCCGCGGCGAAATTACCCCCGGACCACAAATCACCACGGAATATTTTCGAATTGGTTCCTGCAACGGCGAAGTTACGGTTAACGTAACGTCCCGGAATCGTTTAATAAGAGCGAGTTACTCTCGCCTATAAATAACTTATGCGAGGCTAATATCCTCGAGAATCGAGGATTTCGATCGTTCGGGGAGAGGCCGGCTACGGGGGACGATCTAATATCCGAGGAAATATCTCGAGCATCGATTTTTCCGATAAAATTCCAAGCCACGTTCCGGTCAACACGAGTGGCCTTTAGAAAAATGAGCCAAATGTCGATCGAACGTTCGAGCGATCCCGGAGCGTCCTTCGGCAATCTGCTTCCGTCTGGCGAGCATTTTCCGAAAGGATAATCAGAATCGGTGATCCTGTAGCCCCGTGTGCCGATTACGTGACGGAGGTCCTTTATCCGCGGATAAGAAAGCTTGCAGCGTGTCACTACGGAGGGTAACCAGTGACACGGGACTTTCGACCTGTAAATCGTTTGACCGTCCAATGGAGTGTTCAAGACGTTGGAAATTGGACGTCTCAAGGATTCGCGTGTTCGCGATGCGGTTGACCGATGCGCAGAGATCCCGAAGACGATCGCGAAGAAGATTATTCGCGATCGTTGCTGAACAGATGATCAGATCGAAGTGATTTTGGTTGTTCGCCTTGAAATCTAGCAGGCATTACTTTCGGGCATGAAAATCGACGTTGGTAGCTCGAGGTCAGAGGGAGGTCGAAGAATATCGAAGATACGCTCGTTGATCTTCCAATTTCTCTTGCTGGAAGGCTGCTAACAGATACGACGGTCTCGTGTCGGAAGACGAAATCGAGTGATCCGGCAACAAGGATAAAAAAAGTGGAAGGATGGAGAAAGAGAACGCGAGACATTATAGAGCTTACGAGGGCTTCAAGCCCGCCAACAATGGGAATACTTCGTCCTTGAAGAGGTCCACCTCGGATCGCTCTAAAACGCATCCCTCGAGACAAGTGAGGTGCCTCTGCTTCGGCGGTGTGCCGGACAAGGCTAGCCAACACTCCTTCTTGAAGGGTTTTGTTATAAACCTCGGGATATGTGCTCTCCTCGTGGCTTATACTTTGCTCGGTAGCTTCATCTTCCTTGCGATCGAGAGCGGCGCCGATGTCGGGATGCAACAAAGGACGCTTGCCACCACAATAGCTGGAAATCAGCCTACCAGACGGAACACCACCGCTTGGATGAAACAGGTGAGCGAGTTTGCATTGATTTCTCCCCGTAGAGGCTCTTCTTCCCTCTTTTATCTCCCATTGTTGCATCTTTCTGCTCCACATATGATCTGAATAACGAACACTTGTGAGCATCTTACCGCTTTCAACAACATTTCGGAGTTTCGTGGACAACGGCACGAAAAGTAGAGTAATAAGCGTGAGATAAAATGCCAAGTATACTTCCTTACTTTGCTTGTTTTCTTACAGAAAAACTGGGGATGTTGACACGATTTTTTGTTATATAAAAGTGTCCAAGTTTAAGTATCAACATGACGTTTATATTTTACAAACATTAATATGTCATAATTGCATAAATATTCATAGTTTAATTATAATATTAAAACACCTCATTTTGCAAAACCACAACATGCAACTCTTCAAAAAAACGGAAAAATTTGCGTTTAAAATTCTTATAACTGCTTGAGAATAATGAAAAATGTATTGTAGTCTAACAGCACCATATTCTACAATATATACATTCGAAATAGTAGAAATATTTTTAACATAATATATGTCTCTTCGAATTTAACTTTCCATATTTTGTAAAGTATCTCAAATATTTCGAGATAGCTGACAATTTAAGGGGTTGTTTTTACACCATCGTTTCACTGACCAAACAAAAAATTTCATCGCTTGAACTACATTTCCGCCAAGTTTACCTTCCGAGTTTCCAAATCGACGAACTTCTCTTGCAAGTAAAACGCGTGTTTGCTCGATATATGACCGGGTAGTTTTGTCACTCCGGCGAAATTGCCATCCGCGCTAAACGCGTCCAGGTGTTTGACTTTTTTTTCCCGTCGACTAAGAGGAACGAATGGTATCGTTCGAAGCAAATCTCGATTTATCGTCGCATCTCTGGCTTGATCCCGGTTTCCTTTAGCTGAGATGACCTCAGTGAACCCGAAGTCAATCGAATTATCGGTGCGTTCTGGCGTTGGCGCTCGTTTCAACGAAGTTTTATCGATCGAACGTCCCATCTAGTTTCCTCTTTTCTTTAAAGTGAAACCCGTTCTACAGACTCCTCTGCGCGGAAAAGATATTTCTGGATCCTCGATTTTATTCGCGGTTACTCTTCGCGTGCCGCGTCCTATGATGCTGACGGTAATTTATAATGAAAGCTTCTCTTTTTTTCTTCGACTCAGCACACGGAATAGAAAGAAATCGATAAACGTAAAGTAAAGCTAAGTGAATTGTCCGTGGTCCTCGTTTCATAGATAATGCGATAGATAATTTAACTGATAACTTAAAACCTAGATTCCTTAAGCCTCAACTCTTCAAACTTTTCTTAAATTATTTTCGCTGCTATACGATTTTACATTTAGTGTCGATAAAATCCTACTGTTGCGTTTATAAATAATTAAATGTTTAGACGAGACATTTCATGTAATTATTCCGCGATAAACCCTGTAGATACCGAAAGGCCTTTCGCTAAAATTCACTCTATCCGCAAAGATGTGTATTTAACCTTCTAACAAAGTGTTCACGTGACATTAAGGTTAATCACGAGGCTCGAGCGAAGACCGTAGAGAATATATGGATAATCACGGAGAGTTTGAACATCCTCTACCGTGAGAACTGGACGAGGCTGGCCGCCCAGGAGATCGCACGTTTTCAGGATCAACTGGTGAAGAGGATCACCGAGGATATGATGGCGACCCAGAACGCCGGAACATACGTCGGAAGTTCCTCGAGCGATCCTGTAACTGAACGACGAGTGCCGGAATACGAGTGGAACTTCGCCAAAGCGTTCCTCTATTCTCTTACCGTGCTCACTACCATCGGTGAGTGATTAATCAACATTTTATAATCATTATACTATGCCTTCTATGACTAAGGCGAATTATTACTATTGCTAGTCGAATATTCTACGAATAATTTCTGTTTATTATATCTTCGTTTTGAATTCTTTACAAAACTGTAAAATTCGGTACGTGAAGAAAAATGCATATCTTGGTCTTTGACATTGATGAAATTAGTGGAGTTGTATTGTAGGCAATTTTTATACAGAGGGACGCGCCATTGTGCGCAGGAGAGCTGCGCAGTGTACGGTGCGCAGTACTGTATGCGCATACGCTCGAGTTGTGAACGATGAAAGTTTAAAGTCTAAACTTTATAGATAATTTTTGCTTAAAAATTCACTACATTATAATCATGAAGTCAGTTTATTTTTAGTTAATCTAGAATTGTGGATATTATTGCATTTTATGTTTGCAATATTAGATAAGCACGCACGAAAATCAATAGAATGAAAAAAGACTTAACCTTCTCTTACATAAGTGTGTGAATTATTAGTCTTTTTATGAGAAATTTGTAGGTTGGACAAAAGTCCTCTTAAAACTATTTATTTAGTGAAAAATTATAACAGAAACTGTTTTCAATAATCAATTTTAAAATAGGTTATGTTTTGTACATAACTAAATAATATAATGCTAGGAACTTACTGTATGCATATTTTACAAAACTTCTAAAGTAGAAGCTTATAGCATGTTTTCATCAAAATTTTAAAGTAAAATGTTACAAACGTTACGAAAGCTGGAAATTTGTAATCGTTAAAGATTTAATTTATTGCTCGAAGTAATTAGTTTCTATGAACGCAAATATAAATCCTCTGCTTATTAATTTTATATTGATTCGATATTATACGGTCAATAATTAAATAAATCTACAAACTGCGAATATACGAATGAGCGATTTAAAATTACTTGAAAGCGGTATGTCGAACGCAATCAATTTCAGCTTTGAAACAGCATAGAAGGATTCCTTTATTGAGACAAAGTGGAAAGAGCAAAATGAAATTTGATCCGTGGAAATCAATTAAAAAGAGCGAATCACGTTGGAAAAGTTGAAGTTTTTAATTAGAGAGAAATGCAGAGGTGAAAGACTGTAGAAACTTAAAGCAAATTAATTCTTATTGGGTTTCATTTTAATTTTTTGTTTTTTTTGAACAGTTATTATAATGATCTCTTATTGCCAATTTCATTACTGTTATAATTACGATTGTTACGGCTAATTTAATTCTTATCGCAATTATTTTTGCTGATATCATTCTGGGTATAGTTTTTTAATATTTCAGTTATTTGTTAATTTATCAGTTACTTGTTAATATTCAGTTATTTAGGTTTGGTCAGTTATTATGTTTAATTTACAGTTTTTGAAGTATCATTTTAATTATTGTTACCAACAGTAAAATGTCAAATAAGCATTTTAAAATTTGAGAATATGGAACCTCAAAGTTTTGAGGACTTAGGAATTTACGAATTTAAGAATTTATAAAATTTGTTTGATCAGACATTATGTTTGATTGGCAGTCATTTTTGGAAGATCATTCTAATTGTTGGTACTAACAGTAAAATATTAAATAAACATTGTGGAATTTGAAGATATAGAACCATAAAATTTTGGGGACTTAGAAATGTAAGAATTTAAAAATTTGTAAAATTTGTAACATTTTAAATTCAAGAATTAAATTTGTGTCTTTTAAATTTGGTGATCAGAAAATTTTCAAATTTGAAGCTCACAAAATTTAAAAATTAAAAAATTGAAAACTTGAAAGCTACAAAGCTTCGAGAATTGTTTAGAACAGTGAAATCTAAAGTATCGAAAATCCACCGAATCAAAAAGTTCAGAACCACAAGAATTCCGTGGAAAATTTCTAATATCCAGCAGCATCCGTAGCGGTAATCGTAAATCCAACCACAGTAGCTTTCTCCAAAGCCCGCAAGGTTGCACACTGCGCAAGATTACACGGGACCGTGCAGATAAACGAACGAGTGTTTCCCGTTAAATGCTAAACAGAATTCCCTTTCGTGAATTCCGGGAAGAGTAACATGGGGGTCCGTACCATCTCGGCGATCAGGCCTGCGGACCTTCAGAACCCGCGTCCGTTAATCGAAACGGCAAACATTGAAATTCCGAGCGGTGCCAAGGCATCACTGCACGATCTCGCCGGTAAATGCAAAACGAAACGAGGGAGAATTTTACGTTCGAACGATACCTGATAAAACGTACAACACGCGACAGATACGCGTCCGAAAGGGTAGAAAAAAAAATAGTAGCGTGGAGGCAACAAGAGTCGGTGGTTGCGAGGTCGAAAGGGGTGAAACCAGGGGCGTAAAGGGAGGGCACTAGTATAGCGGGCATCAATTTTCAAGGCAAACAAAGTCCAACATTAACGTGTAATGGCTGCGGCGTCGACCGGCTTCCTATTGTCCGTTTTACATGCCGATACGATACGCTCTGCGTGCACGGAACCCTGACAATATCAACGCTCCCGGCTTACCGGCGTTCGAACCGAGTGACGTCACGTTCGATCGTTTACTCTGGTTATTACTGAAACAGATTGGAAGTCTATGAGTTTTGTGGATATTACAGAAAAAAGGATAAATAACAGCGACGAGAAACGAACAGGAGTTCGAACGTACGGGAACAACGAGGGAATACGAAGCAGCTTATCGAATTATCGTTGCAATATACCTTTTATCTTCGTATTTTTTTTTTTATAGCCTTTTTGTCTTTCTTTCTTTCTAATGCATCGACAAATTCTCTGCCGTGGAAATAGCAACTTTGGAGCTCTTAATGCTACTTCGCGTGTGTCGAACACGACGAAAATGTGATGTACAACTTAAGCTGAACGTCGATTGAATTAAATTGTTGGCGACCATTTTGGAAACGTAAATCGACGTAATTCTTTGGTAAAGCTTGGTGGCGAAATGGCGGATTAGAACGGCGGATGATTTGAGTGCTGTTTTGAGAGGCTCAATTGGAGAATTAAAGGGGGAGTGGCAGAATTATTTTTATGAGGAGATTTTATTTTAGAATAGGTTTTAGGTACTCAACATTTATTGCACTGTCGCATTTTTTACGGTACTTAGTTTTTATCTGGCGATGAATTTTCTGTAGAAATGTAATTAGATGAGATATTTAGTTTAAAAATTTGGTTTGAAAATTTGAGAGGTGGAAGATTTGGAGATATGGAAATTTGAAGTTGGAGATGTTTGTTTCACAAGTTTATACATTTGAAAATTTGATGTTTCTGAATTTTGCAAATTTCTAAGTTTCTAACTTTTCAAATTTCTAAATTCCCCAATTTCTGACTTCTCAAGTTTTTAAATTAACAAATTTCTCAGTCTCCCAGTTTCCACAACCCCAAATTTCTACGTTTCCCAATTTCTAAATCCCCCAACTTCCAGATTTCCTGAATTTCAAATGTCCCAACTTCCAAATTCCCCAACTCCCAAATCCCCAACTTCCAAATCCCCAACTTCCAAATTCCCCAACTCCCAAATCCCCAACTTCCAAATCCCCCAAATTCCAAATTCCCCAACTTCCAAATCCCCCAACTTCCAAATCCCCCAAATTCTAAATCCTCCAACTTCCAAATTCCCCAACTCCCAAATCCCCAACTTCCAAATCCCCCAAATTCCAAATCCCCCAAATTCCAAATCCTCCAACTTCCAAATTCCCCAACTCTCAAATCCCCAACTTCCAAATCCCCCAAATTCCAAATTCCCCAACTTCCAAATCCCCCAAATTCCAAATCTCCCAACTTCCAAATTCCCCAACTTCCAAATCCCCCAACTTTCAAATCCCCCAACTTCCAAATCCCCCAACTTCCAAATCCCCCAAATTCCAAATCCTCCAACTTCCAAATTCCCCAACTCCCAAATCCCCAACTTCCAAATCCCCCAAATTCCAAATTCCCCAACTTCCAAATCCCCCAAATTCCAAATCTCCCAACTTCCAAATTCCCCAACTTCCAAATCCCCCAACTTCCAAATCCCCCAAATTCCAAATCTCCCAACTTCCAAATTCCCCAACTCTCAAATCCCCCAACTTCCAAATCCCCCAACACCTAAACTTCACCCCCAAAGTCCCAAATTTCCAAACCAAATTGAAAATTCCCAAACCAAACATTTTCAGTGAAACAATTTCCTGTAACAAGCAACTTCATGCCTGCTAGATTAATTCGCGTGACGTACAACTATCAGTCAATTAATCCCCAGCTCGCTTTTAATTATGGCCGGAACGATAGAACGCAACGATACTGCAAGAATACAAGAGAAAGAAGTTGGAAAAGAATATCACAGAAAAAGGAAGAAAGTGGCGTAGGAAATTAATCCGTTCCCAGAATTCTCAAACTCACTGTTTTCTTCCTTGTTTCTCATCCCTTTGCCTTTCTTTGGGAAATGCCACTCAAGTTCTTGTCAGCAAACGACGAACATGTCCGACCATTTCTTCCTCTTCTTTTCCCACTTTTTACAGCGGCTTCCACTTAATTACGAAAAGCGTCGTCACGCCTTTCATGCGCTTGTTTAATCCGTGGTATATCGCTTGCAATACTGTTTTCTTCAATTGAAACATTGTGTGATAAAATAGTTTGAATTAAAACTTTAACTAATCGGTTATTATCTGGTTAATATATTCAAAATATGTATTTGAAAATTGATTTGAACAAATATATTTATATTGACAAATACATTCATATAGTATATCAATAAACATTGATTAAAAAAACATAATTAAGACATTGATTTTAAAACATTCATAAAATGTAAAAATATTTAAAAACGTTGATAAATATGTGTATATTCATATGCATTTGAATGTGTATTCAAATATTGATGAATACATTCATTACATACAGAGTAACTCATATGTGTAATACACACATGATTTAATGTGAGAAATAAAGTAGACAATTAAATAAACAACATATAATTCAATGTATACATAAATTCCTTATTCCAATGAACATCAACAAAGATTTTAAAAAATCTTAACAAATATTGTAATTTAAAATAAACTTGAGTTGGTCAAGTTACCAGTTTGGTTTGATGTTAACAATATAAATTAAAATATCGATAGACATGTTTAAAAAATATGTCCAAATATTTACAAGTATATGCAAATGTGATGTTTAAAAATTTATTGAAATATTGACAAATATATTCAAACAATATATGCATCCAAGCATATATGTATATTCAAGTATTGGCAGATATATTCAAGCAATATATGTAATCAGAAATATATTCAAGCATCGACAGATATATTCAAGCAACATATGTAGAAATATATTCAAACATCAACAAATATATTCAAGCAATAAATGTATTCAGGAATATATTCAAACATCAACAGATATATTCAAGCAATAAATGTATTCAAGAATATATTCAAACACCAACAAATGTATTCAAGCAACATTTCCAAAAATATATTCAAACATCAACAAATATATTCAAGCAATATATTCAAAAAAATATAAGAAAAAAGACATACTTCTACAAAAATAATAATTTGAACAGTTTTTATTTTTTTTTTAAAGTAGCCGAAGAATTATATTTCATACCGTTGTCCTACTTTTACCATGTATTACACAATGTACCCTACAAATTTTGTATACGTACGTACAATTATTCCCCAAGTTTAAGTTTGAGGCTGAAGTTTGTCCCATTTCACGTCTGGCTACTTTCAATCTCGAAAAGCAAGCAACGGAAACTGAAGCGAGCGCTAGAGAAAGGATTAAAGTAAAGGTAGGTTTGACAGAAAGTTGAAAAAGGAGTTAGGGAGAGGATTGGACGAAATAAACGAAAAGAAAATTGAGAGAACTGAAAAGGAGGATTCGAAGAGACGGTTAGAGCAAAAATTCAGAAAGAAACTGCGACACAAATGAAAATAACAAGGACTACTTGTGATACGAACTAACGAAATTATCGACTTATTGAACCGTTTATAATGAAGGAGTTACCACTTTTCTTTTTCGTTTTCTGTTCTATTCTAGCTTTTATACTGCTGCAAAGTCTTATATAATTGTGCTAGAAATGAAACTTATAAGCACACTTGCAACTATAAATGAATTTTATAATTTCGAAATTCGTCGGTTCCTAAATTTTTAAATTGTAGGTTCCAAATTTTCGAATCATTAAATTAAGTCTTGTAGCTTCCACACCCCTAAATTTCTACATCCCCCAAATTCTAACTTTCCCAATTTCTGAATCCCCCAATTTCTAAATCCACCAACTTTCAAATTCCCTAATTTCTAAATCCACCAATTTCGAAATTCCCCAATTTCTCAATCCACCAACTTTCAAATTCCCAAATTTCTAAATCCACCAACTTCCAAATCCCCCAATTTCCATATTTCCCAATTTCTAAATCCATCAACTTTCAAATTCCCCAATTTCTAAATCCACCAACTTTCAAATTCCCAAATTTCCAAATTCCCCAATTTCTAAATCCACCAATTTCCAAATTCCCCAATTTCTAAATCCACCAACTTTCAAATTCCCCAATTTCTAAATCCACCAATTTCCAAATCCCTCAATTTCTAAATCCACCGACTTCCAAATTCCCCAACTTCTAAATTCCTAATTTCTAAATTCCTCAATTTCCAAATTCCCCAATTTCTAAATTCCCTAACTTCCAAACTCTCCAATTGCTAAATCCCCTTAATCAATAAATTACTCGATAAAAATTAATTTCTACAAAAAAAGTAACTCAATATAAAAGTTCATGTATTAATGAAAGTTTCCCTTGAAAGTTTCCTCAAATGCCTTAAAAAAAAGTATTTAAACACAACCAATATTCAACGTTCAATTTTTAATGTTCGAATTATCGGATTGCTTTTAGTCCAGCGTTGAAAGCAACGCGACCGCACGTGAAAAGAACCATGTGAAAAAATTCGGAAAACAAAAAACTCGGCACGCTTTCAATGACTGAATATTCGCCATTACTACAAAAACGATAGTTCTCGTCCGAGCATTGCAGAGCAAAGAACCAATTCAGCTTCGACCATTTCTCTGTACAACAAAAATCTACTCTGCGCTTTTTTTTTCCAACCGTGGATCATTCAGCGTGAACATTGTGCGTGCGTGTTTCATAGTCGATCGAGTACCACACACTTTCATGTACAATACACGATACCAATTTGTGTGCCTGGAAAACACCATCCCCTACCTTTGTCTGAAAACGTTTTGGTATAAATGCTATTCGGGATGATTGTTATTTTATTGGATGGTGAGTTGGATAAACTTATTTACTTTACGGATTTTAGAAAAATAATTGGAGGTGTGTGATGTTCGTTCAGTTTTATGAATAATTTAGTGAGAAGGTTATTTATAGTTTTGTTTATGGGAATATTAGTAGTTTTAGGATTGACGTAAGCTACCATTAATAGGTTATGTATAACCTGCTTATAATTTGCCATTAGGTTGTATAGGGTGCTTCACAACTAGTGTAGGCCCCTGAAATGGGGAGTAGCTGAGGTGATTCTAAATAAGATTTCCCTTTGCAAAAATGAGGTCTGAAGCTTCGTTTTTGAATTACTAAGGAAAAACACGGATCAGTCAGAGCGCAAGGATTACGCATGCGCAGACGCGAGAGCGAGAGCTCCGGATAACGCGTAGTTATCCAACGCGTGGTAATCCAACGCGTAGTAATGTAACGTGTGGTAATGTAACGCGTGGTAATCCAACGCGTAGTAATACAACGCGTAGTAATACAGCGCGTGGATATCCAACGCATAGTAATCTAGCGCGTGCATATTCAACGCGTAGTAATTCAACGCGTAATAATGCAACGCGTAGTAATTCTAAGCGTAGGTATATAATGCGTGGTAATCTAGCGCGTAGTAATCCAGCGTGTGGATATCCAACGCGTAGTAATCCAGAGCGTGGATATTCAACGCGTAGTAGTCCAACGCGTATAATGCAACGCGTGGTAATTCTAAGCGTAGGTATCTAATGCGTGGTAATCTAACGCGTAGTAATCCAGCGTGTGGATATCCAACGCATAGTAATCTAGCGCGTGCATATTCAACGCGTAGTAATTCAACGCGTATAATGCAACGCGTGGTAATTCTAAGCGTAGGTATCCAGCGCTTGGTAATCTAACGCGTAGTTAACCAACGCGTAGTAATCTAACGCGTAATAATCTAACACATACTCTAACACATAGCGATTCAAAAAACACAAGCAAGCCGAATATCATATCAATTCTAAAATAAGCAACTGTCCGGTCCTAAGCGTGTTGCTTATTTCGAGACAATACTGTATTTAATAACCAATAATCAATTTTTTCTGCAGTCAATAGTGAATAGTTAATAGCTCAGTATAATAATAGTTAACACTTCATCCACAAAGTTCATCATTAAAATAATTAAAAACCTAAAAACCTCGAAATTCCAAAAACACAAAAATTTCCAAACTAAAATCTTGTGAAACCACCACTAGCAAACCACTCACACTATCTTACTCTTTCACCAAAATTCCCCGCAAAATTTTATCTTGAAGTATCAATTTCACAAACTATAAACCCTCGAAAAGATATAAGTCGGTCAAAAAAAGTCGAATAATTACAAAAGTTATCATGTTACAACGAACGGCATAACTTCGTTTATTAAAAATAATTACGCCGCACGACTTTTTGTCCACTCGTCGTCGCTCCACGAAAAACGATAAAATTTTTCAAGTACAGTGGCGACCAATTAAAAAGTTTGTCTTCTTCGGCAACGAATAAGACGATACCGTTCTTGTCGACGGGAAGTTTCTGTTCCAAAACTAGAGAAGTTAATTTTAACAGTGCGGTTACAAGGAGTAGGTACGCGACAATCAACAGCGACGATACTCGTATTCTTTGAGGACATAATTAACTGCTATACACGCGAATGCTAATTGCTTTGTACCGTTAATTGCGCGCTGCTTGTTTGCCCGATCGTTTGACTCGATGTAATTTTCCCTTGAATGAAGCAAAAAATAATTAAAACACTGATTGCGAGTTTCGTTTATTGTTAATGATCGGGAAAGAGAGATACGAATAATATGACGTTAATTCGTAGTGACAAATTGAAGCGTTATATGGAAAATTAATCCCTAATAACTTCTATTATTATATATTATAATCCTATGATCCTATTATGCTGAGTGATTTAATAAAATTGTTTGGCCAGATTATTCAGAGTGCTTATTTCAAATATTAAGATTTTTAGAGATATTTGGAAATGATTGCTGAGGGTAATTTATATTCTTAATCTTCATGATACTTTATATTATTCATAATAATTCGTTTTGTTTGACTTACTGTTTTATTTGATTGCAATTAAATTAACGTTGCACTATTTTGACGAGGACACACTCTTCAGCTGTGATCTACCACATACCTACTTTAGCTCCTCAATTTTACTCTAATTTTTAATACACTTCTATTTGGAGTTCAAGTCCCATTATTTGCATCGTCAACGATTGCATATTGACACAATATTTTAATAACATTGACACGATACCTTCTTGACATAACATTTGAACCTTCTTTGTCTGTTTTAATAGTGCAACTGTTAGTTTTGGCTGACGCACCTGACGCACATAGCGCAAGGGGTTGAATACTGGTCATTGAATCTTACAGCTATCGATATAATTGCAGCAATTTTTTGTAAAATCACATTCAACATTGTGATAATATACAGACTAAAGTCAAACATCTAGCATTGCTACTAAAAATAAAAAAGCTGATGTTCTGTAATTACTGAACATTTTGCAACAATACAACATTTTTGACTTACATAACCCCGTAATATAATTGTTCCTATTTTTATTTTAACAGTAAAGATAAATTGTACCATTTAAAAACCTTGTATACAGTACATTAATTTGAACCTATCACAATTTTTTTATAATAATTCTACCAACAATAGGTACTTACCGAAGATCGAAGACTAGAAGTGTTTAACAAGAAAATTGTGTAACGTCAGCGATTACCAATCAATCATCAAGTATAAAGTGTACGCGAGAACAACGTAAACAACGTAAACAAGGTTCCGTCGCGCTATTTCCTGTGACGGGTTTCATTCAGACAGCTTATCGATCCGCAAAATGCAAGACGAGCCGCGCCCACAATGCGTCCACGAAACGAAACGTTTCGTTTCTTGTCGCATTTCTTGAATTTTCCGTAATTATTCGAGACACGAGCACAAGAACGGAGGAGTCCTGTCTACCTGACAAAAAAGAATTCGACGACAGGACGTTGACATTCCATTAAAGGCGCACCGACATGCAAACAACCCTCTGACGTGTAGACGACTTTCTTCATTAGACACGTCTCACGGTCTACATGTTGGAATTTCTTGTCTTAGTCTCTCAGCTAATTTCATTTTCGAATCTTTCAAATAAATACTTGAATTTTTTTTTATATACACAGTTTAATGTACACAGTTTTCTATAAACAGTTTATGGTATATGAACATTGGATGGGTTGATGGGATATGTTAAGGGTTGATAAATGAATCATTGTCTTTATGGGAAAATATTTTTTATTTAATTTGATTGCTTTTATTTGAGGATAGTTATTGGAATTTATTCTTAGTTAGCATCTGAATATTTTTTGTGCAAGATAAATAAGCCTTGATTTTAATTAGTGTGTTGAATGTTTGAAATTTCTGTATTTGTACATTTTTAAAATTTGTGCAATTTTAGGCTCTTAGATATTTTAATGTGTAATGTGTAATACTTTAACATAAGGGAATATACTAATTGTAAGCTTAAAAGTGTAAAACTTTGACAGCTTCATAATTATCAAGTTCAAAAATTAAAAAATTCAATAAATTGTTATTTTGCAAATGTACAGATTCAGACATTTAATAACACAGAAAGTCTAAACTTAAAAAATTAAAAAGTTTACAAGTATCAACTTAAAAGCAAAGAAATTTAAGATTCTCAAATTATCTAAGAAATTAAATAAACTTTAATTGAGTTTCACCCTTGAGTTTCACCCTTCTATCTCACCCACACCCTAAAAATTCCCCAGAATAAAAGAACATGAACTTGTCATACATTTCCCAAAGTATCCCAAACATTTTCATAAACAACTCGCCACAATCATCGATGTTCCCGAATTTCACACATTTCCCTACGATACTATTTCTCGTTCACCTAATCCACTTCGCTGTATCGCAAGACACGAATCGTCCTTTTGTATTCGCTGAAACGAGGTCGCATGAATATTTCGCCCTATTGCTTCTCCACAGACCGAAGTTACGTATTCAGAAAATGGACCATGAACGTGATCGCTGGACGAGTACCAAAACCGGCCAAATATAGAAAAGGATCCGAAAGATCGAGCCCGATTTCAATCCCCTCGCATAATATTGTTCGCGTATCACGTGGACCGTTCTTAGTTCGCTTTATGGGGCGAGCTTTTTCAGATGCGAAATTACGCAGGATCAAATATTTTATCCCTTTCGACGACCAAGTAAACTGTGTTTATCTGCGAGATTGATACTGATGGCAACCCGTGAGGTGGCGCGTGAAGAGGATGGCGCGTTTGGAGGAGGTAGCTCTCGTTGGTTAGAGCAGAAAAATGGACAAATGGACTCATATGTATTTTTGGATATTCGGGAGATTTCAAATTGGGGAGATTGTAAATTCGGACGATAATAAATTAGGGAGATTTCAAATTCGGGAGATTTAGTATTGGGGAGATTTCAAATTCGGGAAATTTAGTATTGGGGAGATTTCAAATTCGGGAGACATCAAATTCGGATGATTGGAAATTCGGGAGATTTCAAAGTCGGAAGATTTCAAATTCGGGAGATTTCAAATTCGGAAGATTTCAAATTCGGGAGATTTCAAATTCGGGAGATTGCAAATTCGGAAGATATCAAATTCAGATGATTGTAAATTCGGGAAATTTCAAATTCGGAAGATTGCAAACTCGGAAAATTTCAAATTCTACAGATTGCAAATTCGGATTAATGACAAACCTATTTTTGCCAAACTAACAAACCCCCAAACTCACATCTCTCAAAATTCTCAATGTCCCAAATAGTCAAACCCCCAAATTCACATCTCCCAAAATTCCCAATTTCCCAAATAGTCAAACCCCCAAACTGTTATCTCCCAAAATTCTCAATTTCCCAAGTAGTCAAACCCCCAAATTCACGTCTCTCAAAAATTCTCTATTTCTCAAATAGTCAAACCCCCTCGCCTTGAGTCGACGCACCAACTTATGGGTTGACATCGATACATTCATAAGAATTGATGTCAATGGATTTGGCGAAGTCGTACTCGCATCCACTACCGGTGAAATTCTTTTTATTATCTGTATCGTTTGAAGATGACTCTATTTCTATAAAGAGGGCGGACTTCAAAGAGAAGCAGGTATTTCGGTGACGGGAAACAAAGAACGAATAATTAAGAGGGATTCAAGGAGGAATCATTAGGAGGGTTACTTTGTGTACTCTTACGGTCGTGGGTAATTCTTTTGCCCTTCAAAGATCTTACGGGCATCGAAGTGCTCTGTGATTGCAACGATGAATTGCAAAATTTTTAAATGTTTAATTTTTTTACTTGGATGTTTAAAAATAGAAATTTGTCATTTCTTTTTGACTTGGAAGTTCGAAAGATAAATTTCAAGTTTTCATATATAGAAATTTAGTAGTTTGCAGAGTTGTATATAGGAGAGTTACAAATTTGCAGAGTTTTAAATTTTGGTTTGCAAATTTACTATTTTCCTTGTTTTGAATTTAGAAGTTTAGAAATGTAAGTGTTAATTTACTCGACTAATCAATTTGGAAATTTAGATATTTAGTTATTTGAACATTTTAAAATACCAAAATTTAAAGATTCAAAAATTGTTACTTCTGACAATTCCAAAATTTGAAAAACAAAATATAGAAACACCAGAATATTGAAACTAAAAATTTCTATGCATGTAAATCTAAAAATATAGAAGAATGAATAAACCCGACACGATGAAAGATCGAGGTAAACATTACACGAGACACTTTTTACAACCCATACGATATCGGAAATTTCAAAATGGAAAAGCTTGAAATTTTATGTAGGAGAATGTGCAAGTTAAGAGGATACAGTAGAATAACTACATGAATAGGTGATTCGGGAGCTTAGAGAAGATAAAATCCAGCTTGATCCTCAAAAGCCATGGTATTTCATGCTTTGGTTCCCTTGAGCGGCCTGATATTCGATCTATTTTTAACCAGCTACTAGTAATTTACTACCGACTTGGGAAACTACTAATATTTCAGATATATTGAAAATTTTTCTTATTTTCGGACTATATGTATAAACTCGGGTGAGAATGTATATCTTTCTCAGAATCTGTTATGATGTCTTTCAATTTTTATTCTAACTTGTGAATTCTCTTAATTCTGAAATTTTTTAATATTGAAATTTTTGAGATTGACAAATTACCAAAGTGACAGGTCCCAAAATTCTCAATTTTTCATATTGATAAATTACCAAACTGACATGTCCTAAAATTCTCAATTTTTTATATTGATAAGGTACCAGATTGACTTGCTCAAAAATTCTCAATTTGCCAAACTAACAAATCCCCAAATTGACACCTGTCAAACTTCTCAGTTTTCCAAATAGTCAAATCCATAAATTGACATGTGCCAAAATTCTCAATTTTTCGTATTGGTAAGTTACTATATTGACTTACTCCAAACTCCTCAATTTCCCAAATAGTCAAATCCCCAAATTGACATGTCCCAAAATTCTCAATATCCCAAATCGACAAATCCCCAAATTGGCATCTCCCAAAATTCTCAGTTTTCCAAACAGTCAAATACCCAAATTGGCGTGTCCCGAAATTCTCAATATCCCAAATCGACAAATCCCCAAATTGGCATCTCCCAAAATTCTCAGTATTCCAAACAGTCAAATCCCCAAATTGGCGTGTCCCGAAATTCTCAATATCCCAAATCCACAAATCTCCAAATTGGCATCTCCCGAAATTCTCAGTTTTCCAAACAGTCAAATCCCCAAATTGACATATCCCGAAATTCTCAATATCCCAAATCCACAAATCCCCAAATTGCCATCTCCCAAAATTCTCAATTTTCCAAATTGACAAATCCCCAAATTCTCAATTTCTAAATAGTCAAATCGCCAAATTGACATGTCCCAAAATTCTCAATTTCCCAAATTAACAAATCCCCAAATTGACACTTCCCAAAATTCTCAATTTCCCACAGTTTAAAATCCCCAAATGACCATATCCCAAAATTCCTAATTTCTCAATCACTCAAATCCCAAAATTTTCAAACTTCCCGAAGCCCCTTTCCTCAAATAACCAAACACCACCTCTTATCTCTTTATTCAATGAATCGAATATCCCTCCCATCCCGACTACAATGAACACTCGCATGTCCAAATGGTTTTACCGTGGTCAAAGGCGAGCTTTGAACAACGATAGCCTTCCAAAGAATCCATTAATCATCTCGCGTGGTTACTTACATGTCGTCGTAATCTTCGTTCTTTCCACAGTTCTGTAACCATTAAGGTAGTCTCACGTTTTCGCGTCTTCTTCTCGTGTCAGCTTCTTCTCCTTCTTCTCCTTCTTCTTTTGCGTTCCTGTTCTTTTTTGCCGTGGAACATTGTGCCCTTTCGTACCGGCACTATAATTTCTTCCGCCGCGCCATTTTCAGTCGACTCGTGCCTCGCACTTCGAGGAACGCGAAGGGAATGAAGAAACTGGAGGTTCGTGTTCCTGAATCCAAAGCCGGTCTTTCATTCTCGCCGGTTTCGCGAATTTTAATCAGAGGATTCAGGATGTTCTAAGACGACCAGCAGAGACATTCGACCTTTTCACTGGTCGCTAATGGATTGCTAGGCGAGAACGACTCGCGAACTGATCGCAATTTTGTTCCCTGTTTCGCGCCTTCTCCGATTCTTTCCCTTTGCTTCGGTTGCTTTTACACGATCGATTGCGTTTTACTATTAATCACGTTGTGTGGAGTGATTCGGGGAAACGTAGATTACTTTATTGCTATATGTTTTTATTGTTAGGTATTTGGATATAATTTGGATAGCATGGGTGACCGGCGTTGAGGTTATGTGCGCAGCACGGCTGGTTAACAAAATGGTACCCAAGATTATGGTCTTTGAATTTTTCAGATTTATATATTTAGAGAGGTAGTCATTTGAATTCTTTTGGAAGGTGTCTAATTGTCAAGATAATTATTTGAATACTTGATTGTTTGGTTATTTGACTATTTGACTATGTGACTGTGTGACGATGTGACTGTGTTTAACCTTGTGACTGTGTGACTATGTGACTATGTGACTATGTGACTACGTGACTATGTGACTATTTGATTATTTGACTATTTTATGATTTGCTAACTTGCGAACTTGCTAACTTGCTAACTTACTAACTTGCTAACTTGCTAACTTGCTAATTTGCGAACTTGCTAATTTACTAACTTGCTAACTTGCTAATTTGCTAGCTTGCTAACATACTAACTTGCTAACTTGCTAACTTGCTAATTTACTAACTTGTTAACTGACTAACTTGTTAACTTGCTAATTTGCCTATTTGCTAATTTGCTAACTTTCTAACTTTCTAACTTGCTAACTTGCTAACTTGCTAACTTGATATCCTCCTAACTTGCTAACTTATTAAATTACAAACTTGACAACTGAATAACAAAATAATTCTAACTGTGAACCTACAAAAACTATAATACAAAAGTCATAAAATTGTCATAAAGGACAATTGCATCTCCACAGTTTTATTCGTACACGAATCGATTTTATCACTGCATTAAATTTGTTGAATAAGCTTATCGACAAGTTAATACTTTATGACATATTCCATCTTTAATTTTGAGCGATGTTATTACAGATAAAGTCATAAATTTCAGATTTCACCGTTACGTTGTAAACATCCCTGCTTTGTTTATCTATTTAATAATTCTATCGGGAGAATTAATTGCCGCTCTTTCATTTGATTCTTCGTTGAAACAAAAAGAAAGCAAATACAGCTGAGTCATTCGACGTTAAATCGATCATCTTCTGACATCGATGTCAGGGATTTTATTCTAAATGAAATATGATGCGCTACAAAGCATCATTCAACTTTCAATTTTATTTAACTTATGTACGCAGTTTAATTTTGTAATTTCTGCCGAGTGGTTCTGTTAGAAAATTATAGTCATTTTTATACTATTTTAACTTTTTATGCTGTTTGAAGGTAAATATGATATTCATAAATATTGCAATAAACATTTTTTATTCTTCCACAAATACCATAACCTAAATTATAAATATTAATAAATAATACGTAGAAGAAGAAATATTGTATCATATTAATTGTTTAAATGCATTTTAAATTTAAAAAATTTAGCCAGCAGGTAATAAAAAATTTCCTCCTTCACTCTCTTTATTATACATATTTAAAGTGGTGTATTTAAGTTAAAAATTAACCGACTATTAAAATTAACAGGAAGAGCGTATCAAAATTCAAAATTCATTAATCCTGCTAAAAGAGCATAATTATTACCACTAAACCGCTCATATAAATACACATTTTTATAAATTATTTTCAGCCTCTGGTGATTAAAAGTATTACCTTAATTATCACATTTCCCCATTTTATACGTTCCAAAATTTGTTTTCATTTCCATAACACATAATTTATGACTCGCAAAAATTTCATTCTACATTTGAGTGATAACAATTCCAGAGCTGTTATGTGATACAAAGAGCCATTGTACCTCGTCAAACAATTTCTGATCGCAGTCGCTACATTTCCGTAGATCGCGAGCGTTAATCAAATTCAATAAAAACGTACTAAAGGGAAAAAAGTTTGAAGGGGGGTCGTTGAGAAGTTTCGAAATGTTAAAGAGGTTAGCTCTTTCTTTTCGTATTTCGTTGGATTCGAATCACGCCTGTCTTCTTTTCTTCTCGTCCCTTTTTCTTTCGCTCTTCTTTCGCATTACTCGCTCTCCCCGTCTTTCAGACATTGCGTCACGTCAACCTCCTCAGACATTCTCCGCCATTTTCTCTTCCGCGTCTCGTTTCGCTACCGTAGAATTACTACTTTCCTTTTCTACTTTCTACGACCCTCGAAACAAACCGACGCAACCGCAAATTTTAACCGAATGAAATTTCAAGCAGTGTCTGTGAAACAAAATGGATTCCTTGATTCTTACTCTTCATTGCTTACAGGACTTTCTTTCAAATAAAATAATAGATAAGACGTTGTTAATGTAGTTTCATTGATACATTATTGATATGTTCATTATTATTGTATTAATTAATTACTAATGTATTTTATTTACAAGGAGATGTAGGTTTTTGGTAAAACTTTTTCTGCTCCAGTAAAAATAAGACACTTCGGCCATTTTGGTTCGTACTCATTTCGAAGGATATTGCTTGCAAAAATAGTGATGTTGAAAATAAGAAATTTCTTCAGAAATAAATAATTAGTATACTCAATTGAATAATTATATAACTGAATGAGTAATTGTTAAGTTAAATAGCTACTAAATAAGCTATTATTAATTTTAATGGTTATGTTACTAAATAAGGAGTTGACAACTTAAATAAACATATGATTACTGAATAAGTAGTTGCTTAACACAGTAATATAATAATTATTAAATTCAATCATTTCTAAAGCTAAAACTTCAACAAATTCGAAAGCATGAAATTTCCAAATTGTAGAATATCTAAAACGTGAGAATAGAAAATAGAAAAAATTTGACTAGTTGAAACAGTGCGAAACACGAACCCATATACGTTACGCAAGACAGGGAAGATTAGAAGAAATATATTTTCCAGACGTTCGTTTCAGCTATTCAATGTACAATTTATGAGGCACGATTCTCACAGGAGGAAACGCAATCGAAAAGTTATCTACAGCCCGAAATGTCGTAAAGAACGAAGAGAAACGTTAAGACGCGTGCAGAGGAAGGATGGGACAAGGAAACGAGATTAAAAAATATATCCTGCGAGGTGCACAATTCCGCTCGAGCGACGATCGATCATTCGTATGTATCAGCATTCCCATGGCCGAAGTACGAAAGAATAGAGAAGAGAGGAAGAAAGAAAAAGAGGAGAAATCCATCTTATGGTGGCGTTTGACGTCGACATAGACGTCGAAAGAGAAGAGGGATCTTGAAATTCTTCGCGACCGTTCGAATAAAAAATAAAAATGTCGGGTCCTTTCGATTCAACTGCGTATCCGCTTTCCTATCGTTCCACGATTATCTCCGTTTTCAGTTCCAATAAGTTTATATAGCAGATAAAAGTGAAGGAGCTAGTATTTTCGGATCAGGCTACTTTCGTATTATAAATACATTTGAATTTCCCGCCGTTTGGGAGCTACGCTATTCTGTTTTATTTATCGATTTTCGGTTGAAGGATTAAGAAGATATTTTTTTTATGAAAAATAAATAATATTATTAGTCTTTTGTTTGCTGCTTAAACTTTATTTTGTTGAGAATTAATAAATGATGTTTCTTGTTACATGTAATAGATCGATGCGATATTTAGATGATATATTTTAAGATTATTATTTAAATATGATATTTTCTTGATTGTTCTTAAATTAAATTCAAGCAACGTTTAATAAATAAATATTGAAATACATAAAATACACTGATGCACTAAAAAGAATGTAAAATGCAATAATAAAAGCTGAGATTTCGTAATTTTTTCATACACAACCAACTACTATACATTTTAAGAAAAATTCTATTTATAAAAAAAATATCCTTAATTTTCTACTAAATATTTACAACCTTTACAAACAAAAAATTTTAATTTAATAAAATTTTAATTTTGAGAATTCGAGTGCTAAAATATAGCAGAAATAAAATATTATTTTACAATTTCCAAGAGAGATAAATATAAACATTTAATCGAAAGAAGATTATTTTAAATGTCCCTTCCGAGTACATTTCAGTACAGTTCACAATTAAAACGCTCGATGGTCTTTTGTCGGAGGTCCACTTTAAGAAATCGGCTTAGCGAGACACTAAGAACAATAATTTTGTCGAGGGAGAAATTTTCCGAAAATAAAACGAATCACGAATTCGTGAACTTGGGAAGAAGTTGATTTTACCGTTGTATAATAAAACGATGAATGAACGATGTTATCTGAACGTTTTAGCTGGCGGATATGGTCTTTGAGAAATAGGCTGACCATTCGTCGGTTTATTCTACTTGACTGACTACCCACCGTTAAATCCACTTCCCCGAATTTCCTCTGGACGATTTAATCTCTTTTAACGTTTTGACAGCTGCGCATTTCGCGAAATTTGTGATTCTAGTCGTTTCGTGTTCCTTTTTATACACGGAAGGAGATTATGAAGAGGATTATACTTGAAAGCTTCTCCCGAGGCTCGAAATTATAATTAAACACGCGGCTTCCCTGTTGCACGATTAGTCACAATCAACGCTTTTCGAAACTTAGTTATTACAGATTTATTATGTTGACATAATTTATGAGATTTACAAATTTAAATATTGTATAATTCAACAATTTTTCGATTCTAAAATTCTGAGGTCCGGAAGACAATTTTTTAAAAATGCAAATTCTCAAAGGTTAAAAATTCTGCTTTTGCAAAATTCTAAAATGACTACAACTTCTCGAGATTTTAAGGATTAAAAATTCATAGATTCTTTTTCCCTAGATTTCTAATTCTCTAGGATTTCTATTTCCATAGATTTCCAATTCCTTAAATTTCTATTTCCCTAGGATTTATAATTCCCTAGATTTCTCATTTCCCAAATTTCCAATTCCCCAAATTTCTATTTCCTTAGATTTCCAATTCTCCAGATTTCTAATTTTCCAAATTCGAATTCCTTAGATTTCCAATTCCCCAGATTCCTAATTTCCCAAATTCGAATTCCCTAGATTTCTAATTCCCCCGATCTCTATTTCCCTAGATTATTATTTCCACATCCTCAAATCCCAAATTCACCAAATCCCAAATTCGCAAAATTCCAAACTCCCCAAATCCCCACACCTTAAATTCCAAAAATTCCATAAATTGCCAAATCACCAGATCTCTAAATCCCCAAATCTCCAAATCCCCAAATCCCCAAATCCCCAAATCCCCAAATCCCCCAATCCCCAAATCCCCAAATCCCCAAATCCCAAAATCCCCAAATCCCCAAATCCTCAAATTCCCAAATCCTCAAATCCCCAAATCCTCAAATCCCCAAATCCTCAAATCCGCAAATCCTCAAATCCCCAAATCCTCAAAATCCCAAATTCCCCAAATCCCCAAATCCTCAAAATCCCAAATTCCCTAAATCTCCAAATTCCTAAATCCTTAAATCCCTGAACCTCTAAACCTCTGATCCCTTAAATCCCTAAATTCCTAAATTCCAAAAATTCCATAACCAAAGTTTTCCCAAATTAATTTCCAAACTCCAGTTCCAAATAAACTCCAAATAAATTGCGAACCAAATCATATTTATCCGAGCACGTAAACGAGGCCACTAGCCCAAATTCCGTGAAATATTCTAACTTAAAACACGTTTCACATTTTCCCAATAAAACGAATATCTCTAAACAAACACGAGCACGATGAACACGAATATATTGTACGCGTTTCTTTTCGTCTCCATGTGCATTCCATATTGAACGGAACGCGAAGTATCGCGAAATAAAAATTGCAGAAACAAAGGACCTCGTACGTCCGTTCCGCCAGCTAAAACTATTCGAAGACAGACGACATTTTGTGGCCAGATGCTTCACGTCGCTAGTTTTTCCTCCGACGGCGTATCGGCTCATTGTTTATGAATTTATACGGCCATCCTTCGGCAAAATGTTCGAGAAAAAGCCACGGAGGAGGTTCACGCCGTCTGTGCGAAACGTTAAGCTGAACACGCCAGATTACACGCGAAAGTTTTTATGGGGGAAAAGATTATATGAAGAAATAAAGCATTCAGATGGATGGTTAATGTGTTTGGTAGGAAGCCGCTGCACGAGCGAGTCTGACTATTTTTCGGGATATATTGAGGTATTAAGCGAAACCTGCCGGATTTAGTCGTAATAATTTTTTAGGAATAATGGCGGCTTCCGTAATGAGCCGCTGTATTTATGTTGATATTAGGAAACTTGCTGTGATAGTAAATCTATCGGTATTTAATACCAAACGACGTTTCAGTTTTTAATTTGCTCAAACTCTTGTTTTTCTGATTTACCAGATTTCTAAATTCGGTGATTTCAAATTTTATTCATATTTGCAAATTCGATAATTTCACATTTTTATTTGGACATATTTCTACAGTGATAGTTTTTAAAATTTAGGATTAATGAATTTCTGAGAGTCTAAATTTCCTAATTACAAAATTTAAGAATTTCTGAATTGCCAAATTTTCAAGTTAGTAAATCACCAAATTACCAAATTCTTATGTTACCAAATGTTCACCTTGTCAAATTGCTAAATTCAAAATTAACTAAATTTCCCAATGTCTAAGTCATCAAATTTTCATATAATAAAAAGAAAAAATTAGGAAGTCCATCATCTAAATCTCTAAATTTTGAAACTGCCCAAATTTCCACCCAACTAATCAAAAAATGATAATTTTCGAAATTAAGTTATGTCCCATATTTCATCAGTGCACACGCTGTACACGCCCTAGATCGTAAGTTGCTATTTGCACACAGTGCTTTGACGCACTTATGCACCCTAGGAGAATATTAGACAGTGTACGTGTAATTAAAATCAGTTTAGAGCAATTTCGGATACGTAAACTATCATATAATTAAACTTAACAACTTATCGACTGGCGGCCTGTGAATACGCTCTTTGATGGTAACGTTTATTGATTGAAAACCAATTACCAAACCTTTGTTCGTTAATAACTTATCTATAACTTGATCGAAATGATAAATTTCAGCCGTACTAGAATCGAGTGGACCTTAATCACGTGAATTGCTCGTTGAACGTTTTTAATTACTGTCGTATTAAATTACTGAGATATTTACAGACTTCTTTGTGTCGTCGAATAAACATCGAATGCAATTTTATGGTCGCGGATCAAAGTTACTTTGGTTGGTTAATTTTCGTTGAATCTTTGTTGTGGTGTGTTGTGTACTAAATTATAGAATTAATGACATGGCTAATTTTGTAGCTTGACAATATGGCACAGTATGGTATATTAATTTATAATTGCATAAAAATTACTGTGTAAAGATAATATAACATATTAATGATACATAAACATAACCTAATATTGACGTCACATAACCTATAATACACACTGCACATATGTATACACATATGTTACATATTTATAATACATTATAATTAGAATTATTCTTCCAAATCTGACCTAACCTAACCTAACCTATAACGTCGTATAAACATAACCTAATACCATCCTCATCACATAAACTATAATACACACTTCACATGTGTATACACATATGTTACATATTTATGGCACATTATAATTATAATTATTCTTCAAAATCTTCGTCAAAAAATTTCTAAACATACTTCAAAAAAGAAAATCTTTCTACTATTCTAAAAAACTTGTTTCATAATCAAATTTTTCGTGAATATGAACAATTTTATTTTGTACACAAAAATCATTTGAAAAATGCTTCTCCTTATTTTACTTGAGCATATATATTTTATTATTGCAATTTATGTAGAATGTATTGGATGTCGAGTATTAAATAATTCAACTAAATCTGATATCACACAGTAACAAATATATTACACATATAAGAAACACGAGAAGAAAAGTGGAATAGAATTTGGAATTTATTATTGTCAGGACGCATAGTGTTTTCACCTGAAACGTGGTCCTATGTTTCCCCACGAAAAGTATACCGCATTAATCAAAGACACCTATCCCGGTTTTCCTTTCTCACGTAGATATCATTCAACCCCCTGCAATTTTTCTGCTAAGCAATGCTCGCTCCTTCTACCATCTGTTTTAAAGCACTTGTTTGCCCAGAATCGTTATTTCCCTGCCATATATTGTTCTACTGCACCTCTCACTATTGGGTACTGATATTAACTCTATTATTCACTGGATCTTCAACTTACTTTACATTTTATTTTCACATTTTTATTTTGTCAATTCGATTGGCACATTTTATTTTACTATTAATTACTATAAATATTATTTTCCTAAAAAATCATTGTCTAAACAATTGTACCATTGTAAACCATTGTATCACTTGCTATTGGGTACTGATATTAACTCTATTATTCTCTGGATCTTGAACTTACTTGAAATTTATTTTCATATTTTTATTTTATTAATTCTATTGACACATTTTATTTTACTATTAATTACTATAAAAATTATTTTCCTAAAAAACCATTGTCTAAACAAACGTTAATTATTTATTTGAGGCAATAAATGTAAAGGTTCGTTGGAGCGACGTATTCAAATTCGGACGACTTTAATTACCCTTAACGCGTCGTTAGCAAGACGAAACAAAGCTCGCATTCGGTTACGAGGAACGTTTCGAGCGTGGAAATTTCCTAGAATTTACATTTCCCGGTGTCCCGGTAGATGGGTAATATTACCAGTCGCAAAGAGAACGGTTCACTCTCGTTTCAGTTTGATTCTTTCTTTGCGTTTCGCGGCTCTCCACGGGATTCCTCGAAGCGATGACACGTCAGGAACTTGCGAGATATTTGCACGTGGCAAACACGTCTTGACGAGACGCAACCGGGACGATTTTCACGGTTCGTCGAGAGAAGTTTTACACCGACGATAGTCATTATCGCGCCTCGAAGGACTGTTACGATGACCGATGGAAACCCTTTGCGCGGCTCAATTTTATGTGTGATGTGAAATTCTGGCCGAATCACGTTACGCTACGGTTCCGTTTCTATGGTAGTTCGCGACGATAGCCTTTGCCGATGGGACGAAATTCAAATTGGACCTTCGGGATGAAAACAGACTGAGGAATTGGTTTACCTCGATAACCGGGCCTAGGAAGTTACTTGGTCGCTTACATTCATACAAAATCCACTTTGTCAATTTAACAATTTTTTATTTAATAAATTTCAAACTTTTATTTCTGGTATTCAGATTTCCTTTAGGTCTTTAAAATAAATCTTGAAAAATGTGTTAATCATGTATACTGTATTCATACCACATGCAAACATTAACCAATTAACTCAGTATTTGCTCCACACCTAAATCCGCTCAAATACATCACTTGAATAAACATTTAATACATCATTTAACAGCTACAATATACTAATTTCGATCGAGATTAGATATAAGAGATAGCTTTATCGCGACTGTAATGGATGCACAATCTGTATGGGCAGACAAGTAGAATAGGTCGATGCATTGTCAGACAAGTGGAATAGAAGCAGTAGATGATCGGACAGGCGAGTTAGGCACAGCACATGATCAAATAGGTGCAGCAACACGATATAGGGTTAGACAAGCAAAATGGAGGTAATACGATCAATTCAATATTTATGCATTGCTATGGAAAGAAGTTCGTTTAATGGAAGGACTGCTGGTATGGTGCATTCGTCTGATTTTATCCCGTCCAATTTACTGACGGATGGGAAAGTATTCACGTTTTGGAAATTTTATATTTATTTTGTTTATATTGATGTTTAAAAGTGTTTTAATAATTGAGAGGGGTGTATAATAACATTTATTATTTGATATTATGTTGGTATTTAAAATTTATTTAGTAATTGAGGGAAGTGTATGTACAATAAAATTTATTTATTGCGTTGATATTGGTATTTAAAATTTATTTAGTAATTGAGTGAAGCGTAAATATAATAAAATTTGTTTATTGTGTTGATATTGGTTTTTAAAATTTATTTGGTAATTGAGAGAAATATAAATAAAATAAAATGTATTATTTCTTGTATTTATATTGATGTTTGAACCTCATTTAATAATTGAGATATGCAATAATATATTTTATTTATTAAATGTTTAATATTGGCCTTAAATGTAACCTTATATCATGTTAAATATAGTATTGCATTTAGAGTGGAATATTATCATTTAATATATAATTAAAGTTCACTTATCATATTGAACTATTTATTTTTAGTATCTCATTGTTTAATATTTAATTAAATTCAACCTATCGCATTAAATTATTTATTTTCAATGCGCCATTATTTAATACTTAAAATAAGCATTAATTAAATACAGGAATTTGTGTTATTACTTAAATGATAAATAATAGTAATCGCTTACTTAGCAATCGATAAACCAATCAAGGTGATAAATAACGATTTAAACATGTGTAAACTCAATTTTTAAAATTTACAGCACAAAATTTATTAATAAAGTCACAAAAGAATTCAGCTGTTCACTTTCTGATAATATCGACGTGATTAAAATTTTAAACGCGTTCACAGATAACCAGATACTCAATAAATACAAAGTACATGTATACAAGTCATTAAGCCAGTCAGATCTATGTTCAACCAGCGGACACAATCGCAAGAGTAAATATGCAGCTCTCTATATAATTTTAGTCCTAAGACACTCATATTTGTAGCTGGAACTCGGTAAATATGCAGGTTTCAGAGCAAAGACGCTAATTAAGGGAATAATTGTTACAAGCATGACTTTATTTACTCTAGCTCCGTAGCTGACAGTTAATATACAACAAATATTTGAACGTTGACATTACCGAGAACTCGCTTTGTGTGATCAAAGGAATACTTCCAGCGTCACAAGAATATTTTTAATCCTCCGAATTTGCAGTCTCCCAAATTTGACATCTTCCGAATTTGAAATTTTCCCAATTCGAAATCTCCCAAATTTGAAATTTTCCGAATTTACAATCTCCCGAAGTTGCAATTTTTCCAACTTGCAATCTTCCGAATTTGCAATTTCTCAAATTCGAAATCTCCCAAATTTGAAATTTTCCGAATTTGAAATCTTCCGAATTTACAATCTCCCAAAGTTGCAATTTTTCCAACTTACAATCGTCCGAATTTGCTACCTCCCAAATTTGAAATTTTCCGAATTTGAAATCTTCCGAATTCGCCATCTCCCAAATTTGCAATTTTCCCAATGTGCAATCTTCCGAATTTGAAATTTTCCGAATTCAAAATCTCTTAAATTTGAAATTTTCCGAATTCAAAATCTCCCAAATTTGAAATTTTCCGAATTTGAAATCTTCCAAATTCGCCATCTCCCAAATTTGCAATTTTCCCAATTTGTAATCTTTCGAATTTGAAATTTTCCGAATTCAAAATCTCCCAAATTTGCAATCTTCCGAATTTGCAATTTTCCAAATTCAAAATCTCCCAAATTTGAAATTTCCCGAATTTACAATCTCCCAATGTTACAATTTTTCCAAATTGCAATCGTTCGAATTTGCAATCTCCCAAATTTGAAATTTTCCGAATTTGAAATCTCCCAAATTTGCAATATTTCCAACTTGCAATCTTCCGATTTTGCAATCTCCGAAATTTATAATTTTCCAAATTCGTAATTGTTTAAACTTGAAATCTTCCGAATATCCAAAAACACATGTGACTTTAGGCGACCATTTCTCTCTTCTAACCAAATGTGCCGTAGCTCTCCTAAATACATCAGCCTCTTCACGCGCCAACTAACGAGTTGACATCGGTATATATCACCACGTTATTTTCTATAGTCACCTAATAAATATAATATTACATACATAAACAATATTACGTTAACAAAATCCAAAAGTGCCTACACTCAAAAAATATTGCAACAAAACTCGATACTAAAAGACTATACGTTTCTATATAATTTGCATTCTCCTAATAATACTAGTATCCTAATAATACTATTAACTAAGAAACTCTAGCGTATCACTTCTGATCCAAACACCTCGATCTCGAATCAGAGCAGGATTAATAGAATATCGTATAGAATCGATAATCCGATTTATAATATGGCCGATACAGGTGTGATCAATAGTAGGTTTCAGCAGCCATGAGATTTGAATAGTTCGATAATTCCGAATGGACGGGATTGGTGTAAATCAATCAGTGTTTAGCGACCAGTCCGACGAGCAAATCTCATTATGAATTTCTACAGAACAATTAATGCAATTATAACGTAATTACCAGAGTTCAAAGCACGGCTCGTTCATTAATTATTATCACGCACGGGCCACACTGCTATCCGCGACACGGAATAAAACAATCCGTGACCGTAATCCCGCGAGATCGTGTTCGAAATTCATCGACAAATTGTAACTGTCAACTGGGCGTCGTCGATATTCGACAGCACGGAATCGTTCGAATTAACGAGATCTGTTTGAATACTGTATTACGTTGTTCGTGGATCTTTATCATCTGTTTTTCTTTGTTGAGCAAAACATATCTTGCTACTTGATTAGCATTCTGATAGTAGAGATTGAACTAAGAGCTCAAGAATGTAGGAGTCTAATGATGATTGTGATTTTGATGTAGGATTTAACAAGGTCTTTTTGTATTTAAAAATATTTTAATGAAACTGCTCTTTTTACTGTCAATGGTTCATCAACAAAAGATATCCACCTGAGCAGATCATATAAGCCTGGATTTTCATCTGTTTTCTTATACATAGGGATTTATGGTTGCAGAGGTCTGGAAATGTAGAAAACTAGAAGTATAGAGATCTGTGATGAGATCTAAGCAAGGACCACAGGATTTAGGCTAATAGGAATCTGCAAATGTGGAGATCTAGAAGTGTAGAAATCTGAAAATGTAGACATCTAGAGCTACAAGTATTTAGGTTAAAGACCTAGTATAATAGAGATTTGGGCTAACAGAAATCTAGAAGTACAAAAACCTAGTCTATGTGGATTTAGACTAACAACAATCTAAAAATATCAAAATCTACAATTGTAAAAATCCAGAAATATGAAGGTCCAGTTATGCAAGGACCTGGTTATAATAGACAAGTTTAAACTTGACAACCTAATTCTACAAGAATCTGAACTTTCATACAAAAATCTTGCCATCAACAAATCTCTAAGATCAAGAATCCATGAGTATACAGATCTACTTCATAATATCATCATAAAAAACTAAATCGTCATGCAAAGCGTCAGGCAAAGCATCATTTGCCAAAACGAAATGCAAAAAACACAGCAACACAAAGAGAATCAGAGGTGATAGACATAATCGAATGAATCCCATAAACAAAAAGGCGACGAAAGGTAAAGGAAGAAGTGTCCAGTCCAAGACAGAAAGGTTTAATCTCGTTGTCGGTACAGTAATCGATAGCACCAATTGAAGTTTCTTTGCTGCGTGGCGAAATGAAAAAGAAAAGGGAAACCGGAAGATCCGTGGGAAAGATAGTCGAATCCAGCAGCTATAGAAAAGGATGCCAAAGGGAGTCTTCATCCTTTAACGTCCGAAACGGATTACGTTGATAGATATAACGAAATTGAACGCTTCTTCCGTGCTATTTCATCTTTGATCTTAACTCGGAGATCAACGACACGATTATTTTGAGGTATTTTGTATTTCCACTTGAGGTAATAATGTTATATGTGATATATTTTTAAATTGGTGGTAAGTTTTGGGGAAAATGAGGAGTTAGGTTAGGTTGACGATAGTGATGTGAATAGTTGAATATTTCAAGTTTCTGCAATTTTGGAATGGGGGATGGAGATGTTTTTGGGAAGTTGAAGGTGTGGGTATTTGGGGGATGTGGAGTTTAGCTGCTTGGAAGTTTGGGGATTTGGAAATTTGGGGACTTGGAAGATTGGGGATTTGGAAGATTGGGGGCTTGGAAGTTTGGGGACTTGGAAGATTGGAGGCGTGGAAGTTTGGGAACTTGAAAGTTTGGGGACTTGGAAAATTGGGGGCTTGGAAGTTTGGGGATTTGGAAGTTTGGGGACTTGGAAGATTGGGGATTTGGGAGTTTGGGGACTTGGAAGTTTGGGGGCTTGGAAGATTGGGGATTTGGGAGTTTGGGGACTTAGAAGATTGGGAACTTGGAAGTTTAGGGACTTGGAAGATTGGGGGCTTGGAAGTTTGGGGATTTGGGAGTTTGGGGACTTAGAAGATTGGGAACTTGGAAGTTTAGGGACTTGGAAGATTGGGGGCTTGGAAGTTTGGGGACTTGGAAGATTGGAGGCGTGGAAGTTTGGGAACTTGAAAGTTTGAGGACTTGGAAAATTGGGGGCTTGGAAGTTTGGGGATTTGGAAGTTTGGGGACTTGGAAGATTGGGGATTTGGGAGTTTGGGGACTTGGAAGTTTGGGGGCTTGGAAGATTGGGGATTTGGGAGTTTGGGGACTTAGAAGATTGGGAACTTGGAAGTTTAGGGACTTGGAAGATTGGGGGCTTGGAAGTTTGGGGATTTGGGAGTTTGGGGACTTAGAAGATTGGGAACTTGGAAGTTTAGGGACTTGGAAGATTGGGGGCTTGGAAGTTTGGGGATTTGGGAGTTTGGGGACTTAGAAGATTGGGAACTTGGAAGTTTAGGGACTTGGAAGATTGGGGGCTTGGAAATTTGGGAATTTGAAAGTTTGGGGACTTGGAAGTTTGGGGGCTTGGAAGATTGGGGATTTGGGAGTTTGGGGGCTTGGAAGTTTGGAGACTTGGAAGATTGGGGATTTGGGAGTTTGGGGACTTGGAAGTTTGGGGGCTTGGAAGATTGGGGATTTGGGAGTTTGGGGACTTAGAAGATTGGGAACTTGGAAGTTTAGGGACTTGGAAGATTGGGGGCTTGGAAGTTTGGGGATTTGGAAGTTTGGGGACTTGGAAGATTGGGGATTTGAGAGTTTGGGGAATTGGAGATTCGGATGTCCCGAGATCCCTATGTCCCGAATCCCCACGTCTCGAGATCCCTATGTCCCGAAATGTCTACTTCCCCAAATCTCTATGTCCCGAAATTTCTACGCCTTGAAATCTCTACGTCCCCAAAATTGATATCTCCCAAAAATTCTAGTATCCCGAAATCTCAACATCCCAAAAATCTTCATATCCCGAGGTCCCTATGTCCCAAAATTCTAATATCCTACAATCTCAACGTCCCAGAAACCTTCATATCCCGAAGTCCCTATGTCCCGAAATTCTTATGTCCCAAAATTCTAATATCCCTCAATCTACATGCCCCGAAAACCCTCATATCCCTACATCCCTATATCCCCAAATCCCCAAATCACGAAATTCCTATATCTCAAAATACCTACATCCCTCAATCTCCACATCTCTCTATCCCTATACCCCCAATATTCCCCAAAATTGTAAATATAATAATTCCAAAGAAATCCTACAAATAGTACCGTCCTATACAATGACCGATAGATTGTTCTGAATTTTTACGATTGTCCAAATTGCACTATGGCTGATTGTCCATCATATATGTTCTCTCGAAATGCGATTGCTCGAACCCTTTCGCAGCGGATTGACCAGTACAGCGAACGTCCTTGCAGCGGTAGACCCAATTGGACAATTTAGCTTTTAAGAGAGAAAAGTGAAGGAAAGTATTGTGGTGATACAGAAGAAGAAATTGTCGTAAAAATGTTTATAGGGGAGAAGCTGCGATCGACATGGATAAGAGAGTGAGGTACTTAAACCGGACTGATTTATGACGGACTGTAGTCGTCTGTCGAAATTTATTGATAGACCGTTTAATCGGGAGTGATGTTTCGTGTTTTACGACTGAGAATTAATGACAAAACAAGGAGTTCATCTGGGGACGGTAAAAGTAGTTTTTTTAGATTTATCACAGAGGCTAATCCAGTTTTTGTAGGAAAAATATGAGGACTAAGGAAAAACGGTTGATGTATCACTGATTGATGTTTTTGGGATTTTTAGGGATTTGAAGAGTTATACTCATATCACTAAACAAATAAAATATTATACTATAATTGTATTTATGTATCATTCTGTATTAAAAGTGTGATGACCAAGGAAAGATTAATTAGTTGTATCACTGATTGATGTCTGGGGATTTCTATGGATTTGAAGACTTGTACTCATATGACTAAACAAATGAAACATTACGTAATTATGTTTTTGTGTCGTTCTGTAATAAAAGAATGATGGCCAAGAACAGATGGTTAATTGTATCACTGATTAATATCTACAAATTCTTAAGGATTTTAAAAGTTATACTCACACGACTTAACAAATAAAATACTCTACAATCATATTTATTTGCCACTACAATTTTATTGTCACTCACCGTGTACTACCATTAAGTGAATTATTTGTTCACTGATTGATTCATTCAGTTCGTTTGTGCAACAAATATTATTTAATAAACAGAGGGATACAAATCAAACAGAGTATGCTTATTGTTTACTATTATTATTACATACATTGAGTACAACATGATTTGATGACTGTCCATTCAACGAATGTCAATTAATAAACGAAATGTGATTGTTCTTTATTGTTACAGAATAAGATATTTACTGTTAGTGATTACCATGTTGATTTCTGTTATTTAACAAACATACGATTCAAGCTTTGCATTTCTCACTGTGAGATTTTCATGTTGCTTTATTATTTACTGTTAAATTAGCGTCCTAACAATTCTTAGAGAGATTCTGAAGAAATAGTTTCGTCAATCGTTTCTCTGAAGTAGTAAACGTAACGTGATCAATTCTAGCACGCAAAGGTGCATCACCCATTCAAAAGTGGTTCAATAATCCCTCGACGAAAAAATCTGTATGGTCGTGAAAGCACGCCGATGCTCGACTGTCGGAATAGCAAATCACGTATCCTCTCGTCCGGCGTTTGTTTTCGATCACGTTCGCTTCGCGTTGCCAGTCTTTTCGCTTTGACATCGATTTTGTATCGGACAGGTAATTACAGATTTCGAGTTATCTATGCGAATCCATCGGCAAAACGTGCCCGGAATTATTAGCACGCGTTTCGTCCATCCTCCGGCGCCCCTCCTCTGCCTCCTCTTCGTATTTGGCCAATCTCCTGTCCGTGTGTACGTTCGTGTCCACTTTATTCCTTGACGCGGACCACGTTTACTTCGTGCACCGTTTCTCCGCTCATTTATCGAAAGACATATAACTCGGCCTCGTTCGATGGAGACATTCGGCCACCAAAACGGTTTCCTTCTTCTATTTCTGTCGAACCACTTTCCGGAATTATTGGCTTGCGTAACACGCGAGCACGAACCATCCGGCGAAATATATTGAAACCCATTTGGAAAGTAACTCTCTAATCAATAGTACACACGGTGTATTTTACTCTGGACGTCGTTTTTGTTCACCGAGAATATTTCATCTTTTATCGTTTTACCCCTTTTGAGATTTTACAAATGCCGCTCGGATACCGATCATTTACCTCTCTAATAATTTCTCCACCATCTTAAATAATTTTTAAAACAATCAATAGAAATCAAGCTTCTAAAACTACCTGAAACTAATTTAAATTGTTTCAATAATTCAAAATTAAACTACTTCGTATTTGATACATACTGTATCATTTTATAATGAATTTATCGAACAACAAGTTTGCTTATTTGCTAAATATTTAATAAACACCTGGAAGAATGTAAGGATTTTCTATAATTATAAATAATGAAATTTCTTCAATTATGCTACTAAAATATTGTAAGACTTTATTGTAGAACTTTAGCATCAGTGTATTATCCATGCTGTTAAATTCGTTTGTTCGTTGATTGATCAATTTTCCGTTCAGCAAATATTTAACAGAAGTAATCAAGTAACAGAACCAATGAAAAAGAAACAATTTAAACAAACAAGCCCGATAGATCACCGTGAACGAGACAATGTTGGTAGCTTGGTCCACAAAAGGGGTGAGTGACCGATCCAGTGAGAGTCGGGTGGGCAGAGAGGGTTGGGCGCCATGGGTGCGGCTGCGAGTCACGGGAAAGGGGTGAGTTTATTTTCTCAAATCCGTGATATACGTAACTTCCAGACCCACGTTGTATCTCAAGCATTAAGGGAGCATTCGACGTGGAAGTTTATCGGATTCTGGCATCGATTCCTTCGATCCCTTTAGCCTGTTTCTAGATCGTGACCCCTTCGTGAACGGAATAGAAAACAGACAACATATTCCTGCTGGCTCTTCCTGCCTTTTACATGAACATTTATTCTTAGCTCTGTGAGTTTGTTGCGAAACGTTTATCGGTGGGACGTTTATCTAGTTGGGGTATATTAAGATATTTGGGAAATGGAGATTTGGATATTTGGTGATTTTGATGTAGGGTTTGAGATTTGAGGATTTGGATATTTGAGAATTTGAACATTTGAGGATTTGAGAATTTAAGTGGGTGAAATATTGGAAATTTGAGAATTTAGGAATTGGGAAATTGGGAGATTGGGGAATTGAGAAATTGGGAAATTAGGGAATGGGCAATTAGGAAATGGGGGAATTAGGGAATGGAGGAATTAGGGAATAGGGGAATTAGGGAATGGGGGAATTAGGGAATGGGGGAATTAGGGAATGGGGGAAGTTAGGGAATGGGGAATTAGGGAATGGGGGAATTGGGAAATGGGGGAATTAGGGAATGGGGAATTAGGGAATGGGGGAATTAGGAAATGGGGGAATTAGGGAATGGGGGAAGTTAGGGAATGGGGAATTAGGGAATGGGGGAATTGGGAAATGGGGGAATTAGGGAATGGGGAATTAGGGAATGCGGGAATTGGGAAATGGGGGAATTGGGAAATGGGGAAATTAGGGAATGGGGGACTTGGGAAATGGGGGAATTAGGGAATGGAGGAATTAACTAATTGGGGAATTAGAGAATTGGGGAAATAGAAAATTGGGGAATTAGGGAATTGGGAAATTAGTAAATTTGAAAATTACGTAATTAAGTATTTGAAAATGTAAATCTATAAACTGAACAATTTCCTAATCAAAAGTACCTTTCCTCTTCACTACAATAATTTCTAAATTCATCTTAAAACCTGAAAATCCTAAAAATTTGAGGTTTGAAACTGCAACATAAAAATCCTTACGATCCCCATAAATCCAGGACCATAAAAAGAGCATAAAGCAAAAGAAATTAAAAATCTTCATCACATTTCAAAACTTTCCAGCGCCAACGCCGAAACTTCGTTCATACCTAACGAAGCGTGATACGCAAGCATGTTAACCGAATTATTCTTCTAGACAGTCGTTGACACCATCATTAACAAACTCCCCGCTTAACATTTCATCTGGAGTAGCAACGTCCGTAAAGTTTGACAAACAGACCGCTCGTCTAGAATTACACCGTTACTTCGAGTCAAACAAGTTAACGTTTCATCAAACAACGTCCCGTTTACTTCCTGTCGAATCAAAGCTTCCGGTAGCTTAGCAACGACGGACAGGAATAATTTACGGGTGATCTAGGCTGTTTGACACTGGATTTACGGACATTTCTTATATACCTATCTTTACGAACACGCGTCAAGACGAATACATATATTTAAAGAAAAATAACCACTTAGCAATGTAATTAAACACTACAAGAAATGAAAATATGAGATATTTATAGGGAGTTTTTAGTATTCAATAATATTTTAGTACGTTACTTCTATATTCTACATTCGTATTTTTACTTCCCTCTACCTTGCTTTCCCTCTTCCCTTGAAGTCCGTCTATAAGGTATTATCGGTGCATTCATATTTATTATTGTTGTAATTTTTGCGTAGGTAAAACTAATTTACTAAAAATTTTACTTACATTACGATCGCGTCAAATTCGCACATCCGTAGAGATAGGACCACATAGCGAATTTCAATATTTCAAAGCTTTTAAAAAAAATAAACCTCAATATATATTTACCTTGTTTCATGGATAAAAGTCAGTACAAGAAATAAAAATGCGAAAGGTTTAATATTCCTAAAAAAATTCGAAATGCGTCAAAATACGTCTCGTAAACCCAATGTTAACCAGCCTGAGCGGACAAATTCGTGACAACTGTACCTTCTCGAGGCATCGTCGAGATATCTCGTCGATACGTATCGCGAGGAAAACGAGCGAAGACGAACGAAGGTGGATCTCGTTTTAATTCCAGGCTTTGGGCACAGTCTGTTGCATATTCAAAAGTTTTGCACCGAATGCCAGGCCGTTGTTATGCTAAGACCGCGAGGACGGCCTGGTCGGCTCTTAGCATATTTCGACGATATTTCCGGCAGTGCCGTATCTAGGGACTTCCGGTCCCGCTATTGCCTACACTGTCTCACGAGCCTTCTTTCACCAGTTTCACGCATTTGCATTATCAGCTTTAATTACCGCTTGACTTTGCTGCTTCTAATTGCGAGGCTTCAACCGTCTTATCTTTCGGAGTGAAAGATATTTGAGATATCTGAGAAAGGATATTTGAGATATTGCCGAGTTATTGGTGATTTGGTCGTTACGAAGTTTTGAACGGAGTTTAGGAGGCCGAGGAACCGGGGGGAGGTAATTTGAGATGTGGGACGTGTGATGAGTTGTGTGGAGGTAATTGTGAGATGTATGAATGTGTGAAGGATACTACATATGAAGATTTATTATTTGAACCTCAGAACCTGGCTCAATCATTAGGTCCACAAATTATTATGTTCCCTAATACTTATAAAGTTCTAGGATTATCGTTTCTATGAATGCTTAAATTCTAAGGTCCAAAATTACTAGGCCTCCAAATACGTGGACTACATACCTAGACTAAATTCTAACATCCCCATATTCCTAGATCTCAGAGGTCTAACGTCCCAAACTTCATAAGTCATCAAATTTCTAGGTCCCTAAATTCCTACATTCCGAAATTACTACATCCCCGAATTCGTACGTTCCGAAATTCCTAGATCCCGAAATACCTACGTTCCGAAATTCCTATGTCCCCTAATCCCCACGTCCCCAAAATTGAAACGTTCCCAAATTCCTACATTTCGAAATTACTACATCCCCAAATTCGTACGTTCCGAAATTCCTAGATCCCGAAATACCTACGTTCCGAAACTCCTATGTCCCCGAATCGCCACGTCCCCAAAATTGAAACGTCCCCAAATTCCTACATTCCGAAATTACTACATCCCCAAATTCATACGTTCCGAAATTCCTAGATCCCGAAATACCTACGTTCCGAAACTCCTATGTCCCCTAATCCCCACGTCCCCAAAATTGAAACGTCCCCAAATTCCTACGTTCTGAAATTGCTACATCCCCAAATTTATACGTTCCGAAATTCCTAGATCCCGAAATACCTACGTTCCGAAACTCCTATGTCCCCGAATCGCCACGTCGCCAATATTGAAACGTTCCCAAATTCCTACGTTCTGAAATTGCTACGTTCCCAAATTCCAACGTTCCGAAATTGCTACATCCCCAAATTTCTACATCCCAAAATTCCTACATCCCCAAATTCCTAAGTCCCCAAATTCCTATAACACTAAATCTCTGCGTTCCAAATTTGCTAGATCCCCAAATTCCTAAATACTAAAATCCCTAACTAACATCCCTTCATAACAAGATCTAATGATTACCTAATTGTTCATGACAAGACCTAATGATCACCTAATTGTTCATACCAAACTAAAAGAACTGTTCAAATAAACAAAAATTTTGTCGTCCTAACAAAGAAACCCCAGTTTCGCGCATAATTGAGCCCGACGTCGCCACGACTAGAGTAAAGGCGGCATTTTCTAGGACGAGGGTAGAGATTATCGTTAATGTATTCCCCGGGGTGTACAAGTTCTTCGTGTTCGCAACCACAGCCGTCGACGAGAACAAAGTTGTCGTTCGACCATGCCGACGAACCGGCGCGCCGTAACAATCGCCATTGCCATGTTAATGGCCACAAACTTACGGTGTGGCTTCCACCTAGCCTCATTCGACTTCTTCGTACGCTATGTGAAACTTCTTCGTCTTATACTGCTTTCTTCTGTACGCTAAGCTATTGGGGTTCCATTAGTTCTGGTGGAAATTTCGTTGAAAATTGTAGAGGAGAGGTTAAGAAATTTTTTTGTATTACTATTTTTTTATATTGTGTATATTACTGTTTAGGTATTCTTAGGTATTCTTAACTATTTTGTTCTATTTTAATTTTTTATATTGCTACTTTTCTATATTCTATTTATTCTGCGTACATACATATGTTTAACACTGTTAGTACACTGTATATTACTATTTAGGTATTTTATACATATTCACCTACTGTGGGTATATTCTCTATATTCTTAACTATATCTTATGTTAATATATGTCTTTTTATATTCTATTGCATTCTTCTTTATTCTACGTACATGTATCCTACTTTTCTGTATTCTATATTTTTCATATTTATATCAGTAAATATTTTGACGTCATACAAGTTCTGTCACTTATCATGTGAGATCATTTAATTTTATATATTTTATTAGAATAAGTAGGACATCCATTTTGCTTAAATAAATCCACATTGTTATTTTGAGTTTGAATAATTTTTTTTAACCACTGTTGAAGTCCCTTAAAAACAGAGAATGATTAATATATTTTCTCCAATAAATATTTACTCTTGAATACATACAGTGAATGTGTTAATGGTACACTTTAAAAATGTTGTTAAAAACTTAATAGTTAATGGTACCTATTAAAAATGTTGTTAAAAACTTAATAGTTAATGGTACACATTAAAAATATTGTTAAAAACTTAATAGTTAATGATACCCATTAAAAATATTGTTAAAAACTTAATAGTTAATAGTACACATTAATAATGTTGTTAAAAACTTAACAGTTAATGGTACACATTAAAAATATTGTTAAAAACTTAATAGTTAATGATACCCATTAAAAATATTGTTAAAAACTTAATAGTTAATAGTACACATTAATAATGTTGTTAAAAACTTAACAGTAGTTGGAACATGTAAACGCCATTTTGTCCAGCCAGCGTATCAAGATGGCCGCCAGAAGGAGAACATGCATTAGCAATGTCCATCTTTTGAAGAGTTAAAAGCTTGATCGAATTTTTTCCGAACACCTCGTACATAAAGCAGAAATCGGAACGGTATATGGAAATGACATATCGAATAGAAATCGGTTCAGTAGAATCGCGATCGAAATGAGGCAATCTGGCAATGACACAATTCTATGGCGACGTTGACGTACAACCACAGACTGAAAACGCATTCTTTCCGTGAGTTCGTTTCGACGATTAAAAAATTTTTTATCGTCGTCCATAGAATACACCTGACGGGAAGTGCATTACGTGGAACATCGATTGTCAGGATTCGAAATAACCCCCTTGATATATCTAGCGTTTATTTTTTTGTTCGCGATTTCGCGTTTCAGAAATTATTAAACAGGACGAAATGTTTTCTTATATACGGCTCTCGGGTGTTTCTGCTTCATGAAAAATTCCAACGAATAATATTGTCGTTCCATTTCCGTTCCTTCTTTAATGTTTCTTTAATGCTTCTATGGTACAGTTTTGAATGTATTTTTGATGCGCGGTATGGTAAACACGAATGGCGAACGGTGAAATTTCGCGAGCCGTATTCGTGAAATATTTCTCATTCGAAATAATGCCTTTCCGATTTTAAAATGCAACCGGCCGTACGGGAAATTTTAACTTTTGGTTTAATAACGTTGTTGTTTTATTAACGGTGCGGCTTTGAACGGAATAACTTGTTTCTCGTGAGCTAAATTAATCACGACGCATATTGTCGAATGAAAACGCTTTTCAATGTTAGTGCCGAAGTATACTCGACGGTTTCATAATAATACTGTCATGGAAAAACATTGATCAAAGAGCAGGAATTTTGAGAGTGATATTTTTCAACCTGTTTTCACTTATTTGTCAACACGAATACGCTGAGATTGACGTGTTTTTATAAACGTTTTATGTGATTTCGTTTACTAAAGCGAATGTGATATTGGAACGTTCTGTTTGGGCTAACAAATTCCTGCGTTATCGCGTTTTCGAATTTTTTCATTTTCAAATCTATGGGTTTATGAAATTATAAATCTGTGAATTTGTCGATTTATTAAATTTTTCGCGAAAATAGAGTTTCTAGATTTTTGGATTTTTAGAATTTAATTTCTAAATTCGTAAATTCCCAAGTTTTCAAATTTCCAAATTTCCAAATTTCCAAATTCTCAAATTCTCAAATTCTCAAATTCTCAAATTCTCAAATTCTCAAATTCTCAAATTCCCAAATTCCCAAATTCCCAAATTTCCAAATTCCCAAATCCCCAATTTCCCCAATTTCCAATTCTCTAATTTCCCAATTTCCTAATTTCCCAATTCCCTAATTCCCCAATTCCCTAATTCCCTAATTCCTCATTCCCTAAATCCCTATTCCCTAATTCCCCATTCCCTAATGCCCCATTCCCTAATGCCCCAATCTCTACTGCTCCATTCCCTAATGCCCCATTCCCTAATTCCCCATTCCCTAATTTCCCAATTCCCTAATTTGCCAATTCCCTAATTCCCCATTCCCTAATTTCCCAATTCCCTAATTTGCCAATTCCCTAATTCCCCAATTCCCTAATTCCTCATTCCCTAAATCCCTAATTCCCTAATTCCCCATTCCCTAATACCCCATTCCCTAATGCCCCATTCCCTAATTTCCCAATTCCCTAATTCCCCAATTCCCTAATTCCCCAATTCCCTAATTTCCCAATTTCCTAATTCCCCAATTCCTAATTCCTCAATTCTCTATTTCCCCAATTCCCCAATTCCCTAATTTCCAAATTTCTCAATTTCCTAATCCCCTAATTTCCCAATTCCTTAATTCCCCAATTCCTAAATCCCCAATTCGTTAATTCCTCAATTTCGAAAATTCCAAAATTGAAAAATCAGAAATTCTGCAAAATACAAAATTAAAAATGATTACGTTACACGCTTTCCATTCAAGAATTCATGCTTCTCGCATCAATGTAGTACACGTAAAAATGACGATCCACGTGTCAGAAGTTCGTTTGCAATTCGCGTCGTTTTAAAACTGCCACGAACAAAAGAAAATTCCGTAAGGGAGAGCTTAATTATCCGAAGCTCATTATCTTGGCAAAGATTCACGCACGCGCATATATGACTGAACCATTCTTATTTTCTTCTCATTTACGAAGACCGTGTCACGTAATCAGGCCTCGAAAGATACTTCTGCGTATCGACGTTAACCTAGTTTTCGTTTTACTATGAGATTATCTCCTTAGCCACAAATGTTCCTATATACATTTTCATGAAGTAGCCATTTATTTCTCATCAGCGTTTTACGTAGGAATATTTATATTATTTTATGTGTCATGAATATTATGAATGTTATAAACTTAATATTAAAATGGGTTATTAACTTAAATGCAGTATGTCTATAAACTTCGTGTGTGATGCAAAATAATTTTGATGAAGATTAATATTTTTTGAGGAGGAAAGAATTTTTGTTATGAGAGTTGAAGCTTGTAAACTTTATTTTAAGTTGATACTTTCTTTTAATTTTTATATTTGATACTTGAAAATATATCAAGTGAATTTTTTTTTAAAATGTAGGTACTTTATATATAAATACAGTCCTATATAATTTTACAGGAATTTTATTGTAATTGTATGTGAAAATATTTTTTAACTGAACTATGTAAAATGATTTCGTACCCAAGCACAGAAACCTCAAGCTTGTAAATTTTACTTGTATGTTGCAAATTTTATCTTCCTTGAAAATACTTGTATTTTGTAAATTTTAGTTTACTTATACGTACTTATATCTTGCAAATTTTCAATTTGAACAAGTATTTTGAAAATTTCTAGTTCGAACACGCTGCAGTTAAAAGGTTGAACATCGAATGTTTAAACATAAGCATGTTTGCACGTGAAACGAGCTATTGGTCCGGAAATTAAACGTTCACGGTAAAAACCGGCGAACTCTTCACGTGTTGACACGCTATTTCATGATTATTTATGGAGCGGATAAATACGCGCGACCGGAAAAATTGAATAACTGGGGAAAGCCTTTTGACACGTGTCGTGAAAGAATAAATGGCATCGCGTTAATTATTCAACGCGTGGACGATCAACCTTGTTTGCAACTATTAACTTATTTATATCGATTCATAATTACATTCAATGTAGTTAATTATTACGTTTATTAATTTTGTTATTTGTATAATCGAATCAAGTACTAGATGTGAATTTTTATTTAACTGTTATTTGTGTTAATTGTTGTATACATTGTTTTATGGTAGTCTTATTTTAAGTATTTAATTTTGATAAATTTGTGGATATTTAAATTTCATAGGTTTTATAAATATTTTATGAATTTTAGAAATATTTGGTTTCACAAGTTTTAGAAGTATTTGAGTTTCAAGTTAATTTCACAAGGTTTAAAAATATTCAATTTGACAAATTTTAGACATATTTAAATTTACAAGATTTATAAATGCATTACTTTCAAGTTAATTTCACAAGCTTTAAAAATATTTAATTTGACAAATTTTAAACATGATTTTATAAATTTTAAAAATATTTAATTTGACAAGTTTTATAAATGCATAATTTTCAAGTTAATTTCACAAGCTTTAAAAATATTTAATTTGACAAACTTTAAACATGATTTTATAAATTTTAGAAATATTTAATTTGACAAGTTTTATAAACACATAATTTTCAAGTTAATTTCACAACGTTTAAAAATATTTAATTTGAAATCTTGTAGAAATATTTAACATTAAATGTCACCACTTTCAAACTTAATTTTCCCCAAACAAAAATTTGTACATGAAAATATTTTCATCCCCATTTCCATTTAATTTTTTCATAACAAAATTCGTCCAAACCTTATACTTAACATAATCAATTTTTATTAAACAAGAATAAAGAGTCTTTTTATAATATAAATACATTCGCTTTACATATTTTCTTTAATCCCATCGCATACATAACCTCTTCGATAAACAGTACATTTACCCTTGCAAATATAAAACCTGAACGGCTTTTATACTAAACAAAATTATTAACATCAATTTCACGAGAGTGCACTTTCTATAGGTTTAAAACCTACGTACACTTTGTACCGCATAATATTAAACATGAGCGTCACGTTGCACGACACTGCTTTAATGGCGGCTAAAAATATTCCAACAGTTAAGAAATTTCCAAAGGAAGGCTTTCATTCTTTTTCGAATACGTGGTCCGAACGAATATTTCGATCTTTTCACTGGTGAAATGGGTTAAAGAGGAGGAAGATGATAAGGTTAGTACAGGTTGTTCCAGATTCGCTCGTTTTACGCGATTACAACGCGGGCTGTTGCCACGAATGAAAAGAGACCAGCCACCAAGCCCGCTGGGGGTTTTTCTGGAACGACCACCGTGGATTGACATTAATTTTTATGGAAATCCACGTACGACCCTCGGTTAGCTAGAAACCGGAGCGTGACGCGGATGGAAAAGCGAGAAACATGTAGCCCTTGTTAGCGTGTCTCTCTTCCGATCGTGTGTTAGTAACCATCCTTTTAACTTTTAGAATGGATACACAGTTTGCAACTGACGGAATAAATCGAAGTTGCAAAATCAAATTTTTCGAAAAACTTGTTTGAAAAATTGACGAGATTCAAGGCAATCGGATTATGGCGGCCATTGTGATGACGGTCGCTGTTGTTGCAAAAGCTCGGACAATTGCTGTTCATTTGAACCCTCGTTATATTGCCGTGGAACATAATATAAACTCATCGTTTGTGAAAGATTGCAAAGTTAAAAATTTTATTTTTTCGCTGAAAAAATTTGTAGCATGGAGAGATTTCAATTTTAATTTGTCATTCTTCAAATTCTAAATTGAGCTTTTGACCATTTCTGAATGTATCAATTTATTTTGAAGATTTAACTTCTTTAAATTCTTGAAAATCTAAATTTCGACATTTTTTAATTTCTTCATACAAAAATTCGTAAAATGAAATCATACAAAATTGCAGAATAAAATCATACAATCGCTAAAATAGAAGAATCACTTTTCAAATTTGGCGCACATCAAATATTTCTAAATTAAATTTCGTGCGATGAATTATGGTAATACCATGATCGAATATCGTATTACGAATGACGTTGTGAAGCAATGGTTTTCCAGAAGGCATGTATGCATTTTGCTCGTAGCAAATATGAATTTACACAGCCATGACGTGTTCCCTCTGTCAGTGGAACATTTTGCAATCTACTACACCCACGGCTACGAATGCAACGTTCACGGTCGAAAACCATCGGCAGATGAAACGAGAGACGGCGTATTCAGTTCGAAAATAAATAATATCACCCAGCCGATTCGTGATCTATTTTCTTTGAACCCGGCTACATTCAATACTTCTGTAAAAGATGGTCGCTTTGGTTTCGGTTTATATTCCGCATACGGTGTTACCCATTAATTTCGATGGTTGTGTCGACACGTCCGTAACGATTTCAAACTTTTCGTTTAATTGTTTGGTTATCGAGTGGCGATTCTCGGATATTTCAGTCAATTTTTGGTAAACGTGGAGATTGTGTAGAAAATTTAGCATGAATTGTATAAACTATCGTGTATTTTGTTATTTATGACTGTCATATAAACGGTCTTTTTAAGTCACCCTGCTTTATATCGTTTCATAATAATGAATATATTATTTCATGTGTTAATAAAATATTTAATTGAAGATTTATAATAGTGGTAATTTGTAACTTGATATGAACATGAAATACAAAAATGTATCTGTAAAAGACATCAAATACTTTTGATAATTTTATGCATAGTCAAATGTGTGGTTCTTCGACCATAAAATCCAATGTATCACAAAATATTATTTTATAAAGATATTTATAAAACATGTCTTTATTTTATAAAGACACCTATACGTGTGTATAGTAAAGTATCAATTAGTAAAGTTTACGTTTAAAATTCAAATGCAAATATTTAGTACGAATTGCATTAGTATTACGTACCACCAATGACAAATCTATCAGTAAAATTTAAAATTGAATCAACGCCATCTACCGGATAGCGGTTTTGAGCTGCTCCTGGTATCAGGATCGCAGAAAAGCGAGGAGGTATTCGAAGTATCAGGGGGCGTGTTGCTAAGCGCATGCGCGGCAGCCATGTTGGTGCAGCTACGCCCATGCGCGAGCAGCCATGTTGGAACAATGACGCGCATGCGCGGCAGCCATGTTGGTGCAGCTACGCCCATGCGCGAGCAGCCATGTTGGTGCAGTGATGCGCATGCGCGGCAGCCATATTGGTGTAGCTACGCCTATGCGCGAGCAGCCATGTTGGAACAATGACGCGCATGCGCGGCAGCCATGTTGGTGCAGTGATGCGCATGCGCGGCAGCCATATTGGTGTAGCTACGCCTATGCGCGAGCAGCCATGTTGGAACAGTGACGTGCATGCGCGGCAGCCATGTTGGTGCAATGACGCGCATGCGCGGCAGCCATGTTGGTGCAGTAACGCGCATGCACGGCAGCCATGTTGGTGTAGTGATGCGCATGCGCGGCAGCCATATTGGTGTAGTTACGCCTATGCGCGAGCGGCCATGTTGGTGCAGTGACGCGCATGCGCATAGCGGCACACCTCCTGATACTCCGAATACCTCCTCGCTTTTCTGCGATCCTGCTACCAGGAGCAGTATAAAAACACCATCCGTTAGATGGCGCTGATCGAACTTTAATTTTTACCGACAGAGTTTTCTTGAATAAATATTATACAAAATACAATTACAGTAAAATCGTATTGTGTTACACGACATATTTACTTACGAATGTCTTATGTTTCACTATATTTAAAAAATATCTTCCTTCATTTCATATGAATCACTTAAAACAAGAATAAGCGTTATAAAAATGAATACAATTTTAGAACCTTCTCTATCTGGTATCAGAGCCCTGGTTCCATATCCGCCCCATATTTGATTTTACGAATCGAGCGGCACTCAATTGATTGCAATTTACGAACAGCACTTGGCTCAATTTCATTTGTAGACTGTGCACTTGGTACGACAGGCAGTTCATAATACTATAAGCGAAAATCTCCGATGGAGGTGTACACCAATCGTACTTTATATTTTTTCATATTTTTTTCGGGGAATTTCAAACTGATACTCTTTTATACTTGAAGTAAGTGTATCGATGCATTCGAATCACTGTTCTTTTATTTCATACCCAAACTTTTTGCAAATTTTACTTGTTACAGTTTGTGCTGTTACTAATTGAAGCTACAACCTATTTTTATATACATATATAACTTATTTTAGTTACTTTATAAAATAATTCTAGTTAGATAGAAATGTTCACAAGTATGTTCAAAATTCACAGAAGAAATATAAATAATTGAAGATATTTTTGACAGAAAATATTTATTGTGAAGTTATACATATATGTGGGAAGTTTGGATAAATGGAGTATAAAGTTGAAAATACTTTTACTTCTTTTATTACGATAAATAATAAAACACTTGTTCAAATTGTGGAAAGTTCACTGATGTCGACTATTTTTACTAGCGTACTATTAACTCATACTCACAATATAGATGAACCTCCACACGAAATCACTGTATGTCACATTTCATTAGTCATTTCAAAACGACATTACACAAGTACACTTTATTCTCTCGCATTCTTTTATATTTTTTGTCGGTATCTCGTTAGTCTATCCTTCCTTTACGGATCGCGTAATTGTTTCAACTCGATGAAAATAGACCCGTAACAGTTACGTTGCCGAAAACAGTGACTCAATAGAGAACCGTGTGACCAAACGAAAAGAAAGCTGCTTTCCGAAACAGAAGATACCTGAAACACACTTTGTGCAAATAAATCCAAAGGTCCGAAGGTTTAAATGTACATATACACAATAAAGTATTTCAACACGAGTTATATCGCTCTGTACCTTTCATTCGGATCTCTTTGAAAATTGGCATCAAAGTTAATGATTTCCGTTACTTTCTGCCCTTCTATTGAATCCGGCGTGGTTCGCGGATTCTAAGGATGCACAGGCCACACGTTCGCGTTCCCCAAAGCTTTAGAATCGGAAAGGAGGCGTCTGGCTTTGATAGCTGTTAAGGTGAAAAATATTTCTCTTGGCAACAGCATTTGGAAGAGGGATGCGTTCCCTTCGTCCGTGTACCTCGTATATCTCTCGCCATTTTCATTTCTTTCATTCGCACCGCGCCGGAGAAAATTTCGTGAAATCACGGAATACTTTTCCGATAATTCATCTTTACTTCGTTTACATTTTCGATCAATTACAATTTACGTTTCCTACAAAAATCCTTAACTTTCAGAATATTTCATTAACAAAGTTTATTTTGCTTTTGTAACTTGCAATAATAGTACATGTTACTTTCATCATTTAACTATGTAGTAACCTTACAGTAATAATATTTAGTCAGCTGTGATTGCAAATGACTGTCTATTTAATATTATAATAAATGTTCCTCAGCTATCAATGTTTGAAAACAAATATTTTTGTTAATTTTTACAGGAACATCTGTTTTGACTGAAGTCATACAACATTATTTTAAAACCACCTATATAAGCAAAATTTATATTGCTTTTAACAAACAATTACATTATGTACAGTTAAGTTAGGTTATGTTATCATTATAGGTTATTATGTTACATTATTTTCTATCTAAAGATGTTTATTCTATCTATCAAATGTTTGAAAAAAGACATTATATTTATTTATATAACATTAAGTACTTCAAAATTAATTTTAGTTAAAGATATAAAGAGTATTCAAATGGAGTAACTGTATGCATAATTTGATTTGTATAATTTGAAGATCTAGTTTGAAGGTATATCACAAACGTTGGCCACAAGTGATAATTCGCAGGTAGGAAGATTAAACTCACGTATCATTCGTTGATTATATCCGTTAGTGTATCACAGAAACTGCAAGTTAGCCGAACAGTCGAATTCGGAGGACTATGCGGTCATTATTGCAGAGCAGAATTTATGTAGGCAATCGAATCGAAACGACGAGGAAGGGGAATACGAAGCAATAATTAATATATGCTGAGGGTCGCTTGTTGAACCTACCGACCAGTTGATTATGCTTGCCACTGTCGCAACATAGAACAATGTTAGGTGTATAGAACTGGCTCCAGTGTACATGCTTTGCACGTTGAAGTTCATTATAGGCTATATTGCTGAAACGAGAAACACTGACCAATAGCTGCCATTGTGCTCTCACGAAGAAGTGGAAAAATAAAATTAAATGGGATTGAAAATATCGTACCGGAGCTAATGGTTCTTATTTAAAATTATTAATTTTAGTGGAGCAGAATTTTAAATCAGATCTGAGTGACGCCATTTTGGAATCCTGCCAGCGCATATAAATTCACAGGAACTCGGGTGGAATTTGTGAACTTAAAAATTTGAGGATGACTGACAATTATTTCCTAAATTCCCAAATCTGACAATTGAAAAATTTACAAATGTAGAAATCTGTTTCGCAAAAAAATTGTAATTCGTAGTTTTATGCCCTTTCCAGCATTAAAAACAATAAAACCCAGCACAATAACTTAAGAAAGATGGTGCATATAGAGTGAAGCACTCTTTGGGGAAATCAAATACTATTCGTAAGGGACTCATTTCGCAGCAAAGCGCGAATGCAATATTTAGAAAGCTTGTTTTCAGGGTGAACATGTGTATCTTTCACGTATACAACAAATACCCTATTTGCACCTCTTTCTATAATCGAAACGACAGTACTTAAGGGTGAATGCTGTAACGTGTGGTAGAGTTTAGCAAGAGAAGTCATTAAGGGGAAAGTTTGGGAAGAGACTGAAGGGAGTTGAGTAAGAGGATGTGGCGAAGAGGGTAAAGGGTGAAGAAGTTGATAGTGTGAGTTTAGTATCGTGTAGTAAAGAGCTCTTTACACCGCTCAATTGCAATTATCTTCAGTTTATATGTACAGGAATGGGAGCTAGTAATGGTAACCCTAGTTTTATTTGTGTCTTCAACCCTTTAACCCTTGAATGGAGCTTTGAGCATTTTGTGGATTCTCTTTTGTCCCCTACTCTGTACACAGGATTTAATTAACATTCTTATCTTATTTAGACAGAAATTTTTGGTACAAATTTTTTGTAGACTGGTCGTAATTTAATTATTTAACCCTTAATGAGTTATTGTATTTTTCTTTTCATTTTTTGTTATGACCAATAAAACAAATAAAATAAGGACTTTCAAATTAATAAAAATTTATTAAATATGTCACAAGTATTTAAATATACATACATGTAACATACATACATGTACATATACCACAATCATAGTACATATATTTATTCATGTTTAAAGAAATTTTACAATTCAAATTAAAAATAAAAAATGACCTTTATACAGAAAAATAATTAAAGTGTAAAAATAAAAAAAATTGTAAAAAATTTGTACAGTGGAACATAAATGAAAGAAAAGTGAAAATACAGTAGTAACATCAAGAAAAATCTTGCACGATTTAGTTGGTAAAGCAGAATATAAAATTACAGATAATCAGTGTTTGAGTTACGCTAAATTTTCGGTGGTTCGCGATGTTCCAACATTCCTCTGCCTCACTTTTAAATTTTGTCTCCGGTTCATTAGCCTAATTAGGGAGTAGGAGTGCATGAGACCTCAACAAGAGAGGGGTGGACAGATGCAAAGTACTTGGTTGACTTATGAAATTTTCCCAGGTCTCTTAAGATGTTGAAGATTCTTGATGAAGGTCGAGACGCTGGGTTCTTTAAACAAAACTTACGTTGTTCATACTGATTTCTCAAGAAAATATTCAAGATCTTGTTAAACGTCTTCTAATAACTGATTATTTATTATTTAACTTGTTAAGTGGTTGTTAAAATAAGAGCAAGAAATTGATGTAATTCTTACAGGTTCAAACTTTATTTTTCATGTGCAGAATTTACATTTGTATACTTTTGAGAGAAGTTATATTTGTATACTTTTGTTTATATAAAATAGGGTAAGTAGTTTATCAAGTTTTAAAAAATGTTTATTATGTAAATACTTTTATTATTGCAAAGAAATACAAATCATGTGTTAAACAGATTGAAGAACGCAGCTTGAGATACTCCATTTTGTAACAATCGCTGACTCCATTTTGTGACAGTGACCGCCATTATGCGTTGACCACTGTTACCCACTCTTCTATGATTATCTAACTTCTTTCTTATTTTATATAAAACAACGTAATAATTTTTTATAATGCAATTCATACGAAAAAACTATTTAACTATTTCTTTCTAATATCATATAAAAGAATAATTTATCGCATACAAATAAAGAGATGAACATTTTAAAGAGTGTGTAAAAGTTAAAGAGTTAATTTTATTCAAAAAATTGAAGACCACTCTAATTTCTTAAGAAACAATGCAAACATAAAAAGTTGATACAGTGTTGCTACTAAAATTTATTTTATTACTTCTATTATTTTTTAATTTCTTACTCTATGATGCTCCACATTATTGAATAACTAGTACGCACAGCATCGTTTTACAAAAGGTACGGAAATGGGTATATCAGACCCAGACGTAGAATGTAAAGGCGCTAACAGAAACGAGGAGAAATTAATTTATCACGGTCTGACAAACTCTGGAATCAAATATCACGAAATAAGGATTATAGGTATATACCGTGGGAATGGAGGCCAGAGAGGAAATTAATCCGGTAAATCAAAGTGAGAGTCAAAGAGACACCGGTGTGACAAGAGTGGGTGAAGTTGAGAAGGGGCGGAAAGAGGGTTAAAACAGGAAAGACAAAGGGTTTGAGTAGGTTCGGTAGAAGAGGTTATTGATATTATAGGTCCCTTTGGTTCTCCATTACTCCGGCAAAAGGTTATAAAACTTATTGGATGATAAAACGGGGGCATGCCTATTGCTCGTTGAAAATGCATTTTCAGTGAATCGCGTTTGTGTTCGGGGATACCACCACCTGCATAATATATACCGTATACGTGTTGGTAATATCGATTTTACGACGTGTTAAATTCAGCGCGATCCGTGAGTTAAAGTGCTGGTAGTTTGAAACAATAGAAAGGTAAAAGAATGATGGAATTATTGTATCTTCGTGAAATTAAAACCCTGACGTGTACAATTTTATGTACGGTTAATTGACGTGCTACATTTCTTTTTATGGTACGTGTCGTTTTTTTGGGATGCTATTACTGTCTTTGCTTGGGAAGGGTGTTAATAAATGGTACATAACGTGTATAATGTATGGTTGAGTATGGCAGTAAGCAAAATGGCAGCGTCGGACAAAATGGATTCAATAGGTGCTGATTCTTTGTAGTTGGGAAAGTAACAAATTTGGAATCTTTGAGAATTTGAAACATTTTTAATTTGGGCATTTGGGGATTTGGTATTTAGGGATTTGGAGATTTGAGAATTTGGGGATTTTGGGATTTGGGTCTTTGGGTCTTTGGGAATTTGGGAATTTAGGGATTTAGGGATTTGGAGATTCAGACATTTGGGGATGTAGAGATTTGGGAATTTGGGGATTTGGTAATTTGGGAGTGTGGGGTCTTAGAAATTTGGGAATTTGGGAATTTGGAAATTTGGGGACTTGGGATTTTGAGAATATGGAGTCTTAGAAATTTGGGAATTTGAGGATTTGGTAATTTGGGAGTGTGGGGTCTTAGAAATTTGGGAATTTGGGAATTTGGAAATTCGGGGACTTGGGAATTTGAGAATGTGGTGTCTTAGAAATTTGGGAATTTGAGGATTTGGGAATTTGGGGATTTGGGGATTTGGAAATTTGGAAATTTGGGGACTTGGGATTTTGAGAATATGGAGTCTTAGAAATTTGGGAATTTGAGAATTTGGTAATTTGGGAGTGTGGGGTCTTAGAAATTTGGGAATTTGGGAATTTGGAAATTCGGGGACTTGGGAATTTGAGAATGTGGAGTCTTAGAAATTTGGGAATTTGAGGATTTGGGAATTTGGGGATTTGGGGATTTCGAAATTTGGAGATTTGGAGATTTGGAAATTTGGAGGTTTGAGAATTTGGAGACTTGGGAATTTGGAGATTTGGAAATTTGGCAATTTAAAAATTTAGGAACTTCTGCACATAGAAACTTAGAAACTTAGAAATTTAGAAACTCAGAAATTCCAAGATTTGAAATTCAAAATTTTGTAATTAATAAACTTGATTAACCACTAACCTACAACAAGCAGAAATAAATTTAATAAATGAAAGATCAACAAAATACCTGAATTTAAAAAACGAACCTAAACAAACCTCTCAGCTAACGAAATACAGCAACCACCCGTAATAGCAATAAATTTGCCCGATTTAATCCCTTCGTTGAAACGTAATATTCATATATAATGTAACAGGTGGTGTGCGCCTCGAACGATGCAGCAGTTTCAATAGCATCAAACAAGAATTTGGTTGACAAAATTTATCGAGTTAATATCATAAGCTTGAACCCTGTTTCTTCGTTAGATTCACGCTAGTAGCAAGATGCTGGAACATCGTCGAACAGCTGGCTCTCAAAACGTTTTCCTGTCGCATATTTTAAAAAGAAGCAAAGTGACAGGAACATGGAACGCGAACAACCGGACGCAGATTTAAGGTGTTACAGGGGTTGGGGATGTTGCGTTGTAACCGTGTGTTGTGTGTTATTTGGACAGTGGAACACGTACTAGCTGCGCAAACTTTTTGTGCGAAGGGAAAAAGAAACCCTTTCCACGGAGTCTATGCAGAACAGGTGGCGTTTAGTTTCTTTACTATTTTTAGTTTGTTCCTTTTAGTTAATATTTACTATTTTTCCTTAATTTAAAAATTTAGGTATGGAAATATGCAAGTATTGTAACTTTCAAATTTTTTAATTTGAGTGTTTGGAAATTTTTGAAGTTTGGATGTTTGGATATTTGGAAACTTTAGAAGCGAAAAATTTTTAAGTTTAATTTGTAAATTTTTAAATTTGGAAAGTTTGGACTCTGCAACGTTTGAAATCATGTGAATGAAAAATTTTCAAGTTTAATTTGTAAATTCTCTAATTTAGAAACTTTAGACTTTTCAACGTTTGACTTGTCAAAAAAATCCTACTAAATTTTTACTTAGAATTCAACACCCTTTCAGTTGCAATTTTTCCTAAAACTGAAGATACTAATAAAAGAATAAAATAACAACAAACGAATACGACTTCAGGTGAATCGCATATTTTCCCATAAACAGAAGTTTCAGCATGAATAGATGATAGTTCAGAATTTGTCGGATACCAGAAGACAGGCTTTGACATTCCAATCGATTCGTCCAGGTTCGCTGAGGAAAACGGCGTCGATGTCCGATACGATTGTCTTTCGTCCAATGCAAACGTTCAGCGAATCCATCGCGTGATCCTTGATCCTTACCATCGTTTCTCTACCGGGATCTCAAAAATACCTTGCTCTCACGAAGCCAATTCGGAGACCGAGCGGAACATCGATAAATCAAGCGCGAAGGCAAACGGAAACGATACGATCGAAGCGTCGACGACGGACGCCTTTCTCCATTATTCGGACACGCTGACATGCGAAGCGACGGAGAAAGAGAGAAATAGAGAAAGATTTGCCAGCTTTCACATCTAGCATGCGATGTTAAAACCTTTTTCCACCCAGAAATACACGGAGTTTATTGACTGTCGCAAATCGCGTATCCGAACAACACCCCTACGTCGTTGCTGCTTGTCTACGGTAACTTATTGAACCATTCGAATCGTTCGCGCGAATGCACGTATTTCATACAGTAATGTTGATGTACGTATGCTGGCGAGATGTGTGTAGACTGGAGAGATGTATGTGTAGTGGAGAAATGTAGTAGGTGGGGTGAAAGTGATTATTTAGTACTGGAAGTTAAGAGAGTGATTTAGGGATGATATGTGTTAGGGGTGGTTTGAGAGATTTAGGGATTTTGGGATTTGGAAATTTAGGGGTTGGAGGTTGAGAGTTTAACAATTTTAGGGGTCGGGGATTTGGGGATTTGGGATTTGGAATTTGGGGAATTTGGGATTTGGGGAATTTGGGATTTGGGGAATTTGGGATTTGGGGAATTTGGGATTTGGGGAATTTGGGATTTGGGGAATTTGGGATTTGGGGAATTTGGGATTTGGGGAATTTGGGATTTGAGGAATTTGGGATTTGGGGCATTTGGGATTTGGGGAATTTGGGATTTGGGGAATTTGGGATTTGGGAAATTTGGAATTTGGAAGATTTGGGGAATTCGGAATTTGGGGAATTCGGGATTTGGGGAATTCGAGATTTGGGGAATTTGGGATTTGGAAAATTTGCGATTTCGGGAATTTGAAAATTGGAAAATTTGGAATTTGGGAAATTTGGGATTTGGAAGATTTGGAATTTGGGAAATTTGGAATTTAGGGAATTTGGAATTTAGGAAATTTGGAATTTGGGAAATTTGGAGTTTGGGAAATTTGGAATTTGGGAAATTTGGGATTTGGAAGATTTGGAATTTGGGAAATTTGGAATTTGGGAAATTTGGAGTTTGGGAAATTTGGAATTTGGGGAATTTGGGAAATTTGGGATTTGGAAGATTTGGAATTTAGGGAAATTGGTATTTGGGGAATTTGGGATTTAAGAAATTTGGAAATTGGAAAACTTGGAATTTGGGAAATTTGGGATTTAGGAAATTTGGGATTTGGGAAATTTGGAAATTGGAAAATTTGGAATTTGGGATTTGGAAGATTTGGAAAATTTGGGACCTGGAGAATTTGGGATTTGGGGATTTAATAATTTAGAAATTTGGAGATTTGGAAGTTTCAAAATTTAGAAATCACTTATATAAAATCTCTACATTTCTGAACTAGTAATGCACTACTACCCATAGCAGTACATCTATATATGTACATTTACTATACAATATTCAATATGTTTCTCTAATATAAAATTTTCAAGTATCTAAACTAGTATGTGCTACTACCCATTGCAATACATCTCTAGATACTAAGTACACAATATTCAATATATTTCACTTATAATTCTTAAAACTACCAACATCCACTATTACTCACATCCCTATCTTTACACTTATACAATACTCAATACGTTTCACCTATACCAAATTTCAAAATTTCCAAACTAGCAGTACACACCACTACTACTCACATCTCTCCATCTACAAACACCATAAAATATTTAATACCCTTCACTAACACCAAAATCCCAAATTCTAATACACAAACTCTAACAAACCCACCGCACAAAAATGACCAAATTAAAAATGTCCCTGAATCTTCGCACTCTATCGAACATTCACCCGCATGTTCTCCGACGGGCACACTATCTGCCCACCGCTCTAGAACAATGCACACCAAATTACTCTCACTCAACCGCGTAATGTCTTCTCTGATAACGCGGCACCGAAATCATTTTCATAGCGCAACAATGCGGCCCGCCCACGCACGACGCTTTGCCATATTATAAATCACCGTCCACGAGTAATTTCCTTTCAAATTCCTCGGCTGCCGCTTGTACACGTGGAAGATCGCAATATTTCTCCGTTTTCCGTCGGAAACTTCACCGGACCGAACGCAAAAGCTCGGCCGATTATTCTTCATCCTGGCGACCAGGGGCATTGGCAAAGAAGGTAGGAAGGGGTGGAGTAGGAACTTATTATGCCACGTTGCTTTCTGTCGTGGTTTATTTGAATATTGCTACGTGACCGTAATGCATGTCAGCCGGTGCGCGCCGCCGCGTTCCTATAATGTTTGCACCACCATAAACTCGACATGCACGGGGTGATAGGAAAGTACGGTGTTGCGTATATAGGGTGGTATCATGGTTAACTTGTGAAAAAAAATTTCATAAAGTAATTTATACAGAAATTTAATACAAGACAGGTTTTATGTAGACATTAATATGTAGACAAGTTTTTGGTACAAGCTTCATAATGGGAGATATAGGGAATTTCGGGAATTTTGGAGAATTTTGGATTTGGGGATTTTGGGATTTGAGGAATTTGGGACTTGGGGGATTTGGGGGATTTGGGGGATTTGGGGGATTTGGGATTTGGAGGATTTGGGAGTTTTGGGAATTTTGGAGAATTTTGGATTTGGGGATTTTGGGATTTGGAGAATTTGGGATTTGGGGGATTTGGGACTTGAGATTTGGGGATTTTGGGAATTTGGGATTTGGGGGATTTGGGATTTGGGGGATTTGGGATTTGGGGGATTTGGGATTTGGGGGATTTGGGATTTGGGGGATTTGGGATTTGGAGGATTTAGAGGATTTGGGATTTGAGGGATTTGAGGGATTTGAGGGATTTGAGGGATTTGAGGGATTTGGGGAAATTTGGGATTTGGGAAATTTGTGATTTGGGATTTGGGAAATTTGAAATTTGGGAAACTTGAAATTTGGGAAACTTGAAATTTGGGAAATTTGGAATTTGGGGAATTTGGGATTTGAAGAATTTTGGATCTGGGGATTTCGGAATTTGGGGAATATGGAATTTTGCGGAATTGGGGATCTGGGGAATTTGGGATCTAGGGAATTTGGGATTTGGGAGGTTTATGGATTTAGAAATTTGAGAATTGGGAAATTTGCAAATTTGGGGATTTGAGAAATCGAAGATTTGAGAATTTAGAAATTTGGAAATTTGAGAATTTGAAAATATGCAAATTTAAGAATTTAGAAATTTGGAAATTTGGAAATTTGCCAATTCTTCTACCGAAATCCCTCCACCGAAATTAAACGTCGGTTCCCTCAATATTTCAACATGATCGTACTTCAATGAATAAATTACCTGATCACGAAATGAATGTGGCGAAGAAACAATCGTCAAAAAAACCGTGCAAGGGAAAACTGGTAGGATCGTGGATTGTTCCGGAAGTACACAACAGAGTTACGAGACAAACGCGACATCGTTCGTTCAAATCATTTTGGCCAGACCGGAAATTCGATTTGATCCGAAGCGTTGTTTGTTTGTTTTTAGTTTTATTGCTTGCCTTCGCGTATACGCCGACAGTGTATTTGACACTGGCTGAGAAATGTGCACATCGCGCTACGAATTTTCCAATCTGCGTCGAGGGACCTGGTTGCCGTTTAATTCGTTGAATTGAACGAGCCAGTTTTTCTTTTTCGATGTTGCATGCAATTGACCGCGCGATTTCCTACAACAATCGGCCATCCATCCTCGGACACCGGCAAAGTAAAATCCTGACAGGATTTCAGAAATAATTTCGCTGTCGAAATGATCGACCTATGGCTACGACCTATGGCCAGCATTTTAATAAAACTTGTTCGAAGATTGCTTTGATTTTAGATGTGAATTTAGATGTCTTGGGAATGTGGAGAAAATGTGAGGGTGTTTTTGAGACGTTGTAGGGTCTTGTAGGAATTTGGAAATTTGGGAAATTGCAGATTTGGGAATTTGGGAATTTAGGGAGAGACGTGTGAAAGGTTAGGAAGGTAGAAATTTGGGGAGTGTAGATTTTTGGGTATTTGAGAATGGTGGAAATGAGGAGTTTTGGGATTTGAACATTTGGGGAATGTGAGAATTTGGAGAATGTGGATTTCTGGATGCAGAATTTTCGGGTTTGAAGGTTTGGGATATGTGGAAATTTGGGATGTGTGGATATTTGGGATATGTGGATATTTGGGATGTGTGGATATTTGGGATATGTGGATATTTGGGATGTATGGGTATTTGGGATGTGTGGATATTTGGGATGTGTGGATATTTGGGATGTGTGGAAACTTGGGACATGTGGATATTTGGGATGTGTAGATATTTGGGATGTGTGGATATTTGGGATATGTGGAAACTTGGAATATGTGGAAATTTGGGATGTGTGGAAATTTGGATGTGTGGATATTTGGGACTTGACAATTTAGGGTATGGGAAACTTGGATATGTGGAAATTTAAGAATTTGAAAATTTGACAAGTATAGAAATTTATAAATTTCTATTATTCTAAATTTAAATTAAACATATTATTTTGAAGAATACAGAATTTTAAATATTTCAAAAATTTCCCAGCATCACTCTGAAAATTCAAAATGAATATAACATAAAACTGCAAACAGTTTTATATCACTCACAGCGTACATTCATAGGAAATGAAGAACAAATTAGATACATTAGATACATGCATATGTATAAGCATTATAATGCAACATGGTGCTTGCTGTTTGATCAATAGTACAAATAATGCAAATGAAGTAAATGTTGTTATATGAGTTCGTGAATATGTTGCAGCATGTTCTCAAATTCGCCATTTCTATGTATGATCGTCTATCCAACAATAACATGAGGCATTATTGTCCCACGGGAATGTTACGTACGCTACATTCTGATTACCTTCAGGTAATTTAGTTGGCAAAGTAAGTTGTTACTCGTGACATTAGTTCATAATGATACATATCACATATGTGCTTTCATGATAAATCTACGATGTCTACATATATAAATATTCTCAATTATAATTATCTTCAGATAATAAATTTCCAGATTCTCATATCGCTTTTTTCTGTTCTAAATTTTGCTTAAAATGTAAATTAATTTTGATCACTTTTAAATAATTTTTGTCAATTTTCATTCAGTAAATCGTGTATTATTGAATATTATTTGTTATTTTCAATTTTTGAATAATGTATTGCATATTTTTAGAGTTTTTTCATTTTTTAATTTTTAATTTTTTGATACTAGCTTTTTTGATATATTTATTTTTAAATTTTATTTTAATTTATGCTTGTGCAAATTTAAGAAATGGAAGAATACTTATACGAATATTTCCTTTCACTTAATTATTATTTGTTATAATTAACTTACACAATGCTTTTGTAAGAAAAGCAATTGTATAAAAATTTTTCGTTAGTAAAATTTATAAAAAAAAAGTGAATTTAGCTGTATCGACCACGTGCATTGCAAATTGCAAAGTTGGACACTTATTCTTGAGTGAAGAATGAATCGCTAATGAATGCCCCTGCATTTTCCGAGCAACGATTAAATATTACACAGCTTAAGGAGCGGCAGTTTCTGTGTCATTAAATATTTATGTGACAGAATCACTTTGGCTACCTCTGCCATGTTCATTTTTAAAAACGTCACTGTATTATTAAACGCGGTACAAACTCCGTTTCCGGACCTCTTATTCATCGCTGCGTGTCAAAAAATTAATTAAGAGTTCCTCGGTACGAAAGAAATTATATTTAATAATTCAAGTTCTCAATATTTCTGCTTTCGTGGAAAGTCATTTTTTTTATAGTTAACTCTTCTGATGAAAGAACTCGACTTTCTCGATTTCATCAAAAAAGTACGTTATTTTTAATAATATTAAAATGATAATACAGTGAAATTATTATTTTTGATTCTAAAAAATAATTGTAATAATAAATTATAACGTGATAACTATGACGAAATAAGAACAAATTATAATATTATAATGGTAACAAAATAATAATTGTTTTATTAGGAATAATATAAATTTATTAAAATACATTAAGTTTGCAATTTAGTTGAATTTAAAAATTTTTATAATGATGACAATCTGCAACAGCGTATTAAGCTAAAGTATCATAATAGACATTTTTAAAATAATTTTAATAATAGTAAACATATGCAATTTTTCTTATAATTTTAGTTTTCAAAAAAAATGTTTGACTTATTTTGCAAAATTAAAAAATTGCAATGCAAAAAGTTGCATTGATTATTTTGATGTATTGCATTTGCAACGCAATGCTTTTTGTATCTCTTCCTTTCGAATCGTATTTCGATCTATCCCTCAGGAAAGAGGATAAGTAAACTTTTGGCGAAAGAAGGTTGCTGCCACGTGGTTAGAAGACGGGCTTGAATAGAGAAAACTTGGTTCCGCAGACGGCAAGGAGATTTCCTTCTGTATATTCGTATTATCTCAAGCTTGGCGACACTTCAACCAAGTTCTATGTATCGATCAGCGTCACGTGGTTTCCTTAGAAAATCATATTGCATCGGATTTTGTGGTTTTCCATTAAAGTTTTACGCCAACTTTCGGATCAAAGACAACGGACTTAGGTTAATGTTGTTAACGCTCGAAGCAGTAAGAAGCAAAACTCTTCAAAAAATCTTGATGCTTTCAAATAAAATCACCTTTAAAATTAATATTATAAAACTTTTCTACAATTCTCCAATATATTTAATTACATTTAGTCGTTTGTAAATACATTTTTTTGCTGAACATATTTGGTATCATTTTTAAAAAAGCAAGAATCTTAGAATATAAAAAATTATAAATATAATCGTACATAGACAAGCGTCTAGACAAAATAATTAGTCTAATAGATAGATAAAACAAATATACAGAAAATTTCATTATTTAGAAATATTAGATATCAGATTTTTGGTGTTACACGTTTTCACATATCGCAGATATTTCACTTTACTAAATTGAAATCGTACAAACAGTTTTCACGTGCGGATTACTCATCATTGATTTAAAAGCTGTCAGGGATAAAAGAAGGCTTTTCTCTGTTCAATAACAGAAATGGATTGTTCCAAAATAAATTAAAACTTGTTCAGGCTGCGCGGTCTAACCTAACCTAACGCAAACTGAATGAACTGTTTGTTCAATACCTTTTCATACGAAAAATTAATTTAAATAAATTTGATAAATTTAATAATAAATTTGGTTATGACTGAAATAATACTTGAAATAATACTGTACGTATAGATTATACTTAACGAAAATATAACCTAATCTAATATATGTAAGTCAAGTTAGGTTATATTGAAGGAAAATATGATCAAACCTTATTTAACCAAACTGCACAATTTACAGTTCGTCACATCCTTTCTATAAAGAAAGTTAATCATATTTTTAATAAAATGTACCATATATTACATCCCTCTTTTAATAATGAATACTGTGCACTCTATTTTCACCCTCACACATTGTCCACAATACATAGTGTACATAGTAAAAAATTGTTCGAATAATAAACTGTTAAAAATTGCAAATTAATTAGAATATGCAAAGAACAGTGAATATTTGAAAATTAGAGGAACAAATATCCGAAATAAAAAGACTTGAATATCCAAAGATTAAAAAAAAATGAATATTCAAAGATTAAAATACGCTAACTTACAAAATTACTGTTGTTGACGAAAGAGGAAAATAGATTTGAAAGAGGGTAAAAGACAAGTGAAAATCATGGACGTGGTCATTAGAAGGAGCACAGGGAAAATATTACGGCTTGCAATTTCGAGGTAGCCATTAGGATCTCGAAGGGGATGGTTCAATCACGAAATAATTAGGCAGTAAAGCGGCTTGCTTATTACACGTGGAGTGATATAATTAATGCCGATATTATACCTCGCACCCGTTCGCTGGTGCCTCGACGTCACCCTACCCCATATTCCCGGGAGATTCTGAAAATAAAATCCCCGGGATCATCCGGCCAGCCTCGTATGTACAGAGAGAGAGGACGGCCAGGACAGCGGGGCAAGCTTTTCCTGGATTTACGAGTGGATATTATGCAGATGGTACTTGCATTAAACGTACTGACAGTACAGTGCTGCACGGATGAAAAAACAGGGCTTGGGGTGAGAACTAATTGGTAAATGGCTCACCTTATACAGCCGTCCGCAAATTAGCGCTTTTTCCCCTGGAAAATCTATGAAATAGATGCTGCCCGGTATTTTATACGGTTGGGAAAAGGATGGGAAATTATGTGCACTTGCCACGTGACAGAATCGATAAACGCTTCCACTGAAAATATGTGCTCGAATAGGGGAATCGTTATTTACTGTTATCATTAGGATGTGGATGTTGACTCGCAAGTTTAGTATTCCAACGTTTAATAGCGCGAATATTGATCATTTGGTCATTTCCGAATTTCTAGTTTCACTGTGGAAAATTTAATACTTGGTGATTGTTATACATATGTGCGAAGGGGGGTTTTTAATTTGGAGATTTGGGGATTTAGGGATTTGGGAATATGGCGATTTGGCTAATTTGGAAGATTTGGGGTTTGGGAGATTTGGGGTTTGGGAGATTTGGGGTTTGGGAGTGTTGGGATTTGGGAGAGTTGGGATTTGGGAGATTTGGGATTTGGTAGTGTTGGTATTTGGGAGTGTTGGGATTTGGGAGTGTTGGGATTTGGGAGTGTTGGGATTTGGGAGTGTTGGGATTTGAGAGATTTGGGATTTGGGAGTGTTGGGATTTGAGAGAGTTGGGATTTGGGAGATTTGGGATTTGGGAGATTTGGGATTTGGGAGATTTGGGATTTGGGAGATTTGGGATTTGGGAGATTTGGGATTTGGGAGATTTGGGATTTGGGAGATTTGGGATTTGGGAGATTTGGGATTTGGGAGATTTGGGATTTGGGAGATTTGGGATTTGGGAGATTTGGGATTTGGGAGATTTGGGATTTGGGAGATTTGGGATTTGGGAGTGTTGGGACTTGGGAGTGTTGGGATTTGAGAGTGTTGGGATTTGGGAGTGTTGGGACTTGGGAGTGTTGGGATTTGGGAGTATTGGTATTTGGGAGTGTTGGTATTTGGGAGTGTTGGGATTTGGGAGATTTGGGACTTGGGAGTATTGGGATTTGGGAGTGTTGGTATTTGGGAGTGTTGGTATTTGGGAGTGTTCGGATTTGGGAGTGTTGGAATTTGGGAGTGTTGGAAATTTGGGAATTTGGAGATTTTGAAATTTAATAATTTCATAATTGACAAAATTCCTTCATTTCTAGCTACTCCTATTTCAGAACCTATTACCCAATTCACCCATAATTCATCAGCATTACAAGCAGCGAATATTAAGAACCTAATAATAATCATTTACGAATTCCATAAACATCGCATCATTTTAATAACCGTTTCAATCCGATCGATATTTATTTTCACGTGAACCAAAAACGTGGTAATGCGAATGCATATGTCTTGTCCCGTGTCACTTTTTATGCAGATTGGCCGACATTTACATAAAAAAACAGAACACGTGTGTCCCAAGTGTATCGCAAATACAAATACAAAACAGTTCAATAGCCCTTCGGGAAAAACGATTTGTCAGCAAATGAAAATCAACCAGCATTGGACATTGCCCAACGTTTCCCCTCGAAATTGCAGCTTTTGAGTTTCTCGGCTATTTCATTTTCACATGTGTTCCAGTAACTTGTTCAAAAAGCTTCGCAGTCAGTCAAATGCAACACCAACTATTTATTTATTCATTAGTTTCTATTTAGTTACCTTCAAAGCAGTTCCCGGTGCTTATAATACGTGTTTACCTATACTTTTTCCATTTTTCTCAACTCGGTTGAAACCTGATTTCCGAATTTCATTTTACTCTTTGAAGCGATTCAAAGGGATGTTGCAAACGAAATTACGTCACTTGATTAAAGGAGTGATATTTATATAATAGGTTTTATAATTTGTTGTCATGTTGAGATTTTTTTGATATAGAGGTATTATGTTGTAAGACTATATTGTGAGGATTAAAAGTTTAGGAAGTTTCTAACATTGTGTGACGTCGCAGTCGCTTCTGAAACTCTCTGTGACGTCCTAAATACTTTTCGTTAATTTTTCAAGCTTAATCAGTCGATAGAATTTTTTACCACATTGCATTAATAATAAAAAATATTAAAAGAACCAGTAAATTTTGACTAACTAAGCAAATTCTAAATTATTCTTTTCCTAAATAATTTCAATAAGTAGTCCTCCCTTCGTAAGTACAATTTTACACCTTTTAAAAAATAATATAATTAAAAAATTAGTATAGTAAGCAGTAGCTAATTTTGGACCACACATCAAGCTATGATTTCCAAATCCTGATTATAAGAATTCGAAAATGATTGAGAACATTAGTTAGTCGAAAGTTTCTAGGGAATGGTATCGATTACCATGTCACGCTACGAAGAGGTAACTGAGAAAATGACCTACCATAATCACCAAATCCCAACCATCAGATGTCAAACTATTACCAACTTCTGAAACGAGTTTTGACTCTACTTAACCTGTGGGTTTGCGCAACGAGACTTACGGTTACTATTCATCATATATGTAGAGTGAAGTTATACCGCTCACATATTCCAATTTGTATGGTTTCAAGTTATCAAATATTTGCGCTTTCAGATTTTCATATCTTGCATTTTTATATTTTCATACTAGAAGTTTCATGTTTTTAAATATTCAGAATTTTAAGTAGAATTATCTGAATAAAATAAAATAAAAATTATCTGTATAAATACCAATAAGAATAAAATTACCTACAGAAGTACCCAATAACTGCCCAATAAAATTAAATTCATCAGAACAAATACCAAATAAAATTCTCCGAATAAATGCCAACAAAAATAAAATCATCTGAATCCAAAAAATGAAATTATCCAAGCATATACTAAATAAAACAAAAATTCCATAACTAAGAGCACATGTACAATTATTTATCTGAGAAAAGTGTTGTGGAGCGCACAATGAACGCAACAGCCCTTCAATAAGCACCTCCTGAGCAAAGTGGCGGTAACGCTTTTGGGTCAAAGGATAGTCGCATCGCGATTTAGTAAGGACACGAGGCAGAGTCAAACCAAGAATATCGACAGGTACGAGCAGTGCATCTCAGTGTCCTTGCGATAGGATCCATTAACTGGCCTGTCCTTGTTGAAAGGGATCTAACCGTATACTAGAATCCACAGTACAGGTCTCTACCGAATTCGCGTAGCCGTGGCTACCAATTGACCCATGCCGCAGTTACTATAGTACCAACCATTTCGATCCACAACCATTTCGTGTCCACTTCACTCTCAAGTGCCTTCGGCCACGAAGATATATTTAACACTGCAATAGAATTTTTTTTACTTTTATATTTTCTGTATTTATCAATAGAGGCATAGGTTAGTTTAATAGACGGGGTTGGTTTAATTTGATCATTAATTTAGGAAAAATCTTTACTATATTTACTTTTTAATAATATAGTAACTTTTTTTTTTTAAAAGCAATTTTCATTATTATTTCATTATATTATATTTTTAGTTATCAAGTTCAAAGATTATGAATACAATCTTATTGTTAATTTTAGGCTGTGTGATGTTTGAGGTTAGAAATTTAAATAAAGTCACATTGTAGTATTGTTTTAGTATTATATTATATTATCAAATAATTTATATAAAATAATCTAAACGCAGTGCTCATTACCAACAGCAACTGCCAATATCTATCAAAGAAATATTAATTTAACGTTGATACACGAGTGAACGATGGTTATTTTACAGCCGTCACACGCATTCGAGCAAAATAATTTTCATCGATTCGAACAGGGGATTAACAGTTGACAGCGTGAATTCAAACTTGTTATTCGAAGTGTCAATCATCCGTTTCCTTTTTCCGAACGAATATTATCAAGATTTAATGAGCTTAAAGGAAGCACGAAATTAAATGTCCCGTTGAAATTCACATCATCGCTTGTCTTTCGCGAATGATTGAAACGCGATACAAAATACGTCCTTTGTTAATAATACGTCATTTATAATTCCGAATTTATGAAATTCGTGACCGAAAAATAATCGGAACGGCAGCTGATAATTTCGTTCGTCTGTATTTCGCATAGCAAATGACGATTGAAGGCAGCATTTATGCTACAGGAGTTTCATTATTGTTATCATACCGTGGACGTTTGGAACGTTAAAAACTAGCAAATTGGACGGGAGATCGAGTTTGTTGTCGAATTAATCCGATATTGCGTGCAATTAACCGACGGTATATTGGTGGGTAACGCCGATTTGTATACCGAAATTAAATTATTCTTAAATACGATTATTGTCTTTGCCTTTAAACGCGTTAGTTCGCCCGACTAATTCTACGCCGAAATTAAACGAAATTACACGAGGCGAAATTTGAAACCGTCAATAATTTTTAAACACGGGATTAAAGATTCCAATGGTCCATGCGTTTCAATAAAATCATTTAACTGAATCGCGTATGAAACACCCAGTCGATACGATCAATAAAATTATTCACCATCGTTTTCAAATAAAACCTCTTCGATTAAATAGTAAATACAAAGGATCTATACAGTATGTCGAAAAAGTAACTTCTTAAATTTAAGAAAAACTACTAACATCATTTATTAAAACAATATGTTATCTGAAATGTTAATGAATATATACATACTGTGAACCAACTGAAATAGAGAATTATTGTAGTATGCAATTTAACTCATTCTGTTACTGTCTTACTTAAAGTTACTACTACAAAAAAGTTAACCCTTTGCATCCCTTAATTTCTTTCACCTACCAAGTCTAATTTACAAGATAGATCAAGAAAGTGTTTCATCAAGTGTATTATAACAAATAGTATTATATTGCAGTATTACATCAACTAGTAACAAGAATATATTGAACCAATCTATTCATCTGATTATAAGATCCAAGAGAAATATCAAGCCACGACAAAGTATAAAGAGTTAATATTAATAGTTAGCGAAAATTGTGAATCAATGAAAAATATACGTAGCCGCATAAAAGGAGGTAGATAATAGGTTGTAAATCAGTAATATATATAATTTGTGATTTTGTAGATATGACGTGAAATGTTTTTACGAAAGCCAATTCGCGATCGTTCTCAGGCAATAGAAGACCGGTATCGCGCACACGACAGTTTCCGACGCGAGGCGATTTCCGCATTTTCTGCACGGATGCTTTCTGCTATTGCAATTTTGCAACGTCACGTTCTACGGTACGGATTATAAATGTGTTTTCACGAACAGCACGGTGACGCCATCTTTGTGCTCGCGGCATTGTTTTTATCGCGCATTTTTAGCCCTCATACAACGTACCCTCCGTCCACTGCCCCTGCTCGGTTTTACCGACAATTTTTATTGAAAAGCACGGTTATATTTTGTGCCAGGAACGCGAATTCGTACGGACGGACCGCCATTTTAGATATTAAACGGGATGTACTCGAAGGAGGGATGTTAAAGAGTGGCCATCTTTGATTCCCTTTGCGAACGGAAAATTCTTGCATTTTAATGTATTTTTCGGTTAAGGCGTCTGAGAGCACTTTTGTGTTTCAAGGGATATTTAAGAGCATACTTTAGCGTTTAAGCGGACGTTTAAGAACATTTTTGCATTTCAGAGGACTTTTAAGAGTATTTTTGTATGTGAGAGGACTTTTCAGAGTATTTTTGTACTTGAGAGGACATTGTAGAGTATTTTCGTACTTGAGAGGACATTTCAGAGTATTTTTGCATATATATATTTTTTTTAAGAAAATTTTTGTACTTAAGACATTTAAATATACTTCTTATATAAATTTTATTAATATTTATTTGAAATTGACTTCAATGTTAATATTTGAATGCGATGAAAATTATAAAAGAAGGATGTAACAGAAAGCGAATGCATTCGCGTAATGAAAGGAAATAGTAATTAATTCGGTGTAAAGGTGGAATTCTTGCATTGTGATTCTGTAATTCCCATGTATCTCGCAAGCAGTAAATATACTACAAGGGGTAGTAACGATCGTTTGTCGGTTGCCACGATTTCGAAACCAATAAATACCGTCCTGAACGTTTCTACGTTCGTAATCGTTGATCTGGATCGTTCCAACCCACTTCAATTCATTCTTTAACGATCGAGAAGCAATCGTAGAAACTAACTCGCCATTAGTGGTCTATTCGATTACATGAATGAATCTAACGTAAAATAAATTCGTGAGACTATCTTGGTACTCTTCGCAAATTAATATCGTAATTCGAAATTCTCAAAAATCAAGCTTATACTACATACATAATAAAGAAATAAATTTTTCTATTAATTTATATTTATTTTAATCCCTTTGCTGTTAATTTCAAATACAATTATTAATATTTAATGATGACCTGATAAGCATATTCGTACACTGAATTTTATCTTCAACGTCATTAAATCTGCAACATCTTATGCATGAATATCACAAAAATGAAAAGAACCTACATTAACCTAATTTCATCTCGCAGTAATTCAAGCATTGAAAATTTATATTGTTACTTCTTTTCAGTTTTTTCTCTTTAGTTCAAATTTCATCCCGCTTCGACCTAACACTTTTTCTCACGTTTTCATTTACACGCCACCTTGTCCGCCTCCCGCTCCTTTTATCTTTATGTATCGTTTTCTCGCCTGATTCGATTTCCTCGTTTTTCTGCTCTCGAAACGAGCGACGGGCTTCTAACCGGCTGTGCACACACTCCCGATAACGAAAAGCTCCGACACACACGTACACACACGTGTGAAGACCCGCGTACCTCGAACACAAAGCAAATATTAAGCCTCTCTAAAACCATCGGCTGACGTTAACCGATACCACGAAGAAAATCGCTTGTCAAAGTTGATGGAAAGAATGGAGCGAAATTATGGAACACGTTGCGAGTGAAATCAAATTTGATATTACGGTACGACGTATAAATCATCGACAACCTAGCACGCCGCGTAAATTTCAGATTATGCGTCTATAAATTTTTGTCTTTATTGGACGTTACAGTCTTTTGATAGGACTATGTGTTACGGTATGCTTGTTACGATATTTTTTCGCTGCTGCAGTTCAATTTTTCAGAGGTTTTTGTAGCTTGGAAGCTGGGAATTTTTAGACTTAAGAGACAGATGTTGAAATTAAAAATTGAAGTTGAAAATTTTAATAGTTTGTCTGCAGTTTATAAAAATTCTCAAATTCAGTTATTTAAATGTTAATAAATTTACAAAATCAATTATCAAATTTAATAATGTTAAGTTTTTTGTATTTAAAAATATAGATATCATCAAACTGGGTATTCAACTTCTAATTTTATGAATTTAAAAATCTTCTAACTTAATATTTTCAAATTTGTATATGTTCCTCATTGTCAATATATTAGACGTAAAAATGAATTCAATGAAATTTAACAAAAATAAGTATTGATATTCTAAAACTTCGTCTACATTCAATAATTCAAATAATTATTAATGCTGTGGTACCGATCGTACAAAAAAGGCGGGAAATTCAAATTCAAAACGAGTAATTAAGATGACGTATTAAATGAATTGTACTTATGCTTCAAATACAAAGTACTTGGTCCTATAAACATTGTGATCTGAAGTGAAAAGCTTTAAAAGTGCCAGACAAGGTCTTCCGTGTAACTATCGCAGTGATGGCGGTGCAGGTGTTAAACGACAGCGATGAATTCCAACTTTATTTTGCTGAGCGTCGACATTTCGTGAATTGGTACAAGCGACCGGTCCGTGTAATAAGAGCCGTCACTGAATGTCGACAAGGATCTCGAAGAGCGCACGAAAATTCCGTGAGATCCAGCAAAAATTTATGGTCTGCGATGTTTACCGACGTGGAATGCTCTCAAGCCTCTTTCGCACGGGGACAGAATAGGGTGGTTCTTCGTCTGGTTCCTTCAACTCCCATGGGATGGCTATTAGTAGTAATTACTGGAACAATAAGTCTCTGCTTAATACTTCCTTCGTGCACCCTTTCATCTTTCACCCTAGCCGAGATGATATTCTCTTACCACCCTGTAAACTATCCTACACTTGTGAGCCTGCTTCATCGTTTCATTCGAACGGCCTCGCACGAATGGCTTGCATTCTTGTTTGCTTCAAATTAAACTGTTACATGGAATTATCGCGGGAAGTTCAATATCACGTCGGCAGATCGTGTTTATGGAAGTGCTTGAAGGGTGGGTACGTGTGAGTTTACCCTTCGCGAAATAGAAATTCTGTGGGTACACAAGGGATACTTGTTACTTTATTTTAATGCTACAAAATCGGTTATTTGACTGCTTGATAAATTTCTTATTTTAAATTACTAAATTTTTAAAGGTACTGCTTTTGAAATTTTTGTTCATTTTTATCGTGTTAAGAAATTAATGTATATTGAAGTCATGTATATGTATATTCAATTACATTTAATCGTTTGATCGCTTATTTTTCTACTTCATTTTTGTTATGAATATATTAAAATTACATAAATAAATTCTTTGCTTTTTTAACATAATACGTATTGATTTTTAATTTGCATTTAATATTTTGAAGATTTATAATGAAAAATTATTCTGTTTACTGAATATTATTCTCAACTTCATTTTTATTAAACGAGACCTAATTTTTGTTTGTTATTCTTCAGGTTATTTTCAGATTTATTACAATTTTTAGAAAATTTAAAAAATTCTTTAGTTTGAAATATTTATGTTCCAGTAGAAATTTCTTTGGCGTTTACTAATCTTTGTATCCGCTTTGATCGACATCTGAATATACCAATCGATACTGCGCCATGGCGGAACAAGTTTTGGTGGCAATAAGATTAAATCGAACATTTTGAAACTTTCAGTTCATCTTCTTCCCTTGATGTTCATTAGTCTCCGTCAGAAGCTGCTGTAGATGCAGCTGAGGTAGTCATGCATCGATATTATTAATAATAATGTCGATACGGTATCATACTTCATTAAAAAATCATAAAATTAATTCTAAAATAATTATGTGTATAGGTACAATTATTTAACACATGATTTTACAAACCATTTTACTAGTTATTTGAAAAATCACGTTTCAACAAATTTTTCGTCATAAAAGAATTTAAATGCTCGATTTGTGTTTCATCTATAAATCTCCAAAAAAGTAATTCGTTTCATAAAATTGCTTCCGCGAATTTCTCTCATGAAATATTAAATAATTTTCATGAAAATTTGTACATATAAATTGGAGTTGTAATAAAGTTACAAAAAGTGACACTGCTCCAATGCAATTTTTTCGCTGGGACACAGGTCATCTCGTAAATTAATCCATAGCTTTTTAAAAGCTCAAAACGTTTGCTTTTATTTTAAGAAAATTACTAAAGCATGCTACAAGAATATTATAAAAAAATTGCAAGTACAATGAATCAATAATATGGCTGGATTTTTCGTTTCAGGGGTCAGCCATTTTGTATTCAGATAAGTGATGAAATTCGTATATGTCAGACTTGAGAATTATTTCAAATAATCTTTCAATTATTTATTCTAATAGATGGTAAACTCAAATAGTTAAAATAAAAAATAATTAAAAGTATGAGTACGTGTTCCAAAATAAAATACATATGAATCCATCTATCCTCCATCTTGCAAACATATGTCTAACTGTTCCAAAAAACGATAAGTCTTTGGTTACATCATGGTTGTTTACAGATACTTGAACCAGAATAAATATTTTTATTACTTTTCAGTCTGTAACACTTCCATCGTTCCCAACTTTTATTAGAAATTTTATCGTTGCCTTTGTGCCGCCATTTCGAGCACGTGTGACACACGTAATGGAAACAGTTCGGAATAATGCGTCACTTTAGCCGATGTGTTCTCGTTAAGCATCAAAGCGTAACTGTTTCAGAGGTTAACAAAGTTTCTCACTTTCACCCATCGTTTCGAACTTTGCTGTAAGATCGCGCTCGATACACATCCCCTTATTAAACTGCATGTTAACTAATCCTGGACAGGGTCCAACTTTGAATCTGATAAACGATTCGGCCCCGCGCAAGTTTCAATATAGGATAGAGAGTATAACACGATATCTTTCGACCAACTTTCTTGGTCGGCATCCAAATTTTCACGACACACTCGCGATGTCTCCAGAATTATTACCTAACCGATTCGTATTTCCAGGATGATCGTACATCCCCTTTCGAACCGTGAATTACGTAATATCCGGAGCTTAGGTTCTTACGCGACTTACTGTGGACCCTGAAATCTGGGGGGATTTCAGTTTGGGATTTTGGCTTTACGGTATTAGGGAGGTGGAAATTTGAGATTGGGACTTTGGGAATTTCGGGGTTTCAGAATTGGGGCACTTAGGGGTTGGAACTTTGAAGATTTGAAAATTTGGGAATTTGAATTTTTCAGAGTTTGGAGATTTGGGAATGTAGGAATTTGTAAGTTTGGGGATTTGAAGAGGGTGGAAACGTGAAGACTTGATGCTCTGAGGACTTGGAGATTTCAAGACCTGAAAATTTAGGGTTCTAACAATTTTTAAATGTAAAAATTTCTAACTTGAAAATTTAGAAACTTGAAACCTTGAAACCTTGATATTTTAATAACTTATAAACTTGATAACTTGAAAACTGAAAACTTGAATACTCAAAATCCACCCAACCGCATTATCTCAAACTATCACCCGAACCAATAAAGAGATGCCCATCAAATGCAATAATTAACCTCCCTGCTCTTTATCTAGCATCTTATCTCAACTATAATTCCGTGTAACATAAATAATCGCTCACAAAGGGTGTAGTTACGTGTTGACGTCGAGATTTCGTCAATAATTTCCGGCAACGATAATCCCAAGCACAGAAGCTGCGAAACGTAGCCAAGCATCGAACAACCCCCGAGTGGTTTATACTCCAACCCTATCGTCGACCTTATCCCTCGTCGTGTCACCTTCAACACGTTCAGCCAGAAGATGTGCGTTTCCATGAAGTAGAAACATCTTGCTTGCCTGCCTGGCTGCCTTGCTTCCGTGCAACATAAGCCAACATGCGAGATATATTTTATAGGGAAACATCTCCCTGACGGTGTGGCGTATACAGACAACCCTCGGAGAAGTATCTCATACATCAGAGACATACATCGTCTCTGCGAAGCCTCAAAACATTCTCCCCCTTCCACGTCTTTTCTATTTCATTTTACCTCGTGGTCTCTTTACATCTTTTCATGCGTTTCCCTTATTTTCGAGAGTTCTACTTTCTACTTATCATTTTTCTTCGTTTTATGATCCTTAGTTTTACTGCTCGCCAAATATTGTCAATCTTTCTTCGTTTTGTGGTGTGCTTTCTGGTTGGGTTCTTAATTTGGCTTCGTTTGCGGAGTTTTTGGTGGTGGAGTCGAGTTTTGTTCTGTGATTGACGAGGGAGTTTTGAAATTTGGGATTTTGGGTATTTGGAAAGTTTGAGGGTAGGAATTTGGAGATTTAGGGGGTTGGAATTTAGGAATTTAGGATTTTGGTTATTTGGTGAGCTTGAGGGTGCAAATTTGGAGGTCTGGTGGGTTGGAATTTAGGAATTTAGGTTTTTGGATATTTAGTAAATTTGAGGGTACAGAGATTTAGGGGGTTGGAATTTAAGACTTCAGGATTTTGGATATTTGGTGAGTTTGAGGTTAGGGATTTGAAGGTTTAAAAATTTAGAAATTTACAAATTTGTGCGTCTACAAATTTCCAGATTTACCAATTCACAAATTTTGAAGTTCAGAAATTTTTCAATATATAAATTCTCAAATTGTAATCTTTCAAATATGCAACTTAAAAAATTCCTCAACATTTATATTAAGGATTAATATTCATATAATAATAAGTTTCAATATATTGACTATAAGTTTTGCAACTGCCCAAATCAAAAAATATAAAATTTCCAAATACGTAACCCACCCAAGAAATAAAATTTCTAATAATATTTTACACGATAATACATCATCCGTACAAAACGTGCGATAATCTTAATATTTCTCTCGAAGAGCAGTGAATGTTTGAAATTAGTGGTGGCCATTATGGAAGATGATGATACTGTAGATTCCTGAGGTTGTGGTTTCGCTTCCTAAAGGTAATACCACTTTATTGCGGTAAGAATGTGACCTTTAGTATCCGGTTCACCTTTCCTTTAATGCCCTTTAATGTCCACGAAACCCTCTGGTTTTCTCCCTGATTGGCCTGAATGGTAATGCAGTGGAGTCGCTACCCGAGAATCAGTTCAACCCTCAAAGGAGGAACTTTTAATCCGTTTGATATTCCGCTTATGAATAGCTAGTGCTTATTAACGTCCTAAAAAGAATTAATCAGACGTTTTCACTACTGTCATTCATTTACAAATGTAAACGTGCACATCTTAAATATCTTGTAAATAAGATATTAAATTTTTAGCGTGAAATATGAAGTATAAACTGACTTCAGACCTTCATTTCTGTTTATAAGTAACCTTAACCTCTTTAGGAACGATTTTTTTAGGTTAGGAGAACGAACGATCTAATTATTGTAATTTATGTAACTTTTATGATAGGTAGAATATATTAGGTAGAATGAATTCTGAAAGTATTAATAACATGTGAGAAAGAAAATGGTACACATATGTAATCAGTGGTTATTAAATTTAAAAAAGGCAGTACATGTACATATGTTAATATTCTTAAAAATTTTACGTCTAAATATTACAAACATTTTAAATGAAATTAATTTGAACGTTTATTTGAATCGTATAATTAAACAAATAATAAAAATACAACAACTGCAAAACCTTGTACATTTTTCCATGAATGGTATCGAATTATGAACATCATAAAGTATGAGCTATACAAGCAACGCATGAACTATGTATAGATTATAAACACAAGCTTCATATGAAGTATACATAACCATAAACTACGGATTATAAGCCATATTCATAAACTATGTATAAAGTATACATTCGTTGTTTTCAAACCAGAATAATCTATGCAAATCGTTTACTTTGTGAATAGCTTCGACCGAAGTGGTGTTCGCAGTGTCTATAAAACTTTCCCCAACGATTCATCAATATTGTAATAAATTTTATTAGAGGTCTGAGCTCACTCTGATACACGTCAGAATGCTTTATCTATTTATGATGCTGTAAAAATCCGTGAAAAATGGAGACTGGGTTATCAAAAGTCGAAGCTGTATCTACTGTGAACCCACTGATATCGTTACCTCACATCTTATTGGTATTTCAGTACCCTATCATTTCTGTGTTCTCTCTGTTATTAAACTATCAAAGCGCAGATATGTCAAAATATATTTGGGTGTCGAAATAATTCAGTGATGTTGAAAGGTCGAGTTTTAATAATTCGAAGGTTCGAAAATTTGATATGGACTCGAATATTTTTAAGTTTAATTTGTAAGTTCATATCAAATTTATACACAATACTATCCAAAGCCACACAATACTATTCAAAGTTTTTGAGTAGGTCCATAAAGAAAAATATATACTAGAAGATGTAACATGGTCGCAGTAAGTAGAGAAGGTATTAAAAATGATGATCGAATCGAATCTCCACTCGTCTCCGCTTCAATCGCGCGGCAAACAAGGCTCGCAGCTAAATAACATCGAGAACCGGCGCCAGCCGGCTGGTAGACGATACAGCCTGCTGTCCCAGATCGTAATATCGCTTTAATTATGTGCGCCGTATTTGCGCCAGGCCGCGTTATTAATTTCAGGTCCTCTCGCAGAGAGACTTACCATTACGACCTCGGGGGTTACGTCGGGGATCCGGACAAGCCTGCACCGTAGAACGACGTCGACAGGCCTGGGGTGAAAACAGCCCGGATGGGGTGCGTGGGTGATGATGGCGAGAGTAGGGGTTTGTTCGCTTCTCTCCCAGGATACCAGTCATGGTAGCGCACGATAGAATACATTCGCCCTAACGTGGAGCGCGGCTCATCTTCGAGATGTTATTGCACGTCTAAAGCAGCCCCTTTACTCGTACCGGACGCATATGTAAATTATTTCGAGCGGTAAATTAAATGGCTGACGCTACGAGGCTGTAAATGCTGGCCGCGAGATAAAGTGCCAGTCAAAAGTCTGAATCCACTTGATTCGTTGCTGCGCTGCATCTAGCCCATATTGTTCCATTAAAGTTAATTGGCAAACGGATTTCGTGTACAGGTTTTACCCTCGCTGCTGCATCACTTTTGATTGCTGCGGATATTTTCATGCTGGGGTCTTTAGAAGCTTTGGACATGGAGCCGGTTTTGGTGGAGTTACGTTGTGTAATATAATGGAACCTAACCTAACCATGAATTAGCAACCCTAATGTAACCTAACTATAAACTAGCAATCATAATGTAATCTAACCATGAAATAACAAGCATAATGTGACCTAACCTTAAACTAGAAATCATAAACTAACCTAACCCTGAGCTAACAAGCCTAATGTAACCTAATTATAAACTAGCAATCATAATGTAATCTAACCATGAACTAACAAGCATAATATAACTTAACCTTAAACTAGAAATCATAAACTAACCTAACCCTGAGCTAACAAGCCTAATGTAACCTAACTATAAACTAGCAATCATAATGTAATCTAACCATGAACTAACAAGCATAATATAACTTAACCTTAAACTAGAAATCATAAACTAACCTAACCCTGAGCTAACAAGCCTAATGTAACCTAATTATAAACTAGCAATCATAATGTAATCTAACCATGAACTAACAAGCATAATATAACCTAACCTTAAACTAGAAATCATAAACTAACCTAACCCTGAGCTAACAAGCCTAATGTAACCTAATTATAAACTAGCAAGTATAATCTAATCTAACCCTAACCTAACATACACCTAACTTGATATATCATTGTCTGTATAACGTTATACTAACCCTACCCATAGTAGGTTAGGTTAGTTTATGTTAACCTTATCCATAATAGGTTAGGTTAGATTAAGACTATTTTTATGAAGTTAGATCAGATTAGACTAACACATATAAGGTTAGAGTAGATTAGACCTACTTGTATAAGGTTAGAACAGATTAGACCTACTCATATAAGGTTAGAGCAGATTAGACCCACTGATAACAGGTTAGGTTGAATTAGGTTGCCCATATTCCTATCAAGTTCAGATAAACATTACCTTAGGTTAGGTCAGATTAGTGTCAAATATCTTATGCTACATTATGTACCATATTTCTATGAGCACATAAATAAAATAGTAAATGTGTCCAAAAAAATTATACAAATTATTGGACATATGAAATAATATACCATGAAATTTAAAGTACTATGACTTTCAACCATTATTTTTCAGAAACTAATTTAACGTCTCCATAACTTCCCTGAATGTGCAAAAGTCAAAAGAGGTATCTGTTGATTGGCACGATTTGTTTGCCACCTGAAATGTCCATCGTCCCACCGTGTGACGTCTACATATTTCTGTGATTGCTGTTTCCATTCTACAACGTCGTCCATATTCGTAAATCATCGTGCGCGAGTGGATTTTGATTGCGAACAACCGAGTATATCTACCGATTTCGAGTGTATCGTAGCAAATGAGTTTTCCGGTCCTCCATTGTTTCGTCGCCCAATGAACGTCAACGAGGACCACGATCACGAAAAGATTCTCGAGTGCCTTGTTGTCCAACAAGATTTATAGCCCCGCGATACAGACATCGTCGAAGCGAAACCTTTTCTTGGACGTTCACCTATTTACGAATGAAAGTATAATGTAATCGCGTGTATTCACGCGATAAAACAACACACTTACAGTTTTTCTACTCATAAATTTCAAGGATGTTTTATTCAGAACCGACTGGGGTAAATGTTCCGGTAGTCGACATTATACCACTTGTTTGTCATTGTAACTGTTATCACACTCTTGGTCACAGTTTTTCTTGATGGATTTTCATTAGCTGTTTTTAAGCGAATTCAATTTGTTATAACTTGTCAGAATCATAAAGCTTTGTTAAATAAACACTCAAGAAATAACACGTCTAAAATATATTATACTGAAATGATAAAATGATCAAATAGACATGGTATTATTTAGTCATAAAAGCTATGCGAAATAAAATGGAAGGTAAATAAACTCTCACAGCATTCAAATTCATTTTTCTTACTGTTTGAGGAGTTTCCTTCTGATAGCTTGCGCCGTATGGCATCAGGATTCATCAGTTAAAGCATTATTCCCCACGCCAAACTTTTCCTCCCTAGTGTAATCTCGACTGCGCGAAGCACGAAATGACTTCTCTCAACGACACTTTCCTTTTCCATACAACACGATGGGACTGTAATCCTAATTTATTCGACTTGTTCATTACGATGCTCCGCGAAAGATGAAAGATAATAAAAAACACAGAAATAACAACTCATTTTCTCATTTAGCTAACAACATAACATTGGTACTGTCACCATAATTATTGTCAGAATAATATTATTATTATTTTTCAAGATTTACTGTCGAGTGTTTGAAATAAGGTAGCCATTTTGATGCATGGGTAGACATTTTGTTGACTGACCATTGTTCTTCTACAAGTTTGAATTGTTCACAATATTTATGAAGGATTATTTAAAGGATAATGTGCAATTTTTAGAAATGTATCAATTTGTAACTTTTTGGAAAGGTTATGGTACATCTGACACAGTGATTTTATAAACAAATGCAATTTTCTAAAATGAACGACTAACATAACCTCTTCATGGATACACATGGATGTCATGGACCACACATGGACCAAACTCATTATAATATCACCACTGTTTTCATATATCATAAATTCCTTCATGATCTATTTACAATTGTAACAAATTGACAATTGCACAAAACCAAAAAATTCAATCATTTCTTCACCTAACCTCAAAAGAGTCTTCCTTGAAAAGCTGCGAACATCGAAATTTCATAATTGCATCTCTGATTATACCAACAAAAAAATGAGTGTTCCTAAATTCCAAAAGAGCCGAAAATCGAAAATATGAAAGATCTTGCGGTCCTCTATAACATAAAACAAGAACATCCTTATCGCATCGCTGCTCATCGCGTTGGCGTTAAATCGGTTACAGCTCCGACCAATGGTGGCCACGGTCTATTATTTTTACCGATGTAATTTCTCCTCGTTTTCCAGACAGTTTGGTCGGTCGTCCCGTGGAAAATGCAGCCGCGGATTGCGGTCACTGTGCAAAATAAATAATCCCCGGAAGTCTCTTCCGTTTCTCGTTTCGTTCCGCTTCGCGTGTCTCCTGTCTGTTACTCTGTTACCTTTTTTATCACGGCACTGTCATCTCGTTACATCGTCCTGGCTTATCCTCCACCCCAACATCGTGTTCCCTTTTCCCATTCATACGTGCTGTCTTTGAAAAGCGACGGATGAAAAGTTGTTTGTCCATTTATCGAGAGCGAAGCAAGGAGAGCTATTTTGATAACCAACAGACTCTGTGTGCTTTCTGGTCAGAATGAGGAGGCAATTATCTGCCGCTATTGTTGCAAGATTAGCTAGTTGTGTTTGCACGGATTTTTAGAAGCTGTTTACTGAGTTTTTTAAGTAATGGGCGTCAGAGTGGAGATACTTGGAACTGTGTGCTGAAGATGTGTTAGATTTGGAGGTTTTTCATTTGATGATGTAGTGGTTTAAGGGAGAGACGGAGATGTGATTTAAATTTTCAAGTTTTTTGTTTTCAGACTTGTAAATTTTGAAATTTCCTATATACCAAATTTTCACATTTTCAAATCCCTAAATTTCTAAATCTTAAAATTTCCAAATCACCAAATTTCCAAATTCCTCTGAACTCAGATTCTCAAATATCCAAATTCCCAAATTTCCAAATTCTCTAATTTCCAAGTCCCCAAATTTCCAAATTTCTAAAAATCCAAATATCCAAATTTCCAAATTTCTAAAAATCCAAATCTCCAAACCCCAAATCTCAAAATTCCCAAAACTCGAACTAAAACCACGTGGCTTATGAGCGTATTTAATAACCCCTAATTAGAGTTCGATATCGCTGACATATGATGAGGATATAGTAATTAGCACATTAAAACGTAACATTTATCAACATTTTATTGGCCCTTAGACTGGGGTCGAACGTAGTAACGACACACGTAATTCATAATTATGGCGTTAGTCATCAATTAGCTTAATAGCTTCTATTACGAGCAATTATGAATCTATCTTACCTATACCGTGAAATCGAGTTGTAATGTTCATAGACAGTCGATAATAATTACCTTCATTGCACATTCATTTTACTACTATTTTTTGTTCCACTTCTCACTAAATTTTCGTTTTGACAAATTTTCATTTTAAAGATTTTTGTGGATGTGACAAAGAATTAGTCTTCTAACTACTCAGATTTCAAGTTTAATACCTTAAGTGTTAGGTTAGGTTTGGTTAGGTTAAGACACCATATGTGGTCAGACATGTACAATGCAAATGACTAAGAATACAGATATGTATTTATTTGTTTCATTTTATATTTTAATTTATTATTGAAAGTATCAAAACGTTCCTCTCTTTGTTTATTCTTTGAATAATTAATTTAATTATATTTATAAATATTTATTATATTTCAGTAATCTTTGAGGTAATTAGTTTTATTGAGTTTGTATATTTGTTTATCAAATAATTTGCAATGAAATATGAATAATTTTACAGAATTGAAAACATATCTACCAAATAAATGCCACGACGTAAACGTGCTAAAGGTATATCAAATTCTCAAGAGGATTAATCAAAGCATTATGAATTTCTAATAACTATAACTATTTGCTTTCGAAAGGTGGTTAAACTTTCAAAACTATTCACTGCATGTTATAGAGATGCGATAACATCATGAACAGTTGTTTGAAACTTTAACTCGCAACATCACGTCGTCCTATGCTTTCCACCATGTTGTTGGAGTTCGAGTATCAAAACGCGTTCTCCAGTCTAACATAAAGACGTTTAATTGATTTCTCATCGTAAGTTGTTACCATCGAACAGATTTCGATAACACGGCCAAAACTATGTTGCTTGAATGTTAAACTGGTTTAAAACTTGTTTATTAATACATCAATCGAGTGCGTTATGAATGCCTACACTTTAGCTGGCTGAAACTTATCAAAGTGACTTTTAATTGGACGTGAATGCAATCGAGGAAAGCTGATATTTAAAGCTGTTAAAATATTTAAAAATAAATGATGTACAAAATATGGCACTTTACTTTTTAATCTGAAGGTTTGAAAATTATAAAGTTTCAAGACTATTGAAGATTTCAAGAATTATTTATTTCATAAAAGAAAATTAGAATCCTACGACTCTGTAATAAAATTTTCAATATAATTCTATAATGCAATAATGAATAAATCAGTGTATAAAATCAGTCATATTTTGTTTTAATTTACTTAGGTAATATTATAGTATCATCCTACTTTAAATAAGTCATGACCTAAAATTAATTAATTGAATGTCCCAATATAAAATTCAATGAAACCGATACGTAAATAAGTTCTGAAGTAAACGGTATTTTATTTTTAATTTATCGTGAAGAAGTATTCGGCTATATTTCGTTTCTTCCTTAAACTTAACACTAAGCGATTCATTTCGAATGTTGAAAAGTTGAAGAGGGGTCGTTGAAAGTTTCATGGACCAGCACTTTTCCAATAATCACAGGTAGTTATACTTAAAACCGAAAGTAGACGGCCAGCTTAGCTAAGTAGCACGTCTTAAACTTTCCCCGTACTTTTGGAAATCCTGCAGGATGCCCCGAAATCCAATCAGCGTACTTCCTTCGAACACTTTTCCATTTATGGGCTAAAACGTTCTCGTCAAAGACGCTCTCTTTTTTTCCTTTAATGCCCAACATTTCAGGCATGAAAAATTTCTGAAATCGTACAACTTTCAAAGTAATTAAAATCGTAATTTCAGAAGTTGAAATTCGTTTTTTTGCCAGGAATAAAAAAGATGGAGAGTTCTCAATGGTTATTAAACAGTGCATTAGTACAGAAATGAAAATGGAAGTGTACGTGTCTGTGCGGAATACTTTGCAGTTATATTATGTTGGCGAGTGTTGAACAGCACGCGATTTAATGAAAAGAGAATAAAACTAGAGTATGGAAAGAATTAAGAGTCAAGAGCGAACGTTGAATAGAAGGGAACGTAATGAACAACATGATATTTGTAAACCCAACGGTCCGCTATTTTTACTACCTTGAGAAAAAACGTCTGTTTTGTACAATTTTACTACCCGGAATAATTTTATACTGCTATACAGCTTCAATGTAAAATGTAATGTGTTTTGTCTCAGATGAATTGATAATTTAAATACGAGAGGAAATTTTAATTCTTAAGGAAGGAGTGAAGAATAGAGGAAAGTTGTATTGTTATGGAAATTGAAATGTTTTATAAAATATTTTATAGAACTGTAATTGAAATTTTTAGTATTTTTGTTTAAAACTAACTCTTTTTTAAAAAATTAGTTTCGTAGAATTTAACTACTCGTTTAATACTTTTTTATTGAGAATTAGAAAGTAAAATCGCAGGTGGTAAAGCACCGACAGTAGTAATAGTCAACGCCAAGTCGGCCGCCATTTTGTTTAGCATCGAGTTTCTTCATAGCCTTGATTACCACTGCCGGTATCTCACCAGACATCGATCTGCTCTATTTTTTAACCTCAAAATAGATTTATGCTGCAATTTTCTATAAACTATTCCTTTAAAAATTGTCTCCTCTATTCTATGATATAGTGCAATTTCAATTACGAAGTGAACATGCTTAAATTTGTATAATATATTAAAAATGTGTCTAGAGCAATTTCTACCTTACAGTTTTACCTAAGCAAAAATATCTTAGTTACAAGTACCATCTCAAAAATAATTAAGAATATGAAATGTAAATTACCTAATTTTTCATTTTTCATTTCACTTCGTATATTAAAATAAAGTCAATATAAAGAAATAATGAGACCCTGTAAAATTACTGTAGGTATTCTATACGTAAGTAGTTACCTTGATAATGTTTAAACGAAAGTTTCAATGAATTTTGGTGATCAAACAGTAGTATAACAAACATATCTTACAATTTTGTACTTGGCGTACGGGAAGTCTTCATTATCTTGAAACGGGTGAGAGTTCAACTCGGGCATAACGAGGTCATTGTGGACAAGTTTCTTGGTCTAAGACAGCTTGTCAAACTTGGACATGTTCCCAATGAGTTTGCCAAGTCTCACTTCAAGCGAATTCGAATCCGCAAGTCTCGCGTTAACGCCCGATTCTGTTAAGTGTAAACGATCGTGCAGCAAACTTCATGTTTGGCGATAGGTTGCTATACGTTTCAATACAAAGTATATTTGTTACAAGATTAAGTATCATATCAGAGCTAATTATTATAAAATCGAAACTTTTACAATTACCTCTCTTTTATTTTACATTATTTCATTTTAAAAGTATTCAAATTAAAAAATTTAGAAATAGTCAGATATTCTTAACAGTATTTAAAAAATATGAGTCTTTTTATATTGCACAGTTCCATAGTTCTTAAAGTAAATTTGATTCGTTTAACAGAAGGCACCCTTTTCTTAACCTGTGATTTATTACGAAAGTTCAGTGAAGGAAATTTATGAACAAACACGTATGTCAGTAGAGAATCGATCGTATTACAAGAGTTTTCATAACTTTTACAAGCTTCTTGCAGCGGCATACTTGTGAAGTCTGTTGCTCGAATATAATTCAAGAATCTGCATAAATATGCATGGTATCTCGTATGCATCGAGTTTGCATTAAGAAATTCAGATATGAATATGCGCCACTCAACAAACTTCAAGTTTCTTCGGTATTTCTGATTAGCCTGCGATTACTTTAGATCTCTGGTAATGGATACGCTGGGGGCAAAAGCGAAAATACAATTATTATGACAACGTTGCTTTTACTTGACTACGTTCATCTTCCCGACTAAATTTTAAACTGTCTAAATTTGTTAAAATTATCAATTGCTGTTAAAATTCTAAATGGAGTGAAATTACCATAAACAAGTAAATAAATTATTAAAAATTAGATAAAAAAGAATTATCGAGATTGTCAAAAAATTACTAAAAGTATGTCAATATATAATTATTCAGAGAGAGTTTAAAATTATTTCTTTAAAGGAAAAAGTGTGAGGATTATAAGTTCAGTCAATAATCTCAACGAGAGTTTTATCGCTCTTAAATGTCACAGATTGTTTTTAATATCTTTTCGATTCCGTCGAGTTCCTATAAAGGAGCAATATCGAGCAGGTTAATAAAAGATGGCCGTCTCTGTCAGAACCTTCAGGATTTGAATGACACATAATGCAATCTACAAGAAAGATATGGAATATTCACAATAAGATTCAATATAGACAAGTTTTATATCTTACATATAAAGCTTCATTCTTCTAGCTTGTTTATAACAATCGGCATGGTATGCCATTATTAGAAACTGATTTATAATAAATGCAACCTCTTTTTCACAGAAAATTTCCTGAACTGAAGGTACTACGGTTTAAGAACACTTTTAAAACTCCTCGATTTAAAATTGAAACTTTCAGCAATTTAACTTGGAGAGTTTACTGAAAGAAGTCTTCTTATAGTAGCTAGAACTGCTGGTAAATATATTCTAATTGCTTAAACTTCCAGGAGCAGTATTTTGTAGACAAAATTAGATTCAATAGACGTTAAAATGTGATCGTACAAAACACAGATTACAGTTTCTGTATATTTGATCATTTTTTCAGTATATTTTGATCATTTTCTTAAAGTTACAGATACGATCTAACTTCGTTATTTATTTATACATTTTTTTAAATGAACGGCCGTTAAATAAAATTCAGGAATTTAAGAAAATATGTACTTATGTCTCATAAGTGTGTTTGAAGATACTTTTCGAGTTATGTAATAAGAAAATATATTCTTTAGAATTTTATACTGTTTAGATAGTTCATTTCGACTTTTTGGATATCATTTTTAAAGAAGAAGCAGTATTAAAAGAAAGTATAATACATAACAGTTAAGAATACATAAATTTCAAATAACTCGTTTTAAATCTCCCGCGCATCAATCACGTACTCCATATTGTTTCTCGTCTGCATCTAAATATGTGGCACACAACTACCATTTTTCTTTCGTTAATGGCCTGCCACATGCTACAATACAGTATTACATTTCCCTAAAGACCTTAATTAAAGTATCTATTTATTCGAACTCGTTAAAGAGTAATAAAAATTTAATCAATAAAAGACGAGATGACAATCTGCCACAGCTTTTAACGTACCGCAATAAATAACGGATAGAAAATCGGTCTTACACGGTCGTAAACGATAAGACGACAGTGACGAATAGGCTTCCGCGAAGAAAACGCGAGATTTCCGTTCGTGCAATTCCATCGGCAATGCACTCGAAACCGCTATCATGCACAGTCCAAAGCAATTCCAATAGACGATCCATTATCTTAAGCGATGTCGACCCGATCGATTCGCACCTTCACTTTTTTCTACCGCCGTTTCTCGACTATCGGAAAATACCACCCACTTCACCCTCGACTCTTCATTTATGCAAAATGCTTAGTCTTCTTTTTTGCGAGACGCTTATAGAATGCTAACCAACTTCCGTTTAGAGCTAGGCTCCTCAAATATGCAGTCACGATCCGTTTATAAATTGTTCGCTGTTTTTTATTTATTGCAGTGCAAATTCCAGCTTATAATGCATTATTTTATGGAATTCCAAAATTAAGGAATTATTACTCCCTCATTTTTTATTGCGAGGTTTTAAATGTAAAAATGTTAGGATTTAGAAAAATCTAAAATTCTGAAGTCTTATAATTCTGAAATTACAAAACCTACCAAAAGGTAAACTTATGAAAACTTATGAAAATTCAAAAACCTAAATACCTTAAACTCCAAAGCTTCAAAACCTTAAATACTCTAAACTCCAAAGTTCCAAACTCTTAAATACTCTGAACACCAAAGCTCAAAAATCTCCAAGTACCAACATTTCAAATTCCCAAATCCCAAAACCATAAATTTCAATTTCGAATTTCCTAAACTCCAAAATTCCAAAACCCTAAACACTCTAAACACCAAAATTCCAAAATCTCCAAGTACCAACTTTACAAATCCCCAAAACCCAAAGTCAAAAAATTAAAAAAATGTCCAAAACTCTACAAAACAGTTGAGAATCACTGATTTATGAGAATATTGCATCCCGTGCGTAAATTGTTAGTCGATTCGTCGATATTACGATTAATTGTCATTGGAAGCTGCTACGAGTTTATAGCCGGCGGATTTCCACCAACTGCTCGATACTTTGTTCTCCCCATTTATTGGAAAGGGGAGATGCCGTTCTGAAGAGGAACTGATAATAATGCAGGTCCGAAGGCAAGGGAATCGGAAATAATGAAAGTTGCGATGGTCAATAAGGAATTTTTCATTTTCTCCGGATGCTATGTATATCACTCATAATTCTATTTATTATAATTCAATCATTCATGGTTCGTTGGCAACTACATTTTTTCCTGCAGAATTGTTCAAATCGTGAATTGGAAAAATCATAATTTTTAATGTATAATGCAACCCTCTATAGGTAGTTGAAAAGACATTTTTGCAACATAAGTATTACTTAAATTACAATAAATTATATAGTTACACATATGTGATATATTGTATGTTATGTAAGATAAAAATATTTTAAAATAATACTAGTGGGTCAATTTGAAGTTTAGGGTTGAACAGAAATGACTACTTAAATGTTTCATCAATATTCTTAATACAAAATGGCAGACTTGCATTTGGAAGAAATTACAATATTCATAAATGCTATCATATGTTATTTCAACTTTAATGAAAGTTTAAAATAAAAGACTGTAAATGATACTTTGCGACGAATAAAGGGTGAAGTTTTGAGTGGTTGATGATACTTTGCAGGTTGTGGTAGTGTAACACCAAAGTCTACATGGGGGAAGATCGCAACCATGGGTTACGCCAGTCTAGGAATCCCCTTGACCCTAGTTTACCTGTCAAGTGCTGGAGGCCTCTTGTCCAGGTGTGCTAGGGGTGTTTTCACGCGTGCCCTTTGCTGTTGCCTTTGTTCGAACTGCGGTTACTGTTGCTACGACGAGAGACGAATGGAGGTGAGTAAACTCGATTAACCAATAAATATCATTGTTATATCATAACACAGCAAACGATATTTTGACAATTGTTCAACCCGATATTTATTTAACGATATTTGAACCGTCTATTTTAAAAGTGGTGTAAATCCATTTGCACGAGTATACATCATCCCAGTTGAATCACCTAAAACAAATTTATATAACCGAATTACATATTGATAAATCAGTAAAAAAGCTCAATTGCCAGTCTTGATATAACCTATATTTCGTCATTGATATATGCTAAACTTTAATGTTCTCAAAATAAATGAAAATGGACTTACTATGAATGAAAATGGACCACTTCCAAAATAAACAATCCATTTATTCGATTTACGAGTAAAAATTTTCAAAAATACATATATTTGTACGTGAATTTCCGTGGACTGTTAATATCGATGAAATAAATGTTCAATGTGTTATATATTTATGATAATTACCTCCTAATTTAATTTTCGCTGTAGACTAATAATTATATTTATATTTACGTTATTGCGAAACGGATAATACACGTTGAAACACGATATTTACACACAATGGATTTTATTACCATCGAAACTGTTGAAAATTCTGTCGAATACACGATTTTGCTCTTCATTTCAATTTCTGGGAATTTCTGTCCGACACTGATATGAATATAGACAGGCTATCGGTCAGGTGAAAGGCAAAATTTAATTCGAAATAGATTTCATTACCTACATTATACGAACTCTAGATTCATTTAAATTTATTTTTGTATTGAAATATTAATTAATACAATTGTGGTTTTATTTCGTTTGAAGAAGAGATGATAGGTGTTTAACAAAGATTTCTAAATTCCTTTCAAAATCCAATACGCGAGATAAACCTCATGTCATTCTCTCCCAATGATCGATCTCAAAAATTGCTTTAAAATTGCTACAATCGCAGGAGAAGGAAAGACGAATGAGGAAGAAGAGACAGCAGGAGGAATTGGCGCAGCAGCAACAGCAATTGCAGTTGCAGGAGCCATTTTACGTCCGCGCGAACGCGTCAACGTTTACCAGCACTGTGGAAATTAAGGCCAGCCCGAAGGACGAAGTGTCGAGTCTTGGTTCCGGTGACAGACCCAATGTCACCATACTCGCACCAATCAGCATTTGTTTGGGCACAATGCTCTGTTACATCGTGGCAGGAGCTTTTACTTTGTACAAGTTTGACGGCTGGTCCTTTGTGGGTAAGTGCGAAAGAGATTTGCTCTGAAAGACCCGCATCCACACTTCACATCATGGTTCAAATGCTTAACACGTTCTATCTCCTAATTTTATGTACACACTTCATTTTACATGTATAATACGTGAATAATTATTGCAATGTTTAATCAGTAAATTTATATGCACATTTTATTTTACATGTGTGATACATTTTTGTTATTCGTGTTATAATACGTGAATAATTATTGCAATGCATAATGACCTTTTTTGTATGTATAATTTATTTTATGATCGGTGATATTATGTTGGTAATACATGTTATAATACATGAATAGGTGTTACAGTGCATAGTGACTTATTTTATATAGTAAACCTAACCAACGCATGCTATTACCTGGCTAAGGTACCTATGACACAATTAAGGAAATATGATAGACTTGGTACTGTGTGAGTTACATCTAACCTAACCTACATAGAGCTAACTAACGCTATCCTAACCAATGTATGTTATTACCCAGCTAAGCTACCTATGTCACAATTAAGAAAATACGATAGATTTGGTACTGTGTAACTTACTAATCTAATCTAACTTACATAGACCTGACTAAAGCTAACCTAACCAATGTATATTATTGCCTAGCTAAGCTACCTATGCCACAATTAAGGAAATATGATAGATTTGGTACTGTGTGACTTACATCTAACCTAATCTACATAGACCTGAATAAAGCTAACCTAACCAATGTATATTATTGCCCAGCTAAGCTACCTATGACACAATTAAGGAAATATGAAAGACTTGAATATGCGATGTACATCAGTATCGCTATCGACTAATATCAATATAACCGAATTAATTTCATGTGCCTACAGACGCGAGCTACTTCTGCTTCATGAGCCTGAGTACAATCGGATTCGGCGATATGGTACCCGGTTCCTATCCACGGCAAAGCCTGTACGAATCTCGGAACGAGACCATTTGGTTCTGCTCGTGCTACATAATGTCCGGAATGGCGCTCACGGCTATGTGTTTCAACATCCTCCACGACGAGATCGTCCACAGGCTGAGCCATCAAACAGAGAAGCAGGAACCGGTTAAATCCAGCCCGAGCGTGGACGAGCTGTCTACAGATCCCTTCGCGTTGACCTCGTGACAATTTCCGTCTGGCAACCTGTGCCACAGGAACGGCACCGACGAGAACGATATTTGTGGAACGGAACCGCCGACCAGCCTGTTCGCCCACGAGAACGAAATCAATATCCTGAAGGACTCTTTCAATCAAGTGGACGTCACCAGAGACTGCAAGCCGATCTTGAAACTCGAGGATCACGTACCGCCGATTCCTGGTGTCTACATGTTGCCGAAGGTCGACGAAGAGGCCGAGGAGAACACTGAAATGTAAAACTCTAGCCTTTTTATTTCTGACGGGCAAATTGCATGCCCGATAAAGGTAACCAAGTGAAGAGACCTGTTGAATGGGTTCGTTCGAGGACGTTCTTTGAGGAATATGATACGGTGTTCCTGATCGATTAGGTACACTCGATGAATATGTATGTGTCGCGAACGGGAATGTAATTATTCTAACGCAGTGACATAGTGTACACCTTCGGCTAACGAGAATAATCGGAGGACATTTTTATTCGGTTCGATGTTAGTTCAGGGGAATGTGGACTGACCTTTTTTTATATCTTTTCGTAAAGTGTCTTTTTTTCTAAGCGGAACTGAGGTTTCGTTGTATCGTGTCCTTCGTGAATACGTGCACCGTTAATGGACGGCTTTCGCGTAGTTCTCGGATGCGAATTAGGATGTTTAAACGATATTCTCGTCGAGAGGCAGGAAATTTTGAAGAAAGTAAATTTGAGAATTGTTGGAATGTCATTTCCGAACGTGGAAGAATTTTGCAAATCTGAAACGTTTTTTCATGTATCGAATCAGCGTTTAATTGAAACGAAAATATTTTTGCGGAACAGAATTGTTGATCGTGTAAAACGTGTTACGAGACAATTAACGGTACTCGTTTGCCTCGAGTAAATCATTTAAAATGAAATAATGGTGATGCAACACAAACTTAACCCGTTTCAGCGAATATCGCGTTTGATTAAGACATAATGGCATTACGCAACTTCTGAGTAAGATGTTCCCAGGATATACGAAGTGTCTCTAAAATGTCCTGAACTTCCTGCAGACATTTCCACGCTAATCCTGCGTAACTCTTAATGAACACCATATCACGAGGACGTAAAATCTATGCCTTTAGCGGAGTAGTCAAATGCTGGGGAGAAAATGCAAAATATAAGACGGATTTCGTGCTTCGGATTTGAAACATTAGGGGTGTATTTTTGTGAAGTGATGCGAGATTGATTTGAAAGATAGAAACTTTCAAATTTATGACTTTGTACTTTGTGAGTTTAGAGATTTGGATGTTTTTAAATTTGCGATTTGTAAATTGGGTTGTTGATTTCTGAATTCTCAATTTTTTGGATTTTCGAAGAAGTGAGTTGGGAATTTGAGAATTTGGGGATTTAGAAATGGGGAAATGTGAGGATTTGGAGCTTGGAAATTTTGGAGATTTAGGAATCTGGGGATGTAAGGATCTGGGGATTTTGTGAATTAGGAGATTTAAGGATTTGGGAATTTGAAAATTAGGGGATTTAGAAATTTGGAGATGTAGGAATTGGGGGTTTTAGAATTTAGGGATTTAGAATTTGGAGATATGAGAATTTTGGTATTTAAGAATTTGAGCGTTTAAGAATTTGGGGGTTTAGGAATTTGGGGATTTAGGAATTTGGGGGTTTAAGAATTTAAGGACTTAGAAATTTGGGTTTTTAGAAATTTGAAAACATCAAAATTTAATAATTCCCTAATTCAAGTATTTAAAACTTTGAGAATTTTTGTATTCTGAATTTTCAAAACTAGTTAAATCTGCAAATCTGCAATTTAGTAATTTGAAAAATATAAGAATTTAGAAATCTAACATTTCATTCTGCAATCTTGATAATTCAAAAATTTAAACCATGTAAACTTGAGACCTAAGTAATTTTCTCAAAAATTTAAATATGTCTAAATCTTTAAACCTGCACAAAAACCACCCCTATCAAATATGAGTAATTGTGTAAAGAATTAAAATAATCGCAATCACAAATTAACAAATAAAAATTAATTTAATCTGCAAACATCGGAAATGACATTCTAACCCACGACGAGACCGACTCAATGTTTCTACACGCCTATTTAGATAGAAACTTGTAATAGTTTTTATATTTCTGCATTTAAGCACTCACGTGGTAAAACACATTCTTGTCTGTAATCTAATTAAGTCGATTATTGCGTCTAGTTGATAAGATGGAAGGTACATTAATTAAACATTCTTTTATACATTCATGAATAAATTATTGAATTACATTATATTAATAATCGTTTGAAATATATAAACACTGCCGTGATCGATGCATCCAAAACGATCAATTTTAATATACAAACGTTTGTACGGATATTTTTTAACTGGTGAATTTTTGTAGAATCAAATATTTACAGCGTTTTAATATAACTTTAACTTTTGTATCTATCTTTACCGTCGATATTAAAATTCTTGTATTTCATACTATTTGTGAGAATGATTTTGTATAACAATGTCATCGCTGTATGACTTCGATTATTTGCAATAAACATCCGTTGACTAGACGCAAAAATCAGTGAAACAAAAATCACATTCGAATTCTATGCTCAAGAACAATAACTAAACTACTGTTGCGACTAGGCACTAATCTTTAAGAGTGTTGCATATAAAATTATCCACATTGTTTAATATCGGTATTTCGTGATAACACGAGATCACGAGGTGCATAATATATAGTCGTGAATTAGCTGTAAAATAATATCGTCAGTATAGAGCAGACAAAACGGCATTGATAATTTAAGGATTATTTGTACTTGCGTACTACAAGGTATTGCGAATATAATTAAAAAAAGCGATAAATTCTATGTATTTAAATAAAACGAAAATAGGAATTTAGAAATATTGACAGACATTTCACATTTCCAAATTGTTAAACTTTCAAATTTCCACATTGTTAAACTTTCAAATTAAAACTTTGGTACTTTGGTAATTTGTTAATTTACAAGTTTAAGTATTAAAAAATTTCAAACTTCAAGAATTTGGAAATTTGATAGTTTGGGACACAGAAATTCAAAAATGTAAAATTTCAAATTCTTACAAATGCTCAATAGTGATATAAAGTACATGTTTTTCATAATTATCTTATTTTTTATAAAAACTCAGTTTCGTTTTATTTTTACACATAGAATCGTACTGTACTCAATCGTACCGCCTGTGCTGTCTTATCTTGTAAGTTTTATTACTCATTTTCACTTATTATACAACGTATTATCTTAATAAAATGGAAAATGAAAAGGTAACTCGTTAGTCAAATTCCTAAATTCGTTCATACAAAATGGCGTGTAACTGATGGTATAAATAGAAACAAAATGATTCTTTCTCATCATAAAATGAATATAAAATTTGTAGAGAACATAAGTTTGAAAACTACTATCTTAAGAGTCTAAAATATCCAAAGAGTCTGACACAAAAATTTGTCCAAAAAGCGACCAACCATTAAACAATCCATATCGAACATGTCTAACAATAAGATTCTGCATTTTGAAGCTAACCTAACGTATAAAACTGTTGTATTTTCTTTTGTACCACCTATTACACAACATCATGTATGCCAATTGTAAAAAGTGATTGTCCATCAACTTCGTTCTGAAACTAAAATACAAAACACACGTGCTCGGTCTGCTCTGTTCTGAACGACGAAAAAACGATCAATAGCGACATAACAAGAAAAGTGTCCCTTTTTTCTGTTTCTTGTAACATATCATAAGATATAAGGGAACGTCAAAGGCTGAAGTCCTTCTGCGCTGAGAAAGAAACAAAACGATCGACGAACAACACGTTGCTCTAACCTAACCCGTGCATTGGTTTGGTCCTGATGGTGGCGCGAATAGACAAACGAATTTCCTACGGTGTCTAATGACAATCGATATTAGCTCGAGCATTTACTAGAGTTATCGTTATCACTCGGTTGGCGATCCGATGGAGGCTCGTGGCTACTGGCCAAAACAAACTTTACTTTTCCTGCTTGCAATCCGACCATCGATCCAACCTGGCTGACCGAGCAAACTTCCTCACACTCGTTCGATTCATTTTATGAGGCGTTTCTTCAAGCTGACGCTTGGACAATTTGTTGTGGAAAACTGACTGTAACTTTCCTTCGATTCGCGGTAAACCTTTCATATCGTCAACATTATTCTTCGAAAAATACCACTTCGGAAATTGTTTGCAAGGGTTCATAATATTACGCTGATATTTCAACATTTTCTTGGTTTGAAAAATCAATGATCAAATTATTAGAATATTAGGTAAATTGATAGACTACATTCCTGAGTTTTTTATTTTCTAAATGTACGTTTCAAAATTGCTCAGTTTGTAAATTTGGTTCTTCTATATTTTGAAGCTTGATATTTCTGCATTTGAAAATTTATAAATTTGCAAAATCTCTGTTGAAATGAAAGTACAAGGTACTAAATTTCTTGAAAAACTTGATTACCTGATTTGATGAAAGAGTGAATGTAATATAATAGCCCGAAGGAAGCCTTTCCATATAACGTTAGCTTTAGCTTCAATATGAATTCCCATTGCAGAAACTTCGAGACTTGGACTTTTCTTATTTCCTAAGATTTTCCCTTCCTGCTTGTCTCCTGGTTTCTCCTCTCGTTCCTCAGGGAAATATCACAGAGTTAAAAACACTCGTCGGCTACAAGGAAACTTTAGCGCGACAGTTTTGCAAGAAAAGCGTCCTCTGAATTTCTGATCAATAAATCAGTATGTTAGAAAGAAAGAAAATGATCCTCCATCGATTAATTTTACCAAACCTTCTTTTGCTATTTCCTTGAAATAGAATGTCATTTCATTAAAAATTCGATGCATCTTCTTTCGAACGCTTAATGAACGTGGAACGAAATTTAATAAAATGTCGATAAATAAAATGTCAATTATATCGCGGAATACTTTCGAGTGATAACAGAGGACTTTATACAAAATCGTTTCTCGATTAGAATTAAGCTTACAGCTAATCTTTGTATCAACGAGTGATAAACTTGTCGATACAAGAGTAACTATTATAAATTATTGCAAGTGAACTGATCTAAACTTCTCGATTACTCTTGTTTAGAATAATTTGAAAGACTTAATAAAAAGAATTCTACAAATTGCGAATTCTTCAAAGTACTATTTTCAAATTGTTAATTGTCCTATTAGCAATGTAACGATTAAATTACAATCATTAATTAAATGATATTTAATTGTGATTTAAAATATAATCATTAATTGTATGATCTTAACTAAAAATTTAAAAATTTGTCAAATTTAAGATTAATCAAATGCCTTTTTCATTAATAATTAACTTGTAAATATTAATTGAAACGATTCAGACCAAAATTCAGTCTAATTTATTTCGATCAGATTAAAATGTATTCTTTAATCGAATCTCGTACGAATAAAAAATAATCCTCAAGTCCTTTAATTAAAAATTAATGATCACTTTCAAGAATTTATGAAGGATTAAGATTGATCTTTCTTACACGAGATTCAATTACGAAATAAATTTTAATCTCCAATTTTAAATAAGATTTTATTGTGAATGAAACGTTAATCAGTGCTCAATGAAATAAAAATTGAATTAATAAAACCCTGAATATGTCCTGTGCTTGTTTTAACGGACAACCAAGTGTCTTATATTGAAACAATTGAATGATTTATACAGCACTTTTCATTAAATATTGAACTTCAAACGGACTGTACATACTTCCTAAAGAAATTGTACTGTTACTTCGATGTACAGCAAGCACTTCATAAATTTCGTCGGAATTGAATTTGAAAAGAAATCAGATCCGAAGGAGAACGTTCGTCGATTGCCCGAGCAACCAGTTTGACTAAATCATTAGACAGAGAAGAAAAATAGCTTAGCGCTGATTCAATATTCACAGTTGTCGAATCGGCGGGATTTGCTTCTGCCGTCCTTCCGTTTCAGCGAATCCTATACGAAATTGCAACGTAATGTAATTCGAGCGTAATTTTTGCGGATGTAACTCAATCTCCGAGCATACAGTGTAATATTAAGTTAGAACAGGTCATCGAACGAGTAATGAATGGTTAACGCGTTGCGAATAGACACTGATGACCGCGAGAACGAGGACGTTAGCTGAACTTGAATTTTCTATATTATATTGTACATAGAATTGAACGTTGTATGATATTAACGACGATTCACGTTTAATGTTAGAGGAATATTATTCGAATTATTAGTCCTGAATTTTGTATTTTACATTTCATTTTGTTCCGGAGAATTACGAAGGCAATAAAATACGGACGCAAGAAAATGTGACGTGAAATGATTTCTTGTGGATCTGTTGCTGTTTCGTATGTATTGTATGTGGAAAATAGTCTCGTATACTTTGTAGGATTCCCTATCAGTGATGGGTAACTGGGGTCCCTAGAGCTCTACTGGGCACTGATGGGTAGTCACCTCAAAAATTTCTAAATTTCCGAATTACCAAATTTCTAAATTTTCAAATTACTAATCTCTTAAATTTCTATATTTCTGAAATTCTAAATTTTAAAATTTCCAAGCTCCTTAATTTCTAATTTTCTGAATTTCCAAACTCCTTAATTTCTAAATTTCTAATTTTCTAATGTTCTAAATTTCTATATTTTCAAGTATCAAAATTTCCAAATTTGAAAATGTAAACGACAAACAGTATCTCTCTGTCCCTCATCTCCTTGTTACATATGTGCCCATGTGCCCATCACTGTTCTACACCATCTACGAAATGTAAATCTTTGTACAGGAAGATCGATATGTTGCATTAACATTCCTTTTCAATCTACACTATAATCATATAGGAAGTTTGTTAAATTTATTTTATAAAATTTCTGTATCACCTGCGTTTATATTTCATAATTCCTTTTGTACATGCTTGATTTTTTTAATTACAAAGGTACACTTAAATTTACATTTTGACGTAGTTATACATTGGTACATATTGTTATAATCCATTAAAAACGATAATTTCTCCATTTTTTAATATTGTGACGTTACTGGTAAAAGTCTTTTGAGAAAGATGTCTGAAAAATGGTAGAAAATCGAAAAAACCTTTGACTTAAAATAAACATCTGAGCGATTGAAATCAAGTTTTTATATATTTGCAATTTCCCTTTACTGGAAAATTACAATGCATGACTATTCATAAAAATCATTTTACTTCCGTTATCACTAAAGATACTTTAATCACTGAAAAATCATCTCATATCATAACTTCAATTATTTATATTGAAACTTGATTTTTGTTAAAGTAATAATGTAAAAACGAAATGGGAATAAGAATGTGTGTAAATTAGGAGAAGAAGTTGGAATAAAATTACGAGCGAAAAGAAGCAAAAAGGAAAAAGAGAACAGAGTACCATAAAACCATTGTTTGAATTGGTGTCATGTAACAAATATAAGAATCAATTAATACTTTGTAAATAGCTGAAAAACGATGTGGGAGTGGATTCTGCGTCACTGTAAAATACGAGGAGAAACGAATTACTGGGTATTGTACGTCTGTATAATCGTTTGTCAAACAATGTATCTTATATTACAGAATAATAAAACGAAAACGACTTATCAAACATTAACATTGTCTTTTGCATCCATACTTTACAATTATTACTCATTAAGTTATTATTTATATTTTCATTGACATACATTTATTTTTTTATTAATACATTATTTCCTTTTAATAATTATTTGCTATAAATACTAGTTAACACATTTGTTGACATCAAAATTATTTTTAATTTCATAATTATTCTTAAATTGTTTATATCTATTAAAACTTATATTTTCCTATAACTTTCATTTTTTTTACATGAGAAAGACTTCGATATATTGCCTTCTTCGTCATTTCAAATAACAAACGTATCTTAATACTTTTAATTTCAATGTCAACCGCCTAAGGCGCTGTGATATAAAACTAGCCTCCGTTGATATTGTAGAATGTGACGCAAAGATGGTAACTGGATTTAAAAATCTCGTGGGATGTGTGATGAAAAAATAAGAATTGCATCATTGAGTTACCCTATATCAAAAAAGAATTAAATCAGTAATTCATCTCATACATATACCTTACCTGGATTAAAAATACTTATCGATAAGAAAAAAATATTTACGACCTGGAATGCTTGCAAAATATCCAGCAGAGAGCGTAGGTGCTCGATCAGACCGGCGCACAGGAGAGACGGAAGAACATATGTTTAAGCAGTGACGCATGCGCAATCATTGCTTCCGCGACGTACCTAGCCATCTTTCCAGTCAAGCAAAAGTGATTGTTTTCAGCTTTAGTCTTATTTAACGGAACTTTTATTAATGTCAGAGCCACAGTCCGCGCTTCTACTACGAAAACAATTAGCAGGTACCCAGCAAAAAACAGTCTAAGTGCTAAGTGTGATTCGTGCCGCAATTTCGAGCTCGACGAAAAGCCGGAACCGTTCTTGTACTCCAAACTCGTGCGATCTCGTCATCGTCGTGCTTCGACCCTCGGGATTGGCTTTGTGAACATTTTTTCTCCCGAGATATCAGTTTCTCGAGACCTCTATAACCTTATGTGAGCACCGATTAAACCTACCGTTATCTCACGTTGGCCCTGCGCCTGATTAGGGCGTGAAAATCAATACGGCTACGGAACCGTTGTGTGCCTCCCATGAATAACTTTAACCTAGCATCCAGTATCGCGTTTATCCGTTCGTATACTCGAGTTAAATCGTAATAGTCCCGCGAGTGGTTTTCATGTATAGCGAAGGCCGTTTTCGCTGTTACCGAAAATAATTGCAGGCAATGTTATTTATAGCATTTCGCGCGTCACCGTATACGACGCGGTTTGGACTAAAAAAAAGAGACAGAGAAAACCATGCCGTGCAACGACCACCGAAGGTCAACCGTCCTCGGGCCACCAACTTTTGTATTACTTTTGTCGAGAGAACCGAAGCGATGAAATGCTTCGAAATTTCCCTCCGCAGGCTACCAGATTTCATCCTTTTGTTTCGTAATCGAGCTTCGTGTTCGATTTTACGCGAAATAATATGCTAGCGCCTACCCATTAACCTGTCGGTGCTTGACGGTTAACGAATGATTTGATTTAACCTAACCTGTAAACATCGAATGATAAAAGTTTCGGTATAACGTATAACCTTGTGTTAACGATTTTCTTCGACTGTTTTCATTGTCACTGGGTCAAAGTATGACTGATTATATACGTTCAAACGGTTCTGTGTTTTTTAATGCGAGCAATATATTTAGTGTTCTTATACTGTATTTTATTTGTTGTATATACTCATAAAGTAATTTAATTTAATATGGAAATATATGTGAAATAATTATTGATAGAAAGAAATGAATTTTATTTAAATTCATTTGTAAGAAAGTTGGTTTGAAATATAAGTGATAGATTGAAATTTTTTTTTATTCTATAGAATTAAATAAAAACCCAGTAGAAGGGTTTTCAGCAGGCCTTATAGATGACAATGACATATATCAGTGGGAAGTACTCATTATTGGACCTCCAGACACATTATAGTAAGAAATTAATCAATTTCATTACTTACATAATTAGTTATCAATTCTTAATGTAAGAATTTATTTTATTCATTTGCAAGTGTTTTTACAAACATTCTTTTGCATTTTAGTGAAGGTGGGTTTTTCAAAGCACACTTACAGTTTCCAAAAGAATATCCACTTAGGCCACCAAGAATGAAATTTATAACAGAAATATGGCATCCAAACAGTAAGTATTTTCTTCCTAGAAATTTTTGTGTGAATCAAACCAAATAAAATTAAGCATAATATTTTGTTACATTTGTAGTTGAGAAGAATGGTAATGTATGCATATCGATTTTGCATGAACCTGGAGATGATAAGTGGGGTTATGAAAAAGCATCGGAACGATGGTTACCAGTTCACACAGTTGAGACCATTCTCATAAGTGTTATTAGTATGCTTGCAGATCCTAATGATGAAAGTCCTGCTAATGTGGATGCTGCCGTAAGTAAAATTTTACTTGCACGAACTTAAAAACATCAAAATTAACTTAACTTTTTAAGTGTAATTTACATATTAAATATTATTACTGTAGAAAGAGTGGAGGGAAAGTTATACAGAATTTAAAAGAAAGGTGGCAAGGTGTGTCAGAAAAAGCCAAGAGGAGTGTTTGTAGGAGATGAACAATTATTCAAATGGAAAGACTTATTTAATTCTGGTAAATTTTATATTCACATGAAGTCAAATGAGATGTTTATTTTCTGAAGTTTAAAAAATATCCTAATTCTTATAGGGATGCCGTAAGCACTGTAAGAAAGAAACCAATGCTCAGCATTAAGCTAATGGATAACAGTGCCACTAAAAACGGATAAAGCCTGACCCATTCTTAAACAGAACAAGGGAGGCAAAGTGTGTGCGAAAAGAAAAGATAAAACCACACGCTTTTATCAAGTTTATACCACCGCCACTGACGTACCATCCATTGATACGAAAAACATAAAGGAAATACATGCAGCTCACCTTTTACATAATAAACTAAAAAACTAATTTACACGTATACATAATGCAAAAAAATTATCTGTACGATTATTACCTTAATATTGATAGTTATGAACTTAACTTCCCAGTTCCTCCTGCTCAAAAGCTAGCCCCACCCTTTATACCTAAAACCTTGTAATTTAAAATGTTTATGTTTATCATTGAACAATAATTCCTTAGTGGCGTTTCGTATTTTCTTACTTTCGTAAATATATATAAATAAATTTTTGTAAAGTCAAGTTAAATGTAATGCCAGTAAAAATAGAAACGAAATATATGTGAATCAACTGTGACACTACGACAAACATAATGTCGAATAAGCTGTACAATCGCGGCTATGTAAAGATATGTGAAATTTCCGTTGAACCGTAAGTTGCCAAAATAACGAATTCTAATTAAAGTGATAATAATATTAATAACGATACTATTATTAGAATTATACTATTAATTACATTAGTAAACGTAACGTGAAATTGCGTACACTGCTACAAAGACTTTATGAACATTTTAAACCAGTGCCAGTTTGTGAAGTGATTGTTCAAGTGATTTTTTTTTTTTGTTTTGTTAATATGTAAACTTGCGGTTCTGAACTATAAAATACGTTCAAATTTGAAAAATTTTTTTGTCCAACTAGGTATAATTTCATATTGTCAATTAAATTCTACAATATGACAAATGACTATCTTGACATTGAACCTACTTTCACACACTTGTAAAATACTACTTACTAAACCTTACATAATGATCTTCAAAATTATTGGAACAGATTAATTCTTTTTTATACTGTGATTTAATTATTTACTCATATATAAATAAGTAATGATATTTTATTTTTAATAGATAAAACATAATTAGTATTTGAATAAAATTTTTCTTCCACATTTTTTTTTTTTATTTTTTTAATTACTGTTCACAAATATTGGTATTAAAAACTTTTTTCTAGTGTAATTCATAGTGTATTTGTAATATGAATATTATGGTTATCAAAGAATTTAAATACTTTTATATCACATGCAAGTAAAAATTCTGTATGATAAATTGATAGTAAACAAAAATAATCATATATTTACATTTAAATCATTCATTTGCACGGTTTTCTGAAATAATACGTTAATTTTATATAATTCTATTGTTATTTAGTCATTATATTCGAGATTAATAAACATTCATTTGCTGGTAATATCTTATAAAAAACAAATTGAAGTATTAAAATTATTTTTCATAATTTTTTTAATTGAATTTTTGATTTTCATCGTATAGAAGAAATTTATATTTCGAAATTTTCTGTGGAAAATTTCATCTTTTTGTGTTATTCGTATATTTTGTCCACCGTGTATATAACTGATGAAATACGAAATAATCTTATGGGATGAGGTGGGGGGCTTTCAAACTCAGTTGAGCTGCGTGAACAACCAAATTATGTCGGCCTATCGGCAATATGTATTTGAAATTTCTTTCGACTAACTTGGATACGCATTCTGAAGATTTGTTTACGTTAGCAAATACATATATACGTTATAAAGTCGTGCAACAATAATTAAATTTTTTTTATATATTTGACGCAAATCTTGTAAGAAGTTCAAGAAGTATTACAAAAATTGGACTTCTTCAAATTAGATTTCTGCATACATTCTTAATAAAAATTTAATATGTGTTAACACAGTATCTTAAGTTAGAAACAATAGTAAAATAGTATTGCTATGGTTAATATTGTTTATGACTCGTTTTGCAATTATTATTATTACGTGTTATTGGAAATTATAACGTGTTTTCAAGACGTTTGGTTTGTTTTGAACCAATTAATTTGTAATCATGAATGATGATCAAATTATTTCGACTTTGCCGGATACACAAAATGCGGATTCAGTATGTTTGACTCAGTCACAAGAATTATCGCAGAAAAAAGTTTTGTCTGTATGGGGAAGATTGTGCCCACTTAAATTTCCCTTTAAAACAATGGGTAAGGATATACATTCATTTAATGTTTCTCTTATATTAACTTATAAAAACAAAAAAAATTATTTTTAACAAATTTATAAAATAGATGCAAATATGATTTTTTATTTATTATAAAGAAATAGTTAAGAAATATTTGTTGCATGTAAAAATTTAAATTTTATTTGAGTAATTACTTTTACAGAAATGACTAAGGATGTTTATACACTTGGTCGACTAGACACGTGTGATATTTGTGTAACGGAAAAGGAGTTGAAACCAAAGTGGCTTCTTGTAATGAGTAAAATACATTTTAAAATAACTAGAGAATATATTGATGGTAATACTGAGGATGCTGTTGTGTATTTAGAAGATTTAAGTCATAATGGAACTTTTATTAATAAGAAAAGAGTAGGACGAGGAAATAAAGTAGTACTTGAAAGTAATGACATTATATCTTTAGCTCAACCAGTAGTCACTGGTAAATATATTTTTATGAATATTTAAATAATTTATTCACAGAACATATTCTAATTATATTTGTTTTTGTTTACAACAGTGTATGTATTTATGAGTACTATTGCATTTGAAAATAATGACTTACCTTCTGAACTTAAAAATAAGTATGCAGTTTCACGCACATTAGGATCTGGTGCTTGTGGAGAAGTGAAACTAGTTTTCTCTAAAGTTGGCTGTAAAAAATTTGCTATGAAAACCATTACAAAAATAAGTACTGTGTCAAATGGACAAAGATATGCAATAAATGATCCTGATAAGATTATGAATGAAGTCAAAATATTGAAAGCCTTAAAACATGTAAGTTCATACATATATCATTGTAATTACTTATGTTAATAAATGTTTTATATTTTTAGCCCTGTATAATTAGAATGGAAGAAATTGTAGATACTCCTAGGGCAGTATATATAGTTCTGGAATTAATGGAAGGTGGTGAACTCTTCGAGAGAATAAAAAGCAGGGGAAAATTAATAGAGAAATATGCAAAACTAATTTTTTACCAAGTTGTATTAGCTGTAAATTATCTTCATGACTGTGGTATAACTCATAGGGATTTAAAGGTATTTATCAAAATATGTTTTATATAAAGTTTTTTTACAAAATAAAAATAATAAATGATTATAATTTACATATAGCCAGAAAATATATTATTAGCCAGTAATTCTGATATAACATTAGCAAAAGTATCTGACTTTGGTTTGTCAAAATTAGTTGATGCACAAACTATGATGAAAACTTTCTGTGGAACACCTATGTATGTTGCACCTGAAATATTAAGTAGTATTGGACATGGTTCTTACACGAATCAAGTATGTTTGTACAATAATAATCTAGTTGACCATAAAGAAAAATGAGATTTATTTTTCAAAACAATGTTTTTGATTTCATTAGGTAGATGTATGGAGTTTAGGAGTAATATTATATGCTTGTCTAAGTGGTGCAGTTCCCTTTAACTGCCAGAATAAAAACATTAGTTTGCAAGAGCAAATAAAGAGAGGATATTATAGTTTTCCTCCTTCTAGATTTGGACATGTTTCAAATAAAGCTACAGATTTGGTATGAACTGACATTATTAAACTTTACAATATGAAGTACTTTTAATTTCTAACAAGATTGTCTTTTAGATTAGGAAAATGATGACTGTTAATCCCAAGAAACGTATTACCATAAAGCAAGTGTTGTTACATCCTTGGTTACAAGATCGTGAACTAAGGGATACTGTGGATATGTTATTTTCAACTGAAAATAATGAAAATATAGCGCCGCAAAGTAATTCAAATAACATCCAATATAAGAGTGAACAGCGTCCGAATTTAATAAAACGAGCGCGCTTCGAACTATAGCGGAAACAAAAAACATAGTATTAATTAATATATAACTGACTCACTGCCTTCTGAAATTAGCTATTAATGATTTTCTCTTTGTTAAATAAAATCATTAAGTTTTTATTTCTTTGAAGGAGTATATTTATCTTTTCTGAATAATGTTTATAAACAAACAGAAAATTCTTCTGTATTTTTATGTACAAAACTTTTTATTACAAAACTATTTATTTGATAAAAGCATAATTTACCATCATTCTTTACATTAATTGATAGTGATATGTAAAGTAATTACACTTTAAACTAATTTACCTTACAGATTCAGTTACAGTATTAGTATTCCAAACATATTTATTAAAAAAATATACAATAACTAAGATATATACCAAAATGTTATTCAAGTAACTATTTAAAAAAATTATTTTTCTATGTCATATTCTGAATCGTCGGCAGCAGTAAAAATTTGTTAAGTATATACTATATATATGTATGCGTGTTACGTTTTTGCTACACAAATTTATATATGTATATTAGTATGATAAAATTAATAGTTTGCATATCAGGAAATTGTTATTCTGATAATTTTTCAGTTTAAAACAAGCAACACTTTGTACATAAGAAGAAAAACCGGTTTATATACAATTACAAATCATTTCAAGAATAATGTTTTATTAATCAAGTATTTTCTCTTCCTTTAAGTTCACTCTTTTCTACACGGAAATATTTCATCGCCTCTGCATGGATTTGGAAGCGAAGTTTCCATTTCCGGTCGTTTTTTCTTAGTTAATCCTGCTAGCAATCTCTTTATCTGAGCGATTGCTTTCCCCGGATTTAAGCCCTTAAAAAATAATTAATTCAATATTCAAATATGACCTATTGAAAACGGGTATTTTGGTATTTAAATTATGCTTTAAATCTTTCACCTTTGGACATGTCTTAGTACAATTAAAGATAGTGTGACAACGATATACCGAAAAATAATCTCGCAATTTACTAAGTCTTTCCCTATGCCCCATATCTCGTGAGTCCATAATCCACCTGTATGCCTATATGAAATTTTCAAGAATTAATCCCTAATTATTAGTTCCAGATTTTTATGTTATACCTGCAGAAGAGTTGCGGGACCTAAAAATTTATCGCCAAGCCACCAATACGGTGGACAAGCATATGTGCAACATCCGCAAAGTATACAGTCATACAATCCATTGAGTTTATTCCTATCCTTTGGACTCTGTAAAATTTGTCGTAAACCAAGGAAATTTTCTTCTCCGGGACGCTTTAAAAATGGATCGACTTCTTCGTATTGTTTCAAAAAGTGCGTCATGTCTGGTATTAAGTCTCTAATTATATACGTATGTGGCAGAGGATACACGATTATAGGCTTCGATGATTCCTTCACCTTTCTAACATCAGAGAAACAATGTATTTGATCTTATAATAATACTATATAGTTTTTGTTTTGTTTTAATATAATTGCTTTTAACAGCAACTCAATGGCGCGACTAGAATTGTGCGATAAAGTATTACATTGTTTATTATAAAGAAATTGTTTCAAATGATACTGTACACCACTTCTAGTTACGCTACTGAGGCAGCTAAAAGTTAGCTACTACGCTACTGAAAAAGTATTTTCCCGCTTTACGTGATGCAAGCCAAGGTATTGACACCATTTATATTCATCCCGCAAGTTCCACAAATTCCCTCTCGACAAGATCTTCGAAAGGATAATGTAGGATCATGTTCTGCTTTTATCAACGTTAATACGTCTAACACCATAGTGCCACATTTATTTAAATCCACACTGAATTGTTGCATGTGCGGTTTCACATTTGGTTTTTCTGGGCTCCAACGGTATACACGAATAGTTTGAAGCCTTGGCTTCTCCTTCTTTATTCGTTGCTAAAAAGTAACCAATCATGACAATATTAAGTTTCCTAAATTAAAGTCTGAAATTTTAAAATTGGAACAAGGATTCAATATTTTCTTTATCACGATATTGACACTAACTTCTGGAGGTAGCTTGCATTCTTTCATGCTCATCTTTTCGGCTTCAATGAAGCTTTCCTTTTCGGATGGCTGTTTGTCAGATTTCTTTGCACTGGCCAAGAATCGACAATTTTGATAACCATTGCTTCGACACGTGCCTCCACGAAGAGACGCGATCGTACAGGACCAAAATTGGCTTGCATGACTGACGATATTGCGGGTAAACATATTTGTAAAAAAGTATTTTATAAGGTGCCTTTCATAAATGTTACTCAGGCTACAACGGTATATTTCGTTTTTTCAATAGTTCAATCATTTCATTTTACGATGACTCTTCGTTAAGATGGAAACAAAATATCATCGTTTCGAAAGAACTTCATAGTTATTCACAACGATTTTGTTGCCAAAAAATGAAAGTATAGGGTGTACTAGACAATAAGTATGTAGCATGGAATTTGATAACCAAAAAGATTAATTATAAAAATGAAAAGTATTTATTTTTCATCAACACTTTCTACCTAAACTTATTTTACTGAAATACGTGAATGAACCGTGAGCTGTTTAGAACAAACGCAAGTAATAAATTTCTCAATTTTTAATAACATTCAAATACGCAAATTGCAAAATTATACAGGAATTTTCCATTTGTTTTGACGCGAAGAATTGCACTTTTCAGATTGCGTACCGTTCTTGGATACTCTATAAAATTCATAACATAATTGCTGGACTGACGTAAATAACTTGATATGCGAACACAACATTGAAGTTTTGCAATAATAACAAATATTAGCTACTATCTTTTCTTTTAAACAGTTCATTATATTTATTTTTGAGTTTTACCATTTATTTTTTCATATTATTATTCTGTAAATTGTACTTCCGTTTCTTATGAATTTCTTTAATTAGTTCTATTAATTTGTACAACATTATGAGAGACTACTGAAAAATAATTCCTTCAATACCACTCCAGAAATAATTATATCATGATTGGTCCCAATATCAATGTGCAAAAATAAATTTTATTATAAAAGTCATGGAACAGTATTAACCAATTTTTCTGTATCTTATTTACAGTGTTAACTTTTTATAAATATTTGTCCTATTGTCAAACTGTTTTGTGATAAAGAACATTTTGCATATCGTACTATATTTAAAGGTCAAATGTTATCACTCTGTGTACTGGATATAATGAATTAACCCCCGCGAAGAAGTAGTCTTTCGTTTACGCGCATCGAGATATTCTAATCGTGCATTAAAAATCATACGCTTTTACTCATAAATATATAAAGTATTAGTGAATAGCATAAAGTATTTAACATCTCCATTTAACTTGAGTAGCACCTGTTGCTTCAGGTAATATATATATATATATCGTTCAAGTACCGCTTATTTAACTGTACGAAATTTTGAATTATGTACAATTTGTTAAAGTAAAAAGAAATAAATTAAAAATATGTATATTAGTCAACCACAATTGATTCATCTTAGTATCAAGAAAATATATGCGAAAAATTCATGAGACACCATAAACACAGAGGTTATAGATTTATGTAATTGATATATTTATATGTACTATTAATGGAAATATATTTATTTTTATATGTTTTACGTGTATAAGAATATTGAAATGATTTATAAATGTTTTGTATCTTTTTATGTATTACATATGATTTGTTAAATTTTTATATAAATTATACAACAGATTCAATATTTTTTATTTTGTTCTGATTTTTAATACTCTGTCATAATGAATATAAAGTATTGTATTCTTTAGACACTATGCAGGATACTGTTTTGATTATTGGTGGTGGAGGTAGAGAACATGTTATCGCTTGGAAACTTTCACAGTCTTCACATGTAAGTAAATTAAACAGAATAATAAGTATTATTTAAGGAAAAAGTAATTTTAATAATAATTAAATTATCCATCATAATATTATTCCTATGCAATATTTCATTGTAAAATATATCTTTTTCAGGTAAATAAGATTTATGTTTCTCCTGGAAATAGTGGGATCGCGTTACTCAATAAGGTCTCCTTGATAAAATTAAATGTGAAAGATAATAAGGTATATTATATGAACATTTAAATTAAAATATGAATTACATTGCAGCTTTACTAAAATCATAAAGTTTATTTTATAGGAGATAGCACAATGGAGCAAAGAAAATGGTGTAAATTTGGTAGTTGTTGGCCCAGAAGAATATTTAGCAAATGGACTAGCAGATGAATTAAAAAATGTGGGAATTAGTTGTTTTGGTCCACAAAAGGCAGCCTCTAGAATTGAAGCAGACAAATATTGGGCAAAAGAGTTTATGGACAGGCACAAAATCCCTACTGCAAGATGGAAAGGATTTGTGGATGCTGAAGAAGCAAAGAAATTTGTTATAAAGTAAATGCAAAATTTTATATAAAGATGTATTATAAGAACAAATTGTTATGTATAATAATTTATTATAGTGCACCATTTCCAGCACTGGTAATAAAGGCTTCAGGTTTAGCAGCTGGAAAAGGTGTTATAGTAGCGAAAGATCAACAAGAAGCATGTAAGGCAATAGATGAAATCTTAACAGACAAAAAATTTGGATCTGCTGGAGAATCAGTAGTTGTAGAGGAACTACTAGAAGGAGAAGAAGTTTCTGTGCTTGCATTTACAGATGGTATAATATTAAGAACTTTTAATAAATCAAATTCGACTTAGATACAATAAAATATATTTTACTTCTAGGAAAAACTGTTGTACCAATGGCACCTGCACAAGATCATAAAAGAATATTTAATGGAGATAAGGGACCAAATACTGGTGGCATGGGTGCTTATTGTCCATGTTCATTATTAAATAAAACAGATTATGATGCAGTGAAATCAAATGTTCTTCAAAAAACAATTGATGGTCTTAGAGATGAACAAATTCCATTTATTGGTTTGTAACATATAGTATAAGTATATTTATGTTCATAAAAAGTAATAAAATTGTAACAAATTTGTCTCATAAAATATAGGTGTATTATATGCTGGATTAATGTTAACAAGAGATGGACCAAAAGTTCTAGAATTTAACTGTAGGTTTGGTGATCCAGAAACACAAGTAGTACTACCACTACTAAAGTCAGATTTATTTACAATTATGAAGGTAATGTAACTACAACATAGAACACTTTAGCTAAAATTAATTTGATGTACATTCGTATAGGCTTGTTGTGAGGGTTCTTTAGTTGAATCTCAAGTTATATGGCAAGAAGGTGTATTTGCTGTTGGTGTTATTTTGGCTTCTCGAGGATATCCAGCATCATCGTCAAAAGGCCAAGTTATAACAGGTGTCGATAACATTTTGAATAAACCAAATCATTTTGTTTTTCACAGTGGAACAAGTATTTCACCTGAAGGAGAATTACTAACTAATGGTATATTTTTATTTCGCTAATTTTATATGTGAATATGTTCAATATTCCTTTAATTCAAGAATATTATTTTCATTAGGAGGGAGAGTTTTAATTACTGTAAGTTTAGCACCTTCTTTAGCTTTAGCTGCTGCTAAAGCAACGTATGCCGCGCAAAGCATATCATTTGAAGGAAAACAATTTAGAACAGATATAGCACACAAAGGAATTGCAAGGTATTTTGTAGATGTGACATATGAAACAAAAAGCAATACTAAATAAACAATATTTTCAGATCTATTTTACATCACGGAAAATTAACATATAAAAGTAGCGGCGTTGATATAGCAGCTGGGGATTCATTAGTTTCAGCTATAAAACCAGTGACTTCTTCAACTCAACGTTTGGGTACATTGGGGTCAATTGGTAGTTTTGGTGGTTTATTTGATGTAAAAGCTGCTGGCTATAAAGATCCTATTTTAGTATCTGGTACTGATGGTGTTGGTACCAAATTGAAGGTAATTTTATATTTATAGTAAATATCGCTATAGTGACGATAAATAAAAAGTATATCAATTTGTAGCTAGCATTTGAATGCAATAAACATGACACAATAGGAATAGATTTAGTAGCGATGTGTGTAAACGATGTTCTTGCACACAATGCCGAACCATTATTCTTTCTCGATTACTTTGCTTGTGGCAAACTAAATGTTGATGTTGCGCGAAATGTTATAAGTGGAGTTAGTGAAGGATGTAAAAGAGCTGGATGTTCATTAGTAAGTAAACATAATTTCTTTATTTTTATTGGTTCTTTACTCAAATATGCAAATAAAATTTTAGATCGGCGGCGAAACAGCCGAAATGCCTGACATGTATTCCAGCGGAGAATACGATTTAGCAGGGTTTGCTGTAGGCGCAGTTGAAAGAAATAATCTACTTCCGCGCACTAATGATATAGAAGAAGGTGATATTGTAATTGGTCTTCCATCAAGTGGAGTGCACAGCAATGGATTTAGTCTTGTGCGGAAAATACTAAAGTTGGCGAATAAAAAATACTCAGACATAGCACCTTTTTCAAAAAATAATCGCACGATTGGTACTTGCTTTCCTTGTTTATAGTGTATGTTAAAATTCGTATTTATAAAATTAATTTATTTCTATTTATTATGCAATAAAGGCGACGAATTGTTAGAACCAACAAAAGTTTATGTAAAAGGAGTAATACCAGTTTTACGAACAAATTTAGTAAAAGCATTTGCGCATATTACTGGAGGAGGTCTCACAGAAAATATACCAAGAGTTTTACCAGAAAATATGGGTGTTGTGTTAGACGCAACAACATGGGAAATTCAACCAATTTTTGGTTGGCTAGCAGCTGTTGGTGAGAAGTCAATTCAAATGTCCATTAAATTATCTAATTTCCATTTAATTTATACGTATTTTTTCCAAAAATATTTTTTTAGGCGGAATTAGTAAAGAAGAAATGTTGAAAACATTCAATTGTGGTATTGGCGCCATTTTAATTTGTTCAAGTAAACATAAAAATGAAGTTTTACTTAAACTACAAGCAGAAAATCCCAAAGTTATTGGATATACAAGTAGTTATAAAGGTAAGATTCATTTAACATGATTGGAATATAATTTTCTTTATGTGATATATGTATTGAAATATTTCAGACAGTAAAATTAGGGTAAATGTTAAGAACTTTGAAGAAGCAATAGAATTAGAAATGAAACAGTATGTACCAGATATTGTTTCAAGCTTAAGTAAACCTTTGAAGAGAGTAGGTGTTCTCATATCTGGTAGCGGAACCAATTTGCAAGCGTTAATTGATGCGACTCAAGATTCATCGCAACATATTGGCGCTGAAATTGTTATAGTAATATCCAATAAACCGAATGTGGAAGGACTTAAACGAGCTGAAAGAGCTGGCATTAAGACAGTGGTAATTAGCGTTCTTTTAATTATTTAATCCTTGCTGTGCTATAACAGTATCCATCATATATTTAATGTATAATAACAGGTCATCAAACATACTGATTATCCTACCAGAGAAGCTTTCGATGCAGCAATGAATGTAGAACTTGACGCTGCCGGAGTTGAGATAGTTTGTCTTGCTGGTTTTATGCGTATTCTGTCAGATAGTTTTGTTAATCGATGGCGTGGCAGTTTAATAAACGTACACCCTTCGTTGTTACCATCATTTAAAGGGGCTCAAGCACATAAAGATGCTTTAGCAGCTGGAGTACGTGTTTCAGGCTGTACAGTACACTTTGTTGAGGTGTGGAAAAATTTTAATAGAATTAATATGAACATATGATATCAGGTAAAAGAATTTCTTTATATTTTTAAAAATGTTTCTTACAGATTGACATAGATTCTGGGGCAATTATTGAACAAGCAGCAGTACCTGTATTACCAAACGATACCGTAGAATCTCTTCAGGAACGAGTGAAAACGGCGGAGCATCGTGTTTTTCCTCTTGCTTTGAAACATTTGGCTACCGGAAGAATACAACTGAAAGAAGATAATTCAATCGTGTGGAATTTTTAAACTCAAAGCGTGGTTTCATTATTTCGGAAGAAATAATTCTTACTCATTTATTATTTATCTCCTAATTGTTGAAGATAAATTGCTAACACAATTCTGAAAAGTACATATCACTGTTCACGGATGTTTTCTATTGAAAATCGAAAATATCATGTCAAGTATACTATTGTCACTTTTGTTAACAATAAAATTAGAATCTTTATTTTTTGAATGAGAATATTTTTTCTTTATTTTCGGGGGCATAGCGAGTGCTTCATTTGCAAAATCATCTAATTTAACATGAAACATTTGTTTCTGTAGTACAGGTACCAATAGATTGTATTTATCAATCTTTTTATTTATTTGTTTTGTCGTGGATTTAAAATCATCCAAAATATTTTGCCAAATTACTTCTTCTCCAGGACTTAATGGGATAGGTCCTACATTATTTCGTGCTTCTGCAAGTTTGTTTTGTAAATCTTGTTTCTGTTCTCTAATTTCTTTAGATAACTGTATCCACTCAGGGGTAAATCCATTTTCTATTAATATCTGTAATTTAAATTTGTAGATTATTTCCTAAAAATTTTTTAAGCTAAACAATTTTTCATACCTCATTTAATTTATAAGTAACAAAATCAACATATGGATTTCGAGTATTTGTATTCTCTTTTAATGGTTTACCCATTCCTGGCAAATCACTGAATTCACCTTTATTCATGGCTTCTTGAATTAAATCTTCCACTAGACGATCCATACCAAACCGTGTTTTAATATCTTTTGCACGTTGTTTATCCATTCCAACCAATGTGTTACGCTCTTCAGCTTGCAATCTTTTTAACCTATGCTCCATTACATTATCAACAGCTTTTTGAGCCTTTTCTATACTATACAGCTTTTGTCTTTTACTAGGTGTCCCAATTCCTACATTGTATGCTAAGTAATGACGATGTTGTGGTGCTGTATGCTAAAAATATGTATATGTTTAGATCAATAAAAAATCACTAAATAAAATGATGTATAAGCTTTAATATAAGATATCATACTTTGATATCAAATTCTTGAACTTCAGGTAACTCTGTAGTATTGTCTTTCTGTTCCATTCTTGCTTTACGAATTTGTCTATAGGCATTTTCAATCTGTGGGTCACAATGTGCTATATAATATGTATGCTACATAATTCTCAAATATAGAATATTATACCTCAGAAAATTTGACTGCACTAGCTTCTGCTGTACCACTGTCTGGATGAAACCTTTTTGCCAAATAGACAAATGCTAGTCTTAGTGTTTCATCTTCACAGTCTTCTGGAACCTCCAATGCCTGATACCATTTCTTAACATACAAAATTTAATCACTATTCATGCATGTGTATTAATGTACCACAATGATATTTGAAGTAGCAAACGAGCAATATAATAATACAAGTTGTACCTTCATATTAAGTTTATGTGAGTGCCTTTTTATGTACATAAAATCCACATATGGATTACAGAGGGAATGTCTAAACGACTTCCCACTCAAACAATGAAATTTTAACATGATTTTTAAAAAATGTAATGCCTTTTTTTATATAATTACGTAATTAATTGGACTATAAGTGTTATATATGTATATGTTAACTATCGTTATTAAAAAATTGATTAAATACACAACGTAGTAACCTATGCAATTTTACATTAACAACTTGCAAATTATACATTATATGTGATAATGTCTTAAAATGTAGATTCTTAAAGAACCTACGGGTTACAATAATGTTACAAATTATTAAATTATAATAAATTTGTATACTGTTTCACAAGATTTACAACGCAAAATGTCAACATGACATTGACGTTTCAAAATATATACATGTGGCCGTAGACAGAGCCGCCGATGAAGTTTGTGGAACCCGGGTAAAGTCGATATTATTTTCAACAAATGCAATTGACTTTCGTTATATTATTATAGACAACAATTAAATGATAAAAGAGCTTTTTATACAGCGTTTGAAAACTTCAAATAAAAGATTTGAATCTTTTGGAAAATTTAAGTTTAGGGTGCTCTGTTTCCAGAGACTCACTCAAGTATTTTGCCTAAACTTAACGATGACACAGTATACAGAATTCAATACGTTTATCATAAAATTAGCTGTTTATTATATAATCCTTAATTCATAAACAATATAAAGTTATAAATAGTATCTTTTATCATTGCTGACCTATTTCAAATATGTTATTTTTAAATTGAGAAATATTCGCGCAATCTAGTAATAACAGGTGTGCGTTTCTAGGGAAGAGTGTTAAGCTTTTGTTATTCGTATTATTTCTGAAAGTGTCAAGATGTCGTTTGTATTACATTCGTGTTTAGCTGTAAAATAGAGAGAACAAATGCAAATTTGAAATTAAATTATAAATTATAATGACAAGTAATTACTGTGAATGAGTATAATTCTGAGAACAGTGGATTTATTAGTTGTAAAGTTCAGTCTTACAGAATTTCGTGTGAAGTTACTCAAACATTTATCGTGATTGGTATAAGATTTCTTTTCTTTGCCTATGTTTAATTTTAAAAGATTACTCCAAATTAAGCTACTACCTCAGTAATTTTATTATGTTACATGATTTGTAAGATAAAGAATCTGTGATAATTTCGATATTCACACATTGATACAAACAATACATGCTACACATGTGAATAAAACCGGATGTGTACATTTTGTAGGCATGCGTATTACCATATTGTGTCTTTTTTCGCTTTCCGTTGACGTCAGTTTTCCATGTACTTGCATAAAAAAGCGTTACGAGAGATTCTAGAATTTATAATTCGATTGTTTTAAAGGCACAATTATATTTATTTTATGTTGTATCAGTTGATGTTGTAAATGTTCGGTGAAATATAACATTTGTATGGTGTGTTTGATGCGCTGAACTTCATCGTGATTCTTGCGAGTTTGCGATATAAACATGCAAATGCAAGAAGCGGAAGGAGCTGATGGTACGTAAATGTACATTATTTCTATCACGTGTATTTTACTTCTTATTCTCAAAGTATTTAATGAAAGAACGAAATATTACAATATTCAGTTATGACCATTGTGATATACTTAACCTCTATTACCCTATTGGACATTAGGGTTTATATGTATATCAGTATTGCATAGTGGTTACAAATAAATGAAACTACCAATTTTTGTTTAGGCTCACCATGGAACAACTCCAGTGGCTGCGATGAAGAACGTCGACCAACCCAAAAGGAGGGTAAAAAGTCGAATATATTACCTCTTTGGGGAAATGAAAGGACTATGAACTTAAATCCATTAATTTTAACAAATATACAGTCGTCTCACTATTTTAAAGTTAATTTGTACGAATTAAAGACATACCACGAGGTTATTGATGAAATTTATTACAAAGTGTCTCATTTGGAACCATGGGAGAAGGGAAGCAGGAAAACAGCGGGCCAGACTGGCATGTGTGGAGGCGTGAGTATGTTTTCTAATACACTATTAATTCTTAATTTTTATTTATTGACTTAAAACTAAGGAGACCACAGAATTGTTACCATACGCAAGAAAGAACTCCAAATTTATAGCACTTTAAAGGACCTGGACACTCAGTGAAATGAGAACTACCAATAAAAATAAGAAAGGTGAAAACATTTAAAAATAAATTGTACAAAGTGGAAGTTTTAAGTATTTTAGACTTCCACTAATAATGTACAATCAGGGATCAGTATCAAAATATTGGCCACGAACCAGTCTGAATTCAGACACTGAGCAGACAGTCTCACTTAACAGCACACTTACTTATTGCAGAGTAGCATGTTCTCGGTCAATATATTATAATATAATATGAATGAGATTAATTGACATAGGGGGGTGTAAATTTAGCGGTTCATGCAGGTTAGAGGCGTTGGCGCTGGAGGAATTGTCTCGACGGCTTATTGTCTGCTGTACAAACTCTTCACCTTGAGGTTAACACGGAAACAGTTAAATGGTCTTATCAATCATCCTGACTCACCATATATTCGAGCATTAGGGTTTATGTATATTAGGTAAGAATAATAACAGTGTAATATTACAGTTATTATTAACTCATTTGGAACAGTATCAGTCACATAAGCATAGATACATAGATTATGGATGGTTTTATAGTTAAGATGTACCAGAACTTTATCTGTTGTGAATGAGTTAATAATTGTCTAATCTAATATATTATACTTAAAATTATTGTTAATGTTGATAGATATACACAACCACCAGCTGACTTATTTAGTTGGTATAGCGATTATCTAGAAGACGAAGAAGAGTTAGATGTTAAAGCTGGAGGAGGACAAGTAATGAAAATGGGTGATATTCTCAAACAATTTCTTACTAAATTAGAATGGTTCTCAACACTATTCCCAAGAATACCAGTGCCTATACAAAAAGAACTTGAGCATCGATTAGCAGAACGGTTTCCCCAACAATCCATGAATGCTCGGAACGCGAAACCACCTATAACATTGAATAGTCATGGAAAATATAGTAACAGTGGCAACAGAAAAGATAATGGCAATCTTACATCTCGCAATCAACCACGACATATCCCTGATAGCGAAGCTCAATGGGGTGAGGCCGAAAGAACAAGCCAGTGGCGAGCCAGGTGCGTCCACGTGGTATGAATACAATCACGTTACTAATTTATATAAGTTAATAATATTCTATGAACTTGTCAGGGAAGTGGGGTGAAGATTAAAGACGTACCATCTCCAGGAAAATACCCTTGATCTCAATGTATCATCGTTCAGTTTTCTTTAGTACATGTGTATGTTTTCATTTGAGTCTTGTACAGTTATTCGCTCGCTTTTGTAAACTTAATTTAATTAATTTGTTTCTGGGTACATTATCTACTTTTTACTATTATCTACTTTGAATTTTATCGAATTTTTTCGCATTACTGAAGTCATCTCGATATTCATAATAACTGTACACTGATCTTTTTTACACATTCGATATCAAGGATTATACAAATTGTTGTGTAATATCGAGGTGTTTGAAATGAATCATTTTGTTGTATTTTGCATTACAAATAATTGCATCGTACATATGTATTTTACATTAATTGATATTTTAAAAATGAAACTCATCATTCGGCGTTACTTCCCTTCGAATAATGTTTTTTTCTAGATCTGATGAGGAACGTAAGGATAAGTACAGAGATCGGGAACGTGAACGAGACCGTATCAGAGATAGAGAACGAGAACGAGCACGGGAAAGAGATCGAGAAAGGGATCGTCATTTTAGACGATCAAGTAGTCGCGATCGAAGTCGAAGGCAAAGAGATTATAGAAGTCGTAGTAGAGACAGATCGCATAGAGATAGGAGTAGAGACCGTTACCGTGACAAAGATCGTCATCGAGATAGGTAATTTGTTCTTTAGATATTTTATTAATAAAAAGAATTCTGAATTTTTATCAATTATAGGAGAGGGTCGCCTTACGATTATGCCACAGAACTTGCTCGGGAAAGGGAGAGACAACGAAGAGAATAAAAACATGTACTGATATGTATATATCGACATAAATGTTTGTACGAGTGTAACTATAGAGATAAAAATGATTTAGAACCGAGCCATTCGAACACCACCGCGTTTTAAAGAAATTCCTACTCCATTTGGAGTAATAGCCTAAATTTAATTCGATTATATTCACCATGTAGTTTACATGTTTTTATAAAATAAATTCATGATTATAATTATTGTGTCTCCTTGCTTTATTCCATAAAACAAAATTCCTTGTATGTATAAACTATATTGCGAAAAGTAGTTTTTTTAAATTAAACAATCTCAATTAAATTCTGTCGAAAATTTAGTTAATTCGTAGTACGAATGCATTGTACCATGGCGCGTGAGTACTTTGGATCGAAGTTAAAAATGGCGACGGATTGTTGCCTCTCTACCGCAGTTGAACGCAACTGAGCAGAAGTTTTACCGAAACATGAGAAAAATATTTATTATCAGGTGACAGCAACCGCGTGGCCAATTTTCAAAGGTGATAGACGTTTTCTTTTTACAAAGGAATTTATCAATATTAAGTCCGATTTGACGTACATATCTATACAACAGTATTGCTATGTTATTTCTCCGTATTACACGTGTACAATGTTAATACTTATTTCATGGAGCGACTAATTTGGTCAAAATTATTGTGACTGACTCGACAATGATTTTTTATTATTAATAATGTAAATTAATCTAATTTTTATAAAACCTTCCAGTGTATGTATGTGTTGAATACTTGACTGTATTTTTTCAAATTATATTAAACAAGGAGTTTAAACAGAACAAAAAAGTGGCATGACGCTGAATCTTTAAGACCACAGTCAGCTACTTATAGTTTCGTTAGTATTCTAATATCTGAAGTGAAATAATTGCGCGCCATCTACAATCTTATGCTAACATATGTTCTAACTTGCGTTTTTTCTCACTTATGTTGCTGTTGGCAACGCGATTGGCAACAAGCCATATTATATCATATTATTATATACATATTATGTAATTATTTATGTTTAATAGCCGTATACATATACTTTTATATTAAATCAAGTATTTTAATTATATAAGAGCCACTAATTTATTAAAATAATTAGCTATACAATGACGTTAACGGTTCTTACTGTTTTATTTGTATTAAGTGCTTTGGCGCTAAAATTTAAACATAATTCAAAACATGGAGGCCACGTTAGCTAACGAATGGTTCATATGAATAAATATATGTGTATTATGCATATAGGAGAAGAAGGTACCACTTCCCACTACTCATTAGATTTTTGGATGCTAAATTTTTTAATTTTTGTATTCATAAATTTTCAAGTTTAGAACTTCAGAAATTTGAAGATTTGAAATCTGGAAATTTTTGGAATCTTGAAAAAGGAAATATTGAAATTTGAAAATTTATAAATATGAAAATAACTGGTTCTATTTTAGAATTATTATATAAGTGCGAGACACACCAGTTCATCTTCTTCATATGAGAATCTTAAATTTTTCAGATGATTGGCCGACGCTGTGCTCTCGTTGCTTTGGGCGGACTTTTGATTCTTGTCCTCAGTGTCAATGTATATTTCATACGAATGATCGTAGAGAGCTCGTCGCACAAAGCCTCCTCAAAAGGTATGCCAGCCTCACAATTGAAGCCTGAACAGGAAGAATTAATATCTCAGGCAGAACAAAATTTACAAGTTCTGCAAAAATCGGTCGCAAAAAATATGGCGAAGAAGATTATGGATGAGATTCAAATATTACCATCAAGATACTTCAAGCAGAATACCAGTTACATGATAGTATTGGACCGATTGTTAACTGAACTGAGAATAACGCCTAATGTTCGTGAAAATATATGGAATATTCCTAATAATAACGTTAGTAGTATACTGAATATTTAGACAATATAAAATAAGTAATATTGTATTTATATTAATATTGTATTTTTAGTGGCCTGATGCTCATCAATTAATTCCACCGGTTGCACCTGAACTGGGAACAATACTGGACACTTTACGCAAATCAAGAGTGATACGAGCGGATAACGCGCCACTTGGTACGCAACTGAAATTAATGTTAACATTGGAACACGGGACGAAAGCGATGTTCAAGCCTCAGTGGTATTCTAGGGACGCTATTATTCGAGGGCCTGTTTACCACGGTAAAGACAGGCACAATGCTGAAGTTGTAGCATTCCACTTATCTTCCTTACTGGCCTTAAGAAGAGTACCTCTTACCGTTATCAGAAAACGTATGTACGTTTCATTTACATTTCAGTTAAATTCTATCAGGATACCATGCAGGATATAAGGATTCTCCATGAAAGAAGTAAACACAATTCCTTCATCAGTTTACAACTTCTCCAACTATCAAACTTTCTGGAATGTTACATTTTTAAATTTTTAAGTTAATTTAAGTTGTAGATTTCAAAATCAGTTTACTTATTTTTTCATGAAGAATCTAAAGTTTCTAGTTTTGAAGTATCTTGTGTAGTCTGACCCACAATGTTACTTGGAAAGATATTTAAAAAAGATTGTTACCCAGAAAGATAATTCAAATTATATTTGCAGTCGATTTAAGGAACGAGATTCGACCACGAGCGACCCCCGAGCTTTACGCTACCATGTACCAAGACGGTAACGATACTTGTCTCTACGGAATCTGCCATTACTGTTCGCCCGCAGATCCAGTTTGCGGATCGGGAGACGTTTTGGAGGGTGCTTTAATTTCTTGGCTACCGCGGTACTTAAAACTTGTGAAGCACCGTCATCCATGGCAGAGAACATACAAAAGAAACAAATTTGCCATGTGGGAGACGGACGACAATTACTGTGAAAAAGTATAAATCTATTGTACTTCTTTGTGAGTTAAAAATAGTATCAATACATGCATGTTGTTTTTAGGTGAAAGATTCCAAAGCATATTCACCACAGTCATCGAGTAGGCTTTTAGATTTAATCGACACAGCTATTTTCGATTTTTTAATGGATAATGGGGATCGCCATCATTATGAACTGGCGCAGAATAATTTTCATAACCCCGCTGTTTTATTAATTGATAATGGGAAGAGCCTGGGAAATCCTGACGTTGATCATTTTGATATTTTAGCTCCATTGTATCAGTGTTGCATGTGTGTATTTATTAAATATTTTTGTGATGTTATTTCATGGCTTATTTAAGATTAATATTTTTCTTATTTTGATTAATATTTTTACCTTAGGATTCATAAAACTACTTGGGATCGTTTGAAACTGTTCAGTGGTGGAACTTTGAGCATAGCTCTTGGAAGACTCGTTGAACATGAGTCTATGATGGCGGATGTTCAACCGCTTGTCACAGATGCCCACTTAAGTGCCATGGATAGGAGATTGCTTACTATTTATGCGGTTGTAGAATATTGTTTAAAAAGTAAGAAATATGCTTCGAACGTTATTCTGGATCACCGGTAGTTCATCTTTCACAAGCTCTAGTGCATTTATCAAATTTGAATGTTAGGAAAATGTTCCTGCTGTGAGCTATGAACTGTATCTTTAAGTACCAATTCAAAGTGTTGGTTTAATTTAAGATTTCTAAAAATCTTATTGGATTGTTATTAGCACGAAAATAATGTACATAGTAGAAACAAATAAAATAGCTTTATACGGTCTATGTAATGACCTTGTTTTCTTTAAATACCTGACCCTGAAATTATAGATAATTTAGGATTTCATACTGCATCGCATACTTATGCGCAGTTGCACTGCGCACATTACGCTTCAGAAAGGTGATTCTACGAATTACATCAGAACGTAACTTAACGTTTGTTATAAATGAACCAAGGAGAGCATAAGTAGTAGCAGGTGGCATGAATGCTTTGAGAAATTTCTGAATCTGAAATTCGGTACCAGGAGAATACGAGTGAGTGAAGTGCAGAACGAAAGATTTAAAAAAATTCTTGAATTTGAAACTTGGTATCAGGGAAGCATAAACAGCTAGGAGGTAGCAAGAGTATCACTTCTTGACATTTCAATAACTTCCAGAAATTTTCAAGAACTACTTGTCAAATCTAAGGTACTGATTTTGGAAAGTGGTATTGAATAAACACGAGGAGGTGGCACGGCGGTTTTGGAAATTCTCGATTTTGAAATTTGGTGACAGGAGAACATAAGTGGCAATTTCTAAATTTTTGGAATAATTGTATAACATATTTATGGCTTTCGACTTAGCACACAGAAGACGTTTTAGAGTTACTTAATATTGCTATTTTAAGTGTTGCATTGTCTAAGAAGTGGAAAATGTCAATATTTTAGAATGTACGGTATGTCAAATATAGTTTGTTAGTTCCAACTTTCACCATTAGATGGCGAAGCATTTTAAGAAAAATGTAATTCTCTATATCATCGACAAGATACAGTATAGTGAGCGAACTGTTATAATGACTCAATATATTGCAATAATATTGGCATAAAATAAATATATAATAAACATATATTAATATATTAATATATTAATCAATAAAATCGATATTAATTGAATTAAAAAAAAAATGCACAAGTGGCGCCATCTCTCCGGCGAACAGGCTGAACTACACACTTTTGAAACTGGGCCTTGATTAGTTCTCGCACTCTACCGCTAGACGGCGACACTCAAGACAGAAGCAAAAACTATGAATTTTATATCATTTTCACATATTTCATTCATTTCAAATTTTAATGCAATACTTGTTTTAAATAGTGGCTCTTTTGTTTTTATTCTTGATATGACAAGAAATACAGTTCTTCCTTTTTCAAGGAAATTTGATGAGAATGACTAAATAAATATTCTAAACAATTTAAAGTTTTAGTGTGATTTATTTGATGACACAATAATTATTGTTATTTGAATAAAGTTCGAGTGCAGCGTCGTACAGCGTATAAATACGTTACAAACGTAAAAAACCTGTAAATGCGACTGTATAATTATTATTACGTTACATGCACATCTCGTATTCACCACGTACCACCGATCGAAGTTCGAGGATCGGTTTGAAAACCTGTTGAACATGTACAATATGTATAGTCTGCATAGCCTGTTTTCTGTCTCTCCGACATGTTGCACATAAGGGATCAATTCCTTTGCCTTCTATCGTTTTTTTTTACACTTTACATCGTTATAAAAAAAAAAAAGAACTCGCTGGCTAGCAACTGAGACCTCAAACCGATTTGCATCTAGTGCTATCGTAATGTCTCGCTCGTATTTACAATGTTACATGACCAGAATTACTCACGTATCTTAATTATAAATTTAATCCGTAACATACATTTAGCGCCGTCATTGTTAAGTTGTGTACGTGTGTGTATGTGTGTATGTACGCCGTGTGTACGTGTATATATTATTATTATATTAACATTTTTTTTTAATTAAATATAGTTCTCGTAGCAAAGTATGTATAAATAGACTATTTTTGCACGCACACCATCCAGTATTCGCTTCGAACTGCGCTGCATTCCTAAAGGCGAGACAAATACACTTCGTTTGAGCGTGTTCCGTCCATGAGATCTGTCTATCGATTAAGATTAGCTCTATTACCTGAAGATAATGGACGAGAGGAATGACGGTTTCTCGATCCCTAAAATCATGGCTCAGTTCGAAGACCTCTTTTTTTTGTTGTATTACACGACTTACACGATAATACTGTATATTCCATCCAAATTTCTCGAGTAGAAGATTCGCGTCAAGTTACATCTTAATCGTACTTGATTTGATCGTAGAAATGTATCTGTTTAAAATAGATTCGTACTTCCGTAACGGCAGCGTGAATTATTGCATCGCGTACACTAGTTGCTGTACACGTTTACGTCCAAACGTTCCAAGACATGCGTCTCTTACTTAAGTTTTAATTACATATCACACCGAGGTGCTTTACGCACATAAAAAATCTAGAATAAATATAGGCCAGTTGTAGGCATTCGAAAAATTCTTGACATTTATCATTCTTTTCTTTTTTTTTTCATTTGTAATGCACATCGCTCCGCACCTTACGTAAGAGCAAATAGAAGGACGTATTTTATAAAGAGCATCAATAATATCACGTACTGTCGAAAACTCCTCTTGGTTTTCGCTTTTATAGTTCCATAATTCGCCGTTCGTTTGATATATGTAACTTCATTGTAAAAAGTTAAAAAAAGGAAAGATCTGTATCCTAAAGATATCCAAAATTTATTTTTGATTCTTTTTATTTCTTTTGGCTTTTTTTTCGTTTTTTTTTGTGTCACTCTTTTTTGCGCATTTTACGTCTCGAATAGTATAAATCGTTTTTGAGAAACTGCTTGTTACAAACTGGCCCGATGCACATGATCGTCTTTAAAAGTACTGCCTTGCTCTCGTCGCTGGCAGTAAGAACTATCAAATTAAAGCGCTGATTCTACGCCCCTCGACGAAGACGTTGATGAACTCAAATCTTCAGAGTGTCGAGTGTGCGACGAGTCAAGGGAGGTAATCGAGTCACTGTCGTTGCTGTGAGGACTCGAATAATTGGCTGCTTCCTGTAACCTCATCAACATGTTCAGCTGCAACAACGGGAAATGCGAATTAATTATCATATTGTGAGATTCATGCAAATGTGCTTTATGAATATTATACTTTGATAGTGGACGGTAAACAGGAAGTCTTGCAGTTCCATTAACACTTTGTGGTCCGCCAATATATACAGATTACTTTAATATATTAATCAGTATTAAATTCAATACAGAATTTAAATTTAAACTAAACATCTTTCAGTTGTTAGTATAATTAGCACTTTGCATACAACTTCACATTATTAGCTGAGGATTTGATCTACTCATATTAAAATGCTACCTACATCAATCTTTTTAGTATGTACATACAACCACAATATTAATAAACGAGTCTGGTGTGTATCATTTGCAATGAGAACTAAATTCAGAAGATAATAAAATATTAAAGTATGTGCCAGCTTCAGACTCAGGTAGAATTAAAGTTCAATGCGGTATATCTCAAAGCGTCAATTGCAGTAAAAATAAATTGAAACAAGAATTAACTGCAACATCAGTAAGAAGTATCATTCTGATAGAAATTAATAGCAGTAAAAAGAGATATTAACCAGCGGATCTCCTTCAGTGTCGCTGTGCGTGCTGCCGAGACTTTTTACGCTGGATGCGCCGACCCCGGAAGTGTGTCCCGAAGTAACGACATCATAACCAACGTCTTCAGGCCGTAAACGAAGCAGAGCATCACTGCCGCCGTGCACCGCGTGCGTAGAAATCCACGGATAGCTCGAAGTGATAAATTGAGCTGGATCTTCCCAGGAAGAGTCGCCGTTTCCATTTCCACTCACACGTCTGCCGTAAAGTGTTAATCCTTCCCTAACCGCTTCGACCAGATATGGTATTACGGAGTAGTTCCACAGGTCCGTGAACCATACTTGAGAACCCGTTACTTCCATCGGACAGGACAGAAATAGCCGTGGACCTGAAAATCGAGCATTCAGTGATCGATGTTTCGCCGGCAACGTACAGAAACGAGATAAAGGAAACTTTCAGCGATTTACCTATAGTCACGTCGGAGCTGCTATGCGTTTCTAGGAACTTGTTGAGATGTAGCCAAACCCGTGGTAACCATTCAACCACCGCTGCCATTTCTGCGTTCCTGGTACCGCCGCATTCGCGTAACTCATGCTCCAATAGTTTTCGTCTGAGGTAACGGCCCAAGAAACCTTTTACTGGCTCCATGTGATTGGCGCACAGCACCCACCTAAAACGGTACAAAGTTAGACTGTTATATCAGAAGGATATAAACATAGTAACTTTGAAAGCTTTAACTCTCAAGCTTATGTTAACATTGCATAGTTTAATGTTATATAACAACGTGTTTTGTAATTGGACATTATATCTTTTGTACTTGATTACATTGTAGCATTGTACTGTTGTCATTATCAGCAATTTATGATAGAGTCAGGGGTCTAATTTACATTCTAAAAGTTTCGTCTAACTCATACATGAAGCTGAACCAGCCTAGCTCTTGTACCAGTAATAAAATATAGATAAGCAGCAGAGAATTGAAGTTCTAAAACGAAGCAAAACGTGCCTAAAGTTGTGATGTAACTGAAGATTCGTGGTGCTACAGGTAGCCTGACTCATGGTTCCGATGATGGCTGGACAGGACGAGTGTCTGGTGCCGAGAAGGCCGCTGAACAACTCTCCTAATGACGCAGCGTGTTGGAGATTTTCAAGAATGATCACTCTGGGTAGTTCATCGGCTGCGTTGGAGTCGCATCTTTCAGCGATGTGCGCGAGATACTGTCTGAGTTCTTTGCTGGATTTGTGATCGACGTTGAATGTAGCCACCGCGGTCGCATCCTTCGTATCGTTATCTGCATCTACCAAGGCATGAGCCAATTTTCCGGCTAAATAGCTCTTGCCGGTGCCACTCGGTCCGCATAGAATAACCCGACGATGCTCGGTCAGCAGAGATATCAATCGCTGCACAATGGATCGCGGTATTAGAGTGTCCACGGCGAGCCACGAGTAACCGGAAAGCACCAAATAAATAGTCTTCACGTGGCCAATCAGGTAGCCGCAGGGAAGCAATTCTGGATGCTGAGAGTCTGTCGTACATCTGAAACATCGGTGTAACCGTGAATTCTGAGAAAGATCCATAACAACAAAAAAATTGCGAGGTAATCACCTAGAAGCTTCGCCAAGGTGATAAGCGGAGACGCATTCAACGCCCAGACCCAAATTCGTCACAGGATCTACTCTGGAAACGTATTCCTTGAAACAACGTCTCACGGTTGAATCCAGCGAGTCCCACGTTGTTTTATTGCTGATGCACACGTTCGCGATCACACAGTGAGGAGGTTCACCCATGCTGCCATCCGAAGTACTCCCAGTCACAAGGTTGTAATTGAAATTCTTCTCGCTGCCCAGATAGATGGCCACATTGATCCTTTTCCCGTCTGTGTCCTGTTCCAACGTTGGCTCCCCGACTGTGGAGGTGTTTGATGGCACCACTGTATGTTCTGGTACGTTCAAGTCTTCCAACTGATCTGTGGTTCCACTGCTGTCGCCGTTTGCGAGTGCAGCGACGGTGGAAGCCACTTCTGTCATGCTGAAACGTCTGTCTGGATCACTGGGCAACGACGACTGCGAGGATGTTAGAGACTTTGATGTTACTAGTCTTTGCAGACGTTCGTTGTTCTGCTTCAGATTGAGCATCTCGTTCTGTAAATAGATATATTCATTGTTAGATGTGGAATGCTTGTTAAGAGGAAGATGAACGCTGATACATTTGAATCTTTGTTTTAGATGTACATGGAGTGTACTTTCTTTAAGGGTTGGAAATATGAAAATGGTTCAACGTTAGCTTATATATACTACAAAGCAACCATATATTTTTAGGAGGTCCTCAAAAGCTAATAATACTGATTAACATTTACATTTAGATTACTATTAATATCATTGAAAGATGTAACAAAACACACCCTCATTTTGATGACGGTGTCCTTCAAGGACTCCAACTGATGAGCCGAAGAAAGAGCTTCGAGCCTAATGTCGGTCAACACAAGATCCTTCTCCCTCAGTTGTTTCTTCAGCTCCACAACATCCTCGTCCTCTTTCTTGTACAACGCAGAGCTGCTCTTGCTTCCAGTCAGAGGATTCTCGACTTCCGGAGACTTTTGCCCGTTGCTTCTAGCACCCTGTCCCTTGGCGGAGTCGTGTTTGGCAGCGGTGGGTAACCTGGGACTGTTGGGTGCACTGAGATCTCCGCTGGTGGTTTCTTTGCAGTCCTCAGCATCGGAAACGGAGCCGTGTCTGTTCTTTCGCGACCTCGAGAAAGCCTTCGAAAAAGAGCTACGAAGCCAGCCCTTCTTCTTTTGGTGGCTGCTCGCCGAACATGCGCTGCTCAACGAATTCAGCGACGTGACACTATCCGCGGACAACTGCCTCGCCATCGAAGCACCCTGGTGATTGCTGTTCCCGGTGCACCCGGTGGTCCCGGAATCAGAATCGCCGAGAGTGTGACGGCGACCGTTGTTCGCGGACGGTCCGTTGTTCAGGCCGGCTTCGGCGCTCTGTTTTCGAAGCCTTTCGATCGTCTCTCGAAGCTCCTGCAGCTCGGAATCCTGGAAATTAGATGGACACTCAATTTCGGAGTAACACAAGTTTCACACAAAGGACTTTTGTCGTAATGTACTAAATTTATTCTTAGGAAGATTTGGATTGGGGAGAATGTAGGTGCAAGGTAGATTTGGATAAGGCAGATTTGGGGATGGAATGTTAGTTATTGAAGTTTGTAATTCTGCAAATGGTACAGAGATTTGTATGAAGTATAACTATCAGTTTTATCAGCTGGTTAGAGATGGTTATTAATTATAGTGATATAAGATACTTCATAGGAAATATTTCTTTCTTTCGTTTAACTGTAAATAAATGTAGACCAAGTTTCCTTAGTTTTGAGATTAATACGCTTTGCAAAAGTGGAGCTTAGAGTCTTTGAAATCATTTAAAGGTTTTGTAATTCTTCCTTTTAAGGAAGTAAGAGGTTCAAGTTTTTATTGGATTATTCGAGATTAATGGGCGCCCTTATGCGAGTTAAGGAAGCTGTGAATAATTGCTTGCATCATTAACGACTATATACTCGGTGATTTATCTTGTAGGACAGTAAAAACTAGCTTGGAGAAACTTTTCTTTTCCTGTACACGGTTCGCGAGCGAAGACGAAATTGTAATGATAGCGAGCAAACAGCAGTTTTGCTGCGCAAAAATGAGTGGAATAAATTGATTTTGTATGGGGTCTTGTTTTTGAGCAATATAACACCTCGTGTATTATATAAGTGGTTCGTACTATGTGTTGTATACATTTTCAATTTTTTAATGTAGAAGTATCAAATTATTGTAGTTTCAAATACTTTCAGTATTCAATTTTTCCAATTTCCAAACTTAGAAATTTTCATTTTTTCAATTTGTCAATTTCTCAATTTCTCAATTTGTCAATTTGTTAATTTCTTAATTTCTCAATTTCTCAATTTGTCAATTTCTCAATTTCTCAATTTCTCAGTTTCTCAATTTCTCTATTTCTCAATTTCTCAATTTCTCAATTTTTCAATTTTTCAAATTTCTCAATTTCTCAATTTCTCAATTTTTCAAATTTCTCAATTTCTCAATTTCTCAATTTCTCAATTTCTCAATTTCTCAATTTCTCAATTTCTCAATTTTTCAAATTTCTCAATTTCTCAATTTCTCAATTTCTCAATTTTTCAAATTTCTCAATTTCTCAATTTCTCAATTTCTCAATTTCTCAATTTCTCAATTCCTCAATTCCTCAATTCCTCAATTCTTCCATTCTTCCATTCGTCAATTTGTCAATTCGTCAATTCTTCCACTCTTCAATTCTTCCAATCTTCAATTCTTCAATTCTTCAATTCTTCAATTTAAATACCTTTTGATCTAGTAAGTTGCTAATTCAGAAATTTGAAAATCCATCGTTGCCCTCGAATGTTATTTTTAATTACAGAAATGTCTTCACTATAATAATGGCAAAGTTATGATAATCACCCTGCCCTTCAAATTTGCTTGAAAGTATGCAAATTTGTACTCCATTCGCAATGCACTTTCGTTCAAGATACAAATGGCTACAGTGCAATCTCGTAAGTGAAAATGAAGGAAAGTAAGATACTGAAGGCCGATTTATCATTTCACCATAACTAATCCAGCACTTAGGTTATGTGCTGAGTAAGTCTCTCATTTCTCCTGTTTACGAATATAAGCACGAACAAAAATAGCAATAACTTTAGAAACGATGAATCATATTCGAGTTCAGTAATGTTGGTATATCAACCTACTACATAGTTGAACTCAATTTTCCTCCTCAAAATAGAATTCAATTTATTTCCCTCCCATCAAGGAACTCATCGTTGCTTCAGTATTTTTGAAAATTTGCAAAACGACAATAAATATAAATTTGCATTTTGAGCAAGTTATAATTAAGGACTATAATTAAGTCTCAATTAAAAGTTCAAATGCAATATTCAACTGAAATCACATTTGACTAACGATTACAATTTAATCCTCACGTAAAGAAATCTTTAATTAACCTAATAATTAATTACCTTAATCAAATAAGTTAACACGAAACTCTACCTACTCCATCTCCACAAAATGTGAAATTTCAAGCTCCAAAAATTTTCTCAAAATCATCTCCCATCGAAGAAGTAGTTTCTATGAAGAGGACAAGGCTCCTTTTTATGACAACAGGCGCAATTATCCGATTCGCTGACCACAGAGTCGCTGCTCCAGGACTCCGTCGTGCTGAACAATTGTTTCATAGTCATCGAATCTTTCTTTAATTCATCAGACTTCTCTTCCCGCCCGTTCACCTTAAATCGTCGAGCGCCATTTTCCGGGCGAATTTTCTGACGAGGTCTCGCCCTGTCGGAGATACTCTTTAATCCCCGTCCCAATTTCGCATGAAAGTTGCTGAGCCTCTCCATCGTGGCTGTTCTCTGAGCCTTTCGATCCTTCCCCGATCCACTCGTATCCACGTTTCTCTGACGTTTAACATCCTTGCTGTCCTCGTTGGTCGACCTCTTCAGGGATTTGCCGGACAGAGCAGAACCCTTCGACGAAGTCGACTTCGATTCGATCGAGTAGCTGTCGGAATCAGATACCCGATGAGATCGCGAGGCAGGTATTTTACCGTTCACTGATTGAATTTGTTTGTCGGAAAGGAGTTTCCTTTGATCACTTGGTCGTCGACCTCGACGAGTTGAAGACAAATCCCCGGGCTTGTCCGAATTTTTAGTCCCTTGCATCACGTGGCTGGGGTTACAAGTTCTCGAGTGTGGGCTCTGAGAGGTTATGGATGATCCGGAGAGTAACCGAGTTCATGTTCGATTGTGCGGAGCTTCAGGTTCGCGTGGCACCTGACATCTTGCAGCGAGGATGGGGTTGGAGTTTCTTGGGAAAATTTGAAAACTTTGACACTTGGAATTTTGGAGTGAAGATGGCTGCGGGTGAGGGAAGAGCTTCGAGATATGATGAGATATTGTTTTTCGAGGTTGTGGAGGAAATAACTTGGTGGCGGTGAGGTAGACGTGATGAGCATATGTGCACGTTGAAAGACTTATAGGCAACATGCATATTGTTTGGAGTTGCGAAGAGATCTCAAGGATGAAGATTTCAAATTTTTTCATTTAGAAGTTGAGCAGTGTAGAACTATAAAAATTCTGAATTTATAAATGCATCAATTTACTCATTTTCGAACTTACTTTCTTTTCGGCAGTTGCAGTGAGTTGTTGCAAACGTTGTGTCATGTTAGACAGCGACTGCTCGAAAGCCGACACCACGTGCGCCTATAACATAAAAGAGAACGAAGAAAGTTAGAAACGATGAAGATGTTTCGAATGAATTGCACGATATATTAACTTGTTAACTTGTCATACATGTGCAAGTACATTTGAAATTTAATGAACCATTAATAATAGGTTTTTCTTTTTAATTTCTCCGTAACGTTTCAATAGAGAGAAAGGTCCATTACATCGATACGTGTGTGATACATGTGACATCGATTCACTTTTTTTTTTCTTCGTGAGAACGGAGCTTTTTTGCGGTTCAAAAATTAGTTGGTTAATATGGTATTGTGGTGAAAATTTTTGGTATGAGTTTTGAATCTTGGAATTTTGGAATTTTGGAATTTTGAGAGTTTGGAAATTTGAGAATTAGGAATTTTGAGAGTTTGGAATTTTGAGAGTTTGCAAATTTGAGAGTTTGGAATTTTGAGAGTTTGCAAATTCGAGAGTTTGGAATTTTGAGAGTTTGGAAATTTGAGAAGTTGGAAATTTGAGAAGATGGAAATTTGAGAAGTTGGAAACTTGAGAATTTGGAAATTTGAGAAGTTGGAAATTTGAGAAGTTGGAAATTTGGGAAGGTGGAAATTTGAGAAGTTGGAATTTTGAGAATTTGGAAATTTGAGAAGTTGGAATTTTCAGAATTTGGAAATTTGAGAAGGTGGAAATTTGAGAAGTTGGAAACTTGAGAAGGTGGAAATTTGAGAATTTAGAAATTTGAGAAGGTGGAAATTTGAGAAGTTGGAATTTTCAGAATTTGGAAATTTGAGAAGGTGGAAATTTGAGAAGTTGGAAACTTGAGAAGGTGGAAATTTGAGAATTTAGAAATTTGAGAAGGTGGAAATTTGAGAAGTTGGAATTTTCAGAATTTGGAAATTTGAGAAGGTGGAAATTTGAGAAGTTGGAAACTTGAGAAGGTGGAAATTTGAGAAGTTGGAAATTTGAGAATTTAGAAATTTGAGAAGGTGGAAATTTGAGAATTTAGAAATTTGAGAAGTTGGAAATTTAAGAAGGTGGAAATTTGAAAATTTACAAATTTGAGAAAGTGGAAATTGGGAAATTTGGAATTTTTGATCCAAGAAAAGAACGAAAACTTCACCTTTCAAGATTTGCGACATTTTCAACCTTGAGGTTCCCAAATATTTAAACCTTCATTATATTTCATACCACCTTCTTCATTTACCCAAGCAATAAATGATTCACTCTCGACAATCAAGTACGTAATGAATTACGTCAAAGGAATTATCGTTACCAGTTCACAGATACGCTCATAAATTCTCTCTAATTCCGTCTAATTATCAATGCCCTCTTCGGATGGTTGATATCAAGTAGGAAACTATACCCAGAAATATTCGATGATACCACTACATCCTTTTTTTATCAAAAAGCTCTCGAGAACAGAACACGGATGGCAGATAAGGTCGAGTGGTGATGTCAGGCTGCTATCGCGCACGTATCGATCCTGGCCATCTAATTTTCGTAGCTGTGTTCTGTAGCGAAACGATAATTCAGATCTTTCCACTTCCTGTCGAGTGGTCATCAACCAGTTACAACACCAGTTACAATTTAACTAAAATAAAAATGAACGGAGATTTAACTATCACTTGTTGCATCTCGATCACAAGTACCTTAGACAGAATAAGTTGCTGGTCTTCTTAAGTGTATTCTGTTAAATTATACTAGGTGTTATGATACGTAGTTCTTCTTGACAATACAAATTTAAAATCAAAGGAAAAATTGAAGGATGAGATACTATACTTGATGAGGACATTTGTTAATTTTTTTCAAATTTCTTTTCAGTGACTTGATTTTTAAATATATCATTTTTCGTATGTTTCATGTATGCACACATACATGTATACATTTTTCATGTATGTTATTTTTAATATATATATGTCATATGAAAGCATTTCTTTCAGAGTAGAAAATACTGTATTTATTACAATATTGTAATATTTTGTGTGTTAGCATGTTTTCATATGTGAATGTTCACATGTGTGTGGATGTGACACATAGCACATATCCACACTAGTGGATAAAGTTATGAGTTAAACTACTTAATACTCTGCTTAATGTCATAATTTTGTTTAATAATAACATACATAATTATGCATGTACAAAAAATGTGACAATAACACGTAACAGAAGTTAAAAATATTTAAAAAGAAAATCAGTAATCTTCCCTATAGTACCACCATAATATATGAAAATGTTGCAAGCAAACTTTATATCCTATTTCTCACAGTTGTCTATTCAGATCTATCATGTATCTGGCAAAATAACATCGTCGAATGAGAGACCAATTTCATCTGGAGGATACGTAGGCGAGTTGACCTACAATGCGATCCACACGTTCGTCGTTGAATTTTTCTTTTCACTTTTCGTAAGAACCATGAGAATAATAATAAGGGAAGGAGACCGCTCGTAGAAGGAGAAAATTCCGTGTGTCTCAGCACGTAAATATCACCGTATATTCTTCTGTCATTCGGGCTTCATGGGTTGAATTTTTAACGGAGAACTATTATCTTTCTTCACATCGTAAAACGGCACTTAGAAAGTCGAACGATGATTATCGGAAGAATTTTCGAATGAAAATTAATATTTTAGGTTGTTTGTATTGAGAGATCATAAAAGAGCAGTTAAACTGAATGGTGAAGACAATCAGAGAGGTCTTCATGTAAAAATTAATATTTTAAGTTGTTTGTATTGAGAGATCATAAAAGAACACTTAAAAAAGTTGAATGATGGAGAGAGTTAGAATGATCTTCAAGTAAAAATGAATATTTTAAATTGTTTGTGTAAAAAGATCATAAAAGAGCAGTTAAAAAGTTGAATGATTAATAGAATCAGGAAGATGATTAAATAGAAACGAATATTTTAAATTGTTTGTGTAAGATTATAAAATAGCACTAACAAAGTTGAATCGTGACGATAATTAGAAAAATAGAAATAAAAATAAATATTTTGAATTAGAATATCAAAATACTTGCTTAAAAAATGCTTTAGTTCAAACATTTTGAGGTACTTAAGCGAAAAATGAATGTACAGATCAAAAACTGAAGACTAGTCAGATCAAGAAGCAAATATTAGCCAGACAAAAACTGAACTAGCTACACCAAAAACCAAGAACTAATCAGACCAACAATTAGTCAGATCAAAATTTAGGAACCAGCCAAACTAAAAACTATAAACAAATCAGATTAAACATCAGAATCTGGCCAAGTCAAAAACCAAATACTAGCCAGACCAAGAACCAAATCGTAGCCAAACCAAAACCTCAACACTATGTAGAGTTATCAAGTTTAGTCAAGAATTAGTTAGACTAAAAATCAAATATTAGCTAGACTAGAATCCAAAACCTAAAACCCAGCTGACCAAGAATCAAATGGTAGCCAAATCAAAATATAGAATTTAGGTGGCTAAAAACCGAATGCTAGCCCAACCAAAACCCCAAAACCTAACTGACCAAGCACGAAATGCTAGCCAAACTAAAGTCCCAAAATTAGGTAGGGCCATAGTCAAGAACCAGTTAGAAAACCAAAAACTAGCTAGACTAGAATGCAAAATCCAAAACCTAGCTGATCAAAAGTCAAATCGTTACCAAACCAAAACACAGAACCTAGCTGACCAAAAACCAAATGTTAGCCAAACCAAAACCCCAAAACCTAATCGACCAACCACCAAATACTACCCAAACCAAAACCCTAAAACCTAGCTGACCAACTACCAAATATTACCCAACCAAAGCCCCAAAACTAGGTAGGTCAAGAACCAGCTACATCAAAAGACCAAAAACTAAGTTGACCGAACCCCAAAATCTAACCTAATCACAACAAATACTATTCAAGCCAAAACCCAGAATCTAGCTAGAACAAAAGTCAGCAACTAGCCAAATTAAAACCCAAAATGTATCCAAACCAAAACCCCAAACCTATCTTAGCCAAAACCCAAAACTTAGCCAGCCTAAGTACCCCAAGTTAGCCAAAGCTTCAAAAGCTACTTAGACCAAAGACTCAAGTCTACTCAGACCAACTAAAATTCAACCCGTAAAAGAATAACGAAACAAAGAAAATGACTTCATCAAAATAATTGAGATTCAGGTGGAGCGATTATACTGAATAGAAGTTTGCCGACGAACGAATAGGGAAGAAAGGTTAAAGGATACGTGGGTGAGCAACGTTTCCACGCGTAATACCAGAGAAATTATTCCGCTTGTAAAGCGGCAAACGATAATTTTCTTCAGTACTATCTCAGGACTTCGTCATTGTCGTAGCTTTTCTCTTCGCATCCATAAGGACGTGGAATGAACCTTGGCGCTTGTAACGATGATTGCAGGTTGTGGAACATGCTAGCTTCCCCCCTTTTGTCGGAATGTCAACCTGAAATCGCATTGTTCGAGTCGGTGCTCTCGAGGTTCACTGACTTTCAATGCAACGCTAAAACACTTCTTCAAACATCCTCTTCAACTGAGCTATCAAGGTTCGTGGTTTATTTCGATTCGGGACATATTTTCTGGGGCTTAATAACTCCTGGGGCAAACTTTGTGGAGAAACGATTTATAGATCATTTTTGTGTAGTTTGGTTTTTATATATTTGTGTAGTCATAGGATTCATTGGGATCATAGATGATATTACGATTACTGAACAATTTTTAAGAAATATAACTATTGTTGCAAATATGATTTATAAGTGAAGTATGCGAAATTTAGGGTTGGTGTAGTTCAAGCTAGGGCCATCCGGCTTCATGTGGAAGATATGTACTTTCAATTAGGTTCAATATTTAGTTTTTCTATTCTAGCATGATGTGGAAGGCTCAATGTTCAATTTTTCTATTCTAGCATGATGTGGAAGGCTCAATGTTCAATTTTTCTATTTTATCATAATGTGGAAGAATCAATGTTTAATTTTTCTATTTTATCATCATGTGCAAGGTTCAATGTTTAGTTTTTCTATTTTATCATGATGTGGAAGGCTCAATGTTCAATTTTTCTATTTTATCATGATGTGGAAGAATCAATGTTTAATTTTTGTATTTTAGCATGAAGTGCAAGGTTCAATGTTTAGTTTTTTTATTTTAACATGATGTGAAAGGCACAATGTTCAATTTTTCTATTTTATCATGATGTGCAGGGTTCAATGTTTAGTTTTTCTACTCTAGCAAGAAGTGCAAGGTTCAATGTTTAGTTTTTCTATTTTAGCATGATGTGAAAGGCTCAATGTTCAATTTTTCTATTTTATCATGATCTGGAAGGCTCAATGTTTAATTGTTTTATTGTAGCATGACGTGGAAGGCTCAATGTTCAATGTTTTCATTTTATCATCATGTGGAAGTATGAATATTTAATCTTTTTATTTTATAAAGCCTCCAATATTTCATACATATAAGCACAATAATAAAACATATATAAAAGTACAACAATACGTCATCATTAAATAAAACAATTACATTAAAGCAATATTAGATGACTCTCTTCTTTCAACACAGAAACCAAACGCAACAACAAAATCTCGTCCATCCATCCATTTCGTCCATCTTATCTCACAGTAAATATCACCTGATAAATACAGATAAGTGTAACCTTGTTAATCTCTCTTTAAATGCACCTCTATAATTATTCAGATCCGATGCACGACATAGATACAGATGCATGACAAATTTTATAAATAGAAATAAAACGATAATGTCAAAAGTGTCTGAGCGGCGTGAAGAATTAACATCGAAGTGGATAAGTTTCTGGTTCGACCGGTTAAAGTGACAAGTGTACTACGATGACATCGTTAAGCACTTTAATGTGCTTCCTTCGCGATCTCTAAAACACCTACGTTTAATAAAAACAACCCACGATCGATCGTCGATTCCACCGGCAGCGATTTACGAGCTTGCGTTCAAAAGCAACGACACCTACGCGGTTGAATGCATCCATGGGATACATGTGGGTGACGTGGATTTGGTAAGCTTGTTATGGCTTTTTTGGTGATATAACACTATTACTGTTGTTAGATCAATTTTATTTAAATTTGGTATATCTATTTTAGTATTTATCTTGATGGAACTCTTGGTAAGTACTTTTCTTGTGTTTGATTTCACATTTTAGGAGTCGTAGAATTTTTAGGCTTAGGAAGTTTGAAATTTTTACAATTCAGAAATCTTTCTTTCAAACTTTCAAACTTGAGGAATTTGGAGATTTTCATATTAGGGAAATCTGGAAATTTTAATATTCTTACAATTTAGAAATTTAGAAGCTTGATAATGTGGAAATTTAGAAATAGAGAAATATTAAATTCTGAAATTTTAAAAATTGAAAATTTGAGAAGTGGGAAATGTTCAAAATTTACAAATACAGAAATTAAAAATTTGTCAACCTTCAAATCTTTAAATCAAAAAATTCCTCATTTTTACACATGGAATATATTGAAATACAAAAATAAATTTTCTAGAAATATTAACGTATAACAGACACAATATTCAATAACAAATTGAGAATAATTTGCGATCACCCATGTTTCAACTCACATTTCTGAATGTTTCTTAAATTGGACAGTTTCCATGTGCTACAATAAATGCGTTTCTAGTTCTATTGTGTGTAGTGAAGCAACAGCTAACAAGATAGTAATATTTAATATACTTCATTGTATCCTATTGTGTATGGTGAAGCAACTTCTAACAAGGTAGCTGGTTTGTTACCAGGCTGAAAATATATGACCGAAAACGAACGATTTTAGAATTGCGAAGATGGAATGAATAATCTACAATGGAATAATTTATAAATGCGATTAATTAAATTTAGAATAACCAAATCAAGCATATATTTATCACTAACCTCAATTATTAAATTTTGCAAACAAGTCATGTACACATTTCGCGCGTGAATAACTAAAATTACAGTATATTAAATAAACAATTACAAAGACTTGTATAATTTCCTTCCATTAAAATGCAAATTCTACATTTTGTACAATTTGTCCACAAATGTAATACAATTCAAATTAACCTAAAAAGTATAATACTAAAATAAAGGATTCAAAGAGGTTATGTTCCACAAGATAGATATTTGTCGATATCTAATCTATTTCCTTGCATAAAATTTGAATTAAAGTTTTACATTTGTTGCTATTTACATTCACAAGTAGACTGATTACATTAAAAAATAGTAATTTATCGGTCTGGCAACGTTGATCATTTTATTCAGCTTCCCACCGTCTCGTCTTCCCAGATATAATACACCCTGTGAACGGGTCTACTCGTAGATCATCTTTCGCCACTCTCTTCTGCGGTTTTATTTCGATTTCGATCGACAGAGCGAGTGTCGCGTGCTTTGCTCTTAATTGTACCGAATAAATCAACACCAGTTTCTAATCAGAACTCATTGCGTAGGATTCTCTACCACCATAGTTCTGTTATGGAAAAACAACATGAAAAAACTATAGCTATATGGAGAAACCAGACGCACGATATCGTTATCGTTTCTTTCCAAACAAAAATTCCGTGTCTGGATCTTGATGATCTATTTTTATTATCCTCACGAGTGTTCCGAGTTAAATGATATGTAACCTAACCGAACTCTTTAGCTTATAATATTGTGTCACACACGTGACGCACATTCTGATACAAGAAACAAAAATTTACTGCACGACTAAGTTTGGAATTTAGTACCAATTATAATTTGCACAACTAAGAATTCCTCGGTGCAAAATATACCTGACATTTCAGCTTTTTATATTTATTTTAATATTGCAATAGTAATTAGTTAGCTCTGACGCAGTTGCAGAAATCGTAGGTCGAGAGGTCAATTGTGGAATTCAGAAAATTAAATAGGAATATATTTGAAATTTAGGAATTTGAAAATTGTTCATTTGGAAGTTTTTTCAAACTTGGAAACTTGAAGTATTTCGGGTTTTACAGGGATCCAAGGATTTTTGAATCTAGGGATTATGGGATCTAGGAATTTTTGGATCATTCTAGGGATTAAGGAATCTAGGGATCTAGGGATTTTTGGATCGAGGGATTTAGAGATTTTGTGGATTTAGGGATTTGGGGAGTTAGGGACTGGGGGATCTAGGGATTTGGGTATCTAGGGATTTGGGGATTTAGGGATTTGGGGATCTAGGAATTTTACGATTTAGGAATCTAGAGATTTTGTGGATTTAGGGATTTGGAGATTTAGGGATTTAGAGATTTTGGGAATCTAGGGATTTGGAGATTTAGGGGTTTGAGAATTTAGGGATTTGGGGATTTAGGGATTTTGTGATATGGGGATTTTGGGATCTAGGGATTTGGGGATTTAGGGATTTTGTGATATGGGGATTTTGGGATCTAGGGATTTGGGGATTTTGGGATCTGGGAATTTAAGAATTTTAGAATCTAGGAATTTCGGAATCTACAGATTACAGAATCTAAAAATTTCATGACAAATTCAAAAGTTTCGCAACATGGAAGCTTGAAAATTTCAAATCTTCAAACTTAATATTTTTGATATAAATTATCTCCCTAATTTTTGAAATATAAAAATACCAAAATTTGCAGAAATATAGAAATTTGAAAATTAATCGTCTATCATCGCGTAGGGTTAATAATCACATCATAAGTATGAATCACGGTAAAGCAACATTTTCTCTTCTAATAATAGCCGGACCACAGCGAGTGAATATTAATTGAATAAAAAATCCACACGCAACGCGTTGCACCTGAATGCTGAAACGTTTCGTACGAATCTATAGGTAATCGTGGAGTACACACATGAGTCATATGCAAGTGTGCGTCGCAATTCGTAATTAAAAGCTTGCTATCATCGATATTCGAAACACGTGTTCTCTCGGAACGAGGCATCGTGATTTAACCACGATAATATTCCTATCAACGGTTCTCGCTGAAAATGAAAGCCACGAACACAGCAGATATTAACTGGAATTTCTCGATCTGTCATTAACATAGTTGGTCATTTTTCGTCAACATTTTTCATGTACATGGCTGCTCTCCATTTAATACCGTAATAATATGCAACGACGTAATAAGAAATTTCAGATCTAATTACATCGTCGATAAATCTGCCATCTTCGGGTTAATTATACTCTTTGCCTGTTCGAGATTTCCACGGTGCTTCCTTATGAATTATTTTGTTACACGAAACGCATATTTCTTGTTGTAATTACGCGGGAAATTTCTTTCTTCCTGCTTCAAGTTTTCTGAATTGAAAAACTCTTTTAATTCCTTTTCTAAATTTCTTCACTTTTGTTGTAACATGATGGTGTTTTGAAAATGCAAAAAGTTAGTCTGTCAAGCATGTAGATAATATGTTAATAATGTGATCAATAAAATGATATGTTAATAATTTGATCATGTTTAAATTGTTGAATGTTTGATCATGATTAATAATTTGATCATGTTTAAAAAATTGTGTATTTAAAATTGTAACCAAATTTACAATTTTCACAATTATACTATAAACTTGAAAATTAATTTACAATTTAAATTTGGTTAAATGAAATTTATGTTAAGTTTAGGGTTTATTATATTGCTTCGATTGAAAATTTGTATGAGATGGATTTTTCAGAAAGAAAAGAGATTTTCAATAAGTTTTCAAGTGTTTCATCAAACTGCTTATCAGAAAAGATTAACTACTTAATTCTGACTAGTCAAAATGATAGAAACACATATCTTGCGATACAGTTCGTTTCATTCTGATAAAACCTATCATATGGCATATGTGAACGCTGTGTAATCACTTTGGAACTTTGATAGTCGTACATTTTATGGGAACTATCGTACAACATTTCAAAGCAGATAATAAAAATTATAGACATATAAAGAAGTATTATAAAATCTCATGTGTCGTTCTAGTCCGCGATAATTAAATATTTTTTGGCAATTAAAACTGGTTTATTAATTAAATCCTGTTTAGAAACTCGTTTAATGTATATCTCAAACCGCAATTTGTAATATTTTTATTACAAAACAATTACATAAAGAACTAGTCCAATAAATACCAATGTTATGAAGAATTTTATTATACAAAATTGATTACATATTAAATTATATATTACTGTAAACATGTGCAGATATTTATATAAATTTAAATACATATCTCTGAATATTAATACAAATTATACTCAACAATCAAATTAAAAAAAATTAATGTACCAAATATTAAAATATTTATTAATATACGAATAATATTTCAAAACACAAATATTACACAATTCATTGCACAATATATTACATAATCCCATCATTGTTCCTAGCAAAAAAATTTGTTTACTTACATAATACATAAACGAGCAACAAGACAGTGAAAGTGTTACAGAAGTAAAAAAAATTACCTCGAACTAATTCTGTTTACAAAACCTTTGTAAGCTCACGACAAGAGGGTTCGCTGGCAAAAACTCGCGAACGTTGTACCATGAATGTAATTTATTAAAGAAAAAAGGTTTGGATTTACCTCGTTGTGTGTCGGCCTTAACGAAGGGTCAAACGAGTCTGGATAAAGCTACAGGGCTAAAAACTGGACCGGAAGTGTTGCAAAAACGTACGTACCGACGATGCGCGTAAAACGCATCGTTCTGTACAGTGACGTGCCTTGTTTTCCTTAATAAGAACCGCGATGCTGCTGTTGCATCGGGTTTCTGCATTTCACGAGCTGAATTTATTGGTACAAATACTGAATTCCACGTTTTAATGTACATATCTTCTTAGAAAATTTTAATTGCTTGAAATTTCAGGTTTCGATAATTTCGTTATTTGGAAAGTTGTGTAGCTGTCAATTTTGGCATTTGATTTGTGAAGCTGGGATTTGGAATTTCTGGATTTAGGTATTTTGGAAATCCAGGGATTTGGGGGACCTAAGGGTATTGAAATCTAGAGATTTTGGGATTTTGGGAATCTAGGGATTTCGGGAATCTAGGAATTTCGGGGAGCTAGGGAGATTGGGGTCTAGGGAGATTGGGGTGTAGGGAGATTGGGATCTAGGGAGATTCGGATCTAGAGAGATTGGGGTCTAGGGAAAATGGGGTCTAGGGAGATTGGTGTCTAGGGAGATTGGGGTCTAGGGAGATTGGGATCTAGGGAGATTGGGATCTAGGAAGATTGAGATCTAGGGATTCTTGGGATCTAGGGGTTCTTGGAGTCTACGAATTCATGGGATCTAGGGATACGTGGGATCTAGGGATTCTTGGGATCTAGGGATTCTTGGGATCTAGGGATTCTTGGAATCTAGGGATTCTTGGGATCTAGGGATTCTTAGGATCTAGGGATTCTTGGAATCGAGGGATTCTTGGGATCTAGGGATTCTTGGGATCTAGGGATTCTTGGGATATAGGGATCCTTGGGATCTAGGGATCTTTGGGATCTAGGGATTCTTGGGATCCAGGAATTCTTGGGATCCAGGGATTCTTGGGATCCAGGGATTCTTGGGATCTAGGAATTTTGTGCTCAAGAGATTTCAGGATTCAGAGATATAGGAATACAAAAAAAAATTCTAAACTTGAATTTTTCAAAGTTCAAAACAGTGAAGTTCTAAACTTTCCATCTACCAATCGAAATCCATAATATGCAGTTGATCAACCATGATTTTGTTAATATAATTTTAGTACGAATTTGTAGAAATCCAGGAAATACGAAAGACGCGAGTAACCGTTGCACAGGTGGCCTCTCGGAAGAGTTTCGCGTGTCATAAATCTGTGTCGGGATCGCTGGCGCAGGTTCACCTGTATCTGAAATTCCGCCGTTACTCCAGTAGGAAGCGTGTCTAAATTATTACTTCGGTATAGAATCACGGAAGAAAAATGAAAGCACTCTCGATTCTCGGGTATAAGGAAAAAGAGTCGCGAGCAATGACCCGTGGAAAAGATATCTTTGCGGTTCTGCAAAATTATTATGGCCAATTTTCTTCAATTAATTTTACACAAATTACGTACAACGGCTGTACGAGCAAATATAATAACGTACGGTTACGCTCTCTAACTTTTATCTTTATATTTGCTTAGAGGTCGATTATGTGGTTTTTTTTTCAATTTCTCTTCTCTTTTTACTTGGTTTAATTAATGTAACCTGTATCTTTGTTAGAAACCCACAATCTTCTTTTCACCGTTAAAGTGATCTTAATCTTTTCTCTCTTCGGAAACAATTTTCTTGCGCGGTGCTTAACGTGTAAATTGTAAGGTGAGATAAAAACCGCAATTTTAATTTTGTTATTTTTTAATGTTGGTTTTGTTGAAAAGAAGGTGTATTTTTATTTTGAAGTTTGTATATTGGGAGTTGCGTGATTGAGTCTAGATAAGTACCCGCTTTTGGGGCTCTAGGGCGTGGCCTGAAGATCTAGAGGAGGAGCCGCGATAGATATGTACTTAGATCATTGCTCAAGATTATTTTAAATACTCATAGCCATCATTACACGATATTCAGAACATATCTCACGAGCAAAACAATTTTTTAAAACAATCTTCATCAGCAATATACTAATTCCAGCAAAATTTAAAAAATTCTTAAACTCTCAGTTCAACAAAATAAAAAAAAATTAAGTTAATAAATCAAATTCTTGTTAAAGAAATAAAATAAATAAACAAGTGCAATTTTTGAAGACGTTGAAATAAATAAAATTACAAGTTCCACAAGATAACATGACAACAATAAACCTAACATAAATTTCCTCCTGAACCATAATTTTATTTTCATCACGAAGAAACCCTGACACGATTCCACACGTCAAGTACCCCAAATTTAGACTCCATCTTCAAATAGCTTCCTCAAAGTACAAACAGGATTCAAAGGTAAAGTTGGAAGCTGCTTGAAAGATACTTGATCCCATCACTAGAGATAAGACTCGATGTGAACACAGCATAATCTTCGAAGCGTTACGAAGCCAGCTAACTGGGCTAACAGTTCCCAGGCTGTAGTAGAAGAGCGATCGTACATCGAGAAACAGTATACCCTGAAGCGTAAGTGTGCGAAAGGAGTAGGTGGATATCGGAGCACATGTGGAAGACTCAGCTAAAGATACGCAGATTTTTTCAGACCGTTCCATGAATCTTTAAGCGATCACTTTTTGTAAAAAAAGAATCGCCCTTGCTTTTTTGCGGTGCATAGCTGTTGCGCGATCATTTTCAAAGATTCTTTGGGTGATGAGTTGAACGATGTTTCAAAATGTTCGTTCGTGAGGAAAGTGACATGTGATCTTATTAGATTTTAGGAAGCTTCACAAGTTTTATCGGACTTCTATTTTAGATATGGATGTAGAATCTTAAGTTTATTATGGAGTCTTTGGAGTCTTTGTAGGACTTTCCAGATTTCTGAATTACCAAATTTCCTTAAATCTCTAAATTCTACATTTCAAAATTTATAGATTCCCAAATTCTCAAAGCTTCAAACTCATAGATGTCCAGTCCATCAAGTTACCAAATTCAGCTAGTTACCAACTCCTGAAATTTCTAATTCAACAAGTTACCAACCTCTCAAATGTCTAATTCTCCAGGTGACCAACTCCTCAAATTTCTAATTCATCAAGTGTCCAACTCCCCAAATTTCAAATTCATCAAATTACCATCTCCTCAAGTGTCTAATTCAAGTTACCAACTCCCAATACTTCAAATTCACCAAGTTACCAACTTCTCAAATTTCTAATTCACCAAGTGACCAACTCTCAAAATTTCAAATTCATCAACTTACTACCTCTCCAAATTTCAAATTCCCCAATTTACCAACTCCCCAAATTTCTTCATCACCAAATCTCAAATTTCCAAATTTCTCCACCACCAAATCCCCAGTTCTCCACTCCCTAAGTCCCCAAATCCCCAAAACTTTCAAATCGTTCAATTCCTAAATTTTAAAATAATCAACTCAAAAAATTTCCATAAACAATATCGACAAGCTTTCCTCATATCGCCATTGCGATGTGAATCACGCTACTTCCTAGATGATTTCCTAGTAATTTCTTCACCATATAGACTTACAGTGTTCCGAATCTTTAAGCCGGATTTTCACTTCCTTTAGCGATCCAATGGCCAAGATAATTTTAGAATTTATCCAATAGCACGTATTAAACGCCCGTCTCAACGTTCCATTAACCTCGACGTACCATTACAATCCTCTTACAAGCTTTTCGCGATTCTATTGCAACTTTCTCTAGGCGTGCTAATGTGCCTGCTTCAGCTTCTAATGTATCTATGAGATCATCTCGTCGATGGTTCAGAGTGCAATTAAAATTAAACCATCAAATTCTTGCACCACTTCGAAGCATAATTCGCTTATCGAAGGTATTTATCCGTTTCGGAGCGAACGGTGAAAGTTAATTGTAACATATAAATTGTATTGTGAGGGCAACCTTGAGGTTATACATTCTGGCGGGAAATTCGAATCGTTATTTTACTTGTGAGAATTATTTAGAATAAATTATTTAGTAATGGAGTATAGAAAATGGAAAATTGTATGGTTTGCAATTTGTGAATTTTTGAATTTGAAAATTGTTGAATTGTTAAATTTTGTAAACTGTTAGTTTGTGACTTTAATTATTTATAAATTTAATGAGTTGTTAATTTGACGATTTGTATGTTCTAAATTAGCGAATTAGTGAATTATTAAATTTTAATAATTTAGATTATCAATTTACCAAGTTCTTGTATTTTATATTACAACATTATCAAATTTTCATATTATAAATTATTGAATTATCAAATTATAAATTTCACATGTTTTAAATTACCAAATTCCCAAATTACAAAAATTAAAATTAGCAAAGTATAAAAATCAAAATCACCAAATTACAAAAATTTAAGTTACCAAATTCCCAAATCCTAAATTACCAAATTTGCAAATCTTAAAATTCTAAATTACCAAATTACCAAATCTGAAAAACAGAAAATTTCTAAATTAAAAAATTTGATTCCCCCAATGTCCTCCCATAACTAAACTACCCCAACATTTCACACAATCCAAACTTCCACCTAAACCTAAACCTTACTTTCTCCATAAATTATAGCAAATGTGTGAAAATTTTACTTCAACAAAAATTGAACAGCAATTTCATCTCGTTGAAAGAACAAGCAACAGTAATAACAAATGTAATCTTTTATTCTTCATTGCAACCCGTGCCACTTTGTTTTTTCGAAGTAGGCGTAAAAACCCGAGAAATGACTTGAAATTATTGGTAATATCAAGAAATTGTCCTGAAAGTGTTACCACTTACATTAAAGTGTGCAAGAATGAATGGGAGAGGTGTAACCACAGCGCTGTTCGATATGATGCAGTGTAATAATACTGGCAGAAACGGAGGCAACACGTACTTATTAGAGACAAGCACGACACGAGTACAAAAACTAAATGAGTGTTTATTAATCGTTTGCTACTGTGGAAAATGTGTACTTTATAGTCGTAAAGTGTACATTTATAAACGTTATATGAAAGTACTATTTCCCGGATGATGAGTCACATATTATTTGTGGAGAAACTTTGACAATGCAATAAAATTTACGATATTTAAAAAAATATGGGTAAAATCTAAAATTAGGATGAATATATAAAATGTGTTATATTGAGCAATTTTGTGTTTCATATTTTTCTATGGAAATATAGATATAAGTAGGAAATGCATAATAATATGACAAGGTAATAATAAATACTTTTTAGAAAGATACTGTAAAATATATAAAATTTTACAAGTAATAATTAGTATTAAAAATATGCATTATCTACTATATTTTCCATAATTAATGAAATTGATGAATTTTTAAAGCAATTTGCAAAATTAATTATAAGAGAACTCAAAATAATATAGTTTACAGAGTAACAGCTTTCATATAAAATAATTTGTAAAATAATTTACAAAATAATAGTTTGAGGAATACAATAATTTTCAGAGTCATATTTTAAAACAAAAATAATTTACAAAATAATAATTTTAGAATAAAATAGTTTTCAATATACTAATATGAAATAATTTGTAGAATAATAGTTTTAGAATAAACCAATTCACATAACAACTCCTCCAAAATAAAATAGTTCACGTAAAACAGTTTCAGAATAAAATAATAAATAATAAAAAATTTTTAGAACGATAATTTTCCAAATAAATATATACATTATCTTTTACAAATAAAATAAAATATTTGACAAGGACTGCCTGGATATAAACGATCATTTTTATTCAACCACGATAAACAAAAGCAATTGAATGCAGATTCAGAGTTTCTATCAAACCGCTCAGTGATTTAACGTTTATTACCTACTCGACACTTTATCACTGTCAGCCTATAAAAAGGGACATAATAACAATGTAAATTTGCTTTATTGTCTTTCAGCAAGACGATGTATGCTATTCGAAAGACATTTTGCACGACGATCAGCAAGTAGGTCAAATGTGAAATGGACCTCGATAACGAGAGTTATTCGTACTTTTTTCGTATTGTGGTATGTACACTTAGAATTTATACACTTAGGATGTGCATGAACTTGTTTAGCATTCCAATTGCGAGTTGATGTTGGACTTTTAGAAATTTTGAGAGATTAGGAAATTGGGTATATGGAAGGTAAAAGGTTTTTCGATTTGGGGATTTGGTAATTTGGAGAATTTGGAAATTTGAGAAGTTGGAATTTTGAGAATTTAGAAATTTGAGAATTTAGAAATTTGAGAAGTTGGAAATTTGAGAAGGTGGAAATTTGAGAAGATGAAAATTTGAGAAGGTGGAAACTTGGGAAGGTGGAAATTTGAGAAGTTGGAAACTTGAGAAGGTGGAAACTTGAGAAGGTGGAAATTTGAGAAGTTGGAATTTTGAAAAGGTGGAAATTTGAGAATTTGGAAATTTGAGAAGTTGGAAATTTGAGAAGTTGGAAATTTGAGAAGGTGGAAATTTGAGAAGTTGGAAATTTGAGAAGTTGGAAATTTGGGAAGGTGGAAATTTGAGAATTTGGAAATTTGGGAAGGTGGAAATTTGAGAATTTGAGAATTTGGAAACTTGAGAAGGTGGAAATTTGTGAATTTGGAAATTTGAGAATTTGGAATTTTGAGAATTTGGAATTTTGAGAATTTGAAATTCTAAGAATTTGGAAGTGAATCCAGAAACACCAAATACAAAAACTCCAAAATATCATACCAAAAAAATCTCCAAACACCTAAATTTGAAAACGAACAAAATCCAAAGCAATGCAAAGGAAATGGCACGAATAAAAATTCTTCCGCTTCCTGCGTCTAAATAAGCAGTTGACTCAAGCCCACGAAAAAGGAGCGTATCTTTTTCCATTTACTTTCAATGGTAGGCGAACGTAATTCGCATGCATTCGACAGAGTAATAACACGTTTTCCTGAATGCATTTTATCGCCTAGGAAAAAAGTCGCTATCTTACATGTATGTTGCAACGAGCAACGAATTCAGCATCTTTTTACCGAATTACGTGGAAACTTGTTGTTTGTTTCAGTTGCATTGTGGTCTAACGTGATCGCAATGCGTGCGATGCATTCGTTAGAGCGATAAATGTTGCATTGCACGTATGACCTTCTCTGCTGATCTGACCGTGCATATTTTAATCGTACGTATGTACCTACTGTTTCAGATAATGACTTCACTTTTCGCATTTCACGTGCTTTTGTACCTTTTTGTGGTTTAATTTTTCTCATTTGTTTTGTACTTTATGTACTTTTAGCAATTATTGTGTATTTTTAGTGTTCACTAATATTTGTGTACTGTTATAGTGAATATTTGAGTAGTATCTTAGATTATTTATTTTTAATACCTTCTTTCATATTAGATCATTATTTTTGTGGTTTAATGTTTCTCATTTCTTATATTTTAACAATTTTAACAATTATTGTGTACTTTTAATATTTACTGACATTTGTGTACAGTTACACTGAATACTGGAAAATGAAAATTTGTACGGTTTGTAAGTTCTTAATTTTTGAAAATTAATAATTTGTTAATTTGAAAATTGTTAAATTTTTTAAACTGATAGTTTGTGATCTTAAAAATTGATGAACTCATGCTTTTTTTTAATTTGACGATTTCGAAATTCTAAATTAGGGAGTTAGTTAATTATCAAATTTATATTGTTTAAATTATCAAACTAGAAAGTTAATATATTTTGAATTATCATATTACTAATTGTTCATACTACAACACAGTTATAAACCTTCTAAAACAACATCCACACGAGGGTACCGTAAAATCCCGTAAATCTAACGAGAGAGGCAAACACATGGCGGCCATCTTGGTTTTCAACTAACAGCCAACGCAACGCACAAAAAGAACGAGTCGAAAAACGAGAAGAATTTCGAGTTAAATACGCAGGATAAAGTTTTTCGGTTTCGAGTGGAGTACCGGTACGATGCAGTTCAAGCAATTTATGCGAGCACCGCGTTTTTTTGCGCTAGCGTGCGAATCGTGAGTGAAAACGCCGCTTTACATGCAGATGCAGTCGAGCTGTTGCGAGCGTGAAGGTGCTGGAGACATGGGAACAACGGAAAACAGGCCAACCAGAGAATAATTAAAATTATTCAAAGGATAATTAACCTGTTTCGGAAACGCTTTGCTATATAGGGTATACTTTAATTGAATTACGTGTACACGACGTCAAACGTGAATCAGATATTTTTCTTTCAGTTAATGATCGAATGAGACAAGATTAACCTTCTCTTTGTACACAAATATATCTTAACAATACTTTAGAATAACAATCTAAATATTCCTTACTTTAGAATAATATTCTAAGTAATATTAAATAATATTAAATTCATTACAGTAATTTTGCAATTGAACTTCATTTTGAAAATCTCAGAAGAAATTTTTTTATAATTTTTGTAGCTATATAGGTTTTTTTAAAATAATATTTATAGTTTCAACAATTTTCCTTAATTTTAGTCATTTATTATTAATATTAATTTCATGATTACTGTTTCATGATTATTTCCTGTGAATTCAATAATTTGAGTTCATTAAATTTTGCCTCGATTTCGTTGAATGATGAACTGTGATATTTACGTCGAAAGAAACTTTTATTATATATTAGAATTTATTTTAATTTAATGTACATAATATAACACATTTCTTCTAACCACATTTTAGAAACATTTGATAATAATTAACGACATAGTTTCATTAATATGATGAAAGTTTTCTAAGGAAGTAATAAAAAAAACAACTTCATAAGAGAGTTAATTGAAATTTATGTTATGACGTTCGTAGAATTTAATTGCTACAAATGTACATAAATCACTATTAAAAATCAACTGCAATTGAAATAAGTTCAATCTAGTATATTTATTTAATTAAAGTATTTTTAATCGTCTTTCATTAAAATATGTTTTATTACATTCGATTTAATATTTTAATCCAACAAAAATATTATTTATAATATTCAATATACATTGCAATCCACTTAAAACCTCACTAATCAAATTTAAACGAAAATTCAAATCACTAAAAATATTTCCAATTCCTCCGGATTAAAATAAACGCATTTATCTAAAGTACTTTCAACTGCAATTTAAATTACACGCACACGAAGATCGTTTAAAAGATAAACGAAGCATTAATTTTCATACAAGTCCCGTTACCCAAAATAACACACGAAATATAAAATGATCATCGAGTCGTGAATCCGTATAACAGGTTAATTAACAAATTATTTCGCGATGCTCGTTGATTACAGCTTCTCGTGCAAGTTACCAATTAAAAGATAGCTTAACGCTAGCAATCGTCAGACCGTACACTCTGATCACACACGCCGTTTATTATTCGCTTTAACCTTTAATTGCTTCGAGATCTTGTATCTTCATCTCATTTCCATTTCGTCCGTACACGGTTAGCAATCGTTCCTTGCATATTTTTCGTTGGGAGGAAACGTATCATTTGTTTAAATAAAACTTTGAAATGAAGATGATGAATGTTCTTCACTTCCGTTAGATTGGTTAACAATTTTAATGGGTGTATAGGAATTTGAGGGTATGGGAGATTTGGAGATGTAGGAATTTGGGGATGTGGAAATTTGGGGATGTAGGGATTTGGGGATGTAAGGATTTGGGGATGTAAGGATTTGGGGATGTAAGGATTTGGGGGTATAGGGATTTGGGAGTATAGGAATTCGAGGATACAAGGATTTGGAGGTATAGAGATTTAGGGGTACCGGGATTTGGGGATGCAGCAATTTGGAGGTATAAGGATTTGGGAGTATAGGAATTTGGGGGCATAGTAAATTTCGAGATGTAGGAATTTGGGGGTAAAGGGATTCCAGTATGTCGGAAATTCGGGATGTTGGTATTCGGGGATATAGGTACTCGGGGATGTTGGTATTCGGGGATATAAGTACTCGGGAATGTTGGTATTCGGGGATATAGGTACTCGGGGATGTTGGTATTCGGGGATGTTGGTATTCGGGGATATAGAGATTTGGAAATGTAGGTATTGGGAAATATAGGTATTAGGGGTTGTAGGTATTCGGGAATGTAGGTACTCGGGGATGTTGGTATTCGGGGATATAGAGATTTGGAAATGTAGGTATTGGGAAACATAGGTATTAGGGGTTGTAGGTATTCGGGAATGTAGGTACTAGGGGATGTTGGTATTCGGGGATATAGAGATTTGGAAATGTAGGTATTGGGAAATATAGGTATTGGGGGTTGTAGGTATTCGGGAATGTAGGTACTAGGGGATGTAGGAAATCGGGCACATAGGAATTCAGGAATATAATTATTTGAGATATGTAGGAAATCGATGTAGATATTCGAGTATATAGGTATATCAGTACCTAGAGATTCAGGTATATAGGTATATCAGTACCTAGAAATTCAGGTATACAGGTACCCCGATCTATAAGAACTTAGAAACGTAGTAACCCAGCAATTTCAAAATCCACAAACTTAGAACTCCAGAAATCTACAAATCCATAAATTTAGAAATACCCAAATTCACAAAATTTATGAACGTACCTCTGATTTACTACCTACGTTTCCCAACTACGTTTCACAGATTCCAAGAATGTAGTATCTTACAAATATCCCTCTCTGACGCAAGTGTATTAAAGATCCCCAATCAACACGTAAATCAGAATAATACCAAGAGCTCAGAGAACGTTTCTACGCCATTGTACAGCTCTTACGCACAATGTCCAGCCGAAACATTTTAGTGGACCATGAAACGATAAATCCTTGTCTTGTGGGGGAGTGAAGGGTATTTACAGCAGGACCCGATGTTCAGCGTGTTCTAAACGAGTGAAATGGCTCACCACAAAACCCACGGACAGTTTTATATGTTCTTGACTTTCTTTCGTTCATGACGGTGAATATTTTGACCTGCGGGCCCTTGGGGAAAATAGGTTGGACGTTTAGGAACGAACACGTGTACTGAATGACGCAGGACAATGACTTACTTGGGAACTCTTTATCTGATTCTTCATTTGTAAGTGTCTTCAGGTTGTGGATTTCTAAATTTGTACGTATTGAAATTGTTTCATTTTTAAATTAACAAATTAATTATTATGCATATTTACAAACATGTAAATTAAATAGGATCATAGAATTTTAATATTCACTTTTTCAAATTATCAAATTTTTTATATTCTTCCCATACTTTTTGAATTAGTTAACGAATTTTAAGATTATGATATGTGAAATTACATGTAAGGTGTCTCAATACAGTGATTACATTTTATTAACAAACTTCCAAATCTAGAACCACAAATATTTATTTTACCCTCGGTACAACCTATCTTCCCCTATTTTCTCCCAAAAACGCACATTTTACCGAAAACACCCATCATCCCCATTTCACAGCACAAAAAACTAGAAACTCCAACAAAAATACGAAAACTCCGAACACATGTTATGCATTAGAGCTGAAACCTGAGCATCACAGTTATGATTCACGTCACGGTGTCCTTTTTGAAACGTGACTTCCCTTTTACGGAATACGATTATTATTTATCCGCAAAAAAAGTCTGACCGTTTCCTCGACCGACCTGGAGGCAGTAAATCAACGCCTCGCATAATGTTGGCTCACCCGGTAGCTGAACCCTGCTCAAATTTTCTCCTTAAAAAGAAATCCCATCCATCTTCAACAGGTAGCAGTCCTAAGAAAACATTCGACGTTTACTCCAAATGCATTCACCGATAATCGAACACCGATAATACTCTCGCAGATGTTTCCACCTTTTTTTTTATCAGTACAAATATTTTCATCGGTCAAATTTCTTGTGGAAGATAAGAAAGGTTTTGTTTATTGAGACGTAGGTTTCGAACTTTAAATGTATTTGTTATGTGTAATAAATTTTCTGTTGTTAGAATTGTAATTTTATTTGTAATTTTGATAGTCAGTAATTATTTTCATTCGATAGTTGATTCATGAGACTCAAGAATGTTTCGCAGAGAAAGTTAGATCTAGATATATACATATATTATATTATTGTTTTTACTTTCAGATTGAGGAGATTGTCTTTCATTTAACGATACAGGGATTTGTAAATTTATGTATAGGAATTTGCAGATGTTTATGCGTTAAAAATTGATGAGCTTCCTTTGTTGTATGTAAAAGATAGCTTATCTTTGCGATTGATAATTGCTCTGTTTTTTGTTTATTATAAATTACTGCGCAATTTACATTTATATTGTAAAATAATTCAATATTCTCAACATAAATATAATATACAAAAAGTGTTAAATGAATGTAACAAAGTAAGGGTTAATTTACCCCCAGAAAATTGTAAAGAAGACGAATAATAAAAGAGGGTGTTCAAGGTGAACAAGGGTTAATCGTATTATAGGTTGTATAAATAAATCTTTTAGTGGAGACACTGGGCCAAAAATGGGCTCGAGCAAAGAACTCTCTCTAAAACAACCTATTCAATTATCCACGTACACTCGAAACCTCTTTAGTTCCACTTGTAACTCTGCCACCGAGTGCATTCTACCGAGCACTCGAGCATCTTCTCCGAGAAACGACCTTTCCTTCACTTTTTTCAACTCTAGCTACTCTATTATTTTCAGCTTGCTTCTGGAAAGATCGAGCTAGAATCCATCTTGTTTCTTCCTTGCATTTTTCAATGTTTTTGGATTGGGAAAAATGACTGGAAATTACTGGAGACGTTAGACCCAGAAGATAAAGTCATTACTACAAACAGTACATATTATATAATATCCTCTAATATACATACTAAAATGTATTATGTACCGTATATACACTACAACATTATTTACAATACATACATATGATACTACACAATTACATACTACTATCATATGTAATACAATGTACAAAACTAGATACGTTAATAATAATGTGCCTGCTAAAATAATTTTCTCGAATAATTTTTCAAAATAATTTTGTTAAAATAATCTTTTCAGATCATTTTTTAGCATATGTAAAAGTATTGTTCACATATGTCCAGAAATGTGTAAGATAAGAAAATTAGTTATACATGTATAGAGCAAAGCAGTAAAAGCAAGCAGTGAATTCGAAGAGAAGAGAGCAGGGTTAAAGAGGATACAGAAGAGGCTCAGAATACGAGCACATAATTATTCAATCGGGACCACGAGTGGCATTGTCAACCTACGCTTTATTACACATCGTCTTTCTAATGGTTCAATGGTATGCGTTCGCTTTAATTTCGTTTGACGGCTCCACCCGTGACGTCTTATTATCGAATTTATTATTCGACTGCCTTTCCACCTACCCGCACCACTTTAGACCACTGACACAAGGCGAAATAAATCAGGTAGATCGCCTTCACGACCGAGAGTGGCCGCGTTCGAATTTATTCATTTCCTTTTTACCTTGGATATACTATTTTTTTTGTCGAGTTTTTGAAGGGAGAACGGTAGTTTTTGGGGATGTAAGGACATTTCTGTTTGAGAATATTTATAAATTTGTATGATCCAAATCCCTAAATTCCAATTACCTTAAGTTCCAAATTCCTAAATTTCCAATTCCCCAAATTCCCAATTCCCCAAATTCCCAATTCCCCAAATTCCCAATTCCCCAAATTCCCAATTCCCCAAATTTCCAATTCCCCAAATTCCAAATTCCCCAAGTTCCCCATTCCCCAAATTCCCAATTCTCCAAATTCCCAATTCCCCAAATTCCCAATTCCCCAAATTCCCAATTCCCCAAATTCCCAATTCCCCAAATTCCCAATTCCCCAAATTCCCAATTCCCCAAATTCCCAATTCCCCAAATTCCCAATTCCCCAAATTCCCAATTCCCCAAATTCCCAATTCCCCAAATTCCCAATTCCAATTCCCTAAATTTCCAATTCTCCAAATTCCCAATTCCCTAAATTACTAAATTTTTAAATTCCAAAATTTCTAAATTCCCAAATTCCCAATTCCTCAAATTCCCAATTCCCCAAATTCGCAATTCCCCAAATTCCCAATTCCAATTCCCTAAATTTCCAATTCTCCAAATTCCCAATTCCCTAAATTACTAAATTTTTAAATTCCAAAATTTCTAAATTCCCAAATTCCCAATTCCAATTCCCTAAATTTCCAATTCTCCAAATTCCCAATTCCCTAAATTACTAAATTCTTAAATTCCAAAATTTCTAAATTCCCAAATTCCCAAATTCCCAAATTCTTAAATTCCAAAATTCCAAAATCCCAAAATTCCAAAAATTCTAAGTTTGTAAACTCTTAAATTCCTAATTTCCACTTCGAATCTCTATATTTTTATATTTCTATATTTCTAAATCTCCAAATCTCTAACTCCGTAACCAAAGTTCAAAAACCTAATAATCAACCAAATTAAAATTTCTCCACCAATAAATTCGAAAATTAATAATTACGATCATGAATATTTAGCAGGAATTTTTTATGTTAATTCCACGCAATTGAAACGGTAAAATGCGTATCGCGTGCATTCACTTTTCGAATTAATATCCGAAAGTACTTCAAAATACGCAAGGTGTTATGTAAATTTATATTCACCTTCTTTGTATATATTCAAATTTATTCCGTTGCTTTGTATCGATTTCGCACAACGTATCTTCGTTTGCGTAACGAATGGTAATTATTTGATGACACGTCACGCTGCAAGAGATATTTCGAAAACGAACTGAAACTTCATCGTTACGTCAATGTGAAATTAGCATTCACTATCTTTCAAAATTTTATTCTACACTTCTTGTTCCACATAAAAACAAAAACTAGTTTTTATTTAATTTTACTACTAGTTCTATTTGAATTTTAACAACAATATTATAAATATTTTATTATTGACAAGATATAATTAAATATAATTCAAGATTAATTCCTAATATAATTCAAGAATAAATGAAGAAATATAATTCAAGAATAAATCAAGATAACTCAAGATTTAAATAAAACTGAAATAAAATCCTCAATTAAGAATGCGGAAAGATATGAATCATTAATTACTTCATTAATATTCAACATTAAACAATAATAAAAAATTAAACTCTCTTCAAATTCCGATCACTTCGAGCGTAATATATTATTCCTTTTATTCCATAAATATCTAGCTTTCACCCGACTCGATATACTATTTAAAATAATCCACAATTCCATTTTTTTTCCTTAACGGTTCTATCAAGAAGGTATCGCTGTGACGAATTCGCGCCTTAAACTCGGTTCACCGCAATTCATCAAAAGCAGTCCTATAATTAGCTGTGGTGTAAATGTATGCCGTCGCGTGAAAGGCGAAGATCGATGAACTCGATCGAATAGACATAAATGACACGGTGAACCTAACTTTGCATCCCGTGTTAATCGAACGTAAAAACATTCACAATAGAGGACCTTTGCATTTTCTTCGTCCTTTTGTGATGCGTTTGTGAGTCATCAAAAATTGAGGATTCATAGCAATTTACGTACAGCTGATTAGGGTGCTTGTTAAGATTCATGCTATTAATCGATGATATAGTTATATTATTTTGGTATAAATCCATGATCACTTCATTTACCATAACTAGCTTAGGCCATAACGAAATCAAGAAACAATAAACTAGACTTTTTCCTTCATTTCCAAAAAGTGCGAGCTATGACTTTGCAAGGTTATTATTTTTGACATATGAGTACACAAACTTTGAACCTAATCCGAGTTTCTAATGTCATGTCTCCTCTATGGACAGCCTTCCCTTCCCCTCTCTATACAATTGTTGTATTTTCCTCATTATATCCCGTAAACATCGCAGCGCGATTTAAAGAAAGCTCTAAAGAATTCTTAGTCGTAACACGAACTAATATCAGATTATTGCAAGGTCAAGAAATAACGAAGGTTAATTAACGATGCTATCTGTTTCGAATTCTACGGAATAGAACAGAGAATTGAACAACGCGGTTGAATACGTGTAAGAAGCGTCGTAAACCGAGCAATAAAGTGATGGCTGCTTTAATTGCTGTTCGACGCAACGAATGAAAGAGGCTTTTCAAGTAGCTCTAAGGAAATCCTTGATCGGTTTACTGCGTGTCGAAGACTTGTGCATCATCATCGACAAGCTTGTGCTCTGACACAATTGCTTACGAGTTTTTAATGAACATTCGCGAACTGCGTTAAACCGTAAACGAGGAAAATCGTCAACTAACCAGACTTAAGAGTTCCAAACATTTGTATAATTATTACACAAAGTTATCATCCCAGTTTCTGTTCAGAAACTTCGTAAAAAAATTTTATTCATACGTCTGTTTGCACAAAAAAATTTTAATCGACGTATACATTCCTAAAATCGCAATATTTGTAAATTCCTGGATAATCAAACCCATCGCATACCGTGTAGTAACGCTTATTAACGAAATATTTACTGAAAAAGTAAAATCTCCGTAGAATTACCTGGAGAGACGGGCAGCTTCTATGTCTGTACTTCCTAGTGGCGAGTTCCCACCACGGGATTATGCTCTCTGTGCTCCTAGGTTTCACCGGATCGCTGACCGCGTGCTCATAAAGCGGCTCGAGGAGCGGCACGTTGCCGGACAAGCGTCTGTGAGGATCGTTAGATGCCTGATCCTTCGAGAGATTCCCTCTTCTGGGCAAAGTGGCGAAGCCAGCATGCCTACAATTATCATCGTGCCTTTTATCCTCCGTATCCTCCGATTCCAGGGAATTGTGCCTAGTCCTGCCATAGGACGACCTCTGGAAATGATCCTGCCTCTGAAAAGCCCGACTGGTCCTGTCAAGCTGTCCGCGCAGAATCACGTCGGTGGCGTCCATCAAATAAAACGGTAGTATTCTTTGGCTGTCGAACAACTTGTCGAAATTCTGTCCCTTGTCGAAGGACTCGTCGATCCTGTCGCTGACGTCGATGTTGCTGGCGCAGGACCTGTCCAGGGACGAGGAGCATCTGGTACGGACGGGTCGTTCACCGTCGAGGACATCTTCGCTGGACTTGTGAAGAGGTCTCGAGGAGACCCTACCTCTCCTGTAGGGCAACGTGTCGTACCTCCTTTCGGGACAGTTACCGGGGGACTTCAGACTCTGACTAAGTTGCAGATTCACGAAGTTGTTTCTGTTGATGACGTTCGATCGTCGGACGCCCTCGTACTTCGACAAGGACAGAATCCTGTCCTTCTTGGGACAGGCGGGGTCAACTCTAGAACGGTTCTTCCGAATCGTACTGGTGACTGGTAATCGATCCGCGGATCGAACGGTGGCTGGTCTGTCGTCGTCCGTCGAGGACATCTCGTCTTTGGACTCCACCTCGTCGGATCCTTCGGTGCTCGTCGGGTCCTTAGTCGAGTTGGACACACCGTTCGTAAGGATGATCCCTGATCCTCCATTTTGCTCGGTGTCGTTCGACAGGGACTCGCTGATCGCGTAAAGAGACTCGGTGGACTTCGTGGAGGACGTGGTCGTGGAGCCTGTCGAGTGTCTGCACGTGTTCTCGATGGACGACGACCTTGGAAGCAGCTTTGGAGGCATTTTGCCGAAGGAGTTCGGTCTGCTCTTAAATACCGCGCTGTTGTCCACATTCTGCGTTTCTTCGGTGTCTGGTTGTTTCTCCGTTTTCTCATCCAGGTTCTCACAAAAATCGGAAGATATAGGCGGCATGGGCGCCATGTCCCTCTTCCTGGCGTAGCCGTAAAGGTTGCAAGATCGATCCAACAGCTCGCCTTTGGCTATCTTGTTGATCACGCCATAAGCAGAGCCTTTCGAGCCGGAGGACTTCAGCTCCTCGTAACTCTTGTCGATCTCTGCTATGTTTCTATTGATGTCCTCGATGTATTTGGCCGTGGTGAGGTACAGATCGCCGCTGGGCACGTAATTGCCGTCCACGACAGCGATTCGACGATCTCTTCGCGACTTTGACAAGTTATTCGGAACCGCGTAGATCGGCTGTCTGTCTTTGGTACAATTGATCCTTTTGTCGACTTTCATGGCTTCGAAGGCTGCATCGTTTTTCGTTATGTGGTCCACATTGTTCAACAGGTTCTTCTCCTTCAGTTTCCTTAAACTCTGAGTAGCCTGACCGATTGTTTTGGAGGACTGATTAACTCGGTTGTTCCTCTCGAAAGGGTTGTTGAAGGTACGCAAAGTAGTGCGCTCGGTTTGCCAACAGTCTTCCACCGGGACGGTGTCGTAAACGCGATCCTCTGACGCACCGTTTCGCATACAAACATCCTGTTTCCTCTCCTTCGATTCACTCCTACTCGAGAACGTGTTCAGTTGTCCTTGACCGTTCACTCGGCCGTCATCCGTAACGTAACCGTTCTGCAGACCATCGCGTCCTTGCTCGACCTTGCTGAACGTGTTCAAGGTTACCGGTTTTCGATCCTCCGCTTTTCGCGAGCCTCTCAGCGTCCCATAATTCTCGATCAGAGGACTATCGTGTCCCAGATCGGACCACCTGGGCACCTGGTGCAGATCGTTCGAGACTATCGGGAAGTTGGACAGCTGAGGAAGAGTGTAAGGACCTCCGGATTCCTTCAGCAACTCCTCCGAGTCGGACCTGTAGACGGCTCGGGGTCTGCTGCGACCTCTCGACCTTATGGTCGCGTAGCCGTCGTGAACTCGACGGGAACACACGTTCAGATCCATCGTCGATCGTTCAAGGTGCATCGGACACGTTTCGCATCCTAAGCGTGGGATCTCCGAGTCTTCTTAATCGTCAGACATTCGCGCGAAATGTGTCGGGATGCAGGATATGCATCGTTTAGGCTCTGCGGATCTGACTCTGGAAATAATGTTAACTGGTTGGCATGGACGGTTGGCCTGGTTTGAAATTGACGAATAACGCTCGTGACACTTTTGTATCTATCTTTTCTATCGCTTTACCATATATTTTGAATATCAAGTTAAATATATAAATTGCAACGATATAAAGAGGGTAACAAATATTTCTCGTTAAGGATGAAGTATATACTTATTGATGAACGTTCGTGATATTTTTAACGACTCTTCAGTTATTTTAATTTTATACTGAAACTTCAAGATGCTTTTAAACTCTCTAATATTCGCACGTTAAATGTATGTAAAAATATTTAAATATACATTCCCAAGTATTGAAGAATACTTAAAACATTTTAATAAATGATCTTCTCAGTACTAGTAAAAGAACTTCTGATGTAAGAACTTCTGTTTTAATAAGCGGGACAATGTGACGAAGGATATAAACAAAAGTTAGTAATGTAACGAATTGTATAGGATTCTTCGAAGCTCTTCAATATATTTAACGATTTCAATCGAATGGAGCTCAAACACGATGATCAAGTCTCGTGCAACTCCAATTCATCGTTTAACGAACAAACGAAAATGTGCCGCACGAGCCGCTTTATATAACGATGAAGAAGCACGTTGCGAAACGAAAGAGTAATAACATCACTGTCGTAACGAGAGTATTATCAGTAGCGTACGGTATTTACAATCATATAGTTTAAAGAAGATTACAAATAGGAGGTCGTGACTGGAAGCAGCTGTTGTAACAGTATCATTGATAAGGAAATTAGGTCTCGTGCTAAGTGACATAACGCGGTGAACTGCTCTTCCCGGATAAAATTATGGCGATAGAAAAATGATAGGGATCTACTGGTTATCGAGGGGAAGATAGAGATCTAGGAATTTGGGGATTTGGATTTGGAAAGTTGGGATTTGGAGAATTTGGGGATTTGGGATCTTTGGGGTACTTTGGGGATTTTAGGGATTCGGAGAATTTGAGAATTTGGGGAATTCGGATTTTGAGATTTGGGATTTGAGATCTGGAGATTTGGGACTTTAGAGATTTGGGACTTTAGAGATTTCGGACTCTGGAGAGTTTGAAACCTTGGAGATTTGGGACTTTGGAGACTTGGGACTTTGGAGATTTCGGACTCTGGAGAGTTCGGGACTCTGGAGAGTTTGGGACTCTGGAGAGTTTGGGACTCTGGAGAGTTTGGGATTTTGGAGAGTTTGGAACCTTGGAGAGATGGGACTCTGGAGAGTTAGGGACCTTGGAGATTTAGGACTCTGGAGAGTTTGGAACCTTGGAGATTTGGGACTCTGGAGAGTTTGGAACCTTGGAGATTTGGGACTCTGGAGAGTTTGGGACTTTGGAGAGTTTGGGACCTTGGAGACTTGGGACTCTGGAGAGATAGGGACCTTGGAGATTTGGGACTCTGGTGAGTTTGGAACCTTGGAGATTTGGGACTCTGGAGAGTTTGGGAATTTGAAGGTTTGGGTATTCGGATGTTTGGAAATTTGTGAATTTGGAGATTCGAGAATTTGGGACTTTAAGGACATAGTCATAAGAAATTATAGAACTTGATGTCTCCATACTTGGACCTTTTTATTTCAAAATTGAGAAACTTGAAGAATTTATAGAATTTGAGAAACTTTAGAAACTTGCTAATTTCCTAATGTAGAAACTGGCGCATCTCCAGTTTCAAATTTCAGCAATATAAAAATATACATATTTGATCCCCAAATTTTGAAACTTGAGAACATAATTTAAAAGCTCCTGACAACTATGCAAAACAAGAACCTATGAATCTTGCTTTCTACAGAAAATCGTTCAACGTGCTTCAAACCTCGTTTAAATTCTCCTCGGTACAGTTTATGTTAAAAATCGTGGGACTGATTGATGTGGCAATAATTCTTGAAATTGCTGTGACTTACTTTCGAGATACAGTTTGGTGGCATTTAGATCGTGAAAATGGTGCCTCGCACGAAAAATACAAAGTAAATGTTTATTAATAGGAAGAGAGAAGAAGTAATCATTGAAATAATCATATCATTCAACACTGTATTTAGCGCCGCTAAAACCCATATCCTTATTAATGTCTAAAATAAGACTATTATTCATGAGAAATAATTAACTACGATTTAAACTATAAATTAGAATTTCAGATCGAAATAGCGAGACCGTATTTCTGTACGCAGCTTATTTTTCCTGTTATCTGATTCGGTAGGTAACCGTGGTGAAATTATGGTACACGTTTACTTTAAAGGAATCTCGAATTTTTTCTCAAATCTTAATATATCTGCTTTCTAATTGCTTGTTTCGTATCGTTCCATTTCTGACCGTCCTATTGGAAGAAATTGCACTCATGCAGCTAGATAAATGATTAGTTGGTGATTCAAAGCCTCTTCTCGGTTGATCTGGGTCACTGACTATCGTTGCTTGTAGCTCGAGCGTGTAGCCCATGAACTCCATACCGGTAACCCCATAAACATGCGTTTCTAATTATCGGCAATTATTTATCGAAAAGAAAACTATTATCTACTCGAATTACTGTTACCGTTAAGACAATGGTTTTATTTCTATTTTGTCGAAAGAAAATGATGTCAGACAAAAAGATTTCCCTTTGCAAAAATGAAGTTTGGAGCTTTGTTTTTGAATTATTAAGGAAAAACACGGACCAATCGGAGCACGAGGATTATTACGCGTTGCATTACTGCGCGTTGGACTTATACGCGTTGAATATCCACGCACTGGATTACTACGCGTTGGATATCCACACGCTGGATTACTACGCGTTAGATTACCAGGCATTAGATTCCTACGCTTAGAATTATCATACGTTGCATTATTACGCGTTGGATTACTACGCGTTGAATATGCACGCGCTAGATTACTACGCGTTGGATATCCGCACGCTGTATTACTACGCGTGGGATTACTACGTGTAGGATTACCACGCGTTGGATTGCTGCGCGTTGGTTAACTACGCGTTAGATTCCTACGCTTAGAATTACCACGCGTTGCATTACTACGCGTTTGACTTATACGCGTTGAATATCCACCCGCTGGATTACTACGCGTTGGATATCCACACGCTTGATTACTACGCGTTGGATTACCACGCATTAGATTCCTACGCTTAGAATTACCACGCGTTGCATTATTGCGCGTTGGATTACTACGCGTTGAATATGCACGCGCTAGATTACTACGCGTTGGATATCCACACGCTGTATTACTACGCGTTGTATTACTATGCGTTGTATTACTATGCGTAGGATTACCACGCGTTGCATTACTACGCGTTGGATTACCACGCGTTGGATAACTACGCGTTGTCCGAAGCTGCCGCTCTCACGTCTGTGCATGCGTATTCCTCGCGCTCTGATTAATCCGTGTGGTTCCTTAATAATTCAATAACGAAGCTTCAAACCCTATTTTTGCACAGGGAAATCTTATTCAGAATCACGTCAGCTACTCCCCATTTCAGGGACCTACTAGTTGTGAGACACCCTGAATTTATTAAGTATAACTGATGGTCTTTCAAGTTGCATAGTGATCATTTTGCATGTGAATTAATGTAGACAGAATTTATTAATGACTGATGTTTTGACTATTTCAAATAGTACACATTGTAGATGAATTAATACTTCTGTTTAAGTATTAATCTTTAGCATAACATGATATAATCGACATCCGATAAATCGAAAAATGTCAAATGCATAAAAAACCAAGAGAAGATTTATGCGAGTGACTTTCTACGGCCCTGAAGAACTATAAACACGTATATCCTCAGGCCTCTACGATATCTATTAGATCATTAATTAAACTTCAAATTAATCGATATCGGATCAGTAATTACGCTCAGAAATAATCAATAATTCGATCGGAAATTGAACTGCAAACAATTAATTTACTTTCCATATCTTTAAAGTATAAACTTCTAAAAGCATCATTTTTCTATTTTTTTTTGTGTAAATTAAATATTAATTAATATTTGCCTTGAGGAAGGTTATTATTAGACCGCGGATGTGTATTCATTTTGATATATCGAGGTCTACAAAGTATAAGTAAATCTTGTAATACAGGAGAACCATAGTCTACAGATTTATGCTAACTCGGCAGACTTTGATATATTATAAATGCATAAGCAATCGCGGTCTAGTTACTGCGTACAGAGGTTGGGTAAATTAAAGCCATTTGTACGAGTCAGAATTTTGTAGTAAAACGATTAATTTGCATGTGAAAATTTTTGATGAATTTTTGCTGTTTTGTTGGGAAGTTATTTGTTAGGTGATGTGGGTTCAGCTGTAGATGATATTATTTGTTGCAAATATAAGTATTTTTATGAATATTATTTCTCACAAATACAAGGACTTTTACAAATATTTTTTTATCACAAATACAAGGACTTTTACAAATATTATTTTTTATAAATACAAATACTTTCACAACATTATTTCTTATAAATACATTTTTAATCTTGTCATTCTGAATTCTAAATAATTCATAAAATTCTAACTTGACCATACACTAATTTAATATTTTCTCCATTTTATAAGTTAGATATGAAATGCATTCTTTAAATATGTTTTTTAAATATATTACATACGATTAATCATGAAAAGCATTCTTTACATTTGATACACATTTTTATCTCTAATATTAACATTGTTTTTAGAAAGATGATTTTCACTTTTCTAAACCTAACCTAAAAATATTACAAAAGCAGCTCCATTAGCTCATAATTAAAGTCTATGATTCATAGGGTTGATGTTATCTTTTCTGCAAAGTACATAGTCCAGGGGACAACATTCGCACTAACGATCCGTTTCATTAATTAGATGAAGTGTCACGTCAGAAGTAACTCGAGAGTTTTAGGACAAAGTACTGTTGTCACGTCAGAACGGTGACCTCATGGTGCAAAAGGTTAATGCATGAAAAGGTGCGGGTTAATGCACCAAATAATAATCCACACGACTTATATTCATAAAAAATTGTATTACTAAATTCTTCAAAATGATTTGACAATAAATCTTTATACAAGTGTGTTCATATTATCAAGAATTATTTATGTGATATTTTATGTGATATGACTGTGGATGCAATATCTTATCATTGAGTTTAGTACATTCTTATATTGAGATAAAATGAATGAATCACTTTTTAAAATTCTTGTTTACAAAATTGTGTATTTATCTGATAAATGAACAATAAATAATACATTATTCTTCTACAAATTTTCAGATGACTCTGCAATGAAGTCAATGAAGAAAGACTGAAAACAAATATTGAAATAAAGTATTGAAATAATCAATTAAAATATTGAATGAAATACTGAGATGAAAGACTGAAATACACTACTAAATGAAAATATAAAGTGAAAGACTGAAACACAGTACTAATAAATAAAACAACTAAAAATAACAAATAAAAACATGAAGTAAAATACTGAATAAAATACTCAAATAAATGATTTAAAATATCGAACGAAATATTGAGGAAAATATTGAAATGAAACGTTGAAATAAAATACTGAACTAATTTAAAATATTCAGTGAAATATTTAATTGAATATAAAATTGAATAAATTGAATAAAATATCAAACTGAAATGTCGAACTAAAAAATTGAATCAAGCTACAAATCGAAACGAATAAAAATTCTGAAATAAAGTGCAGAATCAGAACATTGATCGAAAGACCGAACCGAAATACCAAAATAGAAAATTAAAGAAAAAAAAGTTTTTAAATATTTAATTTCAAAACGATCGCAAAATCCATTTTCCAACGCCGAATAAATTAAAAAAGAAAAAAATGCAAAGAAATCCCAAAAACTAAATTTTCCAATCAACCAACTAAACACAAGAATACAATTTTCAAATAAATTTATAATTTTCAACGGAATATAAATTTCAAATCGAGAGTCTTAGTAGACAATGGTCATAAACCGTTGTACACGTTCGAGTGTTTGAAAAAAATGTTCGCGTGTTCCTTTGACACCGTAGCTTTGTAGCGGCAAGCATGTACACGCATACATAACAAGCAGGTGCATTTTCCTTACAGGAAGAGTGGCTCATACATATTAATATTTCGAAGACGTCGATACAACACGCTCATCGTACGCAACTTTGTATCGTTAGGGCCTTTTCGTTCCTCGTTTCGTCTCTATCCGTTCCCGGTTAACCCTTTCACACAATTTAGTCCGAGAAAAACTCTGACAAGGAAGTATCTATATAGTCCGCTGTAGATATCTGTATGAACAGATGAAATTTATTATTCCGTTCAGAGGTTGCTTTATCTACTAAGTGCCTTTCTCACTGTCTCTATTATGTACGATACGTATTGAATTTTTCTTGTTTCATAGTACTTGTTTGAGGAAACGGAAGGAAAGATTTTATATGGATCAGTTGTAGGGGATTTTTGAGGAAGTTGGATTGGAAATGTGGAGTAAATTAAGTGATTTTTTGCATTTTTGAATGATCAAATTTTCAAATTTCTATGTTTTCGAATTTTCACATTTCCGAATTCCTACATTTCCGAATTCCTACATTCTCGAATTCTCACATTCCCGAATTCTCAAATTTCCGAATTCCTACATTCTCGAATTCTCACATTCCCGAATTCTCAACGCTCCGAATTCTCAAATTTCCGAATTCCTAACGCGCCGAATTCTCACATTTCCGAATTCCTATATTCTCGAATTCCTAACGCGCCGAATTCCTACATTCCCGAATTCTCACATTCCCGAATTCCACACGCTTCAAATTCTCAAATTTCCGAATTCCTACATTCCCGAATTCCATACGCTCCGAGTTCTCACATTTCCGAATTCCTAATGCGCCGAATTCTCAAATTTCCGAATTCCACACGCTCCGAATTCTCAAATTTCCGAATTCCTAACGCTCCGAATTCTCACATTTCCGAATTCCTAACGCTCCGAATTCTCACATTTCCGAATTCCTAACGCGCCGAATTCTCAAATTTCCGAATTCCTATATTCCCTAATTCCTAACGCTCCGAATTCTCAAATTTCCGAATTCCTACATTCCCGAATTCTTAAACTTCCGAATTCCTACATTCCCGAATTCTCAAATTTCCAAATTCCTAAAGTCCCAAATTCCCAAATCACCAAATCCCAAAATTCCCAAATTCCAAAATCTAAAATTTCCCAAGTCCCCAAATTAGCAATCACACCACAAGTGTCAAACGTGTACTGACAAATAAAAGTCAGCAATATGTTGGAAGTCAATAAAGTTTCTTATTCCACAGACATTTACGTACAAAGAGACGATGTTATCTCGCAATTTTGAAGACTTCTTCAGCATCATGGTGAACGTCAAGACCTTGATGGCACGTCTTCTAAATGAAAATTAATTGATGCCAAGTCTCGCGACTATTTTATATCACAAATGGTGTTGCGTAACAGTTAACAGATGTTGAAGCTACACTATCTACAAGTGTCAGAGTAACATTTTATTCATTTAGAAAAATTAACTTGTCATAAAATGTTATCAGTTTCTGAACTTTTTGTATAAAGTGTGCTCTAACTTTGAACTATTGGATAAAGAATTAATTTCTTTGGTATAATAATACTTTTATTTTCAATCTTATATTTTTATATTCAATTTTATATTTTTATGTGCAATTTTATATTTTCATGTTTAATCTTGTATTTTTATGTTCAATCTTGTGTTTTTATATAGGAAGCTTTACTGCTTTGTTCAATTTTATAATTTTATGTTTAACCTTTTATTTTTATGTTCAATACAATATTGTTATATTCAGTTTCATATTTTTATTAAATTTAATCTTACAATTTTGCATTCAATTCTATAATTCTTGATAGACATACAGATTTGAAAAGAAAGAATATATATTTTTTTTTAATTTTAGAAATAAATAATTCATTTTATTTTAAGAAAGAATATTTTCAAAAAATTAAATTTGTCCTTAAATTTTCTTAGATTGTTCCACCTAATCAAAACTATTTAACACGACATTCTTCGCTAAATATTTTCGATCTCTCATTCAATGACGGAAATATTATTCGCATTTTTGCTGCGATCGCGCTTCGAATTCCAGAGGCTCGTTGCAGCTGCCCTGAAGAGCTTCCTCCACTTAATAACAAGTTCCAAAGAAGTAACAGAGATAAAAACCGAACACTGTACGTACTGCGTATACACACGACAAATTATCTTATCCGTCTGATAAATACAAGAAAAATGAGAGAAACACGGGGAACTACATGCGTGACTAATTATAATTAAAATCGCAAAGCCGGAAGCGGTACGCGACAGAGTTATCCGTGCGAAAACTGAAAGTAAAAAGAGACCGGTGAGAATTCGCCGGAAATCGTGCTTTCTGTCGTAAGAATTTCAACATTACACTTTTGTGTGACATAATATATAATAACATGAAATTTTATCAGTCTTCAACTTCTTTTTTTTATTTCTCAAATTTGTGGACGAGGTGGATACACATATGAGTGAAAAAATATTTGTTGGTTATTTTTAACTTGTCATTTATTAGGTGATAGAACTGTTTAGTATTGTTAACATTTTTGAGTAATATTATTAAGAAAATTTAGCATTTTTGTTGCACGGTTATATTTCATTCACATATGCAGATGTTTGGGCATATGTGATATTAGAGCATGTGTGAAATTTTACCATATACGGGCACATGACATACTGTTTAGGACTGTTAATATTTTTGAGTAATAATATTAAGAAAATTTAACATTTTTGTTGCAAGGTTATATTTCATTCACATATGCAAATTTTTGGACACATGTTATATTTGAGCATATGTGAAATTTGACCATATGTGGCCACATGACATATTCTTTATTTACTGTTGAATAAATAATTTCTTCTTTATAATCCACATATAAAAATATATTTGACCTAGTATTTAATACAACATTCAAAATGCAATATGTGAATCTTTATAATATTTAAATCTTTCATATGTGACGTCTACATATGTATACAAGAACTTATATGAAACTTATTAAAATTTAATATTTGAATCTTCATAATATCCAAATTTTTCAAGTTCCTATTCCATCCAAACGTAAAGACAATCATCAATTAAAAATTTGCAATTCTAAGTTGAATACATAAAATGTTTGTAGCAGATGTTCCAACAATATCATTACCGAGCAATCAACGTCAAGTTACACCACACACAAATCCCACCTGCCTTTTAACAAGAATGCATCTTGAGGCCATCATAAAGATATTTCATGGACATTCTTCCTACTATATTTCCAAGAATTTTCATCGTAAACAAGAGATACAAGATTTGAAAACTGTCAAGCTACGTGTTCAAACTCATAACATTGGAAATATTACGAATTCCACTGTATCTTATTAACTAATTAATACCAAGATCAGTATTAATCTCGTTACACTTGTCTTTGAAAAAAGTACAGTTTAAACGATGATGTAACGAAGCTATGATTGATGGACCAAATTGCTTTAACCTCTTCAAGGACACCATATGTGAACATCTATGTAAAGTGACCACATGTGATTTTATATTCATACTTTGTTATTCTAATGTACGTTAGTAATACTTTAGCAATTTGATCACTTAATTTCTACGGAATTAGAATGTAGAACTATGATTATAACGTACCTAACCTCAAAATGAATCGTCACGTAAGAATTCACCTTCTCAAATCTTATAAAATATGTTTCGTCTTGTTGTAAATTAATTTTTTAAAAATAAATCTCCATAAAATATTATAAAATACATCCTATCTTCTTTAAAACTTAAAAATGTACAACTTCATAAATGATCCTTGCAGCCACATCTAAAAATGAATATCATTGACAATATACCTCCACAAAATAAAAAACACATCTCATCTCATTTAAAATTAAAAAATAAATAACTTCATGAATGAATCTCACAAATACATCCAACACGAATAGCTTGACAATGCACCATAAATAAACTCTCTCGTAAAAAAGTATATTGCGAATTGTAAGAAGCTCGCTTTCAAAGAGGTTAACGACAATGGAAATTTTTCTGCGGCCTTAAAAGGACTAATTATCATTTCTCTTCGTCAAAGAGAACTGTTAGATGGTTCAATGTGGATCGTATAGTTTTTAGAAAATTTTCTTGCAAGGAAAACGATCAGTGTTTAAGTATGTAACAATATTTCGTGTATCTCCTAAGATGAATCGCTATGATAAGCATCGTAGAGCAGAGATCATCGATTCGCCATGGAGAACACGCGTGGAATCTACGTGCAACAAAATCCGAGCAAAGAACTCGACTATCTTGTTGTCCCTGTTTCTCTTCTGTTCCTTCTATCTCTTCGTCGTGCCTACCACTTTTTCTTCTGATGATAGTCGTCTTCAGGTAAAAACAACTTGCGGCTAAACCGAGTGTATTTCTCTTCGTTGGAGAAACTGTGGATGCAGGTTCGAGGGCAATGTTTAGTTTTTTGGTTTGGGTGTAGGGGGAAGAATATGTATTTTGTATCTTTGAGTTTGGGGAAATTAATTTTTTAATTTTGGGGAGTTGAAATTTTTATTGTGGAAATGTAAAATTTCAGAAATTTTCCCCAATTTTCCAAATTCCACATTTCCTAATTTGAAATTCCCCAATTCCACAATTCACTAATTCCAAAATTTCGAAATTCTACATTCCCCAATTCAACAATTCACCAATTCCATATTCCCCAATTCCACATTCTCCAATTCCAAAATTTCCCAATTCTACATCTCCTAATTCCACAATTCACCAATTCCACATTCTCCAATTCTAAAATTTCCCAATTCCAAATTTGCCAATTCCAAAATTCACCAATTCCACATTCTCCAATTCTAAAATTTGCCAATTCCAAATTTGCCAATTCCAAACTTCACCAATTCGACATTCCCCAATTCCACAATTCACCAATTTCAAAACTCACCAATTCCACATTCCCCAATTCCAAAATTCACCAATTCCGAAATTTCTCAATTCTACATTCCCCAATTCCAAAGTTCACCAATTCCAGAATTTCTCAATTCCAAAATTCATCAAGTCCAAAGTTCACCAATTTCAAATTCCCCAATTCCAAAATTTCTCAATTTCAAAATTCCCTAATTCCAAATATCCCAATTCCACATCACCCAATTCCCAATTTTATTTCTCCAAACCACCAAACTCCACACTCCAAAAAAACAAAAATGTCCCCATTTCCAAATCTTCAAATCCCCAAAACAACCAAATTGCACATATCTACGTCAAAGATTCATCGAGTCTCCACAGGCGCGGTCTCTGTTAGAATTTATGTGCCTCATGTTGTATAAATGTTTACATAATCGAATCAGCGGAATTTTACAGGACAAGTCACACCAAAGGCGCGCAATTTAGAATCGTCATCGACGGAAGAAAAGAATTGCAACAACGTAAACATTTATGCAATTCTAGGTCGATAGTTATTCCCCTTGCATTCGTCCTATGAATTGAATCTCTAGTTTGTATAATTGAAATCTATTATCATGGATTCGATATCGGTATGAGTGTCGTTTGTATATGTTTTATATCGAAACTGGTTATTGAGATTCCGTAGGCATTTTGAAGAAACGATTTTCAATAACAAAATCATTGTATCTTGAATACAGATAAGTTTGGGGACAATTTTTATTGTAAAGCAAGGTATGACGCATGATGACAAATAGTATAATAAATGCAAAAGGAAAAATCGATTGATAATACAGCATTGCTCTTTTTTATCAGCCAAAGGAATTTTGTAAAATATTCTTCTTCGTACTAATGGAATATTATGATATTATAATTATAAATTTCCGAATTCCTATATTTCCGAATTCCTACATTCCCGAATTCTCAAATTTCCGAATCCCTAAATTTCAAATTTCTATATTCCCGAATTCTCAAATTCCCAAATCCCAAATCTCCCAAACCCCAAATCTCCCAAATCCCAAATCTCCCAAATCCCAAATCTCCCAAATCCCAAATCTCCCAAATCCCAAATCTCCCAAATCCCAAATCTCCCAAATCCCAAATCTCCCAAATCCCAAATCTCCCAAATCCCAAATCTCCCAAATCCCAAATCTCCCAAATCCCAAATCCCAAATCTCCCAAATACCAAATCTCCCAAATCCCAAATCTCCCAAATCCCAAATCTCCCAAATCCCAAATCTCCCAAATCCCAAATCCCAAATCTCCCAAATCTCAAATCTCCCAAATCCCAAATCTCCCACATCCCAAATCTCCCAAATCTCAAATCCCAAATCTCCCAAATCCCAAATCTCCCAAATCCCAAATCTCCCAAATCCCGAATCTCCCAAATCCCGAATCTCCCAAATCCCAAATCTCCCAAATCCCAAATCTCCCAAATCCCAAATCTCCCAAATCCCAAATCTCCCAAATCCCAAATCCCAAATCTCCCAAATCTCAAATCTCCCAAATCCCAAATCTCCCAAATCCCAAATCCCAAATCTCCCAAATCCCAAATCTCCCAAATCCCAAATCTTCCAAATCCCCCAAATCCCGAATCTCCCAAATCCTCAAATTCTTAAATCTCTCAATTCCCAAATCACCAAATCCCTACCTTCCCAAATTCCAAAACCTAAAAATGATCAAATTCCCAAATTTGCAATCACACCACAAACAACAAACTTATACCATTATACAACTTTCTCGCATGATAGAATTTCCTGATAAACAGCCAATAACTGACATTATCTATCTATCTTATCGAACATTATAATTATCCATCGAACATGCAAGCAATTTCCACGATCTGGGTTAACACGAAAAAACAAGAAATCCGAAATACACATTAATACGATATTCGAGCGCTTAAAGACGTAATTAATTATACATTTAATTTCGACGTCCGCAGTTCGCCGCGGCTATAATTTGACGTTCATGCTCTGTTTGCCGCTATTTATCATGTTTTGTTTGATTCCGTTATAAGCATAATAATCTTGTAAACACAGAAGCAGGGATTAATGAAGATGCAGCTATAGTATCCTAGTTATTCTTGCAGCAATCTCCACCTCTTAATAAGATATTTAGTGGCTGGATCACGAAAGATGTTCCGTCGATGTTCTCCGAGTTTTTCTCCCAGATATCAGTAACATCTTAATTAAGACGTGACTACGGTACAGGGTTATTGGCTTCGTAGTGACCGATGAAAAAATCCCCTTTCTTGTTGAATCAGCACACTGTGCGCCTCTTGAACATAGGGTGTTCAAGTTTTACATATTGTATGTTTTATTTATGGGAACATATTTCAAATTCGTTGTTATATAAATTTTGGGGAGTTCGAGATCTACGAATGTGGAAATCTAGGGATTTCCTGGGCAAGGAATTTTTGGATCTAGAAATTGGGCGATTTAGGGATTTTGAGATGTAGGAATTTTGGAATCTAGAGATTTTAAGAGGTAGAGATGTCGAGAATTAAGGATTTTTCAATTTAGGAATTTTTCAAGCTGGGTATTTCTCAAGCTTGGAATTTTTCAGGCTTGGGATTTTTCAAGCTAGGAATTTTTCAAACTAGGGATTCTTCAAATTATGGAATTTTCATTCTAGCAATTTTTTATTCCAAGGATTTTTCATTCTAGGGATTTTGGGATCTACTGAATTGGGATCTAGGGATTTGTGGTATAAAGGTTATGAAATCTAGAGACTTCTTGACCTAGCGATGTAGGGATTTTGGAATTTTCCATCTAGGGATTTAAGATTCAAGACATTTGGCAATTTAGAAATTTGACTACATAAGAATTTGATGATCTAGGGATTTGTGAATTTAAGAATTCAGATATTTGAAGTCTAGAAATTTAATGATTTACAAATTTAGGAATCTAGTGATTTGAAAATATTTACTAGAAGTTACTAAATAGAAATTTAGTAACCTAGAAGTTGACAATTCTTTTAAAAATTAAAAGTATTCGAATTGGCAATTTAGAAATTTGCTAATTTCACAAAGCGTCGAATTTAAATATTTTAAATTTCCCGCCACTAACACGCATCCATAAGTATCCTATTTCACCAGCATCCCAAAGTGTACCCACAAACTAAAGTTCGAAAATACTCTCCTAAAATAAATGTAACTATAATATAAGCTATCTTATATCACAAGATATCGCATAAATATAAGAAACATATTAAAGAACAAATTTTCTCGGGACGGTAAGTAGTTCCGATTTGGCCGCGACCCTCATCGAGATTCAAATCGTGGTCCTCTCAGCGGTAACAATAAGTGTGACAATAATAATAATAATAACTCATCGTCCCCCGTGGTCATTGTCGTTCGTGGGTTTAATTCGTCGACTTGCGAGGAACGGGCAAAGGGCCCCGTGATGGGCAAAGGCGCACAGAAGAAGACCCCGGCTCTTGATTGAAGCCAACTGCCCGGCCAATCCCGTACTCCGTCTTATTAAAACTCGTGCCGTTGTTTTGTCTTTCGTCTCTCCTTTTAATACCGGCCATTAACTAGCCGCCTCGAAGCTGTACGTTCGTCTTTGTAACCATTTCTTTCGACCTCTCCTTTTACCTCGCTTCCCTCACCTTCTTTGCGTCTAACGCGAACATACTCGAGACCTGCTTCGTTGTTAGCCTATGCAAATCTTATTCGTTTCGTCGCCAATTGTCTGCGCGCGGAATCGTGAAATTCAACGGAGGTTGTGTTCATGCATGCATCATGGATGCAGAAAAAATGCGGTACACGGGTTTTGGGACAGGAAGTTAGCGGAATTAGGACAGTGCTTTATAGGTGCTATCTTTAAGGATTTCTAGGTGGGATGCAAAGTAGGAACTTTCGATATGTAAATTTGATAAGTTGTGAACTCTTGCATTTTTATGGAGCTTTTGAATATTCAAGTTTTTGGGAATTTCAAATTTCGATATTTTCCGAAATTTCTAAATTTGCAAGTATTTTGGATTTTCAAATCTCCAATTTTCCCAAGTCCCCAATTCCCAAATTCTGAAATTTGAGAAATCATAAATTTTCAAATTCCAAGTTCTCGAACGCCCATATTCCTACATTCCCAAATCCCCAAATTTTCCACTCTGAAATTTCCAAATCCCCAAAATTAAAAATTCACAGATTCCTAAACCCTCAAAGTCCCATATTCTCAAGTATGCAAATTTCTCAAATTTCCAAAATTCCCAAATATGCAAAGTGCAGATGTACAAATTCCCAAAATTAAAAATTCACAGATTCCTAAACCCTCAAATTCCCATATTCTCAAGTATGCAAATTTCTCAAATTTCCAAAATTCGCTATAAACAGCTTATCAAAATAAAGACTAAAGAATGAACGAAAATCAGTTCCGTTAGTTTTCGAATGAGATCCTACGATAAGTCTAAATAAGACATCGTATTTTTCCAAGTGTATGATGAAGTTAAGCCACGAACATTCATCGATGGCGGTGGTACATACGGCAGAAGCGGCGCCACGCATAACGAGCGTTTCCATGGGCTTTATTGATATTCCATTGACAAGCTATTGGCAGCCAGGGGCGTATCGTTCGTAGAACATCATTTGATGAACTTGCCTCGAAAGATGGCATCGTGTTTGCAGACCGCGTGGGAGTTCCGTTAATCCCGAACAACCAAAAGAGTCCTCTACTGACACAGGAAGTCATAAACTCTAATTGTTACCATTGTTCCTTGTTCAACGGACGATTGTTCATGTTTTTCACTTCTCCTTTTAATGACTGAGCCTTAATGACCCACAAATTCGATCATTTTCAAGGTTTTTAGAAATCGATACTCAAGATTTTTCTGTTTGAAATCTTTAGGTTATTGAATTATCAAATCTGAGCTTTCTAATTTATGAGTACTCAGAGTATTGGGTATGTAGTACTCAAAGTACTCAATTTTAAATATTCACAAATACAATATTTCCTGACTCTAAATTTTGCAAATTTTTAAGTTCATTAAAATATACAGATTGTCAAATTCTTAAATTCTCCAGAATTTGCAAATTTACATATTCCTAAATTCACTAGATTTGTCAAGTGTCCAATTTTCTTAATTCTATAGAATTTTTAAATTTCCTACAATTTTCAAATTTCTAAATTCTCTAGAATTGAAAAATTTCCAAATTTCTGAATGCCCTAAATTTGGTAAGTTTCAGAATTCATAAATTTTAGAATTGTAAAATTTCCAAATTCCTTAGATTCGGAAAGAACAGAAGTTCAAAAATTCCCTAGATTCGGAAAATTTCTAAATTCCAAAATTTCCTAGACTCCCAAAATTTCCAAATTCGGAAATTCCCTAGAATGTGAAAATTTCGAAATTCCTTCAACTTGGAAAATTTCCAAATTCCCTAAACTTTGCAAAAGTTAAAATTTTTGAATTTTCTAATTTCAATTTCGCAATAGTTGAAAGATTTAAATGTGCGTATTTATCTGAAGGAAGTCCATTGTGCGAGTACATTCAAGAAACCCCCCTATTACCGGTATATAAATCCGTCACTGTCTTGCAATTACTCGAAGGACCGACAAAGAATTCTTCCGTTTTTCGCGGTGCTGATTCTTCGTTAATTCGCGGGAACAGCGAATGAAAGCATGAAAGATATTCTTCGAACATGCTTCGAGATGGACGCGAATGGGACGTTAATCGGTCGTCGGACATTCTTAGAATTTTTCGACATTCTTTCGGTAAGGAAAATTGCTTTCTTGAAATTTATATTATGGGACGGCTTAAGGAATTGTATGTGTTCGGGTAATTTGATGTCGTGTAGGTAAAAGCGACGTAAATGATGGTGCTACCGTTGTTGATTATTAAAAATAGTAAAATAGTGAAGGAGTAGGATAGAAAATCAGTAAAATAGTAGAATAGTGTGTCAATAAAATAGTAAGATAGTAAAATAGTAAATTAATACTACACTAGTAACCTATCAAAATATTGAAATTAAAGAATAGGAGAATAGTAAAGCAGTACATTAATCAAACAATAAAATAGCAAAATGGTAAAATAGTAATCTAACAAAATATTAAATTAAAAAAATAAAAAAATAGTAAAATAGTAATATGTTAAATTAGGAAATTAGTAAACTAGTAACTTGTAAAATGGTGGAATAGAAAAATAGTAAACTAGTAAACCAGTAAGCTATTAAACTAGCAAAATAGTAAACTAGTAAAATATTAAATTAGTAAACTAGTAAGCTAATAAACTAGTAACCATTGAAATAGTAAAATATTAAACTAGTAAACCAGTAAAATAGTAAATTCGTCAAAAAACTAATCTACTGAACTAAATTTGACAGCAACTTCTGCCAAACCCTCATACGAATTTCAAATCTCATCATCACAGCGAAACAAAGGAAACCACGAATCGAGGCCATAAAGCAAGCAACATCCCGTGCAGAAATTAAGTTCCATAAAAGCTTGGGCTACTTAAACAATATTTCTCATATAGAAGAGACATTTAATTTATTCCAGCAACGAGGACGTAGAAAAATCCAAGACTCACCCTCCGTCAGATACAAACGACTTCCCATTAATATTTAATGGCAGCTAATAATTTTTAATAAGGTGCAATAACGGTAATAAATATTAATTGTCTCACCCGGTGGGACGCACACTTTGAAAATCATCTTTCAAACATTCACAAACGTAATCTACCGATGATCATATTTAAAATGAATTAATAAAAAAAGAGTCTAAAATAGAAAATGTTAGAAAACACGCGTGAAGAAAATGATAAAAGCGTAATCGAGAAAAATAACCCTCGCTGTTGTTTTTCGCTGCTTCGCATATCGGGCGTGGTTAATAACTGCAAATATATGCGTTACATAATTACGCAAGAAAAATAGGTGGCTAGGAAAAAAATACGGGACACGTAACTAGGATTAGCAATACCGTGCACGAACATGGGGACATGTTTATCCACGGATGGAGGATGATGGTACTGACGCAAATAACGAGAGACTTTATTATCGTTCTAATAAAAACGATTCGTTCATGTTTCAGCTGTGGAAATGGGCCGAGTAACCGAACTTCAGTATTAATGGAACGTTAATGGAACGTTGGTGAAGATTTTTAGTTAGAAACATTAGTGGAGGTGTATGTGTAGAGTGCTCTTTAATGTAAGACGATAGAATTAGTGTTTTTGGAATAAATTTAAGTTGATCGTTTTTATAATAAATTTTTAAATTAGTAGTTCTTAGAAAAATTGGATTTTTAAATTTTTGAAGCTTCAAATTTCTAGATTCCCAAATTCATCAATTTTCGAATTTTTCAATGTTCAAATATCTCAACTCTTAGATTCCTAAATACCAAATCTGTAAACTTCTAAATTCCTAAATTTTTAAGTCTCCGAATTTCCAAATTTCCAAATCTCCAAATTCCCAATCATCCAAATTTCCAAATCTTCAAATTCCCAAATTTCCAAATTCCCAAATCTTCAAATTTCCAATTCTCCCAATTTCCAATCATCCAAATTCCCAATCATCCAAATTTCCAATCATCCAAATTTCCAATCATCCAAATTCCCAATCATCCAAATTCCCAATTATTCAAATTCCCAATCATCCAAACTCCCAATCATCCAAATTCCCAATCATCCAAACTTCCAAATCTTCAAATTCCCAAATTTCCAAATTCCCAAATCTTCAAATTTCCAATTCTCCCAATTTCCAATCATCCAAATTCCCAATCATCCAAATTTCCAATCATCCAAATTCCTAATCATCCAAATTCCCAATCATCCAAACTCCCAAACATCCAAATTCCCAATTCTCCAAATCCCTAAATTTCCAAATTCCCAATTCTCTAAATCCCTAAATCTCCAGTACCTCAATTCTCCAAATTCCCAAATCTCCCAAATCCTAAATCTCCCAAATTCCCAAATCTCCCAAATCCTAAATCTCCCAAATCGCCCAAATCCCCAAGTCCCCCACTACTTAACTTCCCAAATCCCAAACTCAACTAAATCCCCAAAACACCTAAATTTCCAAATTTCCCTCCTACCAACAAAAACACAAATTCAACCAAAATTCTTCCAAACATTTTCGCAAAATTCTCAGAAAATCACTTAAGCCTCCATCCACCTTTCAATACATCAGAAACGAACTTCTCGGAAGAGGAGGCGATTCTCGCTAGCGACACCGGAAATTGGTTGCAATCCACAGCTACCGATCCATCGTCGATTAATTACAAATTACAAGTATGCGCGTTGGACGACACCGTGTGGTGTATGAACATCGCAAGAAAAATGCCGTCATATACTAGAATTGCTAATATGGAACGAGGCTGTATCTGGGTCAGCAATATATTCAGTAACGTTACTGTTTATCGCTCATCTAGAAACTCTTCTGGCAATTAACGAAGCGGTATAAACAATTTTCTGTTTGAATCGCGATAAAGGAACACTCCATAAGTTGAAACTGATTATAGACACGAACGAGATGCTTCAATTTCGAATCACACCTTCTTAATTTAATTACTGATAGTTTCTTTTTATTTTAATTTATTCGATAACGAGCTAAGAATTCAACGACTGTTTTGAATTATCTTTGTGCAGTTATCTTAACATTCCTTGGTAATTACAGTTTTGTGCAAATTTATGAAAATATCTATTTGAAGGTTGAAACATGAAACTAACATTAAGTTTTGCATTTTGTTTAATAAATTATGAAGTGTTGTCACATTTTGTGGACAGAAATGAATCTCACTTATATGGTTAATTTTAAACTAAATTAAAAAATATGATTTTGACTAAATTAAGAATATGATTTTTTAATTTTGTCACTGTCTATGAATAGTAAAAAATAGAAAAATAGTTGAAACGCAAAACAATAGGTTTCGGTTATCAAGAAAATTAACGTCCGAAGTTTCGAAGGTCACAGAATATCGCGTGAGCGACAATATTTCAGAGTTTCCAATGGCAGAAAATAGTTGTCGATTTACGAGCGACCCGATAGAGAAATCCGACTGTGAAGGAAGCAAATGTGCACACCGAGGAATAATAAAAGTTACTTTTCGTGCAGCGAACAATGTTGTTAAGGGTCGAATCGATTATTCGAGCCGAAGTTGTAAAACCGAAGTTGTAGGGTCTGTTAGGGTAATAAATCTTCAACCCCAGGTACCTGCGGAAAGAAAACAGACACCCCATGCGTCCCAGACACCCTTCTACAAAATGTTCCTTCTTAGAAAAACTACTCACGCTCGAAGAAGTCAATAGATTTCTTCTTCTAGTTTCTTTTCAGAAATTTTCTGAACCTTTTTCGAAACGAAGATTGAGATTTGTTAGTTTAGGGGAGATTGAGGGACCTGCTGAGTAAAAGGCAATTTCTACATTTTCAAAGTGTTGAGATCTCCATTTTTTTTTTTGTAGAAAACTCAATTATTTGTAATTAATTATTAAAGTCTTTAGTTTGAGAATTTTGTAATTTTTGAATATTTAAATTTGCAATTTTTGCAACTATTTTAATTCTAAAATTCTAATTACATATTTATTAAATATAATATATGTTTTCATGTATTCATTTGTTTTCATATATTTTTTTTTGCTATCAATAATTACTTCATATTCTAAAATACCAATTTAACAGATAAATGAAAAAGAAAGATTTTCATATATTGCATATATGAATAATTTTCATATATTGCAAAAATACACTACACAAAATTTTACCTAAATTTTTGTAATTGAATAACATCTCGAAAGAGGAGAAAATGGACTAAAAGCTTGTTCGTCAAAATGTGTGCCATCATTCGGCAATATATCGCGTATTTGACCGAATAAAGCCTAGGTCCGCAAATCGCGGAACGATCGACATAACTAGACCCGTAGAAGGCATCAATAACTATAAATGGACATGATGGAAGGAAAGATCGTGAGTTCCGTGTCGTCGGTAGAGTTCTTTCTCGCTGGCGAGAGTCATCGTCGAACGACCGGTCGCGAGTGTGACGAACGATCGACCTGGTCGAGCCGCGCTCTCGATCACAGAAACGGAAATGCGAGAAAAAGACAAAGAGGACGAAATAAGGCAGAAACGACGATGCTGGACGAAGGTGTACGCGCCGAGAATGTCGGATACTGGTTGCATATAGTAGTGCAAAAATGATCGTCTCGAGTAGATCCCTTCACGTTTCCTAGGAAAGATCCTCGATCCTTCTTTCTTGCCATATATAGCGAACGCGTTACTTGTAGACGACGTGTAAATTAAACTTTTATAGATCGATGCTCTCTTTTTTGGTGGTATAACACTATTAAATATTATATATCTCATATTACGTATTACATACTCAGTATTGTATATTGTACATCGCATATTGCATTTTGTATATTGTATCCTGTACATTGTATCTTGTGCACTGTACCTTGTACATTGTATCTTGTACAATGTATCTAGAACATTGTATCTTGAACGTTGTACCTCGCACATTGTATCTTGTGCATTGTACCTTGTACATTGTATCTTGTACAATGTATCTAGAACATTGTATCTTGAACGTTGTACCTCGCACATTGTATCTTGTGCATTGTACCTTGTACATTGTATCTTCAACATTGCACCTTGAACATTGTATCTTGAACATTATATCTTGTACATTGTGTTTTGAACATTGTATCTTGTACATTGTATTTTGAACGTTTTACCTTGCACATTGTATCTTGTGCATTGTATCTTGAACATTGTACCTTGAACATTGTGTCTTGAACATTATATCTTGTTCATTGTGTCTTGAACATTGTATCTTGTACATTGTATCTTGTACATTGTATTTTGAACATTGTATCTTGAACATTGTATCTTGTACAATGTATCTAGAACCTTGTATCTTGAACATTGTATCTTGTACAATGTATCTAGAACCTTGTATCTTCAACATTGTATCTTGAACGTTGTACCTTGCACATTGTATCTTGTACATTGTGTCTTGAACATTGTATCTTGTACATTGTACTTTGAACATTGTACTTTGAACATTGCATCTTGTACAATGTATCTAGAACATTGTATCTTCAACATTGTACCTTGAACGTTGTACCTTGCACATTGTATCTTGTGCATTGTACCTTGAACGTTGTACCTTGCACATTGTATCTTGTGCATTGTACCTTGTACATTGTATCTTGTACATTATACCTTGAACATTGTATCATGAACATTGTATCTTCTTCATTGTATATTATACATTGTATGTTGTACATTGTACCTCGTACACTGCACATTATACATTGAATATTGTGTACTGTATAAAGTATGTGACAGCCACTATATTATATAACGATTATAAGTGAAAAGTAGAAAATCCCCATTTAAGATCAAAGTTACTTTTAATACTTTTAAAGACGCATCGTGCACGAATGAGACATACTGTTATTTCCGTCCTGGATCACTCTATAAACCCACAAAGTTTCATTTAAACCGATGAGTAAGGGTTCGTTTCCCTGTTAGCTATCCTCGAATCGTGCTACCAATAAAAAGTCGTTTCTTACGTATTCTACACACAACTTCCAAAGGATTCGTTGCATGTCGAGCCACGAGACTAGTGTAAATCGTTTGTTTGTATCGTCTTGTAGACGCACGTGATCATTGTTCTTAACAAGCTTTATACAGGGTGACACGAAAATTGCGGTATTAATTTGATAACTCAATTTTTTTCGATATAGTCATTTGCCATAGAAGAAATAATACTTATATCGATACACGCATCGAATTAATTTGTTGTAACTTTTAGTAATACAATGGATTGATATTTTGTGGTATTAATAAATGTGGTTTAAAAAATTTACAATGTAGTCTGTGCTATTTAAACCATATCGGTGTTTACAAACAGAGAGATAGATGCAATCAGGAATGTAATGACGTGATAGACTAGTTGCACTTATCTAATCAATCTTCAAACTCGATATTCGTCTAAACAAGATGTGGGACGAACAAATTTTATCTGACAAATATTATTTTAGTTCTGCGTTAAAAAGGATGGGTATCAGCACATGGTTCTGATAAAAAATATAATTAATTTCTGTGATAAATTTTGTACTGGATGATATTCGTAATCCTTCGATATCCTTGACTGGATAAAGGTTAAAATTTTTTATTATTTTTATTATTATTACACCTTGAGTTCAATGTTGAAATAATACTCAAGAAATATGTGTATTTAACATTGATCAACTTAATAATTTTATTTCTACTGAATAAACTTGACGTTCATTAAAATGATTTCAAAGTATGGCGCGAAAATTTAAAAAACAGAGAAAAATAAGATTCACTCGAGTGTGGACGTTACGTGTGAAAATCACGCCGCAATTAATTCCCTCGTAAATCGCCGTTAACACGCTACTATAATTTTTCAAACGTATCACGCAACAATATCTAAAAAAACCCTTATCTGACCACTGTTTTGACATAAAACAGATAAGGATAAAAATTGTAAACAAATCTACTTGTATCACGAAGTGTCACGAGCGCTAAACATAATATAGTGATCGATAAAACACTTACCACCGGAGTAAAGAACGACATAGACGGCGATAAGTTATCGATAGAAAACTTATCGAGTCACCGTTCGTATTGGTAAAAATCAAACCAGACAAACCACTCCATGCCGATTGCTTCTCTTTCGAACCACTTTGCCGCGTTGGATGATTCGATTACAGGCACATCGATCGAGTCACACGACGATCGAAAACACGAATCAATATTTCGCGGTAACTGACTTGCTCACACTTTGTCACACGATATTTTCTTGTCGATCGCGTCAATGCGCGATGCGTTTACACGGACGAAACGCGTTTCGAGAAACACGTGACGTTTAAAGCATCGTGTCTCGACACAAACTGAATGTAAACTGACTACCGATCCACGCCGTAGCGATACAAGATGCCCGAACGGCGGCCTCGCGTCTGATTGGCCGACGCCACTTAGCTTCCCCGTTAAACGGCCAATCGGATTTATGGTACTTTACGGGGGACTACGCGCGTCGTTCGAATTTAAATTTAAACGCCGCACTCGTTTCAACATTGCGTTTAACATATTGTTATAACCTGTTGATTACTAATGTGTTTGAGTTTATTACTGTTATTGTTTCGTATTAATGTAACTTTACAATAAAGCTTTGAAAGACATATATTTATTTAGCATTTCTTTCTTATTTCGACACACAGAATATATCAACAGTTTCGTGATTAAAATCTGGGATATGTACAATAAAGAACTGAATTGTTTTGAGGGATTTTTAAAATTAAATTAGAAAAGTGAGAGTTCAGAAATTCTACAATTTAAAAATTTCAGAAATAATAAAATTTTAGGTCTACGTTTTTAAAAAAAACCTCCAGTTGCCAGATATCAAAAAGACCCACGCCCAATCTGGTTAGTTGACGATGTACAATAAATCTTTGACACACAGCGTTTAATTACCCTCGCATATCAATAAATAAATCAATAATAAATTTACGTTTTATCTCTCCGATAACGATTTTTCATCGCAATTCGCAACGCAAACAGTCTTACCGCACGCGAAAACGCGTTTACTAATTGAATAACAAAAAACCGATAATAGAATCGGTTTGCCAAGCACGATACAAGGATGATGTATCGACATAGTAGAGCGAAAATTGTACCAACAGGTTTGGTCGGATCCAGCTTGTTAAAGCAAATCAACGAGCACGAACTGGTAACAGTTCGCTAACCGTTGTCTCGTTCGATTAATTATGATTAATCATCTGCACCAATTCGCTGGTTGCAACGAGAACGAGTCGACCTGTCTCACTTTCCAGTAGGACAGATCCGCTTGAAGCAATTGTATATCAACGTGACGTCAGTTTAATAGACTGCCACATAAATAACGTAACGTTTGACTTAAAGCGAACAGTAGCAGGTAGTTAATATACGTCCAGGTAACTTTATCTCTATAGTAATCGACATCTAATGTGTACTCACGTTAGTAGATAGTTGGCTGGTCAAGGAGTGGACCTTTTCCTGAGCGTCCATTAACTCTCGTCGCAGTTTTCTCAGCTCGTGTGCCTGTTTCTCCTCGGCTGAACTGTACAGACTGCTCGCTGTCGATACCAAAGATACAGAAGAACCGTGGACTGAAGGCAAAAGAAGGGGAATTTTTCTTTCTTTTTTCGTTTCTGGACAAATTACATAGTGCCACACTGACAAATTTAGGTGAGAAGTATTTCTATATCTGACAGTTGAATCGAAGTTTTCTTTGAAAATGTGAAACGTATAATTTTTGTATAGAGATTGATTAAATATAAAAATGCGGGTGGATATGGGTCAGTGTGGCTCTTGACGGATTCAGTAATATAGTATCACAAAATAGTATTCATAGTCAATCTAACTTAGTAGCCCCAATTTAATTTTCAAGCTTTTAATTTCAAGATTAATACAGTTCTACATAAATAAATTGCTAAATAACCAAAATTCCCAAAAATCATTAAATCATGTTCTCAAAAATCATTAAAAATCAAGAAGTCAGTAATAAGCCATGAAAGTATCAATGAATAACGTAGTCACATTTTCTAAAGAGAAACTTACTATCATCATCCTTGTGCACGTGTTGATAAAGGTTAGGTGGTTGCCGCGAGGTATGCGTAGGCGTCGGGGACGTCGGTTGAGACCAGTGTTGTCCTGTACACCCGGTAGATCCTACAGGAACACTGTAATAAGGTTCAACGCCCACTCCCATTCCTATCCCGACCCCGACTTCCTCACCAACGGAAGATGAAGCTCCGCTTCCTCTAGCTAACATCGACGGATACATTTTTTCGCTTTTCGTGGATCTGCGAAAACACAGGTACAACAATCTGAATCGCCAACAGAACACCATAGAAAGATACATCGTAATGCCTCCGAACAAACAATCCCTTAAGCGAATCTACTTATTCTGGCAACTCTTCAGAATACACTAATTAAGGAACTGTTTGCAATGTCGGAGAATAAAAAGCGCGTAACGTGCACCGATAGAAAAATAATGTCGAGGTTCAACAAAGAGGAATGATCGAAAAACCTTGTTGAGAATTTTAGAAAGTGTTCCTGTATCCCTTACGCAAATCACCTAAGTAGATTTCTTTGAACGACAGTAAGCACAGATACTCAATGTAGATAATCATACTCCATTGTATCCAGGAACAAAGATTGTGAACATCGATAGGCGTTCGTGAATACAAAAGAGCTGCGTGTATTCGTGTCCTCAAGATGAGAACCTCGAGATGCGAAGAAATTGGAGGAGAGTTTAATCTTGTTCGATGAAAACTTGTCTGGGTCGATCGATCAAAATGGCGTCGTCGCATCTAAGGGTGCTCGGTTTACTTAGGACGACGAATGAGAACGCGTCTGTCTACCTGACGAGTGTATACGTAATTAACCGATCTGGAGGAGCCTTCTAATTAGAACATTCTCCGTTTGTACTCGAGTACTGATTCTCTGCAACTGCGTATACACTCGCGCGATTCTTTACCAGCGAAAGGAAACGTGCTGCGGAACAAAGGGTGAATATTTTTAGAACTAAAATTTATAGGTGAATAGTACAATTTAGATGATTAATAAGTATACAAATACTGCGAGTATCAAATTTAGAAAAATATGTTAAGTACATTTTAATATTTGATTTCATGTTTGTACTGCGTGGCGAAGAAGGAGGTTGAACATCACGTGACCCTTCTCGAGCGCTCAATTTAAATTTTACGTACAGTATGACTCCATCTTGGCCACCCAGTGAAGTACAAAGTGTATATTAATATATGACATAAACGTTTCGTTTCGCTGTCTAACAATAAATCCATAAAGAAGCTTTAAACATGCATTCGCAGAAGCACAGGTCACAAATGCAAAATGCGAAGGAAGTCGAAGACGAATCAGCGAACTAATATTACTGTTTAACTGGTATACAGGTATAAATGTTCGTAGAGAAGAATAAAAGTACACATGAACGTGTGTGTATGTTTCTGGTGCGGATAATTTTGTCACTCGTGTGTACGTATAACAAGGTGTTGCAACCCTATTAGGTGCTGTTCTTTTTAATACTTATGCATGGAAAACAGGCTGGACGAATGTGTATTCTAGATTGTCTCACTACCTTGGGAATGTCCTGTCCCGCAGATGGCTAGAACGGTATCAAATGATGTGCGTTATTTCACCGTAAACGGGTAATCGTTGTCATAGGGTGGTTTTAATTATAAAGAATCAGAAAAAAAGAACGAAGCTGATGAAACTGATCGTTTTGATAAATGTGGTGAGATATTTGCATCCTCTAGTCATGCATCTATACAATATGAACGTATGCAAATGATGTTCTAATGATTTCATATAAAGTCGTAGAAACTAATGCACGAAAGATGGAACGGGTTGTCGTACACTTACCTGATCGAGTTACTTCGATTGAGTCTGGGTGGAGCTGGAGATCCTGTGGAGTCTCTTTGATGCATCAGTAAACGGGCGTGGGTCAAACTTGCTCGATGCGATCCTAATGATTCGACGCTGTCTGCTTCGCACAAACCCATTCCTGAAATTTTAACGAATCACTTTAATAATTCTTACGGATTAAATTATCCTATACTATCGTTAGAATGCACTGTGCACGTCTGGTAAGTTGGCAGTTCAGCAACGTGAATCATATTGTCTGCAAACTCACTTGATGTGCGCAGTACTTTTTTGAAGGTAAATAATTCAAGTTTTGAGAGAAGCTAAACGTTCATACATTTGCTACAACAATTTTAACAATAAAGACCTGTCTTTTAACTACGCCATCTTGTTGTGGTTGTCGTAATATATAAATTATGTATATAGTTCATCGTTGACATATGTGAACGTATAGGTTATTTAATAACGGCTACATATGTGGGTAATCTTTTCGTTCATTACGACATAACAACACAAATAAATAAAATTATAATAACATTCATACACTCAACTATATAGCAGCACTGTAACATCAATCTATCACTGAAAACTTGCCTTGAGAGCGTCCACTAGGTGTATAGGTGTTACTATGTCTCATCCAGGACGTGGTGTACGGACTATTAGGCGTGTAATAACCTTGAAGATCAGGTGCCGCATAATTGCTGCACGTATCGCTGAGGCTTCCATCAGAAGGTTTGAGTACTCTCGGTGAAAAGGACGTGCCAGTTGGTCCACCACCGGATCCTCTTTCTCGATGATGCGCGGACGCAAACAGTGCCGTAAACTCTGGGCTGCCAGGTTTCGGCAAACTCTGCGATCCGAGCATAAGACGATCTCGAACCGACTGAGAAAGCTGACTGGCACTTGGTCCTGTGAGACTGTAACTCTTGTAGTGATGTCCTTGACTTGATCCTGAAGAATTAGCTTGCAGCTCCGTGGTACACGTTTGAGTTCCTCCAGACACCTTAACCTGCAATTAAATCACAGTTGAACATTTTTGTTAATTTCTTTGGGGTATTCAAATAATTATTCGGGTAATTTCTAGGTAATTTTGATTAATTTCTAGATTATTTCTATTTATTTCTAGTTGAGTTTGCAGAATTAGTTAGACGATGAAAATAAGTAAGGTTAAAGTAGAGGTAGATTTTAATGTCACGTTTAGTGAAATTACCAGAATATGTGTGTGAATTAAAATATGTATATTGCTCCTTTTTATATTTCATAATAATGATAGTTTGGAGAATGGTAAAATAGATACTGAATTTACCTTCGTTCGTGGAACGGCGCTGACTTGAGCAGTTCGAGTAGCATCCTTCCCATTCTGGACCCCATTAGGGCTGGGACTAGTGCCGGCACTGTGTCTTTTAACGTATCCGAAGCTTTGGGGTACACCCCTGACTTTGCTGCTGCCACTGGTCGATGTTCCCGACGAAATTTTTTGCGGTTTCTCGCCATTCGCATATTCAGCCATGGCCTGTTTACGGTGTTTATCCTGCGAAAATGACACATTTTAAGCATGTGATTTATTCTCCATCTATAGAAATAATTTAATACAGTAATGAAGTACTAAGATTTTTGAGAATTTTTAAATATTGAGATTTTAATATATCAGGTTGCTAGAATTTCTGAATATTGCCAAATACATGCTACAATTCCGAACAGAAACATAGCTCCCAAAGGGTCACTGAACAAAAAATTTCTGCACAAATACACATACTCCTTCCATTGTCCCCTGAATGTCCCATACAGCAATTAACGAGTTCCATCAACCCGTCCATCTCGAAGATCAATATTGTCTAGCCCACATATACTGTCACGTAGCAATGTTTTATAAAGAGAGAAAAAAGATACATGAATGTTTACCTGGGATCGCCTGGAGGGACTAGGACTCGGGGGTGCGCCCTCCTTGTCTCTTTCCCGATCCCTGGCAGCTCCAGCCTCGATGTACTTCTTCCATTGCTGGCTATTCGAGCTACTGTTTCCCGAGCTGTTCGAGCCTTGCTGTTGCTGCTGGTGCTTGAACGCCGAGCTGTCTGTTTGCTGAGAGCTGTCCGACTTCTTCACGTGAGGATGATGACCACCAGGATGCCTGGAGCTCACCACCCGGTACACCAGGTTGCTGCCCTGTTGCCCACCTTGGGGGGTGGCCGAACTACTGCCACCCCCCACAATCACGCCGCCACCACCCGGCACTCTCTGTTCACGAAAAATGGATTTTTTAATTATGGTTCAAGTTTAATAATTATTTATTGTTATAGAAATTGCTTTTGCGTTAAGATTTGCAGATTTTTAGATTTCTAGATATCTGGGTTTCGGAATATCAAGGTTTCTGGGGCCCTAGATTGCTAGATATTTGGGTTTCGGAATTTCAACGCTTCTAGAACCCTAGATTTCTAGATATCTGGATTTCGGAATTTCAAGGTTTCTAGAACCTTAGATTTCTAGATATCTAGGTTTCGGAATTTCAAGATTTCTAGAACCCTAGATTTCTAGATATCTGGTTTTGGAATTTCAAGGTTTCTAGAACCCTGGATTTCTAAATTTTCAGGTCTCTAGGTTCCTAGATTTTGAGGGTACTATATTACTAGTTTTCTAGATTTCTAGATTACTAGACTTTTGGGTAGGAATCTAGGAATGTTTTTATATATGAAGTTTGCTGGGTCCCTAAGTTTCTATATTCGTGGGTTCCTAGATTTATATATCTCTAGGTTTTTAAATTTCTATATTTTTTTATTCTCTACATCCTTAGATCTCCAAAAGAATCATGAACTACCCCTAAACAAAACACTCCAAAAATAATACAAATCACTGAACAAAAACTAATCTAACAAACGCAATAATTGATGAGGTCTTCAACCTCAACAACAACATAGTCAACTAGTTCATTAAATTTCACTGACTCATACGATACATCAGTTGATTTAAAACTGAATCCTTGAATTGTCCACAAAGGAACTGACGATCAACAGAAACTTAATGCGATGCAATGCACGTTTTATTCCTAGAAATTCTTATCAGCACTGAATGCATTACGAGGATATCAATGTCGGTGTAATCGGACGTCAGACCTGGGTCAAGGACTTCCGGCGAGGTTGATATCACTATTATCGATTGACGAGCACCAGTTCGTAGGAGTCAGAACCCCCATGGTATGATTCAGAACAGGGCGCCATGACGGCGGCTGTTCAATGGGGTACAAGCAACACCACTTCTACGATATTAAGCCTTGATCGTTGGGTATAGAAAAGAATTTAATATTGATTTGTTGGTTTTTATTTATTTTGTTGAATGGGGACTTTATTTTTTTTTATTATATGTACATAAGCTTTTGTTATGTTTTACTAGTTTATTACTTTTTATTTTTTTGTTATATATTTTGTAATATATTTCATTTGATATATTATTTTTAATTTTTCTCTTTTATACATTTCAGTATATTATATTTAATATACTGTAATATATTTCACTGATGATCTTTATCGTATTCCGTTTTAGAAATAAAATTCATTGCATTAAATTTTTTAATAGAGCAGGTAGCAGTTTTTGCAAATCATCCTTGAACCTAATAATAACTGCTTCGTGACTGCATAATCATTTGCATATTTTAATCATTTGACCTATGATTTCGAGTTATAGATTATAATTTAAATGGGTTAAAGTGAAAATTAATGATATAGAGAACTAAAAATGGGATTTTTTAATTTTGGATTTAGGAATTTGAGAAATTGGGGACTTTGGAAATTGAAAAATTTGGGGATTTTGATATCTTGAAACGTGGGATTTTGGGACTTGGACAATTTGGGAATTTGAAGACTTGAGATTTTAGGAATTTTAGGAAAATTTTTGAATTTTGAGATACAGAATTTTAGTTATTTATAAAATGACAAATATGAGAATGTGGAAATACAGAATTTTGATTATTTAGAAATTAAGAAATATAAAAATTAGAAAATTGCATACATGACGTATATGTACATATAACCAACAAAAACACAAAATAACCTAAATAACCATTCCAAAAAACCGCGAACACCCTTTCCCTCCAAAAGTCCTTTCAAAACAACCCATAACCGATCAATCATCCTAAACAGACTAACAAGCGAACAAAAAAAATTCTCCATCTTTGTTTGATTTCTAGTAAACCACCGCATAAAGTTAAGGTATACGAAGTGACTCACGAGGGTAGAAACGCTTCTTCAGGTTTTTACTGACCAGGTCGTAAAGGTACGCTGAAAAGGCCATAAGCCGGACAAAAGATCCCTATGGATCGAGCAGAGCTTCCTTTTTTCTCCTCCCTTGTACTTTAACGACATGTTCACCGATCGAATTGACGATAATCCCTGAGCTTGCATCTCCAACGAAAAGAACGATCGAGAAACAATAAACTTTGTCTTTGAACGAAAACCGCCACCGCGAAAATGCAAATAAACCGGCTTCTCTTTCGAGTTACAGTTTCGTGGATGCCTTTCGGTTCTTTCCTTTTTTAACGCGTTTATTTTCAGTTTTCAAGAATGTCTTTGAGATAGCACACCTTTTTTCCGTGGCAGAATAAATGTTAGTGTTGTGACAGGATGCGGTGGAAAAGCAGAAAAAATATGGGCGGAGAAAAATATTTGGGAAAATTTAGTTGAGAATTTGTTTGAAATTTTTAGTTGTGAATTAGTTGAAAAGAAGATTTGATAATATAATTTGGTGAGGTATGTTAAATTTGTTTAGTGTGTGCAGTTTTAATGAGTATTAATATTACACATGTGTGTACACATATGCTACATATGCTGCAACACATATTATATAGACATGTGTTTGATATTAATTAAAACTAGTTATGGTTCTTTATAATGTTTTAATTTCAGCAAGGTTATGTTTGAGAATAAATTTAAAAAATATTTGAATAAATATTCTGACAATTTTTATAATAAAAGAGTTGGAGAAATACAATATGAAATTTCAGAAGACAGAAATATAGAAATTTAAGAATTCTCATGTACTTAACATATCATTTAATTTTGAAAATTAAAATATTTTTCCTCCCCACATAATTTAACTTTTAAAACTGAATTTCAACATTGATATATTTCATACATCCACTAAACTCATATTCGTATTCAAATTTGATAAAATTTGTATAAAATTTGCGAGTGGTTTTCGTACTAATTAGTGAACGTTGCGAATAAAATGTTTACCACATTTATAACCGATTTATTTTAAAATCACCCTCCAAGTAGATAAATATAGAATAAAATAAAATAAATATAGAAAAAAAATTGTTGCTATTTTTTGTAAATAACCCATTGTGAAATAGTTGTAGAAAATTGCTATTCAATTTGCTGCTAATTTCATCGACACGGAAAACTACCCTCGTCAAAACTGCGAAAGTTCACCGATACACGTGCCCATGAGTTTGGATGGATCGATAACGGCGAAATACCTGTGTGAACATCGAATGCGTCATTGCACGGGATAATTAAGGGATAGCCCTCGAACAGAACCACCCTTGTTACCCTCGACGACTAGTGCAATTTCAATGGGGGGTGCCTATTTGTTTCAGACACTTCTCATTCAAAGCGTATTTCAAATACCTTCTCGACATTCATTTAGTTAAAGCAATTTATCTCCCTTGATTTTACACTAAATTCTCCCTTCATTTTTTATACTAAACTCTCCCTTAATTACTTACTCATTCTACAATGATTTTTGCGCTCAATTTTGCTTTAATTATTTCTATTAAATTCTGTTTTAATTTTTTGCTGTCAATTTTGATTTAATTATTTATATTAAATTCTGTTTTGACATTTTGCAGTAAATTTTCGTTTTGACTTTCTTCATTAAGCTCTGGTTTGATTATTTACACTACATTGTGTCTTTAATTTTTATACTACGTTCTGAGGTAATTGTTTAAAATAAATTTTACCTGAATTATTTGTATTAAATTCTGAGTTAATTATTTATGTTAAATTTTGCCTCGATTTTTTAAATTAAATTCTGCTTTAATTATTTATATTTTTATACTAAATTCTGAGTTAATTATTCACAATCAATTTTATCTTAATTAGTTACATTAAATTCTGAAATAATTATTTATGTTAAATTCTGTCGTGATTTTTTAAATTAAATTCTGCCTTGATTTTTTAAATTCTGCTTTAATTATTTATATTAAACTCTCTTATTATTTACTCTATTAAATTCTGAATTAATTATTCGCACTAAATTGCATCATGATTTTTGACAACAAATTCTGTTTCAATTACTAACAATAAATTCTGCCTCTTTTACATTAAACGAATTTTATAAATTTCATACGCACTTTATTTCGCCACTCAATACCAAATTTGTAATTTAAATTTGGGGTAAAACTGTTAAGCCTTTCATGAATATATTAATTAGATATTCATTTCATTAAAGCAAGCCACAGTCCCTAATTTTACATTAGGTATCACGAAATGCATAAACTATGTGCTTACATACATTCATACGTTTATAGCAAGTATATTCAACTGTGAATGTAGAATTAAAATTGAAAGAAAAATGTATATCAATCATTTTATAAATAATTAATTATTCATCATGAGACATGACAAGAAGATATCAATAACAAAATTTAATTTTTAATATTTAAGTGACAATAATCACATTGAATTACAAAAACCTACATTCGAAATCGACTCACCATATTTTATTGTAGCTTTCAGTGTAATATTATAATTCCTCCGTTTATTACATGTACTGAAAAATATCATCAGATATTTATACTGTCAACTTATACTGTATCAAACTTATATCAACAATGTCACTTTTAACACAGTCTTCCAACAGCAATTGAACTTCACAACTTTCACTACTCCACACTGCATCAACACAAATTACAAAGAGTAACCTCAAGCATCAACATCAACCACAATAATCCACCTACATTTCTCCCTTCATCTAAAACTTCTGATAAAACCCGAAAGAAATCACACAACGAACCTAACTTCCCGCTTAAACCAGAATTACTTAGCAAAGAAAACATAGTAAGGCGCGAAGCCTGTCTTAAGCACAAAACATCGATAAATATTCGTTATGGTAACGCGATAACTGCTCCAGAAAAATATAGGCTGGATTTTATAGTTTCGATCTCACTGGAGTCGTTCGATAAATATTCAAGGGTTGTCGAAGTTGTTGAGGGTTGCGGGTTCGAGGTAAAACCACACTGTTTTTTTCAGGGGAAAAAATTTAAGGAACAGTTTTGGAGGAATCACCGTTATCGATATATTCAGCACCACCATCACGTTTTCACGGGGCAGACGAACGTTAACTGCCGACTACGAGGGTCGACGATCCATCGCTCACCGGCCCTCCCCACTTTATTCCACGATACTATTATACTTACTAACGAACGCTACCGAATGCTCCGTGTACTGTACAGCCAGTCACAAAAAAGAAAAACACCCTGAACGAAACACGATGACCCCGTGTCGGCGTTAGTACCGCAGTTTTGCATGGGGTAGACCAGGAACAATCGATTTACGGAGATGGTTAAGTGCCTTTTAGAAATTCGCGAATTTAGGGATTTAGGTTAGGTTTTGGAAAGTTAGGGAATTTGGGAACTAGGGAATTTTATGAGAATTTGGGATCTAGAGAATTTGATAGGAATTTGGAAGTTTGGGATTTTGGGAAATTATTGGGATGGTGAATGGGTTTTGGAAATTGAGAAATTTGGGGACTTGGCGAATTTAGGGATTTAGGGTTTTTTCTGGAAAGTGGGGAATTTGGGAACTAGGGAGTTTGATGGGAATTTGGGATCTAGAAAATTTGATGGGAATTTGGCAACTAAGAAATTTGATGGGAATTTGGAAATTTGGGATTTTGGGAAATTATTGGGATGGTGAATGGTTTTTGAAAATTGAGGAATTTGGAGACTTGGTGAATTTAGAGATTTAGGTTAGGTTTTTTCTAGAAAGTGGGGAATTTGGGATCTAGGGAATTTGATGGGAATTTGGGAAATTATTGAGATGGTGAATGGTTTTTGGAAATTGAGGAATTTGGGAATTTGGGAATTTTGGAATTTTCAAAATTTTCGAAACTGGAATTTTGTGATTTTGAAATTTTAGAAATTTTGGAATTTTCGAAACTTTGGAATTTTGTGATTTTGAAATTTAAAGAAGTGAAAATTTGTACACTCGATTTAGAAACTCAGAAACAAGAATAATTATTTCACAATCATCCCTCAAATAACTCTAATCCAAATTAACACCCAACTAATACCTAATTGCCTTACACTCATACTCCAATAACATAAACCTCTAAAAATGATTAAAACAGCATTGAATAAAATTTCCATAAAAAACACGCAAGCTAAAAGAACTGTGCTATCTTTCATAGCGAATTCCAACTGAAAATCAGTATGCAGCCAACCTAGATAGCGTTTAGAAGAGAATGAAAGAAAGAGCATTGTTTTGCAAACGATAAGGCACCATGCGAGCCACACCCCGTTGCTTTTCACCCTTCCCCAGCATATCCGTCGAAAGGGTTGGTGAGTTCAAAAAGCGGAAGAAAATGTTCCTTCAAAACTGATTGCATTTCGAGCTACTCAGGGATTTTCGGTTCGAACCAATAGAATCGAGGATCATCCTTCGCGGATTATCGGCTGTAAAGAACTAACTTTCTTGAGAAAAGTAAATCGAAGAAAAGAAGTTCTTCTTTCATTCATTTTTAGTAGTTGGATTAGGATTACTGAAATAATATTCTTTTTAATAAATGATTCTAGCAAGGTTTATTTATTATTGTGAGTTATGCTCATATATGGTCATTTGTTATTTATGAACAGATAAAGTGATGGAAAACATGTTGGAGATGACAAATTTAAAATTTTTTAATTTTCAGAGTTTTTAATTTTTGCGAATTTATGAAATTCTGAAGGTATTTTCATTTCATTCTGAAGTTTCTAAATTGTTCAGTTTCCTAAGACCACATCAGTGAAATCGGTAATTTCCAAATTTTTAAAGACCAAAATTCCAAAATTCCAAAATTCCAAAATTCCAAAATTCCAAAATTCCAAAATTCCAAAATCCATAATTCCAAAATTCCAAAATTCCAAAATCCATAATTCCAAAATTCCAAAATTCCAAAACTCCAAAATTCCAAAATTCCCAAATTCAAAATTCCAAGATTTCTAAAATTTCTAAAACTTCGAAAATTCAAAAATTTCCAAACCTCCAAATTCCCAATTATCTAACTCCCCAAATGTCCAAACTTCAGCCCTAAAACTCTCCATCCATAAAAATATAAATCTACCACCTTGACAACTACAAAATTTTGAGAATAAAAAATTATACACCACGTTGACTGAAAAGTTCAAAAACACGTCTACCATAATAAAAATCAAAAGCAGTCGAATTTTGTTTTAGATAGACGATCTCTTCACAACCGATTTTTCTTGCCTCGTTTTGGTTCATCTTTGGTTGCGTATTCGAGACGAGCCCCGAGCAAAGGGTGTACGTTTCTCTTTTCCGCAATTACTCGGTCTTCCTATGAATACCTATTCAGCGAACATCTCGTTTACTTTTTGTTGCCGGTATTTTCACGGTAATACAAGGCTCTCGAGCAAATAAATACTGCTCATTACTCGAATTACAATCGCCACTAACGAGCGGTAATTTCCACTAAAATGCTGAAAATGTTTTCCCCTTAAATGCAAACAAATTATTCCTCTCTTTTCGGCCCGATAATTCACGAGTATTAACCGTACCACGTTAACGACCATTTTCTACAAATTACCTAACCTTGCAGTTCGAACTTATCATTGGAAATGATGCATCGGTAATGGAAATGCATTACTGCTTTGTAAATATGTTTGAGTGTATATGTGTGATCATTGTAGTCGAAAATGTTCGTGGAAAATGAATCTTTGGAAATTGTGGATGGTTGAGGAATTTGGAGGTTTGGGGATTTTTACGTTTGAGGTGGTTGAGATTTGGGAATTTTTAAATATAGGGTGCTTGAGATTTGGAATTCTTTCAAATTGGGGGGCTTGAGATTTGGAAATTTTTTAATTTGGGGTGCTTGGAATTTGGGGATTTTCAAATTTGGAGTGCTTGAGATTTGGAAATTTTTTAATTTGGGGTGCTTGAGATTTGGAAATTTTTTAATTTGGGGTGCTTGAGATTTGGGGATTTTTAAATTTGGCGTGGTTGAGATTTGGAAATTTTTTAATTTGGGGTGTGCTTGAGATTTGAGGATTTTTAAATTTGGGGTGCTTGCAATTTGGAAATTTTTAAATTTGGGATCCTTGAAATTTGGAAATTTTTTAATTTGGAGTGCTTGAGATTTGGGGATTTTTAAATTTGGGGTGCTTGAGATTTGGAAATTTTTTAATTTGAGGTGCTTGGAATTTGGGGATTTTCAAATTTGGAGTGCTTGAGATTTGGGGATTTTTAAATTTGGTGTGCTTGAGATTTGGAAATTTTTTAATTTGGGGTGCTTGGAATTTGGGGATTTTCATATTTGGAGTGCTTGAGATTTGGAAATTTTTTAATTTGGTGTGCTTGAGATTTGGAAATTTTTTAATTTGGTGTGCTTGAGATTTGGAAATTTTTCAATTTGGGACGATTGAAATTTCTGAAATATGGAGACTTGGGAATTTTTAAATTCAATGACTTGGGAATTTAGGGTTGTAGTGATAGAAATTTTCCAATTTCCGAACTTCCTAACTTCCCAATTTCCCAATTTCTCAATTTCTCAAGTTTCCTCATCACTAACACTGCATACTCTCGACTTCCCTTTCCCAAATCCCTAAAATTTCCAACCCTCAAATTCTAGATCCCAAACATTCAGTCCCTAAATTGTTCATCTTGAAGTGTCCAAACCCGCACTTCCCCAAGTTTCCAAATTTCAATAATATCCCATTTCATCACAGTCGAACTTGCAAATTTAACCGCTTGCAGTATTTTGAAGAGCCAGACTCGTGATTCATTTACGGTTCAAATGCGACAAATCTTGCTTGAATATTAAATACATTTCAATTTGAAATTCAAGTCTAATTATAATTTATACAGTCAAAGACCGTCGAATATAAAATAGTCACAACAGTTTGACTTTTTTTAATGAATTTAATACTATTGTAGTTAATAGTTATTTTTTATTCATGCACCTGATAAACTAATCATACAAGGGGTTAAACATCAAGCAGCTACCCTTTCCTTTCAAATTTTCTATATTAAATTTTGTTCTTAACACTAAAACTACCAAACCGGTCAAATGATTGCTCCACAAGTTTCTTATTATAAGATACACATCTTGTTAAAGTACATTTCTTGAAATCAGCATTGATTTTCATCAAGATAAAGAATAAATGTGTGTACAAATTCATGTTTCGTCGTTTGTCCATTCATTTGTTAACTTCATTTTCAATTTCAAATTAAGTACACATTATATGCCGGTTTAGCGTTAAGACGTATCAATCACGTACAATTACACAATAAAAGCGACCATTTCCTCCTATCCTATCTACATATACCCAGTGTCCATAAAATGTCACTGCATGAACCCCCGTATCAATCACTCGACTCTCCCCTACTATAAACGCGTTTACACGATGAGGATTAATTTTCCGCGGATTGAAACCATCAATAAAAAACCGTCCATGGGTATAGTTAGTTCGCAGGAACAGTTGCCTACGAACCAGGAACAGTGCGAGACAAGCAAAAGAGTACGGTTATTATTTTACCCGGCAGATATCGATTCTATTCGACGACCTGCCGCGACCCGCCTGCATAACTCACGGCGACGCGTACACTAATCCCTCTTTCCTCTCTTTCTTTTCAATCCGTGCACAACACGCGTACAGGGTGTTCCGGGAGAAATGCCTTGGGAATATGGATTATTTCCAGGACAAATTTTTATGCGGACATGTGTTTAAGTATCAAGTTTTGTGGAACTGTGAACATGTAAGGGATGAGAGGTATAGTATTTGGAGATTTGGGGATTTTTAGATTTGGGGTGGTTGAGATTGAATATTTTTTAATTTGGAGTGGTTGAGAAGTATAATAGTTGGAGATTTGGGGATTTTTGGAGTTGGGGTGGTTGAGATTGAACATTTTTTAATTTGGGGTGGTTGAGAGGTAGAGTGTTTGGAGATTTGGGGATTTTAGATTTGGGGTGGTTGAGATTTTGAAATTTTTAAATTAGGGGCGAGTGAGAGGTACAATATTTGGAGATTGGGGGATTTTTAGATTTGGGAGAGTTGAGATTTTGAAAATTTTTAATTTGGGATGGTTGAGAAGTATAATAGTTGGAGATTTTAGGATTTTTGGAGTTGGGGTGGTTGAGATTTGGAAATTTTTTAGTTTGGGATGATTGAGAGGTAGAATGTTTGGAGATTTGGGGATTTTAGATTTGGGGTGGTTGAGATATGGAAATTTTTAAATTAGGGGCGAGTGAGAGGTACAATATTTGGAGATTTGGGGATTTTTAGATTTGGGGTGGTTGAGATTGAACATTTTTTAATTTGGAGTGGTTGAGAAGTATAATAGTTGGAGATTTTTGGATTTTTAGATTTGGGGTGGTCGGAATTTGCAAATTTTTAAATTTGGGGTGATTGAGAAGTATAATAGTTGGATACTTTGGGATTTTTAGATTTGAGGTGGTTGAGATTTGGAAATTTTTAATTTGGAATAATTGAGAAATATAACATTTAGAGATTTGGGATAGTTCAGACTTGGAAATTCAAAAATTTGAAATGATTGAAAGGTATAACATTTCCAGATTTGTTTGGAGATTAATTGTACAAATCATGTATAGTATTAAATTTAAAGCTGAATATTTTCATAAGTGCAACTTACGTTTGTCACATACGAATATGTATGTACGTATATGACAATGTGCATCACTACTGGTTAAACCGAGGTATAAGTATTCGATAAATACAATAAATGTTATTATACTTGTAATTTACTCTTCTTTAAATAACATTCAAGTAACTGTAATATATGTTGGTTTAAAAATTTGTAACGAAGTCAGTTGAAATATTAGCTCTAACTTAGGTAAGTTTTGCTGAGACACTCAGTATATTCTTTCAAGAATGCATCAGGGACCAACTCGTCTCAGCAGCGAAGTTGTTTTTACGGCTCTGGCAAAATTTGACAAATCTCTCTCTCTGTCTTGAGAGAACGGAAGAGGATATCGCCGAGGGATGCATGAAAAAAGTGAATCAAGAAGCACCGAGGCGGATGGTAAAGGATAAAATATGAAAGAGACTTGCAATCGATAGCGATCCTTGAAGCCGTTCCTTCTTATGGTTTCCAGATAGAATGTTGACTGAATCGGTGTAAAATTACGGGTTTTTATGGGTTTTTTGGGAATGTTGGAGGAAAAGAAATTTCTGTGAATAATAACACTAGTATTTTTATAAAAGAAAATGTTTAAATGGTATAATTGTTATGACTTATAATTTAAAGTATCGATGGTTAAAATTTGAAAACTAAGGAACGATTATGAATTTTTTTCTTAGAATTATATTGTATTAAAAAAAATTTGCTACAACTGAGAAATAGTTTCCTGCATAAAATTAAATATTTGAATTAATTAATAACTCTCTATAAGCAATCATTAAATTGAAGCTAAGAGTAGTTTTAAAACTTTCATTCCGAATGAACTGAAATTTGCCTAATTCAATTTGAATCTCCTTCTTATTCTTCCAAGATGTATGTACATATAATAAAAGAAAGTTGAATGGTTTCTTTTTGATGATAATATTCCTTGGCATACTTTCCACGAAAACTTTCGGAACGACATCCACGAAATTTCCAAAAATTTATTAGAACGGAGCAAGCTGTCGCGTCCAATCCAATTTAGACTCGAAAAACTTCATTCTGGAGAGAAACGTGCTTTACTCTGCATTTCCTTGAACCGCTGACAGAGCACCGGAAGTACCGTCTTCTTCAAACCGTTGCAGAGGAAACTGACACTCCTTTCTTAAGGAATATCAAGCATATTATACTATTTCCATTTATCAACCACAGAACATACAAACTTTCAAACTTTTTAAAATTCCAATAATTCAAATTCTCTCATTTAAAAGTCTTCAAAATTACAAATAGCTACATTTGCAAACTAAATAATTTAAATATAAAATTCGACTATATAACGCGAGGAGATATAACGTGTGATGATTTAATAATAATAGAGAGACAATAAGTAGAGATTTTATATGTGGTGATTTAAAATATTGCAATTCAACATTAATTAGAGCGTGGCAATATAACGCGTGGCGATTTAGTGAGTGGTGACTTAATGCGTAGAGAATGTAACACGTGACAATTTAGCGTGTGGTAACATAACGTGTGGTAATACAGTTGAATTGTAATTCAGCGCGTGGGAAACCTAATACGTGGTGATATAGCGTGAGATAATATAGCGCGAGGGAGTATAATGCGTGGAAAATCTAATGAGTGGTAATTCGGCGCGTGGTGATATAACGCGTGGAGAATCCAATGCGTGGTAATTCAACGCGTGATGATACAGCGCGAGGCGATATAACGCGTGGTAATTCAACGCGTGGTAATACAACGCGTGGAGAATATAATGCGTGATAATTTAACGCGTGGAGAATCCAACGCGTGATAATTCAGCGCGTGGTGATATAGCGCGAGGCAATGTAACGCGTGGAGAATCTAACGCGTGGTAATTCAACGAGTGGAGAATCTAACGCGTGGAGAATCCAACGCGTGGTAATTCAACGCGTGGAAAATCCAACGCGTGGTAATTCAGCGCGTGGTGATATAGCGCGAGGCAATGTAACGCGTGGAGAATCTAACGCGTGGTAATTCAACGAGTGGAGAATCTAACGCGTGGTAATTCAACGAGTGGAGAATCTAACGCGTGGAGAATCCAACGCGTGGTAATTCAACGCGTGGAAAATCCAACGCGTGGTAATTCAACGCGTGGTGATATAGCGCGAGGTGATATAACGCGTGGAGAATCTACCGCGTGGTAACTCAGCGCGTGGTAATATAACACATGGAGAATCTAATGCGTGGTGATACAACGCATGGAGAATCTAATGCGTGGTGATACAATGCGTGGTGATATAGCGCGTGGCGATCCAACACATGACTATTCAATACGATGTACCATCAACCCCTGCAACGAAAGATATAACGCACGACAACAAACCTCCCAACTAAAAGCTCTCCTTACGCCAATAAAAAAGTTACCAAAACCCCCAATATATGAGCAAGAACAAATAGAAAGTTCCAAGGTAAAAAAAGAGCAGAGGAGAATTTCGTGAAAGGACGACAACAATTACGATACGAAATCGAACGACGTAGCCATCCAGCAAGGTTACCTGTTCCTCCGAGTTTCTTTTCTTTTTCCATTTTACTCGCGACGATAAGAGCCGGCACGGCAGCAGATATCCCAGGGGTCCTTTAAGCCCCTTAGCCGAGGGAGGATGGGCAAGATGCACGAGACATCGAAACTCTCGGCGCAACATACGGCGCTGCATCGACTCGACCGAGTAAAAAAGGGAGGACACACAGAGTGAATGGGGCTATTAGGGGAAAAGGGGGTCAAATGCAACATGCAGCGTTACAGCGATGCAACGCCGAGCTGGCTCGTATATTAAAGGGGAAATAAAAGGGGGAGAAAATAAACGCGCGAGGCACACACGAGGAGCGAAGTTAAATTGGAACGGGTGGTGGAAGAAACGGGGGACCGATTGACTAGCGAACTGGGAGAAAAAAAAGAGTTCCTAGCGAAGGAGAATGGCCGACAAGGGATAGTCTCGGTTTGAAAGGGCACAGATCACCTAGAAGATTGGCCTCGCTGATCAAAGAGACTTTGATTCGCTTCTTGTGACGGTACACCGGTTTAAGTGCACGCTTCAGGCTGGAATTTACCCACGGAAATGTCGAAGCTCAATCAGATGAGACTTTTTGATGTTCAGCGTGTGAATGTGATGTTTACTCAAACCTTATTTCAAGCTCACTTTATTATACAAACCTTGTATGTGACGCGTTTAGGGCTGCAGTTATTTTGCAAACGAAAAATAAAAGCACTGGGAGATCTTGTAAATTATTAAAATTCATTTTTTTCACTGTTCTGTTAAATTCATTTTTGTCACTGCTACTTTCATTTTCATACTACTTATAAACGAGCTATGATTAAGTACTCGTGAAGTGTTTAAGAAATTTTTGTATTAAGTCAAATGTATTTACATGAATTTGCTTGAGCAGGTAATATACTTATTTTCTATGTAGACGTTATTGGTAACATTTTGTAGAATATTGCATTTTTTTCAAAATGTATTTTTATAATATAGTAAAAATTATTTGAAAGTATACAAAACAGCTAATCATGAATCCAATACGCTCCAAACTATGCTACTTGAGTAACATGTTATGTCACAACAAAGTCTATCAAAAATAAATTCAAGTTTGACTAAAATAAAAATATATGTTCCTTCACACGTGAATGTCAAATGTTTGCTAATATTAAGAGTCCCAGAATAAAAATAAAAATGAACCACCCAGTACATAGCAGCTGCAGGATGCAACAGCTGACGCAAAAGTACGCCTGGTAATTTCATTGTTTGCACTTGAACTGTGCGTCCTCGACGAACGTTCATGCGGCATCGAATAATTAGGCAAGAAGCACGTAACGCGCCTTGAATAATAATTATTTAGCCTCGAGTGGTCCTCGTGACGTTTACAATTCGTCGACCATTATCAACCGTTCGTCAATTATCGAACGAGATTCGGGTTCAAGAAACCGCGATCGTTCCCTAATCAAACGTTTCACCCTCCCGACGTGTAATTCGCATTGTTTCACCTCGTTACCGTTTGTTTCGAGCGGACCGATTGCACCGCAGCCTCGGTTTAAGCTTAATTAATTCTCGCCCGTGTTTACCGCGTAATGCGATGTCAATTGATTAATAAAATTCGTGCCGATACGTCGACCGAACTGGATAGGTGCTTTGTCGTTGCTCAGTGAACAACTGAGGATTCATTAAAAACGGAGAATAAATGAAGGTTTTTCTGGGTACACTGATCACTTTACAGTCACATATGAGAAAATGATTAATGTTATTTGATGAGGTATTCAAGTTTCGATGGGCTTTTGTGCTTACTTTAGAAGCTAATTTAGAGGATGACAATGAAAAATGGGGTTTTATTCGGGTAAAGCTTTTATGCGGGGATGATTGATTGATTTGAAAATGTCTTATCAGAAATTATAAATTATTTGCACGTTACGTTTTAATGTTTTAAATGTATCAACCCCTTGCACTTGAAAAGTGAGAATGAAAAATGAGATCTCATCATTCGGTTTAACGCAACAAGTTAAACTAAATATTTCACTCATGTGACATGTAAACATAGCAGACAACGGCAGAAAATAGATACAGTTGACTGCAGACAAAATTATAATAGAAAATTATTAAAAATGGAAAAAATAATAAACATTACAGAAAAGAAAAATCTTCCCAAACTTTTCAATCAGAATATTTTTTAATTCACTCAGTGACAGTAGAAGTGCATCCGAGTGCAAAGGGTTAGGTCTGGAGTCCACCAGCAATAAAGTGCACGGAGCGACTCCGTTAAAACGAAGTCTGTTAACGAATATTTCGGAGTGCACGTTTAAACGATGGACACGGAGAAATATCGATTTAGCCAAGTTCGCTGACCTTGTGATGAGAGGAATGGCCCGTGTGATTGGCGGAGGTGTGATTTCCGGCGGGAATAGATGCCAGGTCCTCGATGGTTAACTCCGCCAAGGCGTCGTTGCCACCGCTGCAACCGCCTAGCAAACCACCCCCGATGATGCCGCCACTTCCTGGACTGCCCCCGATGCAACCTCCATCCGACCTTACTACGGTAGCTGAGGGTCTCTTCTGCACCCTCCTCGAGGTCACCAGTTCCTTCACCCCCGACAGCTCTCGCCTCGAGCCACCCACGTATCTAAAAAAAGCACGTGCGAGTTGTCTCGTTACTGTTTACCGATCTTACCTCCTCTCTTCTCGACGGTGTTTCATTTAAAATTCTACTTTATTTCATTTTACTGTGTTAACCTTTTAGGTTTAGTGTCATTGATGGAAATAAATACTAGGATGATTAAAGGTAAGATTTTTGTAAGATATTTGACATAAAATGGTACAAAGTCAAGCTTCATAACTTAGATGACTTTAGGCATTGCAACTATTATGGGGGAGTATATATCCTCTTATGAAGGATGACTATAGGTCTCTCACGGATTTAAAAGGTTAGGGTAATCACATATGTATATCACCTCTATACTCTAAAGGTGACTGTTTCGATACGACAAGTTAAAATAGATATTTTTGAACCAAGTGTGTAATTAATAACTTCGAAAAAATTGATCAAACTAGTTGCCTGTCAGTTTAGTATTAATTTATTTGCATGTAGACGTACTTGTTATGAAACCCATGTTACCACGAAACAAATTTACCAAGTACAAATACCGCCGTAACAATCAAAACCATACGAACAAACACCGAAATTACTGCAAATCGCTGTAATCACTGTACTCATTGTAATCAGTTACTGCAAATTATAATTTGAAAGCTCCAGAGAGTTGATTAACTACGAAAGCAAAACCACGCAAAACTGATATGTCAATAAAACATCGAATTAGCATAAGCTCGTGTCTATTATCCATTAACAAACAAATTAATTTACCATATAATTACTACACTGGACAATAATATTAAATTCGATGTTAATTTAAACAATTGTCGTTGCACAATTAAAAATCGTCCAAGGATAAGTGTCTCATGATTTTGAAGTTTTATGATTTTAATCTCTAAAAAAATGTAGTGTATTCATGGAAAGTATACTGCAGAATTATCACGACAGGCAAATTGATTTAAATGACCGTAGTCGCAAATCTTTGGAGCATCTAGTATGCAGGTTACAGTAGCAGAGCTTTTCTATTTAGAGTCACTCGGACGAGGTAACGTGCAGAATATAAAACCTGGATGTACCAGACAATGGCGACGTGGTAGCTTTTTTGTAAGGAATCTCTGACAGAACGCCGCAGGCGGTTCAAAAAAGAGACACACAGCGCGTTTGCCTTGGGCTTATGAACTATGCCAAATGAGGCCGAATACGAATTGTATAGGAATTGCTCTATTAGTCAAATTAGATCCAGCAGTCAATCCAGATTACGTACACCGACTATCCGACAGTGATCTGTCCTAAATCGAAAAATTACTGCCTGTCCGCGTCTGTCCATTCACTTTTCCGGACAGCCTTCCGTGCTTCTCGACAATTAAAGCGCCACGGAAACACACGTATCTTTCCCTTTTAACCTGCTTCAAATTCCACTCGCGTTGCGTTCTTCCACTTTTATGGAATTTTAATTCACTGGTTAAGTTACTTCGCGGTCGTAATGTTTAAAAATACAGAGGTTTCCGAGAATATCTCGGACTTTGGGAACAGTTGAAATATTGCGCAATTAAAATTTTTAGTTGGGTGCATTGTGGTGAGGCTATTGTTAATTGTAATAATGAGAACACTCGGTTTTAATTTAAACTGAATAGAAAATGGACTTGTTATGGTACATTATTGTAATACTTGTACTTTTTTCAGTTTACAATTTTTATTTGTAATTTATATGTTTGTTATGGTAATAATTTTTTCAGTTTGTAATATTGTATATATAATAAAAAACAAATTACAAGATAAAATTACAAAATGAAACTAAAAATTATTGCTTGTTTTTCCTAATAACATATGTCTGACCACATACGTCCACATCTACTTGTCTGACAACTCTTAGAAACCCCTTGTTAATATTTTCAATTTAAAATCCAAAGACACTTTTAAACTTTTGCAAACACCACATAAAATGAAGATAAACATTATAAAGAAATATGATAAATATTTTACAGGAATATCAAAGTTATTTTACTCATACAAAAGTGTATATGTATGTATCAAAAGAAAAACGAAACAATACAAAGTATCATTATAAAAATAACAAGTATGTTAATTAAGAAATTCGTTTATGTTTTACAAAATGTACAAACTGAACAGAATATTATAATGCACACTTGTAAAAAATGCAACGAAACGTTAAATACGTGATTAATCCTTTACAAGAAAGGCTAATTGACTCGTAAGTAGTGTAAATCAACGCCTGAATCGACGATTGCAGATGGATAAGTTTACTCTGCGTTTAGGTAAAGCCTGTAGCAACAAATTCGCTGACGCAAATCCCATGAAGTCTCGTGAATTCGTGCGATTAATAATTCACGAATCACGCGCATAGGATTAGGATTACTGCGCTTACGTGAGCACCTCGACAGTGCAAGACTTTGCTAGATAATGCGATTAACGAGCTACATATCTAACAATGCTTTTTCGACACTTCTACGCAACTTTGCTATCTTAATTTCTTACTTCATTGCATCCGACATTATTAACTTCGACTTTTCTATTCTCATTGTCGATCTTCGTGTTTACTTTATATTTTTCTGACCGGTGATAAATAAATAAATTGTTATAGATAATAATAGTATTAATATGATACTATTACTAATAAATAAATTTGATTTATTAATGCATTTGTATATTAATATTGTCTAGTCAATTTTATGTAGCCGAAATATTTTTTTCGGCTACATAAAATTGTAGCCGTTCATTAAACCTGGTAGCAACGTATGTAATATATAATAAATTACATGTCTTCATTTTAACAACGTTTCAACCTGTTGTCACCTTCCCAAACTTCCATATAAATCAAATTAAGCATACATTTTAGTGTTTCGTATGCAGGAGAAGCAAGATATATGTCAGTTAAATTATCACACATGAGTAACACATGCAATATTTACTTCTACCAAAATGAATCGTTTAATACATATTTGCATATCCATGTTATGGAGACAATTTTTAAATTATTTGATTATACTTTTATGACAACTTTTATTATATGTGATGTATATGCATGTCGTGTGCATATGTGCTGTATTTACAAAGTAAAACTGAGGACGTGAAAACAGGTTCAAGTGCTGCTATAATGAAAATATGTGTAATTTACTATACTGTTATAAAACATATACCTAAATATAACATTGTATTCCTTACATGATTATAATTACAACATTATATTTCTTATATAATTGTAATTACAACACATGTTGTAAACATGTAAACACACATGTATGTTTAATTTATAAACATGATTTACCAATTCTTTGTAATGATGAAATGATTCAATTATTTCTTAACGATGAAATAAGTATATTGAAATTTTTGCAATCTTGTCTGAAAATTAACGATAATCTATACAACGTAAGACTTTATTTGAATATTAACTGACCGTTTCAGGTCTGTTGAACAATTCATTTCGCAACGTCATTGAATCGAATATTTAATACATTCATTCGGTTCGTGGAACTTTAATTCGGACGTTATGAAGTTTTAAATGATAATTGAACACGAAACGAAATTGCGCGATGCATAAATCTCTGGTTAAATCCAAATGAAAGTGCGCGCGGTCGTGTATAAATTGTAATGCGATTTCATTTGTGCGCGCCGGAAGGAAATTAAGAAAACCGTAGAAGAATATAGGAGGGATATTGAAAGCGAGAGCGAATTGCAGCTGAATGTGAACGACCTCAAACTTTCGAAAATACCAAGATATTTTCTTATGTCGTTTGTGATCACTTCTGAATTTCATATTACTTCAATAATCATTAAAAAATATACTATAACATACTATCTACTTATAATCCTAAAGGTAAAACTTTTTAAAAATTGGTATAATAATTTGAAAACAATTTTTATAATCGTTCAAAGCAATTTTAAAATAATTTTGAAACCATGCTACATTTTTTAATTTGTCATCGTAACATATTGAAGATATTTGAATAGAAATGAACAAAAGTTACGTGTACAATTTTGTCCAAAATTTAATTGCTTGATGTGTTAATACTTCTGAAAGAACAATATATGTTTTCACTGTTTTTGTTGTAAAATAATTTTCAAATAGTATAAGAATTTATTTTTTTAATCTAATAACAGTATTATCAGAGTTTATTATAATTTAAGATATGTGTAAAAATGTCATGTGTGATATATGTATAAATATCATGTGTATGTGTATTTTAAATTGTTGGTACATCACGAAGTAGTACTAAACCTTCCTAATATTTTTTAATAACAACAATCATTTTCCCAAAAGAATATCCGTTTCAAAAAACAAATCTCAGAAGAACAGTCCAATTTTACAGTTCAATTACTGCAAAAAAAACGAGCAATAAAACGCGTAGAAAAACAGCAACGTAAAAATAAATCTCGAAAGCGTAGCATAAAAACATTTCCAGCAAAAGAACTAAACCTGTACATTCCATAAACAAATAAGAGTTCCAGTCGAAGATCTCTAAATCCACTTTGCTCCAAATAACGAATCCGTGACACGACACCATAATCCACTCGCGTCCACAATTTCGAACCTTGGGTCGATTAAAAGAAAGTAAAACAAACGCAAGAAAACGCTCTCGTACATTCTCGTTCGTTTTCATCGGTTTTATCTCGAATACTTTTGATCGTATAATAGAGGCTCTTATTATCGGAAAAATTTCCGTTATGTTTACTTCTTCGTCGAGCACGATTCCCTAGACGGTGAGGGTCCAAAATGTAGGTGACAGGACTGTCCGAGGAACTATCATAAAGACAATGTCCACTCGTTTCAAATTTCTACTTTCTCGAGTTCTTTACTGATCGATAAGCTACCGATACTTCTTAGCACAATTTCTGACGTGATAATTTTCTAATAGAAATGCTACCAGAGATGCCGGCAAACGCGTAGGTGCGTGTCATTCATCCCCCGAAAAGTTGGCCTAACCTTGACACCCGGCGCACTACCTTCAATGGAAAGCGGTATGTGACGAAAAATTACCGTGAACCCGCTAGCCGAAATCGGACTTCTCTCCAGCTTGTTCGCACAGGACGTCACTCGGACGAGGTTCTTAACACTGACAGAACGGTTGAAACATATCACAGTGCAGAAATTCGGATTGTTACGTTCGGAGGAGCGGCGGAGGAGGTGGAGGATCGTGAATCGAGCAGCATGGACGGGAAACACGACGAATAGTAGCCGGTTCCTCCGTTCCCGGACAACTATCGTTCTAACCCACGACTTCCCGGTCGTTCGTGCAGCTACGTTTCGTTCGTTCTCGACGATGTTCAATCCCCACCCTCGGGAGTACGCGCTACAACACCGGCTCAACTTCTCCCCCTACCCCCGGAGGAGAGCAACCCTCCGCCACCTTCGCGCAAGAACCACCCTCGGTGGCGCCTTAAGCCGCCCTCGCAAGTTGCACCACGTCGCCGGCAGATCGCACCAGCGGAACCAACGCCGACGGATCGATCGTCGTGACGTCACGCGACCACGCAAGCGTCGTCGACGCGATATTACCGCGACGTATCGTTACGACCACGACACCACGTCGCCGTCTTCCTTTCAAGATACCGCCGAGGGGGCTACTGTCTATCGATCATCGATGTCTTATCGATAATTTTATTACTGCCATACTCGAAGCGGTCGATTTTTCGTTGATCAAGGTTTGAGTTCTTAGGAGATCTTTTTATTGTCAATTTTACTTGGAAATTTCGCTTCACGGTTTATTAACCCTTTGTACGGAACGGTTTTGTTGGAAGCTTAACTTTAAGCTTGCTAAATGCACTTTGAATCTCGTGGCGCAGTCGTGGTTTACTTGTGGGTCTTGTTAAAATTTTTGGTACTTGCAAGTGTGATAATCCTGGTTTGAAGATAAAATTATATTTTGTTTGTTTTTCTTGCTTTCTTTGTTTTCATATTGTAGAACTCGTTAGTTCTCACCCCTCTGATAAATTAAGGGGTTAATGTAACAATTTTTAATTTGTTCACTAAATTTATAGTGTTATGTGATATATAGTTAAGAACAAATGTAACATGTACAGAATGTGGTAACAGAGAATTATGGCAACCACGATCTCGTAAATTTTTAGGGATTTTTGGAAACTACAAATTTGAGGGATTAAGAACTTGTACGAGGATTTACGGATGCGAAAATTTGGGTATTTAGTGATCTAGGAATTTGATGCAGGAATTTGTAGATCTAAGGATTTGGGGCGTGGGAATTTGCGTATGTAGGAATTTGGGGATGTAGGTATTCGGGGATGTAGAATTTGGGGGATCTAAGGATTTGGACCAGAAACTTAGCAAGTGGAAACTGGAGATCTAGGGATTTGAGAATGGGGAAATTTGGGAATGTTGATACTTCGAAATCTACAAATTTAACAAGGGTGCAAATATGTAGGATATATTTCAAGCTTGTAAATGTTTAATAAATGTACACAGGGGTGTGTATGTCGAATAAATATGTTCAACCTTGTGAATATGTAATAAATGTGTTGGAGATGGTAATGATCTAATGAATGTATTCAAGCTTGTAAATACAAGATAAATTTACTCGAGGGAGAAAATGTTGAATAAATATATTCAAGCTTGTAAATATATATATTAAATGTACTCAGGAGTGTAAATGTTTAATAAACATATCCAAGCTTGTAAATATCTAATAAATATATATAAGCTTGAAAAAATATATAATAAGTATACCCAAGGGTGAAAATATCTAATAAGTATGCCCAAGCTTGCAAAAATAATTTAATAAATATACCCAAGCTTGTAAATATCTAATAAATATATATAAACTTGAAAAAATATAATAAATATCCTTAAGGGTGCAAATATCCAATAAACATATTCAAGCTTGCACATACACAACAAACACCCCAAAATTTGTACACATCCAATAAAAAATAACCACAGATGTAAATATATAAAACATCCAATTGTACATACAGTATTTATCTAACAGTTTTTATTATCTCACGTGAACCAAAGTAACTCGTTTGAAAACTGCCAAGGTACAACTGGAAAAGTTACATTTAGAAAAGCAAACACTTGGATGCAAACGCGTCGAAAGGGACACGAATCCTTCAGTGATCTGGTTACTATTGCGACAAGTCGAAAGGACAATACGAAGCACTGTTGACTAAGGACAATGGCGCTTATCTTTCTGCATACGACCACGCCGAGAACCGACGTCTCCACTCTGGCTTAAATTGATTTCGCGCCCTGCTGCTTGCGCGCTTACAATTGTTTCATACTAAGGACCGATGCACCGAGACACTCTATCCCTTCGAGTTAACGTATATTGTCTTCAGAATTTTACTTTTACAGTTCATGTCTAAACTGTGTGCAATATAAGATCTTTTATTTTTATTTTTAGAATTTTATTTTTTTAGTTTTTGAAAGATTGAATTTATTGTATCTGTTGGGGGTGTTGATCTATTTGGATGTGTGAAATCAGTAAAATATCAAATTTGACAAGTATCAATTTTTAAAATATAAGTTTGTCACACCTCAAACTTCAAAATCTCAAACTCATCAAATATTAAATCTCTCCAATCTGAAGTCTCCCAGGTCTCAGGTCTCCCAGATTTCAAGTCTTCCAGATCTCAAGTCTCCCAAATTCCAAATCTTTACAAATTCAAAATCATTCAAATCCCAAATCTCCCAAATCCCAAATCTCCCAAATCCCAAATCTCCCAAATCCCAAATCTCCCAAATCCCAAATCTCCCAAATCCCAAATCTCCTAAATCCCAAATCTCCCAAATCCCAAATCTCAAAAATTCCAAATCTCCCAAATCCCAAATCTCCCAAACCCCAAATCTCCCAAACCCCAAATCTCCCAAATTCCAAATCTCCCAAATTCTCAAATCTCCAACTCCTCAACCTAAAAACGCCCCAATCCATATATCCACCCTCCCTTACAAATAACCCATATTCTTTCCACCTAAAATCCTGCCTAAACCTAACCTAATATAACCTAACCTAGCCATCAATCCCACCAAAAAATCCTCTCACACTTTCTTCCCATCCATTAAATCATTGGTCACTCCCAAAGCCTACATTATTCATCCTTCACAGGATAAAAAAAGGGAGCAACTATGCAGCAAAAGTAAAAGTGCTCGCCAGAGTAGGATTAAAAGCGCGAATAAGATAGAGCAAGCGGGAAGATAAGTTTCTCTGGTGTTGCTGGAGGATTCGTAATCGTCGGAATATGCTTTCAGGGTTCGCCTTCTTTGTTGGTGCCCTCGGGCTGTTTTATGGGGTCCTCGATGACGAAGTGGAAGGATGCAGAAGGGTCGTACTAACTGACGGGGGTGAGTATATTGAATTTCCGAAAAGCGCGTCGGGTTTCAAGCGGATGATACGCGGCTTGCTTATGCCAAACGAGTTAGTGATGCTGGAGAGGGTCCAGGATACTCCTCCAACTGTTTTCTACGGAAACACGTGCGTGTGTGTGGTCTAATGGCTGTTTTGGACGAACACCAACGCAAGATTAGGGTTACTGGATCTTTGATTCGATGAAGATGGAATTCGTTTTACAATAATTTACAGAATTTTTTTAATTTTGTGATATGTCTTCTGGAATTTTTTAATTGTTTTCAAGCTTCTTTTTTGAGGTGATAAATTATGAAATTTGTTTAGTTTATTAATGTACTAAATTATCAAATTTTGTCATGTCTAAATACATAAGTTTGCAAAATTGGTTCTTCTTATGTGTGAGTATGTAAATTCTCAAATCTTCCTCAAGTTCTTGACTTCAAGATACTACAAGTTCTTTCACAATCAAATTCCCCAAATTTAAAATATATCTGAACAAATAACTGTTCAAATCATTTGAATAGAATACAAATAACTTTGTGAACTTTGCTAGTTTCCCAAGCATCTAAACCAGACACAGGATTCATGCTGCCTAAACAATGTCCATTTTCATAAAACAAAAAATACAGCAATAACATAACCTAAAACATGTACCCCATCTACTTCAATATATACTGGCTGCACCTACACAAGTTAATAAACAAATTTCCTAAATCAAACAAATCTAAAATTTTTGCAAAACTTTCTTTTCAAGAAATTTCAAGATTATTCAAGCTAAGTAAAGAACACGTGTTCGGCATAAAGAGTTGCAGCAGGCTCCCGATATTTATTCCCATCGACCGCATTAGAATCGTTAAGTAGTTTCCTCTAAATTATTGTGATTGGTCGAACCTCCCTATCGTGTTCTATATTCCAGCGAAAATTGCAGTACACTTTCTTATCTGTTGGACTGTTCGGGCACATTCGCGAGGAATTATTGTCGTTCGTCCAATAGAATTTACATGGACGACACGTACGAAGGAAATCAAATGAGACTGAATGGCTGAACGAGGCGAACTGGACACGCTTCAACGGGATTCTATTCGACCGAGACGAATCCAAACTCAATGCGGTGAATCTAATCGAAATGATCACCACTGACCCATTTCTCGCTTTTTCTCCGCCATTTTCCACCGTCCCTCCCTCTTCTCTCATTTTGCCAACCTTTTAATCTCCCGTATCGATACTGCCTCGACGTTATTAAATTCTACGTTCTCGTTTTGTCTTCGTCTGTCAAATATACTGGTCGTCTCAAAAGATGTGTGACACTTCTACTGTATTAAGCAATTTGTAAAAAGCAATCATACAAAAATTTTACATCAAAAAATAAGTTTGAAGAGTATAAGAATGAATTTCAATAAGAGTACAAGTATAAATATAACAGTGTAAGACAAAATTTTTGAGAAATTCTCAATGTATTCGTACAAGAATAACAGAGAGAAAGTTTCTGTTCGATTAGTAGATCTGAATTAACAAATATAAATATTAAAATCGTTGAAGTACTTTGATAATTTTGTAACTGTACGTGTATAATTTTTTAAAATAGATTTTGTGAAAAAAAGATGACGGAGGAAGTATGTAATGATCCGCCATTTTGATGAGGTATTTGAGTTACTTCAAGATTGAACTAAAAATGAGAAAGGTTTCTTGAAATTATTGTAACATTAATCTTAATGTTTTTACATCTTCAGTTAATGTTATAATAAATAATAATTAAAATAACTCACTTTTACATTTATATAATAACAAAATAAATTTTTCTAAAATCCAAAATATTCTAAAAACCAAAAATATTTAAATAAAGAATGAAGTCCTTAATTATTGTGTGTCGACAATAAATTGAATAAAAATTTAAAAAATGAAAAGCCAATGAAAGGTGAGATACACCGAAAGAAAAGTAAAGAGAAATATAAAATGAAATGAGGTACGAAGAGATTAATTAAGCAGAATCTGTAAGGTTAGTTTATTCAATCGAAGTAATCCGCGTAACCAAAGATAACTACGCTAAGCTGAGTCGAGCTGAGTAATTGGAGGCCCGTACGAAATTAGCCCTGCAAATTTCGTCTAATTAAAGGCCATTAGTAAGTGCTGGCACGACTACTCTTCACTGCATGCCGTATTAAGTCTGATTCAAACGTTGCATCGCAGACTTCGCGAAGTGATTCACGCCAGACTGACTTAACATCAACCAACGATGCGTGTATCGCTACTATTTTCAAAGCTAATTTAATCACTCACATTCGCGTCTTCGTCTACTTTAGTTTTAATTAATTGCTCACATTTATTTTCGTTCGACTTTTTTTTTCATATGAAGTTTAAACACTCGATTATATTTTAGGATTGTAAACTTCTTTTTGTAAATGAAACATTAAATTATTTTTTTTTTATTAAAAATCAATAAGAATCAATGAAAATTAATTAATAGTATGATAGATTGTTTGTAATAGGGTATATTTCATTTTTAAATGCAATTTTAACAATGATTTTAATTAATATTTTTACTTAAACAGTGTCTTCAATTTATATTTTTATTTCAACAATGATATTAATTAATATTTTTACTTTAACAGAGACTGATTAATATTTTTATTTTAACAATGATTTTAATTAATATTTTTACTTTAACAACCATTTTAAATAATATTTTTATATGAACAATTGCACTGAATAATATTTTAATTTTACTATATTAAATACATTAATATCATATTTCTTTTTGAATACAAAATTTGAAATTGTACTGTTTTAAATAATAAAAAATTGCATTTTAGTAAAATTGATATAGTGATACTTTAAAATAAAGAATGTTGAACATGTTATTTTTATGTCTGATACTAATATTCATATGTGTATACATTCATATGATGTGATATTCATTTTTGAATATTATAAAACATTGATCTAATATTCATTTACAATATCATATATAATATTTCATATTTTATGTATAATATTTGTATGTGCATATTTTATATGTTATATAATATGTTCACGTACACATGTACATATACATATGCTATTAGCACTGTCTGTACATTATATGTACATATGTTATGAACAAAATTAATGAACAATTTTTCTAACAATTTTAAAAATGATTTTTAACAAAAGAGATTATGTTACATCAATGAATTGCAAATAGTCTTCATACATTTTAAGAGCATATGTTACGTACAAAATTAATGAACAATTTTTTTAACAGTCATAAAAATGATTTTTAATAAAAGTGGTTATGTTACATTAATAAACAGCAAATAGTCTTCATATATTTTAAGAGGGTAAAAATATGAACTGGTCGGAGTATTAGATATCACAATGGAGTCCACGTGCGCAGACAAATCTGGCGACTTACATTTCATGTTCACGTGGGGATTGTGACTCGTACAACGTGCCACCGAAACCCGTGTTATATACCAAGAGGTAATGAGATACACTTGTCGAAATAAACGGGAGGAAACGTGTATAATGAAGTGTGCTTTAACTTCGATCTCTGCACACAGGAGCTTGAAACCTCATCAAGATAATTGAATTAATTTGCTTCTATCAATTTGTACATTCGAGAGTGTTAGAGTAGTAAACATTTCTCGAGTTGTTTCATTCGAAGATGCACTCTAGTACATACGTTTATCTAAGACATTTAAACGTGGACAAAGATATTTCGAAAGAAGAAGATTGATAATACACGTTCTTGCGCAAAGGCGTAAATGAATTACCGAGCGAAAGACGGATGAGAGGACAAAGTATTGATTAGCGAAGCATGTTCGTACTTAAAGTTTACAAGCTTCTGGTTCAGCAGTGAAACTCGCTTTTACAGTAATTTTTTATTTTAATTAGGGTATTATGTTTTTTTGATTGCTTAAGGAAACTCAGCTTTCAGATTTTTAGATTTTTAGGTTTTCAAATTTTTACACTTTTAAATCTTTAAATTTTCAAATTCGTGAGGTCTCAATCTTACAAATTTCAAAACTTGAAAATTTTTAACTTATCAAATTCTTGGTGTTCCAGATTTCTAAATTTTCAGATTTCCAGATTTTCAAATTTCCCACTCAACAAATTCACAAATTCTCAAATACCAAACTCCCCAAATTCACAAATTCTCAGATACCACCCTTCCCAATTTCACGAATTCTCAAATACCACACTCCTCAAGTTCATAAATTCTCAAATACCACCCTTCCCAAGTTCACAAATTCTCAAATTCTCAAATAACACACTTCCCAAGTTCACAAAATCTCAAATTCTCAAATTCTCAAATACCAAATGCTCAGACCTAAATCTCTAAATCTAAAAGTTACAAATTCAAATTACCTAATCCCCCAAACTCCCAAACTCCCAAACTCCCAAACTCCCAAGCTTCCCAACTCCCAAACTCTTCATCTCCCAAACTTAAACTTAAAAATCCGCAAAATTGTCCCAAATCCCAAAATCCCCAAACCTCGAAACCAGTATCCCAATATTTCAACCCTACAAAACGTCCTACCTAACCCTACCTAAAATTCCCGTATCTGAACCCTACTTCACACAGTGTCCGAATCTCGCACTCGTTTCACGTCGACATGAAACGTTTCCCAGCGTTCATAAACGTGCACTTACCTCTCGTGATCGTGGCCATAAGACGGATTGATTCTCCGAGCGTACAAGGAAGCACCACCCTCGGACATGTAACCGTCGCATAAATCGGACAAAGTTCTGCTGCCGACGGTCATACCACCGCGAAGAACTTCTCCGTCGCTGAGATAACCGGAGGCGACGTCGATGTCCGCGTAATCGTGACCGACATGATGATGAGAGGAAGAATGAAGAATCGTATATTGTCGAGCGGTCGTTCTGCTGGGCAAAGTCTGCAGGGCTCTCGCGCCCGGCGTGTAACCGCGGAGCAGGGGTTGCATGGGTTTCACCGTCATTTCTGCCTCGTCGTCCCCCATTGAACCCCCTCCGCAACTCGAACTTTCGGACAGTACCTGCAACATAGGCTGAATTAACGCTTTATTTCAATATTTACTAGTACAGGTATTAGAATAGACTAATGCTAAATTTATGTATTTGAACTCTAGGTCGATGTTCGCAATATAGGGTGAATTAACGCTTTTTTAATATTTATACATGGAAATTATTATAGATTAATGCTATGTATTGCAACTTTGGGCGATGTCTACAACATAGGATGACTTAATCGGTTTTTTCAATATTTATAGGTAATTACAAATTGAAAGAGATCAATTACATTTATGTATGGGATGATGTCTGCAACATAGGCTGAATTAAAGTTCTGTTTCAATATTTATAAGTGAACACAAGTTGGAGCAGATTAATACTACATGCACAGAATTCATCAAATTGGTGGATCTCAGATTTTTTATTTTAAGAAATCTTGGTCAAAATGTATGTTAGTGGTGAGATGAAGAATCATTGTGTAAACTAGTTCATGTATTATCCACTATTTCTTCTTATAGCACAGTATCAATTTAAATATAAATAGTCGTTAAACGTCTAGACCTACAGTTTTAACCTAAAACCCTATTTCTGATTGGTATTTATATTTTAACTCCTTGAGGTAGATGACTTTGACAAAAATAAAAATTTGCACAGAATAAAACTGTGAATAACATAAGCTGACTATTAAAGCGTGTGACTATTCTGTACAATTCTATATAACAATTTTAACTTTTGGAGGTGGGTTAAAATTCCACCACTCAAATAAAGCAAGAGGTAGAACAGTTAACACCTAGGTAGATAAAACACCTAATCTCAAAGAGTACAATGTGTAAATACAGTATATTAAGGTTGAACTTAAGTAACCTAAGTTCAGAAATTGTCGAATGGATAATTTGTGGAGCCTGAAACGAGTATCCATAACAATGTGAATAAATATATATCTAAATTTCCATAATTATCCCTCAAAACGAAAGGGGAAAATGGTAGCTCCAAAGCATATTAATCTCCTCCGAATCAAGTGTCCTTCACACTTCGGCCGACACTTCAGCATAGAGTACTTCACGTTAGCTCCATGCATCCCCATCACTATTATCATTTGATACCATACTGATCTCTAGTCATCCTCTGACATAAATTGACGGTTACAAGACATCGTTCGAAGCGTATAAAAAGTAGCAAGTGACACGAAGCAGTCATATCCACGAAACTACTAACCTTCTCCATCTGCTCGAAGGTCGTGTCGATCTTTCTATTAGGTATTGTCTTGATCTCACTCCCGCTCTCGCTGCTAGGCCTATAAATAACGCTGCTATCGCTGGAGTTGCTCTGTCCGGTGCTGTTCGAGTTGCTGTGCGAGCTCTCGGACATGAGATCCGAAATACTCGGCATAGGTGACACCATTGCAACGGTGTTCGGGTCGAGTTTGCGATGCAAAGCGTCTGCCTTCAATTTCGTGGGCGTCGCAACGCCGGCAATGCTGTTTTCCTTCGGCGGTTTCGAGGTGCCTTTCACCAAGGCCGTGGGCTTCGGAATGCTGGAGCCGGGGCTCCCGGAAGCGTTCAGCGCGGAGCCCTGGAGCGGGCTGCCGAGAACCGGAAGCTGCTGCTTATTCTGGCCAAAATTCAGCGCATTCGAGAGCTGTTCCTGAGACGGCGCATTGTTCGGCTGAGTCGAGCCGTTTTCTTGAATGGTCGCCATTTTCGCGTCTATCGTTGTTTCCGGGTTGTGACGAGGGGAGGAGGGCGGTGTTTGCTTTCTGTTCGCGCGTTCCACTTCTTCATTCGGGGCTTTAGCTTTCGTGGGCAAGCTCGCGTGTTGTTTGGACGGGCTACCGTTGTCCAACGTCACCGAATGATTGTTCGTCCCCACATTCTCGACGATCTCCTTCTGCCTCTCGATCGCGGACTTCTCCTCCGACAAATTAGCTTGATTCATCATGGACAGCGCGTGGTCATTATTCTCGATACGCGTCTCCTCCTGATCAGGTTGCTTGATCATCCCGTTGGAGTTGCTCATCAACCCCTTTTGCATCAGGACATCCTTGTTCAGGCCGTTAGGCGGCACCTTCACGCTCTGCAGCTGTATCTTAGCGTCCGGTATCTTCGGCAACTCCATCTTCGGCCTTGGTGGCTGCTTCACAGCCTCGTTCTTCGCGATGTTCTTCGCGTCCTGCGCATTGATCTGCTTGCCAGCCAGCATCGAAGGATTCGGCTTCTGCAGCTGGCTGACCGGTTGCTGCTTCAACAGATCCTGCAGATTCGGGGACTTCTTGTCGGCAGCCAACTTCGTGCCCACCCCACCGATCTTGCTGCTGAGTTTGACATCTTCCAGAGGTGGATTATAACTCAGCAATTTGTCAGCCGCTCCTTTCGTTCGGGCGATCTTGCTTTGCCCTTTGCTCTGCTCCTTTCTGGCGGTTTTCGGGCTGGCTTGTTTGGTCGGCTTCGTGGACTGCAGCTTCGATTTCAGGGCACGGTTCTTCGGAGACTCCACCTGAACCCTGCTCTGGTCGCATAGAGATGTTGAACTGTCGGAGTGCTCTGATCTCGCTGAGGAGAAACCGGAGGAACTCGATGTACGTTTCGATACTCCGGATGAGGCTTTACCGCGGTCTTGATTCTTTTCTTTGTTGTTGAAGAGTTTGAACTTGTCCAGGACGGAGTTCTTGTTCTGTTGGGTTGGCGGACCTGATGAGGCGTACGGAGACTGCTGGCTGCCCCTCGTGCCCGTTGGTTTGCCCACCGTTGATGTGCGAGGACTGAAATGTTTTAATTTTTCGTTAAACATTTACATAATATTTACACATTGTATTTATATAATGTATGTACACATTGTACTTAGACAATGTATTTACATATTGTATTTATTCAATGTATTTACATATTGTATTTATTCAATGTATTTACATATTGTACTTATACAATGTATTTACACATTGTACTTATACAATGTATTTACACATTGTACTTATGCAATGTATTTACACACTGTACTTATACAATGTATTTACACACTGTATTTACACAATGTACTTACACATTCAATTTATACAATGCATTTAAACATTTATTTACACAATATATTTAGCAAGTGATTTTTATTTATCAAACATGTATGTGATCGATGTTTTACAAATTTCAAAAATGAAAATGGCAAGAAATATGAATGAAAATGTAAATATAAAAAGTGAAATCAAAAAGCAGACTAAATGGGAAAATTATTTATAGAGACAAATTAAATGTAAATAAAAAAAAAAGTAGACTAAATGGAGAAGTGTTTTAAGAATGTTATTTACCTCGGCGTAGTAGCTGCGGTTTGTCTGTTGGTTGAATTTTGATTTCTGGGTTGAGGAATGAATGAGAGTCCACCTTGAGGTGGTTGTTGTTGACTTGGACTTGTGCTTCTGGAGCTGCTAGCACTTCCGATGCCACCGTTTCCGTGTTTCAATCCACCTAGAACACGAAGCAATTTATATAATTTAATTTGCTATTCGTATTGAATGTTGTGATAAAATATTAAATTATTCAAAGATATCAAATTTCCATAGGTCTCCAACTAGTTTATTAATTTAATCATCAAACACCTGTTAACTTTGCTCCATCGCAATCGTAAAAATTCAAAGTGCATTTAATGACAGTTTCGATGAAAATTAAATAGAAGTTTTAACAGAAAGGTACTAAAGAAAATAAAAAACCTACAAATTAAAATAAAATAATAACTAAACCCAGTAAAATAACAGTAAACAAGTAAACCAAGATTCAGAAGTTAACAGAACAGAAGAGTAAAATCATTCTTCTAATTAATACCAGAAACTTTTTTAAACGGAGAAAAATGTGTCCATTCATTTCATATTATGGAGCATGACTAAGAACGAAGATAGAGAGCTAAGAACAATGATAGAACAAAGCATGGCTAATCCCAGCGAATACTCTAAGAAACAGTGAAAAAGGAGTTTCACAATGGACGAAGAACAATCGACGACGTTTAATAGCAATGAAAGTACCGATACTCTGTAAAATGCCTATTATAAGCCAGCTCATAATATTTCATTAAACGATTCACGATAAATGCTCGCCGATTTCGTCGTCCTTCTCTATCGTGTTCGCTCTGCCATTGGCCGCAACTCAATAAAACGATCATCGGTCGCCTCATTATGCGGCCATAGTTATAATATTGTCAACAGTGACGTCGATAGTATTATCGGTCCCACGGGCGAATGGAAGATTTGTTTTGGACAAATTTTTAGGGTAAAAATTCATTTATGATCATTCAAATTTAAGGATCATTTAAGTGTTTCATATTGGATCGTTTAAAAATTCTGAAATTTGTATATCGACAAGTTTAATAAATTGCCAAGTAAATTGATGAACAATAAATTAATAAATTTAATAAATAAATAAGTTTAATAAATTTTCAAGTGCAATTGATGAATGTTCAAATTGAAAAACTGAAAAGTTGAAAAGTTGACAAGTTTCTGAAAGTCTAATGTTTGAAGTTTTTAAACTCTCAAGTTTTCAAGTTAAAATTCTTTCAAGTCACAATTTGTTAAAATTCTAAAATTTCCAAATCTCATAATTCTACAATTTTTAACTTCTCAAACTTTCAAGTTTCAATATTTTTTAATTTTTTAACCCCAAATCCTTAAGTCTCCAAAGCTCTTGGATTATTTAGAGAGTCTCTTAAATCTCTAAATTAGCTCGAATTCTCCAAATCTCTAAATTCTCAAATCTCCAAATCTCCAAGTCTACAAATTCCCAAATCTGCAAATTTCCAAATTTGCAAATTCCCAAATCTCCTAATTCCCAAATTTCCAAATTCCTAAATCTCCAAATTCCCAAAACTACAAATTCCTAAATTTGCAAATTCCCAAATCTCCCAATTCCCAATCCTCTAAATCTCCAATCCTCCAAATCCCCAAATCTCCAAATTCCCAAATCTTTAAATCTCCAAATTAAATTCCCAAATTTCCAAATCCCCCAATCCCTAAATTTCCAAATTAATAAATTCCCAAATTATTAGATCTCTAAATTATAAAATCCCCAAATCCCCTAACCTCCAATTCTCCAAATCCCCAAATCTCCAATTCCCCAGATCCCCAAACCTCCAAATCTCCAAATCTCTAAAACTCCAAATTCCCAATTCCCCAAAAATCCCCAAATCCCCAAAATTTTCCAACCTCAAAAAATCCCAAAATCTTCAAATATAAAAATACACAAATTCCAAATCCCCAAATTAGCAAATATTCAAACATCCTCTTCAAATATCGCCAAAAGCAACATTTCCGTCCACAGGAATAAAACCACCCTGAAAACTGTATCCACCGTAGCTCATCAGTAATTTAACCGAACGTCCAATACTATCGAAACAAATGTCAACTTTGTCTCGGGGCTCTCCAAACTCTGTCGACGTGCTTTGAGCACGCTCGTAAATAAGTACGCGAACTCTTTGACTGTGTCTGGGAAGTATGAGCTGTTCGCAGATAAAATAAACCGCAGACCGAGTGCAGAACATTCACGTGACAGCATGCGTTTACCGTGCATCGTGATTAATCCGCTAACCCTCTGCTCGTTGCTCAATCTGTCACCACGGCAATCACAGACATTGTTCCCACCGAGTAATTTGCGAGTTATCGTTAGGCAAGTTTACAATGTGCTTAACTTAACCGATAATATCTCGGCGAGGCATGTTTTTAAGTATTACAATTTAACGAGAGGATAATGCATGTGTGACGTGAGGGAGATTTGTGTTCGATAAACTTTTATGTATACAAATTTTTTAATTAGTTAAGGATCAGTTAAATGTTATGTGTTGAAGTATTTTAAAATTGTGAAATTTGTTGAAATTGAAAAATTAAGAAATTTGCAAGTTTCTAATAGTGTGAACTCTCAAGCTCTCAAGCTCTCAAACTTTCAAACTCTCAAACTCTCAAACTCTCAAACCCTTAAACTCTTAAGCTCTCAAACTCACAAACTCTTAAACTCTCAAGCTCTCAAGCTCTCAAGCTCTCAAGCTCTCAAGCTCTTAAACTCTCAAACTCTCAAACCCTTAAACTCTCAAACTCTCAAACTCTCAAACTCTTAAGCTCTCAAACTCTCAAACTCTCAAACTCTCAAACTCTCAAGCTCTCAAGCTCTCAAGCTCTTAAACTCTCAAACTCTCAAACTCTCAAACTCTCAAATTCTCGAACTCTTAAACTCTCAAACTCTCAAACTTTCAAACTCTCAAACTCTTAAACTCTCAAGCTATCAAGCTCTCAAGCTATCAAGCTCTTAAACTCTCAAACTCTCAAACTCTCAAACTCTCAAACTCTCAAACTCTCAAACTCTCAAGCTCTCAAACTCTCAAGCTCTCAAACTCTCAAGCTCTCAAACTCTCAAGCTCTCAAACTCTTAAGCTCTCAAACTCTCAAACTCTCAAACCCTTAAACTCTCAAACTCTCAAACTCTTAAGCTCTCAAACTCTCAAACTCTCAAACTCTCAAACTCTCAAACTCTCAAGCTCTCAAGCTCTTAAACTCTCAAACTCTCAAACTCTCAAACTCTCAAACTTTCAAGCTCTCAAACTCTCAAACCCTTAAACTCTCAAACTCTCAATCCCTTAAACTCTCAAACTCTCAAACTACTCCAAAAAACTTGCAACCCCAAAACAAAATCCCTTAAACTAGCAAAAAAAAAAAAAATAAGAAGCAATTAGTTCACTTAGATAGAAGTCTAGTTATTACACTAAGGAGATAGAATTGCAGAATAGACTGTACAGCACATCTAAATTGCTGGAATGAAGATCCCTTGATAAATTTTAATCTAGAATCTAGATCATGAGCAGCTGCTTTATCCTGATCCACGTTACCAGCCAGCTGGCTCAAGTTATGTAATTTATTGCTCGTGTCGTTGCATTGTTTTATGTCTATAATTAACTGGAAAACAGAGAATAACTCATTCGCGACTGACAATTCTAATCCCTCGTGTGATCGTGATAATCACAGTGTGGCTGATAATTTTACTTCGTAGAACTAGCTAATACTCTTTTCCTGTTTGTATACGTGTATATTAACGTATATTCTCTTGCGTGGGCGTTGAGAATTATTTTAATTTAGTTTTTAACTGTTATCTTTGTAATTTTAGTTTATTTTTTTTACGTGTTACCATCTAATTTTCAATTTTTACTTTTGTAGTTCTTATTTATTTTTTTTTATTTGTTACGTTTATAGTTTTTATCTATTTTTTAAGTGTTACATTTATAGTTTTTATTCATTTTTCTGACTGTTACTTTCTCATAATTTTTATTCATTTTTCATTTAAAAATTAGTGTATATTTAATATTCGCTGCTTTGATATTTCTGTATAAAAATTAGATTCATATGTGAAAGAAATTATGTGGTAAATAACTCCAGAACGAAACCTTTAATTGTAATGAAAGATATGTAGGATCAATTTTAATGAACCCTGATAGCGAATGTATTAAATCAATTCGTTAATGCCGCTCTCACATTCGATCGTCGTTGTAATCTCGACGTTCGCGATCATTCTTCATTGGCACCGGTGCTGACACTGATTCGCCGTAATAACGGAGCCTAATTCGGATCAACTCAATTGTCCCTACGTGATACACAAATCGACCAGATACGAGATAAACGACCGATCGTTGGGAACGAAGAAATCTTAATATCTTGCGGTTCCCCTGCAAGGGTCCTTTATTAGTTTAACCCTTTATCCATCTACATTCCAAATTTCCGCAGATCAAGAGGCCAAGAGAATTTGTAGAATTATTAAGTTTTCAAATTTTTTAAATTTCAAACTTTCAAACTTCCAAACTTTGAATCTCCCAAATTTTTAAATTTCTAATTTTCTAAATTTCCAAATTTCCAAATTCCCAAAATTTCCAAATTCCCAAATTTCCAAATTTCCAAATCTCCAAATCTCCAAATTCCCAAATTTCCAAATTTTCAAATTCCCAAATTTCCAAATTTCCAAATTCCCAAATTCCTAAATTCCCAAATTCCCAAATTTCCAAATTCCCAAATTCCCAAATTCCCAAATCTCGAAATTCCCAAATTCCCAAATTCCCAAATTCCCAAATTTCCAAATCTCCAAATTCCCAAATTTCCAAATTTCCAAATTTCCAAATTTCCAAATTTCCAAATTTTCAAATTTTCAAATTCCCAAATTTCCAAATTTCCAAATGATCAAATTTCCAAATTCCCAAGTCTCCAAATTCCCAAATCTCCAAATTTCCAAATCTCCAAATTCCCAAATCTCCAAATTCTCAAACCTCCAAATTCCCAAGTCTCCAAATCCCTAAATCTCGAAATACCGAATCATCCAAATTTCCAATCCTCCAAATTCCCAAAATCCCAAAATCCCAAAATCCCAAAATCCCAAAATCCCAAATTTCAAAATCCTCCAATAACCCCAAAGAACCACAGAAACAAATCATACTAATCAAGACCCACAACGACCATAAACCTCAACAATCAATGCACCCATCCCTAAAAAAATAAAACCCGAACAAAACACATGAACAGAACATAATAATCAATACCCATGAAGCACATAACTAAACCATACTATACGTATATCACAAACCAATAAATCACTGAAACATATATAGTCCAATGAAGTATAGAAATAAAACATAAATCAATAATCTATCAATTGGATCTGCTCGAGGACTTATGGAATCGTAGCCGTAACTTTGCCGCCCAATCGAAAGCTCGAGTCACGTGGGTGTCGTAATAAATTCGATTCCTTTTTTATCACTGGATTCTGCGGGGATGCTGACAAAGAGATAAAGGAAGAAGAGGGAGAGACGGGATAACGTTAAAACGTGACCAAGCATTAGAGGCTGCCTGTCACGAGAATGATTCATCGAAAGTCAGATCACGAACGATCGATCTTGCAAGATTATTAACGACATCTTCGCTCACAGAATTCTCAAACGATCGTCGAAAACCGAGATGCACAGAAACCACCTGCACCAAAGCGCTTTCACGAGCGATTACTTTTTTCTTTGCGATCCGTCAAACGGATCCAGGTGTTTCCGCGAGCGTGTATGGTTATGTTAGGTGCATGAAGTATTTAGTATTCGAGCTGTTGCAAAAACCTTGCATATATTTGTAAACGAAATGCAATGAGGTGTATGGTTAGGTTAGGTGCATCAAGTGTTTAGTATTCGAGCTATTGCAAAAAGTTTGCATGTATTTATAAATGAAATGCAATGAGGTAGACAGGATAGGTTAGATTATGCTGCGTTCATTTACATTTGGAGGTTATGTTACATATTTAGTGATCAAGTTTAATTTAGAATTATTGTAAAATTATAGTATTTACGATTTTGAAGGTTTTTCATCTGTAGGATTAATTTTTTAACTATGTAGATTTTCCCAAAGTCTCAAATCCCAAGATTCTCCAATTTCCAAATCCCCAAATTCCAAAATTTTCGAATTCCTATATCTCCAAATTCCACGAATCCCCAATTTCACGAATTCCCAAATCCCACGAATCCCAAATCCCACGCATCCCAAATCCCACGAATCCCAAATCCTACGAATCCCAAATCCTACGAATCCCAAATTCCACGCATCCCAAATCCCACAGAATTCAAATTCTACCGATCCCAAATTCCACAGACCCCAAATCCCACAGACCCCAAATCCCACAGATTCCAAATTGCACGAATCCCAAATCCCACGAATCCAAAATTCTACGAATCCCAAATCCCACGAATCCCAAATTCCACGAATCCCAAATCCCACATATTCCAAATTGCACGAATCCCAAATCCCACGAATCCAAAATTCTACGAATCCCAAATCCCACGAATCCCAAATCCCACGAATCCCAAATCCCACGAATCCCAAATCCCACGAATCCCAAATCCCACGAATCCCAAATCCCACAAATTCCAAATCCCACGAATCCCAAAATTCCCAAATCCTGATATTCCAAAAGTCCCCAAATCCCTAAACCCCAAAATCTCCAAAACCCCAAAATCACCAAATCCCCAAGTCCCCAAATCCCCAAATCTTCAAATACTCAAATTCCCAAAATTCCCAAATCCCAAAATCCCAAAATCCCAAAATCCCCAAATCCCCAAATCCCCAAATTTCTAAATTTCTAAATTTTCAACCTTCAACCTCCCCACACCTCTAAAAATACCGACAAAGTGATCGTCTAATCAATCAATCTTGAAACTTCAAATTACCATCCAATAATTGTGATCAAAGTCTACACATCAAACGTTCGATCACTCAATTTTCGAGCGTGTCGGTAGAAGTTTGCTTTACGAAGCTTGTTACTTTCTATCTTTAGGAAGGTACACACTCGTTGTGCAACATGTTTCAAGGGTAACTGAAATAGCGATTCTCTCTGTGAAACATTGCCATGTCCGTTTATCGATCAAGTCCGCTATCGAGTGCTTCCCAAACATTAGCTAGGGAATCGTATTCATAGTTGGCCTAGTTGCGGTCCACGCTGTTTAATTACAACCCTGTGAATCTAGTTGCCAGACATTTCACGGTGGTACACAGGAATGTTGCTATTCAAATCTCTCCTCAATATTATGCGTTCCAATCTATATATTCTTAATTACAAAATAATTTATCTTAAAAGTATTCTAAACAAACGTACTATCGATTGTCTTACAAGTTTTGAGAGTTAATAATAAATGTGAACTATGAAAACATTCTGAATATTGTTTAAATGGAAACTATTATACGGAACAGTTAAGTGAACCATTAGATTACTAATTAATTAGCTGTACTTGACATAACTGTTCCAACGATGCATGACAACGCGTTGCGAATAATCAAATGAAGTAACTGAAACGATTAGAATGGTATCGACACAAAATTGTTCTATGAACTTCGAGATTGTATATCAAATTTTATTAGCGAAGTACTTGCAGTAAAATAAATAGAAATGTATATATGTATTGTTTATTGTTTATTCATTATGTGTGTATGAATACGTATGTGTATATGTATATGTGTATGTACGAATATGTGTACATATGAAGTTGTATATGCATATGTGTATGTATGAATATATATATGTATGAATATATATATGTATGCAGGCATATGTGTATACGCATATGTGTATGTATGCACACATATGTGTATATGCATACGTGTATGTATGAATATGTATATGTATATGTGTATGTATGAATATATATATGTATGCACATGTATGTATACATATATGCATATGTGTATGTATGAATATGTATATGTATGCACAAGTATATGTATATGTATTTCTATATGTACGTACACATATGTGAATATGCATTTATTTTTTAATATTACGTACCGGGCTTTTTAAATGCAAAACTAAAACTAAATATATATACATTTGTCTATGAAGGCATATGTACATGTATGCACATGTATATATATACATGTGTATATACACATATATACACGTATATACACATGTGTACATGTACGTACATGCATACATACGTATATACATATGTATACATTAATAAAATATAAAAGACTTGCAACGATGATTGTTGAATAAACAATTTTTAATAAAACCCTCTGCTAATTGCTAGTTAAAAAGCCAACACCGTCAAGAGGAGAGTTTTAATTAACAAGGGAAATGTTAAAGAGTTAACAAGGTGTACGTAAAACACGTATCACATAGGAAAGTCACAAACTTTAATAACACACGTATTAGGCGAAACTTGTTGCGCATTCATGTCAGTGAACGCGTGCGAAAAACGTGCTTGCACTTCCTCCGAGTACACTGTTTCAAACTTTACTTTGTTCTAATTTCACCCTCTCGTCCCGCCTAACACTCGCCCGGCTACTTACAAATGCTTCTCTAACAAGCATGCAAATATTTTCCGTGTTTTATGAAAATCCTTAGTTAACTTTTCTACTCTGATGTGAGAAAACTTCTCTTGGAACAGATTCGGTATTAGCAAGCATTACAATTTTAAATCGAAACGATTCTATAGGGATTGTTGAACAATGTGAACGGGATAAAGTTCATCTTTTTTATTTCAAATAAGAGAATTTGAGATTCCCACACTTTCGAATTCTCATATTTCATGTCTCTTGAATTTTATAATTTTTTAAGTTCTGAGAGATTTTTGTGATGTTTGGATTTGGTAAAATTCTGTGTGCGAGATTTGTAATTTTGCAGATATGAGTATTGTTAGATATCACTTCTGATTTCAAGACATCTAGAATTAGTTTCAATTTCTGAGTAATTATTTTTTGTGATATTTGGATCTTGTGAAATTTATATTTTGGATTTGTAAATTTGCAAGATGTGAGTATTGTTAGATTTCACTTTTGACTTCAGACATTCAGAATTAATTTCAATTTCTGAGTAATTAATTTTTGTGATATTTGGATTCTGTAAAATTTTACATTTCAGATTTGTAAATTTGCAAAAAGTGTGTATTGTTAGATTTCACTTTTAACTTCAGACATCCAGAATCAACTTCAACCTTATGCACTAAAACAATTCACAAGAATTACCTATTACCTATATCTCGACTAGAAATCTCAGTTCTAAATAGACCCAGAGAAATTTTAGTCCATGAATCATTAAATTCGAAAGTCATTAACTGTAATTACCATTAGTGCAACGATTGCACCATTCGATGAACAGCAAAGGTGATTCCTTAATAGCCCCACATGTTTTATCTCTTACCAAATCACACGAAAACGCTGTTACTGTACAGTTGAACTCCTTATGTGAAATTAAAGAAAATATCTTTGTGAAATTAACTCAAATGACTGCGTGATATTTAACGACAATATATCTCAGTGAAGTTAAACAAAATTCCTGCGTGACGTTAAACAAAACATCTCCGTGAGATTGAAAAAATGTCTGCGCAAAGATAAACAAAATATATGCGTGACGTTAATCTAAATATTTATGTGAAATTGGAGAAAATGTCTGCGGGAGGTTAAACAAAATATTTTTGTTTATTGAACAAGATTTCTGTGGTAAGTTTAAAGTTTTCTTAAAATCTTAGATTATTAAGTTTCCAAATTCCCAAATTCTCAAATTGTCAATTTCCCAAATTTCCAAATTCTCAAATTCTCAAATTCTCAAATTTCCAAATTTCCAAATTTCCAAATTTCCAAATTTCCAAGTTTCTAAATTTCCAAGTTTCCAAATTTCCAAATTTCCAAATTTCCAAATTTCCAAGTTCCCAAATTCTCAAATTCTCAAATTCTCAAATTCCCAAATTTTCAAATTCACAAACCCCCAATTTTCCAAATCTTCAAATTCCCAATTCTCCGAATTTCCACTCCTTCAAATTCTCAAGTCTCCAAATTCTCGATCATCCAAATTCCCAATCATCCAAATTCTCAATCATCCAAATTCCCAATCATCCAAATTCTCAAGTCTCCAATTTCCCAATCCCCCAAATCCCTAAATCTCCAAATTCCCAAATTTGCAAATTCTCAAATCTCCAAATTCCCAATTCTCCAAATCTCTCAAATCTCCCAAATCTCTCGAATTTCCCAAATCTTCCAAATCCTAAATCTCTCAAATCCCCAATACCTAAATCCCCGATCCCTAAATCACCGATCCCTAAATCCCCGATTCCTAAATCCCCAAATCTCCAAACCTCTGCATCACCAAATTATCCACACAATCACAACACCTCCACCCATTCTCCTCCCATCCTCACCGCCAAATCTATCATTCGCACAAAGAATAAAATAAATTACCGTATATGAGATATATTTTCGCAAAAGGAAGGAGTACGAGTGACACTTTTGAACCGATTCGCAAGCAATCGCAACCGCACGTCCACTCGTGCTCTCGTTCTAACGTAAACTCGTGCTTGCATTTTGTGCGAGTGCACTAGCCGCTTCGTACCACACTCCACACCACGCTTCTCCTTTCCTCCCTCCTTTTGTTTCGCTCGTGTACCGAGACTGCATCGAGGGAACAACCGGCAGCGGTTTGCATTAGTGCGTCTTTAACGGTGTACGAACTCATAAGGGTATTGCATCGCACGCGAGTATGTGCGAGTGCATATCGCGAGACATCGAACATGTGCGTGTGTGCGCCGCGCGATTGACAGGCCAAGGTGATTAACTTCACCGGTGATGCTGACTTCAGTTTTCTCGCGAATAACAGTCATCTTTCCCAGACAAAATAACCATTGCTTTGCGAATTTTTTGATAAAAGGAGAGACGGTCGAATGTTTAGAAGCTTCTTATTGCAAGTTGCGTAATTTGTTAAGGTTTCTTGAAATTTTGTCTGGGATGAAATATTGAAATCTTTTTAGCGAAATTCATCATTGTGTATGTTAATTTAGTTGAAAATTCAGTCCAATTATTATGAATTAAAAAAATTTCATTACAAAATCAATTTTGTTTAAATAAGAAATATTATCAAGTTGCAAAGAAATTTGTTCAGAGAAATCTTGTTTTATCACCGTTTATCAATTTCGTAGTTGCAATTTCTCGGAACAAGTATTTAAAAAACAATGTGGAAATTTATGTATAGTCCGATATGCAAACACAATTGAATAAACCATGTCCGATAACAATTCTTTGTTATTATTGTTACGTATTAAGATTATCGAATGTGAAGATATAATTACATATACTCATATGTGTAGTGTACACTCATATGTTATAGTATATACTCATATGTGTTGTACAACTCATATGTTTTAGTGTATATTCATATGTGTTGTACAACTCATATGTTTTAGTGTATATTCATATGTGTTGTACAACTCATACGTCATAGTGTATTTTCATATGTGTTGTACAACTCATATGTCATAGTGTATACTCATATGTGTTGTACAACTCATATGACATAGTGTATATTCATATGTGTTGTACAACTCATATGTCATAGTGCATATTCATATGTGTTGTACAACTCATATGTCATAGTATATATTCATATGTGTTGTACTACTCATATGTTGTAGTGTATACTTATATATGTAATGCAACTCACATGTTGTATTATATACTTACATGTCATGGTAGAAATCCATACGTTATAACACAATATCCAAAATAAAAAACAATACTGTAATACATGCCATATGAAATACACATCTTGCATGTAAAAAAATACATCATAAATCACATATTACATAAAATTTCAAAGAATCTCCAACCTTTTAACCCAGACTATATTTATAATAGAAGCTCTGAAGTTTTAATCAAGCATTGACTCCTGCCTAAGAAATAAAGTTTATCTGCTACGAGCAAAGACCCAGGGGTCAAAGCAGTCTTTGAAGCGAACACGATGGAAGAACACGCCGAAGAAGAAAGCTAAAATGATCAGGTTCAGGAGTCGAATTACGGGTCAAATCACCCCGTGTGTCTAAGTTAGGGATTAGGAGAGCCCTTAGAATTTTTGTTGGCCCACCTCCTGCAACAGCCACGTGATTGGACTCTTTTACGATGACTAAGCAACCTCTTTTCAAAGAAAAACTTCAGGAGAGATACAAAGAGAATAACCGCGATACCTTTTTCAAAGGCTCTGTTCTCGGTTATGTGATAAACCTGAATTCCAGGATTAGGGTGGAGTGAGTCATGCTTTTCTAGCTTTGAAGAATATTCTCTTTTAGAGAGATAGATACGGAGTATTTTTGGAGGAATATGTAGAGGATTTTTTAAAGAATTATATGGCAAGGGTGAAGAAATGGGACATATGAGTGGTTTTTATGTATTTTCTGTTTTTAGTGGTGGTGGTGGCTGAAGGATTTTGGCAAAGTGTTGTGATACTTCATTGCTAAATTAGTGAGTTAATAAGTTACTAAGTTACCAAACCATCAGATTATTTAATTATTAAGTTGCTAAATTTGACAACTTGAGAATTTCACAATCTGGGAATTGGACAATTTGGGAATTGGACAATGTGGGAATAGGACAATTGAGGAATTGGAGAATGTAGGAATTGGACAATGTGGGAATTGGACAATGTAGGAATAGGATAATTGAGGAATTGGAGAATGTAGGAATTGGACAATGTGGGAATTGGACAATGTGGGAATAGGACAATTGAGGAATTGGAGAATGTAGGAATTGGACAATGTGGGAATTAGAGAATGTGAGAATTGGACAATTTGAGAATTTGACAATTTGAGAATTTCACAATTTGAGAATTGGACAATGTGGAAATTAGACAATGCGAGAATTGGACAATTTGGGAATTGGATAATTTGATAATTGAACAATTTGAGAATTGGACAACTTGAGAAATTCAAACTCTGAGAATTTTTGAATATGAAAATTTAGGAATTAACCTTATAAAAAATTTCTAAATATGGAAACTTAGCTTTTCAATTCAGAAATTTCTACATTTGAGAATTTCTAAATCGCTCAATGTGAAAATTTCTAAATTACAAAATTTCTCAATTTGAAAACTAGCCAATCTTCAATTTGAAAACTAGCCAAATTTCCTCCTTCATTAATTTATAATTTTCCAACATCAAATCTGCAAAACATCGAGCTTTCTAAACCAACCACAATTATCCCATCTACAAATTTCCCAATTTTAAAAATTTTCCAAATGTTCCAAATTATCTAAATTTAAATTTGTAAATTTGAGAGTAGCCCACATGTTCAAAAATGTTGTAAGAGTGATCGGTATCAGATCAACGCATCAAAGCGATTCGAGGATCAGCAGTGATTGAGTTCCTGAAATTTTGCAGGGGTATTGAACGGTGATTAGTAGAGGTATTAGGGTCTTTATTCGGTGGCATTGAGCTTTTACGCGATTGGTATGGACAACGATGAGTAAGTACTGTGAGGGTCCGCATGTCGATTAGGAGATTAGATTGCAATTAGCTGGTCGTGTCAGCTGACCGTATTCAGGACAACGAGCTTCTGGGAATGGTCCAAAATGCACCGACTAATTTGCTACTCTTTGTATTTTCTGATGGCTAGCTTTTTTCTTCTGCGACAGTGATGAAGCATCACCTATGACAGCTGACATAGGCAACAATTTATTTGGTACTTTTTTTTAAGATGTTTGTTGAAATATTTAATACTGGTATTGTTTTAATATCTATAGTACTGTATTATTTATTGGTATTCTTTTAAGATATTTAGTATGATGTTCATTACTGGTACTCTTTAACACCTTTACTATTATATTAATAAATAGCATAGGACATTTGGTGATTTGGAAAATTGAAAATTTGCAAGCTGGAAAATCTAGAAAATGGAAATTTGAAAATTTGCAATCTGAAAACATGGAAAACAGAAAATTTGCAAGGTGCTAAATATGGAAAATAGAAAATAGAAAATTTGCAAGGTAGAAAATCTGGAAAATGGAAAATTGGAAATTTGCAAACTGGAAAATTTGAAAAATAGAAAATTTGCAAGCTGGAAAATCTGGAAAATGGAAATTTGAAAATTTAGAAGTCAAAGCATTAGAAAATTTGGGAAAGTGGAAATTGGCGAGGTGAGAAATTTGGAAAATTAGGAAATTAGAAAATTGAAAATTTGTAAATTGGAAAATTTATACATTTGCAAAATTGAAAATTTTCAAGTTGGAAAATCTGGAAAATTGAAAAGTCGACTATTTGCAAGTTGGAATATTTGGAAATTTGGAAAGCTAGAAATTTGCAAATTGAAGAACTCGTAAATCTGTAAACTTAAAATTCCCAAACCAAAAAAATAAAAAAAATGCAACATCAAATCTATAAAATTTCACAACTTTTCAATCAAATCTTTCTACCAATCTAAACCACCAATTTCCCCCAATTTCCCAAAACCGAATAACACACCAAATCAAACAATCTCCCAAAATATCACAGAATATAAAAACAATTTCCGTTCGAATAACCTTCCTCACTCTGGAACATCAAACACAAAGTTCCTCCAGGTGAAGGAAATTGAGGGTGAAAATAAAACGTTGAAAGTTCACGAGCGCTTTTCTGATCGCTCGAACGATCGAAATTTCCAGTCATTTCAATTTCGCAATCGGTACCGATCGACTCGTGACAGTGCACGTGTTTTTTTCTCTCTTCTTCGGGGAGTTCACGCACGTGCGGCCGTCGATACGAATTAGAGTCAGGGGTGAATTGAACAAAGCGGGTGCACAGTAGTCTCTTCTAGCTATGTCCCGTGGGATCAGCTTAAGTCCTGAAGGCTATTGGGAAGCGGTTGACTCATAAGTCCACGCGAATTTTAGCCTCCTTTCCTGTCAATCTTTCTTTGCTTCCGCGGATTAATTAGTCATCCTCTTAATGCAGTAATTGGGGATTTATCGTTGATATTGAGAATACTGGTCAAATAAAATTTAGATCGCTGGTAGATCATGTACAATTATAGCAAGGTTTCAATTTGAAAATTTATAAATTTTAGGTTTCTGTATTGCTAAATTACTGTATTTTAGGTTTCTGTATTGCTATAAGTCACAGTATTTTTAAATTATTAGTACAGAATAAGTTTAAATTTCTGTATGAACAAATTAGGAAGTTTCATGTATGTTATAACACATATATACACACACGTGTATACATATATAAAGCATATATAAAATTATATAGACATACGTTATAATATATGTATACACACATGTATAAAATTATATAGACATACGTTATAACATATGTATACACACACGTATTAAATTATGTGGACATACATTATAACATATGTATACACACACATATAAAATTATATAGACATACGTTATAATATATGTATATACACATGTATAAAATTATATAGACATACGTTATAACATATGTATACACACACGTATTAAATTATGTGGACATACATTATAACATATGTATACACACACATATAAAATTATATGGACATACGTTATAATGTATGTACATACACACGTATAGAACTTATATAGACATACGTTATAACATATGTGTACACACACGTATAAAGTTACACAAGACATACATATAAATTATATACATATATGCATACATTATATAACCTACATATGTGCAAAATATACACATGTATATACATACAAAACTATAAAAATGTACATATGTAAGTATTACATACTACATATGTGTAAATTATACACATGTATATACATACAAAACTATAAAATGTACATATGTAAGTATTACATACTACATATGTGTAAATTATACACATGCATATACATATAAAACTATAAAATGTACATATGTAAGTATTACATACTACATGTAAGTATTTCATATCCATTTCAACCAAGAACTGTATAATTTATGAAAGGAACAAAATGTATGTTCACTATCGAGCGACCATAATTAACTTGATTAGTTATCAATGAATGTATGACTAATATACAGTAACAGCATACGATTTATTAATCATAAAGTGGAATGAAATGATGAAATAATACGGAGGAATAAACACAATAGATTTTTAAAAGATTTTTCCTTTAATTTATTTAATTAGTTCCTGATTTCAGTGAACGAACGTGATACGGGAACGGTTCAATTGATCAGCGAATACGATTGAAAGCGTGGTTGATAACCGAGAAATTAAATGATGCACACCTGCATTCGTCGAATTTCGAAATTTTTGCGAGCTTCGACTCGCTTTGGGACCACTCGGGCTTGTATTAAACGCTTTGAATCGATTGCTGTACCCTCACAGAGCTAAATTAAAGAGATCGAAATTAAACCCGTTGCACACGTGAATTATACAATGCGAGCCTTTTAATTTGATGGAACGGTCTCTGTTAACGGTACCTACATACTGGAAAAATAAACGATTTATCAAAATATGAATTCAACCGAGCAATTTCCAAGGATTAAAATTTTAATTATCCAATTAAAATTGTAGGATATTGTATTATGAAGTTTCGAATAATTCTATGAAATTGTTAATTCAAGTCTCAGAATACTATTATGTAAGCTATTTATGGGAAATTTTATGGGAAAAGAAACAATTTAATTATCCAATTAAAAATGATACATTTAAATTCATTTTGATGAGTGAAATAATTTTATGGGTTTCAGAGTGCTGTTACGTAAATTACGTGCTCAAGGAGATACTGCAAAATAGTATTAATTTTAATTATTCATACAGAAATGTTGTATTTAAATTGATATTTAAGAATGAAGTATTTGTATGAAATTGTTAATGCAAGTTTTATAATATTTTTTAAATTACAAGGATTCAAGTGAATATTGTAAGAAGATACAAATTTTAATTATTCGATTAAAATGTTCAATTTAAATTGGAATTCATAAACAAAATAATTAACTGAATTTTTGAATAAGGAATGTACAATGTTATTACGTAAATTGCATTAATTTAAGCAATTAGTACAAAACAATAATTTTATTTAATATTAAATTTTATTCTATTATTTTATTCAATATAGACTTTTAATTATTCATTCAAAAATTTTTAATGTAACTTTAGGTTGTATTGTATTAATACAATACAAATTGTATAATTTTGTAATCGCATTATTAAATGATATATGACATTAAATAATAATAGTACAATTTACAAAATACTAATAGTATAATAACATTATAATAGTACTACACAATAATAATAATAATGAACAACCTAGATATACTAATGCAACCACATATTTTATAATCAACATAATCTATAACAATTTCAAACGACATCAACAAAGAAAATTATTACCAATTTTCAAGAATAATATTTAACGATCGTAACCATCCTAACAGACACATTAAATCACTTTTTTTGCATGTCGGTTAGAGTATCGGGTACGATGCGATAAGAGCACAAAGCGGTTCTGGAAGTCTTATCACACCCTGTCCACGACGTTCGTCGGTGCAATATTTTTGTAACACACTCGCAACAGTTCCCCACCGAATTAATCCTACAGATCGCGAGTTACGATAATACACTCGCGGCAAATGGATTTCGTGGCGAACAGAAAACACTCGATCCACTCTCTTCACCCGGTATGTCGTCGGAATGCAATTTCGTTGCGATAACCGCCAGGGAATTGAAAATGTAATGTCCGTCAGATATCGTTGCTTGTGATCTTGTTACATGGAGACACCCTAAAAGGGACCACGAATCACGAGAAAAGGGATTGATCTGCAAATATTCAATACCGAGGGATTCGAGGGTCATGGATAGGTTATGGCAGATTATTTCTTTGCCAGGATAATCGCTTTCGATGACTAGGTGATATAAGTATAACTGATAAGTATAGTTAGTATGAGATAAGTATTGTAGATGTAGTAAATAATATTGGTATGTTGAGAAATATGCAATATATGCAATAGTAAGTTAAGTAATATAATAGTCTAGCGTGTAGATTAACCTAACCTCCAAATTTCTTCAGTTCTCAATTTTTTAATCTTCAAATGTTACTAACGTTAATCTTCAAATCGATCGAAAACTTCAAATGTGTTGCAGTACATGAAATTGAAAATATAATATATCATCCCTTAATAAATAAAAATCTGAAACATTGATAATATATTTTAAAATTGCACATTAAAGGTATATTCCACCCCCGATGGAACAATCTGAATTTTCTGGAGTCGAAATTGATTTTCACCCCCGAATTCCACGTCTCACGGCACTGACAACAATCCAATATCGAAACGAAGAAACATCCCCTAAGTTTTTGATTTCGACCCACTGATCGCCATTCTGTGGAGCGGCGATAAAAGGGAGGCCGAGAAGAAACAAGACGGAGTTAACGTCGCTAACAGCTGTCGGTACCCGCGGTGCAAATAAAGGGGTTCAATCTACCAGAATTGTTCACCCTCTTGTCTATGAATTGACAAGTCGAAAGATGAGAAAATTGCCTTCGAGAAAAATTGCCTCGTTATCCGGACCATTGTGACGGCTTCGGGAAATGTGACAACGATCGATTAGGGGGGAAGATTTAAACTGAACTGTGAAAAGTTACATTTTTTTCGATGAGGAGATACTTTAATATCTTAAAACTTATATCTTCTTTGACTTCTTACATAATATTTAACGTTGAATGTATCTGCTAATGTTTACATGTATGTGCAAAATGTATATATGTATAATGATGTATGTTAAAAATTGAATTAAATAAAAATAAGTTCTAAATCAAGTAAAACACTAATTATAAATATTGAACATATAGAAAAAGAAGAGGTAATCTATTTATTAATATATTCAACATAAAATAGCTGAGTAATATTGTAATTACAGTGAACAAACATTCATGAAGTATGTGTGTATATATGACATGTGTTAATCAATTAGAAGCTTAATTTACAATAATACATGGTAAATAATTATTATAAAAATAAGTACAGAGACATCTCACAAATACTGTCAAGGGTAGTTTCTTTATTAAAATTTAAATTCCTTATTGAAATAATATATCAATCATTATTATGACATTTTCCCTTATTCACATATGAAACCACATATGAATTAATTATCAAAGAAAACATTTTGTCAATATAGAAACTACAAAAGTAAATAAAATTTATTTTTCCAGTAAATAAGAATTTCCATATTATTCAACATCTACACAATTTTTATAACTATTTCCACCGCCATAACTAAATTTTCAATTCGCGCATTCGATTTGATATTCGCAGCATGCATCTTCCGGAGAATGGAGGTTTCGATCGAAATTTTGATAAGGTTCTCAGTATGCAATTTTATGGAAAATTCAAAGTTCGCGTTTATGGTCCGTCGAGCGTATTCCGTATAAAAATATGCCGGAAGAATACGAAGAGAAGCCCGATAGGGGATGCTGTTGAAAAAAGAGAGCTTTTTGGAATAGCACCCTTGCATCGTTGCTTAGGCGCGGATTATACGGTTAGGGGAGAACATCCTGGCTACTAACCGTATCGGAAATATCGCTCTGTGGATTTTCGAGCTCGTGCTACACAGTCCCCTAAAATTCGGATGGGTGCAGAAATAATGGCAGAAAGCTCGAGGAAACACGCGGCCGAGGGTGGAAAACGGGAAATCCGGATCAAAGTTACGCGAGGCTCTTTACTCGCACCACAATGATAATATCTTCGAGCGGGAAATAAATATTCTTCGCACTGAAGAAACGAGATAACGAATTTAAGTGATTGACTACGACATTATGGTGAAAAAAGTATTATGCTGTCAAATTATTTTGACTCCTTTCATAATTTATTTGACGTAAAATGAACGACGACAAAATATAAATCATCAATGGCTTATTTTACGCCATCTATTAAAACAATATATTACCTGAAAACCTCAGGTAACCTGAAAGTATACCTCAGTATACAGTTTTTTATTTCGAATAAAAAAAAATTTATTTCGCCAAAATAACTAATTCTTTTCCTTTTATTTAAAAAGTGAATTTTCCGACATACTGTGTTACAATTTTAATGTAACATATTAAAACAAAAATTTGTCTGAATTTGTGGCAACCACACAATGGACAGCAGAGAGCGGTGGAAAGTGATGAATGTGCCAGCAATTTGTGTCTGTAATTTCTTTTCGCGATTTGCCCGCGCCAATGCGGAAAAAGGGTTTAAAAGCCACGTGCTCCGGGTTTCTATAAAACGCTGAATTAGTAATGCATATTCATGTAGAGCAGCGGTTCTCAGACCGGTTAATGAAAAAGTCCCGAACTGAAAAAAAGTACTCGATCCACTTTCGAGACCCGATCGATTCTTTTCGAAAGAATCGTTTCGTTCCTTTTTAATCGGCCGTACACTCTTTTGGCAGTTTAAAGAGGCTCGATTCGTTCCCGCTGGTCTTGTTCGGACCTCGTACCTTTTTCGATTGTTCCTTCTTCGAACCGGCAAACTTCTTTTCTACCGAGTCGCAGCCACGGTGAAAATAAAACTTGAGATAAAGAAGACTTCTCGAACAAGTAGAGAAAGGAGTTTTTATTTCTCTTCTTTTTTCTGCCCGCCAACGTATCCTGGACATTCATTTCTGATTTCAATGCGATCCTTCGCCACTCGTGCTTCCTTTCAGTTCACCTCGACCGGATATTCCTTTTCTTCGACTTATCGATTCGCGAGTTCCTTCGAGTGCGAAATAGACGATAATGATCCACGTTTCTGGCCGCTTTATGACGGAGAATTATGTGATCGTTTGCTGAATTGATTTGCAAGTCAATTCGTAGAGATTCGAGATCACTCGGAGAGTAACAATTCGTTGCTATTTCAAAGACATTGTAAAATTCTCTGTGTAAATCGTAAACAACTTGTTAGAGCTTGTTACTGATGTTCCGTTTGCATGGATTCGAATAAATTGTAGACTGAGTCGATATTCTGTTATCGATTACTGTGATGGGGACTTTGATATTGTGTGTTTGGAATTCTTGAAATTTTAACTTGGGGATTGGGGAGTTTTTGTATTTTTCTTGCATTTGGAATTTTGACAATTTGAAAAAAATTATTCATTCTTTTAACAATTTTTTATATAAGTATTTCATTCATTTTGCACTTGGATAAAAACTAAACAATTCAATTATTTTTCACTTTTTGAAACAATTCAAAAAACTTTAAAAGTATATGACAGGAAAATGTGTTAGATGTATCAATTACAGAGCTTTTTATATTAATTGCATTTGTGATTGAAGATACTGAACAACCTCATACGTATATTTCAATATTAAGAGGTAGTAATAATTTTGTTATATGTATCAACAATTTGCTTCAAAATTAAAGATACAGCTGTTATATTCATTTACATCTACACAGGGTACATGTACCAATTATAGAGCTTTTCTATAAATACCTCCTTTGTGAATAAAAAGAACAGAACATCCTCACCTGTATATTTCAATATCACCAAAGATGTTGAAATTAATTTGTTACTATATTATACATATAAAAGTTTGAGAATTGAATCAACAGCAATATTATTTTTATCCATGTATGGCTAAGGGGATACATCGATTACAGAGCCCTTATATTAATAATATTTATGATTACAATTGATTTACAACAATTTGATCTTTGCATATACACTTCAGTATTCCAATAAAAATAACATTGTTACTACACTATAAATCAACAATTCAGAATTAAATCAGCAACTTCCTCAAAACATTCAAGCATGCATCAAGCGATTCGCGAATAATTATTCAAATTATCGGAATTAATAAAACGGAGGTTCGAGAGGTAGAAAGAAAAGACGAAGAAAGAAAAAGAACGTACTTTCATCAACGTACTGACGTAATACAGACATGCAGCGATTTTTTCCCCAACCTCGACGAGTTTCGCCGTCACTCGGCTGTCTCGTTTCGCAGCGAGGTTCAGCAAATTGCGATCTCTCCCTTTTTTTCCCTAGATTCCCTTATTTGTCCTCCCTTTGCTCTTCCCTCCCCCACTCTCTGGGTTACCCTCTTCGTAGCTCCTGCTTTTCAACGATCAACCCCTCTCTCTCTCTATGCTCTGTCGTACACATGTCGACGGTACCCGTCCTTTTCGGGACACTTCTTGACGCACGTACACTCGCGTGTGCCCGCACGTGAGCACAGGTGAGGATAAAGGAAAATGAAATACGGAAGCGAGGGAAACGAGCGACTGCGGCTACGATGAAAACGTACGTTGATAAATTGTTCGAGTTTTGGAACTGCGTACTTGGGTGGAATATACGATTGTTCCATTTCTTATGTGTTACTTTTATGTGGGATCTTGTTAGGATATGTGTGTCTTCCTGTATGATCGCGACTTTGTGTACTTGTAGGAAATTTTTGCACTGGTATGGTTGTGAATTTTTGAAATGATATAACTGGGAATTTTGGCATTGATGTGATCGTGAATTTTGATAGTGATATGATCGTGAAATTTTGCACTGATATGAGCATGAATTTATGCAATTATATGGCTGCAAACAGTCCCTAGAAGTTTATAGACTTATTTGCATTCCAAATTCTTAAATTAAAAAATTTTCTGCTGAACTAATTTCCAAATTTCCAAATCCTTCAACTCTTGAATTTTCTAAATTTTCCAAACTCTCAAAGTTTTCTAAATTTTCCAAATTCCCCAAATTTTCCCAATTTCCTAAATTTCTAAATTTTCCAAGCTCCCAAAATTTTCTAAATTTTCCCAATTTCCTAAATTTCTAAATTTTCCAAATTTTCCAAACTCTCTAAATTCCCAAATTTTCCCAATTTCTCAAGTTTCTAAATTTCTAAATTTTCCAACTTTCAAAATTCTGAATTTCTAAGGCTTCCAATTCTAAATTTCCAAATCTCTAAATCTTGCAAGTCCCAAAATTCCAAATTTTTGAAACTTGTGCAATTCCTAAATTTTGAAATTAAAAAATTTCCAAATTTCTAAATCTTCCAATTTCAAAAATTCTAAATTTCTAAATTTCCCAATTCTCAAAATTGCAATTTCCACGTCCTCCCATCACCAAATTCCTAAATTTACAAATTTCCCACAAATCCAAACAAATCTTGCAATAAACATCTTTTAAACAAATTACTTCATTATTATCTTTTATCATGTATTTATCCCATTACTTCACAAAAAGAAAATTAATGGAAAATTCCTTAAAAAATTTTGAAACCGTCTCAAGAACGAAGTAGCATGAGTCAACGTCTCCATTCCACATGACCTTGAAAGGTGAACGACCTTCCCCAACTCATATCGGAGTACCATCGCATCCACAATTTTTCCAACAAATCACATCAAAATTCATAAACTAACCGTCTAACACTGTCATCCACACAAACCATAAGTACAAAGCACTTTATCGGACAGTCCGTATTGTGATAGTAAAATAAAAGAGCCACGCGGGCACAAAAGATCAGCACGGGCAGGGATCTCCTCGAGACGAGTCGAAAACAACGGGGGACAAAGGACACGTTCAGGAGCGTGAACGGGATGAAGTAGGATAACGCGGGAAGACAGGTTAATTGAAATAAACACAGAGTGGTATCGGCTAAAAAAAGAGGACGAGGGTCGAAATAAAAGAAGTACTCGAGAGGCAGGTCCCTACCTTCGAACTCGTTTCGATGACAAGCACAGCTATCCTCGTGGCTCCGCTCGCGGATAAATCTTACGCAGAACATGTCACCCTCTGGTGCGACCATAAACGACCGTGGGCGACGAACGACTGCCAGGAATTCGATAATGGAAATGCAGCACGACGGCGTCGTCGGTTGCTGCTGGTGTATAACCGGTGAAACCGTGGAGACGCTCGAGAACTAGCGGAGAGAGGAGGAGAAAGAGGCAACGAAAAACAAGGAAGAGGAGAGAACCGGAGAGCGAAGAAGCGAGAGAAAGACCGCCAGGGAAAATACAGCCAGAGGGTTCAAAGAGTTCTGGCCCTCGCCCTGCAGTATTTTCTCTATGTGTCTACCTTTTCATCCGCTTCGACGTGCCTCGACCATCCTTGGACGGTTCCTGTACACCTAACGTACCTTGCATACACCTAGATAGCTGTTGGTAAACGTTGCGATTGCTGAGTGAAAAGTTTTTCAAATATTTCGGGAAACTTTCATTTAGTGATAACGAGCGACCTTTTCAACCACTCGCTTTTTAACTCACTGTCGAACTTGTTAGGGATATTCTTGTGAGTCTGTTCGGAGAGATATTTGGGGGTTTTTGGAGAGAAATTAGGGGACTGGGGAGATACTAGGGAGAGATTAGGATGGGATTGGGGAGAGAGTGGGGAGAGACTAGGTGGAAATTGGGGACTGGGGAGAGACTTGGTGGAAATTGGGGAGAGACTGGGGAGAGACTTGGTGGAAATTGGGGAGAGACTGAGGGACTTTAGGTTCTAGGATTTCTAAATGCAAGAATACCTAGATTCTGGGATTATTCTAAGACTAGTTCTAGAACTACTAGGTCTTAGATCTAGGATTACTAAAGTAGTAGTAGGACTATTAAGACTGCTAGATGTAAGGTTAAATGGCGCTAAGGTCCTAGGTTGAAGGATTGAAGGGTCTTAGATCTAGAACTACTAGAGTGGTAGTAGGGCTAGTTAGTAGTAGAACTACTAGGACTACTTGGCAGTTCTATGACTGCTAGATATAAGGACAAATGGTGTCAAAAACCTAGGTTGAAGGATTGAATCCTAGGTCCTAGGATTTGTAAAAGCAAAAGCTTACCTAGACCCTACAACTACTACAGCTTGATATTAGGTCAAATGATGCTAAAATCCTACGTTAAAGGTCTAACATCTCCAAGTTAAAGAATTCCTACAGATTTAGTCCACAGATCCCAGAATGTGTAGATTATAATATAACTTCATATACTCATTTACCTCATTATGTATCAAGTTGATACGCTACTTATCACAACATTTCACAACTCTCCACATTACAAGGTCTGTTTGATTTGTGCCTACCTACATGGATCTGCAATATGCATGGACCTGAATATGCACTTGAAGTAATCGAGAAGCATGAATGACAGTGTTTCTTATATGGCATTGAAGGGAACATAGAATTCTAGAAACACTCGAAGCCTTCGAGGAACTCTCACGAACAGATGACACTGTTTCTTATCGGAGCGAGAAAGAACTGACAACCGCATTGATTTTTCTGTCTGCAATTTTTATTTTCAAGTTCAGATATTTTTGGATCCCTAAATTTTCAAGAACACTTTCTAAATTTTCAAATTTTTAAATTATAAAAATTCTAAAAACGTCCACCTATTAAAAACCATAAATTCGATTATAATCAAATAACAACCAGAATAAAGCAATAATTTTCTCAAATGCATTGGGAATCTTAACCAAATGCAAATACCTACAGCTACACACAAATAAAAAATAACACGTGTTCAAACTGAACAAGCAAAGTAGCTGTACAAACGGAAGCTAAAATAAGACACAATCGACACATGGAAAAACTTAGTTAACATTTCACTCTTGCTGCAAGCGCAACTTCCAACGTCCTGAATAATATTATTGATAAAGTTGAGACTGTATATTCAGAGCCACGTAAAAGTTTGCAGAAACATCGAGCGTGTAGTCGCGAGACGGGCAATTCTATTCACGCTCGTGAAATCGAGTTTGTTATCCGATGAAAGAGAACGCGCATCGCGGAACACGACACCTTTTCCTATCTGTCCCTTTGAATAGCAACTGATTTTTATTTCCGACGTTTCATTCGAACGTCGTGTTGTCGGACTGGACGTATTGTACGAGAAATTCCCGTGTCTCTGGTGGATGCAACAAATAAATGTTCGCAAGCGTTGCGGACATCGAACATGTATCCCTTTGCATTGCTAAACGCTCGGACAAACGCGACCTATGAGACCGGGAAAAATTGTCTCGGAAAAATTTCTGGAAATAGCTTTCAAAGGGGACATTTTTGATGCCATTCTATTTTTTAGTTATTTGTTGTGTTGCACGATTTTATTCTTTTTGATTAAAGCAACATTTTATTAGTTATAGAGAAGTTTAGAAATTTTGGAATTAACTTGCTTTGTAGTTTGCAGGTTTACAAATTTTGGAATTATAAAATTTGGAGATCTTTCAAGTTTTTTCATTTTTTTATATTTTTATGTTTTCGTATGTTTATATTGTCACGTTCTCACATTTTTATATTTTCTGGTTGTGTTTGCAAATTTTCATATTTTTATATTTTCACATTTTTACAGCGTCATATTTTCAAATTTATAAATCTTCTAATTTACGTATATTAATAGTTTCAAAATTTCATCTTGAAAGATCTAAAAATTCATAAATTTCAATATGACAAATTCTGAAATTTAGAAGACATTGAAATTCAAGAAATTCACCAATTTTGATATTATTATAAAAGTTTAAAAATGAAGGAGTTTGCATATTTTCATATTTAGATATTTTCCAATTTTCATATTTATAAGTTCTCAAATTTATAAATCTATGTAAACGTATATTGGTGTAAACGTACCTTAATACTACTCAGTGTGAAAGTACCCTTATTATGTTTAGTCCAAACGTACCCTAAATTCTTTTAGTGCAAAAGAACCCCAATAGAATTTATTATAAGCGTATTTTAAGACTACCTACCCCAAAAGTACCCCAAAACAGTGAAATGCAAACGTATCCTTAAGATCGCATGAATATACCTTCCCCAGATACAAGAACAAAGTTCGAGATGCTCAGAAATATCTCCATTTAAGTATAATTCAAATATTTCGACACAGTCACGTAAAGCGTTAATTCTCGCGTGTTGACGCGAACTGCACCAGCGTTAAACTGATTTCCGCTTCTGACGTTTCATTTGCCCTCGAACCCCTGGCGACAGTTCCGATTCGCGGCGCGTCTTTGTTCGGATGCAATAAATGCAGCCGGGATTGCACGTCGTCTCGAAGGGTGCGAGGATCAGCGCGACGCGACACCAGCCTTTACACAAATACGAATGTTTCTGTACAGGTGGAAATCTATACGGATGCGTCGAGACACTGAAGAGCAGGGTAGAATTGAAGGTGGGAAAAATACGAAAGCGCGGAGAGACGGTGAACAAATTTACACGGAACCTTAATTCCAGCGAATAACGAACGTATAACGCGGCAAATGCGTTTCTTCGTTAAGGCTGGTGGATTAGCAAGGGGTAATTTTATGAGACTGAAATATTTGTAGAGTCGTTTGGTGGTAGTTTTTATTTTTTTTGGGGGGTGTTTATATTGTGGGTAACTTGTGGGTAATTGGGGTTGGTAGATTTGGTGGTAGTCGAATTTTGGGGTTTATTGATTTGAATGTGGGAATGTTGGAAATGGAAGGCGAGAGAGGAAAGGTGGTTTCTTTTGAAGATCTATAAATTCTTATGTTACCAAATGCATACAATTTTAAATATGGAGAGACCTCTGAGTCGCTGAATTCTAAAGTTCACAGGCTTCCAAATTCTAGAATACTAAGTTTACAAATCTCTACGTCTTTAAATCCTCACACCTCCACATCCTCACACCTCCACATCCTCACATCTCCACATCCTCACATCTCCACATCCTCACATCTCCACATCCCCGTATCCCCAAATCATTACATCAACAAATATCTAAATTTCAAAATTCCCATGTTTCCAAATTCCAAAATCCTCAAATTTCTACGACTGCAAATCGCTATATTTACAAATCCTCACATCCCCAAATTTTTACGTCCCCAAATACCTACATCCCCCAATTCTCAGGTCCCCAAATTCTAAAAATCTGAAGTTCTTACATTGTCAAATTCTCAAATTCCCAAATTCGTAAATCCCCAAATTCCCAAATTTCCAAATTCCTAAATCCCCAAATTTCCAAATTTCCAAATTCCCAAATTCTCAAATTCCCAAATTTCCATATCCCCAAATTCCTATAACTCTTCAAAAATCCTTAAAACTACAACACGTAAAGTGCACAAATAAAAATCGTACTTTTTTTGTAAAGTACATGGCACAATTTTCTGAAACGATATTCGACAATACGGGCTCGTGAGACGAACACCCATCAAGACTTTGCAACGATAAAAAATGGAAGAGTCTGTTTGCATAACAAACGACCCGCAGGGGGCTAGCGTGTCGATTATTGCAAAGGGCTGTTAGCAAAGGGAGCGAAATCTGCGTCAGCAGAGAGACCCGTGCATGCATTACGAATGGGAAAACTCATTCTTATTCAAACAAATTGCTGAACGTACAAATAAAGAATAATTTCGAACTTCCAAGAAATATGTATCTTCGCTATATTATTTCTATTTCTCATCTGTATTCATATATTTAATACTTGAAATATTGAAAAATTGAAGAACCGAAGAATTGAAAAATTCAGGAAATGGAAAATTTGCAACCTTGTAAACCTTGAAAGCTTGAAACTATCAGAATATCCAAACCTCACAATTCTGGAAATTAAACCCATGTCAATTTCACAGCATCAAAAAATTCAAATTTTAAGTCTCGAAAAATTCCCTGTTCCACGGTCTTCCACACTCTTCCCTCATCCAGTTCTCCTAATTAAACCAGGATGATAACAAAACGAAAATATAAAATGCCCCCAATTACCTACCCAAATATTCTCCATTAACCCACCTACAATTCCTCTTACATAACGTCGGAACCATTTGAGTGCATGAAACCGAAATTTCGCCGAGTGTAAACGTAATTAGACCAACGATATAACGCTTTGCTATTTCAGTCAGAGCCGCGTTTCAGCTGCTTCAATTTACTTCCACTTTATTATCTGGTGGCAATTGCTCGTAAATCGCGTAATTTCACGTCCTTATTATCCTTCGCGCATACAATGTGGGTATGCAACCACGTGAACGTGGTGAATAGACAGCATGGGCACAATACATAACGAAAACGTATTATAAGAGGAGATGTATTATAACGGAGAGCCTGTTATAGAGAAGATGGACGAGAAATGAAGTGGTACAAGTTCTAAGCGAATGACGCCCGCATCGCGATCGCAAGAGTGCTCTTTGTTTTCTTGAATATTACGTGAAAGTACACCATAAAAATTTCTTGGTTTACACTCTTCGATTACCGTACTTCAGCTGCGGGTGGTACAGGGTGGTGTACTTGAAATGAATTTATTTTTGTATCAAGAATTTAATGTAGTCTTGAATTTCAATTTTTCAATTTTTCAATTTTTCAATTTTTCAATTTTTCAATTTTTCAATTTTTCAATTTTTCAATTTTTCAATTTTTCAATTTTTCAATTTTTCAATTTTTCGATTTTTCAATTTTTCAATTCCCCAAATTCTCAATTCACCAAATTTTCTATTTCTCTAATTCCCAATTCCCCCAATTTTCTATTTCTCTAATTCCCAATTCTCCAATTTCCCAACTTCCCAAATTCTCAATTTTCCAATTTCCAATTCTTCAAATTCTCTATTTCCCTAATTCCTGATTCCCCAAATTCTCAACTTTCCAAATTCCCATATTCTCCAAATTCCCTAATTTCCAATTCCTAAATTTCCAAATTCTCAAATTTCCAAATTCCCAAATTCCCAAATTCCCAAATTCCCAAATTCCCAAAATCCCAAATTCCCAAATTCCTAAATTCCCGAATCCCTAGATCTCATTATTTCCAAATCTCCAAATCCTGAAATCCTGAAATTTTCATATCTCATTAATTTCCAAATTCTCAAATCCCCAAATCCTGAAATCTCAAATCTCTAATTCTTCAAATTTTCAAATTTCCAAATCTCTCAAATCTCTGAGTCTCTAAAGTTCCCAAATTCCCAAATTTCCCAAATTCTGAAGTGCCATAAACCTCAAATTTCCAACTCCCCAAAATCCCAACATTCCTCAAATTTCTTTCTTCTCCATATTTCTCAAACTACCCCTCTTTTCTATATTTCACCGTCGACTTATCTTCATCCAAAAATTCACCCTTATCAAATCCTACAACTCACAATTATCGCAACACCCTGTACATGCAACCGACAAAAACCTTAACGGTACCAACACATTAATTCAATAGCACACGAATACCGAATAAACTCAATTAATTTACTTCCTACTTCAGATGTTCCTATAAGATTCCCATATGATAATAGCATTCTTGACGAGCGTATCTGCATCGACTCAACGTACAATTCCGCGAAAATACTGATAGAAATTCGCATTGAATGGCGGATGTACCGCAACTCTTTTCTATGCAAATCAATTGCGGTATTAGCGATATTAAATAACATATGATGCACCGTAAAACGAAAAACGAGCATGCAGGTATACGTAAAAAGGAAATAAAGTATCGCCGACGTGTAGGCAGATGTTGCGATAAGAAAATGTGTTCCTCACGCGCTAGAAGCGAACAGTATTCTTGCAATATTTTACGAAAAATCGCGATTAACTGCGACAAGGATAAACGCGAGGAAAAAATGTACAGGTGAAAGGATACTACGGGCGTTCGTTATGCGTTTGTGTGCACATGCACGTGTACGTAGGAAGTGCTGCACGAACTTATTTATGTTAAGTAACGTGGTAGATGCTTGTGTTGGTTTTCTGTGTGTTAATTAATTGCGATAGGAAGTTAGGGATTTGTGGACTTATTTAGTGAAATTCGAAAATTCAGAAATTTAGAAAATTTGTGAAACTTTGTAAGTTTGAAAAACTAAAGGGTTGAAGAATTGAAGGGTTGAAAAATTGAAAGGTTGAAGAATTGGGGAATTGGAAAATTGAGGACTTGAAAAATTAAAAAATTGAAACATTAAAAAATTGGAAAATTGAAAAATGGAAGACTTGAAAAATTACAAAATTGAAACCTTAAAAAATTGGAAAATTGAAAAATGGAAGACTTGAAAAATTGCACAAGTTGAATTCCACAATTTAATTTGAAAAATTACAACCTCATGAATTGAAAAAAGAAAGATTTCTGACTAAACAAAACCATTAAAAAAGTCTATTATTATTTGATCGAAAGAAAATAAAATTAGAAAAAAGAACTGGTCCTTGATGTTTCACAGGATGATTCAAAACGTATAAATAACGAGCTTCACACCAAGGAAAAGCTAGTGCTTATAATTAGCACAGTTTCTTTGCGAAAGTCACGTCTTCGATCCTTCTCCGAGTAACTGTCTTTGTTTTACGCTCCTTTACTCCTGAGTAAACCGTTTTATCCTTCCTGTGATACGGTACACGCATCACGATAATACCGTATGATCCCATGCAAATGATCTTTAACCTGTGCACTAGCCTGTGCAGTTTCCTTACTGACTTATTGTTAGATTAGGAGAAAAATATTACCTTCTTATCTTTTGTGATTATTACTTTTGTTCTTTCTTTTGAAATTCTACTCGATACGAAATTGGTATATCAAATTTTAGAAGTGAAGAAATCGAAAATTTTAGTTTGCAGGGGTGAAAATTTGGTAATATTGTAATTTGGGAATTTTTATATGTTCAAATTCTAATATTTTCAAATTCTCAAAATTCCAAATTATGAAATTTCCGAATTTTTAAATTTTGCAAATTCTCAAACTTTCGAATTCTAAAATTTCCAAAATTCCATATCTGCAAATTCCCAAAACCCCAAATTCCAAAATTTCCGAATCCTCAAATTTTCGAAATTCCACATCTGCAAATTCTAATATTTTCAAATTCCCAAAATCCCAAATTCCAAAATTTCCGAATTCCAAAATTATCAAAATTCTACGTCTGCAAATTCTAAAATTTTCAAATTCTCAAATTCTCGAAACTCTAACCCTCGAATTTCGAAACTTCCAAATTCTAATATTTTCAAATTCTCAAATTCCCGAAACTCAAACCCTCGAATTTCGAAATTTCCAAATTCTAATATTTTCAAATTCTCAACCTCCTGTATTACAAAATACTCAAATCCCAATAATCTCCAATTTCCAAAAATACCAAAAACTCCAATTTCACCTCCAAACTTATTAAAAAATCTCCAAATTTGCTAAAATCTCACATTTCCAAGACAACAAACTTCTCAAATTTCTAAATTGTCAACTAAGTTTTTGAAATTCTCAAAGTTCTCAAATTTCAATAATCACCAAATTCGCAATTCTTGTAATACACAAACCTACAAATATTTAAACTCACACATTTCCAAACTTGCTTAATCCGAATTTCTTTAACTTCCAAAGTCTCAATCACCAAATTACCAAACTTCAAATTTCACAAAAACCCCAAATTTCTCAAACTCTCCAAATCTTAAATATAGTAAAAAGACATTAAGTAAATGAAGAACATAACATAATGAAAAAGATATCGTCAATAGCAAAAATAATTTGGTAAAAACCTAAAAAATCTCAATCTAAAATTGTAAAATAACAAACATAAAAATAAAAATATCTAATAAAATAGTATATGCTAAAAACCATATAACATCAATAACTTATTTCGGTGAACAGAGAAAATTCAAAGGGACAAAGGGTGTATCGAGGACAAAGGATTCCTCGTAATCGTTAAAAAACTTGGTCACGAACCTGACACCGTTTCACCCCCATCTTGAATGGTTATGGCGTTATCGAGGGGCAATTCCTGAAACCTGTGCCGAACGGGTACAACACACACGCTCGTTCTCACACACGAATTAAGTATAGTATTTTTAACTGGAACGAGCAAGGGAGATGCAAAAGAGAAAGAGAAAAAGATTTAAGGGTCTTGAAGCATCCAGTCAGTAGTTCTCTGTTTGAAGGTTCGTAGCTTGAGAAGAGCAAGGTGAGCTGTACGACAAACATTTTTCTTTTACTTTTTCTTCTCCTTTTTCTTTTCCGGGCGCATAATGCACCTACAACAAGGTACATACAGTTTAGCGCGCAGACGGAAGCGGGAAAAAGAGAATGAAGAATGAAACGGAGAAAACAAGAGAAAGAAATATTAAAGACTTTTGAATAATGCAAAGAGATTCACGAATGAAAAGGCAAAATGTACTTTTGGTGTGCTTGGGTTAGAAGGCGAGTCTTGATTTTATCTTGGGAGAGCAGGAGTATTTTGTAACAGAAACTTTTGTAAGAGAACTAGTAGGCGACGTACGAGTATATTTTGGTAGAGAAATTTGGGATGTTTTATTGGAGTTTTGATTAGTTATATTGTTTCTAGAATTATGGACTACTAGTCGAATTTTACTAGACTACTAGACTACTAGTGCAATTCTACTAGACTATTAGTGCAATTCTCCTGGCCTGTTACACTACTAGTCTAATTCCATTCGACTACCAGGATACTAGTCTCATTCTATTAGACAACTAGATTACTAGTTCAATTCTACTGGACTACTAGAGTAGTAGTCTAATTTTACTGGACTACTAGACGATTAGTCTAATTCTATTACACTAATAGACTACTAGTCTAACTTTTTTAGACTACTAGACTACTAGTCTAATTCTATTAGACTACTAGACTACTAGTGTAATTCTATTAGATTAATAGACTACTAGTTTAATTCTATTAGGCTGGTAGACTGCTAGCCTAATTTTATTATACTACTAATTTAATTCTGCTGGTCTACTAGACTAATAGTCTAATTCTACTGGACTACTAGAGTAGTAGTCTAATTTTACTGGACTACTAGACTATTAGTCTAATTCTATAACACTAATAGACTACTAGTCTAATTCTATTAGACTAATAGACTACTAGTGTAATTCTATTAGATTAATAGACTACTAGTTTAATTCTATTAGGCTAATAGACTGCTACCCTAATTTTATTATACTACTAATTTAATTCTGCTGGTCTACGAGACTAGTAGTCTAATTCTACTAGACTAATAAACTACTAGTATAACTCTTTTAGACTACTAGACTACTAGTTTAACTTTATTTGACTACTAGACCACTAGTCTAATTCTACTGGACTACTAGATTACTAGTCTAATTCTACTAGACTATTAGACTAGTAGTCTAAATCATACTATGACTGATGACTGTAGTAGTATGTTTTATACAGAGTACCTTTTCTGTTAATAAATATTAAAATTTCAAGAAGGTGTTTAGTGTGAATTTTGCAAATGGTTTCATTGCTTAAATTTTAATTTAGTAATACTTTACTAAATAATTTTAGTTTTGCCTTTATTGAGGGTGGTAATTAGAAATTTAGAAATATCTGAGGTTGAAAATTGGATTTATTGGAATTTGACAAATTTTTAAGATAGAAATTGGAATTATTGGAATTTGAATAATTTGAAATTGGATAATTGGGAATTTCTAAGGATTGAAATTGGAATTTGAAAAATTTGAAATTGGATGATTGGAAATTTCCAAAGATTGAAATTGGAATTTTCGGAATTTGAAAAATTGGAAATTTGATAATTGGGAATTTCTAAGGATTGAAATTGGAATTTTTGGAATTTGAAAAATTTGAGATTGGATAATTGGGAATTTCTAAATTTTGAAATTGGAATTTTTGGAATTTGAAAAATTGGAAATTTCTAAATTTTGAAATTGGAATTTTTGGAATTTGAGAAATTTGAAATTGAATAATTGGAAATTTCCAAAGATTGAAATTGGAATTTTTGGAATTTGAAAAATTTGAAATTGGATGATTAGAAATTTCTAACGATTGAAATTGCAATTTTTGGAACTTGAAAAATTTGTAAATTCCACGATCGAAGACTGGAAATACAAATTAACAAATGTGTATCTTTTCTAAACTTGATAACTTGAATGCATAATAATAAAAAAATTTAAGAACTCGAAAACTTGAATGCATAATAATAAAAAAATTTAAGAACTCGAAAACTTGAATCCCCTAATAAAAAATTCTAAAAAATACAAGAAGAAACTGCATAATGAATATAATAATCATCCAACTAATCCTCCTTCAAACTCAATTGAGAACCACTGAATCCTCGGGTGCTTCGGGGTTAAAGACCGGGTGCAAGTCTTACGTGTACTCCGTGACTTCAATTTTCTCTCGTTGTCTTTCCTGGCGAATCTCTCCTGTTTTCTTTCTCCTTCTTCTTTCACCGACCTTTCTGCCATCATCTCCTTTCCTTCAGTACCATCCCTCGGCTTCTCGCTTTCATCTCTTTCTCGTCGCGTTACGTACGAAAAAGACACTGTCCATATCTGCGCTGACGAATGCGGCAAGGGTTCTTTTACAGTTTCTTTTTTTTCCTGTCTCTCTCTCTCTTTTCGTTCGCGAAGATGTCTCTTCGGGAGATTCCTACAGGATTACGGAGCTTACGCTAAGCTCCGAGGCAACGATTCGTTTGCTCGGTAAAAACAACTCACCCCGTAATTCCCTTTTAATTGAAACAAATATCTTAGTATGCACTTTTGGATCACGTGCAACTCATTCTGTTTGATGATTCTTTAAGCGTGGAATATTGTAGCTCGAGTGTGTTTTTAGGTGGTTTGGATTTTGGGGAAAAATGGGGAATGTGGAACCGATGTGGATGATGGTCGATGGGTTGGTGACGGGTGTGAAGAGGATGTGCTGAGGGCGTTTAGAAATGCTATGGCTCTAATTGGGCATGATAGAGAAATGGAAGAATAGATTCATTAGGTGTCTTTGGAAATTCGGAAGATTGCGAATTTGGGAGAGTGAGAATTTGGGAGAGTGAGAATTTGGGGGATTGCGAATTCGGGAGATTGGGAATTTGGGAGATTTCAAATTTGGGACATTTCGAATTCGGGAGATTGCAAATTTGGGAGATTGAAAATTTGGATGAGTGGAAATTCGGAAGATGACAAATTCGAAAGTTTGCAAATTCGGGAGAGTGGAAATTCGGAAGATTCCAAATTCGGAAGTTTGCAAATTTGGGAGAGTGGAAATTCGAAAGATTTCGAATTCGGAAGATTCCAAATTTGGAAGATGAGAAATTCGAAAGCTTGCAAATTTGGGAGAGTGGAAATTCGGAAGATTTCGAATTCGGAAGATTCCAAATTTGGAAGATGAGAAATTCGAAAGCTTGCAAATTTGGGAGAGTGGAAATTCGGAAGATTTCGAATTCGGAAGATTCCAAATTCGGAAGTTTGCAAATTTGGGAGAGTGGAAATTCGAAAGATTTCGAATTCGGAAGATTCCAAATTTGGAAGATGAGAAATTCGAAAGCTTGCAAATTTGGGAGAGTGGAAATTCGGAAGATTTCGAATTCGGAAGATTCCAAATTCGAAAGCTTGCAAATTTGGGAAAGTGGAAATTCGAAAGATTTTAAATTCGGAAGATAACAAATTCGAAAGTTTGCAAATTTGGGAGAGTGGAAATTCGGAAGATTCCAAATTCGGAAGATTGCAAATTCGAAAGATTCCAAATTCGGAAGATTTGAAATTCGAAAGATTCCAAATTCGGAAGCTTGCAAATTCCGAAATCTTCCAAATTCGAAAGGTTCCAAATTCAGAACTCTGCAAATTATGTCACATGAAAACTTCACAAAAATAGCAAATGTTTTGGTAAGTACTTAAACACTTTCTATGTATGTATTATGTATAGTTTCATTATGTACTATGTATACAGTCCGCTTAATTATAAGTGGATAAATGAGGGGAGAAGAAACACGCGTGCTCAGTTCGTTGACAACCGCAGACACGTTTTCGTTTCTTCCCTTTCCAGCCGAGTTCTTATGAGATTCCTCTGGGATTAGCTGTCATGGGATGAGATCACACCATACCGGAAGATCGTACAATGATCTTTCATCTACATATCCTGTGACTCTTAACATTTTTCAATTTTTTCGAAATGTAACGAAATCGAATTTATTATTTACAAATTTGTTATCTAATAGATTTGTAAATTTGGAATTTTATAGATTTGAAAACTTGTTATTTTATGGATTTGAAACTTTGTTATTTTATGCATTTGTAAATTTGTTATTTTATAGATTTGTAAATTTATTATTTTATAGATTTGAAAACTTGTTATTTTATAGATTTGAAAATTTGTTATTTTATAGATTTGAAAATTTATTATTTTATAGATTTGAAAACTTGTTATTTTATGCATTTGTAAATTTGTTATTTTATAGATTTGTAAATTTATTATTTTATAGATTTGAAAACTTGTTATTTTATAGATTTGAAAATTTGTTATTTTATAGATTTGAAAATTTATTATTTTATAGATTTGAAAACTTGTTATTTTATGGATTTGTAAATTTGTTATTTTATAGATTCGTAAATCTGTTATTTTTTAGATTCGTAACCTTGCTATTTTCATGGATTTGTAAATTTGTCATTTTATAATTTGTAAACAAGCAGATATACAATTTGATAGTTTGACAATTGGACAATATAAAAGTTCCGTAGCACAAAATACCACAGGGAAATCTTTTCCTAGAATTCATCGTTTTCATAAAGAGAACTTTCGGTCGGAAAATTGCGTGCAGTGACAGCTTAACTTCCACCACAGTGAAAGCTCGATAAATTTTATGGTCGTTCTGTTTCCGAATACCGGAACCCTACCAACATCCCCTGTAACCCTCTTCCGTTTTTCCTAGGGTAGCCAATGCTACAGCTGTTGCTGCTGTTTGTCAGAATATTTTTCATTTTCGTTATTTCGGTAGGAAATTTACTATATTACCCTTTAAACATGACCCTCGTCAAATTTCTTGTTTTAATTATTGTATGAAGTTTGATTAAATTAATACTTTAGCTTTCCTGATTTGTAAGTGTAGATAACTTTGCATTATTTTTATGGAATTTATATGTACAACTGTAAAATTGCAAAATTGTCAAATTATTAAATTGGCAAGTTGCCAGGTTGGCAAATTGTCAAGCTGTCAAACTACCAAATTGATTTCTTGTAAAATTGTCAAATAGTCAAATTGTTAAAAGGTCAAAGTGTCAAATGGTTAAATGATCAAATGGTCAAATTCCCAAATTTTCAAATTCTCAAATCCCCAAATTTCTAAATTCCCCAATTCCTCAATTCCCACATTTCCCAATTCCCACATTCCCCAATTCCTCAATTCCCCAATTTCTACATTTCCCAATTCCCACATTCCCCAATTCCCACATTCCCCAATTCCCACATTCCCTAATTCCCACATTCCCCAATTCCCACATTCCCCAATTCCCACATTCCCCAATTCCCACATTCCCCAATTCCCACATTCCCCAATTCCCACATTTCCCAATTCCCACATTCCCCAATTCCCACATTCGCCAATTCCCAAACACCCCAATTCCCACATTCCCCAATGCCCAAATACCCCAATTCCCACATTCTCCAATTTCCAACTATAAATCCAAATTCACCTAATTCTCAATCTCCTCAAAATCTCTCCAGAATCCCTATCATCTAAAACCACCCATAAAAAAAGAATTCCAGCAGAAATACAACGCGCCGCAACACAACGTACAACAATCCACAAAAACAGGTGAAATTAAATCACCCAATAACTCATAAAACACATGTTCTATATGCGTCCACACATATGAAAATACATCATACGTACTGCCACACAACTCTACACAACAAAAAGTAATAAAACACCAAAGCCGCCATCCGAAAGAAATACTGTAAACAGCTCCCACATTTCATGACGTTCCCTTTACATATTTACGGTGAAACGTCATCCTAGAACGACATAAATCAGAACCATGACCTAGTCTCAGAGGCTGTCGCCTAGACCGTCCACTAAACGGCGAAAAAGGATGAAAAAATAGTTCGAAGGGCTCCTAAAATAATATCGTAAACCACGAACCGAGGCACGTCTTGTCTACGCACGTATGCTGGCTTTATACGTGCTCGTACATATATTATGAACACGTTATAGGACGTGGAAGTCTATTTCCAACTGAAACACATTCTGTATCCAGCCGCTCGCAACACGCTGGCTTTGATACAGCTACGATATATATGACAGAGAACTCAGCATCCCCTTGGTACACTGCAGTGACTCTCAACCGTGTAAATAATGCGGGCTGATAAGCGTGTTAGGTTTAATTCAAAGATACGTGTGACGTGCAGGGAGAATTATTCGATGTTGAACTACGACCACGTTATGGATTTTGTTTGGAAGATGTGAATGTTTTCAGAATTTTTTTATTGTAGGGATTATGGGGATATAGTTTTATTATACTGTAAGGGGCTATAGAGATGTAGTTTTATTATATTGTAAGGGGTTATAAAGATATAGTTTTATTATACTGTAGATTTTATCTTATCACAATTTGTTATATATTAATTGTGGTTTTAATTAAGTCACAAATTTATTGTGGTTTTAACCCCTTCCCGTACGAGTCTCACTCGTGACGCACTTACATCTTAAATGTGGCAAACCTTACTCAAACTGAACATTCTTCAACTTGAAATTTAGGTCCAGCTGTAAATTGCATTATCAAGAATCCCTGAATATAAAATACTCACAACATTTTAATTTTCTTTGTTCGTTTTAATGTTATAGCCCTGAATAGTTAGTCTTGACTGACGCATTTGTTAAATAAATGGCACGGGAAGGGGTTAATTTAGTCATAAATTTATTGTGGTTTTAATTTAGTCATTTTATTGTAGTTTTAAATATTTTGTAATGATTTTATTACGATTCTATTATAGATTTATTATAAGCTTTGTTACAGATTCATGGGAAATTTTATTTTCGCATTTCGTTTATAATAAATTCAATAATTTTCTTAATATCTTAAAATAGTTTGATTATATATTTATTATAAATATTGTTATAAATTCAGTTATATATTTATGACAAATTTTATTTTAGGTTTTCGTTGATGTTTATCATAAATTCATTGCTTTTCTCCATATCTTGTAATAGTTTTATTATAGATTCATTATAGACCTTTTTATAAATCCAATCACAGACTTATGACAAATTTTATTTCAGATTTCTTGATAGAATCAATTATAGATTCATTAAAAATTTTATTTTGAGATTTTAGTTCAGATGTACTACAAATTTAACATAATTCTTCCAGAAACGAAATTGTATCTAAACAATTAAATTCACAGCAAATCATTTTAACTCCACAAGCACTTCAAGTGAGAACCACTTGAGAGGAACAGTTATCTGACATTTTAATATATATTTTTGTATTAAGTGTTCAATGGTTTGACAGGATGATCGTATATAACGTTTCTTATTCGAAGAAAAGATTAACGGAGTCTCTTGGAGGACATTTACTCCCAGTCTTTGCAGGGAAAATATTTATGCTCGTGTAGGTAGATGGCTAATAAACACTTCTTACTGTCGCTCCTATTTAGAAACTCCAAACCAGAAAGTGGCGTAATGATGCCATCATAACACTCATATTATTTGTATTATAATCATCTAGGATTAGTTTGCAAGTCCAATGACAATAACACAAATCAAATAGTCAAATGATCATATTATTCATATTCAAATTTTAGTGTTTTGTGTTTGCTTCATGTTTATATTCAAATTTTGATGTTTCATGTGTGCTTCATATTTGTATTACAATTTTAATATATCATATTTACTTCACATACACATTAAAATTTCAATGTACCATATTGTCTTGGTGTTTACATTACAATTTTAATATATCATATTTACTTCACATACACATTAAAATTTCAATGTATGATATTTCATTGATATTCATATTACAGTTTCAATGTATCAATATTCATACTGACATTAAAACATAATATGTTTAGTTCACAATCATAATAAAATCTCAATCCATAACTTGACATTACAATAAAAAGTACATAATATATTAAAACAATTATATTAAGAACGACACATATGAAAATCCTAATGTATGCCGATATTATTGATTGACTTAACAGTAAATTAAAATTAATCAGAGTTACTTAAAACGATGAAGTAATTCTTATAAAATTGCAACGAATTATATCTAACAACTGTCAAACATCATATGTGACATTTGCTGAACGCAGAAAAAGAAATTACAAAACACCATCACATATGCATCATCATATGTCAACACATCATTTGCATTACAACAATGTATCAAACCCCTGCACAACTTGTAACCACAGCAGTCAAGGTTCAATAAAATGACTAGAACAAATCTACAATGCAAAGTGAAAGTAAACTAGTCACCAAATTCAGAACAAAGCAGAATCAACTAAATTCCAAACAGCAGAGTCAACTAAATTCCAAACAACAGAGTCAACTAAATTCCAAACAAAGAAGAATCCAGCGAATACCGAATAAAGAAGAATCCATCGAATTCCGAACAAAACAAAAAGCCACTAAACGAAGAAGAAAGTAGAAGCAACAAAATTCAGGATAGTAGTTTTACGGGGTGATACGTTTCAGTAACGGGAATCGAACCGGTCCTGTTTCACTTTCGTTTGAGGGACGAGTGATCGGAGTATCGATTGGGAACCGCTGTAAATCGGTGTGCACATCTGGCCGTGGCTGCCCTGGAAACGTGGGAGTCGAGAGTAAAGTATAAACTATGGGGTGCCACCCCATCTCATAGCTACCCCCTCGACCACCATGGATGTATGTAGGTAATTATGGTCGACGTGTGCTCGTGCGCGCTCGAGAGCCGCGTTATCGGCGTTTCGCGACGAGTATGCGGAGATTCAAAACACCGGCTCCCTCGATCAAATTCGGATGAGATCTATACGTGGCTAGAATCTAGTCACTAGATAGATTTTCGTATGGTAGAGGATTATGAATATTAGAAACGAAGACGAACACTGGTCAAAAATTTAATTCGGGTAAGTTATTCTCGGGAGGATTTTGAATTATTCATGGTAAGAGTTCGGAATAGAGATATCTTGCTGGAGAGATTCATATATGGAGTTTTTGACGTTTGGGAATTTGGGGAGTTGGGGATTTGGAAATTTGGGGATTTTGGGAAGGTATGAATTTTGGGTATTTTAGGGTTAAGAGTTTTGGGGTTTGGGAAATTTGGGATCAGAGAATTTTGGGATTTAGGAATTTTGGAATTTTGGGATTTGAGAAGCTTGGGATTTAAGAAGCTTGGGATTTAAGAAGATTGGGATTTGAAAAGATTGGGATTTTTGAATTTTGGAATTTGGGGTTTTTGGAACGTGGGAATTTTGGAACTAGGAAATTTTGGAACTTGGGGATTTTGGAACTTGGGAATTTCGAAACTAGAGAATTTTGGAACTAGGAAATTTTGAAACTTAGGGATTTTGGAACTTGGAGATTTTGAAACTTGAGAATTTTGGAACTAGGAAATTTTGGAACTTGGGGATTTTGGAACTTGGGAATTTTGGAACTTGGGAATTTTGGAACTTGGGAATTTTGGAACTAGGAAATTTTGGAACTTGGGGATTTTGGAACTTGGGAATTTTGGAACTTAGGAATTTTGGAACTAGGGAATTTTGGAACTAGGAAATTTTGGAACTAGGAAATTTTGAAACTTGGGAATTCTGGAACTTAGGGATTTTATTATTTTAAAAAATGATTACAACAAAGGAAGAAACTTTAAATGACTGGAAATTATTAAAACAAAGAAACAATGTCTGAAGCATGCGCGCAAGAAGCGTAAAGCCACGAAGGAGCAAGGAGAGAAAGGTCGATGCTCGTAGAAGAGAAGTCATACTATATATTTAAAAGGGACACAGGGTCGTCGTAACCCCATGGAACATGGAGGCTAGTTTCCATGGTGGTCCAGATCTCTCGCGGCAACCAGAAATGCGCAAAGGGTTGCTAAAAGCCATTCACAGGACTAATGGCTAATGGGGTGTTCTTAACGCGGTAGAGAATCTGCCATCTTCGTCGGAGCTTTGTGTCTTAAAGAGCGAGTCTCACAACAAGAACATCCAAGTTGTACGTACTGCTTTTAAGACGCAGACGTGTTTGAGTATTAACATAATCGACAAATTCTGTAGGATATATACTTTAGTTAGATGGTCTTTTAAAATTGAAATTTTCTTCTTTGTTAATATAATGGAAATTTATAATAATTATGGGATTATTTTTTTAATGATTGAGTGCTCTTTCATATTGGTACACTATTTTTATTTTTTAGCAACTCATGTTTTATTCTATTTACTTTAATATATTTGGTAATTTATATTTTGCTCTAGTTATTTTAATATATTTAGTAGTTTGCATTTCTATTTGTTTTAATATATTCAATATTTTACTGATTATTCTGTTTATTCATTTTCTGTTTAATATTTTAGTTTGTTCTATATTTTAATATATTTAATATTTACTTTAATATATGTATTTAATATTTTATGTGTTATTTTAGTTATTTTGATGAGTTCATTTTATGTTTCACCCTATTTAAAATTACCAGACATTAACACGATTTTAAGACTTTAAAATGTCAGACATTTTTAATATTAATACGTGACTACAAAAATATTGCAAACAGATGCAAAAATAATATTGCACGAAACTCTTGAATTTCCAACGCAGACGAAATCAAATATATCTGAAAATATTTCTCGTCTCTCGCAATTATACCCTTGCGCCTCAACGTCACAAAATGGCGACTGTTCTCCAAGTAAACAGAAACATTTGCCTCTCATTATTACTCTTAAAAGAATAAAAATCTGTCAAAGTTAAAAAACCTAAACAATAAAATGTAAATATATTAAAGATTAAATGTAAATAATCAAATATTAAATGTAAAGTTTAACTTCACCAAAAGTATCGATTGAATCTTCATCAATTAGGTTAATTTAAGGTTAATGCCTCTCGAGTATCAAAATACAACAGAATCAAAATGCCATCTTTTCCAAGAGAAAAAATTAACAGACACAAAGTAGAAAAAAAGAAATAGTGGTAAAATCGATCAGGAGAGAAATCACAAAGGAAGAAGCGTGAAACATTGCAGAGGGGAAACTGACGCTTGCGTGGAGGGAATAAAAGCAAATGTCAGAAACAGATAGACTGCAGGCACTAAAAGATCATGGCTGAATATTACTTCGTGGTTGCCGTTCAGACTACCCACTCGCTAATGACTTTCCATTAAAAGCAGTTCGTGCAAAGGAAAGGGGGAGAAACTGGAAAAAAAATAATCGAATTTCTTTCCACGCCCCTTATTCCCCCTGCACGCTTTTCTTGGCTTTTCACTTTCCACCCTAGTTATTTTTCTCATTGTGTTCGATACTCTTGCCATCATTTTTATCTTGTATTCGGGGAAGTTATTACGTTATCAGTTTGGGTGTTAAATTTGTGTTACAATTTTATTCTATTATTTTAAATAATTTGAGATTTGGCATTTATTTTTGTAGACAAATTATTAATAGTGTGATTGTAACTTTATTTTGGATTTGTTTTTATGTAGAAAATTTGTTTAAAATGAGAAATTATAATAGTTAACATAATTATGATAAAATTTTCTCCTTTGTGGAAAGAAATCATTTTTCTCAGGTAGAGTAATGAAGAATTTTTAATTCTGAAAATTTGAGAATTTTGGGAAATTCGGGAAATGTAGAAAACTTGAAAAATTTGGAAAATTTGAGAAATTCAAAAATTTGCCAAAATTGGGAAATTTGAGAATTATGAGAAAAATTTGAAAACTTGAGAAATTAGAAAACGTAATAAATTTGAAAACCTGAGAAATTTGAAAACCTGAGAAATTTGAAAACTTAATAAATTTGAAAACCTGAGAAATTTGAAAATTTCTAAAATTTGAAAACTTGAAAAATTTGAAAATTTCTAAAATTTGAAAACTTGAGAAATTAAAAAATTTGTGAAATTTTAAAATAACTAATACAATTATAATTCAAGATAATTTAATTTCCGACTTTTCACATAAAATATGAGGTAATTCTACTCAATATAAAATATAATCCGTTTTCCTTTGACAAAAGAGCAAAATGCAATTTTCCTCGTAGAATGGAACAAAGCACATTTTTTTTTTCATGGGGTGAGTACCTCTTTTTCAACCCTTTCCTATCTACACTCATGGCTTCACTTTTTCTCTTTTCACATTTTCTTTCATTACATTTACCTTGCATGTGAATTTAATACTAGTTTTAATACAATTATTATCTTACATTTTATTCAACTTTTCGAGGTATGTAATTTCAACAGAATACGTTTCTTTCATGTTTTAGAAAGCGCGAAAGATATTCTGTCCACTTCCATTTTCGACTTCTTTAAAATTGTACAACTGCACATTTAAATATAAATGTACACGTTTCTGGCTGATATTTTTAGTTATTCGAAAAATCGAGGAGCTCAGACTAGACACGGTTTCTCTGTCAACCCCTCGTATTTGAATTTTTAAAAATACTTTTTGTCTATAATATATATCTATAGTAACTTGCATTCTCTGTGAACTTTGAGATCTATTATGAATTACAATTAACTCGAAGAGTTGTGAAACAAATTGAAGGAGAAATTAATTTAGACTAACATTATTATTGAATATTGATAATGAACATTATTATGATACACATACATCGCTATTATTAATATTAATCATTATTATTAGTATTTAATAATATTGTTCACTATTTTTGTCTAAAAAAACAAGTGGTTTGAAGGAACTCTAAAAATAATATTCCAAATAAAATTTAAATTAAATATTAAAATTAAGTATCACAAATTTGTGATACTTACAAAGTATGACAATTGCCCAAACACGTCAATATATAATTACACAAACTGCCCCAAAAAAATTATCAACTTGCAATCTCCTATTTAATTGTATTCAATACTCCACTCAAAAAGAATAATTATTTTTCCAAAAAAAAAATGTTTCTCATAATTGAATGATATTTTCACGGAAATATTCGAGGATTGATACCCCTTCGTTCATTTCCTCGCAACTGCAGCTGATCGATACTTTCTCAGACGTTAAATGGAGGGAAAATTATGTGGAAAACTTACCAAGTTGTGATTGATGCGTTGGTGTTGGAGCAGGTCTAACTTTATCCGGAGGGCACCTTCTGGTGGCTGCTACGGTGGCAGGTAAGGGTATACTCGTTCCACCCCCAGGACCGCCACCTGCACCCCCGACAGCCGATTGCTTATTGTATGGAGACGGCAATCTGGAACAAAGAGACCAATTTAGAGAGCAATCTCCCAATAGAGTCGTTATCCTGATTCGAAATCGTTCCTCTCGTACGTTTTCCAACAAATTGAAACTATAACATCTCTACCACTATTTTTCTCTACCTCTATTTGTTTTATCGAGGTCGACTACTTCTTTTATTTCGTGCTTCCGTGTCTCTTAGATAGGTGCTTTGGGGCACAATTTTTTAAAATAATTATTATGCGAAGTTATTACTTTTTTGCGATTCATGAAGATTTACTTTTAATTATAAAATCATTATATTATTACTATATATGATTTTAATTATTAATTTATGTACTTTAAATTATATGTTTCATTACGATTAATTGTACTCTAAATTATACTCTCAATTATATTCTTAGTTACAATTAATTATAATTTTAATCACAATGCATTACACTTTTAATTACAATTTTAATTACACACAATTTCATTGAATTATAATTAAATTATATCTGTTACGAAAAATTTTACTACAATTAAATTGAATCAAAATATAATTGCATAAAATTATAGTACAATTATACAAAATTACGACACAATCAGACAATTTAAATAAACTAAAAATGCAATTGCATAAAACCGAATAAAGATTATTTCAAGCACCGAATGAACATATGAGATTATTCTCCGGTCACGGCCATTGACCGTGTGTGTGTTATTGTTCCACGATTGCAACGAACCTCTCTTTCCAAGAACTGTTTGCTTTCAAAACGCCATACTGGTGTTTATAGTTTTTGGACGTGCAGCCTAAATCAAATCGCAAGCCACGCGTAGCGCAACCAGGCGATGAAATTTCACGCGGTTGACTCGAAACGGAAACACAGATTGAAATCTAGTAATTACACCACTTAATTACTCATTGTATTTGCTGAGTAATCTCGACAACATCGCCTCCACGAATAATACGTACGTGTTAATAGATCGGTTTACCATATATGCAGATTTGCTGTGTATCATACGGATTTTTCTTGGAAGGCGTTATTATTTTCTTCCTTCACACCTATTGTTATTTTATTGGCGAGACGAATTTGTATTTGGCTGATCAATTCTGAAATTATTTTCAATGGGAGAGTTCACATGTATATCTTCTTTTTTAAAAATGAAACAAACTGTACAACGTATGACAATTATTTTAATAGTTCGTTGTTTTGTAATATTTTTTATCAATTACTAATTGTAGCTGATAGATAACTTATTGATCAGTTTATGTACATTGCACCATTATTATGTGTCATGTACATATGCACAAAGTATGTAAACATCATATTTAATAAATGTTATTAAAATACATGTTGTTTTAATAAAAACGTTATGTACATATACACATTGTGTAAAGATACATACACATATGTATGTTAAATATTACAAACAAAAAAGCTACATATGAACATATATAAAATAAACGAACAGAAATAATGAAGTTCTCATTTTTATTTAGTGAGGAATGAGTTATAAGTCAGTTGGAAGACGAAGTAAGATCAGCAGGGATGCAACAATGCGTTCTTCAAAAGATCATTTCTGCAGCTTCGCCGAGCGTGTAGGAGCGGCTCGCGTGCCAAAAACGCGCGCTTCCGCTCGAAAACGAGAGTGAAGAGGGGTTGGTGTACGCAAGGTAGCGGGTCCAGTAGAAAGAAAACAGCGAACGCGGATAAAAAAGAAAGGAACTTCACGAAGGCGTTGACGTTGCCCAAAGAAAACACGCTGGTAAACGAGAACACGAACGAGGGAGAGAAACTCGTTGGTGGTCGTTCGCTCTCGTGCCACACACAGCTTCCCTTCCACAGGATTCTTTTCCTTTTCTTTTTCAGTCCAACTTTCCCTCGTCGTGAAGGGTGCAATTCCTCCCCTTTCAATCCGACACTCGGAGATGTACAAAATTGATACAAACTTTCGTGTACATTTACCATTACCAAGCGAATGATGTCGCATATTTGTTTTTGTATTTTGCTAGTTTTGTAGTTAAGTTAAATTATTGGTAGTTTTAGACAAAGAATTAGTATTTGATAATTATGTTATTAAATAAAGTAAATAATATATACTTTATAATAGTTATTGAATAAAATATATAATTGAATAAGTTATATAATACATATTTATGTTGTCAAATGAATTTTACAATAACTAAATAATTATGGGGTAAAATAAATAGAATGTCTTATTTTAACAAGTATGTAATATTGATTGAAGTGTATGTATATTTTAAGTTATGTAATTTAGCTAATTTGAATAGATTCGCGGTGTAGACAATGTTACTGCGCATGTCTGCGTCCGACCAATCAGGCGAAGAGCTGCGGTCACGTGATAAGGCGCTAAGTACAAGCTATGGCGTTTATTCAAAAAACAAACACTAATCAAATTAACAAATATATTTTAATATTCGTCTATGAATACGTTACATATATTAAAAAATAATTAATTTAAGGTATTAATATACAATTATATAATATATAACTTAAAAAGTATAACAGAATGAATTATAATATTAAACATATGTCTGTACAAAATATTTAAAATATAAAAATCGAGTAAAACCTTGTTCTGTATCAGAAGTAAAATTATTTAAGTAATTAACTACCTAGCTGAAATGTACAGTTACAGAAAAATAAAAAATGAACGAAAGTTCACATATGCCCTGGGCAAATAAGTAGCATCGATCGAGAAGATGAGGAAACGTTCGGGACAAGTAATTCTGTTCTACAAAGAAAGGAGTCTCCCACGAGAGTGAAAATGAAACGAAAACACGGAAGAAAAGAAAAAGAACGAGATTGTCGGGGGCAAAACCCATGAGACGCGTAACAAGAACATTTAAGAGAAACGAAGAAACGTGGAAGTTGTAGGACGAAAACGTTAAATATGCGGTTGGCTCGTATCGAGTTTACAGCCCCGTTCTTGTATCGTGGTCGAGTCACCAGCGAAGGGTAAATATTTGACCGAAACGATGACGTGTAGGTATACTCGAAAAAGAGTCTCTTTTTTCCTCGATTCTCCTATATGCACCATTATTTAACCGCATCCCCTTTGTTGACGAATCAACCGACGAAAGCGAGGTCTTCTTGGAAGTGGAACTAACAGAATTTACCTCATTCTTTTTCTACGTAAGAAGATTCTTCGTTTAAACTCAACACTAGATTGTATTGTTTGCAGAAGATTTGCGAATTTTAGATTTTTATTATTTAAAATTTTTGAACCTAGTGAGCAAATTATTGAAGTAATAAATTTTTTAAATTATAGAAGTCAAACCTCTTTTATTTTCGGATCTTCGAATTCTCTAATTACTAAATTCATATGACTTCAGGAGTGATTTATAAAGGAGTTAAACACATTTACGAATGAAAATCTGTCTCTTAATAGGCTAACGTTCTGTCAAACACGAAAATATATCACGGACGCAAATACATACATGTCATTTGATATAAGAACAGTTTTCAAATCATTCGTATTTCCATCGAGAGAAATGGCGGTCGTCGAGGATTTATGGACGCTCTCCCGTCACGGAGCTTCTCGATGTATCACCGTACACTCGGCTGCAACGTAATCTTTTCGATAAAAACAGATAAACTTGGAACATTCCAAATTTCCAACTCTTCAAATTATCTATACTGACAAATTTCCAACCTTCAAAATTTTGTACATTTTCAAATTTATATATTTCAAGATTTTTTAATACCTAAACTTACAAATTTGCAAGTCTTTAAATTCCTAAATTTATAAAACTACAAATTTGCAATTTTATAAATTTAAACTTGCAAAGTTGTAAAGTTGACTAATCAACTAAAGTTCGATGACTGATAGAGTTACGGGCCATTGATTACCATATTTTCCCAAGGAAAATCAGATTTGCCGTAGACTGTACAAGATTCGGAACGCGATACATCGTCGGTGAGCTGATTCAATAAAAAATTGCGATCTTTTCTGCACGATAGTGGAGTTCACCGTTCGCGTCGGGGAAATGCAGGAAAAAGCGTTTCAATCTCTGGCGAAACACTGCCAGGATAGTGTGTTTCACGAATATTTACGAGGGTAATATCGAAAATTAATGTCGTTGCTCCTGTTTGTCGCAAACCAAGCGTTACCTCGTGTTCGGTAATTTCTCTTCACTTCTAATAATAGACTCGGTAGATGTACTGTACATGTTAACACGCTGTTGATCGATCATGAATATCACTCGAGTTTCCATCATCTTACACTTTCGGTAACATGACTCAACGTGCAGTTACTATAATGTCAACTAACTTAAGTTTGATATAATGTATCTTAATTTAACATATATTCAAAAGAATTTGACCAAACCGACTTTAAATTGAACATGAATTAACTTAACTTAAAATTGAACATAACATAACCTAACTTAAATTGAATATAACCTGACTCAACTTAAAATGAACATAACCTAATGTAACTTTAAATTGAACATGAATTAACTTAACTTAAAATTGAACATAACATAACCTAACTTAAATTGAATATAACCTGACTCAACTTAAAATGAACATAACCTAATGTGACTTTAAACTGAACATGAACTAACTTAACTTAAAATTGAACATAATATAACCAAACTTAAATTGAATATAACCTGACTCAACTTAAATTGAACATAACCTAACACAACCTCAGTTGAATATATAGTAGCTCAGCTTAAATTAAACATAACCTAACGCAACTTCAAATGAATATAACCTGACTGAATTTAAATTGAACATAACCTAACACAACTTCAGTTGAATATATAGTAGCTCAACTTAAATTGGACATAACCTAACACAACTTCAGTTGAATATATAGTAGCTCAACTTAAATTGGACATAACCTAACGCAACTTTAACTGAATATATAGTAGCTCAACTTAAATTGGACATAACCTAATGCAACTTTAATTGAATATATGATAACTCAACTTAAATTGAACATAACTTAAAGCAACTTCTTCAAGTGAATATAAAAATAACGCCACTAAAATTGAATACAAGATAACTCAACTCAATCTGAATATAATCTAATCCAACTTACATTGAATGTAACAGAATTCAAATTAAATTGAACGAAACGAAACCAACTTCTTTAGGTTACCAGTAAAATGATAGTCTAGTACTTAATACATACCAAAGTACTTAACCATACTAAATACATAAACCATATGTAAATCTGCATATGTTATACAAACTATATGTACTACATACCCTAACTAAAGAAAAATATAAATTAACATATTAACCTAAGCTAACCTAACTTAACTAAATAAAAATAAATTGAATAATAAATATATTAACCTATGCTAACGTAACCTAACTAAATAAAAATAAATTAAATAAACTGAATAATTAATATATTAATCCAAGCTAACCTAACCTAGCTAAATAAAAATAAATTGAATAAACTGAATAATTAATATATTAATCCAAGCTAACCTAACCTAGCTAAATAAAAATAAACTGAATGACTGAATATAAATTAACAGAATAAAAATAGTTGATCAACAAAGCTCGTTATAAAATCGATACGAAGTACTTTTATCCGAGCAAATATCATTAAAGGATGATTGATCACGTTGCACGGAGATAAGAGTTTCATCTGCAGCAACGCATCGTTGATTACGTTGCATGCATTCAAGCGATGTGGCCACATCGTGAAGACAATTAATGCAGATACCTCAACGTATACATATACGTAGCTATGGCAAAGGGGAAGGAGATTCTGTTAATTACTCAAGCTTCTGGCTCCCATATCCGATGGGAGGCCCTCAAGGATCAATATCCAATTTCTCATCCGATGCTATTTCGAGCATTTTGTACGTCATACCTGACCGTATATTCAAACTTTCGAAAAAATTTTGTATTATATCCATATCAAAATGATATAGAAACAATGAATGCGATTTTGAAAATAATAGGGTTGATGAGCAAAAGTAATTGTATGATCATTTGTTAATTGCTGAATATTTGAAAATTAATTTTAGTTTATTGTTGGATGGATTTAGAGGTAGTTGGTTTTTGGTATTATGAAATATTGAAATTTTTGAGGATTGATTTTGGGGATTTTGGGAATTTTGAGAGTTTTGGGGTTTGAGGATTTTGGGAATTTTTAGAGTTTTGGGATTTGAAGGTTTTGGGATTTGAGAATTTTGGGACTTGAGAGTTTTGGGGATTGAGAGTTTTGGGATTTGAGAGTTTTGGGATTTGAGTGTTTCAGGATTTGGGAATTTTAGCTCTTGAGAGTTTTGGGGATTGAGAGTTTTGGAATTTGGGAATATTGGGATATGGAAATTTTGGAATTTGAGAATATTGGGATTTGAGAATTTTGGAATTTGTGAGTTTTGGAATTTGAGAGTTTCGGGATTTAGGAATATTGGGATTTGAAAAGATTGAAATTTGGGAATATTGGGATTTGGGAATATTGGGATTTGAGAAGATTGGAATTTGGGAATATTGGAATTTGAGAAGATTGGGATTTGGGAATATAGGGATTTGAGAAGATTGCGATTTGGAAATATTGGAATTTAGAAAATTGGAAAATTTGGAAATTAGAAAAATTTGGAAAACTTGAGATTTAGAAATTTTTAAATCTTAGAATTCAGAAATTCAGAAATCCAAAAATCTAGAAATCAGTTTTCAGCAATTTCTGCAACAGAATTCATTAAGTTATATCTTCCACATTTATTTCAGTGCGTTCATAAAAGATTCAAGCAATCTTCTTTCATTGTTTCTAATCTTGTAGCAGACACATTTGTCACAATCCACAGAATAAAATACTTAGACAATAGCTTCTCTGGTAACAAGAATGTACCAGAAGAAAGAAAGCAGAGAAAAACGGTCCTCTTTCATGGTAATTTCATTCGGAAGAAAGATCTCTATGGTTATTCCAAACGTCCACGAATATTTTTGTCGAGAAACATCTTAACCGAATTTCCATATTGAGGTATTTTGTTTCAATGCTTTCTTATGCAAATCTTTGAATGAGGACGATGCACGATCCATCTTTGCCTTTTTCGAACGCATCTTGAAAGAGAGTAAGATAAATGTTACCCACATATATGTACATTTCTGTTCAAACGCTTAAGAAAAATCAAATGTTTATTTCTTTACTCAAATGATGCAGAAAAGTGAAGACTTTCATACATCAAAACAAGTCAATTTTACTTAATTTTTAATAAAAGAAGAACAATATTATTTTACACTTAAAATGTTCATATTAAAATAATTGTAATAAATTTAAATTTGATGTCAAATTTACATATTAATATTATTAAGTATTTATTAGGGATGATAGTATGCATATATAATTTTTTAAATTGTTTAAAGAAATGAAAGAATTATTTTGAGCATTTTATAATATAACATTTATTAGCATGTTATTAATATGAACTGATAGCGTAGCATTGTCATGATTTAAATCAATTTAAAAGATTAGGAAACAAATTTTCGAATGCAATGAAGAACAGTTTAAGAAGAAATTAAGAACAAAATTTTCAAATGCAATTCAGAAAAATTTAAGAAGAAATTAAGAACAAGATGTTTAAATATAATCCAGAACAATTTAAGAAGAAATCAAGAACAAAATGTTTAAATGCAATTCAGAAAAATTTAAGAACAAAATTTTTAAATACAATTCAGAACAATTTAAGAACAAAATAAGATAAAAAATTGTAAGTAAAATTCAGAACAAACATTTCAAGAAAAAATTAACAACATAGTTCTTGATCCATATTTTCATTCTAGAACTCTAAAAAACAAATGCTAAAAATTTCTATTATAAATAATGAGTAAAAACATTATTGGGAATCACTGCCACTGTTTCTCATATAAGACTCGTGTACGCGTATGCAAATTATCGTTTCTATTCGGTTTGAAAAATCGTCTGTCTAAAGGTCTGGCTTCTCTCGGGTGGTTTTCGCTGTCGTTGAGAACTGGTCCTCCAAAGAACTGGCTCGGCGTGCAATTACTCTTAGTACAGTCAGCAGCAAATATGACTTACCTAGGGAGAACAAGCCTCCCACTAATTGATTTTTACTACCTTTTCAAAATTTCAAAATACCGAGGTGAGGATGAGATGAGGATTACAAATTTAAGGATATAGAAATTTGAGGGTATTTAGAGATTAGTGGATTGGGTAATATTAGATTTGGGAGCTTTGTGATTTCGGGATTTAGGAATTTGGGAACTCGGATTCGGGATGTAGAAATTTTGGGAAATAGGTATTTGGGGACGTAGGAATTGGGGGAAATAAATTTGGGGGTGTTGAAATTTAGGGACGTAGAAATTTGGGGAAATAGGTATTGAGGGCGTAGAAATTTGGGGACATGGAAATTTGGGAAAATAGATTTGGGGGCGTAGAGATTTGGAAAAATAGATATTTGGGGGCGTAGGTATTTGAGGAAATAGGTATTTGGGAGCGTAGAAATTTTGGGGGCGTAGAAATTTGGGTGCGTAGAAATTTTGGGAAATAGGTATTTGGGAGCGTAGAAATTTGGGGAAAGAGGTATTTGGGAGCGTAGAAATTTGGGGGCGTAGAAATTTGGGTGCGTAGAAATTTTGGGAAATAGGTATTTGGGAGCGTAGAAATTTGGGGGAGTAGAAATTTGGGGAAATAGGTATTTGGGAGCGTAGAAATTTGGGGGAGTAGAAATTTGGGGAAATAGGTATTTGGGAGCGTAGAAATTTGAGGGCGTGGAAATTTGGGTGCGTAGAAATTTGGGGGAGTAGAGATTTGGGGAAATAGGTATTTGGAAGCGTAGAAATTTGAGGGCGTAGAAATTTGGGAGCGTAGAAATTTGGGGAAATAGGTATTTGGGAGCGTAGAAATTTGGGGGCGTGGAAATTTGGATGCGTAGAAATTTGAGGAAATAGGTATTTGGGAGCGTAGAAATTTGAGGGCGTGGAAATTTGGGTGCGTAGAAATTTGGGGGAGTAGAAATTTAAGAAAATAAACATTTGAAAACGTAGAAATTTGTTAAAATAGAAATTTGGAAACGCTGTAAGATATCTAGGTATTTTAAAAATTTAATTCTCTAGAAATTCCATATTCCAAACCTTCAAGAATCTATTAATTTTGACTTTCCACAATTTAAACAATCAACAAACTTGCTATTCCAGAAACTTAAAAATCAAAGAATCGAAGAATTGTTATTGTTAATTGTTCAAAAGTGTAAAAATTTATAAATTGAAAAATGTAGTTATTGAAAATTGAGTGTATGTTACAGCCGAGTGTACCGCGAATAAATAGTCAGACTCATTCGTGCGAAATATTCAAGCGAGTCTGGTGCTCGCTAGGTATACTTGAACATGGGAACGGTTCGTTGCATGTATAGTATTTATACCTATGCTTTCCTACCATGTCTCACAAGTACTTCCTTCAGATTTTCAATTAGCTGCCACTTTACTTATACGGTATTGAATTTAGTTCAGAATGTCGGGGGATATTACTTCATACTTGATTTAACCAACTCGGTAAAATGGTTTACATCCCTTACTTTAAATTGTAAGAACTCTTTATTTTAGAACGGGGCTAAATTTTGCTCCTTTCAATTTTTGTTAAGAAATGTGTTCTTACTATTTTTGTATTTCTTTTTTTTAATGTACAGATACAAAATTGCTAAACTCCATTTGTTCAAACTGATGTTGACTTTTGTTAGATATAAAATAGTTGTATAAATTAATTTATTCAGACTTGTATAAAAATTATTATTCACTGAAAATTTCTAAGTTATTATTAGTATGTCAATGATCTAAACTGATAGCAAATTAAATAACATTCACACAAGGTCTCTATACATATATTATTTTATTCACAACTGGCTTTATTATAATATTTATATTACTTTGTTAATTGTGAATTACTTTGTGATATTAATAGTAAAAAGTATAATTAAACAGTAGTATTAAATTGGCAGTAAAAGTTGAAAGTGTAAAAAACTTTGATTACACTCAATCAGAAATTTAATATAAACTAACCTAACTTAAATTGAACATAACCTGACCCATCTTAAATAGAACATAACCTAACTCAACCTAAGAAAACTTAACTTAAACTGAATATAACCAAAACCCAAATAAAATTGAATATCACCAAATCCAACTTAATATAATGTAACATAACCCGATTGAAATTAAATGAATCTACCACAGCTCAATCTCACCTCAACGTAAACTAATTCAATTTAAACTGAATACAATTTAACCTAGCACAATGTAAACTAAATACAATCTAACATAATTCGTTCCCATAAATAATTGACTGGAATTAACAACTATGGAAAAAATGATACAGTATACACTTCTCTTGTATTAACAATCTTTTCAGAGAACTTTAATTACTCACTATCAGAAAGCAGCGTATACATTGCTCGTTTCACTTCGAGTAATTTGCACGAACACAAAGAAAGCACAGTATTCAATCGCAGTTCAAATGGAACATGTGTGTAGATACACACATGTGTGTGCTCAAATGGAACATATGTGCATATGTGTATATGGGTACATGTGCATATGTGTACATTGGACAGTAATACTGTGAATGTAAAGCGAACAGAGGACCGCAAGAGGTGAAGGGTCTAAAGTAAGCTCGAAAGTACGGCAATTAGCAGAATCGTTTGACCAGTTTGCTGCTATCCACGGTTATCTATGCGAAGTGCAGAACTATGCACGTAAACCATGTTCTATAGTCTATTAAGCACCAGAGAGAGGAGAGAGTTCATAACGAGCGTGTTCTATGTACTATAGATAAAGTCGACTCGTAGTGTACCATTCATAGAAATAATATTTGGAAAACATATATATTCTACAAATTAATTTCAGATGGTAAAATGAATTACAACTGGGTTGTAATAAAGAGGTAGTGAATTTAGAGGATTGGTGATGTAAATAAAAAATTACGTAAGTTAATCGAAGTGAATGGTACATTTAACATTTGTTTGATTAAAGAGGTGGACTGTGGGAGAAACCTTTCACTACTTTGGGATTTTTAGAGAAATTATATGTGGGCTTGTAAGTTTTCAGATGTGGGTACTTCTAATTTTCTAATTTTTCAAATTTAAATTCTTAATTTTCACATTTTTAAATTTTTAAGCTTCTGAATTTTCAAATTGTCAAATTCCCAAATTGTCAAGTGCCTAAATTGTAAAATTTCCAAACTATAAAATTCCCAAATTGCTAAATTTCTAAATTAACAAATTCCCAAATTGTCAAATTCCCAAATTGTCAAGTGCCTAAATTGTCAAATTTCCAAACTATAAAATTCCCAAATTGCTAAATTTCTAAATTAATAAATTCCCAAATTGTCAAATGCCCAAATTATCAAATTCCCAAATTGTCAAATGTCCAAATTCTCAAATTCTCAAATTCCTAAATTTCCCATCTCCCAAAATTCCACATTCTCAAATCTCCAGATCCTCAAACTCCCACGCTTCCTAAATTCTAAAATTCCCAAATTCTCCATCTCTCAAAATTCCACACTCTGATATCATCAAACCCTCAAACTCTCACACCTCCCCACATCTCCCAAATCTCCACATCTCCAAATCACCAAATCCTCAAACCCCTACACTTCCAAACCCTCCAAATTTCTCTCTGCATCCCAAAACATCATCCTCAGAAATTTTCATTCCCAAAATACTCTCCTACATATAGTTTTCACTACATGTAGACTAGATCGTTCCCATTGAACAGTCGAAAGGTATTGGATCAATCTCATCGTTAAGTTCGACCTGGCCAGGTAAAAGCAACGCCAGATGCATATCAGCGACGTTGCACCCACCAACATTCCTTCTAATTGCTTCGAAACTACTGGGCGCGGGATTTTTTGAATCCGTCGTCCAATTAGATCTAAAGATACCACGAGATCTCTCGTGAACGTGTACATTCACGCTTTTCCTTCTATCGTTGGATATCGTTCTATAACAAACATTTCTATGCTTCTTTTTTAATTAACAGGTTGATTGCCTCATTGTTGAGGCAGATGAAAATTTCATTGGGGAGTAATTTTGTTTGTAACAAGTTTTACAAAATATTTTCATATTATAATATTGCAGTTATTATATACAGTTTCAAGTATTATGTACAGTTTCATAGTTAATATGGGTATTTTTAAGGAGAGATTCTTAATGATGTGTGTGATGAATTCGTATGAGGTATGGGTCACCCTGTATGTGAGTGACGTGGCAGACAAAGTGTTAAGGTAAGTAGCTTTGAATATTGCCTCATTATGTGCATACAATTAGGGAGTGTCCATATTATGTTCGTAAGTGGAGCTAGTAGCTTTGTCAAGAGGTAGTCAAATTTTTGCATTTCTTGCTGAGAGTGTATCAAGTCTATAATTGAAGAAAGAGGGTAAAAAAGGTCCACATATGGCACATTCTTAAATTAATATATCCTCAAATCCCTGCATCCCCAAAATTCTACATATCCAAATCACTACATCCCCAAATTATCATATCCTCAAAGTCCTACATGCTCAAGTATCTAGACCCATATGTGGCTACATCCCCAAGTCCACACATCCCCAAATCTCTGACCCACATATCGCTACGTTCTCAAATACCCAGGTTCCCAAATTTCAAAATCCTGAAATTTCCACATCTTCAAACTCCTATGTCTTCAAATCTTCACACTCCCAAATCTCTACATTGGCCCAAATAATTAAATCCCCAAATTCTTGAAATCTTTACATCCACAATTCTTCACGTCCCCAAATCCCTACATTCCCAAACTACTATAATCTTGAATCCTTACATTTCCAAAACCCTACATCCCCAAATCTCTACACCTCTATATAATTAAATCTCCAAATTCCAAAATCTTGAAATCTCCATATCTCCAACTCTTCATGTCCCCAAATTCCTACTTTCCCAAACTACTATATCCTTGAATCCCTACATTTCCAAAACCCTACATCCCCAAATCTCTACACCTCCAAATAATTAAATCCCCAAATTCTAAAATCTTGAAATCTCCACATCTCCAACTCTTCACAACCCCAAATCCCAACATTCCCAAATTACTATATCCTCAAATCCCTGCATCTCCAAAACCCTACATCCCCTAATCACTACATCCCTAAATCACCATATCTCCAAATCCACATCCTCAGATCTATAAATTCGTAACATCTGAACTGTGAGCCCGTCACCTGCCAGAATCGTTAAACCCCCACAAAGGTTTAGCGCGTAAAATGTCCTTCCAGAAGATTTACACGTAAAAAGTTAATAGAAGCAAATAATTAAACATCGGAATGTAACACTATCGCTAAAGTAAAACTGTAATTTTACACGTTACTTCGAAGCCTGTCATTTATTGCCGTTAACTCGTTAATTACAGCCGAGTACAATTGTCTACCAACGAGCGGTTTTACGATCGAAAACAAAGGAATACAGCAACGTTCGCACAGGAATTGAAGGTACCGTTTATTTGGCAAGTTTTCCTTCGGGAAAATTGATAGCGCTTATACTGTTTTCTTTTTGCCGGTTGTTTAAACGATCACGCTATTTTTGGAACCGAATGTGCTTTCGCTAGTCTAGCTATGAGTTTATGACTCGGGATGCGCAATGATGGAGAGTTGGAGATTTGTACTTTTGGAGTTTGATGTTGTGACATTTGGAAAAATTGGATTCTTGAGAATTTGTGGAATTAAAGGTCTGAGCGTTTGAAGATGTGGGTGTATAAATTTTCAGAAATTTGGGAAATATGAGAAGTTGGAGATTTTTGAGAATTTGGAAAATGAGAAGTTGGAAGTTTGAGAATTTGGGAAATTGAAAATTTGGAAGCTTGAGAATTTTGGGAAATATGAGAAATTGGAAACTTGAGAATTTTGGGAAATATGAGAAATTGGAAACTTGAGAATTTTGGGAAATGTGAGAAATTGGAAGCTTGAGAATTTGGAAGATAGCAGAGATTGGAAATTTGAGAATTTGGGAAATGTGAGAGATTGGAAATTTGAGAATTTGGGAAAAGTGAGAGATTGGAAATTTGAGAATTTGGAAGATAGGAGAAATTGGAAATTTGAGAATTTGGGAAATGTGAGAGATTGGAAATTTGTGTATTTGGGAAATATGGAAAATTGAAAACTTGAGAATCTCCAATTCCCTAGATCGATAAATCCTTAAATCCCCAAATCGCCAAAATCTCAAAGTCCAACCTTTTAAAATCTTCATATTTAAAATCTTAAATCTAAAATTTTAAATCGAATTAAAATGAAATTGCTAAGTAATAAAAAAGATTTTTCATGTTGGCAAAAAACAGTTCGGTCCCGAAATGGTTAAAAAGCGTGCATAATAAAGGAGTGATGTGGCAGCGGTATCAAATATCCTTCATAACTCAAATAGCACATAATTCTCTGTAACAAGATTCATAAGATCGTTGGTGCGTTTTGAGATAGCCCTGGATTTGGCTCGTATCCACGAATGACACACAATATTTTCTAATACCGCGAATGAATTAGCCATTCATGCGAAGTATTCGAGTAACACGCTCGTTATACGATCATTTTCGTAATTACGCTGCCACTTTGTTTTAATTTATGCCTTGCCATTAAACCCTATCCACCTTGCGTTTATCCAATTTTAAATGAATCATTCTAACAGATGGTACTCAGAAACGTTTGCTGGTTATTTTTAACAGTTTGCTTGACGATTTTTGATGATTGATATTTGCAGAGATATTTATCTTTGGGATATCTGAAAATCTTTCCAATATTTCATATTTCTCATATTTCCAATATCTTATATTTCTCAAGTTTTCAATTTCTCAGATTTCTCAAATTCTCAAGTTTCCAAATTTCAATTTCCCAAATTCTCAAGTTTTCAATTTCTCATATTTCCCAAATTCTTAAACTTCCAATTTCTCACATTTCTCAAATTCTCAAATTTCCAATCTCTCACTTTTCCCAAATTCTCAAATTTCCAATTTCTCCTATCTTCCAAATTCTCAAATTTCCAATCTCTCACTTTTCCCAAATTCTCAAATTTCCAATTTCTCACATTTCCCAAATTCCCAAATTTCCAATCTCTGCTATCTTCCACATTCTCAAATTTCCAATCTCTCACATCTCCCAAATTCTCAAATTTCCAATTTCTCACATTTCCCAAATTCCCAAATTTCCAATCTCTGCTATCTTCCAAATTCTCAAATTTCCAATCTCTCACATTTCCCAAAATTCTCAAGCTTCCAATTTCTCACATTTCCCAAATTCTCAAATTTCCAATTTCTCCTATCTTCCAAATTCTCAAATTTCCAATCTCTCACTTTTCCCAAATTCCCAAATTTCCAATTTCTCACATTTACCAAAATTCTCAAATTTCCAATTTCTCCTATCTTCCAAATTCTCAAATTTCCAATCTCTCACTTTTCCCAAATTCTCAAATTTCCAATCTCTCACTTTTTCCAAATTCTCAAATTTCCAATTTCTCACATTTCCCAAAATTCTCAAATTTCCAATTCCTCATATTTAAAACTTGAAGAATCGGAAAATTTGAAAAGTGAAAGAAGATTTCGCCATGTGAGATATTCAAAGTTTGCACACGTGTCGTTAGGCAAAGGAAGCGTTGCCGGCGAGTGTACGTGTATTCATGGCACTCGATAATTCACGCGAAGAGGGTCGATAATTAATTCGAGGTAGCACACGATTGCTCTGTTCAGGATCGAGCAGGCACCGACAGATTGGCCGAGTGGCTGAAAGAGTCGAGGCACGAAGGAGAAAGCTCGAAGCCGTAGAAGCAGGAGCGGTTGCACGTTGTTCCAGAGCATGGGATAAATTTAGATAATCTCGTGAAAAAGGACGGTGTTGTACCAGGAAGGCCGACGCCACTATTCCACGCGGACGATATTATTATCGTACAGAACGTCGCTTATTATTCCAGCATGCAGAAGCGCAAGGACGCGGGACAAGCGTTTTATTACTTATTGTACAGTTCTACTCAAAAGTGGACGTCATCAATTTATAACTTTTATACTTGATACAAGTCTTCACAGTTGTCATCATTCGTTCAGAATGCGACAGAATAAGCTTTTCGTTAAAAAAGTTTTTGTTTAGAACATTGTAAAAATGTTCTAAATTTATAAATTTATAAATTTGTAATTGAAAACCTATATATTTATAATCGAAAATTTACAAATTTCTTGTAACAAATTTATAAGTTCGTAATTGGAAGCAAACTGATAGGAAATGTTAAAATACTAAGAACTTGAAATTTTAAATCCTAAAAACCATTAAATTTAAATCTTTATAAATCTCTAAATGAAGAAATGTAAACATAAAAAATTGAGAGTAGTAATTTGAAAATAAATAGACTTCGTACAAATGAATTTGAATTTTCCGCCACGCGAAGTCCTTCCTTAAACCAATATGGCGGAGCAATTTTTCCCTGTGCGTTAAACAATGGCGCCTGACGGTGGCGCCAAATTTAAAAACCGCTCGAACAAACATCGAGCTCGTAATTTAACCAAAGTGCACACGATGTGTCAAAATTAGATATTTAAAAAAGAGTGATAGAAGCGATGATTTAACCAGGCGATAAAGAGAAGAGCAACAGCAAGAAACGTGCTCTCGGATCTATTTTTGCGGCCATTCACATCGAAAACATTGACTCACCACTCGTCTCTCGGATGTCTTTGAACTCGTTCGCTAAATAAAGAGAATTTTAGGTAGCGTTTCGAAGGGAAAGGCAGCCGGCGAAGGGAGAAACGGCAGGACCGCACAAAATAATCGCACGAGTCGCGAATAATAAATCAAACCGAGTCAACTTACGAGCTGGTTGGAAGAAAACGAAGAAAGAGACGGAGGGAGAGAGGAAAGGATGTAGGAAAAGGAAAGGCAGATGGAAGGGAGAAAAAGTATCTCTTCGAAACCGTGTCCCGTGTCATGGCACGTGCTTCCATTTTTTCCACCCCTTTTTACCCTTACTCGGTTTTCTTTTGCTTTCGTTACCCTTCTCCCTTTAATGGGCTAAAGTGCAGTTCAATACTTCTTTGTTGTTATTTGCTAACTTGATTAATCAATGTTTTACGGTTTCGAACTCTTTGGCACTAATATTATTGAAAAATAACTTTAAATGTGGTTGACAAGTTTTTAGTTTTGCTTTTATACTCTTTGATTGAGTTGTTTGTAAGTTCATGAAAATTTAAGGTTATGTATATGGAAGTTATAGCAGATTATATATATGTATGATCTTCTTCAATTATATGTATAGACACATATATGTACGTGCATATACATACACACATATGTACACATACATATACATATACATGTACATATATGTATACATATTAATTGGACATCAAAATTATTTTCAGTGTAATTTAAAATAGGAAGAAGTTAAAAAATCCTGTCTTAAATAATTTCAGTATCTTTTTAGTATCTAAATGTACATTTTGAAACTACATGATTACTTGTCATAAATTACAACTGATTACTGTCAAAAATGTACATCACCTGAGAAAAATATAAACCGAATGTATCTTACATTGAACAAAATCAAATTTGAAATTTGTCAATCAGTACAATAAGTGATTTGATATAAGTGACAAGTTGAGAACCACCACCATGTATAAGTTCCACTCAATTAGAAACACCACAAGTGCGTCGCAATGACAGTAGTTAAATTTTAAATCAAAATATAATTCCTTCATTATTTTAATGACCAAACGTAGCAATCAGCTACATATAAGGTTAGGTACAACCGGCTCGCTTTCATAAAAATAGCAAAATGACTAGCCACGAGCTATAATATAAAAACAAGCAATCTGTAATTTGACTCCATCAGGTTATTCTCGTGTTAAAAATTGATTACCCGTTAATCGATACATCAAAATACCCACCATTGTGTCCGATCCTCGTTGAAAATCGGAGCAAACAAACCCCGTTGTACAAAACACCGTACACAAAGCAACACTTTTCTCGTGTCAACAAAAATATCGAGGGTCTATGTATACGAATTGATCCGTTATCACCGTTATCACAGATTCGTCGGTCGGCGACAAAGGTCGCGTGTTGCACCACGTATGTATGTATATAAAACTCCGGCGATACCGTGCGGACGCATGAAGCAGAACAAAGGCGGCCATTTAATAGAAACCTGGATGCATTTGAATTGCACGGAAATCGAGTCGATTCGCGTCGAGCGAAGTTTATTCGAAAGGCGTCGTGCCGAGAGACCGGTTCTCCCACGAAGCAGACACTCTGCTCCCTTCGTTTGCGACAGAATTTCGCAAAACGGATTTTTTTCTTGCTTTTCATCGGTCGCGATAGTTCGGGGAACGTTGGTATCGAAAATGCTTGAGATGTAGATGATAGAGGATGGTGTAGTGGATGGTAGTACCTGGGATGGTGGTATGAGGTGCATGTGGGAATCCGCCATTTTGGATTTTGATCATTTGGTTAGTTGGGGGGTTTGAAGTTTGGAAAGTGTGGAAGGTGGAGATTTGGAAATTTGGGGATTTAGGGGATTTGGGTAGGAGGGAATTTATGGATTTTGGGGATTTGGAGGTTTGAAGGTTTGGACATTTGGGGATTTGGGGATTTAGGAGTTGGAAAATTTGGGAATTTGGGGATTTGAGGATTTGGAAAACTTAGAAATTTCGGAGTTTGAGAATTTGGGAATTTGGGGATTTGGAAAATTTAGAAATTTGAGGATTTGGGGATTTGGAAATTTGGGAATTTAGGAATTTAGGAATTTGGAAGATGTGAGAAATTGAAAATTAGAGAATTTAGGGAATATGGGCATTCGGAAAATTGAGAATTTGGGGAATTGGGAATTAGGGAAATAGAGAATTTGGGCAATTGAGAATTTGGAAAAATTGAGAATTTGGGAAATATGGAAAATTAGAAAATTGAGAATTCGGGCAATTGGGAATTTGGAAAATTGAGAATTTGGGGAATATGGGAAATTGGAAAATTGAGAATTCGGGGAAATGGAAATTAGAAAAATAGAGAATTTGTCTAATATGGAAAATTGGAAAATTGAGAATTCGGTAAACTGGAAATTAAGAAAATAGAGAATTTGGAAATTTGGAATTTTTAAAACTTGAATATTTGTTAAATATGAGAATTTTCAAATGTCCAAATTTAAACATTTAAAAATTCTAAAAATGTGGTATTTTGTGAATTTCGATTTTGCGAAATTAATTTAACCTAATCTCCAGTACATCAAAAATTCGTTGCATATTTTTCGTTCCTCGAAAATAAACTTGTGTTTTCGTCGATCGAATGCCAGGTGCGTAGAATTCGAAGGGTGTAGGATGTCTAAAAATTATTAGAGGGGTCCCCTAACTCAGCCCCCTAATACCATCTAAGCTGTTCCTGCTCGTGAATTCAGCTCACATTAGACTTCCTTCTATATGGAGTCTCAACGATTTTATTATGAGATATACATTCTAATATCGAAGCCAAAAAAATCCATAATCTACAACATTAGTCATTTAACACGACTACCTTTTTCAATAAATTAATGTACTCTCCTCAAGTTACCTAAGTAATGCACATTTTATATTTATTTTAAGATTTGTCATTCTTTTAATAATTCCTAAAATTTATGTGATAAGAATAATGTCATGTGTTAAATATTACTAGACACTATGTTACTATTGTTAATTGTTATTAAATCAGAATTATCAGTTCACATTTATATGTACAGTACATTCTATAATTACATTCATTATTCACTATAACACACATTAACTCTTTGACTGCTACGTCACTCACATATGACACGTGAATTTCTATACAGATCTAGCATCTATATTATTAATTGTTCACTTACCTAATTGGAAACACTCGTATTAATTCTTTGAAACCATCCAAAATAAATATAATAAAATATTGTGAAAATACTATGTAAGATTTGTTAACAATGAAAATATACAATTTTCAATTGCTTCAGTGTGACAGTCAACGTGTTAAGGTACACCCTATATATTAATCGAAAGTCTAAAAAATATTAACAGCCCACAAAAAGAACGTACTTAACGAACGATATATTGCAAACTGTTAGAATAATGTTACTTCAATTATCCTAACGGTATAAACGCTCGAGAAAGTTAGGTTATGGCCGAAGAAATGACTCGGATGCACGGAGGTTAAACGCGTATCAGGATGAAGAAAGTTGAGAAGTTTAATAATGTTTTTTGTTAAGCTCGTTGATCGACTGTTCAAAAGACGTTCGCGACAAGATGTTCTCATCGAATCGCGTGTTCGATGAGAAGGTTCGAGTGCAGAAGGTGTCGAGGTGCGACCTGCAGTCAAGGTCTAACCGGTCTTCGGGGCCCCGTGGCGATGGCCAGTTGGAGGAGCACTCGAAGCGGGGGATCTGGTTTTCAATTTTTCTTTTCTCAATATAGATCGTGACCGAGCACGTCTTATTCGTCTGCTTCGTGTAATTATACGAGACTCCGTGATTCTCGCGTTTACGATGCTTCGTTTGCATCCTCTTCGCCAAATTGCTTCAACTTCAGCAAATTTTATTCTTCGTACTTATGCTGTTTCGTGTCATTCGTAGGCTTTTGACTTTCCACTTTAATTTCAGGGAACTACTACTCGACATTCTGTTACTGGAAATTTGCTAGTTTGATATTTTTAGGTTTATTTACTCTCAAGATTAGCAGTTTTTTTGTTTACAAATTTTTTAGTTTAGGTATTTTTTTAGTTTATAATCTTGAGTTTAGTAATTAAATTTATGGATTTTTTAGTGGAGGTATTTTTAGATTTATTTGCTCAAGTTTAGGAATTTTTAAATTACAAATTTTCCAGTTTTGGAATTTTTTTATTTGCTACCTCTCGAGTTTAGAAATTATTAAATTTATGAATTTTTTAGTGGAGGTATTTTTAGATTTATTTGCTCAAGTTTAGGAATTTTTAAATTACAAATTTTCCAGTTTTCGAATTTTTTTATTCGCAACCTCTTGAGTTTAGCAATTTTTAAATTTATGGATTTTCAAGTTTAGATACTTTTAAATTTATATGTTCTCAAGTTCAACAATTTTTAGATCCACAAATTTTCCAGTTTAGGAATATTCAATTTGTAACTTCTCAAGTTTAGAAATTTTCAAATTTTCAAGTAAAAAAATTTTTCTTATAAATTCACAAGTTTGAAAATTCTTCACTTTTCAGGTACACAAATATTTAAATTAATATATTATTCCATATAGAACTTCTACATTGTCAACTGCAGTAGTTCCATTTGCGGCAATATACCGAGAGTCTAATATCACCACTGATATAATATGTCATCCAACAGCGCCAAAAATAATATAATTAGATATACTATTATAATATATCCAAATAGTTTAAATAGTGGAATAATAAAATCAAGTAGTCAAACACTAAAATAATGCAATATAGTAAGAAAATTAAGCTAAAAATATAAAGAAACATCTAAAATACAAAATAGACTTTTTCGTTCATTATTCACACTAAATATCTGAAAAGTTGACAGCTGATGCAGTGTGAATTCTACTGATTCGCATGCCAACTTACCAGACACATACTTTCTGCCCCAAAAATAAAAACCTAGAAAAATTTCACAACTGACAACCACATTAATTTAACCCTAGCGACTTATATTTAAACAGAAACTAAATTATAAAAATAAAGAAACTAAAATAAAGTAAAAAAATGACTAAAGTGTCTCATACAATGATTCTCCATCACAGTGACAAAAGCTTAATCAAAAAAAGAAATTTCGAAACTGACGGGTTCCATAAATCACCTGTCAAATTCTGTTGAAAAACCCCGTCAAAAAATAGTTGGATCTGGAATCGACGTTTCGTGAGAAACGTTCGAAACACGCAGACAGAGCAAACAACGATACCTGTGCGCTTCCGGCGAATTTGGCAGACTCCGCGCCTTCCTGCTCGCTCCACTGCTACTTCCGCTGTTTCCCATTTTGCTGCGATTTAGTTATTTCCCTCCCTTCTCGTCCAGCACCGTTCGAAATAGTATCACTTCGCCCGTGCACTGACACTTTTGAACGGGTCGAAAGCGTCCCGATGAATCAACCGGTCGACGCGACGCACTCGTGCTTGTAAATAAACAATCAAACAACCAGACTGCGTGTTTTGACCCCGTCAAAAGACGAAACCTAGCTTGTTGCAGCTTTGTTGCTCGCCGGGATCACGATGGACACGCGGAGCTAAGATTTAGCCAAACACCACTTTTGTCACTGATTCACTACCTTTGGCATTCTAACTTATTCGCGATATGCTACGCTTTTATTAGCATCAAACTCTTTTTACTATTTTCATATTGTTCATGGTGCAGCAGAGTTTTAGAACAGTGATGCGGTTTACTCGTTTAGATCAGAGGTCTTTTCAATGTTAGGTCTTAGGTTACTTCATTCGGATAATTAGATTGCTTCTTTCGGATATGGATGATTGTTTCAGATTACTTTTACAAACATTTGGTCGGTTTAGGTTACTCTTTCAGATACGTTTGGTTATTTTAGATGATTTCTTTCAGATTTTGGTCATTTTAGATTATATTCAGATACATTTTGTCATTTTAGATTATATCATTCATTATACATTTTGTCATTTTAGATTATATCATTCAGATACATTCAATCATTTCAGATAACTTCTTTCAGACACATTCGGTAATTTCAAATTATTTTCTTCTTACATACGTTTGATCATTCTAGATTTCAGTATTTGATCGTTTCAGACTTGAAACATTTGATTACTCCAAATTATTTCATTCAACGTCTGATCATTTTAGATCATATCCTTCAAAAACATGTCGCCATTTTAGATAAAGTCCTTCAGAAACATTTGGACGTTTATACATTGTTTCCTCAGAAAAGTTTCATCAAGTCAGGTTATATCCTTCCAAACTAGTGTAACATCTCAGAGCATGTCCTTCAAAAGTGTTCTTGAAAAACATTTAAGATGTCCTCCAAAATCATTCAGTTAATAAATTATTTTATCATTGGTCATTTCAGATTATGTTCTTCAGAAACATATAATTATTTCAGACAATATCCTTCAAGAAGGTTATGTCATATGCAGATCAATCAATGAGGAACATTTGGTCTAGTCAGATAATTTCCTGGAGAAACATTTGAACATTCCAGACCATGTTCTTCGCAGACATATAATAATTTCATAATATCTGAAGGTTGTCATGTGCAGATCTTCCGATCAGAACATTTGGTCAAGTCAGATAATCTCGAGAAACGTGTTCCTTCAAAAACATCAAATAGAGACATCCTTCAAAAGGATCATTGACAGATCGACACATTCAATCGAGTCATTCAAGTTTGGTCAGTTCCAAAACCCTTGGTTGAATCTACCTTCGTAAACATTCGATCACTCGAGTTGTATAAGATCCTTAATCCAAATTCTGAACGGATCAACCGTTAAGTGTTTGTCCTCGGTATCAAGTATCCGAAGCTTTCTATCGTAAAACAATAAAACCTCTCCACGAATATCGTGGAAACAAGGAGATATTCAAGGAGTTATAGAGCGAATGTTCCAGGCGTGGTGATTTTTCGAGATGCAATCACGTTTTCCAGATCACATTCTAGCAGCGTTAGCACTCGGAGTCGATGTCGATCCAATCACGGAAACCGCGACGGAATCTTCTCTGCACGATCAACGCATCCTCGAAAGGAATCGATCGATCGATCGTTCCCGAGCCGAGCATATTTTCCATCGAGCTCTTTGTTTTCGCGTGGACCAGTCCTAGCAGCGAGAAGAGCAACAAGAGGAAATAAACGTGCAACGTTGTAGCGAAACGTTGTTCACTATCCGAGCGTGTTGTGCGTCTGAAATCTTTTTTCACTACACTGTACCGACCCGACGACGACGATGCCTTATGGCGAGCTGTTCCACGGTCATGGTGTGGCCATGGTGTGTAGGCATCGTTGATGGCCCGTTTCGAACTGAGGCCCGCCGAGAGAGAACCATTCCCCTGTTCCCATAGCACGTGGCTTCTCTCTTTCGCCTCTCTCCCTCCCACGCATCTCTAACCCCCCCACCATTCGATCCCCCGACTATCCCTCCTTGTCACTGTTTCTCCCTTTCTCCAGTGGATCCCCATGCAGATGCAATACCTTCCCTTCGGACCAGCCTCTCTTATACAGGGTGACGGGAAAGTAATGGTCACGGCCATGGTGATTCCGCGTACAGTCGGGAACAATGCGGAATTTGCGAGAGACCACATGGCTTGATTTGGGCTTTTGATACACGGTTTGCTACGTTAGTTCACTTTTGCGGAGAGGTTCTGGGAGATATGGTTGTTTGGAGAGGTGGACACTGGGATTTTTGGAGGTTTGGTGATATAAGAATTTGGAGATTTAAAAATTTGGAGGATTGAAAATTTGGAGAATTGGGAATTTGGAGGATTGGGAATTTGGAGAATTGGGGAACTGGAGAATTGGGGTACTGGAGATTTAGGAATTTGGAGGATTGGAAATTTGAAGAATTGGGATACTGGAGATTTAGGGATTTGGAGGATTGGGAATTTGGAGAATTGGGGAACTGGAGATTTAGGGATTTGGAGAATTGGGGTACTGGAGATTTAGCGATTTGGAGGATTCGGAATTTGGAGATTTGGGAATTTGGTGATATAAGACTTCGGCGGATTGGGAATTTAGAAATTTGTTAATTTGGAGAATTGGTAAGTTGGATATTTGAGGGTTTGGGAATTTGGGGACTTGATGGCTTGGATATTTGGGAACCTTGGGATTTCGAGATTTGGTACTTTAGAGATTTGGAAATCTTAGAATAATTGGAGATTTGATAGGTTAGACAGTTGAGACTTTTGGACATTTGATAAATTAAGTATTAGGGTACTTTGAATACTTTGATATTTGTGGATTTGGGATTTGGGGATTTGGAGACGTGGTGGCTTGGATAATTAGAGACCTTGGGATTTAAAAATTTGAAAACCTTGAGATATTTAGAAATTTGCTAGGTTAGATATTTGGGTACTTTGGAAATTTTTTAAATTTGATAGGTTAGATATTTAGGAGACTTGGTAGTTTGGATATTTAGGAACTTTGGGACTTCAAGATGTGATAGTTTAGAGATTTGGAAACCTTGATATATTTGGGTACTTTGGAAATTTTAGAAATTTGATAGGTTACATATTTAGGAATTTCGGGATTTATGAATTTGCAGACTTGGTAGTTTGGATATTTGGAACCTGTAAGACTTGAAGATTTGGTACTTCAAAGATTTGGAAATCTTGAGATATTTGAAGATTTGGTGGGATAGGTATTTGTAAAGTCTGAGACTTTGAAGATTTGGTAGATTATGTGTTCGAGAACTTTAGGATTTGAAGACTTGATAGTTTCGATATTTAAGAACTTAAATTTGAAAACCTAATGACTTCGTGATTAAATACTTAAACTTGAGAATATAATATTTGAAATTGTAAAAGTCAGATTAAAAATTTGAAATTGCCGAAGTTAGGATAAAAATTTGAAATTGTAGAAGCTGGAATAAAAATTTGAAATTGTAGAACTTCGAATAAAAATCTGAAATTATACAAGCTACAAAATCTACGTACTTGAACATTTAACACCCTGTACATACAAATTGTCACCGCTTGTCACTCCTCTTCATTTCTTCTCTCCCACATTTTTAGAATTCAATTTAACTTCACATTTCGCGTATAGAATTAATTAAGACTTCAAAAGCTGAGCATCAAAGTTTCTATTACATAACTTCGCGTATTTCACAGGTCGGAGGTTCTGAAGATTCTGTTGGAATAAGGAATGTATTAAACTTTTCGTAGGATTCTGACGGTTCTAAGTTACGAGGTGCCCTTATTCGAGACCTGCAGTGCTGTGAGAACCTCATCTGCAAGGAATACTGCAATCACTGACCTAGAAACTAGGGAGAAAGACATGCAGGTAAAACTGTATTTAGGAAGATGTAGCATAGGCATTACACGGCTCTTGCTTTAGAAGGTTCTCAAGGATTTTACTGCTATACCTGTTCAAAACCCTTTGTAGATAGATTGAATAGCCATCTAGGATAAATTAAGTCGTGTACCTAGTCTTTGGACGATTTGGAGAGTTGGCGTTTTGGACTGGGATTTGAAGATGAATCTTATCTTCTTTGCATCAAAATTTGAGACTGCTGAGAGTTTAAGATGGTTTAAAAATTTTGCAATTTTGGAATTCTTGGAGTCGAAAAGTTAGGGGTTTAGGTAGTTTGGTAATATGAAACTGGGGATCTGGGACTTGAAAATTTCAAGTTTTGCAAATTTGGAGATTTGGGAATTTCGGAACTTAAGAATTTAGGGATCTTAAAATTTTGGACACTTGAGAATTTGAAAACTTGAGAATTTGGGGACTTAAGAATTTAGGGATATAGAAATTGTAAAATCTTGGAATTTGAAAATCTTGAAATTTGGAGATTTGAGAACATGGGGATTTAAGAATTTAGAGATGTCAACATTTGTGGTCTTGGGACTTGAAGATATATGAATGTGGACATCTTGGAATTTGGGTATTTGGACATCCTGGAATTTGGGCAAATTTGCTAATTTAAATAACTGGGAACCTTGAAAATAAATCTAAAAATTCATAAATTCATAGATCTAAACATTCATAAACTCATAAACTTACAAACCTGAAGACTTGAAAATTTACTACATCAAAAATAACACAAACCACCAAATTTCCGAACTTTTCCATTTCTCTAATTTAACCACCTACCACAACCCTGAAGTCTCACCACCAAAATTACCCCATAAAAACACCGAATTCCTCAAATCAATTCATCACCAAAAAAACGATAAACAGCATCCGCAAATTTTGGGTAGATATTCAAGGTCACCCTATAGAGAGTATGTAGATAGGTTGTGTACCGTTTACACGATTTGTGCACACGCTCTCGGGCAGAGCGTAGCAGAAGAGACACGCGCTTCTCTCCGCGTCTGCAGCGAGCGTATTGTTGCGTCTCGGCACAATACTTGGCACGTGCACGTGCACGAGAAATGCGCGCATTACCATAAAAATCATTTAAAAATCCACAATAGCCGGCGTTTAGCTACGATTGGTCGGCTCTTAGGGAAGGCTTGTGCCGCGATTGGTCGAATCGGTTATGGGGGGAAGTGTACGGAGGCTGTGCGTACAGGTTACGTTAGAGAGAGAAGGGAGAGAGATAGGGAGAGAAGGGAGATAGATAGAGGGAGAAGTAGAGAAGTAGAGAAGAAGAGAGAGAGAAGAAGGGAGAAATAGAGAGAGATGGAGAAAGAGAAGACAACAGAGAAGGAGAGAGATGAAGGGAGAAAAAGAGAGAGATAGAGGAAGAGAAGAAAAGAGACAGAGAGACATGGAGAGAGAGAGTGTGAGAGAGAAAGATAGGTAAAGAGGGTGAGAGGGAGAAGAAGAGTGAAAGAGAAAGATAGAGAACGTGAGTGAGAGAGAGAAGAAGATCGAAAGAGGAAGATAGAGAAAGGGAGTGAGGGAGAAGAAGAATGACAGACAGAGATAGAGAAAGAAGAGAGAGTGAGAGAGAGAGGGAGAAATGCGTGTATCACAGGAGAAAGCAGAACGAGAAGCAACACGATTGGATACCGAGGGTGAGCAACGAAGAGACCTCCATGGGGGTGAATACAAGCAGACGAGGAGGGATGAAACCGGGTGTTCAATATCGAGGTAGAAAGGGAGGACAGAGAAGCTGGTGCGTAAGAAAGAAAAGAAGAGATACACACACGAATATTGCGGAGGAGAGATGAAAGGTACAGGGTGGTGAGAAAATTTAATCGTAGATTGCGTTACGAGCGATTTATTCTAGGGGAAGTTTTCAAAATCATACTACTTAAGAAGCTTCTTGGTACGGGGAGAATTGGTAGGGTTATTTCAAATATTTTTTTGTGAACGATGATGAGATGTCTTGTTTATGCATTTATAAAGATGTTGATGTCTTGTTTTGTAGTTTGAAGGTGGGGAAATTAGAGGAAGTTTAGAGTGTGGTATTTGTTGGATATTGTGAGAAGATTTTAGTTTTTTAATTTTTGGAATTTTTTGATTTTTGAGTTGACAAATTTATAAATATTCGAATATCTAGATTTGTACATTTTTTAATTTATGAATGATTAAATTACTAAATTATTAGATTTTTCAATTTTTCGATTCCTGAATTGGCAAATTACCAACTCTCCAAATCTCCAAACCTTTAAATTTCTAAATTTTTAAATTACAAAATTACAAATTTCCAAAATTACAAAATTACAAAATTACTAAATTCCACAACTACAAAATTCCAAAACTCTAAATTCCCAAATTCACAAATTCCAAATTTTCACAATTCAAAAATTTCAAATTCCCAAATTCCAATATTCCAAAACTCTAAATTCCCAAATTCACAAATTCCAAATTTCCACAATTCCAACATTCCAAAACTCTAAATTCACAAATTCACAAATTCCAAATTTTCACAATTCAAAAATTTCAAATTCCCAAGTTCCAAAATTTCAAAGTTCCAAAATTCCAAAATTCCAAAATCCCAAACTCCAATATTCCAAAATTTCCAAAATTTCAAAGTTCCAAAATTCCAAAATTCCAAAATCCCAAACTCCAATATTCTCGAAAGCAAATCAATGATCTCTAAATTGAATAAATTCAATTTATTCATCCAGTTGCGTAAACTCCCATGTTTTATCAACTCTAACCCACCTAGCATTTCACTCACAATTTACTATATAATAATAACAATAACAACACATCCATATTATATATTATAACATAATTCAAACACAACATAAAGAAACAAGTTTCCTACAAAACAGCTACGATAAAAAGGATCTATACTCCTTCAGAGCAATACGATCGTGACTTCGGGGCTACCCGTTCTCGTAATACGAGCATAGTTATGGTACACCCACGCTCCGGTATGTTTGTGTTGCAAGAAGCAAGTTTCGAATGTATGTGTACATATTGTGCGACGACGAACACAACTCTGCGACCACAAGTCCACACACGGTCGTGGGCATAATGGAGCATTGTTAATATGTTAATGTTGAAACGTTCCTAAAGGTTCCGACGGTTTACGTTTCTCGTTCCAACGAAGAATCGTTACACGCTCCATTAGACGACGAACCTTGAATTCTACTCGCAACAAATATCTCTGCGGAATTCTTCTTCTATTGACTCCATTTTTATTGATCTTCTATTGTCGCAAATGATGATTTAAAAATTAGAATGTAAACATATTTTTAGATTAAGACTGTTTAATTTTGAGGAGATTGTTCCAGTATTTGTGAATTGGATTACATGTTTGGAGAACACTGAGTAACAGTTGAAATATAAGAAAAATCATATTGGAACTATAATTAATTCTTGAATTATAATTAAGTCTTGAATTTAATACCAGTTGCAGTTTGCACAAAGATCGCTAAATTCAAAATATTTCTAACATTTCAAGTTTTTTTTATTTATTTTAATAATGCAACTGCCTCTGAGTAACGCAACTATCAGAAACATCATAGGTTAAGGAAACATTGATGGGGTATATCAGAAACATCATACATTAAGGGGTCGATTCTATTATCAAATTGTTGATATTGAATAAAAACTTATATTGAATTAAATATATATTATATACATATTGAATAAAAATATATCTGTAATGGTTTAAAAAAATGGATGTACCATTTAGTTTGAAGCTACTGAACTGCCATATACAATAGCTTGCTCAAATCTATTTTGGAATAAATATGCGATACTTTACAATATACATTTTGCTCAAATCTGTCCATAACACAAAGATCTTAGACCATAGCTCAAAGTGTTTCCATAATTTAGTCGAACCGCAGTAAACGAATGTTTTGGTCAGACCTCTCGACGGTTCTGTATAAAAATAACGACCTTGACAGTCGTGAATGGAAAAAAGCGGAAGTCAATGGCTTCTTAATGCCCTACCGACGCGCTAAAGCAATTAACCGCGGAACGTGCGGGAGTAATTAAAATATTTGAGACTCCTGCACGCGGTTGCGTTACTGTAATCATCACGGTGTAATGAAACAGGGTCCCGTGCAATTCGTGCCACGTACACCGTGATATTCATGACCGTTCGACGGTGTGAGCGTGCGTACAGCTTGATTAACGCGAACGTTAATGAGCACACCGTTCCAGCACCGACGGTATCGATTCGAGTGCTGGGAAAATAAAAGTGTCACGAGCGAAGAAAAGTGATCGAAAATTTCTGTGGCACCGTGGAAACGGTGCAGACGTTCGTCGCCGACGATATATCGATCGGGGTATTAATAAAATCGAGAGGAAATTAAGAGGACGTGATTCGTGTCGTGTTCGACCACCTTCGAGATAAATGTTTTACGTCTTTTGCGAGGATTTATAATTGACCTTGAGAGGCTTTTAAGGAAAGTGACTTTCTTCGTTTTCTTTGGTGGAGTCATTAGCATTTGCCATGGTAGGTTTTGTTTCTTGTTTTTGGCGAGGAATGTTGAGATTATTTAAATAATCAAATTTCTTATTTGAGATGTACTAATATTTGAGTGATTAGGATTAGAGTATATTCGAGTAAAAATTCATTTGTCATTTTGTTAGAATTTGATTAAAATTTGAGTTAATCAAATTTAATTAGAATTTAATAAGAGGTGTGTATAATCGAATTTTATTACAATTTGCATATAATATTTTATATTCAAGTATTCGAACTGCAGAATTCCAGACAATAATCATATTCAAATGATTCGTACATTCAAGTAAATAAATTGTTGAATTTTAAATAAAAATTCTACTTGTGCTAGTCGTCAAATAATTTCAAGTTCTATGAGTATTCAAATATTCGAAAACGAAGAATTATCTCTTTCTATAAAACACTTTGACTAGTAATTAAAAAATGTCAAGTGTATGAAAATCAACAATTACAATATTAATTGAAAACTGCAGATAAAGTAGAAAACTATTAACATCTTTATCGCAGTCGATAAAATAGCTAGCTACATTTCAACCATATCAACAGTCGACAAAGAAAAAATTTACTTAACCCACTGACCGTATCATTCTTGTTATCGTGTGTCGATAAAAAAGAAAACTACAGTTTTACTTACCTAGGCATGTCTTGAAGCTGTTTGGCTCTCTGCTTGTATCGTGAGAGGGCAAAAAGGAGGGCAAGGACTGGCCACAGGGTTGATCCTGCAGCCAATTCCCCAGGATTCACGGAACCCACGTCTGCCCCGAGAGCTCGGAGCGCCCCTACGCAAAGGCTCACGTTCTCGACCTGCGCAACATAAACGTAAAAGTTCATCATCGATTATAGTAGATATGTATATCGTCATATTAGGTCATTAAGCAAGTGAGCTGACAAACATGTTTCATCTTTTGATCATCAAAATTCCTAATTTCAGACACTTTCATATTTCAAAATTCCACATTACTCAGATTTTCAAATTTTCAATTTTAGAAACTTCCAAATTTTGTAATTTTATGTGCTTCAAATTCTTAAATTTTGCAAATTGATAATTTCATGAATTCCTAAATTCTTATGCAAGTTGGTACATTGTTAGTTTCTCAAATTACCGGTTACCAATTTTTCAATTACCAGATTTGCAAATTTCTAAATTTCCCAATTTTAAATTTTTCAATTACCAGATTTCCAAATTTCTAAATTTCCAAATATCCTAATTTCTAAATTTCCAAATATCCTAATTTCTAAATTTCCAAATATCCTAATTTCTAAATTTCCCAAATTCTTAATTTTTTTGAATGTCCCAAATTTCCCAATTTCCCACATTACAAGTTTTCAAGTTTCCCAAATATTCAAATTTTCAATTTCCTAAATTTTACAATTTTCTTAAATCTTCCCAATTTCCCAATTTTCCAAATTTGCCAAATTACCCAATTTTTAAAAATTTTTCAAGTTTTCCAAATATCTCAAATTCCCCAATTTTACACATTCCTAATTTCCCCAATACACAAATTTCCAATTGCTCCAAATCCCCAAATAAATTTCCAAACGTAAGTTCTCAAATTATCCAAATTTCCCAACATTCCCACGGCAAAGCAGAAATCCAAGCGCGTGACCGCAAACCTCCTCGAGCCAGTTATGACAAATGATATGTAACGAGACTTAGTATGACGCGAGGAGCCTATGGGGGTCAAAGGGGTTAACGAACAGTCCAGGATCCACGACCCGGTGGTATCGAGGTGACTGGTACATATGGGTGTACATAGATAGTCGCGGAGGATAGAGGAAGAGGAGGAAGGCACGGTGAAGAGGGAAATGCAGGGTGTAGGTGTACATAAAGGACGCGGCAGACCGGTGTACATATACGACACGACATTCTGCGAAACGTGACCGCCGTGACCATGGCTACCTTGTGCTAGCACGCGTGCCGGCGTGCCTCTTTTGTTTCCCATTGTTCCTAAGAGCCACGCCGGCTCCGGCTTTTACCCAGAAAACAAACCGTGCTCTACGTACTACTCTCTGCGCACGCTGCACACAGGGTGGTGAGAGGTGCACGAGCAACGGGAGAAAGAGATGACTCACCCGACAATACACCCAACGCGGGTGCCCACGCGTTCCTAACAACTAGAATCGCCTGGTCGTTCGATGGAAACGGCGACACGGGGAAAACCCTAGAAATAAGACCTTTTCACCTTCTTCTGATCTCGATGGGGTTGCACTCTAATCATTTGGATGTCTGAATGTTTGACCTGGATCCTTTGGATATTTCACAAATATACTGCTTCGTGGATTCTTCGTTAAATCTGTTCGAGTAATTAACGAGTAAATAACTCATTTAAGTTCTTAGACGAACATCAAAGAATCCAAGGAAAATCTGGGAAAATCTTTTCGAGGGGTGAACATGAAGATCAAGGAGACCGTTTGGTCTAGAGATCTTTAAGAACTTGAAGATTTGGATGGGTTGAGAATTTGGAGGGAAAGAAATTTTTGGGGAGGTTTCTTTAGGGGTGTAGAAGTATGTCTTGGAATTTGGTCTAGGAGTATGTTACTTTAGAGAGTAGAAGATGTAGAGAAGGTTGATATACTCTTCCCTTCATCGCTATGATTGTTAATATTATTACTATAGACTTCAGAATGTAAAACGAACATTTTCATCCTAGTCCATCACCTATATTATGAAGAATTTATTCACTAACCTAACTAGAAATATTCATGTATGCCTTATTAACACTTGTCTACCACAGGGCACATATGAATGGCAGTGAAATTTTCATCCTAATCCAGTATTTCTAACTGTAAATACTTGCATCAACCTGAAACCGTCTGACCTAATTGCAGATATCATATCAACCATCTGAAGCTATGACCTAACTGCAGATGTTCATATCAACCACCTGAAACTACATCTGACATCACTGCAAATATTCGTATGAACCATCTCAAACTATGTCTGACCTAACTGCAAATATTCGTATGAACCACCTCTAATAAATCTAAGAACACTGTAAATCCGACAAAATATCAAAACCATCCAAATTTGATAAAGATACTAATTCCTTAAGAAATACTTAACCTTCTGCTCCAGTATACCCTCGTTAAAAAACAATCTTTCTCACGCTCGCCATTTATTTCTATTCATTAACCGTTGACACAGTTCGTAACCCAAGAACAGATCGTCTGAAAGGAACCTTTATCGAGGTCCATTAACGGCTCGCCTTTGAAACGAAATCTTGCCGGGGAAATAAGACGAGGAGTGATAAAGGGTTACAAGCTTTTGTGTAAGCTTGCAAGGGTTACAAGCGTTTGTGGATCCCTGTGAAGGCATCGGTGTTCAGTTGGCGTCGATGCAACGCCACTCGAGCGACTCTGTTCGAGCACTCGCGGGTTATCCGCACGAGATGACAGCCGTAAATGGCGATGTCGCTTTTTAATGCATTCCTCTGTCTACCCCGTCTACGTTCCCTCCTCTCCTGCACTTAGGTGTATCCGACAGCGGCGAAAAAAGTGGATCTTGGACTTAAGGGAGACATTGTGCTTTCCTAATAAAGGGTCGAAGGTACATCCAACAGGTTGTTCTATTCTCGACACTGGTCGCCATGCTTTTTCGCTTGGATACTCTCGATTACAAGGACCTTTTATTGGCTGTGTGTATTGTCGATATGTATTAGGATTTTAAGATCTCGATAGCAAGATTTTATTATACGAGTTTGTATTATTCAAGTTTGATGAGATTTTTTTCAGATATGAAGAGTACTTTGAGGGTGTTCAAGTAGTTGATGACATTAGGACATATGCTGGAACATATGAGTTGAGGTTAAATTCGGGTGCTTTAGGACAAATGTGACTTAGATACAGGTTTTTGGTTCTGATTATATCTAATGTTATTGATCTGGAAGTTTGAGAATATGGATAATTTGGGAAGTTTGTAAAATTCGAAAAACTTGCACATATGAAAGCTTACAAATTTGAGAATCTGAGATCAAAAATTAAGGATCTGGGAAATTTTAAGAATTCAAGAAATTTGTGAATTGATGAGCTACATCTGTACATACAAGGAATCGGAAATTTTAAGAATTCAGTAGATACATTTGCAAATTTATAAACTTCAGAACATGAAGAAAATGAAAATTGCATTAAAGCAACTTATAAGGTCAAAAATTATGAAACTTGAGAATCTAAACCTAACAATCCTGTCTCTAATCTTCAACATCCAAATTAGATAATAAATGATTTCTCTAAAATGAACCCAGTACATAAAATTGACTTAACTATACCTTTCCAGAATGAATTAATTGATTTAAGCGAACTTAATTTGCAAAGATAAGATTCGCAAATATCTGATAAGAGTATGAGAAAGGAGGAAAAGTTGAAATTCCCATCAAATCACGCGGATCCAATTAACGCGGTCCATTTGTAGATCTGATCAAGTCCGAAGATACCTGTCGTTCGTATTCGTCGGTTCGGGTTTGTAATTCAGAAACTGTGGTCGTGGTAGGAGAACGACGGAAAGCCAAACATGGCAAGAGATGTCCTCTTATGGTAACGTCCTCGCTTCTCCGGCTCTAGAGCGTGGAAATGAAAAAGAAGAAGCGTACGAAGCGCCTCTGAACCTCCTATTTGTCTCTTTCCAACATTCCACTTCGATGTACACGTATATTATTTATAATTAAATTTCTCGTTTGTACGAAAGAGTTTGTACGTTTGCTATACACTTTATTACTTTTATGTCATTAGACCTTGTAGGTTTATATTGCAGGATGTATATTATAGTTTTTGAAATTTGTTATTTGGTATGCAAGATTATTTACAAAATTTAACTTTAGCATGTTAAGAGTATTTTAATGTTTTCATGTTATTTTATAATATTTTTATTGTAGTGTAAATTTGGACTTTCTTGTATTTTTATGATATTAACAAATTTAATTTTCTTAATTTTTAAAATGTTATAAAATTTAAGTTTCTTATTTTAACTTTATTTAACTTTCTTATTTTATGTTTGAAGTATTATAAAATTTGACTTTCTCATTTTTTAAAATTATTCTAAAATGTAACTTTATTATATTTTAAAAATGTTATACAATTTATTTTTTTCATATTTTAACAATATTATAAAATGTAACTTTATTATATTTTAAAAATACTATAAAATTTATCTTCCTCATATTTTAAAAATATTATACAATTGAATTTCATTGTATTTTAAAAATATTATGAAATTTGTCTTTCTCATATTTTAAAAATATTATAAAATGTGCCTTCATTATAATTTTAAAAATACCATAAAATTTATCTTCCTCATATTTGAAAAATATTATAAAATTGAACTTTATTATATTTCTCATATTACATCAAATTTTTATTACAGTACTTTATTATATTTATTACAATACATTGTACTACATCTACAAACACTGCAACTAATGTGTACACTTCCCATTTATTATTAGACAGTAGCTACTTATATTTCACTATTAATGATTGATGTTGACAGCAGTATGACACAACAAAAACTAAAAAAACAGAAGTGTTACCAAGGTATAATATCCATATATTATCCAACAAGTATAATAATACCCACGATATTAATATTATTTCTTACTGAGATAGTCTGAAAGGGTTATGTAATCAGTTTACGAGTATCTTACAATGGACACCGTAACGAAAGGGTTAAACGCCCGAAGCGAACGTGTCGAGAAACGCAGACACATGTTCAACTGTTGAACAACGAATTTTTCGCACGACCTCTCCACGATTTTAACGCTTTCGATCAGTAATAGGATTTTAGCAATGACCAACAAGCTGATATTGTACACTCAAGTGGAACGTGGAGTTTCTTTTTAGTGTGGAGGTTAAATTCCATGTTTCTTTGTTAACAAATCTTCAGAGTGACATATTGGTAAGTTTTCAAGTTTAAAAATTTGTAAGTAAGGGAATTCATGTATTAGTGAAGCTTCATATAGTCATATTTATGAAATTCTAAATCTTTATATTTTTAACTTGTTAAATTTCCAAATTTTTTAAAAGTTTTTTAAACTTTCAAATTCCTAATTCTTCAGATGATTATATGTAGTGAAAAATTCTTAAATCGATACTTCCACAGTATAAAATTTTTGAAGCGTCAAATGATCACATTTCCAAGTCCCCAAATCCTCAATTTCACAAATCCCCAATTCTCCAAATTTTCGAATGATTATGTTTCCAAATTCTAAAATTATCAAAGTTCCAAATAGTCAAGTATCCAAATCCATAAATCCCCTAAATCCCTCAAATCCTCAAATCTCTAATTTCCCAAATTCTTAACTTCTCAAAGTCCCAAATTTCCAGATCTTCAAATCCACAAATCCCCAAATCTCCCAAATCCCTCAAATCCACAAATCCCTAAATTCCCAAGTTCCCAGATCTCCAAATTCTCAACTCCTCTAAATTCCCCAAAACCTCAAATCCCTAAATTCCCAAATTCTCAACCTCTCAAATTCCCAAGTTTCCAGATCTCTAAATCCACAAATCCCCCAAATACCTCAAATCCTCAAATCCCTAAATTCCAAAGTTTGAAGATCTCCAAATCCTCAAGTTCCCTAAATCGTCATATTCCTAAATTCTCGAATTCCCAACTTTCCACATATCCAAATTCTCCAAATCCTCCAAATTCACCGAATCTCCCAAATCCTAAAATTAAAAATTTCTAAATATTTGCTTTTCAAAGAAATCAGATTTGTTCCCGGAGTGTACGTGTGATCTCTCTCCTCGCTACATTGCCCGAAGGTACACGTCACTTTCGAGGTCTCCAGTTCCGGATCAGAACCGCCATCACTGCTAGATTATTAATGACTTTCGACATTCAATTACTCTACGCTATTTGCTAAAATTGTGCGAACATTGCTATTTCTTTCTTTTCTTTTTTTTCTATTTTTTCTATTTACAATTATAACCTTGATACGTTTACGTAGTGACGGCGTTTAAACCTTGAATATCGAGGTAGAGTCAAATTGGAATAAACAATATCAACAAATTTAAATACATATCATAATATATAATATTATCATACTAAATAATATCATCATAATAAATAATATCATCATAATAAATAATATCATTATAATATATATCATAATTTGAATTGTATATAAATTTGAGTATACATAGAATATAAAATTAAATGTATACATTTTTTACTCGTAGATACATAATGGTATCTACCATAACTTTAACAAAAAAAATTGATTGATCGTTTCACACAAAGGCTACCTTAACGAACAGTATCTTTACACGAACTAAATAACACACGTGCACTTACGAAATCATTTTTCGCGTCCAAATAAGCATATTCTCGGACCGTTTGCAAAGTGGTTGACTCACAATAACGTGAAACACAACACTCGCGAAATTCGAGTTACTACTGTTTTAACCGGAAATACGACCACAGAATGTTCCGCTACGAATTAGAATATTTAAATGGCCGTTATAACTGAGTCAAGATCCAGTTTCATACGAAGAAATTAAAACATGTAATGGTAGTACAATGTCAGAAATATATAAACATATGAGGGGAAGTTTAAATACATTTACGTAATATGAGTTTGTGGAGAGTATGTTAATACTTGTTTGCAAAAAGGGGTTGGAAAAAGAGTAGAATATTTATTTATTATAAAATACGTAAAACATGTAATTATTATAAGATGACTTTATGTAATATATTGTTTTTAATGTGAAAACGGTATGTAGTGATATGTTTATTAGTAACTGTCGAGAGCGACTCTAATTGGCTGTTTTTTGTTAATAATTTAATAACGAAGCTTTGAAAGCCATTTTTGCAAAGGAAAAACTTTTTCAGAATTAGCTAACGTACAAGAGTAATACTAGTTCCCACATCACCCAATTCCCACATTCCCCAATTTCGATATTCCCCAATTTCCACATTTCCCAATTCCCAAATCTCCAAATTTCCACATTCCCCAATTCCCAAATCTCCGAATTTCCAAATCTCCAAATTCCCACATCCCCAAATTCCCACATCGCCAGATTCCCACATCATCAAATTCCCACATTCCCCAATTCCCACATTCCCCAATTTCCACATTCCCCGATTCCCACATTCCCCAATTCTCAAATTTCCCCATTTCCACATTCCCCAATTTCCACTTTCCCTAATTCCCACATTCTCCAATTCCCACATTCCCCAATTCCCAAATCTCCAAATTTCCACATTCCCCAATTCCCAAATCTCCAAATTCCCACATACCCAAATTCCCACATCACCAGATTCCCACATCACCAAATTCTCACATTCCCCAATTCCCATATTCTCCAATTCTCAAATTTCCCCATTCCCACATTCCCCAATTTCCACATTCCCTAATTCCCACATTCCCCAATTTCGATATTCCCCAATTTCCACATTCTCCAATTCTCACATTCCCCAATTCCCAAATCTCCAAATTTCCAAATCTCCAAATTCCCACATCCCCAAATTCCCACATCACCAAATTCCCACATCCCCAAATTCTCACATCCCCAAATTCCCACGTCCCCAAAATTCCCAAATTACTCCTTTTCAAGAGCAATACTAGTTGTGAGACAACTTCAATTTTAATTTCCAAATTTTGTACATTTCTAAAGTACTCGAACCTGAAATTCATTTGTAACGTTATTGTGCAACACCACTATATTATCGAATTGTGTCAGCCTTTCTATATTTCGAAATAAGTCATTTAATACGTAACAACATAATATTACCTAGTCGATTGACGAAATAAGTATATTCATAGATATTTTGAATTAAAACCGCGGTTAGCTGCGGTTAAGTGAAGTAGCGAACTCAAGTAACTTGTGACTTGTGACAGTGACACTTGCGGTTGAAACAACCTCGAAAAAATCATTCTTGAGTAATTTAATGCAATGCAGAAATTTTGCAAGTTGAGTTTCGCGTTGCATCATTGCATGAAACACTTGGGACAAGCTTCATAAAAATGAATATATTTATAAAACTACTCGAAAAATATGACATAACATGTAAATCCATTTATACGTACTTGTACTCACTTTTAATATTCACATAGAAAAATATTTTTTAAATATATTTATAGGTACTTGTACACATTGTTAATTTCAGATAAGTGAAATAAATACTTTTATTTTTATTACAAGAAGAAATAAAGAAATGTGCACTTATAAAATTGGAATTACAAAAATAACAAAATTGTTACCTTATAAAATTCAAATCATAAAAATAACAAAATTTTTAACTAAATTATCAGCAACAGAAAAATGTGTTATATCCAGCTTAATAAAAATTAATAAAAATTACAGTAACAACACTAAAAACGATTATCCACTTGACATGTTTTCGTCGTAAATTGTATTTAAGTCGATGAAATTCGATGACTTTGCTAAACCGATGAATTAAGACAATCATGTTCCCCGTACTTGATGCGTTTCGTCAGAGCTCGAGGTGACCATTAACCATAATTAACCAACAAACCGAGAGATAATTGTTTAATGTTCTTGTTTCCCGTGCTGAAAGCGTTCAAGCATAAACGTTCTCGAAGGAAATCAGGTTAAACTTGCCAGGAATCTTCTGGTCGCACGAATGCGACTCGTTTGTAATCGTCTGGCAAAGCTTTCTGGGAAACTCGCTCTGAATTCTAACGCGCCAACACCTACCAGGATAACGGATGCGTAATTATTTGCGACTTTAATTACCGCCTTGTCGAACCCTCTTAATTGATTCCTAAATTTCGTCTACGGTATTTAAGATCCTTGATAATTGTTGAAAATTTCTCTTGGGGATTCTTAATTGTGTACTTCGTATGGTTAGATTAAGTATTTTCTAATCAGTTCTAAAATTTCCAGAAATTCCCAAAATTCCAAGATTTTAAATTTCTGAATTCTTCAAATTCCTCAAATTATTCAAATATCCACAAATTCTCAAATTCCCAAATCTCCCAATTCTCAAACCTCGAAATTCCCACATCTCCAAATTCCTATATCACCAGATTCCCACATCCCCAAATTCTCACATTCCCCAATTCCCACATTTCCCAATTCCCACATTCCCCAAACTCTCACATTCCCCAATTCCCACATTCCCCAATTCCGACATTCCCCAAATTCTCACATTCCCCAATTCCCACATTCCCCAATTCCCACATTCCCCAATTCCCACATTCCCCAATTCCCTCATTTCCCAATTCCCACATTCCCCAATTCCCTCATTTCCCAATTCCCACATTTCCCAATTCCCACATTCCCCAATTCCCACATCTCCAAATTCCCACATTCCCTAATTCCCACATTCCCCAATTCCCACATTCCCCAATTCCCACATTCCCCAATTCCCACATTCCCCAATTCCCAAATCTCCAAATTCCCACATCACCAAATTCCCACATTCCCCAACTTCCACATTCCCAAATTCCCACATCCCCAAAATTTCAAATCCCCAAATTCTCCAAATTCCCCAAATACCCAAAAATTCCCAAATTATAAAATTTCAAGACTCCAAATTCCCAGGAATTGCACAGTCCCAAAATTCTCCAAAATACCAACATCTCGAATCTCTAAAAATTTCAACAAGCAAAATCCCCACAAGTTATCCCATGACCCAAAGTATGACTAACACTCGAGGTTACACGTCCAATAATTTTAACATAACAACGATGTTCCGATGTTTCCTCTTCCGCTCTTTTTCACTTCCTTGCTACTGCGATAATTATGAAACAAGGTCTATATGTAACATAGAGTTAAAGAAGCACATGGCCCGTGACAAGAAAAGCCGGTCTATATTCGACAGATAAATGCGATGACTGTTTAACACTATGGAAAGACCCGTAGGCACGAGCCATCTCTAAAAATAATCGGTCTATCGGTTTTTCTAGCCTAACCGCGAACGAACCGAGATTAGGGCTTTGTCCTTCTCTACTAATATCTTCTTCTTTACCAATATCTTCTTCTCTGTTTTATGAACTTCCAGACTTCAAGGTTAAACACACTGCTTATCTATTATTTTTTTTTATTTACTATATGGTTGATATTTCTCATGATTTGATGCGGTTACAATCGTTGGAAGTCGCTTATTATGATGTTACTACATTTTTCAGTAAAATTTTATTTCATACTGTTCTCGATTTTATTGAACAGAAATTTTTGCAGAATATTTTTATCGGGCAGAAAATTATTATTCATAAATATTCTATTATAATGAAGAAAAACTTGACTCATCTTTACAATAATCAATTTCTGTATAAACATTATACGATTTTAATCAAAAATAGGTATAATTTATTTTTATAATAAATTTGAAAGAAAAAATTCTTGATGAAAAATGATTTGTTATATTGTAACAAAAAATAATGTACTGTTTGTGTAAAATTGAGCTTGCAAAGCTTCTGGACTTTCATTCGATAAATTTTATAAAAGAATGTAATATAATATAACTTGATGTAGCATAGTATAATGTAACATAAAATGATTCCGTTGTTGAATAAAATCTATGCAAGAGTAATGTCACAACGGACAGGTTATACAAAGTAAAATTCCATTCATTCATTTCCACATTAAATCAGCAGCTCAGATTAGCAATCACGAACGTCCATAAAAACTGTGCAATCATGCAGCTGTCTCTAAATCCATAAATAAATAATATTTCCATGTTTAGACAATTGCTGAAGATGACGTTAGAGATATTAGTTTTTTGCACGCAACCTACTGTCACGAAATTAGTGTTTTCATTAAATTGGAAGGTAGTTGATTGAAACATTCTGATACATGTTTCGAGTTATGCATTTACATAGATTGTAACCTACTTACTATTTTTCACAAAAGAGTAGAACGTGTGCTATTAATTTACTGACCTTGATGCACGCGACATTCTCAAGTTTCTTCAATTTGAATATAATTTATTATGCAAATCAAATTGAATAATATATGTTGCGTATATTGTGCATCATATGAAGCGTATTATATGAACATATTGTTAAATATGTATGTTATTCAAATGTATATTTTATTATAGTATTTGTACATTAATAATAAATATAACATATTTACTGCAATATACAGAGTGTCTCACAAATAGTAGATCCCTGAAAGAGGTGGTAGAGGACGTGATACTGAATAAGATTTTCCTTTGCAAAATTGGCGTTTGAAGCTTCGTTTTTGCATTATTAAGGAAAAACACGGACCAATCAGAGCGCAAGGATTACGCATGCGCAGACGTGAGAGTGATAGCTTCGGATAACGCGTAGTTATCCAACGAGTGGTAATGCAACGCGTGGTAATGCAACGTGTGGTAATTTTATGCGTAGTAATCCAACGCATAGTAATACAACGCGTAGTAATACAGCGTGTGGATATCCAACGCGTAGTAATCTAGCGCGTGCATATTCAACGCGTAGTAATTCAACGCGTAATAATGCAACGCGTGGTAATTCTAAGCGTAGGAATCTAATGCGTGGTAATCTAACGCGTAGTAATCCAGCATGTGGATATCTGACGCGTAGTAATTCAGCGCGTGGATATTCAACGCGTAGTAATACAACGCGTGGTAATTCTAAGCGTAGGAATCTAACGCGTAGTTAACCAACGCGTAGTAATCCAACGCATCGTAATACAACGCGTGGTAATCCTACGCGTAGTAATGCAACGCGTGGTAATTTTAAGCGTAGGAATCTAACGCGTAGTAATCCAGCGTGTGGATATCTAACGCGTAGTAATCCAGCGCGTGGATATTCAACGCGTATTAGTTCAACGCATAGTAATACAATGCGTGGTAATCTAACGCGTAGTTAACCAACGCGTAGTAATCCAACGCGTCGTAATACAACGCGTGGTAATCCTACGCGTAGTAATCCTCGCGCTCTGACTGATCCGTGTTTTTCCTTAATAATTCAAAAACGAAGCTTCAAATTTTTTGCAAAAGAAAATCTTATTTAGAATAACGTCAGGTACCCCTCATTTCGGGGACGACTAGTTATGAAGCGCCTTGCCTTGTATAATCACTAGAATAATCAATAAATAATATGAAAAACGATTTAAACATCACTTTCAAGAACAAAGTTCAATAACTGAAGAATTATAGTGTCAAGGTATTTACCGACATATTGCAGATTGTTCGAAAATAAAACTAAAGATCATTGAGAATAAATGATTTCTCTTTGTGCAAACGTGAGAAATAACACGCATGCAATAGAATATTGAACAAAGACTGTCTCTTGCACTATTAACGCTCACCATTCAATGTGCGTATTCAATTCTCCGCAAAGAATATTACAAAGGATCATTGCGTCAATTTTAGCCTGCAACAATGCCAATTTATACGATTTATACGCGCTATTGTGTACTGCGATGGACTAAAAGCTTCATTAGTATCACTATCTTATTTCATGGATATGTCTACACCATGGGGCTCAAATTCGATGAATCACATTTCGGAATAAAATAGATTATTTGTTGTGCGAGAGTTGGGGAATTTGGGAAATTAAATATTTGAGAATTTCGGGGATTTGGAAATTTGAAATTTAGGAATTTGGAAGATTGAGAAGTTGGGGATTTGAAGAATTAAAAATTTGAGAATTTGGTGAATTCAATATGTGAGAATTTGAGGATTTGGAGAATTAAATGTCTGAGAATATAGGGATTTGAAAAAATAGAAATTTGCCAGTTTAGAAGAATTGAGAATTTAGAATTTGGAAAATCAAAAATTTGAGGGATTCAAAGTACTCGAAAATTCAAAACTTCAGGTATTCAAACATTTTCAGATCCATTCACTATGAAAATCTCTTATACATCAGTGAAACCTCACCACAACCTCAAGAGCCCAAATAAATCCAAGAAAATGTACGTCCAAAAAAAATTGCAGAATCTGCACACGAGTCCTCATGCAAATGGCTCGCAGAAGTGTACAAAGGCTAGCGAATCAGCGTACAAGACGAAGGTGAAGAGAAATCATCCTTAATGGTCCCAACGAGTGAAGGAATTCGCGGAACGTGCATAACGGTGATGGTGTAATCCCCGAGAAAAAAAGAATCGGTGGCATGGTCTTGATAAAAAGGAAAACAAGAAGAGAAGAATATATCGAACGGCAGCTAATAATCGCCTTGAGCCCCGGTTGGACCTTCTCGAACGGCTCGCGTTACTTTATCGGGTTCTCTTGGAGTTACCAGAACACACGCTTGAAAGTATGCGAATTCAATTCACCTTGGACGGTTCAACGATACCGAGAAAAGATTGCAATGCTAAGTCGTCGGATTATAAAGTTCTCTTTGATGTGGAACTGCGAAATTGTGCTGAGTGTTGTTATATCTGATTGGGAGCTAATTGTATGTTGCATGTGTGGACATTGGCGTGGAGGTAAAGTGAACATACTTACCTAGTGTGGAGGTAGGTAAGCTAGGTCGAACGTGCAAGAATAGGATTGAAATCGACTAGGATGCAAACTAACACATCTTAATATGTGGACGATGTGATGTTATATACGATTCGGAGCTAATTGTATGTTGCATATGTGGACATTCGTGTAAAGGTGGAAGTGTGAAGCTAGAGTGCAAGTATTATATGATGTACATTTGGTATATGATATACATATGATGTACACATCATGTACATATACATATGAAATACACATGAACACATATGAATACATATGAATACATATGAATACATATGAATACATATGAATACATATGAATACATATGCATATACACATGACATACATATGATGTACATGATACATATAAGGCATATGATATACATATTCATATGAAATGCACATGAACACATATGAATACATATGAATACATATGCATATACACATGACATACATATGGTGTACATGTTACACATAAGGCATATGATATACATATTCATATGAAATACACATGAATACATATGAGTACATATGAATACATATACATATGAAATACACATGAACACATATGAGTGCATACGAATACATATGCATATACACATGACATTCATATGACGTACATGATACACATAAGGTATACGATATACATAAAATACTATATAATACTATAAATTACTATATCACCATAATACTACATATGACTATTTTTTGGAAAATGATTTACTTCAAATTATTAAACCGAACGAGCTACCGTGCAAAGGGCTAATAGATGATAATCGAGATAATGTCATCAAAGAAATGATATATTTCGACGCAGTACCGCTTCGTTTTTCATTCATGGAAACGTGAAAGTTTAATCAGCACGAAACGTGTTCGATATGATTCAACATCTGATTACGTAATTTCATTGTGCGAACGATCGTACGAACGTTTGCATATCTCGTGCAAATCGAGCGGTTTCGAGAGCCCGTGTATGCAACCGCAGCACCTTTACAGGGTCAATATGATATGTGTACAGAAATCTCACTGACGAGTGATCAAACGCTTCGCAATAATTTTCATTTCGACAGACGCGGTGTTATTTGAGTGCTGTTCTGGCGTTTGTGAATATCTTTTGAGTTAAAGACATTGATGTGCATTTTATGGATAATGCAGATGTATGCAACGAAAATGTTTTAATATCAAAACTTAATATCTGACACAATTAAAAAAACCTTTGAGTGAAAATTACCTTTCAAGACATACATTACGTATTCAAAGAATAAATTAGAATAAAAAATAAACAAAAGTCAAAATATGAATTAACAAACATACTAAGTGTTAATCTCCATAAATTTGAAGTATCTCAATAAAAATTATGATTCAAAGAAGAAGACCTGTCAATATGTCGAACGATAGTTTCAATGTTTAATGGAAGAAAATATTTTCTGAAGTACGCAGACGATGGTTTTCAGGGCATTTGAACGCGTTACCCAGTCGCGCAACAACGTCGAGAAAAACTGCCATGTCTGGAGGTAAAACTACTTGTGTCTGTTTTCTACGTTGCATTGTTGTGTGTCGACACGCGTTGAAAGCGTTAGAGGAAAAACGCGGTGACATACAGGTTGACGAATGAGGAAGAAAGGCCGCACGCGGCTGAACGAAAAAAAAAGAAAAATGAAATGAAACAGCAGAAATACGCTTCTCTATTATTCTGCGTTGAACAGGCGGGGTTTTAAACCTCGATGCGTGAAAAATATCGCGGGAGGAACGTTAATAGGTGTCACATTGACAATCATGACCGAGGGGTGAAATAGGTGAAAAAAAGAGAAATTTATAAAATTTGTGTAACAGAAATTGAATTTGGATGTAGTCATTTACTATTGCGGGGGTGAAATAGATGGAAAGAGAGAAGTTTATAAAATGTAATAAACAGTTTAGTTTATAAAATTAAGTAATATACGCTTTGGATAACCACGCGTTGGATAATTACGCGTTGGATATCCACAGGCTGTATTACTACGCGTTGTATTACCACGCATTAGATTCCTACGCTTAGAATTACCACGCGTTGAATATGCACGCGCTAGATTACTACGCGTTGGATATCCACACGCTGTATTACTACGCGTTGTATTACTACGCATTGGATTACTATGCGTAGGATTACCACGCGTTGCATTACCACGCGTTGCATTACCACGCGTTGGATTACCACGTGTTGGATTACCACGCGTTGCATTACCACGCGTTGCATTACTACGCGTTGGATTACCACGTGTTGGATTACCACGCGTTGGATAACTACGCGTTGGATATCCACACGCTGTATTACTACGCGTTGTATTACTACGCATTGGATTACTATGCGTAGGATTACCACGCGTTGCATTACCACGCGTTGCATTACCACGCGTTGGATTACCACGTGTTGGATTACCACGCGTTGCATTACCACGCGTTGCATTACCACGTGTTGGATTACCACGCGTTGCATTACCACGCGTTGCATTACTACGCGTTGGATTACCACGTGTTGGATTACCACGCGTTGGATAACTACGCGTTGGATATCCACACGCTGTATTACTACGCGTTGTATTACTACGCATTGGATTACTATGCGTAGGATTACCACGCGTTGCATTACCACGCGTTGCATTACCACGCGTTGGATTACCACGTGTTGGATTACCACGCGTTGCATTACCACGCGTTGCATTACTACGCGTTGGATTACCACGTGTTGGATTACCACGCGTTGGATAACTACGCGTTGGATATCCACACGCTGTATTACTACGCGTTGTATTACTACGCATTGGATTACTATGCGTAGGTTTACCACGCGTTGCATTACCACGCGTTGCATTACCACGTGTTGCATTACCATGCGTTGCATTACCACGCATTGCATTACCACGCGTTGCATTACCACGCGTTGGATTACCACGCGTTGAATAACTACGCGTTGGATATTCACGCATTAGATTCCTACGCTTAGAATTACCACGCGTTGCATTATTACGCGTTGAATATGCACGCGCTATATTACTACGCGTTGGATATCCACACGTTGTATTACTACGCATTGGATTACTACGCGTAGGATTACCACGCGTTGCATTACCACACGTTGCATTACTACGCGTTGGATTACCACCCGTTGGATAATTACGCATTATCCGAAGTTGCCGCTCTCGCGTCTGCGCACGCGTAATCCTCGCGCTCTGACTGGTCCGTGTTTTTCCTTAATAATTCAAAAACGAAATTTCAATTTTATAAATTTCTATTACGTTGACATAATAGGAATTAAACTTGATGATGGATATACTGCTGCTCATACTGAGGTGCTCATACATTGTTAACACTTTAATGGCTGCTCACACATGTGTGTGATGATTGGAGGAACGTAGGTGGTTGCTTTAATAATTGTCACACAAAAGAATCAGTAAAATCAGTAGTATCAGTAGTATCCGTAGCATCAGTAGTATAACGATATGATGAAACAGGAATACGTACAATAAAATCAACAAAATATAAAACTAATAATATAACACTATAATAAAGCAGAAGAATATCAGTACAATAAACCGAATCATTCCGCATGATTTCCCATCTCCAGCATTTAGATATCAACTCGAACTAACTAACGAGTAACAACAAATAAAATAACAATTTCCCAAATGTATTGTTGAACAATGCCCATAAAACTGACAAGAATATTTCACTCCAAAGTGATTCTCTCGCAAGCATTTCCCAGAGTATCGTATTAAAACGATATTTCAACCCGATACCAACAATCCCATACGATATTTTTTCAGGCTTCGGTACAAATGTTCCAACCGCGAACAATGCATCAGGTGCAACAGAATAACTGCGCGCCGTGTTAACCAGATACTAATTCGTACGAAGTACGAGCGTACACTCCGATAAAGTGTAAGCTTCTTTCGGATAGATATACGTAAACGTCACAGGTTTCATTCCGCAAATATTTGCATTTGTAAATCATTTTTATTTTCAAGCTTTCAAATTTTACGAATTCAATTCAGCATAGATCTTCTAATCCTCTGGACACCTGTGTCACAAAATTGTGAATCTATCTGAAAATCCAAAATCCCAAATTCCTGTATTCATAGACCTTCAAACCCCTCAAGCACCTGTGTCACAAAATTCTGAATCAATTTTGAGAGTCCGTAAGCCCAAATTCTCGCATCCATAGACCTCCAAACCCCCCAAAAACCTACGTCTCGAAATTCCGGGGAACAGAATTCTTCTGGGAAATTCTTGGAGAAATTGGGAATTGGGGAAGTTGTGAATTCGGGAAAGTGGAAGTGCAGGAATTGGGAATTGAGGAAAATTGAGGTTGGGGAAATTAGAAATCGGGAAAATTACAAATTAGGAAAATTGGGAATTGAGGAAATTAGAAATTAGGAAAATTGGGAATTGGGGAAATTGTGAATTAGGGAAAGTGGAAGTTGGGGAATTGGGAATTGAGGAAATTGGGAATTAGAGAAAGTGGAAGTTGGGGAATTGGGAATTGGAGAAATTAGAAATTGGGAAAATTAGAAATTAGGAAAATTGGGAATTGGGGAAATTAGAAATTGGAAAAAATAGAAATTAGGGAAATTTGGAAAATTGAAAATTGAGAAAACTGAGAATTGGGAAATATCTGAATCCATCAGAAATTCCACATTCCCAAATTCCCCTATTCATACACCTCCAAATCCCAAATCCCTCAAACACTAAAACCACCCCAAAAATCCAACCTCCCCGTAAGTTTCTCTCCGCACAAAAAATCCCAAAAGACGAACAGATCGATCGTCATATATTTCCCATAGGGAAAGTATATTTGCCGTAGACTGTACGTACATATGTTCGTTACCGGTGAAAACACAGTCAGGTTCGAGTGAAACGGACAGAGAGAACATTCAACGATCACGGATCGTTGCACGTGGCTGCGGCAATTCCGCGTGCGTGCACACGCGCGTGAAATACCGCGAGTCGATGAGCCATAGTCTGACTAATTGCATTCGAGCGTTCGTTTCGCTTTTGGTGCTCGCGATTCCGCATCGCGCCGATCCGACGAAAAATTTGCAACCGACCCCGTCGACAAATTTCAATGAAATTGCCACGACACGCCCTCGAGTAAAACGCAAACACGTTTAATACCGACCCCCGCGAAATAACGTTCGCCTCGCGGAAATAAACGTACCGGTGAGTTACGTTTAATCGTAGCGTTGTTATACAGACTCTTTTTGTCCGCCGCGTCGCACCGATCGTAAAAGGTGCCATTACGCTGCCATTTTGAATGCGGTTTTTGGTTCGCTAATGGGACAGGCTGGCCAGGAAATTAAATTCAATTCCGTTACGGGGCTTTGCGGCCGCTAATCGCACATTTTTCTTGATATGAAACCATTTATTTCTTTTGGGAAATTGACAAAACTGAGAATTGGGGAAATTGCGAATCGGGGAACAGGTAATGGAGGAAATTTGGAGTTGGGGAATTGGAAATTGGAGAAAGTGGGAATTGGGGAATTGAAAATTGGAGAAATTGGGAATTGGGGAAATTGAGAATTGGAGAAAGTGGGAAATGGGGAATTGAAAATTGGGGAAATTAGGAATTGGGGAAATTGAGAATTAGGGAAAGTGGGAATTGGGGAAATTAGGAATTAGGGAAAGTGGAAATTGGGAAAATTGGGAATTAGGGAAATTGGGAATTGGGGAAATTGGGAATTGGGGAAATTGAGAATTGAAGAAAGTGGGAAATGGGGAATTGAAAATTGGGGAAATTAGGAATTGGGGAAAGTGGAAATTGGGAAAATTGGGAATTAGGGAAATTGGAAATTGGGGAAATTGGGAATTGGGGAAATTGAGAATTGAAGAAAGTGGGAAATGGGGAATTGAAAATTGGGGAAATTAGGAATTGGGGAAATTGAGAATTAGGGAAAGTGGAAATTGGGGAAATTAGGAATTAGGGAAAGTGGAAATTGGGAAAATTGGGAATTAGGGAAATTGGAAATTGGTGAAATTGGGAATTGGTGAAATTGGGAATTGGGGAAATTGGGAATTGGGAAAATTGGGAATTGGGGAAATTGGGAATTGGGGAAATTGGGAATTGGGAAAATTAGGAATTGGGGAAATTGATAATTGGGAAAATTAAAAATTGGAGAAATTAGGAATTGGGAAAAATTGGAAATTGCAAACCTAGTATCTCCTTAAAAATAAAATCCTGGCGCCCAGGAAAAAACTTCAACTCCAACTTCAACCTGCACTTAACGCATCACCAATAAAAATGTTCACATTCGAAACAAATGCAAAGATAGCAAATAATCACCTGATTAAAATCGCGAAAATTCGAAGCTAAAGCACATAACTGTGTTTCAAATAACGAAAAGAGATATACCGACATAAAATGTCGGCAGAATAAATCATATAGGCCATGCAACGAATGCAGCTTCCAGAATTCATAAAATCACATTCCAGCTTCCCTCACCTGAACCCGTATGAAAATTGGACGACGGCTGTGTGAATACGCAAATATTCCGGGATATATGAATAACACGTTACATATGTATAATACGAAGGCCGCGTAGAGAACCGATTCATACGAACGTGACTGTTTTTCAGACGACTCTTTTGCTTCGTGGTTTACTGCGTTTCCCGACCGAGAACACCGGAAATGCTGGAATTTCTTTCGACGCGACTCTGAAGGACGTTTTGTTTCTTGCGATCGTGTGTAAACGGTCACACTTTTATTGTCGATATTAAATCCCCTGCGAAATGTCACTTCATCCTTTCAGATAAACGGACAATGAAATATTTGAATGAATAAAATGAATTTTATAGATATGAGATTGTTTGAAAGGAGGGAGGTTTAAATAGAGAAGACAGAAGGATGATTTTAAAATTATTTTAATGATGAACTTTGTGGATGAAGTGTTAACTATTATTATACTGAGCTATTAACTATTGACTATTGACTGCAGAAAAGATTGATTATTAACTATTAATTATTGGTTATTAACTACAGTATTGTCTCGAAATAAGCAACACGCTTAGGAACGGACATTTGCTAATTTCAAAAGTGGTATGATATTCGGCTTGATTTTGTTTTTTGAATCGCTATGTGTTAGAGTACGCGTTGGATTATTACGCGTTGGATTACTACGCGTTGGTTAACTACGCGTTAGATTACCAAGCGCTAGATTCCTACGCTTAGAATTACCACGCGTTGCATTACTACGCATTGAACTACTACACGTTGAATATGCACGCGCTAGATTACTACGCGTTGGATATCCACGCGTTGTATTACTACGCGTTGGATTACTACGCGTTGGTTAACTACGCGTTAGATTACCACACGCTAGATTCCTACGCTTAGAATTACCACGCGTTGCATTACTACGCGTTGGACTACTATGCGTTGAATATCCACGCTCTGGATTACTACGCGTTGGATATCCACACGCAGGATTACTACGCGTTAGATTACCATGCATTAGATTCCTACGCTTAGAATTACCACGCGTTGCATTATTACGCGTTGAATTACTACGCGTTGAATATGCACACGCTAGATTACTACGCGTTGGATATACACACGTTGTATTACTACGCATTGTATTACTACGCGTTGGATTACCACGCGTTGCATTACCACGCGGTGCATTACTACGCGTTGCATTACCACGCGGTGCATTACTACGCGTTATCCGAAGCTGCCGCTCTCGCGTCTGCGCATGCGTAATCTTCGCGCTCTGATTGGTCCGTGTTTTTCTTTAATAATTCAAAAACGAAGCTTTGAACCCCATTTCTGCAAAGGGAAATCTTATTCAGAATCACGTCAGCTATCCCCCATTTCATGGATCTACGCTAATTGTGAGACACCCTGTATACACTAGTTGTGAGACACCCTATATACATGTTCTGTCTTCTCTTCACTAAACTATTCGATCAATCACAAAAATTACTAGTTTCGGATCTCTCACTTGGCGACCGACTTCAATCAAAGAAGCTGAGCAATTTATATTCGAAAATACTTATTCTATCAGAAAAGAAGCTTAGGTGCTTGAAAGTTCACATCACGTTAACAGCATAGTTCCGCAAGTTTTGTCATTCCGCCAGAAAAGCATTAAGGAAGTTATTTTCTGTGAAGTTTTACTTCCACTAAGTTTTGAAAGTGGAACACTGTCTGATTAATAAGTTGATGACATATTTTAATTACAAAAAGTGACTGTCAATGAATTGGGAAAATTGGAAATTGGAGAAATTGAGAATTTAGGAAAGTGAGAATTGGAGCAATTGGAAATTTGGAACATTGCAAAATTTGAAAATTTGTGATTGCAGCAATTTAGGACTTTGCATTATTGGAATTTAACACTGGGAATTTGGGAATTTGTAAATTTAGAAACTTGAAAATATAATCCTGTAGTAATCTGTCAACCCAGAAATTCATACCTCCGATAATCGTAACTTACGAACAATAAACATTTTTCCAATTTAAAAAAATTGAATATTTAAAATTCCAGAACTTCTAAAATTAAAAATAAAAAATGTAACAATCCACAAAACTAAAAATTGTGGATCCAAAATTCTTAAAATTAAACAATTGCTCCCACACTATAAATAATTTCTTCATGAACAATTCCTAGGATCCCCATTGATAATTCCCTCGACCTAATGAGATCCTTACACAGCATTAAATCCTTGGCACGACGGAAGTGGGATCACTTACATAACCTCGTACAAGTGCAACAGGTATGCGAGTCCTTCGACAAGAATTACAAACACCCGCACTAACCTGTGATACGCGTGTGTGCACACACGCTTCGGGTTAGGCTGCCGTGCAATTTATTTTATGTTCGTTTTAAGAGGCAATTCGACGGTACGTGTATACACAACCTGTGGTTACCGATGTTCATCTACGTGCTTTTATGATTTTACGATTATCCACCACGATCTTGCTAAACGATGCTAATAATTTAATAAACCGAAAATGAAACAGGCAAATTGCTGGTTATTTATTGTCATAGGATACCATTTTGTAAACTTTCGAGTCAAAGTGTTATTAAAGAGAAACGAATTGAGGAAGTGTGTCTTTGATTTATATTCTTGTTAGATAGTTTGTTTCTAATGTTTGTGTTATTTTAAACTGAACATTTTTATGGAGAAAAATGCATATGGTAATAAATATATGAAGGAATTTTTTGGGTGGTGGAAAATATTTTGAGATATTTGTTGTTCAAAAATTTAGGACATTCTTTACTTCTTTTGAGTATAATCAGCTGTTTGATGCAAATAAAATAATTTTATTAATAGTATTAATGATTGGTGTTCAAAAATTTAGGATACTTTTTGCTTCTTTTGAATGAACTCAACTTTTTAATATACATGGTGCAATTTTGTTAATAATATTAATTATTACTGTTCACAAAATTAGAACCCTCTTTGCTTTGTTTTGAATAAATTACCTTTTTAATATACATAATGTAATTTTGTTAATAATATCAATTTTTACTGTTCAAAAATTTGAGACACTCTTTGCTTTGTTTTGAATAAAATACCTTCTTGATATACATAGTGCAATTTTATTAATAATATTAATTACTGCTATTCAAAAATTTGAGGCACTCTTTACTTGTTTTGCATAAAATCACCTTTTGATATACATAGTGCAATATTGTTAATAATATTAATTAATGCTGCTCAAAAATCTGAAACACTCTTTGCTAGTTTTAAATAAAATCATTTTATTATTTCATAAGTAAATTCATTTTATTAATAACATTAATAACATTGAATTAGTGAAACATTTTTAAAAGCAGACATTTTTGTACAATAAATAAAGACATTGTTCAGACAAAGATAGTAGCATCAAGAAAATATTCATTCGGTAGAATTCAGCCGAAGCAGAGAAACCAGAATCTGACTTGAGCCATTCTCCTCAGTATACAGTATAGAGATTTAAATTGAAATTACAGTCTCGACGTCGCTAATTACTTCTATCACGAGTGGAATTAAAATTGCACGAGCTGCTCAATAGGGCAGTGCATGCACTTTCCTGACTGTCGACTGTTGCACATGTGATCGTGTCGGATCTGCTTAAGGTCGAGCCAGAAGCAGAGAGCTTCGTTTAGTCTCATACATTTACATCATTGTCGACTAACGCTTTATTCGACGCATTGCTATCGCTTCAACTAATATCGCACGAATTTCATAAACTTAACCCTGATGCACCTTCAAATAATTGCGATACGGATGCTGGTTATGTCTGACAAACTTAAATGGCGCTCGTCTTATTTCAAATGTACATAATGCATGTATGTGTGTATGCATATGTGTCAACGCATGAAGTACTTTTAATTGCATTGAAAGGCGGGAAAAATGACTTAAGGGAATTTATAAGCACAATATATATTTTTATGACAATATAATTCTATATAGTAATGCAATTTTAATTAGTAAGGTAATATAATTTTATGACAAAGAAGATTGAGTTTAACTTGTTATTTTAGACATCTTGTTATTTAACTTGGTATTTGATTAACTTGTTATTTTGGAAAACTTGTTATTCTGATCATAAAAAATATTTCTACATTAATTACATAGTATGTGAAGACTGCAAGTTTAATTATAAAATGGATTAATTTATATACTGATCACACGTGTAAAAATTTCCATATCTTCAAATCTTCAACTTTCTATATTTCCTAAATTTCCAAATCCCCAAATTTCTAAATTTCAAAGATCTAAATTTCCAGCTGTCCAAATCTCTACATCCATTTTTCAAAAACCGTTCCAAATTACGCATCCAACAATAGCGATATTTTCGAAGATCCGTCTATTTCGATCCGGCGATTCCATGAAACCGTTCTTGAATCACCGTTGTCCGATTCGTGAACGACAAAAGTTACATTGTCAAAACAGTGATACAACTTTCCTCACAAACTATCCTATTTTCATCCGATGTAGGTAGATTTGTATTTCTTAACAATATTTTGTGTAGCATGAATCAACATGTTATTGTATCAGTTTCTATAAAGGGATCGAGGTACAAAACATATTTGTAATTGATAATATTGAACACATATGTGATGAATATGTACATATATTATACAGGATGATTCACATATGAGAGACTTCTCATTTTTTTTACATATGGAAACAAAATGTTTCTCATATATATTAGTTACTTGTGGAACAGTGTTAGTTGTGGTAAGTCTACATGTTAGACATATGATTTTACAGTTGTTGTGCTACTTTACATATGATTCTACTACTGACATATTATTCCACATATGATTCTACTGCTGACATATTATTCCACATATGATTCTATAGCTAACATATTATTCTACATATGATTCTATAGCTATCACATTATTACACATATAATTCTATTTATAATATATCATTCCACACATGATTCTACATATAATGGATACATTCTACATATGATACCATGACGTAGCTGACATATCACTGTACATATAATTCTACAGTTACCACATTCCACATATAATATAACACATATGACACACATGATTCTACACTCGACATATTCTACATACTATTGTCGATATGCTTTGTAGTCTATATGTAACTACACATACGTGTATATTCACACATATTCTATTACCGATATATTATTACTTTAAGTGAGATAGAAGAACTATCTAAATAGAACCTAAATAGAACCTATCGTCGAAAAAAAATAAAAACCACAGTTCCATGTAGTTGTAAGGTAAAATCAGTTTGATCGAAAGATAGCCAAATGAATCTCGTTAAAGAAATGTCATGAAGGGCATTTGTCGTCATGTTGGTCGTGACCAATTCATTGTCGCTTCAACGAGAGAGCGAAAATATCGCTTCGACTGACCATGTCTATTTATAAACCTTCTTAAGGAGATTCTCGGATGTTTCGTTTATTCCTCTCCTTCTTTTTTACAACAATAACGCCTGCTGTTTTGTGGATACCGAAAATCGAGAGAACAAGGTGGAGAGTATAGCGTGTACCAAGGAACAGAACGATTAATCGTCGTATCGTTTTCAACGTATCCTTTACACACCATGGGATCCTGCAGAGTCGCCTGAAACTTCGATCGTATTTTCTTCTGGAGTTTTCAGAGTTTTATAGGAAGTAGTGATGGACAGCGGGGGCGTGATGCGCACACACGGTTCACGTGTGTACGCGAGTATGAAATTGAACTTTTTTAGAGAAAGTCTTCTTTTAGTTTCTTTTAGATTTTTTGGGGGAAATTTTCAGTTTCTGAGTTTGGAAGATTTGAACGTATGAAAATTTTCACGTGATAGATTATTAAACTTGATTTCGGAGTTTTTTAATACTTTTAAATATTTTTAGTTTTTTGGATTTTCTTGCGTGAAAATTAGAGAAGCTTGAAACTTATGATTGTGGAGATCTACGTGCTTATATGTTTGAGGTGTGGGAATTTATAACTTTGATATTTGCAGGTTTCTATATTTTTGGATTTCTAGCTTTCTATATGTCAAAATTTTTACAATTCTTCTACAACTTCTACAGTTCTACAATTTTATATTTTGACAATTCTACATTTCTACAATTTTACATTTTGATAATTCTACATTTCTAAAATTACACTTCGACAATTCCACACTTCTACAATTTTACATTTTGATAATTCTACACTTCTACAATTCTATATTTCTACAATTTTACATTTTGATAATTCTACATTTCTACAATACTACATTTTGGCAATTCTACACTTCTAAACTCCTGCATTTCTATATTTCAACATCCCTAAATATTCTCCATTTACAAGTTTCTAAATAACCACTTCTACTTCTTATTAAAAAATGAAGAATTTCTCTATTTTCAATCAGATGTCAAACACAATTCAGTTTGCAAACCATATCTTTACGACTTTACATAACAGTCCGAAACTCAGTACAGTTAAAGACCTAAATTTTCGCCTCAAACATCACGTAACAACATGAGGCCGATATTATAAAATTCATAGAAGTTCCAACATGATTCACACAGTTATATTTCCATTACAAAATGCAGATGTAAAAATTGTTAGTTATTAATACCATAATTAAGTTTAACGAATTTTTTCCGCAAAGTCTTAACTGCTGCAGTGATTTATGAGGACGAGTATCGAATGTTGGTCGAACCAGTGACTATTTGTCACTGGTTTCAGCTTCAAACGAAAAGCCACCATTTGTCTTGGTTGTCTCGTCAAAAATTTTAAATCGTAGCTTGCTGCGCTGCCTTTGAAACCGAGCATCATTTGTATCGCGAAGATCACGATAAAACGATTTTTTCGTTTTATTCGCGTCTTTCATCCATTTGTTTCAAATTCAAGAAAATTAGGGCGTCGCAGATTTTATCGAGACTTCCAGATTTTTATTTAGAAATTTTTAATCATTTGCGCTCCAAAGGTGACTCACAGCCACCATTATATTTAATACAATAATTTTAAATAAGCATTTTTTAACTGATTCTATAACATGACACGTGTGATGTATGAACATAGTGAAACAAACAATAGTGGAAATTGTTAGTAAAGAAATAATAACGTTAAGAAAATTTGTTTAACTTTTTAACTAAGTTTTAAACTTGTTGCTAAACAGTCAAATTACCTTCGAGTGCAAAAGGTTAAATTTGCAAGTCTGTAAACCTGTGGTTGGAGAAAGTGGAAATTGGGAAAAGTGGGGATTAAGAAAATTGAGAATTGGGGAAAATGGGAATTGAGGAAATAGAGAATTGGGAAATTGGGAATTGGGGAAAGTGGAAATTGGGGAAATTGGGAATTGGGGAAATTTCGAATTGGGGAAATTTGGAATTAGGGAAATTGTAAATTGGGAAATTGAGGAATTAGGAAAATTGAGGAAATTGAGAATTCGGGAATTTGGAAATTTGGGAATTGGAAAAATTAGAAATTGGGAAAATTGCAAATTGGGGAAATTGGGAATTGGGGAAATTGGGAATTGGGGAAATTGGGAATTGGGGAAATTGGGAATTGGGGAAATTGGGAATTGGAGAAATTGGGAATTGGGGAAATTGGGAATTGGGGAAATTGGGAATTGGGGAAATTGGGAATTGGGGAAATTGGGAATTGGGGAAATTTGGAATTGGGGAAATTGGGAATTGGGGAAATTGGGAATTGGGGAAATTGGGAATTGGGGAAATTAGAAATTGGGAAAATTGCAAATTGGGGAAATTGGGAATTGGGGAAATTAGAAATTGGGAAAATCGCAAATTGGGGAAATTGGGAATTGGGGAAATTAGAAATTGGGAAAATTGCAAATTGGGGAAATTGGAAATTGAGGAAATTAGAAATTGGGAAAATTGCAAATTGGGGAAATTGGAAATTGAGGAAATTAAGAATTCGGGAATTTGGAAATTTGGGAATTGGGGAAATCAGAAATTGGGAAAATTGCAAATTGGGGAAAGTGGAAATTGGGAAATTGAGAATCGGAAAAATTGTGAATTGTAGAAATTGGGAATTCGAAACCCATGTGCATTCCATAAAATAAATTAATAATTAATAATAATGGTTTCGATAATGATAAAATTACCGTTTAAATGATTCGATAAAGCGAAACTGGTTTTATGTATTGAGCCGATTAATTAATTTTCATCCTGTACAATATCCGGTGTTTACTGGAATCGGCGGGAAAATATAATTAGAGAGACTGTTGCTGCATTTGAAGCAACAGGCCAAACTCGTTGAGAGCTGATGATAGACAGAGTCCACAGATGTTCGTTTCCGAGTATGTCTCTTTTCGATTAAACAAACTTTCTGCTCCATACGGTTGCACGAAATAGAATTTTAATTATTATGTACTATAACATAGTTGTATAAGTTATATAGTTACGTGATATGACTAAACAACTGAAAAATGAAGTTGCGTCTTGTCGTGCATTCCTTCACGAGTTTCTTTAAACAAACTCAAGTAATCTCTCAAAAATATTGTCCTACTTTTATCTTATCATCTTGACAACAAATATATTAGTTCTTTGTTCAAATTATCTGTGTTTGATCTTCGATTAAGAGAATTTTTGTCTTGTTCAAACTGTCATAACAAGTTTTTTTATGGCTTTGTTTATGACATATTTTAGATTGCAATGAACAACAGTTTAAATATGCTTTTTACTAGCAAGAAAATTAACTTTGCTATTTTAAGAATTTTAAAAACAAAGGTGAAGTAAACAATTTAAATTTAAATTTAAATTTAATAATTTATTATGTGAAGGTTTGTATAATTACCAGTATGTCAAACTCTTGTCATCTTCGTCCATGAAGTCTCCACAAAAATCGTTGCAATAGTCAATATAGTTAGTGACATTCTAATTGTAAGGACTATGCAATGTACTATTACACTCTCTGATAATCACAAAACTTGTCGAATAATTTCACACTCATTTCAACAAACTCCAAGAAGTCTCACCTGTAATGCCACATTTCAATATTTACGATATTTTTTCGGTGATCCACACATCTTTCACTATAAATAAAATATACTACAGATTATTAAAAACCAAACGACACAACAAAAATTCAACACTTCAAATATTTAGAAACCAACCCCCAACATCTGATAGTTTCGTGTCCCTGCTTCACATACTTTACTACTCGACTCACACGTACAATTTACACAATACAAGACTAATACTCGCGATTCTTAAAAGAAGGGAATATCGGTAAAATAAAATAAACAAAAAACAAAAGGCAGATCGATAAAGTGAAGTAAACAGCTATCCTTATAAATGAACCTATTAAATAAATGTCATACGTCATATGATCATAAATATACGTCTCTAGACACAATTGTACGAGGGTGGTTTTCGTGGTCACATTACGCGTTGATGGTAAAGTTCATGTGGTCAGATATCGATCAAACCTTTTTGACAATAAAACATGAAATCAATGTAAGAGCATCGGCTGCAATGTCCACCGGATCACTCGTAAGACACTAATCAATAAATGATAAAAAACGAAAACGAAGTAATGTTAAATGAATAACATATGATCACCATAAGTACACATCTCGATAGACAATTGTTCAAAGTTGTCAGTCAGTTATCGAATTCACATTCCTTGACAAGGATAAACTTCACGTGGTCAGATGTAGATTGCACCTTTCCGGTGATAAAACGCAAAGTCAATGAAGTAGGATCAAATCTAACATCCCCGCTAGCTCACCCATAAGACAACCAAGTTGTAAGACACTAACCAAATAAAAAACACAAAATTAAATTAATGTTAAATATCCACCACAAATACACATTCCAACAGACAATCTCCCAAAACTGTCACTTATCTCATTTCAACAAGACTAAACTTCACGTGGTCAGATATCTATCGATTTCGACAAAGCGCAAAGTCGATGGAGGATCGACAGCAGCATCCGCGCTACCGGATCACCCGTGAGACACTAACCGACGAGAGACAGAGAACGCAGACACGAGGTTGAGGTAAGCTACACCGCAATTGGTCCGGTCGGTAGGTGGAGGAGAGTATGCTAGCAGAAAAGAGACGGAGTACAGAAAAGTGGATATGGTATGGGAAGCAGAAAGTAAGCAGGTAGTGGGAGTCGAGTAGTAGTCGGTTGCGTGTACCAGCTTTTAAAAGCAGGTATCCACCACGTGGCTGCTGCTACTCGCACACGCGGAATCTGTTTGTGGATTGGTTCACCCACTTTGCTGGATGAATCGGTGTCTGTGCATTAGATCGTTATGATTCTGTATGCTGGAGTGTTCTGTACTTTTAGGGGTGGAATTATTTTTTGGGGTGTGATGGGTGTTTGAGTGGAAGTGTGGGGCTGAGGTGGAGAAAGTGAAGCTAATTGTTCTGAAATGTGGAATAGAGGGTTTAGGATTTTAGGAAATTTTGGATTTGGAGGTTTGGGGATTTAGGGATGTGGGAATTTGAAAAGTGATAAAATTTGGGGGTTGGGGATTTGGAGATTTGGGGATTTGGGGATTTGGAGATTTGGGGATTTTGTAATATGAGAATTTGGAGATTTAAGGGTTCGGGGATTTGGGAGTTCAGGGATTTGGGAATTCAGGGATTTGGGAGTTCAGAGATTTGGGAATTTAGGGATTTGATGATTTGAAGATTTAGAGATTTGGGGAATTTAGGGACATGGAATGTTGGAGATTTGGGGATTTGGAGAATGGGATATTTAGGAATTTGGAGATATAGGATTTTGTGAATTTGTGAGTTTGGGAAACTAGTAGCTTAAGAATCTTGGGATTTGGGGGTTTGAGGATTTGGGCATTTAAGAATTTGGAGGTTTGAGGATTCGGAGGTTTGAGGTTTTGGGAGTTTAAGGATTTGGGGGTTTGAGGATTGGGGGGTTTGAGAATTTGGGAATTTAAGGATTCGGGTCATTTGAGAATTTGACGATTTGAGTATTTGGATATTTAAATATTTCCAAATGTAGGGAATTGGAAATTTATGAATTCTGAGGTTTCAAGATTTGTAAATTCGTGAGTGATCATCATCATCCGAGAGTTTGCACGTCCCATACCCTTCAGGTCACAAACTTACCCATCGCCTCAGAAAAACTCTACGATAGCTACAACGAAAGTTCACTCACGTTCACGTAAGCAATAAAACCTACAAGTTATACACTGTCCACAAGAAAGAATCTCTTCTTGCCGGATACTAATTAATGACAGAACGAGGGATAGAATTATAGTCGATAGAGAAGAACCGTTCAGAAATTGCACGCTGTGTAGGTGCATTGCCGCCTTCTTCTACAAATTTTTTTTCTATTACCACGTTCTTTCTTAATGATTAGCCAGCTAGCTGTCGGCAATATACCTCGTACATGGGTCTCGGTTAACTATAATAATTAACCACGAATGTTGCGGACGTAACAAAAGATATTACAAATGCATTGGTTTGAACAAACAGTTCTGTCGCTTTTTAAAAAAGATTTTCAAACATACAACATATGTAGGAAACATTTTATAAAAAAGCATAGTGTTAACAATTTATAAAATTGCATAGTGTTAATAATTTATGAAATTGCATAGTATTCACAGTTTATATAAAATTGCTTAGGATTAACAGTTTATATAAAATTGCTTGGTATTAACAATTTATATAAAATTGCTTGGTATTAACAATTTATATAAAATTGCTTAGTATTAATAATTTATAAAATTGCACAGTATTAACAATTTATATAAAATTGCTTGGTGTTGACAATTTATAAGATTGCATAGTATTAAAAATTTTTTAATTTGCATGGCATTAACAATTTATATAATATTGTTTAGTATTAACAATTTATATGAAATTGCTTAGTGTTAACAATTTATGTGAAATTGCTTAGTATTAACAATTTATATAAAATTGCTTAGTATCAACAATTTCTATAAAATTGCTTAGTATCAATAATTTATATAAAATTGCTTAGTATTAACAATTCGTAAAATAGCACAGTATTAACAACTTATAAAACAGCATAATACTAACAATTTCTAAAACTGCATCTAACCACAGAATTCACAACAAGACACAAAAATTTCACACCTCTGAAAAAAGTCAAATTTTCTGTCCAGTATCAAATTCTTTGCAATAAACGTCCCTTAATTATACGAATCAACTAAAGTTCAAAAGCTGTGAAGACAGCTGCTGCCACGTCAACGTGAACGTGTTAATAGTCGCTAAATACGTTACCGAATCATCGGAACTATTATGTGGAACTATTAAGGGTGTTTCATTTTCTCGAGAAAAATGAGTCGAGTGTTTTCCACAAAGGTTTCTTACGGGGAAACCATAGCCGTGTTTCCCGGCTATTCACACGATCCCTCTTTCAACCTGCTGCGCAAACATTCTGTCCAGGTACATATCTGGGACACCTGTAGCGAACCTTTTCGTCAACTGAAGGACTCGGTATAACAGTGTGTTTACACTCGAACCTCCTGTGATCGCTATATCTAACGAATAATCGCGAAAAATATTTATTTTCTCTTTTTTTCTGTACTATTTCGGTAAATACGGAAACGTAGAAATGATACTTTGGGGTGATGCCTTAGGGACCTTGAAATCTTCAGAGGAGGATGTTAAGAGATTGATATTTTGTGTGAAGTTTGTGAAGGACATTTAGAGATTGGTTTCAGAGATTTTTTAGGGAATTATTTTGTTATTGAGAATATTTGTCAGGGAATAATAAAGATTAGTAGATTTTAAGTGAATGATGAGTAAAGGGAAGATGGAAATGTGGAAACTTTGGGGTTTGGGTAGTGTAGGAATTTAGGAATCTAGGAATCTAGGATTATCGGAATCTACGAATCTAAAAATCTAAGAATCTGAGAAACTAAAAATCAACAAATCTAGAATTTACGAATGCAAAAATTTAGGAATCTAGTAACCTAGGAATGTAGAAATCTACAAATCTAAGAATCCAGGAACCTCGCAATCTAGAAATCTAGGAATTTACTAACTTAGAAATTTAGGGATGAAAGCATCTAAGAATCTAGGAAGCTGAGAATCTTAAACTTTAGGAATTTGAGAACATAGCATGGGAGACGTGAAATTCGAGAACATAGAAATTTGCGAATTTTGGAATCTGAGAGCGTGAAATTTGGGAATTTAAGAATTTGGAAATTTTGATATTTGGGAGCATGAGATTTGGGAATTTAGAAATTTGAAAATTTTGGAAACTGAGTGCGTGAAATTTGGGAATTTAGAAATTTGAAAGTTTGGATATTTGGAAGCGTGAGATTTGGGAATATAGAAATTTTGAAATTTTGAAAACTGAGCGCGTGGAATTTGGGAACTTAGAAATTTGGAAATTTTGGAATTTGAGAGCGTGGAATTTGAGAATTTAGAAATTTGGAAATTTTGGAAACTGAGAGCGTGGAATTTGGGAATTCAGAAATTTATAAATTTTGGAAATTGGAGCGTGAAATTTGGGAATTTAGAAATTAGCAAATTTTGGAAACTGAGAGCGTGGAATTTGGGAATTCAGAAATGTATAAATTATGGAAATTGAGAGCGTGAAATTTGGGAATTTAGAAATTAGCAAATTTTGGAAACTAAAAACGTGGAATTTGGAAATTTAGAAATTTGAAAATTTTGATATTTGAGAGCATAAAATTTAGTAATTTACAACTGTCCAAACTTTCATATCTATAATCATAAAATTTGTAAATACAGAAATTCGTACAGTGAAGTATATTTATGAACATCTACAGTCCTAAACGTAACGAGCCCCTACCATATCGAATATGGCGCATCGCATTTAATTCTAGATATTCCCTTTTATTTATAATTTATTAGAATAGGATCGTTAAAAGACGGTCGGTTGACTAATAATGTATACACCCAATGAGTCACACTCACGGCAGTGGACTCTTGGTGAAATAGAAATAGATCGCGATGGACCGGCTCGGACGGTCAGAGATGCGACGCCGGCCACCGGTTCCGGTTTAGTCGATGACTCTTTTAAAAACACCCAAATGTTAGTTTCCCGGAAAAAAACGCTTGAAATAATAAATCAAGTTACCAACTATTTTATAAACAACGCTTCTTTTAAACTTGGCTAACTATCCCTTTCTGTGTATTTATTCTTACTGATAAGATTCTGACTCACTTCGTTCGCTTCTTGGATCTGATACTTTAAATCGATGCAATTATATTTTACAATATGTTACTTGACAAATTTTATATAATATTCGATTGCAAATGTAAAATTTTACACAAAAACTTAACTGTTTAACTAAAAGATCAAATAGCCTTGTGCTTATATCATATGTGACATATGTAATGAACAGTATAAATTGAAATACATTAATTATTTATAGAAGAAACAAAGAACAGGAATATTTAAGAGCTATCAATGTCAAGAAAATGATATATACTAATAAATTAAAAAATTGAGCACTTTTGTTCATATATCATATGTGACATATGTGACCAGCACTACAAAGTCAGTTATATTAATTATTTATAAGAAAAGTAACCAAAAGGTACATTTAAAGGCTCTCAATATTAAGAAAATGATACACAGTAATAAATTGAAAGATGAAAGTGAAGGTTCAAGTACCCTTGTCCTTATGTCATATGTGACATATGTGACCAGCACTACAAAGTCAGTTATATTAATTATTTATAAGAAAAGCAACCAAAAAGTACATTTGAGGGTACTTAATATTATGAAAGTAGTGCACCCTAATAAATTAGAAAATGAAATTGAAAGCACAAGTACCTTTGTTCTTATATCATATGTGACATACGTGACCAGCTCTGTATGTACAATAAATTACAAGAAATTCTGTGGATATTTTAAAAAAAGCAAATGGTAAAATTGATTGCAATAACAAAAGGATTCAGCGACAACGAAAGAAGTTTAGAGAAGGAGTTTCGCTACCCTAAGCAACGAGAAACAAGCATCGAGACGTTGCTTTCCAATTTCGCGGTGTCGAGGGTGGACGAAGAAAAGAAGAAGGGCTCTGGTCTATAATTAAAGCAACGCGGCTGCCACGGGCGAGAACGTGCCCAAATGTACGCGGTTGTATACGGTAAAACGCGAAACTTGGATCACGTGTTTTCCTTCAACGCTCGAACACGCGACTTGCACGTCAGTTTACGGTTCCTGTCTACTCCTGCGACACGTCCAACTCGTAAACCCGAGAAAACTTGCTGTACGCCCTCAATTTCTGCTGGATTTATCATGCGGTTGCCGTTTCCCGAGTTTTTTAGCGCCGTCACTTACCATGCTAAACGCGAGATTATAAATTGGAAATAAAGCGGAAATTCAATTTCATCTTTTAAGTCAATGTATAAATATTGAAGGATAGTTAGTTCGATAAGCAAATATTGGAGAGTCAAGGAATATTGGAGGATGATTAATGAGGACGAATAATAATAATAATAGAAAGTAATGTGTCAATTTTTTTAAATCTCAAATCTTCCAAATTTCTAAATTTCCCAATTTCACAAATTTTTAAATTCCCAAATTTTCAAATTCCTAAATTCCCAAATTCTGAAGTTTCCAAATTTCTAAAATCCCCAATTTCCCACATTTACAAATTCCTAAGTTCCCCAATTTCACAAATTTCCAAATTCTCAAGTTTCCAAATTTCTAAATTCCCCATTTTCACAAATTTCCAAATTTTGAAATTCCCCAATTTCCCACATTTCCAAATTCTCAAATTTCCGGATTTATAAATTTTCAAATTTTCCAGTTTCCAAATTTCTAAATTCCCCAATTCCCAAAGTTCCTAAAATCCCCAAAATCCCTAAATTCCCGAAATTCCCAAAAATTCCCAAGAATCCTAAAATTTCCAAATTCCTCTATAATATCATATTCCTATAATAACTATCTACTTGTTCCAAAAAGACAGAATACATATTACACAAGAAATGTCTGCATACAAACACACATAATTTCCTAGCATTCTATCAGTTGACGAATCGTCGTCTGGTCAAGGGAAATCCGCTTTAGAAATAACCTTTCAAGATACACGATTACTGCTTTGCATTATAAATGTTATCTAAGCTCATCTTCGATCCTCACCGTGCTCACTCAAGATTATGCAAATAGAGAACACGAGAAGGCGTTATCCTGCGAAATGTAACTCAACTTCGTCGATCTATCCGGATGTGACGCAGCTCGTTTTCACCATGCAGTTGTCATCCATAAAACACCATTTTATACTGGGTGTTTTCAAAATAATCGTACAACCGCAAAATTGTTTGAATTTACATAAAAAAAATAGAGAAAAAAATATACAATACAATTTTGTCATATGGCTCTTCATTTTTTGAAAAGAATTGAGTTTGAACAGGTTCAAAAATTTATAAAAAATAATCTTCTTACATGAATATTAAAAACTTGTAACTTCGTAATTACAACTATAATTATAAAAAGAAACTCAATAAAAATAAACATCTGAGGCCAAGAAACATAATTCTCAGACATTCTCTCAATCATAAAAAAAATAAAAATATAATGTACATAAAATATTGAATATGTCATTGAACAAATACTATCATATAAAATGTTCCTCAAAAAAAAAAATAAAATACAAACAAAATTTAATTTCATTAAACGACTTGTGTCATTTAAAATTAATCCAACTAACAATAAGTCCAACTAAGATAAAAATGAAATGAAAACAAAATATATGTTCATATTTTATTACTTCCGATTGCGAACGAAGATAGTCAACAATAATTTATGACACTTCAGTATAATGCAGTTGAACAGACGAGTGCCACACTCGTCCAGACTTAATCTACCTACCCTAAATCGTGAGCCTTCTATTTTTAAAAAGACAACTTGTAAAGCTCTGCAACCTACGGTGATCGACTTTCATCACCTCAGGCCGAACTTCAAGAAACTTTCTAGACTTTCACCAATTTTATTTACCATTTGACATTTTGCTTTTTTATTATTGATACTTTTTAACGATTTAAAACTTTCTGATTTTGCGGGAGGTTTTGTGAAAAGTAGCGAGTTAGGTAATAAATAACTTGTTATTCATTTCACTGAGTAATTGATAGAGAATTTGTTCATTGCACTAAATAGTTAGATAACTGATTGAATAACTTGTTATACATTACACTAAATAATTGGAGATTGGGGAAAATTTGGGGATATGCCAAGTGAGAAGATGAGGTATTTGGAAATTTACGATATTGAGAATTTAAAAATTTGACAATTTAGAATTTTGACAATTTAGGAATATAACAATTTGGAAATTTGACAATTTAGGAATATAACAATTCGGAAATTTGACAATTCAGTAATTTAACAATTTAGAAATTTGACAATTCAGTAATTTGACAATTTAGAAATTTGACCATTCAGAAATTTAACAATTTAGAAATTTGACAATTCATTAATTTGACAATTTAGAAATTTGATAATTCAGTAATTTCACAATTTAGAAATCTGACCATTCAGAAATTTAACAATTTAAAAATTTGACAATTCAGTAATTTGACAATTTAGAAATTTGACAATTCAGAAATTTAACAATTTAGAAATTTGACAATTCATTAATTTGACAATTTAGAAATTTGATAATTCAGTAATTTCACAATTTAGAAATCTGACCATTCAGAAATTTAACAATTTAAAAATTTGACAATTCAGTAATTTGACAATTTAGAAATTTGACCATTCAGAAATTTAACAATTTAGAAATTTGACAATTTAGAAATTTGACAATTTAAAAGCTTGACAATTCAGAAATTTGTCATTTTGGAAATTTTTAAATATTAGAACTTGGGAATTTGAAAACTCAACACCTGCAGATTTGCAAGTGTAAGAATTTGAGAATATCAAAATTTACCAACATAAAAATTCATAAATTTAAAAACTAAAAACATAGGAAGCCTACGAAAAATTTGAAAATTTGTCCCCCAAAAAAATTCGACACTCAAAAATTTCAAAATGGCTCACTACGAACCTTAAAATACTTCTAAACACACCATCACGGTATTCGTGTCATGAAATCATGTCAATATAATCGATCAAAGTCACCCATTCACGATATTATTACTCATTCTATTAAATTATTACTCATTTTCCACTCGTTTCTCATTAAAATTTTATGCACCGTCATTGAACATCATATTTGCAAATTACACGGAAATGTGTCTTCAAACGTTTTCTTATTAATCGTCACAAAGAAACATTTGCAAAACTAAAAACTCACCATTTGTTGAGCGTTTCTCGGCTTCCTGTTAACGTCGATCACCTTTTGGTTGGCTGTAACGAGAAACATGCAATAATTAATCGAGAGGTGACATGTCACGCTGGCTAACGGGCTAACCGTGAATTTAGCGAGGCGCATCGAATATGGCGTACGCGTGTAACACGTGACCGCGTTGCCCTAACGACTTTATCGTCAATTTATGTGTTATGGCTAACTGTCCAACACCATAAACGTTTCGGCCATTCAGTACTGTTACCTGCCAGTTGATCATTGACGTCTCTTTCATTCACTTCGAAACGTATGGTTACCGATATAATTGTCACTCGCGAATCTATTCGTAATTTCTAGCTGAATAGGCATTCTAACTGTTACAAGCTTTAGAAATTTCCGTTTGTTGGACTAAATTCGTATACAACTTCAGAGTAATAATTTACGGAAATAAAATGGGAGAGTTTTGTCAGGATGCATTTTGTAGCTTTTCATTTTTACAATTTTTCAAATTAATTGTTTCAAAAATATAATAAAATATATATGTATGCAGGGTATTTCACAATTAGTATGCCACACATGGATAATTAGAGCGCGAGGATCATTACGCGTTGAATTACTACGCATTGGTTAATTACGCGTTAGATTACTACGCGTTGGTTAATTATGCGTTAGATTACCACGCGTTAGATTCCTACGCTTAGAATTACCACGCGTTGCATTACTACGCGTTGGACTAATACGCGTTGAATATCCACGCGCTGGATTACTACGCGTCAGATATCCACACGCTGGATTACTACGCGTTAGATTACCACGCATTAGATTCCTACGCTTAGAATTACCACGCGTTGAATTATTACGCGTTGGATTACTACGCGTTGAATATACACGCGTTAGATTACTACGCATTGGATGTCCACACGCTGTATTACTACGCGCTGTATTACTACGCGTTAGATTACTACGCATAGGATTACCACGCGTTGCATTACTACGCGTTGGACTAATACGCGCTGAATATCCACGCGCTGGATTACTACGCGTTAGATATCCACACGCTGGATTACTTCGCGTTAGATTACCACGCATTAGATTCTTACGCTTAGAATTACCACGCGTTGCATTATTACGCGTTGAATTACTACGCGTTGACTATGCACGCGCTGGATAACTACGCGTTGGATATCCACACGCTGTATTACTACGCGTTGGATTACTACGCGTAGGATTACCACGCGTTGCATTACCACGCGTTGGATAACTACGTGTTATCCGAAGCTGCCGCTCTCGCGTCTGCGCATGCGTAATCCTCGCGCTCTGACTGATCCGTGTTTTTCCTTAATAATTGAAAAACGAAGCTTCAAACCCCATTTTTGCAAAGAGAAATGTTATTCAGAATCATGTCAGCTACCCTCCATTTCAGGGACCTACACTAGTTGTGAGGCACCCTGTATATTTCTTTTATATTTTTATCACATTTGTTATCATATTTAACGGATTTAATTTGATCTGAATTTTTAGAAATAAACTATACAGAGAAGTCTGAAATTTTATCATATTTAGTGTTTCATGTTTCACTGCAACGTAACTATAATATAAACGAAAATTCAAGAACAATACACAAAAAATTACTATTCTCTATCCGAAGAATGTCTACTTGATAAAATTAAAATGTATCAAAAGATCTCACCCAAATTCGTTATTTGTATTTATAGAATGGTGCAGTAAAAATTAATGGTTCGTTAGGAATTTTCAAGTGGTTATGCAAGTTGTAACGTGTATAGTAGTTAAGGGTTAACACAGGAAGAAAGTAGCATGATAATATTGAGTTACTCACTGACTGCCTCAACTAGGTCAGCTAGAAGAACACCGTCGCAGAGATCAGTCTGAAGATCCGTCACTCTTCTTTTACAGCCACCTCTTTCTAGATAATAATTCGCCCAATCCGTGTAGATCTGTTAACAAAAGAAACATTTCAACGTTATTAAATATTAAATTAGATTGTTATGGTGTTAAATTAGATGGTTTTAAACTTTAACGATTTGTATGTTCATTAATTTCAACCTCCTAAAACTACCTAAATCTTCCAAAATCTTCCTAAAACTACCTTTCAGTCTTCCAAACCCACCTCAGTTTATTAAAATTAAAAATCTGAAAAGTTGCACATTACAAAATCTCGCAACATCAATCTCCACTTCAAATTCAGTGAATTCACGCGCCTGTATCCTTCAGACACGTGTTCGCGTGTCAGCGAGTGGTTCTTTCGTCCCCAAGAATTCACCGTTATCCCCATTCCCAGATTTCAACGCGTACAGTTTATCGCTGATTAAAACCACCAAGTTTCCCTCCGTGGCTTAGTTAATAATGAAAATTAGAATCTGCGTGCTGACCCGAAATTATGAAGGAAGTTCATCCTGTTTCTCTCTTTGCCGCGCTCAAAAATAGTACAGTGTCTCGACTGGTCCGCGTGGCCGATATACACATGTGTGTGTATTTCCACATACAGAAAACACTAACACGTCGTTCGTGTACGTACACACAGACATGAAGGTGGAAACGGAGACGCGTACGTGGTCAAACGGGTAGATGAATCGCGTATGTAAATATACGCGTGTCTCCATGGAATACGAATGCACGCACACGCACACGTGCATCATCTTCTTCCCATAGGTGCAAATAGAAAAACAGAACCCCCTGGCTGTGTGTACAGGCTGTTCCTAAATTGAACGATCAAACTGTGTATTTTATAAACACGGTCAATTTTTGTAACCTTTGGATGAGGACACATATGTAAATTTTAAATTGTGGACATATGATTGTGCATATATGTAAACTTTATATTATGTACATATAATTATGTATATGTGTAATCTTAAAATTAAGGACATGTGATTAAGTGCATATATAAACTTGAAATTATATACACGTAATTATGTATGCATATGTGGAAACTTGAGATTAAGAACATGTAATTGTGTACATGTGTAAACTTGAAATTATATACATGTAACTGTGTACACATATGTGGAAACTTGAGATTAAGAACATGTCATTGTGTACATATGTAAACGTGAAATTATATACATATAACTGGGTATACATATGTGGAAACTTGAAATTAAGGACATGTACATGTGTACATATGTAAACTTGAAATTATATACACGTAACTACGTATGCATATGTGGAAACTTGAGATTAAGAACATGTAATTGTGTACATGTGTAAACTTGAAATTATATACATGTAACTGTGTATACATATGTGGAAACTTGAGATTAAGAACATGTCATTGTGTACATATGTAAACTTGAAATTACATACATGTAACTGTGTATACATATGTGGAAACTTGAAATTAAAGACATGTGAATTGTGTACATATGTAAACTTGAAATTACATACATGTAACTGTGTATGCATATGTGTAAACTTGAAATTAAAGACATGTGAATTGTGTACATATGTAAACTTGAAATTACATGCATGTAACTTTGTATACATGTGTGTAAACTTGAAATTAAAGACATGTGAATTGTGTACATATGTAAACTTGAAATTACATGCATGTAACTTTGTATACATGTGTGTAAACTTGAAATTAAAGACATGTGAACTGTGTACATATGTGGATCTGTACCAAATGAATTTTCCAACCAAATAGACAATCAACGTGTACGCATTAAAACATATATGTAAACGTATATATGAAATATAACACATGCGACATTAAGAGTTGCATAAAACAATCGTGTCAAAATATTAATTTCGAAACAGCCTGTATGCAGATGTATGTAACCACTGGCCAAGAGAAAGATCGCGCGTGTATAAACGTGCACGTATGATTCGGTGACTAATTCTCTTTTCCTCCATCGAGGTTCTATCCTCGTTGTCCGCTGATCGTTCTATTCTTCAGCTTCTTTCTCTGGCGCGTTCGAAATCGACTCTATGCCTTTTCGAGCCGAAGTCTTCGTGGACCCGACACGAGCGAAAAATATTGGCCGCCATCCAAAACAATAAACTTTGCCGGATCCGTTCTTGCGACGATCTGAACAGCCCTTTCGAGACTTCTTTAGGTTTCCTGCGGCGAGTATAGAGAACCTCGAACGCTATACCGAGTTTCTCTTTATACGCCATAGAGCTTTCGTCGACGAAGGCGTCTTCCGGTCGCTCTGCGGTTGATTAGGAGGACACTTCTTGGGAGCGAACGTGTCGCTTGAAGGAAGTCTTAATTGACTGTTTCTTGTGTGCTTTTTCAGACGTCGTTCGTTAAGGTAACAGTGAAATAATGGACGGTATAATTGGAAAAGCGAAAATGTTAAGAATGGAACGTTGTGAAGCGTTTGTTATGATGCAAATACAGCTGAAGTACTGTTATTTTGAAAACGTTAGTTGAAGTACAGTTACAATTCGTGACACAATTCTTTTACTTAAAAAGTTTCGTTATTTTTCCGACATACCGTGTACCACAAGCACTTATTATAATATTAGAGGCATTAGAAGACTGTGTTCGCAGTATATTTAGCGAATAATATGTATGTTATTATTCCACTCGAAGATTAAATAACTCCAAGACACAAAAGGATCATAAAGCAAGGTTATCTATCGCGTTTCGATGATCGTAAATATGCAATTCACGCATAGGGATACGTCGATCGCGAAAACAGAGCCATACCTGTATGACATTCCGAGTCGAATCAGCTTTGATGTCGTCACTCGATCCGCAAACGGATCTCGGTGCTCTGATACAAGCCATGACGTCGATGCCCGTTGCCGTTAACGTCATCCGAATCCCATCAATTCACGCACACAACCGACAATCGCTAATTATCGTTTCCACTCGAGCCACACAAACCCGACGCAGAAACACCGCTGTAATTACACTCAGCATTCGTGTTGATCTGTTTATCACGACATATAATTTCCCGCGGATTAACGGAACACTCGAGTTCGTAAGCAAATGATTGATTTGCGTTAATTCGATCGTAAAACGTTTCGGCAAGTAATAGATGCTAATTGCACGGGGATTAAGCTTCTTCTTTCGTTAATTGAATACTGCTGCATATGCAACGGGTCGGATTGATATTCCTCTCGCGATACACCTTTTGTTTCGTTGCCTGATGTAACCGGCACAAGTAACGTTTCGCTCGATGCAACTGCTCGATAACCGTGTTACATAGATTTAGAGTGAATTAGTGGTATCATTTGTGATAGCGGATTGAAGTTTGAGTACAAAAATTGGAGACAGATCAAAGATAATTTCCTGACTTCGAGTTCTATTGGAAACTAGGTCGTAAGGTTGCTAATAGCTCGGATATGAAATTCAACAATTTTAGGTTGAAGCTTAGACTTATAGATTAATATTTTTAGACAGTCTTTTGATCTTTAGATAGTTAGATCCATAGATACTCAGATTCGTAGGTACTCTTGGACTGAGGTCTTTAGGTAATCTTGAGCTTGGGTTAGGTTCCAAATCTTTGGGTTCTCAGATCTGTAGGAATTTAGCTTTTTAGGTAGTCAATTCTTCAGATATTTAGCTTCTTAGGTGGTCAAATCTTTAGATATTCAGATCTTCAAATATTCAGCTTCTTAGGTGGTCAAATCTTTAAATATTCAGCTTCTCAGGTAATCAAATCTTTAGGTACCCAGCCTCTTAAATGGTGAAACCTTTAGGTAATCAGATCTGTAAATATTTAGCTTTTTAGGTGGTCAAACCTTTAGATATTTAGCTTCTGACGTGGTCAAATGTTTAGGTATTTAGCTTCTTAAGTGGTTAAATCTTTAGGTATTTACCTTCTGAGGTGGTGAAACCTTCAGGTATTCAGATCTTTAAGTATTTAGCTTGTTAGATAGTCAAATCTTCTGATATTCAGATCTCTAAATATTTAGCTTGTTAGATGGTCAAATCTTCTGATATTCAGATCTCTAAGTATTCAACTTGTTAGATGGTCAAACCTTCAGGTATTTAGCTTCTTAGGTAGACGAATCTTGAGGTATTCAGATCTTTACACATTTAATTTCTTAGATGCTTAAATCTCCAGCTAATTGGTTTCTTGGATGGTCAGATCTTTAAGTATTTAACTTCGTAGGCAGTCAAATCTTCAAATACTGAAGTTCTTCAATACTCAGGTTCTTAGATACTTAGCTCTTTAGGTGCGTCTGACATTAAGATACTTAGATCCTTAGATACTCAGGTCCTTAAATACTCAAGGTTCTTAGACACTCAAGTCTCTAGGTGCTTCTCATACTTAAATACTCAGACCTCAAGTACCAAAATCTTTTCAACATTCCTCACATATGAAGATCACACATATACATAGCTCCTGCTTGTCTTTTAACATAACTTTAACATAACTGTCCTTTAACGTAACTATACAATATCTGATCGAACATAACTGTCCTTTAACGTAACTCTACAGTGTCTGATCACGAAGTAAATTAATTTAACCGAATCGAAGAAAGACAACGTAGATAAAACAGTCGACGATAGTTTTATAAGAATAGCCGTTGAGGTATGTCCGACCGTACACGATCAATCGAGCGTGTTCCTAGATAGTTACAAGAACGATCTTGTTATCCCTTGATGCACGTGGTCTCGCGAGGCGTGTCGTCACGTTCGTTTTCTACCTCGTGTACTCAGAAGCGCATCAGCGGTGCATCAGACGTGCATCGAGCAACATGCAACAACGCGAACAAATATGAGCCCCGAGAAGCTGTTGACATTCGAGGAAATGAACGTGTTCTCACATTCTTCTTTCTTCGCGAAAGCGAACGGAGTACGATTAATGATTTCGATTCAACTATCGTTTCCTTTCATTCAAGTATACCGTGCGATACCGTGGGACGTGCTTCAATTTATGCGAGAAAATATCTTGATGTTGCTGATTTTCTATGCAATTTGTAGATTTATTGGAGGTTTGTAGATTTGTTGGAGATTTTTTGTTGAATATTCGCTCGAGGTTTTCTTAATTTTTTTATTTTTTGTGGAAGATTTTTTAGTAATTGTGGTTTGACCTTTGCTGTTCAAGTTTCTTATTGAGTTTGGATATTTATTGGTGAAGATTTTTTATTAATTGTGGTTCTATCTTTGAGGTTCAAGTTTCTGTATTAATTGTATTTTTATATGACTGAAGTTTCTGTAATAAATGTAGCTAATAGCTGTGTTTAATAATTTGAGATTTTTTGGTGGTTTTAAAGTGCTCTTTTTGTTTACAGAGTCAGATAAAAAACTTGCAGATATTCTTCACTTCTGAAGATTGCAATCAAAGTACTTAGATACTTTCTTCCTTCTTTTCTGAATAATAAAATGACTATAAGTGCCACTTATTCTGTTTTCTAATTCTTGAGACTTCAGAAGTGTTCCAAGATTTCTAATTGTTCAAGTAAAATATAGAATAACTGCAATGTCACTTGTACTATTCTTCAATAACAAGATTCGAAAGTATTTCAAGATCTCTGAACGAGAAAATGAAAAAGAACTGCAGTGTCATTTATTCAATGAATGAAAGGGTTTTCTCGTTAATTCCATTCTCCAGTGTCGAATAAAACCATTCCCCGATCGAAATTGAAAGACAATCGACGACACTCGAGAAGAAGAGACAACCGAGTTGCGCGCCTGTTTCAAGAGCACCGAAGAAAGCCTTCAATCTCTTCAACTTATCCTATTCGATATATTATCCAATTATTCAATTTCGCAGCCGATGCTCTCGCTACCCCTTATGTGTAAACATAAACTGCGATCCACTTGTGTCTTTTTCACTGCTATATTATTATCCAATCACTTTTCGGACCAACAAAAGAAGAAAGCAATGTAGCACTCATTAAACACTTGTCTACTCTGACACTTGTTCTTGCACTTCTTGGGTTACAGTGTTCTTCTTGCAATTCTTTCGACTGTACACTGTTTACTTCACTATTTTTCTGATTCTACACTGTTCATTTTACGGTTCTCATTATACACTGTTTATTTTAGGATTCTGAATCTACGTTGTTTATTTTATAATTCTTCTTATTGGACACTGTTCATTTTTTAATTTTTCTGACTCTACACTGTTCATTCTATAATTTTTGTTATTCTACACTTTTCATTTTTTACATTTCTTCCTACTCTACACTGTTCATTTTATAATTCTTCTAAATCTACGCTGTGTATTTTATAATTTTTATAATTGGACACGGTTCGTCTTATAATTTTTCTAATTCAGCACTGTCCATCTTACAATTCTTCTAATTCTACATTGTTCATCTTACAATTCTTCTGACTCTACACTGCTCATTTTAAAATTCTTCTGAAGCTACACTGTTTATCTTACAATTTTTCTAATTCTACACTGTTCATCTTACAATTCTTCTGACTCTACACTGCTCATTTTAAAATTCTTCTGAAGCTACACTGTTTATCTTACAATTTTTCTAATTCTACACTGCTCATCTTACAATTCTTCTGACTCTACACTGCTCATTTTAAAATTCTTCTGAAGCTACACTGTTTATCTTACAATTTTTCTAATTCTACACTGTTCACCTTACAATTCTCCTGATTCTACACTGATCATCTTACAATTTTTTTCACTCCACTGTCAAGTCTTCTTCTTTCAGCAATCTCCAAAATTTCACTGATGCAACATGTCATTTCAGTAATATTTAATTAACAATCCAATGGTCAAATCTATAATCGAAGAAGCTTGCTACAAACGAAAGACAGAACTCTCATCATATGTTCTTTAATTAATCAACGATTATCCAATTCGATTCTGGTAGACAATGATCCAAAGATCAAATTTATTAGAACTCTTTTTCGTACTAAACGGACTAAGTATCTTCCGACTGAACAGATAAAATTCATTAACAATAAGACAATGTCATAACTCTCTCATTTATCAACTATTAAATTTGTATATTTGTATGCAGAGTATCATATAAATTATTTATGACGAAAGTGGGACGAGTTTTAGAAAAGAAAGTTAAGTACACTTTCTACTTGTGAAGAGTGCAAAAATGGAAAGAAACGTAGAAAATTAAATTTTTGATAAAAATACAGTTGTTATAGTTCTATCATAGCTGACTCTTACATGGAAAATTTTAATATTCCACAAAATAATAAATTTTTGTAAAATGTGAAAATTTTGTGAAATCTTAAAAGAAAAATCAAGACGTGTTTTTCTTTTTAAACAAAAGGTTTACTTGTAACTTTAATATTCTAACAAGCATAATTTTTTTAAAAACTAAAAATTTTCAGAAGAATCTTACTGTATTTTTTTTAAGTTCATAGGTAAACTTTAATATTCCATATTAACATTTGATGTTTCTCTAAAAAGTACATTTTTTTAAGAGGACCTTAATATTTTTTTAAATCAAAAACTTCACTTATAACTAATACTTCAAGAAAAATTATTTCCATAAAGAAACTACAAATTTTTAAGAGAATCTCAGTGTTTTTTTTTTTGAAGCTGAAAAGTTCACATCAAACTTTAATATTCCATAAAATATTTCCTTAACAAGCAAAATATCTAAAAAGAACCTTAATATCTGTCTTTCAACCAAAAACTGCACTTAATACCCCAAAAAATAATACTTTACTAAAAAATAGTTTCCCAAAAGAATTTCAATAATTTTTTTTTAAACCGAATTCACTTATTGTTTTCCTAAACATTGAATAATGTTTAGTATCGTATTCGATAATGATCAAGATATATATCGAGTGTAAATAAAGGTGGATTCACAGTGTATTATCGATCGTATTTCCTTTCTTCTGAAAGAGGTTTGGAGACAACGTGTAGACGCGTGTAAAATCATCGCGAACGAAACTTGTTACCGAAACAGCGCGTCTCGACGGCGCGACGCACCGGACGTAACTGAATACGCGCGATGCGCACACTTCTCTATGCGTACATACTCTCGCTCCTTCTCCTCCCATCTTCCTCTCACACCCTTTTTCCCTGTCGCTTCTTCCTTTTCCCTTTATTTTTTTATGTTTTCCGATTCTATACCGTTGCTTTGCCTTCAATTTTACTCTCGCCGATGCTCCGCTGCGACACGAGCTGCCTTTTTGTGCAGCTCCTCGATGCGACACGGGAATCCCTGATTAATTCTCTGACGATTAACGCTGGATCAGTTAATTGACCAATTTACAAGTTTCTTATTTCGCATTGCTTAAATTATTAATTTATTTCTTCGAGATAAGAATTTGGGTTTTATTGATTGTTTATTTGTTTGCTTTATTTGAGACTGCAAAATAAGTATACGATACGCGTCGATAAGTTTCGTATTAAACTTTGAGTAATTGATAATCAATGTTACAGTCGATTGAGTATTAAGAAATTCAGAAATATGACGAACTTAATAGGTTTAGTGAATTTAAGAAATTTAAGAAGTTTAAAAGGTTTGAGCAAATTGAGAAGCTTTAGAAGTGTGAGACATTTATGAAACCTAAGAACTTCAAGAAATTTGAAAAATTTTTTTTAATTGAGCAGCTTCAGAAATTTGACATTTAAGAAATTTGAAAATTTTGAGAAGTTTGAGCAAATTGAGCAATATGAAAAATTTGAGAAATTTGAGCAATTTGAGAAACAAGAAATTTGAGCAATTTGAGAAACAAGAAATTTGAGCAACATGAAAAATTTGAGAAATTTAAGCACTATGAAAAATTTGAGAAATTTGTGTACTATGAAAAACTTGAGAAATTTGAGAAACTTGAGAAATTTAAGAAATTTGAGAAATTTGAGAAACTTGAAAAACTTGAAAAACTTGAGAAATTTGAGAAATTTGAGCAATTTGAGAAACTTGGAAAATTTTAGAAATTTATGAAATTCGAGAAACTTGAAAATTAAAAAAACTTGAGACGCTTAAGAATTTGCGAAATTTAGAAAATTTCAGAGACTTGAAAAACTTTTGAACTTTGAGAAATTTGAGAAATTTAAAAAATTAAAAGTTTCAAAGTAAAAAATGACTTATCTAACTTATCTAACTACTGTAATTAGAATATTGAAATCTAAAATATGCACCTATTGTGAAGTTCCTATTAGCATTTCCCCTATTCAAAAAATGCACGCATTTCATCCAAATAGTAAAACTCGCACAAAAGATTATCCCTTGCCATAACAAGCACCCCAAAAAGAACCCATGCTTCAATTTTTGGCACGCTCTCAAAATCACGTGTTCCATACAGTACATTACCCTGTAGTAACGCTACTTTACGGAAATTAGTCAACGTGACAGGGCAAAGGGCAGAAAGTATAAAGTTGAAGTGAAAGTTAATAAGATAAGGAGAAATTGATCGAGTAAGAGCAGAAGGACGACGTAATAAAAATTGCTGCGGGCCCCATAGTCTTCTAAGAAGATAATATCTTTTATCTTCGGGCGAAAATAACGCGACGTGGCCGAGGGATGAAAATAGGAACGAAAGTGGCTAGAGAGAAAAAAAAAGGGAGAAGAAGAAGAAGAGCATCTTGAGACGAGAGCTCGATTATAAGTCGTTTTAATTCAGCTTAACTGGAAACAGAGTGCACAATGAGTAAACTGAGCCTGGCTGTGGTTATTGTTCCGTAAATTAACAGAATCGAGGAAAGGCTATAAATTCGTCGATAAACGATTTTAGATTGTCGATTAGTTTACTCTGCTGTCGGACTATCAAATACGACTTAATCAAATCTTTTCGTTTGTAATTTTGAACCTTGAGGTAGGAATACGTTACAGTTGTATATTGATATATGGAACATATGTGTAATGTATGTATACATTTGTACATACACATATGTGAACACGTGTGAACATATGTGGACATATATGTAATATGGCAAATATGTACACTGTGGTATTTAAACACGTTTATAAATGTCATGTTATAACAATGCAGAGTCATGTGATTTCATATGCAAAAATATTAATGTGTTTCCATGTTTAATTATTATCAACCATGTGTCATATGTGGTATATGGATATAGTCAATAATATATATATTTATTTAATGTATATATTTTAATAAGTGATATAGATATCTTCAGTACATATATGGTCTACTATATCCTTTGGTTTGATACATATGTGATCATACATATCTAATAGCTGGTATATGTATTTCAGGTACATATGTGATTTAGGATGTCCTTCTTTTATGCACATGATGTGTATGTGTATGTATCACATATGTATGTAAATGTGATGTATATATACATGTGATCATATACATCCACATATGATCACATATATATAAGTGCATACATGTGTATTTTGGGTGCATACACATGTATGCACATGTATGTATTTTAGGTGCATACATGATATAAAATTTTCTTTTTCTTATGTACATATGTGGTATAAAAAAACATTGAATAAATATTAAACTGAAGACATCGACACAAATAGAATCAGCTGTTCATTCAACAAATTTGTGGAAAGCGAGAAGAGCTTGGGAACCGTGTACGCAGAGCTGATCGATATTCGACTTGGCATCGATTATCGTGCAGGTTGCCACTGGCTAGGCGGTGGTATAGGTGCGTTAAAAGGCAACACGATGACCGGCATTACAATTAACGATTGTGCTCGTACGTGAATCGGCCGGAATAGTAATCGATAGTACAGCACCTGCGAAGAATGCTCATGATTGTTACCCTCGTCTCATAGTCAGTGTCCACGAACGAAATTCCCTTCGAGCCTCTGACGGTCCTTCGCTTTTTCAATCGCTCCGCCGACACAACGACCGACTCCTCATTTGCATGTAATGGATTTCCTAGATTGGAAATTAAAATTAGCCATTCCACGGACATCGTTTAAGTAACCTCGAAATAACGTTTGTTATTTTTTTAACCTGTGGGTCTGCGATATGGTGAAACGCTATGATAGACTGTTCAATTTTAATATGTGTGAAAGTCACATTAATAACATACATATATAAAAATGATGTTAATAACATGTATGTGTGAAAATGACATTGATAATGTACATGTATTATAGTAACATTAATAACATATGCACATGAAGATATTAATGAGATGAACATATGCATATGATATTAATAATATACATATATGAAAATGATCTTAATACCATACACATATGAAAATGATCTTAATAACATACACATATGAAATTGATCTTAATAACATACACATATGAAAATGATATTAATAACATACACATATGAAATTGATCTTAATAACATACATATATGAAAATGACATTAATAACATACACATATGAAAATGACATTAATAACATACACATATGAAATTGATCTTAATAACATACACATATGAAAATGATCTTAATTACATACACATATGAAATTGATCTTAATAACATACACATATGAAATTAATCTTAATAACATACACATATGAAATTAATCTTAATAACATACACATATGAAAATGATCTTAATAACACATACATATGAAAATGTACTAATAACATGTACATATATCAAGGTCAGTAAGAACATGTGCATCTATAAGTGACCTCACTAGCATATACGTATGCAAATGACGTTACCAATATACATATATGTATGTCATTACTAATATGTACGTATGTAAATGAGGTTCATGACATCAACATACATAAGTGACGTTATTAACACATACATATATAAGCGATATTAATAATATGTACATGTTTAAATATCATTAAGGACATGTACATATGCAAGTGACATTAAGGACATATATGTACATACGTGACATTAAACATACATGTATGAGTGACATTAAAATATATATACAATGTATAAAACATAAAAACCACTTTAGACATGACGAAGTAAAATTGCATATGTAATATAAGATTTACCTAATTGTCGAAAATAATTGTTAAAAGAGCGTACGAAGTACCGAGAGATTTATTGAAATACGGGTTAAAGTGGCTACGTTTCGGCAGACGAATCAGGTTTCTGTCCGTGAGATTTCGTTCTCCCCTCGTCGTACCAATTCAACCGGAATTTCCGCAGAGTTTCCACTTTGAAACGTCATCCTCGGCGATACAAATAAATTTCTGGCCCGTTTCGAAACGTATGAAATCGAGACTTCGAATATCATCGTCTGCCTCCACCCTTCGTAGAATCATAGCAGAATTCGTAAATGAAGTCGTTAAAGGGTAGCAATTCATTTACCCGCCACATTTCGTTACGTTACACGTCAAATTTTACTTTTCACCGGTTACCACTAAATTTAGAGGGTGGTACGAGATGGAAAGAGAGAGGGGAAAAGAGATAGCGAAAGTCGGAAAAGGGGTGGCTGCGCCTTTGTCGTCCGATTATGAAGGGGCTACTCGATGGACGCCAAGAGAATGGGGCGATGAAATTAGGTTTGCCTTGGCCACGATATCGAGACGGGACAGTCAGTCGAAATGAAAAAGACGTCCAAAAGAGACTACCAGAGGGAGTGTAACGATCGTGAGCAAATAATCCGACCAACGGGAGAAAATTATCCTCTTTGTTCGATAGCTGATCGATCGGACCAGAAAATGTTTCGAACATGGTAGCAATTTTGTGTTGATACATGAGAAATAAGGTATGGCAAAGAAAGTGAAGTATAGAAAGGGTGGAAATTGTAGAAATTGGTGAGTGTTATAGTGTTAGAGTTATGTTAGTAAAACACATAAGGGTACAAGTGATGGGCAGAAATTTATAAATTAGGATCTTAGGCAATTTGGTTAGATTTTACAAATTTATGACATTTACAACTTTCAGATATCTTACTCTTTAAATTTATAATTTTTTAATTTTTAAATTTATAGTTCACTCAATGTTCAATTCTTCATGTATGAAAATTGTGAATTTTAAGAATTTTTAAATGTAACTATAGAAATAGCAAGTTTCAAAATTTTTAAGTTTGCAAATTTATGAGAAAACTCAAAAGTTTGGAAACATAGAATCATCGAATGTACTTTACAAGTTTTCAAGCCGAATAATTGATCACCCATCAATGCCTAGTGGTGCACGTCACATGCACGTCGATGCAACTCCCCCTCATGAATGCAGTTGTCCATCACTGACGTGCAATAGATACTCAATTGTCCACGATACAAACTACATCCAAATAAAAATAACACATAGTGAAAACCATGAAAAATATTTGTCACAGTATAAATCCCATGTGTTACGTTAAACGAATACATAAATAAAACGCCCTACCCTACAATTCCTGGATATTCAAATGTTATAATAAATTAATACTCTCGAAATTTTAAATAATGATAAATTAACACTCTCCGAATAAAAAAGCTAGAAAAGACTGAAGGTAGGTGCATTAATAATACTAAAACCTCTATTTGCGTGATAAATGTGCAGGGTGCAGACCTTAAAATTTATGCACATACGAAAGATGTGCACTTGTGCCATGTCCTCTTTATTTCTCGACGGTCATTGCCCCGAATTTCTCTTTCTCTGTCCCTTTCGTTCGGCCACTCGTTGCAAATGAACCCATGTGCTGACCCACCCCCTTTCTCACTACCCATTTTTCCCTTTCGACGTATCTTTTATTCCGGCGTTTACCGTTTATAACTTGCACGTTACATACATACCGGATGAACAAAATGGTAATTATAAGCAATTTTAATAATGGTAGGGAAACAACCCCTTAATGTAAACGTCAATAATTTTGATATCATTTTGGTCAGTTTTAACTGACTACTCTGAAAGGTTTGTTATAATTTCATGAAGAGATTAATATCGATGGGGATCATTTTTTGAGGTTAGGAAGAGGGGTGATTTTTTGAGATTAGAAAAAGGGATGATTACTTTAAGGTTAAAAGAGGATGGTTTTTTTAAGACTTGAGAAGAGATGATTTTTTTAAGATTTGGGAAGAGATGATTTTTTTAAAGTTAGGAAAAGGGGTGATTTATTTAAAATTAAAAAAAGAATGGTTTCTTCAAGATTAAAGAGAGAATGATTTTTTAAGGTTAGGAAGGGGAATGATCTTCATAAAGTTAAAGAATCAATTTAATTTAATAGACAATTTCTAAGTAGTTGTAATATTTTGACTTCAAAGTAATTCAAAATATCCATTGATAAATTCGCACCCCTTTAAACATTACAGTACATATTAAATCCACACTCTGTAGAACTAATCACAAATACCTGAATGAAATCTGTATAAAATTTCAAAAGCACCTGCAAAGTGTATACTAAAAAGTAAACCTGAACAAGAATGACAATAAATAATCTTAGCCGTTAAGGGCTTCTTAGGGGAGTATTAAGGAGGACCATGGGGTCTCGAGCGTGGACCAAGCTGATTCGGATACGGGTTTCATGGGACTTGTCGCGTAAAAATAACTTGTTCCTTCCGGATTTTCGTAGTCATGACAACGAGTTTCCTCGAATCTCGAGAGGGTACGATACGTTTTGTGCCGCATGCTGCAGGACACGTACGCTTCTCATCCAGAGGGAAGAGGGTGCATCCTCCGTTCGTTCGTTCTTGGGGGACGATAACTCGGTTACGAAGGTTCTCAACTTCGACTCACTTTTGGCAAGTCAAAGCGAAATATTCTGATCAATTTTCCCTGTCTGAAAATATCTTGGCATTTTGCCAAAATTGTCAAGCAAAAAGGAAAGCAATAATATTCAACTTTCAGGACTTTTAAATACAGGGGGTCTACTTTAAAAGAATTTCATTATCTATTAAATACTGCAAATACAATTTTATTGTTGAAAGATGAGACATATTATACATTCTATAGATAAATATTTTTGTTTGATACTTTGAAAACTTCCTTTTCTTGTTCCCATTTATATTTTCCTCCATGTTTCCCTATTACTACCCTTCAATTATTTTAATCATTTGAAATGGAAGTACACTGAGTTGCTCTTCAAATTATCCGAAATGGGAAGTTTGTGTAGCGATTCTACTCTTTAATCACATAAATAATTTGAAAGGGTGATCTATTTGAAACTCTGTATCTCCAACAAATAAATTCGAAATGCAAATCCCGTGTATATCTGTCGAAACTTAAAGCACATAAATTTGAAATGTGAACCCCATTTCCAAAGTTCCGTTTTTGCATGTTTAATGCACCGTAAAGTTAGAGAAGTGTGACATTAAGGGTGCATAAACGTAAAATGAAAATTTCCTGCTCAGTGGGTTAATCATTTGGCATTCTTCGAACAGAAGCAGATGTCAGTCGCTTCTCCACTTTCTCGTGGCTCGAACGGCGCCACGTGGGTTATGTTTTATGAATGAGTTACACCTACGCATCATTAAGATGCGCTCCAGCTAAATATACCTGGATCGCAGTCGGTAACACAACGATGCAACCGGGCCCTACCCTTCCATTGTACATTGTGAGACGTCGTGTGGGCATCCTGTGCAAGAAAACTGGCCCACACGAGACGATCTTAACGATCCTTAAGCTGTTTCACCGGTGCACGTGTACATGCGAGTTTCACGCGAAAACGAGCGACGATACTTTCGCTCGTGGGACGCGGTTAGTCGAATGCGTGTAACCTTTTCACCGCTTCTGTTAGATCCTGTTCCTATTATTCATTTCTCGAACCTTCTTTCGAGGGAGCCGCCTCTTTCAAAGAGTATGCTAATCAGGGGAGGAAGTAATAAGATGTAGGGAATCAAGGGGGAGTGATTTAGGTTTAGAAATTTTTTTCATTTTACTTATTTTAGTTTAGAATGGTTGAGTGCGAGGAAGAATAAATCTTGGTTATGTAAATTGTATAAATAATCTTGGGAATTCAAAGTGGTGAGGAAGTGAAATTTCTTTTGGGAAGAGTAAGAAAGGTATAAATAGTATTGAAATTTGCAATGGCTTTATGTATAATTATATTGATTATTGAATATTAGAAATATTCAAGGTTATTGTATATTCTAGCATGACTGGAATTATAATAGCTTTTTAGCTCTTGAGGAACAATATTCAATTATAGTTACTTCATCCATGGTAATAAATATATGAAACTTTTCTTCGTAGTACAACACATAAAGGAATAAATAATATTTACATATGTGGTATGTTTATTTATGTATATTTGTGTTTGTTACTATGTATTAATGATATTTTAACATGATAAGTGACATTGTTTTCCAAATCTAGAAGAAATAAATTATCATTGCTCAACGGAGCTGAAAGGTCTGCCATTATTCAAAATGGCGTCGTGACACGTAAAGAAATTAATAATTACGATTTGTGAAAAGTTTAATTATGTAATGCGTTTATTATTAAGTATCAATGATACTTTGACATAATTAATACTCCACTTGTTCAAATTTCGAAGAATACTCGATAAATTATGTTTATAATCAACGAAGTGTCGAAATGTGCGCCCGCCATCATGCAAGATGGCGGCCATATTGGCACGCAACTCGCTCAAGTTTTAATTTCGATCTTCCAAATAATTTAGATCTTACAAATTAGTGTAAAATAGTACAAAGTTAGTGTAAAAATATTTCTAACTGATTGAACTAATGTAAATAAATAATTTAAGCAAAATCGTTTTTTTAACTTTTGTCACTGAATGGTATAAAATTTCTGAATACAAATATTCTCCCATAAATATAATACTAATTTAAAAATTACGAAAATTGGAAAATTAGAATTGTGGAAACTCAGAAAACCTGTAACCTAAAGTCCAAAAATATTAAAAAATACAGAAGTACCAAACTTTGAAAAGTATTCAACAAAATTTAAACTTATAAATCTGACCAATCTTCAACTTCTCGATTTAAAAATTTAGAAACTTGATAAAGAGTAAAATTACAAAATTGAAGAATCTGTAAAAACCTACGATCTGTCTAAACCTACAATCTAAAAATATAAGTACATTAAAATAAATTTTCCAATTATATTAAAAATTTTTAAACGAATTGATAATAACAGTGATAAACGATTAGTCCATCTCAAACACACAAGTTCGTTTCCCAAAAAAAACCTGTCCTTTTGCAAGCAAACGTGCCATTCGAGTCGTCCGATTTCACACGTCCGAAAAGTTGCCATAAATTCCGTCGAAGCAGCTGAAAATCCCGCAACAGAAGAGAGGATCTACTATTTTATACGAATCTGTAGGACAGACGCGTGCCGTTCGCGGAAACAAACCGACCGTTCGCATTACGGATTCGACAGGCGTCACTTCGAAATTGCAATAATTCTTTCGACTCACGTATCCGTGAGTCGTATGGAAGACGGAACAGACACGCTCGCTAACTTACTTCAAAAAGCTTTAACGAGCTTCGACGTTTGTTGAGGGTCGCCACGCTCCGGGGACGTGGTCTGATATGATCGTGTCTGATTCAGGAGTAGCTTTTTCCTCGCTCGTTTTTGCCCTCGGGATACTTGCGCGGAAAGGGAAAGGTTCTTCCATTTTGCATGGTCGAATAAACAAATCCATCGTTTTAGTGACTTCTACGGGTTATTGTTATTCCAACTGGTTACGGTTTTATGATTCGTTAACGATTGGTTAACTGATGTCATGTGGAATCAGATAAACTGGACTGTCTTTGGGAGTACATGTAATGTCGTATAATAAATATTTTGAAGTAAGAGAATGAACTGACTCGTGCTTTGATTTGTTCTCTTTGACTCGTTTTGGATGATTAAATGTTAGACTACTATTTGAACTGGTTTTAAGAGTACATAATATATGTGATACAATGAACCATTTTAATCAAGAACAAAATAAATTTGGGTCAATGTTTCATATCTAAATAAAGTTAGATAAATTTGTCAATTTAAAAGGTAATGAAGAAAGAAAGAAAATTAAAAACAAGGTTTAAAAAGGCAAAAATAAAATTAAAAGCAAGGTTAATAAAATTAAATACAAAATCAATAAAATTAAAAATATCGTTAATGAAATTAAATACACAGTTAAAAAAATGAAAAACAATACTGATGAAGTTGAGGAGCAAATATAAATGAAACGAAAGACAAAATTCATAAAAATAATTTAACAAAAAATTTCATTAAAATTAAAATGCGAAAAAGAATTGTTGTACAAATAAATAATGTCAGCTTGCATTATTTTGCCTTAAAATAATAATGACACATAACTACCCTAAATTACCAATTCCTGTTATTTCATACACTTCATCAATTTTACATAAAAGAATTTTTTTAAATTTCAAAGGCATCTTACCTTAATTGTAGTATTATGTTGCAAATGTAAATCCAACGTGTATATTTCGTTTGCCAAAAGATTTTCAAGTAAAATTTCTAACGCTTCCATAAATAATCTTAACGATTCACGAATTTCAATAAGACAAGAAAAATAATTCAGTAAACTAGTAAAGTAACTAAAAGTAAAACTGAAAGGAAAATTCCAAGTTTTCTATGAAAGAAAAGAAGGTGTTCTAAGCGCAGAGTAGCACTATTCAACGCGATGACGTTCTTCTAACCCTAATCAGGAAGAGAAGAAGCTCCCCTTTTCTACGTAAACGTAAACGAAAAGAGTACCGTGACACGAAACGAGCGTCGTATTCTCATCACACGACTCTCTTAAACTACGTGCCTTCGCTTTTCCAGTAACATACAATAGCCTCAAAGGACAACCGCGAAAGTACAAAGTGAAAGCATTGCTAGAAAGAAAAAAGGGGCGCTAAAGTAATCGGCGGTGACAACGCGTATACAGCATAATCATCTTCACAATGTTTCTTACTGTCGCGGAGGGAGAACAAATATTCGAAAAGTCAGATGTATTTTAACACCACTCACTTTTTTTTCGAATTATTTGATGGGAAATTAAATGGGATAATTTCGTAGAGTGTGAGAATGGTGGTTGAAAAGAGGGGTTAGATATGTTTGGGAAATAATTTCGAAATTTGGGATTTAGGGATTTAGGAATTTAGGAGTTTGGGAATTTAGGGATTTGGGAATTTAGGAGTTTGGGAATTTAAGGATTTGGGAATTTAGGAGTTTGGGAATTTAAGGATTTGGGAATTTAGGAATTTAGGGATTTGAGAATTTAGGGACTTGGGAATTTAGGGATTTTGGGATTTTAAGGACTTGGGAATTTAGGAGTTTGGGAATTTAGGGATTTGGGAATTTAGAAGTTTGGGAATTTAGGGATTTGGGAATTTAGGGATTTGGGAACTTAGGGATTTGGGAATTTAGGGATTTGGAAATTTAGGAGTTTGGGAATTTAGGGATTTGGGAATTTAGGGATTTGGGAACTTAGGGATTTGGGAATTTACGGATTTGGGAATTTAGGGATTTGGGAATTTAGGGATTTGGGAATTTAGGGATTTGGGAATTTAGGGATTTGGGAATTTAGGGATTTGGGAATTTAGGGATTTGGGAATTTAGGGATTTGGGAATTTAGGGATTTGGGAATTTAGGGATTTGGGAATTTAGGGATTTGGGAATTTGGGGATTTGGGAATTTAGGAGTTTGGGAATTTAGGAATTTGGGAATTTGGGAATTTGGGAATTTAGGAGTTTGGGAATTTAGGGATTTGGGAACTTAGGGATTTGGGAATTTAGGAGCTTAGAAATTTAGATATTTGGAATTTGCGAATTTGGAAATTTAGGAATTTGGAAATGTGAAAATTTGAAAATTTTGGAACACTGGAAATGTAGGAGTTCAAAAATATAAAAATTTGGAAGTTTAGAAATTTAGGCTTTTACCAATTTCGAAATTTCGAAATTAGAAAACGCAGAAATTGCAAATTTAGAAGATTTAAAAATTATCAAATTTGGAAACGTAGAAATTCATGAATTTTACAATTTGGAAATTTGATATTGCAGTGGTTTGTACATGTGAAGTGTAAAAATGATGCACTCATAAATCCTTGACATCTCAATCTAAAAATTAAAAAATCCTATATTCGACGATTTTTAAATTTAATATCAACTTGGCATCGTTCCGAGTAAAAATATCCGAACCCGTTAAAATGGAACGTAAAATTCCACGGAAGGGAAAGAAAAGTAAAAGGAAGGTAGAGGGGTGGATACCCTAACGACGGAGCAATTTTCTCGGGGCTGCAAATTGCCAATTGGACGATAAATGATTTAGGTCGTGTAAGCACATAGCTACATGTTAGTTCGCAGAATTCGATGGGGACGAACCTACCCCAAGGCAAACCACGTATCTATCTCCGCCTGTTCGACTATCTTACCGACAAAATAGATCTTTAATTCAATCGTAGTCTCTCACGGTGACTCACGGTTCTTTACACTTCTCTTAATTTAATATCACGATATGGAGAAATCACTTGGAAATACGTGATTTATTTGTTTTAGGGGAAATGATTAATTTTTGGCAATATGAGATTGGGGGAATGTTTAGGTTTATATTGGGAAATTTTATTAGTTAGGTTCATGCAAATTTATGAGGAAGATTAATAGTATTATGTAGGAGATTAAGGAGATATTTATTATTTTATTATTTAGGTTCATGCAATTTTAGTTTTTAGGCCCATGCAATTTTATTTTGAAGATTAATAGTATTACTATATACAGGGTTAATAAGAGGGTAGTTAATATGTTAAGCACTGAATTAATTTGTTAGATATTGATTTTGTGAGGAAATACTTTAGATGAATTATGTTTGAAGAAATTTCAGAGAACTGTTTTATTTTTCTGTTGTGTTTATTGAGATATGGGGGTGAATTTTAGTTAGTACATGAATGACATTATTTGAGGGTTAAAAAATTTAAGAACTATATTTTCAAATACCTACATTTAAAATATGAAAATATGGAAACTTAACAATCTAAAAAATCAGTGAACTTGTAAACCCTCAAATTCAAACTTCATCCCTCCAATTTAAAAATTGAAATGAAATGACTATCGTGACTCTTCTTCCACTTTCCTTCATCAGAAAAATCCTCCACTTATCTAACCTCCATTTTACCCTACCTCCATTTTTATTCAAAATACCTTCAAAAAAATTCAGTTCAAATTCCATAAAAATCGAAATGACTATAGTCTCCTCCATTTTCCTTCTTCAGAAAGCACTTCCGCATTTTATCCAAGAACCCACCCCCCATTTTCATCCAAGAAACCTCGCAATATTTTCCAAAACTCGTTCTTTTTGGGGTAAATGCGTTCGAAAGGTTTCTCTCGAAGGGTAGATCTTCCAGGTTATCAAATATGCTGCCCGAGGGTGTGAAGGTACTTTGATCAAACCCAAGAAGGCTTCGTTTCTCCCGCGGCTCCTCTCGGTTCTCCCAGGATGTTTACTTTAAGGGATGCCACTGGCTACCAGCATCTTCCAGGAAGGACTGCACTTCTCTTCCTTATATATATTGCACAGGAATTGCTCTTTGTTCGTCTCTTTGGTTCCAGAATGAAGCCGCTTTCATTACCGAACTGTTTCACAGCCGGATCGTTCGCACGATCAAAGGAGAGATTGACTTTGTTTATTAAGCGTCACAACTCTGCTCTTTGCTTTAAACTAATTAACCGGGATATGTGCGAACCGGGATTAGAGGGTGATTTCGGGGAAAACGAGATTGAGACGTATATTCTATAACCTACCCTTACTCTTGTTAAAAAACAAGATATAATAAAGTTAATAGATATACAACTTTATACATATTTATAAAATATGTAACTTCGTAAAAATTTATAAAAATGTAACTTCGTAAGAATTCATAAAATATGTAACTTCATAAGAATTTATAAAATATATAACTTCATAAGAATTTATAAAATATATAACTTCATAAAAATTTATAAAATATGCAACTTCATAAAAATTAAAAGAATATAAAATTTCATAAAAATTAAGTAAACATGCAACTTCATAAGAATTTATAAAATACACAACTTCATAAAAATTAAATGAATATGCAATTTCATAAAAAATTAAGTAAACATGCAACTTCATAAGAATTTATAAAATACACAATTTCTTAAAAATTAAATGAATATACAATTTCATAAAAAATTAAATAAATATGCAACTTCATAAGATTTTATAAAAAACACAACTTCATAAAAATTAAAAGAATGTACATTTTCATAAAAATTAAGTAAATATACAACTTCATAAGATTTTATAAAAAACACAACTTCATAAAAATTAAAAGAATATACATTTTCATAAAAATTAAGTAAATATGCAACTTCATAAAAATTTATAAAACATGCAACTTCATAAAGAGTTACAAAATATATTACTTCAAAGAAATAAAATAAACAAACAACTTCATAAAAATTAAATAAATAATTTAGGAAAAAATTTGAAAAAAAATGAAGAAGAGCAATTTAAGCAAAATAGCTGACGAAGCAATGAATCCGGCGAAATATCCCGAGCGTGCAAGTGGCTAATATCACAGCCGGCCGTTGTCTCGTTATTCTCTCGTTCTGTTTCCACGTTCGTCTTTCTGTTGATTTTTGCTTGTTGATTGTACGTGTCCGTCTCTGTTTCTCTCGGTTTTCATTCGCTGTCTCTACCGCGTTTCATCCCTCGAGGCGGATTCGAGGCAAGAGCCGATTTTCGCGTCCCTCATCGAGCTAATTTCGGAAACCGAGCTGCAAATTTGCGGTACGACGCTATCGAGTTTTACTTCATTTCACCGGTTACCGCGGGCGATTTGTACGACCACAGTTACTTTGTTCTCGTCGTTTTCCACCCTGGAACTGATAAAAACCATCGCTCCACTCGATTCCCGTGATTTACCGCGGAGATTGCACTTCGATTACCGATATTTAAGCGCGGATCAAACGAGATTCAAACTCTTTCTCTGTAATACTCTACATTGATTATTCAGATTAATCATCGCGTTTCATAGACATGCACACACGTACGCAAATTTTTTTATGTTGTAAGGATTACGTTATGTTGGTGTTTTCAACCTTCAGAATAATTCAGAGAAAATTTGAAACAATTGGGAAATTTGATATTTTTAGACATTTAGAAAATTTGAAATTTTCAAACATTTGGGAAATGTGAAATTTTTAGACATTTAGAAAATTAGAAAATTTGAGACAAATGGGAAATTTGAAAATTTTGAACATTTAGAAAATTTGAGACAATTGGGAAATTTGAAAATTTTAGACATTTGGAAAATTTGAAAATTTCAGATATTTGGGAAATTTGAAAATTTTGAACATTTGGGAAATTTTAAAATTTTGAACATTTAGAAAATTTGAAAATTTGAGACAATTGGGAAATTTGAAAATTTCAAGCATTTGGGAAATTTGAAAATTTGAGAAGGAAGTTTTATAGAAAAGGGTGAAATGTACTCGAATAGGGAATTGAACAGGAAGCTTCGATGAAATTGCTTCTGTTTTTCAATTAATTCGAAACGCGTTTTCAACGAGGAGACAAACGACGATGCGTGTTCGTGACAGCTCATTTTCAATTCGAGAATCCTCGTAACCACATCAATTCCGTGTTTCAACTTTACCGACGTTTTCGCTGAGTTTTGTGAATGAAATAGCGCGCACCATTTCACCCTCGAACGTGTATTTTGACAGTGTACTGACAAACGACGTAGAACTACAAATTGCATGACCTATTGATCTACTTTCAGTGTTACGTATTATAACAAAATCTACAAACTTCAACATTTTTAAATTCTAATATTTTTATTGGAACACCTGCAAATTTCTAGCTAAAGAATTTTTTAATTTGATCTCTTGCAAATTTATAAATTTTAGAAGTTTGGAAACTTGGAAATTTAGAAATGTAGCAGAAAGAAGTTAGAAATTCACAAACGTAGCGAAATGAAGTTAGAAAATCACAAACGTAGCAAAATTAAAAAATAAAATTCAAAAATGTAGAAATTCGCAAATAGAGATATAAGGTGATCAATAATTATCAAATCGAGAACCACATTGTACCACTTCTTCAGGAAGATTGTAAGAGTGAATTACGAGTAATGGTGACCCATCCATGACTTCTAACATGTATCCTTTGCTATCTCTCTTAATAGCACAAGTTAAAATTCCCTAATTTCCAAAAACTCTACCTGCTGCGTAGTCTTCCCCCGATGTTGCCACTGATAAAAATGCTCCACGTTCAACGACCATCCAGGTGCAAAGCTAAATCCCTCGGTAGGTACTTGTGACGAGTTGGCAGCCGCGGCGATCGCCTGTTGGTACACAGGATCCGGCAATTCCGTGTAAAGTCCTCTTCTCCCGAACCATCCACCGAACACGCACTTATCCTCCACTTGTCCAGCGTCTATCCGCGATTGCATCAACTCCTTCTCCATCGTGTACAACGACTCGAACTCCAGAAACGACATTTCCGCTTCGTTTCCGCCGCTACTAGAGGAGACCCTTAATCCGAGACCCATCTCGCTCTGCAGAAACTCTTCTTCGAACACTGACACGTATCTTCTCGGCGAACGTTTCGGGGAACCTTTCGAACAATGCGTCTGCAACATCTGTTGTCTCTGATCCTCCTTCTTCGCTGATTTCTTACACGCTTCCGCGGTCTGAGACAAGCGGCGAGAAGATGTGGATGAAACGGACGAGTGAGACTTGGCTGGACTCGACGACGGGGAATCCGAGTTCGAATCCTGCGACTTTTTCATCGGACTTCCGGGTATCAACGATTTTGTGGAAGTTAGCTTGCAGATCTTGCTCTTGGGTTTTGTACCGTTGCCTCGGGGGAATATCGGCGACGATTTGAGTCCTGATGCAGACATTGTAGCTGCATCTTCTTTCTATCGACACGATGTTATTCCTCATGGATCATGTGAATGTTGAGTTTCAGGTTAAGAGATTTAGTCTTATGGATGAAAATGATAAAATGCTGTTTCAAAATAGGTTATTTTATCCTTCTCAGTAGAAGATTGAAGAGGATCTCGGAAGACGAGCCTTCGATCACTATCACTTCCACACCACTCACATGTCACACATGTGTAGATACAACGAAGTCACCAAAATCATATCTGATCGTATAACTGAATTAACAACCTCGAAACACCTTTCAAATTTAATATCAGACAACTAACAATTTCAACATGACCTTAACCTCACATGACCCTAATACTCTTCTCTCACTAACCTCACATGACTCTTCTCTCAATAACCTATTAAACGCACCTGTCAATCCTAATATGAAACTAATGGCAAAATTATACAACGTATTAAAAGCTATTCAACCTGAATGATAAGATTCAAATGACCGTAGAATGTAGGTGAATTAACACTGCACTGGTAGCAGAAGAGATATGGGAATAAGAGAAATCGCGAACCGATAGCATGATCCTCCGGATGAATGGAGACGAGCACCCTTAGAAGGATCCTCGGCAGGACTGACGGTGTTTCGAAGCATCCGATGCGCCGCAGGACGACGTAGTTGAGCTGCAATTGTGCGCGGGCGCACGCCAACTCGTCGAACGCGTACAACAACAACGTTCGCGTGTCTCCATGCGAAAGATGAAAAGAGAAACAAACAGAGAAGCCACAATTATTTCACTCGCGGCAACGCCTGCAAATTTCGAGCGTTCTCCTGTTGCGGAAAAAGCGTCGAGAGGTGCTTCAAATTTTCGAACTGACACTTTCGACGTTTTTATGCTTCCTTATAGGTGACTTTTAGATTTTTGTATTTTGGAATTGACTGTTTTTTAATTTTTGTGTTTTTGAGGGTTTGTAGATTTTTGGGTAAGGATGGTTTGCACATTTTTGTATTTTCGAAGGGATGGTTTATACATTTTTATATTTTCTGGGGGGTGGTTTGCAGATTTTGGTATTTTCAAAGGGAAAGTTTGTACATTTTTATATTTTCTAAGGGATGGTTTGCAGATTTTTATATTTTCTGAGGGGTGATTTGCAGATTTTGGTATTTTCAAAGGGAAAGTTTGTACATTTTTATATTTTCTAAGGGATGGTTTACAGATTTTGGTATTTTCAAAGGGATGGTTTGTACATTTTTATATTTGCAAAATGATGATTTAAGAATTTGGAAATTTGGAAATTTGGAAATTTGAGAAATTTGAGAACTTTGGAATTTGGGAACTTAGAACTTTGAGAATATTGAGTTTGAAGGATTTAGTGCTCCAGAAATGTAAGTTTCAGGAATTTAGAAATTTGAGAATTTGGAAATTTGAAGGATTGAAGATTTCGGGATTTGTAGATTTGATGATATAGATCTTTAGGAATTTAGAAATTTGGAAATTCAGGGTTTAAGGAACTTGGGAATATAAGAATTTGAAGATTACAGGATTTTCACCCTTAGCAAAAGAAGCTTTTTGTGAACTTGGATGTTTGGCAATTCAAAGATAATTTCTCCCAACCTCTACAGTCTCACCAAACTCACATTAAAACATTCCTCCAAACAACCTTCATATCCAAACAACCTAACCATATCCGTGGCTCATTACACGCCGTTCAATTTTACCCCCAACTTCGAAAATCTCGTTAGAGTCCGTCAGTCTCCGGTTGTTTAGCATGCATCCAAAATCTTCTGGTGTGCTGAACATTCGCTATAAATATGTAGATGATTATGGGGGTTATGGTCGCGCTCGCAGTGTGTCGGCACTCGTCACGTTGTCCTATCAGGAAGCAAGGGGGGTGTTCTTTTTTTCTCGAGGGTGGAACGTTTTTCGTGTACCTTTTGCGCTACAACCACCATCGTCGGCAACGATTCTACAATCGTGAACAAGAACCGGGCAGCTTTCACTCGTTTCTCGAGTGCTTTTATAATATTCACCCCCCGTGTACACATACTGGCTCGTGATTTTTCCTGTTCGAACCCCTCTTGAAAATGGTCCGGATGATCGGAGATCGCTGGAGAGCTCCTTTCGATACCGACGCTTCTCACTTTTGTTGCCGTCCTTATCGCGGCTTTTCGTTCGCCGACAAAAATGAGAACACCTCAAATAACACCTACGCTGTGAACTTTAACGTAGGGTTCACAGTATGATGGAAAATAATGGAACGGCGCTGGATATTTGGACCTCACACGAACGATCCTCTTCCACAAATGTTTCATAACACCCAGATAATATTCGCCATTAACATTTTGTCCCTGTGGAACGAATTTCCGAAGTATAATTCCTTTAGAATCGTAAAAGCAAATTAACATTGTCTTCTCGAGGGACTTTCCAAAGCTTGCAAATTCCAAAATTTCCAAATTCCAAAGCTTGCAAATTCCAAAATTCCCAAATTCTAAAATTTCCAAATTCCAAAGCTACCAAATTCCAAAGCTTCCAAATTCCAAAGCTTCCAAATTCCAAAGCTTGCAAATTCCAAAGCTTGCAAATTCCAAAATTCCCAAATTCTAAAATTTCCAAATTCCAAAATTCCCAAATTTCAAAGCTTCCAAATTCCAAAGCTTGCAAATTCCAAAATTTCCAAATTCCAAAGCTTGCAAATTCCAAAGCTTCCAAATTCCAAAGCTTGCAAATTCCAAAATTTCCAAATTCCAAAGCTACCAAATTCCAAAGCTTCCAAATTCCAAAGCTTCCAAATTCCAAAGCTTGCAAATTCCAAAGCTTGCAAATTCCAAAATTTCCAAATTCCAAAGCTTGCAAATTCCAAAATTTCCAAATTCCAAAATTTCCAAATTCTAAAATTTCCAAGTTCCAAAGCTTGCAAATTCCAAAATTCCCAAATTCGAAAAATTCCAAATTCCAAAGCTTGCAAATTCCAAAATTTCCAAATTCCAAAGCTACCAAATTCCAAAGCTTCCAAATTCCAAAGCTTCCAAATTCCAAAGCTTGCAAATTCCAAAATTCCCAAATTCTAAAATTTCCAAATTCCAAAGCTTGCAAATTCCAAAATTTCCAAATTCCAAAATTTCCAAATTCCAAAATTCCCAAATTCTAAAATTTCCAAGTTCCAAAGCTTGCAAATTCCAAAATTCCCAAATTCCAAAGCTTGCAAATTCCAAAATTCCCAAATTCTAAAATTTCCAAGTTCCAAAACTTGCAAATTCCAAAATTCCCAAATTCCAAAATTCCAAAATTCCCAAATTCCAAAGCTTCCAAATTCCAAAGCTTGCAAATTCAAAAATTTCCAAATTCCAAAGCTTGCATAATTTAGAAATGATTAATATGTAAATATTTAAATTTCCCAAATATCTACCAGCGTATATTAAAATCCCCCAAAAATATCAAATATAAATTACACAGTGACAAACTCACCTAATCAGAAAAACAATAAAATGGTGACGAAACGGATAACGAACAAAAATCACGTAGCTTACGCTGAAGTTAGCAAAACATTAGAAAGGAAATACGAATCCATCATTGGGGGGACACGCACATGTCAGTCAAATCATAAGCTTGACAGGTCAGTTGCTCGTGCTATTCCTATGGGCTTTTAATTTGATCCCACTCAGCAGATACGACTGTGTTCCGATCTACTCGTTTCTACGTGACGATTTTTTAGGGGATAATTTCAACCTGACACGTGCCGACTATGATTTTCCCTTCCTCTAGTATGGACAAGGAAATACTAACACTTTCCTTCCCTACAAACATTTATTTTTCAAGATAAAATCTTCTTACAATTTATTTCCAAAAATAATTTTCTTGGTCACTTTTGAAAATATATTTTTTAAAATCGATTTAATTAAATCAATATTCTTAAATGAATTTTCTTTGTACATTAGTTTTATAAATTTTCATGAATATTTTTAATGCAATGTTCATTATTTTCGGAACAATTTAATGCAGCAGAACTGTAAGAATATTCCTCTTACAATTTGTTTCCAAAAATAATTTTCTTGGTCACTTTCAAAAATATATTTTTTAAGATCGATTCAATTAAATTTTCTTAAATCAAATCAGAATTTTCTTTGCATATTAATTTTATAAATTTTCATGAATATTTTTAATGCAATTTTCATTATTTTCATAACAAATGCAGCAAAACGGTTAGGTAAAATTTACCATTTTGATTGTAGTTGTATATAATAATCCAGCAAAATAAAAATAGTTCACTATATGGAGAATAGTCTAACATAAACAGAGAAAAAATAATTATTTGAAGAATAATTCGGTAAAGTAAAACAGTACATAAAAATGAATTATTCCAACAATAAATAACAAGTGACACAAATGGCAAAAGTACAAAATATTTAAAGATTTCATTAGAACGAAACTCACAGAGGGTGGATCTCTTTTTTTCATTAACGAACAAATAGAATCGATGCAGGCTTTCAAGCGCGAATCCACACACGAGCGACGAAAGGGTGACTGGAGGGTCGTCAAAATAATTAATAAAGCCACACCGAGCTTATGCTCGTCTGCTTCCCGATTTCTCGTTTCCCATTCGACGGCCTTCCTGACGACTTACTTTTCCGTTTCCACGAATTCAATATAATAATGCAGAGACCGACGAGCCAGCGGCTTAGCCCTTTGCATCAGTGACTCTCAATTACGCCCGGAGAGCAAACAACCCCCGTACAGACGAAGAAACATCGAAATCACGAAGAAAACGATGACAACCCCTTGGAACTTCGTATTACGCAAAGGGTGGCTTACGGAAACCGTTATTGCCGTGTCACTGGCTTCGGGATTATTGCGAATCATTTTTTCCGCATGAAACTGAACCCCACTGTGCACGAAAAACCCTCGTACACGTTAGTATTTCGATTTACTACGATCGACAGCTTCGTTGATCAATTGATTGATCGGTACATCGAGTTTGTTAAGAAAGGTGTTTTTTGACAACCCTTTTTGAGGATTGAAGTGATGGTTTGTGAGAAGTTTTTGAAAATGTAGGATTTAAGCAAATTTTGTGGAAATTTTTAATAAATGCATTGTTAATCTACAATTTACAATTGTTTGGTTATACATTGTTTTATGAATTATTTTATTACTTTTGATGGAATTTTAAAGTACAGTAGTGATTCGATATAAGTGAAGGTGTACCAAGTTTCTATACTGTGAGGGGTTCTAAATTCCCAAATTTTCATGTTTTGAAATATGCAAACTTCTTTCTGCATAAATTGAGAAAAATTCCTAAATGTCGAAATTCCAAAATTTAAAAATCTCGAAATTCTTGAAATCCCAAAATTCCAAAATATCAAAGTCCCAAAATTCCAAATATCCTAAAATTCAAAAGTTCTAAAAATCCTAACATTCCAAAATCCCAAAATTCCGAAATCCCAAAAATCCCAAAAATCCCAAAAACCCCAAAAATCCCAAAAACCCCAAAATCCTAAGAAAATTTCCCAACTACAAATCAGAATCTCGATATAATTGTACCTACTACATCCACCTCAATTTAAGTTCGCATACTTCGTGCACACTTTCTCCTGTACAAAGAACTGAAATCTCGTATGGTTTCTCACGAAATTAATATCTCGAAAATGGAACGTAGGTCTTCGTAGGCGATTGAACGGAGATTGCTTCTTGTCGGGGAAAAAGAAAAAACCCTTGAAAAAATCTTGCCGAGTTCGTAAGGAATTCGAATATCCTTTTTAAGTGTCCCGAGCTCATCGACCACTTATTCCGCGTGGTTCACCACCCTTCCACACACGGAAACCACATATATGGGATTTTTATGGTTGGCCAAAAGACTTTATCGGTTTTTAAGAAGATATTAAATTGGTGGTCTAACATATATAACTAAAAACATAAAATTTTGTTATATTAAGAGGATATTCATTTTTTATTCCAAGCTATGTGGAGGATCATTGTTGATCGACATTTTTGTTTAATCGCCACTGATATAGTATTTATATAATTATAAATTTATATATTTATTAATTATACTGGTATAGTACAAGTATAGTATATAATTACTTGTCTAAAATTTGGATCATGAGTCACAGAAATATTTTTTTTAGTACAGAATTTTGGAAACTAAAATAGTTATAATTATTGAATACAATTTTACTTTGTATACATGATTTTTTTTTTCAAGTTGAAATAATATTCTTGTTATTATGAAAGTAATAAAATATATTGCCAAAAGTAGTTTTTGTGTTCTCCATTTTTTCTGATTTATGTATAATATCTGAAAGCTTGACAAAATAATAACAGTGTCATTATACTTGACTCCCAAAAGTACTTGTTTCCTAAAATGATACCTTAAAATATAAATTTCAATATGCATTTAAAAGAAGAACAAAGTGATACGTAAATGCAATAAATTTTGTCATCCATTGAGAAAAACGTAAAAGAAGAACTGTAATAATAAAACGTAATAATAGAACATAATAAATAAACATTATAATAAAACATAATAAGTAAAGCTAATAATAAAACGTAATAACAATTTCAACAACCCAATAACACAGTTCTATAATTTACACTGTTTCGTTTCTCGATTGTTTTTCTCCTTTCGAATGATATCGACCACTTAGGTCAGGTGAATCTGCTTCCTTGTCTCATCCCCTGCTTCGTACTCGAGAAGCTCGATAATAACGAAAGCTTCGTGCAGTAAAGCAAAATCAAGTAAGATTGACGAGTCACGAGAGCTTCCTGTCTGCGGAAAGTAGATACCACTTTTTATCCGTCAACTTTCGAGCTGCACACGAACATTTAAGAGCACTTTTAAACGATGTTTATTGCCGGAGATATTAGTGGAGACAAGTGTTATTTACGAATTTTGTATTTTCAGCTTTAAAGATTTTAGACTGAGTTTTCTGTATTTGAAAATAAGTTTGGAAATTTTTAGATATTTAAGGTTCAATATTTACAAATTTTCAAAATGACAAAATCTTCAATTCTGAAATTTTGATGGTCTACTTCAATTAATTTGACTTTGCACAAGTTATATTGCTTTATAGGATGATCTTATATTTTCTTTTATGCATATCTAGTTTCATGTAAAGAAATTTTATTAAGTATATTAAACAAAAATTACGTAAGTATATCAATTGCAATGGCGTAGTACAAAGTGTCGCCATCTTACAGCAGAATACGAAAACATAAATGATCGTTCAGCCCACTAACAGTGTGTTTGAATGGTACATAAGATTTGTAATTAACAACAACTGAATATAGTGACCGCCATATAAATAGCCGTTAAATAAATAGCTACTTGTTATATAGTATATGTTACTACAACATAAACGTGTATGTTATTTTACGTATAATATGTGTATAATAAAACCAATATATAAAAAAAATATATGTAAAATAACTAACTTAAATTGTTATATAGTATATTATTAAAGTGTTAATAGCAATGTGAGCAATATGATGATTAATGTATTGTAATTTTCCACGTATGCATCATGGTACGTAACAAAATATACAAAATAATCCACAGAATATTTTACACATGTGTAACTCATACAAGAGTCTTATAACAATCTGATAACCATAACAGCCAGAACAGTCAATGACCATAAAAGTCATAACCACATTAAACAAACAAATGAACTACATAAATAAATTACATAAGAAATTGCATAAGAACACACATATAAAAAAGTATGTATAAAGTATGGTCTATTAAAGACCACTACATAAATGACTGCCAGATAAGTAACCATTTCAGCAAAAGTCCAACACCAAAGGAGAAGACGCGGGCATTTATCGAAAGGTAACTGTAACACCCTCATGAATGAGAAGCACGCGCGTCTCTACGCATACCACACACCACACTGTGTGTAGAAACGAGGGTTGAACGTAATTCCTTTGCACCACGTGGTTGCTCACCCATGGGGCTTGCTTTACCCTCAGAACGTGACTCACAAGATTTATAGCCTTCTCCTTATAGCTAGTCCTTCCAATCTTTCGTCAATGCGAGTGCATGCTTCACTGGAACTTTCATTTTGAAATGCAACGTTTGCAAGTTTGGGATGTGCAAACTTTTGGAACAGTTAATTTAGTTAATTGAATTTTCGAATGTTTATATTGTTGAAGTTTTGTGAGGGGAATTTTGTGAGATTCTATTGAATTTTCAAGTTTCTAGATTCCTAGATTCCTAAATTACCAAAGCTTGCAAATTCCAAAATTCCCAAATTCCAAAGCTTTCAAATTCCAAAGCTTGCAAATTCCAAAATTTCCAAATTCCAAAGCTTGCAAATTCCAAAATTTCCAAGTTCCAAAGCTTCCAAATTCCAAAGCTTGCAAATTCCAAAATTTCCAAGTTCCAAAGCTTGCAAATTCCAAAATTCCCAAATTCTAAAATTTCCAAATTCCAAAGCTTCCAAATTCCAAGCTTGCAAATTCCAAAATTTCCCAGTTCCAAAGCTTCCAAATTCCAAAGCTTGCAAATTCCAAAGCTTCCAAATTCCAAAGCTTCCAAATTCCAAAGCTTGCAAATTCCAAAGCTTGCAAATTCCAAAATTCCCAAATTCTAAAATTTCCAAATTCCAAAATTCCCAAATTTCAAAGCTTCCAAATTCCAAAGCTTGCAAATTCCAAAATTTCCAAATTCCAAAGCTTGCAAATTCCAAAGCTTCCAAATTCCAAAGCTTGCAAATTCCAAAATTTCCAAATTCCAAAGCTACCAAATTCCAAAGCTTGCAAATTCAAAAATTTCCAAGTTCCAAAGCTTCCAAGTTCCAAAGCTTCCAAGTTCCAAAGCTTCCAAATTCCAAAACCTCCAAATTCCAAAGCTTGCAAATTCCAATATTCCTAAATTCTAAAATTTCCAAATTCCCAAATTTCCACCTCCCACCCTTGAAAAGTCTCCTTCCCAACTTCTCACTCTTCCACATCCCAAAATCCTCAAAACCTACTCTCTAATTAATACAAATAATCAATTTCCGAATAACATCAAAATTTCCTGTAAACACCACATGTTAAATATTTTAATACCACATCAATTTACCTGAGCCTGTCGTTTCTCACAAGTGCAGTTCCTCAACTTCTCCAGCTGTTGCTCAATCAGATAAAAAGCCGTGTATCTCTGACTTTCCGGCGACAATGGCGAATCGGGTGAAGCGAAACCAGAACTTTTGCTGCCACTAGTTTTAATCGATCCCTCTGTTCTCTCTCTTACGTTATTCGCGTCCTTCTGAGGCGATAATGGCGACAGAGGTGAACCAATACCCGAACTCTCAGAACTAGAATTCACTAAACGACCTTTCGAACCTTTCTTTACTTTCGCTTTCGGTATCATACTCTTTCTTGTTGTATCCAATTTCCGCACTCCCTCGGGGATCTTCGTGATTCTCGATGTTTTTGATCTCCATTCGAAAGGATCTCGAGATAACTTCAAGCCGAACTCCTTCTTTAAACTCTTCTTTGATATTTTCTCGTTCGAGGTGGAAACTCGAGACGAAGCGATTGATTCAGCATTGGTTATAACGGTACTTGTGTCTTTTAATTTAGTCTTTATTTGGTTGCTTGTTGGGGCAGTAAATTCGTTTTGTTTACTTTTTATTGTGGCGGAAGGTGGATCAGTTGATTCTTGGATTGGGTTTGTTATTTCAGTACTGGGATCTTTGGTTATATTTTTAGGGAAAGTAAAGCCTTGTGTAGTTGCAGTAGACTGATAGTTCTGGTCAGTTTCTGTCATTCGAGAAGATAAATCAATGGACTCTTCGACATCGTTTACTGTTTCAGCATTAGAATTTGTTGCAATATGTGGTACTTTTTCTGTAATATTCGTAAATTTATAGTTCTGTTTATTTCTCATCAGTCGAGAAGACAAATCAATAGATTCTGCAGAATCGTTTATTATTTCACTTTCACTATTTTTAATAATATTTGTGACTTGATTTTCTGTAATATTAGTAAATTCGTACTTGTATTTATACTTCATCATTTGAGAAGACAAATCAATCTCTTCGACATCGTTTACTGTTTCACTACTAATATTTTTAATAATATTACTTGCTTGATTGTCTGTCATATTAGTAGCTTCATAGTTCTGTTTCTTCCTCATCATTCGAGAAGAGGAATCAAAAGATTCTTCAGCATCGTCTATTATTTCACTGCCACTATTTTTAATAATACCTATTACATTATTTTCTGTAATATTCTTAAATTCGTACTTCTGTTTATGCTTCATCATTTGTGCAGACAAATCACTTGACTCTGCAACATCATTTACTATTTCACTACTCACATCTTCATTTCTATGTACATAATTTTCTGTAACATCACTAACTTCACAATTCCGTTCATTCCTCATCGTTGCACAAGAAAAATCACTCCCTTCATCATTTACTATTTCACTACTCTGTACACAATTTTCCCTAACGTCAAATTCATAGTCTTGTGTATTTTCCTTCGTACCATCCACAACGATAAACTCCGAATTACGAGAAATAGCGTCGATCAAATTTCTACAAACAGTACTATGAGACAAATCCTTGAATTTTTCAGGATCTTCGTTGTTGCTGTACGCGTCCTTTTTACGAGGGGTCGAGCGAGATCGAGGGTGCTTTAAACCGTTTCCATTATCTTTAATGGCGCCACCTTCCATTCCGTTCGCTGTGTATTTGCTCGCGAGGAATTCAGGAACGATATCCCGGGATCGCTCGAATCGGCCATCGTACGATTTCAAAAGCCTTAACCCATAACCGCCGATACAGTCCTTCACTTCGTAATACTCCACGTTCTCGAAGCAATTATTCGAAATCGAGAGGGACGCGTTCAAAGAGGCGGGTCTCCTTTTTACGGTGCCCGTTTCGTGGCTCGGGGAGTCCCAGTCCACGTGGAATGTCCTTCTTTTTGACATGTTTGTCATTCTTTGCTTAATTCGATTTATTAGGAGTAACATTTATCTGTAGATTTATCGGTAGACTTTCTAGGTTAGGTGTACACGAGGACATGTTCTAACTGGTATTTACTATCGGTCTTTTATTTTCATCTCGATGTCTTTGATGTTAGTTATTATTTGCATGTTTAATTGATTTATTAGAAATTGTGAGATTTAGTGAAAATATTAATAGCAGATTTTCTAGGTTAAATATACATGAGTACCTGAGTTTTCTGGACATTCTCAAAATGTTCTGTAATATTAAATCAGTTGTGTTTCAGTAAGCTTTTAATAGCAAATAATTGTTTTTAGTGCTATCTGCTAAGTTACATTTGTCAATTTTATTTTAGTGAGATTTTAAGAATATTTTTCAAAATTGAAATTATCGTACAACGAAGGATTGAATCTACTGTGTTTTTAATTTTGATATTGGTTAATATGTAAAACATGCTTGTATGCTAAAATCTCTAACAACAACTCTGCAAAAAGATTCAATCTAAACTTCACACATATCCTTTTACACATTTACACATATGAACTTCACCGCATAAATGCACTGTAAATAGCTGCTTACTGCAATAACAACGTATGTCACTACACATCACTGAAGTAATATATCACTTCTATTACCAACTAGAATAATATAAACATTAAACATCCAAAATAATATCTGATCACTTCAACAATTTTTAACTAACTTCAGATCTGAAATTATTTCAAATCTTTTCCCCAACAAATAATTCTTGTTTTAACAAAATAAATGAATTTTGATATAACAAACGAAATAAAACAAAAATTGTACAATAGAATTTAGTTTGAGGTGTCGAAATAAATTAGAAAAGATCGGTTAGCTCGTGAATGAGACCGATAAGCGTATTTTCAGGTTCTTGCACTGAGACAATAGATGCACTTGCCGAGGGTGCCCCGGGCAAACTGAAACCACCCTTAGGCGTTGGATCGCGCTACGAGCAAGTGTGTGTATACAGAAAAGTACAGGGGACCCTAGATGCCTAGGTCAGCCCCCTATCATAGCTCTGGGGCTAAAAACTAATTACATTCGGCTACGGGGTTGGTGTATGATCGAACCATATTGCATCGAGCAACACTCGTTCTTGCCAATGTGGTATTAGGAATTCCGCAAGACACGTTCGATCGATATGCAATCTCGAATCTGTTTTTCTTTATTATTATAATATATTATGATTTATTCAAACTAACACAATTTTAGCTTTGGTGTTAGCTTTTATCACTGGTGTGGTGCTTTGGTTAATGATTGCAAAAGTCAGTACGATTTAATATTTCAGTATTTCGCTATTTTATTATTGTACTATTCTGAAATTTATTTGTCAAGTTTAGTTCACAATTTGTAACTATAACTTCACCCATAATATTTTATGGTTTCATTGTTTTATTTTTAGAATTTTACTGTTTTATTTTTTACCATTCTGCTATTTTACTACTTCTATTTTTTTATTATTTTGACATTTCACTATTTTATTTCATCAGTTTACTAAGTCGACGTTCTATTATTTTACTGTGTTATACATATACTACTGGGATATGGTGCAACCAGTCCAAATAACTTGTTTGAACTGTCATTTCATGTAATAAAATTTTATCTCCATGCTTTTGTCAAGCTCTCTAATACTTTGTTCACATTGCAGTCAACTATAATAGGTCCTTATAAGTGTATATACACCCCATACATTATTTACAAGTACCATACAGCATTGTAGAGTGTTATTATATTTGTAAATCTATGTGTGACTGCATTGAAATAGTTTTATAACTACCATAACAAAAATATAAATTGTCAAATATAAATCTTACAACGTAAAGAATGGCAAAAGTTACTTAACTAGTAAAAGTTAGTATTCGCTTATTTAAGTTTTCCCTTTATCTCCAACTGCAAAACCGTGCACCATTAGTTCCAGTGTCAAGAAACGAGGAAGTGCAAGAGTCCTTAGAAACAATTTGAAGACTCTATTTTATCAGTTGTTCTCCGTGATAATAGAAATCTCTGGTTATCTGACAGGCTCGATCTCGGTGTTCTCCTAGTGACTAGGAGAAGGCGAGCTTCTCATGAATAGCATTTGGATAAAATCTCATAGGTTCAGCCAACAGTCTGAAACGGGGTCTTGGATCCCCATACCATGAACCAGTTACCACAGGGCACATCAACCCCTGCTTTTCTCGACCATGAAAATAGAAGGGTGGTACAAGTACGTTTTTGTAGATATTGGCGAAATTTCGATGCCGTATAAACTCATTCTTATTGTTTAACTTTAAAATCAGCTGGGTACTAAAATAATATTTCCACCACAATTTTACTCATTATTTGATCACTTAATTTATGTACATTTATATTTGTTAATAATTATGAAGTTCACTTTTTCAGGTTTCAATTTTTTTTTAATGATTACATTATGAGTGTCATCTATAATACTATGATTTGTCCATCGTTCAACCACCATCACTATAATTTTACCAAGCCACCATCACTATAATTTTACCGAGCAATCACTATAATTTTACATCAATATATTTATTATTACATGTCACAGTATCAATATGACTTGTCACTGAAACATGAAAAACACATCAAAATGTAAATATAATTTTACAAATATCTCCCTAATTAAAGTGTATTAACAGTGTTTGGGTACATTATCATCGACAAGTTCATCCATTTGACACAAAGCGTCACGAGAAATATTTATAAAGCGTGTATGCATTGTTAAGCTTGGAAAATAAAGGGTTCATGGTGCGGTCCGCGTTGGATTTATTTTGACGTCGATTTTGCGGGGGATCGCATAATGGACCCTCAACGTGCCGTCATCATGGTGTGTTCCATCAAGCTGCACCGATTGTCATTCTCCGATCAAACGAACAAAAAAACGACCATACAACGTCGTCAGACGTGAATGTTGAAAACCACGAGAATTTCGAAGGTGCAGAAAGATATAATTATTTTTTAGTATTTAAATATTGCGAATATATTTGGTTGTTGTCAATGAAAATTATTTTTGTTTTCGTGGATGATTATGATACAAGTTTGTAATAAGTATATTGCAAGTGTAATATACATATGTAGAAGATAGATATGAATATAGAAAAAATAATAGTATGAGTGATATAAGTATGCACATGACATATAATGTACATATAATGCATATGTGAGAAATATAGTATATACATATGATAGGTACATGATATGTTATAGTATGAAAGATATAAATACACGTATGTATAACGAATATATGACAAGTATAACATATGTATATGATAGGTATTAGACAGATGTAAACATATGATGAATACATCACAAGTATAACATATGAATAAGATAGGTATTAATATGACAGATACACATATATGTGTAATGAACATATGACAAGTATTATACGTATATGTACATGACAGATATTAATTATGACTAATACAAAGATATAATGAATACATGACAAATATAATATGTGTATGATAGTTACTAATGTGTACAACATATGTACATGTAATTACATATGTGTGAGTACACATATGTGTCTAACAGATGTTAATACCTCCATAACCAAATATTTCTTACTTCATATTTTATTTTTGATATTGAACAAAGTCAAATGCTAAAACATTCCATACCTCCTTGCAATCTTATTATGTTTAATCACAAAAAAATTATATAATTACCTGAATATACAGTATGTTACAATCTAACGTACCTAGTTTCACCCCCTTGCAACCATCTTGCAAAAACAATTTAACACAAGAATTTCAGAGAGTATAATCAGTAAAAAATATTATTGTGATACATTTCATAACATTCCCCGTGAAAACAACGAATTATTGCCAGTAAATCCCGAAAATTCACGCTCAGAACGTTGGCGCCGCAGGAAAAATTCAAATCCACTTACGGGCTGACCGCAAGCTCACGTATTAACGAATGGGATTTCGCGGGTCGAAGCTTACAACTTATAATCCCGACACATCCCGTTATAGGTTACCCGCTCGGCTCGTTCCGAAGATTAAGCTTGCAACCCCTGTGTTGCAGGGCTAAGCATCACCCTCGAATCGGTTTAAGCTGTGCACGCGTGCACGCGTCATTTAGTCCAGCGTGAACGTACGGAATATTATGCAATTCCGAGTAGAATATTGCCGTGATCGGACAAGTAAATTGAATCTGTGAGTCGAACGAGTCTTGACAGAAATTCGAATACCCTCTCGAACCCTCGGTGCGTTTGCGCTGCCCGTCTACGTGATGCGAATAAATATGTCATGATGGTAAATGGAATAATTAGGGTGACAGGGTTTAAAGCGCAACGAAATTGAAATCGTTCGGCGAGGTACATGGAAAGTGATCTTTTAAATGCTTCGGGTATAGCGGTTATTAAATTCAGAAGAATTTTAAGGGTTGTAAGAGCGGTTCTGTATGTAGCAATTTTTATGTGGATAAAAGTGAAGTGAAATATTTGATTTGAAAATTTGAATAATTCAAACAATGAACATTATGAGAATTTTAATAAGGAAAATTCAAAGTAATTTTACTGAAAGACCACAACATTTTGTTTTGTACAAAATATTGTATATTATGTACTTCATATTACACAAGATTTGAATGTAAAATTTAAAACTACCCTAAAATAATGTCTCACTTCTATCATGTGTATGTATACTACAAGATTACGAAATTTCATCTTGTATAAAATATAATAAATTACGTACTTGTATCATGTTACACGAGGTCCCAAAACTACCCTAAAATATCACACATCTATCATATTACTTATGCATATATGTGTACTCATTTCACAGAATCTTAATATGAAAAATAAAACTACCCTAAAATAATCAATTCCAGTTACCCTTCTATAAAATTGGATTATTTCACATACCTGATATAACAAACCTATGTATAGATATACTCACCCTTAGTATTCACATATGAATATAATACACATGTATGTATTCACTTGAAGGTATTTTTGCTGTGGCCAGATATCAAACTTAAAACTGTTTAATTAACAAGTTTGCTAAATTCGTTTAATATTACAATTTCTCTATTATTAATTGCCATTATTGTTACTTTACTATGTGTATATGTATATTAAATTATAACACTATAGATCCAATTAAAAGAATCTATATTATTAAATAAGTATAAGTTAATATATAGTACAGTATTAAATTGCAATAAAGATTATAACACTACAGATTCAGTAAAAAAATATTTATCTAAAATTGTTGTACTAAACTGAATGGTGAGTGAGTCATCTTTCAAGTGCAAGGGTTAAACCTTTGTACTATCCCCTCTAACCTTCTACCAAAATAAAATCTCCAACTTCAAAGTGTTAATAAGAAAGATTGAACAAAGTGTCTCACAATTTTGTATACTACAAGTTTTTCCCATAACCATATATGTTTCCTAACAAAGTTGTATTTGTTTCAAGTGACGCTACCAACCATCGTCAAATGCTCACCCGGTAAAGCAATCTCAAGATGGCTCCCGAGTGTCGTTTACCAATTTACGTCAAGAGATGGAGCTCCGAAGCATAGAACGCGAGCAGAGGGTTGCGTGAGGGTAGCAGAGTTTACGCGCGCTCTGCTCCCACTATGGATTTGCCATTAATTCAAAGCCCAGGGAAACTTTTGTCCCACACGCGTGCACCCTCCACATTGGAACTACCTGCGGCTTTCCGAAAACGAAAAAAAGGAGGACATCGGTGGATGCCATCTGGCAAACAGTAATTTCTGACACCGCTTTAAGAACTTGTATCTTATCGATAAAATATGGGTCGAAATATACCCATATGTGGGTTTGTATATTTTAATGTAATTTGAGCAATGAGCGCGAATTTTGAAGATTGAATACTTGGGAGAGTTATAAGTTACAGATGTTTGTATTTACACATGTGGATATTTTCATAACACATATTTGGATGGTATTTTCATAACATACATGTGTAAGATATTTCATATGAGTACATGTGTAGGATATTTTAGTATGATTCATGTGTAGGATATTTTCATATCGTACATGTGTGGATTCATATCAGCACATGTGTAGAATATTTAATGTATCATACATGTGTAAGTTCATAACAGCATATGTGTAGAATATTTCATATCAGTACATGTGTAGAATATTTTAGTATCATTCATGTGTATATCATTCATATGTTCATATCATACATGTGCAGGATATTTCATATGAGCACATGTGTAGAATATTTTCGTATCATACATATGTAAGATATTTCATATCAGCATATGTGTAGAATATCTTCATATGCACAGAATTCAAAATGAAGGAGAACTTGCATAAAGGTAGATTTATATTAAAATTTGTTTAAACATTTTGTGTATTGATTCAACTTAAATGAGTAAGGTTTGAGCTGCAGAAAGGGTAGATATACGTCCTACAAATTTGTCTTCAAATTTCTATAAAAAATGTACTGTTTTACTAAAGTGATCTGACATTTCAATCTAACATTTCTACATACTATCCACTATATTCTATCAACTGCAAAAATATCGACAAGTGTATTTTGCAATTCCAATCATTTCAGTATTATATCAAAGTTCGCAAAAGTGCACCAGTCAAATTTGAAGCCTTGTAAATTTAAAGTCTATCAACATATAAACTTGAGAAAGTTTCGATACAAAATAAGATTTTTCCCTTCAAATCAAATCCGTCCCTCTTCGCGTATCATTAAAAGTAACATAAATATCTTGTAACGCAATTAGAGCGCCCCCCACAGTGATTTATCCCCTGTCGATCCTATTTGCTTTATTTCGTGAGCATAATCAAATGTCCATTTGCCAGCATCGACAATCAGAGAACAGAAGAGATGTTATTGGAGGAAAGGACACAGAAGATGCACTGTATACCCCCAGAAATATCGCATTTTCACGTCGACAAAACAGCACGAAGCAAGGGGGTGGATTTTCCCACGTGGCCGTTAGATCATGCGCGTCCTGAACCAGGGAAAGTTTTGTCGGTGAGCCGCGTTTATTGCGACCGAGTATTACCTTGACTCGTGGAGATAGGGGAATGGAGAACGGCAGGATCGACGTTGGAAAAGCGAAAGTTGACTTTAAACTTTCAAGGGGAGATCGCTCTTCAACATGCTTCCTTCGACCTTTTTCCCTATTTTCATTCTTGAGTCTTTAGTTTCTAAGTCGTGTTTGCAAACTTGATTAAATTTAGTTAAACTTCACATTCCTAGTTTTTTAATTCCCAAAATCCACAAAATCATTAAACTCGATTTAAAAATCGCCAAATCCTAACATTCTTGAATTCCACATATTAGTTGTTACAGAATTAAAAAATCTAGAAACTAACAATTTTAAAGTTTCAAACTTTTAAATATCTCGAAAACTTCAAATCTTAAAATGTCAAAATATCAGAATGTCAAAATGACAAAATCACAAAATCCTGAAATCATAAAATCTCAACAAAGTCACCAAATCTTCAAATCTCAAAGTCTTGAAATCTTAACATCCCCAAATTCCCAAATCTTCAAATCTTAAAATTTCCAAATGACAAAATTGAAAAATCCTCTAATTATCAAATTCTCAAATCACCAAATCCTCATATCACCAAATCCACACATAACCAAATCCACACATCACCGAATCCACTCATCACCAAATCCACATATTACCAAATCCATACATCACCAAATCCACGCATTACTGAATCCACGCATCACCGAATCCACACATCACCAAATTCACACATCACCGAATCCACACATAACCAAATCCACACATCACTGAATCCACACATCACCGAATCCACACATTATCAAATCCTCATATCACCGAATCCACACATTACCAAATCCACACATCACTGAGTCCACACATCACCGAATCCACATATCACCAAATCCACACATCACTGAATCCACACATCACCGAATCCACACATAACCAAATCCACACATCACTGAATCCACACATCACCGAATCCACACATTATCAAATCCTCATATCACCGAATCCACACATAACCAAATCCACACATCACTGAATCCACACATCACCAAATCCACACATCACCAAATCCTCAAATCCTCAAATCACCAAACTCTCAAATCCCCAAATTCCTAAATTTCCAAGCCCCCAGATTCCAAAATCTCAAAATCTCAAATTTACTAAATCCCTAAATCCCTAAATCTCCAAGCCCCCAAAATCTCCAAATCTCCAAATCTCCAAACTTCAAACTCCCAACACCTCAAACCCCAAATCCCCATAATTTTTCCCAACTCACACCCCTAAAAATCGCCACATACATCCAAGCAAATTGCACAATTAGCACGACACCGCAGAAAGATTACAACGCAACAAATCGTTAAAAAGAATCTAAAGAAGATTAAGAAGCATAAATACGCAACGCAGCGAACAACCCCTTTTATTACACTTTTATCTAAATTCCAAATAAAATAAACTTAATTCCACGAAAACGCGTTATCGACCTGAACATGCGTACACCGTTTCATTTTTTTTACGAGCATTACCAAGGTATCGCGAACTTTAATGTCCGGCAAAAAGACTAATTGTTTGAACAAGATTGCGCTCACGCGCATGCACGTCAGAAGTCGAGTCAATTAATCACGATCCTTAATTCCCTACGGTGTTTATCTGCCGTTATAATATTCAATTTTTCATTCCGTGTATTTCGATGGTCATTAACACGCGAACGTCCGGGTGGAAAGAAAAGAGGAATATCGAAGACTATGGTTAGGTTTGTAGGTTAGAATAAGAGAAACAGTTCGGTTTTGCGGACTTTGTTAATGCTACGGTATCTTTCCCTTTTACAACCCTTAATGCTACATAGCATCACGCATGCCACTTTTAATACTCGCTTCGTTATCCTTTCGAGAGCTCGCATGCAGACCACTTTTTGCCTCTTTATCACTTTGATACAGTGGTTCTCAAAATTTGGCGATTTTTGCTTTGATCTATCAAAATTTTCCTGGTGATTATTTTGACAATGCTTTCTACAGGCAGAATAATTTATATAGACTAATAATTTTCTAATTTATGTAGACTGAAATTTTGCAGAAATTTTTGAAAGTTTTTTAGGATCGAGAAGGTACTTTGATCTAACAAGGTATTCTCAAAATTCTTGGACACATTTGAGGAACACTTGATATGCAATATTTTTCATTTGATCGTAATATATAATAAATAAATGAATTTTTAAGAAATTTTCTACTGAAATTTTTAAGGTCAGAGTATATTTTAATATCAATCAAAAAAAGTTGTATGTCTGTACAAGAAAAAAACATACACTTATAAATAACACAAATAACATAAATTTTTCTGAAGTCTTGAAATCACAATATTAAAAAATTTATAAATTTATGTATTATTTTTTAGGTGCAATTAGAGCACTTTTTTACTGAGCTTCTCAAATACTAGAAAGATTAATTGAAATCATAGTTGATGATGGAAATATTGTTTATTATTTAATAATATTTTATGGAGACTGACATAATTAAATAGAGAAAGTTTGTTGTCTGACTATACATTGATTTGTACTACTTGCGTTCTACATCCCTCGATACACGTACCTATTAATACAAAACCATCACTATAATTTTTTAAAAATAATATAAAAACTACCCCCTTATTTTTAAATGAATATTATTGCATATAAAGTTTGTTAAACTGCCTTCTATTTTCAGACGATCAAAATTTACATTAATGAATAAATCAAGCTGAATCTCTTACAGCACAGCTTTCCAAGTAAAACCTTGTAATACCTTCGTCACAATATAATGTAGGAATACATGGAATCGCCATTACCTTGCTAATTATTTTTAATTGAAAATTATGGGCAGTCGTGTGTTCATAAAATCTTTATGCTATTCTCTAATATACGATGCATGTGCTTGTATGTATTCGTAGAATTTTATAATATGAAATTGATAACATTTTTACAATTCTAATAAAATATAATATTTATATAAATTATAATAAGAACTGTTATATAAACTTTTATGTAAGCTACCACTCTTATTGTTATTTATGAAATATACATAACAAGGTATCTTTATATCTTGATATATTTTTATATCATACATAAAGTTGAGCTATAAAAATATAAATAATAACCTATAAAGACAATATACACAAAAATAAGCTATACGAATATAAATAACAAGATATAAAAATGACATAAAAAATAAGCTATAAACTATAAATAATAAGTTAGTAGAGTAAAAAATATGCTATAAATAAAAATAAGCTAGCCAAAGAAGAAGAAAAGTAATTTTGAGCCCCAAACGTTAGAAAACCACAAGAAAGCTAATGCGCTAAGGCAGTGATTTAGTAACACCGTTCCGCAACGAGAAAAAGTGAGATTCCCCGATAGATTCCTGACAAAATGATGTCGTGCTGGGGGTCGAACAGCACGTGGAATCTTGGTTCTTTTCTTCGGTGGTTCGCGATACTTGCCGGCATTCTCGAAAGAAGTAACCGGTATCGGGGCTTAGAATTTGAAACGACCTGAGCCAGTCGGCCAACTTACCCTCGGCATGGAACGCTACAGCTGCTGTCACATAAATATCCCGAAACCCCCTGAATTCTGGAAGCACGGCTGGTCCCACCACCTCCGTAGTCCTCGCAGAAAGTTGCAGAAACTCCGCCGGTATTGATTCTCAATTCTTACAGTGAAAGTGAGAACAGAGCGAAAGGCGGTTAAAAGACCTTTCGACGTTACTTGAATTCTGTACAATTAGGTTTTACAAACTTGTATTTTGTTAGTATTGTAGGAATAGTAGTGTTGTAAGGGTAGTACCATATAGCGAGATCGATTGGGTCGCTCACATTTAGATAAAGCCACATTTGGATACAGATCAATTCTCAAGGATCTACGTAAGATGTATTTCTGGATGGAGTTTTGTAGTTACTGAATTTTTAAATTTAATGTAGAATTTTAAAATTGTTGTTTTTTGAAAATTTTTGAATCGCTGAATTTTCAAATTTCTGATGTTTTCAAACTTTCGAATTTTTAATTATCATAAGTACCAAATTCCTAAATTTCTCAATCCCTGAGTAATCAAAATACCAAATAGTAAATTCTCTGGTTCCACAAATTTCCAAATTTCTAAATTTCCCAATTCCACGCTCCCAAATATCAAAATTTCCAAATTTCTAAATTCTCAAATTCCACGCTCTCAAATATCAAAATTTCCAAGTTTCTATGTTCCCAAATTTCACGCTCCCAAATATTAAAATTTCCAAATTTCTAAATACTCAAATTCCACGCTCTCAAATATCAAAATTTCCAAGTTTCTATGTTCCCAAATTTCACGCTCCCAAATATTAAAATTTCCAAATTTCTAAATACTCAAATTCCACGCTCTCAAATATCAAAATTTCCAAGTTTCTATGTTCCCAAATTTCACGCTCCCAAATATTAAAATTTCCAAATTTCTAAATTCTCAAATTCCACGCTCTCAAATATCAAAATTTCCAAATTTCTGTGTTCCCAAATTTCACGCTCCCAAATATTAAAATTTGCAAATTTCTAAATTCTCAAATTCCACGCTCCCAATTCCCAAAATTTTCAAATTACTAAATCCCAAAATTCGCCAAATTTCCAAGTTGCAAAATCTCTAATTTCAATATCCCCAAATCTCCGGTTTTCCAAGTTCCAACATTTTCAAAATTTCCCAGAAATATAAAAATTCCCAAAATCCCCAAAATCCCCAACATTCCCAAAATTCCTAAATAATTATTTTTCCTCAATTTTCAAACATACATATATTCATATTCACAACGATACTAAACTACATTAAATCGCCAAACATGTACCTAGTTAATAATCAAGAACGTGACTTTCGTTCTTGTTAAGTAAATTTCAAAGTTGTAAGGGTATCCTACTTTCATGTATTATGCATAATAGTGTCATTTTAGAATATTACGGTAGTTGTAATAACATTAAAGTTGTCGCGTGGCAATGCATAATAATGTTTCGCATACAAGCGAAACTGGTTTAGAAGACTTGTTAGGGAGTTCAAAACTTTCCAACCCCGTACCGGGACCTGGTATTTCCGGAAGATTCAACAGAAGATTATCACATTCGAAACATCCATGTTTCAAAAAAAAAAAAAACAAAAAAATAACAGTACAAAATTTGTGAATATTAAATGTTTCAATTCTTACATTTTCAAAATTATACATTTCTTTTTTTTAAATTTAGAAATTTCTAAATTACTAGATTCAAGAATTCCTAGATTCCCAAATCTATAAATTTTTAATTTTCTAAATTACTAAATTTCTGGATCACCAAATTTCCACTTTCCCAAATTCCTAGATCACAAATTCTAAAATATCCAAATTCCAAGATTCCCAAATCTCCTGATCCCAAATTCAAGATTCCCAAATTCCAAAATATCCAAATTCCAAAATATCCAAATTCCAACATTCCAAATTCCAAGATCTCAAATTCCAAGATTCTCAAATTCCAAGATTCCCAAATTTCAAAATATCCAAATTCCAAGATCCCAAATTCCAAGATTCCCAAATTCCAAAATATCCAAATTCCAACATTCCAAATTCCAAGATCTCAAATTCCAACATTCCCAAATTCCAAGATTCCCAAATTCCAAAATATCCAAATTCCAAGATCCCCAAATCCCTAAATCCCAAATTCCAAGATCCCCAAATCCCTAAATCCCAAATTCCAAGATCCCAAATTCCCAGATTCCCAAATTCCCAGATTCCAAAATTCCCAGATTCCCAAATTCCTACATTCCCAAACACCTACATTCCAAAAATCCTAAATCTCAAATTCCTAGATCCCCAAATCCCTAGATCCCAAATTCCTAAATCCCTATATCCCTAACTCCCCAAATCCCAAAACTCTAAAATCCTCAAATTCCTCAAAATGCTCAAACCCCAAAGTCCCAAAATCCCAAAATCCCAAAATCTCCAAATTCTCATCGCAATCACTCTCCATCTCACATAATTTCAATCGCACCTCCAATAACGTCACACATTAAATCCACTCTCATAATTTTCACTTTAAATCATCCTATCCACACAACACCCTTCACGATTACTTTAAAAAAATACTAAAAGAACATTTTCGTAAAAAAGGGGGGGTGTGTATAATTCCCTTTGTGCACACTTCCCTCACAATTTTATCAGTTACTTAGCAATATCAGGTTTCATAAGAGCCACACACAAGATTCTCGTGCATGATACTTGGCCGTAACTTAACCGCCAGGTCGATCAGTTCAATTTCCTTGTGTGCCCTTCGGCCCTCGACTAGGTAATACGATAACGAATGACAGATCATTAGAGACACGGAAAGCCTTGTGATCGAAATACGATGGATCTTCGTGCTAATGACAATAATGTCGTTATACACCTACCATGGTGTCCTGTTTCGCGTGAGTATGACTTACAATTACGCGTTCACCACTAATTGCGATGATTTATGTGACGTTTAAAGAGGGAATAATTAATAAGTTTCCTGGGGTGCATGTGTAAACTGTTCCTCCCTAGTGTTGATACAGCAATTAATAACGACTTTTGATTTATGACCACCTTTGTTCGACTATCGCGACACCCGAACTTTCTTATTTTATCTCGAGTTTCTGCGGAATTGATAAACGTCTGGAAAAAAGTGCAGGATTTATTATTCTGCTTTGATGAACAAGCAACTATGTATGCCTTTTAATGTGCATTAATAAGCAACATGTTTGACGAACATAGACTATGTATGTTGTTCAATGTGGATTAACAATGTACATGTTTCGATGAACAAGCTACTATGTATGTCTTTTAACGTGGATTAACAATGAACATGTTTGGATGAATAAGCTACTATGTACGTCTTTTAATGTGGATTGATAAGCAACATGTTTTATGAACAAGCTACTATGTATGTCTTTCAATGTGGATTAACAAGCAACATGTTTGATGAACAAGCTACTATGTATGTCTTTCAATGTGGATCAACAAGCAACATGTTTGGTGATCAAGCAACTATGTATATTCTTCAAGTTTGATTAACAAGCAACATGTTTAGTGATCAAGTAACTATGTATTTTATTTAAGTTGGCTTAACAAGCAACATGTTTGAACGAACAAGCAACTATGTATATTCTTCAAGTTTGATTAACAAGCAACATGTTTGGTGATCAAGCAACTATGTATATTCTTCAAGTTTGATTAACAAGCAACATGTTTAGTGATCAAGTAACTATGTATTTTATTTAAATTGGCTTAACAAGCAACATGTTTGAACGAACAAGCAACTATGTATATTCTTCAAGTTTGATTAACAAGCAACATATTTGGTGATCAAGCAACTATGTATATTCTTGAAGTTTGATTAACAAGCAACATGTTTAGTGATCAAGTAACTATGTATTTTATTTAAATTGGCTTAACAAGCAACATGTTTGAACGAACAAGCAACTATGTATATTCTTCAAGTTTGATTAACAAGCAACATGTTTAGTGATCAAGTAACTATGTATTTTATTTAAGTTGGCTTAACAAGCAACATGTTTGAACGAACAAGCAACTATGTATATTCTTCAAGTTTGATTAACAAGCAACATGTTTGGTGATCAAGCAACTATGTATATTCTTGAAGTTTGATTAACAAGCAACATGTTTGGTCGTACAAGCAACTATGTATTTTATTTAAGTTGGCTTAACAAGCAACATGTTTGGTGATCAAGTAGCTGTGTATATTCTTGAAGTTGGCTTAATAAGCAACTTGTTTAGATGAACAAGTATATAATGGACAACATATATGTTACTTAAATTAGATTAACAAGTAACTTGCTTGTAAAATGAGCAACTATATATATTCTTCAATTGGACTGAACAAGCAGCTTGTTTGTATGAACAAGCAACTGTGTATACCGCCAAAATAATTCACCATAAATATAGCTACACACTGAACAGAATATCGAATATAAAATAGGATTCGATATTTATGGTGCAGCTAAGGAATACATAATGGAGAAAGGTAAATATGTTATGGAGAAAAGTGAAGAAGGAAGAAGAAGAAGAAGGGTAAGAGTTGCTTGAGGCACGTAAGGTTTGTCCTTAATCGCGATGCGTGACAGAAGGGCCTTACCAAACAACCCCCGTAATATTAATCTTCGATTAAAGGCTTATCGTGCCACGTGGCCATGGATGTGGAAAATTCGGCTACGCGAAAAACTTGGGGAGCTACCTTATCTTGACGTTCTTTCGCTTCCTTGCTACTGTGTACACAGTTCGAAAAAAGCAAGCTTAGGGTATCTGTCGAAGATTCTTCTGAATGCATTTTATACTTTTATGTATTTGATTTGATGCGGGTTCGAGAGTGACACGAAATGTATTACTTTGGAATAATGATTATATTTTAATGGCACTTTATTATTTTTTGAAGGGTTGTTAAGAAACTGCATTTTTAAATTTTCATATTTTGTAAAATTCTTAACTACCCTAACTTAAAGTCCATAAATCCCTGAACTTCTAAATCCACAAATCCCTGAATCCACAAATTCCTAAATCCACAAATCCCTGAATCCACAAACTTCTAAATCCACAAACCCCTAAATTCACAAACCCTTACATCCACAAACCCCAAAATTCAAAAACCCTAAATTTTCAATTCCCTTAAGTTCCCAACTTTCTACATTCTTAGACCTCAAAATCCCTAACTCCCTAAATCCTAAATATTATCCTAAATATTAAATTAAAAAATTGCTAAATTACAAAATTCCGAAAAGTCATAATTGCATTTTAAAATTCATTTCTGTATTACACAAATAATCCCCTACATGGATCAATTCTCAGGATTAAATTCGTCTGCATAGATCTTACGCAGTATCTTCTGTTTAATCTAAATCCTTCTAGTTAATAATTTCAGTAAGAGGGCTATAAACCCAGGCTCGATAGTTACAAAGTTTCGTATATCGGGGAAACTATATGTAAGTCTACGCAGCAGTTAGATATCCTTCTGAGCTTAATGAAAGTTTGTATTAAGCAAATTGTAGCATTTAAAACTTCTAATTTTCAATCTTGCAAATCTCCAACTTTACAAATTTCCTATTTTCTAATCTCCAAATTTAAAATTTCAAGTTTGCAATTTTCAAATCTTCAAATTCCAAAATTTTTTATTCTCAAGCTTCCACATCTTCAAATTCTAAAATTTCCAAATTTTCAATTTCAAAATTCCAACTCTCCAAATATCCAAATCCCCAAATCTCCAAAACTTTAAATCTCCAAATTTCTATATCTCAAAACCCCTAAATCCTCAAAGCCCCAAATCCTAAAATCCCCCAATTCCTGAATCTCCAAATCCCAAAATTTCCAAATCCAAAAATTCCCAAATCCTCAAATCTCCAAACACCAAAATGCCCAAATCCTCAAATCTTCAAATCCCAAAATTTCCAAATCCAAAAATTCCCAAATCCTCAAATCTCCAAATCCCAAAATTTCCAAATCCTCAAATCTCCAAATCCCAAAATTCCCAAATTCCGAAATCTCCAAATCCACAAATCCCAAAATTTCCAAATCCCCAAAATCTCAAAATTCCCAAATTCCGATATCTCCAAATCCACAAATCCCAAAATTTCCAAATCCCCAAAATCCGCAAATCCCTAAATCCTTAAATCCCCATATCACAAAATTTCCAAATCCCCAAATCCCCAAATCCCCAAACTCCTAATCCCAAAATTTCCAAATCGCCAAAATCCCCAAATCCTGAAACCCCAAATTTCAAAAATCCCCAATTCCCAAAATTCCAATTTAAAAATCCAAAAATCCACCAGCAAAATGACATCAAAATTGGAACAAGACCCACGAGAGCAATATTCGAAATCAGATTGTTCGATATCGATGATAGCAGCGATAAGCAGGCTCCCTTTGGTGCGTACTCAATATGTTGGCCGGAACGCGAGTCGAGGGCAGAGTGGCGTTCGCAGAGATACCGAGGCAATTCCGGAACGATGGTTAGGTCGATCCTCGAATGGCTAATCGATGCCTGACCGCGCAAATACGCTTCAAGGGCGTTCACACGAGACAACCTACGCACCCTCAAGTAGGCTTTCTACCCTAACTTCTTCTCCCTCGTGCAATAACTTTTACGTCGACGCCCGCGAGATCTTACCGCGTGTTGCTTCGCTACCTATCCCTAAACTCTTCCTTCCGGGCTGCGAAACGTACAATCGAGTCGAGGTACTTAACTCGTTCTTTCAAATTAACTGTTTGTGAAATTCAATTTGATAATCTTTTTATGACGTGTGTTATACTGGAGTTTGAGAGGTAAATTGAAAAAGGATAAAGGTAGGTAAGGATAAGGATAGGAAATTAAATTAAAGATAGGAAAGAATATTATTTTAGAATGAGGGGATGAAGTGATATGCGGTATGTTTCAGGAAGGGTTATATAGTTTATATTTGCAATTATATGTATTTGAAATTTGGGACATTTATAAGTTTCTAGTTTGGACAATTTTTATGTTCTTCAAAATCACAAATTTGCAAATTCCCACATCTCCAAATTCCTACATCACCAAATTCCTACATACTCAAATTCCTATATCTTCAAATTCTCACATCCCCGAATTCCCACATCCCCAAATTCCCACATCCCCAAATTCCCACATCCCCAAATTCCAATTTTCCCAAATTCCCACATCCCCAAATTCCCACATCCCCAAATTCCAATTTTCCCAAATTCCCACATCCCCAAATTCCCACATCCCCAAATTCCCACATCCCCAAATTCCCACATTCCCAAATTCTCATATTCCTAAATTCCCACATCCCCAAATTCTTACATTCCTAAATTCCCACATCTCCCATTTCCCACATCCCCAAATTCCCACATCCCTAAATTACCACATCCCCAAATTCCCACATCCCCAAATTCCCACATCCCTAAATTACCACATCTCCCATTTCCCACATCCCCAAATTCCCACTTTCCCAAATTCTCACATCCCCAAATTCCAATTTTCCCAAGTTCCCACATGTCCCATTTCCCACATCCCCAAATTCCCAAGTTCCCAACTTCCCAAATCTCCAAATCCCCAAGTTCCTATTTCTCAAACTTCCTAAACCCCCAACCGTCCAAATCCCATATCCCAAATACCCCAAATCCCCCAAATCCCAAGCCCCCAAAATCCTCATCATTCTCACCTCTCAACCTCCCCTCCCTCCAACCTCTCTTCCCCCAATTTCACTTCCTAAATACCTAAATACCCCCGTCCTCTGCCAATATTCCCAACAGTCCTATCCACCTAGTTCAAAATTGTCCACACCTATCTTCCACCAATATAATCTCCATTTCAATAATCCGACTAGTACTACACATAACTATACTCACAGTAAATTTGATCTCATTTCTCGAAGATTACGGAAGCTTGTTGCATAGCGTGTAAGTTCGAGCAGATAGACTAGAAACGCGTTGTACGGGGCGCGAGGTAAGATTCTGCACGCGTAAGCCAATTTAACGGGCCCTCACCCCTCCTGCGTTACGGGATCCCGTAAGAGAACAGAGAAGAGAATGCCTTCCTCGCTTGTGCCGTGAGAGGTAGGCGTTGTATCTTTAATTATCTACGCAACAGAGGGACGGAGGTGGGCCCGAGGGATTTTGCCAGCTACCAGGAGGGTTGCAAAATGGTATCATCTCGTCCTCATGGCCGGGGCGTGGCTCTCTCGACACCCAAAATCTCTTCATCTTCGTCTATCTGACTTAACGTCCGAAAGAGGGGTAGCCGGAGAAACCGCTGGCGAAAAAGCTTGGCCGTTTAGCGGCAACTAAATCTCGCTAACAGCTTTCGTCTTACGGAGAGAACGAAAAACTGGTCGTTTCGTTTCTTTTCTTAATTTCTCTGCTTTGTTACGATCTTAGGTATTACTCGAATTACGTATTATTTGGTTGTATATTACGCGGTGTATAATATGGGGTTTCAGTTTTATATCATACATGGTGTATGAAACGGTGCTTGAGTTTTATATTATACATGGTGTATGAAACGGTGATTCTATTTTATGGTGTATTCTCTGGACGGAATATTCGATGAGGAAAGATGAGGAGGAAGTATCATGAATCAAGTATTATCTGAGTTAGCTTTGTTTGGAAGTTAAAAACAAGATATTGAAATTATAGGGAACTGCTTTTTTAAATGTAATATTTAGTGAAGTGAAAAAAATTGGAGATGAAGTTTGGATTGTAATAAACTTAATTTATTAGCGAACATGTACCACGTCGATATTGTACAAAAATAATAAAATCTGAAATGTTCAAATAACATTTAAAAGACGTACTTCACATGATTAACCCCGTGACGCACTCGTGACGCACTCGTGACGCACATGCTACAACAGTTCACATCTGACAAACCCAATTAGTGTTTTCACAACAATTAAATATTTGGTCCAATTCTAATTACAATTACTATAATCAAGAATTACTGAAGAAGAAACGTGCTTGACATTTTAGTTTTTATTGCCTTAATGTTGTAGCAATAATTAGCTGTGAATGAACTCTGTAAAAAATTGTAAATTAAGAGTTTAATATTAATAAAATTTATCATTCTACTCCACGTTATTAATTCCCATATGTGTTACAAATATATTATACCCCAACCAGCACAGTAAAAGACAATGATCCAATTAATAAATTCTCTGAGAACACTGATTAAGTGTACCGTGTTCCCGGAGCCCGTTCATTTAATTTCAGAGCACAATATTTAGTTTGTGCCTGTCACGTACACGGAGAAAGTAGAATTTGCTGGAATTACGTTCCTTCTTTTGTACAGCTGTAACGCAATTAACAGAGGGATATTCTTTAGCGATAATGTCAACCCGTTAACTGTAGTTCCACCCTTTCCGTTAATCCGAAGACCAGCTGGTTTTAATCCCGCATGGAACTGCACCGAAAAACGCTCGTCTGTGTTTCGCTGATAAAGAATGTCCAATGCTTTTACGGTTATCAAAATCCCTATTTATCTATTTGTGTTCCTGATAGCACATTTTTTAAATTACGTTTGCAATTTGAAGTTCTAGCAGTGTTGTCATACTTCGATGAGGTTAAGTGTCATACTTGACGTTAAGTATTATACTTGACGTTAAATATCATGCTTGATGTTAAATATCATACTTGACGTTAAATATCATGCTTGATGTTAAATATCAAACTTGACGTTAAATATCACACTTGTCGTTAAATATCAAACTTGACGTTAAATATCACACTTGACGTTAAATATCAAACTTGACATTAAATATCATACTTCACGTTAAATATCATAAATGACGTTAAATATCATGCTTGACGTTAAATATCATGCTTGACATTAAATATCATACGTGACGTTAAATATCACACTTGACGTTAAATATCATACTTGACGTTGAATATCAAACTTGACGTTGAATATCAAACTTGACGTTAAATATCATACTTGACGTTAAATATCATGCTTGACGTTAAATATCATACTTGACGTTAAATATCACACTTGACGTTAAATATCATACGTGACGTTAAATATCAAACTTGACGTTAAATATCATACTTGACGTTAAATATCATGCTTGACGTTAAATATCATACTTGACGTTAAATATCACACTTGACGTTAAATATCATGCTTGACGTTAAATATCATGCTTGACGTTAAATATCATACTTGACGTTAAATATCATGCTTGACGTTAAATATCAAACTTGACGTTAAATATCACACTTGTCGTTAAATATCATAACTGACATTAAATATCATACTTGACGTTGAATATCAAACTTGACATTAAATATCATACTTGACGTTAAATATCACACTTGACGTTAAACATCACACTTGACGTTAAACATCATACTTGACGTTAAATATTAAACTTGACGTTAAATATCACACTTGTCGTTAAATATCAAACTTGACGTTAAATATCATACTTCACGTTAAATATCATACTTAACGTTAAATATCATATGAAGCTAGAATATGAAGAAACATATGAAGCTATAATTTCATACACAAATAACAAGTCATGACCCATAACCAGCCACGAGAAATCTTAATCATTAAAACTCCATAAGAAAATAGCAAACGATGCGTACTAAAGAATCGCAAGGTAAACGTTTATAATCATCGCGTCACACAAGAGCATAAGGCTTTTATTGCTTCCTAACTGCATATGGAGAATCAAGTGGGGAATTCCCCGCAACAGCTACCAAGCATAATTTTCCACGTGAATGCACCGTTGGCTCGTCGCTTTTTCTTAATGACTGTCTTAATTAATATCTCGCGGTTCGAGAGCTGTTTCTCTGCCCGAACATGAGCCTGTCGTTCCCTCTTTGCCGTCGTTCTAAGGATAATTTTCCGCGCGAATGCCCTAACCTCGTCCTTTAACCTAACCCAACCCGCCGTTCAACGTCCGTCGCCTTTTTTTCCAGCCCCTGTTTCCGACATCGTCAGGGTGTCGAGGAGCTTCGCGGCTCGAGTGTGCTTCGTGCCGATGACAAAGATGAAATCACTCTTTTATATTCGATGCTTCGATTATCGATGTTTAGGTAAAGGCATTAGTTAATTTAAAAGCATCAGTAGTTTATAACGTGATTGTTTATTAGAATGTTTATTAGAATGTTTACTAGATGTTCTGATGGTATATTGAGGGAATGTGACTTTGATTAGAGCAGATGTGTCAAGCGTATACTGATGTCAACCCATGAGTTGGCGCGTGGACCAAGTGTTTAGGAAAGCTACGGGTCCAATTGGTCGAAATAGAAATATGGACGCTTAGACTAACACGTGTCTTTGGAAATTTGGGAGATTTCAAATTCGGAGGATTGCAAATTCAAAAAATTGCAAATTCAGGAGATTTCAAATTTGGAAGATGGCAAATTCGAAAAATTGCAAATTCAGGAGATTTCAAATTTGGAAGATGGCAAATTCGAAAAATTGCAAATTCAGGAGATTTCAAATTCGGAGGATTGCAAATTCGAAAAATTGCAAATTCAGGAGATTTCAAATTCGGAGGATTGCAAATTCGAAAAATTGCAAATTCAGGAGATTTCAAATTTGGAAGATGGCGAATTCGAAAAATTGCAAATTCAGGAGATTTCAAATTTGGAAGATGGCAAATTCGAAAAATTGCAAATTCAGGAGATTTCAAATTTGGAAGATGATAAATTCGAAAAATTGCAAATTCAGGAGATTTCAAATTTGGAAGATGGCAAATTCGGGAGATTGAAAATTCGGAAGATGTCAAATTCGAAAAATTCCAAATTAGGAAGATTTCCAACTCGGAAAATTCAAATTTAAAATATGGAAGTTTGAAAACTTTCAGTTTGCGTGTCTGAAAATTGAAATGTATGAAGACTTAAGAAAGAATGTTGAGAATTTCCAGAAATATTAAAATATGACTATTTTTTAACAAATATGCGATATATCCATTAAAATTTACCTAACGCATTTGCAAGACTAATAAGCATGAGACACTAAACATTAAGAGGTCATTCACTCCTGTATGTGATAGTGCCACAAACATTTGCGCAAATAATCTTTCACTGTTCGATAATGTTTGCTATGTCCGTAAAAGTATCTAGGTGTGTTGTTAGCGTGATTATAGGTATCTGTGACCTCGTAATCACTTATTCGCTCGTTTCAAGTTCCACAAACGTAATTTCTGTAATAATATTCTGAAGTTCTTAACTGAATTTATAAATTGACAATTTGTATGAAAATATAGAAATATTTAATATTTCTGTTTTATTATATTTTTTATTGTTACAGAACAATAATTTGTCTCGTAACAAGATATGATAGAATTATTGTATGTTCAGGTGTAGTGATAATAATATAGTAACAATGGAATTTCATTGTTGTATGTGTAATTACAAGCGCGAAGTTGTGTACTCTTTTCCCCCAAGTCACCCTAAAACTGGAATTCGGAGTACGCAGGAAGTAATACAAGGTCGTGTACATCGGAACACGTATGGGATTAACCCCAATGATGAATGAGAAGAGGAGTGAATTATAGCCAACGTAGTGAAGGTGTCGTTCAAGGGTACTCCCGTTAATTATGTTAAACTTGTCACGTTTTGACTTTGGGGAGTTTCAAATTTTCTAGGTTTAGAATTGTCAAGATTCAAATTTCTCAAATACTCAAATTGTAAGTACTCAAATTCTCCAATTCCTAAATTCTCAAATCTTCTAATACCTAAGTGCCTAAATCTAAATTTTTTACAGTTCCAAATTCCAAAATTGGAAGTTCTCATCTTCCTAAACCATCCAGTACGAAACCCCTAAATTCCCTAAACCCCGAATTCCCAAATCTCTAAGTCCCTAAATCCTTACATGCCTAAATTTCTAAATTCCTAAATTTTTTACAGTTCCAAATTCCAAAATCTCCAAATTCCTAAATTCTTAAACTTTCGAATACTTAAATCTCTAAATCCCTAAATTTCCAAATTCTAAAATCCCCAAATTCCCAAATTGGAAGTTCTCATCTTCCTAAACCCTCCAGTACCAAACCCCTAAATTCCCTAAACTCCGAATTCCAAAATATACAACCCCCAAACTTCATATAAATTCAAATAATCCACACATACTCTAAATTGCATATATATGAATTATACATCTTTCTTATCATTATACATTTATCTTACAACCTTAATAGCCATCGTCATTATTAAAACTCCAAATAAAATGTAAAAATAGGGTGAAGCTGTGACATAATCAGCTCAAGGTAGATTACAATAGTTGAATAAGTAAAATTTATGACAGACATACGTCAACATTAACATGTTCTCTTACCTTGACGGTCTCCTGAGGGGAGTACCTCGATGGGCGTTGGGCTTGAGCCTGTGCCTGCAGGCTCATCGCTGTACCATAACTGCTATACCAAAAACTCTGGAACCAAGCAAAATTCATATAAACTTTTCATGTATTCGTGTATAAAATATGCATTGGTACATGATGACTTTATCTTCTTCAGGAAGGATATTTTTAAATAGATTAGGAAAAGAAACTATTTAATTTTTTTATGTAATCACATGTGACTACACATGTGTGTATATATTGGCACATGTATGTGTGTCCTTAAAGACGTTATACATCAATGTTAAAAGTACAATATATGCTAAAAGTATATATACTAACAGACAAAATACTAAAAATACAATATGTATACTATTTTTCCTAAATAGGTTTCCTACCTCAAATTCAAGACTTAATAAATTCATAAATTTACAAACTTCAAAACCTAATATCAAAATCATCGATATCCCATATCAAGAACACCGAAAATATATAAAGTGTGGTGACCCCACATGACTCTGAAGATACAGAAGATATAAAAGTTAATCTGTTAACGCATCGATCAGCGTTAATATTGCCGAAAAGAACTAAATAAAAAAGAAAATACGATCGTTACAAAGATTCGGAGAAAGTTCGAGGTGGAAGAAGAGCAGCAGCACAGAGAAGCACAGAGGGTGCGTGGCTGGCTGGTTGGCCTGTCAATACGAACAGCTACGTGACCCAGGTACCAAATGACATATCCGCTAGAAGGGACGAACTTTCTCGTCCTTCCAGAGAACCATCTTGTTTTTCCGACATTCTCTACCACAGCGTATCCACAGAATCGCTCGATATTTCGCCTGTTCGATAAATCACGAATATCTATGTGCAGACATTGGTACCGTTGGTAGCAATGGTACGGTAAGTTGGTAGTGATGGCTACGTTCTTTCGTTCAAGATTTTTTTTGTTCGAGGACTCTATTTTATTCGTCAAAGGTGTAGTCATTATTTTGTATTTATTATTATTTTGTATTGTCTGTATTTAGTAATATATTTTCTGATAAACTTTCTTTATGAACATTAATATATAATTTTGTTATTATGTATATAACTAAATCTATATTTGTACAAGTTACTTAGTGACCAGTTAACGTACTGATAATCACAATAAGAGGTTGAGTTTGTGAGACATTAGAAAACTTGGAAGTTTAGAAAAATACAAACTTAAAATTTAGAAATTTAGAAAAATAAAAATCTGGATATTTTAAAACTTAAACACCTGATTTTTAAAAATAAAAATGAAGAAATTTGTAAACCTGTAAATTTAGCAAATCCCTAAATTTATGAATTAATAAATATACAAGCCTGATAATTCATAAAAACATGACCCAAAAAATACTCCAAAATCTCTCAAATTTGAAATACTAAAAGATTAAAAAATCTCTCATTCTAAAGTGACAAATTACCATGAAACTTGAATAATACCCTAACTGTTCAATATCAGTTTAATAAAGCAATTGTCTCTGAAAGAATCATTTGTGAAGTTTCAAAGAAAGCCGCGATGCTCGAAGACTCCTTTCAACTTTGCTAAAATATACCGAAGGTGAAACGCGAGTGTGGAGGGTTTGATCGACGACAAAACATGCGGTTCGTCGATTATTCGTTGACAAAAGAGGGAAAACAGGGGTTGACGAGGAAGACAGGGTGCAGAGTGGAGGAGAGGAAAAAGGTAAAGCATCCACGGTAAACGAGTGAATTCGACGACAGAAGGAGACAGAGGGTGCACTCTCGCGATACGGGAAAGCTAATCGAGCGAAAAGCATAATTAATCACGGTGAATTTGTCGTGATTAACGACGATCGTGTTGTCCCTGGTGGCTGTGAGTCTAAACATTGTTAATGCGCGACAAATCAACTTGCCTATCGCTGTTTCATCTGTTCGACAATTTCCGTGCATTGACGTAACTAGAATTTTTTTTAGGGTGATAAATGAACACCTAAAGTGAAGTTAGGTTTGCTCTCCCTAACGGTGTATGTAACTTCCATTTTTTGCGTTGACTTTCCATTTTCTTTTATGCTAAAGAATTAGAAAACTAGAGACTCAGAAAATTGAAATATCTGAAAACAAGAAAACTACTAGATTCGGTAACTAACTGGCTAGGTGACTAGGGAGTTATGAAACTAGAAAACTAGAAAATTAGAAAGCTAGAAAACAACAAAGCTAGAAAACTAGAATACTAAATTAGGAAATTCATAAATATAAAAATTTAGAAATCAACAAATTCTGAAATTTGAAAATTGAGTAATTTGATCCTAGTCCCTAACTAGTTACGCCAATGGTTTCACATTACACTATGAACCTGTTACATGTTATTCGTAAGCGTTATAATGCCTTGTCTCATCAATACTCATTATCGCATGCAATATTGCCAAATCCAAACACGAAATCACGAGCTGGAAATTCTATCCGAGCACGCGCTATAACGCTCAATTGCGATAAATAACTAAACAAAATTGATGGTCCAATACTGTGGGTACATATGGTTCTTACTAATCATCCTTTCATTCGCGCACAACTAACCATTCGTACATTCTAACTAAAAAATTATACATATAAAGTTTGTAGAAATTACATATTTGAAAAGATGAAGAATTTGAAAATTAATTAATTTGATGAATTCATTGATTTCGGGAAATTTAGATATTTAACAGTTCGAAAATTTAAGGTATTCAAAAGTTAGGAATTTAGATATTTAGAAATTTGAGGATTTTCAAGTTTATACTATTCTTAGCCACATATGAGACAACACTCACATAAATCTGATAGATGATCAAAAGATATGTTGTACGTACTCCTAACCTAACATGTCAAGTAAAATATGTCAAAAAAGTTATAAATAATATTTAATAAAATGTTGAACAGACAATGTCACTACATCAACTATTCAAGTATACTGTAATGTTCAAATATATATCAACTTTATGATACAATAAAAACGAAAGTCATCAACAAACATGATAAACCTTGCAAACACCTATGAAATCTCCCATATGATCTCCCATCGCTTCATTTTTACTGTCCATAATACAATACGACAATTACTCGTGTCTCATAATTCGTCCTTTAACCCATAACCCACGGGAGCGTAAAACCGATGCCGTAACTAATCTTTCGACATGCCATTAATCCATTTATGGCGTTATAATATGTATCCGGACCCATGCTGCGCTTTTAGGGGATGAGACACGGTAGGACCGTTCGCTAAACGAACACAAGAGCCGCAAACCTGCAGACAACGTGTTCTCACGCGTCTACAGGAAACCGTATAAGGATGCATTAAATTGGGAGTGAAGATGGACGTCCTGTTCGCAATTTAGGGATTTTGATCATTTGTGCAATTGTGCGGAGAGAAATTGGGGAATTTTGAGATTTAGAAATATGGCAATATTAATTTTTTAAAAATAGGAATTTGACAATTTATAAATCTCAGAATACAAGCACTTGGAAATTGTAAAATATAAGAATCTAGAAACTTGTGAATCCTAAAATTTAAAAATATTTTATTTCATGAAAGAACAGTTTCCAAGAAACTACAATAAGCAACAACCTTCTTTTCCATTCCACATTCTTTCCCCTTCTCCTACAGTTCCTAAAATAAATTTATTATACATATTATAGTTGTCGTCCATGTCTACGTCACGATTATTTATCTACGATATTAATATATTTATAAATTAAATTTTGTATCTATATTTTATGTTATATTTTTAAAAATTAAGGTCCACTAATTCATCCTAGTTCAATTTTACCACTTTAACAAAATCGATACAGTACTTCCCTAACAAAATCAATACAATAAATCCCTAACAAAGAGCAACTCTGATTTTTTGACATAGGCCTAAGCACCCCTAATATCCAGCACTATAACTAATACAAGATATTAAAACAGAAGTGCACTCGGACACCGTGTATAGAGACGGTGGTTCGACAGTTCGAACATCGGAGTTTATGGTGTGGAGTATCATGGGAGGCAGGGTAGTCGGGTGTCGAGCCTCATTAGACAGCATGGGAGCCCGTGCATCGTGAGGGGTTGCCGCTTGGGACTCGATGGAAGTGCGTACGGCCAACCGGAAACTAACGACCTTACCCCTACACCTCTCATCGACCTCTGTCGACCTTTCTTTTGCGCCCACAATTCCGATTCTTCTGTTCGATCGACAGATGTACAGGATACGAGAGGAAAACGTTTGTTTTAAGGCATTATCGCTCGATTGATGACCACTTTAAAATAACCTAACCTATACGGATAATGGACTCGGCTTCTTGTTCCTTTCGGGCTAGTGAATTTTAATGGTGTCGTTGGAATGACAATTACCGATACTTATGCGTCTCGATTTCTCCACGTGTTTCGGATACTTTAACGGGGGGATACTTTGGGGTCAACAAACTTAAACTCATTGAAATTTTTTTGTGCTGAACGTATCAGAGTATGCTTTACACATTTCTGCGAGTATGTTTGTAAAATTAAAATATGTTTTAATTTAATCTTAAGCTAATTTTTAAATGTTTCAAATTCTCAAATTTCAAAATTTCAAAATCTTCAAATCCCCTATTTCTAACTTCTGAAATTTAAAAATTTCCCAAATGTCCAGATCACTCCAAGTGTTTCAAACTCTTAAGTTTCCAACCTTCCAACTTCCCAAATTTAAAAATCTCCAAATTCCCAATTTCTAACCTCTCAAATTGTCAAATTTCCCAAATCCACAAATCACTCTAAATGTTTCAAACTATTAAGTTTCCAACCTCCCAACTTCCCAAATTTAAAAATCTCCGAATCCCTAATTTGCAACCTCCCAAATTGTCAAATTCCCCAAATCCACAAATCACTCCAAATGTTTCAAACTCTTGAGTTTCCAACCTTCCAACTTCCCAAATTTCAAAATCTCCAAACCCCCAATTTTTAATCTCTCAAATTGCCAAATTCCCCAAATCCCCAGATCACTCCAAATGTTCCAAACTCTTAAGTTTCCAACCTCCCAACTTCCCAAATTTCAAAATCTCCAAATCCCCAATTTGTAACCTCTCAAATTGCCAAATTCGCCAAATCCACAAATCACTCCAAATGTTCCAAACTCTTAAGTTTCCAACCTTCCAACTTCCCAAATTTCAAAATCTCCAAATCCCATATTCCCAAATTACCAAAATCCTCCATCCCCAAATTTTTCAATTCCTCCAATCCTAAACGTCTACTTCTCACTTTTATAAAACACTAACAAAACAATCGTTCATATCAAACGACTCATAATTTAATGCAATTAATGAAAGTATCGTTGCACACAAGTTGCGATACCGACAAAGCGGTTGTAAGTTAAATATTCCGTCTCGAGTGTCATTCTCATTAAACCGCGTTGATCAAGGCAGTACGTTAATTACTCATCTATACATACATATCGCGCGAAACAGTGCAAGTTCAACTGCAGCATACAGGTTCACCTCTCTGCTCGAAAGCACGGTGCACCCTGTGCATTTACATTATTTCGTCGGAAGTCAACGAAGCAATTAGCAGAAATTTCAGTAATGCTACATTTTCCAACGCTTTCAATACTCAAACAATTAAAATTACCATTTCACAGTCAATGGCAATGGAACAGAATATTCGAGCCGCCAGTTTGTTCCGATCGATTTGCACACAACTTTGCATACAATCGAAATATCGGTATTATGGAGTGAAATTGTGTAATTACATTATCGTGCTACGATAACGTACGTACGAAGTAAAAGAATCTCTATTTCAATCACCATTACAAATAAATGTTATGTACATTTTAAATTTCTCTTTGAAATAAAAAATCCACTATGAAGTAACAATGAAGTGGTTTATATTGTAAGGTGCAACTAGATGTCCAGAAAAATAATTTTTAATAAATGAATATTGTATATGATACGAATTTTCAATAGAATAAATGAATTGAGCTGAAAAGAATTTTGACGTTGAAAAAGAATTTTGAAAGAAATTTTTTACATTAAATATTTTGTGTCTATGTAAATGTCTCATTTTATAATTTATTAAAATCTTGATTAGATATTGATACATAAATGCATGATTAAATATTAATACACTATACAAGATTAAATATTGAACAACCACGTACCAAATAAAAATATGAATACGCAAATGTAAATATAAAAAATATTTTCGTCTAGTTTTCGTATTATCTGTTACACTTAAAGTGAAATAGGCAAAGAAGTCAATAAAATAAGACAAAAAGTCTCATAAGAAAAAGATGTTACTTTCAAGGAAGAAAGAACTAAAGTTACAAAGGAGATAGGGTAAAATAATGTCAGAGAAAGTAAGGTGTTTCAACATTTAATTGGAAAGAGGAGCAACGCGGAAGCAGTAAAGTGAAGAAGACAAGGTTGGAAATCGCGAAACTCGGTATCGCAGTAGTATGTATACATACATTAAGCACATAGTGTGCGTGGCTGGAAAGAAGTTGAACGGGACGGCACATACAACATCGGTATGGGGTTTTCTGGTATGGTGTCGAGGGTTCGCGACTTGACAGTGATCGAGAACCGCGATGCTATCTTCGCGGCTCGATAACGACCAGCGGAAGTATCGCTTTAATCACTATATCCGAACTCCGTTCCCCTAGCACGCCATTGGATACCAGATCGTTTCTCATGTAACCTTGCAGTGACTCCCATGGAATCGGTCGCACTGTGATTCTCCAAATACCATGTGTACATACACTGTGTACGCATTATCGCTGTTTGCGCTGGACAAATCGGGTACTTGCCTTGGGCAACACGTTCAGGGAGCCCGTAAACAAACTTATGTATTTCCAGAGCAAACAGTTGTCAAATTTTCAATAGCAAGATGTTCAAATTTTCATATCTTTTCCAATTTTCTTTCAGTTATCTTCAATTTTTATATGTTCAAATAGTAATATGATAGTAGTATAACGTGGACATAGAGTAATAGAATAAGCAGAGAAACAGTGAAGTAATAAATAAAATAATGATATATTATAACAGTGCAGTAGTATAATAGTATAATTAAAAGCGGCAATAGTACAATAGTAAGACAGTAAACTAGTAATAAAATAAAAATAATAACAAAAGCAATAATAGAATAATAAAACAGTATAACAATGATGTGATAAAATAATAAAATACTTGTATATTAAAATAATTAAGTAGATATGTTCAAATAATAACGTAAACATAATAATATAACGTAGAAATAGAGTAACAGGATAAAGTAGAGAAACAATGAAATAATAAAATAAAATAATAATATATTATAATAGTACAATTAATAGCTGCAATAGTACAATAATAAAACAGTAAACCAGTAATAAAATAAAAATAATAAAAAAACAATAATAGAATAAAACAGAATAACAGTGATGTGATATAATAAAATACTTGTATATTAAAATAATGAAGTAGATAATATAATAACGTAATAACTGCTTTTATACAAAAATAATAAGAACACTAAAGCTTGAACAGGATGACGAAGTGTACACAATTTGCATGAACAAATAAGGGAGGTAATAACGGGAAAAAGCATGTTCCAGGAGAATCGAACACAATTCACAACCCTTACAAAACCATTAGAACATCCCCGAAGAGAAGGGTCTATCTACGATGCAAAAACTGAGATACAAACGCGTGTTAATTTCATAGAACGGAACAAGGTAGAGTGAACAGGAAGAGAAGGAGAAACAGGAGGTGGAGGAGGCACCATAAGGTCTGGAAGGCCTCTTATGCTATCGATCTGTCCCTACCTCGACGATGCCACGCTCTGTGCCACACCATGCACCCCCATGGAACACTATATTGTTCCCACTCGCTACCTCCTCACGGTATTGGTGAACGTGTTTCGTTCCTCTATGTTTACGCGTTTCCACGCACGTGTGCGAGTATATACGCGTTTCACCCACTACGAGGGCTACGCGATACTGTCTACGTATATATACGTATATTAACGTAGCGCGTTTATTTCCACGCGTAAAGAGACCATGGACCTTCTCGCACCTGCCCTCAACGACACCGTTGCGTCACCGGTTACGCAACACACGTGCTACCGTAATAACCATACACCGGACACATATGTATACCGCTAACTCAAGAATATACCTTTTCGATTTTCTCTTTTTATTTATTTGCTTCCCTCTTAATATCAAACGTACGAATTTCGTAAGTCGTCTTCGAACTTTCAAATTTATTAACAAAAAATTAAAATGCAGTGTAATATGAAAAATTAAATGTATACTATAGTAAGTTATATTAAATTCGTAAATTTTCATTTACGTCGTATTTTTGAATTTTTTAATCGAATTTTTGAATTGAATTAAATTGGCACAGTTCATAATTTTCAACTTATTTTACAACTTAGAAAAAATGTAATTTTCTAAGTTGTAGAATTTACAAATTCTTCAAGCTTCCTAAAATTACGAAATTTTTAAATTACCAAATTTTTTGCTTGTTAAATTTCAATGTTGCCAAATCAGTTACTGAAATTCACAAAATATTAGGTTCTCAAATTTTCTTATTTAAGATGTTTGAACCACCAAATTTTCACATTAAAACTTTCTGAGATGTTAAATTTTCTACTTCAATATTAACATCACATAATCATTCGTCAATCAAAGATTTTGAATATCCGCTCAAAAAATACATTGTGACCCATTTAATTCACAGTAAAGTTATGTAATAAAACACATCAAACAAGCTTTCGAAAAGATCAACGCCACAAAAGGAGATCGTTACATCACTGTAAAGTATAATCATGTTGTGCATGCAACGTGCAAAATACGTTGCGTAACTACATTTTTGGTTTCCTTGAAAATATATATGAAAAGATTCAAGCTTGATCTTTCGTTCCAGTCGAAACCCAAGTTCCGTATTATACGACCTTGCGATCCCAATTTTTTTGCTATATTAATTAATATGGTATAGAGACATACTTTCACAACTTTAGAAGTGATCATTTGTTAAGATTCAGTTATTTGAAAATAAATTTGATATCTTTGATCTTTAAAAAATAATGAATTTTAATATTTGAAATTTTGAAAGTTTCAATAATTCAAAAATTGTGAAGTGTCAAAGTTAAAGGATCTTTTTTAATTCCAAAATGCAAAGGTACCAGAATTGAAGAATATCGATATTTTTAAGTTTCGAAGTTGAAAACTTTCAAAATTCTTAAGTCCTAAAATGGTGAGAAGTCCCAATATCTCTATATCCCAATATCGCTACGTCCAAATATCCCTACGTTCCAATATCCCTACGTCCCAATGTCCCTACGTCCCAATATCCCTACGTCCCAATATCCCTACGTCCCAATATCCCTACGTCCCAATATTCCTGCGTCCCAATATCTCTACATCCCAATATCTCTATATCCCAATATCACTACGTCCAAATATCCGTACGTCCCAATATTCCTGCGTCCCAATATCTCTACATCCCAATATCACTACGTCCAAATATCCCTACGTCCCAATATCCCTACGTCCAAATATCCCTACGTCCCAATATTCCTGCGTCCCAATATCTCTACATCCCAATATCTCTATATCCCAATATCACTACGTCCCAATATCCCTACGTCCCAATATCCCTACGTCCCAATATTCCTACGTGCCAATATCCCTACGTCCCAATATCCCTACGTCCCAATATCCCTACGTCCCAATATCCCTACGTCCCAATATCCCTACGTCCCAATATTCCTACGTGCCAATATCCCTACGTGCCAATATCCCTACGTCCCAATATCCCTACGTCCCAATATCCCTACGTCCCAATATCCCTACGTCCCAATATCCCTACGTCCCAATATTCAAAATTCGCTTTTCCGTCTAAAGCAAAAATTTGCTACGAACCTACCAAGGTTAACTTTTTACTGCCCACTTCAAATCAATAAACAACCCAATAAAAATAAAAAATAAAAAGGTTCAGTAAACAGAAGTAATTCGCACGGGAAAGTAGTGGGTTGACTTTCAGGAACAAGGTTGCTCGATCCCGTCTGTCGTGTCCCGGGTTCCTTCCCTCTTTGACGTGGACATATGGTATTCCACTTTTCATAGCGTTGAACCCTGTGAGAACCGGAAAGAGACAGGCAACGAGAGATCAGAATATTCGAAGGAAAGAAAAAGGGGAGTGCGGATAATCATAGAGGAAGACAGAGAACGATAAGGTAAGAGAAAAGGACGAGAATATCGGTCAACGAAGAGCAACGATATAACGGAGGAGCGAATCCCTGAGAAAGATTAATATCTCTATCAGAGAAGTTCAGCAGAACGGGCCATTTATCTACCTACGAAGCCTACAAACACCGCCCTATTCCAAACTCGCTCTTCGACCGCCATTTTCTCGACAAATCTTGCCAACAGTTCGCCCTTTGAAGAAGTTTATTTAACTCGCCACCCCAGCGAACCGTGGCGAAGAAATCTGTGAGGCTGGTTTGCAGAAAAAAGGGAGGGTGCAAGGAAAACTACAGTGTCCAGATAGCGGTGATTCGCAAGCCGGATGTGACCGGGGAAATTTGATTTGACGCTCCGCGTTTGGAAACAGCGGGCTCCTAATAAATTCTGATTGATCTCATCTGTACCATGTGTCATCGAAATACAGTACGACAGGCTCGTATTGTCGATCACGTTCGATTTGTCCACGAGATTTATTGTCCCGGGAATGAGATCAAAAAACTTCATATGGGTACCAAAGAGTGGACTTTCAAAAATCTTTTATTTGTACTCTGATGACGAATGATGATTAACTCCTTCCTGTGCCATTTATTTATCAGATGCGTCAATCAAGACTAACTGTTTAGGACTATAACATTAAAACGAACAAAGAAAATTAAAATGTGCGTATTTTGTATTCAAGGATCCTTGATAATGCAACTTATAGTTGGACCTAAATTTTAAGTTGAAGAGTATTCAAAATTTTAGTAAGGTTTCTCACATTTGAGCTGTAAGTCGCGAGTGAGACTCGTCAAAGTACAGGAAGAGGTTAAAACTTTGTGTTAATGCTTCTATAATGACAAGTTCATGTAAGGAGACACATTCTGTGAGGAGACAATTTCTCAATTTCCCAGTGTCAAAATCCTCATCTTCATAAATGTTAAAACTTTGCAAGTACACAAAATTTCTAGACCTAAACTTGAAATCCTCCCAATATTTAAAAATAAAAAGAAGACTTAAATTTTTGAGAATGACCAGTAGTCCAAAGGTGTACGCTAAGACGATAGCAGGAAAAGGATCGCAAAAATGATACAGTAACCCATAATTTGCGATAAGGTTAAATCTAAAATATGCCGCAATAAGCAATGACAAAGTCGATTAAGCGCGAACGTAGCGAGTAAATTAAACTCTATCTCTATCTCGACTAGTCTTTGCGGTCGTAGCAGTCTACGATTATGTCGCGACACACGCGATGCAGTCCCACAAACTTAGCTGGCACCCCCACGGAGATACTCGGAAATGCAAAACATCGATAATACGTAGCATCGTGCGAAATTACTTTGATCTTAACTAATAACGATGCCCGGGTTATTGTTCAACTTATGGCCATTTCTGTGTCGTACGATCTCAGATACGCAAATTGCGACTTGATATTTCAGCAGATCCTACGTTTTGTTCCGGTAAATTATTCTGTCTTCTGTAGATAAAACTACATCATTATCTTAAGTGTACGATTTTGACGTTGCGTTCGGTAAATGCATACAAATGGACATGATAAGTGGACAAAATGGTTCGCGGTGAGCCGATCATTAATAACTGAGAACGACACCGGGACCACCAAGGAAGGAATCTTTTATTGTACGATTTAATGGCAAGGTCAAGCGAGGCTCGTTGACTTCGTACATAACAAGTCGCTTTACAGTTTCAAACTTTTATTTATTTCTTTGGTTACATGTTTACAATTCTTCTTTAGTGCAGTCCATTTCCTGGTTCAATGTCTCTACATTCCCAATATCCTCGCTTAAAAATCGACATAATAAAAAACGAAAATATTCCAAAAAAAAAGTCACTGAAAGATTAAAGTGCATGTAAATTTTGGACAATGAAAGAATTCGCTCGAATTTCCCTATCGAGAGATTGGCGGGCAATCTGAAAACACCAAAAGCACCTTTCCTCCTACGAAAACGTTTCTCCTCAGGTGAGATAGCACGGAAGTGCACACCGTGAAACCGAGTACATTTGTACGGATGTCTTTATCGCTTTATGAGCCCCATAAAGTGCTGTTGTCGGTCGTGCTGCCTTTGTATCTGAACTGGTGCCAGTGAAAAGGGAGCGAGAACGAGAGAAAGGAGCATTTAGCCATTGTTTATGCGCCTCATTATGTATACCGTTTGTCGTCGATGTTGACTCTTAATGCGTGTACACGCGTAGAACGCGGGGAGGAGCGCAACGAGAAGAAGAAAGAGAAAGGAGAAGAAAAAAAAATGAAGAAAGGTGATTTATGAAGGTGCGTGAGGGAAAACGGTTCGATAACGAGAGCGATTTAAGTCGATTCAAGCGCGTCCACTTCCCTAACGGAGTCCCAACGGAGATTATTAACGATAGTTCCATTCTAGCTGCGATCATAATGGACTGCTAGATCGAGATCGACGTGCTTCGACAATTATCTCGCGACACTGACATCGGTAATCAATCTAACTGGAAATATTCTACCCTTTATCGCTACGGTGGAAACGGGCTGCTTTTACCGGGTAGACCTCTTTGGAACGCACGGTCTTATCTATGAAATATTACGAATTCATGCCTTTATATTTTTTAATTTTTTTTTTTTGTATATACTAATTTCTGAATTATTAATGTACCTATCGCAAAATTTTTGAATATTTTTAAATATATTTTGATAAAAAAATTTTTGATAATAAATTTACAACTTTAAATTGGAAACTTTGTTTTGAAATTTTTAAAAGAATTCACAGTGAATTTTAAAAATAAAATAAAAGGAAAAAGTGAATTTTTTCATTTTCAGATTCGAATATCGCAAAAATTGTAAAATTGGAAAGTTTTTATTAATAGAGGAATGTAATTTATGTGATGCCTAAATTTGTAAATTTCAAGTTCATAACATTTTAAAAATTCTGAATAACAAAATCTTTATATTGACTTTTTCCAATCCCAAAATTCTTAAATACCCAAATTCTACAATTACCAATTCCTAATTCCCTGAATCTCTAAATTTCCAAATCCATAAATTCTCAAATATCCATAATCGCTAAATTTTTAGTGTTAAAAATTCCTATGTCCTTAAATTTCTAAGTTACCATGTTCTAAAATTAGCAATTTCTATTTTCCTTAATCTACAAATTTCTTAATATTCCCAAATTCCAAAATGCAAATTTTCAACATCCTTAAGTCCCTAAATCTCGCAATTCCCAAATTCTAAAATTATCAATTCTATTTTCTTAAATCCCTAGATCACATAGTTCCTTGTCCCTAAATCCCTAGATCCCATAGTTCCGTGCCTCTAAATCCCTAGATCCCATGGTTCCTTGTCCCTAAATCCTTAGATCCCATAGTTTCATGTCCCTAAATCCCTAGAACCTCATATTCCTACACCCCTAAATTCCCAAATCCTAAAATTACCACTATCTTTTCCCCAAATCCCTAAATTCCCAAATTTAAGTATGACCAATTTCTACTTTTCTAAATCCCTAAATTTTCAAATTTAAAAGTGACCAATTTCTACTTTCCTAAATCCCTAAATTTCCAAATTTAAAAGTGACCAATTCCTATTTTCCTGAATCCCTAAATTTCCAAATTTAAAAGTGACCAATTCCTATTTTCCTAAACCCCTAAATTCCGTAATCCCTAGTCCACATCCAGAACCCACGTAATCCCCAAACTGAGTATCTCAAATCCCTAAATCCTCAAGTTCCAAAATTACCAATATCCTCTTGAATTCCAAATCTCCAAATCCCCAAATCCTCCAATTCCCATAATAACAACCTCTCAAACTTCCCAATATCATCAAAAGTCCCTAACTAAACCCTCGTTTCCCTAAATGTCGAAAACCCCAGCGGACAGTATACATAACGGTATTCGTATTTTATAGGATTCACGATATGGATGGTTAAAGGTTATGATGATTTATCCGGTTAAGGATCTTTGTGAAGCTCGTTCCCGTGGTCGTATTCATTGTTCCGGACCGTAGTGTACCTTATCTTTTCAATATCCGAAAAAATTGCGACGCTTGGACTTGCCTAAACGACATATAACGGCGAGTGCACGGAAACTGTCGTGCCAACGATCCGTACTGCCGATAGCCAGAGAACACGGCCAATAACATCGTTAGTTCGGTCAACCTGGTAAAATGTCCCTGAGTTATCATGACCAACGTGCTGATTCGAACTTTCGATCTCCGATTGTTAACAGCTTTCGCTAAAGAAGCCTGGGATTCCTCCGCAAGGAACGTCGTATTTTAACCCCTTGCCGTATAATTTATTTGTAAGATGGGGCAGTCAAAACTATTCATAGGTATAATGTTTAAGTAATTAATAAAAATAAAAATTTTGTAAATATTTTATATTCGGCGATCTTTGATAATGTAAATTATAGTTGGAGTTGTAGAAACTTTTTACTGAATAGACATTAATTAACAGAACAATATTTTAAACATTTAATATTAAATTTCAAAGGAAATTACATATATTTTTATCGTTTCAAGGATGACATAAGAATGACTGAAAATTAAACAAACATTCGCAACAGTTTTTTACAGATGCGTTTTTCACTTGCAACCCCCATTCATTCTGTTCACAATTCAAGTATATCTATGATCATTAACGGGTTAACTTTATGTTGTTTTGGTTAGGAGAGACAAGGCATGTTTAGTTAAGAAAAATGATACGATATATTCTGGTATTTTAAAGTTTAGGAGCAATGTTTTGTCATATTTTTTTCCAGGGATATTCTTTAGATTATAGTTAAGAGTAGAAGGTTGGATTTTACAATTTTGCTTTAATAAGTTTTTAAAACTTCATAATGAACGGAAGTATGGAAACTTTTTTTAAAATGTCTTTAAAGATACTATCTCATATTTTTAACTACTTCAGAGTCGTAGTTAAGTAGTCGTAACGTGTTAAGGAGGAACAGAAATGAGGTACTTATTTTTACAGAAAGTTCTGAACATATGTATTTTTATATTCATAACTGTGAATGATTTCTGTGGATGTCTGTGAACTGTGAACTGTTTTCTTTCAAAAAGATATTATTTCATCTAATAATAAATTTACAAACCTACAATTTCAAAAAATTACATATTTTGTAAATTTAAATTTGTAAAGTTTCTAAGTTTGAAAATTGGTAATGAAACTAAATTAACTGAATAATTTTTCTTATAATAATTAGAGCACGATTAATACATCGCATGTCGCTAAAGAATTATTGACTACGCAAGTAGGAGAATATTAGGAAAAATAAACTTGAGAGTCATAGTTTATTAGAGTACATGAAAAGTTGCATGTTGCGTTAGAGAATACGTTGATTACGTGCGGAGTATTATAAATGAACCTAGCATGCATCGATTAGATTCAAACGCGCTTGTTAAAGCCTGGATTTTGCCGCTAATTAACCAACAGCCAGTATCACGCACGAAGATTCTTGACAAGCCTAACGTATCTGGTACAAGTTCAACGATGCAAATTAATTCTGCTTAGTATACATTATCTGAATACGGAAATAAGTAAACCTACAAACTTATGAAGCTGAGAATTTCATAACTTGGAATTTTTTATATTTAAAAGAAATTGGAAAACAATTTGGAAAATTGAGCAATTTGAGAAAATTGACAAAATTGAGAAATTTCAGAAATTTTAGAGAATTGAAATATTTCAGGAAACTGAAAAAATTGAAAAAATTGAAAGAATTAAAAGAATTGAAACTATACAAAAATTGAAAAACTGAAGAAAATTGAAAAAATAAAGAAAATTAAAAAAATTAAGAAAATTGAGATAATCAAGAAACTTGACAAATTTAAGAAAATTGAAAAAATTTAAATATTTAAGAAATTTGAAGAAAATAAAATATTTAAGAAATTTAAGAAATTTAAGAAAATTGTGAAAATGAAGGAAATTGAGAATTTGAGAAAATTAGGAATTTTACAAATTTGAGAATGTGGACACTTGATAATTTGGAAATAAGAGAATTTTAAAATATGAGGATTTGAAAAATATGAAAATTTAGAGAATACGAGAATTTCGATATTTGAGAACTGGAATGTTTGTGAATTTGGAAGTTTGAGAATTCGAGAACTTGAAAATTCTCAAAATACAATAATTTGGATTTTTGAGAATTTGCAGAATTTTCAAATTTCAGATTACAAGACTAAAAATTCTCAAACTTACAAATTTCTCAATTTGGTACTTTGAAAATTTAAAAAAATAGAAGCTCACACCTGCTACAATAATTTATTCTAACATCTCCCTAAAAAATCCCCAAAACCTACAAATCCCCGGAACCTACTCTAAACACCCCTATACCAAAAATCAATCCGCACACCACGAACACGAAAAAAAAAAAAAGAAATTCACCCGACGAAAGGATGACTGACAGGGTGCTAACATCCCTGTCCCGTCAGATAAGATGAAAAACAAAATGGTTCGAGTCGGTACGAGGCAAAGTGGTCGCTGCAAAGGAGAAAGCATGTGCAGGGAGAAGTTACTCTTGTAATTATACTGCAGACGAATGCCAGGACATTCATCACTTCCAACGTATTTAATGTGTGTGAGTTAAATACGTACGACAGGCACGCTAGCCGAGCTCGACTAACAGTCACGCTAACAAATTAACGCTGATGCGTTAAATGTTCGCGCCGAGTGCCAAGCCGGAAGATCGTGCTTGTTTCCTCTTCAAGTGGACGAGATCGGGCTCGGTGCTTTGATCTCTTTGAGCATCCGTGTAAAATCTCTTCCCTCTCGTTATAACGTTATTAACACGCACGGTACTAACGACGCACCGCATGCGTCTTATCTTATCGCAGCTACGCAGCTGACCGCTCGCTCCACATGGACTACGTGGACTTGCGTGAAATGGAGTTGGATAGAAACAAGCATTGAATTTACCATGAGTTTCGTTTCTTATGTAAGCGAATAGGGAAATTCACGGTTAATCGCGATAGGAGAAATGACCTTGACCTCGTCCTTGAATTATGTTCTCAAGGTCAACGGTCTTTCACACTTTCGAACACGAGATGGATGATGATAGACAGGTTATTAGAAATACTTAAATTAAAATATTTGGAGATATAGACATAGTGGATTTAGGGATCTAGGGACTTGCGAATTTGGAAAGTTGCGAATTTTTGGATGTAGGGAATTTAGAATCGGGGACAATTGAGAAATTGGGAATTTTAGAACCCAGGAAATTTTAGAATCTAGGGAATTTTAGAATCTACGAAAATGTAGAATCTAGGCAATTTTAGAATCTACAGAAATGTAGAATCTAGTGAATTTTAGAGTCCAGGAAATTTTAGAATCTAGGGAATTTTAGAGTCTACGAAATTTTAGAATCTAGGGAATTTTAGAATCGGAGAAATATAGAATTCGGGGAATTTAGCATCTAGGGAATTTGAGAATTCCGGATATTTGGTATTTGGAAAATTTAGAATCTGGGAAATTAAGTTTGGAAATTTAGAGTAACCTAAAAATTTAAATTTTGAAAATTGAGAGTTTCCTAATTCAGAAGTTTGAAAAATTGGAAATTTAGGAATTGAGGATATTTTCAGAATTGGTAATTCAAGGATTAAAAGTTTGAGAATTCAGAAACTTAACACAAGTAAAAATTTTCAAATTTTCTTTCGTAATAAAAAAAACATAATGAAACTAATTTGCTATAATAATCATAAAGCTAGAATGCATAAGAAAGCTCGAATCCTACGTAATCGTTAAAGCTGACGAAACATTATGAAACAGAGTTGAACGGGGCCATCCACTGTAGGAGAAAACATAAAAAATATGTAATCCCAGTCTCTGTACGTAAATACGTGCGTATATTTACGTACATATAAACTTTTACGACAGCACGAAAAAAAAAAATGAAAATACTCGTACAAGGAAGAATCGCCAAATTTGGTCAGATTAATCGGGTATGGTGTTCAATAAAGTTGAAGATGTACACATCAAGCAAGAAGGAAATATCACGATCAATGAATGTCACGCGTCTTCGCTTTTAAACCATAAAGTAAAATGAAGGGTTGATGGATAACGTGTAAGGTTAGGGATAAAACTTTATAACTGTTAATCCGGCACGAAAGAAGTATCGCATTACAGTTTCTGGGTAAATAGCTTCTTCAGTTTCGCTAAATTATCGCCTAAAATACCTTTTAACCACTTTACTTCAGCTTGTACAGTAAAGGTTAAAAACTGGGGATCTTAAAATTTCACTTTCTAAATTTAAATACTTGAAATTTTATAAATTTTTATTTTTTTATAAGTATAAAGTTTGAAGTATCTACGTATTTAAAAATCCTGAAATAAATTAATGTGTAAAAGAATAAGTTTAAGTGTATATTCATTACATGTATTTTTATTCGATGTAAAAGACTGTACGAATTTGTACGGTAATATTTCATATCGCGACCATCAACGTTGATCGATATTGCACGGTAATCGAAGCGTGACCGTAGTTTACGTATAATAAACCGATATCGGGTACTTAGTTCGACTTGAATATCCAAACGTAAAATAAATTGCGTCATATTAACTGCAGTTACCCAAATGTATCTTATAAAACAAATAAAACATCTTTCGTATCAAATATAACCTCTTATTTTTACTGTTAACGCGCCTTACTACCGAACTGCGCATTAAAGTTGGAGCGCAATTTAAATTTAAAATGTAACGGATCGATTGGCAATCTTAAGCATTACTTGTCCCAGATTTTCGGTTATTTTTCACTGACTCATTAATTTTGACTTCAATTATAACTTAAGGTTGCACAATCGTGTCACAAAGTACCTTTATTTCGCTAAAATATATGTACAAAATTAAAACTCACCTGATTATAGGAGCATGTTATGCTAATCACCACGCAGTGGACCTCGTGTCGTCGGTTGATATGTTTAATTTCCTTGGACACACATACACGCACCCACCCACGCACTTGTCACGATATGTATCATTTGCAGTTTAGGCGAAATTTGAAATCGCGAGAGAACACGATACAGGACGGTTCGCGGTCAAGAATAAATGAAAATGAGAGTGACGAAAGCAGAGGGAAGCACAAAAGAGGTGAGCGGCGAGCTGCGTGGTAAGCAGCCACCCTCACGGCAGGCGCGCGAGTCTACGACTGAACCTATTCTACTCTGTACTCGTTACCGGCGACGTGCGCCGACATCACTCGAAACGACTCGTCCTTTGAGAACTCTGTATACTCCCTCGATCGTTCGATCGGGATCCTTTCATCACTCTCTCATTAATCCTCCAACTTCTATTCTGAAAAACACAGTTCAAACAAATGATATCAAAATATAATCCTTATTCTTCGAAAATAAAACTATCGAATTTAATATCGATTTAAACAAAATCCGCGCGATAACCTTCTATATTTCAAATACTAATGTTCGGACAAAAATTATCATCTCTGTCATTACAGCTTATATTCTAAAAAATTTTAAATAAATAATGTAGAATTTTTTGAATAAATGGAAAGAAATTATAGATAAAATGAGAAGAAAAATATTTGATAAATATTCATATTTTAATTTCTATAAATTTTAGTATGTCAAGGACAAAGTCCTTGAGTAAAGTTGTAAAAGTTTTAGTTGTGCGAATACCGTTTATTAAAAAGTTTACATAAAAGTACATAATTTTCCGATCACCATTTGCATTTAAAATGTGCTTAATCCACATCTAATATTAATTTAATAATCACTAGTGAGTTAACTTGGAACGAGTTAACTCGGATTTATTGGATGGTGATGTCGTCACATTCAATTTAATAAACATACCACCTTCCCGTTAAAATTTTCACAAAACTAAGTGACCTTGAATTATCAAAATCGTAAATGCGTCTCACTTTGTGAACATTTACCAAATATTTAAATGTTATAATACTGAATATTTAAAAATTCATTAATTAAATAATTCTCAATAGTTTATTTCGAAATTGTTTAATATAACTTGCACGTTTAATACTTTTCCAATTGTGTTGAATTTAATGTACCGTAGGAATTTGTGTTTACATTGTTCAATGGAAGATTTATAGCATATATTTTATGGATACCTCAAACAGTCAATGTACAAATATTCTCAATATTTCAGATTTTTAAACAATTGTATATTATATTTCTCTAATTTCGACAGTATTGAGGACAAACATTGACATGTTATAAAAACTGATATTTTATGCACAAAGAAAATTATTTTTTTTCATTAATATTGACAATATGTATGTACATATCGATTGTCTGAAGTGTCCATTAGGGCAAATCAAGATTTCTTAAGAGCTTCGTATTTCTGTTTTACTGAATTTTTTGACAGAAATAAAGCGAGTACAATTTTTAGTCGGGTCGAATATATCGACACGCTTACATCGAAGACAGTTGAAAGATAAGTGAAATAGAAGGAAATAGCAACGAATATGAATGTAGGATGTACGGTATATGTAAATACATGTACAGGTATATAATAATATAAATAGTAAATAGTTTTCAATATTTGGCGTAAATCACTTTTAAAATTTCTATAACTTATAGTAATATCATGTATACATTTACAAATTAATTGTGCTTACGATAGAAAAAGTATAATCATGATTTATTTTTATATACGACCTCAATCTAGTGTAAAAGTTTCATGATAAATTAACGTTTCACGTGTAAATTACGAGTTACGAAAATGTTCAGCGATGATAAATAATATTTTACGAATCTCTTATATATATCTATGTATATATATGTATATATATATGTACACAGTTATAGTAAATAGTAATAATCGCATTAAAAAATATGGAAATTATAGCGGGGTAACCATGAAAGTACGTTCAAGCGACAAAGGGAGAAAGACGCGCAAGAAGTGTACAATATCTACGCAATTTCTACAAAAATATGAAAAGCGTTTATGTATTAAATTCTTCGCTCGCCAATTCATTACGTTCCCTAAAAGTTCTCTCGTCTAATAATTACCATCACCATCGTTATCATTTTATTGCTCTTACATTACCGCCGTCAATATTTTACAAAAATATTTAATCTTGCATTAGTCGAATTTTTCTTGAGCAAGCATATATGCAACAAGTTAAGCAAATACATATAATCGTTCGCACTGTCGCCCTCTGTCACTTGCCACAAGGACCTCTGGCATCATTAATACAGTTTCTTATCTCGTACCTACAATTGCGACTTGCTATTCACTTGCGTCTCGGTGAAAACGAAGCAATCTCTACCATCTAATTTAATTCGAGACTTGTACTACGTACAATGATAGAATATCAAGTATAAAATAAACTACTTAAATGCATTTGGCATGTTTCGTTTATGTGTGAGTCCCACTTGTCCTAATTTGAATTATTGATTAGCATCAAAGCCTTCAAAAATCTGGGAACAAATGACATCACTTCCTTGGTTAAACAACTTTGCACTTAGATTAAAATAATTAATACAACTTTGGATTTTTGTTGCAGGTTAATCCCACGTCGGTCATTTTCAATGTATAAATATATCTACTTATATTTATTTTGTTCTACCAGGCGTTAGAGTCGAATTTACAATTTCAGATCTGATATGAACACTCTGCTTACTTGTTCTGCTTCTACTGGCAGCTGTTGTATTATCTACAATTGACCGGCGATTTTTTACATTTTTCTTTTCATCTGATTCCGAAACATCATCTTTCCTTCTACTTGTGTCCGCTGATTTTCCATTACTCTGTTGATCAGTTTTACACGTATTCTTCCCGATCTTTGTTTCACCTTCGTAATTCTTTCTTAAAGGTTGCGGAGTGTAATATAAACTGAATCTTTTTGATTTTGTGCTTTGTTTCTGCTTTTCGTCCCGCAATTCATCGGTGGAACTGAATTTTCTGCCTACTCTTGGAGTGACAGAAACTGACTTATCACCTACTAAAACAGATTCAGAATCCTTTTTTGCAGAGCACGTTGAAAAACAACTAAATCTTTTATTTCTTACTACTGTCTTAACATCTGCATCAATTTTTGGTGTGCATTTTTCTCGCCTGAATTTTACGGTTTCGTTCTTCGTACATTTGGATTCGTCTCCTGTTCTGACGCAACTTTTTCTGTTGCTTAAAACATGTATTTTGGAAGGTTTTGATGCATTTACTTTCAACATGGTTGGAGTTTGCAATATTTTTGTCGCCGATTTTTCTTGGTTTGTTAAAGGAGAACTTTTTACGCAGTTTAATTTCAATATTTCGGTTGTACAACCATTTTCATTTGGATCGCACACGTTTGAAGTTTTGAGTTCTTGATTATAAGAAAAGCAAACGTTCTCAAAACTATCCGTTGACTCCATGCTTTGCGTGGAACTCGATCTTTGATCTTGTGTTAACTGTGCAAATTGAATATTTACAAAACTGTCTGACGTTTCAATGTCATTACTTGAACTGCCAGTTAAACTATCAGTTGAGGAGAACATGGTATTACAATTTTTCATATCGTCATTTTCAAATTTCGAAGTAATTTTCTCCGAAACCATTGCACTTTGATAAAGATGTTTTCTTCTATACTTCGATTTATTTATCCCAGAACGAACAGATGTGGGTGTTTTAAACACATTTATATTGCTATTATTTGATACATGTGAACTAATAGGTGTAGTACAATTAACGTCACTAGAGAAATTTTCATCTCTCCTTTCGAAGGATGCATTCTCTTCGGCTGGATTGTTTTCGCATTTATTAAGGTTAATTGAAGGAACATTCTCAAAACTACTTATTAACACTGAATTATCCATCTGTACTGATAAATTAACATTTTCATGAATACTGTTTGAAGACGAGGCTTTACTATGCGACGATTTTAAACCATGCTGATGAACTTGGCCATCATTCAAATTATTTATAAGATTGTTCATAGAGTGACTAAGATCTTGAATATCTTGTAAACAATCTGCACTAAGAGACACAGGTTCATCGTCTCCAGGATTTCCATTATTAAAGTCATTTTCATCGTAACTTAATTTTTCTTCGTCCTGGTCTGCATTATGGAACAAATCAATGTTATTTGATTCTATTGTTGATAAAACTTCGATCCATTTGTTTCTAATACTTGATTTGCTATCAGGGACACTATCAACTTCATCCTGTGAACTGCTACTCTCAACTGAATTCTTGAAGTCAAACTCGAATGTTGCTAATCTTATCGGCTTACGCTGCTGATTCCAGTATTGCTCCGGCGGGTTGGTAGGTGTTGTTGCTGTGGTCTGCTCGCCTCCTAGAAAGCTCTGTTGATATACAGAGGCGGGACAAAAGAAAAAAAGAAGCATCGCTACAGATACAGCAAATCACTACAGAAGCTTTCCTAGCATTGTATTTAAAAAGCGAGGGTGAAGCTGTATACGCCAGCGGTGGTAATAAATTTGAACTACTTTCATAATAAATAATGATAACTGATAAGCGTATAGATAAAAAAATACGTGTAATCAAAATATTATACCTAAATATAATTAAACTAAAGAAATTCATTGCAGCTTACTATGCAAATTTTATGGTTATTTTCAGTAAGAAAAAAAAAATAGATCCAAGTAAACCATGCAGGATAATAAAAAGAGGTTTTCTATCAAGAAATTAGCATATAATGACAGTTACCGCGAGCCACGGATGATCAAGTACATCTTCTGCACTGAATCTCAGTTCTGGTTGTGCTTGAAGCATGTTTGAGATCAATTGTTTAGCCGAATCCGACACACTATCCCAGTATGGAGGTGTGAATTCATACTGGCCACTTAAAATACGTTCAAATAATTCTTCTTGCTCATTTTCGGGCGAAACAAATGGTGGGAAACCACAAAGTAAAATATACAGTATCACACCAGCTGCCCACACATCGATCTGAAACAATTAAACTTTGTTTAAATTTGTATGTTTTTAAACTTCATTAAATTAAACAATGCTATCTTAAGAAATGAATATACTTTTAAACCATATCCAGTTTCTGCCAGAATCTCTGGTGCTACATATGTAGGCGTGCCACAAACTGTGTACAAAGGTTCCCTTACAATTTGAGCAAGTCCGAAATCACCTAATTTTAAACACCTAACATGATTTCCATCCATTTCCACCAAAAGATTTTCAGGTTTAACATCACGATGTACAATATGGTGTGAGTGCAGATAAGCTAATGCAGATGTTAAATGCCCAATCATTACACTAGCTTCTGCTTCTGAGAATTTTGTTGCTGCAGCAATTGCATCAAACAAATCTCCACCCTTTGATAACATAAACATATTTTGAATATTTACTTCAATTTTATGATATCATAAAAAAATGTTAAGAAAACATACTTTTACAAGTTCCATAACTAAGAACAGTTGATCAGTGGTCTCTTGTTCAGCAACCAAACTAATAATGTTTGGATGACAAACTTGTCGCAAAATTGCCACTTCACTTGCTAACATTGTTTCTTTACCTTGACATTTGTACTTATCTACAATTTTCATTGCATATTCCTCACCTGTAGATCTACAAAATATTGTTAATAAATTTTTTGTAGTTTGTTTAATTTATAAACATTTAGTTGTTTAAAATACTTACTTATGAATGCAATGTCTGACAACAGCAAAGTTGCCATCTCCAATTACACGACCAACTGTATAATGTAAACGTAATGGTTGAGGCAACATTAAAGATGAAGGGCTAGGTGTTCGCACTAGATGCGGTGTAGTAAGCACTTTCTTTCCAGATTTACGTGGCATTTTTGGCATTGGACCACTTTGCCTTTTCGATATCCATGGACATCTTTTAAAACTCTGAATACTTTTAACTTCTTCAAAATCTAATTCAAAGTCTTCTTGACTTGATTTCTCAGATCCATAAGCAATAAAGATGTCATCATCTTCAAAAAACTGTTCCAAACAGGTAACCTGTTGCCCTGAGCGGGTATAAACTTTTCTTACTGCTCCAGAATCTAATTTAACTGCCTCTGTAATTGCTTCCATTGCATGTTCTAAATTTGGCGCATTTCTTTTATTCAATAAAAGCCGTACAACTTTACGAGGTTTTGTACCATGACGAATTAAAGTAATTATTTTAGCTTTTACACATAAAGGTATTGCACTTATTTGTCTACCAGTACTAGCTGGAAATTGAGGCAATCCAGATAATGAACTGCCTCTTCTTACTTTTGTAGATGAATATTCGACTTTCTTAAACATTTCTCCTTGTCCAGAAACAACATAGCATTTACCATCTTCCAAATCACTAATACTTTGAACCTTCTTTCCATCCATAGTATAAATTGCTCTAACTCCATTAGGTAAAGTAACACTGGATATTAAAGCTCTTGTTAAATCTGAAGTTAAACTATCAAAACTGCGATATCTTTCTGCAGTCACAGCCATCACAATACCGGTATAAAACTTGTCTCCATTTCTGTAAAACCTCACTCTTTTTGCTTTTTTAGTTGACGGTGGTCGAAGAACATTTAAAGAATGTCGTGAACTAATGTCCAATATTCTTTCGTCTAAACTCACAATAGTAGCTGAGTTTATATCCTCACTGCCAGAAAAGTTACTGTCACCAGATGGTGAAGCACCTTGACTCAATGGTTCTTCCATCATCCTAGATATAAACCATGTTCTTCGTGTAAAAATTGCAGTATATATGGAATGGTACAGATAACAAAAATGTTCAAATAGCTTGATATATTACAAATCCAGGGAAACTGATATAAATAAAGTCATCTGCTACCAATTGTTAGCTACTGAGTAAACCATTAGAAGTTTTGTGTAACAAATTACAAATAAGGATTAATTTTCAACACCATCAAATTTTTCTTAGTTTCAATTATACGTTTGAGAACTTGTAAACGTAAGGGTAAGACAACAAAATATTTGTTCACCTTCCTAACCTATTTAACCTTCTCTAACCGCATTCATATGTATACAAATACAATACATAAATAAACAATAATAAACAGCCATTTGTTAGCAACCAAAGTTTATTAACGATTAACAAGTTTATATAAACATACCTACTCAATTAGCAGAATGTGCTACTAAAAAACAGATGAAAAGCCAAGTAATGAACGAATGAATCACCACAGAGCTGACATTTTCATAGCTACCATGACGCAAATAAGATAATAAAAGCGAGGACTCTCGCTTTCGAATTGCACTAAAATAATTTTCCTTTCTATTACTTCTGACTCGTATACAATTGTTAGAGTTTATGTTTCTATCGCGACACACTGATTTTTGTTTTCTATGCGCAGAATAGTTTGACCTGCCAAACTCTATAAATAAAGTGGCTTGTCACAGAGAAACTGAAAGACCAGAACCGGAAGTAGAAACAAATTAAAGGGTGGGACAAAAACCAAATGCTTAGCGGGCTATTTCCTTCAAATTTATTCATAATTAAAAATATATCCTTTTATGATAATTACTTTGTCACTTAAATAGATACCTCAACTTAAATATACCATCACATATTAACGTATAATGAATTATCATAAAAAACATTTTCATAAATTTCTTTTATGAAATATTCACGAACAAAACTTGTCGGCTTAACAAAAAATATTCTAAAACTTATTATGTATGACTATATTAAAAACTAAATAAGCAAGTAAAGAAATTAGAGCTCAAAGAGAAATGAATGTATAATAGAATTAAATTACTTTTTCAACAGTTCGTAAATGTACAATTTTTAAATCGATTCAAAATCACAAAAAATTCAAAAATCGATCGGTAAGATATAATGAATGTAGCTGACGGTAGAGGGCAATATGATCTGTAATAGTAATTTAGCTGTCACTACTTATAGCTTATATTCATCAGTTTATCGTATTTAATTCAAAAAAATAAATTGTGTTTTATAATGTATAATGCAGACATGAAAAAGAGAAATCAGTTAAAATTATAGTAGAGTAATAGCTATAAAACACTGTAGAAATACAACGTTGTATAACTCCTCTGATAGCCGTGATCGTCTAGTGGTTAGGACCCTACGTTGTGGCCGTAGTAACCCAGGTTCGAATCCTGGTCACGGCAATGTCTGACATGACATTGTCACGGCAGAGGTATTATTTTTTTTCTCCCTTGTTTTCTTTAAATATATTCGTTACAATCTTTTAAATATTCAAATACTAATATCACAGCATATATTTCATCATGAGCTTCTATAATCTGGAACTTGGAAATTTGGAGATTTGAGGACTTAGAAATTTAAAGATGTATGATTTAAAAATTTGGATTTCGCAAATTCGGATACTTACAGATTTGAAAAGTTAGGACTACTTTAAAAGGAATCAGAAATTTAGAAAACTGGTAATTTGAAAATTTGAAAACTTGAAGTTTATATGTTTAATTCTCCAAAACTAAAGAATAGTAACATAGTGTTTCTGCTTGTTTTATTCTTGTATTTAACAAAATGGTGTCTATTTCGTATCCGAACATGTGCGATTGTAAATGTTTGAAAGTTGTATCAAAGAAAAATGATACTTTAGAATGAAAATTTAATTCGAAGGATATAGTTTCGTTGGAAGTACGTTTGCGGAGTGCAATTGGTAGGTCCGTACCTGGCGCAGCGATCGAGAGAGAGAGAGATAAAAGCGATCCAGCCAGTGTCGGTAACCAGACAGGGCCGACACAGCAGTGTCGAAGCAAAGGTGCTTTGAGTGGGTGGGGGCGAGACTTCACAATAGCGGAGCGACGTTCTCCAGAGGAGCCGCAGTCTCGCTCGGTGTGTGTTTATCGGCGGTCATAGTAGCGCGGGCGGATGTGTCGCGTTGAAGGAAACGAACAGAGTCGTTCTACAGTGTGTGAAAAGCAAAAGCGAGCGTTTTTCTTGGTTGAAACATAAATTAAGAGAAAAAGTGACGTGCAGTGATTTAGGATGTCTGGTCGCGAGTGAATGGGCAACAAGAGACGCCGTAAGTGCGCGGGTGTCCTGCAGTTCAACTTTGAAAATCTCGAGACCGGTCGACAAAAATGCGGGCGCGATACGTCGTGGCAGGTGAGTAAGACCCCGGGCATGTTCGCCATTCGTGCGGCGTTCTTGGTTCGTGTTTCTCTCCGCCAGCGCCACAGGCCCCGAGATCCTTTCGCGATCCATGATCCAAGACGCAAGCGCGAATCCTTTCGACTCTCTTAACTGTTGCCATTGATCGATATCCGCGTTCGATCGAAATTATTCGCTAAATGTTTCCGTGGCACGTAATTCGCAGTGCATCGACGTTCGAATTTTTGCGTAAAACGATGGAAGCGTCGTGACAAGTGGGGCTGCCGCCCTGCCAAACCGTTCCGCACACCTGATCGTGTCTACCTGAAGTACTGTTATATCTTCGTGTTATACTAGGATAGACTAAAATATACGACGTTCTGCTCCATGGAGCCGGGTATAACCTTGGTAGTCTTTCCGTTGACGTTAATATTTCCTTACCCGGTTTCTCGTGTTTTCTAACTGTTTGTCCGAGTTTTATTATAAAATAACATTCGTACCAGTTGTACGATCAGATCCGCCACGAGAGTTTGTGGAGCCCTGGGCATGAGAACTTATGTGTAACAAATTTTTCATTGAATTACACGCTGTGTTAGATTAACCAAAACTTGTCAAAGTTTAAGTCAACACGAACTCGACAATTGCAACTGAATGTTCTGTTAAATGATACAATTTGTGGCAATATAGTGCGAAGTAATTTAACGCGTGTTCATTCTTTTTAGCTTTCTGTATGTTATAATTATGTTTACCATATTTTTAATTCATAAACTCTAATAAATCTTACTTTTGCGATATAATGCATTTGTAGAAACAAAAGATGATATTTCATTAATAATCTGCAGGCTGAAATTTATTATTATTAATCTGCTTGTGATACGTGTAATTTAAGATCTCCCTACAATTGTGAATGAAATTTATTCTGAAAGTATTGACATAACGTATGGCGATATAGAAATATGACGTAGCAATATGTGTTATATGCAATATGACACGTGGCAGTATAACGCGAGGCAATATAATGTGTAGTTATAAAATATGTCACAATATACCACGTTGTAATGAACGCATAATTGTACAACGTGTGGCAATATAACTCGTGGCAATATAACACGTGGCAATATAACGCGAGGCAATATACTGTGTAGCTATAAAATACGTCATAATATATCGCATTGTAGTCAATGCATAACTGTACAACTCGTGGCAATATAAGTCATGGCAATATAACACATGGCAATATAATGCGAGGCAATATAACGCGTAGTTATAAAACGCGTCTTAATAAACCAAGTAGTAATATAACGCATGATAATGTAATTCGTGATAATACAACTCATGGCAATATAATTCGTGACAATATAACACGTGGCAATATAACGCGAGGCAATGTAATGCGTGGTTATACAACACGTCTCAATAAACCAAGTAGTAATATAAAATATGGTAATGTAATACGTGATAATACAACTCGTGGCAATATAACACATGGCAATATAACATATGGCAATATAATGCGAGGCAATGTAACGCGTGGTTATACAACACGTTTAAACAAACGGAGTAGTAATATAACGCATGATAATGTAATGCGTGATAATACAACTCGTGGCAATATAACATATCTATCTAGCAAGTGGCAATATAACACGTAGTTATAACATCGTGTCGCAATATAAAGTCCATAATAATCCAATGCATATTAGTATAACTTACGGCAATATAACGCATGGAAATTTAATGTCTGACCATATAATGAGTGGCAATATAACAACAATATAACGACACCTGAACCAAAAGAAAAATTTTGAAAGATTTTCAAAACGAAATTCCTTAAACGCAGGGCCCAAAATAAGTGCTCCGTTTGCCCGACACTAACGGCAATACTGCAGTGCACTATATCGCTGTTTCTACCGAGTTTCTCTGTTCGTACAATACAGGTTCGTAGACCGTGAACGGGGAACGCACTGCGTAAAATAATGATCGCGCCCGATGTTGGTTCACATTCGTGTTGAAGTCTCCGCGTTTGAGTTACTCCGCCAATTCTTGGCCCCGGGGCATTATTTTTGATTCACGCGATCGTTTGGCGTTATACTACGCGGATAAAGGAATTGAACTGAGAATTGTAAGTGGCTGATCGATAACGCTGGTGCAATGACCGGCGTAGCTTCTTAACAACTGAAATAATCGTAAAAGAACGTAACCATCGTTGTGCATCCTTTGAGAAATAAAGTATCGAGCGGACTGTTAACGTTTAGCCAATCACGAACTTTTACTATTGGTACGTTTGTTGCTCGAAAAGTGCATAAATTGAAATGCGATGGAGGGAAAGTTAATGATATACTGAGTGTCCCACAGTACCTTAGTAACATGATTTTATTCGTAAAAAATAACGGAAAGTGTAACATAAATTATTTTCTATACACAGCTTCATTTTGTATAATATTTCAGTTTGAAACGATGTAGGTTTCTATTATCATTTGTATGTTACTTCCTTGTATCATAATTATTAGTGTGATATGCAGCACCAGATAGGTAACTGTATTAACACACTTTAATTATAAAATATCTCATTAAGATGTTTATTCCTGTTTTATTACAAACGCAAGAAAGGTTTCTGGTTGAGAAAATAGTTTCGTTAAAAGGCAATGCAATTAAAATGGAACATCATTGTCTATATAAAATTGAACAATATTGTTGAATATAATAAGTGTTTGAAGACTATCAAGCGGTACCTGTACGTAATACTTGGACTCGCAAAGTAGACCAGTAGAAATATCGATCGTCTTAAATCGCATTGTGATATCTTGCATTGTTTCCCCTTTCGTTGTTCCCCTTAACGCGTAAAAACGAACGCGTGCTCGCCTCACATAAAACTCTATTAAAATAACTCATAATCGTGCTTCGTACTTTTGTTTGATGCCTTCTCGTAATTTCGTTTGTGAAAGTTCATAAACCGCCGTCCAGTCGCGAGAAAGCAGTCAATTTTTATATATGGTGTCATGTAATTTGCGGTTCAAGTTGAAAGGTATTTACCCATGTGAAAACGGATACGCTTCCTGATATTTGTCGAATTTGAATGTTCATCGAAAGATATGGGTACTTTCACGGATTTAACTTTTGGGCGTTATAAATTATTTTGACGTTTTAAATCATTATGTATGATACTATTAATTATGCAGTTTCGATCGATTATAATATAGGATCATATGAATTATGAATAACAGATTGTCTATACATATATTATCTATACATATAGACAATCTGTTTATTGTGCATTGAATTAAATTTATTACATAATACAAGATATGATGCATATAGAATAACATATGCACATGTGTGCAGTAACGTATGTGTAATATATGTGTATATGTGTATAGTAACATATGTGTAGACAATCTGTTTATTGTGCATTGAATTAAATTTAATATATAATGCAAGAGATATAATGCACATAAAATAACGTATGTACATATGTGCAATAACGTATGTGTGATACATGTGTATATGTGTATAATAACGTATGTATAGTCAATCTGTTATTGTGCATTGAATTAAATTTATTACATAATGCAAGATATAATGCACATAAAGTAACGTACGCACATGTGTGCAACAACGTATGTGTAATACATGTGTATGTGTATATAATGACATATGTATAGACAATCTGTTTATTGTGCATTTAATTAAATTTATTATATAATGCAAGATATAATGCACATAAAATAACATATACACATGTGTGCAATAATGTATGTGTAATATATGTGTGTATGTGTATAATAACGTATGATAGCACATCTTTGCTAGTTTTGTATAAATTTATTTAAACACACGTTTTTATTAGAGAAAATCGATTCTTGAGTAATGCTTAATTAATGCAACATATACATTTATTAATTAGCATGAAACAATATTTATTTCGAGCAAACTAGCTAATGATTTGGTTTTCCCCAATTTCTTGTTTTCTTTATATTCGACGATTTTTCGAATCAGAGAGCTTCTTGGGACTTGATATTCTCTTTCAGAAATTTCCGAGAATTCGTAGATTCTCTAAAAAAAATTAGTTAAGGAGAGACCTGTTTTAATAAGCAAAAAACAAAAGGTCAAGTGCACTACTAAAGGTCAATGAGCTACTTGCTTTTGGTTTTAGAGGGCATTTGACGTATGTGTAATGGAAAATAAAATAAGGTCGTGACCTTGAGAATGAAATAGCTTGTTCTATATTTTTTTATTTGGTCTTTTAATCTTACTGCAGAAATAGTTCATGTTTCTGCGATTTTACAAAAAGATTGATTGCTGACAATTTTTGTTAATATATTTTCAAGTTGTCATATTTCTGTGTGTGAGATAATTATGGGTATGGAATAATTTTTAAATTTTCAGATTTCAAACTTTCAAATTCTATTGAGACATCGAATTTTCAATTTTCCAAGTTGTCTCCAAATTTTCAAATTTAAAAATTATCACAGTTTTCAAATTATTCTTCAAGGCTTGAACATCTATAATTTAAAACTTTACAAACCACAAAATTTCAAAATTCCTCGCTGCTAAATTTACAATTTTCCATAAACAGTCAGCCAAACTGATTATCTATTATTGACCACGAGTAAAAAGGTCCCCACAACGGTACGCCCCTGTATCCCAACCGCCCACCCGATTAACCAAAATTAATAATTAACAACTCGATATACGAGGCTGTAAACTGTCCGACCTTTTATTTCCACATTCCGGAATATTAATCAAAAGTTTCTACTATACCGAATCTGTGCAGCCAGAAAACGGAGTGTTCGGACGCGATAAAATTTCGTATACGTCGGATAAAACGAGGCACCTGTTACGGAATCTAGTCGAGTCTTTTTTCGCTGACGATAAGGAGAAAGGAAAAAATGATTAAGGCTGGCAACGTCCAGCAGGTATAAAACGACGGACGTAGGGATCCCCTCTGTTCCCGCACGTTCGCGTGTGTTGAACGATGCATGTGTCGTTCAAGCCGCGCACCTGAGCGTGAAGCGAGGGACCAACCTTAATGCACCAACCTGGCTTCCACCTGCGCTAGACGACCAGCCGAAATGTGTATACTTTTTCCTTTACACAGAAATTCTTACCAACCGTTGACCGTTTTACCTCATCGGCGAGACGCTCTCCACGTGGACTTTCCTTGTGGATCACGTAATACGAGATATGGCTAGCCATAAAGATATCTGGGATGGTATCGAAATGCTTAGAGGCGTCTCGATGTATCGATAATATCGTTTTGATATTGGTGAGGAGATACGTGGTGATTTGAGCTGTGTTTTCAAGCACGATTTGGATTTCTTACATTTACATAGGTAATTTCTGGGTTGTTTAATTTTTGGATTATCGAATTTTTGGGGTGGGAAATTTGTTAATACTCAGGTTGTGAATTTTCAGAATTTCTGAATTTTCGAATACTGAAGAATTATAATTTTCGAAGTTCTAAGCTTTCAAGTCTTTAAATTTCCAAATTCGAGAATTTCCAATTTTCCAATTTACCAGTTTTCTAATTTTCCAATTTTCCAATTTTCCAATTTTCCAATCTTCCAATTTCCCAATTTACAATTTTTCAATTTCCAATTATCTTATTTCTAATTTTCCAATTTTCCAATTTTCCAATTTCTAATTTCCAATTTTCTAGGTTTCCAAATTTCCCATTTTCCAATTTTCTAGGTTTCCAAATTTTCAATTTTCTAGGTTTCCAAATTTCCCATTTTCCAATTTTCTAGGCTTCCAAATTTCCAATTTTCTAGGTTTCCAAATTTCCAATTTTCCAATTTTCCAATTTTCTAGGTTTCTAAATTTTCAAATGTCCAAATTGCTAGACTTCTAAATTTTCAAATTTCCAATTTTCTAGACTTCTAAATTTCCAAATTTCCAATTATCGACGGTTTCAAATTTTCAAATTTCCAATTTTCAACTTTTCCAAATTTTCAAATTTCCAATTTTCTACGTTTCCAAATTTTCCAATTTCAAAATTCTGATATCTCAAAATTTCTAAAATCTTAAAAAATTCTTAAATTCACTAATCTCAACATTTATAAATTTCTTAATTTTCAAACTGCAAAATACTTATATGTCAAGATTTCTCAAATCTTAAAGAGTTCTTAAATTCATAAATCTCAGCATTTATAAATTTTTTAATTTTCAAATTTCTAAATTCTTATATTTCTCAAAGTTTCTAAAATCTTAAAAAATTCTTAAATTCATAAACCTCAGCATTTATAAATTTCTTAATTTTCATATTTCTAAATTCTCGGCCCAAGTCTAATTCTTAAATTTTCAAATCTACAAAATCCAATCTTAAAAATCATCTATCCGAATTTCTATCTATCCCAATGTAACCCGAAAATGTATAACTGTTAAAACTTTCAAAATTTGAGAACTAAGAAATTTAGCAATCCACGTGTAAAATTAAATTTCCTGCCAGTGATTATACCGACTCTAATAATTGTCGAATACACAACACACGTTAATATAAATGGCAAACTGACTGCACCATTTTTACTTTAAGCAGCTGTGACGACATATGTACACATACATACAATTCATGTACATACATGTTTCACTTGGACTGTTCATACAATCTCTATTTATACAGCTGTTTGTTTCCTTACAATATAAAATATCACTTAATGCAATTTATCAAATGATTATAATTGGTAAACACATTTTCGTCTTTGGTTTCGTATTCTCGTATCCTATATATTTTCTCTCTGTTTTTAATGCTTCTTTGGAATACTTCCTGTGGGATTCTTCGTTCTCGAATATTGCATTTTTCGCATGCCAGTCAATACGTTCGAGACCGACTACGTACTTTGTGCGTCATGCATTATTTATTCAATGCACCGACGACGCACTGCGTGCGTCCTGCAATTATGAAGTTAACCACGTACAGAGTGCGGTGAACTTCCCTAGGGAAGAGGGCGATATAGGGATACAGAATCACTGTTTGTTCAGAACGTTGTACAATGTTACAGAAATTATTAACTTGGAATACAGCATTTAATAATAATTTTTCAATTTTTTATATTTCCAAGTATTCCAATTTCCAATTTTTTATATTTCCAAATTTTCGCATTTCCAAATTTTCAAGTTTCCAATTTTCCAATTTCCAAATTCCAAATTTTCCAATTTCCAATTTTTTATATTTCTCAATTTTCCCATTTCCAAATTTTTCAATTTCCAAATTTACAATTTTTTACATGTCCAAATTTACCAATTTCCAATTTTCTACATTTCCAAATTTTCCAATTTCCAATTTCTCATATTTCCAAATTTTCCAATTTCCAATCTCCTACATGTCCAAATTTTCCAATTTCCAATTTTCCACATTTCTAAATTTTACAATTTCCAATTTTCTACATTTCCAAATTTTATAATTTCCAAATTTTCAATTTTCTACGTGTCCAAATTTACCAATTTCCTATTCCTTATATTTCCAAATTTTCCACTTTCCAATTTCTTACATTTCCAAATTTTCCAATTTCCAATCTCCTACATTTCCAAATTTTCCAATTTCCAATTTTCCACATTTCCAAATTTTACAATTTCCAATTTTCCACATTTCCATATTTCCAAATTTCAAAACTCATATCTCAAAATTTCTAAAATTTTAAAAAGTTTTTAAATTCATATATCTTCAAACTGAAAACATTGTACAATATTTTCAGGAAATTATTTAGCCAGGAAAATAATATTTAATAATATAATTCATGTTAGAAAAATTTTACATTATTAATTAACACTTTTATTCTTGATAGGTATTAGTACATTGTGCAGTTTTGCATATTAAATTTAAAGATATATACAGTATTAAAAATTATACTAATTTTTTCTAAATTAACCTATTAAGGTTAGGTAAGGTTAGGTTAGCTCTGAAAATTGTTACATATTTTACATATTTAATAAATATTACTTACTGTACATATGTTACAAGCAAACTATATTCAAATCAGTAGAGTTTGACTATTTGAATATTTTAATATTAATTAAATTGATTTTCTATAATTTAAATACTATGAATTGAAATCATCCCTAATTATACAACATACTCAAATTAATAAGATTAGTTTTATTAATTTTACTAGCTCTAATAAAATTAGTAACATGTACAATTTTTGCATAATAAATAAGATATGTGATAATTGTAAATGACGATCCAAAACGGTACTACAAATTTGCAAGACTCGTATATTTAGTAATATCGCTATTTGTATAATATTGATTATACTAATATACCACGATTAGCATTAGCGCAAGATGTAAAATGTCGTTGAACAGTGTAATTACATTCCATTAACGGTAAATACGATTAACTTTGGCTTAACTGTATTAGCCATTACTTCTTCGATTCTCTGTTTTCCTTTACGCGCTTAGTACGAGGTAAACCATTTTCTTGTTATTACTGTATCCCAAACTGCTTCTATTATATCTCATTTCATGCTCCATTAACGTTGAAGACGTTGGAAATAATGAATCATCAGTCCATCGTACTATGGTAATAAATTGTTACAACTTAAAAATGAATTTATAACGGGAAACTTAAAAATTGCAAATTCTTAAATTTACTCAGTTTTTAAATTACCAATTTTACGTATTTTTTAGTTTAATAATTTTCGTATAGTCTGATTTACAATTAACAAAAATTTAATTTACAAAATTTTCAAATTTATAAATTCATAATGGAAAATTTTTAAATTGCAAATTTTTAAATTTACTCATTTTTCAAGTTACCAATTTTACGTAGTTATTAACTTAATAATTTTTGCATAATCTAATTTACAATTTACAAAAATCTAATTTACAAAATTTTCAAATATATAAATTCATAATGGAAAATTAAAAAATTGCAAATTTTTAAGTGTACTCATTTCTTAAATTATCAATTTGACGTACTTTCTAGCTTAATAATTTTCACATAATCTAATTTACAACAATTTAAGAACTATTCAAATTAAAAAATGTGAATAAATGTTAAAATGAAAAAATGACCAAATGACAATTTTAAAATGACTAAATTTTAGCTCTAGAATAGCTAAATAAGAACAATAAATCTCGCAAATTCAATCGATATAATCAATTGAAGGTACGATGGTTATTTCAATCATATTTTCAATCATCCAAGGTGAAGTATAAAAAATTGCACATGTAATCCGGGATCCGATGACACATACACGTTGTAGCCTATACATTTATACATTTTTATTGGCAACAGTTATGATTAGAAACTCGTTTATCAACGTTTTTTACACTACCATACCAGCTTCGTGATTAATAGCGCAGATGACGCAAGTATTGATATCAAAATACATTCTTTTTCGTCAAGAACGTGTCGTTGTTGCTCGTCGACACTTTTAATAAATTATTCTTCGTTTACTCTACTGAACAATAAAATCCCATAAAAGAAAATATTTTGTACAATTAATTTAACACGATACTGTTTAATTTTTAACGGTGTAAATGTACAAAAATAAAAAGAATTAAAAATCATTTTGTGTTAGCAATTTGTTAATTCTTTTTTGAAGAAGCTAATTTTAATTTTTATTTTGTGAATTTCTCCGTTTTGTAAATATATAAGGTTTATATGAATATTGCAAATAAATTATTACAATTATTGTATTATTATAATTTTCATTATTATTAATTTTTACAATTATTTATAGTCATCATGAGAATAATTAAGGACTTAATTTATCCACAAAACCAATAAATTAAATTCAAAATTAAAATAAGTAATTCTGACAAATAAAAACTTATTTTTCTTACAAGTTGTTTTGCTTCGCCTCTGCATATCTCTTCACTCATTCAATTATTAGTAAAAAAGTAATTATTTCAACGCATGATTGGTTTATTCAAGAAAGACCAAGCAGATGAATAATGCAGAATCATAAAGGAATTCAGTAATTTGTATGCAGCCGTTTAAACGTTCCCTGAATTGAAAAACACACCATAAATGGAGGGTCTGGTTATTATCACAATCAAGTGGTGGAAAATGCTTGAAGAGTGCTCGAGATGGTTGAAAAGTTTTTCCCTTCCTTTTCTCAAAAAATCCACAGGGTTCAGGACGCAAGTATAATTCTCAAAGGGCCATGTGCCGCGTTTAGAGTCATTGTCTTCTCTTCTTTCTCATGTCTGTTTAGGATTATTCCTAATCCTGTTTTTCTACGACCCCAGACAGGAACCAGCCTTCCCTTCTGAAATCTTACCAATCACGTACGGTTTTCTTGTACAATTACTTATTCTATACTTTACTGTCGGAATACCAATTAATTTCAGGTACAGGGTTTATAGAAATGTAGAGAAAATATTTTGTTAATTCTACGGAAAATATCTTCTTTTATATTTAATAATTGAGTTAGGGAACTTGTGTATGTATGAATTGACATGCTTTGAATTAATAATTATAGCAATCAAGACTCTATGAAAATCAATGAAAATACTGTGTGTTTCAGAATATATAAACAATATATATTGTATGATAATATACTTGTAATAATAGAGAAGTATAACTTGTAGTGACTATACAATACTTTACAAGTTACCTTAGTGTAATATGTGTACGTATGTGTAATATGTGTAATATGTGTATATATGTGTCATATATATCATATGTGTCATATATGTCATATGTGTAATATGTGTAATATGTGTAATATGTGTAATATGTGTAATATGTGTATATATGTGTCATATGTGTAATATGTGTCATATATGTCATATGTGTAATATGTGTAATATGTGTATATATGTGTCATATGTGTCATATATGCCATATGTGTCATATATGTCATATGTGTAATATGTGTAATATGTGTATATATGTGTCATATGTGTCATATATGCCATATGTGTCATATATGTCATATGTGTAATATGTGTAATATGTGTATACATATAACAAAAGCATAATTATCCCCAATAAATCAAACAATATTACACATACAGAAAACAGTAAAAATAATATAATCAACTAATTACTAAATTAAGTATTACATTCATTTCGACCAAAGTCATAAAAAAATTACCTCTCCATAAATCGCGTGCAGCATTCATTTGATGCACTGCTTTTTTACTCGGTTTTTTATAACATTTTTCAGAAGATTGACATCGCAGAATTTCTAACACGGAACGAACGCATCGAAACGTTATTCCGGATTCGCTTGGTAGCTCCTTCTGTAATTTAACACGAATCACACATACACGAGTACACGTATATATTCGCGCAGTGATCCAATGACTAACTATCGCGTTTGACATAAATTTTTGCTCGATTCATTTCGTTCTGAGAACAACTTTCTTCGTGTCATCAATTAAGAAAAAATTTGTTGGAGAATTTTTAATGTATGAACGTGGTATAATACGTGATGGAGAATAACGGGTGTTTGGTACATCATGAATCACTGGATATGTAAAGTACAACTCTATTTGAATCTCAACTGAGACTATTTTGAGCTTAGCGCTAGAAGTATACCGTAAACTGTGCATTAGTTATGTAGCAGATTAAGCGGAATAACATTGTGTGGTAATGAAGTCATAAAATTGTGAAATATTGCAAACTTGGAATATTAAAGTAAAAATATGGGAAAATGGTGGAAATAGAATACTGAAAAGGTAATATGATAGAATGATCGAATAATTAAAGAACTGCATAGTGTAATAGTAAAGTAGGAAGACAGTAAGAGAATCAAATAATTAAATAGTAAAACAATGAAATAATAAAATAGTAAAATAGGAGGATAGTAAAATATTTAAATATTCAAATAGCAAATCAATAAAATATTAAAATAGTGAAATAATAAAATAATAAAATAGTAAAACATTAAAATAGTAAAATAATAAAATAGTAAAACAGTACAACAGTAAAATATTAAAATAGTAAAACAGTAAAATAGTAAATTAGTAATCTAATAAATTAGTGAACTAGTAAATTAATAAATTAGTAAAATAGTAAAATAGAAAAATAGAAAAATAGTAAAATAAAAAAATAGTGTAACAGCGAAACAGTAAAATATTAATCCACTAAAGAATTAAAATAAAAAACCATCAAACCATAAATCAGTAAAACCCAAAAATAAAATATTAAAATATTCAAGCAACACCACATGTCCTATTAAAACCATACAATATATGTATACATGCCTACATCTACATACACATACCCCGGATACAATAGTAAAATCACAAGAATCTATTTTAATATGCGAGAATTAATTACACATAACGATCATCCACCTCCAGTAATTAAAGAAGGAATTTTTTTCAAATTATTCCTGTCGCAATTATTTGCGTAACCAGACGTTCGCACGTTGCAGTTCCTCCGACTCGATTAATTAAATAATTAACTCGTAACGGTAATTATTTGCACCGAGCACGAATTGCAGGACTGAAACAGTGTCGTGTAACTTGTGCACGTACAGCAATTGCACCGTGCACGTGCACTACACGCAGAACAATGTTCATCGATCCGGATCATCTGATTGTTATCGTTATAGATTCGTTCTGCATGAAATTCGATTGAAAGTCACGCCGTTAAAATGATGTTTGCTTTATTTTTGTACGCCTTTTCTCCTTTCTCTTCAATGGGAACTTCGTTATCGATTTTTATAATTAGGAGATTTTAATATTTGAATATGCAGAAAGTTATACTTTTAGGAATTTGGGAAGTTTGGGAAATTTGGGATTTGGGATTTGAGATTTGGGAAATTTGGAATTTGGGATTTGGGAAATTTGGGATTTGGGGAATGTGGGATTTGGGATTTGGGATTTGGGAAATTTGGGATTTAGGGAATGTGGAATTTGGGGAATGTGGGATTTGGGGAATGTGGGATTTGGAGAATGTGGGATTTGGAGAATGTGGGATTTGGGATTTGGGAAATTTGGAATTTGGGATTTGGGAAATTTGGGATTTGGAGAATGTGGGATTTGGGGAATGTGGGATTTGGGAAATTTGAGGATTTGGGAAATTTGGAAATTGGGGAATTTGGGATTTGGAAAATTTGGGAATTGGGGAATTTAGGATTTGGGAAGTTTGGGATCTGGAAAATTTGGGATTTGGGAAATTTGGAATTTGGGATTTGGGAAATTTGGGATTTGGAGAATGTGGGATTTGGGGAATGTGGGATTTGGGAAATTTGAGGATTTGGGAAATTTGGAAATTGGGGAATTTGGGATTTGGAAAATTTGGGAATTGGGGAATTTAGGATTTGGGAAGTTTGGGATCTGGAAAATTTGGGATTTGGGAAATTTGGGATTTGGGAAATTTGGGATTTGGGAAATTTGAGATTTGGGATTTGGGAAATATGGGATTTGGGAAATTTGGGAAATTTGGGATTTGGGAAATTTGGGATTTGGGAAATTTGGGATTTGGGAAATTTGGGATTTGGGAAATTTGGGATTTGGGAAATTGGGAATTGGGGAATTTGGGATTTGGGAAATTTGGGATTTGGGAAATTTGCGATTTGGGAAATGTGGGATTTGGGAAATGTGGGATTTGGGGAATGTGGGATTTGGGGAATGTGGGGATTTGGAAATTTAAGGATTTGGAAATTTAAGAATTTGGGAATTTGAGAAATGGGGAAATAGGAGTTTAGGGAATTGAGAATTTTGGAATATGAGAGTTTGATAATTTGGGAATTTGGAGATTTGAGAATTTGGGGATATGGGAGACTGACAACTTAGAAATTTAAAGACTTAGAAATTTGAGATATGAAAATTGAAATATGAAAATATGAATTAAACCTCGCACCATTTATAGTACCGACAGCAACTTTTCCCATTCGCAGTTCGTCGCTTTCAGATGAAAGTTCGTCGAGAAAGGCTAATAAAAAGTTAACGTGACAAAGCATTCCTACATGAAAAGTGCAAAGTTCTCTCTCGTCGACAATCTGTTCTCTGATTAAACTGATTCATCAAGGAGATACGGTAGTTTCAAATATAGCTCGATTTTGCACGCCGCATTAATGAGGGACAAAGATACCCGGTTAGGCGAGGCACACTATTGGCCCAGTTAACTATGCTTCAACCTCGAAACCAGTTTTTCCATTGTTGGAAAAAATTGAAGCCGCAATGAGTCACGACACGAAATACCTGGGTAAGTAGGGTGTTGTTTATTTAAATGCACATGAAACCATTTACATCTGAAAAGGGTGTTCCAGGGTAATCTAAAACCTACGCTCCTTGGAACTGATAACACTGAGTGTGCTCCACTAGGTCTTGTAGAATATGTTTCAACGTGGAAACTATGTAAGGACATTCACCCTGGGAATATTTCATGTGTTTCTTTAAATTCTTAAATTTTCAAAGTTTAGAAATATCAAATTCTTGAATTTTTCTCTTTTTAATTGTACGATTTTATAAATTCAAAAATTTACAACTTACTAAATTGTCAAATCCTCAAGTTTGCAAATCTCCAGATTCCTAAATTCTCAAATTCCTTACAATCCAAATTTTAATATCCCTAGGTCCTAAATTAAAAAGTTCTATATACCAAGATTTTGAAATATCCAAATTCCGAAAAAACAATTCTCACATTCCGGAATCACAAATTTCCCAAATCCTGAATTCCCCAATTCCCAAATTTCCCAAATCTCAAATTTCCCAAATCCCACATTTCCCAAATCCCACATTTCCCAAATCCTACATTTCCCAAATCCCACATTTCCCAAATCTCAAATTTCCCAAATCCCACATTTCCCAAATCCCACATTTCCCAAATCTCAAATTTCCCAAATCTCAAATTTCCCAAATCCCACATTTCCCAAATCCCAAATTTCCCAAATCCCACATTTCCCTAATCCCAAATTTCCAAAATCCCACATTTCCCAAATCTCAAATTTCCCAAATCCCACATTTCCCAAATTCCAAATTCCCCAATTCCCAAATTTCCCAAATCCCAAATTTCCCAAATCCCAAATTTCCCAAATCCCAAATTTCCCAAATCCCACATTTCCCAAATCTCAAATTTCCAAAATCCCACATTTCCCAAATCCCAAGTTCCCCTATTCCCAAATTTCCCAAATCCCAAATTTCCCAAATCCCAAATTTCCCAAATCCCAAATTTCCCAAATCCCAAATTTCCCAAATCCCACATTTCCCAAATCCCAAATTTCCCAAATCCCAAATTTCCCAAATCCCAAATTTCCCAAATCCCAAATTTCCCAAATCCCAAATTTCCAAATTCTTAAATTTTCAAAAATCACCCATCGCAACCCCCAATCACTGATCCCATAAATTCTAGAATACCTAAAAATTTCCTACTCTTACTCCTCGAATAAAAATCGCATCAACGATATACGTATACATATACATACATACACATCACAAGCAAACAGAAAGAAATAAAATCCGCAGCTAATATCTCCGTATTTTAACGAGGAATTAAAATATGATATTTGGTCGGAAAATTTAATAGTTTGCTCACGTCTCACATTTTTCCAGTCCTAGCTGCAACTTGGTACGATAAAATCTGGCACAGGGTTGGCAACAGGAAAAGTGGTACAAGGATACGCGGAACGCTTCTTCTTTTTCTTCTTTTTTTTCGTATTCGTGTGTCTGCTTTTACGTTAAATAGCCACAGTTGCAAATGTAACTTGATTTTCCACGCGACGTTACTGCAGGAGAAGATACTTGCTACGTTAGATCACACTATTGGCCCACTTTTATATGGTTTAATGTTAAAACCTGTTTTTCTATCGATGGAAAAATGGTGGACACTCCTTCTTTGCTCTTCTTCGTATTTATACGTTTTGTGTTATCAAGGTTTAGTTTTATTTTAGATGGTTTTATGGTATCAAGTTTTAGTTTTGTTTTATGGAGTTTTAAGGTTGTATTGTAAAATAAGGTTGGAATTTTGGAATTTTACAAGTTTACAAGTTTATAAGTTTAAAATTGTACAATTTTACAATTTTGCAGTTTTATAATTTCTAAAATTCGAAATCACGAACATATTAAATTTCTAAATTTCTAAACCGCCAACTTATCAAATTTCTAAGTTTCTAAACCACCAAATTTTCAAATTCCTAAGTTACGAACTTTTCAAATTACTAGATTTCTAAATTCCTAAATTATCAAATTCCCATATCCTCATATCCACATATCCCCATATCCCCATATCCCTATATCTTCATATCTCCATATCCCCATATGTCCACATGTCCATATCCCCATATTCCCATATCCCCATATTCCCATATTCCCATATTCCCATATTCCCATATTCCCATATTCCCATATCCCCATATCCCCATATCCCCATATTCCCATATTTCCATATTCCCATATCCCCATATCTCCATATCCCCATACCCCCGTATGTCCACATGTCCACATATCCACATGTCCATATCCCCAAATTCCCATATTCCCATATCCCCATATCCCCATATCCCCATATGTCCATATCCCCATATTCCCATATCCCCATATTCCCATATCCCCATATTCCCATATCCCCATATGTTCACATGTCCATATCCCCATACGTCTACATATCCCCATATCCCCATATCCCCATATCCCTATATCCCCATATCCCCATATTCCCATATCCCCATATCCCCATATCCCCATATCCCCATATTCCCAAATCCCCAAATCCCCAAATTCCCAATAGCACAAATTCCCACATTCCTCCTTCCCAAATATCTAACCACCCCAACCTCCACGTCACAAAATCTCTCAACCCCTAAATCTCCATATCTCAAATTCACAAACTCCAAAAGTACACCAACTTTACAACTCCAAAACCGAAGCATATCTACATATGCATTGTACAATAAAAATGGTGAAACCTATCAATTAATTTACATTATTTAATTTTTCAAAAATGAATAAATTTGAAAATCCACTAATACAAAATTTTGAAAGTTTAAAATTTAAAAGTTTGCAAGTTTAACTTTCTAGGTAGATACATCCTAATTTCTGAAATTATTTTCAATATGAAATTCCTTCGACTCAATCTCTTCCATATAAAAACTCAATTGATATTTTTGGGGGTCAGTTTCAATCTAGCCCCCATCTAGTTACGCCAATGGTTATGTTATGTTAGCATCCAATGGAAGAGTTCCATTCAAACCGAAGCCTTACGCGAACTTTCCGCAACGATCGTTGAGAAGCATTGTTATTCGCTATAAACCTACACATATAGACCCTCATTTGCATACACCCACGTCCATGTATATCGAAATGTTTCACTTACAAAACCGATAGTTTCATAAATAGAGATTCTTGATAAATTCCATCGAATGCTACGGTATTTCAACGGATTTGTAATATAACCGTGTAAACGTTTCATCTATAAATCTGTTTGTATGACAGGAAAGCTTGTATTTCTATTTTAATACTTAAATGAATTCTTTTGCAAATTAAATTTACACATTAATACTTATTGCAATATTACAATAATAATATTGCAAATATTGTAGAAATATTAAAAAACCAATATTGTCTTAAAAAATTCAAATTTCGTCATTTAAAGTTATTTTTTTAACACGACTGCCATATCGAGCAGTTGAAAATTTTCAACTACGTCTGTTTACAAAATATTTTACTTTTAACAAATGTTATAAAATATTTTCGCAATGTTTACTACAGTTATTATTCATAGTTTCAAGTAGTTGATGCAAGTATTTGCAGTTAGTTATATAAACAACTTCGTGAATAACATAGGTGATACATATGGTTTAAACCACATATGAGTAGCATCCACATATGGATGTGGCAGCTAAAGTATTAATCTCGTCATAAATTGAAATATGGATTGGTTACAGACTTCTTTCACAAGAATTATTATTTTATATAATTGTATTCAATTACTTATGAGAAATATTACACAAGTTCAAATCACGGAGCACAAGTATAAATATTTAACAAAATCTTTGGGAACTTGCTCATGATATTTTCAGTGAAAACTAGAACTACATGTACTCATACTCTTATGTGCTTCGTCGTAACTCCAGGAACGATGTTTCTTCAGTCTAATTCATTATTAGCTTTTCATCCTACTAAAGTTCGTACTTCGCGTTGAATAATGTTAGACTTTACTTTCACATTGAAACTTTGTTTCTTGTTTCTCTGTGCATAAATGCATAGTTACTCTAAAATATTACTACAAAATGTTTAATTAAGATGGACAAGGATTTAATTTATTAGAATACGAAATTAGTTATTGAAAATTTGTAAGAAATTAATTCATCAAAATTAGCAAGAAGTTAATCAGAATTAGAAAGAAATTAATTAGTCAATCAAAATCAGTAAAAAATTAATTGAATAGTATTAGAAAGGTATGAATCAAAACTAGCAATAAATTAATTAATCAGAATTAATAAGAAATTAATCAAAATTATTAAAAAATTAATTAACCACAGTAAAATGATTAACTACAATCAATCAATAATTCTTCAACTACCAAACTAATCAAAAATACAGCAAACATAAAAATGTTCCAAATTCAGATCATATCGATAACCTAACTTATACTGTTAACCAAAGAAAATCAACTTGTCAACTCGTACCAAAATTCCATCTTTGATTATTATCTCACAAACAAATTCCCCGAAACAGGAAAATTATCGTTCGTACAATTCCGAATGGTTGTCATCAGCCCCAAAGTATTCGCCATGCAAGCAATTTTATTCGGCCGAGAAAGTAGAAAAACGCTAACGATCGTAAAACAGTGTCCGTTCAGATGTACGAAGTTTGAACGAAGTTTCATTTTTATTCGACTCGTAGACCGTGGATATTAGTTTGGTAACGTGCCAGATAATTTTAACGAAGGAGCATGGAAGAGAACCCGGTGGACCGATGCCGAGAAGATTGGAGAGATGGCCGGTTAAGTCGCGAGCGTATTGAAATAATACATTCGATATACATATGCATACGTGTACGTACGCCACGCTCCATTGTCTCCGGCCTCACCTTTGAAAACGACACGCTCCACGAAATGGAACTGAAGGAGAGAAAAAAATATAATACCAGCGACGAGAGGCGTGATGGTGATTTCTTTTGTGTTTCGGACGACGAGAGTACCAAACGCCTCCGTAGAACAAGCGTCGCCCTGCAGGAAGGATACTCTCTGGAGGAAAGAGGATGCACTCGACCAAGTTCCCCTTCGATAATGGCGATATGTAGTCCCTTTTTCTTCTGAATTTTACGAGTCAAATATAAATTGGAGATATGAGAATTTGGTCATTTATTTTCAGATTCTTAAATTTCCAAACAGATCACCGAATTTTTGTGTAGATATCTCACATTCTTAGATGGGTATATTACTAGATTCATCTCTCTACTTGATTTATTCATACCTCTGCATCACCTATATCTTTAGATTCACATATCCTTAGCACCTATTCCTAGGTCAACCATATGTCAACCTATATGTCTCCTCCATATTCACATATCCCTAGATCACCCATATCACCGTATCACCCATGTACTGCTATCCTTCACATCCTTGGATACCCCATATTCTTGTATTCTCCACATCCTTGGATACCCCATATTCTTGTATCCTCCACATCCCTGGATACCCCATATTCTTGTATTCTCCACATCCTTGGATACCCCATATTCTTGTATCCTCCACATCCCTGGATACCCCATATTCTTGTATTCTCCACATCCCTGGATCCTCCATATTGTGGGTCCCCAATTTCCATAGATCCACATATCCCTGGACCTCACATATGCTTGTATCCCCCACATTTCTGGATCACCCATATTCTTGTATTTCCTATATTCTTGTATCCCTCATATTCTTGAATCTCCCATATTCTTTTATTCCCCACATCCTTGGATTCTCCATATTCAGGGTCCCCAATTTCCTTAGATCCACATATCCCTGGATCTCACATATGCTTGCTCCCCACATACCTGCATTCTCCGCATCCCTAAATTCACATATCCCTAAATCCCTATATCCCTATATCTCCAAATCCTCCTCCTAAAACCTTGAAAATCTCTATATCTCCAAATCGTCCCACCTTGAAATCTCGAAACTGCTGAAATATTTGAACCAACCCAAAGTGTTGAAATCCCTAGGGAAATCAGATTTGTTGTCGACTGTACCGGATCGACTGTACCACGGTGAGTGCGGCACTTCAACCGAAGGATGACACGAGAACTAAAGCTGAAAGAGAGTCGCCTCTCGCATACGAGCGACACGCTTTTCGGACGATAACAGCTGCTTTGCATCGTTTCCACGCGAAATTGCTTAACGACGAACCGCGTTAGAGCATATCATCGATCCTGAACATTCGTCTCCGTTTAACTATTTCTAACATTATAGATAACAACTGATAAGACACTTTACTGAGATAGACTCCAGTCATATTTAAAGTGTGTTTGTATATTTTTTTTTTGAGTTAGATAGTGACATTTCCAAATGTGATTCAGTTTAAAATTTTTTAGCGAATCGAGATGAATTACTTGGTACATTTCTTTCCGTATCTAATCTCAACTAGTTTGCTTTTCACGAATAGCACCTAAGCACACGTTAGCTAGACAATTCACACTTCTCTCGGAAATTATCTTCTGTAATCTCATTTATATGTATGCACTTACATACTAGAGTAGAATCTGTTTACCTAGCCGTCAGAGATCGTGTACACACCTTTGCCAATCTTCCTTGCCCAGTTTCAGACTACAGTCTAACCCCATTATCGTCAATTCTGATGTACTTGCACGTTTTATTTGATAACCTGAGAAGCGTTGTTAAAATGGTACGATGGTTCGCTTATAATTTACGAAATTCTGTAGATCATAATTTAGAGAATTTTTAAGCTACGTCTTTATTGATTTATTTTGTCTTAATTAAAAAAATTGAATTTGTTAATAAACTCTATACGGGTACAGTAAATATGCGGTTTGCTGGGCAACAATTTTCGTGATATTTATGACATATGGTCATCGGAACGAAAGCGATTGGACTAGGTAATAACATATGCTGGAAAATTAGCAGAAAACGTGCCAAAATGGTTCCAAGCCATAATCGATAACAGGCAGATTGAAATAAATGTTAAGTGAGAGCGTAATAATATTTTGCATGTACTCCATTTATAATATTGTTTTACATTTTTAAAATAGTGCATTCATTGATTAATAAATATAATTAATATAATACATAAATATAATGTAGGTATATATTACATATTTATATATGTAAATAATTTGTAGATAGCTGTTATTTATCTTCCATTTAATTATTTTATTTCGAACAAGTACCTCATTGTTCCAATTACAAAGTATATAATTAATATTAAGTCAAAGGTCTTTTGTTTTAATTTTAAGGTCTATTGTTTATAAGAAGTACATTTACAAAATTATAATCAACGTAAGAATGTTCAAAGTCAGAATCTTTCGAGTGATCCTTAAATATTCCAAGAGAAAAATATTAAATTCTTCCGCGTTGACGTGGAAACGGTACTCCGCTACCGAGTTATTGACACAAGAATTAATCAGTTTAATAATTCTCGGATAAAAATAACATTATCTTGAGTGACTGCGTCAGGAAAATGAAACATCTGTTCGTACTACATTATCATAAATGAGTTTCGAAACCCATAGGATTCTTCTTTGTTGAAATTAAAAATTATTATTACATACTTTCAAATTTTTAATTTGGAAATGTAAAAACCTACAGACATCAAATTTTCAAAACTTAAAGAAGTGTAAAAATTAACATACACATTAATTCCTTATCTCAATAAAAGACCCTTTAGAAACAGTCTTCTAAAAAATTTTGTAAATCAATAAAGAAAACTTGCGAATACGTCACGTGACCAATTTGGTACCAGCATTTCCCATGAAACTGCAACACATTCTTAATAAACTTTACAATTTTATATTTTGAACAATTACTACAATTTTAAATAATTACTTACGATTACAAACTTTTATTTAAATTACAATTACATCATTTATATCGGAACGAGTTCGATGTTCCGAAGGTTATAAGCTTGCCTTTAACCAATTCACCATCTGAACACATTACCCACCGAAATCTTACCATCTAAATCGAAGGTCCGCAATCGAGAATGCAGAAAAGATGAATCTTCACGGTCACGAAATCTTATAATTTTGTCAAACCTAAAGGATGCAATCAGGATGCAGAAATCGTAACTTGATGGGTACAACGTCGTCGCGTAAATACTTAAACGATGGCGTTGTCGGTGTGGCTTCGACCAGGCAACGATTTCACGGGTCGTTGTCGTGGCTTCGGGTCGGTCACTGATCCACACCGATGTTCCTGAGAAGCCGTGGTAAAAGTTTATACCGTTACGAAAGGGAGATGTCATGCAGCGAATATACGCAGCGTTGGCCAAAACGTGCTCTCGGAACATCAGAGAGAACCGGAAGCTCTAGCAACGCGGCTCTCGTTCAGGCTTACAACGATGGACAGTAAATTATTCCAAGGCCTTTGTTCCTGTTTCCTTTTTTCAATGAGATGCTACTCGTTTCTGCTTCTGATCACGTTCGCACAAAGGACTTCCTTTTTCTGAATTTTCGGATGGAAAATTCTGACATGTGGATCCTCTTAAGGCTTCTGGGAGCGTGGGGTAATTGTGTGAGAAGAGCAAAGGCTAAGGATGTCGAATGTTTGCAAGGTTTTATATTGTTAATGTTTGGGTAATTTTGAGTGTATTAAATTTTAGTTCAAAATTAAATTTTATGTACAGGTGAGACACCAGATATTTCTTTTTAATATTTTATCACTTCACTTTATTATTTCGTACATTTTTAATTTACTGCTCTACTGCCCTGACATTTTTAGAATTTTATCGCTTCAGCGTTCTATTAAATTACCGGTTTCCTATTTTTCTGATTTATTGCTTTATGTCAGCTATATCACTTCTCCATTTTATTATTTTACCGTTTCTTACTTTCCTAATTTACTGCTCTAGTGGTCTGTCACTTTTAGGATTTTAGCATTTTATCACTTCGGTATAATTATATTGTCATTTTACCGTTTTAGTACTTTACTATTTTATTATTTTCTGAGTTTTTTTGCTTCACTGTTATTCTTCTATTTTGTCATCATTTTATTATTTTTTATTATAGAACGAATGTGATGTTCATTATTATGTACGTTGTTATTTATGTTATGTTACATTTTTATTTCAGTATACTTCTCTAGTACTATACATATACATACATACATACACACATATAGTATATACCAGTAAAATAGCAAAATAGTGTATAATTTAATATACAATGATAATCAATAATCAACATTGATTAAACAATATTTGTATTCACATTACAAGAAAATAAGACAAATAATTTAACATATGATGTTAAAAATGATTAACCAAAATCTACATTCATACAATAAAAAAATGTTACAAATGACAACTGTAAATATACACACTAATTTAAACAAAGAAACATAGAAAATGCAAGAGTATTATTTATGTACTATATTAATTTCTAAAATGATAATTTTATCGATCATCCTATTACATAAACCAGCACAGTATTAAAGTAGGTATATTAAAAAAGCTTTTCGACGCCATTAGCTGCCACGACCCTAACGTTGTTAACAAGTCCCTATTCACTTCGCATAATGCATCGTACCTGACATACAAAAAAGAAGGAAACAATTGCATAAAAATTGCAGATACTCCATAGCAATTAGAGGCTGCATTTAATGTTAAGTATCGTGGTATTATGCGTCCGATTTTCATATGAATTATGGAAAATATGTCCTGCGTACCTTAATGGAAGAGGAAATCGTGTGGAAAATACGTTACATAGATATTCTATCGGTGCTTCGAAAACAGATGGGACTAGTTAACCCATTTGGTATTATATCCTTAATGTAAGTGATAATATCATTAGCATCGTTACCTTCGCTGGAGTTATCCTTCGAAAAACATCATGGCGCGGTCGTTAGTTGGTACATCCACCGATGGACAAAAATTGCGTATTTCCTGCAATTATCGCTTCTCCTAATTAACCACTAAGTTAACCTGCAATTTAGAGAAGTATATTCCTCTGTAGATTCTGCTTTAGCGAACTGGTTTCTACGGATAACTTCGCTTTAAACGATATCATGTTGGATGTATTTAAGCGAATACAGAGTACGTTTATGTCGAATATATTTGGTTATCATTTATATAGTTTCTACATATTTGAACATTAATATAATTGTGTATTTATGTAGTTACCATATATTTATAGAATATTGACAAAGTTATAATGTATTAAAAGTGTATTTATTTTTTTATGAGAGGTGAATTCGAAGTATTCAATTTTTTCTTTTTTAATGGAGAACTTAGGTAACCAATATATGCTTCAATTAATATATGATTAATATGAAATATACATACACACGATGCATATGTGTACAAATGCAAATACAGATATGCATATGTATACATACATGTATACATACATGTATTATTATTTTATATGTGTATATACATATGTGTATATACACATATGTATATGTCTAAACTGTTTATGTCTATAATGTAATGTCTAATATATTTCCACAGTATTATACAAATTCACAAAAGCAACTAAAATTATTATCATAAATTTAATTTGCAAAAATTAAAAACGTAACATTTTCAAATTAACAAATACCAGATTTTCAAGCTAACAAATTTCTCAATTTGTAAAACAAAATATCTTATAACATTTCATAAGATTTTCACCTGCTCTATCTTTGTACAATATCAAGGAATTTATGAAGGACGTAACAAATTGTTAAATGAAAAAATTTCTATTCCTTATTTCTTGCGTAACGCGATGTTCATAATTAGCAAAAGCTTCTAAAAATTTCTAATCGAGGTAATAGCATGTGCAAACAGTTTTTATGCCCTTTGATAGCATCGATGATACAAATCTTATCTTAATTTGCGTTCTTTCATCATTTCCTGTTATTATTCCAGTAATAATCACGCGATGTAACAATAGGTGGATAATTTGTTTTAAATGTTTATAGAAAGTCTGGATATTAAAATAGGAAACCGGAGTTATGTTCTGAAAAAAAATTTAGTAATTCATTTAAATAATTGCGTATTTTTTTTCGACGAGTTAGAAATTTTTTTTTAGAAAAATTGCGAATTTCTGGTTGCAATATATCAGTATTCGATCGTGTTCCTTTCAAAATAGTAGAAATTGCGAAAAGGTAATAATTCAAGTACGAACTTTGGAAATTTACTGTAATGAAATATAAATTTGTTACGAATATAAATCAATCTTTTAATGACGCACTTTTTTCAAAATCTGTTGAAGGTACCTCTGCCTCGTAATTGTAAGGATTTCCTAATTATATGTAATTTCCATTTTATCTGTAGATATAATCGTCAGACAAAGTTAATTGAATGCTAACTAACATGCTTTCGGTGAAAGTTTCATTACGATTTCGAAATGTTCATTGAACGGAAATATTAGTCATACAATAATTCGGAAAAGGAAAATCGGAACTGATTTTTATAGTTTTAGGTACTTTTTCAACGATTCTAAATATTCATATAATTTGATGCTTTTGTTTTCAGTAAATTTGAATACTCAAATAGTTAAATTTGGACATTTTCAAATGCACATAGGTTTTAGATAGACAAAATCTTGCAATTTCCAAGTTGCTAGTTTAGGTTTCTAAATTTCTGAGTTTGTAAATTGCTATTTTGAGGGGTTCCTAAATTTCCAAATTTCTATTTTCCCAAATTTCAAAATTTCCATTGTCTCAAATTCCTAAATTCCCAAATCTCTATTTTCCCAAATTTCTATATTCTGATATTCCTGCATCCCCAAATCCCTATTATTCCAGATTCCATTTCTCCCAAATTCCTAAATTTCCAAATCCCTATTATTCCAGATTCCACTCATCCCAAATTCCTACATCCCCGAATCCCTATTATTCCAGATTCCATTTCTCCCAAATTCCTATGTCCCCAAATCCCTAGTATTGCAGATTCCATTTCTCCCAAATTCCTACGTCCCCAAATTCCTATTATACCAGATTCCACTCATCCCAAATTCCTACATCCCCGAATCCCTATTATTCCAGATTCCACTTCTCCCAAATTCCTACGTCCCCAAATCCCTATTATTCCAGATTCCACTTCTCCCAAATTCCTACATCTCCAAATCCATATTTCCCAACTTCCAAACATCCAAACCCCTATTCTCCAAAATTTCCAACTTCTAAATCCCCATCTCACTATTTTCCAAAATTCCTAAATCCCGAAATCCCCACTTCCTCAAATTGCACTTCTCCCAAATTCCTCCATCCCCACAATCTTGAAATCCTCATCATCAAATTCCTAACCTCCCTCTTCCTAACCCTCCATCCCAGTTCCCTAAGTCTCCCAATCCTGAAATTCCTAACAACCCTCAACATTTCATCTCTTACCATTTCCTATTTCACCTCCTCAAATCCTACCTCCACAATTACCCTCACGAACTAAATGAAAAACCTCTACATCCACAACCCGAGTGCACAGCAAACTTCAAAAACTCGAAAAGTGTGTCTAAATCTACCTCTGTGCAGGTACGATTTGATATATCGCATCATCGAGTTACTCAGGCATAGATATCTTTTCCGTTTTTCATTTTTTCTTTTAACTAGGCTCTCTGGCACGTCGATGCATGTCCATCCGCTGTGTTATGCAATCGATGCATGTCAATCAAGGTTCGTTCGCAGCGAAATCGTGTACGCAGAGTAAAGTTCATCGCACGCGATCGCAAGCACTTTTCTGCGAGAGAATGCGATTGGAAATGCAGTTAGCCGTCATTATGTTCGTAGAATCGAGTTGCGGTGTTCTCTCGATTCGATCTATCGGACAACGTTTCTTTTGTCTCTTTCTATATCACCGGTTCTCTGTTTTTTGTTAACGATCTTATGGTTTGTCCTTCAACGCTCCGGACAATTCTCTTTCGGTTTCTTAATTCTTTTCTTTAAGTCTTGATTATTGTTTCTTGGGGAAGGATCTGATCTTAAACGTAGATGTGTTTTAGCATCTTTATTGTTTGTTTGTTATATTTTGTTAAATGACATACAAGTAATATGATTTTTATATATTGACAAATATACATGAGTAGCAAATTTTGTGAATGATAAAATCATTGAGAATAGGTTTAATAATATTATGTTGGTATAATACAATAAATACAGTATGCAATATATGCAATGTATAAAACATGTACAATATATGTAATGTATGCAATGTATGCATTATACATATGCAATATATACGATGTATGCATTATACATATGAAATATATACAATGTACATAACATATGTAATGTATGCAATATATGCAATGTATACAACATATGCAATATATACAGCATATGCAATATATGCAACGCATACAACATATGTAATATATGCAATGTATACAACATATGCAATATATGCAATGTATACAACATACGTAATATATGCAATGTATACAACATATGCAATATAATATAATAATGTTATACATTCTGATAATATTGTATAGCTATAATAGTCACTATTTTGCTGAACATCTTCAAAGCATTACATATTTTAAATATTATTTTAAATTTTATTGAAAAATTCTCTTGTACCAAGTATTCCAAAAATGTATCTTCCTAAAAGCTAAAACATTTTGGATTGCAACTCAAGATTCATGTGTGCAACAGAGTCATAATGTATGCAACTACAAATTGCCGCAGTGTAGATGTATATTATAATTATATTATATAAATCTCATTATTTTATTTCTTTTATCCCTCCATTATACTTCATCCTGAAAATGTTACATAAAATATGCCACGTAATTCTTGTATCTTCTCAAACATCATTAAATGCAAAATTAATTATTGCAAACTTAAAAAACAAAATGAATAAAATTATAGAAAACTTAAAGAACGAAATAAATAAAATTCTTTGCAACTTAAAGAACAAAATGAATAAAATTATTGATATTATTTTTACCAATGAAATTTTCATTTTAACAGTAAATTATTACAGTTAACTAAAATAGACAGCATTGAATCAGCATTGAATCACCCCGACGCTAAAATATGAAGCAGGTAGTAATATTTTTCTGTAGAAGCCTTGGCCGAAAATTCTTTCTTTTGTTAGAAACGGTTCCGCTTTATTATGGCGGCCAGTCGCTTCAGGGATCTTTGAAGCTGTGAGAACCACTGTCGAAGTGAATGAGACTCATTCAACGATCCGCACAGCCGATCCTGGCAACCGGTATTATACGTTGGCGTAATTCGATAGGAATGCATTTTCTTACGGCGAAATAGGCGTAACCCGGAAGGTGAAATCGAACGTTCTACCTGGCAGCTGGTTTCCTTGAAAATTCGTGACTTCGGTCAATGCCGATGACCAAGGTTATTTTCCACCACTGATATTCTGCGAAATTACGTAATTCGCGGGTTGCGTCGACAGTCGGATGCAATTTCAGATTTTTTCGATTGCTACACGAAGTCTAGCTTCATATTAAGAGGTTAAATTTTCGAATACCTCACATTTATATTATTTATTATAATATACTACAAACGAGATAACAAAATCAATTACATTTTACAATAAAAATAAACAAACTCTTAATTTAAATACCTATTTATAAAGATTAACCGAATTTGATAATAAATATCCAATTTCACATACATTAAATGAAACCAAATTAAAAATGTTCATCTACCGTTTTCAATCAATTATACATCGTACGCATTCGAACCGTGCCAGGTGGGAATTGATCATTAATTCCGCGATTAAACAGTGGAAATGGAAAAGATAGAGGAAAGTGAGTACGAGAACGAAAATTCGTGGCATGGAAAAGAGTACATTCTTGGTGCATTGTACATAGATGAACGATTTTCCCGCGGAACAGCCTGAAGGCGAGGAGCAGCCAGGCGTGAGAACTGTTTACGCTGAGTCGGCAAAACCGGCTTCATTTCCATCGCAACTACTTGTCCTACTATCGCTCATCTTTTTAACGTTGTTTACATAGAAACAATCGATTAACTACGTCACGATCACGGTATCGTTTACACCCGACATCAAAAGTTTCTAGTACCTGAGGCGATGCTTGAAAATTCGTTTACATGGCTTGCACATTTTTGCGTTTTTCTGGTTGAGAAATTGTCAATTTGGAATTTTGGGATTTGGAGATTAAGGGATTTTGGAATTTTGAGATTTGGGGATTTGAGAAATTTGGAATTTGGGAATATTTAAATTTTTTTAATTTAGCGGAGTTTTAGGGATTTTGGCATCTAGGGATTTTTGGATTTAGGAATCTTCGGATCTAGGGATTTCAGGAACTAGGGAGATTGGGATCGAGGAATCGTAGGATCTAGAGAGATTGGGAACTAGGGAGATTCGGATCTAGGGATTGTGAGATCTAGAGAGATTGGAAACTAGGGAGATTGGGAACTAGGGAGATTGGGAACTAGGGAGATTGGGAACTAGGGAGATTGGGAACTAGGGAGATTGGGAACTAGGGAGATTGGGAACTAAGGAGATTGGGAACTAGGGAGATTGGGAACTAGGGAGATTGGGAACTAGGGAGATTGGGAACTAGGGAGATTGGGAACTAGGAAGATTGGGAACTAGGGAGAATGGATACTAGGGAGATTGGGAATTAGGGAGATTGGGAACTAGGGAGACTGAGAACTAGGAAGATTGGAATACAGTGAGATTGGAATCTAGGAAGATTGGAATATAGGCAGATTGGGATCTAGGGAGAATGGGAACTAGGGAGATTGGGATCTAGGGATTCTTGGGATCTAGAGATTCCTGGGACCTAGGGATCCCTATGATCTAGTGGTTCTTGGGATCTAGGAATCTAGCGATTTTAAAAAATCCCTAACTACTAAAAACCCAGTAAAAAAAGTTTGAGAACCACTGCCCAAAACTATATTCTTGCCAATAACAGTTTACAACCATAACTGAAAAAATTGCTCTTTCGATCACTAATAATTATTTCAGCAACAACCGACAAAATACAAGTACCTACGATGAAACAGAGTTTTGATCTTTAATACATAGCGTAATTTTTGATATTTTCAAAGATTCAAACAAGCGTTTCATCTTGGTTCAAACGTGTTCACTTTACGAGCGTGTTTCGATGTAGTCCCGTCCATTTACGCCCACTATTCGATATATGCACTTTCTGTTTGATGCAATCTCTTGCTTTACCCGTCTACCATAGAATTTAACCCTTTCGCTTCGAAAGATGGTCCATGTACATGGTAAAATGTAGCCTTTCATGTCGGAACGATGTACATATATGGATGCCCTGAAGTGTCCATTTGCCGAATATCTTAACTTAATATACTAATAATAAATTTTGTAGTATTAAAGAGAATCTCTGTGCTTTGACAAAATTTCTTAATAAAAATTAATCCTTAAATTCTTATGTAAGGAAAATGATTTTGTTGAAATTTATAATGTCACTGCTTAGAATATGAATGAGGCAATGAATCTTTTAAGTATGGACGACAGATATATTGTGAAGATACGTAATATTACGTCTGCGGTCGTAAAGGTGTTAATAATACTTATGTTTCTTTATGGTTATACTGGTGTGAAACTTGAACGCTGGGAATGAGTGTTTAAATTTAGAAATTTATGTGATTTCATGTTCTTGTGCTTATAATTTTCAAATTTTTAGAATTGCTAATATCACAAAATTACAAAACTTTCTAATTTTCAAAGATAAAAATTTCAAGAATTCAAAATTGAGAAAGTTAAAAGTTTCAAAAATTCAAGATTCAGAAATAAAAATTTCAAAAATTCTATAATAACAGTTACAAAATATCTTGCTCCTCAACTCACGCAACCAAAAACGATAAAATAAAAAGACGAGGTGTTGTAATAATTTTCTATTAAACACGCTCCAGAGATCTCTCCTAATTACCTCTTTAAATTCTTCCTCACATAACGTTACGAATCTTCATAAATAAATAACATTACACATCTCACACATTTGAAGTGGTAATTGAAACGATTCGAAAGCTTCGAACTCGAATGAAACATACTTGTATAGGGATATGTAAACACCTACATATGTACTTACATGAACACTAAAGTTGTCAAAAAGCTGGAACGTTTTTGTTCGCTGACTCGATCGAGTGTTTCGTGCACGTGACAGCCGTTTTACATTCCAATAAGCACGAATTCAAAAACAGAAATCGTTTTGAAAGATGTCGTCGCATGTGAACTCGATGGTCAATCGACGACGAACAAGCAACTTTCAAATATTTCGATATTTTATTTTCTTTTTAATTTCTCGTTTATTCGTTTAGTTATACGGATGAAAATATGTCGTTTGTTATACAGAAATAATATAAATTATATAGATATAATTTAGTAAGTGTGAATAATGCAAATTGACTTAATTTAATACAATTTTATAAGAGACAAATAAATACAATTAACCTTACAAAATTAATATCTAACTTAACATTAATTTACATGTTTTTGTTAAGACAATTTCTGTAAAATCTTAGTTAATTCACATGAAGATGAAGAATTAATATATCAACTTATGTTTTATCATTTGTTTATTTATTTTTCAACTTCACGTTTAATTTCAGAGTAAGTGTGCATTAAAAATTACAAATTTTTTAAAATTAAAATTAAAAATTCGAATGAAGATAAAGAATTAATATATTAATTTATGTTTTATCATTTGTTCATTTATTTTTCAACTTCATGTTTAATTTCAGAGTAAGTGTGCATTAAAAATTACAAATCTTTAAAAATTAAAATTAAAAATTCGAATGAAGATAGAACATAAATGAATTTTAACTAATTTTAATAGAAATGAAGAACTATAAAAGGAAAAGTACTTTTACTTCCCGTAGGTAATCATTTTAGCAAATGAATGGGTCATATAACATTCAGAAGCTCGAGCATATTGCGTGATGACATGATTTTCATAGACAGGGATATAATTCCTTTATTTGGTGTACCAGCTTTCACGTAACACAATGCCAATTGTACAAAGACAATTTGTCAATAGCGTTTCCATTTCATTCTCACCGATGCAAATGTGTTTCTGTGGTTTTATGTCCTCGTAAACGTAAAAACTGTGCCGCTTTCGAACAATAACGAGCGAACATTCGCGGACACACTTGGTCTTCTGAGGAAAATGCTGATGCAGCAAAACGTGCATTAACGAATTAGCAAATTGAAGAGGCTTTTCGAATTTTTACGATCTGGGGAGTTTGGAATTTTTGGAATTGTGGATTATGAGTTTGGGAATTTCAAAATTTGGAGGTTTAGGTATGTGGAAAGTTCGGAGTTGGGAGATTTAGGAATTTAGGGATTTTCAAATTGGGAGATTTAGAAATTTTTGAATTTTGGAATTGAGGAATCTTCAGATTTGTAAATTTAGGAATTTGGGAATTTTCAGATTTACAAATTTAGGAATTGGAGAATTTTCAAACTTGGAAAAATAGAAATTGGGTAATTTTAAATTTGGGTATTTAGGAATTGGATAATTTTAAATTTGGAACTATAGAAATTGGATAACTTTAAAATTTTGAAATTTATACATCTAGTCATTTCCAATTCAAAAAATTTAGAAATCTGATCTTTTCAAAATTTTTAACTTTGCAAACTGTGTAATTTCCAAACTAAAATTCTTCAAATTTTGGTATAAAAAAAAATATGAAACTATTAACTTGAAAAATGAACCACTCCTCGCAGCAACCCGTCACTACTTCCAATAGCAAATCAATAAAACCCGACAATAAATCTACATAATTTCTCATTAAAGTACTCTCTAAATAATAAATATCGCGCGTAAAAACGTAAAGGGGTTTCAGGTTGTTGCCACAGAAGGAGATCCGGTCTGGAATAAGTTGTGCAAGTAAACTAGAGGGAACCTTGATTCGATTGCTCTTCCAGTAATTTCCAAAGGAAAGCGGTCGAATTGTTTTGCGCATCTGAATGCATGGTACACCGTAATCAAAGAATGCTTTTCGGTTCAGTGACACGTGGGAATTCGTCGACTACATTCAGACTATAAATGGCTGGAAACCAGCTACGAGAATTCTTTGCATCTATTGCAAAACTTAGAACGTGAGTCATCGTAGCTATAACTCGTTTCTCGATGATAACCCGTCGCGACGTTTTCTGTGATCGTTTGATTCGCGTAAACGTCGCTTTACTTTCAATTCCAACTTCTTTTATTACCCTTCTTCAATCAAATCTTCGTAATTATAATTTTAAAATGCTTTAATTATGATGTGATCTTCTTTCTCTTTTCAAAAAGGCTAATTGCTATGAAATTTTCTTGTGGTGCTCATACTGGGTGGCATAATCAAAATTTATTGACAAAATGTATTAAAACTTGTCAACTCATAAAAATTTTGAAATATTTGTAATAATATTTTTCACTATGTTGATAATAATTGTAGTAGTTTGAATGATTGATATTTTGTTTGAATACATCTTTTATAAACATGAAGTGGATTCTTAGAAAATGTACAGCCATTTTATTCTTACACTCTTCAAATGTTTTAGAATATTTGACTTACAGAAATGTATTTTATAAAATCTATGAGCGAAGGAAAGTATACTGTTATAATATCAATGATACTTTTTTAATTCCTTTAAGTATTAACCTTAGTGAATTATAAAAAAAAGAACCTCCTTTTTAATTACTTTAATGAGTTACATATTACATAGTCATACTTTCATTTATTGTTAAAAAATGTTCTATAGTGATTTTTAAATTTGTCAGCTTGTAATGATTATAATGTATGATAATAATTATAATTTATAAAAATTGAAGAAAAATGTTCATTGTTTGAATATAAAGTATGTAGGAATACATACATATGTGTGAGTCACTATATGTCCCACAATATATTCATGCTCTGACAAGTTATTTTTACTTCCATAACGAAGCTGTTATAATAAAATTAATACCGTAGGTGCTTAACTGTTGTGAGTAAGTACGATGACTAAACCTTTCGGACAGGAGAGACAAATTGTGAGGGAGAGACACGAGCAAAAAGTCAGACTAGATAAGGTAGTGGTTTGTTAGTCAAACAACGCACGCGACTACCGTATGCATTGTACGATCGAGTGTGTGCTGGCGATAAACTGTGTTTGTTAGAATTCTCAGCAGGATGTTCGTGCTTCTTAATAAAATTAACAGCCGTGTTACGCAACGATAACGAGAAGTGGCCGTACTTGTTCCGTAAATTCGTTAATTACGTGCTGAAATCGAAAATTTTACTCTTTGGAATTTTATGAAGGCGTTTTGGGATTTTATTGAGGCACAGGTTTGTGATTTTGTGTTTTGTGAATTATGGTATCACAATTTTGCAATTTTTCAATTTTTCAATCTTTCAATTTTTCAATTTTTCAATTTTTCAATTTTTCCATTTTTCCATTTTTCCATTATTCAATTTTTCCATTTTTCAATTTTTCAATTTTTCAATTTTGTAATTTTGTAATTTTGTAATTTTACAATTTTAGTTTCACGATTTAGCCATTTCAGAATTTTACAATTTTGTAATTTAATTTTTTGCACGATTTAGCCATTTCAGAATTTCACAATTTTGTAATTTTACAATTTTATAATTTGGCAATTTCATAATTTTGCAATTTCACAATTTCACAATTTCACAATTTTACCATTTCATCATTTCGCAATTTTATAATTTTGCAATTTCATCATTTCGCAATTTCATAATTTTGCTATATCGTCATTTCACAATTTCACAATTTTTCATAGACATAGAAAGTTCAGATAACATTATATTACAACAAATAAATTATAAAATACTATTTAATCTTCGTATACTAGAACATCAGTGTTACTCTCTTTTAAACACACAGAAAGTTCAAATTATATATATTATATAGCAACAAGTGGATTACAAAATGTTATACAATTATCACGTATTAGAGTATTCTCTTTTGCAGACATAGAAAGTTCAGATTATACAATGTTACCACATACTTTTCTTATCTGTATGTTTACATATTCCGATGATTTTGGTTGCATCAGATAATATCGTAACATCTAAATTACTTTGCATCTATTACTTTACAAGTGTCGGTATCTCGAGCAAACAGCTTCTCAACGAAGCAACAAAGAATCTTATACCGAGCTAGCAAAGGCGTGGCAAGAATCACGAAGCTGTTGAGTCATATTATCGAAGTCATAGGTGAATGTATACATGTAATCTCCATGTGAAAGAAGTCTATAAACCCATTTTCATATTCGGAATACCTTAACGTATTTCAATTAACCTTTAAACGTTAACCTGTGTCACATGCTCCGCCATTTTGAATGACACACTGTTCTTTCTTTGTGTATGCATGTATTAATTAATATGCACGTATATTTGGTTAGTTGAGCTGACAACTTTATTCTAGTTAAGAATACTGGTATTTTGTTAGTTGTTAAATGCTTTAACGAACTTTATTTATTTTATTTTAACAAACTTTTTTATTTTCTTTATTTTGGTTAGGGGATCATTCCAAATCGATATTTTGGACGTCACCATCTACGATTTTACTCTAATCGAAATATATTATAGTCCACGTGAAATTAGGGGGGGTTTAAGTCATCATTTTGCCGATTTCGAATTTGTTAAAAAATAACAAGCCTTCAAAGTTTGCAATTTTTGCGAAAATAGTCTTCACTTACGAATTTTTTTCTCAAAAACTACTGGACCGATTTAGCTAAATTCTGTTTCGTTTTATTCATGAAGGATTGGTCTATTTTAAAATATTTTTTTGAATTCCCTCAATTTGTTATGAAATGTCGAAAAATTTAAACAAATTCTTGTTTTGTGTTTTTTTCAATGAGGGACGTAAAGAGTTTAAATTAAAAAAAATTATGGTTACATTTTTTTAAACTTCCCATTTAAAATGAACCCTCTAAAATGTACAATATTATACTATGTTTCTTATATTTTTCCAAATTTGCGATGTTATATTTTATAAAATAGATCTACTTCATTGAAAATGTTTATATTATCATTATTTACTAGTATTACTTAAAAAAATTTGAAAATGCATAATTAAATATTACTGTACATATTAAAATAGTTATAGAATCTTGAATCATCTACAATGATGAATGTCGTGTTTTGTCGTCAGTATACTTTCATAAATAATTCCAAGCATCTGCGGTCTTTCCTAACAACAAGGAATTCCTCTAAAGATCGACGTAGCAAACGAATCGTGAAATTTTACACAGTCTGTCTGACCGTTATGCTTTCTAACAGTAAACTCCTTTCTAATGTACCATGTGCATACATCATTTTCTTTTTTATCGTTTGAATATGATGTATGAATCGCGGATAAATTAATGTAAAGAACATACTGCTTAATAAGTTCACTCTGAGACACGGTCGTTACTCTACAATTGTTATTCAAGAATTCAGCTAAATATTGTCCAATTAACAGGTAAATTATCACGTAATTTTTCAAAAATATTATCTGATTGAGATAGCTGTGAGGAAGTGTCAAATTACAATGCCAAGAATTGCTGTAGTGTGGTTTTTATACGTTTTGTTTGTGGTGGTTCAATATACGTTTAATAGATTTAAGAAGACTATGTGTTAGTAGTTTAAAAATATTTTTAATTTTCGTATTCTGAGATTTTTATGGTCTTATGTTTTTGCATTTTCTTGCTACTAAATTTTTGAGGGTCTAATTTGGCAAATTTCTGGATTTTCAAATTTTTTATTAGTAAATTTTTATTTTAGTAAATTTTTGCAATACCAAATTTCCATATTTTTGGAAGTTTCCAAATTGTCAAATTTTCACATTACAAAATTTCTAGATTTTCAAACTTCTACATTTCCAAATTTCTACATTTCCAAATTTCCACATATTCAAATTTCCACATATCCAAATTTCCACATATCCAAATTTCCACATATCCAAATTTCTACATATCTAAATTTCTACATTTTCAAATTTCCACATATCCAAATTTCCACATATCCAAATTTCCACATATCCAAATTCCTACATTTCCAAATTTCTACATTTCCAAATTTCTACATATCCAAATTTCTACATTTCCAAATTTTTAAATTTTCAAATTACTAAATTATTGAATTTCTAAATCTGCCAATGACCAAACATCTAAATTATCAAATGACCATATTACTACATTACCAAGTTTCTGAACTTCTAAACTTTCAAACTTCTTCGGCACTAAATTATCAAGTTTCTACATTTGTAAATTCTAACATTATCAAATTTCTATATTTTTAAATCCCCACATTACCAAATTTCTATATTTGCAAACTTCTGCATTGTCAAATTTATACATTTCCAAATTATTTAATTTCCAAGTTACAAAATTACCAAATGAACAAATGATCAATTACGAAATTAAAAAATTACTAAATTATCCAATTATCAAATTACCAAATTATCAAATTAAATTATTTAAAACTCCTCTACCTTCATAATTCACCAATTTGAAAAAGAGCGCAAAGAATATTTAAAAAGCTCCGCAAAGAACCGAACAAATTCGACGCTATTCTTTCGCGATCAAAGGAGACTTCAATGCCCGCACAGCGATGAGACGTCTTTCTATCGACTCATCGCTGGTCTCGAACCTGAGAAACCAGACACGTCACCATATTGGTCGTTCGAAGAAGAAGGAGCTAGAACTTCCGGTTGTTCCGTTTGTTGTCTGAAAGCAATCTTTTATAAGCCGTTTCCACTTATACACGCACTATACATACAATCGGATCAACGTGTGCCTCAAGATAACACATAATTATGTTAACGATAATTGTAACTGCCATTCAATTACATAGAAATATTTAGCACACAATGAGAAAGAGCAAAACAACGTATGAGAAGTAATAATGTATGTGCTTTAAAATTGAAATTGATTCTTATTGAGTTTTTGTCGACAATCAATTTTGTTTCATCATAAATTCCTATTTTTTTTAATAGTTTATGATTGTAAGAATAAAGGACAGATTTTTTATGCATGCAGGAAGATTTTAATAATTTTTTTTAACAGTAAAATGACTGATTTTAGGTTTTACATTTAATATTGCAAAATTCATTTCTTTTAATATTTTTTTAATATTACAAATTCAATTTTATTGTGATACTTTTGTTGAAATGTTTGTCACATATTGTTGAAATAAAAAATTGTATATGTCACTTAATACTTCAGTAATTAATTTCTTTTAATATTTTCTTAATACTACAAATTCACTTTTACTGCCATATTTTCATTGGAATGTTTGTCACATTTTGTTGAAATAAAACATACATGTCACCTAATACTTCAGTAATTCATTTCTTTTAATATTATCTTAATATTACAAATTCACTTTTACTGTCATACTTTCATTGAAGTGTTAGTCATATTTTATTGCAATGCAAAATAAATATTAGTTAATGCCTTAGTATTTGTTTTCTTTTTCACCATATTTTCACACTTTTAAAAGTGTACAAATAACACAGCTGGTTCTGAAGTTAAACAGCCGCCATTCTGATAATTGTATAACGTAAAAGCTTGTCAACGTTTACACGTGTTTAATTTATTTCCCGAAATCGTCATATTTCAGCTTGTACTAACAGGTATGGTGCATGAATCAGCTGAATACTTCACTTTATCTTGCTTGTTGATATCGAACAGAAAATATGGGTTAGTTTAGCTGACCCATTTATTTATTACAACACACTGTGTACAATTTACTTATCGCTAGTTATTGTGTAAGTTACTATCTTATTTTGGTTGATATGTATTTTGTGCAACTTTCTGAGAACATTTTTACTGGATTGTTAAAAATGGTAAACAACTGCACTTGACAAATGTATGAATACATGTAGTCAGAAAAATCACAGTTATGGTATTAATTAGTACGAAATGTAATATTCTTCAAATCAATTCTTAAGTACTGAAATTTTATTTTTAATGAACTTGTAATTTTATAGAATACTAGTATATTTTATAGTATCAATTTTATAGTTTCGATATGTGATACAAAGTTGCTAATATTTTTAACTTTGGTTCTTTTAATAAACATATGTATGTTGTTACCAGTATTATGATCATTGCTCACATTCTCATCAAGAATATATGTAGTAACACGAAGATTAAAATTATTAAAATTAACATGAAGACAAAATATTAAAATTATCTCATCCTTCAAATTTCCATACTTACCATTAAAAATTTACTCAAACACAAATTTAGTAATTTTAAAATTTGATCATTTCAAACTAAAAAATTTAAAAAACCCAGAAAACTGAAGATGCAGAACACAGGTACAGAAATGCAGAAATCTGAAATTTCCAAATCTAGAAACGAATTATTTTAACGATTCACCGCAAATTATTGCAGAGTTGCATTAAAGATTCATGCAAAGGGTATTTATAATATGACCTGTAGGATTACGTGAATTATTTCAAATATTCCAGAATAGCTTCTGCCGGTATAAACCAGTTAAATTATACAATTTCGTCAGATTTTCACCAATATATAACCGTAATGTCTACTTTAAACGACAGTCTATTTTGACCGTACAGCCTTACGAGAGTATGCAGATGCATCTCATGCATTATTTATTGGCCACCATCGATCCTGGTGTAGGTGCACTGCACTTCATCAACCGGTCTAAAAGTCAATGATTATTATTATCTTAAATTGGAGTATTTATACTCTGAAGAAAGACAATTTCTTTAAATATAAAATCAACATTTGGTGTCATTTTTTGGTAAATTTTTTAAATGAAATAAAATGAAATAATAAAATATTTGAATCACATTTTATGTTATTATGTCGATACACTCATTACATAATTTATTTTATTATTTGCTATTATTGCATTTATCATTTGGTTATTATTATTAAGTATTAATTATTATTGCATAAATTATTACATGATTTACTATTTATTAATGTATTGTTACAATGATATAATCAATATACATATAATTATATCGTTGCAATCATATAATTATATCGTTAAAAATATAATAAAATTATACTATCACACATATTTATATTTTTGTTCACATTTTTGCTTTGATTTCTTAAAATTATTTAAAATACACATTGTATTTATGTATCATTATATCCAGATCCTAAATTAAAAAAGAATTAATGCATTTTAAAAACGTTACACGATGCACATCAAATTTTTGCCTCATAGAAAAATTAAATTATTTCGTTAAAAAAAAATTACAAAATAAGAAGTTTAGTTTTTAATAAAGAATGAAAGATGTGACTTTGGTTCTGAAATAAAAATATTAAGATAAATAATGCTTGAACGAATTTATACCTAATAAACAGTCGATCGAATGATTATTTCACTGGTAGGCCGTACAGTATTGATATAATTCGAAGGTTTTTGACGAGTACATCAACTAAATCTCTGACACGTGTCAGTTGCAATACGAACATTATCTCCCCGAAGTTGCAAGCTACTAATGATAACAGAAATTAGGACGGACATGTATGTGTGTACATATCGATTATGTCTTCTATTTCCTGCTCTGAATCAATATCCGTGTCCGTTTGAACACTTGAAAAATTACTCGCCACACGTACATATAATTACAATTTACATATTTATATTATTTTGAAGTATCAGATTTACAAATTACCAAAGTGTAAGATTTGTGCATCTATAATTTCAAAATTGTATGTTAGCTTAAATAATCTATTTATAAAAATATCTGGTTCCCCAAAATTTTAACACAAGACAGAATAGCTTCCTAACAAAACAATTTCGCAGCAAAAAAGAATACCTTCCTAACAAGTTAAAAGTTTAAGATATTTATAGTACGTTTGAATAATAATTAAGTAGTGATTTAAATTTCTGTTTCAGTACTCACTAGCTTGTTAGTAGTCACTGACGAAGCGCCGCAAGACATCAGACACAAAGAGTACGATGAACATCCTCGAGAAGCATACTTCGATGGCTCTGCTTTTCTCAAATTGAGCTCCTTCGTGTCGGTGCACAGGCACAGTGGTTTAAGTTTTCGAACTTGCGAAGGTGGTCGTCTTTTCATGCAGAAATACAACGACGATTCGATCAGTCTTGAAGTGACTCCGGAAGGACTACTTTTTGTGGCGATCGTTGACCAACAACGTTACAAAGCGAGACTTAATGCTAGGTTACTCAACAACGCTTGGAACAATGTTAATCTCTTTTTTAGACTCGGGAATCTTACTTTGAACGCTGCTGGTCATACACAGGTAAAATAAACACTGAAATATTTTCAAGATGAGTAACTATTTGTATTTAGTCTGCTGTTATATTTTTTAGTTGCATTGAGTTATTGTGTTTTTATGTTGAATGTATACTTATGTACATATGTAGAGCTTGTACATATGTAGAATTTGCTCATGTAGGTTTAAAAACGTATAAAACTAAGAATTTCTGATTTTACAAGTTAGAAAAAGCACAAATTTAAAAATCAAAGATTTATTTTAAAAATATCTGCAAATTTAAAAATTGAAATTTTAAAGATTAAGTCTTCAATGTCTAAATTTTTAATTGTAAATTATCCAACAAAAATTGATTCATTTTATTTAAACAGAACAAGAATAATTTAAAATAACAATAATACATAGAATAATACAAAAATAACAATAATTTAAATAAATAAATAAGTAAATTAATATTTGAAATTCAGTCCCATAAAAGATTGAAATATTTAAAATCATCTCAAACAAATTTTGTCAATATCCTAAAAATACTACGTGTTATAAATGAAACATCTTGTAAATAATAAAAAGAAGTTATCTTTTAATCTACGACACGAAACGACGTTGATCTAACGCCTAACGCTATTATGTTTAGGTAATTGCTAATGCCACGTACAACGCTGCGATTCTTACGCTTCCTGACTACGATATGAATGGCTCTCTCATTGTGGGAGAAGGATTCAGAGGATGCATTCTCCAAGGTCCTGGAATTCTTTTTAACGACACTATCAATAACGGAGCCATCTTTGGTCCGTGCCCTGCGGACAACAAAGGATGTAAGAATTTTCATTTTCCTATCGTAAATACCATACAAGTTTATTAAAAAACAGAAATTATGGAGAAATAAAATTTACTTCTCGAATATTGTACTACACAAAACCGTTATTCAACCTTAAATTCTTATTTTGATTTCTTCTTGAAATATAATAATATTAAATATTACAAAAATATGAGATCTTGATGAACGATTTTTGAAAAGAATTAATTAATGAATGTTGCAAAGACTGTTTTTAGTATGTATATTTTTAAGTACATATGAAGGTTGTGCATACATACATTTAATGATTGCATACTAATTAATAAGCTCATTAATAAGTTAGGCTGTTTTAACTGGTAGTGTAATTATAAAAAATAGAATGAAATATAATACTTCATTGAATTCATCTTCGTCTAAATTATACTTATATCAAGTAAACATAGTAGCGTTTATAGAAAACAACATGTTCCTTCATTAAAAAAATCAATTTAATAAAATGTTATACCCAAACAAAGCTGATTAACTTTCTTAAAATTATTCAAAGATATTTTTGTTTAATTTCAAACATGCTTTTGCTAGATTATTCAAACATGTTTTTACAAAACTAATTAAACATGTTCTAACAAAACTAATGTTTCTGTAAAATTCTTCAAATAAGTTTTGAGGTTATAAACGCCACAAAATGGCGGATAGTTCCCCCAGTATAATTAATGGTATATCAGAGTAAAGTGTAGCTTCTACAACGTAGAACCACAGCACAATATGCGAGTGAAGATCCACGTATAATTGGTTTGTTGCTGCATAGACACGTGTGATCGTTTTGTGATCACGTATATAAGCAGTAGATTGCATGCTAGATTCTCGTACGAAACTTTCAGGTAGTACAGGCGGACTCGGCAGCGTAGGACCGAGCTCGATCACCACCATGGATTTCTGCAATCATGAGCCATGCATGATGCATGGTAAATGCGTGTCACGGCAGGATCGTTACGAGTGCCACTGTTACGCCCGATATTCCGGCAACAACTGTCAAATTGACAATGGTAGACCTCGACGTTGAATATGGAGTTTTGGGCAAAGGGATTACGGCTGCAAATAGATCCGTGGCTTTCTGACATTCTGAAACACCGATATAAGACTGCGAATCAGCTTTTTCTTTTAAACTAAATTTTCTTTTAAAAATTCCAAAATGTACACTTCATTCTTCTTCACTATTTTAAATAATTTAAATCTAAATTTATACCTGAATTGAAGAATTAAGGAATTGAAGTAAGGAATTTAAATTAGGAATTTAAATCAAGTGTATTTATATTCAACAAGTTTAACTGTACATTCATGCTTAGAAAATTTCATTATAAATGTTAATACTTGTATTTCAAAAATTCACATCTGAATTTATACTCACAAAATTTTATGCAAATACATATATTTATTTTTAAGTTCAAGTCTAAAATGTTTCAAAAATTTTAATCAAAATGTACGTGGCATTGAATGTTACAATCTTACATGTACTTTATTTGTTGATATTATTTATTATCATTTTTAAAATGTCATCACAGTATTTGAATATCAGTGAAATTCATTCTGACAGCCTAAAAAAAGATGCAATAAAAAAGAGTTTGTAAAAGAAAATTACAAAGAAGTTTGTAAAACTGTAAAGAATTAGCCACGGATTCTATTTGAGCTGTCACTGGTTCTCGCATGGCATTCATTTTCTTTTACAATCATTTCCTTCCATCAACGTTTCCATGAAAATACTTGTATTTTGCATATTGCAAACGAATCTTACGATGCGTGGATAATTATGCAATTGACCTTTCGAATGTCTATAAGAAACATTTGCAAGAGTGCTCGATTGAATCGATCAGCTGCAAGTAAATACTCCGAGGAAAACACGCTAACAAAGATGAATGCGTAGTAGTAGAATTTCGAGATTATTTAGTAAGATTTATATGAAGAGGAAACTGTTCGGATAAAGTTTCTAACAACAGAAGTTTGGCTGTTAGTTTGCTGAATAAATTAGCACGGTAGCCTGACTTGTTACCTGCTTTTGCAAGCTTTATAACAGTATCTTTATAATAATCCTTTGTGAAAAACGTAAATAAACTCGAAAGCGAACTTAATAAACTTGATGTTTCTTAGATAAATTCTTTTAATTGTTGGTAGATTAAAATACAAAAAGAAAGTTGTGTATACTTCATATCTTGAGAGTATCTTTATTATAATATGAAAGTATATTTCTGTAATAATAAGTGAAATTTTGTATTTTTACAAATAATTAAATTCTTTTGAAGTACTATTTCTTGCGACTAACCAAGTACATATTTTTTTAAAGAATGTATATATTTATGAGTAATATAATAGTACAATAAAATTGTTTTATAAAGGCTTTTAACTGATAGAATATTTGGATGCTAAACATTTTTTTTAAATTATAAGTAAATCTGTATCTTTTTATTTTATTTTGCTGTTTAATTTTATGCTTCTTAGCTATAGGTTTCATTATCATAATATCATGTTTTCACATTTTTTCTTTGGAAGCTTATTAGAATTAGTAAATAGGTGTTGGACTTTGGGCACATTGGTATCATATTTTTTTATAATTAATTGGTTCTTTTTCTTTTTGGTTTAACAAGTCATCAAATTCCCAAACTCAACCCTTCAAATTTTTAAAGTTTCCTAAGTTTCAAATTTTCCAAATTCCAAGCTCTTCAAATTTCTAAATTTCCAAATTCCTTACCCCCCAAATTTCTAAACTTCCAAATTTCTCACTCCCCAAATTTCTAAATTTCCAAATTCCTCACTCCCCAAATTCCAAACTCCCCAAATTTTTAAATTTCCAAATTCCTCACGCCTCAAATTCCCAAATTTCCAAATTCCTCACTCTCCTAATTTCTAAATTGCCAATCTCCAAACTCTCCAAATTTCTAAATCTCCAAATTCCTCACTCCCCAAATTCCAAGCTCCCCAAATTTCTAAATTTCCAAATTCCTCACTCCCCAAATTTCTAAATTTCCGAATTCCTCACCCCCCAAATTTCTAAATTTCCGAATTCCTCACCCCCCAAATTTCTAAATTTCCAAATTCCTCACTCCCCAAATTCCAAGCTCCCCAAATTTCTAAATTTCCAAATTCCTCACCCCCCAAATTTCTAAATTTCCAAATTCCTCACCCCCCAAATTTCTAAATTTCCAAATTCCTCACTCCCCAAATTTCTAAATTTCCGAATTCCTCACCCCCCAAATTTCTAAATTTCCAAATTCCTCACTCCCCAAATTCCAAGCTCCCCAAATTTCTAAATTTCCAAATTCCTCACCCCCCAAATTTCTAAATTTCCAAATTCCTCACTCCCCAAATTTCTAAATTTCCGAATTCCTCACTCCCCAAATTCCAAGCTCCCCAAATTTCTAAATTTCCAAATCCCTCACTCCCCAAATTTCTAAATTTCTAAATTCCTCACGCCTCAAATTCCCAAATTTCCAAATTCCTCAGCCCCCAAATTTCTAAATTTCCGAATTCCTCACTCCCCAAATTTCTAAATTTCCAAATTCCTCACGCCTCAAATTCCCAAATTTCCAAATTCCTCACTCTCCAAATTCCCAAATTTCCAAATCCCTCACTCCCCAAATTTCTCCAAAATCTTCCAAATCCCAAATTTTCAATTCCTCACACCTCCAACCCCTCACCTCCCACATCTCAAATCCTCCCACTAACATTTTCCTTATCATCAGCACAAGATTCTCGAATGTTGCTTCCTATCGCTTCTCCCTCATCAATCTCTCTCCCACTTAATCATCTTACAAAATTCGGTTTGTTAGGTTCGCCCTGTTTAACCGGTCCCTGTCGAAATGGCGGCACCTGTAACGAGGATGCGAAGGGAGATTACAGTTGCGCGTGCAAACCAGGATTCACCGGGACATTCTGCGAATCTCAACTTGGAGTACGACTCTGCGAACAGAGTCCCTGCAGAAACGACGGTATCTGTTTAGCCGTCACCGAAACCGATTACAAATGCGAATGTTCAGCAGGATGGACTGGTAAAAACTGCGAAACGAACATCAACGAGTGTGCCTCGAATCCTTGCAAACACGGTGGACTTTGCATCGACGGTATCAATAACTATACTTGCATGTGCGATAGAACAGGGTATGTTTGTTCATTAAACTTCATTTTGTTATCGACCCTTTGCACTCTCGCGTTGATGAAACGCAAATAGAAATTTGTTTTTTAAATTATAATGAAGACAGGAGAAATATTTGATGAAAATTTAAGAACGATTAATAATTTATGAGCAGTTAAAAGTGAATTATAAAATAAGCTTAAAATGAATTTAAAAATAATTTTATGGAGTAGTAAGTCTTTGCACTTGAAGATAATTTTATTGCCTGCAAAAAGCAATTTTAAAACGCATTAATTAAAATGTTAGATGACTTCTTTTGAGGTTATTATTTTAACACTAATATTTTCGTTATGTTCATACACAGTATTGTCGGAAAAGTAACTGAAGCATTGATAACCACTCTAAGAATTAACCCTTTGCACTCGAAGATAATTTTATTGTTTACAAACAGCAAGTTTAAAATATTAATAAAAATGTTAAATGAGTTCTTTTGAGGTTATTATTTCTCTACTAATAATTTTCAGTATGTTTACATCACACGAGCACTTTTATAGAATTAATTAAATAACGCTTATTAAAAAATATTGTATAAAATCGAACGGTGCCTGAGAGGAGTCTCTAGAGCGCAAAGGGTTAATAACCAACAAAAATTCGTATAAATTGTAAGAAATTAAAGATGAATCTCTTGCAGGTACGAAGGTGCAAATTGCGAGATTGATATCGACGAATGCCTAGCAGACCCGTGTCTGAACAACGGTGTATGCTACGACAATTATGGTGGTTATATCTGCCATTGTCCGAACGGTTTCGAAGGACAGAATTGTGAATTGAACTTGAACGAGTGCATATCAGACCCGTGCAAACACGGTGGCGACTGCGTGGACGATGTAGGTTCATATCATTGTAATTGTCTGCCTGGATACGCGGGTCGTCACTGCGAGCTCAGAAGTTTATGCGAAAACGCAGCATGCCCGGCGAATAGCATTTGCGTGGAAGACGCCCATGGCCCGCAATGTGTTTGTAATCCTGGATTCATGGGCAATCCTCCGAATTGCACTATCAATTATTGCGCCAACAACCCGTGTGCTAATGGAGGAACGTGCACCAGCAACAAAGACGGATTCAATTGTACCTGCCCGCCCGAGTGGAAAGGTAAAGGATGGATTATAATATATGTTCGGAGAAAGTTCGGACACGTTTAATCGGACCACGAAAATTCAGAGTCATCGGAGTGCTATTATAACTACAGTGCTTCAACATTTGAGAAATGTGGATATTTGAAACAAATTCATTTGCAAATTTTTTAGGTTTATTTCGGACCTTGCTATGCTTTTATCAAATTAGAAAGTTATTACATTTATTGTGCTGGAATTTTTGAATTTTTATGATTGATAATTTGTTTTTTGTTCTATTGCATAATCGGATGCACAAATACTTCAATTTAAAAATTTTTTAATAGGGAAGTTACTAACTCACCAATTACTGAAATTTCCAAGTCCTAAAATTTGTGAATTTCCAATTTTGCAGTTTTTCTATGATCTAAAGTCCTAAATTGGCAAATTAGCACTATCAAGGTTCCAAATTCTTAATTTTCTAATTCTCTAGTCCAAATTTTCAAATTTTCAAATTTTCAAATTACCAAGTTACTAACTCATCAATTACTCAAATCTCCAAATCCCAAAATTTGTGAATTTCCAATTTTGCAATTTTTCTGTGATCTAACGTCCTAAATTGGCAAATTAGCACTATCAAGGTTCCAAATTCTAAATTTTCTAATTCTCTAGTCCAAATTTTCAAATTTTCAAATTTTCAAATTACCGAGTTACTAACTCACCAATTACTCAAATCTCCAAATCCCAAAATTTGTGAATTTCCAATTTTGCAATTTTTCTACCCTCTAAAGTCCCAAATTGGCAAATTAGCACTATCAAGGTTCCAAATTCTAAATTTTCAAATCCTCTAGTCCAAATTTTCAAATTTTCAAATTACCAAGTTACTAACTCACCAATGACTGAAATTTCTAAATTCCAAAATTTGTAAATTTCCAATTTTGCAATTTTTCTACCCTCTAAAGTCCCAAATTGGCAAATTAGCACTATCAAGGTTCCAAATTCTAAATTTTCAAATCCTCTAGTCCAAATTTTCAAATTTTCAAATTAACAAATTACTAACTCACTAATTATTCAAATTTCCAAATCCCAAAATTTACAAATTTCCAATTTCTCAATTTCCTATCTTCTGAAGTCCCCAATTACCACTCCCCAATTAGCACTACCCAGATCCCAAATCCCCAAGTCCAAATTTCTAAATTTTCAAATTAACCTACAAAATCCCTAAATTCTCAAATTCCCAAATTCGCAAACTGTACTTCCCAGTCCGTAATCAGTGTACCCTATCGATCCACACGTGTGTTGAAACATTAACAATGCATCTTAATCACCTAAGTTCAGCAGCCGATATTGAACCAAACAAAATTCATCCATTATAACATTCAAACATTCCTAATCTTAAATGTTTCTCGTTTGTCTTCACATGTGACGTATTTCATACGATCAGGAACAACATGCTTATCACCCGCTTCGGATTGGTGTTCCGCCTGTTACAACGGTGGTGTTTGCCAGGAAACACCTTATGGTGTTTCTTGTAAGTGCCCGAAGTTTTGGAGAGGACCGCAATGCAAGGAACCGATCACCTGTCGTGATCTGCCTTGCAAGCAGGCATCAGCCTGTCACGACTATGTGAGTGAATGACAGCTAGCTTTCGCATGCACATCCGAATCTAGCCTAATTAATCGACCGTGTCGAACATATTCTCTGTGTTGTATCTCCTATTGCTTTGTTTGTTGCGTTTGTCGCTGCGAGCAGGCCGGAGGCTTTTATTGCACCTGCGAGCCAGGATGGACGGGCCCTGATTGTTCCATCGATGATGACGAGTGTGTCAGCAATCCTTGTCGCAACGGTGGCATCTGCATCGATCAACAAATTAGCTACTACTGTCAATGTCTTCCGGGATATTCCGGTAATCACACAATTCACGGAATCCACTGTTCTCTGTGACGTCTTTTTCATTTGTCTAACTAACATCTGTCTTTTGTCAAATCTAACATGTTTATTAAACACTCAAAAATCTGGTAAGGAATTGAGATACAAAAGTATCGACATGGAATGCAAACACAACGGCAATTTCTCGGTGAAAATTTTTTTAAAATGACCATTTATTCAATTATAAAATGAAATGATATTTCATGTAAAACATAATAAGCTTGATTAGTTAATTCATTCAAAATTGTCTAGTCAAAATTATTTATTCAATTACCTATTTGAAAGAAATTACGTATGAATAAACCAAAAGTACATGCTAAAACGATGATAAATAACACAAGTACAATACCATTAGGTAAGAACTGTCAAATAAACGTGGACGAGTGTCTGTCACAACCCTGTCAAAACGGTGGTACGTGTATCGATCGAATCAACGGGTACACGTGTAACTGCACCAAGGATTTCATGGGCGAAAACTGCGAACTGGAATACAATGCATGCGCGGTAAATCCGTGTCAGAACAATGGAAACTGCACCCTGATAGCGAGATCGCGGCGAGAGTTCGTTTGCGAATGCCCGCAGGGTTTCGAGGGGAAGATATGCAACATCAATGTCGACGATTGCGTCGATGTCGTGTGTCCTGATGGCAAGATTTGCGTGGATGGTATCGCTGGTTACGAATGCAAATGCCGAGAGGGTTACAGGGATCCTAATTGTACCCTAATCGTCGACCATTGCGCGACGAAACCCTGCAACAGCGGCACTTGCATCGACCTTGGGGAACATGGTTTCGAGTGCAAATGCAAGGACGGCTATCAAGGTAAATTTCATGGGAAACGGGCTAAACATTTTACCGTAGTTGTTACTGCTATTTTTAAGCATTCAAGATGCAAAGTACGGTGGCTTTTAAGAGATGATACTTCCGTGGCAGGGTTTATGCGCTTATTTGTTTATTCATGTACACTATTTGCAATGTTACGAGTTTTTTCTGAACTGTTGCATAACTTCCAAATTTTCAAGCTTACTTCTCCCAAATTTCTAGACTTCTCAGATCCTATATTTTCAAAATTTTCTTCTTGGATTCTGAAAGTCTTTATCTTCTCTAATGTGCAATTGCAAATAATCCAAATGTTCCAAATCCTCAAAATTTGTCAACTTTGACAAACTTGCACTTTTCCTAATTCCTTGCAATCCCAAATGTCCACGTTACTAAATTTGAAAATTTGAAAATGGGGCCAGCTGGCAATGCAAAGTCAAGTAACACTGTAGAGTAGCTATCATGAGTAACTTCGTGTCTAATCTTGATCAAGTAATCTTGATGTTGATCATGTCTAATTACAACTAACTAAATATATTTTAAGACTACATCCAAACTCATAAATACATTAATAATAATAATGAATAATACCATAAGCTATTAGAAGTACTGGAACATATCCGCATAGTTTGCCAACTTACCAGACGTGCACAGAAGTCCTTTAGCTGTCTAATTAATTCACAGGGCAATTCTGTGAAGAAGACGTGGACGAATGCAAAGTGGAAGGCATTTCCCTGTGCAATAACGGGATCTGCTTGAACACGGAGGGCAGCTACAATTGTTTCTGCAGACCGGGATTCTCCGGGGACCACTGCGACATCGACATCGACGAATGTCTGTGGGCACCGTGCAAGAACAACGCCACGTGTATCGACCGTATCAACACGTTCGAGTGCCAGTGTCCACCGGGTTACTCCGGGAAAACCTGCGACATGGACGTGAACGAGTGCGAGAGCGATCCTTGCCAGAACGGTGCCACGTGCGTCAATGAAATCGCCAGCTACATGTGCATTTGCTCACTGGGCTTCCGTGGGATTAATTGCGAGATCAATATCGATGATTGCGAGCCGTCACCTTGCTTGAATCAGGGCCGATGCATCGACGGTATTAACAATTATACCTGTGACTGCAGCGACACGGGTTTCGAAGGTGCACACTGTGAACAGAATATCGACGACTGCCGCTCGCAACCGTGTGTGAACGGCGCTAAATGCAAAGATGATATCAAGAATTATAAGTGCCAATGTTATGCTGGGTACACTGGGAAGAATTGCGAAATCGACGTGAACGAATGCGATAGCTCACCTTGCAAGTACAATGGAACTTGTTTAGAGAGATCAAAGAGCGAGTTGTACAAGAGCGACGCGTTGACCTTACCTGCTATATTCAATCAGGAATTTAGCTATGCCAACGCGAGTGGGCAAGTATCGGGTTGGAAGTGGATTAACACTTTGCGGTCTTTGTTAGTGCTTTGATCGTTGAGTTCAGGAAATTTCCTAAAGCCACTTAGCCATGTCTGGTTAATTTCTTGAAGTTACAAGACCCTGTACATCATGTTACATTGATCGATATCCTACAAATTACTTAAGCTACTACATAAATTATTAAGTCAAAAATATTACTCGAAAATGTAATACATGTGATATATTTTATATTAATTTTCAAAGTAAAATTGTTTCATTATCTTTATTTTTACGTACACATTTGCTAAGACAATCTTTATATGAAAGAACACTAAATACTTGTCTGAGTAACAGAGACAGATCTACTTGTGGGTTAATGCAAAAATACCGCAAAGTGTTAACACAAATATGTCAGTAAGCTAAAAAATTATTTTAATCTCGCACGTTTCAGGTACGAATGTCTATGCGTGCAAGGTCTGACAGGCAAAAATTGCGAAATAAATATCAACGAGTGCGACAGCAACCCATGCTTAGCCGGAAATTGCCTGGACCGCATCGGAGGCTACACTTGCGAGTGTGAGAACGGCTACGAAGGTGATCTCTGCCAACACGACATCGACGAATGTAAACGCTACACACCATGCGAGCACGGTGTCTGCACCGATGGAAGAGCAGATTACACATGTACTTGTGAACCAGAGTACGGAGGCAAAAATTGTTCGGTGGAGTTGACCGGATGTCAAGGAAATGCTTGTCAAAATGGCGGAACCTGCTGGCCGTACCTCGTCGACGAAACGATACATAAATTCAATTGCACCTGTCCAAATGGTTTCCATGGAGAAATCTGTGATTATGTAAGTGGTGGTTAACAGTTCAAATAATTGTATAATAGTATAGCACTGTACACATAATAGCTTATGTAATTTGCACTTGTTGTTTCTTGCACAAAATACAGAAGATGGTACGTAGAACTAATGTTACAACGTTCTTAGGGTTTCAGGAATGTATAATTGTTCTCTGTTCGCAGGTAACGACAATGTCCTTGACTGGCAGATCATACGTCCTGGTGAATACTACTCGCGATGAAGGATATGACATACAGTTCCGCTTCCGCACGACTCTGCCGAATGGGCTACTAGCCATTGGAAAGGGATCAACGTTTTATATTCTTGAACTTGTGAATGGCAAACTGAACTTGCACTCGAGTCTCCTGAATAAGTGGGAGGGTGTATTTATTGGCAGCGGTTTGAACGACTCTCACTGGCAAAAAGTGTTCGTTGCTATCAATGCCACGCACTTGGTGCTCTCAGCTAACGAAGAACAAACGATTTATCCTATTAGTCTGAACGAAGGTTCCAATTCTAACCACACATCTTTCCCAATGACTTATGTGGGTGGTACCACCAACTACCTGCAAAGGTTGACTCATGGACCGTCGTTCTTTGTGGGTTGCACCGAGGATCTTGTTATTAATGGAGAATGGGTAAGTTGTAAAATTTTAACAATTGTTTTGTGGACAAATACTAAGTCAGTGTGTTTAGGTATACTCCGGTACCTCATCGATGACAGTGTACATGGAAGATGTCGAATCAGGCTGTCCACGAGAAGCTCAGTGTTCACCAAATCCTTGCAAAAATGGTGGACATTGCACTGACAGATGGCGAGATTTTTCCTGCAAATGTGAGCGACCGTATCTTGGACATACCTGTCAATACAACATGACAGCAGCCACGTTTGGATACGAGAATATCACAAACGGATACGTAACCGTGAAAGTGTCAGATATGGCTAGAAGAGCGGTCAGATCTATTGTAGATATATCCATGTTCATTCGCACAAGACAAGACAGAGGCGATATATTCTATCTAGGATCAGAGCCGAATCCGCAAACTGAGTTACGACCTCAGGAGAAAACTTACATAGCGGCTCAGATGGAAGGAGGTGAACTGCTCGTCAGAATTCAGTTTACCGACACAGAAGCTTACACGGTGGGAGGTGTGAAACTGAACGACGGAAACAATCACCTGATACAAATAGTTAGAAATGTAACGCTGGTTCAAGTGAAGATCAACGGTACCGAATACTTCAGAAAAACCATCAGCGCTTCTGGTCAGTTAAATGTGACTGTCCTATATTTGGGTGGTTTGCCACAAGCTTCTAGGTACATACGACAAGTTGATAACCGTCAGATAGAAGTGTCGCAAGCTCTTCAAGTTAATTTCAAAGGAGTTATTCAAGATGTTCAAATATCCAATGGCAGTGAAATTATGGTCGTTGAATTCTTTCCTCTGAAGGTAAAATTCTGTTCAGGACTATATGCACATATACCATTTAAATTTGTTGTACTGGATATACATTTATCTTCAAATGTAATGGAGACCTCAGACAATCAATAGGACAATCAGATCAGACAATCAGATCGGGATGATCTGAGGTCGCCATTAAAATTTGAACATCAATACTCTTAACTATAAATGCTACACGTATCTATTTCTTTCACAGGCAAATGACATTCCAACCCCAATCCAATTTGGCAACGTAACCTTCGATTACGAAAAAGTTCTTAAGGGTGTAATATCCGACAACGTCTGCATCAGCAATCCATGCCACCACAATGGTACATGCCACGTCACGTGGAATGACTTCTGGTGTCAGTGTCCACGTGGTTACACCGGAAAGACCTGTCAAGAAATGGAGTTCTGTCAGCTGCAAGATTGTCCACCTGGATCAAAATGCCAGAACTTGGACGATGGTTACGAGTGCATCGCTAATACCACCTTTAATGGAGTGAACACCTCCTTCAGTTACATCTACAATCAAGGAGAAGAAAGGAACGTGACAGAGTCCACGATTGATAGCATCGAAATTACTTATCGATCGAATACAGGTGGTATTCTGATGCATATTGCTCCCCGTGTGGGCGATTTGCATTTCACTGTCTCCGTTTACAAGGACAAAGTCACGGTATCTTGGCGTTTGGATGCGCAAAACCAAGGGATATTGACTTTCGGTAAAACTGAACCTGATGGAAATTGGACATCGATTATTCTGAGATTGAACAACAATTCTATGGAGTGTGATTATGCGAACTCTAATGATGAAAACGAACCACCAGTTAGTCCCAATTTTAGTTTCTCCTTGTGGTATGATTTGTTAGTTACTGGAACGGTTACGCTAGGCGGACTTGGTCCCAGTTTATCTACCAACAGTTATACAACTGGCTCTAGTAGACACAATTTAGAAACTAGAAATGGTATCAATGAAAACTCAATAGATTTTACTGAACGTACATTGACCACCACATCTTCGCCTCATGATGCGATGTCGGGTAATCAAATTAACATAATTTTTATTTTGTTTGTGAATATTAATATTGGTGAACTGAAAAATATATTTGATTGTGTAGGTGAAGCTTTTAAAGGATGCTTAGGAGAAGTAAGAATTGGCGGTATGCTGCTGCATTATTTCACGTATGAAGAGGTTTATCAGAACGCTAACTTTACACCATTGGAGTATCTAGCGTTGCAAGAAGATAACGATACACATCACAATAATATTGGTTGTCAACTCTGCTTCGATTCAGATTGTAAGAACGATGGTTACTGTCAGGATAAAGCGAATAGTTATATTTGTGAATGTCCTGCCGGTTACACGGAGAACGATTGCTCTTTCAACATTGACGAGTGCATCGATAATAAATGTGAAAATGAGGCTACCTGCGTTGATGGAATTGCTAATTATACTTGTGTGTGCAATAGTGGTTGGCAAGGATGGCTGTAAGTACATAAAACAGTTATTTAGACTATACTTCATATGAAAGAAATAATTGTATCTGCATTATTAAAATCATTAATCATCACACAATTTATGTTATTTCTATTACAGGTGTGATGATGATATAAATGAATGTGTATCACTGAATCCTTGTCAACATGATGGAGAATGCATAAATTTTCCTGGTTACTTCCGCTGTGAATGTCCAGATCAGTTCACTGGCAACCTCTGCCAGCACTTCCGTTTAATCACTTGCGAAAATCAACCTTGTAAAAATGGCGGTGTTTGTACGGACATACCAAATTCGCAAACCGGTAATAATTTCACATGTACATGTATGACTGGTTACGAGGGCGCAGTTTGTGACGTTCCTTATTGCATCGGTGGAAAGTGTCAAAATGGTGGAAAATGCGACTCATACCAAGTACGTCATTTTCACATTTATTCAATATTTATATAATTATTATAATAACTTATTGTCTACTATTATTGACAATTTACTACCTTAATTAGCAGACACCTCGATGTACATGTCTACCCGGTTATTCTGGAATGTACTGTGAAATTAACATTGATGACTGCGCACCGGATGCAGAAGGAAACGTACCCTGTAAAAACGATGGTAAATGTTACGACGGAGTGAACAACTTCACCTGTGACTGTAGCGAAACAGGTTACACAGGGTCCGATTGTTCCATGGACATAAATGAATGTCAGGATCCATCGACAGACTGTGGTCATGGACAGTGTGAAAATTTACCAGGAACCTATCAATGCATTTGTGAATCAGGTTACTGTGGATACAATTGTGGAATGGTGAATCCTTGCAAAGAGGTATTACTTCTTTATTTCAGCTTTATTATTTTTTATATTATATATTACCTTGTTTTCTTCTTTTAAATAGGACTATTGTCAAAATGGAGGTACTTGTAAGTGTGGAGATGATGGTGGTTACAGATGTCAGTGTACACCAGAGTATACCGGTCAAAATTGCACAGAGGTAGATTTTAACGTTCTGAAATGAAAATATATTGTTAAGTTTTTATTATAAATTTTGTTTCTTTTTCAGACGGAACACTTTTTGGGTAGCCAAGCACTGGACATAGCAGTAATAGTTGGACCTATTGTTGGATGTCTTTTCTTGATCGCGGCGGGCTCTTTAGTCGCATTATTCATGATGGCCAGGAAGAAGCGAGCAACTAGGGGTACATACAGTCCAAGTGCTCAAGAATTCAGTAATCCACGAGTAGAAATGGACAATGTAATGAAACCACCGCCGGAAGAGAGATTGATCTAAATTCTTACGACGAAGGAACATGAATAATAAATGTTCCGCGTCGATAAATCCTAGTCTGCCAAGAATATGCGTTATTGCGGTATCTATCGATTAAAAGGGACTAGACCGTTCTCTCGATAGAACTGCTCATAACGAAGAACGAGAAGAAAAATGTCAAGTTTCATCGCGCGTTTTCTAGTCCACCTTACGTTGAATTAAGCGAACACAATTAAAAAATAATGATGTATAAAACATCTGAAAACGTCGCTGAAGATGAGACAAGTGGTGATGAGAATTTCGTCGTGAAACGAAAGCCAGGAACGTGGAAAAAATTGATTATCTGGGAGCTTTATTGAAAGAATATAGCACTGAAGGATGTGTTACCAAATTTGCATGTTAATCATGCTGTTGATTTTCACGAATCACGCAACTACACAAAGTGTACTTAAAACTTCGTTAAGTGTCCTTAACTTGCAAGCAATACTCAAGAAAAGCTCCTATGCAACGAGACCCGTCCATTTTAGTGCCTAATCAACCCTATGTGAAGATGTTATTTATAAGCAATGAATATAAAGAGTTTCAAGTGTGCATTTTAAAAAACGCGCTAAACATAGATGTGTATGTCGAGATCTCTAAAGCATAATGGTATTCGTTACTCTTATTTTACTTGTTAGCTATCAGGTAACTATGATCACAGATATCATTATGAAATCGTAGTAACGTTACGGCCTGTTACAAAGATATCGGGACTTTGTAAAAATGTCGTAGAGGGTAGTTTATCGCGACTTACGCATTAAGGTCAGTTTATACTTCGTGTCTGTTTTTCTCACATACATATTTGTATGCATATGTAATCTATGGTGACGAAATATTCACCTTTCTCGGGTACGGTGATTAGCATAGAGTTTCTCAAACTTTCATGGACCTACTTTGGAAATCTATCTAGTATAAATTGACCTATAATTGTCGTTTGTGCGTTTGTACATTTCTCACAAAGAAATCACCCCAAGTGTTCCTCTCAGATTTATATGTTTTCACCTCCATATGTGTATGTGTTTAATCAATAGTTAAAAATTTAAGAAGTGTTCAAAAAAGAGATGTTCTTTTGATCTCTGGATTATCATAGAATAATTCCATTTCTTTGTTTTTATAATTATATAGTTATGTACATAAGTTGTGTGTGATACACTCGGGTACACTTGGGATGGTGTCCTTGTCAGTACCAACGTGCTTGTTAATTTTGTACATAAATTAGAGTATAAGTTGAAATTATTAATGATTTTACCATTAGCATTTTATATGGATATAGTATTTAATAACGAATATTATTTGGTACGTAATCACTTACTACCACGACCAAAGTAATAACGAGAGTTTTTCTCGTCCACTAATCGTAAACAATAAACATTATATTTACGGATAAAAAAATATTGTTCTTCTCTAGTAGGAAAAATAACTGTTCTTTACAAAAATGAAACTGATGTATGGTCTGTCTTAAATATATTTATTTTGATGTACCGATGTTCTCTCTTACAGAATTTCAATGAATCTGAATCTGTACTCGCGATGTTGAATTTTAATATCATATGACAAAGTTTTTTAATTAAGAAACACATCTTGGTACGAATACACGGTACCAAACGATTAATTTTGAAAGAATCAGCGTACATGACATGCAAATATTTTACCCAAGTTAGCAAATGATATAACGAAAAATCAAAGAAATAAGTTCGAACTTTATAATGTGAATAATTTATACTTGAAAAAATAAAAATGACTGTATTGCATTATCATAAGTTATTAAAAAAATAATTCTTGTTAAACACCTAATATAAATTAAATATCATAAATGTTTTATTCAAGACTGAAATTTTGGATATTAAGAAAAATACGTAAATAAGAGTGCATGCGCTTTTCATGTGAATACTTATTTTATGACAAGATGTGACAACATGCAATATTGTATGTAAATAATTACTGAATGTACAAAAATAATAAAAATTTAAATATTTCACTTCAGCATTACTTGTTTATAACATGACAAAAAATGGAGGCTGAATTAACTGAAATACTTGCAGTGATAAAAATATTTCATTGTTGAAATGTTCAAAATGATTGTCACTCTGTGTATCAAATACAAAATATGGAATTTTGCGCCCAAGAATAAGCTTTATCTATAAAACTTGCTTAGTCTTATTTATGTAAAGCTCCTCCCTATATGTTCCTGGAAGAAAATCTTACATAATCAAATTTAAACGAAATTTTTATATGTTCTTATATTTTACACAGTTTATTTAAAAAAATACAATTAATTTTTAACAAAGAATCAATTTTTTCAATAAAACAGATTTTGTACACCAGTATACGTGTATATACCGCTTAAAAATTATTCTCTTTTTAAAATTGACTAGATAAATCTAATTTATACATTTATAATTAAAATCTAAATTTATTGCAATATTTTAACTTTGCATTACATTTACCTAACATTTTTTCCCATTTATTTTGTGTAATTTATCCCGTGAAATTTTATCAAAAAATAAAAGTCCAGCAGCACGTTCTACACTCTCTGGAGGTACCTATCATAGGATTTTAACATTATTTCTTACAATGTATATAATAATTATTTTTACAATTAACCTATTCACAATGGTATTCTGAGGTTCTGTCTACATTTGTGAAACAGGTACCATTACAAATGGGTTAATGAATAAAATATACCTGAAAATTTGTTAAAGGAGTATTATCATCTATAGGTGTATTTGGCATTACAAATGCTTCCATTTCCAATTTTGAATCATATGTTTCTCCAACAATAATTTTATAAAAATGAGTTGGAACTGCTACATGATTAGCACCTATAACTTCATACCTCACATATTTTTTTCCATCAGATTCTACTCTATATTAACAATATATTTCCATTACATAATACTGTGGTGAAAGAGGTATACAGCATATCAAAAAGTCTTACTTACTTTGGTAAATACAAAGGACCAGTACAAACATATACATCCTTGTAAACTTTAGTTAAATGCCTAACATATTTTTCTAGTCTGTTCCAAGAATCTCTATTAAAACCTGCACCTACTTGAGGTGCCATATTTGTTAAAAAGAATGTCTGTTCTAAGTGACGCTGATGACATTTATGATTTCCTGCAGCTGCCAAATGCCCACGATCATATCCACTACGTTTGTAATCACTGTTATCAGATCTAATTCCCAAAGAATTCATTACAATATTAGTTAGTTTACAATTACTTCATATACTATAATATATTAGAAATGCACCAATCTAATTGTAAGTAATTACCTAAAAAATGGATGTATGCTTGGATCAGGTTTAAATTCACATTTACTACGTGATACCTCGGTGTTAGATTGTAATCTGTCTCTAGTTAAATGTTCAAATACCCAATGTGCTACCCTATTCCTTCTATCATACGAAAGAACAAAATCTTCATATGATCTGACATGATCTAATCCAGGAAAACCATATTTCATAATCTATTGCACATCAAATAATACGGAAAATATACATCTTACTAATACCACATTTCCATGTGTTATAAAATCAAATCAATTGATTATTCCATAAAAATTTCACAATACAAAATGTGAATATAAAAGATTTTATAATTAATAATATTTATATAATATTGAGGTTAAGAATAATTTAAATATTATAAACTTACTTCAGACACCCTTTTACTTGTTGCTGATAAATTTGAGCCCATATTTGTTTCAGTTTCCGTGGGAACAAATGCTGTTGCCGCAGAAACTGTTCCAAATAAAGGCAAACCGGGCATCTTTTTAATATTTGTTGCAGAAAAAGTATATAATTCATTATCATCTTTATTTGCATTTAAATGCCGTTTGCGTTCTGAATATTTACCCAGGTACCAACTACCCACTCCTATGGTGGATATGGCACTCATATTAAAAATCATTCTTGTTAACTTCGTCATTTTTACGTTATTAATTCGTCAAAATTTGTTTAATTTCTAACCTCTTACAGTACACACAATATTATGAACAAACACATCGGTCCATGGTGCGCAACTACGCTATATGTATAGTATTGTATCTACAAGGCTGGCTTCTCTGAGAACACAGTAGCCAAAGGAAACAGCTCCTTACCACCTACAATAATATTTTCAATGATTGAAATAAATAATACAACTTTTGCAAATGTATATGTACTTTTAAAAGCAAGCTGTTTTATTGTACATTTTAGTTTTCAGGAAAATAATTCTAGAAACGTTTCCATTTCCGCAAAAGCCATCGGAACGTAACTCAACGATGTTACATCGAAATTTACGATCATAAAGAATGTACCGTAGTGGTTTAACACGTACAAAAAATATAAAAGATTACAATTTGTTGTACAGTGATTAATTTAAAAAGTTGAGAGCATTTTATATTTTCACGCATGCTATCTGAAAATGATACAGCTAATGCCCCCTCGTAGAGAATGGTAGAATTAGGAAAATAAAAAGTTGAACATTTTTGAACTTTTTCATCTTTCTAAAACATAAAATTGTACAATAAATCAGCTTGCTTTTATAATTAAGAATGAAAAAGCTATATTATTTATCAGTTTCAAAAATTCCTCTTGTGAAGCATAGTGCGTATCTATGCATGAGTATTATTCCAAGTTCTTATTTTCCTTGATCGCCATTTTTCCTAGGGAAACCAAATTTGAGTATTCTCTAGTTGTAAAATCACACGCAAATTGAAATGCATTATGACTAACTTCAGTAGATTTCTTAGTACCATTTGTTTGACAATTTCACGTCATATTGCCGACAAAATGCATACATGAACAAAGATAATGAGCATAAATTAAACATGACCAACTGCAAATTTAGATTTTTAGCATTTTGTGTAGAAATTTATATTATTCACATACATGATCTGCATTAGAAACATCATAAAGACAGATGTGCGTTGCTTTTGGTTATAGGGGAATATAAAATGTCATTTTATGTAACACATCTAGTGTACATTTTGTCCATGGAATTACGTTGGACGCAGTTACTCCCGCGTGTTTGATGTCGCTTAGGTTCTGAAGTGCACGTGTTATTCCTACTTATATAAAAATGGCAGAAAGCGGTAATTGTTAATCATTTTTTTATATATTTTACTATTCAATATGATGTATAATATTTTGCATTTATTAATATCAGTAAAAAGATTCTTGTTTTTATACTAAAGTCGATGAAAACGTTTATGTTCTGTTATAATTATTAGCTACCTTTGTTTCGGTAAACACGTGTTTATTAGTTTCAATCAAGATAACGATTAAAGATATTACTTTAAATATGTATTGTATACGTATTATATGCGCCCATTTTGTAAAAAATTATGCTCTTAAATATGTATACGAATGTTATATACTGCTACCATAATGTTGATAACATGAATGGATGGGAATGTATAGGTTAACTTTTATTCTTTATGTTTAGATCAAAGTAAGAAGAAAAATAAGAAGTCGCTTGGAGAAATTCAAGCGACAATGAAGTGTCAGCTAGAACCTTCTGAGGAAATTGTAAAGCTTGAATATAAAGATTGGCCACTTTTATTTAAGGTGAATAATATATAGATAATTACTTTAGAATCAAGAGGATAGTTTTAACACACTTGTAACTAAAATTGAATTATTTCAGAATTTTGATAGAATGCTTACCCGTACAAAACATTTTACTCCTTTAACGAGTGGTTCAACCCCCTTGCATCGTAGTTTATCTGAGTATATAAAATCTGGATGTATTAATTTAGATAAACCTTGCAACCCTTCTTCACACGAGGTTGTAGCATGGATAAAGAGAATTTTAAAAGTAGAGAAAACTGGTCATTCAGGTACTTTAGATCCTAAAGTATCTGGTTGTTTAATAGTATGTATTGATAGAGCAACCCGATTAGCTAAGTCACAACAATCTGCTGGAAAAGAATATGTTGCAGTATTTAAATTACATTCTGCTCCTGAAAGCCTTCAAAAGGTAATTATAACATGGTTTGAACTGGAATTATTTTATAATTTATATAATAAATTGTTTATAATTAAATAATGTAGGTAAGTCAAGCTTTGGAAAAACTGCGTGGAGCACTCTTTCAACGACCCCCACTCATATCTGCAGTCAAGCGTCAGCTTCGTGTCAGAACAGTCTATGACAGTTGGTTTCTTGATTATGACAATGAACGCAATATGGGAGTCTTCAGAGTTAGTTGTGAAGCTGGTTCTTATATTCGAACTATTTGTGTTCATCTTGGCCTTTTCTTAGGCACGGGTTGCCAAATGCAAGAATTGCGTAGAAATCGATCTGGTGTTCAGTCTGAAAAAGATGGAATGGTTACTATGCATGATATACTTGATGCCCAATGGTTATATGAAAATCATGGAGACGAATCTTATTTAAGAAGAGTAATCAAACCATTGGAAGCCCTCCTTGTAAATCACAAAAGAATTATTGTGAAAGATAGTGCAGTATGTAGTCATTATTTATATGTAAAATTAATGTTTGGAATGAAAGGATATTTGTTTAATGCTGGATATTTTATTAACAGGTAAATGCTATTTGTTATGGAGCTAAAATTATGTTACCAGGTATTTTAATGTATGATGATGGTATTGAATTAAACCAAGAAATTGTAATAGTTACTACTAAAGGTGAAGCTATAGCTCTTGGTAAGTAAATTTTGTAAGAAATATAAAAATATTTGTATTATATTTAAACTTACTTGATTACTTATTCACTGCTCTTTATACCGTCACAGGTGTTGCATTAATGACATCTCCCACAATGACTGCCTGTGATCATGGTGTAGCTGCAAAAATTAAAAGGGTTATTATGGAAAGGGATGCATATCCAAGAAAATGGGGTTTGGGTCCAAAAGCTTCCATTAAAAAGCGTATGATAATTGAAGGAAAATTAGATAAATATGGAAAACCAAATGAAAACACACCTTCTGATTGGCTAGCTAATTATACAGATTACTCTGCAACTGCAGTTAAGGTAAACTTACAACTTTTATTTTTCTTTCATAAATCCATACATTTTAATACTTTATTTTGTTAAATAGACTGAGGAAAATGGTGTAACTGAAACTGCTAAAAAACGCAAGTGGGAAGAAACAGTTCCACAACCGGCAGGAGATGTTTCAATAAAAGAAGAAAAAATTGAAGATCCTGAAACGGCATCGCCAAAAGAGAAGAAGAAAGAAAAGAAAGACAAAAAGAAGAAGAAAAAGAAGGAAAAGGGAGAAAAAGAACCAGAAACGGAAGATTCAGTAGTTATGGAAAGTGAAACTTTGGTAAGATATCTACATACAAATTTGCTTTTTTTTATTTCTTTTTGGATAAAATGATATATTAATATTATCATTTTAGGAATCGCCAGTAAAAGAAGAGAAAGAAAAGAAAAAGAAGAAAAAAAATAAAGATCAAGAAGCACCAACTTCAAGTTAAGAAAGTTTTTTTCTTTTAAATATATGCATACTGAAAGGAATGTTTTCTTATGAATTCGAAGGAAAATCACTGAGTTCATAAAGGAGAAAACATCCTTTCTATATAAAGACGATTTTTAATAGATATATGCATTTTATAGTTTCTAATTTTTTATTTGTAAAAAGGATATTCACCTACAATTTATATTATATAATATTTTAAATTAAACAAAAATTTATTATATGTTCTGTAAACTTGTGCAGATCAAAATTCAAACAAGATATACTTAATAGGTACTTCGATTATGTTCTCAAATTTTTGAGAGTACTATATCAGCAATCTTTACAAATACTAAAATGGGTATAAAACAGTGTCACTGTTGATTGAGACTCATAAATGTTACAGGAAATTAGCATATATATGTGTGTGTGTATTGATACGTTGATATCAACAAAATGTACATAGTAAATGAATTCCATTTGCAGATACAACAAAATATTCCATTATGATTCACTTACTATACAAATATTTTTAATTATATATGTATATCTAATCATTTTCAGCAAAGCGCAGTATTTTATTTCCTGTATTACAAGCAGTGTCATTTTATATTATTTCATTTTTTTGTAAGACATGTACATATTCAATACAGATTGTATCAAAAAATATTTTATATGATTTTACTTGCCTACTATGTTGCGTTGTTTTCAAATGTGTGAAAGTTTCGTGAGGATCAAAGATGCCGAGAGTGTCGCCTCTGGTTTACTCTGTGGTTCCCGTCTTATCTGCTGCATCTAATTTTGTAAAGTTTTGCATTTTATTATAAGATTTGTAAATCTTCTAAGTGTGGAACTTGTAATATATGCTTACTTGATCTAAACGTTTTCGTAAAAGAAAATGTGGGACAAATGAAATTATAATTTAATTCGTAGCTTTTAGCTCAACATCGTTTTCTAAAGTTCATTTATAGAAAAATGTTTAGAAAACGATGTCGATTACCAGGTCACACCACGTGGAGGTTGCTACGATAGTGACCCACCCTAACTCCAAATCCCTACCACCCTCCAAATGCAACCTCATTTATCAGAAGGATAAATGAGTTCTGACTCTACTTAGCTCATACACTCGCATATACAAGTTCTTTACCACAATCCAGTAAAGAACTTGTATCTCACACACACACACACACGTACATTAACTTAATACTAATCGCATGGGATGCCACACACGCACGCTTAACTTATTCTAAACGCCGCACGGTACCTCTCATTCTAAGATTGCACTCAAATAATCTATGACGAATTCAAAAAGCAAAGGGGAAGAAAAGAAAGTTAGAAGAACTTTCGCAAAGAAGCTAAGAAAGTTAGAAGAACTTTCGCAAAGAAGCTAAGAAAGTTAGAAGAACTTTCTGTGAAAAAAGGGGACCATTATTTTTCGCCAAGTGAACCTTGCTTTCCATGGGTCAAAGGGTAGTCCATAGTGGCTTACGTGAACCACGACGGCAAAGATGAACCGAAGATACCTTTGGCAAGAACGAGTGATACACCCCAGTTGGCGGAGGGTTCCCATTTCCCCCAGCGCTCTCGCGTCTTACCACAGAGAGGATACCCAGACCGTGATGCCCCTTGGCAGAATGGCGGCGGGTCGGGGAGGCACATCAGAGTATGAGAGGTGCCAACCCCGATCCGCCCCGCCGGGCAAAGAATATCACTCGCGCTACACCGGCACTTGCAGCTCACCTCTACCGCGTGTTCACAGCGCTATGAACCCCCAATGATCCACTTGGGCGCAGAACGATTGACAAAAAATAAGCGGGTATACTACAAGCTAACGCGTACAAAGTTTGAGAATTGTGAAGATGAGTGCAAGTTGGAATGAGAGGTACTTACAGGGACCCACCCTCCCTACCCACACGATTACAATTAACTCAAAAACTAACGCACGCATAAAATTACTTAAAACTAGCGCACGTATGAAATTAACTTAAAACTAGCGCACGCATCCCTCGATGATCCCTCGATGATCCCTTGATGATCGATGTCTTCAATGATGATCTATTCATTACCTGTAAAATAAGTAGATGTGAAAATAAAGAAATGAAACAGAAAAGGAAATGCAACATTATCTAGTTAAAATAAAAATCTGTAACATCTGAATGAAATCAAGACAAACAAGAATTATTAACACAAACACCTGAGACATCTCAATGAAATTAAAACAAATAAGAAGCATTGAAATAGAACCCTGAAACATACAAATACAATTGAGACACATATGAATAAGTAAATTACGTACACGAAATAAAAACCTGAAACATACAAAAATGATTAAGCCCTATATGTGCCATTTGTTCTAAAATTGCACTTGTAAAATTTAAAACTTTGTAGAGAAAAGGGGTAAAGAAGAAAGTTGGAAGAACTTTCTTTTAAGTTTCGAGCAATTGACAATAAAAATGGCTATTACTATAATCTAATATGTAAAAAGTTAAAGAATATTTGTAAAGATAAGTGCAATTTAGAACAAAAGGCACAATTCGCGCAAGTTTTTCGCCACATGTTGTGACGAAAAACCTGCGCCCGAGCCCACCCTTCCTCCCACAGCTCGGAAATAATGTAATTTAGATATGAAATTGAGAAGTTATAATCGTAGCTCTTAGCTCGATATCGTTCTCTAAAGTTAATTTCGTGAGAAATATTTAGAAAACGACATCGATTACCGGGTCACACCACGAGGAGGTGGCTACGTTAGAGTGACCCACCCTAACTCCAAATCCCTACCACCCTCCAATTGCAATACCTCATTTATCAGAAGGATAAATGAGTTCTGACTCTACTTAGCTCATAGGCTCGCATATACAAATTCTTTACCACAAAATTGCAAAGAACTTGTATCACACGCGCACACATACATTAACTTAATACTAATTGCATGAGATCTCACACACATACGCTTAACTTATTCTAAACGCCGCACGTGTACCTCTTATTCTAAGATTGCACTCGAATAATCTATGACGAAGTAAAAAAGCAAAGGGGTAGAAAAGAAAGTTAGAAGAACTTTCTACTAAAAGAAAAGAAAGTTAAAACAACTTTCTGATAAAAAGAAAAGAAAGTTAGAAGAACTTTCTATGACAAAAGGGGATCAGTATTTTTCGCCAAGCGAACCTCGCCTTCCATGGGTCAAAGGGTAGTCCATAGTGACTTACGTGAACCACGAGACAGAGATGAACCGAAAGTACTGGTAAGAACGAGTGACACATCTGCGGAGGGTTTCCCATTTCCCCGCCGCTTGCGTTTGAAGCAAGTCTGACCGCAGAGAGGAAACCCCTGCCGTGAGGCGGCAGATCGAGATGGTTCATCAATCGATCGGCCCCGCAGAGATGTGTCCCTGGTGCTACACCAGCACTTGCAGCTCACCTCTGCCGCGTGTTCACAGCGCTATAAACCCCCAATGATCCACTTGGGTTCGGAACGATTGACAAAAAATAACTGAGAATACTACAATCTAACGCGTACAAACTTTGAGAATTGTCAAAGAGAGTGCAAGTTAGAATAAGAGGCACTTACAGGGACCCACCCACCCTTCCCACAAGCATACACTTAAAATTAACGCACGCATAAAATTAACTTAAGACTAACGCACGCATCCCTCGATGTCCATTGAAGATGCCACAATGTCCATCGATGTCTTCAATCTTCGCGTATACGCAATTCATACACGCACTCACTCATACTACAATATTTTACAATAGACGCAACTTACAATTAACTTAAAATTAACTTAAAATTAGCGCATTAGTTGATAAAATCCCTCGAAGGAAGTCTTCAATGATGACTTCTTCATTACCTATACAATAATTAGTTGTAACAATAAAAAGAGGAAACACAGAAGCAAATGCAAGACTAGCAACATTATAATGTTTAGGCATGCACAATTCATGCTAACATGCAAATACATATTAACATTTTTGGAATAAAAGAGAAATAAAATCGCTTCGATAAAAATACGCAATTAAAATATACAATAAACTTGAGAAATATTCAATTACTTGATTAAAATAAAATCCTGAAACGACTCAATGAAATTAGGACAAACATGAAGTATTAAAATAAGAACCTGAAACGTCTGAACGAAATTAAGACAATTATAAATTATTAAAATCAAAACCTGAAACATAGAAATACAAATAATATACATATGAATAAACAAATTACTTACATAAAATAAAAATCTGAAACAGAAAAATGTAATTAGACACATGAAACATAAAATAACTTACTTGAAATTAAAACCTGAAACATATGAAAAGTAATTAAGACAAATATAAAACATTAAAAATTACTTACATGAAATTAAAACCTGAAACATACAAAAATAATTAGGACATATATGATTCATTAAAAATTACTTACATAAAATTAAAACCTGAAACATACAAAAATGATTAAGACAAATATAAAATATTAAAAATTACTTACTTGAAATTAAAACCTGTAACATACAAAAATGATTAAGACACATATGATTAATTAAAAATTACTTACTTGAAATTAAAACCTGTAACATACAAAAATGATTAAGACACATATGATTAATTAAAAATTACTTACATAAAATTAAAACCTGAAACATACAAAAATGATTAAGACAAATATAAAACATTAAAAATTACTTACATAAAATTAAAACCTGTAACATACAAAAAAAATGATTAAGACATATATGATTCATTAAAAATTACTTACATAAAATTGAAGCCTGAAATAGACAAAAATAATTAAGACAAATATAAAACATTAAAAATTACTTACTTGAAATTAAAACCTGTAACATACAAAAATGATTAAGACAAATATAAAACATTAAAAATTACTTACTTGAAATTAAAACCTGTAACATACAAAAATGATTAAGACAAATATAAAATATTAAAAATTACTTACTTGAAATTAAAACCTGTAACATACAAAAATGATTAAGACACATATGATTAATTAAAAATTACTTACATAAAATTAAAACCTGAAACATACAAAAATGATTAAGACAAATATAAAAAATTAAAAATTACTTACATAAAATGAGAACCTGAAATATACAAAAGTAATTAAGACGAACATTTGAAAGACAAGGAACGAAATGAGTTTGAAAACCTCAAAATCCCTAATAAAATTACGAAGAAATTCGAGAACCTCAAAACTGCGAATAAAATCAAGAGGAGGTTTAAAAACCTTAAACCCAAAATAAAATCCTGGAGATGTAAGGAACCTCAAAACCAGATTAAAGTTACGAGATCCAAAAGCTCTCAAACTTGAAAGAGAAGTCATAAGGTACAACGCACATTAAAAACCAATAAAATAATAAAATGGAAAGAAATAAAATAGCGAAGAAGTTTGGAAACTTTGAACCTAGAAATAAAATCATTTAGAGTTTTTAAAATTAACCCTACAAAGTGAATATGAGTACAGGATACAGGACGCTAAAAAATAATACTTATTCTAAAAACCCTACATGTGCCTTTTATTCTAAACTTGCACTCGAATAATTTAAAACTTTGTTAAGAAAAAGCAAGAGGATAGGGAAGAAAGTTTGAAGAACTTTCTTTTAAGATTAGAGCAATTGATTAAAAAATGGTAGGCTATTACTACAGTCTACTATGAGAGAAGTTAAAAAATTTTCTCAAATATGAGTGCAAGTCAGAATAAAAGGCACAATTTGCGTAAGTTTTTCGTCACGATTTGTGACAAATTGTGATTTGTCACAAATCGTGACGAAAAACTTACGCCCGAGCCCACCCTTCCTCCCACAGCTCGGAATTAACTTAAAACTAATGCACTGAACATAACTTACCAAGAATTAAATTCTGAAACAGACAAAAATTTATTAACATAGAAATTTGAGAAGAGAGAACAATATAAGAACTTACCAAAAATTAAATTCTGAAACAAACAAAAATTTATTAACACAGAAAATTGTGGGAGGAGGAGAAAAATTTTTCTTTATTTCATACAAGAATTTCAAAAAATACAAAACGCAATGAAAATTGCGGATTTGAGAAGACAACAGAATTTACCAAAGAAGAAACACTAAAACAGACAAAAATTTATTAAGACAGAAATTTGAGAAGAGAGAACATGTTAACTTATCAAAAAATAAAAACTGAAACATACAAAATTTTATTAACAAATAAAATTGTAGAAGAAGAAGTGAAACAACCCTATCGAGAAACAAAAAACACAATGAAAAATACGAATTTAAAATTAATCAACAATAAAACAATTTATTCAAAATCAATTCCTGAAACACAGAAAAATAATTAACACATAAAATTCGGGGAAATTAATATCGCGAAGGGGTATACAAATCTCGAAGCTCGAGATAAAATCGCGAAGGGGTATAAAAATCTCGAAGCTCGAAATTTAATCGCGAAGGGATACAAAAATTTTTAATTTCGTACTGTAATCGCGGAGGGATGCAAAAATCTCTAATTTCGTACTGTAATCGCGAAGGGATGCAAAAATTTCTAATCTCGAAATTTAATTGGCCGGGCATAAAAATCTCGAATCGCGAAGGGATACAAAAATCTTTAATCTCAAAATTTAATCGCGAAGTTATGCAAAAATCTTTAATCTCGAAATTTAATTGGGAGGGCATAAAAATCGCGGGTGGCTTTGCTCGTAAAAATTCGAGCAAAACGATACATTTTGTATCGTTCAAAAAAATATCTGTAAAACACAAGAAAATAATAGCGAGCATAGTGACAAAATGACTGTCCATCCTAAGATGGACAGCCATTAATAGTTCCCCTCTTCTTTGGCAAATTTTGCCGGGGCTCTTCGGCATATAGCCTCTTCTCTCTTCGGCAAAGCCTCACAAAAATCACTCGCGAAGTTTTACGGTAACTCGGACATTCTTATTTTTCACAATTACATAAATTCTCAATTTCGCTAGCAATCTCCATAAACAGATAGCCTACAATTTTATAGAAATAAAATTGTAATACTATCCATTTATTTCGATCGATAACAAAATCAAAATTTTATATAATATGTTTAATAAGTTAGAAAGAAAAATTACTCAAAATAAAAATACGACCAGCGATTCTCAGAATGCGCTGTCCGTAAAAGAATGTCCGAGCAGAATATTTTATTTCACTCACTTCACTTCACTTCACTTTATACTTCATTTTTGCAGTCGGATCTAGAACCCGACTGCGACTTACAAACTAAAAGGCCTGGCCTGAACGAACAATCGAGTTCAAGAGATATTAAATATATTCATATTTAATTTTTCTCTTCTCGATTTTTCGTAAACCCCCCAGATACAAGCATCTCACGTGTGAGAGAGAAGGAAAGAGAAACGTGAAAGCTTGCTCTGGCCCTACCTACTTAAAACTAACTCATTCACACCAGAAGTAAGCTACCTGCCTGCCTATCGCTATATTTAAAAAATTGCAAAGTCCATTCTCACAAAAACACACTCCACGGTTCTCACACATACCACCCGGGTGCAAAAAAGCCTAATCCTAGGGAGTACGTCCCGGGACGTCTCCGACACCCGAGTTCAATACAACATTCACACTCTAAGTTCATACCTTTTTGCTGAAATCGATCGACAATCGACAGTGAACATACATATTTCATTTTCGTACTCTTTCGAATATTCAATGTAATATGCACATGTAATAATTTAAACTACTCATACAATTTTCTAACTTATTCAATTTATACAATTTTCAAATGACTCTACTTGCATTTTGTATGCATTTTCAAATGACTCTACTTGCATTTTGTATGCATTCTCAAATGACTCGACTTGCATTTTGTATGCATTTTCAAATAGAATTTTGCAAAATTTAAAAAGTAAATCTATAGTTTAATCGACACAAGGTCCACGACCTAACCACACACACACGTGTAACTTGTGTCGATAATTCACTGTCAATTTGTCGATCGCCAAAATATCTTAAAACTAAACCGTGTCCACCTGCCCTAACTCATGCGAGTAGCAACTAAGCACGCGCATGAATTTAGAGCATAAAAATGAACACGGCCACATGTATTTTGACCTACCAGTTTTCTTCATGTGTGCTGAAAATCCTGAGCTAAAAAACATGATTAGAAACATGCTAATAAAGTGTCTTCCAGCAAAAATTGACTTTAACTTTAAAAAATTTTCAAAATGGAAAATGGAAGATCACTTTGCAAAAATCTAAGTATCGGTTGTTTCATTTTTAACAGATTTGTGATATCAAAGTAAATTTCTAAATGACTCAAACATTCGTAAATAACTTTGATATCGAAATCTGTTTTCCGCGAAACTTTCTTGTACATATGTATATATTTGAGAATTGATAGAATTTATAAAAATGTAAAAAGAATTTAAAAATGACTCTATAATACTACTATGACTCGACAACTACTATGAAATCGGAGGGTCATCCGACTTCTATGTAGTTTTAAAAATTGATAAGAAAAAAAAAATGTACAAGAAAACCCTGACCTGAGCTAATAAATGAAATAAACAGTTTGTACGAATTTTGCACGATCGTACAGTCGTGGTCACTATGCTCGCTCAAAAATATAAAATACAACCAGTTCCCGTGTCGCTTCGGACCATTCGTCCTACGACATGATGGGAACCGGAGGAATCGTAAAGCATGCGACTCACCGATCGCTGACTTGCACCACTGTGATCGTTTTATTGGTAGGGCATCTGAGACTGCACATCTGGTAGGCATTGCATCTTAGAGATTGATTGGCTGCTTGACTGATTGGCTGCTTGGCTGCTTTTATCAGATTCGGACGTGGCGGTTTGGCAGCTGCCCTTCTGTAATCATAACAGAGCCACAACGATTAATCAACTGTATTTATCAATTTGCATTTTGATAACATAAATGTTTTCTAACTTCTACTCGTGTAAACATGTAATAAGCTTTTGATTTTTAAATGTACAAACACATAGAGGCATGCAGGAGTCGGTATAAATTTGCAAACGTTCATGTCACAACGTGAAATATTGTAAAATATTTGAAAATGTATGTCAAAACTCTTGGGTAATTACTTTAGAAAGCATAATAGAACGTTTGCAAAAATATACCGGAACACGTAGGTAATTACACATTAAACATCAGTAACAGTTTGTCAAAACACTTAAATAACATAACCATAAAGTACACTAAAACACCAGTAACAGTTTGTCGAAATATTTAAATAATAATTGCATTAACTACACTAAAGCACTAGTAACATTATGCAAATGCACTTAAATAATCATTGCACAAAGTACACTCAAACACCAGTAACAATTTGTCAAAATATTTAAATAATAATTACATAAAATACACTAAAACACTAGTAACAATATGTCAATGCACTTAAATAACCGTTGCATAAAGTACACTCAAACACCAGTAACAGTTTATCAAAATATTTAAATAATCATTGCATAAAATACACTAAAACACCAGTAACAGTATGTCAAAACACTTAAATAACAGTTGCATAAAGTGCACTTATACCCAGTAACGATTTGTAAAAACAATTAAATAATCACTCCACAAAATACATTAAAACAGTAAAAAATTAATAAAACATTTAAATAACCGCACCATAAAACACACTAATATATCCGTATACACGTGCACAATCAGTTAAGAAAACACACTAGTAAAGTCACTGACACTTGTAAAACAACACCATAAAATTTGTTAATACACCCCCATAATTAATAAAAAATATTTATTAAAGCACACTAAACACTTGTATTAGTACACTAGGTACATTTATATATCCATATATGCATGCAGGAAACACACCGGTAAAGTCACTGACACTTGTTGAATCACACCATAAAATTTATTAATACACCCGCATATTTATTAAAAAATATTTATTAAAACACACTCAGCACTTATTAAAGCACAGTAGGTAATACAGGGACAAGCACAATATCGGTAAAGTAAATCCTTGACTCGTACCGGTAAGTGTTGACAGGGCCGATCCGACCTCCTTGACTTCCAAAACAAAACTGAGCACCGGCGACCTCTTCAAGTGTAAGTGCGATTGGTAGTTTACAGTAGCCAATTAGACATCACGTAATCGACCAATAGACCCAATTGAAGTGCAAGAGTAATTGGTAATGTACAGTAGCCAATCAGACATCATGTAATCCACCAATAGCGTGCAGCCACTCTCATTGGTTGCTGTATAATTATTCTAACATCAAATTTTTTATAATTTTATATTTTTTGGTAGTTTATTAACAAATTTATTGTTGTAATTATTTAAATTAATTATTTTTTTTAACTTACTCTTGCAGATATGTTGCAAAATGATTGTTAAATGATTTTTCGAACTGTTTTGAACACATAATAGTTTCATGTTTTTTTAAAAGTTTCATTTTTATATGGTGTTAAAAATTCACATTTACGCGCGGTTTTTTTATAAAGTGACGTCATCAACGAAAATGAAGCAAACCGCCATCTCTCCGGCGAACAGGGTGAACTACACGTTTTTGAAACAGCAGTTTCATTAGTTTTCCACATCGCCATTGGAGGGCGCCACGTGCATCATTGAAAAAAAAATCGTTTTTTTTATAGTTTTTCATTTTATTATAAGTTATTTGTAATAATCATTTCCCTAATACATATTCTTCAAATATATTTTGTAGAGTAATCATTTGGTATATTCTTTTCTTTTTCAACTTTTTCACCCCATAAAATTGATAAGAACACCTCAAAAGATAATATTAGTAATGTACAAAAATTGTATTACAAATATATTCTAAATTATTAGAGATTAACATGAGGTTTTGCTCAATTTAAATTTTTCGCTCGTTTTCGAGAGATCAAAGGTGCCGACAGAGAGTGGCGCCTCTGGTATACTCTGTATCTGTAGTAGGCTCATCTTGCTTAGCAACACAAATGCAAATTATCAGTCGTTCAATTTTAGTCAGTTTCGGTTAGGTTGAGTTTGACTTCAATGCCGCCATTGATTCCGACCGTACAATTTGTAGTCACTAGCATTATTTCATACGTATTATGCTGTCGGGCGTGTAATTAATGTTTTCTGTGTTTTATAGATGTTTTTGTTTGCAACACAATATTTATGAATTTTTTAACGAAAACTACACTTTTTGTTTGGTGTAGTTTTTCTCAATAATAGCAGGGTATGTTTGGAACTATGCTCTCGTGATGTTTTATTGTATCTATAACCTCGAAGATAGTTTATTGTATTTATATTGTTTTCTATTGTGCATTGCAGATATGAAGCGAAGCACATCAAGTCATTCACATCGCGATGAAAAATTGAAACCACGCAATGAAGATGAAACCACATCACGTTCAAGAACAGAAGAAGAAAAGTTACGTCGTAGACGTGAATGGCTCTGGCAGCAAGAACGAGAGCGGGAACATGAACGATTGAAGAAGAAAATGATTTTAGAGTATGAAATGCGAAGAGCTCGCGAGAAAGACTTACGGGAATCTAAAGGAAGATCTCATCATAGCCATAGTAGCAGTAAGAGTAAATCTCCACAGAGTCGACATGGAAGAACTTCTATGTCAGATACGCTTAAAACTTCTACATTATGTGAAAAGTAAGTATCAGATGTAGTACTGTGTAAGAAATCTATGTTATTATTATATTTTATTTTTAGTAGTTAAATAATAATATAATTATCAATCAAATTGATTAATGAAATATTCTATGCTACAGATTAGAATCATCAAATGGCACAACACCAATATTTAAAGGACCTGAAGGTACACAAATTAGTGTCACAGAATTACGCAGAATCAAAGTAGATATTCATAGAAATATTCCTGGGAAATCAACTGCAGATGATCTTCATCGAGATATTGTTAATCCTGAAGATGTGGTGATCCAAAGAAGAGAGGGTAACGTGCTGTTTTATATTATGGTTATTTAACAGTTTTTAGTCATTCAGTGAAGAAAGCCATGAATGGATGTAAATTCATCACGGAAGATAATTATTTATGGAGATTTCTACCAATCACAACTTCTCAATTGAAGATGTATGCTTTTTAATGTATAATTGTCAGCTCTGAATTATAAATCATTATCTACTTTTTGAAAGTACTCAGTATCAAATTTTTGCTGACTTAATATATTAGTAGAGTTTAATCAAAGATATACAAACTTTCACTTTATTAAATGCAACATATAAAGAATGATGACTTTGTCTACCAACTTCTACAGACATGAAGATTATGGGTTTTGTCACCATGTCACATTCAAGAATTAATTCAACTATAGACATAATTTACATATTGTTGATTCATCCGGGATAAAACTCCTTTTGGAATACAACGCTGGATCAGTATATTGATTGTACAGTGTGCACTGTGTAAGCACAAACTTCATTATCTTGAGTGTTTTAAGATTAATATATTGTTTAGTGCATATTTTGCTTTCTGCTTAATGCTTCTTTGTTTGCTGAGTTTGCACAAAGAGTATTGCATTTGATAAATCACTTATACAGATGTAAAATTTCTTTTATAAATTTTTTATAGAAGAAATAGAATCCATATTTCTTTTTATTATATTTTGTGCACTCTCTTAACATTTTATTTGTGGCTGCTTGCATGTTTGAGAACTTTGCTTCCTCAATGCTTTATTTTCTAAAAAGGATCAACTGGAAGATTTTTAATTTTAATACTCATCAACTGAAGAGGCAAAATATAATATTAATTCTGCAATGGAAGATTCAAAAGCACGTCCTGAAGCTTAGAATTCTGCAACAGAATAACTTTTAAAAACTACTTTGGAAGAAACAAAATAATTTTGATATTTTACAGTTTTCATATTATTTCGATTTATTATATTTAAAGTTAAAGATTCGTAATAGTTTTGCTGCAAAATATTATCGACATATCTAAAAGATGAAATTTTTGTTTAGTGTTTATTATTGAGATATATGTTGATAGAGTTAATATAGACTAGTTTTTGGGGCAAAAATGTAATAAAATTATAAGGTTTTAAATCAATGAAGAACAAGATTTTATCAACCTGGAAGATAAAAACAACTTGGAAGATTTTAATGTTTGACTATGAAACTACTATACACATATTCTATTGATTAAATTTATCTATTATTAATTTGAACTGTAATATCTTTTAAGTTCATATATACATGAATATTCATGTGTATAAAATAATAGGCAGTCAAGAAAATTGTAAGCCTATTTATTTTTCATTATCGATAAATTATGAGGAAAAATGAATAGAAATTAAAAATATTTTTGAAACATACATCAAGTTAAATACTATAACCAAATTAATATATCTAACTATAATTTTCTACAATAATTATATTTTGATAAATAACTAATACAAAATTAGCATTGCATTGTGTCATTAAGAACAATTTTTGGCTTCTGTTTCATTCTGTATTATAATTCTACTTAAATGATGAAGTTGCAACAAAGTGATGTGGCTTACAATTGTTCATAGCTAGCCAATTAGTTTCAATACAAACTTTACTATCTCCAAGGTCTGTCACACTTTTTAGTATTGCTTAATTGCTTCTTTCTACATATGTTCTAATATATTTTATACGTTTTTCTTATTTATTACTTTTAAAACTATAGGAGAAGGATCCAAGCCAATATTTGAAAGGGATGAAATAAAAAATGCAGTAAGCAAAACAGAAGAAGTGGGGGAACGTCGTACAGTTGTAGCTATAAATAATGAAAATTTAGGTATGTCTGATAGTTAAAATCGATAAATTTCAACATATTTCCACCGATTTGTTCGGTGAATTATAGGAACAATTGTTTGCTAAATTAGACCGTATTACTCTGTGAATTCTATAACTGATCTTATAAAATCTGAAAATACCAAAATATTACTTCTACTTTTGCTAGTTTCAAGTTTTTAATTTTTAGACAACAAATCGAAAACATATAAAAAATATACGACGTCTCCGACTTGTGTAACATCTCGAAGTCACAGTCCTCCACGTACATCACCTCGTCATTTCAGGTTTGTGCCTGTACTGGTAACTGTACTCTTCACAGAGAAAACAAAGCTATCTTTAAAAATTTTTTTATAAGATTATACTATATGTATATGGATATGGTATCAGTGTACAGCTAATTTGTGAGCGAATGTAAGAAATGTATTGCTAAATAAACACTGAATTCGTTCATGAGTTAGAATCTGTATGCTAGAGTATTGTATTTATGCAGAGTATTTGCTGATCTTAAACAGAATATTGTGCTGCAATTTATGGATGGTTTCAACAAGTTATTGATTAAGATACATATAAATTCTTATCTTCAGGACTATTTGTGATAGAGTCATGCTTCTTCCATTATTCAGTTTTAATCAGAATGATTTAAACTTCATCAAACTTTTTTTATCACACTTTATTTTTACACAAATACAGCAAATTTCAGTTGATTTTACGTTTAATAACATTAGCATTTTGTATGATTAACTGCTTTTTAGAAGTGTTATATATTCTGTATTGTATGGTGTTATGGTTTTATATGGCTTATTAATGTACATATTAATACACAAAATATGGAAAAGGTGAAAAATTCACATGTATTTTAGGTTTTTAATGAGTGTGTCAATACGTTGTACACATTTCACAATATAATTGCAATTATGGATGTAATTGTGCTTTTAAATTGTTGTTTTAGGCATGTGTTGTTTTATGTTACTACAGTCTGTTTTGTTCTAGCTTTACTAATGCTTCTCAAGGATGATGATATACGGCACAAAATGGGACAAGGATGCACCTAACTGTATGCATATGCTTGCTTATGTTAATACCAATGCTTATGCTTTATTTTTTAGTGTATTAGTTTATACATACTTCTTAAGGAAAATGCAAAGATTTTAAAAATAGTCTAAATAATATTGCAATTGCTATTTATTTATTTTTTTTATTTCAATTTAAATTTATTAGTTATATTATTAAGAAAGCATTGGTATATTGTTATTATTATGCAGTTTTTGATTCAGGTAACATAATATCAACATAATAATTGATAGTCGTCGTGGAAGGTGAGTAAATTAGATTGTTAATAGTAATTAGATATTATTATTTATAATAAATTATAATCTTTTTTACTTTGCATAATCCTTCTTAGTAATTTAATCTGCAATTAATATATATAGCTGTTAGCTGTATTTCAATATTTCTTTTACAATGCATCTTACGACATACATTGCTTTGAGCAATTTAATCTTTTGCTATGTTTACCCCTATTGCAAATTTTTTTGTTGTATATACATATCCTTTTTAATGAATATGCTTACTGTATATTGCTTAACTACCTTATAGTTTAGTGAAGAAAAAATAGAAATATTACTTTTTATTCATGAAAATCCACGAATTGCGTTGTATAATTTATATTGCTATTAATTTTTGCTTTTGTTTATTTATTTATATAAATGAATTATAATATTGCTCAAATAAGAGAGAGATAAGATGCTACTTAATTATGGTATGACATGTATAAGTGATATGATACAGAGTATTGCTTTAGAAATTAAGATTAAACGTAATGCTTACATTTTATGCAGATTTCAGGAGAAACAAAATGATTAAAAATGAAGGTTTTTATTAAGTACTTCTCTTTCAGGCATGAAGATTCAAAATATGATAATAAAGAGAGTTACAAAAGTGATAGGTAAATTTTCTTATATTATGTATATCTCTTTAGTTTTAGTTTATTAACTCATACAATTTGTTTAGGGAAAGACATCGCAGCAGAGATAAAAGTAGAGAGTATAGAGAATGTTATACTGAAAAAGACAGAGTACATACTCACCCACATGGTGTAGAGAAAGATCGGTCACGAGAAAGGAGAAGTCGTCGCGAACATTCACGTTCAAGGGACAGGGAGGAAAGAAAATGGGATAGAGATTCTCATCACAGGTATATATCATGTAATGTTTCGAATATTGTATCGAGAACAAAATTTCAAAAATATCTGCACAGTAGGTCAGTAAGAGATGAGAGACTATATCAAGGGTATCGAAAAAGATCAAGGGAACGTTCTAGAGAGAGAAGAGAAAGAGATAGATCTAGAGAATTAAGGGTTCCTCCACCACATTATATTGAGCAAATTCCTGTTCCTATTTATTGTGGGGTAAGGATTCAATTTTTATATGAGACCTTCTGATTTTGTAATGCTAAACTTCATTTATTATTTGCACAGAATTTTCCACCAAGACCTATAATGGTTGGACCTTTACTCCCCATTCGTACACCAGTTCCTTTTGGAAGCGTTAGACATCCTTCTATGATGGGTCCCCTAAGGCCATTCCCGCCACGATTTATTCCACCAGATATGTATAGAATGCGTCCACCTCCAAATCCTAGTAAGTACGATATTTATAAATTTGCTAAAATGATATGCACGAAAAAGTATTATATCAATTATATATTTTTTGCACAGGATTTGGATCGATGTATTAACGCAATTGTCTGTGATAAAATTATATATTAAATTAAAAATTGAAAATGGTATTGAATGCACGATACAAAAGTGCATAATACTTAGAACACCAAATACTGATTGGAATTTTATATAGTTTGCAATGGAATTGCATTTGGATATCATGCTCAATTCGGAATACGTTTTAGTAATATTTAAACTATATAATTATTATATAATTTTTTAATTGTCTTGTTAAATTATTATAATCATTTTATGTAATTTTAAAGCTGTATAATATGTATACAAACTATTTGCGTGCTTGTAGGATGATGTGAATTCATTTCACTGATATTTGTAAATTTTTATTGACATTTTACATACATATTTTTAGTTATATATAATCAATATCGATTTAGCTTTTAAAACTTGTCTGAAATAAACTTGTGATTTTTACAATATATTAGGATTGTTTCAAACTGAAACTTGATCATGTAATGTAAGAGAATAAAAATAAATGTTGTATGTTTTATTACATAATAAACATGAATCATTAAATATAACAAAGATTTCCAACAAATATACTGTATTTATTTTAAGCACTTTGAGTTTAATAATAAAATTTAATGAAATTTATATTTATTTATTTTTTAACGAATATATGACTTAAATTTTTTATAAAGAATTATTTTTCTATTTAAAAATAAAATATGTTATCTTGAATTAAAAACAATAAGAATTAAACACTAATCATTAATAATGTGCTACGCTAATCTAGGTTAGAGATATTAATTTTTTTTCGAATAGATGCGCCAAATTACATATATTCGCAAGACAAATTTCCCGCGCGATTGTGTACGGTGTGTCAGTCGACCTTCGGCCACCGGTACAAGCGGGTCGTGGAGGTACATGTCTGTTTCATTTTATCGCGGAAATATTCGAAAATTCAGTGTAACTTGTGAATTCTTGTGTAAACACCAGCTGATTGCGAGAACTATACAACAGGTACGAATTTTAATTACTTCGGCGTATATTATATGTTCATTCAAATACGTTTCAGTTATCCTTAGCTTTTTCGAACAATTTAAATTGTGTACAATTAGTTCATTAATTTCCTCGCGATCTGACGTTTCGTCGTAGATGTATTAAATTAGCAGAATAACACATTTTCTTCTTCTTTTTTATAATATTTATGTACGGAACTGACACAGATAAATTTAATATGATATACGAAAAATATGATTATGTATGGTTATTTAATACCATGATAACCACCGTTTTAACTGCATCTATTTAGAAAATCGTCTTATTTGCATCGAATGTTCGATAACATTCTTTACTTTTCAAAAATTCAGGTTTTAACAATATATTACGTGTAATTGTGTTTTATTTTTAATGTTTTAATTATTATAATAATTATTAATATTTGTTTGGAACCTTTTACAAATATACATTACATTCTGTATACTTTCATTATTTTTTTGAATGACGCTTAAGTTTAACGGAATGTCTCAATGACGTAATATAAAATATTAAAGGTTTTGGACCTAACGCTGTGTTCTCGTAGATCTGATTTTTGTTAGCGTTTCTCTGATGCGTAGTATACCTGTCAATGTACCTGTGTGCGTGTCTGAACCTGTTATTCGTCGTAGATCAAACCGAATTCATAACAATTAATTGTATATTGTCAATAATCGATTTAACTTAATCAGATGCATACGCACGTAATACATCTTAAACCTGCATTCTGTATCAGTTCTGTTTTTTAATTAACGTTAACAAAAGTGTTGAAGTACAAGTAAAAATAAATTATTAATTCGAAAAGATTATTTATATTTAACAAAGATTACATGTCAAATTATCGATGTCATTTCTTATAAGAAAAGATGCGTAGTATACATAACAAATTAATGTGACATTCCATTTGTCATTTCTGCTTTTTTTATCTCTAAATCTATCGATAGTATCGCCCGCAGAAAAATGGCTTCTTGCACTGCGCGTCGAGAATCATAGATAAATAACCGTCAAAATGCAAACACAAAATTCGCATTTTTTCTTTCTATTTCCTCATTCCATTCTTTATCGATTTTTTTTTTATAGTCGCACGTACCCTGTCAATGTCATTTCAAGTTCGTAAACGATGAATTTACTTACCGCTTTTTAAGCTTATAATCGGTACTTCGTATTGCAAGTGTGTTGACACTTCTACCTTACTGTAATCAGTGAACATTAAATAAATCAATTGGTATTGTTATTAATGATGGGATCAAGTGAAATAATTATAAACTCCGGCATAAATGTAAATATATATTCAGAATTTATTTCAGTTATAAATTGTTTATTATTTATTTGTTGACTAGACCTTTAGAATTATAATACTTTTTGAGGAAAATATTCCTGATCTCTCGTTCGCTTCCATCATATTTTATTATTCGTATCACGTGTTTACAATTGACGTAATAGCTATTTTAATTGCAAGAAAGTTATTAGAATGTTTTGAAATATTAATTAGATCGCTGTATTACGAAACTTACACGTGAGCATTGACGAATACTATGGTGATATTTATTTTGTAAAAAAGAAGAAAAGTACTTAATAATGTAAACTATCGACCTGCTCCGTCAACTGACCTCGTATTACTATTCATGATATACTTGCATACGTTATAGCGTACGATATTTAGAATAGTGTTTTTAAACTAATTCTGAAAGGTGCTTCGTCACGTACGTGGTATACGCGAATGTTTTGTAATTTTTTAAACGCAGCAAGTATAATCCTGAGTAGTAAGGTCAATGTCACGGACAAGAAAACATTTATACAGTGAATCTAAACAGTATTGGCGCATCTCGTTTTATTCCAACAATAGTAATTTAAGCTGGAAATATTTTATCAGGTTCTGTTAATAGGTGGTAAAACGCAACATGTTTTGTTTAAATAAAAATAATGAAGGACAGAAATGTGGGCTACTACCTATTTGACCCTCTCTGTATATTCTATTTTCAGGTTATTTTTGAACGTCGAGTCAAGGCAAAATTCACAATGAACAATATAAATTTAGTTGTTTTATTCGCTCAGAACACGGTTCAACATCGACCTACTATTCAAGCATTAATAACAGTTATTTTAACGATATAGTGCGTATCTGATTCGTGCTGGCGATTCTATGTTAATGGCACGCGTGGTCACATACAAATTTCAAAATTTGAGAGTTGGGTTTTTTGAAATTTAGGATTTCGAGAGCTGGGTGTTTGAGAATTGAGATTTATAGATTTGGGATTTTGGGAGCTGGATTTTCGAGATTTGGGTTTTCGAGATTTGGGATTTTGTGACTAGGAATTTTGAGATTTGGGATTTCAAGATTTTTGGATTTTGGGATTTTGAGGTTTGGAATTTCTAAATTTAGGATTTTGAGATTTGGGATTTTGAAATTTAGGATTTTGAGGTTTGGTATTTTGAGATTTGGGATTTTGAGGTTTGGAATTTTGAAATTTAGGATTTTGAGATTTGGGATTTTGAATTTTGAGATTTTGTTATTTTGAGTCTTTGTGATTTTGAGATTTCGGATTCTGAGTTTCAAAGTTTGGAAATTTTAAGATTTTAAAACTTGGTGTTCAGATATTTTAGGATATCAAAATTTTGAGATCTGGCAATTCTCCCATTTAAATATTTGATAATATAGAAATTTGAGCACGTAAACACAAATGTTAGAATTCCTGTAAATGTCAGAAATTTCATAATTAAACTTCAGAAATTGTAATTCACACAAGCTTAAAAATCGGTAAGTCTCAAAACTTGTTAATTTCAAAAATTAATGGTTTACAAGTACAAACATTTTCAAATCTTTATTATTATGAAGTAACCGGTAAGATAACCAACCGTTCATAATATCGATGAACCGTTTATCTAGTCATTATCATGCAACCAAGTTTCAAATTGCCGTTCCATAAATGCTATTTCCGAACCTTGTTAGACTTTTGACATTACGAAATGCATTTGTGATACAACCTAATGCGCGTTCTTTTATACTAATTTTCATCGATCTCATTTCCATATTATCTCTATCCGTTAAAATTCTTTGTTAACATTCTTCGTTGATCGGTTTAACATTCTTCGATAACCATCCTTTGTTCAACCATTCTTTCGTCATTGTATTAGTTCGACACGTGTAAGTAAAACGATAATACAATTGTAGTTTCTTTCGTTTTCAGGTGCTTGTAATAATTCGGTGCTGCAAGGTCGACTCACATCGTATTTTCGTGACTATGGAGAGTGGTTTGACGGAATTCGAGGAAAACGTGGCCTTCGACATCGACGACCCGGACTTCGCCCCTTCGAATCCTCATACTGTTACCAACAATGTCCTTCGGAACGTGCAATTCGCCGATTTCGCATTCGGTGTCAACAAACGTGAGTACATTCACTTCTGATACAATTAACGTATTCACAGCCGCCACGCTTTGTTTTTTTCCTTTCCGAGGCTCGAGCGCAGGTAGCTTATACTTGGACGTGGAAAGTTTTATTACCAAAAAAAATCTCGGTATCACCTCACATTTTTTACCAAGCTACAGATTTATTTACAACACTTTTAATAATACATGAGGACGCTATTCGTATACATTATTTTTATATTAATTTTTAATTTGTTAACAGACTTAATTTTCTTTCTTTTCTAACATTAGAAAAAAATGTGTACAAAATTATGTAGAAAATGGTAGTGTAAAATAGATAGGTAATATATAAATATAAATTGTACGTACACATTTAGCGATCCAAAATAAATGTTTAAATTTGACAACACAATTGTCGCATGTTAGGCACATCCAGTGTCGATAAACATATCCAGTAAAGATAATGTAAAATTTTTTCCACTGTCACGTTGACAACCGCGTAGCTTCGGAGAGGAAAATTAAAATTAATGTAAATCGCGCATAAAAATAAAATGGTGTCCAGTATTTCGAAGGAACCTCAAGATGTTGCATTACTGCGAAAAATGCAGTAAGCAAAACATAAGTTGGAGAACGTCGTACAGTTGTAGCTATAAATAATGAAAATTTAGGTATGTCTGATAGTTAAAATCAATTTCAATATATTTCCACCGATTTGTTTGGTGAATTATAGAAACAATTGTTTGCTAAATTAGACCGTATTACTCTGTGAATTCTATAACTGATCTTATAAAATCTGCAAATACCAAAATAGTACTTCTACTTTTGCTAGTTTCAAGTTTTTAATTTTTAGACAACAAATCAAAAACATATAAAAAATATACGACGTCTCCGACTTGTGTAACATCTCGAAGTCACAGTCCTCCACGTACATCACCTCGTCATTTCAGGTTTGTGCCTGTACTGGTAACTGTACTCTTCACAGAGAAAACAAAGCTATCTTTAAAAATTTATTTATAAGATTATACTATATGTATATGGATATGGTATCAGTGTACAGCTAATTTGTGAGCGAATGAAAGAAATGTATTGCTAAATAAACACTGAATTCGTTCATGAGTTAGAATCTGTATGCTAGAGTATTGTATTTATGCAGAGTATTTGCTGATCTTAAACAGAATATTGTGCTGCAATTTATGGATGGTTTCAACAAGTTATTGATTAGGATACATATAAATTCTTATCCCCAGGACTTTTTGTGATAGAGTCATGCTTTTTCCATTATTTTAGTTAGAATGATTTAAACTTCATCAAACTTGAACTAAAGGAACCTCAAAATGTTGTCGTAAGAATCGTTACGTTGATTCTAGAACGATCTATTTTCGCGATTGAACGTAACATTCGCGATTCAATTCAATTGGGTGCTGAATAAGGAAAACCTTGAATTGCCTATAAATAATTGATCGCAGAAATATCGGATCTGTTACGTCGATGATGAACATACGTATTTAGATATGTCGGGAAGTTTTCTGTTACGACTTTATTCCCGAACGCGGAAGGGACGAAAGTATGCTGATCCGCAGAATTTCGTGAGTTTTGTACGTGGACGATGTACGTATAAACTCGAACGCTTATCGTATTGCTGGTTGCCAGCTGACATTTTATCACGTATGAAACGATCTTATTACATTAGATGACCACACGTCTTGTGTGTACGGACACTGACGTCAGAGTGTATCTTTCTCGTCGCTTTTTCTTTATTTCGTTTTTTCGGACGAACACCTTATGAACGTTGCGTAATAATTTAATGATCGATGATTATGTACGAGAGTTCACGATAGGGTAATTTAAAAGTTTCCGATTCGAGCGTTGATTGGTATTGAATTTTGGATTTCGACGCGTACAAAACTTGACACAATTTTATGACTGCAAACGGACACATTCTTACGACGACTTGAAACTTAAAAGTTGATAACGAGTGCATAATTGTTTCTTGCATAATGTATTCCAAGCAATCAGTAATAATTAAGTGTGACAGTTTTCAAAATGGGAAAATAGAAATGCTCAATCGAGCCATGGTTTAAATATTCAGTATTCTATTAATTAAACAAGTTTATAATAGAATCTGTTCTACGACGACTCCACCAGACAGAAATCTTATTTTTAGCGTTTTGAAGAGAGATGTCACGATATTCCTCGGCATTGTAGTTTCGCTGTTCCAGATCTAATTATATACAATGCTAAACTCCAAGATAGACTTCATTCCGTGTATTTTTACTTCACAATCAGTTCATGAACATGGACTCGAATTTCTACCTTAGATAAAGTAATATACAAGGTCTCTATTAATACTTGACGCAAACAGATGGTAGCGATGGTTTTACATAAGGAAGTTTATACAATATATACAAGTGAAAATTATTCAACGCATATATTTGACATTAAGGTGTAAAAAACGACTGAGCTTAAGGGTTAAAGATAATTTTAATTACGTAGTATTAGTATTACTGGAGATCTAGTGATGAAGAAATCTAAGGATACAGGAATATGGAAACATAAGGATGTAGGAACATAGTGATGCAGGGATTAAGGAATAAAAGAGTATAGGGATTTAAGGATATAGCAGTCTTGAGATCTAGGGATGCTGGGGCGGATGCATGTCGGTATCTAGGGATATTGGGATCTATTGATATTTGCTTTTAATAGTATTTGGTTGTAGAAATACTGGATTATAGGGATTTTTGATTTAGGGAATATGAGAATTGGAGCACACTCGGATCGAGGTACATTCTAGTTTGGAACTAGGGATATTTGGATCTATGGATACTTGGATCTAGGAGTATTTGGATCTAGGGATATTGGGATCTAGAGAGATGGGATCTAGGGAGATTGGGATCTAGGGAGATTGGGATCTAGAGAGATTGGGATCTAGGGAAATTGGGATCTAGGGAGATTGGGATCTAAAGAGATTAGGATCTAGAGAAATTGGGATCTAGGGATATTGGGATCTAGAGAGATTGGGATCTAGAGAGATTGGGATCTAGAGAGATTGGGATCTAGGGAGATTGGGATCTAGGGAGATTGGGATCCAGAGAGATTGGGATCTAGGGAGATTGGGATCTAGAGAGATTGGGATCTTGAGAAATGGGATCTAGGGAGATTGGGATCTAGAGAGATTGGGATCTAGAGAGATTGGGATCTAGAGAGATTGGGATCTAGAAAGATTGGGATCTAGGGAGATTGGGATCTAGAGAGATTGGGATCTAGGGAAATTGGGATCTAGGGAGATTGGGATCTAAAGAGATTAGGATCTAGAGAAATTGGGATCTAGGGAGATTGGGATCTAGAGAGATTGGGATCTAGAGAGATTGGGATCTAGGGAGATTGGGATCAAGGGAGATTGGGATCCAGAGAGATTGGGATTCAGAGAGATTGGGATCCAGAGAGATTGGGATCCAGAGAGATTGGGATCTAGGGGTACATGGATCTAGGGGTACTGATATCTAGGAATATTCTGACCTAGTGATATTGAGATATTAGGGCATTAGAATCTAGGAATACTGGAATATACATAGAATGTTGGGATACAAGGTTTCCGCACAATCATCTACTGATATCTGATGGTTTCTTCAAATAACTGTCTGTAGACATTTTATAATATCTAGAAATAGTTCAGAGTATTTTTAGCGACATTTGGAAGTATAGCAATATCAGAATTTTGGTAAATGGAAATGTAAGGATATAGCAATCTAGGAACTCATAGCTTTAGAGGTACGAAGATCTAGGGATAGTGTACTTCTCGATATACCAGAAACACACACGTTGCGCTTTTAAACTAGAGATTTTAAAGATATCAGTTTCGCAAGATACCGACAGGAAAGATTAAATTGTAAAACGATACGATCATATTCCAAATAATTACGGTTGCAGCGTTCTATATTACACGTGGCAATCCTAACTACGTCGTTTAAAGTGAATATACCGTTGTTTCAGTACTTTTACCGTATACGCGTTGTTCCGCGTGTACAACGCTTTGCAACGCTTATCTCGCGGCGTACAGCTCTATTATTATATTAGACGCGAAACATGCAGTTCGCGAAGCGGGAACTCGATCCGCGGACAAAATTGGATCCACTCGGATATCAGCTTTCTTCCTGAGAAATCAGTCTCGTTCGAGTAGGTGTCCTGCGCACAGCCTCGATCGAATGCGTACGGTATATCGACTTTGACACGTGCACTCGATTCACTTTTTATCGTTCGATAAAATGATTCGCCTTTTGTTCACTTCGATATCTCGTTGCATCGTTCGTTGCGCACCGCTGCGATATTGATTTTCTTACCTTTTTTTCTTTGTTGCACACTCCAGTGCACCGTAGTCTTCTTTTAATTACAGGTAACAGTTGATAAAGACGCTATTTCAGCGGCATTAGGCGAACAATTATCCCTTTCACGCTCGACGGCACGTGTACGCTGTAATTAATTCGTGGAAGACTTATGATAAATGCATCTTTTTATGGCGCTAATTTTGTTATATCGTACGAGGTACAGAAACTTCAAGTAGACCGCTGTTTATGGCTGGTGAAATTGTACATATTGTTCTTAAAAATGCGATTCTGAAATATTTGAGACATGTTATATTAAGAAAGTTTTGATTCTACGTTAAAACTTTTTTAAACCAGTTTCAAGAACAAGAAACATTTTTATAAAACAGTAATGTCTTTCGTGAGATTCGAATATTTGCGGTGAATTTTTCTTTTTATCCGTCATCCATACTGCAGTATTCTTCATTATCAACCATTCGGTTTCTGCGAGAAATTACTAGATGGAGATTCAATAAACTTCAAAGAAAATTCTTTTATAACATACAAACACAGGAGAAACATGTATTACATACATAACAATTTTATAAAAAAATAATACATATTTAAAACAGTTACAGTTACATGTCCCTCCCTCTTGCGCTCAAAGGGTATGCTTTACTATTCAACTTAATTTTTGAAAATAATAATTCAGCTCTAAAGTAAAGATGTCTAAAAATGACCATAAACAAAAAATATTAATTCTGACGGTAAAGATATACGTTTAAAACAGTTAGAGTTATATATCCCTCCCTCTTGCGCCCACAGAGTATGCTTTACTATTCAACTTAATTTTTGAAAATAATAATTCAGCTCTAAAGTTAAAATATCTAAAAATAACAATAAACAAAAAATATTAATTCTAATGTTGTTCGATAAAAAATTATGTGAAAATTTTACCAGCAAATGAAAAAATCAAAGTTAAATAATGGAATCGATCTACAATTCTATCTCCTCGGCTAATAATATTTTCATGTCCGATATCTCCCGATTTTTTCATCCGCTATCGCATTGAAAACGTAGTTTCGAAATTTTCCTCAATAGATGCTTGCGGGGTTATCAGGACCCCCTGCGTACAGCAACACATTTTTAAGTATCGCGTGTATGTTTAGGCCAACACATACACACTGGCGATAAGGAGAATAACTTTTAACCGGTGCAGACGATTTTACTTATCAGTGTCGATACAGAGTTTAACCCTTTGCCACGTAATATCGAGTCACGTTGGTGGTGCAGGATACCATGTTATGGTTCAGATGAGAGCAACACGAGTCACCCTCGTGCTGTGATTAATAATCTGCTATTTAATTATCTAGCGCTATTTAGTTATCGTCACTTTTTTAATTTAAATAACGAGTGAATGTATTTTGTTAGAAATTATGTTGGAGGCAAATTTATTTTATTAATTATGTGGCTTTTTGTGGAAGTAGTATTGTCGGAGGAGGTTTATAATTTTAGGAATTTGGGGTTTAGGGAATTTTATGATATGGCAACTTGACAATTGGGGAATTGAGATATTTAGGAATTTTGGAGATTTGGGGTTTAGGAACTTGGAAATTTGAAAATTTGAGTATTAGGATATTTTGAAATTTGGGGATTTTGATATTTAGGAATATGGGAATTTGGAGATCTGGTAATTTTGAGAATTTGAGAAGATAGAAATCTGACGGTTGACCATTTAGAAATTTAAGAGTTTGAAAATTTGAGAACCTGAAAAAATTAGAAACTTGGAACTTGACCTGGTAACTTTGAGATTAGGAAATTTAAAAATTTGGAAATTTGATAATCTGAGAATCTGAAAATTCTAAAATATAATTTAAAAATTTGAAAATTCAAAAATAAAAAGCTTGAAAATTTTACAATATAAAAATCTGAAAATTTCATTGTATCTAAGCGTAAGTTCGAATCCACATGCCGGAAGGTTTGCATCTGAAGCTTGTTAGTAAATAGAGTGCACACGTGCGTTTCACGCAAGAAAAACAATGCCGTATCTCAAATAAAGTGTTAGTTTTAAGAATATGCGTCGTTGTATCGTGTAATTGAACAGAAATATAGTGTAGTTTGATTAAGGAAGTCGCGTCGCAAAATGTGGCGACGACCTTTAAACGGCTAGTCTCGTTTGCACAATTCCTTTCCCGGCTTCAAAGTCTGTCGAGATACCAGGAATTTTGTAAGAAGTTGGTTTTTATTATTATCATTCTTTGTGACGAGTGACGCGAAATTCTTTTGCGCTTCTAAGGAGACTAAAATATCCTTCGTTTTATTAAAAATTATTTCATTTTTAATGCAACAAATTGCATCAAATATTGTATCTTGTAGGTTATAAAATATAAAGATCTGTTAGTATATTTATTAGCTTTATTTTTATTTTATTTTCATTACTTTTCAATTCATCATCAATTGTGTGATTATTATATTCGAAAGTTTTCTGTTCATGGCAGCGATAGTTTCGGTAGGCGTAGCTTTTATTATGGGTCGACTTTATGCGCTGACTCGTGAGTTGACATCTGTATTTACAGGTTGTCTCACAACTAGTCGGTCTCTAAAATGGGGGGTAGCTGACGTGATTCTGAATAAGATTTCCCCTTGCAAAAATGGGGTTTGGAGCTTCGTTTTTGAGTTATTATGGAAAAACACGGATCAATCAGGGTGCAAGGATTACGCATGCGCAGACGCGAGAGTGGCAGCTTCAGATAACGCATAGTTATCCAACGCGTGGTAATACAACGCGTGGTAATACAACGCGTAGTAATGCAACGCGTGGGTAATGCAACGCGTGGAAATGCAACGCGTGGTAATTCTACGCGTAGTAATACAACGCATAGTAATACAGTGTGTAGATATCCAACGCGTAGTAATCTAGTGCGTGCATATTCAACGCGTAGTAATCCAACGCGTAATAATGCAACGCGTGGTAATTCTAAGCGTAGGAATCTAATGCATGGTAATCTTACGCGTAGTAATCCAGCGTGTGGATATCTAATGCGTAGTAATCCAGCGCGTGGATATTCAACGCGTATTAGTCCAACGCGTAGTAATGCAACGCGTGGTAATTCTAAGCGTAGGAATCTAATGCATGGTAATCTTACGCGTAGTAATCCAGCGTGTGGATATCTAATGCGTAGTAATCCATCGCGTGGATATTCAACGCGTATTAGTCCAACGCGTAGTAATGCAACGCGTGGTAATTCTAAGCGTAGGAATCTAACTCGTGGTAATCTAACGCATAGTTAACCAACTATATCGAATTTAAAAACGAAGCTTCAAACCCCATTTTTGGTGGCTGATGGCAGACAGCATCTTGAAACTTTTCAATTAAAAAGTTTGATAAATTGAAGTTATCTTTTTAATATTAATTATTACCATTGTCTGTTTCACTATCATTGACTATCAACACTATTACACTGTTACCCAAACTGTTACATTAAACAGAATGGTGAGTTCTTTCAAATGCAAAGGGTTACAAATGAATTTACATTTCCAGAATAAAAAAAGGTTAAGATACAAATTGAATAATCAAACAAGATTATCATTGTAAATATTACTCTTTCTTTCGAGCAACTATAATATATTCTTTCATTTGCATGCTGATTCCATTGTATCAAATCCTGTTTGTAATCTTTCCCAGTCTCCGGAAAAAATTTTGTTTTCCGTTCTATTAACGCATTATTTTGCCATGAGCTCTCATCGTTAGTACGTAAACAAAATCATGCATTATTAATTAGCAAGTAGGTTATGCTTCAATACCTTGCATAATTTTGTGTTCACTCGAGGTATCACACGTGATACACGTGATATTCTAAAATTGCAGTATCACCACTGCAATTGTCTCCTCTCTGACGATATCCAGAAACATAATCGCCAAAGTGTCAATAATCTTATAAATAGTCTTTTTTTTCGTTGCTGATATCTGGTCGCACTTTTTTTTAATATTTGGACACTCAGGTTATCGCTCGTCGTGTTGATTATTAAAAATGATGTAATTTCTTGCTGCGTTCGAGATATTATAAATCTTTCGACTGTCGTATTGGACAATTTCGATGAATACTTTATTTCGCGAATGTCGTATGATGCTTTCATCAAGTTTTGTGTAGCACCGATTATTTAACAAAAAATTGGGAAGATGAACTTAAATTTTTAATTTCTAGATTGTCAAATATTTTCATTTAGTTTTTAAAAGTAGTTTTACTTTCAAAGTTTAAAATGTGCAAATTTGCAAATTTTCCAGAACCAAAATTTCCAAATCCAAATTTCCAAAATTCCAAACTTTCGAAAATCCAAATTTCCAAAATTTCAAAATTCTAAATTTCCAAATTTCCAAAATTCCAAATTTCCAAAATCCCAAATTTCCAAAATTCCAAATTTCGAAAACCCACATTTCGAATATTCCAAATTTCCAAAATCCCAAGTTTCTAAAATTCCAAATTTCCAAAATTCCAAATTTCGAAAATCCAAATTTCAAATACTCCAAATTTCCAAAATCCCAAGTTTCCAAAATTCCAAATTTCGAAAATCCAAATTTCAAATACTCCAAATTTCCAAAATTCCAAGTTTCCAAAATTCCAAATTTCCAAAATTCCAAATTTCTAAAATCCCAAGTTTCCAAAATTCCAAATTTCGAAAACCCAAATTTCAAATATTCCAAATTTCCAAAATCCCAAGTCTCAAATCCTCAAAGTAGAATTTGAAAATTTCACTACAGAAGAGAATTGAAATTACGTTGAACCGTGAACAAGTCTGTTCGTACCTTTTCCTCTTGACACTATCTGCAAGAAATAGTTCGCAGAATATGCAATGAAATCATCATTTTTTTCGTTTTCTTTCTTGTCGAACATGGTTTCTAAATTGGTTGATACGCTTTTACTTCTTGCACTATTAAATCTGCTTCGTGTTCGTTTCTTGCTATAATTTCACAAACAGAAATTCACGCTTTTGATTCCGTCCTTTCAATATTCGATGCATTCTTTGAACGTGCCAGGTGGAAAGATTCGAACTGTTATTCGCGTTTTTCTTCTGCATTCTTTTATTCATGAATATGCGTCATTCCTAACTGACGTAATAGATTACAATTTACACTTGACCAGACATCTGTTTACATCTGTTTTACAAATCGACAGCATACGTCCATTCGTGAAATTATACGTTTTTAAACGAGATATTTACTATCAACAATTCGATTCCTGCACGCGCCGATTTTTGCAATTTTATGTCTCTCTTTTTATTATCGACAGGATGTTATTAATGAAATTTTGCGTTTGCGTGTTTACAGGATGTTCAAAGAGATTGTAAAACTTATTTAAAAAGTAGGTGAACTTTTTGGAAAAGTATCTGAGTTGTTTAAGTTTCAAATTTCTCTTCATGAATTTAAAAAATGTTTAAGTTTGCGAGTACTTATTTTTCAAATCTCAAAAATTCTCAAATCTCCAAATCCCAATATCCTTCAAATCAAAAAATTTCCCAAATACTGAAATTCACCAAATCCAAAAATTCCCCAACTTCCTAAATATCCAAATTTCCCAAACCCAAAAATTCCCAAATCTGAAAATACTAAAAATCCTCCAAATCTTAAAAATTCCCAAATCCTCAAATCCCAATATTCTCCAAATTCAAAAATTCCCCAAATCCTAAAATCCACCCCAAAATTCCCCAACTTCCTAAACACCCAAATTCCCCAATTTCCTAAATATCCAAATTTCCCAAACCCAAAAATTCCCAAATCTGAAAATACTAAAAATCCTCCAAATCTTAAAAATTCCCAAATCCTCAAATCCCAATATTCTCCAAATTCAAAAATTCCCCAAATCCTAAAATCCACTCCAAAATTCCCCAACTTCCTAAACACCCAAATTCCCCAATTTCCTAAATATCCAAATTTCCCAAACCCAAAAATCCCCAAAATTCGCCAAATACGAAAATACCCGAAATCCTCCAAAACTAAAAATTCCCCAAATCCACTTTGGAGATCCACGAAAGAATGAATGCGCTTTCAAGAATTCAGAAGAAAAATATTGATATAAAAAAAGTGTGCAAATGCAGATTTCAAAAATTGATTGCGATAAAATACCACGAAAAGAGGTTACCTCAATATCAATGCTTATTCAAGATAAATACGTACCACGTCTTAATCACTGTGCTAATAAATGATCATCGAAACCATTATTGCTTTTCGTTTCGATTCGAACAATATAATTCAATTGCTGCATCAATATAGTTAAACGATATTCTGTACCTATCGCTTCGATATGAATATATTTAATCAATATGGTAACAAACGATTATTGGGATCTTTTTTTGTGTACACGTTCCGAACGAGTTATAATCTTTTATACGATTATTAAATCACCGTTATACAATTATTGAAATAATCTCGTGTTATTTTCATTTTGAAACGTCGATAAAATGATTGGGTAGATTGAGTCAATTAATAACACTTAATCGAATTTCCTACCTTTTCATGTTTTATTAAAATTTTTACCTCTTCGTATATTCTGTTTCAAACTACCTAAATATTATTACACAGGGATTATATACATTTAACAGAATATTACAAATGATAAAATTGTTAGGTTAAGTTAGACGAACGAAATCGCACATTAGATTAATCAAATCAGTATCATCCTTCGGCTAACGCGAAACCAATAGATTCAATAATTTTACTAGAAATAAGTTTCTGGTCAAAATGATCTACTTTTATATCAATCTTCGCACAAAACATTGCACAAGGTGAAGAGTGATTTTTCCAGGAGGAATAAAACAGCAATTACAATGGAACGACCGTTTCAATGTAACAGTTCTAGGCGTAGAGGCGGTGTTAAAGGGTTAAACTGGTAGCAAGTTCGAGGACTGATCCGTCACAGTTAGATTCACATAGTTTGATCGGTTCACTTAAGAAACAGCACGTGTCAATCACGTGAATTCGTGTCATGTTCGCGTTCCATAGCATAGCATTCAGGTTGTGACCCTCGATGCAGGGAAGGTTAGGCTCACTTCCTTCGTTCAAGGAAATTACCTATTCCCGTACGCGTATGCGTGCTAATTTCGATTTAACAGAGGGGACCACATGTTCACCGAATTTAATATCCTCAAGGTATCGTTTATGTTCATTGACGAGTAAATAATACCACGACTGAACTGGACGTACGTATCTCGATGAGTTAACGTACACACGAGCACTATAGAGCTTCATAGAGAAAATAGTACAACACCCGGTGTTGTATGTGAATTTTTTGCATTTATAAAATTAAACGTTTAAAATTAATTTATACTAATTGTGAGACACCCTGTATAATACATTGTATTAATAAATACTACAAAATACATGCCACAATACCAAATTACAACACAGTATATTACTGTATATTGTACATTACTGACGTAAAAATTATCAAAATAGAAATACATATAACAGGACTACAATAAATCAAAATTATTATTTAATACAGAACCTACACACGATAAAAATATTGTAAAATTCTTAACATTTCTATAAATAAATAATTATTTGATAGCAGGTAAAACGCCGAGATCTAAAAGTGGAGCATGATACACTGTTTAAAAGCAGATTTCCATTGTGCTTCCATATGCAGACATTAATAACACGCTAATAAATTAAACTTATATTTAGCCACTGTGCCGACTGTCGCAGTTATAAATAGCTAAGACACCCGGATTGTTTTCAGTTTGCCAAACAAATTACCATCGTGCCACAACATCGTCAAACGAGTTCTTGAACTCCTTTTCGAAAATCCTGTCTGTTCTCTCGTTATGTTAAACCAAACACTCTGTTTGAAATATGACTTGGATGCTTCGATCGCGGCGGATTTTCTTTTTTCTCGATCTTCAACTGTTCGTCTGTCTTTTTAACAACAGACTTAACTTTCCCTGTCGGTCGTCGCGACAGATAAAAAACATCGTATACAAATAATTGTATTTTATGTCGAACGCGAAGCTTTTCTTTGTCTTCTATAAATTGTAATTTGCGAATATAATCCGTTGATGGACCGCCATTATACTGGGATCAGTGAGGAACGCATTTAATTCATTTTTGTTGGTATGGTCGTTATTTAAATTTATTACTATCAGTTTTTTCTTCTTTCGAGACTAATTCTGCTTTTTTATGTAATTGGATAATTAAGTGTTTTTTGAATAAATTTTTGTTTAGTTATTTTAGTATTTTAATTATTGCGTTTTGTTCGATATTTTTATTGTTTGGTGTAGTTTAATATTTTAATCGTTGTGTTCTGTCTGATAATCATTGAATTCTGTTGGAAATTTTCATCGTTGTATTTTGTTTAATATTTTAATAATTGTATTTTAATTATTGCAAAATAATTATACACACCCCTGAATCGATTTAAAACGACCAAGTTTAAATAACGACCTGCAAAATTAAAAAGCAGTGGCTCATACCTTGATTAATTAAAAATTCTCAACTTCTTTTTTTATCAGCACACAGAAATGACTATAGCAAGTTTATCGGTAATTAATCTTGGCAACTATAGTTTACAATATTTTTTACAGTCGATAAGAATCCGATAAGAACCGATAAGGATCTAAAACAAATCCGCCATATTTTAATAGTGAATTGTTTCCTCGAGGAGATCATAGCACAATTTCTTGCATAAAATCTGTTTGGGTGCACCTCTGTCGTTTTCATCGGAAGAAACGTTTGCCGTCGATTGAACTTTCTCGCACGAATAGATTAGCATAAACAATTGTTGACGTCAAGGAACGCGTGTGGTTCACTGAACTGAATTTTCGTGGCGCGTCAAGACTCTGTGATTGCGATCGGCCCGCGAATCCTCGACTTATTAAGGCGTCCATCTTATCTGGAGACACTTGTTAGATAAACTGAATATCATTTTTGACAGCGGAGAGTAAACAATATTTATCTGTTACATTAATATTCGGATGGGGTACTATTATTTATAGTACTGTTATCGATTATTCATTTACTAATCGCACTTATCCTTAGCTACTTATGGACTAGATCACTGTTGTCGATTATTCCTTCAACAGCTTACACTTATTCTTAGCTACTTATGGATTGGATCACTTTTCATTTGCGTACAAATTCCTGAATATTGTTGGTCAATATTAATATTAATGGTCAATTGTTGGGAAATCTCAAATTGCAATAAATTAGGAACAGAAGGTTGGGACGACCACCGCGACTGCTATGATGAGGAATGATGCTGGGACGCCATAAACAACCCTGAGGTTCTCGAGTTTCGCGAAGAATCAGGAAAACCTTCATACACATTCTCAGAAAAATCTGCACACACGACTTTGATTACAACTTTTTAATTCCGACATATTTCAATTTTACAGATTGAAGTATTCAATCTTTCACATCCTTCATTATTACTTTTATCCTACACAGTATTTATGTATCCGTATTATGTCTTTAAGCAATTTAGTACAATCAATTCCATCTGATCCTATGTCCCAGATACTTATGATGAGTTATTTTAATCATAATCCTAAAATTTCCAGGAGTAGCCCTAAATAAAATGTGGGCGGTTCTTAACCTAACCTTTAACTACTCCTTACTAAACCTATACTTAACTTAACCTAACCTCTACCCCTTAAACCTACGCTTAACCTAACCTAACCTCTAACCCCTTACTAAATCTATTTTTAACCTAACCTCAAAAACGTAATTCACAAAATTTATTAATGTGGTGTTCTTGAAACCTGTATCAATTTTCATCAAGATAAATAATCAACGAGTACATCAATTTACGTCTTATCACCTACTTACTTAATATTTAACTTTATTTTTAATTTGACTCTCATCAGGATAAAGAATCAATATGTACATCAATTTATGTCTTATCGTTTGTTTACTTATCATTTAATTTTATTTTTAATTTCGTAGTAAGTGTGCATTCACTAGTAGTTTTAATGTTAATTTAGATATCACATTATTTTTACAGAAAGACGATTTTGTACATTACTGTAATATTTAGTTGAACAAATTAGTTTAAACAAAATTTTCACGACTTACTGATACTGTAGATAGCAGTTATTTAAAAGATACAATGAATTGCAGGATATGTTTGTTTGGTGTGTAATACATAAAAGATTCGAGTTGTTATTTCGAGATTTGGAAGTTGCTAATTTTAGAAAAGTTTGGATTTCGAGGTTCCGAAAATTTGATACGAATTCTCGACTTATTAAGGCGTCGATCTTATCTCGAGACACTTGTCGGATAACGACGCCAAAAGAAATATCATTTTTGGCAGAGGTGTTTGTACGTCTGTGATGACAGTAATCTGCTTCTCCTTGTGCTCTGTATTGTCTCACGAAATTCCCGAAAATAGTATTACCTTGGACAGAATTGTTACTAAAGTTTGCGGTACTCGAGGCAGAAATATTATAAAACTGTATTAGTGCGATTATTTCTGTATCAGAAATACTGAAAAATGTTTTAAATAAAAATTGTATGATAAAAAGAATATATCATATTTTTGACTTTACAACCTTGAAAAGATTTGAAAAATTAAACCTTGAAAAATTAAAAATGTTTAAATTTGAAAATTTCTAAATTTCGGAATTTGTAAATGTGAAAACTATTGAATTTGAGAATTGAGAAATTAAAAAATGTCTACACCTAAGAATAGGTAAATGTAGAAATTTAAACCTGTAAAATATTTAAACTTGAGAATTTGTAAATTTGTAACATTTCTGTACTTGAGAAATTAAAAACCTGTAAAATATTTAAACTTGAGAATTTTTTAATTTGCAAAATTTCCAAACTTAAGAATTTGTAAAGTAAAATTTCCAAACTTGAGAAATCATAAATTTATAAAATATCAAATTTGTAAATTTGTAAAATATCAAAACTTGAAAATTTGTAAACTTGCAAACCTCTAACTAGAGTTAACAAATTCCTAAAATTGTTAACCTCAACAATCTGCAAATTCATAAAACCTCAAACCTCAACTCCTAACCTTCCATCTAAACTAAAAGAGTGGAAACTCACTGAGTCTCTTTAAAAAGCATTAAAAATCAATTTCACCTTGAAACACGATCTCCTGTCTCTGAACTACAATAATTTTTCACTGTCAGTGCGGATGTGACGTTGTTTAGACAGGACGTTATTTCAGCGATGAATTTCGGTAGACAATAGGCCTTTCTGTTCGTTACGTAAGTTAGATATCGGTACTAAAGACGAGCTGTCGCGTTTAACATTCAAAACTTTCCGTGGGAAATGTTGATTCGAGCTGTCCTCTAGATTACGTAAATTAAACAACGATCTAAGAAATGCACTTGATCATTGCAACATTTCGCCGCCGGGTACTTTGTATGCACAACTTTATAAGTGCTAGTTTGTTTGTTACATAAGCAAAAAGTTAATGAGAAATAGGTTGTAACCTTTCATTTATAAAGTTATATTTCTATCGTTTATCTATGATGTTTATAATTATCGTTATTAATAATTTGGACTTACATTTTATCTATAATTGCTTTGTAATTATAACGAAACCAGAGTCATCAATTATATCGAATTATTTCGAGTGCAACAGGAGTTGTTGTATTATTCAAAAATTGTTTAATGAAATTACAATAATTGCAAGTAGAATAATTCATAATTATAATAATAATAGAATTACCTATAATATTAATAAGTACAGTAACAATACAGTAACTATCATTAATAATTTTTTAACGTCAATAGTAACGCATATAATAACAAATTTCTAATTTGTAAAATTATAGAAATAAAATTGTAGCTAAACAAAATAAGTAAAATTCTAAGTAAGCAAAAAATACAAATAACGTTTTTTAAAAAAAATTTATTGATCGTTTCATAATGTTATTAATAGAAATTAAGTAATGGTAAACAGTGTCAAAATTGGGTCAGATACTTGATTTTCGATCATTCGTTAATTAGAAGCCTGCCCGATGTTTGTTTATTTGCAGCTCGCTTTAAAAAGTAAATACAGCAAACTTATGATAAACCGATCGAGCAGCAGACTCATCACGATATAAACAGTGTCAGCAATGATTATTGTTGATCATTCACTGAAGTAGAATAATGCGATGTTAGTTGCAGTATCTGCAAAAACGGAATCTGCACGGTTAGTTGCATCATTTTGCGCAACGAGACTATTAATATTAATCTTCAGAATGTGCAGTTTAAAATAATTTAGTGGTTTTTAATCGGTCACGTGGCGGAGAAAATGTTCGACCGGTTTCTGGAACAAGTTGTGGTGAATTGGGAGAAGTTGAGAATTGAAAGTTTAGCGATTTTGGGATTTGAGGATTTTGGAAATTGGGGATTTGAGAATTTCGGGGTTTAGGAATTAGGGGATTTAGGAAGGTGGGGAGTTAGGAAGTTGGGGATTTAGGAAGTTAGGAATTTAGGGAGTTGGGAATTTAGGAAATTGGGAAATTAGGAATTTGGGGATTTAGAAAGTTTGGAATTTAGGTAGTTGGGAATTTAGGAATTTGGGGATTCAAGGAAGTTGGGAATTTAGGGAGTTGGGAATTTAGGAAATTGGGAAATTAGGAATTTGGGGATTTAGGAAGTTTGGAATTTAGGTAGTTGGGAATTTAGGAGTTTGGGGATTTTGGAAGATGGGAAATTAGGAATTTGGGGATTTAGGAAGTTGGGAATTTAGGGAGTTAGGAATTTAGGAAGTTGGGGATTTAGGGAGTTGGGAATTTAAGAAGTTGGGAATTGAGGAAGTTTTGGATTTGAGAATTGGGGGGTTTAGGAATTTGAGGATTTAAGAATTTAGGAATTTAGGAGTTTAACCATTTGGGGATTTGAGAATTTGGAGTTTCGGGAATTTGAAGCTTTAGAAATTTATAAATTAATGTACGAATTTATAATTTTGAAAATTTACGAATTTTGAATAATTGGAAAATTGAAATGCTACAAAATGAGAAAATAGCCTATTGTAAATTTAAGAACTTGGAAAAATAGTACCACCTTCAAATTTGAAATATAAACCACATAATCCTTCTTGCAATGAATCCCCATAAAATTAATAACAAATCACTAGAAAAATCAAACCACTAATCAAGTAAATATACTCTTAATATACAAAAGGTAACAAAATACTAATAATAAATTCTTAATCAATCAAACCACAACATTGAACTCTCAATATATTTTATCTATCTCCCCCGACACGTCCATATTTTTATCTTCCTGTTCTTCTATTTTCTTTTTTAACGAAACACTTTTGTGCCGGGTGATTAATGTAATTACAGTTACGCGTGCCTCACACCAGTTCGATGCAGTTTCATTCCGATAGTGTCATAAGAAATATTCCGACGAACGCGAATGACTCGAGTGACGAACGATAAAATGTCGCCTCACATGATTCCATAGTCCAAACAGCCTTTTGTTCTTCGTAACATTTCGAGCGATGCGCTTTGTGCGATGGCTTCGTGACCGCATGCAAATGAAAGATTATGATTCTCTATATTATTCCGAGCATCGGAAAAATTGGGGTTGTTTGACATTGATATCTAGGTTCAGATTTGGATTGAGATTAGGTCAGGTTTAAAGTTCGATTTAATTTTGGTTTGCTTTAAGTTTAAATTTTGGTCAGGTTGACATTTAGATTAAGTTAGGTTTAGTTTTGATTTAGGGTATATTTTAGGATTAGATTAAGTTTAGGTTGAGGTTGGGATAAATTTAGTTAGCTTAAGGTTTATATTTAGATGCAGAATAGAATTGGGATCAAACTAGGTTCAGATTTGGTTAAGTTTAGGTTCAGGGTTTGACTAGGTTTACGTTCTGATTTGGTTAAGTTCAGATTTAGATTTGGGTTAAAGTTAGGTTATGTTAGCTTAAAGTTTATATTTAGGTTCAAAGTTTGACTAGCTTTAGTTTCAGATTTGGTTAAATTTAGGTTTAGGATTAGACTAGGTTTACATTTAAATTTGGTTAATTTCAGGTTTAGGTTTGGAGTAAATTTGGTCAGATTAAATATTATTAATCAATATATTAATCTTCATTTCAGATATCAGTTAATTTATTAGCAGGCTTTCTAAGAATTTATTATCTTTGTAGATATTGATGAATATTTATTCTTTAAATGCATCGCAACTTGAAGGAGATAAAGATTAAGTACTACATGCATATAAATATTAACACGTTTGAATGGTTTCGAATTCATTTCTTTATCGTTTTATTGCATTTAATGATATGCTTAGTATACATACATGTATCAGTTATTTAGATACATGTCAATGCTTTTATAGCATTAACATTCATACATGCTTAATTTACATGCTTAATATACATACATGCTTGGTAGGTATATGTGTATGCTTAGTATACATGCACGTTTAAAATACATATATGTTTAATATACACATATGCTTAATGTACTTATATGCTTGTTACATTCACACGAGTAATATACACACAAGCTTAATGTACACGTATGTTTAATATACTCACACGTTTAATACACATATAAGTTTAATGTACACACAACTTTAAGATATACACAGCTATAATGTATATACAAGCTTAATGTACACATATGTTCAATATACTCACGCGTTTAATATACATACAACCTTAATGTATACACAAGCTTAATGTACACATATGCTTAATATACTCACACGTTTAATACATATACAAGCTTAATGTACACGTATGTTTAATATACTCACACGTTTAATATACACACAAGTTTAATCTACACGAATGCTTAATATACATGCAAGTTTGCTATTTTCGCACCCTTAATATACATTCACATTTAATGTAAAAAGACGCTTAATATACACTCCTAATGTACACTCTTAATATACATACACGTATAATATACATAAGCATTTAATATACCTACCGATTTTGAACACCTCAACTGCATTTCTTGCAATTCGCATACTGTGCAGTGTTGTAAGATTCGATCCGCGATTTCCATTCGTGATGATACAGCGGGAATGTTTCGAGTTTGCCTGAGCTATCACTGCAAAAGGAAAGAGTTGAAGAATCACGTGAGGGAGATGATTATTTCACAAACACGTTACGATCACGCGGTCTCATCGACGAGAAGATCATCGTGACATATAGTCTGCTCAGAGAACATAGTGAGGACGTAAATCTCGAAGTTCCACAATTGAAATATATTTCAAGATTCAATCAAAAATCCCAGAATCTTCAGATTCCAAAAATCCTGAAGTTCAAGGTTCCAAAGTATGTACTAAACAATCTCAAAGTTCAATGTTCCAAAGTAATAAAAAATCCCAAAGTTCAACAATTCTAGAACCTCAGTTTCCAAATGTTAGATCTCAAAGTCAAAAATTTCCATTTTGGCGCAAAATTTAAAACTCTTACTTCGCCACATGCTTTTCAGTTTCGTATAAATTTACGACCACGCTATATCCCCCGAACCGACTATACAAACGAGTTTCACGAACCGACTCCGCAGGAACTCGAAGAGAACGAGAGAGCCCGCGTTTCGCCCTCCTTTCACCATCGGCCATCTCGTGAACATACGCGATTTCAGATCGAATTAAATCGACCCACCACGGAGCCAATTAGATCGATACATTGCTGTAACGTTGCCGGCAATTAAGCTTTTCGCTGTGCTAATTAATCGCTACGGGAGAATCACACGTGACGTACTTTATGCTGAATATACAAGGTGTCCCGTTTGTGTCTTACTTTAATTTCCTTTTTCTTTAATTAACTGATCGATGGCTTGTCGATGCTGAGCCTTCAATATCATTGAAATTATGTATTAAACAATTTTTGCGTTTTTATTTATTTAATATTGGGAATATCAAATTTTAATTTAAAAATTGTATTAGGGAATTTTTTTTATTTTGGAAGATTTGAAATATACAAATTAGAAGATTTATTGGTGTGGAGATTTGGGAGAAATTAGAGAATTTGATGATACAAAAATTGGGAGACATGAAAAATTAAGAAATTTGAGAATTTTTGACGTTGGAAAATATTAACATTGGGGAAATTGAAAGCGTAAAGATTTTAAATTCTAAAAATTATGTAAATTCGAAAATTCAAACACCTAAAAATCCAGAAAGGGAACGTAGAGACTTAGAAATTTAAAACTTCCAAAATTTGAATATTCGGAAATTTGAAAACTTGAAAATCTAGAAATTTGGGAATCTAAAAAATTAAAAAATTAAAAAATATCGACGTCGAAAATTTGCAAATGCGGAGACGTAGAAGTCTAAAAATTGGGGAATCTAAAAAATTAAAAAATATCACCATCAAAAAATTTGCAAATGTAGAGACGTAGAAATCTAAAAAAGTAAAAAACTTGAAGATTAGAAAATGAGTAAACTTGAAAATTAAAAAATTTGCGAATCGTCTAATTTACGTTCTATGATATGCAGATATGGCTCGAATGACTTTTCTGAACTGTTTAAATTAAAGCGAACTGTGAAATATGTATTGACGCGATTCATTGAAAGTCCGTAGTCATCAATTGTAGAGAATTATGGAACCATCGACTCTCGTGATTTATTTACGTATACGGTAGCATTTAGCGTCAGTCGGAGAAAGCCAATTCGCGTTTCCAACGCGTTTTCACAACCAAACGACGTCGAGAGTGTACTGAATGTCTCGATGAGTTTGAATCGAATGCGGTGACCTCTTTTCGCGTTCTATCATTTTCTTTCGAACTGCTACCATTCAAGTAACCATTGAATACCCTTTCTGGTTTATTAAATCGTTCACAGTCGAATAAATTCTCTACCATTCTTTTCATTACGACTAACGTAACGGGTATCTGCTCGGTATATCGCCAGATACGAAGTCCTGATTGAATTTATTCTTATTTATTCTTATGACTTTTATAACAATAATCGAACATAATATTCCTCATATTTGAATTCATAATTTCTTGTATGAGTTGTAAAAATTATAAATGAAAATGTATAATTCACAAGAGTCATGCATGAAATACAATCTTTATTAAATTTTAATAAAAAAACTAGCTAATTAATTATCTAACAATTAATATCTGTGATCAGATATGTGATTAACAATTCATATTCTAATTTCATTTAATCGCAAACATTAATCAAACATTGATCGCATTGGAAATGTTGATTTATGCTCAACTCGGGTAGCAGATAATAAGCACGCAGAAACAAGATATAAATTTTCAACTACTTTTCATAATTATAGTCACAACTATCATAGCAGTCTACTACACTCTAACGAGACTATCGTCTAACTTATAGCAAAATATTTAAAATAGATAACAAACAGTTAAGTTTTACTTAAGTCCAGTGACATTGTTGCTTGCCGAGTGACTCGGTAGTTTCTTCCGCAGCCTCGCCAACAATCTGCGCATCCTCGTCGAATATCGAAACCTATTATTACGGAGTTGAATGTTGGTAAAAAATTGAAAGTAAAAAAAGGAGCGTTAAACTGGAACCCGAGCTGAAACCCGGAAGTCTCGCGCGAATTTAACCGCAACAGCCCAGACCGTGAAAGTCTGAAGGATTTTGCGGAAGCGAAGTCCACAGCAATCGTACAGTCAATAACAAATCTGAATTTCCTAGGAAACAGATAGCACTCGAATAAAAAAGTTCCCACTCGATTTTTGGAATTTTTTAGAACCTAACAATTTTACAACTTGGGGGGTGGAATAGTATTTTGAAGGCATAGAGGGTCGTGGTAGTTGGGGACATTGACATTTTGCAATTTAGGGATTTTGGAATTTAGGGGTTTGGGGATCTAGGGATAGGGCATGTAGGGATTCGAGATCCAGGGATTTGGGATTCAGGGATTTGAGATTTAGGGATCATGGGATTTTGGGATCATGGGATTTTGGGATCATGGGATTTTGGGATCATGGGATTTTGGGATCATGGGATTTTGGGATCATGGGATTTTGGGATCATGGGATTTTGGGATCATGGGATTTTGGGATCATGGGATTTTGGGATCATGGGATTTTGGGATCATGGGATTTTGGGATCATGGGATTTTGGGATCATGGGATTTTGGGATCATGGGATTTTGGGATCATGGGATTTTGGGATCATGGGATTTTGGGATCATGGGATTTTGGGATCATGGGATTTTGGGATCATGGGATTTTGGGATCATGGGATTTTGGGATCATGGAATTTTGAGAGCATGGGATTTTGGGATCATGGGATTTTGGGAGCATGGGATTTTGGGAGCATGGGATTTTGGGAGCATGGGATTTTGGGATTATGGGATTTTGGGAGCATGGGATTTTGAGAGCATGGGATTTTGGGATCATGGGATTTTGGGAGCATGGGATTTTGGGAGCATGGGATTTTGGGATTATGGGATTTTGGGAGCATGGGATTTTGGGAGCATGGGATTTTGGGATCATGGGATTTTGGGAGCATGGGATTTTGGGATCATGGGATTTTGGGATCATGGAATTTTGAGAGCATGGGATTTTGGGAGCATGGGATTTTGGGATCATGAGATTTTAGGATCATGGGATTTTGGGAGCATGGAATTTTGGGAGTATGGGATTTTGAGAGCATGGGATTTTGGGATCATGAGATTTTGGGAGCATGGGATTCTGGGATCATGGGATTTTTTTGATCATGAGATTTGAGGATTTGGGGACCTAACACTTCAACACCTATACCACAGATCACTTATGATTTTATGCATTCTCTGATCAAGAGGTCCACCTACCAAAGCCATGCGATGTTCGCGAGCTTTTATCAGCTCGCGAAAAGCTTCGTACGTAGAATGTCAACACGCGAAACGGAAGTAAACAGAGGACAACGTAAGCGTGGCGGAAGCCTGTAAAGTTGGCTCGTGACTAAAATCGCTTTAATAGTGAGGTCGTGAGCGCGAAGGTCGGAAGGTCTAAGCCCCGACTGAATCGATCCTGAACAAATGGAAATTTCCACTTTCGAGTTGCCGCCATCGTTTGACCTATCTCCGCTGAAAAATCTCCCTATCACATAACGTTCGTTTACTTCGCGAGTTTTTAAAATTTCGTCATGTAAGCAGCAACGTCGTGCTTATCTTCTCCGAAACGCTTCTTCGTTCAGAACCTCGATATTATGAATTTTTCTTTTCCGACAAGTGAATCGATAAATTTATAAAATGTTCTTCATTTCGAAATATTAAAACAAATCAGTGGTTATGTAGCTCTATCGTTGGTTAGATAGATTAACAAATCCCTAGATTTTAGACCTTTATACTACAGTCCTTTACATGACTGTAATATCTCTACGCTCTCGAATCTGTAGATCTCCAAATTCTAACATCTCAAAATTTCATGGTCTTAAAATCCCTACATTTCCAAATTCCAGATCACCAAGTACCTAGAGCAACAAAACCCTACATTTCCAAATATCTAGATCCTCAAATCACTAGATCCCTAAGTTGCGAGACTTCCAAATTTCTAGATCCTCAAATACCTGGAGTCTCCAAATCCCTAAATCCCCAAATTCCTGGATCCCCAATGTAGGAATTGGGGGATGTAGGAATTGGGTAATGTAGGAATTAGGGAATGTAGGAATTTGATAATGTAGGAATTGGGGAATATAGGAATTGGATAATGTAGGAATTGGGGAATGCAGGAATTTGGTAATTTGATAATTTGGTAGCGTGGTGATTTAATAATTTTACAACTTGCTGCTTTTTCACTTTGAAAATTTCACAGTTCGATATTCTGTTCCTTTAATATTTCACTAAAAATTCCCAAACTTCCAACTTCACTAATTTTAAAATTTGCCATTTCACTAATTTAACAACACAATAATTCAAAAATTCTTTCCACCAACCTACCAAAAGCTTAACAATAAAATATCGAAACAATAAAACAATAAAATAGTAAACCAGCAAAATAGCGAAATCAGTGCATACACCAAAGCAGCAAAATTATAAGACAGTAAAGTAAATACCGGTATCCTCTTACTTATGCCGCTTGTTTCGCACCAGTTTCACGAACGTCTCCTTGAAATCTTTTCACGCGAAATTACGCGTTCGTTGTACAAATTTCATGGCTGTTTCTCGAAACGAAGCATTATAGCGAGTTAAACCGTGACTGCGAATCGCGAGTTTCTTCTGCGTGTAATAAACTTACCGTGAAGTCGTAACAGCACCGAACGAAATCATCCATAAAAATGTTTCGCGTGTCATTTGCGGGAAATGCTTTTTCCGATCTGTATTAATAGTTCTTTTTCGCGGCGTTCTTTCTTCTTGTCACGATGAAAAACGTGAACGATGAACTTGACCTGACTAGACGGAGGCTGAAAGGATTGCCAGAAAATAGTGTCTAGACTTTATTCTTTTTTCAAGATTTATATGTAATGTTGCATTTTTCATAGAAGATGGGTCAACTTTTTTTTTAGCAGTGCTATTTAGTAATTTTGTTTAAAAAAAGTTGTTTATTGTGAAAGTGAGATAGGTTCATTTTCTTCATACTGGTGGAAGACTTTCATATTCGATAAATGCAAAAATCATATTTTTACACATCTTACTGATAGCTTCACTTTCGTTACAAATAATGCATGTGTCTATTAAATACGTCCAAAATTAATTTTCAAATCCTGAATTTATTTCTATCTCATTTCCTTTTTTCCTTTCAAATAAATTTATACACCCAAAATTTTGAACAAAAGAATTTCGTATAATATCATAAAACTTGAAAGACAATAATGAAGAAAATTTGTAAAGTTAGAATTAAGATTAGTTGTGTCAGTGACTCTTTAAAAGATTAATAGATGACTTAATAGATAAAAAAGAATTAGTTCAAGTTATTTTGATGAAAAAAGTACGTATGTTGTAATTGAAAAGGAAATTACAAGTCGAGATAAAGTCGAACGTCGAATAAATTCCCGGGCATCGCTTGCTACGCAAAAAGAAAGATACGCGTGTTATAAAAACGACTAATCACTAAAAGTTTATTATACCGAATCATGCCATCGTCGAATGTTTACATATACTAATAAGAGCGAGAAGAGTGAATCGTAATCGCGTTTGTTAATCATAAAAACGTGTTCAGTATTGTAAATTAGCACAAACAGATGCGTGCAAATTACATCTTTTTGCGAAACCACTTTACTGTAACTCGAGTATCTTCTTTTCAGTGAAATTTAGGAATTTGTGAAACTAATGATTTAAGCATATGAGAAATTAGGAATTTAGGAGTCTAGGAATTTATAATAGAAATTTGTGGTTTTAAGGATTTAGGAAATTAGGAGTTTTGAAAATTAGGAATTGAAAAGATATAGTTTTGGGTGATTTGGAAATTGGGGAATTTAGGGATTTGGGGATGTAGCAATTGGGGGATGTAGGAATTGGGGGATGTGGGTATTGGGGGATGTGGGAATTGGGGGATGTGGGAATTGGGGGATGTGGGAATTGGGGGATGTGGGAATTGGGGAATGTGGGAATTGGAAAATGTGGGAATGGAGGAATGTGGGAATTGGGGAATGTGGAAATTGGGGGATGTGGGAATTGGGGAATGTGGGAATTGGAAAATGTGGGAATGGAGGAATGTGGGAATTGGGGAATGTGGAAATTGGAGAATGTGGGAATTGGGGGATGTGGGAATTGGGGAATTGGGGAATGTGGGAATTGGAAAATGTGGGAATGGAGGAATGTGGGAATTGGGGAATGTAGAAATTGGAGAATGTGGGAATTGGGGAATGTGAGAATTGGGGGATGTAGGAATTGGGGAATGTAGGAATTGGGGAATGTAGGAATTGGGGAATGTGAGATTTGGGGGATGTGGGAATTGGGGAATGTAGGAATTGGGGAGTGTGGGAATTGGGGAATGTGGGAATTGGGGAATGTGGGAATTGGGGAATGTAAGAATTGGGGAATGTGAGAATTGGGGAATATGGGAATTGGGTGATCTAGGAATTTGGAAATGTAATTATTAGGAAATTTAGTAGTTGGTCATTAAAAAGTTTTAAATAAATAAAATTTTAGCACACTATATTTTTCAAGAATTATCAATTCATAACTTCAGAAATGTTAAAGTTTCCAGAAAACTCTACCTACCTAATACAGAAATGTATACAATTATCCCTCTTACACGACATGCAAATAATATACTACTTCTTCATCAGTATAATAAAAAATATTAATCATTAATTATTTCTTGTTGACTGCTGCAGTTATGTTAATCGATTAATCGTCTGAATTAATTTGTAATTTATATTAATTTCCTATGTACATCAATATTTATCACGATTAATCACGATAAACACTCACGGTTGCGGTTAATGTGATGTAATATCTAATTTATGAATATTATTCGGACATGCATTAACATTGCTTCATAAAGTTCGATTTATTCAATTTATGTGTATTGTGTAACTGGTAAAACACAATGAATTATTCTTAGAAATGGTAAATCATGCATGCTTGTACAAGGTGTTTGCAAATTACTCAATCACGTCGTGTTTGTATGACAGATGACGAAAAGTAATTTGTAATCGGTATTGTGTTAAAAACATCTCAAGTAGAATATCATTTATGATTATTTAATTTTTTTTTTTGTAAAATATGAACAATTAATTAAAATAAAGTCTCTTGCATTTATTACTCAATTTTATTTTATATGACGTGCATAAATGAAGAGTCATTAATGATATTTTTATTTCTATAAATTTATTTATAACTTTTTTAAATGGTTAATGTAATATAATTTATTTATTATTTATTTTACATTGTGATTTAAATTTTATACTTTTTATATTGTGTAAACAGAAAAGGAATTTAATTAATGAAACTTAGAATTAGTGGACCATCATTGAAGACGAAAAAACAAATCTATTATCATCTTATATATTATACATGTAGTTACAGAAAAACAAAGATCCTTATGTAATTTGCAATGATACGGTCATCTATTCCGGCGTATTTTCGACGTATTAATTACCCAATTAAACTCGGATAATTTGGAAGTGATAGTAATTAAACCAGATAAGTCGAGCAAAATATAATCGTATAAAAGATATGTCTCCACTTCTGTGTAATACATAGAGCAAAAATTGTAGCGATTAATAAAGAAACGCTCGGGTTTATTGGGACGACGATGATATAATATAACATAATTAGATAAAGGAACTTCGTAGTAAGTTGACTATAAAATACGTATTATATCGTGTACATTATGTCATAGGAATCGTGAATTCTGTTACACGCGAGGTCAGAGGAGAACTCATTGGATTAAAAACTCAAAGTCAAGGCGATCTTTTCTGAAACTAAACTTGTTTCCTTGTAATTCCTTGTGTTTCAACATGCAAATGATATTTAGACGCTGGAGAAACACGGGTTTTTACTGGAATTACGCACTGGGGAATTTGTCATTCTTTTTTCAGTTATGAGAATTTATGTATTTTAGGAAATTTTTTTTTAGGTAAAAGAAAGTTGAAGTTTCTATTTCTTAAATATTCTAATTTTTCAATTTTTCAATTCTTCAATTTTTCAGTTTTTCAATTCTTCAATTCTTCAATTTTTCAGTTTTTCAATTTTTAAGTTTTCCAGTTTTTCAATTTTTAAGTTTTCCAGTTTTTCAATTTTTCAATTTTCAAGTTTTCAATTTTCCAGTTTTTCAATTTTTCAGTCTTTCAGTTTTTCAATTTTTTAGTCTTTCAGTTTTTCAATTTTCCAATTTTTCAAGTTTTCAATTTTCTAATTTTTCAATTATCCAATTTTGCAATTCTTCAATTTTTTAATTTTTTAATTTCCAACATTTTCCAGATTTTCAGTTCTTCAATTTCTCAATTTTTTCATTTTCTCATTTTGCAACTTTTTGGTTTTTCAATTTATCACATTACTAAATTTTTGCATTTTAATATATATGTATAATAGAATACCTTTTATCATTTTTTTATATAAAAGCATGATATAACTTTCATATTTTAAAGTAACAATTGCTAATTCAACAGTTCAAGAAATGTCATATGTACACGTTGTTTGTTCATCTAAAACCTGGTCATACGTACAATATTGTATACAATAGCTACAGAGAGTTTTCGTTATACTTTTGTTCCGTGTTGTGCCCATAACGTGCAATTATTGCCAATTGTATCTCTTTGTGAATTGCATGCAATTCCGAAGGAACGAAATAATTGCAGGCGTCGGTCGAAATTGGTTAATAACATTTCGACCAACCTACTTTGAGCAGATCAAAAGTGTTGTCATTCTACTTACATTGTACAAGCATCAAAATAAGTATATTCGTGTACGAAATAATTCAAGGTTACAAATTGATGTTCATTGCTCTTTATTTGAATAACAGAGACAAAGATTGATTTAATAACATAACGAGAGGTAATCGTAATTCAAGGTTAAATGTATCTTCAATAATAACAATACTTACATGGAAAGTAGAATTAACAGAAAAGACGGTTACAATTTATTATTAAAAGAAAACAGGGATAAAATATTTACTAAAAATATGTACTACATATATACTAAATGTGTACTAAAAAGTAATGTTTCATTTACTAGTAAAAATAAGACATTTTTTAAGATTTTTATAGAAGTACATAAGTTCTAGCATAAAGTATATTTCTTCTGCGTTATCCTTGAAACTATTTCTTCTCAACATTCCACACTTTTCAAATTATCTAATCAATCAATATATTTTAAAAGAAATTAACGGGAACACATTAATGCGTTCGTCGAATTAGTTACCCAAGATTTTGTAATAAAAAAGGTGACGATAAAAATGTAAAGAGTAAGGTTCGTCGCGTCGAATTCATCGACGCTAAAGTTATCCAGGAAATGTTTGCCGCTACTCGAAAATTCATCGAATAAACGATTCGCAAATATTTAAAACCAGCGGGAAGTCTTTTGATCGTTAAGTGAAACAAGGAATTGTACTATCATATAGTGTTTACCGTTCGCGAAGCAGTGAGGTGAACGAGAGAGAGACATTGCTTGCAGACATATTTTCTAGGAACTTGCATCAAACTTTTTTACAACAAAAAGCATCGTAAATTGTTTCTTGATTAATGGAATGATGCTCAAGGTGTTATATGCATGTAGCAGTGTTTTGATCTTTGTTAATAAAATTCACAAATTTTAGATTAGAGATTTTTAAGGGAGTAGATTTTTTGATTCTTGGGTTATCAAATGCAGAGACTTTCAAATTCTTAAATCTTCACATATGTAGATCCTCAAATATGTGGATCCTCAAATCTTTATATCCCCAAATTTCTATATTCCCAAATCCCTATATTCCCAAATTCTTATGTCCCCAAATTGCTACGTCCCCAAAATCCTACATCCCCAAATTCCAACATCCTCAAATTCCCACATCCTCAAATTTCCACATACCCGAATTCCACCATCTCCAAATTCCCACATACCCAAATTCCCATATTCCCAAATTTCCGCATCCCCAAATTCCCGTATTCCCAAATTCCCACATCCCCAAATTCCCACATCTCGAAATTCCCACATCCCGAAATTCCCACATCCCCAAATTCCCACGTCCCCAAATTCCCACATCCTCAAATTCCCACATCCTCAAATTCCCACATCCCCGAATTCCCACATCCCCGAATTCCCACATCCCCGAATTCCCCTATCCCCAAATTCCCACATCCCCGAATTCCCACATCCCCGAATTTCCCTATCCCCAAATTCCCACATACCCAAATTCCTACATCCCCAAATTCCCACATCCCCCAATTCCCACATCCCCAAATTCCCACATCCCTAAATTCCCACATCCCCAAATTCCCACATTCCCCAATTCCCACATCCCCAAATTCCCACATCCCCAAATTCCCACATCCCCAAATTCCCACATCCCCAAATTCCCACATCCCCAAATTCCCACATCCCCAAATTCCCACATCCCCAAATTCCTAAATCCCCAAATCCCTATACCCCAAATATTTAAATCCTCAAACTTCTATATCCCCAAATCCCCATGTCCCCAAAAATCTATATCCTCAAATTCCTATCCCCCCAAATTTCTATATTCCCAAATTCTGTACCCCCAAATCTCTAAATCCCCAAATACCGAATTTTCCAAAACCTGAAATTTCCAAATTTTCAAATTTCTCTCTCCATTTGTACAAAAACTATTTGATCGTGTAATCTATGCTATAATAGAGTTAGCTTAGTAAAAGTTGTGTGTGCGAAATTCGAAAGGTTCTAACATAAGGCAATCGTTCATTCGTTAATAAATAATAGATCGCAAAAAGTGCATCGACACTGCGCGTGTCGGTTTCAAACAACGTCTTCGCGCTCTTATCGTGGCTGCTTGTTAATCCAATAACCTTTAATCAAGTTAACCGAGTTCTGACTCGACAGGAAAATCATTTCAAGGTTCTACGACTTATTTGTTAGATCGCAGACAGACGGGTTGCACATATATCATTCAGGAAAACGATCTAATGCAATGCAAATGCATACTGCATGCTCTGTGAACCGGCAGTAATTATATTATTTATGGCGCGTTTATCATTCATCTTTGCGAATCTAGCGGAGCTTGAAATTGAGAACTACTGATTTTTCGAATAATGTTACTGCTATTGGTAATTTGGGTAGTTGAGAAGTTGGAGGTTTACAAATTATCTGATTTTGAAATTGGGAGATTTCCAAAGTTGGAGATTTCTGTTGGAGATTTCTGGAGATTTCATTTACATATTTCTAGCTTTCCGAATTCCTAAATCTCCAAATTTCCAGCTCCCCAAATTTCCACTCCCCCAAATTTCTAGATCACCGAATTCCCACATCCCCAAATTTCCAGCTCCCCAAATTTCCACTCCCCCAAATATCTAGATCACCGAATTCCCAGACCCCCAAATTTCTACTCCCCCAAATTTCCAGCTCTCCAAATTTCCACTCCCCCAAATATCTAGATCACCGAATTCCCACACCCCCAAATTTCCAGCTCCCCAAATTTCCACTCCCCCAAATTTCTAGATCACCGAATTCCCACATCCCCAAATTTCCAGCTCCCCAAATTTCCACTCCCCCAAATATCTAGATCACCGAATTCCCACACCCCCAAATTTCCAGCTCCCCAAATTTCGACTCTTCCAAATTTCCAGATCACCGAATTCCCACACCCCCAAATTTTCAGCCCTCCTAACTTCTACTCCCCCAAATTTCCAGCTCTCCAAATTTCCATTCCCCCAAAATTTCTAGATCACCGAATTCCCATACTCCCAAATTTCTAGTGTCCCGAATTCTCACTCCCCTCAATTTCTACTCCCCCGAATTCCTACTCCCCTAAATTTCTAGTATCCCAAGTTTCTACACCCCTTTTCTAGATCTCCAAATTCCTATATCCTTAAAATTACTAGTTCTCTAACACCCCAAATTTTCAAATTGTTAATTTATCATAACCCCAACTTCCAAATCGAATTTCCGCAAATATTTAATCCACTTAACAGATATTACCCGCTGCTAATATTTAGTCCTTTTTTAGCACCTATCCCCGTCACGCGTCTATGATATAACTTGTATTAATACTCGGCCTTATATAAACGATATAGTAAATCCGTCAATAACAGTTTAAATCTGACACGAATGGGTTCTGGAAACGTTGTCATTTGCATATCACACCACTGCTATTTTTATAGTCATAGAACAGTTATGTATTAAATGATCATTGACGAATACATTTTAAAGTCAATTCAAGTTAAAATTAACAGTAACGTGCAGCAGGTATCGGCATATGTTTATAATTTGAATAAATTACTTTGCACGAAGTTAATTTACTGAATATCAAGTCAATTTTCATTATAATCCTGTCCCCGTTTTTTAACGCGTTCATTTTCGCGTTAAAAAAGAGTTGACAAGAAATCAAGATAATATGTCAAACATTATTAAGGTAAAGAAACAATGTGATTCTACTACCGCATTAATTATACATAATCGTAAAAAAAGAATAAACTTAATGCAATTCGATTTAACGGATGATATCACTGTCGTGGGAAATCAGTGTCCGCGAATGAAAATAATTTCCACACGCTTTTTACTGGTACAATTAAACGGAAATCATGCGCAGTATTTCAGGGCTCTCAATATTTATTGAAATCTTGAGAAACATCGACAATACATATTGTTCGTCTCGTTTGGCATACGTTTCCAATTTCCATGAAAATTTTAACGAGCCTGTCCCCGTTCCCGATCTTATTCAAATAAATCCAGCATCGATCCTCGGTTGTCGACGGAAGTCGCGAAAAGCCTTCGCGAGATTTCCATAATCCTTGCGTGTTTCTTGCGAGCTTAATGATCGTACCCTTGAGCCGAGATCCTCTATATTGTTTTCTGCGGAAGAAGGCTGCGAAGGGAGTAATGGAGACCTGGTGAACGTCCTTCGAGGGTCGGGGTCTCGGTCGTCGGACTCGTCTCAGAGAAACGAGTTCGTAGTTCCTCTATATAGCCTCCTTCAACTTCTATTTCCTTATGGGATGTGTAGCTTTCGACGTGCTGTGCTTCTATTGAACAAATATTTCACTGCAAACTAATTGTAGAATTTATTTGTTCATTCGTACTTAATTAATTCTCCAATTTTCTTTATGAGTAAACGGTAATATTTACTTGTTCGTTGGTACTGAATTAATTCGTTCGTAATAAATTTATAATTTTCTTTGTGATCAAACGATAATATTTATTTGTCGATTGCCACTGAATTAATTCATTCGTGTTAAATTTATAATTTTCTTTGTGATCAAACGATAATATTTATTTGTCGATTGCCACTGAATTAATTCATTCGTGTTAAATTTATAATTTTCTTTGTGATCAAACGATAATATTTATTTGTCGATCGCCACTGAATTAATTCATTCGTGTTAAATTTATAATTTTCTTCATGATCAAACAATAATATTTACTCGTTCGTTGGGGCTGAATTAAATCACCAATATTAAATTTATAAATTTCTTTATAATCAAGCAAAACTACCGTTGATTTAATATAGTTCGATTGGAGACATGCAGCAGAATTTCATTTCTATTTATTTGGAGATGTTAGTACTATAATATAGTGTAAGTTATAGAACAGTGTAATAGTAGCAACATAGTTGAATGCTAGTAGAATGATACAGTGAAATAGTAGTATAGTTGTGCAATAAAATTAATGAAGAAATCCAAGGGTAGTATAGTGGTATAGTAGTGTAGTAGTATGGTAGTACAGTGGTATAGTAACATAGTAGTATAGTAGTATAGCAGTAAAATAGTATAGTAGTATAGTAGTATAGTAGTATAGTAGTATAGTAGTATAGTAGTATAGTAGTATAGTAGTATAGTAGTATAGTAGTATAGCAGTAAAGTAGTATAGTAGTATAGTAGTATAGCAGTATAGCAGTAAAGTAGTATAGTAGTATAGCAGTATAATAATACAGTGGTATAGTAGTGAACAGGTATAGTAGAATCACAGTATAGTTGTATAGTAGTGATCTAGTATTGTAGTATAACAGTATAGTTCTATACTAGACGTGTTTGGATAGTAAAACAGTGAAACAGAATAGTAACACAATAATGTAATAGTAGAGTGATAGAATGGTATAGTAAAATAGTGCAGTGGTATAGTAAAATAATAAAATAGTATAGTAAAGTAGTACAGTAAACTAGTCTAATACTAAATTCTTTACAATTGAAAAGAAGATAAGGATCGAGACCCCAACTTCCAGTTAAGTTCAGACAAAAATCAATAATTTTGCTCGTTCTACGCAGCGCTGTATCGTGTACCTTTATGTAAAACAGTTTCAGCAAAACATTCAGTGTTCCGCTTCTGCGTCAAGCGCCTGGTTTTTCGCTCCAAAAATACGATTCGAAGCGATGAAACGGTTTCCCTCATATAATGGTGCATTAAAGCGCGAATAAGATACTACGAAGTTTTCAGAGAAGCATCAATTGTCTGCTTTTCCGCGGAAACGCAAAGTGCACGAGGTAAATAACTTCCATTGTGTTTACTCGCGCAAACTCTGGGAATCATACTTTGGTACAACCTTGTTGCCGAGCAAATACACCAGAAGATCAAAAAAACACCGCGAAAAGGGGAAATGGGGAGGAAAATTGTCCAGAAACAGGACCATTAAACGTGCTATGCAAAGTTGTAGTAATTTTTGAAAGTTGGCTTTGAAGTATGTAGAAATTTTATTTTAATCTGTACCTTGACAAGAGACATTTATGAAAGGTTACCTAAGATCTGTACCGTTGAAATTAATTTCATACTTCATGAAATACGAGCGATCACGTTATTTCTTTACTGTAAGAACAGGTTCTAATACATATTTGGAACCCTTCCAAGAACTTCCTTCGTCTTCTTCCTTCGCTCTTCTTCTCTAACTTCTGCAGACCAGGGTTATATACCTAGCCTCTTTGTTCGAGCCAAGGTACCCCTATTTATTCATTTGCTTCTTATTTCCTTCGACGAAGATCTACCTCTTCTTCTTCTTCTTCTTCTTCACGCGCCAAAGAAAAGGTTCTTCCACCTTGATCACGAAGTTGCATTGCTTCGATTCTCTTCGATCACAAAAATTATATTGAATCAAGATTCGCAAGTGGTAGTAAAAAATATATTTTTGTGGTCTCAAGTAGATTGTTAACGGAAATGAGTTTATCGATGACTATTAATTAGCAATATTTTATTCAAGTAATTGCTGTTATAGGAAATATATAGAATTCTCACATTCTTAAATTTTAAGTTCTTAAAATTCTGAGTTTCAAAAATTGCGAATTCCAAATTTCCGAATTCGAAAATTCCAAATTCCAAAATTTCGAATTCCAAAATTCCGAATTCCAAAATTCCGAATTCCAAGCTTCCGAATTCCAAAATTCCGAATTCCAAATTTCCGATTTCCAAAATTCCGAATTCCAAAATTCCGAATTCCAAAATTCCGAATTCCAAAATTTCGAATTCCAAGATTCCGAATTCCAAGCTTCCAAATTCCAAAATTCCGAATTCCAAATTTCCGAATTCTAAAATTCCGAATTCCAAAATTCCGAATTCCAAGCTTCCAAATTCCAAAATTCCGAATTCCAAATTTCCGAATTCTAAAATTCCGAATTCTAAAATTCCGAATTCCAAAATTCCGAATTCCAAAATTTCGAATTCCAAGATTCCCAATACCAAAATTGCGAATTCCAAATCCCAAATCCTAAAATTGCAAAATCCCAAATTCCAAATTTGCAAAATCCTAAAATTCCAAATTCGCAAAATCCTAAAATTCCCAAATTCAAAAATTCTCATATTCCAAACTTCAAACCCTTCCAAAATCCCAAATTCCCAAAATTCTAAAACTCGAAAATCCCACAAAAGTTTGAAAATCAATTTGCCTTCAAAACTTCAATAATGCAAAGAAACGAAAAGAAGTGTATGTACTATGTGGTTGTTGCTATCGACGAATGTTATCTTTGTTTCAGGCTCTTCTTGTTAGTTCGGTCTGGTCTTTTCTGCTTTGCTTTGCTCCCCATGCAACTACACTTCTGAGGTTGTTGGCTGCGCCATGGAATGCAGACGGGGAGACTCACAAAACCACCATCCTCTTATATCCCGTCCTTCCTTTCTTCCCTCCTTGGTATCTTCTTTTATGTTCTTTTACTCGTCCACGTCCCGTGGCCTGATCTATGACCATTTACGCTCCTGTTCTCGCCGCTTTTCGGCGACTAACACGCATGCCGACAACAGTTCATTTCTTTCCTTTTCTTTTGCCCGAATAATTACGGGCGATTTGTAGAATATTACAGCGAATTGTCGTATTGGAATGTGTGATCAAACCACTAAAGCTCTTTTTTGTAATCTTAAGGATTCTCGAACGGTCATAAAAGTTGACAAGTTTTTACTATGAATGTGGGATGAAATACGCTGAAGTTTTAATTACGTAATCGTGTATGGGGACATATAGCGTGATCGTAAATTAACTCGTTATATGCAAAGAACACTTAAGCCCGATCGAATTTCGAAATTGATCAATACGAATGGCAGCAATAAAAACGCAGTTAAAAGAAAAATCCAAGGCGGGAAATCCCCGATGGTCGAATCGATAGCTGACTCGTGATAAAAGATTGATAGTGTTTCACATAGCTGCGACCTAAGTCCTTTTCATTCCGTTGTAATTTATTGAACGGCTCCTTCGATAACAGCTTCTTATCGATCACAATCCAGCTGGTATGCGATATCTCGATATTGTGATAAGTTGTAACGATAACGGGTGTGGAAATTTTTCAGTCGTATACCAGTGGCGTAGCTAGGTAAGGTGGAACTACTTACTCTTTCGTAATGTAGCGATATAATGCGTGGCCATATAGGAATTTAACGCATGTTTTTAGTGATTGGTGATATAACGCGTGGCAATATAACACAAGATTTACTAATAACGTATGACGATACAACGCATGATTATTTATAACATATAGTGAGGCAGCGCGTAACGATTTCCGATGTGTGCTGATATAACGTGTGGCGATGTAATGTGTGGTAATCCAACACGTAACAATTTCTAATGTACGGTGATATAACACGTGGGGATTTAATATGTAGCGATCTGTAAGGTGTGGTGATGTAATATGCGGCGATACAACGCGCGGCAATATAACGCGTGACGATCTAATACGTAGCAATTTGTAATATATGGTGATGTAATGCGTGGAGATCTAATATATCATAATCTCTATGATATGGAAGTATAACATGTGACGATATAACGCGCGGCAATATAACGCGTGACAATCTAATACGTAGCAATTTGTAATATATAGTGATATAACGCGTGACATTCTAATACGTAGCAATTTGTAATATATGGTGATATAACGCGTGGAAATCTAATATATTGTGATCTCTATGATATGGCAATATAACGCGTGGCGGTATAATGCGTGGCGATATAACGCGTGGCAATATTATGCGTGGCGAGGTAACACGTAGTGAACTACCGGCGTAGCAATCTGTAAACTATGGTGATATAACAAACGGCGATGTAACGCGTAGCCAATACAGCGAATGGCAATATAAAGCGTAATAATTCACAGTGTCATAAATTAATATGTAGCAATGTAATGTTGGTCCTCGCACAAAAATTCTGATTACGCCAATGCCATGTACGGAGTTTCTAGAACCTATGAGACTTCGATACTATCATGTAAAATTTATTTCCCTTTTTATCATTGGTTCGAGCGACAACAGTTGACGTTTTGATGCTTTCAAGGAAAACGCTGACACATTTTCCTAACTTATCTTTACTTTACTTTCTAACGGGACGTTATTCGGCAATAATAATTAAGTCTTCGTCATTCGAAGGTTACAGAATGCGGAATAAACGTCATTGTATCAGTAAGTTTACAAATTCCGTTATTTAAATATTAGGGTTTATGTAATAAAATATCAGGAAACAGTAGAGTATTAAAACTGTACGATTGTAATTGATGCAAGATTAGTTTTAACCGGTTTGTATGAACATGTTAGTAAGGTTAAGGACATTATTGTGTGTTCAGCGAAGCAGGTATCGTAAAGTCGCCGGAGTTTCAATGTCCGCGTAACGGCGAATGAAAAAGAAAAAAATACACTGAAATTGAATTCCGGGTCCGTTTCGCGCGTTAACCTCTAACGAGGAATCGTTAACCTTGTTCCAGCGACAAGTGCAAACTCTCAGGGACAGCTCTACTCCACCGTGAACCTTGGTGAATCATAATATCGGTCCGCGAGTTTACCTGCGACCACCTCGGAAAATAGATTGTGTAAAGTTGCTAATATTTTCAGAGATACCAGCTTTTGTGTCATGGTTTGACCAACTTTGCGCGTTTTACGTTCTTAGCCATTGTTTATCTTGCCGTCGACAAGTTGACGCTTCCCCTTTCGATGAAATCACTCGAGGTTGTTTGTTACTTTATTACTTAGTTTGTAACGGGAAAAAAACAAAAGAACAGAATGCTATAACATGATTATGGTATAATAGCCTCAAGGATTGTTAGGTTGCGGTGAATCATTTGTTTATACACGTTAATGGTGTTTACGGTTTAGGACACGTCATTTTGTTTTTAAATTTAGATTATTTGGGGTTTGGAGATTTTTGAATTGGGGGACTTTTGGATTTGAAGATTTTTAGATTTGGGGCTTTTGAATTTTGGGAATTTTGGAATTTGAGGAATTTGGAATTTGAGGAATTTGGGATTTGGGGAATTTGGGATTTGGGCAATTTGGGATTTGGGGAATTTGGGATTTGGGGAATTTGGGATTTGGAATTTGGGGAATTTGGGATTTGGGAAATTTGGAATTTGGGTTTTGGGAAATTTGGGATTTGGGGAATTTGGGATTTGGGGAATTTGGGATTTGGGAAATTTGGAATTTGGGAAATTTGGAATTTGGGAAATTTGGAATTTGGGAAATTTGGAATTTGGGGAATATGGGATTTAGGAAATTTGGAATTTGAGGAATTTGGGATTTGGGGAATTTGGGACTTTGAAAATTGAGAATTTTGAGTTTTTGAAGTCTTGGCCTTGCAATTTTGGAATTTTAAATTTTAGAATCCAAAATTTCAAAAAATATTACTAACAAGTGATGGATCTTGAAAAATGACTATCTTCGAAAATGAGTCTTAACCTAACAAAAATTCCCTACCTTAAATAGTGCATTTGAGATGAGCAAAATCATATGAATAGAATAAATTAAATCCAACGATAAAGCAATAAAACAATACATACCTAACAAATAAAAATGATTGAAATATAAAATTAAACGTCGCAATACCCTCAAAAATATTTCACTAAAACATTTAATTGCATAAATCTATTCTACTATTATTCAATATTAAAGTGTTATCAGAATGATGTAGCAATCTAGAAAGGTACCCCTTACCCTCTCTATCTGCTTAGTTACATCGACGTAAAGATAGTCCGTTCAAAAGTGCATTCTATCGATTATCATTGCGCGGTCATCCGTAGTGTCGGAAATTTAATCGACCTTCAAATCTTACGGTGTTTCGCACAAAAGCAACATTCCTTGCGTGATTAATTTTTCTTACGTCATAATGTAACAAAGTGCTGTCGTCATCAACACCCTCTCTTCATTCAGCGATTCTGCTCTTAATGAAAGATTGATTACGTAGAAAAACGAAGGACAACGAGAATCAATATGATGGTACACTGCACGATGCTTAAGTAATTTATATTCTGTTTTATTATTAACATTTTTAACCCCTTGCATTATAATATCGTGCCACACTTGTGACGCACCTACAGTTCACACGTGTCAAACGTGATTCATATTATTAGTATTACTGAATTTTAAGTTTGATTCTGATTAACTTCGAAATGGTACGCAGTTACGATCTTCTACTTCCACGTTTATCAGTTTATTTCATTTTTTTATAAGTATTTTTTATACATGACAAAGTTAGAATATTAGAACTTCTATGTTTAGAGAATTACGACTGAAGAATTAAAGATTTTTATTTTGAAAATTTCAAATTCGGAAGATTCCAAATTCGAAAGATTTCAAATTTGGAAAATTCAAAATTCGGGAAATTTCAAATTCGGAAATTTCCAAATTCGGAAAATTTCAAATTCGGAAAATTCCAAATTCGGAAAATTCCAAATTCGGAAAACTCCAAATTCCGAAAATCTTATCAGACGTACAATTATTTTAGAATTTTAGAACTTTTATGTTTAGAGAATTACGACTGAAGAATTAAAGATTTTTATTTTGTAGCAGAGAAGAATAATTATTGGTATTATTATAAGTTTCATTGTTCAAGTTCGAAAACGCTACGCATAAAGTATGTTGTATTTTGCATTGTTCAAGAGATCATCATCAAATTTATACATCATAAAATTTTTGAATGAATTGCAGCAGATAGCTTCCTTGCTATAAATTAACAAAATTGGCTACCTAACATAAGACAATAAATTAATTTCTTCACATAAAGTGCCTCGCAGATTTTGGAACATAATCAAAGAAATTTGTATTTACACATTCTTCAAAAAATTTGCACAATCGTCCAATATAATGTGATAGGTCAGACATATTACGGACCATATATTTTCAAAATGGCCTCCCAAGACCTCGTGCCAAGATTCATGTAAATAATCACCGAAAAATTCGTACGAAATGCCAGATATCTCAGCAGGAAAAATCTCGTGGTCGAAATGGTAACACATTCGTAACTTTTTTACCGAAAGTAAATATCTTTTCTGCATTTTTTTGCGACAAGACCTTGAATGCTTCCTCGTTGCTTGAGTTTACCATTATCACAAACAGTCTGTCTCGACCAAGAGATTTCGTCTCGGTCACGCGTTATTCTTCCGACCTCAGGAAGTTCCACTCGTTAATATTCAACGCTCGATTTACGCGAATATCTTTCTTCGTATATTTCTTTCTTTTTATTTTATTCATTCTCCTTATGGAAGTTTGATTCATGTGCACATTCAGAAGCCATATCCGCGAATTATTTACCACGAATCTGCAAGGGGAAAATTTCGTCCGCAGAGAATTACGGATGAGAAATAATTCATCTTGTTTTTTATAATACAAGTTTGTGATAATGGAAACAAAATGTATTTGTGAATGATTGTTTTAAAGAGGTTAATTCTATGTACATACCCTTAAATGGTATTTAAGACTATACCTTTTGATGGCACTCGAAATGTGTGACGCATCAGTTGCGTCCTATGCTATTTTATCTATCAGTGTCTTTAATAAAACTATACATTTTTTACATCAATTTTTCTTATATAAGTTCTTGTTTATTTTTGTATAAAATTTTAGGAGAATTGTATGTAAAAATGTATTATTGTTTAAAGTAGTAAAATAGATTATTTAAAATTGAAAGTTGAGAAAATTTGTAAAAATTGTAATGAATTTGAAATATCTTACGAATTGTTTTTTTTTTAATATTACACCTAATGCTTTTGTCGATTAAACTACTTTAAAATCATTCTGTTAAGAAAATAATATACAGTGCGATAGGAAAAATGAAGATGTGACTGCATTTTGTTTAAGAAATTAAAATACATTTTGTTTATGTAGAAAAAAATTTTGTAATTTATATATATAAACAATTCCCAAATCGGTTGTATAACTGAAAACAGATCCCCGATGACATAACAAAAAATTCATAGCTATTTTGGAAGATAAACGACTGGGAATTGAATATTCCTCGACGAACAATGCCATGCTATGAACAGATCGACCTATTGTTTACCCCAACAAAGGATCAGCTGATTTGTACGAAGAATAAAGCGTTTATCTAATCAGTTTAAGCGGAGCTTGAGCTTCAAATTAATATGTCACAGTCATAAATGTCGTTTTGTAGGAGGTACTTTTGTCATTGAATTATTTCCAACTTTCTCGATTTATTAACTATTTTATGTAATATTTCTTGATAGGAGAGAACTGACTTGATAGAGTATCTTCTGTATTGCACATCTTCTGTATCTAATTGTTACGGTAATCTTGGACTTCTGTGAAGCGCAATGGGATCCATAGATTTTGTATTTAGGGAGTTGAGGATCTAAGGGTTTTAAGAATTGAGAATTTGGAGTATGGGGGTTTGAGGAGTTTACTAATTTTGGAAATTAGGCAAGGTGATATTAAGTGGAGTCTCTATTGCGAATGCAGGTACCGTTGTCAACCCATGCGTTGGCGCGTGAGAGGCGGACCCTGGGGTTTAGAAGAGCTACGACACAAATTGCATATTCGGGGAATTGCTAATTCGGGGGATTTCTAATTCGGGAGATTTCTAATTCGGGAGATTTCAAATTCGGGAGATTCCAAATTCGGAAGATTGCAAATTCGGGAGAATTCAAATTCGGGAGATTTCAAATTCGGAAGATGTCAAATTCGGGAGATTTCTAATTCGGGAGATTCCAAATTCGGAAGATTGCAAATTCGGGAGAATTCAAATTCGGGAGATTTCAAATTCGGAAGATTTCAAATTCGGGAGATTTCTAATTCGGGAGATTCCAAATTCGGAAAATTCCAAATTCGAAAGATTGCAAATTCGGGAGATTTCTAATTCGGGAGATTCCAAATTCGGAAGATTGCAAATTTGGACGATTTCAAATTCGGAAGTTTGCAAATTCGGAAGCTTGCAAATTCGGAAGCTTGCAAATTCGGAAGCTTTGCAAATTCGGAAGATTGCAAATTCGGAAGATTGCAAATTCAGACGATTTCAAATTCGGAAGCTTGCAAATTCGGAAAATTCCAAATTCGAAAGATTGCAAATTCGGAAGATTCCAAATTCGAAAAATTTCAAATTCGGAAGCTTGCAAAATCGGAAAATTCCAAATTCGGAAAATTCCAAATTCGGAAAAATTCCATATTCGAATTCTTGCAAATTCGAACGCGCCAACTCGTGTCTTGACATCCGTACATACACTATGCAATATATCAAAACTATTCCCACAACGACTATTCTCAATTCCCTCCTCCATTGCACTTCAAAAAGAATTACATACCTCATCCACACCACATAAAATAAAGCTTGCATGATTTCATGAAACCCATACATCCAACATTAACAACATATCTCTTAGCACACGAATTAGCATTAATTTTCTTATTCACATACGAAACGTTCGTCTTCAACTACGAAATGCTTGCACAAATGAGTTAGCGAAATCTAACAGAAAATCGTACCGCATGTGCTTTCGCATCTCGAGTCACGAGATCATCAACGTTCACGTGATGTTATCATATACTAATACGAAGTAAATAATTATGTCACGTTATCTCGGTCAGGAATATAGCAAACACAAAATTTTGTTGCATCCAACGTTTGAACATCGAGCATGTGATGTTTGCGTATGCATTACACGCTTCAAGGTGTGCAAACGTTTTTAGTAAGACGGTTCATCGAAAACTTACGGAATTGTTGCACTTTTTGTGGTAATAACCATAGTCGAATAGACTGTGTAAATTGTTGTTTATTATCACCTCGTGATTCATTTTTAGTGAGAGATGGTTAATTAGTTAGATTTGAGATGGTGAATTATTTACATTTTTAATGATTCTTAAATTTTCAACTTTCAAAATTCCTGTCTTAAAATTTTGGGGGTTGTATCTTCAAACTGTTAAATCGTCAGACTCTTGTATTGATAAATTTTCAGATCAATAATAAATTTTAGAATTTTAGAATTATCAAACCTGTGAAGTCTTAAATACCAAAATTGTCAAACTTCAAATTCTTGAATCTCCAAATTTTTGAATCTTTAAATTGTCAAATTTACAACTTTTCAAATCCTCACATTCTCAAATCTCCAATTCCTCAAATCCCCAAATTATTATATTTCCAAACTCTCAAATCCCCAAATTCTCAAACCTCTAATTCCTCAAATCCCCAAATTCTCACATTTCCAAACTCTCAAATCCCCAAATTATTACGTTTCCAAACTTTAAAATCCCCAAACTCTCAAGCACCCAAATTCTCACATTTTCCAAACTCTCAAGTCTCCAAATTCTCATATTTCCAAACTCTCAAATCCCCAAACTCTCAAGTCACCAAATTCTCACATTTCCATACTCTCAAATCCTCAAATTCTTACATTTCCAAACTCTAAAATCCCCAAACTCTCACATTTCCAAACTCTTAAATCCCCAAACTCTCAGGTCTCCAAATTCTCACATTTCCAAACTCTCAAGTCACCAAATTCTTACATTTCCAAACTCTCAAGTCACCAAATTCTCAAGTTTCCAAATTCTCACATTTCCAAACTCCCAAATCCCCAAATTCTTACATTTCCAAACTCTCAAGTCCCAAAATTCTCAAATTCCCAAAATCCCAAATATAAAAATTCCTATATTTCCAAATCCCCAAATCCCTAAATCCTCAATCTTCTAAATCCCTAAACCCCCAAATTTCCGCCTTCCTAAACTCTCCATTCCTCCATCCCAAAATCCCCAAATTGCCCAAACAATTACCGTAAAAAATCCCTAAACTAACAAATCCAAACATCCAACTGAAACTTCTCGAACACCACAGCACGTGTCTACCTAAATCAAAAACACAGTTAATCAATTCGAGTTCATAGCACTTGAAATAAACGTCACAGGTCAGGGATCACCGACTTGCGTCACCTGAAAAGTTCAGCCTTTTAAAATATCACGTGATCGGTTAACATTATAAGCAGATATATCAGGTTCTCATGTTGCTGCAAATCGTATCGCGCGTTCATAGACGGTGCATTCTGCATCGAGCTGTTGGTTGACGGAGTTGAAAAATAGAAAGAAAATCGTTGGGGATCGTTTCTATGAACGAGCCAAGTATCTCGAACGGGTTAAACGATCATACGATGGTTGTTTCCTTGGCCGGGTCTTCTGAACTGATCGGTTCGGGACCTGGCCTGATTGATTAACGTCACCAAGCTACGATTCGACTCCTTACGACTGGCTCGAACTGGTTCCACTTAACAATCTCGTCGACAAAGACTACTCCATATTATACCCCGAAGACACGTGCACGTTTTACAGCCGGACAATTGTTTGTAATGCTGTTTAGAAAAGTAACGATCCTTGATAGCACCTTTTATCTGACCCCGCTCTCCTACGAGACCATTCCCTGCGGAGAATTGACCGTAAAGACTTTGTATTTATGGCATGATTGCACCACGCTATTGAAACGCGAGTTTTATTTATGGTCTAATCTCGTACTGCAGGCCTGGAGCCACGAGAGGCTAAAATTGTCGGAATTACGCATGATACTGTTTCTGTGTCTTTGTTGTTTAATTGTATGGATATTTCGGGGGAAATTTCAGCAATGAATTGGTTTTGTTTCCCTTCTATTATTACGTGCGTATTGTGCTTTATAGACGTACCGAAATATATTTCGAGAATTTCTGAAATTTCACTTTCTCAAACATTTGTAAGTTTTTTTAATTTATATTTTGCAAATTTCAAAATTTCCACAAGTTCAAATATTTAATTTACAGATTGACAAATTTTCAACTTGCAAATTTTTTTATTTTTAAATTCTTACGTGCTCAAACTCTCAAATCACGGAGTCCCTACATTCAAAAGTGACTATATCCTTAAATTTCTGCATTTCCAAATTATTTTGTCCAGAGATCGTAACGTCCCTAAATTAGGTTATCTCCAAAATTCCCATATATACCAAATTTCGAAGATGATCTCGGGAAGTCTCTAGATTTCCAAATTCCTTAGGTTTCTAAATTCCCAAGTTCCCTAGATTCTCAAATTCCTTAGATTCCCAAATTCCCTATATTTCCAAGTTCCCTAGACTCAAAAATTCCTAAATCCCAAAGTCGCTAGATCCCCATATCGATAGTTCCCAAAATCCCTAGATCCCCATATCGCTAGTTCCCAAAATCCCTAGATCCCCATATAACTAGTTCCCAAAATCCTTAGACCCCCATGTCCCTAGTTCCCAAAATACCTAGTTCCCCATATCCCTAGAGTCCCATATCCCTAGTTTCCAAGATCCCTAGATCCACATATCCCTAATTCCCGAAATCCCTAAATCCCCATATAACTAGTTCCCAAAATCCCTAGACTCCCATATCCCTAGTTCCCCATATCCCTAGATCCCCATATCGCTAGTTCCCAAAATCCCTAGATCCACATATAACTAGTTCCCAAAATCTCTAGACTCCCATATCCCTAGTTCCCCATATCCCTAGATCCCCATATCGCTAGTTCCCAAAATCCCTAGATCCACATATCCCTAGTTCCCAAAATCTCTAGTTGCCCAAATCCCCTAGGTCCATAAATGTCTAGATGCTCAAATGGCTAGATCCCAAATCCCTCAAGCCCCATATCCTTAGATTCCAAATTCCAATATCCCCAAATCCTTATATCTCCAACTTCTTATAACCCCAAATCCCTATATCTGCAAATCTCCATCAACTCAAGTGCATAAATTCCCTATTTCATTAATTATGCAGAAAAAAAATGAGATGTTTAATTATTAATGTAAATGATTTTTGTCAATAATATATAAATGACACATCTGTTTCAAAAGTAGGGAAGCGCGTTAGAATACCTATCCGCGATGCAATCAAGTTGTTCAACAAACTCCATTGTAGTTACACAAAGGATTATTAAACACTATGCAAACTTCACCGGTGTGCACGATATTTAACGAACGCAATTCTTGCGTCGTCACGATTAATCAGTTTTGCGACACAATGTGTGATTTCCGTGTGATACGCGCGATTCGTGGGTCCCACGTCGCAGTATCAAAAATAAAGCGAGTCTGACGTCAATAGCGCGCGTACACTGAAATTATTTGAACTTGTACGTGACTCTCGTTTCGAAAGAGACGGAAATCGATTTTCCCGGTGATTTTATTGCTCCGTGGAATTAAACTGTGAAATGACTGAGTCGGTGTTTGAATTAGAATAGGAACTTTTAATGTTGCTGTATTTGAGCTTGTTAAATTCAGGAAAACGATTTTTTTGGAATTTTTTGATTGATGTAATTATTCAGTCGTAGCTCTTAACTAGCTCTGTGTAGCATTTAAGAGTTACCTTTATACTTACTGCTAAATTATTCTGGATGCGTGTATAATTTGTTCAGTTCTGCCACGTATTGCTAATTAAATTCTTGAACTTACATGCTTGATGTAATTAATACAAGATGATGTAAAATGCTTGAAATAAATACGCAAAATAACTAGCAAATCAGTACATAAATTCGTGCATATTTTCGTAAAGTTTCAAAATAGCTCTTACACTTGAATAATATTTTTTTCGTCAACAACCGATCGCCATCTTACAAACAGTTCGATTTTATTCCTGCAGAAGTTCTTACGTTCAGAAACAAAAATAAAGTGGATTGAATTGGTTCATTTAATACAACACAAACTATCATAAAATCTTGAAACCTACTTTTCTCGCAAACACTGAAAGTACAATGAGCCATCTTCCATATCGAACCAGTTACAATCGGTTCTCCTCCGTGATTCCAATTTTCCGGCCAGCGAAACGTAATCGTTTAACAGGAAAACAAGCTAGAGCCGTAATAAATAACCGGAACGAACACGTTCTCGTCGAACAATTAGTCGATAATTGTCCGAGAAATACTATCGCGTCATGCAACCACCAGGTTACTGACTTATGCAAATTTCGCGAATAACACAAACGCAGTCTGCTCGCGTAAAAGCGCATACGCGGAGTCTAACGGCCACTGTTTATGCTTGTTCGAGAAGCTGCGAAGCAATTACAACGAGTGCTTGACACTTATTGACTTCTTACGTCAATTTACGCGAGACTTCTTATTGTAACGCGACTTAATTCCGAGAAACTAACAACGCAGTCGCATTATTAATGACCGACAGGTAGCGATTAATAGATGAACCTAATCAGCTTCTCGAATGATCAGTCTTTTGTATGAACGTATACTGCATAACATGTCGAAGTAATGTTCAATGGAATTTAAACTGATGTGGACGTAAGAAGGCACCTTTTTTATTTTAACTATGTTTTGGATGTATTTTGGTCTTCGAGTGTTTCGTTCGATCGCGAGGTTTCGTCAAATTCGGGAGATTTCAAATTCGGAAGATTTCAAGTTTCGAAAATTCCAAATTCGGGAGAATTCGAATTCGGAAGATATCAAATTTGGAAGATTGCAAATTCGGAAGAGTGCAAATTCGGAAGAGTGCAAATTCGGAAGATTGCGAATTCGGAAAATACCGAATCCGGGAGATTTCAAATTTGGAAAATTCCGAATTCGGGAAATTTCAAATTCGGAAGATTTCAAATTCGGGAGAATTCAAATTCGGACGATTGCAAATTCGGAAGAGTGCAAATTCGGAAGATTGCAAATTTGGAAGATTGCGAATTCGGAAAATTCCAAATTCGGGAGATTTCAAATTTGGAAGATTGCAAATTCGGAAGAGTGCAAATTCGGGAAATTTCAAATTCGGCAAATTCCAAATTCGGAAAATTTCAAATTCGGAAAATTCTAAATTCGAAAAACTCCAAATTCCTAAAATCTTATCGAACATACAATTATTTTGTTTGGTATCAATCAAACAACATGTCTGATATTAAAGAAGCCATTCGTGTATATTTATATGTAATTTTTACATTAAAAATAAGTACAATTTTAGAGATAAATAAATTTATTTCCAAGAACAAAAAAATAAACACACTACTATAATTGATGATCAACTCACCTCTCAGGTAACGATTAATCAATAATCCTGGTTTCTCGAATGCTAAGAATCTTTTGTATGAACGTATTTTGCATAACAAAGAAACATATCGAGACGATCTTTCTCAATCGAACTTCATTCAAGTAAAAATAAACTGATGTGAATATAAGAACGCTTACTTTTTTTATTTTAACTGCATTTTCAACATACTTTGATCCTCTTCTTTTTTAGCTGAAATGACTAGTTCTTATAATGGTCTTTGGTCAAAAAGATATTTCAATTTTCTTCAACTGCATACACAACCTTGGAGCTTTCAGTTTATGGTATTTTATCGAAAAAACAATGTCAAGTATAATGGAGTTTTTTATCTGTTATGGTACAAATGGAACGAAGACTTATTCTGGCAATGATGTATCACATAAAAGGTAAGAATGTTTTTCAAACTCAAGAAAGACGTGTACAGCGAGGTTGCAGTAAATGATACTTCTAATGTGTCAGTTTTGGTTTATGAAAATTGTGTTGCAAATATTCCTATGAATAGTGATTCATGTCCTAGAAGGGAATATGGTTAGATGGTCAGTGATGATTAAACGGAGATCTGAATAATTCTCCTTATTCGTTGAGGAAACGTTTAAGTAATATCTTGTGTAATAAGATTTTAGTTCAATCTAACCGACATATGTTAAATCTAACATGTATTAAATCCAACATATGTTAAATCTAACATATGGACCGTTTATTTTGAAAGTGGTGTAAGTCCATTTTTGAAAAAAAATGAGATATCACGTAATTCATGCTTAATTTAATGTACACTTTTTATATATAATTAGTCCGTATTTAATTTCTTAAAAAATTTCCATGTTTTGTATAATTTAAAATTGGTCGGTAAATGAAATTGCATAATCATCGATTATGAAAGTGGTGTAAGTCCAATTGACAGAGGTAGATGGCTTAGCAGATGGTTGCCGATCAGTAGCCTGTTGTTTTACAATTGTTTTATATTATGATTTACATTTGTTTTATATTACGTGTCATATTACGTATCAAGAGTTATTAATTTAGGTTATTTATTATATTTTTTTCCTAAAATGGATAACTTCATATTAACTTCAGATAGTGATATAGGTAAGAACAAATGGTAAATCAATATTATTTTAAGACAATTGAAAATCTTTATTTTATTTAATTTTAAATAAATTCACACAGAAATAAAGCCCATGAATATAAACAGAAGAATAATCTTAGATTCAGAGGATGAAGATAATTCCTCTATGAACAACAAATTACCGAATCGTAAAAAGAGAAGAAGAATAATAGAGGTAGAATCTTCATCAGATGAGGATATTGTTACTGACAACTTACATTCTGCAGAACAAAGGAAAGAAAAATATATGCAACAAATAAACAAAATTAAGCGAAATACTGGACAAAAATACTATACAAAAAGAGGAAAATTCATTCCAGCAAAAAAATTTGAATCAAAAAATTGTAATTGCTCGAAGAAATGTGTAGAACGTATTAGTGAAACACAACGAAAAGAAATTTTTGATAAGTTCTGGAATATAGGTGATTTTAATAAGCAAAATATATTTCTCCATTGTAATGTTCAACGTGAAACTGTCAATAGAAGAAGACCTAGAAATAATTCGGGCACTATGAGGGCATATGCTTATAAATTTTACGTGGTTACTTCTGGTGGAAACATTTTAGTATGTAAGAAGTTTTTCATTGATACTTTCCAAATATCTACTGGACGAATTGATCGTATCCTAAAAGCGCATGAGAATATTCCGAAAGACATGCGTGGAAAAATGGATGGGTCTTGCAGAAGAACTAGTGAGCTAATGACGAATACAGTGATAGAACACATAAAAAGCTTTCCGGCATTTGAAAGTCACTATACTCGATCCCAAAATCCAGAACGGATGTTTTTAAATCCTGAATTAAACATAAGAAAAATGTATAATTTATATTTAGAAAAATGCAAGGAAAATAACTTGAGTTCAGTTAATGAATGGACATACAGGAAAATCTTTAAACGAGATTTCAAGTTACATTTCCATTTGCCACGTAAAGATACCTGTGCGAAATGCGATTTCTTAAACATGAAAATTAAGACAACAACTGATGACGAAGAAAAAACGATTCTTGTACAAAAACATGATGTACACTTGCAAGATGCTGAATTAGCAAGAAAAGCATTACAAGAAGATAAAATTCTTGCATCAAAAAATCCTGATAAATACTTTGCCTTCTCTTTTGACTTACAAAAAGCCTTACCTTACCCTAAATTATCTGTTTCAATCGCATATTATAAGCGAAATATGTATGTTTTAAACGAGGGTTTTCACAATTTCCACGACAATAAAGTTAATATGTATGTGTGGGACGAAACTATTGCTTCCAGGGGATCGCAAGAAGTAGCTTCTTGCTGTTTGAGGCATTTAGAAAATGTAACAACTCAAAGCCATGTTATTGCCTACAGTGACATGTGTACTGGGCAAAATCGAAATTTACAAATGGCATTGATGTGGTTGAAGGTTGTCCAGTCGTTGGAAAATAACATTAACATAGTTGATCACAAATTTTTACTCTCAGGGCATTCATACCTTCCGAACGATGCAGATTTTGGCATCATAGAAATGGCATTGCGAAAAAAGAATTTTCTATACACACCACAGGATTATTATGATGTAATAACACAATGTAGAAAACACGATAAATTCATTCTACATGAAATGAAACGAGAGAATTTCGTTTCAATAAAGAATCTTCAAAATGCGATTAAAAAACAGACAAGAAAAAACAGTAATGGAGAACAGGTAAATTGGTTGCAAATATGTTGGATGAGGTTTCTCAAAAGTGCACCATACACTATTTTATATAAAACATCGATGAAGGACAAAGAATTTAAAACTATAAATTTATTACCTACACGCCCTGGAAGACCGCTAAAATTTGAAAAAATCACCCTGGAGCCTTTGTACCAAAATGCTAGGCCTATTACTTACGAAAAATATAAAGACATCAAGCAATTATTACCTTATATACCTCCGGTGCATCATGCATATTTCGAAACACTGCCACATGCAGAGCATAAGTAAATACTATCAATATCTTGTAATTTTAACAATGTAATTAGCGTTTAAAATTAAAAATACTACTTCTATTTTATGTCGTGTCATTATTTGTAAACAAAATTGGATTAATATGAAGTATATTTTAAGTGATATTTGATTTTTCAAAATTGAAATTAAACGATTTTTACAATTGTCTAATTTTGAAAGTGGTGTAAGTCCATTTGCAGCTCGTAAGTATACATCAGTTTAGTAAAATACGCCTAAAACAAATTTATATAACCAAATTACATATTGATAAAACAGTAGAAACATTGCCAGACTTCATATAATTTGCCTAAATTTTGTAATTGACAGATATGTTAACCTTTAATTTTCTCGAAACAAAAGAAAATGGACTTGCACCACTTTCAAAATAAACGGTCCATATATTGAATTTAACATATGGTAAATTTGACACTTACCAAATTTAACATGTGTTAAATATAGTGCATATTAAGTGTAACATATGTCATATCTAACATAGATTATGATTAACATATGCTAAATCTAACATATATTGAATCTAACATATGTTAAATCTGACACATATCAAATGTGACATATGTTAAATCTAACACATATTAACTGTAACATATGTTGTATGTAACATAGACTGTGATTAACATATGTCATATCTAACATAGATTATGATTAACATATGCTAAATCTAACATATATTGAATCTAACATATGTTAAATCTGACACATATCAAATGTGACATATGTTAAATCTAACACATATTAACTGTAACATATGTTGTATGTAACATAGACTGTGATTAACATATGTCATATCTAACATAGATTATGATTAACATATGCTAAATCTAACATATATTGAATCTAACATATGTTAAATCTGACACATATCAAATGTGACATATGTTACATCTAACACATATTAACTGTAACATATGTTATATTTAATATAGCTTATGATTAACATATGTTAAATCTAGTATATATTGAATCTAACACATGCTAAATCTGACATGTGTTAAACCTAACACATATTAAGTTTAACATAGTTTCTTTTTAACATATGCGAAATCTAACATATGCTAAATCTACCACAAGTTAAACCTATCAAATATATCAAATTTAACATACATAAAATCTAACACATACCAAATCTGACATACATATATTAACTCCAAAACACTAAATCAAACATAAATCAAATCACTGACCAAATATTTCCTAAAACAAAAACCAAACTTCACATTCAATTCAATAGTGTGACCAGTGTCATAAACTGGCTTCAATCGAAATTGCGACAGCTCGTGTACGGCACGTGTTAAACTGAAATGCATATATAGAAACATAAAGTGATTCGAATCCACGTGCGCTCGATTTTCTCCGCGACCTTTCATTTTCCATCCCCGAAATGCGAGCACGTTGCAAATTGCCCGTACACGTGCGCTTGTTTCTCTCGCTCTATATAGTCGTCCACCCACGTGTCGGTGAATCACAACCGTGAATATAACGTTCGAGAAAGCATGTAAAACGGTAAAATCAGTTGAAACCGACTGTAAGAATCCCTGCGACGTTCCTTTGTCGTCAGATGTTGGGTGGGCTTCGCATGATGCGTTATTAGTCTTAACTTTGCAACGATATGAAATTTTGCTGAAATCCACACGCGTAGGAGAACTTGATTTAGAGATAATACGAGTGGGAGACTCGCAAGTGTCGGAATTTGGGGAATGTAGAAAGTAAATATGGAATTTTAGAAATACTTTGCGAGGGTAGAAAATTTGTAATAATTTGAGAAATATGGGAAATTTGAGAGAATGTTGGAAAGTAGTGAGAGGTTTTAAGAATAGGAATTCGAGTATGTTGTAGGTGAGGTGTTCAATAATTTAGGTGTGTAGTAATTTAAGTTTAATGTGGACAGATATAGTGAGATTTCAAATTCGGGAGATTTTTAATTTGGGAGATTTCAAATTCGGAAAATTCAAAATTCGGGATTTTAAATTCGGGAGATTTCAAATTCGGAAGATTGCAAATTTGGAAAATTCCAAATTCGGAAGATTTCAAATTCGGGTGATTGCAAATTGGGAAAAATTCCAATTTCGGATGAATGCAAATTCGAAAGTTTGCAAATTCGGAAGATTGCAAATTCGGAAGCTTGCAAATTCGGAAGATTGCAAATTCGGACGATTTCAAATTCGGAAGCTTGCAAACTCGGAAGCTTGCAAATTTGGAAGCTTGCAAATTCGGAAGCTTGCAAATTCGGACGATTTCAAATTCGGAAGCATGCAAATTCGGAAGCTTGCAAATTCCGAAGATTGCAAATTCGGAAGCTTGCAAATTCGGAAGCTTGCAAATTCGGACGATTTCAAATTCGGAAGCTTGCAAATTCGGAAGCTTGCAAATTCCGAAGATTGCAAATTCGGACGATTTCAAATTCGGAAGCTTGCAAATTCGGAAGATTGCAAATTCGGAAGCTTGCAAATTCGGAAGATTGCAAATTCGGACGATTTCAAATTCGGAAGCTTGCAAATTCGGAAGCTTGCAAATTTGGAAGCTTGCAAATTCGGAAGCTTGCAAATTCGGACAATTTCAAATTCGGAAGCTTGCAAATTCCGAAGATTGCAAATTCGGAAGCTTGCAAATTCGGACGATTTCAAATTCGGAAGCTTGCAAATTCGGAAGCTTGCAAATTCCGAAGATTGCAAATTCGGACGATTTCAAATTCGGAAGCTTGCAAATTCGGAAGATTGCAAATTCGGAAGCTTGCAAATTCGGAAGATTGCAAATTCGGACGATTTCAAATTCGGAAGCTTGCAAATTCGGAAGCTTGCAAATTTGGAAGCTTGCAAATTCGGAAGCTTGCAAATTCGGACAATTTCAAATTCGGAAGCTTGCAAATTCCGAAGATTGCAAATTCGGAAGCTTGCAAATTCGGACGATTTCTAATTCGGAAGCTTGCAAATTCGGAAGCTTGCAAATTCCGAAGATTGCACATTCGGAAGATTTCAAATTCGGAAAAATTCCAAATTCAGAAAATTCCAAATTCGGAAAATTGCAAATTCCTAAAATTTCAAATTTTCGACCATAGAACAATTGACTTCCACAGTCACGCACCCCAATTATTTCACACATAGTAACATATGCACACCGTAATTTGAGTGTAGAATGATTTAGGTATATAACTTGTATGTATAGTAATTTGGTACGTGCACAACAATCCCTGTTTATTTCTGTCCCATGTTATGATCAACGACTGCCTTCAGTGTATACCTGTTATAGTTCATTACACTTTGTCTACAGTCAGTCTAAAGTTACTAACCTAAAAATACTCCGAGTCGGACGTTGGTGACTAATACTTGGTACAGTAATGTCCAGATATATGACCTCAAATGTGGCCATATATTCAAAGAGGTGTATTTCCGAAGATTGACCAATATCTAGCTCTAATTATGTTTACAACTTCGTGTCTATTAAAAGAGTCGTCCAAAGTATTTTAAATACACCTGACAGTAAAGACACTTATTCAATTTGAAACTACATAATTAATTGAAACCACTTTATTCTGTGATTTTTTAGAACGCAAATTATATTGCCATCCATAAATAACTCAAGACTGTCGATGGATATCTCGATATTTACGCAGAAACATGCTTTTGCGGATACGATTTCTTGTTACAGGGATATCTGATTTCTGAAAAGTACAGGAAAGAAGAGAAAATGGCAAAAGGGATATCACCGTTGAATAGATTAACCTTTTTTCCTCGATGAACAAGTCGACACCTGAGATTCGTGTCACGTAGGTGAAAAAGTCACGAATCATGGGAACATCAATGGGAAAAAACTCATTCACTCGCTGACTATTCTTAGATTCGTCATGTGGCCCAGAAGAATATGCTTTATGCGTGTGGGAGGAAGGTCAGCTAGGTGTGCGATGTACAGTCGTCTGCAATTTTAGGTTCTTTAAGAGAGATATCGATTACTTCTTGAGATTTGGATTTGCAGATTTGAAGGTTTGGGAAATTGGAAATTTGGGGATTTGGGGATTTGGGGATTTGGGGATTTGGGGATTTGGGGATTTGGGGATTTGGGGATTTGGGGATTTGGGAATTTGGAGATTTAGAGATGTGGTGATTTGGTGTTTTGAGGATTTGGAAATTTAAGAAACTGGGAATTTGGAGATTTTGTGATTTGGGAATTGGGGGATTTGGAGAGTCAGACATGTGGTGATTTGGGGTTTTGAGGATTTGGAAATTTGAAGAGTTGGAGATTTGAGGATTTGGGGATTTAGAGATCTGGAAATTTGGAAATTTAGAGATTTGAAGGTATAGTGATTTGGGGATTTGAAGATTTGGAAATTTAGGAATTTGGAGATTTGGAGATTTGGAAATTTGAAGATTTGGAGATGTAGTTATTTGGGGATTTGAGGATTTGGAAGTTTAGGAACTTTAAAATTTAGAGATTTGGAAATTTGCAGATTTGTAAATTTGTAGATTTGGAGATTTGGAGATTTAGAGATTTAGAGATGTAGTAATTTGGGGATTGAAGATTTAGAAATTTAGTAACTTTAAAATTTAGAGATTGGTAGATTTGAGAATTTAGGAAGGTGTACATTTGAGCCTTGTAAATAAGGATATTTATAACTTTGAGGCTTTGAGGATTTAAAAATTTGAGAATATTATAACTTATTCACTGGATTTGAAGATTTAGGAATTTGGACATTTATTGATTTGAGTATTTCAGTCTTCTATCACTCATACATTTTAAATGTGTCAATTTCGCCATTTGAAATTAAAAATATTTGTATATCTACTTTGAATAAAAATTCAGAAAGTTAGAATTTTCATAATTCAACAATTCAAAAATCTACGAATAACTATTAAATTTGTAGAACTATATCTATAGAACAAATTAGCACATTTGAATCATCGAAAACTCGGAAGCATGAAAAATACTCTTCCTGAAAAGGCCTACGTTACATCCTACATTATACCGTTCTAAATTTAAACCGAAACTATCTAAGAACAATTCTCCACGTCAGTTTCCTGACGTCTAACATATAACTTGAAGTATGATTTGATAGATAAACTTGGAGTTGCAATTACATTCTCGAGCGAAGACACTCTTTCGCTCACTTTGTGAAAACAAGCGTAGGCGAAGCATGTAGATGAGTTCCAAGAGCACTAACGGAGAAAGTTTATCGGTTTTCCGTCCGCTTCTGAGTTTATCTTATAAATCAAGGAAGCATATCTTCCTCGAATAGGAAGAAGATTGTTAATCTGTGAATTGGATTCTAAATTCGATTTCGGGATCTCTTTGCAATTTACTATACGGTAAAAACCATGAAATTATAAATCAAGTGCTAGAAATGAATTTTTATATGAATAAATGAATAATATAAATAAATGTTATAACTTGTGGATAAATAAATTACTGCGTATCACGAGACAGCTTGAGTTTTTACGAGTAAAGTTTAATAGTAATGAGTTCCTTTAGGAAATGATTTACATTTAACAGTAATGAAATAGTATCAGTAATACGAATACTGGTATATATTAATTTTATCGAGATTTAGTTAAATTTTATATTTGTTATTTTGCATTTCTTTTTGCTGTTACTATTGTTTGTTATAGACATTTGGTTCATGTGTAATAACTTGGTTAAACGAAACGTTTATTAGTTGAAGTAATATAGAGTTGAAGTAATGTAACATATGTACTGATGCCAACCCATGTGTTGGCGCGTGAACAGCTGATGTGTTTAGAAGAACTACAGCTGCAAATTCGGAGATTGCAAATTCGGAAGTTTGCAAATTCGGAAAATTCCAAATTCGAAAGCATGCAAATTTGGAAGATTGGAAATTCGGACGATTTCTAATTCGGAAGCTTGCAAATTCGGAAAATTCCAAATTCGAAAGATTGCAAATTCGAAAGTTTGCAAATTCGAAAGATTGGAAATTCGGAAGTTCGCAAATTCGGACGATTTCTAATTCGGGAGCTTGCAAATTCGGACGATTTCAAATTCGGAAGCTTGCAAATTCGGAAGATTGCAAATTCGGAAAATTCCAAATTCGAAAGATTGCAAATTCGGAAGCTTGTAAATTCGGAACATTGGAAATTCGGACGATTTCAAATTCGGAAGATTGCAAATTCGGGAGATTGCAAATTCGGAAGCTTGCGAATTCGGAAGCTTGCAAATTCGGAAGATTGCAAATTCGGGAGATTGCAAATTTGGAAGCTTGCGAATTCGGAAGCTTGCAAATTAGGAAAATTCCAAATTCGAAAGATTCCAAATTCAAAAGATTGCAAATTCGAAAGCTTGCAAATTCGGGCGATTCAAATTCAGAAGCTTGCAAATTCGGGCGATTTCAAATTCGAAAGATTGCAAATTCAGTAGATAAAAGTCTGCAAACATCTCTCAAGTGATAAAAAAAATTGCTACTTACGTTCAGCAATCATTATCGTAATTATTACTCCTATTTGCCCAAATATAACGCCCTAAGTGTTCACAGTATTCATATACCATCCTTTCCTTTGTACCTCCTGCGCCAACTCATGGTTTACCATCAGTACATCATTAAAAACAACTACTCACCTGAACCAAACGATACTCTAATACTCTAACCAAATATAAACCACATAACTTTAAAAATCATACTCTTAGAGTACAAATCATTAACTAAAAATAGTCTCATGACTAACAATGTAACTATGTTTCATTGTCACAAAAGTGGATAATCCGTTTCATCGTTCATTTGACCATACGTCGACACGTTATCAGACGTTATTATCCTGTCATCATTTAATTTATCGAATATCTGTTCCCCGGTGTTCCATTCGTTCATTGCATTGATTAAAGACATTCGTCTGGAATTGTTTCAAGTTTGATCCGATACCTATCACGATAGATCATCGGTCGTGAATCAGAGTAAAGCAATTCATTTCTATTAAATCAGCTCATCTTTCTTCCGATGCTCTTATATGTACACCAATGATTCCAAGGCTTCTATCGGATTATTCGAAATCGTCACGGAGAATATTTGCATCGATTATTCAGAAGAAATATATCTCGATATTATAAATAAACCGCGCGTATGTTCCGGTTCAAATTTAGCGACTTCTATCATGCGACTTTGCGCGAAATCGTTTTCTGGATTTGAACGGAGGAGGATGTTATACTTTAATCTTTGTACTAATATTCTGGGCTCATTTTGAATAGGGTACGGATATAACATATGGCAAGTACACGAAGTTTATTTGTGGAGTTCAGACATATTGGGAATATTATGTTTATACAGGAAAGCGTGGCTTAATTTTGTTATATAATTTAACTGTGTGTAAATATTATATATTACGTACTTTTATATAATTCGACTGTGTATAAAGTTATATTATAATTTTTATGTAATTTAACTTTAAATAACATTATATTTTTTATGTAATTCAAACTTGCAACGATATCGTTTGAACTGTACAAAAATCATAAGCGTACGTTTTTAGTGTCTCATTACGAAATTGATCAATCTTTTATAATAAAAAAAAATGATCAAATATGAATAAATATTTAAACTTATTCATTTTAAAGGCTAGGTTGAAATATGCATTCTGTACTTTATTAATTCGTACAAACATACATATATGAAGACAGCTTAAATTTTTTAATTAATAATTTAAGTCAATAATTACTTGCACAAAATATTTATGTATATTAATTATTTACTTATATACAAAATATTTATTTTTTTTTCCAGAAGATTAATATAGACGTTCAATTATCTACATGTAGAAATATTTGAAATTCATTATGTATTTAATAATATGAAATTTATTTTGTATTTAAAAATTCAACTAACGAAAATGAAGTCTTCAATCAAAGTAATATTCGACGTTACTCGAACATTTTTTAACCAAATTGTACATTATGTAAGAGAGGAATCTTCGAAAGACGATGATCTAACAGTGTTACTTAAGAAAACCACATCAAAATTAATATTATTCGAACGATCGTTTTGATGTTACGAGCAGGTTTACATGTAACAGTAAAAGGTATTAACGATGCATTGTCCGTACTTTCACGTTCATCGTGGTTGGTAGCATTGTTCCAAACTTTTTCAGCCTGAAACGAATGATCGATTCTCGGAATCTTGACCCACCCGAAAGTCCCTCTGAATACCGCTTTTCAGGAAAAAATGCAGCCAGCAGAATGGTTGTCCAAAGTAAATAAGGCTTTCGCTTCGGAACCGAGCGAAAGCGCCTTTCTGTAGAATTATTTTCACCCGAGGACTTTGTAGCTTTGACATCTTTTGTCTTTGCGACTTTTGTAATTTTGGGAAATTGGAACTTTGAGGATTTTAGGGCTCTGGGGTTTTAGAATTGTGTGGTTTTGGAATTTTTAGGATTTGGGACATTTGTGGTGTGAAATTTTTGGGAGACAGAATTTTGCAATTTTGAAGTTTTGGGATTTTGAGATTATGAGAATTTGAGACTTTGTAATTTTGGAATTTTGAAATTTTGGAGATTTAGAATTTTGCAGGTTTGGAATTTTGGAATTTTTAAATTATGGAGATTCAGAACTTTGCAGTTTTGGAATTTTCAAAATTTTAAATTATGGAGATTCAGGACTTTGCAGGTTTGGAAATTTTTAATTTTGAAAATTTAAGTATTTGGGAATTAAAGGCTTAGGAGAATTTTTATTTTAAAAATTTGTAAATGTTAAGAATTTGGAATTTTTAAATTTGGAAGTTTACAAATTTTATGATATTAGAATACGAACAGTTGCAATTTTTAAATTTGTATTCTCAAAAATCACCCTTGAACCTTCAAGTCCGCGAATCTTACAAATTTTTCAATTTCTAGTTTTGTAACATTAGAACTTCAAAAAATAACAAAATTGTACCCATTGCAAAAGATTATATTTTTCAAAAGTATTATTCTATAAAAAGTTTAAAAAGTCCTCATAAGCTATTCTACTACAAAATTAATTACAGGAAATATCTTTAATTTAACCAGTGACTCAGATGCCCTTCCACAACCAGTAATACGTTTTCAATCAAATCCAACCGTATTACGACGTTGCAAATTAACCGATATTGATCTTCTGTTCATTGGTTTCGACATAGAGTGCATAAAGGCAGCAAGAAATCGATAGATAAAGCGTAATATGTAGATCGTAATGTTGAACTGAGAATCACTGTTGTTCTCTAATCTCGAGAGGTGTCTCTCGACATTATACCCGGTTATGAATGTAACACCGAGGGCGGTGACTGACATTTTTACGTTAAAGATAAGCCTACGTGTTTCTTTCTTTTTTCCGCATAATTTGGCGGGGTGTGTACACACGTGACAACCGCCTTTCATTTCCTGGGCTTCTTGTACCCTGCTGCGTGGGAGATGAATCGGTATTCAGTTGCACATAGTTTCTTCGCATGCGACTGCGAAAGACTTCATAAAAGACTTTTCATTCAGTTGCACACGCAAATACCTTTCGAATAAACTCGTCATACTGCTGCGATGACAAAAATGTTCTACTGACAGATATGTTAAACGTTTTTGATTATACTCTACCCTTCTTTCATTTTTCAATATGGCTTTACCATAAAGACGGTTGAAATTTTCTTATTCACTTTCTTTTCCAACCTTTTGCGTTTCTAAATTTTTCTGACTTCGTAAAAATTCCAAGCATTACAGCATAAAATTTTCTAATCGCGAAATCCATATACTTTTTTAATTTCTATGCTTGTACAACTCAATTATTCTGTAATTTAATTTAAACATGTTTTAAGTTTCTACATTTTTAAGTCTCTACACAAATTTCAATTTCAATTTTTATTTCAAACTTCAATTTTCACATTTCTAAATTTTCACACTTTCAAAGTACCAAATTGTTAAACCAGAAATTGTCTTAGCAGTACATTCCACAGCACCGCTATTTTCTCCAAAACAATCCGCCATGTTCCACACTATACATCAAGTAACTTCCTCAATTTACAGAAAAGTTGAATTTCAATCTCCGGGTGACAGTAAAAAATACACTTTCATTCTGCTTATCGGAAAGAATTATATAACCCCGCGAATTTGTGGCATTACACGAATCCGTAATTACAGATAGCAATCAGAAAAGCTACTTCCAGTAATAGTAAAATATACAGTTTACGGGGTGTTACAAAATACAGCGATTGCATAGTGCATATTTGCAAGAAGATGCAGTAAACGTTTAACGAGTATAATTAATAGTACATATGAAATTTTACGATTTTACTGAAACATGTATATAGGAGGATCCATTGGAGATACGATTCGTTATCGTAGCGAGGCGGTCATTATTTATTTATCAACATGCGTTCGTACACGCCGGCGCCACGCGCGGAGAATCCCTGCTCCTGTGTCACTCGCGCTCGTGCACGCGTATATACTCGCACACGCGTATGCACACATGCATATACACAGACAACAAAATGGCTCTCACACAGTCGCGCTCGGTTGCGCAGAAGGGGATTTCTGTCTCCTCCCCTCTCCGCGGCCCTCCCTGCCCCGCCCCCTCCTCGTCGACCGCCACGCTGCCCAACCCACACCGCGGTTATAAAAAGACCGCGCGCAGCCGCGGGTACTTTCAGTAAGGCTCGAGACCTCGTAGCGGTTTGTTTTGAATTTCTATTCGAATCGAACAACGAAACCTGTAAACCGTATTTCTCGTTGAAATTCGACACTTCGAAAGTTCGAAAACCAGTGAAAGACAGTGCGTCCGCTCTATTTGTGCTTTCGTCTGTCGTCCAGTTTTCGAAGATCCCAGCGAAATGTAAGTTGAAAAACTTGTACATAACTTGTCGCAAACGTTGGTTACGGTAATGCATGTGTCCGCGAATGATGTATGAGTTTTGTCGAGGAATGTGAACGGTACAAAAGTGATTTCCAATAGAACGTGTATTTCTTTGGTTCTCGGTGTTCGTTCTCTTCGTTCTCGTGTTCATGCTTTCACCGTGTTTTTCTTTCAAGAAAGTATATCGAAGCGGGAAGATCGACTTTTTCGTTAGACCATAATTGTTTGGTAAACACACGGAGTAAGAAGGTGACGTTCGCGAGAGCGGTCGAGGAATTTTTGCTTTTTTGAAGGGGATAAATGAAGGTAGCGTGGGAATCAATACTCTCTACGGCGCGTCGTTGAGTCGTGCAACTAACTTCAGATTGGTTCTTCCTTCTGACGCCCCAACGGCCCTAAGGGTGCGTTTAGAACGAATGACCAACATTAAAAACATTCATTCCGTCTCGTTAAATATAAACGATCGAACTACATGCTCGGTCACAAGTCACATCAAATTAACTCGTTAATACTGCGTATGTGCAACAGTTTCGTATGCCTCTTGCAGTTGTAAAGATTTTTTTCATTATTTATTTATTAAATGTACAACTAAATATCTTACCTTAGAATATTATAAAAAATAATTCATATGAGTTAATTTTAATTAGAACATGCCGAAGTCGAATTCAAACGCGTGAAAGTAAATTGTTTGGAATCGAATCACGTCGAATCGAGAACGCGCCAAATCGCATCGAAATAAATCACGTTAAATTGAATCGCGTTCAGTAGAATCTCATGAAATTGAAATACATTAAATCGATTCGACGAACGAGCATATTTGCAGTGTATTCGCCCAGTGTAAACACACCTTAAAAACCGTGCATCGACCGAAGTTTTGACCGTTGGGTGCCGACGATCAAAACACTGCAGACACGAAAACCTGTTTACAGCGAGTCTCTTCTGAAAATTGAAAATTCCAAGCTGAAATTTTTATGATCGAGAAACGGAGGATAGTTGACTTTTTTTAAAGATATCTTCGATACGCGATAAACGAGGTCACATTTCGATGTTGCAGTGTTTGTTTGTGTAAAGTATGTACTCGTTGGAAACCCGTTACACCAGTCGTGTGACGGTGACTTCCAGAGACGGAATTTTAATTTCTCAATCCTGCTAACGCTTCGTTGCATTCCTGACCGTTTCACTCATGCGTGTCGCCTGCAAACATTTTGTCGGTCTAGTGTGAACACCATAAGCAAAACACTGTGAAACGGAGTCAATTTTCCGTGTATTTCTTTTCGAAGTACTTTTAAATGTATCTTGATCGTTCTCGCTCGAATGTCACCTTGATTAGAAAATAAATGATTCGGCTCATTGAAATATTCAAGCGAAAGCAGATTTTTTCGTGTAGCGTGATTTAGCATTACAATTAGCTATTTAAAGACAGCGGTAATTTATTCGATATCTTATAAATGATCATCGAGGTTTCCGCTAATTTTCCACTGCTTTCCTTTTATCGATATTCACATACTATTTTCATAATTTTGCATAGTATCAATAAATTACATTTTTTCGTTGTTCTAAACATTTCAATATATAAGTGGAAGTTTATAAATAATTTTTCTTTTGTACTACGCAACCGCAATTCAAATTTCCCGCGCGATTGCTTTCTTACGACAGATTCACGAAAAATCGTATATGATAATGTTAATTAAGTTTGAAACGATTAAATATTTTTTCTATAATTATAAATACGTTTTATTATGATAATTGTTTTTAATAACAATTAAAAGTTTGTCAATCTTTACTACAACTTTTACCCTTGGCGCATTTAGCGATGATGCCTCAAAAAGGAAACCGCGATCCACTGTCATTCCATACATAACTCGGGACATTATGCAATCGAAGGTCCTCACAATGTCGTCGCTCCGCGGCAATTTAAATATTGCAATTACATAAAGTCACCAGAACCATAACTCGTGCGATTTTCTTGTTCCGTGACGACCAAGGATATTCCTCGTTTCGTTGTAATTTTCTTTCGTTTCTCCGATCGCAACTGCCAATTTGATAATTTCCTTATCTCTGTTCTTTTGAAGTATTCATTTACTATGCATTTTAATAAAGCGAATATACTTACTTTAATCTCCATAGATTATTTTTCTGTCAAAGTATTAACAGATATAATTATACATTTTAATAAAGTGAGATACATACTGATAAATTTCTTGAGCAAAAATATTTTAGTCATTTTAACGTTTCGTGAGTTTGAACCACGATACAATATCACGGTCACGTAAACCGGAAAAAGAGCAAATCCCACGAAGGTGAATCGAATTTCGCATATTTCTGTTCGCATCCTGCAGCAGAAGCGACCTGATTCCACTTTCGTTCTGTAGCTACGCATCCGCGTGGGAGTTTAGCCAGAATAGCTAGCGAGGTCGATCGATATCTCGAATTCAGCCCCCTCCCTGTATCTCGAGAGATCGTCACGACCTCGAGGGTTGTTGGCCTCGTTTCAACCCCCTCGAGGGATCGGTTACGTACAGGGTGTTCCAAGTGGCCGTTTGAGACGGCGCATAAATTAATCATTTTCTGAGACTGCTAATGAGAGACAAGATAAAGATTGTGCTTTTCAAATTAAAGTGGCGTGGTCCAACAGGTGAAACGTTGTTGCTGATATTACGCTATTGTGTACGTGGTATAATAGACGATATAATAGACTGATCGATTTTAATTAATTATTTGTAAGAAAAGGAGGAATGCGGTTTATGTACTGATTACTTGATGTTATTTAATCAACAGTTATATTATCTAATTCTTCATTTGCATATGTATCTAAATTCTGTGCGTCAATGTTACGTGTTATGTCTATCTCGTTAATTGACTTTTTGTAACTGATATTTCTCCAAAGTATAATTAAGAGCGCATACTTAACTGGAAAGGATCTAACGTTCAAAAGTCGAGTTTCTGTGTGTTTAAAATTGATACTTTCTGGAATGCTTGTTAGCTGGGCTATTTCGGGGTGGCTTCGAGTCACCCCATATGCGGGAGCAACGACTAGGGTGGAGAACTCCTTTACGGGTCATGCAATTGGGTTATCCCGGTTCGCACCCGAGGAAAGTGGCAGCAGCTACGCAAAACACACATCCGTTTCCGCTTGTCGGTCTGAACTTTCCTGTAGGAAAATTTTTCTGTCAACTACGTGTCACTGTCTGTGAATATTAATGTCTTACAGGGAAAAACACCAGGAAGAATACGTCTAATTCATATTAATTTAACTTATTGAAATAAAAATTCATTTTTATTCATTTATGGACGATTAATATATGATTAGCGAATATTGAAAAATTGAATAGATTATAGTTTCGATATAATGACAGTCTTGTGCGAACTTATGCCAGCTTTTGCATAGTAATCATATCAGTGACCGTGCAACTGGTAAAATTATTTGAATAATTTCATATATTTCCAATTTGAACAATTTTTTGTTGATACAGTTACATTGCGATATAACGTTAGTATACGGTAATGTGGTGCTACCTCATTTCCATAGTTCAATTTCGTTTGATTTAATTTAATTATTTGAAGGTGAATATCTCTTTAGTGCATAGGGAAGACTGTAACGTTTAATACTGTACTAAATATGCAGTAGGGATATTCAGTCGAAAATGACAACAGACACGCTCTACTTTAAAGCTCATTGTGTGAACCTTAAAATACATCGGAATTGTAGATGTACACGAATTGGGATCGCATAATATAAATATACACGTACCGTGCACGTGCATAAAGGTTACGTATAAATATCGTGGACGTTTTCAAATGTCACGTTAAATCGCTATAAATGGGTAACAGAAAAGTCAAGAGAAATGTTTTATATTTTTTAATTTGGAAATTTGGGGGTTTGAGAATTGGGAAGTAGGTAAATTTGGAAATTTAGGGATTTTGGGATTTGGAGATTTAGGGATTTAGGGATTTAGGGTTTTGGGAATTTAGGAATTCAGGGATTTAGGGGTTTGGGAGTTTAGGGATTTAGGGGTTTGGGAATTTAGGGATTTAGAGATTTGTGGATTTAGGGGTTTAAGGATTTAGGGATTTGGGAGTTTGGAGATTTAAGGATTTGAAAATTTAGGAATTTGGGGATTTTGGGATTAGGTGGATTAGGAATTTGAGGATTTTGGGATTAGGTGATTTAAGAATTTGGAATTTGGGGATTTAAGGATTTGGAAATTTAGGAATTTGGAGATTTTGGTATTTGGAAATTTAGGAATTCGGGGATCTAGGGATTTGGAAATGTAAGAATTTGGATATTGAGATTTGGAAATTTGGAAATTTGAAGGTCTATGGGAATTGGGAATTGAGAAATTTGAAGGTCTGGGGATTTAGAAACTTAGAAATCTGAAAATTTAGAAACTTAACAACTTGAAAATTTGGAAATTAAAAAATTCAGAAATATAGAAATTTTACAACTGAAAAATTAACAGTTCCCTCACAGTTTTACAAGAAAAAGGAGGCATATGATCCACTACAAGAAATTTTGTAAAAGTTAGATTTTTCTTCTTGACCCAGATTTTATTTTTTAGTTCGTTTAAACACTGGCATTAAGTTATAAAAGCAATTCAAAAAAGTAGGTCCAATTAATTAACTCGTGAAAGTACAGTATTAAATTGTAGAAGGACTTGCAAACTATTCGGAATTTCTACCTCGCTTATTTCTTTTGTCCTTTCTAATTTTTAAATTGAATTGAAAAATAAAAAATAATACGAACCATAAAATCGCCTACTTCTTTAATAGTAAATAAATATCTTTCTATTTCTGGTTCTCCGATTACGTAAAAAATTACCAAAACCTTGAAAAGTTTAAATATTCTCACGTGTGTCGAACGTCATATTTTAATTAACATTGAATTCAATTCCTCGTTCAAAAATACATGAGAAACTACGTATCCATTATTCATCGAAATGTTTGAGAAACTAGACGAAACCAGAAAGGAAGCATTAATTGCACGGAAAAAGAATTAGCAGTTTGACCCGTTTTTAAATCGAGGCTTTAAAACTCCCAGAGTCGTGGAGTTCAGAAGTTCTTTTCTGATTGAACATTGAAGGTATCGATTATTCACGCGCGCAACAGAACAAAGAATATCAAACGCGTGCTCAGCCGGATAAGAAAGGTTAAATAGAATCATGTTGTACATAGTTCGTTCTTTGTATTCCGCGAATACAAAATCGAAATTCGAAGTTAAACAGCGACGAACGCGAGGAAAGTCTATTTTAATGCATATAGCGTGGTATTGCACGTGTGCATGTTACGTTTATTTGGGGATGACGACTTTGGGGGAAAACGTAGAGACATTTAGACGTTGTCAAATTTTTTGGTTTACGAATTTGGGGAGTTTAGAGGATTTTGGGATTGAGATTTGAGGAATTTGAAGATTTAAGGTTTTACATTTTTTTAGTTTAGGGACTTGGGAGTTTGGAAATTTTGAAATTTGGGGATGTTGGAAATTTAGGGGTGAATTTGGGGATTTAAGGTAGATGGGGATCTTGAAAATTTAGAAGTTTGGGGATTTGAGACATTCAGGATTTTGGGGGGTTGAAGTTAGGGAATTTGGGGATTTGAGGAATTTAGGAATTTGGGGAATGAAAAATTGAGAAAGTTGAGGATTTGGGAAATTTAGGAATTTAGGGGGTTAAAATTAAGGAAGTTGAGGATTTGGAAAATTTAGGAATTTGGGGGATGAAAAATTAAGGAAGTTGAGGATTTGGAAAATTTAGGAATTTAGAGGGTTAAAATTAAGGAAGTTGAGGATTTGGAAAATTTAGGAATTTGAACTATTGAAAATTAGTAATTTGAGAATTTTGTGTTCTGAAAATTTAAAAACTTATAAATTCGTAACCTTAAAGAAAATATGAAGTATTTAAAAATTTGAGTATCTAAGCTTTATGAGTTCCTTAAAATTGAAAATTCAAAAATATAACTAACAAGTTTACCAATTTGAAGTATTAAAAAAATTCAGAAATTTAATTTTTAACTTCAAACTTTACTACTTTGAAAATTCAGTAACTTGAAATTTTCTAACTACCCAATTACCTAAACCCACATCTCCCTAGACAATCTTCCCTCAGCTCCACAATCCACAAACCCATTCACCATTAGAAAAACGCGACGGTTTCTATTTTCGCAACAGAAGGTTGCAACAAAGCACCGATGAAACTGTTACTTTTGCAATCGGGAAACGCCTTGATTACTATACCAGTATCAATTAACTCCATCTCTAAGACTGCGCAAGCTCGTCTGAGCGCAGCAGGTAGATAGATTTCCGATGGCTACACGTGAAAGGGTTCAATCGTGGGTGAAATTTTCAATGAAACACGAATTGCTCGATAAAATTACTCGGTGACGTAGTTGCAGGTTGCATAGAATGAACGACAAAATGGTGACGTAGCAACTAAGGTGTAGGAGACTTGTGACGTGGTGAACGATATTTTTAGAGGAGAATGATGTGCAATATGACCGCGTTTGGTTCGAAACCTTTTTTTGTATGAACGATTGCAGTTGGTAACGACTTTGGTATATTTATACCACAGGTAGATCTTCGCAATCAGGACAGACTATGTCTTTGAAACTTGTAGGTAGAGCAAAGTAGAGCAAAACAAGGAGTTTACAACGATGGAAGACTATTAACCCCTTGAGTCTCAACCACTAAGTCTTGTACATGATAAACTTTACTCGAATTAATACGCTTTAATTTGGAGTTGAATTATTCAAGTTCATCAGGATAATCAACGATTGCACAACACCAAATTGGCATAACATTTAAACTTTCTTTATCTGTTTCAATATTGCAGCTGTGTCAGTTCTGACGCACCTGACAAATCATAGTGTAAGGGTTACACAAAAAATTCCTTTATGGAGTGAAAGATTTTCGTGTTTCTTTTCTTATTCTTTCTGGCCTTTGTCGAAGAGAAAAATTTCGTGTGCTACATCTGCTTTCGAACTTGATTTAAACCCTTGCACTATTTTGACGAGTCGTGACTCGTACTTGGTGAACAATTTTAGTGGAATATGCTCTAATTTGGAGTCCAAGTTCAAAATTTGTATAGTCAATGATTGATACCAAATTGATATAACATTTCAACTTTGTTTTAATATTGTAACTATTAATTCTGACGCACCTGATAATAGTGGGTTAAGTCCAGATTGAGGACAGAATACTTCCAACGTGATTTTTGAGATATCTACAGGAAAATTGATATTTTCCTTGTTTATCGTTTGTTGTTTTGGTCAGTACGGCTTCTAAAAATATGCAGATATGCGACTTCGTAAGTCCAGTATTTTGAAACAATATTTTGCCAAAAAACAATATTTTGTCATGCTTTTTTTGTTCAGAAATATTCTTTAGACTTGTACGGACTCTGATTTTGTAATTTCGTTTTAAAAACATTTTACAAAATATTTCTTTTGTTTGTTATAATACCTGATTGTGCGATGAGTATAATAAATAATGTACACGGTTAACACTTTAGCTGTCGCGTCATCCACATATGGCTTAAATTTCCATACGAATGTACCACCTATTTTCTTTTAGAATTACGTAACTGAAAATACTCGTACGTACTTAGAGTTATGAATAATAAATATAGTAAATATTGTGCAAATACTTGCTAATAATTGTTACAAATAAGGGAACTGACTCAGAAAATAGTCTCAATATTTTTAGCGTTAAAATTGTTTCTTAGTTTACGTTAATTTTAATTTTATATTCTTCCATTTATTAAAATTCGTAGAGTGCATTCGAAAATAAACGAAATATCAGATCTACAGGTTCTAACTCCAGAAACATTCACTTTTAAGGTTAGCTACCGTTGGATTAACCCCTTGAGCACCTTTTAACTCCTTTCACGTGACGAGCTTCTAAGATTAGCTCCAAGAACGCTTTCGCCTCTTTTGACCCGTTAGTTTACGAGGAAAACGGGTTCGCGAACTGTTGGCAAGAATCCCGAGACGATAGTTGGAGGAGTTCACGTGATTCAGTATTTTTATTTTCTTAGGCTATCCCCAGAATAGAAGAGCTTTGAGAAAAGAGTGGATACGTGAGTACAGTGACGAGTAGGCTTCCATAGGGAAAATGGCGGTGTAATGCAAACTTAACGCGAGTTTACCTAAACTTTAAATTGAAACTTTGTAAATTCATTCATTTTAAATTCGTAAACTTTGAGTCATTCAAATACTAAATTTTATAGATCTCAAAATTCCATAGTTCTTAATGTATCAAATTCTCAAATTTAAAAATTCCTAAATTTCAAACTTTTTGATTTATCAAAGACTGAAATTTATAAATCTTTGAATTTCCAAATTTTCAATCTTCTATGTTCCTAGAGTCCCAAATTCTCAAATCCCCAAATTCCTAAATTTCCAAATTTTCAATCTTCCAAATTTCTAAATTTCCAAATCTCTAAATTCCCAAATTTTCAATCTCTCAAGTCCCTAGAGTCCCAAATTCTCAAATCCCCAAATTCCTAAATTTCTAAATCACTAAATTCCCAAATTTGCAATTTCCCAAATTCCGAAATTTCCAAATTTCTAAATTTCCAAATTCCTAAATTCCCAAATTCCTAAATTCCTAAATTTCCAAATTTCTAAATTTCCAAATTCCTAAATTTCTAAATTTCCAAATTCCCAAATTTCCAAATTTCCAAATTCCTAAATTTCCAAATTTCTAAATTCCCAAATTTCCAATCTCCCAAGTCCCCAGAATTCCAAATTCTTAAATCCCCAAATTCCCAAATTTCCAAATCACTAAATTCCCAAATTTTCACCTCCCAAAATTTCTAAACCCCCAAATTTTGAATTCTTCAATTCCTCAAATTCCCCATATCCCAAATTTCCAAAATCCTAAAATTTTCAAAATCCCAAAATTTCCAATCTCCCTTTTCTCAATCTTCCACCTCTCCAAAACTAAAATTTCCAACTACCTAAATTTAAAATTTCCCAAATCGTTAAATTTCCAAATATTTCTATTAGTCTTGTTATTAAAGTCTCGTTCAAACAAAAGCTTGAACGTGCTTGTATTTGCATAACGCACAAGGGATATTCTATAAAAAGCATACCCCTTGTGTTTGTATCGATTTCCAGTTCTCTTATGTACATATAATCGAAAATGTAGCACGCGCAGCTATAGAACTTCGTTTTGTATTCTTCGCGTTAAAAATAATCCCGTTATTTTTAGAAGCAACTATTTTTACAATTGTATTACTGTTGCGTTCAGGAACGTCGCAGTGACACGTGACAATACTTCTCCTTACCGATTTTCATCCTTTTTTGTTCGTTTTCGTACTTTCATTTCGAACCACATGTTTTGCAACTTTACACGAATGATTAACATATTTTTTATATTGTATTTTATCTTTTAGACACCAATTATTTCCGTGATTCTTTAATGAAAAGATTTCACTCGAGGTTTCGTTAATTATACGTGTGATCAAATTTAATTATACATGATGATATTTAATTATACGTATGATCAAATTATACTTGATAATTTAACTTAACTTCGGGGCTTTTAATGTAATTTAATAAAAAATCGCCTGACGAAATTTATCATTCAATCATTTCGTAATTTATTAATTAAACTTTGAACCTTTTTTGAACCGCGCTATTAAAACTTCGTTTGTGTAAAATTGAGTTTAAAGTTTCTTTAGTCTGATCATTGCGATAATCGTTTCGATAATTATTTAAATATCGTTTCGATTAAATGATGTGTTTCGATTATTTGATAATGAAATTTGCAATTTTAGAAAGTGGAGTTTGAATAGAAACAAATTTTAAAATGTAGATAAATTTGATTTAATTACATTTTAACAAAAAAGAAAATTTAACAAGTTTTAATAAATTTTTTTTTGTTAAAACATAAACGTATAACAAAATCAATTGAATTGATTGATGAAATAAATTTATTATATTTAATAGATGTGTTTCATTTATCAATGCAATTATTTAGAAAATTTTCCAATCGATTTATTACAAATGAATGTTCATATAATATTAACATGAAAGTTCCGATTCATTTATATTTTACAACAACCTCGAAGTTATCAGTTTTAATTTAAAAACCGTATTGGCATTTGCAAATAAACTAATAGAATAGTGATGGAAAGCTGATCAAACAGTGGACCCCGATAGACCTTGTTCATCTCGTTTTATGTAAAATACGGAAACGTTGTTGGCGTTTCGTAAACAAGTGTCACTGTTAGATAATGAATCGATTTTGAGTTCATCGATCGACGTACACAAAACAGTGTTTGAGGAAATTACGTCTATGTAATTATTTCACAGGCCGAATTGCGTACATTTGCGTTCAGTTGTGCAAATTCGATCTGCGTTCTATCTTTTTCAATCCCTGTTATTTATTCGTCAAGTGCGTCATTTGAAAGTTATCTTCTACTATAATATTGAAACTAGTATAGAAAGTTGAAATGTTTTTACTATTTTATGATTGGTGATTATTTTTTATTGTGTAAAATATATTTGGACTTTAAAATTGAATTGATTTCAAATTGAAGAGTATTCAAAATTTGAAAAAAGAGTTTAAGATATTTGAACTTTGAGTGCGTCACAAGTTGAAGTACGATAAATTAATTTTCGAACAATAATTGCAAATAATTGCAATTCCTCTCCTTACATAAATTTGATTTAATGTAATTTAAACGAAAAATCTGACTTAATATTAATGAATATTTTACATTGTTACATTACATAATATTGTACTATACTTACATAGAATTAATCAAACGACCTCGTGAATAAATAAACAGTCCAATCATCGGTAATTTCCTTTCGAACACTGTTAATGGAATCCCCGTTTATCTTAATGAATGCAGGCAAATTAACACAGGATTTCCCAAAACTTTGATTGCTATCTTCATTTTAACGAATTAATAATGAGTTTGGATATTTGGCGTGAATATATTGCTTTTGATTACAGTTGGACATTGGTCGAATAATTTTGAAACGAAGGTTGTTGGAAATATTATATTCGAAGGTTGAAGGAAATTCGTACGTTTGCATATTAACAGAAAGATTTCTAATTCTGGGATTTGAATATTTTTGAATTTGAGAATTTGAAAATTTTACGATTTAGTAATTTAAAGAAAGAGAAATTGAAAGATTTAATCATTTGAAAAATATAAAGATTTATTAGTTTGAGAAATTTGAAGATTCAGTCATTTGAGAAATTTGAAGATATAATAATTTAAAAACGTGAAGATACAGAAATTTCAAACCTAAAAATTAAAAAACCATCAAACTATCAATAATCCCAAAAATCAAATATCCAATAATCCCAAAATCGAAAACAAATCTTTCCTCCTACAAATAATAATTTGAAGCGGCCCGGGAATTCAAATGCAAGTTGCGCGCGCAACCTGCGTCCGAACTGCGCGCGCACCTCAGACTTGCGCGCAAAATTCGAACCGCCATCCATCCACGAAACTATTTCGCATACATAATTAAATTCTCCGCCATTTGATTGATCTCCCATTTCGTAATGTCGATTTCATAAACCAGTAAAACGGCAAGTTAAATAAAAATTTCATAAGCCACACGTTTGTTTCGTCTGTTTTCCATTTGACGCGTCAACGGAACGCGTCTTGTTTCATAATAACCGTGTAATCGGCTTAATAATTACGAACATCGTGCTGAACAAAGCCGATAAATACTTTATCCTTGACGTCATCCAGTGTTTGCAACAGTAAGCATTTCTTATTGAATTCTCTGGAATAAATACGCGTAATGAGTCAAGGAAAATATTTGTGCATTCTTAACTTCCGATCGAGAAGGCAATGACACAAAAACATGTACATATGTGCACCACTACATTCTCTTTGCTGAATGTTTGATCTTCTGACACCAAGATACTTCATATATTACACTATGGAACGAGTCAAGGCATAAAATAACGCTTCGCACGATTTATTTGCAACTCATAAATAATTCATACACTCTTCCCATAACATTACCCGACGATAAATTTATTTGTACTTTATAACCGACGCTCAAAATTAACGAAAATTACCGGGGAACAAATTTCTAAATTTCATAACCCATTTCATAATCGACTAAAAAGCAGTGAAAGGTCTTTCCTCGATAATTTCCCTAGAAATACCTCACAGATGACTGTACAAGCTATCAAATAACTGTTTGAAGTTTTCATCGCGATATTGTCCTGAAACGGTTCATTTCACAGAGTGCTTTCTACCTTCATAGTTCCCTTTCGTTCTCGATTATATAATCTGTTACGCGAAGGGAGCTCTTCAGTTGATCAAAATAAAGGATTCAGAGCATGTCTCGCAATCGCATTGAGCTTTCTTTCTACGGAGAAAGTAAAAGTTGTGTGTTCCGTGCCAAGGCGAGATCCGCTGGTGAAACTTATCGCGGTTGTCCTTCGCGGTTCGCGTTCGTGTGCCACATTTCTGAAGTCAAGTACAAGTCTGGCTTCCCTAGGGAAATATCGCAATCGGGCAAGAGGACACTTGTTCATTTTAATGAAGCTTTAGATATTGCAAAATGTTGGGATATGGAAGTTCAGGTTCTTAGGATATGGAGATTTAGGGATGTGGAAATGTAGGATTTTCTAGATTTAGAAAGAGAATTTGAGGATATGGCCATTTTGGGAATTTTTGTACGGTTGGAAATTTTAGAGACTAGGGTTAGGGAGAATTTTGGAGTTTTGGAATTTGGGAATTTAGGAATTGGAGTGCTTCAAAATTTTGGGATATAGGGATTTGGGGATGTAGGAATTGGGAATCTTGGGATTTGGGGATCTAGGGATTGGGATGTGTAGAAATTGGGTGATATAGGGATTTGGGGATTCAGGAATTGGGAATCTTGGGATTTGGGGATCTAGGGATTGGGACGTGTAGAAATTAGGTGATATTGGGATTTGGGGATTCAGGAATTGGGAATCTTGGGATTTGGGGATCTAGGAATATAGGAAGCTTGGAATTTGGGCATCTAGGGATATGGGAAGCTTGGAATTTGGGGATCTAGGAATTGGGACGTTCAGAATTTTGGTAATCTAGGAATTTGGGGATCTAGGAATATAGAAAGCTTGGAATTGGGGCGTTCAGAATTTTGGTAATCTAGGAATTTGGGGATCTAGGAATATAGAAAGCTTGGAATTGGGGCGTTCAGAATTTTGGTAATTTGTGGATTTGAGAATCTAGGAATTTCAGAGCCTAGAAATTCGGTAATCTAGGGATTTGAACATCTACGAATTTTTCATTCCAAAAATTTAGAAATGGAGTTTTGAAATTCAAAAATTTTGTATAATTTAAGAAATTATTGGTTTCGAAGTTTTAAGGATTTACAAATCTAGAATTATGAAAATTTATGAACTTGAAAATTGTCAAGTTCACGCATAAAGAGTTATTTACGAGTTTAAGATTCGTCTAACGACGTGTCCTTCTAGTTTTGTATAGACTTTTCTTGCAGTGATTTGCATTGTCTTTATGATTATTTATTTTTTGTTTCAGTTCTAACTCATCAAAACAGTAACAACAACAACATGTCTGTAACTACGTCTGTACAGCCCGCTACTGAGAGTCTCTCTCGCCATGGGTAAGTTGCTTTTTCAAATTTATTTCCCCTTTTCAAATATTATTTACTTAACCCTTCATTGCATTGCATTACAATTATTCTATAATAAAAAGTATCATATAAAATTTTTATATTTTGTTACTAATAGTTAGTAAATCAATTGCAAACTTTTTCATTGTACTTCTCAAATAACTTAAATAACTTTAAATAATTTAAATAATTTCTTAAAATGCATTGTAAAATTTTTTATTTCAATAAATTATTTAACTAGAATATATCTATTTATTATTGATAAATTTTCTTAAATTTCCTATTATTAATCAATTTTTCCATAATAAGAAGTTACATGTTAGAATGTAAAGACCCTCTTTCCATAAATGAACGTAAAGCAATGCTCGGTAATCTTTAAAGTCCCCCAACTATTTCTGACCCCGTTTATTCGATTGATCTACTTTTTCCCCTCGCCAATTTGTCGCTGCGAAATGCGTTAGAGGCGCCCAATGGTAATACCTAACTCACAAAACGGTACATATATGACAGTAGAAGCGGAGACATAGCGAGGTCGATTTGCGGAATTATATTATTAGAGCTGTATTATTCGTGGAAGTCGCTTTTGCATAATGCAGCCACTTTGACGATGTGGCGCCTGTACTTGTTACGTCACTGTGCCTGAGAAACCACGAAGGACATTGTTCACATTCTCCATTCTCATATATCCTGGATTTGCTAAATTTTATGTATTCACTCTTTCCTCTAAAATTTTTCCTTAATCGTTCGACTATAAATGTGGTTTGTAAACCACATGCTAAAATTATTAGTCAGAGTGTGGGATATAAATAAACTAATTTTTGCTTATATTGAATAGTAACAATTTTTGCTTATATCAAGTAGTAACAATTTTTGCTTATATCAAATAGTAACATTTTTGCTAATATCAAATAGTGATTTATATACCACTAAAAATAAAATAACTACGAAAGAAATTGTTCAGATAGAATATTCAGTAATAAGATTAAATTAAACTAACCAGAAGTTAAAGAATCATCTTCCACCCTTTTGCTTATATCGTGACGCACCCGTGACGCACATTATAATTCAGACACAACAAACTAAAATATTTACGACATGATTGACTCTGGAATACCAATTATAATTTGCACAATCATGGATCCTTGAATCCAAAATGCGCCTAACATTTCGACTTTCCTTGTTTGTCTTAACATTACGTCAATAATTCAGTAGCTCTGACGCGCCTGCCGAAAAATCATAGGTCAAGGGGTTAATTGACACATATTTTACCTTTTACTGAAATGTGGCTGCTAATGTTTACAGAATTATTTTTAACATTATATGATAGTTTACTTTATTATACTTAACATGGTATGATATTATATTTAACATTAAATGATATTATATGTACCTCTATATGGTACCTATATCATTAGATTACATCACTAGTTACAATTAAACCAAGCTACATTTCAATAATAAAAAATTCTTTAAATTTTCAAAATTTACAAGAAATTTATTTTACAAAGTAATAGAGGTCAAAGTGACACTTGCTTTAGAGGATTCTATATTTTAATATTTTTTATTTTATTGGTCCATAAATTTATTACAAGTAGCTGCAAATTTTTCCTCCAACAGGAATCGTGATATTGCATTATGCTAACGTAGGGAGAGAAACCTCGACCGAGATTCGAACCCGGATCTGTTTTGCTCGTTGACCAACAATTAAATTATTCGGGTCATCGTTGATTTCTTTTTCTCGAGCCTCGTATTCGTGGTGGTGGTTGTCGTTTTGTAGGTGCCAAGTAAAGCTTACAATCGGTTACGTTATAGTGCAGAGTGAACTAAAAATTGTAGTATATAGAACTTATCTTGTAGTTATTAACATTTTGGGGTCAATTTTTTTAGTTTTTATTTAGGTTATTTGTCGAGTAAAGCTTTAGATGCATTTTGAAGGTGCTGTACTCTCAAATTTCTATATTTTTAAGTTTGTATATTTTCAAATTTTCATACTTTAAACTTTCTATATTTTCAAGTTACTATATTTTCAAGTTTATGTATTTTCGAATTTCTGCATTTTCAAATCTCTGTAAATTCAGCTTTCTATACCTATAAATTTTCTATAATTTTCATATTTTTACAATTTCTATATTTCTGCAGTTTACTATTATTTCCTTATTTCTACAATTTTTTTAAATTTCTATATATGTACAATTTTCTATAATTTCTATATATATACAATTTTTTATAATTTCTATATATGTACAGTATTCTATAATTTCTATATTTCTACAATTTTTTACAATTTCTATACATGTACAATTTTCTATAATTTCTATATATGTACAATTTTTAACAATTTCCATATTTCTACAATTTTTTATAATTTCTACATATGTGCAATTTTTGACAATTTCTAAATTGCTACAATCTTCACCAACTTCTATATTTCTGCATTTTTTAGAATGTCCATATATGTACAATTTTCCATACTAGTTTCGCTTCTATTTCAAAACACTCTCTCACCAACTCCTTACGTAAATACCATAAAACAACACGTACGTCACACAAAATTTTCCTCGCTACTCCAATACTAAATTCATTACATCGATCATCATTAATATACACAGCGACAAACGTAATTAAACTACATCCGTATCGAACACCGTGTCGATCAAACTTCACGGAATGAAATTTTTCCGTCGATTGAAAATTCGCTCGCGAAGTCCGCGTTTTTCTCACGGTTCGAAGCGCGAAGAACCTTTGTTCGCTCCATCGCGGTTAATTAACGCTTAACGTAAGCCGGAAATTCTGGAAATTGCTGCGTGCCAGGGATAGAACAGGAGAGAGAAGAAATAGAGAAAGAAAGGAGGGAACGATTTAATCCTTTAGTCTATCTATCTACTACCTACACGGTCACTTTGTTTCCCGGTTAATGATGTGCGCGCTGCGTAAGTTAATTCCACGTGCGGAGCGTACAAAGGGCACTCGTACACGATCATATGTCGACGTAACCTGGCCTTCTTCGATAAAACTCGAATCGTACTTAAATGTAACATTTAAACGGTAAATTACCGTTCTCCTTTAATTACTGCCTTAAGGTATATGTAGCGTCATTCATTGATCCTTTATCGATTACTCAATATAGATCTGAATCTTGTTATCTTATTTCGTTAAATTATCTAATTTTTAGCTTATTTATATATTTTTAGTATATTCTTTATTTTATTCTATCAAGAAGGATACGTGTTATTGGTCGGTTTGGTGAAATAGCGAAGTTCAAAGTATTTTATTAATTAATTCAGAAGATTATTTTTTACTGACGTATTAGCTAAGATAATATTAAAATTGAATCAATTACTAGTCTTATATGGTGAGGTATTAAACATATAACTTTGTATAATTATTTGTACAAATTGTTAAGAAACGTACATTTGGAATTTTTTGGAAATTTTGGATTTTTGAAAATTTGGTATTTTAAAATGTTTTAGAATCTTTGAAAATTTGCAATTTTTAAATTTCATGAAATTTTTTAACATTAGCAGTTTTAATATTTTTGGAGAACACTGTAAATGTGTCATTTCAAAAAATTTTACATGTTACAATTATTTAAAATTATTAAATTAAAAGTTTTTTAAATGTTGATATTTAAAAATGTTTTGAACCCTTTAAAAATTAGAAATTCTACAATTTTTTGCTTTTTAAAAATGTGCAATTTTAAAATTCTAAAGTTCCTAGCAATTGAGGTTTTACAATTTTGTAATTTTTTAAAAATTTGAGATTTATAAGTTTTGAAATTTTAAAACTGATTCATACAAATGTTTGAAATGTTTCAATGTTAAAAAACTGAATGTTTGAAACTTTCAAAATTTCCATTTTATCTCTTTGTAACGCAAAATTGGTCGTTGGAAGATGGACAGCAAAAACGCGCGTGTAGTCCGCTAATTCTCGTCGATTCCAATATTTGCGCGTCATTCCGCTTTACACGCGCGCGTAAAACTACGCAAACCATTTATTACGTTCCTGTTCACGTTACTATCACGTGAACCGAACGTTTTTCATCCTGATTTCCATATCTGCATATGTTGACACTGCGTATTTTACGTGTACGTGGTGATGCGTTGGTTTAATTGATTACTTGCATCGTTTACAAAAATTACAATTCGAAATTCGACATTTTTCTTGAGAAGAGTACAAAGACATTTGAAAGCCTTGGAAATCTTGATCTTTCACAACTCTTTGGTATCATTGTTTGATAAGTAAGTGATAGATAACGTTATTTGATGGGATTTAACTATCATGAAATCAAAATTTTAGACGTCATTTGATTTATTTGTATGTACTGACTTATCTACAGACACTTATGTTTTATGCATAAAAATTTGCCTGTGAAGACTTCTAATTTAGAGGGGAAAATTTGTGTATAAAAATTTGCAATTTATATGTAAAATTTTATTTAACAAAATGTATAATTTATGTACAAAAATTTATATATAGAAACTTTTAATTTGTATGTAAAAATTGATCTATGAAGATAAATTCAGAAATTAAGAAGTTTGCAAATTTAAAAATTTGGAACAATAGAAGATTAGAAGAAATATTAAAATTACAATACATAGAAATTGAAAAATTAAAAATATAAAAATTTGGAAATTTGGAAATACAAAAATTTAGAATTTGAAAATTTAAAGATTAAGAAATATAAAAATTTATAAACTTGTAAATGTAACAGTTTTGAAATTAAAAATTTGGAAATTGGAAAATTTATAAATGTAACAATTTAGAAATTTATAAATATAAAAATTCGATTATAAAAAAAGGGTTGTACCGATATATCTTAAAATGCTAACTACCTCATAGTCCATTACGACTCCCCCCACCCCTCTGTGCAAAGTTCCCATCGACGGACACTAAACGTTCGAAACACCGTAAATATACTCATAGTGTTAGAAACGCGCTAACAAGACGTCAAAAGTGAAATCTTGAAGACGTACCTCATAGTCCAAACATAAGTTTGAAAGCAAGATATGTGTATTTACCGTAAGCCTCAACCGATTGAGAGTCATAACGGTAAGAATTCATCACACGGACGAAACTTGTGCATAAACAGATGTGTGTAACGGTCAGCTAAAAAAAAGGAGTATAAAAAAAGAACCTTGGTACCTCTTATTTCTTCCGGGTTTAACGTTCGAAACTGTTCAAGGTTATTATCTCGTGACTCGATCTTCTGTAACAGCTCGATCAGATTTTGTATTTTCGATTACTTTTGCAAATTATTAATCGAACCTCGTAGATAAGATCTTTTAATTATCGAACATTGTATACTTACGCACGTACCTATCTATCGCGAGAATATTTTTTCTTGGAATTTTACTGAATCTCTGTTATACGTGCTTTGTTGACTTTGAACCTTTCTGTAGGAAGATTACTGGATGCGAGTGTGAAATTTTTAGATAAGAATTTGGGAATTTTGGATTCTGGGGTTTAGGGATTTTTAGGTTTGTGGATATAGGAATTTTGGAATTTGGAAATTTAGGGATTTTAGAATTTGGAAGTTTGGAGCTTTTTGGATTCAACGATTTAGAGATTTTTGGATATAGGAATTTACTGGTTTTTGTATACAAGGATTTAGGGATTTTAGAATTTAGAAATTTGGGAATTTTTGGATTCAGGGACTTAAGAGGTTTGTGGCTATAAAGATTTGTGGATTTAAGAATTTTTAAATTTGGAAATTTGATAATTTAGTAATTTGGGAATCTGAAAATTTAGTAAACTGCTGGTTTCAGTTTTAAGATAATAGTAATTTTCTGGTTTGGAAATTTGGTAATTTAGTGATCTGATGCTTTGAGGATTTAGGAATTTATTAATCTGGTGGGTTGGTACTTCAAGAATTTAATAACTTGGCTACTAGAATTTAATAACTAAAATAACTAAGGACGAGCTTTATAATATAGTAACATGAGTTAGAAAATTAACTTTTAAATTTAGGAATTATTTAGTATCTTACAAGTTCATAAATCCTTACTTGAAAAATTCATTAATATTTCCAAGTACACAAACCATTATAATTCTTACAACCATCAAAAACACCACAGTATAAAGAAAAACAGCAGTATATTAATTAGCACGGTATTCGTCTTGTAATTTTCAGGAGCAACATCTCTCTGTCCTGCTATAGTTCATGCGGGAGCGTTGACGATGGCCTCCAAGGATCTCACCCTCAGTACCAGGACACGATCCTTACAATCGAGGAACTTCGCGCTCAACTGAACTCTTGTTTCACGTGAGTTTCGCGCCACAATTTCTAACTTCCTCTATTTTTTCAATCTCGATTGAGTAAACGGAAATGCGATAACGTTAGCCTAACTAGTTAACGATAGTCGTAACACTCCATGAAATTTCATACGTTCTTATCGTGTCACGTGATACGCACTTGTTCGACGTGTTTGGCGAGATGGCCCGATAAAAGTGACGCGACTGTTTCAACGTCGGCTATCAGAAACAATTAACCCGGCTGGGCCTTCCCTTTATGTAATTTTTAATATAGGCCATTAAGTACGCGATTTGCCTTGGGCTATTGACTCCTAATTGCTTCGCAGTCCTATGCGAATTTTCTGTCCCAGTTGTCGTCTCGATGTACTCCATCTTGACCCAGACCTATGAAATGTATAGAGAGGTAATTCGATCAAGGTTATGGGTACTTGAAATTATTAACGGGACACTTTTGTGTGTTGGATAATAATTTCAATTTATTACTTTGAATTATTTTGAATTTCAATAATTCTTATGAAGTATCTAAAATAATTTATTATTTAAATTGAAAAGTCTCTAGCCCCCTTCTAAAATTGCTAGTTCTCAAATTTACTGAATTTCTGAACTACGAATTTTTACAATTCCAAAATCAAGCAATTTTAAATTCTCAAAATTCTAAATTCCCTAAGTCCCAAAATTAAGAACGTCAAAATCCATAGAGTTCAAAGTTCCACGGTTTCAATATTTCAGAATTTCAAATTCCTTAGATTCCAAATTTTTAAAAGCCCTAAAATCCATATTATTAAAATTCCAAAGCTCCTAAGTTACTACAATTTAAAAATTGCAATGTCCCTAGTTCCAAAAATTCAAAAATTCCTTTTCCCAAAATTCCAAAGTCCCTAATTCTTAAAATTAAAAATCCCTCCTTCCCAAAATTCCAAAATCCCCAGACTTAAAATTCCCGAATCCCAAAATCTTAAAAGCCCAAATTCACAAACAATAAAAATCAAAACAACACATAGACATAAAATTAAATTTAAAAAATTAATAAATATCGACGATATCGATTAAAACCCCAGCGAGTTTGCCGATTGAACCATAAAATTTATTAATGATATTCATTAATCCTTTATAAAATAATAATGCAACGCAAAAGCTCGCATGAGATACACTGAACCTGCGGTCGATGTTGAACTTAAAGACATTTTAAGACGTAACCTATCGGCTTTACAATTACTTCTACATCATAGCTTTATGATTATACATAAAAATAGTATATTAAAGGGCTACATTCTTCATTGATCCCGCGCCTTGTTACTTAACTTTATTTTATAAAGTACATAATATATAGCACTTCATGTATGAGGGACACGATATCGAACGTTGTTAATTTCCGTTGCTCCCATATTCTTCTAATCGATACGCGTTCTTTGACCAGAGACCTTTAACATTATGTTCAGTAGGAAAGTTTTATTGCAATGTGAGTTACATATCAATTTTATGTAAATTATACGAAATTCAAATATGGCGCCATTAGAAAGGGTTTCTTTAATGCTAACATGACAGTTTTTAACACGTTGAATATTACATCAATGATTGACACTTTTCGTGCAGACAACAACAGTTATATCAGTAAAATGAAACTAAAAAATTTACCTTTACATTATCACATTATGAATGTACTTAAATATTTCTTTTCAAAAAATTTTAAGTCAGCGATTTTAAATCTGACGAGTTCTTTATTCGCGTGTCACTCAACGTGTTGGGATTTCTGCCAAGCACTAGTATTCCGTGTCTCAATTCTGCGTATTCTATGGTCGACGCAGGTGCGTTCGGTACAATAGTCTTGACCAAAGACCCTTCTTTTTATTACAGATGCGGTGTCTCGTGGAGCGAAGAACACGTCTCTCTTGATTGCAGCGAGTGTGGTGGTTATTCCCTTCAGCGGCCGTGCCCACTTTGCGACGGACGTTGCCGCACCTCGTGGAAACGCGACCTTACCATGGTAAACATCTACTTATTTTCTTGTTAACGAGGGTGCACACCTTCGTAAACATACGAGCTCAAAAATCGCAAAATCGTTGGTGTTCACATATTTGCTATGGAAGATATTTACCGTGGAAGAAGCATATTCGCTTTCGATTAATATCGACAAACATAAAGTATTGTAATGTTAATACATTGATATATCTATCGACGGGTAATTGCGATCGTTTGTTCAGAAACAAAAAAATCATTAATCGTTGGATGAAAGGTTCTGCGTAAGTCGCAACATGGAACAGTTGTGCTTATCGATTTCGCAAATGACTTCACAACAGCTTCGTGTTACCACGAAGGTCATATTAAACAACTGCTTTGTTCGTGATAAGTTCGATCGTGTGTAAGTTGTCGATAAGAGTAAGCTTTTAATGTCAACTCGCGATAGGGTTTTTATCGTTCCCTCCTCTTAATCGATAAATTCTGCAGATTGGAGAGGTTGCAGTCGTGTTGTAAAAATGTTAAGACCATAAACAATTTGAAAAGAACACGCGATATTGTGTGAATGAGCCTTTAAACCGCAATTTATTTGAACAAATAAATTAATGTTAATTTCTTAAATTTCAGTCCCACGCCAGTGGTAAAGCAAGATGGATCGGCGAATGTGGACTGAGTTGTGGTCCCTCCCTCGAGGAACCCCTGGTGCCTGCATTGGAAAAATTACGAGCCACCTCGTGAACGGTGTACAGCGACGAATGTATTATAGAAAGACGTCGTTGTGATGCACCGTCAACCATGCACAAGACTTAATCCATCACCATCCATATAGCGTCACCCCAACACCACCACCACTACCATCACCACCACCATGAGCGAGTCGGAAAACGTGTGAATGTGGATTCTGGATGCATAAATGATACATTATGTTCCTGCGGAGCAAGGACGGACACGACATCTGACAATGAAACAAAACCGTTCTTCTCTCCGATAGCTTCCATTCGACGATGCATTATGTATCACGAACGGTCGATTGGCAAGAGGATCTTCAATAGAGCTGAAACGAACGTCGCCGATTTCATCGTCATCATTTGAATTAAAGCGCCATCTTGAATTGACAGCGGAACGTCGGGTAATTGGAAAATACTGATTTCGTTTTGACTCGTCGCTGGAGTTATGGAGCAGCTTTAATCGAGCGACATTTTCCTTTTTTTTATTAATGGAGATTGGGACGCGTTGATTTATGATCAACTATAAAGGAATATTGATCTCTAGAAGCCAGCAGTTTCGAAGAAATCAGGATATTCGAGATGTCCAAGTTCCCGTGTAAGAGCGTATGATAAAAATACCATATTTGCGCTGTAAATCATAGTTTGTTTGTAAATTGTAATCGAGAAACATCGATGCAATATCGCATTTCGGTCTCGTTGTATTATTGTAAATTTTGGATTCTATTTTGATTGAAGTACACCCGGGCACAATGGCTTCCTTTGGGTAACGACGACTGTAGAGGAACGAATCTCTGTTTAATTAAATTTTATAAATTTAATTCTGAGAATTAAGTTTATATAAAAACCATGAATCTAGAAATTCCAAAATTTATAAATATTTAAACTTGTAAGTTAATAAATTGAAAATTGTGTCAGTAAAAGAATATTAAAGCCTCATTCCTCTACATCGCCATTTTTTCGGAAGAAGTCTATCATGTTTGCTATTGTACAAAGCTCTGTGGCAAAGTTAAGACATGCAATCTGGTTCCTAGAACATGATTCTTTACGAAACGTTGATCTGGTTAGTAAAATGATGTCTCATTTTAAACAACTGACCAGTAAATTGGTAGAACTGTATACTGTTAAGAAAGTTAGTAATCAGGGTTGTAATCGTGTTTCGTTATTGGTGCAAGGTACCTAAACCGACTTGGTATTATGCGTTTTGCTGAAGTGTTGCGGATACTTCTATAAAAGAGTCGTAGAATTTCAACAAAAATAGTTTGAAAAATATACACATACACGTCACTGCATTTTGTGAAATCATAACACGTATCTTGTTTTTTCACATTTAGCTTGTAATGAATTAAGTTATGAACTTCTTATTTTATAACGAATGTAACTTTGGTCTCGACGAAATGCACAAGAACATTCAAATCTTAAGTAATATTTTATGCGATTGAAAGGGGAAGCGAGTTTCTCTTATCCGGTTCAATGAACACTTTAATATAAATTACTTCTCCCAGTATTTCAAAGATAGATAGATTTTTAAAGGATATTAACATCTATACAGAAATGTGTATGTAATTATCCATGCAATGTAAATGATTATTAAATCAAAATCGAAAGCTAAACTTTAATATTAGACTGACTAGAAAAAATATGTAATTGAAAATATACAAAACTTGCGCAAAAAAATTAATTTGTTAAATTTTCAACTTAAACGAAATTGTAAATGAGAACCTTTTTGTTTAAAGTATAGTGAATTGTCGCTATATAGACCTGGATTGAATCAGCAGGAGTGGACAAAAATATATAGAATATTCCATGTAAATGGAATTCTTTCCATGCAGTGATTTTAAATTTGGAAATTTGGAAATTACTTATGTCTATATGTATATAACATTCCCTGCCTCAACGGGCCATATAGCGAGACACTGTATCGAAGTACACGTGTAAAGTAATTAGCAATCTATTTCGTTGTTATATAAAATTTGTATGCTAAGTTGTATACGTATAATAAGAACGACGTATGTCTTCGACTGGGATTGCATTTCTGAAAGTTGGTGCTAAGTGCCAAGAGACACAAAATTAGCCTAAGAAACAGAACTAGGTGAAAATATCGGTCAAAGTGAAAGCTAGTAAATTGAACTCCTTTTTACAAGTTCTGCAAATAATAATTCCGGATAATCGTATAAGAAGTAATTTTATTGTAAACTAGATTTTAAACTTATCGAGTAAAGAATAGCAAAAACATGTCACTCTATATTTAATGTTCATCACGAATGTATTTTTACTCAGTTTTTTTAGCTAAGCAACGCGCGTACACGTAGAGCTCACGCGAGAGGAACGATCAAAGAGAAGCATTTATGTTGGTGCGAATAATAATCGTCGAATTTAATTCACTTCATTTTTCTAAACGTTTTACTCGGACGTTTGCGTTCATTTTTATAAACGAGTGTACATCTGTACGCGATTCATTCGAACATTATGTGTATTCTTTGATGATGTAACGTTTCGTATGTGAACACATCTTCATCAAGTCCATACTCATTTTAAATTAAAATGTAATTTGTAACATTTTCCGAAGTATTAGCCCAGCGATAAGCTTATGTTCGATGCTTTAGGAAATACGTTTGGTAGCAATTTTTATTTAATCCATAAAAGTCTTATTTATGATCGATACGTTAAAATTAATATGGGTTTAATAAACAATGTTCGTCAAGACTTCAACGTGTTGTTTATATTAAAAAATATACTGATAAATAAATACATGAACTCTCAAAACAAGTTTTTCGAAATCTATAAACAAATATCTTTTCGCGCGCACGAGTCTACTTTTGAAAGCAGACTATTTTACATGATTCAAGAACTACATCAGAAAGTAAGATATTTATTTTTACTAAAAATTATATTGAAGCCTTTGAGATCTTAAGTGCTGCTATATGATCAAATTAGAAGTGAAATAATTCCATAAAAGATTGCTGAAAGTTCTGGAAACGAAAATAAAAAAAAGGTCATTTTCTGGAGAAAAAAATGAAGCACCGTCTAGCGGCGAAACAAATGAACCAATCGAAAAAACTGCATGCCCGAATACGCGTATTGGAGAAATAAAAACAGTTAGATTTCATGACTTCTTGGACGTATTATGTTTCCTGAGACATTCTAAAGTAAATTTTTGTTAACATTTGATGCATTTTATTGCTGATTAAGCCCAAAAATCAATATTTATTTAATACAGATCAAAGCAATTATAGGTGGCGCCATCTTGCAGCGAACCGATCTTGTTAGGTTAGGTTTAGCTGAGGTTAGGATGGGGTCTGTGTGGGCAGTCGTGAGATTTTATCTCACGCGAGAGCTTCATGCGCATGCGTCAGCTGACGTCACAGCTTGCTGCCAATGCCGTATCTAGCCAGCACGCGCAGTGGTGACTGATGAGGGCACCTTAATGATCCAAAATTGAATATACACACAATCTGCCTCGATCTTCGACAAAGAATTAAACCAATAAAGAGTTACATAAATTACAAATTGTACAAAATATATTTGCAAATTGTATGTATTTATGAAGTTACAATAAATAAACAAAAGAAATCATGTACTTATTTACAATCCTTTCCATTACATTCTTAAACATAACAAGCAATCAACAGGTTAGGTCAGGCTTACGGTTCGGTTACATTCGGTTAGGTCAGGGTCCAAGGTTAGGTCGGATTATGTTAGGTCAGGCATACGGTTATGTTATTTTATGTTAGGTTAGAGCCTAAGGTTAGGTCGGAATAGGTTAGGTCGGGCTTACAGTTAGGTTATATTATGTTAGGTCAAGGCCAAAGGTTAGGTCGGATTATATTAGGTCAGGCCTACGATTAGGATATGTTATGTTAGGTCAGGATCTAAGGTTAGTTCGGACCATGTTAGGTCAGGGACCAAGGTTGGGTTGTATCAGGTTAGGTCTGGAGACCTAACATAATTCATTCCCCATGTTACTATTACTATTATCGTGGAACTATAATTATTATCCTTACTACTCCTATTATCATCAATTGAACCGATATCACTACCCATATTACTACTTTTATTATCGTTACAACTATTATTATTATGCTTATTATTCTTATTATTATCAATATTATTACCCATATTACTACTTTTATTATCATTATCGTTATTATTCATATTACTATCAATATTATTACCCATATTACGACTACTATCATCGCTGGAACTGCAATTATCCTTACTACTCTTATTATTATGAATATTATTACACATATTACTACTTTTATTAACATTATCCTTATTATTTATATTATTATCAATATTATTACGCATATTACTACTTTTATCTTCATTATCCTTATTATTCTTATTATTATCAATATTATTACCCATAATACGACTACTATCATCGCTGGAACTGCAATTATCCTTACTACTCTTATTATTATCAATATTATTACACATATTACTACTTTTATTAACATTATCCTTATTATTTATATTATTATCAATATTATTACGCATATTACTGCTTTTATTATCATTATCCTTATTATTCTTATCATTATCAATATTATTAGGCATATTAAAACTACTATCATCGCTGGAACTGCAATTATCGTTACTACTTCTCTTCTTATCAACATTATTACGCATATTACTACTTTTATTAACATTATCCTTATTATTTATGCTATTATCAATATTATTACGCATACTTCTACTTTTATTATCATTATCCTTATTATTCTTATTATTATCAATATTATTACGCATATTACGACTACTATCATCGCTGGAACTGCAATTATCCTTACTACTCTTATTATTATCAATATTATTACACATATTACTACTTTTATTAACATTATCCTTATTATTTATATTATTATCAATATTATTACGCATATTACTGCTTTTATTATCATTATCCTTATTATTCTTATCATTATCAATATTATTAGGCATATTAAAACTACTATCATCGCTGGAACTGCAATTATCGTTACTACTTCTCTTCTTATCAATATTATTACACATATTACTACTTTTATTAACATTATCCTTATTATTTATATTATTATCAATATTATTACGAATATTAGTACTTTTACCATCATTGTTCGGCCGCGAACCGAAACCTTTGTCGCGATCAAGGAATTTACAACAGGGTTCAAGTGGTTCGGCGCGCGGACCACCGTGAATCGTTCATACCTCGAAATACGGGTCACCGAGGACCCTTTTGTCTCTCAAATCCTGTCCGAACTAGTCTTACTGTAAACACGTGCGTGTCATAAATCAGCTAACAGCTGTACCTCTCTCTTTAAACAATTTTAACGAACGAAAGCATAGAGTTCTTCCTAACCGTTACCTTCGGAAACGCGAGGGTATTTAGGCGATCTTTCGTACAACGAAAAACACAGTCGAACGTTGAAGCTTGCACGGTTCGGATCGAGAGTCGAAGAAGTCAATCGTGACTTAGAAGTTTCCGCGTAACGCGACGTAGCATAGCCAATGCAGGGTGGTTCGGAAATCATTCACAACACCATTCGAGCGAGACCCTGCACTCCTCGAATGGGCCACGGTAGGGTGGTTAAATCATACATCGCACACTGTTCGGGGAGTCCTACACTTCTCGAATGGGCCACGGTAGGGTGGTTAAATCGTACATTACACACTGTTCGGGTGAGTCCTACACTCCTCGAACAGGCCACGGTAGGGTGGTTAAATCATACATGATTCGAGTGAGTCCTACACTCCTCGAATCGATCATCGTGAATAATCTCACGCAACGTGAATTATCACGCGAATCGAACAACGCTGAGCGAGACTCTGTTCTCCTCAAATCGAACCACATTGAGCGAGACCCTGTTCTCCTCCAATCGAACAACATTGAGTGAGACCTTGTTCTCCTCATTCAATACGCAATCAACACAACGTAAACATACTCGTACACATTTTCACCGTAGAATCATTAACGAACACATATTTTTGTAAGGGGTTTTTTATGCCGAAAAGGCTTTTTCCCCTAATTCGAATCGCTAGAGCCAATAAACGATCGCGATTTGTCAGGCTCAATTGTGTCTAAACAATTTTTATTTACCCTCTTCCTCAATCGAATTCATCTATTCCTTGAAACACGAAATTTCTCCATGTTGGACAGATTTCGACGATACAATCATTATTCTTATTATTATCCATATTATTACGCATATTACCTACTTTTATTATCATTATCCCTATTATTCTTATTATTATCAATATTATTACGCATATTACTACTTTTATTAACATTATCCTTATTATTTATATTATTATCAATATTATTTCGAATATTAGTACTTTTACCATCATTATCCTTATTATTCTTATTAATATCCATATTATTACGCATATTACTACTTTTATTATCATTATTCTTATTATTATCAATATTATTACGCATATTACGACTACTATCATTGCTGGAACTGCAATTATCCTTACTACTCATATTATTATCAACATTACTACGCATATTACTACTTTTATTAACATTATCCGTATTATTTAAACTATTATCAATATTATTACGCATATCACTATTATTATCATCGCTGGAACTGTAATTATCCTTACTACTCCTATTATTATCAATATTATTACGCATATTATCACTTTTATCATCATTAACCTTATTATTCTTATTATTATCAATATTATTACGCATATCACTACACTTATCATCATTATCCTTATTATTCTTATTATTATTAATATTATTACGCATATTACGACTATTATCATCGCTTCAACTGTAATTATCCTTCCTACTCTTATTTTTATCTATATTATTACGCATATTACTACTTTTATCATCATTAACCTTATTATTCTTATTATTATCAATATTATTACGCATATTATTACTTTTATCATCGTTATCCTTATAAATAATATCCTTATCCTTATTTATAATAGTTGCAACTATTATTATTATTATTATTACCTTTTCCGATATAACCTACCCTCCCCTTCCCTATTCCGACCTAACCGGTTAGGTTGTATCAGGTTATGTCGGTCCCTAGGGTTAGGTTGGAAAAGGTTAGGTCAGACCCTAGAGTTAGGTTATATCAGGTTAGGTCTGGGACATAACCTACATAACCTACCCTGACCTAGCATAATCTGACCTAACCTTGGGCCCAGGCCTAACCTGATCCAACCTAACCGGTTAGGTTGGAAAAGGTTAGGTTGGACCCTAGGGTTAGGTTATATCAGGTTAGGTCAGGGTACCTAACCTACCTAACCTACCCTGACCTAACCTAATCTTTTTTTTTTTTTTTTTTGTTTAAGGAAGACAGAAATCCAGTAACGGACACCTGGGAAGATAGCCCAGATAGTGTGAGACTCCCGCTTCCGGCGCCCCTAGAAGAGGGACGGTTTCCACGGCCTACTCACTAAAACTGTCTCCCGCCCCCGCAAAGCAGGGGTTGGCGGCAACCCGCCAGGCTTCCTTACCGGATGAGGCATAGTGTACCTGGACTAGGCCATCGCTCGCTGTTGTGAAAGAGAACTCTCCCCCCACCCCCCTCGCGTATGTGTTCCATGTGTGAGGAATGGATGCCCTCAACCAAAGAGATTTGGCCCGAGAGGCACGTCAAGAACTAGGGGAGACTCCCGTGCGTGCAGCACCGATCTCCAGCTGAACTTGTAACGTCCACCCGGCGCCTCCTCTCGGTGGGCGAGAACATACGGCAAGAAACCGCGACCTCTCCCCACCATTTCGCACCTATGTTTGTCGCTGTCGACTTGGTATTAAAGGTAAGTATGTAGGGTAAGTCTAACTCTGTTCGCTAAGCTATATTCGTTATTTCCGCCCCCGCCCCCGCCCCCCGCAAGCGGTATTCTGCCTGCTATTGTTGTTTCTGTACTATGCTTTCTAGTTGTCCTATATTTGTTTCTTCTAGGGTAGGTCTAGCTCTGTTCGTTTCAGCTATATTCTCGTTTCCCGCCCCCACCCCCGCGCCCCCCGCCCCCGCAACACTGTTCCTGACTGTTATCTTATCTCCGTATTATGACTCCTGAGTATCTTGTATTTACTCCTTTCTATAGTTATTCCTTGTTTCCTTATTTGCTTCCCTCCGCCCCCCCGCTTTCCGGTTTGTTCTTTCCCTGCTTCATCCCCTAGGTTTCTGTCTGTGCGACGCTTAATATTCCCATGTTTATACTACTTTATAGCAACCGCAAGCAACGCAAAGTGAGCAGATTTCGAAGCCTAACCGCACCCTTATATGTATATATATGTTGTATCAGTGAGTGATAATGAAAAATAATTATATAGATAAATAAATAAATATATGAATAAATAGTGATATGCTGTTAAGTGGGGAGATTTATTTTCCTTCTCTTCTGCACATCCCGCATACCCTTACTCTTATCTCATTTCGCCGAACCCTAATTTCATTTTCCCTCTGATTTTGCATTCGGTTTTCGCTTGTGCCCCTCGCCCCGGCTGTTACCCCGTTCCCTCTTACCGCGTTTCCTACTTCGTCCCAGTCCTCTTTCACAACGCTACTTGAGCCCATTGCTCTCGGTATTTATTTCTTTTCTCTCTTCCAGCACTTTCCCTCGGTTCTCAATCCGTCCCCTAATGGTGCTGTGACCAGGCTGACGTTCAAGTTCCTTGTTCCAGTACTTTCCGATTAAAAAGTCTACCAAGCCTTCGGGTCGCTCATAGCGTTGCCCGCCATTGTTGCTGCTTTCATTTGTTGCCGCCGTTTAGGCGCCAGCCAAATTTCCTTATGTTTCCTCCTTCTTCTCTCCCGCCGATCCCCTCGGTCCCAATTGTCGCCCCCTAATGGTGCTATGACCAGGCTGACACCGGTTTCCTCCCTTGCGGGTTTCAGTCGTTTGATCGGTCGTTTCTATTTTGTTTCGCCGTTCCTTCTGCTCCTGCTCTTCCTCTTCCTCTTCACCCTCTCGCTGTCCTCTTGCTTCTTTCCCTCCTCTTGCCGTTACCTCTTCACCCTCACGCTGTCCTCTTACTTCTTCCCCTCCTCTTGCCATTTGAAAAGCGCGCCGTGCCACCGCCGTCTTGCTTGTCGCTGCATCCTTTTTCTTCACCCTTTAGGGCCGCTCTCCAAATGTTCGCAGCGTTCCTTCCCTCGCCATGCTGGATATTCTGGTTATTCTCAGTGCGGCCCCTTTTCTCCACCGTCGTTGTGTCTTCGGAGTTTCCAGAGTGCTGGAGCGTTTTCCACAGTTCTTCCAGCTATACTATACTATACTACACTATACTATACACTATATACTGTACTATACTATACTATATACTATACTATACTATACACTATACACTATACACTATACACTATATACTATACTATACTATATACTATATACTATACTATACTATGCTATACTATACTATACTATACTACACTATACTATACACTATATACTATACTATACTATGCTATACTATACACTATATACTATACTATACTATACACTATATACTATACTATACTATACACTATATACTATACTATACTATACTATATACTATACTATACTATACTATATACTATACTATACTATACTATACACTATATACTATACTATACTATACACTATACACTATACACTATACACTATACACTATACACTATACACTATATACTATATACTATACTATACTATACTATACTATACACTATATACTACACTATACTATACTATATACTATACTATACTATACACTATATACTATACTATACTATACACTATATACTATACTATACTATACACTATATACTATACTATACTATACACTATATACTATACTATACTATACTATACTATACTATACTATACTATACTATATACTATACACTATATACTATACTATACTATACTATACTATACTATACTATATACTATACTACACTATACACTATACACTATACACTATACACTATACACTATACTATACACTATACACTATACTATACACTATATACTATACTATACTATACTATACTATACACTATATACTATACTATACTATACACTATATACTATACTATACTATACTATATACTATACTATACTATACTATACACTATATACTATACTATACACTATACACTATACACTATATACTATACTATACTATACTATACTATACACTATATACTATACTATACTATACTATACTATATACTATACACTATACACTATACTATACTATACTATACTATACTATATACTATACTACACTATACACTATACACTATACACTATACACTATACACTATACACTATACACTATACACTATACACTATACACTATACACCATACACCATACACCATACACTATACACTATACACTATACACTATACACTATACACTATACACTATACACCATACACCATACACTATACACTATATACTATACTATACTATACTATACTATACTATACTATACACTATATACTATACTATACTATACTATACTATACTATACTATACTATACACTATATACTATACTATACTATACTATACTATACTATACACTATACACTATATACTATACTATACTATACTATATACTATACTACACTATACACTATACACTATACACTATACACTATACACTATACACTACACACTACACACTATACACTATACACTATACACTATACACTATACACTATACACTATACACTATACACTATACACTATACACTATACACTATACACTATACACTATACACTATACACTATACACTATACACTATACACTATACACTACACACTATACACTATACTATACTATACTATACTATACTATACTATACTATACTATACTATACTATACTATATACTATATACTATATACTATATACTATACTATACACTATACACTATATACTATACTATACTATACTATACTATACTATACTATACTATACACTATATACTATACTATACTATACTATACTATACTATACACTATATACTATACTATACTATACTATACTATACTATACACTATACACTATATACTATACTATACTATACTATATACTATACTACACTATACACTATACACTATACACTATACACTATACACTACACACTACACACTATACACTATACACTATACACTATACACTATACACTATACACTATACACTATACACTATACACTATACACTATACACTATACACTATACACTATACACTCTACACTATACACTATACACTATACACTATACACTATACACTATACACTATACACTATACACTATACACTATACACTATACACTACACACTACACACTATACACTATACACTATACTATACTATACTATACTATACTATACTATACTATACTATATACTATATACTATATACTATATACTATATACTATACTATACACTATACACTATATACTATACTATACTATACTATACTATACTATACTATACACTATATACTATACTATACTATACTATACTATACTATACTATACTATACTATACACTATACACTATATACTATACTATACTATACTATATACTATACTACACTATACACTATACACTATACACTATACACTATACACTACACACTACACACTATACACTATACACTATACACTATACACTATACACTATACACTATACACTATACACTATACACTATACACTATACACTATACACTATACACTATACACTATACACTATACACCTGATCTGACCTAACCTTGGCCCCAGACCTAACCTAACCTGACCTAACCTTGGGCCCAGACCTAACCTAATCTGACCTAACCTTGGCCCCAGACCTAACCTAACCTGACCTAACCTTGGGCCCAGACCTAACCTAATCTGACCTAACCTTGGGCCCAGACCTAACCTAATCTGACCTAACCTTGGGCCCAGACCTAACCTAATCTGACCTAACCTTGGGCCCAGACCTAACCTAACCTGACCTAACCTTGGGCCCAGACCTAACCTAACCTGGGAGTGTGAGGGGCTGTCGTGGCGAGCGCACGTGTTCGGGGGTCGCTCCGCGATAAATTACAATTTTTGGTGGGAAAAGTGGTTTAAGTGAGATAAATAATGTTGTGAAGTGAGGGGAGGCCGTGGGGGAAGTGGGCGGTGAAATTTTGTGAAAATCGGAAGTGGAATAGTGAAATTATAAATAAAAAACGAAATTTCGGTAATGGCGACCTCCACGCGACGCGAGGAAAAGCATGGGGTGCAAACCCATGAGTAATCGAAAGCGAGGAAACGAGTGTTCGGACCGACCGCGGAATAAAATAAATATGTGCGCGACTTAAATACGATTATTTATATATCGCGAGTGAAATAGTGCAATTTAAGGGTGAAAGCTACCCTCGAAGAAGGACTTGCGTGAACGCGTGGTCGTGCGACATGTAGAAGTTGCGACAGAAAGTCGTAGAAATTAGATTAAATAATTATAATGCAAATGTCATTAGGGATTTAGAGTGCGGGAAAGGGCGAATGAGGCATACTGAATGCACGCGGTGATTAGTTTTGGCTATTTTTGTATTTTCTTGATAGTAAATAAATAATGGCGTCGGTCAAGCATGCTTCGATATATCGTACGAACACGTGGGCATCTCCGCGCGAGGGAAAGCGCAGAGCGGAAAGGCCGGTTCGCAAACATCCAGCATGGCCGGGGAAGGGTCGCTGCAGGCGCATGGAGAGCGGCCCTTAAGGACGAAGCCTAAAGGCGAAGCGAAGGCACGCGGCAACAAGTAAGATGGCGGAGGAAGGATTGCCGCAAGCGCTTGGAGAGCTGCCTTCAGGGACGAAGCCTATGGGCGAAGCGGAGGCACGCGGCAACAAGCAAGATGGCGGAGACATGGCGCGTTTTTCAAATGGTAAGCGGATTGGCTGAAGCAAGAAGACAGGGAGGAGGAAAAGAGGAAGAGGCGAGACGACACGGAACGAAGTGAAGGAAGGAAGAAATAAATTAATTAATTAATTGAATAATAAATGAAGTGAAGTGAATGAGATTAATAATAATAATAATAATAATAATAATAATATTAATTAGTTCATAATTAACAAATAAATTATTATAAATAGTGAAGTGATTAGTAGGTTAATAAATTAATAAATAATAAATAAATAATAAATAATTAACAGATAGGCAACTAACTCGGTGTAGTGTTAGGAAAGTGTTGTGAGAGTGCAGTGAAGTGCTAGGAGTGTTGCGGGTACAGGGGAATATACGTGACCACGTGCGCGAGTGCAGAAGAACAGTGCAAAGCGGGAAAATGACGGAAAAGTGCTGGAAGAACTGTGGAAAACGCTCCAGCACTCTGGAAACTCCGAAGACACAACGATGGTGGAGAAGAAAAGGGGCCGCACTGAGAATAACCAGAATATCCAGCATGGCGAGGGAAGGAACGCTGCGAACACTTGGAGAGCGGCCCTGAAGGGTGAAGCAAAAGGATGCAGCAACAAGCAAGACGGCGGAGGCACGGCGCGCTTTTCAAACGGCAAGAGGAGGGGAAGAAGTAAGAAGACAGCGAGAGGGAGAAGAGGTAACGGCAAGAGGAGGGAAAGAAGCAAGAGGACAACGAGAGGGAGAAGAGGAAGAGCAGGAGCAGAAGAATGCGGCGAAACAAAATAGAAATGACCGATCAAACGACTCAAACCCGCAAGGGAGGAAACCGGTGTCAGCCTGGTCATAGCACCATTAGGGGGCACAAAACGGGGACCGACTGAGCGGGGGAGAGGAGGGAGAGAGGTCAATTGAGCAAAGCACCCTTCTGATCAACTGTTGATTCAACTAGGGACCCAGTCGTCAGCCTGGTCATGGCACCATTAGGGGGCGACAATGGGGACCAAGTGGGATCGGCGGAAGAGAAGAAGGAGAAAACAAGACACGATCGATCGAACGACTCAAACCTGCAAAGGAGGAAACCGGTGTCAGCCTGGTCATAGCACCATTAGGGGGCACAAAACGGTGACCAACGGAGCGGGGGAGAGGAGGGAGAGAGATTAAACTGAGCAGAGGATCCTTCTGATCAACTGCTGATTCAATTAGGGACCCAGTCGTCAGCCTGGTCATAGCACCATTAGGGGGCGACAATGGGGACCGAGTGGGATCGGCGGGAGAGAAGAAGGAGAAAACAAGACATGGTCGATCGAACGACTCAAACTTGCAAAGGAGGAAACCGGTGTCAGCCTGGTCATAGCACCATTAGGGGGCACAAAACGGGGACCGACTGAGCGGGGGAGAGGAGGGAGAGAGATCAATTGAACCAAACACCCTTCCGATCAACTGCTGATCCAGCAAGGAACCCAGTCGTCAGCCTGGTCATGGCACCATTAGGGGGCGACAATGGGGACCGAGTGGGAGCGGCGGAAGAGAAGAAGGAGAAAACAAGACACGATCGATCGAACGACTCAAACCTGCAAAGGAGGAAACCGGTGTCAGCCTGGTCATAGCACCATTAGGGGGCACAAAACGGGGACCGACTGAGCGGGGGAGAGGAGGGAGAGAGATTAAACTGAGCAGAGGATCCTTCTGATCAACTGCTGATTCAATTAGGGACCCAGTCGTCAGCCTGGTCATAGCACCATTAGGGGGCGACAATGGGGACCGAGGGGATCGGCGGGAGAGAAGAAGGAGGAAACATAAGGAAATTTGGTTGGCGCCTAAACGGCGGCAACAAATGAAAGCAGCAATAATGGCGGGCAACGCTACGAGCGACCCGAAAGCTTGGCAGACTTTTTAATCGGAAAGTACTGGAACGAGGAACTTGAACGTCAGCCTGGTCACAGCACCATTAGGGGACGGATTGAGAACCGAGGGAAAGTGCTGGAAGAGAGAAAAGAAATAAATACCGAGAGCAATGGGCTCAAGTAGCGTTGTGAAAGAGGACTGGGACGAAGCAGGAAACGCGGTAAGAGGGAACGGGGTAACAGCCGGGGCGAGGGGCACAAGCGAAAACCGAATGCAAAATCAGAGGGAAAATGAAATTAGGGTTCGGCGCAATGAGATAAGAGTAAGGGTATGCGGGATGTGCAGAAGAGAAGGAAAATAAATCTCCCCACTTAACAGCATATCACTATTTATTCATATATTTATTTATTTATCTATACAATTATTTTTCATTATCACTCACTGATACAACATATATATACATATAAGGGTGCGGTTAGGCTTCGAAATCTGCTCACTTTGCGTTGCTTGCGGTTGCTATAAAGTAGTATAAACATGGGAATATTAAGCGTCGCACAGACAGAAACCTAGGGGATGAAGCAGGGAAAGAGCAAACCGGAAAGCGGGAGTGGGAGGGGCGGGGGGGGGGGGGGCGGAGGGAAGCAAATAAGGAAACAAGGAATAACTATAGAAAGGAGTAAATACAAGATACTCAGGAGTCATAATACGGAGATAAGATAACAGTCAGGAACAGTGTTGCGGGGGCGGGGGCGGGGGCGGAAATAACGAATATAGCTTAGCGAACAGAGTTAAACTTACCCTACATACTTACCTTTAATACCAAGTCGACAGCGACACATAGGTGCGAAATGGTGGGGAGAGGTCGCGGTTTCTAGCCGTATGTTCTCGCCCACCGAGAGGAGGCGCAGAGTGGACGTTACAAGTTCAGCTGGAGATCGGTGCTACACGCACGGGAGTCTCCCCTAGTTCTTGACGTGCCTCCCGGGTCAAATCTCTTTGGTTGAGGGCATCCATTCCTCACACATGGAACACATTCGCGAGGGGGGGGGGGAGGGGGGGGGGGGGGGGGGGAGTCCTTCTTTCACAACAGCGAGCGATGGCCTAGACCAAGGGGACTATGTCGTTCGACGATACGGGAGCCTTGGCGGGTTGCCGCCACCCTCCACCCTTGTGGTGGGGGCGGGAGACAGTTTTAGTGAGTAGGCCGTGGAAACCGTCCCTCTTCTAGGGGCGCCGGAAGCGGGAGTCTCACACTATCTGGGCTATCTTCCCAGGTGTCCGTTACTGGATTTCTGTCTTCCTTAAAAAAATAAAAAAAAAAAAAAAAAAAGACCTAACCTAACCTGACCTAACCTTGGGCCCAGACCTAACCTAATCTGACCTAACCTTGGGCCCAGACCTAACCTAATCTGACCTAACCTTGGGCCCAGACCTAACCTAATCTGACCTAACCTTGGGCCCAGACCTAACCTAATCTGACCTAACCTTGGGCCCAGACCTAACCTAACCTGACCTAACCTTGGGCCCAGACCTAACCTAATCTGACCTAACCTTGGGCCCAGACCTAACCTAATCTGACCTAACCTTGGGCCCAGACCTAACCTAATCTGACCTAACCTTGGGCCCATACCTAACCTAATCTGACCTAACCTTGGGCCCAGACCTAACCTAATCTGACCTAACCTTAGGCCTTGGCTTAACCTAACGTGACCTAACCTTGGGGACTGACCTAACCTAATATAACCGAATATTGATAATAATAAGAGTAGTGAGGATAATTACAGTTCCTGCGATGATAGTAGTCGTGATATGCGAATAATATTGATAATAATAAGAATAATAAGGATAATGATAATAAAAGTGGTAATATGCGTAATAATATTGATAATAATAAGAATAATAAGGTTAATGATGATAAAAGTGATAATATGCGTAATAATATTGGTAATAATAAGAATAATACGGATAATGATGATAAAAGTAGTAATATGCGTAATAATATTGATAAAAATAAGAGTAGTAAGGATAATTACAGTTCCAGCGACGATAGTAGACGTAATATGCGTAATAATATTGATAATAATAGGAATAATAAGGATAATGATGATAAAAGTAGTAATATGCGTAATAATATTGGTAAAAATAAGAGTAGTAAGGATAATTACAATTCCAGCGGCGATAGTAGTCGTAATATGCGTAATAATATTGATAATAATAACAATAATAAGGATAATGATGATAAAAGTAGTAATATGCGTAATAATATAGATAAAAATAAGAGTAGTAAGGATAATTACAGTTCCAGCGACGATAGTAGTCGTAAATGCGTAATAATATAGATAATAATAAGAATAATAAGGTTAATGATGATAAAAGTGATAATATGCGTAATAATATTGGTAGTAATAAGAATAATACGGATAATGATGATAAAAGTAGTAATATGCGTAATAATATTGATAAAAATAAGAGTAGTAAGGATAATTACAATTCCAGCGGCGATAGTAGTCGTAATATGCGTAATAATATTGATAATAATAAGAATAATAAGGTTAATGATGATAAAAGTAATAATATGCGTAATAATATTGGTAATAATAAGAATAATAAGGATAATGATAATAAAAGTAGAAGTATGCGTAATAATATTGATAATAGCATAAATAATAAGGATAATGTTAATAAAAGTAGTAATATGCGTAATAATGTTGATAAGAAGAGAAGTAGTAACGATAATTGCAGTTCCAGCGATGATAGTAGTCGTAATATGCGTAATAATATTAATAATAATAAGAATAATAAGGATAATGATAATAAAAGTAGAAATATGCGTAATAATATTGATAATAGTATAAATAATAAGGATAATGTTAATAAAAGTAGTAATATGCGTAGTAATCTTGATAATAATATGAGTAGTAAGGATAATTGCAGTTCCAGCGATGATAGTAGTCGTAATATGCGTAATAATATTGATAATAATAAGAATAATAAGAATAATGATAATAAAAGTAGAAATATGCGTAGTAATATTGATAATAGTATAAATAATAAGGATAATGTTAATAAAAGTAGTAATATGCGTAGTAATCTTGATAATATTATGAGTAGTAAGGATAATTGCAGTTCCAGCGATGATAGTAGTCGTAATATGCGTAATAATATTGATAATAATAAGAATAATAAGGATAATGATAATAAAAGTAGAAGTATGCGTAATAATATTGATAATAGCATAAATAATAAGGATAATGTTAATAAAAGTAGTAATATGCGTAATAATGTTGATAAGAAGAGAAGTAGTAACGATAATTGCAGTTCCAGCGATGATAGTAGTCGTAATATGCGTAATAATATTAATAATAATAAGAATAATAAGGATAATGATAATAAAAGTAGAAATATGCGTAATAATATTGATAATAGTATAAATAATAAGGATAATGTTAATAAAAGTAGTAATATGCGTAGTAATCTTGATAATAATATGAGTAGTAAGGATAATTGCAGTTCCAGCGATGATAGTAGTCGTAATATGCGTAATAATATTGATAATAATAAGAATAATAAGAATAATGATAATAAAAGTAGAAATATGCGTAGTAATATTGATAATAGTATAAATAATAAGGATAATGTTAATAAAAGTAGTAATATGCGTAGTAATCTTGATAATATTATGAGTAGTAAGGATAATTGCAGTTCCAGCGATGATAGTAGTCGTAATATGCGTAATAATATTGATAATAATAAGAATAATAAGGATAATGATAATAAAAGTAGAAGTATGCGTAATAATATTGATAATAGCATAAATAATAAGGATAATGTTAATAAAAGTAGTAATATGCGTAATAATGTTGATAAGAAGAGAAGTAGTAACGATAATTGCAGTTCCAGCGATGATAGTAGTCGTAATATGCGTAATAATATTAATAATAATAAGAATAATAAGGATAATGATAATAAAAGTAGAAATATGCGTAATAATATTGATAATAGTATAAATAATAAGGATAATGTTAATAAAAGTAGTAATATGCGTAGTAATGTTGATAATAATATGAGTAGTAAGGATAATTGCAGTTCCAGCGATGATAGTAGTCGTAATATGCGTAATAATATTGATAATAATAAGAATAATAAGAATAATGATAATAAAAGTAGAAATATGCGTAATAATATTGATAATAGTATAAATAATAAGGATAATGTTAATAAAAGTAGTAATATGCGTAGTAATGTTGATAATAATATGAGTAGTAAGGATAATTGCAGTTCCAGCGATGATAGTAGTCGTAATATGCGTAATAATATTGATAATAATAAGAATAATAAGGATAATGATAATAAAAGTAGAAGTATGCGTAATAATATTGATAATAGCATAAATAATAAGGATAATGTTAATAAAAGTAGTAATATGCGTAATAATGTTGATAAGAAGAGAAGTAGTAACGATAATTGCAGTTCCAGCGATGATAGTAGTCGTAATATGCGTAATAATATTGATAATAATAAGAATAATAAAGATAATGATAATAAAAGTAGAAATATGCGTAATAATATTGATAATAGTATAAATAATAAGGATAATGTTAATAAAAGTAGTAATATGCGTAGTAATGTTGATAATAATATGAGTAGTAAGGATAATTGCAGTTCCAGCGATGATAGTAGTCGTAATATGCGTAATAATATTGATAATAATAAGAATAATAAGGATAATGATAATAAAAGTAGAAATATGCGTAATAATATTGATAATAGTATAAATAATAAGGATAATGTTAATAAAAGTAGTAATATGCGTAATATTGTTGATAAGGAGAGAATTAGTAAGGATAATTGCAGTTCCAGCGATGATAGTAGTCGTAATATGCGTAATAATATTGTTAATAATAAGAATAATAAGGATAATGTTAATAAAAGTAGTAATATGCGTAATAATATTGATAAAAATAAGAGTAGTAAGGATAATTACAGTTCCAGCGATGATAGTAGTCGTAATATGCGTAGTAATATAAGTAGTTATATATATGACTGTATAAAACTATACAACTATATATATATATGTATATACACATATATACATATATATACATATACATATACATATACACATACACATACATATACATATACATATATATATATATATCGTGAGTTATATAATATAATATAATGGGAATAATATGATGGAATATGGGAGATTATTATATTTCAAATAACACAAAAGCACAATAACTTTTAAAACACTAAATGAATGTATTATTTAAGAAAAACGACTTGGAAGGACCTCTTTGAATAACTATATTTTATACGTGTGAAAATTATAATATCAGAGAAACAATAACGAAGGAATACAAGCATTTTATTTTGTTAACATGCATAGATCTGATAAAAATCGAGCGGTGTATTTTCCTTTGCTCTTGCAACAAATATTGGTATTCATATAACAAATCGGCTGCAAACGTAAAAAATAATAATAATCATAAATAAATTTAATATTACTTTTATTATATATAATCTGTTGTATTATTTAACCCTTTTATTCTCTTTCCTGCAATTTTCTTCAGATTTATTTTTGTTTTCCTCACAAGGGCCTAATGATACCTTATATTTCATCAACGTGTATACGCTACTGAGGACTTCTACGGATAGCTTACTGCGCATGCACTGGGACTAGCCAACACTGGATGGGGTATTTTGTGTTAGATTAAGTTTAGGTTAAGTTAGGATGGGGTATGTTGCATTAGATTGGTTTAGGTTATGTTAGGATGGAGTATCTCGTTCTATTAGGTTCAAAATAAGTTAGAATGAGGTATTGCTTTAGATTTTAGATCTTCTAAAGACTTTTATGTGAGACAAGGAATATTTCACGCGAATAAAAGGATGTATGAATGCTTTTTTTTATTGACAATCGTATTTACATTTTTTTAATCATCCTGCATAGCATGTCCACTTGAATTGGTTGACTCGAACGTACACGATTTTATCGGTGTACATTAGCTTCACGATTATTTATTGTATGAAACATAGCATTGTGGTAAATTATTATATAGTACTGACAATACAGAAACAGATTTATCATAAAATGAAATATTGAACGTTGAGATAAGTACTAAAACTTTAAAATAAAAAGAAAATATTATTGCATTATAACACTTTCAGCAATAGAAAATTAATTTTTTTTTAATCGAATAAAATCTAAAAACTTTTACCAGAAAAACATTTGTTAGTATCACGCTGTTTCTATATTGTCCTGTTAACTTTAAGTATTAAGCCGCGTGAAGTGGCATGCTCTTGCTGCACAACCTTTTAGGGAGTACTAGCTCTTGAATTATCGTATAAAATATTTCTTTCATAAATAACTCTTAACATTATTGCATACGTTGTTTCACAAACTGCTTATGTGAGAATTACAAACAGAAATACTGAGAACATTGTATAAGAGGTAGGGAGAACGTTCCTCCTTAAAAGATGTGTGCGTGAGAAATTACTTGCTGCTTGGATCACACTAATATTTTACTATTAGTTTACAATAAACATAGCATTGATTTGCTAAGAGATCGGTCAAATTCTTCTTTGAAGTAATGAAGATAATCTCAGCACCATTATCCTACAAGGACAACTAATCTTGCTCGCAACGCGTACGAGTATTGACAAGAATTAAACTTTGGTGCACGGCGTAATTCATGTGCAATAATAAATAAAGTTGCTGCAATGTAGTGACAGATATCGGTAACTTTTCCTCATCGATCGTGTTCGTTCCTGTTCAAAAAAAAAAAAACAAACAAAAAATTTCGCACAAATAGGCCAATTTTTATATACATTAAAACGAAAACTAATGAAACTAAATGATATTTACTTTAAAAAAAGATCTAATAGGAACGAATTGCGGGTGGAACCGTTGCACATTCTTGTTTATCTAACGTGTTATCTATTACTGGTCTGAAATCAATAGAAACCTGTAAAATAGTTTTAATTAGTCGAGTTATACGAAACAGAAAAATTTACGTGTCATATTATACAGAAGCTAATGTTACCTCTCCTGTTCTCGGTTCGATCTTTGTAAGCGTGTGTTTTCGCCAGTGTTGATCCAGTGGTTTTGGTTGTTGGCCTTTTAATGGTTTACTGTAATCGTACTCGTCAATTCTATCTTTGAAATCTTCGCGTGCATGAGCTCCGCGACTTTCTTTCCTATTTTCGGCAGCTACTATTGTTTGCATAGCATTGAGCATTAAATTCTGTAATTCTAGTGTTTCTACAAGGTCAGAGTTCCATATCATGGATCTGTCCGCCACTTTCAAATCGTCTAACTTTTTGTAAAGAGCAGACATCTTTTGACAGCCTGAAAAAAATTTTATTATTTTATTAATTCACTCGTACGTATTTCTAGAGATATTTTATATTGTTATTGTAATTGTACCTTCTTGTAAAGTTTCAGCTGTCCTGAATACAGCTGCGTGCGTTTGCATGGTTTTCTGCATCGTTAATCTTAACTCCGCGGTAGAAATACTACCGTTCGCATTTCTAACCTTGTCTAAATTGGCTACACTTTCCTCTCCGGCATTCTGAAACATATTTATGTCATGATACCTAGTTTTCATACTGCACTGAACTATAGTTATCGCAAAAAAGAATACTAACGGAGCTTAGAGGTCCAATTTTTTCGCTTGGCTTGTTCTCTTGTGCAATTGTTTTAGCGCATGCACGTCCAAACACAACTAAATCTAACAAAGAATTGGCACCGAGACGATTAGCACCATGAACAGATGCACAAGCTGCCTCTCCACAAGCGTAAAGCCCACGGACAACGGTGTCCTCGTTATTTTTCCTAGTTAGAACCTGTCCCTTGTAATTTGTTGGTACTCCTCCTATACATTTAAAATGATTATATTAAATTACTACCTAGTAATATTTTCATAAAGTAAAAAACCTACCCATATTGTAATGCACTGTTGGTATAACAGGAATAGGTTCTCTTGTTACATCAACACCTGCAAATATCATTGCTGTTTCCGAAATTCCAGGTAATCTAGTAGCAAGTTGTTCAGGTGGTAAGTGGTGAAGTTGCAAATAAATGTGATCTTTCTCGGGACCAACGCCTCTAAACAATTTTAAATTATAAATATAGATACATTTTTATTAGCTTATATAATTCTTATATAGGATCTTTTATTCAGTATTAAATTGCATAATACTCAAACACCTCATGTACACCGGTTAATAAAACTTACCTGCCTTCCCGGATTTCAATGGTCATAGATCTAGATACAACATCCCTAGAGGCTAGATCCTTCGCGACTGGGGCATAACGTTCCATAAACCTTTCACCTTCGCTATTTACAAGATAGCCTCCTTCACCACGGCTACCTTCTGTGATAAGACAACCAGCGCCATATATTCCTAAAATTCAATGGATATAAAGTTATATACACAATGAATGATTCAGACAAAAGTTGTATCAATGATTCAGTATTATTTCATACCAGTAGGATGGAACTGTACAAATTCCAGATCTTGATTAGGTAAATTAGCTCTAGATACCATTGCAGTACCATCACCGGTACACGTATGAGCAGATGTACAGGAGAAATATGCACGTCCATATCCTCCAGTTGCTAATACAGTATTTTTAGCGTGGAATCGATGGAGCGATCCATCTTCTAAGCAAAGAGCAATGACTCCACGACATTCTCCATCTTCCATGAGCAAATCCAGAGCAAAATATTCAACAAAATAGTTGCAGTCATAGCTCAATGATTGACCATACAATGTATGCAATAAGGAATGACCTGTTCTGTCAGCCACACAGCAACACCTATGAGCTTGACCACCTTTTCCAAATTTCAGTGATTGTCCACCAAAGGCACGCTGGTATATTTTACCTAGAATGATAACAATTATTTCAATGTAAATTTTAAGTTTAACCAGACAAAAATGTATATACTGATACTTCTGTAACAAGAAAACTATATGATATATAAGAAACAGTCACATCAGCAAAACTGCAACAATATTTTAGACACATGGCAACCACAAGCAGTAACTTGTTATTTTTTAAATGTCATTTATAAATTTGTAATAAATTTTTGATACTGTAATAAATTCTAACAATATAAATATTTGTTATTCAAAGTAATATATTTTGTGTAACAAATATGCAGAAACAGTATTTTTGTAATTAATAAACTAAAAGATATGAATTTCAGTTATGGAGAAGAATACAAAACAAACCTATGAAGATTCTAATGAAGAAAATCAGATAAACAAGTCAAGTAATGAATATGAAGCAGATTTTATTAATCAACCACAACGAATCGACGAATCTAGCTCAAATTATAAATCCAAACAAAATAAGTAATTTATTCATTTCAATTATTCGTTTCCATAATTGTTTGATCTAAATGAATAATTATCTATATATTTTAAGGGCAGTTTCGCATTATACGTCTCAGCACAATCAACGGGAACGTACGCATTCCCGTTCTCGTTCACCGAACAACATAAACAGTCCTAAAAAATGGATAAGCTCAAATGCTTTTATCAATTTCGTACGAGACTTGAGACATGTAAATAGAGAGATTAAATCATTAAAATGAGATTAAATTAGCAATTAATAAATGAAAATTATTTATCATGTATCATTTACAGAAGTCTTCGGGTGAAAAGAATACAAAGCTATTTCAAATAGCTGGAGAAAAATGGCGAAAAATGTCTTTTGAAGAAAAACAACCATATGTAAATGCAGCTCTCAGCATTAGAAATCGGAAAAATGAGCAGAAGAATCAAGAATTAAGTAGATCTGAAACAAATGCAGAATCTGCGAAGAATGAAAATACACCAAAACAAGAAACTGCCAATAAGAAATCAGCAAAGAATAAACAGGTCAATTTTTTCATTTTGTGAAAACATTTCAAGTGTTCTAACATTTATAAAGAACATGCATCATTATAAAAATATGTTTACATTGCAGAAATCCAAAAAAGGCACCAAAAATGAAAGTAACACTGAATCAGATGATGGTTCAATTACCTCAGGCACAACAGCATCAGTAACAAGCGAGGATACATCGGATTCAAATTAAAAAACAAACAGCAACCAATTATATAAATCCTAATGTAACTTCTATCAATTTGTATTCCCATTTGTAATTTGTTATTTGGTAAATGAAATTGTTGAATGAATATACACTTATACATCATATAATACTGACAGAAATGCGTCTTTTATATAAAATATAAAGTAACAATTGTACTTTATAATAACATTACCATCAGAAGTTCTACTGAAAGGCATGCCACAGTTTTCCAATTCTATGACTGCTTTTGGAGCTTCACGTGTCATGTAATGAATGGCATCTTGATCACCCAGCCAGTCAGAGCCCTTAACAGTATCATACATATGCCACTGCCAGTTATCTTCTTCCATGTTACCCAAAGCAGCATTGATACCTCCTTGGGCCGCGACAGTATGTGACCTTGTAGGAAACAATTTAGTGACCACCGCTGTTTTAAATCCCTCTGCAACCAAGCCATAAGCTGCACGTAATCCTGCTCCACCAGCACCCACCACAACAGCATCATAAGTATGATCTACCAATGGATACTGTTTAGAAACGGCATCAGAAATTTTTGCAGCTTTGCCATCTGGTGTGTAATGAAATTTACGATTTGTAATCACAGATAATCCCAGCTTATTCTGAAATGATAGAAGAAAATTGTGAAATTATAGATGGCTTTTATTTATAGCATACATCTATGCTTAGTACATATATAGTAATGTTACTGCATTGCATTAATGATCTATTTATAAAACGCTGAACAGGTTTAGAAACCAACTTGAAAAAAGTAACATGACACTGTTTCATTCATTGTAAAATTGATCTTGTTTCATTCGTGATATATCAAATAATTTCTTTTTAGAACACGTGTTTCACGATATAATCATAAACACGTACTAACTTATTTAAATTGTTTAGAATACTAAAAATGACTGCTGGGAACAATTAATACCGTTATTATTGAAATATAACAATGATATCTTAGTGAAATATATTAATTGATTAGTTACGACACATAAGCGAGGTTAGTAAAGTTTCAATTTTATCGAAATACAGTACAGATGCATTAAGTATCCACTAATTATTAAATACATTAATCAATGTTTGAGAACCGATTACTTGTGTTAGAGCAATTATTCATATTAAATAAAAAATGAAGATTACACAGTGCAAGCGCAGTGATGCAGCTTATGTACACCCACGTGCAAGGATAGCTTTCATATTTTTATTTTCTGCGCGTCTTATACATTTTCATAATACTTCCTTATCACTTGCAACTGCAAGCGATTAATACGTATTTTTGATTAAATATGTAAAAGAATTTTGCAGACTTAAATAAATTTGAATACAAACTTAAGTGCCATTCATACATGAGCGATATAGATAGCGAATGTACTGAAAAAGCATAACAGAACCTTCCACCACTATTAAAATTCATCCTGGATCTGTACACACAAGAACAGGAGGGATATCCTACAAAACATTTGAAATCGATCAACACGAGTAGCATGTGCATGGTGGGAGGTCATCTTCCCCTACACTTTCCCTTAACCGAGAAAAACCATCTATGCACGCGGTCATACATGATTCGCCATATGGAGACTAACAGAAATATGCAATCAATGAAAAGTTATTCTTTCGTAATATATTTAAATTTGAATCGTTTACATTTAACTAACATGCCAAGAAAACGTGTAACTATATTACAATGTATTTATATTTAGAATGTTTCATTAGATACCGCTACATACAGGATAAATTAACGGGATCCAGATTTAGTACTTATCTAAAACGATCGTATTGCGCATATATTCACAACGAATTTAAGAATTCAAAATTGAAGTCAGTAAGTTCATAATAAACGTAATCATAAGTTAAAGAGTGCAATTTCCCGCTAATGTCAGCTTCCCGTGCCGGGTGGCTCATCCGCAATTATAATTAAACTTCTAAAGCACAATATCGTGGCCGGTTTCAATATCGTGTTTGTACCCGATATCGAAACGGGGAGAAAATAAACTACCGTTCGTTTAGGGTAGATAACGGAAATTAGAATTATTGCTACCTACTTTGCAATGAAAAAATAATGTTATTGTGCAGACCGGTTACACCTGCGGGGTGGCGCGTACGAAACGGGGGAAGGTCCAGTAATAAATGATACCCGATGGGGGAATCGTCTGCTATACAGTCCTTTCTCGTTCCTTATCCCGGTCATATCATTGTCAGTTTAATCTTTAAATTTCTGTGATCTACTCGTCAACGTTTTTTGGATGATTCGAAAACATTACGAAACCTTCGTAACCAGCAGAATTTTCCACGATAATCAATACGATTGTTCGTTGATACGCGTTTGACAAACTTACGTAATTAATCGGCGGCGAGTATTATAAAGCAAAGGTGCATCATTGTCGAAATAAAAATTATGTAACTTAAAGAAAATCGTCTTACCAACGTAGTCGTGGGAGGATTTCTTGCTAGCAAAGACGGTAGCTTCAATAAACCACTCATTTTGTGGCGATGTCACCCTTTTTAATCAAGATTTTAATTTAAACAATAACACATACACGTCGTCGTTAAATTTGTGATTTGATTGTACCGTCTAACTAATTCTAATTTTTGTTAACTTCACTCCCGCACTTCTTGCACGGCGACGTGAAGCGTTCGAGTCGCAGTGTTGTGAGACACCGGGTTTTTTCGCGCATGCGCCGCGAAAGTAGCATCAGTGAAGTAAGTGTACGAATAAAAAGGTGTACTTTGATCGCCCATGAGAAATTTTATCAAAATTTCTGTGATATAAAGAAGAATGTGCAATATGTGTGTGTATAAATATTAATATTAACTTATCGAAACTTTGTAATTCACTGGATTTCACTTGAATTTATTTGTTAAAGCATTCACACATGTAACACTACTCGACTATCTTTGCCATACGATAGATACACCGCTGCAATTGGCCATTGCGGCCGCGCGTGCGCGAAATAATCCGACCCGTCTCACAACACTGTCGAGTCGGTTGAGTACCGACTACTGGTGGAAGCTCCCTGATGAATGCTCACCTTTAAGGTACTCGCGAACTTTTTAGTTCGATCTCGTCAATCAGTCCTTCGTATTCGTCGTTCGTTTTAGATACCGACAACATATACTCGCTCCAATATTGCTCTTTACTCTGCTCAAATTTCAAAGCCAACATCTTGAACAGTAGCTAACTGTAAGCGGGAAAATTAAACGATACCGCGAAAAAATCAAGCGGTTCTCATTCCACGTTGTATACGATGGGGTGTTAACGGTATTTCGAATTATATGTTCGTGTGTGTTGATTTAGAGTTTTAGAGGCACTTGTTATAGATCGTATGATATGTTCTATATTTTAACCTGTGCTCTAAGTGATGAATATTGAACTAAAGGACATAGGTAGCCCTAATGCTATTGACGTCTCTGTGTTAATGCTATGAACAGTGAAAGGTAACCGTGTAACCAAAACTTGATTTACATTTGATAACCATGATTCTCTGCGGGTCAAATTGTTTCTAATTTTATAGATTTCTAAACTTATAGATTTGAAAGTCTGCAAAATTCCAAATTTGAAAATGTATTATATTGGAATTTTTTACATTGAATATCGTGTAAGCATGAGTTATGGAAAACTGTAAATATGCCGTTGTTGTGATGGGAAACATGAAACCACCGACTAAAAAATCTAATGCTTTATGAGGTTGTTAACACGATTTATACCGGCGCTCGCGCTTAACCAAACTATTTCCTGCAGCATGGGGAAAAAGAGAATAAGAATAAAAATGATTTGTCGCATCACGGGGTTGACGGCACAGCGTGTCTTGTTTCTCTATTGGTCGACTCGTTGTAGGCTCGTCTTCTACACACATAGGTAAAGCTCGTACCATATGGTGGGATATTGTACGCACAGATTTTACTAAGCCTAGCATGATTCAAGTGTTGGCGAGCGTAGGAGTATTTCATGAACAGGTTTGCTTGTGTTCGCACGCTGTGCTTACGTATTTAACAAGTTTGTTCAAGGTATGCCATACGTTCAGCCTTAAAATTATGTAATGATAACAGAAATTCGCAAGATGATAATAACTAGTACTTACAGCAGATGTTTTCTTTTAGGAGACGTCATATACAAAAGTTTTGTTGAATAATTTATTGAAAGTGCCGGTTCTTATTAATTACAAATCATATACAATATATGTATGTTAAATAAATTTGTCACATCTGCTTTTGAAAATACTTTGCAACATTTTAAACGTCAGCCAAATGACAAATAGTGTAATATTTTTTTATTTCAGGAAACAGTAACGTCCTTGTTTTGTTTATTTTGAAGATGAGTTGAAGCTTACGTTCGAACCGACGAATCACTGAAGTTTCAATTTCACAATCATTCATTTTGACTTGCTTCCTGCGAACAATAATTTGTGTGCCTACCTCAAATCAAACAACAGAAAACTCGCGTTCGATCTTAAAACCCGTTCAACAACCATTTCGCACACCGTTTATCGCATTTAATTCCACACGAGGTACGAACACACCATACGCATTACGTAACATCATTTTTATTTCTGCATTGGCCTAAATGATTAGGCTCGTTCAACAGCCACATATTTCGCTACCGGTAGAACCATGGTTGTAAATGTATCGAATTGCTACGAACACGCATAAAATTTTCGTTCGAACGTGAGGTGGATCGAAATTGGTCATAAAAACCGAGGAAATAGTTGCATGTGGGCCCCACTGATTAAAAGCGATGCGTTTCGTTGCATGAATTATGCAGATGAAGTAGCAGACAGGTCTGCGTCTCCGGTCTGAATTAATTGTCAACGACGTGCCGTGTCGAGCGTAGTAAATAAAATACGCACGAAGGTCACAAATTCGACGAGATACTTGTACTTGTCGCGCGTTCACGGTTTCGAGATAACGTGGCAGACAATGACGATATATCGTTGAATATATAACAAGGAAATAAAAAAAAAAGGAAAAAATACAGTTTTTTATTTGGTTGTCAGTACACTCGGACCGATGGTGGAACGTGTTGGGCCTCTGATTCGTCCAATGTCGTGTCGATGACGGGGCGATAGGAAATACTGATCTGAAAGAGAAGGACGTATCTTTGACGTATTCCAGGATCAAAAGAAGTGTAGTTAAGACTACTCGGATCGTTTAGTTAGTCATTTGCGTCAAATGCATTGGCGTAATTAACATTTTACTTTGTGAAATTTTAGTGAGAGTGGAAATTGAAGTTGCAGTCTCGCTATATGGCCCGTTGAGTGACTTATTCAGAGTGGACTTTCATACTTATTAGTGACGCTCTTTATTACTATTGAAGTATTTCTTTAATTTTTATATTTTAAAATTTAAAAATTTGTTTAAGTTTAACTCACATTAATTTTAACTTTGAAATTTAAAAAAATTTTTAATTTTAACTTATATTTTAATTTTAAAATTAAAAAAATTTTCAAGTGTTATATTGAGTGACTAAAAATTTTTCAGATACAGAAATTTAAAATTGGCAGACTAGACCACTGAAGGGGAGGCCTTGTTAGAGCGCTATAGGAGGAAATCCATACATGACCTATAATTTTATACACTCAATCTCAGGGCCATATAGTGCAACTTGCACATTAAGGAAAATTTTCTCTTAGAGTAACCTGTTCCACTTATCGTGAAATTGAAACTCGATTCGATGTGCGGTAATTAACGATAAGGAAAAATGTCAAGCTCGATAACTCACCGTTCCATCATGTTGAACCCACGTGAGCGTGTGTTTGCGCCAGTGTTCACTGTATTTACGTTTCTTTTGGCCTTCGATCGGTTTCGAGTAATCGTATTCATCGATTCTTTCCTGAAAAATAACGTTCTCATTTATCCATATCATTTAGACCTTTTGAAACCATTACACGAAATATGATGCGAAAACCTTATAATCGTCTCGAGCATGCGATCCTCTGGATTCTTTCCTGTTTTCCGCGGCGTAAACTATGTGCATGCAATCTAGCAACATGTTTTGTAATTCTAGAGCTTCTACCAGTTCCGTGTTCCAAATTAGGGATTGATCCTGAACCTGAAATGATATCGTTTTCTTTATTAGATTTTATTCGTTTGTGGAGAAATAAAAGCGTTTGAATTGCAGTTCAGGTAACAGGTTTCGCTGATCGTTTGTGCTGGAGAGATAAAGTTTAATGAACTATATACAATGCTGTGAGGTAGTGGATCTCGAGCGTTATGGACAGACATTAGTTAATAATTACATAACCGCGTTGTATCAGAGATAAGGAAGATAAATGATATTGAAACAGGGAAGCATTATTCTATTTGCATTATTCATTAGTTCAGAACTAGAGGATAGGAATCAAGTGATATGAATATGTAGGAGTATAGGAGAGATAGGAGTATAGGAATTTTAGGATATATGGATTTAGGAACATAAAAATTTGCAGGTTTAGAGATTTGAAGGAGTAGATATTTTTAGGTTTAGGAATCTAGAGATATAAAGATCTACAGGTACAGGGATTTAGGAGTATAGGGTTTTAGAGATATAGAGATTTAGGTGTATAGGGATTTAGTGATATACAGATTTCTGGGAATAAAAAAATGTATATACAAGAATTTAGAAATATAAAGATCTAACTATCTAGGGATTTAAGAGTATAGAAACCTGCAAGTATACTCACTTAGGATATAGAGATCTAAGAGTAGGTATTCGAGGATATTATCCTAAATTCCTACATGGATAAATACCTAGATATTAAACTCATAAAAATGAACTTTGTTTAAATCCTCCATTGTGATGGAATGGAATTTTTAAATTGGTCCATATTTTGTTTAATAAGTTACTGATATTATGAAAATATCATTTGGTATAAAGTACTACAAATGAAATTAAATACCATGGAAAATTTCAACCGCGTTATGTCAATTTTTATATAACGTTTCGTTCGTGTCACGTGCTCCATTGATGGCCGTCGTGTGTTCTCACAATTGCACATGTCAAAATAATTGAAACATATTATTACTATCTATAGAAAGCAAAAAGTACCTATTGAAGCTCAGCTGATTTCATTACAACTTCCGGACGTGTTACAATTTTTATCTGAATATACAACGACAGTCTAAAGTGCGATATACAATCGCAACCGTTTCATTGTGAAATCATGTATAAAACATTACATTGGCAAACTTGTGATTATAGAGTGATGAATAAAATTAATTAGAAATGGTAAGCAATGAAGACTTGCAAATGAAGACATTTTTAAATGAGGAAATTTCTTAATTTGAAATTTGGAAATTTGGGAATTGGAGATTTGGGGAATTGGGAGATTGGGGAATTTGAGAGTAGGGGAATTTGGGAATTGGGGAATTGGGAGATTGGGTAATTTGGGAGTAGGAGAATTTGGGTATAGGGGAATTTGGGGATTTAGGAATTGGGGAATTGGGGAATTGGGAATTTGAGAATTAGGGAAATTTAGAAATTTGGAAATGTGGGAATTTGGAAATTTGGAAATTGGGGAATTGGGGAATTTGGGAATTGGGGAATTGGGGAATTGGGGAATTCCTAAACTTGCAAATCCCTAAATCCTCTAAATTCCCAAATTGCCAAGTCTCTTAAATTCCCAAATAACCTACCAAACGCAAACAGGTATTTTATTATTACATAAATGGTACATTTTGATCAATTCACCTACACATATGTCCGGCAGGTCGCAGGTGAAGAACCGAGTTATCTCGCGACATCCTCGCTGCAATATATCACATGTCCTGAAGACCGAGCAATATCTCTGCATAGTATGCTGCATGTCGTCTCGCAACTCGGCGACAGGAATGCAACCTTTTGCGAAACGAGTCGCATCAAACCGACAAATGATTTCTTCGCCAACCTCCTGCATGCAAACAAAAATCTTTAATATTTTGTTGTAAAATATTATAAAAAAAATTGGTTTAAAGAGAACCGAAACATTATCATACTTCTGATAAAAAAAAAACAAATACATGCAACGATTGTACGAAAATATTATGGCTGTCGGTAGAGTCCGATAATAGCAATGGAATGTTCTTGTATCTGTTTAATTTCCAATGTTGACTAACGGTGTTCGAATGCTTAGACAGTCTGCTTATAGTCTACAGTTTGTTTGAGGGTATCGGAATCGAACACGTATCTGAACAGCGATTAAGAAATATTATTGTGTTTAGAATCGATAATTTTTTCATAGAGACAATTCTAGACCGTTGTGTCTGGAATATTAAATATTGGGTTTAAAACTGTATCTACACTTTGGTAGGGAGTATTTCCAATTGGACAGTGTTTCATCATTCGGCTCTGATATAGGTCATCTGATATAATACGTCGAAAAAGAACAAGATAATTGAAACTGATGTTACTCATGCCTGTGTTGTCGTTCATAATTTTATTTTAAATTGAATTTTTGGCAGATAGGTTAAAAATAAGGATGATCGTATTAACTTATTTTATTCTTTTGTTATTTCAAATGCTTTATACTTTTTGACACTTGAAATTGTTAGTATATTTTGTCATTTAAAATTATGAGTATATATTTAAAATTAGTATATTTTGTTATTTGAAATTAATATCTTTTGTCCCTTTATGTTTGAGGATATATAATAATCTTATGTTATAAAACATATTACTAAAAGAGATTATAAGTATCTTTAAACCTTGTATAGATTACTAATGTTTCGAGTCGACAAGAATTTTAAATTTCCCGCCAATTATACGCAAATCCAGTCCTCTACACACATTTGTCCCCCTCTAGCGATTGCTGGAGGTACATATGTAGAAATCGATATTCCAGTTGAACCCAATTACATATTCATATACATTTTAACCGTTATTTTCGCAAACTAAGAAAACAATTTTATCTCAGAAAGCATTCTTGAGAATAACATTTGATATACTAATCACAAACCATGCAACAGTTTGATGTATCAATTTCAATGAAAATGTGGAGTCAGAATTGTAGAGTATAATTCTAACACTCAAACTGTTATAACAAATACCTTTTCATACTCACAATTACTAAAACATGAGTAACAATTGAAACTGACGAGTACAACACGCCTTATATTGCCACTAATTATAGTGGAAAATAGTGGAAAACAATTATTACCAAACTTAAAGATATAATTTACATCTGCATTTAACATATCACCACCTGATATGTTAGACCTAATATGCAAGACATAAATAAATATCTAACAACGCTAACAAAATATAATTTGCATGCTCTTACGGTTGCCAGATCATCATGACGTTCACCAGGTCTGGTCATACAGTCGATCTGATCGGCTATCGCTTTTCCAAAAACAACCAGTTCCAACAGGCTGTTGGCTCCTAATCGATTAGCGCCGTGTACAGATGCACATGCAGTTTCGCCTGCTGCCCATAGTCCCTCGATTATGCTGTCCTCTTCTTTTTCTCGTGATAGAACCTATCCATAAAATTTATGGTTTAACCACAAATTGTCAGTGAACAGTCATTAAATTAATTTTATTGTCATATGTACGTTCATAGGTTTATTTCTGACAACGTGTATCATCAACTTTGTGCTTATGATAGCACAGAGCTATCATGAGTGTAGTCACACTGAAATCTAGTTATGTAATTGAACTCTAATATGATTTACATATTACTTGTATTACAGTATTTGTATAAATTACAATACAAGTGCTGTATAGTTACTGGTAGAGTGATGGTAGAGTAATGTTTAAACAATACAATCAGAATATAGTATACATAGCAACATCCACTCGTCATCCTTCTCATTACATTCATCTTTTTTAATTTATGGTAACTAAAAGTACAAATAATTGTAACCAAATTTTTCTCCATCTTATGTGACATTGCCTTTCATATATAGAACTTGTCATAAACAAACAAAGATATTTTAAAAAATACTGTCATTTTCACTCTTCAGTTATAATCAATTATATAACAAAGTATCAAGAACCACTAATCGCAACCATCAATATTTCTCCAACATCGCTAACTATAACCATATAAGTGTATAGAAATGCTAACGAGACACGTATTTATTTCCAGAGCATTTCAAAGTTGCCTCATTCGCGATAAAATAGTGCCGCCACTTAATCCCTTAATTTATTGCCGTGTTATGCAGTTTCCGCCGATATTATCTGATCTTATACAATACCTGTGCTCGCCAGTTTGTGGGTATACCACCCATGTTGTAGTGTACTGTAGGTATAACAGGAATTGGATCTGTTTTCACATCCACACCAGAGAACACCCAAGCTAAATGAGAAATCCCTGGCAGTTTCGTGGTGAGTACCTCCACCGGTAAATGATGCAGCTGAAGGTTTATGTGATCCTTCTTGGCACCTACGCCTCTGGATCATTAAGGATAAATGAGTTTGTCGTTAGTTCTGTTTTTCTACTCACCACATGACAAGCATTTACACATACTAATGTGTTGAGATATTTATAGGTTTATATTAATAATGTTTGGAGACTGATTTATCCTGCTGTCCAGCATTTGAGACTTCACAAGTTTTTAACTTTTCTAAGTTACAAATTCCATAATTCTTAGTTTCGTAAGTTTCTAGATTAGGGATTTCTCTACAGAGAAATCTACAAGAAATCTACAAAGATTTCTATACACCTTGTTACCTACATGATCCCTACATTTCTAAACTACAAAATTTGTATATTTCTAAATCTCTAAATTTTAAGGTCCTAAATTTTCTAGATTCCCAAATTTCCACATCTCCAAGTCTTTATGTCTATAAACCACTATACTAAATTCCTATACCAGATCTAATTTTTAATCACAAGAATTCTTAAATTCCTAAATTTCAACCCGCTAGGTCCTCAAATCCCCAAAGTCTCTCTATTCAAACACCTACGTTCCTGAATACAGAGATACAATTTTTAACGAGTGAAAGTTTCTTCCTTTGGTTTCTTCCTTTAAGTTTCTAAGGTTCTAAGAATAGCTATTTAATAGCTGTAGAATAGCTATTAAACTTGACAGGTTTATGTGAGTAGCGCTCAATGAATTCTATCGTAGATTCCTATAAGGTGACCACAGATATGTGATATCACGTATCTAATAAAATTCACCTTCCTTCCAATATTTCAATAGTCATCGCTCTAGAGACGACGTCACGAGAAGCAAGATCCTTGGCATTTGGCGCGTAACGTTCCATAAAAAATTCCCCTTGAGAGTTCACTAATTTCCCCCCTTCACCGCGGCTGCCTTCCGTTATTAAAATTCCGCTTCCGTATATTCCTGAAAAATCAACCGGTTAGATCGACAAGGTATACACCAGAGATGCTGCTTATCCTTTTTGTAATAGGAATACCGGTTGGATGGAACTGGATGAACTCCATGTCTTGGAGTGGCAATCCTGCTCTAGAAGCCATCGCCATACCATCACCGGTACAAGCATGTGCTGCGGTACAGGACTGGTAACATCTTCCTGCTCCACCTGTGGCTATCACCTGAAAAAAGTGACAAAATGCTTGTCATGTAGACGTTTACGGTCCGTGTTGTGTGTCAATCTTCTCTTTTCTTGAATTATGTTGTTAACGTTGTTTCTTAGGTGGGGATTGGTGGGGATTAGCTAGGTAGGATTCAATTTGGGAGTAATTAGGTAGGGTACAAGTGATTAGATATAGGATTGATTCATTTAAATTTGGACTGGTTATTGGTGGATAGTGAATAGTGGTGGGGTGTATCATTTTATTTGAAATTTGCAAACTTTTTAATTTGGGGATTTAAAAATTTTTAAATTGTTAAATTAGCAAGGAGCCAAATTCTGAAATTCTCGAATTAATAAATTTTCAAATTTTTAAGTTTTCAAGCTTCTAGATTTCTTAATTTTTAATTTTGGGCCCTAGGTTCCTAGATTTCTGGATCCTTAGATTCCTAGATTCCTAGATTCCAAGGTTCCTAGATTCCTAGATTCCTAGATTTCTAGATCCATAGATCCCTAGATCCCTATATTTCTAGATCCCTAGATCCCTAGATCCCTAGATTTCTAGATCCTTGAATTTCTAGATCCTTAGATCCCTAGATCCTTGAATTTCTAGATCTCGAAATCCCTAGATCCTTGGATTTCCAGATTCTAAGATCCCTAGATTCTTGGATTTCTAGATCCCTAGATTTCTAGATTTTTAGATTTCCAAATTCCTAAATTCCAAAATTCCAAAATTCCAAAATTCCAAAATTCCAAAATTCCTAAATATTTGAATTCCTATAATCCTAAGTTTTAAAATTGTAAATCTAAAAATTTCTAATTCTGCAAATTACCAAATTTCCCAATCCCTAAATTTAAAAAATTAGTAAAACTACCTTAGAGCCCATAACACCAATGACTCTAAAGCAACGACCACTATAAACCCACAACAATATTTTAAAAAATATTTGACAATTTACCGTATGATGAGCCCTGAATCGATGCAAAAGCCCAGTCTCCAGTTCCCACGCTAGCACTCCCTTGCAGCAACGTCCAACCATCAGAAGATCAAGGGCAAAATACTCCACATAATAATGGACATCGTAACGCAGACTTTGTCCATACAACGTGTGCAATATCGCATGACCGGTTCTATCAGCAGCTGCACAAGTTCTTTTAGCTTGACCACCCTTGCCAAATTTCAACGACTGTCCACCGAACGCGCGCTGATAAATCTTTCCTTCGTCCGTGCGACTGAAAGGACAACCTAAAATGGAAAATGGAGAAAATGGGAAAATGGAGTAAATAGGAAAATAGAGAAAATAGGAAAATGGAGAAAATGGAGAGAATGGGAAAATGGAATTGTAAAGTACGTTTATTAATTCGAGTAAATTGATCGCACCGTAATTCTCAAGTTCGAAAATAGCTCGAGGTGCTTCTCTGGTTAAAAAGTGTATTGCGTCTTGATCACCCAACCAGTCGGATCCTTTGACGGTGTCGTACATGTGGTACAGCCAATTATCGTCTTTGGTCGCGTCGATTACGCCGTTTATTCCACCTTGAGCCGCCACTGTGTGAGATCTCGTCGGAAATAATTTTGTCACCACTGCCACGCGATACCCTTTGCTTCCTGTTTGATCAGAGATATTAATGGTATGTTTTGTGGGAATAGGTGGTTTGATGTATTTGTAAAGTTTGAAATTTTTGGGTCATGAAACTTTGGGAGTTATTTTTGCAAGTTTAGAATTTAGGGATTTCTGGTTGGGAAGATTGAAGACTTTGAAATTAAGAATTTTGTATTTTGGAGTTTATACATTTTGTAATTTCTACATCCCCAAATTTGTGCATTTTGTAATTTTTACACCTGCAAATCTGTACATTTTGTAATTTCTACGTCTCCAAGTCTGTACATCTTGTAATTCTTATATTTGCAGATTTCTACATTCTTTAATTTATAAATGCCCAAATTACCTAAAACTTTACCGAATCTAAATCCTAAATTCAAAGACCTTACATTTCAAACTTGCAAGTTTCAAATTTACAAATGTAATAAATCTTAAATATAGAAAATTAGAAATTTGGTAATTTAGGGATTTCGAATTCCAGGAATGTAGTTACATTACTTACAAATCTACAAATTTGCTACAAAAATGAAAAATCTAGAAATTTGTTAATTGTAAAATTTATTAAATTCAAAGAAGAGTAATTACCTAAACCAAACGCTGCTCTTAACCCTGCACCCCCAGCACCAATAATCACGACATCATAACAGTGATCTATCATTGGATAGGTCTGTAAATAGTGTTCAAAATTGTCAAGTCACAATCATGCATAGCCACATACTCCATAAAAATTCTCTAGCATAAAATATTTATTAAAAATCGCTTACAGTTTTACTATTATCAGTAGCACATTTTGACTTCTCGCCTGGACTGATATTTACGTGAAAACTTCTATGATCTTTCTTGCTCAAAAGTTGAGGTTGTATAACAGATCGCTGTAAAAGTTGAAATAAACACGGTTGAACTACGGTGGAAATGATTTTGGGTAATCGTTGCTTATTACCAAAATTCGTGGCAGTCGATGTATGGATCGTAACATTTCTTGAAATTTGTGCCGAATTTAAAATACATTGCACGATATACGTGCGAACTGCCATTCAATCGTTTGTCATCTGATAAAAGAAGCAAGAAAATGCACTAGCATTGGCGTAACTAAGATTTTTCGTTCAGGTGAAATTCTAAATCTCTAAATTTAAAATTTGAGAATTTGGAGAATTGGGAATTTTAAAATTAGAAAGATTTAATGATTATTGAAATTTATAAATTCAAATATCTACTAAACTAGAAATCTAGAAATGTGAAAAATTAGGCTTTGAATTCAAGGCTCCTATAAATTAAAAAAATATGGAAATCCTGAAATCTGAAAATTGGGAGACATTTCTGTAAAATCCGTGGATATCAGAAAGCACCACAAGAGTGTAAAATGTTGATAGTATTTTTTACAAGCATGACTTTATTGTACTTGCAAAAATACAGTTCAAAACATAGACAATTTATCGTTATATATCATGACAATGTACAATAATTAGTCCTATTATATCCTCTTTGGTATTCTTTGGACACCAGAGAGCGAATGGCAACAACGAATCGTTTTTACTAAAATATTAAAATTAATTCGGCAGATGGGCAGCAATTAGTACTATTTCTTTTTGTAGAATAAGAAAAAAGGATTGTAAACTTGTTAGAAACGTTGATCGTGCGTTTCGCTATACGTCCATGATTTCTAAACGTTAATTTTATTAATTAACAATAGTTTGTTATTCGAGCAACAAACAGTGATTCGTTATTTCTATTTCTAACAGATGTTCTTACACTTACGCTAAGCTTACGTTACACACTGTATACACACGAAACATGCTTGAATTTTATTTTTCTTTCGTTTCACATTGTGCTGATTCGTATAAAAGCTTGTAGAAAAATGGAGGTGAAAAAGAAGACGGATTTCAACGTCCTTGTTGAACACAAAGTTGAATCGGCAAGTTAAAGTCTTAACGATGAACAAAGTAACCGTGAACACTGGCTGTGAAATTATTTTCATACAAGCGTGTTAACAAAAAGCATATGTAACGCTCTTATGATAACTTAGATAGAATTTATATTAAGTAGATCCGTCCATTTTTTTTTCAATCGAATACGTATCGTATCGTTCATAATTAAACGACAGAAAATTGTTTTTAATTTTTGTAATATATATCAGATTGTCTGAATTAAATTATGTATACAAAATTTGAATTTTATTATTTAGTAGATGATGGGAAGTTTCATAGAGATCAAAGTTAACCTCTACTCATTTTTTTTATATCTTAAAAGCTTCATTACACAGAAAAAATGAATAGCGATTAATTTCTTACAAAACCATAAATTTGACGCAGTCGAATAATTATGAACGATATTACATTAAATATAATAGTTTTTATACTACTCTTTTTGTACAATGATTGAACTCGATCGCAGGGTTGAACCTAAACTAACGGAATTTTCAAGACCGGATTCTCGTGCTAACTACAGTACAATGAAAATTCTACATGTCTAACATTTTACTCGATTCCGTTTCTGTCTTTTACGATTATTGACTTTCATTGTTCTCCTGTTCCCTGATACTGAGAATTTCTCTCTTTCTTTCAATTTCTCAAGTGGTTAATGACTAGAGTACATAAGTTTAACTCTGAACTGCAAGAATAAAATCTTCTTTACGAATATTTAAAATATCTTTCAATTCCTTCGTATTACTATTCATATCTCTAAACCACCTGCTCCACACAGATGTACAGAATGAATCAGCAGCTATTGGCACCACTTTCAAAACTACAGAAAATGTAGTTAACAATTGCAGAAGAACACTTCAGTTACTCAGAAAATTTACGTGAAATCTCTGTTACTTAAAGTATCTACATAAATGATTGAAAGAGAACATACATAACCGACTACATGAAAATCATTGTTACCATATTATCATGGTGGTTACTAACAGAATCTATTAAAGTTACAATTTGATTAAAGTTACTCTAACTACAATTTCAATCTAAAGTTATTCTAACCATAACTTCAATCAATTGTATCTCTGAAAGAGGCGACTAATCCACTCTGTACATCATATTTTCTAGAAAAGGTGCATCCATAGAATTTTGCAACTTCTGAGAATCATCGAGATGTGCTTTCTTCAGTTTCCACGCTGTGCTCTCTCAGAATGTTCAAAGAACCAGTCTCCTGACACCACACTCGCAGCAGAACTTTGCGGTTTCCGGGAACCTGGAACCGCACTCGTGACAGTACTTGGACATCTTATATTTCGTGTTGTTCATCCCGTCGCCGTCTCGACGATTGCATCTCGGCAGATCCTCCTCGAGTCGTCCTGCCACGTCATTGGTGCTGCGTCCATGGTGCGAATATTTGCGATTTAAACTAGGATCAACATAAATCGAACGGGACTTTAAGCATGCATATTACGGTGCAAGAAATTACTTTAACATTCACAGATTTCTATGTCTACCGTAAAATTTCAAGCTTTCTGCACGATAATTGGAGAAATCTGCGCAGGAATATTTTAACTTGATATGGTAATGAATGTATATTCACTAAATTACAGTTTGACTGCATAAATAAATTAGTCATAAATTAATTTTTACTTGAACACAATTTTTATGTACGAAGTTAGAAATAATGCACAAGGATAAAATTTTATGCAGAAGGATAAAGATTTACAAGAATACAGTAATTTTACAAGAGCACAAGAATAAAAGTAATTTTACAAGAGTACAAGAAAAAGCTCACAAGAAAATATTACAGTCGAATCATCTTTGATAAAACATTTACGAACGAATCTAGAGCAGAATGGCAGCCATGTTTGATCGTTTAATATTCATCATTTGAGTAGATGTTTAATACCAATTATTTGAATTCAAGAAATAATAAATTATCTAACATTTGCTCTAAATTCGCTCGAAGAATTTTAATCAAAATAGTAGATCCAACAATCGTAAAGCTCTGTTATCAGCAAAAATAGAAATGAACGTATATTAACCTGCTATAAGCAGAGTCGGCGCTCATCTTGCTGTGGTCCTGTCTTTTGTAGCTCTCCGGCGAAGACAATTCATCGTCGCTGATTTGACCGTTCCGTTGTCTACCATGGACAGGGCTGGACATGGACAAGGAATCGTTTTTCAGAAGGGATTTCAAGGAGGAGAAAGAGCCATTTTCGTCCTCGAACGAGGTCATCAACTCGTCGAACAAGGAGTTCGATCGTTTGATGTCCATGTCGGAGGACACTATGGAGCTCAGACTAAGGTTGCTGCTCGACAAATTCGCGTAATTGTTGTTTCGGTTGTTCAGACTGTTATTGCATCTTTGAGCATCGTTTTTACGAGACTTTTTCGAGTCGTCCGTTTTTCTGTCGGGGGTGGTTTTGGGCGCGGACGAAGCTCGGACGGAGAGGGAGCGATTGACGGAAGGTCGTATGACTTTCGGAGAAACTTTGTCGAGGATTTTGCGAGCTTTCTCCGAATTGCCAACGAAACTTCTGCTACCGCGACTCCCGTCGACCACCTCGCCGCCCAAAGCCTTCGACTTGTCGATGATGACTCGTCTACCTAACTCTCTAACGGGCGACTTCTTGTCTACATCCGACTTCGATTCCTTAAGTTCTTTCAGATCTTTCATATCTTTCAGGAAGATTTCGCGAGACAATGAGTTGGTCTCGGTAGAGTCGCTCGAGAAATCTGAAACGAGGTCGTCGAATTCTGTGGGTGGAGCTATCAAGGATGATCGTTTCTCCGGGCTCGAGAGAGACGATTGACAAGGATATTTAACAAACGCGGAGGAATGAGATAGGGGAAATGAGGTTTCGCGGTTTTGCTCGATAGAAGGACTATCCGTCACGGATTGCTCGCTGGTGTCCGACAACAGGTCGTTCATCTGCTGCTCCGCCAGCAAAAACGGATTGTAATCCTTGCCGCTGAAAACACCAACGAGATTTTAACTTGATTGCGTGTAACCGAGATGTTCTTTCTGCACTTTTATCGTAAGAACTCCTTTGGAATGACTTGTTGGGGCTGGTGAAAGAAATGAGTGTATTTTGTTCGTTTTAAATCAACAATTTGCTAAAGCATTTATCTTCTTCAAGGATGATTTGACACAAATAGAAATTATATTATTTTTATCATTATGTTTTGTTCATTTTAAATTTGTAATAATAACCTAACACATTTTAAGAAGATTAGTAATGTACTACATGTGTCACTGTCCTTGAAGACGTTAAGGATAATTTGTTTATTGATGAAGTGTTCTTAATATTATAATGTAATACGAAATATGGGTACAATTTTAGTAAGTAAATTTGAAGATGAATTTTACTTCTAGGTTTGAAATTTAGGTTTGTTTTCAATTACCTAATTTTCTCATGTGATCTGAAAATTGAAGTTTGAGATATACATGTATGTTCATATATGTCTATACATACAATATGTCATATATGTCTATATATGTCTATACATACATGACATATATGTCTACATATGTCTATACATACAATATGTCATATATGTCATATAAGCACGTATACATAAAGAGCATTTATTGTATGAATAAACACAGACAATCTATTTACATTCCCTGTGATTTTATCAAATTTATTAACAGTAAAATTGTGCCCTTATCTTATAACTAAATAATATAAAACGTTCCTAATTAAAAAGAAATAAGTGCAGTGGTGTGTGGCTCGTTCCTTTGCCGTTTGCTTCAAGTACCGTAAAAGTGCTCTGACGATAAATCGAGAATAAATGAAAATTTGTAAAAGTTCCTTGTTTGAAATTATAACGTTGAACTTTTTTGGATGTTCTATTCTAAAAGCGATATCGATCCTTCTGCGATGAATGGAATGTACACAAGAAAATCGAAGAAGCCTTTCAGCTTCGAGCAAACATATAAAGCATGTTCTTTGACCAGTTTCCAAAGCAAATCTTTGTACGACGTGGCAGGTAAACTCACATGGCGATGCACATGCGATGCAGAATACACCGAGGAATGTGCCAAGATTAAATTTGAGGTTTGAATAGAGGATAATGTTTTAACGAGGTTCCACTTTTAACACTTTATCGTCGGGTAAGTCGATTCTTGAGGAGAGTGGTTTTTATTTTTATACATTATTAATTTAAATGAATTTAATAAAAATTTAAATTTAAATAATTAAATATCAGTATGAACTTTGAAGACATATCAATATTTAATTTAATTGTCACTGACAATTAAATGTCGACATGAAATTTTAAGATCTGAATTAAATATCAATATGAAATTTGAAAGTCTGAGAATTAAACATTAATATTAACATTGAAAATTAAAAATAAAAAAAATTGTTAAGTATGATATTACAGAGGAATAAAAGATGACATAAAATATTGTCATACATTTATTAAATTAATGTCGAAGTTATACAACAAAGCAAATTTTGCTTGCAAAAAAAAATGATAAAAGTCAGAAGATTAAAAATTATATCTTTTTATATAAAAAAAATAATTTTAATGAATGAAACTAACAAGTAAGAAACATTGTCCCGTGGATAAGGTGTTAACTTCTCGTCAAAATAGAGTATTCCGTGGAATGAATTGCGTCCATAATTGAAACTAATTCTATAAAAAACCAGAAATCTGTCTTGGCAATTAAATTATCCACCTGAAACTTACGTTCTACCGCTAAGTACGAGATTAAAATCCGGTCGTCTGCGCACGTAATTGCTCCAAACGGGACGTAATGGCAGTTTAAAATTCCTATAATTATCGTACGTATGTGTTAAAAGTCGAGGGACATAATAATCGTACCCTTGACGTATGCACTGTATAATTAAATTTAAAAATAGAAACATTGAAAATAATGAATGCAACGATGCACCATAAAATGAGTATTCACTGAATACTCTTTGGCCTTAAAAGAGCAAACGACTCTTGCTTTCGCTTTAACAAACTTTACTGCTGATTAAATTAGTATAAATTATGCGAAGGTTTAGATTGTGATAGAAATTGTAATTTATATTGGAAATATGGTTGTCTGAATGTTGTAATAGAATTAGTATGTTGAGTTATGTAGCATCATTGGAATGGTGGTTTTAGATATTATAAACTTAGTTGAACTTTTCAAACTTTTAATATATGAAGTCCTAAATTTTCAATACAGCAAAGTCTCAAATTTCCAATATAGCAAAGTCTCAAATTTCCAATATAGCAAAGTCCCAAATGTCCAACATATCAAAGTCCCAAATTTCCAACATATCAAAGTCCCAAATTTCCAATATAGCAAAGTCTCAAATTTCCAATATAGCAAAGTCTCAAATTTCCAATATAGCAAAGTCCCAAATTTCCAATACATCAAAGTCCAAAATTTCCAATATTCCAAAGTCCCACATTCTCAAATTCTCCCCATTCCAAATTCCCAAATTTCCACTCTTCCAAATCCCAAATTTCCCCCATTCAAAAGTCCAAAACTTCCAATGTCTCTTTCCCCCATTCAAAAGTCCCAAACTTCCAAAATACCAAAGTCCAGTTTCCTACCATTGCTCCAAAATATTATTAGTACATTTCTGTCCAAAAACAGCAGTAAGTCCCATTCGTACCTGTGATCTATCAAGGACGAGCCACTGGGAACAGGTGGAAGGATACCAACTTTAGGATTTCGTTTAAAGAACCTGCTCGCCCCCTGATAAGGTGGGTCAAGATTAATCAATCGATTCTTCATAGTCCTTGTCGCTTTATCCCAATAAGACTGAGGATCAATTTTCTCCCGTTCACAATTTTTCTTCACCACCATTCCTTTGATTTCCGGCAAAATTCGAAACTTGATGCTCCTGTTCCTCGTACCGATCTCTTCGATCGTCTCAACCTCAACGGACTCCACTCGTCTCATATCCGTGAAATTTACTTCGTTAATCGAAGACAAACTATCGCTGCTTTCGTTCAGAATGTCCATATTCTCATGAATTTTACTTGTCTCCAGGATCTTCGATCGATACATTTTCGACGTGGTAGATCTAGTCTTTTTCTTCACGCGAGACTCGGAAAGAATTATCGATCGCATACCTGGCGGATATTGCCGATGCTTGTTAGAAGCTTTCAAATTATTTATCGCCTCTCTCATGTGTTGCTCGACGCTGTTGTCGCTGTCCTCGTCGAAATCCTTCGCTGCACAACTTTTGTAGATCTCCTGAATTTCTTCGTTCGATTCTTTACTCAGATTATCCTTCGCATCAATTTCTGTTTTACTTTCTTCCAAGTTTTCGTTCGACTCTTTCATTTCGACTTTCGACTCTTCCAAAGAACTAACCCCATTTAAATTTGAGGTGCTCTGTACGTTGCCAAATTCAGCTTCCGACTCAAAGATATTTCCAGACAAATCACTGCAGTCGATGCCTTTGTCATACTTGGGGATCGAAAAGACGCTCGATGAACAGTTGCACATGTTTATCTGACTAGCAATATCCTTTCTGAAGGTTTTCTGAGAATCGAATTCTCTGTTTTTCGGAGTAGCGGGTGAATAGCTTTCTCCCTCACGTATTCTTATAGAGGGAAGACTCGAGAAACTTTTATTGCCTGTACTAATTTCGCGAGGAGTCGAACAGTTCGACTGCAACGTGTTCTCAGAATTGCGTCTCCTCGATTTTCTAATCGTATGACTCGAGCTGTTTGAATCTCTGCTTTCGACGCGATACAACAACTCTGATCCTGTTTTTACGTTCACAGCCATTTTCCATTCAGAATTTTCTACTTGTGGAGGAGATTTTGGCTCTGAATATTCGAATGGTGTGCTTGATCTAGTCGGTAGTATGTCTTTTGAGATTTGATCATTGTCCATTTCTATGCAGTTTGTGTTACAAGATTTTGTGTCTTCGTCCATGTAGTTTTGCGTTGATTCTGTTTCGTTTTGCAGAGATTGATCTATGCTTTGAACATCGGAATGGAGCTCATTTTCTTCTATGTCTTCAGTATTCTTCATCTGATCTTCAGTGTTCTTCATCTTCATCTGATCAGAAGAATGTTTCTTTTCTTGTAATTTCATTTCTGATGGCTCATTGATTTCATCTGTACACGGTTCATAAGCATTGAATTCATTACATTCCAACTTCTGTTCCATACGTTTTATGGTTTCTGACCAATCCTGTACATCAGCAACTTGTATATCTTCAGCTTGTGTTTGATCACAATTGGAACTTAATTCAACATTCTCCTTCATACTCGTTGGATAATCGTTTACACTGTTCGCATCATTTTGAACAGACAAATCGGAAGTCAGTCGTTTTTTCTCCAAAATTTTGCTCCTCGATTCGAGAGATTTCAAATCCTCCATGTTATTTTCGACGGTATCTTTCGAACTCTTTCTCAAACTCGTAGAAGAGACGCTTGGTTCGGGACAAGTAAAGTACGTCGCACGAAGGCGACTCGCCTTTTCCAGATCCCCCAAACAAAACTCCACCCGTGGACTGTGTTTCACCGGTTTCCATTTACCTTTGGAGATCTTCAGACTCTCTACCTCATTCAAATCCTTGAAGGAGTACGTTTGATTTAAACTAACTGTCGACCAATTCAGATTTTTGGATTTATCATCATATTTCGAGGTCTCGAACGAGTCTTTACTCGACTCCCTAAAATCTGCATCGATATCACTCTTAATTTTCCGAGTCACACTTTTCTGACTGTAAGCAGGTTCAAGTTTCTTCTCTTGACTGATCTGTTTCCACGTGACGAACGCGTCTTCTTTGTATATATTGCAGGGTTTCACAGTTATGCCCACGATATCGTCGTTGATCGACACGTCGTTCACCTTCGGGTTACCCTGACTCCTCGCTGAAACGATATTTGTCTTCGGAGACCTTGCCGAGTGCTTCTCCTCTTGCTTGCTTCTATGACTGATCTCCTCTCGCTTCGGTCTTTCGTGCACCTTTGGCCGTCTTTTTGCCGAAGGGATGCTTTCGCACTCCTCGAGAGTTTCTTTGGTGTGCCTCAAGGGAGGTACAGGGAGGTAGGAGGTTCTTTTAACAGGGGGCGCAGGTCGGAAGGACAGTGGTCCAGGCTTGTCTTCCGGTGGCCTGAGGATGAGGAAACAGGATCAAGGATGTATGCCTGACATCAGGAGAAGGTCAGGCTTTTTGTAATCGCGATTTACGGTTTTCTGTTTCGTTCAAATGTCTCGCGAGCGGAAACAACCTTGTCCCTTTTCCTTCTCCTCATGCACGCTACTCGGGTGTACTTAAACTAAACTATTCTCCGGCCGAGAATTGGCATTTGCCACGCGAACACGTGATCCAAAGAAGATTACCTGTTTGGGCGATCGATTGGTCGAGACTTCATCGGGACAGGGGCTGCGGGTGACTCTTTTGGCTGTCCAGAACGTCTGCTGCAATAACAAACTTGTTTAAAACGGTTGCTTATAGTAACAGAGCTTTTAACCTTTTATAGAGGCAAACTCTTAATTACATCGTTCACTACTTGGTGACATAGTTATAAATCATTCTTAATATAGCGTACACATAAATACATGAAAATAAAATCAATTTAAAATCTGTCGCTACAGGCTGTTTCATTTAAGTGTACTCATTGAATATCTTCTTTAATTATGAAAGCGAAAAAATTATTTCATATGTCACTTCTCTTGTATTAAGTAATCAATAGTCTATGTTGACCATGAAAGTTATATATCAGATTATACAGATAGTACTGAATAACAAATATTGAAGTTTGAACCATTGAAGTTTGTTACGGATAAGATGTTTGAAACAAAAATTATACCCTAAGGCACACGATAATTAGTTTCTAGCAACATGTTTTCTGTTACAAAACGAATGTATGAAATAAAATACAGTGATAACGGTATACTTCAAGATTACATAGGACTAGTTTAGATATTATCATGGAATGGAGGACAATCTGAGTAGAATTTCTAAAGATCTAGAATATTTAAATAAGTTAAAGAACTTTTGCAAAAAATATTGATTATGATTTTTTATGCTAGCAGTATATTTATTTTTGGAAGAGACACTGCTTATGTTACACCCTGTACAATTATGAAACCACTACAAAATTAAGGTAAAAGAGCAGTAAAACGTCAGGTTACAAGATAGGGAGTCACAGCTGAAACCTTTTTTCTGGCACGACGCCAGCGAGACAGGGTTTAACATAAGGAAGCAATCGCTTCCATAATTATTTGTCTAAATTTAAGAAGCTTTGCACGTCTGCGTTTAACGTGTTACGTGTACTTTTATCCGCTTCGATATTCGCTATTTAGTCCTCAAAGTCATTTAGGAAATTAATTACAAAATTTTACATTGAGCAATCTAGTGTGCATTCATTGCAATATCAAATGTTACAATACTTTTAATTTGCATCATAAAGTTTGTAATGAAATTTAGAATTTAATGTATTCTGATGGTCAAACTAGTTTCATTTGGTTATGCAAGTATTTAAGATTTAAAGTTCACTTCACAACCAACCATTCTCCACATTCTGCAATCTATTTACATTAACAAGCAGGATTTTTAGGTGAAAATCATTTCACGGTCAGATTGTACATGCAGCTAAATGTGTATCGATATCGCCTCTCTAAAAAGTGAACCATTTCATCAAATATTCTATCAGTAAAATATTCTACTATCATAACATTATATCAGTAAAATCTTCAAAAAGATTCTAAAATAACTTCTCAACTCAATTCCTCTCTGAAAATTCTTTCTAAAAATTTATTCCTATACTTTTCAAACTGACATTAATTAAAAAAAATACTGAACGGGACTAATAGAAAATAATGAACGTATAGAATTGCTGAAAGCGTGAACGATCCACATTTTGCTGTTTCTTCTTGTCGTCTCGGTTGAAATCGCAGTAACTTACACGAACGACTTCTGTTTAACAGGAATGTCGACGTTTTTGTTGCAGTTGGGTGCCGATGCACTCTCCTTGGCCTTAACGGTGGCGATAGTTGGCGAGGTTTTGCTCGCGGAATTGAGGGTGATCGCCGAACCCGGTGAATATTTCTCACGGGTGGCTTGTCGACGACTTTTTACGGCCGGAGCACGATACTTCATCCGTGCTTCGAGACGTTCCTTGGCGATGTTCGTTGCTGGACTAACCGGCACATGAGTAACCCTGTCCTTGCACCAGGCCACGTGTCTCTCGTAAGCCTTGACGCCGAAATGTCTGTTGCAGGTGGGACACATACCCTGCTCGTTAGAGCGCGTCGGCGCGCTCGGTGTGACTGTCGTTCCACATTGTTTTTGCATCGTGAAATCCGTCTGAAATCGCGTCACATAGTTATTATACAGGATACACGTAGTTATACATAGTTATACAACCCTTTATTCTAAAATAATTTAACCATATTTTATCTCGATGGAACTTGCAGTAGAGAAATACTGTTAGCAAAGGGAACTGAATTTATAGACCTGATTTGGAGATTCGAGGATCTGCAAATTTAGGAATTTGGAAATTTGATCTTCTGAGAGATTCAAGGTTTCAGAAAGCAAAATGTAAGCTATGAAGTATGATTACTTAAGTTAGGTCAGTGTTGATGTCAATGTTGAACAGAAATATGTGGAGATATTGCTACAAAGTGAATTCATCTCACGCTTGAATGCACTTGCATCATTCGAGATGCAACTGGGTTAATCTACGCTCTGTCTGCAATTGTGGCTATTAATCTTTCCTTTTTAATTCATCTGGACAGTTTTAAGTTTCCTATTCGTTTCACTTAAAATATAAGTTACTATATGACTCAATTTTTTGTGTTATCTTTCCAAAGTCCTAAATTTTACAATACTATATTTTAATTCCACAAGTTCATTTTGCAAACTGTCTATATTTTCTATTTTATTGTTTCTCATATTTCTAAACCTTCCAATCTCTAAATTGCCATATATCTGCATCCTTCCTTAGCTATTTTGTATTTTTCCTACAAAAGAGTTGTTCTGAATTTCTGAACTAGGTTGTGTTTTCCTACCCGTCTAAAGCAGAGAATGAAAGTAAAAACTTACGACTTCGTCGCGAGCAGCGCGAATTGTCCGCAGGAAGTTGTCGTGGTTCTGTTTCCAAGTGGTGCTGGGTTTCGATCTATCATCCTGCGCGCTTCGTTTCTTCTCCTGTTTAGGAAGAAATTCAGCCAACTCGGTGCCCTGGATCCTCTGTTTAGCGGAGTCGAAAGGCGTCCTCTTCTCCGTAATTCGTTTACATATTTTCGAGTGTTTCTCCAGCGACTGTGGCTTAAAGGTCCGTAGGCAGAAAGCGCACGGCAGAAGGATGTCCTGTACATCTGTGTCCATTTACCGTGAATTAGTTCGTTGCTTCGATTTTAGCGTTTACAGAATGAGTCAGAAGCTAGAGTATAACTCCGGTTGCTAGATATAGATATTCGTTTTAGTTATCGGTCTCAAGGCAGCGATCTTTGGATCCATTTCTGAGGACCGATCCGAGGAGCCATAATCGACGAGATCCAGAGTTCTGACTCAGACTGCGTTGATCGGAATTCACTTGCAACTGCGTCTGAACGCGTCGAGAGATGACGAGTTTAGTAGAACAAGATTTGTTCAGAACGAAAGCACACCATTTTTGGTTGTGGAAGTTTTTGAGGAAACGTTCATAAACCACGATTCACTAAAGGTTTTAGGTTCTGATATTAACACTTTGAGTTTATGAGTGAAGGGTGTAGGAAAATGTAGAAATTTGCATCATAGGTTGGTTAAAGTTTATATTGTTAATTCAAGAGTCTGGGATGATTTTAGTTTTCTTCAATGATTTAAGGTTGTGAAGAGGTAATATGTAATAGGTAGCTAATATTTCAAGTGTATAGTACACTATAACAATAATTAATTCATGGAACTAACACAATTATATATATAAGCTTCTTCATATCTAAGCTTGAAGAGATATAATAAAGTACAATTAACGTATAGTGAATTGACTTTATCTAATACTACAAACTGATCAATATCACACTATTGCAACGGATAACAAATATTAAGAGTCTCCTTGAATCTAAAGGAGAAGTAGTTGACAGTAAATTGACATCTACTACAAACTGATCAATATGACACTACAAATGACACACATAATTATGTGAGTTAACACCATTATACAGATCTCTTCAATGACCGCATAAAACCATGAAAGTGCTCCAATAAATGGACACCATCTGAAGCTACAAATCAATCATAGTCACTATCAAGAGTCTCTTGCATAACATCTCTTCCGCAATAACCTCTCCACAATTAATCTCCAAATCTCGCACTCAGAATCTAACACACACGAATCTAACAACATAAACGAGAGAAACGGTATTTCACTTCAAAGATCTAATTAATCCATCGGATCCGATACGTTTGTTTAGCCGTCGCGAATTGCGGCCACCTGCGAGACTCTCCTAATAAAAACAACGTCTACGAAGAGGAGGACGAAGACGAGGTGTCGCCCCCGCGACTCAATCGCCTACGGATAAGCAAGTTTCCTTTTTTGGAACTACGAGTTAACCAGCTCTAACATTGTATCTGGTGCTCTCCTGTCGACGATTCCTTCCGTCCTCGCTTTTCCGACGATGGTATGGATACCTTATGGTGTAACGCCTTTCCAAAGTGTCACCTTCATGGACAGATTCGTAATCCTATCGACGTAACCATCGGGACACGTTAATCGTTCTTGATTAGTCGCGACGGACATTTTTTTTATGCGCGATTGAAAATATTGCCTTAATGCTGAGGATGTTTTATGCATGTAGCGGTACCGTTTTATGGGAGCCTTGATGGGTTAGGTTCTGGAGATTTGTGGGCGGAAAGCTATTTTTGGATGCGGTGGAAATTATAGAGAGAAGGTAATTGTAATTAGGTAATTTTTAGGTTGTCGGGTAGGATGGCTAGGTAGTTGGAAATAAATAATTGCATTGGGTAATTGCAAGATGATAATTGTGATTAGAGAAGTGGAATCAGATAAAATTGTCTAGGTAACTGTAAATATATAACTGCAGCTAAGTAATTGTAATGTTTCAATGATTCTACAATTTAAAAATTTTAGAGTTAATTTCAAAAGCCCAACATCTAAAAATCCTACAAGATTGTACAGATTTAAGGATATAAATTCTCAAATTTCAGAGCACGAAAATCTAAAATTCTTGAATATCAAAACACTCAAATTTTAAAGTTTATAAATCTTCAAGTTCTGAAATCCTAAAATTTAAAAATTCTCATGTTTCAAAGATCCAAACATACTAAATTCCTCAAAACACCAAAAATTCATAAATCATAAGTTCCAAAACCTCAAAACTCTGAAATACCAAAATTGCAAACTTTCCAACATGCAAAAATCGTAAATTTGCAAGTCCCAATCTTACAAAACTATTAAACCAATAAAAGATAAAAATTCATACATTCGACAGGAATTACGAAAATAGCAACGTGTGAATTGATGTGAAAACAATTTTGTAGGAACAGTCAAACAAGCATGCTCTCATCGATATATTTAAAAATGTCACCTTATATCTGATTTATCTTTTTTTACTATATTCAGAGTCTTTCTCAAGTTTATTATTCAACAAATCATCACTATTATATAACTAGTACAATATTATTATTTGTACTTCAACACTTTGACTTAAAAAACTAGCAAAAATCTAGTATGACTCATAATTTTAGAAATAACACTTCGTTAATTTTAATTAATCTTGACGATGAAGAAATAATAAAATTATTCATTGTATAAAGTAAACTTTTACTACACTCGATTTAGCACGTGCTGTTTTTCTCACTGATAAAGTCGAGAAGATTGAATTGTGCATACGGATAATACTAACACAGCTAACTAATGAGGCAAGGAGGTGTGAAGCGAGTAACGAAGGTTGCGAAAGACGAAGTAACGAGTTTAGAAATCTGTTTCATTGCTAATTGGCAGCATCCAGTAAATATTGCATTACTCCTATCGCCATTTCCACGAAGGATTAACACATGCATTAAGTTAATGGATTTAATTAAATTCAACACGATGGGAATTAAAACGGTATCACTAAGCGATGAGAAAGTCTTATAAATGAGTTCTACAATCTTTTTTAATTGGGAGTTTGGAAATTAAAAAATTTGGAAGATTTCATGATTTAAGCGTTTTAGGAGTTTGAGATTTAGGGATTTGGAAATTTTAGGATTTGAAGATTTAGGGATCTGGAAATTTTAGGATTTGAAAATCTAGGGATTTGAAAGTTAAGAAATTTTGGAATTTGAAGAGTTGAAAATTTGGAAGTTGGAAAATTTTAGAATTTAGTAACTTGAGAATTTGAGAATTTGGAAATTTTGGGATTTAGGGAGCTAGAAATTGGGGAATCTGGAGATTTGGAAAAATTTTCATTTGGAAATTTTGAAATTTTGGAATTTTGAAATTTTGGAATTTTGGAATTTTGGGGTGTTAGAAATTTGGGGACTTAGGAAGTTAAAAATTGGGAGATCTGAAGATTTGGAAACGTTCAAACTTGGAAATTTAGAAATTTTTGAACTTAGGAATTTAGTGATCTGGGAATTTGGAAATTTTTAGATTTGAAAATTGAGGGTTTTTACAAAGTTCAATCTCGTGATAATTTGCAAACTTCAAACTCTAGAAATATTAATATCCATAAATGTAAAAAATTGAGAAGAAAATCGATGAAAAATTGACTTCAGATTTCGAGACCCTAATATCTCACCTGGCTCGGTATATTGCTCGACTTGCACTACTTTTTCCGATTCGACAGGTTGCACTTTAAACTTGTGATCATAGGGGGGCCCTAGGTCCGCCCCTGCGACAGCTCTTCTAGAAACACAGCACAACATCGAACAACAGAGTGGAAACACACCGACTGAACTGTTCCATAGAGATCAGGCTGTTCTTCTACGCAACGTGCACGCAGTCTTGTTCTCCTCTTATAAAGAGAGTTTATTTTAGGTGTTACTGCGAGAGCATCAGAAGCAAACTGCTTTTCCAGCGATGGAAACGAAACCGTTGCTCAAAGAACCAGAAACTACGTTGGTTTAACACTTCGAGCGTTAAATTCGATACGAATAATGAATAATTGTTATTTTTTCGACAAATTCAACCTGTTTCTTTTTTAATTCTAATTCTACCTTGTGAAATAAGAAATAATTGTTAGTTACTATGATTAGTAACTAGGAGTCAATAAATTGTCAAAAAGATTAATTCTGCTGTGGTATCGATTTATTTCGATACATTTATAAAAATTTTAATCATAATAAATTTTTATACACTATGTAAAACTAATAAACTTTTGATACATTATCAAAAAAAACAGAATAATTAATATTAATTATAAAAAAATATTAAATATTATTGTTTATTATTTAATTAAAAATATTATTGCTAATTATAAAATTTGCTACTCGTGTGTTTAAAAAAATATAATTTTATAGTACGCCATTTTATGTATTAAAAAATAGTTCTATTTATTACTGTATATAAAATATGAATATCGCAAAATTGTTACCTAGAGTACCATTTACTTGGAACTATCGATTACGTTTAAGCTCACGTGCTCATGTCACTTTTCGCGAGTTCCGCTTCCGGTAAATATCGTGGTCACCCACGCAACGTATATCATGATTAACTATAATGATTTAACATGTCCATAGTACATATACAATTTATAAATTTGATCAATACTCCAGGGATTTAATAATGTAGGTACCATAAAAAAGTATATAGGAATAAATATGAATTTTAGCAACTGTTCAATATTCAAGACATTGCATGAAATATGACAGTAGCTATAATGTAGTTCAGGTAAATGTACCATCAGTTGATATAAGAACTATTTCTCATTGTAACTGTCATAGCTACCTTTTTCTCAATAAAGAATTATGCAAATAAATTTGATTTATTAGATACCTAAAGTTTTCTAATATCCATTTCAACTTTCCAAATTCCTGAATATCCAAATTTGTAATTTATAAATTTACATGCGATCCTGAAGCTGGATCGCGCGATCAATCGATTTACCGATCATCGATTCTTTTCGCACAATAGAAAGTATAACCTTACCTTCTGTCACATTATTGGTTTCTCTTTCGAAAGACATCGATCTAGTCGATTGAAGATCGGAAATATTATCTTGCACCCATCACTAGCTTCTCTCTTTTCCACTCGAGTATTCGAACACCTTCGCGTCCGCGTGGTTCCCGTATATATTATTAGAAAACAGTCCCGGCCGCGAAACTGGAACCGGACGGAAGTGCAACGCGTGAAAAACACACGCGACAATCGTTAAGATCTCTCGACGCGTTATTTGTGGCAGACAGAACCACCGTGGTTTCGTAAATAACAGCTGAGACAATTTGACGTATGCAAACTTACCCTCAACGTCCGCCATGTTAGTTGTTAGGAGAAACAATGGTTACCATGGTAACCGATGATAGATTCTATGATATAGAAGCCGGTGTCCTTTGCATTATATTTATTTATATTTTATGCAATACGATAGTATATATTTCATTGATATTATGCATTCAGGGATAGAACGAATTTCATTGCAAAAATGAGTCTGAGAAACTTAAGATATAGGAGTTTTTAATTTCTGATTAAATAAAATAGATGTTTGATAGAATTTTGATGATGACTTTTTCTTCAAAATATTCGCGAGACAGATATAAATACATTGTAACAATATTTAATAACATTAGAGGTAATAGTAATTTGAATTATGGAAGAACTGATCTTGTAAATTAAAATAAGCGCGCCGCCGGTAGATGTAGAGAGTAGTATCATTCTTAAAGCGCGCATACCCACGGTTTTTAATTATAATTCCACCCGTCTTATTAGCGCCGTTGCCTAATTCTAATATAAATCGATAATATCGCATGTGATACAAAATGATAAGGGAAATAACCCGCAAATCGTATGACAGAAATTTTCATTACATATGTATCAATTGCGTTCACACTAGTTTGTTAAAAATTTTGGTTCAACGGGAGCTTGGTAAAATTTTGCAAATAATTGATATCAAAAATAATATACAATGTCAGGATTTATGAAGAAAAATATTGTTAGTAATCTACAGGTAGTTTATCTATAAATAATTTATATTAATAAGTACCATACGGAATGGAGGTTATATAAACTGAGCTGTAATAAATATATTACTTTATTTGATTATTGCAGGTGGGAAAATATGTCACAAGAACGTTCTCTACAAATAGGATGTTATTATCGGAAGAAAAATATGTAGATGTCAAGGAAACTAATGGAGTAAGAAAATTTAAAATGCTAAAGTTACTTATAGTTTTATTAATATATCTTCCTTTTTGTAACTAGGTAAGAGTAATATCATTAAACCATCCCTCCACACGGAATTCTTTATCTCTGGGAATGCTCAAATCTCTGTTATTCAATATTAAGAAGGACGAAAATAATAAGGATTTAAGATCAATAGTTCTTAGATCCCAGCTTCCAAATATGTTTTCTGCTGGGCATAACCTGAAAGAATTGGTTTGTAAATGGAATAAAATATAAAAGTAGCTGAAGTTTCTTTAATATAAGGATTTACATTCATCGCAGAGAAATGATTGGTTGCGTGGTTTAGACTCCTAACAATGGAAAGCTTCATAAGGACATATTTGAAACATGTTCTGAGTTAATGCGAGTAATTACTCAAAGTCCAGTGCCTGTAATTGCTGCTGTGGATGGTGTAGCAGTTGCAGCAGGTTGTCAATTGGTTACTACATGTGATATTGCCATTTGTACTGAAAGGAGTTCATTTGCTACACCAGGGTAAGTCAATGAAATAGGTGTAAATAAATTTATACTTCATACAAAAAAGTTGTATTCTTTTTATAGAGCCAATTTTGGAATATTTTGTTCTACACCAGGTATTCCTTTGGTTCGGAGTGTACCTAAGAAAACAGCCATGTATATGTTGTTTACTGGTTTAAGCATTACTGGAAAAGAAGCATATGAAGTAGGTCTTGTGAGTAAAGTAGTGCCAGTTAACAACTTTGGTAAGTTAGGGTATATAAAAATACAAATTTCTTTAACTAAGAATGTAGTTTAGAGAAGGAAACTAATTCAATGTTCTGGATTAAGTTATATTAGGCCCTCAAAAAATACACACTAATAATTGAATTATTGCATATTATATTCATAGTAGGATTTATTTTGTTTCCAGAACAAGAAATCGAAAAAATTACTGCTGCTATAAATACAAAAAGTCGTTCAATTGTACATGTGGGAAAGACATTTTTATATGAACAAATAGACCTTGATTTGGCAACCGCATATTTCCTGGGATGTGAAAAAATGGTCAATAATTTAAAAATGAAAGATGCGCAAGAAGGAATTAAAAGTTTCATCGAGAAAAGAAAACCCGTTTGGAGTCACGATTACGTAAAAAATTAATGCATACTGTTACGTATACAATGCTACCAATGAACAACTAAATGATACAACTGTTGCAAAAAATATAAGTTTTCTACTGTTATTTTCTAAATAAAATATTGTTACATAACTGTGTACGTAGTGTTTATTTAAGTCTTTATTTTTATTACTACTAGGAAAAATGATCAAAATCATATTACTATAATCGGGTTAGCCTATCATCGCATAACAGAATTTTATTAATTGAGGCCTATACGATAACCTCTAGAAATGAAAATGTACGCGTAACAGATATCATGCATAATACGAAGTTCAAACCACTATAAAAATTCAGAGTTTAAAATAATCAATTAATTAGAAAGTTGTATACACAATATTTTGTAGTCCGTACTTTAAAACGTGAGTATAAAACTGTACATAATTTCTTTGATCGCTTATCACAAAGATGAATGAATCATTTATCTTACATCAGTTTACAAACGTGTAGATTCAATATAGATAGAAGAAAAGGATATAAAAAATATATTTTCCTTCACAATTTACAAAAATTTTGTAAATTTGAGACTGCAATTTTGCTTTAGGAATTTAAAAAATTTTTGACCTTGAGATCTTAGAAAATTCTAATCTTTGAAACTTTAACATAGTAGAAATTTGGGTCCCTGAAGATTTCAAACTCTTGGACTTTAAGTTTTTCTAAAATCACATTACAGGTAAGCTGGTTGTAAAAGGTTGTTGTGGTAGATAGTGCTTATCCTTTTCACAAAAGTTTGGGAGTCCCCGATATCAGTAATTAATTATAAACATCTTAAATAATACTTTATCCACATGAAAGAGATACAACGACTTTAAACGCTTTGTTTTGAATTACGCGTGAATCAGTAATTCAACAGTAATCCCATTTAGTTTCGAACAATGCACATTATCAATAAATAGTAGGAAAGCTGTAAGCTCGTCATTCTAGTCCGACGATAGTCATAATAGGTCACATACTGCAGGGCAAAAGGCATGATCCGTCGTTTCCAGAACCGAGGAGGTTTAACGAGATAAAGAAGTCGTGGTGGTCGACGTTGATCTCGAAGGACGCTGATATCTCGACTCGTCATACAGACTCTTTCTTTTCTTTTTATAATTTTGTCATGTTGCTCCCCACTTATTCAGGACCAGACGAGTTCATAAATCGACTCCAATGTTCATACGTGATGCTAGTACAACGATCACTTCTGACAAAGTTGGTCGAGCGTCCATTGGATTTTTCTTCAGCGACACGTACGACGGAAATAAAGTGCGAGCGTTTAAACTAATCGTTTCGTTCGGTAAGAACAATCGAATCGGTCGATGAGAATTTTTAAGTGTTTTGATAGTGGCTGCATGAGGTTGCGAACGATCTTGCGTGAAAATCGAAAGTTGCGGAAGGCCAAGGGTATTCACCCTGAAACTAAGGTAGCGGAAGAAAACCTGGCAACGATTGTTCAGAGAAAGGTCGCCGAGCTGTTGTTTGAAAATTGCTCTGGTACGTTTTTAATGTTATAAACAAGTTGAGAATCTAAGATGTAATTGTTACTACAAGTTGATATTGTTACCGCGTTATAACTATGATTGAATAGTTACTGCAATTAGTTTATTTTAAATAATGGAAACGGTATGATCATTCTAGATTGTGGAAGAATGGCCATTATTCCGCAGGGTGCATTTGCTGCGTGCAAAGTCCGTCGCAATCTTGAACGCAATTCTATGATAACACCGATAGAAGAGAACGAAAAGGTTGGCAAAGAAAATGTCTTCAGCGAGAGACCTCCATTGGAAGGTACTTATCAGATGCTTTATCAGACGTGTACCGTTGTATCTTTATTTTATGACTGCGTCTTAGAATTCGTTGCTGTCAAACAAGCTGACACTTTTTACTTTTTTATTGATATTCGGGTATTATCGGTATTTAATTAAGTTGATTGGGAAATGCTAAAAATACTTATTATAAAGAGCGTTAATTTTGGGTTAAGTCAAGTGATATCAATTGAAGATTTGAAAATAAATTTAATAGAAGAAGAGAATCTGGTTCATGTTCTTGATGCAGTTGGAAATGCCTTTTATCTTTGTTTGAAATTCAAGAGCACTAATTTAATATTCTCAATGAATTACAATTTTCATTTCACTTTTCACTTATCATGAAAATTTATAGAAATAGGGGTAACTAAATTACAAGTTGAGTGACAAAGAGAAAAGAAGTATTTGATGTAGTATAATAGACTTGTAAAATTTGTATGGGTTTAAGTTCACTTTTGAAAATAATTTTAATAATGCTCTTCAAAGTACAGCCTTACAAAGTTTTAAAATTCTAAAATTTACAAATTACAAATTCTAAAGTCCTAGAGTCGTAAATTTTACCTAAATTATACCAACGACGAATTGACTTAAAAAACTGAGTAAAAATAAAACCTGAAATGATTTCATTTTCATTTTGCAGGTTGGGAGCTCACCCCCTTGAAATACAATAGTAAATTAATGAACAGCATCTGGGGACTGTACAATCGTTATTCTGTGCACAATTTCAAGAAAAACAATGATTCGATTGAAGGGGTGTTTGGGTCGTTCGTGGCGGTTTGGGGGGCGATTTGCCAAAGCTACGCACCCGCCGCGAACTCGGTGGCTGCAACCGCAGCCGCCAAAAACAATTCATAAAATAGGTCCAATATCCAAAGAAAGTTCCATTTATTCTCTTCTCCAACGAACAACTCGCTATTAGTTCGAGAATAATCGTGACAATTGGAACCAAGCTCTGACAACAATTATTGACAGGAAATTGACGTTCGATGATTTTCTTAGAGAATCGTGTAAATTGCAGTTATAGAGAATTTTATGGCAGTATTTTTAATTGTATTTTCTAAAAGACTGTTGCCAATAGTACATATGTAATCATTTTAATTCGATATCAAAAACGATGGAGACGAAATAAATGTATTTTATTTAACTTGTAAAAGACTGTAACGATATTGGTGTATTAGAATGATTAACCAACAGTTATATATAATATGTAATAAATATAACGATATGAATAAAATGAAATAAAACAGTCCGCTAAATGTTATGTTATTTTGTTATTTAAAACTGAAATGTATTATAGAATGTAAACTGTTTAAGCTTTGAACAAGATGAGGGTTTATTTTCACGGTGTTATATTCAAAACTAAACGATTTGAAAATATTTTCACCGTGAAGTATTTGTTCGAGTAAAATCATTTTAATCCAAAAAACTGTCTGAAGAGAGAGTCAAATCAGAGGTAGGTCCAACGTAGATGACACTCTTCTCGAAATGATTCCAATCATCCTCTTCTCGTTTCTTTTTATGCACCACGTAGGTTCTTGGTTTCCTACGTTCTGTGAATTCATCGATTTTATTGGAGCTATCAGAAATATTGAGTTCTAAATCCACAGACACTGACGAAAAAGACCCTTGCGTACTATTGTCGTACGAAACATCTTTCAATCTCTTCATAATTTTATCCACAGAAAGTTTATCGTCGATACCATCGACTGTTTCGGTATAATTATTTTTTCTCTTTTTATCGCGCGAACGTTGTTCGTTGAACTTTTTCGGATAATCGCTACTGCAAACTGTAAACGTACTTTCGTTCGAGCTTTTTATGATTTTCTTGGTGATAACAGCATTTTTGATCTTGGACAAGTAGAGGTTCGGATGTTTGGATTGTAATTTCATTGTTTTGCGGTTTCTCTTCAATTTAGGTAAAGTGGTTTGAGTGGACGCGGTTTGTTTATCGATATTTGATGTTTCCATATTTTGTGAAGATTTAGATCCATTCGTCGGTAAATTAGAGGGGAGATTGATATTCGAAGAAAATGGAGTTTCTCGAGAATCTAATTCGCAGCTGATATCTGAACATTCCTTCTGAAATATTTTATTTTTTGTTGCTCCATATTTCGTGAATTGTTCTCCACTTTTTAGATTTTCTAGATCCTCGAATTTCACTTCTGTTTGATTACCTTCGTTTCTTAAATATTTCACTCTAGTTGGTATTTGGCACATGTCTTCTCGTTTTCCAATTCGAAAAATGTAATTTAACAAGGAAGGCACTGGAGGATCCGTATTAGAGCAAGTATAGTATGCCTAGTAGAAACATATTTAATAATGATTCATAATCATGATACTATTGAACAGGTGTCTAAAAATAATACTTAAGAAATGCTAATTTTGTTTAATATTAGCTTACATTTTTAAAACAGTAAATTTCAACTAAAGTATACTTTAATGAAGCATAACTTGCTCCACGGTAAATAATTTTAAAGAGTTTTATTTTTAATACAAGTTCATTAATTTGCCACGATAATGTTAATTTAAAAATTCGTCCATATCATCTTACATATTATTAATTACTGATACCTTAATTATTTTAGCGAAAATTTGTTTACCTCTTGACCGTCCGCTCGTCCGTTCTTCATCGAGTTTATGCTCGTGATTTTCCTCACGTACCTCTTAAATTTTTTGAACATATTTTTCGTGTTATCAATTTGTCCCACAGAATCCTTTTTCAGATAATTAATTTTTAACGCGTCGATTTCGGAACGTAATTCATCCAGATTATTCGCGAGCATCTTAACCTGATCAATCACTTGTCCCATTTTGCGTTGATCCCGGCAACAGATCTGCACCGACATGTTGACCCCATCAAACTAATTAAACTTTTATCAGATACAGTTCCCGACGAAACAAATTGCACAATTGCATTCATCTACAATGCACGTGGAACGATATCCATTATAAAAATTATATCTTATTCGTCAAGAATCAAAATTGTTTCTTTTATGAAAGAAAAATTGAAAACGACAGGATGAATCGTATGGTATAACCAAGACAGTATAAACAAAGAATTTGAAGTATTATACATATGTAATAGGGAACAAGAACAATTCACGATCAGACATACTAGTTTGTAGTACAACGTCACTAAAGAAAATTTCTAAAATTTATACACTGTTTAAAATTTTTTAATTCTTGAATTTAGAGATTGAAGAGTTTTCAAGTATACAATTTTGAGAATGTTTAAACTTGTAAAAGTACTTCCAAGATTGTTGATATTAATATAAATTTCCCTAATGTTAACAACAGATATTGAGCCATTTGAGCTACATTTTGATTGTGTATGATGATTCAAACATTCTGAGAGGTAATCAGGATTTTCGGGATTCGTATTAAATATTATTTATTTGATTCGTCGTATGTCCTAGGTACATTGGTCTTCAGTCGGTGTCGTTTGTCCGTAGTGGACTGGCTATCGACGTGTGAAAAGTTTGGTAATACAAAAGAACGAATTTTATCTTCCTCCCTAGTACGTACATCGACACGTAATACTATGCTTGGACTTCGATTCCTATGTACAACTTTAGCGTTTGTTAAAACATAATGTTCGTATCTCGAGGGACCTCGCGAGGACCTATCGTCGTGTCCCTTCGAAAGCGTCTATCACAACAGCTCTAACCGTTAAGATGCAAAAATAACCATAAAAACGAATAAAAATGATCAACGCGACGATTACGCGCGCACGCGAGTGCCACGCGTTCATAAGAAATTTATTTGTAATTTCATCTATACAATTCGTTGTTCGCGAATTATCGCTGACTCATAAACTCGAGCTGTGAAATGGCATCGTAGTAAACGTATTTCAATAAATTAATCGTACAAAAAGAATTGTTCAGTGCGACAATCGCGTAGTGATGTCGTGGTTCCCTTTTCTTCCCTTGCGCACAGGCGTTTTCTCTGGAATGCTGTTGTTCGAATATCGTCTCGTTCCTTGCGACACAAATCGCAGGGTGTACTTTTGTTCTAGCGAGTTCTACACATCGAGGTAATCGGGTTGCACGTTATCATCGTCCACGAATTTCGTTCTAACAATACCTTGGGCACGAGTTCTCGGCCAAGAAGCGAATCTGCTTGATCATCGAGCGCATTTGGTGTACATGATCTTTTGTGACATTCAACAATAGCGATAGTCAAATGCTCCTTCACAATTTTATGACACTGGAGTGTATGGTTAGGTTGGGTAGGTACAAGAGTACAAGACATCAGTAATCTCCTAAGATTGTAAACATTGGAAATTTTCAAATTTAGAAATACAGAAATGAATCTTTAAATACTAGAATTTCTAAATCTCTAAACCTTCAAATTTCCAAACATTCCTTAACTCTAAATTTTGAACTCTGGAGACAAATTTCTAAATGCCCAATAGCCACCATACTCGCCAGTGCATCGCGATGCCACGTTTAAAAGCGACCCTTCCGCTCTTACCTATTAATACTGATAACCGTTAATGAAAACGAGACCGTTAACATGACTCGACAAATCTGCTCGCTTCTTGCCGGAGAACTCTCTATTATCGCGGACACGGGTTAATCAACGTTCCTCCAGAGCGAATCGGACGCATCGAGCGTACCGACTTCTAATACTTAGCATCTAACACGTAACCTAACGCGTCTAACGGTACATAAATAACATAGAAGACGAAATATCAGAGAAAGAAGTAAAAGTGACCGATCGAGTCTTCGATTGTCGAGCAACGGATCTTCGTTACGTTGGTCGATTCTTGGTCCCTCTTTCTCTTCCGTTTTTGTGGCACAGCCTTGTTCCTCCTGCTCCACGTGTGCCTCCTTACGAGTTTCTCTCTTCGAGCACCACGAAGCGACGGTGATTTGAAGACCATTTTGTAGCGTCGAAGGAGACAGCACGGAAATGGACGTCCCGGTCCTGGAGAGGATTCTCACCCGGATTCACCCACATGGCTTTGGGTCACGTCTCCCAGCTTGGTTCTGAGCTGTCGTTCTCGTGTCCCGGCCATCGGCTCGTTTCACAATGAAATTCTTCGAGTACTCTCGGGCGTGGATACGCACAGGTGTCGTGTGCACTCCATGGACTAGCTCAGTTTAATCGGCCATAGTACGGTCTGTCGGGAATTCGGGGAGGAATATTGGGGACGGGACGCCTATAACACAGACAGTGATTAAGTATTCGGTGACGTTACCCGACGCGTACGAGACGCGGACATGATTAGGTTGCTTTAGAACGAGTAAAGCCATGATGAAAATCAACCCTTTGAATGTCAAATTAGCTCGAGTTACAATGGAACTTGAAATAACTTTTTTTCAGATAACGTTATTTTTTTCTTATTATGGATCCTCATCGTCGATCTAGGATTTATATACTAGCAAATATTACGTTCTGTTTTGAACATCTTCCTTATTCTGGTCAAATGATTCGCACAAACTTTGATGAATTTACTTAAAGTTTAAACCAATACATTTCTCGCAGACTTTTTATACTTACAAATTAGAAATTTTCTAAAGTGCTATACTACAAGATAAAAGATATAGCTATGTTTTCAGTTTGATACAGTAATAAAAATAGAAACTGCTCGAAACCTTCATATAATGTAAAAAAAGTTATATACTTAAAATTAAATTTTATCTTGAATTAATTAATTTTGCCACATTCAAAGGGTTGAACATAACTCGATGACCAACTAAATTTCCCTTCGAAACTTTGAAGAATGTGAGAAACGTTCGACAAGTTCGAACCGAACAAATTTAATTGGAGATCGTACACACTTATCGATAAGCAATGATGTGCGAATGATCATATACTCAAAGTTGAATATTTTTAAATGCTAATGAAAACCAGCGATGAAGAAAGTAACAGTATAATCGTCGAATGTATGTGCGTATCATCGTCTCCAATACAAGTAGAACATATAAATAACGATGTAAACACGCAGTAGATGATTATGCAATATGAAAATATATAAATAGATTACGTGTGAATAAATAAACAATACAATTAAAGCGATGCTGATGAGTATGATCTGCCAAAACGAAAAATGATACAGAAAAAAAACATGATTTGCACAACATGCTTAAGCAATAGCAAAACCCATGCAGACATGAAGAGACGAAAAAAAGGACGTTCGTGATGCATTTTTTGGGAATATAATCCTTTTTAATGTAGATCCAAACGTCCTTTGGTACGAACAAATATAATTGAATATATTGATATTACTTCACGAGATAAAATCCTGGACTGCTTAAGAGTAAAATATGGTTAAAAAGGTAGCAGACGTGTGTGCGAGGGAAGTTGAGGGAAAAGGTCCGATCAAAGAAAAAGAACGCAGAACGCGAATACGCATTCCAGCGTGCGGGGATATTTAGGATTCCTTCTGTTAAAAATAATCTTTGTTATTGCACGCAGTACGAAGCGAAACCAGAGGAATTAGTGGTATATGTACACTTACAGTGTCGAGCATGGTGCAATTTCTTTGGGACAATGGCGACGCGAGGGAAAAAGATATACCACTGATTTTAAAGAAATTGGGAGATTGAAAATTTTTGAATTTCTAAGTTGAGACATTTGGAAACCACCAGATTTAAATTTGGAAAATTTCAGATTAAAATTTGGAAATAAAAGAATTTACAAATTTATAAATGCATTTTCCAGGATGTCAAACTTTGAAATTTCTATTTTATCAAAGTATAAACTTTCAAATTTTCAATATTTCAAATCTTAAATTTTACAATTTTTATTATTTAAGCTTCATACCTTCAAATTTACAATTTTGCAAATTCCAAGATCTCAAATTTACAACTTTGCAAATTCTAAGCTCTCAAATTTACAATTTTCCAAATTCCAAGCTTTCAAATTTACAATTTTGGAAATTCCAAGCTCTCAAGTTTACAATTTTGCAAATTCCAAGCTCTCAAATTTACAATTTTTCAAATTCCAAGCTTTCAAATTTACAATTTTGCAAATTCCAAGCTCTCAAATTCAAAATTCTCCAGATTTCCAAATCTCCAACTACTAAATCTTCCAAATTCTCAAATTTTCGAATCTGTCAAATATACAACTTCTAAATTTTCAATTCTCTAATTTCCCAAGTTTCTAAATCTCCAAGGTCTTAAATTCTCTACGCCGCCATTTTCCTTAGATCCATGCTCGGTACCGTAATTGAAGAAGAAAAAAACAACATATCAGTGATTAATAATTAATAATTGATTAGTGATCAATTAACATTACACGGCCAACAACAATAGTTATTTATAATAAAAATATTCAGCCGCAAAGATTGTTGCACGAATTGAAACGGGTATATTTCCCCGGCGGAAATGCGTTTCCGGTCGACGGATATCTATAAATTTCTCTCGAATTCTCGTTCTTTTATACATATATATAGATATATACAGACGTGTATATATAGATATATATATATAAATATTTATATATTTATAATCTATAACATGTTATAACCTATATACACATTTATATTGCAATAAAACAGTGTATGTATATCGCGCACGCGTACCGCGATATTACAACATGAATCGTGGGTGAGGTGCACAATTCGAAAGGAAATATTCGCCATATAACCCTTTCGTCAATGTTTCCCTTGCTCGTTACACGAATTTCCCGACAACAACGATCGAGAATGAGTCAATACACGGTCGGGCGAGCAATCGAACTCTTGGATGTAGAAAAGAATGTCTATAAAAATCAGTATAACAGGTATCAAAATGATGATCAAGGTTTACTAGCCACAAAATGGCGAACAGCTCCAACGTTCTCGTGAAACACGATACTCGATTTACTTCTCTCGAAGGTTCACCAATGATGGCGTGTTCATACATTTTTTACGATGTTCTTAATATATAAATATTTCAGAGTTCTCGGTATTTATGGATAATACTGAATTATTGAGAACGTTGATTATGAGAATCCTGAAATATTGACAATTATTAAACTAAATATGTTTCACTCGGATAAAATTTTTTATTGTTATACAATTTAAAATATATTAAATGTAAGTAACTTGTTTAACAATTTTATAAAGTACCCAGCAGCTGGAAGTGTTATAATCGTAGATAAGTTTTATATTAGAACAGTATCTTGCAAAATATTTGTTTCATAACGGAAAAATATGTGACGTGATCTCATAAACAAATACAGCAAGAAAAGTTCTAACTTTCCATAAGTTTCACTAAACATACGTCTACTCTAAGGGTTAAAAGTTAACACTGATGATTAATTCTTTTTTAATCTAATTCAGCTATTTCTATTTTGTTGTTTAAATCAGCGCCGATCATTGGTGACTCTCACAGCAGTCAATATGTTAATGCTTTCGTGGCCGATAATTCTGACGCGAAGATCACAAAATTATGCAATGAAAATAAGAAGAAAAAAAAAATGAAGACCTCTATTATAAATATTAAGGAATAACTGGATAATTTATTTGGTTATAACGAGTCACGGAATACTCTGGTTATTACAGTGGATGTTCATTGAAAATATATATATGTTTTAAAACCAAGTTTTATGAAAGACATTGTGATCGTTGTAGTAACTAGGATTTTTGTTTACAGTGGACCCAGTTCCGTGATCTTAATTATAGTGTCATTGTTTCATACGGATTAGGACATTTTGGATTTTTTAAAGTAAGTTTGTATTTGGATGTTTGGAAGTTTGGGGGTTTGGAGATTTGGAAATTTAGGGATTTGGAGATTTGGGGACTTGGAAATTTAGGGATTTAGAGACTTGCAAATTTAGGGATTTGGAGATTTGGAAATTTAGGGATTTGGAGATTTGGAAATTTAGGGATTTGGAGATTTGGAAATTTAGGGGTTTGGAGATTTGGAAATTTAGGGATTTGGAGACTTGGCAATTTAGGGATTTGGAGACTTGGCAATTCAGGGATTTGGAGACTTGGCAATTTAGGGATTTGGAGATTTGGAAATTTAGGGATTTGGAGATTTGGAAATTTAGGGATTTGGAGATTTGGAAATTTAGGGATTTGGAGACTTGGAAATTTAGGGATTTGCAAGTTTCCTAAAGATCAATTAATAATTTAGGAAAACTAGACCCCCTAGTCACCTAGTTACCCCAACGACAGTACTACGTCAGCAGCCGCGAACGCGTTAACAACCCCAAGAACATCAGCAAGCCTGGCACGAGAATCTCCATAGTCCGCTTCTTCCTCGTCCGAAATGCATCAAATTTATCGTGAGTACATATCATCACATGCTCGGCCCACGGTGTACAACAGTTTAGTCGATGTTTCGTGTCGCGCAAGGAAATCTTGTAACTAGAATTTCGCTACGTATCTTAAGGCTCTTAGATGGAAGCATATGTAACAATTTGTCGCGTGAAAGGATGCTCGCGTTTTTCTCGGCATTTTTTTTATCTCTTCTCTTCCTCTCTCTGTCCCGAGAGAAGCGGCCTGAACGCAACCGATCGACGAACATGCGAACTAAATGTAAATAGAAAAATAGAAAACATACTCTAAGTAAAGAAACTCTTGGCGAGTCGGGAAGTGTAAATTGTTGGTACGTTCAAATGAGTCAGTTGGGAAAACGCGTTCAGATTCGCTTCTCAAAGTGAACGATTAAATGCTAGGTACGATAACGTTATCGTTTGTGTTCGCAAAAGAGGGTCAACGATTCCCTGGTTCCTTCGCATCCATCTGTTAATGCGGCCTCTATATGACGATATCGCTAAACATTATCGACGCTAGTTTCGCTGGATCTAGTCACGAAAGCCGAGGGTTTTGTTTCAATGTTCGAGGGCCTTCTTTAGGCTCGATACGCAACGGTCTTCAGGGTTCGCAGATCGCACGATACAAGGTGAAACCGAACAGCATGAAAGATTTGTTTGTCGCGTTCGAACGAAAGAATCGGTTGAATCGGTTTAATTGACGGTGCGAGCGTGAAGAAACTTCAGAAACGATCGTGAAGATCGGAACCTTCACGAATCGATGATACAGTTTCTTCACCTGTCGCCTTTCGTTGTAACGTTTGTATCGAACATTCCACCCAATCGAGAATCGCTAACGAAGTTCTCTAATCTCTTCAAAGATATCTAATTTTACCATAACACTTGATTCACAACTTTTGATTCACATCTTTTTTCTACATATTAGTTCAGACTTCTGTTCTATTTGCTATCTATTTAAAATACGATTAAATCATTTCTTTTTCCGATTCGAAAAATCATCCTTGAAGAGATTAAAACGAACAAACTGGAGTTTACAGGAGTTGAACGAGTCTTCTAAACTTATTTCATAAATAAACTATGGATATATTTCGATAATGCAATATACAGGATATCGAAATGTTTAAGAAATTAATTAAAATGTAACGAATTAAATGTTGAATCCATAAATGAAGCTTAATTGAACTGAAGATTAAAGTTTGGAACTTTGGTAATGTAAAAAAGAGCGAAGAATGTAAGGTATTTTGGAGGGTGGAACCGTCCAAATAGCGTCGACGAACATCGAAGAACCTGGACACGTTGAAGAACGATCTTTCTGCACGTTTGCTACTTGATATGCCCAGTTATTGTAAACGCTACGCCTCGTGTCGAGGCACGTGCATCTACTTTACATCTCTATCGTCTTCTTAGACCTCGTAACAAGAATCCGTCTTGAAAATAATGATACTAAAGCATTGACGTAACTAGGATTTTTGTCTGGGGTGGGTTAGATCCCCTAGCTTCACTAATTAGTACTTATGCCCACTAGATTGGGTTCTGGTTTCTACATTGGGTTTTCAAAATTTGAGAACTGAGAAATTGAGAATTTGTAAAATTGGGGGTTGAAAATTTGGAGATACAGGAATTTGGAAATTTAGGTATTTGGGCACTTGATAATTTGGAAATTTAGGTATTTGGAGATGTAGCGATTTGTGAATGTAAGAATTTGGAAATTCAGGTATATGGACACTTGGTAATTTGGGACTTTAAGAATTTGGAAAATGTACTTGTGGACTCAGTAATTTAAGACTTCGGAAATTTACATATCTAGTAATTTGGAAGTTTGTAATTTTAAAAATTTATAAATTTTCTTATCCGAAACACGCTATATTCTACATCCATATGAAGGATCCATCCCGGCCCCCAGCTAGTTACGGCAATGCGCTAAAATGTACCTTACGAAAATAAAAGGCTTCACAATCTACCGTACACGGAACGTGACGCTCTACCGAAACGAATAACGTCTTTCTCTAAACCTTATACAGTGTACAATACAGTGCGACTTCGGTCACAATGATCGTAATATTGTGTAATCGCAAATTACTCTGTAATTTCAACGCACGATCTATGTATTTAATTCGTGTTTTACGATGCACAAAATGATCGGTAGTAGACATATGTATACGTACATACGTATCTGTACAATAACATTACAGTAATACCACTTGTGGTTGCTCATGAAGTGTTCTCTCTGCTTTTCATTAACTCTTTCTGTTTCTTAACGTACACAACTATCTTTAACCTTTCGTGGTCCTTGTATTCTCTGTTTTAAACACAACGAATTTATTCTGAATCAATACCTTTTCTTAATATACTGTAACCTTTTTTGGATGTAAAATCAAGAATAAAAGATCTTCCAATATTTCGTTTAGCTATGAATTTTAAGAGAACATTTTTAACTCGTAGCAAACACATTTGGATCGCAAAAGGTTAACAACCAATACAGTAGTAATCTTAAAATCACGGACCAGAGCTGTTCACTGTCGATATACGATCAATCTTATTTTAGTTTACGAGTGCGACGTGCTTTCGATGAGAGAGTGACTTCGAACAATTAGTTTTTTATATATTCAAGAGAATGTTTATCTGTAAAACTCTATCTATCCGTATTGACAAATATTTTTAACAAGATTTTCTCTATCAATTTCGTATTTAAATAAGTAAAAATAATAGACTAGATTTGTTATAAATACTTGATGTGTTATATATTACTATGACAATTTATATATTATTTCTTTAATTTATCAATGCAACAATTTTCAATAGTTGCAACGTAGTCAATTAATAATTACTTATATTAATTCTGAATAGACTTTTACTCAAACACATTTCTGTTCTTGGCAACAGTTCAAATACCAAGAGTAATTCATTGAACTCGTCACACACATTACTTAATACATTCAATTTCTAAAGAGTATTCTCCCAATTAATAAATATAAACAATAATAACAAAAATTCCATAATTTAATTATGATAAAATTCAGATAAACAGACTTTTACAGAAACATTCTTCGATCAGCACCAACTACAATCTTCAAAATATAAGCCACAATAAATTTAGATCAAAATAAATGCATCTATGCAGTAAAGGCTCGTAAATGAGTATCATTAGGCCCATTTAATATCGAAACGAATGTAGCAGAGCAGGTCTCGCTGAGTTTCCTCGAACAGAAGAGTGGAAACAATGTGTTTGAATGTGCTATTGGAACAAGCACGAAAGGGTGCAGTGACGCGAGGAACTTTTCTCTAAATTTATCATCTAACCGGGCAGAGCTTTGCTGTAACGAAAAATAATATTCTCTCTCTCTGGTTTTGTAATTGCACTTTGATCATCGTCCTCGATCTCATATTTTCCGCACGTCACTGCACAAAAAGATCAGCTATATAATTCGAAGGTTCGAAATCGCTCTGATTGCGTAGAACCGCTATATACGATGACGATAACACGTTTAAATAGTGCGTCGAACCGTTCGTCGCTAATATTTATGCTTAAATATATGTATCTTTAATGAGAAACTGTCGGCGAAATGGAACAACCCAAAAAAATAAAAGTAATGTTGCTGACACAAGCTTTGACAAAAATTGTGAAGATCTGATAAAAATATAAAATTATATATAGAAAGTACAATTTATAATTGTTTTTAACACAATGAATAAATGCTTGTTTTGCAAAATTACGTATCACAGACGATAGCTTATATTTCTGATCAACAGAAACTCTTACAGATAAGATACGACTTTGAAAATATCAGTAATTGTCTACAGATTTGAAACGACTTTGCAAATTACACTCAAAGTATCAGATCGAACAAATATCTTTTTAAATTTATTGCATACAATGATAACAATTTTCTAAACAAGTCTAACTCACTTTTAACAATGTATTATGCATATAAATTCTTGAAGTACTCTGTACTATAATAAAAATAATTAAATATAAATATAATAAGATTTTAAAAATTAGTTTAAATTGTGAACGTTCCGTTTCCCCGTACGCTTCCCTTCCACACAATCTTATGTAAAAATATACATAGAATATATGCATATAAATATTACGAATATCGTATAATCAAATATGCGCTATTTATCGAACGCAGTGATGGTTACGCAAACTCGAAAGCACGCCACACCGTTAGTCATAAATGTGTCTAACTACAAGAAACGTGTTAATACATTGTGTGTTTAATTTTTATGTATGTACATGAACAGTCAATTGGGTTTTGTCAAAGCACGATCGAGGAGCGTTAGGAAACAACAAATACCATTCGAAACAAAACGCAGCTCCCGAACATGCTTGCTTAACGTGATATACATTCAATTATACATTAGAACGATATACGACCGCTATTATACGCATATATGTATATTATATGTATTAATCTGATCCGGTATCGTTAGTGTCAGTTTTAGGTTTCATTTAGAGAGAGAGGGATTCGCAACTCAGGATTTTCATGCAAAATCCTCGAAGCACGCTACGCTATATCACATCCTATGTCTGAGCACGTTTCTTTTTTTGTCAATAATATTTCGTAAGGATTAGCTAATGTGTATGTATATATACATACATATATTTATAATCTTCATACGGTTTATGTTTTATATTGATATAGATAAGAATGAAACTAATCATGGTGAACATGTTAAGAGGTAGAGAAACAGTGTGGTGACATGTTTTTTTTGTTTTAGTCGCGCAATTAATATAATTACTGATTGCTTAAACTTATAGTCGGTGTTAATACAATCGTCGCCGATAGAAATCGATCGAATACGATAAAACGAACCGTCAACGTTCGATCTTCACACCAACAGCATGACATTTTTCATCCGCAAATTTGTTCGCGAGTGATCGACGACGACGACTTCCTTCTCCGTGGAATTCCGCCTAATCGAAACTACCTTTTGATCACATTATAGGGTTCTGGTAGACTTTCCAGGATAGACTCACTGGAGATACTAGTAATATCGATATCTAACGAGCTTAATGTCCGCCCTTCTTTTAACATACGTCTCTATCGGCAAAAAGATCACCGGTCTTTCGTGCGACCCGTGTTCCAGCGAAATTTCGAAAGCAAAAAACGACAGCTACTAAAAGCTACTGTTACATCTCGGATTCATCGACGAATCTCTCGATGTTCTACTACTTTATTCGAGTGTTTTCTCTTTTTGTCGCTCATGGGCGATTATATCATAACGTACACACGCGGTTACTCTACGGTTCAAAGCACATTTATTTCCTTTCAACGGCTAACCACATTACGAGGCGTGAACGATACACATGGAATGTTTCGAAGAAAGTTTACGCGACTTACAAATATACGGAGGTACTCTCTTAATCGTATTCCCTACACTCTGCGTGCTATACAGCACATATTATATTACGAGCATAACGTTCTCTTTCTGTGTATCATCGCGTGTCTACTTAACGACATACAGCTTCGACGGCATCATCATCGTCATCGTCGCGGTGAATCCAATTTCTCGGATCATGCAAGAGAGAAAGAGAGAGCGGGCGGTGGGACAAATATGTGTATGTATATATATATAAAGAGAGAGACAGACAGAGAGCAAAAAAGATTAAAAAAAGTATAGCTGGTTACGCGCAAAACTGTTATTGGTATCACTCTATCGAGAGAAAAACAGCGAGACATCGAATTAGTAGTGTTCATTCTCAACCCTGAACAGTCTACCATCTACTTGCGCAACTTAAATAAGGTGTACCCATGTAATCGTGGTTAAAGGGGCAAGATCATCGATAATAGAAAATTATGGACTGCGAGTCTATTTACTTGATCTTGAATGCGTCCATCAGCTCGTTCACAGCGGCGTTAGCAGCGGCCTGCGTCGCAGCTTGCGTCACCCTCTGTTGTAGACCACCCCCACGACTAAACATACACCACGGACACTCAGCTTTTACTACTGATCTCATATAGATCTTGTTGCAATTACTTAATATTTATTAGTACTATACAAATTTCGATTATACTAGAGTACTAGTATATCGCGCACACTACGTCTCAAGTCAGGCGTGACCAAACTTCTTCTACGACCACAGTCTCTAATCTGCTTCTTAACAATAATGTATATGGAAATTCAAATGTTCTGGGAATCTATGGATCTGGGAATTTGGAGATATAATAATCTGAGCGAAGAATGTGAGATGAAGCTTCCCTTCAAAAAGTGGGGGATTCAAACGTGATTCAAGAACCACAGCTTGGTCATACCTGTCTTAAGATTTCAAACGTTTCCATCATTAAAAAAAGAAAGTTCGTGTAAGAACTTGGCCATGCCTGTGATCTCAACGTTTGCATTATCAGATAAAACTCGTGTAAGAACGAGAGTTCACGTTCGAATCGAGCACGCGATACTTTGTCTAATGATAAATGCTTTTCAATGCAGGCACCGACACGTACGTTCCTAATTGATAATTGACTACATTCCATTTGATTTTCTATGCGGATGTTCGATCGAACGAACGAATGAACGAACACTAGCAAGAAAGCGATGATAATAATAGGGAGACTTGAAAGCTGTTGGGCATGTAACACGTTGTTTGCGAAACACATTATCGTGTGTTGCATTTTCAAACAGTTCCTTCTTTTACGGCGAGTGAAACGATTACTTCTATAGACGCATGGAAAATGCGACCTCGACGAGATGCGGCGCTTCCGTAGTAAAAATGTCATGCTGTTAGTAAGCGAATGAATACTTGTCCGTCTGGTGATCAACCCAAGACCATTTATTTTACAACGTTTTTGTAGTTGTATATACAGGCATCATGTACAATTCCATCGAACTAATTTACAATGAAACAAACGTCGCTCTACCTACGATTTCATTCGTCACGAACGAACTTCATTTAATTCTAAGTTGTTTTTCTTCATTTTTACTAATACCGATTAAATGTATCGTAAACACTTCGGAATTTTAATTAGAGTTGTGCGAAACAATGTGTATTTTCTTTCAGAATGATCGTGAAAACGAGCATAATATTTTATCTATCGTTCGAAAGTAAAAGAACAAACGATTGAAAATACGAGTAATGATTTCTTGGTCGTTCTTACGAAATTGGACCGCTCGAAAACAAATGCAGATTACTGGTTAGTAGAAGGAGATAAACGATTCATCGAAATTGGAAGCTCTTCTCTTAACTAATACAAATGTGGTTCGCTCGTCCTCGTATCGCACACCTCTAATTAAATAATAAATCCGTAATCTGTAATGTTTGCAGACAAAACATGTAGCATTAGGAAATTGTATCTCGTGTAAAATGTACACTGACTAGATGCAATCGATATATATATAATGATTAGTAGCGATTAGGCGAGTTAGTGCGAAGACTTATTGTCGGCGCCTGCAATAGAAAGTGAAGTTAGCACCAAAGCCCCAATCACACAAAGCTAACAGAGACAAGCAATTGCAAGTTTCTGTTTTTAATTTTTAACGATATTTTAGTGAACATCATTGAATGAAGATTAAATTGAAAAAGGACCTTCACCGTGTTGATAAGTCACAGGTCTACCTTAACACAAAACCGACAAAACGTTGTGCAAAATTCGTCACGTGAGGAAGTCAATGATTGAAAAGTACTTGATAGTACAAAGCATCTTAACTGAACCGTAAGTCCTTTCAAAATTCTCTGTACTACTTCACGAGTTATCTATATTTTTGATAAATTAAACAACATAAATTAACGGGTACTTACGATGGTACCATAGGAGGAGGTAGGCCAGGTGTAGAACGGGCCGGTGGTGGTCCACCAGGTCCAGGTCTGTTAGGAATAGCCGGTGCTGGACGGCCCCCTGTTGGCACCGGCGGTGGAGCACGAGAACTAGAAAGAGGTGGTGGCTGTGTCACTCCACGTCTTGGCCCACCAGGTGATGGTGGTGATAACCTGAAAGTATTTGTTCCAAGGTGAGTCATAATTATCTAACTTGATAAGTACATAATTTAGATGAAAGACGAAATGAATATTAAATTTACATCGAACTCTACAGAGATACTAAGAGCTTTAGCGCTTGATCTCGCTACTGCTTTCTGAATTCAATATTAACATAACCGGGTACACTACTTGTGCTTCATATTCTGGCCTTCGAACGTTCTATACCAAAAATATAATATTTTGAAGAATTGGGCTTGAGTATAACATATTAAAATTACCGGAAAGAAACATATTACCGTACAAAACATAACAAATATATAAGGTTCAACATAAGTTTGGAAATAAAACAATACAAAGTATACAGATAAAAATATATACACTCGTGAGCAACGAGCTTCTAGTTAAGAATAAATGTAGAGGGAGGAGCCTAGAGGAATTGCGAAGAGGACATAAGATACACTTGCCTATAATGCTTGTTTTCCAAAATTCTAAAACTTTAAAATCCTACAATTAGGGAGAGACTGAAGAGAACCTAGGGATATTCTAAAGGAACCCAGGGCGAAATCTAGATAAAATCTAATCTAAACATTCCTCACACATTTCTCCTTAACTAAAGGAAGCATATATTGCACTCGAGCATATAAATAATAGGGATACAATTGTTCGCGACTAAAATTTCCGAATATACACAGAACTAAAGAAAAAAGGAAGGATAATTAATAGAAACGTAATAGCTCTTACCCAAGACTGTTTCAACGGTGTTCAAGTGTATGGGGCAAAAGCAGGCAGTACAAGATTGAAAGATACCAAATTAGTTGAATGCATAAGCGACAATGAAAATAATATCATAATTGTTACCTTGGATTCTCGCCAGACGCCAACCAATCGTTTTTCACTGGCGGTGGTACTGGAGTGGACACCGTCGCCATTGAGACATCTCCGATGATACGAAGTGCCTCCTTGCATGCGTGATACATGCGTAACATTTCTTCCCGTTTTTGTGCTTCTTCAGGCGATTCTTCCATCATCGAAGCCTGCGGCGTACATGAACACATTAATCCAAATTAATCGAGGAAGTTGAATCATAAAATAAGTTAGGAAGAAGCATGGTGATAAATAAAAGAAGGGAACGAAACTTACAGTTATGGAATTAAGGAAATTCTTCAAATAATGTTTATCAACCTTGATACATTGAGTGGGAAAAGGACATCTTAGGACACCATTATAATTTTATTAGATGAGGTACGTTACTGGATTAACAAATTATCTGCAGGTACGTAAAACTGTGGTACTTTAAATTCAGATTAATGTTCACCTGATCACCACTCGCGTACAAATGTGCCAACAGCTCTCCATTGATGAAATCCTTCGCGTTATTGATGATCAAGTGCATAATTGTCTTTGGAACGAGATCGCGAGTAGTTTTCGTGACAATCTTCATGTACGAATCCACAAGATTTCTGATGGTCTCCACTTGTCGCTCCAACTGAGGATCCATCGATGACTGAGCTTCTGATCCACCCTATAAGATATCAACAATAAATCTAATGCACCAATAATCAATAATGCAAGTTAAAAGCAGTATTCAAGATAGTTATATAAAATTGAAATAAAGAGTTAATAATGGGAGTGTTATTGATTAATAATAAAAGTGTAATTGATTCTATTTCCAAACGGAAACGCTGCCAGTAGGTAATATATACATATTTTAATAGCAGACTATATTAATCATTAGAAAAAGCAGAGCTGAGTGGAGGTGTTTTATATTCGTGTACGTGTTGTGTGTTCATATGTTTGTCTATGAAACTTCTATATTTGTACCAACCTCATATCCTTCCTTTAGTTGATTAGAAGCAAGAAAATTTAATCACAATTGTGAATGCAAAATCTAATTAATTGTTGAAAAATATTGCAAATTCATACTTCGATTAAAAAGATTATTTAAATGGATTATTTTCTAAAACATGGACGTTATTTAAAATTTTGTACTTTCTTTAACAATGCAAAACGAATTTTAGAATTCTAGTGCATATTATGAACGATTTTATGATAATCGAAAGGTTAAACAATATATTATAATGAAGTATTGATAAAATGCTCCTATCACACCACCACACAGTTAAAAATTTAATGATGAAGAAAACAATCTAGTTATCCCGTACTAACTCACCCGCTGCTTATCCTAAAATAAATGAAAATAATCTGTCGCTAGTAAACATAATAAAATGTGTCTATTACTAACAATAAAGAAAGGAAAAATCTAGTTATCTCGCACTTTAGTTAATAGAACAAATAACATAGGAACATTTAAATTCTTTTAAACATTTATAATGTCTCGATACTTACTTAAACATACACGTGCGTAAGATATTTAATTTTAAAATTGAATAAATAAAAAATTACCTCTCCTTCGCCATTCGCTTGTTCCGTTGACTTTTCAGGATATACGCCAGCTCTGAGGAAAGAAGCTTTCCAAGAGTCAACATCGTCCTGTGTTTCACAACTTAATTCAAGCTGCTTGGAATCCTTGTAAACGTTTCTGCCCTCAGGATTAAACAAAGCGAACAAGTGACGTCGGGACATGAAACCTTGTTCCAAATCGCGTAATTTTAATCCATCTAAAGGTAACATGTACTTCTTCTCGCGTTCCTAAACAAAACACACAATACATGGCTTATAGCTTATACGATTCACTTTACTAATCACAAGTCACTGCTTAATGTTCGCTTATTTGATTTACATAAAATAGTCGTAGCGAAGATGTACAATTGTCGATTATTTGAATATAGTCGATTTATAATTTCAGCAATTTAATTGAAATAACTGTATAATTATAAGATAGATACATGAGAAATCTGTTTTCCTTATTTTGATGATTCATTGTTAAGCTAAGATCATGATTGTGCGGATGTTCACTTCACGTAATCTGTTAGAGCTATTTCGGTGAGAATAACTTCGAGAACAATAACTGGGATAAAAGGCGAACATTAAACGTGTAATACCGGATATTATAATTGAGAAGATATTTACTTCTTCGTCCTTGTACCAAGAAATACTCTCCGATGTTAGGACAAACCAATAATCTTTTGAGCCACCTTTCATTATACCGAGATTATGGATACACATGTACCCCTTGCGTATTACTTGATTGCCCAACGTATGACGCCCGGATTTGACTGCATTTTCGGAGGACTGTTGTGCACTGTAACATAAGTGCGATGTAAAATGAAATGTTAAATAGAAAAAAGTGTTTGAATACCCATGTACAAAGTGTATTGTAACAACTTGCCACAAAAGAACTTGTTGTTTATCTTGTTTATTTTGTAAAAAATCTAGCAGGGCAAAATCCTAGCAACAACTTTTTTCTTAACTTACACAAACGTTCACACAAGTTCAAATTTAATTTTATAAATAAATTATTGAATCATACTGAACAATGAAGTTCTCTAAAGTATGTGCTTTTATGGTACCAAAATATTGAAAAACAAGACGTGATAAAGAACAACATAGAAAGGATCATTACTTTGGCTGTATATCATTGATTTGAAATGGTAATTTTACAATTCTGTTAGAATAAAAGATTCACTGGATTAAGAAAAATAAAAAATTAATTTTACCTCATAAATTGTTTTAGCTTACATAGAAAAACTATATAACATACAGCCACAACAATTCCATGCATATACTCCCATACAGTTTTAAATATTACAATTTATATATTTTTGAATGTACATTCAAACACTGTAACATGTAAGTACATAAAATGTTATTGCTACTTAATCAACACTTGAATAATTTTGTAGATGACAATGCATAAAGAATTGGCAGAAGCACATATATATTACATTCATTATGAAACAATGTGAAAAGTGATGAAACCAAGATTTGATGCTGCTGTATGAAATATACGATTTGGAGCATCTATGCATGACTTTAGTGAATGATTCATTCGAATGGTACATTTGAATTGTGCGAACATGTACAAAAGACTAAAATTAAACCCATTTAATTTTTAATTAATTATAAGTGTATTTTCTAGTATGTAAAATGATATAAAAAGTAAGAGAATAAATAAAAATAAATGGTAAATGCATAAGAGTATCTAATACTTCATAAAATTTAACTTCATTTCCTCATTTTCATAACATGTATCTTTATTACATTAATTAGAATACTGAATAGTTATTGATAAAATTAAAGAAGAAATACATTAACTATTACTCATAATTTTAAATAACAAAAACTGATACATTCTGTCTTAATTAAAAGAAGAAGAAGGAAAACCTAATACGCTAGAAAAATATGTAATTTTCCATTTTATATTGTAGAGGACACAAGTAGGGGTATTGCTTTTATGGATTTTATCTTCTGTTAAGAAAATGATAAAAATTGGAAGCTAGGGGGAATCAACTAAAAATAAGCATAAAAGATTAAGAGCGTGAAAATGGAAAAGGAAGAAAAATGTAGTGTAAATCTTTGTTCCAATGTACTTTATAATTCTTACCTTGCATTATGGCTACTGGCTGCCGCGCTGCCGATATAATTAAATAATTTCTTTAATTGTGAAGTATAAAGTTTTGATGAATGGAAACAAATGTCAGGAAATGTGTAAAATGCTATGTAATTTAAGGAAAGACATACGTTTTTAAAACTCTTAATTACATAAAGCTTATTACAATAAAATTAAAATTTACAATTATAAGACCTAAGCAACTGCTGATTTCAAGTGATTATAATACATTTCTGCGATATTTTCTGTGCAGAGGTATGCCTTGCCTTTAATGACATAAAAGATTTTGTTAGAGAAGCTACAGTATTATAATTCAATTATCCGTAATCACCGTATAAAAGAAAATGCTATTATATATTTTTCTACTATTCATACATGTTTGAAGAAACCAAATAATATTTTTTAAATAGTAACTAATCTTAGAATAAAACTTAAACTGAGTAGCAGTATATGTATTCATTTTCAAATTGTTCATCATGTTCATCATTTATTTCATAACAATTTGAATTTTTTTATGATATTTTAAGTGTTGAATAAGTAAAATAGAAAAACCAACAAAAATTATGTTAATCACATAAAAGTAAAGTATTAAAATGTTAAAAGTATGCATATCTCGAATAGGAAAAATGTAAGTGGGATACAATTTAATATGACAATACATATGACACAGAGTGTCATACACACGTACATCAAATAGAAAGAATAGCATAAGTTCTACTATTTTTAACGATACTGACAATGTGTGCCTCTGCTTTGAAAAACAAAATGAGCTAATAGTACTTGCTAGTTTGAAGCTTGCAATATGAATTGATTTTAGCGAGACATGCACTGATTATGAAATATACCGTATAAACCTGATGACAACAATTATATGAATGTAATTAAATATACATTGCTCAATTTATTTTATATTACCAATGATTACGTTTTCACTTTAAATATTTTAAATTCAGGGAAATACGGTATAAGCGTATATTATATACTTTAATACGTATTTAATACATAATCAAATATGTATCAACGCATATAATCCGTAATTTGCGTACAAAAATGTTGCAAGCAAACTAATATAACTAACTATTGATCTAGCCCGTGAATTTATTTATCACGTTCATTTTGTTTTATACGTAACTTAAAGTATAGCTTTTAATAATGATAATCAAAATAATAAAACTAATTAAAAAAAATACCCTGTTTGCTATATAGTAAAGCACATTATCATTATGTGGACTATACTATGTGTTGAATTTACATTAGTCATGCAATATAGAAATTCATTACTGCAAGTATGAAAATGTTCTTCAAAGATATTGATAACGTGTAAAGTAATTTACTGAAAACAGTATATAATATAATATCTTGGTGTATAAAAAAATATTTAATAAATAAATGCTGAATTTTCAGTTATTGAAATAGAAGTAGTTCATAAAATTTGCATCTTATTCGTTCAATAATTAATGGTAACGAATGGTTTCAATGAAATAAGGGTTTTTTTTGTTGAACATTTTGAAGGTTTACAACATACTTTTTAGAATCGGGATAGTAAAACTTATACATATAATTACATTAAAAACTGTAACTGCAGTTATGAATATAAGAACAACATAAAGCGCTAGATGTGCGGTGGTTAAAAATCAAGATTTTCTATTATATTATTTACGTTTTTGATTTTATTGATTCGCTACGATAACACATAATAAAATGCAGGCAACTTACTTGGCGAAACCAATAAAGTCTTCATGATTCGTATTCATGTACGCAAGTTCACAATCAACCAGAAGTATCAACTGCTCCTTGCACAACTGTTCACGTTGTCTAACATGAGTAGTAATAATACGTTCCGTTTCTTCCCTCAATCTAGGATAACGTGACATCTACGATACAAAATATAAATTATATCAATGATCATATGATGCTTGAAATTTGAGAAACAGGGCATAAAAGAATTTACTTACTCTATCAGTACAAATGCGTACAACGTTACTGAGTTCTTGCACTACTAAATCCACGCATTTTAGACTAGGTTCCTTGAGTCTATTGATCTGTTTTTTAACTATTGCCTCAAAAGCCATATCAGGAGTAAACAAACCTACCCTGATACCTATAACATTATGCTATTGTTAGTACTTTATTTTTAAAATCAATACCATACAGCATTGTCTTTCATTGTTCACGTTGAGACGAAATGAAAGATTGGAATATTTTCACTTCTGACCTGGTTTTGTCGTATTAAAATAAACAAAACCCGTCATTGCAGTGAACGATGAAAGACAATATTCGTTCGTTATTATATAGAGCATTCTCTCCAAAAGAAATAGAAAAAAATAAGAAACATCCAAGTTTTTTTCTTCCACTGACTCACTGGTCTGATCATCGATAATCGATTGCGAACGATAGATAAACTCGAAGCGAATTCCAATGGAATAACGTTAGGCAATAATAGAGATGACAACAACATTTTCTGAAAGATTTCTTACTATACTTTTTGAGAGAATACTGTATTTACGTAATAGTAGTGTAATGGTAGAAATATTAAAATTAAGATAATTATTCACCGTGAATATTCCTAATGGCAAAAGCAATTTCTCTCCTCAATTCTTTTTCATCAAATTCCATTTTAACTATTTCAAATGGAAAACGTTCATGGAATAATCTATTTATCTTAGCACCTCCGCTAAGCTCGTTTGTATTGATTTGTGCAGATCCTGAACCTTCTATAGTCCTTTCAAAATCTGACTGAAGCTGTTGTATCATCCTTAAAAATGTTTTTCTTTCAATCAATGCATAGACAAGCACTAAACTTTAATATTGGTTATATGGGTAGAGAGTCGTGATATTTAAGGTTAAAAAACTATATATAAATTTAATGTTTAATTAGTATACTAGAATGCTCAGTGTTAATCGGTTATTTTTCACACTCGGTTGAGTCAAAAGAAAAATGTATGATGCATTAAAATTTTCATGCAAATGATATACATACACATGAAGACAATATGATACCTACATAAACATTTGAATTGATCTGAAAAATAAGAATAAAATGCTCTAAAATATCGAGACCCTCCACCCATAATGTATTTTAAGAGAAGACTGCAAAGGATAAGTTTAGTTTATAAACAAATCTATTATAAGAGGCAAAACATTTTACACAACTTAATATATATTGGACTTCTTTTCTAATAAAATTGTTATACCATATGGTGTAATATCAATTGCCAATATAAAGTATATAAAAAGAAATACTTACTGTAACATAGCTTTTGTTTTTATGGCAGGATCATCAGGTCTGAAATGTTTGTACTGTTCTACATCTTTCTCCAATGTAAGTAACTGTTTTTGTAATCTATCTCTTAATGCTGGTAAAGTATCCCTGATATGATTTGTCAACTGTTGATTTAAAACACGTTGCAAATATGGTGTTCCTAACCTATCTGCTATGTGCCGATAAGATGGGTGGCTAATAAAAAAAAAATATAACGCATATTTTATCAATTAGTAATTTATACAATTATTTGTTATTATTCATATATACCTTAAGAAAAACTTCCTTTCAGCTGCTAAAGCATTTTTAATATCTTTTCGACCTTCTATATCTTTTTGACTTCTATTAACAACACCTATATAACCTCGTCTCAGAGGTAACAGCTTATTTTCCAGAATATCTCTTGCATCTGTACCATCATCCATAAGATCCAGTTTTGTAATAACACCAATTGTACGTACACCTACCCAAACAATTTAAAGTGTAAAAATGTGTTTGGAGTTCTTATTTTGAAATCTTAAAAAAATATATATACCTTGAGGATCTACTTCTTTGGCAAGTTTAAGAGCATCACTGTTAGCCAAATCAGTATTTGCAGGAGTTACTGCCAATATAAGACAATTTTCCCTTTTGATGAATTGAAAAATCATAGCTTTGATTTGAGCTTCTATATCTGCGGGTTGATCTCCAATTGGTACTTTTGTAAGGCCAGGCAAGTCAATCAATGTTAAATTTAAAACTATTAAAAATAAACATATGTTAATCAAAACAATAATGCACACTCATACATGATGCAATATGAAAATATATTTACCATTGGGTGAATACACTCTTAAATTTATAGGTATATTAGAAATACCCTTATTACTGCCAGTAATTCTGTCTGTTTCTGCTTCGATTTCCTTCCGTACTTCATCAAAATCCACAAACTTTTTACCTTTACAATGTAGAAACTCAGCATATTCTATAATAAAAATATATTTTATAGTACCCTTTTATGCACATATTTCTATACAATATTAGTCAATTAATCTTAATTGTTTAGCTTTAGAATGAAAGTGATAATGCACTCAATTTCCTGCTTATCAAAAGTTCATTGTCACAGGAAATATGATAAGTTGATAGAGAACAATTAAGGAGATTCTATGCTAAGTTCATATGTTCAGTTATAACTATACTAAAATTAATTATAATGAAATATTATTTTAATGTTATCAAGGAAACACAAAAATTCTGGCTGTTTTAATCTATAAAAATAAATGATTTTGATTCACAAAGTAGATTAAATATTTTAGAACTTTCTCAACTACACTTTAATATTTTACATTTTGTTGGTTCTTACTTTCTTTTAAAATATATGCATGTACAATACAATAACTAGTAAACCTAAACACAGCACAAACTTTCTAAGTTACCTAACATCAAGACTACAAAATAAAGTTGCAATTAATTTTATGCTTAATACAATGGCATTGTGAAAGACTTCTAATTAAAAATTTTACTTTTATATTCACAACATGAAACATGTTATAATCTATTTATCTATGATGACTCACCAGTTGTACTATTAATCAGTTGTAAGATAAGTGGTCTTCTGGTTACTATGCCTGATCCTCTAGGTAAGAAGTCTCTGAAAATGAAAAACATTATTATATTTTTGATTATTCCAATAATATTAAAGCATGTAACATTAAAACGCAATAAATAGTATGAATAAAGTGTTCTGTATTTACTTAGTAGCACGAATAACAGAACCTGTTGATGTATATAACAAACATATGTTCTTTGTTTAAACATAATTATCATAAAATAATATGTTCTACATTTCAATTATGTCCTAGTGATCAATAGCAATTGATATTTCTCACTCATAAAAACTATTATATCAGTACAAATAAATGAAATTGGTATATCTTTCCTAGCATTTTAGCAATATGTATGCATAAAGAGTTTTCAAAGTCTTTGTCTGTTTGACTGTCTGTTGGACCAGATTCAAATAAAAAATTATTGAACCAATTTCATTGAAATTTGCACAAATGATAGATGACATTCTTAGTCATAATCCGCTTTTCATTTCATCTCGACATCTGAAGCAGTTTTAAAGTTGTAAAATTATATTGTAATATTGTTGAGTAAGATATATGTTCTTGAATTGATGATTCTTAATAATTATAATCAGATCCAATATAATAATTTCCACAATACTATCTTTATGAGTAATCCAATGATTGGTGACTCTGCTAATCTAAAATAAAGTTATAAACAATTGTATATGATGATAATTAATTTCTGATAAAATTCATACAAGATTTAAAGATTTCCAATAATCTATAGTAAATCAAGGAGGGCTATATGAACTGAATGCAATACTAAACGGTCCACATCAGGAACAATTAAATTAATAATTCTCGTCGTTGTACATGTACACTTGAGGCAATTTAGTAGAAGGTTAACTGTTATATCAGCGAGAAAGAATAACCGTTTGACAGGTCGCCGTGTAGGCGGCCTCAAATCGCAAGATATAGTAGATTTTGATGTCATGATCGATAGATTAAAATAGTTAACCTGTCAAGGTATAGAAAAGGGGAATAGTTCAATTAAAATAACCAAGGATGAACATCAAAATTATAACGTGGCGTAGTTCGCCACGCCTTTAATCAAACGTTTGGAATATTCTCCCAATCGTTGTAAGTTTTTCAAGATATGTCAGCAACGAAAGACAACGAAACAACAGGAAACGACATACTTACTTTCCGACAAAGTTCTCGAGAACAGAACTTTTTCCTGCACTCTGTCCACCCACCACCGCGATCTGTGGCAGATCCAGTTGCATGTGCACCCCAAGTTGCGTGAATGCATCTTGCAGCTTGTTCACGATTGGGATCAACTGTTCCATACCCGTGTTTCCTGCCATTTTGTCAAAGGCTGTTCGCTCACTGGCACAGGAACACGATCGTTTTCAACTTTACGGCTGTGTCCTGTGGGCGACACCGAGCTGCCACCACTTCCACGCACAACCGTCGAGGGTAGCTGCCAGAAGTGATTCTATCGCACTAAACACGCACTACCAAAATGGCCGATTTTACGAAGGCACGTCGTTTCACGCGAAATTTCACCGCATTTTTTCCGAAAACCGTGCTCGCGGCACGGTACCACAAACGGAAGATGTCAGCCACTGGCCTACTGCGAGAAAGCTACGCCACGAACCTCCACAACCACTGCGTTCACGTAAATGAGATCCAGTGGTACGAACTCGAGGCACGTAACGTGTTTCAATCGATAATCGAAGCGTGCGCACAGGCGCCTTAGTTGTGACCCACTTTTTATCGTGAGATAAAATCCATATCGTCCTCCTGCTGCTGACCTTTTTCCACGTCCCACGATGATCTGATAACGAAGGAAGCTGTAACTACACCTTTTGTCCTCTGTTGATCCTGTTCACGGCGTATAATCATTTTCTTGGTTCACCGATTTTGAACGATTACGCGGCAAATATTTTTATTGGCGCGGAACTTTTGTAATCATTGAGAAAACTGATGACGACCAATGAGAACATTTATTTCCTGGTTATCATATTGCGTCAGAACGATGATTCCATTCATTTCGGACCTTTATTCAGTAAACTGATGAATCTTTCATTAACCGAGTGCTAATGTATGATTTTACTTAACAAAATTATATGTAAGACATTATCATTTTCAATTAAAATAATTTTTGTGTAAATAATCCACCTCCAATTACTGGTTGTTACAATCGCTGTTATCTCATTATAAATATTTAAATGAAACTAAATACGAAAGTTTTACTTGAAAATATAATAATATTTAATTAAAAACTCAAAACGTTTTTGGTTACAAACATTTTAAATATTAATAATTATTTTGTATTAAGTTGAACCTGGTACTAAACTAAACTTAACTGATAAAATTTTCACTGATTCATTCAATGAAAGCAAGCTATATAATTTTCAAAAATATTACGAGTTCAAAAAATTTCGAATCTGTTTTTATAAAATATCAGAATGAAATAAAAGTTACTAGGAATTAAATGATATTACTGGCTAATTCACTTTATGCTTTTGAAACTAGTATCATATGTCAAATAACACGTATTATCAATAATAGATGAAGAAATGATAAGATACTGTTATTTGTACATGATAAAATTTTTAGTTTTACGAATGTGTTGTCACTTTCGTAAAGGAGTATGCTTATTCTGCTTTTAGGGAGATTTATAAGTACTAGTATGAGATCACTCTATAGTCTACTTTTGTTTTCATGGTCATATACCTGGTGGAAAAAATAAAAGTTTTAGAGATTTGGAAATTGGAAAATTTAAATATTTCGGTTTTCTGAAACCGAGAACAAATGTAGAATGCTTCTCCCATTATACTTAATTGTTATTCAATGAAAATCTAAATTATACCTAAGAATACAAAGTAAAATCATTAAGAATTAAAAATTATGAAACATTCTGCACGTTGGATGTATTTTCGATATCACAATCATTGTAACAGCGCATGTGTATTACTATAAAGTACAAAGTGTGTAGAAACGAACAGAGGAGATGCGCAGAATGAACGAAATCTCGTTACCTAGTTAGTATAATTTCTCGTGTAACAGCGTACACTTTCATTCTGTAAAGTGAAAATCCTGAGCCAATGGGGTGAAAGGTTTAAAGAGAATGAAAGTTGGTCTTGTTTAATCTTCTCTCACAGGAGATTATCTGTGTTTGCGTTTAACACAATGAGGAGGAATCCTTTGTTAAATAAAACGTTTACAATTTTGAGTGTAAAATGAACAAACTTCGTAAAATTAGTTTAAATTAAATGTCCAGTGTAATCTTTAAAAATACAAATCAACTATAAATTCAGCGTATCTATATGTAGTGAGTGAGGGCGCGATCGGTATTTTCCTACGATACGAGTCCAAAATGTCAGACATCGATAAATGGATAGAGATTGCAAAAGAGTGCAAATACCTTCCCGAAAATGACCTCAAGGTAAATAACGTGTACGAAATATTATTTTTTATTATTTTAATCGTAATATATTTTATCGACATGTTTGACAAGATGTTAAACATACGCTAATAAATCACTTCTGTTCGTTGTATTTCTTTTGATAATTAACTTTGTTTAGAAACTTTGTGACATCGTATGTGACTTACTGTTGGAAGAGTCTAATATTCAACCCGTACCCACACCCGTAACAGTATGCGGAGACATTCATGGCCAGGTAAATTTCATATCATTGTTCTAACCTCAACATAACATCGATATCTACAGTGCTACTGATAACTACGTCGATAGTAAAAGTTACAGATGTTTTTAAGTAGCTTACTAAACGTTATGATTGTTTCTTGTTTTTCAGTTTTACGATCTAGAGGAATTATTTCGTAATGGGGGTCAAGTGCCCGATACAAAGTATATATTCATGGGAGATTTTGTAGATAGAGGGTATTACAGCGTAGAAACGTTTACTCGCTTACTTACACTTAAAGCTAAATGGTCGGATAGAATAACATTGCTTCGAGGGAATCACGAATCCAGACAAATTACACATGTTTATGGTTTTTATGGTTAGTGTGCATTGTATGATATATCTTATAAAATATTAAAAATTTATTGTTTATACATGTGTTAAGTTTGTTACATCTTTCTTTGCAGATGAATGTCAAAATAAATATGGCAATGCTAATGCATGGAAATACTGCTGTAGGGTATTCGACTTACTCCCCATTGCTGCCGTAAGTGTTAATAAATATTGACAAAATTTCATATAGTCATATGTACACATATTAAACATAAACATTTTGATTTAGTTAATCGATGAACAAATATTTTGCGTGCATGGAGGATTGTCCCCAGCGATTAGGACATTAGATCAAATTAGGACGATTGAAAGAAATCAAGAAATTCCACATAAAGGCATGTATACCATCGTGGTGCAATTATACTTTACTTTACTTTACCTTTACTAACTTACGCTAATAAACGATTATTTTTCACTTCAGGTGCTTTCTGTGATTTGGTCTGGTCTGATCCAGAAGATGTCGACTCATGGACCGTCAGTCCACGTGGAGCAGGGTGGTTATTTGGAAGTAAAATAACATATAAATTCATGGAGATCAATTCTCTTAAGCTCATCTGTAGAGCTCATCAGTTAGTTCATGAAGGTATACATTTTTATAAACATACACTTATTTAATAATATATTAACTTTTTGTAGTAAAAAGTCATTTGTTCATAGAATTTTATTAGAGAAAGAAAATAAATTTAATACGTTTTGCAATAAAAAATTGCTGGATGTATGTGATTCTGTGACCAAATAGCTTTTGACCACAAGGGGTTATTGATAAAACACAGTATTTAAAATTTTTCTTTCCATTTTATTTTCAGGTTATAGGCACATGTTTAATGATAAACTTCTAACAGTATGGTCAGCTCCAAATTATTGTTATCGTTGTGGTAATAAAGCTAGTATTTTAGAGTTGAGAACTGTCGATCAAAAATGCATAGTGCTATTCCGGGCAGTGCCTGATTCTGAAAGAGTAATTCCGCCTTTAACAACTACACCATACTTTTTGTGATCTAACTTAGTGCTCCATTTGTTTGGATGCAGAAGGGTGGTATCTGCGTCTAGACTTTACGGAATTACATGACTGTTTCTTCACGTTGATAGACACAGGCTGGTACTCTGACGGAGCATAATATTTTTCGGTGACGTATCGAAAGACGGTACATTATTTAGATTTTCAGTTTTTAAAACGTTATTTTTTTATGTTTTGTAAAAGAAAAAAAAATTGTCATTTAAAATAAAAAAGAAGCAGAATTATCATGTGATTATCTATTCAGGGAATATTCTTACGCGTTTTTTAAAGAGATTTACCCATTTTTGTATGTTGAAGAATTAACTTTTATACATAGTACGTCTGCCATTGCATCAGCCTGATTTCTTTAGTTCAAAGAACGTTTCGAATTGGAACGTGAACACTCTGTGGTCTAGACGCTTTTGCTGTCTACTGTGTACATTCTGAGCATTCGCATCTCAGAGCAGTATTGTGAACGTATTGTTTCAGAGGTTAAGAGCTTTTAAGTAAGTTGCGAACGCGAACAACAAACGGTTCAGTACTATAAGAATGAATAAATGAAGAAAAACATTTAAACATTCCGCGGTGGGAGAGTCTCTGAGTATAGTGAATGCTTAACTGATATTATGATCGTTGTGCGTAGAATTCAGGTTTATTAAAGCGTGAGCATATATACTACTGTTAAGGTCTTCCTGAGTATGTAATTGATCTGTTTCTGGTTTAGATACTGTGTGTGCTGCGTGCAATTCTTTTAATACTACTAGATGCGCAATCAGTGTTCTTAGCAGCATAAATTCGGCATCCGCCGAGGTACAAATAGTATGTAGCCAGTAGCCAAAGTTTTCCTGCCTAGGTAAGGAAATTCAGTAGAAAAAATTGTATTATATAATAGGGTTTTTGTTAATATTTTTATGCACATGATAAACTTTATATTCCATTCTTTCTTTCTTCTTTATTACGAGCTCAACGTACCGTTTGCAAAATATTTGAAGAAAACAAAATATATATATAAGATATATATTGTTGCGATGGTATAAAGTTGTCCGTCGCATTCAATATATATACATTGAAATTCTTTCCTAGTATCGGCCTTTCCAGCCACATTTCACTTCTATGTACACAGAGCAATAGTTTGAGTACTTTATCGTTATTCTCGGAAGCTTTGTACAGTTTCCATATTATATGCCAAATCGCTGTCGTACTGAATAATTATAATAGCTAGATTGTCATAAGTTCATTAATGTAGGGAGCAATTTTTAAGAACCGAGACCCTTAGCAATGTGCCTCTAAATTAATAAGCGTTTGTGTAATATAATGGTATGATGATATTGATACATAATTAATAGAACGCACCGGCCATTGCGTATCATAAGCCTGAATTCTGACCATCGATTTGCTAGCTCATGATAATTCCTAACCGATCACAGACCCGACATATATGGCATTGGCATTGGCACTGGATGTCAAGTTGAAACTACTCTATTTTGAATTTTGTGATATAGTTCAAGTGAGGCGTGTGAAAATTGCGTCGATGTTTGTAACGATTTTCCATGTCGAGTCGTTCGGGGATGTTTTGAAGACTTGTTATTTCAAGAAGTATAATCAACTTTTGAACAGTGCCTTCAGAACTATAACATTGACGGTCTACTAGAAGTAACACTTTCTACTGACAGAGATAATCATAGACGAACTAGGACGGATTCATAATAAATAACAGAGAGCTTAATGAAAAAAAAAAAGGGCGTGTATTAAGGAATTCTCTTCATCTTTTTTATATTCCAGGAAGTATTATTAACAATCCCTTTATGATAATTCGTCGTTTATTATTATTATTATTATTATCTCTCATAAGATATTTCGGCGTCCATTTCGATTGCTTTACATACGAGATACTTTTTACATTTTACAATATTATCGATAAAAATATTTATATATATATTCAGATTGTTAACGATATGCAATTGCACGATTTTACATTTAATCAATGCTTTATATTTACATTATCGATATTGTATTAGATAGATTATTATACAAGTTAAGACACGGAGTTTACGTTACAAACTCGACCCGTCGATTTTTCAGCCTCTAATATATATCGTGAAACTGAGGTGAAGCATGAAAATGCCTATGTAGTACGGACATCCTAGGAATCGTAAAAGTATTAGCCTCTGTGTCTACTTAGGTATTCGCAGTATTCACCTTTGAATGCCTCTGTCTGTGATCGCTTTAATCTTATCGAAGTGTCCAAGCGCTTGCGACGATTGTACATCGGGTAAGCTCCACGTTAATTAAAGACAATTACATTAAATAAACGAGACTAAATAATTTAGCTTAAACTAATATGTTCTGTGCAGGAGCTTGAACACTGCGCATAATCCTTAAAGATCTCACAGGTAGACAACATTTTAACGATCATGTACCTTGAAAGTATAGACTTTGTTATGTTAATGTAATGAAACGTCTGTAATAAAAATGCGGAAAAATTGCAACTGACATTATCAATAATACTCCCGTTATTATTGTGATAAATAAAGTACAAATATATACACACATATCTATATAACTATACGATATCGTGAGGTGTTGAAGGAAAAAAAAAGTTATCATTATGTAGGCATGGGTGTGGAACAATAAAGATATCATCAAATCTGTTCATCTTTAATTAGTTTATTTACTTGTAATAATATTATTTTCATCGCATATGTATATATATATCATTCTATTATGATATATATATATCATTCTATTTACTCCTTACTATTTATATATAATAATATAGTGTATTTATGTTCATTATGTATAATATATTATCTACATTTATAATCCCTATGAAAGGCATCTCCAAACAGACTTCAGATTTACTTTTTTTTTTAAAATATCTTATTTATTCATAAAAATACAGGGGGTTTACGCGCCACCTGTGAAATCTAGCCTGTTTTGCCCGGAACCGATAGCTTCCGATTATTGGTCGGACGAATAACATTATTATATCTTACAAATCTTTCATTCTTGCAATAACAACGAATTTATTATGTTTCTCAACATCATCTATATGTACACATCCTTACGCAAACAAGTTAAAGGATTTTTCCGTTCAGCTACGAGTCTGTAAGCGCATACGCGTCTTTTTTTACTTCTCGCGTTTATTATTCAATCACGTAATTGATATCATTCACCATTGGGTTAAACGACGAAAAAGAAAAAGATCAAACGATTTCAAGAGCTCACGATACGATACGGAGAACGAAATGCAGTAAAAATGCAACGGGATAAGCTAGACGAATATTAACAAAATCGTTAGCTAGACGAAAAATAAATAAAAACTAAAACGTAAATCTTTAAAATAAACGCATATATTCTCTTCTCCACCGACTAGACTGTTTAATTCGAGACGTGCATCGACGAGATAAAAGGAAAGCACAAGAGAAGATCTCCGCTCAGTCTCTCGATAATTTAAAACAAATAAAACACGTTTCCATAATGCTTCGATTAAAAGTAAAATTTCAAAGAAAATTGCAAGTGTTCAGAGTAAAGGGACTATAAGTACAATCTCGTTAACGATTCATCGAAGACCTACAAAATGTATAAAAACTATAAAAAAATGCATAGAACCATGTTCGAACGCTTCCCAGGGTGTAATAATGATTCTTTTAAAAATACGCTCAAAGCTCGATAATATGAACAATTATTAACAATCGAATCAAGCGTAAACTTGCAAAACGTTCAATGAAAATTTCGTAGCGATCAACGGGAATTTGTAATTTCGCGCGGAAAAAATCGATTTGAAAAAACTTGTTTAGTGGCAACGCAGCATCCGGTTCCCGGCAGAGCGGCGATTCACACGGCGCTCAAATCTCAGTTACAAAAGGAATAGTCGAAGGTAAACGAGACGATAAAAATGTACTTCCTAAACGTAGGTAGAAATTGGTAACTTTGACTCACTCATTGAAAAAGTATTTCCTCTTGCCAATCCGGCATTCGTGCTTTCTTTCTGCCCGTCGTTTTTGGGTTAACGTTTGTATTGCGCGCGCCTTCGGCTATCACGTGACAAGCAGCATACTTCAGTGTTCGCCAATCCGTTCAAAGTGACAGTCCGCGTTAGTTTCGAAGTGAGTTTTTTAACAGTGAAATCAACGACTGAATTGGAAAAGTGATTCAATATTGATGACTGATTACGTGTTATGCAACGCTTCAATATATAAAGGTATGTCGTAATTGTATAAGCGTAATTGTTAGTGACGTACAAGTGATCGAATGTTACAAATTTTCTACATTACAAATTCTTTAATTTCTCGTCTTTTATATTGCAAATCTTCAATTTTCTGAGTTCTCAAACACTAAAATTTCTAAATCTATGTTTTTAAATTCATAATTTTACAATGTTGAAAGTTCCGAATTTTTCATCGAGACCGAAGGGATTTATGGCGGGCATTAGTCCGAATTCGTCCGACTTCTCCCGAGAGTAACCGAGTCCGACATAGGCTACTTGTACATCTCTAATAATTATAAATCAATGATTATTATTAAGTTTTGCGCAAAAGAGACATATTTAACATATTAGATTTAACATATTTGGACGATCAAGAACGAAACTAGAGTCCGTGTTATTCCGTTACAAAATCTTGAACGATATTATCCTGCGTGAGCAATCATGTTGCTCGGAGATCACCGAACTTTATGCACGCGATTAGAAACACTGCGCGGCCGCTTGACACCGTATATAATATATATATAGAACAGGTATAACACGGAATTATACAAAGAGACAGGACTAGTACTTTCAACGTAGTTATTATTAAACCTTTCGTACAATATGTACAAAGTTAAACCCACAAACGAGAGGCATATGTTTTTTTTATACTTTTAAATTTCTTCTTTCTTTCTTTCTTTCTTTCTCTCTCTTTTTTTTCGTTTTTTGTTGTTTCTTTTTTTACTTTTTTGCTCAATAGACTCTCACTCGCACTTAAATATTAAAGGTTGGGCATGATAATACTCGCGGTAGTATAATGCCCTAAGTCTTGCTGATCCAACGCGTAGCTCTCCCGTAAGCAGCTACTGTACTCCCAGACATCGATGCACATTTTCATTTTTATACAATATACATATTTATATTTATATTTATATTTATATACTTATATGTATATATATATAACGTAATATTAAAGACAGTCCAACTCGGCGCTTTTATCTTTTCTCACGCGGTGTTCATTAACCTCCCCTCCCTCACCCCTCGTCTTTCCGTGTCCGACACTGCCACTCTATGTACATGCTAACAATAAATAGAACGCGACAAGAAAACGAGTTCTCCGCGGGGAAGTACGTAACGTTTAATCGATCTAACGAGAATAAAAAGATTGATAGGCGATTGAGGAGGCGGTTATGATCGGGGTTGGAAAATTCAAGGGAGCAAGGGATGGAACGTGAAACATCTACAAAGAAGGGTGGAGATGAAAAAGAACGAGCCCGTGTCGTCGCTTTCTCTCCCGGTATATTGCACTATTTATAAGAACGGTAACTTCGAAGCAAATTGTTTTTCGACACTCAACATTCCCTTTTGGAAGAAGCCTAAAAAAGATCCATTCCTGGCCAATGTTATCGAGACTCTTAAACTAAACTCAGCGAGGTTCTTTGCTTATTAATTTCGTATCTCGCGGGGTGCGACCTCATCGACCGTCCAATTGAACACAGAGACAAGTGTACGATGATGTCCGGGGAATACAGGAACCGTTACCCCCAGTTCCTTAACCGCAAATAATATACATTGTTTACCGTATTGAAGTATCCCATCGTTAGTTAAGTCTTATAGTATGGACAAGTATCCTTAGGCTAGTAGGCCCAAGGTTTTTTGCGTGTACAGTTCTCGTGTTGATTTTTTTTTCGTACGTAAGCTCGCGACCACGAGTCCGGCGAAAATACTTTTCGACGAATTAAAAATATGATCAATGAACAATGTTACGCAAAAGTTTTGAGCATGAATTCGGCTGGTAACGCTACGGTAACTGTCGTTCCGATCCAGAATCATTCGTAGATCGATACGCGAAATCGATTGAAACGGGGATAAATGCAAACACGACCAAAGACATCGAAAACACGACACGGATCTTTGGGAGTGAAATAAAGGGCATTCATTTTCATCGTACTCGTGATCGTACGGCGTACAGGTGATTTAGCGCGTGTTTACGATAACTTCTATGGAGGCAAGATGAAATAATCACGTCGTGATAGAACGTGCGCTGATTAATCGTTACATGCGTATACAGGGAGCGTTACTTTTTTATTTCTTTCATTGCCTCTGCCAAGACACCGAACGACGTTTCGAATGGCGTCAACCACCGGTTTTCAGCTTGTCTTTTGTGAAGATTTTCTCCTACAATGAATGGGTTTCGATATCCTAAATAATTGAGCCAATCCCGAGCTCCTGGAATTTCTGCGCGGCAAGGAAATTTAATATCACACGTTTCGATGATATATGTTTACGTGTAATCTCGCTATATGGCACTATTTCGTTTCTTTCAACAATTTTCACTTATAAAGCTTCTTAATATATATAACAAAATTTCTTTATATAGAAATTCACAAAATTCTGAATTAAAAACTTAAAATTTCACGAATTCAGAAATTCAAAATAAGTCTAGTTTAGAACATCTGAATATTGAAATTGTTAGGTTTAAATTTCAAAATGTAAGGGTTTGGGAGTTTTTAAATGAATGAATTAAGAAATTTATATACTTAGAAGTTTTCAAATTGGAATATCTAGTAATTTTTTAATTAGAAAATCTAGAAATTTTTAAGCTAATATAAAAGTATACAAATTAGGAAATTTAGTGGTCTAGTAAGTTTCTAAATTCAGAAATTAAAAATTTGTCTACTCTTCTGACATCAGAACTTCAATACTGAATGCATAGAACTCTTATAAGGCCAAATCTATACAGTGTCCCGCTACAACTCCAGAGCCATATAGCGAGATTGCACTATATCTATATCTACGCTAATAAAATGATGGGAACACATTTGTTCGAATTGACATAAAGGGAAAAGAATATCAGAAGTTTCCCCGCGAAACAGAAATACCAAGTATCTGTTCATCTTTCGTTCTACGCGTTTATATCTTTCTTTTTCCTATCATTGACATGTATGTACATGTATAATACTATGAAATTATCGCAGTCATTTGAACGAGGAATCACAAAAAAAGAGAATCTACGATGAACACCCGACAACGAGAAACGGAAGCGCGCTCATTCGAACGATCCGATCCTCGTCCCACCGTTTTGCAGAATAAATTGCATCACGATAACAAGCTACGAATTACACTGGAATATAAAAAATCGTTAAAAAATCCACGTCAGTCGAAAATCAGCGAGTTCGAACGTTTCGTATCGCAAGGCGAGTTTCCAGCAAAAAGCGACGAAGATTCTTCGAAAGCGTTTGAAAAGCAATGCTCGAAAAGTCTCGGTACCATTTTTTTCCTTTTTTTATTTTATACTATCTGTAAGCTTCTCCGTGAATCTAGGAAGAGGATCAGTTGGTTCGATTGACGAGATAAAAGGATGAACATCTTCGACCGGTGAATGATGCACGTGTTACGCGTAAACGTTACGTCGATGGTGATCGAATGTAAATGAACAAAAACAGTGAATATATGTATATATATAATATAATATAGTCTTCTGTGTTGCGCGCTTGGACCATGATTCGGAGCCGTGAACGACGACGAGGACGACGATAACGACGAGGATGATAATTAGATTTCCTTACGATTTCCGTTCAATGGCAGCCTTCAAAATGATATTCCTTTCCCAGAATCCCTGTATCTTCTCTCAATGATAATGTCGCACTTACATTTACCGCAGGGTCGACGAAAGTGTGCAGGCATTTTTGGAGTCCGTTTCGCGTATTTGTCCGATGATGCGCAAAGTGGCAGTCGAAGTTTACCGATCGTTTTAGTTTCTTGTGTTTGTTCGTCGTCGATCATCATCATCGTCATCGGCGTTATCATTACAGTCAGGGGATGGATCATCAACATCGGTCGATGGATCTTTCGGTCGTTTTGGTAGCCTGCTATTTTTATCTGATAGTGATGGAGAGTAGTAGTAACAGTAGCAGTAGTAGTAGTAGTAATAGTAGTAGTAGTAGGTGGTAGTAGGTGGCCTACAAGTGAGCGTACGTAACGAGAGTCTTATTATCGATCGGATTATGCAACGTGAACACACAATGACGTAGTTGCGTGGTACTGCGTACAGAAATATATTATTATAGTCTTTTAGTTTCGATAAAAAAGTTCAGTTCCCTCCTCGATTGATTTTCCATCTCGAGGTGGCGCATCTCTCTCTCTCTTTGTCTCATTCATTCGTTTCTTCTTTCTCTCTCGCATTTTCACGCTCATTCGTTCACTCTCATGCGAATTCTTTTATATTCTTTCATTATTTCTTTGTTTCTCTTATCTAACGCATTCTCTCCGTTTTCGTTTCCATCACGATCTTATTTATTTCTCTCTTATTCTCGTTTTCCTTTCTTTTTATCTTTCGATTTAATTTTCGTTTTCTCTTTCGCTCTCTTGTATTGTTTTTTATCACGTTTTTTCACGGGTTTCCCGTTCCCTTTTACGTTCCCTCTTCGTTTGTACAACGCAACGAACACACACATTTATATTATTTATATTATTTATATGTATATATATATGTATATATATATACTTTTTATATAATTATTATACATACGCAAACAAAGCCTTTCCCCTTTCTTTTTCTTTTATCTGCACGAGACTTCTTGGTCTGTCCTTTGTTTGCTGTTACGCTCGTTTTGTTCGATTCTATCTTTCATACATACATATATATATAGATTTCTTTTTCGTATATATATGTATATATATTTATATGCGTAGTATGCGTATAGGTATTCAGCTTCGTTTATCGTCAATTTATTTTTTATTTACTATCTTTGAATTGTTGAGTTCAATAGGAAAGGAACGTAGAACATTTTACTCTCGAGTAGAAGAGCTGCCGCCGATTGTACCTGGAATTCACCAGAAACAAACAAGGATCGAGATAAATTAAAGGGTTTCTTTCATTGTTCTGTCTGTCAAAGTTAAGAATTTCGTATCGGTAATTAATTATAACAATGGCGCTTTCAAATTACTTGCCTATTGCGTATCAAATGGCTGATAGGGAAGCGTACGAAGTATGACATTCGACATTGTATCATTTCACAGACTTTAAGCTTTAAGTTGATGCGAGACCAACATTATTTTATGTTAATTAATCTCATGAAATTTTGTTAGACTTTATATAGCTTATTCAAAATGGCTGACTGTTTAGTGTAAATTGCAATCAGATGTTTTTTTATAAAAAGAGAATCAATGAGATGCTTATGTAGTTATTTTCTATGTACTTTAAGCTTTAAATTGATATATCATAAGTGCTATTTAGTGACACTTTTATTTCATCAAATCTTGTCAGACTTTATAAGATTCAAAATGGCTGATTGTTGAACGTAAATTGCAATCAGCTATGTTTTATAAAAAAGACAATCAATGAGATGTTTATGTAGTTATTTTTTCTGAACTGTAAGCTTTACATTGATATATCATAAGCGCTATTTAGCAACACTTTTATGTCACCAAATCTCATCAGACTTTCTACATTTCAAAATTTGCTATTTGATATGCAACCAGCAAATGCGTCAGTACGCTTCGAATCAAAAGTTTGAACCCGAAATATCGATTATTTTTCCGTGTTTCGTTGAACTTACTTCAGGCAACCTGACGAGAAGATCGTGAAATCGATTCGGCTGTTGAGGCGCGCTGTGTTCGACAAAACTTCGCAGACAGCTCATGTACCGTTCTTGTAGATGCTCTAATTCCATTGTACCTCCACGTGCTAAGAGAGGACAAATACAAGAGAAAGTGTCGTGAATATGGTGTCGTTAGAAATTTGCGTACACTTATGATTCTCTTGGTCACGCTTTTGTGTCTAATGTTTGACTTCATTAATTATTCTTCTATTATGGATGAACTTGCACGTAATCACATATGGTTGGACAACTACTTCATTGTTGCTCGCAATCAATCGAACGTATTAATATTAACGGATGTTAAAAGCGGTTAAGGACATTTATTATATTGGAGAAGTTCAAATATTTAATTAACATATATTTTTGCATCAATTTTTTCGATGTAGCAACTTTCATATTTGCAAGTATTTAATGTATTTTGTGAGTGTTATTGTAACATTTAGCAGTGTTGTAATTATAGTATGTTGTCACATATGTAATATAGGAACACATGTAATATATGTGATATTATAATTGTACTTACATATGTAACATATGAAACTCATGTAGTATATGTAATATAATATAATTGTACTTTTATATATAACATATATATACAACATATGTAACATACGTATCATATGTAACATGTGTATTATATGTAACATATGTAACATAAATGAATACATACGTAACATATATGTATCACAGTATGTAATATACTAAATATCTTAGGTTAGGTTAGGTTACATACTAAATATGTTACATATGTAACATACGTAATACTATAACAGATATACTTTAGCAAAAATTTATAGACACACTCAAAGCAATAAAAATGTCATGAAAGATTTATTCATTTTAGCATAGTAATTAATAAAGCATTTTTACTCTCCATCTTTCTTAACAACTATATTTAACATCGAAGCAATTGATTTTAAGATTTATGTTCATCAGACATTTTTTACTTCTCTCGCTATGATTCATAGTCTCAGGTCATTTTCAAATGTCCCCATATTTTAAGCAAATTAATCATGATTAATTGGTACATACATTGATGACTATTATGAAATGAAATATCGTTCGAATGATCGCAAGCAACTCTACACGCTAATTTGTCAAACTTACATTTTGCTTCGCCAATTGCAGCATTAGCAAAAAGGATGCATTTCTTTATATTTTAAGTATCTCAATAGAGCGTCGGAAAGTATAGCAAGTTTTCCGATCGTTCGTTACGGTAATGTAAATTAATCGATACTTACCTTGCGAGAGCATGGTGATTACTTTCAGACAGACATACTCTTCCATCCGTAGCCTCACCCTCCTGAACATTAACGTGACGTACGTGATTTTTTCCACCATGAGCCCTACGTCTTGCTGTAATTGGTCCATGGTTATCGGTCGGCCCATCATGTTCGTTAGGCACGTTTGTAACGTATACATGTTGTTCGAAACCTGCACCAATACTTTTCTTTAACAAGTTATCACCTGAGATTACTTTAGAATTAACAACTCAATAACTATAACCACTCAAAATAATTACAACTATTTTCAAGATTTATTTATTATTTTCATTGCACAATCAATGTGCAAAAAATAAGTCTAAAACACGTAACTAAAAATATTTTCTGCCATACAACGTTATCGATGTCTCGAAAAAGTTCAATGTAAGAAATTGCCAAACCGTATTGTTCAGAAGTGAAAGTTCAGTATCGAATTGATTAGATCGGTAACAACGCAAAAAATTAAGAAAGTGAATTACTTCTTGCATAAAATCCGCCCCCATCACGTCGGAACCGACATTGGAGAACTTGTGCTGACCATGTATCGCTTGATAGGCGGAGGTGGTCAGCACCAGGATTTCGTGCCATTTGTGGGTGAGCAACGTCGTGTGAACTTCGACCGGTAGCTCAAGGTAAAAGGGTAACCTTTTGGTCCACTGCACCAACTTGTACACTATGCTGTCTCCTATCTGACACAGCTTGTCGCTTAGGTTTGATTTATGGTCCAGCAGCTCGTCCAAGTTCTATGGTACGAGAAAATCCCTTTTATTCAACATTTTTAAAATGCACCTAAAATTTTTATACTACTATTTTCACGCCAACATAAGATTTTGTAGGACTAGAGACCAAGTTGCTTAAAAAATTGATACTGGAAATTTTGAAATTTAGGGCTTGATAGACCTCAGTCTGAGTTTGGTTTATGAAGGATTTCTGTCGATAGAAAATTACTATTAACTATTGCTAATAAAATTCAGTTCATATAATGATTTGCAAGTCGGTTGAAAATCTGTGTCTGAAGGCACTTGTATGAATATTTGTAATTTACAAGAATTGAAAACTGTGATCAAACGGTAAAGACTTTGTTTCAAGTAGAACACCAGAGTCTGGATTAATTACGAATAAAAAATAGCTGTGTTTTCTAAAAATTCTCGAATTAATTTGTGTGTTAAATTGCAGCCTACAAGTTATTGAGAATAAAACGTACCCTTAACGTGGCGATATCTTGGAACTCGTCGCAGTCTATGAGGGACTGGATCATGGCGACGGTTGCATCGAAAGGGAACGATCGATCCCTCGAACTGCTCACTGTGTTGTCTAGCCTCTGTCTTAAATGTACCACCTTAAACAACAGAGATTGTGCACTTAGATTCGATACCCTTCGGAGGATTTATACGGTAGATTATAAGTAACTGTAATTAACGTGTTCCTTGACTCGTGGGTCAGCATAATCCCTATTTGTACTACGTCTCGTATGTGGGTCAGAGTCGTGATTCTAAGGTTATACACTTTTGATAAAGAAGGCAATTTATTAAGGGCATACATTACCTTCTATGAAGTATTTATACTGAATGTCCCACTTAAGTCATTTAAATTATTTTCATCGTTAGCTTACTGAAAGAAGTACGCAAACTGCGGCTTATTTAGTTTTGATATACAATTGAGAATAAAAATATGTCAGAACGATTTGAGATATTAATTATTATTTTTATCTGGTAATTATTTATAATTTAACTAAATATAAATAACCTCGTAAAATGTAATCGAAGAAAACGAGCAACATATACTTAGCGTAAGAAACACTTAAAGTTTAATAGTTTATTTTACTAGACTTCAGAACTAATTAAAGCTAACGCGGAACTGAAAATGTAGAATGTGATTTGTTTATAGAACACGCTTATTCCTTTTTAGAAAGTGAAATTGAAGAGTATCGCTGCGTTCGAAATCAGTTAGAAACGTGCGAAGGCATGGTTTTGCATATGAAAGTGTTTAAAAAATGGCAGAAGTTAAGAATAATATTACGTAATCCCTTCGTTAAAAAATTATTAGAGTTCCAGTTTGAATGAATACTTTCTACCAAACAACTATCTGATACTTCGCGTGATACGTTGGTTTTGCTGACTTTTATAGGCGAAATGGAAAATACGTTCTATGGTTTCACTTTTTAGTGTCTGTCGTAAAACAAATGATTTACTATCGTGTTTACTGCCTGTCACTCTTCCACCCGCGGAGCTGATTTTAGAGTGTCATTATCACGTCATGATAGGTTTATATATTCTTTGAAAATAAATATTTAAGCATTCTGCAATTTTTATATTATAAGCTTCTAAAACCCGAATTTCATAGTTATCAAATTTCTGAAGTTCATAGTTTTAAGTATTCAAATCTCTAAATTGTCAAATTGTCAAATTTTCAAATTTTCAAATTCCTAAATTCCGAAGTCTAAAATTCACCAGCTTAAATTTCTTAAATTTCCAAATTCTTCTTCGACATAATATCCACATCCACGTTAACCCATATCTTTAAGTCTTCCTAATGCCATCATCTTTATCTAAGAAGTCCAACAAAACGATAAAGAGCCAAATCTCCCCAACTTCGTCGACCAAATCGCTCCTGAATCGAACAGAGACGTAAAGTTAGAGTACGATCGCTCGTCATCCCGGTAGTTGAATAATTTCGATCGATCGATCGAAGAATCGCGAAGCGGTGCTTCCTACGTCAATCCGGCCTTTCACTGACCTTTCGGACCCGCTGGTACTTCCTCGAGGTCGATATTCGTCGTAGCAGACGAAGAGGGAGAGCGGCCTCGCTCGGCGATACCTTCGGGGAAAGCTGCGATCCTCACCTCCGCGGATATACCCTTAAGTTTTCTACACACGGTCGCGAACCGTGGGACACGTTCTCGTTGCTGAAGGCGATCGAGTTGGAGGTGGAGAGACGAAGGTGTTGGAGGAGGAAGAAAAGGAGGTAGGGTGAGGTCAGTGTCCCTTGTGTGCAGACTTTCACGAGTTACGAAACTGCCGGAGAACTGCCCGTCCTTGGCACCGGCTGTCGCTGATTTTCTATTGTCCCTACCTCGCAGTCCTCGTCATCGTCGCCGTGTTTCACCTGGTGATTCCTCTGTTCCACCTCCGCGGTTAACCCTAATCTAACCCATTACTACCCTTTCTTGTCAACGTCTCTCTTTTCGTACGTACTTCGTAACCCCTTTCGTCTTTGTGTTTTACTTTTCTGAATAATGGGTTAGTGATTAGTCCATTAATGGGTTAGTTAATGGACTGATGTCAGGCTAATATTGAGTTGATGATGATATCAATGAACAGGTGTCAAGCTAATATCAAACTAGTAATAATATCAATGTACTGATGTCAATTTGACATGAAACTAGTGTAAAAGGTATCCTTAAGTCGAATATCATTATTTTCATTGTAATTAATGGTATGAAAAAGTAACTGATGGGAAGATACATGAAGAGTGAAAATTTCAGAAATGTATATTAAAAGACGATAAGAAATGTTGAAACAGTATAACCTTCCATCTATTATCTTATTCGGTAGCCTGCATAATGTTATTCTTCAGTGAAAATAATTTAGATGTTCAACTTAGGTGACACCCTCCACATCAAGTGTACACTAAACTATCTATTATAAAGTACATATATGTCAAACTTTATATTACAAGCTATATTATAAAATATGTCAATTGTACATCATATTGTAAACTTTTGTAGTAATTTTTAAAATTAATATGTACAAGTCCTGGAGTTCCCTTGCAAAGTATTGTGCACGCGACACAAGATGAATTCAGGTCTAGTAGTCTGGGTAAATCTTAAGCTCATTTTTAAGAGAGAGTTTACTTTCCCTAAGTGAATGCAGACCTTTTCTTGTGAATGTAAAAAATTGTTCCTAATTGTTCCACATTGTTTTGCCAAAAATATGTGCAAAGCATGGAACATAATTTTTCATTCAGTCGAATTTCCTTCTATTGGGTCATCTTGTGGTGTGAAGAATTTCAAAAGCCTTCCATGCATCTTTTAACTTTGTAACAGATTTATGATACATAATTTCAATCTTTAGAACATGAAAGAATCTGAGACGTGTTTCAAAGTACGATAAGACGAATAAAATCATAATAATTCAGTAGAAGTAGTTATTTTATATTGTAAATTAAGGGGAATTAGATAGTGATCATACTAGCACGAAAAGGTGTAAGTCTTTCCTCGAAATTCTAGCGCAAAAGTTCATGTTTTGAAGAGAGTATCCGCGTTTTGCAGCGACATGCAATGATTCGGCCGGAGATGGAAAGTGACCTCCTTAATGGAGCTCCACCGGCAATATTTATCCGGTCCTCGAGTCATCGATTTCACTTTTGGCAATGGCCTCTAGCGGGCCGACTGTTCCCGGTAATTCTTCTCGTTGTTTGCATACCTCACGTGCTCGACGCGCATAACAACATCGATTAACCTTTATTATCGCCGGCGATAATACCACGCACAGTAATCCGCGTTTAACATCGGCGTGAACTTTCGTGCAACGAGTTGCAACTAGAGATCGAGTACTGGTGTGGTGCAATAAATTAGAATCTGAGTGGAGATTTTCAGATTTGTGTGCTTGGCGAATTTGGGAGTTGGGACTTTGGGGATTTGGGGAGTTGGGAATGGGAAGGTGGTTATTTTTAGATTTGGGGATTTGGGGATTTGGAGATTTAAGGGACTTTAGGGAGTTGGAGAATTAAGGAGTTAAGGAGTTAGGGAGCTAGGGAGTTAAAGATAAGGAGATTTAGGCATTTAAGGAGTTAGGGAGAGGGAGACTTAGGAAGTTAGGGATAGGGAGATTTAGGGATTTAAGGAGTTAGGGATAGGGAGATTTAGGGATTCAAGGAGTTAGGGATAGGGAGATTTAGGGATTTAAGGAATTGGGGATAGGGGGATTTAGAGATTTATGGAGTTAGGGATAGGAAGATTTAGGGATTCAAGGAGTTAGGGATAGGCAGGTTTAGAGATTTAGGAATATAGAGATTTTGGAGTTTAGAGACATAGGTGTGTAGAGATTCGGGGATGTACGAATTTAGGACTATAGGAATTTGGTTGTTCTAGGATTTAAAGATCTGGGGATCTGGAGGTTTGGAGATTTGGAGATTTGGAAATTTAGGAATTTAGAAATTTAAAGATTTGATGATTTGGTAATTTTGTGGTATGGAGACTTAGAGATTTGGAGTTTTGGAGTTGTGGCGATTTGGAGATTTGGAGAGTTGGTGATTCAGGAATTTATAGATTTAAAGATTTGATGATTTGGTGATTTATTCAGTTTATAGTATGGAGACTTGAAGACTTGCAGTTTTGGAGATTTTGAGATTTGGGAGATTTAGTTTAAGGTTATTTTTCATCGTCGAAACGTAACAGTTGCGACCACACAACGAACACTTCCATGGTGTTAAAGATAATATAATGCAGGTTTAGAAGAGCACGAAAAAGCATGCGAGACAACGACGACCAGTCGGCTCTCGAACTGCTTACTCGTTGTATCTATTGGCTTTCGTAATGTGGGAAACCTTGAAGCTTGCGCAAGCGGACTCGTAAGAAAGTGAAATTGCAACGGAGAGTTCATTCATTTCAGGATCGTTTTGCTGAAAACAGATTGAAGTTACCCGAATCTGACCGCTTTTCTTTATCGCGTCGTTTTTCTACCTGTATCACATTTTTTAGCCTTTTTACCATTCGAATGGTACACAAACTTCTTATACTTTCACAACGTGATAAGTATGAAACGTTTTTATTTAAATTTACGTCTTATGAGGTAAAGTCGAGTATCTTGTTTAAACTTACGCTGAAATCTTTTAAGATTATGAATCTTTATGTTGGTCGATTTTTAAATTTTCAAGTTTCCAGATTTTTGCTGTTACAAATTTAAAAGATTTTATATTGGAAAATTCTTTTTCGAATATAATATATAGATATTTGAAATCCTGAATCATTAAATTATCAAATCCTTGATTTCCAAATGTCCTCATTTCCGAGTTCCCCAAATATCCCCAAAGAGAACGACCATTGCGCCAACCGCAAACTACACAGAAAATTCCGCGATTTCATAAGAAAATAACTTTTCCTTATTCTTAATGAATTATCTATAATTTTATTGCAAATTCATCTGATACGAGAAACGTACTTCAACACGAATATATGTTATTAACGACCTCATAAGAGTTGCAATATTTTGTATCTGTTTCCGACAAAAAGAAAAATTCATACGTGTTTCACAAGTGGTAGATTCGAAGTGTTAATTTCACCGGGTGAAATGATCATCCCGCGATTTAGATCGATTTACGAGATTAAACGGTGGAGATAAACAGCGGGTAGCCAAGAGAAAGAGCGTGTACACGGGGTCTCGAATCTGTAGCGAATCCAGAGGGAAGAAAGATTTCGACGAAGCATGTGATCCTCGATCGCGTGCAGCTGCTCCGAAAGTGAAAGTAAAGATGCCTTCAGGACGTTCTCATCGACGCTGAATTCTCTCGCGAAGAGATCAACTTTTGTCGACCCGAGCTCGATTTCTAGCGAGCCGACACGAATAAATCACTGGAATCGTTGTTACGTCGCGGACGTTGATCTATATGCGCTCCGACCAAAGAAGAGGCAGTAAAAAAAGAGAGACACACACAGGCAGAGGGAAGGATGTTTCGCACGTAGAATCGGCTCGTTAGATAATCGGTTTGATGGAGCTGATAGAGAAATCCCGTGGAATCTGTTGATGCAACGCGAGCTTGTACGAGTTATCACGCAGGAACATCGCGTGAAATCGAATGTGTTGCGTCACTCGCCGCGAAGAAATGATCAAACCGGTAGAAAAACAAGTGGAAATTACTTTACTCGTTTCGGAGTTTCACTGGATACGCGGTTCCCTAGGGAAATTCGTGGTGGAGGAACTCCGCGATGTTGACGGGGAATCTTTGTAACGATAATTAAGTAGATTTTCATGTCTTCTTTATACACTTTTTTTTATTTGGAAATTTATGATTTTCTTAATTAAGTTCTTAATTTTTCGAATTTAGGGAGTTTAGAAAATTAAAAATTTTCAAGTTTGACAATTTTATATCTTTTAAATTTTTAAGTGGTCAAATTTGAAATTTCTTATCGAAAAAAAACCTACATCTGGATATACACTGTATACATATGTACAAATATGCATACATGTGTACTCACTTCCGTCAACATATAATGGAAAATGTACAACCTCAAAATAAATCTCGATCGCGAAACAAATTCAATTATTATCTCCTGTTGTATTACAAATAATTTTATATTTATGCATAATAACAAGTCTAACTAGTATTTAAATATCCTGCATAATAACATTTCATCATGACACTCAAAGCTTCCAAATTATGCTGATAAAATAATCACGTGTGCATTGAAATCGAATATACTGGCAGCGCCAATAAAATAAATACACACTTTATTATTATGTAATTCAATGGTCGAAACGAGCAGGGGTTAAATTGATATAATACGTGTTTCAAAATTACAAATATTAAAAATTATCTTCATTAACATGCACGTTTATTATCTCAATTATTATTGTGCTTGAAATTTTGATAAAGTGTTTACTAAATATTAAAGAAATGCAACTTGTACTGACAACAATTTTTCAATTTATATTAATAAAATTCATTAGAGTTTATAGCATTTATTATATTCGTAAAATTCATCAATTTATATTCATAAAATCTGTAAATATCCATAAAATTCATCAACTTATATTCATAAAACTCCTCAATTTATGTTGATAAAATTCATTAACTAATATTTATAAAGTCCATCAATTTACACTGATAAAATTCAACTTATATCCACAAAATGAATCAGTTTATGTACAACAAAATTTGTCGATTCTTATAATCTTATAACCACCCCTTCAATCACGACCGCCCTAACAGAATATCTTCACTCGACCTAATAATCAAGAACTACAAAAATGCAACCTAATAATCAAGAACTACAAAATTAGACCTTGAATCCTTAACCCGAAGAAAAACAAGACAAGAAAACTATTCAAAAAAATGATGAAAGAAGTATTTAAAGTACTTACTTCGGAGGGGTTGGTAAGCGCCGTCTTCAGGATCGTACCGTTAACAAGGTGGCCCGAATGTGCAGGGTGACTCGAGTGACTGGTGGTAGATTGTGAGTTGAGCGGGTCGCCCGACGAAATTTTATGATGGTGGAGAAAACCACTGGCTAACTGAGCATGTTGCTGTTGGCTATGGTGTGCGACTGCAGCCACAGCCATATGCTTTTCGAGCATCGTCGAGCCCATGGTGTTTTTATTACCACCAAGGGATCCCGACCCGTTAACGCCACCAACGTTACCGCCGCTACTCATGCCACCCATACTTCCACCCACTCCGCTTGCTTTGTTACTTTTCTTGTGCTTTTTGTACTTCACCTGAACAAATATTTCCTTTATTATATCAAATATTATATTATATATTTTATGTGTGGAACATTAAATTAGATACATTATTAAATAACGATTGAAACTTATTTTCAGAAACAATAACAAGACTCTTCATTTTCAGGTTGGTTTTCTGCTTTTTCATACTTTATGGAACTTTTCTCGTATTTTATGGTTATAGTAATATTGAAGAACCTTACTAAAACTCTCAAGTTCTAAAATCCACAAAATCCTAAATTCTCAAATCCTCCAATTTCGAACCCTTAAAATTTCGAATCCCCAAATTACCAAATCCCTTAAATTTGAAAATCTATCACCAAAAAATTAGAGAACAGCCCCCTTCTCCCACGTTTCAAATTCTCCTAGAGAAGTCCACCATGCAACCAATACACATATTCTAACTATCAAGTGCTTCGAGTGTTCAGAATTGATTATCGCACGTAATGTATCGCTTCAACAAAAATAATGGAAAGTAGCAAGTAAATGTGAAGTGAGGTTAATACATACCTTGTAAAGGTTATACACAGCACCAGAATTTCTTCCTCCAGGCATTCGATCCTCTCGAACGGCCTGAAGAACCATACCCTGTTCAATGCACTTTTTGAAGCGACAGTACTGACACCTGTTCCTTTGGGCTTTCGTGATTTCGCAGCCACCTTCCGCCACGCACGTGTACACCCGCCTATTTTGCACGGTTCTCTTGAAGAAACCTTTACACCTGCGCACAAATAATTCATACCCTCTTACACTTCATTCCATGAGTTTCTTCACCAAAATTTTTACGTTTCTCTCATTTACTTTTTTAACATTCTATTACATTCGATTGTGTACCATTTCTGATGCATTTTGTTGCAAATATAAAAAACAATATTTCACGAACTGGATTTTGTCAAATATTAATTATTAGCAAAATTATTGAAAAAAAATTTGTTGAGAATACTAGATTAAACTAGAATACTAAACTAAATTTTACAAGAATATGCAAAACAAATTTTTTAGCGATATCTCCAACGAATTTAATCGCGAAAAGATCTCTTCTCTAGGTAATTAATAGTCCAAGCGAAGCATCATAATCAAATCAGTAATCTACATATCTCGAAATACCCAAGCCGGTTAGCACGTCTTCCGGCAATGCGTAACACGACAGAGATTCAGAGGATCCGCTTAATTAGAGATAATTACACAGAACTATGTAAGGAAAGTTAGTATTACACGACCCTAAAGGGAGGATCACGGCGAACTATGACCTTTGGGTATCCTCGAATTGCACCTGCGTGATAGCATTGAACTATATCGTTCGAGCAATATATTGTTTCGAGTGTCTTCGAGGTTAATGCGTCACAGTTCAACTATGAATGTAGATACATAGATATCCTCCCACGACGCAAAACAACTCTCTCTGTGTGTCATCGTTTTCTCTTTCAAGATACTCGTAACTCGATACGCTATCTTTTTTATTCTATCGTTGCTTTGTCCTTTGTACGCTTTCCACCCTCAAACGAACTCGATCGTACTCGTCAATCTCTCGACGCTGAATTTTTCAGTGGTACAAAAGTATCTTTGAAATGGAGTTTCGGAAATGATCACTTTGATAAACCTTTTTCACAAATCAAGTAATCTTGACAATTTGCGGTATACATACTTTAGCTGGCAAATTGTTGGAAGTAATGTCTCTTTAGTTTTTAGAGATTATGCATATCAAATTGTATTTGATGTTAAAACAAGTGATCAAAGTTGATGAAAGCTACTTATTGATAATTTATTGACTTATGATTATCTGATAATCATTTCACATGTCCAATTTCGTCACCAAAGTTCAACACTAATAAAAAGTTAACATCGTTACATCAAATTTCCCGGTGGGTAAAAATGTACCACTTCTCGAAGCTAATAATAGCGGTCTTTCAACAAGGTGAACTGAAAAGCGTATTTCAAGGTGTATCTCGTTCTAATATATCCAGCGACACGGTTGATTAGTTTCTAAAGTCACAAGAGGGTATCGTTATACTGTTTTGCGTCAGTTTATCCAATGTGTATCGTCGTATCCAACAAATCCGGCAAATTAGTTGAGAAAAGTCGACGACGAGTTTCTCTATGCATCCCAGCGTAGCCGTAATTCTGCTAGTATGAATGTTTAATCTGTTTCTAGTACCGACCCGGTCCCCCGAGAAGCGGGAAGCAAACTTTCAAACTTAATTCGTCCGACAAAAAACTCGTAATGACTAATCGCATCATTCGCTTCGTTTCGTTTCAAAATTGTGTTAAATTCGCAAAAATAAGCTTCGTTTCAATACACAGTAATTTGGCTGTGTTTAATATTAAATGAGCTAATTATTAATTCTAAATAGGTATCATTCATGTATTTAGATTTCTGGATTTCTATATTCAAGATTATTTCTAGATCGTTATACAGAGATACCTAGACACCCACATTCTCAAATCACAAAATCTCTGCATTACTAAATACACATACTCATATGTGTACTTCTCCATATCTACATTCTCAGATCACATATCCCTTAATCCCCATATCTCTAATCACAGTTCCGAATAACTCCAACTACTACGAACCTACTAATCTACCGATATATTAACAAATACTTAAGCACCCCAAAATTGCATACGAGTAAAATAAACTTACCCTTCGCACGTGATGATACCATAATGCAAACCAGTAGCCTTGTCCTCGCAAATCATGCATATCATAGGCGTCTCGTCTTCCTCGTGTTCCTGAGGTGGCATAGGTGGTGCAGGGGGTGCGACCGACAGCGACTGCGACGCCGACTCGGACTTGACAACACCTCCGTTCCTCGCCCACGTTTGACCGGAACCGGAAGCCGTCAGGTTCAATGCCTGCATCTGTTGCGCAGCCGGTAGCTGCGTGAGCTCGCTGGCCCATAACCTCTCCATGTTGAGCGGAGGGCCGGACGAGTAGGAAACAGAGGGTGGTTTGCCCCTGGACTCTTGCCCGAGGTTCAGGAGCAGCTGAGCAGCCGACTCCTCCGACGAGGAACAGGATGCTGCCGCGGCCGTGGTGGTCCACGATGCCGCTGGCGGTGGTACGGGATCCAAAGGTGGCGCTGACCATATCATCGTTCTGACGCCACCGATTTCGCCCATGATCACCGTCGGTGGTGGTCGCGGGGGTGCCGGCGCGGGCCTCTGCGCCGGTGGTTTCATCGTTTCGCCTGAAATCGTATATAGATTCGTCCAATACCATTTTCACAACATTTCGATGCTTTTCAGAAGTGATGGTCACAGTAAAATATTTAAAGACTTCTTTTGAATCTTGCAAATCAATCTGGTTAGAAACATGGGGTTTAATGAACCGCAGCTACTTCTAAATCTGATGCACACGAGCAACATCTTTCTAACTTGCAATCAAATTCGTTTGCTTTTGACTAATACAAAGACATGATCGTATGCAGAAAAGTCACCCACGTGAAACATACAGTGAGTCAGATTATTGCAAAAGATCATGTTTCCAAATGTAGTTAATATGATTTGAAAATGAACTTACACGAGGAGGCAGTACTAGTCGACCCAGTGCTGGTGGAAGTAGCTCCGCCACTACCCGTACTGGTGCTCAAACTCGTGCTGCTACTAGTGGACGCGACAGCAACGTTCTGCCCGTAGGACACTGCGCTGTTGATCACCCCGTTAAGTAGCCTCTGCGTGGCGAATCCTTGAACACCGTTGTTTTGCGACCAAAATTGATGATGAGCCAGAAGATGAGGCGGTACCGAGGGTACCCGGGGTCTGGGCGGCGTCGGGGGTGTCTGCGGTTGTTGCTGCTGCTGTTGTTGTGAGCCATGCGTGGTGCTCGCGCTGGGGCTCATACTCTGGCTAGGGCTGTACTGGGAAGATGGACTGCTCCGGTGACTAGGTTGACTGGAGGTCTCTGAACGACCACCACCGCCGCTACCACCGCCGCCTCCTCCATCGAAAACCGAGTTATCGGACTCCTCCTTGGTCTGGGCCGACGAAAGGTCACCCTTGTCGGGGCTGTCGCTCCTCGAGGTCGGTTCTTGGGGCATGGGAGTCGTGGAGACCGCTTGCATCGGCGAGTAAGGCGACATTCTGGTTGGTATCGGGGTACCAGCACGCTGTTGTTGATGCTGCTGCTGCTGCTGTTGTTGCTGCTGCTGCTGCTGTTGTTGCTGCTGCTGCTGTTGCTGCTGTTGGTGCTGATGGTGCTGTTGTTGCTCTTCGACCACCCTGAAGCCCACCATCGAAGTGGCATCCGGGAAGACTGAATCGGGCGACGCACGGTCCGAGCAGGATGTGTCGCGAGCTTCCATGCCACTTGCCAGCCCAGTTCCGCGGAGAGGATCTCGCGGTGTCCCTGGACTCGGGATGCCTAGCAGATACTCGCTTTTCACTTTGACCACGGGGCAGCCCGGCGAGCCCGGCATGTTAGCCTCCGGCGACAGGGTCGAGGTGTCAGCCATGCTCTCCCCTGGAGCAGGAAAGTTTATGGGTGAAGGAGCGTCCGCCGGCTGGATCCCGAGCGGCGAGCCTGCTGATCCGAGGGATACCGGGGAGTCTGAGAAATAAGGCGTTGGTCTCACGTTTATACTCGGTGGAACATTTGCACACGTTTACCTCGGGAAGGCCGCGATTACGGGCGTGGATGAAGCGCGATTAGTCCTGACACGCGTGTCGTGTGCACATGATTATGGACTGCCCTGGCTTTTTATTTTCGTGATGATGGGCGTGGTGATGGTGGTGGTAGGGCGATTTTTTTTTTAAAGAATATTCAGCGAACGATAGGTTTGCCGGTTTTGTGGTGAGTTAGTGACGGACGCATCGATGATCGAGGTTCAGCGCTGATCATCTTTGGAGCAAATGAACTGGTTCGTGAACAGTTTATGATTGTTACCTTAGATAAGCTTGATTGTCATGCGGCGAGAATGATGATGGGTATTGCGAATATAATTTGCGAACTTTGTGAGATGGTGTCCCTGGCTATTAGGCTTCTTTGGACCAGCTTTAATCTGAGAGGGTCAAGTATAGTTAGAAATTTGCAAATATGCTTCTCGATTTCTGGGTTCTCAAATTCAAATCCCTAAATCTAGATATTCTCGTGTTTTCACATTTTCGAATTCTATAAAAGTTTTAATTTCCTAAGTTCTTAAAATTTGCAAATTGGTAAATCTGCAAATTTTTTTAATCTCCGAGTTCTCAAATCCCAAAATTCCTAAATCTTCAAATTCTCAAACAGATTCCTAAATCTCCAAAACCTTAAAATTCACAAATTTTCACAAAGTTAGAAATATGGCAAATCTGACTACTTCCATCCCTAGAAATCCTACGAATAGCAAGTTCTTCTCACCAAAACCATAACTCCCCTAATTGAACCTACATATCTCACCAACATACAATACACATGATACAAGATTCACGTCTGATTATAATCTGTATCGATCAGATTGTCCCAACAGAGATGAACACGTTAGCCAGCGTTCTGTTTTGACACCTCAGTACGTAACACTTAACGAGTATTGTTCATTACTATTCTTCTTAGATTGGGCAACCACGTTTCACCGTGCATTAATAACAATTACTGCGAGCCAACGATTCCATCCTTATATCTGATTCGCACGAGATTATGAAAGTTACATGGCATGAAATTCTTCTTCGTTTGAGAGTTGAACTATTCGGTTCAATGATCTCGTAACCATCTCGAACTGCTATATTCACGTTAATGGGTTTGGTCTTTCGTGTTCAAGCCGTTATGAAAATGTTATTAATCATCGTGCATAAGCATGCCCGGTGGTCTATCGCGATGATGAATAACATTTATTATGGTATGCAGTCGATCTGCTTTATGATGTTGACAGACGCATTTCGAAACCTATCGTATTTTCTTCTTCCTGTTCGCATATGAAAGTAAATACCCTGAGAATAATATATATTAACAAACTTTTAGGAGCAAACTCTATAATAGTTGGAAGCGATACAAGTCGATCTTTAGGATTTTTTTTTGCAATTACATATCGAAGATAAAAAGTCAATATAGTGTTCCAGGCTTGTTATAGTAGTATACATATGTATACATGTGTATGTAGATATACATATAGACACAATAGAAGTACATAGATGTGATTGACAATATAAATAAAATTTTTCTATTTGCATCGTTTGTATCAAATTTAAATTATTTGTATCGGTATTAAATGTTTACGTCTAGTACTTGCATATCATTTCAATTTTTCAATCTCCTTAATCATTCATAACAAAATTAGAGTAACTTGATGTGAAGATATTTGAGAAAAAAAATGTCAAATTTGCTAATTTAATAATTTTTGAAAATTTTACAAGTAGAAGAACAAAAGTGTTTTTATCCGTCAGCTAACCATGTGGTCTGACTTGCTTTTATGCCACATCCAAGGGTGCGAGATTACATGCGCGGCAACAAGGATATTTCACAGCCAGAGCAATTTACCGAAACGAAACTGTAATACTCGTTCGAGGCGTTTAGGTGGCGAAAAGGATGTGGGACTATGGCGTGTAGGTCAAGGAAGGAATGCAGTTGACAAGGCCGAGCTATGATTGTAGGTACCTAGGTACCAGTTTCCAAGCTATTAATAGCTCGATCACCGTGAATATCGGTTCCCGCGGATTATTCATTTACCGACTCTTATCGTCCTCCTCTCGTTTTGATTTTCTCGCGAGATGGAATCGATTCCCCGGGTTATTCAATCTTATTTTCAACCATTCCCATTCCGATCGCGCGTAACCGTACGATTATTCATTCATCGATGTCGCAGTCGATCGACGAGTCACGAACAATGCATGATTGATGAAATTAGAGCTTCGATTCTCAGGTATTCTGGGATTCGCTATTGTTAGGGCTGTTTGTCTTTCGGGTGTGAATAGAGTCGTGTTTTAATAGTCGATGATGTAGATGCAAGTGAATTTTGGGTTCTTTAGAATTATTAAGATTTTCGGATTTTGAGACTTAGAGATTTCGGGACTTTGAGACCTATTTTGAAACGTTAGTCATTGAAGAACCAGTGTTAGTTAACTATTGATATACAGATCAAAGTTACCAACTAATCGTTAATAAGCACTGTATGAATTAATACAATCAATATAGTCCTCCCATGAATTAATCATAAATATACACATCAATATTATCCTGCATGAATTAATCATAAATATACACATCAATATTATTCTTCATAAATGATTCATGAAACAATGTTATCCCTCTTTAATCAACCTCTGCGTACAAGTTTCCATAACGAACAACAAAACTGAAAAATCCTCCCCATCACATACAGTCTAATCCGTCTAATCCACATTCAGTAAATGTCCACATGTGACGAGTTAACATATCCTATTTACCGAATATCGAAGAGCAATAGTTCTTCGAATCGTAGTAGCAGTATCGATGATCGAAGATCGAGTGGACACCCATCGGTCCCGATCTAAGGAAATCGAGGCTGTGATAAGACGGCACGTGGAAACCGTAGTAAGGATGATAGAGATACGGGTTAAAGGGAGGGAAATTATTTAACGGTGTTCGTTGAAGCGCTCTCAAATCCATGTTTAACGAGTTCCAGTATTCCAGCCAGTGGAGATTAGACACCAGGAACATGTTGCCTTTCAATGGAGAGTTCATTATGCCGGTAGCGTAGGTAGCATTATCCTTGGTACTTCTCTGTATATCGTCGAATATTCGTTGAACCGTGAGAACGTGTGTACTTGTTGCGTGTCGTTAGAATATCGAGTTCTTCGTTAAGCTCGATTACTTTCATCGATTGTCTCCGTTGTCTCGGAAATCGTTGCACTTTTCCACTGTCGATTGATTGTCCTCGTGTTTCGATCTTGAGAAATGTTTCGATACAAAATAAGTATGTAACTTTTTTAGAATTTATAGTTGAAGCGATGTTAGAGTCACAGTTTGTACATGAGAGTTCATATGAGAGCTTGCATATTAGGGCTCTTAGAAGTCTCTTTGACAATACGTTTTAAAGCAGATTTAAATCAGTGATACGAGTGAAATATGTATAACTAGACAATGAAATATTTAGATAACGGTACATGAATTATTTCTGCAACATACAGTTACGCACAGTCTAACTATTTTATCCCTTTTATTTTTTAAGCAATTTTCTAATAAACTTGAGAGATTTTAGAGACATTTTAGAAAGCGTTATTATACTACAAGGCTATTTTTTTAAGATTATTATACTATTTTTTGTATTTGAACAACATATTTATGTAAAGCAGTACAATGCTATAAGAAGATATAAGTTTGAGTTACCGCATTTAAATTTAAAATTAGATTAGAGGAACTGGTTTCCACTAAGCAAAAGTAAATAATTTCGTCCATTAATATTCAAAATGTTTGTTAATTATATATGTTAATTTCAGTTTTCTTGCATAATAACTCTATTACAAATAAATTAACAAATGTAATGAGGTATATAAATCTTTTTCGAGTCTATGTATAATATATCGCTTGGTGCTATAATTATAATATTCTGGTTTTGATTATAATCTGATTTTGGTGCTGTTTACAGACAGGAAAACCACTGTTTAAATTAAATTACAGGTACCAGTTGATATATAAATACGTACTCTATGACAATAAAGAAATTCTGTAAGTAGAACTGTCTTTATGTAGCGATGCAAAGCGTTAAGTAGAACGAGCATAGCACTGATCAGACGTACCGAAAAATATCACAGTTTCTTTCCTTGTATGAGCACAATTCATTTTAAGGTAGAGGCCAACGAAACTTTCAATTATCTTCACAAAAATGTTTTCATACGAAAAAGTTTGAGCTTAAAATTTAACCTTGTTGTCCTACAACCATTCAAGATGTCAAAAATATTTATACAAAAATTTACGTATACACTGCAACTACCAAAAGATTAAATATAATTAAATACACAATTTGTAGTATAATTAAATACAAATTGCACTGTATAGAATTAATTTCAATTTACATACAAAGATGCAGAGGTCAAAGATCTCAACCCTCAAAAAATATTCACCTCTATTAAAATCGTCCTAAAACTTTACAAGCTGTCTACTTTAAAATATTCATGAAAAGATTTAGCATGTGCTTGTCAAATATTCCGAGGTTTGTAATTGAAGAGAGGAAATAAGGCTTTTAAAAACTTTGTAAAAGGTTCATATGAAAGCTAATGTTATTACATTTAGTACCGTTTTTAAGCAACAAGTTTTAACTCCCTGTAAACAATCTGGGTCGTTGACACAAATAATTTTATAATTCTTTTTATTAATACTATATCTGATACAACGATTGCATAACGTCCGATAAATATCCCAGATTTCAAGGATTTCTAAAACTAAAATAGTAAAGATGCACCTTGCCCGCAAAGCCCGATATATTTTATCAATAAATTTTGAGTCCCTCGCTTTGGCACGTATAACCTTAATTATTTTCACTCTTCAATAAAATCCCAGACAAAGTCGCACCACAGCCAGAAAACGAAGAAAACATTTATCAGACACGGTTTTCCGCGTGCGCTATCACTTTGAACTATTCCGGTCTCCGGAGGCTTTCCATATTGTTGCATTCGTCGCACGGTTCCGCGTAATTACTCCGTCGATTTTTTCGCGTGTGACGTCGTTCGCGTGTCGTCGCGAAAGATCAATGATTCCCCGAGACGCGTCGCTCGAAAAAGCCCATTCATGTCGCTTCCGCGTAAATCTTCGAGATACGACGCTCTGAAGCGGGACACGCGAAGCGCGAGAAACTGCGCGTTCTTCAGCGCTGATCCTCGTCCCGACATCGCTGTCTGCGTAACAACAATCCAGGTTCAGCATCGATTCCGCTTCCCGCCAACGGCGATCTCTGACCTTTAATCGCCGGTAGGTCGAGGGTCATTGGTATCGCTCGAAAAATCGATACAGCCTAACGCACAGCTGCACAGCCTCTTTGGTGCCTCTTCGGCAGCTGGTTTCGTTGCGACGCGAAAAAATTCCGCGGACGAAACGTTACGCGTGTTGACGCGAGTTCAGGCGAAGCCGAACTAGCACCGGGAAACCGCGTGGGTTGATATTCAACCCTGCACCGACGCAACCACCCCCTCTATTCCTGGACCTACCTTCCCCTCGACACCAACGTCTCAACTACCCCCATGGTAACCAATTTCTTCCTAACTGATAACTCGAAACCAGAATTGGGATAATGGCACGTATGTTGCTTCTGGGAGGTGGACATGTATGGTGCAAACGTGGATGACGCACAAGTGGAATTTATGTGGGATTCAGAGGGGATACTGTTATGCCGTTGACTGTACGAGGATACATCGTGTTGCTTATGTGAATACAGTAGGATATTTTATATTGACTGTATGAAGTGATATGCATGAGATATTTCATTGTGTGGACTGTATAAGGTGATAAGGTATTTTGTGACATCAACTGTGAGAACTGATATGCATAAGATTTTGTAGCATTGATAGTATGAGATGATGTAAGGTATTTCAGTGTTGGCTGTATGAGCCGATATGCATAACATGGTGTCGAACATATGAGGTGATATGCATAAGAAATTTCATGATAATTGGAGTGATTAAGATTGCTGTCGGAACCTTGCCACAGATTATATTGTCGTGCATAGTATGATCGCATTAGACATTATGTATTGAATGGCTACGTGTTAAAACTCTACGCATGGTATCATATGTTAAGTCTTCACATGTGGTATCATCATATGTTAAGTCTTCACATGTGGTTTCATCATATGTTAAGTCTTCACATGTGGTATCGTCATATGTTAAATCTTCACATATGTTATCATCATATGTTAGGTCTTCTCGTACCGCTATGTTAGGTTTCCACACATGATATCGTCACATTTATATCTCTGTACATATCATCATATGTTATGATTCTTTACATGGTATTGTCAAAGGTTAAATCTCCATGAGTTATATCGTCACGTTACATTGTCACACGTGTTATCATTAGATGTTAGATCTTCAAGCGTTGCATCGTCACATGTTATATTTCCTTGCGTGGTATTGTCACATAGTCTCCACGCATGATGTCATAGGTCAAACCTCCATGTTATATTGTTACATATGTTTTCACGTGGTGTCGTCACATATTAGATCTTCATGTATAGTGTGACCATACATTAAGTCTTCATATGAGGTATTAGATTTCCATGCGTGGTCTCTACGTGTTAAGTCTCCACGAATCATATGTGATGCGTACTATTATTCATAGGTTAGGTCTCCACATGTAGTGTATCCACACATTGGTTTCAACGTGTAGTATAACTACTCGTATAACTGGTACGTATTTTCACGTGTAATATAGTCATGCGTTACATCGCACATGCTGCCACGTGTTGTCCACCCGTTAGATCGTCATGTGTAGTATGATTATGCGCTATATCGCCACGTTACGTCATATCGTCCATTCAGATTCTTAACTTGTTACGCTACCGTCTGTAATATTTTCCTAACCCTACTGTAGTCCTCAATTTATAAGTCATTTTTAATTTTTTTTTTTAATAAATTGCTGCTTATGAATTCCTATACTTCAAGATTAATTCTTCTTTGGATTTTCTAATTTACCTCCATAATTACTTTCTTAAGGTTAGTATCGCCACAGAACGTTTCAAAAAAACCTTTTCCTTTTTAACACAATTTTGCTTTTCATCTATACACAGATTGTTCTCCTTTCCAAACTACAGCTACTTAGCTCAATTTTTAAACGATAACTTAAAACGATAAAAGTTTAAATAAAAATATATTGCCCGAAGAATTTCATAAAGTAATGAAAAAGAAATTGAGAAACTTTTACATGTTCCTTGCAAAGTATATAAATACAGCAAAGCCAAAGAAAATGATGAAATTAAATTGAAGCAACTATTTCTAAGAACTCAACTTCCCAAGGAAAATTGTCTCGACTAAACAATTTTTGCCTGCATATCCCGGTAAAATGAAACTAAAATAGAAGTAGATATCCCCGAACGATCGAAACCGGGTAACAGACTCGAGGGTCCAAGTTTAACGGAAACTCGGCTACATTGTTGACACCATTATGCAAATAAACTCGTATATATTTTGTTGCAGCAGCATTGGAGAAGATCCAGAGATCCATCGAGTCGAAAGAGATAATAAATTCGTGGTTCGAACTAGCCTGCCCGTAAAAGTTGCGCTCGCGTAATGATACGTTCAAGCGTTTATGGCGTTCAAAGCGGAACAGATGAAGCATGATTGATGTTACACGCGAGTTCCATGCGCTGTACGGTGTAATGTACGCGGCTTATGAAAATCGGGCCAATAAAGGGTATCAAATGTGGCATTATGGGCGGTAACTAATCATTACAGTTGCGCTGACCAGTCTCACAACTCGTTCCCAGTATTCTCAATAAGAAAAGATTGCCTGCGTGTTTTACTTTGCACAATGATATACGATCTTACTCGAACGCACGATTACGCCTCCCGTTGTTGAAATCACCATACGCATTGTTTGCCTGTCGGGTTTTACAAACAACCATTACGTGCGGGACAATTAGAGATTTATGATCGTTTAAGATAATTAGAGGGGACAGTTTGTAGGGGATTTAATTCTCGGTTGATTGTCAAACTTTTCTATTTTTATTTCCTGTAGATTTTCTATTTAGATATTTGAGAATTTGTGTGCTTTTTTAGGTTCACAAATTTTGGAGTATTTAAATTTTTAAGCTTTTAGGTTCTTTAATTTCTAAGCTTTCAGCTACCCCCTATTTCAGTTACTCAGTTACTTAACTAGTCTTACTAGTTGTAAGACACCCTGTAAACTTGAAAATTTAAAACTGCATAAATACCCTAAAACTCTTTATCAAGCATTGAATTTGCCCACCATCGATCAAACTAACTATACAAAAATAGTTTCTATTCGAAATCCACCCAAACACGAATACCTGTCGTTATAATTACGAGAACCACTGCAACGCGCAATGGAAGCTGAAATTACATCGTTAGACACTTGGACGTTGATCGCAGGAGCGTTGACGATGGAATATTAGTTACGTGTCGACAGCGAAGATGTAGATGATGCATAAATGAGGTAAATTTTGCACACGATCGTATAGGGATATTCTGATAAAACAGAGCGAAGAAGGAAACAGAATTTCTTACCGTCGCTACTACATCGGGAGTCGACCTTTCTCCTTTTCAACTTGAGGTCTTGAAACAAGCTCATGTTGTCTAGCTCACACGGGCTGCTCGTAAGGGTCATAATTCCTGTGAACAGAACACAAATGTTAGAAAATTTAGAGTTTGTATAAATGCAAAATGCTATAAACGCAAAAGGTTTGAGCGGGTCATGTGCTCTTTGTCTGGTCGCAAGGGAAAGGACAATAGTCAAGGGCCACGGTGTCCTCGCATGTTTTACCCAGGCATTCTTTTGTCGACACAGAATAAATATTTCATCGAGTCAATTTCGTATCTTAAATTTACAGACCGCTCAATTTTTCCAAATTTTTCCTAATTTTCTTACGCGAAGATTAGCCTAGCTTCGTAGCGAAGCTAACGGAATAAATAGTCGAAGGTAATCAACGATGACGGGTTCAAAGGATCGCGCAAATCAAAGTCGCGATAGACGCGTCTCGCTGGTGTCTGCTGTGAAAAACATCTTCGTTAATCACGAAATGTCTAGTCACGTTTCTCTTTCATTATACAAACTGCGATGCATAACGAAGCTTTCGCGGATATTAAGTTTCAACGATTCATGAATGAAGATTATCTCGGACGTTTAGTATTGTTTTATTGTTGCGGGTATGTTAGAAAAGTTGGCGTTCTGTCGAATAAATTGTTTTGAGTAATTGTTAGAAATTTTAGAATGTCTTAACATATACAGTGACTCTCATTTGTAACTAGTCTCTGCTGTGTTAGTCTCTGATATGTTATTATATGCTATAAGATTTATTTATTCAAATTAATTTGTCGTGCAACAAATGTTAAGTAAGTGTTCTCAACTCTATGGTAGCATGGTATTATCGTATGTTAAGTCTTTATATGGGGTGTCGTCATATGTTAGATCTTTGCTGGTGGTATTATCACATGTTAAGTCCTCACATGTGGTACTGTCACATGTGGTACCGTCACATGTTAAGTCGTTACATATGATATTATTGTATATTAAATCTTTGTTGGTGGTATCATCACATGTTAAGTCTCCACATATGGTATTGTCACATGTGGTATCGTCACATGTTAAGTTTTCACATGTGGCATTGTCATATGTTAGGTCTTTGCTGGTGGTATCATCACATGTTAAGTCTCCACATATGGTATTGTCACATGTGGTATCGTCACATGTTAAGTTTTCACATGTGGCATTGTCATATGTTAGGTCTTTGCTGGTGGTATCATCACATGTTAAGTCTGCACATATGATATCGTCACATGTGGTATCGTCACATGTTAAGTTTTCACATGTGGCATTGTCATATGTTAGGTCTTTGCTGGTGGTATCATCATATGTTAGGTCTCCACATAGAGCATCGCCATGTTAGGTTTCCATATGTGATATCATCACATGTTATGTTATCTCTGCAAGAGTATTTGGATCCATACATATATCATTGTTTGGTACAGATACTAAAAAGAGCAAACTTAATTTAAAATCTAAAAGATCAGACTATTCTTAGAAGACTATTAGAAATTCTTAGAGTCAGATTTTTATATTATTTTTATAAATTCCTCGCATTGTACTACAAACGACATGTCATTAGTGATATGTGACACGTCTTGAAATGTCAAGATACATGGAAATTATTCTCGACACTGATATGTCAGGTACCGATATTCATTTAATCACAGTCCACTCACCTTGACCGTATTAATATACCTCGCAAGAAGAGTCTAAAAATTAATAACCTTGTTATTAACCAACGTTTATCAAATGTGATATACTCTTGTCAAATCTTACTGATGCTATATGACATCCAAGTTAATTCTTATTTGAGGAAGCTTCTGAAAACATTGTTAGTCATTCGGTTTCGTTGAAAATATCGGCTATCGCAAAGAGAATGGACTGAATGTGAAAGTACATACGTGTATTGGACGCACGCGTTCGCGATTACGGCGAACGCATAGTTCGCCATTAACCCCTCTTTAGCCAATAGCATACAATTGGATCGTTTCATGGCAGTGTTTTTCAACGGTGCAACGCGAGAAACCCTGCGATTTTATAGCGAGAGCAAATCTTGGAATCTTTATTACGATGTACGATCAATGCTGCATCTGACTTCCCTGGGGCAAATCTGGTAACGCTTTGACTACCGGGACGTTCACATATGGTGGTACAGGACCTTTACGAGGTATACCAGTTATACTTTATAAGTGATAAACTTCATGAATGATAGACTTCATAAGTCACTTTTGATATTAAAAATTTGTGCATTTAATTGGAAATACGTTTACGATGTACTTGGAACAAATAATAAATGTAACAATTGTGGAAAGATTTAGTGCAAAAAAATTGGATTGGTAGATATGTTAAGAGAGGGTTTTTATTTGAGAATGGTAGTTCAGTTGGTAGTTTTGCAAATTTGGAACTTCAGAAATTGGAAACTTTGGGAACTTGATAATGTGAGAACTTGGGACATTAGAAGTGTAGGAACATGGGGACTTCGGAATTTGAAGAGTTGTAAACTTTGAGGATTTCAGAATATCATTGGAAGCGTTTGAAGTTTAAAAACTTGAGAGTTTTTGACTTGAAACCTTCGAACTTGGAAAATATAGAAATCTACAAATGTGGAGAGATGAATGTATCTACAATATAGAGACATAGAAACCTAGAAACTTGACAATTTGGAAATACAGAAATTTAAGAATTCACAAACCTAAATTCACTTTCATAATCCAATAAGTGAATCGAAAAATATAGAACCCAAAAACAGCAAAATAAATACTGCAATAAAAATGACAGAACTATAAACTATAAATTTTTGAGAGTCATTATTCTCGATCCAACGTGATCCACAAACTGATAGCCATAATTTTCCGCCCTTCTGAGGAATCAAAAGTAGTTAAACAATCGTAACGAAGAACTTTATAGAATCGCTCTGAAAGCTGAACAAACGGTGCACTCTAATGGAATAATTAAGGACGTCGTTCAATGGACCCAGTTCACAAAATCGTCTTCAGATGAGTCTTAGGAACGGGAACGCGACGATTGCCACACCGGGTCAGTCAGTTAAATAATGTCTGCCCGGTACTTCTGATAATGACAGATCGCGACCGATTGCTGACTCTTGGTTCGCAGTAATTAATAACGTAGCAACATCAACAACGGTTTTACAAGCCGTTACTGCTGCAACGGTCCATGACACACGCCATGAGCCGTTTCAATAAACGGCGAACATGCCGTGAACAATGCAGGCCAATTGTATGCGATCGCTCGCATGCAACTATGTTCACCGTTACGCGAACATACCATCGTTGTATAATCGACGTTACATTGTGTTAACACCTTGACTGTCGCTCGACCGTTAAATGGAGGGACGTTAGTACAATGTTGCAAAATTAAAAAGAATATGTCGCGTCGTAACTCGACATCAATTTTTTAACTTTTTAGTATATTGAAATCGTAGTTCTTCATTTTATTCATTTTGGTGGATATTAAGGATTTGGATAGGGAGATTGGGATATGAGGGTATAAGGATTTAGGGATTCAGGGAGTTTGGAATATAAGGAGTTAGAGATCTAGGAATTTATATAAGGACTTAGGAGTTTGAGGATTTTTGGATATGGCAAATTTAGAGTTTAGAATTTTTTGAACATAGAGATCTGAGGATTTAGAAATTTTGATATTAGGGGTTTGGGGATCTAGGGATTTTTGTATATTACAATCTGAGATCTAGAGTAATTCGGGACGATGGAAACTGGGATCTAGGGATATTCGGAACGATGGATATTGGGATCTAGGGATACTCGGGACAATGGATACTAGGACGTAGGGATATTCGGGATGATGGATACTGGGATCTAGGGATACTCGGGACGATGGATACTAGGACGTAGGGATATTCGGGACGATGGATACTAGGACGTAGGGATATTCGGGATGATGGATACTGGGATCTAGGGATATTCGGAACGATGGATACTGGGATCTAGGGATACTCGGGACGATGGATACTGGGGTTCAGGGATATTCGGGACGATGGATACTGGGATCTAGGGGTACTCGGGACGATGGATACTAGGACGTAGGGATATTCGGGACGATGGATACTAGGACGTAGGGATATTCGGGATGATGGATACTGGGATCTAGGGATACTCGGACGATGGATACCGGGACCTAGGGATATTCGGGATGATGGATACCAGGACCTAGGGATTCAGGGATATTTGGGGCAATGAATACTGGGATCTAGGGATATTCAACTCGTAAGATATCGGGAAGTAAAAATATTAAGATCTGAGAAAATCAGAACATGGAGATATCGGAATATAGAAATCTACGGATTTAGGGATCCACGAATTCAGAGATCTAGGGATTTAGGAATCTAGATATTTAAGTGCATATTGACTAAGAGTAGTAGTACCATAAAAGACTAGAGACTTTAATAACTTAAAAACTTTGAATTTGATGATTCATAACCAAAAATTCCTAGGTACGCAACAATGTTACGCTTACTAAACAGACCTTGAATAATTGTAACTTATTGCTGTTTTATCACTATCTTACGTATGTTTTATCATAATTTGTCACTATCTTATGTATCTATGTCAATTATTATTGTATGTATCTGTGCTTATGTCATTGAAAAGAAAAGAAAAACAGCAATTCAAAACACGTATGCAAGGCTGCAATTAGCATGATACGTTTGATTTGCAACTTTGTGCAAGTTTCAATTTAAAGAACCGTTCACATACCGGTCAGTCGTGACTGCCGATTTATAACCAAGTCAAGCTTCCTGTTCCGAAGTTTAAGTAAATATTCGCGGCTCGTAAAATCGTGGGGGAACTTTCTCTGTCACGTCGAGTGCTCTTAATTCCAACGATTTCTCTTATCCGCGGCTCTACACGTTAAATGATTTCTCTTATGTTCCTGCTTACACACGGTTCGTGCTATAACCACTTTCTTCTCTCTTCTGTTTCCCCTTTCGAACACGCCAACTACGTTCACTGGGACGATCTACAACTTTGGACTCTAAAGCTTCGTCTCCACCGGTGACCACGTATTAACCTATTCTTTCTAATTTTGTCTACTAATTTGCCTATTATAAATGGGAGAATAATAAATGGGGACTCATGGGAGAACAATTTAATATTGCATGTAATTTATCGCTGAATTAAAGGCAAGTGTAAGATCGCACAATGCAAACATAAAAAATAAAAGTTATCGAGTTTTGTGATAAAATATGAGAGGAGATTAAAGGATTAAATCCTCACAGTTCATTGTAGTGACAATAAAATGAATTATATAGAAAGTCGTACGAAATTATGAAGCAAATGAAAATTTGGAAAAACGAGACGAAAAGTAATTCGATTAGGACGAAACACGTGTAGATGAGAGTGGAAGGCGTGCAAGTGCAGCTAATCTGGTTCTCGCCTAGATAGAATACCGTCGGCGTTAAATAGCGCAGCAATTTAACGCAAACTATCGATCCTCACCCTCCGTCCACCCTATATTTATCGAAACACGCCTTCCACCTTGCAACGTCCCACTCGATCGCAAGAATTACACCGCACCGGGCCATTCTCGATAACCGCGAAGCCACTTGAACGCGTAGCGGCTGGAGCCGCGTGCTCGTCGACCTCTCGAAAGAAAATAGCGACTAGCAGCAACCACTCCGGGAACCTGAAGAAACCGAGCCCCTTGGCCGCGATCGAAAACATCGCAGGGCGAAACGTTCGTCGCCCTGGGCTCCGATAGCCGGTCAAGTACACATTGGCGTCGCTAACATTCTACTCTAAAGTACACTACTTTTACAATACCGCGCGTTATATTGCAATCCCTTGAATAGCTGTGCGATTAAACTTGCTCTGCAGCAACATATATTGCTACGAGCTTTATTGCTGTTTACTGTATTGCTACGTTCTATTGCCTCGCGTTATATTGCAATTTCTTTGGTTAGATGGTAGAGTGATATGTGTTCTGTAGATACATGTTAAATTGCTGCGAAGTTTATTTCTACACGTTTGTTATAGGTATTGCTATATGTTTTTTAACCTCGCGTTATATTGCAATTTCTTGTATGGTTAAGTGATAGAGTGATATGTATTCTGTACATATATGTTAAATTGCTTCGGATTTCGTTTATACACGTTTATTATAAGTATTGCTATGTGTTCAATAACCTCGCGTTATATTGCAATTTTTCGTATGGTTACGTGATAGAGTGATGTGTGTTCTGTAGGTGCATGTTGAATGGCTACGAGTTTTATTGCTACACGTTTACCATAGGTATTGCTATAGATTCTATTGCCTCACGTTATATTGCCGTGGGTTAGATTACTACGCGTTTGATTACGGTACATTAATTTCCAGCAATTATATTGGTAAATTGGCAAATCGAAGAGCTTGAAAATTTAAAAAATGAAGAATTTTGAAATTTGAAAGTTTGACTTGTTCAAATTTAAAAATTTGCAAATTTTAATAATTCCTGCCCAGGGTGTCTAATAACCGTTTCAAAATAAATCCCAAAAATGTAAAAATCAGCTAGAAGAGAATACAAAGATGAGAACCCATCGGCAAGGAATAACGGCCTAACGAAAATTACAGTAATCCGAGAGTGTTAAGTGAAACGAAAAGAAAAGTGTGAACTAGCGGTACAGGTACCCTATCGAGATACGCCAATGAAAGTGCAGAGAACCTTCGAGAAAAGGAGGGCGCTTGTGCCGTTGCGAACGGCGCTTAATCGTTCTTCACAACCACGTGGGCGAGTGTGTGCACGGTAATCGCGTGCAACGCCAGATGGCGGCTACGTGCACCAACACAGGTACAAGGCGCATCCACGACCGAGCTGTCACACGCGCTTGCGCGGGCAAATACTCGCACACGGTCTCACACATGCAAGCTCGCACTCGAGTCGGCACTGAGCGGGTATATACGTGGTGCAGCGGGGTCCTTGCTCCCTGACGTATGTGGGTCAGCAGTCTCACACACGTTACTATTCTTGCGTAACCAATGCATGCATACAACCGAGAGCTGCCGCCACTGCGGCGTGCACATGCACACACCGAGACGGAAAGTGCAGCCAATGCACTAACCTACGGTCTCTTCTTGAGAGGCCGCCGGCGATCTTGCTCTATGTATACACACCTATACGTACATGTGTGTACACGTGTGTGCAATCGCGCTCGTGAGCGTTCTTCTGTGCCGGGCTCAAAGCCACGCAAGCCGCTATATCTCGGCCAAGCTTTTTCGAGGTTCAAGCTTTACCCTGATACTCTCCGTGGTATTTGCTTCATTAAACGCGACGCTGTCGCGAGAACGAAGAGGGTTCACAGGCTTTTCAGATATCACTTTTTCCCCTGCCATCGTCCCGTTGCACGTTCGCCTGGCTACGCGGTTTCTAATTCAGCGTCGCGACCGCTGCTCGATAATTGGAAAGTTGTGTAACGCGTTATTATCGCGTTTTAGGCGTGTTCTCGACGCTCATTCGGGATCTACGAGATTCACCGCTCAATTTGTTCAGCTGCTTTCGGATCTACGCTTTCGAAACGCTAGCAACTTTTGTTGCGGATTTGGTTAAGCTGATGCAACGGTGTTTCTTAGTTTTATCTTGCAAAAATCTCATGTTTAGTTACGTTCATTCTTCATATTTAGGAGCTTGGAGTATCTGTTGATAATATGGCGATATTGGTGTTTGATATATTGTGTTTGATTTGGGGATCGAGGGATTTGGAGAACTAGTAAAATTATTAAAATTATTAAAAATCATCTTCCGAGTATTCTTCAAACAAAATTTATTAAACAAATTAATTTTCTAAACCTCAGTATCCCCAAAAATAATTGAATCTGTCCTAACAAATTTAATAAATCCTAACACATAGTATCGATTGTATAACACTAAAAATCGATACTATAATAATAGAAGCAACACGAATGGCAACTCTAACATAATCACAAGATATTCGTAGAAAAATACTTTCCCGTGCACGAGCGTACACGAAAATTGTTCATGCCTGCAATGTTTAGTACCATCGAGTCCGGTGTTTATGTAACCAAACGAAAGGTTAGAGATTTTGTTTTACATAACGAAGAAAGTAAAAATGTTGCCTGATCGATCGGCGCTCCGGGCAATCGGCTACCACCTCTTTTCGCCTCATCAACCAATATTTGTTCACGTACCGTGCAATCGTATAATTATTTTCGTACATTTATTTTCAGATCATCGCCGCCATGATAATCATCGCGACAGGAAGCACGTTGCATAATTCATCGCTCGGTAAGCGAACCTGAAGCATTGATTATCAACTTCGATATTCGATTTAACATTCTCAAGTGAAATCAACAGATCATTCGTTATATCTTTCGTTGCATTTTTTCAATTTTTTGAAAGGGTATCATTTCTGAAGAGATAGTACATAATATCTTTTTAGGTTTATTTATATTCATTTTTTTTTTTTAAGAAATGGTTGTAATGTATTTTTAAAAAAAAATTGTTAAAATGTTTGTCATAATGTATGAAAGATGAAATTTAATTAAAAATAATTAAGAATTTTTCTGATAATTTTAGTTGTAGTAGAATGTTTATTTATAAAGAGAATTGCATAGTTTATTTTATAATAGCAACACATTGCAACGAAGGGTTGAAACATAGTTAATATTAGTTATTAACTATGTCACCAATTATGTATTTCGTTATGTTATTTTTAATCTTAAATTATTATGTACGTTGAAGTATACAAATTTTTATTGAATATCTTTTTTAATTACTACAAATTTTTATTGTATACCTAAATGTTTATCACATAATGTATGTCCAAGTATACTATAAAATTTTGTACAAAAAAATGTAAGTATAAATTCGAGCAAGTTCTTTACAGTAATGTAAGAATAGAAAATCTCGTAATTTCTGTGGGTGACATATTTTCGGTCAAGTTGGTACCATCATCGCGAATCTAGTGGCACAGAGCGTAATTTTATGTAGCACGGTAGATTTTACCGGTATAGGGGCCGACGATGGTGAAAGTGACTCTCCCACGCCATGACATCCTAGATCTACAACTCCCCACTCTACTGTCTGACTCTAACTGTCTGTTTCTCCTAGCCGGAGCCTCTCTTCCTTTTTCTGTCCTCGGTTAACTCCGGTTCAAGTACCCTGCCTCGCGATTGGTTCTTGCAACAAGGAAACGAATTCTTGACAATGGTAATGAGTCGCGGATAAAATAATGTTGACTCGAGCAACCAGGAAATAGCCGAGATTAATTAGCGATGGTCCGATATGCGCCATGCAAAATTCAAGTCGAGTCGATCGTATCTTCGGGCTGTGAAACTGGGATGTTGAACATATTTACTTTGTTGATTATTGGATGGGGAGGGGAATTTTGGAAGTTTGGGATTTGGGGATTTGGGGATTTGGGGATTTAGGGATTTGGTGATTTAGGGATTTGGGAATTTAGGGATTTGGGAATTTAGGGATTTGGGAATTTAGGGATTTGGGAATTTAGGAGTTGGAAATTTAGGATTTGGGAATTTAAGAGTTGGGAATTTAGGATTTGGGAATTTTAGAGTTGGGAATTTAGGAGTAAGGGATTTGAGGAGTTGGGAATTTGAGGAGTTGAGAATTTAGGAGTTGGGGATTTGAGGAGTTGAGAATTTGAGGAGTTGAGAATTTAGGAGTTGGGAATTTAGGAGTTGGGAATTTAGGAGTTGGGAATTTTGGAATTAGGAATTTAGGAGTTGGGAATTTACGTATTTTGGATAATAGAAATTTGGGAAAATAGGGAATTTAGGATTTGGGAACATAGGGATTTGAAAATTTAGGAATTTGGGAATGTGGAATTTGGAAACTTAGAAATTTGTAAATCTATTGATTCGAAAATTTTCTCCTTGACAATTTTAGAGTACAGTAATCCTAAAACTTGAAAATGCAAGAATTTCAGAAAAGTTCTTCTACGTTAAAACTTCATAATTGAGAACCTACTTCTATTTCAACATTTATGTATTTGTGAATTTAACAAAATAAAAATTTGAAAAAGAAAATAAGACTATAAAACATGAAGAAAGAAGTTAGTTGCCGTCTTGTTTCCTCATACTGTTATAATTGTATAAAAACAAGAAAATATTTCTTTTATAGTAGAAATTGAAGACGTGAAAAATTGAGCTAGCCTCCATTATCGCAGCTCGAGTAGTACCGTTATTTGAAAAAGCGATATGTCGCTTATCGGAGCGAGTCCTCGCGGATGTGCAACCTGGTTTTCAACCACCTTCGAAATCAGTCGACTTATCGGAAGGGACGATATATTTCGTGTAACGGTACACCACGTGGGAATACTAATTTGGGAATGAATCACTTCTCACGTTGCTGTCGTAAAAGACTCTTATCACTGTTATCGTCTTTAAGGAACATTTCCCGTTTCGTGATTGAATATTTTGCTAACAAGACTTGCAAGCTTCTGTATGTGTTTCTTGTAAGAAGACACTCGCTAATTTTAGAAATTTGGGGGTTTAGGGATTTGGGGATTTGGGGATTTGGGGATTTGGGGATTTGGGGATTTGGGGATTTGGGAATTTTTGGATTTGGGGATTTAGGGATTTTGGGATTTCAGGATTTGGAGATTTGGGGATTTGGGAAGTTGAGAATTTGGGGATTTGGGAATTTTAGAACTTGAGGATTTGGAAATTTTGGAACTTGTGAATTTGGGGATTTTTGGGTTTGGGAATTTTGGAATTTTGGAACTTGGGAATTTGGGGATTTTTGGGTTTGGGAATTTGGAAATTTTTTACTTCAGGGATTTGGGAATTTGAGGACTTCTGTACTTTGAGAATTTGGGGATTTTTGAATATTGGGAATTGTGTATTTGGTAAATTGAGAAGTTGGGGCTTGAAAATTTGGGATTTTGCAAATATGACATTTAAGAATTTAAAAGTTTCGAAATTTGGGAATTATGGAGATTTGATCATTAGGAGAATTTGTAGATGTGAGAAATTAAAAATTTGACAATTTGGAAATATGAGAAATTGACTAATTTAGAATTTGAAAATACCATAAGCTAGGGATGTGAGACTTAGGAAATATGACAAATCAAAAACTACAAAACCTAAAAATACACAATGCCAAATATAATACAGCGTATAAATACCATAATTCGCATACCAAAAATGAACTAAAAAATCAGAAAATTTCAGAAGTCACCACAAACATATCAGCCCTATTAAAAAATCCAAATAAAAATCCGACCACCAGTTAGCATCGTTCTGTTACGGGTAGAATCAGAGCGAAAGAAGGGTTGCGTTACCCACGCAGCTATCGAGAAATTTCACCGGCGGTTAGCAGCGATGTTATAAATATCCCCCTTCTCTCCGTGAACTTTTCTTACGCGTTTTTCGAGGGAGAAAGGAGAAGGAAGAGGGAAACAGAGGGACAGGAATGGTGTCTGTTGGATGGTCGTGAGTCGGGTAAGCAGTGAGAACGGCCAGTGAGAGTCAGAGCTCGGTACGTTGAACCTCTGCAGTGAAAGTTTCTATTATACCACTGGCCTTACCTTACTTTTCCTACGGCAAGCTGTGCCGTGTTGTGTCATAAGTCGACGAGCAGCGTGGAAACATCGAAATTCGCTTCGTCGATCCCTCTTATCGTTTATTTTCAGTATCGTCGCAATACCCACACCTAACATATGTACTAATACCGCTTTTCATTTGGACTTTATCTGTTTAGGACGTATTTATGATATTTAAACGTATTCCATTTCGAATTGAAATGGAGCACTTTTGAATCGTATGGATTTTATTCGATTATTGTGATTCGAATCGATTTTTCCCAAATTTGGGAAATTTGGAGAATTCGGGGAATTTAAGGAATTAGGAGAATTTAGGGAATTTAGAGAATTTGGAGAATTTGGTGAATTTGGTGAATTTGGTGAATTTGGTGAATTTGGTGAATTTAGAGAATTTAAGGAATTTAGAGAATTTGGTGAATTTGGGAAATTGGGGGAATTTAGAGAATTTTGAGAATTTAGAGAATTTAGAGAATTTTGAGAATTTAGGGAATTTAGAGAATTTGGTGAATTTGGAGAATATAGGGAATATAGGATATTTAGAGAACTTAGAAAATTTGGAGAATTTGGGGAATTTAGGGAAATTTAAGAAGTTGGGGAATTTGAGGATTTAGAATGTTAGGATTTGGGTATTTAGGTACTTGAAGAATTTGAAGAATTTGGGGACATTTGAAGTTGGGAAATTTAGAAATGAAGGAAGTGATGAATGAGAGGAATTTTAGTGAATTCGATGAGTTTTAGAAAATTTGGAAAATTTGAAGAAACTGTAGAATTTAGGGAACCTAAAAAATTTAGAAATTTGGGAATTTTTGGATCTAGGAGTCGGATAATTTAGGAATTTGAAAATTTGGAGATATGGAAATTTGAGGATTTGCAAAATTGAAAACATGGAAATTTGAAAATTATGAGACCGTCAAACGACTAATTGTGCACTATGTGATTCTGCAACATGAACCCACCAGTGTTTAGAATTTCCCCTAATTTCACCCTCGAAAAATACCAAAGCGTACCAACTCCTAAAATAATAAGTTAAAAATATACTACATTTGCAAATTGTAAATGCTTGCACTTTTCGCTCTCCATTGTCATACCACTCCCAAAGATTCCTCAGCAAAACCCATAAATCAAGCACAAGTCAGCAAAGATTTAAAACCCTACTCAATTCTCCAGAAATATATCCCAGTTTTTCCAAGGCTACTAATTGACATAATAACAGAAGTTGTACTTGGTCAAGCATTCCGCGATACGAATGCAGAGAATTTCGACGGATCAGCGCATAGCTGTTTCTGACGGTTGCAACACGCTTTGGCCGCGTGACGAAACAGCAGGAAGCCCGTAGAAACATTCTCGTTCGCGTTCTACGAAAAATCTCGCTAGCTCGATGTTGCTCGAGCAACGCTCGCGAACTTCGCTTCGTTACGACACACGGTGCAAACGAAGTTGCCGATAGAGCCTCGAAACTGTTGCAATCTGGAGCAAAAGTCCCGTCTTGTTGCGAAGCGACCAAGAAACCCCATGGTTTCAGATTTCTGTTTGCGCAATTCGCTATGATTCATAGTTAATAATCGGCTGGACAAACGATTATTTATATCTTCCGCGTTTAACCCTTAACTCGGGGTTTCAAACCATTGTAGACAATTTTACTTCAATTTTAAATGTATACATACTTTTTGATATTTTTGTATTTTTATTATTTTACAGCGAACTCTCTCAGGAATTTTTAGATAAAATTTTAGCTGTTTATATTGAAATGGAAATTGTTTTAAATTTTTCTGTGAAGACCTTTTGTCTATTTCTTCACATTTAACATTTTTTTGTTATATTCAAGTTTACTGAAATCAGCTGTGAACGTCTTTCAAAGATAATATAATTTGAAGGTTGAAACTTTCAAAGATTATTTATATAATTTTTTATAAGTTAAACTGAGCAACTTTTTTTATAAAAAATAGTTTAAGTGGCTGGTTAAGTGGCTTCTTAAACGTATTAAAATGTAAATGTACATATTACACATACAGGTACATTATACACATGTCATTCGCTTCATTTTAATCAAGTGATTAAGAATTAAATGAGTCATAAGCAAATTTTGTGTACAGACTTGATTTTACGCACAGATCAAAGATGGCTACGATTAAACGGCGGTTTCGGTTACATTTTAGTGGAGGTTTCCTCGCCGCGATTTCTAATCGATTCCTTGAAGTTGGAAAGGGAATAATAATTCTGGTTGTATTCCCACCGCCACACGCGGTCGCGTCGCTGAGTCGCAATTGTGATTTGCAATTAGCGAAGCGTGCAATTGTGAAATCGCGTCGCGCGGTGTTATTGACCTGGAGGACGCTGGCTAACTGACACCCGGTTGCACCACGGGAACCGTTTCTATGTAACTTCCTCGGAATTCGTGGTTATAGCGTTTGGAGAAAGAAACATTCATGGGGAATGGTTTAGGTTCGGTGACATTGTGTGTTATTTATGGTTGGAGGATTTGAGTATTTGCAGATTTGGAGGTTTGGAGGTTTGGAATAAGTGGGGTGTTGTGAATTGACAAGTAGGAAATTTGGGAATTTAGGGATTTGGGGATTTGGGGATTTAGAGATTTGGGAAGTTTGGGATTTTGAGGTTTGAGGGATTAGAGAGTTGGTGACTTGGGAATTGAGGTATTAGGTACTGAAAAGTTTGCAAATTTGGATGTGACAATTTAGGATTTGAGGTTTGAAGATTTAAGGATTTGGGATTTGAGAAATTTGGAAATTCGGGGATTAGAGGTTTGAGAATTAAGAATTGGAGGATTAGGAAAATTAGGGATTTGGGATTTGGAGGATTGGGTACTGGGAAGTTTGCAAATTTGGATGTGACAATTTTGGAACTGAGGATTGATGATCTGGGAGTTTGAGAATTAAGAGTTGGGAATTTGGTGAATTAGGAACTAGAAAATTTGGCAATTTGAATACGACAATTTAGGAATTAAGGATTGAAGCCTTAAGGATTTGCTTATTTTGGAATCTGAGAATTTATGAATTTGGTAACAGCAGAACTCGTAAATTTGCATATTTGGGAATTAAGAACCTGACAATTAAAAATTTATAAATTTAAAAATTTAGTCTTCTCAAAATTTCAAAATTTGAACAAACTGAAATTTGCAGAGTTGAATATATAAAAATTTGTAAACTAAAAAAATTAAAAACTTAATTCTTCCAAATTTAATATTTGCAAATTTGCAAATATGAAAGAAGTGGGACTTCGGAATCTAGAAATCTAGTAACACACAAACTTGAATTAGAAAGTAGAATTGCAAATTCGTGAATTTGAACTTGTATATCTCAGAATTTAATTGATTAAGTAGCCATTAAAAATTCGCAAATTTCTAGCCTAAAAATATCTAACTTTCTAATAGGAAGTTTGACACAGTCTAATATGAATTTAATCTCTCTAATCACCCACTTCGACATTCGTTTAATTTTCGCGACAAAATGTACACTTCAGCCAAAAGTTAAATATTCATCACTAGAAGCTTCTTACTGCGATCATTCTAGAACCCTGGCTTATTCGAACGCGCGTCTCTTAATACATTTCCTTGTGTTCTTCTACCTATTCCTAACTAGTCACTTCCTTCTCAATTGTCTCCACATTCGTTTATACTTCAGAAACCTTTCGACGAATATGGACATCATAAAACTCTCCACTTTATAGATACAATCATTTCAAAATTAGTGATCATCGAAATGATTTGGGTCTTAATCTATTTGTTAACTTATTCCAAAAAAATATATCAAGAGATTGGTCCTGACAGTGATGATCAGAATAAGCTAGGTCTCAATCTACTTACTAATATGTTTAAGAAAAAATAGTCAGATCAAACAATTTGTCTTTAGTGTTCAGAATCACCCAAGTCGCACTGTATTCACTCATTCCAACAAAATAGCTAAATCAAACGATCTGTTCTCGGTAATCATCAGAATTACCCAGGTCTCTATTTGCACCCATTCCAAAAAATATCCAGATCAATCAATTTATCCTCAGCGATCATCAAAATCACCCAGGCCTATTCGCACTCATCCCAAAAAATAGCCAAATCATTTGTCCTCAGATCGAATTAAAATGTTGCACCAACGTCGGATGCCAAACCGTATAAATATAGAACTCGTACCTATGTGACGACCTTGCAGAACACTCATCTTCGCGCACATGGTATGACACAGATGAAGAACAGATTATCCAAAATCGCCGTCACACCGTGATTGGCCGTAAATCGATCACCAATCGTTCGTCCATGCGACACCGGGTACAGGTTCGCGACATAGATCAGCTGGTCTATAATTAAACACACGTTGCTTCGTGCACCGATCGTTCTCGCGAATTGAATTCATTCTTCGAGGTTCACATCGACCAGGTCACTGTCAGATGCTGGTGAAAAATCACTACACGGTTCATCGCGAGACACTTTCGCGATATCACGAACGATAAACTTGTGAACAACTTGTGGATAGACTTGTAGATTTTAAACTTGTGGATAGACTTGTAGATGATAGACTTGTGGATAGACTTGTGTACAGACTTGTGGATAGTCTTGCGAACGACAGACTTGTGTCCGGAAGAGACCTGGGCACAGAGGAGCCGAAGTGAACGGCTCGCACGGCCTAAAGTTTTTGGGGCAGCCAGTGGTGCGGGCCACGCGATCCACCGAACTCGTGGATCCACGATGGGTGGTGGTGGCACCAGTGACCTCGATACCAACCGAGGCCCTCCAATCCCAACGCCCAATGCCAAAAACTCGACACGCGTACACAACGGAACTTTCACTCTCTCCGAGTTCCCTGTATCGGCTGGAGGAACACGGGGAACGGAAACCGAGGATGCGCTCGAGACCAATCAACCGATAATTTACGAACTCAACTTTTATTTAGGTACTGAATTTTTCAATTTACCTAGAAGACGGGAAATATTTCGCGAACTTGTAGAAAGTTCAGGTTCTCATTTTCGAATATGGAAAGAAATTTGATAATTTGGAAAGTTGGGATGTTGAATTTTGGGAAGTTGATGTAGAAAGTAGGGAATGAAGATTTTAGTACTTGTGAATTTAGGGATGGTTTTAGGAGTTTTATGATAAGGAGACTTGGTGATTTATAAATTTGTAGATGTAGAAATTTGAAAATTTGAAAATTTAATATATACACTTCTGGATCAATGTAGAAGATATCGACATCGATAGTTTCATTATAAGTTAAAAAGGAGACCTAATCCTCAACAGTGACCTAACTACCCTAAATTCTACGTCCAAAAACGTAACTGTGCATTCTCACAAGATTACCTTTAAGAATTTAGCAAGTCCTCTTACACTGAATTTGTATATGTGATCACCACAGTTCACACATGTGGACAATATATGCAAAGCAATGAAGTTTCTGTTTTCAGTCATTTATTGCTCGAGAAACATCATATGCTACCCCCTGTGAGTATCATACCCTATCTCGTGAGTATCATAAACATCCTAAACGCCAAGAATGTCTTCCTCGAATAAAAAAGCTAATGAAAATGGCGTTATACGAGCAATTGCGAAACGTATCGATGCGGAAGAGTCAGCGTAAATCGTCGATTAACCCCTGTGGTTACATAAGCGTGCTCTCGCGATTATGCACGAAATGTTGGGAAAAAAAGGAAAGAAGTCGAGTACCAAATAAGGAACGGAGAAGGCGACGTTACTCTCTCGCGTCACCTTTTCTTCTCGTTGCGATTTCACTTTCGATGATCGTCCGGGAGAGCATCTTCGGAGTGAAAGAGCGTCAATCGTTGTTTCGCCGGTAACCGATAAGAAAGTAATACGAAAGTCTGGCAGTGGATGAAAGTTGTCGATGCAACGTTCGCTCGATTTCGGAGTGGACCTGTTGTTTTGCTCGGCCGTGCCGTATATATTCGATGAAAGTAAAAGTACGAGGAGGACCTTGCGGCGAAACGTCGTCATCGTACATGACATCGAATCCTCCTTCTGCGTCTTCTTCCTCCCCTCTCTCCTCGCCGGGCTGCTCCACCTGGCCGGCTATATACCGGTTTTTTGGACGAAATGATACCATCTTACAGGAAGATCGGACCTGGTGAAAACCGCGTCCTCGATGGAACAGGGTTACATTACGTCACGCGTGTCACGCTATTGCGATTCGATTCTTGATCATCGTCGATCCATTTCACTTGGAGATGATCTTGGTTAAAGTTCAGGGAGCAGATGGTTTTAGTAGTGGATATGATATAGTTTTGGAGTATTTGGAAACTTTGAGGTATGGAAAGGGATGTTTAGGGAAGTCAAGTTTGAATTTGAGAAATTGGGAATTTAGGAATTTTGGAATTTGGGAATTGATGGTTTGGTAATTTTGGAATTTGGGGGTCTAAGGATTTTTGGATCAAGGGATTTTGGGATTTTTGGATTTGGGGATCTTGGAATTTTGGGATAGAGGGATTTGAGGACCTAGGGAATTTGGGATCTAGCAAATCTGGGGATTTGAGCAGTTTGGAATTTAGAGAATTTGGGAATTGAGGAATTTGGAAATTTGGGAATTGGGGATTTGATGATTTGATGATTTTGGGATTTGGGAATCTAGGGATTTTTGGATCTAGGAATTTTGGTATCTAGGGATTTGAGGACTTAGGGAATTTGGGATCTAGGGGATTTAGGAATTTGAACAGTTTGGAATTTAGAGAATTTGGGAATTGGGGAATTGGGGAATTGGGGAATTTGGAAATATAGAAAATAGGAAATTTAGGGATTTGAAGGCTGATTATTAGGTTTGAGCACACAGGAGTTAAACTGAAAACTTGAAAATTTAATTCATTAACAATTTGAAAACAAAAAATTAAAAGCCACAAAATTTGAAATCTTGAAAATTAAATTTGCCACCATAAAAGCTAGCAAATCCAAAATCTTGAAACCTGAAAAATTTGCAACCTTGAAAACGTAAAAACATGCAAATAATAAAGGATCAGGTCCTAATGTAGAGTTGCAACTCCCTCCCCGTTCTTGATCAATTTACTCCAAATTGATTATCTCGATCACGAATGAATGGTACCACTTTTCGGTTACGTAACAAAGCGAATGATGAACTTTTACATTTAAACAACGGTGTAGCAAGATTGTGCGTAGGAATGCCGGCTAGGTAAACCGGCTTACGGTCTCGACGAGCGTAAAGGAATTTAAATTTCCTACAATGTTGACTAGGCTTTACGCGAAGTGAACGGCGACCAAGATCGACGTGCACATATCGATATCGACAATACACCGAGCTTCTGTTTATCGGGAGAAACACGTCTCTCTTATAGATGAATACCCCTTCTCGACATCGTGTTTTCCTCTTTAGTGTTTAATCTTGTGATAAACCTTGCAGAAAATCGAGCCTGAGAGTTTCTGTAGCTCTGTTGGTTCTCTTCTAGCTCTGTTAGTTCTTCTTTTACTAATTCATTTTTTTAATACCCTGTATTATTAGAGATCAGTGAAAAAAAGATTCTCTGAAGAATTTATATACTTTGATAATATGTACAGTCATTTTGTATAAATAACATAAATAATTTTTGTGAAAATGATTTTTATTTTCATATGGATGAAAGGATTCCATACAAAGAAAGACAAAATTGGTAAAATGAAATTATGGTTATAAGTAATTATTAGTTCAGCAATTCACTGGTCCTTGAAAATTACTGGTCTTGAAACGAATACAATTTGAATCAATCTGAGTACAATGTGAGTCCCAACACTTCTACCCTTATTGCACAAAATGTCCCATCTTTCTACAGTAAAACCTTGAGTGATTTCCAACTACAAAGACAGCAAATTTAATCAGACAATAGAACAACCTATAAATCCAATAATTTTTTCCGAAAACCAGGTTACCTAAAAATCATTGAGAAACCTAACAAATTGTCCCGTCCTTCGCAATAAAATTCTACATACCACATCGCGCAGTCAGACATCCCAATCTGTTCTATGAAGCATCTTACACACCTAAATACAGTCACCCAGATACAATAGTCAGAATTTGAAACGTAGCCAAGAAATTCCATAATGAAAGCTTGCGCATTTTATCATGTGATACTGTTAAAAGTCACACACGGTGTATTAGTCATGTGTTACATTCTTTGCGAACAAATAATACAAGAATTAATGTGGCAAGTAAGACCACATTAATATGCTTTTTATGTCATACATCATGTGTTGCGTTAGACCTTCGGAACTCGAAGACAGTTTTATTTGTAGTTGGATAATTGCTGTTGGAAATGTAGTGAGATCTTCATCTGAAGCAATTTTAGCAAGGTTTAGATAAATTTTTAGGTTTTATTTATTATTTGGGTAGCTGGTAGTTTATGTCTCATATCAGTCATATTAGCAAATTTTAGTAAAAATATTATAAATTTTTAAGGTTTATTTATTAGGAGGTTGTTTGGTTTTTCATATCTCATATCAATCATCCTTAGCAAGTTTTAATGAAAACATTATAAATTTTTAGGTTTTATTTATTAGGAGGCTCATATTCATACCTCATATCAATAACATTGTAATTAATTTGTGTTTATGTTAGAGTCACAATGTTGGTCATTGGTGTTGGTCAATAATATTCGTGTTAGATCATACCGTTCATCAAATCATACTATTCATCAGAACATGTTTACAGACATTAGATGTCGATACAAAAATCAAAGAGACGTACCCTTACATATCTAACACAAATGTATTTCATCAGTTCCATCATTTATTAATCATCCACTCCATAATGAATGAATAACATTAACCTAACTAAAAAATAGTTAATGGTGATACATATGACAGTGTTTCAGTAAGAATCTCTAACGATTCTGAAATATTCTTCCTGTAGTTCCAGCAGTTCCTAAATAACTAGTAGCTCAGTGGATTCCATTCCTATATCACACTTGCAGTAGTAACCGAAAGCACCCCAAAAGCTTAGGTCCACTTAAGAAATACGTTATTCGGGAAAATCCTCTTGATCCAGAGAACAAAACACAGTTTCTCGTGTCGCGTGCCGTCCCACCACCTGTTACACTCGGTTCACCGGTTGCGTAACCGGTTCGACGATTCATCGTTCTACGAAAGTGTTCCACAAAAACAACGAAAAGGTCTCTGAGACATAGCGTTTCCATTTCTATATTGAAACCATTACGATTCTTGTCAAGTAGCACTCTGACGAGTTTCTTAAGCCTTAAGGAAATGTAGGTGGAGGGTAAGCCATTATTTATCGATTTTAACGTCTGGCAAGTTTTACTTTTGCAATTTTTCAAATTTTTTGATTTTCACATTTTTAACTTTTACATTTGGAAATTTACAAATTTTTATATTTGCAATATTTGAAATTTCTTAATATTCACATTTTGGATTTTTGTATCTGGAGATTTTCAAACTTTTATGTTTGCAATATTTAATTCCAATTTTTTTTAATTCCAATTTTTTAATTTCCACATTTTTGATTTTTATATCTGGAAATTTTCAAATCATATTTGCAGTACTTCCAATTTTTTAATATTCAAATTTTTTATTTCTATGTCTGGAATTTTTGAAATCTTCACATTTGCAATATTTCAAATTTTCAACTCCTAGTATTTTTACATTTTCAAATTTTCAACTTCTCGTACTTTTACATTTTCGAATGATTGTATCTAGAAATTTTTAAAATGTGGACTACCTCTAAAAGAGGAAGTGCAAGATTTTTATTAACCAAGGTCCATAGAAATATGACCAGGAAAGATAGAATCACCTTAGAAAGACTCCTAACAGGCCACTGCAAACTCACGCATGACTATTTGCTTAAAAAGACCGACCCTCCATCATGCAATCTATGTAATCAACCACTATCAACGAACCATCTCCTATTCGAATGCGAATCACTGGATATAAAGAAGAAAGTACAAGATAGAACCAGTCACAGCTTTAACGTCGCGAGAACACATTGCAACCCAAGTACCTGAAAGAGATAAGGTACAAATTTGAAGAAAGCATACAAATCTCTTCACACAAACTTTTACGTTGTTAAAAAAATGTCAAACTTTCAAATATTCAATTTTTCAAATTTAGAAATAATTTGCAAAATTCATAAAATTCTTTTCATATTTCTCAAATTTAATTTCTTACACTTTCAGTTTCCAAATTCACATATTTTCAAAATTTGTAAACTTTTGCAATTTTTCAAAATTTTCACATTTGTCCTATTACAAAAAATTTGCATGTTTATAAATTTTTCATTCGCAAATTTTCAAGTTCCTTAATTTTTATATTTTTGAATTTCCAGGTTCTCAAATTTCTTGCAAATTTGCAGGTTCTCAAGTTTCTACATTTTCAAATTTTCAGAACCCCAGATTTTCAAACCTAAACTTCTCAAATTTTTCCAATTCCGAAATTCAAAAATATAATTTCCTCTTCCTGAAGCTTCCGAATTTCTTTGAATGAAGTATACTTTAATCTCGTTAAACAATATCAATATCGACAGTTTCGAAGGTATAAAATAATATCCGATTTCTCAGCGATAGATTTTGAGATAATTTTTGCTCGATGGCGCTCGCGGATCTGTTCGTCCTTCGCGATCTTTCGCGAGGCACGTTGATCGGTCCGATGGTCACGGTTCAGAGACGGCGAAATCATTTTTCCGCAAGAGGGGCTCGCCAAGTTCAGATCTAGATCGTCGCATCGGCGCAGCTGCGACCCGATATCAATGGTCGAGGTAATTGCACGGGTTAAAGGCCAAAAGGCTACGAGATTCGATGGCGAGAAGCGACTTCTCTCGTTGTGTGTGCGCGCCTCTCTGTGTGTTCGTTCGCGCGTGTGTGCACACACACACACACACGTACGTCCAGTGCATGCCTGCCGGTGTGATTGACATCGGTAAGTATGCCATGGCCGACCGCTCACAACGTGCTGGTACGAACGACTGTAGCACTGCCCACACTGCCACGTACGAACACATCGATCGACACTCTAACACCGCCATCCGTCTGCCTAGAAAAACCAACCGAGAAAATCCTGATCGGCCAACGCGTTTCCGTCCGTTCAGCCATCTTCGTCACTTTTTTAACAGCGCTCTTTCGGAATCGTGTTAACGCTTTTACGAAAAAGTCGAGGTTTTTTTAATTGTGGGTATTTTGTCGAAGTGACATGGACATGGTGGTCATGGTGCAGATTAAATTAGACACAGAAAAAGAAAGATGAAATGGGAAGTACCCTTGTTCTTATATCATATGTGGTATATGTGGAGCTGCAAATTTGGTTAAATTATTTATGGGGAAGTAAACGGGGTTTTGTTGAATTCTTTATGTTGAGAGAATGATGCGCTGATAGATTAAGAGGTGAAATTGAAAGATTAAGTACCCAAGTTCATATGTGACCATGTGTCATATGTGACCAATACTGCAAATTCAGATAAATTATTAATAGGAAAGGAAAACGAATTCTTGTTGAATTTTTAGTGTTGAGATAATTATATACAGTAATAAATTAAGAGATGAAATTGAAAGATTAAGTACCCTTGTTCATATGTGACCATGTGTGTCATATGTGACCAATGCTGTAAATAAAAATATGTTATTAAAAGTACATTGTCAGAAAAATACAATACTTGTATTATACAAGACATGGTTTAAAGATATCTCAGAGAAGAATCACAGAGTATCAGAAAGTACAGTTGTTTAGTGTAAAAATATTATATGTTTTTTAGTAACAGATTTACACATTAAATATAATATTTACTTTACAGCAAATGAATACATTATAATTTTAAATATGCGACACAACGATAACTCATGTTCAATTAATGACACAAGTTGTAGACTATAAAATTTTAAATTTTCGTGCCACCAAAAAAATTTGGACACAGAATAAATATACACTTGATATAATTATGACTTTTATATAGCATAAAAGTTATTCCTGCGCAAAAACCAGTACAAAAAATCTGGCAAAAAATGGACACTAATATAAGCCATCGATCATGCAGTGACCTTGACAAGTCCTGTGAAGAACATATATAAACTAAATACAATTACTTATCGTTTTTACATGAATTCCTCCTATACAAAAAAATTGTAATAAAAAGTAATCAAAAGTCAATAGTTTGTGAGATAATTTAAAAACGCTTCCTTCTAAAATGTTAAACTACTTCACGTACCGATATTCATGAAACTGGCAGAGAATAAGATAATCAAATATACGAATTATTTGTTCATAATCATTTTTAAGTATAATACCCGTGAATAAGACATGTGGATATAGATTTAGAAGCATGTTTCTTGTTTTATTTCGTTCTCATTCAGAAACATTAAACGACGCTCATTAAAAGCCTGTCGTTAATCGACGAACGGGAGTCCGTGATCTTGATGGAATTTCCTTTGATCGAAGACGATTCGTCCCGCTTGATCGTCGTGTCTATCACGAGATGTCGGAACGACGAGCTATAACGAGTTAGAAGCTATAAGGCCAGCTAACGTCCATGAGAATCGACCTCAAGAGTTGTTGCTGCACTGTGTGTCATCGTGATCGTTCTGTGTACACAGCTTCTGTTAAACGTGACGACTAACTAACACTCTTTTGATACTTCTACTTCTACCCGAAAATAGGGGACAATTCTTAGCACTTCATTTCATTTATTCTTAACACTAGCATTTCATTTCATATTATGTAGAATACCCTCTTAAAAATAGGATGGGTTAGGTTAGGTTAGTACTCTTATAATACTTTTAGTTCTACACAAAAATTAGGGACAACAATTCTTTGTATTGTTTTATTTTATATTATGTAGTACTCTTTTAAAAATAGGGTAGGTTAGGTTAAGTTTGGCTAGGTTATAGTAGGTTTGGTTAGGTTAGGTTAATTTGTTATTATACAATTTTTAGAATATTCTCTTAAAAATATAAGAGAGGTAGTCTTTTCTGAGTCAGTAATTAAGTACATAACTTAACACGTATAAACTAGCTAAATATTTAGGTATACCTAACCTATATACGTATTACATACATAACTTAAAAACGTAAATACTAGCAACCTTATTTATTGACGATGTCACTCAAAAGTAATACAACATCATTTATACTAAATTCTCAAACTTAAGACCCCTAATTCTACTCATCTAATGCTAAGAAGATAAAAAGCTTCATATCAAAGCATGCCATGAATTATTCCACAAATATCTGCATTTGACCTTCATACAATTTGGTCTTCACATATACATATATCAGTACCTTCATTCCTATACCTTCACTACAGAAAAATAATTTTTCTTCCCATTTTTAAAATTCAGTTTTTGTAAATCATGCGAAGACATACGAAGACTATGAAGATCATATGAAGAATCATATGAAGATTTGATATGTAATGGTATATAATATGGAGTGAGTTATAGTAATCACAAAGAGAATTGTATATGTGACAAGACTAGTTGCAGAAAATGAAAATGAGAATAGTTAGGCGATATTAACTACTATTTCCCGAAACAGACGGTCTTGTTTACATAGGGTTCTGCCAACTCGCAGCGATTATGGCGCCGAGTGTCAGCGGGGAACGTGACCGAACCAACGATATTGTTCGCTTCTCCTGAAAGGAATAAGCTCGGCTAGAAAACAAAGTGGCCGAGAAACGTGCAATGGGAACAGAGTCTAAACTGCTATTTATATACCGTGTATACTCGGGTGCAACGTAGGCTTTCATCTCGGTATGGATAGAGACGTAAATGTGGATGTTTTCGAATTTTCAAAAAATTTGTGTTTTTATGTTTCTCTTGGATTTGTATATTTGCAAGTTTTTTAATTAGGAGAGATCCAAATTTCTGGGTTCCTGAAATCTTTGCATTTTGAATTTGTAATTTTTCATATTTTTAAGTTTCTAAATTCGCAAATATTAAATTTGGTAAATTTCCAAATTTCTACGCTTCTAACTCCCCAAATTATCAAATTTCTAAATTTCCAAATTTCTACGCTTTCAAATCCCTAAATTTCCAAATTTCTACGCTTCCAAATCCCTAAATTATCGAATTCCTAAATTTCCAAATTTCTACGCTTCCAAATCCCTAAATTACCAAATTTTTAAATTTCCAAATTCCAAAATTTTCAAATCTCTAAGTTTCCAAATTTCTACGCTTCCAAATCCCTAAATTATAAAATTCCTAAATTTCCAAATTTCTACGCTTCCAATTTCCTAAATTACCAAATTTCCAAATTTCCAAATTTCCAAATTCCAAAATTTCCAAATCTCTAGGTTTCCAAATTTCCACGCTTCCAATTCCCTAAATTACCAAATTTCCAAATTTCCAAATTCCAAAATTTCCAAATCTCTAGGTTTCCAAATTTCTACGCTTCCAAATCTCTAAATTATCAAATTCCTAAATTTCCAAATTTCTACGCTTCCAATTCCCTAAATTACCAAATTTCTAAATTTCCAAATTCCAAAATTCCCAATCTCTAAGTTTCCAAATTTCTACGCTTCCAAATCCCTAAATTTCCAAATTTCTACGCTTCCAAATCCCTAAATTTTCAAATTTCCACGCCTCCAATTTCCTAAATTACCAAATTTCTAAATTTCCAAATTTCTAAATTTCCAAATTCTCTAAATTCCCAAATTTCTAAATTTCCAAATCTCTTATATACAATTTCTCTACATTTCCAAATTTCCACGCCTCCAATTTCCTAAATTACCAAATTTCTAAATTTCCAAATCTCTAAATTTCCAAATTCTCTAAATTCCCAAATTTCTAAATTTCCAAATCTCTTATATACAATTTCCAAATTTCCAATTAATAAGAAGATACTAAAATCGAAATAAGAACCAAAAAATATTAAAGTAATAATAAAATAAGAAAATATTAAAGTAAGAAATCAACGTATGAATAACTGTGAAGCTAGACAGAAGTTAGTTGTTTAGTCGTATCAATAGACTAGAAAAATGATGGGAACAGCGTGTTCAATTGGTAGGCGATACGTGCGTAAGACAAATATGTTATAAACGCTCGAGCCACGATATCATATCGGGGACTGGAAGCGATTGCACTTTTCAGTCTCACGGATAAGAAAAGAAACCGCGATCGATGCTCGTCATTCTTGGAACCAGATCGAAACGTGCTGACCTAGACTTGTTATTTCAATCGAATTATTTTAAAACCGTTACTCGAATGACACATTATTCTAATCCGTCGGAAAATCTGGGCTACTTTGCATGGTTATGGCGATTCATTCTCTTGGGCTGTTTAGATAAATCGATGTTTATGTTTTATTTTATGCTTTGAGGAAAGTATGAAGTATAAGTGCTTACAGTGAAAAGATGGGTGGAGTAAAATATAGAAGTGTCTTTTAAGTTGTTTTAAGTGGTTTTAAGTAGTTTTAAGTAATGTAGTTTAGGTTGGTTTTAAGTAATGTAGTTTAGGTTGGTTTTAAGAAATGTAGTTTAGGTTGGTTTTAAATAATTTAGTTTAGGTTAGTTTTAAGTAATGTAGTTTTGGTTAGTTTCAGTAAGTAGTTTTAATAAGAGGTTAGGTTAGGTTAGAAAAGTGATCTTTCATTGTAATTTTGTGATACAAAATTACGATTTGTAAATTTTTCAAGCTTTCAAGTTTCCAAATTCCTAAATCTTTAAAAATCTATAAATTCCTAAATTACCAAAAGTTCAATTTTTCCAATCTATAAATCAGTGAAATCATAAGTGCAAATTACTCAATTTCTAAATTTTTACATCTGTAAATTCTCAAATTTATCAATTCCCAAATTTCAAATACCTCTTTGCAATTTCTAAAACTTCCAAAAGTCCAACTCATCAAGTTTCCAATACCCTAACCGACAAATCTCCAAATTCCCAAATTTACTGATCCGAGATTTACTCAATTTTTGAATTTCTAAATCTCTAAATTTTCAAATTCGAAAATTCCAGTCTCCAAATCAGTAAGTCGGTCAATCAATAAATTCTTGTCTCCAAATCCCAAAATTTCCCAAATTCCAATTTCCCCAAATTTCCAAATTTCTAGATCCAAAAATCCCTAGATCCACCAATTCCAAAATCACCAAATCCCCAATTCCCAAAATTCCAAATTCCCAAAATTCCTCAATTGTTAAATTACCAAACTTCTCAATTCCCAAATTTTCTAAATTCCAAACTCCTCAAATCCCTAAATTCCCTAGATCTCAAATTCTGTAAGTCCCTAAATCCCTAGATCCCAAAATCCCTAGATTTCCAAATTTCAAGGTCCCAAAATCGCCAAATCCCCAAATCCCAAAATCCCAAAATCCCAAAATCCCAAAATCCCTAAATCCCAAAATCCCAAAATCCCAAAATCCCAAAATCCCAAAATCCCTAAATCCCCAAATCCCCAAATGCCCAAATCCCCAAATCCCTAAATCCCTAAATCCTCAAATCCCCAAATCCCCAAATTCCCAAATCCCCAAATCCCCAAATCCCCAAATCCCCAAATCCCCAAATCCCCAAATCCCCAAATCCCCAAATCGCCAAGTCCCCATCTCCCCAAATCCCTCAATCCAAAAATTTCCAAATTCTCAAATCCCAAAATCCCCAAATTCCCAAATCCTCAAATCCCCAAATTCCCAAATTCCCAAATCCCCAAATCCCCAAATCTCCACCTCCCCAAATCCCCCAATCCTCAAATCCCAAAATCGTCAAACCCCCAAATCCCCAAATTCCCAAATCCCCAAATTCCCAAATTTCCAAATCCTCAAATCCCCATCTCCTCAAATCCCCATCTCCCCAAATCTCCACCTCCCCAAATCCCCCAATCCAAAAATTCCCAAATCCTCAAATCCCAAAATCGTCAAACCCCCAAATCCCCAACTCCCCAATTTTCTCAAAATCGTAAAAACTCACATCGCAACGCAATTACCACCAAAGAAAGACTATAATTGTTCTTCAGAGAATTACAACAGCAGTGTCGAATTCCGTAATTGCACAATGGAAAAATATATTCGCACGCAGATGGTAGGCTCCCGTCCATATACGCGATTCGCGATGCATGAAACAACGTTCTCGCTCGCACACCAGTAACGAGCAGTTCTTCGTTACCGAGCGAAAAAATGAACAGTCGATTTTGCAAGCGCGTTCCCATAGATCGTTAGATCGATTTCGATTCGTTGACGGGTCTGTTGCATCTAACGACGAAGGTGCAGTGTCATGCACCTCTCGAGAGCGTGTTTCTCTCTGTAAGAGGCCCGAATGGAGCTACGGGGATTCGAATACCGGTACTCGCTGACTGCACGTGTCAGGGTCAAATGACATCATTCAGACGCAAGGATCTTCGCGATGGTGTGCCGACGTTTCTGTCGTCGTAATTCATCCCGTCGATTGTTCGTGCTTCTGGTAACGTTCAGAGGAACAACGATGTTAAATCGATCGACAACTCTTGAACGATGATAAAAAATTACTTTAGAGTCACGTCTCTCTTGATTAGTCTACGATAACACTTTTTTGTAACATTTAGCTGCGGTGTTAATATATCAATTTATGTGAACGGTGTTGGGTTGTGTTTCATGTTTGATTCAGTAAATGTAGGATAGGAAGACTGTAAGTATAATCACTATAGGATAGTAAGATTGTAAGTATAATCACTGTAGTATAGTAAGATTTGTTCATTAAGGAAGTATAATTGTATGGAAGTTACTGTAATTAATATGGCGGCAAGATATTGTTATTAGTTACACGAGGGCAATATAGGCTTTGTTTGGGTAAGGACACATAGGTAAACTTGACTATTTTGAAAAATTGTAGAACTGCACATTTTTAGAAAATGTTTAGACTTATGTATTACCTTTTGAAAGCTAGGTAGTACTTCTAAATCTCAAATTTAGAATTCTCAAATTCCTGTAATTTCAAATCTCCAATTCTCAAATTTCCAATTCTAAAATCCCCAAATTTTTAATTCCCGAATTCTCAAATCCCCAACTCTGAAATCCCCAAATTTTCAAATTTCAAAATTTTAAAATTCCCAACTCTCAAATCCCCAAATACTAAAATTCCCAAAATTTCAAATCCCTAAATTCTCAAATTTCCAAATTCTCAAATTCCTAACTCTCATATCCCCAAATTCTCAAATCCCCAAATTCTCAAATTCCTAACTCTCATATCCCCAAATTCTCAAATCCCCAAATTCTAAAATTCCCAAATTCTCAAATTCCAGCTTTCAAGTCCCCAAATTCTCAAATTTCCAAATTCTCAAATTCCTAACTCTCATATCCCCAAATTCTCAAATCCCCAAATTCTCAAATTCCTAACTCTCATATCCCCAAATTCTCAAATTCCAGCTTTCAAGTCCCCAAATTTTCAAATTCCAAAATTCTAAAATTCCCAACTCTCAAATCCCCAAATTCTCAAATCCCCAAATTCTCAAATCCCCAACTCTCAATCCCCAAATTCTCAAATCCCCAAATTCTCAAATCCCCAACTCTCAAATCCCCAAACTCTCAAATTCCCAACTCTCAAATTCCCAAATTTAAAAATCCCCAAATTTCCAAATCCCCAACTCTCAAATCCCCATTTCCCGATCCACTAATCAACTCACAAAAATAAAAATATACAAACACATGAATTTGCAACGGCACAAAAGTAGTCCTCCGTTCGGATTGGTTTAAACGAAAGAAACAATCGGTACAGAGAGAAACTAGAACAGAGCTTGGAAAGTATACCTTGTAATTGTTTTGTTCAGCAATTAGAACACCGTTTTATCGTAAAGGATGCTTTTAAGCACGCCGTATCTCCCGGTTCTATTCTGGTCCCTGTGTCAGATCGTATTATAAAGCCTTTAGTTTTAATCCACTGCAACGGCAACATAACGAAGCTCGCACTCCTGCTTGCATTCGTTAATGAGTCACAATAAGGTCGACCACTCGTTAAGTCATTTTTCTTCAATGCGTAAAAGCGACACTATCGTCGACATTATAGTATGAACAAGTTGCATTATTCACTAGACGTATCTCTTTCATGGTGTGTACAACTCTTTCGCTTGTTGACGATTTTATTGTTTTTTAATGGGACACTTTCGAATTTTTTAGATGGTTGTTTGGTGGAGTGGCTTTGGAACTTTTTTTGGGTTTAGGGTTATGAAGTTTTTAATTTATAAATTTACTAATTTTCCGCTTTTGTAATTTTGTAATTTTTTGATTTTTTGATTTTCTAATTTTCTGATTTGTTAATTTTCTAATTTCCCGATTTTCTAATTTTCCAATTTTTTAATTTTCCCATTTTCCCATTTTCCAATTTTCCAATTTTTTAATTTTCCAATTTTCAAATCTCTAAATTTCCAAATCTCTAAACTTCCAAATCTCTACATTTCCAAATCTCTAAATTTCGAAATTTTTACATTTCCAAATCTCTAAATTTCCAAAACTCTAAACTTCCAAATCTCTAAACTTCCAAATCTCTAAATTTCCAAATCTCTAAATTTCCAAATCTCTAAATTTCCAAATCCCTAAATTTCCAAATTTCTAATTTTTCAGCTCTTAAAATTCCCAAATTTCCAACTTTCTAAATTTCCAAACTTAATTTTGAAATTTCCAAAATTAAAAAATTTCCTAATTTCATTTCCAATACCCTATATTCACAAACTTCTTTATTTCCAAAATCTCTTACAAAACTTTCACAATTTTCGTCCAAACCCAAAATTGTAAAATATGAAAAGTTTTAAAAAGAAACTAAGATTGTCGTTCAGATCGTAACGACAGAAGTTTAGTTTCACTAGTAAGCGTAAGATGATGATGAAACACGTCCCGTGTACTCCGTAAGCCCGTCTGTTTTTCTCGTGAGAACCACGAGAGATTTGCTGAATGGTAATCGTGCACGAGAAATCAGAATGAGAACACATCCATTCGCATCACGGAAGCGAGTTTCCTGCTCGAAGGTCGATTTTTCAAGCAGCTATCGATATCGTTGGCAACTATTCGTCCTCTGCCATTGATCGCGATATAACGACACAATGTTACTTTGGCTTTTGTTCGTAACACCTGGCAACGTTTGGTCTCTGGTGAAAAACTGCGTTTATTAAGACTGGATGCACTTTCAATTTCAATGTTTATAATTTATAGAAATTACGGAGGTTTATATTGGAAATTTTTGGGTTTTGGAACTTGAAGTTTAAGTATTTGGTATTTTTAGATTTGAAATTTCTGTATTTTTAGACTAGGAATTTTCGTATTTTTAGATTGGAATTTTTTGTATTTTTAAATTGGGAATTTCTGTGATCTTAGACTAAAAATATTTGCACTTTCAAATTTGAAATTTCTGCACTTTTGGACTAGAAATTTTTGCTTTTTTAATTTTACAATTTCTACATTTTTAAATTTACTAATTACTGGATGCTTAAATTGATATATTTTCGAATTTTGAAGTATCAAATTTAATAATTTTCAAATTTCCAAATTCTCAAATTCCCAAATTTGCAAATTTCCAAATTCCAAAATCCCCAAACGCTAAAATTTCAAGGGCCCCAAATTCCTAAATCCCTAAATTCCCAAATCCCAAAAATCTCAAATCCCCAAATTTCCTAATTCTAAAATTCCTAAGTCCCCAAAATTCCTAAATTCCCAAATCCCCAAATTCTCAAATGTTAAAATTTCAAAACCCTCAAATCCCTAAATTTTGAAATCCCTATATCCCCAAATCCCCAAATCCCTAAATCTCTAAATCCCTAAATCCCCAAATTCCTAAATCCCAAATCCCCAAATCTCCACATCCCAAAATCCCAAAATTCCAACTCTTCAAATACCAAAACCAATTCCCCCAAATAATAAAAAATTCCAAACGTCCAACTCAGTCAACCAATTTGCCGAGTTTCGCAATCGCCCGTGGCGCGATCACCGGGCATCCGATCTGCCCACAAGCGCGTTAAACCACGTCAGTTTTGCGTTAGAACGACACCAGAGGTACGACAAGCATGGCGGACGTTCGTGTACGTAATGCCGCGATTACTGGCCGGTATATTTAGTTTGCGATTGGCATAGGTCGCGAAGTGTCTGCTGGTTGTTATCTATTTTCTACGCACGTGGCCTCTATAGGCCGAGATCTAGCCGGTTATAATCGGTGACACAGTATGGTCGCGACGCAAAGGAACGCCTTGGTGACATTTTCGGGATAAGGTTTCTTCTCTGGCCACACCGAAAACTCGCAGTCCCTGAAATCGGTTCATCGGATAAGGTCGATCTTTTATCACTCAAGAATTATCGACGATCTATGTTTACGATGAGACTTATTTAATCGATGAATCTGTTTTCATGTTGTACTATACGTTATGCTGGATTAATCTTTTCCAGTACGTATGTGTTTTGATCTCGAATGGGTTCCAGGTTTTTATCGTGGCTGATAGAAAAGAACAATAGGATTAAGTGGATGATATGCAGTATTACCTTATCGGTGCTCGTGTTCGAGACGTTCAATGTTCTTGGGTAAAATTAATAGAGGAAAGAAAAGCATTTTAGTGTTTTACCTTTATGGAAAATAGAATTCTTGTTCTGTATGCATTAGAAAATATTTTATTATTTCATTGTAGGAGTATGATAGATACAAAGAAGGTAGAAGTGCTTCTATGGCGTATCGAAAGAATTTGCTGACGTGGTTGATAAAATGATTGCAATATCAAAGGAATCATACGACTGATTTGTAAATAATTTATTAGAATTAAACAGGAAATGAAATAAAATTAATAAAGTATTTGAAATAATTAGTTATTTTATGCAATGTAAAATTATACATTATAAATAGTATTATTTACTATTGTATTAAGTTATTCAATACATTGTATTAACACTTTGACTGCTACGTCACATATGTACATATGCGATCCTTAAATCTCCATACAAATCTCTTACTATTATTGAGAATTTCTTAAGTCACTCAATTTAAAATATTAGTATTACTTGAAATTGTAAATAGGAAGTGTAAAAAAATATTTGCTAAGATTTGTTAACAATTAAATTACCTAATCGAAGCTTCATATGTGACGTTTAAATTTTCATATAAGTCACATATGTTATTGAGAATTTATTCACTTATTGAAGTACACTCACTTTTAATTGAAACTACTTGTACAAACTATTTGGAATTGTGAGTAATAAATGTAATGAAATATTATGAAATTATTTGTTAAGGTCGATCAATACATAAAATACTACCTAATCAAACTTGTGTTACCGCCATACTAGTCAACATGTGAATTAACATAATTTATCTTAAATAACATATTGAAATAGTAATTCATCATATCAACTAACAAAAGTCATCATATTAACCAATAGAATCCATCAAATTAACTAACATAATACATCATATCAAGTAACATAATTCATCATATCAAGTAACATAATTCATCATATTAATTAACATAATTCATCATATCACTTAACATAAGCCATCATAACAATTAATAAAATTTCCCAAATTACCACAATAAAAAATAATTTCAAACGATTACATTTCAAATAAAATACCTCCCATATTATATAGAATTCGACAGTAATCGATCAAAGATCAATCGATAGATCAGATGGATAGTAAAATAACCTCAGAAAAGTATGAGGAAAGTGCAATGAATAATTGCAGCAGCGAGGCGGATCGTAGTACGCTGGTACGACTATAGTGGAGCAGGCAAGCTGCACGTATAGATATAACGTGCATTCGTACGAACGTTTGTACCCGACCTATCCCAAGCTCCGTCATCGGGAGAGGGCGCCCGTCGAGCAGCGGAGGTTAGGATAGGTTAGGGACGTCACCGGCTACTGCGCTCATCCGCCAGAATAACTTGAAGCGGGGTTGCACAACTCTAGTTCCCGCCATGTGCCGCGTGCTCCTTACTTATCGTTTAACGCGTTCAACGTCGGCTTACTAACGCACATTTCTATCGACATACTAATTACTCATCTATTTTTTATTATTTTTAATTATTATATTCTTTATTTATATTTATTATTCTTTGTTTGTTTATGTGGATATATGTCAGGTGATGTTAGTGATCAATTTATTAAACTCATTTAATCAGCATAAATCAATTGCTGATTTATTGTTATTTTTAGCAGCAACAAATTTTATTTTGTTTATGTATTTTATTGATATATGATTATGCACATTATGTAAGTTAATGATCAACAAATTTTATATTGTTCATATGTGTTATTGATATATTGTTTATGTACATTATGTACATTAGTGATCAACCAATTTCATATGGTTCATATGTGTTATTGATATATGTGTATGTACATCATATGCATTAATGATCTACAAATATTATATTGTTTATATGTGTTATTGATATATGTTTATGTACATTATGTACATTGGTGATCAACCAATTTCATATGGTTCATGTATGTTATTGATATATGTTTATGTACATCATGTACATTAGTGATCAACCAATTTCATATGGTTCATATGTGTTATTGATATATGTGTATGTACATCATGTACATTAATGATCAACAAATTTTATATTTTTCATATGTGTTATTGATATATGTTTATGTACATCATGTACATTAATGATCAACAAATTTTATATTGTTCATATGTGTTATTAATATGTGTATGTACATCATGTACATTAATGATCTACAAATTTTATATTGTTCATATGTGTTATTGATATATGTTTATGTACATTATGTACATTAATGACCAACAAATTTTATATTGTTTATGTATGTTATTGATATACGTTTATGTACATTATGCGCACTATGTACATTAATGATATAAATTCATATTGATATATACATATGTAAATTCACATATGGTACTGATATATTGATACATACTAAGATGGTTGTTATAAATAAACCAAGAATAATTAAAGAACGAAAATAACAGCTAAAAATATCAACGCAAACAGTTATTATCTCCAAGACACTTTTGGCAGTTCCATCCTTCAATTAGGTAAATAACAATGTAACGAGAGGTGTGACATTTAGCAAGTGCCGTTACTCTAAGCGCCATCATCCTTCAAGAAACCGTCATCATCCTGTCGCGATCTGACAAGCTAACTTCTGATGCATTTACATGTGCCAAAGTTTGTTAACTTGAGGTAGCTCGCAGATTATCGGGCTAGCCTCAAAAGTGGGGCAATTGGATCGCACGTAAATCACGTTACAGACACGAGTTTCGATAGAATTTCATTTTCACCGGAGAATTCGCTTTTAATCGGGTTAAACGTTTCCGTATCGTATCCGTTATCGTTGTACGATTGTTTGTCGACAATTTCGCAAACGCATATGTCATACACGTTTATGCAACGCCACCGCGAACGGTGTTTAAAAAGTAATTTACCGAAGGGCGATGCGTCTTGCACTTGTTTTCGTGACGCAATCGAGAGAGCTGGATCCTTACGTAATTAGCTGAATAGCTCTCTTGAAGGCATTCTTCAACTACCTATGAACATTCGTGCATACGTGCATTTGACTAACAATCGTACGTACGTATAGACGAGTATTTATAGATTACAGAGAAACCGTTCCGCCCTACCGTGAACGATCGTGCAAACTGAACCACGATGATCCTGAGAATAGATAGCGACCAATTAAACGGAAACAATAGCCTTAGGCTAAGAGAACGTGTCGCCTGTAAATCAATGAAATCGAACAAAGAGAAAAACATTACTAGTGTAGTCTTTTCTTTTGTGGAGCATGGTGATTAGATACACGTGTTTTGGGTGTTAATGATACTCTAGCGAAAACTAGTGTCATGATTTTTACGTGAGTTCTAAATTTTTCAAATTGATTTTTAGTTCTAATGTTATCAAGTTTCAAATTAGTGATAGAAATTGCAATGTTCTGATGTTTCATAGACTTAAATTAATGAAATTTGTATTGTCAAGACAATCTATTTGTTAATGTCTTAAAGTTCTAAATTCCTAAATTATATTAACTTGATGACCCAATGTTCATATGTACCAAAGTCTGAAATTAGTGAGATTTTAAACGTCAATGTTTCAAGCTTGTAAATTAGAGAAAGAAATCCTAATGTACTAATGTCTCAAAGTCCTGAATTGATGAAATTTTGAAGTCTAATGACTTAAAGTTCCCAATTTCCAAATTAAATTAATTCTGAAGACCCAATGTTTGAATATACCAAAGTTCCAAGTTAGTGAAATGCAGAAGTCCCAATGTTCTAACATTTTAATATTCCAAAGTCCCAAAGATCTAATATCTCAAAAAATCCCAAAGTCCCAAATAATTAAAATTTCAAATCCCCAAATCCGAAATATCGAAATCAATAAAGTTGCAAATCCCTAAATCCTAAAATCCCAAATAATTAATACTTCAAATCCCAAATCCGAAATATCGAAATCAATAAAATTGCAAATCCCTAAATCCCAAAATCCCAAATAATTAATACTTCAAACCCCAAATACGAAACATCCAAATCCTTAAAATTATAAATTCCTAAACCCCTAAACTGCAAATCCCGAAATCCCAAATAATTAAAACATCAAATCTCCAAATCCAACACCCCTAAATCAATAAAATTGCCAATCCCTAAACCCCAAAATCCCAAATAAGTAAAATTCCAAATCCCCAAATCCCTAAAATTACAAATCCCAAAAACCCCAAATAATTAAAACATCAAATTTCCAAATCCATAACCCCCAAATCAATAAACCTTCAAATCCCACTTCCCAAACTTCTAAAGTCCCAAATTCCAAATCCTCACATCAAAAAATAAATTTCACTCCTTTATTCCCAATTTCCACCAAAGGTAATCCAACCATGTTAACACACGTAACGAGCGCGGTGAAAAGATTTTAATTGAAAAGTTTTAATTCCGCAACGTAACAGTTACGTTAACACGTGTTCATACTGCACGCATCCCATAATTTAATGACACCTTCAAGGTTTCCGGAATTCGTTAAAAAATTATTTTTGTATATTTGACGCTTGCATCAGCGTTGTATAGTCGACGTTTGCCTTCGATGTCTCATCTCTTCCTGATCTACTCAGTCGAAGCGTATATAGAGAGACGGGGAAAGGAAGGTTTTATCCTGCGGCAAAATTTGTACAAGAAATTCTCACGAATTTCGGTGAGCCGGAAGGCAAGCATCTGTCAACCAGCGAACGACCTAGACCTTTCGACTTGCACGAAACTTGTACGACAGATTTGCATCCGTCATTATTGTTCTTTTCTTCCTGCTTGTATTTCATAATTTCGGTAATCAAAGCAAATATTTCATTCCTTAACCTTTCGTGAATATCTACAGATTCTAAGATCTATTCTTGGTAATTAGGAAATTTAAAAATTTAGAAATTTACAACTTTAGAGATTTAGAAATTTGAGAATTTGATGACTCGAGAATATGAAAATATATAAATTTGAAAATTTATTCAAAATTATATTATTCAATATGGATGCATACAATGCTTCACAAAGCCCGCGAAAACTACCCCTTACAGTAAGTCCGAAGAGTCCGAAGTCAAATGACCAAAAATCAATACAAATCATACATTCAACTTTCTTACATCTTACGAAATAAAATCGAAGATTCTCGCAGAATGAGAATTTCACGAAATGAAAAGAAGTGACTTACATCTTTTTCCAGTTAAGACATCCAAAATACGAAAATCGGTGGCACAGGCAGAGTCTTTCCGAAATTCTGGCGACGATACCGTCGGGACCGGTATTAGCAGGGTCACCGACGTGTCTACGACGTATATCGTCGATCAGGTGTCAAGGGGAGGTTCGTCGTGTTACGTCAGCGTTTATACACTGTCGACACCCACATGTATCTATAACCCGTACACAGGCACACATACACGTATACACGGGTCACAAACGTCGCTCTACCAAAAAATCCGTGGTGCTCGATGGACAACGTGTTTCCGGCGTCTCGTCCGTTTTCTCAGATGTTTGCACGTGCACTTGCTCTTCATTTGTTCCACGATCACCCAGAAAGTTCAGTTCACCGATTTGCGGGAATAATCAGTCTATCAGATCAATAAAATCAATCAAAGCTGACTAAACGAAGCCGAGAAAAAAAATGCATAAAGAAATTGAGCGAGCAAAGTTTCGAACAACCCTTCTGAGATATCGATCCTGTTTCTTAAGTATCGTTCAAGCAGCGTGTCCAGTTGTACGACCCAGTTGCACGTGCGAGCTCGTCCTCAAAAGTGGGTTATCCTTTGTCTTGCGAGGAAACGTTTACGCGTCCTCGTCTTTTCGTTACCACCGATATCCTCTCGGTTTACCTCCTGTTTTCTTCGCAGACTCTCTTTGCCATCCGTTAAAAATCCGTATGCGACGAAATCTCGATAATCCCGGTAAATAAGGGTTCATCGATCGTTCGCGATCCTCCTAACGCGGCGGTTGTGCAGTCCAGAGGATTCGGGTCCGCACACGTTTCCCCGCGAAGCACAGGCTACGAACTACGAAGCTTCGTGATCGGTTAACGAAACCGACGTCGTTCGTAACTCGTTCGTCCACGTTTTTCTTCACTGTCCATTTCACTGGACGGTGCACCACGCGACCGCGTTCACCTTTCGAAACGGCGTGCAAAGTCCAACTCCCTTTCCCGCAATTTCTTCGCTCGGCCGTTGGTCTAGGCACGAAAAAGTGTCCGGCGGTGACCAGCTCTCCACTCTTCACGGTGGCGTATATTTTCGAAAATAGCCAGACGAAATTCCCTCGGAGTTCGTTGCACCCTCGGCCGGTCGCGTATTCAGACTCGAATCGGGTTTATCCGAGCGTGGTGGTAACCCTGTCGTCGTAACATTATCGGGCGACAGCGTGCTTATCGCCGGGTCACCGTTCACGCGTCCGCTTTCACGGAGACGAGACGCGTGCGGTGCGTGTGCGTGGACCAAAATGGCAGCCATGCAACGGTTACGTAACGAGGCTCGTTCTTTTTTTCCCTCCCACTCCCGCGGATCGTTGCACGACTCGTTTAGCAGGAAGCCACGAGGTACACCCGCGACCGGGTTCCGCGGAAAACGATCAATCGACGCGTAACGACGGAGAGCGTCGACGATGATTCGATCGGAACGCGGCTCGGACAAAGAAGCGCGTCGATATCGATCGGCAGTGTGGTCGGATCGTTCGAATCTGGTCTAGCGAAATTTCGCATTTGACCCCGTCACGTGATCAGTCGAGCCTCCCTCTGGCAGTGCGATTATACGAAGGTCTCGTGTACGAGCTAGTTGGCAGTGTAATGAAAACGAAGTCGATCGATTGTTCCGCGCTCGAGATCCTTTCCCCGGTTCTTCAAGGGTTGCGCCTTTCGAACGGCTGATCGCGAACTTCCTTTCAGGACAGCGCATGCCCGCCGCTGCCGCACGAATCAGAAGACATACGGTGACTTTGGCCGTGGGACCAGCGAATTCCGGTCGTCCCGTTAGAAAAGAAAAACACGATAAAACGAATAAAAATCACAGCAAAGAAGTAAGGTGCGCCACCGATCAGGCGGCGATATTAGTCGCTATTGGCAGTGCTGGTTACGAGATCAGACAAACGGGAGGATCAGTCGCGTTCCATCGGTCGTTTCTGTGCCACTGGGCTGACCAGCTAGCCCGTCGACGACCTTTTCGGGTTAAGGACAACCCTTTTCGCGAAGGGACGAGGCAAGCTTCATCATCGATGCGGGACCGCGTGTACGGAACGCAGAAGCGAGAGAAAGGGACAGGACGCTGGTGCGTTGAATATTCTCGCTCGATGGCACTTCCGGATCGTGAGCCCCATGCACTTTCTCCCGATCGTTTCCCGGTTTAGCTACTCGATTTCTCGGCGCGTTGCGCGGTCCGATCGTCGAATTCGACGAAACTATTCCGAATCGATTCGGCGGTGTGCCGCATCGGAGTGCAACGTCCGGCACCGATAATTCTAGAAATCGTGGCGCGCGCGTGACAGCCGCTCGTTAATTCTCTGTCGCGATCGCGTCACCGATGGAAACGATCGCGGCTGGCCCGTCGCGAGAGGGTTGCACCGGACGAGCGTCGAGCACCGGCCAGCAGCAGGTTGTCGTAGGTCGCAGGACGGTCCGTTTCGTCGGTTGGAACTGGTGCTTCCGGTCGAGGCACGTGGCTCCACGCTCCGGACCGTGTCAAGCAAGGGACGGCTCGAGTTTTCGCGCGGGACACTTCCGGTTTCTGGTAAAACGACGACGTCCATCACCATCACCATCACACCCACCACCATCGGCACCACCTCCACCGTCGCGCGTGTCTTCCTTCTCGCCCCGACTTCTCCCGTGTACACGCGCGTATACCTGGCCCACCGTAACGCGTACCCGCGTATGCGTGCCTGCGTACGTGCCCGCTCGCGTGCACGTGTGCGCGTGTAAGTGGACGTGTTTCTCTCTCGTCGTAGCGAGGTGTAAACCGAGTGTCGAGCTGAGTTGGCTTCGACAAAGTAGGGCGACGACTGGGACAGCGGCCACGGGCACCAGCGCTCACCGACGAGGAACCCGTGCGCCGTGCGGTGGAGGAACTGTGGAAGTGGAAGAGAGAACCCTCCTCGTAAAACGGCAGCGTAGCTCTACTACGTTCTCCAGTAGGGGAACCTCTAACACCGCTGCAACCAGCCTAGTCGATCGCTTAGCGTTACGCGAGCCGCTCCGCTCGCGGAACGACTCTATCTGCATCCTATCTACCGAACCGTTACCGAGATCGAACCGAAGAGCTTTTACCTTAGATCTCTTATCAACCTACCTACCTTCTCCGCACCATTTCATCCACGAACTTGCACTTTCGTTTCGACCGATTTCTAACGCTATGATACTCTAACGATACTTCGACTCCTTATCGATCGATTCGACCGGCTCTTCCAATTACTTTCGAACAATATTCTTCTTGGGACCTTTTCAAATTTTCATCTCGTTCTAACTTTAAGTAAACTAACGTATCTCGTTCTATTTCAGAGAATCTAAATTCTCGAGAGAATTATGTTACATTCTTCTATTTACATTTTTAATGCATAAGGTAATGCCTTGTTTGCATAATGTCTATATTTTTAATAATTAATCTATATCGACATTATTACGTTTCGAACCCTTGGTATATTTACAGTAATTATATTTGCGACTTTTGATCAACGTTTCGGTTTAATTTTATCATGAAAATCTTGTACAGTGTAAACCTACTTTTACCTGCAACAGAGCGTTTCTATCGATTGTACGACTTGTTACGTATCGATTATACGGCGGTTACTTATCGAGCGTGTATCGCGGCGTGAGGCGCGCGAACAGACATCTAATTAAATGGCTAACGGGCTTATTGTATCGTTTTATAAATGAGAACGCTTGTTACGTAACCGGCTGGTCGCATTGTTGACAGAAGCGTGGTTATTGTGCGGCAGGGAAACGCGAACAGCCATCGCATCGAGGTTTATCGTTGAAATTTACCGCAGCTAATGGCCGGTATTGTAGGATTTTAGCGAGGCCTGGCTACGCCGCTCGGCATCGATATCTTGATTGAAACGCGAATTTCAAGTGTCGAACGTGCGAATTTCGCGTGATCGCGTGACAACGACACTTGCGAAACAACGGGAACTAGTGCGGACCTTATCTTAAATAGTATGCATCGTTCTGGAATGTTGCGTTGAATACTTTCCATGGGAATGTCTTGTTCGCTATATGCAAATTTCGCTTCTTCAGGATTTCAGGATTTGGACATTTTCAAATTTATTATGTTGGAAATTTGGAACGATGCGAAATGTTAGGTTGTATATTTCTGTATTTTATATGGGAGAATTTTGTTAAGGTACCACATATGAATTTTATGTCTCTGAAGATTTGATTTGAAAATTTAGAAATTCAAGTCCCTGTCGATTGTCGTTTTATCATATTAATACTTGCCGATGTGCAAATAATATTCGTAGCTAATGATATAAAATGATATCATAATAACTGTGTTTATAATAAACTACAAATCTATCTTAATATAAGTGGTAAGTAATTATACGAGCAAGTTTTGAATGTAGGCCAATCCATTTGACGCAGAAGTTTCTCAAATAAATCATATTATTAAAGCTCCGCTAAATACAATTTGAGGTTAAAGATTCGAGAATAATTAGATCTGAAAATTGTCAAGTTAAATTTGCACTTTTCTCCTGTCATTCTTCGATTGCGCAATATTTAGATTAGCAAATCGACGTGTTAACCTTTCCAGGTCTAATCTTTCCTGCAATTACAGGAATACATTATACTCGTATGACAAGATCAATACCCGTTGAATATCAGACCGATTATTGCAACACTCCAATTTCTCGATTTTAGAGCTGTCACACCAAAGTTAAATATTTACGAAAATCAATGCAAAAATGTTTTTTAAACGCGAAAGAAATGTTTCGAAAGTGTCCGAGTGAATTACGAGTAATTATTTTGGAAAAGAAAGGCTTAACGGTTCTAGGAAGACTTTCATTCGGTAGGCAGTGATACTTTACGATGATTTGGCTGGGAGGAAACAATAGATTGTCAGAGAGAAGCCGAGACAAAAGCAGACCAGGAAAACAGCTCGAAGGGAAGTGTTTAGAATCAAAAGAGAAAGCAGCAGCGGTATAAACTGCTTACGAGAACTCTCGTCAGGCTGTATACGCGTTCCTGTTATTCTTTTACGGTCTAGGCCACGATGTTCGATAACCGAAAAACTTTCACCTTCCGAACCACGTTACACTCGCGAGTCCATGACCAAAAGGATCGTATCGTGTGTTTTAGCACAGCTGCGAGCAAGCCCTGTCCACGATATAGCCTCGGTTCTCTTGATCTTGATCTCTCAATCGGCCCGTTACATAAAAACGCGTCCGAAATATCTTGGTTAAAACGGCTCGTGAAAAGGTTACGAGCGAATTCCTCCTCGTCTTTGGCGCGAGAAACGGCCGACCTGACCTTAGCGTAATTAGAACTATACAGATGATTCATTTTTCTTTCTTTCGATCAGAAATTTTAATGTAATGGCCCATGCAATTCGTGGATTATTGGTGGTTATGGTAAGTTTTTTCGGAAATTTTGAAATTTTAGAATTTTGGGGATTTTGGGAATTTTGGAATTTGATGGAATTTTGGGAATTTTAGAATTTGATGGAATTTTGGGAATTAAGGATTTGGTGATTTGATCATCTAGGGATTTTGGGATCTAATGATTTTTGGATCTTGGTATTTTGGGATCTAGGGATTTTTGGATTTAACTATTTTGGGATCTAGCGATTTTTGAATCTAGCTATTTTGGGATCTAGGTATTTTTGGATCTAGGAATTTTTAGATCTAGCTATTTTCGAATCTAAGGATTTGGGGATTTTGGAATTTTTGGATCCAAGGATTTGGAGATTCAGTAACTTTTGGAGCCAGCTATTTTTGGTTCTGGGAATTTTGGGATCTAGGGATTTTGGAATCTAGGTATTTTGACATCTAGTGATTCGGGGACCTAGGGATTTTGGGATCTAGGGATTTGGGAATCTAAGGATTTTGGTATCTAGAGATTTTTGGACCTAGGGGTTTGGGGCTTTTGAAATGTTTATATTTAGGAGTTTGGGGATTTGGAGATTTGGGGATTTTGGGAATTAGGAAATTTGGGGATTTGGAAATTTGACGATTTAAAATATTGAGAATTTGAGAATCCCTAATTGTAGAAAATTTGTAAGTTAACAATTTGATGCTTTGGAACTGTGGTAATTTAGGAAATTTGAAATTTTGGGAGTGTAGAAAACTTTAAAACTTGAGAACTAGAAAATTTGAGAATGTAGAAATTTAATTATTTCCAAATTTGAGATTTTACAAATCTACGAACGTGAGAATTTGGGACTCCACAAATTTGAGATCTAGACCCAACTCAAACTTGTAAGCTTACAATCCTCCATATTAAAGGATCTAAATGTATGACCAAGACAATTCATAAACTTGCTATCTGGACCAACCATTCTTTCCAAAGATTCTTAAACGATCTGCGAACTCTAAAACCCACGTTTCCACCAAAAGAATCTGGAGTTCTTTCCATTCGCAGAAAATTGAATCACTCTAATTATTCGTTTAACAAGCATCAGAGTAGCGATCATTCGTGAAGAGTCGTAGCGTCGTTTAATTTTAAAGAAAAGACGTAGCATAACCCAGTTATTTTTCATAGAAATTGAAGGGAATCCTTGCTGTAAGGACATTCGCCGAACAGAATTGCAGTAGGAAGAATAGTCCTGTGAAAAGGAGTACCGCGAGTGGGGGATCGTTCAGGTCGAAGGCCAACCGGAGCGCTCCTTGGAGCACTGCACGTCACAAGGATCCTCCACGTCGTTGCCCTGACCTCAAAACTAGCTGACTCTCGCTATCGCCGTTACAATTACGTTCTCGCTATGTTCAACCAGATAGAACTTTGAACGATATTGCTCAACACTGTCGTTTCGTATTCTTAAAATTCACTCGAAACTTTGTAATTACATGTCTCGTTACGCGTTAAAACAGCGCTTAAACCTTTCTAAGAGACATTCCTTTTATCATGTATCTCACTGGCTAATGAAATTTGTGGTTTCTAGTAAAGTTACGAGACATTCCTTCGCTTTTCACTATAGCGGGTTATCTGTTAGGATTTGTGGTTAGGTCTCTCGTAAGATTTCTAGTTAACTAGGAAGATTTCTCATAAGATTTGTACTTATGGAACTTGTAGGATTTCTATGATTTGCAGTTACAGAACTGGTTTTTGGTTACAAAATTAGGAAGATGTTTCGTTCTTACATTTATTTTTTCGTAATAGTTTGAGGATTATTTGTTGAGATTTGAGGTTAGGTTTTTAGTAAAATTTCTAGCTATAAAACTAGTAAGGTTTTTTGTAAGATTTGTAGTTACCAAGCTAGTAAGATTTTTAATAAGGTTTGCAGATTAATAAGATTTGCAGGTTATTTGCTAAGATTTGAGGTTAGATTGCTAAGCTTCATAGTTAAACTAGTAACATTTCTATTCATAAAATTAGTAAACTTACTTGTAAGATTTCTAGTTACAAAACTAGTAAGGTTTACTAGTAACATTTCCAGTTACAAACCTACTAAAATTTGAAATTCTTCCATATATACCTCCCATATATAAACATCATAATTTTAATCAACACATAAATCAAACAAAAAATTTCTCCCAAACAGATATCTTAATTTTTAAAAACTATTATATTAAAACTCCCATAATGAAATTTCCTGTACTTTTAAGTACAGTGGGGTTAAAAAACGACAGCGGAGATTAGAAATGCACGTGTGTGGTACAAACGATCACACACGAGGGAGCCATAAAATATGGCGTACAGCTAAAGGAGACAGAAATATCTTGTCCTTTTTTGTCGTGATTTAAAAAAACGATTAACCATTGTAGTACCGCATGTTTGTACCTCGCGGACGATTAATCTTGCGGTATTTTAATAGTACAGTTTCGAGTCGTAAAATGTGGGAAACAGGAAATTTTAGCGCGATGAAACTTTTCGACGCTGCAATAAAAGTCTGTTTGACGTGAAAACCGTGTATGCTGCGATTCAATTCGAGAGTTTTATATACCGAAAGTAATTTTCATTGTTAACGAGGTTATCTTGACCTGGGGCATTGAATCGATAATTTGTAACGGTCAGTCAAATTGCTCGGTTAAAGTTGTTTACCCTTCGACTCAACATTCAGAGGAAGCGTTCTACAATGAAGCTCTCGCAAAAAGCAAGATTCAGGTTAAACAAATATGTTGTTCAAGGTAGAACATTGCCTGCTCAAATGACGTTGTTTGCTCGGGTATTTAATACGCTGAAAGCTCCTGACCTCTGAATTACAGTCAAACTCGCATGAAGAGAATATAACGTGTTGAATTCAGTCGGTCACACACTTATGGCTGAAAGATAATTTTCTTAGAAAGAAGTACAGTTTATTTATTTTAAGTAATGTTATTATTTGGAAAATTATTACGGGAAGATTATTCGGTAGTTATTTTTATGAGGTAATTGAAAATAAATGTCATTAACAGTATTGGTAATTTGTGAATTTGAAGATTGAAAATTTGCAAACTTCTCAATTTCTAAGTCCCCACATGTGAATATCTCCAGCTCAAAAAACGTATGAATCTGTACCTTGAAACTTGTCCAAGTCTCTCACTCTCAACTCAAAGAAAATTTGAGTTCTAAAATTTTAATCGCAGAATTTAGCAGCACAAGACTCACTGACGCTAAAAGTATTCGAAAGGTGACTTCGTCAGAATCGGTACATTTGGAAATATATTTCATCTAAATCTGCAGTATCATACCACACACGCAAAAAAGCAATACTGACAATTAGCAAAATTCATCAAACTTCCCACCCTTCAAATTCTACACTACCTAACCAAAAGTACCTTCAGCCATGTCACATCAAAATGGTCCCCTTACCAAATGATATCCTCACACTAATTTTAAATTCTCCAGCCTTTAAATTACCCAAGTTGCAAAATAAAAAGAGTCCACCAAGAACCTAGGTAAAGAGTCGAAACGTAGAAGGTTATAGTCGAGGATTTTTAGGTGGGCTGAACGGTCACGTTGTTCCGTGGGAAGGCTGAGTTCGGTATACAAACGTTTCACTCTCGACGAGCCGGCTGGATAACGGGGCTCTGTTCACGATGGAGGTAGAAGGTAGCTCGTCGAGAAAGAAGGGAAAGTAGTTCTGTGAGTCAGTGGGGCTTGCGGTACCCCGCGACGTTCAACGGTTAAGCAGCCTCGAGTCTTGGAACGGGAAACGGTAATCCAGATGAGCCACATCGTTTATCCTTTTCGAAACGCGATGCTCCTCTGCCGAAAACTTTCCTTATTTTTTTCAATCAACCGTACGTGAACTTTCTTTACCTCGACATTCTTTTTCCTAGGTCTTTAATAATTCATGTCTAGGAAACTACCCTCTGAGATGCAAGTCCTTAGGTGCATGAAATTTTCGCGATGGTTGTATTCAGGGAATTTTGGCAATGTTTGTGGAAATGAAGTTTTAGTAACATTTATTTAAATGAAATTTTAGCAACGTGTCTATAAATGAAATTTTAGCAACGTGTTTATAAATGAATTTTTAGTAACGTGTTTATAAATGAACTTTTAGTAACGTTTGTATAAATGAAATTTTAGTAACGTGTCTATAAATGAAGTTTTAGTAACATTTATATAAATGCAATTTCAGCAACGTGTCTATAAATGAAATTTTAGTAATGTTTGTATAAATGAAATTTGAGTGACGTTTGTATAAAGGCAATTTTAGCAATGTTTGTGTAAATAAGATTTTAGCAATTGTTTGAGTAAATGAAATTTTAGTAATGATTGTATAAATGAACTTTTAGTAATGTTTGTATAAATAAAGTTTTAGTAACATTTATATAAATGAAATTTTAGTAAGGTTTGCATAAATGAAGTTTCAGTAACATTTGTGTAAATGAAGTTCAGTAACATTTGTGTAAATGAAGTTTCAGTAACATTTGTCTAAATGAAGTTTCAGTAACATTTGTATAAAAAAAATTTCAGCAACATCTGACTATAGTTGAAAACTCCAGTTCTCTTCAACTACGAATTTATGATGTGTGAGCTAATTTGTTCCCGAACGTCACTAGGTCTAAAAATAGCAAAGGTATAAGGTTGAAGTTAAACCATAGACGGTTGTCCGCTTAATTCAGCTTCGATTCTCCGTAATTACATGTCTGTACAAATAAACGAGTATCGACACTACAAGCAGCAATACGAGTAGCATAATGTCTCCACATTGATTTCCGTAAACTTATTAAAAGTAGAATCCCGTAAAAGTAGCTGAACTATCTCAGTTTGGATCTGTTCGATCTACATTAAAGATTCGTGAAGGCGCAATTTGTAGCAAAGCAAATAGAGCGGCAAAATTCGTTCTACCTGCAGCAAGTTAGCTAACGACTTAGTGCAAAAAGACTTTTCTATTTATTCTTTGTCAATTGCGTTGACTACTATGTCAAGGATACACTGCCACTTTGCTGTTGCTACCAGCGTTGCTTGCATTCGATCGGTCAAACACAATCGCTGCTAAAGCATCGTAATAAATCAACGAACCTATCGAAACGATAAATCGATATTTCGATCGGTTAGAAATCGATGCGTGGTTGCTTTTTTCGTTCCTTATATAACGCACGCTTGCGAAACTGTTACGCGATATTGGAAGAGCAAAACGATCATTACAACACGACGATAGCAGGAAAATGAAATTGTCGTGCAGTCGGCCAAGAGAAACTGCTACCTTCTCGTAATCTTTCCTTCCTGTCTCTCCACTTAATACCATGGTGGTTATTTTACGATTAGATACCGTGTGTACCGGTTCAAACTTATGGTACAATGTCCCGGTTCTAAATCATGACAATTACCATTCTAGAAACTTTTATGCGTTTACTGGAACGCTGGAAACACTGACAGTATGCCACATCACGATATGGATTATTCAGGACGCAAGGATTCATTTTCTTTGAAAGTGCTGTAAATTCGGTGAAAGAGTTATTCTAGTTTTAGACGTTCATAAGATGAAAACGTAAATGATTGTAGATAGATGGATAGGTAGATAGATATGGTGTAGATAGACATATATGTAGATGGATACACATGTAGATGGACATACATGTAGATAGACATACATGTAGATAGACATACATGTAGATAGACATACATGTAGATAGACATACATGTACATAGACATACATGTAGATAGACATACATGTACATAGACATACATATAGATAGACATACATGTACATAGATATACATGTAGGTAGACATACATGTACATAGACATACATGTACATAAACATAAATGTAGATAGACATACATGTACATAGACATACATGTAGATAGACATACATGTACATAGATATACATGTAGGTAGACATACATGTACATAGACATACATGTACATAAACATAAATGTAGATAGATATACATGTACATAGACATACATGTAGGTAAACATACATGTACATAGACATACATGTAGATAGACATACATGTACATAGATATACATGTAGGTAGACATACATGTACATAGACATACATGTACATAAACATAAATGTAGATAGATATACATGTAAATAAACATACATGTAGATAAACATACATGTAGATGGACATACATATAGATGAACATTCATGTACATAGACATACATGTAAACATACATGTAGATGAATAGATAAACGCAGAATATTCGAACACTTAATAAAGTTGATAGAAAGTTAATCTCTCAGCGAAACTAGTCAAGAAAGTGTACAGCCTCTTATCTTAGACTTTGGCTAGAAAAGTTCATGGGTCCTCAAAAGACAATAGATGCAAGATTCAGTTTATCTCCAATCATATCCACATAGATCTAGTCTCAATCTGGCAAAACTGTCCATCGTAGATGTAACCGCAAGTCGGACGATTCATGGTAGACAATAAATAGAACGGTTTAGAGGAACCAGAGCTTGCATCGCGAATTTCATTTTCCATAGTGCGAAACGCAATTCGACACGCTTTCCTTTGCTCGGTCACACCGGATGCAAGAATAGCGAACCGAAGTGAACGATCTGACGGTCGGAAGAAACGACGAAGACGATGGTCGTGCGAACCGTGGCTCTGCTCAGCACGCCGTCACGTTCCATTTAGGCGGGAGCCTGCAGAAGAAGCCACGGTTTCACGAGCCCCTCTCGACAACGTGTAAGTAGAAAGTGTTCCTTTGCTTATTATCGCGCCAGCGGCCACTTCCTCGTCGGCCTGACCTTTCCCTCCGCTTCTATTTTTTCACCGCGAAGGAGGAGCGCGAGAACTGCATCCGCGATCGTTAACTGTTAACCAGTTCAACTGCACCTTTTCGTTTCTGCCAGATGCAAGACTGATATTTTAATTACATTTTTGGGATAGCACGATTTCGGGGTTTGGCAAATTTTGGGATTTAGACATTCTCAAATAGGAAACTTTGATTTTTGTCGATTATGGAAATTTAGTATCTGAAAATTTAACAATGTGAGGATTTAAAAATCGCTAAGTCCACAAACAATATTTGATCTCAGGTTACAGAAAACTTTTTCGCTTATACTAATTATTACTCAAAGAAAATGTACACTCCAACTGTACAATTAAACCATTACTACACACATACATCTAATAAATTAACAGTCAGAATTAACTCATATCATTCAACGCCTTAATACCATTTTTTCTCAATTACCACCTAACCTTACCATGCAAGGTCCCCTATTCCTATTCCGCGGATACGGGGTTCTAAGCTAGCAATTGTGAACTGGTTAATCTCGTATCTGGTCCTGGCACAATTTTCCGTTCTATCGGCTGACGGAATCGATGCTGGCTGGTCGTCGACGCGTTGCTCCAGACAACCGGGCACCGAGATGCTTAGGTCAATCTACGTCGACGGATCGTCCTTCGGTTTTGTTTATTCGCCAAAGGGGATTCGTTGCGACACGAACGGTTTCTCGACGAGGTGGTATCGTTCCACGGTGTTTACGAGTTGCGAATAAGCTTTTTCGCGGGCGAACGCGGTGGAGCGAAAGAGAGCGAAGAAACCATGGGAACGAGGAGAAGTCGAAACTGGAACGTGGCCGGAGTAATCGGGGAAATCAAGGAGGAGCATCCTTGAGGCTCTCTCTTCGGTTTCTCCTGCGATACTTCAACTTTTGTACAATCGACAATTTCCCTAAGGAAAATATTGCTGGGATAAGATTCACCACGTATCAATTTTTAGGGAAGGCTTCAAAATTTGTGGGTACATTGAGGGCTTTGAGGGGTTGTGGATTTTGAGGGTGGAGACATTTATGTTTCATATAAAAACTATGTCAAAATTTTCAAGAACCTAACTTGACTTAAACTTGACTTTCCTCATATGTTACAAGAATTCTACTTTAACTGAACTAATCAAATAACATCTTATCAGCTTCACATAAGAAATTATGTCACTAAGAGGATAAGAGCTACATCCAAATCTATGACTGAATGAACGGAACCGTTTGAAACAGTGAACCCGTACAGGTTGAACGACCTGTTCAAAACGCAATTGTTCGGATCGGTTGAACGACCTCGGGACGGCCGCGACTTTATTTTTTTTAAACAATGGGGAAAGTGTTGCGAAAGCAACAAAGCCGGCATGTAACGTTGGCCTCACGTGCGAACCCGAAGCAGACAGACTTCGTAAAACCGCCACGGTGCCGAGGGAATCCTTTCGTTTTCGCGTGTCACCGGTCGCTTTCAAGCTCGTTCTCTTGCTTCTAGCGAAATATTTAAGCCTTTCACCGCGGTCAACGTGAAACTCAGACTTAATGGACGGTGTGCTCGACTCGTTACGAAACGAGTCCTCGACGGTTCGGCTGGAATTCGGACGAGGGAAGGTCAAGGGCTGCCGGGCACCGGCTTTCACCAGAAACTCGATCGGTGCCCAGGACATCTTGTACAATTTCCAATTTACGCTAGTTCCACTAATTTCGACACGTTTTTTAATCATTTTAAAGGTTGTTTCAAACGTTTACGATCGGTGAAATGTGTCACTTTCGAGATTTGTTGATAACATTTTTTGAGGAATGTTAGTTATATCGGGGTCATTGGTGTACTTGTTTAGGGTTTTTTGAATAGCTTTAATTTTATGTTTTTGTTTGCAGTAGTTTACTGGGGGAATTGACTTTGGAATATGATATTTAAATATCATATTAACTGTATTATTAAGAAAAAGCTTGAGAGGGGTTGAAAGGGGTTGATATTTAAAATACATCATTTAATTCTGCTGACAATATCTTGTTAAAATATGTCTTCACATAGAATTTAAATATCAACCACTTATTGCATGATTATGTCTATTTTCATTGAGAAGTAATGAAGGGGTTGATGTATAAAAATATACCATTTAATTTTGCTAACAAATTTTGTCAATATTTTTCCTATAAACATCTACAATTCCTAAACATCAACCCCTTATTACATGACTCTAAATACCTTCATAAAATCGAAGTAAAATAAAAAACTTATCAGTACATTTGCCATAAGAGATATACGTTCTAATTTTTATCAACCCCTTGCACTTCTAACATAGTACATAGTACATAGTACATGCAGTGAAATGATATTTAAAGATTATACATAAGGAGGTAAATCTCTAACGAGAAAAGCATGGAATTTGTTAGCAGAATTAAATGTTTTCTTACCCTTGCTACCCCTACAACTCTACAATGCTTGCACTATAAATTATTCTAAGAATATTTACTAGAGCTTATCTGATGCACAGTCACGCGATGGATAACGACTGATTTCCGTAACTTACCCTTAATTCCTTACCTACCTTGAACATTTTTACAAACGCACCCCTTTGTGTGTAGAAAGTAATCAATTAAAAGAAAATAGAAACGTTACTTTATACAAACCTTTTCATTAAAAATAAAGCATCAAACTTGGAACGTTTCGTTCTAATTAAAATTTACTTTAATTTATTAAAAAATGTAACAACCATGAATTGTTATAACAAAATTTCCTGGTGAAGATTAATGTCTTATTAGAAAATTAATTCTCTGTTAGTCATAACTAATTATTTTTGTCGTAGGTATCAATATTATTTTTTACATAAACACCCTTTTAATAAAAAAGCAATTTAAAAACTGATATCATTTTGTTACAACCCCCGTAACTTTACAACCCCGTATTTACTATAAAATGAGGTAACAAATTATCGGAGAACGCGAAGAAAATCGATAGAGTGGTTGCCGAACATCATGTAGAAGGATTGTAGACAAAGTTCGCAGCTGATTTTCATTACCCGCGAGTTCCCGGTTCGATTTTGCCTTCGAGCAGATCCCGGTTCGTTTTAGCGAAACTAAACCGCCCCTTCATTCACGTTTATTGTCTTCGGCACACTGAATGAGAGTGCGTTGCCCCGTGGATCCATGAGAAACGATTATTTCCACGTTCGTGTTCGCACGATATCGCGATGCCTTCGCTCGTGTAAGGCGACCGACTCGCGAACGCGTATGCCAGCTTGTCGATTCCTACGTGCGAACCACGTTCGAGGAATCGATTGCGTAAATGTAGGAAGCGACGATGCATTCACCTTTTGCGAGCTGTAGCCTTGTTCGAGCAGCGGTTCTCAGCTCGATGGTTTCGTTCTTGTACGACGAAAATACAACCGAGATTTCCTGCGCTGATCAATTCATTCATTCAGAAGGACGTTAGTATTTGGATGTCTGCCAAATTACCGCAAGAAAAATATGCGACATGTAAGTTTGGTGGTTTGGGGAAATTAACAAGAGGTAAATGGAATGGTTTGGTGGACTGTTTGGTTTTATTTCTTAGTTAGTTTAATTGAGGAAGATAATATTTGATATAATAATAAACTTGACGAATATAGAAAATGAAGGTTGAGCAAATGTGCAAGATATGGGACATTTTTTACATTTTTCAATCGTTTAAGCTTTTCGCTGGTACACTATTCAATTTCCCAATTTTTCAATTTTCGATTTTTCAGTTTTTCAATTTTTCAAAATTTCAATTCTTCAATTTTTCAATTCATCAATTCATCAATTCATCAATTCATCAATTCTTCAATTTTTCAATTCTTCAATTTTTCAATTTTTCAATTTTTCAATTTTTCAATTTTTCAATTTCTCAATTTCTCAATTTCTCAATTTTTCAATTCCTCAATTTCTGAATTTCCCAATTTCCCAATTTTTCAATTTTTCAATTTCTCAATTTCTCAATTTTTCAATTTCTTTATTTTTTTATTTCTGAGATTGCAATAATTTAAATTTTGAAATTTATTATATGTAAATTTCCCAATTGTTAATCTGTGCAATTTGTAAATTCCCAAGTTCTCAAATCCCTAGATCCCTAAATCCCTAGATGCAGAAATCCCTAGATCCGGAAATCCCTAGAACCCAAAATCTCTAAATCTCCAAATCCCTAAATCCCTAAATCCCTAAATTCCTAAATCCCTGAATCCCTAAATCCCTGAATCCCTGAATCCCTGAATCCCTAAATTCCTAAATTCCTAAATCCCTAAATTCCTAAATCCCTAAATCTCTAAATCGCTAAATCCCTAAATCCCTAAATCCTTAAATTCCCAAATCCCCAAATCCCTAAATCCCTAAATCCCTAAATCCCCAAATCCCCAAATCCCCAAAATTAAAAATTGCTATATTTCCAAATTTAAAAACCTAAAAATTAAAAAACTTGAAACACCTAAATTTCCAATTTCCCAAGTTTCTTAATTCATAATCGAATTTTACTAATTTCTAATAAAACGTTCACGCTATGTGGTATAAAAATTCCCGAACAAAAACGAATGTTACGCTTTCGAACGATTTAACGAGGTCCAAGGATCTGATTACGAATATCGTCAATTAAAATCACTAAAACGTTACAATGAAACAATTTCCACGACGAAGATCAAGATCCTAATGCGACTTTATATAATCCGAAGTCACGAAACACGCGAATAAAACGCGGATAAGATTTCTTCGTACGATCTATATTCTTCGATAAAATTGACTTTAAAATCACGTGTTACGCAGTCTCGTTTAATTAAGTTACATGGATCATTCTGATGGTTTCGACTGTTTCCATATATGATGTGTGTACAATGTTGTGGATAAGGAAGTAACGTTTCTTTACGAACAAACACTATGCAACACTGCGTGCGAACGTGATAACGATTTAATTAAACACGGACGTAACTATCTCCAAAACGAATTTTTACGCAAACTTATTCCGTGAAGGGAGTGTGATTTTCCATTTTTATCTTCCTTTAGAAACTTCGAATTAATTGTATATATTTGTTTCGAGTATGAGTCAAGGTGGATTAGTCTTTGTTTTTAGTTATAACAAATTATTAAATTAAGTCCAAAGGAGTAGCCGTGTTTAATTAATAAATTAAGTATCAACACTATGAACAGAGACTACGAAGACTATCAATGTTGCAGTTTATGAATTTTCATATGCAAACACATTTGTTTACATTTCGTACATGAATCACATAGGTATGTACTCACATATGTTCCACTGTTTTCATGTTCCTCAAAAGTGTGACAAAATTCTAAAATACCGAAGAGTACCATAGGTGTCCAAAAAACGTGACAAAATTTAAAAATACCGAAGATTATCATACGTTTCTAAAAAATGTTAAAATAGCGAAGATTATCATAGGTTTCCAAAAAACGTGACAAAATTTTTAAATACCGAAGGCTACCATATCTTCCCAGAAAATCAGACAAAATTCTAAAATAGGGAGACCATCAAAGGTTTCTGAAGAACGTGACAAAATTTTGAAGTAGCGAAGACTATCATAGATTTGTGAAAACTTTGACAAAATTGTGAAATATCGAAGACTTTTATGCCATAAATCAATCATACCTTTTTTCAATAAAAATAGAAATTTGAGAGAAAAGCAAAATGAAAGGTGTCGAAGGGTTAATATAACAAAAAAATAATTGCAGAAATTATGGAATATTATTATAGTTTCTTGTAGAACGTCTGACAAGTCGATTTTTAGAAAAATCTTTTTACCGCCAGAAACGAGATTTTTTCGAAGACCGTATATGTAACCTGTCGCAAAATCGATACGTCTCCGTTAAAATCAGTCACGATACGGTTTTGCGACACCGCAGCTTTTTTCCAGTATGCACCCCGGAAGAACGGTGAACTTTGATACTCGAAGCAGGTCAACGTAGCCGATCGGTTCGCGTGGAAACTCGAAACGAACGGCGAAATGCTGGAACACGATACGACGCGGAAGCGATCGCAGTCGATTTTCGAAATCGAGCTACGATGCCGCAATACTCTTAGTATTAATCCGCGAACTCACTGGATTAGCAATTTGATTGCCACAGACCTCCTAAATTACCGAGGATTTCAGATCGAAAACTCTAATCAACGCGGGTATTATGGGGAGACATCTTGGATATTGAAACTATAACAGCAAAATGGCTGACATAGATTTCTAACCTAAAATTATAAACGATATTGGTTTTGTGTATATTAATTAATAGGGACACATTTTTGAATGCTATTGAAACTATAACAGTAATTGAAAATGGCTGCCATAAATTTAAAATAGAAAATTATAAAGGATAGGTTTTGTACATATTAATTAATAGGGACACATTTTTGAATGATATTGAAACTATAATGATAATTGAAAATAATTGACATAAATTTAAAATAGAAAATTATAAACGATATTGGTTTGTGTATATTAATTAATAGGGACACATTTTTGAATGCTATTGAAACTATAACAGTAACTGAAAATAGCTGCCATAAATTTAAAATAGAAAATTATGAAGGATATTGGTTTTGTGTACATTAATTAATAGGGACACATTTTTGAATAATATTGAAAGTATAACAGTAATTGAAAATGGCTGATATAAATTTAAAATAGAAAATTATAAAGGATAGGTTTTGTACATATTAATTCATAGGGACACATCTTTGAATAATATTGAAACTGCAACAGTAATTGAAAATGGCTGCCATAAATTTAAAATACAAAATTATACATATTATTAGTTTTATGTATGTTAATTTATAGGGAGACATTTTTTAATTACATTAAAATTATATTGTTAATTGAAAATGGCTAAAATAGATTTTAAATTGAAAATTCTGAACATCAGCAGTTTTGTGTATATTTATTAATGTAGACATTTTTGAATTTCGTTAAAATTGTAGTAATAGTTCAAAATGACTGACATAGGTTACAAAGTGAAAATTCAGAACATGACAAGGTTTATGTATGTATGTTGATAGAGAGACATGTACCCATCTACCTAAATTACAATCCTTCCAAACACTCAAATCCTCCAATCTCATCAAACATAACCTTAAACATATTAATAACTAAACTGATCACCCATAACCTAAAAAAGTATACCTAACCTCAAACACTCAACTAAACAGTCAAAAACCCAATTAAAGTCCTCCAATTTAAAAATCTGTTGTTCTCAAATTTATCTACTTGCAAATTCAAATACCCAAAAAATTTAGAGTAATCCAACATCCACTGTCTACGATTACAAAGATGTGTGAAATGAATGACAAGTTACGTAAGAATAAATAACAATAGGAGTACGTCTTTTATATTTGTTATAAGATAGCCTCACTTTATTAGTCCGTATATAGATATTCACACGCTGACTCCTCGATGACGAGGCTATCTGACATCGAGTCATTGAAGCACGGCTGACTCATAAATAGTGGGTAGAACAACTATTATCCACGTTCTATGCACTGTGAACGATGGGATTTGTACGGTGTTTGACAACGAAGAACCGAGGAGAAAGTTGCCGACACGGGAGAACCAGCAAGATGCGCTTCTATTTTATAACGTTTTATCTTCTCGATTATCATAGATCTCGTGAGAAATTGAATTTTCTCGTAGACGGAGATCAAACTGGGGGAGAAATGTGGGTCAGAAACCATGGGATCATCAAAAGTAAAAATTTAATACTGGAATATGGAATATAAACAGGGATGTAATTTTATATAATCACCTTTTTCGTAAACATAATTTTTTATTTTAAATTTTAATGAGATCAAGGTGGAGAACGCAGAGAAATGTGGGTCGGAAACCATGGGATCATAGAAACTAAAAATTTAATTTCTCAAAAATTAGTACTGGAATATGTCGATTAAGCAGGGGTGTAATTGGTAATTTTGTACCATCACCTTTTCCGTAAACATAATTTTTTATTTTAAATTTTAATGAGATCAAAATGGAGAACGCAGAGAAATGTGGGTCGGAACCCATGGGATCATAGAAACTAAAAATTTAATTTCTCAAAAAATTAGTACTGGAATATGTCGATTAAGCAGGGGTGTAATTGGTAATTTTGTACCATCACCTTTTCCGTAAACATAATTTTTTATTTTAAATTTTAATGAGATCAAAGTGGAGAACGCAGAGAAATGTGGGTCGGAAACCATGGGATGATAGAAACTAAAAATTTAATTTCTCAAAAATTAGTACTGGAATATGTCGATTAAGCAGGGGTGTAATTGGTAATTTTGTACCATCATCTTTTTCGTAAACCTAAAATTGTGATAGCATGAGGGACTTGGAGAGTGCTATAAATTTCTCATGACTAAATTTTTCTGTAATTAAGTATTACAGTATAATGAATTTTCAGTGACACAGCAGAAACACGTAAGACGCACAATAACATTAATTAACTAGGATATTAAGTATGATTATTCAATATTTTTATTTACGGCGGTAGCTTAGATGATACTTGATTTCCTTCTTATCTGATGATTTATTAGTAAAATTATACTGTTAAATTCATGATGGTATGTTGTAAAATGCCACTGATATTTAGAATTCTTTCTGAATAGCCATTAAGTGTTCTCAGTTTATTCTATAATTTTAACTGTATTGAAAATTGTGTATATATTAATTAATAATAAAGTGTATTTATTTTTTTATTTTTGTTATCTAGATTAGCACCTACCCACTTACAAATTTACAAACTCATAACTTGCAAATATAAAAATTTTAAAAATTGAAAAATTGAGAACCAAAACCTTAAACCATCTAAATCTTTAAATTTCTAAATTCAAAAACCCTTCCCTAAAGAACAATCTAAAGAACCCCCAAACAACAGCAAATTATTAATCGAACAAAATAAAGTACTAAAAGATAGCGTTTAATGCTTATACATTCTACCGTTCGACGTGGGTGGTAAGCACAGCAGAAAGTGAAATGATAAGACGGGAAAGTCAGGAGTAGACTCAGGAGAAAGGAGCCACGACTCAGTATAGTGGCATTAGCATAATCGAATGATAATGAGGCTAGAATTTTATGCTATGGTCATTGGTTATTTCCGTAAATTGATCCCAAGAACGAGGTGAACTCCGCGAAACGAGTGTTACGAAGATTTACGTGCCGATTAGGAAATCGAAAGTCGAAGCGTAGGATCATTCAGGGAGTTCGAACGGTCGGTGAAATTCCTGCGGGTCAATTTTGCACGCTTGTGGATGCAAGTAAAAAGCGTTTCGTTATTTCACACCATTATAGATAAAGGTGCTAAATAGAATGATGGTTTGGCATTCGGTGCTTTGTAAATGTCAGATTCTTTTTTTAGAAAGCAATCCTAAGAGAAATTTAGGAGGTCGATTTTGTTGCAATAATGATTGTTCGAACAATTAAGGGAACAGAAAAAGTATAGTGAATGATTAATTGAGATTCAGTGTTTGGAAAAAATTTTCATCGATTCATATTTTCTGTGAAAAATCTTTTATAATTGTAAGGTTTATATTTTATAAATAATATTTATTAGAGTCATTTATATTTTTTTTACAATCAGTTGTTTCATACTTTGTAAATTTTTTTTAGAATTTTAAGAAATTATATTTTTCATCATTTTATGAATTATATTTTTTTAGATTTACTTGTTTCTTCTTGTGTAAATTATTTTTCAGTATTTTAGGAAATAATATTTTTCATAATTATATGATTTACATTTTTTTACAGTCACTTATTTCATGTTTTGAAAATTTTCTTTAAAATCTTAGAAAATTATAATTTTCATAAACATACGATTTATATTTTTTTACAATCACTTGTTTCATGTTTTCTATTTTTTTTTTTAATTTATAAGAAATAATATTTTTACAATCATTCGATTTTTTTTTAAATCATTTGTTTCATATTCTGTAAACATTTCTTTTATAATCATACGATTCTATAAATACTTTTTACAGTCATTCAATTCATATTTTTTACGATTATACGATTAAAGGTATTCGCGAAAATTTATATTTTTTATATCATTGTAAAAATATTTACGAAACATTTGATGATGCACAAATATCGTACAACAAAAATTATACAATAAATAGCACCACTTTTAATATTTGTGGATAACATATTCCATTAATATCCCCGATACAAAATGGCTGACTTTCAGTTACAGCAAACAATGGGCCAAACGTTGCTTTACATATTTCGATCAGCACATTTCATAACGAACGTTGCAGCTAATTTACTGCAATGTTTACGAATTTTAATTAAATGATGAAAAATGATTTTCTTTGTACTAACACTTTCATTTAGAACAATTCAACGAAATAATTGATCGTAAATGTAATTAAATATAAATAAAAAATTAATTTCAGAGTTATGCGGAAATAACAAGGAGAAACATAATAAATATATTAATGAATCTACATTACAAATTATACGATCTTTATAAAAATTAACGAGATATAATTAAGAGAAATCTGATATTAAGAGAAAATCAGCAAATTAAAACATCATAAATTTTCTAACAATTTACTGATGAAATTAATGAAACTTAGTGCTAAGTAAAAATTAAGAAGTCTACATTCTGATTGTACGATTCAGTTCTGTCAAAAATTTGTTCATCGATCTTATTAAAAAAATGATTAAAATAAATACTAACCAGACTTGTGCAAAATTACAATTTCAATTTTTAATTATTTCCATAAAAATTCATTTAAAGTCAAGATACTGTAAGAAATAGTTTCACTCCATTTTATAATGTAATAGAAATTTTCATTGCTAGTTTCCTTCATTCGTCTGAGACTATGAAGTCATTGTACCTCGTTACAACCTTATTTTTAATTTTTAGAAATAATTTACATTCACATGAATAATACCTACATGTACCGATTTAAACTTGCATAATAATACAAGTAATAGACAAGTAAAAAAAAGTGCAATTTAGACAATAACCCCTTTGTAAATAACCTCCACCGAAAAAATTCAATTCGCGTAAAGAAACGTTAACATAGTAAATGAAGCTAATAAAATCTCACCTCGAATTTCCAAGCACAAGATCACCGACACGTCCCCATCGGACGCGAATCTTTAAATTCGATGCACCCCCTGATCCTACGCCACTGTTGATGTTCCCTCTTCGTCGAATCCACCCTCTCGCTCCGCCAACGTCACATCCTGCGCTCTCGGTGTATCATAGAGGGAGGGTTTCGCCCCGTTCGGTGGGGACCACTTGAATGACGTCACCGAGCGAATAGGGGTGGAAGTGGATGCGAGAAGAGGGGCGTCAGTTGCGCGCGAAGGGTGGTGGAAGATCGTAGGGGTTCGGTAGGGGTTGCTGGGTAATGTTGGGGACGGTGACGGGGTGAATGACCGACCTAGACTCGAAGTCAGGGGTGTGCAATGTATGAAACCATCCGTAATAGCAACCCTCCTTCAAAGCAATCTACAAGGGTAGGCTTTACACCCTCTTTCTTCGTGTTTGTGTTCTTCTTGTTGCCTATGCCTGTGACCGTTGTATGGAGAGATGCTAGCGCGTTACTCGCGAGGGTTGGAGTGCTTTAACGAACGGAACAGTGTACCGAGAACACATTTTTTTTTCTCAAATTATATTATTCATTTTCAGATTAATGACTGCCGACGAAATTTTTATTAGAGCGGATTATAATGATCGCTGCGAGGTTTAAGTACCTCGATCGATTTATGAAATTTTTACTGCAACGTTTCATATTTATTCTAGTACACACTAGACTTCCTTCGAAAATATTGAATTTGAACATTTTTCAAAAATTCTATAACACATTGTTTCAACCCTAGTTAGACTACAGAAAGTTCGTGCGATGCAGCGCAGATATCGAAATGTTAAATCGAACTTGTTTTTACCTGGAAGTATTGTAAGACAGTATCACGTCAATCGTTTATTTGCCTTTTCAGATGCAATCTCTCGTATCGCGCGAATCATCTCTGATCGACGCCATCGTCGCGTGTCGATCCATTTCGAAAACTTCGCAAAACGGTATTTATAAACAGAAATCGAGCTTCCTCGTCCGGGGATCGCGATTAGGCTGATTTGAAAATTCAACGAGACTGTAGTGTTCGGGGTCAGAAGATCATCGATGCAGATCGGCTTCTGTGCACCGATGACTCGGTGTCCCAGAAAGATAAAGGCCGTTCCCGTGGTCGGTAAACTGACTTAAGCGGGACTTAAGCCCCGGGGTGAATCGAGTGCACGAACACACAGTAACACGATCGATGAACGAACGAAAATGGGATCGCGGATCCGCGAGTTCGTGAAAGCTTCATCAGAGTTCTCATTAAAGCTCACCAAACGGTCAAAACAACCAGATTGGAGCTTCACTGAATTATTCAACCAATGGACTTTTTTAAGCAAAACAGATTTTTAATTTCACAAATCTTTTGAATTTTTTGAGGAAGTTTTTAGTAACTTATAGAGGTCGTTACTTGTAGAGTTACTCTAAATAATTTTATCGATTAATTGTTAAATGTGATTATCAGGACGTAGGCGTTTGTGCAAATTTTAATGAGCTCGGGTTGATTTGTATTCTACCATTGTATCTTTTCTTTAAATCCCATTGGATACATAAGATAACATAGAGAGAACTATCTTCAAGATAGTAAATAAAATATAGCTATGGTATACGAAATTAAGCAAGGAGCCATTAGTATGTGTGACAGTACATCAGCGTTTCATGATTCAATGATTAGAAATGTCATATATGAAACCAGTCTGTAATACGATTGACGAGCAAATCGAAGGCAGAGATTTGTGAAAAAAGGTGCACAATGTGATTGTCCCGTCGGTTTTAGGTTGTTGCATGCACGAGGGTTAGACTGGTCGTTCTTCGTGGCGTTACTGCTACACCACGTGGTTCGTATTGATCCTCTTCGGTGGGCACGATGAAGGAGAGCGAAAGAGGGATGGAGAAAGAGGGGCGAGGGGGTGAGAGAGCAGGTCGATGTATTCTCTCTCTATCGAAGCTTCCCTCGTTCCTTCTCGCTCGTTCGGTGTCTTTCTCTGAACAACGCGTCACCGACATGTTTCGTTCTCTCTCGTCGCAGAGGGTAGCAGCCTAGTGCCCCTGCCTCTCGGTCGTTCACCCTTCGTACACACTCGATTCCGATTCTATGTTCTCGTTCCCGTTCCCGCTATCGCTTCCTCTCTTTCCCTGTCTTCTGTACACCAACGATCTTAGAACTTGTCCCGGACTGTACTTGACCCCACCGAGACGCGTGAGGAATTAACAAAGCGAACTTATGGAAAAAGAGGAATCCTCGTTATCCTCGAGCTAAATACTTCTTTATACTGTCATTGATACTTGGACGGTATTGATACTTTGAACTATGTTTCGTTTTATTTAATTTCCATTTTCTGGGAAAATGTTCGATATTATGGAGTTTATAGAAAGCTTGATCCTTTTGAGTGTTATGCATGTATGGTAACATTGTAACGTATTGTGACATATGTGGATAGTAATGAACATATAGAATACGTATCGTGATGAGCATATGAAATATACTTACGCATAATAAGCATATAGGACTTATATTATACTTAATAAGCATACATATATTCTATACTCATATGGTAATAAGCATATGTAGAATACACTTACATCTACACAGTACATAATGAACATACAGAACATACTTATATTAATGAATTAATACTAAGTATATAAAATATGTTATAAAATATATAGTGACCCATGAAAGTATGAACCATAAACCCTTTCTGCACCCCAGAATAATTTTGTTCCACCATGAAAGAATTACCCCGTAAAATACGAACGTAAAAACTTGTAATAAATGTTTAGAAAAGTAAATATTTGTCGAAGGATTTACTCACGATTATTCGGAGAAATTAACGCGAGACGATGCGATAGTCGAAGAGCAAATGACGTGGGCTTACCTGAAACAGAAAAAACATTACGTAAATCTCTTGGTCAACAACTCTCCGCGAAACCGAGCACTAATTTATCGTTTTGTCCTCCCGTGCATCGCAACCTCGCCCTCCGAAAAAGGTTAAGGTCGTTAAAGAACCGTCAAGATATTGCGACAGGTAGTCGAACACGCACGCGCTCGCACGTGTCCTCGCTAGGTGCGTACATGTTGTAAAATAACATCGCTTCGAAAGCGGTATTCTTTGACCTTGTTTTGCAGGAACTTAGGGCAAACATTGTACAGTGCTGATATAACGTTTAACGTGATTTCACTCCCGAGTCGCATTTTATTTCTGACATTTAACTACTGCCTGTTTGTTTTCTTTCTAAATCTAGATCTACCTATACGCTTATGCAAGTTCTACGTATCGGGTAGATACTGCGATTGGTTTCAGGTTTATGCAGCCTAATCTGATTCGAGTCTACTGTAATTACTCAGCTTCTCAAGAAATTTATTTCATCCTACAGAATTTTACAGAATTACAGATTTTAGAGAATTTTTTGAATTTTAGGTCTTTTGATGGTTGCGAATATGAATGCTTGAAGTGCGTGTTTTAAGCACTTTGCAATGTGGAGCTTCTCGAAAAACATTTCTGACGTTATACTTTATAGCTGCTTCACAATTTTTTAATATTCATGTCCATACATAAGAATATTGTAGAATATTATACATATGGAACATATACATATGTGTTGAATATTATCTGTTCTAAACATTTTGCTAGTCAAACTTGTCAAGCTTTGAGCTTGTCAACAAATATTTTGATGCTATATTTTATTGATATTTTAGAATTTGCTAACATTTGTGCAAATCGACATATATGAACGTCAATATGTTGTACATAAACATATGTCCATATTAACACATTTCTGGTATAAAATTAAATAAACAGATATTGATGTCAATACATTACAAGTAAACATAATTAATATCAGTTGCAAATAAATATGTCCCTATCCACATGTTGCAATGAACATGTATGAACATATGTGTACACATATGTCAATATCAGCATACCATAAATAAAAATATATTTCCCTACAAAATCTACTTGTATATCTACAAGTATTGCATACTTATATTTCTATAATTTATTAAACAACTAAAAAATATCAAGTACCATAAAATGCAGAGTTCAAAAGCGAAATGAAAATATTCGAACAGCAGAACAAAATTAAAAATTTAGAATAATTCTCTTGCAAAATTCGATGAATTCAGAAATAATTTAAATGTAAACGAATTTTGTAAACGGTAAGCGCAACTTTAACCGTTTTCGTGACATTCGTGTCACAGTATAAAATCGAGCCATTTCCTATGCGTTTGCTGCGTCTGGCACGGGTTGAAAAGAGGCTCACCCCCAGGAAAACTTATACGCAGAGGATAAAAGGTTTCACCACAGCCTCCTAGTATTAGAAAACTTTCGGTGAAATGCGAGCAAGCGACAGAATGGAACAACACCTCGAAAGAGCTTATAATGATTTTCCATGTTGCACTCTTAAGAAATCTTGTTCCGAGTTGCTCGGAATATAATTAACGTAATATTTATGGGTGTTTTGTCAAACCTAAGAGCGCTTCATTCTGGCAATTTTAAACGGATTTTTAAGACCATATGGACGTCTCCACAGTTTGACGTTCTTAACTATTGACAATAGCTTTCTAACAGGCCAGAAAAACACGTTTTCCTAATGCCAATATATCTTTCCTTAAAGAAGTTTATTTCCATGGTCCTAAACTGTGCACCCCTGCGGGGTGCAATGTTTACGAAAATCCTTGCGTACTCGGCGGGCCAAGGCACTCGGGCTCGATCATTCAGCAGTCTCGCAGTGTGCCCCATTACTCAGTTCTTTTGAAGGACCCAAATCACTTAACTGTTTGGGTCACCTTATTAACAAAACGTTATTTACAACCTTGGAGTGAGGGCTAAAAGCCTTACAATCTCATTCGTTGAACCATCTCACCAAGCACTACTTTTTAAGGGTTACATAAAAGTTACGTTTGCTCATTTTGATTTTCGTCTCAAAATATAGAAAAATATGGGATTGTTCAACCCTTTGTACCCGAGTACCTCTTTGAGAAGTTATTTTGATTACCAAAATAAATTTTTGAGCACAATTGTTTCGGTATCTACAGTTTTCTACAGAATTCAGTTTCCATACAAATTCCACTGTTTCGAAAATCTGAGTGATAGAATTTTTGTTCAGTTAAACACGGTGTATCGATGTCAATGATACCCCGCAGGGTTTTATAATTTCAGTATCGATTAATTCACACGGTGTTGTTAGTAAAACCAGATGTCAGTGAACCGACCCTAAAGAGCATCCTGATTCATAGCTTGCGAATGGAGGGATTCGACCCCAATGGGAGAACCGATCAAGGTCATTGACCTTCGAAGGGGATATCCTTTCGTTGCCATCGACCTGATGAAAACGTTGCGGGTTAAACGTGGCCTCCCGAATTTTACTCTTTTGTTGGAACACTACTCCCCTGATTAACCATATCCCACCATTTACCGTGTACTACCCTCATCAATCATATCCATTCATTTCAACTTACATTAATTCAAATATTTGTATGTTTACACATTTTTTAAAAATATTTTTTTAATTTCTAAACTGTGTACTTTATTTAATTTTTAAGTATGTGTATTTTATTTCATTTCTAAATATGTGTAATTTATTTAATTTCTATATATGTGTACTTTATTTAATTTTTAAGTATGTGTACTTTATTTAATTTCTATATATGTGTACTTTATTTAATTTCTATGTATGTGTACTTTATTTAACTTCTATATATGTGTACTTTATTTAATTTCTAAATATGCGTACTTTATTTAATTTCTAAATATGTGTACTTCATTTTCAAGCTTAAAGTATGCATACTTTATTTTTAAATTTAAAATATGCATATGTTTAAACTTAACATATGTGTTCATTTTTAAATTTGATATACGATCATACACATTTCATTTTTGCTCGAAATACGATCACATACGTATTTCATTTTTAGACTCGAAATTTGACCATATTTCATATTTTAACTTGAAACGCGAATACGAGCACTTTTTATTATGCAAGATTATATATCTTCCCCCATCGAGCACAATAAAATACTATCTTTGATACAGTTTGTTAATCCGAATCAGTTTAGGGTGCAGCAGAATCATGTCTGTCAACTTGAGTTTAAATATTAATTTAACTTCTTAAAATATAAAATAGCTGACCTTTATGAAATGTAGTCATATGAATATATAATTAGTTACATATAATGCAAAATAATTCTGAATAGTAATAAATGTATGAAAATAAATAAATGAAGATAGATGTGGATAGATGTGGACATACATTGATGTGTATAAATAAATATAGATAAATAAATGTGGATAAATAAACGTAGATAAATACACGTGTAAAAATAAATACGAATACATGCAAATAAATACAAACTACACATACAAGTAAACATATTGAACATATGACAAATTCTAAAGATGCTTCCGTCATATATCTTCTGCATATCAAATGCGATAGCTAATTCCAGTCGACAGTTATAGCGTTATCTAATGTTCAATGAATCATCGTTATCGATCGTACAAGAATAAAACCCCTCGTGAAATGAAAAATCCGTTATTTTAAAACGAATTATTTAACTGTCGGGGGTTGCGTGAACGTTCGTTTTAATGATTCGATTAAGTATCGGAGATTCGCAATTAGGCCACGCCTAGCCTACTTTCGTAGAGTGCGTTCACCTCGTCGGGAGGGGGTGACTCGCCCCCACGAAGTCTTTTCCTGGGTTTGCACTTGCGCGGTGTGTAAAAGCCATCCACGTGGCCGCCACGTGGTCGCCGAAGAAAAGCAACGGACGTTGCCAGAGGGTGGCGTTCACGCCGGAAAAAAAATACTCGAGGGGATGAGTATCGACCAAGGGCAAGGACGAGGGCATGCGTACATCACGCACACTTTCCCGAAACTTCGAGTCTGAAGATCGTCAAATACGATTATTCGAAAGGGCTCATTTATCTTTTAGAACTGGGCGGTACATTTTGAGGACTATAGGTCATAGTTTGATAACTGATTACTTAATATTATGGTCTGATGACTGCTGTTTCATTGTGCAACTCTTTACAAGTTTGTAAATGTAGTTTGAACAGAATATTTTCTTATGCAGTTAAAATTTAGAGAAACTATGTAACAGGACAGGGGGTGAACGTTCAAATCATGAGAATGTTAATTTCATTGCCTCTGTTCAATTCATAAGAAGATTAAATATAAGCATATGTGATCATATGTTATTCTTGTAAGTACTGTATTTATCAACAGATAGAAACCACTTCAGTATGTACACTTTACATATGTATTACATATGTATGTTTACATATGTACCTTACATATTTTTATATCTTGCTATCACAAAATAATTTAACTTCAAAGTAATATACAAAATGTCTACTATCGCCAAACTTAATTGACAATATTTAAAAAATCAAGGTTTCGAGTATCGAGTATCAAAAAGACACCCTCATCTAAATCTCCAAAAGAAAGATTTAATAATCATCCAGATTTAAATCTTCAATCCAAAGCATCGACAAAATCTTACATAAAAAAAGAATGATTTTCAAATGGAAAAGTTTGAAGAAAAAGCAGATTGAAATTTAATGTCCAAAATCGAAAATAGGGAACCTTGAACGAAAGTGGAAGGAACGTATGATCGATGACCGTATCTTTTCTGCCCGGTTGAAAGACAGAAAAGTGTGACGTGGTCGGTCGCGGAAACGACAATCGTGCCGCTTGGTAGAGAAACGGAAATTGATGTCCTCTTTCCAGCTCATTTCCGGCAGGCATTCGTGCGCGAGGCTTACGCGCACGTTAAATTGCCTCGGCACCGTTTTGGACAGCCCTGACTATTCGTATCGAGCGGCAATGCCAAGGGCAAGGGCGCCCTTCTCCCACCCTTCCAACGGCCCTCCAAACCCCCATTTCTCTTCCTCGTTCTCTTCCTCTTCCGTCGACACACACGCACAACAGGAGGCCAGGGCCACGCACTTCGTGTTCCTTCCTTTCCGACATCCGCAGACGCTGAATTAACCAATCAGCGAAACCGCTTGCTTGAGACGGTGGAGAAATGTGGGGGCACTGTATACATTTTTTGGGGATGTTGTTTTTTGTACGATTTATTATTTTTTTCATATTAGGGATATCAAGCTAATAATATTAGGGATATTAACCTAATGATATTAGGGATTGAGATGACGTTAGAGAGATTTAATACAATTGAGCACTACGGAGGATGCATGTCTGTCTCTATTATCATTTAAAGATGCATGCTATGGAAATTTGAAAACTTGTTGAATTCTGCAATTGTTTAATTTTGAATATTGGGGCAAAGTTAAATTAAAGATTTTTAATTGGAGCGTTCATAATCCATTTACCCAATTAATTAATAATCATTACGTAAATGTCCGTGTAGTTCTACCATCATACGTAATAACAGTATCTTTTGACCCTTCTTTGTACTCTGTCGCAAATATGGAACAACCCTCTATGACATTCTTGTACTAAAAATAAACGACAAATTTCATGATTACATAAATTACAAAACATATTTCTTGCCTTTCATAATTAACTCTTTGAATTATATTATGGTGACGCATTCGTGACGCACTCGTGACGGCGCCATTCAAATTAAAATTCAAACGTGACTGAAATAAATCATATTTATACCACTACTCAGTTTGAAGTTCAATCACTAACTATAATTTACATGAATCCAGAATATACCTAACACTTCAACTTTCTTTATTAGCCTCAAAATTACAGAAAATCCTCTCTGAGCAAGTGTCGAAAAAATTATAGGTTATACAGTTAAATACGATTTCTTCTATTATCAAAGCATCAACACTGTAAATGCACCCGATGTAAGATGTGCAAATAACAATGTACACAACACAAGATAAATAACAATATAGTTTATACAAAATATATACCCAATGGTATCAATCCGTTTCGAATTTCAATTCCCAGTTCCATCATAGTACAATTACAAACTGGTCGATAACGTAACGGATCACCGTCGTTTCGGCTCACAATTTCCGTCTCAAACTTTCCTGCGTCGATCGAGTGTCTTATAAATCCCGGCTGGAACTTCTCTCAGCATTCGATACCGCCACCACCCCATAAATCTGCGCCTCTCGCTTCCGCGTACACGGAAATAACCAGATCGTTCAGGTGACAGCGGGAACGTTCGAATTAAAAACTCGCGGGTATAAATAGAGGCAGGGAGAAGGAAAAATTGGAGAACCATGACAACGAAAGTGGGGTTCCGTTACGGACGAGGTAGGGGACAAGGAGAAGGTGAATTTAATCGAGCTGCGAGAGGAAAGGGGAAAGTGTAGGAAGGCGAAGCAGGGAAGGCAACATTCGCCAACGGAGAAAGCCGCGTTCGGCTTCAACGGGGTTAACGCACTTGACGTTATACTGTCTCTTGCGACTAACGATGATGTTTCTACCATTACGTAAAAGCAATGGCGAACCGGCTCCCGGACTCTCTTCTTTGCACGCGCAGACGGGATCGGAATAGCTGTTTCCTAGTATCGAGGAGAGAGCTGAGAAAGAGGGAACGGCCGACACCGCCGTGTTTTGTCGCGATTTCGCGTACGTACCTTCTCCAAACAAAAAGCTACGTTGCGGTCGCTATGTGAAAGCACCTTTTGTATGCGTTCTTTGGTAGTCGCGAGTCGCTTTGGGGGATATTTTGGATGTTGAGGTAGGGTGGTTCTGATTGGAGGGTTTTGGGAATTTTGGGATGTGGAAAATTGAATTGTAGGAATTTGGGGATTTAGGAGGGACTTATTAGAGAATTTTGGAAATTCTTATTTGGAAATTAGGAAATTTGAGAACTTGGGAATTTGGGGATTTGAGAATTTTAAATTTGAGAATTGGGGCATTGAAAATTTGGGAATTTGAAAACCTTTTAATTTGGAACCTAGGGAATTTTAGAATTAACAATGAAGAATCTAGGGAATTTGTGAATTTGGTAATTTATAACTAGGGGATTTTAGAATTTTAGAAAGAAGAACCTAGGGAATTTGAGAATTGTTTAATTTAGGAACTAGGGAATTTGAGAATTTTTTTAATTTAGGAACAAGGGAATTTGTGAATTTTGTAATTTAGGAACTAGGGAATTTGAGAATTTTGTAATTCAGGAATTAGGGAATTTTAGAATTAAGAATCTGGGGAATTTTATAATTTTATAACTGGCAATCTAGGGAATTTGAGAATACTGTAATTTGGAAATTAGGGAATTTTAGAATGTCGTAATTTAGGAACTAGGGAATTTTCGAATTTTGAAATTTAAGCACTAGGGAATTTTAGAATATCATAATTGAATACGTAGAGCATTTGAAACTTTTGAAGTCTTGAAATTGAATTTTGAAATTGAATTTTTGAAGTCTAGAATTTCTGAATTTTAGAATTTCTGAAATTTAGAACTGGAAACTTGAGAATCACAGATTTAAATTTTATTGAACCTCGAAATTTTAAACAAAATTTGAAAATTAAAAAATTTGTTTTGTTTCTCTTATACACCATCTGATGTCCTAGATATCTCACCCTAAATGCGAACCAGTCCCTATTTCGGGATTTCAGACTCTCACTGATCCCTATCTAATACTATAGCAATTAACTTGATTTCTTCGATTTCGTGTTCAAAGAAGGAACACTTGTACCAAGCATCCATTAGTAGAGTAATATTGGTACGATGTTAGCAAGTAGTAGATTATGTACCTCTAAGTAGTTATGTCTTGTTGCTTCATGGAAAGCTTGTAGGAAGTGGATCAAGACTCTTGGAAAACGTCAGTGTCGTAATCAGACTTGGCATTAAATTAATCCTCTATAATCCTAATATTTTTCCGTGACTAAAAGAAAACGTACGTTACGTGAAACCAGGTAACGAGTTTCTAATGCGAACTCGTTACTAATTTACAATTTGAAAAATTAATTATTAAGAGGAAGGTATAATATTTGTATTTAATATACATCTAATTTTACAGTACTCTACAACTTATATTAAAAATTATAATTTCTGTTGTAAATTACACTGAAACTTTGTACTATTCTATAGTGACTTATTTTAAAAAATATTGTATGTAACTTCTTCATTAAGCAATCTTCTGAATTAGAAAATGAATGAGTAAAATTTATAAAATTCTTCAAATATTCTTCTAAAAAATAGATTTGTAAAAATTAGACGTAATTTAATTAGATATCGAATTGATTGAATTTTTTTTAAAATCCTGCACGAAATATTAACATTTATGATTAGCACATCTCAAGTAAAAGATTTGTTAAATTCGATAGTGAATTGAGTTAAGGTATCGCAGGTGATGAAGTAGCTTTTTCGTAAATTGACCTCGAGTTTCCAGGGAATTTATGCCTGTTTCCCACCGAATTGAAAATGTATATCGAACCGAATTTTTCCACAGGAAAAAAAAATTCTACGTCGAAAGTAAAAAGGGGTAGACTGTCAGGTTGCGAAAGTGGAACCTTCTATTTATGGTGTACCCAGCAGCCCCGTAGATTCCTAATATGATAAGCTATAAAACGGAATTCTAATTTCCATTCGAAAACACAAATTGTAAAACAATTTTCTCAATTTCCTAAATTTCTAAAAATTTCTAAATATCCCTAAATTTCTAAATTTCTTAAATTTCCCAATTTCTACATTTTTCAAAATTTTGCAAATTTCCCAAACTTTCTAATTTTCCGAAATTTCCTAAATTTCTTACCTAAATGTATATCAATAAATTGTTTTAATAAATAGATAAAAAATGTGCAATTTCTTATCATTCATCTGTGGTACGAAAATGCAACGAAGTTAAATTTCACTGATATTCTACACGTTAGTAAATATTGCAGTCATAGCAAGTTAGAAAGTAGCATGTCTGATCTTACGGAGATTAATTATTAAACCCGTTTCCAAATACACTAAGAGTTATGTCTAACCATAACTTCGAGTTCCTGAACTATTTGAAACGGTTAATAGATAGCAACAAGTTTGCCACAGATTACTGAAGATATTACGTTCAACTCATTCATCAGAAATATTCTGATGAAGATGTATGGAGTTGAGGACGTGAGAATTTGACGATGGAGAAATTCGGGGGTTTAGATATTTGGAAATGTGGGAATTTGGGGATTGAGATATTTGGGAAATTGAGAATTTGGAGAAATTTAGGAAATTTGAGAAAATGAGGATTTTCGGGAAAATTATGAAATTTGGGAAATTTAGGAAAATTGGGCAATTTGGAAAATTTGGGAAAATTTGGGAAAATTAGGGAATTTAGGAAATTTAGGAAATCAACTAAATTTAGGAAATTTAGGAAATTTAGGAAATTTATGAAATTTGGGAAATTTGAGAAATTTAAGAAGTTTCAGAATTTCTAAATTTAAGTCTGAAAATTTGCGTACTTCCAAACTAAATAATTTGTAAATTCATAAATGTATAAATACAGTACTGCAGAACTTTATATTTCCGAGTAATTACAACTTCATAAACCTTCAAATAATAAACCTTAAAAATTTCACAAAAACCTATAAAAAAGACAGGTAAAACCAAAAATTCTAAAAATGGTCAAGTTCACATTCCTCATTCAAAGTACGCCATAGCATCCGTCTACATTCATACCGCACATAATTTCGCAACAAATCCGTCAAAACCGAACGGCGCGCGTGCACTCGAAAGTTTGTAAATAACTGTACACTTTGTATATAGCCGTTTCTCCAGGCGAAACGTTCGCAAAAGCAGGAAGCATGTCTGAGAACCGCTGAGCAAAGAGAAAGTTGCGACCGACATATTTTGCGTTCGCGCAACCGTGCGATGTGTACGTTAGTTGGCCCGTTAACATGGAAGACACCCGACAGAGAGATGAAACGAACGAACGAACGGTCTGGACGTACACCAGGAGAAAAAAGGAGCGAGCCGGCGGCGCTAATAGCTTCATTCGTTGCCGTGGAAAGCAGCCCTGCTAAAGCATCAATTAAGGTGTTACGAGCGAGCCGTGTTCGCGCCATTTGCGGCGATCGAGTGGAATTCCTTTTTGCGTGACCGCAACGAACGCTTCCTTCTGACTTCTCCGTTGCGACGACAAACCTCGTTTGCTCCCTTAAATGTACACGTACAGGGTGTTAAGCCTTAACTGGCTAATAAGGACAATCTAGTAGAACATAACTTGTAGTACACTTTTACTCGAATGTTTATTGAGGTTTAATGGGGATTTGGGGGTGAAGGAATTTTGGGATATGTGGATTTGGGGACGTGTGAATTTGGGATATGTGGATTTGGGAATAGAGGAATTTTGCGGTATGTGGATTTGGGGGTGTGAGATTTGGGGATATGTGGAATTTGGGGATGTGGGAATTTGGGGATGGAGATATTTGGCACATAGGAGTTTGGGGATGTAGAGATTTGGGGACAGGTGGAATTTGGGATATGCGAAATTTGGGATATGTGGAATTGGGGGATGTGGGAACTTGGGGATGTAGGAATTTGGGGATGTAGAGATTTGGGGACATGTGAATTTGGGACATGTGGAATTTGGGATATGTGGAATTGGGAGATGTGGGAATTTGGGAATGTAGGAATTTGGGGATGTGGGAATTTGGGGATGGAGAAATTTGACACATAGGAGTTTGGGGACATGTGAATTTAGGACATGTGGAATTTGGGATATGTGGAATTGGGAGATGTGGGAATTTGGGAATGTAGGAATTTGGGGATGCGGGAATTTGGGGATGGAGAAATTTGACACATAGGAGTTTGGGGACATGTGAATTTAGGACATGTGGAATTTGGGATATGTGGAATTTGGGATGTGTGGAATTTGGGGATGTAGGAATTTGGGGATGTAGAGATTTGGGGACATGCGAAATTTGGGATATGTGGAATTGGGGGATGTAGAGATTTGGAGACATGTGAATTTGGGACATGTGGAATTTAGGATATGTGGAATTGGGGGATGTGGGAATTTGGGGATGTAGGAATTTGGGGATGTGGGAATTTGGGGATGGAGAAATTTGACACGTAGGAGTTTGGGGACATGTGAATTTGGGACATGTGGAATTTGGGATATGTGGAAACTTGGGGATGTAGGAATTTGGGGATGTAGAGATTTGGGGATGTAGGAATTTGGGGATGTAGAGATTTGGGGACATGCGAAATTTGGGATATGTGGAATTGGGGGATGTAAAGATCTGGAGACATGTGAATTTGGGACATGTGGAATTTAGGATATGTGGAATTGGGGGATGTGGGAATTTGGGGATGTAGGAATTTGGGGATGTGGGAATTTGGGGATGGAGAAATTTGACACGTAGGAGTTTGGGGATGTAGAGATTTGGGGACATGTGAATTTAGGATACGTGGATTTGGGGATGTAGGAGTTTGCATATGTAGGACTCCTCACATGTAGATATTTGATGACATATGGATTAGGGAACATATGAATTTGGGAATATATGGATTTGGAAAGGTAGAAGTTTCAAAACATGTGAATTTGAACATACAGAACCTAGGTTACATGAAACTTCTGACATGTAGAGATGTGGGAACATATGGATATGGGAACATGAGGATGAGAGTGTATACATTGATGGATTTAGAGATATATGGATTTGTATATGCAGACATTTGGAGATACAGAAATTTATAGAAACTTCTCTGAAATGTATAATAGAAATTTGAAGATATAGGGATTTCAGAATATAGGAATTTATTAATATAGAATTTTAGAAACGTATGAATTCAGGAATTTTTATATAGGAACTTAGGAATGTATGAATTCAGGAATTTTTATATAGGAATATAGAAATGTATCAATGTAGAAATTTTTATATAAATTTGATAAATGAATTTAGAAACATTGATATAGGAATTTAGATATGCATTTGGAAATACATATAAGGAGTTGAAACCCAAAGATTTAGAATAAAATCAATTGAATTTGTTCGTATAAACTGTCTTGCTTACACAGAAATAAATGTATAAAACTATTAATGAGTTGAATCGTTCATTGATAACAGTTGCGGAAGCCAGTGTTTCGTTTCAATAGAACTTTCACGTGTGCAAACACATGCAAAGATAACTCACGTTTCAGAATGATTTACAATCGAGCAGGTAGGGGATAATGTATTATAAAGGGGAGAGATAGGGAGAAATGTCGTAAATTAGAAAAGTTAGAGAATGGTGTGTGGAATATTGCAAGTAACAGAATGAAACGTTTCATGTGCATAGGGGGCACAGAAGAACTGATATGCACATTATCGAATAGATGCGGACCTAGAGAAAATGGCGATATAGGTAGAGACTCATATCTTTACATACGAAAAACTTATTTTTTCTTGATATATTTTAGTTCCATACATATTAAATTGTATAATATTTAATAATTGTATACATTCTTTGTGATTATTATATAAATTGTAGAACGATTTAATTTAATCATATTAAGTGATATTGTACATTATTTGTATAGTATTTAATAATTGACAACTAATAACTTAATAACTAATATTATATGCTAGATAGCAATTTTATAATTGTTAAGGGAAGAAATTACAACGTGCAACGTGAAATTTTAACGGGGAGTTAAAATAACGAATCAGTTTAGAAATGATTACAATTGCAAAGTGAGTAACTGGCTCGAAAGAAGATTTTAATTTGCATTTTTGTAATTTAAACGATTGTAATGGTAATTGTGAACTGTTAGCAGAGTATTCTATTTAAATTAGGGACAGATATGCGCACTTTAGTTTAGAAACGAAGAAACTTCATGATAAGTGATATGAAACATGTGTGGTTAGATTTTGGTGTGTTCATATGTGTACTTCTATTACATATGTGTAAATTCCAAAACTTCTAAAATTCCAGAATTCAAAAATTTTCAAATTTCCAAAATTCCAAACTCCGCAAATTCCAAACTCCCTAAATTCCAAATTTCCCAAATTCCAAATTTCCCAAATTCCAAATTTCCCAAATTCCAATTCTCCCGAATTCCAAATTTCCAAAATTCTAAACTCCCCAAATTCCAAACTTCCTAAATTCCAAATTTCCCAAATTCCAATTCTCCTAAATTCCAATTCTCCCAAATTCCAAATTTCCAAAATTCCAAACTCCCCAAATTCCAAACTCCCCAAATTCCAAACTTCCTAAATTCCAAATTTCCCAAATTCCAATTCTCCCAAATTCCAAATTTCCAAAATTCCAAACTCCCCAATTTCCAAACTCCCCAAATTCCAAACTTCCTAAATTCCAAATTTTCCAAATTTCAGTTTTCAAAAGTTCCAAATTTCCAAAAATCCAAAATCCCAAAATGTAAAAAATTTGAAAATCCCCAAATTTCCAAAATTTCAAAATTCCAAATTTGCAAAATTCCAAAATTCTAAAATTCTACCCAACGAAAACTATGCCAATCCACACCCAAATCTCGCAACCCACTTTTTAAATCACTGTTCCAATCGACCAGACCCGAAGAAGTCGAGTAAATGAACGAATAGGAAATAGGAATAGGAAATTGGCTATTTCTATAAGCTGAAACGCAAGTGTTGGTGAGGTAGAACGGTACTCTAATAAGTCTTGCAAGTCTGCCCTCACTTTCGCTGCGCTTCAGCCCGCCGCGCGCGTACCTACATGCTGAAGCGCGTGACGAGCATACGGGGTCGTCATTAAACGTTCCGAAGAAATAATTTGCTTCGGACGTATATGGAGCAGCCACATGTGTTCCGCGCTTAACCACGTGCCACACAGATATGAGATCTTCGTTTGAAATTAAAAGACCCGCTAAACTCTTGTCATTCCGCTCCCTATTACATCCTAACTACACCCTATTTTCAGTTTTATTGGAATTTTTTAATTTAAAAATTTACATATCTTAAATTTTTATATCAAGAAATTTTTAAATAAAGAAGTTGAAGACTTGAAGAATTTAGAACTTAAAAAATGATTAACTTGTTAGAAATTGAAAAATGATTAACTCACTGGGAATTAAAAAATGATAAATTCAATAGAAATTGAAAAATGATAAATTTAATAGAAATTGAAAAATAATTAATTTATTAGGAATTAAAAAATAATAAACTCAATAGAAATTGAAAAATGATTAATTCATTAGAAATTAGAAAATGTTTAACCCAGTAGAAAATAAAAAATGATTAACTCATAAAAAATTAAATCATTTACTCATAAAAAATTAAATCATTTACTCATAAAAAATTAAAAAATGATTAACTCATTGGAAATTAAAAGATGTAAATACTTAAAAATTAAAAAATACAAATACTTAAAAATTGACGACTAAAAAATGTAAAGTTCTCAAAATCTGTAAACTACAAAATATTTTCGAAATAATTTGAAGTCGTCTAAAGTTCACGTATTCGATTCGAGAAAATTATGAACGATGCAGTTAGTTGCACGCCTATCTTTCCGAAAGGAAGCGATCGTTGCATCCGAGTGAGCATCGTTTAGTCCGGGAATAAAATGGTGTCGAAGATGCTTCGATGTCATTATCAATCGGTGGCGTTAACGAGTGCTGGCCCTGACTTGTCCGGCGCGAATCACCGAGTCATGAACTCGGCTGCACGGTGCATATCTCGGCGTGCACTCTTATTCGTGCGTTGCATAGCCTACTAGCGAATGCAAGTGCAAGGTAGTGCGACGGCTGGTAACCGATAGAGGTGAGCGAAAGTTTCTTACGTCACCCGTACGCGGCTACGAGCAAAGCGCATGGTCGTCGGTTGCGAACTCAACTTCAGTTTCAACGACGTACATACGCGTTGCATTTCTGTGTGCGTTCACAGTCGCGCGGTTTATAACTACTTCTCACTTTAGCGTCTAGAGAAACGTTTTTCTTTCTGATACCTTCGAAAAACTATAATCCTGTTACTCAATCTTTGTACTATAAAAACTATAATCTTTAAAAGCAATATCAAGCTTTTAGAAATAAGCTTTAGATTTCATTCATTTTTGAAAGGCTTGGGAGTTGTTCGAATGTTGCTGTCGTATATATACGTCATGATCAATTATATTTGCTTGACCTGTCGTATATGTACGTCATGATTAAATATATTTGCTCAACCTGTCGTATATATACGTCATGATCAATTATATTTGCCTGACCTGTCGTATATGTACGTCATGATTAAATATATTTGCTCAACCTGTCGCATATATATGTCACGATTAAATATGCTTTTTTTACCCTGTCGTATATATACGTCATAATCAAATATGTTTTTCCGACTCTATCATGATAAAAAGTTTGCTTGGTCTGTCGTATATATACGTCATGTTTAAATATACTTGTTTGATCCTGTCGTATATATACGTCATAATAAAATATGTTTGTCTGACCCTGTCATGATAAAACGTTTGCTTGGCCTGTCGTATATACACGTCATGTTCAAATATATTTGTTTCACCATGTCGTACATATGTATACGTCGTAATAAAATATATTTACTTGGCCCTATATATTACTAGACCCTTGACGTATATATACGTCATGATTAAAGCTAGTTAATATATATATGTACATATGAATATTTTGATCGATATAATTAAACTTCAATATCAAATCATATTTGGTTAACACAGACATCTAATAAATTTCATTTTTTTTAATACAGAAAATTGCAGTATACAATATGGAAATTTGACAGCAATGCAAAAAATCTTTCCAATAATTTAGAAACTTAACAAACCCCTTACAAGTTGCATACCAATAATCAATAGAAGTACAATGTTGAACCGACAGAACAAGATACAAGTTGTCCAATAACGTGTCTTTTGACAGGTTCGTAGAAAGCGAAGCAGGTTAAAGATTTTTCGTTAATTCTGACCGGTAATTCGAGTCCGACACGTTTTGATTAACGAGGGACACGTTAGAGAGACTCGATAAGAATGAAAATTGTCGATCGCGACGGAGCGTGGCGGAAGCGTTGTGAATCGCGCTTAAAATGACCCGTCACGAAGCAACGACCCGGAAGCGATAACCGCGCGCGAGGTCGAAACCACGGTCGATAAGGAGGTCGGTCGCACACCAGCTCGTCACTTTTACAGGGTGGGATCAGTCCGTGTGGACACGGCTAATCGAAAGCAATCTGAGACAACACCGATGCGTTTCTGACATATTGCGATCGTGCCGACAACGCGCCACCGGATTTGATATATTGTTATTTTTCACGCGACCCGTGGAGGACTGTCGTGCTATTTGATCGAATATTTCATCGGTACGGTCGATACTTGTTCGAGAGTGGTTCTTGGCTTTTCTAGGAAAAATCGCGACCCGGTGATTTTAAAATAGAAAGTATCGAGTTTGGAGATGTGGTGGTTTTAGGGAATATGGTGAATTAGGGAATTGTGGGTTTGGAAATTTAGGGAGGGAAATTTGGAAGTCTGGGGAATTTGGGGAATTTGAGGATTGGTAGTTGTGAGATAAGGAGGATAGAGATTTGGAAATTTTGGAGTTTGGGGAATTTGGAAATTCGGGGTTTTGGATTTGGAAATTTTGAAATTGGGGGTTTGGGATTTGGTAATTTAGGAATTTTGGAATTTTGGGATTTTGAGGATTTTGGGAGTGGGGGATTTGGGGATTTAGGGGTTTAGGAATTTGGGGAATTTAGAAATTGGCAATTGTGAGATGAGGAAGTTTGAGATTTGGAAATTTTGGAACTTGGGAAATTTAGAAATACAGGAGTTGGAATTTGATAATTTAGGAATTTTGGAATTTTGGGACTTGGGGATTTTAGAAGTGGGGGATTTAGGGATTTAGGGGTTTAGGAATTTGGGGGAATTTAGAAATTGGCTATTATGATATGTGGAGGTTTGAGATTTGGAAATTTAGGAACTTGGGAAATTCAAGTTTCCAAATAAAAAGCTACCAAACATTCGAATTTGAACATTTCCACCCCCATAGTTCCCTTTAAACATTTCCACTCCTGTAGTTATACCTCTTGCACAAGTGATGCAAGTGAAATTTCGTTCCATTACCGAATGAAGTAACCTAACAAAAAATTCTATCGGAAACTGCTATATAATTCAAATAAAATTACAGTATTAAACAAAATTATGTAGAAAGTAATATTCGAATAAAATGCAGTCTATATCGCCGGAAACCGATTCCGTTTCTCTAGCTCCGCGAATTTATCCAGACGAAGTTTTCTTCCTTTTGCGTTCTTCCGCCCCCGTTGGTAGACAATCGTGGCCGAATGAAAATTCGCGTGCGACGCGAACCGAGAACATTGCGACACAGGCATGTCGCAGCGTGAATATCACTTAACAGGTACCCGCGATATGTTGCAATGGCCTAGAAGCGGTAACTAGGCGGAGGGTGAGAAACATCGAACAATGTAATGTATACGACCCTACATCCTTGGAAATTGCTCAACGAGTCCATTAAAACGAAGGAAACGAAGGAATTCGCGCTTCGCTCGGATTCAACGTGCCTCGGCGTCCTTTCTTCCTCTTCTTCTTCGCTCTTTTTGTGCCAACGAACATTTAGAAGATAACTCGGTCGTTTGTAATTTACTACCGGGGCAAAAATAACCCTGGAACGAGAAAGGACAGTATCGGGAGTGTGGAATTCACCTTCTTTCGTCGTGATTGCCCACTGAGGGATGAAACTTCCCCTTGCATGCCACGGTTTTTCTTACTAGGGTACGTTTAACTGTTCATTCGCAACTTCATTGAAGTTCATTCAGAAAGAAAGAAGTTGGCGCTGGTGAAAATATGGAAGATGTTTTGAGAGCAAATGGTAGACCAGACTTTGGTAGACTGAATTAATTATTGGAGATGGACTAGACTTTATCTTTTATTAACTCGCTTAAATTATTGATGTTTAGATATTTATATTTAGTACACGGGGATTAAGAAGGGGAGGATATTTTCAGAAGTCTTTTTTAACTATTACACTATTTATTAATGAATAATTATATTTAAAATTGAATCTTCTCTTCCTTAGATGAATAAGTAAGAACTGTAAGAATGAATGTCGTAGGTTTTTATCTTCTTAAGATGAATAAAATTGTATCTAACAGAGAATATTATAATTTTCATTTTCAAATGGTTAAATAAAAATTGTGCCTAACAGAGAATGTTTTAAATTTTCATCTTCTTAAGACAATGAAATAAGAATTGTATCTAACAGAGAATATCTTAAATTTTCATCTTGTTAAGATGATTAAATAAAAATTGTATCTAACAAAGAATATTTTAAATTTTCATCTTCTTGAATTGATTAAATAAAAATTGCATCAAATAAAGAACATCTTAAATTTTCATCTTCTTAAGATAATTAGAATTATCTTATTATCTTAAGATAATAAGAATTGTGCCTAAGAAATGTCCTACGTTCTCATTAAGATAAGTAAATAAAAATTGCATCTGCAACAGGGTGTCATACTTTCCTCTTCCTAACAATTAAATCCTAAGAATTACATCTAAAAATCATATGTTCTATCTTCCTAAGATAAATATAACATTCTGAATCTCTTAAATTTATCTTAAGTTAAAAAATTAAAGTTCTCGAGATAAAAAGTTCGTACTTTCCTAAGAATAAAGGGGTTTCGAGCACCAAAAAATGCATCGAGGGTGAATAGCATCTCCATGGTTCCCAACCCCATTGGGAACACAGGTCCTCAGGTTGGTTCGAAGTGTCCATACGAAAGCTAGTTGTGGACGCGGCTTAACGAGCATGAGCGTCGTGTTGCAATGGCCCAGAAGCGGTAGCTAGGCGAAGGGTCAAAAACACCGAGCGGCACGGTTTCTAGGCCATGCGCTGCTATCTATAAACCCCTGCGAGCTTCACTCTTGCCCTCCCTTTCGTCTCTTCCTCCGCCCCTGTAACAGCTCGATCCTCTACCTACACCACCTACGGAGCTGCACCTACACTTCCATACCTAGGTCACCTTCTCTCTCGCGCTCTCTCCCTTTCTCTGCTTCTAGTTCTTTCTCTCTCTCTGTCACTCTCTCTCTCGTCGCGTAGATCTCGCTTTCGCTTCGTTCGTTTGTTCGTAGGCCGAGCCATCCGAGGCGATACCACGTTCAGGAGTTCGAGATACACGCAGAGAGAGAAAGAGAAATTATAAGACGAACTCGAAATAGAGGGAGCTGCGAAATTTTACGGTACCACGAAACGCAGTCGAAAGGTCAATCAAATTTTATGAATTATTCATTCGAACGAGTAATTTGTGGAAATCGTTGAATTTTTGTTGCGGACATTTATCGGACTTTCAGGTATTGAACCTTTCTGGTATATGGTTTTCAAATATCAAACCTTTCGAATATACGGGATTTAAAGGTCGTATCAGCATAACGGGTATATGTGCAGTTCGTTATGAAAATATTTTAAACAATTTAACAATTTGTTACGGCAAATTGTAGAATAGTAGTGTGATAGTATAGCAAAATAGTGAAATAGTTGCATAGTAAAGTGAAACTAATAGAAGAGCAATGATGAAGAATAAGATAGTAACATTTTATGATGTAACTGTAGAATAGTTGTATAGTAGAACTGGTTAAGGAGTAGAATATTTGAAGAACAATATAGTAATACAATAATATAGTAGTATAGTGAAATAGTGGAATAATAAAATGAAAATAATAAGTAGTATAGGATAATGCTATAGTAAAATAATACATTAGTAATGTAGTGGTATAACGGTATAATATTATAGTAGAATAGTATGGTAGTGTTATAGTATAGTAGTATAGTAATAGTATAATAGTATAGTTGTTTAGTAATATAGTATAATTGTATCACAGTATAATAATATAATTCAATAGTACAGTGATATAATATTATAGTGGAACAGTACACTTGTATAATAATATAGTTGGGTACAATAGTTGTATAATAGTACATTAATATAGTAATATAATAGAACAGTATAATAATATAGTAGAATAGTATAATATATAATATAGTACAATAGTGTAGTGATATAATAGTATAGTGGAACAGTATACTAGTACAATAATATAGTCGAGTATTATAGTAGTATATCTGTGTAATAGTGTAGCAATATAGTAGAACAATATAATAATATTGTAGTATAGTAGTATAGTAGAATAGTATAATAAAATAATAGTAAAGCAGAATACTATAGTGGTATAGTAGTACAGTATAATAGTACAGAAGTGAAATAATATAGTCGAGTACTATAATGGTATAATAATACAATGGAATAGTAATAAAGCAAAATACTATAGTACTATAATAGTATACTACACCAGTATAGTAATACAACAAAACAGTAACCTACAGTGAAAAACCAAAATGACAGTACAGCAGCCTAACAGTATAATAAAATAGTAGCACATTACATCAATAAATCACCACAACGAAATGACAGAATGTCTAAATCCATCCTCAAAGAGAGAAATCGTGGGTCGACACATCCCGAAGTAAACAGAGCTAAAATGTGGGTTCAAGCGAATAATTTGAAGCAGTAACCCTCTTATGTCAGGGAATACCTTCTCGATATCGAACCTGTAGATCGGCCTCGAGTAATTCGGTGCTTAAACTTGACAATGGACAGACGAATGGTTGGACTTGAACGGGGGAAATAATGCGATACGCGTGCACGCACATTATACGAGCTTCTTATGCGGTTATACAACCGATCACGTATGTATATCTGCGAACCCGGTTCGCACGAAAGTGCCACGCGGACCCGATCGCTCTCTCTTCCGCCAGTGGTGCTCATCTATTTTCAATTTTCTATCAAATCGATTATTGGAATAGGTTTCGATTCATCTGGAATAGGTTTCGATTCATTTGGAATAGGTTTTTATTTGTTAATGTGGAATTATTGGTTTGTTAGAGGTGGCTTGTCGGAAATTTTTTGGAGAGAATTGATTGTTTGGGGGATTAATAGTTTAGGGTTGGTTTATGGATTCCTTAGGGTTGGCTTGTGGATTGATTCAGTATTTTTTGGAGGTTTGTTAGGGAGAGATTTGGTAGAGTTTTTGGTTGGTTTCTTGGAATTTGGAGAGTCATAGGATTGGGGGATTATTTGGGAATTTAAGGATTTGAATATTGAAGACTTTGGGATTTTGAGAATTTGGGGATATAGGGGTTTGGAAGTTTGAGGATTTGGGGAGTTACAGAGATGGAAGTTTGAGAATTTGGGGAGTTGGAGAGTTGAAAATTTGAGAATTTGGGGCAATAGAAATTTGGAAATTTGGAAATTGAGGAATTTAGAGATTTGGAAATTTGAGAATTTGGGGCAATAGAAATTTGGAAATTTAGGAATTGGGAAATTTAAAGATTTGAAAATTAGAGAATTGGGGAATTTAGAAATTTGGAAGTTTGAGAATTTGGGGAGTTGGAGAGTTGGAAGTTTGAGAATTTAGGGCAATAAAAATTTAGAAATTTGGAAATTGGGGAATTTAGAGATTTGGAAATTTGGGAATTGGGGAATTTAGAGATTTGGAAATTTGCGAATTGGGGAATTTAGAAATTTGGAAGTTTCAGAATGCGGGAATTTAGGGATTTTACGAACGTGAGAATTTGGGGTTATATAGAATTGTAAATTTGAGAATTTAGAGAGTTAGAGAATTTGAAGTTTAAAAATTTGGAAAGATAGAAATATGGTAAATTTGAGAATTTGAGAAATTAAAAAGTTGGAAAGAGAATTTGGAGATATACAAGTTTGGACACTTCAAGACTCCGAAGTCCTACAATACAAAAATTTCAAAATTCAATTAAGAAATATACCGATTCTAAAATTCGAAAATTTGAGATTGCTTGCAGTTTCATGGCATTCGCATTCGATTGCCATCAGCCCCCTCGAAATTTCTCAGGAAACCTTAATGGCTTAATTCCAAGTAGCGTCTCGTGCAAAGACAATCGATTCTATTACGGTACCAATAATCCATCCGCGATCCAGCAGAAACATAAGCCCGTTGCGCGATACTCGGCAAACAGGACGTTGTCGGCCCACGTAGTCGTATCGATTTCCGTGGCGAACTCTACTCGTTAACCGATTAACAACCAGTATTATAATTCATGCATCCGTCTCAACGGATGATGCAACGATTACGAAACGCTGACAGCCGCGTCAAGAAGGGGGACTCTAAAGAGAAGTAAAAAAAAAAAGAAATGAACGTAATCGAACGACAGGGGAAAGTTGCGAGTGAAATTCAACGATTTTTCTCCTTCTTCTTCTTCGTCTTCTTTTTCATCAGAATCCGGTCTCATGATTCGGGATGCAGTCTGCAAACGTTCTCCCTTCTCCACCGTTCGCGCTCTTTTGTAGCCACGGTTAACGCGGTTCAACTAACTTTCACTTAAACGAACACTCGCTTCCTGATCGTGCGACGAACCAGTCGCATGATCGAACTAGGAAAACGTGATTATGTAAACGCTCGAATCGATCAGGTTAACCAGCTGGGGATTTTTTTCGGTCGGCCAATTGCGCAGCTTGAACCTTTGCTTTGTTCAAGGACGACCGTGGGCCGCAATCGTTTTCAACGTACTAATCGCGAAAGTGAAACCTAGTTTGTCGGAGCCTCGTAGTGGAAGAGCAACGACCGAGTTATATACTTAAAATCGGGACAATCGAGCTCTCGATGGCTTCGCTAACTTTATGCGATTTCTTCCTTCTAGTGTTTTCACGTATTGGGAATTTTTATCTACGTTCAAGTTCAGTATGGGACTTGGGATACTTCTACTTTTATTCATGGTTCAAGTTCAGTATAATAATCTGCTGATAGGTAGATCACTTGTGGGATGCGATACTCTTATTGATTTCAAGATATCTGATTCGTATGGGGTTCAGAATATTGCTACATTTAGTTACATTCGAGTTTAGCAAAATAACATGATAATATATTAACTAAGTCACTTATGGAATGTGATAATCTCCTTCATTTGAAGATATCTGATTCATATGGGGTTCAGAATATTGCTACATTTAGTTATATTCAAGTTTAGTAAAATAATATGATAACCTACTAGCAAAGTCACTTATGGGATGTGATACTCTCCTTCACTTGAAGATATCTGATTCATGTGGGGTTCAGAATATTGCTACATTTAGTTGCATTCGAGTTCAGCAAAATAATATGATAACCTACTAGCTAAGTCACTCATCAGATGTGATACTCTGCTTCATTTGAAAATGTCTGACTCCTGAAATTCTCAGAATACTTGTACTTTTATTTATAGTTGAGTTTAGCAAATAATTTGATAATCTATTACCTAAATCACTCCACAGATGTGATATTTTACTTGCTTTGAAAATATGTGATTTGTGTGGGGTTCAGAATACTCCTACTTTTATTCAACTTATAATATAAGAAAACAGAATATTAATTTGTTGACCAGATCGTTTGTAAAGCCCAACTTCTTTTCATCTGAAAATATGTTATTCATATTCAATTTAGAATATTGATATTCATTTTTAAATTGAAGTTTGCAAAGTAGTATATTATTTCCTCATTTAGGAAGCTTCTTACATGTGATACTTTGTTTGATCAGAAAAAGTCTGATACGTTTACAGATTAGATAATTGCTAATTTCATTTAAATCATTGTTTGAACGATTAATTGAACAAAATGATGTATTAATTTGATACTAAAGTCACTTTGTATGAAAATTTGAAAAACTTCGACAATATAGGATTCATACAAATCGAATTGTGAGAAGTCTCACGACAGGATAATCAATGAAAGGTAATGCACGTATCATAGTCCTCTTTTGGTATTGTGGCTAGAACCTTTGTTTCGCGTTTTCTAGGTGCGATGATTCAAACGGAACAGAGTAGGCGTAACCGTAGGAGTCGCAAGCAAGTCGTGGTTTATCACTTCGAAATCGAGGGTGAAAACTTTGAAAAAAAAGTTATACAAACTTTAACGATTTCCTTTAATTTTACGATTCGATTTGGAACCAGAGAGAAAACAGCGCAGCTACGCTGCAGCGATCATGTCACTTCGCTTCCTGTTGCGTAACCTAATTAACCACTTATTTAATACCGACCCATCGACCGCAAACCATAGAGTAATAGAAATGCGGCATGAAAGAATCGAGAAAAAATGTGATGGAAAGCTGCGGAGGATCACGTTATCAAACTATCGATATCTTCATTTATTGAAAGCATAACATTTTTTTTAATCATACATATTTCTAATGAATTCTATTGAATTCTAATGAAGTCTATGAAGGCTGTTTTGATAAGATCCTCGCAATATTCAACTCGAGCAATTTGTTGCGCTTGCCTGTGATTTTGTGACACGGTGACGGAAGTCGCATTAAACGCCATAAGTTTACAATTCGTTGCTCGATTCCAATAATGACTGTTGTGTTTTATAGGGGAGGTATACTGTTTTCAGGTAACATGTTTTAATAGATGACGCTAGTTTTCCTTAAAGTTAAAAAGTTACTTTTTGGACATACTGTGTACTTGATCTGAATATAAAATGTAAGTGATGTCGTACCCGGGTTGAAAAATAGGAAAATTTGTAAGCGTGGCATCATTAACGATATCGAATGGTTGAATCGGTTTGTCCGATGGATTGGTTGTTGGAAGCGCGCTCTCGTGGTCGAAGCTTTGAAAGCCCCCCACGGCTCTAGAGCGTAAGTTTATTGCCAAAGTTTTTGGACACAACGACCGCGGGTAACCCTGGGCACGGGGAATAGGCCATTGCGCACTCGCGTTGCGAACCTTTCGACGTGCATGCACGAAACGACGTAATCTCGCCCAGGGTTACCCCTCGTCCCCCTTTTCCCGTCTCTTACGTGTCCTTCCCCACCCTCTAGCCCCCTTCCTGCTCTATCGTTTCGATCGACACCTCGACTTTTCTCTCGCGGGATAGAACTTGATTTATTAGCTTTGTCGCGCTAAGCCACGCGACCGATTGCGTAACTCGCGAACCTAATATCCGAATCGCCATTTTTCGCGTCATCGATCTTTTCCAGGGCGATCGTTAACCCTTTCATGCCACGCAGTTACTCTTCGTTACATTCTGTTATAGGACGAAAATAGGATCGTTTGAAAATAGTCATTGGATAATGGGATCGTTTGTAAATAGTTATCGGATATAGGATCGTTCAAAAATAGTTATCGAATGAGAGGATCGTTTGAAAATAGTTATCGCATAATGGGATCGTTTAAAAATAGTTGTTGGATAGTTGGATCATTCGAAAATAGTTGTCAGATAGTAGGAACGTTAGGAAATGGTTATCTTTCCCGATTTCCAACTTTTTCAATTTCCACATTTCCCAATTTTCAAATTTTCAAATTTTCAAATTTCCCAATTTCCACGTTTCCCAATTTCCACGTTTCCCAATTTCCACATTTCCCAATTTCCAAATTTCCAAATTTCTAAATTTCCTAATTTCCAACGTTCCCAATTTCTAAATTTCCTTATTTCCGACGTTCCCAATTTCTGAATTTCCTAATTTCCAACGGTCCCAATTTCTAAATTTCCTAATTTCCAACGTTCCCAATTTCTAAATTTCCCAATTCTCATATTTCCCAATTCCCAAATTTCCAAATTTCTAAATTTCTAAATTTCCCAATTCTCATATTTCCCAATTCCCAAATTTCCAAATTTCCAAATTTCTAAATTTCCCAATTCTCAAATTTCCCAATTTCGACATTTCGCCATTCCCAATTTTCCCAATTTCCACATTTCCCAAATTTCTAAATTTCCCAATTCCCATCTTTCATATTTTGCAATACAACAGAAAAGCAATATATCTAATTTTGCTACATTCTCTTATTTTACCCCCCGTGTTCATTCATCGATCAACGTTCATTATACTCATTGATCAAATACGTGATTTCGAACAATCTCGATCAAGATCGACTCGTAATTCTGTCCATTTATCCTACCGTCATGAAAAGCCAGCGCGAAAATAGGTGAGAAGGTGATCACGACGAAAGAGAGAGTGAGGAAAGTGGGAGGGGAGCAGCAGGTACTACAAGAGCGTTAAATAATCGTTTTAATTAGGTTATGCACGAGGAAGTGACCTATGCGAGAGGCTGAACCTCGAGACTCGAGACCTTCTGCTGCCTTGTCTTCTCTCCACTGCCAAAACTGCTGAATAACACCATCCCCTCTCGTCCTCTTTGATTCTTCGATTTACTGTAATGACGTGGACGGGAATTTGTCTGCTTCGCACAGTGATTCTCAATTATGCTTTCAAGAAATGCAATAACATTTACATTTTGGTGGTGTAAATTGACTTTGCAAATTGAACGTGTTTTTTTTTCATTTCTAGTAATTAGAGGTGCGTTGCTAATGATTTTGTAAGGGTTATGTAATGGAAATTGTTAGGAAAGTATTTTAGGTATTTAGAGAAGTACTTAGTGGGTTTTATAATTGAGAAGTGAGGAGGTATTCAGCTGTGAGTTATGAAGGCTCAATTTTGTGTGGTTGCGGTATTTTGGTATTTGGGGTATTTTTGTATTGCGTTGGATTACTACGCGTTGGTTAACTACGCGTTAGATTACCACGCGTTAGATTCCTACGCGTTAGATTACCACGCGTTAGATTCCTACGCTTAGAATTACTATGTGTTGCATTACTACGCGTTGGACTAATATGCGTTGGATATCCACACGCTGGATTACTACGCGTTAGATTACCACGCGTTAGATTCCTACGCTTAGAACTACCATGCGTTGCATTACTACGCGTTGGACTAATAAGCACTGGATATCCACACGCTGGATTACTACGCGTTAGATTACCACGCGTTAGATTCCTACGCTTAGAACTACCATGCGTTGCATTACTACGCGTTGGACTAATAAGCGCTGGATATCCACACGCTGGATTACTACGCGTTGGACTAATAAGCGCTGGATATCCACACGCTGGATTACTACGCGTTAGATTACCACGCGTTAGATTCCTACGCTTAGAATTACCACGCGTTGCATTATTACACGTTGGATTACTACGCGCTGAATATGCACACGCTAGATTACTACGCGTTGGATATCCACACGTTGTATTATTACGCGTTGTATTACTACGCGTTGGATTACTGCGCGCAGGATTACCACGCGTTGCATTACCACGCGTTGGATTACCACGCGTTAGATAACTACGCGTTATCCGAAGCTGCCGCTCACGCGTCTGCGCATGGGTAATCCTCGCGCTCTGATTGGTCCGTGTTTTTTCTTAACCCCTTGCCGTGCTTTAACGAGTCTCACTCGTGACGCACTCACAACTCAAATGTGATTAATGTTACTCAAATTTTGAATACTCTTCAACCTGAATTTTAGATCCAACTATAATTTGCGTTGTCAAGTATCCCTGAATATAAAATACTTAGAACATTTTAATTTTCTTTGTTCGTTTTAATGTTATAGTCCTGAATGGTTAGTCTTGACTGACGCACCTTATAAATAAATGGCACGGCAAGAGGTTAATAATTCGAAAACGAAGCTTCAAACCCCATTTCTGCAAAGGGAAATCTTATTCAAAATCACATCAGCAATCTCCCATTTCAGGGACACACTAATTACGCGACAGCCTGTATACAAGAACGTATAAATACTTGCATAGTAAAACTCTCAATAACGCAAGTTGTTCTATCACGTCGAAGCAAAATCGAGTCCGATTATGAAATTGTCCCTAGATCCGAGTAAACGTGTCGAGTATCGTTTGACACGAACAATTTCTCTTTCTCGCGTGTATTTGAGCGTTACGAAACGCGTCGAAGGCACCGATTGTCGATTTCCTAGAGAACATCGATTACGGGAGTTACGGCGGTATACACCGTGACCGAGGTCGACGGCCGATAACCAGTTACATAAAAAAAAAGACGGCGAAAGAAAAGAAAAGAAAGGAAAACAAAAAAGGGAAAGAACGAAGGAAAAGAAGCGTATCCGTGGACCGAGTTCGTTTTTCTTTTCGAGGCAGGATCTACGGCCGGTTGCAACTTTCTCGAATTAACTGGCAACGATCTCGACCGTCTCGATTGCAAGTCGGTCGCGGCGACAGTAGCGGTGCTTGTTAGTAGACAGCCTATCGCGGTTACGCAACTAGTGAAACTACCTGGCGGCGAACGTTCATGAAAAATAAATCTTCCTAGGTCGATTTACGCTTTCCGGACGAACAAGTTAACTGGGGAGACTCGTGGTCGTTAACCCTTCGGGGACGCGCTGTTTCTGAATGATTATTTCGAACGCGTTCACAAAGTTCTTATAGAACACAAACAAAGTTCTATTATAATTTTAGAAATTTTTGTATTTGGGAATTCGTAATTTTGGAAATTTGCCTTTTGGGGAATTTAGAATGTTGGGTTTTAGAAATTTCGGATTTTGAGATAATAATAGGGGAGTTAATTGGGAGCGTGGAAAATTGGAAATGTAGGAATTTGGGGATGTAGGAATTTGGGGATGTAAGAATTTGGAGATGTAGGAATTTGGGGGCGTACCAATTTGGGAATATAGGAATTTGGGGAGACCGAGATTTGGGAGCGTAAAAATTTGGAAACGTTGGAATTTGGGGAGACAGAGATTTGGGAGCGTAGAAAATTGGGGATGCAGGGATTTGGGGAGATAGAGATTTGGGAGCGTAGAAATTTGGGGATATAGAAATTCGGGGAGACAGAGATTTGGGAGCGTAGAAATTTGGGGACGTAGGAATTTGGGGACGTAGAAATTTGGGGAAACAGAGATTTGGGAGCGTAGGAATTTAGGGATATAGGAATTCGGGGAGACAGAGATTTGGGAGCGTAGAAATTTGGGGATATAGGAATTCGGGGAAACAGAGATTTGGGAGCGAAGAAATTTGGGGATATAGAAATTTGGGGAAACAGAGATTTGGGAGCGTAGAAATTTGGGGACATAGCAATTTAAAACATGTCTCTCATTTAACATCTCGTTCCGCCTTAATCGTCAATGATGAATATTAAACGAATTGAAAGACGAAACAGAAAAATGTCGCATGAATAATTTGTGGTATGTCTGACCATATATATCGATTGATGGTGAATGTTTTGAAATAAGTATGAATAAGTTTTTAAGAGGAAACAGAAGAATCGCAACACAGACGCAGCGAGTCGGTCACGGTGACAGTAGTAGCAGCCAGCAGTGAGCAGCCTAGTAGAATTACGCAACTAGTGAAACTATCCCGGCAGCAGCAGTGCCGGTCAGCCAACTAGACAGTGTTCGTCTCGTTACGATATATCTATTATTCTATTAATAAATATATTTATTATATAAATATATACGTTCTATAATTACATACATTCGATAAATGCACAAATGCAAATAACTTCGATATATCAATTTTGCAAATATCAGAACTGATACAAATATTTAAAAACTGATTGCATGCTTTAAATTTTTATTTGTAGAAATAAATGTAGAACGCAGACTTTGATTTGTAGAAATATTTCACCCAAAAATATTGATACAGTACTTTCTCTTAAAAATCACTGAAAAGGTTAAAAATCTACTAATTTATTTATCTTCATGAAATTTGCATTTTTTGGAATAATTTTGTTTTTACAGACAACGTGGATGTATACCATCGCGGTTGTAACGGTAATTGAACATGAATCTTGCAAATGAGAAATTGAATATTAAATTTGCAAAAGAGTAGTCATTGAATGCGAACAAAGAAGGACCTTCAATAACATTGCACAGCTTCCTGGATATTGCAATTTTATTACCGATTTGTGTATACGCTGTGGAAACTACATAAGCGATTCATAAAATTGATTCAACCTCGAATGTACGCATCTGAATTCGTGGAACGATTATTTTGACAGGAACAAATTTTTATTTCGTGCTGAACACTCTGAATTATAACTACCGTTTGTTATTTATTAGTTTTGTTATAACATACGTGTTTTGTAAACGTGCAATTTGCAACCATGTATGTTTTATCCTGTGGACATTTTCGATATTTTTATATTATATTATATTTGAGTTTTTATGTTTTTATTATGTTATATACACTTTTAGTGTTCCTTATATATTTTAGAAGCTTATTTTTCATATTATTTTCTTTATGTTCTTTAATATTATTTTTTTATGTATTTTTTATTTATATATATTTTTTGTATATTTTGTATATTAATACATTATTTCCTACATTTCCTGTATTATTGATATAAAAAATAATCAGTTCATGAAATTGTATGGAGCTTCATTAACAGTTTCATGATATGTCATACATATATTGATCAGTTTACAACCTCGCACTGTTTATTTTACAGTTATACCTCGTTATCAATATCCCATTAAATCCTCAGTTATTAATAATTATCAACAGCATCCAGAAATATCATTAAACCATAAATAACTTATTTAAACTATATCCTACATAAATTCATTTTTATATTACCATATATCAAGTCTTCTTTTACAATATTACACATGCAAATCCTTTCAACGTTCTTATTAATCACTCCATCAATTAATGTCCAAAAGATTATAAATTTTCTATCACGTAACATCGTTCATTATAAAATATCGTTACACTGTTACGCCATACGTAATACGTCACGTTATTAATACGAATCGATCGAATATGTTGTTGAATTTTGCCGAGCGACGGAAAGAGAGAAAAAATTAGAGCAACGATGCGAGACGAGGGTATCGACCGATCGATTTTCTCGAGTGTTCCTCGTGCATCCACGATCGACAGGTAACCGATAGTTTCACTAGTTGCATAACGAACAGCCGTGCTACACGGTGTCAAACAGCCGGAGCGTGTTGTAATACAACAAGAAGCGAACTTCCCACACCATCGCAAAGTATAAGCCTTTAAACGAACCGAAGCATTTCATTTCGAGCTGGGAATTGAATCGAGCACCTACCTAAGTCCAGCAAACGAGCATTTCTTTTTATACTTTTCCGTTCTCACTCTCTTTTACTTTTCTTCGTTTGCGAGGAAACGAGAAATTTTAGGAAATAGGCTCTGAGATCGAGCAAGGATAAAATGGTAATTAAATTGGGAATTTGGTAATTTAGGCTAGTTAGGAATTTTGGAATTTTTTTTGTGTTGGAATTTGGGAATTTTTAATTTTTAGGAATTTGGGAATTTTTAATATTTAGGAATTTGGAAAAATTTGATATTTGGAAATTTGGGAATTTGGGAATTTGGGAATTTTTAACTTTTAGGAATTTGGGAATTTTTAATATTTAGGTATTTGGGAATTTTTGATATTTGGAAATTTGGGAATTTTTTATATTTAGGAATTTGGCAATTTTTTACATTTAGAAATTTAGCAATTTTTAAGATTTAGTTTGGCAATTTTTGATAATTAGAAATTTGGTTAATTTTTAATATTTAGAAATTTGAGGATTTTTAATATTTAGAAATTTAGTAATTTTCAACACTTAGGAATTTGGAATAATATTATTATAGAATTAAATATATAACCTTCAGTATACCTACTGAAAGCATACATACATCACTTCTATATACAATAAACTCTAAAATCCTATTTAACATATGTCACATATGACATATGATAAACACCCGAAAACACATAGAACACACAACCAATCTAAACTCAAAAACTAACTAAAAAGTAAGACTAATACCACAAAGTACCTAGAGAATACTATTACTATAATATTAAGAGCACATTATAAAAGAAAATTGAGAACCACGGAGTATAAGACGGCAACGTACTCGCGTTATCTCGTCGATGAACGCAGTAGAAGTGCATCGCAAGCGGTGCAACAGTTGCAGGCTTAGTTTGCGCTCGGCTGATAGGGTTGCGCAAACGTCATCGAAAAGTTCATGATACAAAGTCACGTTACGAAAACGGCGAATGACGCGAGCGCCTCGTTATACATCGACAGCGAGAGCGAGAACGAGAGGAACGAACGAGGGAGTGCATCGGTGAATGTTAATGCCAATTCGAACACGGCTGTAATAATAATACCGGCGCCATGGCGATCGAGCACACGCTCGCTTGCACGCGCCCACCGCGGCAGCCTCTCGATTTCAATCCGAACCAGAAGACTTGCTGTCTCTTTATGAGGTCCCGAAACTCGTTTCGTTTCGATCCTTTATTATTTATTTGCGCTTTTTAAGTTTTGCGTGCCTTTGCGCATGTACTACTGCGCATGTTCTTATGCGCATGTACTTCTGCGCAGGTACCTCTGCGCACATAACACTGCGCATGAAGGTACTTTTGTAGGTTATGACTCTAGGATTTATTAGTTGAAAAGTTTATTGAAATCTTTGCAAATTATTACTTTTCTGTTATATATTGTTACTATTGTCTTTTACTATGTTTATCACATTTATTACACTACAGATTTATTTTTGCAGACAGCAACTCTAGGACTTACTAATTGAAATGTTTATTGAATTCTTTGCAAATTATTATTTTTCTGTTATATATTGTTACTATTGTCTTTTACTATATTTATCACATTTATTACACTACAGATTTATTTTTGCAGACTGCAACTCTAGGACTTACTAATTGAAAAGTTTATTGAATTCTTTGCAAATTATTATTTTTCTGTTATATATTGTTACTATTGTCTTTTACTATATTTATCACATTTATTACACTACAGATTTATTTTTGCAGACTGCAACTCTTGAACTTATTAGGTAAAAAGCTTAAGGAATTTATTTGAAGTTATTATATGTCTATTATTACCACATTTATACCACGACATATCACCCATGTTTGAATGACGCATGAATTTATATTTGAGCTAATCTACACATCTTATACAAAATAATAGTAATTATGCAACAATAACTGACTTTATTAAATATTAAATATTGTAAGGCATAGTACGTATAATTAAACATTGTCAGAGTAACTGATCAGGTTTCTTGAGAATAAGATTACTATTAATTAGCGTTCTTAACAAATTTAACGTAAGCGTTCAAAGTGCTGATTGTAACTACTATGTGTTTCACTGACCTTGTCACAAGTGTAACATTATGGATCTAGTTTTGTAGTAAGTCTAAATACTGGTTGAAAAGTTTAACGAGTTCATTTGATATTATTATTTCCTTATTAATAATTGTTGTTGCCTTTATGTATAACAGTACAGACCTGGTTAAAAATACTTATTTCAAAAGAAGATAGGTGCTACATTTCGCGAAGAAGAAATCCACTTAAAATCGCGAAATTTCCATGAAATTGATTGAACTCGTGCCAGCTCGGGCGTGTTCCCGATTTTATATGCCACTTTTGGCAAAACTTCCGTTTTGCAGCACCGAATGCTTCCAATTTAAGGAGATACCTTTTGGGAAATTAATGGGCGAATGACTGACTTTAGTCCTAAATCTAGGAGTCAAGGTGTAAAAAATATAGGGTCTGATTTGAAGATTTGAAAATCTACGAATGTCATTTACAGATCAAAGTGTTTAATCGTCTAAAGATCTGAGGATGTAGAAGTCTAAGAATCCAAAAATCTCGAATTCTAAACAGTCAGAAATTTAACATCCCTAATTCTAGAAATTTAGAAACCCCTTAGAAGGTTTCTCCCTAAAGTAGAAATCTATAAATGTAAAAATAAATCTCCTTAAAATCCTATAAACAGCTAGAATTACAAAATGAAGCTTTTGGTGCGAAAAGTTACAGAGATTAATAAAGATACTCTTCCCTGATCCAAACGTCAATAACAATAAAAGTAACAACGGTTAGCAGTATTGTTTCCCTTTTACTCGAAATGGTGGAACGCAACCGATGAACATTTACCGTTTCTAGGTTAAACCGGTTCGCTTTCGCGATTTCTGAAAACTAGGCGAACTTTTCACGTGCAACCCCTAACCTACATTCCGTTTTATCTGTTACATTTCGTGAATGTAGCGTGGTTGAAACAAGAAAAAAATCTCCATCGCCGATAAGAGATATTAGTTGCTCACTAAAATTTCACGAAAGTTTAACCGTGATTACCGAAACGCAACCCTCTTTGGGGAACGGAACGTTATCGAAACGAGCTGCATTTTTCTCCTCTTTTTTTATCCGATGCAGCTTGAAATTGTGAACAACCATAATAATAAGATAATACCGAAAGTGGGACGAAAGTGACGTTCATATTGGCGGTATTTGTTTTTAGGAATCGATACGTGTTGCTATTTAAATACATAATTCAATATGAATGTTAAATTCTAGATACACGTTGAATAAATTTATAATTCGACGTAAACGTTAAGTTTCATAATTCAACGAAAATGTTAAATTTTATAATTAAACATAAACGTTAAATTTTATCATTCAAAATAAACATCTCGGATAAAAATTTTTATATGTATACATAAATTTAGGTATTTAATTATTTATACTTCGTATAAGTAGAATTGCAATGTTTTGTTATGAGGTTAATAAAACAAAAGTTGCGACAAAATATAATTTCTAAAATATTAATATATTTATTGAAAAGTCGATATATTTCTTAGTAATCGTTAAGTGTTCAGTTACCTCGAAATATTCTCTGTTTTAAATCATCCAATTTATCATTCGATATCTACAGGGAAAATCTCAAAATACAGAAAGCTATCTACAATGAATTATTTATTTAAATAGCTTTAAAAATACTGTATGCTCGGCAGATATTTTCCTGAAAAATACCTAACCTTGCCATAATCACCGAGTGGAATAACTGATAATTTATCACGAAGCATTTAGTTTACTTTACGGTTAGTTTACCGAGTATTTCCCGAAATATTCGCGTATTTACGAAAGCAATTGAGGAAATCGTCTCCTTGGAGGCGATAAAACAGCCGTTAAATGCAAACGAATTGCGCGAAGAGGAAGCGCAAGCTCAAAGAGGGTGGCATAAACCGAAAAATAGAGCAACGAGGTTTGCAAGGAAGTTGCTTCGTTTTTTCGTCGTACACTCGAGAAGAAAAACTCCCCGGATCTTTTGATGTTCAGCCCGACTAAATGACGATAATGCAACGGCCGAGATCCATTATCGTTTTAGAGGGGTCGCGTTTTTCGCGGCTCGACATTTCGCCGCGTACATTTCCGCTCAGACATCGAGCAGCGAACGATTCACCTCGCCTGGCCTAAATAAACAACCGAGAATACACCGACTCGCTAGCTAGCCGCTGTTCTCGGTACATGCTGCCGACATCGTGCTGTTTATACTAGACTCGATGGATCGCTTTTGAGACACCGGAAACGACGCGGTACAACAGCCCGAAACCGATTATGTCTATGGGTATTTTAACGTTTGCCGTTTTAGGGGATCTGCTTTAGATTTTCATCCTATTCAACTTTACTATTTTAATTGTCTAAACTCGCAAATTTAAATTAAATTTTCCTAATTGCACAGATTTTTAAGTTATTAAATTCCCAAATTTCTAAATTCCCCAAAATTAAATATACTGCATTAAAATCTTCAAATTTTAATATTTTCAAACTTCTATATATTTAAGACCTTTCTACTTCAAGTAACTTAAATAGCTAACCTATACCTAACCCATATATAACCTATACCTAACCTATACTTAACCTAAAATTAACTTATACTTAATCCACATTTAAAATTTAAAAAAATTAAAAAATCATGAATTTGAAAGTGTACAGTAAACACTTATATACCAAAAAATTAGTAACATATCTAACCCTGAAATATGTATAGCAAATACCGATGATCCGAGGTCTCGACAATCGAAACGCGAGCACAGCGTGAGATTAGAAAACAGGAAGTGCGTGATAGCAGTTGGAACAAAGAAACATAAAATTGCAAGGGTCACGATACTCTGCGAACACGATACGTCAAAGCGTTAACAGTAGATCCACGTCTAGCCGCGATAATCCCGAAATAGAGCATGGAACTCGTCTCGAGCAATTGTCGTAGCAAGATCCAACTCCTACGATCGTTAGATCGCGAGTACAGCACGATCCAGCCGACCGTGGATCGTGTCTTCTCGGTGGAAGGTCGAGACACAGTCAAGCGATGGAAATATCCATCGGGCAATTAAGGCGAGGAAGAAACAACACCAGCTTTCAGCCGTTACATAAGCGTTGGCCCTTACGTTTACTAGTGTCCGCCGCTATCGCAACGACATTTTTCCACCTACTTACCGAGGTATCGGCGAATTTTTCACCGACCTACTTCTCCTTATCGTCTCGCAGCCTTAACGCAACACGTTCCACGAATCCGCGAAGAGGCTTGTCATTGAAAACGTTCAAGATCTAGTGCAGAACAAACGTCTGATAGGACTATTTTTCTGATTAGGGAAATCTATGCTCGACATTGGCTCGATTAAAGTGGTCTGAGGACTCGTTTAGACGAAGTGACAAACCTTGCAGGTGAATCAAATCTACCTCAAGTTCTTTCTGCAGGACGTAGTAATATTGAATGTTTGCAGTTAGAAGTACTCGAAGTTGAAAGTAGTAATGATCATTTTTGAAGTAACATTGAATGAATTATTAGAATGAAAATGTAGATAAATAACGAATCACATAGACACATTTGCTATACGACTCACCAGGTGCGTCAGTCAGAACTAGACATTCACAGCTACAATATTAAACATATACAGAAGTGAAAATGTCATACCTATTTTATATTCAACAATCCTCGTCAATGTAAATTATAATTAGACTTAAACTTGGAGTTAAAGAATATTAAAAGTTCAGATAAAATTCAACATATTTGACCTATGTCATTACTCAGTAAATTTAAACGTAAGGTACCAATTAAAAAACTGATCATCACAGTAAAGTTTCATCGAAGATTCTCAAAACTTACAGCGTAACAATCAGTGGCGACCCCGGTTTTTCTTCGCAACGCGATAGGAAAAGAGTAAAGTGCATCTTGACTGTGACCTAGCCCAAGAGTAGCAAGTACGCGAGGAATTCTTATTCTGTGCGTTCCTCGGTTGGAAGAAACAGAGCAACATCGGTGGCTGTAAGCTTCGTAACCGACCTCAGACAACGCGAGCCGCCGAGGTCAACGCGACTTGGTCTCTCCTATGAGCTAGGTGAACGTTTTTTTTTTTCTTTCCCTCTCGTTCCGCGAGATTCAAGGATTCCAAACATCACTTGACCCAGATCTTCGTTAAACTTCGACCGCGCAAAGACGTAAACAGACCGGTAGCTAAGACAAGGGAATGCGAGACGAGAATCGGCGGAATGCTGGGAACTCGTTGGATTATTGCATGTACACGCATACATGCGCACATGTACAGGGACAGTAATATATTCATGGATCAGATAGATAACAACTTACACGGTGTATTAATTATCTTTATGAACTGGTGTAAATTGCGTAGGGGACATATTCCACAATGGAACGTAAGTGTAGTTCAATTTGAAGTACATGCATTTGTGATAATTCAGGTTGAATAGTGTAATGTGAGAAAATCGGACTTTTTTTATTATTAAGTATTAAAGAATATGGGGATGTTGAGATATGAGGGTTTTGGAAGGTAGAGACATTGGAATGTAGGGATTAGTACAATACTTTTATTAGTAGAATCTAGAATCATTTATAGATTTCAGAGTTCTTAAAACTTAAATACAGTTCAAGGATTTCATAATTTAAGAATATCATAAGTTCTATCTAACAAAAAAATTATTAAGAAAAATAGAAAAAAAATTTCAAATAAAGTAATCCTCAACACGTCATTAATTTCATAAAAATTTTAATATAAAAGTGACTAAAGTAACATTCCTATGAAGTGTTACAAAAGATTGTACTCGGTACAGTATGCAGCAAAGGAGTTTTTGCATCCGCATCGAACAAAATGTTAATTAATTCTACATAACGAGTCTACCTATTCGCAATGAAATTTTTATTTATCATCAAGTTTTTAATAAAGCACAGAAGCATTTATCGCAGTCACGTGAATAATAGCCAGGACGGCGAGCGTTATAGCAGGTTTATTGTCACGCAAGCCAAGCGCGATCCGCAGTAGATTAAGCCTCGGTGGCGTACGTCGTCAGACGTACTCGGTTCGAGATACCGCGAACGCTTTACAGTAAATAATAAATTAATGAGCACCAAGTCCCCGTTCAGCAGGCAAACTATATCCTCGAATGAAGAATTCTCCGTGCGTTTAAAACGAGTTGATTCGCTGCGAATAATAACTGTTTTTAATAATTTTTAATGACTTTTAAGTAGAATGCGTATTAAGGTGAGAGTATTAGATCTTGGTGCAAGTTCTTAGGGATGCGATAGCTTGACAGTTTTTTTTTATTCGTAGTTGCAATTCAATTAAGTATTGAGAATATTGAAGAGTATCAAAGAGTGTTGAGATACTTTTAGGAAGGTTTAGGAAGGTAGGGATATTGGAATGTAGCAATCTTGGAATATAGGAACTTTGGAATATGTGGATTATGATCGTGGTTCATCAATCAGAGCGGGAGGATTACTATGCGTTGGTTAACTGTGCGTTAGATTACCACGCGTTAGATACCTACGCTTGAAATTACCACGCGTTGCATTACTACGCGTTGGACTACTACGCGTTGAATACCCACGCGCTGGATTACTACGCGTTAGATATCCACACGCTGGATTACTACGCGCTGGATTACTACGCGTTAGATACCTACGCTTAAAATTACCACGCGTTGCATTACTACGCGTTGGACTACTACGCGTGGACTACTACGCGTCGAATACCCACGCGCTGAATTACTACGCGTTAGATATCCACACGCTGGATTACTACGCGTTAGATTACCACGCGTTAGATACCTACGCTTAAAATTACCACGCGTTGCATTACTACGCGTTGGACTACTACGCGTTGCATTACTACACGTTGGACTACTACGCGTTGAATACCCACGCGCTGAATTACTACGCGTTAGATATCCACACGCTGGATTACTACACGTTAGATTACCACGCATTAGATTCCTACGCTTAGAATTACCACGCGTTGCATTATTACGCGTTGGATCACTACGCGTTGAATATGCACGCGATAGATTACTACGCGTTGGATATCCACACGCTCTATTACTACGCGTTGGATTACTACGCGTTGGATTACCACGCGTTGCACTCCGACGCGTTGCATTACTACGCGTTGGATTACCACACGTTGGATAACTACGCGTTATCCGAAGCTGTCGCTCTCGCGTCTGCGCATACGTAATCTTCGCGTTCTGATTGGTCCGTGTTTTTCCTTAATAATTCAAAAACGAAGCTTCAAATCCCATTTTCGCAAAGGGAAATCTTATTCAAAATCACATCAGCTACCTCCCATTTCAGGGACCACTAGATTTGAGACATCCTGTAGTAGTAACAATAAGATCTAAGAAGTTTAGTGAGTATTTTTAGATTTCTGGTTGTCAGAACCCTTAAGCAGTAGAGTCTTTTGTTTGCAGTATACTATTCATATCAAGGTATTGTGTCTTATTGCTTGCTTAGGTCGCTTTGAGGAAACAAACCCATTTCATACGTCACTAGTATTTCCAATAATATTAATCCAATACAATTAATCTTCATTCGAATTTTAGCTAAACCAATAGAAAACTATTTTCCCTCAGCAATAACACAAACTTACACATTCAATCCAAACTTTTGTAAGATGTAAAACTTCAAAGAGACAAACAGTCAATTATATAGCAAAATACTAGTCCGAAGTCAAGTTCATTTAGATGCAGCCCACTTATGTTCACTTATTTCAAATCTAATGACACCGTTTAATGACTTAATATCGCTGACGCACATATAACACCGAACTCTTACTTGTTACCATCGCACGATCACGAAGCAACATTTTATCACTAAAATATCGATACAAGAGCAAAAAACAGGAAGTTTTTATTTTATCCGGTAAGTAGACGGCGGAGAAAAAAATAGGTGTCGATCGTATTAGCATATTACAAATCGTTCAAAGTACAGATCATAATTATTTGCACGGATACAGTAATTTATTCATTTATCCGATCAGAAAGGAATTTGTAGTTCAGCGTTAAAATTAACCGCAGGCTGCTGACACGTCGTACGATTGTCAAGTTCATAAGGATCTCGATAAGAAGAAAATAAAAATAACCATGCATGGATTCCATTGTTCTCCTAATTTTTCGCATTATCCTGTGGTCGAGGCTGCGCTTTTTACACGGCTGAATGAACCGCGAGCCGAAGACTGGCTCTCTACCTTGCACGAGCAATGATTTTTTTTTTCCTTGCATGCGATTATGAATCACTGCATAATATCCTCTCGACGGCCTTAACCGACAGAAGGAAAACGAAAGGACGCGAACACTTCGAGTTTATCTATTTGTTCCATGGGTTTATTTTATCGCGAAGCACGCGCGTTTCTATTCGCGAAGAAGCAGGATATCAGGACTCGAGGTATGAAGTTATGTTCTTAATATTTTATTTCTAATGTTTAGATCTACGGATTTTTTATTTTTTAAAATTTTCAAGTTTGAAGATTTCTATATTTCGTTGCATTCCCATATTTCTAAATTTTCAAGCTGTGAAATTTTCAGGTTTCACAATTTTCCGAATTCTCCAAATTTTTCAAATTCTCAAGCTTCCCAAATTCTCCAGATTTTCCAAAATCCCCAGATTTCCTAAATTCTTAAGTTTCTCAAATTCCCCAAATTTTTCAAATTCTCCAAATTCCCCAGATTCCCTACATTCCCCGAATTCTCCAAATTTCTCAAATTTTCAGATTTCTTAAATTCTCTAAGTTCTCAAAAATCTCCAAATTTCCTAAATCTCCCAAATTCCACAAATTTCCCAAATTCTCCAAATCCCCCATATCCCTCAAATTTCCCAAATTGCCCAAATTCTCTAAATTCCCAAATTTCCCAAATCTCCAAAATTCTACAAATCCCCTAAATTCTCTAAATTCTCCAAATTCTCCAAATTCCCCAAATTTCCCAAATTCTCCAAATTTTCCAAATTCTCCAAATTCTCTAAATTCTCCAAATTCTCCAAATTCTCCAAATTCCCCAAATTTCCCAAATTCTCTAAATTCCCAAAAATCCCCAAATTTCCCAAATCTCCAAAATTCCACAAATTTCCTAAATTCTCTAAATTCTCCAAATTTTCCAAATCCCTCAAATTCCCCAAATTTCCCAAATCCCCCAAATCCTTATTTTATAATACTAAATTCTTGCAACAGTATCGGCACCATATACCGTTCTCAATGAAGGGGTTAAAAGAGTCGCTCGTTAACACTTACGAAACAGATCTTGGCGAAGAAATTTCTTGCAGAAGGATGACGAAGAGAGGAGAAACATCGACAGAGTTGCTGTCATCCGCATCATCGAGTTTCTCCATCGGGCCACGAAGAGGAGAGCCCTCCGTCAATCGGATCGCAAGTAGAGCGTGCACATCGTGTGTACACGAGCAGACCCTTTAGCGGTGAACTCGTGTTCGGAAAGCTCATTCGCGTGAACTTTATGCCCTGAACGTTGGAGCTTCATGCTCGCGAAGGAAAATGCTCTGCGACTTGGCTTTTTGATTTTCTTCGGGTAATCAACATTGATGATCGAAGAAAACATTTTCATTGACCCTTAATACATTATGTAAACCATTAACTTATATCAGTCACAAGGTAAATCATCAATTGTACCAAATTAAATTGGTTTTGTAATTAAAAAAGGAAAGGATAGTTGTGAGTATTGGTAGAATTAGATGGACTGACTTTTCATTGCAATTTTTACTGTCGGATATTTTTTAGAATTTCACTTAAAATGCGTAATTTATATTATTATTAAAATGTTTTATACAATGTTTGCTATGTGTTTTTACAATGTGTACGCAATGAAAATCTAAATTTTGAAATCCTAAGTAAAAATGCCGATAGCCTTTCAAGTAATATTCGAAATGATGGAAAGTGATCGGTGTCGTCATTCAAGAATTAAACGAAGCGACTAAGAAAAAGAGAAGACGCGTCGCTTGAAAAATGAATAGCGATATGAATAGAGAATGAACTGGCGCGTGATCTCGAACGAACGGCGCTCCTGAAGGCGAAGGAAAGTGCATTGCATAACATAATAAAAACTTCAATAACTTCGTCCTATATTCCAAAGTAATTGGCCTTCCTCTAATATGCACGACACCTTCTTGCCGCGGTGGTAATTCATGCTGTGCGCGAGTTGTTACATATTCTAAAAAATCGCGTCCCCTCTCGACGATGGAACGCCGCGTTGCGTACAGCCTTGCGCAAAATACGCGATCTACGTTCCTCTCGTCACGTCGCATCGTGGAAACCGTGTATTTCTCATGGATAAATGGCACTTTTTGATAATTTATCATTTTTAAGAATGTAAGTATAGACTTCAAAAATATTAAATTCAACGAAGAGGAGAATCACGTTTTCTTTATCTTCGGAATTTGGATAATTCTTCATAGGAATTGGGACGAAATATTTTGAGATAACGATGTGTACCTTTTGTGGTAATCTACAAAATTCCTGGCATCTTGACCTCATTTAATTTTCTACTTTTAGGTAGTGTTAGCTCATCTCGTAAGTAGTTTCGTCACTCCTTGCGTTCATAGATAAGTCGTTTCTTTGTTTTATATTTTAATATTCAAGGGTGCAGAGTTTTAACACAAAAATCTTATACCCCCCCACTTATTTTGTTCATTACATTCACTTATTCTAAGTATGCCAATTTTTTGGTACAAAAGACAGTATTTTTAGTAGAAAATAATAATGAAAATTTCTTCTAAAATTTTCTGATAAATTAAATATTTTCGGTGCATGTAATATTAAAAATAATAGCAAGTGTTTACTGTTCCAAGTATATTTCTAAAACGTATTATCTTCTCCAGTATCAGAGTGACATAAATCATACGTTTTTTAAAATATGTATTTGGAATTGTTTGTAATTAAACTTATCTATCATTGTAAAATTTTATGAGTAACTCGTATGAAAATGGTTGGTGTAGATGTTTCAGTTTAATATTAAGTATAGGCTTCGTGTAACATGTTAATTTATAGTATCTTTGTGGTACACATAAATAAACAATCAAAAATCAGGATTATTTGGCAGGAAATTTGAATGTATGTTTTTATTGAAATGAAGATGAAACTTGTAGTTGTAATACATTATAATATAGTTATGGTTCATGATGAAGTTGATCATGTTATGATCTTGACATTTTTGATACCATCACATCATTTTTATTACATCACTTCTTGTTACCATCATATTTTTACTACCATCATGCTTTCATACCACCGCACCATTCATGTCATTTTTGATACCATCACATTATTCTTGCTACCATCATGTGATTTTTATACCATCACATTCATGTCGTTTTTAATATCATCACATTTACCATATCAATAAATGATAGTACCATGTTATTTCATACCACGATGCCAGTGTCAATACCATCATTCTCACTATTCAGCAACGTTCTATACCCTGTTGATACACGAGCATATTTTACATCAGCTATAATTATTGCTATTCCTACAAATATTAAATAAAACAGGTCGTTAGCCACATTCACACTTTTCGAAATACCGTAGCATTTATGTAGTGACCTAACAGCAAGTTAGCGCCTACGAGTGCATCCGTATCCCAGATTCCTCGAACGAGCGTACATTTGAACTTCATCCCAAGTTCAAGCTCCCCGTACACAACCCCATGATCGAGCGACCTAGATCGAGCTTGGCCACCCCCTCGAAAGCCACCCACTGCGCTAGAAAGCATGCGTCGAACGAATTTCGACCTCCAATTTACAATTCTGACAAAACGTCCCTAAACGCTCCCTCCCGTAACGGTGAAAATTTCGAGTAATCGACGGCCCAACAATTAGCGATCGGTCATCGCGGAGGGGGTTCGAGGGAAAATCAGGGCGCTTAGATGAACGAATCCATCCCTGAAGGTATCGTGTGTGTGTTGCATGCGGCAGCCACGCAGACACGCACACAATGTGGCTCGATGCACCGAGGAGAACGAGCGAGTATATACGTGTAGTTGCAAGAGGAGAGGGGTTGGAGCTCGACGGGGCGGAAGGGAGGAGGGTTAGGTGTAGTATCGGTCATTACCTCCGGCGAGTAACTGGGTCAGTCGTCACAGCGCCTCGGTTCGCTCACTGGCTGCTCGTTTTGCATCGTTCTCCCACCCTCTCTCTCTCTCTCTTTCTCCTTTCTGTTTCTCTCATACCGTCCCTTCCATAAGCCTCTCTCTTTCCGTCTCCCGGTTCCTCTTCGTCGCTCTGTTCGACCGTATCCCCGCTTCGAAACCTTCCACACGATTCTCGAAGCGGCCACAGGAGGTTAGACCTTGGATCTGAACCGCGGCTGTACAGAAAACATCCGCCTTTTTTTCTCTCTTTCTTTCTGCTCCCCGTTTTCGCAGCGGGAGAGACGTTTCACGGCTGCGAGATCCAGCCTCGCTTTTCAGGGAACAACGACCACCTCTGTTCCCCGGAACAGGGTGGCTGCTTCGACGGACTTGTTTTCTGGCGGCTGAATAACGTTCCTTGATGATTATTAACTCTCCAGGATACTCTGCTGGGAACCGCGTGAAGAGAAATTTTAATTTTGGTCCGTGTCGAAAGTTCTTACTTTTTTCCAGATTATGGTTCACCGTTTCAAAGTTCAAAGGTGATGTTGATGGTGAATATACTCTCTGGTAACTCAATTCAGTCACTTTGAACGCGAACAATTTTTGACTAAAATTTGTACTGACAGAAACTAGGAATTTATAATGATAACGTAATTAAAATTTTACCTCATCAAAAATCGATGAGATAGTCTGCATATAATCGGTCTTTTCTTTTAAAAAAAAGTGACATAAAATTCTTTACCAGTTGTGTAAATATTGTTTACGTTTGATTAGAGCAGCTGGGATTACATGATTTAAATAGCTGATTTGCAAACTTGTTTTAATTACAGAATATTAATGGTATTCGAAATTTTCATTTGATTAGAGTACAAGGGCATTCGACGTGCTAGCACGTATTGTACACAGTGCATAGACGTCATTCATGACCTACGACGTATCACTGGGAAACTTCATTTACAAGATAAACATGTGTTTTCGCTTAATCGCTACGTAAAAGTAGGATGAAACTGTAATGAAGTCAATATAGAATTGCTTTTACGTAATTGCATACTGTTAGACGTGTAAAATAATGATCATTTCAAAGACTTTTCTGATAATTTTTGAAACAATTTTTGTTATTTTATTTTTCGTGCTAACTGAAATGCAAAAGATAAGCAATTATAATATACATTTTCAAAAGTTGTTTATTTAGCAAAATGATATTAACCATTTTGAGATAATTTTCTTAAAAAATGTTTTAAAAGTGTCTCGTCAGAAATGTAACATGAAAGAAAAAATGCATGTACATAAATTTACAAATAAGCATTATCTAAGCGCTTCATTAAACGAGATGAATATCATTAACATAATTGTATCTCAAACTCGATAGTACAAATTCAAATTATCCGAGTCATATGCAATTATTTCTATTATTTAAATTCGCTAGAAAAAACAGATGTCTCGCAAATAACACGCGAGCGCATCGATTTTCTAAAAATAGAAAATTGATAACTCCCGACCGAACATAAAATAATAAAAAAATAGATTCCATCGATAATCTAAAAATATAAGCAACGACTTATTAAACTATTTTTACCATCTTTCTAACCCCTTTCATCCCCTTTTCTTTTGCGTCGGTTTAACTTTCAATCGACACGAAAAGAAGACGCTACCTGTTGGGAATAAAACCTGTCCACGTGAAACCCAGTGTTCCACGTGACGCGTTCATTGTGGCGGCGAAAGAAAGAACGCTTGATGTGTTTCGTTATGCAACCGAAGGACAGGTCGTTGTGCGACAGCAATTACCGCTGCAAGCGGAAGAAGCGGGATCAAGAGGGTGACAAAATCTGCGAAGGGCTGTGAACTAATTCACATTAGTTCCTTCATACCATTTTTGTTAATAGAGTCATTTCACATTATTTCACGTGTCATTTCACATGTTCATAATTATCGATGAAAATGTAGATTTCTTAAATCTTAAATATGTAAAACAAGATAAGTTACTTTTATACAGAACCGGTTAAGTTGCCATGTGTTTCATTTCAGAACCCATGTTCTAATCAACCATGAGAGCTAAAATAATAAATTAGACTTCACCCCAAATTTAAACGAGCAACATAATGCAAAACTGAAAGTAAAATTTGCCTTCAAGTATGAATGTTCCCCGTTAATAAAAAGAAGAGAGCAAACGGAGTCCTATTCCAAGAATCCCATCAAAGTAGGCCAACTTCCTAAAACCCGAATCTTGTTCAAAGCCATCGGCAGCGTCTTCAAAGGGCTGTTTTCTCCTCGCTCCGGAATTTCAGTTGAAAAGGGAGCAAGAAGAGACGGCAAAAGAAAGAAAGGGTTCGAAGTGAGCAAAGTGTATCCCGGAACAGTTTACACGCACAGAGGGAGTAGACGGCGACGAACGTCAGCGAAGAAGAAAGAAAGCGAGGCGGAAGGAGAGACTCATCGGATACATCCGTGAGCAGAAGAGAAAGGGAGGGAAACCGAGTCGATGGGTCGGGTCGGCCCGTACGGGCAGAGGGGCACCCTTGGCACAACGAGAGAGCGAGAGGAAGAGAGAGAACCAGGCGGAAGAGTGAAAAGGGGCAGACAAGGTAGGAGGGAGGAAGAGAGAGAGAAAGCAAAAGGGATATTGGGGTAGGTCGGACGAAAGCACGAACAGAGTATTGCCTGAGTGACGCCAAGGTGGGGAGGATCACGGAGGAGGTGGAACACGACTGAAACGGGGATACAGAGAGAGAGACGAAAGGAAAGAGGGAGTCGACAGGGAGTCGAAGGGGGAAAAGGAAAGAGGGTAGGGTACCTCGGCGGAGGGTTGGAGCTCGAGGGGAGCCAGCGTTCCTCAACCTTTGCCCCAGAATGCCCCTCATAATACTGATATGCAACGCTTCGAACCCGTTAATCGCACCGCTCGCAATTTCGACGTGACCGTGCCCGACGACGCTTCGACTGGCCACGCTGCCATTGCAATTTACCTCGTTCCTCGAATATTTATGCCCACAAGCTGCGAACTTCTTGCTACGCGCTTCCGGTTAGAGTAACGATGCTTCTACTCTTTTTACAGACATGTTTGCCAACCACCTCGTTTCCAAAATTTACGAGACTTATGTAATTTTTCCCTGAATGCTTTTATTTCTTCAAGTCTGCTGATTAAGGGACTTTTAAATACTCCTCAAAGTACATTTGCTACGTGACTCGTATAAATACTTCTAGTATTAATTGTAGATCATGTACAGAAATCATGTACAAATTGACTGACTATTACTGAAATTTCAATGATACAATTTTTAACTTTTGTCCTACCGTTTTACATGTGTATCACATTTTCAAAGCTGTTCCAAAGTTAGATCTTCAGTAAATCTGAAAATTGAGTTTGCTCAAAGTGGTTGTAATTATGACAATTATAGAATATAAAAAATTATGATATCCAGTGAGATGGCATTATTACATATAATTTTCATGTTCCTCATATGTACAAAACTGAGTAATATGGTTCAAAATGAATATTTGGTTATACTATATTATAGTGAATTTTGGTTATATTAGGGAGTAAAATGACAACATGCACAGCGAATTTCGCACAGTTGATAGGCTGTTAAAATATGAATTAATAAATTATTAGAGAGCGTTATCACCCCCCACGAGATTAAATTTCGTAGAGTTCAAAGGATTCGCAAAGCGTAATCTTCGCGTTGATGATAAGCTGTTTATCAACGATGACGTACAGCTCGCTGGTATTTCGAATCGATAAAACTCGAGCACAGTGAACACACGTAAAAATAGATGCCGACCTACCCTAACCGGCTCTAGACGCACCCCCTCCTCTTCTTCCTTCTGACGGTCTTTTATCGAAGATCTCACGGAGCTTTTTCTTTTGCGCTTTCCTTGTCCTTTGCAACCCCTTGCTATACCGCTCCTCGAATACTTTATACCCTCTCAACCCCTTCTGTTACTATCTTCTCTCGAATACCAGGACTTAACTTCTTCCACGAAGAATTTTCTCGAGAATTGAATATGGGTCGTGGGTCAGTAAAATCGACCACAAAGATATATAGTCCTTTTAAGCATTGTTGGCATGGGGAGAAAAAGCGTCGTTAATAATTCATGAGCGCTTTTCCCTAATTAAGGCTGAACTAATTAAACTGCAGGTTCCGAGGACATTTTGTTTCGATAGTTGAATTCACTGTTTACTGTGAATGGTTCTTTTACAACGTTCTCGTAAATGCTGCTTCTTTGCAGATTTGTGCTACCAATTTTTACGAAAAATCTATCCCCGTAAATTTTACGTTAAAAAATAAAAATAGAGCACAAAAATGCGCCGCTGTTTTTTCCAGACTTGTAGTACCAAGTTTTTCAAAAAATCTATTTCTATAAATTTTACATTAAAAAACAAAAATGCGTTGCAGTTTTTTGTTGGATTCGACGAATTTTTACGAGAAATCTATTACTGTAAATTCTACATTAAAATATAAAAATACAGCATGAAAATAAAATGGCAGTATTATGTTCAAAAGCAACACACAGTAACAGAATATAGAATGTTGCATCTGATTAAAATCTTTGTAACGAGTGTTGAAAACATTTCTTTCGCATCAAAAGGTATTAAATTCTCGCATTCAGCGTCCGTTTAATTATTATACATTTATAGCTCCGATTGAAATATTTGGTGTGTATTATTATCAAGCTCGTTTCATATTCTTTGAATTGAATGCCGCATACAAACAGTTTAATCGAAACAAAGTTTAAACCGTAAGCATTAATTAAACTCGATAATCAATACAGAATTAAACCAGGTTGAAGTAGGTCGTACACTATTATCGTCGATTATTTTCATACTAATTGTTCGATCGCATAAGAAATTCATTGGAAATAATTTTTGATCAATCATCGTTGTAATAGAATATTTTGCGACCTAGTTCGACCGAACACACTTTCTCGTACGTCTCGTCTTTTCATTCCTTTGCCGCGTTGATCCTCTTTCATTTCACTTCTTTTTTTTCTCTGCTACGCGTTTCACGGTGTGTCGCTGCTTTTAAAGAGTCTTTAATACGAGAGAATGCATGCGATTTGCTGCGTCGACGAGCAGCTTCCGGGTCAAAAGAACGTGGGGACGAATGACTCTCTGCAAAGAATCCGCTGTGTTCGCGAACTGCCTTAATTTTTTGTTTCGACGCATTGTTTAACGAAACACTTATAGACCTTTCAAAGGGGAACAGAAGTGGAGAATTTTTTTAATGAATTCATCGATTGGTGGATACAAAAGAAATTAATACAATGGAACGTAAATGTAACAGAATCTCCTTTCTCTGTTTTATTACACATTTTGTATGCGGTGCATAAAATTTAAATTTATTATTTATTAAATACGCGTGCTGAGAGTGATGTGATACGGTTTTGAAACGAAACTGGATATTTACTGTTGAAGGTGAATAAGTGAATTGATAGAACTGTACTTTGGTGTAGAATTGTTATATTAAAATTTATTGTACTGCATTGTTATCATTTTACTAGTAGCATAATCACAGTGTAGCACATATTATAATATACAGGGTGTCTCATAATTAGTGGTTCCAGAAATGGGGGGTAGCTGAGGTGATTCTGAATAAGATTTCCCTTTGCAAAAATGGGGTTTGAAGCTTCGTTTCTGAATTATTAAGGAAAAACACGGGCCAATCAGAGCGCGAGGATTATTACGCGTTGGATTACTATGCGTTAGATTCCTACGCTTAGAATTACCACGCGTTGCATTACTACGCGTTGGACTAATACGCGTTCAATATCCACGCGCTGGATTACTACGCGTTAGATATCCACACGCTGGATTACTACGCGTTAGATTACCACGCATTAGATTCCTACGCTTAGAATTACCACGCACTGCATTATTACGCGTTAGACTAATACGCGTTGAATATCCACGCGCTGGATAACTACGCGTTAGATATCCACACGCTGGATTACTACGCGTTAAATTACCACGCATTAGATTCCCACGCTTAGAATTACCACGCGTTGCATTACTACGCGTTAAATTAATACGCGTTAAATATCCACGCGCTGGATAACTACGCGTTAGATATCCTCGCGCTGGATAACTACGCGTTAGATATCCACACGCTGGATTCCTTCCCGTTAGATTACCACGCATTAGACTCCTACGCTTAGAATTACCACGCGTTGCATTATTACGCGTTGGATTACTACGCGTTGAATATGCACGCGATAGATTACTACGCGTTGGATATCCACACACTACATTACTACGCGTTGTATTCCTACGCGTTGGATTTCTACGCGTTGCATTACCACGCGTTGCATTACTACGCGTTGGATTACCACGCGTTGGATAACTACACGTTATCCAAAGCTGCCGCTCTCGCATCTGCGCGTGCGTAATCCTCGCGCTCTGATCGGTCCGCGTTTTTCCTTAATAATTCAACAACGAAGTTTCAAACCCCATTTTTACAAAGGGAAATCTTATTCAGAATCACGTCAGCTACCTCCCATTTCAGGGACCTACATTAATTGTGAGACACCCTGTATATATTGTGGTATGTTACTATTGTAATTTTGTAAGATTGCAGTAAGCATAAAGTACTATAATAATACACTATGTTAAGTACCATCAGTTTCATAGTACTTCTATTCCATTAATCTTGATATCACAAAATTAATGATGTACTCGTAATAACAAGCTATCGTTCTAATAAAATATATACTATATTGTATACTACAGTAATATAGTACATTATGCTACAATATAATGTAGTATATTATGTAGTATAGTATGTATCATATTATGTAGTATAGTATGTATCATATTATAAAGTATATTATGTAGTATACGCAGTATACAATGTAGCATAATATACTACACTGTGCTTCAGTACCATAACATTGTAAGACATGTTACATAATAATATATGCAGTATATTACAATAAATAATTTTGTCGAATTACAACATACAGTACTACAGCACTAACAAATGCAACCAACATAAATTCAACATAATTCTACATAAATCATAAGTCATAATTCTAGCCATATTAATAATCTAATGCTAAACAGCATTGCAAAGCAAAATCTTCACAATCGATGAAGTTCGTAAAGGATAATCATTAAGAAAGATAGGAGTATAAATGTTAGGTATCACGATTAGAAAATGAGAAATTAGATGTTGATGAGAAGGCTTGATTCGAGGCGATCGTCGCGATGCGCTGAGCCGCCTAGAGCGAGTCTGATAAAGCGTCTATTTTTGCGAGCGTAAAAGCCGGCTGTGCGCGGTGCAGCGGCGCTCTGCGTGAAGAGGGTCGTGCCACAATGCATGCTGACCCATATTCGGGTCGTTGCTATTTCAGATCCATCCTTTCCATAGAGGAAGGTCGTCGGACTACGCGGCGAGCGCTGTTATGTAACCAACGCGGCTTGTTTTTAACGCCCGCCTCGAAAACACGCGATCCTACCAGTCGATAACGAAAAAAATAACGATCAGATTTTTTAGTTTGTCTTTTTGCTTCGGGGAAGATTCACGCATCAACTGACATTTTTCACACCTTGTAATTAAAATACTAGTGAAGTACGTTACACGAAAACTGTAGGTAATTGACTTTGTGCTTGTTAAACCATTTTTCTTTTGGTTCGAAATTTTATAGGAGTACAATGTATAGAAATTTTAGTATACATTCAAGTATAAATTCTTATATTTGATATCTTTAGAATAAGGTAACTTTATGGCCTTGGAATAAATGGTACCCTTAAAGCATAAGTAGCTTTATTGAAACTCTTATAATTTGACACCCTATCACTAAAATAATACTGTATAATATTGTATTAATAGTAATATTGATTATACAAAATCTCACAATTCAACTTGTACATGAATTCACATTGCAGATATTTTCCCACTGGTTCTTCCATTTGATTTATTCTACACATGTATAGCGAGCGATAAGTCTAGAGGCTACAGTGGCCATGTCGTCAATAGCAGACACACCTCTTCTTTTTCAGTTGAAAACTCCTTGCACAATAGCGAGGTGTGCTTAGGGTCATTGTCTCGTGAAATGAAAGTCTCTGTGGTTTCTATTCTAGAAACAATTTCGTTGTGCGACCTGCTTATTTATATATCTGTACATAAAACTTCTCCTTCAAATTCACCAAACGCAAATCGAAAACTAAAACAGTACAAGTATAGACGTTATTAATAATTGACGTTCGTCAAAAATGAAAAACCCTTGATAAAAATTATTATTGTTTATTCTTATTTATTTTGTTATTGGATTAATCAATTGACCAATATACAATGAACTGTATAACATTGTTGATATTCGCTTGATTATCGTCTGTAGATTTATTTCATTTGGTTATAAAATGCGTATAAAATTGAACGAAACATATCGAACGAACGCAGTAGTTAATTTCTCGTAGATGCAAAATTGATTCGAGCACAATTGAAACCGTTTATTATTATTTATTGTCTCCATCCACTTGCCATAGACGTTACGTAACAGGCTCATTGAAAACCATCGCATTTATTATAGCGTGATTCTACACGCTAGTCATGAGAACGTGTCCTTATCTTCGGATAGTATGCTTATCGAATAGAATCAGATAATTCCGCCAGCTATTCGACTATCATCGATCGAGAAATTTAATCCGCTATCGGCTCCGCGTCTGACCAATGACTGACCTACACTACTGCCGGTGTTTTTTTCCGTCCTTCGAACGCGAAAAGCACGCTCTTTTGTTTCTGTCGGAAATTAAATTAACGGAGATTAATTAGTTAATAAATTATCGGATATGCTCGCTGGAATTTTGGAAATAAAATATTCATATATGAAACAATGTTCTTTAATACGGTTGCGTACGAAATTTTGAATAATATTTTAATCGAAGAATGGAATTTATTACTTTTTCGGGATTCACTAGTTACTCGAATGACGCTCAGTTATTTTAACATTATTTTGTATTCATTTCGTTATACACTGAAAACTGAAGGTTTTCATCAATTATTGTTAAAAGTTGCAAATTTTGTATTTCTTTAAAATAAAAATAAACGACATCGAATATTAATCTGTCTCGAAGAAAAAATAAGTTATATGCAACTAAATTAATATGTAACTATTTCTTTTCGGAAACGGTTACCGAAAAATCGAGACGAAGCAATTTTTATAATTATATGCGTAGTTCTGTTATTTCTGTAAAAACAGAAATACCTTGTTTATTTCATACATTTTTCCCCGAGAAATTCATATAAGTCGGCGTATGAAAATAGAACCGAACCGATAAGATAAAAGTACTACTCATCACGATTATATATAGCATGACACAGCGTGTCGAAACCCTACTGCAATCGACTTTGCGCGTCTCTTAAAATCCAAGGAAATGATAAGTCTCGTTAAAGTCATCAGAACGTATTTACTCGTTTAGCGTGGTAAGATTTCCAAGTAGTGGTCACTTCGCTGGACGATGAAGTCACTCCAATGATATCCCCTAATCGTCCTAAATAGCGCTGTTTCAACCGCAATCGTGTCTTATGTTCTGATTTCGATGAAATTTATGGGCGATGGAAAAGATGGGTGAATTGAGTTGAAGGCTGGGGAAAGAATTAGAGATATTTCTGGGTTGAGAAATTTTCATATTGGGAATTTCAAAATTGGGGATTTGGCGATTTGGGGAATTTTCAGATGTTCAAATTTGGGAATTTGAGAATAGGGAAATGGGGAAATTAGAAATATTTCAAATTGGGGAGAGAAATTTGGAAATTGGGGAATTTGGGGAATTGGGAATTTGGGAAAATTTCAAACTTTCAAATTTGAAAATAGAGAAATTAGAAATATTTCAAATTGGGAAATTTGGAAATTGGGGAATTGAGGAATTGGGGAATGTGGGTATTGGGAAATTTGGATATTAGGGAATGTGGGAATTGGGAAATTTGGAAAATGGGGAATTGAGAAATTGGAGAATGTGGGAATTGGGGAATGTGGACATTGGGCAATTGAGAAATTGGGGAATGTGGGAATTGGGGAATGTGGAAATTGGGGAATGTGTGAATTGGAGAATATGGGAATTGAAAAATGTGGGAATTGGGGAATGTGGGAATTGGGGAATGTGGGAATTGGGGAATGTGGGAATTGGGGAATGTGGGAATTAGGGAATGTGGGAATTGGGGAAGGTGGGAATTGGGGAAGGTGGGAATTGGGGAATGTGGGAATTGGGGAAGGTGGGAATTGGGGAAGGTGAGAATTGGGGAATGTCGGAATTGGGGAATGTGGGAATTGGGAAATGTGGGAATTGGGAAATTTGGAAATTGGGGAATGTGGGAATTGGGGAATGTCGAAATTGCGAAATTTGGAAATTAGGGAATGTGGGAATTGGGAAATGTGGGAATTGGGAAATGTGGGAATTGGGAAATGTGGGAATTGGGGAATGTGGAAAGTAGGAAATGTGGGAATTAGGAAATTTGAAAATAGAGAAATTTCACTATTCGAAACTTGTTACATTGAAAAATTGACAAACTGAAAAATTAGCAAATTGCTATATTGTGAAATTGACAAATTGAAATACTGATAAATTTGTTATATCAAAAAATTAATACACTGAAAAATTGGTACCCTGACAAATTAGTAGATCGTAAAGTTAGAACCTGTTAAAAAACCCCAAAATTTGCACCTGCACAAATTCCAACATAGACAATAACTGTAGCATTCCTACTGATTATTAGAAAATTTATTAATACCGTTTAACATTCACTAATATTGAATAAACTTCATCTAAAAAGAGCATTAAATTCTAAAGGATCGTGCACAGGTAGCGAATTTCCTGGAATGTTAGGTCGTTTTCCCTCGCATCCAGCCTCCCCTCGATTCACTTTCGCTCTCGTTCCCGTTCCCTCTCGCCTTATCCCTTTATTTAGCCGGGTTAACGCGAGCGAGGCTAGATCGCCGCGGACACTCGTGCTTTCGTCGACAATTTCACGCCTGGCCGAACAGGCGTGTACCATGCATTATGCCGATGCACGGGAACGATAAGATACGCCCAGGTTGCTCTCACCTTGAACGCGGAACCTTAAAGACCATAATCGAGGAAAACCCGTTCCCGAGCACTCGATACCGCTCCTAACGGAGATCCATGGACGAGCGTGGACTAACCTCGACGACAGTCCTCGAGACTTTTAACCCGGCATATGAAATGCTGTTTGCTTTTTGCTCGCTGACGTAACCACTGGAACTGGAGCAAAAAACGAATTGTGTTTTAATTGCGTAATTAGCATGCGACCGTTGGGACTGTCGTGCGAACTTTATGCTGCCTATAGAAATGTGTTTTGTATTGGGTTATGTTAGGCATTAGGTCCTTTGTTTTCGTACAAAAAATTGACATACATCTTGTATTTTGAACGGTCGTGATGAGGTTTTGTTCAACTTTACGGTTGCTGTTTTGAAAGGGTGTTGGAGCAAATTTTTTTTAGAAAAGTGTTTACGATGGTGTACATTCATTTGATTTTGTGATTTTGAAGCAGTGTTTGTTAGGATGTTTAAAAATGTTCTTATATGATTTATGGAAAGGTGATTTCTTTATGGTTAGATGAAGAAGTGATTTTCTTCAGATTTTCCTCTTTCTGTTTTCATCAATAAATTTTTCGAGTAATTACGTTTCATTTGTTTGAAATGGATAATTATCGTATGAAACAGTTTTAGAGGTATAGTTGTCTTAAGGTATGTTAAATAATTAATTTTATTGTTTATGATATATCAAACGTTGAATACATACACCTACATATAACAGCTTCGATGAACCTAACCTATTACCTTCACTAGTTATATTAAATATACTAAACATATTAGACATGCCAAATCTTAGACATACTAGACATAACTATACTAAATATACCAGACTAGATCATCAAACATCTCTAAGAACCCCTCATGTTTCCTACACATAAAATCCCCAAAATGATTTATGATCTCAAAACGAGTGACCAAAAACCAATTCAAAGATGAATGGTATTAAACACGTAGATCTCTCGCCCTGAAATCTCATCACCGTTCTCATTCCCGATAAATCAAAATATCCAGTCACCGGTCAGTTCCCCGAAGTGCCATCATCGCGTTCGTCATCACTCGTATCTTCAAAACTCCCAGATCGTGAAAAAAAGCCATTGAACAAATCCCCACGGGTTATCCAAAACCGTAGGGCGAAGAGAGCTGAGAAAAAAGGAGACGGAAAAACGGATAGGTGGAGGAGGGGGTTAAGCGATCGAGGAGGGGTACAGCGATCATTAATCGTTGGACCGTCACGGGGGTCCAGTGTCGTCGCATCCGCTGCACTTTCTCTCCCGCCGCTGCCGCTGCAGCGGTGCACTAGCAGGGTGTAGGTTACGCGGCGTGAAACGTCGCCGGAGAATCCCCACCTGGAATGCACCTCGTCGTCGAATGCCCCACCACGTGCCTGTTCTCACTCTCCGTGTATCCCCACCGACGCGGTGGTTGCACCTCTGTGTCCCACCACCATGGTGTTTCCCCTCTTGTCCCTCCTTAAACGGCTCACCGCATCCCTGCCACTGCACCGACAACCACCACCATATGACTCGTCCCCACTTGCCTCGAATGTACAGTCGGGTGCAACGGAGACTTCTCGAATGGTGACTACTGGTTGATTTGGGAATTTGGAAATTTTGCAATCGATGTAAATTCATAAATATTTTGAGAAAAACAAAAGGAGCCTTTGTGGGTTAATTTTGAGGTGACACTGTCAGATTAAAAGGAAATGGAAGATTGAGTATCATTGTTTTTAATAATCTATATGGTAATGGTATTGATGGTCGATATAGGGGTAGATGGTCCAGTATGGTACTGATGATCAATTCAGGATTTGCAAGACTAGTATCTAATATAGTAGGATGACTTGAATGCTACTTTAATATGCTATTGGGGGTTTGATTTGAAGTATTTTCTTTCTTATGTATAATAGACAGGAAAATTCAATTTAAGAAATATTTGTGAAGTATTATTCGCATTTCTGACTTAAAAACTTGTAAGTGTATGAAGATTTGAGAGTTTATTAGTGTCGACATTAGTAAGTTATCAAATTTAGGATTGGATCTAGCTCCTAGCCCAGGAACGCAGTGTAACCTAGGTACTCCTAGTACTAACAAGTTTAAAAAATTTGGGAATGTGGATATTACTAAATTTCTGAATTTGAACTCCTTAACTTCTAGGGATCTGGTGAAATACTACAGTCAGCGTAATCTATCATCTACTCAATGGTAAAACAATTAAAAAACTTAAACCTTAAAAAATTTGAAAATATAGAAAAGTGAACATTTGTGAATTTCTGGATTTGACCCAGCTGCTAGGGACAACCTGGTGCAACATTCATCGTAACCTAGACACTCCTCCCGAGGCAATGCAAGCGTATGTTGCACCCGAGTGTACGTCGCGCAGTGATGAATCAGGGGGCGAGGAGGGGTGACGGCATGTCGCGCATGCGCGAAAATAGTAAACACTCCCCGACTGCGCAATGCGACTCGCGTTGAGGCAGGCCCGGGACGAACAGACAGCATCAGCAACAGCGGTGCACCAACAACCTCGACCACCAGCGGATAGGTGCACGAGTAGGAGAACGAGGACAGGTATACGCGAAGGAAAGGGGTGGTCTGGGTGGGTGGGCAGCTCGATACCGGTCTGGGTTCAATGCACACCGTTCACCCACCCCACGCGACAGCTCACCCCTTCCTTTCTACCTGCTTCTCTCGTTCAACCCCTTCTCGGCCATCCCGCGGATCATGCACTACTCCCACCCCTCTCGGTCTCTACCCCTTCGGTTGCCAACACACTTCGAGGGCTTTCTCGTTTTACTCGATCCGTCCTTGCCTGACGTTCGACTTAACCGCTTCCATCTCGTTCTCACGAAAGACGAAAGAGGTGGGAACGGGTAGATGTTTTCTATCGGGGAGAAAAGAGGACAGCTTGAGGATGGTCAGGGTACGAGCCTCCTCTCCGGATGCAGAAACGAGAGACGAGCTTTTTGCGAGTTACGGATCTCCAGCTAAAGACAATTGTTTGCGATATGGGGTATCAGATGGGCTTTCTCGTTTTAACGGATTTGGGGATTGCTGATGGGGCGGCACCAGGTGCTTTTTTATTAATATACTATTTTCCCTTAGTATTTTGCTTAGAATTTGACTGTTGAAATAATTTATCGACTGAATTTAATTCTTAGCATTTTTTAGGTCGACATGATAAATTTGGTAGTTTATGATATGTTTTGATTTCTCTCGACGCGAGATGCGTAAGCGATCTAAAACGAGGCGATGTAATGCGAGGACAACATGCACAGCAATGCAACCCATGGCAATTTAGCAGCTAGCGATTCAACATATGCCTACAGAACACGTAACTGTAATACATGGTTGTACAACATTGTGGCAATACCATGCGTGACACTATAGCATGATAAATAATCAGATACACCCTTCTCGGTACTGACAAACATCATTCGCTCAAACGGGGCAATAAAATAGATTCCAAGAACACTACGAAATTGCAAATCTATTTACAGACACATCAATTAGCAAATTTACTATCAAGATATACTATTAAGTGATGTACTATCAAGATATACTAATGTACTATCAAATTTCTCCACCAAATGTTTTATTACCTAAAAACGACCACTATTTTACCAAATGATACATATGTTTATACATATGTTAAATATGTCTATACATATTACAAGCTACAAGCGTAATATTTATTGCAAATTGATAACATCATAAATTAAATAGCTAACGCGTTCAAGAATAACTAACTGTTCCCTACAAAAATGTTTTCATAAGAAACTGTCGAGTGTCAACATAATTCAACAAGATTGGTGCTCGTAAGAAGAGTACCGATTTCCCGGACAGCAAAACGCATTACAAACTTTACGGGAATGTGAGGCGTTCTCCAACGTTTCGACGTGCTTCCTTCAAGTTCGAGAATGACAGTCGACGATGCATTTCTCCTGACCACCAGGAAAACCGTCTATCGGTTCTTGACTGCGTGAAATCTTGTTTCACGGTAGATGACGTAATGGGGCTCCCATAGAAAGGGAACGAGTTCGAGTGTTTCATGCAGCGTCGTTGTTGAATCGGAAGCAAATAAGGATGAATTTTCTGGAAGCGGAAACCCTGCTGGTCGCCGATGCTTGTCACAATTTCAGGATGAGGAGCTACGGGACTCGTACATCGCCGCAGAAATCGTGAGTTGCTCGACGCTAAACAGCATTTTGCGAGGAGTCTCTTCTTTACAAATGGAGATATGACTTTCAAGTATATTTTCGCTGAAAATTTGCTACTCGTGGAATTGTAAGAAGGTGTGATTAAAGTAGGTTGCAAAATTTGAATTGATTTAAAGATGTTCTTTAGAGGATTCATATGTTACATATGATGCATATGTGATAGTGAAGAATAGTGTGATGTGGACTCTGAAGGACATGATGTTAGAACAATGTGATGGAGAATAGTGTGATGTAGACTCTGAAGAAGATGATGTTAGAACAATGTGATGATGAAGAATAGTCACATGTGGAGCTTGAAGAATATGTCACATATGATGATCGAGATAGGATAGAGACTTCAAAGAATAATATGAAGTCATGATATGATGATGAAGAATAGTATGACGTAGATTTTGAAGAATAATATGACGTCATAATATGATGACCAAAAATAGTATGATGTAGACTCTGAACAACATGATGTTAGAACAATGTGATAGCAGAAAATAGTCACATGTGGAGCTTGAAGAATATGTCACATATGATGATCGAGATAGGATAGAGACTTCAAAGAATAATATGAAGTCATAATATGATGATCAAGAATAGTATGAAGTAGACTTTGAAGACTCATATGACATATGATGATCAAGAATAGTACGATGTTGACTTCAAAGACTAATATGACGTCTCTACTGAGAATAGTACAGAATAGTACATAAATTTTGAAGAATATAACACTCTAAAAATATTGAGACTCCTCAAAGAGATTTACCAAAATAAAATCATAAAAAATGAACTAAAACATCCAGTAACAGTATTTCAATTTTGCGTTATAGGTAGTAAAATGATGTAGTAAGGGAAACGTTGAGCATTTATTCTTTCAGCAAGTTCGTGTTCCGGTCACATATCTCCGGGTTCATATTAAATTATACGCAATGTTAGAATCCTGTGAGCGTAGCCACTCTGTTTCGTTATCACTAGCTGGTTGGCAAGCGATCCAACGGCTCTTTGCCTTATCGGTTGACAAAGGCAAGCTGGCATCGTCACCTAGTCGCGACCATTGCCAAAGATATCAAGGGTTAAAGACCTGTCCGCACGTTACAAAGTATCGTAATGTACAGTTAACTGGAAGATATAAGGAAAATCATTTTCTTCTGATATTTTGCTTTGTACTTGGATGGCGTTTCTTGGCGAGTTTGTTGGACTTGTCATTGTTCGAATATAATTATTTCTATTATTGTTCCAGTATTCCACTGTTATCTCATTACTGTTCTACTATTCCAACGTGAGGATGCAACATGTGGTAACAATGTGTGAGGAAGTGTGGATGCTATGTTAATACAATGAAGGTACGCGTAATCTAACACGTGACAATATGTTGCAAGAGTGTGGAACATGTGGCAATATAACGCGTGACGATATAGCGTACAGTAGCAGAGCCTGTCACAATAACAGCCTTACGTTTCATCTCTAATTAACAGTACATAAATCAGAAAAGAACAGCTATCGTGATGACAACTCTGTTATATTGAAAAGACCTTATAAAAGTGTCAATAGAGAGACCACATAAAGAATAAAAGCAGAAAGTTTAGGAAGAGAAATGCAATCGTCCCATCCCTCCTAATTTTAATTACCGTCCGCTTCCGTTCCTTTGATCGCGATACGTGCACAACCGAATGCGGAAATAATTCATTCGAGAGGTCGAAGCACACCGTTCCGCTGTCGCGTTTCGATCGCGGTCTAGCAAACGACCAGCCGAAAGAAAGAGAGAAGGAGGCCGGGGGCGAAGGAGAGGGCTCAGGCCAAGGGAAGACATCGAAATTGACATGTCCTCCGGGAATACCTCTGCTGGCATCAATCGAGCTTTCCCAGCGTAGTCGACGCCCTCAGCTACTATTTCGATGTTCAGGAACGAAAGGAAAAAAGGAGACACAAAGAGCCACGCGAACGAGAATAGTCCGTCACCGGGGCTGTTTTGACGAACCGCCATATTTACGATACACTCTTTTTCTAGAAGCGCGAGTCCGGGACGCAACAAACGGTTCCACACCGTTTTATCGCCGTCTCCGCTCGCTCGTTCCGGAAACAAATGAACACTTTTAAGAAATTGACGGCGGTCTACAGGCTCGAGTTTTTCCTTCGACTCGAGACCGGTAACCCCGCGGACGTTTCACTTTTATCCCCTTTTAATGTCTCCAACGTTGTCTCTTTCTTTATCTCTCTCTCTTTAAACTTTTCTTTCTTTGTGTTGTCGCGTTAAACGTCTGCGCGATGGACAGAGTATTTCCTTTGTTCTGCTGGACCGTGATGGGTCGTTTGCTGGGGAAGACGCGAGGAATTTAATTTTTGGTAATCGAGATTCTCAACAATTTACGAATGCACTTTTTCATCAGAGAAATATCTTTGTAGCGAGTTCAACGATTCAACAATTTCATTCCTTCAAACTGGAGGACTTCGGAGACCTCGAGCTTCTTAATATTTTCTTATTAATTACAAGTGAAAAATAGTGTACATTTTATAAACTATTTTTTCTGCGTCACATTTTGAAAAATTCTTCATAATGCAAGAAACTAAATGTCAACATATATGTGCAATATGTAGTCTCTCTCTAGTTCGATGAACTTCAAATTGCCTTATGCTTTCAACATACTAAAAATGTTTCTATTTTTCTCTCAACACGCCACATCAAATTCTAATTATACCCATTTATAAAATAATTAAACGCGACCATAAATCCTTTGTTGCATAATTTTATATAAGTAACAATAAGAAAATAACGTTAAATAAGTACCTTCAATTTTAACGCGTGTTCACTTTATTTAGCAAAAGAAGCAAAGAAAAGATATCTTGCATAAAAATGATTAAACAGAAAAAAGAAAGGAAATCGACTTGTCTCTTGGATCAAAAATTTCATTAAGTTCATCGAAGTTAAAAACACAGAAAAGAGTATAAGATTTAGAATTTGCTGCAGAATATTTGCAAAGCGGAAGGGTTAAAAGGAAAGTCGTAAAGTACGAATTCGCCTAAAGGAGTTTCGAAGCTGAGCTCGCGAAATGACGTTAATCTCCGATACCGCATGCAGACAATCATCCCCCGATCTAAAGTTGTCGGGGCAAACGATACGAGAAAATCGATCAATCCCTGAAATCGCAATAACTTCTCTCCATACCTCGGAGCGCAAGGATGCGGTACCCGACCGAAGGAGAGCGTCTCGGCGAACTAGAACTTCGAGAAGGGACGCATTGACCCTGGCAGCCGGAAGATCCCGGCTCGTCCGGTCGTCTGGTCCCGGCGTGGCGTCTCCCTAGGGTCGCCGTCCGGAAGACGGAAATCGAGGTGACATCGATAATTGGCCGATCCAGGCCGAGCAACCGTTCGTGGCGGTCGTCGTACGCGAATTCCAGTGACGATGGCGCGAATCGATCGCGATTAAAAGTCCAGCAGCGATGTAAACAAACTGCGGAGCTCCGAGAGCAGTAGCGAAGAGGGCAGAGGGAGGATGCTGGCAGGTGGCGGGAGAGAGACGAATCGAGAAAGAGAGCAACAGAGAATGGGAGTCATTGGTGCGTTACCTCGCGGAGGTCATTGACCGAGGGTGGCAGAGAGAGAATGGAGGGGTAGCAAGAGGGGTGCGCAGTTGGAAGGGGTTTCGACTCGGAGCGAGAGGGCTATATATCGAGAGAGGTGGAGGGACAGAGAGAGAGAGTTTGCACGGGATGTTGGAGGGGTTCGCGTGCAGTTGCATCGACCGACGGCTCAGCTGTGCATCTCGATCCCCCTCGTGCTCGCACCCCGCACCAACAAACCCTTGCTTTTGCAGTTCGTTCTCCTCTGCCCGCCCCCGGCGCCCCCCTCGGCCCCTGGCCTAACCTAGCGCCAACAAGTTCGCGATGCGAGTTCCTCTCACACCCCTTGCGGCCCGGACCTCGCGCAACCACCGAATCGACGACGCCGTCACGGGGGATGCTGCGCTGTGAACGTGACCCTCAAAACGGCACAGCGTGTACACACCCCGCCCACGGGGCCGCGGTGCTGCTCCGCTCCGATCCGCTCCGAGACACGTATGAACGGTGCTGGCTGCCGCTAATGAATCGGGACTATGCTCTCGCCCGGCTCCGTGAACTTCGGTCCTCCCTTAAGACACGGGGTTCAACGAACCCTGCCCACCTTCCCAACGACTTCAGCCCTCCTACCGGGTATCGATGGGGTACTTCCTCTTCTTCTTCTTCTTCTTATTTTATGGTGTTTCTTGTTCGAACGGATTTCGGTTCGGAACTATCGATTTGGGATATTGCATTCGTGCCACGCTTTTATGGCATTCGTTAACTTCCTAGGGGATGCGTGTTAATTTCTTTGGGGATGTATTTTCGGGGATGGATATTTGGTGCATGGAAATGTACAGGGTTGTTCCTTTTGATGGATCGAACGGAGAAATCGTTTTACTTTTTTGGTCATTTTAACTACTTAATCTATGATTTTTTTCGACAGTTCAGTTAGAAATATTTAATCACTGTTGTAATATTAAAATAAATAACAAAACTTCTGTTAGACGTATTTTAAATTCAGCAATCTTTAACTGTACAAATTGTAACTATTGAACTCAAAGCTGAGTTATAAGGAAAATACAATTCATTTTCATTGTATTTCAACATGTGGTGTGCGTCACGAGTGTCACTTAATGTCATAAGCCAAAGGATTAAAAGAGTATTTTTCTATTTTCAATTTTGTTCACTTATGTATCTACATTTTATTCTTTCATCTATAACTATTTTTTGGGTAGTTTTATTGCTCCATCTTTGCAGACTTTCGATGGGTAAATGCTCTTCCGAGTATTCCTCTCTGAACAAATACTCTTTCATATGCTTTTCACAGCAGTTCAGAGAACGGAACGCATTTTCTGTCCAACGCAATATCAGAAAATGATGTTTTACATATTTCATACTGTATATTGATTGTGATGCAAGAAAATTTCAAATCTGCCTTTATTGAATACATTTCTATTTTACCATATAGAATATATTCATAATTAATGATTTTTAATTATTGTGTAAATTTGATTATTTAGTTTAAACTGTACGAATAATAATTTTGATGCATGATGTTGTGATTATTGTAGATTAGAGGCATTTGTATTGATGATGAGTTTGATAAAAATAAAGCTTGTTATAAAGAAACGTTTAAATGATTTTTATATAAATCTCATATACTTGTGAGAAAAAATTTTAATTTCAAATTTAATATCCCGGTGAAAATGCATTTATTTAAGTGTCTTATTAAAGTAAAAATTTTTAAGAAATTCCAAACAGAAACAAAAAGGGATAACAAATAAAAATTTTACCATAGTCACGAAATTTTATAAAGAAATTGCAGTTAGTAGTTGCAGACTCCTACTTACATATATGTTCATATTAAAAACTATAATAATTATAAAAATAATTACAATAGACAAATATATAATAGAGTGAATGTGTATATATAAATCAAATCTTACACTGTCCCTAAAAAAAATGATAGTACCAAGAGTGTTTACCCGTGCCAGCTTTTATTGAACGTAGCTAAAACTCGTTTTCGAAAAAGGACAAACGTTGAAGTGTAATAACAGCGAACGGTTTCGATGGATAAAAATAATTAAGAGCAGATCGAATATGAAGCCGAACGAACGGTTTACTGAAACGAACAAAGAAAACAGTATCTGTAATCAAAGTCTGTCCCTCGGTGATTGTAAACGTTCTCCACAGACAGGAATCAGCATATGTGATACGCAACAAGTCGGTACACCGTGAAAACATGGGGGTGATGTTATTGTTCCATTCAATTTGATCGTGCTGCGTTATTAAAAGCACAGACTAAAGGTATTTGAAGCACCCGTTTAAAAACTGAACGTTTAACCTCTGAGAATAATTTTCCTTTATACGCTTTCCGTCTGAAGAAATTTTCTTCGGTAATTATTGTATCGCTTCATTTTCTATTCGCTGTAAGCAATTTTCTTACCAACGGTATTGAATACCCGATGAGTGACATTTACAAAAAAATTTTTCTTTTAACTTATTCGCTTTTTGCAAGCGTTTCAATTACGTATGAAAATTTCCTGGTGATAGACCCGAGTCCATTCAGGCCCTTTTCTATTTAATGAAGTTTTGCATAGGAAAGTGAGAGCACTTGTGCTTTTTAAAAAATAAGGTTCTTTCTGATCTCCGGTATGAAATATTCAGAACGCGAATTTCAAGCGAAAAGTTATGCTATAACGAAAATAACCAAAATGTTCTGTAGGGTAATAATAAACAATAGCAACAGTGGTAAATAATAATAGTAATAATAAATTATAACATTATATAACATACATACATTATAATAAGCTTGACAATAAATTTTCTAATTAATTTCTATGAGGGTGCAATTTTATATACGTATACTTGAAAACCTAACCTAACTTTTTCTTCTTATTCTCACCTGAGTTTTCGAACGGTGTTTTCCTTGGTGTTCGCGAGTTTTCCTCATAAAAGAACCATAACACTTCAAAGACGATTTACCAAAATTAACCTTAGTACGGAAAGAATGATCTCCCATTGTAAATCAAGAATCAACAAAACGTCGAAACGACGCACCCTCCTCCCGCATTTTGCACCACCCTCTACGCTGGTGGCATAACCAACACTGCCGGCACTCAGAGTGCCGTTGCACTCGTTTTATGACCGGCAGACCGGTAGTCTGCTGCATTATAGGATATACGACCGGAGGCTATATCCACGTGTCTGGCTTGTCGGGGAGGGGGTTTCCACCGTGGCGAAGGGCGGTTCAGGTGGGGAGTCGAAAAGACTTTGAAAAGTCGGGCCACGAACGACTTCTAGACGAGGTTATTGGCCAAAGGAAATGTTACGTCTGCCAGGGAATGTCACTGCGCGTCCACATACGTGTAATTGTGCAAAATGTATCGAATCGCGGTCGAGACATCGAATTTCAGTAGAAATATTCTTATCTAAAGGGTTGCGGAGCTGAGTCGTAGAGATTGTTTTATTTAAATTTTGTGGATTTTTGAGAAGTGATAGAATTTTTGGAAAATGCATGGAAAGGTCTATCTTTCCCAATTTCACGAATTTTCCAAATTCTCAAAATTCTCCAAATTTGGAAATCCTCCACTTTTCCAATTCCCCAAATTCTCGATTCCCTATTCCCCAAATTCCCAATTCCCCAAATTTCCAAATTCCCAAATTCCCAAATTCCCAATTTCCCAAATTCCCAATTCCCAATTCCACAAATTCTCAATTCCCAAATTCCCAATTCCAAATTCCCAAATTTCCCAAATTCCCAATTCCCCAAATTCCCAATTCCCAATTCCCAATTCCCCAAATTTCCAAATTCCCAAATTCCCAAATTCCCAATTCCACAAATTCTCAATTCCCAAATTCCCAATTCCCCGAATTTCCCAAATTCCCAATTACCCAAATTCCCAATTCCCCAAATTCCCAATTCCCCAAATTCCCAATTCCCCAAATTCCCAATTCCCCAAATTCCCAATTCCCCAAATTCCCAATTCCCCAAATTCCTAATTCCCCAAATTCCCAATTCCCCTAATTCCCAATTCCTCTAATTCCCAATTCCTTAAATTCCCCAAATTCTCCAAATTCCTAATTCCTTAAATTCTCAACTTCCCAACCCTGAAATTTCCAAATTTTCGACCCCCCAATCCTCAAATCTCAAATTTATAAATCAGCTCCCAAACCTTCAACTCTTTAAATCCCCAAATCGTCAAATTACCAAATCTTGAAATTTCCCATATTACCTAACCCGTAACTCTCACCACATTACTACGTAAAATACAATAAAAGTTGCGTAAAGAATCTAATAAAGATCGAAAGATTTCTTGACCCTTTCCGAAAGAAGCTCCGCAGCACAAGGGGATGATTCTATCAAGTGGCCATTCTTGCTCAGCCCTTACCCGAGAATTTAAAATCACTCGAACCGGGACTCCATATCGAAGAAGATGATTTCCAGTTATGGGGATACGAAGTATCCATGACAACGTTTGCCACACGCTGATGTACACGTTACACTCGGCCAGAATGATGGGGTAGGTCAACGTACGGTTTGTCGCTTGGCAACCTAACAACCTACCCTGCAACCAACTGCATCCAAGGACTAAACCCTCCTTTTTCTTTTTTCTTTTTCTTCTTTTTTTTTTTAATCAGCGCCTTTGTTCCGCGGTTCGATTGTCTCCGCGTTCGAAGAGCTCGAGAACGCGACGGTGAAAAAATGGAAGGGGCGGATCCGTGGAAGTTTGATCGACGACGAGGGTAGCCTTTGCTTTTTCTACAAATTCGCGGATGAATGACTGCCATTGGCTGTTTCGAAAACGACCCCCTGAGAGCGTAACCCACATTTCAGGAGGTGCCTGACCGGGGGTCAACGTACAATTTTTTCCATATTGACTTTTGTTTCTATATATTTGTTATTTGCTAGTCGACATTTGTTAGGTTGACGCTCGTTATTTTCGTTTGATAATCTTTTCGGATTGTAGGGGGATTTCGAACGCGTTTGAATTTGTTTTTAGGGTGGGAAGTATGGGGAAGGTTTGAAACTTTGTGACTTAGGAATTATATTTTAATTTGTAGAACAATTTTGAAACTTTATAATTGTGAGCTACTTTGTGACATTGGAAGTTTGAGGCTTTGGTTCTTGGACATTTGGGAATTTGGAAATTTGTCAGTTATGTCTGTATTGACAATTAAGGGTCTCAGTGAAGGGATGTAACTTCTTCTTGGACTGTTAATTGTAACATGAAACTTTATCTGTAACAATCTAACGAGTGATAACTTTAATTTTTACATATCATTCTTGATATATGTACATTCTTAATATACCTGACATTTTAATATACTTAACATTTTTCATTTTCATTTAGATAAAAGTAAAAATAAATAAAAATATAAATGAGTTAATATTTTATATTAAAGTAGATAGCATGTGAAAGTGAGCTAACACCTTCATCCCCCAATACAAGTTCCTTTAAAATTTGATGTATTGCATTGTTTGCATCTGCACTTAATCCATCGAAGATAAGAATCGCACAATTACAACCTTCAGCCGTTAAAGGAGTTATCACGGCAATTGAATTACGATAGAATTTTTTCAATGCGTCCTGTTCATGAACGCGATAGCATGAGCTATCGAGAAATACGTGTCAAAGGCCGTCCCTGACCGGTAGAACAGTGGCGTGCGGACAACCGTTGGCGTGTGCACACAGCAGAAATTGATGGTTAAGAAAGTCAGGCTAAATCATATCCTGTCATAATTGCTGGTAGTTTAACCTAATTCCTACTAGACGACTTACGCGGCCACCTACCGAGCAGTCGATTTCTCAACCGACCAGGAATCCTTTCTTTAACCCTTAATCATCGGATGCTGGGTCAATTTAGACTTTGAAGTCATTCTTAGCGTCATCTTGAGATTTAGAGTTTCAATTCATTCTTGGCGTCAGCTCGAGATTTAGACTTAGAATTAATTCTTAGACTCATCTTGAAATTTAGACTTAGAACTTAGCATCCGAGATTATCAGTCATTGTAGTAATTTTGTTATAATAATTCGATATAATATAACATGGTGACTGCTACAGGGAGTTGAACATTTTATTGAATAGTATTTTTTTTTGTAACAAGTCTGACCGAATATTTTTACAGTATTTTGTTATATTTATTTCTCACAGGTCTAAGAAATTATTGTACGTATTTTTAGTTAGAAAGTGAACAAACTTCTGGTAGATTTATGTAGAAATTATAACTCAAATATGGCGGACATGACAAGAGTTAAACCTGTCGCATTTAAACATTTTTGAGGTTAAAATTTCTGAGGTTAGAAATTCTCAAGTTTCAAAATAATGAAGCTTCTAGTTTTGAGTCCGGAAAAGTTTCGAAAATAATCCTCATTAAAATCTTATAAAATTTAGTGAATATTATAAATTTACTTCAAAAGCGTATTTATGTCTCAAAAATTAGATGATGCTTTTCGTACCCTATTAAATTAATCACAAGTATTAGTACAAGCTTACATTAGTATAAGTTTACGTCTCCAAAAATTGCTAAAAACAGTGGAATCGTAAATAATTTACAATACAACAGAAATAATTTACAGTAAATCGGAAAAGAAAATTGAAACAACAGTTCACTTACAACAGCATAAACTTCTCGTTTTCTCAGAGGTTTGTTTCATATGCTTCCACGCAATTTCCGTTCTCGTATTTCAGAGTTTGTAAATTTGTTTGAGCAATGTTTGCACGTGAATTGCGGGTAACGTAAATCTCTTCCACGTTCAGAAGCCTATTCTTTAAGCGTATAGTTAAAACCGTGATTATTGAAATGGAAGAACTAGAAGAATTTGTACGAGAGAGTTTTAATCTTGTAATAGAATTGTAATCATGTTTAGAAATTTGATGCAGTTATAAAGTTTGTAGAAAGTTTTTAGAATGAAATTCCGTGTGTTATGAATCGAAGAGGACAGTTTATCGTTGCTACGATGGAAGATAACGATTTCAAGGTATATTCCCCTTTGCACAATGCAACACCGATTATCTGAAGCAATAAGGGGATAAATCGCTTCCGATAGCTTGGTTTTTTCGTATCGAACCGGGATAACAATGCTTTGAAATATTTTATATAGGAAAGACGGAAAACTGTTTGCGAAGATAATGTTTTATTGCTTGATATCTGAATTAACGGAGTTTGGGCACCAAATCTGTGGATTAATCAAAATTAAGATACACTAAGCAAAATTTATTAAATTTCAAATCTTGAACTGGTATTTTTACTGAATCACATATTTTGTAAATTAACCAAGATTTCACAAATTATTGAATTACCTCAAAATTTCATTTATGATTTTATTTCACTTGCACCTAAAGCGAATTTTTAAACTGAATTTTTACTATGCCATATATTTTGTAAATTGACGTTAATTTGACAAATTATTGAACTATTAAAAATTTCATTTACGATTCTATTTTATTTTTACCGAAAATGAAATTTCTTAATTTTTACCTTGTAAACGAAAAAATTTTCTTTCAATATTTTTATCGAACAAAATAAGTATTTTTGTCAATTTGTTATTTTATTACTACTCTTCAATAAATTTCTATAATTTGTAATACATTAAATAGTCGATTATTGAGTACGCGTATTTAAGGAAATATGCAAACAATAATCGCGTGGAGGTGTTGAAATTTGATGTAGCATAGTATTGATTAAACGATATGTTGATTTCTGGTTAAATTCGACAATTAGTAAGCGGAAGTTGGTTGGAGATATTGGAAATAGATTAGGACAGCTACGAATATGGGAAATGGTCAATTCGATATCGAACAGAACCACACAATACACTTCCAACTTACCTACACAATTTCTCTCGTTTTTCTCCGATACTGTTCCACCCATTATTTACTCATGTTTGTTTAAAATTAATCGCTACACGATACAGAAATTACTTACACAAATTTATTTGCAAGTTATTAAAAATTTGTTAATTTATTAATGTCTTAGTTTGTTAAATACTCTTCAATTTTATTTTTTTATTAAAATGAAATATCTTTCAATTTTATTTTTTTATTTTGTTAACATAAAATATTCTTTAATTTCATTTTTCTCATTTAAGTGAAACGTTCTTTAATTTCATTTTTTCATTTAAGCGAAACATCCTTTAATTTCATTTTTTCATTTAAACGAAATATCCTTTAATTTCATTTTCTCGTTAAAATAAAATATCTTTTAATTTTGCCTTTTATTTTACTGAAATAAAATATCTTTCAATTTTGCCTTTTCCTCTAATTCTTTCATTTAAAAGAAATATTTTTCGATTTCATTTTTTTTAAAGTAGTTTGAAATGTTACGAATGTTATTTATAGTCATACAACCTATAAATAAATACACAAAAAAAAGTTCAGTATGCATGATTTTTTTATCAGAGAAAATTGACTGTTCGAACGAAATACCTTTGGCACACGTTCAACTTCCTGTTTACCGATTATTAACTGCTGATATTAGAAACTAATACACCTTACGGGTTGTATCGTTCGATCGTATTTTACGCTGCAAATATCGTTACGGGAACAACCTGGTCATGTGATATTTATGAGTTCAATAAACGTTTATTAAAATTACCATGCATGTACGCCTACTTCAAACAACTACTATTTATGATAACTCATCGTTTAAGATTACACAAATATTCTTCAAACTTCGCTTAAAATGCTCTTTAAAATTATAAGTGTAACACTTCGAATGTCATGTAAAATTCATCTTAAAACCCTACAGACAAATTTTTTGTTAATGGCGCATAAAATTGCAAATGTCGAGTTGTATGATACAACCATCACTTACAATAGAAATTTGGGAAACCAAATTTTTTTAATGAAAAACAAAAAACCTTATGAAAGTGAACTTTTGAAAATGTGGAAACTTGGATTCTCAGATATATTCAAATTTAGAAACGTAGAAATTGTGAAACTTATATTTTTTTCAAAATGAAAGATAAATGTTATGAGACTACTACCTGAGCACTTAATCAAGGAAATCCTACGTTGAACCCAACTGTACATGATTATCGATGTTATACTATTATCTGCAAGTACATTCAATCAAGATAATGTACCGAAGCTGATTCAATTCCGCTCAGGTGTTGTTATTAAATATGCAACCCTAACACCACCCTTGGGTCCACGGTCTCACTTTTCAAAACTATCTCTATATCTCCATAAAATTTTTGTAAAAATGTCAACTTTCATCAAGCTCTCATAGTTCACATATCCCCAAATTATATATTTTTCTGCTTCAGTTCAAATTTAAATATAAAACACTGTAAGGTCAGTTACAGCTGTAAGGTCAAACGTAAACCTAGGGTTAACTGTCCACTCCCAAAACCACCCTTAACGTTCTCGTTAGATGACAACCAGAATTTTAAGGGTCGTAAGTCTATCTCCGCATCACATGCAAGCAAGCCCAATCTATTCCGATCGGAAGTGTATTGAGAAATAGTTGGTCATCGCGAACCAAAGTCGCATCTGCCGAACCCAAAGCATCTCGCAATATCTTACCGGTTGCTTTTGTAACCGATCGATCGTCTTTCTCTGGGGCCTCGCGTCTTAAATCTCTTTTTTTCTCTCTCTCGCCCTTTAGACACCGCTAGACAAGCGTGTTTCGCCGTCGCGATTGCGCATGCACACCGCACCAGCGTCAGATTAAATTCGAAACGGCCTGTAAAGCGTTACCGAGACACGTTGTGTTTTGTGTAGTTTGGAATACGTGTAGCGCAGAGTGCGCCGTGGGGTCAACGACCCGTCTACGCTGTGGAACGCACACACACCGACCTCCATCGGCGTGTACACACGGCACACACGCGTGCCACGTACGTCCGTGTAACCGTGTACACGCACACACGAGGAATATCGCCATGCACCTCCACCAGATGGAGCTGAATCTCCCTCCTCTCTCGCGAAGCTAGCGGTGCGCTTCTCTCGTTTTGCTCCGCGCAAGAATCTAGCCTAGACACTATAGAGGGCATAGAACAACGGACAGCCATGCAATATTCCTAACGAATTTTAGAGGGTGTAACACGTGCACGCAGAGGCCAGATACACGCGGCGCCACGCTCTCTACGCCACATGTTTTCACGGCGATACGGACTTTTTTCAGACCCGTGTTCGATTCCGAACACGACGACAACGGTGGTGGGATATATTTTTAGGGGAAGGTACACCGGATACGTGACGTTCGCTTCAACGTTCGACTCTACTTTTGGTCGATGCCGGCTATTTTAGAGCAAGATCTTGCTTCTTACTTCCGACTCTAGGCTACACCGTCACGATTCTTTTACACGGAGAAAATGGAATTGGAAGATAGGAGGATGAAAGAAGGTATTGTCGAGGTAGATTTACTGTGGGTGACAATGGAAGGTTCTTTGGGAGGGCTATTGGAGATTTGGTAATTGTCGTAATGACAATTTACTTTGAGGGGACTTTGGAAATTTGGGGATTTAAATAGTTGGATGTTTGGTGGTTGAGAATTTGGGAATTTGGAAATTTGCGCTGGTAGAAATTTGAGAAGTTGGGGTGAAAATTTGGGAAGGGGAACATTGGGAAAAATTAGAGATTTGGGGGATTGGGAATTGGAGATTTGGAGGTTTGGATATTTAGTAATTATTACAAGTTTAGATATTAGGTGGTTAGGAATTTGGAAATTTAAGAAGTAAAAAATTTGGGAATTTGAGAAATTAGGGGGTGAAAATTTGGGGAAATGAAACTTGAAAATTTAGGGAATTGAGAAATTAAGAATTAGGGAATTAGAAATTTAGTAATTTAGAGATTTATAAGTTTAGATATTAGGTGGATAGGAATTTGGAAATTTAAAAATAAAAAATTTGAGAACTTGAACTTCTGAAAATATGGAATATCAAATGAAAATTTGGGAAAGTGAAAAGTTGAAAATTTAAAAACTTGAACGACTGACAACTGAAGAGGTACAAAACTCAGAATTTGGAAATAGCGTACTAAAAAATTTGAAGATGAGGAATATTAAATATTTACGAAATAGAGATCTGAAAATTTAGGTAAATTAAGAAATTGAGAATTTGGGAAATTAAATATTTGAAAATTACATATCTAAAAATAGGGTGGTTTGGAAATAGATTTGAAGATTTAGAGATTAGAATAATTAGAAATTTGAAAATTTCAAAGTTAAAAGTTTGGAAACTCAGAAACTTGTAAATTTAAACTTTCAAAATTTGTAAAATAAAAGTTTGAAAAATAATTTGTAAATTGAAAGATTAGAATCAGTAAATTAAAAATTTATAAATTTATAAATTTGCAAATTAAAAGTCTGAAAGTTTGATAACTTACAAATTAAAAATTTGAAAATCCGAAATTTAGAAATTTGAGAATTTAAAAAATTAAGCAATATAATTTCCAAAAATAAAAATTTCTAATTTTCTAATATATAACTTATGTTCTACACCTACAGAACTCCCCCAAAGATATCTCGAATCTATAAAAATCCGTAATTTGGGGTATCGCGGCCCAAGTTCCCCACCTATCTACGCCAATGCATCGCGGATGCAGCCGGACAGTAATTATTCGTGGCTGCATATGAGCACTTATGTCAGGCCGATAGAAAGTAGCCGTGTATCGTGGTCCCTCGTGCAAACTCCCCTTTTAGCGTTGCGAAGAATTATCGGGGTCGAGTGGCTGCACAATCGAGCAATTATAAACATTATTCGCATTGTGCTGCCTGACCCATCGCGGAAGCTCAGAAAGCGGAAAGGAAACAAACACGTAAAAAATAGAACATCTAAACGTAGAGCTAATTACGTGTAAACGATTCACCACGTGTTCAAAGAAACGGACATAGAATATACTCCAGGAGCAAGGATCATAGGATACATTTTTATTAACATCGCTAAAAACTATAAATTTACAGAAGAACATATACAGAAAAGTATACAACGTTTAATTTCGCAGAGGAGATCCCTAGACGTCTGCACAAGCAGGGACTCGACGCCGCTATTACGGATTCCCGGAAAAACAACCCTTTCGAGCAAACGTCAATTACACAACGGTCGTTCCCGACGACTCATTAGAGCGTAAGATTTGCTCTCGTATCGTTGGAGTCCAGGTCCTTGACCTGTCCCAGTCCACCTCTGGTTGTCTACCGTGTCCCGTCAACACACTGTCCGCACTGTCTCCCCCTCGCACTCTGCCGTCGTCGATAATTCGTCGAAATAAGAAAACACCTTGGCAGAGGGTGAAATTTCGTTTGACACTCGCGGAAGCCACGCTGCACCCACGACGTCACACCTCATGCACCGGGGGCGAAAAGCGACGAGGAAGGTCGGAGATGGCCGAGCGGGCGTGGAACACGGCGCACGTGCGAGCGAAATAACGAGAGACGAAACCGAGAAGAGCGAACGATGAAGAGAGAGCAGAGAGGAGAGCCGCGTGCGAGAGGGAACGAGGAAGGGCGGTGTAGAAAGAGGGGGTCCTGAAAATCGACTGGACGTCGTCGTGCACATTCGTCGCGTTTTCACGGTCAGGCTTTATCGATCGTGGAAGGAGAGGGCGAAGGAGCGGAAGGAAAGGAGTTTCGGAGTGCATCGAAAGGGCGTTGAACCCGGCCTTTCGGCAGTCGCGGCGCCCATAATGCAACGATTGTCGTCCTGCCCGACCGTCCCGACAGCTGCCGATCTCCTAACGTTCTTTCTACGCTAACGACCTTTGTGCGCAGCCAAATTTTTTAAAACGAAACAGTTAATGAACCTTTCTTACCGTTTATGCAGTCGACGCACCGGAGTACCTCGTTGCCGTAGGTCCGAAACGGTCTCAGCCACACGATTCTTTTGTAAACCAACTGCACCGAGCAGAGGTGCGACTATTATTTTTAGGCGGAAGTGATATCGATAATTTTCTCGTTAAGGCGAATTTTGAGGTGATTGCAGTATAGTATGTAATTTTAATTTGGATATAATTTGCTTTTGAATTTATTGCAGACATTTTTGTGATTTGCTTTTCTTGGAAAGAAAAATGTTTTTATAGTTTTGGGAATTGGGTGATATACAAGTTTTGTGATTATTGGATTTTTCAATTTTTTGAATTAAGTTTTCTCGTTTTTAGATTTTCTAAGTTTTCGAGTTAGGTTTTTTCTAATTTCTTAATTTTTCAATTTGAAAAATTTCGACTTTTAAGATTTCCTAATTTTTGAATTTTCTGTTTATCAAATTTTTTAATTTCTTATATTTCTAATTAAGTAATTTTCTAGTTCCTCAGTTAAAAAACTTCCTTGACTATGTAAATAAAAATATGAATACTAATACATATTAATTATAATTAGAAGCTATAAATTACCAAGTATAATCCTACTGATCAAATTCTAAATAAAATATTAATTACATCGAAAGACACAGCATGTCTCCACGCACGTCGTATTCGTTCACATAATTTGCAACATATGAATGTATAATGACAAATTTATCACGCGTTGCATTCTATTTCAATCAGTTTCAATGACTTCACTGTTCACCTTAACAATGAGCGTCTTTCAAAAAGTTTACCACTCATGAGCACTCATTGTTACCCTTCAAAACCCAATCAAAGTTATTTCAACACCTAATCATTGATCATAAATCGCATTTACCCACGAACGTTCGTGATTAATGATCAGAGTTTAATCTTCAAGTTCCGTGATGAGGTCAGATCTGACTGTTCAAGATAAATCTACCTTTTCTGTATTTGGAAGGTAACTACTTAAAGATAACTAGTAAAGTCAATCAATTAATTGTTATATGAAATAAAATTCAGGTTATATCGTACAAAATAGATCAGTTAGGAAAATGCTACTTTTACATAGATTAAAAATGATGAAGTATATTGTTTATACTGTAACTGATGTTATTAAGTATATCAAGAGTTAAAACCTAACATACCTCTAAGTCATATGTATTAGTTATTATGTTTTAACATAAGTTATAATAACAAAATAAAGGTTAGAACTTTAATATGAAAGAATGCTGCTTATCGATCTAAAATGATGAAGTATATTTTTTAGACTGTAACTGAAGTTATTAAATATATCAATTATATTAATATGTTATTAAGTATATCAAGAGTTAAAACCTAACATACCTCTAAGTACTAGTTATTAAGTTATAACTTAAGTTACAATAACATAAAATTATCGGTTAAAACCTTAAGATGCAAGAAGTTTCAATGGGTCTTGAAAGATAAACCAGAGTTCAGATTTTGAGTGATCAAATTTGAAAAACCTTAACAATACCATCGACATCGCCAAATTACCAATAATCCGATAGTCACACCTCCACCATAACAACGCATCATCAAATATCGCGATCACCATCACATTTTCGCGCGAAACACACCCCCGTTATATGGCCGGCCTTACGTCGGCCATCCTCGCGAATCATCCCGAGTTCCGAAGATAAGAAAAAAAAAGGTGAGCGCAGCTCCGCTTCCGAAGCACCCGAACCCGCCACTATTATTATTAGTAGTAGTCCCTTTTCGGCATGTTCACGCCCTTCGTGGTTTTTCCATGCATCCACGGGTAGCGGGGGGGACAGGAACACAGGGTGGTCGAAAGAACGAACGATGCTGTGTGTGCGTGGCTGTGTTAAAGGGAGAAAGAGAGCGAGAGAGAGAGAGGGAAAGGGTGAGATAGAGAGAGAAGCAGAGAGGGGAGACGCATGTGCGAGCAACAACGATGTATTTCGGTGCAGCGCTCCATACACCGCGTGGAGGTCAATGCCCGTCCTTACTCCGGCCCAAGGAACGGGCGGGAGGGCATTCAGGGAGGGAATCAGCGGCGTAGAGGTCGGGGTAGGGAGACAGAGGGCAAGCACTGAGCGGAAAAAATGAACAAACATTCAGAAAGACCAGAAAAGGGACGCTTCGAGTGTGCTCGTACGCCGCTACAACCCCCCACCCTTTCACGTATTACGTTTCGCGTTAACTTTCCTGTTAATTGACGGGCTAAGATTTCGCAGCGAGTCGAACCGATTTACTCACACCCTTTCGCTTCGGAAATCAAAGTGGAGGAAAATCTATGCAGGCTTTTAGGGTAGGTTCTGATACGGTAGGGTCAAAATTAGGCACTTAGAGATCGTGGGGGTTCGGTTCGGAGTTTGATTTTTAGGGTTGGCAAGTTTTTACGGATAGCACTATTTGAAATTAGATGTTTAGGGAAGGTTATTTGGGTGGTGTGATAATTTGGAATTTGGGGATTTGAGTGATTGACAAATTGGGAATTTTGGGATTTGGGGATTTAGAAATTTGGGGGTTGGTAAATTGGAAAATTAGGAATTTGGGGTTTAGAGATTTGAGTGATTGGAAAATTGGGAATTTGGGATTTTGGCAAGGTAGAAATTTGGGAATTTGGGTGATTGGAAAATTGGAAATTTGGGGATTTGGAGATTTCGAAATTTGGGTAATTGGAAAATTTAGAATTTTAGGATTTGGATGAGTGGAAAATTGGGAATTTTTGGATTTGGGGGAGTAGATAATTGAGGGGTTGGAAAATTAGGAATATGGGGATTTGGGGATTTAGAAATTTAAGGGGTTGGAAAATTGGGAATTTCAGGATTTAAGGATTTAAAGTTTGGGCGATTGGAAAATTGAGAATTTGGGTGAATAGAAAATTGGGAATTTGGGGATTCGACATTAGAATTTTTAGAGAAGGTGGTATAATCCAAAATTAAATTTTTAGAGAAAGTTAATTTCACTCAAATTTGAACTTAGTATCCTATGAAAGTTTACATGGCGATAAAAGATAAATGCAGTATAAAATTAAATTTTAAAATTAGGTTATATGTTAACTTAATTTAAAATTTAACATTTAGGGAAACTTTCTTGCTAGTTCAACTTGAATTTAATTTTTTGAAAAAGGTTACTTAGGTAGATTTGAAATAAAATTTTTAGGGTAGCTAATATGTATGTAGGTACAATTAAAAATTAAATTCTTGGAGAAGATGATATTTAGAATTTTTTTTATGGAACTCATTTTGATGGAATTCTAAATTAAATATTAATTCGAAGTAAGAAGAGAATAAATATTGAGAGAAAATAGAAAAGGAACACTTCGAGCGGTGTTCGCCGCTACAACCCTCACCCCACACTTTTACGTACTACTTTTCGCGTTAACTTTGAACTACCGCAATTTAATCACACCTTTTTCCTTGATTGGATAGCAAAATTAGGGGAGTTCTAAAACGTCTTCTAAATTAACTAATAATGTCTACACCCCATAGCAGGATTAAGTGATTGTAAATGTGAGAATTTAGAAATATTAAAACTTAAAACGTAATTAAAACGTAAATTATAAAAATGTATAATGTAAATGTAAAAACTGAACATTAAAAAATTTGAAAACTTCAAACATGAAAGCTTGAAAACTTGGAAAATCAAACACTCAGAGAACTAAAAATTTGAAAACTTGAAATCTTAAGAATTCGCAAACTTGAAACCCGAAAATCTTTAAAACCTTGAAAGTTTAAAAACTTGAAAACCAAAAAATTTGACTAATTCTTAAGCTTGAGAATGAAAAAATTTACAAACTTGCCTGAGTAGCAAACTTCAAAAATTGCTAAATTTCCTTTCAAAAACAAAATACACTCCCAACAACACCTACCACATCTGAACCTAACCTCAAAACCCTCTCGCCACAAAACAGAAGTAAACAATAATAATATCTGCATCTCTAAAAGCAAATTAATTACCAAAAACAAAAACCCGTCAACACCTCAATAATCCCCTACAAATTCAAAACAAATAAAGAAGACCTTCTTACAAATTTTCTGTACAATTATAATTTTCTCTTCCTGCTCCAACATTTATTTAAAACTCCAAACAGCCACATTTACCTCACGGTATTAATTTCTCGTAAACGAGTTTCCGCATCCCGCTACTTGTCGACTACTTCGTTTATTATTGGTGTTGATTATGCAAACATTTTGACGCATTGCCAATCGGCCGCGATGATTCACCGAGGCTCAGAAATTATTCTAGTTGGCCGGAAATCTGTTCGATGCACGTGTTGCTCGCGAATTAACGAGAATCCCACAAATGTTTGTCCCGTTTACGCGATTTTCGTTGTGAACCCAAGTGCAGATCCGATTACGATTCCTCCAGTTTCTTCGACGACAATTTTTGCTGCCATTTTATGGCTCGAAGTCGTTGTAACTTCTTGCGAGAGCCAGTGTCAAAGGAGATGCACCAAAACGTCGTGGTCCTCGGGGTAAAAGGAAACACGTAGCAGACAGGGTTGCTCTTGCAACATTGATTAGACATTACGACCAATGTCAGATAGTGGATATAGCAGACCGTGTGGTAGTTTTTTATGGTATTAGAGGTAATCACGCACTGGGTTTGTGTAGTAATGAATGTTGGAGGTTTTTGGAGGAAGAAGGGGTGTTTTAGGGATAATATTATTAGGGTTAGATGCAGAGTTTCAAATTTTTGTGGTTTGGGAATTTGCACGGTGGGAAAATTGAGGATTTGGGATTTGAATGATTGACAAATTGGGAATTTGAGAACTTGGGAATTTGAGTGATTGGAAAATTGGGAGTTTGGGGATTTGAGTAATTGGAAAATTGGGAACTTGGGAATTTGGGGATTTGGGGATTTGGGTGATTGGAAAATTGGGAATTTGGGGATTTTCGTGATTGGAAAATTGAGAGTTTGGGAATTTGGGTGATTGGAAAATTGGGAGTTTGGGAATTTGGGTGATTGGAAAATTGGGAGTTTGGGAATTTAAGGATTTGGGGATTTGAGTGATTGGAAAATTGGGAGTTTGGGAATTTGGGTGATCGGAAAATTGGGAGTTTGGGAATTTGGGGATTTGGGGATTTGGGTGATTGGAAAATTGGGAATTTGAGGGTTTTCGTGATTGGAAAATTGGGAGTTTGGGAATTTAAGGATTTGGGGATTTGAGTGATTGGAAAATTGGGAGTTTGGGAATTTGGGTGATTGGAAAATTGGGAGTTTGGGAATTTGGGGATTTGGGTGATTGGAAAATTGGGAATTTGGGGGTTTTCGTGATTGGAAAATTGGGAGTTTGGGAATTTAAGGATTTGGGGATTTGAGTGATTGGAAAATTGGGAGTTTGGAAATTTGGGTGATTGGAAAATTGGGAGTTTGGGAATTTGGGTGCTTGGAAAATTGAGAGTTTAGAATTTGTGTGATTGGAAAATTGGGAATTTGGGGATTTAGGTAATTGGAAAATTGGGTGATTGAACGATTGGAAATTTGGGGATATAGAAATTTGGAACCTTGGAACCTCAATTGATCAAAATTTTGAAAATCTTCAAATTTGGACATTTGAAAATTTTTAAAAATATAACCCTAATAACTTGAAAATTACCAAATTTAAAAAAATAAAAATATAACACTTCCAGAATAAAAAAATAAAAATAAGAGAAATGTATAAAACTTGCAAAACACAAATACTAGTAAAATAAAAAAAAATTAAAAACCGTAATTGAAAAATGTGAGAGTCTGACGCAGAATAAATCAGCTCGCACCGAAAGAACAAAGAAATAAATGGTTTTAAAGGAAGGATTACTACCAATTGTTTGAAATCGGTTTGACGTAACGCAAGCGAACGTATGGAACAACTCGGAATTAATTGGAACAAATATGTAAAGGGAGATTGTTTTCGGGGATTATCAAAATCGCTTGAAAGCTGTTTTTAGTTACTGCATGGTGCGCGGACTCTCCAAAGCATGAAATTGTTATTGCAGTGAAGAGCTTTCAAGCAGTTCGAGAATTGTTCCTCTTTGTCCTGGTTTTACGCTCATTTGGAGCAATGGTATTTGAACACGGACACAGAATACGTCCGGAGGATTGTAACAGTCTAACGGATGTTAAAACCGGTGTTAAACTGCATTTTATTATTCTGGAGGAACGAATTTCTAATTTACTTTCATTCATTTACTGCCATTTTTATTACTAAACACTTGCTCATTATTAACTCTCAATGTTTCGTAAATTTAACTTTATAACCTCAAACTAAATTTGTATGAATTGTTGACTGAACCAGTAATTATTTCATACTAGTTTCATACACAGTATGTCGAGAAAGTAACGGAACTTTTTAACTTTAAGAAAAACTAGCGCCATCTATTAAAACAATATGTTATCTGAAAACAGCCTTCCCTACAAAACACAACAATCATTATTGAAATCGATCAACGAATTGTAAACTTATGGCGTTTAATAAAAAAATCTATGTTAACAATACAATGTATTGCATACAATACAATGCTAGTCTTAGTGCTTTCAAAATAGAAAATAATGAAAGCTAAATAGGATCATAGAGAAGATCGGTGCGTAAACCAAGACGAAGATATTCCATCAGCCACGTTAAACACAGCGCCATAGATTTCCCATAATAGCGCGGAAATCCTGCAGAAATGGAGCGAAGACAATTGTGATTATTGTAGAGACAACGATAACCGGTGCATCGTGAAAATGAAATCGGAACTGGGTACGGGACTGTTTGCACTGGTGGATTCAATTCGCTACAGATAGAGAGAGAAGGGTAGAAAAGGGGTTGGAAAGGAAAACAGAGAGCGTAGGGGGTTTGATATTGCTACACACGGTGGATTATAAAGAAAGCGGAAACGTCAGGGTAGCAGGGTGCGCAAATGGAAATAGAAACGGGCATATTTAAGCGGTTACATACCGTGTGACACCGGTCATATACACGGATATCGGATACGCTCTCATTTATCATCGCCATTAACCCGGTGACACGGTGAACCTTGCTAATCTCACCAGTTCAAATATAAATTCCGCTTTGACCTTCCATTTTACTACTTTCCGTCGTTAACAATACTCTTTTCATTCTTTCATTTCCTACCCTCTGATGTACGCGTTTCAACCCCTTCGCTCTCTACATTATCATGTACTTTCCTTTTGTTTCATATTCGAACGTTTATTTTACATGTTTATTTTATATTAATTTTTTTATTTTTTTAACAGTTATTTTATTTCATAATCGAACATTTATTTTGCATGTTTATTTCATATGTATCATTTTTCATATTCATGCATAGTTATATTCATAAGTGGCAGATGTAGTAAGATAATAATATAATAATACAGAAATACGGTAATATAATTGTATAGTTACGTAGAAACACAGCGTCCTAGTAGCATATGAATATAGCAGCAAATTCGTATAGTAAAGTAACAAAACATTAAAATAATAGAATAATAGACTATTAGAACAGTATACTTATATTTCAAAATTCCTCATATTCCTCGATCACAGCTAAAGTGCGTCATGAGTGCGTCATGAGTGCACCACAAGTGTCTCATGAGTGCGTCATGAATGCGTCACGAGTGTGTCACGAGTGTCTTACGAGTGCGTCATGAATGTCTTATGAATGCGTCATGAGTGAGTTACGAGTGCGTCATGAATGCGTCACGAGTGTCTCAAGAGTGTGTCATGAGTGTGTCACTGATGTCACGAGTGCGTCATGAGTGTATCAGTAGTGCCTCATGATTGCCTTATAAGTACGTCATGAGTGCGTCACGAGTTAGACGACCCATCAAAATAGCGTGAAAGATTAATAAGAAGTAAGATGAGTAAAATAGGAGTAATAATAACGGAGTCGATTCATTAAGAAAGAGAAAAGTAATGGAAAAAGATTAGTGGAAAGTCGATCGTTCGATTGGCCGAACCGTTCAACGACCCGTTCCCGATGTGGACGGGATCGGAAGGAACATTTAGAAACCAATTTCCCGGACAAAGAAACGGTGATTATCCGAGAGTAATCGCGGCATGCCGGTAGCTAGTCGACACCAGGAAGCGAGCCGCTAAACTCCCCCGGTTGCGGTGCAATTGCAATCATCTCGCTGCCTAGCCACTTTCACTGGTGACCTACTGTTACGACGTCCTGGCTTGCCAGTGACGCGGCACCTTCCACACTCTATGTGGCTATGTGCCTATGTATGTTTGTATCTGCACACACACACCTATGCGTTTGCGTGCGCGTTCGTTTCACCCTACGCGTGCAGCCTATTCACGATTCGTACGCAGAACCGTTAGCTGAAGAGAACACCACGAAGATCGAGACAGAGAGAAACGACCCGGTGTTTGCTTACTTTCATTTATTCTCAGGTGCTTTATGGCGGCTATGAAATTCATCGAAAATGGTTGGTTTAGTCGGGGATTATGGGTGTCTGGATACGGTGGGGGCTTACTCGTTTCCTGGGATGATAATTGTACGATTTTATATGCGGATGTTGAAGAGGAACGCTAGAAACCATCTATGGGATTTGGAAGAGTTTGGAGATTATTGTGAGTTTGGAGCTGTGGGTTTGAACAACGTAGCTTTTGAACTTTCTTGTGGGATGATAATGAGTACGTATGACGATATTCAATTTTAGAGTTCAGAACAATTTTTCAAAACTAATATACTTTTGCTGTAATTTGAAACTGGATATTTGAGGTATCACGTTCGAATGCTTTGTATGTTTTGAGAGGTCTAACTCGGTAAAAAGTCAACTAACAAATCTTATATAATATTTACATTGCTATGATCCGATTAATATGTCAGAGCTACTACAAAAGTCTGAGATTTAAAACGAGGTCGGCCATTTGCTATTTATGATATCTGTATAATAATACCTCTACAGAATATAATTATTTGCAAATAGTTATTTTCACAATAAAGACACGGAATTATATTTCATATATTAGATTATACTTCATATACTATAATGTACTCCATTGATCGAAGATTGAACACGAACATAACCTCGAAAGAATTCAACTTCTTGCTTCATGAAGTTCACAGGAAACAAGATAGCTGCAAAAACATAATTGCTCGAAGATGAACACATATTAGAATTACATGTTACAGTATACTCCATCTACGAAGATTAAAACGAACGGAAGAAGTACAAACGCTGGAAGCATCCACCGTTTGTCTTCTCTTGTGCTTCAACTTCCGCGTCACGAGTGTCATGATCCGCACGGTGGCTGCTGGATCACGAAACATTCCAACGAAGAAGATCAATCCTTAACTCCGCGATATTCTCAACACGGAGAGGCAAAATAAAACGCGGTAAAAATTTATTTTAATTTATTTAAGGTTATAACATTTGAGGTTATTGTTTCTCAAGATGGCGGTCGGTTAATATACAAACTATAGAAATATAGAAATGTTACAATATAGACTTTATACTAAAATAGTACAGACAACAGAATTATACAAAAATTATACAAAATTCTACAAAAATATGCAAGCAATAAAATTTGTTAGTTTAGATGAATTTTGTGAATATAAATAATAGGATTTATCAACACAAATAATAACCAACAATAATTTAATAAATGAAAGTAATTTAATAATCTAATTATTATTTATTAAAATAAATAATAAGTGAATGTCAGTGTGTGCAAATGTTTGAAAGTGAAACTTTGCTTCCTCCTTGTATACCATATTTTTCAACTCCGTACGAAGATTTGGAAACTAGATATTCATCCGGCAATTCATCATCTCCCTCCATTTTTTTAATGTGCCCCAAGACACGTTGAGCATGGTCATGGATTCAGAAACCAGTTCTCGCGATCAAAGTTGTGCACCATAGTCACTTGAACAGCTAACCTATCTCGTCTTCTACAGCCTCGCCAATTATCCTGGCAGTGCTCAGGACTTCGTCGAACTGCAAACTATCGGATTAGAGAGATCCACGAAGCCCGACCACTCGATTCGATAGGTTAAGTTCGAGCTTTCCATGTAAATAATTGTTATAATTATGGGAGGAAATTAATTTTCTAGCGGGGAACGTGAACTGGTCGTGATGACGTGAAATTAACCCCATCTACGATCTAAATGAGTTGGTCGTTTAATTCATTGAACTCCTGATTTTTAACTTCGCTTTAAAATGTAGTTAACGACTTGTAATTTATATTTAAACGAGACATGAATAAAAGTGTATAACATTAATAAAAATATTAAATAAACATTAATGTAAAGAATTATTAAAAGCTCATCATAATTCATTATACCACATCAATTTAAAAAATGAGATTTTATTAAGATTGTTACATAAGTACATTAATATTGTGACAATTATTTGTTCAATTATAAAGAGTTCATAGTTATCATTTTTAAATTACTTTCGCCAGAAAAGTGACTAATAAACACCATCTTAATTTTAAGCTTATTTAATGTACATTTATTTTTAATTATTTCATTAATGAGTACTATAAACGACTGGTAAATGCAGTCTTAATAAGTTGTATATCGAATTCATTTCGTTTAAATTTATTTTTAATTATTTAAGTAATTAATATTATAAAGGTAGCTGGTAAAAGCTGTTTTAATAACAATTTGAATATCAAATTCATTTCAATCAAATTTATCTTTGATTCTTAATTAATGAGTACTATAAACATGGCTGGCAAATGCTGCTTTAATAAGAAGCTGAAAATCGAATTCATTTCATACAAATTTATTTTTAATTCTTTAGTTAACGATCACTATAAAGATGGCTTGTAAATGCTGTATTAATAAGTTATTGAACATCAAATTCATTTTATTCAAATTTATTTTTAATTATTTAATTAATGATCACTATTAAGATGGCTGATAAACGCTGTCCTAATAAGTAGCTAAACATCAAATTCATTTCATTTAAATTTGTGTTGAATTACTTAATTAATGAGTACCACAAAAATGACTGACAAAAGCAATCTTAACACTGTACTAAATATCGGAATTATTTTATTTAAATTTCTTTTTAAAAATTCCATTAACGAACACCATAAAAATAGCTAACAACGAATAAAAATTAAAATTACATAACTAATGAATATACTTAAAAAATGAAATATAAAGAACAATATAAAGTAATAGTGTTCAAATAAATCTTATAGCTTCCGTGATTCAACTATCGAATCGTGACAAGAAACAAAAGAAACATCGACAACGCTAATCGTAGAATGGTTGTCGGTAGCAACCCCGTCAGAAAATCATTCATGGAATCAATGATCGTTCGTGCTGGCAGAACGTCCTCGACAGCATTCTCCGTTTGTTCCTGGTTGCTCGTCGAGCGGGAAAACGCGGAAGAGAAACGCAACGGGCAGGCCGTTGCCTCGAGAGGGCAAGGTGCATGAACCGTGGGTGGTTGCGCAAACCGTAACCTCCTCCTTGTCGTTGTCGTCGTGTACCTGACCATGCAGGCGGGTCTCGGTTCTACTGAGACCATGATCGCACGCAATATGCATAAATTACACGCGTGTATGGGCATGGGGGCAACCTGGTGGCCCCGCGGCGGTGAAAGTTGCCCGAGGTCAACAATTACCGGTAATTCTTTTGCGTGGACGATGGGCTACTGCTCATTGGTCACTTTGTGTATATTCTCTATATTGTTCAACATTCGTATGTTACTATTTATTTATTTAGATGTTCTCTGAGGATTTAGATATTCTCTGAAATCTTCACATTTTGAAATTGTAAAATTGGAAGACAAAATTTGAAGATTTAAAAGCGTTGGAGAAAATATAAATGAATAAATAGAAACTTGCGAATACAATATATGTCTAATATATGTATATGACATAAAAATTTTTAAATTTAAAAATTCATAAATTTCTAAGTTTGAAAATCCATCATTTCGAATACTAAAATAGCATAGAATCGCAACTAAAATGGAAATCACGTTCCTCAGCTTTGAAGCAAAGTTATTTTCTTCGAACGATAAATGCAAAGTAGATCTATATTTTTCTTCCAGGATAATCGCCCGTCCTCGAGTATTGTTACGTAAGAAATTTCTAGCCAGACGGATCGAGAAGGCGTACGCCTTGAAAATTCGAAAAGTACAATGAAAACAGCGGCTGTCCATCGGTGCTTTACGAGCTTGAAAGCTCTTGCGTGGCTTCCGAAGTGCAATGACACTACGTTTCCAACCACCGCGACCTCTTTTTCTCTTTTATACGTCACGAAACTTCTTTCGATGACTCTTATACCGGGGACAATCGTTATTTAATACGAAGCATTCCGATATCGAAACGTCGAGCGTGAAATAATCGATACTTTATTTTTGTGAATTACTGGAGAAAACTAGAATTACTGAATTGTATTAAAATTAACGGGAGACTCGGTTAACGTTGTTGATGCAGAAAGCAATTTTTAGTTTTATTTTTAGGTTGAAAGTGTAACAAAATTCTTTACTAAAAATAATTTCTCTATGTTACAAAAATTGTCAAATAAAAATTTAGAATATCTGTAAATTGTTTTACTAACAGAAAATTTCTCTATGTTATAAAAATTGTCAAATAAAAATTTAGAATCTCTGTAAATTGTTTTACTGACAGAATATGATAAAAAAGATTTATTAATTTGAATATTATTGCAGAATGTTCAAAATCACCTTTTTATAAAAATCTATTTGATATCACAGATATGAATAAGTGAAAGCGAATTGTGCGGAAGTAAAACGTACACTTAAATTGACGAGCGAATAAACATTGAAAACGAAGCCACAATCTTCGCTCGGAGGTTCAGAGTTCAACAAGATGTATGCAAATTGCAAGGAAACGAAAGGTACGTTCCTTTTAGTACGCGACACTCTTAAGAAATTCAAATGTTACGTTCGACTTTTCGAATACTAAGCGTACCGTGCTGAATGCGACAATGACACTTAGACAAACAAAATAGTAATGAGAAGCTGGCTATAAATAGACGTTACCGTTAACACTTTCTTTACTATGAGTCAATTCCTTTTGCTTAACTGCTAAATTGCAGAATCTGTCGACTGCGATCTTAGTAAGATCAGAGCTACTTGCTGATGTGTTTGTTCAAAATAATCTATGTTCAAGATTATTTTTGGTAAATATTTTTTTTCAATGTCTATGTTGTTATTATTTATATTATTTTGCTATTTTTATGTTGCACTACACAGCATATACTTTATTACTGTGGCGCTATTTTATGAATTACGATGCATTTTCAGTGTTAAGCACTCAACTTGTATATTTAAGGGATGATTTTTTGAGGTTAGGAAAAGACACGATTTAAACTTCTCAAGTAGTTATATTTGACTAATATTAAGTCTCTAACAATTATATGATTCCCAAATGGTTTTAGAATATACATCATCTGTGATAAGACATATGTGACATTCTAGAAGCAAAATATCCACACATGTGTACGTATCATTAAAGAGGTTATGTTCGGTTGCAGTAAAAATGTTCTAATACTAAATATCCAAAGATTTAGTTACTGTTACAATTGATTTTGATTCTAACAATAAATGAACATCAATTTATATTATACTCAAGTCATAATATGCATCATATGTGGTAAAGTCATGTGATCTTCGAAAAGCATAGTAAATATCCACATATGCATACGTATCTTTGAAAAGGTTATATTCGGTTGCAGTTAAAATGGTCTAATATTACATATCCAATGATTTAATATGATGTGTGTACCACAAAGTACCTATTATTAAACAGAACATTTCGAGAGAGGATTAACGAAGAGACGTAATAGTCAAGGGTTGCTGATCGTTACAGGAGGCAAGAAATGCGAGTAATCTCCCTTCCTCGTCGGGGTTGTCCCGATCGCCACGGAACGTTACATATCACTCGGCCCGGATAAAAATACACCGTGGGAGCGATGACTCGGGCATAAAAATACATCGAAATGCAACTGCGGGAGGAGACTTGCATTCGCGCGTATCTCGAGACGGGCCTCAGCTCGAAAACACGCGCGTACCAGCGAGGAGGATTCGTGAACGCGCGCGCCGACTGAATGGGACGTAACAGAATTTACGAGCTAGGGGAGACTGCAGGGAAACTGCATTGACCGATACGAGGGAAATTTCCATGGGGTCGTTCACGGTGCAGGAGACATCTTACACGTTACAGTGATTTCTAAACGCTTTCGAGAATCGATTTTCTTTCGAGGATTTATATAGGTTATAACTAACTATTTCAATTAATCAAATCTGTAACAGAAGGTACAAACAGACAGTTAAAAAGAATAATTATATTCTTCGTTGTTTAACTATGTATATACTTCGTTGCTTAGCTGTGTTGTTTATCAATTTTCAAACGAGATGTTCAAACCTTATTAACATCAGAATGAGACTTGTTAACCAAACAAATAAGTATATCAAGTTTCATGCAAACATTGAAGGATATGTTGCTCCACATACATATGTGGATAGGCTGTTTAAGAATGTTCAAATGTAACGTTCAAACTTTATTAACATCAGAATGAAATAGATTAACTGAAGGAATAAACATAAATAGATACATTATGTTCATACAAACATTGAACTAATAAATATATACATATTTATTTTTATGCAAATATATACATACATACACATATGAATGATGATACAAAAGATATGTCACATATGAACACATATGCGAATACATGTATGAACACGAATATTGCATATGAATACATGTGCAAAATAATCAAGCTAGAAGAGTAAAAAAATAAAATTAAAGTACAATTATTCACTAATAGTCATACAAATATACCTGAATAAAATAAAACCTAGAAGTTATCCATGAACCAAAATTATAAAGTATGACTTTGATACACCTGTTCATCCCCGAAACCCCAAACTCAAATTAATTTTCCGGCCGTATCCGCTGGAAGCGACAGATAAGGCGTAGTTAATCATCGCGGCAGTTAGTGGAAGTAAACGACAGCTTCCCCGAAACAACGTTCCAATTATTCCAGTCGAATTCGAGGAAGGAAACACCCCTGGCAGTTCGTCGCCAGAATACAGGTTCTTCGAGGGCCTGTAAAAGGCAGCTTTAGACATCGAATCCCCGCGACACCCGCCAGAAAAGATCGCCAACGTTTCGGCTCCTTTTTTAAGCCTGTCGCTTTTTCCCGCCGGTTCGTTCGGCTTTTAATAACTCCCACGCGTAAAAGCGGGTCCCTCATCCGCGGTCGTGTGCGTGCCTGGATGCTGTATTAACCACCGCACCAGTCAATGACCCTGCCATGCCGCTTCAACGCCACACGCCCATTTGCTCTTTGCAACGCGACGAAAGTCAGCCTGTTACGCATTGCCCATCCTCCGCCTTTTCCGTGAATTTTCGGGTGGGTTCAATGAAAGGATCGAATGTGACCCCAGAGATCACGTTTCGGTTGGGACAATGTGATCGGATGGGGACCTTGCACCTTGCTTCTTGGGGACCTTGTTTACGGGTGCTTTGGCGGATTTGAGAGGGTGGATAATTTAAGGTTTGAAAATTTGGGAGAAGGTAGAAGAATTCGGAGAGTTAAGGATTTGGGGATGTAGGAATTTTGGAATGTGAGGATTTGAGAATGTGAGAGTTTGGGGAGATGGAGATTTGGGGGTATGGGATTATGGGGACGTAGGAAATTGGGGACATGGGAATTTGGGGGCGTAGGAAATTGGGGACATGGGAATTTGGAGGTGTAGAGATTTGGGAGAGTAGAAATTCAGGAAGATAGAAATTTGGGGAAATAGGAATTTGGGAGCGTTGCAAATTTGGGGACGTAGGAATTTGGGGACATAGGAATTTGGGAGAGTAGAAATTTGGGGACATAGGAATTTGGGAGAGTAGAAATTCAGGAAGATAGAAATTTGGGGAAATAGGAATTTGGGAGCGTTGCAAATTTGGGGACGTAGAAATTTGGGGACATAGGAATTTGGGAGAGTAGAAATTTGGGGACATAGAAATTTGGGAATGTAGAAATTTGGGAATGTAGAGATAGAGGAAGGTAGAAATTTGAGAACGTGGCAAATTTGGGGACATAGGGATTTGAAGGCGTAGAAATTTGCAGATGTAGAAATTTGGAAATATAGAAATTCGAAAACGTGGGAAGTCTTCCTCTAAAAGATACCATACCCTTTTCACTCATAACATGCCACACTTCATATGTAGTTCTAGGTCATACCTAATCTACAACTAGCCTATTCAGGGTGTCTTCAACATCCTCCACATATCTCCATATTTCAAACCAAAGAAGAATAAAACACTCCTAAAATTAGCAACATCAGAATTCATAGACGGTCACAAAACGTTCATTTGATCCAGTCAAGTGGCCAGTAACCGGTTGTCAACAATTCTGCTCCTGAAATTGGGCAAACCTTAACCTTCGGACGGAGCTGCTGCGAATGCGGAGAATGTGGCGCAACAACCTAAACCTTGCCAATGGAGGGAATTTAATCTCGACCACGCTTTCCTTCCTGTCGGATAACAAACACGAGAGAAACAGAGATAGGAACAGAGAGGAAGAGCAAGAGAGAAACTTGACAATAGGTCTCGCTGTTGCGGTCAGCTGACTGTTTGATAAAAAAAAGAGGCAAGATAATCCCGCAACGACGATGATAACCGAATCAGCCTCGACGACTGTTTGCACGCAATGAATTTTATTTCGACTGGCCTCGATTGAATATTATTAACGCTTTTATTGCACGTTTCGAGGTTGTTAATTACTCTTGCAATTTTATATTGATGTGACGTACATGTTCTGTTAAATTTTTTGGCAGTATGTAATTATTTTATTGTGAAGTCGGTAATTAAAATATCTGTATGTTTTTGATTGTTGTTGGTTGTTTAATATACGGGAAGAGTGTAATAATCGAATAATGATGGAATTATGAAATAGTATAGCAGACAAGTAATGTAGCAAGAAATATGTAGTGACATATTAGATTATTAATGTATAGCAACAAATTAGGTTATCTCATTTAGGTATCAAGAATTACAGAATTTAGAAATTTTAGACATTTTAGACATTTTGGACATTTTAGACATTTTAGACATTTTAGACATTTTAGACATTTTAGACATTTTGGACATTTTAGAAAATTTAGGGCTGTAAAACGCTACAAGTTTGAAAATGTAAATTTTATCAAAAGTATAGCATTTTAATGCAGTCAAATAAATAATAAAACACTACTATATACAACACTAAAATAATATTAGAATACTAAAATCATAAAGTACCAAAATAAAATAGAAAATCTATAAAATAAAATAGTGAAGTACTGAATCATAAAGTAATAAAATCTCAAAAAATTTTAACCAACTTTCTATTAGCTTACAGCATCAAATGTCCGCCTCTTAAAGTCACATCGTAATGTTTATTTACACATGCTGACGTAGTCGTGTGCCGATTTATATTTCATTAATAATAAAGATACGATGAATGAGAGAGTAACTGGAGGACCTTATGTAATGGCGCGGTCACTGACTCCGATACACTTTCTCCAACGAGTTATCCGCCGTAGATACAGATAAATGTCCGGTATCGTTTGACGAACATAAGATAGACTACGAATTTTTTTCTCCAATGGAATTATACTCATTGAATTCAAGAAAGGACCGACCATTCTGCTTTCATAATGAAATTTATGCTCACTGTTTCTTACAATCATAGCCTCGTTCACTCGAATCACCTCGAACACTAGAATCTTAATTGACAAATTATGTCACTTTCTATGAAAATATTGGTGCTTCTGAAATCAGCAGGCAACATTGTAAAATAACTCTGACTGCCCATTAAGTCAAATTTTATTCATCTTTGATTATCAAAACAAAAATGATAAAAAATAAAAATTACCAAAATGAGGTCCACAAAAATTACAGCTTATATTAATGAATTAATGTCTCCCTAAAATTTTCATGTTAATCCAATATCTTGAGCGTATCAACAAGTAACCGAAGCAATTAAAGAAATGAAATTAAGCAATAACGACTCGATGCACTTTGCCAATGACGTTTAAAGAATCGCAGGTGGCAGACCTCGCCGCGTTTTCGCACGTTTGTGCGTTTTCATCCGTCCACCTCGAGCGCGGTTTCGCTCCTCTTTTTTTCCGTCTCCTACGCTGCCGTGAAACTAATTTAGCTACCGAGACGATGACTCGGGAAAAAAGACTCTGCCAATCAGTTTCCCCCGGGACGAAATTGCGACGGCAAAGCCGGAGTTTTAACGCGACGAAATCCGCGTCGAAAAATTTTTCAACCACTCGTAAACGACCTCCACGTGGCTAAAAATGACGTCAATGAAACGGAGAATAGCTTTTCTTCGTTATACTCTTCTTTCGAGACTTTCGTTGCTAACGTTACTATTTAACGGACTTGCAAGAGTCGCTTCTGATCGATGGACTATTAATTTGGAAACAATGGAACCGGAATTTAGTGGAGCATTATTAAGACTCTGGGTAAAATCGATTAATATCGATACATTAGAAAGCTTCTTAGGATATTAGACTTTAATTGCTGTTCTGATGGATTTGACAGTTTAAATCAAATCTGATAAGTTATAGTATAACTGATTTATGGTATAATTGAATATTAGTAGTAATTTAAAATTATTGGGCTGATAAAAATTAGTTCCATAAATTTATCTTCTATTGTCATTAATCACAAAATAATTTAACTACCCACTAAATGCCAAATTTTTCACATTTATCATTTCAACATGGTGGTCCCTCAGACTCCACATGTGTACCTCCAAGATTCCTGAGAAATATTTATTTAAAACTTTTAATAACGACAGACACATTCTTCCCAATTAAATATCAGTGTATCTACAAGATTTGAAGCTAAGATTTGATGCTGTTTCCATTGGAGGACAACTACAAAATCGATTAAGAGCGCCCTAAGAAACGAAAGAAAAAGGCAGACATATTTTGAGGGGAATGTCAAGATTAAGAGTTTAAAAGTTGCAGCAGAAAAGTTAAGTAAAAATTCGAAACTCTTTGCACTTCGTTAAACGCGTCGAAGTTCGCCACGTTCCAGAGCATGGTAGACTTCATGCCGGAATCGTTTCAGACTTCATAGAAAGCTATTTCGGTGCCAACGATAGAACTATTCAGACCTGGACGCTTCCGCGTCAAAGCTACTTAACGCGACTGGTTGACTTCATTAATCGTTACATTAAAGCGAGCGACGAGAATAGAAGACAACGACTAAAGTTTTGTCTTTGAGATTCTATCTACCGAACTGCACAACCTGAATACCGTTCGTCGATTCGTCGCGATCCGCTCTTAGATATTCCATCAAATTGACAGCTGCGAGCGGTTCGAGCATTTCCCAATGAAACTATTAAACTGCACCGTATCAAATGGCGAATTTCGAAACATCGAAAGTCTGCCGATGAGATGATTAGATGACGGGAAAGTTGACGCGAGGCAATTATGTTGTATCAATTCGTAACATTTGATAGAGCATTGTGCAAACCTTTCGTCATTACATACCTTTTATCTGAGGTCGTCAGATTTGATGGAGAAAATCTGATGATAATGAATGTTCAGCAAAAGGTTAGGTCAAATGCAATGTAGCAAATAAGAATTTATAGAAGCTATATAGTTTAGAACCATTTCAAAACTTTCATCCTTATGTACAATTATCATGTTTGATCAAATTGAGTCAAAAATGGTCATCGAGGGCTGAAAAGCACATTTAGCTAAGACTTCACATGTACCTCGAATGGAAGATATAACATTGAATCTATAATGTCCATCCAGTTAATGAACAAGTACTGTTAAAAATTGGAAAAATGGTTAAAAGAACTTCCGTTCTGTTATGTACAATTCATATGTACAATTATTAGGTTTGATCAAACTGAGTCAAAAATGGTTATCAAGGGCTAAAGAGTACATTTAGCTAAGACTTCACACGTACCTCGAATGTAAGATATAACGTTGAATCTATAATGTCCACCCAGTTACTGAACAAGTACTGTTAAAAATTGGAAAAATTGTTAAAAGAACTTTCGTTCTGTTATTTCTAATTAATATGTATAATTATTAGGTTTGATCAAATTGAGTCAAAAATGGTCATCAAGGACTAAAGAGTACATTTAGCTAAGACTTCACATGTACCTCGAATCGAAGATGCAACGTTGAATTTATAATGTCCACAAAATTAATGAACAAGAATTAATGAACAATCAAAAATTAGAAAAGTTTTTGAACTTGAGTGAATATTTATTAAAAATTGGGAACTTGATTGAATTATCTGCAGATCGTGGATTATCGATGTGTATGAATGTGGTTTCGCTTTTCGTGTCTCGGAAGAGTTCGCTCGAGATGGTTGCAACCAGGTTGCACAACCGTTCCTCATAGGCGGTCGAGCGTATCTCGAAGCAAGATCCAATCCTAGCCAATCTTATCCTAGGCCTAGGCTACCACTAGATCGTCTGTCTGTCGGGTTAGGTTGGGATAGATCGCGTATTACGCCGCTGCAGCAAACTTTCTCCCTGAGGACGATGCACCTGGCCCCACCAGACACCACGGTGGATCAACCACGCGATATAAAGCGTCGACTTGACCGACGAGACTCTCTCGATGCCGTGGAATCGATAGCGTTAGAATTTAGACGGGGATTGCGGTTGTTCATGCTCTTACGTTATGAGGGATTTCGAGCCTACGACGATTTATTCTGTGGTTGGAAAGATTGCAGGATTGTTGTTTATTCTTTACTTCTTTTGTTGTTTATTCTTTTCGGAAGTTTTCTACGGCAAATTTTATAGCAATGATAAATTGCATTGATATCTGCAATTAATTGATAACGAACCTGAAACCTTTTTCGACAAAAGTTTAACGATGTTGATTTTTGTATTCCATGAAAATATTCTTTTGGTAAATTTTTGTAGCATGAAATTCCGCATAAAAGATAACTCTTGTAACGCTACATGAGAGATACGATATAATGCAAAAATCGATATCGTTCACAAATTTTTGTCTGCAGCGGCAAATGAAATTGCGCCTCGCTTTAAACATGTAGTTTATCGAATAGTTTGCACAATGCGTTTGCTGACAGATTCTGGCACGGATTAAAAATGAAGGACAGAATATCGATGAAATTATTTAGTAACGACTAACTTTTAATTTTTTTAAATTTGTTAAGAGAGAATGTCATGAAAATGGAAGTTAAGCTTGTATAAAAAAATAAATATTTTGATATGTTTACGGAGAATAATATTAATCTTCTCATGGAAATAAATGATATAATAGGTAACAGTATAAGTCGAAATAAATTGTATCGAGTGAATGAACTCGACAGAATTAATATCCGAGAGAAAATGAGTGAAATCGAAATTTTTGAAACATTTATTCGACAAAAAGGACAGGAAAGAAACGTATCGATAATTAATCGATGCTGGTGTAATTATAAAAAGCGTTTAATACGGAACGCTTGCGAACATATTTTTCGGCGTTAATATCCGAAATAATCTGTCGAAGTGTGTACTAATAGCCGTCAATAATAAATTAAAAGCGGTAGTGCATGACGTTGAACGTGATTTCGGCGATAATTAGCAATGGAAATGATGCCCAGTCAAGTGGTGTCAATAGTACCGATGGAAATATTTATACCTTGGACAAATATCCACTCTATTCATATTGAACATTAATTGAATCAAGATATTTACATGATTGAATTACATTCTGTTGTTTCAAGTTTTGCAATTTTTTATTTTTTTAGGTTTATGGATTTAGAGATTTGGGGATTTGGGGATTTTGGGATTTTGGGGTTTTGGGGTTTTGGGGTTTTGGAGTTTTGGGGTTTTGGGGTTTTGGGGTCTTGAGATTTTGGGGTTTTGGGGCTTTGGGGTTTTGAGATTTAAAAATTTGGGAGATTTGAAGATTTAGAGATTTGGAGATTTGGAAATTTGGAGATTTGAAGATTTGGAGATTTGGAGTTTTTGAGATTTTGGGATTTGGAGATTTGGAAATTTTGAGGTTTTGGGCTTTTGAGATTTTGGAGATTTGAAGATTTGGAAATTTGGAAATGTAGAGATTTGAAGATTTGAAGATTTGGAGATTTGGAGATCTGGAGATTAGGAGATTTGAGGGTTTGCAAATTTTGAGGTTTTAGGGTATTAAGATTTTGAGATTCTTGAGATTTGAATATTTTGAGACTTACAAATTTACAAACTGACAAACATAAAAATTTGTCAAGTAGAAAATTCAGAAAGCTAAAATTTTGACCCAAATTCTCAAATTTTCCAATACCCAACTTAAAATCTCAAATTCCTAATTTTTCCACTTCCCAATTTTCCAATTCACAAATCTCGCTACTCCAAATACACAATCTTGAAATTAAAAAATTTAAAAGAATGAATAAACCTCCGAAAAAGATTAGTTTCCAAAATTGAAGAGTTTACCCAAAACTAGCCAGACATTCGTGAATCTCTGACAAAGGAGTTCCTCAAGAATATCCTTCCTGAAGAAAACGTGACTTTTAGGGAATCTGAAAAACGATTACGTAGATGGAACGCGGTAAACGAACGTCTAGCAGTCACAGAAAAATCCTGATCGATAGAACGAAGCTTCGGTGACAGGTGTAAGACAAGCGAGTGATTTATGACTCGCTTTTAGATCGCGAAGATTTCCCTGGAGATGCATCCAAATTGGACTTTAGAAAGTGAGATGAGCTCATCGACTCTGATTTTTACCGATTCGACAGATTATAATGAGACTGACGTGCTATTTAAAAATAACCCCATATTGGAAACCAGCTTCGATCTCATAAATAATTTCTGTGAAGATACATTTCTGCATTCAATTTTAGAACATTCAAATCATTCATTAGATAGAATGCAAAATCGCTTTTAAATATTTCATCAATCTATGGATAATCAAAATTTCGTGCGCTTTAAAGCTAGTTAAACATTCATCAGCTCAATTTTCCCTTGTCTTTCCTGTCACTCCTGATATACAAATTTAAACGTTATTATAAAATATTACTGTTATAAATAATTTTATTATTTAAGGATCTTTTTAAGAAGAAATTAAAAACCGATTTTTAAAAGCCGAAGGTGATATACAAATTTAAACGTTATTATAAAATATTACTGTTATGAATAATTTTATTATTTAAGGATCTTTTTAAGAAGAAATTAAAAACCGATTTTTAAAAGCCAAAGGTGATATACAAATTTAAACGTTATTGTAAAATATTACTGTTATAAATAATTTTATTATTTAAAGGTCTTTTTAAAAAGAAATTAAAAACCGATTTTTAAAAGCCGAAGGTGATATACAAATTTAAACGTTATTATAAAATATTACTGTTATAAATAATTTTATTATTTAAGGATCTTTTTAAGAAGAAATTAAGAACCGATTTTTAAAAACCGAAGGTGGAAAATGGAGTGCAATAAACCTACTCACCAACAACTTGCAAGTATAGGCCAGAGATAAATTATGTTTCTATCATAAATGAAAAATGAAGTATCAATAATCACACCGAAGTAACATGGAAGTAATTTGCAGTTCTAAAAAATTGTTCATCCTCCGTTATGTACGACGCTTACAGGTAGACAGGCAAAAGCGAAATGGAAGGTGAGAGTAAGCAGTTGCTCGAAAGAGGTGAAAGTCCATAGGCACACCATAAACGAGTTGCACCGCCATTCAGCCCGTGGGCACCGTCGTTCACGGAGCGGAGTCCAATCGCGAGCGGACTCGCTCCACTGACTCGCGAAGCGTAGACGAGGATTCCGCTAACTTTACTCATGGTACCGCTAGTCCACGGTATCTGTTCACGGACCACCATAATGCCTTCACCGTGGCTTCCGGGTTTTCCCTTTCCGCTCGTGACTCGCACCGAGTCTTATCCTTGTATTTATTGTTGCAAAACATCGAACGAATCTTTCTGAATTATTGACGGTGGGAAAAGAACGAGGAGTTTAGAAATTGTTTGGTTAGTAGGGGAATGGGACATGTCCTATAGGGCTGGAGATTTCAATGCGTGGATATGAAGCTTTCTGAGGTTGCTGAGGTTTTAGATATTTTTTATTTATGTTTGCAATGATACAGATACTTAGTTTTCATTAGATATGTACATTATTTATTTTCATTAAATAGATATAAACATTATTTATTTTTATTAAATAGATATAAACATTATTTATTTTCATTAAATAGATATAAACATTATTTATTTTCATTAAATAGATATAAACGTTATTTAATTTTATCATTTTCTGTGTTGCATGAATAGTGTTGATGTTCAAATAAATAGAATAGGTTTGCATCTTTGTTTTAGTGTTCTAACTAAATTATCTTTATCAAGTTTTATTCTATATTTCAACACTTCTACATTTCTTTTTAATTTATAATCCATTAGAAGTTACAATGTGAATAATGATAAAAATAGTAATTAAGAGGTACCATAGTTATTTGCTCTTGATTGGTTATACATAGTAATACGTTATGTATAATATTCTTTATGAGAGATTTATTCAATTACGAGTTATTTAATAGATCCATTTTAATTATGATTTTTCTGATGAGTTGATTTAATTATGAAGTTTATAATAGGTTGATTTAAATATGATTTTTATGATGGGTTGATTTAATTATGAAGTTTATGATAGGTTGATTTAAGTATGATTTTTATAATAAATTGATTTGATTATGATTTTTATGATGAACGGATTTAATTACAATTTTTATGAAGGGTCAATTAAATTATTTTTATAATAGCTTCATTTATTAACGACATTTTTTAACAAACTTGTTAAGATTTTTATAATAATTTGATTTAATTATTATGTTTATAATAGGTTGATTTAAGTATGATTTTTATAATAAATTGATTTGATTATGATTTTTATGATGAACGGATTTAATTACAATTTTTATGAAGGGTCAATTAAATTATTTTTATAATAGCTTCATTTATTAACGACTTTTTTTAACAAACTTGTTAAGATTTTTATAATAATTTGATTTAATTATTATGTTTATAATAGGTTGATTTAAGTATGATTTTTATAATAGATTGATTTGATTATGATTTTTATGATGATCGAATTTAATTACAATTTTTATAATGGATCAGTTAAATTGTTTTTATAATAGCTTCATTTATTAGTAACTTTTTAATTTGACCAAGTCTAAAAACTCTAAAGAAATTAAAAGTGAGAGTTGCGAGAGAAAAATCATAAAACTATCTATGGTTATTAATGATGTGGCTAGTCCAAGGTTATTCGCATCCCCTATGACGCATGCGGGATGGTCATGGTGCCCCATGTTCCACGGGAACCCTGTTTTCCCTTTTATCGTCCCCTTCGTGGGATCCCACGAGGGTGAAAGTGGTATCACGTTATTGAAACTAGGAAAGTGACACGTTATTTTCTTCATCCCTTTTCTCTTGGCCAACCGTTTTTTTTCCTTCGTTTTTCTTTTTTCTTCCTTTTTTTTTGTTACGAACTTACGTGTGTCGAGTTTAATGGTTCGTGGGGCGAAAGGGTGACACTGTTCGATCAACAAGGGGTGAAAATCGATTCCTGCCTTTCTAAACGATGAAAGTTAAGGGATAATTTATATTACTTGTAACTGTATAAAAATTTAAGATCTCCCTGGATATTTTTTGTTGAAGTTTAACTTAATTCTTTTTATGTTGAAGTTCAACTACAATATGAAAACTGTTTGTAATTATAGATACAGAATTTCGTGTCACATGTAATATTTTTATATTATATTTTATTAAAATATATATTTTTCGTGTGAATTATAACGTGTGTAAATATATGTTCTTTATTTATATACATTGTAATACATGTAAATACGTTTTTATAATAGCTTTCAAACATTAACGTGTCTCTAACAGGCAATTTAAATTTTAAAGGGAGTAGGAACGGTTCTTTTTTAATTCTCGGCCACCGTTCGAGTTAAATTGATCCAAGACAGAACTCCAATATCCAATCTCTTCTTAATGACACACTATTTATGAGAAATTCACTATCCTTCATTAAAGATCCTTAAACATTAATGACTTCCACTTTTTATACCACCAAACTGAAATAAAAATTAAATACTATAAACATAAATAACACAAAAAAATTAAAACAATTAATAAACAAGTAAAAATGATATAAGAAGTATTACGTTCAAAGTTCGAAAGAAAAGCAATAAAACACAAGATTCACTAAAACAATCCAAAAGATTCCAAAGAGAAGCGAAACAGAAACTCGATAATAAACTATAATTCCGGCAACCATCCCGGTCGAGAAAAGAAGATAAAGTTCTCCGGTCACGACTCCTCATCCTCAGTTTTCGAGTTCGTAATTACAAAAGACACTCTCGTCGAATGCAGAGAGTGCGGGAAGGAGAGACGTGTGGAACGTATAAATCGTCTGCACGCGGTGGATGAACCATAGAGGAAGACAATGGCGAGGCACCGATAGAGCGCTGATGACACGACGTAATCAGAAGTCACGAATTATAGAGCATGCATAATGCAGGATCACAGCTACTGCAACATTCATGTAAAGCCACACGAGCCGAATTTTCGCGATTCTGAATTTCAATACGGGCCTAACAGTACTCCGGCTGAGCACGAACCTGTGAACGCGTTCTGTCCTCGAGATTTTGAGGGGTTTGGGATTAAACGCGTCGTCGAAATGCATAGCACGTGATCCACTTTTGCTCGCGCTGGCGGACACATTCGAATCTACATTTTATCAGATGCACGTTAATTTTCATAAATTAAGGCCTTGCACCTTTAATCTCCTGGATGAAATATTATTTTATGAAATGTGTAATCATTTTTTTACACCTCGGATTTAACCCTGAGAGGTTCGTTGCATAGGTCTGGTAATAGATTCTTCGGACGTCATCGATATCGGTGACGATTTTTTAGAGAATGAAATAACTTATTGTATGCAATCGTATTTTACTTTTGAACCCATAATAATTACACTTTATTACAATTTGAGTTATTAACAATTTAAAGAAAGATACAGAGCATGTTATTCACACACATGACCATTATTACATATCAAAAATAAAACTAAATGCATCTTCAAACTTCCCAAAACGTTATACCAATCAGAATATTCCTCGCAATTGTAAATCAAACCAATCAGAATATTCCTCTCAATTTTTCAATTTCGGAATGCAAATATGAAAACTTCGAAAATCCGAACTCCCTGCACTCCATTTTATCCAGCAAACTTCAGCCTCCACCCCCCGAAGCTTACTATAAAACTTCGACAAATTGCAATCCCTACGACTGTCAAATAGCGACAATTCTTCGACCTTCGTCAGAACTTCGCGTCATCCCGCAAGAAAAATGCGTTTCAATCTTTTCGTCGACTCCGGAGCTGACCAATCGACACCTCGTCGATTCGTGCATTTCCATGAAATTCGTATGTGTCCACGAGGAAGGGACTTTAAGTGCGGTATATTGACGCCCTGTTACCAGATTGAAGTTCTTGAAGGGTTCTCGAAGACGGACAGGAACGATTTCGTGCATTCCAGCGGCTGGAGGGGGTGAACACCATGGGGTAGAAAGGCAGACGAAAGTGTTTTTACACGCGGGAGGTCCTGAGAGCTTAAAAAAGAGCGAGGTACGAGAGAAAGGCGAATGTCTTACGAATTTCCATCCGAAGAGCTGGGATCAATCGTGAGATTCGCTGACTTGGATTTTAGACCATTCTGAAATACTAGTTTGGAGGTTGAATAAATTACTGAATACTACAATGTATATTCTGTGTAAATAATATGAAGAATTTAAGAAAATAATGGAGGGTTGTGGAGTTTCTTTTGTAGGTGGAGATGAAAGATTTCAAGGTCAATTTAAACAAAATGGCAGAGATCTTGATTTTTCTAAGTAAAATTATATTTTCATTTTCTTGTGCATGGATTCTTAGAACATTTGTCATAAAAATTATTGAAGCATGATACAAATTAATTGAAGCATGATAAAAATTATCTATGATATTGTTCATTTTCGTAGAAAATATCTTACACTTAAATTTGAAATATTTCATGAACTATTCACTTATTTAATATTACACTTCAATATTTTTATAAAAAATGCTAAGAAAAATCAATCTGCAGAAAAATATCTTTTTATTTAAATAAGTGGATTTGATCTTTGCAACCTCCGAAAATAATTACTATAATAGAAATCTTATCCAGAACTAAGTATCAAATTACTCATGAACAAACTTCATCCACATTTAACAAATAATGAAAATATTTAAGTGTGTGTACTTGTGACTGCACAGCTAATCATTTGTTCCCCCATTTGTGATGTGAACGGTTTGATCTATTGTCAAGCACCTAGTTTTAGAACGATTTCGTTCATCAACGTTTCAAACTCTTCCCGATGTCGTAAACTTCATCTACATTTCATCTTACACGACCTATTGGCCAACCGATGCTCAAACCCTGCTTTTGATATTTAGTCTGCACGAGTTTCGCAACGCGGAATTGTGAAGTATCGTCTTGCTGTTGCGATGTATCGAATCGAATTAATTGCCGGCTAATCGATTCTTTTCGGACACCGGTCCACTCTTTCGACTATATTGCTTAATCAGAGATTCGCTTAGCAGATAAAACCTGTTTAATTTGCGCCATTCGAGATAACGAGTAACTCGTTAATTAACCTTTTCACGAGAAAACTTATACTGGAAACTTTTCTGTGCAAACATTTAATAATTCGTAAAATGTGAACATATTAATTAACTTGCTTTCGCAATTTTCGAGTTGTTAGAAATCAAAGAAATTAATCAACTTGGTATGCACATTTCACTCGAATGAAATTTGCATAACGGTGCTGTTAAATCAAGGTTTCTGTATTAATTTTATCAAATAGCTATTTATATCAATTTTACAAATACCATTGGGTTCAATTATATACTCAGTTTGATCTAAATTAAGATATAATTTAATTCAGTATTAATTGTCAAATCAGTAATAATTGTTAGTAGGTGAGTTAATGTTAAAATATGCAAAGCTTTAATACACATATGATCATAAGTGTGGATTCTTTGATTAACAGAGTCAATGATACATTTTGTCATAGAAAATAGTGTTCTCATGGATTACTCATTGAATATGTAGTTTTCTCTCGTAAGATTTGTCAATGACAGTGCTATTTTCACTAGAAGATTCGTGTGTGTCACATCTCGTCACCCGATGACCTCACATATTGATATAACACGTGCGTTAAAACGCGCAGCGTGCCGATCCTAAGGGGACCAATTCTGAATACGAGGTCGACAACCGCGATGTGTCTCGTTGAACATGTCACTCGGTGATCCTAAGTCAACGAAAGTATTATCAGCCACGTAATAAGGTGTGATATCCCCATAAAATGTAACATGTCACAGCTTTGCGTATTCAAACGATCATTTTCGTAACATTTCATTAAACTCGACGGGAGAAGAAATTTCTCCTCTCTGAAAATATTGAATGAAATCTTCACGCTGTTTGACTTTCCACTCTCGAACACAGAATACCTCCTGATCAGACGCTAGGAAATTAATTCTACTTTTGTTTGATATCGTTTACTTTAGCAATGTAGAAATGGCGCTTAATTCTTCTTGCAGAACTATGAATTATTGTGATAGATTTGTACAGAGTAGAAAAGAGTGAAGTATTCTTAGTTTTGTTAGTTGGAAATTTTGAAAGACTCAATTTTTGGAATTTTCGAATTTTGTAATTGTTGAAAATTAGTGCGTTAGTGAAGTATCAAAATTTAGATTTAAAGTATTAAGGTTTAAATTAAAATATCAAGGTGTAGGTTAAAATACCAAGATTCCTAAATTTTCACGTTTCAAACCTCTCAAATTCCTAAATTCTGAAACTGTGAAATCTTGAAATTCATAATTTAAATTTCCAAACCCACTATCTCCAAATCCATAAATTTTCAAACTTCTAAACCACGAATGTTCATACTCCCAATTCTCATATTTTCAAAGCTCCAACTCCCCAATGCATAAAGCGATATATTCAAAACTGTAACACATCGTAGTCATCGAAGTTCGAGTTATCGATGTTCCATTATATTACCCTTTGCTTCGTAGCAAATATTTCCAGTCAAGTTCAGTTTCATTTCAACTTATGAAGATTTTCACATCAGAATCAAAAGAAATGAAAAAAATTTAATTTTACAGAGATTCATTTATACAAGTTTAATTCGAAGTTCGACTGCAACATTTGACGACATGTCAAATCTACTTAAGTTCTGATTTACAGAGATTTTTTTTAGCGAAATTAAAAAGAATGCAAAAATTGTGATTTCATAAAAATGTTCAAGTTTTAGAAAGTCAAGTCAAAGTTCGACTGCAACTTTGACCACGCATTAATTCAAACTAAATAAAGTTTCATAGCGATTAATGATTTTCGAAGTAAAGAAGAAGGGAATTTTATCTTGAAAATTTTGAAGTTTCCGAGTTATCGAGGTTGTAGTATATGGTCTCGACGAGGACGCGAGGGAGCTCATCGCTCGCGAATGCGGGGGCGCTGTTAGCTGTTCGAGCGTCGGTTGGTGGGGGTTAGTAGTTAGGGAGGGGCGAAAGGGGTGGCGAGTAGGTGGTGGGGGAAGGTTGTTGTAGGAGTGGGGATCGTTCGGTGGCAGCAGCGGCGTGCTCGGTGTCATTGCCTCGACGCTCGGGGCGGCCAGTGACTCCATCACTGACCTAGTGCCGAGGCTTGCCGAGCGGCGGCGTAAACGGCCGAGCCGGAGGCCGTCGACCTCGGCCGGCCTCCAGCGCGACACACACCGACATTACGAGTAGCGCCCCGCTGCCGTACACATCGCGCCTTGTCCTTCTCTTTCTTCTCCTGCCCCTCCCTTTCCACGCCTCTCTCTCTCGATCTCCGTCGCGTCTCCTTCGAGCTTCTCTGCCGTGGGGCTTTCGAACCGACCAGCTGGCCCGGTTGGTCCTGAAAATCGCGGAAATGCGCGAGTTACGCTTATGCGTCAACTTCGCGGCCGCTGAAAACGGAACGCCGCCTCCGATTTCTATTTTTTCCTCGGCAGATCATTCGGGAAAACGATCACCCGTCGACGTGGAAACGGAACACGTCCAGACCGTCGGTCTCCAGCTCGACTCGATGCTTGACGAGTCTGGACGTACGTACATATCGGTTTTATGACGGGGATCTGGCGATTCTGCTGTGCCGAGAGCGGCTTGTTGTTCTCGATGACGGAATTTTTAACGGGGCGTAGATTCGTTGAATCGATCCTTCGCCGAGAATCGTTATTACTTATTTTGATAAACGGCGGTGTGGATGTTTTATTCTGGAAAGTCATCGTTCGCTGCATGCTTAGTTTCATCGATCGTGACTCGCACGGATTCAATTTCTGGACGAATCATCGTGGCTGAGTAGCTTCTTCGGATCTTGTGTTAATGCACCGAGGAGGAAACGGAGATTTAGTGAGACGTTTATTGATTTATGTATTTCAAGTGCTGGCTGATTTCGTTATGCAACGTATTATTTTTTAAATAATTATTACTTCCAAATTACGTAATAATAATACATATGTATGCATATGATATTTCATGTCATGTATAAGAATTTATGGCAAGTATAAAGATATGTTAATAAGACATGTTTTTCGTTGGATAGTAATTTTAGTTCAGAATAGAAATAACGTTTCTGTCACAAAGTACTGCAGCATGACTAATCTCCTATTAATTCCAAAATTCTAGCAATTGAAATTACTCATCCTAGCCTAGCATTACTCATCGTTGTGCCAACCTTGTGACAACTAAAGGCTAAGGTCAATCTGAGGCGCACAAAGCTCCCCACGCCTGTTTTAAATTCTTCAACTAACTCCTCCAAATCTGACACAATCTTATTTTTTAATCGAACGTCCAATTTTAATTATGGGACATTTTTAACCCTCTCGGAGGTCTTACGATGTTTCGTTAGAGTACAAATTAATTTTTAATTTTTTTTTCCTTATGTATTAATGGTATTTTGGGATAACTTTTGGTGGTATAAAATACCGTTATGAGGAAAACTGTGAGAATTGATTGTATGAGGAAAACTTGTGTTTGAAGCTTGAAAAATGTATCAAAGTAATTCGTAAGTAGGAGGAACCACAATCTTTCAGTTATGAAATCTCTCCCTATTTCTCGTCGCAGGAACACGCGAACTAAAGACGCCCGACGAACCAACTTCCGGAACACCTTGCACACACTGGCGGCCCGAACATCCGCGACAAACACAATGAGATTGTAAATCAAGTCGACCAGGGCAGCTATTGAACGTAGGAAGTATCGTTGACGCGCGTATGAATCATTACGAAAGCGGGCGAGTACGTTTCTACGGGTTTGAAGAAGAGAAATGACGGAAAAATTGAAAAATGTCACTCGTAGAAGAGCGCAATTAGAACAGTAACGAATGGGAGATACTCCTTTCATTGATGGAATGACAGGAAACTTAAATAAAGAAATATTTAAGTTTGATAGGAGATAAAGAAAATTAGCAATTAAAATAAAGAAATCCTCAGTGAACATTTATTCGTACAAGTTGTATTTAATATTTATTCTATTACTAATATAAAGTTAGTTATGTATTAAATTTTGTGATATTTAATGATTAGAACCTGGATGAACGTTTTAGAAATTATTTTTAGGCAAATATTATTTTGGGCTTGTGTTTGAATTTGTCAAAGTTAAATGAAGATAAAATAAAATGTTTAGAGTCACATTTAAATAAAGTGTCGCACCTTAAATCTTGTTCAAACAATTAATTACTATTTTTTATTTTAGTTGTTAGTTTTGTATTTATTCTATAAATGAAAGTGATATTTGTACATTAGAAACACAGACAAAATATATTAAGTCACATTTATAATAATATGATCAAAGGGTTATATTCAAGGTTTAATACATTCAACATTAGGATTTTGAGAATTATATTTTTACTTCAGTACACAATAATAAAATAAATGTACAATAACTAAGAGTCCAATTTTTCTTTGAGAACCATAGTCAACGTTGAAGTTAATTATCGTCGAAGAATAAGAAACAGTAACCAGCTAAAACTGAAAAAACTTGATACTTTCTATCTACAACGTAACAAATCGTATCGGTAAATAGTCTTACAATTAGAAAGGATACATTTACTGTTCCATAATAGGCGTGACCATAGCTTCCGGATCGATAGAGGAAGAGGAAGTTGTATCGTTTAGATTCTGACAAATTGGGAATGTCGAAGAGGGTAGCGATCTCCGATAATTGTAGACACAATTATAAATGTATTAATTTGATTAGTCCTCGTTCACAGTAGTTTATCAATACAAAATATATCGAATAATACTATCTAAATTCTCAGATCCTTAGTTACACTTAAGTACTATATAAAATACAAGATCAACCCTTCAAACTTCAATTTTTTTATTTTAACTATAAACACTTTTGATCATTTTTCTTTGTTCTTTTTTAAGTAATGAAAAGAAATTTCTTTTTTACAAATTCAATTGCCTAAACCTCTGAATCCCAAGTTACAGTACATAACCATAGAATTAACCCCTTCGAGTTTCAATTTTTTAGTTCATCTTCAAATAAGTTTAATTATTTTTATATTAACCTTTTTTAGAAACTTGTATTCAATTACCTAAATCTCCAAATCTCAAGTTATAATTAAATTCTCTACATGACCATAGAACCAACCCCCTCAAACTTCAATCTTTCACTACATTTACAAATATTTTTGATTATTTTTATATTAACCTTTTCTAAATACTCATAATCAATTACTTAAATCTCTAAATCTCAAGTTACAATTGAATACTCTACATGACCATAGGACCAGCCCCTTCAAACTTCATCTTCAATCATTGTTATGCTCTCCTGTTCTAAATACTCTCATTGAATTACCTAAATCCCCAAATCCCAAATTACTCTACAAACCTCAAAAACTAACCCCTTCAATCAACCAACCCCTAAACAATCTTCCTTCACCTACAAACGTCTTCTATCATTTTTCCACTCTTTTTGCCTAAGTACTCCCCTTCAATTCACCCATAAACCTTAACTTCCATCCACCACTTCCTCCCTCTACTCTTCCCCATATTCATCCATCCTCGAATACTAAAATCTAGCATAAACAATTGTAAATCTTTCGGTCTCAAGTTCGAGAGCAATTCAAACTGTCCAGTTGTTTCTTTCGACAGCCTCGAAGTTACTGTTATTAGAACGATATCGTTGCGTGGAAGTAACGGTCTTGAAGGGAAAATTATGGTAAGATATACGGGATGCGTTCGCGGCGCGTTTTGTGTGTTCGGATACGCGGTGTGAGACCGGAAGCGAGATAAATGGGCCGCTCTGTTACGCTCGCGAGCGAACGTTTCAACGTGGTGCGAACACTTTCCAATGTTAACCGATAGCAAGAAATGGAATGGCTTGTTTGAATCATCCGTTGTAACTGTGTATCGTTCTTGTTCAAACGCGGAATACTAATGGCCTGTAAACATTACGGCACGCGATAGCGGTAACGAACATTTTGGAATACCTCGTACTGGCTTTTTGCAAGTTTCTTGGTAACAGACTGAGCAAACGGACTGATCGAATTTCTTCGACTTTATATTTGGCTTGGTGAGGCTGTAAATTCAGATTGAATTCGAGTTTAGTTCTGGGCAATTTAGGATTCTTGTAAGTAGTCGAAGGTAGAGGAAAGTGAGGAAAGTTTCTAGAATTTCAATTTCAAATTTTCATATTTTCATATTTATGTTTTGGGTCTTTGAATTCAATTCTTGAATTTTAAAGTTTCCAAATTACTGAACCTTCAAATTCCAAATTTTCTAAATTACAAACTCCCCAAATTCCAAGCTTCTCAAATTCCAAATTCCCCAAATTCCATGTTTCTCAAATTATAAATTCCCCAAATTCCAAGTTCCACAGATTCCAAACACCCCAATTTTCAAACCTCTCAAATTCCAAATTTTCTAAATTACAAACTCCCCAAATTCCAAATTTCCCAAATTCCAAGCTTCTCAAATTCCAAATTCCCCAAATTCCAAATTCCCCAAATTCCAAATGTCCAAATCACAAACTCCCCAAATTCCAGATCTTCCAAATTATAAATTCCCCAAATTCTTAGATTCCTAAGCCTCTACATCCCTAAATATCTAAATCCCAAATCTCTAAATCCCCAAATCCCTAGGTCTGTAAATTCCTAGTTCCCTGAATCCCTAGACCAATAAATCCCCATCCTCCCATCTCCCTAAATTTCTAAACCCCTCAACCCCCAAATTCTCAAATTCCCAAAGTCTCTACTCCTCTTTCCAAATCTGAAACCCCCCAAGTATCTTCACACTTAAAAACCTCCAACTTCTCAAACCCCCAAATACCTAAAAATCCCCAGATCCCTAAATTCCTAATTTTCCAAATACCAACCATCCCAAAATTATCAAACTTCCACCTTTTAAAGAATTAAAATGAAGCCATCATTATAGAACCCATTAACTATGTCGTGGTCAATTACTCGACGGTTGACCTATCCACTTTTCCTATATTCGTCATGGCATAATCGCAACACCTATTTCCAACCCCTTCGCGTGTCGGCCGTTAAAAAGAGTAGCCGCGAGGACGAAACGCGAACGAAAGAGAAGGAAAGAAAGGAAGAGAGAAAGACAGCAGGTACTGGAGCCACGTGCGCCGAGATTGGCACGATCCTAACCTACCCCATTCGTTAACCTGACCCGTGTCGCGATTCCTCCGCAGGTCGATTCCCATCGAGCGCGGATTAACCTACATACGCGGGGGCATTTCTGCGGGGTCGACACACCATCACGGGTAGCTGCTCGTCGATACAAAATTAACCAACCCTCACCCTTCGATCGGTAACGAGCATATCAGTCGATACGCAACCTCCTCCCTTTTTTTTCATTCCTCTTCTTCTCACCCTCCAAAGTGATCCTCTCGCGCGGATAATCGAACAGTGCGATGAACATTTTTAACGACGGGGACATTTTCAATGGACTTTGAATCCCCGTGTCGCAATTGGAACACGGGGGTGAAGCCTTTCTGATCGCTGGAACGTGAGAATTTTGTATCGTTTTGCCGATGGAAATTTTCCAGAGAAATTTATGATAAAGTGGGTTAGTAATTTATTTCGAGTTCGAACGATAAATACGGCACTTGCAGAATTGAAATTTCAGTTTGAATATTTTGTAATATTTTGTCGAATCTAAACGTATGTAATAAATGTTTGTGAAAATTAATTAACAGCAGGTGATTGCTAACAGCAATTTTTTAACAGAAACAAATTGTTCTTTGCAGTAATTAATTATCGACATAAATTTGTAATTAAATAATGTATCGTATGGTTTCTACTGCAAATTTCGTGCCTACCAATTATCACCTAAAACTTTTGCCATTAAAGAAATTCGAAGAAAATTCTCTGAGTAAAAGTTGAGATGATTACTATATCGTACACAGTTGATTATTAAATTACATACAAATTACTTGTTCATTAAATTATACACTTGATTACTAAATTATGCACAATATTCGATCATTGCCGAGCTGAGGCAATTTACCCCTAGCAGAAAGTGATTGCGAAGTGGTCAAAAGATCCTTCGTTAAGGTACATATTTCAAATATATCACGCCATCGTTGTCCCGGGGTTAATAGAAATTCTTGCACCTCAACAGCTCGAGAAATTCTCTCGAAAATGAATAACGCTGACGAGCGTTCCAATTCTTCAAACCCGACGCGTTTTCGAGACGAAACGAGTCGCATTGAAATGTAACCAGATGAACGTCGGCGACGTTTTATTCAAGAATCTCGGCCAAGCACATATTTTACCTTCCAATCCGGTCAAGTCCACTCGCTTTTGTACTCCGCGCATCGGATTTCGACGAAATCGGTTGAATTCGAAACGGAATTACGTTTTGCCCTTTGGTGCCCGACGTTTCGTCCTACATTCTTCAATTTCAACCACACCTATCTACACTGATATTACAATTACCTATCTACCTGAATATATTGTGGCAGATATAATAAGAATGTGTATATGAGGTGGCTATAAGGGGTTGGAAGATATGCGCATATGTGGAGTACACATATGAAGATCACATATGTGTATTCAAGAGCAGCATGTAATAGAAATATATTACTTTATTATAGATTATTCTAGGAAATATTATAAGAAGAAATACATGTATGTATAGTACATACATGGCTACAAGGGGTTCATAAATATATGCATACATGGAGTACACATATGAAGTTCACATATGTATACTCAAGAGAAGCTTGTAATAGAAATGTATTACCTTATCATAGATTATTATAGCAAATATTATAAGAAGAAATATATGTATGTATAGTACATACATGGCTACAAGGGGTTCATAAATATATGCATACATGGAGTACACATATGAAGTTCACATATGTATACTCAAGAGAAGCTTGTAATAGAAATGTATTACCTTATCATAGATTATTATAGCAAATATTATAAGAAGAATTACGTATGTATATGATCCATAGATGGCTATAAGGTTTTGAAGAATATATGCATATGTGGAGTACACATATGAAGTTCAGATACGTGTACTCAAGAGCAGCTTGTAATAGAAATATATTACCTTATCATAGATTATTACAGCAAATATTATAAGAAGAATTACGTGTGTATATGATTCATAGATGACTATAAGGTTTTGAAAAATATGTGCATATGTGGAGTACACATATGAAGTTCAGATATGTGTACTCAAGAGAAGCTTGTAATAGAAATGTATTACCTTATCATAGATTATTATAGCAAATATTTTAAGAAGAAGTACGTGTGTATATGATTCATAGATGGCTATAAGGTTTTGAAAACTATGTATATGTATATGTGGAGTACATATGTGAACTATATGTACTCAACAGCAGGAACAAACACATAGTTTATCATGTTTCATCTAAATAAATTAATCCTTACAAATGTTATTACATATGCAAATCACAATAAAGATTTTTTAAGTATACCAGCACGGTATAATGAAAGAATAAGTTTATGAAACAGTCCTAACATAAATATAACCGGTTAAGGGATAAGTAAATCGATGCAATTGTAACGAAGGAAGTTTTCATTTAACGAAGAGTAGAAAAAGTTTCTCTTAATTTCTCAGGACAGGTTGTTAATTACGAAAAATGTTAGGCAAGAGCAAGGAAACGAGCGGCTTCGAGGAGTTTACTGAGCCGCGGACAATGATTTCGCGGCGCGAATTCCCTTTTTAACGGGAAGGGAAACGCTTCCTCCTCGAGCACGCGAAAACGAGTCGCGGAAAGAGACAGTGAAGAAGTGAAACTCGATCCAGCGTCACAAACCTAGAGCTCGTTTCTATCCGCTTCCTTTCCTTTCTACCACGAGAGTAGAAGTTCCATTCTTGCGTTCTTTTCTTGCGACTCGCAACGGTATAGCAGAATCACTCTTTCCCTCGAAAGGGAAACGAAATCCTTTCAGATCGTGATCTTAATTGCTCCTCACGGGGGTTATCGAACGGATCTCGAAATTGCCGTGGAAATTAATTCACGCTGTACATGATTATATAAGCCTCTGATCTACGAATTCATATTCTGTGCATTATTTCCGTATAAAAATTCGATAGAAGATATCGCAGGCGGAAAGTAATAAAAATAAGTGCCAGCTTTTAGAAATAAATTTACGAAATTTATGCAATAATCAGTACGGATAAAAATTTGTGGACTACTTTTAGATTTCATGAGCAACTTTGCATACTTGATAACTTTGGACATCTACAATTAACGAGAATTTAATGAGGGAGTTACGTGTGTGAACTCTTAAGACACGTTGCATTATAATTCAAACTACAGTCAGACAAGGACATTATAAACAATGGTGCCATTTGATGGACACATAAATAAACTAAAACTCAAAGATTGGTAGTTTTCCAACCTTCTCTACTGCGCTATAGAGACATTGTATTATTAAAAAAGTCATTTCTTTCAAGGTTCAATTACAAATTACCCTCAACACCAGTACTGTGCCCTCGGGAAAAGTCCCGGAAGAACTACCAGTGCTAAGTTATCCTACGTCTTGTAACGCAATCAACCCCTCAAATCTTGCAGCGCCATATTTTCCTGCGCCGGACTCAAGGGGCGGGGCAAGAAAATTAACCAATGTCACACTTGCTTACTCTATTTTTTTCCTCTCGAAGGTCATCGTACGACACTAAGCAAGAGCAGTTCGCAGGAATTTGCCTACGTATCAAAAGTAGCGAGGTTCAGAGATAACAAGTTGGCGAGCAGAAACGCTGCACAAGTAACAATTTAGTACCTAGAATTGGACAAGCGACGAAAATGTAAAGTTACATTTCTACAATCGCGTCGTGGACATCGGTTAGATATACTTTTTGCCAGCCAACGAGTGATATCAGTGTAATCGCAAGAGAATCGTTTCTGGATCGAAGGGTGAACATACTGTTGCGGGTAGTTTGACTTACATTTTTGGTTCGTCGATGATCGGCCATCAACGTGAGCGCCAGCTGTCAGCGTAGCCTCAGCTCCCCACCGCGTGTTCCGGAAGTGCGAGCCTGTAACGCGACCGGGCAGAGGCCGGTTTCAGCTGCTTCTCGGCTCGCACCTGCGTGCCATTCTCGCGGATGATCCTCCGGTACCTGTTGTCGAGCGAGCCGAAGGGGATCGCTAGTCGGGAAAATCGTAATGTCGATCACTTTCACTGGCCGTTGCTTCCCTTCCGCGTGACGGACGAGGAGAGGGCGGGAAGGAGGCCGAGGAAACGGGACAAAGACGGGAACGAGACGGAGAGGGAGAGAAAGAGAGAGACGAAGAAAAGAGAGCGAAAGAAAGAGAAAGGGAGAGAAGACGATGACGTCGAGGCGGTAGAACGGTAGCAAATAGGAGAAGGGGGAAACGCGTGGAGTGCCGGTGGATCGTCACAGTTTCACTTTTAAATTCCTCGAGGCGGTCGCTCGCTAGCCGACTCTCCACTTGCTCCGCTCCGCGCCGCTCCGCACCGCTGCGCCGACTAGGTCGCGTGCGTGTTGTGTACGAGGGTTACCGTTACCGTTAACGTGACGTAGACAGCCACGGTAACGTCATAGACCGCTCTCTTGGCTGCGGCTCTTCCTGCCCGTCCTCTAGCTCGACTTCTACCAACCTCCAACTTGATCCTCGTTGTTTTCACCGAAAACCACCTAGTTTCGTTAACCTCTGAAGACTCTTCGATGTTTCGAACCACGCCTAAACATCGCGTACGACGGTCGACGACCGACCTGGAGACTTCATGGTTCTCCGGGTGAACGGTCCGGTCGTGACAACGGAAACAACGGGGTCTCAGTTGCGCGTCAATCTGGTCTGTGCACCGGTACACGAGCAAGCGGAATCACGCCGATTTCGACCACTTTCCGCCGCTGACTCGCCGCGGTCATCACAGTTCAACATCGAGCCGCTCGCCCACCCGACTGTCCTCGTGCGTACGTCCGGCTGGCTGGTTGGCCGACCGGCTCTATCTTCCGGGAAGGGACAGAAGTGTCCGTTGTGGAGCCGCTGGAAGACGCAGTCCGCGAGGATCCCTCTCTAAATTCGCTGTATGGAAGGGAAATCGTGGCACGCGTCCATCTTCGGCTACTCCGACGACCAGCGACGCGAGCGTGAGCCTTCGTTCTTTTTCGGATTTCGACGGGTCAACAGTTCGTGGAAAGTTCAGTTTATAATTCGAATTGAACTTCATCAAACTGATAATTTGCTGAAGCGGTTTTGTTCGTCTTATTGGCTGGTCGATTTTCCTCGTCGCCAGGTTCTCTCTTTAATTTTGAAGTCTGATTCACGCGTGGCTCACGCGCGTACACCGGCTCGTCACGAGGCCCATTTTCGAAGCGGGCACGAGACGAGGACGCCTCACGGTGGCGACGAACCAGCAACGTCGAAGATTTCCGTCGCTCTATCGCGACGATCGATCGATGGATTTGCGTTCGCTGCTGTATCGGAAATGAGACTCTAGCGAGATCTATCGAACCGTTCGAGGATCAAACGATTGTTTTGCCGGATAATTCTGTTTCTTTTTAGGGACTTGCTCGAGCGTCCGGGAGTACTGGTTACGATAAGGTTCAATCGATAATTGACTCGTTATCGAGCACAGCCGGTCTACGGCACAGGACCGCCAACCGTGCACGACAACCTCGAATTATTGCTGGATAACGAGATCAATTCGGTTAATCGCCGTTAGGTGAGCGAGTTTAGAGCCGATTTCAAAGGTCGAGTCGATCGAGCTTCCGACAAATCTCTTGTCACGAAAGATTATTTTCTAGGAAACGATATCGTTCACTCGACACTAAAACCTAACTGTAACCTAATCTAAACTCGAAAGTTCGGATGAATAAACTATATTAATCCAAACTATTCTGCAATTTTAATTAAGAATTCGAGTTTGGATGAAGAAAATTATTTTTAAGAAATAAATTACGATTAATTATCAATTAGAATAAACGATCTATTATGAATTGTTAATTATTGTAATTGCACGTCGATGGAAAATGCAGCGATTTTCGTGAAAGCTTAAAACAAGTGAACGAACTAATTAACAACACGTTGTGTAGTTAGCATTCACACGCTGCGAAATTCTGTTAATTAAAGCGTTTGCCGTGTCGCGAACAATGCGATTATCATCGATCTGATTAGCGCAATTACGGATCGATTAGACTACGCATACTTTACGGGTCAATATGGAAAGTATCAATGACTGTTTTATCGATGACCTTTCATCGATTACAATGATTTATTGCCATACGCTGCGTCATGGAGCGTAAATCCACGGATTAGCTAAGCTTTAGCTAAACTGTGAGAACAATATCTTACAAGATGACCGTACAATACAAATGTGACAATATACAGATTGCGAAATTTTCTTTTAATAATCTGATAATTTTATAGCTGATTTTATAGCTAAGGGAAATATTTCTTAAATATTGAATTCTTTAGTAGTTGGAAAGAAATTGAAGTTTCTAACATTAGGTGAACTTGACTGAACTATTGATTACTTAAAATCAGTGAAGTATATATGGTGAAACACTAATAAAACCTTTCAGCAAACAAACTTGAGAAATTTGTGAAATTCCACCACAATTACCAAAGTCATACAATATCCAAATTGCTCCAAATAAATAAACGAAAAATCTATTTCCTGCCTATCATAAAGTCCTCCAGAAGTGCTCAGAAGTAGAAAGCGGGCCTAATATCCCAAAGAATCGAAGTTGTAACTGCTTGATAACTCTTTAACCTCTTCGTGCAAGATTCCTCAAGTTCCTCCGAAATGGAAACATTGGTATTTTCCTTGGACGCGGTAAAAACGTCGCTCGAGAATGATCAACAAGCCGAAGAGTCACGGCACCGAGTTCAGTTTCGGGTAGTAGACAGGCCGTCTCTATTTTCATTGACACGTTGTTACACCGGCACGAAAGAGGCTCGAGCGTAATGCGGTGCCGCGGTGCCACGACGCGGGTTTTATTTATAAACCGCGTCGGTCAGAAACGGGCTGCGGTGCGTCGTGACGCGCGTGTCGAATATTACGCACGCGTACTGCGGACGCCCGCGTGCACACACGCGGCCGGAAAGGTGGTTACGGGATCGAAAAAGATCCAGCAGAATGATCCCAGCGGCAACGGCCAATCGGGACGTGAAACGCTGTTATTATATCGCCGGCTATTCTAATCCGGAGCGAAGTCGCTTCGAAACGGGAAGAGAATTGCTCGATACCCGATGATACTTCTTAAAATAACGCGCTAAAACGCCGTGGATTATATTTAGAGACCGTTTGGAAGCTTTTCGAGGATTTTCAAGATCGTCGGACACGCTTGTTTCCCTCTTCCAGATTCTAACTCACTTGACAACCGATGGGTCAAGTACTGACAAGGGTATCGACATGATTACTGGCAAGAATTGACTGTCAAGAAATATTAAAGCTTACCGATAACTCAGAAAGTTCCTTCTTTCGAAGTCTATTAAAACGATTTTGGTTTCAGTAGAATTATGAACTTGTAGCAAGGTTAATAGATGTTTAGAAAAATCAGTATATCAGAAGTGGAAGAATATGATTCGCGTGCATAACATTCCTATAGAGGGTTAGAAGAGGTTAGAGAAATCGACGAAGGATGATCGATGTTGATCGAAAGTCATCGGGATGATCAGTTGCCAGGCGTGTAATCTGTTCACGCGCGAGGTGATAAGACGCGTTATCAGTGACGGTTCGATAGATCGACGCAGTCGAATCGCAAAGATGTTTCGCACGGGCAGGTAGTTGTAACGAGTCATGTGCAGCAGATAAATTGTGTTCGAGCATGGAAGACGATCGGCGTATCGATCATCGCGACAGATCCCGTAGGCGAGAATTTGTCAAAGTAGAAACGGTCCTTTCCTGATGGGGAAAGAAGGAATTTGACGGGTCGAAATTGTTCGAGCACGAGGAAGCTGACGGCACCGTCGACGTCACTGGCTCGAGAATCACGGGAAGGGAAAGAGTGCGCGAAACTGGTGGCGCGAACGCGTCGAAAGAAACGGTCGAACAGGCCGCGTGGACGATGGAACACGTGTACTAGGTTGATGAAGGAACAAAGATCGGCTTGGAAAGAAGCTTGGATGAGCGAAGCGTGCGTTGTTGGCCGACGAGAGAGAGAGTGACGCGTGGAACGCGAACGAAAGAGAGAGTGGTTCGAGGGTGAAGGCGAGACGATCGCGATCGGTCTGGGACAACGAAAAACACGAAAGCACGGGGTTCGCAAGGAAACGCAAACACGCGAAAGATCGAAACTGAATTACACGCGTGGACGGGCGACGATATCGCGACGAACGTCATGCGTGTTATATATTATGCATCTATTTATATATGTAATGTGCATGTATGCGTGTGTAATGCATGATGAGTATATCCGGGGAGTCTCTCTCGCTCTCCGGCTGATCGCAACGTGACAGATTTCCCTTCCTGTTCCTTTATCTTTCCTTTCGCTTATTTATTTCGTCCGTTCCCCGTTCTCTATCGGTTATTATCCCGCCTCTCGTGTTTCTCCCCCTTTTTCTCGTTTTACTGCATCACCGCAGGTGATCCACCGGGGCTAAGGTTCCTCTTCGCTGTGCCTCTCGGTCCGGGCCCACTGCCCGCGACGACGGACAACGAACAGGACCACGTATTTTCGTTTAGAAACCTGCCGCGATAACGCGACGTGACGTGTATATTACATCGGCAGAGTACGAAACTATCCAGCAGTAAACGGCACACACTCGATTACGTTAACACTCGCGGTAACTCTACTAGATTACTCCTCCTACGCCTCCGTTTCTTGTTCCCGTTTCAACGTTCGCGCTCTTCCGCTTCGGTCGCGCGGACCGAAAACCGGCCAACGAAACAACAAACGGCGCACACTATTGTGGCCCGGTCGTCGCACTCGCGGCTCTCTTCTTCCTTCTCCGCCACCACCTCCGCCACTTCTGTGTTCTTTTCCGTTCTTCTTCCACCACCACCACCACCACCACCTCTCTCTCGTTTCTTCTTCTCGTACGTCGGCCGTTCGGTAACGAGTAATCCTCGCGGGCCGGCTGTCACCGACGAAACGTCACGAGGTGGTAGCCGCGACGTAACCGGCGATGTTTACGCGAGCGACGACCAGATCGAAAACAACCGACACCGTCACCGACACCTCGATTGTCCCGCGAACAACGTGGACACCGCACTCGTGGCCGATCAGCACTCTGCTCGAGCACGTAGGAGGATGCAGAGGAGACTCCGTAGAAAGCGTTCGGCACGCTCGTCCGCGATAAGCCGACTCTCCGCGCGTGCACGCGTGGAGCCTCGAAGCGCGACAGACGTCTCTCCTCCCTCGTGGAGAAGGGAACGGACGCGCGCGGTCAGAAAAGCCGGGGAAAAAGACACGCGGGGAGTGAGAGAGAGAACGAGAGAGGACAGAGAGAGCAGAGAGCGAGTGACAGAGACGGAAACAGGGACAGAGAGAATAAGAAAGACGTTCGTGGAGAAAAGAAGATGGACAAAGATCCGAATAGAGAGAAAGAGGGAGAGAGAGAGATCGTCGCGGCGACGGGGACGATACGGCACTAACGAGGGAGAGAGAATTCTCTCCGCGCCGAAAATGCTCGATATGATTTTTCGCGCGACCAAAAATCCACGGAGCGTGTTCGGCCACGCGGGGGTTCCCACACGCGCGAAAGAAGAAAACAGAGAACACGCGACGATGTGCAACGCGGAAAACACGCGCTCTCCGCGGCAGTCGGCGCGATCTCTCGCTCGTAACGCAACGTCGTAGGGAAACGCGCGCGCACTCTCTCTCTGTTTCTCGTTGCTTGCGCCCTGCCGGAATCGCGGCGACGAACAGAGGCGAGAGAAGGTATAGGGACACGGAGGAACGGAGCGGCCGAGAGAGAAACAGAAAACGCGGGGCGGAGAGGAACGACGGAGCGAGAGAAACCGAGAGACTCCACGGCCCAGACAAAGACGACGTTACGAGAAAGAGAGAGAGAGAGAAACGAGAGAGTGTACGGGCCTCTTTCTCTCTCTGTCGCGCGCGCACAGCACACACGAGGTTACGAACAAACGCGGAACAGACGAGGAGAGGCCAGGGCAGCGCGCGAGCGACGTAGCTCTCTAGCAGCCGGCAGCCTGCCGCTCGGGTCAATGACCTCTCCGAGCCGTCGTCGAGCTCTCCTCCGCTCGCGTTTTCTCCCTACCAGTCGACCTTCTCCCCACCCGAGTCCCGACGATCCCCTCCATTTTTCGCCGCCCCCCACCAAACGCTCGGTACCCCACCGTCGCGCACCCTCGAGTCAACGCGTCGACGACGTCGCTCGAAAGCGTAACGACGGAGGGGTGACTTTTCGGAAGGGGTGCTTGCACCATGGTGGGGTCACCCCTCCATCGGGAGAGCACACAGGTGGGGAGAGTCGCGAGTGGGGCGAAGGGGTAGCAAATCCGAGTTCTTTCTCCTTCTCGACAACCCCTTCTTTTTCTGTCCGGGGGTGGGGATCGGCAACCTCCACTCGCGGCAACCGCACACCGGGTTCACTGGTACAGTGTACCCTCTCGAACGGTGCAATGCTCTCTCTTCCTGATTCCGCTTCTAACCCTCCCTCCGACGCTTCGCCTCGAGGAGATCGACGCGGATCGCGGCCGACGAAGAAGGGAGAGAGAACACGCCCGAACAAGGAGGAGGGTCAGTGATGACCGATTCTGGCGGTAATGGGATACGAGCCAGGGTCAGATTCGGTGTGCGTGGGTAACAGAGGGTGGGATTCGAGTCGCCCTCACGCTCGCGGAATGGGTGTCACGATCGTCGATGCTTTCGAGTATGCTTTTTCCTGATATAAGCTTCCGTGGCAGACGTTCGTTCGTGTTTATGAATTAACCTCGACGTTTTGTCGGGAATTAATGGTCTATCGATTAGGCCTCTTTTTATTTTTATTTAAAAATTATGACGTTCTTTATTTTATAAGACATATTTGTTTTGTAAATTTTATCTTGTTGATTGTCATAGATTTTTAAAAATATTTTTTAATATAATGTCATAGTTTTTAATGTATCTATTTTCGCTTGAGATGAATGTTTAAAATAGACTATTTTGGTCGTTACAAAAATAAAGGAATAAGTGTAAGGAACTTTTATTATTTATGGCAATGTAAATAATTTGGTGTTCAACTCGAGACCCTGTAACAAAATAGACTATATTATTAATAAAAAAAAGGTAGACAAGTTTCTATTAAATATAGAAAAATATAGAAAATCAGATTTGAGAACCAATTATCCGTACCCTTAATAAGTAATCTTAATCTTGATTGTGCGAGCAAATAGATAGGCGGGGATATTTGATTAAAACGTTTTTAGTAATGTTCTTTGAAACGGTATTAACACTATCGTTTTCTGTTCGACAATTACCTTGTTCTTCGTAATATCTTATCATAGCAAAATGACATAATCAATTTTTATACGAAGTCTTGACCATCGATTAGGTAATGGCCGTGAAACCCTTGAATGTTATCCACGAAAAATTTAAAGCAAGACTTATGATTTCAGTGAATTTGAGAGTTTGAAATTGTAGATTTTATAGTTTAGGAAGTTTAGAACTCCTGGTCGCCATTTCTTTTTGTACAATAATTCGAAATACGTATTTTTCAACGAATTTTATAATATTACACATGTGATGTGTAAGAAAAGTGAAACAGACTGTAATGCAGGTTATTAGTAGAGAGATAATAACTTCAAAAGAATTCATTTAACTTAAAAACTTTGCTGTTTACGGACAGTACAAATATGTTCGAGTGCAGAGGCTTGAAATTATATTGAACTTGAGAATTGAGAACTTGAAACACTTGAAAATTTAGAATTTGTAAATGTAAAAATATGGAAATACAGATATTTGAAACAGACATTTGAAGATGCAGTAATTTGGAAATATATAGATTTGAAAATTAATAAATTTGGAAATGTAGAAATTGGCGATGCAGTAATTTGAAAATAAAGAAATTTGGAAGTGTAGAAATTGGAGAGGTAGTAATTTGGAAATATAGGAATTTGGAAATGTAGAAATTTGAAAATGAAGAAATTTGAAAATGTAGAAATTTGAAAATCTAGAAACTTGAGAATTTGTAAATTAAAAAATGCAAAAGTTTGAAAATGAAGAAACCTGATAATATAAAAATGTAAAAATTGGAAACGTAAGAAGTTTAAAAAATGTCTTGAAACTAATCAAACACAATTACTTCGATTTCACACAGCTTGCAACACCTGTAATTCCCAACCTCCATATCTCACTCACGCGTTGTTCAAACATCCCGCTACTTCACTACATCGCGAGTTATCGAAGGTCAAATTTTCACTGTCGGACCTCCATTAATAGATTAGTCCTCGTTATTTCCTGTTATCGATGTTTCGAACTCTCTCGATAATTTTCGACTCGTGGCACCATAAATGGTCCGTAAGTTTCCTAAGTGTTCTGTATCATTGGATCATAGATCCGAGATTAGATCCACAGAATATGACCGGCAACAAGTGAATGCCCATGTTGTTTATTCCCTCATCGTAGCATAGAACATATCTCAGGAAAATTTCCGCAAAACAATTTATCATCAACATCAATTACTATAATTTAAAAAAAATGTTCTTTAAAGTTCAAGGACTTCAAACAAACTCAAACAAATTAGTCAAATTTGAAGAAAATGTTTTATGTAGTTCGAAGACTTCAAACAAATTCAAAGTAATTACTATAATTTTAAGAAAATGTTCTTTAAAGTTCAAAGACTTCAAACAAATTCAAAGAAATTACTCAAATTTGAAGAAAATGTTTTATGTAATTTGAAGACTTCAAATAAATTCAAAGTAATTACTGTAATTTAAAAAAAATGTTCTTTGAAGTTCAAAGACTTCAAACAAATTCAAAGAAATTACTAAAACTTGAAGAAAATATTCTCTGCAGTTCAAAGACTTTAAACAAGTTCAAAAAAATTACTAAAATTTGAAGAAAATGTTCTCTGCAGTTCAAAGACATCCAACAAATTCAAAATCGTTTAATTAAATTCAAATCACTAAATCATTAAATGATTTAGAATCATTAAATTATTTATTAACATGTATTATATTCAGGGACCACCTGTGTTCTACAAGGTGAATCAAAACGAATATTTAATATGTAGAAATGTAAAACACAAACGTTACAATTAGAGCTCTCAATGAAATCGTATCATATCAGCACTAAATTTTGCATAGTCAAATAATTTATTAAAAAAACAGATGACGTTAAATAATAGTTTCAGTTTCTGAATATCTTTGTCAACAAGGTTAGTCAAACAAGGTTATTCAAACTTATATTCATTTGCAAACTAAAAGTTCTATGTCTAAATTCCTAAAATTTGTTTTACTATCCCCTTTCAAGGGGAGCTTTTATATCAATAACGCTAAAGAAAAATTTACGTAGACACTTTTATGGCACTCCAAACATTAGAGCTTTATTTCAATTACCAAATCCTAGACATTCATTTCGAAATCCGCCATTGGAATACAAGTTAACAATTTTATCATACAGCTTGCATATTCATCAATTCGTGTAGTCATATGGTCGATGTTGTAACAAACTCGTAGAATATTTTTATTACGCAAACGTGTCTCCGAGCAGACTCTAACGGCGTGCTTACATTAACAGAAAACCGAAGGCGATGATAAAACACCGTATCTAAGAACCGCGATAAGAACATGGAAATCCGACTCTGACCTTAAACTTCAAACGCATGAATCTTGAGAAAGAACGCCACTTGTCGCGTTGGCCTATCTCCGTCTGACCATTAGACGATCGACTTAACTAATTAAGCCGAAATAACGAGCCTGTCCGGTTTTTACACTCACGCACAACACGATGAATAAATGAATGTATATGAGATTTTAATTGCCGGCGAGTTTTAATTCTCAGCATTTTTGCGAGCTACGTCCGGTCTCAGATATTTCGTTTCTTTCTACTTGCTGATCTTCACGCACGGAATCGTCGGTGATAAAAATTTCGAGCGTTATTCGCTACAGGAGGGATGAATAATGTTTTGGAGTAATTTTGCGGGGTGGTGTTTTTGGAGTTGCAGTGAAGTTAGGGAAGTCATTTTTATGGTAAGCTGTGTTAGGAGAAAATTTTATTGTTTTGGAAATTTGGGTATTGGGGGGTTGAGGTGGTGGAAATGGGAAAAGTGCAATTTGAAGCTTGGGGGTTTGAGAGTTTGAAAATTAGGATGTTTAGGACATTTAGGAGATTTAGGGAAGTTAGGAAATTTAGGAAATTAGAAATATGGAAATTTAGAGGTTTAGGAAATTAGAGATTTAGAAATTTAGAAGTTGGGAAATTTAGAAATTTGGAAAATTAGGAATTTGGAAATTCGGAAGTTGGAAAATTGGGAAATTGGGAAATTGGGAAATTGGGAAATTGGGAAATTGGGAATTTGGAAAATTGGGGATTTGGAAATTTGGAAATTGGGGAATTTTGGTATTCTGAAATTTGGAAATTTGGAAGTTGGAAAATTGGAAAATTGGAAAATTGGAAAATGGGAAAGTTGGAAAATTGGGAAATGGGAAAGTTGGGAAATTGGAAAATTGGGAACTTGGAAAATTACGAATTTGGAAAATTGGGAATTTGGAAATTTGGAAATTGGGGAATTTTGGTATTCTGAAATTTAGGAATTCGATAATTTAGGAATTTGGAAAATTGGAAAAGTGGAAATTTGGAAAATTGGAAATTGGAAACTGGAAAATTGGAAAATATTTAATTCTCTTAAACTCTTATTTTCAATTTTTATTTCCACACTCATACAATTCATCCAACGCCTTCATTTATCATATTTTTAATTTTCCCCTGAATTCACGAAATTATCAAATCTTATCTGAATTCCTATTTTGCCAGCCAGAGTACTATTATCGAACAACGAACAAACATCTTGCTCTACAAAGTAATGTATCTCTTTTCCATAGCGTAACCTTTGTCAAACGTTTTGACAGATTAATAACCATCACTCTTTATGGCGCCACGTCAACAAGAGTTTGCAGTAGTTAGAACAAACACGAGCACGAAATATCACGAATATGATTACGAAGATAAAAAGAGTCGCGCGAAAAATATGTACACATTTAGATTAGGTAACGCTTGCTCTTTTGAATTCGAATATACGAAATTCTATGTAAGATAACTATGAATAAAGATAGCACGAATTATGGATATGGTTTTATATTGCTTGAAATTTGATTGAATCAAGCTTTGACATTTTTGTGATTTAGTTCCATTTTTCTATAACAATCTTTTATTCAATTTGTGTATTTATAAATGGGGAAACGTGATTTATAGATGTCAGCTAATTGCAATAAACTGAAGTGACATTTTACGGTGGATGTATTTTGGTTATAAAAATTGAAGTCATAAATATACCATTCTGTAATATCAGTAACATCATATTTTTGCTTAAGAATTTCAACGGAGCACTAATGCAGCAATTTCCTATAAACTTCAAGCTTTAAATTGATGTATCGTGAGCGCCATTTTGTGCAACTTTTATGTCATCAAATTCTGTCAAACATTATTGATATCAGTTATAGAGCTTTTGAATTTAATCATATTTTTTCTGCAATTCACAATCGGCCATTTTGCACGAAAAATCTTAGCAAATCATTTATATAGTTACTTTGTGCAAGGTTTAACCTTTAAATTGATGGTCAACCATTTTATAGTATGAATATCGACAAAACCTTCACGTGGTCATTTTGTACAAACCTTAAGCTTTACATCGATGTATTATACTTATTACTTTGTGTTACTTTTATGTCATCAAATTGTGCTATACTTTTCAACAATCAAAGTTGATTATTATTCGCTGTAATTGATGGTCAACCATTTTATATTACGAATATCGACAAAACCTTCACGTGGTCATTTTGTACAAACCTTAAGCTCTACATCGATGTATTATACTTGTCACTTTGTGTTACTTTTATGTCATCAATTTTGTTGGACTTGTTAACAATCACAATTTGCAATGTCTTCGTATACACTTCATATAATGAATATTAATAAAACGTTTACGTAGTTATTTGCATTAAGCTTTAAGCTTCAAATTGATGTCTTATATCTGCCATTTTGTGTTATTTGTGTTATCAAATTATACCAAACCTCAACCACCAAATTTAGCTATTTATTCTAGCATTTATTCTAACTTCATACTATAAATATTAACAAAACATGTATATAGGTGTATATATTCATCAAGCCTTAATCTTCAAATCGATCTCTTATGTCTATCACTTTGTGTTACTTTCGTCATCAAATTATACCACACCTCAACCACCAAAATTACCCATTTCTTCCAACCAACAACTTCATACTAAAAATATTAAAAAAACATGAATATACATATTCATCAAGCTTTAATCTTCAAATCAAAACTCCACTCGATACTCCCCTATCGTCAAACACCAGACCTCCATATTTAAAAATCGTCAAACGTAATCGCCAATACTAGTAAATCTATTAAATCAACGATAATTAAAGCTACTCCAATTTAACACACTTTACCGATCAATCAATCTTTCAAGCATAATCGAAGGATTAAACGTCTGTCAGTAAAGGGGCGAAAGGGGTGAAAGTTGGCGAGACTCGCATCGATGTCTCCCGATCGAAACGACACGTGGCATCGTGAGAGCAACGAGAATGCAGTGTGTGGCTGTAATCAGAAAACCGTGCGTACGGTGGTTCGAGTGTTAACAGCAGTCCTTCATAGGACATTGACTTGAGATATCGTCGACTCGCTGCGACGACGCTATCTCGTTTTGGCCTATCGCACTTGTTTCGCTGTACCTTATCTGTCCGCCTCCGTCTTAAGACACTTTCTCGCAGCCAGCCGCGTGAAATCGTCATCGCCGCGAAAAGTCGCGCGAAAAAATCATGCGGTGACGAGACCCGCAGACCGAGGAAACCTTTACTGCGGATGGTTTCATCTGGAAACGGTAACGTTCCATTTACTGAAATATTTCAGTCATTTCTTTTCTTGGATTTGGGACTGCAGACAATTTTTAGGGTTTTGGAGCTTTAGAGGTGAACTTTGGCAAATTTGGGACTTTTGGTTTGGAGGTGAAATTTGGGGGTTTTAGAGTTTTAGAGGTGAATTTTGGCAAATTTGGGATTTTTGGTTTGGAGTTAAAATTTGAGGGTTTTGGAGCTTTAGAGGTGAATTTTGGCAATTTTGGGACTCTTGGTTTGGAGTTAAAATTTGGGGGTTTTGGAGTTTTAGAGATGAACTTTGGCAAATTTGGGACTCTTGGTTTGGAGGTGAAATTTGGAGGTTTTGGAGTTTTAGAGGTGAACTTTGGCAATTTTGGGATTTTTGGTTTGGAGGTGAAATTTGGGGGTTTGGGACTTTCGGTTTGGGGTTGAAATTTGGGCGTTTTGGTTTGGAGTTGTGGGATATTGGGAGATTTGGTTTGGGGTTGTGGAAATTTGGGATTTTTAGTTTGGAGCTGTGGAAATTTGGGGGTTTTGGTATGGGATGGTGAAAATTTGGGGATTTTGGTTTGGAATGGTGGAAATTTGAGATTTTTAATTTGGAGTCGTGGAAATTTGGGGGCTTTGGTTTGAGGTTGCAAATTTCCAAAATGAATATATAAATTTTCCAAAAACAATCCATTTACACCAATTTTTACAGTTACTATTTTCTCCAAATCGCCACCAAAATAAACATCTCTTTATCGATAATCCGTGAAGCGCTCCTCATAAAATGTCCATACTAATTAAATAGATAAAAATTAGTAAATTCTCCGAGTTATCTTTCACACAATCATTTGTAAAATACCAGGTGACGTACACAAGACATAATTTATGTAATCAATATTTGAAACTTTGAAAAGTTTCTGCAATATTAAAAAGTTTAATGGACGATTGAACGGTTAATTATATATTTTAATTGAGTGTTTCGATTGCTGTCCGCAGATTTGTTCATTCATTCTGTTTATTTAATTCTGATTTCTTTGAACGACGATGATACATGTTTTTTCTGCTGTAAGAAAATTAGCGTTCCATTTATAAGACCGTGGTGGGAAGTGTTTATCGAAAGGTCGTTGACACGTGACGTATACTGGAATTATTTAATTTTTATCGGAGTCTGTTTCGAAAATAGTATCGTAAACGAGTGTTACAGTACGAGAAACGTTTTACTGCCGTTTTGTGTATCGTCGTTTACCACCGTGTTATTTAACCTTTTTACTATTTTTATTTTTAACGATGCACTGTAATTGCACTGTGACAAGTTGTGTGACAAGTTTTTTAACGATCACTTTTAGAGAATCATTTATGCTAATTGATCTAATGTGACTTACTAACATTCGATGCAATCATTTACTAAGACCGTCATATAATGCAATAATTACTAGCAATTTATAAAAATAATAGTGATAGAGTACAGTATAAAATTACAAAATAAATGATATTGTCCAAAATAATTTACCAATTAGTAAATTGTAGTTTTAAAATAAATAATTGAATTCATGAACAAAGTTACGTCATATTTTTGACATTTAAATAGTATTAAATATGTATATGTACAGCACACCCATTTTATGGATACACTCCTATGAAATACACCCTTGAAGACATATTTTATTGCACACAAAATATATTTTATAAATACACCCTTCAAATAATAATTCTTCATATCATAAAAATATTAATAAAATTTGTTAACAAAAATGTTAGGTTATGATTATACTGAAATACATTTTGAACACTTCAACACATGCAAATAAACCCTAAAATACACCCTCTTATAGTGCATACACCCTTCAAATAGTAATTTATCAAAAAATAAAAATATTATTAAAATTTGTTACTAATCAAAATGTTAGGTTATGATTACATTGAAATACATTTTGAATATCTCAACACATGCAAATAAATCCTAAAATGCACACTCTTATAGTACATACACTCTTCAAATATTAATTTGTCATAAAACAAAAATATTAATAAAATCTGTCACTAAAAATGTTAACTTATGATTATACTGAAATACATTTTGAACATTTCAAGACAAATAAATTCTAAAATACACCTTTTCACTACAAATACACCCTTCAAATATTAGTTCCCCAAAAATTTAAAAATATTAATAAAAATCTCTCCCAAAAAATAATTAGGTTACAATTCTACCAATAATCATGTTAAACATCTCATCAAACACAAACGTTAATATAAACATCACCTGCGACCGTTCTATCTCTCGAATAATACGATAACGAAGCATGCACACAGTAATTGGGAGAAAAATGTAAATTCAATTGATTTGGTCCGTGAAATGATCGTGTAATCCGCGAGCGTGTCGAACGAGCGAAACAACGCAGTGACAACGCTTCTAATTATAAAGCGAACTTCATGAGGCTTATCACACCGAGGCAGGTGGCCCTTGCGATGTGTTATTAATAAACATGCTCTGAACGATCGGTGAACCGCGAAGCTGTACTCGTTGCTTGGCAAAAGATCGGTTAAAAACCTTGACACCGATCGACGATGCTGAGGATAAGACGTTTTTGGGGGAAAAAAAATTGTGGATGGTCGATGTTAGAAGGGTTAGAAGTGAAAAATTTGTGGTTATTGGTGAACTTGAGGATTTGGCAGTTTACAATTTTGGGAATTTGAAGATTTGGGGGCTGTGGAGATTATGGGACTTCGGGAATTCGGGGAATTGGAGGAATTTGGGAAATTGAAGGAATTTGGGGAATTTGGAGAATTTGAGGACTTTGGAGATTTGGGGTCTTTGGAGATTTGGGGCTTTGGAGATTTGAGGTCTTTGGAGATTTGGAGACTTTGGAGATTTGAGGAATTTGGGGAATTTGAGGACTTTGGAGATTTGGGGACTTTGGAGATTTGGGGTCCTTGGAGATTTGGGGACTTTGGAGATTTGGGGTCCTTGGAGATTTGGGGACTTTGGAGATTTGAGGAATTTGGGGAATTTGAGGACATTGGAGATTTGGGGACTTTCGAGATTTGAGGACTTTGGAGATTTGGGGACTTTGAAGATTTGGGGTCTTTAGAGATTTGGGGACTTTGGAGATTTGGAGACTTTGGAGATTTGGAGACTTTAGAGATTTGGGGAATTTGGGGAATTTGGAGTCTTTGGAGATTTGAGGACTTTAGAGATTTGGGGAATTTGGGGAATTTGGAGTCTTTGGAGATTTGGGGTCTTTGGAGATTTGAGAACTTTGGAGATTTGGGAAATTTGGGGTCTTTGGAGCTTTGAGGGCTTTGGAGGCTTGGGGAATTTGGGGTCTTTGGAGATTTGCAGACCTTAGAGATTTGGGGACTTTAGGGATTCTGAGAACTAAGAGAGTTTAAGGAATTCAGAATTTTTAATTTTTAAGAATTTGAACTTTAGATATTTAAAAATTTTTGGTTTCGTGATTTTTGAAGTTAATAATTCGCGAATTTGAATATTTGAAAATTTTGAAACTTGGAGAATGTGAAATTTGGAATTATTAATAAACTGAGGTATTTGGAAGTTTACCATTTTGATAATTTAGAAACTTTGAAGGTTTGCAGACTTTGAGGATCTGAAGATATGAGGAGTTGCGAATCTCAAGAATTTAAGAAATTAAGAATAGACACACTGAAATCAATTGTACTATTCCTTATCATAGACGGTCTCCAATAGTTGGTAAATCAGTATCGATTTTCATCGACGATTTTCCGGAATCGTTAATTACGGCGTCCTTCAAAAAGAATGTCATTGCTCTCTGAGACGACTCGATACGATTCGAGGATCGTTAATCTCGTTCTTCTCGGTTTACAGCTTCGCGGAAGAAACGGATCTGAAGAAGATATTTCGTTATCGGGGCCACGGTGTCATTATCACGCGATACACCGTCACTACGAATGATTAATCGCGAGGCAAGGTCACGACAACGACCTGTCCTTCATTTTTCGATTATTTGCCGAATTTTGTGATACAATCAAAAGAATATATGTTTCAACCCCTACAAATTATTGTTCTTTCACAATTATAATAATTGTTCCTCAAAATGAATAATTATAAGTGTATCAAGTATATCAATACTTGAACAAGTATATCAATATCAATGTAAATATATCAATAATTATAATCAAGTATAATAAAATAACAAGTGTGATGAACTACACAGTTGATTAAAAATTAGTATTAAATAAAAAGTATAATAATTTTCATTTACAGTAAATACAAATAATTTGTCCAGACTAAAATTTGAATAATAATAGCTCTTAAGGGTGGACAAATTTTTTAAACGACTAACAGTCATCTTGCTTGCTATTTGTATTTTCTGTAAAATGAATATAAAATGAAGAACATGTAACCTTGTTTGCTACTTGTATTTCCTGTAAAATGAATATAAAATTGAGTTTGTAAAATATATTTAATACAATGTACTATCACCACCCTTATATCTTTCTCTAATTCTATTGATGCCAACCGACATTTCAACATCTTAAAGACCTTCCATCTGATCATCCCTAATCATCCCTTAATTTGAGGACCACAGATCAAGATCTAAAACTTGTTATCACGTAAGAAATGTGTGTCAAGATTCAAGTACAAGTACAAAGGGGTGAAACGTGTCGAAGTAGCCCCGTTCGAAGAAGATGAAGTTGTACAAAAAGAGAAAGGAGAAAGGAAGAGTGAGTGACCGACAGGAATAATTCGAAGAGATGAGACAGGGACCGGGAGAGCATGGAATCACGTGGTCGTAAATCTGTCAGAACTCTTTAAGCGTTTATGATAGCACGAATGCTTTTTTCTCTCTCGCATCTTGCGTTTCCTCTACGATCGGATCTCCCTGTCTCTCTTCGTCCCCGAGAACGGCCGATACTCTTTCTCTTGCCGTTTTTACCACGCTCGTCTCTTTCCGTTCGTCCTCGTTCAGACACGCTCTAGCTCTCCTTTCTTTCTTTCTTCTTCCTTCTTTCTTTTTATTTTTTTCTCCTCGACGGCCGCGATTGCACTTTCTCCGCCGTTTGAACCTCGACGACCCTCGCCCGGGAATATTATCGACACTGCCAAGTTCACTTCTGTTTACATTCGCCATGCTCGACGACCCCGCGACACGGCGAGAATACGCCTCGCGGTTTCTTCTCACGAGATGAGGATACTGAGTGATTGGAAACGACTGTTTTGGGAAAAAATGATGTATTAGAATGATTATAGTAAGACGGTGAGCATGTGGTAGTGCTCGACTGAGAGCTCATGGGCACATGGGGTTGTTGCGCTGAGGTGACGTTTCGAATTTTTTAATTTTTTAATTGAGGGATAGAGGAAGTTGAAGATATTCAACTTGAATTTTTAACTTCCTATATTTAAAAGTTTAGAAATTTGCAAATGAGAAAATTAGAAATTTAGAAATTTGCAATAAGATTTGAGAAATGTAGTGTGGAATTTTTGAATGTTGGAGATTTGAGTATTTGGAAATTTGAGAATCTAAGGATTTTTAAATTTGAGAACCTAAGAATTTGCATAATTTAGAAATCTAGAATTGTGGGACTGGGAGAATTTAGAGATATGAAAATTTGGGAGTTCAAGAATTTAGAAATTTAAGAACTTTCAAGTGTTAAAAATTAAAAATTAGCTAATGAAAATTGATAAATGTGAAAAATGAAATTTTTGGGATTTTTGAAATTTGGAAATTAGAGAATCTATGGACTTGGAAATTTGAGAATCCAAAAATTTTAACAATTTAGAAATCTAAAATTATAAAACTGAAAAATCAGAGATTTTAAAGTTTGGGAACTGTCAAGTTTAGAAATGTACAATTAAAATTTATTAATAAATTAGAAATTAAAATTATTTACAACTAAAATTTGTTAATAAAGGAGAACGAAAAGAATTCGAAAACCAAAGACTGTTTGCACTGTTCATATGTAGCATCCATATGTGCTCTATCCAAAGCTCTCAATGCAACAAAAGAAAGCATCGGAATAGATCTATTATCTTAATAGTTCATGGTGAAACATACTACCAGTGTCATCTACTCACAACTTGATAAACTGTAGCATGCACATTGCTACATCAATAAAATATCATTGGAGTTAAATTATCTACTGTGGGATAGTGGCAGAAAAATAGTACCATCCTTATTCTTATGTCATTTCCTATATAACCGACGAGGTACACTACAGTGTGTAAATTGTAGAGATGGTGCTACTTGTTCCATTTTCATGAAAATTCAATTAACATTGATTTTATTGGTTTAATTTACTATAACATGCATCAAATTCCATCGGATTGCAAGTCTAATTAACTTTAGAATGTTTTGACTTTACCAAGCTATTACCAATTTTTAACCATTCCTAAGGTGATCCTAATTACCCTAAGGGTGTTGGTTTTATGTGTTGCCATCTAGCGGTAGAATATGAGAACTAATTAACCTTCAGTTTCAAAAGTGTGTAGTTCACCCTGTTCGCCGGAGAGATGGCGCCACCTGTTCATAAAAATTCTCAAATTGTAATTGTTTATAATATACTCTGAATTGTTTAAAAAATCCATACTAATTTGCTGCAGAATATTTCAAATATGGCCATAAGTCAATACAGTCGATAATCACAAAAAATTTTTTTCGGAATTTAGTTCAATCAATTCCTGCCTTCCACTGTTGGCTGAGCTCTTTGTGACCCACAGAATAAAACTATTTTTTTAACTTTCAACTAATGGAAGCTAAACTACCTCTGTACTTTTATTATGAGTGCAAATTTAAATATAAAGTTGAATAATAAAAAAAGTTAACTTACCTTCTGATGTGGTCCTCAGCATCCTTCATGAAGCACAAAATGCATAATGAAAAGTTTACATATAAAAGTAAACTTGTACTTACAAAAGTATTATTATCTATCTATAAAATAAAAAAACTAAATAAAATAGTTGGAAATTAATCACTACCAAACACATAATATGTCTAATCATATTTATTTGCTCATGTACTGTTACTAATAGATGCTATACGCTTAAATACAGATGATGTATTGCAGAAACGAATATACCAAAACACTTAGCAATGTACACGCTATTCGAGTCACTTTTAAATAGATTATTTATCATCGATTACATCGTCCAACAAGGGGGAGGTGATGGTGTACCATTAAATATATATATATATTAATTTCATGATGTCAACGCTTGACAATTGAAAATAGTTTCGCAACAGATCGATGCCTCTACAAAAGATTGCGTTACAGAAAGTACAAAAAGGGGTTACAAGAATGGGGAATACTTTAAGGGTGCGAATCACGGGGAGACAAAAGAAACGGTGACGGTAGATATTTCTATACAAAATTAATCGACGAAAGGCGAGAAAATAAAACGCTCTTACGTTCGATAATGATCTATGATACAAGTCGACGAGATAATACTTTTTTTTGTTTCCTTAATAAGATTAGACTGAATTGTGATCTCTTCTCGCTGACGCATTCACGCACGCATTCTCTCCCTCTCTTTCACTCACGATTTTACACGCGTGCATCTCACTACACAATGGCTACGATAATATATCATATTGTTTTCTCTGTGATGTAAAACATAATACACGCAAACGTTTGCGAACAAACAAGAATTTCCGTTAGCGGCTAATTACCATGCATCGCGTGCACAACTAACGTTTAAAATACAGAACGAATAATAAAGGAAGGGTGATTCCTTCGACCGCATGATCGATTTTCAATGAAAATCTTTGTGTGTGTTTTGTTGCGCAACCGGCTATTCATCGACGAAACGAAAACGAAACTATCTTACACAGAAATTCCTCTCTTTTTACAATGAAAACCTCTTCATCTTTGGTAGAAACTACGAAATAAATATTGTCGCTTACAATAAGAATCGGTGCTCGAATCGAAGCTTCCCTAAATGAGACACACTGACTTCCTCGAACTTACAGATCGAAAAACGAGTCGAAGTTTATTACGCATCGATGGAAGCTTTGAGACTTTTGCGAATCGACGGCCATTCTCGAATACAACGCTTTAACACGTGAACTAGAAAAATATACACGCATGTACAGGGTTCTGAAGTACGACTCGGTGCTCGAGGATGTTGGTTCCCGCCTATGTTCGACGAACGATGTTAAAAATACCATTCACACAGCGAATGAGATTCTGTCACAACTTTTAACGTAATTTACAACCAACTGAATAAACCAAAAGTATTTTGAGGATGGATATTTTTAAATTTATATCCATTGAATATTATTTCATTCGTATCAAAAACTTAGGAAACTATTTTTTCACGCTTATATTAATTTATAAGCTGTTACAATGATTTACTTCTTTTCTACAGCAATATTTAACTGTACTTTCAATTTACATTTACAAGTTACCATGTTTTTTAATTTTTCAATTCTCAATTTATTTTTAAACTTCTAAATCCCTAATTCCCATACTATCTAAGTCTTAAGAGCCCCAAGTGAATCCCCAAATTCATATAACCCCTAAACCTTAAAATTTTTCAGTTGAGCTATGATGCAAATTTTCAAACTGCATAAATTCGAGATCGTAATAAAATAAATATGCCTTGAGATTCAAAGATGTCTGATAAAATCTTACTAACCTATAAAACAGATCCCAAAATCTGTGACAGAATCTCAAACCTTACCTGCAAAGTACACTACCAGTCAAAATTTAAGAACACTGTTTTCTTATACATTGAATCATATCCTTATCACAATTAATTAACCACAAAAGGTTATTGACGTCGCTGTAGACTTCATTTTCTTTCACTTTTGAAGAGAGTGGACATCAAGTTTATTAAACATAGAACTTTAGAAATCGAATACTAGAACAAATCTGTCAAAATGACATAATTCAAATTTCGCATAATTATTTTTTAGTAAAATAGAACAATTGCAAGAAGTATCCACAATACTTTCACTATATATTTATTTCTATAGAGATGAAGAAAGATAAATCCTCGATTATTCTATTACTGAACAATTTCTCAACTTTCAAAAAGATTCTGAGTATATCAGATACTTGGTACGATTTCATCATAAAATGATTAATACTCTTGGTAGCCACAGTACGAACCGTGTCTAATATAATACATACTTTTCAATGTACAAACAATTCGATATCGTCGATCTCAATATGAACACAAATTAAATAACTTAGAATTCATATAACATAACAATTATCTCTCGAACGTTGTAGCCGAGCTTTTACTTCGCTTACTTTTAGACTTTCCTAAATATCCTTCTGAGGATAGTGGTTCAAAAATTCGAACTCTTAACGAACGTGTAATTCCACGATTAATCCAGATTCGCCATTCGAGAATCAAGTGGTCTCAAACTTTTGACCGATAGCGTTATTTCTCAACACTTTGCTAAAAGTCATGGTGCAAATCGTGTGTCAAGGTACATGTATGACGCTGAAGAACGGAATAAACGATAATTATTGGAAATAGGTTCATTTCTAATGATCTTAATATATCCTCACAAGGTCAACAATTTGGTGTAACATTTTCCTATACATTTGATTTCATTTTAATTATACGCAAATATATTTTGAAGATTTAGAATGAGTTTGCGCTAATTTTAACGTTAATTTGATTTAGGTTAAGTCTGTCATTTGCAAGATGGCCGGTAAGTTTGGGTTTTATGTTGGTTAAGTAAAAGTATTTAATACTACAATGGAATATATTTGGTATATTAAATGACTTAATAAAAAAAATAATGCAATTGTTGGACAGAAGTACATGCATAAGATGTATATACAAATGGTTAATATAAACCAGTCTTAAAAAACATTGAACGGGTATCTGACAGAAATTACAGCCTTAAAAATGAACACCTCAAGATTGCATGGAAACGTTTTGCGGTTCTACAATTAAGTAAAATTCAAAGGTAAAGTTACTTCAAAAACTGGATTATACAGTACTCATAAAGGTATCAGCATATAAAATAAATTTGTGTATGACCTACTGTTATGACTAACGAAAGTTTTGCGTATATCTCTGAATGGTATAGGTAAAAGTTACTGAGGTTGATCTTGACAAGATATTTCAAGGTCATCCGAATGGACACCGTATTTCCAACAATCAAACGAAATAACAGACGTTCACCGATCTCGTTTCGCCGTTCAACTGGATTCGAGATCCACAAGAAGGGAAGCATCGATCCCTTCTTCAGCTCCTCTAGGACCTCGACTTTCCGTCTCGTTCGCGTTCGAACGAAGGAAAGCTGCCTAGAGAAACGTCGGTATCATCATCACGATCAAATCTAACGTGTCACACTCGAACGAGAGGTTATTTCGATCGTGAACGACTATTAACGGTACAAATAATCCTAACGCTACGTGTCACATTAAATCATCTACTTAAACCGTTTTGCCTATTCACTAAGTAGCCTCTATTTTCGCACGCCTTTCACTCGTTCTCTCTTTCGCTCGGTTTCTCTTTTTCGTATTCAACCTGGCTCGATCGAGATACAGATTGTGCTTACTGTAGAAACGGTCTACAGTCCTTGGGGCGAGGAAAGGAAGATCTAGGTTGTTGTATCTCGTCGAGGGTTCTCCGTGGAAACTCGTCCGGAACGAGATCCAGATCCCTCTCGAGAACATCTTTTCCTGGATGCACGAGACACGTTCCAGTTTCCTCGGTTGTCCACTTCTTAACAGGACGAGCTTTTCAGCTCTCCTATGTCCACGATGTTCTGCAGCAACGCGGCGGCCTCACTGCTCGACTGGCTCTTCGCGTTGTAGCGTTGCTTCAGGGTGCTCAATGCGGACAACAGTCTTGTGTTGGACGTCATCAGACGAGAGTTCGCGGCGTCCAACGCGGCTATTTGCTGTTCCTGCGCGTCGATCACGCGCTGCTTGTACGACAACGCAGCGGACATCTTGAGTTGTTCTCGCCGTAGCTCCTCCTCCACAGAGATTAACCTAGAATCGACCAGACACGATGTGATTCAGTCAGATTTCGCGCTGTTTCAAACCAACTTTCGAAACAATCTCTGTTCCCAATTTAAAATCAAACCTTTCAGAGGAACACAAAGACTGCTTCGACGCTTTTCAGCACACGTGGAATTCATCTCCAACCGCGAATTCTCTTCGAACCTTTATTTAGAAATCCTTTTTAGACAATGTTCGGAAGAGATTTCACGGGGAGACTCCGAGAGGATCCAAGCGCACCACGATGCATAATACCGAAGAAAAGAACACCAATCGAAATGTTTGAAAACGAAAGTCAAAAAGGAAGCAGCAGTGTCTGGTGCAAAGTATCATACGCTTTGGATGAACGAAACAAAACGAGAAATAAAGAACGATCAAATGCAATGGGCTGGGGTGGCGTTCGTTTTCGATCAATGAAGCCAGGAAGTTGCTTCTGCTGTGTCGTGTAAATGATTTTAATAATGAAAGAAACGTTCAGGATTAAATACATTCATATAGTACCTTTTCAAACAGACATACTGTTATATGTTTACTGAGAACTTTAGTTGTTAGCAACAATCGTGATGACAATTTATGGAGATAAATTTTGTGAGCCTCTGTACATAGCATCATATGTGTATGAATATCACATATAGTATTATACAGAGTATCATATGTATATGAGTAACATATATAGTATTATACATAGTATCATATGTATATGAGTAACATATATAGTATTATACATAGTATCATATGTATATGAGTAACATATATAGTATTATACATAGTATCATATGTATATGAGTAACGTATATAGTATTATACATAGTATCATATGTATATGAGTATCATATATAGTATCATACATAGTATCATATGTAAAGTGTATCATATATATGTATATATCATACAATAAAATTTATAAACGTTTCATGATTTTAAGACTCGTTTCAACTTAACACTTCACAATTCACAATTTTAAGTTTGAAGTGTTGCAATCTTAAAAACCTTGAAACTTCAAACGTTCCAAACTTGAAGGTTGATATGAAATATGTGGAGCTTGAAACGATCTGTGTTTGAAGAGTTGCGAGATTAAAGCATTTTGAGTTTGCAGAGTTTGAAGCTCCCAAGCGATCCAAATTTGAAATATTGCAAGTTTGAAGTGTCTCGAGCTTCGAGTGACACTTGAAGCGTCCTAAACTTGAAGTGTCCCAAATTTGAAGTGTTCCAAACTTAAAGTATCCTAAACTTGAAGTGTCCTAAAGTGTCCCAAATTTGAAGTGTTCCAAACTTAAAGCATCCTAAACTTGAAGTGTCCTAAAGTGTCCCAAACTTGAAATCTCCCAAACTTGAAGTATCCTGAACTCGAAGTGTCCTAAAGTGTCCCAAATCTGAAGCATCTCAAACTGGAAGTCAAGCTTAAACCACTCCAAGTCTAAAACATTTCAAACTCGAAAATAGTATTTGAAATCTGGCTCCACAAATGTTATCCCGAAATTATGTTGAATGAAATCCTGAACGTTTCTTTGAGCACCGCTGCAACACGCTACACAGACCTGACACACAAAAAAAAAACGAAATCAGTGGTTTGCAGAGTAACCCGTGCACACGTGAACAGAATGAACGTGTAATGTGAAAACTGTCGAGGGTGTTAATTATTGTCGGTGGAGTACTGATATGTGGCCGACCGAGAGAATGTTTCTTTTTTGGACGGTGATGTAAGTATACACACGCAGGGTGAATAATGCTGGTTAGTCGAGCACTGGTTCAGAATAGAGATACACAACTCGTGAGTGAAACAACAGACTCTAGTAATCGACACGCGAACGCGAATGAACGTTTTGGCGCGTGTTTATTGTCGCGCAAATCGAGAGACAGGGTGAGTCAGTCGAGGCTTTGATACATCTTCGAAATTGTCGATTATGTGGGCGAATATTTTAGACAGATGTTAAACGATGTCGAAGAAAACATAAGGTAATTATTTTTAGGTCGATTTTTTGCAAATTTTTATCAAGTTTGTTCTTTAAATGGAATGATACATTTTTAGTATATTGTTATATTTGCAATTTATAACAAATGTATTTAAAAACGATTAGATACCTTGATTTCAATTTTGAATATAGTAAAAATGGAAGTATGTGCTCGTAAATATTTGTAACATGTAACATTTGCATCTACGTCTTTTTCTACCAGTGGTAATGTGTCAAAAACTATACTATTTTGTGTATTAATATGTAGATCTTTAAATGATTTCGAGATGTGCGTGCTTACTAGGGAGTATACTGAAATTAAAATATCCCCTAAACTTATGGTTTTTATGTAAAAAATATTTTTTTATGAAAAATGGAAAGTATGTTCTAAAAAATGTATGATTCTATTTAAGATGACAAATTTTCGTATGATCACACACGATTGTCCTTCGATATCATCTGACTTTTGTTTAAAATATTTTTTAATATAATTGACAGTTTGGAAGATATTTCAGGTTAAAATCTGAAATGACTTACCCTGTATATTTGTATACAGGGTGTCCTGCAATGTATAGTATAAGCAGAAATGTGATAATTTTACATTGGACAATAAATCAAAAATATAGAACAAATTTTTTTTATAAAAGTTTTATTATCAAATATACCAAGTTCAAAAATACGAAATATTCTTCTATAATTTAAACAATTTTTACGTTTCCATTAATTCAACATTTAATAAAATGTATAAATGAATAAATGTTTTTAAGCTAAAATATATTTGAAAAATTTCTAAGTCCAATTTTCCTAATAACTATTTTATATTTTTGACTAATTCTCCTATGCAAAATTATTTTCCCAGACCTGCATCCCTCTGTAGCGATTAAAAACATCTACTTAAAAAAATCAATTTTGAAAATAATTTCCTCGTACATAAATTAATAAAATGAAATATCTATTCATGCAATAAATTGTCAAGATTAAACATTATCTCTTTTGCCAAATTAGAAATAAAGAAATAGAATCGTTATTCGAAATAAAATATTTATTATTTCAATGATATTTATATTTTACATATTTTTAAACAATTTCCGGAATAATTTTCAAACAAAATCCGCCCAGGTCTGCGTGTTACTACCTGTACTACGTACTGCAGGACACCTTGTATGTATGTAAAAAGAGAAATATACATATGAGATTAAAAAACGCTAAGATACGTGATGTAAAAATGTAAAGAAGCTTAGAAATATAATTGACTCTTACACCAAGGTCCAGATCAAGCCAGAGTATACCAAATGCAGCGGATAGAATGCACAGGAACACACAATCAATTAAACATACATTATTTCGAGAAACAGTAACCGTGTTTCGAGTTACGGGGTCAGTGGGTCACTTTTTATCTTATTTCTTATTTCTCGCTAATCTGTTACTTAGTTTATAGCTGTACAACCGAGGAGAACTACTCGCTTTCGTTCTAGTTCGCTTTTCTTCTTCTTCTTTCACTTTCCTTATTTACAGGTTATTTATTAATACTCTCAGGTAGACAGAGCTGCATTATAAACTAAATGCTTCAGACATTCAGAAGTTTTACCTTGGAATCTGCTTTCCATGAAATCATTTTAAAAATTATCTATTACAAAGAAGTTTAAAAATTAACATTTATGTTACGGAGAAATGTAGAAAAAAATGAGTTACTTTCTGACATGATCAGGAAAATGTAACCTAAAATTTTAACACGAATATGATATTAATTTTACAAAGTCAAGTATTAAAATAGTCAAAATAACTAACCTCAAATAATACAAATTAAGATTTTACAATTACAAATCACTCAAAATCTCCTACATTAATCTCATTGGTCGAATATCCCTTAAAAAGCATATAACACAGTTAATAAACAGTTCGCAGCTCTGTCTTCCATTTTAAGACCTTGCAGACCCATGGTGTCTAAACGCAATCACGGTCGATCAACTGTCGTGTTCGAGGGTTGTCGAAGTCGATAACCCCTCCACGGACACCTTCTTCTCTTTCCGACGAACAAAAGAAGACATTTTCACCAAGAATCACGACGTAGTAAGAGGCGAGGAGAGGACGGAACAGAAGAAGAAAGTATCGAGGTGATTGATTCATGAACACGGAAGGGGTTTCGAGTGAAACGCAAGAGAAAAGTGGTAGTCGTCATGGCGGGGTGATCACACTCAGGCAAAGAGAATCAATCGATGTGTGGGTTAGTCGTCGCGTGAATGAGGATTAAGTACCTGGAAATGATGCTCTTCATCTTGGTATCCGGTGCAACGCCGTCTATATCGGTATCCTCGGTTGCGCCTAACCGGGCCCTCAGTCGATCTACGCTACTCTGCAGCCTCTCGATTTCCACTTCGTACTGGAAACGAAGAGACGTGGCGTTGTTAGTTACAAGACACATACAGACAGAGGCAGGCGAACAGCCGTTCCGTTAGGCGATAGATCAGAAAGGACATATAGGAGACGGCTTCGTAGAAAGAGGAACTTGTTATTCACAACGATAATGTTATCACGGATTTATATACAGTCGGGGTTAGGGTAAAATTAAAAAAGTTCCTCTTTGGTTCGAGGACGTCTGGCTGGAGGAATCTTCTGATCGCTGCTGAAAATTTAGAATCGATGATCTTAGTTCGCTTGGTTTCGTTAATAACAAATTTCAAGATGAATAGTAAGTCAATCTTCTTTAACAAGGTGAAATCCGAATCAACGTAAACGTAATTCCGCAGCTTCATTCGTCATCGAGGAAACCAAGTAATCCATAGAACGCTATAGATATCGGATGCGCTACCTGATCGATGCTTCGATGACTTCGAGATTTGCTCCTCCTGGTCGTGCAGCTCTCTTCTTCGCTGGTGTCAGACAGGTCCCGTGTCGAGTCTAACGACAATCTCCTCCTCAGCTTCGTACAGCATACGTTCTGATTCTGTTCCGAGTTATTTCTGTGCGTCTGATTGTTCTGCCTCCACTGATTATGATTGTTCCTCTGCAGGTTCCTCACGTTGTTCTGTGGCGGAGGTGACGGGCTCAGATCGACGCCTCTGACACCCTCGACGCCACCGCCGCTTCCCTCTCTCTCCTCTGAACTACTGCTGCCCCTCCTCCCGTTCCTCCCGTGGTTCGATTCCATGTGATAAACGGGATTCGCGAACGCGAGGGGCGCAGCGTTCAGTATGTGCGCGTTCGCGTTGTTGCTGCTGAGATCCACCGGGCTGGAGCTCTGGCTATAAGCGGCGAAACTTTGATAACCGGATGAGGCTACGTTACTTAGCTGAGAGATCGATATCTGCGATCCCTTTTGCGATTTAGACTCGGACACTTCGTCATCGGCGTACCTCAACAGGTCGGACAGCTCGTCCAGGTTACCGTTGGCCGTCGTGTTATTCGTCTTGCTGTTGTTGTAATTGTTGTTCGGCTGGTGATTGATCGACAGTGTCAGATTCGGCGACGGGTTCACCACCACGTTCGCGTTCACGGTGGTTTTCGAGACGTTGTTGTAGTTCTGATGCTGGGTCTGATTCGCGTTCTCCTCCTTGTTGCAGTGATTCCTGCTAGCCGATCTCGAGACGTTGTAGTTGTTGTGATTGTAATTGTCCTCCCTGTCGTGGATGTCCAGGTTCTGTAGCCGGGCAATGTTGTGTCTGTGGTTCTGTTGCTGTTGCTGCTGTTGACTCATAACGGGGCAGTTGTTCGACTGGTTGTTTTGAGGAACGGTGATGTTGTAGTTGGAGTCCTTTAAGTTATTGTGACTTTCCGATCTAGTTGGGCTGGTGGGATGTGTCTGGCAGTGATTCACGTTCGCCAGACTAGCGCTGGCGGTTAATCTGTACCCTGCGCCTGTCCTGTTGGATCCGATCGCCCTGTGCTGTCGCACTATCGGCGTGGGTGAACGTGACACAAAAGCTGGGGGCTCCAGAGGATAGTCGTCGGTGGTAATTTGTAGTTGGAGCTTCCCGTTAGTCGGCAAATAAGCGTTTCGAGGAAGAGTGGCAGCTCTGGCGACGTTGGGACTTCGGGAACTGTTGTGGCCCAGAGTATTCGATTGCAGTACCTCGTTACTGTCTCTGATGGTACCGTTCAGCGTGCTGTGATTGCTCAGAGTAGATGTTGCCGATACGGAGAGATTCGTGTTGCTGTTTGCGATCGTCGGATCGTTATAACGAAAAATGTTGTTCTGAAGGTTTGGATAACGATGCGAGGCTGATACTGGACTTGGACCCGATTGATCAAGGGCTATGGAGATCCTCTCCAGGATCTCCGGTAGTCGGGATGGAGGCAGTGATGGCGATGATGAAGAGATTGTGACTAAACTTTCGCGCAGAAGAGCGTGAAGAAGAGACAATTGCTTTCCCAGGTCTATGTAGCCGTCGAATTCCAGGGAATTGTTGGCTGGAGCATCCTTTGGCAGAGGGCTCTGTTAAAAATAAATTTGATCTTACAGATAAGTTCTCCACATAGGTTATAATAGAATAACAGGAGTACGTACACTGATCATCTGAAGGAAATTCTTCATGGACGGAGCTTCTCGCTCTAGGAAATCGTTCATAAATTCCATGAAGTTCTCTTTTCCTTGGAATCTCGTGAAGTTCGCGAGAGTTTGGAGCGTTTTCGCTACGAGAGTGAGATTCCTCGCTGCCTTTTCATTCGGATATTCTGCAAAGACACACAAATTCCAATAAAAAATTTGTCAATTAATCGATTATACACGGTAAACTTCATTTAGAAGCAACGACGCACGAAATATGAGAGCTGATAAAAGTCTGCCATTTCCGCAGCACTCATCAAAACAAAGCTTATCTTATCTCCCGTGAAACATGCATAATACGGAGTTTATGTCAGTTGCTATAAATATTTGTTTACAAGTTTAATCATATTTGAATTGCATAAAAGATGTTTAATCTGTATAGATTTTTTATTATCTAAGATTCTAACTATCTAATGTATGGCAAAGGTTACTCATCTCCAAATGCTAGTTACGGTATCTTGATCTCATGAACGAAATAACGAGACGAAGACATCGAGCGTTTGACTTACCGTGCGTAATGTTGAAGAGAGAGGGGCTGAGTATGGCGGGACACAGGAATCTCAGGAATATAGACGCAGAGATCAGATTGTCAGCAATGTCCTCCCGGCCCATGTCAGCCAGTCGCTCGCGGAATATACGGAAGCACTCCCGTAATTCGAGAGGAAAGTGAGCGTGGCTAGATAGTATCCTGCTCCAGGCGAGCTCTACGGCGTTCCGTAGATTCTGCTGTTGTTTGTGAAGGGCCGCCACCGAGGCGACCTTCAGTGGGTCCACCTCGCAATCGCCACCTTCCACCGCACCCCTCACAACCGCCCCCAAGGTCTCCTGCAGGTACCTGTCTCCCGTCAACTTCAGGTAGGCCTCCATCGCCTTCGTGGCTAAGGAATTTCCTCGAAAGGTGAGCCTCTCGTCGTCTGAAATTCGATATCTTTCGTTAATATTCGACAGATCGGTTTCTTCAGTTTCGACTTTTTCGACTACCGTGCTTCGGGGTGAACGCCAATTTTATTTCTTCTGGGAGTGATACCTGATATGACTGGGAATGCTTATGGAAATTTTCTGTAATTTGACTTTCAGAATCTGATAAATCTGGACTTAATTGTTGCCATTTAAGGGATTATTAATTCTAACTATAGGACGTGTAGTCAAAGTGTTTACGTTGTACGTGTAGATATAATATAACATTTGTTCAAACAAGAAGGTTAGATCAGTTAGACCAATTAAGTAACTTAGAGGAAAATCACTTGCTTGCTCAAACGATGAATTCATCTTATAGTATTCTCTATAGTACATTTCTGAATATATCAACTTTTGTATTTCATAATTCATCACAAACACAAAAACTAATGTTTATATCAGAAAGCTAACAAAATGAAGAATAGAGTATGATTGTCTCTTCGAGATGAAGATACCAATACTTACCTATTCTATGGATGTCCATCATCACCAAGTCAGCAAGAAACTGTGGTGCCTTCTTCTCGCGTTGCATGACTGCCACCAAGGCCGTGGCGATGTCCTCCTTCGCTTTAACGCCGATCACCGGCTCCAATTTCTCGCAAAGAGACGCATAATCCGTCTTTAGGTACTCCAGAAACTCCTGGTACACCTGGACCGGAAGTATGTCTACGGATTGGAAGCGACATTTCACCCTGAGTGCCGGAGGTTCCTTCAGCGGACCTTTGTCGCCTACCACAGGGTACCATTTCTCGGTCAGGTAACGAGATGTGACGTTGTGCACGGGTATACTAACGGAACCTAATCAAAAATTCCAAACATCATTAATCCAAGTCTCACAGTAAAATGTACAATATTTATTATAGAAGTATAGAAGTATATAGAAGTAGACTCTATTTGAAGTAAACTATTTCAAGTATGTTATTTGAAATATCAATTCGATTTGAACTTTCAACTCACCAATCAAAACATTCTTATCCCTCTTCTTCTTCCGATCAGCCTCTCTGTACAGGTTCACTTGAATAGTGTTGACAGAGGGCAGATGATGGAAGTCGAAGTGTTCACCCCAGAAGCAAAGGTCGGCCTTCAGCTTCGCGGTGGTTCGCGCGTACAACGTGCTGTCCAGACAAACCTCGCAGAAATATCGCTTCTTTGCCGGTACGCCTTTAGCCTCGAGCAGCCAAATCTGCAGAGAGTTGTCCGTTCGTCTTGTCTGCTCCGCGTCCGGTTGTACTGATTTCCTCAAGCTACGAATTTTAACAACATATTACAGCGGCTCTTCACACCATTGCGTCGTGTCATGATTTTCTTTAGGACACTTTATTTTGTTTTATTTTATATATGATAGACAATTCTGATAACAGATGGTGTTTTAAGGAGACCTGTTATTATGAGCTTGATATATTAGTATTCAAATTCATCCACATACTAATATCTGCACATACAGGTACATATACAAATACTTATAATACATGTGCATCCACATATGTATCTAAGTACTTGTACATCCACATATGTGTCCAAATATTTGTACATCCTCATTCATATACAAATACTTGAACATTCACATACATGTCCAAGTATATGTACATCCTCATTCATATACAAATACTTGAACAGTCACATACATGTTCAAGCATATGTACATCCATATTCATATACATATACTTGAACATCCACATTCTCATCCACATACATGTACATCCACATTCATATCTAAATACTTGTACATCCACATACTCATTCACATACATGTACATCCACATTCATATCAAAATACTCGTACATCCACATTCTCATCCACATACACGTACATCCACATTCTCATCCACATACATGTACGTCCACATACATATCCAAATACTCGTACACCTACATTTTCATCCACATACATGTACATCCACATGCATATCCAAATACCCATACATCCACATTCGCAACCAAATATTAATGCAACCACATCCACAGTCCTCGTTACGAAAAAACGATCCACAGCAACAATTTCGAACAGAAGATGATATACGTTGGTAAGCACATTCCAAAAGATCATCACCAAAAACAGTACCGTTCAGCAGGTAGCCGTTGTAAGGATGACTCGACACGTGGATCATTGAGCACGTTCGGATTCGTGAGTGGCACGACGCGGCGTAAGAAAAAGAAGCGAAAGAAGCAAGAGAGAAACGGTACCAACCTGTGTAACCACTGGTCCCGTTCGTGAGCGGTCCTGCAACTGAAATACTTGGGTCCACCGGTGCTGGGTGTCACCTGGAAGCAGTGAGGTCTACCGAGCAGGCTCGGATGCAGCGGTGTCACGGCTGCGAGGTCCATCGAGGTCACTGCCTGTCCACAGAGCAGGGACTCGTGTGAACGACAACCACGAAGTCCGGCACCGCGTTGTTTCTGTCGCTCGAGTTTCGTCACGCTTTTCGTCCTCTTCAGCGGATTCGAGCGGAAGGACCTCTTCGAGAAGAAGTTCTGGCAACAGAAAAGGATGGTGTTGTGATTAACATGTGATAAACATGTAATTAACTGCATAAACCGGTTGTAACTGTTTCTACCTAAATGGTTGTATAGATAGAAATGATCTTTCACATGATACGAGGTACTTTTTTCAAAATTGAGGTTAGACATATGTTTCTCTAAATCTCTTAATAAGAATAGAAACATATGTGAATACTATGCATGCAATTATTTTTAATTTTTCTATAGAAATACTATAGATGCGTAGATGATTATATTTGGATGGACAGACTGTTTCTAATGAGTATAATATGTGAAATATAATTTCAACACTGGAATATTAAATAAATTCAAATGGTCCATTATCTAACAAGAGGTTACGATATTTCAATTCTTATGAAACTTAACCATAAATGAAGGGGTGTCTTCTTACAAAAGAATGAATTGTAAATTTCTTTGTTATGAAATACACGTTGTGAACGCAGTCTTTTCAAGGTTCCACAACGAATTCTTCGATACGCCGCGATCGATAATAAATCAAAGTTGTGCGATTCCCTTGGAGCGCAAATACTAGTCTCATCAAATTAATTACGAGAAGATTAATCGACCAGCAATGATGCAATGAGACGTGTGACGTGACTGTAACTTGATGTACGATATAACTGTACGATCTGTTCTCCTCGATGATTAAACGTGTTTTGCTCGTAAAGTTAAGCGAGTCCCGACAATCGGCCTCGCGTGTTGTTGAAAGACAGGAAAGCACTTACCGATCAGAAGAACCGTTTTGTCGTCCTTCTGATCAACTTCTGTATATAGCAGTGAGAAACATTTAAAGAGTAATGGGTGAATTTATGGTGTGGTCAGACGGTGTTCGTTTGAACAGGTTGAAATTGTAATTATATGGTATGCGGAGCTCATTAATGGGGTTTCTAGGGAAAACGGTGGTGTTGGGGTAGGTTAGGTTGGATTTCTGGTAAATTTGAAAGCTTGGGAATTTTAGGAGTGTGGAGGTTTGGAGATGTGGGGATTTGGGGATTTAGGAATATGGAGATTTGGGAATTTGGAAATTTGGGGATTTGGGGATTTGAGAGTTTAGGAATTTGGACATTTGGGGATTTAGGGATTTGGGGGTTTAGGAATTTGGACATTTGGGGATTTGGGAATTTGGGGATTTGGGGATTTGGGGATTTGGGGATTTGGGGATTTGGGAATTTGGGGATTTGTGGATTTAGGAGTTTAGGAATTTGGGGATTTGGGGATTTGGGGATATGGGGATTTGGAGATTTGGAGATTTGGAGATTTGGAGATTTGGGAATTTGGAGATTTGGGGATTTGGGGATTGAGGGATTTGGGAATTTGTGGATTTGGGAATCTGGGGATCTGGAGATATGGGAATCTGAGTATCTGGGGGTTTAGAAATTTTGGAACCTGAAGAATTGGACATTTAAAGGTTTGGAAATTTGGAGATTTGAGGAGTAAGAGATTCAGAGATCTTATGACTTGTGGATTTGGTGATTTAGGGAATTGGGGTTGGTGGGATTTCGAGGTTTGGGGCGTGTGAATTTTGAGGATTTGTAGATGTAGAAATTTGGAAACTTGAAATTCGAGAACCTAGAAATTTAGAAATTTGCAGAACTCAGAACTTAGGAATTTGCAAATTTGGGAATTTAGTCATTTTGGGGGTTTTAGAATTTGGAGATTAAGGAACTCAGTGATCTGTTTTAAAGTCTCAAGAATTTGAAAATTTTCGAATTTCATAGTTTGGTTATAAAATTCATAGATATGGAGAATTTAATAATTCACATATCTTCCATTACTCATTTAACACAAAAAAAAAATAAATATCTCTCTCATAAAAATATAAAATGTAATACACATATGTGACAATGCACATATAAGTCTACATATCCATCCCTATATCCCCAGCCACAGTAAAACTTTCAAAAATTATAAAAATCTAGGTACCTATTCCACAGTTTCATGTTCCATTCACCAAATTCCTCAAACATTCACATCTAACCAAAAATGACCCATAACTTCATCACCTCACATCACATTTAACACTCCACTCACATTTCTCTCAGGAATATCATAACATAAATTCCACGAAACAACCGAATCACCAATTCTCTGACAACATCACCAATTCTTGTCAACACTTCGAACATTCGCAAACGAATTCTCAAACGACAGCTCTCTATTAGACACAAAATAAACGAGCAATTCGCGAAACGGCAGATTGTTTCAGTAGCTAAAGCTGTCTACACCACGAGTGAAAATCATCGACTGACTCGACGAGCGATATCAAGAATCTTTCGTGACATTGCCCAGGTGAAAGGTATTCCTGTGTTTGATACCAGCAGGATTTAGCCCGTGTATCCGGTACAACGATGTACCAATCGATCCTTGGGCCCGAAAACTATTCTTAAATTAACTTGGAAAAAGATTAGTTGACTTCTTCGTGCATTTTCAATTAGAAACTCGAACTAGTCGAACTGTGTCAATGTTGGGTGGGATGTTACGTAAAGGTTAATCTAGCGTGACGAGAAAGTTGGAACACTGGGAAATTTTTTACTTTAATGAAGCGTGAATTTATTGTACTTGAAACTAGAGACTAAATGGAAGAATTGAAATTAATTTTTTTATTATTATAGTAGGTTTGTAATTTTTATTTAATTTCCTTTTTTTTGTTTAAGATTGGGCACATTTGGGTTTGGTGAAGATTGGGTATTTTTGGAAGAATTTTATATTTGTTCAATTTAGTTGCAAATTTGTCTTCAAGGAGTTTTATATATTTTGGGGTTCAGGGATTTTTCGAAGAATTCATTTTATATTAGTTCAACATTTATTTAGTAGCAAATTTGTTCTTCGTGGAATATTATCTATTTTAGGGGTTTTGACAGTTTTGGAAGAATCAATTTTATATTCGTTCAATATTTATTTAGTTGCAAATTTGTCTTTTGCAGAACATTACCTGACTTGGGATTTTTGAGATTTTTAGAAAAATTGATTTTATATTCACATACTATTTATTTACTTATAAATTTGTCCCTCATAGAACATTATTTATTTTCAAATAAGAGAACATAAGATAATGTAACAAGTCTGCAGAGCGCAATTTTAATTTTTATATTTATATAATTTTTTAGATCCTGCAAATAATGTCACATGTGATGTGAGAACATTAAATCGCATCTATATTATTTACTACATCATTTTTATTCATTTTAGAATTGTAACTTTACTTCAGAACCTTTCTTTACTTTCATGAAACTATACAACCTTGTAACTGTATATCGATAAGTGACCTGTATCGAAAGTGTATCAAACTTTCATTTCCCCTAAAAAACCAAACTTTCCCTCGAAAGGAATTTCGAAAGATTATGTGGGAGTGCATAATGATTATGGTAATACTCTAAAGATTTCACTTTGCGCGATCAATAAATCTGAAAAAATAGTTTGATTCCTACAGAAATCGCTTGATCATCAAAGGAACAATGATACTTTCACGTCCCTGAACGAGATGGAACAGCCTCTCCTTTTGTTCGCCGCAGATTTTTCAACGAGATCGCTGAAACGACGGCTCCACGAACGTTAAATCCTTCGTTCCACTTTCCTCGACTTTTGAACGAGGTTCATGCCTGTTTCGGGTCATCGGATAAAGACATGTTGGACGAATGCCAGTGAAACTCGGAAGGATTCCAAATGTTTTGCGGGAAATACGCTCGGCAATGCGACGGATCATCAAATTATCGAATTTGCCAAGAATTTTTAAAAAGATAGAAGTTTGATAAAGTTATCGTAAATGGCGGAGGGTGCTTACGGTGGCGCAAGGTGGCACTAATGGTGCTAAATTTTTAAGATGGCAATTAGGTTTCAAATTTTTATAGTTGTGATATTTGTCAATTTTTATGTTTTCAGATTTTTTTATTTTTATAATTTTGAAATTGTAAAATTGTAACATTGTAACATTGTAGCATTGTAAAATTGTAAAATTGTAACATTGTAAAATTGTAAAATTGTAAAATTGTAAAATTGTAAAATTGTAAAATTGTAAAATTGTAAATTTGTAAAATTGTAAATTTGTAACATTGTAAAATTGTAAAATTGTAAATTTGTAAAATTGTAAATTTGTAACATTGTAAAATTGTAACATTGTAAAATTGTAAAATTGTAAAATTGTAACATTGTAAAATTGTAAAATTGTAAAATAGCAAAATTCTAAAATTCTAATTCACAAATCATTAAATTTCTATATTTCTGAAATTTCAAATTTCTGAATGTTTACATTCTTAAATTTCTAAATGACCGAATTACTAAATTTCTACATTTGAAAATTTGATATTTTCATATACCAAAATTGTCAAATTAAATTTCTAAATTTCTAATGCTTGTAATTTAAATTTCTAAATTTCCAAATACTTGAATTCTGAATTTGTCCACGTGCAACATTACTTTCTACGTGAAACAAGTTCTTCGATATCAATTTTCTATTCAGAGAATAATTCTGAAAACAGTATTTAATAACAATTTATCCTAATAGTACATTAATCTTAATAGGTTCATTTTACCGATAAATTTCATTAATTTTTCAACGACCACAGACATCTTGACAACCCTCATTATTTATACAAAAGAAGAATAGCCTCCCCTACGTACAGTAATTTCACTCCCATTAATTTTTACCATTTCTCCCAACACAAAATGTCACCCTTATAATTTATACAAAAGAAATCGAACAGTTCCCCTACACTGTCTCTATTACTAACTTGACCAACTTCTATCGATTTTCCGGACATCAGACATATATATAAACACCCTCATAATTTATGCAAAAGAAGAGCAGCCTCCCCTACACGTATATTTACCCTCGCGGTGAAGTAGTTGATGATCATGCTGACAACCCTGTCCTCCTCGTTCTCCTCCATCGGTTTCACGCACATTTTTCTCCTGGTCATGCGAACATGCGTGAGAAACAACAGCAGATGTTCCCAGGTCCACAAATTCCAACAAGGAAAAAGAATACACCACTTTGTCACTTTGTGTTCTTTCATCTGCTCGGGGACAGATACAAACACATTCTGGGCGAATTCATTGCATTATCAACTTTTCTCTCAAATTTTAGATCACACTTCTTACACTTCACCTTTGAATTTGGTTCGACTTTTTCAGATTACTTTGGTTTAAGGTGGTCTTCGAATGCGAAATTATTCGAAAGGCAAATTATTGGTGATTTCGTGTATTATAAATATTTAGTTTCGTAGAGATGGTGGAAGGTAGATTTGATTTCTTAATTCAGAGTAACGTAGAAAATACTACCATTAGAAAATTAAAGTATGCAGCAATTTAAAGTATGAACTGCTCCAAAGATGTCAATTGGAAAAAGATGCCATTGAAAATTATTGTCATATGTTAATATGGAGTAGTAATAACACTTTAACTCTCCAGTTACCATTCGTAAGACAAGTATACCTCAGCTTCTTATCTCATTACACATAACTGCATACAAGTCGAATTACCACGAACTGACGAGCACAGTTAAGTCACCGATAACGTTCGGTATTTCCACGGAAATGCAACAATACAATGATCAATACACTCAGTCACGATTTCTTCACGCAAGTTATTGCAGCGATTTCTCTCAGATCTTCGACAAGGTTGCATCAAGTAATGTTTTTCGCTAGTAATCCACACGTTTTCACCATGACTCGAGACTTCTGGTCACTGTTTCACCTACCACTTGCTTTTATATATCGAGAACTACTTGTGCGTGAGTTTTCTGACTTTTCTTGCTGCGTTTAAAGTTGCTTCGGAAACAAGGTTACTGAACGGTGGAACTTAAATTGTGGGTCAATGTTGATGCTTCACTTGACTGGTTTAGTTTGATCCACTTTAATCACTGTATCGTTTGGATTATTGATTTTCTATTCAAATTAGATCCTGGTTCTGGGAAAATTTAGACTGACTTCTTCAGTTTCCTTTATTCGTTAATTTACTTCAGTCTTGTGCTTTGTTAAATTTACTTTATTCTTCGTTTCACTCTTTTGCTTTATTCTTCACTTTATTCTGTTTCTGCAATTTAGTTCGTTCTTCTGATTTAGTCTTTAATTTACTTTATTCTTCTGCTTTGTTCTTTAATTCAGTTCACTCTTTTGTTTTATTCTGCACTTTATTTCATTCCTCTGCTCTCTTCGGTTAACTTCACTCTTCTGTTTTATTCTTTAATTTATTTCACTCTTCTGCTTTATTCTTTGGTTTACTTCACTCTTTTGTTTTATTCTATAATTTTGTTTCACTCTTCTGCTTTACTTTCGGTTTATTTCACCCTTTAATTTTATTTTTTAATTTACTTCACTTTTCAGGTTTGTGCTTCAGTTTATTTCACTCTTTAGCTTTCTTCTTCAGTTTATTTCACTTTTCTGTTTTATTCTTTAATTTACTTCACTCTCCAGCTTTATTCTTCAGTTCATTTCACTCTTCTGTTTCATTCGTCGGTTTACCTCACTCTTTCAATTTATTCATCAATTCACTTCACTCTTCTATTTTATTTTTCAGTTTACTTCACTCTTCTGATTCCTTGTTCAGTTTACTTTATTCTTCTACTATAGTCTTTCTTCTTAATAAAATTGTTCGAGTTGGTCCCTCTGTTTATAGCTGAATTCTTTTACGTTTCAATCAAATATCTCTCTATTAACAATTACAGACTTGCTCATTTAAATTAAAAATATATTTAAGCTTCAACCCATTTTCTTCACTACTGTTACAAACCCTTGCAACATACACTTTCTCAGTTCTCAATATTTCTTCCACTACAAAACTTGAAATCAACAGTTCACTTATTGTTCACAAGTGTCATCACCACTTTAAGTTTTAAAATTGTACAAACTTCTTCTATGCTAAACAGCCATTTGCTGTTACTTCACTTAATATCCTTGCAACAAGACAACTTTATTAATTAACATTTGAAAACCATTTTCTTCTGAGTGCACCATGTAGTTACTGTTAGCAACCACTTCAACCTCCCACATTTAACAAACTCTTCTTTTGTGTTAAATTAAAGTGTTTGTTACAACTTAATTTAACTGTGTCCTTAAGATATAGATCAGTCTTAACAATTAACACTTGGAAACCACTTCTTCTACCATATAACTATTATTAACAACCAAATTTGACAAACTCTTTTCTGTTAAACCAAAGACTTCTCCAAATTTTCAAACCATGTAAACAGTTTTATTTCTCTTCAACCACTGTTCAAATTTAACAATACCTCAACAACTAATAAAAATCAACAAACTTCCCTAATATCAAGATCCTTTTTCCCTCACGATTCACCCCTTTTCCGTCAAAAATATTTCCTCTTCTAAACTTAAAAAAAAAAACAAAGTTCCAATTCACGTATTTCAACAGTACACTTCTTAGCAAAACTTCACCGTCAATTCTCTTGTAAACTTTAGAGTTTAGTTCTCATGGAAAGCGTCTCTTGTCACTGAACGTACTCCACCAACGCGTACAAACGTTATCGTGCACGTGTGAGTACGATAAGCTCGCCCAATGTCAGGATGCAGTGTAATCATGGACTGCGTCACACGTTTTGTCGTTCGAGCTTTAGGTAAGAACTCCCTATAGCGGGAATTTCACTTCCCCACTCTCTTCCTCTTTCCGGATCGATCGCAAAATGTTGACAGTGCGATTAACTTGATTCCTTCGATGTTGGGCAATCGGGCCTTTTTTCAATCGTGTTCAATTTGTGGAACGTGGCGATTATCTTCAAATTCTTTTTATTTGCTGTGGATATTCATGGGAATGTTAACCACTTGCACTCGAATGTTAATTACATGTTATTATTACATGTGATGTTAATCATATTTTATTATTACATGTGACATTAACCACATGTGATATTACATGTGATGTTAACCGTATTTTATTATTACATGTGACATTAACCACATGTGATGTTACATGTGATGTTAACCGTATTTTATTATTACATGTGATATTACATGTGATGTTAACCGTATTTTATTATTACATGTGATATTACATGTGATGTTAACCACATGTCATTATTACATGTGATATTAACCACATATTAACCTTTCATCAAAATAATAAAATTATCTTCAAGATGTAGTAATGAACATGTCGAGTGCAAAGAGTTAACTATGCATGATTTTTCAAATTACTATGATTTCAACCAGTGCTGGATGTAAGTTCTAAGCTTCAATCTAGTTCAATTATTAATATGTTAATGAACTTTTATTTTATAGTATAGTAACATTTATTTTGTAGTATAATACCATATATTATAGTGATGCAAGTATAATATTGAATTGATCATGGCTAATCTGATGGATGTCGAAATATATTCGGTTTACATACGGTTTACATTAGGTTCACATACGGTTCTACCATATTCTCAGATATATTCTACATTCCTAATTTAGGGATCAGTTTGTGTTATCATTAACAACAACTTTATATTAAATAATTAATGTAGTCATTTGATGTAAATTCTAGACCTTAAACTCACATGTCATAAGTGCTATTTTATGACACTTTTATATTATCAAATCATATCACTAACACCCAATAACAAATATAAAAATTTTTATTACAACTTGCAATTATAATTTGTTGATTTATTGTAACTATTGTGATTTATTGTATTGTAATTTATACAATAGTGACGTGTTCCAATCAGCCATTTTATATTAAGTACATAATGAACCTCTCCTACAATAATTTTCTTCACACTTAAGCTTAAATAAGTCACATCATAACGATACAACATAAGTGCTACTTTACAACATTTTCATGTTATCAAATCATTTTATTGATACATCTTACATCATAACAATTTATAATTACACTTCATTAATTCACTATAATTACAACTTTCAACGAGATCGATAAACCATATCTCTCCATTACTCATTTCTAAACCAAACGATTACATCAGCGTAGAATAAAAGAATGATTGACAGCAAGGCATAATCGAACCGTTCTCACACGAATCTCACTACCAATTTCTATCGAACAACCATCGAAGCGAATCGTTCGTTTCTTATTCGAGACAATGTTCCTCGAGCAGTTTCTATTCGCACGCGGAAGAACAAGCTGAGAATTTCAGCTGGCCTCTCTCAGGTATCCCTAAAAACGGGATCAGCGTTTCTAGATACGACCAGGTAGCCCAACTACTCCCTTGTGTTTGTCCTGGAGGGATTTAAATCGTCAGAGACAGGGGCACTTTAAACGGTCCCTGCCTTGGTTCGTTGAAATTCACGCGTCTGTACATTTTCGTAATACTTTGGCTGCAAGTAGGGGTCATCCGCTGACGTAATTGGGTGACCTGGGTAGAATTTACGTTCTACGTGCGGAATTGTAGATTTTCTGTGATTAAGGAAATTTAGGAAATTTGAAGCTGGCAATTGAGAAATTTGCAGTTGTAAATTAGTACATTTATTAATTTGTAAATTTGTAATTTTAATATCCACAAGTTCTCCCAAATCCACAAATTCCAAATTTCAACTTTTCGAATTTCTACTCTCTTGAATTCTCAAATTTTCAAATTCCTAATTTTCCGAATTCTCAAATCCCCAAATTCTTAAACCCCCAAGTTCCTAAAACCCCGAATTCTCCACTTTCCAAGTTTCAACGCTCCAAATTCTCAACTTCTCAAGTTCCAACGCCCCAAATTCTCAAGTTTCCAAATTCTTAAACCCCCAAGTTCCTAAAACCCCAAATTCTCCACTTCCCAAGTTCCAACGCTCCAAATTCTTAACTTCTCAAGTTCCAACGCCCCAAATTCTCAAGTTTCCAAATTCTTAAACCCCCAAGTTCCTAAAACCCCAAATTTTCCACTTCCCAAGATACAACGCTCCAAATTCTCAACTTCTCAAGTTCCAACGCCCCGAATTCTCAAGTTTCCAAACTCTTAAACCCCCGAATTCCTAATTCCCCAATTCCTCAACTTCCCAACTTCTCAAATATCCAACTTCACATAACTCGAAATACCATCTGATACTTCACAAATTTCCCTATTCCCATATTTCCAATTTCCCAAATTCTCAAACTACCAAATCCAATTTCTCAAATTCCCGAAATCCTAAAAATCCTTAAATTGCATCCCACCTCCCCAAATTTCCAACTTCCCAAATTCTCAAATATCCAACTTCACATGACTCGAAATACCATCTAATACTTCACAAATTTCCCTATTCTCAAATTTCCAATTTCTCAAATTCTCAAACGACCAAATCCAATTTCTCAAATCCCTAAAATTCTAAAAATCCTCAAATTCCATCTCACCTCCCCAAATTTCCAACTTCCCAAATTCTCAAATATCCAACTTCACATGACTCGAAATACCATCTGGATACTTCACAAGTTACCCTATTCCCATATTTCCAATTTCCCAAATTCTCAAACGACCAAATCCAATTTCTCAAATCCCCAAAATTCTAAAAATCCCCAAATTCCATCTCTCCTTCCCAAATTCCCAACTACCTAAATTTCCTAACCTCCAATTCCCTACCTTGCAAATTTCCCAAATAACCCCAAATTCCCATACATTTACATCTCCAAATATCCAAATTCGCAAATGCTCGTATCATCGAACCGTAAAACAAGAGATGCCGGAAAACCAGTAGAGAGTTTAAGCCAACAATCGTTTCGGTGTTGATTCTCGTCAGCGATTATAGAGCAGACGAGAAAACGCAGCTACGATATTTTCAGCAACAGCCATCGCTCGTCGCTTTTCGTCGATCGCGAGGTTGTCGACCCTCGAGGTAGTTCCGAGCTGTCTCGTCTTTGATCTTGCTTTATTTGGCCACGAGTCTCTTATTTACTAGCTACTGTCCGTCGATAAATTATTGTTCGACTGCAGTTCTCATCGGGCACTCGCTTTGACGCTTTGATCATTCTACAACTTGCTGCCTTTTTATCTCGATACAATGAATGTTACTGATATTTGATTAAGTTCAGTGTTGCATACTTTAAAGTGTAATATGAACAGTTGTAATATTTCGTGTCGGGTTTTTTAATATTTCGTGTCAAGTTTTTTAAAATTTCGTTCCCTGTTTTTTCAGATTTTTTAATATTTTTAACTTTTTTAATATTTTAATGGTTTTTGAAATGACTTTTACAATTATACAAACTATAAAATTTGTTAACTTGAATATTTAACATGAATATTTAAAATATTGAGATATTTCGTTTAAGGAAATATTTTTTGAAATTATTTAAAGAAATGACTTTTTTAATATTTTAATGTTTTATTGAAATGACCTCTATAATTATACTTTAAAGTGGTTTAGATAATTACTATTCCTTGAGGCATACTTTTATAGTTTTAATTACTAGTTAATTACATTTGCTTGATATGAACAATACTGAATTTTTTATATTAATCTAACGATTTTGTTTATATTAGTGTCTTATTATTTAAAAATTTATGTTTTAATTAGTGTATGATACAGTAAGTACGAATAAAGTAAAGTATAATTATATAGAAATTTAAGTTTGAATTTCATGAACACACTCTTGTTATATTGCCGGTTAAGTGCATTCTTCATATCAGTAGTACGAAATTACTATCACAAAAGCATTGTAACGTTTTAATTACTATTATAATACACACTGATAAATCTTCCCTATATTGCCACCTGCAAGAACCTTCTGCTCCCATCCTATTTATTGCAATATAACGAGTCTGTTGCTATTCAATTTACTCTAATTAAAAAATAAAATTTTTTCCACTTTCCTATCGTGAAACCTCATTAAAAAATTCTTGATCAAATTTAACTTTCATCAAATTAAATATTTCAACATCCAAAGCAAGATACCTTGTCCTAATTTGCTACCTTGCATCATTCACTTTCGCTGTATCTAATCAATTAATGACTTCACGTTCTTTGTATCAATTCCAGACATCCAGCATTGGTTGAAAAATCACGTAACCGTAATTTCACCTTTCCGATTTAGTTTCTTGTTCCAACTCTAATTACCGTATCACTTCAGTGTTCAACATCCGGCAAAACACCTTCAAACTCCCTCTGGTTGCAAAACACGAAACCTTTTTAAATCTACGCACTTGGAGCACTTCAAACGTCGATTCTACCCACTTCAAACATCAGTTTTGTTTGGGACCTCTTCAAAATCTCGACAGCAGTTTTAATTGAAGCCTTCTCAAAATCTCGACTATCACTTTTGATTCAGTGAACTTGTTCAGAACCTCAACAATATTTAGCAGTTCTACTTCAGAGTACTTGTTGAAATCCTCAACAATATTTAGCGGTTTTACTTCAGAGTACCTGTTCAAAACCTCAACAATATTTAGCAGTTTCACTTCAAAGAACCTCTTCAAAACTTCAACAATATTTGTTAATTTTACTTCAAACCTGCTCAAAATCTCAACACTTTTCAGTTTTACTTCAGAGAACTTCAAAACCCCAACAGTATTCACTTTTACTTGAAAGAACTTGTTAAAAATCTCAGCAATTACCAATTTGATTTCAAAGAACCTGTTCAAAATCTCAACATCTCTAAAGAACCTGAGAGTCTCAACACCTATCATTTTATCGATCTGACAAGTCGACGCAATCACGAAGAGTCACTCGAACGATTCAAATGTCCGCTGTTTCATCGAGTACCCGATAGAATCAGCGAGATTTCGCGGGAGCAGATGATTTCGCGGCAAAATCTCGTCGTCGACTGGCGCAGATGTTGCTCATCCGGGTAGGCGAAGTCAAGGGATCCTTGGGGCGCACCTTTGTGCCTCGACCAAAAACCCTGCCCCTGCATTCAGGTGAGGCAAAACGGGTCACCCCTTGGCCTCTCAGCCCCTCTGGTCCGTCGTTGCCACCGGTAAGAAGGACAAAAACGTCTTCGAGGGGTTCTCAATCTTCTCCATTACGCAGCTGGGGATCCACTACTACCCAGATGCAACAAATCATTCGATTCTCTGTCTCGCCTTTCTAATTCTTTGTTTACTCAGAGATTTTCCTACCTTTTCTAATTTTATGGCGAAAAAACGTCAGTTCTTTTAATCTTTTTAATCATAGTAGTTAATCTCTTTTTGTAATTTCTGGAATTATAGTTGCAGACAAATATTATGTTCACGAGTTGATTCGGTACTGTGATGTTTCGGTACTTGTGGTGCTATCTGTTGGATCATGTGAATCTTTGACTTGTGTATTTTCGTCGTGGGGCAGGCTACAGGGTGGTTCATATTTGAATTCAAGTTCATTTTAATTGTGGAAATACTTGTAGGGTGGTTTATCTAAATATCTGAATTGATATTTTATATTTTGGACGTGGATCTATAAACTTGCTGATCTACACCTTTGAGTTGGTACTTAATATTTTGGACATGGACCTATTGAATTGTGACTCCAGATCTTTGGGTTGGAATTTAATTAAGATACTTGTAAGGTGGTTCATCCAAATATCTGACTTGGTATTTTGCATTTTGGACATGGATCTATAAACTTGCTGATCTACATCTTTGAGTTGGCACTTAATATTCTAGACATGAACCTATTGAACTGTGACTCCAGATCTTTGGGTTAGCATTTAATTGAGATACTTCTAGGGTGGTTCATCCAAATATCTGACTTGGTATTTTGCATTTTGGACATGGATCTATAAACTTGCTGATTTACATCTTTGAGTAGGTACTTAATATTCTAGACATGAACCTATTGAATTGTGACTCCAGATCTTTGGATTAGCATTTAATTAAGATACTTGTAAGGTGGTTCATCCAAATATCTGACTTGGTAGTTTGCATTTTGGACATGGATCTATAAACTTGCTGATCTACATCTTTGAGTTGGTACTTAATATTTTGGACATTGACCTATTGCATTGTGATTCCAGACCTTTGGGTTAGCACTTAAATAAACATGAACATATCTATAGACTTTTTGGTCTAAGACATTTAATATCTTTAATATCAAGCCACCTATATATGCAGTTGTTCATCTAAATACTTCTTTAAGTTAATATTTAATATTCTGATTGTGTGCTACCTGTAGGATAATGCATCTAAATACCTGATACAATATTTCGAACTATCAGAGCTGCTAGATATCTCTTCAAATTGCTATTTAATATTTTAAACATGAACTACATGTGGAGCTATTGGCCTAGATGTCTCTTCAAGTTGATGTTTAATAATTTAGACTGCTGTGATGCTACCTGCATGGTTCATATAAACATCTCTTTGAGTTGGCATTTAATATTTAGATCATGAAGCTAGCTCGGGTTCATATAAATATTTCTTTGACATGATATTTGATGTTTTTATTATGAATCTACCTTTGAGTCTCCATTCCTTCATGTTTCTGTTAACAAACTTGCTATTTTCCTTCATACTGCAGCAAACAAAATACATTCAGAAATGTAGTCATATGATATTAAAACCACCTCTGTTTGTTAAAGTTAAATCTAAATATGAAATTCGCTATGTACTGCACAGAACTGTGCAAATCAGTAGCAATACAGGAAAAGAAACTTGAAAATTCAGGAAACATCATCTTCGTACAAAAATATTATTTGCAAAAATTTATCATGAAAGATAAATGTCTACTTCTCTACATGGACCATCCTGTATATCAAAACACCTATTTAATTAACAAAATATAACTTCCCGAATCCCCTACACAAAATAATTACAAACACTTGAAAGTATACCCATACCATTAAGTACCTCATTTAATATTTAATAACTTAACCCAATCTCTCCATAACAGACATAAAACTGCATCCACAAATAATTAAGAAATTTATGAAATTCACTACAAATAAAATTCAAAACATCCACCTGGCGTATCATATCGAGATTGATTCAATTAACTGTTAATTACATGAAATTCCTCTTTCGTTCCATAGTAGACACACAATGAAAGCGATTCTCCTCAGTTTTTCTATGGAAATCTATTATAGCATACATCAAGAAATTACAAGAGTCACGGTATTTTTTGCCCCTTTCTCATTCATCGCCAACAGGAATTTCGTAAACGATTCGTGATAGTACGGCGTATTTTAACCGGATCCTTCCGTGAAGTTGTCAGTGTACCCGGTTCGAAAACCAGTCCGTTCTTTTTCTTTGTTCCCTCAAAGGGTGTCGACTAACTTATACTCGACAAAGAGCAAAGGTATCCTTGTACCTCGAGCACCCTATTCATGGAGACATTTTCAAATTTTACAAACGTGATTGTAAAGAGACAAAGGGGACAAAGTTTCAAAACTTTGGTACTTATACACAAATGGAGATGATCCGTTTGTACGGAGTACTGGAAAAATAGTTGGTGAAATGTGTGAAGTGTCAGAGGAACTCGTGTAGGGAAATTAGGAAGAAGTTTTGAGTGTTGTTTGGGTTTGGGGGAAATTTGGGGAGAATTTAGGAATTTTGGGATTTTTGAATTTTTAATTGGTACTTTTGGAATTGGAGAATTTTCCATTTGGGGATTTTTGGAACTGGAGAATTTTCCAATTGGGGATTTCGGGAATTGGAGAATTTTGGAATTGGGGAATTTTGGAATTGGGGAATTTTGGAATTGGAGAATTTTGGAATAGGGGAATTATGGAATTGGGGAATTTTGGAATTGAGAAATTTTGGAATTGGGAAATTTTGGAATTGGAGAATTTTGGAATAGGGGAATTATGGAATTGGGGAATTTTGGAATTGAGAAATTTTGGAATTGGGAAATTTTGGAATTGGGGAATTTTGGAATTGGAGAATTTTGGAATTGGGGAATTTTCAAATTGGGAAATTTTCCATTTGGGAAATTTTCGAATTGGGGAATTATGGAATTGGAGAATTTTGGAATTGGGGAATTTTCAAATTGGGAAATTTTGGAATTGGGGAATTTTGGAATTGGAAAATTTTCCATTTGGGGAATTTTGGAATAGGGGAATTATGGAATTGAGGAATTTTGGAATTTTGGAATTTTGGGATTTTGGAATTTTAGAATTTTAAAAATTTGGTTAGGTTAACTTTAATTTCAGTTTTTTGAATTCTAACATTAATTTCAATTTTCTTAATTTTAACTTTAATCTTAATTTTTTAAAATTTAACTTCAAAAACTTTTGTAACTTCATAATTTTGTAATAACCTTGTAATAACTTTGTAACGTTATAAAACTCTTATAACTAAAGTCTTTGACTTCACATACTTTAAAAACCTCAAACCTTAGTATTCTAAAATGTCGACCAAACGAAATTAATTAATAACACTAGCAAACAAAATTATTCCAAGACACCTGTCGGGAATCTTATCAAAATTTAATTAACCAAAATTTCTCGTCCAACTCTAATTCGCGTTGTAAATCGTTATCTGTGTTGTGATTAAATATGTCCTGCAGTCATACTCCCCGGAATAACGATATTCCCTTATCTTATCCTCGCTAGACTCCAACTAGAAGCCGATAATAACAAGCCAAACTTTCCCCTGGTTAAAAAATTACCATACAAAATTCTCTTAAACTGCATTATATAATTTCTAATCATTTAAAAATTTTTAGTTTTTAATTTTCAGTTTTAATTTTTAATTTAATTATAATTTTAATAAATATCCAATAGATTTAATTCCAATAAGACCAATAACTAATTTTTCAAAAAATGTGATCAAGTTTTTTAGCAGGGAACGAGATAACAAGGAAGTAGCCCAGTTTCGAAAAGCACCAGTCAAGTGACATCCACGAGCTGGTAACTTTATCCACCTCTCCCACGTCGTTTCCACGTTAATCGAGTGTCCCGAGTAAATCGACACACGTCCCAGAAAGCAATCCACCGCGTGAGATTTGAGAACACCTGCAGCCACGACACCGGATCGATATTTTCCATACTGCGTCGTCCGCTTTTGCATCCACCCTTGGAAAGGAACGTGTCCGTTTACGCAACGAAATTGAAGCTAAGGGCAAAGGTGACGTCCATCGTTAGAACAGAAGAGGATCGTTTGCCTGAGGAGAAGCTGTGGACAACGTCGTTCAAATGTTAACGCGACCTCTGCTTGATGGAAACTTGGATAGATTGAATGGTTAGCCACATTCCAATCTGAATGGGTAGTTTCGAGTAATTCGTACTTGAAGAAAGGTGATATGAGGATCATATGGGAATACTGCAAAGTGGTACTTGTGACGTATCATTTTGAAGCTTGCAGGGTGGTGAAAATGACAGAAGACGTATTTTATGTTCTTTGTGAAAGCATATGTGTGTATGTGGTATCCTTAGGATATCCTAATGTATTCCTGTATTCATGGTTCGTAGTTGACCTTAGATATCCTTGACAGTACTGTAACTCTAATATTTTTACATTCAAAGACACCTATAGGTAGCACAAGATATCCTTAGATACTAGGTAGTTCAATGTTCCTAAATAGTTTATACATATGTGGAGATACTCATATGAGATTCTACATATCTCTGTATCTTTAGACCTCTGTGCTCATACATCCCACTATTGCAGACCTCTACTTCAAAAGATGTCCACATGTCTCTACGTACAATACATCATTCGGTTCATATGTTATTTGTGAAAGCATATGTGTGTATGTGGTATCCTTAGGATATCCTGATGTATTCCTGTATTCATGGTTCGTAGTTGACCTTAGATATCCTAGACAGTATTGCAACTCTAATATTCTTATATTCAGAGGTACCTATAGATAGCACAAGATTAGTTGTCCTTAGATACTAGGTACTTCAATGTTTCTAAAAAATTCGTACATATGTGGAGATACTCATATGAAGAGATTTCACATATCTCTGTATCTTTAGACCTCTGTACTCATACATCCCACTATTGCAGACCTCTGCTTCAAAAGATGTCCACATATTCATATCTCTACCTACATCGCTCGATTCATATACCTACCCTATTTAGCTACCTACGTAGCTATACATAGCATATGTGTACACACATATGTAGGCACCTAATGTATCTATTTGGTGCTATTTAGTAATGCTAACTTCACTTTAAAAACTAACATATCTCAACTCACAAATTGCTTAAATATATAACAAAACCTGGGTATAATAGCAGGTTTGCATCGTACGAAAATGGTATAAAGCGATAGTTAGAAGTTACTCGGGAAAAAACGCCGGTAACCGCGGTAGTTTGATAAAAGTTTCCAACGTCGTACAAGCAAGTCGCAAGTTCGAGGAAGAAAAGAAAAACACAATAAACGTGACACGTTCGACGGTAGGTAGCAGTGGCTGTTTGCTGGAAATAAAAGGAAAGGCAACTCCCGACTTAACGACTCAATGCACCGAAAGATTCGAAAGATCGAAGCTACGTGATCGGCAAGCCGGAGTTTTCGTTTCTCGTGCCTCGAAAACGAAATACCACTCGACGCGTCGTACACAGCAGCTCGGTGTTTTAAACCGGAAGCGTGGGATGTAAGCCGCAACAATGAACTCAACTACGACGATTTATCTTGCGAGCTTCCAGAGATCTTTCGGCGTACGTGAGACGAGTAAACAACGTCGTTACTCCATTGATTCTTTTCGAAACGATTTTATTTCGATGGTGGTTACGATCAATTGCATCGTGATTTTGATCGTTTATGTGTTATTAGATACATTTGCAGGGAAGTAGAATGATAAAACAGGGGTTAACAAGAGATAGTGTTAATGAAACTGTATGTTGAGTTAAATAAATGAGGAGATTAAGAGGTACTGTGTATGAACATGTATGGACACATATGAAAGTGTGTATATTGGTTAATGTATGTATTGCGAATAAATAACATGTATAATATACATATATATGTACAATGTAACATACACGTGTGTAACATACATACACATGTATAACATGTATACCATTCAGTACTACATATGTGTGATATATACACCATACAGTACTACCCATGTATACATGTACATCATATAGTACTATACGTGTATCACATGTACACCCTACAGTACCATATATGTGTAACATGTATGATATGTACATGTATACCATACAGTACTACACATGCATAAAAATGCACCATACAATTCCACACATGTGCAACATACACAGTACATATCCTACATTCATAACCACCTTCAATATCCATAAACAGATTTAAAAAATTGAAATGTACAGAATACAACATTAGAAAGTTTCATATTTTCATGTTGAACAGAAAATAATGAAAAGAATATATTAAAGACCCGGTAATTTGCTTTCAAAAGATAGCGAAGAAATGTAACAAAATGCTATCGTGTCTGGATGCATATTGCAACGTAGCGGAAACGATGAATTCCGAAGAAAGTCAGTCCCCTATCGTCAGCTCGAGGCTCGAGTCAGATCTAATCTGCAAGTCTAATGCAGTTTCGCGTAGCGCTGACAGATTCGTTGAAAGTATTTCCCGTGATAAGGATCTGCCTGCAGATTGCATGCCTGAGATCTCTTCTTCGCCGCGCGAACAACAGAGGCTTAACGTTAATTGCGAGCCAGACACGCGATAAAATAATTACTCAGCCAAGATTGTTCATCAATTAACGCCTATTTTGCAGAGCCGCTCGAAAATTCCTTGCGATCGATCGTAAACGGATGGAATTGTTTAAGCGGAACACTTTATGCAATTTGCTATTCAATTATCAACCTTGTTATATGCAAAACTTCTGTTTGTATGCAAATAATGGGAAATATGTATGGAAATTATATGTAGAGTAATGATTAATATCTTAGGGTGTATGATTAAGACACTTATATACATTTTATGTATGCTCTTTTATGTAAAATATTATGTCATTTGTTTCAAAATTTTGTTAAATTGTAACGTTAATTAAAATTAGAAAAATTGAAAAAAAATATAAAGTTGCGAATAAGAATTATTATATCCACATATGAGGATAAGATAAGATATACAGAGTGTCTCACAACACAACCTACACTAGTTGTGAGACACCCTGTATACACATACATAAACAAGAGTATATATAAGTAGAATAAATTATGCCTAAATTTAACGGCAAATCAAATAACCCCAATCGAAACTTTTGCAAAAAAAAAAAAAATAAAAAGAGACCATTGTTGAACAGCCCCTTAAAACGGTTTCGTTTTCGAACAATAGTCACAGGCTGCATTAGGAGAGATCGCAAATTACAGTCGAATGAAAATTACAGGGAGCCATAGGGTTACAAATGAAATCTACTTACGACGATTCTGTTGGGGGTGACGTCCAAGGGTCGTGCTCCGAGGACAGGGGTGGCCGGTGCGCTACCCCTTCGACAGGCCTTCTCGTAGGACGTGTCTGAAACATACATTTGGAACATTTGCAATTTAGCACACGGTAATTCGATGAGTGGGCGTTTCCGGCCCGTCACTGGGGCGGAGGGGAACAAATGGTTGCGATAATTATTGTATCTCGTTTCGGGTTCGGATGGTAATTGGCAACGGGCCAGGTAAACTGAAACCTTGCTGCTGAAATGATCGTCTGCTTATACCTCTTTCTACATATTACCTTTCGTTAAAATTGACGTACTTCGGGTACGTTTATACGATTTGTCATTTTAATTAAATTGTAATAATTTGTGCATGGTTTTAATTAAGCTGAAATTGTTTGGTTATGATTTTAATTAAGTTCTGATGATTTTGTTGTGACTTTTATTGAGTTGAAGTTATTTGAATGTGATTTTTATTAACATCAAATAATTTAATTATGATTTTTATTAACATAACATGATTTGATTATAATTTTCATTAAGTTAGAATAAATTTAATATGATTTTTATTAACATGAAATGATTTGGTTGTGATTTTGATGAAGTTGAATTAATTTGAATATGATTTTTATTAACATGAAATGATTTCATTATGATTCTGATTAAGTTAAAATAATTTGAATATGATTTTTATTAATTTGAAATAATTTAATCATAATTTTAATTAAGTAAAACTGATTTGTACCTAATTATGACTCAAAATTGAGAAACTACAAATTTAATGTACTGCACCTGAAATATGAATTATGTACATACTCAGAATTTAAAAAATAGTATCTTCATTTTCACCGAAAATGAACCCTAAACTTGAGACATTCAAATAAAACTCGTACATTAAAACAAAAATAATAACTAACTAATTTAACAAGAGTTGCTTCGACAACTGACGAAAATGAAAAATGAAATAAAAATCTGTCAAGCAAAGTATCCATTCATTCAAAAAGCACCTGTAAGTAGCTTAACAGGAAACCGCCAGAGTCCACAACCCTTATCGATACTCAAGAAAGAAAAGAGCTCTGAGATTCTTATGCGAGATTAAAAAAGGGATTTCCGTTTTGCCTGTTCGCATGATTCAAACTCGGTCACGGCATAGTTGACGGAACCTTGTAATTTCAGGAACGACAACGGGTCATTGTGTGGTCCTATAGGCCATTCAGCGCACCATAATGACGATGTTCTAACGAAAACGCGATGGAGATGTTCACAATGTGCAGGTAGCGAGACGGTCAGCTTTATTCCGCTTTGGAATCCGTGAACAGAGGAACTGATTGTTGTAGTATGATTGCTATAGTATAATTGCTACAGTACCGGTATTATGGTACCAATATTATAATACGATACAAGTTACACCTGTTACGCTTTTATGTTCACCAATTTAGGGGTTGACCAGTTATTAGTATAATTCAGGAAAATTTTTGGAACTGCAGATTAATATAATAAATTCAGTTATGTAGTTATTTTATTATATTATATTATTATATTTATAAATACAGTTACTTATATTGCATAATTAAGTTAGGTTGTTCACATCATTTTTTAACATAATTAAGGTAGTTGTTCAATGGCTTGACTGACTTCAAGATTTAATTTAATTGAGATCAGGACAGCAAAAATCAGCTACCACTTCATTGAAAATTTTTAGAATATATATTTTTATGATTGTGGATGCTGTAACAAATTTTGTGATCAATTTTTATAATCACTGACTTTGTACCTTTATTTCTTCAGCATCTGACACTCTACATTTACCTTAAAAAGATGACACGTTAATGTTAAAATGCTTAAATGTAATTTCTATGCAATGAATATTTCATAGGAAAAATTCTGCCGAACTTCAAAAACCATCAATGTCTTCCCTCTGCATGTAATGTATTCATAGAGTTTTCGGTTCCGCCCTCCAAGATGAAAACACTATTAATATTTTAACCCTACTGTCTGGGTGTCTAATGTCTTATGTGATTGATTTATTACTTATTATGTGTATGACTGTCAAAATTATATCCCTGAATACGCAACTTTGTATCTAAATCCACAAAACACAGATCTACAGATCCAGAAGTCGAAATACAATGCCAGTTTAAATCTTGGAAATCGAAAATCGTTAATTTTAGACATAAAGAATCGGTCATTGTAACGCAAACCTCGTGCAAACATTACCAAAAAATCATTTCAGCCTCTCAACAATGAGTTCTCGAACCACAGTATCGCGCAGGGAACACACACCGAGCCCCTCGAATGGAAACAACAATCGCAAACGTTTCGAGTTCCATAACTGATTAATTGAAAAAGTCATTCACAAAGTACCTTTAACGTAGTTCTTTCCATTTAACTCGGGCTAACCACTCGACACGAGCAGCGTTTCAAGCTCTCTCTCCCGCCACGGACGTTTCCGGCAACGGAAATCAACCGAGGGGGAGAAGAAACGAAAGCAGCCCTGTAATTAACGCCCTTGCAAAGCCAACGGGATCCCCAAGACCTTTACTCCCGACCTCTCCTGTTTATGGTCAGCGATTTAAACGCTTCTCTTGGCACAACACAGTCTCGAGTTACTCTGGACCTTCCTTCGTTGTTACATGCTTTCTGACCGGGACAACGGAGATTCCTACCTTTCTTCCTTGCTAATGATCTCTAGCAGAGTCTTTTCTGCACGAGATTCATTTGAGCTTGCTTTACTTTTCTGTTAGAAGTGTATTTAATGCTACGATTAATTTCAAGCTGGGAGAGCAGCGGGAGAACGTTTACTGGGATAGCTTGGCTTGCAATTTCTCTTGCTTTGATACGGGGAGACAAATTGGGATTTCTTTGTGAAATTCGAGGTAGGCGTTTTTTTTTTTGGCGATTGTGGTTTTGAATGATGGTTAGTGGATGGCTGTGATTGGTGTGACGGCTGGTTTTGAGGGAATGTTGGGTAGACATTTGAGTTGGAATTTTGATATAAGTATGTGTGAAATATTTGTGATTTTTCGAACTTTATGTGTTTTTTAAATTAGGAGTTTTTAAGATTGCAAGTTTTTAAATTCTTAAAATTTCTAATCTTGAAATTATGAAGTTCTCAACTTCTCAACATCCTCAGTTCCTAATTTCCTAACTTCCTAATTTCCTAACCTCTTAATTTCCCAACCTCCTAAGATCTTAAATTCTCAAATTCCTAAGTTGTCAAATCTTCAAATCCTCAAAATCCCTTAATTCCAAAGTTCCAAAATTCTTATATCCCCAAGTTCAAAAATTCCCAAATTCCCAAATTCCTAAATCTTCAAATCCCCAAATTCCTAAATCCTCAAATCCCCAAATCCCCAAATCCTCAAATCCCCAAATCCCCAAATCGCCAAATCCACAAATCCCCAAATCCCCAAATCCCTCAATCTCCAAATCTCCAAATTTTCAAATCGCCAAATCCTCAAATCCCCAAATCCCCAAATCCCCAAATCCTTCAATCTCCAAATCCCCAAATCCCCAAATTCCCAAATCCCCAAATCCCCAAATCCCCAAATCCCCAAATCCCCAAATCCCCAAATCCCCAAATCCCCAAATCCCTCAATCTCCAAATCTCCAAATCCCCAAATCCCCACCTCTCCACCTCCCCAAATCCCCACCTCTCCACCTCCCCAAATCCCCAAATACTATCCCCAAATATCAAAAACCCTCAAAAAAGACAATAAACAACAAAATTTCGCAAAGTTTGCAACGATCTCGTTAATTAAGTGCGACCGACCAGCTGACAGTCCGTTTCAGCGGAAATCACGAGTATAATACCGTTAAACGAAAAAACGTTGCCGGTCGCAACCGGCCGATCCAAATGCATGGAAACTAGTCGCTGAACATGTCTCGTACCACGAAACACGAGCGGAAAAAGAAAGACGCACGTGTCGCGACTGAATAGACGCATTCTTCGACGACGACCTGTGACACAAATTCAATGAAGTTCGAGGAAAAATAGCGAACAAAAGGGGCACGACTTCTTGAAACTGTTAACAAGAAGGGAGACGAACAGGAAGTCTTGCTGTTTTTTCTTTCGTTTCTGAATTGAGGACGTTCTTGGGTCACGTGTTACATTCAATTCCGATTTAAAAAACATTTTTTTTTGTTTAACCACAAATATGATCCATGTAATTTGTATTTTAGAGAGGTTGTTACATTAGGGAGATCGTTTTGGCTGTAAGGATATTGCGTGGCTGATATTTTCAATGGAATGACACTATTAATTTTGATTTAATCCTCTTTCATACGTGTTTAAATTATCTTTATTCGAATAACGAATGAAATTGATTGTGTTTAGTTTTCAATCACTTCAGCGATGAATTGATACATGATCGAACAAACTTTCACAAGTGAATTTAATCGTCTTCCTGATTCACTGTATCGATACTTCTATTGACAGTCCGAATAAATTTTAATGAGTGTACCATCAGATTCCTTAGGTTTGATTTACTGTATCAATAATAGTCCTCCGATCAATTCCTGTATCGATGGTACAGGCTCAAGTAAATAACAAGTTTAACCATATTCTTCAATTTTAATTCACTGTATCAATAATACTCTTTCAATCAATAATAATGCTGTAGTCGAATAAATTTTAACAAATAAAGATTTCTCAGGTTCACTCTACCAATACTTCTATCAAACTTATCAATTATAACTGCTACAGTAAACTGTTGTCTCTAAAACTTCGAAATCCCAGAGCTACAAATTTGTTGTCTATCTATTAAGACAGATTGTAACATTCAGATGCAAGATGTTTATAGCCCTACTGACAGAACTATATTCACTTATCGGTGTCTAATCACTGACTGCAATGTTTGCCCAGGGGTTTACAAACTCCAGGAACAATTCTGACCCCGATCGAGCAGCATCATTAATAAACAGCGAGGTTACGTGGTCGCATCGTTAGCGAGAAACGAGCTCCGTCTCGTTTCAATTTCAATTCATTCCGCCGCGAGGTAGTCCGAGCGGAGAGCTCTTTGTGAGCCGCCTTCGTGCTACACTCTCCAAGACCCGGGACAAAAGATGCGTTTTCTCGCTGCACGGGGTCCCGGTGCAGCTGCAACCCGGCGCGTGTATCCGTCACGATGGAAAAGGGTCCACGACCCGCGAACCGGTGCCCTTTCTGCCCGGTCAATTAGCTATTCATGCCCGATTCGCGACGATGTGTTTTCGAGCTGCGAGGGAGTGGCGTGTGCGCCACTCTTTCAGACTTCTTGCTCTTTACGACCGGCTATCTGCTCTTTTGCCACATGAACCTCTAAATCAGCGCTTTTTAACGCTTAATAGCTTGTTTTTTCACGAGTGAGGGTATGAGTGTCAGGCAAGTACAATTTCAAGTGCAGGAGTGGAGTTAAGGAGATACTGATATTTGAGATCTATTGTCTACTTGTGATATCGTTACTGTCACACTATGTTCTCTTCATCTTAATCCATAGGATGATTTGTCAACGTTCTCTAAATTTTACCTGTGCACTTGAGTGCAGGAGTGGATGATGGTTTAAGGAGATCTTGATATTTGAGATCTATTGTCTACTTGTGATATCGTTACTGTCACACTATGTTCTCTTCATCTTAATCCATAGGATGATTTATTAACACTCTCTAAATTTTACCTGGGCACTCAAGTGTAAAATTTATAGTTAGGTTTCGAAGGTATTTTTAGCAGGTTACTATCAGCTAGCAACTCTGAAATTTTCTAGCTGATAACTCTGATAAGTTCTTCCTCTGATTAATTTGAAGTTATTCCTCTATTGTCAATTGCCAGTGTTGTTCATGTAGATCAGTTTCACTATTATGACACATGTATGCATTATGACAGGTATATCACATATGTATAATATGATGCAGTTATGTATAAATATTATGTGTATAATTCATGTGTATAAATGTTATGTGTAACATAGAATAAATGTGGATGTGAGGATATCTGAAGCTGACTGATCAAGTTAAACATATGTCCACTTGATATTTTAAGAGAACACTAAATTTGAGGAGAATTGCTATTTAACAGAATATATAAGAGAATACAATTATTAAGAGACGAAGAGAATATAACAAATATATAAATAAAAAATGTGAAAATAGAAAGGTAAAGGCAAGAGCAGTTTCTTCGTTTGTCCAACGCTGGGCGGTGATCGATGAACGTCAATGATCGCAGCACCCCAGATTCGATCGATTTCTTTCTTTCCACGTTACATTTCCGTTTCCGTTGTTGGAGGTACAATAGGAAAGGGTTCGATTGTCGGCGTTCTACTGTGACCCATTAGCGGGGCGGGTAATAGGAACGGTGGAGAACCTTTTAAAAGAAAATGAAACGGTTGGTGGTCGGGAATTGATACGTCTTGATTGTTCATTGAGCGATTTTTTGTAGCTAGTTAGATCGACGGGTTGTCGGTGGCTGAATACTAGAGATTGATGGCTGTTACGATTACGATACTCGATGTTATAGGCTGACTTACAACCGGCAATTTGGGCTTAATTTGTTTTGCTAGAGGATTTTGTAAGAATTTTAAAACATATTTTAATCGTACATTTAGATATAATATTTCATGGGTAACTAGTAACACTTGTTTAAAGATTAGTAAAAATAAAAGGAAACATTGCATAAATTAATAGCCACTTTAGATTTATTAATCTATTCTACGTGTGACTAGTAAAACTTGTTTAACACGTTCCGTGCCAAGGCATTTTTGCCTGACTTGTCGTTCAGGCCATTTGATATTTTGACTAAAGATCGATATATTATCACACAATATTTCATTATATCATCAATACATAAGTAGTTCTCTTGTTTAGAGCAGTTATCACATCGTGTACCACCGGTGGTACACGTGGCGCTGCGATCAGTTCGAGTGCAAAAGTCAGTCAGTTCGAAACTTTTCGGTTAGTAAAAAATCTGATGCACTCGAATTTGTTGAATAAAAAACGAGAGAAATAAAATAAATTATTTAATAAAAGAAGGAGTAGGTAAATATACGGAGATAACATTTTTTGTTTTTCATTTGTTTCTGTTGGAAAACAAGTTTCTATTATTTACTTCATTATTACTATTATTTTTCTTTTATTATTTTATTTTCATTTCTTGCTATAAAAAAAATGTAAAAAAATTCGGTACTGAAGTAGCAAGACAAAAAACTATAAGAGTAATAACGTTTTGCAGCGATTGCCCGAAAAAGCCGTCTTTATGCCTCCCTTGCTTCAACAAAATGCACCATTAAATGTAATTATTAATTATTGTATATATAACAATTAAATAAACTTATGTGTTTTGTTCTATACTGCATCTTGTATAATGCTTCATTTTTTAGGTAGAAATATAGTTTACAGAATTATATTTGTAATAAAATATATGTTTTCAGCACATTGAATAAATATGACTGCGTGTACCACCGGTGGTACACGTGGCCTGACGATCAAGTTTACCGTGTACCACCGGTGGTACACGTGGCACGGAACGTGTTAAGGATTAATAAAAATAAAAGGAAGAAAGATTACATAAATTAGTAATGAGTTCAAATTTATACATCTATTCAGTATACAAAATGCATCAAACTTCACAAACTACTTCAAAATTCAATTTCAATAAAATTCAATTTTCTGATCATGAATGAAAGATGTAAATATTGCACCTTGTAAATCAACCCAATATCAGATCACGATTACCAATAAATTTATCATTAAATCTTTATACAACAAGATTAAATTCAAGTGCAATTTTATGTTTGATGTTGACTGATGAATGTAGATGTTGGATATGGACTGAAGATGACTGATGATCAATTTAATCTTATTTGTTCATTTGATAGAGAGAGTATGTCAGTCTTTGTGATTTAATTTAAACTGCAAGTTTAGCTCTTCTGTCCTATGATACCTGTCGGATGATTGATAAACGTTACGAGCGTGTGGACTAAAGATCACTTTAGACTTATTAGTTCAGTTGACGCTGAGAATAGGTCAGTCTTTGTGATTTAATTCGGAATGCAAGTTGAATTCTTGTATTGAGTGATTGATTACGTTGTAAGCAGATGTGTTAATAATACAACTGATTAGTGATTGTACAAATTTTTCAGTCTAAAATGTGATACATAAATAAATGTATATTATTGAATTTATGCAATAAATCACAGAGTGCATTTTGAAATAATACCACGATTAAAGGTACATAGTGTATTTTGAAAGTGTTTTATGTGACATGTGGAGTGTTTTATGATATGTGGAGTATAGATGAAAGTAGAGAGTGGATTAATTTGTTGAGTGTGGAATCGAAGGAGAGGCGAGACTCGTAGAATCGTGAACCATTCAGCGTCCACAATGCGCGATTGTGCGGTTTGCAAGGTCGACCTCTTGCATTCCGTCGCATGACGTAATGATACGTTTAGACGCTACCGTCGATTCGATTTTCGTTTGGAACTAGCTCTTATTAGGTTGTTCATAAACGATACGATTGAATGGGATCACCCAACGCGAAACACGCGCTTTCGACAAACCAGCTATTCAAGAGTCACAAGTGCCATAAGTCCTTGATGTGCCTACATGGTAAATTGGGACCATGTAATATGATACATTATTAAAATACTTTGATACTTTACGAACTAGCTTCAAGCTCAAATGCGATGGATCAAAAGAAATCGAAAGAATCGGAAGAAATAAATAAAATGAAAGTGTACAGAAAAAAGAGATGAACATAACTGGTCCAGAAACTGAAAGGGATAGAATTGTAGTGAAATACAGATTTAAACAAGAGGATGTATTTTTTGAATTTGATTAAAGTTCTCAAATAATGGAATAGTTTTAACACAATAAAAATGCAGCTACACGCACCTATAACTCATTTCACCAATAATTGATTATCAGTAAATTAGCTTGTAAAAATCAAATGCTTTGTTGAGTAAAATTTGATATATTCGAAAAGAATAATCATTAATAAAATAGAAGAACAGTAACAGAAATTGTAATTCGCTAAATGAATCAAACTACCATCACTTCCTTAAACCTCCCATTTAAGATTCAATGTCATAATTAAACTGATACAGGAGCGAATAAAACACCGATTTACAAGGCATCGAATGTACCTGAGATATAAAAAAGATTTACAATTTCTTATCTGACTGTTACGCTCGAGAGGCGTGAATAAACCTGCTACTCGTTAACTTCACACATTTACCATCGCATTCTTCGACTTTTCCATAATCCATTCTGTTATCTTTTGCCGACAAAGATGATTCTTAAGACTTAGTTTTTACATTGAACATAATACGCTAAATTTGTGGCGATACAACGCATGGTAATATAACGTGTGGTAATATAACGCGTGGTGATATAACGCGAGTTGATACAACGCGTAGCAAGCTAGCATATAGAATTATTCGACGCGTGGAAATGTAACGCGCAGAGATATTCAACGCGTGGCAATACAACGCGTGGCGATATAACGCGTGAAGATATTCAACAGATGGCAATATAACGCATGGAAATATTCAACGCATGGTGATATATCGCGTAGAGATATTCAATGCGTGGCAATACAACGCGTGGCGATATAACGCGTGAAGATATTCAACGGATGACAATATAACGCGTGGAAATATTCAACGCATGGTGATATATCGCGTAGAGGTATTCAGTGCATGGCAATACAACGCGTGGCGATATAACGCGTGAAAATATTCAACGGATGACAATATAACGCGTGGAAATATTCAACGCATGGTGATATATCGCGTAGAGGTATTCAGTGCGTGGCAATACAACGCGTGGCGATATAACGCGTGAAGATATTCAACGAATGGCAATATAACGCGTGGAAATATTCAACGCATGGTGATATATCGCGTAGAGATATTCAATGCGTCGTAATGCAACGCGTGGCGATATAATGCGTGAAGATATTCAACGAATGGCAATATAACGCGTGGAAATACTCAACGCGCGGTGATATATCGCGTAATAATATTCAACGCGTGACAATATAACGCATAGTGATATAACGAGTAGAGATATCCAACGCGTGGCCATATAACGAATGGAAATATTCATCTCATGGCAATATAACGCATAGAAATATTCAACACCTAACATCATATGACAATTTTAACTAAAATGAAATAAACTTAATACTAAAACACCCACCAAGTCCAATTTAATTAATCTACTTTAATCTCCAAAATCAGAAGATGGCAAAGTATCAAAACTTTTCTGAAACCAGAATCTCGTTCTACCGCAACGTAATTTTGCAGCAAAAAAATCATAAAGAACTGAGACGATGGCGTCCAAAAATTTAGTGGCAGAATTTTCCTTCCACATTCCGCGAATGTTTGGCGAACAACCAAGAATTTCTTTTCTCCATTAAAGAGACACTAGTGTTCCTCGAGACCCGAGGGACAATGCACCAACCGGAGAACAACTCCAGTCTCTCGTAGAATTTCTTTTAATAGATCATCCGGACCCGTCTTCCGACGAGACTCGAGAAAATTTTCTTCTTCCACGGGAAACTCGGAAGGGAAGATTAATGGAACGACGGAAATTCGATAAGAGAACCTCTTCGAAGAAACTTCGGGGAAAACTTTGATCATCCGTCGCTATAAGGCGCAACTTTGAAATACTGTTATTTGATAAGTTGTTTCACGGCGTTTTACAGTCGGGTTATTTGATTTGTGAAATATGCTCGAGTTGGTTCGCTTTAAACTACGACTTTATTAGGTTACTAGTATAACATTTTAAGAACCCTTATTTTAACCCTAGGAAATATTTCATTTTGAAAATAAAAGTCATTGATGTTTTTTTCAGATTTTTAAATTTCTATATTTTTCAAGTTTTTCAACCTTTTCAAATTTTTTAAATACATTTCCAAATTCTTAGATTTTCAAGAATTCTTAGATCTTCAATTATTAAGGAAAAAGCAACTGTAAATATTTATGAATTAATTTACTTTAACTTAGTTTATTATTTCTTTGATTTTAGTACAAACTTGAATTTTTTAATAAGACAAAATTTGTGTTTCTTAAAATTTTTTTGAGACAAAATTGAATTGCAAATTGAAAGAAACCTATTTACCTAAAATGCCCGTTTAATATTTTCTGGGAGTCCACAATTTTCCATTCGTGATTCATCAAAGAACAAAGAAGAGAATCGAGGTAATGTCAGCGCAAGTTGTACGAGTTCTAATTACGAGTGTACGAGTTCTAAGCTCTCCGGATTTATCGTCATCCAGACGCTCGTTATTTAGAAACACCGCGTTTGTGATTGGAGAACCCGCTTCCTGGACAAAATAACACGAAAACCGCAACTTGCTTTTTGTTTCTAGATACTCTTTTTTCCGCTATCGTTATTTTCGCGGGTCACACTGCGGGTCTTGCTTTCAGCAGCAAAGGATTAATTACGCTTTTGATGCCAGCTTGGGGTCAAAGGTGAGCCCCGCTTTTGCGGTATTTCACGAAAAAGCTCAACGCGAACAAGCAACTGACGTTGACGTTGACACTCAAAAAAAAAAATAACGAGAGCGATTTTTAATTATAAATTTATTTGATAGTTATTCTCGTTGAGCTCGAATTTATTTGGTATTTTGATATTCTCATTTGTATCGTTTTCACTTTGTTTGGTCATTTTTTCTTTTAATTATTTTGATACTCTTCGTGTAAAACTATACTGTGCGATGTTTGGTCCTCACACGTCGATCAACTTACAGGACAGTAACCTAAAACTGGACTCGAATGTCCCTTCAGACGAAGGATTTCCGTTCGTTATATAACTGTTCGTTGTTTTTCTGCTCTGGGAACCAGAAGGGATGAAAGGGTTACGTTGCTCCTTCAGGTTATTTGAGAAGCGTTTAACTTTTTACCTTTTTTGCTCTCGTGTGAACACACATGCATACGTATACATATATGGATCCCTTAGGGAGACTCCAAATTTCCAAAATTAGGAATTTAAGAATTCGATACTTCAGGAATTTGGTAGCTCAGAAATCTGGCACTTTAGTGAACCACTTATTAATTCGGTAACTTACTTCGATAATGACTTTGATAATTTAAAAATGTAAGTATACAAAAATTCAATAAATTTAAACACAAAGAAATTATAATTTATTCTATCAAAAAATTGCTTACTCATTACACGTTTACAAAATACTTCGACAAGAAATAAAATTGATAATACACTGATCTACTATAAGCAAACAGTTCAACAGTAGATTTGTCAATAGATCCGCAATGAAAGGGTTTAAAGAAGTGCTCCGATTATAAGAAACAGTATTATTTGCTAATCAAGTTAACACGCCTTAAAATGGAACATCAATATCAGCACGGTATTTGTTCACCCCCCATGTAGAAAGTTCTCTCGCGCGACAGCTCGATGAAACACGAGCGAGTAAAAGCGGACGTTTACGTCGCTCGCGGACAATGCGTGCAGCCGACATAAATTGCGTTTGGTCATCCTTTGCCTATAAATAATTCCACGCCGTGGACAATGGAACGGACAGCTGAGAACAGGCTAAAAAGCGAGGCTGCCAGCTTGCGCGAGCGTTGTCGCGACAGCGATAGCTTTTCGATGAATTCGGACATCGCTGACGTGACGGAACAAAGTGAAATTAATATTGCGCGGAGGGATTTTTAATGCGCGGCGATATAACGCGTGGGGAAGTTTAAGAAATGGCGATATAACATGTGGAGATATTACGACGTGGCAATATATGAGATATTCAGTGTAGAGATATTCAAGGTATGGTGATATGATATGTAGAGATCTCCATGCATGGTGATATATCGCATGGAGATGTTTAACACAAGGAAATAAGAACGCACGGCGATATATCGCGTGGTAATACAACGTGTAGAAATTTAGAGCGTGGCAACACGACGCGTGACAATGCAATGTATGACAATATTCAGCACGTAGCGATATAGCGCGAGAAAATATTAGTGCGTGGCGATATAGCGCGAGGAAATATCAACGCATGGCAATATAGGGCGTGGAGATATTCGATGCGTAGAAATATAAACGCGTGGCGATATAGCGCGTGGCTATATAGCGCGTGGTAATACAATTGGAGAAAATATTCGACGTGTGGTAATATAACGCGTAACAATGCAACGTATGGAGATATTCAGCGCGTGGCGATATAGCGCAAGGAAATATCAGTGAGTGGCGATATAGTGCGAGGAAATATCAACGCATGGCAATATAGCGCGTGGAGGTATTCGATGCGTAGAAATATAAACGCGTGGCAATATAGCGCGTGGTTATACAATGCGTGGCGATATAGCGCGTGGTAATGCAATGCGAGTAAATTCTCGACCTGTGGCAATATAACGCGTGGAGATATTCAACGCGTGGTAATATAATGTGTGGCAATACAACGCGTAGTAATATGACGCTTGGCAATATAACGCGTGGAGATATTCAGCGCGTAGAAATATTTAATTCAATGCATTATAACGCGTATTAAATATTAACCTAGAGCAGTATTAATTCCTGGAGATTCTACCGTGCAGTATTCAACGCATAGTAATATTCAGCACAAAACTGGCTAAAACGTGAAGTTTCCATTTTATACCTCTATTATTGCGATATAAATAACTTTTCGACAGGTCGATGCATCTCTGACACGTACCGAAAAAATAAAGTTAAGAAAGTGCGAAGAAATAAAATTGAGAGGCTACGGGAACAACAAAAATGGTGAGGGTATCGGAAAAATAAAATCAGAAGGGTGCACTCATCGGTGAAAAGTCGAGAGGTTCGACGGGGAAAAAGAGAGAGTGATGTCCCGGAGGGATATCAAAGGCTACCATTCCTAACGCGTTCGATTGATCGATTCACCTTGATTCGAATGTTGTTTTAATTGAAAAATTTAATTGCATCGACGCGGTTGATCGGACTGTTTTGTTCTCTCCTTATAGGATTTTTGTGGATAGAAGAAAAGAAACGAAATTGGGGATAGGAAAGTTTGCTGGTGGATTTAGTTCGTCGATTGGTGATAGAAATATTCAAGTTAAATTGCTTTTCTCGATCGAGATGGAGTTCAATTTGCAAATTCAAATTAGTTACGTGATTTTGTAGGTGACTTTGTAATTTCAGAGTAGTCGGGATTTATTTAGTATCCATTTACAAGTAATTAAAAATGTCCATTTTTCATTATGAGTACTGATAAAATTATTTTTATTTTTACATACAATTTTTTTGTAGGCAATTATCATTTACAACTATGATCCATACAAACTGTGAATTACTAACTGATGATATTACGGTTTTATCACATGCTTTAATCGGAAAGTGTTCAAAAATAATTTCGTTCAATATCTGAAAATTTGCCCCACGAGAAGGTTACATATCACAGAAGAAATTAATACATTTATTTAAAAGTGTTCTTTGTTCAATTCATACTATAACCAAATAATTAAACTGTCAATAACGCGTTAAATTAAATGCTGAACAGAAATAATTAACGTTACACAAAGACCATGAAAAACCAACCTAAAATTGGATTTTCAAAATGACGTTCACATATGGTCATTTGAACAGCGGCAGTCAAAGTGTTAACGATGTTTCATGGTGGACGGACCCCATGAAAGAAAAAAGACCGAGTGCGCATTTTGTTCGTCGTTGCTAATGACCATGGCATTGTGAGCAACCCCGTGGCACTATATAATAAAGCAATAAATTAAACGTACCAACCCCACGCGTCTCGTCGCGTTCTTTTACGAACGTGTTAACAGTCATCATGGGGTTAATGGCGCGTAAATCCCATGAATCGTGGCGGTTTAGCGGTCGACTTCAATAAAAACCAGTCCATCTAGTTGTTCTTGAGTCTCCATCTTTTTCATCACTTGTACTTAGATATTCGATTGACTCGTAAACTTTGATCGACGTATATTGGGCTTTTGATCGGAGGTTATAATCGATATCGAAAAAGAATTTTGTCTTCTGTAATTTTTACGTATGTACTGAAATAAAAATTTAACACTAGTTTTAGATAGGTAGAAATAGGTATATAAGAAATGTCCGTAAGCCTAATGTTAAAAAAGACCAGGAGAATCATTGTAAATAATTTTATTTAATACAGTAAATAATCGAAAAAATTCAGCGAAATAAATTTGGGATCCCGGGACAGCGTTTTTATGAGTCAACGGTAAAAATATGTATGAATTTGCTAGAAAAAAGTGGTGTTGTGCACACATCAATTCAAACAACTTTTGCGTGACAATCGCAGGGACAAGATTCATTGTATTCCAATGGCGAGTATCGATTCGTCTCGGTCAGATTTCCCTCATTTCCTCGGCCAACTGGACATCTTTGATCGAGGCGTGAACCGACTCTCTCATTGTGCAAAGAGCTATAAATTCACGGGCTTTATTTGCAGCGGATCGATCGCCATTAGAAATCACTTTTTCCGTACACGCGTGAGAGTGCGATTCTATGCAGAACAAGGGGACGATCATTTGTCAAACGAACGTCAAACAACGTGCACGAAATTCGGCCGAGTTTTACGAAACGAGCGAGCCTCGTGAATAGTAAGCGTGGAGTCACGGCTAGGTGATTAATTATTTAAGAATACATTTATTACGTCGGACGTTTCTGCGATGTTAAAGCAGATGGAGATTCTGCCGGAGATTGAATGCTCCACATTTGGTTTGATTAGGAACTCGAGTGGAGGGCTAATAATAGAAAGTTTTTGCATTTCATGAATCGAAATTTGTTGGTTTTTACGTTTTCACGAAGCTTGCATTTATCAAATTTTTGAACTTCTGAATTCTCAGATTTTTAGATTTCTTGGTTTAAATTTATCAAATTTCAAATTTCTTGAATTTCACAAATTTATATCCTCATACAACACGTGGCAATACAAGGCGTGGCGATATAACGCGTGGAGATATTCAATGCGTGGCGATACAACGCGCGAGGATGTTTAATATATGGCGATATAACGCGTGGTGATTTAACGCATAGAAATATTCAATGCGTGGTGATATAACGCGTGGGGATTTAACGCGTAGAAATATTCACCGCGTGGCGATATAACGCGTGGTAATTTAACGCATAGAAATATTCAACGCGTGGTGATTTAATGCGTAGAAATATTCAATGCGTGGTGATATAACGCGTGGTAATTTAACGCGTAGAAATATTCGACGCGTGGCGATATAACGCGTGGTAATTTAACGCATAGAAATATTCAACGCGTGGCGATATAACGCGTGGTAATTTAACGCGTAGAAATATTCAACGCGTGGCGATATAACGCGTAGAAATATTCAACGTATGGCAATATAACGCGTGGCAATTTAACGCATAGAAATATTCAACGCATGGTGATATAACGAGTGCCGACATAACGCGTTGAAATATTCAATGCATAGTGATATAACCCAAAAAAAATACTCAATGCATGGCCATATAATAAGTGGTGATATAACGCATGGTAATACATAGCATGGAAACATACAACGCATGCTGACATGACACGCGGAGATATTGAGCGCGCGGTAATATTTAATTTAATTTCCGGTACATACGCGTGCACATTAACACTACGCATTAGCGCGTTATGCACTTTCGAATTCAAATCGAGCGAGAACGGGAAAAACTCGTTCGCAGAAACTCGAACGCGTTCCCGGAACTTTCTTCGTGTAAATCAAGACGGACCATAAATAACATCGAGCTGATTTATGGGGTGTAGGTGCTGTTGCACCATAGCCGAACACTTTGCAAAGAATATATATTTATGTGAGTAATTTTAAATTTTAGGAGTGTTTATCAAGTGTTTATTATTACAGGTGTTTCCTGTTTAGAAATTTCTGAATCGAGTCTCTAAATTCATGTATCTTTGGATATGTTCGAACTGTTAAATATCCGAATTTTTAAGTTTGAAAATATTGTAACAGTACAGAGGTTGCTAAATCCTTCAATTTCTGTATTTTTTAGATTCCTAAGCATTCCCAAATTCTCAGATTCCTAAATATCCAAATTTCCAAATTCCCAGAGTGTGGCAGTATAATGCGTGGCGATATAACGCGAGGAAATGTCAACGCATGGCAATATAGTGCGTGGAGATGTTCAACGTGTAAAAATATAAACGCATGGCAATATAGCGTGTGGCAATGCAATGCGTGGCGATATAGCGCGTGGAAATATATTGCGTGGCGATACAACGCGTAGCGATACAACGTGTGGCGATACAACGTGTGGCGATACAACGTGTGGCGATACAACGCGTGGCGATACAACGCATGGCAATACAACGCGTGGAAATATAACGCGTGGCAATACAATGCGTGGCGATATAGCGAGTGGCAATACAACGCGTGGAAATATAATGCGTGGCGATATAACGCGTAGCGATACAACGTGTGGCGATACAACGCGTGACGATACCACGCATGGCAATATAACGCGTGGAAATACATCGCGTGGCAATACAACGCGTGGAAATACAACGCGTGGCAATACAATGCGTGGCGATATAGTAAGTGGAGATACAACGAGTGGCAATGCAACGCGTGGCAATAAACCTCGTGGAAATACAACGCGTGGCAATACAATGCGTGGCGATATAGCAAGTGGTAATAGAACGCGTGGCGCGTTTCTAAACCACCGAATCCTTCTTCACTCCTCAAAATTCCAAATTTGTATGAAAATTCCCAAAATTTCCCAAATTCCAAAATCTCCAGTTACCCGAATTTCTCTCATAACTCCTCCATAAATTTAATAATTTATCAGCAGAAAATGTTCCCCAGGGAGTCACACAGAGTTCTCGAAGGACTAAACGAGCAAAAGACGGGTCTTCAAAGAGACGACAAGATAGACAGAAACCGTGTCGAGGGAGCAGATGTTACTCCCTTTCGTTTCTGCGTGAATCTTTGCCGCCTCTGTCGCGCTTCCCGTCAGATCATTTCTATTTTAATAAAGCCATCCCTTCTTCATGATACGCCAGTCAGTCACTGATTTCCGTTTCGATGACACAGGAGCAAGGGAACATCACTCCGTTACTCTTTCTTTCCCTCTTGATTCGCGATCGAAACTCTTTGAAATGCACTGCAATTTTCGAGCAGAGAGATGACTTTTGCTGGGGAATAAAAATGAACTGTTCTCTGATCTTTGGTATGGAAATTTAAAAAGTGGAATTTTAATGTGGTTGAAGTTTCAAGTTTGAGAAATTTGAATATGCGGATTACGAATAATTATATAATGAGAGTTGTAGAAAAAAATGTAGAACTTTCATAAATTTGAAAAAGACAATTGCAAATTTTATCAAGAATTGCAAAGATGGAAAATTTGGAAAATTAAAAATATTTACAGGAAACAGGAACATCTGAAATCAGCATCATGCAATCAACATAGCAATTCACAAATTAAAGAACCTTGACAAACAGAGAATTGCAAGAGTGACAATTAGAAAACTTGTAAATATAGAACGTCCCATAAGAAACTTGAAGATTTGTAGAATTGCAAATCACATAACCTCAAAAGTGTAAAAATTTGAAAACTTGCAATCTTCATCCATTTCCTAAAGCAAGCCTTACATCCGACAAGCCTTACTACACATGATCCCATTTCCAAAACTTAAATATAAAAAATTAATAAAATTCCAACAGCGATCACCATGCAAACGGGTTTCCATCGTAAAGGGCAAAAATGTCCCCGTAAAACCGAGCTTCCCGTTCGACAACTCTGTCGTTGGTTATCTTTCGGTTTCTTCTGTCCTATTGCCATTGGAGGATATATACCGCGGCGAAGGTGTCCCTTAAGGTTATGCAAAGCGGCTTTCGGTGGTCCGCGCTTATCGAAAGCATGCATCTTCATCGATAATTCCACGATTTTCACGGCAATGCGATGTTCAATGCCGTATTACGAACGGTAGAATCTTGGAATCGATGAAAAGCCGAACGTTTATCGGAGGTATCGTCGTGGGGGTCAAACGGTTAGGTTTTTCAGCTCTTTTTCGCGGAATGCACGCGAATTTTCTGCGACCCTGTTCACGTGCAACAGGCTGCTATTGACGATACGGTAGGTCAGTCACGTTATGCAAAGAGCGTGGGATCGACTATATGCGTCCTGGCTGCTAGAATGACCAACTTGCCTCGAGAGTGCACGCTAAACAGGAATTTAGTGTTATGAAAAAAATTTATTACGATCGTTCAACCTTACTCTTATTTTTTACAAATTTTTTTTTCGACGTATTCTTTGTTGCCTCGTCAACTATCATTGACGCTTTATGCATGCTAAATAGTTTTTTTATATCTGAATTTGCACATGTACTTGATGCTTTTTATATTTTAATATGTATATGCATGTGTTTCTTTTATTTTGATATGTGCACATATGTAACATGTTTTTTATTTTCATATGTGAACATATGTAATATTTTTTTTATTTTGATATGTGCATGTGACGCTTATTTTATTTTAATATACATGCATACATTGACATATATTGTACGTTACTTTCATATGTATATGCATATGATATTTCATTTATTTTACACCTACACATATGTGACATGTATTTCATTTTAATACCTGCATGGTAGTGAAATTTATTCAAGTATACAAACATGTGATGTTTCTCATATTTTAATAAGTACACATATGTGACATTTCTTTCATTTTTATATGTGCATATATGTGACATACATATTAGTTAAAAATGTACATGGACGTGACATATATGTTGCTTTCATATGCACATATATGTGACACATATGTTACTTTCATATGTACATGCATTGTACATGTTAGTTTAACAGGTACATGTATGTAACATACATGTTACTTGAACATGTACATGCACGTGACATTCAATTTATTTTAATACGTGCACGTACGTGACATTTCATATTTTCATATGCATCCGCATTACGTAACATTTTATATCATGTACCTGTACGTGACAATTCTCACATTATTACGTGACGTATGACATCCCACATGTTACAATATACATATGTATATTTCTGTAAATTTTAATATATGACACTCTTATTTAATACAAAGACAAATTAAAAATAAACTACAGTTATATCAATAAAGTGCTCTTTTGTTTTTACAAATTGATTAAAATTAAAGAGCTAAAAGAGAGATACTAATTACTGAAACATATGCATACTTTCAGTAACCCGTTATTGAAATATTATATCAATTAAAAAATTTGTATAAAAAGTTAAAAGATTGATGTTACATAGATTATATTAAATGCAGTATGTCGGTAACTGAATGTCTGGCTACAAACAAGGTAACAACATATATTAACGTTATAAACGAGTGTCTTAATTATACTTACAAGAAATGTGTTGGGAGAACAGAGGATTTTAACGGATTATTGCTCGATGAATACATGGCACACATATTCGCGAGTACTCAATTATCGTGTCGAAGCAGTCGATTAATAAGGAGAGATTTTACTGACCTCGTTCCCTTCCGGATCGCTAATGAATATTAATTAGTCGATTAAAATTCAAATACGCAGCCATCGATTGTACACTCGTTGCTTTGCTTAATTGCTATTGAGAATGATCCCCTTTTATATAATCGCTTTCTATGCCGAACTGCCTTTCTAAATTAAATACAAGTCAAACATTGAACGTGCAATAAGCTAATCGAATTAATCCGATCAATGCGTTACCCGATATAGATACCTTTCCATTTCTTCCTGCTTGCTTTTGTTCGCTGCTCATGTGCCGTATTTCCTCATATTTCATTTCATTTTTGCTATTCTTTAGCAGTAATATTCATAGTTTAATTTTAATCATTTTTTCAAATTTTCTCAAGTTTTCAAGTTTTCAAGTTTTCAAATTTTCAATCGCCGAAATTTCCACTCTTCCAAATTCGAAATTTCCACTCTCCCAAATTCCAAATTTCCAAATTTTCATTCACTGAAATTTCCACTCTCTCGAATTCCAAATTTCCAAATTTCCACTCTTTCAAATTCCAAATTTCCAAATTTCCATTCTCCCAAATTTTCAATCACTGAAATTTCCACTCTCCCAAATTCCAAATTTCCAAATTTTCATTCACTGAAATTTCCACTCTCTCGAATTCCAAATTTCCAAATTTTCACTCTTTCAAATTCCAAATTTCCAAATTTTCATTCTCCCAAATTTTCAATCACTGAAATTTCCACTCTCCCAAATTCCAAACTTCCAAATTTTCAGTCACTGAAATTTCCACTCTACCAAATTCCAAAATTTCCAATTTTCAATCACCGAAATTTCCACTCTCCCGAATTCCTAAATCTCCAAAGATTCAATCACCGAAATTTCCACTCTCCCAAATTCCCAATCCCCCAATACTAAATTTCCAAATCATCAAACCTCCAAATTCTCACGTCCACAAATTCCTTATAATTCCTCAGTAATTCCTATAATTCCTCACAGTCGACATCTCCAAATCTTCCAAATCCCAAAATTCCTAAATCTGCAAATTCTCCAAATTCGCAATATCCACCATTACCAGCATCATCCCAACAAACATCACCCACAATCACCTACATCCACCTTATCTTGTATTTATTAAATACCCAATCATCTACATACGATATTATTATTCGATACCCAGGTATAAAAACAACATAAAAGTTTTTAAAGCACAGAAGAGAATAAGCGAGGAGTCATCTCGTGGTATACGAGGCACAACTCTAATTGAATCGAAAGGCGGCCTTGTACCCAGAAACGAAGAACCGTGCACCCCGTGTCCCCGGGGAACACGATCCAACGATATTTCACGGCGACTTCTCTCTGCAGAGGATGCAACCGTGCTCGAGGAACTGGTTCCCTTCGAATAATTATTCCCTTCCAGGTAAACAGGCTTTATCTCTCGATGTGGGTCCCGCGAGCGACTTCGAGCGTGTCAGCCCATCTCGAGATCGTCTTCACCATCGACACGCTTCCTCGTGTCGATTACTTTTTTTGTTCTACTTCCAGGTAACGTTGGTCACGATTAACGTTAGTCACATTTTTCGGTATTAATATTGTACTAACTGTTTCGAGATTGAAGGTTCATGGAGATTTTAGGTTCATGGAGAGCTCATATGTATGTACGTGTGAGCTTGATATGTTAGATAGGTAATTTTGAATATGTTGAAAAATAAAACAGGAAGGTTTTTGTATTGAGTCTATTTTTATATTAAATCCCTTTTGTATTAAGTCTCATATGTTGTATATATAAGACATTGTTGTATAACATATGACAAATTGTTACACATATGTTATATCTTTCATGTGGATATGTCTGGTAATTTTGAATATGTTAAAAGAACAGACATGTGTGTTTTAATAGTGTCTACTGATATGTTTTGTTAGATACATTTGACAATAAATTGTTGCACATATGAGACATTGTTGTACAACATATGACAAATTGTTACACATATGTAATATCTTTCATGCGGAACTGTCTGGTAACTTTCTCAAATTTGTTAAAAAGACAGACATGTGTGTTTTAATAGTGTCTACTGACATGTTTTGTTAGATACATTTGACAATAAATTGTTGCACATATGAGACATTGTCACATAACATATGCAAATTGTTACACATATGTAATATCTTTCATGCGGAACTGTCTGGTAGCTTTTTCGAATTTGTTAAAAAGACAGACATATGTGTTTTAATAGTGTCTACTGATATGTTTTGTTAGATACATTTGACAATAAATTGTTGCACATATGAGACATTGTTGCATAACATATGACAAATTGTTACACATATGTAACATCTTTCACGTTCATACCTCAAGTAACTAATTTTGAATATGTGGAAAGATCCAACATGTGTGGATATGTTAATATGCACATGTTAATGTTAGGTCTACTGACATATGTGTGATATTGTTTTTAATTGTGAAGTATAAGTTTAAATTGGAAGTGTGACTTGAAGTAAGAATTGTAAAAGTGTAATAAAATGAATGAGTACACTAATGAGAATATAATTTTCTTGAACATATGTGAAGCATCTAATGTATCACATTGTAATGCATCTAAATGCATAAATTTATTAAAAGAAATCAACCGAGTGTAATTAATAGCAACAGTATTAAGATTTAAATGCAATATTACCTTTTTCTTTTATCAGTACAGGTTGCTTTAATTTTCCAATTAATGCACCTTTTCCCTGGGAATCTATGCAGCTTGCTCGTAATCAAAGGAAGACAACTTTTCATCTTTCTTTAAACGTGTCAGCCAGTCTACCTTGAAGAGCCAAGTCTTTCTTCGAGATCCAACCTCGATTTTTTTGAAAAAACGAATATCCGCGACGAGATCACTCGCTAATAAAGGTAATAAAGTTGATCGTAATTCAACCGGTGATCTTGTAACAACTTGTAGCGAAGGATAATTGCGTTCGATTAAGAATTATGTCGTTAATTGCTACCGAGAGGACGTTCGGTAGTTGTGTGAGTTTCCTTTAATCGGTACAATAGAAAGAACAGAAGGAAAAGGTACACTTTAAGGCGATCAGTACTTAAGGCTATTATTTTCGAGGAAATATGTGCAAAGAAAACAGCGACGAAACGCTATAATTAACGTTATAGTTACATCTCTTATTTATGCTGCACCATTTCTGTTGTGTGTTTTTCAATCAAAAAACTGTAAATTAAATTTTTATGGGGATGAATTAAGATTGTATAGGGTTAAGGGTAATTTCTGTAGGAACTAATTTAATTTTTATGAGGACAAATTTAACTTCCATAGGTCAGATTGAATTTTTATAGGAACACATTAAATTCTTGTAAGATCAAATTTAATTTCTACAGGCTGACTCTAATTTTTGCAGGAACAAATTCCTTTTTTATAAATTTAATTCATATAGAGATAAATTAAATTGCGATTGGAACAAATGTAATTTCTCTCGGAACAAATTTCTTTACACGAAGTTTGATTTTCATGAAACGAAAATTGATTCCGCCTCACGATATGACTAGATAATTACAAATTAATTACAGTGGAATAGCGTTTGATTGGTACCCATTTCCGACCAGAAGAAGTATAAATAATTTGAGAATTAGCAGTCCACGGAGGAGGCAAGAAGCACAGGTCGGAAATATACGATTAGCCTTCGATACTTCCTTTTCCCTTTTCTTTTAAATCACGTTCGTTGGTCTTCCTCGCGTTTCAGGCGCGCGATTCTTCCGCGCTGAGGCATCCGGTGAATTTTTAAACTCTCCACGATACTAGACAGCAACATCCAGTAACTAACGAAGAATATTAAAAGCAGCATCGTTGCGCTTTAATAATTACTTGCCGTGCTTCAAGAATGATTGCGCTCCATCGATCGGTATTACAAATAACTTCCTGCTATTACGTCGATCCTCTCGGTCGGTACACACTCGATGCCCACTTTCGTCGTTTTGAAGAATGATACAATGTTGTCGTGTTTATTACATAATCGTGAAATACAAAATTTGTCACTGTGTTCTTTTTTTAGAAAGTGATACATTTTCTTGCTTTTGCAAATTGTTGACTTTTTTACTTTTATCGTATTTATTGTGAGGTTATAATACTTTTTAGCATTTGAGGTTAATTTACATTCATGGAAAAATGATTGAATCAGATAATTAAAGGGTCAAAGATACAAGAATAGTGCTAGGTAAAGACTGTAATGGAAGATGATATTTAAATGATAAATTCAAAGTAAATAGATTTATAGGACATTCTGTATTACCTGAATATTCTATTTCACATAAAAGTACTTATCTCTTAGAATTATATAATTAAACTTGCTGAGTGTATAGTGAACACAGCTGGAGTATAAACTGAAACTCCCTGTATAAGTTGATATTTAACATAATTTAACTACATAACTCACTACTTAATTTAAAATTCACTGTATAAGCTGATATTTAATATATTCATATATCTGTCCATTTACATGCTCCTACAAAGTATGTCAAGTACCGCGTATTTCAAAATAAGTGGTCGTTCGTTGTAATTCGAAACCAGCCATTTTGTATTAAGAATGATAACGATGCATTTAACTAGTTTACTTCAGAAAATTTCAATCTACAAATTGATGCATCATATGTGCCATTCTATGATACTCTTCAGTCATTAAATCACGTCAGACTCTACATGTTCGAAATTGGTGATCTTTTTATTGTGTCCTTTAACCAGCCATTTTATACTAAAAATAACGACAATATATTAATGTAGTTAGTTTCAAGAAACTTCAATCTACAAATTGGTGTATCATAAATGCTATTTTATGATACTTTTCAGTCATCAAACCAAGCCAGACTCCACATGTTCAAAAAGGATGGTCTCTTTGTTAAGTTTGATAACCAGTCATTTTGTATTAAGAATAACGACAATATATTAATGTAGTTAGTTTCAAGAAACTTCAATCTACAAATTGATGCATCATAAGCGTCATTTTATGATGCATTTCAGTCATTAAATCACGTCAGACTTCACATGTTCAAAAAGGACGATCTTTTCACGGTGTCCAGTAACCACTTTGTATCTAGAATAATGACGACGCATTAATGTAATTAATTTCAGAAGACCTTAATCTACAAATTGATGTATCATACTATTCATTTATCAAGTCACTTCACATGTTCGAAATCGGTTTTGCTATGTAGTGTAACCACTTTGTATTAAGAATAGTGACGATGCGTAAATATAGCTAATTATATAATACTTTAAGCTTCAAACTGGTATAAAGTATCATTTCAAAGTACCTTCCCGCCATGATTTTCTTTTTGAAGTCGTCAAACTTCACGAATACCATATGCAACTCTTCAACAATTTCCTCGGGAAAAAACTAAGTAGTCAAACAACCGCAACAAGCTTCCTGATTCGTGTACATATGTCGATCTTGAAAGGTTGTCCATAAATTGTCCGGTCGGTATCATGAATTTTCCTTCCTCCGCGTTATCTTATCGGTCACGGCTGCCAAGAAGAAACAAGAGCAACGATAAAGGGGGAAAACGTGTACGGAACCCGTCGCCCTATTATCGCGTCGCTGGATCGACATTCCGCTCCGGTAATAATGATTACGGCGATAATAATTAAGGATAATTGGAGCAGAGTCGGGCACGCGACCCTGAGACCGGGCAGATGCGAGCTGCTTTCTCGAAACGCGTCGCGCTACAGCTGCGCGTGCACATGCAGATGTCGTGGACGGTAATGTTTATAAAGTCTCTTGATACTTTTCGTTCTTTCGACGATCGTACACCGTGTAATCGTCCTCTCTGGCTTCGTACGTTCGTAATTGCGATCCAGAATCGCGCGACTTTCATGAACGTTTAACATCGCCACGTTCGTGCTCTTGCTTTACAATTATAAATCGTAACACGTGTCTCGCGAGCTGAAACGTTGTTACGAGTTAATTGCGAATTGGATGCGCTGCCTTTTGCCTCATTAAACTCTTTCGCAAACTGTTAGAGAAATGTACTATTGTAGATATGGAGTTGTAAATTGTGGACATAATCGAGTGTCATTTGGGTTTTTAGGTTAAACTGACGGTGGATCATTAATTTCTGATCAAATGGATAAATCAGGTTCTTAAGTTGTTAGTAACATAAGTATACCTAAATTGGATAATAATAAGTAGACTGACAGTGGTTCATTAATTTTTGATCAAATAAGTAAATGAGGTTCTTGAGATGTGAGTATCACAAGTATACCTAAATTTGATAATAGTAAGTAACCTGACAGTGGTTGATTAATTTTTGATCAAATAAGTAAACGAGGTTCTTGAGATGTTACTATTATAAGTATACCTAAACTTGCTAATAATAAGTAACCTGACAGTGGTTCATTAATTTTTAATCAAATAAGTAAATGAGGTTCTTGAGATGTTACTATCATAAGTATACCTAAATTTGATAATAGTAGGTAACCTGACAGTGGTTGATTAATTTTTGATCAAATAAGTAAATGAGGTTCTTGAGATGTTACTATCATAAGTATACCTAAACTTGCTAATAGTAAGTAACCTGACAGTGGTTGATTAATTTTTGATCAAATAAGTAAATGAGGTTCTTGAGATGTTACTATCATAAGTATACCTAAATTTGATAATAGTAGGTAACCTGACAGTGGTTCATTAATTTTTGATCAAATAAGTAAATGAGGTTCTTGAGATGTTACTATCATAAGTATACCTAAACTTGCTAATAGTAAGTAACCTGACAGTGGTTGATTAATTTTTGATCAAATAAGTAAATGAGGTTCTTGAGATGTTACTATCATAAGTATACCTAAACTTGCTAATAGTAAGTAACCTGACAGTGGTTGATTAATTTTTGATCAAATAAGTAAATGAGGTTCTTGAGATGTTACTATCATAAGTATACCTAAATTTGATAATAGTAAGTAATCTCACGGTGGTCCATTAATTTCTGATCAAATGGACAAACAAGGTTCTTGAGGTATTAGTATCATAAGTACACCTAAACTTGCTAACAGTAATTAACCTGACGGTGGATCAATTCCTGATCAAACGAACAAACCTTGAGGTACCACTATCACGAGTATACCCAAATTTGATAACATAAGTATAACTAAATAAGTTAGATAAGGCAGATAAGTTAGGTAACACTGAGGTTAAATTCCGAGGGAGGCTGGTGTTAAATGGGTCAAAGATTATTCTTCGTCGCGACACAAAGCATGATTCGAGCACAGCATAAGGTTGTTCTCCATTCGTCCATCGAACAAGTACATACGTAGTACATATTTCCGATTGCCAGGCTCGATTCGAGAGACTCTCGTGGCCCTACGAACCTTTTCTCCTCGGAGACCCTTTGTGAGGGCCCACTTAGGCCCGGTATCCATGGACGAGATGAAAGAGACAAGAGTCCTCCAGCGACGCGATTGCACATTTTCTGGTCCGCGCCTATTCGGACCATTAAGCTCGAATCGACCGCTTTCAAATTAAATTCACCTAACGTTCTTTTCGTATTTTACCGAACACTAACAGCTATTTTCGTTATCGTACATTTTGAGAATACTCGGGTTTGAGGTTTTTTTTTATTTCATGACAGAAAAGTATCTTGAAACGTTACTGATGATGTGTCGATTGAAGCTTGAAGCTTTTTGGAAGTAATTACATAAATTTATAACTGATATTTTTTGTAGAAAATGACTGATTAGTAGTTGGAGCAAAGATTTACTTCTGAACATCATGTGTGACCACCACATGTGAAGTCTGATGACTTCATCAAATACTTATGATACATTCATTTGAAAGATAATGTTCTTAGAAAATAACTAGTTCAGTATATTATCGATGTTCTTAATACAAAATGGCTGATTATAATACATATGCACTATAAGGTCATCGATTTCAAACTTGTAAAGTCTGACGTCATTTGATGAATGAAAAGTGTCATAAACTGGCACATATGATGCATCGATTTCAAGGTTGAAGTAGTATGAAAATGACTGCATAAGCACATCATCGATATTCCTAATACAAAATGGCTGATTATCAAAGACAGCGAAAGATCATCAATTTTGAACATATGAAGTTTGACTGTAATTTGATGAATGAAAAGTATCACAAAATGGCACTTATGATACATGAATTTCAAGGTTAAAGTAGTACAAAAATGACTACATAAGTACATCACCGATATTTTCGACACAAAATGGCTGACTACCAAATATAACGAAAGGTCATCAATTTTGAACACGTAAAGTTCGACCGTAACTTGATGAATGAAAAGTATCACGAAATAATAGTTATGATACATCAATTTCAAGGTAAAACTTCTACAAAAATGACTACATAAACACATCATCAGAATTCCTAATAAAAAATAGCTGACAGTTACATCAAACAGTCATTGATTTAAGAACATGGGAATTATGACATCATTCGATAAAATTGAAATATGGCTTCCAAGTATTGCAACAAAATGAAGCTGCTTTATGGGTAGTTTCCAACGAAACCGTGAATTGTTTAAATGCGAGGTACACGAGGCGGATGTTCATTGTTCGATTGGAAATGAAAAATGCCTATGGCTGAGTCAGCAGGGAACACGTCGCGATGTTCATTTTCCCTTTATTATGTAAACGGACGCGCGTGTAATTGAGAAGAAAGGTATTTGTCTGTTTGTACTTGGTTATGCTGAATTATAATGCAACGCTAATTAAAATTTCATTTCCGTAACGCGTTCGATAATTTCATCTTTTGCTCGTTCTGTTCATTTTTAATTTTTCAATTCAGGGATTTAAAAATTGTATTTTGGAATGTTGTATGTGTGTAGAATAGGGGACTTTTTGGAGTTCGAAAATTTCTTAGGTTAAGGAATTGAAGATTGGAAGATTTCAAAGATAGTATATTTTGAGATTAAAAATTTTTGAAACTCCAAATTCTCCAAATTTTTAATTCTCGAAGATACAAAATCTTGAAATTTCAATCTTTCAAATTCCCAAATTTTTGAAGTTCCAAAGTTCCAAATGTTCACACTCACAAAATTTCAGAATTCTGAAATTCCAAATTTTCGAAGTTTCAAAACTCTAAAATTTCAAATTCTCAAAGTTCCAAAATCCTCAAATTCCAAGCTCAAATTCTCAAAATTCTTAAAGTTCCTAAGATTCCCAAAATTTCCAAAATTCCCAAAATTCCCCAAATTCCCTTAATTCTCAAAAATTCCAAAATTCCAAAATTCCAAAATTTCCAAAATTCCTAGAATTCCAAAAGTTCCCCAAATTCCCTTAATTCTCAAAAATTCAAAAATTCCCAAAATTCCTAGAATTCCTAGAATTCCTAGAATTCCAAAAATTCTCCAAAATCTCCAAATTCCCTTAATTCTCAAAAATTCAAAAATTCAAAAATTCCCAAAATTCCTAAAACTCCCAAAATTCCCAAAATTCCCAAAATTCCCAAAATTCCCAAAATATAAAAATGCCTACAATATCAAACCCTCGAAGCACAGAAACTAAAATCCTCCATCCACCTTCTACCACTCTCCCACCAAAAATAGAACACACAGAACTAAAAAACCGATTCCTGGATCACATTAGTAGGCGCCTTCGTGAATAATTACCCCGTCGTCCGTTAATTCGCAGGTGTTGCAGGTGCACGTGCACCATTTACCAGGAATTCGCGTCACCGGCGTCAACTCAATCGAAGCAGCTTATTACAAATTGACATTTCGAATGTTTTCTGTCGAATGCTACTCGACGGAATCGATGAACTGGAATTTCTTCTACGCTTTCTCTTTCGATTAAAACCATTAAATTACGAGCTGGCAAGGCTACTTTTCAACGGATACATAGGTTAATAATCTCACTTTCGACAAAGTCAATATATCGCCATCGAATCGGCGCTCTTTAATAATTTACTCGTTCAAGGATTTATTCGATGAGATTACGCTATCTTTAATTGCTAATTTAATTATTCTCTTGGTGTTTCATTGGCATTTTTTGATTAACTGATTTCTTGAAGATTTAATAATGTGAACTCAAGTTTAAGATTCAAGTTAAAGATTCAAGTTTAATATTTTTATTCAGTTCTTTTTTGGATTTGTATGTGTGTGATGAACATATGTTATACATGTATGACGTATGAATTTATATATACATAACTTGAGGATTAGGATTTAATTCAGGTAACATAACTTGAATTCAATTTTGTATAACTGGATATAACTCTAATAATATAGCTTGAATTCATACATATACATATATATACAAGGTGTCAATACTATAAGTATTAGATAATATAGGTTGTTCATAAATATTAGATAGTATGTTTGCAGAAATTTCTCTTAATATGCAAAGTGATTTAAAAATGTCTTAATTCTATAGTACTTTATTACAATACATCATAGCACTTCATTATAATAAATATTACAGTACTTCACACATAAAATTTCAAAATCTGAAAAGATGTAATATATTTCATAAATGAAGAGAATAACAAGGCAGAATTTAGAATTTTTCATAAATTTCATCGACATTTGGTTTTCTTTAACAACCCTGCATTACCAAATATATTAAATACAAAGTTTCATAATAGTATCTTCATATTTCTATACATACAAGTTGATCAGTAAACAGTAAGTCTCTCTATAATTGTATCTCAGTATTAACACAAGTGTGCTCCGCCATTTTATATCGAAAGAAACATAAATCTTCCATAGACATGTTTAAAGTCTCCTTGAAACGTGACTGTACAAAGAAACTCGTTGAGCTTCACAAGAAATTAAATAACACATTCTGACACGTTTTCTACAGTTTCCGTAAACTTTTTTCTCGACGATTAACCGTGAGATTGCGTTAATCGAGAGATTTTATTTCTCGCACGATCTTGATTATCTTTTATCATTGTTGACATTGGAGATTTGAGAATTATAAAATTTAGATTTGTGGAAATTTCGGAACTTTGAAGGTGGAATTGGAAATTTAGGAATTCGGGAATTTGGGAATTTAGGAATTTGGGAATTTGGGAATTTGGGAATTGGGGAATTTAGGGATTGGGAAATTTAGGGATTGGGAAATTTAGGGATTGGGAAATTTAGGATTTGGGGAATTTAGAATTTTGGGAATTTAGGAATTTGGGAATTTAGGAATTTAGGAATTTGGGAATTTGGGAATTTGGAAATTTAGGAATTTGGGGATTGGGAAATTTAGGATTTGGGGAATTTAGAATTTTGGGAATTTAGGAATTTGAGAATTTGGGAATTTAGGAATTTGGGAATTTAGGAATTTAGGAATTTAGAAATTTGAAAATTTAGAAATTTGGGAATTTAGAAATATGGTAATTTAGAAATTTGGAAATTTAAGAATTTCGGGAATTTAGGAATTTGGAAATGTAGCAATTGGGAATTTAGAAATTTAGAAATGTAGGAATCCTAATTTGAGAAATTTGGAATTTTCTAAAATTGGAAACTAAATAATTTTATAACTCCGGAATTTGAAACTTTAGATTTGCAAAACTCGAAAATTTCTAATAATAAAAAAGCTCAAAATTCTTGCCATAATAACACTATTCTAATAACTCCACACATTTATCTCCCTCTAGCATATAAAGTAACACATAAAGCCACGTGTTCCACCGGTGGCCATATCAAGCTTCAAACAATTAAACACGATTCCCGGCTGAAACACAAAACCCTTTATTCAGTTCCGTATCGAAGTCGATGTTTGAAAGGCACAACAATAACAGCTCTGCAACAAGATCAAGTTATCAAGAAGAGAACGGTGGTCACGTTGATAATAATTAATTCAATGTCCGCGACACGAGCTCGTTCACCTTCGAGTCAGCTAGTAATTAAGCAACGTCTGCTGCAGTTTTCCCTTCTCTATCCTCTCTGGTTCTTGCTTTTCTACACGGCAATTTCTTCTGCAAATGCCTGAGCAATAAGTCACCGCGACACCATGCTGAACGTGGGAGGTTGAGATCATCGAGGCTACGATGCTTTCCCTCGTCTCGATTCTCATCTCGGCTGCTCTTGTCTCCGCTTCTATACAGGGTGTTTCACAACTAACTCTGTCTCTGTCAGGGTGTTTCTTCTAACAGAACTGTAGCTTACGTGATTCTGAACAACTTTTTCTTCTGCAAAAATTGGGTTTGAAGCTTCGTTTCAGAATTATGGAAGAAAAACATTCGGCAATCAAAGTTGCTTTCGTATCTGCGCGCGCAATTCTCGCGTCTGCGCGCGCACTTCTCGAGTCTGCGCGCGCAGAAGTATTAAATTATTTTTCCTTAATAACTCAGAAACGAAGCTTCCAATTAAATTTTTGCAAAGGAACGAGTTGTTCAGAATAATGTCAGCTATAATTCTTTTGCTGGGATGACAGTAGTTGTGAGACACCCTGTATGTCCTTTACTCTTCTTTCTTTCTTTTTCAATCGCGAGCAGAATTGTTTTTCTGCAGCCGCGAGCGAAATTTATACCGCTCGCAAACTCTTTGCAACGTACATGTGATTCACGCGATAACAATTTAATCTTACTGCTCGGAAGATTTGCAGTTTTTATTTTGGACGAAAACAATTTTCTCAATTGTTTTTATTTAATATTTTTATCGTATAGTTTTACAGCCACTAGAAAAAGTATTTGGCACAAAGAACACCGTATCGTTCTCATAAAATATGAAAATCCCTAAGAACGAGATTACGTCTCACCTAACACCACACACCAAAAAAAGTAGAAAGTTAATTTCTCCGTAAAGTACCGATAAAAAGGCGCTTCTAATCATCAAAGTCATCGTCGGTCAAATTACTCTACCCACTTGTTTCGCGCAATCAAACCTGGACAACGGTTTCTACAGCGCACGATGCAAATAAAAATAATTCGACGCGCGGTAATAATTGAAGGCTCGCGTGATACACACTGCATGTGCACAGGCGTTTATTACTTATCGAGCAATCAGCGACCTACGATCATTAGAATATTCGTGAAATTGCGACGTTGGAAGCGTGGCAAACAGTCGTCGAATTATCCGAGTGAAATTTTTTGCGCGGTTAATACCCGCTCGATTCACCCCTTTTTCCCTGGGTTCGAGTTAAGTATGGTAATTAGGCTCGCAGATGTGAAAGTTGACGTGCGAAATTGTGCTGATTCGATGATTCTAAGAAGGATCTTAAGGTTACAATCGGTAATTAACGCAGTAAGGGATAATTGGGTGTGGATGTTACATATGTGTGTATGTTCAATGATATTTTTTTATTGTTGCGTTATAATAAGCTGCATATGTTGTTTACTCATATATGGACATTGTGTATGATCAATGTATATGAACAATGAAGACAGTTTAAAACAAAGTGGCAGACATTGAACTTGTAAGAATTGATCTGATATACAGATTATGGGTTGACATCATATGTGAACAATCTTTAGTGTAACATATTACACATATGTACATCCATATATTATATACATATATCACTGTAACCTTTTGAACACGTCTTTTTGTCAAACTTAGTAATGAATTTTATTTAGATTTTAAAAATGGAGAACAACGATAAATATATAAGAAAACATAAAATAATGAAAGGGATTGAAAAATAAAGTAATTCAAATACTTATTCTTCATCTCAACAAAAGATAACCTATCAACCAAAGCACTGTATCAAAGTATCTATGGTTCAAAATAAGGAGCCTCTGATTCGTTATGAAATTTATCATGGGAGAATGATAAAATTCTTTATCATGAAAGTTTTCAAAAATGATTTATAATGAAAGTTTCCAAAAATGAATGAAGTGCAATAAAATGCATAAAATGAATATTAGTCCAAGTGCAACTAAAGTCAATGGCTGACACGTCAAGCAACCTAGCTGATTAATATAATAGTATCTGATCAATGTAACAGTCAATGTATCAGTGGTCAGTGTAATCGATGTAACACTGGTCAGTACAGTGGTCAATGTAGCAGTGGTTAATGTAGCATGTCCAATACCGTGGTCAGTCAACTTGTACTGGTCAACATAATTATCTGCAATTATGTTAATATAACATGTTGAATTAATATAACCCGATCTACTCATTAACCTAACCTGATATACTCAATCAAGCATATAGGAACAAAATCTCATCAACTTCTCAATGTAGCAAAACGATGCACTTTCAAAATGGAAGCTAATGCAAATACGTGTTAGGAAGCTGCATATAAGACTTAGTAAGATGGTAATTGAAAAGAGATTAAGAGATGAGGAAATGGAAAGATAGATTTAGCTTAAGAATAAATAGAGCGTGAGGATAAGAGTCGAGGACGATAGAGAGTTGAGAAGAGCCTCGGTGCGTACAGTTGCTCCTTGGGGGGCACAAAAATACCGCGGTGAAATAAAACTCCGTCGACGGCATATTTAGAGTTCCGTTTCAACGAGAAGCGGTTCAGGTCCACTCTTGGAATGGGATCTTTGAACTCATTCCGAGCGGAAAGACCGTTCGTCAGCGGCGAACGCTGCGTACAGTCGGGAGCAAATTTGGCGGATGGAGAGGTGATGGGGGAGGAGCTTGGTGGTGGGCTTTTTTTTGCAAATTTTGCAGATTTAGGTGGTTTCAGGTATGGGGATTTGGAAATTGCAGGGTGTGAAAATTTGGAGATTTTGGTATTTTCGGATTTGCATAATTGGATGAGCTGAAATTAGAAAATTTGGGAATTTGGAAATTTGGGAATTTGGGAATTTGTGAATTCAGGAATTTGAGAATTTGAGAATTTTAGAATTTGGGAATTCAGGAATTTGAGAATTTGGGAATTTGGGAATTTGGGAATTTGGAAATTTGGGAATTTAGAAATTTGGGATTTCAGAAATTTGAAAATTTAGGTATTTGGGAATTTGCAATTTTGGAAATGTGAAAGTTTGGAGATTTGCAAATTTGGATGTGTAGAAATTAGGAAATGTAGAAATTTGAATTTTAGGGAATTTAGAACACCCCAAATTTGGAAATTTGAGAATTAGTAAATTTTTGAGTTTTGTAAATTTGAAAATTTGCAACTTCCTAAATTTAAAAATTTAAAAATTAACAAATATGAAAGCACAAAAATTAAAAAATTTGAAATTTTCAAAACCATACTTGATAAACTTAAAAATATGAAAAATTGTAGAGTTAAAAATTTGAAACAAAAAGTCATTGTTTAAATAATTCGTGCGTCCAAATTTTTTCAGTAAAAACTCATAATTCTCGCAATTAATGAAATTATACAAATTTTTAACTTGCATCTACATTTTTACGGTACCTCCTCAAAATACACTACATCTCGAAAAAGCGTACAAACTTTCACAGAGCGTGTTTGCTTAAATTGAAACGCTAAACACACCGCTCACAAGCGACAATTAAATTTCCAACCTGTTGTGTGTCTAATTGTCAATTAAGAGCGTCCGCATTAGCGGCACGATATCGAAATAATGAGGGAAAAATGCGAATGAAACGAGTACACTCACCGGCAGGATACGTAGAAATCGTAGGGCGGACAACATAAATATACAATTTGTGTTTTTTTTTTCACTCACCTGAAACAGAAAAAACAAAGGGAATGTTTAGTGTTACAGTTATGATATTGATAATAGAAGGTCGTTGCTCTGTTGCGAGGTTAAGAACCTCTGCTAATGAACTAATTTATGAACTGAAAGAGAACGGACACAAGAAATGATAGAATTGTACACTCGAGTGCAATGTAGGCTTCTTTTGAATGTGGTTACATGGAGATTTAGAGATGGTTTTTGATTTTTGGGGTTTAGGTGTGGTTGAGTATTTTTAAATTAGTGAATTTCTACATTTTTTAATATTGAATTAGCAAGGCTCTTTTGGGGGAATTTTTCACTCTTTTCTGAATTGTGGAAATTCATTAATTTTCATATTTTAAGTACATTTTTGAATTTTTTAAATTTGATATCTTCAGGTTTTCACAGTTTTCAAGTTTTTCAAGTTTTCCTCTAATTTCATATTTGAAAATTCTAAAAAATCCAGGTGCTCAAATTATCAAATTCGTATATCATCTATATCTCTAAATCCTCAAATCCATGCTTCATAAATCTCCAAATCCCTAAATACATATGTAGCAAATCTCTAAGGATGCAATTCAGCAAATCCTCAGGTACGTATTTACCAAATCTCCAAATTCCCAAGTCTATGTTTCCCAAATCTATAAATATCCAATTACATATTTCTGAAATCTCCAAACTCCCAAATCCACATTTCCCAAATCTCTAAATCTCCAATTCCATATTTTCCAAATCCCCAATTCCATATTTTCCAAATTTCCAAATCTCCAAATCCACATTTCCCAAATCTCCAAATCCCCAATTCCACATTTCCCAAATCTCCAATCCCCCAAATCCATATTTCCCAAATCTCCAAATCCCCAATTCCATATTTCCCAAATCTCCAAATCCCCAATTCCATATTTTCCAAATTTCCAAATCTCCAAATCCACATTTCCCAAATCTCCAAATCCCCAATTCCACATTTCCCAAATCTCCAATCCCCCAAATCCATATTTCCCAAATCTCCAAATCCCCAATTCCATATTTTCCAAATCTCCAAATCCCCAAATCACCAATCCCCCAAATCTCCTAATCCCCAATTCCACACCTCCCAACTCTCCAAACCCCCAAATCCACATTTCCCAAATCTCCAAATCCCCAATTCCATAATTTTCCAAATTTCCAAATCCCCAATTCCACGCCTCCCAACTTTCCAAAACCCCAAATCCACATGTCCCAAATCTCCAACTCCCTCAAATCCACATTTCCCAAACCCCCAAACCTCCAAAACTCCAACTTCCCCAAATTTCACCACATGTAAACATTTTTTAAATACCACCATCAAAACTTACTCCGAGTAAGCATATCCTTTGTCACAATCTTCTCATCCAATCTTCAAAACCCTTCACTCTTCCATTAACTACCTTCCACTACCAACACCAATCAAAAACGACAAACTTCAGCTCACTAATTATACTAAAACCAAACACTAACCGATACGAAAGCAATTACGGACAATCGAAAATAAGTATAAGTCTGATAAGTAAAACATTGATTGAGGGAACCCATATCCCGCCACTGTTTCGACGACACTAACGGATATTCACTAATTTCCTGAAAATCTATCGCGTTTGCTTTTGTGAGTAGAGGGGATGAACAACGGACCTCAAACATGATCCTTCTTCACGATTGGCCGATTTTCATTTCGAAATAGAAACCTTATGGGGCGTAAAATTTCACGGTTCAACGTGTTTTCGAATATGGTCACAGGTTCTCGATTAATTCAGTGGCTATGCAACGGTTATTTTTGGATAACGATCTGACAGCCCTGGGATCAACAAAATTATTTTTTAAAAATAAAAGCCCTCTTTTTTTATTATTAACCTTTAAGGGATTAGGGAGGGAGACACTCTTGAACAGTGGAAAATGGGAGGCAGAAATAATGGGGACGTGTGAAATATTTGTTTTATATTTAGATTTGTCCCAGCTTTTGAAATAATATTATTGGTTATAAATAGTAACAAGAACAATTTTATGGAGAATATAAAATATTTTTATTATGAGAATATTAGTATTGATACTAATTTTGATGTAGCATTATAATAAAAATAAAAATGAAAAATTAAATAAATTAATCTGTTGAGGTTATTCATTATTGATTTGTGATATTCTATTGCAAAAATTATGTAAGCTTTTCATTAATATAGTGGCAGTAAAATTTATTAAGAATATGAGCATCATTGTAACATTAATTATACTCAGAACGTGTCCTCCTTTTTGCATCTTTTATCAGATCGAATTATATGTGAGGATCCGTTCAGCACCCACACAGCAGTTAACATCTTAATTACAGCATAATTAACCCACTTTAACTTGTCTCCGTTTAGAAACTCTGAATTTGTAATTTTGAACGTTACATTAATTTAATGCAAACTTTGCTTCGTTCACTTTTTGTGATAATGGAGAGGCGTGTTATTTAAATTTCAAATTTAGGTTCTATGAATATGATGAATAAGGTGATGGACAAAGTGGTGAACAAAATAGTGAGAAATATAGTAAGTAATATGATGGATAAGATGATGGAGAAGGTGGTCATAGAAGAGCAAACAAAATGGCGGTCAAAGAAGTAAGTAAGATGGTGAATAAGATGGTGGACAAGACTGCAAATAAGATGATGGACAAGATGGTAAACAAAATTGTGGATAAAATGTTAAACTACATGATGGACAAAATGGTGGACAAGATGGTGAATAAAATGGTGAACAAGATGGTGAATAAAATGGTAAATAAAATAGCAAATAAAATAGGGAATAAGATGGTGAACAAGGTAGAGAACAAGAAGCTGAATAAGATGATGACCAAAACAGTGAACAAAACACTATACACGATAGACAAGATGGCGGACCAAATAGTAAACAAAATGGCGACCAAGATGTTGAGCAAAACGACGAACAAACCCTTAATTATTCAAATATAATCAGAATTCAAAAGATCGTGACAAAATAATCACTTGACAAAGTAACACAAGTTTAAAAGTGATTTTTATATTAGATTTTTTATCTACAACCACTGTTTTAATTAGTACTACCCGTTGTAAGAATCCGGCACTTACTTAAGCAAGAAAGGAAACTATTCAGGGGTAATGGAGAACAAGCAGGGTCGGGTGTTAAGGTACGAGACGGTGATTAATGCTCGACAGCTTCGAACAGCGCAAAAGAAACGAGAAGAAGCTGCACGAAAAACTGTAAGCATACCGAAGAAATCTTGAACATGCTCGACATGTTTAGTCTGTAGATTCTTTAGCGGTATAATAAAGATCTCTCGATTCTTTTTCTCTTTTGCAAAATGCAAGCACGCACACTTTCACTTTCATGTTAGTTCTTTGAACCGTAAATGATCATTTTTTAGATGTTAATCTTTCGTGCGGTCTCGTTATAGTTTATCGAGTATACTTCGTTTGGTTTGAGGTTATGTAATGCAAGTTTGGAAGTAATTAGATAAGCATTATGGGATCAAAAATAATTTTACAAGAATTACAGTAAAAAGAATTGTAGAAGTACAAGACCAAAAATAAATAGACAAAAATTACAAGATTAAAAATAATTTCTGACAAGAATTACAAGATTAAAAATAATCTCTGACAAGAATTGCAAGACCAAAAATAATTTCTGACAAGAATTGCAAAACCAAAAATAAATTCTGACAAGAATTGCAAGACCAAAAAATAAATTCTGACAAGAATTACAAGATTAAAAATAATTATTCAAGAATCACTATTCGACTGAATAATAATAAAATTCTTCATCTGCAATTATTTAGTAATATACAAATTACTACACTTGCAGTATCAACTTCTTCTAACAAAATCAGTTTTTAAAAATTGCTAAAAATATAAATAAAAATATTCAAACTTCCGTCTCCATTAATTCTAAAAAATTGATTTCAAAGTCTCATACACTACAGCTAAATAAGTAATCCTAATATTTAGCGTTTATTTATTATATACTATTTAATACCATTTCAAAGAAACTTTTTGCTATTTCACTCTTGTGACTCATTCTTTATAGAAGTTCAAAGGGTCTCAGTATCACTTTTTATGTACCAAGGAACAAATTTTCCCTTGTGAATGTCTGGCAACACCCACACAGGGTTCCAAATTCGTAATAAAGCAATGACTAACACGAAGAGGCAAGATCCAGGCCCTTATTCACCAGCTGATTCAGAGGACAGCTCCCTTCTAAATACACTCGGCTTTAATTATGTATTTCGTAGAGAAGGGGCGCCTTTCCACTCATTTTACCGTCAATGACTCATTTTAGCCTGTGGGCTAACGCACACGCAGCTATTTTCTTCGTTTCAAAAGACCTAAGTGCTGCTTCTATCTCTTATCTTGGGATATTGCTGTTTGGACAATTGTAGGTATCTCTATACAATATTTTCTCAGGTAGTCTCTTGTATCGACGTTCAATCGTTTGTGTTGCAAACAATGTAGTCATTTTATATTGTAGTGTAAAATGATCGATGACGGTTCTATTCCTGTTTTTCAACATCTTTAATCAATCTTCGAAAATAAAATTTGAAGAGAATGATGGATATATTGGAAACATAATGTGATTTAATGTATTTGAATATTTCAATGTAATTTAATAATTTGAAGAAATTAGAATAAATTGCAAATAGTACTAATTTTGTGAAGTAATAATTCTAAGTGAAAAATAAAAAAAAAATAAAAAATTTTTACAAACAAAACTAAACAGTGTCAATAATAGTTGTAGAAGTCTATAAGAAATTCTTTAAATATATACTTCAAACATTTAGATATGTACATAAATTTTTGTTTCAAACAAAAATAGCAGTCCAAATAAGACTTTAACTTGTTCATTAAAAATACACAACAATGACAGGCGCAAATAATAAATATTAATTCTGAAAGAGTTAGTAAAGTTGCAGGACATATTTCACGTTATCTCATTGAAAATTTTTTCCACATCAGTGTCAGTAAAAACGAGGAAATTAGTCTTTTATAAAAGGCAAAGCAAAATCCAGTCTTTTTATCGTCGTCGGTTTTGTTGTCGATAATGGACAGGAGACGGTCGTTTCCAGATAACTGTTTCGCAAGGTGTTCCGATAACGCGGTTCGGACACAACCGCTTGGAAATTGCTGGGAAACTTTCCCAAACCACTAACAAGGGCCTCGAAGAACCAACCGGAAAATGGAAGGCTGCGGTATTTGGGAAAAAAATGTCTACCAAAAAGATAGCGATAGTGTGACAAGAAAGCTATGCAGTTTGAACGATACATAAATGTTTCTTGAGAAATTCCTAAATTTCCAATTTCTCAATTTTTAAATTTCCATATTTGTCTAAGTCCTAATTTTCCAATCACTAAGTTTTCAATTTTTCAATTTTTCAATTTTTTAACTTTTCAAGTTTTCAATTTTGCAATTCTGCAATTTTTCAATTTTTCGATTCTTCAATTTTTCAATACTTCAATTTTCCAATTCTTCAATTTCTTAATTCTTCAATTATTAAAGTTTTCAATTTTTTAACTTTTCAAGTTTTCAATTTTTTAATTCTTCAATTCTTCCATTTTTCAAGTTTTCAATTTTTCAATTATTCAATTTGCAAGTTTTCAATTTTCCAATTATTAAATTTTCAAGTTTGCTAATTTTCCAAATGTTAAAATTGAAAATTGAAAATTACCAAACCTCTAAACAACACATTTCAAATAATAATATTATCAATTTCCAAAATAACCAATCATTCCTTCTTCTCAACTCTACCAAAATCCAACCGAAGCAAATCAACTAATTTCTGAAAATTCACTATACAATTTACCACCAGCTTTTGACCGACTTTCACCGGAAACAACTGTTTTTTAAAACGACTCGTTTCCGTTCAATGACAGTATTACCTCCGATCAAACGGATCCGCCTTTCCTCTCGCGATTATTTTAATTACCAGCTGCCTTCTCCACGAACGCAATCGTTGTTCGTGTTAATTTCCGCGATTAGCATAGATACAACTGTTCTACACCTTTCGAGGTGCTTATAATTTTCTGGGCCATAACGTTTACCACGCGCCGATCCACTTTCCCGGGCCACGTTCTCTCTGTATTTCACTGCGGCTCTACGGGGAAAAAAGATAATCTAACTCCGACAATATTTTGCATTATTCATTCGAGGCGTTCACGCGTTGCTTTTACTACTCTCAGGACAATGTTCCAGTTATGTTGCTTCAAGGATTCCGTCTGAGAAATTATTTCTACGTGATATTCTAATGAGTGGATCCGAGAGATTTTTCTTTTCGTATTTGTTCGTGCAAGGAAATAAAAGACGAGGTCTGTTGATGATATTAATATAACATTTTTGAAAGTATATTTATTGATTGTGTATGTTGATGCAATGATATGAACGCAATGTAATTATATGAAGAACTTAAATAAATTTTTTTAATTGAACATAAAAGAAAATTATCTTGAAAAATAATTGTAAATGATTTTCGGTGATGATACAAAAATAATGTTGTCAATAAAGTCAGGTGTAGTTACAACTCAATGTACTAGTGTACAATTAATGTCTTAAAAATATAAATGCACGTATGTATATGTATGTATGAACATGTATGTCTGTACACACACATGCATGCACATATGTATATTTGAATTCACAAGAAGTATGTCTTCGACTTACAACATTCAACAAGATTCAATATAATTTAACATCATTTAATATCGTCTAACATAATCTAGTATCATTCAGTATTATTAAACATAATCTTATATCATTCTTCTCAAAATATTCAAACGTTAGAGCACATATGTAAAGTACATCACTATTCCCTGCTTCAAAACCACAAATCGAAAATAATTGTACCTACGTAATTAACAAATAGTAAAATAATAACCAGTGGATAATTGCATTGTATTTAAAAATATGATTTATTGAAATATTGTATAATCGCGATGAGTCACGAGCGAAATAAGCAGGCTCTGCTAAAAAAAAGTACCATATAACTTTCGATCGTGTGCAACATTTGCAAAACGTGTTTTACTCGCTTTCAGAAATCAGCTGACTCATTATAAAACATTAACTTCAAATCAGACCGAGCAGTCGGTTAAATAATAACGCGTGTTTACTGTTACACGATTAAAGAGAATTTAATGGAACATGTCGCGATATCAGTAGCATTGAAATACATATAAAATGAGTAATCGTATCAAAGGGAGGGCTTATTGAAAATAAACTTGTGCCATTGAGTTATTATATGTTGCGCTAATTATACTTTATTTGTGAGATGCTGATATGTTTGCAACCTTTGATACTTTATTGAAATTCAACGGAATAAATTTTCTGTAAAAGAAGAGTAACGTTTGAATGAAATGTTTATGAAAGAAAATTCATATTTAAGGAAGATGTGCATAAAACAAAATTTATATGTAAGAAAAATATTCGTGTAATAGAACAAATTTAAAAAAAAATATTTGCGGGACAACTATTAAAATAACAGTTATAATATTTGCAAAAGAACAACTATTCAAACTCTAAATTTAGTTGTAAATTACATAGTCTGATAGTCTCCTTTTTATAAGAAAGAAAATTGATCACAAACGATATTAGATTTTACCACAAAAAAAATCAGAATGAAAAGAAAACAGATTTTAAAAAATTCCAACATCGACAATTCTTAAGCCATCAAAATTAAAATGTCATTAAAACGTTAAAAAACGATGACGATATCCATCAAAAAACTAAACTATGATGCTAATGACGGCTACATAACAGTCCAAAGTAAACTACTTTTTATCTTACATAATCATAAACTGATTTCTAATATTTTTTAACACGTGATACTATACTTCAATTTTATCGATTGCAATATTGTTATTTTTCAGAAATAAATTACATAAAATGTCATATAACAGTCACGACAGAATAACGTAGTACTGTACCGTGTTCTACATCCAACATCTGTCTATCTCAACGTTCGTTCATAAATGAATAAATTTATTCAAAGAAGCTGCGGTTCAAGCACAGTCAAAGGTAAACATCGTGTTCAAACCAAAATGTCAAATGTTAAGCAGCTAATCTACTTGCAAATTGCTTCGCAATAACTGCAAGTATAAAAATAGTCTCAAGTTATATCGCATGTCCTTGCGATAAAAAGATGGAATTTTTATGCGGTGAACTGTTCTCCAATCTGGTTTATATAGTTTAAACGAACGTTACGTTCCAATATTGCAATGCACTATATTCGAATGTTTCTCAATTTCTAAATGACCAAATTCTGAAATTTCACAAATCTCTAAATTCACAAATTCTTAAATTTCCAAGTTCCTAAATTCAGGAATTCCTAAATCCCCAAACTCAATAATTTCCAAATATAGAAATCCATAAATACCTAAATTTCCAACTTCCTAAATTACTATATTTCTAAAATCCCAAATCGTAAAATAAAAAATAAAAGGATTTCTGATTTTATTCTGATTCAATGTTATTAATTTCTCGAGCAATTAAAATCGCACTAGGTACTTTCTTTCATTCCGAAACAAGGTTAAATTCTTCACTCCTTGAAGAAGAAATTCTCCGTTTGAAGTGAAGTTCGAAAGCAGAATATAGTGCACGTCGTCTCACATTTTTTTCTTCTACAAACGCCAGAAAAAAAAACTTAGAAACAAGGTTAAATTCTCCACTCCACAAAGAAGAAATTTTCCTTTTAAAATCAAGTTTGAAAGCAGGATGTAGCTCAGGTCGTTCAAGACTTATCTTTGACAAAGTCCAGAAAGAAGAAAACTTGTAAGAAACCTGAAAATTTGCATGAAGAAACTTTGCGTTTGAGTTTTAAAGCAAGATGTAGGGAGATGATTCGAGACTTGTTTCCCCAAGGCCAGAAAGAAGAAGAAAACCTTACAGAAACACGAAAACTTTTCACGAAAATATTTTTCCATAAAGAAACAATTTTCCATTTAAATTCGAAAGCAAAATATACCTCAGATGGTCTGAGATTTGTCTCCCCAAGGCCAGAAAGAAGAAGAAAACCTCATAGAGACACGAAACTTGTTCACAAAGAAATTTTTCCATAAAGAAGAAATCGTATAAGTTTGAAAGCAAGATGTAGTTCAGATGGTCTGAGATTTGTCTCCCAAGGGTAGACATAAGATGAAAACTTGCAACATAAAAATTTTTTAAGAAGAAATTTTCTATTTAAATCAGAAAGCAAGATACAGCGAAGATTTGTCTCCCCAGGGCCAAAAAGAAGAAAACTTGCAAGGAACACGAAAATTGTTCATAAACAAATTTTTCCATGAAGAAGAAATTTTCTGTGTAACTTCGAAAGCAAGATGTAGTTCAGATGGTCTGAGATTTGTCTCCCAAGGGCAGACAGAAGATGAAAACTTGCAACATGAAAATTTTTCAAAAAGAAATTTTCTATTTAAATCAGAAAGCAAGATACAGCTAAGATTTATCTTTCCAGGGCCAAAAAAAAGAAAACTTGCAACACGAAAATTTTTGCAGGTAAAAATTTTTTCATAAAGAAGTTTTCCGTGTAAGTTCGAAAGTAAGATGTAGCTCAGATAATCTAAGATTTATCTCCCCAAGGCCAAAAAGAAGAAAACTTGCAAGAAACACGAAAATTCTTTCATAAAGAAATCGTGTATTGGAATGAAGATATAGGAGATTTGTCCTCCGAAGTAAAGAACAAGAAAAGTTGTAAGAAACACGAAAATCGCATTCGACCCGTTGACCCTAACTACGATCCCATCAAACTTTGCCCCGTGAAAGCCAGGCTGTAACCTGTATCACAGTTATCCCCGACCAGTAGCGTGTCTCTTTCCGGCGACGGGACAACGGGAGATCGGTTTCCGGTTTGACGGTAGAAAAACGAACGAACAGGGTCGTTAATCCCCTGCGGGATGACGAGGCAGGAGGAGGAGGATATAGTATAGTAAACGTGACTCATGCTCGTTCAGAGAAGAAACGCGAAGACGACAACGATGGTATAGAAGGGAGGACACGATGGGAAGTGGGAAAAGAGCCGAAGCCCGCCATAACACCAGGCAAAGTAGACTTGTGAACGTAAACTTGCTAAACGTGCCTTCGAGTCTTCCGCTCGCTGTCCTCTTTGCCGCGAGGCGAGAACGTGACGCTCGAAAGAACTCAATCGAAGATTATGCGTATACACCTTCAACGACCAACCATTGTGTAATGTATGTGGTTAGTGCGATCGGTTGGTAAACAGAGTGCTTCGATGGTAATGTTCGAATACTCGAATGCGATCAATCGTGAGCTACTTTACTCTTTGTGCGATGTGACTTTTGTGCAGGTTTTCGAATGGTATTTAAGGTGTTAAGATTTAAGTTAAGGTTTAATTCCCAAACTCTCAAGTTCCAAATTTAAAAAATTTTTAAACATGCAAATTCTAAAATTTCTGAATCCATAAATTACCAAATTTCCATCTTCTCAAATTCCAAATTCCTTAATCCCTAAATCCCCAAATTCTAAAATTTCCAAATCACTAAATCACCAAATTCCCAACTTCCCAAATCCCTAAATACCCAAATTCTAAAATTTCTGAATCCCTAAATTACCAAATTTCCATCTTCTCAAATTCCAAATTCCTTAATCCCTAAATCCCCAAATTCTAAAATTTCCAAATCACTGAATCACCAAATTCCCAACTTCCCAAATCCCTAAATACCCAAATTCTAAAATTTCTGAATCCATAAATTACCAAATTTCCATCTTCTCAAATTCCAAATTCCTCAATCCCTAAATTTCCAAATTCTAAAATCTCCAAATCCCTAAATAACCAAATTCCCAACTTCCCAAATCCCTAAATACCCAAATTCTAAAATTTCTGAATCCCTAAATTACCAAATTTCCATCTTCTCAAATTCCAAATTCCTCAATTCCTAAATCCCCAAATTCTAAAATTTCCAAATCCCAAAATAACCAAATTCCCAACTTCCCAAATCCCTAAATACCCAAATTCTAAAATTTCTGAATCCCTAAATTACCAAATTTCCATCTTCTCAAATTCCAAATTCCTCAATTCCTAAATCCCCAAATTCTAAAATTTCCAAATCCCTAAATAACCAAATTCCCAACTTCCTAAATCCCCAAATCCCCAAATCCCCAAATTTCCCAAATTCCCCAAATTCCCAAATCCTCAAATCCACAAGACCCAAAATCCCTAACCCCAAAAAAGAACTCTCACCACCTCAAATTACTCTTCTCATTTCTCTCACATCACACTTTAAACCACTCCCTAATTTCATCCCCCGTTAACCGCATTTCATAATGCACCTAATTTCCTCAAAGGAACCCAGCAAAAAATACCCAATAATAAAGAACGTTATTATTTTCGTCATAAAGAAATCCGAAAGGGGTATCGGATTAACTTGCGCGAGGGTGTCCACAACACTAAATTCGATAAATTGGGGGGATACGGTGTAACGAAGGGGTTTAACTCCGAAAGCACCATAGTCGATGGCCATAATTTTTTCCCTTTTTTTCCCTCATTATAGTCCACGATAAGGATCATCCTACATTGTCGGAGAGGGTTCCTTTGCCAGTAGAGATCCTTCATCGCGAGGCTGTATATAACCAGCAGCCGATATTTAAATCTGCTTTGGTAACAATGAACGGCACAAACGGCCCCTTAATCCGCAAAAATGTGTCCTTTGTGCCCGCTGTTGGACACACCCCACCTCCGTCATCCCTTTAAAAGCTAGTTTATGGAAGCTATTGGCTATCCTGTGACACCCCTTCAAGTTCCTGTGGCTAGTATTCAAGTTGCCCTTTTTCCAGGACCCTTTGTTGCGACCATGTTTACGTACGTGCGAACGCTATCGACGCCCTGGATATTGCTCCCTTTTCCTAAATGTTACTTGTCTGTACTTGATGCTATAAGATTATATAATTTTATTACGAAGTTAAAATAGTGGTTTGGAAAATTTTATGAAGAATCGAGATGTTAGCTTTATACTGAATGAAGTGCTGGGTTAATAAATTTTGAACGAAATTGGTCAGCTGAAGTAACTATTGAATGAAACGTTTTATGAGAATCGTAATATGTGGTAGTCAGTCATCGTTATCTTATGGAACTCACGATGTTATATTATATAATTTTATGACCCACGAAGTTAAAATGTCAAGTTTGAGAAATTTGTGAGTCGAAGGGTCAAAGCTGAATTTGTTAGGTTCAGAGTTAAAACTAGTGAATGAAGTACGGAAGGAACTAATGAATTTTGGACGAAATTGCTCAGCTGGAGTAACTACAGAACGGTACCCTGTATGAGGATCATAATATGTGTTAACTCATTGTTATCTTGTAATGTGCTTTTAGAGACCATTTAAATTCCATACGATCTTCATGAAGTGTACCGTTTAACAGTTATTCGAGATGAGTAGGTCAACCGAGACATTGTGAGACTTGTATAATATTTTAATATGTAGGACTAGTAGGAAGAGAGAGGCAGATAAACTTGAAGCACGAATTTTTAAATTTGCAAACTTAGGAAGATCTGAATTTATAAATCTCGGCATTTGAAATGTTAGGTCTAAATTTCTAGATCCATCAATCTCTAAATTCCCAGATCCGAAAATTTAAGAATATCTACATTTTCAGACCTGAAACTCTGAGATCGTCCAAACCTCCACATCCTAGAATGTGAGGTAATCTGGGAATTTGAAAACTTGAATGTGTCTAAATTTCTAGATCCAACAATCTCTAAATTCCCAGATCCGAAAATCTAAGAATGTCCACATTTCCAGACCTGAAACTTTGAGAATATCTAAACCTCCACATCCTAGAATGTCCCCAAATCTCATAAGCAATGACTAACTAAACCTCGTAAACGGAAACTCTGTCATCCTCCCAACTAAATTTACCCATGACGCAATAAAAAACGTCGGAATAAAAGAAGAGAAACGAGAGCACACGATATTGGCAGCGTATCTGCGGAAAAGACGAACTTGAGCGTACGCACTCTAATCAGCGTCGATGAACGCAGAAGCGAAGAATTCGAAACTGCCACGGTATCTCGATCGCGTTACGCCCATGAAAAGAGAAACTTGTTTACTACGATAAAACGTAACCTTAGAGAAGGAAAGTGTCGTAAGTACAGCAGGCATTCAGAGGCGAACGGGTCCATCGCGTCGACCAAGTGCAACGAACTCGCGATTAATTATTCGCGTCCATCACAGACACCCAGTCTGCCGCATAACGCGATAACGTAATAACGTAGTTAATTTCGCGATCATGATTGATCGACACCGTCACACTTTCTACTTCTACGCCGACCATGTCCCATAGGATCGCCCGAACTGCTTTTGTCCTCTGACTCATTGCAACGGTACCAACGAAACGACCGCTGAATAATGATACCGAGAAATGTTCAACTTTAATCGTTCCTCGGAATATATTCGTACGGTATGAATAACTGCTGGTTCTATGTTTGCGGTGTCATTGTACGAACTTGTTGCAAATTGCTACGAAGTTCTTGCTGCAAAGTTCTAGCAAAGGAGTTCTTGGTAGGACGTGAAATGTAAAGGACGTTAGAGTTCTTGTGGAGGTTACGGAATTCTTGCAGAAGTTACAAATTTCTGACTTAGGACGTTATTGGAGAATCTGTCGATAGATGAAATGTCAGTTGTACTATTATCTTATAGTCATCAAAAGTTTGTTCTATGCTGGTAGACATATTCTATTAAAAGGGTGAAAATATCGTGGCTGAGGGTATATTACAAATGTGCTGACATAGGGTTCTATAACATAGAACAACTCAATCTTCCATTTGTAATGATGTTGCAACTCAAATGTTTGTTACATAAAATTGTTAATAAGAGTATGTTACGTGATCTGTATATTCTGTACATGTGAACATGTTCAATTATAATCAATCATAGTCAAAATTATAGTTCAATTATAATAAATCATAATCAGAGTTATGGTTCAATTATAATTAATCATAATCAAAATTATAGGCATGATGAAAATTATAGGTCAATAATAATCAATCACAATGAAAATTATAGTTGAATTATGATCAATCAAAATTATAGTTCAATTATAGTCAATCATAATGAAAGTTATAGCTCAATAATAATCAATCACAATGAAAATTGAAGTTCAGTAATAATCGATCACAATGAAAATTATAGTTCATTAATAATCAATCAGAATGAAAATTATAGTTCATTAACAATCAATCAGAATCAAAATTATAGTTCATTAATGACCAATCATAATCAAACCGATAGTTCAATTACAACATAAGCCAAATTATAATTCAACAATCACGACCAAAAGTGTCATAAACGATGTAAATAAAGTGTGAATAAACGACTGAATGAATGAAGTTTTATGACTGTCCTTATGAAGTCTTCAATGATTATATAAAACTTGCAACTCACAACCCTTGTTCACCGTTTACCAAATCGATAATAATCGGTGATCAATAAAATATCTAACCTTGACGGCAAAAGAGGAAACGTGTCAATTTACAATCGAGCCGGACAGAAATATCACACGAGTATGTAGTTTGATCGTTAAGCAACGTTGCCCGCGAGCAATCAGGTTCGCGATTAGGCGGATATGTAAATTTTCCCGCGGATCCAGGCCCCGCGCGCGAGTCAACGCTCAATTCCACTAGCCTCGCGGCAAATTGCAGTCTCAATTGATCTCGTCCTCGGCGGTCGTCGAGCTTAATGATTTCTGACTGCAGGAGGCCACGTGCATCGTCATTTTTCCGACTGCCATGCCCGCGGTTCGACAACTAATGTCACTTCCGGCAGTCCTATTCGGCTCGATAACGTCGACCAATAACACGCAAGCTTCTACGTGGGCGTAATCGAAATCGACCTCTGTCATGCTCTTCAAAACTTCGAACAAATGGTTATGCAAGGTGTTACAACTGGTGTTGTTTCAGGATAGGGTTGTAGTTGACGTGGTTTTGAACAACTTTTTCCTTTGCAGAAATTGCAGAAAAAGGCAGAGGTACTTCGTATTTGTGCGCGCAGTTCTTGATGCGCGCGCATCTCTGTCTGCGCGCGCAACTCTCGCGCTTTGATTATGCGGTGTTTTTAATAATAATTCAAAAACGAAGTTTTAAATCTCATTTTTGCAAAGAAAAAAGTTGTTCAGAATCACGTTAGCTACAACTTCTTTTAAGAACACTAGTTTTGAGACACCCTGTATACTTTTCACACCAGACTGTATTTTCAACTCAAAGAAATATACTGTTCTGATGCTATGAATTATATAGCTTGCATATGAACGAATCATTATGTACTTTGGATACGTACGTCGATTTTATACTCTTGATATAAACAAACGATTATGTATTTTTAACAAACAAATGACTAGTTTGATATGAACAAACGATTGTATACTTTTAATATGAACGAACGATTATATTCTTCCGATATGAACAAACTGCTACATACTCTAATATGAACGAACGGTCATACGGTTTCAATATGAACAAATTTACAACACCTAGTAAATTTTAGCACAAAATGTTTTTATTCACTCGAATTTTATTTACAGTGAAAAATATCTTTCTAAAGCTGAATCAATTTCTGTCGATGGATAAAAAATTCTACAAGTACAAACCTACAGTAAAAGATAGCAAATGAAATTTTTCAGCTCGCTGAATAACGAAGAAGCTCTATCAGTTTAGCAAAGAATATCGACACATGGCGTTTACACTCGTCGAAGTCACCTCCCCGAAGAGGAACGCGAGAGGAAATTTCGAAGCTATTCGAGCGAGCTGTTCCGTTCGTTGATCGTGTCTGTGCATTCAACATCACGGTCCTCTGCAAAGCTTATGCACGACTCGTTCCACGACAATAACACGTACAGACACGTAAATTCGGTTTCGTTCGTGGACGACATTCCGTCTGTGTATTTAGGACCGCAACGTGTCCGACCCTTCCCTCCGAGTCGATTCGTCTTCGAGCGCGAAAAAAAGACCGTGGAGACCGTGTTCAAACACCGCAGATAAAACCATTTTTCTTTTACCGTGACGTACAACCACGACTAAATTGCGACGAGGGGCGCCACGTTTTGTGCGCTGGAAACCGGAGCGTGATAATTGTGGGGTTGATTTTGAAAAATGCTGGATTTACGCGGGGAAAGTCGCTGTTATGGACGCTTTGGGAGTAATGGGTTATTCGTTCAAACATCTGGAGTACAATTTGGAAAGTGTTTTATATGAATTTTGAGAATTTGGTGGTGCAGTTTTGTGAAAATCTAAATTTTGAAGTTTTCAAAATTCCAAAGTTTTGAATTTCTAAAATTCTGAATTCTTGAAGTTCCACATCTTTCATCTTTCAATGCTTGATATCCAGAAATCCTCAAAATCTCAACAGTCTCAAATTTCTAAAGCCCCGAAACTTTTAATGTTTCAAATCCCGAAATCCCCAAAGTCTCAAAGTACGAAAGCCTTAAATTCCTAAAATTCCACCTCCCCAAAAATTCCAAAATAGCGAAATCCATAATTTCCGAAATTCCAAACCCCCAAATCTCCAAATTTCCAAACTCTAAAAATTCCAAAATTGCAAAACCTCGAAGACCATAAATTCTCAAATACCCACAATTGAATATTTGTAGTATAAAAAACAGTACCTTTACTAAAAAATAGAGTAAAATCGTGAAAGAAAAAAGAGTGATACCTGAAAGTTTATGCGAACGATAAAAGAGGAACATTCAGAACGGGGTGCCATTACGAGCCATAAAAAGGGGCAATAAAATTTCGAACTACGAGATTTCCTTGAACAAGCCACCTGTTTCGGACAAAATTTACTGCCACGATTTTCACCCCCTTTTCTTCCTTCGCTTACAGCCGGCGGAGGAACGAAATGAAAAGGTGAACGAAAGTTTCGCGGTGACCTAGTAAATACTTGACTAGAATGATCGATAAGATCTCGCTGCAACGCGGAGAGACGCATTTTAGCAGTGAAAGTCGAAGAAAAAAGAAAAACTGTACGATGAAAAATGCGAAATAAAAGACTGTGGAGGCTGTTTTAAATACATTCTGTCTGCTAAACGTTGTTACTGTTCGTTCTCACGCACAAACTCTTGCCGCGGGGCAAAAAGAAAGAAATCCGTTCACTTCATAATTGCAGTCGCGCCTGTTTCAATGCAGCTGCTGAACAAATGATTTTACGCGGGAATACTGGTCGCGTTTTCTCACGAAAATTTTTTGTTGTTTGTTTTAGTGTCATAGTGCAAAATGTGGCGAATGCTCTTGTAATTATGTAATTGTTGGATGAGCGTAGTTGAGTGGCAATTGAGTAGAAGAAATTTTAATTGTTTCAATTTTGGTTGTTACAGAAATTCAAATTTGAAAATTTAGAAAGTTAGACGTTTTTGGATGTGCAAGATAGAAATTTAAATAGTTTTGAATTTCTAAATTTCTATGTCTGTAGGTGTTGAAGTTTCTAAATTTCTAACATTATAAATTTCTAAATTTCCGTATTTGTAAATTTGTAAATTTGTAAGTTTCAAGTTTCTAAATTCCTAAATTTCCAATTTCGATATCCCTAATTCCCTGTATTCCTAATTGCCTGTATATCTAATTTCCTGTATCCCTAATTCCCAATTATCCCTTATTCCCTGTATTCCTAATTCCCTATATACCAAATTCCTTGTATTCCTAATTCCCACACCAAAAATTAAAAATTCTAAAATTCCCAAAGTTCCAAATTCACAAAATTCTAATATTCCCAAAGTCCCAAAGTCCCAAATTCACAAAATTCTAATACTCTCAAAGTCCCAAATTCTCAAAATTCCAAAATTCCCAAAGACCCAAATTTTCAAAACTCTATAAATCCCAAATTCCCAAAATTCTAAAATTTCTAAAATCGCAACTTCTCCAAATTCTAAAATTCCCAAAGACCCAAATTCTCAAAATTCTAAAGTTCCCAAGGTTCCGAATTCTCAAAATTCCAAAATTCCCAAAGTTCCAAATTCTCAAAATTCCAGAATTCCCAAAGACCCAATTTTCAGAACTCTATAAATCCCAAATTCCTAAAATTCTAAAATTTCTAAAATCCCAATTTCTCCAAATTCTAAAATTCCCAAAATTGTAAAATTCCTAAAGATCCAAATTCTCAAAATTCTAAAGTTCCCAAGGTCCCAAATTCTCAAAATTCCAAAATTCCCAAATTCTCAAAATTTCCCAAAACCCAAAAGTACCCAATATCCCCATAAAATCCGCAGCTCCACATTCAACAGTCAAATCACGAATGCCCCGAGCAGTAGAAATATCGCTCGTGAGAAAGTGATTCGCGATCGAAGTCGCAAAGTCCTCTTTCTCCTCCTGGACAGAAATATCGAAGCTCGCCGTGAAATCCGGTGGGAATACATTTCCGGCGTATTCTCACGTTCGAGTATTCGCGGAAGGACGCGATTTCCTGTTGCCGCGGATTCGATTCGCCCCGCGTAACGCACCCCAAGAGAAATTTTCGGTTAATGCACCCGGTTCGGTGTTGTTCGCGGAATCATTGTGGAAATCATAAAGAAAAGTCCGTCACGCAAACGCCATTAGCTGGAAATATTGCGAACTTCGTAGATCGACTCGTTTCGAGAAACCGTTCTCTTCGAGACGACCGATTAACCCATTAACCCTTTCGCTACGAATTGCGTGTTTGTGTGTCTCGCAACGACTGTTATTTGCAACGGGTTAAGGATAAATATACATTCTCGAGGGTTAAGGACTTATTCTTTATTTATACAATGTTTTTTTTTGCAAGTTTTTACTGAATTTGTTTTTAATTTTTGTTATTGACATTATGGTACTGAATTTATTTTACTGAATTTTTGTTACTGAATTTTATTTTTTCAGACTATTTTATTTTTTAACATAAATTAAGGTTAAATATTTGATTCATCATTTTGTAGCTATTTCTTCATTTAAGTTAAGAACTGTACTCTTCAAGAATAACTTGATGTGAATTTTCTATTTCTTCATCTATGAAAAATTGTATTTCTGTCAATGGTAGTGAAATATTTGAATGAATGAAAGTTAAATATTTGATTCATCATTTTGTAGCTATTTCTTCACTCAAATTAAAAACTGTATTCTTCAAGAATAACTTAATGTGAATTTTCTACTTCTTCATCTATGAAAAATTGTATTTCTATTAATGGTAGTGAAATATCTGAATGAATGAAAGTTAAATATTTGATTCATCATTTTGTAGCTATTTCTTCATTCAAATTTAAAATTTTACTATTCAAAAATAATTTAATGTGAATTTTCTATTTTCTCATATATGAAAAATTGTATTTCTTTCAACGTCACTTTTCTTGTTTTAAATTGAAATAATTTTATGTGTAACAATGAGTGTACTATTTTTATCGAGGACTCTTTTTATATTTTTATTAAAGAATTTTTATATTCCTGTATGTTTATTCTTGATGTATAGTTATTTCTATTTATGGTCCCAGTATTCCTATATGTTTATTCTTGTTTTTAGTCCTTGTATCTCTGTCGCTTTATTTTGCAATAAATAAACAAACAAGGTCTCTCCATATTCATTTTGCAGCTTCTCTCTAAGTTCCTCTGTGTCTTACTACATTTTCATATAAACAAGTAGTTTCATACATTGAAAAGACGTACATCATAACTGCACAAAAACAGCAATAACGCGTTCTAAATTCGTCCATAACGATGGAGTCTGCTAACACAAGAGTTCAAAGAGTTAAACGCGTCGAATCTGGAAACTATAAAACTATATTGCGTTATTTCATTGCTCGTGTTATTTCAGGGCTGCCTGAAAGGAAAGCGTGAAAATATTTGTTCAGTGAATGGAGAACGTTGCGAGCGAAAGTGTTTGCAATTTTGTAGCAAGTTAACACGCGAATAATTTTTTGTACCGATTCCATATGATTATTTCAGTGCTTTCCAATTTTAATCACACGGTGTTTCTGTTGTTAGAAATATTTAATATTACAGTTATAATAATAAAGGGTTATTAGAAGTAAAAATAAAGTAACCTTGCAGGAATCGAGCACGTATACTTATAGACTGCGACTAATCTAGGTCCTTCTATTATTAATAAAATATAGAATATCACTGTCTAGAGTGTACAAATTTTTACACTTGAATACGTACTTTGTATGCAAAGATTTTTTTAGACATTGTATGTTTTATTTGTGGGGATTCCTTATTTATATAAGTAAAAATAAAGGACACTTTTTATACATTTTTTGTTATTAATAAAAATGGAGTTCTATTAGCAATGCTTAGGTATCTTTACATTTTTATGTGTTTATTTATTTTTCAACCTCATTTTTAATTTTAAAGCAAGTGTGCATTATGTGCTGGTAGGTATGTTAATTTATTAAATATGAGCACTTCTGGACATTTAGGAAATATAACTAAATTTTGAACAAGTTGCAATATGAGTACTTTAAACTGTAATGCATAGAATATTATATCAAACGAAATTAAAAAAAATATTACACAAAATTAAAAGTGGAATGTATTCACTAAATATTTTAATAACAGTAATCTCCTAAATAAAATTCCCAAAAATTCCAAAATTCCTAGGAAATTCCACATTGCATTAAACATTCAAAAAATATAATAAATGACAGAAAATAAAATATAATAAATAAAAGATGGATCAGTAACAGAATTGTAACGAACACCAAAATCTGAATTTCTCACATCTACCTAATTAAGTTACGTAATTGAGAGATAAACCCTAAACGATTGAATATCCACCACGAAAGATCGATCATGAAAGAACCGTTTAAACTTGCTCGCGTTATTCTCAAACACCACGTCACAACGCATCGACCGTCAAGCACGATCGACCACAATTAAGTAACAGTCCCGAGCTCGTTTCGAAATCATTTCATAACGAGACCTAGATTCAACCGCTCGGCCTGAAATTTATTTCGCTCTCGATGTGTACGTTTCATCCGCCTTGTGTTCACCGTTCGCGATTAGAGCGTAATTACCGGCAAAGAAGCGAGACTCTGATGTCATTTCGCGTTATTACCGACACGGTGTCGCATAATTTATAATTCTGTACAGTGGGTGGCCCGAAACGAGGCCACGGCGATACTGCATTCAAATAGCATGAGTTGAAAAAGCTTTTCAACTCGGAACTTGACACTGATTGCAACTGTATTTAAAACACGACGTTCATTTTCGATTCACTCGTTCTTTCGATACAGATTTTACATTCATCATTTTTTTGTAGTTTAATATTTTCTGGGTGAATAGTTTCTGGGTTAGGTACTTTTGGTACCTCGTTGGTTCTACTGGGTGCATTATTTTTTGTATGCAACTTTATGTACCAAGGAGTATAATAATAATATTTGAAAGATTTTATAATTTTCAGATAAAATTGCAGACAGAAATATTTTATGATATAAAATAGACTGACATATCTTCAAAATGGACCTCATTCTGAAATATTTAAAATTATACAATTTTTTGACTGGTAGCAACAAAAATATTTTAGCCAAATGTTTGTTGGATTTTTTGAAAGCAACTTCATGCAGCAAAGACATCAACCAATTACATTTGAAAAATTCTCATGAAATAGTGTATCAAAGTATCTTCATATGTTTCACCATCAAAATGCATCTCATTCTGATATATTTAAAATTATACAATTTTTTGACTGGTAGCAACAAAAATATTTTAGACAAATGTTTGTTGGATTTTTTGAAAGCAATTTCATGCAGCAAAGGCATCAATCAATTACATTTGAAAAATTCTCATGAAATAGTGTATCAAAGTATCTTTATATGTTTCACCCTTAAAATGCATCTCATTAGAAAATTTTTAGTTAATTTTAGTAATTCAAAAAAATATTTAAAAAAAGTTACCTAATATGAATCCCACTGCAGACACAAGTTTAAATCTCCAAAAATATCTTCCTTGAAAATTAAAATAATTTCCTGTAAAAAATGGTAGACCATTTCAGAGGAAGTTCCGAAAATAACAAAAACAGTTTTCAACTGGCAACAGAGAATAATTTCGAACAAAACGAGACCGTGGAAGAATTTCACGTTTTGTATTCGAGAAGCAATTCGCAGACTGAAATCGTGAAAGAAAGGTCTCGACATAACGCGAGGTCTCTAAAATATTCATACGAGCGACGCTTATATCCTCTTCACTTTCCGACCACATGTGCACACTTATACACGGATCATTAGAACGAACGTGCAACCATTCGCATTCTTCATCATCCCCGATATCATCATTGTCCGAACGATCCGTTAGGGCGAAATGAAAGGAACAAAAAAAAAACAGGTCGAAAGAAAAACCTGGGGGGAAATCGAGGGAAAAAAAAGCGAGGATTTTTCGATGAAGCTGTGATGTCATCGCGATTTTTTCACAACAAAAGGGGAAACATCGAGGTCGATCCATTAAACGCTCGTTTGCGGCCATGGTTTCCGGGTTGTAGATCGCTATTCCGTGGAAACGCTAAATTGGAAGCGTGAAAAATCGAATTCGCGTCGGGTACCGGACAGCTACGAAAAATAAGACAGATAAACGATCGGAGCGTAACTTATCTGTGATGATACCGCTGCAATATGGCTCGAAAAAGCTTAATATCGACGCGATATCGAATCGCTGCCTTATGTCGCTTTTATAGAAAAAACGTGCCAGTATATTTTATAAAACTGATCGGCCTTCTACTCTTGCATTTAGAAGAAAAATTTCATCGAATTTTTTATTTATTTATTTTTAAAATATTAATTGTATTTTGTTTCAAAAATTCTGCTCATAATAAAATTCTTAAGTCATTTGTGAAATTACTTAATAACACAACAATTTCTTAAGGTAACGTAAGACCCTTACTAATTTAGCTAAATTTGAAATATTTTTTGAAACATTCTTTAAAGACATTTTATTTACTGATGAAAAATTATATATTTTCTAAATTAGAAGCTACAATATATTTTAATATAATTAGCAACTTCAATTGAATTAGAAACTTCATTTACTTCAATATATTTAGAAGTTTCATATACTTCAATATAATTAGAAACTTCATATACTGCAATATAATTAGAAACTTCATATACTTCAATATATTTAGAAGCTTTATATACTTCAATATATTTAGAAACTTCATATACTTCAATATATTTAGAAACTTCATATACTTCAATATATTTAGAAACTTCATATACTTCAATATATTTAGAAGCTTCATATACTTCAATATATTTAGAAACTTCATATACTTCAATATATTTAGAAGCTTTATATACTTCAATATATTTAGAAGCTTCATATACTTCAATATATTTAGAAGCTTCATATGCTTCAATATATTTAGAAGCTTCATATACTTCAATATATTTAGAAACTTCATATACTTCAATATAATTCATATGAACTAAAAACAGCTGAGTATATGAACTACTTTGAACTACTACTGGAGACATATAATCTTAGACATCTATTTTAAAATAGTCTGTAACAGTAACACATTTCTACAATAAATTTATATACTTCAATTGCATAATAATTTTCATTCATTTCGAAAGAATTTCAAGGAACAGTGACATATCTAATCAGTTATCAGATATCAGTTTGATGTAAACGAAATCGTAAATAGCGACACAGTGTCATCCATGTTTATAAAAGTGTCTGATTTTCAAGCACGATTTCCTCGATGACTAAAGTACAATATTTGTGAACCATTAGTACATGAATTGTCGTTAATATTCCATTAGTGCACCATTAGTACTCCATTAGTAGTGAATTATTTATTAGAACTCCGAAATCAGAAAAATAGTACATTTACTCTTAACATTCAATAATTCAAGTACGCGTTGAAGTGTCAGATGGCACGAATATGCTCTCAGTGCTAAAAAAACTAAAGGGTTCGCCCTAGAAGGTCCCAAAAGAGCCCTGACAAAAGGAAGCACAATCGCACCAGCCTTTTTCTCTCGACCTAGCTCGAAAGGCAGGTGGCTGGTGCAGACTGCCTAAGTAGGTCCTCCGCATTCTTAACCCGTTCGTATACGTTCTTCGTCGAAAATCGAATATTTGCTGATCCAACCGAAACTATCCACAGTTTCCATCCTAAACTTAACAAATTTCCTTCTGAATAGAAATCTCTTAAAAAATCTTCCGTCACATTTTCCAGAAAATGTGGATACCTCGAATTTTAACCCTCTAACCCAAATTACAAAATTTCCTCCCGCTATTGTAGCTAATTTTTAATATACACTAAATACTAATATTGTAACAAGGCCACCGTTTGAGCGTTAAATGTTCCCTGAAAAATTCGCAAAATGTGCGTGTGGTCACGCGTTATCGAACGACGAGGATTCTCGCTCGAGTTGTCAATTAACAAAGCAAAACTTACTTGCACAAGCTCATCCGACAGACACTACGGTTGGCTTACCTGCATTTCACGCAGAATTAAGTTAATTGATTGCTGTGCAACCTCTAATAATGCTTCCGCGTGCAGTGTTAAATATTTATAAACTGGCTGACGTAACGGGACTAGGGTGGCAGGGTTAGCCATAGAATATCGTTTAAACTTTGGGCCTTTGGAACTCCTTTTAATTACCTACTTTCATCCCTGGTTTTTGGGTTACGTAAATAGCACTCATTACAACTTTTTGTAATTTCGATAATTTATTCAGAATTTTGTTTCTTCAAATATTTTATTTATTTATTTTAGTCATACCTTACACTTTTGAATCAATTATCATATTGATAATAGTATAATAATCAATTATCAATTATATAGAATATAAATTATTTTAAAAACTACTAATTTTATGTTTACTTTTAGTGAAAAATTTTAATTGAGGATAATTTATTTAATCCTTTAATCAATACCTTGCCATGTAATATTGTCAAATGAAGCTTATATTACATAGTATATTGTGACACTTTATCACTGAATTATAATAAACTATTTCAGAACTGGCCACTAAGTTACTTTATCATATCACAAACACCTACATTATCTTTGAAATATTAATCCAATGTTTTCCATAAGTCTGACGTTATTAATTTTCGAGACACACCTGCACTTTACATATTTCACCTCGACTGTTAACTTCAGATCATAATACCAGCTTTGTCCACATTTTATACTGACAGAACATTACCACATTATACTTCATTATCATCAACCTGCATTGGCAACCTGAACCATATTAATAGCATACCACGACATTCGATACGTTCAACACTTTCAAGGCCTCCAACCTCGTGAAAATCGAAAGATTTCAAACACATTAGCATACGAATTATACGAAATCGGAACGTGTCATTTATTTAGTTAAAAATATTGATTACACGAATCGGTCTAGAATCATATACCAAACTTATTGAAGAATTAACAGTGATTGAACGTTTGGATAATGAGAGAAATCGCTCAATTAGCGATGAAGTTCTCAAATAAATAACTTAAGTACGAGTGTAACACAATTTCTGTTGAAGGGACTTAGGGCCTCGTACCAGTCCCGGTGATCGCTCGTCCTTAATTAAGGTGGATCCAGAGCCGGCGAGCAAAAAATAAAAAGCTTGTGTTCACTCGCCAAGCAATTTCTGCCGGACTAACGGGACCCACGAATTCGTCGAAGGAATCGCGAATTTCGATCGCTTCCTCAACCTGATTTACGACAGCACCCTTGCAGCATCTTCCAGCTTGGTTAGCGAAAATAGATCGATTCTAATTCGGACGAATTATGTTCAAAACTACATTTAGAAGACTTCTAACAAAAGTAGAATTCAGTATCAGGTAAGTTATATTTAGTTTTTGAAAAAATTTGCTTTAAAAAGTATTTAACTATAAATACTTCCATATACTCACAAGAGCATGCACGATATTTATGTTTTGAAATAGCCACTATCATTTATGTTATCATGCCTGATAACGACCAGAGAAGATAAATAAAAAAATCAGATATCACTGCGCCCTACATTTAAAAATTTTCAAAAACCCAACCATCACAAAATCTACCGATCCACTCGAATCGAAAACACTTCAGATATCTCAGAAAATCACGGTTATCTGAAAGCTTTAATGAGCATCCTGAAGGAACCTCAGAAGGCACTAAACACACAAGGTTCCTACCTGAATGTATCCCAGCGTCCGCATCAGCATCCTCGAACACGGACGACTCGGTTCCTTCGTCGTTATCGACGACAGAATCCTCCGGGGTCTCTTCCTCTCTCGATTTCTCGTTCGTCGAGCGATGGTCGTTCCTGGCGGGCGTCGCGACGCCACTCGGGCTGTCGACCGAGGCGTGTCTTCCAGTCGGCTTCACCAGAGTGCTGGTACTCCTCGCTAACTTGGTGCTATGAGTTCTTCGTATCAACAAGTTCGTGAATGTGGTGCTACCATTTTGTTTGCTCCTGGTTTCCGTCGAGCTAATTCTGGCGTTAGAGGTCGATTTGGAGTCCAAATTCTTGGTTGTGCGCTTGTTGTCGGTTTTCTTCTTGGAGTCCTCGTCTTCTACCTCGAAGCACGCTATGGTGTTGTTCAAGCGACTATCCTTTCGATTAGCGTCCTTCTTGCCGGTGAATCGGCTCTGGAACCTCTCGATGGTCTTGAACGACCTGGTCCTCTCGACCTTCTTCCTCTGGTCGGGCCCGTTCGACTGCTCGCTCTTCGGGGTCTCGAAGATCTTCGTCAGGGACTGTACCTTGCCTCTCGGCTCGGGGAACGTCTCGTCCATCCTCTTCGGAGTCGACAGTGCTTCATTGTTGCTGAGCGTGCGAGTCAGCACCACGTTCGGCGTCTTGGTGCTGATGGGGAAGGTGTTGCTGACGAACTTGTCCGACTCGATCGTCTTCGGGATTTTCGACGGTTGACGCGACTCGCCGTCCAGAGACACGTAGAACGTCGACCTGCGTTTAGGCGACTCCTCGAGATGCTCCGCGTTCAACATGTCTCGGGCTGTGACACGCTCGCATCGCACGATTTCACGCTCTCATCCCTTTCGCCCGTCGATCCATCCGTTACCTAACTTAGTGGAATGTCGCGGACAGAATGTATCGTTCAGGTCGAGTTTCCCCGAACGCACTGTACGTTCCTCGGCATCGGAGTTCCCTGAAATTCACCTTAACCGGGCGGGCGAGATTTCGAGGGACCTGGGTGCAACGCCTGGCGAAATTCTCGCTCAGTTCCTCTAAATATAGCCCCGTATCGTGCGGTTACCAGAAGCACGTGTATCGACAGAAGCGAGTGCGGCGATCATCGGTGTACAACCGACACTGTAGATAGTGGGAGGCGTTGAACCGTGAACCCCGTTGCTTCTGATGTTTTCGTCCGGCTATCGGTGACCTCTATAAAACGCTTTCGCGGAATCCACCCACGAATCACAATACGGTGCACCTGTTAATGCACCGACCTCTTGTATGACAACGGACACAATCGATCGCACAAGGGTGGCCACGAAGCAACGTTGCTGAGAATGCGACTATCTCAGGTATGCAGGACTCACTGATCAGCACTCGAAGCAGCTGCGTTTCGTCGCCAGCGTTGACGAGGACCCCGACTGGTCGAGCAAACACGAGGAAAAGTAAAAGGGTCTGAGTCACAAAGATGGGATCGGGTTCTCGCGAGCTGAGACGTAGATGTTCTCACGTTCTTTCGAGTACGCGGACGAAACTATTGCACCGGATACTAACATCTCGAGGGACTAGTACGATCTGGAGTGATTTTATGCTTCGTTTCGCGAGCGACACGCGCGGACACAGATGGCACACGAGTTGGAGCCGTTCCACGATCGTCCGCACCGCACACGGCTTCACGACTATCTGCCTCCAGACTCTACCGAACCTGACCTACAGCGCCCCTGGTGGCTGCTTCGAGAAATATTCCAGACTACTTGTCGCCGTAGACTGTACGGCAATCGGAGATCGAATGGTAGGCATCGTAGATGCATCTGCTTCTGCGACATTACTTTCTCTACTTATAATAACACTTGAAGGGTTCGCAACGCTCTTAACGCAAGTTAATATGAATATGAGACAGAAGAATTTAGCAAACTTGAAAGGTTCTGATGTTAGGTTTATAATTTACACTTAATTTTTGCTGTTAGCAGATAGAAACTTTTAAATGTTCTAGTTGAAAAGTTTGATAAATTCTTTCTTCATGAGTTATCATTATTTCATTATGTTTATACACCATATATGGTACATACATTTCATTCAAAAATATTTACTTCAAATCAAATCAATGATGAGTCTTTTAAGGGTAAAATGTTAAGTATAGAATGAAATATAAAGTTCGTAATTTTAGAGATCATATTTGTGATTAGATTACAGGACTGCACCTGTTTAAATACACAAATATTTGCATCGAATAAAATATTGAATATAAAAGCGCAGCCTACTTCTAGTATCGTGCAGGTATTTATTGTCGTATCTTATCGGATACCTTTAAAATTCTTCGAAACTTTAATTAGTGCCTGAGAGGATTTTACTATTCGCATACTCCAAAGATTCCTCTCGTGTTTTACTATTATATTAACCCTTGGATAACCCGAGCGTTTGCTGACTCATGATTTAGAATTCGAACTTAGAAACATTCTTAAACATAATTTGTCTGAAGATATTAAAACTGATCAAAATGTAAGATATGAACAATAAAAAAAATGCAATGAGTTAATTTATAATTTCCGTTTAGTAATAATTTCAAGAGAAATTCGAAAGCCTGTACAAAGAAAGAATTAAGACTATAACGGAAGTCCTAAATCAATGAAGTATGCTTTGTGCCATAAATTCATGGAAAATCGTTGCACTCCCGATTACGTTAACCAGGACACTTTAAAAAAGATAAAAGACAGAATAATTGGCTGTTTACAAGCACTCTCCGTTGATTCGGACTTAAGATCACAATCGATAATCATTTCCTGCAACGGAGAAATGCACTCGAAAGCAGAGCAAACCAATCATTTTGCTGCTACCATGATTTTCGTCCCGTTGGTTTCATCTCATGAAACTGTAACGCTTTTACCAAATCGTACATACAACGAGGTCAATCATTTTCGTGAACCAGTTCCACCAACAATCGTAAGAATTGTGATAGACTTTCTCCTGCAAACGTTTCTCGTATTTCGTTAGAAATATCTTGCTTATATATTATGATATTTTACTTGTATATTTTATGAGATAGGGGAGGGACTTTTATGGCCGTTCAATTTGTCTGCAGAAATTTATATAACGTTTCATCGATATTTACTGCTCTTATGTTTGGTCATTTTTTTATTAAATTCGATCTTTTTAGATTTACAATAAATATTAGTTTGAGTACAATGAATATTGATTTGGAGATTTTTTGGAGAATTTTGGAGGGTTGTTAAAATTGTCTAAATTTTGTTAAAATTTTATATTTTGTTAAGATAAATAATGACTGTTTGATGACTTCATTCTGATGACTTAGTATTTATTTAATTTTCCACCTAATCTTCAGTTCAGTTCTTCAGTTACGTCCAGCTAAATATTAAATCCAGTTTGACGATTAAAACTCCACATCCCATTTCTTACACACGAAAGTTTCTATTTTCCCAGTAACAGTTCCAATCCTATTACGTGTTCCGCTAACACGGTAGCCAAGTAACAGCGGAAAAAAGATCCGGAGAAAAATGGTCTGGCAAATCGTGCATGACTCAGCGTGGCTGGAAGAAAGGAATCAGTTTCTGAAATTCTTTCCCGTTGCAACATCGACATGCGTACGCGTTAATCGCGTATCCGGTGCTGCGTAAAGCACGATAAATTATGCAAGCTAAAACTGAGAATTGCAATGGCGCGTGTACCGTTGGAATTTCAGCGATGACAGTGGGTGCTGTTCAGGTAGCGAGCCTTGAAATATTATTCAAATTTCATTAACGACCCTGGCTGCCTGTTTGCTTCTGCGATTCTGGATTTCAAATCGATCGACGAGTTTTTACGTTTTATCTTTTCTAAGTACTTTATGATTTTCTTGATTAATATTTACTGCTGGGATGATGAAGACAAGGTGTATTGAAAAGTTAGGTTTGGTATTCAAGGATTGTTAAGATTATGATTAGAATTGAAAAGTTGTAACATTTGATTGGGATGAAAATATGAGTTAGGTCACACATGAACATGTCACGAGTGACATGTAGAAGATGGAGTTAATCGTTTCAATTTAAATATTTCTCTTGGACAATTATATTATAATTATATTATATAGATTTACCATGATAAAAATATGTTTCGACGACAAAAATCTTAGGCACTTCCATATGACACTCCTAATTTTTCATGAAAGATGAGTGGTTTAAAAATTTCTTATAATGGTTTGATTTACTGGGAAATTTACTGTGAGAGACAAAGAACGATAAGCAGACAGTTGTCTGACTCCAATTTAATGGAGTTACCCTAAACAGCTTGTCTGACTCTAAACCCTCCGAGTTTTGTTTTGTAAATTTCTAACTGAACCCTAAATTTTTCATTAGGAGTTACGATCAATTTGATGTCATACGATCACTATGTCCACGCATGTCGTTACAATTGGATGGAATCGATATTAATGTTCAATTGGATGCTTGATTATCCTTGATGGCGTTGGCTATATTGAAAGATGCTATTGAAACTTTTTAATCATCGTTGATGGTGCTGCTGCATGACAAGTTTGGGAGAGTATTATGACATAACTTTGGGACTTGTGCTATTATTTGTTATATTGTGAGTTATTTACTGCTGATCTCCTATACGGTTCAACATTAAAACCAATGTGAAATGCTTTTAGACTGAAAATGAAGAGGAAAAAATAAATAAATATTCTGTATACTGTATAAGTGTGCAGAAGTATATACTAAATCATGAACTATTACATAGAATCATTATTTGTCTTAAAAAAAAATGTCTGAAATTCGGACCAAAACATGGCAACAAATATTGTAACATCAGATGTGAAACCTTGTAAAATGTGAATGAGTCATATGATTGGAAGTTCCACTGTTGTATAACTCGGTTCATTAATGCAATTTAATATTTCATTACTAAAAAATATCAGAAATATTCTTCCACAAACATACGACGAAAGGTCAAAGTTACCACATTTTTAAAATACTACAAATCTTCCTTTGTAATAATACATTTTTGTAACATATTTCACCTGTAACTGACAGATGTAACATATTTCACCTGTCTTTCATCCACAACGTAATACATCATCATACCGTAATAAAGTAATACATCACCAACACAAAAATTTAATAATCAAACATAGTTTCTGTACATTGCGACAGTCTCTGAATTCCATCGCCCACAATAAGTGTCATCCGTTCCGCAAATCTCCATGGACGTATCATTTAAATTTCAATTTTACCGAGACATTACTCAAGCTCAGATTATCCCGCAAACTTCAATTAGGTTACTAGAACGGGCATTCCATTACCACGTAACATCGTCGATTGACCATCGATCCTTGATCACCGTATTCCACAACATTTGAATTTCATCGCGAACAGGAGTCATCCGAGGGTGCTATTTAAATTTCAATTTTGCCCGGTGGGCGATGTTCGATCCTACATCTGGTCGATGGGTGTCGTTTAAATAACAATTTCGTTGGTGGGTGGCCCCTCGTCATCCATAATCATCCGACTTAATTTCTGCGTGGAGCGCGAAGTAATTTGCTGCGTTTTTATCGAATTTGCACTTGGCTGGCACGAAAAATTTACATTTTTTGTTTTTGGTCATTTTTCAGTATTTCATTTCTTAGTTTTAAATATTTGTTCATTAACAAATTTGTTCATTTTTCAGTTTTGAATATTTCATTAGGGAGTTTGGGTGTTTGGGGATTCAAAAATTGTCAATGTGGTGAACTCAGAAATTTGCTTATTTGGGATAGTGAGAATTTAGAAATTTGTACTAGAAGCATTTGAATTGATAAATTCAGAAATTTGTTTTAATAGAATTTTGGAAATTTAGAAATTTACTTTTTAGGAATTTTAAATGTACAAATTAACAAATTGATAATTTGATAATTTTGATAATCTCGATAATGTGATAATTTCTGATAATCTTGATAGTCTGATAATTTTTAATAATCTTGTTAATTTGATAATTATTTATAATGTTGATAATTTGATCATTTCTGATAATCTTGATAATTTGATGATTTTCTATAATGTTGATAATTTGATCATTTCTGATAATCTTGATAATTTGATCATTTTTTATAATCTCCATAATTTGATCATTTTTAATGATCTTGATAATTTGATGATTTTTTATAATCTTCATAATTTGATAAATTTTTATAATCTTCATAATTTAATAATTTTTAATGATCTTGATAATTTGATGATTTTTTATAATCTTAATAATTTAATACTTCATACACTTGGATTGTTGCAGACTGAAATTTTTCAACCAAAAAATGTTACTTCCAAATTCTCAAATTCCAAAATATTTAATCGAATTTATAAGTGCAAAACATTGACAAATTCATAATCTGATAATACAAAAATTATGAAACTTCAAAATCTAAATGTTTAGTACTTCAATTTATAAATTTCAAATTATCAAATGTTCATATCAAGAAGCTGAAGTACAAACATTTTTTATAGATGTTTGTTTTTTTCATACATCAGTTAGTTTTGTTATAAGTTATAAATCAGTTAGTCTCGATATAGATCAACGATAAAAATGAATACCAAGAACAAATGCATATATTCATAAAACAATTTTTCGTATAACAAATAAAAATTCCATAACGTAAAATACAAAACCTAGTAAAGTATGAAAATTATATCGTTCAGTATAAATGAAGCGATAACGAGTGAGACGAATTGGAATGAATTAATTTCAGCAGCAAATGAATTGCAACGATCATTGAAATCGACTCGATCGACATCTCCCATTCAAATTTTCTGTGGATTTCACGAATCGATCCATCGAACAGGGACTTTTCAAGACGCGTCGCGATCGATTCCTCGAAGATCGAGATAGGCATCGTCCTCGACGCCGGTTGCTTGCAAACGACGCGTTTAAATGCACGCGTGATGGATCGTGCGTGCAATAAGAAAAGCCATCGGGCCCTGGATCCTGTTTCTTTGAAAGGAAAACGTGCGTCACGGCTTTCTTTCTCATTTGTGCGTTATAACCACCCTCTTTTGCTTCTCCGACACCCTTTTATCGTTCTTTCGATATCGACTCTACAATTCTCTTCTTTTATACACACCCTGGTTCTTATTTTTACATGCAGCAGAAATTTGAGGTCTCTGTTTGAAATTATCGAAGTTTGCACATATGAAAATTTGTTTAATTGTACATTTAGAATGTGTGCATTTGAAAATTTGTTAAATTGTACATTTACAATGTGTTCATTTGAAGATTTGTTAAATTGTACATTAAGAATGTGTTCATTTGAAAATTTGTTAAATCGTACACTTAGAATGTGTACATTTAAAAATTAGTTAAATTATACACTTAGAACGTGTGCATTCAAAAATTTGTTCATTTATATTCTTTAGATTTTCACAATTTTCTCTAAACATTTTCTCCGCTTTCTCAACAACCATAACCATATTTTATAAATCCATAAACCGAACCGCCCCGTTCCGAAGATGGAAATAAATGACAATGATCGAAAGGTGTGTACAGTCGGAGTGACTGCAAGTTGAATAAATTAGAGCACAAATCGAGCGGAAAAAAGGGGACAGGAAGCACGAGACCGACACAAAAGGCTGACAGTAACGCTGTCAGATGTTCGTCAGGTTGCAACCATTTCTGTCGGGTACAATAATGGCCGAAATTCAATTAGCATTTTACGAGGAGCCGGTCGACCGGTCAGCTATAGCTGGAAATTGCGTTTGCACATGAATTTTTGTCGATCAGACTTTCAAGCTTTGGCTTTTTGCTAAACTGAGGCGCGCAGCTGTGTGTCACGTTTTAGAACTTTATTTGGAGAAGGAGAAGAGAGTGGATTGTTGATAGATTCTTTTTATTATTGGATTATGAATTGCGGATGATTGTAGTTGTTTGATATATTTTTGGGAAAGTAGGCTATTTCATTAATTGACTAATATCGAATTCCGAAATTACAAAATTGCAGAATAGTAAAATTCCAAAACTCCAAATTTCAAATTTGGCAATTCCACACATCCAATTCCACATTTAGCAATTCCACATATCCCAATTTCAAATTTCGCAATTCCGAATTTGGCAATTCCAAACTTCCCAATTTCTAATTTCGCAATTCCACGCTTCCCAATTCCAAATTATGCAATTCCAAATCACCCAGTTTCAAATTTCCCAATTCCAAATTTCCCTATTTCTAATTTCGCAATTCAATATATCCCAATTCGAAGTTACGCAATTCCACATATCCCAATTCCAAGTTTGGCAATTCCAAATTTTCCCATTTCTAATTTTGCAATTCCACATATCCCAATTGCCAATTTTCCAACTCCAAGTTTGGCAATTCCAAATTTCCCCATTTCTAATTTTGCAATTTCTTATTTCCCAATTCCAAATTTGCCAAATTCCCAAATTCCCAAAATTCCAAACCCCCGAATAACCTACAAATCCCCTCATATCCAAACACCAAACCCCACACACCCATTCCAGCACAATCAAAAGTACTTATAACGCCAGCAATACGTCGTTCAACAGCCGTAATCGTCCTTGATATCATAATAAGAGTAGCGCAATAATACTTAAAAATCGAACGATTACATCTAACGATGATGAATGAATACTCGAACGATTTAAGTCGTATTGCAGGCGGCAGAAGCGATAAAGTGGTCGCAAAGCTGAAAGGATTAAAGGATGAAGCCGCCACACGTTAAGGGACAACGGATGCGGACCGGGGCGAGGAATCTTGCGTGGGAAGAAAAACGGCTCGAGGCTCTTCTTTCGTCGATGCTTTCTCTTCCCTTTTTGCCCTCGTCCACGATGCTGCCTTTACGACCATCGACAACACGTTGCCGAGAAACGGTAGTTGATGACGGGATGGACCCACCGACCGAGAGACGATACTAACACCAGAGAGATATGGAATTAATTTATCGGTGTCCAAATTCGTACTGGGATTTTTCCAATATGGTGTTAATCACTGATTTTCTGATTGAGACTCAATTAATGGGATGCGAAGATGTTATTCACAATTTCCCATTTTTCCCGAATTTCTGAAATACTTCTGACAATGAGTTCCTAAATTCTTGAAGTTGTCACATACTCCTGTGTGTAACTGTAAAAGTTTCCAAGTTGTCAATCTTCTAAATATTTAAATTTCCAGGTGTCTAAATTCAAAGTCCTGAATTTCTAAATGTCCTAAATATTAAAATTCCATAGACATCTATAAACGCATGTACCATATCCTACACGCCATACATACCATATCCCATAACGTATATCAGTTATCGCACCCTCTTTAAGATTCCCAAAGACAGCGTCTATCCTAACAAGAACCGATCGCCGCACAATTTATCAAACAATATGTGTCGCAGCTACAAATCTGCGGTGCACAAGGTGCGTCCGATCTCCCGCAGCGAAGGATTTAACGAACGGATTAATCTTGTCCTGGCGAGCAAGCGGGGCTCGATATCGATTTTCCAATTACATCTGGACGTCGATTAACAGTGTTCTCGATCGACACGCGGATCCTTGTGAAACCACTAGTCGCTGCACGAGATATTGCACAACATTGCCCCGTTGAGTCAGGTTCAGAGCCGCAACAACAGCAACGTACCTCGGCCACGGAGCGAAAGGTTCGCCGATTTTTGCCAGCGGTTCATGCACGCGCGAACCGACGCTTTATACGCTCGTTCTACCATAACGAACATCGAGCATAAGCTGGTGTTTGCCGCGCTGTTTGAACAGGTAAACGGTCGTCGACTCGACGATATTTCATCTGGTGTTTACACACCGACCGGGGAATTTATCTTTTCGCGACCGTTTCGGCCTGTTTCCAACGCGAAACACACTCGATAAGGATTTATTGAAGTTGCCTTTGAAGCGACGTAAATCTTTTATCGAGACTTTTCGCGTGGATTTGGTATAATGACGCCCCGATGAATCTGGGGATGCGTAATGGCAAATGGAGTTGTGGATATACTATGGTTTAGGATTGCTACAATTGTAATTCCAAGTTCCCCAATTCAAAGTTCCCCAATTTCACATATTCCAGTTCCAAATTTTCCAATTCTAAATTTTGGCAATTCCAAATTCCCCAATTCCACATATCCCAATTCCAAGTTTCGGCAATTCCAAATTTCCCAATTCCACATATCCCAATTCTAAATAATTCAATTGCAAATTTCTCAATTCCAAATTTTGGCAATTTCAAATTCTCCAATTCCACATATCCCAATTCCAAATTTCCTAATTCCACATATCCCAATTCCAAATTCCTCAATTCCAAATTCTCCCATTCCAAATTCCCCAATTCCAAATTTTTCAATAGCAAACTTCCCAATTCCAAATTTTGGTAATTCCAAATTCTCCAATTTCACATATCCCAATTCCAAATTCTACAATTCTAAATTCCCCAATTCCAAGTTCTCCAATTCCACATATCCCAATTTTAAATTCTACAATTCTAAATTCCCCAATTCCAAGTTCTCCAATTCCACATATTCCAATTTCAAATTCTACAATTCTAAATTCCCCAATTCCAAATTCCCCAATTCCAAGTTCTCCAACTCCAAGTTCCCCAATTCCAAATTCTCCAATTCTAAATTTCCCAATTCCAAGTTCTCCAATTCCAAGTTCTCCAATTCTAAATTCCCCAATTCCAAATTCCCCAATTCCAAATTTCTCAATTCTACGTTCTTTCGATTTTTATTAATCTTCTCATTCTTCTTGTTGTTATTACTGTTGTCATTACTGTTCTTCTTATAGATCAAATTTTTCTTACAGCTTGTGTCGCCTTATTGTTACTGTTACCACTGTTGTTCTCGCTGCTGTTTTATTAAAGTTGATGTTGTTCTTTAGTTCGTTTTTACTGATATTTTTATTGTCTTGTTATTGTCGCTGTCATCATTGTTATTGTTATTATTATTTCTGCTGTTACTGTCCTTATTATGTGTTTGCTATTATTGTAACAAATTGTTGTTACCGTTCTTGATTTTGTTGTCTTGTTGTCCTTATTATTCTTAACATTTCTGTTGTTACTGTCCTTATTATTTGTTTGCTATTATTGTAACAAATTGTTGTTACTGTTCTTGATTTTGTTGTCTTGTTGTCCTTATTATTCTTAACATTTCTGTTGTCCTTTTTGTTTTCATTAATGCTGATGTTTTTATTGTCTTGTTATTCTTGCAGTCATCATTGTTGCTGTTGCTGTTGTTGTTTTTGTTTTTATTCTGGCTGCTATTTTTTCTATTATTATTCTTGTTGTTATTGTTACTGTTATTATAATGATCGTTGTTATTCTTGCTTTTATCGTTCTTGCTATTTTTGTTACTTTTATTCTGTAGCTTCATTCTGTTCCTATTTCTTCTTTTCAACTTTGTTATTCATTTACGACAATTTATAACAATGTAACATTAAACAACATGCTTACATAAATCATCTTTCTAAGTCAATTATTCAACCACTTCAAGAAACACATGCCAAAAAGTAGGTGAATCCCAAAGCACAGTAGAAATGATAGAGAATCATTCCAACTAATAAATCGCAAAATAATTCCTAATAAAGTACACCGGCTTGCAACATGTTCAACCACAGAGTTTCAACAGCGATACGGTTTAATTCTAGCACGGTTGAAATTTATTGTAACAACGAGATGCTCCAGAACATTTCCACGACTGGCGACAGTCTCGATAAGGAATTGCTCTCGATAAAGCGACATATACTTTCAATTAGATTAAACTCCGAAGCGCAGCCTGCGAGCACGACACGCGTGTTGCACGCGCGTTTTACAACCCTCGTTTCCGTCGACTTCGAAACGGTACAGTGCTACCAACCGGGCCCCGATGAATTATCTTATTTGCATAAACACCATGAGACCCATAATCGAACACTTTACTGTTCGTATCCGCAGTAAATTTCTTATTCGCTCCGGAGACTCGCTGGAAAATTATACTAGCTTGTTGCTACTTTATCTGGAGTATGTTCGTCAATTTATCAACCTCGTCGTGAACGATTTAACGTTGTTTGATTAGCAAATCTTTTATTTAGAGCAACTCCCTTCAGTTCTGAGTATTCTTCAATGTTATTCATTTTTTAGTGTGAAATGTTGCAATGAAAATTCATCAAGAAAATTAATTGTGAATCAAGTACATTAGTTATGTTTGTTTAATTTATTTCAAAGTGCAAGATCGAATGTAAAATTGATCTATTAAAATTCCAAAATTTGCTTTATAAAATTGTGAACTATTTAACAAAAAAAAATTTGTATTTCTAAACATCCTGAAAAATGATTTTTGCAAACGAGATGTACAATGAAGCTAACAGAGGAAGAAAATTATTTTGTGCCAAAGTTCAAGTAATCGAACAATGTCGTATATTTAAATTGCACGTTGAAATTTAATGTCCCCAAAGACTTATCAAAATTATGAGTGAATGAGGGATGCGTTTGAGGCCCACGATCAGCAAGCTGCAGCAGAATCGAATAATTTAAAGAAGCATGGCTACATTCACTGAAAATTGTCATTCACCTGAAAAGGTTAACATTCTTAAGCTGTAAGTGCTAGTTTTAATTACATCTTGTTTAACGCGGTGAATGCTGAAGGTCACCGGTGAATGGCACTGTAAAAGTGCAACTGAAAAATTGCAGGAAATTGCAAGTGACATTTACAAGTGACAGAGTTAAAATTTATGTAGAGTTCGCATAAAGTTGAATTTTTATATAATAAAAATCTACTATTACTGTTAATTACATTTGCGAGACTATTACATTCACAAGATGGAAAATTCAAAGTTTATTATTAAATTAAATAACCATAATTCTTGATGTCAATGTTACCATGTGTAGGCAACGTTGTGGACAACAAATTTCCCAATTCCAAGTTTCTCACTTCCAAATTTTCCAATTCCACATTTCGCAATTCCAAATTTCTCAATTTCACATATCCCAATATCAAGTTTCGCAATTCCAAATTCCCCAATTCCAATATCCCCAATTCCAAGATCCCCAATTCCAAGTTTCTCACTTCCAAATTTTCCAATTCCACATTTCGCAATTCCAAATTTCTCAATTCCTCATATCCCAATACCAAGTTTCGCAATTCCAAATTCCCCAATTCCAATATCCCCAATTCCAAGATCCCCAATTCCAAGTTTCTCACTTCCAAATTTTCTAATTCCAAATTTGACAATTCCAAATTTCTCAATTCCACATATCCCAATACCAAGTTTCGCAATTCCAAATTCCCCAATTCCAATATCCCCAATTCCAAGTTTCTCACTTCCAAATTTTCTAATTCCAAATTTGACAATTCCAAATTTCTCAATTCCACATATCCCAATACCAAGTTTCGCAATTCCAAATTCCCCAATTCCAATATCCCCAATTCCAAGATCCCCAATTCCAAGTTTCTCACTTCCAAATTTTCCAATTCCACATTTCCCAATTCCAAATTTCTCAATTCCACATATCCCAATACCAAGTTTCGCAATTCCAAATCCCCCAATTCCAATATCCCCAATTCCAAGATCCCCAGTTCCAAAATTCCCACTTACTAAAAAATCACGTTACAAAACTAAATTTCTCTGAAACACACAAGTGTTGCATTAAAGATCTTAATCGACGATTCGGGTTGCAGAAAAGTAGAAAAAGAAAATTCATAACGATCCAGATAGATATAGGTGACCGGTCAAGTGTGACGCAGGTGAAAGAACGATTATGAATCATTCCCGGACTTCACCGATTGAAAGTTAACTACACGGATTTTCAGTAGTTTTCAGATCCAGCGTTATTAGGCAATCGCAAAAGGAAATTGTACTTTCAGGTTTCGATTATGAAAGAGAGAGGGGGAGACCTCGATAACGGAAAGGGCAGCTGTAACGTCGTTCCTTCTTTTTTACAGGGGAGTGGTCCAGTAATTTGCATACGTTGGACATTGGCCAGCATGCTTACTTCGAATTGGAATCAATGAACAGTATTGCTGACCGGTTCAACGGGCAATCAGAAATTCTCGGGCAAATTACCGCTCGGGGTCTTAGTCACAAATCTGTATTGTCAAGTCAATTCATTTATTTATTATATTATAGTCATTCATTATGTTCGTATCACCTTATATTTTATTTCATTTGTCCTCGTTTTTCGTTCTGATCGATGTAACATTTCTTCAAGATTAAGACCTTCAATATTAAATTAAATTAAAGTTTTTTAGAATTGATAAGGATTTAAGTCTTTAGGATTACGCTATAAGATACTAAACATAAGAATCACCTTCTCAGATAAATTCTCAGACTAAATTTTCAAGTTCATTTGCTGTATTAATTTATTAAGTTGTATTACTGGTTGCAGGAAGAAGATAGACTCAGGTCGTTTGGCAGGAGTCTGCACCGAAGTCAAACATGAAAAGCCTGCTTCTGATGCGGTAAGAAATTCTTGCAATTAAAATACTGTTCCCTTTCGTAAATAGCATATACCATTACGTAATATTTACGTAGCATACACCATTTTGTAAACAGCATGTACCACTATGTAAACGACATAGCATACGCCATTTTGTAAATAGCAGAGCATACACCATTTTGTAAATAGCTAAACACCATTTTGTAAACATCCAACCATATACCATTTTGTAAATATCGTGCCATTTTGTAAACACAGCATATAGCATCTAGCAAAAGCATGAACGAAGTTCAATAAAATATTTGAACATAGAAAATGTGCATTCAATGCTAAACTCGTTCGAAATACCAGAAAACGTTGTCTAAAAAATTTCATTTTACCACAGAAAGTAGAATGTTCGCGAATGAACTTTCGCACAAAAAAGTGTAACAGTTTTCCCGCAGTATTTTACCAAGGAATCGTTCCGTAAAAGAGTTGTTCGTTTAACCGAAGAACTTTTGAAAAAGAAAAAAAAAAGGCCAACGCGAATTTCCCTCGAGAATGAGATTTCGCGCGAGCCGTTTAGAAAGCGTAACTCAGCCCGAGCGGTGAAAGAACACGTGGAAGACATTTCGCGAAAGATAGTCCCTTGCAAGGAGGGGGACAAAACGAAGAAAAAGGGACAACGAGGACTGGCCGATACGAGCTGTATGTAATTCGATTCCAACAGCCCCGTGGCCTTGAACGTCCAGCAACCACGCAACCCACCTGCTGTCCGTGGTATCCACCGGGATCTACGCTCCTGGAGTGTCGTCTCGAAGGTGATCAACCTGTGGCACACGTTGTTCAGGTACCCGCGGATGGGAATACAGCCACCCAGAAGATGAGCCTTCTTGTCGAGACTAGGCAGTCTCCTTCGGGACCATACTCGAGGTATGATGTACTCAATGGTTCGCATATATAGCTTTTATAGGAGGGTAAGTCCCCAATTCCAAATTTGACAATTCTAAATTTCCCAATTCCACGTATCCCAATACCAAACTTTGCAATTCCAAATTCCTCATTTCCAAATTTCCTAATTTCAAAATCCCAGCTCCAAATTTCGCAATTCCAAATTTGACAACTTCAAATTTCCCAATTCCAAATTTCACAATTCCAAGTTTCTCACTTCCAAATTTTCCAATTCCACATTTCGCAATTCCAAATTTCGCAATTTCACATATCCCAATACCAAATTTCGCAATTCCAAAATCCCCAATTCCAAGATTCCCAGTTCCAAAATTCCCAATTCCAAGATCCCCAGTTTCAAAATGCCCAATTCCAAGATCTCCAATTCCAAGATCCCCAATTCCAAAATCCCGAATTCCAAAATCCCCAATTCCCAAATCCCCAATTCCAAAATTCCGAATTCCAAAATCCCCAATTCCAAACTCCCCAATTCCCAAATCTCCAATTCCAAAATTCCCAATTCCAAATTCCCCAAGTCCCGAATCCCCAATTCCAAAATTCCGAATTCCAACATCCCCAATTCCAAACTCCCCAATTCCCAAATCTCCAATTCCAAAATTCCCAATTCCAAACTCCCCAATTCCAAAATCCCCAATTCCAAACTCCCCAATTCCCAAATCTCCAATTCCAAAATTTCCAATTCCAAATTCCCCAATTCCAAAATCCCCAATTCCAAAATTCCGAATTCCCAAATCTCTAATTCCAAAATTCCCAATTCCAAATTCCCCAATTGCAAATTTTGCGATTGCAAATTTCGCGGTGGGAATATAGCTATCCAGAGGATGAGTCTTCTTGTCGAGAGTAGACACTCTCCTTTGGGATCATACTCGTGATATGACGTACTCAATGGTTCACATATAGATTTTATAGTAGCGCAATTTCATTTCCGTACAGGTAGCTTTACAAAAATTTTGTCTTATGTTTGTGGTTCTTGAAGTGATTTTCGCAGTAGAACAATATTGGGTTATTTAGAAATCAACCACAAGGCTTATAAGGTCACTTCTCTTGTCATACAATTATTTTGTCATATGTGACAGTTACACCTATCCACATCTACGATGGAAGTACCTTGATTATGGAAATTATAATTCTATCTAGACTTTGATGAGTAAAAATATAACGGGTTCGTCCCTTCCTGTATATCAAAGAATATTGTATTCAAAGGTAGTTAAATTTCTGATAATCAGTAATACTAGATACAAAATGAGAAATCATAATTTTGATATAAAGATATTTGTGACTTAGGACAAGAAGTTAAAGTGATAAAATGTATAAAAGACTTTCTTCCCATACGGATCACATAATTGAGACTGTAAAATTGCAAGTATCTTCTTGATAGCATCTTTGAACCACCTTTTGGATCATTATCCCGTCATCATCTTTTTCAAAGCATGGATAATTGAAATTGTACAATTCAGGCAATTTGAAAGCACTCTTCACAATAATGGTCAGACTTCACTGAAAGACTTCTTCAACTGACGTGTGTAAAATGGAAAATTGCTTGCATTTTATTTATCTTGATTGATGAATGAAAGCGAAGTTATAACATAATCTTCTGATGACACCCTATAATGTTATATCTCGAAATTTACTTAGACTTTGATATCTAAAAGTTTTACTTGAAGTATTATCTGTGATTGCAGTAAAATAAATCTCTCTGCATAAATCAACTCGTAGTAACAAATTAAGAAGACAAATTACTGACAGGATACAATGAAGGGATTCAATGACTCTCATAAGAAATTCATTCCCTTTTCACATTTTAAATATAAACCCTTCACAAGGTTCACCTTCACAAGGTTTACCTTCACATGGTCCCCTTTCAGCGTTACATATTTTAGGATATATCATATTTTAAGTAATCAGGTTGAAGCTATAAAGCTGTACTGTCAAAAGCAATAGCAATTAGATGTCAATTTGATATCAATTTGTTAGCACTATTCCAGTAATAACTTATTATTGTCCAGGGTGCTATCTCGGCCCGTAGAGTACCAGCAGCAACCCAACCGAATTGTTTCGACCGAGCAACCTAAGCTTCAAATGGCGTATCGGCTAGAATCTCGGGAGTGCGACGGTGGGCCAGTAGCGATGATCACGAAAGTGCCCGTGGATGAATGTTGCAACGCAGTCATGACCTTGGAGGCCACCAAAGGCGACGGACAACCTGATGGGCCCTCCTCGAAGATCCACTACGAGCCTGCGATCGGAGACGTCCTGGATGCGTCCAGCTGCGCTGAAAAATCTCGCAATTTGCCGGCAACCATGATCGAGTGTAGAGCGTCGGCCAAAGGCACTTCAGCGAAGATCACTCGGTGCCTGAGGAACGACAATCTGGCAAAAAGCGGTTTAGAGACTAACGTCCCGACATCCTGTACGGATCATAAGGTCGCCGAAACTCGAGTCGACGAAAAAGGTCCAAAAACCTACGTGGCCAATTTGCCGCAGGCTATCGAAAAGTCCCGCGATAGCAAGAAGACTAAATCAACTTGCGAAAGCACGAAGGAGCCCAAAAGAAGAAGATCCGAAACGAACAATTGTTCACCGGCGAAGTGTCTAACGATTTGTCCGGGTTCGAACAAAGGCATTCGTCCGTCGGCACGCAGAAACGGCTTGGACCCGGAAGATAATTTGCCCATAAGTCTTTTCAGGCGGATACCCAGAAAACAAGTCTGTCCGTGCAGCCCATCGAAAGGCGAATCGGGGTCAAGCGAACATGGTCAGCGGAAACCTTCGACCAAAATCTTCGATTGCGTCCTCCTACCGTGCAGTCTCACCAAGAAACTTCAGGGAGGATCCAAGGATTGCACGGAGTCCAAAACGTCTCCGAAGACCGATGTTGCAATAAAAAAGAAGCCGATAGAGGATATTTGTAAAGATAGAACTAAGACAAAATCAGAGGAGGATTGCCCCAAGGAGGTCGTACCGGAAATTCGATCACGGGAACTACTCACTCGGTTCAGAGATTACTTCGCTCCTCATCAGCTGCAGCGGTACGAGGTGTGTCGATCGAGGAGGAACGGTCTTCAGGACCAGTGTCAACTATCAATTCCACGGGCTGTGATCGAATTGAAGAAGAAAGAAATGCTGGAGCAAGATTTTAAAAAGGACGAGGGGTCCAAGCCGATGATTCTCGTTTGTAGCGATCGCAAACCCGAGGAAAAGGAACACGTGGAAGCGAAGTGTACTTGACACAATTTTGAACGTTGGGATGAGATTATGGATTTTATGTAAATATTGTTTCAAGATTGATTCTGAATAATTTAATTTGTTTTATCGAATGTATTATAAAGGCTGATGTATTACAAATATTACCATAGTTGAACTGTAAAATTGTGGCGAAAGGAGATCAATAAAATTTATGAAACTAAACTGACGGATTTATTTTATTTTTGGTTTTTGAAAGGAGCATTGAATTTAGCATTGAATGTCCATAAGATTTCCATATGATGTTCATATTGATTTGTTTCTTCAAATAAAAGTTATTCATTCATGTGCTACATGTTCATAGGCACGTGTCAGCAAATACCAACAAATTAATCTGAATTAATTATTTTCTTATCTGGACTCTAATTATTCTTTGATCTGAAATGATTTCCTACTCTAACATATTCTTACATTTATAAAAAATTTTCAGACGAAACATTCAGTACAGAATTCGTCAAATAAACACGCAAAAGCAAAACCTGCGAAACCCCAGAAGCCTAAACCACCCTCAAAATTGCAAAAAAAAGGGAGGCCTTTGAAAGTAATAAGATCCAGAGAATTGTTCAGAGGAACAGTTTACATCGACTGCGATTGCTATCATCGAAACGGATTGCAGCACGACTGTCCGCGTTCAACCTGCGGTGGTAAATAATTTATAAAAAATAAGACTACTGTTTATTAAAGCGAAATTATTTGCAAAGGTCGATCCTGCAAAGTGAAGCCTTGGCCCGAATGCGACTTAGGAACCTACTTCATGAACAAATGGGACAAATATTATGAACATTTAGATCGAATACCACCCACATCGTTTTGTGGGCCGACCAGAGCGTGGTTGGAGTTTCTTGAGCAGCAGGAGAAGAAATTGAAGGAACAGGGTCAAGAACGGAAAAAGGAGTCGGTCAAGAAAGTCGATAAAAAGCAGAATACATCTCGGTGTACCGATATAACTGAATTAGCTGGGGAGTACGTGATGATACCTGTAATTGAGGATACTTGCTGCGACTGAAACTCATAAGCTCTTATGATCGTTACTGCCTAGAATTTTTCAGCCAACTTATTATCATTAAATACGCTAATTACGATTAAAAAACATGGCTGTTTCAAATGGTAATAGATTAATAATTTGGCGCACTTGTATAAAGATTACACGTTCAGGGATCGATTCAGGATATCACCTCGATTTCAGGATTTTTCGAAAGAAAAACCACAAGAGGAAAAAAGTAACTGGACTTTAGCGAATAAACATTTATAATAGGATTTCGACTAATTTGTATGAGACGTACGTCCAATCATTTGCGGCTATTTGCGTTCTGTGATTCTAGCCACGTTGGGAGCTCGTTACTAAAAGAAACAAATGAAGCGAACGCGTGTACCGGAAGCCATGCTACATAGCCGTTTCACCGCTAAGAATACTGCTTTATTTCCGGCACGGAAAATGGGATACGAAAATATCGTGCATCTCCGCCTCGAAGTTCAACCAGAAATTCAATTTACATTCTTTATGAACCCGGTGAAAAGATCTTACGAAAAACGCCTTTGAATGCGGTGAATTTATTTTATTACCCATAGAGATACGTCTAAGGGAACGTTATACATCTACATCATTTTAATGTACATTTTTTAGTAATGTAGATATTCAATCTGCGGTTTTAAATTCTATTCATTGATTATGTGTAGGAAATTTATTGCTATGTGCAAATTTTTTGCTGTATGAAAAAGTTTGTCAGGTAACAGAAAGTAGAATTCAATAGGTTTGATGAAGCTTGAAATGTGCTATTGCAAATTTGTAATATTATATAATTTCTATTATGATGTCCTCATATGAAGACATACTAAATATATTACCAATACATACTAAATAACAATTTATACTAAATATTGTGGCTGTCCTTCATGATCGCAATACGAGCTTGAAATGTGCTATTGCAAATTTGTAATATTATATAATTTCTGTCATGATGTCCTCATATGAAGACATACTAAATATATTACCAATACATACAAAATAACAATTTATACTAAATATTGTGGCTGTCCTTCATGGTCGCAATACGAGCTTGTAATGTGCAAATGCAAATTTGAAATATTATATAATTTCTATTATGATGTCCTCATATGAGGATATACTAAATATTGTGACTGTCCTACATGGTCACAATATGAGCTTAAAATGTGCCAATACAAATTTGTAGTACTATATGTATAATTTCTATCATGGCGTCCTTATAAAGATATACTAAATAAATGCCTGCTATACCTGAATTCAATAAATTTTATTTATAAACGTCCCCATATGATCATACGATACATCCTATTTCTATCCAACATCCTATATATATTTTACACAACAGGAAAATCATAATTTAATTTTAAAAAAATGTTTAGCAAATTTGTTTAGCAAAGTCATGATTTTCAAGAACTAAATAATTGAAACTATTAAAGAACTTGTATGACAGAAATTACTTACTTGTGGCAGTCTAAAAATTTATTTATTGTCACAACTGAAGATTCATATATAAGAGTAACGAATGAAGTAATTAAGATATGATATTGAAGCTTGAATTAGAGATATTGAGTGTATCGAACACCTCTAATAAATAAAAGAGGTGCGTGAACTAATCAGCGATCGACGGTTAAAGAACGCACGTGCGGAGGGTCCGGAACGACCCGTGCCAGCCAGGAAATAACGGAGCGATCCGTAGCCGCGAGCGAACGACTTCCGTTGCCTGCGGCCCTACCCATTTGCATCCAACATTTGCATCCCGACGACGACGATACCTGAATAAAAACGGGAAGCACTTTGTTCCATCCGAGACTCTTCGACGCGTTTCGCACAGAAAAATCAACTGTGTCGGATGCTGAACCTGGAATTTCGATAAAATGGGGAGCTGGTTACAGTGACAAAATTCTCTCACTGTGGTTAAATTGAAAGAGGAAGAAAAATAAGTGTATTTATATTTGGATATATTGTTAGAAATCATATAGCATATGGTCACATATGTAAATATGTGGAATGTACATACAATTTATATATTAGACTGTGATAGAATTTATATACTTGACTATGGTAGAGTTTAATAGCTCAAAGCATATAAGGTAGTTTAGAATTCAACCTTGAATGGTGGAAATTCACCTAATTTCATTTCTTGACATGTAATGTAACTAGTCTTTAAATTATGTTAGAGGATGAATGTAAGTTACATTACTCTACAGTTATGTTGAGTACTCTACATGTACCATAGTACGAATCGTAGTTAATTACAATTTTATATTCCTTTACTTATGAGCTTTATATGTGTACAAACTTCATTGCCACATTTTGTCACAATTTTCAATAAGACAAAATGGCCACCATATGAATCAAACAAAAAGTACATACATTCCTTGTCATTTTTTTTCGACATTTCATACTAATTTTTCAGTAGTATTCTTAAAGATTGCAGTGCCAAAATAATGCACTCTCATAAATTTGCCAGCACCCAAAGAAGCAATGTGGAGAAATAAATGTCTGTAAACGAAGGCACAGTTGCAGGGCGCTTCCGAAATTCGTCACGGTTCTCCCTACGATCCAATATTTCCAATGTATACCTAAAATATCCAGCGAAGGATTTCCCGTCTCGAGGAAAAACGAGATCCTATCTGTGCCATGGTTCGTGCCTAGACCGTACAAACAACCGAGGGAACGAATTTAAAACGTAGGAACCAAGGGAACAAAGAGAGGAACAGAGAGGGAGGATGAAATAAAGGCTAGAACGTAGGACAAGAAAGCTCGAAGAATTCGAGAGGGAAGGAGACAAAAGGCTGGCACATGTGAGAGGACAAGCTAGCTCCAGGAACATTCCAAGTGATAGGGAATCTAGGAGCGACGAAGAAACCATGTGGGAGTAACGCGTTGGTGAAAGAGAGACGATATATCGGAGGAAGAATGTTGGTCGTGGGATCGAAGAGGAGGATAAAGTGGATGGAAGGCGGAAGATCTAATTTTTGTATCGAACCAGACACGAGATATCCGTAAGTTCATGGCGCAAGATCTCGATGTCGTGAGCACAGTGCAATTTAGTAGAATCCTTTGTCACGGGATAATGATGCTTTTCAATGATCCTTACGGACGATACAATGGGACTTGTTTGCAGATTGAGTCCGCATAATTTTCTAATTCCGATATTTATGAACTGCATTCTCCGGTTTCTGCAATTTCTGTGGTTTGAACTTTGGAATGAGCAAATTAGCATAGATCTGCATTCTGTAGATTTACATTTAGGTATACGTAAATTCTCAAGTTTTTGGATTTAAAAATTTTTAAGTTGGAAAATTTCTGAACTCTCAAGTTTCTAAGATCTTAAATTATTAATCATTCAAATTTTTAAATTTCCAAATCCCTTAATTCATAATTTCGTAAATTCACAAATTTTCTAAGACTCAAATTCGTGTATTTACAAGTTCCTTAACTTCCAACTTCCTAAATTCCCACATTCCTAAAATTTGAAAACGTTCAAATTTCTATATTCTTAAGTCCCTTAATTCCTAACTCTTTAAATTCTCAATTCCCTCAATTTCCAACTCCCTTAGCTTCCAACTTTCTGAATTCCCAAATCTCTTAATAATTCCCAACTCTCTAAATTCCCAACCCTTTAAATTCCCAATTCCCTTAAATTCCAACTCTCTAAATTTCCAATTCTCTTAATTTTCAACTATCTAAATTCCCAGATCCCTTAATTTCCAACTCTCTAAATTTCTAAATCCCATAATTCCCAACTCTCTAAATTTCCAATTCCCTCAATTTCCAACTCTGTAAATTTCCAATTCCCTTAATTCCCAACTCTCTAAATTCCCAAATCCCATAATTCCCAACTCTCTAAATTCCCCAATCCTTTAATTCCCAACTCTCTAAATTCCCAAATCCCATAATTCCCAACTCTCTAAATTCCCAAATCCCATAATTCCCAACTCTCTAAATTCCCAAATCCCATAATTCCCAACTCTCTAAATTCCCAACTTTATAAATTCTCAAGTCCCTTAATTCCCAGCTCTCTAAATTCCCAAATCCCTTAATTTCCAACTCTGTAAATTCCCAAATCCCTTAATTCCCAACTCTCTAAATTCCCAAATTTCTACATTTCAAAATTTCTCACTTACTGAACTCCTAAATTCCCAAATCCCTAATTTCCCAAATTTCTAAATCACCCAATTCCCAAATTCCCAAACTTCCAACTCCTCAAATTCCCTAATTTCTGCACCTAAAAACAACCATACCACTAAATTTCATAAACTCAACTCCTCAAACATCAAATTCTTATTTCGAAACTTGTCCATGTTAACATCATACACGAGCAGATCAGTAAACCGCGATAAAACACAGAACACACAAATTATCGTGAAAGATGTATAGCTTTCCTAATCAAACATGCAGAGGTCCCTTGATAATGTCATTATATTTTAGGGCTGCCTCGTGTTTCTAAATTCGACACATGCAAACGAGCCAGAGAATTTTAGGTTGTTACTGGAGGCTGTTCCACAGTGCCACGTCGTCTCTCCCTTTCAAATCTCACTTCTTTCCCACGTCTGTTCACCACACGTTGGCCAACCATCTTCCGAGTTTCAGTGCCTTGCTTGAAACTGAACCAGCTTGTTCCACGTGAATGGTGTATTTATCAAAATTTTTTGCTCCGGTTAGGAAGCAAATTTATGAGAAACTGTCGTAGTAGTTTACTGAAAACTCGTGATAACACTGATGTAATGAAGTGTACAAGCTATTGTATAAGTTAGAGAGTTGGAGATTTTATAATTTGAGCTTTTGACGATTTAGGTTTTTGGGAATTTGTCGAGTGGGTGGTTTAGAAATTTGGAATTTTAGGTAGAGGTGATTTAGGAATAGCGGAGTGGGTAAATTTGAGGATTTGAACAATATGAGATTTAATAATTTGAAGATTGGACAAGTTAGAAATTTAAGGAAGTTTGAGAAGTTTTCGAATTTTAGGTTTTTGGGAGTTTGACAATTTAATAATCAAGTGATTTAGAAATTTCGAAATTTTATATTTAGATGATTTTAGAATATGACATTGGGAGAATTCAAAGATTTCATCTGGATTTGGTAATCTGAAGACTTGGGAATTTGCAAATTTAAGCACTTGGAGTTTCAAGTATTAGAAGGTTTCACAATTTGATAATCGAGCGATTTAGAAATGTAGTAATTTAGAAACCTGATAACAAAGAAATTAAAAAATTTAGAAGTTCATTTACCTTGCGACTCGAACAAAAGCAAATTTTCCAATCTAACAAAATGATCAATCACAAACGCGTACAAACTTAGTTCAGCTTCAGCCTAATTATCTGTTCTCGCATAAGCAGGAAAAGTTTCTGACAAAAGCCGTAGCAATTCAAACTTCCCAGTCATTACTAGAATCCGCTAGAAAGTACTCAAATGTTAACGATACAAATACGGTCAACGAACTGTATCATGAAAAGAAATTGATTTAACAGTAAAGTCCACATTTTCAATGCACATTTTCTCTAATGAGCGAGTCCATTTCGCGGAAATTAGTTTTCTTGTATCGTTGGAATATTATTCGGGAAAAAACGACGTCTTTGGTGAAATGTAGGAAGAGATGATGTACGGATAAAACGTGTAAGATAAAAGAGGTTAAGTGGATCCCGAGTGGAAATTGATTTGCTTGCGTAAGAAGAGAAGACCGAGATGAAGAATACGGTATCACCTTGCACGGTCAACGATCCGACGAATGGAACGCCTTATACGATCGACCGTGATCTTCTCCTCCACCTTGTAGGGGGTGTACGGCCATTAATGGCTGTTCATACGTTGCCTGCGTCGGACATAGGCGTAGAGCTTGCTACACCTCTTTGGCAGAACATTGATTTCTGATAATTCGAAGCTGAGACATGATGAGGCCTTTGTGTTGGGAAAATAGACAAGAGATGATTTGACAAGAATTTTATTGTAGGTAGAAAAGTATTGTTTGAGTCAAATTTGTTAAATGAGACAAGTTAAGGAAAATTGGTAAGATGAGACAAGTAAAATAAAATTGGTAAAATGAGACAAGTAAAATAAAATTGATAAAATGAGGCAAGTTAAGTAAAATTGGTAAAATGAGACAAGTAAAATAAAATTGATAAAATGAGACAAGTTAAGTAAAATTGGTAAAATGAGACAAGTTAAGTAAAATTGGTAAAATGAGACAAGTTAAGGAAAATTGGTAACATGAGACAAATAAAATAAAATTGATAAAATGAGACAAGTTGAGTAAAATTAGTAAAATGAAATAAAATTGATGAAATCAGGAAAATAAAACAAAATTGTGAAAATTAGGAAAATGAAGTGAAATTGATGAAAAGAGGAAAATGAAACAAAATTTAGAAAAATAAGAAAATGAAAAATTAATACAATTAGGAGAAAGAAATAAAATTAGTAAAATTGGACAGTGAATTAAAATTGGTAGATACACTAGTTGATACTAATAAAAATTGCATTGATGAATTGACAAAAGAATTCTGGCTCTTAAAGGACGTTTTATAAAAACTGAGTAAATTGCAGACACATCAACAAGAAATTTATGAGAGAGTGAAACACTACTGTGAAATAATCAGTAAGATACCACAATACTGTGAAACAGTCACTAGAAATACCACAATACTGTGAAATATCATAATACTGTGAAATAATTGTACAGATTCCTGGAAGGTGTTGTAATAAATATAACAATGAATTTTCACTGTGGAGTACTAGAACATCTAATGCAATTGTTAATTAGTCGAGGAATCGAGATTAAAATTACGCCACTGCAATCATATGTAACACATAACAAATACTATGTTTTATGATGATAAATACTATGATTATTTTTTATAATTTGTGACGGAGACGATTCTGGTATTTTAATCACAAAAAGGAACTTAGGTATTTGTGAAAAAATTAAAATTGCATTCAAATGAGAAAAAATTTTGAAGTTTGAATCTTTAGGCGATAAAAGAGTTTGAAGTTGGAATTGTAAGTGGCGCCACTTGTAAGAGAGTTCTTTTTATCGACCGAAAGTCGGTAAAAGCGGAAAAATGCATTTCGGTTTACCTAAGAATGATAACTATCGGTAAAATCACTTTCTGTACGGAGTCACGAATTTAAATTACCATCTGAGTATGAAGTAAATTTAAATTTTCTAAATTTTTACTACTTCTCACTACAGTATTTTTCTTTTGTTATCTTTTACTATTTTTGAAGAGATATCTGTGACAATTGCATAATAAATGCATTACGTTCAAACTGATTGATTGACTGATTTTATTAGGCCCTCAATTGCTATAATCATTGACCCAGCATAAATTGTTATGAAGAAATAAATTTAGAACTCTTGTTGCAACAAATAGATCTAATTTTTCATTTTTTATATTCTTATACTCTACTGTACCGCTGTGAGCTCTGTCATTTGTCAATTATAATTTAATCGGTAATCTTGTGATGTACATTATATAATTCCACAATCTTTTGCTAATCACAAATAAATATATGAAGTCATCAAGTATTTTATGAAACATAGGATTTTAAAAATTTTAATATATTCAGTCAAAGATCAATTTACTAAGACAAGTCCCTAATTTAAACACTATAACTATAATTTACAGATAGGATATGCTACATATCTGTATATTTACTTTCTGATAATTTACAACATCTGTAAGATATTTTCACTGAGATCCACAATATACTTTTTCTCATAGAATTAACATATCACACATCACAATCAATAATACGTTATCACGCTATAAAAATTAACACACAAACCTCACAAAACATAAAATAAATTACCCACAGAATAAATTAGTGCCACACTTCCTTGAAGCGTCAAAATTCTTCAACCGTATTCATTTTAAACAAAAGGCAATATCGCTTTCTAGTATGTCAAAACTACCATCTCCGCAATTTAACAGATCCTTTTAAGAATCATATTGTTCCCCAAAAGAATCAGTTTATGCATTTGATTTCTCATTCAACAATAAGCACTTTCGAATGGTTAACGTCCGAAGCATCGTCCCACGAACTTCCGTTCATCCGGTGCTTCGTCGACGAATACCGCGTAAACATCCGTAATTTAATGAATGAACGCGAGCCAGTTAAGAGCGAGGACAAAAACGACCCACGGCGAATTTCGCTGTGAAAATCCACGGCTACGCGGTGTGGCCGGGATAAAAAATCTAATTTAACGTCGTCGGGAATAATTAAAGTTTTACAACGAGCCACCGGGGACAGAGATGAAAGTAAAAACGTGTCCTCGCGTTCCGCGTGAATTCCAACAAATTTTTCTATTTCCACATCGGCAATTTCGTGGCCCCGCTCGCCCGTGGAATGTAAAAATATACCGGAGAAAAAATAACCATTTTTATTAGCTAATTCCATAAATTTCCGCCGTTCTTTTCGATGTTCTCTGCTTTTTCGAAATTAAGGTATGCTGTTTTTTTTTTTTTTTTTTTGGTTTTATTCGAAATTCGGGATACTTGTTTATATTGAATTGTTTACATGTTCATGTTTGAATGGAAACATTCTTAGTATGTGAAAAATATATTAAGAATGTTATTTTTAAATTAAACAATTGTTTACAGTAAGTGATTAATTTGTTCAAAGGTAGTGTTGAATTAATTTTATTAATTTTATAAATTGTTTTAGAGTAATTAATTTTTGTATCAGAGGATATAAAGTTTTGTAAGAATTGATACAACTACATGTCAGATTAAATGTCACTATGAGACTAGTAGTAAATGATTAATTTTCTCAAAGGCAATTTCACATTGATTTTATTATTAATTTGTTGTAATTCATTCTGGTTATGAAGAATATGAAATATTATAAATATTGATGCAATTATATGTCAGATTAAATATCATTATCAGACTAGTAGTAAATGATTAATTTTCTCAAAGGTAATTTTAAATTGATTTTATTATTAATTTGAAATAATTCATTGTGGCCAATATAAAATTCTGTAAATATCAATATAACTAAATGTTAGATAATATCAGTCTACACAAATAAAATAAACAAAGTGTAATTTAAAAAATATTATAATTACACATACTTATGGAACATGTATGAATACATATATGTATACATATATGTACACATACGTATAACATATGCACACAAAGAGCTCCAAAATTCTGTAAATATCAACATAACTAAATGTTAGACAATATCAGTCTACACTAATAAAGCACACAAAGTGTAATTTAAAAAATATTGTAATTACATATACTTATGGAACATGCATGTATACATATATGTAAGTATACATATACACATACGTATGGAATATGCACACAAAGAGTTCTAAAATAGAACAAAGTACACTTGAGTAAATTAATCTACACCCTATATAACAAACTTACTATCTATATAACAAACTCGATTTAATATTTTATTTAAAGTAGTTCAGGTAAATATTTCTCATAAATATAATAAAGTCTCACGCTCCTTTAAGCCGCATATCGCTTTTTTTATTTTTAGAAAATCTACTCTAAGGAACATAAACAACGATGTGATGACCTGATTTCTTCTTTCGCTTGGAAAAAGAAAAATCGTGAAGTCGACTAGAAAAAACCTGAAGAAACGTGAGAAGATCGAACGGAGGCGTGCATGTATCAGCATCTTCACCGTAATTAACATAACTGTGCACGTAATTAGTTAATTCCGTTGTTAAGTTCACGCCTACGGCATTCTAGTGTTCGTAACCTTGCGGCTAATTTTTTCATTTTTGCCAAGGTAACGAGCGCCTAACAATGTCTATTAATAAGAGGATCGTCGGGTCGAATTGCAAATTGGGTGATTGTTTCGTTTTTGCATGCGATTTCACTGCGTACAATGTATGAGGGACCGTTAAAATATCAAGCTTCAATTTGCGAAATATGCAGTAAGCAATTTGCATTGATCACAATGGAATTCATATGCATGGATCGATGAATTAGAAATTGCTTTTTTACGGTTTCTAGGAACCGTTGAAAGTTCAAAGGTGTAAGGAGAGGAGACAAACCTTTAAAATTACGAAATTCTAAAGGATAAAAGTGGTGATGTTCTGAAATTTTAGAGTTCTTTAAGAAATTTCAAAGTTAAAGATTATGAACCAAATTGTGCTATTATAAAGTTATAGCAAGTTAAAGAACGATATTATCAAAATTGCAGTCTTGGAATTTAGAAATTAGGAAGAGTCAAGGTATAGATACTAAAACTGCAACATTTGAAAATTTCAAGATCCTAAAATTCTCACAAAAAAATTTAAAATTCCCAAACTCCAAGTTTCCAAAATTCCCAAAATTCTCAGAATTTGTAAGCTTCTCAAAATTTCCAAAATCTACCAAAATCCACAAGTTCTAGATATTCTAAAAGTTGCTCAAATTTTCAAAATTTCCCAAGCTCTCTAAACTCCCCAAATTCCCCAAATTCCTAAAATTTCTCAAATTCTCCAAAATCTCTAAATCCCCTAAATTCTCATAATTACCCAAATTCCCAAATTCTGAAAATTTCCCAAAATCCCTAAATTCCCTAAATTCTCAAAATTTCCCATATTCTCAAAATTTTATAAATTTCCCAAATTCTCAGATTCTCAAAATTCCCAAAATCCTTAAATTTCTTAAATTTTCAAAATTCTCAAAAGTCCCAAATTTCCAAATTCTCAAAATTTTTTAAAATCCTAGAATTTCCTAAATTCTCAAAATTCCCCGAATTCCCAAATTCCCCAAATTACCAAAATCCTAAATTTTCAAATTCCAAAAAATTCGCAAAATTAAAAAGTTCCCATATTCCCGAATTCCCATATTGCGAAACCTGCTTCACAAGAAGCACAATATTCGCGTCGAACCCGTAACGCAACAACAAAGGAAGAGAATCTCGAATAAAAGATACCCGGCTAATTAAATTGTCAACGGAATAAATCCTAATTTCTTTGAAGGCGTGCAGTAAAGGTGGCCCGTCGACAGGCTCCTGAATGATTAATTACGACTGGAAAGTTAAGGGGTGCGAAGCTCGCTTCGCAACTCTATCAATCGCGAACAAAGAGCAATTTCTTCCGAGCCAGTTTGTATACGCTATTGTGCACGCTAAATTACCGTCACCTTGCTCAACAAGCCGCATTGTTCTTCGACTGAATTGTCGTGCTTCTATCTGCTGCGCGTAGGTTTCCATCACGGAGGCTGCTTTTCGAACACCGATGACGAAACAACAACAACAACAACCGCTAACAACCGCGGAAACAGGCTTCGCATTCGCTGTCGATCTTACGCTCGCGGATTATTACGTGCGAGGAAACGTGCGAGATCGGCAGATCGATAATAATCGCAGCTGGCTGACAACGCGTTAAAGCCAGGGTCACGCGATCCTTTGCTTCTGGTCAATGAACCTTTGAACCCTCTGTGTGCTTTATTACTACTTCGATTTCTGTTCTGATATTCAATTGAAATAATGAATATTATATTTTTAACTTTTTGATAATTAAATGCTCTGTGAATGATTTCTGCAGGTGATAAGGATTTAAGAGGCTCTTTTTTTGTTTTTTTTTTTTATAATAAGGGTTATTTAAAATGAGTCTCTTAATAGCAGTAATGTCTCAATGACAGTATAAAAATATGTGGTGCTGAATAAATTAATATTCGGTGTGACACTGCAGATAAATGGACTACATATGTATTGTATGTATGTATTGTATGTATCCACAATACATATGTGATACATATGATACATATGTGGTAATTAAAATGTGACGAAGTTATATGACGTTGCATGAACTGATTCGATGACACAAAAATGTCACATAATAGCACTTGTGATACATGGTGTGTTCCATAAGTAATGCGAAGGAAATTCCTGAGCCGCTCCTGTTGGTCGGAGGGGGATTGGACCCCGTGCGTTAGATGCGGGGGACCCTTAGCTTTCCAACGAACCCGGTCCCAGGGCTTTCCGAGCTGTGAAAGGGACAGGACGTTAATTTTTGTGACCCCCTGTTTGGTGACCGTGTCACGGAAAAAGTGAAGTCGACGATCGGAACAATGATACGCGATAAAGCTTTTGTGCTAAACTAAACAAATCTTTTGAGGAGACAAATAAAATGATTCGTGAGGCTTATGGGGACTCTGTTCTGTCGTACTCACAAGTTTCGAGGTGGTTAAAGGCCTTTAAGGAAGGGCGGGAGGAGGTTCACGACGATCAACGCTCCGGGCGGCCACCAACCAGCAAAACAGTTCGTCAAACAGTCCATAAAGAATTTCTTCCTGAAGAACAGACAGTTAACACCGCCTACTAAATGAATATGCTGGAAAGACTGCGAAAAAGGGTCGCCAAGACGAGAAAACACATCTCCGCTACCTGGATAGTGCATTTCGACAACGCTCCTTGCCACAACGCGCTGCGAGTACGTCAGTTTCCGACCCAAAACAAGGTGATAACGCGTCCCCAACCCCCCTATAGTCCTAACCTGGCACCGGCAGACTTTTTCTTGTTCCCCCAGATCAAGACACCCCTGAAAGGAACGAGTTTCTTGTCCGTACAAGACATTCAAGCGGCCGTGACCGAGGCCCTAAAAGCGGATCCGGAAAACGCATTCCAGGAAGCGTACCGCTTATGGCAGGGTCGCTGGCAAAAATGTGTAGATGCCCAAGGGCAGTACTTTGAAGAATTTTAAGTATTTGTAAGAATTGGTACAATGAATTCCTTAAAAAAAAATACTTCGCATTACTTATGGAACACACCATGTATTTCAGTATCTAGCTCAAAATATGACACAAATGACTGCATAGGCTATTCATTAATGATTGTAAAACAAACTGATTCTTAGACAATTATAGCAATTATTTGTTATAATTTTTTAAATTATAACTTTAATGATTCTATTGTAACTTTACTGATTTTAAAACATGTGAAGTCTGACACTATTTGATGACAAAAAATACCACATACACTTTTGGTATATCAATTTCAAGCTTGAAATGTGAAAAAAGTGATTACATAAACCCTTCATTAATGTGTTTAATATAAAATGACTTGTAGGAAGTAATAAATGACTGAAATATGAGTAAGAGTATATACGGTATTTTCATATCAGGAAATCATGTTAGACCATGTTTCGAAATCTATCGGTGAACATACAGCAGCCTAATATTGACGAAGGAGGTTTAGCAATGTGGTTGTTTGATCAGTGATAACTGTATATGTACACCTACTGTTGAGCAATCGATAATTAGATGTTTGGTTCATTAATCATTAATCGAAACTCCTATGCGTCAATGAGTACTAATTCAAGACTCACCTCGGTTTCGTCGGGACTCATGCCTGCTAGATTTACTGTAAGATTTTCCTTTTGACTCACCTGGAACAAAAAGAAAAATATGTTAGATAAATTGAACACATCAGGTGAATATAATTTTATTAATTAATGTAGGTAATTTTCAGATTTTTACATTTAAATATCTTGTAAATTTTCAATATTCAAATTAACAAAATACAAGCTTAACATATAATCTTCAATTGGACAAAATAAAATCCTGAAATACAGTCTTCAAATTGACTAAATATAATATTGAAGTACAATCTTCAAATGGACTAAATACAGTCCTGAAATACTATCTTCAAATTGACAAACTTTGACAAAAATTTAAGAAACAATTTTTATATTCACAAATCCCTGAATTCACAAATTCACACAGTCTCAAACTTATAATTTCTCAAAACCTTAAATTTGTATGTCACCAAACTTCTATAGGTCTAAATTATCACATATCAAACTTCAGAATCAGCAATTTCTTCATTTGTCCAAGTGTCTGACTTCCAAAACTTGCAAACCCTTAAATTCCACAAGTTTGCAAATTCTCAAATCCTTGAAATCCCAATTCCCCAAATTCTGAAACTTCAAACTTTCCAAGACCCCAAACTCCTACATCTCCAAACTTCTCAGCTTGAAATTACCACCCATCAAACTTCAAAATCAGCTATTTCTCAAGTTTCCCAAGTGTCCAACCCTCAAATTCCTCAAGTTTTGAAACTCTTAAATCCTTGAAATCTCAAACCCCCAAATTTTGAAACTTCTAACTTCCTAAAACTCCAAATTCCTACATCTCCAAAGTACCACCCACCAAATAACCACCCATCAATCTCTCAAACTCCCCAAATCAACTTAAACGTTCCATTATTCAACCTCAGAGCATCATCTCCAAATTCCCAAATGTCCAAATATTCAAACACCCAAATTTCCTCATCCTCAAACACTGAAGCCTCCCAAAACCCCCTGGAACTGCCCGGAAGCCCCCTAAAACCCCCTGGAACTGCCCGGAACCCCCAAAAATGAATATTAACAAAGAAAATTAAAATAAAAAGCGTAGCACCTTTCTCCAAATCGAATCACAACGCCATAGCCCTTGTTACGTAGAACGACGCGATTATTACGCAAGATCGGCACCGCGGTTAAATCGTACGCAGCGAATCGAGAGAACTATCTCGGCTGACAAGTCCAGAAACCGAGGACAGTCGGGTCGGTTCAGTTACATGGTCCCGTTTGGTGGTGGGCGCGTTTCTTCGCGGCGACAGCTTTTTCACGGTGCGACGCGCGGCATTAATGGACATCCCGAGCGTATCCGACGATCCACGCTCCAATTCTTGCGGCGTTTCGCGACGCAAACACGAGGACGCTCGACGTCGCGTCGACACTTTTGTCTAACTGTACTTGACGTGGAAGCAGCCGCGGATTAATTGCGGCCTGATTAAGTGCGTCGCCTCAAACGTTCGCTACGATGACGTCTTCGTCTAGAATCGTGACTTTTGCCCAAAGCGGGACAAGTTTAGATGCTTGCTAATCAAAATACAAGGGAGTACCGTGAAACAACTGTAGATCGCGATCCAATCGGATTACGATCATGCTATTTGGAGCTGGACTTTCGATTTTTAGTTTCTGTACTCAGAATAGTGAAATGGAGGTTCTGGGTTTCCTTAAGGAATCTGTTGGGGTGTTTTTAGTAAAAAATTTTAGATGAAAGTGATTCGTCAGATATTCTACTTTTAAATTTTATAGTGTAATTGGTACTGTTGTGAAAATTGTATGATATAGTTTTAGATTAAGAGTGATATAAATATCAAGCGGAGTTAGAGTGAACTAGAAATTTGGGAGACTGGATTTATTATACACTTTCAGTAAGCTGTATATTTGATACAAAGTTAATGCGTACACAAATGATAGTCATGTACAGATGTCAACCCTCGAGTTGGTGACCCATGTATGACGCACCGTGACGCACTCGCAGTTCAAGTATTGTAAATTTTTCTCATATTTTAGATACGCGTGAAATTTCAATTTAGGTCTAACAATTTACGTACAGATGTCAATGCATGAGGCGCATGAGGTCCCAAAGTAAAAGAAGCTCTATCCACCGTGAACACTTCCAGCGTTACATACAGGCAAATAGGAATAATAATGACAATAATGACTGTTGAATGCAAGTGGCACTATCTCACTCATTTGAGAGACGTTTGCCGACTGTCAATGTTTTTGATCTAATCGGTGTGCGTGAGTGTGAGAGCCAATTGTACCGCCGAAAATTTGAAATCTGAATTTGCTATCTTTCGTGCGTCGAAAAGTCCAAGTTCACGAATGAGGCTGAAGAGAATACTCGGTAAATGTATTCAAAGAAAAAACTTGAAGTCGCAGTGACTGCACATGGAGATCAAACGCGAGCGTAGAGGAGTGCATGTGTACAAGAGTTACGAATGCAAGTAAACAGAACGGGGAAGCTCGCAATGAAGGCAATTGCGAAAGTCTAGGGTTATGAGTGCAAGTGAACCAAATGCTCATACGTGTACTTGTACAAGTCTGAAGTTTTAAGTACAGCATAAATGCATTTCTACAAGTCTAATGTTTGAAGTGCAAGATAAACGCATTTCTACAAGCTTAATGTTGGAAGAACAGGGTAAATGCAGATGTACAAGTATGATGTTAGAAGAACAGGATAAATGAAGTTGTACAAGTATAATGTTAGAAGAACAGGATAAGTGCACTACTGCAAGTCTGATGTTAGACGAACAGGATAAATGCAGATGTATAAGTATAATGTTAGAAGAGCAGGATAAATGCAGTTGTACATGTTTGATGTTAGAAGAACAGGATAAATGAAGTTGTATAAATCTGATGTCAGAAGAACAGATTAAATGCAGATGTACAAGTTTAATGTTAGAAGTACAGCATAAATGCACTTCTACAAGTCTAAATTCATAAATACAAAACAAATGCATTTATGCTCAGAATAAATTCAGATGAAGAAAGAGGTCAATCAATCAAGTTCTAATAGATGAAAACAAAAACCTATAATGAATTAAAATAACAATCTGTATCTACAAAATATATGAGTATCCTTTTCATGGTTGACCAACCTTCTGATGACTAATAAGTCACTCCTTAGTGACTAATATGTAACGAAGAACATATGTAACATATGTAACGAAGAATCTTGAAATCTTAATATGCACCTAGAAGAGTGTTAAATCAGTAGAAGCTAAAGATGAAGCTGTATAAAATAAATAAATGACCAAGTAATAAATAAGCAGCTGAGATTAATAAGTAACAGTGAATAGGTCAGTGAATGTAAATAACAGTAAACATATAAAATAAATAAATGAAGGTGTAATATCCAGTAATAAGTAAACAGTAAAAAGTCACGAAGAAAATAAAAGTCTTAGCTGAGAAGTAAGTACATAATATTAATGATAATGTGTATCCACGAACTTTTCGATCATAACTCATCGATAGTGTTGACTTTACGAAACTTTCGATAGTTAGTTATGATTGATTAGACGTCCAATTAAATTCCTTGTCGGTGATAAAAGAAATTGTACACGTGAAAGCGGCTTTCGCGAACGTCCAGGAAGACTCTTTTATCAGTTGGCCCGCAGGGCAAAATTCCAATTAACGATCTCGAATCAACGAGCTGGCCATTTCGGTGAAAATTTAATTAACCTCTTGCACGTTCGAATTGAGAGAGAGAAAAAAGAAGTTTCAAACGTTCGGGAAAATGTACGGCTCGAACGTGATGAGTTTGGTCGTTCGCCGGTAACGGGCGTCAGCTGCAAATCCTTTCGGTGAAATTGACATAAATAATATAAAATTGTGTAATTTCGATTGTACATACAGCGAGGAGAGACACATGCATTTTTTTTCGATTGTGTAACTATGCTGAAAATATGAAATACCTGTCAAAAACGGATGCGTCTCTTTTTGTAAATTGGTTATTTTTGTGGTGCATTGAATCTTGTATTTTAGGTTATTTATTATACTATGTATAATACTTATTTATTATATTATAATACGATAAAATATATTATATATTATTTCTCAAGTAAATTAATATTACAATAAATTACATTTTAAAAAATACAGACGAATGCATAATACTTAAATTCTCAAGAAATGGCAGTTTATTAATTGGTAAATTATACAGTAGAAATTGTGTAAATCTTTCAACGAGGTTCTTCAACTTAACAGATTATGTACATATTATTTTGAAACAGAATCAAAGGCACATCCACACGTTTTAATGGAATAACTTTCTAATTAAACTCTTTGAATATTCTACTCGGTAAACGCTCTATTTCGAACGCGATTAGCATAGAAACTTGCAATCCATTTACGTCTGCGAGATAAAATTTCGTGTTGGGAACTGAAAGAAAATCTCGTTTACTCTCTCGTTAATTCACGTCAAAATTCTTCAAATTTTAATATTATATATTAATAAATTCTATTATAGATGTAAAAATATGAACATCTACGAAAGTGATAAGTGATTTAGAAATTATCAGAAGGTATCATTTCTGAGTGCAATAATTTTTATAGTTCTATCATGTTTTTTAAGCTTCCGCTTTGTTGATTGCTATCTGACTTAAGTTACGAAAGGAAATATTGATATCGGATACTTTAATGTGTCTGCATAGGTGACTCAATGCAAACTCTAATATTTATTCAAAAATTACGAGACATCTTGTATTCAATATGGGGAGATAAAATTATTTCTACATACAAGTAAAATTATTTCTATACATTACACAAAGGAGTCGTGCACAAAGAAAATTCATTTAAAAAATAAAATAGCATATCACAGTTATATATGTGGTATACTGCGTACAGCATTTATGACTACAGCTGTGATATATTTTTAAACTCTCTGCACTCGGAGATTTATTTTGCCATTTAAAATGTCCCAACAGAGCGGATAACTCAGTGCAACGAGTAAATAGCACATTTTGGAAGGATACAAATTTTTTGTTATTATTCAAAGGAGCACTAAATCTTTAAAATATGAAAATTATGAACATGCATGAGAAAATAAAATAATTTTTCAGTCATTATCGAACCTTTGTTTTATAATTTTATAGCCAAAGTGAAACTTTCTGTGATCCTAAGGTGGCCAGACTTCAGATTGTAATTTTTGCGTGGGTAAAACTAATTTACTAAAAATTTTATTTATATTACGATCACGTCAAATTGATGCACATAGAGATAGGCACACCACACAGCAAATTTCAATATTTCAAAGCTTTTGAAGAAAATAGACTTCAATATTTACCTCGTTCAATGGATAAAAGTCAGTACAGGATAAAATAAAAATGCGAACGGTTTTTGTAATTTTCCTAAAAAAATTCGAAATGCGTCCTGCAAACCTAGTGTTAAGAGTAATATAAGATTGAGTGAAATTTATGCGAGCAGAAATAAATTGCAAGAGAATTTACGCAATCTTCGCTGGAATTTTGAAGCTAACACAGTCTCGACTTTTCGCTCCGATTTGACCGACGCGATCGTGTTATTATTGAGCGATTGCACGAACGTGCCTTGCATAGGATATCTGGTACAACAGGAAGCGAAGCACGTGCCTCGAATCGTTCGTGAAAGCCGGAGATTCGCCTCGAAATGTCAAGGAACTGCATCGGCCAACTGATGGACGCCAGTGAAAATCCGCGCACGCTCGCTTTCGCGTCTTCTTTTTAGCGCGATCGCTGAAAACCGGGCTAACTCTCGTAACGTTTCTTTTATTCAAACTTATTATAATTTCGTTCAAAGATTGTTTACTTCAAGTTTTATTGTAGTTAATTATTTATTATGATATTGAGAAGTAATTATTTCATCGCTAATTGGAAACTTGTTTTTATAATAGGGAAGCTGTTATCGAAAGTTAGAGAATGATTAACAGGTAACTGGTTGGATTAGCTAATTAGGAGGAATTCACTTAATTTTATTAGTAGATTATTAGCAAATTGATTATGCAAGTTATTACGTAGTTGAGAAGTTAATCATGGGAGGAAGGATTGGGGAAAGGCTAGAGTGCATCTGGAATTATCTAGCGTAGGAGATCTATATCTGAGAGCGTACGGTAGTTGTACTAATTAAGTTGTCAAATCTAGTTTTACCTAAAACTCAATTAAATTGGTATTGAACTTTCCGAAAAGTACCTCTTCTTTCCACAGTTGCCGCATAATAAACCGTTTCTCCAACCTTGTATTTCCTTCCGAGAACCAAATAAACAGAATTAAATGAGTCAGCAAGGGATCGATCCAATTAACGCGATTACAGTGTGAAACACAGTCAACCCGATAAAAAGTCAGAGTAGTAATTCGACGACGGTGTTTACCGTGTCTTAATTCCCCTCGAGAATGAAAATGAATTTCTATGGCTTTCTACAATCGTCTATTTTATCTCCATCATCCTTACCGGTTCCCCTGAAACGCCGCTACAAGAAAAACGCACCGATCCTCCGCATTAACGGAGAAACAGTGACAAAAACAGGATAAAAGGTAGAGAAAGAGTCTCTGGATATAACTTAATTGCCAAGTGACAGCTATTAAAGCGGCTGTATAATTAACGGAGAAAAAGTGTGCCTGAAAAACAACGAAACAGGCAATGAATCGATGAAATTGGTTTGCTTTCTTGATGATTCTATTGCCCGATGTCACGATGCTTGTACTCTGTTGCTGACGAAGCGGTTCTTTTCTTCGCGTTTTTATTCGGAATCTGAAAAACTGTTCGACAAAAGATGCTTGTGGCGAATACGGTCACTCGATGCATTCCATCTTTTTGTACCAATTTAATACTGTTCACTTTTAACAGGAATTTGAAACATTTTATTTAATTATTAATTTATATAAGCTGATGTGCTATTAATTTTTATGGTCTAGTGAATAATTTGTATAATCTAATGAGCTATTAATTTGTTAGTTAATTTGGATTATTACGCGTTGGATTACTACGCGTTGGTTAACTACGCGTTGGTTAACTATGCGTTACATTACTACGCGTTGGTTAACTACGCGTTAGATTCCTACGCTTAGAATTACCACGCGTTGGACTAACACGCGTTGAATATCCACGCGCTGGATAACTACGCGTTAGATATCCACACGCTGGATTACTACGCGTTAAATTACCACGCGTTAGATTCCTACGCTTAGAATTACCACGCGTTGCATTATTACGCGTTGGACTAACACGCGTTGAATATCCACGCGCTGGATTACTACACGTTAGATATCCACACACTGGATTACTACGCGTTAGATTTCCACGCATTAGATTCCTACGCTTAGAATTACCACGCGTTGCATTATTACGCGTTGAATTACTACGCGTTGAATTACTACGCGTTGAATATGCACGCGCTAGATTACTACGCGTTGGATTACTACGCGTAGGATTACCACGCGTTGCATTACCACGCGTTGCATTACTACGCGTTGGATTACCACGCGTTAGATAACTACGCGTTATCCGAAGCTGCCGCTCTCGCGTCTGCGCATGCGTAATCTCGCGCTCTGAATGGTCCGTGTTTTTCCCTAATAATTCAAAAACGAAGCTTCAAACCCCATTTTTGCAAAGGAAAATCTTATTCACAATCGCGTCAGCTACATTTTAGGGACCTGCACTACTTATGAGACACCCTGCATAATATATATTAACTACTATAATAATATTTTATTGAAAACAACACATTCAATCACATTTTATCAGCTTTCTGTGAAAAGAAGTAAAGTCATGTTACGCTTTCACAATGAAATTGAACACATTAATATCACTTAAATTTGTCAATGAAATATAAAGACAAATAAAAGTATTAAAAGCATGATCTATTTATCATCGACATGCAGTTCTGAATTTAACAACTCGTCCATTAGAAATCGAAATTTAAATCCCTGTTATACGACTTGTTCAGTGCACGCGAATTGCGTTTGTGCGCTCGTAAACAACATTATAAAAGCGCACATGGTTTTAATAAAATTCGCAGTAAATGTCAACGTTGGGCTTCGAAATTGCATCGAGCCCGAACATCGTTTTCCGGTGTATTGGAAATCGCACCGGTGGACTTACGCAGCTGTGAAAATTACGTTGAAAGCGAAAAATTTGATTCCCTGCAAATTAGTCGGACGAAATTAAAATAAAATTCAATGACGCTAATTGTATAGCACCAGTAAATAGGGGGTAAAAATATGCGATAAAATAACGAAATGTTTCGACGCAATAAGCTTCGATTTGTGATATTCATTGTATCGGGTACATTTTCTGATAAATTAATACTGCTTCCATTTCCATTTATTTTTATAGAAAAAAGTTTCCTCTTTCTGGGTGCGCGAATGCATACGAAAAATGTGCGATATTGTTTCCGCAGCAAACATGCAGTATGCATGTACATTCATTTAAAAATCATAGTCTTGTAACGAAACATTCGGAATATCTGGTATTGAGAAAATATTTGAAAGCAGTGTTTGTATCGCATTTTAAACAGTCAGCAATTTGTACGACGAACATTTTAAATTTGTTGTGCAATTTAAAATTGTTATATAAAATGTGGTATTTGAAATTTTGTCTCTGTGATATGCCAAACCAAAATGCAATTTAAAAGGTCAGACACATGTACAAATTCAGAAGTGAAATATTTACAGATCAATCACCCTTGTCTCACAAAATAAATATACTAATTGAAAGTGTAATAGTATAATGCAATAATAAATATAAATTCTATCTAGCCAAGCCAAAATGCAATTTAATAGGTCAAACACATGTACAAATTCAGAAGTGAAATATTTACAGATCAATCACCCTTGTCAGACAAGATGAATACATCAATCAAAAGTATAATAGTATAATCTAATACTAAACATGAACTCTATTTATCCAAACCAAACTGCAATTCAAAGACACAGACAAAAGTAAAAATTCAAAAGTGAAATATCTAGAAATCAATCACCTTCATCTGACAAGACGAATACATTAACAGAAAGTGTAATACATTAGATAATCTTAATTGAAGATCACCATAACCGTCGCCCAGTAACGGGAGTGCGTGTATCAAGTTTTTCAATCAACGAGAAAAAAAAATTCGAACCAGATAAAGTTATAATAGAGAGAAAAAAACAACGTACGCTTGTAACAATTTCCAATATCCTGTGGCACGTATCGGATTCTCATGTTGCTGACGCACTCTAATTACAGGTTATCCAGTAACCATGCAAGCGGATCGTCCTTCAGCAATTATTAGATCATCCACGAATAAATCTGGCGGATCGAAGAAGCCTCAAATCCGCTATTCCAGACATTGCATAGTTTACCCGTTGCTCTGCGCTTTTTCTTCCATCGTTTAATCATGGAAACGATGAAGTCACCCACCTCATTGTTTTATATACGCATCGCAGGAAACATCCTCGTACCATGTTTTATTAATAATCCTTGAGCAATCGTGCAGCTATTCCACTGTTCTTTTATATAACCGTATCCTTGGAATAACTAGTGGCACTTGGTTTTCTTATTTTCAAGACACTTTTGTGGACACTCGGTGAATCACATATTTACGTCAAATTTTGTTACACGTTTTCATTAATTTGGAAATTGGATATTGGTTTAAACATGCACTTTAATTATGACCTCATTTGCAAGTCAAAGTAGTTCTTCAGGTTGTGATTGATTTGGGAAATTAACCTAGTCGATATTTGATAGTTAACACTGATAAAAATATTTTGCTAGTTATCACCTCATTTGCAAGTCTAAATGCACGTCTAAAGTTATTTTTATAGACATCTGACTTTTTAAATTAACTGGTTTCGATCTTAGATATTGATGAAGACATTCAGCTTCTGATAGGTGGTTAATACTGATGAAAACACTTAACTAGTTATAATTTGCAAGTATAGTTATTTTTCAGATATATAAGTTCTGACTTTGTCAATCAACTCATCTTGGTCTAAACACAAATATTGATGAAAACATTCTCATAAACATCATTGATACAACTAATATTTTTGTGAAGCGAACTAGCTCTTGCCAATTCTAGATCACGACTCTTACTATCACACTGCTTACTATCATCTAACACCTTAAAAAACTTGAGAAGTGAATCTGCAAGTTGAATCTCAAAGTCGGATTCTTCAAATTTTCATAAAAATAGCGTTTACAGTCGGTCGGATTAAACCGGTAACAGATTCCATGGATCTCCAGTGAACTGGCAAAAATGAAATCCTCTGTTCCCATACAAAGCTCGATTCACATCCCAGCATTATATGTGTCCCCCGGGACGAAGAATGGCCTGTTCAATTTCATGGACAGTAATCGCAGACCTGGTGAACGTTGTCGTTAAAAGCTGAACACTCGTTAACACTGACTCCATTCACTGACCAGTTACCCATGAATCAACCTGGCTCACAATATAACCCCGACGGAAACCCCTAAAACTTCAAGTTCAACGATCTCGTCAAACGTCCCTTTGCTTGTTAAACATACTATTTGACAAGTATATTACAGTTTCAGTTTGAAGTCAGACTATTTCAGAGAATAAGTCAGAGCAATTACAGAGAGTAAGTTGGAGCAATTTCAGAGAATAAGTCAGAGCAATTTCAGAGAATAAGTCAGAGCAATTTCGGAGAACAAGTCACAGCTTCATAGGAACGTTTGAAGCACCGGTAAGATGAAGTCGTGTCCACTTGTGGGCAATTATTATCTAGTTGTAGGATAAATAACGACGATCTGCGCACTGGAAACGGAATCGATTCACAAAGGGTGCTCAAGCTCGTTAGATAGCGAACACGATACAGTCGGCAACGAACTGGCGCGAGCGGAGGCCGTGTATGAAAGTAAATATTAACGCGACCTCCCTCGGTTACGCTTGCGGTGCCATACACCTCGTAAATACGCCTCGTATGCCTGCTGACAATGTACAGGGTGGCAATAACTTAACACGTTTCAATTTTTATTATTACACTTTGGTGTGCAAATCTGGTAACCTTTGGTCGAAAGGTAACCATTGAGTATTTCGAGTAGGTACTTTTTAAGTAAATCTATGGTGTGATGTAGTAAAATACTTTCGAGTCAAGGGTCAATCATTTGATAGCTAACGTTCTGCGTATCTTATGTTCTTTAATTTTTACAATATCACAATTTTTCTTTAGGGAAGGTTGGAATATAGTGGAAGTACCTAATACTCATTAGGGTGAAACTTTGTTATCAGTTTGAGAATTTATAGAATTTCAAAGCTGGAAATTTGGAGAACTAGGGTCAGAGTTACACTTTGGGAATTTGGGGATGCAGAAATTTGGAGAATTGAGAGTTGAAAATTTTATAAACTTTGAAAAGCTGAAAATTCGGGAAATCGTGGATTTGGTTAATTAAAAAATTTGATACCTTGGAAATTTGACAAATTTGGAATTTGAAGACTTGAAAATTTAGTGTCAAACGAATTTAATAATTTGCAAATTTGAGAGTGTAATAATGCCTTGTAAAATCACAGCATAGCTACCTAGAAGATTAAAAATTGTACATCATTGAAATTTGAAAAATACGAATACAATAAATTTGAAAATTCCCGTCCTTGTAACAACAAAACTATAAAAATTCCGAAATCTAGAAGTTCAAAAATTAATCCAAAAATAAAGTGCAACTTCATCCTTCATTCCCAAGATTCCTTTCTAAGAAAGATCATCTTTCTCGTGAGATTGTAGCCGGCCATTTCGAAACGCATCAGACTTAATCGTTTCCTGCTGAATTTCTGGATGCCTTTGCGTCAACGGGATCGGCAAAGTGGCAAACACAAAGTGTATTTTGGGAGCTAGAAACCTTTCAGGCTCGTCGTCTTTTCGACGATTTGTGGTCGTCGGACGTTCCGGGTCAACGGTGCCGTAAATTCGCGTGAATTATTCGAACGCAGTAAATATCCTGTACGTTTTTCTCTGAGGGTTGCTTTATCTATTACGGAGGAAATACCGGGGAATTTATTTTGTTTGACGCAAGATCTAGGAATGTAATCTATTTTAAAAAATAATATTCCGTTATTTTGATGAACGGATTACACGTGTTATCCGCTTCTGAACGAGCAATTCCGTGACGGCGAAAAAAGAAATATTCGAAGGAACTTCTTGCGCAAGAGACAAACGTTTCACTTGAATGGCGACATCTTGTAGTTTATTTAATCTCGGTATAGCATTTATTTTTATTGCATAACATATGTTTTTGCCGAGCTTTTTATTCAAAATGTTGTGTACTTAAATGCAATATTATATTATATTATAGTGTACTTATGATAAATGATTTTGCAGGTACAAATTCTAAATTTAATATTTTGTAAACAGACATTTTGTAAAAATAAACAGAATTTAGTCATGCAAATATTTTCCTATAAATAAGTCATACATTAAGTATTTATAGAAACGAAGAATCCGTCAAGTGTTTATACAAATAAAATATTGATGATGTGTTTACATAAATAAACAGTTCATTAAACCTCTCAAAAGGGGACAGTGAAGAGTTATAGCTCTTCGATCTTTATTTTACACGACCATACGTTCATGCACCATAAAAAGTTACTAGACCGAGAAAGATTAATCGCGTATGTTATTTATAAGTGACAGGGAATCTACCGAAAGTGTCATTCTATTTTTCATTCAAAATTATGATCTCACAACAACTGGCTAGATAAGCTTCGTTAGCCAACATTGTCATTGTGTTCAAACTTTTTTATGAAGAAAATATATTGCAGATTATATACATGGTTGCAAAGTTGAATATGAAATTATTCATTTTTAGATAATTTGATGAATGAAGTTATAGTCTGATGAATAAAAGTTGGGAAATAATTTGAAAACTTTATGCATCACAAGTTATATATATGCTAACAAAAGTAATCATAAAATTATTCATTTTTATATGATTTAATAAGTGAAGTTACAATTTGATAAATAAAAATTGTACAATAATTTGAAAATACCATATGTTACAAGTTATATACACAATAGCAAAATCGACTATGAAACTATTAATTTTTGATAATTTGATAAATGAAGCTACAACTTGATAAATAAACATTGCACTCAAATTTGTGTGGGTTCATCTTAGACATATGTTCAAAGTGCCATATTTTCTTGAAAAATTTTTTGTTGGAAAAATCAAATGAGAAAGGTATATTTTTTGTATAAAATGTATAGAGTGTATAGAGTGTATAGGGTGTATAAAATCAAACATACAATTGATGAAGTTAATAAAATGTAAGAAAACTGTTAAGATAGATTTTTGACAAAGTTACGAAATTAATAATTCTTTAGTGAATTATGAGAAGAGAATCAGAAAACACAGTCTAGAAACGCATCTGTGGCAATCGTATCAACTTGTTCTCGTTTTTCCCACGAGCGGTTTTCTTTTATGGGAAAGTAGAGGCGCAGTTTTAACGAGCGTAGGCTCGCAGCATTGCATACGTGTCACCTACGTACCTGTAAATCTTGCGTGTCGTTATCCTACGCACTCCGAATTGAATAACTGCCACGTTTCCCTAATTCTCCCAGGATTTTCAGTACAAAAAGCGCATTCAACTACTAGAACCGTTAGATTGCTTTTATAGAATGTTAAACACTGACATCCGCGAATACGCGACTGAACAATTTCTCACTTTCGATTAATGTCAGTTACATATTAAATTATCCCAGTATTTCAAGAATCGTACGAAACGATTAATATCGCAATAAATGTATTTAAGAGAAAAGTATACTGCACCGTATGTTTTATGAGGGTATTAAAAAATATACCTGGCATATGTAGTACATAACGTTTGATAACATAAAACTATCGTAAAACAAGAATTATCTTCCATCAATTTCAATGAACAGTTGAGAATTTATGCAGCCATTTTCATTAGACTTTATACTTCATACGAGTATGCAATAAGTGTTATTTTGCGGTACTTTTATGTCATCTAATTATATTAAATTGCGTTTGAAATCTAGTATTTGATTTGGTCGTACATTTTTTATTCCATTACTTTTATAGTGTGTAAATTGTTCATTGATGAAAGCAAAGAAAACTTGAAATTCTTTATCAGAAATTTTAAATTAGTAACCTTGTAGTTCATATTGATTAACCTATGTCCAGCTAGGATTTAATTTGATAAAAACCGAAAACTACTCATACGTGTATGAGAAAATAAGTTACTTACACATATGCATATGTGTAAATAATTAATTTCTTCATACACATATATGTGTAAGTAGTTTATTTCTCTATACACATATGTAGTACACGTATGAGTAATCTTCAAAATCCTAAAACTACTCATACATGTACTACATATGTGCACAAAGAAACAAATTACTTACACATATGCATATAAAGAAATATTTACACATATGTGTACATGAAGAATTTAATTATTCCTACAAAATACCTTTAAATCTGGACCGGTATGTAAGATGTATTAAAAACGCTGTACCATCGAATGATAAAATTGCATAGAAATCGAATATCTATCGACTGTATCGACAGCCGAATGTCTACCTGATTCGAGGTCATCGTGGTCAGCTCCCCGAAGACAGGAGTGAAAACTCCTGGACAATCGTCGGCCACCGGGCGACGCGCCCTCCGTCGAGACGTTGTGCATCTTCCTCGTCGATCTTTCTCTCAAACTGGAACCACCCTTAACGAGGCTCCCTTCTTTCCTCCCTTTATTTCTCTCCCTCGTCAAATAGGACCGAGGTGGAGCGAGTGTCGCGTCATTTTCTCGCGACCTGGCCACGCGATGCCGACGAGTACCGGGTTAATTAAAGGGTTAATTAACGGGTAACTACGAGAGATGGTTAGGCACAGGTGCGTGGACGTGGGTGTAGGTCGCGGGCAAATCTCTGCTCGCTCCTTCTCGCTCTAGTTCGCACCTGGAAAGAAAATCAAAGCTGTCCAGCGACGCTGATCGACGAGCACGATGCGTTCTCCAAAATGGCGACACGACTCCCGATTACCGCTTACTCTTCACTAACCTCTTAAGACACTTTCTAATTACTATTATCATTTTCATACTTATCATGTTATGTTTTGGAACACGTATTTACACAATTTTATTTAGAGTATGTACATACACTTTTATAATTTACATACACTATACATAAGTATTAAGGTACACTCTCGTCCATAATTGTTAGGGTACTCTCCTATCCATAAGTATTAGGGTACATAAATATTAGGACATTTACTACTTCCAATGTTATGTTTATTCAATTATACCAAACACCCCCAAAATTCGATTCGTTAATGATTATTATGTACTTCCTCTGAATGCAATTTTTAGGCACTCAAGTATATTACAAATTGAAGTACATGGTTTTACATTCTTTTAGGCACTAATTCATATGACTAAAGCATCAGTACTTAATTCTTAAAAAGTTGTTCTATAATATATGAAGTTTTAAAACATACAAGAGTATGTATTCATGAACAGTAATAATTTTTTATAAAATAATTCTATTGTGTCTTGCACATATGGTCATAGGTGTATACACTTTTATATGCAGACATCATGCATGTACTCACATATTCATGTGTACACATATGTTGTGTATATGCACTTTCATAATATACATGTATATTATGCATGTACACATACTTTATGTGTACAAATCATGTGTGTACTCTACATGTGTACATTATGTATGTACTCTATGCGTGTACATTATGTGTGTACATTACATGTGTGTATCATTTATGTACACTACATATGTACATCATGTATGTATACTACATGTGTATATCATATGTGTATACTACATGTATACATCATGTATGTACTCTACATGTGGACATTATGTATGTATACTACATATGAGCATCATATGTGTATACTACATGTGTACATCATGTAAGTACATAAATTTTGTTGTAATTTTAGGGTCTGAATGAAATGATTCTAAATAGAAATTATTTTATAATCGTGTTTATATTCCTATCGCGTAATCTTTATGACTTAAAATGCAAAAAATTGTAGGTTGGTTTTTGTACACAGATTTTTGAGATTGTGTGTTGTATATTGATCGTGTACCGTGTGTTATAAAGCCGTTACAAGTTGAAACATCGCAGTGGCCGGAACCAGAGTTTTACATTTCAAACACGAAACAATTTCCTCGGCTTTGTCCAGCAGACTAAAATCAAAATTTCAACGTTAAACCCGAAACTATCTTCCAAACAAAAAAAAAAAAAAAATGGAAATCAACCAGCAGAGCAAATTCAATTTGCTTCTCAATTTTTGCGCTTCCTAAAAATTCTGGGTTTTCACTACCGAGGATATCTTGCTTGCTAGAAAACGCGACAATTTTCCATCGGATTGAAAAGCAAAGAAAAAACGGATCCAATCAAACAGCGGAGTTGAAATCATCGTCAGGAGTAATCGAAACAATCGATTTCTCGTGGGAGTATTCAAATGTTCAAATATTAATGCATTAGTCGACCTACATTGCAAATATACATATAATGTGGAATAGTGTCTAGTTTAATCTGATGTGTCGAATGATGTAGAGACAAATAAAAATAGAAAACAACACAAAGAAAAGTTTGATTAAATAGTTGTAGTATGTTACAACATACTTTATGATATATCCATTGGTATTGTATAGTACAAACATCTGAAATTGTTCATATATATGTTTATATATAAATGTTCATATATAAAATGTTCATACATAAAACATATATAAATATTTATGTACAAATGTTCATACATAAAACATATATAAATATTCATATACAAATGTTCATATATAAAACATTAAAGAATATCAAATTTCTAAAAAAACTTGCAAAATTACAAAGTGCCAAAGTATTAAAATATCAAAGTTGTAAAATCACAATCTAACAAAACTTGCAGAATCACAAACTTCCAAAGTCTCAAAATAGTAAACTTCCTAAATTTCAAAATATCAAAACTTGTAAAGGAACAAAGTTTCATAGCCTGAAAATGCTAAACTTGTAAAAATCCTAAGACAACGAAACTTGTAAAATCACAAACTTCCAAAGTCACAAAACACTAATCTTCTGAAATCCCAAGATACCAAAACTTCCAAAGTGACAAAGTCTTAAAACCCCAAACTTGTAAAATCTACAAAATATCAAACCTTACAAACTTTTAAACTTCCAATGTCTCAAAACACCAAACTTTTAAAATCCCCAATATCCCAAACCTTCCAAACTTCCAAACTTCCAACCTTCCAAAGTCTCAGAACCCCAAACTTCTAAAACCCCCAAGATCCCAAACCTTGCAAACTTCCAAACTTCCAAAGTCACAGAACCCTAAACTTCTAAAACCCCCAAGGTCCCAAACCTTGCAAACTTCCAAACTTCCAAAGTCACAGAGCCCCAAACTTCTAAAATCACCAAGATCCCAAACCTTGCAAACTTCCAAACTTCTAAAGTCCCAAAACCTCAAACTTCTAAAATCCCCAAATACCAAACCTTGCAAAACTCCCAAACGTTCGAAGTCCCAAAATCCCAAACTTCTAAAATCCCCAAATACCAAACCTTGCAAAACTCCCAAACGTCCGAAGTCCCAAAATCCCAAACTTCTAAAATCCCCAAGATCCCAAAGCTTGCAAAATTCCACGCTCCTAAAATCTCAAAACCCTAAACTTCTAAAATCCCCAAATATCAAAACTTGCAAAATTCCAAGCTTCCAAAGTCCCCAAACCCTAAACTTCTAAAACCCCCAAAATACCAAATCTTGCAAACTTCCAACCTGCAAAATCCCAAAACCCCAAACATCCAAACTTCCCAAACCTCCCAAATCTCCAAACTCGCCAAGAAACATCAAAAACTCCAAAACGTCATTAAAAAATCTCTTGTCAAACCAAAGTACGAAAGTGAAACATGAAAAACGCGACGAAAGCAGAAGCCCAGTCCGGCGTTCAATCTTCCGTACACAAAACAAACAGCGCGATTATATAATCTCGATGTCTGTTGGTCGAATTAGACCGAGCCATTAATAAACGATCCATCACTCGTTGTTACGTAACCCTTTCACATTGTGCACACACTTACCCGTTCATTCACTCCATTTCAGCATTATGTATTCCAGCACGTTTTCGTCGGGCATCAATCAACGTTCAAGAACGCCTCTACATTTTCATTAGCGATTATTACCGTACCACACTTTATACCGTTTATGGTATAATCGAAAGCGCGATATAACGAAAAAAGGAGCGCTTATGGGGTTACGTTACATGGGGTAATGGACATTAGGAGAGGATTCGACGAGCGCGGATCAAATGGGAAATAAATCTCTCGGACTGGTTTGGATACCTTCGTTCATGAAACGCTTGTGCAATCAGTCGATAAAAGGCGATTCGCGTGCTTTGATAGCGAAGGAAATTGTTGTTTCTAATGTGGACGGTGGTCATTAATATTTGAACACCGTTGGGTTTGAGTAAGAATATTTTTTTGTGTTAGATTTATAAGATAGATTTTATAGTTTGCAGGTTTTTATGATTTTAAAATTGCGAGTATTAGAATTTTTAGGTTTACAGATTTTTGAATGATCGAATTCTATATATGCCGAATTTCTAAATTTCCAGATTTCAAATTTTGCAAATTGCGAAAGATATAAATTACAAATTTTCGTTATTTCCAAATCATCAAATTTTCAATTTCCCAACTTTCTAAATCCTTGAATTCTCAATTTCCCAACTTCCTAAATCTCCAAATTTCCAATTTTCCAAATTTCTAAATCCCCAAATTTTCAAAGCCCCAAATTTTCAATTTCCCAATTCTCTAAATCCCCAAATTTTCAATTTCCCAATTCTCTAAATCCCCAAATTTCCAACGTCCCAACTTCTCAGTTTCCCAATTCTCTAAATCCCCAAATTCCCAACGTCCCAACTTTCTAAATCCCCAAATTCCCAACGTCCCAACTTTCTAAATCACCAAATTCTCAATTTCCTCATTTTCTAAATTCCCAAATTTTCAAACCCCCAAATTCTGAATTTCCCAATTCTCTAAATCCCCAAATTTTCAAACCCCTAAATTCTCAATTTCCCAATTCTCTAAATCCCCAAATTTTCAATTTCCCAAGTTTCTAAATCTCCAAATTCCCAATTTCCTAATTTTCTAAATCCCCAAATTTTCAAACCCCCAAATTCTCAATTTCCCAATCTCCTAAATCCCCAAATTTCCAAACTCCCAAATTCCTAAACCCCCTAATTTCCTAAAATTCCACATTCCTAAAACCTTCCAAACCCTCCAAATCTTTAAATCCTCAAGCCACCAATTTCCCAACTTCCCAAATTCCTCCCACATTTTTCTTATTTCAACAACATTTAACTTCTGAAGCTTGCACAACATTCGACACTTTTAACATATTTCACCATCAGAAAAATATATTAATACTTCCAAAATGTATCTCCACGCATGACCGCAAGAGTGAAAACATCAAAAGATATTATTAGAAATGATGCTTTACAGATTGCCGCTTCTAAACGGAAATAACTCGTGTTATGGCCACTCTGAATCGATAAAATATCAATAGTGACCTAATTCTATAACATCATAGTAATCTGAGTCGAATTACATTGTTGAAGGAAACATTAATCAATGTCTGGTTATTCATTTGACTTTGTCCTAATTTCTTATCCAATCTAACTTCGCACGGTAATAAATGATCCTCTTATTCAAATATCTGCTGCTACGAAAAGTTTGCCAAGTTTTTTAAACTTGTATAAGAACATTACAAGTTTAAGTAAAGTATTTTTTAATGATATTAGTAAAGCACTTTTTTAAAGATATTTTAATCTTTGCATGGGGTCTTGTATGATCATTTTGTTAAAATATTTTAGTTTGATCAGTTGGAGGTTAAATATTTAATCTACTTTTGGTTTTAACTATTAATTAATATAATTCGATGAATATTAGGTAATATTTTTAAGTTTTTATAATTTCACATTTGACACACATGTTTTACCGAATTTGCAAACACAAAAGATTCTACATATCGATTGAATATATCGATTATCCTTTTAATGTTGAATAAATAGTCACTTTTAAAGAATAAATTTTGTTAACAGTGAATAGTAGATTTTGTCAAAATTAATTCCTTGCAACTTGAAACTTTTCAGTTAATAGGTTTGCTAAATTCTTTCAAAATTAAAATTAATTTATCATTAATTGCCAATATTGTCTTTTCTGCTATGTTTGTACATTGTACGTATACCATAGCTTTAGTTAAAAAATATTTATTTCAAATTACATATATGAAAGTATATAGTAAAAGTCATCTTTCAAGTACAAAAAATTGATTTTCTAATATAGTTTAATTTATTGTCATTCCTCTTTATGTACACATTCTATGTGTTCTCTCTGCACATACATAAATAACTACAATTACAAAAGAAATGTTATAAGCAAAGTTTAAAAGCGATTCAACACGAATTTGAATTATACCGAAGGAACCAGAGTAGATTAAGAATCTGTCTAAACAACGAATTATTCGACCGTTCATGGAAATCGCAATCAGAGGTTGTCCAGCAATTATGTTGCAAGTGTTAATCGAGCAGGCGTGCATTGGGCGCAAACACGATTTGTTAAACATATAATTTATTCCCGTGTTGTTCGCTAGCGTGTGGGCTCACGTATGCACACGCTACAGCCCGTAGGTGTGCGTGGGCGTGGTGCACTTTTTAAACAGGTCGGCTGGTTGAATCGTAATTAAAGACCGAAAGGAAGAAAGATAAGTTTCGATTTCAACTCCCGAGGCATCGATTCAACCGGTAAAATAACATTTTAGTTAGAAATCTAGCCTTTCATAACTAGTTATGTTCTTTAGATTAATTTTAATTGTATTAATTATCTGTGTAGTTATATTAATTATATGTGTAGTTGTATTAACTGCGCCAAGCTTTTCTTTGAAGCTACGGGAATTTTATTGCAGAGAGAAATGTTAATTATGGGTTCGAATGTTATTTCGATGTAAAATTGCTACCTTTTGAATTTCAGTAATCTGTATGTTCTGTAATTTTCTTGCAAATTACGCGGATTTTATTGCAGAAACATTAATTATCGGCTCGAACGTTATGTTAATGGAAAATTGCTGTGAATTTCAGTAATACTGTGATTCTAAAAGAAACTTTAAGCAATTCTGTAATTTTAAAATTAATTTTAATGCATATAACATTGTTGATTACCAACGTAACAAAATAAATTTAATTTCACTTCCCACGTATTTTTACCACATACACAATATTTCTATTTTAATTGTCACATTTCCAAATAAATGTTGCAAGAAGATATAAAAAATTCGCTAGAATATAATCGTTCATCTGAAATATAGTTAAACAGCTCATAAATGATAATGGATGAAACTTTATCGAGTGAAATCGTTCAGAAACAATAGCGTTTAAAGAATGCTCCTGCAATTAACTCGAATACGCTTCAATTACATTACGCGGTATTAAATGCTCTTTCTCTTCCTTATAATCATCTTAGATCATTTCAGATAAACAGCATTACTTAACTGCAATTAATATGAAAAGCTTCGTACAGTTTATTGCGATCTAAATTACATCCATGTGTAATTAATATATCATGTATTAATGTATACTTAATACATTTATCGCAACTTCGCGTATTAATTATTAATTCTAGACTGTCGAAATAAATGTTCATTTTTATAATTGTATAAGGAGAGCAGATTACATTAATCAAAATATTACTGTCTTCATAACGTTTTTATAATGTGTTCATATTCGTATAAAAATAATATTTCTTGCACGTGTTATGCACATATTCAAATTTGCACATATATTTGATAGACTATTTCCGAATAATACGAACACGCATAAATTTCATCGAATTCAAATATTCAAATTAATCCCTTGATGAGTATGACTCGTGACGCACTCGTACTTCGTGATCAATTTTACTCGAATTAATACGATTCAATTTGGAGTACAATTATTCAAGTCCTTTAGCATAGTCAACGATTGCATAACACCAAATTGACGTAACATTTCAACTCTGTCTGTCTTAATATTGTAGCTGTGATTAGTTCTGACGCACCTGACAAGTCATAGTGCAGGGAGTTGAGAAATTTAATTAATCCCAGACCAAGTACAGGATGACTGTCCCCTATCTTTACATCACTTTACTAAATTTGTAAAATAGAAATTTGGAAATTTCAACATCTACCGATACTCTGTAAAATGGAGCTTCAATTTCAAATTAAAATTAGTGTTGTATTTTGTGAATATAGAAGCAGCTAAACTGAAGATTCATAATTTGAAAAGGCAAAGGAAGTTTGATTATGAAATTTACGTCATGGTTTATCTGAGAATAAGTTTAGAACTAATAAATGTTTGTTTATGTTAGATTTCTCTATTGCAGCAAAGGAACGCTGTTCGGACATGGTTTATCAGTTACAGTTACGGTTTGTTCATGAACAAATGTGGCTTAGAGAAAAAGGGCACGTTATAAATCAGAGCCCCAATCATAGATCAAGGGATTAAGAAATACTTAAAAAGTGCATCGCAAACGAGTTATTAATAAATTTTAATTACCGTAGGAAAATAAAATAGTAAATTGAGAGAGAGAAGAATTTGATAACGAAGAAGCAGAGTAAGTTATAACTTCCAACTAGAAATCATTAACATCCTCAAGGACTAACACCCCTCAAGGATGCTGCATAAATCGATCGCAAAGTAATTACTCAAGCAAACAAGTTTTACTCTCTTTTATCGCTTCATCGACAAGGCTGACAAGCTTTCCAACGACGATACATTTCGTGGCCTGATCGAGCATGCAGCCTCTGCTTTAATAAATTCGACCGTGAAGCGTGAAAGATCCCGATTATAGAGCGAGTCCGATAAAATGCTACGGAAATGATATTCGTTTGAACCACCTGTTGCTCATAAACTTCGGTTTCCATGAAGCGAACGGGCTGCACAGCGGGGAGGCGCGAGAAACACGGATTCACCTTGCAGAGAATCGGCGTTCGTTAATTTCCTACGGATAATTAACGAGCCGAATAACTCAACGCGAATGAAATATTAATTAGCCCCTCGAAATGTCACATCGCGGAGGAGACACCACGATAAATATCTCTGCTAATATTAAATCCTAGTTAATTACGTTTATTTTTGGAGAGTCGCAAATTTCGATCTTTCAAGGTCCATAACTACTTTGTATTGCATGTTGCTTTGTGACTTAAGTTAGAAAATATCAAGGTTTACAAATTTTGAAGATAGAATTGTAGGAACTTCAATGTTTCTATGCTTCAAAACTTAAGAACCCCTTACGATTGAAAGGCCACCATTCGGTTTAATACAATTTGAAATAAACATTCTTTACTAAATTTACAATAAATTCCAAAATCCCCTAATTCTAAAAATTCATTTAACCTCCTAAAATCTTCTCAAAGTTCAACTAACAGCTACACAATAGAGATCATTAAAAGTGTATACCATGAACACAAGCATACAAAAGAATTTTTTATTTGCAATGTTTAAATCCTTTGCTTCCATTCAGTTTCGCACACTCTAAATACACTGTAGCAAGTTTCTGCAATGAGCACATACGTTTTCAAGAATTGCCGGTGAATTTTAAGAAAATGAAACCTTAATTACTTCCGTAGCTTCAGACGAGTTTAACGTGCGAACATGCTCTCGTAACAAAACGTTACGAACTGAATAAAACGCTTGCGTAACAGTATTCAACAATACTGAATTACAAACTCTGACAGATTTTCCCACAGGCCGTGATTCAACATTAACCTATTAAGGATCAATCTGTGCGTTATTTCTTATGCCCTGTATTTTTTTTTTTTCAAATAATTTATGTTACAAATTAGTTATTATAAAAAGGAATTTTAGAAAATTGTTTTATAAGTTATCACAATTTTTTTTTGAGGTATAATTGCATTACAGTTTTGTACAATTTTTATAAATTGAATATTAATTTAATTGTGTTTAATGTTAATTTATATCGAATTAAATTAATATACATATATAATATGAGTCAAAAAGTACTATTATAAATTAAAATATATTAACTTACTATAAATGAATATTTAATACTTTAATATTTTATAAAACAAAGTACAAAAATAATTCACAAAATTTTAAACTCTTAAAAAACACTTTATAAAAATTAAAATATATTCAAATATTAAATATTAATTTATAAAAATATATTATATTAACCTTTATTTTAATATACAGTAAATTATTTTCACTTATCTACTTCCTTTCCCTAACTCCATAAAGAATACTCAACTATAAACATCGCATTATTTCGCAACTTGTAACTTATTAAAACATAAAAGATCAGTTAAGAAGATTACTAATTAGTAAATAAATTTCAATGCAAAGAAAAAGGGAACAATGACGTTTGAAATCGTATCGTATTTTGTTATTGTAGTCGACGAATCATTAGCGGAGAAAGAGCTGAGACAAAGGGAACAAACGGCTACGATAAATTTCGTGGAACTAATTAACGCTGCGAGGCGTTCGTTAGTCGCGGCAATTCAGAGCGGATCGACGCGTGCTAATTACTATAATCGCGACCACGGTCATCTCGCCCTGATCTTCGTCGTTTCTTCGAGATCTTATACGGAAAATCGAGAGAAAATCGTTTCACGTTAGAAAATTAATCGTTTTCTTTCAATGTTATAGCTGTTTCGTGGAAGAGTTGAGGAACGTTAACTGCATCCGTAGTCATTAGTGATCGATTTAGTTTAATTTGGTCAAATTTAGATTTTAATTGATTTAATTTATACAGTTGGATATTTTAAAAATTTGTGGTTTTATGTTTACAAATTTATTTTGTGAATTTTTGGATTTTTAAATTTGCAAATCTTTGAATTTTTATATTTAAGAATTTCCAAATTTCCAAATTTCAAATTCTCAAATTTTCAAATTACTAAATTTCCAAATTTCTACACCCCCAATTTCCAAATCACCGAATTCCAAAATTCTCAATTTCCTAATTACCAAATTTCCAAATCCCCAATTCCCAAATCACCGAATTCCAAAATTCCCAATTTCCAAATCACCGAATTCCTAAATTCCCAATTCCCTACTCCCCAAATTTCTAAATCCCCAATTCCCAAATCACCGAATTCCAAAATTCCCAATTTCCAAATCACCGAATTCCTAAATTCCCAATTCCCTACTCCCCAAATTTCTAAATCCCCAATTCCCAAATCACCGAGTTCCAAAATTCCCAATTTCCAAATCACCGAATTCCTAAATTCCCAATTCCCTACTCTCCAAATTTCTAAATCTCCAATTCCCAAATCACCGAATTCCAAAATTCCCAATTTCCAAATCACCGAATTCCTAAATTCTCAATTCCCTACACCCCAAATTTCTAAATCCCCAATTCCCAACTTCCCAAATTCCTCAATCCCCAATTCCCTATTCCCCAAATTTCTATAAACCCCAATTATCCACTTTCCAAATTTCTATAACCCCCAATTCCCACCTCCCCAAATTTCTATAAACCCCAATTCCCACCTCCCCAATTTTATATAAACCCCAATTCCCACCTCCCCAAGTTTCTAAACCCCCCTTCTCAAACATCTCATATCCCAAACTTCCCGCTATCAAAACTTCCCAAACTCACCCCAAAGAAATCTCACCCCAATTACACCAATAATACTATTAACGTATAATAATTTCACCCTCAACAAACTTTCTTAAAAGCCCAAAGTACCTCATTTCTATTGTACCTCCACAATCCACCTTAACAATCCAACTTCACAATCCCTCCAAGTTTCACAAGTAGCAATCCCAGAGAAAGTTTCCAAATGAAGTCCGAGGTTCATTTTCAGGTATTCTTGAAAAATTTCCAGCGAACAAGAATCTTTTCGGAAAATTCTTGCACGAAGTAAGTTAATACCGGCTTACGTCCGCGGCAAAGCTCGTGGTCCGCTGAATTTCGAGTTCAAAGGCCGGATTTGAGATTCTGCCGGGGATTAAAGGCTACCTCGCAGCGGACGATTATTCGCGCCGGCGTTTCGTACAAGATATAGCGTCGCTTAAAATAGAGGTGGATCCGAGACCGACCAAAATGGCTTTTAGAGATCAACCGAACTTGCCTCCGCGGAATGATTAATGCCTTCCATGTGAAACTTACGCTTTCTGTTAAAAGATTAATAACTGCTTCGGGAAGTTATGTCGATATATTCAATTAGCGAGTTGTTTTTATCAAGTTTCTATGTTCAGGTTTTTATATGAGGTTTCAGAAAATTGTGCTTCTTCAGACAGAGTTATTAATTTTTTTTTATTAGACATTTTGAAAAAAGCAACTTTTATAAAATTGTCGTAACTTCAAAAGATATGGTACTATTTAACTTACTTACTGTAAACTTATTTAAGATGGAAGGTTTAAGGAATAATAAAAAATATATTACTTTATTCATAACGTATTAAACTTACAATTAGTCTATTTTCATTTTGTGATTTCGACTTCTCATTTGTTCTTTTACAATGTACACATTGAAGTCAATGCAATTTTCAAAATATAGTACTATTTAAGATAGAATATTTACATACTAAATAATATAGCATTAATAGTGCATTTTAATTTTACAATTTCAATTTTTGACTTAGACCTGTTATAAAATTAGCAACAGATTTAAGGATATACATAAAAATGATATATATTAGATTTCTCATTTTAAATTAGAGATATTGTTAAGATGCTTCTGTCAACATAAAATTGCCATAAGTTCAAAAAAATTTGAATATTCATAATCAACATCGGAGTTAATCTTTCAGATCTTTAACCCTTTGAGTGACATGTCACCCATATGTGGATGGCACTTCAATTACCATACAAATCTACCATCCATATTATTAAAAATATGTCCTCTTACTTCATTGAAAATACTCGTATGACTGCTTGTAACTATGAAAAATAAATATACTGTACAAATATTTGGTAAGATTTGTTAAAAACGAAAATGCTACTTAATGCAATTTTCAGTTGTTTCAGCGTGGCAGTTCATACTACATCTAAAACTTAAAATTATCATTATACGCCACTAGATTTATAACGAAAGGAAAAGCGACAGACAAATCAAAGAAGTACAAGTAAATCCCATAAAGTAGCCAATAAATTGTGTTCCCACGTATTCGACAGTGAAAGTATAAAATAGTAGATCGGAAATCGGTCATTACGCTAAACGTTACTTGAATCGCAGATTACAAATTTTCCAACAATTATTCGCAACGTACAATCTTGCTTTGTCAACGAAGTTGCTTCAGGAAGTGCGGGAGCGACCTTTTGCACGAAAAATCTGCTTTCTACAGCGCGATGAAAGCGGTATCTATTTCGTCGTACACGAGCGGAAGGATACCCTTTTGTTAGGCGTTATCCACACCGGACGTTGCGTCGCTGCTACCTGCCTGAAAGCCGTTTCCTGTGTTGCTCGATATTCTCTTTTACCCTGCTTTCTTTCATCTTCCTTTTCGTTCGGTTTTAAGCGGTGTCCTCGACGGGGCTACCATATCTTTTGCTTTCAATTGTTCTTGCTTTTTGTCAGGGGAAGTTCAACTTTTGTTCTTCCTTTCGTTTATACATTTGGAATACTTTCGTTTTCCTTGTAATGGTATTTATAGATATGATAGATGTTTATGTAGGATATGAGGACGAAGAGGGACGAACAAAAATATATTTAACGAGAAAAGTAATAATTGCGCAACACACAGCAGAGGACAATATTTGGAGAGATACTGTTTTCTGCAACTGTTTTCTTGAGGAGCGCGAAGAAATGAAGAATATACTATTAGCGGTTCAATTACAGCTCTGAGGCTTTGTGCGTTCTTAGCTAATTGACTGAGTGGGTCAACTGTGACTCATACTCATTAAAAACAATGTTGAGTGAACCTAACCTTCCACGGAGCAAATTTTATAATTCACAAATGTCAAGTCCCCAATTCTCAAATAGCCGAATTCCTAAGTTCAAGGTTTCTAAATCCACAATTCAATAATTTTTCAATTTCCAAATTCTAAATGTACAAATTTTTAAATCTACAATTGCTACATCTTCGAATTCCTAAATTTCATGTATCTCTAAATTCCCGTGTCGTACCTTCTAAATTCTTAAATCTTCAATTCCCAAACTTCCAGAAATCTAAATCCCCAATTTCGTTCTCCCCAAACTTCTAAATCTCCAATTTCAAATACCCCAAATTTCAAAATCCCTAATTGCTATATTTACAGATTCCTAAATTCCCAATTCTCAAATTTTCAAATTCCTAAATTCCCAATCCCTACCCCCCAAATTTCTAAATCCCCAATTCCCTACTTCCCAGATTTCCAAATCTCCAATTCCTAAACTTACAAATTCTAAAATCTCCAATTCCAAAATCCCCAAATTCCCTAGCTTCAAAATTTCAAAATTCCCAAATTCCTTAGCTTCCAAATTCGAAAATTTCCAAATTCCCAAGCTTCCAATTTCCTAAATCCCCAACTCTCAAATCATCGAATTTCTAAATCCCCAACTCTCATATCCTCGAATTCCTAAATTCCCAATATCTATAAATCCCCAATTCCCAAACTTGCAAATTCCTAAATCCCAATTCCCATTTCCCCAAATCCCTAAATCCCCAATTCCCTACTTCTCAAATTTCTAAATCCCCAACTCTCAAGTCTCCAAATTCCTAAATTCCCAATACCTCAAAATTCCCAATTCCCAAACTTGCAAATTCCAAAATCCCCAATTCCCAACTCCCCCAATTCGCAACTCCCCCAATTCGCTATTTTTCAAATTCCTAAATCCCCAATTCCCAACTCCCCCAATTCCTAAATCCCCAATTTCCTACTTCTCAAATTTCTAAATCCCCAACTCTCAAGTCTCCAAATTCCTAAATTCCCAATACCTCAAAATTCTAACCTATTCTACAAACCTATTCTTCACAAGGCCCAAACATTGAACCACCAATTTCACAAACACCTACAGCAAAGTGATTTAGAAAGCAATGGTTAACTATAATGCGACGTTACTGCATCAAAAGTTGAAGGCTGTACCCTGCCCAGAAACAATTTCTATCCCAATTTCGCCGTGCAATTCTCCCGCCGTTCACAGTTAGTCGGCAAAGTCAAGTTTTCCACGTCTCGGACAAAATGAAATCCCCCGAACACTCCGAGTACTCCTTAAGACCCGATGTATCCGGATCATAAAACCGGGCATTAAGCGTTTTTCTGACTCGCGACCACGCGTAAATTGTGGTATGAATTACGTGTTGCAGTCCAGTCGTATTCTTCTTCATCATCATCTTCTTTCCTGCTGGCGTTTCAGTCGTTTGCAACCGACAGTTCTCAGTCCAGTTCTTGGCTGGAGTCTGTGTAACAGAGACGTTGCCCCGTTGTTCGTTTTTTATGGGAAAGACGCACACACTTGGGAAAGCGAAGATCGCGAGCAAAAGCGTCGAAAGGATGTTCACGCTAGGAGAGTTTATCGTTCGGATGCGAAAATAGCTGATGAGTGAAAGAAATTGCTTTGAGTGTTAGGAAAAGAGTGCAACTGTTCTGATCATTAGAATCTTCATTTTCAATTTTTCGGATTTTGGATTTGTTTATTTTTAAACTAAGTCTCTTATTTCAGAATCGACAGATTTTTAGGTTCCCAAATTCTCAAACCTTTGAATTCATATTTTCTTGATCATCCAAATTAGTGAACTTCTAAATCTTTTAACGACAGAATTTGTAAACTTGTAATTTCTCAAACCTCTGAGTTCTTAGGTTCCTAAATATTCGAATGCCTAAATCCTTAAATACACAAAACACTCTAGCTTTAAAGTTCTAAGTTGTCGAGTGATCAAATCTCCAAATTCCTACATTCGCAAATGATCAAACTTCCAAATTTCTTAATTCTTGACTTTTCAAATGTTTGATCATCTGAGTTCACAAATTATTAAACCACCAAATTTCTGAAATTTTACATTCTTGAACCTCCGAATTTCTAAACGTCTAAATCAACAAATTTCTGAATTCCTGAAGGTACAAATTCTTGAACATCCAAATCCCTACATTCCCCGAATCTTAAACTCCTGGAACTCCATACTTCCAAGTCCTCAAATGTCCAAATCACTAAATTCCCAAATTCTCCTTAAATCCTCAAATCTCCCAATTTGTAAATTATCAAATACCTTCATTGTCCAACTTTCTAAATATCAAAATTGCAGAGTACACAAATCCCGAAACTGCCAAATTCTCCTCTATCAGATTGAAATTTAAGCAAGTTTCAAATTTCAGTATCACACGTACCTTTATTGCATTCTGTCGACACACGAGTAACTACATTATGCACTTTTCAAAGCGTATTTTCAGTCACGAGTTTCGCTAGGCAACGCTTAACTTCATCATCGCCTTGAAATTTCGTTCAAACGACTAGCTGTTGGATTTTTCACTGCAGGGTGCTATCGAACTACCTTCGTCGGGTGTTAAAAACTTGGTGAAAAGCTTCACCTTCAACCTTTTAACTACGACACGCTCTTGAAAAGAATCTATTAACATCTCATAATGCGATGTTTCTAAAGTTAGAACTCTGTGCTAAAATTAAACTTTTTGAATTTATAAACTTTCGTGTTCACGAACTTGCAATTCTTTGATTTAGAAATTTAAACATTTTATGGATTTCAAGATTTATGGATTTATTGATTACAGATAGGCTTGCAGATTTTTAGATTTATTGATTTGGAGATTTGGAGATTTGTAAGTTTACAGATTTTTAGATTTATAGATTTATAGATTTACGGATTTGTAGATTTGTAGATTTATAGATTTACAGATTTATAGGTTTATAGATTTACAGATTTGTAGATTTGTAGATTTATAGATTTACAGATTTGTAGATTTGTAGATTAGATTTGTACACTAGTAGACTGGTAGTCCCTTTAGATTTGTAGATTTGAAGATATGTACATTTGCAAATTTGCAGATTTGTACATTTCTAAATTTACAGATTTACTGATTTACAGATTTATAGATCTGCAGATTAACATATTAATAAATCAATAAAGTTATAGATTCACAAATTCCCATATCTTAAGTAGCAACCAAGTATTCCACAGAAGGAGTTTCATACACCTTCTCCACAATCCCTCCACACCTTCCACTACTATCCAGATTCATATAACGAGACTCCACATCTTCCAATTGCAATCGGACCCGTAACGTCCCCCCTGCGAGTTCAACAACACATTTCTGTATCAATTCCGGCGCTACGACTCGAATCATTTTTCTTTATGTTGTTCTTAAAGCATCCCAAACGACCGCTGCATGGAAAATTGATCGCCGAGGATTGGAACGCGCCACGAGCAAGTTTCTGAGAAAGTTTTCACGAATTCTCGACTTTCGCAGATTAAACGAGGGTTGACGGTCGAATAACAAATTAGCAAGGATATTCGGCTAGACCGTAGCGATCCATGGAAACACGTTTATGTCGATGGAAATTTAAAATCCAACTACCCTGTAGAACGGTAGCGGCAATGGTAAGCTGCTTAAATCGAGAGCTTTCGCGAAACACGAGAGCTTTATACCTAACCGGCCGTCTTTCGCGTTGCATTTTCGCACGGTCGAACAAGGGAAGTTCGCGATGCAAATCCGCAAATGTATTTCGTTGTATTTTAATATCTACTGATACTGGTGCGTTTATTCTACCCCATGATTTCGGACTATCGATGCTTTTAACGCTCGGTGCTAATGGGATGAATCGTTTTCATGTTGGGTTAATAGCGTTCTACCGTGAAATTAATAAATTGATGTACCAGGTGTGCCGGTTAATTATTCCTAATTTCAGCGCTGGATTGTGCTAGACAAGGGCGTATTCTATTGTGTTCTTGCTAATACCTTTGAAAACCGTTGATGTTCAGACTTCGAGTTAGCATATTTTCGTGGTATGTTTAGTTTCGAACCAAATAGCAGTTGCAACGCGTTCTTTTCGTGTTCAATCAAAAGAAAAACGCGATAAGCCGTCTTGTGGAAGCTTACGATGTCCAAACGCAATACGCATGTTTGGTTCTACTTTGGTACCCAAAACGCAAAAAGTCATGGGTTGACACAACCATCAACATCGACCGCAAGAATCACTTCGGAAGGAAGACAATGCTAATTGGTGCGATCAGGTGTCATCACGAGCTGAACCCACATGAAACAGTTAATACCGATCGCTACCGTCAACAAATAATCAGTTTGAACCATGCATCGATCGAAAAACCCAGATTGGGCTAGAAGACACGGAAAAGTGATTTTGCAACACAACGCTGCATCACACAGCGAAAACGGTTAAAGGCACAATTTCTGCACTTGGTTGGTACTCTTGCGCCACCCGCCATACTCACCAGACTTGGCCCTTTCGTACTACTTTCCATCGATAGTCCACGTATTTTGCCAAGAACACTTCAACATTGATTTCGAAAAATGACTGGTTTCAAAATGTGAACAATTTTTTGGGGAGTGTATTTGAACAGATGGTAAAATTAGCTAGCAATGCATTTTTTCCCAAATTAAAATTGTCTTAAAAAAAAAAAATTAAGAATTATTAACCCGGTAAATGAAATGTCAACGATTCGAGTGAGCTGTTAATAAAATCGTCGTCGCTGAAATTTCGTTTTTATATCCTCTTATGTTTTATGGTATATCAGTTACAAGCTCGAAGTTTGACAAAAGAGACTAACGTTATCGCGCTATGTAGGAAGTGTTCATATTTCCTGTTGGATAATTTCCGTATGAGAGAAAGAAAGGTCGTTGATTCTTCTCTAGAAATGTTCTAAAAAGTATGATCTGCTTTAGTGATTTTTGTGACAGGAAGTTGGTACGCCGTAGTCCAAGTTTTCACTAATTATAATAGTTACGTAAATACTACAGGAAGTCGGTCTACCATAAATAATACAGAAACTTTACATTTTATCTCGAGTACTTGCGCTAATTTTGCAGTTTCATAACAAGTCTAAAAACGGAGGATTTCATTCGTTTCTTAACCTTTGCAGGTGTTCTTTAATTAAGTACGATAAACATGCACGGTACAATTTAAAAGCAAGTTAGAACTATTAGAGCTGAGAAAATTATCGAATTTTTACATGAATCAAATTTCTGAAGTAACAGTATTTATTTTTATAATTTATCTAATTTTATTTCATAACTAATTGTCATTACATTTATTCCATTTTGACTCATAATTATTATATGCGGTTCATTTCAATTTATAATTATTTGCTATTACAGTTAATTCATTTAAATTTTCATTCACAATTAATTACCATTACAGTGAATTCATTTAGATTAATAATCACCTTCAATAATCACAAAATTAATTTTTGTACTAATTCTACTAAATTTTTTTTCCAAATACATTGTAAAGTTTCCAGACAATAAAGACACCAGAACGTTGAAAAAAAAGAACTGTATTTAATCAGTAGATGTTCTTCACAGAAACTTCCTGCGTTTCAGTTGCCTCGTAGTGACTCTAATTATCATTGCATAACGTTGTCCTAGCCTCATTGTTATCGGTAACCTTATCAGAGGCCTCAATAAGGAGCGGCTTAAAGGCCACAATAGCTTATGACACAGAAAAGAAAAAAAGGTAACACCATTTCACGATGTTTCATCCTTATCACGCGAACCAGTTTCTACGATTTCACATAATTTTAACATACAATCACGTTGGGTTTTCCGTCAAATGAAACATACTGTTTCTTGCAACCTTTAACTGTGTAATTTTCAGTAATTACCATCGCGATTAGTCATGGGCAGGAAAAAAATCGAAGACGAGGTTAGGAAAAACATTATTGATAGACGTGTTAATAGCTTCAGCATTTGGATAATTATTGTTATGATACGTTTTATGAAATTGAATAATTGCGACAAATTTTCATCAAGATCACCAAAGTACGATAAATTTTCATCAAGATCTTTAACATACGATGAACTTTCATCAAGATTTTTAAATTACGACAAACTTTGTTCGAGATCTCCAAATTACGACAAACTTTCATTGAGATCTCCAAAATACGACAAACTTTCATCAGGATCTTCAAACTGCAGTAAATTTTCATCAAGATCTTTAAACTACGATAAACTTTCATCAAGATTCCCAAATTACGACAAAGTTTGATCAAGATCTCCAAATTACGACAAACTTTCATCAAGATCTCCAAAATACGACAAACTTTCATCAGGATCTTCAAAGTGCAGTAAATTTTCATCAAGATCTTCAAACTACAATAAATTTTCATCAAGATCTTCAGACTACGATAAATTTTCATCAAGATCTTCAAACTACGATAAATTTTTATCAAGATCTTTAATATTCAGCAGACTTTTATCAAGATCTTCAATCTTTGTATAGTTTATTAACCCTTGATCCTCGAAAGGTCCTTCAGCTTAATACAATTTGAAGCGAATATTTATTAACTAAATATAGAAGGTACCCGTATACTTGTATGCGTGATAAACACAGCAAAACAGTAATAGCAATTAATAACAACTTCAAAAGAATTCATCAAACTTGTCAACCGAAATGTTTCAAAGCAGCCAGCAGCAAAAATACCTCCGAGTTATCAATGTCTGTCGAACAAGTACGAATACGATTGACAATTAATTATCGATCGAATTGCACGATAAATTACATATCGTATTGCCGTCACTATAGACTCGTGTATCAACAAGGAATACCTAGAGGTGCAATTCCCGGCGTGATCCCGATACGCGTTAACAGGCCACAACATAGTATGTATACCAGGAGTACTAACGACTCGCGAGTAATTGATCGGTCGGTCGAAACGGCCACGATAATGCGAGAATAAGTTTAATGGGGTAAGTGGCTCACAGGCCATGGATAAAGCCATTAACAATTAAACGAGTGGCCTGTGTCTTCCGACGACGTCTGTGAAACTGATCGTCTGCTACCATAGTTGACATTACGTGGGGTTCTTTCATAAAATTTCATGGGATAATTATCCCACTTTTTTATGCTCCAAGCTATATATTTCAGCACGACGTGGATACCTATGCCATAATTACACTTCTTGAACGAGAACTTTTAGTGACGATTGACTTTTAGTTTGAATGAGAATACTTGCTTGTGGGTTGACTTTAATTTATTTTAATTAAGTTCTTGCTGACTGAGGGGGTTTTTAGTTTATTTATAATTAAAGAATTCTTGTTGATGACTGGGGGGATTTTTAGTTTATTTATAATTAAAGAATTCTTGTTGATGACTGGGGGGATTTTTGGTTTATTTTAATTAAGTTTTTGCTGACTGGGGGGATTTTTAGTTTATTTTAATTGAAGAATTCTTGCTGATGACTGAGGCATTTTTAATTCATCTTTGGGATGAAATGAAAATTACTGACAATTTGGATGACTTTTAATTTGTCTTAATTACATGAGGATTCTTGCTGACGATTGGATTCTTAATTCAATGAAAATTCTTTTTCATAATTTGGTTGACTTCTACTTTATTTTAATTGAATGAGAATTCTTGCTGATTATGGAGATTTTTAATTCATCTTGAAATGAAAATTCTCACTAATTGCATTAATTTTTAATGTACCTTAATTAAATGAGAATTTTTTCTAGCAACTGACTTTAATTTATCTTAATTAAACGAGAATTCTCAGACAATTGATTTTTAATTTATTTTAATCAAAATTGTTAATAATTTTCAATAAACATCAAATTGATTTTTCATTTATCTTTCGAATAAATTAGAAAGTAAATGATATAAATAACAATTTCAGTCTGATACAGTTGAAAATATAATAAGATCTGTTCTTATTCAATCAGTTACGTAAACTTCAGTTATTATCAGAGTATTCTGTTTCCTTTTACCATTTTTTATTCGTTTGCTAGTCCTTTTAGTAGGAGGTAATCTGTTTTCACTGTGAGAAAAGGGAAACGAGGAAAGTCACAGGACGAATCGTAAGTACTGCAAATGAACCGCTCAGTCGAGACTCGTAACAATTAATGTCCCTCGAGAAATTTTAATCGAGCTTTCTTTCATTTAACTTTATGCGCGGATGCGTTCAACATTCACGAGGGAAGAAAGTTTAACGACGATAAGCGAGTTATCTGAACAAACTGCTTAATGTAAAAAAAAAAAATTCAATTTTTTGGAAAAAATCAACAATGACAGAACCTTGTTATAATTAATAGATTATTCATAATTAATAATTTTAAACTATTTTTGTTAGAAAATCTGATATGAAAACTATTTTATTTTGCAAAAGTATTTTCTGTAAATGGAATCAAATTTTCAATGTATTTAAATTATACAATTATTTAAGCGTTACTACATCTGCTTAAATAATTTCTTTTATTTTCCTGTGCCAAATAATATAATTTTACTTCAAATAATTACTGACTCATTTTCTAATGTTAGATCATTGATACAATTTAATTTAACCACTAACTGAAATAATAGATCAATGCAATTAAAAATATTATCCTGAATTGCAATTAACAATAATTCAACTGCAGTTATTTGTTATTAATTACATTAAATATCACCACTGGCTAGAAACTCGATTTCACAAAAACAACTGTAAACTAAATTACAATAATTAAAACGAGCCTTTAATCCATTATGATTATCCATTCTTTACAGTCCATATACCACGAAGTTAAAATCAAACAATACAGTTTGAACAATACACATTAAATCAATTACTATATTAAAAGCATATTATCAACAATACCACACTAAATACACCAATAACGTTGGGTAATTAACAATCTCCCGATTATTAGTCAAAATTAAACCATTCATACACGACTGCGTAAATTCTGCTATTAATAACGGGAAAGGCTTTCAATTGTTAAACAAGCAGAAATAATCACTGCACAGCTTGGATCAAATTCGATGATTAAACTACAAATTAACAGATTTCGTCGTTAATTAAATCACATCGAGCTATCCATTACGAACTCCACGATATCGATCTAAACTGGCTGTCGTTAAACTTTAGTCGCAACATAAAAGCATATCGGGCAAATATGCTGCTAGTTAATACATTAGCGATGCAAAAGTTAATTACGCGTTTAACACGTTTCTCTTATACACGTTCCAAACACAATCACTCGTTCGAACTTTCAAAACACAACGGCAAAACTTCGTCGAAAATCTCGAAACCCAATCTCAATTTCCATATTCAAACACTCGGACAAAATGATAACTTTCACGGATCGTGGAAAGACTTACGTTTGTCCATTTACTGTTTCTCTTCACCCCTTTGCTGTTCATCGTACATTAACTACTATTATTAGTATACATATACAATTATTCACTTTTTCAGATAAAAATTTCTATTTGATATTTTTAACAAATGGCATGACTTTAATTTTATGTAAGAGTCTTTAATTTTTCTACTCGTTATTATTCACTTTTTTAAATAAAAATTGCTATTGGATATTTTCAGCAAATGGTATGAAATTAGCTTTATGTAGAACTTCTTAATTTTCCTACTCGTTATTATTCACTTTTTCAAATAAAAATTTCTATTGAACATTTTCAGCAAGTATGACATTCGTTCAATGTAAGACTCTTCATTTTTACTTTTTTTTATTATTATTAAATTTAATTTATGAGGCTAAAATTGTGTCTGATTTTCATGTTATTGCCACTTGCAAGAGTTTCAAAAAATATTTCATTTAAAAAATCATGAAATGTAGAATAAACAAAGCTACCCTTGAGTTATCACATAATACTGATTTTTATCAGAAAAGCCTTAAGAACTTCAAAATATGAAATACATGAATTATAATCAATTTTCAATATCAAAAGTATACAGCAAAATTGAAATTTTTCTTCCAGCAAAATACCAAAATTTTTCGTAAAATTTGGAAGTGAGAAAATAAGAAAAAAAATTCGCGAAATGTCGTCGGAATTTCACCGCGGGTAATCGGCGCCGTGTCGCTCGGAGAACGCTCGCAATTAGAAAATGCAAAATTTACCTCGTCGGAGGGGGCAACCTTGCCAAGGAGCCGTTTCGAAGCCAAGGATCCTTGCCGGCGGCGTTTCACGTCACCGGATGCTATTTTGCGTTTCCTCGAAGGTATACAGTCGCTTTGGAGCATGCTGCGAGGATCGTGTACGCAAAGTTAATTTTAATGTCGATTACGAGCCGTTCGAAGGACGACCCTTCAATCTGGATCGGTGACAAAGGGGTTCACGTATGCCCTACGGCGAAAACACGCTTTTTACCCCACGTGACCGGAAACTCGGCGTATCGAGATACGAAATAGCTTCACTTTCTTACTTCGATTATTTCTGGTTTAATTTGTATTCATGAGTTTTTATTTTGCTTCAAAATTGGAGCATATGTGTATGCATATGTGGACAGTTTTTGGGTATAGATTTATGTGATTGAACATATGTGTAGAGTAGAATATAGCAAAGTAAACATATATGTGCATGACTGAACATTTCGAAGTACATATATATATGTATGTGTGCATGATTGAAAGTTTCAAAGCATATATGTGTATGTAGAATTGAACATTTCAAAATAGACATATATGTGCATGACTGAATGTTTCAAAATGTACACATATGTGCATGATTGAAAATTTCAAAAAATACACATATATGTTTATACATATTAACATATACATGTATTCTGCACATACATACATGCAGAATTGAACATTTCAAAGTAGACACACATGTGCATGATTGAAAGTTTCAAAACACATATGTATGTATAAAGTTGAGCATGTCAAAGCACATATATGCATGACAAAAAATTTCAAAGCATATATATGCATGATTGACCACTCCAAAATATATATTTGCATAACCGAAAATTTCAAAGTATAAATTTGCATGACTGATATCTTCAAAATATACATATGCATGACTGAATATTGCAAAACACATATGTGTATAATTTCTAGTACCCACAAATTTAAATGAAACTGAATAAAGTCATTTTAGTTTCTATCACAACAGTGATTAAGAAAAGAAGTTTAAGTTTAACAAAAATTGTGATGCAGGTTCCTAAAAAAATTTAAACTTCATACGATATAATTAACCGATGTTATCAAAAGATTTACAAGGTTCTATGTATAGTGAAAGTATAATGTAGATTGTAGTTTGCATACTTCATTTTTTGTGCTCTTCGCGAAACGTAAAAGTAAACAGAAGTGGGTAAATTAACGCAAAGTAGTATAGACTTTCAAATAACGCAACTAGTCTCGCGCAATTAATAAGAGAAATTACCAGATATGAAAACAAATCAGTACAACCTTAACATGGAAAGTTCTGATAAACCTTAACATGTTTTTATCTCAATCAATTTTACCTAAAACGATGAAAATGTTATTTTATCGCTTAGTTACATTAGATTTCACTTCGGTATCTTACTTTTCATATGAATTTATTGTTCATGAAAGTTTATTTCATATTCATAGATATGTGAGTATAAAATTAAAATTATAAACGATCAAATTGCCCGTAGTAGTTTACTTTCTAACCAATAATGCTTATATTATTTGTGACCTTTACTTTAATTATATAACTTCACTTTTGTGCACTTCGCTATTATAGTAAGTGATTCGAAAGGAGTCGATGTTCGAATGCAATAGGTGGAGTGTACTGATGTCAACCCGTGAGTTGGCGCGTGAAGAGGCAATGTATTCATACGTGTCTTTGGTAACTCGGAAAATTTTAAATTGGGAAGATTAGAAATTTGGGAGATTGCAAATTGGGAAGATTAGAAATTCGGGAGATTGCTAATTCGGAAGATTGCAAATTCGGAAGATTAGAAATTCGGGAGATTGCAAATTCGGACGATTTCAAATTCGAAAAATTGCAAATTCGGAAGATTGCAAATTCGGAAGATTAGAAATTCGGGAGATTGCAAATTCGGAAGATTTCAAATTCGAAAAATTGCAAATTCGGAAGATTAGAAATTCGGACGATTTCAAATTCGAAAAATTGCAAATTCGGAAGATTGCAAATTCGGAAGATTAGAAATTCGGGAGATTGCAAATTCGGAAGATTTCAAATTCGAAAAATTGCAAATTCGGAAGATTAGAAATTCGGACGATTTCAAATTCGAAAAATTGCAAATTCGAAGAATTGCAAATTCGGAAAATTGCAAATTCGGAAGATTGCAAATTCAGAAGATTGCAAATTCGGAAGATTGCAAATTCGGAAGATTAGAAATTCGGGAGATTGCAAATTCGGATGATTTCAAATTCGAAAAATTGCAAATTCGGAAAATTGCAAATTCGGAAGATTGCAAATTCGAAAGATTGCAAATTCGGAAGATTAGAAATTCGGGAGATTGCAAATTCGGAAGATTAGAAATTCGGGAGATTGCAAATTTGGACGATTTGAAATTTAAGAGATTTCAAATTCAGGAGATTACAAATTCGGAAGATTGCAAATTTGAAAGATTGCAAATTCGGAAGATTAGAAATTATATTAGAAAGTATATAATAAACCCAGTCTCCCAAATTTCTAGTTCACTCTAACTCCGCTTGATATTTATATCACTCTTAAACTAAAACTGTATCATACAATTTTCACAACAGTACCAATGCACACTATAAAATTTAAAAGTAGAATATCTGACGAATCACGTTCATCTAAAATTTTTTACTAAAAATTCCCCAACAGATTCCTTAAGGAAACCAAGAACCTTCATTTCACTATTCTGAGTACAGAAACTGAAAATCGAAAATCGAGCTCCAAAGCATGATCCGATCAGCAGGATAGAAACTCGTAAAGCAGAGAAGAGATTCAACATCCAACCACCATCCATCTCTGCTTCGACCTTTCACAACGCTGCAAACACTAGATACGTTCTCGAGGAACTAGTTCACAAATCCTGTAAACTCAACGAGTAATCGCTTTTCTATCTCCCTCTTTTCAATCTCATCTAACAATTTCCAAGCAGGAAGATGACTGACAAAACTCTACTCAGAATCACAAATCTATTAGCCGTTTTACTGCGATATTCCTTTAGAAAGTGTTCACATGGTGGTGCTATTCTTTTGGATTATGTGAAATTGTTTTCGCAAGAAGTTTTGTTCTGAGATTTCTGAAATGTAGAGTGAGACAAACTCCTGATTTATGGACTTTTGAGTGAGTTGTACGGTGATTTGAAATTTTGGGTTTTTAGAAGAAATAAACACAACACTCTACCAAACTAAACTTCATTATAAAATCAATGAACTCAGTTTGTCAATCGTTTCTCAAGAAAAAAAGTTGAAATCGAATTTCAGTTCGAACTACATCAAAAATTGATTCTATACATTTTATTTTCCATGTTGCACTGAATGATCCAATATTAAAGCAGAGATGAATGAATTATTCGGTCGAACACAACTTCCTGACTGGAATTCCATAAGTCGAAAGTTTTACACCTGTCGGCCATGAAACAGCCTGTTCGTAAAAGGTGTGCTCTGCGGAGGGTGTCGAAAAGAAAGAAAAAAAAGGGGACAACTCTGAATGCCAGGTGCAAGGGTACAAACATAACCGTTGGTTGGTTTTTACTTATCGGACACTCGGTGGGTGTCTGTTCTCTCGAGGACCCCTGGCAAAAGGGGTCTATTTTGGTACACGGCACGAGACAGACGAAAATGAAAGTTGTCGGCTGTGCGGGGGTGGTCACCGTGATTCAGGAGATCACGCTGAAAAATTCGACCGATTTCACTGTCACTGCGACGTGAATGAACGTTTCTTAATGTATTCTCGCTGTAGAAATAACATTTATAGTGACGGTTATTAACGATCAGTTCGTTACATCCGTTCAGTTCGAATTAATTATTCAATGCAACGCTTCAATTTGATATCATTATTATAATTATCGGTATTGTAATTTTGGAGACCGACATTTTTTATATTTTCACTTTGTCTTCATTTTGTAATTTGATCCAATTAGCACAGTGGATCGTCACAGTAAAAGCAACATATTTATTTGCATTTTATGTGATATAATTAACAATTAATTATTCAACGCTTTAATTTGCTGCTTCGGGTCTTTACTGCAATTTTGAAGATACTTCTACAGTTTTAATATATTGTCTCTATTTTGTAATTATTTCATGCAATTAGCACGTTGATTGTTACAACAAAAGCGTAATATATTTAATTTGTTATGTGATAGAATGAACAATTCAGTGAAGTACTTCAATTTGCAGCTTTGAATCATTACTGTGATTTTAGTGGTACTCCAACATTGTTGTCTTTACTTCATAATTATTTGAGTGAATGAACATAGTGATCGCTGTGTGATACAACTAATATTGAGAAGCATTCTCTTGTGTTCATTTTGTAATTAGACCCAATTGGTACTTTTCATTGCCACAATAAAAACAGCCATACTGAATGTCACCAGATACTACAATTAATTATTGAATATCATGCTTCAATTTATTATTTTGAAGTTTGATGATGCTCCAACATTACTGTTTTTATTTTGACAATTATTTAATTGATTATTTGATGTGTGACCTATTTTGATATCATTTGAATTTACGTACCTAACTTATTCACATAAGACGAGTTAATTCATCATTCATCTATTCCATCAACTAATACTTAATTAAAAAAAAATGTTTGACATCAAACATATCACACATGAAAAAAATATAAAGAATATCAAAAAGGAAATATAAAGCACATTTATTGCATATTGTATACAAATACATTTCTTACGTGTAAATAAAATTGACTCATTTTTTAACGACTTTTTGTCTCGATCTTTGTTGACCAAACTTACAAAACGTTCGATAAAGATACGATAAGTAGAAATACTTTCACCTTATCTCGCATGGTGACCCAACGTCTCGTAATCATGTTCCCCGTTTAATTAATCATATCGTTCGATGAGACACCCGTAACCCGACTCTCAAAACGTAGTAACGATACCATGCAACGCGAAACGAAGCTGTCTATTTCTGAGCTGGATGGCACAACGCGAAACTATTCGAATCGAAACAAAACAACATGGCAGAAATTGAAATTAGAACCGAAGAAGATCAAACGAGACCATTGCGAGGCTGCCACGGATTCTTAATTAAACCGAACATCGAGTCCGTGGCAAAACGTATTACATTCCTCGTTTAATTTGACAATCCCAGATTAATTTATGGCGTGGTAAAATTAGACACTGTGGTATCAAGATTTATCTGAACCCTTTATCAAGTGTCTTAAATGCAGGATAAAGATTCAATTATTAGATTGAGGAGAAAGTTTGATTTGATGGAGGTTTCGGAAAATAGCATGACTCGTTAATATTATAGCTTACTGATATTGTGGCTTGTTAATATTATAGCTTGTTAATATTGTAGCTTGTTAATATTATAGCTTGTTAATATTATAGCTTGTTAATATTCTAACTTATTAATATTATAGCTTGTTAATATTGTAGCTTGTTACTATTGTAGCTTGTTAATATTCTAACTTGTTGATATTATAGCTTGTTAATATTGTAACTTGTTACTATTGTAGCTTGTTAATATTCTAACTTGTTGATATTATAGCTTCTTAATATTGTAAATTGTTACTACTGTAGCTTGTTAACATTCTAACTTGTTGATATTGTAACATGTTAATATCGTAACCTGTTATTATTCTACCTTATTGATATTGTAACTTATTAATATCCTAGCTCGTTAATTGAAGACTTCATAAAAATTCCCACATAAGAATTTTGTCAATTTTCTCAACACAAAATAGCTGACTTGTGTTCACAATGAACTATGATCGACACTAACAAGGTTTGATAATACATACAACCACCATTTTGATAATATCAACAAAACAGTGCTACAGTTTAGACTGTGAGCTTCAAATTGTCATACTACAAGTGCCACATTGCGATGCATTTACCGAACCATAAATTTTAGCAAAATCCTCCATTTACACCACTTAACATCCGGAACCCAACAATATTCTCTCAAACCAAGTCTCGATTAGCATCACACCAGTAGCACCAAAAAGTGATCTACTAGCACACATTAACAGTGCATTCATTGACCAATTAATTCCCATTGAGATTTGTCACCGCATGGCAACGTATATGTGTGTTTACATGTGTGTGTATGAAACTAGAAGTTTGAAACGTAAATTACGTGAGTCCTCATCTTTCATCTTCTTCCTTCTTCTCTGCTCTAACGTGATATATAAGAAATAGTTTAGTGCATACGAAAGTGAATATTACTTTTATCCTCCCATAATTCTAAAAATTCCATAATATAAACTTCCAGAAAAACTTCCACATACTCTAAACTTTGCTATGCAACACTTGCTGCTCGTAATGAAAAGCTTTAAGTGGCCACATGGAAGCGAACATCCACGATACATAGCAGTCCTACAATGATAAATTACGCCTCGTAAATACGAAGCAAAGTAGGTCCCTCGACTCACTCGAACGTAACAAAAGCAACAAACATCGGCACCCCTGCCGAAGCTGCCTACGAAACATTTCCTCTCGCTAAATCGCCAAATCATTCACGTCGCGGAACAGGTGCGACGTTGCGTTATCCTTTTGTGCGCTCTAACTGCGATATAAACTCGTTCTTCTTCCTTGATCGGTTTCATTTTGTCACCGGATGTTCTACTGACTGATATGTTTTAAGTTGAATACTCTGGCGTTCTGGGTTGTTAATGGGTTTGTAAATATGAATGATTATGAGAGAGGATTGAATTTGGGTGGCAGATTTTTGTGGAGTGAAGGGTGGTTTGATTGGTGGCTTGAGGTGAGTGGTTCAGGTTGGGTTGTATTTGGGTGTTTGAGAATTTGGTTATTTGGAAATTTGGAGATTTGAGAATGTAAGATGGAAATTTGGAGATTTGGAAATCGAGGGTTTTAGAAATTTGAGAGCTTAGAAATTTGGAAGCTTGGAAATTTGGAAGCTTGGAAATTTGGGAGCTTGGAAATTTGGAAGCTTGAAAATTTGGAAGCTTGAAAATTTGGGAGCTTGGAAATTTGGGAGCTTGGAAATTTGGGAGCTTGGAAATTTGGGAGCTTGGAAATTTGGGAGCTTGGAAATTTGGGAACTTGGAAATTTGGAAGCTTGGAAATTTGGGAGCTTGGAAATTTGAGAGCTTGGAAATTTGGGAACTTGGAAATTTGGAAGCTTGGAAATTTGGGAGCTTGGAAATTTGGGAGCTTGGAAATTTGGGAGCTTGGAAATTTGGGAGCTTGGAAATTTGGAAGCTTGAAAATTTGGGAGCTTGGAAATTTGGGAGCTTGGAAATTTGGGAGCTTGGAAATTTGGGAACTTAGAAATTTGGGAGCTTAGAAATTTGGGAGCTTAGAAATTTGGGAGCTTTGAAATTTAGAAGCTTGGAAATTTGAGAGCTTGGAAATTTGGGAGCTTGGAAATTTAGAAGCTTGGAAATTTGAGCACTTGAAAATTTTAAAGTTTGGAAATCATATATCCATAAATATACAAATGGAAAAATATAAAAAGCGATTGTCCTATGCTCCACAAAAATATCCCATTATTCAGTAATTCAAAGACCTCATGTAGTAACGCAATCACATCAGCAATAAAAGTTTTATCGATCATTAATTGAAAGTAAGGAATAAATTAGCGGTTAGGAGTACGAGGACAAGATCCATTAGAACGGCAGATAAAATTGTTAAGGATCGATCGTATCGATGAAAATCGCGGATCCTTACAAGAAACCCTGAAACCAATGGTAAAAATGAAACGAGCCCTTAAAACAAACCCGCCAAGACGTAACCATTCGGTGACCAAATACGGAAAGGGGGCGAAACGATAAAGAATAACTGGTTTTCACTTTCATACGCTACCACGACGAAGTTCGGGCAGAAAATATGGTCGGCCCGATACCCTGGTGGAACGATCGTACAACAAAAAAGTCAAGGTTTCTTTGCGGTATACGTGACTCGTGCAACGACTCGCGGTTCTCTCTTTTTGCACGTCAAATCGTCGATCTATCTGCGATACGAGCGAGAACTTTGCATTTCATTCTCTTTCGAATGGTACTTGTGTTCATTAGCTCTCGCATGAACGAGCTTAATCCTTCTTGTTGGGTTTTGTGAATTTGGCAAAATAATTGGAGGATTTGGTAATTAATAAATTGGAGCCAAATATAGGTTTCGAAAGATAAAATAATGTAGAATTTTGGTTATTAGTTCCTATTACCCCCTTGCATTTTGTGTCTAACTCCTGACGCGTACCTCGTGATTAATATGAAAAGCTTCTTACAGTTTATCGCAATCTAAATTACATCCATGTGTAATTAATAAATCATGTATTAATGTATACTTGATACGCTTATCGCAACTTCGCGTATTAATTATTACTTCCAGCTTGTCGAAATAAATGTTCATTTTTATAATTGTATGAGGAGAGCGGATTACATTAATCAAAATATTACTGTCTTCATAACGTTTTTATAATGTGTTCATATTCATATAAAAATAATATTTCTTGCACGTGTTATGCACATATTCAAATTTGCATATATATTTGATAGACTATTTCCGAATAATTCGAACACGCATAAATTTCATCGAATTCAAATATTCAAATTAATCCCTTGATGAGTATGACTCGTGATGCACTCGTACTTCGTGATCAATTTTACTCGAATTAATACGATTCAATTTGGAGTACAATTATTCAAGTCCTTTAGCATAGTCAACGATTGCATAACACCAAATTGACATAACATTTCAACTCTGTCTGTTTTAATATTGTAGCTGTGATTAGTTCTGACGCACCTGACAAGTCATAGTGCAAGGGGTTGAGAAATTTAATTAATCCTAGACCAAGTGCAGGATGACTCCATCCCCTATCTTTACATCATTTTACTAAATTTATGAAATAGAAATTTGGAAATTTCAACATCTGCCGATACTCTGTAAAATGGAGCTTCAATTTCAAATTAAAATTAGTGCAGTATTTTGTGAATATAGAAGCAGCTAAACTGAAGATTCAAAATTTGAAAAGTCAAAGGAAGTTTGATTACAAAATTTACGTCACAGTTTATCTGAGAATAAATTTAGAACTAATAAATGTTTGCTTACGTTAGATTTCTCTATTGCAGCAAAGGAACGCTGTCCGGACATGGTTTATCAGTTACAGTTACGGTTTGTTTTATTCATGAACAAATGTGTCTTGAAGAGAAAAGGACAAGTTGAAAAATCCGTCTCGAGTTTAAGTTTTTTACTAAGAATTGTGACTCATTTGATTTCAGCGGTCGTAACAATTCGAGAGGTGAATGTTAACTAGAATTCAGCGAAGAAAATGGTTTGTTCAGCAATTACCAATCTACGATAATTCGCAGGTATAACAAGAAATCTTCGAACGATGAATATTCGCGAATATTTGTAATTTCATTCTCCGATTTCGATGTACATATGTAAGCACCCGTATGTCCAACTTTGAGAAAAAATTTGTACTTCTTATTCAGAACGCTCATTTGAATTTCTGTTTGCGTTCGCGCCGTGGTATGCAATGAATATTAAGAGGTCCACCAAATAGTTTACTCAACCGTTAAGAATTTAATCGAAAATTGATGTTTCTTGTTATAAAGTAAACAATTTTGTTGTATACGATTCTAAAATTTATGTAACCTTGCAAATTCGTTTTTAAAATAAATGTAATTTTGTTCATCATCTCAAGAACGTCTGTATACACTGTAAACAATACGATTCGGTACAATTCCTTTCATTTTCCAATTACTATGAGAACCTATATCGTGCAGATAGCAGTTATGTTCGTTACGCATGTCTAAATTAAATTTGTCAACTATGCTTATGTATGACTTCAACAATTTTCATAAATAATGTTCAATGAAAATTAAATCAATTCATGGTCTCTTTTCTGGAATATAATTATTAATAAATATCTCTAAGTCACTACACTTTATATACTCTATTATACATATACTACACTTTAAATTCATATGTTCATACACAGCTGTATGTCAACATTCCTAGATTTTGATATCGTGATATCTCTAAATCTCTATACGTGATTCTTAAATTTTTATATTGCAAAATTTTTGTGTACTATATTCCTATATTCCCTTAGCTCTGTATCCTTATTTGTGTAAACCCATAAATCTCTAAGCTACTGTATTCCCTTTCACACTCATAGATCTTTGTCTCTATATCCTACTAACTCCCTGTACTCTAAAACAAATAGTCAATAACTACACAGTATTAACCTTACTCAGTAAATAAAATAACCAACTCATTAAAAAGCGTTCCCCTTTAATCATGTTCACACGTTACTATACTGGAGCACAAGCTTAGCCTAATTCCGGTTCCAAACAAAACAAAAGCAATAATACGGTCAAAGATATCAACACCTGTCCAGGAAGCGTACTACAATTAGTCCCTCAAATAAACACTAACAGCCTATATACATAGAACCTTGTTTCTCGAATCGAACCGTCAGAAAAAGTGTCGCGTCACCCGCGAGGCAAATACTTGTAGTAACATCCCCAAAGGACTCGATAATTGTTAGCACGAACGGTTACGAGACGGTCGAAAAGTTCAGCCAAAACTCGTGGCCAACGCTACACAAGGCCGGACGCTCGCATCTTCGCGTCAAAAAAGACGCACGCACACGTACGAAACCCTTTTGTCCGTTTACATGGGCGCACCTCCTTCCACTTGCTCCGACGATCTCTGATGTTAAACGCGCTCACCCGTGAAATCTAATCTACCTAATCTACGTTTCGATATCTTCGACCGGTCAGCACCGATATCGAACAACGACGCCGGTGTTGAAAACGCGATACGTTCGCCCGATTGTCACCGTTCCGATTTCAATCGAGTCGCGTTTTGCGCGCCCGTGATACGTTACCGGTTTCTATTGGTTCCTCCGCACGCCGCAGCCTCCACTCTACCTACTCAGCTGTTGCACGCTCCACGCACATTTATTTTTCTCACTGAAAACCGCCACACTTGATTCACGCGCGAAGAAAAACGATTAGGTTACACGCACGGTAAGCACTCGAACTCGGACACGAATTGACTGGGGCTCGATCGTTTCGTACCGTCGCGCAGGAACATCGGAACTGGACTGCACGGCCGAATCCCTGCTCGGCGAACCTCGGAGGTGGAAGTTAGTTCGTATCGACGCCGCGCCTGCGCGGTGGCGCTGCGATCTACCGAACCCTATCGCGAACATCAGCTGATTTTTGACGTTTATTTCGGAGAACTAATTCGAATTTAATTCTACCACTTTCTTTTATTATGTAATTACTTACTACTTATAATTACCATGTTTATATTAATAGTACAATTTATAGAAAATGGTTAATTGTGTAACTGCATACAGTCAGCGTCATTTGAATTTCTGCGGCTGAGTTGGTAGATGTGGTAACACTGTCAACGCCCCATGACACGTGCGACTGACTATATGATTTCTAACTATGTAAATATATAATATATAATACATGTATAATATTATATAATATACATATAATACATATGAACCTACAAATATATTGAGGGGTTGTCATGTGGGTATTTTGAACTTTTTAAAATTAGTGCAAGAACTTGAAAATTTTTAATGGTGGAAAAGAGAACTTGAGGAATAGAAAAGTTGAAGATTGGAAAAATGAGTAATTCATACAAATTGAAAAATTTGAGAATGGGAAAATGAACAACTTGGGAATCTAAATAAAAATGAAAAAATCAAATATGAATGGAGCGTCTTCCATTGCGTTACACGATGCATGACGCACTCAATGCGTCACTATATCAAACTCCCTAGCACCCAAACGACAAAATGCAGTAAAAATAATTTTACCATGGCTTCCAGAAATTTTATCATAAACTTCTAATTTTCTCGTGAAACTTTCCTTCTCGAAAAATATACATCAAAGGCCAACCTCCATAATTTAATAATGACCGAAGTAAGACATCTCCCTTGGTACAACTGTCGATCAATGCATAACCAAAGAAGAAACTTGGCATGAAACATCAAAGATCAATTAAGTGGCTCTTCTTTCAAGAAGCGACGAAACTAGTGCATCGAATAAATTGCTTTCTAGGAGGTCTTGGCACACGTCCTACCCGTTCAGCATACATATATGTATGTCGTGCAGGTGATCCTGATCTGGACGTTCCGTACCGATAATGTGCAGAATAAAAGGACGTTAAAATTTACGCTCGCTGTCTAAGCGTGTTCGAAATGGAAAATTATAACTTTATGGTAAAGGAACGGTGGCCGTTTTCCGCGCGAGTCGGAAACTCCTCTCGAGTTGAGGAAGGCCCGTAACTTCTCGAGGACATAAACTGGCGCGCGCCAAGTCGTCTGCTCGACGAGACAACCACGGAGAGAGCCAAAAAAAAACGAGAACACCAGGATTTCATAGGGAAAAGAGGAACGGAGCTAATGTCGAAACAAGAGCGAGAGAAAGGGGGAAAAAGAAGAGTAAAAAATGGTCGAGGAAGAAACGGCACGAGCGTATCGCTTTGTTTCGCAGCTGGAGGCTTCTATAGACCCCATGGGTCGAAAAAAAGCTACTGTGGAAAAACTCGGAATGAAAACAATGAAAGGGATCTTTATGCGTGAAAATTAGAAATATCAAGACTTTCGATGAAATTTTAATGTCAGTTTTTGGCTGATGTGATTGAGTGATGTTGGAAAATTTTAGAGACTTAGAAATTTCGGAATTTGAGAATTTGGGGATTTTGGAATTGCGAAGCGTAGAAATTTGGGGGTTTAGGAATTTCAGAGCGTAGAAATTTGGGGATTTTGAAATTTCGGAGCGTAGAAATTTGGGAACTTGAGAATTTGGGGATTTTGGAATTGTGGAGCGTAGAAATTTGGGGGTTTAGGAATTTCGGAGCGTAGAAATTTGGGGATTTTGAAATTTCGAAGCGTAGAAATTTGGGAACTTGAAAATTTGGGAATTTTGGAATTCCGGAGCGTAGAAATTTGGAGGTGTAGGAATTTCGGAGCGTAGAAATTTGGGGATTTTGAAATTTCGGAGCGTAGAAATTTGGAAGTGTAGAAATTTCGGAGCGTGGAAATTTGGGAATTTTTGAATTTCGGACCGTAGAAATTTGGAGGTTTAGGAATTTCGGAGCGTAGAAATTTGGGGAGTTGAAAATTTCAAAATTTAAGAATTTGGAGATATAGGAATTTCGGAGCGTAGAAATTTGAGAATTTAGGAATTTCAAAATTTAAGAATTTGAGGATTTTAGAATTTCGGAACGTAGAGAGGGTAGTTCAAGAATTTCAGAATTTTAGAATCTATGAATTTTGGAAAATTTGAGGAAAAAATGTTAATATTAGTTTTTAGCCGACATAATTGAGTAATATTTGAGAATTTTCTCGTCTTTATAAATTTTTTCGTAAATTATGTAAGTGCTGTGTTGTATAATCTAGTTACATAAAGTAGGCTCGATTGATAAGTAATCGATTAACTCGTTGAATCTTGATAGAAGAGAAATAATAAAATTCATCGACTACAATCCACACTTAGTGGATTAAATTATAATTAAACTTGGCCTTGTTGAATGCTGGAGGGAATTTCAAATTACTACGGGAAAATGGAGTGTCCCATGCGATGAGTATTAATACGGCTAAAAGCGGTTAATGACAGTATCCTTTTATAAACTCTAATTAAATTATCTACACTGTACACGTGTACGTGTAAATGTAATTTTCGATATTATACATATAGGGTGTATAGAATATACTGTATATACATACTCGATGTACATAATACATAATATAAATAATATATACATACTCTATACATAATACACATAATACATACATACTCAATATTTGATACTTGTATTCAGAGCTATTTTAAAATCGCTATCTTTCATTCAAACGTACATCTATCTTATCAGACACAAATTTTTCTTTATATCTGATATCTTTTACGAGACTTTTCTTTACATCTGATATTACATATTTTTCATCATATTTTGAATTAATGTATCATACTATTTTGAGATACATTTATATCATCGCTTTGTTCCAGTGCTTCGAAATCGATCATTGTTTTCTGTAACTGGCAACCAGCCATTTTATATTGAGACTAATATCGAGGTGTTTGCATAGCCTTTTTCTCCGTACTTTAGCTCCAATCTGATAAATCGGGGGTTTGCGATAGTTTTATGTCATGAAATCGCGTTTGATTCAATAGAAAACCCAATGTTTCGTGCACGCCAACTTCATAATATACAGTGTGCCTCACAACTGGTGTAAGTTTCAGAAAGAAGTTGTAGAGGACATAATTCTGAACTTTCCTTTTTACAAACATGGGGTTTGAAGCTTTTAAATTTGAAAGGGATAATGATGCTTCAAACCTGATTTTTGCAAAGGAAATTTAATACCATCTAAAATACCTTTTCCGAAAGAAACACCAGTTGTGAGACACCCAGTATATTTAGATATGTGACCTCCATCCATTTCCAGGTCCCGATAAAAAGCAAGCCATGTAAACTCGATTCGCCTGCAAAATCGTTTCCAATATCCTCCCTTTTCTCCTGCAAGCTGGAAACGGAAGAAAATGACACGATCGTCATTGAAAATTCAAGCGAATCTCAAAAAGCCGGAAAAATGGAGCGGCGGGAAGCTTTTGAAAACCGCGACGCTTGCATCTCTTTTCATGCAAAAAGCATCGCGAAAACAAAACGTTGATCGATCCGCGCACGTCGAAGCAACAAAACGGCGATGCGGCTGATAAATGATACGGAACACGGCAAGAGGGGCAAAAGCGTTCTCGAACTTGTTCAATTTCTTCGGAAATTGCAGCACCGATCCTCTCGGCCAGAATAATGGAAGGTTACGCGCGAAAAATATGCTCGCTTCGTGACGTTGCTCGCGCGAACGTGTTCCATCTCCGGAAAGAGTTTTCCTCGAAACGCGTCGGCCACTTACAACTTTGACAGGGAACACGCGGATTCGGCGAGTGCCAGGGATTTGCACGCTTTTCTCGTAACGTTTCAGCCTCATTCTGCTTTTATTCTCGAAAGGACACGACGCGGGGAAAAAGGCGAAACTTCTCCAAGGCTTTCACGATTGCTTGTTCTTCGTGCTGTAACCGAATATCCCTCGGAAAGAACGTGTTGGTTTACTTGAAACGGATCCTCCATGCGAATTGCTCGGTCAGGGGGAGAATCTGGTCTACGAACTTGGAAAAATTAGAAGAATAAACTGGTTTTTAATCATCTGCCACAGCTATTTTTATTCGCAGCGTTTTCATCTCAAGGGTTGCTTTTCGTCTTTTTTCAAATTGTGATCACATTTAATATCTTAGTGGATAATGCAGTTGAGGACTTCTTTTAAGTTGAAGATTTTTATCGTTCAGAGTAATTTTATATGACAGAGTGACTATTTATTGTAGAAACATTTGAAAGTTACTTATATGAATATGATGGATCAATATGCAAATATTATTAAACATTCTATTCTGGAATGAAACATCAAATCATCAAATTTAAATAACAAGTCAAAAACATCAAATTATTAGACTTCATATGTAGACAAAAGTCTAAAATTAATTCAAGATATAGAAGATGTAGAATTTCATCAAATGTTTAGATTCCGAAATTTCTAAATTGCAAATTCCCAAGTTCGAAACTTTCCATAATGGTCACATTGGCACCCGCGTCTAAAATCCTAGTTACGCGAGCAATGAATGTAGGTCGCCACGCGATCTGAGCATTTCGGAAACGCGTGTTTCATCGAGCATTAGAACAACAATTCGAAGATCGTGGTTAGTGTAATCGGCCAAGAATTTGTGATCCACGGACATTGGAAACCGTTCCAATAACTCTTTTTGCTAATAACCGCAAAGAACCCACAAATAAATGAAAAACCTACAAGTACTTTAAACATCCCTAAAATCTTCATCACCGCTTAACACCGTATTAATTACTTCAACAAGGGTTTAGCCTTAATTACTTCGATATCTCCGTGATAATTGAAAGCGGTCCTTAACCGTGAACTTAATTACTCCGAGCAAAGTAGACAAACTGAGGAGCGTACAACGGTATACAAGTGGACGTCTTTCAAATTAGTCCGAGGATTTCCGGCGAATTTGTACAAAAGAGAGTTTCGTAAAAGTTTGCATGCTTCGTTGGTCCAAAGAAGGTGTATAAGCTAAATCCTATTAAGAAGAGAACACAGAGGTAGCATGGTTGAAACGTGATTAAACTTTTGAAACGTTAAGTACATCACCTTTTAGGTTCGCGTCTTAATGCGTCTCTTCCTTGCTTTTGATCTCCCGTGTTGCTCCATTTGCAAGGAACCTGCGTTTCCCCTATCGAGTTTCCAACTTGTTGTTCCATTTGGCTTTCGGCCGTGGAGACATCAAACGCCAAGGTAATTTCGTAGGTGTCAACGGGTCAAGTGCTATGGCTGAAGCAATGACGAACCGGCAGGAAGAGAGCACTTAGGGTGGAATAATAAGGAACCTCGTTACGGTAACAACGAACCCTGAGTCTGCAGAAAATGTCGTCTAATCGTGGAGCCTCGGTTAATTGCACACGTTTCTATTTATCCTTGTTAACGAAACGCGTGAAATTCGTCGCGAGCAATTCTCTTACTGGTATTGGACAGGAAATGCTCGATCAACGTTCTTCTATTTTACACGCTACAGCAAAGATGGTTGCTGTTTGTGAGTGTCAGGTGTGGAGGACAAATAAGAGGATGTTTGAACAGAAATCTCCTATTTGCATGCAAATTTCGTACACAATTGCATATGCACATATACTGTAGATACAAGCATATGTACACATGCATCCATACATGAATATATATGGTCACATGCATACATTCATACGTGCATGTACATATACACATATGCTTACATTCATACATGCATGTATACACGTATGCTTATATCCGTACATGCATGCATATATACACATATGCTTACATACATACATGCATATATACACATATGCTTACATGCATGTATACACGTATACTTATATCCGTACATGCATGCATATATACACATATGCTTACATACATACATGCATATATACACATATGCTTACATGCATACATGCACATATACACATATGCTTGCATATATAAAAATCTGATGATTTAGAAATTTCAGAGCCCAAAAATCTACATCCTTAAAAGTTTCATAACATATGAATCTGAAGACTTACAAATTTCAGAGAAATTTCAAAAATGAAATTTCATAGAAATATTAAAAATGTAAAATGCGAAGAACCTTTGATCCCACGTGACAATCTGGTAAAATCCGAGACCATATTTGGGGTTAGATTCGGTCCTCGTCGGTCCCCAGATAGTTACGTTAGTGACACACACGCGTGCGACCCCGATGCACTTCTGCACCCGCATGTTCACGGACGACGACACGCCGCCACGTAACTTTGGCGCATTAACCTGGCTTCCCGCCATGCCGCGTCATAAATACGGGTTAACGATGCTCACCATGGCTCGTGATAATCTTACTCAGGAAACTGTATTGCAAAGAGTTATGAACTTATGCAGAATTCTATGTTCGGAATCATGCCCATTAGGCTCAAGTGTCAAGGTGCTCTTTGATCGCGAAAGAAGAGCACTTCATCCGCTTTGCTGCTTCTAAATTAGTTCTCGCATTCTATTTACATATGTATCACGTTCTTTGCCTTACTGATATATCAAGAAACTTTGTTCGAAAAGAAAACTTAAACGAACAAACTCGTTCCACGACTTTTATCTTTCACGATCGAATTAACTTCTCTTAATAATTTGCAGCTGCTGACGGGTCTTTAAGGAGTTCTTGCAAGTAGCGTGGATTAGTACAAACTGTTGTATAAATAAATTCTTGTAAGATATATTAAATTATTGGAAAATACTTTTGATTTTGTTTTAAGTTCAACATCAATGTCGGTATGTTTGAACTTTTGAAAGGTTAAATTGTTGCAATGTGGCAGAGATATTCACTATCTTATGTTCATGAATCATTAATTCCATATGAAGAAACTCGAAAATTTTATCTATTATCAAGTGATGCACACTTAACGTCCCGTGTATCTAATGATCATGACAGGTTAGCATTTGAACAGTCTTGTCGTTAAGTATCATAGATTACTGTTTCCCTTGCAGAAGATCAACGACTGAGTATTAGCAGAAAGATCTAAAGTCCCAACGAGCTGAAACGATCCCCGAGCCGAATACATTTGAATACTTGAAGAGGATTGAATAATCGCGCACAATCAGAGAATCTATTATCATACGAAAAGAGAAGAAAAAGATCACTGCTGTAATAAGCGATTAATAACATCTTTCGCTTGATATCCTTAAATCGTTGCAAAAGGACAGAGAATTGAGCGAACGTTCAGCTAAATTAAATAGCAGCATTCGAAGTTTGCTGCGATCGACTCGATCGTCTAGTAATATCAAGGATAAAAGGAAAGAGACGGCGGATGAGAAACGAGAACTGAAAATGGAGTACCGGACGACTTTGAACGATACTTAAAACGAGAGATACGAGTCAGTGGCGGGTTGCGTGTCGAGCGTGCGCGAGCGGAAACACGCTGCTCGGCAAACAGCAGCTGCGAGCGGAATCGCGGCCGCATATGCGCTTATTTGAATAATTAAGCAACAGCCTTACGCAAATCAGTCGAACCGCTGCAGAAACGAGGGAAACTGATACGCAGAACCTCCATTATCCGAAGCAATCGGGAGACCCAATTGTTCGGAGCAGCGAACTAGCCGATCAATAGATTGCTCGTTCTTCTGGCGTTGATCATTGCTTTGAACGAGGGTATCTTTTAGACATTTTCTTTTGTAAATTATTTGCAGATCTTCACTGACATTTGCAGATTTTTATCTTCACTGACTTGTAGGTGATCAAGGATTTGAAGGAGCAGCTTATACTGTACTTGGTTAAGGATTAATTGAATTTCTTAACCCCTTATACTATGTCAGGTACGTCAGAACCATGTCCGAACAGCGTTCCTTTGCTGCAATAGAGAAATCTAACATAAGCAAACATTTATTAGTTCTAAATTTATTCTCAGATAAACCATGACGTAAATTTCGTAATCAAACTTCTTTTGACTTTTCAAATTTTGAATCTTCAGTTTAGCTGCTTCTATATTCACAAAATACTGCACTAATTTTAATTTGAAATTGAAGCTCTATTTTACAGAGTATCGGTAGATGTTGAAATTTCCAAATTTCTATTTTACAAATTTAGTAAAGTGATGTAAAGATAGGGGATGGAGTCATACTGTACTTGGTCTAGGATTAATTAAATTTCTCAACCCCTTGCACTATGACTTGTCAGATGCGTCAGAACTAATCACAGCTACAATATTAAAACAGACAGAGTTGAAATGTTATGTCAATTTGGTGTTACGCAATCGTTGACTATGCTGATGGACTTGAATAATTGTACTCCAAATTGAATCGTATTAATTCGAGTAAAATTGATCACGAAGTACGAGTGCGTCACGAGTCATACTCATCAAGGCATTAATTTGAATATTTGAATTCGATGAAATTTATGCGTGTTCGAATTATTCGGAAATAGTCTATCAAATATATATGCAAATTTGAATATGTGCATAACACGTGCAAGAAATATTATTTTTATATGAATACGAACACATTATAAAAACGTTATGAAGACAGTAATATTTTGATTAATGTAATCCGCTCTCCTTATACAGTTATAAAAATGAACATTTATTTCGACAGTCTAGAATTAATAATTAATACGCGAAGTTGCGATAAGTGTATTAAGTATACATTGATACATGATTTAATAATTGTACATGGATATAATTTAAATTGCAATAAACTGTAAGAAGCTTTTCATATTAATGAATCGCGGAGTTCGAGTGCGTCATGAGTTCGTCAAAATAGTGCAAGTTGCAAGATCCCTATAGCCCTAAGTCCTTAAACCTAAACTTAAATCTATACAGTAATGACGCAGAAACTCCAATAAACTTAACTTACCAAAAAATTGAATCCCAAAATTTCTACAACTCCAAACACCCTTACATCACTCCATATACCCATTTCAGTACATCTAACCGCATCCGTAGCATCAAATGGTAATTTAATCGGTAACTTATCACTTTCTTATTAAAGAAGTTCACGAAAGTTCGTCGAGCGGCCGAACAAACGTTCCGTTTTTCCCATCCAATGTAAAACAAAGTTTCTTTTAAGTACGAAGATTCGTTAGCAACTTGCGAGCATTCGATTTCCTTCCAAGAAACATCGCTTCCGGTTTCCCGCTCTGAAAACCGGTCGCTGTTTGTTAGGAAACTTTAACGAACAAAAAGTTGAGCCAATATACACCGCGATTGTTTCGAGATACTTTTGTTCTTTTCCATGGACCAGTTACTTCACGTTCTCGGCGCGGTGCCATTTGCAAAGGCTTGACGCAAATTAGTCGCAATTATTACTCTCGTCGCGTAATTACCGGGGACTATTTCGATTCCTATCACGGACTCTCGATTAACTTTCTCGGAGACATTGTTAACTCAAGCTGTTTTATACAATCGTATCATCGAGTTGACGACATAGACTTGACGACCAAGTCGTGATATATGGTAGAAACAATAGCAATTGATACTGTAATAGAGAAAATTGATTGGTAACAAGTAGACAAATTATATAAATTGCGTGATAAATGGAGAAAATAATAATAGACGCATACACTGTAATACAGAGAACATTGATTGGTACGGAACAAGTAGACAAATTATACATTGTATAAATTGTATAAATTGTGTGATATATGGAGAAAATAGTAATAGTTACATATACTGTGACATAAAGAACATTGCTTTGTACGTTTATGTTTTATGAATCTCCTTTATGTTGAGTAATATAAAAATTAAACTCTCGAATCTACAGAAAAAATGTTTTTACAACTACCAATTATTATGAGCTGCCCGTAAAGAAATACGCAGGTAATTAATTGTTCGTATTACCTTCATTATCCTGTTCCACCATTATTTCTGGCGGAAATCCTCTCGGTAAGGACAAGGACTTTAACTCACCTGTAACAGAAGAAAATAAGCCATGATTAAAGATTTCCATTCCGGTTCGCGATAAAATATCAATTTATGTCTTATAATATGATTACGTTTACGGTTAAGAATGTCGGTACTTTGATGCTTCTGTTAAGGATTGACGACTTCATGGAGCATCAATCCGATAACCACCTATACTGACCCTCGACTACTCCCCTTGAATGAGTCGGCAATCGAAAGAGTGGAGGCCGAAATTAATGAAAGCGTTTCCATTGAACCCTACTCGGGTCAAGTGCATGATACTCTATCGAGTGACCGTTCGAGCAAGGCCAATCCAGCCAATTAAACCAATTTCGACACCCCTCTGATCCAGGTACAGATCGTACGAAAATCGCTTCGACAAATCTTCAATTTTCGTTCTACCATGTTATGAATATCTAGTTTGATGGATTTTTTTATTTCAAAAATTTATTGTAATTAGATCAGTCAAATGATGGAACTAGTGGTGTATTTGCGAATGTGTTTAACTATCTATAGCATTCAAGTAGATTATAATTTATATTATCTTCGTTTCTATTTTTAATTTTATTTCGAGTTCGTTCTTGGAAAGGAAGTTTTCTTTCTTGAAATGTTTAAAGAGATCTCTCTTGAAAGGGCAATTATCAGATTGTTGTCAAATGGATTTCGCAACGTAGACAGCGTGACATGTAACCTAAGGTTTAAGGCGACTGACAACTCAAAGGTCTTTACGTACCAGGAAATTTATGGAGTTTTAGATTTCTAGATTTCCAGGTTTTTAGATTTACAGGTTTATGAATTTCTATACTTCCAAATAATCAAATCCCCAAACCTTCAAATTTGCAAATCTTCAAATTTCAAAACAATGAACTCCCATCTTCCCAAACCCTCAAATTCCCAAATCTTCAAACTTTCAAACCCCAAACTCTCAAATTCTCAAATCCTTAAACTCCTATCTTGCCAAACCCTCAAATTCTCAAACACCTAAATTCCTAACCCCCCAAACTTCTACCTTCCCAAATCATGAAATCCTCAAATTCCCAAATCCCCAAATTCCAATCTTACCAAACTCTCAAATTATCAAATTCTCAAATCCTCCAATCTCCAAATTCTCAAACCCTTAAACTCCTATCTCCCCAAACCTCCAAACACTCAAACTCCAAAATTTCTCAATCTATCAAACTACCACCAAATCAATACCGAAGATTCCTAAACCTCGATCGAATCACGTTCGAAAGTACATCTCTAAGCTCATTTCAAAAGAGCATTCCCCTACAGTTATTTCTCCGAGTCAGAACTAATTTTTGGATAGCTGCATTACAGTTGGAGAACAAGACCGCTCGTGTGAACGATGTAACCGCACGAGGCCGGTGCAACAGGATTGCATAGGTGGAACAATTGTACCGGTCGGATGGCCCTGATCTTTATCGAGCCCGATCGCATAATTTGCGGTTTTCGTCATGAACAATTAAGCAGCCTTCCGTCGCCTTGGAAGCAGAAGCGAGGACGTCGCTGCCCATTATTCGGATGCTGTTATTATTTCGTTAACGATTGCAAAAAGGAACAAAGCTCAGTTGCATCATGGACTAATTGAACCGCTATAGAGTCTCGATTACGGTTCGATTGTGCACGCAACTTGTGTTATTACGTTCGATCGGTCCTTTGAAGTCGCTGATAGATTGTTCGTTGCGACTGATATAATGGCATAATTACACACACCTGTGTACTAGATTTTAACTGGGTAACGAGTTAATATCTGTGTTACAACATGTCGTTCATTTCGACGATTTAATGTATCGTTGTTTGAAATTTTGAAGACTTAGGGATTTTTGAAATGTGGATATTTGGGGTAGGTGCGGAATTTGAGGATATGGGAATTTGGGGGTTTTGAGAGATTAGGAGTTTGGAGTTTGGGGATGACGGATGGGGAAAGTTAGAAATTTGGTAGAAATTCAAGATTGTATGTGTATTTAGGAAGATAGGAATTTGGGGATATTGGGATTTAGGAAGATTAGGATTTGGGAAGATTGGTATTTGGGGATATTGGGATTTGGGACGATTGGGATTTGGGAAGATTGGGATTTGGGGATATTGGGATTTGGGAAGATTGGGATTTGGGAAAATTGGGATTTGGGGATATTGGGATTTGGGAAGATTGGGATTTGGGAAGACTGGGATTTGGGAAGATTGGAATTTGGGAAAATTGGGATTTGGAAAAATTGGGATTTGGGAAAATTGGGATTTGGGAAGATTGGGATTTGGAAAGATTGGGATTTGGGAAGATTGAGATTTGGAAAGATTAGGATTTGGGAAGATTGGGATTCGGGAAGATTGAGATTTGGGAAAATTGGGATTTGGGAAGATTGGGATTTGGAAAGATTGGGATTTGGCAAGATTGGAATTTGGGAAGATTGGGATTTGGGAAGATTGGAATTTGGGAAGATTGAAATTTGGGAAGATTGGGATTTGAGGATATTGGGATTTGAAGAAATAGAGATTTAGTAGCATAGGAATTTGAAAATATCGAAATGTGGTAATGTCAAGATTCAAATACATAACTATTCAAGAGTATAGAAATTCGAAAATATATGGATTCAGAAATTCTACTAAAAATGGGTTTGAAGGTATGAAGATTAGCAAATACAGAGAATTGCACTTATAGAAATTTGAAGACCACAAAATTTTCGAACTTTGTAATTACGATTCAAGCTTATCAAGTAATATGTGAGTCAAACTCTATAAACTCTGAAACCTAGTACCTCTCCACTTACAACCCAGAAACTATAACCCCACTACAAGTATACGAACTTGCAACTCTCAACATACAAAAATACCCAAAACCTCAAATAATCAAGATCTAAAAAACTTCCAAAATTTAAAAGTCGCCACATTTGCATACACGACCCCATTCAAAGTTGCATTCAGGCGCAGTTTCGCCGAAACGTTTGGACCACACCCCATCGTATCGAATGTCCGCAGCAGAGAAGGTCGTGGGTGTAAGAGCAGCAACGATCGGTCTTTCAGAAGAAGGCAAGTCTCTGAAAGGTCTAAATGGGTGGCGAATGATGCGCCAGCGGTTTTCATGGACCGCTATAGATAGCGCACGACCGACGAGACGGCCGGTGTCATCCACGCGAAACTGAACGCCTATTCGTCGGAGCGCTGACACCGAAGGAAAACCGGGTCGCCGGTAATTAATTCACCTTTGACTTTTCACGCCCCGGGGCGAAATTGATTTTCGTTGCACGCGACCGCTGTTTACCGCCACCGGAAATTACTGTTTGCGAATCTACAATTGGTTTTGAATTCGTTCGAGTTTAGCGCGTCCAGCGTGATTTGTTTGTGGAAACCGATGCTTATCAAAGGAACAATGAATCATTTAAACTGGTCGAAATTGTTTTTTCTTTTTACTTTTTTGCCTCAGTTTTTGGACAGTTTTATAGCGGTAGGTTTGTGACAAATTGATATTTTTTGACTGCGTCACGGTTTGCAGAGATATTTTTTAATAATCGTCAGAGATGGTGTATCAACAGAGACAAACATATTTTTTGATGTATTTATTAATATTTAATATTATTTTTGAAATGACGTTTTTATCGAAGAACAAACACATGAATATATGTATTACGTATTTATATATCAAACTCATATATGATAACATTACCTACAATAAATGATGTACAACATAACATATGATCACATTTATTGATACAAGTGGCTTTTTAGTCATTAGTATAAAATATCGCAAGTACCATCAGTAATTAATTATATCAGTTATATTACAGTACTATGAAGTAATAAACTTGTAGTATTATTTGTAAAATAATAAAATTATGAAATAACGTTTTTATCGAAAAACATAGTCCATTAACAAAGTTCATGAAATGATATACAAAACTTTGACGTTCAGTATAGAAAAAGATACCTGATTCTAAACCATTTCATAAAAATATTTCATCAAAATAAAAGTTGAAGCCATAATTTGAAGTTTCACCAAGAAAATAAGAACGAAAAGGTGGTGTGGAAAAATGGTGCAAAGTTTCCCCGGTAAATCGCGCGAAGCAGCTCTCGAATGGGAAAAATTCCCCTTTTTTCTCGCCGTGTAGATCGACAATTAACATGCAGCTGGGTCATTGTTTCACAGACGGTTTCAACCCGTGCCACTGCCATTTTTGCGTAATCCGGTGAAAGCTGCATTCGAGACTCCTCTAATTTCCACGCGACCGCTCTACTTTCCTCTTCAACTCGCGTCTATATACGCGCGATATTTCTCGCGTATTGCGTGCTCGACGAACCTTCCAGTCACTTGACAGTGGAAATTCAACAATTACGTATACCGCGTAATAAATTGACCGGTAAGCTGGTAAATCTCTATATTTTCTTTAAATGATCTATGCTTTTAGAATATTTGACTATAGTGGCTTTTTAATGTAAATTTCCAATAAGTTTGCAATATTTTCGAGGTTTCAAGTGTCCAAATCCATAAATTAGTAAATTTCCAATTTCTAAGATCTTTAATTACAAAATTTGCAAATATCTACATTCTTGGTTCACAACTTTCTATATCTCTGAATCCCCCATTTCCAAACTTCCAAATTTAAAATTTCCCAAATTTCCAAGATACCAAATTCTTTAGATTCCAAATTTCAAATTTCCCAAATTCCCTAGCTTCCAAATCCCAAATTCTCCAAATTCCAAATTCCCCAGCTTCCAAATTCTCAAGCTCCCAAATTCCCTAGCTTCCAAATTTCAAATTCCCCAAATTCCAAATTCCCCAGCTTCCAAATTCTCAAGCTCCCAAATTCCCTAGCTTCCAAATTTCAAATTCCCCAAATTCCAAATTCCCCAGCTTCCAAATTCTCAAGCTCCCAAATTCCCTAGCTTCCAAATTTCAAATTCACCAAATTCCCTAGCTTCCAAATCCCAAATTTTCCAAATTCCAAATTTCCCAAATTCTCAAGCTCCCAAATTCCAAATTCCCTAAATTCCCTAGCTTTCAAATTCTCAAGCTCCCAAATTAAAAATTCCCCAAATTCCCTAGCTTCCAAATTCTCAAGCTCCCAAATTCCCTAGCTTCCAAATTCTCAAGCTCCCAAATTCCCTAGCTTCCAAATTTCAAATTTCCTAAATTCTCAATCCCCCAAATTCCATAGCTTCCAAATCCCAAATTCTCCAAATTCCAAATTCCCCAAATTTCCTAGCTTCCAAATCCCAAATTCTCCAAATTCCAAATTCCCCAAATTTCCTAGCTTCCAAATTCTCATGCTTCCAAATTCCCAACTCCCCAAATTCCTAAATCCCCAAATCCCAATCCCCATTAAAAAAATGTCCAAACTCTCAAAATACCCAAAAACCAATCCCATCAAATATCCCCAAATCTATCAACCCTATCCTACCACAATCCAACGTTACATCAAAACAAATTTGATCTTTCAATAACTATGACTTCCCCATTTTCACCAGAACCCCAAACTTATGAAGATTTACGACCCCGTATTTTACATCCCTTCCGCCCTAATTGTAGGGAGAAACATTTGCATGTGGTCCCAATCCCGCGTCCAAGGGCTCCGTCCCCGGTGAAAGGGTTAATTTAAAGTCGTCGAGAAGCTGCAAGTTAAACGAAGGAATTCTGCTTGTAGAACAAGCACGCTCAAGAGAACTATTTATCCCGGGCAGAGGAATATAGGTCGCGTTCACGCGCCACCGTGTCGGAATACAAATGGCCTGCCGCATCGGGAAAAACTTTTTCCGCCTTTCCCGTTGAAATTTCGACTCTTCTTACGAGTGTGTCCGTATTGCGGCTTCGTTGCGCCAGTTTCCGCCAATCGGGAGCTGAACGCGTAAAAATATCGTTGGCCAGCTTCCAGACGCGCGATCTTCTCGCGTAAACATTCGAAAACTGTTTCCACGCAGCTGAACGTAGTTGAGAAAATCGAACGGGTCTATCCTTGCACCCAGCCTGTTCTTTGACGCCTGATTCGATCAGGAAGCAAACATCGAAGATAAACTTGGACTGACGAGGATGACGGATAGGAGGAAACGAAGGAGCTTGGTTTTTCGTTGTATTCGAGGCGGAACCTCGGGATGTGGGTCGTCGGAAATCCTCTCCTTGAACCGACTATTTTTCTGGGACCTCGATGCTTCATGTTTGCTGTTTTCGTTTCAGGATGCGGTTTTATTGCAGACGGAAACTACGAGGACGATGAATTCATTGCAGGGTTTATTGGAAATAAAATATTTAGATGCTTTGGTCAAGTACTGATCGATATTAATAACCTTTATGAGTACTTTTTGTAATAAGTTTCAATTTAATCTTAATGCAATTTTAATCTTATTACTGATATATTTAATTTAAAAAAAAAATAAGATTTAATTTTGAAAGATTTTTTGTATCTGTTTGATTTTTATATACAGCTAGCTGATATAAGCGGAAATTAGCTTGATGTTTATACCATGTGGCTATAATTTTAGCATGTGTTTTATAAACCACACCCGTTAAAGGGTTAAGTAGATAACACTAAAACTACCAAACGTGTTAGGTAGTTTGTTATTTTAGGCTAAAAAATTTGTTAAGGTATTCCTGAAGTCTGTGTTGATTTTTATGGAGATAACGAATGAATGAGTACATTAATTTTTTTATTTGTTGAGTACATTTTTAAATTTGTAGTAAATGTGTATATTATGTGCTAATAGGTTTAGTATTAAGTATTAAGTATTTAATTCTTCTGTTATTAAGCATTTATCGAATTAGCCCTTGACTAATATGGTGCTCATTTTGTCGCAATAAAAATTTATAAAAATGTTAAAGAAATAAAGAAAATTTGTATGTTATATTTAATATCTTAATTAATAGGAAACAAAGAAAATTATTGAAGCAACAGATCTTTACATTAGATAGTGTTAATGTTTAAAGTACTAATTAACTGTATATAGTAATTGTATATACACATGAATAAATTTATTAATAATACCATAATTGAAGCTATTATTATTTCTTGATGTACCTTAGTTAATTTAATATATGCACTCTCCAATATCTTCCCAACTTCCAATATCATACAGTATTATACATATATGTATACATATATTCTCTTATACATAAAATTTACAGAAAAGGATTTTACAGGGTATTTTTACTCTCCTAAGGAGGAATGAGAAATTTGCAAATTCAAAACTCAAAGAATTAGTAAAAAATGTTAGAAGATTTTTGGGACATAAATTACAATATTAAAATTAAGTACTACAAGGTAAATTCTATTCATAATTAGTAGTATAATAATATTTAAATAAAATATTGTAATAATATTCAACAAAATTATTAACAAAAATAATGAACAGAAATGTGAATATTTTTATACTGATAAGTTTAACTGAAAAGGGGGTTTAAATGAAAGATGAAAATTTGTAAGATAGGATTTTACGTAATTGTTAAATCGAGGTTAGTTTTATAGTTAAAAACAAGAACAGTGTTTAGTAAACCACTTACACTCCACGAAAAGGTGATTGGGATCGTGTTCCCTTAACGAGGACAGTTCAGGATCCAAAGTATGTCTCTGATGCCACCCTCTTCTCGGAAGGGTGGAAACCCTTCTTAGCAACGGCGCTATATAAACATCACAATCGTTTCAACAACAGCAGTAACGTTTGTAATGTAATCGAAAAAGAAATCGAGCAACTTTAGAGAGAAACGAGAGAATGCACAAGCTTGCTCAAGCAGAATCCAGGGGTAGAAATACGCTAGGGGCTGTCTTTGTTCAGGAAAGGAACGGGTTAAGCAATCGAAGTATACATGCAGAAATTATTTACAGGTACATTGTCTGTACAGTGATGAATATTTCAAATATATTTTTTAGACCTCTTGATATTATAATTGTAAGAAAATAAATACTTAAATAAATCTACGTAATTTTAAGTTTCTTGAAATAAAATTTTTTGAACCTCTTCTCATCGTAATTTAAAAAAAATAAATAGTTAAATAAATCTGCCTAATTTTAAGTTTCTTGAAAGAAAATTTTTTGAACTTTGCCATCATAATTTAATAAATCTGCCTAATATTAAGCTTCTTGAAAGAAATTTTGTGGACCTTCTGCCATCATAATTTTAAAAAAATAAATAGTTAAATAAATCAGCATAATGTTAAGCTTCTCGAAAGAAAATATTAATCCACGTTTCACCTACAGAAATTACTGATTTATTTTTTAATATATTATGCAAAATTATTTTCAAAGTATATAAACTTTGCAATTTATGATAAGAGTTCTACCCGTAACATATATCCTTTGTTCATTCTGCAACACGGTTTTATGGGGTGAAACTATACCACAAAAAAGCAGAATTTTCTTTTTCCTCTAATATCGTTATTTCCCTCTGAGATATACTTGCATATAAAGGATGCAATTTTTCGTCGGAATTTTTATTTTTCCTCTGGTATCCCAGAGAAATGAAATTCTGCATTTTTTTAAGAGCTGATTTTACTGACTAAAACTGTACTATGCTGATAAAAAATGAAACTGCTATGAAATTTCACAATTTTCTGAATTTCTGGGTTCATTCTTGTAAGAAATGAAAATTTTCTTAATTAAAGCACATTCATATACCAAGTATTTCTCGATTTTATAAAAAAAAAAATTGGTACATTTGAAGTAAAAACATATCCCAAAATTCAATATTTTTTTTCAAAGAATGCAAAGTTAAAGTTGAAAAAAACTTCTACATAAAAATTGTTAATTTTGTGGAAAAATATTGTCGTTACAAAAAATTGTCTAAGAATAATTTATTATTGTGAACTTCGAATATTTGGAATAGAAAATTGTTTAAAAAATGAAACAAAAATGAATAATAAAATTAAGTCCTTAAATCTTTAACAGACCGTGAAATAATCCTCCGAAAAATTTTGCTATTGTTTGCTTTTGGTAAATGATTCAATTTTTAACCACGATGATAATTTTGATCCAAAGTGTGAAATAGAGACCTCGGTTATCAGATAACAGCTACGAAGCACGGAAACACATTCGTGGATGTATCTGCATCGTGGCTGCAACTGCAAGCAGTTGGACCGTGTGCACATGCAACGATCACACATGCATACTGATCCATTCATTTCCATCGTGCAACAATACTATGCGGTTCGATTGAATCCCCGCCTGTTCTCATCGCATTACAGTTATTTCCATTCGCACATCGCACAATGAGGTACAGTTTCGACTTTGCATCGAGATTTGCGCTCTCTGTGTCTTTTAGAAAGCGCTTTCGGGTATTCAAACCTTGTTTATCTTTCATCTGCACGTCGGTACGTCGCTTCTAATTAATACGCTCGCTGAACCGACATTAACGAGACACTTCTTGCAAGGATAATAAGCATTTTTTTTATTTTTGGACGTTTCTCGTCTCCTGCTAGCGTGGATTATTACAGATTCAAGATTATGTACTTTCAAATTTTTGTATTTTTATGGAATTATATTTCTATTGTTCTGTGCTTTGAAATATGTAGATTACTGGAGTCTTAGATTTTTGGTTTTTTGCATTTTTGGATTTTTAGATTTGTGGATTTCCAAATTTCCAAATCTCCAGGTTTTCAAATTTTCAAACTTCCAAATTTCCAAGCTTCCAAATTTCCAAGCTTCCAAATTTCCAAGCTTCCAAATTTCCAAGCTTCCAAATTTCCAAGCTTCCAAATTTCCAAGCTTCCAAATTTCCAAGCTTTCAAATTTCCAAGCTTCCAAATTTTCAAGCGTCCAAATTTCCAAGCGTCCAAATTTCCAAATTCATAAATTCTCAAATTCCCAAATTCCCAAATTCCCAAATTTCCAAATTTCCAAATCTCCAAATCTCCAAATCCCTAAACCCCCAAATCATCAAACCCTCAACTCTCCAAATCCCGAAATCCCTAAATCCCCAAATCCCCAAATCCCCAAATCCCCAAATTCCCATCTTCCCAAACCCTCAAACTCAAATTCCAAAATTTCTAACCCCATCAAACTACCACCTAACCACCATCAAAGCTTCCTAAACCCTGATCAAATTTTCCAGAGCAATTTGTCTCAGAAAATGAAAGTCCCAGCAATAGTTTTCACGTTAGAGTCGTTGGTTAGTAAGATCGAGTTCCCGAGTGCTTGGGGAAGGTCGCAGAAGGGAGAAGAATAAAACGGCGACCCTAGACTCGGTGCTCGACGCTTCGGTAACTCAAGGAGACAATGCTGGCCGGTGAAACGCGATCCAACGGTGGCATACTTCGGTTACACGGGGTATAACTTAACCACCGGTATATATACTGTTGCTTAATTGCGAGTGCAACACCATGGCTTGCTCGCCTCGAACTCGATTAACAGTGTGACTCCGTTTGGTTCGTCCGCTTCAACCGGACTAATTATTTCTGTCGGCTCGACGCGTGAATCAGAGGACACCTTATCGAGACGTCTTGAGAAAAATGAAAATATTTATCGTGGCATTCGTGTGTAGGCAGGAAAACATGTGTAGCTATGAAAAGATGCGCAGATGTTGATACTTATGCGTAGACATTAAAATGACAATGATTTTAGCAAATTGTAATACATGATCACATATGTGATCATATGTATGATCATATGTATGATCACACTATATGATCATGTTGTTTCACCAATATATGATTCATTGTATGATTAATATATGTATCATATATGTATCAATATGTGTATCAATATGTGTATCAATATGTGTATCAATATGTGTATCAATATGTGTATCAATATATGTATCATGTATGTATCAATATGTGTATCAATATATGTATCAACATGTGTATCAACATGTGTATCAATATGTGTATCAATATATGTATCATATATGTATCAATATGTGTATTAATATGTGTATCAATATATGTATCAACATATGTATCAACATGTGTATCAACATGTGTATCGATATGTGTATCAATATATGTATCATATATGTATCATATATGTATCACATATGTATCAATATGTGTATTAATATATACAATCAATATATGTATCATATGTATATACACACACACACAAATATATAATGTATGATCAAACTCACATATGATGACATTACAATAAATGATATACACATATAATCGCATATGATCAATAATATACACACATGTTCAACCGTTTCAACGTGGCATTCAACGTGTTAAACTTGTAATATTTAAAATTCTGATATTACATACAAGATACTGAAGATAAAAACATGCCTGTAGTTTCACAATCTTGTCACATAACTCGGCACATAACTCGATAAAGTATGTAAGTAGCCTGCGATGGAATCCGTTTAAAAAGTGCCGTTCGAATCGTCACGAAAAAGGAAGAGAGAAGAAAGGCATGAACAAAGGCGCAGCACGTAATGAGGAAAGACCGTCAGCGTCGTAACTACCATGCACTTCCGGTGCATAGTGTATTCCCGATGGCCGTAGAAGGAGGTTGAGTCATGCGACAACGTAGGAGGAGCAAGATGGACCTAACCCACTGTTTGATAAAACGGTTCTGTGGCTATGCTCGATTCTCTTGCTGTCGATGGTGTTAATTATTTAACCTTCATTCGTGGGCCATTTGCTGTTTTACGGGACTTCTATGTCGGAAGTGATAGAATATCGAGTGACAGTGTACACAGCTGTGTTTCATTTAAATTACATTTACTTGAAAATTTGGAGGTTCAGAAAATTTGTCTAAATTAAACATTTAGAAACTTGAAAATTTGAAGGTTCAGATATTTGGTCATTTTAGAAACTTGAAGATGAACTGGAATAATTTATGGGTGTGGAAGTTTGAAAATTTAAAAATTGAAGGAAGTGAAAATTCCAAAATATAGAAACCGAAAGTTACATCAGATCAATCATCCGAAGTAAACATATGAAGCCTCAATTAAATCACATCATCCCGTAAATACCACCCTATGCAAACGAACAGGAATCCGTGGAAGAGCCAACTCCAGTTGGGCAGCGGTTTCAGAATGGAATCGCCGGACAGTGATTTTTAATTAAATGTACGGACGTTTCAATTAAAATCCTTCGGTGTCGGCGTTTCTCGCCGTGCTTTCCACCCCCGTAGGCATCGCACAACCCCAAAGTCACCCTCTGTGTCCCGTCATCTCTCGTCTCCGTTCAACGAGCTCACCCTTTGATTGCTGTTTCTCGCGTCTCGATGTTTCAGCAGATGTCGCCAGATCTCATCCCTTTCGCTTTTCGTTTCGCCCCTCTTTCATCCCCGTTGTCGGGAACAACATTACAGGCGTCATAAAAATTCTGGGTAAAATGAAAATTTTATACACGCTGGAAAAGCTCGCAACCCATCGTCAACGCACGATTATACTTTCCGCGATGCAACGAGAAAGTCGTAAACCCTCTAAAGAGCTTTTAATTTTTTAACGGATGAACTTGGTTAAGGAAGGTTGTTGCTCCAAGTTTTCAGTCTACGAGCTTTGAGCGAACAAACGTGTTCCATGGTGTCGGAGGATTTTGAGAGTTTATTAGAGCATTACGTCGAGTTGCTTTTCGCGATGAAAATGATGGATGCATGCGAAATTTCATGGGAACAAAGGTTCTTTGTAGGTCTTCAGGGAAAATGCCTCGGGCTGTGAATATTTATGGAAACGTGGAGAAGGGATTTTCGCGATACTTACAGGAGCATCTATTAGGAATTTCGTGTGCACAAAAATCTTAATTATCAAACGATTTGAAGTTAATATAATTATATTGGTCTGACATTCGGCTTATCTTCTTCTACCGAAGTCAATTAATTTATCTCGAATTCCACGGACCTGTTTTCTGTTACGTTGCCGTACGAACGTAACAGGTCATTTTAATTCTCGCGGATCTCAATGAACCAAGAAGAAATTTGCAAAAGAAAACATTTCGAATGAAATTCTTTTATACATTCCGCTAGATTACTAGAATATCGTCGATGTTTTGCATCGGGGTACCGTTCGTTTCGTGTTAAATCACCAAGGGAAATCATGCGCGTGAAAACCCAGCAACACCTATACGCACAGAAACAGCCGCAGTATTTAATGACGCGAGACAAACAGTCTGTGGTTTTCATTTCCGCAAAAATACCAGCGACATGACAATTTACGTGTTTTGCAACCAGTCTGCGCGATTACTAACACGTTGATTGCCGCCGTATAGTCGTGCTTATTGCACTACGCGATACCACTTATTAACCATATCGGGGATTAATTTTAATAATATTTGAAGACTCAATTTTCTGGTTGAAATTATCATACGAATTATTTAGTTAACATATATAATCAACTTGTTATGAAATGTATAGGGTGCCTCAGAAATAGAAACAAGAGCCAGAGTCGTTCTTGTGGTTGCGCGCGCAATTCTCGCAGCTGCGCGCGCAACTCTCGGGGCTGCGCGCGCACATCTCTGATTAGTCCGCGTTTTCCTTAATAATTCAAAAACAAAGCTTCAAATTCCATTTTTGTAAAGGAAGAAGTTGTTCAGAATCATGTCAGCTACAACTTTCCAATAGCAACAGTAATTTTGGGACACACTGTATATTAATAGCGTGTCGAGTTAGAATTTCTTTTCTATTTGTACATATCCTTCCTCCTTATTTATTGATTTAAATTAATCCCTCGCGTTAGAGAGGTTTCTCAGTCTCCGTTTGATTTAATAAACCATTTTTTAACTGGTACTATAATATTACACAAGTGATGTATAAACATAAAGAAACAGACAACAGCGAAAAGTAAAGATAACTTTAAAAGAATTCATTTAACCTTTAAACAAGTATTAAAGTTGCTATTTGCAAATAATAAAAATATGTCCAAAGATTAAATTCTTGTTAAAAAGTTTATGTGTACATCCACTCCATCGGAAATAATAAATATTTTATATTATACAGTATTGTAATCGTATTTTCCGTAAAATTTATTTTTATTCAGGTTTCATCCGTTAATTGTTCAGCTGAATTGAATTCCTGGTGCCAGTCGCCATGGAAGTCAACCTGTTAACTGTACAATTGACAATAGCACGGGCAAGCTTGAAAAGCGAACCGAAAGCGAAGTAATTAGACAAACAAAGCATTTTTCCCATGAAAAGAAGCGCAACCGCGATATTGAAAGAAAGAAAAAAATGTTAATGAACACCAGAACCGTTCGAGTTACGATTTCAAATGCTGATATCGTTTTTTTTATGCGTGCGAAATGGACGAAGTTGTCTGTACCGGATTGAAACTTATAATTTCTATAGGTCTTAATGAATTTGCTTGTGAAATGCGAACGCGTTCAACTTGCAATTAAATCGTGCCTCATTAAACTCGTGGCGAAGCGTTAACCCCTCGGGAATATATTAATTGTCCCTCTCGTTTGATTTAACCGTAGGATTAAGGCTTCAAATCATATTAACGCGTGATTCCATTTTACTTTCGCTAAATTATGAAAACTCCTGTGATTATAAACTCCACTTGACACAACTTCGAATAATACATCAATTCATTTTAATATAATTTTCGATTAGAGCTGGACGTTTTTGTTTCCAACATTCTGAAGGACCTCACGAATCCTAAGGAATATTTCGCGATAAAACAAAGTATACGTGTGATACTTCGTATCCTGTGCAAACGATGCGTCAGCGAAATGTTTCTACGGAAACGTGATTCATTTGCACATTTATCATTGAAAACGATTATTTTTCGGAAATAAATCCACTTGAAATTTCCCTTCGTGTCGATATTTATCTTTTTGAAATTGAATTATGATACTCCGTTTTATTTTAATAATCTATCTGTGTATATGCAAAAATGTCTATCACATATTTTTAACTGAAATATTTTGTATTAAAGATTTTACTGATCGACGGCAACTGGTATTCGAAAATTTGAAGATCTTCAATAACTACAATTAAGTAGCAAAATTATTGATTTAGTTCTACGATTAAACGATTCTAGTGCTTAATTTTCCACAAATATACGCAATTTCGTATCAGAAAGAAGCTGTTATCATCCGACATCCATGCTTAATCCCACAAAGCACACCGCAAAAAATTAAACTTCCTTCCGCACTCGTAACATCGCAAAGCTGTTCCAAGCCTCGACTAAAAGCGTACCCTTAACCCTTGCGTAATACCTGGGTCTCTTGTACTCGAATGGGGTCATATTTAAAGTCAAATTATACATTAAGATTGTCGTGAAAATTTCAAGCATATGATTTATTTTATGTTAGACAAATATAAACTACAGATGTACATCACATATGTGTGTACACACATGTGCTTGTATGCCAAAGAGATTTATATTAAGAAATATGCTTAAGGTTTGTAAAAAGACAAACTAGTAAAACTTAACAAGTAAACAAACTTGTAATAAACAAATAAATTGTCAATTGTCAAATCATGTAAATTATGTCTTCAAGTTTGAACAGACCCAGGTACCATCTCGTAAGAATGTACGAATGCACTCGTTAAGGGTTAAAAGGTAAAATTGCTAAAAAAAAGCTGAAACTACAAAGAATCAATAACTTACAAACGCTGCTAGAATCATCCTCCTCCGTACCGCTCAAATCCAAATGATTCTTTCTCCTTCGTCGCATGATGGAGTTCCACACCTTTTTGCGGCTCATCGTAAACACCTATTGTTCACACCCACACCGATTCTTCTAATATTTGCGTTAAAGTGGGTTAATCGACGCTTCCTCTCGATAGAAAGCATTCGTTATCGTCGCATCATCATCCACCGAGATCGAGCCACTGCACAGCGCACTTTCCTGTCCGCGGTTCCACGTCGACTAAATCGATCGTCAACGTTCCATTTCGTCTTTAACTCGCGATTTCGAGCCTCGATGCCGGTTAAGAGGCTCGACGAGTTTCAATTAGGCGTTAGAACTCGCGACAGCTCCATAATTAGTTCGCGGATTGCCTTGGACTGGGCCCGTTCGATCCGGAGCGAGTTTCGCGCTCGAAACCGTCCCGCGAGTGGAACGATTTGCCAGCCTTTTGTCTCGCGCAGCCTGATTTCGCGGCCGATCGTCCGGACGATTCGACGACGTGAACGCACTTCTATCGTCGCGAGAGCAGAGGACGAAAGCGGCACTTTTATCGCATCCGGCGCCGAGGACTCTTTCCACGAGGAGAACTCGAACGCGCTTCAACCTTCCGCGCCAATCGCCTGCGACGAAATCGAGGACGGTGGGGTACAGGAAAATCTAGTGAAACTGACCTAGAAAATTCTTGGGAATTTCTACCTTTCATCTGTTTTTGTCCCTTTGATGCAAACTACGATGACAAGCTTCGTGGGGTGAACTCTGATGAACTCTGACTCAAGCTACGTTCAACTTCCCTCATCTAGTTTGAGTCAACTTATAATACGAATAATATCGATGTAATTAATGAAGTTCATTTCGAAGAGTTAAATGGACATTGAATTAGGACCACTATTTTCAGCATTTTACACGTTTAATTGTAAATTGTATAGTTTATTAGCTACTGACATGGTACACTACTACTGTATAACATTATTAACTAAATTTATGAAAGCCAAGTCAAAATAACGTCAAACTAAAAATCCAATGTCTTAGGCAGTTTACATATCATCCCCAATTTTTATTATTTTCCCAAATATCTTTTCAACTCAGATAATATGGACAGTTACAAACTAGTCTTTAGGCTACAGACAATCTCTGTGGCATTCATCAAATTTGACCTCATCGATACTCGACCTTAAACAGTCATCACCCACACAACTTAATTATTATCAATAGTAACAACTGTTATACCTTTATCAACTATTTAATAATAATTTTGTATGACAATCAAAACAATCCCATATGACATAGCCATAAAAGTGAAACTTTACGTGATCCCAATTCGACGACCAGGAACTGAACACTTGTTAGAATATTCCACAAAGGTACGCACAGCACGTGATCGCGATTAAATGCCACGGACCGACAGAAGCAAACTGTTTAGCCTGGTGAATTTGCGTCTTGAAACAACCGGAGGATATGCGGTTGTCGGTGACGATAAGTGCCCCGCCTGACAGGAAGTCGTTCTTCCCAAATAAACGAGCGGATTAAACCGAGCGTGAAGCGATGATTGCAAATCATTGTCGTTTGGTCGCACGGACTTTCGAAATTGACTCGTATATCTCGACTTTCGTGTAAATGGCTTGTCAGCTTACGGCCATTAGAGATTCTAACCGTTTCTAAGGTTTATTAGCAGCTTGCTATGATTTTTGTGATCGACACTAAGTGCTCCTTCTTATTTCGGTAGAAGCTGGAAACACCGATGATCAATTTGATCCCTAAATGCACTTTCTGGGTCCACTAAAATAATGTACGTCTAATTTGTAAAATTGTCTAACAGATGGGACCTACGACTGCTCGGTATAATCCTATCAAGTAAAAGAAATGCAAATACAATGATTACAATCGCTCCGAGTTTGGCCATCTATTTTCCACGTACAAAAGAAAGTTCCTTTTATTTGAAAACCGATTGTCCAATCTCTGTGCGGTTATTTTTTCGTTTATGACTATTCTTTGAAAAGCTTTTAGAGTATAAACCTGCACTATAGCCATAGGGGACAGCAGTTGAAAATGCGAACAAGAGACAGTTAGTTACGGGCTATCGCACGAGCGAATTCCTCCTCTGCAAACGTGTTTTCTGTGTACGTAGGTCACTTCTGAAATGGACGAATTGTTTCGAATAAAAAAGCTAGTCGAAATCGGACCATCGGTTCTTCGAATAATCGTTGACATCGTTTGGCAGATTCCAAAGGGTAAAAAATGCCGCATAGTTTCGTCACACAAAAGCATTCATCCGAACGATTTTAAAACCACTGTGTGAGCACTTGTCAATTTTTTGCACATCGCACATATGAAATTAAAAAATTTGAGAGTATTTAGAAATATTAATAATTTAGGAAATGCAAGAATTTCCAAATGGAAGAATGTCGACTATTTACACCGCTAAGTGTTACGATCAGTAAGATGCAACAAACTTAACACACAAAGTCTACTGGAACTCATTAGTTCACGCTTCACACGGACAAATAAGGTTCACGATCTTTTTCCACGTTACGGCGTAGCAAACGGCTCCGCAATTAACGAGCTTCGTTGGAAGCATAAAACAGCAGTCAGTCGACGAACAATAGGGAAATTAGGGTCGCCAGTGTAAACGGGGCAAGTAACGCACCATCGGGGATTTAATTCTTAATCAACAACAAACTAGAAAGTGCTTTCAAACATCGCTTTGCACATGCTCGCGTTACATAAACGTGTTCCGACCTAACTACTTCAAAGTGAAGTTCAACAGTCCTAGAATTGTGACAAGTATAAGTTGCTCGAAAAGCTTGTAACATTTTGGGTACCGCAATTGTATCTTCTTGTCGCAATTTCTTTCACATAATTTACTTGAATGGACGTGTCAGGTGGACGTATGTGGACATTTACAGTGGACATTTTATGTAAAATTATGCAGGACTTTTATTTTTAGACTTGTTCAAATTTTTGAAACCAGTTATGAGAGTTGAAGGAATTCATCTTTTTCAGATTATACATTTCAAATTTTTATGAAAATTTTCAAGATATTAAAGCAGTGAGATTATGCATATAAAAATTACAGAGAACATGTGAATGTTTTTGATGAAAGAAATTAATATTCCAGGTGAATATTTGTTCAAAAATAATTATTACAAACTTGCAATTCATGGTGGACTTTCATTAAACAAAAAATATAAAATAATTATACCTTTATGAAAGTCATTCTCAATTGCTGTAAATGCAACAGCTAAAAAGTCATGTGTCTATAATTTATCAAGGTGTTCCAAAAAACTTTGTTTGAAGAAGTAGAATTGTTTCAAGAAACTTTATTTAAAGAAGTAGAATTGTTTCAAGAAACAGTTTCTAAAGGTGCAAAATTGTTTCAAGAAACTATATTTAAAGCACTAAAATTGTACCAAGAAAAAGTATTAAAGAAAGTAAAATTAAACTTCCACGAAAAAGAAGCCTCTCTCCCGAAATCTGTTAATAAGTTCACCGAATGTTTGACGTTCGAGTCGATAGAAAAGTTGGAAGAAACCCAAAAGATTTTTCTGGCAGCGATGATCGTTAAAGTATTGTGTGAAACACCGGATGCGACCTCACCGGAAGAACCACGCTGTCCTATACGGTGAGCTTGGCTGCTGTCAGCGAGCTGGTTCGAGGTGCGTCCACGCTGCACGCGTGAATGCACGCGCGTATTCCGCCCACGTAAACGCGTGCCAAGGCTTTACAAAACGAATCCTCTCGCGATTGCCACATTCTCGCGTTCGATTCTTCTTCATCGAGCGTGTTGTATTCGATTGCGCAACCTCTCTACTGTTTTGTAATTGAACTTGCTCGATGAATCGTGATTGCCGAGTAAAAATCGAGGGTTTGCGATCTGAACTTTTGAAGCAACTCTGTTTGATTTAGCACTGTTTTATGTACGAGTGATAGTTTTTACTACATTGGAAGAGAAGCGTTCTTTCAACTTTTTGTAATGGAATCAGTAGACAATAACGAAATCTATTGTTACAGTTATAATTTCTTGTTATATAGCAAAGACTATGCACAGAGGAGCTGGTAGCAAAAGGTATATCCAGTACATTAATTTTCATTAGATAATAAAATAAGTGATAAACATACATAGTTAGGATGTGGATTCCAAGGTAGATCTAGACCTTGCACTAGACACAAAAGTGTATTCACAGTCTCAAGTTATTTTCTAATACCTTTCAAAACGCTGTTGATGTTCAGACTTCGAGTTAGCATATTTTCGTGGTATGTCTAGTTTCAAACCAACTAGCAGTTGCAGCGTTCTTTTCGTGGTCAATCAAAAGAAATACGCGATACGCTGTCTTGTGGAAGCTTACGATGTCCAAACGCAATGCGCATGTTTGGTTCTACTTTGGTACTCAAAACGCAAAAGGTCATGGGTTGACACAACCATCAACATCGACCGCAAGAATCACTTCGGAAGGAAGACAATGCTATTTGGTGCGATCAGGTGTCATCACGAGCTGAACCCACGTGAAACAGTTAATACCGATCGCTACCGTCAACAAATAATCAGTTTGAACCATGCATCGATCGAAAAACCCAGATTGGGCTAGAAGACACGGAAAAGTGATTTTGCAACACAACGCCGCATCACACAGCGAAAACGGTTAAAGGCACAATTTCTGCACTTGGTTGGTACTCTTGCGCCACCCGCCATACTCACCAGACTTGACCCTTTCGTACCACTTTCCATCGATAGTCCACGTATTTTGCTAAGAACACTTCAACAGTGATGTCGAAAAATGACTGATTTCAAAATGTGAACAATTTTTTGAGCAATGCATTTGAAGGACATATAGTAAAATTAGCTATCCATGTATTTTTTCTCAAATTTAAATTAAGATTTATTAACCAGTACACTTGGTACATATCCGTGTTTCTAACGTTAGCTCTTGAGGGTTTGGCGCAAAGAGGTGACTCGGAGAGGCAATAACGCGAGTCAAAGGGATCGGGTACAAAGGGAAACGGATGACACCGAAAGAAAATGGAAAAGCAATCGGAGTGACGCGACGTTGCGTCGCTGACAGAGGACCATGAGAATTCGCCGTAAACCCGAACGATATATCGGTTGGCTGGCAAGACGACAAAGCAGCCTTTGAGCAAACGAACAGAGCGACGTATCGCGGCGCGAGATCGCAGGATGGAAACCTTTCGGCGTCTTCTCACGAGTCGCAACGGTCAGAATAGAATCGACGAGTTCACGCGGAATTCGCTGAATCCGCGGATCCTCCTGGGACCCGGAATTCCCTGCAAGGTGAGAAACTTTCGCGATAGAGGACGACGTAAATTTATGAGAACGAATTCCCGGCATGGCGAAGGTCGATTGTGTCCTTGCTCGTTATTCCGGGCTCGTGTGAACTTGATTTTATGGCTGCTGGATCGGATATGGGCTGCTACGAACAGGGTATGAAAGGATCCTGCTTTCGGCAGAAGAAAGGTCTGGAAGACTGATGTGATAAACGATGGAGAATCAGTGGACCGAAATATCTGCGTTAGACGTTAATCTCCTTTACTCTGAATTTATTAAAGTAAAACAGCAAGATTATGTTTTACTGTGTAATTTGTCGCAAATAAGGTTGAATAAGGAATTATTTTACTTTCAAAAATAAAGAATTTTTGTTTGGTGAACTTCTAAAGGGTTAGTTCAGTATACAATATATTAGAAAAATTGATAAGATAATTTCTAAACGTTTAAACATAACTTGTGATGTTAAGAAATTTTTCTTCGTGTAATGTATATTGTACTGAATAAATAATGAAATATTTGCTAAAAAAATATTATTAACTGATTACTTTCGCTTCTAATTCAGAAACGCAGATGCTTGTTAATATGTATATTCAAAATATGAAGTATTTATAATACTGATTATTTGATTTAATTAATGCATGTGTAAAATTAGCTTGAATTGCTATTATTTGTTCAATCTCTTCACGTCAAATGTCATGTTACTAGAACACGATAAAATGGAAAATGTGTAAACTATAAATTATATTGCGTATCTTATATTTTTTGATCTGCATATTGTCTTTGTTGGAAATAATATCACTGTCGCCATCTACCACAGATAGATGAAACTGATTTAAGGGAAGTACATTTTTTGCTTAAATATAGTCTTCGACGCTTTGTTAGAATATGTGAAACAATATAATTATAAAATAGAATGGATCTATTAAATTTCTGTCCCGTAATCTGCAGATTATTTAACTCACTTACCACTTTCGTGTCGCATGTGACATTATCGACTTGGACTGGAATAACACGACAGCGCTGTTGAAAAGGTAGGAATTCGTGATCGAGTAAATCAATAATTAATTGTTTGTAACATTAGCATAGTATAAATCCAATTTTCAAGTTAGCAAATTTCAAATTGCTAGATTGATAAATTTTTTTAATTTTAAATCTGCAACGTCCCAAATATTGAAATACTCAAATTTTCAAATCCTCGTATTTTTAGATACTCAGATACTAAAATACGAAAATTTCTATCCGGCTAATTCTAAAATTCCCCACTCTAAAAATTCTAGAGTTTCAAAATTTCCCACAGTTTCGAAATACCCACATTCACGAGTTCACAAGTTTAAAAATTTTCAAATTACTAAATTGTCAACTCTTCAAGTCCCCAAATCTCCAAATTTCTACATTCTCAAATTCCTCATTTCCCAAGTCCCCAATTTCTGAATTCCCAAATTCCCAAAGTCCCAAGTTTTTAAATTTTAAAACTTCTAAATTTGAAAATTTAGAACTTGTAAATTTCTACCAAATCATAATAGGTAATGATTTCTTCAATTCCTAAATCACCCTAAATTTCCCAAATCTGGAAAAGTCTGCCCTACTCACTAGATACATCACTCCCTGAGGCTAAGTCAGTGACCATAATTCCCAGCCTAGTATTATTAGTTTCATAAAGTCTCCGCCAGATGGCCATACCGTTTCTTTCTCCGCAAAACTCAACTTCTCCCATCAATTTTACCTTTTCACACAAAACTTGACTGCAGTATAGAACCTTGTATTTGATAATTAATATTCGTTTCTTATATTATAAATGTTCAATTGTCTATTTTCTTAAGTTCCTGAGTTCACCACTAGATGGTTCAAGCCTTATCTTCAAAATTCAAGTAAATAAATAGGGGTGAAATACTGTTCAAAATTTAACTACTAAAATCAACCTCCTCATCTTCTTGAAAACTTGCACGAAAAATTGTTCCATCACAAGAAAATAGCAAACTTGTAATAAATAAATTGTGGAAAAATAGTAAGCTATGTTTTCTTCAGAAATTGATAAAATCTATGCAAAGACTGTATGTAAAATTAAAGTTATAGTACTTAAAGCTATAAGTATAAATCAAAACACCTAAATTTTGAAGCAAATAAATTACTTGATAACATAATTTAATATACATCTACTATTTCTCCCTCACATCCAGGTAATTACATTACTCCAAACTTGTTAATTACATTACTCCATTACTTAAAAACCCAAACACTAATTAAACTCATAAAACGACAGCTGTTACCCAAGAGCTATTAAAATCAAATGAGATTAAAGCAAACATTTTCTCAGCTATGAATTCTTTAAAGCCTACCGGGTGGTACCCGATTACAAGGCACAATTTTGTCGTAACAGCAATCGATATAGCGTAAAATATTCAACAAGATTTACCCTCGAATTTATCCGGTCCTTTATCAACGTACACTAATTACCGCTTATTAGAAATTGAACAAGCCCCGCTGAGGAGCATTCTTTTCCCCGAAAGGGTTTCGCACCCTCGGGGAATCGCACCTGTCGAACAATGTCAGCTCGTTACGAGCAACAGCAACGCGGTGTTCCGACAATCGAAACAAAGCACAATTAATAGCGGGTGGTCCGATTCAGCTCGGATCGATTGGCATAGATAAAACATCGGCAGGAGCCGCGGCCGATTTGCCAAACGATAAAAGACGAACGCTTCCGTGTCCTCGTTATGCATCGCGAACGTTTCTGGACGAGTTCATTACGTACGGGACCATTAAACTCGGACGAGATTCGCTCGAAAGCATTGTGTTAAATAATAAAGCGGCGGTATATCGAGAACACTGTTTCGACGAGTCCCCTGGAAGTCAAAATGGAGCACCGCAGATTCTGCGCTCTCGTAAATGAGTTTCTGCTGGTTAAACGTGTTGCTCGAGCGTAGAAGGGTTGAAATTGCTTTGAATGTACCATTGAAAGGATTCTAGATTAACAGAATGGATACAGCGAATTGTGTTTCGAAATTTTTCCACGATGGAAATTTAAAACTGTTATGCGCGTAGGTAAATGTGGAATTTATGTGGACCTGTGGTATGGAGTACTGGGTTTAATTTGTTTTATGTAGTTTTACTGGAGGTTATTTAATGTCTTGTTTTCTTAATTGATTTACTACGTTATTTACAGCAAGCATCATGGTAGGGGAAAGTTGCCAAAGTACTACTTATACATGTTTGATTTAGGACCTTGATGTTAGCTGAGTATGTTGGTACTTGGGATTAGGGGTGAAATACATGTGTGCTTTGGCGATGATTGATTTTATCAGTTTTCTACTTCACTTTTGATATTTTTCTAGTTTATTATTTTACTGGTTTACTACTTCACTATTTTACTATTCTACTGATATAAAAGTAGTGAAATAGTAGTACCTATATTCCCAATTCTCACATCCTCAAATTTCCACATTCTCAAATTTCTATATATGCAAATATCCACATCCCCAAATTCCTATATCACCCAATTCTCACATATCCAAATTCCCACATTTCCAAATTTCTATACATTCAAATACCAACATCCCCAAATTCCTATGTCCCCCAATTCTCACATCTGCAAACTGCCACATTTCCAAATTTCTACATATCCAGATACCCACATCATCAAATTTCCACATTTCCAAATTTTTACACATCCAAATACCCACTCCCCAAATTCCCACATTCCCAAATCCCTGCATATGCAAATACCAATATCCCCCAATTCTCACATCTCCAAATTCCCACAATTCCAAATTTCTACATATCCAAATTCCCACCTCCCCAAATATTATTTTATGAGCTTACTATTTCACTACTTCCCTATTTTACTATTTTACTAGTTTACTATTTCAATATTTACTGTCTCAATTCACTACACTGTACTACACTACTATTACACTATTCTGTTACCTCACTACATTATTTGACTATTTTACTATACAATTATTGAGTTTGTCATACTGCTATACTGTGCTATTATACTACCAATTTACTAAATTACACTTTCATACTATTTTATTATTTTACTAAATCACTAAGTTGTTATACTGATATTCTACATTATCATAGCATTATCTTACTATTGTATTTTTATACTACACTGCTACATTGTACTAAGCTATTACACTACTATACTAACACTACACTGTATTAAAATTTTATCATTTTTATCACATTTATCAATTTACTATTTTATGTAACCATGCTGTTATTGTATAAATTCAAAATAGAGTTATTTTTATGTAAAGTTGCATAACTGTTATATTGTGCAACAATGAATGTTTGTTTCTCAATAGGAATTTAATGAAAATATTATAAAGAGGTCTTTTTAAATTATTGTAATAAGTAACCACATTACTATATGTGAATACTATGTAAATTTAACTAAACTAATTCTACTGAAATACAATAAAATATTTCAAAACTTATTTTAGAATAACTGAAGTACAAGTCCACATGAAAATTAAACTGTTAAAAATGAAATGTTAATGACCATGTCTGACAGTGATTATTCAATGTGGATATCAATTTTATGATAATTTAATTATGGCAACCATCCCCTCTATACTACACCATGAGCAGCTCTATGAAATTCCTAAATACAATTAACAACGATTCCACATATAAGTTCCTCAAGACTACATAATAAATTCTCCAATTTTTCAATCAAGTACAAATGTTTTTACAATACAGTTATCTATTATTTTCACCGAATCTTATTAAACAATATATATACATATTACCATCTCAAATTACAAACCGGAAGATTCTACTTGAAACTGCATATCAAAGTTCTCGTTAAACTACTCAAGCAGGAAAAGTTAAAAAATATCTCCGTTAATTTTAACGTTAAAAGAAGTAACAGAAATATGAAGGTACCAATTTCCTTCCAACGCAATCTACGATTATTCAAAAACTTCGATTTCCATCGAAAAGAAAACGTAAATGCATTAGCGGGGATCTAATAATAATTAATGAAACATCCGCATCAAGAAGAGATACTAAGATCTAAGATTCGTCAAGCTACGTAAACGACGGCGGCGACGTATTTTCAGACTCGTCGGGACGATTTCATCCCCCTCGGTGTGAAACTGTTTACCGAGTACGTCGCCTTTTAAACGAGATTAATTTTGCACAGACTTACCTATCGGCGACGCGGTGTTGGCTTCCCGAAGGCTGACTGTTTCCGGTTCAACCGCTGCTTCGTCTTCCTCGATCAATGGAGGTGGCGGTGCCAACGGTCGCGATTCGTAACCCCAATGTTGCCGAAAAGCGCGTGCACCGCCGTCCAATCGAACACGTGGTAGCTCCACGAACATTGCGTCTCCCAACTGCAAACAAAAAATACAGTATTAGTACAATATTATAGTATTCTTATATATAGTGCAATAAATCATTGATCATAGAGTACAATAAATGTGATCGTTACTGAGAAATGGCTCTTCAGATTCACATACGTGGACATGGAACCCTAAACATGTGTACCATATGTAAACATATGTACGATACACTGTACCATCGATGGTATATGTTAAATTTTTCGTTCAGACGATACATACATGCTAGGATATTTATTTGCACACAAGTATATATATTTATTATATTATTATATATAGTACAATAAATCATTGATCACAGAGTATAGTGAATGTGATCGTCACTGAGAAATGGCTCTTCACATTCACATATGTGGACATGGAACCCTAAATATATGTACCATATGTAAACATATGTACAATACACTGAAAATGGTAGAAACAAAAAATCCATCAAAGAGCAACAAAAGAAACAGTTATCGAACTGGTTGAAATTCAAAGCGACACCATAATGCAGCAATTATTCAGGACACTCACGTAACCCCGAATCACGTCCATTTCGTCGGAGCAGGTTAACGAGATGCCCGCGTCCAATTAATCGTATCAGAGCCGTGGTTGATGTCATCGAACGACGGCGAGACCGGTTCCGAGAGATCGACCCGATCCTAATCGAGAAGTAAGCACACGACCAAGCAAGGAACCGCGAGAAAAAGGAGGCGCCTCCTCAAAGCCAACGGACGCCTCGCAAGAAGCTGAACAACGACTGGACCGTGTCTGCTGGTTTATCTTAAAATGCCATGAAATGACCCGACGACATGCTGACGTCACTAATTAGAGCTCATTGAACGCGGTGTGCAACGCGTGAAATCCGTGGAAGAGGAGATTGTTTCTTTCTGCGCTACTTATCGACCAATTTCGACTTACTACGTAGCCAACTGGAGGTGTGTGATATTAAACGAGTGTCAATAGGGAAGGTGGAGATTTAAGGATATTTTTGTTTTAGGCAATTTTTATATTTTTAAGTTTTCGAAGTTTGCAAGTTTTATGATGGATAGGTTTTGTGGATTTTTAGATTTCTACATCACTAATTCTCAACGCTCTCAAATTCACATATCCTTATACATCTTTCAATTCTCAATATCTCAAAATTTTAACATTTTCAAATTTCTATATATCCCAATTCCAACATCCTCACATTTCCACATGTCCAAATTCTCACATTCCCAAATTTCTACGTATCCCAATTCCCACATCTTCACATTTCCACATCTCCAAATTCCCACATTCCCAAATTTCTACATATCCCAATTCCCGCATTTCCAAATTTCCACATCTCCAAATTCCCACATTCCCAAATTTCTACATATCCCAATTCCCGCATTTCCAAATTTCCACATTCTCAAATTTCTGCATATCCAAATACCCACATGTCCAAATTCCTACATCTCCCAATTCCCACATCCCCAAAATCCTATATCTCCAAATTTTCACATCCCCACATTTTCACATCTCCAAATCCTCCACATCTCCAAATTTCCACCTCTCTAAATATCTACTCCTCCGAATTTCCAAATTCCTACCTTCCTAACTCCCAGCATTCCCAATCTCCCGCGTCCCAAAATGTCCACATTCCTCTCCACATCCGCAAAAGTTGAAATACCCATCCAATTCGTGACGAGGATCGCGCGAATGTTAATCAGAAAAGGACGACGACACGTGGAAATTAATAATTTCGATTTATTCTGCGTGCACGACTGCCCGCATCGAACGGTCGCTATTATTTGCCAATTATCCCACATGACGAATTTCTACCCGCACGACCGACCAGATGGACATTTCGCGACCAACCGTTTGCGAGAACGTTATTTGATTTGGCAATAGGCGTAGGCGGTGTGCAAACGATTCGGCTGTTTTTTGTATAGATGATCAGGGTGGTATGCTATTAGGTTTTCGGACAGATTCCTGCAAAACCGTATTGGAAATTCTGAATTGAATAGAGGATCAAAAGAATTTTTCTATTTTCTCGTTTTGAGAGGGAAGGATACAATTTGTGAATTCGCTGTTTGGTTTTACGAACCAGAAAGCGCAAGTATGTTCTTAAGAATGTGCTCTTAAATTTTAGTAGCAAGATTTAAAAAATTTTAAAAGGTACATGAGTATGTTCTTTAAGAATGTACTTAAATTTTAGTAGCAAGATTTGAAGCATTTCACGAGGTCAATACATTTGTTTTTTAGGAACATTCTTAAACTTTAGTAGCAAGATTTAATATATTTTACAAGGTATATAAAGATGCTTTTTTAAGAATATTCTTAAAATTGAATAGCAAGATTTAAAGCATTTTAAAAGGTACATGAGTATGTTCTTTAAGAATGTACTTAAATTTTAGTAGCAAGATTTGAAGCATTTCACGAGGTCAATACATTTGTTTTTTAGGAACATTCTTAAACTTTAGTAGCAAGATTTAATATATTTTACAAGGTATATAAAGATGCTTTTTTAAGAATATTCTTAAAATTGAATAGCAAGATTTAAAGCATTTTAAAAGGTACATGAGTATGTTCTTTAAGAATGTACTTAAATTTTAGTAGCAAGATTTGAAGCATTTCACGAGGTCAATACATTTGTTTTTTAGGAACATTCTTAAACTTTAGTAGCAAGATTTAATATATTTTACAAGGTATATAAAGATGCTTTTTTAAGAATATTCTTAAAATTGAATAGCAAGATTTAAAGCATTTTAAAAGGTACATGAGTATGTTCTTTAAGAATGTGCTTCGATTTTAGTAGCAAGATTTGAAGCATTTCACAAGATAAATAAACATGTTCTTTAGGAACATTCTTAAACTTTAGTAGCAAGATTTAATGTATTTTACGAGCTATATGAAGATGCTTTTTTTAGGATTATTCTTAAATTTGAATAGCAAGATTTAAAAAATTTTAAAAGGTATATGCGTATGTTCTTAAGAATGTGCTTAAATTTTAGTAGCAAGATTTGAAGCATTTCACAAGGTAACACCTCGTTTTTAATGATTCGTAACTCAATCGTAACTATCATTACTACCTACACTCGTAGCAAGCATTACGAGATTGAAACACCATTGCAAATAATGTCTTACCATTTAAACCCACCATTAGTGGCACACAGCAGAAACAAATCAAAGTCAATGAATGCTGTTTACAAAAATCAAAGTGCACAGGGTTAATATTGCGCAACGGAAATGATATAACTTACGTAATTGAAAATTACTCCGCGATAGAAAAATGTGCCAGATCATGAGTTACAGAACAAGATACGTGCATACACGTGTTCGTGATCGATCATGGTCGTTCTGCGATTGCAGTCCCCGTGTTAACAGCAATTACCAACCTGGTGCGAACGAACACGCGCTCAATTACACGATCCCGTATTGGTCACGAGTATCGTCGCGCAACAAACACCATGCATAACATCCTTCCTATTATGCTAGACACATTAATATACTAATTCTCGATTCTTGTGGGGTGATGAATGCTTTCGTTATTAATTTTATTTCAAAAGCGAGGTGTAGCGGGAATTGATAGGTAGTTACATTTGTTTTTTTGTGTTGGTGATACAGGAATTTGGACATGTGGGTATTTGGATATGTAGAAATTTGGTAATATAAATGTTTGGATGTATGAGAATTGGGGGATATAGGATTTTGAGGATGCAAGAATTGGGGGATATAGGATTTTAAGGATGTGAGAATTGGGGGATATAGGAATTTGGACATGTGGGTATTTGGATATGTAGAAATTTGGGGATGTGGGAATTTGGAGATGTGGAAATGCGAAGATGTGGGAATTGGGATATGCAGAAATTTGGGAATGTGGGAATTTGGAGATGTGAGAATTGGGATATGTAGAAATTTGGGAATGTGGGGATTTGGAGATGTGGGAATTGGAATATATAGAAATTTGGGAATGTGGGAATTTGGAAATGTGGAAATGTGAAGACGTGGGAATTGGGGTATATAGAAATTTGGAGATGTGGAAATGTGAGGATGTGGGAATTTGGGGATATGGGAATTTGGGAATGTGGGAATTTGGGAATGTAGGAATTTGGAGATGTGGAAATGTGAGGATGTGAGAATTTGAAGATGTGGAAATGTGAAGATGTGGGAATTGGGATATGTAGAAATTTGGAGATGTGTGAATTTGGAGATGTGAGAATTGGGCGATGTTAATTTAGAGTTGTAAAAATTATTTAAAATTGCGCAGAAATCATCCAAATATGACTACATTGCAATCTAGCACAACACTGCAACCTAACAAATGGAAGTCTAACAGTAAATGACCTAACAGCAATCTAATACTAAATTTCGCCGACAGCAAACGTTTCCAAAACTCCGTAGCAATTTGAAATCGAAGACCGTTCGCAAGCAAGGTGAAATACCGAGCAAACAGAAAGCATCAGAGTCGTCTGGATGTCTAAACTAGCTACGTGCATGGAAAGCAAATAATATTTCGGGCAGGCTTGCAAGCCCCGAGAAGGACGCCTCAAGGAGAAAGAACAACATGCTTTGGCGTGGACAAAATTGCATTAAGCGAAAACGTGGAGGTTCAAAGAGGCGAGAAACGTTGACCAGCCGTCTGAACGAATTCCAGACGGTATCTTTTGGCCGTGGCTCGAAGAAACGGGAGAGTAAGAGCGAAAGTACCCGAAGACACAGCTTTCTACTAGCTAATTTCTTCGTCGACTTCGTTCCGGTCTTCTTCGTTTCCTGCCGTGGCCAATCAAACAATTAATTGATATCTTGCCAAGCGTGAATTCGGGTATAGATGACTGAGTTGCAGGGAACTCAGAAGTAATTCTTTAGTTCTAGAACTTAGTTTTTGAGGAAGTTGTAGTTATTGGTAGATGTAGTTAATTAATTCCTTAATTTACAAACGCAGTTATATTTTTAGCAGTTATGGTAGACTGAATTATTGTCGTTGTAAGATGAATAAATACGTAGTTAATATTACAAAGATAGACCGACAGATTTATAATAGTATTCATATAAGCAATACGCACTCATGATAATACTCATGAGGCAATTTAGGCTACACTTACAAAGTTATGAATATTTATGGGACATTGATTCTGCTCAAAATTAAGTGAAGTGTAGAGAATATATGTTTAGTTTTTATTTTTTTTTAGCCTTGACATTTTTACCCCTAATGAGGCACTTCATCTATTAATATTCATTTATATAAACATAGAAAGGAATTTTTATGAATAAGTAAACCTTGTGAATTTCAAGACTCGTCAAAGTTCACCTTTCAAAGTGTGTAACTAACCACTTAACCTACAAGTTTTTTTTACGCGATGTTATAAGACAAATGATTAAATCACTGAACCCTTATGAACTCTATGTGAACCCTAGTTCATAAAATTTTACTAAAAGAGGTTAAGCAATAGAAGTTTCATCAGCAACCGGATTTCATTTGAAAGTAACGGTATCGAGATTCTTCCTAGGTATGGGTCTTTTGTTAAGAATTCATTTGGTAAATTGTGGAATACCTGGAAAGGGATCGATTCTTTGTGAGGCAGGTATTCAAAGGGAGAGAATTGGTACTCATAAACTACCTATATTATAAGAATCTACCATAAAAGTTCTCGGGTATCGGTGTTGAACAAACGGAATCATTTTGGGTGTTAACAGGAGCTAAACAGTTAAACAAATATGTGGATGAATGTCGTCGGAAGAAATTGTCGACGTGACAACTATTTGAAGTGGACGGATTAATTCTTTTCATGGGCGAATAGAAGTTTTCATTAATTTTGTAGAGAAAAATATTAAATTTTGTAACTTAAGAGTAATACTGTTTATTAAGAATAATTCTGTTTTTTTTTGTAAATTTTGTAAATCTTATAAATTTTATAATTTTTATATATTTTATGCGGTATTTTAATGTCTCATAAATTTTAACACTGTTCATTTATTTCAGAATGCTGTATGTGGCATTGGACGACATGTATGCTATAATTATAATAAAAAGCTTTTTTAAAGCTTGCTTGCAGTTGTGCTAATAAGCTAGCTTAGTTACATACTAATTCGTTATTAAATCACTTTACATTAGTGCCAAGTGAGTATGCCATAACACGTCTCAAAAAAGATTTAACAATTTAATTTTATGTGCAAGAATGTGCGTTCTACAAAATACAAGTGCCGTAAATTTTCAACTTTGAAGCTTGAATTAATAATTTACAAAAATTACATTCAAAGATTTAATTAATAGATTGTGGGCTTTGGCTAATTTTTCGTTATAAAATTCCTAAAACGCAAACATTTAACAAAATAATTCATTTGAAACGTAAACACTTAATACAATAAAATTTTACACACTAAAGTGACAATAAATAATGATTTAAAAATGATTTTCACAATAAAAATGATTTTGATATTTACGTAATTCGTCAATTCGTAAGTTGTTAAATTCAAAGCCATGTTCTTAAGAAGCGATACACTTATACAACTCTCGATTGTAGTTTAATTAATGAACTACCAAATTGCAGTTAAATAAGAATTTGAATACCAGCATATTAAGCTTCAATGTCAAAGTTATTACAGAAAAATGTGCACGCGACAAAAAGTAAACGACGACAACACACGGCACATAGATTGAGAACAAACCTTGTTGTGAGACTTGAACATACAGGCGGTCCCGGCGAATAGCTGCGTCCAAGGAAACATAGAAATTAATAACTATTCGTGTTCGTTCATTCGCGATAGAAAATACACAGAAATTCGAAAATCTCTTTGGATTTGATGATGGAACAGATGAAAATGTGTACATAACTCAATTATAATTTTCTAGTTCACTCTAACTCCGCTTGATATTTATATCGCTCTTAAATTGAAACTATCATACAATTTTCACAACAGTCCAATCATACATCTAGAACAAGGTTTCTCGAATATCACTATGCAAAGGCGCGGGTACTCGCGGCTGGTTTTCGCATCGCGACAGCATCGAAACGTTAAACCAGACGCGAAAAGATCGAACAAGAAAATCTCCTCGTCCGCATCGTTAAGCCGCTTCCTCATGTTCCGCGTTGCGTATCGATTCCGGAGATCAAGAATCTGTAGGTTCGTTCGAAGCTGCTCGATTTATTAATCGCGATTAAAAGCGACCGCATCGGAATTGCTTGAATTACGACACCCAAGCCAGCGGGCAATAATGACCGGGCGTAATATCACGGCCGTTCTTCGAGAGCCGCTCGATTAATTTAACCCGGGACATTAATTATCCTCGTCAGCGGCCGATTAATTATGCTTCGCTTACTCCCCCGCGACCACGTGTACGTGCATGTTGTTACGAGCAGTAGCTTGTTGCTGCTCGTGCTCGTTCGACGACATTCTTATTACACCTTCTGTATACATGAAATCGATAATGAGATTCTGCGATTGGTGCTATCGACTCGGAAACTTGTATTGAGAGTCATCGACATTTGGGGAAAAGTTCTTTTGCTCTAGGTTATGGGGATTTTTTAGGATATGTGAATTTTAAGGTGAGTATTTTGGAGACTTTGGGAACTTAGGGGATATGGAATTTGGGAGTTTGGGAATTTTGGGGATTTGGAATTTGGGAACTTGGGAATTTGGGGGATTTAGAATTTGGGAGATTTGGAATTTGGGAGCTTGGGAATTTGGGGGATTTGGAATTTGAGAGTTTGGGAATTTGGGGGATTTGGAATTTGAGAACTTGGGAATTTGGGGGATTTAGAATTTGGGAGATTTGGAATTTGGGAGCTTGGGAATTTGGGGGATTTGGAATTTGGGAGATTTGGAATTTGGGGAATTTGGAATTTGGGGGATTTGGAATTTGAGAGCTTGGGAATTGGGGGAATTTGGAATTTGGGGAATTTGGAATTTGAAAGCTTGGGAATTTGGGAGCTTGGGAATTTGGGAGCTTGGGAATTTGGGGGATTTGGAATTTGGGGAATTTGGAATTTGAGAGCTTGGGAATTTGAGGGATTTGGATTTTGGAGGATTTGGAATTTGGGCGCTTGGGAATTTGGGGGATTTGGAATTTGGAAGTTAGGGAATTCGGGAGCTTGGTATTTGGTAGCTTGGGAATTTGGGGAATTTGGAATTTAAAAGCTTGGAAATTTGACGATTTTAGAAATTGGAAGCTTGGAAATTCGGAGATTTAACAGTTTGGAAACTAAGGAATTTGGAGAATTAGCAATTTGGAAAGTTAAATACTAAAAACCTTGAAATTCTTAAAAGTTAAAAACCATAAAAATTGAAAAATTTGAAATGAATCCAATTTATCGGTAAATGTTCCGATCCCTGTTCGACCATAATTTCCCCTAGCTAACCAGTATTGACAGAAGCCAACCGCGCTCTCCTGCCCCGTTTCCCTATTATGCGATATTTTAAAAGGATCATTTAACTCAATTTACCTGCACTTGACAATGATTTCCATTCACCTGTACATAGTCTGAAAAGCGTTTTCGCTGCGAAGAAATACCGGTTTTAAATGAAGCTCAATGAACATACTATCGAAGAAAATCGCGCAAAATTTTCTGATTTATCGTGAGTTATACATCAGAAGGTAATTTCTTGTTCCTTGAGTAGTGAATCACTGCATCGTTCGTTCCGTGTTCCGTCAAGAACAGCCGAGGAAGATTTATCGACGTACTTCTCCATACAAGCAAACCCGAGTTTCGTGTATTTCGTTACGGGGATTTTTCACGAAAGCTGGATCTGTTACCACATCATTTGCAAGCAACCTTTCCTTTTGTACAATAGTAATTACGCGATGACAGAACCATTCACCAAAAGAATCGGAACGAGCGAAGTTAACATGTCCATTTAAAATTCTTTGGAGTGGGCTATGGTAATTGGAGAGGACGGTATAATGTATTATGTTGTGTACAGCTCTTTGATTTCACAAATTCCCAAGTTCCCAAATTGAAAAATCCAAATTCCCCAAATTTCCAAGCTACCAAATTCCAAGATCCCCAAATTCCAAATCTCGCAAATTCCCAAGCTCCCAATTCCAAAATCCCCAAATTCCCTAGCTTCCGAATTCCAAATCCCCCAAATTCCCAAGCTCTCAAATTCCAAATCTCCCAAATTCCCAAGCTCTCAAATTCCAAATCCCCCAAATTCCCAAGCTTCCAAATTCCAAATCCTCCAAATTCTCAAGCTCCCAAATTCTAAATCCCCCAAATTCCCAAGCTCCCAAATTCCAAATCCCCCAAATTCCAAATCCCCCAAATTCTCAAGCTCCCAAATTCTAAATCCCCCAAATTCCCAAGCTCTCAAATTCCAAATCTCCCAAATTCCCAAGCTCTCAAATTCCAAATCCCCCAAATTCCCAAACTCCCAAATTCCAAAATCCCCAATTTCCCTAGTGTCCAAATTGAAAAATGCCCAAACCCCAAAATACTCCATTTTAAAATTAAAAGATGTGAAGCCTTCAAAAGTGCAAACAATTCCCCAAAACTAAATATTTACAAAAGAAAAATCAACTGATACCTCTTCTCCCAGCCATTTTCCCCAGAGAGCCGCGCACGGTAGCAAAGCAAAATGTCGTACAAAGACAAAAGTCGGAAAAAAGGATTTACGTGACTAGTGGTACGTGACCTTATTCGAAACTCCGTCCAACAATTCTGCGAAATCGTCCTATAACCATAAACCGCGATTACTCGCATGCTCGTGGCTGTGAAAAAAGAGCCCTTTGCGGGTACCTTCTCGTTTAGGTCAGCTTGATCTTTATCGGGGAAGGGAAAGCAAGAGAATGTCCGAGTGTTTGATGCAGCGATAAACAAAGGCACTTTGTGTTTTTGGATCCCATCAAGGGTGAAATTCATCCGGTTTACCGGCACGAGATTCGGCGGAAATTTTGTGAGGGAATTCGGTCGTAGTTAGTGGTAGTCGATTGGAAAGAGAGCTTTCGAGAGTGGTAGAAAGGGAAAGAGCGAGAAGGAACGGAGCATGAATTTCTAACAAGGGATCTCTCGAGGAGTTCCTCCGAGCAACTGGTGAATTTCTCCGTCGTGTCGTCTGCAAATGATGCAAATAACGTCGCCATTGTATCGAATTATACGATAAGGGGGTAACTTTGATGGAGAATCTTGAGACCGACGAAAATTCTGACGTTCAACATTCAGTAAATCAGTCTAAGGAATTAATGAATATAAACTAGTGAATGAGTCACAAAACGTTATTATACTTTTTATTCGTTGATTTATAATGTTGCCGTTATATTGGAACGGTGTGGAACTTTCAAGGAGACTCGAAAGTTTAGCTTCAAGGAAGATTGCTGAACGTGGGAGAGTTTTTTAGGAAAAATATTGCTGAAGCTTTCACTCGTACAAATATTAAAGATTTATGTAATGTATTTTCATTTTTCTTAAGAAATGATGTTACATCTCTAAAGATAGCAAGGTTTATTATTATAAGTTAGCGTTGGATTATTACAGGTTGGATTACTACGCGTTGGTTAACTACGCGTTAGATTACCACACGTTAGATTCCTACGCTTAGAATTACCACGCGTTGCATTACTACGCGTTGGACTAATACGCGTTGAATATCCACGCGCTGGATTACTACGCGTTAGATATCCATACGCTAGATTACTACGCGTTAGATTATCACGCATTAGATTCCTACGCTTCGAATTACCACGCGTTGCATTACTACGCGTTGGACTAATACGCGTTGAATATCCACGCGCTGGATTACTACGCGTTAGATATCCACATGCTGGATTACTACGCATTAGATTACCACGCATTAGATTCCTACGCTTAGAATTACCACGCGTTGCATTACTACGCGTTCGACTAATACGCGTTGAATATCCACGCGCTGGATTACTACGCGTTAGATATCCACATGCTGGATTACTACGCGTTAGATTACCACGCATTAGATTCCTACGCTTAGAATTACCACGCGTTGCATTATTACGCGTTGGATTACTACGCGTTGAATATGCACGCGCTAGATTACTACGCGTTGGATATCCACACGTTGTATTACTATGCGGTGTATTACTACGCGTTGGATTACTACGCGTAGGATTACCACGCGTTGCATTTCTACGCGTTGGATTACCACGCGTTGGATAACTACGCGTTATCCGAAGCTGCCGCTCTCGCGTCTGCGCATGCGTAATCCTCGCGCTCTGATTGGTCCGTGTTTTTCCTTAAATCTGAAATTTTATTCAGAATCACGTCAGCTACCCCTCATTTCAGGGACCTACACTAGTTGTGAGACACCCTGTATGTACACACATGTATATAATACTGTATGATATTGGAAGTTGGGAAAATATTGGAGAGTGTATGTATAGTATAGTATTACTTACTATCACAAGTTAAAAATACATATTTAACTATTATATCACATCATTACAATTTCACAAATATTACCAACAAAGATATTAATAAAAAATTATAGGTCAAGGTTAAGCTTTTTATTGTCAAGTTAAAATATCACCCGTTCCATAAATAAACTGCCGTCTATTAAACTTTGGTATTGAAATCCACTTATCGAAGTCATTAAGTACTAAAGGAATCAGTTAACCGACGTCAACACGATCTGATCCACCGATACACCCAGATAAATTGATATATTTTACTGTATAATCCTTTTCACCCGCTATAATTGCTCTGACATAAAAAAATCCTTTTGTGACTACAATGGCTCTTTCCGAGCCGACCCAGCGATTAAATGCTCGCCTCTTCCAATTACGCCACACAATAATCGTCCCGTTTTTTGTCCGTCGAATAGTGGCCTGAATAACGGAGCAAAAAGGAGGACACTCTAGTTCAAAGGTCAAGCAACGTGGCGAGCATCATCCTGTCGGCAATGAATTTCAATTTTGTAGTTCGTTTAAAATGAATGTATACACGATTATTATAATAGTCTATCATTTATTTAAGTGCGATGAAAAGTACAAAATTTTTGTGTTTGTAAGACTCAAGATGGTGTGTGTTTGTATATCCCTAGATCCCCGGATTTCTACGTCCTCAAATACCCAGGTCCCTAAATTCCTATGTCCTCAAATTCCCAGATTCCCAATTCCTACATCCTCAAATTAACACATTTCCCAATTCCTATGTTTCCAAATTCACAAATCCTCCAATTCCTATGTCTCTAAATTCATAAATCCCCTAATTCTTATGTCCCCAAATTCACAAATTCTTCAAATTCCAAGATCCCCAATTCCTATGTCCTCAACTTTACACATCTCCCAATTCCTAAATCCCCAAATTCACAAATCCTCCAATTCCTATGTCCCCAAATGAACAAATCCTCTAATTCCTATGTTTCCAAATTCACAAATCCCCCAATTCCTATCTCCCCAAAATTTGTAACCCATCCAAAATTATAGAAATGTCCAAACACCCCTTTAAAATCTATCTATCCCTAAAAATCCACCTATCTATCCCTAATTTTCCATATTAATGTACCATGTTTTTCCAAAAGTAAACCAGATTTGTCGCTGACTGTACATTATCCCGGCTACGTCTTTCGCGGGCAATCCAACGACGACATTGTTCGAATGAACACGGGGTCAAGAGGTTGGTATGCCGTTGGGCATTTGCTGAAATCTGCGTGCACCGAAATTAGTCCGTTTAAAAAGAAACTCTTTCTTCGTGCTCCATCTTTTCTCGTCGAGACGTTCTTCTTTCATCGAGCGAAGGGAGTGGAACACGCTCGTTTTGCTCGTCGCGAGAACGCGATTCATTCGCCACGACTTAACGAGTGCGACCGGAGGAAAAAATAATTTATTTGACCCGACTTTAATCGTCTGTGCAACGTGATTAAAAGGAATCCTTAAAGGGCGGTCGAAAAGTCTTTCTCCCAGTGCGATGCTTTTTCTACCGTCGTTGCAACTTTGGAAAACGACAGCTACGATTTAGGACGGGCGTGAATGATTATTTTCACGAGTTCTTGTTAACGAACGCGCTCTTTTTCTTCTCGGTTCCTTGCACTTTTGCGTTAATGGAGAAATGTACGTTGGAGTAACTTTTTTTGAAGTTGATGTTCTGTTAGGAAATATTTTATGGGGATTTATGGAAGTTTATTTGAAGAGTAGAGTTTTGATGGTGTTGTGTGTTTTCAATATTCCTTATTTTTTTTAAATTATCGAGATACTCAAATTATCTTAATACTTAAATTATCAAATACTCGGAGGTTCCCAATTCTCAAGCTTTCAAATTCCAAAATTCTCAAGTACCCAAGCTTGCAAATTCCAGATTTCACAAGCTCTCTAGCTCCAAATTCCAAAACTCCCATATTCCATAGACCCCAAATTTCAAAATCCCCAAATTCCCTAGCTACTAAATTCCAAATTCCCCAAGTTCCCAAGCTCCCAAATTCCAAATCTCCCAAATTCCCAAGCTCCTAAATTCCAATTCCTCCAAACTCCCATGCTCCCAATTCCAAAATCCCCAAATTCCCAAGTTCTCAAATTCCAAATCCCCCAAATTCCCAAGCTCTCGAATTCCAAATCCCCCAAATTCCAAATTCCCCAAATTCCCAAGCTCCCAAATTCCAAATCTCCCAAATTCTAAATCCCCCAAATTCCCAAGCTCTCAAATTCCAAATCCCCAAAATTCCCAAACTCCCAAATTCCAAATCCCCCAAATTCCCAAGTTCCCATATTCCAAATCCCCCAAATTCCCAAGCTTCCGAATTCCAAATCCCTCAAATTCTAAATCCCCCAAATTCACAAGCTCTCGAATTCCAAATCCCCCAAATTCCCAAGCTCTCGAATTCCAAATCCCCCAAATTCCAAATTCCCCAAATTCCCAAGCTCCCAAATTCCAAATCTCCCAAATTTCAAATCTCCCAAATTCCAAATCCCCCAAATTCCCAAGCTCCCAAATTCCTCATATTCCCTAGATCCCAAATTTCAAAATCCCCAAATTCTCTAGTTTCTAAATTCCAAATTCCCCAAGTTCCCTAGTTCCTAAAATTTAGAATCCTCAAATTTCCTAAATACCAAATTTCCTAGATCCCAAATTTCCTAGATCCCAAATTTCCTAGTTCTCAAAATTTGAAATCCCTAAATTTCTTACTCTCAAATCCCAAATTTCAAAATCCCCGAATTCCCTACTTTCTAAACCCCAAAATCCCCAAATTCCCCATCTCCCAATTTATAGGAATCCAGGAATCCAGGAATCCAAGAATCCTGGAATCTAATACTCTAGAAATATAAAATTTGTCCAAATCCATCAAACCTTACCGAAAAAGAAATGAAATAAAAATCGTCCCAAAAATAATCTCCTCAAAAATCCATCGCGCTACAATAAAGAGATCCAATATCCCCAAACACATTTCCGCCAAAAATCACGAAGAGAAAATAAAGGGTAGAAGCTCAGACGGCGCGTCTGTTACGGATTGATCCTTAACCAATATGAGCACATACACCTTTGCAGGAATCAAGCTATCGAAGAAATTGCTATCCAGCGTCCAATATATTCAGCTTCCCCCCATAGGGTCGTTTCATCAACGAAACGATCTTGCGGAGCTTAATGCCAACAATACACCATAGGTAGGATACCGAACAGCCAAACTCGTTGGCGATTGCGGAGGTTCAGAAGGTCACGGTATTTTACGTTGCTCGAAAGGGCCGTGATGGTGGCAGGGGGTAAAGGGTGCATTTATATGGGGTTGCTTCGACGAGAGACTCGAAGGAGGATGAAAATAAACAGGCCGCGCATTATCGAGTCGATGGAACGGCACTGCGGTCCATTATCTTCTTTGATAAGATTCTTTTTTTTCTTTCTCTTGCATTTTACTCTTGGTCGAACGACAGCAGATGTTCGCGAAATGGAAACAGTCGACCGCAGATTGAAGCTTCGGGGCGACGGAAAATAACGCTTTCGTGTAAGCTGATTATTTATGAAGGCTTGCTCGTTAATACCTTGCTGTATTAGCTTTGAGAGGATCAAGCTGTAGGATCCTCCTTGTCCTTTTCTTTGCTCCGTCATTTTGTATTGGGTTAGGAATATTTTAGTTTCCTTTTATTTTATGTTCTCTGTTTCAAATTGATTAATATCGTATCAACTTCTTAGTTATTCCAGATAATTTATAGCGTTTTTATAACAGGGATTTAAGGTGTATTTTGTTTGATGGCTCGATTTGCTTTGAGTAATTTATGTGGATTCGATTTGGGATGATTTTCTCTTTCAATAATTTATAATACATAAGATGATAATTTTTTAAATGTATGAAGTATTAAATCTCCTAAATTCCCTAGCTTCCAATTCCCGAATACCCCAAATTCCATAGCTTTCAAATTTTAAAATCTCCAAATTCCAAATTCCCCAAATTCCCAAGCTTCCAAATTTCTAATTCCCCAAATTCTCTAGCTTCCAAATTCCAAATCCCCCAAATTCCCTAACTATCAAATTCCAAATCCTCGAAATTCCCTAGCTTCCAAATTCCAAATTCCCCAAATTCCATAGCTTTCAAATTCGAAAATCTCCAAATTCCAAATTCCCCAAATTCCCAAGCACCAAAATTCTAAAATCCCCAAATTCCCAAGCTTCCAAATTTCTAATTCCCCAAATACCCAAGCTTCCAAATATCTAATTCCCTAAATTCCCTAGCTTCCAACTCCAAAATTCCCCAAAATTCTCCAGCTTCCAACGCCAAAATTCCCCAAATTCCCAAACTCTCAAATTACAAAATCCACAATTTCCAAATTTTCACAACCCTTATTCCCAACTTCTCTGATCCCCAAATTCCCAACTACCCCAATCCCCACACTCCCCTCAATCCTGAATTCCCAAACTTGCATCTACACAAACCCCCAAACCCCCACCTCCCAAATTCCAGTAATGTCCAAATTTAAAATTTGCAATTCTTTCAGGACTCCATCAAAATCGTTTAATAAAGAAGCAAGTGTGAAATCAGTTATAGCAAAAATTGTCCGTCCATCAAGGTAGCCTGATTCAGCAAAAATTTCCATACAAGCGTAAGATTAAGCATTTACATAAATAAGATTCAGCGAGAGCTCCTTCGTCTCGTTGCGACACCACCGTAAGAAATTAGCTTTGTGTATACAAATTCATGCATCACGACCGTTCATGAATAATGGATATCCTCCCTTATTTCCTTTCGCTGTCTAGGATTACTCTCCGCAACGTGCACATGATATAATTTACAATGTATATCTCCTGTCCCGCATATATCAAAGAATAATTTCATGCAGAATTATAGAGATTTAAAAGCATCATGTTATTTATGTGTCATGAAAATTATTTGCGTTTAAAGGAAAAATTTCTTCGGGTCTATATTAAAAGCTCACCGTGATATCGATCGACAGTTTCTGCTTTTAACATCTTTTTGGATCTAGTTTTTATTGGATCTGACAAGCTGGAAAATTGAAAAGTCCTCCAACGATTTTTGGGTTATTAAACTCGAGCGCGATGGAAATAAATCTTTGATCATCCTTTATTTATAGTTGTCCAAAATTACATCGTACAGAAATCTTGCGAATAAATAATGAGAGTTAAATTTGATTTTGATGAAACGCTACGAATTCGGTGAGATAGTTTTATTATTAAAGATTGAATTTTCAGTAAAATTATTTAGTCGAATATTCTATGAACCATTAAAAATTATAATTTAATACTTCGGACTGAGGCAAATTTTAATCGTTATAAAACTATCGAACTGTTCGCAATAAAATCAGTAAAACTGCACAACTTTCTCAATTAACGTAAGACAAAGTGCACAGTATAAATCTGAAGTTTCCCAACTAGTTTCCGGCAGTTTCCTAATTAAAATAAACGCAATTCCTAATTGAACACGTATAACACATCGTTCGCGATTCGCGAAACGGCTGGACAGGCGTGAAATATCTCCGCGGAAGATGGATAAAATACGGGTCCAGATTCTGACCGCAGAAACAAGAGAAAACGAAGAAGGAAGAAAAATTGGTAGACGCGTGAACGGAGATCTTGGAGGTTCGCAAACATTTACCCTGGCAAAGTCCAAGGAAATTCTGAAATCCAGTAGCCTCCCTCTACGTTTCTCAAGAGTGATTCGAGTGGCAAAAGGGGTTGAAAGGCTCGTGAAAAGGCAGAGCCGATTTATCCAGGGGCTCCTTCTTCGAATTCTCGTAGGATTTCTTTCGCGACGAAGAATCCTATCTCTGGCACCTTCAGCCAGAAGACGAACAGCCGATCGAATGTGTGCGGGCTAGGAAATGCGTTATACACACTGCTGGTAAGCTCGTCTAGAACTTCCGAAAAAAAGGAGATATCCAGGGAAAGGGATAAGGGTCGACAGCAAACCGAATGAACAAGCACTCACCTTTTTTAAGATAGACTCGCCCTCACTAAATCTTACTCTGGATGCCACACTCTGGACACTTTGATCACGGTAATCGGTATCGACGTTTTAGGAAGTCGACATTGGTTAATAAGTAATATAAAGCACTTTGTGGTGGTCAGATAGGTCAGATAGATTAGATAGGTCAGATAGGTATAGATACAACACAAGTTAAACCCTCTTTAAGGGTAAAATTACATATTTTTATGAGCAACATTTTCCAAATACAATTTATTCAATGCAATTCTGCAAATACAATTAATTTTCTAATTACTCTCTTATACTTCTCATATTCTTTTCCTTATACCTTCCTTTGGAATTTGCAGATATTACTATTCTTTTATGATCTTCAACCCTTACTACATTTTTCTAGTTCCTGTCAAGCTTGATATTTGCTCAGGTACTGTTGTCCCAGCTAAAAGGGTTACAAAATGAAAATTTCAGGATTGAACAGTTTAAACAGTCTCTGCATAGTCAAGGAAATAAATTATGAAAGTACTTTTATCTGTGCACGTGCTGTTTTATCCGCGACTGGTTTGTAATCAGTAATTAACTAGGAAATGCAGGATAATTCGTCATTCGAGTGATCAACTTTCATACCGCGTTTCACTTGCATATTTATCATTTATTTTCTAAATACTCTTCAGGAAATGATTTATTTGGTTGTAGTCCTTTCATTTTAAGAACTGCAAGGATATGTTTAATGTAACCATTATTGGTGCAAAACGTTAAATATCAAATAGGTTAGTAGATTCACAAATAGGTACGACTCAGCAACCACCTGACTTAACTTCGTCTGAACTGTTACACTATCAATTGTGGCCCATTTAACAAACTTCCTAATCGAACCAATATAAGATAGTCAAAAAAGGTGAATTGAGAAGAGTATTTTAAGATGAACAGATAAGGAACTAACGATAAAATTAAAAGCAGGAATCGAAGGAAGTGTAGAGAGTGACAGTCGTACAAGTCTGAGATCTGTAAGCAGGACAATCTTTTTAAAACGCGGTTCTCCGTTAAATTGCCCGTCAAAGATCTAGCGATACCTTCTCGAGCGAGTAGCAAAAGAAGATCGAAAGACTCGCATCTAAGCATGGATGAATCAAAGAGACTCGGACAAAGACAGATAGGAAGTTACGAGCGACGAGCAACGGCAAAGCGAGAAGGAGGTAGGTAGATTTAATCACACCTACCCTATTCCTCTCACGTCTTGAAAGGGAGACGCTCGTAAAGGCAGACAGGAAGTGGGAAAGAAACAGAGAAAAGCGGCTGGGCAGGGCAGGGGGATACAATTTAATACAGAGAACCATTCGTTCACCCCCAGGGTACGATTCCATGGAGAAGGTTGCGTTTTTTATTCGCGTGCCGTTTGTCTTGTACGTGACGAGTATGAACGCATCGGGTCCAAAGAATTTCACAGGCGAGACGGAATGGGAACAAAATTTTATCAACGCGCACCTACTTCATTCTTTTCGCTGCGAATTCTTTGCAGATTTCCGAGTTTCGAACACCTGCACGCTTTTCTATTTCTACGGTGAAGATCGTGTCGCTTTATCTTACTATTTTCATTTTTATTTCAATATTCTGACATTTTTATTTCAATATTCTAACATTTTTGTTTGAAATTTTTTTCAAATCATTGCTATATTTTGTTTATTAGTTGCCTGAATTTAATTGCTGTATTCAATTTATTGATGTATTTAATTGCACAGGGGTATTTAATTTGCTGTATTTAATTGAATTGAAGTATTTAATTTATCATTGTATATAACTGTATATAACTTATTTCTGTATTAAATTGCATTTGAGTATTTTATTTATCATTGCACTTAACTGCATTGATGTATTTAATTTATTGCTATATTTGATTGTATTTGAGTATTTAATTTCTTGTCGTATTTAATTGCATTTGGACATATCATTTATTGCAATACTTAATTGCACTTGAAGTATTTAATTTATATTTTTTATTCAACTATATTGAAGTATTTAATTTATTCTTGTACCCCATTGCCCTCAAATATTTAATTTATTGCCGCAGTTAATAACATTGAAGTATTTAATTCATAGCTGTATACATCTCTAATAGAACATTAAACTCCCTGTCATATTTAATAACATTGAAGTATTTCATGTTTTATAAAATTATTTTGAAAGTCCACGAGAGACTACTTCATTATAAAAAACATAAATATAAAGCAGAAAATTATGCATAATAGCGCATTAGTTTCCCGATGAAGAAAGGGATGAAAGCGTGAGCAACAAGCGTTACACGAGAGACAATCGAGACGTGTCCAAAGCTTTGAATATTCCGAGCAAGCTACTTCGACTAAAAAATGGACGATTCGAGGGCTTTGAGCACACAACGATCGACCGAGGGAAAGAAGAAGGTGTCCTTGGCGTTCGAGGGAACCATTATCGAGGGATGAAAGCGCACGATGTGCAGTCTATTACGAGCCACCCCGTGCATAATTTATCGCCGGGGTGGATCAAATTTGGTGGCGCGTATCGAAGTGGTTGAATCGCGCTGGTTGCCTTGGATAAGTCGTAATAATCTACGGTCAAAAGTTTCCACGAGGATTTCAACCCCTGCGAGAATCGGGGGTATCAACTGCTCTTTGTTACATTTTCGAATGTTGCCCTTTGATAATATCAATTTTCAGAATATATAGGGGGTGTATTTCATTTAAACTATCGCGTTGAGGTAATATATTATTTGGATAACAATAAAAAGGGGGTGCGTTGGGGTCGCTGAGATTTGTGATCGGGGTGGGCTAGATTCACGCTGTTGATAGTGAGGTCTTATATTAGGAGTAACGCAGTGGTTTTTGGCTAGTTGGGAGTGGAGGAATTGGGAAATTGGAAAGTTGAGAAATTGGGGAATTTGGAATTTGGTGATTTTGGGATTTGGGAGCTTGGGAATTTGGAGATTTTAGAATTTGGGGAGTTTGGAACTTGGTAACTGGGGAATTTAGAAAATTTGGAACTTGATGATTTTGGAATTTGGAAGCTTGAGAATTTGGGGAATTTGGAATTTGGGGGCTAGGGAATTTGGGGAATTTGAAATTTGGAAGCTGGGGAATTTGAAATTTGGAAGCTGGGGAATTTGAAATTTGGAAGCTAGAGAATTTGGGGAATTTGGAACTTGGGAAATTTGAAATTTGGAAGCTAGGAAATTTGGGCAATTTGGAATTTGGGAAATTTGGAATTTGGAATTTGGGAAATTTGGAATTTGGGAAATTTGGAATTTGGGAAATTTGGAATTTGGGAAATTTGGAATTTGGGAAATTTGGAATTTGGGACATTTGAAATTTGGAAGCTAGGAAATTTGGGGAATTTGGAATTTGGGAAATTTGGAATTTGGAATTTGGGAAATTTGGAATTTGGGAAATTTGGAATTTGGGAAATTTGGAATTTGGGAAATTTGGAATTTGGGAAATTTGGAATTTGGGACATTTGGAATTTGGAAGCTAGGAAATTTGGGGAATTTGGAATTTGGGAAATTTGGAACTTGGAAGCTAGGAAATTTGGGGAATTTGAAATTTGGAAGCTTGGAAATTTGACAATTTAAAAATTTCATAAATCAAAAATTGAAAAACCTATAAATTAAAAAATTTACAAACTTCAGAAATCCTAGTAAATCCTAAAATTTCTGACTTTAAAAATTTTGTTAAATTACATGTTCGTCAATATAAGAATGATAAATCCCACGGATTTTTATGGATCAATAGATTAATCAAGCAAATAATTCATTCCCGCAGTTTCCATTTCGTGCTCGCATTTTCTCTTCCAATCGCGTAAGAATATAGCCATAGCCAGTAGAGAGAGATTACCTTTGATCCGGCTTCACGAGCTTGGCTACTAATGGACCGAGGCAAGAAAATCCCTTATCCATGACGTTATCAGACCCAGCAGCAACACAACCAATAATAAAAGTAAAATCCTCCGGAAATCACTAAGAAACCTTACAGCACCCGAAACTCCAATATCGCAGACTTTCTATGTACATTCGATCGACTGCAGCGAATGAACCTTCGAAAGTTCAGAGGTCGTAATCGTTAACATACAGCAAAATATCGGCTTGCCAACATCCAAGAAGCTTTCAAGAAATTAACGCAATTCACTTGTGCAGATAATGTGGCCTTTTGTCTACGGACTGCTATTAATCCGACTAAAAAAAAAAGTGAAAAAGGTTGGAGCGAAGAAGGCTTTGTTCCTATCTTATCCACGTTGAACACTGAACAGGACTCACTACTACTTCCATTGTCTGACGGATTTTTACGATCGTGATTTCAATTAACGGAGCTTTCTAGGTGACTAGCGATAATGGAAAGTTGTGCGAGTTTGTGGAATTAGATTGGGAGAAAATTGTAGTTTTATCGAGGGGTTTTAAGTTTGATAATGAAATTACGCTGGGAACTGTTGGCGAGGCTTACTTTCGAATTAATCGTCGACAAAATTAGGGAAACAAGATTTCATGGTAATTTCTCGATCCTTAAATTTATTAATTCTACACGTAAACTTCTCTTCGTTAATCTCTGAGTTGTTCAAAATGCACCTTTCAGTATAAAAAATCGAAAGCACTATGAAAAATGAAAACCGTCATCATAGCAAACACAGGAATACCCAACATTTCTTTAAAGAATTTACAGAAATCATGTACGTGGGAACAAAGCAAAAATCCAGCAAGAATAAAGGAACAGACACAGAAGAAAAATGCCGCGCTCGCAAATCAAAGAGAATCCCCCGAAACAACTGCGATCGTTAAACGCGTCGAACACAAAAATCGCGGGTGTCAATGAAGAGTGGTTCAGAGAAGAAAAAACACAAAACACAAAAGAAATCACGTTCGAAGGGAGCGCAGCATCACGGCTGATCGTGCACGGTTTTTTTCTCTACTTGCTGACTAAATTCGATCCGTGGAGGACTCGTTTGAAGAGGTCCGAGGAAAAAACATGAAGGCCGTTAACCCTGTTCCTTCAGGGTGGGTTCAGCGTCGAGTAACGAAGGGTCTCGCGTTCCTAGACCCCTCGAATGTGATTACACGGAAGGAGAAAAGGACGTGAGGGACAAGGTGAAAGAGGGTCTCCTGCGTTGGTCTTGATTTAGTAATAACAAGGCTCAACCATTGCGAGGGAGAGAATCGCGAGACTTTTGGAAAATCGACCAAAATCGAATTGGAGGATAAAGATAGACAATGCTAAATATTTGTTTAGGTGGATCAAGCCAAACACTGGTACTCAGTGTGAAAAGTAGTGAAAAATGGTAGAGTATGAACATGAGGTAGAACATGTGAAGGTGGTATATGAGATGCAACATATTTAGGAACATGATGGAACATATGTGGAGATGGAACATATGAAGGTGGTATATGAGACGGTTTAGGATGAAGTGATATGTGAGAAGGTATACAGGGTATGTTCTGATCTCTACATAGTACAGAAGGTTCCTTTAGGAAAAATATGGCAACCAAGGGAACAAAGGCTATCCCTCGATTTTCAGGGATTTCTGGACATCTGAAAACTTGGGGATCATGTAACAAATTGTGATCACAGAGATTTGGGGTTGTAGAGATTTGGGAGTCTATTTGGGAGTCTTCGGATATGGGAATTTATAAGTTTCAGGATCTACAGATTTGATGATAGGTCACCAGGTATCTAGCGATGGGTCAATCGATTTTGCGTACATATGTGGACATTTTGACTTTTGCAAATGTAATTTTATAAGTATTTATTAAATGTATTTAAAGGGTGTTTCGTAGCTAGTGTTACTCACTGAAAGGAGTGGTAGAGGACATCATTCTGAACAAGATTTTTCTTTGCAAAAATAGGGTTTGAAGCTTCTTATCTATATAAGTATTTATGAATTTAGTGATCGATAAATTGAAAGACATAGAAATTGTGGAGAACAGGAATTTGAAAATATAAAACATTGAGTGTCGAATTTAAGGTCTCTGAAATTTTTTAATTCCTTATACTTGAGGACCTATAGATGCTGGACTTTTAACTACTTGAGAACATGAAATTTAACTACTTGAGGATATAGAAATTTGGATACTTAAAAACCTAGAAACTAAAGTATTCGAAGTTTGAACAATTCAGAATGTTAAATCATGAACATTCAAAAGTTCATCAAATTAAAAGCAAAAGTATAACTCGGCAATTCAACAGTACATTTGCAATCTGAAAATGTGAGAATTGAAACTTGGAACTTTGGTTGAGTAAACCTTTGTGGCAATATAACGAAAGTCTACTGTGCCAGCAGTGGTGTGAGGGATCCTGCACATTTGAAACTCGCTTTGTGGCTCGTTTTCAAGCAATCCCCTTGACCATTTCGGCAAATCCCTACGAGTTACACCGCGTAACCCTTGAGGAACTGCGGCGATACGCGCGTCGGATTAGTTGATTTTAATCTCACAAAGCGGCCACCGACAATGGATCGCGGAACGTTGGTTTATTCGACGCCGCGAAAATGCACTGCCGCTACGAACCAGTTGAAATTCCGTGCCACCTGAACGCAACCTCTAATTCGTTCCCTAATAATTCTCGACGCGGTTTGTCTTAACTCCGGCTCGTGCGGTTTCGTAAATGCGTCCGCTTCTGCCTCGAGATGTTAATCGCGTTTTAATTATGCGCTTAACGAGCATCGCGCTTCGAACACGCGTATTCTAATGCACCGCGGTTTTACTGCAGCTTCTACCAACGTTTCGTTAAACCCTACGTGTCTGGCATCATTTGACCCTTGTGTCCCATGTGTACCCATTTACGTCTCCCTTCACATTTTTCGACTTTAAAAGATCAATCCACATTACCAGCTGATGCGTTGGTAAAAGTCTGCAAAGTTCAGGTAATCTACATACTGTGGATCATGTGATTTGTATCTACTTTACTATTGTTTCAATAAAAAATACATAAGCATGACACAATGACAGCCAAGTGTGACTAAAAATGTTTAAAAGTAAGTTAAGTATGTTTAACATCTACCTATGATAACTATCAGGATCACTTAGTAAAGAAAACTCGAAAGGACATCTTATCAGCCGCAAACACTCCTTAGTAAACCTTATCAACCCATTAGATATCGCCCTCCCGTTCCACTTATTCAATATTCTCGACCAAAGTCGATCGTGCCTAAAAAACGCGTCGGATGCTTAAAGAGAGCTATTGCTAACTCAACCCCGGAGAAACATTCCTTACGCCTCATCGGAGGGATTGTCGAGAGGGATTTAACAGAGACGATTCGAGATCCATCATCGATACCATATAACGAGGAAAATTTCTCTTTCAGCCAACAGGGGAAGAAACCACTCCAACCTGCCCGGGGATGGTTATTATGCGTGGAGAAGAGGGTGTACGAATAAATTCAAGGAGTCCTCTCCGGTGCGGAACACGAGTGGCGACACGGGGTTTCCGCAGCCAGATTTCATGGGATTTGCAAGCAGCCTTAAACGCGTAATGGCTATCACTTACGAAAGGATGAAACCATCTCAACGTGGATCAACCAAAGCATGTTCTGAGATATGAATACACTTTTTGTGGCTGGGGAATGGAGGTTATCTACTTCTGAATTAGTCTAAGAACAACTCCACATTGATTTAGAGAAGTTACGGTTTGAATACACTTTTTACAACCATTATGCAAAATGAATGAAAGTTGATCAATCTACTTCTGAAGTAGTCTAAGATCAACTACAAATTAATATAGAGAAACTACGGTTTGAATGCACTTTTTGTAATCATTCTGGAGAACGATTGTTGTTGATTCATCTACTTCTGAAATAGTCTAAATTGATTGAAAGAAGCTAAGGTTTGAATACATTTTTTATAACCAACTCCAAATATAGAAGCTACAGTTCGAATACACTTTTTGTAATCATTCTAAAGAACAAATAGAAGTTGAAAATAAACCTTCAAATAATCTGAAGTAAAATTAACATTGTTATTTTATTTTCGAAACAATCAACGTGCTCAAGTGTTCGTTTCTTTATTGTAACTTCCCTCGTTCTTCCCTAATTGTCCATGTATTTAAATTTTTCTCCTTTCAAAGAGCATTTCTGTCTACATTGTTCCAGAAAGCGTTTGAAGAGTACTTCGTGTTGTAAACTCGAGAAGAAAGTCGACACCCAGAGCCTTTCGCGGCAGGATAATTGCGTCGAAGAAGATTCACTATTGGACTTTTAAAATTAGCTAATCCCGGAGGGGACGTGCTTTAAAGCAATGTAATAAGTAGAATTCTCGCTGCCTTCGGAGACGAAGGCGAAAAAAAAAGGTCCGGGGAACACGACGTCGAATGCACTTAGGGGATCTCGCGAACGACTAAAATGGATCCGGAACAAGAAACCTTCGCCGTTTGCCACTCACCACGTTCTTTCACTAACTATGCACCGACATTTCACGAATAAAATACTAATACGCATGTAGATCTGCTTTGGAGATATTTAGTGCCCTTCGGCGATATTTTTTTCGAATGCGCTGCGCTGGGAATTCGAGTACGAACAAAATCTTGTGCAACTTGTTTAAATCTTGTTTAAATTTTTATTATAGGTTTCACAGACAGTGTCATATTTCTATCAACACATATAAATATATATATGTATTTCTATCAACATATATGTTATTTAAAAATATTTGATAGATATAGTGTCAACAGAATACTTTATCAAAACTTTACACAGAATTCTTCATAAAATCTAAACATTTTTTAAAAATATAAAAAGAAGTAAAGAATGTAAAATTAATTTAGACCATTCTAATAGACTATTAACTGAAACCATTTCTGCTGAAAGAGCCACAGAAGGGTTAATCAGTTTACGCACGAACAAGAAGTACCATCTCCATTAGTACTATTATTACGTCCACTAAAGTGTCAAAAATGAATTCAACGAATAAACAAAGCACTATTGACTCAACGGTTCCACCGTCATCATTCGATTGGCTGAGAAGCAAACACTGTTACAGGAACGCGGGGGAAACTTCAAACGAGCAAACGAACCGAGGAAAATCTTCGACGGCTTTTAGCGGTTTGTACACGTGCAAACTTCAATCGTGGGTCAAACGTGCTCTTTGACTCGGTCTACCATAATCTCGACGAAAGATATTTACAGCCCGCCGTTTCGTGGTTTTGGCCAGAAGTCCTAGAGTCTTTACAGCGCGCCGCTATACAAACGGAGGGCTATAAACATTCTAATGGAATTAGGGGCTGATCCACCCCTTCGATCGTGCGATCAAACAAGTTTCAAACCCTTTGTATTGTTCTATGCGAAGGTGAAACTCTGGTGAAACTCCTATCTTCTACGTATGTCTATGTCCATTTTTTCAAAAAATCCCTTATTTCAAAGTGTGATCCTCAAACAAGCTCATGTTATTTCAAAGCATCTTCAATTTGAAGGACAGGTGGGAAAAATGTATAACTAGTGATGGTGCATACTTTGAATAAATTTTTTCTTTCCCCAAATTTAAATTTTCTTAAAAAAAAAAATTAAGGATTGTCCAGTAGATGCCATCAATTATATCGCGTAGACTATCCCAGTAATATCCCAGATATCAAACGAGTTGCGTATATCGACGCAGCCAAGATGAAAAAGGAAGAAAGAGGAAGCGTACTCACCGCCATGTCCTCGCTCCTGTAAGCCGTGAGAGTCTGCTCATCCTGTAGGAGGACGCAGTAACAAGGCTCCCAGCACGCCTCGCCGGCAGCTTCGCCAACGCAGCACTCGGCCTCTGCGAAAGAAAAAGATTGTCCCAGGTGAGTAAGTCTGCGATCAGACGGCGGCCATTGTACGAGCGGCCCATCCTAGAAGAATAAAGTCGGCTCGCGTCGGGCATTGTAGCCAACAATAAGAATAATAGACGCCCGCGTCGATTATTCCCGTGAAAGGGCGCAACAGGAAGCGAGAAGCTGGATTTCTGCCCGCGGCCAACGCTCGATAACGATCGATAATTCTCGCGTGCACGCTTAGAGAGTCGCGTGAGGGTGAATCCTAGCTACGAGTCATCCTCGCGACGCCGAGGATTATTCTTAAGCCGGCTACGGCCGTACGAGGGTGTCCGACACTGCAACCTTCTGTAAACGTGTACGCTTTGTACCTACGATGGCTTTTGGTTTTCATTCGAATTGAATACTCTGAGCAATTTGATAGTTGGTCCAATTGGATCGCTGCGTCTATGGCTTTTTGTGTAGTAGATTATTTCTTATTATTTAGCTTTAGCATCTCAGAGATCAGATTATTGTATACTACTATTCATTTTATAATACGTTCTAACATACTCATACACGTGCAGATTTACCAAAGTGAACTAGAAGTATGAAAAAACTGTAACAAATGAGATGTGAAAATAATTGAACCTCACGATTAATGTCTCCACGAAGACACATTCCATTTGCGCTTGTTTATGTTAAATATAACAAAAATTGAAATACACTGAATAATAATGAAGAAGTGACTAACTATTCTCATTGATTGAACACTAAATCTAAACTATGCTAAAATCTACTTCAGCTAAAAATGTATATACGTATAAATGTATAAAATACATTTCTTCGAGTACTGATGTATGACTTATACAGTACTGATTTTATTGTATAATGTAACTGGGAGAACTTGTATATTTAATTACAGCTATTGCGTTTCGTTACAACATAATTACACGATCATACTCTTAACACGAGATAGATTTAAGGCCGAGTCTTGAGTAACCCAGCATTTACTGTCCAAGGGTTAATTGTCTTGTAATTTGCTGGCACGTGTCGACGACTCATGTCCCTGCGTTTAATGTCATTAATGAAAACGTGTCTGGCTTGCATTACGCAAGTGAACGTCCCTGGGTTCGAGCGATCAAGGGCTCGAATACGTGCAGGGACCAAGAGACCGTCGTCATCTGGAAAGCGTGCCCTAGACAGTCCTCTAAATCAATTAGCCCATTTCGAAATCAGCTAGGTTCCTCGTTACTCGTGATTACTCTTCACTAAAATATATTTCCTCAAAGTCTTATCGTTAGGGAACACGTAGCTCTCTTTCGCAAACATATCATCAATTTTCTCATAAATCATCTCGTCATAAATCGAAAAGTTTTTGCTAGAAATCCGTCTACATTTATTTCAATTAAAAGCAAGTCATTTCCAAACGTTTCAAAAAATCAGATTCCTGCGCAATCGTATTTTAAACTCTCCGTTCGCAGAATCCATCAGAAATCAATTTACACGAAACTTTCGTCCCTAGAGTGGTATTCCGGGCCATATTCGCCGAAATACAGGAACAAAGTTTCCCTTGAAAACGTATCACCGTAGCATTACACGGCATAGGGTGGTACCGCAAATATTGAAAAATGTACACGCGCGAATCGTGGCCGAAAAAAGCATCTCGCCTCCACAGAAACTCTCTGTCTCGGGATTTATTGATCCCAGCCGCCGATAAATTTTTCCATCCCTTTCGACGAGACATCCAATGTACCCTGCTGCGTTTCACAGCCCTCGAAGACGTATTATTTTCGCGTTTCCGCCTGGCAATGCTGTTTTTTCGGGGTCGAGTTCGTTCACCTTAACCCCGTGTACAAAACTCGTCCTTACCGTCGAACATTCTATCCGGGTTTTTCTCGACAGCGAATTGCCGAGTATTTTAAAACGTCTCGTAGAGAGACGTTTCCATTTTCACGGTGAATACGTTGCGACTCGTTTTTGCCTTGCACCCGAGGTGCTCGTTTTCTTTCGTAACGAAACGAAACGAAAGTTTAAATGCAACTTTACCACTCGGCAACCGGCGGCTTTATAATCCATGATTCTTCACTTCCGTTTGGCATTTATTCCCTTTCTTCCATTTTTTTTTATTCGAGGGCTTTTTAAGGAACGCAGAGTCCGACGATTTGCTGCGAATGGGGTTCAAGATCTGACAAGCGCGAATGATTTCTTAATGTAAGCAGATTATATTCTTCTTAATAGCAGATTAGCGAATGTTAGAAAGTTTTCTGAGATGACATCTTATAAAGCTAACTATTTTCACTCATCAATCTCCTCGGTGAAAGTCAACTTTATTAACAAGTTAATTATTCGAGATTGACGTATGACAAAATTATTTACTGACAATGAGTTTTTGTCAACGCTACTTCATCAGGATTTGAGAAATCACCTGTGAGAGTTCCGGTTTATGATCACTTTGTGATGGCAAGCTCTATGAAAGTGGCATACTGACGCACTCTGTTGGCCATCGATTTGATGACAAATACTGCAAAATGCTGTACATCACGGTTGCAATATTCAGTCATTAAATACGCAACACAGTATGTCGGAAAAGTAATGGAACTAGGAATACAAGAACATCTTGCTAAAGATCCTATCACATCTGATGCTTTGCCCAAATCATAGTTGCAACGTTTATATCCAGATGACCACATACCTTTCCAATTTCCAGTCTCAGCAAGATTCCAAGGCCCGAGGTATTATTCCCGGCATACTTCCCGATATTGAAATTCGCGACAGCGCGCTTTTTCGGAGGCTTCAAAGGCTCTACCTGTATGATCCACAAACGCGTTTCATGGAATCCCGACGGAAACCATCCTCGTTTTTCCTTTCTTCTTGGGCGCCGTCTTTGTGCGACCGCAATGCTCGACCATTCTTCGCGACAGAAAACGCGGAAAAGTGCACGCTCGTGCATTCGTATGCATTGCAACTCGACGAAACGATGAATCCTCGAATATACGTCGACCAGACAATGTACAATGCTGATATTGCCGAGGATATCGTTGAGCTGGTGCTTAAACGATCACGATGATTGCGGTGTAAGGCTTTCAATGCCTGATCTTTAGTCAATGAATCAAGCTTATGTTTATTTAAAACGACCCTATTTTACCTGTCTACAGGTGTCAGACAAATGTTGAACCTATTTTATTCCTCTATAGAACGTCAGACATCTTTTGAACCTTAGTTATTGAACATATTCACGATTAATTCTCTATACTGAATTCCATTTTCTACAGTGCAGTTCATTTTCTGTGACTACAGTGAATATATGAATACTTGAAGTGGTATATCTGAGAATTGGAGACAAATGTTAGATAAAATTATTGTGTATCGCGCTTTCAAAAGACCAGCAAAGTGTTTCAAAGCTATTAGACACAGCGAGTAGTGTCGAAGTCTTAACAGCTTCCTCGGGTGTAATTAACACGAAACAACTTCGAAAACGAGCGACTGGGTTTCGGCGCGAGTTTCGAAACTCGAATACATTGTAGGAAAGTTTGTCCACGGTACTTCTGAGGATTCATGGCAAGTTCCAGAGTTTCAACTGGACCCTGTAAAGAAACTGTTTGAAAAGAGGCTACAGGAATTTCTGAAACGGGCAAGGACATTTATACTTCTTGAACATTGCTAATAACATCAATCAACTTGCAGCTTATAGTTTACATCAGTGTATTCAAGTATATTCATACAAGTGAATTTAAATCATTAAATTCAAGTGAATTTAAATCTTGATACGCACTGCATCTTTAGTAACTTATAAAGTATGATTACATCTATTGCAATCGTGTCAAGCTGTTAACGTTTTCTAACGTTTCATGCAGCTACAAAGATTAATGTCTTTCTTTATTATTCAATTAAACTAATCATCGACGAATCAAGAAATAAAATTCCTCTTTCCTGTAATAAATGAACAGACACGTTTTAATGTAATTTGTAATTTATTCGCCCAACATCTGCGTCGGTGAAACTTTTACTAAATTTTTCCGGAGACCACAACATTGGATATCGTGTAACGGCGTAAAGTGTGGCACAAAGTGGTAGTCGTAAAGACAAGGAAATATTTCGATGCAGATGCTATGTACAAGGGACCAGGGACACAAAATATTATACAGTTCGGTATCGGTAAACGATAATGGCGTTGGTATACCGATTCGTGGCTACCCGCGGACCGCTTTGCATACTGAAGTTACCGCTTTAAATCGACGCGATTTCCCCTTTAACCGATATTTGATTTTCGTACTACGAATCGGGCTCAACAATGTTGATATACGTCGCAAAATAGAAGGGAACTGTAGAAACTTCGTGACTGTATTAAGGAAATGACCCAGATGAGATCATGTTTGAGGAAGTTGGAAACTTATCGAAGAGGATTATTGAGAAATCTACTCTTTTGTTAAATCGAGTGTCAAGTACAGTGTAAATGTTTAGATTATTAGTGGTAACATTTGATCACGATCCTTTGTTCTTGCTACTTTATCGTTAAATATTTCTTTACAGTATCGCATGATGACTTAATATGTTCGAGGTTAAATATTTCATACACCATTTTATTGAAGTGTGTAATTGTACTTATTAATAAATACTTCAAAACAAAAGAACAATTTACAAACCTATAATCTTGAAACTGAAAATCTTAAACCTTAAAAACAAATTATTCTAAAGTTCATTTAAGGATGAATTTAATGTCCATATATTAAGGCGATCAGATCAGTTTAAAATCTATCCGCGTTTCTCTGAAAGTTATTACGTCTCGCAAGAAGCACTAATATTCTGTTGCACCTTTTTTCCAAGTTCCTAAATGAAATCATCAAAGTGCTCCTCACTTTCCCTACTATTTATCACTAAAGCCTCGTAGGTTAACGATTACCACGCGATTAAGTCGGGACTCCGCGTGAATTTAAACCTTGAAAAACGAAGCTAAATCACAGTGGTAAATAATATTCTAGAATACAACCGCGAGAGAGAAGTTTATCAGCCGAATGCCACACTGATTTATGATTACCAGAAAGCTGCTCATCCATCACTATGCTGCCTCTCGAAACGATAAATAAAGCAATCGCTAGAAAAAGAACGCGTACACGATGCAATAACACTCTTGCAAAGCTTTCTGCCTCGCCAACTCGAATCCATTTCCTCCTGTCGTGGATTAAGCATCATGAATCGTCATCATAATCTACGCTCGAGCATTTTATTTCGTTGTGGAACTTCTAATCGTGTGTTGCTAAAATCTTGATATGTATAACTGTATCATTCTTTTACAAGATTTATGTTGAACGCTCAATCAATTAATTGACCTACAAACAATTAAATATGTTTAAATTATACATGATAAATTCTGCAGTCAATATGCAAATTACAGTGCATACAGAAGTTTTAATTATAGGAATAAATACTTCCATAGCCACATATCTATAGATCCCAACATCTCTATACCAACATCTCTATATCTTAGATCCCAATATCATTAAATCCTAACATTTCTAGAGTCCACTATCACCTAAATCCCTATACACCAATATTCTTAAATTACATCAGCAAATCCTCAGATTCAAGTCCTATTATCTCCAGATTACTATGTCCATATGTCTATATGTCCACATGTCCATATGTCCACATGTTCCTACATCTCCACATCCCTACATCCCTACATTTCCACATTTCTCCCGCCACCAATTTAATCAAACTAAAACAACAACCTCCATTTCGACCAAAATTCACATAAAGTTCAAAATTCGGCGAATAGGAGGTCGCGTATAAGCGAACGCGACGCAAGCAACGGAAGAGGACGAAGATAAAAGCAGGATGAGAGAAGCGGAGGACAGGTGAGAGGTCCTCCATGCTCTCCATTCTCGAGACGAGGCCGGGGTCGCGGTGTTCGTGTCGAAAGCGCAAAACCGAGAGTAAACGTGGAGTGCGGAGCAGAGCGGAGCGGAGTCGCGCGTGTTCCTTCACCGCGTGGCAGCGGAATTACTCGCCACGGTCCTCATTAGAAGCTGGACCCGGCTAGTTCATTACCGACGATCTTATCCATGCCACGTTCTTTCAGCAGACCTCCGGCCGGCCGGTTCTCTCTTTCATTCGTTTCCCACGCGTTTTCAACCCGCTCCTCTCGGTTAATTAATAAGCGCACCGCACCTTGCAGCACGTGCCAAACGATCGATATATAACATGTTTCGTAACGTGCTGATATATGCATGTCTTAATAAACGTGGCGCAATGCACGAGGTTTTCGGAGTTAAGTATTAGCAAGTTCTGAAGTTTGATCATTCAATCTTGTGTCATATTTTTATTTTCAATCTTACGTCTCAACATTTACGTCTCAGCATTTATGTTTCAACTTATGGACCTAACATTTTATGTCCTGTCATATTTAAACTCCCATATTTCCAATAATATCGAAATCCCAAAGTCTGAAAGTCATATACGCGAAGTTCCAAATTACCAAAGTTCCAAAACTCTGATAATCCCAAATTCCCTTCCGAAGTCCAAACAGACTTCAAAGTCCCAAACTTCCAAACCCTATAGTTCCATTATAATTCCAAACAAGCATCCGACGCATATTTTTAAATAACAGGTTCAAGAATTTCGTATTGTACATAAATATTTGCTTGAATATTTAATCCGACAATTAACCTTCAGCGTTAAGCGGTAATTATAACTTAATCCCTCCAAGAATTTTGATCAGTGTGCTTCAACATGCAGCACCGTAGAATGTGGTTTAAGTGACGATTATCATTACAAGACCATTTAGGATCATTGATGGAGTTGACGAAAGAATGTAATGGTCCGTATCAGTTAATAATACTAGTTAATTAATCGAAAAACCCGTATGATATTCACTGACTTATGTTATTTTGCACATCTCCACAAAATTTCAAGTCGATTAGTTAAAAACTTTTCGAGTTATTTGTCCGTCCAGTTCAAATAAAGTGATTTCGAGAAAAACGCGTTTAAAGTTTTTATTGCCATTCAGCATAAGAAATTTGTATTAATGTTTCGTGCCGGGTTTTTTAAGATTTCGTGCATGGTTTTTTAATATTTATTGATTTAGATTTTTTTTCTTGTAATATTTATTAAGATTTTAGATGAAAGCAATTAATCATTGGCAGTCTTCAAGCGTAACGATAATACAACGTTCGATAAACTTTAGTTTACAAGAATCTGTCGGTAGGTTAAAATTCGAATAGCATCCATCAATCATTTTGCGGACGGCGTTCAAAAGCTGTTCCTCGTAGCAGGGTCGCAGAAAAGCGAGGAGGTATCCGGAGTAAGAGGTTTCCCGCCCACCTACGCGCATGCGCCATTAAGCCAAACTGGTGCCACCTCTCCAACATGGCGTCTTATGAAGTAAAATATATTAATGATAGAGAATCATTAATTACTTCTTTTTTTGAATTAATTTATGCACACTTGTAATTAACGAACGACCTCTGATTTATTATCTATTTTCTCATATAATATTTGTTAAGATTTTATTTGAAAATAATTACTTATTAATAATTATCAGTACAAATAATGTCATTATGAAATTCTATTAATGAATTTTATATGAGAAGGTTCAAATTAAATTATCATTCAGTTGTCGATCATAAAAGTGTGTAAATTATGCTGAGCAAACGTGTAATTATTAATATGATTCGTCATTAATTCGATTTATTTAGTAGGACGCCATGTTGGATAAGTGGCGTGGTTAGCTCTACCGCGCATGCGCGTAGCCGCGCGAAAAACCTCTTACTCCGGATACCTCCTCGCTATCCTGCAATCCTGCTACCAGGAGCAGGATAAAAACACCATCCGCTAGATGGCGCTGATTTTTAATTTTTACCGATCGATTTTTCACGATTACTACACACTATTAAATAAATACCGTCACAGTCGTTTCTGCGTTATAATATGATACGAAATTATTCCTCGAAGTTCCTATAAAAGATATAACTAATGCGATCGATAGAAGAAATGATGCTTAACATAATAAAGCTTAACACGTAAAACGTTGGCGATGAAAAGTGTTCTACGAAACGCGAATCAAGTCAAAGAGACTTTTACATTTTAATACGCGTGAGTTTCTTTGCGTCGATTTAAATAATTACTTTCGTCGTATGAATATTTTATTCAGGCCATTATGCGCGTTGTAACGCATCTCATTATCGGAATATTTACCTTTCTATTCGAGGAACTCGATTTTCTATTCCAGCAATTTTCTATCTCGTTCCTATAATTAAATTCCGTTTCATGGTTCGTTAACGTAAAACAGAAACTATGCAGCGTATACAACGTTCGCGCGGCATTATTCTAAGAGAAAATTCCACTTCTACTTTTCTATGCCGCAAGCCGACAGTAATTGTTACTTTCAATTAGGTGCTCCGTATTCTGGTTTACTGTGTCACGAACCGACATCAATCTGTCGCTTTCAATTACCATCAATGTATAAATGCCTCGCATCTGCTGTTTCGTACCACGTCACTACGTAATTATTCTACTTTTATTTTCCATTAACGTTTCGTTTATTTTAGCTTATAGAGGATACTCGATATATTCCTTTATTTTCAATTTATTTTAACTTCTGAAGTATAGGTCATTATATTGTCAGCATTTGACTACACATTTTGTAATAAATATTTTACTTTTCGTTACTGTCTTTCATTTTCAACGATTGAATCATGTCATTGATTATTTCATAAATGAACAGCAAAATTAAATTTTATATATAATGTATTCACACGTTGTACATATTTTTATTTAACATTGTACATATCTTTAAATGTTGTACACATCTTTCAATCATTTCTGTGGTATGGTAAACTATACTCAGATTAAGCATTAACTTATAATGCATTGAAAAATTCCTCACTGTCACAAGTCGTTATGGTTGAATTGTAACATTAGAACTGTTACAAAAAAATGTCAGGAAAAATCATTTTTTTATTACAAAAATATTAAAGACAATGATAAAGGCTTTTACAAAACCCTACATTATTTTTAATTATAAAAATTATTTTTAATTTTAAAAATTGATTTAGCTACTGGAACGAGTTAGTCAGCAACATTTGAACATGAAGACACAAGTTAACTCATGTCAACAATGTATTAACAAAAAGGTTGGAATAAATAGAAAACCATTGAAAATTAGGAGAAAACCTCTCCATAAAAAATAACGACGAGAATGATAAATTGAAGAACATTCAACTTGCTCGAAAAGTAACACAGAACAGGATTCCTCAATAATTTAAAAAAAGAGGAGAGAGGAAAAAAGGCAATCCAAGGCTCGTTAAATAATCAAGCCGGGATTCAATTAGATCGCGAGGCTGTCTGTTGATTCTTTTCGATATCGGTGAACCAGCAAGAGCTATCGACTTTCGTGAATGCTCCAGTTTCACCGAGACAATGGACTTCGATGACCCTGCAAATTAAACGGAATTATAATTCAAGCCTTATTGACGAGATTAATCGCGACCAGTTTCGTTCGGGATGATTTAAGGAAGGAAGAAAAGCTCTTTCGATTAACAAGAAACTTCCTTGGCTACTTCTTCATTCGTTCGATGCGAGATTTTAATCGATATAATCAAGCTTTCAATGAGCAAAACTAATCTGATATTCTGTCGAACACCTTCGAATAAATTCTGTTAACTCATTGTAAATGTATCTGCTGTTCGTGGTACTTTTTGTTATGTGAAAAAGAGACACAATTTAAGTGATTAGAGACAGATTATATAGGAGTCGTAATGAAATGATTTTAATTTAATAAATCGAGTTTATGATTGCATAGAAATTTCAAAATAGATTCAAGATCATTGTCTAATTTATTATTATATTAATTGTAATACATGTAAGACTTCAAGACTGGAAATCATTATTTAATTTCACCACTTTTTACCATTTTACCATTTCACAAAAAGTTTCAATGTTTCAAACGTTTGAATGTAATCAATAATCTAGTTAATAAAAGTATTCAGTTAAAAACAAATGTATTCAGTTAACCCAGTTAATAACTCAGCTAATCTAGTCAATAAAATTTAGAATAATTTTATATCCATCATAAAATATACTTTCACAGATCAATTTCCTCAACTGAAGCAGATAATGGTACAGATGGCACTAACGCGATTATGGTCCCACAAGGTGACAAAAATCTAATTTATAAGCAATTACATCGATTAATCGAGTCAACCTAGGAATGGTACAGTCCTCGGCCATAAACGAGACGTTAAGTCCGAACAATTTCCTGTTTTTAATGGACCCGCCATCAGCAAACGACATTCGAATAATTAATTCTTGGCGTCGCTTGGTGGATCTGGTCGAAAAATCGTTCCAGACTTTGCTTTACCGATATTCGCTGAATTTCATTAACAACGCGAAATCGACACGTTGCTTAAGTAATAGTCGCCGGTAAATAAATTGCGAACGATAAGAGGATTACGTATGATGGACGTCGTATAAAACGAGTATTATGCAAATTAACTTAAGCGTAAGTTTATATCGATCGATTCGGTGTCTTGCGATTTTAATATGTGGTTTAATGCCTAGCGAAATTTATGTTTCCAATTATTTTAATTTTAGATTAAATCGATTAAATAACTGTTTTGACAAACACATTTACTGAGAACAAAAATAATAATTTACTGAGAATAAAATAAATAATTCATCATCATTCGAAAATATTAATTTCGAGTTAGAATTTGCAGCAAATAATTTGGCAAAAATAAAATCGAGTCAACGAATAATTAAACGCGACAATGATTAAATACGTGTCCCCGTTTCGCAATTTAAAGCAGAGAAATACTTTCAATTTACGACACGTTACATCACTGACGGACATTTATCGAATAAATAAAAATAAAACACGGTATCGAATATCCATCGAGCGATCGACATTCGATAACACGATAAACGAATATTCGCGTTAATCGTCGAATTTCGGACGTGCGAGGGAAAAATGTGAACGGCAATTACATCGTGCGATGACTTTAGCGAGCGAGGGTGAATAATTAAATAATAAAAGGAACAAATTAAACGAAATGGTATCCGGCCGCGTGAAACGTGAACCTATTGCAGCTGCAGCTGACACTTCCATTAGTGGCTGCAATCTCATTGCACTTGCACCGACAACCCGCGACATTCGGGCCCACATCAGAGACTTCAGAGGATGAAATCGAACAAGGAATTGTTTTGTTCCTTGTTATTTCCATCTGTCAAACTGGTGTTTCGGTTTTGTTAACATTGGTGGGTTAACTTTTTTTATGCAGAAATTGTTCGTCATAAGTTAACTCGTGTTTGCATTAGACATTTTATTATACCAAATTTTTTGATACGACAATAACATTGACTCGTTTCTCAAAACAATTTGTATATGGTATTTTGCAAATATGATTCTGTTATCAAATTGTATGAAATTATACATCGAAACCATTTGAAATGCAACTATAGTTATAAATATTTCCTTCGATTCCAACATTCGACCGATTCGCGGATTTTAGTTAATCGTCACAGAAATGAGAGACGTTGTCTGCTCGATGAAACATCGGAGATTCACCATCTACTGTGACCTCGTTTTCGGGATATTAAGCGATTAAAAATTGAATATTCGGCATTCGGGGCGCCGTGTTTAATCCGTAGTGAAATAGCCGAAAAACCCGTGCGATTTATTCTGATGAGAAACTGCAGTTATCGCGAAATACGACTAGTTCGAAACATAGGTACACAATATCAGAAATCAACTGTTACTGCAAAATTTACAGTGTAAATATAGAGAATAAATATACAAGATATTAATATACAAGTCACTGTAAATACACAAGAGTTTTGCTTTCAGAAAAGAAAAAATTAGCAATCAAGTAAGAGATCTCCCAACCATCAGAAAATTTGAAATTTCCAAATTTATAAACCTATCTATTTCAAAACACGACAAGAGAACGTATAAAATTGAAAATCAGAAATTGAACCACTCAAAGGTCTAAAAATACGTAAAATTGCTTTAACTATAGCCGACTACAAATATAAGCTAATAATACTCAGCAAAAGAATAACAAATTAGCAACAATGTACAAAGAAATAGATATTCCTGACAGAAAAGAATGAAATTACTTATCAAGCAATCGATTCGTTATTTATCGTCAGACCTCATAACAAAAGGGTTAATTAGACGATATTGTTATCATAACCGTACATGAAAATTCTTGGCTTTGTGTTATTTCATAGCAGTTACTTGGTCGTATTCAACGTTACTTACTCTTTGACACTCTGACTCATCCGCTGGATGTTCGATTGCACCGCGCTCTTAATATTATCACGCACACATTGCACGCTCCTATCTCGCTTGTAATTCATCGTCGACCTCAACAGGTACACAATGTCTTCTGTATTATCCCAAACACTTGTCGTTTACACGCAACACGCACGAGAAAGTTCATTGACACCCAATGTTCCGGTCCATTCACCTTTACCTGTTTGGTAAAAGGATTACGACCGGCGGGAGGAACTTTCTGCGACGATTACCGAATTATAAATCTCAGATTCTTTATACTTTCATGCAAGATTTGCACTTGTAAACAATACCAGGTACTGGTTAATAATTCTAAATTTATTTTTTAAGAAGGTAACTTGGGAAAAAATGCATTGCTAGCTAATTTTACTATCTGTCCAAATACCCTCCCCAAAAAATTGTTCACATTTTGAAACCAGTCATTTTTCGACATCGCTGTTGAAGTGTTCTTGGCAAAATACGTGGACTATCGATGGAAAGTGGTACGAAAGGGCCAAGTCTGGTGAGTATGGCGGGTGGCGCAAGAGTACCAACCAAGTGCAGAAATTGTGCCTTTAACCGTTTTCGCTGTGTGATGCAGCGTTGTGTTGCAAAATCACTTTTCCGTGTCTTCTTAGCCCAATCTGGGTTTTTCGATCGATGCATGGTTCAAACTGATTATTTGTTGACGGTAGCGATCGGTATTACCTGTTTCACGTGGGTTCAGCTCATGATGACACCTGATCGTACCAAATAGCATTGTCTTCCTTCCGAAGGGATTCTTGCGGTCGATGTTGATGGTTGTGTCAACCCATGACTTTTTGCGTTTTGGGTACCAAAGTAGAACTAAACATGCGTATTGCGTTTGGACATCGTAAGCTTCCACAAGACAGCTTATCGCGTATTTCTTTTGATTGAACACGAAAAGAACGCTGCAACTGCTATTTGGTTCGAAGCTAAACATACCACGAAAATATACTAACTCGAAGTCTGAACATCAGCGTTTTGAAAGGTACACCTGCTATCGATATCAAAGTAATAAATTATCATTCCTTAAAATTCAAGAATTCTATTCGACACCTAACTTGTAACTTCGATAAGACCACTTACTTTAACACTCTGAAACGTGCTAAAGCGATCACTTTATCAAAGTAATCGCATTGCCGAACAGAATTATAACTCAATTCGCTCGCTGAAAATCAATAGAGAAACGTTGAAATCGATACTGCCGTATCGTGTCTGCAATTCTCCGCGAACTCGCCTGTGAATTATTGAAGTTTGCATGGAAACTGCTAAATCGAAGAATTCGGGTCAACTTAATTTAACGTGAACATCGTCAAGCTACGAATAGAGGAACATCGGGTATCTGTCACGAAGAGAGAATAACATCGTAACTATTTCTCAATCTGAAAGTGCAACTGGATAAGTGACAGTCTCGTATAAATGTTCATTGATATCGATGAGTCGCGGATCGATTTACACGTCACTCGAGCCAATGATATATCGACGGAATAATTGAGAATTCCACGAGTCGCAGGATCGTCTAACGATCTCTTATATTCGATACATCCTACATCGGGTATTATATAAACCGTGATCCGCGGAACGTTCTAATTTTACAACCACCGTTCCGGTTAAATACAGACTGATTATGTTACGCGTTTTTATCGGAGTTTCACTTTCATTGCGAGCCTGGATAAATCAGTGTTCAGATCAAATTAACATTTATAGTACTTTCTATTTTAATATAGCTACGTAGGAAATAATTTATGTGCCAACTGTGCGTTACGATGACAGAAATTGGAAATTTTTGTGCGGGTGAAATGTAAGGTTTCTTTGGACACGGATACGTAAGGTTAAATTTATAACTTCGAATGTATATTTTCATATTTTTTAATTTTATTGCGAATTCTCTATACACCTTTTTGTGTTTTTGAGTTTCTTCACTTAGGAAAATGGCATACTTGTACTTCTGTAAATATACATTCTGAAGTAGTGGACTTTTACATTCATTAATTTCTCAATGACTAAATAATATATAAAAATTTGAAAATTTAGAATAATGCAACCCTTAAATTTCAATACTCTCAAATTTCTGATCTTTCAAATTTCTAACATCATTTCAGAATATCTGAATTTCCAAATTTCCATATACCTCAATTCCTAGACGCTCCCTACATCCCCAAATTTCTACATCACCAAATCCCTACGTCTCCAGATTCTTAGACATCATAATCCCTAAACAGCCAAATTCCCAAGACCCCAAATTCACTAATTCTCAAATTTTTATATCTTCAAATTTCCAAGCTTCCGAATTTCAAATTCCCCAAATTCCCTAGCTTCCAAATTCTCAAGCTCTCAAATTCCAAATTCCCCAAACTCCCAAGCTCCCAAATTCTAAATCCCCCAAATTCCCAAGCTCCCAAATTCCAAATTCCCCAAATTCCCTAGCTTCCAAATTCTCAAGCTCCCAAATTCCAAATTCCCCAAACTCCCACCTTCCAAATTCTCAAGCTCCCAAATTCCAAAATCACCAAATTCCAAATTCCCCAAATTCCCTTGTTTCCAAATTCTCAAGCTCCCAAATTCCAAATTCCCCAAATTCCCTTGTTTCCAAATTCTCAAGCTCCCAAATTCCAAATTCCCCAAATTCCTTAGCTTCCAAATTTTCAAGTTCCCAAATTCCAAATTCCCCAAACTCCCAAGCTCCCAAATTCCAAATTCCCCAAATTCCTTAGCTTCCAAATTCTCAAGCTCCCAAATTCCAAATTCCCCAAATTCCCTACCTTCCAAATTCTCAAGCTCTCAAATTCCAAAATCACCAAATTCCAAATTCCCCAAATTCCCTTGCTTCCAAATTCTCAAGCTCCCAAATTCCGAATTCCCCAAATTCCCTAACTCCTAAATTCAAAATTCTCCAAATCCCTACTTCCCCAAATTTCTACTTCTGCAAATCCCTACACCCCCAAATTGTTAGACAGCTAATCCCAAAATCCCCAAATTTTCACATCTCCAAATTCCTTGACACCCAAATCCATAAATTCCCAAATTCCTAAACACCTATATCCCTATATCTCCAAATTGGACCCCCAATTTCCACATCCCCACATTTCTAGACCCCCAAATTCCCACATCTGCAAATTCCTTGACACCCAAATCCCTAAATTCCCAAAACTCTAAAATCCCCAAATTGCAATTAAAATAATAAAGCTCCACATCACCGTCCCATAATAGAATTCCCTTAAAAGATTCGTCCAAAGTTCCACGACAAAATGAGCCGTATGAATTCACCCAGAGCTACGAAGAATCGCGAAAGTTCAAGGTTTCGCCAAATATATTTCGGCCAATGGAGTATACTCTTCCGCGAAGACGAATCACGATCAGACAGAGAAACGCGGCAATAATTATCGCACTGACGTTTTTAATTACCCGCACGACTGAGCTCGACGTCGACCCTCTTCGTTGGATGGAAAACTGGACTTATTAACGAGGGACGCTTTATGTCACGTCACAAACGAAGTTCGCAAACGTCGCGATACAAGGCCGGCTAATAGAGTTCGATCGTACAGTTCGATTTCGTTTCTTTCTCTTTCATCCGTCGAATTGCTCGACACTTGCTCCTCCATTTTTATTTTCCACCGTGAATAGCGGCGTGATTTTCGAAGAGAAAAAGGTTGCAGGATTTCACTTAATTCGATGAAATTACGTTGCCTAGGGAAAAAGGTTGCATGGAGAAAGAGAGAGCAATTTAAAAACGATTTTATAGTTAACGATTGAGAAAATCGACGACGTGCGTGATCGATTACCTAATTAAAAATACGCTTCATTCAATATTCCGCTTGTTCAATCTCCCTGAGAAAATTGCGTATAATTATTCAGCCAATGAATACCGAATGAACAATAATTTTCAACCCCCGTTAAAATTGTCGAGTATTACAATCATTAGAAAAACGTTTGTTTCGTTTAATATTGTTAGATGAATCAAATACTCCTTTTCCGTATTACAGGAATTAAACTTATCTTCATTTTTCCTTCCTCGATTATCCGTTCATGCATGAACGAGATTGTAGAAGCTTGTAAAGGGGAATCCTCGGGCCAGCAAACGGGTACGAAAAAGGAGGACAGGATAGAAAGGACCCGACTCGTTTACCCACATCGATTTATTGCAACGGATGAAGATTATATCTGCCGGCGTACATTCGCGCTGAATCACGATTTAATTGGTCCTCGCTGTGAATCGATCAGCTTTTCTTCTTCGTTTGATGCGTGTAAGCGCGCATCCGTTTCTCGCCACTGGTCAAATAGCATCTATCGGTACAGCGATAGAATAGCAGCAAATTATCTTGTCATACCGGAACATTGACCTGATTCACATTTTTGCAGATGCGAGATGATTTAATCTCGCTGATAGGCGTTTCCTACGTAACTTCAATTTTTTAACGTTTCTATGTTTATACAAATAACCTTCTCTTTCAGTTTTACAAATATGAAGATAATTTAAATAGTAATATGAATCATATGAAGATTGAATTAATAATTGACGATGTTTGTGGTTCATTTTGAACTTCGTGTTTAAGATATTTAACCTACAGTTACAAGTTTGTGGACAATTGTGTCATTCATAGGTAGTTAATTTTTTCTAAAAGGTTGAGACACCTGAAGAAAGTTAAAATGTTAGGTATTTTGTTAGCAATCCTTGATCATGCAGATTACTATTAGAAATTGACCAAAAATTTAACTATGGTGAAAATACAAAGCTAGTTTGTTATTTTGGAACTGCAGTGTGCGTCACGAGGTGCGTCAGTCAGAATCAATCACAACTACAATTTTGAAACATACTAAGAAAGTTGAAATGTTAGGTATCTTATTAGTAATACTTCATTATGCAGATTAATATTAGAAGTTAACCAAAAATTCAACTGTGGTGAAAATACGAGGCTAGTTTGTCATATTGGAACTGCAGTGTGCGTCATGAGGTGCGTCAGTCAGAATCAATTACAGCTACAATTTTAAAACAAAGAAATGTAAAATGTTTTGTCACTTTGGTATTATAAAATCAACTATGCAAATTGTAATTAGACTTGAACTCCAAACTGAAGCGTATTAAAAGTTCGAAAAAAATTCATGATTGCTAAGGTGCGTCACGAGATGCGTCAGTCAGAACAATCACAGCTACAATTTTAAAACAAAGAAACTTGAAATGTTATGTCAATTTGGCATTATAAAATCAACTATGCAAATTATAATTGGACTTGAACTCCAAACTGAAGCGTATTAAAAGTTCGAATAAAATTGATGATTGCTAAGGTGCGTCACGAGGTGCGTCAGTCAGAAGAATCACAGCTACAATTTTAAAACAAAGAAACTTGAAATGTTATATCAATTTGGCATTATAAAATCAACTATGCAAATTATAATTGGACTTGAACTCCAAACTGAAGCGTATTAAAAGTTCGAATAAAATTGATGATTGCTAAGATGCGTCACGAGGTGCGTCAGTCAGAACAATCACAGCTACAATTTTAAAACAAAGAAAGTTGAAATGTTATGTCAATTTGCTTTATAAAATCAACTATGCAAATTACAATTGCACTTCAGCTCCAAATTGAAGCATATTAAAAATTCGAATAAAATCACTGCTTAGATCCGTCACGAGACTCGTCAAAATATTGCAAAAAATTGCAGCGGATATTCAAAGTACAAAAGGACGACTCTTATCACGTATAATCATATTACTCCTATCCTACTATGTTACATATAATGTATATCATGTATACATAATAACCACGCTACAAGTTTCCATAATCAAGAATTTATAAAATATTCTCATAAATCGCTCGTGGCAAAAGAAAAATGTCTGAAGTTTACAAGTAATTTAAAGCGATCGGGTGACTCACCGCGTATATTTACACGAGCATTCACAATTTGCTGCTCGCAATTTCGCAGTCTGGCATCCAGAACGTTTCGAGCTGACGCGAATAATTTTTCACAGCCAGCAGCAGTATCAGGCTTTCCCCGCGGTCCAATCTCCCTCACGCATCCCCGATACCTTCATTACATAACCCCGAAAAAAAATATCCCAGTCTCTGCCGTATCTCTCGTATCCCATCTTCTGGATGCGTTCGCAGCCGCGGACCCATCTCACCCTCTTACCGCACCCACGCACGAGTGCGTCAACGGTGCACGCAAGCACCGACTCTTTGGCTTTTCATTTAACGCGAGAGATTAATTCGCGCCGGTAAATCACGGCCGAGGATATTCGTGTGCGAGCGTATCGGTCAGCATTGTATGTTAATGGCGATTGGCCCGGGGTCCAAGGATAATGGCGCAAGTGCAGATGAACTTCACAGGTGAGCTCCGCGAAGATGGCCAACTTTTGCCCTTGGCGCCGAACTATGCCTTTAAGTATTGTCAGAGATACTATTCTTTTGTGCGGTTTCGTGGAAAAAGTCATAGTTGTAATGTTAAGGGGTGAAGAGATGGATTGACAGATTACTGATGGATCATTTCTTGATTCTCAAACTTAAGAATTTCTGAATTGTGTACTTTCTCCATCTTCACATTAGATTTCTAAATCCCATAATTTTTTCAATTTCGAATAAAGTAATTACTAAATTTCCAAATTTTTAGCCAACCAAGCTTCAGAGTAAACGCTACATAATATTTCAGAAGATTGCAGAAATATGTCGCCATTTTCGTGTAAAATTGATTTTCACGCGTTAGTTGCATTCGTCAGGACGAAATTCTTCGTAGGAAAATCAATTTTCCCGCGTCGAAAGCATTTGATATGCAGATGAGACTCGTGAAAGAATTTTCTTTTAAGAGAAAATTGATTTTAGCGTGTTGAGAGTATTTGATAAGTAGAATTTTTTCCCCGGCGAATATTGATTTTACACGCGTCAAAGGAATTTGATCGTTGCACGGCATTTTTTTTCTTCGCTGAAAAATTTCATTTTAGTACGCAGAAAGCGTTACGACAAGTAAATTACTTTCAAGTGGAAATTTATATTTGAATTTCAAAAGTATCATAAATTCTATTTTCATCATACTTCAGTAAAGTCGAAACACGTTACCCAGATCAAAGCCGCGTAGCAAACAGAACATCTCGAAAGTCGAACATTCAATTTTTATATCTCGAAAATGAAGTTTCATATTATAAAATGGTAACTTCCGAATCCTTTTGGCACGAATTTCTATCGCAATCTTTTTTTTACTTTTCATCATTTTTGCATTCCGTGTTGTGCAATTGAGGCGTGTTGCCTGGCGTTCTACATCAAAGCTGTGAGATTTATAAAGAACATCTCGCAAGTTGATTTCAATTTTCATATCCCGGAAATGAAACTTTCTGTTATGAAATAGTGTACTTTCATTTGCTTTAGTCGTAGTGTAAATGAAATTAATTTGCAAAGTAAAAAATAGTGGGAGTAGTAGAGCACGATGGAGCAAAGGGGTGGTTTCAAACTTCTTCGCATTTAATATAATAGACGTTTAGAAACTAAAAATTTAGTAAAATTGACTATTGAACTTTATTGATTGTTATCTTACTGATCATTCAATATGGAGTCAAGATATGACAGAACAAAATTTTCAAACTCAAATCTTCTATTTTTTAAATTAGAGAATTTTCAAACTGCTAAATCTGCAGAATAATGAACTTTGGAATTACTAAAATTCTACATTTATAGATTTATAGATTACTTCTATATTTCTAATTTCTTAAATTTGGAATAATATCAATTCTCAAATTTTGAAATTCTGTTTCTCAAATTTTTTATATTTTCAATTTTTCAAATTTCGTCCCTAAATTCCAAGGCACCCAAATGCATACATGCTCGAATTTCTAAAAATCTAAATTTCTACATCCCTAAATCCCTATATCCCCAAATTTCTACATCCCCAAATTCCAAGCACTTAAATCTCTACATTTGTAAATTTCTAGACACCCCAATTTCTATATTCCAGAAATCCTAGATATCAGCATCCTTACATCCCCTAAATTCTAGTCACCCAAATCCATACATCCCCAAATCCATACATCCCCAAATCCCTACATCCCCAAATCCCTACATCCCCAAATTCCTACATCCCCAAATCCCTACATACCCAAATCCCTACATCCCCAAATCCCTATATCCCTAAATCCCTAGATCCCCAAGTCTCTACACCCCCAAATCCCTAGATCCCCCAATTTCTACACCCCCAAATCCCTAGTTCCCCAAATCTCTACACTCCCAAATCCCTAAATCCCCAAATTTCTATACCCCCAAATCTCTACACTCCCAAATCCCTAAATCCCCAAACCTCTAGATCCCCAAATCTCTACACCCCCAAATCCCTAGATCCCCAAATTTCTACACTCCCAAATCCCTATATTCCCAAATCTCTACACCCCCAAATCCCTATATCCCCAAGTCTCTACACCCCCAAATCCCTACATCCCCAAATCTCTACACCCCGAAATCCCTAAATCCCCAAATCCCTGCACTCCAAATCTCTACATCCCCAAATCCCATCCCCAAAATTCTACACATCCCCCCGTACATCCCAACTCAGCCCCCAATTCATCTCTCGACTGTTAAAAAACAAAGCTCCAGACAAAAGACATGCCGTTGAATGTCGATTCGAAACCATTTCGTAGAAACAAGTCCCGGTGAAAAATGTGAGAGCTTACCGCAGTAATGTACCAGGATATGAAGAGTGCCGGCGTGAATCCGGGAGTCGCACCAGGAAGCGGTGTCAACCTGAGGCTCGAACAGAGAGAGATCGAGTCCCTCCATGTCGCTTTCGCCGCAGGAGTCGCTCAAAGGCTCGAAATTACCGGCGTTTGCCACCTCGTCCTCGTTCGTGATATCTTCCGACAGATTTTCACCGCCGCCACCGCGGCATCGTGACGGTGTCAGCGCCATTTTCGATACTTTAACAGGATCGATAAGAAAACTAAGAAATACACGCACTGCGAGTTCACCGATCGGTTGATCTCATCGCGAACACAGCGTCGTTTCGGAGCTGCTCACGATGCGGACACTGAAAACACATTGGACACACGGTCTCGTGAGACACGCGGTTCAACCGCGTCAAAAGTGAACCGAGGCATATCGAGACAACGTGTTATTTTCATGGCATAGTTAGCGGCACAGAATAGCCACACTCGTTTTAATTACTTTCGCGGATCGTCTGCTAGGTGCAATTACTGGCCCAATAACGCAGCAGCCTGTGACCGCGGCTCGATAGGCTATCGATAGAACGTTCGATTTCACGATCACGCGATTATTAATATGTGGATTATAATCGGTGATGATTACGAATTAACGAGTCGGCCTAACGAGACTTCAGTGAAACACGCGTTCTCTTCATCTTTTGCGATATTCAAATTTGGTGAAAAACGCGAATGCATAGTTTTGTAGAAAACTGGTGAAACGGTAAGACCTGAATTTAAATTAACGTGGAGAAATATCTACAATTCACTTCATATCTGCATATAATGTTCCTACATATAACACATTCTTTATATGAGGTTCTCATATGTAACATATTGTACATATAATATTCCTACATGTAACACATTCTGCATATAATGTTCCTACATATAACATATTCTTCATATAATGTTCTCATGTGTAACACATCCCTCATACATATCTTATGACATCATAAGTACATCAACATCAACTATCCTTACAAATAATATTAGCACGTAACTTCCATTCTTCAGGCTTGTTCGATTAAACTACATATGTGATTTCATTTCTAACGAGCCCAATTGATAAGGAATGTATCAATAATCAAGTTAGTGGAGTTATTAGAAAAGTATGGGGAAGATTGGTGAAGTTCACGACGCACAAGAAACGAAGCATACTCGCGATGGCACAAGCCTTTGAAAGTGGAGCTGTCTCGTGTCTGAAACGCGAAGACCCTCTTTAATTAAGCGAGCTTGTAATTAATTGCTTGTTCCCTGTCCATCCCTCGCGCGACATGTCAACGAGAGTTATGACCTATCCAACATCACCACCTAAGAACTCTTGTCCGCTGGACAAACCGAAAGCTTTTTCTGGGAAATTAAAATTGATGAAAGGGAGTATAAAAAAGGGATAACGAACGAAATTAAAGACACCGAAGTCCTTGATTACAAGCATGAAACATCTTAATCAAATACAACAAAGTTATATTGATTACAAGTATGAAACATCTTAATCAAACACAAGAAAGTTACACTGATTACAAGTATGAAACATCCTAAATAAAATATAAGAAAGTTATAACAAAGTATGAATATTCGGTTCATAATTTGTTGAAACAAGTATCGAAGTATAAACAAACGCATTCCGAAATGCTTTCGAAACTCAGCGTTTTCCACGTTGTAAAAGTTAATCTGAAACTTTATGAACGTGAACGATTATTAAACCAACAGCCTAACCAGAACAATATCCCCGATTAAGCAAAGAACTCGAAATATTAGAAAATGCTTGTAACAAAATGTCTTCGACGAAAGTGGCTGGAATACAAGTGTCTTTCACCGGACACGTTACAAAAATACTACTAGCGTTTTCTAATCCAAGCAACTTTCAGATCCTAATTTACGGCGAGGTAATTGCTGTGATTATTAAACGCGTAGCGTGACATCGTTGGAGCTTTACTTGGTTCTTCATCTTTCTGACGCATTGCAGAGCGATATATGGAACTATTGCATGCTGTTTTTATCGAACGCGTTTTAGATCTTCTTGCTTTTGTTCTGAGGTAATTGACTTCTTGTTCTACTTGCTATGGAGATTTCAGGAGATTGATGGTCTGAAATTGTGTAGGTGGAGGTTTTTGAATTAGAGGAATTAGGGAGGTAGGGATTTGGAGATTTGGGGATTTAGGGATTTACGGATTTGGGGATTTAGGGATTTACGGATTTGGGGATGTGGGAATTTGGGGATGTGGGAATTTGGGGATGTGGGAATTTGGAGATATAGGAATTTGGGGATGTGGGAATTTGGGGATGTGGGAATTCGGGGATATGGGAATTTGGGGATGTGGAAATTTGGGGATGTGGGAATTCGGGGATATGGGAATTTGGGGATGTGGGAATTCGGGGATATGGGAATTTGGGGATGTGGGAATTTGGGGATCTGGGAATTTGGGGATGTAGGAATTTGGGGATGTGGGAATTTGGGGATATGAGATTTTGGGGATGTGGGAATTTGGGGATGTGGAAATTCGGGGATGTGGGAATTTGGGGATGTGGGAATTGGGGGATATGGGAATTCGGGGATGTGACAATTTGAGAATGTGGGAATTTGGGGATGTGGGAATTTGGGGATATAGGAATTTGGGGATGTGGGAATTTGGGGATGTGGAAATTCGGGGATGTGGGGATCCGGGAATGTGGGAATTTGGGGAAGTAAAAATTCAGGGATATAGAGATTTAGATATCTTGGAATTTGGGAATGTAAGTATTTGATGACGAAGACTTAGCTATTTTGGAACTTAACAATATATAATATCATTTGAATATTTCCAACTTTGAGAACATGAAGATTTTATATTTAAGAATTCACGCATTCACAAATATATAGACCTGTAAAATTATAAATGTGGAATTTGCAGTCCCATTTTATGTTCAATACTTATGTACTAATATCGTTAACATCACTTCCGACATACAGAATGAACCGCATTAGCTATCACCGTAATTATAACAGAATCCACTTTTAATCGTCCTCGATCGCAATCTAATAGAGAAGTAATTCGATTAGCGGATTAATCTGGAGAGCGAGTTTCGCACACGAAGGAACGAAATAGAGTCTCAACTAGATAGGATGGTAAAGGGTTAAAGCACGCATAATTCTAGAACGTCAAGGTCCTTTAAAACAAACTGCATGTGGTCGTACGTTTACTGTCTTAACACAAAGATTCACTCTTCCCTTGGAAGTTAACGCAACGTGAACTTGCAACAAGACATTAATTACGCGGTGCCAGTGAACGAGATATATCGCGGAGCGGTGTGCTCTTATGTCGATAAATTATTTACACGTATTTACAGGCATCGCTTCCTGTACCACCCGGGCCTGCTGTTGCGGATGCATATACACGAAAAAACCAGTTTCATTGAAAAAGGATAACGGCGCACGAGGAACCTTGCATACCGAACATCCTTCGCTCGATGAAAATCTATTATCATTTATTGCCAAGCCAATATTGTCTCATTCCAAATTTTATTCCGATTCGATATTTCATTCTTCAATTATTTACTCTGCACTTTCTAATTACTATCTACTCTGCAATTTCTAATTTAGCTATGTAAAATATTTGGTACACTTTTTTGAAGAAATAAAGATGAAATGTAGTTTGAAACGTGGAGTTGGAAAATTACTGTAGGTTAGATATGAAGGTTAAATTCAGTTTCGATGTGATTGTGAAACTCCATGATAGTAGTGTGATGACAGAATGTTCATTCTTATAGTTACAAATAATATTTCTTGTATAGGATTCAAGTATAGGATACATACATCAACAGTCATATGATACATATTTTCATGTGTGTATCCTATACTTTGATTTCAAATTATTGTGAATGTTACCTACGTTATGGATGTTGAATTTGAGCAGCTACTTCCCTAAGTGCATTGTATAATTAAAATCTGCTGCAATTATCTTATTATGTTATCAGTTCAGCTACTTCAGTTAGCACAACTGTTTCTAGGTTTGTTAAAAAATTATCAAATTTATGTTCAAAATTAAAATTGTAACTCTATCAACCTTTTGCAATTGAAGGCATTTTTGCAGTTGCCACATGTCAGCTTTAAAATCTGTTCATATAAAAAATTTGCTGAATGGTGACCTTTCAGGGTTAAAAATTGCACAAAGCTTTCGTACAAACATAAAAGAATAAAATGCGTGTTAAGAGCCCCGGCTATCAACAACGGAAGATTAAGCTCGATCCCGAGATGTTATCACCTCGGCTGATCATTAGCTCATCGATCAGCCAAAACAATTAGACTCGTGTGCGGGAACGCGTGCAAAGATCGAGATCGCGCTTCCCGGAGATCAGCGGAGAGATCACGACACGTGAACTGGTTTCACGAATGTCGAAGGAACGTGTGCGTGGTCGACGGAGTAAAAGAAAAAAGCAGGAAGAAAAAGAAAAAAGGCGGAGGAAAAGGAAAAGCACGGTTGGCCGGAGGTCGTTCGCATCGAAGTTCGATGTTGGCGAGCGAACCTGTAATCGTTTCGTGACTACGGAGTAGAATTCGTTGCCCTCGTTCCCCTCTCTTTCCTGGCCTTTTCCAGCCGACGGCCACCATCAAAAAAGAACGATCAACGATCCTATGGGGAAAAAAGATTGTCCGCCAGCACGCACGGCTGTTTCACACCGAAATTTCGACCGATACCGAACGGACACGTAATTTCGTATTTAGCGCGGGAACATCGCGTTTACCTCTAATTTTATTCAACGGCAATTGTCTCGCCACGAAATTCACTCCGACGGATAATTTACCTTCGAATTATCGGACACGCCGGGCGTTAATCATGCCCACGATTAATTAGAGTTTAAATCGATGAAATGGATTTCGGTTGCTTTGCTCAGATTCGCTCAAAGCCATCACTATTTCGTTTTGTTATAAATGATAAATTAAATCACTTACTGACTAAAATCTTAAAGTATTCACGTTCAAAGCATATTTTATATACAATCTACATTTTAAAGTAAATTATATTTAGCATTATATTATAATTATATAAAAAATTGTTTATCAAGGTGTTCATGTGTATGTACACTATCTAGTATAATTATCGATTATAATCTATATAATTATACATTACTATAATTATAGATTCCAACTAATTATATTTGATTATATAAGTACAATTACAGATTTTAATAAGATACATTAGTAAACATACGGTGATTTCGATGCTTGAGTAGACATCACCCTGCAACATTTCGAACCACCTAATTATCGATTAGAATCTGATCGAAATCTGAAAAACCCTCTGACATCATTTTTCTGATATTTAACTGCACTGTTCACGTAGGTTTCGCTTTCACTTTATGACATTTAAAACGCGTTAATATAACCTGTTACATTTTTACAATTTTTAAAACAATTTAGGCGTTTCAAAGGAATAAAAATATCAAACGAAAGTGCAAAATTCAGGTGTACTGACCCGAAATATTTTAAAGAGATAATCAAAAGAATTATTCTGAAGAATTTCTCAATTTTATTCGACTTCAAGCAACGTCGTTCGAAAGTATTACATATAAATAATTCCCACAAGCTTATAAATTCTCTTCTCGTTAACGAATTACAAGTGAAATTTGTTACGCAATTCTATAAAAATTTTTATAGGATTTTGGTTAAATAAAACTTGATGAGAACTTGTTTTTAACGCGCGTTTCACGTATGTGAGCGGATGTTCTATACATGCTTAAAGTTGATAAAAAATTGAGAAAATCCAAGAACCAGAGGGTAATATTCATAAATCACTTATTACGCGCGAGCCTGCGTATCTTGAGAAGATCTGGATACCGCCTCTGCTTTTCGCTCGGATCTGTACGATCATCGCGATCGACGGATCGCGCAGCAGGTGCTACGCAAGGTGTAATGGACCACCTACTGCGAGCTGCCACGGTAAAGACTCGACGAGTACAAAATCCTTTCGCAAAATCAGACCGTTCGAAAGAGGAAGAAAGCTATACTGGGGAATAGAACATAGTTTAGATCTGGTCCAGATCGATTATCCGCTGTGTCTGGATATCATACGATCCGATCGTACACGTGTGTGAAGTTAGGAGTATAGTAACTCGAGACCTTGGAAATTTAGAAGTATGGTCTTGTAATTTATTAAATTCAGAAATTAACAAATCTATAAAGAAGTGGAGGAATGTTCAATTGCCCATGTTCAATTTACTGAGGATGATTAACAAATCTATAAACCTGGAGGTACAGTAATATCAAGTTCCTATTTAGCAACTTAGTAAATTCAGAAATTAACAAATCTATAAACTTGGAAATACAGTAATATGAATTTTCTCATCTTGTAAGTTGCTACATTAGAAAGTGACAGATCTATAAAATTAGAAATACAGTAATATCAAACTCCACATCTTGCAACTTCCTAAATTCAGAAATTAATAAATCCACAAACTTGGAACCACAGAACTGTCAAATTCCCCACCTCCAACTTACCAAAATACAGAAACTAATGTCCATAAATGTGGACCCTAGTTCCCCAACTTCCACCTCGCTAAACCGAAAAATGGAGAACCAGTCCATCGAACAGCATAAAAATCTCCCATTTCAGAAACGTTGAAAGCGAATTACCGACCGTAAGAAAGTCAACCCACGATCAGAAAGCTACCTACAATTGTCCGCGAATGCATGCCACTTGCCCGAGCGTGTACCGCGCCCTGGTGAGCGCGGTCATCACCGGCGCTGCATGAATGAACTTTGACATTTGAGAGACCAGAGCAAACGGAAGCGTGTACGTGGCCGACCTTAAGCCTCTGGAAAGGATCTCGAGAGGATCTGTTCCGGCTACCATGAGAACCTTACCTACTGCCTACTTATGGCGAGAGCCAGACGGAGCCGAAGAAGAGAGCGAGGAGGGAGGTCGAAGTGCCTACTTACGACAACCGCGATCCCTCGTAAACATCGGATGAAGGCCTCCTGGGAATCCGCGGCAGAAACAAGGATACCAGGTGCACTCGTCCTGATAACGACCCTGGAAGTGCTCGACCCGCGGAACATCACATTCCGCCGATTTTTTGCGCCGATGGCAGATTTACGAGCGGCGGCGACGCCGGCTGCAACGCTCGGTAACCACCATTCAAATTCAGTATTACGCGCCCTGGGATATCCTTAGCCACCGTACAGTCGACGGCAAATCTACTTTACCTAGAACGGGGAAACTTTCTTTTCGGTTTCTGAGATATTTGGGTGCGCAATGTATGGGAGAGCGGTGAGAGTTTGGCTGGCGTAGGAATTTCAGGAGGCAATGTGGAGACTTTGAGCTTTGATGTGGAGTATGAGAATAAGTGGATTTCGATGTGTAGGAACTTTGGGACGTAGGAACCTGTGGATTTAAGGATTTGTGGTACTTGTGGATTTAATTGTAAGAATTTGTGGACGTGGGAAGTTGTTGATCTAAGAATTTGTGGATAAGTGAACTTATGGACCTAAGGATTTGTGGACAAGCTAACTTGTGGATCTAGGGATTTGTGGACAAATGAACCTGTCGATCTAAGAATTTGTGGATATCGGAACTTGTAGACCCAAAGATTTGTGGACAAGTGAACTTGCGGACCTAAGGATTTGTGGACAAATGAACTTGTGGACCTAAGGATTTGTCGATAAATAAACTTGTGGATCTAGGGATTTGTGGACAATTGAATCTGTCGATCTAAGAATTTGTGGACATTGAAACTTGTAGATCTAAAGATTTGTGGACAAGTGAACTTGTGGACCTAAGAACTTGTGGACAAATGAACTTGTGGACCTAAGGATTTGTAAACGAATAAACTTGTGGACCTAAAAATTTCTAAACAAATGAACTTATGGACCTATGGATTTGGAATCTACACATTTAGGAGATAGTTATATAAAATTCTGAAATCCACAAACTTGGTAGTTAAATATTTAGTATTCTGGAATCTAGAAATATGAGAGTTGGATTCATAAACCTCAGAAATCTGAATATTTACTAACTTACAAACTTGCAAATTGAAAACACATTAAAATTGAAAATAAGAGCAAATAAAATCCCATTTGAACATATAAACACTTGATAATTTAAAAATTGTCAAGTTTTTGTCCCCATCGAAAGTGAGCCTAAGTTGAGTGTACCACAGCGATAAGAAGACGCGGGAGAGCAAAACGCATCCGGAGAATGTTATTGGTTGATTTCTCCACTTCCATATGGTTACCGGTCGATCGTGTTGATAGTACGCTTAGGATAACGTTTGGACTGAGATCATGAGTAATTACGATTACGGTGCTTCGACTACTTAGCTGGTTATCGATCATTCATATCTTCGACTGAATTTCATGGACCAGCTGTTCGCATGAGGAAATGGAGATTGAACGTTTCGATTGGTTCGATTAAGTTCGTTAGCGATATTTCAACTGTTCTGCACCGGTTGAGATTAAATATTAGGTTGTTACGTATTAAATGACGGGTTTCGAAACGTAGAAAGTGTAACGTGCGCTGAGGACAAATGTAGCTTCGTGTCAGGTTAATTCTGTGACTTATGATTTATTTGGCAGTTGCGTCAGTCGGTTTTAATAAATTATTACTGCAACGTTGAGAATAAGGAAAATTTAGAATAAGGAAAAAGGAAAATTGAACTGTTCAGTGTGTTTTGAATTAGGGGATTCTTGATTAGATAAATTATGATTGTTGTTCAACTTTAAAATCAATTGTGGTACGAATATAATTTTTATTTGTTATGTCTGAAGTATATTACGAGTGCGGTAATATTATAAGTAAAAGGTTTCGAGTTTGAAGAAGATAAAGATATTTCATCCCTAATCTTAATATTAAATGACTTTGGTAGTTAATTGTTTCAAGCAAGAAAATTAGCTCGTTAAATATTCCCTCGTTCCTAACAACTCTATTAAGATCTTCATTTCAAATCACATATTCAACACAATTTTATGACATAAAACCACGGTACTAGCATATCAGCTTGAGGGTATAAATCGATGCAAATGAATACATAAAACCATGATTAATATTATCGATATAATGTGCTTCCAGTTACACCGTGCAATAACGTATTTTGAAACGTATAAAATCAATACGATTTGACGACATAAAGCAACCATAAAAGAGCACTCATATTTGAAGCTTCAAAGAAATTTCATCGACATCCTTGCAATCAAGCTGATCGATTGAATTAAATATACTGTTTTGCATTGTTTATTAGGTGTATTATGATTCAACGAGCCAGACATTTTAATCAAACAATTATATTCATTTTCATCAAAGAATATTCCACAAGTTCTGTTTTAAATTACTGTCATGTTATCGAATCAGACATTTTATGATGCAAAATGCAGCGGTTTAATATTTCAGTTTATCTTATGAGTTAAATTTAATTCATAGCTCCTTTTTACTCACATCTTTAAGTGCGAATGTGGGTTATAAATTATATGCTAAAATTATGGCTTTGGTTTATACAGGGTGTCCCATATGTAGTGTAGATCCTTGAAATAGTAGCTAACGTGATTCTGAATTTTTCCCTCTGCAAAAATGGGGTTTGCAGCTCCGTTTTTGAATTATTAAGGAAAAACACGGACCAATCAGAGCGCGAGGATTACGCATGCGCAGACGCGAGAGCGGCAGCTTCGGATAACGCGTAGTTATCCAACGCGTGGTAATCCAACGCGTAGTAATGCAACGCGTGGTAATGCAACGTGTGGTAATCCTACGCGTAGTAATCCAACGCGTGGTAATACAACACGTAGTAATACAGCGTGTGGATATCCAACGCGTAGTAATCTAGCGCGTGCATATTTAACGCGTAGTAATTCAACGCGTAATAATGCAACGCGTGGTAATTCTAAGCGTAGGAATCTAATGCGTGGTAATCTAACGCGTAGTAATCCAACGTGTGGATATCTATCGCGTAGTAATCCAGCGCGTGGATATTCAACGCGCATTAGTCCAACGCATAGTAATGTAACGCGTGGTAATTCTAAGCGTAGAAATCTAATGCGTGGTAATCCAGCGCATGGATATTCAACGCGTAGTAATCCAGCGCGTGGATATTCAACGCGTATTAATCCAATGCTTAGTAATGCAACGCGTGGTAATTCTAAGCGTAGGAATCTAACGCGTAGTAATCTAACGCATAGTTAACCAACGCGTAGTAATCCAACGCGTAATAATCCAATGCGTGGATATTCCACGCGTAGTTAACCAACGCGTAATAATCCAATGTGTGGATATTCCACGCGTAGTAGTACCAAAATTCTATATCGATAAATAAATCCATGTCAAAAAATAAAAATTCCCAACTTCATCACAGTGTATAATATCTCTTTAAATAATTTTAAACATCAAATAAATGAAACGAGAAAACACCAACGTTTCGTTTACCAACGAAAGCTCAGCAAACAAAGCAATAAAAGTGAAACGACGAAATTCTATCGCGAAAATTTCGCCAGCGGTTTTAAAGGCAGAAAAAGGTCTGGTTCAGCCAGAAGAAACACGGAAGCAAATCTGAGCCGCGTTACCTAATTGCTCCTCGACGATGGCAATTAATGCTAATTTAAATTCGCCAGAAACGTTCTCCGCGCGTTTGTTCGGTGTGTAAGTCGGTTATGCGAACTATGGCCCGAGGAGAGAAGGCGCGAGTAACAGCAGCGGTGTTATGCGGCGCTACGCGAGGAAGAAGAAACGGAGAGGACGATGAAAAACGAGCACCGAGAAGAAGAAACCAGAAACAAGATCGAATCAGCTGAGAGGGAAGCCGCCTTCTGGCGAGCTCGACAGAATGCTTCCTTAAATCAACGATACAAGGCAGATTTGTCAAAGGGAAACTGGACAAAATCGAGCAATTTGTTTGCCAAAGACGGCTACCGTTCTCTGCGTTTGTCCCGAAATTCTCGCTGTTTCCGAGGTAAAATACTTTTGTCAATGTTCTTCGTGAAATTTACACTTTTCATGAAATTTACTTGTTTTGGAAATTTGTATTAAATAGGGATGATTATTATGGGCTTGCATTATGGACTTTTATCGTATATTATATAGGACTTTTGTCTGGGGTAGATTATGTGTCGCAGGGTATGGATAATGAGGGGTATGTTTTGAGGGTATGGATAATGAAGAGTAGACCATGGATAAGTAAATAGTTCTTGGGAAATTTGAGAAATTAAAAAACTGAAGAATTGTAAAATTGTAAAATTGCAAAATTGTAAAATAATAAAATTATAAAAATGTAAAATTATAAAATTATAAAACTATAAAACTTGTAAACTTGTAAAACTATAAAATTGTAAAACCGTAAAATTTCTATACCTCGAAACGCCACCCAATAAAACCCGATTCAAAATGTTTATACCATTGTAAAAATTAATGAACCTAAACAAACAAGCAAAATTACGACAATGTATGCATATAATATCGCCCTTCGATTTATAGTTCACTGTTCCCACGATACAATGCATAATAAAACGATAACGGTATTCCCTGAAAAGCTCTTCACAAGAATATTTGTTCACTCTCTGACACTAGAAAAGCCTATCATATTTACGTCCCGTTATTTCCACTTGGAAGATTGAAAAAGTCCACTTTTCTCAAGAAGGAGACGATAGAAATCGCACTTTCGAAACATACAAAATCAATATATTCCTCGAAAAATGTGTCATTTTAAACCTTTGGTATTTTCAATGACGGAATTTCCATTTTAATCCATATGTATTAGAGAAAAGTATGCTACTATCAATTATAGTAAAGATTCATTTTTTATCTACTGATATATGTAGATACTGGAGAAATTTAGAAATTCTCATAGTTTTATAAATTTTCAAATTTAGAAATTTCAAAATTCTCAGATTTTTCCATTTTTGAGTTTTCAACTCTTCAAATTTTTTCATTTTCAAGCTCACAAATTTCTAAATTTCCAAATTTCCAAGTTTCTAAGTTTCCAAGTTTCCAAATTTCCAAGTTTCCAAGTTTCCAAGTTTCCAAATTTCCAAATTTCTAAATTTCTAAATTTCCAAATTTCCAAATTTCCAAATTTCCAAACTTCCAAACTTCCAAACTTCTATATTTCTAACTTTCCAAATTTCCAAATTTCCAAATTTCCAAACTTCCAAACTTCCAAACTTCTATATTTCTAACTTTCCAAATTTCCAAACTTCCATATTTCTAAATTTCTAACTTTCCAAATTTCCAAATTTCCAACCTCCCGGATTTCCAAATTTCCAGATTCTGAAATTTGAAATCTCCCAAAATTTCCAAATTCAAAATTTTGAAATCCCCAAAATTTCCAACTTCAGAAATTTGAAATCCCCCAAAATTTCCAAATTTAGAAATTTAAAATCCCCCAAACTTCCAAATTCAGAAATTTGAAATCCCCCAAAATTTCCAACTTCAGAAATTTGAAATCCCCCAAATGTCCAAATTCTCAAGCTTTCCAAACCCCAAATTTCCTCTTTCCCAAATAAAACCCCAAAATCCCCAAATTCGCACTGCAGCGTACAAAACGAACGTCCGCTAAAGAAATTCATGCGAGAATATAATTTGCCGTGTGATCCAGGTGTTTGAGAACATCCGAGGACAGATTACACGGTTGCTGAGTAGCTTGCGGTTGATCCCGACGAACGTGGTCTCGTGTTCCTGTTTAGTTTCGATTCAGCAACACGACCGAGCCTTATTACGAAGGCAATAGTCTAACTGTTTTTCCGGATATATCGTTTGGAAAGCTCGCAGAACCGTATATAACGCGGGAAAGGTTTTGCAAATGCTCGCCTCGGTTGTTCGGTAATTGTGCTGTTCTACTTGAAAGAGTTAGCAGTTGAACTGCGTCGGGTTAGTTAAGATATTGCTGGTTATCGTTATATACACATACGTACGTAACTTTCTACCTGTTGAAGTAAAACGTTCGTTGCGTAACCAATGAGCCGAGGTTAATTTGATCAAAGAAGTTGATCGGACAAACAGTCCATTTGAATAGCCGTGTTGTTTTATATACGTTGATGGTAGATTATATTGTCACGTTGGATCTTATGAAATCGACGGGAAATTTCATATTTATTGGTCGTTTGGGATCGTTTGTGGGCTGCATTGTTTTGGGATTTTTATTTGATCGCTCTATTTGTGGTCTGTACGAATTGCGTGGGTTCTTTTATTGGTTGGCAATTTTGGTGATTTGGGGATTTGGAGATTGGGAAAGTTTTAGGTGGGAGATTTGGGGAATATGAGATTTTGAATTTGGAAATTTGGGGGATTGAGTATTTGGGGTTGCAGAAGTTGGGGAAGTAAAAATTTGGGGTTTGAGATGTTGGGGATTTGCAAATTTGGAATTTGAAAGTTGGGAAGTGGACATTTGGAGATGAGAGGCTGGAAAAGTCAGATTTTGGAGTTTGAGAAATTAGAAAAGTGGAAATCTGGGGTTTGCAAGGTGGGAAGTGGAAATTTGGGATTTGAGAAATTAGCAAAATTAGAATTTTGGGTTTGAGAAATTGGCAAAGTGGAAATCTGGGGTTTGAGAAATTGGCAAAGTGGAAATCTGGGGTTTGAGAAATTGTCAAAGTGGAAATCTAGGGTTTGAGAAATTGTTAAAGTGGAAATCTGGGGTTTGAGAAATTGGCAAAGTGGAAATCTGGGGTTTGAGAAATTGTCAAAGTGGAAATCTAGGGTTTGGGAAATTGTTAAAGTGGAAATCTGGGGTTTGAGAAATTGGCAAAGTGGAAATCTGGGGTTTGAGAAATTGGCAAAGTAGAAATTTGGGGTTTGAAAAATTGAGAAAGTGGAAATTTGGAATTTGAGAAAATAAGGAATGTAGACATTGTATATTTGAAAATCCAGAAGCCTGTAAATTGCTGTCCAAAAATTTGACAACCAAAAAATTTCCAAACCTAAATTTCGATAAAGTCCCCAAAGTCCTGAAAAATCCAATAAAAAACTACACCAAATAAAAAAGTCCTAAAAAAAAAAAATAAAACTCGCAAGTCCAAGCGACGCAGACGTAACCTTTGCACGGCAGATCAAACGCAGCAGAACTCGCATAGAACTAAACGTGTAAAAACGAGAAGTGGAGAAGTAGCAGAGGTGTTCAGCAGAAGCAGGAAGTGGAAGGTTTCGAAAATTTCCGCGGCGATATCCGCATGCGAAAGGACCAGCCTTATAAATTATTAATGTCTCCCAAAGGTTTTCCGGAGCGAAGAGTAAACGGCTCTTCGCCAACTTTCCTCTTCATTTCTTCGTTCGTTTTTTTTTTCCTCCCCAAGAAGAGAGTATCGTTCACGAGCTAGCAGCTCGGAGCATCGGGAAAACAAGAATTCGAAATCGTAACTACGAGCCAGGAATGAAATAGAGGAGTCACTAACGACCGATGCAATAACGGCTGAATAAAACCTTAACAATCATAACACGAAAAGACCCGTGGGTTTCTTGCAACATCGATCTTACACAGCCACGGCCAGCGCCCGGAGCTTCGAGGGAGCTTATTACGATCTGTCTTACCTTGAAAACCCATTACTAGCAACCAAACTTTTTTTCACGGTCGTAAACTTTCGTTTCCTAGCAGCGACGATCCGCGCCGAGGCATCCTTACTACCATCTTGTAATCACGAGCCAACGCATTTTTCGCCAGCTTGTAATACGCTTAACGAACCGAACGATTCGCTAAATTGTAGATCGAACGCGGTGCTGACAAACTGGGACACTTTGTTACTAAATTTTGTATGTTGTGCGAACTGTTGGTATATTCCATTTTTGAAGGCATGGATACTTGGTTGTTTTTAGGTTAGAGGGAAATTAAGGAGAATAAAATTTCCAGAGGACTTTTAGAAATCTTAAGGAAAATCTAGGGAGAAGTTCGCTAGGGAAGATCTAGGGAGAATTTGTAGCCTATGAAGAGTTTAGAACCTGAGGAGAATTCATTGGTTGTTTTTTGTTTAGAGGGAAATTGAGGAGAATCAAATTTGCAGAGGACTTTTGGAGAGCTTAGGGAGAATCTAGAGGGAAATTGAGACCTAGGGAGGATCTAGGGAGAACCTGAGACCTAGAGTGAATCTAGAACCTATTGAGAGTTCGTTAGTCTATGAAAAACATGGAGTGGAACTTTGTAATATTACTGAACTCTCAAATATCAGAATTTCAAAATTTTTGAAATTCCAAAACTCTCAAATTTTCAAAACTATAATTGCAAAATTCCTAATTTTCTAAATTCTCAAATTCGCAAATTCTTAAATCCCTAAATTCTGAAATACCTCAATTTCCCAAATTTTCAAATTTTTTATTTCACAAATTCCTAAGCTTCCAAATTCTCAATTTCCCAAATTCCTAAATCCCCAAATCTCTAACTCCACAAATTCCTAAATCCCCAAATCTCTAAATCTCCAAATTCTCAATTTCTCAAATTCTGAAATCCCCAAATTCCTGATTCCCCAAATTCCTAAATCCCCAAATTCTTAAATTCCCAAATTACTAAATTCCTAAATTCCTAAATTCCCAAATCCCTAAATTCCTAAATTCCTAAATTCCTAAATTCCCAAATCCCTAAATTCCCAAATCCCTAAATTCCCAAATCCCTAAATTCCCAAATCCCTAAATTCCCAAATCCCTAAATTCCCAAATCCCTAAATTCCCAAATCCCTAAATTCCCAAATCCCTAAATTCCCAAATCCCTAAATTCCCAAATCCCTAAATTCCCAAATCCCTAAATTCCCAAATCCCTAAATTCCCAAATCCCTAAATTCCCAAATCCCTAAATCCCCAAATTCTGAAATTCCCATATTCCAAAAACCCCAAATCTCTAAATCATCAAATTCCCAAATCCCCAAAATCCTAAATCCCCGAATTCCCAAATCCCCAAATTCCTAAATCACTAAATTCCCAAATCCCCAAAATCCTAAATCCTCCAAATTCCCAAATCCCTAAACTCCTAAAAAGAACTATACCTCCACTCTAAGAAGAACTTAAGAACTACATAAAAGTTTCAACCCAACTACCCCGAGAATCCATAAACACCCTAATTTACAAGAGGACTTAACATCCCTTACCTTCCGCGACTTAAAACAAAATTCACTCCGAACCTAAAGCATCTTCCCACAGTTAAAATAATTGAAAAGATCCAATACTCGAAAGCATCCAATTAATTTATACACCTAATAAATCCGAAAACGATTCGCAAATATGCAGATGGAATAAAACATGCGCGCAAAGATTCGCGTGTGTAGTCACCGGACCGTGGCCGACTACATTTAATTATGTAGAATCTCGTGAAATCCATTTAATCGGCAGATAGAGGCATGTCGATTTCATTCGACCCTTTCAGTGTATCCCTCCGTCCCTGTCCACTCTATCAAGCTCGTATTAATCTCCTTTAAGTTAATGACAACGTTATTCGTATGCAAACGTTCCAGTGAAAACTTGATCGTTCAAGTCAACCAGTTATGTCGTCGATGTAAACAGCACGTCCAGAATGGTTATTTTGTTTACAAACGTACGCAGACTTCCTACTTCTCGCTCGTTCAAACGTTCATTAGCAAAAACAGGACACTCATAACGCGTTCTGAACGTGTAACGAAAATGGTATGTGGAAGAAGTTAAACGATGTATGCGGCTGCTCGTTAACGCAGCTGAATCGACAAATTCATTCGTAATTCAATGTTTAATTGCGAAAAACATACAAATAATATGCAAATTCTTACGGGGATTGTGTAGTTATTTGATAATATATTTTATTTGAGCACGTTTCCAAATTTCTGGGGCGGAATTCTACAGATCTTTAGTTTTATCAATTTTTAGTTTTTCAAGTATTAGATTTTTTTTTTGGTTATCTGGTTGTTGAATATAGTTAATTAGCAATGCATCAATTTTCAAATATAGTTCCTTCACTACAAGTTTTCAGTTTGCAAAACTCAAAAAATTTTGACTTTTGAATCTCAAAAATTTATAATTTTCTGGTTCCAAAATTTCCAACTTCCTAACTCACAAATATTTAATTTCCCAAACTGCCAAATTTCCAACTCTCTAATTTCCCAAGCTCTCAAATTTCCTACTCTCTAATTCCTAAAACTCCCAAATTTCCAACTCTCTAATTCCCTAAACTCTCAAGTGCCCAGCTCTCTAATTTCCCAAGCTCTCAAATTTCGAACTCTCAAATTCCCTAAACTCTCAAGTGTCCAACTCTCCAATTTCCCAAGCTCCCAAATTTCCAACTCTCTAATTCCCTAAACTCCTAAGTTGCCAATTCTCTAATTTCCCAAGCTCCCAAATTTCCAACTCTCTAATTCTCAAAACTACCAAATTTCCAACTCTCTAATTCCCTAAACTTCTAAGTTGCCAATTCTCTAATTTCCCAAGCTCCCAAATTCCCAACTCCCTAATTCCCTAAACTCTCAAATTCCCAACTCTCTAATTCCCTAAACTCCCAAATTTCCAACTCCCTAACTCCCCAATACCTAATTTCCCAAGCTCCGAAATTTCCAACTCCCTAACTCCCAAATACCTAATTCCCCAAGCTCCAAAATTTCCACCTCCCTAACTCCCATACACCTAATTCCCTAAACTCCTAAATTCCTAAATTTGCAAAAGTCACTCATATAAAGGAGTCACACTACCAGTGAAATTAACAGTAAAAGTAGGGAATTTCACCTGGGTAAAATCCTGGACGATAAAAATCCTTATCAAACCCACTCACAAAAAGAGTAATTTCACTTCAAATATTTCAATCGACTAAATTTTAATGCTTTCATCAGGTCTTACCTTTCCCAAATTACGAATTCGCCGGACGTTTTAAATCACCTTTTCCAACGCAACTTTGAAATCTATTAAAATTACCGTCACGATCGATCGCTAGAGAGGGACACGAACTTCGATTCATCGAATTGCAAATACGCACGCTAATTACAGTTCGGACCGTAATAATACGGTTTACCGGCTAATCACCTAACCTGTACACGCAACGCTACTTATCGTTAAAATCTGTTCTATGATACTCCATCATCGATTTCTAGAACGTATCCTAGATATTATCATAGTAATAAACGCGGCAAATAATTTAAACTGTTATTCGTGTTTCGATATGCCTCGGACGATCACGTGATCGAAGCGTTCGATAGAAAATGCATCGGTTGACAGTTACCTTTAACGAAGCGTTGCGAAGAGTCGCGAACTCCGATACCTCCGGCTACAAATTTTTGCTGTTTTTTTTTCACCTTCGCTGTCGCAGGATCAAGATAAACGGCCAAAAAACTTTCGGCTCGAGGACTTTTCACCTTCGGTCAACGCACACCGAGCCATATCGCGTCCAGTCTCAGTTTTCAAATTTCACGTCGAGTAAAACTTGATTTCGATTTTTTTGATTCGAACATGACACGAGTTTCTCGAGTTAAAATTTGTCCGACACGAAAACACTGAACACTGTATGACACAAATCAAAGAACACACGACGACACTGAAACACGACGTAACTCGAAATGTCTCACTGTACGACACATCACGATTCACGCCCGATTCTGTCAATCAAACGATCGCGAATACGTTCAGATTTTCGAGGAAGGAATCTGTTTAAATTGTCACATTTTCCCGCTGACCGTACCGTATCCGAGACGCACGATACGATCCCTATGGTGGCTTGCCACAAACTAACAACGCGGGCAATGCATGGCCGGTCGAGACCAACCGAGCAAGCACGAAAACAACCGAGCCGGTTCCGAGTATTACGTGCGTCGACCGATTGACGGCCGCGGGGCTATTGATATTTCCATGCTTTTGCTAATCTTTTCTCTTGCCGGTCAAATTGATGCAAATTAAATTCTTTTCCCCTTTCCGAAATAAAAATTCCCGATAAACGATATCCTTTTCGATGGTACATCTTTTATAGTTTCCCAGAGTTAATTCGTCGAGCTTTCTCGATTCTTCCGACTTTATTATTATGAATCGCATGTTATGCACTGTACCAAATAATTTAATAAATTCAACAGAATATTAGAATTAAAGTCGAAGCGAAAATAAATTTGTTAATAAAAATGTGTTATTTTATAAAATAAAATAATAATGTCATTTTATAAAACAAAATAATATTATTAAAAACAATAATCATGAGATCGATATTATAATCGATGTGTAACCCTTATTAATTTTGGAAGTGTTAATTTAAGGTGAAAATCTTAAATATAAAAATACGCGAACAGTTATGGAATAAAATATTAAAAGTCAGTATTAAAATAAACAGAAAATGTTTAAACTATGAAGTGATAATTTTGGTTCGTCGATGACTTCGCGGGAAAAAGAAAGATAGTTTAATAGCATAATTTGCGAGAATTCCACGTCTCGTTTAGAAGTCTCGAGTCGACAATGGCGTGCTCGAATTTTCAGTACACGGATTCAGTATGTACTTTATTCATCATTAAACCGTCGGTCCTATCTCATCGTCGGCTTCTCTTTCCCTCTGCAGTAGAGTACATGTCACTGTGACAAATGGCGCGAGGTATGCTCGAGGTTAATGACAAACTTTCCTCGCTGTATCGAGTGGAAGCAAGAGAGGAAGAACAGTGAAGTTTATTTGCTCCGAAGCAGCTCGAAATAGGCGCAATAGCTCACATATCAACGCGCGTGAAACGAAAATATTAAGAATTGAAGTCAAACGAAGTACAGATTATTAATATTAAGAAAAAGACAAATCTGCGTTGAACGTTTCGAAAAAGCGACAGATAACTTGTCGTCGATTAATTCACATGTCTTCACTCTATAAATCTCTCAGTTTATATTTATTAAAAACTAATAAATCCATCGTTTGTAATTAATGCGTGATTTCATTTTTCTACGCCGGTTCGAATTTTACGATCATTTTATCTTACCACGGGTACTTGTTTCCCCTACAGCAATTAAGGTGTTAACTACAGGAATCCAGATTATTTTAATCGCTTCGTTCCATCAAACGCGGATGCATCCAGTGCAACATTTCAGTACTTTCATTTTTCTCCCACTAAATAACGCATGTAAAAGAGAAATGAAATTCGCACACTATTACGAGGAAATATTCCACGAAATATTTAACATATTTCTAAACGGTCATAAAACGTCAGCCTCGAGGCAACCACCGCGCAAGGCTGGCTCGAATGAAATACAACATCGAGTCAGACTTTACATACGCTAGCAAAGGGTTACATTAACGCCGCGAAGGAATTTTTATTTTCAATTCAATTATAAAACTGCCCATTTTCTTCGACGATTGTTCACACGAGACTCCTTTCATTATCATATAATACAGGGTCCACAATTTGGAAACCACACATGTTCAAACAGTTTATACAGTAACATTAGCTTTAATTTGTAACGCTGTCTGCTCGAAGAAAAGTTACAATTTCTAACTGGTAAATTGGTCGGTCTTGACAAATTGTCGTGGACCAAGATCGTGTCCATTTTCTTCCACGATTGTTCACACGGGACTCCTTTCATTGTCATATAATACAGGGTCCACAATTTGGAAATCACACATATTCAAACGCTTATGCAGTAACGACATTAGCTCTAATTTGTAACGTTGTCTGCTCGAAAAATCTGTAACTTACAATTTCTAACTGGTAAATTGGCCCGTATTATTACTTGGCAAATTATCGTGGACCAAGATCCACATAACCGATTGACCGTCGAGAGCTTGCAAATTATGTAATTCGCCTAGTGCAGAGTATCGTTAGATCTCCACCCTTCAGGTCGGTTATTCCTCTCGGATCATGATAAACCTCGAAAACTGGAAGTCGAGGAACGCGGTTGATAATTCTCGAGACTTACGCTTCAATAAATTCGCGTATCTTATCGCATCGTTATGTTTCCCGGCGGCGAGACAGGCCAACAACGAGTGGCGTTCCTTTAGCGAGCTCGAACGATCGTTCTCGTGCTGACAATGAATCCCATACTCCGTTTGACTCTGTTAATGGCTCCGACCGTCACATCGTAGCAAGTTCAACGATCGAGCACCGTTAGTTTTCTAGCCGGCGACCGCGAGGGAAGAAGAACGCTCCGACGTCCAGACCCGTGGATTTTTGGCTATTTTCGACTTCAAACATCCCCACCGTAGTTTGTCTCTTCATCGTACGCTTTCGTGCACGGGAAGAAGAACATGCTCGTCTGGCTAATTTCAAATGCTTTATTTTCACGACCGGTTTACCAGCATTCGCTGCTAACTGTATAAGTTAGGAGTGGTCGATAGGCCGCTTAGACGTCTCTATCCGGAACACGCTACGGGCGATTATAAACAACGCGACTGAGCCATCACACTGGAATCTTCGATTGTAAGAATACAGTAGGCTCACGTTATATTGCACCCTTCACGAGTCTACAATCGAAACTGGATTATACAGGATGTACGCCGGACTTTTGCAATGTCATTGGCAGACGAGGTAGCGATTTTGCTTCGGGTCTTGGGAGATCGATTCTGTGAACGTTCACACAATTTCCAATTTTTGTGCCTTCGAGTTCTTTAACTTCTGAACTTTCAAACTTCTAAAATCTCAAATGAATTGTGATTATGATAATAAACATATCACATTTTTAAACCTACTTCTCAAACTTCTTAAATTTACAAATTCCCATATTTCCAAAATTTTAAAATCTGAAATATATGAATTCCAACTATCATAATAGAAATATCAAGTTCCTAACCTTTCAACTTCCCAAATTCCTAAATCCCCAAATTCTTAAATTTCTAACTTCCCAAACCCCAAATCTCTGTATTCATCAATGCAATAAATACCAAAACAAACTGCACACGTGTTCCAGTTTCAAGGAAAATAGTATCCAGTGCTCTCCTATGTAATTACAAACAATTTCGAATGAAAGAAAATCGAAGAAGTCGATAAAACGATGTAGTTCTTGCGACAAGGTATCTAGGTCCGGCTGTAAGTATACAGTATCGGTAAGTAGAATCAGGTTGAATATCAATGTAGAGAGCGAGCAGGAGGCACACTTATCGTTGACACTGTTTGGAGCCATCCTGTTGGCAGAAAGTTGTTTATACCGCGTTTTCTGCCGATTTTCTTGCCTTCTCGTTAGTGAATGGAAGATCTCGATGGTAAAACGATCACGCGCGTTACTTGCCGTACGTGTTCCCATTCGCACACGGCAGCTGACCCACTGCTTTTAAGGTAGGACAGCATCTCAGTGAAATTTAGATCGTCGCCGTGTTAAACGGACAGATTTATTGCTCATCCATGATGTGCCTAATAATTTAACGTCGACCGTTGACATTCACTACCCTGTTTTTTAACACTGGGTTTACGGGACGCGTTATTTTGACGCATTTTTTAGGAAAATTACAAAAATTGTTTACATTGTTATTTTATCTTGTACTGACTTTTATACATTGAACGAGGTAAATATGTATTGAGGTCTATTTTCTTCGAAAGCTTTGAAATATTAAAATGTAGAGACAGGTATATAAGAAATGTCCGTAAACCTACTGTTAAATGAATCGTCTAATTCAAAGTATAGTACAAAGTAACTGAATGTCATTTCTAACTTCAAGAACCGCTATATGCTTTTGATTGCAGTAATTAATTGCATATTTACTGCAATGGAGGCAAATGTGTAGAATAATATTGTGGACTAACATGCAATGTGCTATGCACCCAGTGTAATATGTCATAAAGACTACTATGTAATTTTCGATCTACTTTTGTTTTCGTTCCATAGATTATAAGGTACTTTTTTCGATATATGAAATTGTCTCGTTTAAAATAAAATAGCATGGAAGTTTAATGATTGATAGAAGAATTTTCTACGGATTCAAGCACGAGGTTCGACACGAGAACGGAAGCTGAAACTGTTATCGCGAAGTCGATCGCTCTAAACGACACATGATTACTTCCCGTAATCCACAGTTACCATTTTATTTAACACGAATGCATTATAAACGCCCGACATACTACTCCGAGAAGTATCTTATTACGACAATATGTTTCCCGACGGGTATCATCAGAGTATAAATTTGTTCGGAATTATCCTGGATCACGGTAGGCGACTATAAATTTCACCAATCGCGCTACGTTCCTTTCGCCCTTAGCCACCGATCAGCTTGGATAATAGAATTTATAATAATTGCCTTGTTACTAGAAATTGAAAAGTAACATTGCCGCCACCTAGGAGTATTACTTCGCAGAAACAGTGAAAATTCATTGTTGGTCATTCACATTTTTTGAGTAGCATCAACCTCCTATCGTTTGGAACAAACACTTGTTCTGAGGAGCAAGGAGCAAATTAAAATCTCTTTATAATGCAAATTACTAGACTAAACTGATACACTATAATCGTTTGTCAGGAGTGTAATAAGAAGTTTCGTTAACACATTGGCCACATTTATACATGATCAAAATTCAGATATTATGAAAATAGCAAACAAGGTCTGTGGACAATAGAGGTGTAATTTGATGAAATTTTCACTAATTTTAGTTAAGTTAGTTCGACTGTATTTATCAACTGACTGCAAATGCTTTTAACCAGAAAACTTCGCAGTATTAAAAATATAACATTTAAGAAAGTAGTCCGAACTTCAGAGAAGAGATTGAAAAGGATCTGAACTTTGAACTATCAAGTATTGGAAAATGAAATGAAGTGCAAAGAAGACCAAAGCTGAAACCTTATAGAAATAATAATAACCAAGTTGATTTATTATATAAACATATATATAGAGTGTACATCCTATGTACAGAGTATATATATTAACTGAAAAACTGATATAAAAGAAAATAGTTGTAAAAATTCTATACCAGCATTCACCAAAGAATCTTTAGTAAAATTTCCCATTCACTCTCTTATACAGACATCTATACTATCCAATCTTCACTGAAATCACTTGAATGGACCGTACACCATAACAGAAAAAAAAGATCAGGATTCAACGAGCGAATCGAATGACCCATATTATTCCGTGCACGTATCTGGCACGAAGTTCACCGGATGTCCAGCACGCGATATCGAGCTATCGACGGCAGCATGGTCCAAACGGAGCGAAAAATATCGATGTCTGACAGAACAATGCAGAAACTTCGACAGCTCGACTACATCCAGAAACTCGGCGGAAAGAAGAACGGAGAATATTCATGGAACAAGGACAACATTCTCCGTAAGTTTCCTCAAGGATTCACAATTCATGCTTTTGTTCGTCTCGTCGGGTTCCGTCATGCTCATCGCATTCCTGTTTCATTATGATTTATATAAAATTCATGTTTCGTTCTTTGCCTAATTTACTTGGTATTTATTTATTTATGGTGGTTTAAGGTGGTAGATGGTTTATGATATTCTGTTGGGAGATATTGGGATTTGGGAGATTGGGAAATTGGGGAATTTGAAAATTTAGAGGAATGGGAAATTAAGGGTTTAGAAATTTGGAGAAATGGAAGAGCAGGGATTTGGTAATTTGAGAATTTGAGAATTTGGGAATTTGGGAATTTAGGAATTTGGGAATTTAGGAATTTGGGAATTTGGGAATTTGGGAATTTGGGAATTTGGGAATTTGGAAATTTGGGAATTTGGGAATTTGGGAATTTGGGAATTTGGGAATTTGGGAATTTGGGAATTTGGGAATTTGGGAATTTGGGAATTTGGGAATTTGACGATTTGGGGGCTTAAGAGTTGGTTACTTAGAGATTTGAATATGTGAGAGTTTGGGGATTTGAGAATTTGGGACTTGGAAGATTGGAAAATTCGAGAATTTGGAAATTTGGAGAAATGGGAAATCAAGGGTTCAGAAATTTAGAGAATTTGGAAATTTGACGACTTGGGGACCTAAGAATTGGTCCCTTCGAGATTCGAATATATGGAAGTTTGGAATCTTCAGAATTTGGGATTTCTAAGATCAAAAAATTGAGAAACTTGAAAATTTCAAGAACGAAGAAATGAAATATTCAGAAATTTATAAATTTATCAATTGATCAATTTGGAAGTTCAGAATTTTAGAAATAAATATTCGGCAATATGCTGCATGTTCGTTCCCACACAGCAGAGTTCACTGAGAAAGTAGGCAAGGTGGCTCTCAAGTCCCCCTTCCAACTTACTCCACAGTCGTTTAATAAGAATTCACAGTCTTCACAAAAAGTAAACAACTCAGCCATCAAAACATGGAACTCTATAAAAGGAAAATTCGCCGGTTAGACGAACGCAGAACCGTAACCGTAACCGTTTACGTATGCGAACGCATTCGTAGCTCATCGCGTACATGAAAGCAGATCCGTTGACAAGGAAGAAGAAGCAAGAAAAAGAAGCGAGTGGAGAACGAGGCGACCAAGAGGAAAATAGAGAGTACCTGGCATTTGAAATCACTCGGCGATTCGCGCGTTTGAATAAATCTAACGGTGAACATCCGCACGGAGAAGGGAGAAGAAGAGGAAGAGGAATCCCAGTTCCTTCGTGACTTCTTCTTCAGGGTTCCTGGCGAATTTATCGCGGCCTTGCTCGCGGTTCCACGCCTCGAAGAATCGAGGAACCGTTCGACCGATTTTACGCTCGTACGAAGCCTCGGCTAATTTACGAGCGGAGACGCCGCTTGTAAAACGGCTCTTAAGGACGCCTAAACGTGCTGCTCGACTGATGTATGGAGAAACGAGCACCGGTTGCACTGGCTACCGGCGAAAGAACACGATCCTCATCGCTATAAAGTCCCCTACGTTCTGGACTTTCTCTTCAACGTCAGGTGAATTCGGTCTGCCCTGCAACTTGGGTCGATCGTTCACATTTTTGAAACATACGTAACTTAGAACAGTATGATGTACCAGATGTTTAGAATATTTTAGCATATGATCTCTGTGTCAAGCTTAGGTGACACAGGACTTGAGCTAAACAGTATTGTTCACATTTTTGATGCCTGCTACATAATTTTGTCTAGTGAATAGTACAATTTACCTGGTATTTAGAATACCTTAACACGTTGATCATTGTGTCAAGTTTAAATGACACAGGAATTACTTGAGCTAAATTAATTAGTTTAGCAAACTTCAAGTTTGGAATTCATATTCCACAGATACCACTTTGTGACATTTCTATGTTATCAAACAGCATATATAGCTGTTTCTAAACTAGGCATAAACTATGCAACCAAATATCGTTCACCTAATTCAAACTATATAATACAATTTCAATATGATTAATACATTGACCACAAAAACTGATATTTCTGATGAGACATACTGTATAGTCCATTAAGAACATGGAAACAGATTTTTAACCTTTTTATTTCATCTTGTTAACCATTAATATACATCATTTAGATCATCATGTAGATCATCATCTGAACATTAAGAACCCTGAAAAGTTTGTTTTATTTTTTTTTCTGTAAATAATCAATTTAACTGAATTCGTCCATGCGACAATGGTCAACCTGTTAGGCTAATGAACAAAATGGAAATATATGAACAAAAAAATTCAACCAACAAATATATATATCTAATAGATTAAATATATGTATTTAATCTATCAAATAGATTATATTTGACAGAAACAAGATTTGTGGAATATTATCGCAGAAAAAGTACAAAGTTAATCATAATTCATTTCATAACCGCACTCGATGTCATAAGAAGCGAAGAAAAACGTTCGAAAGTCTCGATGACAAGGAAAAGAATAAACTTACTTTCGATATGAACTCTCCAGACAAAATAAAGTGATCCGGAAATTCAATAGAAGGAAAAATGCGGCGACTTTCCGAAGAAGAAGAAAATTTCCCCGTACGTGTTCACGATGCCAAATGAGAGTACATTAATTGCGGATGTAACTTGCGGCGCGTTACGATTCCATCATTAAGCATGTTTACACAGCCTACGAAGCGAATAAATGTCTGCTTCTATTATTCTTGCGTCTCTGTTACGTGTGTCTCGTTTATAGAACCGTTTGAAGAACAATGTTCCAGTGAATTTCTATTCATCACTAATCGCGCGTTTCATTAACCTTTTCAGTATGTTTATGTAATAACCGGTTTGTGCATTTAGATTAAGCGACGATAAATTGTACAAAGTTTGAGTTATTGAAGTATCAATTAAACGAATGTAACTTTTCAGGATAAACGAGTTTCTCTTATCTGAAATTCTTTTGATAGGTTTTTATAATTATGAAATAAAACTACCGATTTAGTTGAGAACAGGTTAACTTGCGGTCTGTCCATTTCACCTGGCTATTATTACGGAAACGGATATAACCGCGCAATCGAGGCTAACTGTTTGTGTGTCAAACTGATGCTGAAGATTCCTGCATTTCTTATAATAGTCAGGTTGCATGTTATTCTTGACTTCCGCGTATTTCTGTGTATTGTAGATGCAATCGATAAAATGTATACGTTTAAGAACTCTCTTTACAAAATTTACACTTCCTGCACAGATCAAAATAATCGTTATTCGCTTGATCCAAACTTATCCTTAAATACTTGCTATATATTCTTTATACGTAATAAATTAATTTTATCAGCCATTTGCATTAAGTGGACATAAATAGTCTGACGTAATTTGATCACATACCTAAAACCTCCTAACAGTACAAACAGGTTAATTTGCTTCCTCATACTTTAGAGCATCTAACCATGAATCACACCGAACATTTAAAGAATTCACTATAGAAAGTGCAAATCTCGTAATACTATCCTTAAAAGCATCAAATACGAGCCTATAATTTATAATCAAGTATTGAATACTGTTTCTCTTGAATCAATTACAGCACACTATTTCATCGACTATTCTCAAAACTTTCAGCATCGCCGACGTGCCGTATATTCGCATAAATTCTTCGCTGATTTTAATCACTATCAGTTGTAAACAGACAACTGGAAATAAACCTGCCACGTTCAAGATCCACGTATACACGAGTGAATTAAATCAACCATAATAATATGCTTCTCGCGATACGACCGCTCGTAAACTTTCTTCGTGTCTTTCTAATTGGCCCATGTGGGTGATTACCGACGTAATGTGCAATAATCCTGTAAGGTACAGTCGGCTGTAATGTATGCTTCCTGTGGATAAGGATACATATGACAGGACAAACAATTTTTAATTTCCAAATTTTCGGATTTTTGGACAAATTACTAAGTTTCATTTCTAGACCGCAAGATCCACAAATATTTATTGTGGATTCACAAATATTTATTGTGGTCTTTAGAGTGACATTTAGAGGGACATATTGTACTTCATTTGAAATTAAAAATGAAATATTGCTGTGATTAAAAATTCCTAGTACTATACGTGACACGGTAAAAGTTTAACCATTTTTAGATATTTAAAACGATAGCTTTGATAAGCGAAAATTTAACAATTTTAAGATACTTAAAACCCGAAATCCCTATATTTCGATATCACCACAGACCCAAATTCCAACATTCCGAAATCCCTATGTACCTAAATTTCTGCATCCCGAAATCTCCATATACCTAAATTTTTACATTTCAAAATACCTATACACACAAATTGCCATCGTCTCAAAATTCATATATACCCAAATTACTATCGTCCTGAAATCCCTAGATACCCAAATTCCCACATTCCAAAATCCCTAGATACCCAAATTCCCACATTCCAAAATCCCTAGATACCCAAATTTCTATCGTCTTGAAATCCCTAGATATCCAAATTCCGATCGTCCTGAATCCCTAGATATCCAAATTCCCATCGTCCTGAAATCCCTACATACCCAAATTTCTATCGTCTTGAAATCCCTAGATATCCAAATTCCGATCATCCTGAAACCCTAGATATCCAAATTCGCATCATCCTGAAATCTTCAGATATTCAAATTCCCATCGTCCTGAAATCCCTAGATTCCCAAATTCCCATCGTCCCGAAATCCCTAGATATTCAAATTCCGATCGTCCTGAATCCCTAGATATCCAAATTTCCATCGTCCCAAAATCCCTAGATACCCAAATTCCCATTGTCTTGAAATCCCTAGATATCCAAATTCCGATCGTCCTGAATCCCTAGATATCCAAATTCCCATCGTCCCAAAATCCTTACATACCCAAATTCCCATTGTCCCAAAATTCCTATATACTAAAATTCCCACGTCCCGAAATCCCCATATACCTAAATTCCTACATGTCAAAATCCCTATATACCAAAATTACCATCGTCTTAAAATCCCTAAATACCCAAATTCTTATATTCTCGAAATCCCCATATACCTAAATTCCTACATCTTAAAATCCTTATATGCCCAAATTCCTCCCATCCTAAATTAACAAATTTCCCAAAAAGAACAAGTGTGAGACTCCTATTCGCTTGTCAATTTTTTGTTAAGGTAGCTATATTTGCAGTAGACTGTACATCCGAGAAAAGCAACGGCAACATGTTCGAGACGATCGGCACGAGACGATACGTATAACGGGGGACAAGGACACAGCTCTAGTCCAGTCGGCCTCGAAAACCTCCGTATGCCGTTATTATTCCCGTCACCCGTTACTCGACGAGGGAAATAAAAAGAAGAGCATGCCGCCGAGTCAGTGGGTTTATGCCCGACGCATATGGCGGCCCAATGTTTCTCGGTCTGCTTGCCGTTCTCGTCGTTGAAAGTCGCGATTTTTATCGATGCCCCTGTGCATTTCGCGAGACGATGCGAGCATTTTTCCGGAAACAGACGACGGGATTTCACTGGGATATGCGAGGAATTTCAGGAGCCATTGTGGGTGTGTTCGCTACGATCTGTTTCGAATACGCGTAGGCAGTGTTACTATCCTTTTAATCGATAAAGATCGGAAATGTTCGCAATTACTTAATTTATGACGCGATTCTATTAATGTAAGGTGCTGGTAAGAGGTCACTGTCGTAGGAGATTAATATCTTGCAAGTAGACTTTTCACACTTTGCTAGGAATTTTTAATCAAGGCTTTATGTATCTGAAAATTTTCGCGTATCAAAGTTTTAAGAAAGGTTAAATTTTAACCATTTTAAAAACGACCGACGTATAGTGAATTACGGTGAATTCAAGAATCGAGGGAGAGTCGATATTATTGTGAAAAGAGTGCGGTTTATGCGACGCAAAGGAAGTCGATGCGCGGATAGCAATTGAGAATTTCCTCTCTCGAGTTTCTTTACTTCCCCTTTTCGCGAACTCTTCCACTAGCTCGCATCTCTCGGAAGTTTCCACCGTCTGCGAGCCACCCTATCGTTTTTATTCTCCTCTGTTTCGTTGCAGCCTTCTGAGGGAGGAAAGAAATTATTGAATGCCGTGGGTGCGACGTCGGCCTAAGAAGTTCGAAAGGGCCGCGGGTCTTTAGCCCGGAATCGTTTAAGATAGAGAAAATGCATCCTGGTCCAACTTTTTCATCCCCTCTGTCCCGTTCAAAGCGGCTGAACTCGCGTTGTCGTTTCTGCTCGCGAGACGGGGTCGATAATGCCTTAAACCTGTACCTTTTCGAGATCAACGCAAGAAATGAAAATTCGGAAGATACAGACCATCTCTGATTTATCGAGGGGGTGGTATTGCTTGTTCATTAAACATTCATGCTTGTAAATTCCGCAAATTCAATTTGTTCGATTGCGACCGTATGAATATTCAACGGGGGATTGTCGAGATGCTTTCTCGAATAAAAATTGAGACTCGCTGCGATGTTTTTAATGATAAAATGGCTAACGAGTACCAATTGATCCGGTATTTTATTGCTTTCGGGGAGTGGGAAATATTTGATGGGCTAAAAATATTTTTCGTTACATTCCGATTTTTTTATATACGCTAGTACAAATATTTTCAAACATTTTATTAATTTGTAACTTATATTTCTGATACAAGTATTACTAAATATTTAATTAATTTATACATTGCATTATTTTATTGCTTTTTAAAATTTTATATTAATGAGTACTTCGATCACTGTACCACTATCGCCATCTACCGATGGAAAATGAATGAACATAATAAAAAATTGCAATTTTTATTAGGTTATCAATTTTTATGTCAAGTGTAAAGTATATAGTAATCACAATATGATATAAAGAAATTATGGATGTGACATTTTGTTTGAAATCAAAATTCTAAAAACCTGCGCCTACGGATTAGAAATGTTACAGCCATCTAGTGGTAGACTCTATAAATTAATAGTTTTGAATTTTGCGAACGTCTTTTATAATCTAATATGACTTTCTTCATCTGTTAGAATTGGAAAAATGCTTCGTATAATATGTATAAAATTATCACATTAAAGTACATTTTTGTGTTTAAAAAATATAAAAATAAGATGGCGGACATCATCATCAAATGATGGACTGCTAAACTGTAATCGATAAATTAATGATTCCAAAGAGCTTTTTTCATCTTTACTATTTTCAACATACCAAATACCATTAACTAATACTATCTGAAGTAAGTTACTATCATAAAACATTTAACAAGTTTTAAAAATCTGAGAAAATCGAAATTTCACTTGAGACCATTAGTCTCTCCAAGTTCCCGCTAGATGGCCACAGTTTTATGATCCATGAAACGATTTTTAACAAAATTTTGTAACACCTCAGAGAAATTGTAATATAATTCATTGAACAGCATCGACACCATAAAATGCTATAAACACGAAGCACAAAATTCGCTCAACAGATAAAAAAATTTCACGTCCCGTTAATTTGAACAGCCGCTGCCAGATGGCGCGAACGACGCCATTTTGAAAGCGCGCGCAGATTTAAATTAAAAAAACACGCACGACTAACACTTCATTATGTTCATTTCACAAAATTCTTTAGCTGATTAAATTCATTAAACTGTTTTCATTTAACTGCCAATGAATTAAATTACTAAAGAACTAATCAAAATAATTATCTCAATTAATAAATTGAACTGTTGATTGCTTGTTTCGTTTCGTTTTATGCGCCGTTTCACAGGAACAGTTATTTGCCTAGTTATCAGATATGTTTTCGAGAAGTATAATCGAACACTCTGGTTACGGTACTCAACCAGATGCACTCGCGAGGAACAATTGGTGCATGGTATATTTTTTCCCGCGCATTCGACCAGGAGAAAACGGCATCCGTTTTCCATTTTCCGTCGAGCCTCGATAGGATTTCACGGCGTCGCTCAAAAACACTGACGGCGGCGGCTTTTCGAATCGATGAATAAAAATCGCTTACCGATGCGTGACGGCGAAACAGAAAAGAATATTATCCATTTATTCATGGACCGCCGCATAAAATGATCATTCACCGACGAACTTATGAGATCTACTCTTCCAAACCATTGTTTAACTTCCACTCAAATGAAACTTTAATGGACTCTTTGTACACTCCCATGAAAAGGCTATTTTAAATAATAACATATTCATTCGTTAACATATGAAATATTAAATATTTTGTAGGGAAATTTATTGCATTTTCTGTTTGAATATTTGAATGGACACGAAAAACTGAATTATGCGCTTCATATGTGCTTACACAATTTTATTTATTGATGTGTTTTTGAAGGTATTTTTAAATGAAGTCTCACAACTTGTTAAGGGGTATTATAGTATAAAATGTAAGAGTACGTTACATCGTATATTGCCTCTCTTTTAGTAGTTTACCTTGAGTTCAAGCAAATACGATTAACGCTTTGGCCCTTCATAAGGGTCCTCAGGGTTGAAAATTACTTCATCACCTTATACAAAGTGATTACAAAATGCTTACAGATATTTTATAATAAAGGGATTTACCTCGTTCAATGGATAAAAGCTAGCACAAGAGACAAAACAAAAATGCGAACATTTCGAAATTCGAAATGCGTCAAAATGACGCGTCCTCCAAACCCAGCGCTAAATTAACGAAAGATCTGTCGAAACAATTCTTTGGGAATCGTAAACGTTGCAAAGCATTGTAAGGGTTAATAATGTCAGGCGAGTACAGTAAATCTAGTGGCAGATCGATAAAGCAGAAATACACTTAAATAAGCTGGCTCCAGTTACTACTCACCCTTCTACGATCCTTTTCACCCCTTGTGTTTACTGTCAGCGAAGGATGCCTCTGCCGTGCACTCAATCTCACTCTCGTCTGTTCTACCGAATATCCCGCGTAAACGTATTTCAAGCTTACGATTAAATATTCTCTCTCCTTTCCTCTCCTCTCTTCTCTAACGCGGGAAATCAGCTTATCGCGTAAAAGCGTAAACAGAGTTTGCGTTGAGAACGAGGATTGAGTGACTTGGAGCAAGCAGCTGCATGGAACGTATTAGCTCGTGTAATTAATGAAACTTGGAATTATCGCGTCAAGAAAATCGGTAAAAAGATCGATGGTCGGAACTATTCTTGCGCGAAGAATTGAATTAATGAATTTTAAAGCAGCAAAAAGTCTCTATCATATTTTGTTATACCATACTTCTTTTCTGTGTTCGAAAGGATAAACATATTGCACTCTCATTTGGAAAAGTTTGATTACTATTTTAATTAACGTATAAGCTGTAACCTATTCAAATATAACACACTTGGTGTATAACATTTTTCAGAGAATTGTGTACGAGAATGTAGAACATTCGATATGCTATCATTTAAAGTAGAATTGAAGAGTTCGCAGACCCTTGAATGATCTGAAACGATGAATCCACAAAGCCTGGATAACGCGTTAAATCTCTACCGTCCACAATTTACCGATCTTTTAACGCGAAGAGGCTTCCAGTGCTTGCAGAAAGTTCGATCACAGGGTTCGTCGAACGAAGTCGAAGAAAATCAGAGGAGGAAAAGGAGGGCAAAAGAAGAGGATCGAGAATTCTCGCTTTATCGAGTCGTTATGCTTCAACGATCTCTCGCGTTTGATGCTCGCTTCGATGAGGATCGATGTTAATGGAAGAGCCGGTAGCATGGTATAGCGACCACCTACGCGAGGCTTGGACCTCGTCACGCTTTTAATCACGAGGGACAACGACGATGAAAAATCCAGGTCGTCAGGGGTGGGATTCTATGGAGGACGCTGGAATCCCCTAGCCACCGTCGACCGCGCGTATTAAAATGTCAGCTTGCACTTGCCGCGCTAACCTATCGGATGCTGATGATATCGTCGACATATGATAATAGGGGAGAACGCTAACACCGGGGTGAACTACCCTAGCTAGTCCCTTCTACCCTACAACGTTCCAACCCAGGATTGCTCTAGAAAGCCGGCCATAGTACGAAGGGCTGCATACGTAGCAAACGGACTGTTCAAGTCTGACGACGGGATATTTCTGTCGATACCGCTGGGGTTGAACATGTGGGTACACCCTGGGAGAAATAACTTCACTTCGCTATGTCTGTTTGTTGCAATTTGATATTGATCGCCTGTAGCTACTTTGTGCTTAACGTGAACCCAAAGGAAATATTTTTCAACGTGTAACTTTCAGACTTTGAAATACTGCAAAATACGCAAAGTGTACAAAGTTATTAGCTGAAATTGTGGTAAGAACTTCAGCATTTATTAAGTGTTAATAAACAAATATCTCTGACTCAGTGTCAACCATGTGATGACATCAAATTTTTCTATTATCAATGGACCAATTCAAATGTTTGTTAACCTAATATTTAGTAGAGTCTACAATATGATTGTACTATATTTCCATACAATTCTTCACTATGTTCTAGTTGTTCTCATAAACTTCTGCAGTAAAAGAGTTAATAAATATCAACATCCATAAACGTTATAGCCACTTTCTATCATTGGTTTTCTATCACTGGTATAGATGGAGCGATTCTGGCAAAGTCGATTGAAATTCTTCAATTCTGATGCGCCAGTTTCGTTCGAAACTGGAAATATTCCAGGATCGCACACCGCAATACGAGCGTGACGTATATTTGCGAACTCCTTAGTGCGGTACTGGCTGGAAGACAGGGTGTTCTGTCTAAATTTAAGCTTCCATTTATTTCTAGTTTGTCGGTAGTCATTAATTCATGTAAAGGTCCTTGAATAATTGGTAACATTTAAGGGAATCGATCAGGCAGGATTGACTTCATCGTTCAAGCTTTAAACGCAACGGTGTATTTTGAATTCTTCATTTAATCGTAACATCACTTTCTGAACAGTGTAACAGAAGTATTAAACATTTATCTGTATACTAATATTCATACACTATCTGTTAGTCACAACGTCACCTATGTAGGCAAGTAACCAAGTATATTTGGAACAATATGTTTGGAACAATTGTATGTAGATAGAAAGCAGTTCGTTAAGAAGAAAAGACCTGAAGAGTTTCTTCAAATGCAAAGGTTATATTATTCTAAACTACTCTTAAAACGTATCTTGAGAATCTGTGTGCGACTAAGACACTTTGCAGACATTCTGTCTACTAGAAGTTGGCTCTCGAGACGGTTACCTATTAGAAATTCTGAACAATACGTCTGGTTCAGACTAACCTAACCTACCCCATCTCCTTCTATCTCTGTAGACATTTCTTGCACGTAAATTTACCACTTAGAGGAAGCAATGTTTCGCCATTCAAGAAACTCTTGTTCGATCCATTGATCGGTTCACAAACTTTGTCATCAAACAGCTCGAGGATACACTCAAAATTATATATACAGCAGCTATCTTTTGTTGTCCATATTAATTGATATTAATCAATCTCCATCTGTCTCTCGATAATTAATCAATTATCTTTATCTGTCTCGATAATTAATCTACCTCGTTTGATTTTCGTTCTAATTCCAATCCAATCAAACTGGAAATTAATTATCGAAAACAAATCAGTCGGTGAACAGCAATCGATCAACACCGCGATTCGATACGATTCCATACATGGTTCAGCTTTTCTTTCCGGCTAAATGAAACATGTTCTTCGTATTATGTCAATCTTAACAGCAGCTGCGAAAGACAGGTTATTGTAGCCCGTCCTTGTGTTAGATCTGTATATACAAGATATAATAAAACGTTCGAACGACAGAATGCATAAACGATATCGGATCACGAACAAAGCAAGGTTATTTAACACAGCTATCATTCTTTTATACGGTAACTGTTTTATTTTACCTGTTTTCCCACGAGTGACCCAATTTTTCACGGGAAACTTCTATTCCAATTAACTTTATAACCTCGGTCCGATCAAGATCTCTTTTTCCACGGGTTAATTGGAATGAAAATCAAAGATACACAGTATGAAAAGTAGCGGAACCTTTCAATTTTAAGGAAAACTGGCGCCGTTTATTAAAACATATTATCTGAAAACAGTGTATCTCCCCTACAAAACACAACAATCATTATTGGAATGGAGGGTGCTCAGTGTATTGATGCGCAAGGTATTCTGAATAAAAAAAATTAATTTTCACAAAATAATTCTTTTCTTTCTATTTAAAAATTTCTGCGTAGTTTGTAGGTCATATTGTGTACTTTGCAGACATAAAACATCCACATTTATATTAAGAACTATTTTATATTTCTCGAGTATTTATCGAAGGTCCGACAATAATAACGAATTTTGCATTGAGGACAATCTCGTTAGTGGCTAATATTCCTAAAATTTAGTGGAAGTCGCCAGTTTCCCCAGAAGCGTGAACGAGATGGGTCCAGGAGGCTACAAAGTCAGCGGCGTTCCGCGTCGACATCCCTTTTAGCCTTAGCCGCCGGCTATACATAAACTATACACAGGCGGTTGCAAAGGGGGTGGGTGGAACGGGATGGGGGGCGACAACCCCGTGTGTCTCGTCTACGAGCGAGGGGGGCTCGCTCGTTCGGGCATGAAAATTCTGCACCCCTCGTTGCACAGAATCATCCCCCATCGATCGACCTATTCCGCCCCCGTTACTTCGTGTCGTGGATGGGGGCTGCGATGATGGAGGGAGCGAAAAAAAAAGGAGTAGGGAGGAAAAAAAATATCGCGTCGACGATGACGATCCGCGGATGTAGACCGCTACGTAAACAATTTAATATTCACGCGCGAAGAGAAGGCCGTGAACGAGCGAGGGAGAGCCCTGACGCTCTCAGGATTAATGAAACGTATTTTAATTCGCGACACGTACGACGCTCCGTGGAGATTCCGCCAAGAAATTCTAACGATCGGTGCTTTAGAAGCGGAGAAGCTAGAAAACGCGACTGAATGGCGAAGCTGTGCTTTCTATTCTACGCTTCGTGCTTGCCTTACTTGGAAAGAGATGCTTTACAAGAACTATTTGCATTCATTATTTTTTAGTTTCCGGGTCTCTATGGTGCTCTGATTGCCTTCACGCTTCATGAATATCGCATGCTTTTCAATTTTTTTAGGTTGGATAAAGTACGAACAACACTTGTGTTAATTCTGAAGTTATGTGGGAGGAATGAAAAATGACTATATCAGATATTTTATTAGCCTTCTTTTTTCTAATTTCGTAGATAATAAAGTCCTTTATCTTATCCTTAATATACTGAACGTATTTAATAAAGTACGTTTTTATTACTTTTATATACAGTAAGGACCTTTATCTTATCAGTAATATAGTGAACGTATCTAAAAAGGTATGTTATATTTTTGAAACATGTAAGGTTAACCTTTTATACTCTTCTGTCGAGTGTTTCTTGACATCACATTTCTTTTGGATCCTACAAAAAATTCAGATAAATAGCTTTTTAGATATGTATATCATCATTTATTTACTACTTGTAATAAAAGAAAAATGTATTTGTTACATACTTCATCCTGTTCCAATACATCTTATTAAGATCCCTTTTCATCTACTTTATAAATTCGGTAAAGAAATTAAGCTTAAAAGAAATTAAGGAGTGCAAATTAATATATGCAAACATGTAATATAATTTTGCACATAAATCTTATCAAAATACAATGTGGTGGCAAAAAAGGTTAGCCTTATCAAAACAAGGATACCGCTCGTATATTATTCGGAAAACATGAATCAGAGGCCGAAATCAAGGAAAATCGTTAAAGGGCCATTTACCAATTCGAGCCATCATAAATTTCTGGCGAAAGTTTAGCGAACAATGGCGAAACAATTTTGTAACAAAGTGCAGACGGGTATGGTACCCGAAAACTCCGCAATGGCAACGCCAGGCAAGAGTGTGAGGGTACAAAACGCATTCCGACCACCATATGATGTATTGCACACCCTACGGTTGTTAGAAACTGCCCTTTAGCCGTCCCCATAGCGAATCTGACCATTGGTATCCTGGACAGGAAAATTTTCGACCAGACATTAGCGAACATCGAGTCACTTTAACTAATGGCTAATTCGGACAAATCGTGACTCCTGTTGTTCAGAATACGTGAAATACTATTGTCCTTAATTAACATAAATTCTACATGTCCTCCAAATACAAATACGATTACAAATATTAATACACAATATTAATGAATAAATATTCATTCATTACATTCATATAAATATTAAATATAGAATATGAAATATGCAATAAAATATGAATATTGAATATTACAACCAAACATTGTAACTAAGAATAATTGCCCGAATAATATTTTTATTCTCCAATAAATTTTCTGGTCAAATATTTTGTATAAATAAATTGTAATTAATTTTGTGTAGAACTTAAAATTTTCATGAAATCAGCAAGATAAAATTTTCATTGAGATACCTTTGAGAATTCTTTCAGATGTATAATGACATTGTCCCATCTAAAGAAAATATTTCCTTATCTCGTACATTCTTTACGAAGCATTTTTATCCACAAACTAGTCTACCCACGTTAAAAATGGAAAGAAAAAATAAGAACGAAAAGGGAGAGCCCGTGACACGTACAAGGGTTACACCCCTAAAATCTCGTTGGAATAAAACACTCAGAAGGGCAAATGATACACGCACAGCCCCCGATTACTCGTTTCGTTTAATGCGCTGCCCTGGAGGCGAGAAAATTCCCTGGGATGAAGAAGAAAAAAGTAAATGGAGTCGTAGGATTGCGTTCGGCATGCGTTGGTGAACACGGCCCCCAAAAAAAGAGGGTTGCTTTTCATTTGCATGCGGACCGCGATGCGCATTGACGTTGATTGAACATTTTCCCCTCGTGCGTGAAATAACAACGAAAATGGCTACTTTCTAACTACTACCGCGGTTAAAGAATTCTAGGAATATGGACGAGAATGCCCTAGTTCTCTTCGCTCGACAAAAAAGGTTACGCGTAAACGTGGATCGAGATTTTTGCCAAAACAACTTTTGTCGGTTCGTTTAAGAACGGGAACGAGGGAGAAAGTGCGTGTTGGAAAATAGAGTCTACGATCGAAACCTGGAAACCAGTATAAAATCGGTAGAAACCGGTGTACCTTAGGTTCTAGGTCTATCATTTCATTTGTATTAATCATGTAAACGGAAGGTTGTTTTAGTAGATTCTTTCGTCAAATATAATTTAATGTGAGATAAATTTCATTTAGGTAAATTTTTTAATTTGTCAATTTTTACAGGTTTCGATTTCTGTATGTTTTACTCTTTAAATTTCTATATCTTCAAATCCCAAATTTACAACCCTCCAAAAATTTCTAAGTATCTCAATTCTCAGATTTGAATGTTCTCAAACTTCTAACTTCTCAAACCCCCAATTTACAACCCTCCAAAAATTTCTAAATTTCTCAATTCTTAGATTTGAAAGTTCTCAAACTTCTAACTCCTCAAACCCCCAATTTACAATCCTCCAAAATTTTCTAAATTTCGCAATTCTTAGATATGAAAGTTCTCAAACTTCTAACTCCTCAAACCTTCAATTTACAACCCCCCAAAAATTTCAAAATTTCTCAATTCTCAAATTCTCAAATTTCCCAATCCAAATCCCAAAATTCCCAAATCATCAAAGCTTAAAATTTCTAAATTCCTCTTCCATGCATTTCACCGACGCTACAAATAATTACAGAGCACAAAGATTTCCTCTGCAACTCGAGATCAATTTAACAACTACTCTTTCACATTGAAAAGCTACATACATCACCTACAAAGTTTGCATGATGAAATAAGAAATTGGAACACAAATCAATTAGAACGTTTAAATACATGTATACATATACGTTGACACGCCACAGACGATTTATCTATATTAATTTCAGAATTGCTGGTTTCGATAGAATCAAGGTATCAATCAACGTCAACATCAACTGCTAAAAAAGCGATAGCATTTAACCTGCAAAGCTAGGCAGATTTCGATCGATTTATCGAGGACGAACAAAATCAGCGTAAAGGGTACACGATCGAGGTGCGATGATCCAACCAGTTATTCGGTAATAGGAAAGGGCAAATGCAGACGTAAATGTCCCATGGGGACGTCCGGCACGCCATAAAATGAAAATTTATTCGCTTCCTATGTGACGCCGTTTCCCTGTCCGCCTGTACATCGTCAATAAATTACTACGTTATTGCAGACGACGCATCATTTTTTTTTTTTATGGAACTGATAGCACAGAAGTTTCTTACTCTGCTTGAAAAATTATCTGATTTATCATGTCATGAACATAAATAAAATAAACTACTACTTTATTTGTATAGTACTTGACTTTTTTATCGTTTTAAAATTTCCATGTAGTTGCTCTATGATTTATTAGTTGGAACTGTATTATTAAAATTGCAAAGGTACGGAATGAAGAAGATTCATAATAGAAATGTGACGAATTTCGAAATTACACATTGTGTGATATGTTAGTAGCAATTACTATGATATTTGTATAGTACGTGACTTTTTTATTGTTTTATAATTTCCATTTCAAATGCAGTTACTCTATGATTTATTAGTTGGAACTGTGTATTATTAAAATTACAAAGGTACGGAATGAAGAAGATTCATAATAGAAATGTGACGAATTTCAAAATTACATATTGTGTGATATGTTTGTAGCAATTACTATGATATTTGTATAGTACATGACTTTTTTATTTATTTAAAACTTCCATTTCAAATGCAGTTACTCTATGATTTATTAGTTGGAGCTGTGTATTATTAAACTTGCAAAGGTGCGGAATGAAGAAGATTCATAACATAAATGTGATGTATTTCGGTATCACCCGATATTTGATTCGTTATTATGCGTTACTATGATATGTTACTATCACACATCATGATACGTTGCTATGATACGCTACTATGATACATTACCACAAACAGAATTAAAGGGTAAAATTTTTTAATCGTTTTGCATCCACATTTGGTGCGTCGATTCGCGCCACCGGCGCTCGTTTAATCATCGACGTAGCCTCGTTTATTCGGCCATTACACAATCGCATTATGCTCGTCGATAATCGTTCATCGGTCAACCAGCAGCAGGCCGGGAAAGACATGAATTTGGATGCGACAGTAATAGCCAATCGCGTTCCGTGTTCGTGATTAGTCGATCGGTTCATACACCGTCGTTTTGTCCGTTCGCGTTATCTTATCGTTCGCGTTAGTTGAATATCTGGGCTATCGATCGATGCGAGTGCCCGCTTTTGTCAGCTTGACGAGGGCTGCGAGCTGGTCAGAGTCGATTCAGGTGTCGATCGAGATGAACCTCGACATGAACGGAAGAGAACATTGTGTAATAACTGCTTTCGTGTACTCAGGTGGTGGTACGTTTGAAATGCCGACATTAACACTTCAACGTTCATGCGTACATTGAACCGACATTACAAATCCATGATCTCAAATTCTTTTTTTTTTTTGGTTTTAGAAATTTTAAATTTCCTCAGATTTACATATTATTTTTTTGTTACAATTATTTGTTTTAATATTTTTATTATACAACAGATAAGTTTTATGATTGTCATATCTTATATGTTTCTTACACAACATATTTCATATTTCTTATACGACATATAAATTGTAATAAATATATAATAAATATATGATTTATTACATTGAAGAAGAATTTTGAAACATCATAATTGAAACTAAAGTTGACAGAGATTAAACAAAATTAAAAGCACACTTATGTTAAAAATATTAATACTAATATGCAAATATGATATAATAAGTGAAGTTCAGTTGTTTTTCAAAATTAATGATTTACATCACTCTCACAATTACCAGCGTATGAGTACAGTAATTAAAGAAATAAAAAAATAATGAACGTTCAAATGATTGAATGAACAGTCTAAAAATTCTCTATTGATCGAGTTAAAAAACGTCTGAATAGCCGTCACTAGCTTCATCTAGCAATCGAAAGATCCGTCGATGCTATCGACCCACGCGGCTCCATACAGTCTCGATCTCGCGGAGATTCATTTAATTAATTGGACGCTGCGTGACGCATAGGTGCAACGCTCGAGCCGTGGGTACCGATTGCGTAAGCACGTATCGTTCGCTGAGAAGTTCGTGTATCGAGTATCGAGAGGTATCGAAATCCGATCGAATCGCATTCCTGCACACTACACGCAGGTATCGCCTACTGGGAATCGCCTCGACCACTTCGATTCATTCATCTTCGCATCCTTGCTTCTATTCTTTCCTATTTCCGATTTATCTCTTGTTTTTTATGGGAATCGAGATTGATGATGAGAAAGGGTTTTATTTGCAACAACTATGTATTTAATTTCAGTTTCATTGGAGTGAATTTGAAATTGAAGTGAATTGGAGTGGATGTTCTTTGAGTGAATAGTCCTTGAAGTAATTTATTATTTGCAGAGGTGATGAGGTAGGATTGTATAGATGCGGTATGTATGCGTGATGTGGATATTGTATTGATATGGTACATATGAGTCATACAGATATTTCATACATGTAGTATATATGAATGATATGTGTACATGTGTATATGGATGATACGTGTACATGTGTATATGGATGATATGTGAACATGTGTATATAGATGATATTTGCACATGTGTATATGAATGATATGTGTACATGTGTATATGGATGATACGTATACATGCATGTGCATATGAAGGATACGTATACACGTATATATGAATGATGCAGATATTAAATACATAGATGTGGTACATGCAGATGATATACACGTATACTGTATGAATGTGATATAACTTAAAAATGAAAATAAAGTGTAACTATATTTATGTAGTTATATACATAAATAGATACAGTAATACTCGTTTGATGTTCAAGATAGGTTTGCAGAAAGCAAAAGGTTACGAAACAGAGTCAAATGAGGTCATGTCAACATATAGTGAAATAGCGTATTTCAAACATGTACATACATATAATACGTATACATATAAGGACAACAAATGCAACAAAATATGTCAGTAAAGAAAACTATACTACACCAAACATTTCAACTTTTCCTCCACTAACAAATCAACTAATTAATGAAATCAAAGACCCGAGAAATTTCGATCAAAAAAGTGATGTAAGGATACAAAGCAGCACGAACCTTTTCCTTCAATTTGAGACCAGAATCGTAAGCACAAGAGATCCTTAAATTCAGTTCGTGTGAGGAAGGCGAGAATGTCTCGCTGAAGTCTAGCGACGAGTAAATAAATCCGTAATGGATACCGTGAGAAACGGAGAGGTAACAAACGACGCGTGCATGTAGACGCGTGTCTGCAACGTTACGGAGAGTGGCACAGCGTGGTTTGCACAGCGAAGCGTATCGAAGCCAGGAAATCCGACATCGAGACACCCGGTACATAAACACCGCTCCACACCCACACGCGTTTAGACGGATCACTCTTCGACGCGAATTCCCTGGAGCGTGACCTCTCACGCGGCTACGGGCGTAAATCAGTCATCCAGATGCGATATTTTATGATAATTATACCGAGACTGTCTTCGGATCTCGTCTCAAATTCACCAAGTGCTCGACGGAATGTCTGAAACACGGATCCTGAAGGAACAGAACTTGGAACTGGGGAAAAATGGCGACATTATTTCGACAGATTGCGTACAGCTTTTGTCACGAATGACGTAACCCTTTGCAGGTGTAAAATTGATTTTTTGTATGTTTATCAGATATTCGATCGAGTTGGGTAATTTACACGAGTTATGGCTGTTAATTTTTTAACATGCCTGTATGTGACTCATACAGCTGTGACAAGGGTGTTTAAAGCGATTGCACAAAACGACATAAAAAAATCTATGCTAATGTTACGATTTTTCCCATCACTTGAGTTTAAATAACTTGAGAAATGATTTTTCTCTGAGACAGCAGTTAATTTCCTCCGATAAGAAGAAAAAGTAAGAAGTTAAAAAGTGGCGAGTTAAGACACGGGACATCGCAAGATAAAGTTCTTCGGTCAGAAAGTTTGTTGATGCGCGCGTGCGCACGAATGATCGGGGCTCGCAATTAAAAGTGGAAATCTTACCGGCTTTCGGTGTGCACCGGTACAATTAATTTTTCCCAGGGTTCGACGGGCGCTCGGTTAGATTTTATTTAATTACACCCCTCTTTTCGCAACTCTCGAAGCCCCACCTTTCGGTATCCCCAACCCCGTCTTACCCTCTTTCAAGTTCGCTCGACGAGGCTCGTCCTACCTTCCGTTTCCTTCCGGCCAAGACAAAACCGTGAAATTAAGGACGCAGATTTTCATTAGCGGTCCCGCGGACCGAGTGATTAAAGGATCGCTTTCGTTTCGCGGTTTCATTTTTATTCATGTCCTCAGCCTCCTCCCCGACTTCGTTCCCCGTTAAACGTTCGTTATCGTTGCTCGTCGAATGCGACACATTCTCTCTCCCTTTCCACGCACATGTATACATATTAATCGAGGAATTAGCGAAACTGGTTTACGAACCTCTCTACGGCTATTGTGCGGAAAATACGGTAAATATTCATGTCGCCGGGATCGTGATGTAATATTGCTTTTAATTGTATGACTTTTTGCTACAATATATCGATGTCCGATACAGTGAGTTTCCGTCATTCTTTTACTGCTGATTTACGGGAGTATTTTTAACCCTTTCACTGTGGATAATGGAAAAGTACCGGCGTTATGGGAATGTTGACGAGCACTCATTCTGTGCAACATGGCAATATGAATAGTGAGAGATATTATATATTGTCATTAATCAGTCTGAAAAGTTTGACAAAGAATTCAGAATTTAGAAAGTAAAACAGTACAATAAACTCTCCTTTTATGCTTGTACTATCGTATAGTTTCAACTCACCCCTAACTGGATCGTTCAATAATTATCTTTGAACCCAACGCAACCTATAAATACACCCTTAGCTTTCCATCCGTTCTCCTTGAATAACTCGGCGCGTTTCCGGTGCAGGAATAATGAAACTGGATCGTCGACCGTCGTTTTACTCCATAATAGAAAATGGCACAAGCTTCCATGAAAGCACAATGCAAACAAAAATACGAATGACGTGAATTTGGGAAACTGACCAAACGAACATCATCCTCGATGGAATTTGTACTGTAAGGATGGCCTATACTTCATGCAGAACTAGTTTGCACGTGTACCCCCAATTCTTTTGATTTGGGTATTTACATTGGTCCTCTGTCTCTCCCTAGGAGGTGGGTTTCCTTGTCAAGTGTCGCCCCTTGTTCAACTTTGCTGTGGGCCTGGAAACTGTCACCTAACAAGAGGGTGAAAGTGACGGGTCTCGAATGCGGTCCCAATCCTCGCTGAAAGTCCCTGATTTACGAGGCCCTAAAGCGACTCTGGTCATCGTCACTATTAATTGTTTACTCGCTCTTACATTACGAAGTTTCGTATCATTAAGACCTGTCTATTTAAATGACCCATTAAGAAGGAAATCACGCAAAGGCTCTCTCGCGTCGATAAATTTCCACACCCAAGGGGTTATCGATTTAATTAAGCGTTCATTAAAATGTAACGCAGTCGATAAAGCGTCTTTTAAAATCACTCGATGCGTTCATTAGTTTAATGGTTTTTCGCGTAGCACGTTCGGAACGCTTGGGAACCGCGTTAATGGAACCGATTTCATCGCGAAACGAAAATCACGCTGCAGAATCGCTGTTTAATATTTTCGTGAGAATCGGGGAGCGATCTATTCTTGCCTTCGTGGGATAAACATTTTTATCAAGATTTCGTTAGCCTCTTTGGTTCACAGCTTTGCAACGTACATTGTATAGAAACGGTGTAAATTGCGAATAGTTCGGGGAAACGCGATTTAATCGCATAGCAATTAAGTCGAACGAAATGTCTCGTTTCATCGTAGCCTGTGAGTAGTCAATTATGGCGATGGGCAACTGTGCCCGTGATTAATGCACGTGCAACGTGTGCACTCGCGGGAACTGATGGGTAATTAAGTTTTTAATTCGAAGACTTATAAATTTTCTTCGATAATTAAAAAGTCAGCAATTCAACGTTCTATCGAATATTGTCGATAATGCCAGACTTGTTCACATGTTACATATGTGTAACGATCTCACGCATTTATTCTAAATCTGTTGATTGTACAGCTCGATGACAATTTGCGTACTTTTATAGAACTAAAATTACCTTGACTTGTTCATTCAGAGATTGAGTTCGAGGCAGATTACAACCTACGCACCTGAACGTGAGAAACTTTATTATAGAGGAAACAAAAGTGTATTACACACGCGCAGATTTAACGATCATTATCGACATTTATACTTGAATTGGCTATTAGAGATGCTCGTCATTTTCCAAGAAAATTGAGTTAATTGGAGATACTTATACCGTGAATACGGGGTTGTTGGAAAAAGATTCTTATTCCATCGACTGGTAGGCATTTGTGCGAGCATATAGTTACGGATGCAATCATTGCGTAAATCGATCATCTTCAGAAAAATTCATCTCTTCCGGTAATAAACGATGAGAACTGACGATACTTTGTTCAATGAACTATAAACGATACATATCAGATTTAATTTTCCTTTCATGCATAAGGTGAGAGGCTAAGTTCAACTTGTTGAGAAGCTGACTAATTTGAGAACAAAATTTTATTCGAAATACAAAATTAATTCGATAATTTTCGGTGATTAAAAATTACGACATGAAACCGTGAGCGTGAAAAAATTCACACGGCCATCAAATTAATACCGATTAATTGATCGCGGATTAACGGAATAATCGCATAACCCGGTACGAAACGAATCACCGCGATCCACTTTTTAACAGATTAATCCCCCGGGAAGGATAACGAATTATGCGTCCGTAAATCATTCATTAGTAAATTAAATGTTAAGCACGGCAATGCGTTCCAGCGAGACGAGAGTCGAGGGTGTATTCGCAATTCGAATACTTGCGGCGTGTTTCATTACATACCTGGGAGCCCGTACAGGACCCTTACGCGTTAATATCCACCGAACTGCTGGGAAATTGCATCCCAAAACGCGTGGATAATTAATTATCGCTCTCTGATCGGCCGTTGATGAGAAGCCTGGTAATTGAAGCTGATGTACGGGCCAGATTATAATGGACTTACCTGTAACAAAAGAAACACGAAGCAATTAGCAGGGATTGTAATTCCATTTCATTGCTAATAACATCTCGTTAATAGTTTATTGAAATAATATTACACGGGCATCAACACGCGTAATAGCACGGAATAATTTTAATCATTCAGATCCGGAATTTGCGCTTCGTTCAATTATTCAAGGTTTATCTTGCTAAGTACAAAAATTTTTGTTTAATTTGCAAATTGTAAAATACGTAGGCAAATAAATAAGTAGACAAATGTTATTAATTTTTCGAGTACATTTGCCACAGCAATGTTTACACGCGGTAGAGTATAATTCCAGTTAGAGCACGCCAGCTGACCATCGTGGCTCCATTAGCGTAATGACGACAATATTGCTTTCAGGACACCGAGACGGTCCGTCCAGTCCGACGACAAAAACCGTACGTGGAACGGTAATTAGACGGTAATTACCATCGGCGAATATCGCGTCGGATTAATTGGATTAATTAGAGCCGACCAATTGCAACGCTTCTGTCACCACGAGCTTTTCCGTCGTTTCTCGACATCGAGCAACACAAACGTTCCTGTACCTCGAATGTTTAAGCAGCAAAGGCCAATTAGGTGGCCGTGCATAGTAATTAATCACCGTCATCGCGAACAATCATTCCTACTCGTACTTTCGTGCTCGCTCGTCAACTTCGGTGGCGGTCGTTGAAAAATTCAGCCTGCTCCAGTTTCTCGATCGATCCGCCCGAAAATTCGTGGCAAGACTGAAATATCCCATAGCACGTTTCCCTCTTACGGGATTTATGGCAAAGAACAGTTTCTAATTATTTATATATACTAGATTTGTTCACTCTTTTCATCACGCGACCGTAATGTTCTTTTGTGTCCATTTAACAGAACAAAACCTTTTTCAACGCATTTTACAATGCAGAATACAGATCGATATTTCACGGTTTTCAATAGTTTATATTGTATGGACAGTGTATACTGATAGCGAGAATTGTGAAATATTAACAATGAATATAGGTGTCGCACAATGTGGGTCCCTGAAATGGGGAATGTGATTCTGAATAAGATTTTCCTTTGCAAAAATGGGGTTTGAAGCTTCGTTTTTGAGTTATTAAGGAAAAACACGGACCAATCAGAGCGCGAGGATTATTACGCGTTGGATTACTACGCGTTGGTTAACTACGCGTTAGATTACCACGCGTTAGATTCCTACGCTTAGAATTACCATGCGTTGCATTATTTCACGTTGGATTACTACGCGTTGAACATCCACACGCTGGATTACTACGCGTTAGATATCCACACGCTGGATTACTCCACGTTAGATTACCACGCATTAGATTCCTACGCTTAGAATTACCACGCGTTGCATTATTACGCGTTGGATTACTACGCGTTGAATATGTACGCGTTAGATTCCTACGCTTAGAATTACCACGCGTTGCAGTACTACGCGCTGGACTAATACGGATTGAATATCCACGCGCTGGATTACTACGCGTTGGATATCCACACGCTGGAATACTACACGTTAGATTACCACGCATTAGATTCCTACGCTTAGAATTACCACGCGTTGCATTATTACGCGTTGGATTACTACGCGTTGAATATGCACGCGCTAGATTACTACGCGTTGGATATCCACACGCTGTATTACTACGCGATGTAGTAGTAGAAGCTGCCGCTCTCGTGTCTGCGAATGCATAATCCTCGCGCTCTGATTAGTCCGTGTTTGTCTCTATTAATTCAAAAACGAAGCTTCAAACCTCATTTTTGCAAAGGGAAATCTTATTCGAAATCTCCTTAGCTACCCCCCACTTCGGGGACCTACACTATGACACACGCTGTAGATTGTCTTAGATCTTTATGAGAACAGATGTAAAAATGGATGGAATGAAACTCGATCTATCTATATACGCTATTATATTATAGACCTACATATTATCGAACTAGAGTTGGAAATACAAATGACGAGATTAGCTAACATGTAGAGATCATTTTTCAACTCATTACGTATTCAAAATTGTATAGCAATGTACCAACGTAAAACAGAGAGTTACAGATATCGAATGAATGACAATTTCTGGCTGTAATTTAATTTTATACCATTATTACCTTTACGCTTTATGCACCGGTGACCACAGTTACCAACGGACTGTAAAATATTCGTGTATTAAATAATAGGAACCGCAGTGCGTCAAACAGGTTGCTCGAAAATAAAAGAGATCATACTTTTGTGCATTAACGCGAACGCACCGATGCAGGAATTCTTCTTTGACCACCGTTGCGCATGCATTTCTCGCACAGAATTATAATTGTATTAAGAACACACGTGAACACGATTAGCTCGCATCATTCAGCAAAAATACATAATTCGTTTCATTAATTTTTAATTGCGTTTCAATCTGATCGACTGTGGCTTAAAATACATTATCCGAGTCGTATAATAATGAATTTAGTTAACTTTTGAAGTCTCGTTATGGGATTTCTATAAATAAAAAAATGAATTTAAATCTACTGCTACATATTTTACATTCATTTGCATGAACCTCTCAACTATTCTTTCCTCTCCATAAATCAATTTTACAATTTTAAATTTTCGCTGCAGAGTTTAATTTATTTGATTTAATAATTTCACAGATATATTAAACGGTCTCCATCGATGGTCATACCCCATTTTATGTCGAGAGGTCAATCTTCGATACAGTCGAAAAACAGTGGAGATCTTTTTATAGAAACACAGAACAGGGTTATTACGAATTTTTGCCGCCATCGCGCTTACCAGATTCAAGCGTAAACACATCGATCACGCCCTTCTCGTGCGTGGGTGGTCTCAAACACCTGACGAAACTGTTGCCACGATCTTTCACCCTGTTATCAAGATCGGTCGCGTTATTCTCTCTTAATACCGATTAGTATCTCACGTTGCCCAACGCTTCGTATTGTATTCATGGGTAACAGCGATGTTGTAACAGGAATAATCGTTTTTTCTTTCGCACGAAATTACCGTGTCAATGTATTTTCAGTGTCGTAAAATCCTGCTCGCATGAACTGATCTCGTGATATCCGTAATGACATTAATTACATGACTTCTGGTTACCGTCCACTGAATATAATTGGATTTGTTGATAAAATGAATGAACAGGACATGTGAATTTGAGGAGGGAAAATTGTAAAAATAGCTGAGAATGTGTAGCAATTATTACGGTATCAAAGTTATTTTTATTTAAGTTATGCTACTGTTCTGATAGGAGACCTAATTTTCAAGTCATCAGGTTTATGATTTCTAAACTTCAGTGTATAATTGTAATTATTAATATAATTGGATTATAGGGAAGGATATTTTGTAAAATTATTTGTATGAACATCTATAGTCTAACAGTAAGTAATATAAAGTACAACATAATCTACACTTCAGCAGCAATAAACAATTTTCTAAACTTCAGTATAAACTTCGTATGAATATCTACGGTCCAACAGTAAGCAATATAAAGTACAACATAACCTATAATTCAGCAGCAATAAACAATTTTCTAAACTTCAGTATAAAATTCGTATGAACATCTGCAGTCCAACAGTAAGCAATATAAGGTACAACATAATCTACAGATCAGCAACAGTAAACAATTTTCTAAACTTCAGTATAAAATTCGTATAAACATTTGCAGTCCAACAGTAAGCAATATAAAGTACAACATAACCTACAGTCCAATACTAAGCAACATAAACATAATTTACAGTCTAACAATAAGCAATATAAAACGTAACAACGTAATCTACAAAAGTGCTATAAAAGCATCTATTGATACAAAGTTTCAAATGATCTCACTGTTAGGCCATTTTTCATAGCCTCCTACATAGAGAGTTGTGACACCAAACAGAATTCAACAGTCATCGTTAATTTGCATATCCTCATATTTCACGCGTGATCCGTTCACGACATTCGCTAGGATATGCATCTAACTTTTTCTTCGAGGAATTAACTGTCCTTCACCTTTGGCAAGCATTTCAAGGATTCATCGATGATGCACAAACGTGAGTCACTGGCAAATATCGAAAATATGAACTCGAGATACGAGGTATTGGAAAGTGAACAGGTGTCAATGCGAACACGTGGTATACAGTGTGTTGGAGAATGCGGTTTGAAGCGGCGCCGCATACGAGTAAAGCCAAATGCCAATAGTCTTGCGATCGATATGAAACACGTTCGACTATCTCACGATCTACGCACGTGAAATGTATTTATTCGAAATGAGTCGGTGATTAACGATCCCTCTCGCTTAGTCTCTTTGTTTCGATTGTTGGATAAATTGAAATTTATTCATGAGAGAAGGTAGAGGGAATACGCGAGTGCAAGTAAACAAGGGTTGCATTACGGTGAAAGGGTTGCGTTAGCTGAAATATGACTCGGACTTTTTTCTTCCAAGTTCAACAATTTTTTAATTTCTAAAAGTTAGGTATCTTATGAGACATTCCTAAATTCCCACAATCTCAAATTTTTTAATTCTCAAAATCATTACATTGTCGAATTTTAATGTTCTCAAGTTTCCATATACCCAAATCTCTACAACACAAAATCTCCATATTCCAAAAGTTACCTACTGTAAATCCTTCATGAAACAGTAAAATGGTTGTATCGTTGTTAGCTGAAATATGGACTTTGAAATGGAACATCTGTTCATAATTTTATTCGTTGATCAATTTATAAGTCTGCAAGGTAAAACAGCTAATATGCATACATTTTATGTAAATTACATATTTTATGAGATGTATTGGAATACGATAAATAATTCAGAGAAGCTTACTCAAATAAACGTGTACTTAAAAAAATTTCTAGAATGAAATAATTTATGTAATTTATACTGAGTAGCCAAGATAAAAGAGGTCCGATATGAATAAAGAAGTACTAAAAATATTTGAAGACAAATATTTACAGTAAAGTAAGGCTCTTTTATCTTGGTTATCCTAAGATGCTCCTTGGACCAAGCAATTTTTCAAGAAACATTTCAGAGAAATTATTAAAGAAAAAGCAGCACCGCGAATGGATATATGTACGTGTAATAAGACACGTTGTAAGAAGAGCCATTAAGAATACGATTCAATCGCTTGTAAACATCGTAAAATTTCGCAACAATCTTCGAACAGCATCTCCGCCGAATGGAGAAGAATAATCTACGTGCACAAAACGGCAAATTTCGCGTCGGTGAACGTGACACGAACGTGCACAGCATTTTCGCGGACATAAATTTCATCTCGAAAACTTTAACGGTACAAGGTTTATCGCGAAACAGCGATGGATAAAGACGCGTCGCGACTCGTAACTTATGTAGCGAAAACGCTAGCGAGATCGCGATCTTGCGTCAAAGTTGCATCGGATAATCAAAGTAAAGTTCGATGCAAAGTTACTCGATGGAAATGTTAAATAAGATACAAGGATATTAGGATATCCTTATTTAGGATATTAGAAAAACTGCTTAGGAAAAATTAGTGGATATGTACATTTATTGTGGATCATAATGTATAAAGTATCAAAGTTTTAGGGAATGAAAATAAAAATTATTGAAATTTCAAAGTTTGAAGGTATTAAGTTGGGGAATTTTAGAAGTTACATATGAAGGTTTGAGGTTTGAAGGACTCAAGGTTGAGAAATTTGAAAATTGTAGAGGATAGGAGGTCGAAAATTGCAGAAGAGAGAAAGTGGATAATTGTAAAAATATCTAAGTATGAGGATAGAAATGTTTCAAGGTACCTTGATGCACTAACGAATTGGTAAATTCTGAAATATATGTATTTACAAGTCGATACATTTTAAATCCCTATATTTCTGGATTACTACATCTTCAAATCGCTGCACCCCTAAGTTCCTATATGTCCACATATCTACACTACCGAATTCATACATTCTCTAATCCGTAGATCCACAAATAGCTATGTCACCAAATTCCTACATTATCAAATCCCTACATACCCAAATGGCTACATTCTCGAAACACTACATCCCCAAATTTCTACATCCCCAATTCCTACATCCCGAAATCCTGAAATCCCCACATTCCCAAATCTCCACATTCCCAAGTCTCCACATCCCCAAATCTCTACATTCTCAAAATTCTTACATTCCCAAATCCCAACATCTCCAAATCCCTACATCCCCAAACCTCTACATCCCCAAATCTCTACATCCCCAAATCCCTACATTTCCAAATCTCTACATCCCCAGATCCCCAAATCCCCAAATCCTCAAACCCCCAAATCTCCACATCCCCAAATCTCTACATTCTCAAATTCCTACATCCCCAAATCTCTACATTCTCAAATTCCTACATCCCCAAATCCTAACATCCCCAAATCCCTACATCCCCAAATCTCTACATCCCCGAATCTCTACATCCCTAAATCTCTACATCCCCAAATCCCCAAATCCCCAAATCCATAAATCCCCAAATCTCCAAATCCCCAAATCCATAAATCCCCAAATCTCCAAATCCCCAAATCCCCAAATCCATAAATCCCCAAATCTCCAAATCCCCAAATCCATAAATCCCCAAATCCCCAAATCTCCAAATCCCCAAATCCCTAAGTCTCCAAATCCCTAAATTCCCATATCCCTAAATCTCCAAATCCCAAAATATGTCCCACAAAATTTGCAAAAAAATCCTCAAATCGTCCGGGCTCCAAAGGCGTTAAATCGTCCCTGGCAATAACGCAATCATACAGCGTTCCGCTTAATTACGAGTAATCGTAGTCTCCGAAGACCTCAGCTTTATTTATGACTCAATTATTCCGACTGGACGTCGGTTTCGCGCAGAAAACCCCGACTTGTGACGAAATTTCGTGTTCCATCTTGGAATCGAGAGAAAAAAATAAACACCAGGATGAACAGCGGTGTGCCAGGTTTGCGACACGAGCTACGTTCCTGCCTGTATCATTATTCACGAAGCCGTGAATCGCACCTAATTTACGCTTAACCGGGCAAAATGTGCCGCGTTACGCAACGGCTGGTTATTACGATCGCGGAACTGAAACGGAGAAAATTTGTCCGACAAAATGGAAGGGAACACAAAACGAATTGAAGTCCAGTTCCCACGGCTCGATCTGTTTCGCTCGTTGGCAGCAGATTTTCAGACTGCTACGAGTCACGGTGAAATAGATACACGAGAAATTGACTTTTTGCCATTTGTGCCCACGAGTGACACCTACGTCTTTTCTGAACTCTCGACATATACATATTATCGTGCGATATGCTGTTTGAAAATTTTCGTGGGAAAGGTGTTCTAATCTTGTTTTCAAAGAGAACTTTCATCGGCTGTGAGAACATGATTTGATAATAACTAGCTTGAGGACTGTAATAGAACTTCATTATGAAAGTTATCATTCAATATTGTATTTATACAGGGTGTTACCTGTAACTCACGATTTTTCTCCCACTTGCAGCCACCTTATAAAAAAAAGTTTAGAACAATATTTGCAGGGTATGAAGTGCACGATAGATATTAGTAAAGCAAATTTTGAAAACAGTTTGTTCTCTTGGCAAAGTCAGAGTCACCTCGGGTTTTTTAAATAGAAACATACATTTTTTTTATTCATAGCTTTAGAGGACATCGAGACGAATTCATAACACATATTACATGATATTTTTATTAACTTGTTGCTCGATTTACAGAAGTGGAAATGTGAAGTAAAAGACCGGAATGTTACTTGATGGAAGGCGGCATACATTTTGAACATGTAATTAAATAAAGTGTAATTTTCTTGCATTCTAGTCGCGTGTTTACATTCAGGTATCTCTTCGGAATTAAATAATTACACTACCAATGTCAAAAGCTAGGTACTTCAAATATGGAAGTTTGTTCGAAAAATGTTCTGTCTATTTCATGTATCTAATAGGTCTAGATATTTATATCAACCTAGATATGAAATTACAGAGGTGTCCAAAACGTTAGCCTAAATGACATCCACACATCCTGTCCATGTCAGAATTAACAACATAATCATACAAATTTTGTACAATTTACTGTCGAAATAATTCAACATAGTATTACGCTGTACAGCAGACTGAAATTCATGGTATATCAATTTGCGAACGAAGGTGAATTTTGAAATCACGAAGAAATTACAGACTCGAGGGACTTAAGAAATCACTGTCTGCAACTAGTCGCCGATTGGTCTTATCTATCGTAGCCGAGCACATTAATAATCCGCCGTCTAATGGACAATAGGTGGGTCTGGAAATGATCGAGGACCCAACCTGCTACCGTAATAATGGGTTGGAAATGGCCGGTAGTTTGAACGGCGTCATGAACATGCACACGGTGGCAAACGTGATGGTACAGCCCATGTTAACAATGGGCTCATTAAGATCGTTTATGCAGCGACTGGAAAACTCTATATAGCGCGCAATTTGCGATTAAATGTAATTTATTCGTCGCGAGAAACAACGTGTCTACAAGGTGATCGTCGATTGCTCTGGAACTGCGACTAAACTTTCGAATTCCAGTGATCTGAACAAGACTTGCTGCATTTTGCCATAACTGGATGGTGAAGGTACGGATGTATTTATGGTGTATTTTGTGGTGTGATTTTATGAAATGTTCATGGACTTTTATTTAGTATGTGAGAAGGGAGTTGAAATTGAGTAGGGTTTTATTATTAATTATATTAGAGAAGTAATTCAGATTTTCAAGTTTGTAAATCTCTGAAATTTCTTAAATTTCTGAATTATCAAATTGACAAACTTCAAATTTCCACGTCCACAAATTTCAAACTCCAAATTTTTACAACCTCAAATTGTTACATTCTAAATTTTCACAACCCCAAATTTCCACAATCCTAAATTTCCACAATCCCAAATTTCCATAATCCCAAATTTCCACAGACCCAAATATCCACAACTCCAAATTTTCACACCCTCAAATTACCCAACCCAAAAATTTCTAAAACCCAATTTTTAAACTCCCAAATTTGCAAACCCCCATATTCACAACCCCAAATTTCCACAATCCCAAATTTTCACACCCCCAAATTTCCACAACTCCAAATTTTCACACCCTAAAATCACTCAATCCCAAAATTTCTAAAACCCCAATTCCTAAACTCCCAAATTTGCAAACCCCCATACTCATATCCCAAAATTCCCAAAATCCAAATCTTCACATCCCAAAATTCCCACACATCGAAATTTCTAAATCCCGAATTCCTAAGTTCACAAATTTTGACAACCCCTTACCAATCTCTCAAATATCCACATTTTCAAATCCATAGTTTCCATCAAATTTCCAATAAATTTCCAACTGCACATTTTCACAAATTCCCAAGATTTGAAAACGTGTGAACAGATATAAAGCACAGCAACACAAGTGCCCATACAACGGTAATATCACCGCCAAATGGTTCGTGCAATTGGCGAAATACCATTCTAAATTGGCAAGAACAGTTTGTCGGTTCTAGAGGATTGCATTTACCATAATTTTCTCTTTTACGTCAAATTTCCTGGTCAACTCGCTATGCCGAAAGGATTGACCCTATTTACGCTGGGTCTTGAGAAAGCGTACAACCAAAGAGGTTGTCCTTGGATCGCATGTCCGTTAGATCCGGTGAAACGATTGACGTACAATTAATTGCATAACCGCAAGGTTCTTGGGAAATACGGAACCCGTGAATAATAAAGTTGCCCCAGAACAAGTAACTGTCTGTTGGACAATATTAATTTGATGAAATATTATGCTGAGCTTTAAGGAGACGCACTTTGTGGTTTCTTTACGGCCATCTTGTTTACGTTGGTATCTGTCTGAAATACTTTGTGAAATTCTACTTTATTTAGTATATATTGCTGTTCAAAAATATGTGACCCTGTGAAGTCTACTGATGAGGGTTGTATTCATAAAATATTCATTTTTGCTATCATCGAGCTTCAGTATAAATTTTCGAAATCGACTTGTCTCACACATCACATATACTCACATGACAAAGGGACCATGCACGTCTCACACATCGCATTTTTTGCTTGTCAAAAACATTTGATTATGGTGAAGTCTATCTATGAGTGTTGTATTCGTAAAATATTCATTTTTGCCATCATCGAGCCTCAGTATAAATTTTCGAAATCGACTTGTCTCACACATCACATATACTCACATGACAAAGGGACCATGCACGTCTCACACATCGCATTTTTTGCTTGTCAAAAACATTTGATTATGGTGAAGTCTATCTATGAGTGTTGTATTCGTAAAATATTCATTTTTGCCATCATCGAGTCTCAGTAAAAATTTTCGAAAACAACTCAGTCTCACACATCACATATACTCACACACGACAAAGAGACCATGCACGCACTTGCTTTACGTACGACTACTATTTCTTCGTTCTTAGTTCAATATTTTTCAATAATACTTTCATGCAATATTTTTGAAGATCTCGATAACGTATGTGTTCATAATTGACTGAAGTCAAATTTGTAGTAGACAGTTTTGCTGTTGCATTGATCTTTTCATTACCTTTGATATCAACATGAGAAGAGACACAAAAATACATATCTTCTTTTTTTCCAGCTAAAAGGTTTCATTCAAATCGTTCATATTCTAAATTATTGTATAGTTTGTTTCCGAATTTTTCAGAGAGAGTAAGATGTTTTTTGAATTTGATAGAATAATGAATTTATTGTGTATTGTTTTTTGTATGTACTTCAAAACTTGAAATATAATAAATACATCACTAGTGAATTCTATAAATGATTTTCACGGTAAATGAAGATCTTTATCTCGTGAAAAGTGATAGAAATTTGAAGTTGTAACAGAATTTCGCGATTTGTTCCAACGAGGAATCAAACCATTGGGAGAAAATTCTATGACACGTGTGAAATTTTATTTCCGCAACAACGCGATGGGAATGTTCGATCTCGACGCTTTAATTTCCAGTGATTCGACGACGAGTCGATTCCAAACTGCGACAGCTGAATTCGCTGGGGACTAGCCGCGAAATTGATTTTCGAAAATGCGTCGTTTGAAGGGCTGCCAGAACACACGCGACGATATTTTTTCCCCACCTTTTTCGCATTGTCGTCACTCGTAAATTCTTTAATATAACTCGCTGAATTCGACCGTTATGGAAGTCATAAATATGCGTTGGAACCAAATTAAGTTATCGAATTTCTTTAACTGGGTGTAGCTATTGATTCTCTCGGTATGAAATAAAAGTAGGGAACAGATTGAAGTATCTATTCCCAAATTTAAGTATTTTACTTGGGATGTGAAAATTTAAAAACTTTAAAATTAAGAACTTCCAGTGCCATTTATTTAACAGATGCGTCGGTCAAGACTAACTATTCAGGGCTATAACGTTACAACGAACAAAGAAAATTAAAATGTAACTATTTTATATTCAGGGATCCTCGATAATGTAACTTATAGGTGGACCAAAATTTCAAGCTAAAGAGTATTCAAAATTTGAGTAAGGTTTGTAACATTTAAGCTGTAAGTGCGTCACGAGTGAGACAAAGTACGGGAAGGAGTTAAGAACTTCCTCAAGAAACTTTTATTATTTGTAATCGCAATTTAAACATTATCACATAATTTCTGAAAGATCATAATTACTTATTCCACACCACTAACCTAACCTAACCTAACCACTTACAAGTACGACAGACTTTTCACATGCATTCGTATTCCACTTCTGCATTATCGCAGAACCATTACGTTCCCAGGAAATATGAGCAATGCATGAATTTCATTTTCCCGCACGGCTCGTATTTATGAGCGACTCGTGGATCCGAAAGCACGTCGTGTTCCGTTAAAATAACTAGGCTCGTAGGAGAGATTATTGTTTTGCCGAGGATCTCGCGGTGGCATCGCGTTCACGCGCGGCGCCCGGCGTCGTTTAACGCAGGGACCACCGTTTTGCATACAAAACAGACAACGTTACTCATCCTCTGGAATAATCGAGTCTTATTCACATGCATGCCGGTTTGGCGTGGCGGTCTGCACCGTGGTCAAGGAAGCTCTAAGGATACGTATATGTACACTGACAATCGCACTGACGCTTGTAACATCACTCACCGGCTATTCTTCTGTACATGTTCAACCCCTTCGTTCTCACTCGATATTATTAACACTAAACCTACCGACAATATAATGTACACTTACTTTGAAATTAAAAATGAAGTTAACACTAGAACTACCGACATTAAACACTCGTTTATCGAAGAATGAAAAATAAAATGAAAAGGGAAATAAATAAATACTAAAGCATCAAGTAACATATAGAACTAGTTTTTACCTCAACAAAATATGATAGATATTTCCATAAAATCACTAAAATTTAATATAAAATAAGAAATTTTATATTAGAATATAAAATAAAACTTTTTAATATAAAATAAGAAATTTGAAACCAGTCATTTTGACTGGTTGGTAGTTCTAGTGTTAAAGAACAAATATAGAAACGACGAAACATAAATTGACACACTTATTTTTTAACTTGATGAAAATCAATGCTGATTTCAAGTAATGTGTTTTAACAAAATGTGTACCTTATAATAAGAAACTTGTAGAGCAATCATTTGATCGGTATGGTAGTTTTAGTTTTAACAAGTGTAGGAAAGGGTATTTGAGAATTTGGAAATTTCAAGCGTTCATTGTCTCTCGTTTCCAATCTACGAACGCGTAAAATAAAAGACTCATCACAGAAACAACGATGTCTCTCTGAAAGTCAGATCGATATCGGTGCAAAATGACATAATAATCTGTATGTATCATTAACCGAACTCTTGTTAGTCATTTGATGCCTGAACCATTAAGTTTCTTCGTTAAGAGGTTCAAAGAATCAAAGAGTTGAACGTCCGCTAAGGCGTGTGTGCCTTACATACGGATCGGATTAAATTAATTTGATTCAAGTCTCTACCGTAATCTCGTACTCAACATTCCGGAATGAAAACAAGATGGCCCTTTAAAGAGGCAAGCTTGGATTCTTAACGAGCTACGAGTACTTACATATAAGAGAATGCGTTTGATCGATAAATCAGAAAGTTTTTCGGAAACAATATCGATCTTTTCGAAGTCTCAGAAAGAGCAAAAATATAATTTTCTAATTTATTCTTATGTTCATTCGTGTTATTAGGATTCGATCGTCATTGTTAAAGTTAAACGTTAAATTAAAGTTCGAGTGAACAAATTATTAGTCATTCTTTTTTGTTGAACAAATCAGTGTGGTTCGTAATAATTATTTTTAACGCTGACGCTTCTCAGCACCACCGGAAATATTATGAATTTCAGCGAATGCTTTACTAGGAATAAAAAAGGATGTTGTGAAGAGACCACCTTGCTAGCCACTAAGCGTTGGTATCAAACCGGGATGAAAAAGGCCGACTTGGTGGCGGACCCCCATGAAAACGAAGATAATCCATTGAGTCTTCTGACTGGCTCGAAAAGTAGCCAGCTTGTTTTACCTGTAATTGCTGTGTGGTCTTCGTGAAACTGACAAATTTGTCAGGAATGTCGGTTCACCGATGCAGTTCCGTTCTAATGTACTTTTCTTCAGAAATAACAGGTACTTTCGATATAAAGCCTTACCACTTTGTAATTACACAACAAATTTTCCCGTTAAATAATCTTTTGTAATTCTCAAACATGTTAAGAATTATTGAATAACATTTTTACTTTAGTATTTTGGTGTAATATTTTACTGTAATATTTCATGGCAGGAGTCGATGAAATATTATGAAAACATAAAAGCAACATACTATAGTTGAAATTGTAAAAGAAATATAGTAGTGTATATAAGAGCTTAAATAGAACAGTGTGTGTGTATCTAATGTATACAGTAATGTATATAATAAAATGTACATATAATCCTTGAATCTCCAAATTCTTATATCCCCAGATTCCTACATTCCCAAATCCCTATATTTGCAAATTTCTACATATCCAAATACACATATGTTCAAATTCCTATATTCCCAAATTCTCACACATCCAAATTCCCACATTTCAAAATTTCTATATATCCAAATACCCACATCCCTAAATTCTCACGCATCCAAATTCCCACATTTCCAAATTTCTACATATCCAAATACACATATGCTCAAATTCCTATATTCCCAAATTCTCACACATCCAAATTCCCACATTTCCAAATTTCTACATATCCAAATACCCACATCCCCAAATTCTCACGCATCCAAATTCCCATATTTCCAAATTTCTACATATCCAAATACCCACATCCCTAAATTCTCACACATCCAAATTCCCACATTTTCAAATTTCTACATATCCAAATACCCACATCCCCAAATTCCTATATCCCCCAATTCTCACATATCCAAATTCCTACATTCCCGAATTTCTACACTCTCAAATCCCTGTCTTCCCAAATTGCTACGTCCCCAAATTCCTACATTCCCAAATCCCTATGTTCCCGAATCTCTACGCTTTCAAATCCCTACCTCCCTAAAACTCTACATCCCCAAAATCTCACATGTCCAAATCCCTACATCTCCAAATCTCTTAATAACTCAAAACGTAATAATTACAGAGCACATATTTTGCTTCATTGTGGTAATATTTCAAATATCTTCCTAACACCCATCTCAAATACAACACAGTCTGCGTCTCCCCAGTCAAATACTCCTTTGATACACATTAGAAGCATTGATTTAGATAATTGCTTTCGCACGGCGTACGCCTTAAACCCTGGTAAAAGCTAATTAGCGCGGGTCCACTAATTTCTAGCTCGACACTCGGGCTATCTAAATCACTGAAACAGGAATCGTCTAATTGATAATTAGTAAAGATAGGAGTGTTCTAAAGGCACAATGAATGGGTGTCTCTTGATTAGTCTAATTTCTTCTTCAGAATATATGCGGCCAATTTTCATTCCGAAACTTCTAAGATTTACTCTGCCAACTCACCGAAGTTTCACCTCGAAACTTTTATAATGTGATTAGAGAAGCTGCTGCATTACCCTTTCAATTTTTATGAAATTTTCGAAATATGGAAGTAATACCATGAATCATGAAAGTAATATTTCGCTGAGTCTGAAAAATTTGAGAAATTTTTCGATATTTTTATGCAAATTTTAATATTATGTAATGGGTTCAAAAAATGAGAAATAAAAGGTGGCAAAGTTTGAAAGTTCGAGGAAGAAGATTTCTGGCGGAGACTTAAATACGTTCAACGATAACTTTCACGCTCAATACAAAGGACAGTTAGTCCCATTCTTCGAACCGAACTTGTAGAAGACCAAACGCGAGCAATTGTTGCGGTGAAATGATTTCTCAGGTAGTAGGTGGCGAACAAAGAGCGCTCGAAAGATGTTGAAAAATCTTCGCGGCGTTCGTCGGTGGACTCATGAAGAAGTCGTTACAAAGAAACCCTTTTCTCCTATTTTTACCACTTCGTGTCTATGGCCCTCGACGTTATCTATCTCCCTTTTTCTTCCCACCTCGCCCCCGTACTTTTCCGAGCTTTTGTTTCGAGGTAAAGCCAGCGATAACGAGCGCACCTGCTTTAAGCTTGAGAAACGACCCGAACCGGCTGCCCTCCCACAAATAAAATTACACCATTTACCAGCCGGCATTTTTAATATCATCATCGTCGCCGTCGTCTCGGACCTATTCGTCTTCATCGATTTATCTCCTGTCCTTTCCTTTTGCTTTCGCTATTTTAATATCCTTGAGAAGATGGATATATTGTTTCCATACTGAAATTTTTGCCGAAAGAACAGTTCAAAAAACATGGTAAGAAAAACTTAAATTTGCCAACTGCAGAAATGTGATAGAGGATATATATTTTTCTTGTACTCTGGTTTAGAACCACAAATAATTACGTTTTATGTTCAATGAACTTTATTAAATGAAGAATTAAAATACGACGAAAGAAGGTTGTTCAAATTAAACATACTCAAGCTTAATCGACTGAAAATACCGATCGACCAGACATTCGTTCAATTAATAGAGCCACACTGTCCTCAAAATCAACGTAAAAATGTATTTACACCAAATAAACATTTCACACTTAAAACAGAAGCTGCGTAAAACTTCCTCTCTAAAATTTAATCTTTGAATTTTGTTATTGAGAAATGTTTACCGCACGCATGTAACACGAGCGGTATCCCCGCGAACAAATCGAAAGAGCGTGTAATGCGCAGGATAAAAAGGCGCGGCAATTTGAATCAACAGCCCGAAAGGATCCGGTGCGTTTGCTTCGAACAAGAAATGCGGTTGCAAACGAGAGACGCGAACCTTAGACAAACGGTAATCACGGCAAAGTGATTCACTCGTCCCTGCTCGCGACTTTTAAGAACGTTAAGACGTGTACAAGGTTAGGCCGGCATTATCCTCGGCAGCGATCTTTCCAAGTTCATTAACGCGTCGTACGTGGGTTAAAACGGGTCAACCGGACCCACGTAGGCAGCCAGACAAGCAACGTTCTCGAGACCGAAAAACGTCTCCAAGATGTCGGATACACGCCAACGTGTCCTTACCTTTTGCAAATTATCTCTTGGTAACCTGTTGCTCTATGCAATTTTTAAATGGTATCCAAATCGTGTATAATGCAAGCATCTCGTATAAAATTTCTTGTGGAAGGTCTCAATAAAGGCTATGTACAATGTTCCTTAAATAAGGTTTCAATGTTTTTGTGATGATTGAAAAGCATTGCTAACTAAATGACTGTTTTATGAATGTGATGAATGAGAAATTTTATTGGTTCTTTGTATTAATTCAGAGAAAAAAAATATAAAGGATTGTCAGACATAGCTGCTACCATGTAATAGTTACTAGTTGACGAAGTGAAACATAATTTATATTGGACTATTTAAATATTTAGAAGATTTGATAAATAGAAACTAGGTTTAATAGAAATGATGTTGATAGTGTTAACAATAGTGAATAACCAAGTAATCCTCAGGTATGGTAATCAAAAATATGTCCACTCTGACTTTGATACTGACTTTAACCCTAACTCAAACTCTAATCCTAATGCTAACCCTAACTCTCACCCTACATCTAACTCTAACTCTAACTCTCATTCTAACTCTAACTCTAACTCTAAAGTCACATACTCCCCACCTTAACCTCCAAATCTCCATGTTAGTCTTCACAAAATAACCACGTACAGAATAGTCCTTCAGATTCCAACGCAAAGGATTAATTCTTACGCATAAAAAATAAAATAACGCGTTGTGAAAAGAGGGTCTCGTTCGTTATTCCTCTTGACGAGTTCCTTTTCTTCTCGAGTGGCCCGCCGGGCAAACTGTCGATACCGTTGAACGAAAGGATCATAATTATCGCAGAAACTTCCGTCTTATCCGCTGTCCCAGACTCCCTCCATTCTTCGGGAAACTCTGCAGGCCATTATTCTAGCGGAATGCAAATCCAATACAAACTGCCGTGCAGTTTCCACCCTCGTGTCTTCTTAATCCTAACCGAAGAGGTCCCTTTAGAACCACGGAATGGGTGCACGGATGACGAATACCGACAAGTTCGCCGGGTAAGTAGCGGCTTGTCAGGAGCTTCTGTACGAGGATCGAGATGGCAATTTTCAGGGTCAAAAGGGACTGATAAAAGCTTTGGGAAGTCATTAGCGAATTGAGGTTACAAATCCAGGGATTGCTGAATCCCTATATTCATTAATCTCTAAATATCTAAATGTCTGGATTCCAGAACTTTTGAATTCCTAAATCTATGGGCGATGATATTTCTAAATTCTGGTTCTTATCCGATATCCTCAGATCGCCTATCTTCAGGATCTCCAAATGTGTTAATATGTGTACATACTCCAATCTGTAATTTTGGTTTTCATAGATTCCAATATACCTAGATATTCAAATTTCTGGATCCCCAAATTCATACATGTGTACCTGAATCCCTTGATTTCCGAGCTCTTAAGTTCCAATATCCTTTGGTCCCATTATTTCTAAGTTTTGGTACTTCTAGATCCTGACATCCTTAGATCTCCTATACTCCCAAATCTCTACGCTCTCAAACCCCTATCACCCAAAACCCAACATCCCCAAAGTCCTACATCTCCAAATCTCTACATCCTAAAATCTCCACATCCCTAAATCCCAACATCTCCAAATTTGTGAAACTCCAAATTCCTAAATCTCCAAATCCCTCAACCTCCAAATCTCTAAATTCCCATGTCTCCAAATCCCCAAATAAACTTCCCATCCTTCCAAACTCGCAGCTCCAAATGACCCAACCTCCTGCATAAGCAAATATTCAAATCACCCAGTCCCAAGTGCCAATATTTCCCAAATCCCTGATTCACAAGTCGCCATATCTAAGACCGTACACCGTTTAAAATTCGTGGTAGCTCGGTCATCGCAGAGCTCGTATCGTGTCCAGACAGTCGATATTTCACAGAAGTGAACTCCCTCCGCTTTATGAGCCGTGGAGGTCCGTGAAAGCTCAACCATCTTCGTTGTTATCTGAAAGTTTTCAGCAACCGATGGATTTTTCCCTCGGATGTTGAACGGAAGACGAAAGGGTAGGCACACGAGGGACAAGGCTTCGGTTGCATAGATGCATTCGATGGGTGCCAGCAATCGATACGAAACCCCTATGCACATGGACCGAATCGATCCCCTTGAGAGTAACTCCGCGTTTCGTTTCGTTTTCAACCCCTGTATCACTGTGCGCTTTCTACCCCCGTTCGCGAATAACCGGGATACGTCCACTAACTACCCTCCTCCTTTTTTCCGTGCGTAAAAGGGTGGCAACCACCGCTGCGACGCATTTTGCACCGGCCCCATTGTAACAACCTAACGATAATGCGAGTGTGGGTGGAAAATTCGCCGTATTACGCGCGAGTCACGTGCTTTTAAGCACTCCAATTGATATCGACGCTTTCGAAATAATCCTCCCCTCGTTCGGTAAGGGCTCGATCAATTTTTAGACTGATAATGGAATTCAAGGACGAAAACACAATATTTGGAGACATTTCGCTTCTCGGACCCTCCATTGAAATATCATATCGATTTTTTACGTATTGTTTCGATGTAATGTGGAGACAGTTTGTTTCTTTGGACTCCTACATGTCCATTGAAAAATTGTATCGATTTTTTACTAACGTATCGACGTTTCAGTGTAATTTTGACGAGACATAATAGTGCAATTATTGGTATTAGTTCTGATGTATTAATAAATTTTAATATGTTATTAGTTTAATAGTTTTCATGTGTTAGAAGCTCTTTTCAGTATCTAATAAAAAATTCCTCAAAACGCAATTATCTACATTTGGTTATTTATTAAGTAAATGTAATAAAATAAAAGCAATGAATAATACAAAGAAATGTATATACGAACGTGTCTGTCATATCTAGTTACATTTCGCCTATTTTACGATTCTGTAAGATCAGTCGTGTCGGCCGTGTAACAAGGAGTTGGTAAACTGCATCTCTCACAATGGTAAGGGAAATACTAGCGACGGACATAACAAAAGAGGGGACGGTTTTAATATTGCACGCGACGACAAATTGCACCCTCGTTATTTGGGGTGGCATCGCGCCTCTCCAAGATCTACGCTCGAACTTTGTCTGGGAACACAACGAAACGGTGTTTCCGTACAGCCTGTTCTACGTTAGCTTGATTAAGTAAGCATAAGTGTGTTTCCAAAGTACGACGACAAGCTGAAGTAAGCTTGTCCGTTTATTTTCTCATTCCCGCTCGCGGGCAACGAGCGAATAACAAAGAAGCTGACACGCGAACGTCTTTCCATTAACTTTAGTTTTCAATGAAAACATTTAGTTGAAGTTTGAAGTAAACATTCAAACAAATGTTTGAAGTAAACATTTACATGAGTTAATTTATTATTAAAGTTATTCGTTAGGTTAGGAAGGAAATAAAGTAGTGAGGTTGCCACATTGTTAAAAATTTAAAAATAGGAATATCTGAATCTTCAAGTTTTGTTATTTATACATTGATATATCTCAAATCTAAACTTCTAGATACTAGAATCCTCAAATTCCCGACTTGACTCAATCCCCGACTTAGTTCCAAATCTCTAAATCCTCAAACCTTTTAAGCTTCTTAATCTTCAAAATAACTCCCCAAATCTGAATTAAGCCACCTAGAAAATCTCGCGTTTCCATATTTTTGCTGCGAGTCAAAATATTCCAGTGCACAGCGTCGACAAACAAAAGTCGGTATCGATTCGACGAGATTGGCAGCAAGAAAAATAGAATCGGAGCGAAGAAGTCGAAAGCGGAGTGCAAGAGTGCGAAATAGGAGGGAACAGGTACGGGTGTGCTGGCACAAACGCGAGATACAGAGGGTCGGGAAGAATGGGTACGTGTACGAAACAATGTCACAGGTTGCACACAATGTGGGCACCGGCGGGGTCGCACGAGGGATTATTCGGTAGTGTGTGGGGCGCATACGATCCCTGAAGGGAGCACGGACTAGATAATTAGGGCCGAGGGGCAAGGGGTAGGAGGATCAAGCGCCCCGTGCACACCGTGTGTTTCCTAGAGAATTGTATGCGTTCACCCTACTCGACTGTCATCGGACTGCCAGAGACACATCGGGGTTAATTATGGCTCCGCAGGGCTGCGTAATCTTCCTTTGCGATAAAGATGGAGCTAGAAGAAAGCCAAGGAGTGGTGTTGGAGTTGAGGGTGGATAAGACAGCTTCGATTTCTGGGAGAAAGAGGAATTGAAAGAGGAAGTTCGTTGAAAGAGTCGTTTGTGCACACAGTAAATGTTCAAATGCTATTCTGACTATGGTATTTTACTTTATAGTAATTTAGTATGGTATTTACCAGTTATGGTATTTTACTTGTATACACTGTGTGGTGAACAGTCAATGTTTAACACGGAGTCTGTCTTGCAGATTAAAAATTTAATCATGAGCAGACGAGTAGATAGAACTACTGTAGGTAAAACGACAGCAGAGAATTACTGTATGCACTATTAATTAATGTATGTATGTATGCAGTAATTCTGTGTTAAAATTGAAATATTTCATTATTTTATGAAACTTAAAATTGTTTAGAATTTTTGAAAAAAGTTTCTGTTTTTAATAAATGATATAGGGGCACGAAATAATTTTTTATTTACAGTTATATAGTTTCGATATTATCGCATTATAAATATATCGTATTAAACTTATTAATAAACCACATCAACATCCATAATAATATTTGTCACAAAATTTTTTGGTTATTGTTCAATAATTTTTTAAAATGTGAAAAGTACATGAGAAAAGAACATGTGAAAAGATTACTATATTATCTGTACATCAAATAAATAAACTTTATTTATAAAAAATAAAATATACCTAACGTGTCCCACACACATAGTTCTTTTATCAGACGTGTAATATGTTTGAGAGAGATTGAATAAACGTTTAGATGAACTTTGTTAACGCAAATGGATTGTCACCGACAGAAGCGCGTAAAAAATCACAGTATAAAGTGCTCGTGTAAAAAATATCAGACCAGCCATGCAATTTTAATAAGCACCGCGTATAATGAAGCTAATATAATTATGGGACGTTCATTACGGTATAATGAAACCATTAGAGTTCGTTTAGCAGCTTCGTCATCTTTGCAGATGGTCGCTCTGTCTTTAAAGGTGTCTTCCCGACAGGAGACCCTGGCCCCTTTTTCATTAAACAAATTTACTACCCAACGAGAGAATTCAAGGATTCGACAAAAAGTATATTATATGCAATTATCATCTTTACAGAATTTATGTTTCCTGAGGATGGGTTGAGCAACATGTAATGAAGTTTAATTTTTATACAATTTTTTATGGATTTAACTCTCGATTTAATCCTCATTAGAGTAGATGCAGACACACACCTGGTGTATAAAATTAATTTAATTCAAGATGGGGACTAATAAGTTCTGAATATTTAAAAAATTATTTAACAATCATCTGTGCAAAAAATAGTGTAATTTGAATAAATTACATATATGTAATCGTAATATAATATAATGTAATTGCAAAGTTAAAAATTATCAGAAAGTATAAATAATTTATGAGAATTAAATTTAACTCTTTATGAATAAAAATCTTTTTTTAGAAAAATTAGATCAGTCTATATTATATAAACAAATTATGTAAATTGTGTGTTATTAATATTTTAATTAACAGTGTTTAGTTGCATACAACAGTTTGAAACTCCCGCGATCGAAAGTGTAGTACTGCAACGTGTCCAGGAGATGGCAAATTGCTCGAACGTTTCTCACAAGGAAAAAGCGATCGTGAAGCATGAAAAGGCTGGGAAGCGCGTGCAGAAATCGTGCCTTAAACTAATGAGTAAGGAAAATATAGAGCTTTGGTAACGCTTAGCTATGCTGATTAATAAGCGACCATATTTTTGAAGGGGCAAAGGTCGTCCCAAGGCAGCGCGAACTACTTTTTCGCGTAGCCTGGTGAAGCGATCTACCTCGCATTCGGAATTTTTAAAGAAAATTTTGCGAGAGGTCAAAAATATGAATGAAAAATATTTTCGTAAAAAAAGAGGAAGCTATACAAAATTTTATGAATTCAAAACTAGCCATTTTGTCTTATTAATTAAATTATTATATTAACATATATAATGTGATATTAAATTCAGACATACATATATGTTATTATATTAACACATGCAAATATGTTATTATATTAACACATATACATATGCTATTATATTAAGATATACACATATGTTATTATATTAACACACACGCAAACATATGTTATTACATTACCTCATACATATATCATATTATATTAACACACACACATATGTTATTACAGTAACACATATATGTTACTATATTAACACATGGATTTTTGTAATTAAATTCATACTATAAAAATGATTAACAATTACAGTAGTAAAGTATAAATTTAGAGATAGAGAATGAATTCTAAATTACTCACCATAACATAAAACACTCAAAACAGATTTCTCTGTTACTTAAAAATGAATAATCCCCTGATAAACTTTCATATCCATTTTCACTACAACGTTAATATTAATAACTTTCCCCATTTCTTTTTCCAGGTCACACATATATTTTTCTATCAGTTTGAATGAAACGATTAATGCCTTACACATTTTGCATACTTTGACATTATAATCCCGTAAACATCCGCAGGCCAATTATAACTGTGTTCACAGGTGTGTAATATTATCCAATTTAAAGCAGAGCTAATTTTACTTAATAATCACCATGGATACTCCACTTTCGTTATATTTATCGCATGATCGCGCTGCTGCCGTTTCGTAATACCGTGCATAATAATTTTCGTGCTTGGGATTCCGTATTATCTCATCGCATGTGACTCACGCTATTCGCAACACAGAGTACACGCCTCACGCTAATCTAAATAAAAAACATCCTACTGGGTGGTGTAACAACTGTTCATCGCGAACATCGCTCTTTTCTACATGCAAAATACATACGTTACGCCGCGTCGTTGGTAAACAATGATGCGATTTTTTTCATTCAATGAAACTCTCGCATCTGTTCGTGCAAATAATTGATAAGCGAGGTACACCTTATCGGTGATGTTATCGATCAATCGAATAAAATGTTGAATACCGAAACTGTTATCAGTGGTTTACTTCCTTGTTCGAGCTTTTTAATGGATGTAGGAAATAACTGGGACTTGAATTTATGAATTTTCAGGTTATTCAACCCTGGGATTTAGGATTCAGATCTTAGTTTTTTGGAAACTTGACAATTTAGAATTTTGGAAGTTTGAAATTTTTAAGAATTTGTTTAATTTTGAAGTTTTGAGATGTTAGAATCTTAGAACTTTGGAACATTGAGAATTCGGGATTTTTGAATCTTTAAATATTAGGAACTTCGACTTTTGCAATTTTAGAACTTTGGAACCTCAGAATTTTTGCATTTTGAAACTAAGAAACTTTGGAATTTTTTAATTCTGAGATTCTAAAAAATATGTCACAAGAGTAGAAAAGACTACCTATAAAAGTACTTCGCTACCTACATACAATATGATATTCTGAAACATTTCTAACGGGCTCTTATCGTACTCTTATCACTACGGTTTAACCACCGCTACAGGGTTTGCCACATACAAAGATTCCATTATCCGCGTATCGTAAAACTATCAGTTTTCCAAAAAGAAGCAGCTTCATTCCGTGAGAAACCTTGAAACGAATACTCAAGATCCGAGGTCAAAGACCGTGAAAAGGGATCGAAATCGAGGAGTTTTGCAGTGAATTCTTAGACTAATGCATGGGGTGTACGCATACTCTCGGCACATGATTATAAGGGTTGGCCATACTTTTATCTCATGTCACCCTTAGGTTTACAAGCACCGGCGATGGTAGCACCCGGTAAAGCTTTGTAACGCGACTCGCAAGCGCCATTACGAGCGTATGCGTTTGTCAGGGAAATATCCCTGAAGAGGCCAGACACTCGGTGAACCTTTTCGCAGTATACTGCTCTCGCTTCGGTGTTTAATATATCGCAGCTATACGTTTCTTGCATTCTTTATGAACAAACCGACGTCTGGTTCACTTGGCTATTTACGTCTCACGCGAAGACAATGAGGGCAATATACCTAAGCCTGCACCTCTAGGACATACAATAAAACGTATGAATGGAGCTCATAATTTTCTGGCAGTAAAGCCCGCGAAATGGCCGATAATTGATTGCGCGGTTTTACGATGCAATATAACGGGGTAATGGGATAATGGACCTTGTTTCGTGAACTAGAAATCGGGACACCTTTCACTTACGAAAATTGAACTTGTGAAAAACACGGACCAATCAGAGCGCGAGGATTATTACGCGTTGGTTAACTACGCGTTAGATTACCACGCGTTAGATTACCACGCATTAGATTCCTACGCTTAGAATTACCACGCGTTGCATTACTACGCATTGGACTAATACGCGTTGAATATCCACGCGCTGGATTACTGCGCGTTAGATATCCACACGCTGGATTATTACGCGTTAGATTACCACGCATTAGATTCCTACGCTTAGAATTACCACGCGTTACATTATTACGCGTTGGATTACTACGCGTTGAGTATGCACGCGTTAGATTCCTACGCTTAGAATTACCACGCGTTGCATTACTACGCATTGGACGAATACGCGTTGAATATCCACACGCTGGATTACTACGTGTTAGATATCCACACGCTAGATTACTACGCGTTAGATTACCACGCATTAGATTCCTACGCTTAGAATTACCATGCGTTGCATTATTACGCGTTGGATTACTACGCATTGAATATGCACGCTCTAGATTACTACGCGTTGGATATCCACACGCTGTATTACAATACGTTGTATTACTACGCCTTGGATTACTACGCGTAGGATTACCACGCGTTGCATTATCACGCGTTGCATTACTACGTGTTGGTTTACCACGCGTTGCATAACTACTCGTTATCCGAAGCTACCGCTCCCGCGTCTGCGCATGCGTAATCCTGATTGCTCCGTATTTTTCCTTAATAATTCAAAAACGAAGCTTCAAACTCCATTTTTGCAAAGGGAAATCTTATTCAGAATAACGTCAACTATATTTCAGAGACCTATACTAGTTAAGAGATACCCTGTATTTCAGCTACCTAAACGATCAAACAAAAGGCACTCCGTCAAAATGACGAGTCTATGAAATAAAAAGCAGGTTCGTACAATGCGTGTGCCATTCAGAGTCATTCTAATTTTGAAGTTTCATTGAATTCGTCGACGAACGCGTTCTACATGCAGCATAGTGGTTCATTGTTTCAATCGTCTTCTCATAAAAGATAAGAGGTGCGCGACAGTAACTATCAAGTACCACCCGCATTTTTGTTCGACGTTACGATTGTTCAGCCTGGTGAAAAAAATCGAACGGCAAGAATCTGAACTAATTACCAACGAGTTGGGATCGATACCAACAAAACGTTGCGTGCAACACCCTTAATGGAAGCACGTAACCATGCTTTATCCGCGTTTCTCATTTGTATTTAGCACGAATCCGGCTGCTTTATCGTCCTCTGTTTAATGCTCCACCATTTTGTCACACGAAGGACGTGCGTTGCACAAGTTTGCGGATAAGCAGCAGCCAAGATTTACGAGGCCCTATCTGCACGATCGATAATAATTTCATGTGTGCAATCTCGATCTTTATAGTGGATCGACTGCGAGTACCCCACGTTATCGTCCCACAATGTAGACGCAGTTCGCGATCATCCGCTATCATCCCCCGAAATTCCGGGGTGACTTCGCTCATGTTAGGGTTCTAAGGGCCATCGAACCGGGAACCCCGTGTCGGATAGATAATGGGTTTGATCAGCGGGTATCATGTAGAGTTTCTCTCCGATTCGACCAACCTCCTGAGCTAACAAAAAATTGCTGATCTACATGATTACCAAATTTATGCGTTTTGAATGTTACGATTTTCTAATCTCAAAATTTCATCATTTTTATAATATTCAAATTACTAAATCTTTTGAAACATTGCTAGATTTGTAAACCTATAGATCCCAAATCTATAGGTCCAGAACCACAGGACTATGATACTGAAATCCTAACATCATGAACTACTTTCTAGAGCTCTAACTCCTAGAGTTTCAATTTTTTAACTATCAAAATCCATAAACTTCCAAATAACAGTAGATCTCTATATCTCCAACTATCTCTCTCACCAAATCAAGTATCTCTCTCATCAAATTTCCCAAATAGAGACTTCCCAAGATCTCAAACTTCATACACCCCTTTCTTATCTTTCTACAAGTAAATTCGCGAAAATCCATGTCACAAGATAAAATCAGATGCAATCGCAAAATGTGGAATAGCACAGTAATAGTAAATATTTCAATATCTGTGATCCTGGGATCCCATCTCGGTTTACGCGCCCGCCAACAAATTTTCGAGCAAGTTTCCCAGCACCGTTCAAAACGGAAAGTAGACTTCACTCTATTGTTGCCTTCGAGAAACCGCATTACTGGCATCAGATAGCGTTATCAGTAGGACCATGAACACGCCGACCCAGAACGCAAATCCCCGGAAATGATTTTACCCAGGGGGTTTTGAAAATGCAACTGCAGCAACCACGAGTGCAATCTTTCGAGCAACGAGCGTGCCTCTCCTGGCCCCATGTGCATACTCTTTCGCATACATAATGCATGTATATTCATAGGGAAGTTCGTAGGGGCGCAAGCTTAGGGGGTATTTCGAGATCACTGATTGGACGGGATCGGACCATTCCTTGTTACGTATGCACAATAGAATCAAGAGCGAAATCCTGAATGCTGACTGGACGTTTTTTGAGGAAACGGGGGAAAATGAGGCTCGGTTTAGACGGATATAACCGTGGCAAATAATTCATCGAATATGAAGATCCCATTGTCGGTGGACAATGACTGCCACCAGGGAATAGAATACCATTCGGTAATGGAATATTCTGCACCGAGTAGCACATCCACATTATTGCCTTCAATGTGGTAATTTATCATTCTCCTATTTTGTGAACAATCTACCATTTTCATTGTACTAATCTTATGATGTACAGACACTGATCTTATGATATACAGATGCTGTATTAATATTTTACTTTACATAAATACTACATAAATACTTATATTATTTATCGATGAACTGTAAGTTAGCGAGTTTGCCAGATTTCTTCAAATTTGAGAGAATGATTTCAAGAGCTATTTCGATAGAAACACAGTTCGAGAGAAGTGACATCTTCGCAGAAATTGAAAACAGTTATTATAAGATTAACAAGCACCGAATTACCGTGACGCAAAAAGTTGAAGTGCAATTTTCATTTCACTCGGCTGGATATTTAGGTTTCGTCGAACACTCGACCGCAAACTCTTGCAGTTTTTATCGCGAAAATGCTTTTCTCAAACGTGTTTCCGACACTCCGCGAAACCGTGCACCAATTCCAAGTACTTGTTCCAGATAATCAATGATTTATTTCCTCGATAACCATCTTGTGAAAAGAAATTTTCGCGAACGCTTTGTTTCGCGTTCCGTCTTGTCGATGAAATGCAAATTCATCGTCGATACGATTATTATCCCGCGATTGTCACGCGATAACAGCTGGCGAGAGAGTAATTTAAAAAGTCGGTGAACCGCAGAATTGCTAGCAAATTGGGAAACTTTCGTAATATCAAGAAGAAACGTTCTAGCTGATTCCTTCTTCTTCCGATGTTCGATCAATGAGGGACGAGTAATTCCGCCAACGAAATGGAATTGTGACGGGATTAAAGCGTCGTGAAAATGCTTTTTTAAATCGAACAAAATGTAACTCGAATCATTTCAACGCGCGGATATTTCATTCGATAAAATATATCCACCTACCGGGAATTATTTTACATGCTTCAATCTCGTAAATCGATATGCAATTAATCTTCCGAGTACTTCGAAGACATACAGGGTGTTACCTGTAATCCTCACGATTTTTCTCCCACTTGCAGCCACCTTACAAAAAAAAATTTACAACAATATTTGCAGGGTATGAAGTGCACAATAGATATTAGTAAAGCAAATTTTGAAAACAGTTTGTTCTCTCGGCAAAGTCAAGATCACCTCGGGTTTTTTAAATAGGAACATTTTTTTTATTCATAGCTTTAGAGGACATCGAGGCGAATTCAAAACACATATTACATGATATTTTTATTAACATGTTACTCGATTTACAGAAGAGGAAATGTGAAGTAAAAGACCGGAATATTACGTGATGAAAGGCGGCATACATTTTGAACATGTAATTAAATAAAGTGTGTTTTTCTTACATTCTAATCGCGTGTTTACATTCAGGTATCTCTTCGGAATCAAATAATGGTTGCACTACCAAAGTCAAAACCTAAGTACTTCACATTTCCTGTATATTGTATATATACAGATAAGAGTCATTTTTCCAAAATATCTTGTTCTTTCTTTGTCAAAAATTTCAATACAAACTGTTTCACAATATCTGATCATTGTTATTCTCTGTAATTAATATCCGATTGTTACTCTTGACAACAATGCTCCAAGATGTCGATTGTGTTGAAGGATACATTGAGGTAATGAAATAGCTTAATCGGGCACTGAATTCATGACGCAGAACAGCGATGAATGGATATTTCTTAATTAACATTCCGCCGGTCCAGGCATAATTGATCGTTTCCAACTACCGACAGATTTATATCCGATACATCACGTTGACTGATCCGAGTAGCACCAGAATTAATTTCACCTTATCCCCGTTTCCTGAATTTAATTCCCAACTCTCGTCGCTTCGAAAACGTTTGTTTAGGGCGATCGTTCTTTGGGGATTGGCCGTTCTTTTCAGAAATTGGTTCTCTCTTGTTCGAGTTGAATGGGGAACGAGAAGAGCTTGAGAAAGTTGGGGTGAAGGAGAAAGCGACGACAGTTTCTAAAGATGTATAATAGATCTCTGTAGATTTTCAAGTGCTAGTTTCTTCCCTTTTGAATCACTAATTTACGTACTGTTAGGTAGGAAATTTCATTGTAGAAAGCAATTACATCTTAATCAACAGACAAAAATGGTTTCTTTAGATCGTAAATCCTTGTCAGTTTCTCTTGGGTGCTTGTTTTCGAATCTCTAATTGACTGAAATAGAAAACGAGATTGTGGAAGCAACATTGAATGTTAATAAATGAAAATAGTTTCAGTTAATAAAAATTTTTGGGAAAATCAACGTATCTGAATTGGAGGTTGATTTATTGCACGCTCTATCAATGTCAGCGGGGGTTAAAAGTTTTAGCGATGTCAATGCAACTTTTGCTATATGAATAGTTTTGCGTTATCTGAACATCCCAATTTTTTAACACTGTTCGCCATGACACTGTGCTCTTTCAACCAGAATTTTCATTCTAAAGTCATTTACTAAAATACGTGACATAACACATAGGTGAACACATATGTAAACGTTCATGCTCAAGTGTAGTACGAGCTCAAAATAATAATAAAAATATTTTCTATGTATACAACACAATATAACATAGAGAAATTTCTCAAATATTGAGTATGAAAATTAACAAAAATTAAATGAGTTGCAGTGTTCAAAATAATCAATAATTTTGTTCAAAACAAGTACGCCAAATAATCAACAACTTTGATCAATATTATTTATAAAGGATTTCATTTTATAAAGTTACAATTTGTAAAACGATCTCCATTTAACGAATCGTAAAAGTTGAGACATCGCACAGATTTGAATGACACTGCAATCAAAGTGTTAATGAACTCGTTTCAATAACGAGTTTGCGTAACTAAAGTTCCCAACTAATTTCAATCAGTTCTCGAAAGATTCGGGTCATTTGTAGAGGAGCGTCGAAACGGCATAAACTTGTCCGCCTCCTGCTCGAATTTTCACTTATCGATTTTGCAATCTCCTAGCCTCGGAATTATGGCAACGGATTCCAGCGTCGGAAATGAGAAGGTTCAACCTCTGCGCGAAAACGATAAGGAAATAGCGATTCGGTCCTTTATCGGATATTTTCCTGTCTCCCGTAAATTTCATATTCCCATAGGAAAAGAATTTCTGAATTTTCCTTCTCGGCGTACAATTCCTTTTTCCGCTGGACCCATCTGCTTTCTCTCGATCAATAGAAACATACAATTCTCCCTTCTATATCATTCTACATTCCCACCAAAAGGAAAGATGAGAGCAGAGATCGAAACACTATTACTACCATTCTCTATGCGTTTCAATTTCTACAGGGCGTCTCACAACTGGTATAGGTTGGATTATTACGCGTTGGATTACTACGCGTTGGTTAACTACGCGTTAGATTCCTACGCTTAGAATTACCACGCGTTGCATTACTACGCGTTGGACCATTACGCGTTGAATATCCACGCGTTGCATTACTACGCGTTGGAATAATACGCGTTGAATATCCACGCGCTGGATTAATACGCGTTAGATATTCACACGCTGGATTACTACGCGTTAGATTACCACGCGTTAGATTCCTACGCTTAGAATTACCACGCGTTGCATTACTACGCATTGGACTAATACGCGTTGAATATCCACGCGCTGGATTACTACGCGTTAGATACCCGCACGCTGAATTACTACGCGTTAGATTACTACGCATTAGATTGCTAAGCTTAGAATTACCATGCGTTGCATTATTACGCGTTGGATTACTACGCGTTGAATATGCACGCGCTAGATTACTACGCGTTGGATATCCACAAGCTGGATTATCCACAAGTTGGATTACCACGCGTTGGATAACTACGCGTTATCAGAAGCTTCCGCTCTCGCGTCTGCGCATGCGTAATCCTTGCACTCTAATTGGTCCGTACTTTTCCTTAATAATTCAAAAATGAAGCTTGGGACCTACACCAGTTGTGGGACACCCTGTATTTTCACGACTGTACGTAAATTCCATTTAATAAAAAACAACACAATTCATCTAACATTTAATATTCGAGTTCGTCGAGTATTTAAATATAAAAGCTCTAGCATACATAGAGTTATCTAGAAAACTCGTTCATTCCACAGAAAACCATAAATTCCCAAAAAAGAAAAAGATGAATAAAAGAGATCGATCACCATACGATTTCGTATCTTTCAGACGCAGTGGAAATGCATTCCATCATTTATCAGCGAGAATTTTCAAAGCTCCATCTCCCCCACGGTTACTTGCGATTTATCATCCCGGAATTTCTAGAACATGTTACGTACGTTGATCGTGAATGCCCATCGACAACGAGTAATCGACGAACCAAACTTAATAAACGTTGTTGTACACGCGACGACGGGGTATCGTCGGCTGCGAAGAGAAAGAGGAGCGACGAGGGGGAAGGGGTTGCTTTATCAACGACATAATTATGCCGTAACTCCCAGCGGTGAAGGAGAGCCCCGGATTGGATAGACTTTGCCAAGATATTCGAAGTTTCATTAGCTCCTAATCAAGCTTTCTCGCCATCATGCTGCTTCTACGCTTCGCTTCATGGCAGGACCGTGCCAGCCGGAACCATGAATTTCGCATTTCACTGATAACGGAGATAATGAACTCTCTGTTGCGATTTCTGGACCCTCGAAATATACTGTACGGCTCCATTATATTGCCGGTTTAGTCCATTGTCACGCGTTAGATTGTCGAGTATTAGATTATCAGTTTACAATATGTGCCATATGTTACATTTCTATTCATTAGTTTCCTGTATTCATAAATTTCTGGGTTTCTATTTTTTCAGATCCTTGGATTTTTACACTTTTAAAGTTCTGTATGTACCAAATGTCTGTATGTTCAAATCTCTATATTCTTCATATTTTTATATGTACAAGACCTTTGTATTAATTAGATTCTTATATCACAAATCTCTGTATTTCTCAAATACAAAATTCTCAACTACATATCACTGCAAGAATTCTACACGTTTAAAGCCCAAACGAATTTACGGTTGAAATGTCTGAAAGTAGGACGTAATCTAGATCTCGTCACTGGAGTCCTGCGAGTCCTGTAATTGATAGAAATTACCTAACAGCTGTTTGTCCAAGCTCCCCAGTGGAATTCGTGCCTTTGTAGTTTTAATGCGTGCGTTTGAGTCATTGGCTGTCTCCCGCAAGAACTTCCCCTATCCAAAATTAATGGTTCGTAAAGTTGGTTCCGAATAACTACCCAAAGTCGAAAACTTGAGCATTCTTGAGTAATAAATGACTGTCTTTAGGGTTACTACGATTCGAGGTAATTTGTCGGAAGGGTTTAACCAGCAGTTCAATCATTTAATTTGGGGAAGACGTCATTATTATTTCAAGATTCGAAAGGGACGTAAATGATTTATCTCAGCCGTTAAAAATTTATTTGACCGAAAGCACGGAATATAATAAAGTGCCGACTCGATTAATTTTGCATTCGTCGGAAAAATCATTCGTATAATTTCTGCGCGATTGGAAATGGTAATTGGCAGAAAGTGCGAAATTTCAGGTATCGCGTTGCAAATCCTCTTATCGAGATGAATGGGATGAAGTATTCGCGAATTCATGCGATAATTGCGGTAATGTAGCAGATGGTTCGCGACAACATTAAACATTTAATCGAATTGTCGCTGGTCGCCTGTGTATTTATCACTGCTGTACACGTTGACGTTTAATCGATCGCCAATCCGATAAGCGTTGGACAAGAATAAATTTCGAATTGAACAGCCTGTTCGATTATTCATGAACGTTGCATTTCCCAGAACCTTTCTACATTTTCTACCGTCAAATTCTATAGGTATTTTAAGTATCAAAGAAAAGAAGTATCTTAAATTATTCATACCTTTCCGTAAGCTTTCATGCGTTATTCAAATCTTTAGCGTTTTCATATAACGAATGGATTTCTCCTACACTTTCCCTGGGACTCTCCCTTTTCCTAAATCTTTAGTTTTACACTTATCTGGATTTTCTGTAGGTCTTCTCCCTACGTTCTTAACAGTCAATGTCTCAGTCAAATTAATATTTGATTGACTAATGATAATTCATTATGTGAATAACAGTATGTATTCTTGATGTTTCTTTCATCTATAAATTTGCTGTTTCATTCAATAACCCTTTTGAATGATTAATATTGTGTATTGTTAGGATCTTAATGATGATCAAGATCTTAATAACAGCGAATAGATGGAAGATATATCAACAGTACCTGATGTCTCACTAAAGTGTATATATGAATATTAATATCAAAAGCTAGTAACAGAGATATTGAAATTAATGTCGATCATTTTGAACATGTGACACTATTTTATCGAACCATATAACAAATGTACTCAATTTATTTTAAAATAGCGATGCGAAAAAAATGCGTCCATTATCGGCTAAAAATCATTGCACCGCGAAATGCAGTTTCGCTGAAAATTGCACTCCGAGCTATTGGAAGCCCGATGACAATTAATAGAACGTTCCATAGTATTGTACGTTCAATTTCTCGCTCGTTACTCGTCGCACTCATGCTCAATTGTTTCTTACCCGGTGCGGGTAACTGGTCGATTCACGTAGTCGTTCTCGATCCCTTTCCGTCTCGTCCTTAAAACACACACCGCCACTGATCTTTCTGTCTTTCTACTCGACACGATTGTTCTCCCTCTCGTCGCGTCGTTCCCTTGTCTTTCTTTCGTCCACGAGCATTGTTCACGGTGTGGACGGTCCATTAAGGGCCTAGACGGCAATTCGCAATTAAATGCTTCTCTGGAACGGATGCGAGGAGGACCCGATCTCCCTTCCCTGGTTGCCGCCAAGAGAGCCACTTTTGGAATCGCTTGGTCTCGCTACGCCATTGGTCGCAATTTAAATAGCAGTTCCCAGGAATCGATCGAATAATACGATTTTGAAAGCACTTCGACAACTTGGCCGACACTTCGAATCAAATTTTCAAAGTTCTCCGAAAAGACTTTCTACAAATTTTTTTGGCTTGTAAAACATGCGATGTGTGAATCAACGTGTCGAATGAAATTTCACTTCGAATCAAATTTTCGAAGTTCTTCAAAAAGACTCGTACTTCTATAAATTTTGTTATGACTTGTAAATCATGTAACATCTGAATGAACATGTCGAATGAAACTTCACTTCGAATCAAATTTTAAAACTTCTTCAAAAAGACTCATTCTGTCTACAAATTTTTGTATGACTTATTAATCATGTAACATGTGAATGAACGTCTCGAATGAAATTTCACTTTGAATCAAATTTTAAAACTTCTTCAAAAAGACTCATGCTGCCTACAAATTTTTGTATGACTTGTAAATCATGTAACATGTAAATCAGCATATAAATCCTGTACAAGGAGCTACTCTCCAGATTTCACACAAAGTAAAATCAATCAAATTGTTTTGTATGTAAATATTCTTTCTAAAATATGTAACACGTCACGCACTGCTTTTTCACACTTATTTTCGCTTACAATAGATATGATCTTCCCCTACATCATTTGCGAAAGCGTACACTCGTGAACATGTGTAGACGCAGAGAAAGGAATGTAGCTAAATAGGTGAAAAAAGAGCACCCAGCGTACGAAATGTATGACAACTTTTGGAGTAAGAAGGGGTCGCAAGGGAGGTTTTCGGGGTGAATAAATATTTGAATAAAACCAGAGAAAAGTCGGAAGGCAACTTTTACCGTGACCTCGTAGGCTTAACTCTGGCATCTTTTTTGCGAATATGTCTCTGGTAGGATGCTCGCCAGAATGGAATTTCATTTGAGAAATTCACGGAAAAAGGGTGCACACGTCAAAGAGATACCATCATTGTTTCCATCCGGCTGTGGAAAATGTGTACCAGGTGGTTGTAGGTGTGTGTACGCCAGTCTGGCTAAATTTTTCCCGAAACACGTCTGTCTCTCTTCTTTCTGTTGGCTCCTCTTTGGCTCTCGATATTGCCTCGTTGAATTTTTGCATAAATCCAAAGGGTTGCGATCCTTTTACGGAACAAAGCTGAGGCTGGATTTGATTACGACGCAGAAATTGTTTGCAGGAAAATTGGGCTAGATTATTATAAACAAGAATAAACAGAAAGGACGTCGCGTTGATACAATTAAATATATTGCTTTCTAAGTGGTTGTTTTTTTTTAAATGCATTCGTTCATGCATTAAAGTGACGCGTGTTCGTAGAGATAGGTATATAAGAAATGCCCTAGTATTAAAAAGTACAGGAAATTGTTCACTATTCTCACAGTTTGTTTAATGTTTCCCACATGAAATTGAATGTGACTTCCGGTTCTTAACACTTTCACACTTCGTGGAAGTTTATGACCCTTTTGGTTTAACGTTCCATTTTACAGATGACGATTATTAATAGAATTAAATAAAATACCTCAAACACGTTTGGACGTATGCTGAATTTTATTTGTTAAATTATTGATTTTAAATCACGATGCGAAACGGATGCTTTTAAATCGTACACTCTTTCCGTAATTTTCTTTTCGCGACTTAATGAATTTTTCTGAGTTTTCACGCGCTGCTGCTGGTTCTCTCGAATTTCTAATTTATTGCAGAAACCGATTAAAATCGATGTTACTGTATGTATCATAACAGTATCTTGAGATCGACAATAAATCTGCACAGGTTTCACTTACAGATTTTTCACATTAGAACTTCTAATTAACTCGGATGGAAAATTAATTTATGGAAGCAAAAATGAAAATATTAGTAGATGTATAAGTAGTTCCGCTCGCTCCTGAATTACTGAAAATCACTCGAGCTACTAGAACTGAAGCTTGATTGCTGTGCACTTTCGATGTCAATTAAGGTTCAAAAATAATATTAACAGTAATGAAACTTTATTCTGTTTGTTAATAAATATTATAGTGTCCGAACGTTCAAATATATTGATACCATAAACTTCAAACTGATACATAAACTTATGAGCCTAAGTTCTATGAACTTTGCGGTATTTTTGTATCATAAAATCAGACCTCTTACATTTCGACAACATTTTCAAGCAAAGAATTAATAAATATTTCTCAATTACCGTTCTGTTAATTAAGATATTACATTATTTTTTATTACTAATCTTCTAACTTGATAACCAGTGCATATTTCTTAATTTTGATTTTATATCCCATTTTACTTGAGATTCTCACATAATTTCAAGAAATAAGTTTTTTACGAGATACTTCTATATGCAAACGATTACCTATTGCGCAAATAATCATGGAAGAATCATAAAATTACAGGTTTGCAACGGTAATTGGCAGTACGAACTGCACTCGTATTTGCTAATGAACAATATTAAACTTTAAATTGGTACATTCATTGTTTGTTTAAGCATAGAACTGCTACTTTGTATTGAAAATATTAATGAAATGTTGACGTAGCTCTGTTCATTAAACCTTATAACTTCAAATTAATGTTTGCGACGGTACTAATTTACGGTACTTTTGTATCATCGAATTGTGTTAGACTTCCTATGTTTTAAAAACTGCAATTTGAATGCAACTACCTGGCACATAATTTTCTTTTGTTCGATGCATCTTTCTTATTATCTAAAACAGTGATGAGTAACTGCACTCGGAGGTTGCACTCAGGGGTAATAATGAGTAATTTAAAGATTTCAAATGAGTATACTATTAGACTTATAAATTTCTATATTTTCAAATTTTCAAAGCTGTAATTTTTCTATCATCAAATTTTCATATTATCATATTTTTATATTGTTAAATTTCAACCCTCTCGGATTCTCAAATTGTCGAATTTCTACCTTCTCAAATTTCCAAATTACCAATTTTTACATTTGTCAAAATGTCACATTCTCAATTTTTAATTTCTCCAATTTCCACATTCCCAACTTTCCAAATAAATAAATTTCCACCCCCTCAAATTCGCAAATTATCAAATTTCTACATTTCTAAATTCCTTTAAATTCCCAAATTTCTACATTCTCAACTTTCTAAATTCTCAAATTTCTACGTTCTCAAATTTTCAAATTACCAATTTCTACATTTTTAACATCTAACATTCTCAATTTTTTAAATTGTCAAATTTCCACATAAATAAATTTCCACCCACTCAAATTCCCAAATTCAAACATTTAAAATCCCGAGTTCACTATATCCCATACACCCCATACACGCCATACGCATCGAGTTTTCGAACAGGCACTTGATCCGTCCATCACCGATCTAAACCATCGTTTCTTTCATCAATTTTCCAATCGGCTACCCCCGTACATTGTCAGTTTTCATCGCTGAAAGACCCGTCTGTTATCCACCGGTTCATAACCATCAGCCCAAAGAATTTCACTGAAAGCTAGTCGCGATGATTTTCACACTGCAAAGGGACCGCGAATTTACCTTTTCCCCTGGTTTTTTTACGTACGGCTATTCGAGCAGCATGGGACCGCTTTTAACGGTTTGAAAACGCACGCACGAACGCGGTCGTCGATGCGTGTCCCTTATCTGCGATGCTTGTCATGCATGGCGACCACGTTTCCGGTATTCTCTGTCTGCAGTTGCACCTATCTATTGACCCGACATTCGACGAGCTTGCAGTTCAAACCGTATGCCAGACTGACACTTCGCGCTCATGCTCGATTAAGACGTCCATTGTTTTACCGTTTTCGCTGACAAACGAAGCACGGCTCTAACCGATGTCATGCATTCTGGGACAGTAAATAACGGACGAAGTTCATGTAGCATAGGCGTAATTCTTTGAAGAGAACCATACAAGGTTCTTGCATAGACAGTTATACGAACTCATACACATTAGGCACCAATAGACATTAGGTGCCTCTTAGGTACCACTATAATGGCGCTCACGGTTACCATTTCTCTGTACGACCACTGTAGTGGCTTTCGAGAATGTTGTAGGTTATACAGCGTCACTTTAGTCGCTCACTCTAGGGACACATTTGCTCATCGTTTCAATTGAACGACCATATGTTTTAATTTAAACTGTTTTGCCTTCCTCGTCTTATAAGAGTATTAATAAATTCCATGTCGATAAAAAGTAACAACAACTTCAGGCACCATGGAAATTTTGCAAGTTCTTTGTACTAATACATGATATTGTTAACATTTGGAAATTAAATATTTTGTGAATTTTCTATAAAAGTACATTAACAGAGTTGAAGTGTATGCATCACATCTTTAGGAAAAAATATAATTTAATCATCAGAAACTTCATTTCAATGTACTGCCTTTGAGGGAGGTTTTGCAAGTTCTTTGCACTAACACATGATATTGTTAACATTTGGAAGTTACATATTTTGTGAATTTTCTATAAAAGTATATTAACAGAGTTGAGATATATGTATAATATCTTTAGGAAAAATTATAATTTAATCATCAGAAGCTTCATTTCAATGTACTCCCTTTGAGAACAGCATTGTCATACATTGTGCTGTTTGTAATTCAAACTCTGCTGTACAGAGAAGTATAAAGTTCAGTCTAAGATATTAAAGAAAATTTTGAAGTAGCAATATATTTAATACAGATGTTTTAATTTCATTTAATTTCTGCATCAAGAAAATACCCGACAACAATTTTTTTAAGACAATGGAAACCGACTGTCTCTTTACAGCCATCAAAAGACAACTTTGCAGAATTAGTAAGACAGGGTACAAAGAGAGGTGTCTCGTCACTGTATTCCCTCGGCGCAGCCTTGACAAGACACCGTGATAAGAAGAAATTTTGGAGCTTTAATAACCTGTCGTCAAAGCTCTTTGTCATCGACTCGGAAAGCACGAACTCTCGACTGTCACCTTCCCTCCATTTGAATGATTAACATTCCCACATACGGAGTCCCTGAAAGGGCCGACAAAACAGCCACTGGCAACGTGTAATTAAATGAACTTACGAACGACGCTCGGATAGAAATGATTTTAGCACGTTCCAGCTTGAATAGGAATCGATACGAGCCTCCCATCGAGATTCTACGATTTGAACGGGGAAATTATATCCGCGGAGAGAAACTTCCGTGCTGCAGTGGTCGTTCCATCCGCAGAAAATTAGGTTCATTCGTATGGAAACTAAACACTCGACTCTTGTACTAACTCCGCAAACTATCGGATACCATCGACTGTGTTTAAAGAGTATGACACCTTATTCCAGCATGATAAACTGCGGTATCGGGGCTGTACGACAGGAATGAACAAGTGGTCGCTCGTGAGCCACATTTGGTGTCGATATATTTTCACGCTGTGAAATATGTATCAACATATTTCGTATTCTAGAATTCGAAATATTTATATTCTCAGATTTTCATGTTCACAAACTTGTGATTTTTCAAACTTTTAAATCTTGAAATTGTCGAATGGAGGAAGTCTATGTTATGGAATACTCAAATTTATAAATTCTCAAATCACTTAATCTTCAAATTCATCAATTCTTAAATTCCACAAATATTTAAAATTCCCAACTTTCCATAGTTTCATACAAACACATTTTGCATGCTAACAGACATTCAAATTCTTAAATTCCCAAATTTCCATATTCTCCAACTCACAATTTTGCAAATTTTTAAATCTCTTAATTCTCAAACTCCCAAACCCCCAAATCCTCTAACCCCAAATTCCCATATTCTCCAACTCTCAATTTTGCAAATTTTTAAATCTCCCAATCTCACATCCCCAAATTCTCAAGCTGCTAAACTCTCACATCCCCAAATTCTCAAGCTTCCAAACTCTCACGCACTCAAATTCTCAAGCTTCCAAATTCTCACTCTCTCAAGTTACCAAGCACCCAAATTCTCAAGACCCCAATTTCTCAAATTCCCATATTCCCCAACTCACAATTTTGCAAATTTTTAAATCTCCCAATCTCACACCCCCAAATTCTCAAGCTGCCAAACCCTCACATCCCCAAATTCTCAAGCTTCCAAACTCTCACATCCCCAAATTCTCAAACTTCCAAACTCTCACACACTCAAATTCTCAAGCTTCCAAATTCTCACTCTCTCAAGTTACCAAGCACCCAAATTCTCAAGACCCCAAATTCTCAAATTCCCAAATTCCCCAACTCACAATTTCACAAATTCTAAAACCTCCAAATTCTCAAATCCCCAACTCCCAAACCCCAATATCCCCAAATTAAGCCCTCAAATCCCTAAATCGCAAATCCTCAAATTCGTGCCTCACCAAAGCCCAAACAACCCGCCGCTGATTCACTCAAACTGAAATTCATAGATTACCAGTGACAACGCATTAATAATCCCCACAGAGAAGAAGCGAAATGTCCGCAGTTTTTGATGAATTCAAGCCCAGTGAGTGAAAAGCAGAATGACGTGTGCGTCGAAAATTGTTGGACCATCGAAAACATCGTTGTCGTTGCGCAACATTGCAAGGCCATTTAACATCCATCGTTATTGTCGCGACCAGTTCGAAAAAGGATGCTCGATAAAGCACGCACAAATATCCGACAGACAAACTGCAGTCGTCCGCTGTAACGCAGCTAATTCGACCACGCGTCGAGAACCACTCGTTTATCGTTCGACACGTGGAAATCGTGCGAGTTTTGGTGTACAGTACGAACTTCCATGAGAGGATACCGTTTCACCGTGAAACACAGCAGCCAGCGTGTTCGCTATGGGGTGCATCATCTCCCCTTTGCTACCAACGAAAATCTGACTGCGTGACAGGGGTTGTTATTTCGTCGCTGCAGTCACGCGTCTCTCCTCTTCTATTTCGACGAATACACCGCGATTAGGGCGTGATAGAAACACTGAAATACGAAAGGGTGTTCCCGGTCCATTTGTCATACTCGCCGTATTTTAGTGTCAATTTACTGCGGTGGGGTTTTTGTGACTAGGTGGGAACTCGGGTTTTGTTATTAGCTTTTGCAGCGATAGGCGTTATGTTTTTACAATTAGGCAGTTTTTGTGTGCTTTTTGGACGGTGTACTTTGATTTATGAAACTGTGTCAGAGTTGTACGAAATGAAATTTAACTACTTCATGCTAGGTTGAGATGAGCAAAGTTTTAGATAGACATGTTTTTTAATTTCTAAATCTATAAATGTATGAACTTTAAATCTGTGAATCTCTAAATGTGTAAATCTCTAAATCTGTGAATTTCTAAATCTGTAATTCTCTAAATCTGTGAATCTCTAAATGTCTGAATCTCTGAATCTCTTTTCTAAAATACGTAAGATTTAAAGTATTACATTTCTAAAATATTGAAGCACTAAATTTCTAAAGAGCTGAATAATTGAAGTACTAAATTTCTAGAGAACTAAAGTACTAAATTACTAAACTACTAAACTGATAAATGTTTAAAATTCTAAATTTCGCAAATTCCCAAAATCACCAATTTCCCAATCCCTAAATCCCTAAATCCCTAAAACCCGAAATCTCACTCTCCACTGAATCTTTCAAACTATAAAATGTATAAATAATCCTAACACTCCACATTAAATACTCTCAAATAATCACTCTCAACAACTATTTCCAAATTTTACAAAATTCATAACAAAAATTTTCAATACCTATACTTGTGTGGCTAAATGAAAACAAGTATCTGTATCAAAGAATGAATAGAATTAAATTCTAGGTCGGTGAATTGTATCTGTTGCAATTTCAATAGATCGCTGCGTAAGCGAGACCTAAAGGCTTGTCGCTGGTTCCAATTTTCTCTCACCGACTGTTTCCTTCGTTGCGTTTTGCGGCCTCTTAAGAAATAGAGAACGGACAGCGAACGTACAAAAATAAACGTGGCGAAAGAACGAATCGATGGAGAAGTAATAAAAACAAAAGATAATTGTATATGCTGTAGCGAGAATTCACAGATTATATATTCGAGAGGTAGGAAATTTGTTGTTTCCGCGATAATAACGCAAGTCGCTCGTTAATCATCGCCGCGGTAAATAATTCATGCGTGATTTTTCTTTCAAAGCGTTTACTCGTTAAGTACGATGAAAATGAATCCCTCTCAGAAAATATCGAGTCACTGTAATTTACATATATTCGAGCTCGCTAATTAGTGCGTGAGATCAAACCCTCGAAATAATATACAGTTCAACATATTTCTTCAACCACTTTTTACCAATGCAATTATATCTTTTTATATGCATTTGGAAAACGTAGGTTGGTCTACAATTCAAGATACAGTAATGGAAAAGAACAAATAAAATAAGGATGTGCTGAAGTAATAAAACACTGCATCTGGTCTTTTATTTACTACTCTCGCTGCTGGAAAAATCTTGAGAACTTTTAACCAACTTAATTTAACTAACTTATTAAGAATTTTAAATTAACTTAACACAGATCAACAAATATCTGAACCAAAAAATAGAGGAGTAAGAATTTACTAAAAAATTTTCTATGAATTAATTTTAAATTCAATCTTCAACAAAGAGCTACTATATCCAGTAAAGTTAGAACAAAGTAGATGAACTATTGCATATCAAAGGAAGATCGATTTCTAAAACCATAAATTGTTCGCCGCTCGATATCCGACATTTAAGAACATTAACAATAACGTTCGGGCAGCGAGTCTCGATGTGGTGGAATTTTCTGTTGCAATTGTGTAAATGCGTTTAAAGGACATCGAGGCGCGTTCGTACGATAATGTGAAAGTGCTTCGGTCGTTATTCACAGGGACACCGTACAGGAATGCACTTATCCAATCGTCAGGGGCACGCGTGCACGATTCTTTCGTTCGCATGCCTGCACGAACAGTGGCCTTCCCCTCTCTATCTTCCCGTTTCCGATTGGCAAGCCTAATTGCTTGGTTTCGTGGCTGATCCCGGTAATTGTAACATTATCGCCCGGGCTCCAAACAAGATAATTCTCTGACTCTTCAAACATTTTTTGCCGAAGACTCGTTAAGTCCTTTCTTATTATTAATGTGCAAAGTGAAAGATCTTGAGAATAACTAGTCCTTCTATTAAAATCCATTTTGGAATTATATCAAGATTTTGTAGATAATAGAGTGTAACTCAGAAAACATCTAAATGAGAAGTACAATTGGAAAATTATAAAATTGCCACTCAGATTCTGTCTCTCACTTGCAAAAAATAAATCAACATACTTGATGTACATCCTCCATCCTTAAGAGCATCTTCCATCGATTATAAAATGAATAAAGTATCATTCACTCCCATTGTTTATTGAATCAGGATAAAATGTAACGTTGAAGCGCTACAAAAACATTCGAAGCTTGCCCTATATTCCCCTGATGAATCTTCAAATAGAAAACGCTCGATAGCCCTCCGAGAGAATTCAAAGAAAGAAGGGAGTCTAATTTCAGAAATAAGTGGTGCAACTCTACATCCGAAAATAAATGTAGACACATCCGAACGGAAATGAGTGGATGCATTTATTCTTGGATTCAGACGGTTCTCCAGTTAAGAGGATTCAATCCCGAATTCGCCCTTTTTTATTTCGCTTTAGCCTCAGTCACTTCGCAGATGGAACTACGTGTTCGGAAAGAGATAAGGCTTTTCTTCGTGGGAAACGTCAGTTTCGTTGTCCGAGATGTCCAATGAAATCTTAGAGGAAACCGATCGAAATGTAATGGAAAGACATATTGGAATTGTAGCGATCCGTAAACGTCAAATGTACGTCTTTTCGATAGTGGATACACTTTGGAAAATATCGGTTAATACGTTAAAAAAATTTGTTTTGATATTTGACAGAGACGTAATATCTATGTTATCAGATCACAATTTTTTATCACCGATAGCAAATTAATCTTCTGACCCGCACGTATCTGGATCTCCAATTTCCCGCGACTACGTTAATGAGAATCGAATGCATGACGGAAATGCGAGGCAGAATTTGCATTTCACAGGGTGTACTACGATCACGATAATACGTCAGCCGATCGTGAGAAATCGGCTGACAATGATATTGAAAGCAAATCAGCAGCGAAAAACGGGCAAACCGTCGCGTAATTAGAATCGTAGGAAAAATCGAGTATTATATCTCTGGTTTAATTAATTGCCGTTTATTCCAGCATTGTTCGCGTTTCATCAGACGATCTTATCTTATTTAATACAACTCGGGCCCGTTTTCTTTGCCGTACAAGCGACAAAGAGATTAAAAACAGCCGATTTGCACACAATGGTCTATTCTCGTGAAATCGCTAGGAAGCTCGGAGAAAAGCACATCGCCACCATTGATAAGACAACCGACATAATATTTTAATAAACTTGCGCGCATCCTTGTCCACGGTAGATGAAATCTTCCGCGGGACAACTTGCGTCGTTAATTGCTTGCACAGCAATTATCGAAGATCCAGCCACGATAATTTACGAGCCTTACAGACGATTAGGTCAATGCACCACTAAACGATCCAGACGGTCCGACCCTAAGGTGAATCCAGATTACGATTACTCGAGCATCGGCGATCGCTGAAATTACTGTTGTCGAGGGCTATGTTCGATGGCAAATCACTCGTTGTTCCCTTGTATCTCTATCGATTAAACTTGATCGAGTAAACCTGAAGCAAAAGCATTCCACCCTCGTCCTGTTTTCTCGCGGACGGTGCCAACATTTTTCTGGACAAACTATTTGATTGCAGTGTGAGTACTTGCAAGGGAATATTTTAATTTCCTTATCCAAACGAATAGTTTCCAAAGTAGAACTGTAAATCGTACACGATAATATCTTTTGTATAACAAAAGATGAACAACCGTGTTAGTGGAGTATGCGATACTCTAATTATCTCGAACAACGACTATTATCCGCAAGATCTGTATTACTCTAAATATGTATCTATGCATTTCCCACACTACTTCGATAAATTAAGAAATTATATCGAGCAAGAAGTTAATTTCCCAGCTATGCCTACTATTACGCTTTATTACAAGTTAATAGAAAGGCCAGGAAATTTATCGACTCTCGGCAGCGAACGAGCAGGAACAAGGAACTATGTAGTTAAGCGTAAAGCTAGACTTATATGCTCCGACGTGCAAACACGAAAGAGAAAACTCATTTCTTACGCTCATCTTCGTAAATGATGTGGTAGACGCTGATAAGCAACGTGTCTTAATTCCCGTTTTAATTTTTAGATTGCGGATCAAACGATCAAGTTTCTGTAGGATTGATCACGTGAAAGTGTTACAAAATAACAATTATGGCATAGCAAAATCAAAACTTGAAGTCTGATTAGAAGTACAGAAATCCTCAAGTATTAGGTGTCAGTGTTCTTAACATGAAATAGCCTCTGGTCACAATTTATTTACAGAGAAATATATCAAAAATTTAATTACTACAGACATACTGCAAATTGAATATTTGCTAAACATAAGGCCATAAATATACATATACCGTATTGGATCCATTGGGAATTAAATAATTTATAGTGCAAATTGGGGAAGCATTCACGTAGCTGAAACCTGAAGCCCGGACGTGATGCGCAATAAATGCTATTTTATGTCATCAAATCAGGAACTATATTTCCAAATTGATCATTGAACAACCTGATAAATACACGAGTAAATATAGGTGAACTAGGGTGAAGAGATTTAGTTCTGGTAAGTCGTCACGGTAATCCGAGGAACTTGGAGTAAGAGCAAAGAACGGGAGTAAATTTACGATACCCGAGGGCTGAGTCTCTCGAACTTGCAGTAGAAAATAATTTACTACTTGGCACGAAAGCGGGAAAAACAAGGGAAAGAACGATGGATAATTCGATAAGATGATGCCCTGTCGACACGAAACACCGAACATCTCTTTATGACTCGAGCGTAGAACGGATGGCTCCGAAGAGCAACTTCCTACCAAAGATATACCACCGGTTTGAGACCAACAGAAACCACGGATCGTAAATATTTGACGGGTAATAGAGAAACACGTGGGCGACCACGTACACGCGTTTATGGTCTTCGACGGCTACGAAGCGTCATCGGGTAATTTATTTTTCCGTGTTATGTGCCCGCGGTACAAATCCTGCTCATTGCATACAAAATACACTATTTACGCGATAAATTAGAGACAACTGCGCATCGACGACAACACTGTTGACACTGCTGTCAGCGGATCGCTACATTATTACCCTGGCGAATATGTTGCGAGGATTTCCTGGCAAATTCGGAGTCACTGAGGTTTTTATCAGAAATATATTGAAAGATCAAGCGTCACGAGACGGATCTGTTACAGACTCTTCACATTTAAATATAGGTCGTAGATAATTAAATTGTGACTGTGTAAGTTGGATGTAGAGAGTAAGTTAGATATAGAGAAAGAGTAAGTTATTTAGAAATTAATTGAGATGTGGATAACATGACACTTAGACTACTTATGTGGATAACATGGTACTTATACGGATAAAAACTAACTTTAGCTTTTGACATTAACTTGTTAAATTAACAGTTTAATTCTGAATATTTCCTCTCGACCATGAAGATATTACTCACAAATCTCAGCCAAAAATTGAAAAAAATGTTCAGCTAATAGAATCGTAATAAGTAGCCATTAGTGGCGGAGGGTTCGTGTTGCAGCAATACACGAATCGTGAGAATATACTTCAAATTATCACCTGTGCACCATGAAAGGCGCCTACCTCGTCAGATTTAACGGCCACGTCAATCAATGGCGGTTGCGAAAGGCTATATCCTTAAGCGGTGGAAAGCGATGTTTCAAAGATTTATTAGGATTCGGGAGCATAGCACCGGTTCACAGGCAGAAGTAATAATGCGCAGAACGCGTTCATGAAGCGGCCTAACAGAGATACACGTGTACGATGCCGGAACACAGGTACACGTTGGTCCACGACGGCGTTGCGAGATTAACAGCGCGATAAATTGTCCACGGGAATAGAAGCAATCGCGATTTATCGCCGGCGGAAACGAAGGTGGGCGAAACCCGAGCATTACGGTAACCAACTTCGACGCCGATTTATATCTTCAAATATAACCCGTAAAAATGTGGGAAAGAAAAGAGCAATATGTGGAGTCGAAAGAAATCGAACCTAACCGGAAATAATTCGTGCGAATAATTCGCTATTAATTCTCGACTAGAAATCAAAGTGTAAATAATTCATCAAAACTTCATCAGTTTCGGTTCTTTCACCAGAACGACGTTAAATGCTCGCTTGCTTTTAAATTGAAAATAATTTGTAAAAATAAATAAGGATTGACTAACATATGCCTTGTTTTGTTTCAATGAGATGGACATTTTGGCAAAAACACAGCAATGAAATTTTTTAATATAAAATATGAAACCTGAGAAAATTCTGACTGATTCCAGCGTTAACTATTTCTAACCCTTTTATTGCTTTTATAAAATATAATAAAGAATGTACACTCTAATAAAGAATGTTCTGACAAGGAATTTTTCTGAAACACCAACAAACTCGAATAAAGAAAATAATTATCATCCAGTATTTAAAAGCAACAGCGCGTTCCTCATAAATAACAAAGACTGCCTGAAGAAAAGAACCGCAATTACTCGACGGAAGAATAGGAAGTTGAAAAAACTGATTAAACGAGCGAATCATTAAAGTCGAATGAATCAGGGAGTACAAGATGATTCTATTTGCTCGTAAAAGAGTAATTCTACGTACTGTTAACAAACGGAACCCACGTGACGGAACGGAAAAAGAAGGGAATCGGCAACGGAGCGTATCTCGGAGACATTCGAGAAGATGCTCGCATGAAAAATGAATCTAATCAACGTTGTACGGACAAAGAGAGGCGAACGAAGAAGCAAGGATAATGGCAGCAAGAAACTGTCGAGAGAATGGCAACGGAAATACAGTAACCGAAGACGGGACGAACTACGACGATATAGGATTCTTTAACAGAGTGCAGCAACGAGGCGAGGGCAATTTCTGCCATGATATTGTTAGGAAACCGGCGAAGAACCGGTGTATACGTAATTATTATGCGGTGCATTATGCCGGAACTGGTATTATTTTTCCTTCGTGTCCCGATGAAAGTCTTCCCCGGAGTGTGGGATCAGCATGACCCGATGCGCCCACATCATCATATCGTGACTCTCATCTGTCGGTATCGCGATACCATGTATCATTTACTCAAGTTCGCATTATCTTAATTAATTAATTATGTGCCTCCACGGGGATATTAACTGGGCCGTATAAGTCGGTGTAACGTAAGCTTCTTTCGGGGAAAGTATAGGGTTTCTTCGTTGTTGGCTTTCAGAACTATGTTCTTTCAGAATTTTTAACTTCATTTGCAAATTTGATAGTTTTTCAAACTTTTAGATTTACAAATTTCAAAGTCGAGACCATCCAAGACCAATTTCCTAAATCTTCAAATTTTTTAATTGCTAAATTGTTAAATTCCTAATTCAATGAATACGTGAATTTACAAATCATTAAATTTCTAAATTCCTAGATTTATAAACTCATAAATATCTAAATTTCTAAATTCCTAAACTCCTAAATATCTAACTTTCCAAATTCCCAAAACCTTAAATTCCTAAATATTCAACTTTCCAAACCCCTAAATCCTTAAATTCCTAAATATCTAAATTTCCAAATCCCTAAATCCCCAAATTTCTAAATATCTATCTTTATAAATTCCTGAATCCCTAAATCCCTAAATCCTTAAATCCCTAAATTCCTAAATTCCTAAATTCCTAAATTCCTAAATCCCTAAGTCCCTAAATCCCTATATCCCTAAAATGAAAATACACCAAATCCCAAAATTTCTAAAATTCGAAATTTCCAAATCCCCAAATCCTTAAAACCCTAAACCCCCAAATCCCCAAATCTCCAAACCCCTGAAATCAAAATCCACCTAAATTCTCAAATTCCCAAAACTCGGAAAACACCCTGTACATATCTAACAAATGTTAACATAGCTTAAATAATTTTCACTGTTTCGTGTTTTAATAAAAAAAAGAGATCGAAATATCGTTGTAATATGTCAATTGAACGGATACCGCTAAAATCGACAGTAAATACAGACGTATTATTACGTGTACACAAATCGAGGTAACAGCAGCGTGTGCGTATGTATTAAATTCGTAGCCGTTTGCTCGCCAATTAACGATTGCCATTTCACCGGTGTGCATAGGGTCCTACCGTGATTTCAATTACTCCCAACGTCGTTTGTTTGATGGCTTTTTTTGCAGGACGCACCAGCTATTCGGCGAAAGATTAAACAATTGCTCGCACAAACCTGCCCCCAAAACGAGACTTTTTTACTGATTAAAGGAAAACACTAGAGGAAACGTAAATACCGTACTCGAAACAATTAGAGAACGGGGTTGCTTGATAAATCAAGAGAAATGAACACTCTGCTGCGTGTGCTTGATCTAGTAGTATTTTTACTCGAAATATTGCGGTTGCATATTGCAGATATTTAATAGACAAGAAGTTATAAAACAAAACTATTCTTGCAAAAAAATTAAGTTGGCAATTTTTTGCTTTTGTGAGAAAGAAAACGTTTTCAGAATTATTTATTGAAGTTTAGAATTTTAAGTAATTCTTGATTGAATGAAATACACATTTGGGAATAATAATTTTTGTTGTAAGTTACTAGACTTCAATTTATTTAGGTATAAGTATTTTACATATAAGTATCTATAGTTCCAAGTTTGTCTAGAACCAAACATTCCCAAATACCGGTATCTTTAGATCCTTGCAATCCTAGATTTCCATATATCCTAACATCCACATATCCCAATGTCCACATATCCCAATGTCCACATATCCCAATGTCCACATATCCCGAAGTCTCCATATCCCAAAGTTTGCATATCCCAACATCCCCATATTCCAACATCCACATATTCCAACATCCACATATTCCAACGTCCACATATCCCAAAGTCCACGTATCCCAAAGTCCACATATCCCAATGTCCACATATCTCAACGTCCACATATCTCAAAGTCTCCATATCCCAAAGTTTGCATATTCCAACATCCACATATTCCAACATCCACATATTCGAACATCCCCATATCCCAACGTCCCTATTTCCCAACATCCCCATATCTCTAGATCGCATATATCTCCACTCTCCCACGTTCTAATCTCCCATATATCTCAAACATCCAACATTTCTATCAACAGACTTCCGTATCCCTAGATTCCCATATCAACACATCTCACATATCTTCACATATCCTCACACATAACATCCCTACATTCTCATTTCCCTAGATCCCCAACTTCAATATCTCTAAATTCAAATATTCTGAATCACCTAGATCGCGAGAAATATTTCTCAGTATCTGGTTTACAGCAATTTCTTGTTTTCTATATTCTAGACCCGTGATCATGGCACAAGTGCTCCTCTGCAATTTAGCCAGCAGAGACTTAATCAGAGACCTTACGGCTATCTGATAAATGAGTTTGCAATGGTACGTATAATTATTCTGGCAGCGAGTAAAGGACGATAACCGGACTATGACGACTAATGAACTAATAAAGGTAACACGGGACATCAAAGGAAGCGAAATTGGGTTGCTCCTTTCGGCATGTTCGTTGCCAGGATAGAGGATTTTCCAGCAAACAAGCCATCATACACTCGATGCCTCTCATCGAAACATTCAATTCCGGTAACTATGCGCAATACAATGTTCGATCTGGAGCTTCTATTCCCGCAATACGGTTACCTTAACTTTCATGTAAACGGAAATGATTTATCTGACTGAAACATCTTTATTGCCTGAATGCATGTAATTACTGCTCGACTGCTACTGATGAAGTAATAAGCATTATCGTGCAGTAATAAGCATTATTTTTAAACAAAAGGATCAGTATTGCTATCATACATTATACCCGCGATAATCAACAATTTCTCTTTCCTTTGTTATTTATTCGCCCTAAGTTTAGTTCGCTGCACATATAATTTACTGCAATTACATACGTTTAATTAGCTTAATTTGTTCGATAATCCATAACCCAATAATATTATCGCTATTATAATCGTATTACGATAATCAAAATGATACGGATTGCAAATAATTTCACCCGCGCAAAGGGATAGTTTCTGGTTTCCAATTACCAGGTACGAAGCGAATGTAAATCAAGAATAGAAAATAATATCGATCGACTGTCGCCGTGTATCGGATAACTGGGTGACCTGGAAGTTTCTGTTTAAACCACCAAAGAAACCGTGCTATAAACTAAAATACTCGTGCAATAAATCAGCCAATTGCCCGATCGTAAATACAATGCCGGTGAATAGAATAGACCGTGCGTTTCAGCGATCCGTACGGAAACAATGTTTTATATGCATCATCAACAACGCCTTATTTCGCAATTCTAACAATTAAGGCGCGGTGCCGCGGTAATTTATTGCCAGTAAATTATTAAATAATTGGAGGTAACGGATCTTGGTGTAACTAGGTCGTATTGGTTTATAACACCACCTTCCCAGTCATTTTTCCCAAATAAACCTCGAGATAAATCAAACATTATGGCGTGTAACGGAACTCACAATACATTTGTGCAGATTATGCACACTTTATGCAACGAAAAATTTCTAAATTGCATTCCGTTGAGCGATCAATCTACCTTCACGACTTAGATCACGATTGCAGAGTTTCTGCAGAAATTTTTCTTTAAGCGAGTCGTCGGAAGCAAATTTCATTCGATCTTCGATGGAACACAGGGGCATAATTAGAGCTAGCTAAATTGATTTTGGCCCGCTTTCGTCGACCCCGAGCATCTGTGCGCCGCTAACAGTTTATACACACGAGTATGCTCACCTGTCTCATAATGTCCGAAACATGTGTACACACGCGTGTTTGCACGTGGCTAAATTAACATGCGACGAATCATGTGCCGCACGGTAATTGACACACGAACACGGGACGATCTGGGACACGATCTTTCTCGCATAGAGAAAATCAGAAAACCAGTTTACAACTGAACTGGTATCGACAGCTACACGCGTGTATTGATTACAGCTTGTTAACCGTTTCATGTGGGACAGTTACAAACGAGCGACTGATAAATGAATGCATGGAAAAAAGAAATGTTAAATCGATCAAAAATAGTCTATTGAACGATATAACGGTTTTGCATGGTAATGGTGATGAGCTCGAGTGCTTGGTGAGGTCACGGACAGATCTGTGCATCATGCACCGATCGAGATTTATGAGGATCGTTATTATGGCTTGATTATTTTTTAACTTACAACCATAAACATTTGGAGATACATTTTACTTAAATTATTAGATTTTTAAGTACAATGAAAATCAGACTTTCAGTGATGCTGAAAAGAATTAACTCATGGAATGTACACATATGTGTGTGCATGATACATGCACTTATGTGAGGATTGAGATTTAAGACGATTGTACGTTATCAAGCTTGAAAAGTTTTTATTTTATGAACTTGATAATTGTGAAGCTTACAACCTTAACAATTTGAAAATTCATTTTCATAGCAATGAAAGTTATTAAACAGATTTCTTCACTCATGTGGAGCACATATGTGTGCACGATACACTCATATGAGTATTGATATTTAAGATTGTACATAATCAAACTTGAAAATTTGTTATTTCATGAAATTGATAACTAGGAAATATACAACCTTAAAAATTTGAAAATTCATTTTCATAGCAATGAAAGTTATTAAACAGATCTTTTCACTCATGTGGAGTACATATGTGTGCACAATACACTTATATGAGTATTCATATTTAAAATTGTATATTATCAAACTTGAAAACTTTTTATTTCATGAACTTGATAACTAGGAAATATACAACCTTAAAAATATATAAATCTAAGAATGAAAGGATTTAAAAAAGTTCAAAAATGTAAAAACTTGTATATCTTTTTAAACAAGTAAACAGCAAAATGCGCCTTTCGCTTAAAAGGAATGCGACAAAAATTTAAAAGCAGGACCCGACATTTTTCTGGGCATTAAGAAACGGCGGTTGTGCGCTGCATGATAAAAAAATAATGTTATTGTATTCATTGCGCGTAAAGTTCGCCTGTAGCCTGGTAGATTGATATGCAAATGTGTCAAGATGCTCGTGTACCCGAGCTCACACTCCAATTTCACTTTAGCATGACTCACGATTACGTTACTTTGTACGAACTCACGGTGAGTCACATGCGATCACCTCCTACTAAATTTACATTTTTTCTTAAAAAAAAAAAAAAAAACAATACGTCTGTATATCTGGACATAAAACCGTGCTGGAGGAACGAAAAAAGAGTGGGTAATGTTCTCATAATCGTGATATCAGAATTTTACGAGCGATCATTATACTTGAAAATGCTGCAGATAAAACTCAAATGATTGAATGCATGCAGGAATTGTATACTTTGTACTAGAGTAAATGAATGCAACAGTTCATTCATTATCGCTGCTCCTTTTTTTTACTTATTGTTAATGTCAATTGATAATGTATGACCAATTTATCATGCAGTTACTACGACGATAAAAGTATGCTTGCAACAAGGAACACTTATCACGGATGTCCGTAATCGCAAAAATTATGCAGCTTTCCGTGTTTAGTCCTCTGGATAGACTGAGAACTGATTCTTAGTGACGTTACAATTTTTTAAACATTATAAAAAAGTTTCATTACAATTTTTTATTACAGATCGTTCTTATTACGATGAAGTTTTAAAGGCCACTATTTCAATATTAGTTCGAGATGAAAGACAGTTCCTTTGTAACTGTAACAATTGTTCTCAGATGTACGCAACTACGTGACTAATTACCCTTAATGCACAATGACTAATTAATAACAGTGGAAGGTTAACTCGATCTACTCTACAAACGTGTCAAGATGCTCGCATGCTCCTGAAACCACGTAACATTTATTGCATATTTCGTGTACTGACTCAATGTATTAAAAACATTGTTGAGTTTTGCTTGAGAACATTGCTTAAGAATGTAATCACATTCAATAAACCTTAAGTTTCAAACTGATATAATACATGTGTTATTTTTATGTCAAAGTGTTTACGTTTAAAAATCCTTCATTTGATATGCAAGAAGCTAATACAGTTCCACTGTTTATCGCAATTATTCCAGCACGAGTTTAGTCTCTTATTAACCTTTGTCCTGTGCATCCTCTGACATTTAATTCCGATATAAAGGTCATTCGCAACCTTTAGTATACTTGCACCATGACACCATCGAATTTGTAATTACTTTGCGAGAAGTGAGAAGCTATTGTACACGAAATTTCATACTGCCCACATATGTACATGTGTTCGGTTATTAAATATGTAAGCTTACTCGTATGACTGAATAAGACTCAAGGTGAGTAGTGTGGTGCTATAATTTGAAGGTTATTTATATTTAGGGTTTATCAAACTTTTAAATTTTCAAATTTCTAAATTGCCAAATAGTTGGGATTTCAATTTTTTAAGTTGTTGAATGGTCAAATTTTTGCAGCTTCTAATTGAAAAATTTTCAAATTTACAATTGCTCAAATTATTCAAATTCCCAATTTCATGAATTTCGAATTTCTCAAGCTACAAATTTCAGAAATTTCCAATTAATCTAAATTCTACTTCCCTAGATCCTAACTTCCCTAGATTCCAATTTCCCTAGATCCCAATTTCCTTAGATTCCAATTTCCATAGATCCCAATTTCCCAAGTCCCCAATTCCCCAAATTCCCAATTTTACAAATTACCAATTTCCCTAGATCCCAATTTCTTTAGATTCCAATTTCCCTAAATTCCAATTTCTCCAAATTCCCAATTTTACAAATTTCCAATTTCCCTAGATCCTAATTTGCCTAGATCCCAATTTGCCTAGATTCCAATTTCTCAAATTCCCAATTTTACAAATTTCCAATTTCCTTAGGTTCCAAGTTCCAGTTACCAAATTCCCAATTTCCTAATTCCCCAATTTCCTAAATCCCTGATTCCCTAATTTCCTAATTCGCTAATTCGCTAATTCCCTTATTCCCCAATTCCCTAATCCCAATTTCCTAATCTTCCAATTCTCTAATTCTCTAATTCCATAAGTTCCAAATTTTTAATGACCCCAGTTTCTAAATTCCTAAATCCCCAAATTCTCAATATCTCATTGCCCTATTTCCCTAACTTGCGAATTCCCTAAATACTCAAACCTCCAAGTCCTCAAACTCTATAAATCTCAAATAAAAAAAGTTTAGAAATCTTCCAACGAATAAAGTTCCTACTTTCCCAAGTCATAATTTTTCCTAGAAAACCCTATGATGTCCCATAGCGTACGAATCCTAGCCAAAGGTGAACCGCGACGTAGATAAGTTTCGCGTAATTTCGAACACGAAATATTCAATTAATTTCTTGTCGCGGTGGCTCGCGCGTATCTGCTACACGCGTTCTCCGGCTCGTTAATTAAGTTTAACGTTCGCCTTCCCTGCTCGCCTTCTCTTGTATCGGGATGCAAAGTATCTATTAGCCAGGCCTATCCTTTGCCTTCATTAGCTAATAAACTCGGATAATTATCGCCGTTACGGCGTACGTGTGTACCGTAGCCGGCATCGATGGAACAAACGATCGACTCTTCTCTTTTCGATAAAACGCACGACCACGTTCGAAAGCTGTTGCGATCGAGAGACAACGTGTTGAACGTTTACCTAATTTCTGATGCCGACGAATGCTCGGAACGTGACCAATTATGTGGAACCATCTTCCCGTTTTTTAATTTCATTCTACTAATACGCTTCGTTTCGCTTAATAATTTTTGTGTACACGAATCACGGTAATTGCGCCATGGACAACAAATTACTGATCGCTAAGTGATTACCGACGCGTGGCAGCTGATGAAGTAATATCCTCTGCTCTTCATAGAGCCACCCTTTCCAGTTTTTATATTTTTATACTCATCAGAGCAAATGATCAAATTCATACTTGAAGAATCTTTGAGATGTACGATTTGAATGAACACACTCATTTTACACCTTCATGATACTGTTAACCCTTCGTGGATGACCTGTTGACTTGGGTCGAATGTGACTTCCTTTTTATCACTATGATGTACTTTGATAAATATACCAGAATTTCTTCAAACGGTTCAAATATCAAAAATGATAAGTCATTTTATCCCAGTTTATAGTCATAGTCTATACTCATAGTTCACACCATAAATAATCTTAGAGTTTGCTTAAAAGATAAAAAAAAATATAGCCTAGAGTTAAGTGTAAGAATGTATCGATAAATCATCCGAAGGGTCAAGACAGTGACAGTAACGAACGATATCGAATGAATAGTCAATAAACTATTCAAAATATCAGGATCTCGTTAACCTGTCCTCATCATCCTTTTAACTCCAGCACGACTTCGCTATGGAGATTGCACTTTTTTTCATCGCCTAACGACACTTTACCTGTACATCTCGCGCTTGCTCTTTTCGTCTATCATAACGATCATCTGCAGGTTCTCGAGGGAACTGAGAAGATGTTGCAGGTGGATAGGAGGAATCGTGACCAAAGGATGAGCGAGCAGGAAAATGTGTGCGGCTCCCTCGAGCTAAACTGCTAGGCAAGAAAATGCGATAATCGGTCACGTAGTTCGCATTTGCCTTGTTTCAAAATTAAAGGGACAATAAATCGATGATTCTACGGCTCACAGACGCCTTTTTTAAAGAACGTCACTTTGTAAAATTTGGCAAACATAAATTCATTCTTCCTTTTGATTTCAACTTGTTACTTCTTGTATTTGTTCTGACATTTTTTATTTAAGTAGCTGACGATGATCACCGTTAGAGTATTTTATTATCCTAACTTTCAGAGTAGTTGATGATCATAGTTCTTAAAGCAACTAATAATCATTGTTTTTAGAGTAGTTAGTGAACCTAGCTCTGAAAGTAGCCGGTGATCCTAGCTCTTGGAGTAGTTGGAGATCCTAACTTATAGAGTAATTGATGAACCTAGCTCTGAAAGTGGCTGGTAATATTAGCTTTCAGAGTAGTTAGTGAACCTAACTCTGAAAGTAACTGGTGGTCTTATCGTCCAGAGTAGTTGATGATCACAGTTCTTAGATCAGTTGATAAACCTAGCTCTGACAGTAGCTGGTGATCCTAGCTCTTGGAGTAGTCGCTGATCTTAACTTATAAAGTAGTTGAGGATCATAATCCTTAGAGTAGTTGATGAACCTACTTATAAAAGTGCCTAATGATTCTATCTTTAGGCACCAGCTACTCTGACTGGTAATTCTAGCCCTTGACATATTTAATGATCTCAGTTCTTAAACTAATTGTTGTCCCAGCACTTACAGTAGTTATTGAAACCACCTGTTAGAGTATTTGATAATCCTAGCTATTAGAATATTTGGTGATCTTAACTCTTATGAGCTAAGTCGATGATCTACCCTTCACAGTATTTACTAATTCAGTTCTTACAATTAGAATACTAATCCCACCTCCTACAGTAGCAGCAGATTCTACCTTCCAAAATAGTTCCTCATCCCTGCTCTCAGAATAATTACTAATCCCAGCTTCTCGATTTGACACAGATCCCAATTTGACGTAAGGATTAACAGACTCAAGCAACATACTGTGCAAACATCGAGTCGTTCTGCTCCATTTTCACGCCGAGATTCCCGCACGCGTTATGCCGTGAATGATAATATTTATGCGCGAGTAGAACCAGTCTGGCAAATATTGTTTGGCGGCCGGATCTTCCTGCTGCCACGGCGATTTGCATAAGGTGCGTTCATAAATCATCGGCGAATGTTTGGAGCCGAGAGCAACGTGTACTTCCTCGTGAACGATACGTAATACGTGGCTAACGGAAACGTTAATAAGTTACTCGTCGTGACTGGATTCTGTCTCTCCTATTGTTACAGGCTGCTTAAGTGAATCTATGACTCACGAAAACGAATGGCAAATCAAATGAAAACTGTTCAATTAAATCGTTACATGATAATGAATTTCTGTACTGAATTAAAATGGAAAAAATAGGAACACAGTATTTTATTATTAAATTTTCGTATCTTCAGATTTTTCATTTCTATGTCCACAAATTTTCAAGTTACTAAATTTCATAGTAATTCATAGTAAATTTAATAGTTTTCAATGTACTATACTGTGGAGAATCAACAGTTTATAGATTATACTTTCTCTTAGAATAGCTTTGGTGTAATATGTACAATTTCTACATCGTTTCGATGTACAGATGGAAATTGAATATTTGCTAACAGCGACAAAATTGAGTACTCTACCAAAGTACCTTTCCCTATTTAAAACATCGATGAAACGATGTGGCAATATTCACCGAGCCTTAAGCTTCAAAATGCTACACCATACTACTATTTTACTTTCACGCCGTCATTGTTTACTATACTTGGCAAGTAGCCACATGGCGTTAAAAAGGTTAATGAAGAATTTATTATGCAGTCGTTTACGGGATTAAGCTTCAGAGTGACATACCGCTATTTTACAGTAGTCTACTTTCCTCATTTCAAAATCCAGATTCGCAATTTAAACCTGCGTGGCAAAACGAGAATCATTGGACAAAATACGAGATCATCCGTCGTTAAGCAGGTTAACGAGAAAATTTAAGTAGAAAAATTGAGTTCGCGAATACCGACTCCGCCCGTTTCGTTCAGTTTTTTGCAACGACGATTGCACTTTCCTCCGAGTAAACCCGTGCATATTTTCAGCTTTAAAAAAGCCTCTGTTTACGGAACACCTATTTCTGTATTTCGCTCGCGTACCGCAGAACTACGTGCGATCTCTTTGTCGAAGCGTTGCGCAAAAAAAGTTTCGAGAAACCGTTTTAACCAGATGGAATTCACCTCTTAATTCTCGCCGGACTTCCCTCCGTGATTCCAACGCAAACTTGTCGAAACACTGGAATGTTGTTCTTATTAAGATGAATTTATACGCTAACGTCAATACGGTCGCGAAAATTTTCGAGGGGAGCCGGATACCGTGTTCCTTAGTTAAACGAAAACTTCAAATTCCTGCGGCACATTCCTGCAGTGTTCTCTGTTTAAGAGTAAAGTCTGCGTATTATAGATACCCGTGCACCAAAGACTAATATATCACGATCGTTATAACCGGTCCACTGTCTGCGAAGTAACACCGAAGTTAACTTCATCTTTCGTAACGAACCCCTTGAGACCAATACCAAATACTGGAACTAATTTTTGAGCTAGACAATAGGGGTTGGATATAAAGTTATATGCTGTCTTCTCCAGAACCGGTATCGATTTACTCTCTAATTTAACACTAGGTTTACATACCTATCGCTACGATAAGATATTTCTTACATACTTATCTCTACGAATAAGCGTCAATTTGACGCATGAAGGAATACATTTAAAGAAAAACAACCACTTAGAAAACAATGTAATTAAACACTACAAGTAAGAAATGAAAATCTGAGATAATTTATAGAAAGTTTGTATTATTCAATAATATTTTAGTACATTACTTCAATATTCTGCATTCATATTTTTACTTCCCTCTACCCTGCGAACTGCGATTTGTACTGCGACGCCGGATCCGAACCCGGCATACCTGCTCAGCCGGCCGCGTACGACTCCGGACTAGCGAAGTCCGTTGTTTATAAGGTATTGTCGGTGCATTCATATTTATTATTGTTGTAATTTTTGCGTGGGAAAAACTGATTTATTAAAAATTGTATTTACATTACGATCGCGTTAAATTGACGCACATAGAGATAGGTATACCACATAGCAAATTTCAATATTTCAAAGCTTTTGAAGAAAACAGACTTCTATATTTACTACGTTCAATGGATAAGTCAGTACAAGATAAAATAAAAGTGCAAACAATTTTTGTAATTTTCCTAAAAAAAATCGTAATGTATCGTCTCGTAAACCTAGTGTTAAATTAAGCAAAAGGAAATCAGATAATTGGATGCACTTGCAAACTGAGACCATATCGAAGGTCAATTACACTACATATAATTAGTCTCTTTGTACCATTCGATTTCATGAAAGAAACTTAAACGTTATACAGATTATACAATATAAGAATATAACATAATTTACAATAATATACAATATCTACAATGTAACATAATTTTAACCCAAATAATTTTTTGAAATATTCGCCATTGTGTATAATAAAAGTAGTTTGTATAAACTAAACAGTTGGATACTGAACAGTTGGACCTTCGCTAAAATAAATTCTTGAAAGATAATTTCCAGTGAAAGGCATCGATTTCGTAGAAAAATCGTCGAGATTACAAAGTTATTTTTAAATACCAATATAATCGCTGAACACCTTTTCTTGATCATCGCCCACGCCTTTTCTTCGCACAAGCAAAACCGCCGGTCCAAACTTTACGATAACAAACGCGCGATTCTTTTCGCGTTTCTCGTTGGTTCACGAATCGTAACGTATATTACGAACGTTTACGGCCTTGCCGTTTGTCGCATCGGGATTCGTGAAATTAAGAAAACTGAAGGACACGTATCAAGGCTGGGAACAGACGAGGCATTAAACAATTCCAACGTGCCGAAGGACGAATCGAGGATGTACGAATGTATAGTTTGGTGCAATATTCTTTGAATATGGATTACTGCAGAGGAATTAATGTTACTGTACTTGATTTTAGGTAATCTCATAATTTTCTAATTTAATAGTTCAAATTCTGAATTTTCCAAGTTCTAAATTTTATATTTTTCAAAGTTTTTGTTTTCTCAAATTACTAATTTTTAATTCTTAAATTTCCAATTTCTAATTTCATAATTTCCCACTTTCCCAAATTCGCAATCATGTAATCATCAAGACCCCAATTTCCAACTTTCAACTCCTCAATTTTCCAAATACTCAATTTCCCAAATTCTCAAGACCACAATTCCCAATTTCCCAACTCCTCAATTTCCCAAATTCTCAAATCCCCAATTCCTCATGTCCCAAATTATCAATCACCAAATTCTCAAATCCCCAATTCCCACATTCCCTAGTTCCATATTCCCAATTCCCACATTCCCCAATTCCCACATTCCCCAATTCCCACATTTCCCAATTCCTACATTCCCCAATTCCCACATTCCCCAATTCCCAATTTCCCCAATTCCCAATTTCCCCAATTCCCACATTCCCCAATTCCCACATTCCCCAATTCTCACATTCCCCAATTCCCATATTTCCCAATTCCCATATTTCCCAATTCCCACATTCCCCAATTCCTCACGTCCCAAATTCTCAATTCCCCAAAATCTCAATATTCCAAATTCTCAATCTCTTAAATTCTCAAATCCCCAACTCCCCATTTTGCAAATTCTCAAATCCTCAATTTCCACTTTCCCAGCTTCCAAATTTCCTAATCTCTCAATTCCCTAACTCACCACTTCCCTAATTCCCCCTTTCCCAAATATCCCCCACTCCCTAACGCTAAACCTCCCCAAATCCTCAATTCCCTCAAATTCCCAAAATCACAAAGTCCAAAAATCCCCAAATCCCCCAACAAATCCAACTCATCGCTTAAAGCACACACGTATCTCTGCAACGAAACATGTCTACTTTATTGTTTGTTTATTCTACAATTGTTGAAAAAAAAATTAAACACACGCATCCCGTAATAACCATAAATCCCGGTAAGTCTGGCAGGGGTTTACCCGAGACAACGTCAACGAGATGCTTTAATGCTGGCTCGATTCCATCCCCCGTCGTTAAATTTGCGTGGCGAATAATTAATCCGCGACCTTGCGAGAACGAACGGTTTTACACGGAAAAGAGAAGATAACTCGGATTTCCGCAAGCCTATTTTTACGTTGGAGACTTTCCAATCCGTTGGCAGAGCCTCGTTCGTGATTTTCGTGTTTCGACTCTAAAACACCGCATTGAGAGAGCCTGACGAAAGAGAAAGTGAAATGAATCTTCGCGCTTCGACGGACGAGTCGTTGCAATGCTGAATTCGAGAGGAACACCTACAATCGATTGTATGTATAATTTTATCCGATATTCACGTTCGTAGAATCCTTTTATCGATGGTGGAGTTTGCGGATTGGTTATCGCCGGCAGAGGCTGATAATTAGTGTTTGATCTTCACGAATAGGGGAATAAGGCGTGCCAAAATGGAGGTAAATATTTGACCGTTCTCTAGGAAACGTTTCAACATTCTCTCGGAGATAAAATGTTCTTTATATCAGTGTTGACTATAGAGTATCTTTAAATTTTTTGTTCGTTTGTATGTTTGGTAATCAATCCCTTGTAGAAATGATTTGTCAGGTGCGTCAGTTAGAACTAATCACAGCTACGATATTAAAATAGACAGAGAAAGTTGAAATGTTATGTCGATGGTATCAATCGTTGACTATGCAAAATTTTTATTTCAACTCCAAATTGAAGATTGTATTAAAAATTCGAGTAAAATTGATCACAGCTGAAGTTCGAGTGCGTCATAGGGGGTTAAATCTGCAAACTTAAGCATAAGTAATTTATCTTTCACCCTTTTTTCAAAATAACCTGCATTTGAATGCAGAAAATTAAATTTTTCTGAAATTCAAATTTCTCACTTTCCCAAATCCTTAATCATGGAATCTTCAATTCTTCAATTCATACTTTGCCAACTTTCTATTTTTCCAAATTCTCAATTCCCCAATTTTCAATTCCCTAACTTCCCAAAGTCCCAAAATTCTCAATCACCGAACTCTCAAATCCCCAATTCCTCATGCCCCAAATTCTCAATCACCGAATTCTCAAATCCCTAATTCCTAGTTCCCCAAATTCTTAAGACCCCAATTCCACATGTCCCAAATTCTCAAATCCCCAATTCCCAATATCCCAAAATCTCAATTTTCCAAATTCTCAATCACCGAATTCTCAAATCCCTAATTCCTAGTTCTCCAAATTCTCAAGACCCTAATTCCACATCTCCCAAATTCTCAAATCCCCAATTCCCAATATCCCAAAATCCCAATTTTCCAAATTCTCAATCACCGAATTCCCAATTCCCCAAATTCCTATATCACCCAATTCTCACATATCCAAATTCCTACATTTCCAAATTTCTACACATCCAAATACCCACATCCCCACATTCTCAAGATCTCAATGCCTCATATCCCAAATCCTCAATCATCGAATTCTCAAGTCCCCAATATCCAACTCCCCAAATCCGTAATCCCCCAAATTCTCAATTCCCCAATTCCTCACATCCCAAATTTTCTACTTATGCCCTCACTAATAAAATCGCCGTTAGCTAAAATTATTTCAAATTACTGAGATCGAAGTACAGCTCAGCATACAAACGACGAGATTAATTGTATTCTCCGTATCGATTTGAACAAATTATAAATGTGCAGTATCATACAACGGTAAAGTCCAGTTAGAATTTCAGAATCTTTTGTAGGCGTAATCAGAAGCTGGTACCAGCAGAGTTCATTGTACGCTGTCGCGACGTGACTTCCGTTTGTACCTTTGTAGATACATCAGAAGCACACGTTGATGAAATAACGGAGGAAGGACCGCGAGATAACGTCAGGAATTCCCGAAGACGAACCATTGTGATATCGTTCCGTCCAAAATCTCCTTTTCCCCTTCGTTTCGAAGTAACGGTGCATCTGTTGTCGCTCGGGACAAACGGAAAATCGAATGCTATCGTGCTTCGCGTGAAACTTTACGAGAGGGAGATCCTTTCATACGATCTTCATTAGAATCTCTTGTTTTAATGTTAAAAGTCAAGTCAAAAATATAGTGTCATGTAGCTTTTACAATTTTACTTAAGACAAGATGAAAATATACAATAGAATTTTGGTTACTGATTTTATTTTTGAGAAACTACACCTTGCATGATTTAAACTGGCCAAATAAAAAATGTACACTGTTACATGATTATGTAGATAAAGTTACAATTTTATATAAGACAAAATGAAAATATAAAATAGAATTTTAATCAGTGACGTTATTTTTGAGAAACTACACCTTGCATGATTTGAACTGGTCAGACAAAAAATACAGTGTTATATGATTATGTAGATAAAGTTACAATTTTACATAAGACAAAATGAAAATATAAAATAGAATTTTGATCGCTGTCCTTATTTTTGAGAAAGTACTTGCGTGATTTAAACTGGTGAAACAAAAAATATACACTGTTATGTGACTACGTAGATAAATTCAAAATTCTACATAAAACAAAATAAAATAAAATTGTAATCGCTTATGACCTTATTTTTGAGAAAGTATGCATGATTTGTATTTATGTAACATACTTTCTGAACTATCGGTTTCTCTTATAAAGGATTGTGGTTAATATGAAAATGTATGCAGTAACACGAACGATTTTAACGATTTTATAAGTTCTTGCGAAACACCTCTTGACGCTAAATCCACAGTAGATCCATTAGCAGTGTTTGCAAACGATTTGCAGTAAAAATTGAGTAAAGGCAAGCAATTATGCATTTATCAGATATCCAGCTAAATATAACCAGAAAGAAATGCAATTATTTCTTGAAAGTATTATTTTAAAATAACCGCAAGTTCTACGAAATAGCAGAATCTCTATTTTCGACCGTTCCAGATAAGAGTAAAAAGAAGAATGTATTTTAAGCTTTCATCTTAAATAGAACATGGTTTATCGAATCTCGAGACATTCGACTCGCAATGTAAACGCAATCGATGTACAATGTACACCCACGCCACCGAAACCGGAAAACCATTCCGCTATCTTCGAAGTTGGATATCGAACGGTTGGAAATTACATCTTTAAACCATCTTCCTCGTTCACGTAACGCGTATCGATATTGATTATTGATCCTACAGAACGAATCGTGTTCGCGTTACTGCAAAGACCCATCGAACCGTTTACAATGCAAACTGTATCTTCGACCACGCGCCAACGAGCAACACATTAATTACAATGTTTACCGATAATGTAAGACTCAGAAATTCGCGTTGTTATCGCATCGTTTATCTTCGTGTTTACGGAAACGAAAAACTGTCATAAATCGTTGGTAACGTTCTCTAAAATTTCGGATTCAATTATGAAATCTAGCGTTTAGATATGGTACAACTAATTCGACATGCACTGAGAACTTTCACCGAATTCTCAAATCCCCGATTCATAATTGTCCAAATTTGCAATTTCCCAAATTCTCAAGTCCCCAATTCCTCATGTCCCGAATTTTCAATCACCAAATTCTCAAATCCCCAATTCCCACATTCCCTAGTTCCATATTCCCAATTCCCACATTCCCCAATTCCCACATTCCCTAATTCCCACATTCCCCAATTCCCACATTTCCCAATTCCCACATTCCCCAATTCCCACATTCCCCAATTCCCACATTCCCCAGTTCCTACATTCCCCAATTCCCACATTCCCCAATTCCCACATTCCCCAATTCCCACATTCCCCAGTTCCCACATTCCCCAATTCCCACATTCCCCAATTCCCACATTCCCCAATTCCCACATTCCCCAATTCCCACATTCCACAATTCCTCACGTCCCCAATTCTCAAATCCTCAATCCCCAATTCCCAATTCCCCAAAATCTCAATATTCCAAATTCTCAAATCCCAACTCCACATTTTCCTAATTCCCAAATCCCCAATTTCCACTTTCCCAACTTCCTAATCTCCTAATCTCTCAATTCTCTAACTCACCACTTCCCTAATTCCCCCCTTCCCAAATATCCCCCACTCCCCAACCAAAACTCTCCAAATACCACAAATCTCCTAAATTCCCAAAATGACAAAGTCCAAAATTCCCCAAATTCCCCAACAAATCCAACTCATCACTTAAAGTACCCACGTATCTCTGCAACGAAACATGTCTACTTTATTGTTTGTTTATTCTGCAATTGTTGAAAAAACGTTCTCTAAAATTTCAAATTAAATTCTGAGATCCACTGTTTAGCTATGTTACAACTAATTCAACATGCACTGAGAACTTTGAACTTTATTATGCAATGTCGTTTCAATAAAAACTTTGCCTCGGATAATCTGAACTTTGAAACAGCTGCAAATCTTTGAAAACTTGCTGTCTAAAATTTGTACGTGTAACGTCTAGCTAATTAGCGGTATTATATGCAGGTGACGGGCTGGAATTTTGGTTACATGAACAATATGCAAGAGTATAATGGAGAAGCAAAGTTTCTTTTATAAACTTCAGGTATATGTAACACAATAATCTAGCTATTTAATTAAAGCTATACAATTTATTGAAGATGTATATGTACTTAATGGTACAAAATGAGCAATTGTTAATGTTGGGTTTGTGACACAAATCCAATATCATTCTTTGCTGCAAGGAACTATACTAAACCTACAAAGAACTATACTAAGCCTACAAAGAACTATGCTAAGCCTGCAAAGAACTACACCAGGCCAAAAGCAGACGCACTGTTCTAAATAACCAACCTTCCAAAAAGCCAACAAGAAATGAATCAACCTCACAAAATAAAATTAACATAACCACTTTATTTTTTTGACAAGAGTCCAAATTTTAATAATTACAGAGTAAGCAGATTTCGAATAAGAACATTAAATCGAACAGATAGGACCGTGTCAACTTCGAATTATCATCTCGAGCTCGTTAAATTCTTATCTACTCGGTTCAATTAAATCGCGTTCGGGCAATTAAACTGGTGTATAAAACGAGTTCGCTAGTTCGATCGAGAAAGTTGTTTTCATTCGGTCAATCCATCGTACGTTTGTATGCAACGTTGCTACTGCAATTTCCACATTGATTACTGCTTCGTTCGTTAGACTATCGTAAATGTTTAGTCTATCATTTTTGCTATCCAATGCTTGCCAATCTTAGGAATGTGTACTTTATTCACACTTTTTTGTGATTAAAACTGCTGATGAAATTAGTGCTTGTGGTAATTAGAATTATTAGTAGATTTATATCGTTGAAAGTTGAGAGATAATGTGACAATGTAATCTTGATTGACTGTTATGATTCAAGAGTATATTGTGTATATTATCAGTATATTGTGAGTAAGTTATGATACGTATACAATATACATACAGTATTTTAAAATATCTAAAAGATTCTTTAATACAAAACAGAAGATACATTCTTGAAGATGCTTTAATACTTGAAGATATACTCATTGAATACATTGAATACAAACTAATAAACTTGCCTTAAGACAAGTCTGAAACTTGTACGATGAATCATCAAATCAAATTCTTAAGTGATTCACGTTGTATCTTTCCATAATCGTTTAGTTCAAAAAAGTTTAAAACAGTGCACGTTATAATAATGAACTTGCAACAAATTTTTATCGTGATCTTAACTATGTTGTGAATTTTGTAAAGTATAAAAAATAAAGAAAAAGTGACATCAAGTCTGATGTTGCTACAAGCTACGCAGTTTCCAGCAAACAGGTAAAAATGACGTAAGTACCTCGTTAGAATTATTACTATACTTAGCTCCTTGCAACCCAGCAAGAAACTTGAAAAATAACACTTTGCACCATCTATGTTATCAATTTTATAAATAACTCTCATCTTGAAGGTATCCTTCGGAGCGATAAATTTAGCCTTCCGATTGTCTTTAACGAGAGTAGCTTGATCGACAAAGAAGAACAAGTACCCTTCCATTTCTGGCGATGAACATGACGCGATAATTCGCGCGATAACTTCGTTATCCCACGAAATAATTCAATCGGTTGTCTTCGTGGACGGACTTTTTGTCAGCGGCTTAACGCGTAGATATCCATGCTAATGCGGACTTTTGCAAATGTCAGTGAAACTCTGGCTCGCTAAACCGGTAAACGAAAAGGGCGCTCGGTTGGTCACGCGTATATGAAGCAATAATTCTTCGTTCGACCAATCAGGATTATCCAGTTTATCGCCTATATTTTTGCATCGCCAGTTTATATATTTTCGCGACAAATTATGCAAATATCATTAACGCGTCGGTGCCTGCCTTTCACGGCGTGACAGTTCGCAAAATACGCCGAACTGAAATGCACGCGATTAAATCACCGAGCGTTTTCATCTATTTTTATCCCGAATATTAATCACGAGCAAAATACGGCCCTGAAGGGCGAAAAGAGTTTCTGGATTGTTGGCATTCGAGAGAAAAGAGTATCTGAGGAGCGGTCGAAGCGCCATGAACCCGGGTTCAAGCTTTACGATCGCGCTTACAGCTGGATTCACCGCGATATCGTTTACTAGGAACACCAATGCAATTACACAATGAAGTAGTAAACGGCAATAACTGCGATAAACCTGATGCGGACGGAAACCGAGCGTATGCATGAACTTCGGACGTATCGAGTGAACTGGGATCGTTATAAATCGAGCAATAAATCAATTATTTGCATGCTCCTCGGGGATCGTGTGGGAGTAGACGGAAACGTCACTGAGAACGTATTTACGGGCTTTGATTAACTACAACCTAATCATCTCTAATCCTTATTCATGCACGATGTGCACCGTGTATAATGACTTTTGTACATAGCACAAAAAGTGGAACTTTTTGTTCGGTACACAACTGACGTAATTCTGCATAAAAATTAAGACAAAGAACAATTTTTGAACGTATATCATAACGAAAATTATTGAAGGAACATATTAGATATTAAATCATGGGGTATCGCTCTAAGTTTTTGCTGAGCGTATACGTGCGCTCGCAGCACTCTATGGGGCTTCCCTAACTTTTAATTGCCTGAAACTCGTCTTATAATGCCCTGAGTTTCAAACACTTAAACACCCAAAGTTTCCCCTTACAAAATTACAAAATTTCTATGTTTTACAATTTTATCTCCAGATGTAAAATAAGGTAGTTCAATAACTTCAAAGCTCCGAAATACTTAAAATGTCGAAATTCTCCTAAATTCAAAAATTCTTAGTGTCGAAATTTTTCTAAGTTCAACAATTCTTAAAGCCTCGAAATTCTGCAAAGTTCAAAAATTCTTAAAATGTAAAAATTCACCAAAGTCCAACAATTCTTAAAATGCTGAAATTCTCCCAAAATTCTAAAATCCTTAAAATGTCGAAATTCTTCAAAGTTCAAAAATTCTTAAAATGTAAAAATTCTCCAAAATTCAACAGTTCTTAAAATGCTGAAATTCTCCCAAAATTCTAAAATCCTTAAAATGCCGAAATTCTTCAAAGTTCAAAAATTCTTAAAATCCATAAATTCGCCAAAGGTCAAAAATTCCTAAAGTCCTAAATTCTCCAAAGTTAAAAAATTCCTAAAGTCCTAAATTCTCCAAAGTTCAAAAATTCCTAAAGTCCTGAAATTCTCCTTAGTTAAAAAATTCCTAAAATCCTAAAATTCTTAAAAGTCCTATAGAATCGAATGAATTATAGAAAGTCCAACAGTCTCGCAAAGATCACAAAATCAGAAAGTACCCAAATGACCCTGTAAGATCGCAAGTGTCCCGAGCCCCGATAAAGCAATTTGCGATCGAGTTTACGCGATTATATTTCGTCCTGTTAACTGGCAGACAAGAATGTACAGTTTGTATCTTTTAAGCCAAGCTGTTGAATGCAAACGAAGGCTACGAACGCTACGTGTGCCGTAGATCAATTTGCCTGCTTTAACGGCTAATGACCGGCGGTACGTGCAAAGAGGATTAAACGAGAATTATCGAAATGCAGTCGATCGCTCGAATAACTAGGATCATCATAAGCCGCGCGAGGTGAAAGGAAAAATCGAAAATAGTAATAAAAGCGTATTGGAGTATGGCGAATCGATGATGTTAACCCACCTGTATCACTGGAATATTTGAAAGAATCGTGCCATTGGATTTTCATACTTTTCAGCGATACTTGTTGGAATATCAAAATTATTGTAGGGAGATGTGTAGAATACGGGAAGTATTATAACTGATTTTTCGATTTTTTAAATTTATGAATTGTTGAATATTAAAATTTTTAATTTGGAAATTTTTAGAAGTTTGATGAGGTTTGTAGATGTTAACACAGTTACTGAAATCGAGGAACCTGACCAAGTCTGGATAGAAATTCTAATTATACAAAATTATTATCCAGATAGGCTTATTTACAAATAAATATATCCTTTTCCATAACTATCATGTTAACCCACCTGTACTATTAGAATATTTAGAAAATAACCATAGTATTGAATTTTTATACTTTTCAGCAATACTGCTTGGAATATCAAAATCATTATAGGACGCTGGAAGTGTAACAAATTTCTCGATTCCACAAGTCATGAATTATCAGCTGATAAAATTTTAAAAACCCAAATCTTGAAAAGCTTGATCAGGTCGAACGATATCAACGCTGACTGAAATTGAGAAACTTGATCTACATAGAAATTCTAATGATCAGATGTTAAAATCCTAAAAACCCAAATCTTGAAAAGCTTGATCAGACCTAACGATATCAACACCTACTGAAATTGAGGTGTCTGATCTACATAGAAATTCTAATGATGAAGTTGTGGTATATTAGCATATTCTCATGTCTAAGCTTAATTACGAAGGAATATATCCGTTTCCATGACAATGGCCTGATCAAGTAAACCGATAGATATTCTGTTGCAAACGGGTTAATGATTCTCACACAGTCTATTTGTTAAAACGAGAGAAGATATTTCATAAGCCAGACTAATCCCGTGTTCATCGGTGTAGTTTCGCATTATTAGCTCGGTGTTCGTTCGGGAGTACAAAGTTGTACACACGAGCCGGGGAGAATTTAGAGTTCCAGTTCGAGCACAATGGCCGAGAAACACGTTATATAAACGCGTCGAGTAATTTTCCAAGATGTACAAGACAGGTTAACATTCTCCACTTTTACGTGATTTACTCGTACCGTTCTCATTTTGTAACAGAGAACCACGTTCGGGACAAACCGTGTGCCTCGTACGCGGGCAACCCGTTTCTTGTCACGCGCCAACCGAACGCTCTCTATTATTTGCAGGTGTGCATGCAAACGAACGGGATAAAATACGAGCACTCTATGGCGAAAGTGCTCGCGATTCAATGATGCCGGTTATTAAACCGCTTCCCGTCCAAATAAACAACCGTGGAAAAAGTAAGCGCGATTTCGCCGGTGATAATTTCCTTCGACAACAAATTGCCGGCGCGACGGGAAATGAAAAAAACATCATACGTCTCGCCGGTAGAAAAACTATTTTCGAACAAATCTGATTGAATCCGAAATTTACTACTTTTTCGACAATGTAAATGATGTAAATAATAAGACTGAATATTATTAATATGTTCATGGATAATTATTAGTTTCTTTAACACTGAAACTGCCAAACCGAATGACTGGTTCACAAGTTATTTTAAATTATAAAATTTGTTAAGATATTTTTCTTGAAATGTTGACATCAAGATAAGGCGTTGTTTTCACCTATATTTAATCATTCTTTATTTATTCTCAATAAATCACTCAACTCTTTATTTATTCTCTTGCTTTATTTTTAACTTCCAATTATAAGCCATGTATTATAAGCTTGGTATTAATTTAACTAATGGGTAATCAACTCTTTTCTCAATTCCCATAAATAGTAAAACAGTGAAATGCGAACAGAATAATAATAAAATATAATAGTAGAAAAAACAGTAAAACTGCTCAAACAATAATTGTCCTCTCCCAAAGAATGTCCAAACCACGATGAGATCACGAATATTAGCATAAAACTGCAGTTCGAATGACGAGCGTAAAAAAAAATAAAGAATTTCAGCATCGAAAAGTACACAACAAAGTTTCCGAAGGTATTCAATTTCGAAATGTTTTTCCCGCTTCTGCGTCTTTCAGTTTGGTTCTCAAGGCACGAAGAGAACAAGGAATCGAATAATGAGCAAAGTGTGCTCCGAAAACGAACACGCAAATACGCGGTGAACACCGGATGTGTACAAATTCGTGGTACAAGGAACGTCCATTCTCCCGTGTCGAGCAAAGACAAAAGATCTTGGCGATCGAACAACCTATGTTTTCATTTCGATGCAAATGGCAAAAAGCGAAAAAAGGGAAAACAAAGCGATCGAACCTCTCGATACTTTGAAGCTCCCGGAAGGCCAATGAAAAAGGGACGAAGAAGATGAGGAACAGGAAATCGAAACGATCGTTGGTAATCGATAACGTGCAATAACTGGCTCCGCAATAATCGCTTCGATATTTGGATGCACATTTGTACGGAGTGCTCGAAACATTCGAGTGTTCGACAGCCGAGACGTCGAAAAGTTATATTTGTCGAAACGAGTGCGCCCGTTCGATTGCTACGGACTTGACAATTTCGATCTGTACCGATAATTGAACACTTACACATAAAAATCACAATGTGATGGACTATTCGTTTTTTACTGTTGTAACTGTATTTTTATGAGGACAGAACCCTTGTGTCGCTGGGTATATTAATAATATGTAAACTTGTTAAGGCTAAAACTGGTTTTAATGCATTATCTTTAGTAACTTGTTTTATGTATCTTACATGTGTTCACTTTCAGTCCGCATTTGAATACGGTAATTGACACAGTAGAAGCGGTCGTATGTGATAAGACAAACCCTCTAAGCCTATATTTTTAATACAGTGAACATAAAACATTTACAGTATAGCCAAACGTATACGAATTATCAATGACTAAATTATTAACTACTGCAACTAAATAATTTTCTTTAAATCTCAAGAGTCTCATGAATGCCTTTATATTAGCATCTTAATATCAGAGTATATGTATTATTAAAATTATTAACTTTCGTCCATGACCTTTCCCCGATTTGATTACGCGTTGCATTGATTATATCCGTAAATCTCTGTCGAAAAAAGAAACAATTATCATTGGTATCCCGTTTGCACTTTGTTCACCCTGTGACCTAGAAATGGGCGTTGGAGTATTACGTAACCCGTCACGCTTGCCGTACCGGCAGCATGCAAGTATTTGACACAAGTTCACTCGAATAAGAGCACGATCGAAAGATTTTCAGAGTTGATATCATAAATAAAAGTAAGTGGAACGAAGTTAAATCCTTCGTACACTTTCGTACGAATGTTAATATAAACAAATGCTAATACAAAGGAAACATTCTTCGCCAGTGAAGAAGGAAAATAAGTTCGTCTCTCAATGTTTGTTTACGGAGTGATAAACTCGGGGATTATCATGAAATATAACGTGCATGACATTCTTAGGACGATATACAGTCCATGGCCATTGGCGTAAGTAGAATTTTGTATGGGGTGGGTCAGGTCCAATAATTTTATTAACAATGTCAGTCACACTAGGCTCGATCAATTTTGGATTTGAAAATTATAGAATCAACTTTGGAACTTTTAATTCGGAAATCTGGTAATTTACATTTTTAAGAATTTTTTAATTTACTTTCAGAAATTTGAAGACTGAAAATTTGTATGTTTTTAATGAGACACATGAGGTATCCTACGTCCTATGTACTTCGTATTTACACACGGAATATTTCACAAACCAAATCCTAGCTTTGGAGCTTAATTTATATTTTGGAGCCTAAGTCTCAGAGGCCAATTCTCATTTTTGAACAGTTCATATTTTTGGAGAACCTCTAACCACTCACAGTTACGCCAATGTTCATAGTTTCCCTACAACCAAACGATGACAAACTCCCCCTACACTTGTTGTTATGCAACGAAGCGTGTGGACCCGGCTCGAGTGCCGGCTAGCGAAATGAGCGAAATAGCGTTCTCGTGGCTCAGAGCGCACGTGCATCTCGAAGGTTCACTGTACGGACACTTTTGTACACACAAACGCACATAACCTTCCTCCCAGTTCAAACAAATCGTTCGATTTCACTGGTTCGCTCATTAACGCGTACAAGACACGCGTAGCCATAAAAATAAAAAAGTAAATGACAGATAAAAGCAAGACTCACCACAAACGTTCAGCCAACCCTCGACCCGACAAGGATACTCCAGCTTCATCGTGGACCCTTGCAGCTGAACACCAAATACCAATGACGTATCACACAATTGCACTTGTCACATAAGAAAACGAATGCAACGTGTTATCACTGTTAAACAATATCCGCGGCACACATTCTCTCGCGGGTTGACCCAGCACCGGACGAATTTTTAAGCCCTTTTAAACGAAAATGCACGAAAACGATACACGAAATAATCACGGACAACGTAAACGCAGAATATATCAAGTGTCGTTCGTACAAACGCGAGCGTAAACACTGTCTGGCGTGTTGCGCGCGCAAACCGTCGACGCGAACCACGCACACCGGCGAACAAATCCGAACTGACTGAACGAACCCTCTCGCGTCCTCGTTGAGCCGATCTTCTTTCTCCCTCCCACTCACGTGACTTGGCTGCCAGCCCCTCTCATTTTCAGGTGGTGCGCTCATCCCGCATATTATTTTCCTTTTTCCTGATTTCGAATACTTTTTCTGAAACAATCGCTTCGTTTACTTGGTGAAAAGATGTTACTGTCACGAAGTTTCTTCTTGGACTGAAGATGAACTTCCACTCGATGCAAAGACGCGTTCGATTTATCGAAAATTCAAATCGAACTGCCGCCATTTTGAATACTTCAATGATCGTTGAAATACATATCGGAATTCGATAAAAGTGTATTCCCTTTGTTACTTTCAAACTCAATGAAAGTTTAATTTTGCTTCAATATGGGAACTATAACGAATTATTGTTACATTTGTTGGTTGGAAAAGATGTATTTAATTTCGATCGAAAAATCGAATCGCCGCCATTTTGAATACTTCAATGATCGTTGGAGAACAGATCGAAGTTCTTTGATATAATTGTTATTATGACTTTGAAACTGAATTAAACTTCAATTTTATGTTAACATAGTAACTATAAGAAATTATTCTTATTTAATTTGTAAAGATACCATATTTATTTTCAACGTTTAATCCTGTCATTTATTTCAATACTATTTTTTGAAGTTTAACTAATACAGTTTCTTCTCAACAATTTGTGACTATTATATATAAAAATTGCTGTATTGCTTTAATGAACTGACAAACGATTTGATAAATATAGGCTTTATTATACCAAACTGTTCGCTTATGATGAAAATTATTAACTGTCACTATGCGTGTAATCGTATTATGTATTCGCGAATATTCTATGTGATATTGTTCGAACAAAACTGACGCCTGCTTTTTATGGATAAAGAAGACTTGGACTAGTATTCTTAAAAGCGAAGTAATTTATTAAATACTCACGTTATCAAACGTAGCTCGGCATCATCGATTCGAACGAGGGAACGTTACGCTAGATGACTGAACTGTCAGATAATTTTCAAATTATCTTGGTTCGTCTCAAAGCGCCACCTGGCAACGAAACGTTTAGTCAGTCACTGGCAAAATGGCGCTCAAGGGACAAGTTGGTCAAAGTGAGTAATAAAAAATAATTTAATCATCCGCTGTAAAAGCTAAATTCTAAAACATTTTTGTGCTGTAGTATCGAAGCAATCGCGTGGATTCTTTTCGTACGAAAAATATATCCCCTACACCACTGTCAGAATCCGTAACCTCCAAATGGGCGTATGTGCTGTGATGATTTCATCGTTTACGAAGCGGCTGCTAGATAGAAATGTCAAACCTATATTTTAGAAACGTATTGCATTTAACTTTTATTATTTTATAGGTACCGTTGCATGAAGTAATATGGATTGTCAGTAGATTTATTTATTGAGATTTTTAGTTTGTCTATTGTAAACGCGTTTTATTGATATTTTGTCTTAATAAACATTCGCTAGTCGCAGTAGCCTTGTACAACATAGTGATTTTGATTTGTCACAAATATAAAATCAATAGTGTCTACGCTTTGCAGACATGTTATTAGTTTTTAAATGTATGTTATTTTTGTGTTTCTATTCGATCTCTTCCGTGTATTGATAATTTAATTATACGCGAAATTACTAGAACAAAGTGTGATAGGATTGAAAAAATCGCGACGCATATTATTTGATATAACATTTATGTAATCTCAATAATCCCTTTATTTAAAAAAATTAGAAGTAGACAAACAAAATGCATTTATAAACCTGTTCGTTAATATGTACATTTTTAATAAAATTTTACTTGCACATCGCGGTACCTTTTACTCATCATCAATAATTAATGTTCAACATTAATAAATACCACGCATTACAGAATCTTAAAAAGCTATTATTCGCAGTAGTTCATGTGAAATAATGCAATTACTTCATTATCTTTCTATAAAAAGATTTCCGCGGTACGATAAAACTAATCACCCGTAATGCCGGATTGACAAAATCTTTTTCCGTCCTAGATATCTACCACGATACGCTCTATTTTATTTTCCTGCGTTATTTTAAAGTGGGCCCCTTGTTTTTTAAATACGACCCTGCCGAGGGTGACGTCATTGCTCTGTAAGACGATCAATACGTGTTGAGAGCGCCAAAAGATTTGTCGTTCAATTTTAGTTTCTTTATCTTTATAAAATTTAATTAAAACATTTTATTGTTAAATATCATTATTATCCTGATGTACACTATAATTAAATTGAACAATTATAATCGCGATCACTTCTTTTGCGCGCGAAAATAAAAACGTTTTCAAAACGATGCGGTGAGCAGCGTCAGAAATTTAGCATGAACCGGCACTTAACACGTGTATTATAAGAGGGCTGTGAACACTGACAAATAATATTAATATTATAACGTGTTAATAGCTTAGAAAAGAAATGATTCTACATTTTTTTTACAGAGATTATGAATGAAGTCATTAAACAGAAGAAGACAGGAACTGCAGGAGTACAATGGCGTATTTTAGTGGTGGATCAGTTGGCGATGAGGATGGTATCGGCATGCTGCAAAATGCACGATATCAGTGCTCAAGGGATTACCCTGGTTGAAGACATCAATAAGAAACGGGAACCAATACCCTCCATGGAGGCAATCTATCTAATCACACCGTGCCATCCATCCGTTCAAAAGTTGATCGAAGATTTCAACAATCCCGCCAGAACAACGTACAAAGTCGCCCACGTTTATTTCACGGAAGGTACTATCCGATGATCGATGTACGCTCCAGAATTTTTGGTTCCAACTCCAAACGTTGTCATGAAAACTTAGGACAATTTCGGATACTCTTGGGTCATGTATCAGTAATTATGCAAAATAGGGTAAACTGCAATGATTTAAATATATGTAAAAATCATTGAAATCGGCGATGCGTACCCTGTTCTGCTTAATCACTATATCTTCCCTCTGATTGATAGACAAAACATAGTATGGGTGCGTTTAGACTGTGCGAGCACACGTTTATGTTTTCAAGGTATTTTTTTCTACGACCGCTCTCAAGTCAGTTGAAGGGAGTTAAATTTTGGGGCTAGTTTCAATTTTTAAACTTGAGTTATAGCTAACAGAAAATCTTTTCAAAAGACCTTTAAGTCTAAACATACCCTAAGATGATTGAAAAGAGACTGAAAATGGGCAGACCGGTACATTCAATTTCAACGACCCACTAGTGAAATTCTAAGTATATCTCTTTACAGCGTGTCCTGATGAGTTGTTCAAAGACTTGTGTCACTCGCTGGTAGCTAAAAGCATAAAGACACTTAAAGAGATCAACATCGCTTTCATACCGTATGAAGAGCAGGTAAAGCAACGGAAACGAGAAAACAAATGTTTGATAACTTTACGTTCTCCGTGGTGGCGGGCACACAGTCATACACATCAAAGATACACCAAACATCCTTTACACATATCGATCTTACACCCTTTATGGCATTTCCAGTCACGAACCTACTACTACTTTTCAATTTCTCGACCAACGATCACAATGATATTTAAACGCAATTGTTTGACCTTTTCCCCACCCCTTACTCTCCCTTATTTTGTACAATATTCACATGTCGGCACGTACTAACGACGGAATGCATTCATGCTTGCACGCGACCAGTGTGTCCGGAGGAGCTGTTCAATGAACTCTGCAAGTCTCTCGCCGCTAAAAAGATCAAAACCCTCAAAGAGATCAACATCGCTTTCCTGCCTTACGAGTCGCAGGTGACGAATATGAAAAGGAAAAATCGTAGCTGCTAGTCGTAGTCGCAAAGTGCAACAGTTACTTTAGATTTTATGAGTTTCACTAAACGGGACGCGAACTCCTCCGCCTTCTTCAGTTCTTTATTTTACAGAGTAGAACATAGGCGAAAGACTTCTGTAAATACCTTACATGTTACCTTTATCCTTTCGCGTTTATATTTTCGTTCTTTAGTTTCTCGTTTGTCGTTTCGTTAACGCATGCATGTCTGTATCCTGTTATTTATAATCATGGTTTTGTTATCCGTTTGTTCCTTTTCTTTTTCGATGTACATACGTAATCCGCTATTAATAACACAGCTTTTAATATAGAATTACTATTTAATCGATAATACGACAACCATTGGCGTAATTAGAACTGTCTGGGGTGTGACCAAGTCTTCTAACTTTCCTGGTAGCGTCAACGCTTCGAGCATGATCAAGTGGTTTTTGGAAATTTGGATATATGAAAATAGCTTTGATAATTTCTATTAAAAGAGGTATCCTATTTTTGTCGCGGTGTATGAAGAGCCAGGTCATATTCTGAAGAGGCCAAGTCGACCCCTAATCGCTACCTAGTTACACCAATGATGACCATCAGTGCAAAGATAACGCTAATGCGAATGCATAATTAAACAGGTGTTCTCCTTGGACTCGCGCGAAACGTTCCCTTGCTTTTATAACCCTTCCTTCTCCAACTTGAGAACAGCCAATATGGAAAGAATAGCCGAACAGATCGCGACACTTTGCGCCACTCTTGGAGAATATCCATCAGTTAGATATCGAAGGTATTGTATTGTATAATGGAATTAAGTTCAGCTGATCATTATAATATTCCTCTTTTACTTCAACAGCGACTTTGATCGAAACGTGGAACTAGCACACATGGTTCAACAAAAATTAGATGCTTACAAAGCGGATGAACCGACGATGGGAGAAGGTCCTGAGAAAGCACGTTCTCAGCTACTTATTCTAGACAGAGGATTTGACTGTGTCTCTCCACTGTTGCATGAACTGACGCTGCAAGCTATGGCATATGACTTGCTGGACATTGAAAATGATGTATACAGGTAAATAATATAATTTCATCTATAATCTTATATTTTCTCAATGACATATTAACATGAAATATTTTTGCAAGATTTGAAGCATCTGCGGGAGTACAAAAAGAAGTATTATTGGATGAAAATGATGATCTCTGGGTAGAGCTTAGACACCAGCATATTGCTGTAGTATCACAGTAAGTTCAAGTAATTTAACAATCACTCCCTTGTATAATAAAACTATAGTTATACTGGAATATGTATTTGTTTTCAGAAACGTTACCAAAAATCTGAAGAAGTTTACAGAATCAAAGAGAATGCCGCAGGGTGACAAACAGAGCATGAGGGATCTTTCACAGATGATCAAGAAAATGCCACAGTATCAAAAAGAATTGAGCAAGTATGCAACGCATTTACAGTTAGCGGAAGATTGTATGAAACGTTATCAGGGAAATGTGGATAAGCTGTGTAAAGTAGAACAGGTACGTAATACATAAAGTATTGTTGTAATAATCTAACTAATTTTGCATATTACGTTATTAGGACTTGGCAATGGGTACAGACGCAGAGGGTGAACGTATTAAAGATCAAATGAAGAACATTACCCCAATTTTGCTTGACCAAACCGTACACCATTTAGACAAATTACGAATTATCGCATTGTACGTTATTAGTAAAAACGGTATCTCCGAAGAGAACCTTAACCGATTAGTTCACCACGCTCAAATATCTCCGGACGATAAACAGACCATAGTAAACATGGCTAATCTTGGTATCAATATTGTTGTAGACGTAAGTAGTTTCACCTGTCAATCAATAACAAGTTATTGTGCACGTATTTTTATTTGTAATGTATCCTTAGGGTGGTAACCGAAGAAAATTGTACACCGTACAACGTAAGGAGAGAATTACGGAACAAACTTATCAAATGAGTCGTTGGACTCCGGTTATGAAAGATATCATGGAAGATGCTATCGAGGATAAATTGGACTCAAAACATTTTCCATTTTTGGCTGGACGGGCAGCAAGTTCGGGATATCACGCACCTACTAGGTATAATAGTATTTTCATTCGTGTAACTATGATTTTGAACTAATAATTATTTAAGCAATACAGTATCCTTACATATTTATATTACTGTATCATTATCCGTTTTGAGTTTAAGATATGGACATTGGCACAAGGATAAGGGTTCACAAACCATCAAGAATGTACCACGCTTAATCGTTTTCGTAGTAGGCGGTGTTTGTTTTTCTGAAATACGATGCGCTTATGAAGTTACAAATGCTTTGAAAAATTGGGAAGTAATAATTGGTACGTACATATTGAAATATATTGAACGCTTAAACTGATATTAATATTCATTTACTTTCTTCAGGTTCATCGCATATCATAACGCCGAAATCTTTCTTAGATGATTTGAGCAAGCTTCACGTATAAAGAAATTTGTTCGTCATAAATAAAACGAAGACACATTCCTGCATTCCTAATATGCCATTAGCTTCGGCTCCGTTCAATAATATCAATTATGAAATTTCATGGATGATCTCGATTGTATAATTAAAGTGTAAAACGCCCAGTCAATTGTTCAAGTCGCACAGTTATTTAGCGACTAAGAAAAAGACAAAAATTGGAAAATGTCATATCATAAATATCATTTTGCCGAGTTGCAAATGGTGCCAGAAGAAAAAGATATCCGGTATTTAAGTGCCTGCGCGAATAAAAAGTTAATGATTAAATAAAAATGTTGGCAATACGGATGTAGATCACACGGAGATGCTTAATGGTACTTTAGGCTCACGAATGATCTAGCCCCAGATATAGTATGTTATCCTACTGTCATACTATTCTTTTGTTAACCATAAATGGCAAGTTTAGCGATGGAATTTGATGTAATGTAGAGAAAGATCGTGATATTCGTGTAAATTTCTCGTTATTAATGTTTCGTTATCTCCCGCTTCAAAAATTGTTGACTGTTATCGGTATCGTGGAGAAGATTCAGTCTTCGGTTTCAATCACAGAATCAATAACGCTTAGCAATCATCATGAACAGTATAAATATCGAATACAGTTGTGTGTGCTTCAGTTACGTCGCTGTCAAGAAAGACTACACGATGTCAAATTAGTATTTATTTTCTGAAGTCTACACAGATGTTTAAGTATCCTTACTTTACAAATGCAAATATTTAAATATCATATTCATTGACGTAACTAGATAGAAATCAGGGTGGACTTGGCCTTCTTGAAATATGAGCTTCCCACGTAGAAATGTAGGAATAGTAAAGATTTAGAAATTTCCAAATCCCTAAATTATCAAAAGCCACTTCTCAATATGAGAACATGGACATTAAGTAAAACTAGGAGACGTGGTTCATCCTAGGAAAAAGTTCTAGTTACGCCAGTGATTATATTGTATAATAAAAGAATATATGTATATTTAGTTATTTATTATACTTTGTATTATTCGTTTACTAAACAAATGTTTAGTGTGCATAGTGCAAAATGCTGCTTATGTCGAAGCGTGCATTTACATAAATCTAAAAGAATGTCCAACAACTAAAGACTTATATTCGTTTAATTAAACGTAATATCTTTACCGTATTTGTAAGTACTTACACGTTGAAACTTCTATTGCACGTACAAAAAAGCAATTCTAGATCACTTTCGATCTATGGAAGTTAGAGTCTGTTGATCATCGTAATAATTATTAATGTGTGTTAATATTGCGATTACTTAGCGGCGAGATTATTACAAAGTTTACGGTATTGATTATTATATAATATATTATATGGATATATATATGTATGTAGATTGTAGTCTAAACAAAATGTTCTGCTTATAAAGGCCTACAATTCACTCCAATTTTGTTTATTTTTTTACGAACACCACACCACGTTCAGTAAATATAAAATTTTGAAAAACTATCAATTACAGTAAAAATTGAATTACACGATATTGGTATAATATAGTAGTACAAGACACTAACTCATCATTTATATAGAGAGAATATGAAAATATTGATTATCAACATAAAAATTTTTTTATAAAGAATCTGGTTTCAACCTAGTAGTTCATCACATGAAATTTAATTATTTCAAGCTGAGAATTTGAAAGTAAAAAAGTAAAGAAATGAGGGATTTGTAAATGGAATAATTGATAAAATAAAAGGTTGAAATGAATTATTCTCAAACGTTGAGTAATCATTTCAATGTATTTCTACTTCATTTGATCGAATCAGAATTATCTTAAGACAGGACGAGGTTGCAATGAAAAACTATCAGCACGGTTACTTTCAATTAGTTATTAATAATTAAACCTTAGAATAATTAGCATAATTCGTAGAGATTATAATAACGTATAATATGCATTATTTTTTTTATCTGTATTAATAGTATACACAATGATATTTCTTATCTTCTTCTAATAGATCCGCAACATAAGAGAAAACGTCAAACATGAGACAATAATAATTTCAATTAGTATCTCTCCTATCGATGACTATATATAATACTCTCTTTCATTCTATCTCACTCGCTCTTTCCCTCGCTTCCTCCCTATTTATATGTATATTTATATATAACATGCAAAATTACAAACTAAGAAAGGTAATTCTGTATGTATGTGTAATTAATAACTTGTAGTAACTCTTGTATTCACAATTGCCTTGTAACATTAATTTAAACGTCATAATCAACGTCTCTTTTTCTTATTTTTCTTTTTTAGAAATAGAACAGACAACATAGTTGATTTTGACATTGTTAAGTAAATGGAGATTCGAAATCGAACATAATTGTTTACCTGTACTACCATCTCGGATTTGTGATCATCGAATAAAAGTCGAATAAAGAATTCTTTGCGAAACATGAATAGTTTAACTGTTCTAGCAAAATAGAAGAAACGATCGCTTGAAATGCGTCGTTAATGTTACCATGCACTCATGCACAGAAAAATCGTATAGAAGGTTCAATAATTAACTGGTTTTTTAAACGACATGGATTACGCGAACACAGGAAATAATGTAAGGTATTTTTCTGAATAATAATGGTGCGGTGGAAAGTCAGGGGTAAACGTGCGAACAAATTTCACCTAATAAACAACGGTTCTCTCTTACTTAACAACATCAAGCATTTCTTTATTTTAGCCATTTATTCTTCATTTTCATTATTATTTATGTACAACCAGCTTAATGTCTTGCTATAGTTAGTCGTAATAAGTCTACTAAAACTCATGTGCCATTGGAGATGATGTGCGCCCGTGGGAACTTATATAAAAAATTATTATTTTTTTGTTGTTGTTGTTTGATACAGCGGAGTGATTTTGGTGTTACTTACGAATTATTACGTCTTTACCTAGTAACTTATACTGAGATCTAGTAGGTTATACAATCTATCGGCCTCCCCTTAAATATTACAAACCTTATCACATATATAGAGGTGTGTGTATTAGTACTTGTTACTTTTTTTATACATAGATATCTGTATTCTGTTTAAATCGCTGCCAATGATTTCTCCTCGTATTTACAATTACAAACCACGTATTATACAATCATAATACCTAACACACTCATTCTCACTCTCATTCCTATATATCCATCTTACCCTCGCTCACCCTCAAACTCACCCTCTTTGTTAATTCGTTCACTTTTATAATTTTTTCTTTTTTTTCTTCATTTTAGAATTCGTGTCACCATTGAGCTCGGTTACTTTTTTAAATCCGGCGCGATCTTACAATCCAAGGGATTCTTTCTCTAGGACACTTGCGATTGATTAGTCTAACGGTACAACATAGATCGAAAACGGTGTTAAAATGAATTTTAAAACGACGGAATCGTCTGATTCGATCCGCTCGATCTCTGGTCACGAATCGATCGAAGCATTTTCCGTATTAGTAACAACTCACTTAAGACACAATTGAACAAATAGAACGGCTCCCACAAAGAATGTCGTTAAAAGCATTAGGCTAGAACAATGATGGGCAAATCGAATGCCCGCCGACATCACGGGCACCGACGAGACGTCAGAGATCCACAGAAATTTCAAATTTTAAAGAAATTGACTACTCGTCGATGTCCGCATCGTTTACAGGTTCATGCACCGTGACCTCGCGGGCATAGTTGCCCATCGTCGGGCTAGAAAATAAACGCGTGCTGACTTCGTGTGAAAACCTTTGAATCGTTGCAAATGATTCTCTCATTCGCGGAAGATCATTCGGAGGATATTTCTTGTTAGAAGAGATCCCCTTAATCCGACGCGACAATATCTCGTCGCATCATATTCTATCCTACTCATCGTAATATCAAACATATCGAATTTGCAAATATTATAGATGCCAATATATTATGTATACGCACTTTCTAAAATCTTGTCTGAATATCGACGATTGTTACAGGCCACACTGAAACTTGATTCGACTTATCTCTACTGCACAATAATTCCGTTATTTGTCCGGAACACTTTTGTTCGACGTATCATCTATACCGAAAGAACATTTTACAATTTGCGAAAATCAAAAATAAAACCACGATCTACCATTCTTCATTTTTCCCCCTTTTTAATATTACAAACGACATCCTTCTCGCGAGAAATCATCCTACTCCCACCTCAGTGCACACGATAACAATTAACCATACGGATGACTAAATCATTGTATATGCTAAAGGCGCGAACGTTGATATCGCAGTGAATAGATTGCTAAAGGTTGAGGGCCAAGATTAATCGTAAATCTTGAATTTTGATTAACGAACGACCGAGGACGATGATCCCGGTACATTAAAATAAAAGGACGCAGGATAGTCTAGTGTATTGCTAGAATTAGTGTACACGATCGTTGACGAGATCGCGTTGATATGAAAGCGCACACAACATATGAGAATAAAGAGCATTCCCAAAAAATAGGTGCTCACGTTTTATTATTTGGTCGCAGGGCCGGCGCGAATATTTGTGGATTCAGGTTTGAAAATTTTGCGAGGACAGAAGAAAGTATTTCAAGTTTGGAACGCTTCAAATCTAGAGCGTTTCAAGTTCGAAACGTTTTAAACTTGGAACGCTCCAAACTCTGAAGACTATTAATTCCAAAGACTCTAAATTCGGAATACTTTAAACTTGTAATGCTTCAAATTTGGAACGCCCTAGATTTGAAGTTCCCAGCACTTCGAGCTCAAAACGCTTACAAATTTGATAAGTACCCATAAGCATATAATACATTTGTATAGAGCCCCGAAAAATATACGAGCGTTTCATATATCGCAGAGCTTTTTAAAGCGCAGTGTCGGGTTTCGTGCCAGCCCTGTTTAACAGAGGTTCTTTCGTTCATCTCCGATGCACTTTAACAACGAAAACAGGATTGCGAATAACGGCGTGAATGCTCGCGAACTTTCCTCTACCTCTCTCATTTTTGTATTATATCTTATTTTCCCGTGCGCATTATTAAAATTGGTCGCGAACGAAGACTCATGATTAAATTGTATCGCCACTGGAGGAATATTTCGTGTGATATATAATAATATATTCAGGATATATCACTTGTTCGATCGTTACGTTCGAGTCAACGGTACACTAGCACTTAAAAAATTGCATTTCTCTTTGCTGAACGCATTTTATACATAAATAGTCACGCACACGCACACATACACTTATATTTATTCTGTACAAGTGTGGACACCAACGTCGCGATCCTCGATATCGGATACACGCCTCCCACGATTTCCTGTTCGTTATATCCTGACACGTCTATCTCGTTACGCTCGAGAAACCTGAACGATCATTCCGAACAAATGTAATGCGACGGAATCGAGTCTAAACGCGAGTTTAATAATCATAATTAATCATAATAATAATCGTAATAATAATATTAATAATAATAATTATAATAATAAATCATCTGTATATATTGTAATGTCGTTTAAACACGGTCATCTTTCGGCGAGGGGTATTTTGGCATTTGAACGCAACGTCAAATCTTTCGCGATTTTCCAATCATTTTTCTTCTTTATTTCTTTTCCTACCTCTTATCGATCGTGTCTTTCGGGTAACATTATTTGACTGCAAACATTTACATCGAATAACGACACGATCGGAAAGGTCGAACTTTGCGGGACCTATTAAAGATGAAGTTACAGAAACGCATAATAAATAAAATAAAACGTCGTGCACATCCGTGTTTTACGCTCTTTTTACTTTTTAAATAGAACGAAAAACTTTTACTCTACGACAAAGTAAATTCTCGACGATTTCTCAATGCATGTATATGTTTTTCCCGAATAATCATTTAGTGTCTCTATTGTTGTTCGTAATTGCAAAATATTTGTTCTAATATCACGTAGAAAGGAACATGTACTCGTGAACCGTAAATTCTCTGTTTGATGAAGCAAAAATAAAATCAAGCCTGTTCTATTAATGCCACGAACGATTCGTGCCCAGCGTAGCGTTCCTCTGATTCTAAATAAAAATGTCATTCAATGCGCTACGTTAAAGAAAGACATTACTAGGTTTGAAAAGGCTCTTAAAAAAATAAAATTCCATTTAATGCAATAATTTAATAATAATATTAATAATAATAATAATCGTAATAATAATATATCTCGATAATAACTTTCGTTATCAGTAATGTTGTGTACCACTATATCCACTACTAGAACTTCTACAAATTCCAATACTTTTCAAAAAATGAATCCCACTGTAATAATAATAGCAGTTAAGTTAATAGTAGTACGTAATAAATCCAAATTTTGATTAATAGTTATTTTCAATTTAAATATCGACTTTTTGTACTTTTTTTTTTTTGCCGATTTAATGTTTTTCACTCGAGATGTGTTCGTGCACGTTGCACAAAAGCGATTTACGTATTGTAAAATGCTGATCGCCCGATGCACATCGAAAACAACGTCTCGAAATTATATCTATATAAAATTATATTAGAATTATGTTAGCAAATTTTCCTTTTTTAATAATCCACTTGCGATCAAACGAATATAATTCTCTAAATAATGTCCCACTTACGAATCGATACCGTGTCACGCTTTTTTTTACTGCGATCCTCGAAGCATACCAAGTATTTAAGGTATGTACATCGGATCTGATCTAATGGTTGGTAGGATCGAAACTACATCATTCTATAATCACCTTACCGTTACTCGTAATAATTGACGACTTTGTTCTAAGGTGAGTTTATAAATATTTTTTTTTTCAATTCAACCGATTGGCCCTGTTTTAACTCCTGAAAATCAATCGAAATCGATGTGGTTCTCAATTGATAGTCGTACGGGCGTAATCGCGAAGATAGACACGATTAAATTCACCAGTGTGTTATGTTTGCATTAGGTATATTTCTCTATTATTATTGACTTAACAAGCCTACCTATTTCGTGATTATAAATAGTATATATTCATAATCAAGAAAGAAATCTGCAATGAAATTATTAGTAATCGCTAATAATTATATATGTATTATTGGCAGAAACATTCGTTTATGTAATCCTACCAACGATTAATGACTGAATGTGGAAAAATATAAAACTTAACTAAATGTACACGACTTTTACTCTTCTCCACGCTCGCTTTTGTACTCATTCATTCGTTAATTAACCGCACACTGTACACGCTCTCTCTCTCGTTCTCTCTCTCCCTCTCATACGATATCTTCCTTTCATTATCTTCTGTGTAATATTTTTTGTTTTGTTTCCAAATTTACATAAAGTACAAACTTATGAAAACCGGAAAAATGTAACACAACAGTCAGTGTAGCATTTTCAAAGTGTCGTGTAAGTATTTATCTAATTACATGGTCACACTTGGGTGTCCGTCGATTACACACAATTAGTTTTACGTGATTTGATAAACTGTTTCTTTGTAGCCCGGCCAATCCGGGCCGTGAAATTTGGGTTTTCCGTTGGAATGTCCCAACTCGCACCACCATTTTCTTTTTTTTCCTTTTTTATTTTTACTATAACGCCGTCTTCACGTTCGGCTTATTGTTATATTATTGTTATTATTTATTATTGTTTCTTATTGACTGACGTATATATCAATACGTTTCTTCGTCCAGCGCCAAACATTCGTCCAAGTCCTGCCCGGTTTCAGTAGATTTATAATGAGCAGCAAATAACATTATAACGATTCCTCAAACGCAGCCATCAAATCACTTTGCAAGTTGATGTCAATTTGCCCAGCCGCCTGAAATAATAAATATACCCATTCTTGGCAAATTCGCCTACGAACAACTGTAGACGACTGTCAAACACCTACTCGCGAATATTATTTTTCTAACTGAACGTTTCTTTTTTTAATCAATACTAATTTCCTCTTCAATAATATAACCTCTACGCGCAAAATTTATTATCGTTCTCTGTTTAATTATCTGTTCTCTTGATTGTAATTCTGTCGCATATAAAACGAAGCTCAAATTGAAAATGTATGTCACAGAAAAATCAAACTCCTCTAGAAAAACTATGCTAGGACTTACCGCTTCGCGGCGTCGTCGTTCCTGTTCTCGTAACCTCTGACGCTCTCTTTCTGCCGCGGCTTTGTCTTGACTTGGACTACTGCTGTCGGTATCGACAATGGCTTTCACTTCTTCCGCTCTCGACGTAGCAGTCATGACGTTTCCTTGTTGATCTCCAACAGTTTTCCTAACTTTGTCTAATGCGTCCTCTTCTTCTCGTTCTCTTCTTCTTTCACTTTCTTGCCGCAAACGTTCCCGTTCCGCTTGTTCCTTTTGTTGTCTTCGCATCTCTTGTTGCTCCAATAGAGCTCTTTGCTGTATGAAAGAAATTGATATTTGTTGTACATGTAGTCCATACATGTTATACAAAGAGAACATAGAAAACAATATAGGTATCTACATATTGCAACAAATAGAATAGAATGAAATCATTATATTGTTTATGACAAAAATATTCATACTAACCCTATCTTGTTTTTCCTTTGCTTGTTTCTTGAACGCCTGGAACGAATCCCGTGCAGCACTCTTCATGCTACTCCCTGCTGCAGACTGGGGACTGGATGCTTGAGCCAGGGATGACCACGACGAAGCATTTTTCACATTTTGTTCTACAGTCTATGTATTTAACAATCATATTAAATATTCGTTGACTAAAGGAATAGTACAAAAGCAAAGAATTTTGGAAGAAATAAATTGTTAGCAATATAATGCAGCAGTTTTGAAAGTATGGAGTGAGTCGAGAAAAATGACACTTTTCGGAAGTAGGTCACAAACCATAAAAGTTTGAAAAGATCCGTGCTACAGAAGATATTATCATTACGTTATTACCTTATTCTTGAAAGCTGATGCGAAATTTGACACTGGATTTTTGGAATCCGGAGGTGTCATCTTTTTCTCAGGCATAAGCTGTGAACTTGAGTGATTTCCCATCGGTGGCATTCCTGTATTCATTTCTGCAAAAAGAGCTCCGGCTAGAGCAATGGTATTATATATTTGATTAGTAAGCAGTTAATGTAGCGATCTAAAATATGAACACAGAGGAAGAAGATGTATATTGAATTTGTAACGAAAGTACACACAGTAATTAGCTAAGCAAGTTAATATTCGAGAAAGCAATATGAAAGCGTTATGTAATGTAAAGTACATTTGTTATAAACACAGTCATGTTAATATATTTTAGCATGAATATAATGAAATAGCAAATGATTATAATATATCAAGTTGCCAATAATTAGAAATGAGTAAAATGCATTAATAGCTGAAGTAATGAGACACGTAAGTTTACAAATTAAAAGTTCGCTACAATTGCACAGCACCACTCAGAATACATGCAACATAAGTCATCATGAAACCTACCATCCATGGGTTTTTGAGGCATTTGTGGTTGAGAAATAGGTACTGGTTTTTCTTCTTTCTTTATTGGCATTTGAGATATTTGCATTGGCATAGAAACCATAGACAGAGGGTCAAATATTGAGCCCATTCCGCCCATGTTCATTCCCATACTGAGTCCAGGTATACCATTGTTATTCAACATGTTAGGCGGAGAATTCTCGCGTTTGATATTAGAAAATCCATTGGAATGCTGTTGTGACATTGTAGCATTATGGGAATTTTGTATACTGGTCAATGGCGAAGTGGTATTTATCATGTTTTCCAATTGATTGTGCATCGACATATGCGTGGCCAATCCTGGTTGTAAACTCATATTAAGGTTGGCCATTGTTATATTTCCCAAGTTTAAATTAGATGCCATACTCGTAGGCATCATATTCACTGGTGCCTTTACATCTGGCATTAAATTTAAATTGGTGTTATTGGTGGTTGTATGCGGTGTTTGTATCATTGGTATGTGCGGTTCTTTTTTTATCGACATCGTTTGTTCCAACGATGTCTGTGTAGTAGGCACAGGAGCTGTAAGAAAAGTTTTCAGAACATTTTCAACTAGTTTCTATACGTCACATGGTTAATTGCAAACTCAAGCAAGAACGTAATTATAAAAAAGTTAAATTACATCATGCAATTAAATATGTACCTAGAGTATTATACGGTTGCAACAGATCTGACTGTTGATTTAAAGTTGTCCCATCCGTGGGTACTGGTGTGTTTGTATTTGAAAAGGAACTAACTGATGTAGGTGGCTGTGGTGGCTGAGGCACAACCGGTGAAGCTACTATAGAGTTTGTATTCGTAGGTGTAACACTTGGTGGTGGAGTTGGTACAGACACTGATGGAGTTGGTGGATTAGAAGTAGTTGGTGGTGGTGGAGTAGGCTTTTTTACAGGTGCAGCCGTGGCCATGGACGTAGATCGTGGCGGCTGCGCTGGCATAGATGCGTGACTCGCGACAGGCATTCCTTGACCAGCTGTAACAGCCGCTACTGCTACAGATTGTTGACCATTACCACCTAATAAAATTATCAATATAGTAATAATAAATATACAACATAACATTCAACGCGCGTTAAGATAATACGTGGCGCAGGGATTCGCGCTGACTCAAGCAGAGATTCCTTAAGTTGGTCTGACTCACTGGTGGATTGTATTATAGATTAAGATTTTTAAAGGTGAGATTTTGAGACTCTTGAAATAAGAAACTTAATCATTTGAAAACTTGGCGATTGAGGAATTACCGTGTCCAAAAATAGGTCGCAGACTATAAAAATGTAGGAAATCCTACTTTTAAGAATTTGTACGTCACAGTTGTGTACAATTAAATGATACTACAATGAAGGATGTTACAAAATTATGTTAGTGATATGTACAATGATATATCAAGATATGTACATTTTCAATAGCTCTTAATACAAATAAATCTTATACATGTACAATACAATGTCTTACTCATATAATATTATGGTGTATTGGAATGAATTTCACACACCTTGATCTGAAGAAATATTGCTAGGTTGCGTTACAGCTGGTTTAGTTATTGGTCCCGTAGAATTTGTTGGGGGTTGACTGTTCATTAAAAGACCTCCCGTGTGATTCAGTGTAGGTGCCTAAAGAGTGCACTGTTGTTTAATATATTTTGCATAAAAAATGTATTATTATGTATACCAGGAGGCTCATGTTACTTTTAAATATAAATTACTAATGTATATTATGCATTATAATACCAAAGACTTGCGCTATCAATCTTTAATATTTTTAACCCTTTGATTGTATGTACACATTAATATTAATGCAAGCATATTGAGTATCAGCCAATGAAATAATAAGATAACAGTCAGTAAATAATACATCAAAGAAGTAATCAATCAAGTATCAAAAACTGTTTCTTTTTTTACTTTTAATAAAGTAAATTTTTAATTTTAAAAATGTTAAGAAGAATCCACAATCAAAGGGTGAAATACAAATCGAATATTCTGTATAATATTAAAACTTATAATGTAGAAAATATTAAATTATAACATATAACAAATTTCAATTATAATATAACAATTTCGGTTACAATAGAAAATGTACAATACATTTTTACAATAATACATGAATGAATAATAATGTATACAATAACTATGAATAAATGTTGCTCATAAAAATATTATCTTACCGGTGTTACAGTTGTTGTGGTTGGTGGAGGTCCTGCATTTTGTGCATTCTTCTTTGTTTTCTTTCTTGGGGGACGATTCGTAGAGTTTCCTGTAATTCAATGTAATGTGCATCTAACTGTGAATACGTGCAATCGACCAATCACTTTCTCGTTACAAGAGAGAGATCGTTGGAGTTTTAGTGAAATGCAGTGTGCAGAGGATACCAGCCATGAATGTCGTGTTCGCCAAGTAAAAAAGATGCGAAATAAACGTTAAATACATTATCAGAAACAAAATTAAAAAACTTCCAGCGTATATTTTCTAATAGATTTTATTCATATGCTTATATTATAATTGTATCACTGTGTACAACAATGTTAATTTAAATATCTCAATTGTATGATTTCTTTTTTATTTTTTTTTTTTTTTTTTGTGGACTTTCATCTTAATGGTTTTTTTATATTAAAAAATTTTTAATGCGCAGAACAATTCATTTTCTCTCATTCTACATAAAGTTAGTTGTATTCAATTTATTTATGAATAATCGCGTGTGCATATATATACATATATATACATAAGATGTATATGTATATATATATGTATACACATCATAAATACATACATACATATCACACGCGCGCGCACATACATAATACACGCTCACGTGTTGCGAAATTGCCGCACATACATATATAACATTACATATATATGTATGCGAGAACATGCGCCTTCTACCTCATGAGAATAATAATAATAATTATAATAATAATAATGATAATAATAATATTAATTATAATAATAATAATAAAATAATAATATAATCATAATAATGATTATTACAATATAAGAATCGTGACAGTGACGAAAATGATGATTACAAAATGCTGACTACAAAAACCATCAAACTGCCTTTTCTTTCATTTTCATACAATATAATGTAATATAATATAATAACGTAATGTAATCATAGAATTAATTAATGCAAATAAAAGTCACGTAAATAGTACAATATGGACTCAACTTAAACATGAAAGATACAAGTGTGTCACGCTCATACAAAGGTAGTTTCAAACATGGATTAAAGTCGGAGTTAGCACAATATTGAGATCGGTGGCAAACCACTCCTGCTCGATGTTCATAGTCACTGATATATATATATAATATATATATTTATATATCAATTACAAGCAGCGATTCTATATACTACATTTAATTGCGATTCATATCCAATATGAATCAATTCTCTTCATCAGTGGAATGGTCGATATTAGATTAAAACTCGTCAAATGTACAAAGAACGGGAGAAAACGATTGCAATGAAATATAACAACTAGCTAAGAACATCGAGTAGAAGTTCCAGCGTATCTTAATTTATATAATATAGTTAACTGGACCACCACCAAATGAGCTAACTCCGACTCTGAACGACCTCAAAAGAATCGATTCATTTTCTTCTTCTTTTCTTTTAACTTATTTCACTCGTCTACTTTTGTGTATGCATTTAGAAAAGTCTCCTGTGTGTCGCTTAATTCTTTTTCGTAACTTACAACTATTATTAATATTTTATGATATATTAGTTTTTACTATGTACAAAACGCGTATGCTTGTGTTACTGTTGCTATCCAATCCGTGATACGCAGAAAACAGATGGAACGCACGAATAAGCTCCTGAGAGCGATGAATAATGTTTCTTTTTCTTCTTTCAAATGAAAACAACGCTTCAAACTATAAGAAAATATCGACCTCGTTAAATCTGCTTTTGCGTATAACGACGTCGAAGGAAGAATGACGTTCCAGCCTGGCTAAAGATGTGAAAAAATTCAGACGCGTGCTTGTATATTGGAATAAATGCTACAAAAATTTTGGAAGGCAATATCGATATTATTATAAAATGCCCTATATCTTGTGTTACAAGCTAATGGTGATTGTATTTTAATAGATGCACAGTTTCTATCTAATTCAGCACACGCCGTCAATTTGTTTTCATATAGTCTAACTAATTAATTGGAATTTTTCTATTTACTTTCAATATTTTTCCTTTTTTTTTTTATTCTTCTTCTGGAGAACACAAAATGATAAGTTTCATTTCTGATCAACACCTTAATAATTATAATTTCCTTAAAAATCAACAAACAATTTTCCAATTGATCATATGCTTTCTTTCAGTAAAGTCAGTAATAATAATAATTAAAGTCTTCTACTGTATTTTTCTTCTGGAACAGTAAGTACGCTGCTGACTATACGATTAATGATAACATTAAATTGTACTGAGTGGGAATTTGATCACCTTTTTTTTCTTTTTCAATCTTTGTTATGCAACATTTTGAAGCATAAAGTGCTTTCAGAAGCACCTTAAAATCTTATATCAATTACGTCCATAACTTCTTATGTATATACTTTACTATATATAAGAACTAAATTTACATGATATTTCAACAAAAAACGCTATCATGGAGCAGACATTTACACATAGAAATATAAAAACAAAATATCACTAAAATTAACCTTGTTCAAACTTGTATAAAAGGTTTTCTAAAAAAAAAAAAGAAACATTTTTAATAGGACGGGTTAAAATTAATATTATCTGAGATACTTTTCACGACGCGAATATTTTGAATCGGTTTTATGTATATTATGCATATTTCAGAATTTAATCGCTGAGAATGAATCAAATGAAATTCGTTTTTAACAAGGATAAATATTACTTTGTATAGCAAGGTATGTAAAACCACACCGATTTAAATAATTAATTATTATCACTGTTCAGAATGATATCGATTTAGTAGAATGAAAATGCACTAACTTTCAAGTTCAAGTAATTTCAAAAATGAAGAAACTGACAATGGTTATCAATGAAGAACTAGTGGTAAATAGAATAATGAAACGACGATTAGCAAAGCTTAGCGGAGTGCAAACAATGTGTTTGGAGGCTAGGGTGCCTTGGTTGTATCGTAGACCATTTCCTTATCCTGCTCTCGTTCCTAATTCTTCTACCACTTTTCATCCTCTCCATTTATTACAAACAACATTTCTACCCTTGACTGTCTGTGTTGTTCAAACACTTGCCTTTCTCTGATATGTTAACATAAACCTTGTATGCTCAAAGTCATTAATCTTACAACAAAATAAATGGAAATTGTTCATCACATCACATATCACTTTCTCCGCACACTATGACGTCTGGTTTTGTAAGAAATTTTTTACTTGAACCCATGTACTTGGAGGAAGATTTAAGATCTTAGTTTAGTTTCATCGTTTCATCTAAATAATATATAGCGGTGTACTATTGTACCAAAGCATTTTCATGAGATGATAAATCTTAATAATTGACTTTTTACAGGAAGCACCACTTCTTTGGCTTTATAAAAAGTAAACCTAATTAAGAAATAGAAATAGTTAGATGAGGTAATATCAGGTTACGTATCTTAAAAAATATGTGAACTCTGAAATTTTTCTTGCGGAGACAATATTTAACACGAGAGTGTATCTAATTAAATTCACTATTTGACGCGAAAGCTGTGGATTATAATAACCTTAGGATGTGGATTTGCAAATCCAGCCACCAATACACATTGTCTGCATTTGTTTCCCGTGTGTGTAATAATATATCACTGCCTAATTTGTTCCTCTTTAAACGTTCACCATTTTAAGTCCACACAGTCTAAACTGTGGAAACAAATATAGTGTTCAGAAGCCTAAACACAGTTCTCACGTCACTCAGGTAATAAGTGTATATTCACACTTGACGACGTTGTTAATATATCACTGTACTATATTCCAAGAAATGATACGACATGAATGAATCAATGCGAGGAAACAAACTTAATGATTTAAAAAACACAGTGATACAAGTAATGCTCTGCTTATCGATTAATGTAAATAAATATTAAATTTGCAAGAGTTAATATATTGCATGATGTTGCTTGGGTTACGTAGGGCAATATAATCGTCAGGAAAAGCTACAATGTATCTTCCAAGGTACTAACATTTGACACTACAGTCCCTGCTATATATCGTGTTACTCTGTAGAAACTATAACAAAACTTCTTTAGACGTTCACTGAACCTTATCAAAGCAAATCGTTGTCAAATGATCACTTTAACAAAAAAGTGTTTTCCTTGCACATTTAGTCAAATGTGAGACTGCAGTGAAAAATTCAGTAACCTTGAATAGCAAACTATACTTGACTTTCGAGCAACAGAATGTATTGTCAACACCGACAGGGCAAGAGAAAATATAAGTAATCATTTTTAATCAATAATATAATTTGTGAAACAAGCTGGCATGGCATATGGTATCCTCTAAACACAGTCTGCACTCCACTAGCTCACCTTTTCTTTCTTACCATTGCATATTGTCTTGTAAATTAAATAAAAAATTGTTTAATTGTGTCAAGTTTCAATTCTGATAAACGGAACTTTTAGAGATATATCTGTTTCAAAATTTCCATGTAACTGTAGATAACTTTACAATAATTCGTTAATGTGACAATAGTAGTGCATCCATTGTAACTATCGTAATGAAACTTGACACGATATTCGTACTTGCATTAATATAACGCAGCACTTAAGCTACACGAATAACGCCGTCCTAATAAATACAATTAATAAGCAAGATTTAGCAGCTTAAGAAGATATTTGCGATGCATTTGTGCAGTCAAACCCCCATTTGAAAAATTTCTTTAAATCTATTCTTTAACTTCGCCTCGTTACAATGTGTATGTTGCATCAATAATGTTGCACCGGTATTTTCGATTGTTTTAATTGCCAATACAAAATTGGTTAGGCACAGAGTTTGTATTATCATTTAAATGCAAAGTTATCACCAAGTCACAGGGTATTAATTTCTTTTATGCAAGACAGTAATTTCATTAAACTTGTATTCTGTGAATGATGCAATTATTCTAATATATTTCATTCAAATCAATAACCAATATTTTAAGAACTGACACTGTAATATTATCTTCATTGTATATTTCCATTTGAACAATTTTTATACCAATCATGAAACATTCTCATATATTTGCATAAATGTGTTGGATTGCACGCAAATTCTTTCTAGTCATATAGTATTAAAACAAGAACAATATACTCGAACAAAATTTGTAAAGAAGTTATGATTTTATAGAACATGAAATCCGCAAAGATAAATTGAAAAGTGCATGAACAGTATCATTCCTTGTTTGCGATATGAAAGAAATTAAAATAAAAAAGGAACAAATAATTTTGTTTTATATTAATATATATAATATATATATTTATATATCGAGTACCCACATGAAACGGTGAATAACTTTATTTAAAATAACTAGGAGATTCACGTCTATGATTTTTATACTTCACTTAAAATAACAGTTCTTTTGTTCTTTTAAACAAACACTCTTACTTGAGAAATCAATGAATCATAAAAACTTTTCATCTAGATATGTATTATTACAAATATAATAGAAATACAATATATAAATATATTGCTTTAGTATGAGAAGAAAAGTAAAGTATTCAGTAAAAAGGAAAATAGTACGTATAGAGTGCTTGTTGAAGATTTATAAATATATATTGTCTTTTTAACGTTTCGAGCATAAACGTGAATAGAAATCTGTGCTTTTTTATGGAAAGTTATCAGTAACAAATTTCACGAAAAATGCTGACTAAAAATGTCGACTCCCGGAAAGAGAAACAGTCGCAAATAACCCCATAATTTTAAATCTCACAGAAAAATTAGTTCATATTTTCACGACAGCTACTTATTTATAAGTAGTTCATTGTTCCCAAGTAAGGGTCTAATAATAGCAACAGTTACATGAGGTTCATATCTAACCTGCTTCACTGTCGCTCGAATCACTGGAGCTCGAAGAAAGTGAACTACTGCTGGAATCGCTATCACTGCTACTACTACTTGACGCTGATAATCTCGAAGGCCCACTAGCTCCTCCAGTTCCAACTACATCAACTGATTTACTACTGTCCTCTGTAAAAAGCATTTAAAAATAATTATACAATTTTGTAATTAGAACAAATGACAATGGCGCTTATACTATTAAAAAATTCAATTTTACAGTAAAGATAAAGTACCAACCCTTCTTAGCGGTTTTCTTAACATTGCCTAACTGCCCTGTAACATCTTGTAACCTTTTTTCTAACTCCTGTTTCTTCTCTGCCATTTGTTCATCCTTAGATTTACCACTGACTTTCTTATCTGTGAAAAATGTTAAAAGCCCCAATACTTAACCAAATAGTACTACAATAAATATATAGTTCCGACGAATAATATTTAAAAATATATCAAAGAATAGATAACATAAATAACCTAATTAATAGATGTTTAAAGCATATTATTATTTTTTTAATCTTCATTATGCAGTAATAATTATATAGTTTGATGTAAAAATATGGAAAATAGAAAATGAAAGGAAGCACATATATTACGGTTTCAGTTATTGAATAAGATATGGAATTAAGCTTACGTGGCTTTTTTCTAAGACATGAAGCAACATAGCTTTCTAATTCCCTCAGTGTGGATGGTTTTAACGTTTCGAAGTCAATTTCAATTTCATCTGGATTCGAATCCCTTAACGAAGGCTCCCGAGATTGTATTATATGCACAACACGCCCTAACTTATCTCCTGTAAAATTAAAAATAAACAATGCATTTCGACAAACCAATCGAAATATTTTCGGCATGTGAAAACTGCAATCTCAGTAGCAAGAACCTACCGGGTAATTTATTGATATCCAAACTAAGTTGTCTTTTCTCGTCATAAGACATTGGTTTAGCATTATCTTCATCCTCCGAATCAAATGTGATCGGAGGTGGTTGACTACTGGCATTTTTCTTTTTAGTTCCAGCTGATCTGCTATTTGCTTTTGGCCTTTTAGTTGCAGCATTCGTTGTTGCAGCTTTTCCAGGTCCTCTTCCTTTTCCCTTTGGCTTAGCATTTGCCGTTGTTGGCAGATGATGACTCATACTTCCTGTCGCATGAGTTTTATTAGGTCCTACTGCTATGGCTGGATGATGAAGATCACCACCCATCCCACCCGGCATTTTCAAGTCACCTGCCCCCATTGCAACACTGGCTATACTAGCACCAACACTATCAGAGACACTTGGAATTCCACCACTTGGTTTCATAAGTTCTTTCATGGCACCAGTATGACTGGCTACAAGGCTACTACTCTTACTAGTCAATGGCCTTGATTTTGACTTGTCCGGTTTCTTCTTTTTACTCTTCTTTTTACCACTTTCTTCTACCAATTTCCTCATTCGTTCTTGCATAACTTTCAGCTACAGGCAAGGTTAAACTTTTATGTTAGACAAATAACAAAAAAAATTGTTAATAAAATAAAGGAGGAATAATGTACCTCTTGCTGTAAAGCAACCAATTTTTGGGTACGTTCTTCGTCCGAATCATCACTCTCAGAAGAACTTTCAGATCCCGAGCTACTGGCACTACTACTGCTAACTTTTATGCCTACCATACTTCCCATCGGTTCATCCGGAATTTTTGCATACCTGGTTTATCAAAAATTATATTTCGACAAATAAAAATGAAAGAACTAATAGGTTGTATCTTCGAGGTTTGTAAACAACGAACCTCATTTCAAACACATCTTGGAGCTTCCTAGCCATTGCTACGACGTCATGGTCAGGAGGATTGTACTTATAACAATTAGTAAATATGAGTCGCACATCACTAGCGAATTCTTGTGCTGTTTTATATTCACGGTTGTCCATTTTCGTCTGCGAAAAGAACAATTACACTAAACACATCCTGTTTTTTAAAACAATAAATACGAGTATGTCATAAAGACGTTCGTAACTTGGAAAATTAAAAACAAACTATTACCTTCACGGTACCAAGATCCATTGGTTTTTTGATAATATCGTGGTAATCGTGAAGACCTAAGAGTTCCGCATCAACCGGTTTGTAAAACGGCCATGCATAACCCTGCACATTATTGGGACGTAAATTATAAATATCGTTTCAATTATGTTTATCATCTATTGATTAAAACTAAAATAATTACCGAGTGTTTTTTCGAGAATAGTTCTTTCAGAATTTCGTTACAGGACTTTAAAGCTTCTGAGAGTTTTTCTTTCGACTTTCCAGTAGTATGCTGAGGCTGTAAAACAATTAAAAATAGTAACAATTACAAACAAAAGTTCCTCAAATCTTACTATAAATTGCAGAAAGTAGCAGTTTTACAAAAAAGAAAAAGAAAAGAAGCATACTGACTATAACCTACAACGTGAAATGAATAGAAAGGAACTATAACATTTATATATCTATATGTTTTTCGAAGAAAATGTTTTTAGTTTTATTTTTCTATTCAAACAGTTTTGTTTGATATGATAAGACAACACAAATGAAAGGAAGGAGCATGAAGGAGTAGTAATAAATGTACCTGTTGGGCCATTGCCCCAATCAGGGGCATGTTGGCCTGGTGGAATGGCACTAAGCCGTCTTCCGCTTGCCTCGTTGGCTGAAACAGCCACGTTACGAACTCTTTGTTAATGTATTAATGAATGATATGATTATAGCGTGCAAGGAACAAAATGCTTAACATACATAATGTCGAAACTTATCGAAATGATCATTGAAAATTCCTGTAGAGCAAAATGATAAATCTGAAGTTGAACTGTTAGAATTTTACTGGTATATATTAAATAATTTAAAGAAATTTGTATGTACATTCTTTTCCACAAATAACACTTTTACTGTGCCGATGTTTTGATCTGATCATTTTTCATGTACACGATCAAATGATACAGCATATTCAATATGAAGATCATATGAAGACACACACGTGAATGTTTTAGAAAAAAAAAAAATAAAAAAACATGATGCATAAATATCCCATTAAATATGAGGATGTAAATTTACCTTCTTTATTTGTCTGCCAGATTCTCGTCTCGCGGGTATTTTGGCATTTTTAGGATCCATTTTATATAAAGGTTCGAAAGAATTCGCAGTAGGAGTTGTAGTATCAGCCTTTCTCTTCACCCCCTTTTTAACTTTTGCAGGTTGGGATGGAGGCATTACCGTAGGTGCAGTGGGAACTTGAGGAGGAGGAGGTACAGCAGAAGCTGCTTGCGGATCCATTGCTGGTTGTGCATGGTAACCGCTAGTTGGAGGGACCACTTGTTGAGGCAAAGAGTTATGGGTAGCCATAGGAGTAACACCCATACTCGAAGGAGGAGCAATAGTAGTTGTATTAGTGCTCCCAGGTACTGATGCAGGTGCTTGGGTGCCAAGAGGAGGCATAGGTATTACGCCTGTTGTTCCAGCAGATGTAGCTGAAGGCGTTAAACTATTTGGTACACTGGAGGTAACTGCAACTGCAACAGACGAAGGTCGACCTCGACCTGTACCTCCAGCGCCTCCTGCTACACCACTAACTGGTGCTCCAACTCTGCCAGCTTTTTTGCCTTTCGGTCCCTTTGGAACAGGGGGTTCGAGTTCCACTTCTTCTTTTGGCATTTGTGCAACCTAATGATTTAATGTTTTTAACACATCTAATTTCTGATCGCAGGAACAATATATATTGCTTCCTTAATTAAATTGTTAAGAACTAATTTAGAGGAAATAACTACCTTTGTAAGAAACAATTTTTCGAGAGCTTGTGCCATAACCACAACATCTTCCCCAGGTTTGTTGTAGACATAGCAATTGGTAAACATTGTATTGAAGTCTTGGATACATTCCTTCCCACTCCAGTAATATGTATTTTCTAATCGCTTTTTGATTGTGCCAAGATCCATTGGTTGTTTTATAATTTTGTGATAATCCTATTAAATTAAATGACTTTGTATTCTTGTAATATTTTGCAGTGTTATAAAATATATTATCTATATATAAATGAATGATTAGAAGATGAACATTATGTTCACATACTGGCAGATTGAGTTTCTTGGCATCTACAGGTTGCTGAAAAGGCCACGCAAATTGATGCTTCCATACTGGCTTGAGTACACCTTTCTGAAGAAACTGTAGTTGGTTGGTAACACGCCCTGGGCGATTAGGTGGTGGCACAACAGGTGGTTGGACTACACCGTTTACCGGTTCCACGGGTGGTTCATCGCGTGGTGGCGGTTCCTTTGCGGGAGTTGCTGGTGTAGCCGATGTCTTACCAGGTGCACTTGTCTGCATTATCCAGGTTTCATTCATATATTTCTCATCAATACAACTGGCTTTTGTTAGTGAATTCTATTACTACAGTTATTATATAACACTAAAATATTAAATAAGACTGAAATTTCTTTCCGCAAGGCACAATTCAGGCCACTACTTCCTTTTTATATGAAATCAATGTTTAAAGATTATGAATTGGATATTATACAATGCATGCTTTGTTATGATTTCAAATGCACTATCACGTTTCTTAAAAAGTAGAAGTTATCATTTTCACCAAAAATAATATATACAAATTGTACTACAGGGTACCTTACAAATTATTATAAAGGTATTTAATTGATTATATAACAATTTCATTGTATTTTATTATCATACAACTTTAGGAACACGAGTAAGGTTCATGCAACACGGAACAAGATAAACCCATTCATGCAACGAGCGAATTAGGCTGCTAAATATTGAATTCCATAACCACAGGCAAGCAATTTAGAATTTATTTTAATAAATATCTAATCAAGTATATAATCAAAATATTTATATAGTACAAAAATATTTCCAACTGAAACATAATGGCAACTCTAAGTCATTTCATACATTCATGCAACAAACACAAAACCATAAAAAAAGTAAGCGAAACAAGATAAAATGAAGTAAAATGAAACAAAAAATGAGATAAAATAAGATAATTGTAATTTGTTAACTATAACAGATATTTTAATGTAGACAAAAAAATTTTATATTTGTATGAAATGACTCACAAGCTTTAAATATTAATATTTTTTAACATTTTGTATAAAACAAAAATTAAATGCATCAAGCAAGAAGTATTTTGCTTCACAAATATCATTGATGAAACTATTATCTTATTTATTAAATTTGTCCTCCCACTTTATTTCAATTTTTGTACCATACATATAATGTCAATAAAACTAGAGAAGCAAAATCACAGATTGCTTTTAATGTAATTTTGGAGCTGCCATTTAAAATTTTAACCATATATATCCTAGTTGAAACAATAGTCAACGAGGAACCTCACCTTCGGTATATTACACAGCCTTTCTCGCTCCTCCACATCTAACTGTAATTCATACATACCATTCAATCAAACAACGCTGAGTTTCATTACATAAAAAAATTGTGCTCAACATAGTACCAGGAATAAGGACATACATAACAGAACAATTGTAAAAACTTTGGTTCTCTGGTGAACAATGTGAACAATTTGGATATAAGTAGCAAATATAAATTACAGCTTTAAAAAATCATTACTAATTAGAAATTATGTATCTAGTTTAAAAAGCATAACGAGCTTGTATTTCAAACTTTGGGTTAAAAGACCTTGTATATAAATACTGAACATATCTTTAAGGGAGGACAGCTATAGAAATAAATAATATAAAATTGAATATAATTACTCTTTTGCACAATGTTGAAAATAAAAAGAAGGTAACAATATATCTCTATATGCTGTTTAACAGGTGTGGACTACATGGGAATTACATAAGGGGAATATATGGCTGACTGCAGCTTTTATGTATAGCATTAGTAGATTAATAAGCAAGTTGCATTTAATATTATCATATTATAATATCAGTATACTACTCACCGAATTATTTTGCGAGATAGTGTCCACCTGCTGCATCTTGGCTTCGTTTCTGCAACAAAAAAATATAAATATGTAAGCAACTTTTATAAATAAATATAGTGAAGATTAAAATATCATTGATATCAAATTTTAAATCACATTCTGGGCATACAATAATTTAATTTCCAAAACTCACTTGCGGATAACCTATTTTACTTTGACATTATGTTATGAACTCAGAAAGTACCATATTTTGTAATGCATTTTATAGATCACTGATCATATCTTATTTCCTTTTCTTGAAATTGCAGGATTCATTGTATGAAATGTCAAACTCTGACTGATACAATCACGCTTCACATGTCTTGATATAACTAGATATATTTTATAATGTAACGCTCATTGTGTCCACCGTAATGAGCTTCACCTACCTTTCCGACATATATGGTACATAAATGCTATGCAGCAGGTAACTGCCTTACGTTGATGCTTGACGCTATGAGGCTTCATCAACAATCGAGATGGCAAGGATATATTCTGAATCGAGCATGGTAGCTCACTAATTGCTTGCCAAGATGATTGCGCTGCAACCAGGGAGATTGGTGCCGTGGAGGCATAACACTACTCAAGCCTACCAAATGGTAGTACTTTGAATGTCAGCCCTGTACACTGCTGTGAGACTCCGTACCTCCAGCCAAGACTCGCGACATTAGCAACATCTGGATAACATAACAACAGGACCCCGTATTGTAACAACCCCAAATTGTTTTATTGCTTTAGAGCAAGTTAAACATTGATTTCTTTTCAAATTAGGTATATCTGCATAAATCATTTAACATATCATGCAATACTGAATGTATAAGATACATGCTTGACATATAAATTTTTCCACTTTTTTATACATAGACTGATATTATATGTTTGCTACTATAAACACGTTCAAATTGCTCCTTTAAACATTTTGGCAAATTATTTATGCAAATTTTATAACTCGAAACTACTTTTAATGAAACAACCATAATATAAGAGGAAGTGCATGTATCAAATTAAATAATGGTTATCTGTACTTGAATGTTTTGTAAAGAATGTCTTTTGTATACAACATAAATAAACAATCAAATTTTTGCCTTACTCACAAAAATATAACAAAAGCAGCTAAACTATAACTTTTATAGCCTTTTATACAGCATTGTATTATTTACTATAAATAACATACGATACTATGAGATATACATAGTAAAAACAATGAATAGGCCTAAACCTTGTGGTAAACTTCTTATGAATTTAATTAAAAGTATGTATATATTAATCTAAAGTTTATATTTCTATTATTCCTTCGCAACAATTTCGAAATGTAAAGCTAAATAGCAAAAGAGCAAAGAATTTCTTATAACGAAGATACGAAATATCAAGAAGATGCATGTAAATATTATGTACAAGTACAAAAATTTTAAGAAATAGAACGGATCAATCAAGAACAGCGTGTTCAAAGCATAACACTTTTGCTGTACTATGATATTTTCAATCGTGTACAAGAATCAACACGCATACCCTGTTGTTCGAGACCAGTGTAAGCCAAAATGGAAAGTTTGACAAAAGTAGCACAAATAACTGGTACACTGGTGTAGAAAGTGAACTGACTATTAAAATACAAAATTGACAATACACAAGAAAAAAATGATCTCGCGGACAATCATAAGATTTCGACCATGGGAAGCAAGAGCTTCTACCGTGGTGAAGAGGAGCATTGCCAGAACAATCCATGCCGCGAAGACGTTCTATTCGCAGAGGTCCGAGTATCAAGGACAGAGATAAGAGTTCGCGGGTCGAACAGGTGCTCAGTGATTAAAAGTCGACAAAATAAGAAAGGAGAAAGGTGAGATCCACGAGAGACGATGGGAGAGAAGTAAACGCGGTGGATGCGGGAGTGGAAAGAGGAGGAGGACAAGTAGGAGAGGATGGCGAGGGGAAGGGTAGCAGACCCGCGCCCAGCCGATGCACCCAGCCGACGCACAACAAACACGAGCAAGCCGCCGTGTGAGAATCTAGCCGAGCGTTCGACTGGCGCTGAAATCACAACGTTTTTCACATCGGACAATTCTGGCGCGCGCGAATACCCGAGCCGCCTTTTCGGTCACTCGATTTGGCGTAGGTTTCAACATGGCGGTATGGCCGCTCGGGAAAGAAAGCTCTCAAGGGCCCGCCGCTACAGCCGCCACTTACGCACCACCACGGCACACACCACGCGCTATACTTATCATCAACGGATCCAGAGACTCGAAAATTCTTTGTAATCACTTACCTGATCAATGGAAGTCCACTTTCCACAGGAATTTTATCGAAAAACACTACCACTACGTCTTGGACACTCGCACTACGCTTTCTCCCTGCTTGCTAGTTTGGTTGGTCGGTGTTATGGCCGCCGCCGAGTGTGCCCCACCGTATCACTCACTCACTCTCACTCGTACGAGCGCGAGCGCTCGGTTCGCATACGCGACGAACGCGGACGCGGCCCGACCAACTAGTTCCACACTTACGAATGCGGACGTCGATCTCTCGTACTAATATCGTATCAGTGCCCCGTAACGAGCTCCACCGACATTTTCCTGGAGTCTCGTACAATCGGATGGCTTTCCGTGCCCATGACGATCTCGGATCTACAAACTAACGATCGCAGCACCAACAATGGCTACGCATTCTTCCGCGACGTACCGAATGGTCCTGTTCCGCCGTTCCTCGAACACGACTCGACTATCCATTCCCTTCGCTACTCTGCCGCTCCGGATTTGACCGAAATAACCCGAATGAAAAAGCGCCAAATTTAAAATTTCTAGGTAAAACATGCTTTGGAAACGTGTTTTCTTAGAAATTTAATTCTATCAATGAACATTTTGATGATCTTACGATATGACAAAATACTTCCAAGCAATGATTAATAATTTTACATTATTGCCTCTTTTAATGTAAACTTATTTCAGTAACATTATATTAAATGAATAGACTGAATCATTCATTTCTTCTTACAATATTTCCCTGTAAGATTAAAAGACTTAATAATAATGAAGATATTAGAAAAAAAATAAATGGGGGGGTATATAATAAATAAACAGTTTTATTCATAAAATAAGATTATGCTTTATTAACCAATCCAAAAATTAATGGTTAATTTCCATCGTTCCATGTTCACCCATAATGCATTTTTAGATCACTGAAATCATGACCTATAAATATAAACATCGATAAACATTAATACAATAAGAAACAAAATAAGTTTTATGAATATAAACATTCATTAATTTACTTATATGAAATATAACATTAAAATTTATTAATCACCGCGCAAGTCGTGGTCCAATTCCACGATTCTATAACTGCAATGCATTTTGGGACACGCGCAAAATCTATAATTACATGTTACTTTCATTATTAATTTTTGAATAATTTAAATAATAACATTAATAACGCAATATTTAAATAAGTAATTGATACGTAGCAAATTTTACATGTAATTTAAATGATACTTTGTTATGACGTGTACATCGTCATCGTCATAGCAAGTTCCGTTATATGTCCAAAATGGCGAAACATGAACAATTGACCTTTGCTTTGTTTTCATAATTCCGATACAACGGAATCTCTAAGATTTAGAAACATAAAATTACACGAATATTCTAAATAAATCATTCGCGTGTATAACCTATTAAACGTACAAAGTCTTATCAATTTCACAAAGTAAATGCTAACGCAATAACAGACAGTAAACTTATCATGTTAACTACGCTGGTCAATTTGACTATTATATAATTTATAACACATCACTAATTGCATAATTGGATAAATACAACGTCAAACAAATATTATTACAATTCGAGTTGGAATTTATAAAGAATTGTTATCATATGTATTAACACAAGCGACATTGACACTAAACTATAAAATGGCGTCTCTCGGACAAACATGATCACTTTTCAACAGTATGCGTCTCTAGCACGTTTCACTTCCAATTTTCGTACTTGATCACAGATGTAATAGTTTTCATATGTAAGAAAATAACAGTCCAATTTCTAAAAGGTAAGTTGTGTAAAGATAAAGGGGTGTTCCAAATACTTAACATTAACGACCATTTTTGCTTTGATGACGTAATGAAATACGAAAGTCAAGAAAGAAACTAGATATCGAGAATGATGGCGGCGCACACGTAATATCCTTCCGGTTCCTATTCAGCTTTACGCGTTCTCGACAGCGATTGGCTTACATTTGTAGAACTTTTGCTGCAGACCAATCGCTTCAAAACCAATATTGATGAGTCATCCTGTTTAGGATTTTCCGTTGAAAGTTGTGCAATCGTGTTTCATTTTTCCTCTATACGCAAACGTTAAATTAAAAATATAAAAATACCGTAATCGATAAATACGAATATTTAATATGGATTCGTTGTAATAAGAAATGATAAAATATCTTACTTTCATATTTTTACTTGTATTTACATTTTTAATATTTGTTTTCTCTTATTTGGTAATAAAAACGATTTAACTTATTATAAAATAAAAAGGGCGACGCGATTCGTTTGTAGGCGGCATATGTTGTTATAGTATAGTTATCATTCAAATTATTCCCCAAACTTCTTCAAATGCAGTACATAATTTACTGCAAGTTAAAGCTCCAGATAAAGGATAATTACTAATAGATATAGTATCTTCTGTGTAATCTGGCGTTATCTATAATTTATGTAATTTTAATTAAAATAATGATATATAATTATGCGTTTTGTTAAATTAAAATACTATATACTTACTTGACCATGAGCCATTGCACCTACTGCAATAGCAATTGGTTCATCTGAAGGAACTAATTCTCTTGGATTTTGTACTTTCTTTGCACTAAATGACATAGCAATCTTACGACAACCAACTGGTAAATGATCTGTAACTGGATTTTTAATAACTTTCAATAGTTTCATTGGTCCATCAGATGCACGAACACTGAATTTATGCAACAGCTGCACTGAAAAAATATAAATATAAAATATATTATCTTCCAGTATAATATAATTTCTTGTAAGGCATAATTATGTGTAATTTTTACCCATAAGGCCTGCAAAGCGTTTGAACGTTCTTGGTATCCTCGTTTGAGGATTTACTTCTATCAATACATTTTTTTCTGTATGAACATAAACCTGCAAAAGTCCCGCTCTATTTAGTGGACTATCCATCAACATTAATAGGCATTGATGAGTAATATCTGGTCTACATGAGCCTGCATCACGATTATTTTTCCTTAATATACTGGCGTGGTCATCACAGTTGAGTAATTCAAAACTATTTCCAACCTATAACCATTTGAATTTTCAGTAGAGGTTACAAACTATACTTACATAAATTCAATACTTCATAGTTTACTACACAGGATGTCAAAATGTTATCTTAAATATAAACAAAATATAACCTTACTTTAACAGATTCCAATTGAGCTTTCTCTAGAATAACAATTAATCGCTTCTCCTGATGTTTTATGTGTGCTATCTGAAGATGTTTAGGAGCAGGGTCATATTCAAAATCATCTTTCCCAGAACGATTTTTGCGCTTTTGAGACATTCTTTGTATTTATTAAAATTACAAAATCACAATTCAAGCTTGCACGTGAGCTATCATGGCATTGTACAGTATTGTAGTTCAAGTAATTGCGGTCAGAGGACAATACTGTACAGTTACATTACCGACTAGTTTTAGGCAAAATTTCGGAAAACCGTCATGCTCCGATATTGACCAAATTTTGCAAATAGGTTCTTCTTCGCAAAAGAAGATATCTGTGAAAATGGTTTTTGGTGATTCGAAAGAAAATTTATTATCATTCTTATGTCATTCCCTATATCATCGACGATATCCTTAGGCAAATTCTAATTACCCTAAGGGTTTCTATAGAGTTTGTTTTTCTATATTTAAAATAGCCAATTAATAATAATTTTCAAAAATAACTAATTTATTGAAATTGATTTTAAAATTTGTGGTTTTGATATAATTGAACATAAATAAAATTGAATATCAAATACAAATAAAATTCTTCTTTATCGACGGCTTGAAAATAAAACTCCTCTTGACCGACGACGACTCCGATGATCACCACATTTATATGGAGAGTGTTTTTAAATAAAATTCTTCTTTATCGACGGCTTGAAAATAGAATTCCACTTGACCGACGACGACTCCGATGATCACCACATTTTTGTTTTATATACCGCCATCTAGCGACAGAAGATGCGAACTAATTAAAGTACTGCTTCAAAAGTGTGTAGTTCACCCTGTTTGCCGGAGAGATGGCGCCACTTGTTCCATTTTTTATAATAATTGAATTAATACTGATTTTATTGATTAATGTGCTACATATTTATCATATGATTATTAATATCGATTTTATATTGTTTGCAATATATTCCGTGGGTCCAATGATGTGGATATACATCTTTGCAAAATATTTTTAGCTTTAATAAATTATGTTATAAGAATACTATATTTTAGTCGTTCTAATATATGAAATTGGGCATTCTTACATTTTAGTTAGAAATTAGGATAGAACAGTATACAGGAAAAAGAAGTGTTCCATGAAAAAGTAATTTGATCTTATTGACTGTATTAATATTTATACTGATAATATGAATATTATTATTAAACATTAACTATAAATTATACTGTGATGTTACCAAGCATAGTTTAACATTTCGGGAATTGCAGATATATCACTAAAAAAAGTATCAATAAACAAGATAAAGCAACAATTCAACAATGAACTAATCAACAATAAAAATGTTCGATTTCCAACAGACAGGTTTATCTCCTAAAAGTGAATCCTTTTCGACGGCTCTTTATGTCAACCAGCTGTTGTGCCTGTTTCTTAAGAGCATTTCTGGTTGGTATCTCTTCCTCTTCTTCCGAAAGTATCGTTGCTGGTGTTGTAGAGGACGGAAATCGTGGAAACAGCGGTCCTCCATTCGAACGTGCCACTTTTCCCTCTACCGATGTCGTTGTAATCGATACTGTTTCTACCTAATTCGATAAATTATCAAATTTAAAGATACACCGTTTACACAATAGTTTTATTTGAATAAAAATTACAATGACATGTTTCATTTTCTTCTTTTCAGATGTTATACAATAATAATATTGCTTTTTACCTTATCGATTACAATTTCGTTCAATACTTCCAGATACTTGTCGGGTCCACCTAAGGTTTCGATTATGCTCTTCGATTTTTCGTTCATCAAATCTATCAGTTCCAAGGGATTTTCAATTTTACTTGGCTCCTCAGGCAAATTGTCAATAATATCCTGAAATTTGTTCCTTAAAAAAATAATTTTAAACAAACAATGCAATGTATTGTAAGGATACTTTGTACTTTGTAAAGATCGATGCACTCTTATCAGATGAGTTAACATTTCTACTTTGTTTGAAAGCAATCAGAACTAAATACAAGAATTACAAGATGGCGACTGCTGCTACCAAAATGTTCCAATCTTTCACTTTCAAACTATCGCAAGTGACTCAAAAGTTAAAATTTTTGTTCAGTGTTATTGTCGAGAAGAAAAAGTTTCTTCAATGTCCGAAACCTCCCATGTTCTTTCAGAAAGTCAAATTCTTCTCCATTACTATTCCGTGTTTGTACACGCCCAACAGAGAATTGAAAGAAGACACAGAGTATCGGAAGGTGAGTTAACGAGTTAGGGCGGCACGTACAGATTTCTAGGGATCGATTGAATCAATAATTGATTTTCTCGCGGTCAGACGTGCTACCGAAGTGTTTACTTTCGATCGAACGTGAAGGTGTTAATGCGTAGGACAGCGGCTTCCTCAGGTGAGAATTACAGGCAAAGATCGTTGAAGAGAGTTCATTGGTGAATGACGAGCGAGGAGGATGAACGTCGATGGGGTGTTAAATCGCCAGAGACAATATAATTGGTACGGAAACTCCAAGCGGTTCCATTACCGTAAATGCCATCGAAGGCGGCTTTACTAATTCAATTAGGAATTTACACGGTATTTCCATCGACCATTTTAACCATCACAACGGCCATTCCGATGGGATTTGATTTTCTGTATGCTTTCCTTGAAAAGTGTTAATTCGACGCGACATCCTTTCGCGTTTATTGAACGAACGTATGTTAATTAAACACTTTTTGTTACTACAAAAGCTAATCACTGATTGCTGATTGTCGTAAAGATAAAAGTAATTTCTGATACTCACTTTCGATTGAACAGCTGAAGATTTCGTTACGAATAAAATTCAGATTAAAATTTAGTTTCTTAATTTTGCTCAGAGACATTGCTACTGATTGTTTAATTATCTAGGCATATGAAAGTGAATGAGGTTCTGAATTATCCGAATATAAACTTTCAATTTTTATCTACAAGTCATTTTAAACTGAAAACGGGAGGAATATACCAAGGTTGAGTTTCAGTCTTTCTGACCATACATGCCCCTTTAAGTCGGTTGATCATTTCATTCATTGATGATGAGTCAAGAACACCTGACGTGGCGAAGTACGTCGAAAAGTTACTCACTCGAAACTTATTGCACACGTTCCACAAAGTCGTAGTTATTTCTCGCAGAAGATCCTCGACCCTTTGTCTTTCCGTTTCTGCCTTTAATTGACGCGCTCGTTGCTCATCGATCTGGCTGTTCAACGTTTCCACTTCTTCCGCGTTTCTAAGATGCACGGCGCGCAATCAAAAAGATTAAGAAACATAGGATGCACCCTGTGAAGGATATGCAGGAAAAGGTTTCTTACTGTTCCGCGTTCTTTGTTTCAGAGAACTTTTTCGTCTCCATCTCGGCGATCAGTTCTTGTCTTTGCTTTTCTAACGCCATTTTCTCTTGCTCCGTGGCCAACCGCATTTTCTGTAGATTATTCTTGGTCGCCCGCTGACCCAGAAACCGGTTCAGAACGTCCTCGGACCTGGACACTCCGGTGGCGCTGCGAAGCTTGGAGAACGCCTCTTCCAGTCGTGTCACCTCGTCCTTGGTAATGTCCTCTGTGGGTACCACGCGACTTTTCCCACGTGTGTCGAAATCGTCTCGGGAACGCGAATGGAATATCATCTTTTCCAGTCGTTCGAGTTCCATCTTTCGTTCCAATACGCGTCGTCTACCATTCAGCAAAGTTCACGAATAGGAAATCAAATTAAATGCTTACTTAAAAAAAATTCAAATTATTGGATTCAAGAACTTTAACGTCAAATATCGGTATCAAGAAAAGTTAAACATTTTTAAGCCATTAAAGAAAAATTCATTCGATTATAAACTTGAATAATTTTTCAAAGAACAATGAATTTTGTACTTAGACAAAGTTTTGTACAAGTTACTTATGTATTGCTGTTCATTATTTAACCTTTCGAATGTCCATAGAAATAAAGGAAGTGTATAATCAAGTTATAGGGGTAATAACTACGTAGGAGTAAAAACATTTTGAGTAATCTGTTTTTGAATTAAACTTTAATACCATTTGAGCGCTCGAACCTGTATTCCTCGAGTACAGCATTTCGTTCTTTGCTGCAGTTTGTAACTTCAATTTCCTCCTTTATCAACGTCTCCTGTGTGTTATCTCTTAACGTAATGGCTTCTTCCTTCACTCTCTGCTCAGAACATGTTTACGCTGATTTTGTGTTACGATGTAAATCTTGTAAAGCAATATTTCTGTCAAACTCGTGGCTTGCCTGTAGACGTTTCATTTCATTTTCTTGCTCCTTGATTTCGTCCTCTAAGTTTTTTAGAGATGACGCGTAAAAGACTGATTTTTCCTTCAAATCGGAACGCATGGAACGATACTTCATTCGTACTATGTTCGCCTTGATTTGCATCATTCTGACGTGCTCCAAACGTACCTCTAGTTTCACAATTTTCTGTTTTTATGGTGTAGATATATGGAAATGTAAAAAATTATCGATGGTAATAAAGGTGTGTAAAATATTTATTAGGATATATTTTGTTTCGTTTTCCTGACTTACAGATTTCAACGGGTTCTCGACTTTTTTCTTGAACAACTTCTGCATTTTATCGTTCATCAATTGGCCATATTCCTCCAGTAGCAGGTGTAATTTCTGCTGTCTCTAAGAAATATTTACACGAAATTATAGTTGTACGTTCGTGCGAAGTAATCCTCGGGAGATTGTTATCTGTTTGCTTACCCTCTGGCGTTGATATTTAATTAGATCGTGCCTCTTTCTTAAGCGTACATTGTCCTCCTCCGCTTTAGCAATTGTCTCGCTTAAATTGCGTTTTTTCTCATGAGCCGACGACTTGCGTCTCATGTGAACCATGCTTTCCGATTTTCCCTCATTCTGAAACATATATGGCGTATAGATTCTTCGAAATTTTGTTCTTTCATATCTCTTGTAATATTACATTTTTCAAGTTTGCGTACTCCTGGTAAAGCTCCTTGATGCTCCGTTTAAGGACCGCGATGGTCTCCGCGTACTCATGCTTCTTGACTTCGTATTCTTCGAAATTCGCTTTCCTTTGTCCCTCTGTTACACGTTTCTTTATTAACACGTCGCACCTCGTGCACGAATCCTGATAAGCATCTATTCCTCGTCGGGAAGACTTATGAATAAGTCTCTGCCTATTCTCTATATGGGATTTACGCGGCTATGGAATGTCGTTTCTCATCGAGATGCAACTCTATTTGTCAATATGCTGAATTTCAGCCGTACAGCTCCGACTACGAGTTATGAGTGTTCATCGTATGTATGTCGAACACGCGAAAAATTATTAAAATGATCTTCGCGAGGAATGAAAGTCTCCGAGGCTTTAGAGAAAACTACGAAATAATTTACGACTTGTATGACCACGTTCCGTTATGCTTTCTTGTACAATCTTTTTCAAAAATTTAATCATTATTTTTACGTTTTCATGGACATAAATTAAGATAATTAACTTATAAATCAAGATAAGACGGTTCTCGTAATAATAGCCAAAGGATCGAACAAATGCAAGTCGTGACTGAACTGGTGGTTACGATGCCCTAATCATCGTATTTTGCATGCATACTTTGGAAAAAGTAAATTACCTAGATTATCTAAATTGATGTCACGATTTTCCTTAAAAGTTCCCTTAAGGCAGGGATTAAAAAATTTTGATGGGTCAAGACCCACTTTCGTGAACTATTCACGCGACCTACATTGAGGTTCAAATTCTGAAAATTCAGAAATTCAAAAATCACACGAACACGTTTACAAGTAAAATTATTTCGTAATTAAAGTTTCTCAAGTCATTGTATCAAGTTACGGGTAAAATATGTTACAAAAAACTAATTATCGGAGATTGGCAAATCAAGTCCTGATTAAGATAAAAAATGTACGATCATTTTAGCGTAACAATAATTTAGAAGGAAGGCAACTGTATCGTTATAGGAAATAATATTTTATAGCAATGCTCAAGACCGTGAACTAAAATTATACTTGGACTTGCTCCGCTACATCTAATAGAAACGCTAACTGGAATATCCATTTTATAATTAGCGTTTGGATATCTCTGCATCGATAAGCCAGTAGTGATTTAATTTTTTTCACCAGGGATCTACTTATGTGACACGACCGTTTCTTTCCGAACTCTAGTCTTTCCGGTTAAACGTGTTCTTATGTATCTTCGTATGCAATCAGGAACTCGCATGTGAAATAAACGTTAGCGAATTGTTTTCTTTTTCGCGACTAAATTAAACGGATGACAGCCACAGTGCGGCAAATACACGAATATTAAACCGCGATTAAGTAAACTGATTATAGCGTCGTTTAACGAACGGTTTTACCTGACAGCTGGATCTTTTTCTTAATCTCTGCAATTTTCTTGTTTAAATCGTTCAATTTATTCTCTATAGTAGGCGTCAACGGATCGGACATGGCCGTGCAGATTACTCGAAAATTCACATGGTACTTATTGACTCAATACCTTGCGTTGTCTTGACTACGGTATTATGTAGATTCTAATTCCTTCTGTCATGCGCAAACCTGCGGTTTATAACAGCGATCAAATTATTTTCTTTCATTTCATCCAACTTTGCATTAACTTTAAGAGTTTCCTTGCTTTGTCTGCTATTTTTATATCGTGTTCACATTTCTGATGATTCTTTGCCTGTTTTGTGACTTCCCAATTTATCTACTTCTTCAAACTATAAACAAGCTTTTTTTCAAACTACATTACTTTACTGACTTTAACCTTCTTGACGTAGACTACAAAAATAATATTTTCGGTCCTGAGTATTTTAATTAGATTCTGTAACTTGTCTCGCAATACTAACTTCCACAAAAATTAGCGATCCACGTGGACATTTATGACGTCAAAGGTTCTCGGAATAAATCTGGTGATCTTATTAAGGTAACGACACATGCCTGCGCATATTATGAAAAACTTTAAAAGACATAATCCTGATTCCAAGTATAACCATAAAAAGCTTCGGAAACAAGTTCTTCAATTGAGACATGGCCTGTTCGCGATCCTGCGAAAGAAAACTTCGTCGCTGTTGATGGCGTAATATTTTGCGCGACAACGCATCGCTTGGGCAGATGTTTGCGGTTCGATGATAGGGTTAATCGTTCCATTAATAAAAACTAACGACCGCCTTGTATTTACAGTTTCGTGCGCGTATCTCGTGCGTTTCAAAACGACAAAAGGGGAAGGCAATTCGTAAGACTTCGCCTCGTTGAATGGACTTAAGAGAGGAGAGGGCACCGAATTATAATTCCGCATTTGTATTCGTTAAGGCAGCAGCCGCGCCTGGCGGCGGCTATACTGGCGATGAATTTCGCGTTACACGCAATCAACCGCTGGAAGGTTAATTAATGATCAGACATTCTCGGCCAGTGCTCGACGGGACTCATACACATCGGCGTCTTGCCACTTTATAACTGACCACGTTCGTTGCGTTCCGTTTGCCGCTTGAATTCTAGAAAAGCGTCACGCGCGACGGCGTTAGATTTCAATTCAACGGAGAATCAGGGATCGGATTTGCATTTACGCCTCGATTTCGCGAAGCTCGAGTGATAAACAATCGACGACAGCTGCAAGAAGCCTAAACTTACCAGTGAAGTGAATATTCCTATACTGATTTTTAAAAAGTTATTATTTTATTCTAAGTATTAAAGTGCAACATTAATTCATTTTTAATTTTTACTTAAAGTGAATTGTTAATAATTACAATTGCTTTCTTTAAGCGTTTTTAATAGTTTTATTCTATACTTGGTTATATATGGTAGTTAAGATCATTCTTCTGGAGGGATACATAGTGAAAATGTTTGTTATTTAATATTTTAATAAGAAAGAATCATATTTTCTTCGTGCAATAATATTTATATTTTAATCAAAATACAATATAAAGTAACCCTATTTCATATAAGAGTATTGTATAGCAGTGGTAAATATCGTATTTAAAATTTGAAAAAATGCGAATTTCAGACATCTAATAAATTCCATTGGCGCGAATAGTTTGAAAGGTGCGCTACGGTCCGATTCCAGTGTAGCGGCGTTCCTATTGGCTGGCGTCGTCCGCCATCCTACGACGGCGTAGTGATACAGCGGTTCGAGGCAGGTGCGCGCGCACCGGGGAACTACTTTCAGCGCGTTAAGCGAACAATAGGGATCCCAGAAGTGTTTCGGACGCGGTCGTGTTCGTGTACGGTTGCCGTATGCTTTTTTCTCGTATTGCCTCGCGTAAACGTGCATACACTTTTGCTAGACGTAGCCGGAGGTGACAGATTACGGACAATGTGCGTGGTCAAGTGACGGTACGCGAATTTAATACTGAAGTGTGCCGAAGTGTTGGTTCTCTTTAGTGTGTGCGCCCGGGCCTCGATGAGTGTGTGTCTATTCGATGTGTGTGGATAAAATTCACGGCATCATGTTGCCACGACGAAAATTGGATTACACATCGATGGCGTGTTTCCTACTGCCCCTGCTCGTGCTTGTTTCTCTTCCTGCTGTATCCGGTGAGTGTAATAATGCATCTTTTCTCGATATATTCCGTGCGCGTTCTCTCGTGAGTCAATTTGAAGTCGTTGTACGCCACATGTCGCTGCTAGGCAACAGGTCACCTAACAAACGCTAAGCGCCGGCGCAATAGACGCTCCAATCTTAAGTGACATTTGACGTTTTTTTCGAACGTTTTCTTCGTTAAACATTTAAAAAATCGTTCGAGATTGACTCGCCGAACGATCAGAAAACGATTTCGTTCGTGTAATTGGTATTCTAGAGTGATGTCGAGGATCGTGGTGCTCGCTTTCAATTACTACCTGTCTCGAAAATATTGACCATGTCAGTTCGCTCCTGCTGACTGACGCTTCTTTCTTTCTCCAAAACGAATGCTTTACGAAAGATTTTTCTTTTCTCGCATTCTGTCGTTGATAAATTCATACAACGTTCGTAACGTCGAATAACAAGTAAATGCTATCGACAATAAAATTAAAGCTATCGTGCTATGATAGAGTTTATCTTTTGTCAATGTTCGAAGAGAAAGTTTTCTCGCATTTTATTTTCATCGTACTCCTGCTGTACGTGTGTCTTAGCCTTCTCGAATACACGTGGTTATGTTACTGTCACAGTGGTGCTCAATTTCGATGCTCTTCGACGAACAAGTACGGTTAGGTTGGTAGTCCCTGAGGGACAGGTGCCCAACCCCGCTTTCCAGGAAACGAGTCTTCCTTCCCTCTTGCACACGTAAACATCCGAACCATCGTTTCGCGTCCTCGTTTCTTTTCGATATTTCTTCACAAATAACAGATTACCTCCGTTTTTGTGACTGAAACTTTTTAACGCGAACATAATCTTGGCTGTTCCTTTATCTTGCTGTTTTGCATTAGGAATATTGGAACCTGAATCGCATAAATTCTGCAAGAACGTGTTCATTAATTTTATCATGTAAACGTGTTTCGTCAGATGGTGCATAATATCGTACGTCTGATCACAAATGTATTTATAAGAAACGAGTTGGAGAACTTGATAAAACGTTGGGTCAAATTTTGCCTCTCTAAATAGAATAATATTTATTTATTTCTGGTGGATTAATAAATATAAATAAAATAGTAATATAATAATAGTATTAAATTAATTCTTGCGTAGATTGTAACGTTTTTCTTTGAGGTCTTACCTAACAGAAATGGATGCATAATCGAACATAATTCGATGCAGAAAATTAAATAAGTAGTTATGGGTACTGAAATTGAATTACGTAAAATACATGCAGGGTAATTTCAAGTTTATTTCAGGTCATTTCCGGTGTATCTAGAGTTATTTTAAGCGTTTACGATCGTGAATTTTCATTTTCACTTTTCTACAGCCCGTAAATCTTTTACTTGTGACGTAACGCCGACGCGGACCAATGAACGCTTAGGCGGGAAAAAGTGTCGTAAGAATAGGACAGCGTATAACAAAGCTTTTGCTACGAATGCGCTTGTTGTTACATATTATTAATACAAACAAATATAACACAATTATTATGTTGACAAATAAATTCATTTTTTTATTTTGTGTTTTTCAATTTACAATTGACCTAATTTTATATTAGTTTGCTTATTAAAATTTTGATTAATGTTATTGAGAATTTTGATAAATAATTTTGCATAACAAATGCAAAAAAAATTTTTAATTATAGTGTTTTGAAAATTAACATGATCAAAAATAAATGTATATGCAGCCAAAAAATAATATATTCGAATCTCTCAAATGGCATTTCAATTTTATTGATGTTTTCTTATTTACAATTCAGAATCAAGATTCAAAAAAGTTGATCCAAACATTTTACAAAGCTTGACGTAATAAAGAATAAATGAATGCATAATAATAATCAGCCAAAAATAAGAATTCATCAGAAATCCTCAAATTTTCTGTTATATTCTCAATTTTGTTCACATTTTTCTTAATAATCCAAATCAAAATTTTAAAACATTAATGAACATTGCCAGCAATCTACGAACCTTGACGAAATAAATAATAAATGAATTTGTACTGCAACATTCAATCAGGATTGATAATTAAACCCAGGCCTTTCAAGTTTCCCGTTACAACAATTCAATCTCTCTTTTTTCGTTCCCAGTAATCAGAATCAAAATCGAGTACAGTTACCAAATATCAACATTTTTCCGTAACTAGAATGCTTTAAATTTCTTAGCCTCTACTCTCCCAAATATCTACATGGTCGAATCCCTAAATTTCCAAATCCCTAAGACCCCAACTCCCTATATTTCCGAATTTCTATATTCGTGGATCTCTACATTTCCAAATACCTACTCTCCCAAGTTTCTGTATTAAAAAATTCTTCAATTTTTAAGTTTCTACTCTCCCAAATCTTCACATATCTAAATCCCTAAATTTCTAAACCCCTAAGTCTCGAAATCTTTTCACTCCCAAATTCCTAAGTCTCCAAATCCCTATATTCCCAAATTTCTACTTTCTCAAATCTTTAAATCCCAAAATCCCTAAATCTCTCAACCCATAAATTCCCCAAATGAATCCTCTTGGTCATGCTCGACACCGTATTGGTATTAAAGTTTGGGCCAAAACCCACTCCAAGCAAAAACCTTAATTACACCACCGGTAACAGTAAATGAACATGCAATGTAATTCAATAAATATCGAAAATCCGTCGATATAGAAGGATTTTATTCTGGAATGTTCGATCGAGTCGGGTTGGCAGTCGCTTCCGAGAGCGGACCGAGGACCTCGCCTCGTGCCTGTTGCTTTGCGTTCAGATACTCTGAATGCGGCATGGCGGCAATTCTCCAGACGTTCGCCGTTCTTACGTTCTCAGGCTTTCTCTTCTCTCTCTCCTTAGGAGAACGATTCGCCCAGACTTAACGGGCTTTCACACAAAACCACGCGTCGTCCGCGAGCCAACACAGTTATCGCCTCCATTTTCGCGATCTAACTCGCGATCGAAGTCCTGCTAATCATGCGATTCAAATTTTGTACATAAGTGCAGAATAATTGTTAGAGCCTTAAAATGTACATAGTATGCATATGTATAGTATACTAATAGTTCCTTTGAATGATGAGAATTTTCGGGGATAATTATGTTCCCTTGCAGATAATTTTCTCTTGCCCATATGATTCACATAGAAACCTTTAATACGTGTTTATAGTAATTAAGTAAATTTATAGTAAAGTGTCTTCCCTTTGAGATGGTACATAGCACCATCATCGTAATCAATAAACCTGCAGTTCCATGTTATAAGAATCTTACTTGTATCAATTTACACTTAACGAAATTTCTATTATGTGAAGGTCCGATCAGAGTTATGATATATTGTGCACCACATATTCACAACATATCATACTTACATAAACTTGTTCAAGTTGTAACGAACAGAAAGTTCGTAAGCACCTTCGTGTTATTTTTACGAAACGTTAGTTGAGAAATAGCCAGGACCTAATGTATTCGTCTTAAATATCATGCATACTTCTCATGAATATGATAATAATGGTAGGCGGTACAGGATCTCTGCTCTCTTTCGGAAGATCGGCCGAAGGAAAGCATGACGATGTAATTTTCGCTGAGAAGGGCGTCGATATTGATTCATAATTTGCATATCGCTCGGGAAGGCACTTTGGCCGTTGGAGATCTCTCGTGGCTTTTGGTTCGTGGTGTGATTAACATTTTCTGGCTTTGAATCCGATCGTTCTGTATCGGGTAGCCTGGTAGAGACACTCGAAACCGGCACAGCTTAGAATCCGACGTGCGATCGAGCCGCAACCGGTTCCTCGTTCCCTTTCATCGATTCAGGGGGCCACACGTGCATGCACATGAATGCAACTCCGAGGAACGCGTGCACGAGGATAGACTCAAGTCTGGCGAACGTCTTCTGCCGTTCACTCCGGAGCCAGGAAAGGTCACAATTTGACGATCCAACAGGTTTCACTCTTCAGAATAAAAAGCCTACGTTAATTTGCTCCGGGGACATGCTCCTTTATATTCTTCTCGATAAGACTCGATGAGTTTGTTGCTAGGTAAACCGGCTTGCTCTTTTCCATCACATGCGCGTTGGCTGCCGCAGTGAAAATGGATGTGTTTGAGACATCGAAAGTGAAGCTATTAACGTTGACTGTCGCAGGGAAATGGACACCAAGGTTAATTAAGTTATCGTCGAAATTTTTGCTTCCTAGTTGGCTTGATAAGTGATGGAAACAAGTTTTGTTACTTGCTCAATTTTACAAAGAGATACATTCCACAATAGATTACAGGTTTGGTCTAAGGTCTAGGTACTAGTCTGGTTAGGGTAGAGGTTGACTTCATCTTCATTCTCTTCCAATTTCGGAAGGATCGAACACCTCTGTTTGAATGAACACCTCTGTAGAAGCATTATTATCCTGAAATAGCCTATCATTTTTGGTAGATAATTCCACAACTCTAGTTTAACTCTCATCCACTTAGATGACTGTTCAGAATGTCCAAATTGGACAGGATGTATTGAAGCAGTTCTTCCATTATCTTCCTCAAACTCTACATACATATACATATAAATAAGTAAGCATATGGAGTTACATCTCACATCATTGTTATCCAAAATGGATAAAACTGGAGACTTAGATGATACTTCAGAAAGTATGCGTTTGAAGAAAAAGGCAGAATGGATGCGTCGAACTTTAGAATACTCCCTCGAAGAGCACTCGGTCTTGAGGTTCGACAGGTAGCAATATTTTTCCCCTATTCTTCGTTCCGTTTTCTCCGTCAAGTTGCAGAGCTAGGACATTGAAGAGAGACGAGAGATATCTCGTCGGTATCTCGCGGCATCTGTTAACTAAAAGGGCAGGATCTTCTTGGTCGGTTGTCCCGACCCGGCCTATACACCACACGACCATTTGCATTCGTCTTTAAACCCTTTCCCCGTCGTCCCTTTTCTCCTCTCGTTGTTGGCGCATAGCGTAAAACCGCATAATTAAGGACCTTCGCTACCGTACGTCCATCCGTTCCTTCCGTTCTTACGTTCCTCTCTGCCAGTTACTCTCTCGTCCTGAGATTCAACGTTGTGCTACTCAGTATCGCGCAAGAATCGAGGATTGTGCCGTCAGTCAGAGGCAGGACAGCCGGGAGTCCTTATAAAGCACGAAAGGATCTATCCTGCGTGGCAGTATGTAGATTCCAAGAAGTTCGCCTGACTCGTAGAAAGAAGGATCTTTCGATGGCCAGGAGAAACAGGAAGAAGCGTCCGAGAGCTTATGCGCGTATATCCTTCACCGTCGTTCGATGCCCGGATAAGCATGAATTGGATCAGCCTTATCGCGAACTTTATCCAAATACATCTATTTTATTTCTTATTCCATTAATTATTCTGCCATTTGCTTCAAACTGCCTTGTCGTATGACACACTCGTGTCGTACAGTACAGTTTTAATGAATTGGACTCGTATTTTCAATTCAGCTCAGTTTTGGAATCAATTCTACTTCTAATCTAGGATTGCTGAATGCATAATGTTCCCAATGATTTTCTTCGCTTGTCTTAACGTTGTAGGAATTAGCTAGCTATGATTGATCAACTGCTCAGAAAATTGTAAGTTAAGGGGTTAAATCTTTCTGTTTCATTAAGTTGAGGGGTACAATAGGCTTGTACACCATATGTTTGATGTTTCGTTCGAATTTGACGAATCGTTGCATTTGATAATCGGATAACTCTTAAGAGGATAAATTTCGCAAAACGAACGGTGCCAGATACGGTGGAATAGGAACGACAAAAGGTGTATACCAGTCAGCTAGAATGAATGAAGTAACAATCGATTCGTCTTGACTCGAAGGCGATTGTGTTAGTTCCGCGGCAATTATGAATTCACTTAGAATACGTTCGTAAAGGGGTTCGCTCGGCTCGAATAGCTTCGTCTGAATGGTTCTGCTTCTTTCATCGGCCCGCGAGGCATAATCGTCGCGCGAGTTCGCGAACGAGCGTGGAATTATTCAGCCACTTGGCGTTTTCTCACAAGTATTAAGCGTTCGTTCCCTTCGATACGGGAGAAGATGCGCTTTAATTCGCTATCGTTCCCGACAATCTTAACGAAAAAAAAGATACGCCAACTGTTGCAATCTCGCTGAGAAAAAAGCGAGACCGAAGAGACGCGGCTCTTTTCCTGGTGAGAAGACCACCCTGAAGCTGTTTTCTCGACACGTGGAAACAGTTTCACGGGCTTCCGATTCGACTGCAAATTCAATTAATCGATTATGACGGTGGTGTGAGCAGGAACAAGCTTCTTTATTATTATTCACGTTGGCGTAACTAGTTTCTGAAGGGGGTCATTAGATCACTATGTTTTAGATAGTTATCGATTTTTCACGCGTTAGGCCACCTGTTGGATGACTGGGTATTGTATTACCATGCGTTGGACCACGTGGTGAATAATCAGTTAGATCTACACGTGCTAGATTTACACCTGTTATATTGCCACGCGCTAGATTTCTAGGTGTTGGATCACGTATTGTAGCGCCATGCGTTGGTCAACATGTGTTAGGTCGCCATTTGCTGGGTGATCAAGTAATCTGTCGCTATGGGTTGGACCACCATGTGTTGAATCACTACGCGATAGATTACCACGCGTTGGATCATCACGTACTGGACCACCACGCGTTGAATCACCATGCGATAGATTTTCACGCGTTAGATCGCCACGCGTCAAATTTCCACGCGTTAGATCACCACGCGTTGAATTATCACGCGATAGATTTCCACGCGTTAGACCTCCACATACTGGACCACCACGCGTTGAATCACCACGTGATAGATTTCCACGCGTTAGATCGCCACGCGTCAAATTTCCACACGTTAGAGCACCACGCGTGGAATTACTACGCGATAGATTTCCACGCGTTAGATCGCTACGCGTTAAATTTCCACGCGTTAGACCACCATGCATTGAATTACCACGCGATAGATTTTCGCGCGTTAGACTTCCACGTATTGAACCACCACGCATTGAATTACTACACGTTAAATTTCCACGCGTTAGACCACCATGTGTTGAGTCACCACGCGTTAGATTTCCACGCGTTAAATCGCCACGCGTCAGATTTCCAAGCATCAAATATCCACGCGTTAGATCACCACGTGCTGGAACACCACGCGTTATATCGCAACGCGTTAAGTTCCTGTGTATTAAATCACCACATGCTGGACCATCACGAGTTGAATACCCAAATGTTAGCTTTCCATGCATTAGTTTACCACGCGTCAAATCCCTACCTATTAGCTCATTACCTACTATATCGCCCCGCGTTAAATCATCACATATTAGGTCGCCATCTGTTGAATAACCACGTATTCCATTGCCCTGCGTTGAATCGCTATTAATTAAATTTCTACGTAATTTCCACGCGTCTATTTTCCACATGTTATATCATATTATATCATCTCGCAAATACCCAAACGTCAGATATCCACGATAAATTGCCACGAATATCACCGGGGCCACCCCGATCTCTACTTAGTTACGCTACTGATAATTCTTCCGTCGATATGGCCGTTTTGTTTTTCCCAAGAGGAGCAACGGGGATCGCGAAGATACGAGAGGCTCGTTCTTACCTTAGGTCAATGCGATCGTATCTATTAATCATTCGATTCTTTCTGTCTGTCCTTCTCTTTCGTAGACCGTAGGAACGTGTACGTAGTCACTCTTTTGCCTGATAAATGGCAATGAGCGCCACAGTAAAGCGAATGCTTTACACGAGCCTAATCGCCGACTGACTAATAACTTTTCTCCCGGCGAACGGTCATGGGAACCTGGGCGTTACATGCTTGCAAAATTTTCATGTTTTCCGTGAATTTTTGTGTTTGAAGTCTTGTGTTGGAATTTCTGGATCAGTTATACATGTACACATACATCAGGTATTACCATAGAAGAAGATATAAATATAATATTGGGGGAAAAGGATTTTAATTAGAAAGTTAGAGCTACGAATTATAAAATTGTTTTATATATGTTTCTCAAATTTCAAATTCCTTAGTTTCTCACTTTGATACTGTTTTGTATAAAGCGTCTTAGAGTTTAGATATACCGTAAGTGTTCGTGAAAGTCCTCGTTAAAACTTGAATGGATAATATGAAAGGATATTGCATTATATTTGATTATCGTAATTTAGCTATAATTCAAACAATATAATTTTTCTCTTCACCATTTCTCTCAATCATTTTTGCAGTTAATCTGAACGTAGGTAAGGAAGAATATTTTATTCAGTTAAGGAAGAATATTTATTCAGTAGACATTTACGAACCGTCAAGTGTTGTCATCGTCATTGCTTAACAGCGCGATGAATTATATCTGCCATCCGGTTTGTTCCAATCATCGCTCCCGACAGATAGAGTTTTACTGCCATCCGGTCTTTTTATAATATCTTATTAATGTAGGCTACCTCGCAAAAATTGATAAATTCGAATGATCGTAAAGTTTGTTAACATAATCGTTACCCAATTAGCTATTAGTATTTTTCCACTGGTAATTAAAGTCGGTTAGCGAGCCGAGATTCGCGGATAGATGGAATATTTTCGCAATTAGCGTTGTGGAACGTTGGCTCGATTAATTTTTCACGCGGTCAGCGATGCTTGTGTGGCTGCAAGCAAGAACCCCTTCGTAGACACGCTTGTTGATTCGTATTACATGCTCGCACGACGGAACAATCGAAAGCCATGCTTACAAGGCTAACGTTCCATTAAACGAACCGTATTATTTTTTCATAAACGTTACCCACCGTATCTTTCAATTCGACGAATCGATAAGGCAACTTTCGTGCCTCGAATTACGACCACCGAGAACGCGAATACTTTACGGAAGTTACGTCAAGTTTACAAGCGAGAATTTGCCACTCTTCGTTCGTATAACGAGGAAGAATCCGTACCTGGGTACACAGAGCCTTTCGCAATTTCTAAGTGAGAAACTGCGGTCTTACCGGGTCTCAGCACTCGGTGCGAACTCGTTTCAAAGACTTCGTGGGTGCGCGCTGATCGTCACACGGGTAAACTTGCTGATTTACGGTAACCAGGTGAAATAGTTTATCGAACTTTGCAATTTTTAGACGCGGAAGTACAATTTTAGGATTTTACTTTGGGATTTTGGGATTGTTGTGAGAATTTGGGGAGTAAGGAATCTGGAAGACTGGGGATTGGAAGGTTTGAAAATTTGGAGATTTGGGAATTGAGAGGGTTGGGATTTGGGAGATTGGGGATTTGGAAGAGTTGGGATTTGGGAGAGTTGGGATTTGGGAGATTTGGAATTTGGGAGATTTGGGAATTGGGAGATTTGGGATTTGGGAGATTTGGGATTTAGGAGTGTTGGGATTTGGGAGAGTTGGGAATTGGGAGATTTGGGAATTGGGAGATTTGGGAATTGGGAGATTTGGGATTTGGGAGTGCTGGGAGTTGGGAGATTTGGAATTTGGGAGATTTGGGAATTGGGAGTGTTGGGATTTGGGAGATTTGGGAATTGGGAGATCTGGAAATTGGGAGTGTTGGGATTTGAGAGTGCTGGGAATTGGGAGATTTGGGATTTCGGAGATTTGGGAATTGGGAGTGTTGGAAATTGGAAGATTTGCTAACAGGTGGACCTGAGAATTTGAAGATTCGGTATTTGGTGGATTTGACAATAAAAAAATTTGCGAATTAGAATTTTAAAAAATTCGGAGATCCATCAATCGAGAGGTTCAGAATACTTGCAAATCAGTGATTTAAGAAAAAATTTGATAAATAGAATAATTTGAAAACTGGTAGGTTTCATCCATTCATATCCAGAGTTGCACCCAACCCGTGTTTCCCTAAGAACTAATTAAAAGTCCGCCATTAACGAACGCATGATACACGCACACGATCCTAGTATTTTCCGGTAAACGCGATTTCCCGTATGTTTTTCGTCACCCACAGAAAACGTGACTTTCTCGTCTAACATGCACGTTCATGTATACAGTCCCATTGTGTAATGGTCCTTGAACTAACATCTACCAGCAGCTGGTCGACGGTCTCCCACGCCCTGCTACCAAACGGCACGAGTCCTTCGCAGGATTCCCAGGATTTAACACGCTTGCGTGGCAGTAATTTGTTCGCGATTTTCTGTTATCCCGATTAGAACCGTAGAAAATGAAACTTGTTTCTTTCCTCCGACTTCCTTTCGCTTTTTTCGTACTTAATTTTTGAACAGTTTCGATAGAATTTTATAAGCTTGAGGAGCGGATATTCTGCGATAAATTTCCTCACGGTTTTAAGCGAACGGAGTTATACAACACACTTATGTAAATTGCGTAGAAATAGCAACACGACAAAGAAATTCCCGCAAACGGTTTCCAGACATTCCGTTTTATTTTCCCGATGATAATCGTGCGCGACGTTCAATCATCTTAGCCACTCGTGCATTTCCAGCCTGGTGGCTACGGAATTGTTTAAGTTCATTCTCCTACAAATTTTTTTATTTTTAAATTCTCATGTGGACAGATTCTCAGACTTACAAACTTTCAATTGTCCAAATTCATAAATTTAGAGACTTCAATCTTTAAATCCTTAAATTAGACTTCTACTAGTCTTATTAATAGGTAAAGCTTTTTAGCTAAGGTAAGGTGAAATTTGTAAGCGTGTAAACTTGAAAATTAACCGATTAGAAAAGAGTACCTCGTCGCCATTTTTCCTAAACCAGCCTACCATGCTCTCGATTGTTTACAAATGTAACCTTTAAATCTTCCTATCGACGATCGCTGGTGTAATTGCATCGATAGGAACACGTTACGCCGTTTGATCTCAACGGCGCTTGCTTACGCGTCGAACCGTGTAAACACGTTCTTGCTATATGCATGTAACAGAATGGTATTTACAATGAAGATGTGGGAGGTAGAAAATCAATCCTACCGAGAATTTGAAAAATTTCTTCAAATCTCCATGGAAAATGAAAGAAAATTACAATATAATGAGACTCAATTTTGAAGAAAGTCAACATTTTGCATTGAAAAAATCGGTGAAATGATTATGTATTCATCTTCAATGAACTTTTAGCTCTAAATTGATATATCATTAGTGATATTCTGTGAAACTTTTCTGTCATGAAATTATGTCGGACTTTTCACGTGTCACAGGCTGGTAGTTCAAGATGATCAAAGGGTGATGATTCTCTTTTATTATTCTTTCGTTGATGATGCTTTTGTTATACTAATTTTTATAAGTGTTCGTAAGTTACATTACTACCTACTAAAAAAATGAACGTTCAATAAAATTGTTAAAGAATTATTCATATTTCATGTGCTACACTCCTAAATCTGTTCTCACAGTCTTCTCTCCACTTAGCACCAAAGAGCCTCCATTGTTAAATTCTATTTCAAAGAGTTCAAAATATTGTTCACTGGATTTGAACCGGATTTTGGCAATTGCACCAGAAATTAGCGCTACCGTGTGAGCTGGTTCGGTATTAACGTTTTGCAGATTGGTTTCTCCAACTTTTGTGGGCTGATCTTGAGGAAGTCCGAGCCCGTTAGTTCTGTGTACTCGTCAATTAGAGTGGTTTCCATCGCTCGAGAAAGCATGTCTCACCAATTAGCACGGCGTAATTTAATTTTGACTCCGAATCGGATTGGTAGGTTTTTTTAAAATGGCGCCAACTGCTTTCTGGTTGATTGGCTCCTCCATGTTTCTTTCTGTAACGTGATGGACGTATTTTGTTTGTAATCTTCATTGTCAGAATATTTTTAGAATTCGTCAAATTTTTTTTTATAATTTAACTAGGTCTTTTATTTAACATTGTTAGGTTCACAGATAAAAAAATTCACTGTTTTTTTTCTGAAAATTATTCATGAACTATGAATTGTGAAATTATTCATTTATTATAGGTATTATTGTAAGATTATTCATGAGGTATGATTCATATCTCAGATATGTCTTTTCATTTCTTCGTAATTTTTCAAAATGTCTCCCACTTATAAATTAATTAAAATTTGTAGATGATCTTCTGATAGAACGATATGAAACTTAATTATCGAATAACGATGTAACGAGCCATCTGATGGTGTACTACCTTAATTAATCATTTTATTGCACTGTCTCACTGTTCCCTCATTATCGTTCTTGTCCTATTTATTGTCCTATTTGCAATGAAGACTAAAATTACAAGCAACTGAATTTTTCACGTAAATTCATATTTATCCAATGTTCATGCAGGCTGAGTTTGGAAAGATAAGATCTGAGGCGAAACACCGATGGACCACCACGGTCTGTCAAATAGTCGATATTGCAACGTGAAGCATTCGTAGAATGTTGGACACGTTCATGGCAGTTTTACCCTCCTTCGAAATCCCCGTTTGTCCGTTTCGACGGTACCTTTGTACCATTATCGATTGCCAGGTGCGTCTCCGATAGGTCTTTGAGCGTGACGGAACGCGGTGAAAAAGGGTGGTAGGCTGTTTTCAGGGTGGATAGTACAAGGGACTCGAAAATGCAACTGCAAAATTAAGGCGTTATTCGGTTTCGAAACTTTCTTTGGGTCCGTGCCATCAAGGAAGCACGGAGTAAATTTATTACGTCGAACCGCATCATTCTTTTTCCCATTTAGCCCATAAAATCATACGAATTCTGTGAAATTTTCGACTGGGAACATTAATCTGCATCAGTGTTTCGAAATATATAAGTACACACAACGGTATCCACCTTGTACGCTCACTTAAATTCGGCGTAATTATGAGCAATTAGTATCGGTTATTTGAGCTGATTGGCGTGTATCGTTTCGAAATGCGTGATCTGAGATTAATGAGACTCATGCATGTAAGTGATGGCGTCCGTTCTGAAAATATTCGATGTTCAGGAATCCGGGAATTTGAGAATCAGGGGGTCGAGATTTCAGAATGGGGATTCAGGAATTTGTAATGTGACGTAAGGAATTTGGGGTTCAGAAATTTGTAAGTTTAGGAATTTGGGTGTGCGGGAATTTGGAGAATTTTGGTTACCTTCCCCCAAAATTAAAGACCTTTCTCCTTGCATGTACCCATCCTTGTGATGACAAAATGATCCGTCTTGTGATACAAAATGAAATGTTAGAATTGTAGAACTATCAGACCATGTGTTCAGTATACGTCCGTGAAATATATTCTCCTAGCCGTGAACATGATATCAAAAATCGATAAACGTAATTCGAAGTGCTTCCAATTAATGTAGAAAGATATTGCGTCCACGGGTTCGCAATTGTTTAAAAAGAAAGCAAAAGGCTCGAAGCGTTAAAACGATAAATGTTTGAAATTTCCCGTTCAAATAGCTCGATCCATCGCGACGGAGGGTGTTAATTGTGAACATATATTCGCTCGCGAATTTCCAGCTTTCCTCGAAGGAGGAAGTGTGAAGGTATAATTGGCCGTCGTAATTCTCAAGGAGGAAGTTCTCGGTACACAGATTCTCGAAGTTCCCGAAGGAAACTTGAAGTAGTGCATTTTTTATTGTCGTATCCAGGATGCGGGCTACGCTATTTTCACGCGTCAGTATTTCAGTGCATACCTGCGCTTGCATCCGAGATTCCTGCGGTGCGTTTATTTCTCACCGTTTCTGTTTTATCATCGAACCCCCTTGCATCCTGCCTAACGTAATACGAAAGCACGTTCGCCTCGAACCGATATGGATCGGTCTTTTTTTTCACTGTTTCTTCCTTTTTCTTTTTGTTAGTCCGCGCACGGTAATCTCTCCCAACTTCCCTTTATTACCGGGGTGCTCGCCAAAGAGGCGAACTTACGATTCGTTACCGTAAAAACCGAATTACCAGCAGGAAACGATCTTCTCATTTTAATTTACCTTCGCGAGTTCTAGTGCATGGGTAGAAAGGGATATAATCTGGAATTTCCTTTTAACTTCTAAATTAATTTATTTTTAAAATATGCATTGGTCATTTTTCTACATTATTTATATTAACTGGTTACTAGTTACAATGACTAATTTTCTTACACATGTGTTAAGTCTGACATCATATGATCAGGTGAAAGTACTATAAAATAACTCTCACGATATATTCATTAGAAACGATTTGATGGACGTAATTAAATAAATACACCATCAGTGTTGTTACTTAACTCATCTGATTATCACATATAAAGCCACACATTTTAGAGTATATCAAGTGTAATAATACCAATGACATAAAACTTTGAAACTAGCATTATATCAATTCAATCAATATAACAGTTATATCAAGTTTAAAATGACTATATGATTGTTTCATTAATGCATTGAGGTCGTGTGTTTGTAGCCACTCGAATGACCCATTAACCCCTTGCACTATGATTTACTCATCAGGTGCGTCAGTCAGAAATACAGCTAAAATATTAAAGTAAATGTAGAAAGTTGAAATGTTATGTCAATTTGTCAAATGTTATATCAATCGTTGCATATGCAAATTTTGAAGCAGAGGTCAGCATCGCTAACGTGTCAATACTATAAAATATTAATTATGGTAATAATAGTCCTATAGAATGGATATTCACTAATACTTGTCCGAATCAGTAACATTTTTCTTCGTTTCTTGTTCTCATTATTTTGATAATTTGTCCCACTCCCATTATTACCGACCGTTCCTCGAAACTGCATATATGGTCAGCCGACGAATTATTGCGGCAACACTCTCTACCGTTGGAACGGTGCGGTGACTGGATGCACTCTCGATGGGTTGCACCGAACGATGCAGTACAAAAACGAAGCTGCCTGGCTGCCATCGCCGGAGAATACCTTGGCGTCCTGGCAGCGGCAGGTGCGAGATACGAAGGTAGTCGACAACGTTTTCACCGTGACTCGTTCCTTCGGATAACGTGCGTGCTTTGATATTCGATGCGAGATGCTGTAGAGGTAGGTGTACGGAAACTGCTGAGATGTCGAGGCGATCCTCACGATTGTGAGTCTGATTTCCCTTCAGAAAATGTGCCATTCGATTCGGATACAGTTGCTGATATTTTGTACTACTTGACGAATTTGGGAGTTTGGAAATTTGGGGGTTTGAGGATTTGGGGGTTTGAGGATTTGGAGATTTGGGGATTTGGAGATAAGGGAATGTGGAGATTTGGAAATTTGGGAATTTGGGGATTTGGGGATTTGGGGGTTTGAGGATTTGGAGACTTGGGGATTTGGGGATTTGGGGATTTGGAGATAAGGGAATGTGGAGATTTGGAAATTTGGAAATTTGGGGGTTTGAGGATTTGGGGATTTGGGGATTTGGGGATTTGGAGATTTGGGGATTTGGGGGTTTGAGGATTTGGGGATTTGGGGATTTGGGGATTTTGGAATTTGGGAATTTGGGGATTTGGGGATTCGGGGATTTGGTGATAAGGGAATGTGGAGATTTGGAAATTTGGGAATTAAGTGTAGGAATTAGGGGAGCTTCAGAATTTGAAAATATAGAAATTTGGGGACTTGGAAATGTAGAATCTTGAAAATTTGGAATCTTGACAACTTGAGAAAAATTGTCAAAGTTTAAATAAATCATGCCATAAATTATTCTCAGTATTTGCTGTTCGTAAAGCTGAAACTCAATAGAACTGGAGTACTTTGGTGTTCGATGTCGTCAGTTTTTAATCGAAGTGGTATCAGGGAGACATTTGATAAAGCAATCGGAGTAGCAGACTCGTGCCATGCTCTCTATATGCGGACTTTAATCGAGTCTAGAATATGACTCCCTGTACAAACCTCTATACTCGTAATTAGAGACCAAATGTAAGTGTTAAGTTAAATTGGAATATATAAAATTTACTTCAAAATTATTTCTACTTTATCAGATTGTGATTTTTTAAACTTTATTACTACAAAGACTATTTTTACAAACGTGGATAACAAATATTAAAAATTGCTTTGTTAAATAAAATTACACTTCAAATAGGTTCACTCTAGACAAATTTTGTACCTAATAACATCATGAAGTAGTAATAGTAATTTTCAACCGGAAAGGTTAACGAACCCCTGTTTTCATTCACAACAGTCCACAAGAAATATACAGCTGCTCTTTCTGTTTTGTCGACGTAATTGCTTGCCATCTTCATTTGTGTATAACGTGAACATTTATATCGCGCGGTTCTCCGTGTTCGTCGGTCACGAGAGAATCGTCGAGCATTTAATCGTGCGTCGGTATTTGGGGTCAACGAGACAGAAGACCGGCAGAGAAAAGGAGTAGAATAAAAAAAAAAGGAGAGAAAGGAAGGTCCGATAGCAGCGAGTACACGTACACAGGTATCGATCCTTGAACCGTCTATCTTGGATCAACGTGCCTCCAACACATTTCTCCAGCATCCTTTTACTTTTTCTTCTTTTTCTCGGTGTTGATTTCTTCCTCCTCTTCCTGATCCCGAAGCGCCTGTGATAATAATTATCCGTTCTCTTAGCACAGACAAAGTCACGATATCTCTTCTTGCCGCCTCCCTTCGAGTTCGAGATTAAGTGTCAAGAAACGTTTGCCATCGATTACCTCCCTATGGCTGCCTCCCCTATGGCCGTTTCTTCTGTAACTACGCGTACTTTCAATTAATCATTCGTTTTCTATTTTTCAATGGTCGTCGATTTTCTTTGGGGGCTGGAAATAATTTACTAATTTAATATTACCCGGTATCGTGTTATTTAACTTTGAAATACGCGACTTATATTTGGAATTATTTTCGACTTTACGGTTGAAATTATTTATCCCAGTCATTTTTTTTCATATCGATGTTTGTAAACTTTCATTCAGTCAATTTCTCTTGAATTTTAATTTGAGACTTATTTCGAATGTGCTTTTCGCAGGTTTGATTAATGACAACTTTGTCGATGGTAATAAATGGGAAATGGAGATCGCGACGTCGATTGATTTTCAACGAGCTTCGATGAAAGCCAACGGTAACGGTCCTTGAATTATGATCGATAATTCCGTGTCGATTTGCTTCTGGAATCCTTATTCGGTCGAAATCTTTATCGGTTTAACGAATTGAAATGTTGTTTTACACTGCAGTCGCTATTTATGTCTTATGTTAATTTTATTTGAAATTGGTTGTATTGTGCCACTTAATCGATACGTCATCGATATTGCAATTGATGATCTCCCAGCGTGGTGAAACGCTTATAATAATATTTTGAATACAATAAATCAAAGATAATCAAAGTTTCCTTGAATCGGTGTCAATTTCGATAAAAACTTAGAGATCATTTGTATCAGAAATTTGCATTGTGTCGCTTTGACAAGTAGAAAGTACAAAGGACACTTAAATCAATCAGAGAATTATTCGCTCTTTGAACACGGTGAAAATCGCCATTGATCTTCTGTTTTGACAGCTTCAGTGATGGAGAGTGTTAACCTTTTATACGTATCAGAGAAAGTGTTAAATAGACATGTAAGGAGATAAATCCCGCAACTTTTGAATCACTCGTCTGTATCCTCTTTCTGATGTACTCTATCGTTCAAGCAATCGACACTCCATAAGCATAACGAATTCTTTAAACGAGTGTTGCATTAAGCAAAACTTGCCAGCTTATCGATTACGCCACAGGTATCGAAAGCCATGAATGTACGAGAGGTATCATTACTCGCATAATTAGACGAAATTTATGGGTGACAATTTTCGAACATGATAAGTGCTACTCGTTATTATGTTAGTAAATTGGCAAGAAAGAATCAGACAATTGATGAACTAAATCCCTCGAAAATAAATAATTTGACGTGTACACGGCTACGAACATCGACGATGCGAAATTACCGTGCTCTATTTTAATTATACCTCATAAATCAACTCGCGGCACTGCGGATCTTCATCGGAAATTAGCTTCGTAGTGGATCATTCTTGTGTCGGGACTTTCTCTTGTGGAACGTGTTTTAGGTATTGTTTGGAATAGACTCGTTTACATGTTACGGCTTCAGTTGATAATTGCAGTTTTGGGGGTGGGAGAAATAGGGTTGTGTTTTTCAAATTTTACAAATTTGCAAAGTTTTAAATTGTTAAAGTCTTAAATTATCAAGTTTCCAAATTTACAATTTTGCAAATTGTTAAGCTTCCAAATTTTCACTCTTCTAGGTTAGCAAGCTTCCAAATTTTCACACCCCCAAATTCTCAAGGTTCCAAATTCTCACCCTTCCAATTTACCAAGCTTCCAAACTCTCACACCCCCAAATTCTCAGCCTTCCAAATTCTCACTCTCCCAAATTACCAAACTCCCAAATTCTCACACCCCCAAATTCTCACATCCCCAAATTCTCACCCTCCCAATTTACCAAGCTTTCAAACTCTCACACCTCCAAATTCTTACGCTCCCAAATTCTCAAGCTTCAGAATTCGCACTCTTCCAAATTACCAAGCTCCCAAATTCTCACACCCTCAAATTCTCAAGCTTCCAAATTCTCACTCTCCCAAGTTACCAAGCTTTCAAACTCTCACACCCCCAAATTTTTATACTCCCGAATTCTCAAGCTTCCAAATTCTCACCCTCCCAAGTTACCAAGCTCCCAAATTCTCACACCCCCAAATTCTCACATCCCCAAATTCTCAAGACCCTAATTTCTCAAATCTCCAATTTCTCAAAACCCCCCATTCTCAAATCCCCTAATCCTGAAACTCCCAAATTCTCACACTCCCCAATTCTCAAACTCTCAAATGACCAATTTACCAAAATACCAAATTCCCAAATATCCAAAATACTAAATTAAGATCTCTAAAGTCTCCAACTCGCTAATTACCAAATTTTCCAAATTGCCAGCAGAGCTAAATGCCAGAAAAACTAAACTCGTACTGAAACTATGAAAGAAAGAAAATGAGAGTTGAGAAACACTGTCCAGCGTCGGTATTTAATAGTTAGGGCGTTATGGGGGCTGTTACGCAGGCAGACTCCCCTAGTTTCCGGTGTCAGTGATGCACTTCTCCAGCTCCACACTGCGGTTCCTTTCTATCCTCCGCACACGTACCTCCATCACACACGACACAGCCTTTCGTTCGTCTCCATTTGCTCTCTTCCGCATAGTCGAAAGGCAATGTCCATTCCTGTCGTCATACAGAAACGTGACAGAGATAAGGCGCGGCGATATTTGACAATAGTGGTATTACGAATGTACCCACATATCGCCTTTTGTATTTGCTCCTTTGAGTTCCCAGGAAATTCCTCCGGATGTGAGAGAGATCTGTCGCCTGGGCGCCGACAATCCTCGCAAAATTAAACAAAGACTTTTAACACGAGTGTTTGAAACCTGCTTGTGTTTCTTATCCAATTATCTTGTAACACGTATTTACTTGTGTAAAGAATATCTTGTTTGAAAGCAATATATTCTGCTGTTGCATCTTGACGGAAGTTCTTTTAACTCGAGTGCTGCGTTCAAATTACTAATCTCACTCATTATTTTCGTATTTGTATTTATTATACGGTACACCGTTAGAGTGCACATGAAGTGCATAGTGCTTTGTTTTTAGATAAACAAGGTTACAATAATATGAATAACTGGTTCTGTGAAAAATTCAAGGTTCATGTGGTAATCAAAGTGTAAGATGGATGACAATAAAATGAAGCAAAATAATAATTGAATTTTACGAAAAGGGATATAAGTTTTAATAGGAAGGTCTGTAAACTATATGGTCTATAGAAAATTGTATGAATTCGAAGGGAGTGTGGGTGGACGAGAATTGTGGCAAACGATGGAGGAATACGAGGGAGAATGGCTGGCACGAAAAGGGCCTCCACGTGGAGGACAGTAGCACGATCCTAAAGAGATAAGGTTCGCGAAGATGAAACCGGATAACCTACCTCTTCTCACCAAACGAATTTCAGGCGAAGGGTGCACCCATTGTACTTCAGGGCATATCCTGGTTAAGATACATTACCTGGCATACCTTCCTGCTACGATGAGGTTAAAGTGCAAACGCTAGGGATCTGGAATAACGTCTTGAAAATTGTCATCAATTATTCAATTGTTAATCTGTTTCTTTTCACTCTTCAAAGTATCAAATCGTTGATTAAGTCCATGACCTTCACAGTATCATTTTTCTTCGAATTGATCGAAATGAGTTTTGTAGATCACTAGTTTTGTAGATTATTAATTCTGAATTCAAATAGTAGAACAAAATGCTAGTTTTAATTAGGAACAATATTCCAAGTAACCTCTAAGATTTCTGCATGTACCAGGAATGTTCAGAATGTCCGCCTTTCCATGCACAGAATATTTCGTGTAACTAATATCTTGATAAGGAAGATTTCTTCGAGTATGGGAGAGTATCGATGTTTGAACATGGAATTACGGTTCAATTAAGCAATTGATCGTCCAGATATTGGCTGGTAGTTCGAAGGTACTTGCGCTGAATCTATTTGACCATGGCTGAAGTTAACAGGCTCGTTCATGACGCTCGAACACGTATTTCCCTTTGCATGGTGGTTTGCTGTGTCATTTCATTACCATATCGTTTGATCGCAAGTCGCTTAATAACGATCTCCAAAAGGTGCTGTGATGTCATCTCAATTTACCTTCACTCCCTTCATTAGTTGGATTTTGCATGTCTGATAGCGAATTTCGTTGATATTAAATATCTATTATCGAATGATTAGCCAATTTGAGTTTCGAAACATGTTTGATATTCAATAACCTAATATTGTTATTGGAACAGCAACTGTTTCATTGACGCGATAGTTGCGAGAGAGTTGCACCTTGCTATCGTTTCGAGATCTCAGTATGCACTTTGATAATTTATTAACCGCACTTTATATCCTGGATCTCATGCTCTGGTTTACTGAATTTATACCTTATCGTTCGAACCACCTTGCAATACGAAGAAAAACATGTTGCTAGGCAAATTAATTAAATTACTTCTCAAGACTAGTGAACTTTTCTATTACCCTCATACTATTTTACAAAAAATATTCAGAAGAGTCTTACACAAAAGCAGAACCTTTCACTAAAAAAAATTTGAAGAATCCTATGAAACTTCACATCTTCACCTGGACCAGACTTATATGACAATAGTTGTCACATGACTAATAGACTTGGTACTTCTATAAATAGATTATTTTTGATTTCATAATGCAACATGGACATTTGTAAGCATCTTCTAAAATTTCCAGGTGTTCATAAAAGGATTAAAGAGCATTTGTCGCGTCTGGCACGTTCAATGTCCGTAGATACAAGCGGACCTGAAAAGTAACTCACGCTATAGTTGCGCACGTAATCTCGGGACATGGTCGAAGTTGAGGTTACGCTTGCATAATAGCACGTCGGTGGATCGTTACGAACGAAATGGTCAGAGCCATGTCATCCTCTCTACGGTTCATGTCACTTCGCTACGTGACCGGAATTTCAAGCAACTCGACGACGCTCGATGAACTGTGTCCAGCCTATCGAGTGCCATCGGTCGTTTTAAAACTTGCTTCTTTTTTGTAACATTTGATACATAGCGGGCTTTATCTCGCGGGTCAACAGGTTGATCCGAGCTTTGCAAATTTTACGATCGATTAACTGATGTTTTCTTTAACGAATTTTAGCTTTTTGTGTACTTATGACAATCAAGTGTATGAAAATTGTGTAATTCTAAAATTTAACAAGCTTTTCACTTCGATAGATCATTGCGAGCCTACTTTATGTTTTGATTGGTTAATAGTTTGAAAAATATTTAATTTTAATGTTTGAGCAAGATTTGTCTCCTCTGATGTGATAACTAAAAAGTTGATAAATTGCTTCAATTTGTAGAATGTTTATTTTAATGAGAATTTGTATGTCGAGTTTAGTCATTTTTTTAGTCACCAAGTTTTTGTTGTTGACAGGTTTTCAATTATTATGAAATGAGTGCGTTTTTGAGTAATTGTCGAGGCGGATGCACCTTGGGATAAAACCTGCGCGAGTCACGTGTAACTGTACTTTCCTTCTAAGATCTCCGAAGATACTTTTAACGCTCCACCGATTCTCAGTCGCGAATAGTATTCTTGTACCGCAATACATAAGTTACAGGCGTTTATTAAACCGACCCTCGTGCTAGCCGGTGATTTGTAAATGAATATACCGTTTAGGTTCTGTTATTTACTTCGTATCAATTGAAATGGAAAAGAAATAATTACAGGTGTGTTCGTTCAACATGGACATGAATTATTAAGAGAGGAATGATTTTTTCTCGCATACCGCAATTTTGTAATATTCGATGAACGATAAATTTGCAACAGAGTTTCATAGGGTGTGTTAGACGATTCCAGAGGCGCGGATACTTTAGAAATTAGCCACGTAGATAGTTTCAAATGAATGTTGAAAATTTCAGGAACGATTTCAAAGATTCTGCGTGACTTTTATATCTGAACGTTAACGCCGTCGCGGTTCTGTGGGTTCCATTACAATTTGTACGGCTGAAAGTCTAACGATTCTATGACAATACTGGTTTACGATAAGACTGCTTCGAGACATCATTAACTCTTTCTTTTCTGGCGAGCTCAACGGTATTTGCATACCTGTTTCGATGCCATTAATTTCCTGTCACGACAGAAAATTACTTTCAAGATAATTTTCAATTCTACCGTAAACAGAAACACGACTTCATAGAAATTGTGTTACATTACATCGAATATTTTGACAATGTTTACAAAATATTATAAGACAATTATACTTTAAAATTCTTACAGAATTTTGCCTAAAGATTTTTTGATACAATTAATTTTTTTATTTCACTTTAACATATAAAGTTGGTTTAACAAATCAAGTTGGTATTCGAATCAATCGAATCGCGTTTGTTTGTTCGGTGAGTGGTTATGCGTGACCAGTAATCATAAAATATTCGCTACATTGTGGTGAAGGAAAAGCAATACAGCGGCCAATAATAATTTTTCAACATCGATTACTTTACCTTCCCGCAGTATCGAAACGACCTCTTTTCCCGGTGATTTGAATGCCAGCACGTACGATACTTTCTGTCGTCGTGACGAGAGTAAATCGTAGTCTGTTGCCACGCGTAGTTCCTTACTATAAAAGTTTATTATTTCTTAGCAACATTGCAGGTGTGTGTGTGATGTTGCATTCTCAGACATATTATGTACAATATTCCGTGAATCTGTGCATACTGCGTAGCAGTAATTTATTCGAAACATTTATTTATTATATACCGAGTAACAGACGCACATGTGATGTACAGTGAAACAGATAGTAGTGTCATTGTTAGCAGAGGAATAACTTTAAGAAAATTCATGAAATTCAAACGGAAGGTTGCGGTAAAAATACCTTCAAATGCAAAAGCTTAATATGTTCAGAATTATTAATTTTATTATTGAGAGATGATCGGCGAATCTCGAACAATGAACAGTATCATATCAAAGATGGTTCTCAGGTGTGAAGAGTTAGCAACTACCGCAAGAAACCGTTGACAAACAAGTCTCGATATCTCGGAATGTTATCGAGGAAAGTCAATGTTATCGACACAGTTAGTATGTCGTTATTCCCTTCCCTGTAATGTAGTGCAAGGTGGTGGTGTTTGGAGAAGGGCCTCGGCCATCGGCAGATGTTCCATTCACCCTGCCGCCCGCTACGTGGGCCCCTCGCAGGGCTATACAAAGTTACGGGTACATACGGGGCGTCGTCACATGCGAAGGAATCGATAATATCGAAGAGAGCAGCTGCATTTTTCTCTCGATCGTCCTTCAAGAAGTTTTTTTTCTTTATACGATTCGTTGAGATTTTTCTCTAATGATTTTCAGAAGGGAAGACGCACCCTTGTGGAGTTAGGACACGTGGTACAAAAGTTTGCTTTATAATAAATAAATAAATAATACAATAAATGGTAAAAATTACTGAAATAATATTTCAACTGATAATTTAATATTTTGAATAATTCGAACAAAATTTTTTATTCAGACAGTATCTGTTTCGTACTCGACTCTAGTTTGAAAATCACTCCAGCCATACCCTTCTATCACATTTTCAATTTTACACATCTTGCGTAACTATCTAGTATTTCATATCTTCAACATGTTTATTTTATAAAATTTTTGTCAAGCTAGAATCACGAGAAACTCGATAACAGTTCCGATATCATAGACTCCATATTTGAGCGTAAACGGTAAAAAGAATGAAAAGTATCATTTCCAAAGATTAGGGTATGCTATTTAAAGCAAGATAAATGTTACACAATCTCCATTTAAAAGTTGTTCAGTACATAAAGGGTTTTAAAAGGTTCCCGTGTAAATCGTTTCCGAAAACGTGGGCTTTTACTCTCGCAGGGTACCACGGAAAACAATATGGACGGCTAACGAACAGCCATAAATTGCGCAATAGGGCCCGGGTACGAGCCACTTAGGCGAATATCCGTAATGCCCATTATAATACAATAGGGGACCCAAGTCCGCTGTCTCCTTCTCTTTTTCTGGCTGGCTCCTCTCAATTCCCAAAAACAATGGCGACCCGATCTTCTTCGTTCCACCAATGTTCCGAACAACGCGTGTCGTTTGGCTTCGCAGGCTGCCGAAACGGGACCCAGAATGGACCCGAAGGCACCAACGAGAGAAATCAAAACAAAAGCCAGATATACGACCTCGTGACTTGGTCCTACATACCTGGAACCGTGAACCTTTTTCGGGGATTCGAGTTGTTACCTGTTATTCAGCCTCAATTTATCCACTTTTTTAACGCATGAATTTTCAACAATGAGAATGACTTTGATTTATGGACTCTAACTGTTATGTTAATTTTAGAACACTTGGCAATGTACGATGTAGTTAGATAAGTATACAGTTAGAGTAGGTCTTTTGTAAAAATATCTCAGGATTTAATCTAGCAATTTAATTGCTGTATAGAGTGTTTAATACAAAAACAATTTGGATAACATAAAGTTAACTATTAATTCAATTTGACACGTTTGGTACTATATCCGCTATCGATTAATTAACCGTAGTTAACCTTCTGCACACTCTAAGCGTTTATCGTAAAAGTGGGGCTCGAAGTAGGGGGATTTGGTGGTGTAAGGACATGGTTGGATCGGTTTTAAGGATCGTCGGCACCATTTGACAAGACGCAATTACGGTGGGTGCTACGTGCCAACGATAATGGCATCCCTTTTGAAGAGCAGCGAATTTCTTGCTCGCATGTGGTGAAACTTGTTCGTATGATCCTCGTTCGGAACGGTCGAATTCTTCTGTTCCACCCAGCTGTTGAAAGTATCAAAAATACTGTTTTCAAGCTATCTATAAGGCGAACGAGGACGTGCTTTTCTTTCATCCCAAAAACAAGAACGTTTTAACATTCGTCCGGGTAGACCTTAATCGTGTGAAATAAAAACCTGCAAATTCGGACATAAATTACACGATCAGGTTCAAGATAAAATATTTAAAAGATAGTTTGATGTATTTGATAAATACGGCACATTGAAATGTTTAACACTACTACACTTTGTATTCGTAAATCAAACCTCTGATATTCGAACCCCTGAATTCTGATAAATCAGGGTGATTATAGAAATTGCTCTTCAAGATATTGTCAAGATAATTTATTTAAGTGACAAGCAGCCGTTAGCAGCTTTTCAATGTAATATTTGCAGAGGAAGGTACATTTGATGTAACAGATAACTCAAGCATCGCTGTCACGGTTTTTTGAGAGAGTTGATGGTATTTTCAGCGGCCACATGCGCGTTCCAAAGAATCAAGATCTTGTTTAATCTTATTCCCCTTCGTTCGGTCATTCCGGTATCCCTCCGGTGGTTTCGACTTTATTTTCCTTTTTCTCGCCATTTCGCACGCAACATCGTTCTCAGAGGATGATGCGATAAGACAAGTGGTCGACAATGTTGTATGAAAAATAGAAAAAGGTCGCTTTGTGGTCTTTGGACAGGGTAGCAGAGGTGGACGTCCGAGCCAGTTAAGTATTGAGTGTCGAAGCAGGTATCGAATATCGAAGAGGATACGTCTACACGAGTCGCAACCAACACTCCATTTCGATGCGTTCCGAAGATCATCCTTTTGAAGGCTGGCAAGACTTTTATCGATGAAGGATGCACGCAGTGTGGTCAGACTTTTGAATCACGAGAAATTGTTGGCTGGTTTATGTTTCAAGATTCTTCGCTGATATTCAAGATGGCTTCAAATGGGAATCTTCGATTCTTTCGTCATTTCCGCCAGGCTTACGTAAGCTTTTTTACCAAGTGCAACTTCTGCGGGTAATTTTTTTAAACGAGTATTCGAGCTACTTTGGTCTTATTAATTCGACTGTGACTAATGCTGATGATTTCTTAGTGCGTTTCTTTCGCAAGATGTTTCAAGTCATGTTACAAAATTAAATACATCAAGTTAATAGCATTTTTGTTGCATTCAGTTCCTTTCTAATGCAGTGTTGCATAAATTGATGAGGAATTTCAGTATTTTTGAATTGGAAAAATTTGATATCAATATTGGAAGAATTATTTTTAACTGCTCTTAAGAATATATAGCTTGAGGGTAAATGAAATTGAAATAAGAAAGAGGATTATACGTGGATATGAAAAAGGAGGAGTCGATTTAGGTTATGTGACAATTCGCCACACACTCGTTAGTTTAAAGGGATAATAATTATATTTAGTTAATTCATAAGTGGCCAGTTTCGTATAATTATACGCCAGGAGACAAGTTTATTTTCGATAAAGTCATACTTTCGAATATGTTCGTTATGCACACAGGATTTTGCGGTTCCTCGACGGCAAGGGGATAATATATCGAAATTATGTTAATTTTATGTTCGCTGGCGGCAGAAAGATCCGCAGACCTCACCCATATAAGTTTTTGCGTTGCGGAAAACGGCCGGAGAACCGGTCGAGGTTGCGAATATCATGCACCGTAGCTAGAATTCCGGAATAATGAAACAGAACGGCGTGGCTGGAGATTGAGGGAAAAAAGAGTATCGATGCAGGGTAGAATTCTTCTACCCATTGTTCGAGCTCCTTTTGCGAAAACGTTCAGACACATGCACGGAAATGTGAAGTGAAAGTAGCTGTATCAGACTCTTATCGAGCAATCTATTGTTTAACTTACCGCGAAATTAATTTATCTTCAAATATAGAACAATTCGAAATAACCGTAACACCTGTATACCAAGAGTGCTACATTTCGTAATACAGAAACAAGATTTAATCAAATAAAATTACGAGCAAATATAGGAGTAAAATATGGAATATCAGATTAAAGCTTAAGGTTCAAATGATCAAAGTTTTAAATGAAAATTATTAGAACAGCGTGTAAGTCACAAAGATGTTACTTTGCATGTGTTCAGTTTTGAGTAATGCTTTGGGGCGTGAAATATGAGCCTTTTTCTCTTTTAAGAAATGAAATCGTATCTCTTTGTGCATATTAAAGGACTTGTTTAACTCATCGAGTTGTAAGATACGTCACGATAACTTAGGTATCATTTCACGCATAAACGATCATCGAAACGTCCAGACACGGATTCATTGATTATACCGATCACAAGGTTAACCGAGATTGAAGCAAAGCCGAAAGAGTTAACGAATCGGTGTAAAAAAGGACAAATATCCTGAGACCGGTTCATAAATCGTAATCACGCTGGCTGCCAACGGAATTTCACGACAATTTAACAAACGGTTCACCAGACCGAACTAGTCGAGTCTGAAAGAGCAGCCTATCGACCGGTTAAAAAAACGTTTGAAGAAGCCTGGCCGAATGTTCGGTGCATGAAATCTGGTCGTGAACGCGGTTAGGGATCAAGAGGTGACATTAAAGCTATTCTATAAATCATAGTCAAATGACGTTTAAAAATGAAAGCGAATTCATTTCGCAAAATATTATGAAGCGTCGCGGCATGACGCCGCCCATGAAGGATAACAGAAAGTTCGCTCTGACGTGTTTCTGCGAGTGATAAATTTTATGGATGCGAATATGCTCTTGCTATTTCATTTATCGCCTGTCACGGGAAAGCAACCGTGAACTTGCCAGTTTGGCAATTTAGAGATTTCGAAGTTGAGAAATTTTGGAGATTGGGGGATTTTGGGATCTGGAAATTGGGATTTGGGGAATATTGGAATATGGGGAATTTGGGGATTTGGGAAATTTGGGGAATTCGGGGAATTTGGGATTTGGGGAATATGGAGAATTTGGAGATTTGGGAAATTTGGGATTTGAGGAATTTGGGATTTGGGGAATTTGGGATTTGGGGAATTTGGGATTTGGGGAATTTGGGATTTGGGGAATTTGGGATTTGGGGAATTTGGGATTTGGGGAATTTGGGATTTGGGGAATTTGGGATTTGGGGAATTTGGGATTTGGGGAATTTGGGATTTGGGGAATTTGGGATTTGGGGAATTTGGGATTTGGGGAATTTGGGATTTGGGGAATTTGGGAATTGGGGAATTTGGGATTTGGGGAATTTGGGATTTGGGGAATTTGGGATTTGGGGAATTTGGGATTTGGGGAATTTGGGATTTGGGGAATTTGGGATTTGAGGAATTTGGGATCTTGAGAAATTGAGATTTGGGGAATTTTTAATTTGGGGAATTTGGGATTTGGGAAATTTGGTATTTGGAGAATTTGGGATTTGGAAAATTTGGGATTTTGGGGAATTTAGAATTTGGGGAATTTGGGATTTGGGGAATTTAGAATTTGGAAAATTTAGAATTTGAGGATTTGAGATTTGGGAAATTTGAAATTTGGGGAATTTGAATAAATTTGAATAAATTTTGATATTTGAATCTCAACATGTGGAAATCTGTATATTTGCTGCAAAATATCTCAAATTCAAAAAATTCGAAATTCCCCTTAAAAATGTCTTATCTCAAATTTTCTATCTTCCAAACGCACCTTAATGGGCGACACCGAAACGTATAATAAAACTGCTTATCTTTAAGTGGTAAATAACAGGTGACCAAGAGAAAAGTTTGCCCCCGTTTCTTAGGGTCAGATCTCACCTGTATTTACCCGTGCATCGAGCCCGGCTTTCGATTGGTCGAATCAGGGACGTCCAAGACGTTGAAGATAAAAGGAACAAAAAGGAAAATGGAAGAAAAACGTAATCGTTGGTTTACACTTTACGACTGCGCTCGTCAAAGTAAACATCACGAAGGACTACCGGCGTAAGTCGGTGCAGCGCGGCATGTAATAAAGGAAAAGGCAAATTCGTGGCGACGTATATTGTGTACAAGTACACAATGGAATGCCTCGCATTGTATGCTCCGTGCAAGTTGCTCGAAGAAACTCGGCACACGTAGCACGTGCAACCTGGAAGATAGCGGAGATCCGTTGTTGAACTCGTACGCTCCTGTTCGATCGTAAAAGTTCTCTCGACAAGCAAATACTACACGCGTCTTCGACGCCCGTTCTTGCTTTCGCTTCTTCGAGGTCGGACTTGTCGAGATAGGGTGCACTTTGCCTGCAAATCTTGGCCTTCGACTGTCTTAACCCTCCGATTTACGCATCACACAATTTAACTAATTTTTGTACTATTATTATTATTATTCTTGTTACTTCTATTTTTACTGAATTTTGCGTAGAGATGAATTTCGCACACAGATCAATTTTGTACTTCTTTGTGATGTGTACTTCAGTCGAGATTTTGAGCAATTTGGGAATTTTGAAATTTGGATATTTGGGTGTTGGGCAAGTTTGGAAGTGAAGGGTTTGAGAATGTACAAGTTTGAACAAGATTTAAAAGTTTGAACGTTTTGGAGTTTGGGTATCTGGGAATTTGAGAGTTTGGAAATTTAGAAGGTCGAAACTTAGGAATTTGATTTTTAAATCTGGTCTTCTAGAAATGTGAAAACTTGCAAATTTAGAAGTCTAGAAAAGGGTAAAGCTTAGAAACTTGAGAGATTCGAAATTTACCCAATTTCACCTTCATCTCTAAGAAAAGAGTCAGTTCCAATTTTAGATTATTTTTGCACCCTACATAGTTACGCTACTGGTATGTCAATCAACATCGTCGATGATATAACAAAATAACCGCTTAATGGTTCGTTTCCTTTACCGTCGACGGAATTTTGATGCGGGAAAGTGTTGCGATGATACGATGAATCGATCAAGCACAGGAAATTATCGTGTCGATCCTCGGGCGCTGTTCGTTTCTCCTGTTTCATAAGAAGTCGCGCTCGTTAGCGCCATATTTGGCCTCGGTGGCCACGTTTTCTGAGCTGTCTTGAATTGTTGCATCGGCGATCAACGTGCACGACACGTTCCATGCTAAAAAGGGTAGAAAAATCCGGTGAGATCCACGAAACTCTTAAACGAGTTTTTCCATATCGAGTTTATCCTCCAGCATCTTGTCGATTTCAAAACTCGACTACCGCGTTACTGTAAATTAACAACGGCGTCCATTACGTACGATAATTTTTCTGCTGTCCGTTGGAGGTTGTGCTACTTCGTGCCACCGAGGCGATTCCATTTAAACGACATTAAGAACGATGGCCTGGCATCGAGTAAAAAGCATGAATGTGCACGTGCAATCGGTGACCGTTCGATAGCATCCTTCAGCCGAGCACATTTACGTCGATATTTATGTGCGTTTATACACCGGGAACATTTATCATGCGGCAACGCGATCGTTGAACTGTTCATTGAGAACTTTCATTCAGCCGAAGGGAATCGTTCGTTCTCGGGATGCGTCATTGTGCATTGTTACTCTTCACTCGGCTTAGCGTGTGGAGTATCAAGATCTTCCATGTTGTGGAGCGGCAAGGCCATTTAAATTTAAAGTTACTACTACTTTCTGTAAATAATTCTTCGTACATTCGCTTTTCGTTCTTAGAAGTTTCGATGGTGATCAAAACTTTCGTCTGATATGTTTGATAGCCAGTTTTGCAGTCCACATTACTCAATGGAATGGTTTCGAATCTCACTGTCAAATAGCAAAGCTCACGGAGAGATTAATCGACTCGCATATGTAAAATTTCTATACAGTATAACAACGTACGTGGTGGCAACGTATCGAGCGAGATAGCATATCGCTCGATGAGCAACGAACAAGTTTGCCCGGTAGAAACCTGTTGTACGCGTAGTTTGGCTAGAGTCCCGATTGGGGAGAAAAACGCGCGATGCTCGTCGGGTATTCGGTTAATTTAAAGGAAACAGCGTGCTCGATAAAGCAGAAAGAGGGATGGTGGAATGCCAGAAGAAGCCTTGTGTGGCAGAACGCGAGAACGGGACCATGAGAATTATTTCGTTGGCCCGGTAGAATTCCGTGAACGATCACGGCGTCGTGTCGCGTTCACGGTGTCTTCCTGTCCCATCGAAATTCCACGGTGGTCGAGGATTATCCACCCGCTGCGTGTACGACGACAAGAGGGGTTTGTTGGCCGGGCATCGGCCCAGTGGGCGGTATTTTTGCTCGTCCGCGGTGCTCGCGCGTCCTCCGTGATTCTCCGACCCGTGTGCCCACGTACGCACACATGCACGCGCGTGCACGCGTCCTCGAAGGATCTGAATTCACGTAATTGTGATTAATGGAGCCGCTAATGCGAGCCGGCCGCCTCGGACCGACCTGGCAATGACGTGGAACGATTTTCGAGTCGCTTCGACGTGATTCCGAAATAATCGGCTGCGGGAAAAAACTTGGTAATTATATAGAATAGGGCTCGTCTTACCGATTTCACTGATCTTGATATATGTTACGGAGGATGCTGTTGAAAATATCTTTAGATATATCTCCGAGCTGCTCTTGGGTACGCTTCGATTAACCCCTATTCCGACCGGCTATTTATATTACCATGACCAGATTTTATTGTAATATATGCTCCAGTCTGATGTAGTCTATTTTTGGTAGTGACATTCAAAAATTTTTAACAAAGGTATGAGTGCTCAGTTTAATCTGATAAGGGTTAATGAACCAAACTTAACGGGTACTCATTCAGTCGGGTTGTATAATATTATACTTAGACAATAATATATGTGAAACATATATCTGAGACAGATATGTGAAATAGTAATATTAGTATAGTTGGGTAATGGAATATTAATACTGTTGTACAGATGATTAGAATTAGCGTGACTGTACTGCTAACTAGTGAAACAGAGGAATAATGAAATAACAGAGTATAGGTATAGCAGTATCATAGTATATTGGAGTGAAACAGTGTACTAATAAAATAGTAGTACAATTGCATAGTACAGTATTATAACAATGATTAGGATAGTATACTAGCTTACTGAAAGAGTACTATAATGTATGGTACCTGAAAGAGTGCATATAAAGTGAAAGAATAGAACAGTGAAATAGTAGAATATTAATTGCCTCTATACCTGAATGCTCTACGTATAGAGGGTGTACTTCATCATAATTAAAGGTCATGACTAAAACCATAAGATCTACGACTTTCACCCTAACTTGTATATCAAAGTCATTGACGAGGTGTACTATACTTGGTACAATTACCAAAAAATGTTTGAACGTGTTATTACGATGATGAATTATTTAGAGGATTTTCGATAGCGGTAAATTGTACGTCTCGCGATGCTCGTAAAAGTTAGCCCGGGGATCCCGTGCGATTACTTTTCGCGTTATCGGAACGACGAGACGCAAGTCGACGTCCTCCTCGACTTCTCGATTCCACTGTCAAGATTCCTGCAAGGCAGACGAAAGGATCGTCTCCCACACAGTCGACGAAATTTACGTGTCTACCCGGTGGCAGCGCACCGATTGACGCGGCCGATAACTACGAAAGACGATTTGTTTTCTTGTCGGTGACGTGGCGAAAGCCACGTGGTAGGCGTTTGAATTGTCGCGGCGTGTTTTAAAGTTCATTTTTTAACGCTTCGCTTGTCAGTCGATCCTCTTCTTGCGTTTCGATGCTGCTTTCGATCATGATATGTGCTCCAGCGCATCGATGAATAAAATTACTCAACCAATTTCGATGCATGAACTATTCGGAATATTTTCATTCTTTTTTTCGACTATTTTATTTATTCTTTCATAGAGGAATTTGTCAAATCCCTAGGTGTACACTAGGGTGCAATTTCTTTCGGGTCAAGATAAGTACAGGGGAGAAGGTTACAGGGTGAAACAGCCACAGTCCCAATAACTAATTTCAGAATTTCGACATGTCCAGTATTTCCTCTAAGTTTAAATTTAACTCTTGATCAATCCAATCCAGTCGCTGATTTCTCCAAAGGAGGCCACTCACCAATGTACAAGGAATGGTATTAAAAATCCAGGAGATCCAGCTTTGAAATTTCCGAAATGTAATATTTCGAAAATTATCCGTTAAGTAACGGAATCGATCGGGTATCGGTGATTCGTATTGATCGTCGCAACTCTCCGAAACCCTTTTCTCACGAGGGAGAGTCGCACGTCCGCAGGAATCGGCGTGGGAGTATATCCTGAGCGTGCAGCTTAGGCACGTCCAGCTTTCAGAGAATAAAATCGCGGGTCGAGCACGTAATCTTTCGCATTCTGCGTTTGCACATGGAAGGGTGAGTGAGCGAAGCAATCACAATCGCGCACGGCAAGACACGGTGCTCATTTGCATTGCAATGGGGACACTTTCTTACGATCGTCTCCGGTTACCACGTGTTTTCCGAATCCTGCTAGCCGATATCTCATCGCGTTGGAATTGCTCGGTTAATTCAACGAAATTACGAGAAATCTTTCGCGCACCTCTTCGCTCACTATGATGCATTAACTGGTTCTAACAAGCGTGCAGTAATAAACGATCTTGATTAGCCGTGCACGATATCGCGAATAGAGAACGCATGGTTGCAGTAAAATTCATTGTTTTATTCGAGGAAAAATTAAACTGAACTTTAGGTAAAAATTACGTTGGGCAAGAAATACACTTCATTGATTACGTATCTATGTTTCGGTATAAAAGATATATCATGTTTATGTCGCATATTTGCAACAGAAAGAGGTAGACCGAGAAAATTCAATGAATAATTTAAGATAAGCTTCATCAAAATAACACTTAAGCTCGCCTGTAAGATGTGTTATAAAGGATTTGCATAAATATCCGGTGTCTAGCGATAAGAGTTTCATTGTTCGAAGCAAAGATTGATAATGACCGACAATGTGGCGAGACGTAATGAGTCGGGCAATATTTTGACGAGTGTGAAATTAGCAATGTGGGATCCGCGTTATCGGTGAAGTCGGTGTGGGATTAGCTGAGAAGCGGCTTTCCCTCTAATGCTAAAGTATGAGCAAGGTAACGGGCCAGGATTACACACCGGTGCTTGTACTTGTGTCTAGGTGCTCTGATTTGTTGGCAGCGATACACCGGGGTCGACTGTGTGCCTTAATGGGTTATCATTTATCGCGTTCCATATTTTGCGTTGCTTAGCCGTCGACTGATCGCCGTTAATTTATCGAAGCCTAAGTGATGAAGCACCTGTGCGCGCGTTGCCTGAACGTATCGATTCTTAAAATATTGCCTTATAAATAAGGATAAATACCATCGTGGCTGTAAATGTTTCATTAAATCTATCCTGATTTGAGTGGATAACAGTGATTGATGAATTAATCGCGCACATTTGCATTTTACTCTCATGCATTGAAGAAAACCTGAACATCTAGTACAGTCTTTTTCAATTTCAGGAATTTAACCTTTGTCATGTTCAGATTTATTACGAAGTAAAATTACTTAACACTTTAAGAACATATTAAATTTTTAACTCAACTTTTTAACATAGTCAATTTTTATGCAGAATTGCTAGTTAAAAGTTGGGGCAAATGTGCAATCATTAAAGTCAATATCCTCCATAATGTTTCAGAATAACTGCAAGATGTTAATAATTAAACTACGAATTTTTAATAATTTTAAAGTATCTTTACACGTTCCATACTGATTAATGCTCCTGTTTCGTTGGTATCAATGTTTAATTAATAAATTAGTAGATTCGATTTACTGTATGCTTTTAGTAGTACAAGAAAATTTACGAAGATGAAATTATCCAATTTATATGTAGAAAATATTCTGAAGGATAGATTTGTGGTCAGCGAATTTTGTGTCGCGTCGTATGATTTACGGCGAACTATTAATTTAACAGGAAGAAAAACAAGTACTCGTGCACGTTCGTTCCTTGGACGACGTTAATATTTGCGACGGATAATGCAAGCTGCATTAACTCACCTGGATGTTGCATCGGCTTGATTAACCGTGCAATAATTTCCCGAGGTTACCGAATAACGGATTAATGATTTATCATCATTTCGAGTGTCCACTAGCTTATGCCGAGCTAAGTGTCATAAATCAGTTAACGTTACTTTAGTCTAATTTATGACCGCTGAATGTCCACTGCATTTGGTACATTTCATTTATCTTTAATCAAGTGTTTGCGCAACGTTCGTGAATTAATTCTCCGTATTCTCAAACATTAGTTTCAGGAAGTAATTAATCTGTACACGACCAAAATACGAATTAACATAAGTCGGACTGGATATATCGAGTCTCCTCAGATTTTCTTGTCAGGTTTATTCTACGTTCTGTTGGGATATAATGAATGAACTAAGGTAGTAATGATGATGTACACTTTTAACGTTCATTGCGGAGTAAATTTTGTTTTTCAGAAAATAGGTGAACAAGTATACTTCTATACAAATTTATATTTTCTTAAATTAACAACAATCGTTTGCTTCCAATTTTGAGAAGATCCGAAAAGCATAAGAAAGACGTAGAACTCAGAAAACTTAGAAAGACCCTGACTTAGTCCGACATTAATAAATGTTACTCCACCTTATTCCCGTAAATATTTAACGCGTATATGGTAACTCCAAACATTCTCGTTTACCATTTGTTACGCTGGTTTCGTAATGTAGCCCGGATGAAATTGATCGGTTGTTTCACCTTTCTAACACGTGGCAGAAGGTGTATGTTTTAACGCAAAAACGGAAGATTATACGAATCGAAGGTGCGATAATGATTGTATAAGTACACCTAAGTAAAATCTAACCCCCGACCTCGGAGCAGTGGCCTTTTGAAATGTGAGGTCACGAATAGTAAAAGTGGATCTTCAACTTGTCAAGGGTGGCTACTTCGCACCTGGAGAATCCTTTCTCGAGAAGGGGGTCGTTCATAATTCTGCAGGACTGAATCGCTGTAAATCGCGCTGGTATCTGGCCGGTGTTCTGATATGCTCGCACGTTGCAACCGATTACGTAATCCGAGAGATCGTGACTCGCACTACCCACCTCCATTAATGCACTCTGTTAGGTGTACCTACGGTTAATGTACTGCAGCTGTATGCGCACTGAAACTTTGTTCGAAACGGACATTCTTTGGGACTATGGAATTCTTGAATTGTTCGGTTGGGTCTGTGGAATTTTGGGTTTTTAGGATTTTGCAATTTTGGGATGTTAGTATGTTGGGAGTTTGAGAATTTGAAATTTTAGGGATTTGGGGAATTTGGAATATTGTTAGTTAGGATTTTGACACTTTGAAATTTTTGAAATTTGAATTTTTAAGGTTTTGGAACTTTTGGATTTTGAAGATTAGGGGATTTGGAGATATGAGGATTTTGGGCATTGGAGGATTTTAGAGCTTTCGAATTTTTAAGATTAAATTATTGGCACTTTACAATTTTGGGGATTAAGGATTTTAAGGCTTTGGATTTTTGGAATTTGGGGGTTTAGGTTATTGAGCCTTCAAAAACTTAGAAATTTGGAATTTTTAAGGTTTGCAACTTCAGGATTTTAAGAATCTGAGGACTTTGAGGTTTGGGAGGTTTTGGACCTTTGTAAATTTTCAATTTTAGGATTTGAAGATCTTGAAGTTTTATAATTTTGGTACTTAGGACTTATCGACCTAAGGATTTTCACAGCTTTTGAATTTCAGCATCTTTAAGCTACATCACATTACTTCATGATCTTGAAATTAGTTCAAATTTGAGACCATGAAAAATGGTACACTAAAAGTAAACAAAAAAGTGCTTCAAAACTGAATCTCCATTCAAGAACGTTTGAGAACCCTTGGTTCAGCATCTGTATTCGAAATACCTGATCCCGAAATTGTTAGATCCTGTAACAGTCGATTATGCACCGATCGATGCATTTGGTAGTAGGCGTGGAATGTTTCGAAACGGCAGTGTCTGTCTCATTGGTCACGAAAGGGTTAAACAATTATTGGCCAGTAACCCGACAACGATCTAACTAATCGATACGAGCGTATGTATGGGTTCAGGGACTTAAACTTTGGTTCTTAGAATAGCGTTAAAGGCACGCCCGCATCGCTCCTGATTTATACGTGGGCGTTTCGCGAGGTATCGCAAGCGTTGCCGTAGCGAGAAATCGTCGCCCACGCTGATTGAGAGTACATCCCTCTTTGTCGAAGCTCATCCTCGAAGAGGGAACGAAATACAAGGCTGCGTGCAGAAGGAGAAGGAAATATTGTTCGTGTTGTGCTTGGAGAGGACTCGAGATAGCAATGGCCTGACGGCATTGACACCGTCGTTAGTTCGGCGAAAGATTGGATTTTAGATTTCAATTACGTGCTTTTATCCTTCTTACTCTTGGGTTTTATCGGCGGAGGGGCTTTTAGCTTGTAATGGTAGTGTGAAGTAGCAAAATAGGAGAATGATAATAGAGTATGTTGATATGTTTAGAGAATAAAATAGCGATGTAACAAAATAGTAAAATGATACTGTAATATACTGATGCATTGAGAGGGTAAAATAACGAGCAGCGAGATAGTAGAATGGTAAACAGTATATTTGTGTGCTTGGAGAATAAAGTAGTGAAGTAACAAAATAGTAAAATGATACTATAATATACTGATACATTTGCAGAATAAAATAATGAAGCAGCAAGATAGTAGAATGGTAAACATCGAGTGATAACATAACATTACAATAAATCAGTAAGATATTAAAAAATAAAATAATAGTAATCAAAGACAGTGAAACAGTAATCAAAGCTAGTGAAATGGTAAAATGAACCGGTCAAACAGTACTACAATAAAATAGAGAAACGACAGAAAAAGCGAAATAAGATAAATGACAATTTAAAAGCTAGTACTGAGCACCAGGATATCCAGCTGCGAAATCATTCATCGGTGGCCTATGATGCACTTTCAGCAGCGATTGTGGCTGTAATGTTGCATTTACGCGAATCTATGAATCTTGTCGCGCGTTCGATATCAATGGAATCGCGATGCAAACTCGTTGCCGACATTCGCGAGATCCAGCAACGGCGTAGCATAACTACACGCAATTCCGACAACAAGCGTGATGGCACGCACCCGCACACAGTTGATTCGAATCTCTGATTATATACCACACATTTATTATCACGTTATCGCGTGGTAATGCGGCTTCGTAGGATTCGACGCCTCGTTAGACCACGATGATGTTTGGCTCGGTATTCATTAAGGAGTAGTCGAGTAGCCTCGCGTTCTGTTCCTAGAAAATGATTGAGCGATTAGGGAGATAGGCGAGGCTCTATTCCTTTTTTGGCACTGAAATGACCAACGGGACTTTGTTACTGATCGGTAGTGATGATATCGAATAAATTAACACGGTGACCGTTAGAATGGAACTCTGCAAATTCTGGTGAATTAATTATATTCTCAAAATCTCCAATCTTCTCAAATTCCCAAATCCTCAAATTTCCAATCTTCTCATATTCCCAAATCCTCAAATTTCCAATCTTCTCAAATCCCCAAATCCTCAAATCCTCAAATTTCCAATCTTCTCAAATCTCCAATCATCTCATATCCCCAAATCCTCAAATTTTCAATCTTCTCATATTCCCAAATCCTCAAATTTCCAATCTTCTCAAATCCCCAAATCCTCAAATCTCCAATCTTCTCAAATCCCCAAATCCTCAAATCTCCAATCTTCTCAAATCCCCAAATCCTCAAATCTCCAATCTTCTCAAATCCCCAAATCCTCAAATCTCCAATCTTCTCAAATCCCCAAATCCTCAAATCTCCAATCTTCTCAAATCCCCAAATCCTCAAATTTCCAATCTTCTCAAACCCTCAAATCCTCAAATCCCCAAAATCCTCAAATCCTCAAATCCCCAAATCTCCAAATTCTCAAATTCCTAAGTCCCCAAATCTCCACATACCCAATTCCCAAATTCCGAAATGCTCATATCGCAAACTTGCTGTAACCCGACCCTTCCCCTTTAATATCCTTATGATCCGAGAGATGACGTAAGAGTCCATTCTGTTTCTGCTTTCGCGACAATTTGCACGGAGGTTCCATTATTAGCGCGGGCGCGAATTAATTTCGCGGACAAGCAGGAAGGAAGGCGTAATTCAACGTGGCTTTCTACTGGCGATGCAATTTACTCTGGAATTGAAACAATTAAAGCTATATCTGTTTTTTTCCCCCTCGAACGCCGCGGTTTATTGTGCGAATACGTACGCCTCTAGGGTTCTGTTCAATTTTAGCCCGAAGAGGAAATGCTTGACTGGTTACGACATCCTAATAACTAAAATTTCATTGAATTCTACTAGAATCTGTTTTTAAGCGGGATTCGCTTCCACGCATTGTCACAATTACCATTACTTTCGATTTCTTCTTTTTCTACGCATCAATCATCTTCTTCTCTTAAACACTTGTATCCGGACAAATCATCTTTTTGTCGTCATTTCGCTCGCAAGATGGAATTAGTTTGTGACGTGTAGAACTGGATAAAATATATCATGCGGATAAATCATGTACCTCCCATTTTTAATCATGCTTATACATAAACTTAATAATTTATTCGTTGTAACTGCTTGTAAATTCTTTAGAATATTATTTAAAAATGATTTGCGACTCGCCAACTTAAAACGAAGGTAGCCCGTCTTTTCCAGATTGTAGTGACGTCAGTTCTCTAGTCTTCATCTGAAGGGATCAATTTGAAGGAAAAACTTCAAGGAATATGACCATATTTTTTTTTTTAGTTTAAACCCTATACGCCCCTCATTGAAAGAAACGCAAAAAAATAATTTGTTTAAATTGTTCGATATTTAATAACAAATTGACGGGACTAAAAAAAATATTTTAAAATAGCCCAATCCTTCGTGAATAAAACAAAAAAGAATTTAGCTAAATCGGTCGAGTAGTTACTGAGAAAAAAATTTGTAAGTGAAGCCTATTTTCACAAGAATAGGCAAAAATTGCAAACTTTGATGGCTTGTTATTTCTTAACAAATTCGAAACCGGTAAAATGATGACTTAAACCCCCCCTAATTTCACATGGACTACAACATATTTTGATTAGAGCAAAATCGGAGATGTCCAAATGTATGAATAAATGATGGATAGATAAATGATGGATGACGTCCAAAAGTAATCGGTTTGGCGTGGAATGACCCATGTGCTTTTATATAACAAGGGTCCTATAATTCATGCATTAAATAGAAACATAAACGCAGATATTTCCGCTCAAAATTTAACTCTGATAGCATCCTTCCTCAGCATCAGATTAACAGTGCTTGTCTCTAATCAAACTAACCAATTCGACGGAAATCCTGAGGAATCACACTAAAACCGTTCGTCCTACATAGAAATTACGACGGTGGTCGAAGACGAGGCGTGTGCGTGCACGAGTGTACACGCAACCACGTCAACACGACAACGAAGTGAAACGAAGTCGCGAACCGACAGAGGAAACGGAGGATTTGTCACGAAGGCAGTTTGGTTTAACTGATCTCATCCGTCTTGTCGCGGACGTTGCGACGCTCTGGTACTTGTCTTCGTCGTTGTCGTCGACAACGAAGCGTCGTGGTTCGTTGTGTGCGACGACTCGATTCATCCCTCCTTCTCGCTGTGGATTGAATCGTCTTGCTGATGCTGACTGTCCAATGACACTTAAATGTTTCAATGTTACAGAAGTGTAACTTGTACCTTTTTTGGTTTAACGTGCGAATATTGAATGCTGGGTCATTCTCCAATTTTGAGTTAATTGTGATCTGGTGAGGTGGATATGGGCTGGTAGGTCTTTTTGGGGAAAAATGATGGTATTGGGATTGGTTGAACTATTTTGAAATTTATGGTGTTACAAGTTTAGAGATGTGGAGATTTGGGGGTTTAGGAAATGTGGAGATTTGGTTGTTTGATGATTTGAGGAGATTTAGAGTTTGGAGAAATTTAGAATTTGGAGATTTGAGGATTTGGGAGTGTGAGAATTTGGGAGCTTTGCAACTTGAGAGAGTGAGAATTCTGAAGCTTGAGAATTTGGGAGCTTGGTGACTTGGGAGAGTGAAAATTTGGAAGCTTGAGAATTTGGGAGTATAAGAATTTAGGAATGTGAGAATTTGGGAGCTTGGTGAATTGGGAGAGTGAAAATTTGGAAGCTTGAGAATTTGGGAGTATAAGAATTTAGGAATGTGAGAATTTGGGAGCTTGGTGACTTGGGAGAGTGAGAATTTGGAAGCTTGAGAATTTGGGAGTATAAGAATTTAGGAATGTGAGAATTTGGGAGCTTGGTAACTTGGGAGAGTGAGAATTTGGAAGCTTGAGAATTTGGGGGTGTAAGAATTTGGAGGGTGTGAGAATTTGGGAGCTTGGTAATTTGGAAGAGTGCGAATTCTGAAGCTTGAGAATTTGGGGGTGTGAGAATTAGGGGATGTGAGGATTTGGGAGCTTGGTAACTTGGGAGAGTGTGAGTATTTGGAAATTTGATAATTTGCAATTTAGAAATTTGAAAATTTGAGATTTCACAGAAAGTTGAAGTTTGAGACTTCGAAAGTTGAAGGTCTACTAAGTCGTAAATAATTAAGAAATTTTAATATGTAGAAATCCAACTATAAAATATATAAAAACACCCTACAACATCAGTCTACAATATCAAATTTCCCTACAAATTAATTCTATCCAACAAATCACACAAATATGTGAAATTCATCTCGCTCTGAACAGCGATACAAGTTAATATTTATGAGCCATCGATAGGCATTAACTTCGCAGCTAACTCATGGTCTCCCATTCTGACGTATTTAGCCTTGCGAAAATTTCGAAAGTATAACTGGTGTTCTCGTTCACGATTGCTTCGAATGTACAACGAACCCTATGAATTCTAAGTGCACACGCATGTCACGAGCGACACGACACATCGTTGCGTGTTGATGTCTGTAAGTCGAGAAATGTGTGCCATTAAGATGACATTTACAAACGTTAGAACGACTTTCTGCGTCCCACGCGACACCATACAGAGTTCTGATCGTTATGTCACGTGCTTTATTCTGGTAACATCCTTTTTTTATATGCGTGCCGGTATTAATTATGGGCGTTATGCTGATCGATACATCCTTGTGTCGTGTGTTACGAAACTTCTAGCCTGTTTTAACGTGTTAGGTTATGGCGGAGAAAAGGTAATTGGAGTTGAGAGGATTTTTGTTCATATGGAGAGTCATTTCTTTGTGGGATGAGATTTCTTTGTGATTATGTATTGTGTTGTAGAAGGTTGTTATTTGTAAGGTAGAGCAAGGAGAACTTGGGGTCTTTGAGAATGTGGGGATTTTAGGAAGTTTTAGGATTTCTGGGTTTTGGAACTTTGAGAATGTGGAATTCTAGAATTTTGCCACTTTGGAACCTTTGGTAATTTGGGGTTTTGGAATTTTAGGAATTTTACAATTTGGGGTTTTGAGGTTTCAGGACTTTGGGAATTTGTGAATTTGCGACTCCAAAAATTTGGGATTTCAGAATTTTGGTACTTTAGAACCTTTAAAAATTAAAGATGTTGAGACTTCCGGACCTTGAGAGTTAGCATTGTTCAGACTTCAAAACTTTGAGGATTTTAGAACGTTGGACCTTTAGAATTTTTACAATTTAACATTTTTTATCATTACTTCTAGACTTCCAAGATTTAGAATTTCAAAACATTTTGACATCAAAGTTACTGAATTTTCGAACCTTAAAATCCATAAACTTTGTCATCATAAAAATCTCAGAACTTTGAAATTCTAAAACTTATCAAGTCTAACAATAATTCAACTCCCAACATCAATGAATCACCCAGCAATTCAGACCATAAGCTTTGAGTTACACCATTAGCGTCATTAACCGGAACTTTCCTGTCATCGAATCATGCCAGACTTCCTGTATGTTTCAAAATCCTTCATTCGATATGCAACAACTTAATATCGCATAGAATTGCAGGAACGAAGGTCGCGACAAGGTAGAGTTGTGTTTCAAAGTACTCTGATAAACTATCAGGTACATTAAGCTGGTCTTGTTGCCCCCTCCTTTTCTCTCTATGTTAAACAGTTATTTGCTACGTTATTACATCTACGCTGGTGTGCGCGTTAGTTGCTCGGTGTGTAGTTTATGCCTAGCAGGGCACGTTAATCGAGTTTTAAACACACGTTTTCTAAGTGTGTGATTTAGCGGGAATGTTATTCGTGGTTCGACATTAATGATTCCGACGAAAAGGAATATATTAAAGGTAAGGTATACAAATGTATGCACGGATAGGATATCGTGCAGGTCCTTATGCAGGAAGGAACATACATACGAAGCACTTAACTAAAGCAACGATACCCGGATAATCGTATTAGTTCCATTTATTTTAATGTCAGATCTCATTATTGCAGGAAGATTTTATCGGCTTTAACCGATTGAACACTGGAGTTACACTGCGCGAATGTTTATAATTTAAACTTACTTGCGGAAGATAGGTACTTCGTCTTATCAAATGCTGGATAAATACATATTTCAAGGAGTTTAAGTATACTCATGGCGAATACAAAAATAGCGTAACACGATTTTGTAATACGATTAACAAAAGTATAATTACATTTCATGTTACGAAGGTGTATCAGGTGTCGATATTGGATGACCCATTATTATTTATAAAAGAACAAACGTCATGGACTCATTACCACATCAAATGCCTCAATCTCAACTAGTCAGCGGAACCTGTTATAAGCTAACTGGCTCAGTAAAAATAAATTTTCCCAGTTATCACCCTTGACTGTTCACCTAACCATAGAAGCTACAAATCTTGAAAACATTCATAAGCATTTTGAAAGTCACTCGTATCAATAAAATTCTGTGAATCCGTCTCAGAAATGTATTCACCATCACTCGGAATTAAATACAGAGTGTCTCGTAATTAGTGTAGCTCCCTGAAATGGGGGGTAGTTGACGTGATTTTGAATAAGATTTCCCTTTGCAAAAATGGGGTTTGAAGCTTCGTTTATGAATTATTAAGGAAAAATACGGACCGATCAGAGCGCGAGGATTACACATGCGCAGACGCGAGAGCGGCAGCTTCGGATAACGCGTAGTTATCCAACGTGTGGTAATCCAACGCGTAGTAATGTAACGCGTGGTAATCCTACGCGTAGTAATCCAACGCGTAGTAATACAGCGTGTGGATATCCAACGCGTAGTAATCTAGCGCGTGCATATTCAACGCGTAATAATGCAACGCGTGGTAATTCAACGCGTAATAATGCAGCGCGTGGTAATTCTAAGCGTAGGAATCTAATGCGTCGTAATCTAACGCGTAGTAATCCAGCGTGTGGATATCCAACGCGTTGTAATCCAGCGCGTGGATATTTAACGCGTAGGAATTCAACGCGTAATAATGCAACGCGTGGTAATTCAACGCGTAATAATGCAGCGCGTGGTAATTCTAAGCGTAGTAATCTAACACGTAGTAATCTAGCTTGTGGATATCCAACGCGTAGTAATCCAGCGCGTGGATATTCAACGCGTAGTAGTCTAACGCATAGTAATGCAACGTGTGGTAATTCTAAGCGTAGGAATCTAACGCGTGGTAATCTAACGTGTAGTTAACCAACGCGTAGTAATCCAACACGTAAAAATCCCCGCGCTCTGATCGCCACCCTGTACATTATACATAATCCACATACATTGTACATCATACCTAAACGTTTGCAATCTCTTAATATCCTATTATACAAAAAGCGTCTATGCGATGGAATATATAGCATGAAAATGAAAATCAGAGTAGAGGAAGTATCGAGCTGGAATGAAATGCGATGTGGTATAAACTCGGAAGGTTTTTCGATGGCTGTTATATTAGCAAAGGTCCCTTGTTTACTTGAGGGTTCTCTGTCTTGCACGTGCGTCACTTGCACGTGCAAGCGTTCGACTCGTGTGAAATTATTCAAGCCAAGGTTCCGGCAATGGTTAAGCAGGATGTGCGCGGGTGGTTCAGTCGATCGTCTGATCTCTAGTTAGGTCGCGCTTACACCCGAAGTGCTAAGGGTCTTCGATATTTTCGCTCCCTTAAAGGTGCCACCTTTTTCTCTCCCTCGTCCTATCCTTATCTCTCTGTATACCTTCAAGGGGGGATACACGAAAGTTCACTTTGCACGGCGTGTCAAAGGTTCCCCCGGGATTCACCGTAACCCGCTGCCTTCTCAGTTCTCCAACTTTAATTGCTAGCACGATAAACGATCCTCGGGTTTACCCTTTTCAAGTTATGTTCGTCCGAGAAACGGAAATCGTAGATTTTCGACGTTTGTAAATTCTTTGGAAATATGCACCCTGGGTAGGGTAGATGCAACCCTTATTGACTCATGTTGTGTCAGGGATGTTGTATCAGCACATACTGTTGTATTAGGGATTTTCGAATTTCTGTATTTTTATAATATGAGAGTAATAAATTCTCAAATTCTTAATTTTTGAATATTCAAATTTCTGAATTTTCTTTGATTTTCCAGGTTTCCAAATTTCTCAAATTCCAAATTCCTCAAATCTCAAGTTTTCCAATCTCTAATTCCCCAAATTTCCCAATTTCCGAATTCACCAAATTCCCCAAATTCCCCAAATTCCAAATTCTCCAGGTCCAAAATTTCCCAAATCCCAAATTCCCCAAATTCCTCAATTCCCGAATTCTTCAAATCCCCCAAATTCCAAATTCCCCAAATCTCAATTTTGCCCAAATCCCAATTTCCCCAAATCCCAATTTCCCCAAATCCCAATTTCCCCAAATTCCAATTTCCCCAAATTCCAATTTCCCCAAATCCCAAATTCCACAAATTCTCCGATTCCTGAATTCTCCAAATTCCCTAAATTCCAAATTCCCTAAATCCCAATTTCCCCAAATTCCAAATTCTTCAAATCCCAAATATCCCAAATCCCATATTCTCAAAAAAGTATAGTTTTCTATTGAACATAAAATTAACTCGTTCGATTTTGTGATTGTTACAGGTTTCGTGTCGTGCTCGCCGAGTCCCTGCAAGAACGGAGGAGTCTGCGTGTCGTCACCGCGCGGCGAGTCGCATTGCAAGTGAGTAGCAAATGCATTCCATTCCGTTCTCATTATCGTAATTACGGCGTTGTTGTATCCTGGTCGCCGTTTCACGGATCAGCCGTTGTTTGACGTGCGTGTCATGGGATTGCGCGCGAAACGACCGGGTTCAGCTGCTCTGCAAACGACCAACCGAGTTATTATTTCGCCTTCTTGGTGATCGACCGCTAAGAAGGGGGAAAAGGGGTTAAAACGGGAGAGAGACAAATCGGGGGGATGAAAGAGGGAAAAGGTAAATGCGAGAGAACCGGACGTTCCGTTGCCTCCCACGCGTACAGGATAAGAAATACAGGAAAATACCGGGAAAAGAGAGGAAGTTTACTTGAGATATTCTCATTTGCAAATGGGGAAAAAAGTATCTTCTTAGCTAATTTTTCTTCTTGGCACAATTTTAGTTTGATAGGAATTGTTCTTTTGGGGTATGATTATGGTATATTTATTTCACTGTTTAATATCTTTTATTGAAAAAAGTATTAGTATTAGTATTAGCACACTAAGGTAGTGTGTACTTAATTTAAAACACATTTTTCAAATCTTAGAGAACAAATGAATAACACAGAAAGAGTAGTAGTTGAACATGGTATTAATATTTGTGTCATTAAGCGATGTAGAAATTCAGAATTTTTTATATGTAGAAATCTATAAATATTGGAATTTTAAACATTCGTTGGTACGTCCATGTATTGTCCGCGGGCAAAGTTGTCTTACGCCGGTTTAGACTGCTGGTCGTCTCCTTATTTATGGGCATAAATAACGCGTTTCTGATTTCGAGGCTCGAACTCGCATCCATAGGACGTAATACCAACAGAATGGCGTGGGATGGTACCGGAATGGGATGGAACGAGATGGGCCGGGATCCGGTAATAGCGGTAATAGTCATCAGTCGTGACCCGGCGACGCATCTAAATTACCTTTATCTCCGACTCTCGTAGGTTTCACTTTTGCATCAATCAGTTCGACACCTCCGTTAGCACTGACCATAGTTATGCAAATCGTACTTTCCGAAAATTTAGGAACTAGACGTGTTCAGCCATATTCCTACTTTCTCTATTACACGATATGTCTGAACCCTTTGTTGTTTTTTATAACTAATTATAATTATTCAATGTAATCATAGAAAAATGTCTAAAAGACTTCTCTGTATTTTACGAGTCAAATTTAAATAAAATTAATTTAATTTTTTTATCTTTAATGTTAAGAACAATTTAAAAAATTTTTGTATAAATTTTTCTCAATGAAATTATTTTGGCAAACTTTAATTCCGTAGTTGCTGTCTAGACTTTATTTTAATCATTTCTTTGACACCACGATAACAGACAAAATCTTTTGTATCCGATACTTACAGATTCATAGCCCACTTTTTGCATATTTCCCAAAGTTATCACAACAATAGTCGAGCACGTTCGTCACATCGAGCATACAATTTCGGTGTTCATATTCTGAGCCCCCGCATAAAATGACCATAATCCAATACAATAACAAATTTGGCTAGTGCCACTTGACAATACGGTGAATTAAAGCTGCCGCTAACGGATGATGGATCCTGCACAATGAAGCAGAAACCACCCCTCGGGTGATCACGCTCGCGCACGTACGCGTGCTCGTGTGTCCACTAAAGACACACACGTGTCCCTCGCGGCCATCGCACACGGGATATGCACTTGCACAGTTACATGTTTACGTGGATGCGTTTATGCCGTGCGTTCAAATGCATCGCGCGTAGACAGGTCACGTGTGCCAGCACGTGACCCCCATAGATTTCGGATCGGAACCGAACACCTCTTCATGCGGGAAGGGTTCTTTCACGCAGAAAAATAATATTGTTTTTCCATTTCGATATTTTCCTCTCTAGTTCCTATCGATTTTTTCCAGTATTCTGTATTTTTCAAACTTTTTATTATCAGCGTGCTTTAATGGCGATTCTCGATATTTACGACATCGGAGTAAAAGTCACGAGGTTTCCAGTTTTTTGCAGTCGATTAGGGGAAGGTTTTCGGTTAAAGTATCCAGGGAACTCTTTCCGTTTGTGCACAGCTGTGACCAACCCCGGAAACCTCACCACCCCTGTAGACTCGTATCGTGCAAGGGTTCGTCGAACGGAGCAGCATATGCAGGATTATGGACGACAACGTGCACGCATCCCCTCCGAGTCATAGGGTGCTTTTGTACGAGCGTGTGCGTTTGTATCTTGCACGGGTTGACGGTTTCTTTCAAAGAATTATTTTAACCCTGACCGACGAAGGGTCGTTCGTGCATGCAAGTACAAGAAATTCACGTTGTACCCTTGTTACAATTATCGCACGTTTGCGTGTCATCCATGTTGTCCCTCCTCGAAAGGGGTGGTCATCGGCAGACGTAGAACTAATTTAACCTTGTACCTGCATTTCATTCCGCAGCTGTTGATCGCAGTTCAAATAATTTACTTAAAATTGTCTTCAAAATTTAATATAGGTGTTATTCTGCGATAAGTTAAGTCAATGTTATATTTAGTGCACAAATGTTAACAGCATTGTTGAAGGAATTTAGACTCCTTTTATTAATAGTCAGCTTACCGAATGATTTGTGAAGGTAAATTTGGAAAAATTTTCGAGTTCACATCTCCCGTGATCAAATCAGATTAGATGCTCTACATTGTTCTTGTTCAAAAGAAACCTACGTTACAACCTACTGTACACAGTGGTCGATGAACGCCAATGATAGGGAGTCTCGAATCGCGTCGATCTCGGCCAAATTGTTCTTCCACATGCATCCACAAGGTGTACGTGTGTGCACACGGATAGGCGAAGAACGAAATGCTTTCGGAGCGTACGACAACGCACCGTGATGCGGTCACCACAGGATGCCCACGAAGAAAAAGAAGAGATATTTTGACAGTGCCCAGCAACCTTCGTCATCCTGCGTCGATCGTCGTGTCGTGTCTCCGCCAAGTTCGTTCACTTATAGAACAAAGGCCATCACGCTTCGACTTCGTGATTTATCTTCGTACGAGGAGAAACCTTCCCTTTAATTCTGAATAATATCGTGTACGGTTGATCGGATTTTTATTGCATCGTTCGACGTAACGTGTCGGACGGATAACTTTGCAAAGCGAACGTGAAACATTTCGCGACAGAACAGATGGCAATGATTGCCGCTAATGGTGGCCATCAATTCGCGGCGTGCTCGGGCACTTGGAAGCCGCTCGTTGGACGAATGGTAGGAACCACGGGAAGATTTGTGACGTCGAAAGTCGACGGAAGTATTTCTATTTAAATTCCAACCGAGAACGCGCGAAAAAGAAATATTCACCCTTGACTTGTTCGCGCACCCTAAAAACTATGAACGGTTCGTGCGAGTAGAAAGGGACCGATACTTTTTCAATAGCGATGGACATTGAATAGTATATCTTATATTAGTAATTCTCAAATTTCTATAGAATTTCTATGGAAGATTCGGAAATTGCAGAATTGGAGGCAAGTGGAAGACAAGGTTGTTACCCATTCCCATAACCAAATTCCATCCGAAACTTTCACATTTGAGCTCCAGTGCCTGGCCTATAATTAACGAGCCCAAATTAGAGCCTTTTCGAGCGGGGCTAGAGGCGTTTCGCTAGCGTCACCTCTCTATTTGCATGGCCGATCACCCAGATATTGAGCACCCCTGAAGGAATAACTCCGTGCCGCGGGGCCTTGGATCGTGCGCGCTCGGCCGTGATCGGGGATCCTCGCCCAGACGTCGCAAGAGGGACGAAGAGAAACGATTTGGGCCCAGGAGCGAGGCTTCTTTTCTCGCGTGCGCGTGTGCGAAGAAAGAAGAGGCAAATCAGAGAACGTTCAGGAAAGCGAGAAAGAACGAGCATAGAGAAGGGCTGGGCTTCGTGGAGCAACAGAGAAAGAGGGGACAGTGTCTGAACGCGAGCGCGCGTTCCCACGCCCGCCGCGCATGCGCCGAGTATCCTGGCCCCTCGGGGACCCCTCGGCTCCCTCCGGGAGTAATCGGTTCTCTTGCACTTCCACTCCTCTCTCTTTCCAGCGGGATGTCGACGTGCTGCCCTCTTCGTCCTTCTGCGACCACGTACCTCCTTCTCCCGCATCGGTCATTCTGACTCTGTTTCTCGTTTCGTTCTTCCCTCTCTCTTCTTCGTTCTTCCTTTCTCCCTCGTTCTTTCTCTCTCTCTCTCTCCCTCCAGACATCCGCATAGATTCAAGTGCGGACGTCTGCCGCTCTTTCTCTCCGCCACGTTCTTTCTCCGTACACCTCGTCCGCAAACAATATTCGTTTCCACCACTTGTCTCGACAGCGGTCGGCTCCCTCGGCCGCAACGTTCACCTTCTCCTTCCACTTCTTTCGCTTAGCAATAAGCTGCTCTAATTATCTTCGACCTGTTTGTCAGCGGATGCCGCCGATGTAAAGTGACATCGGTCCCGATTGAACGCGCCGCGTCCCTTTGTCCGTCGCCTTTTTTGCTCTTCTTTTCGCGGTGGTAGGTTGTAGGTGGTATGTCCTTTCAAAAATAATATATGCGTTTTACTTTCACGGCTATTACATAAAAAAGTGTAGCGTAATTCCATCGGTAATTGACAACCGATTTTTCACGCTTTTTTCTCCGTGCTAATAATTTTTACTTTCCCAATCATTTTATGAGAAATGTAATTACTTTTTTATTATATAAAGAATTTAACAAGAGAAAGTATTTAAATGTAAAATTTGGTCATTTTTCGCGACGAGAAGCTGTTGCATTTCGAAACTTTCTACGGAAGGAAACGGTACTGATGGATGATTCCTAGAAAAGGTGCTTCAAGTAAGAAACAATCGAAGAAATGTTTGCAGAGGAGAACGCAAAGATTGCGGTCCGTGGAAGCAAAGGAGCCCAGAGTGTTTAGGAAGGCAAATTTAAAAGAAACGCGAGACCACGGAGCAGAATAAGAGAGCGGTACGCGAGATGTTTGCAGAACCTCCAGAACCCTTCGGAACGTGTTATTTGCGAATACCTACAAGACGGTTTGACTTGTTCTCGTGAGAAGACGAGCTTACGGAGCTTGCAACTATTCCTAGCAGAAAGGTAACAAGAGTCAGAAGTGCCCAATCAAACCGATAGACATTGGCGTAACTAGTCTCGGTACTGATCTCCTTCAAGAATATTCGACGCGTGGCTATTTCGTAGAGATTTAATGTTTGGTGATTTAACTGGTGGCGATATAAGGAGAGGAGACTTTACGGGTAGTGATGTAATGCGTGGTGACAACGTGTGGAGATCTAATGCTTGGTGATACAACACGTAAAGATCTAATGCGTTGAGATTTAATGTGTAAAGATCTAACGTGTAGAATTTTATCGTGTGGAGATCTAATGCATGGAGTTCTAACGCGTGGGTATCTAACGTGTAGAAATCTAACGCGTGGATATCTAACGCATAGAAATCTAGCATGTGGATATCTAACGCGTAGAAATCTAACGGGTGGATATTTAATGCATAGAAATCTAACGCGTGGATATCTAACGCTTGGAGTTCCAACGCGTAGAACTATAACGCGTGGGTATCTAACGCTTAGAAATCTAACGCGTGGATGTCAAACGCGTGGATAACTAACGCGTCGATATCTAACGCGTGGATATCTAACGTTTAGAGTTCCAACGCATAGAAATATAACGCGTGGGTATCTAACGCGTGGATACCTAACGCGTGGATATCTAACGCGTGGATATCTAACTCGTAGAAATCTAACGTGTCGATATCTAACGCATGGGAATCTAACGCGTCGACATCTAATGCGTGGATATCTAAAGCTTGGAGTTTCAACGCGTGAAGATCTATCGCGTGGATATTCAAAGCGTAGAAATCTAACGCATGACTGTTCCATGCGTGGAAATCTAACGCACAACAATTCAACGCTTAGTTATTCCACACATGAAGATCCAACATGTGGAGATCCAACACGTGGCGACTCGATGCGTGGTGATATAACGCGTGGAAGTCTAATGCATTATTTCACACGTAAAAATCTGACACGTGGTAATCTAATGTATCGTGATCCAACGTGAGGAAATTTAACGCATGCTTATCCCACACGTGGTGATTCAACGCGCAGTAATTACAACGCGTGGTGATCCAACAATCCAGCGCGTGACGTAACGCATGGCCATACAACGTACGGCGATATAGATTCTCAGACAAAAATCCTAGTTACGCCAATGTCGATAGGCCTGCGGGTGGTTCTGACTCACTCCCTCGTGTCGAATCATCGAAGCCCGGAGGCCTGTTTGTTTTAGCGCAACAAGCAATTAAATGATCATGGCTCAAATTCACGAAAGCATTAGTTCCACCGGAAGATACTGCTATTTCGCGGGTAATCACTTGTCTGTTCACAAAGATAAGTTCCGCTCGTCCGAAGCCTTTATTCCTTTCGACTCGTCTCGTTTATTGCTTCAGATCCACATCAGTTTCTTCTTGCGGTTGTTGAACTTTACTTTTCGTGGTCCATTTACTCTGTACATTACCTTCAAGTCGTCAATAAACCTAATTCATTTTGAACCAATGGACCGAGTCCTGCGCTTTGGGATGCGAAGTGGTGCAGGGAGAAAAATGAACAATCTGCTTCAATTTGTTACTTTTTTGTGAAACAGTTTATTGTTGGATTAGCTATCATTGATCGTGATTATATGTAGGTTTCATGGCAAGTTAAGATCAGAATTATATTTCAAACTACTGTGTGATATTTTGCACTTCTATGAATAACAACGTTAATTACCCACGAAGAATATATCATTGTTTAAGCTTCTACTCGTTAAAGATGTCAAATTCTCATAAGTAGAACACGTGAAAGGGCGTATAATTATTACATTAACTGCATTACTGATTCATATGCACAAATGAAGAACCAAGGACCATTCTGTGTCAGCAACAGAAACAAGAAATGCCATCTTAGCCCACTCTCATCCTCATACAAAAATGTGAAGTACTAGAATGTCCGTTGTTAACCATTGATAGCTCCATGTCACAGTAGCGTTTCGAACAGTCCGATACAAGTTACCCGTCACACAGTCTCGTCGTTAGACATTCGACGTCGTCGTCGACGTATAATGAAGCTCCTGCAAACGGAACCGTTGCGGTCTCGCACCGACATGCTGATTACCAACGCGAATATTGTCGTACAGTAATGGGTTTGTTCGTAGAAACGTGGACAGTAGAATCGTCGAAGGAAAAAATGATTATTTAGCGCCAATTAGAAGCGGACGCCTAACGATTCGAACGACCGGTGTAATCCTCCCTTTTGTTTTTCTATCGTATGACCACCGTATTCCCGATGCGAGCGTTCGTCTTCCTGGACAACGGATCGTACAACTTTGACTCGATGGAACTGAATAACCAACTCTGTCGAAGTTGACTAGGGACGTGACTCGTTATTTATCTTCGCGCAGAGTTCTGTGTACAGACGTGGAGGGTTAACGTTCGGGAAACATTGTGCATACTAATTGCGTTACTTTTTCATGTTGGCGTGTGTTCGATTAGTATTGGTATATTCTGTCTATTGTAATAAATCAGGTGTCTGGAAGTCCGAGTTCATAAATTCCCAGATTTCCAAATTGATAGGTCTTCAAAACAAGGATCAGAAATGTAACAATTCAACTGGAGTATCTTCGAGTTTTTGTAAATTGAGGACATGGGAGTTTCAGGATATATGAATCCAGAAATGTGGAGATTTAGGGACATAGGAATGTAAAAATGTAGAGATACATCTCAATACAACACTTACATATGTGTTCCATACATGCTATTGTATATACATAGCATATATGAAATTTTAACTTGTAAGACGATAAGTAAGATTTCAATATTCCCTATAAGTCTCGATTGCATTTATAAATTAGAACCTGCGAGCAAGCGTTCAAAATGTATAATCATACGAGCGGATATAAGCTAAGCTCGGTACCTTCCGGTAGATCTAATACGTTAAAATTTCCGTTGAACCCGAGCCGGGTGTTGAAGTCCCGTTGGTCGGCGTTCAACGATTGCCTCAACTTGAGCTGGTGATTACTCGGTTAACAAGAAAGTATCGCTTCGCGAAGATAAATTTCTTCCCCGTACGCCTGTAGTCACACCCGTTCTCTTCGTCTGTGCAAGGCCTGCGGTAGCAACGTTCTCCTCTTGCCGCGTTTTATAAATCTGCACGCCCTACATCTTGAAATGTCCGTTACACGTCTTCGTACACGCGGTCAGTATGTATTTACAAGCTTTTTACCTTGAACATACGCGATCTTTATGCCGTGGATACGGAACGGTTTCCGAGCGCGCAGAAATCGCGCGCCGATAGAGAAAGAGGACGAAGGCGAGGGCGAGCTAAAGGATCGGCTTTTAATTACGATCGGTGCGCGCGTGTTCAACAGACCCGAACGAGAAAAATAACTAGTGCCTCTCCTTTCTGGCGAGCCACGCGAATTTTATTCCTGTCGTCGTGCGCGCATACACGCGCGCTATTAATGACCCGCGTTAAGATATATCGATGTGCCGGCAACTTCTGCATCGGTTCCTCATAGGTACAACGAAACCAGAGATTAAGCGGTTTAATCGTTCGATTAATTACTGGACGATATGAATGAATGATTAAGCACCGTATTAACTCCTGAACGATCAACCACCGAACAGCGTCGCGGGCGGTTGATGCAACACCCATTTTCAACCATAATCAAACTTTCAGTACCTGCCTGAGCATTCAATTCTTCACAGTATTACTCACTCTCGCCGATTTAATAGGATAGAAAATTTCAGCGAATTCTTGGGATAAAACATTTACTCCTTATTCTATTTATACATGTTGGATAGGGGTAGGTTTTTACTTATGTAAATGTTATTTGTAGGAAAAATGAATTAAAGTTGTGCGGATCAAACGAAATTTCTTTAGGTGATGTTTTAGTGTCTAAAGCGACTTTTGATTTCTTATATTAACATGAAAATATATGGTTTGCTCCATAACGAAATAGTACATACATTTCTTTTTAAACACAATCCTAAAAAATTCATTGTCAGACTCTTTATCAGTTGGTGAATAAAATACATGTACACAAAATCTTCAAACTTTGTCACGATGAAAGTAGTCACTAATTGCTATGATTTTATTTTATGCCTGTTATCTTCGTTTATACACTGGTTACTGCTTATGACATGAATTATAAACCATACAAATTCTTCGTTCCTATATATAACTTTGATAACTCCCAACGAAATACCTCAGAAAATCTTGAATCAAATAAAAGTAATGATCTCGAATATAGCTTTGCTAATATCGAGTATTTAACTAGCCTTGGCGTTGACTGGTCATGAGGGTCAATTAGAGTCCCAGTATGGGGTTGTAATTATACCTGTCGTGTCTAGGCAGCGTAGTGATAAAATTTACCGATGATAACAACGATATATTCTTCTTTGAACGTAGATTTGCATCGTGTGGCATTGCGAGCATGAAATTCTTAGCTGAATGAGCGGCAAGAAAAAATTAATCAAGGAAACTGTAAATTACGCATAGTTGGTGATCCGGTATACCTTGAAGCAATGGGAAAGTGAAATGGAGTGCAGTCGTTTCGAAAACACTTGAGACGATATTTCCTTAGTCGCGTTTTGAGTAAGCTAGGAAATATTTGTCGAATAACCAGTTATGCTATTGTACGCGTGCAAGGTTTGTCGATTGCTACTTTTATAACAATTCTTGTCATGATAGCAGTGAAATTCAATGTATCGATGCAGATTTTACATATTTTTATTTCTGAGCTATATTTCATCAGATGAATTTTTAAATTTTACTTCTTCAAGATTCCCATGTTTTTAAATTTACAAATTCACGATCGGTATTTTTAGATTTCCAAATTCTCTAATTCTGAAGTGTTAAAATTTCCAAATTTCAAATTGATTAAATTCTTGAATCTCCAAAGAGTCACTTGGTCATCCCGACGTAGATAAATTCAAAGTATCGCATAGAAAAATCGGAGTTACGCCAATGTCTGCTCGTAAACCAGTTTAGAAAGCAAGTCCGAACGCGATCGGTGAACGACATCGAAGGCAATTGGTTGCTGGCGACGCTCGACGGGTAATAATTACCGGCGGTCGATAAACAGTGCCGATTTTCTCGGCGAGAGCCACCATCTCGCGCAAGCTATCCTACTAATCACCACATGTTTCTTGATGCTCCAGTTAGGTAGTCCCCCAAAGTCCTTACGATCCGCAACCACCTGCGATGTAATAGCAGCCTCCCGTTGCTCCCTCTTCTCCGTCGGTAATATCTTGACACCGTCGGGCAAAGTGCCCTGTGCGCAGCTGCGTAGATCCGGCAGGGGCACAGCTTCCACGCGTTCATAGTGGTGGCAAATGCTCAACCGAGGACCCCCAAGATCAGGGATCACCGGTTTCTATGTATGCCAACCGAGGATGGGCCGCTCATCGAACTACCCACCTTTATGTATTCATGCGCATAGTTGTGTTCCACTCGCATGGCACAAGAGCACCGTGTGCCACGGTGGTGTTTAAGAGCGAAGGAACGCTGATTATACGGCTCTAACGCCTCCAGCTACGGCCTGCATGTTAAGCCTCCTTCTCCCGCACCTCCCATGATTAGGGACGATCTCCCTGGCCATTCTTTCTCTTTCTTTTCGAACCTACGACCCTGATCGTGTATCCTGTTGCTTTTGTCTATTCGATGGCCTGTCTCCCGTTTCCTTTTTGCTTCAGCCTCATGAGACGGCAGATCTTACCTGTAATAATTCTTTTTGTTTCCCGCGACATGTGCTATTATAGTTTTTATCGAACGCTACTTTTCTCGAGACATGCTAATGATTTTGACTTCGTTAATGTTAGAGGTGATTGTTTTGAGCTGACATTCGTTATTAATACTGTGTAGTCGAGGGAGACTTAACAAACGATCCGATATTAGCGCTTTCACGTCGAAGAAGGATCGAGAGCAAGACACACGCAACAGTCGGTCCGAGGGTTACTTTCATCGACTTGGAACGAGAATCGTAGCCGAGGGTCTGCAAAGTCCATTTGTTATTCCGCCCCTGGTCGAGAGCAGCTTTTCTTCAGCTGCATACATAGCTAGGGTCTCTCTTTGAGTCGTGTTTTTCTTCCTCTCCGCTGTAGCTCGGACCTTTAGCGCAAAAAGCAACGTCTAACCCCGCTCGTAATGATATTCATTTGCGAGACCCTTGGTGGATATAAATTAATGAACGCGTTCCTCTGTGTTTTGTTTTATTGCGCACATTGTTTTGTTCTCTGCATACGTTAAATCACCGATAACGAGCGACGAGTCCTTACGCCATATCCGACCGGTAATTACACGGGGTTATCATCTTCTTCTGGTCACGGACATCGCGTGGTAACACTGTATACGGAATGGTAGCTTGTAAATTAATTTTCTCTTGTCCGACCAGTTGATTACACCGCGGACGAAACTAGCTCGGTATCTGTTCAAGTAAAATTAACACCACCGTGGCTGAAGCAAATCGAACCAGATAATGCGTATCTATGATCAAGTATTGTGGCGCGATCACACCCGCAATTAAGAAGCCAAAGAGATACCGAGTTTCCTCCGAGATTGTTCTACAAGTCGTCGCGATAAGCGCGTTGCTTTAATTAGGAAAAATTCCTCGATTACCAGACTCGTTCTATCGGGAGCAATATTCGAAATCAACGGGTTCGCACAAAGTTACAAGGTTATAGACCGGACTGAAATTCCAGGAAACCCTTCATTCATCTTTCGTGACTAGCTCGGCCCGTTTACCCTCTTAACGGTTCGTGCCTTTTCCTTTGTTTCAGTAAAAATAAACCGCTTTTTCATTTGGTGTATTTGATTTTAATTCTTTATTCCCCGTTTTGCTTAAATTGCAAAGTTTACTGATTTTAATTTTGTGGCAAAGAAATTGAACGGCACTTCATGTATTTGAATGAATGTTGTCAATTATTTACTTGAATTATTATCATTTTTATTTAAAAGACCTAATAAAATTGATAAACGAAATTTTGTTTTCTGATAATAAATTTGTTACCAACGAGTGTTAGAAGATGCAAGTATACGTGTCGATGCATAGAGACTGAAAGGTATCTAGAGTGTATCGAGATCCATGATTGTATGGCGTGAATCACGTTGAAAGAAGCAGGTTTTCGAGACTGTACACGGTGTATTCGCCTCAGGCTCTGTCTCGCATACCTGAAGAAGAACCTGCGGCCCCGCCGTGTTATTAAAGAACCGGAGGGTCTCCGCTTCTTCCTCTTGCTCCTCTTCTTCTCCTACCGTATCGTTCCGTGCTGTTGATGCTTCTCTGTGTTGAAGCGTACAATTCTATACCGCGAATCTTATTTTTTTATCTCCTCCATTATAGATTATTATTTTCTGCCTCGTACTTTCGCGTGGACGTTGATGGCTGATGGATTTGCAAAATCTGTCTTACTTCTGCGATAGAAACACGACCACTGGCAATTTTATTTGCATTTATAATATAATTACATATTAGGTACCTTAACATTACCTGTATATTTTATGACCAATGGCAAATGTTTAATCATTACTATGTGTAAGTATTTTTGTTTATATATTCAGTTAAAATTAGTTGCAGTTAACATTTTTAACCCTTTGGTCCATATCGAGTCATGTGGATATTATAGTAAAAATACAAATCCAAACATTTGTAAGATGACTAAGGTTGGAGTTCAATACTTCCTTAAACTTGAAGTTTCAGGTTCCTTATCATTTCAAGTTTTCTTATTTGTTTTTCAGTAATAATTAGATGTGGCAACTATCGAAAAAATCATGGGCTAAGGGGTTACTTCACTTCATCTTGAATGTGTGAATAAATCCTGCAACCTAAATACTGTGTCTTATGGTCCAAACTTATATTTTTATAGTTTTATTCAGAACCACGTCAGCTACCTCCCATTTTATGGACCACTAGCTGTGAGACAACCTGTATATCTTATCAGATTTTACGCAGAGTTCGTATGTCAATGCAAAAACATACGCAGTCCAATTATGATACTTTATTCAATAAAATATAGTCGAAGTTACATCACATAGACTTCCGTCAAACCTCGTGCGGCGGATACGGTTAGGTTAAGTATTAGATTACGGTGTTAAAAAGTCGAAAATTACAGGAAAATTGTTGTAACGAATGCGAACAATCTTTCCAGACAGGACGAAATCGGTCGTATTTTTTTCGAGGGAAAGGTTTATCGCAATTTTCCTTTCGCTATGATAATCGTCGAGGAGCCATTGCCCAACACGAGGCTGGCAACGATCGATGATCAACCGATTCGTGGCAAGCATAAGCGCTCGATCGTCTCGAATCGAGACGTTTTCCGTTTCTGCGGTCACGAGCCGATTCCGGGCCATTATCGCGATTAAGCCTCCGGGGTCCGTTGGATCGCCCGTGCCTTCGATTCCCCCGCCTACCATCTCCCATATGCTGCGCTGCTGACGATTATGGTAATAATACGTTTGCGCGTATCGCAGCTTGCAACAATGATACAGATACCGGCACCAGGTTATGTTGCCCCGTGGATTCCGTAAAGGGCATTGTCTTCTATGTTCTAAGACCCAAATGTGTGTCGCAATCTTTCCTGATCCCTCGGGTTTCAGCGATTAATGACTCTCTTTAACATATTTCGTGCTACACGAAATCTCAATCTTTTTGGGATAAATGACTGGTGGAGCTGGGATCTTGGGGTTGGAAGTTGGGAGTTTGGTATTTTGGGGTTTGAGAAATTTGGGGGTTTGTAGTTCAGGAAATTTAGGAGTTTGGGAAATTTGGGAGTTTGGAATTTTGTAGTTTAGGAAATTTGGGAGTTTGGAATTATGGGGTTTGGAAAATTTGGAAGTTTGCAATTTGGAAATTTGGGATGTTAAGGTTTGGAATTTTGAAAATTTTGGAAGGGTGGGATTTGGAATTTGGAAATTTTGGGAGGATGGGATTTAGAATTTGGAAATTTTGGAAGGGTGGGATTTGGAATTTGGAAATTTTGGGAGGGTGGGATTTAGAATTTTGAAATTTTGGGAGGGTGGGATTTGGAATTTGGAAATTTTGGGAGGGTGGGATTTGGAATTTGGAAATTTTGGGAGGGTGGGATTTGGAATTTGAAAATTTTGGAAGGGTGGGATTTGGAATTTGGAAATTTTGGAAGGGTGGGATTTGGAATTTGGAAATTTTGGGAGGGTGGGATTTGAAATTTGGAAATTTTGGGAGGGTGGGATTTGGAATTTGGAAATTTTGGGAGGGTTGGATTTGGAATTTGAAAATTTTGGGATGTTAAGATTTGGAATTTTGGAAATTTTGGGAGGGTGGGATTTGGAATTTGGAAATTTTGGGAGGGTGGGATTTGGAATTTTGAAATAATAAGAGCTTAGAATTTGAAATTTTGAAATTTTGATGGGTTAAAATTTGGAATCTTGAAATTTTGGGGCGTTACAATTTGAAAACATAGTACTTGGAATTTAGAATTCATAGAAAAATGGAATATCAGAAATTTAATAGAAAATCCCAAAATTGTAATTTTGCTAACCAAATATGAAACCGCATGCACGTCCGGTAGCCGGAAGCAGCGTGTATACCACAGGTTCTCCTGCCAACTTCCCCTACGCGTACAGCATGTAATTACCAAAATCAGGATTTCTCCGATCAATCTCAGAATGATCCGTTCATTAGAGGCAATTAATTTGACGAAGCACAGAAATATTTCGAATTTCAATCACGTATTCACTTTCGCTAGTGAGACTTGCTAATCGAAGTATTTCGAATAAAGTAGGAAGTATTTAAATAATCGAGCAAAGAATTAGAAGGAAGGAGAAAGTCGCGAGAAGTGTAAGAAAAAGGGAAATTCAAGTCGGAAATATTATTCAGAATCAGCTACCCCGTATTCAGGGGTTTACATTAGTTGCGAGACACCCTGTATAATACACATAGCAGTTAGTATACAAATATAATATTACAAACAAACGAACAGCAATTTCGTGTAGATCCAGGTACTCTAAAATAGCATATGTTTTACCCTAAAATATTGTTGAAAAAACAAGTAGTTAAATAATTGCATTGAAAAAGTTTTCTTAAAATTTACATTAAAAGTCCTGTTAAAAACGTGTTATAAACCATAGTCAAATTGTGTTGGCTCGTGTAGAAAGTTTTCATAAAATATTTAGTTAAATCTTGCAGGAAAGAGTTTTAGGATGTTTAATTACTATGCAAACCGGGTTCAGTATTATAATAGCACGTGATTGGCGGTTGTATATACTCATCACTATTCATAGGACGAGCACGTTCGAAGCTACAGCTTCGTTAGAGCTATCCACCCTGTTCCGCATAATGACGTAATTAGCGCGAGCCCTTGGTCCAAGGGCTACCTGTACCGACTCACCCTTCTCACGCTTTCGTAATGGCTCTCGCACGAAGTCACCTGAAAAACTAGCGTCGCGTGCACCATTAATCCTCCTGGCGATTAGAGTATCTATCCAGAAGTATCTGCGCTGAAACCTTTGTTCCTTGTTACGCGGCATAATGTATCAGTTAGCGCATACATCAAGCCGAGATTAAATTTAATTAATGCACCATGGCTGATCAGCTAATTGTCGGGCATATTAGAGGAATCCTCAGCCTACTGACAGAGTTACACATTAATGGTTAATTAAAGAATAGTTTATTAAAAGAGGAGAAAGATGTTACTCGATAAAATATGCAATTGTAATATGAAGAAGAGGTGTAAATGCATGTAGCAGTGTGTTTCACGGGTAGCCGTACAATATACATTGAAATAAATAATTACGAAATTCTATAAGAAACCTTATAGAAGAGATAATTTGTCCATCATTTCTAGATCTCATCAGTTCTGATCAACCTTCGTGAATCTATCCGAGTTTTGCAATCGTGATACCTGAACGTATCCTCTGTGGCCTTTTATTTTATCCTAATCACGCGAATTATAGTGAAGAAACTCAGGAATGTATCAGTTATCAAGGTGGTAATTTGTTGACACGGTAACCTAATTGCGATGAAGGCAAACATAAAATGATAAATTTTACATTCCTTTTTTTATGCAAAAAAATTAGCGAATTTCCGACCTTGTATTTGTTTTAGTTTAGTATTGCAAATTTCATTTTGGAATTTTCTCAAATTTTCACATTTACTGAATTTAATGTTCTATTTGAAAATTCTCAAGCTTGCTATATTGACATATCTTCGAATTTTCAAGTTTTTATATTTCCAAATTTTTTAATTTCTAATTTATTAATTCCTCAATTTTCCAATTTCCCAGTTTCCCAATTCCACAATTTTTCAAATTTCCAATTCTCTTATTCCTCACTTTCCTAATTCCCTAATTTCCCAATTCCCTAATTTCTCAATTCCCTAATTCCCCAATTTCCTAATTTCCTAATTTCCTAATTCCTTAATTTCCCAATTCCTTAATTTCCCAATTCCTTAATTTCCCAATTCCCTAATTCCCAAATTTCCTAATTTCCCATTTCCCTAATTTTCTAATTCCCTAATTTCCCAATTCCCTAATTTCCCCGTTCCCTAATTTCCCCGTTCCCTAATTCCCCAATTTCCTAATTTCCCAATTCCTTAATTTCCCCATTCCCTAATTCCCCAATTCCCTAATTTCTCAATCCCCCAACTTGCCCATTCCCTAATTTCCCAATTCCTTAATTTTGCAATTTTCCAATTTCCTAATTCCTCAGTCTGCCAATTTCCTAAATCCCCAATTCCATAATTCCCTAATTTTGCAATTCCTTAACTCCCCAATTTCTCAATTTCTGCAACTTTCAAATTTGCAAACTCTGACCTTCTCGAATTCAAAATTTCCCAATATTGCAATTTAAGTCCTCCTAAAATCAAACCATCACATTTTGCTTCACCACCCTATATTACAATAAAACCATCACATTCACCTTCGTCACTGCCAAAGACCCATTTCGAAATTGCGTGTACAGTAATTTTCGAAAGGCCCGTAGCAACATAAAAATCGATGTATCCGAAGAAAAAGTCTCCCTTTCTCGCCGGAAAGATCCGCGGCGCGATACAAGTGGCGTTCGAGGCGTAATCGCGCGGTGAAACGCGCCGCTCGATGTCACTTCTCGCATGGCTGCATCGCAAAAATCGGAGCTACAAGCCGGAGTCACGATTTTCTTAACTGCGTATTCTTATCGATAATCGAGCCACTGGGCGAGTCGGTGAAAGTTTGAGAAACTTGGCCGGACATCGAGTTAGACGGGCTTATCCGGCGTTGTTAAATCGAGAAATATGTAGAGCGGACTGCTCGTCGAAATGCCGCGCTCCTATATATCTGGCCGATTAATGATCGAGCAGAAACGTGTTACCGTCGGGGAACAGCAGCATCAAGTTTCCTTTTGCCGCTTCTTTTACTTTTATTCTGCCAACGAATAGAAATTTCAAGCCGTTATTGAAGGATAACAGGTTGCCTGATCGAGCACGCTTGTACTTACTTATATACTAGTGCCATAAATTTTGTATCTGATAAAAGTCGATGTAGCGGATCAATTAAAACGTGGACCGATGTCGTTTAATCGTTGCCATGTTGCAATACAGTTATCTTTCGATATATTCCGAATGACCACCTGTTCAATGCATGTTGAAGGGCATTTCTCTCAGGGTCATACTTGTTCTTGCATTTTTTTCTGGGAAGTTTATTGCTAATGCGGAAATGGATTGTATCGAGGTATTGAACTTTGCTTTTGATGGGTGGGATAGGTAAACTTCAAATGTTCGATTCTCTAATTCCCAATTCGCTAATTTTTCCATCGCTTAAATTCTTAATTCTCTAATTTCGCAATACCTCAATTTCCCAATTCTCTAATTTCCGCACTCCCTAATTTCCCAATTTTCTAATTTCCACACTCCCTAATTTCCCAATTTTCTAATTTCCACACTCCCTAATTTCCCAATTTTCTAATTTCCCAATTCCCTAATTTCCACACTCCTTAATTTCCCCATTCCCTAATTTTCCAATTCCCTAATTTCCCAAATCCCTAATTTCCCAATTCCCTAATTCCCTAATTCCCTAATTCCCAAATCCCCAATCCCCTAGTTTCCCAGTTCCTTAATTTCCCCATTCCCTAATTTCCTAATCCCTAAATCCCCCAAACCCTCAACCTCCAAACTCCCAAATTTCCAAATTCCCAAACCCTCATCCTTCAACTTGAAACCTCCTCACCCAAAAGCCATATCACCAAGAACAGTTATACAACAAACTCGTATCTCTAATTCCCTCTCTTGTAAACTTCGAAAAGTGAGATTTACAATTTCCTCCCAATATGCCACTAATATCCTTCAAGACGTCAGATTTATGCGTGAAAATTGCCTCATGCCGAGTACAATTACAGTCAATCGTTGCATCCACAGTTTGGAGTTGTCGTCGTAACTAAGCGTTTCTACGACCGTCGCTCGAATGTAAAGCATGTTTTACATATTCCAAGCCGAGCGGATAGTTTCCTTTCTCGAGAGTTGCCTTTTTCGTCAGAAAACTGAGCTGAAACCGAGAACCTCGCTAGTAAACCTGTACTTTCATAGCACCGCTTTTGGCAGCGTGTTCCACGATCGCGACACAAAGTGACCGACGTCCGTTAATCTTCCAGAACGTGCGAGTACACGTATTTATTTGCAATCGATCAAACGCCGGGATAGACGCTTTACGACGTGAAAACGCGATCGACAAACATGGGATCGACTACAGTCAATTAAACGTTGATCTATTTCTCGTGTTGCGAAAAAGTCGATCAAGGAAGTCATACATTTTGTCGAACCGTTTCTATCATTGCCTCTTTTCACTGATTAAAGGCCGCTTTGTATCCTCTTATTCTTTACCATCATATTTTTAGTTAATTCTGTTTTAAATACTGTTTTCATTTATAGTCAAAATTCAACCTATCGAAGGTATTTTTGCTGGCAGCAATTTTAGAATTTAGTTGAAGTTTGATTATTACGTGTTCGATTACTGCGCGTTGGTTAACTACGCGTTAGATTACCACGCGTTAGATTCCTACGCTTAGAATTACCACGGGTTGCATTACTACGCGTTGGACTAATATGCGTTGAATATCTACGCGCTGGATCACTACGCGTTAGATATTCACACGCTGGATTACTACGCGTTAGATTACCACGCATCAGATTCCTACGCTTAGAATTACCACGCGTTGCATTATTACGCGTTGGATTACTACGCGTTAGATATCCACACGCTGGATTACTACGCGTTAGATTACCACGCATCAGATTCCTACGCTTAGAATTACCACGCGTTGCATTATTACGCGTTGGATTACTACGCGTTAGATATCCACACGCTGAATTACTACGCGTTAGATTACCACGCATCAGATTCCTACGCTTAGAATTACCACGCGTTGCATTATTACGCGTTGGATTACTACGCATTGAATATGCACGCGCTAGATTACTATACGCGTTGGATCACTACGCGTAAGATTACCACGCATTGCATTACCACGCGTTGCATTACTACGCGTTGGATTACCACGCGTTGGATAACTACGCATTATCCGAAGCTGCCGCTCTCGCGTCTGCGCGTGCGTAATCCTCGCGCTCTGATTGATTCATGTTTTTCCTTAATAATTCAAAAACGAAGTTTTAAACCCCATTTTTGCAAAGAAAAATCTTATTCAGTCAGCTACATTTCATAGACCTACTCTAGTTGTGAGGCACCCTGTATGATGGCACAACGATTACACAATATTCTACAAAAAATTAATCCAGCGAGTATAAAAATTTCAGTATAGATGCAGATAATATTTATTTAGAATTTGAAAATAACGTCTTCATGAATCCCAGAATGGTTCCATCCCAGTCGATTAAATAATCGACGGTGAAGCAGTTTATTAGCCGTTTCTGATGGAAAATAATTAAACGACACTGGACGCGTAATGGGTTGCCTTAAACGGCGACGCGTAAGAAACGCGGGTCGTTAAAGTCCGTTCGAGTTACGATACTCGATGAAAAAATCTTAGCTGGTTTCATTAAAGCGCTATTAAGTTCGCGCCCGCGTATAAAGGTGTTATTAGACGCAATTATGCTAACTGGGAGAAATAAAGGGAGCAGAAGGGGAAGTTATCGAGTTGCAAGAACGTGTAAAGAAAATCGGAAGCGAGGTATGCGTAAGTGACTTGCAGTTCGTATTCGACGTTCAAAACGATTTTCTTAATTGAGAAGTCTAGAGGGTACGGTTGAATAAGGTTGCACCACGCTGATCATCTCTTGTTTGTCATTTCAAGCTGTTATTCGGTTGATGATTATATTCATCCTCGATTGCCTTTGAGTCGCTGCTCTCGTTTAGAACTGCGAATTCTCGCTGCGATATATTCGCTTAGTCATAAATAATAATTAGTTCCGTATACGGTTGGCGTTTTGATTTGTCATTCAGAAATACTGTGCTGGAAGATTGTAATGGAAATTTCACACTATGGTTGAGTGTGGTGAAATGAGGGATTTCATTGGGGATTTTTGATTTGATACGGGAGCTGAGAACTATATTTTTATTTTCACGTTTCTGGATTCCTAAATAGTCACTTCGATAATTTCGGAATTTCTCAATTTCTCAATTTCTCAATTTCCCAATTTCCCAATTTCCCAATTTTCCAATTTTCCAATTTTTCAATTTCCCAATTTCTCAATTTCTCAATTTCCCAATTTCCCAATTTCTCAATTTCCTAATTCACCAATTCTCCTTTTCCTCAATTTCCCTATTTTTCAATTTCTTAAGTGTCTCATTTCCCAATTTCCCCATTTCCCAATTTTCCGATTTCTCTATTTTCCCATTTCCCCATTTTTCAGTTTCCCAATTTTCTCAATTTCTCTAATTTCCTCTATTTTTCCAGTTTCCTAATTTTCCCATTTTCTCATATTCTCATTTTCCAATTTTCCAATTTTCCCATTTACCAATTTACCAATTTTACAATTTCTCGATTTCTCATTTTTCCTATTCCCTAATTTCCCAATTCACTATCTTCCCAATTCCCTAATTACCAAATTCTCCAATTTCCAAAACAATAAATTTCCCTAGAAATTCTTAAATAATTCCATGACCAGAGACCTTCATTTTAATTTCCATTCGGTCATTCAAGTTGTAGTATCATTCAATTTCACTTTTTCGAGTTTGTCGAGTTCAGATAAGCATAAAATTGGCGTGGAACAGAATCGCGCGAAAACATGGCAACTTTACGCCAGAATCGTACGCGTCCCTCTGTTTACCGAGTCATCTGGCGTGCTCAGTCAACGAGGTCAGAAACACGATGGTGTTGCGATGCTGATGACCTCTAACCATCCTCGTACCTTTCTACCAGCTTCTGGAAAGTCATGTTCCTCCTCGCCCTGCCGCGTTTCTTCTACGTGAAGCTTTTGCATCGTTTCGCTTTCTTTCCACGTTGCATCCATATTTCTTAAATTAAATTTCCATGCACAACCCAAGATTAAATTATTCACTTTCTTAAGTGATTCAATGGTCGCTTTAAGTACTTATTAATTAATAAATAATTTACTTTTAAATATTTAACAAAAATAACATTATGTTTTAATTTTGGTTAATAATTAATTTTTGTAAAAAGAAATTCTTTGTAGAGAGTGATGTACAGTGATATATCACCTGTCCCCGGAAATTAATTTGCATTCTCTTTCGATTAATTGCTCGAGATAAGCGGACCAGTCGTTGTATAATCGACACGAGATCATTTTAATTTAATCGATAAATTTTACCGCAATTTTTTTTTGCCCACAAAAAAGTCGAAGCATTGCTCGAAACTGTGTTACAGCATACGAAACAATACGTAAGTTTGGAGAAGAATAAATCGCCTCTACTCTGAATAACTCTCTATTACAATTTATCTTATCACACCCTGTAGCAATCAGCGAGCTAAATGTTACAAGCATCCTATCAGATAAATCTGAAATTTTATAAAATGTTATGCGATCAGATCTTGAATTCTTCTGTCACATCACTCATCGTCGAATTAAAAAACGCAGCGAATAAAAAGTAAATAATCACCGAATGATTCTCTCTGCAGCTGGTGCAGCCATCGCACTGACAGATACCTGATCGGACAAGTATCTATCGACAGATTCGATCGATTTACGCCAGCTACCAAGAACGCAAACCGGGTTTCCTTGCGAGAGAATAGGACAAACGTATCATGGACTGGTGTGTTCCATGCATTAATGCATGAAGATAGTGTATCGACACACCCCGTCTTGTAAGGGACGATACATAAGTGTGTACGGTCTTATCACACGTGGGTCGTCACCTGTCCGGAACAAGTCCCTTTCTTAGCATACTCGTGCAAACCGTTCGTGTTAATGTCTCTTTCCCGATTTACTGGCCAACTTCAGCTTACAGAAATTCGCGTGTACGGTCTGGCCGTTTAAGCGCTTCTCTACGAAAATTGTGTGCGTTGGAATAAACTTTAAATGTCTGAGAGGAAATTTATTGCTGGGGTGGGTAAGCGTGTGAGAAGATAGAGAAAAGATTCTTTTGGAAGAAATTTTTAGTTTTCTGTGTAGTCGTTTTGAAGCTTGATATGTTTATGTTTGGTGAATTTAATAGGTGGAAATTTGGGAATTTAGAGATTTAGGGATTGGAGAGTTTAAGGAGTTGGAGAGTTGGAAATTTAAGGATTAGAGAATGTAGGAGTTTGGGGATTTGAGAACTTGAGGATTTAGAAGTTTGGACATTTGGGGGTTTGTGAAGTTGGAAATTTGGGAATTTAAGAAGTTGGGGATATGGGAACTTGGGGATGTGAGAACTAAAACCTGTGGGAACTTGGGGATCTAAGAATTGGAGGATCTTGGGATTTGGGGATCTAGGAATTTGGAGATCTAGGAATTAGGGGATTTGGGATTTGGGGGACCTTGAAATTTGAGGATCTGGGAATTTGGGGATTTTGGAATTTGGGAATCTTGGAATTTGTGGATCTGGGAGTTGGGGGATCTTGGGATTTGGGGATCTGGGAATTGGGGGACCTTGGAATTTGGAGATCTTGGAATATGGGGATCTTGGAGTTGGGGGATTTTGGAATTTGGGGATCTTGGGATTTGGAGATCTGAGAATTTGGGGATCTTGGAATTTGGTGATCTTGGGGTTGAGGGATTTTGGAATTTGGGGATCTTGGGATTTGGAGATCTGAGAATTTGGGGATTTTGGAATTTGGTGATCTTGGAATTTGGCGATCTTGGAATTTGGTGATCTGAGAATTGGGTGATCTTGGTCTTTGAAAATTTTAGAATTTGTTAGAATTTGAATCTGTAACCTTAGGAATCTAGGAATTTGTGGATCACTTAACTTAAAGATTAAAAACTCAAAGTTCCATTTATTTAGTAATTTAAAAATTGAAGTATTCGTAAGCTTAAGAATTTAGAAATTTCAAGATTTGAATACTTTCAAATCCAACCTTAATTTGAATTTTCAACCTACCTTCATTTTCTCAACACTTCTCAAACTATTCCCCAACTTCTTTCTCTATCCATTGTTCAATTCCTAGAAAGTGTCCACACCACAAAAGATTTTGACCAAAAAACTGAAGGACACTTCGAAGTTGTTCAGCATATGCATATGGACCATTTCGCTGGTTCCTATGCTTAGTCGTCGTTGGAGTGCAGTGTCCATATTTGACATGTTTCGGGTATGGTCTGTTGGTTATCATTGATATATTTGAGAACCGAATACGGTTAGAAGGGATGCCTGAGGGAACTATTCTTTTTCGCTCGTGGGCGCCTCGAAAACGTGAGCAAACATTGTAATGGCGATCCGTGCTGGCTACCGACTGTTAATGTCTCTTGACCACTTCTTTCGTGAGTGATCTCACCGTCGATCAACAATGTTCGTGTATTTAACCGAGCCACGGTTCAATGTATTCATGCATTACCGAAAACTGATAGCACGCGTGTTACAACCATTGTTTGTCACTTTGTATCAGGTTTAATCATCGGTCGAATAACAATTAACACATTGACTACCTTTTACTGAAGACCAGCAGTTTAATTTTAATGACATCAAAAACTTGAAAGAAAAACAAGTTACATTTCTAATAAAAATGTAATCATTACGTTTGTAATAAGTTCTGTATGTACTCATTTTCGTGTGATAATGAATTTGATGATTATTTAAGTTCACATGAAATTTTGTTATGTTCCCTTAATAATTGTGTTCTATTTTTCTGTTTCAGGTAAGTGATACATGACAGTGTCTGATCAGACTTCCGTGTGGATCGATTCTATTCAAGGTCAGACCTAATGTATCCACTTAACATACATGCAGACGTACATGTCTAAATATACATATGTGTGTGAATATATGTGTGTGTATGTGCGTGTGGGTTTGTATGTACATCTGCATAAACTAGATTCAGCATCTTCGCCATTCCAAGAAGACATCAAATAATTGCACGAGTATGCAAATACCAGTGAAAGTTGTTAATTAATGTTATTGATGTATTCCTTCCTTATCGCCACATGTCCAGGTTGTCAGAGTTTCCGTTTATTAAAGGTGGCATCCGCTTTGCATAAAATTCACCCATGCAGACGTGAAGCTTGAAATACACTTGTTAAAATACACTGCTTATAATGGAATTTAGTAATCTGACTTAACCCAGAACTTTCTTACAAGATTTGTAAACAAGTAAAAGTCCAGGAAATCATCCAAAAAATATTGCGATCTTCGGCACGTTCAGATTCGTGATTCGATTTAACCATTGCGCTCTTGCCAACTGATTTCTATCACGGTGGCAGCAATGGCACGAGCAATTGATCGAGTAGAGTTGGTCAACGAATCCGTAACGAGGCTATTGTCTTTGTCGCCGATTGCTCTGGTCGCGACGCCTTCCTGACGGTGTCGCCGTCTGCAAAAAGCACGCTTCTAACACCGACTGGCCACTACATAATTAATTAAATGGACAGCGAACGGTAGCTGTACTCTTAACTGACTATTAATTAGAGTTACATACATTGCCGTAATTATAAGAGCATTTTTACCTCGGATGGGTCAAGTCTCTTTGACAAACGTTCTACATGTGATCAAGTGATCTTCAGAGGATTGAGAATGTGGCTAATATAGAAATATAGGGATCTGGATTTTTGAATACTTTAAAAAATCATGTGACAAGTGATCTTCAGAAATTTGACTATATGGGTAATGTACAAATATAGGGATTTGGATAGTCATCTGCTAGAATTGCAATTCTACATTCACAGCTTCTAAATTTTCTTACCATCTTGGCTACTCAATTTCGTGTCCATACTACTTAAAATTTATGTACCTAATTTCCTCTCGTTTATCCAATTTTATCAACTCCAGAATATCCAGGAGTTCATATCTTTTTCTCCGAGATTGCTTATTCATTTTCTCAATTTATTTCCAGCTTAAAAACAGATACCGGTTATAGAACTTTATGGTACCAATTACCGGCGACTTTCCTGTCCCCATTAAAATGCTTAAACTGCATCCTAAAATATTTAATACAAAAGTGGTCGCGATTCCTTGGAGTTTTTCTAATTACCTTGTTAAAACCTAGCATAATGATCGAACAAATTGTTTCCACTTGACTCCACACCGACACGTCTCCCACCATCGAGTTTCCCACGCGTGCCTCGACTCCCATAACAGTGTTTTTCTCTTGTCTTGGTTGTTGGCAGCGACTTGCCGTCTGGGCCGGTTCAAGACTCTTCGATTTCCAGAGAATCTTCTTCGTGTTGGTCGCCGGTGATCGATCGTCTTTTTCCTCGATCCTGTATCGTTCGACGTTATTGCCATCGGGGATCAAGTAGATCGTAGTCGTAACGGAACCTCTTCAAACGGCAATACCTTTCAACAACCGTTCTTTTCACTCCGTTTCTTTTTTTCATATCTACGCACGCCGTGTCGTTTCGATTTACTATAAAGGGTAACGCGCGCGTGTACTTTTGCACGATGCGGACGGGAATCCACCTTTGAGCCTTCTTCGGCGATAATCGGCACGTTCTAGATGTTGCATAGAAACGTCGATGACCATAGAAGACATTGTGACACGTCCCGGGCTCCTTTCAGGGTCATGGCTAACCGTGACACGATTTGAATTCTGCTTCTTTAGGAACCTCACTGGAGAAACTTGCTGATTTATTTTTCTACGGTTTCGAATACTTTCTTACATTATACAGCAAATTAACTAGCCAACTATAGACTCGAGAATGTTATAGGATCTTCGGAAAAATTAGTTCAACTTTGGTGGAAATTCTGTTGTAAATTTTAAATTATTATTCATCGTGTCAAAGTCATCATCTCAAACAAGCAACAGCGTATGAAATATACAAGTACCTAAATATACATACATATATGTATGTACTATAGAAACGAGAGATATATGCATACCATGCTCAGTATGCCTAGACCTCTAGATTTTAATCCCAGATGTTTAAAAGACACGAAATGCCGGTTCCGGACCTAATCTTTCCAGATCGCCACTTTCCACTTGGCTTTTTGTTTCGCCGCAACAGTGATAGATCGATTCGGAAGATAAAGTATCGACAGAGGTGTGTACCTAATTTCCTATTTCTTTCCTCGTAAAAACGTTCGCATTAGCATTACGCGAAGCTCGCATTTAGCCGCAATCACGGACCGCCATTAGTTTCCGGTTGACAAGCGGTTTATTAACGTCACCCGGTAAACGTGGTAGCATTAGCAAGACTGGGTTTACCTTTTCCATCGAGGTGACCAAAGCGAAAAAGTGCAACGAACGTCGCCTCGTTCCGGCAAATTTGACTCGTGAAAGCGATCGATCCATCGATCATCCGGCTTAACCGGCATTGTACAGAAACGATCATTAACGACCCCGTGATCCGAGATATCTTGTTAATTACGAAATTATCGACACGACACTCAAGGTGGACTTAACAACATAATACGATGAAAGTTGACTTCTGCTACCGACCTTCCACTTTCTGGAATCATAAAAATCACCGCACGTCGGCGCGATAATTGGCTAATTTTCCTCTGGGTTTAACCTTGCCTTTTTTAGGCCACCTCTTGGGATTAACATTCTTATGTCCAGGTATTGACGCCCACCTGTTGTTTCGCAAAGTTGGTATAATATCTAGGATTAAGTTCTTGTCTATTAAATAACCACTGATACCATCAGCAATCTAACAAGATTCAATGATAAAAGTATATACTGTAAAGTAACATTTATTATATATTAATTAGCTAGGTTATAGGAAGCAATTTTAATCAAAAGTTTGATACAGTAACTAACTTAAAAATTTATTCTATGCAAACATAAATCATAGTTTGAAACTTAAGTCATGGTTTCAAAAATAACAACATAAATGAATCAGTGAAATTTTTGTCACGAGCCAGTTAGAGAATCTTGCTGTATCAGGTATTTAATATGCAACAACGCGATACAAGCTTGTTCCTCGGCTGCACCAGCCATTGTTGTCGTTCGCGGACAAAGGGTAGAGACGGCGAAACCAAAGGAAACCCTAAGAGGACAGGAAACGATAAACTGGAACATCCTACCGATAGCGTGCTCCGGGAACCAGTAGCGTGCAACTGGTCGTTCGGTACGTCGATGAAGGAGAAGTTTCCGCAAAAAGTGGAATCCTCTCGAGACGGAGCTAGTAAGTAGCCTTATGTAGGCTGAGTCAGGAAGGTACCTGGAAAACAGCACGCCGCAAGAACCGTACAGCAGCGTGCCGGTTCGCAGTCGGTGCACTGTTGCTGCACTTTGTTGTATCGAGCGGAGAACGTCGGACCTGTTTCACGGAACAGCCTCGGGAATACATCACGCGAAAAACTGGATGAAGTAACGAGGTGAAATTACGTCTTGTTATGTCCTCGGGATTCCGTAAGGATCCGACGATCGATCGAGCTTCGAGGATCGTAAAAACCATTCGATTCGTAACCTTCGTACTGAAAGCTCGATTGGAAAAATTCTGCCGAGACTCTTTGCGGTTGTATGTTTTAAAGTTAACTAGCGACTGGGTGTCTAGGTATAGGGACGCAGGAATGTGAGGATGTGGAGATGTAGGACTCTGGGGATGTAGAGAAGGAGGGGATATAGGAATATGAAGGATGTAATCATTTGGGGGATGTAGGGATTTGAGGGATGTAGGGACTTGGAGGATGTAGAGGTCATGTAGACATATGAGAGATATGTGGACCTGAATGATCTGAAGGATGCAGGGATCTGGGGTGTGTAGGTATCTGAGAATGTTGAAATCTGCGAGTATAAAGATGTGGAAGTGCAGGCATCTTGGTCATATAGGATCTTAGAGAACACAGAGATGTAGGTACACATACATGTGTATCCTTATGTGTATAAGAATAGGAAGCTATATGGAACTGGAAATATAAAAGTCTCTGCTTATTGAAACTGAGAAATCTATATTATTTATAATATTAAATATAATGCATTAGTATTTAGGTAAAATCCTAGGTATCATAGGCGTCATACGTCTTCTAGGTAGGTCTCACACACTCATGTACACACATGTGTATATTTTCACGTCATTACATAGAAATCATATTTCGATCAGAAATGACCAACTGCTAAAAATAAATCCTCGTTATCTCCCAGCAATCATCCCACCTTTGTAAGGCCCTCCGAATAACGAAATAAATTATGTTTCAATAAGGGTTCGGTAGAAAACCGAATATACGAATACATTGTAGCACCAGCTCACGCACAGAACGTATTCTATCAAGATTACAATCTTTTTCGAGCGTCAGTACCGTATTTACTGGCGCGTATTATCGAAACCCTTCGGTATCGATTTTGAATGTACACATTCGATCAGCATCAACGAGGGTGTAGAGGGATATGCTTTCTAGACACACAGTCAAAGGCCACAGGGAAGAGTTACACCCGCGTGTACGTGATTGAACGTGGGCTCGCGATTTACATCGCAATCGGAGTCGTAATCATCGTGAAGCAACCACGGCGTACATATCGGACGAGGAGAGTGTAAAGAGGACTCGCGAGGGCAGAGGATAGCCTTTATATGTGGCCACGTACAAGATCGTTAGTAAGGGTGGAACAACGACTACGTGGACGACGAGCGCGCAGGAAGAAGACGAGTATCTGCCGACGATTTAGCGCGCCTTTGCATCTCCGACTATCCTTACCCTTGGATCTTCCTCTCTTTCGCTTCCGTTCTTCTGGCATCCTAATACCTGCGCGTTCGTTCCTCTTATCCCGGAGTTCAAACGAGCTTCTTTATTATTTCTCTGGAATTTTGAATATTTCCTGAGCTCTTTCGTTTTTACGATCGGTATCGCGATACCCTGCTGATTTAGGGCACCACATCTTGCCACAACTTGAAGTGGTAACACAAGAATCTAGTTTAGCTATTTAACATTTTCTTACGCTCTTTCAGCATACTTTTGTCGTTGCCGTGAGTAGTTAGATTATGTGGGCAAAATTTTGAATAACACTTGGATCTTCATTATTTAGATTTAATGTGTCTCATTAGCTTTTGATGCTTAATATGAATAGTAGTGTATATGTATTAGTTGAGATATTTATTCAGTTTCACGAAGGGAATTTTCTTTACATGATACTTGAACGTAGCAAGGTTAAATATTGCAATTTATAAGGTATTGAACTTTAACAGTCAGACGAATGTAATTGGAATTCCTTGAGCTTTATTCAAACTGTTGATATCAAACTGAATGTCAGAATCTATCATCTATTTTCTATTCATCTATTGATTTTTCCTCACGTATCCGAATGTCCATAAATTAGTTCAAGATGCAGTTTCTCTACTTGACCTCTCTTTATACACGAGGCTATCACACAGCAATTTGTAAGCAACGATTTTTACAATAAATCTACGTTTGAAGAAAACGGCGGATCTAGAGAACCGCGTTGACCATTGTAACAGTGTAGAAAACGTAATTACATAGTGATCAATGGTTAAAGCATCGCTAACGACGTTTTTACACGTCGATGCGTTCGCTCGGTCGGCGTACGCGATTATTCTTTGTGCCATTGAGCGCTCAGCGAGCACATCGTGCAAATTTCTCGCGCGTTACTTCATGGATTTAGTCTGTCGTAGGGTCGTAGGTGTTCGTCCGTGGCCATTATTTTTGCGCTTGTTAGAGCATGAAAGTGCGCTGTGAACATACGTTTCTGTCAACGGTATCGGCATCATGCATCACCGCTTCGAAACGCGTGACTCGATAAATCCCGCTCGTCTTAGGAAGCCGCCGCACCGTTTTCTCCACGCTCGATGGCTTTTCCTGTCCCCACGTGTGCTTTCGTTGCAACAAAATTCACTGCAACTTATGCGAGTATTTTAACACTCTGTCCTCTCTGTGAGGACACTTTGAATGGTGAAATAAACTTCCGGAGTGCAGAGGGTTAATAGTATTTATGTCCTTCTAACATTCGGTCATTCTTTACTCGGGGTGGATGGAAGTAATTTCCATAAAGTAGTATACGTCAATTATTAGGTTTGAGATACTTATTAAGGTTATTAAGGTTAAGTTGATCTGTTTTTTTTTCTATGAGAAAATGATTTGGGGAATTTAGAAAATTTTAGTACTGGGAAATTTGAAAGCTTATGTAGAATTTGGGATTATTAGGATATGATCATTTTGGAATTTTGGATTTGGAAAATTTGTAATTTGGGAAATTTTTAATTTAGGGAATTTGGAATCTGAGGAATTTGGGATTTGGGGAATTTGGGATTTGGGAAATTTGGGATTTGGGGAATTTGGGATTTGGGGAATTTGGGATTTGAGGAATTTAGGATTTGGGGAATTTGGGATTTAGTGAATTTGGGATTTGATGAATTTGGGATTTAGTGAATTTGGAATTTAGGAAATTTGGAATCTGGAGAATTTGGAATTTGGAGAATTTGGAATTTGGAGAATTTGAAATTTGGATAATTTGGAATTTGGATAATTTGGAATTTGGATAATTTGGAATTTGGATAATTTGAAATTTGGAGAATTTGGAATTTGGAGAATTTGGAATTTGGAGAATTTGGAATTTGGAGAATTTGGAATTTGGAGAATTTGGAATTTGGAGAATTTGGAATTTGGAGAATTTGGAATTTGGAGAATTTGGAATTTGAAGAATTTGGAATTTGGAGAATTTGGAATTTGGGAAATTTTTATTTCATAGAATTTATAATTTGAAAATTTGAGAACGTGCAATATTTTCTAATTCATTACAAAAACTTAGGAATCTCAAAAAATATGGAAATAAATTATTTGGAAATTTACTTCAAAAAATTCCAAATCTACAAACTTAAGAAATGTTCAGTATAAATTACTAAAATTGTCAAATTCAGTAATTTATAAACCTAAAAGCGTCAAAATGTAGAAATAGTTTTAAACCTTAAAAGTTGCCTACTGATCAGTACTCGTAAATGCACGCCACTTAAACGTCCACGTATCGTGGTGGTCACAGTCGGCCATCAGTGGTCTCTAATACGTCAAAAGCAGTAATATACGTTAGACCGCGACGAAGTTGCATTTCGCTTACGCGTGTACGAAACGGCCTCAGAAGAACCGTTCGAAGCATTAAGCCAGAGTTCTACCGCATGCCTGTTTGAATTCCACGTCCGTAGAATCCGCTTCTGCCATTATAAGGGGGAACGCGGCTTTCGCCGCGGCATCTGCAATCCAATCGCGCATTTTTGTCGCTCTAATGACGTTAACTAAATTGCGGACAACGGACGATCGTGGACCGACCACGCTCGACTGACGTTCTTGCGAACTGCAGAAATTCTGCGGCCGTCGCTCGGACTTTTCTCGGTAGGTCGAGCATTTGTTATTTCGCTCGATTTTTGCCTGACCCGTGATTAGCCGTTCCAACAGTACACAACTACTTTTTACCACGTTTCTTTCTTTTACTTTAATCGCTCCGGGACTTTGTTGATATCTTTACTCGCGTTGACACGCGTGATGATTCTTGTTATACGGTCGAAGCGCTGCAAATTAAACGTAATTAGCGCTTACGGGAGTCACGTTGAAATTTTTCATAAAGGACTTTGAAATGGTAGGATATGATTAGGTAATTTTGGACTTATTATTATAAGGTTAGATTTATGTAAAAAATATGTACAAATGTAATGTAGTAGCTGGTTATACTTTGCAGTGAATAATCTTTGAGAAATAATATTGCAATTGTTCTTATTAGAAGAGCAAGTTGATTGGTTCAGTAGAAGCAGATATACGTAGTCAGACACTTGTGAACTTATTACATTTTACAGTGATTAAATCCTTGAGAAATAATGTTGCAATTGTTCTTATTAGAGGAGCAAGTTGATTGGTTCAATGGAAGTAGACATACGTAGTCAGATATTCATGAATAGTACCAGTTTTTAAATTTGTATCTGAATTAAAATTGTTTACATTATAATATAACATTAATGCTACCCATTTGTCTTCTGCTTTTATATTAACTCGAACATAAAATTTTTATAAAAAGAAACGATATGAGTGTACTTCATGTGCAATTTTCTTCATTCAATTTCGTTTAAGTCCCTTGCGATTACTGCAACAACTCCAGAGTTTATGCTTTTAATTTCTGTATGTTTTCTCTATTTCCTGCTATATGGTGTTTGCACGAGATCATCATGCGGTAATTTTCCAGCCTCTGTCATTTCCATCGCGATAAAAATGGCAGAAGACATTCAACATAGGCAAGTTTCAATTTCTCCGAAGAAGCATGTAATCAGAAATCAGGTGCTTTTCGGACGTAAGAGATCGTGATACCCATAAATTCAAATGACCCCGCGATGAGGTATCTAATAATCTCCGATAGACTGTCCAACTAAATTATGGATTCCTAGAATTGATTCGGAATTATCGTGAATTTCACACATATCTCGCATTGTTCACACGGCATCCTCGGAACGGATCACTGTGATTATCAAAGATGGCGCGAGTAAATAACGAGGCGAAGAAAAAAGATCGTGTTTTGAACCGCTTTAAGCCACCTCAGGTGTTCATTTGCTTCCATTCAGCAACATCGAATTTAATCCGACACCGTAATCCGATTGCACACACGCGAGTGGAATGCATCAAAGTGTCAATAGCTCACGGTCGAAACGATTATCGCGTCGATTCGCGCCAGTAAGTTCAACACGACCAGCGAATTTGTAAATTCCATGAAAATCCTCCCATCGACGTCTTGCTCCACTCGCGAACATAAACTGCTTTTTTTACTTTCAACATTTTGCCTTCCATTATTAAAAAACCCGGCACAAAATCTTAAAAAACCTGGCTCGAAATCTTAAAAAACAATTTCTGCTTTGTGCTGAGGTAATGTTGTAATTTCAAGTTGTGTTTTTATTTTTATCAGAGACTTGAAAGATTTTTTTTTTATCGAAGTAGTTTACCATTATTTTCTTTTGTTTTCTGATTGGATGAGAATGTAATATGAAAACCATGGTGGAGAGTTGATCTATGCTTTTAGCTATGTTCAATTTTATTTTTATGTTTAGTTTTATTCTTCATTGTACTATAATATTGCCAATGTGCCAATGGTGTTTTTGACTAAATATATTTTCTGTCACACACCTCCTCTACGTCCATTTTATTTCAAAACCTTCATATTTATAAAATTGAGAGTCATGCATAGGGTTGTCGAACTGCAAGATACAATACTGCATCAGATCACAACGAAAATCGTTAACCTTAACAAGCAAACACCCTCGATAATTACCCCTCCAACAAAAGGGTTCCTAAAGTCCCGCGACGAGGTGTATCTATATACTTTAGCGAAAAACGGGGTCCGCTAACTGAAACCGCAAAGACAAAGCACGATCCGCCTCGACCAAACGGGAAGGATGAGCCGAAAGAATATTAGCGGACAACCCTGATTGTTACCGCGTTCCTCGTCTTCTTTTTCCTCGGCTTTCTTTTCTTTCGACTCCCGTCCTCTCCATCAGCTTCGTCATCTTATACCTTCAGTAGGAGAAGAAAGACTCTCGCTAATAGAATCTGCGGTCCTTTATTTACATCGTCTCCCCCGCAGCCTTTCGCTTGTTCCACACCAATTTTCGACCCCTTTCATCTTTCGTCCTCTTCATTCTTCTCGTCTTTGCTTATCAGACGATCCTCTCATCTTTCGAGATTCGTCACGACCGCCTGTGACATGCTGACGGTGTACATTGTCGTGAATATGTAGGAACCTGGTTTATTGTGAATACGGAGATTAAATACGTGATGATGTATCGCGAGGGAGGAATCATATAGCGATCTATTACGTGGTAGTTCAGCTTGGGTATTCGGTGCGTAGGTTATTGGAGTATAGGTACTCGATACGTGGGTATTTGGAGCGTAGAAATTCGATGAGTAGATATTTGGCGCGTAGGTACTCCACGCGCAGATATTCGGTGCATAGGTACTCGGCGCGCAGGTATTCGGCGCATAGGTACTCGGCGCGCGGATACTCGATGCGCAGGTATTCGGCGCATAGGTACTCGACGCGCAGGTATTCGGAACATGCATACTCGATGCGCAGGTATTCGACGTATGGGTACTGGGTGCGCAGATATTCGGCGCATAGGTACTCAACGCGCAGATATTCGACGCATAGGTACTCGACGCGCAGATATTCGGCGTATAGGTACTTGACGCGTAGGTATTCGGCACATGGGTCCTCGGTGCACAGATATTCGGTGCGCTGGTATTCGGCGCATAGGTACTCGACGCGCTGGTATTCGGCGCATAGGTACTCGACGCGCAGATAGTCGGCGCAAAGGTATTCGACGCGCAGATAGTCGGCGCATGGATACTCGGTGCACAGGTATTTGGCGCATAGGTACGCGATGTGCAGGTATTCGGCGCATGCGTACTCAATGCGCAGATATTCGGTGCGCAGATATTCACGCATAGATACTCGATGCGCAGGTATTCGGCGCGCAGATACTCCATGCGTAGATACTCTACTCGCAGGTATTCAGCACATAGATGTTCAACGTCTAGATATACGCTGTGTAGTGATTCAGTACATGGTGATCTAACGCATAGGTAACACGGGCATAGTTATTCGGTTCATAAATAATCGCCACATATGTATACTTGACGCGTGGCGATTGAATATGTGGTAATTCAACGTGTAGCAAGTTGACGTATAATTCTCTGATGCATAGGTATTGCAGCACTTCATCTCAAGATTATAACACACGTATTTGACACATGGCGATTCCACACATGGCAATTTACCATGTAAATATTCGTCGTATGGCAATAGCGATCTAACTTCTCTTAAAAAATCTAATTTACGTCATTAACTACCTCTCTTCGCAGAAAATGAATTTCTTTTGCATCTTGCTCCACATCGGACTCTTGTTTAACGACCGTCAAAGGGGGTAATGAGGGTAATCTAAAGATTTTCTGCTACGACGCCCAGGATAACTGAAATTGTTTCGTCATTTTGGAAGAAGGTTGACGGGATCCCGGTGTGTCTTGTTAACGATCCAATAATCGAGCACGAGACGCTTCTTGCGAGCGGAAAGAAACGGCGTTTATTCGACGGGACGATCGCTAGAAAAGGAAAAGAACGAGCACCGTGAAGCTCGACGGAGCAAGGAGTTAAGCTCGTTGACATCGCACTCGTGAGGTCAGCCAACCAGAGTTCGATTCCCACCGATCTTACTTTCGTACTTAGCCACTCACTTACTGCTCGTTTCTCTCGACTATCGAGAGTACGCGTCGACTTGCATCGTTTGGGTCATGTACCCCGGATCGACTAGTTGTTTCGTCGCTATTACCGTGTTTATTTGCATAACTATGTTATCTTCTTCAGATGCATTGTTAGCAAATTGTAAAACACCCCAATGAACGTACTGTCAAAATTTGTTGATTATCTCTAATTATTGCTCATTATGAAGCATCATACTTTATGAAGATGTTAAATGATGTTTCTGGTGTCAATTTGTTATTGGTAGACTGTGGTCCTTTATACACATATACATATGCATACATATGTATTTATGAAATACCTTTTCCAAATTATGAAAACTGTTATCTTAACTGGTATGCTCTTCGTGTCTTATGAAGTTTAAATTCGTTATTTTGTTATTTTTTTATACGTAGCTAACGTATCATCTTTTTTGGTAAAGTATGAGGTAGCTTTGATGTCCTAAGATAGGCAGATAAGAGACATTTATACAGAACTTTAAATCATATAACAAACTTCAAATTATATAATACTTTGAGTAAAAAAGTATTGTAACTTCGAGTAACAAGATTAAATGGTAATCTTGTAAAAGGTCTAAAGGTTGTTTCTATGATCTACAAGAAAAAGATCGACGGATAATAAATGGAAGCGGAATATTTATCGAGCAAAAGAATGTCGAACAATCATAGCGCAGTTATCGCTTTGAATTCTATAAGCGATTTTCCAACGAATGTTATACAGGAATGTCGTTTGTCATTCGCGTTATGTCCGAGTGAATCATCGACGCAATTACGATCGAAATACCGGCATCAAGGTATTTTCGATAGATGCTTGATCGATCGGGTAAATATGAAAATTCGCACGACATAATGGCAATAAAAATGCAACGTGCGGTATCGATGCTAGCTCAGACGGAATGCCGACAATTAATATTCATACGCGTCTATTTCTATCGGCGTAGACGTCGATGTTTATCGCGGACGCGAATCGAATATGCAAAATCCACGAGTGACTAAGTTTCTACGTGGTATAATTTCAACTCATTTACCGCACAGAATATACGGCTCCAAACGAGTTTAATTAGTTTTCGAACTTAGAAAGTCTCTCACGCTAAGCTTTGTAATGATTTTAATTAAAATTGCGGTAAAAAGTTGTAGAAGTATAGCTTCGAGTACATTGCAATTTTTTAAATATTATGGATTATTGAGTATATTCTTTTATGCAACAAAACATAAATATGAAAGAAATGATTATTAAAGAACTCTGATTTTATAATAATTTTTTAATCTTCTGTGACTTATACATACATATACATTGTATATCATATGAAGTTAAAATATTAAGTACATAATAAATATAGACTAACATATACAATAAGAAATATACAAAAGAAATACACGATAAAAATATAATATAGTTTTTCTATAAAAAAAATTAAATTTCTTTTCTATACATAATTAATAATGTATTGCTTTATTTACATATAAATAAAAGAGCTATTCTCCTTCCTCTTTAGATTTTGCCAAATATTATTCCTGACGAAAAAGAATAGACAAAGGTGAATCAGTGTTATGAATCAAAGAATGATATGAATATACAAAATCAGTATAAAGATCGCGATTAAAAAGTGTAGTATCTGGAAGTTACGATTCAAGCAAGCGTGTCTCCAGTTCATAGAAAAGGTATCTGGGAACGGTGATGGAAAAGGAGTCCCACCTTGATCCACATCGGTGGGACACGAAGCTCCGACTCGAGGGAGTTTTACATCGGTGTAAACGCGAATAAGCGGCCTCACCGCGTAATCTCCTTGCTGCGGTTTCGCGTAGCGCGGTATTTTCCGTTAAAGCGTGACCGAAGCCTACTCCCTGTAACGGATGTTCGTGTTCAATTTTCAAATAAGAGCCGTTCTTTCAGCGGAAAATTAAGTGGCCTGACGGCTCACGCTTTTTGCTCCGGCTCCAATCATTTTTCCGAGTCAGACGGAAAAAGCGATCCCGAGGCAACGGGAAATCGTTCATAATTTCAATCCGTTCTGCGATTACCCCATTACAGGGTAATGGTGCGTAATAATTTCTACGGGGGTTTTAATTTCAACAAATTACTTGTCGTATACGAGGTACGCTAGCCTCATCGCTTTTTAATATTTAATGACCACGATGTTTGCTGAAATATTTAATGTACATTGCATGGGTATTAAATTTAATTTTTATTAAATTTATTAGCTTCCTTTATGAACTCAGAGTTAAATAAAAAATTTGAGATGTGAAATACAACCTTGTAATTCATCGTTTAATCAACAAATTTGGGAATCAATTATGTTATTGCATTATCTTGGTTTAATGCAATAACATGTCTCATATTAATTGAAACCCTATCGTGTATCTCTGGATAAGTAAATTCAATCTTGAATAAAAAATATGAGCTGTGAAATACAACCTTGTAATTCATCGTTTAATCAACAAATTTGGGAATCAATTATATCATTGCATTATCTTGATTTAATCCAATATCATGTCTCATATTAATTCAAACACTATCATGTATTTTTGGATCAGTAAATACAACCTTGAACAAAAAATTTGAAATGTGAAATACAACCTTGTAATTCATCGTTTAATCAACAAATTTGGGAATCAATTATATCATTGCATTATCTTGATTTAATCCAATATGTCTCACATTGATTCAATCACAATCGCGTACCTTTGAATAGTAAATTCAACCTCAAATAAAAAACTTGAGATAAAAAATAGAATCCTGTAATACATCGTTTAATTAACGGTTTTAAAAATCATCATATCCTATCGTTCCACGTACAAAGGAAGAATAATTTTTCCATCCGAGAAATTTTAATTATCGACAGATCAATCATTGTCTTCGAACCTGTGTTTAGTATCCTTTTTTGCCAATTCCTATCAGAGTACAATCTAGCGTATTACAGTTTTTGCGGGGGCTCGAATGATTGCTGGAAGAATGAAGAATACCATTCAGCCGGGGCAATCTCGGCGTGCGTTGCGTAAATAGGATAAAAGTATCGCAACTAATGAACTCGTGATATAATGTAGTCGAATAATAATCGAGCGAAGAAAGAAAGCGAAGAGGTGTTGGTAATAATATAGTCCGGCCGTGTAATTATTTCATTATACCGTTTTCTTTGTCTAGAACCACTTTTCTTGCGCACAGAACCGGACACCGTATGATTTTCTACAGTCACAGCCGAGGAACGCTGACGGCATTAGCGATCGATGATTAGCGTACAGTCATTCATGCATTACGCTAAGTCACCTAAGTCGAGAATATTGCTGTCAGCTCTCTACATTCATAAACGAACGGTTGCTTTAAGGCGAGACAATTACTTCGAAAATGGGATCCTTTTTAGTTTAATGGATTCGGTTTAATGGATAGTCAGTGGATGGTCACTTTCAAAATTGACGATTTTGAAATTTGGTAAATTTAACAGGGTTCAATGACATGAAGGTACCACATGTATTTGTGATATATCTGTATAAAGTTTAGGATGCTTTGAAAATTATTATGTGTATAAATTTCATTAAATTTTTTGTAATGAATTATAAGGAAATAGAAGATGAATTAACTTGTAGCTCAACTTGAGGATGAATTAATTTACAGATTAATTTGTAGCAAAATTCTATTGTATATTAACGACTATTCAGTTTTGTACACATTCATAAAACATACCAATAGATCGTCATCGATCTCACACGTCTCTACTTAAAAATTCTACCTGTAAACGCTACACAGCAAATATAGCAAGTCCATAAATTAGTCGCCTTCCAAAAGAAATAAATATCCCGTAGTATTTTCATCGTCCTCAGAAAAAGCCGAAGTCGGTGTACGGTCCTCGTATGAATGGCGTCGAATAAAAAACATAGAAGGGTGAAGAAAAACACTTGGGCGACCTGTTTGTCGGGGAAGCTGGCGATGTTAAAGCGGACTAAACGGAAATGTCATTGCCACGCTCCGGCGTAAAGCAGTCGAGAGGGTGGTTTTTTACAAAAGAGACACCGTGATGGGAGAGAAAGAAAGAGGGATACAGTAGGGAACGAAGAAAAAAGAAGAGGGCAGCGGCCACATGGCGCTATGCAAACGCCACCGTCGTAAACTGTCAGCGATACAGCTTGTGTCCTGTTAGCGAGAGACATTCCTCCTCCTCCTTTTCTTCTTCCCGTTTTTCTGCTTCTTCTTGTCTCCTTTTCTCGGCGTTTTTTTTCTTGCGAGGTTTTAAGCGGAGGCATTGGCGTAACTAGGATTTTTGGCTGAAAGGGGTCGGATGTTGTTTTGGTTTAGATTCGTTTTCAAGTACTAGGCATTAAATTACCACACGTTTATAGAACAGTCTATAAAATAGTCAAAAATTGTATCATCACACGTAGAGTAGTGTGGCGTTTGTATTTCCACATATGGATTACATTTTGTATTGTCATATATGGATTAGCTTCTTGAATACCTAGATTACTTGATACAATGGATTACTTCTTGATTCACCATGCGTAGAATTACCATATATGTACATATATAAAATGATCATATGTTACATTGCCACATATGGAGTAATTATGCATTGTATATCCACAAGTAGAGTAGCTATGCATTGTATCGTCTCACGTGGAATACTTATGCGTTCTATCATCACATGTGGAATAGTTACGTATAGGATAACTATGCGTTATATTACCACATGTGGAATTGTCATGCGTAGAATAACCATGCGTTGTATCACCACATGTGGAATTGTCATGTGTAGGATAACCATGCGTTGTATCACCACATGTGGAATTGTCATGCGTAGAATAACCATGCGTTGTATCACCACATGTGGAATTGTCATGTGTAGGATAACCATGCGTTGTATCACCACATGTGGAATTGTCATGTGTAGGATAACCATGCGTTGTATCACCACATGTGGAGTTGTCATGCGTAGAATAACCATGCGTTGTATCACCACATGTGGAATTGTCATTCGTAGAATAACCATGCATTGTATCACCACATGTGGAATTGTCATGTGTAGGATAACCACATGTTGTACCACCACGCGTGGAATAGCTACGCGTTATATCAGCATGAGTGGAATTGTCACTTGTAGGATAACCACGCATAGTATAGCTACGCGTTGTTTCACCACATGTGGAACTATCACGTGTGAGATAACCACGTGTTGTACCACCACGCGTGGAATAGCTACGCGTTATATCACCATGAGTGGAATTGTCACTTGAAGGATAACTACGCATAGTACAGCTACGCGTTGTTTTACTACATGTGGAACTATCACGTGTGAGATAATCACGTGTTGTACCACCACGCGTGGAATAGCTACGCGTCGTATTACCACGAATGGAATTGTGATCTGTAGAATAACCACGTGTTCTATCACCACGCATGGAACTATCACATATAGAATAACCACGTATGCCATCACCACACATGAAATTATCGCATATAGAGTAACCACGTATTCCATCACCACGCATGGAATTATCACATATAGATAACCCACGTGTTCCATCACCACACATGAAATGATCACATGTAGAGTAACCACATGTTGCCTAGCCATGTATAGAACATCTACGCATGCATCACAATGCATAGAATCATCACATATACTCACACAGTATGTCGCAACGCACTCGTCGCTTACGCCAATGCACTAAACTCTTTCGTATAAAATGGAGAAAGACATGTGCTCGCCAAACTGGCGACAATCTTCTATTCGACGCGACGCTGACTCGATAATATTTTCGTGTTCACGCGGAACTCGCGGCGACCGAGTGGCAACCACTTGGTTCCTTCCTCGTTTTGTTGCCGTAATAATTCTCTGTCACGTTTTTCGCGTCTTCGAGACGATTATTGCAGCTCGACCCTGTTCTGGAATACACAATTACACTGGCGATCACGTTTCCGGTTCTGACAAATTTGCTGATGGTTGACAGCCTTATGATGCCTCTCGTCTGGCAGGCGCGAATTATAGTGCTTGAATTATGGCACAAGAATGACAAATTTTCAGTTTGTATTAAATGTTGGCTGCTTTCGTATTAATCAATGTCATTGTAAATGTACCTTTCTTTTTTTTTCGTGTAATATTTGGGTACCTAGTCCTTTCATGCGATTATAAATTAATTTTTAATAAGAGCGTGTTGTCATTAAACTGAAATCAGTGATGAATTAAAAAAAGTTTGTTGAAAAAGAACAAATTTTATTTTGAACAGACTGTGCAGATATAAGTTGATCATAAATGTCCTACTTAAAAATCCGCGTCCTTTTATGGACCAACAAAAATAAAGGGTCGTATATCTCCAAGAAAATATAGGGTCAGATATTTTCTTTTTCATAAATGGCCACACGTGGCCGACAGACGCTGGTCTCAGTGTCGACCAAGCTAAGTTCCGGTCTAATTGGCCCCTCGAAACCTCTTTGACTATTTTTTCGTCGATCGACCCAGATCCCCTTCAATTTTTCGATCATTATCCTCGTTTGGTCCTCTCCTCGAATCGATCGAACTTTTATCTCTGTCCCTCGTCCACGCCTCCACCCTTGATTCCCTTGAATCTAACCCGCATCATTCGAAATTAATGGAACTATTTAGGCATCGGCTGCAGATTGAGAAATAAGAGACCCTCCGAATCGAAAAAATTGAATCCGTATTTAATAGCATGGTACCGTGTCGGTGTGCCTTTAGATCCTTAATAGAAGTATGAAATGTTGAAACGGTTCTTAAATGATCAAATTATTTTTAGAAACTACAATTATTATTGTGTAAGGTACAATTAGGTTACGGATGCTTTTTCTATTTTACACATTATGTATTGTGTAGTTTCGCGTTAAGTTAGTACATATTAAATTACCGCACATTACCAGGTACGTGAGATTACCACGCGATAGATTCCTATGCTTAGAATTACCACGCGTTGGACTAATACGCGTTGAATATCCACGCGTTGGATTACTACGCGTTAGATATCCACACGCTGGATTACTACGCGTTAGATTACCACGCATTAGATTCCTACGCCTGGAATTACCACGCGTTGCATTATTACGCGTTGTATTACTACGCGTTGAATATGCACGCGCTAGATTACTACGCGTTGGATATCCACACGTTGTATTACTACGCGTTGTATTACCACGCGTTGCATTACCACGCGTAGGATTACCACGCGTTGCATTACCACGCGTAGGATTACCACGCGTTGCATTACCGCGCGTAGGATTACCACGCGTTGCATTACCACGCGTTGGATAACCACGCGTTGGATAACCACGCGTTGGATATCCACGCGTTGGATAACCACGCGTTGCATTACCACGCGTTGGATAACTACACTTAGAATTACCACGCGTTTCATTTCTACGCGTTGGACTAGTACGCGCTGGATTACTACGCGTTAGATATCCACACGTTGGATTACTACGCGTTAGATTACCACGCATCAGATTCCTACGCTTAGAATTACCACGCGTTGCATTATTACGCGTTGGATTACTACGCGTTGAATATGCAAGCGCTAGATTACTATGCGTTGGATATCCACACGCTGTATTATTACGCGTTGTAGTATTACGCGTAGGATTACTACGCATTGGATAACTACGCGTTATCCGAAGCTGCCGCTCTCGCGTCTGCGCATGCGTAATCCTCACGCTCTGATAGGTCCATGTTTTTCCTTAATAATTCAAAAACGAAGCTTCAAACCCCATTTCTGCAAAGGAAAATCTTATTCAGAATCACGTCAGCTACATAAAATATTATTAAAAGAACAAGTAGTTCTTCTTGCTCAAATGAATCAAAACTTGCTTTGCATTCTCTAAAATAAATGTCATCATTATTTCAGAAAGTATCATCATTTTTGTCTACGCGTAGGATTACCATGCGTTGCACTACCGCACGTTAGATTACTACTCGTTAGATAAATACGCGTTCACCGTGTGTCATACTCTGATCACATTTTAATAATAGTCCTCTCCTTTTATTCCTATACCTGAAGGCTTTGCGCCTAACTGTACCCCAACCACAGAAGAATTAACTAAACCACCATGTGGCAGTGCTACCATTATACAATCTGGAGAACATCACAGTGTTCCAAGTGTTAAAAGTCACAGAGCGTATCTCGATTTTCACACGAAATTTTCCTCTCACGTTTATGCTATTATGTCAAATGGTTTGGACTCCACATCCATTAGCGGTCCGCTCTCAGAATGTTATACTTAACGACGTATCATGAGCCTATTAGCTTATCAATGAGCAACCCCTTGAGTATGGGGGAGCACAAAAATAAACCGTGGACCCCCGTGAGAACTCGCCCACCTTTCCATGCTTCATTTTTCTCTCGGTTACATACCTTCTCACACTTGACTACGTTCGGAGCAGACACACATCGCGGTACATGTGGCACCGATCGTCGTTGACGGCAAGGACGAACGACAAAAACGTGTTACTCGAAAAACCGCGCGTAACGCGTTGCGTATGATGTTTATTGTTAAAACAAACAAAGAGTGTTTAACTCTTTTGATATGGGCGTCTCTGGTGGGAAACGTTTCTATACGTTTAGTTATCTAACTTAACATGTAGTTACCTAACTTGGGTGCATGAAGTTTCATCGTAAAATTTTGTACTCTTTCATGAGTATATCTTTCGTTAGGTTAGGTGAGGTCTTTCATGATACTGAACTCTTCTGTGATGTATCTTTTATGGTAAGAATTTTTGGATTTAGTCATTGTTATAAACTTTTCGTTTACCAACTTTCTGTTAATATAATAATGTTGTGTAAAGTTGATCTGATATCTAGAATAGCTTGGACTTATTTTCTTCCCTAAGGCAACGTATCAACAGGTTCCACGCGACTCGTGATGACGCAAGTCGCCGGTTTTCCAGTTTCGTGAGCATGCACGCGTGTGCAGCTGCGAGGGCACCTACGGTCGCTGCGGTCGTCCACCACGTCACCGCAAATCGCGTGTTAAAGAAGGATGGCCCCGTCAACAGCATGGGCGTGTGTTCTTTTTTTTCGAAGGAAGATAGTCGCGATCGCGGTGAACGTCGACGAGCTCGCATTTACGATCGACGACCGCACGGGCCAGCCAAGAAGGGGTGTTGCATTTCGAAAACCGCAGAGCACATTGACACGTCGTTCGACGCTCATGGGAATATCGCTTCTTCCTTTTCCTCTGTTTGGCTTCCAGCCGCCAACTGCTCGAAAAAATATCGCGGCAAGTATCTCATCGGAAATGTTCAGGAGACATCTTGCGGGTCATTTTGATTTTGTTGGGAGATGGGCTTTTTGTCTCGTGATAAATGATCCAGAATATGTACTTATTGAGTTATTTCGATTATTAGCCATTGGTTGTTCGAAAGATATTGATATTCTTGGAACGGCTTTGTCAGAATGCTGAGATTAGTTTTGTTTAAGGTTAGATTCACAGGTGGTTTTAAAAGTGTGGAGTTATTTTGGGATTTACAGAATTGATAGGATTATTGGGTATTGAGGTGTTTGAAAGATTCATATTGTTGCTAGAAATAATTTGTATTTATTGTGTGATATTAGTATTACCTAAATGTGAACATTCTTCATTACTGTTTAAAAAATTCATGGACTGAAACAATAATATTATGTATCCTCTTCAATGCTATTAAGTATCCTCTTCAAATATGTATTAGCTAGTCTGACAATACATCAGATAATATAATAAATAAGCAATTAATAAAAGTTCCTAGTCTACCAATAACTATGTCAGTCTTAATAACTACATTATAGTTGATTAGTAAATAATAAAGAATCGCGTCGAAATGGCACTGTAGTTGAATTTTAATTAGAAGGTAATGAAGGTTGGCCTTTCGTGTAACACGATATTTAGACAAACAAGGGTTGTCCTCCAGCTCCGCTGTTTATGGACCACAGTCTCCCTCGTTGAAGCGATCAACCCCTAAGCCCGCAGTCATTTTATCCACGTGGGAAGCTCTACTCGGGTGTTACCACCTTCTCATTCATGAAAGCCTCTTCACTGCCTTATCCGCCTCTTTTCCTCAATGGATTCTCTCCATCGTCCTTGTTTTGAATACCGAATGGACATCGATCCTGTCAACGAAATCGGACGCCTGTTCTTTTGTTCTTTTTGGTTGTGTAACGAATCGATCATACAGTGACACGTGCTTGGAACATTTAAGTGTTTGCTTGTCGTTAATATTGCACGGTGACACGTTTCTTTTAGATGTACAGGTTTGACTTCACTGAACAGCTGTGCTTTGATATTATAAAAAAAATTGAATAATTTAACAGAGCTCAGAATGCTAATAGCGTTAAAGCCATTTAATGTAAGCTCAAAGGAATTCTCCGCGAAAAAAAGGAAGAAGGTGTCTATGAATCAGCAACAAGTTCAATTAACACGCAGCGTCGATTGCTCAATCAAGAAGTATGCCCGGATCGCCAGGGCCCGATCGTCCCTTACACGTTGGTCAACGAGCGGTCACGATCGAATCGCGACATCTTTCGACTCTCTCGGATTCTTATCTCGTCCCTTAATTGATCGCGTCCGTTGACCCTTAATTATTCGACGATCCGACTGGAATGACCCTCTGCTCCCTCCATCTTCGGCTCCCCTCCACGCTTTATCCATTGGCGTAATTAGGATTTTTGTCATTGGACCTTTACACCCATGTATCAAATCTAAATCCCAAAGTCTTAAAATTTAAAAACAGTGCCGAGTCCTATTTCAGAAAATAAAATATTATATGTACATATGCATTGTGTACGTATAACTAGATATACAGGTATCAAAAATTTGTTCAAGTATTTGATGTCTTTGAAGGTATTAATCAAACATAGTGCACGGTCAAGTTAGATTGCAACGCGTTGTATCATCGCTAGAACACAGTCTATTATATCACCGTTCGTTGAATAACTGCATTTAGGTCCTTCTTGACCCCAAGTTTACGCCACTGCATGAACCTCCTCCTACACCTTGCCCCGTGGACGGTGCACGGTTTTCTGTCGGTGACGGTCGCGCTCTTAATGGATGCTAATTCGACGACCGTATTACGGTGCCGTTTCTTAATTAGCAGTCCTCACGAGCGTCGGCTGCGATCAGTGTCCCGGGCTAATTACACGCTTCTAGATCTTCGAGGACGGTACTCGCTTCCGTCGGTTAGGTATCCTTTTCAACGGCGACGGGGCTCTGTCGTTGGCGAACGCGATGGTTCGTCGATGACGGCTCGAGAAGTTACGTTTTCGAGGGAGCAAAAAAATAAGCTTTGAAGAGGAAGTAAGAGAGAGAGAGAGTCCATTAACATTCGGCGCGGCAAATTACAAGCCGAGACACTAATGGACCCAGTACGGGCGGTCCTCGGTCCATTGATGGTGGGTGGTGATGGCGAGATGCTGATGGTGCTGCTGGCACTCGTGATGCCGGTACCACTGTCTCTTCTCTATCATTTTGCCGGACATGGAGATGAGTTTCCGTGATAGCGTGGACAGACAGATTTCGTCCATCGATAGTCCTTTATTTTTACACTTCTTTCATTTTTATCCTTTCACTGGCTTTATTCTTTCGGCGATGGGCGATCAAATGTATGATAAATAGCTTTCTCTTTGCTCAAAGCGAATACACTCTATTTGCATTTCGAAGAGAAGTGCGAAATATAAAAACAAATAACACCCCTGATTGAAATAAGAGATGATCTCGTCACGATTTTAACACTGAAACTACCAAACCGGTCAAATGACCGCTCCTTAGGTTTCTTATTATAAGGTACACATTTTGTTAAAGTACATTTCTTAAAATCAGCATTGACTTTCATCAAGATGAAGAACAAATGTGTGTACTATTTTATGTATCATCGTTTGTTCATTTGCTTTATAACTTCAGTTTTAATTTCAAGATAAGTATACATTGTATGTGGGTAGGTTTAGTGTTAAAATCGACATGAGTGCATTTTTAGCGGGAATTTTGCAGATGTTTGCAAATTGCAGACATTTGGTATATTTAGAAGAAGTATGCAACCCTCGTTTCGTGTAATTTGAAATTAAGATTGGTAATTCTACAGCCATACGTCGCATAATAAAAGGGTTGAAATCTGGACATCGGGTACATGATTGTAGCCTGTCGATACAGAGGCAGGATTTTCACGGTATAACGTTGATTTCGATACGTCGTTCGAACGTTAATTTATGACCCAGTGTAATTTATTCATTTGCATATTAAATAAGTGACCGGTTCGTAAGTAAGGTTTTGCAATTTCAGTTACGCATCGAGTTAACCGAGAACCTGTCCACCGATTTAATCTCGTAAACAACTGGCCGATTGCTTCATGACCAAGAATCGAAAGCTGAAAATCAACCGCTGCGAGTGAACGCATTTTCACACGTCGTTCAGAGTCCGACTAATTGCGACATCTTGATTATCCGTGCTTTGCGCTTACGCGTACGTGGATTTACAACTCTGCTGCTGGATTTTGTGTCAATCATTCTTGCTTATATTAAGATTATTTGGACAAGTAGTAGAAATCATATTTAAAAGTTTCCTAATTCTTGAACGTTTAGATTTTGAATATTCTCAAATGTTTGAGTCAGGTTTCTTGTTTCGTGATTTTTAAGTAAGTAAATACTTAAATTGATTTCTGAATGATCAAATACCTTTTCAAGATTTTTAAACCAAGTGTTCCTCTCCAAGTTTCAAAATGAGCAAGTATCTAAATCTAAAAAGTTCTGAATGATCAAATATCCACATCTTCAAGTTTGTAGATGAACAAATTCCGACATCCTCAAAGTTCTAAATGATTAAATATCTAAATTTTTAAATTTGTAAATGATCAAATACCCAAATCTCCAAAGTTTTAAATGGCCAAATGCCTAAATCTCCAAATTCCTAAGTGAGCAAATGACTAAATTTCAAAACTTCTAAATGACCAAATACCTGAACTTCAAAACTTCTAAATGATCAAATACCTAAATTTCTAAATTTCTAAATGACCACATACCAAAGTCTCCATGTCTCCAAATGACTGATGACGAAACCATCCACCAAACTCCACCTAACAATGTGAATCCTCATCACCAAAAAAATGTCACAGCCCACTGAGCAGGTCTGTACGATTTCGAGGAAGGTCGAATCGATTCACCAGACACGACCGGTCACATAAATTCGACCGCGTTATCGCTACCTCTCGTGATCGACAGCGGTGCCGAAAAATTGTCGCGGTTTCACCGAAATGGCCAAGAATGGTTCGGACAAGGAACGCAATTGGCCATAGTGGTTGGAAAAACTTTCGTGGTGCGGCGATAAAAAAAGGGAAGAAGCATCGATATCCAGAGCGGACGAGTGGTTAATGCGAGCGACCAAGCGTTGCTGGCCTAAGAGCCAGCAATAACAGCTGCCTTTACCTCTTTCTCTCTGTTCGTTTCCTCGTCGTTCCATCGCGTTCCTTCCTTTTCGTCGACCTCCTCTTCGGGATCCCGCCTCTGCGTTCTTGCGCTCTTCCACTTTTTTCTGCCGGCCTTCAAGTAATTCGAGCTCGTGCCAAAAGAAGTCGGGGAATTCGCTGCGGCCGAACGCGCTCAAATTTGATGGTTCCGGTCCCAAATCCAGACGGTCAAGGGACAGAGACGTCGTTACCATTGTTTGTTCTCCCTCGTTTCTTATATTAATCTTCAGCGTCGTCATTTTGCCGCCATTTTCTTTTCGAACGCGGAACTCTTTGGATAATGACTGTGTGCGGGAGATAGGGATTTTCTGATTGGAACTATTGTCTTCGCTGTCGTCTAACATTCTCTTGAAGCTAGAAAAAAATTCGACTTTCATTAATGTACATATAGTAGATGTATAGTACATACAATGCAAATGAGATGTATGTGATAAAATTAGGAATATTTTGCTTGTCAAAATTGTTGAGGATTAGCCTGTGCAGGGTGAAGCACTTAAATGTGGTCACCAGAATAACTTGGCTACTATTGCTCACAGAAAAAAATGCATGAAGCAAAAATTATTTCGTATAATATTCTGTAAACTCTTTCAATAATTATAATAATTTAATTGCATTTAAACTTCATTCACCAAATATTCAACATGTCCAAACATTAAAAAATGTTCACTAACAAAATATATCAAAATAATATAATAAAGTGTGACACCTCGATGAAGAACCTATTTGATCCTTTGAACCTATCGGTGGAGTTTCTAAGAAGGTTTAATTGCTTAAAGCAGAAGTCATTGGAAAAATGGCGCGTTATTATAGGTGGAAGAAAATTGCAGAATCGAGGTTTCGGACGATTGGCGATCACAATTTCAGAAATCGTCGCGAAATTGTCGAGAAACAATCGGCAACAGGATCTTTCTCTCCGCAAGATCCTCAATTTGCGATGGCAGTGCTCGTTTTGCTCGCGCTTCGTTTTCCGTTCGTCTGTGACTGGCGATGTTATTACCGGCTAAGTGGACGATTCGTAATGACACCGGAGGCTGCCATTTTAGCGCTAAGTGCCGCGCATTATCGGCGAGGGATGACGGTAGTCCATTTTGTATTTTCCTTTTTTACCCCTTCCCTGTCCCTTATTTCTCCCTGCCTCTAGGGGACTGGACGATTTTATCGAACTTGTGATCCACCGGTCGAACTTTATTCATCAAATTTCACTATAGTGCTACTAAGTCTGAGAAATGCAACTAAGTATTTAGGTGGTCACCATTTTATCGTACTCACGTTGTATTCCGCTATTTTTCTAAAGGAGTATTCAACAAAGATTTTGAACATATAATACACTTCTCAAACTAGACATGAAATCTAAATTCCATCTGACATGTGAAATAAATTAATTTATTAGGAAATAATTTTTCTTCTTAAAGTAAGCAAAAATTGTATCAAATTTGATTAAAGGTCGTAAAAGTTTATGTATTATTTCCGGAGTTTTCAAGATTTTGACCAGTATTTTTATCTAATTAAACATCGAACGATCAGCAGAAGCTTGTCCTTAACACTTCGCACAATTTCAGATGCTCGTTTAGATAGCGTACCTCAGAAATCTTGAGGCCATTCGTCATGTCCCGTAAGAAGAAAGGCAGGAGGAGTATTGTCGATTTACGAGGCAATTTCGGCAAGGTATCCGTTAATTTCCGGGCGATGCATCGCGATAAATTCGCAAAAATCGCGGATATCGATCTTTTTCCTGAGACCCCTTTCCGAAGCCCTCGGTTGGTCGAACGTGTCTTATTAATTGGTTGCGAGCTCAACTCTTATGTACTTTCAGCGGTGTAATGAAATTTTTATGCAAGTAATCATTATTGCGGTATGTTAATTAGTCGTCGTGCATTCTTAATTTCATAATTAAAAAATGTTCAAATCTCCTAAGCTTGATATCATTAAATTGTCTCAAATTTGAACTGAAGTGTGACAAATTTCAAACATTCTAAATTCTCAAGTATTCAAATTCTTAAGTTTGAAAATTCTCAAGTTTTCAAATTCTCAAATTTCCAAATTCTCAAGCTTGCAAATTCCTAGATCACCGAATACTCAAATCTCCAAATTCTTAAATTTCCAAATTTCTAAATTCTCAAATTCTCAAATTTCCAAATTCTCAAGCTTGCAAATTCCTAGATCACCGAATACTCAAATCTCCAAATTCTTAAATTTCCAAATTTCTAAATTCTCAAATTCTCAAATTCTCAAATTCTCAAATCCCCAAATTCTCAAATCCCCAAATTCTCAAATTTCCAAATTCCTAGATCATCGAATTCTCAATTCGCCAAATTCTCAAATTTCTAAATTCTTAATTCTCTAAATTTTAAAACCCCCAAATTCTCAAGTTTGCAAATGTCTAAATCACCGAATTCTCAAATCCCCAAATTCTCAAATCCCCAAATTCCCAAACTTCTAAATGTCCACCATCCGGATCCCTCCTCTCCCAAAATCCCACTCCATCTTCCCAAACACCCTCCCCAAATTATTCATCAACAAATTGTTTCTTCTATCCGACACATGATCCCTCACGAACGGTAATGAACAAAATATCTGTGAACAGTGTTTTCCGTCCAATTTATCGTGTGAACGAGAAGCGACGAACTAGGAAGAGAAATTGACATGGAACCGGCGCACAGTTTGCACTCCCACGTAACGAGATGATTCATAGACATCGTCTTAATTGTCTCGTTTCGCGAAAGTCGCAAAAATTCTATCGTTAATTATGAAATCTTTCATCGATATTCGTTACGTGTCATTCTCTATTCTCTCCACTATACATACATATAGGCACCTGTCGTCTTTAGTTGAATCTTTGTATTTGTCCAGAGGATTTTCCAGGTTCATATTTTACCGACCAGTTAGAACCTGCCTATGGGATATCATAACGCATTAGATCCTAAAAATGAATCGGTTGAACAACCCATGAAGGTTTATTTGAGTTATGAATTAGCGGGTCTAACGCCTTAACACCTACTTTTGTCAAAAGGGTTGTAGGTATACAATATACGGTAGTTAAGTGGGAGCTACTGTCTTCGTGTTAAGAGAAAATTTTTAAGAAGCTTCGTTGGATTATTACGCGTTGGTTAACTACGCGTTAGATTACCACGCATTAGATTCCTACGCTTAGAATTACCACACGTTACATTACTACGCGTTGGACTAATACGCGTTGAATATCCACGCGCTGGATTACTACGCGTTAGATATCCACTCGCTGGATTACTACGCGTTAGATTACCACGCTTAGAATTCCTACGCTTAGAATTACCATGCGTTGCATTATTACGCGTTGGATTACTACGCGTTGAATATGCACGCGTTAGATTATTACGCGTTGGATATCCACACGCTGTATTACTACGCGTTGTATTACTACGCGTTGGATAACTACGCGTAGGATTACCACGCGCTGCATTACCACGCGTTGCATTACTACGCGTTGAATTACCTCGCGTTGGATAACTACCCGTTATCCGAAGCTGCTGCTCTCGCGTTTACGCATGCGTAATCCTCGCGCTCTGTTTGGTCCATGTTTTTCCTTATTAATTCAAAAACGAAGCTTCAAACCCCATTTTTGCAAAGGGAAATCTTATTCAGAATCACATCAGCTACATTTCAGGGACCTACACTATTTGTGACACCCTGTATATGTAGATGCCTTAAAATTTTCTTTAATATAGCTTTTAAGTCTTTGGGAATTAATAATTATTTAATGGAACAGTTTCATACATTAAAATAACTTGAAGTACCAAAAGTTTAGACGATGTCTAGTTTTTATACAATTTATTCAAATAAAATATTTGTGCAGTTTATAATGCATTTTTAAAGTATCATCTTCCTCCATGAAAAAGAAAATATAAAAATGTTGAAATTTCTTTAATGAAAATTTCGTTAAGTGTCCCTGAATGTCATTCTAAAAATGAATAACGATATTTTTAAACAATTATACTCTTTAATTTTTGAAAAGAAATATTCCCATTCATGCACCATATTTGTTTCGATTTATAGGATATCATATTTCGTGTCCCATGAAATATTTCGTACATTTCGTACATTTACGAGCATCGCGATTAGTTAGTATTCTAACGAGCAACGTTCGGATGTAATAAGGCTCAGTGAAACCCTAAACGCCAGGTTTAGAACATTTAAACGTTAACTAACTTTGTAACCGAACACTGTCGCAATTAACTAGCGACATTAAGGGAGCTGCTTCGTGAAACGAAACACATTCACTATGCGTGTGGCTTTGGGACCATTTTGCGTAGAGGAACGCCACGAAATTGTATCCGTCTCTTTTAAATTAGCGCGATAAAAACCTTAACGAGTTGCGCGATCTAATGTGTCGTAATTTTTCAAGAAATCATCCGGGAATGAGATTAACATTTATTACGAATAAAACTGTAATTTTCGGTTTATTATTAATGGATGTGCTCGTTTTCATTGAATTGCAAATATAATTTCCAAGCTTGTTTACTCTATTTTTCTCCTCTGGGTGTTCTGCTCGTTTTTATTGAATTGCAAATATAATTTTCTAGCTGGTTTACTTTATTTTTCTCCTTTGGTGCTCTGCTCGTTTCCATAATTTAAATCATCCTCATAACTTGTTAGAATTTTTGCTTATTTTTCTCTTTGAATACCCTGATACATCATTTTAACAATTACTGATCATCATTTTACATTCATAATTTATCTCTTGCTTTTTATATCTTTTAAGCATATATAACACTATGTGTGGTATGTACTTTTATTATCTTAATTTTCATAATTTATGTAACTTATTTGATAATTTGTATAACTTCATAATTACAAATATCAAATTGAAACATGATGTGAACATTTTATGATTGATCAAATACTTCTCCAGACGAATATTTCCCAGCTTATTTCATCTAATCTTTTTTTACGGAGAAGAAACAGAATGAACAACGATGCGAGAAAGACCCATGCTATGATGGAATTAGTTGCGAGCAATTTGCATCGAAATGCGATTCGATACGAGGGTCTGCGAATGCAGCTCTGCAAATACGCCTGGCACTCGATGTGCATCGTCGATTCGAGATCTCGATCGTGTGTATGCCGATCGATTTATCAAACTTCGAGCCTAACCGTGCTCATCACTGACAATAACAAACGATGATTGAAATTGCGCGACTTTCGATAGCTTATGAAATTCCCCTGTGAAGATCCTGAATTTCTATTACTCAGGAAATATTGTTCAGTATCACATCAGCTACTCCCCATTTCAAGGATCTACACTAGTCGTAAGACACCCTGTATAATATTACAAACAAATGAACAATAATTTCGTATAAGTCCAGATACCCTGAAATAGCATATGTTTTACCATAAAATATTGTTCAAAAAACAAGTAGTTAAATAATTGCACAGATAAATCAAAACGTGTCTTCTCTAGAAGGAAAATAATTCTCCAAAGAAAATAAATGTCACATTCATTATTTCAGAAAATACCGTAATTTTTGTCAAATTACTGCTATTAAAATTTATTGTGGTCTCTCTATATACTTGGCAAAAATTTCCAATAATCTACTTTCGATCGAAGTATATCTACAACTCCTTAAGAGTCAATCTACGCTAAAAATCCGTAATCACTTCCTTGCGAACGCCTTTATGCCCCTGAAAGCCGCGAAAAAATATATCTCGACCGTAAAGGATGGCGAGCACATCCAGGTGTTCTTCCAGCTCGTTTCTAGCTGGATTCTCCTGTTCGAGTTTCTATATGTGGCGAGACGCGGTGCAGTCTGTAAGAATCGATTGTATGCGGCGGGCAAGAAAATCTCGCCAAAGGACGACTTGTATTTTGCCGCAGGATCGTTGCCAGGACTCTGGATGATCGGTCTGTAAACATTCGCCCGGAATGTGACGAACCGACGCGATGTATCGCTGTCGTTCGCGAACAAAGAGTGCGGTGAATTATGCCGGGGACACGTTCAATAGCACTCGATAGACGATTTTACCTTCGAGGTTTACGCAAAAATCAACGAGAGGCGCGTATGTACACGCTGCAAAAAGATTGCTACATGTTTACAAGCGTATGTGCGTGATCGTGTTCGACATGGCACTGTTGCAGTCGACTTGCTGTTTTTGAGATGTTACATGGTTTAAGTCTGTTTGTTTGGAGAATTTATGGGATGATGGATTATTTTACATTAGTCAATTTTCGTACCTTCTATATTCTCAGAATTGAATGTTTTTTAAGTGTTCGAGTGTTAAATTGGTTAAATACACACATTTTTATAAATTCTTTTTCCAATCATCAAATTTTTAGATCTTCAAGTTCTCAAATTCCTAAAATGAAAAACTTCAAAACAGCCAAACTTCCAAGACAATAAACTCCGAAATTCCCAAATGATCATAACATTATGAGAACCATTTATCCCGAACGACAGGCTATAAAGTTGAGTCGCTTTTTCTGTACAGACCGCGATAAGACAATATTCTATTACTATTTCAAACACCCCAAACAGGATACTTCAGACAAAAAGAACATGATCGGCAACTTCTTTTCCAAAGAGTTTACGACGAGGCAATAAAGTCATAGAAGCTGGCAATTCGACAAGTACGAAAAGGACTTCGTTGTATCTTTTCTAAAGAATGTGGCGGGGAGACATCTTTACAACTCTCAAAGGAAAATATTCGCGACGAAACAGTAGAGATATGCCACAACTTTACTATGGAATAATAGAATAATCCTATTATTAATAATAAGTGTTTTTCCTTAATAATTAAAAAACGAAGCTTCAAATCCCATTTTTGCAAAGGGAAATCTTATTCAGAATCACGTGGTGATGTCAGAATCTCTTACTGTAAAGTTCAAAGTCATCGAAGGCTCCGTTAAAATTGCTTCGACATTTAATAAACCTCATCAGATCTACCAGCATGATTTCGATAAGATAAAACTTAAGGAGCATTCGGGCCTCGTAGATCGCGATTGATACGCGTTACGTGCACGCACGCGGAGCGGAATAAATGTTGAAGCGTGTCTTGGAGCCGCCTCGTGGCCGCCCATTACCAGAGAAAATGGTCAGCCATAAAGTGGCTTTCGTTTCGTCTTCTTTTAAACAATGTTGATCCTGGCCAGCCAACAAAGCAGAATGATGACGCTACTGGACGGAACTTTACTGTCCGTGAAGCCTCTGATTGATACATGCTGCGCATACACACCACTCTTTGATGCAATCATATTCGCGTGTGCTGATGAATACACGCGAACCAACTGCAGTAGCGTAGTTGCTTGTAACCCTTGTTGGTCCTTCGTTGTACCTTGGTGGTCCTTGATTTTTGCTGATCATTTTCTTGTACGGAATGTACGGTTCCATTAACCTGCTTACATGATTAAGTCTTTTATTAACCTATTTAATCGAGAAATTTAATAATCGTTATTAGCAAACTAGGTGGCTTAATTAAGACATAATGTGATGTTTAATAATCGACTGGAGGAGATGTTTAATAATTGACTTAATGATTCAACGGGTGATCGGTGTTTGATGAGAAATTACTGAAAACTGGTTTTGTATGTTAATCGAGTTCTGTATAATGGGGACAAAGGATTGATAATATTTCAGAATTCTTGTGATCAGTACATGTATATTGTAATAACTTAGAGTACAATCATTTTATTTGCCACATTCGTTAATAATATCACCGCGCTTCATGGTGCAACATGGACGCGTTGCTGTAATTACAGTGTACTTGACACGGTATCATAGCGGGACGACTATACTGGTTAACAGAATAGCACAGAAACATTCGAGATGTTACATAAAGTGCCGTTTTATTATGTCGTTAACTGAAATAACCTTCCGTTTATTTTTAATTAAATATTGGACTCGGAAAAGTGGTAGGTTTGATTTTTGGAAAATTGGAGATTTGGAGATTTGGGGACTTGCAAATTTAGAGATTTGAGGACGCGAAAATTTGGTAATTTGGGAATTTGTAAATTTATGCTTTTGGTAATTTGCGGATCTCAAGACTTCGAATCTACGTATCTCGCTCTCCAAGATCACACATGGACGTCCTCCATGTCCTCCAAGTGCATACAATAAGATACAAGAATGACAATAATTCCTTTCCTTACTTTTACTCTCAAATGTCACTAATCCCCATAATACAAGACTAATTTCCCCCAGAGTAAGACTAATTCCCACAATCAAATAATAAGAAACCTATCACGAAGAACACGTGTACCAGAAAGCTGAACGACTCCTGACAATACGCCTTCCGAAATAATGTATCCTCGCAGGAGGTACATGTACTCCACGCGACACTCTGTGGCACCACGTGGTGCTCGTTACGTCCCTGGTTTGCTTAGAAGGGAATATTCACAGATAGAAGTCAATAAATCCAGCCAATGGTGCTCAACGCGGGCCGGACACCGGTAGTCGAGAAGAAACTCGCTGCCGGCAAATAATGGCCGTGGAATCGTCGCTTCCGTTTATAGAGATACCGGCTGCAGCTTTCTATGCGCTCGCATGTGCACCGCGATATCCTTGCCCGAAGAAGAAGAAGAAGAAGAAGCCGGAATGGAGCTGCGTAAAGTAACTCGGAAACCAGCTGTGCCTTCGACAATGGACGCCGATACGTTCTTGTCTTTAGCTCGTTGCGGCCGCGGCCATCGTTGTCGGATTTTTATTCCGATTCATGGTGTCTTGTGTGGAAATGGGAAACTGTGGGGTAGATGAGACATGGTAGATGAGATTTTCCGGGAATTTTATGTCTTTAGTTGATGAAAGGGGATTTCACTTGTATGCTGAGGTAGTGAAAGATGCAGGTACAGAATTTAGAAATTTGAGAAATTGGGGATTTGGGGAGGTAGGAATTTGAGAATTTGGGAATTTGAGTGTTTGGGGATATGGGAAGGTGGAAATTTGGGAATTTGGGGATTTGAGTGGTTGGAGATTTGGAAAGGTGGAAATTTAGGAATATGGAAATTTGGGGGATTGGGGATTTGAGAAGGTGCAAATTTGAGAATTTGGGAATTTGAGTGTTTAGGGATTTGGGAAGGTGGAAATTTAGGAATTTGGGAATTTGAGTGCTTGGGGATTTGAGAAGGTGGAAATTTGGGAATTTGGGGATTTGAGAGTTTAGGGATTTGGGAAAGTGGAAATTTGGGAATTTGGGAATTTGAGTGCTTGGGGATTTGAGAAGATGGAAATTTGGGAATTTGGGGATTTGAGAGTTTAGGGATTTAGGAAGGTGGAAATTTAGGAATTTGGGAATTTGAGTGCTTGGGGATTTGAGAAGGTGGAAATTTGGGAATTTGGGGATTTGAGAGTTTAGGGATTTGGGAAAGTGGAAATTTGGGAATTTGGGAATTTGAAAGGTTAAGGAGTTGGGAAGGTGGAAATTTAGGAATTTGGAAATTTGAGAGGTTATGGATTTGGGAAGGTGGAAATTTAGGAATTTGGAAATTTGAGTGTTTAGGGATTAGAGAAGGTGGAAATTTGAGTGTTTGGGGATTTGGGAAAGTGGAAATTTGGGAATTTGGAAATTTGAAAATTTAAGGATTTCAGAAGGCGAAAATTTAAAAATTTGGAAATTTGAGAATTTAAGGATTTGAGAAGGTGAAAATTTAGGAATTTGGAAATTTGAGAGTTTAGGGATTTGGGAAGGTGAAAATTTAAGAATTTCAAGGAAGAAACCTTGAAATTTTTATCCTTACAGTGATCATAACCTTTCTTGCACTCTGGTATCACTAATAAAAAAGTTTGACCCTCTCAACGTAATACACTGTTCTTCTCCTCACAGTAAGCAGATATTAAACTTTAATCCAAAGTAGTTCAATATCGTATCATTTCCTTTACCATCACTTACACTTGCATAGAGAATACTATACCATCGATTTCAAACGCATTGAACTTTCTCATTTCTTCAAAAGCAAAGGGTGTGTTATTGGCAACCGATTAGAAAGCATCAGAAAGTTTTCTTCAGCTTCTATCATTTCAAAGCACCGGTCAGCGACCTCGCAGCTCTCATTTTGCGGTTTCCTTCGCAAGATTTTATAACATTTTATAGGACACTCCACTCGGACAGTTACTCGAAGCGGACGGAAACAGGCGATTACGAGATACTAAAGAAGCGGTTTAATTAGAAGCTCGAGAGAAAGGTGCAATTCGCAAGGGTGAAGCGTTTCCTTGAATGGACCGTTTCGAAACCTAGACGTGCCCCGAAAAATGGTCCGGTTTCTCGTAATTCCATGAGATACGCCATTTTTAGATGTACGCTCGAAGAGAATGTAATAACACGTGTTAGCAAACCGCCACAAAGGATCGAGGTCTTCCGTTTTCCGGACCTTTCGTGGAAGCCTTGACCGCAACGCGATCATCGTTCTATTTCGCAAGAACGCATTAAAGGTCCGTTGGAGACCGCCCAGATAGAGCAAGAATTTACAAGCAGTATACTGTTTTGTGTTGTAGAAATTTAACGAGTTGGAGATGTCTCTTAAAATAACTCTTTTTTGTTTCAAGCCCTTTTTGGTTTCAATTTTTAACTCTTTAACTGGGGTTGCTAATAAATGACATACTAAAATTGTAGCCAGAAACATGGTAATATTTTTGATATTATTAAATTAACTGTGGTTTCTGTACCACTAAAAATAAATACAAAAAAAAATTTTTTTAACTAGAATATCACTTCAGTAATAATAGTAGATTGAAATTAGTTAAGGTTAAATTAAATATTATTTAAAAAAGTACAAGTACCTGCAGTTCAAGGATTAACATCTTTATCGTTCTTTTACTATCATGATGTTTAATATTAGATTTACAGAACGTGTTAAAATGAAGGACCTTAGATTTCTTATTATAAATTGCATAGGTTATTAAGACATTTTTCTAATGATTTTTTTATAAAAAATTTTGTAAAGAATTTTTGTAAAGAAAGACTTTAAGATGAATCCTTTACGATGAATTCTTGTATTAGGTAGTTTACCCTAATTCATATTTTGCTTCAATTTAAAAGTAGCCATTAAACTTTCTAGTGTTAAATTCATAAGAGGGTTAAAAGGAATCTAAACCATTAAGACTCAGTTTGAATGTTTAATTCATGCGACTCTGCTAATGCGTTGAATTTCTGTTTGTTGCAGCTGCACGTCGAAATACGTGGGGGAGTATTGTCAGCACTTGAACCCCTGTCACACGGGTCCACGTTGTCAGAACGGTGGTTCGTGCAGGGTGAAGGAAAGCGTCGGGGGTGGAACACCGTCGTTCACTTGTTCCTGCCTCGTCGGATTCACTGCAAGCCTGTGCGAGATACCGATCGAAAATGCATGCGACTCATCGCCGTGCTTGAATGGTGCCACTTGTAATCTGAAATCGTTGCGCGAGTACGTCTGCACCTGTGCCACCGGATATACAGGTAACATTTTCCCTAATTCAGTTCCTAAACAGCCACAATTTCTACAACGAGTAAACTTGAATATTTTTTATACAACAAGTAAACTTGAACATTTCTTATTCAACGAGTAAACTTGAACGTTTTTTATTTAACAAGTAAACTTGAACATTTCTTATTCAACGAGTAAACTTGAACATTTCTTATTCAACGAGTAAACTTGAACATTTTTTATTTAACGAGTAAACTTGAACATTTTTTATTTAACAAGTAAACTTGAACATTTCTTATTCAACGAGTAAACTCGAATGTTTAATCAAAATATAAAAGACAGTTATTTTAAGACATTTGTTACTTCAACACATTCGTTATACAATAATATTGGACATACAGGTCTTGTGTCACGCTTCTCTTTTATATGAGCTACTTTTTTGCATTCAATTTCAATTTATGTGCTATGCGAACATTTTTATCATTTTTTCATTTTTAGACATCAGTCATATTATCTTATTAATTAACTTTATGTATCTACTTACTGACTTATTTACTTACTTATGTACTTGCTTGATGTCTGATTTATTTGCTCACGTCCTTTCTAATTCTTATTAAGGTAGCACTTTGTATCGACATTGTACTTCAGCAATATCAAAAATACTTTATTGTTTGGTCAATTTATTATGTTTGTTAATTATTAAATTAAAGTAGAAATTGTTAAAAGTATCATTTATTTGTCACAAACAAATTCTACAAATTTTGTTAAGAATTCAATTTTCAAATTTCAAATTCAATTTCCTGAGAAAGAGAACCAAAAACTCTTGCTTGTTACGTATGCTTATATTATCGGACACCCTATGTTCTCCGTCCGCGGTAAAGGGTTGAGGAAGAAACTTGCTCAAGATAAAAATCATCGATTAACGAGAGGATCCTTATCCGTTCTTAAATGAAGTCGCTAAATCTCGAAGTACCGAAATGCGAGATTTTATCGGGCAAAGAGTCGCGGGTATAATTGAGTCGTTGACCCGTTGCGATATCTTGCGCGATTCTTTTTACGAGGAGATACCGACTTGTTCGACGTAGGAGAATCTAAAATATTTTGCCAACATCCGATTAACGTTATTCCGCGTTTACGCGGATTCTGCGAATATACGGTTACGAATTTTATAGGTCGAGTTCGAGGATCTTGGCATAACCAGTTACAGTGTATGTGGTATAATTTCATTTTTATCTCCTGTTCGTATCGGATACACGTGATAAATATGTGGCAAGATGTATTTAGGTTGTATTGAAAGGATCGATAAACTTGGGCAAAAAAAAATTGTTAATTTGGAAATTGTGCAATTGTGAGAAAAATATAAATAAACGTTTTATTAGCAGCATACAAAAATCTTTTGAGACTTCAATTAAAAATAGAAAATTTTCTTCAAATGAAAATTATTTATCAGACTTTTATAAATTCCATAAGAAAAAGAATATTTCGAATGATCATTGCAAATGTCTGCTTTAATAATATAAAAGCTTGCAACCTCTTTTCAAAATTTCTTGTATAAATAAATCATTATTAAAATTACCAGTGGAATGAGTAAAAACAAATATTACTAAAAACGTTTGAAATTAAATTTTGTACCTACAAAAATCGAAACTGTACTAATTATCCTTTATGACCTCTAAAACGACCCACGCATTGAAAATTTTAATGTTCAACGTTAGCAAGTCTTATATAAGAAAATAATTCTTTTCAGCATCGTTTAACGATCCGATCTGGTTGCATAGACTGCACAGTAAATTTTTTGCTCGTAAAACGCATACCATACTCACGGAACTTAATAACCGAACAAAGAAAAAAGAAGGAGGACGTACGTGAGTTTATGAGTGCGATATTAAATCGGTTCATAAATGACTGACATTTTAGTCATCGAGGTAACAAGTTCCATAGATTCACGTGGGCTCGGTGGCAAGGCTACGATAGATATAAAGATAAAAAACCGTGTGGTAATCATGCTAGTTCTCATTGTTTTGTGCGCTAACAGGATACGATAACGTGAATAGCGAGGATAGATTTAACATACCGGTTCCGTTCGCGCGATATTTCATTATTGACTGACGTGATTCAGAATAAGATTTCCCTTTGCAAAAATGGGATTCGAAGCTTCGTTTTTGAATTATTAAGGAAAAGCACGGACCAATCAGAGCGCGAGGATTATTACGCGTTGGATTATTACGCGTTGGATTACTACGCGTTGGTTAACTACATGTTAGATTACCACGCGTTAGATTCCTACGCGTACGACTACCAGGCATTAGATTCCTACGCTTAGAATTACCACGCGTTGAATATCCACGCGCTGAATTACTACGCGTTAGATATCCACGCGCTGAATTACTACGCGTTAGATATCCACACGCTGAATTACTACGCGTTAGATTACCACGCGTTAGATACCTACGCTTAGAATTACCACGCGTTGCATTATTACGTGTTGGATTACTACGCGTTGAATATGCACGCGTTAGATTACTACACGTTGGATATCCACACTCTGTATTACTATGCGTTGGATTACTACGCGTAGGACTACCACGCATTAGATTCCTACGCTTAGAATTACCACGCGTTACATTACTATGCGTTGGACTAATACGCGTTGAATATCCACGCGCTGAATTACTACGCGTTAGATATCCACACGCTGAATTACTACGCGTTAGATTACCACGCGTTAGATACCTACGCTTAGAATTACCACGCGTTGCATTATTACGCGTTGGATTACTACGCGTTGAATATCCACGCGCTGGATTACTACGCGTTGGATATCCACACGCTGTATTACTACGCGTTGTATTACTTCGCGTTGGGTTACTACGCGTAGAATTACCACCCGTTGCATTACCACGCGTTGCATTACTACGCGTTGGATTACCACGCGTTGGATAAATACGCGTTATCCAAAGCTGCCACTCTCGTGCATGCGTAACCCTCGCGCTCTGCTTGGTCCGTGTTTTTCCTTAATAATTCACAAACGAAGCTTCAAACCCCATTTTTACAAAGGGAAATCTTCTGAATCACAGCATAACTAATTTCGAAATGTAAGTCTGACAAAGACTTGCAAGAAAATATAAAATAGTCCTGGTATAAAAATTTGAAAATGAAGGTTTTATAAGTTGTGTCTAAAATGTCTAAAATTTGTATCGATATCTCAGAGCTTTAACACCACCTAATGTCCCCGAAAGATTGGTATGCACGAATTTGTTTGGCTCGCGGAAGTCGTTGATGAATCTAAACGAGGATATTTTTAAGGATCGCGTTTAAACGAGAGGTAGCACGTGCTCCCTTGACAAATAAATCGAAGGGCAACGGGAATTCGAAGGGAAAGAGGAGATAACGAAAGAAAGAACGAAATGGAAGGGAATCGGCTAAGAAAGAGAGAAGTTTGTGCCAGCTGGATAATTGGCGGAGAGCAATGCGGCATTTCGCTGTGGCGGTACCTTTGGCCCAGTGGTTCTCACCCTTGCGATTCAATCTTTCTTTTCAATCTTCGCGTTTGCATACTTTTATCATGCAAATTCATCACTGCGGATCGTATCGATATTTTTAACTGCAGATGCTTCGAGATATAACCTTGATCCGTTCAAATTTTATAACTTGATAGCTAACCAAGTATTTCACTCTGAATATTTTTTATAATTTGACTCTTAAATCGTTTGTCAGAGGTTAGATTGAAATTAAATTTCAACCGTGTTAGACTGAAATTGAATAAATTGAAGTGCACTTAAAAATTCATGGAAACAATGTGACTTGATTATGAGATATAAAATGGTGTAAGCACCACTGGGTCATAGCTACACGAGAGCACAGGATCAAGGAGCAAAGACATGTCAGATCCACGGAACGAGTAACTCTGGTAATTAGTTCCACTAATCAGTGACGCTAAAGAAAGCGATGGTTTGGTAGACTGTAGGATGGTCAGCGCCATCTTAAACGATATCTCTTCAAGGAAAGAAACAAATCTTCTCCATGATCTCCCTTGATAAGATTGGTTAAAAACCGCAGGACATTTGTACCTCTCCCACGTCGATCTTCGTCACTGTGATCGACAAAGATTGATTTATTTATTTGTTCTCGTAATTGGCAGCACTTGGTGCTCGGCAAAAGAGAAAATATATTTAACAGTAATCTGACATTTTCATCTTCACTTTTTGCAGTTTTAAAGTGTAGCTTTCAATTGTAATGATGCAATTTTAAATCGACATCTGTACGTTTTTTTGCGACTTCCTTTTTAAGCATTTAAACATCTGTTCAATTGCGGCACATATGATTCTTAGCCCCAAATGTCCTGCGAATAAACAGGGCGAGTTCTGGCTGCCCTCGGTAACAAGTCCAGCAACGGATCGAGGGCAAAACTCACCCCTATCATTCTTCTTCCTTCCTTTTGCTCCCCTTCTATTCTCCTTGCAACCTCTTCAGCACCAGCTGCTGAATCTTCATTTATCTGCTTTAACGAACGACTCAAGGATAGGGTTCCTATACGTGGCTCATTTTTGAAGTGTTGCGACCAGGGGGGGTGAACCGGAGACTGCAGGGGACTACACTCTTTGCATTTGCATAGCAATTTTTAAATTGCGTTTTAGATTCAGAAATTTTTATCGTTGTGTATTTATGGACTTGGAGAGGTTTGGTTATTTTTATTTTTGGGAGTTTGATAATTTGGGAAGTGGAGGATTTGGAAATTTGGGGAATTTGGGGATTTGAGAATTCGGGGGTTGTGGAGTTTGGAAATTTGAGAATTTGGGGATTTGGGAATTTGGAAATTTAAGGATTTGGGGATTTGAGAATTTGGGGAATTGGGAATTCGGAAATTTGAGAATTTGAGGAATTGGGAATTCGGAAATTTCAGAATTTGGGGGTTGTGGAGTTTGGAAATTTGAGAATTTGGGGATTTGGGAATTTGGAAATTCAAGGATTTGGGGATTTGAGAATTTGGGGAATTGGGAATTCGGTGATTTAGGAGTTTGGTAATTTGAGAATTTGGCGACGCTGAAATCTGTAAATTTGAGGATTTGGGGATTTGAGAATTTGGGAAATTAGGTATTCGCAAATTTGAGAATTCGGTGATTTAGGAGTTTGGTAATTTGAGAATTTAGTGACACAGAAATTTTTAAATTTGAAGATTTGGGGATTTGAGAATTTGGGGAATTAGGAATTTGAAAGCTTAAGAATTTTAAAACTTGAGAATTTGTAAATTTGAGAAACCTGGAATTCTTGAGTAATCTTAAATAGCCTCCTCAAAAGAAATTTGCGAAGCCTTATAGTGATCACAAAGTGTACCTATCTTGAATTCCGATATTCACCTTTTAAAACTCCAAAATAGTAATTTAGTATAAAAGAATTTTTGACCCGATTTATAAACGTAATTCGAATATTGTAGGTAAACGGTTTTCTCCGTTAAAGCGAAAGACACCCGGCACGCATTTCTCTTGTTGCTTCTGTTACAGGCGAGCACTGCGAACGGCAAGACCACTGCGCCTCGTCGCCCTGTCGAAACGGGGCCGAGTGTCGTTCGTTGGAGGACAGCTACAAGTGCACGTGTGCACCCGGCTTTACGGGTCCGAATTGCGCGGACGACATCGACGAATGCGACAGGAACCCGTGCAGACACGGCTCCTGCAAGAACATTCACGGATCTTACAAGTAAGTCGAACGACATCGTTAACGGTCCTTCTACGGTACTTTACATACCATCTTTATACGTAAATTGCGCTCTCACGCCGTTTTCGGCTTTTACGATGAAGCCCGAATGCGATTCAATTTCGTCTGGCTAAGATTTCGTCGATAACGTTGTCCTTTTATCTTTATCTCTCCTACGATCATCGCTCCTGCTTTAAGCTTAACATCAATTTTCATCACCGCTGTCGATTCTTATCGACCCGGAGCTCTAATTTTCAATCTTCTGCATAAATTTTTGCATCGCGGTATCGGTATTGTAATTCGACACTTTTAACGGGTAATGCACTTTGCGAATAATTTATGCTACGATTAAATTTACGTTACGACTGCTCATTGACGTAACTATTGGGTTCTTGCATGTCAAATGATCGGTTGTGAAAATAAAAAAGTTTGAGGACGTAAAAACACCGTTAAGTAGCACATATCGGAACCGGTGACAAAAAGACACTTTGCTAATATTTTTAATATAGGATTGTCAATAATAACAAATTCGGTCATCGACTCTTTGAGCGGTAGATAGATTCGTTCAAGAGGGTTGATCCGTTCACATAATTATATGACATTGAAACGCAACAGTGTCGTTAAATAGCACATATCAGAACTTTCTCCCAGCGACAAAGGATACTTTGCTAATATTTTTGATACAAGACTAATTGTCAATAATAACAAATTCTTCGGTCATCAACTCTTGTGCGGTAGATAGACTCGAACAAGAGTTCATCCGTTCTCAAAATTATATGACATCGAAAAGCAAAAGATAGAAAAATGAAGATGTTCCGCGGATTCGAGAAGAAGGATTTCGTCCAGCCGACAAAGCTTTCTCTTGGTGGCTGCTGACGAAGGGAAGAAAAAGGAAGGGCGTACGTGTACGCGCACACAGCCACCAGCGTCGAGCCGATATAATTCAATATAATGTAGGGCCCAGCGACATTATCTGCTCTCGTGCAGTCAGCTCGGCTCGGGCCCCGATTAATCTCGACTCGATCTCAACAAAGCGCGGATTTATGTTCTCCACGCCGCCCGGCTTCGAGTCCCCCGCTGGAACCAGTTTTTGGCGAGCTCGTTTCTTTTCCGCGATACCCTCTCGTTTTTCTTTTTCCCTTTTCACTTCGTTTTTTTCGAACCCAACCCCCTTCGTCTTTTTCGCTGACCCTCCGATACTCTGCTCTTTTCGAAACTAGCTCTGCAAGACCCTCGTAGTCTCGTTTCGGTTCATTGTTGGTGTAATTGATTTTTACAGCTTGTATGATACACAATTTGTTGAGTGTTGTATGAAAAAGAATTTGTTAAGAGTGTTGGATGAAGCAATTTGTTGAGAATGTCATAAAAAACCTGACAGTTTGTTGATTGTTTTAATAAACCTGTTTATTGTTTTAATTTTATTATTTAATATATAATACATTTAATGAAGATTGTTTTAATAAAACATGGGGAGGAATGTTTTTGGTAGAAGTCTGAGAGGATGTGAAAACTGAAAATGAAGAATATAGAAGATGTTGCAAAATTTTTGACAGAAAATCAATTTTATATAATGCTTTAGCCCACAAGTGTAGGGACAAAGTTTAGCTAAACAAGATTATTATAAAAAGAAAGAAGTTAGTGATAGTGTAACATGTATCTTAACATTCTACTAAATAAGCAATGGTCCATCAAACTTAACCTCTTGTCTCATGTTAGGTGCGTCAGTCAGAAGTAATCACAGTTACAATATTATAGATGAAAGATGAAATGTTATATCTATTTTTTATTCAATCCTTGATAATGCAAAATATAACTGAGCTTGAACTCCCAATTAAAGCATACTAAAAGTTCGAGTAAAATTTACCAAAGTCAAAGTGCTAGTGCATCATGTGTCAGATTCCTCAAAACAAAGTTCAGCCATAATCAGGGGAGAAAAAAATGAAATATCAAATAGAAAACATGATACATATTTGGTACCCAGAGAAATGATGCCCAGAGTGTGAATTCCGTGACTTTTCACAACTCGCTTTTCGAAACGCAGTTCGAGAAGGATCGATAGGAAAAGGCAGCTCGGGGCGAGGACAGAGGCGATTTTCGAATCGACGCAACGTCGAATTACGAGCAAATTCGTAATGGGCCGTGGGATCGACTGGATGGATCCTCGTTGTTCGACGTCATTATGCGCTCCACGTCCGTGCTCAATCGGTAATTGCGGCAAAGACGAACGACACTGACGCGATTCTCTGAGCCCTCATCGCCGCATTCGTTGATCCGCGACGATATTTCGAGAGGTCGCGGCTCTGACCATACACACTTTCTGCTTCTCACTATCCGTTCGAATAACACGCTGATAAAAGTAATTTTATACCTCTCAAAATCATAAACATCTTGTTTTAATGCTCTTCGAGATTGTGGAATAGGAGATGTCGAAAAATCTACCTTGTGAACATTCTTGAAGGATACTCATTCTTATAGGATGTTCATTCTTGTAGTTACGTCACTTTGATGGTTTCTAAATGATAGGCTTTCTGAGAAAATATTAAAGATTCATGTTTGTTAAGTGAACTTTATCTGTAATTTAAAACTGAAGGAAAGGGATGCAAAATAGCGGTGCAAGAGCCTTTTATTTAGTGCCGTGTTGCGATGAATGTCGTCAAAATTGCAGCCCTGATATGAAACGAAAATTGAAATCTTTAATATCTGCTTTAAATTTGCCAGAGAAATAAACACAGAAATAGCGAACTTTTAAATATTGGAATTAGAAAATCGATTTTCCATCAGTGCGACAATGAACCCAGGCGTCACCTGCTCATTTGCTGCTAACCTAATCGGTTCAATATTTCCCTGAGGTTAAGAGAAAAAAGAGAAGGCGGCGTTACAGGCGGTGCCTTAATTGAACGGTATCTGGTTAACGCGTACGATGCAAACTTGTAGTCAGATAGGAATAATCGAGCTTTAGCCGGCTAATAAATATCGACGAGGGGTTAATCGAGCCGCTACCCAATAATTCCCTTTTAACGCAGTTAATCCACTGGCTGGTAGACCCTGTAACCTCTTCCCGGTTAATTCGCCTATGCATCCACGTATACGCATCCCATTTGGGTTCAGCATTAAAGTCCCTAGGTAGAAGAGGCAGCTTTCTTCACCTGTCTCGATACGTGCACTCGCCATGCAACCATCTCGTCAACGCGAGCCTCGCTAATCTCTTCTCTTTCACCATCTTCTCTCTTTCTCCCCTTTACGAGGCTCGAGAAGCAATAACGTTCAATTGGCTCTAATAAAGACTTTGATGCGGCATGCCTGACCGCCAGGTGGTGCAGCTAGGAGCTACTATGTTATTAAATAGTTAGGTTGAATCGGTGCTCGAACAAGGCGCGCCTATACCGAGGACACACTTGATTGGGTGGCTCCGTGATACCGGGATAATTAATCGAATCTTTACTGTGAAATATTCCGTATCGACAGCGTAGCCTTGATACTCGGTATAATTGTAGCCACTCGCGTATCTCTTGTGGATAGGGTAACTTTTTCATCTTTTATTAGCTTTGTTGTGTTTGTGAGGTACCTATTTTCCTTCTAGAATACAAGGCACTCTTTGATTTATTCCTGCAATTATTTATTGAACTACTTGTTGCTTGAGCAATATTTTAAGGTATAACATTATGCTATTTCATAGTAACTGGATGTATATTGATGTTTATTTGTTTGTGAAATTCTAAATTATATTTGTATACTCACTATGTGCATTATACATATAATTTTCATTTGCAAAAATAAAGTATAAACTTGTTTTTTTATATAACATTCCATGTCTCAAGTTTTATTAACAAAATTGTGTTTACATGGAATAAGACTGTAATCTAAATGCTTTCTCTATTTAATGCTCATTAAATGTTTCTAATAATGCACGTAGGCATTTATCTAGATTTTGAAACATCAAACACATAATTTATTGAACGTTCATTTAAATAATGCGATCAAAATGACACCATTCGCGAATATCCGTGCGAAAAGCACCCTCGCGCGTGCTCGGGACAGGTAGTGTGATTTATGAAATGATCCTCGCGAAGTAGAATTTAATTGAGCGAAGGCGAGGCAAAAAGGAACGCTCGATGTTCTTAACCCCCGGCCCGATGAATCCGCACCGAATCTTGATAAAGCGTGGCCTCCGCAGTAATTTTCAACGTTGCAAGGGCCGACCCCGTTAGGTCAAATTCTTTTGGGGTTCTAGCTGAAACTCGCACCTGGTTTAGCCACACAGTGTCCCGGAATGTGTCCACACCTGTTCCCTTCGGCTTGTTCTCATCAACGATACGGCTTCGATCGCGAGCCGAGCATGCTTTCACACTCGAAATTTCTGCCTGGTATTTTTAAAATCAATTTCTCCTGGATTTAATATTTTTTACTCTGCTATGTAATTTTTATAATTCTTGTGCAACATCATTTTATTCCTCTGATGATTTTATTTGAAATATTTGTTCAGATTTAAGAAAAATTGATGCTTTGTACTTGAGATGTCTTTTTTGAAAAATCTACAAATTTAGAAATTTTTGTTTTATTAAAAATTTAGAAGGTTCTGAAGTGTTCTGTAAATTATGTAACATGTAAAATGTTGAATTATGTGAGGAACGATTTTGTGTCGGAATACATTTTATTTTATATATATTATATTTTACATTACATTATATTACATTTTATATACATTTAACTTGATGTCATTGCTACACGAGAAGTTACCTAACTTAATGATTTGAAATAACTCTTCACAAGAAAATTTACATGAAATTATGTACTGGAAAGTGTTACGATCGATTCAGAGAATCGTTATGTCGGTGATAAAAAATATGAGACATCGCGACACCATTCGCTATATAACACTTTCAAAAGACTTCGTACGTTACATTTGACTACGAGAATTTAACAGTACATGCTTACAACCTGATATTTTCGAAAAATGTACACGATAATTATCATTATTATAAGATTAAATCAGGCGACGTACTTTGACGGCAAAGCAGGCGTAAAAGAGGAGGTAACTACAAATTTCCATAAAATTGCATGCTTTCACAAAAGTGTTAATGATAATGTAGCGAATAAACGATTCGCGGAATCGTTTCGATATCAACGATCAGAAAATTATAACGGTGGTACGGTTTAAGTTATAATGTGAGGATACTGTTCTCAGCTTTTTAATTTGCAAATTCTCGAATTTTTTAATTCTGATTATGATCTTATTGCATTTTCAAGTCCCAAATTCTTACAGCACCAATTTCTTAAAACCCCAATTTCTCAAATTTCCAAATTCTTACATCGTCAATTTCTCAAAACCCCAACTTCTCAAATTTCCAAATTCTTACATCGTCAATTTCTCAAAACCTCAACTTCTCAAAATTCCAAATTCTCAAATCTCTAATCCCTCAAATGCTTAAATTCTCTAGTCCGCAATTTCTCAAATTCCCAAACTCCCAAGTCCCCTAATATCTAAATCTCCAACTTCTCAAATCTCCAATTTCTCAAATCCCCAAATTCTCAAATCCATAATTTTCAAATTGAATCTCTCGACTCTCAATCTCCAATATTCTCAAGCTTCAAACTTCTAATCCTCCCAAGTTCCAAAATCTCCAAACCTGGAAATTCCCCAAACTTTTTCCATCTCCCTAAATTTCCACATCCTATTCAAAACACGTCCACTGGACCACCATCAACAGAAACAGGATTGTCCGCGATGCGTATCACCATCGAAAGCAGCTCGATTCCGTGTTTCTGTATTCCCGGTGAAGAATAGGCGACGAGTTTGGTGTCGCTAGACACGCGTGTTCATCCGGCGAAATTCGAAAATTGTCGTCCGGTATTCGCGGCACGTAGTTATCGGTCACTCGGTGCCGTAGAAAACGGGTTCCTCGAATCGCTCGAGATCCCTTTTCTTCTCGGAAGAAACGGGCCAAGCTTCACGACCGTCTTCGTCGACCTGGTTGACCTCGTCTAGGCTACCCTTATTGCGTGGAAACGACTCGTTAAACTCGAGCGGTACGATCTACGGATTACGTGATCTCACCGGGCACACCTCGACGCGTACAAATATTATATTGTGAGAGACACGTCAAGTCACTGCGGCGACAAGGTTATGAGAACAACGATGCGCTCAAAGATTACTCTTCGGCGTCAAGGTTAACTGCAGTTACGTTACGATCTTGATAACGTAGGGATCCTGGCCGAGTTTTGAATCGATGGTCAAAGTTAGAGAAGTTTCAGAATTGGGGCTGTAAGGATTAGGAAATTTCATAACACGGAAATATGAAATGGGTTCATTAGAATTTGGATTACAAGTTGGATATTACAAGTACCGATGTCAACCCATGAGTTGAAGAGACTGTATGTGTTTAAGAGAGCTATGGCTACAATTGGTCACGATAGAAATATGGTAGACGAAAAAATGATAACGTGGTAAAATAGTAACGTTGGAAGTGTTCATGGGGATAGGCGTAGCTTTTTTCGCTTTGGGACCTCCTCATGCACCAACTCATGGGCTGACATCAGTATATCATTCTTAAAACTGCATGCAATACATATTCTACATACGCAATACCATAGTACAATTCTATTGCGCTATAAAATAGTACGATAAAGGGAATGATACAATGGAAAAGTGGTAACGCTGGAAGTGTTCAAGGTAGTGATAGGCGTAGCTTCCTTCACTTTGGGACCTCCTCATGCACCAACTCATGGGTTGACATCAGTATATCATTCTTAAAACTGCATGCAATACATATTCTACATACGCAATACTATAGTACAATTCTATTGCGCTATGAAATAGTACGATAAAGGGAATGATACAATGGAAAAGTGGTAACGCTGGAAGTGTTCAAGGTGGTGATAGGCGTAGCCTCCTTCACTTTGGGACCTCCTCATGCACCAACTAGTGGGTTGACATCAGTATATCATTCTTAAAACTGCATGCAATACATATTCTACATACGCAATACCATAGTACAATTCTATTGCGCTATAAAATAGTACGATAAAGGGAATGATACAATGGAAAAGTGGTAACGCTGGAAGTGTTCAAGGTGGTGATAGGCGTAGCTTGCTTCACTTTGGGACCTCCTCATGCACCAACTCATAGGTTGACATCAGTATATCATTCTCAAAACTGCATGCAATACATATTCTACATACGCAATACTATAGTACAATTCTATAGCGCTATGAAACAGTCCTATAAAACAGTACTATATATAAAACACGATAGAATTTGAAGCAGTAGGTCACTGGAAGCTGCAGGAATGCCAGATCAAAGGTTAAGAATTTTCGCATGCACAACCGCGTGATTTAATAACCGAGGAACACTGACCATTTCTCGAAAGTCCCTCTATGGGTCATTGGGAGCTTAAATAAAGCGGGAACAACAGCACTATGATTGCCAATCGCATCAATCTTATCCGGAGTTGTTATTGCTTCATCAGGTCTGCCACTTCCTCTACGCGCTCATAAATAACGTTTCACCCGTGATTGCGACTGACACAGCTTCGTTAAAAGTTCGTGCTCGTAGACGTTTTCATTAACGTTTTCGCAATTGCAAATTGATTGTGGTGCAAAAACGAATCTTAACGGAGGTTTTCAATCTGAGAATTCGATGCATTGCCGTGTCAGATTAATTGTCGCGGGTTGGTTACCATCGGTGAACGTCTGATGAGGCTGCAACCGGACTTGCTACTGATCCTTGATATCTCACCGTGTTACGAGTAAGAGTTACGTTTTCAAGAGATGGGATTAAGAAGAACGATTGTCACGCGACTTGCTGGACGGGTCAAAGTAACGATCTACAGTTTGTCGCGAGGATGACGTTCGAGTTACACGCTTACGTGTCGCGATTAGTCCTCACATATCCTCGTCTGAAAGTTTGATAAACGTAATCGGAGATCGAGAACACCGCAGAAAAAATTTTAATTGAATCAGTATGGGGTGGACGAGGAATTAAGTACGTGAAAGATCTAGATTTCTTTGATATCACTTCAGAGACTACTGCAAAGATATGTATACAATTTATTCAAAATTATTGAGTTAAGCATGTTTGCTTGTGAATTAAATGTCTTTAAGAATAATTTCATCCACGTCTTATTTAAATAACCAGAGAATTTTGAAGTATAACATAAGAATGCAAGATGATTAATTTGTCGTTCCAATCTCCACCATTTCTCTTGTGAGGCAGGCGACACACGAGGTTGATCCCACGAGAGACATGAATGATTAATCGTGTAAAATCGATCGGGATCGAGCTGTCAAGGTTACATTCCGCTACACTTTTCCAGCCAATCGACTATGTAAATGTGTCCACTGTTGCTCCACATTTCCATGGACGATACAGGAAAGTGCAAGTAAGTTCCACGATCTACGATCATTAATAATCCTGCTGGTGGCTGTCGTTGAAGGAAATTGTCGATGGCACAGTGTATCATTCCTCGACGTTTAATTATCGCTACGGAATACGTTTGTCCACTATTTATAATTTTGAAGAATGTCGTAGGCGAAGGATAATTCGATTCGTTGAACCGAAGGTCTGCCAGGTTTTTCAATCTATCGCAATATTCGCACCTCAGATAATCGAAGGTATTTTAATTCCTTGGCTAACAATAAGCAATGGGTGTATTGCAAGAAGAATAAGTCGTTTTCGATTCGAAATGATACAATCGGTTGTCGATAAAATACTGCGATTCTTTGTGAACTTTTGTAACTTCAATATTTTACTCGAAGTTAAACATCGACAGTATATCACGAAGATGATAACGTTCGAATAAAAATATATTTACCCATGTTTGGATTAGTGAAGTAGTTGCAATAAAGTGTTCAAGAAATATCCCTATTACGTTACGGTACCAATAGCTCGATAATGTATTACGTATTTCCAATAATCGCCTAAAGGTGAGATATTAATATACGGTTGTACCAAGAATGGAGCAACCAGTGAAAGGGAATTGGAGTCTTTGTAATGATAACTCTTTCGATTTGCACACTTCGTGTATATTAATTTACTAGTATACTGTAAATTTGATTGTACGCTTCTAGTTACGTTAGTACGCTTATACACAGGCTCCTTCGTGTCAAATACACGTATTACATGGTTAACCCTTGCGTGATTTTATCTGCTTTAAAAGGAAAATCTTTGGACGTGTTGCAACATTATAATAAAGTATCGAACGAACTTTCTATTATATAAATTTATTTGAAAAAAAAAAATCACATGGTTGTCAGAGAAAAAATTTTAATATAGAATTCTAATGAACAATCTTTTCTTTACTTTTGATGATTCTTTCACTGTTATCATTAGTAGCATGTTTCTGTATTTTTGTCGATAATTTCGTTTGGTGTATACTGTCTCCTTTATTATGAAAAAGTATTGTCAAGAAGAAAAATTTATTGTCGACGTAAAGTGTTAACATAAAGAAGTATAATATCGACAAAAAGTGTCAACAAAAAGAAGTATATTATCGACATAAAATGTCAAGATAAAGAATTATAATATCGACAAAAAGTGTTAACATTAAGAAGAATATTATCGACAAAAAGTGTTACCATAATAAATATTACAGCTTCAAGAAAAGAAAAAGAATGTGTCTCGATTTTTTCTTTGGACCAAGCGAAAGTCTGCAGCGAAATTTTGCAAGTGACAAAGTGCCCAACGGGGAAGTTGATCGTCGAGAATCGTCTGACGTAACGATTATCGAGTCCAACCAATTCAGGCAATTACCACGGTGGGAAAGCGCCCTGTGCTGGCGTTCCATTAGCCGTGTTAATCCGCCGTTATGCTCCTTACTTTACGTGCAGTGCATCCGTTTACGTCACGCGGACAAAACGTATCCGATTAAGAGTGTGACGATTATTTTGGTAAACTTGGATTTTATCGTGACTACAATCTCTTAATAATTTGGTAGGAATATTCGAAATAACTGCTGCAAACGTAACTGTTTTGTTACCGTTTTTATCTTTGATATTAATATTCAAAGTGTGTATACGCTTTAAAGGGACACCCTGTATAGAATAACTAGCAATGACAAACAGTTTGAAAACTACTTTTTAGAAAATATACAAAAGTCATGTACGAAGTTTAAAATTACCATAGTAGCTTTCAAACGGTCTAAAAATTATTAAAATGACTTTTCTGGTATATCTTCAGTGTTCTATGTCTACGAATAGAATCATAACGTTCATCATAAATTCATACAAACAGACCCTTACGTACTTACATAGAACAGTTTCGTTTCTGAAACGTTGAGATATAACGGACACTCTGATGCATAATCAATGAGATGATCTAGATTTCTCCGGTTTAGAACAATATTCCGTTCCGTGCGAAAAAGAATGCGCGGGAACCAAGATATTCTTGCGACACCGTTATGTTTATCGTTTTCCCGCCATTTTCACTGTGATGAAAGAAACTATTGATTTTAGGATGTAGTTTGAGTTTTTATCAAATTTTATTATTTTCTATTTTTGATGGTGTACGATCCTAAACTTTTATGTGGGGAAATAGGAAGGTAGGGATTTGGGAACTTAGGGTGTAGAAATAGAGGTTATAGGAAGTAGGGATGTAGAAATAGAGAGATGTAGAAGTACACAGATTCTGGGATACAAATATAGGGATTTAGGTACATGTAGGGATTTGGAGATGTGGACACAGAATGTAGGCATTTGGGAGAATAGAGATGTGATGATTTATGGATTTGGGGCTATTTGGGAATGTAGACATAGGTGTTTGAGGATGTAGAATTAAGGGGATGCAGGGATTCTGCAGATGTAGAGATCTGCAAATGTAGGGATTCAGGGATGTGGGAATCCTAGGATGTAGAAATGTGGAAGTGTAGGGATCCTAGGATGTGGATTCTGCATATGTAGAGATCTAGAAATGTAGGGATATGAAACTGTGGAGATCTGGAAATGTAAGTATCTTAGGATGTGGGGATCTGGGCATGTAGAGATCTAGGGGTGTAGGGATTTGAGGATGCAGAGATTTAGAAAAGTAAGGATTTGAGAATATAGAGATTTGATAATGTAGGGATCTGAAAATGTAGGGATCTCCAAATGTAGGGATCTGACGATGTACAAATCTGTGGACACAAAGTCTCCACAATAAACACACCTTCAAACACAGAAAACCACGCATCTAAAAATTCAAGAATACAACAATCTACGAATACAAAAACCTAGATACAACAGTAGCGATCTAATAACATAAAGAACCTAAAGAAAGTCATATAAAGAACCTACTGATCCAAAGTTTCAATAATCCACTTAGATATGCACAATTTACAAATACCCATCTATCTATAAAACAGAGCACGTCTATTTAATAATATCATTTCTGTATAAAGCATTATGAAGCTATAACGATCAACCATATCAATAGCTAAAGTCGGGTTATCATTAAACCCAGAGTGCACTTAATATTCCTCGCGAGAATGTTTTCATCTTGACCGCTTGATAGGCTCGTAAATATGATCAAGAACGAGATTCAAAGCATGTCGTCTCTTTCGAAACTCGATTTCAATCTCCTCGCGTTCCAATTTCCTGTCAAATAAATCGACCAGGTAACCATGTAATGGCTCGTATCGATTTTCGGGACTGCTAATGACAAAACGGGTCGAGATATCGCTTTAGATTCGATTAATTCCTCGCAGGATGCTCGATCTTGATCGTACCTGGTCAGCGTTTTGACTTTTTCTCGGTGTTTCTCTTCTTGGGCTTCTTCTTCCTGCTGGTTCCTTTTGCCTTTTATTTGGTGCTGGTTTTGCACCAAATGGACGAATGACTGAATTATTCTGTACGTTCGGTCGAACCTGCAATTATTATTTTTATAGAAACAAGATTATGTCAGATCTAAACCTGACATGTAATTAGCTGAAATAATTTTACCAATTAGACAAACTAATTTTATTTATATATTCAGTTTACACAGCTTTTTAAGCTTTTGATTAATTTTATTTAACCCCTTGTTGTACTTTGACAAGACGCACTCGTGACGCACTCACAGTTCAAATATTACAAATTTTACTTATATTTTTAATATTCTTGAACTTCAAATTTAAGTCCAACTATAAGGATCACTGAATATAAAATATTTAAAACATTGTAATTTTTATTGTTTGTTTAAACATTATAGCTATGAGTTCATTTTAACTGACGCACCTGACAAATAAATTTGATGGCAAAAGGTTAATTCATACACAGTTTAAAAACAGATTAGAGTATTTTCTTTAGATATACTCACTTTCTTAAAAAGAAGTAAATATTATGTTCAACTATATTTGTTATATATTATGTTACTATAACATTGTACTATTTTTAAGCTTTTATAAAATTGTCCTAACAAAACAATACTTTGCTTCATTATACAGCTACTATCATTTAAGCAACGTCTAAACCTTACAAGAACAAAACAGTAAATCAAGAGACCATAAAAATTCATGTAAAAAAATAAAACTTTAATCGCAGGAATATGTAAAGCCATCTTAAAAGCGTACGAGCAAAGAAAGAAGTTCATGATAAGTCAGAGATCGATCGTGACAAACTGCGATCGATTCGTCCCCTCGAATCCTGTCCCATTAGTTTCGCAGCCTTTTTGCATTTGTCGTCCACACGAGACGCCCCGTTCTTATCCACGGTTTTGCAGGGATGCTTGTGCGTTGCTTCGAACCCAAATGACTTCATTTTGCAATGTTATTGTCGCACAGGAGAAAAGAAATCGTTGAAATATAACCTCTCACCGTGACTGATCCTTTCGAACTTGCTTTCGATGGAAATTGATTTTGTTGTCGACTGTGTAAAATATTACCAATTTTAAAACGACCCCCTTTTTCTGATGATTTCTTTGTACATGTAACAGTTTACACGGTATAAATAAATTACTTTGCGTTTACTCAGTGATTTATGTTTGAGAATTTTTGTTTCTTTTAAATTTTCTAATTATTAAATCAAATTAAATAATTTGAGAACCTGGAATTTACTAAATTCCCAAATTGAAACTGGTTTGTTTGAGAACCCACAATAAATTTGCTAAATTCCCAAATTGAAACAAGTTCGTTCACAAAACTCGTTCCAAAGGATAATTTTTTGCACCCGTTCCTCAACGAAATTACTTGAGCATCGTAAACCTTTTATTTTACATTTTCTGCAGCGTACAAATCGAGAGAAATAAAGTCGGACGAAAGAACAAAAGAACTGGTCGGATTGCTCTTAACTCGGCAATAAAACGTTTATGGCCGCCCTTAATATAACATCTTCTTCGATATTTTGTTGGAAGATCCCATCTATGTGCTCGAATTGTTTGTATGTTTACGTATCTCTGCATTTATATTTCTGTAACCGGACAGTGTCAAATGTCAGATAAACTCGACCTGCGAAATATACGATCGTGTTTGTTGCACTTTTATATTTCTCGGTAAAAATTCGAATTTGAATGGTCGAGCAAAGAAGTAAAACTGCCGGTGACTTGTTTCTTCTTCGATCGTTTCATTTTTTTCCTTCTTTTAACCACAGGGAAGCTCTGCGTGCGTCGGCCGCTCGAAAATCGGCATCCCAACTGGTTCCCGGATCATTTCTGACATATTTTCTACCTTTGACTGCTCGAGACCCATGCTGAAACTTCCTCTTGTCGTGGTCCGCCTCCATGGCATCCCAATATGAATCATATAACAGAGACACATAAACATCGACGTGCCTAACCCACCCTTCGATTCGACGCTGAAATCGAACCGCTTCGGGGTCGTGCTTGTCTTTTTCGATACCTGTGGACTGGTTCGACAGTAACAGAAACACCTACTGTCGCACGAGAATCACTTTCTGTATCTTCTTCGAAGAATATACTGAGCAAAATCCGATGAGTTTTCATAGCGTAGTCTTATATTATACAATTTATCATAGATTAAATAAATTAAAAATATTTATATCAACATCTTCGTATTGTATATAATACCATCATTAAAATACCGTCATCATTATTAGAACCGTTCAATAAAATAGCACGTCCTATTTCAGCAGTGCAACTCAGAGTCGATAATTCGGTTTTACGATCGAAGCCTTTCATAGCATTCCATAATTTAAATATCTGAAGGCACCGTGTATTTCAATGCACGGTATTTACCATAAAGCAAGTGGAGCGAATTCTCGCCGGAGCAATTGAACCTAGAGATCACGGTAATCTACGTGTGATCGGAGACTCTCGAAAATCGAATGTATCGAAAAATCATTCGAAGCCACCGATGCGTGATAATGGATCGGACGAGGGAGAGCAGAGAACGTGGGTCGGGTCAGGAAACTCGTAGGGTTGCTGGGTAGGTAGGGGAAATCCGGGATGATCCCCTCGTTCGGAACCCCATCGTCCGGCCTGTAGGATGCCCGCAAGCCATTCGCACAATGCGTGTAAACAAGTGAAAATTAAATTTTTCAAATTACCCGTCTACTGTCGGCCGATGCTCCTAAGCTGGTCAACACGCTCTAATCAGAATTTTCGTGTTTCCGGCACGCTTCTGCCTTCCGGCCTGTTTGCTCCAAGGGTGCATAAATATTCATAAGAACGGATTAATCGGAACTCTTTCCTGGAGGTGTAAATTTTCGCTAGCATTTATACGGAAAATTTGAGAATTCATTTTGCATGACGTTATGAAACGTTTTGCGCAGTTTAAAAGATTGTTTATATAAAGTTCTTTAATATTCTTTCATCGATACAATGTGCTCATTTGTATTTATACGATCATTGATGTAATCGAATGTTTATGCATTTATGACATATCGCAGTCTGCAAAATAAAGATAAATCATTGAATTCAAAGATGATCGCATACTTTATATAATTTATTTGCATTTTATAGATATGTCATGAATGTATAATCTGTGGTCTAGTAAACACTTATTGTGGTCTTTTATGATATCTTTTATGATATGAGTGTTTAAATCAAGTATTAGAGACAAATATCAACTATTAAATTTTGTGTCTTCTTAAAGAAAAGGGTATAAGTGTCTTTCAACAAAGTTTAAGAATAATCTCGATAATTATTATAAATGTCCAAATTCAATGAAACGTGACAAACTAATAAGAGAACTTAAACGAACTAATCGTGTTAAAAATGTTGAAGTAAAATGCAGTATCGACGACGAGTGTGTACAGTTCGCAGGATTCCGTCGCTGCATGAAAATGCACGCAATTAGCGTGCCGTGACAAAAATGCTGGGAACGCGTGACAAATTTGGTTGTCCGCCATGCCTCGGGTACACATGCTCGGCGGAATATCGTGTAACTATCGAATTAGCAAAATTCTTGCATACTATCAACGAAGCTGGAGGTATATAGGGGCAGAGACCCGAGATGCACGCAACGATTCCGCATCGTTTCTACGAGCTAGGGCCCTACGAGATAGGTTGAAAAGAGAGCACCTTACGAGGTTGCGACGCGTACGAGCGGGACGCCGCGAGACATAGTCGAAGATTAACGAAGGGTGACGGAACGAGCCGATGGGGCCTTTTGGTTAACGAGCGCGAGCAGAAGCGAGAGGGTGGTGAGGCGAAACGAGAAGGAAAACAAAGTCACGACGGCCCAAACGATAACTGGTGGGGGTAGGAGATCGGCTGTGACGCCAGCAGAGGGGTCATCTACGACCACGGCGCCCTCTGGGCGGCCCACAACTGAAAGTAAGGTTAGTCTGTCGCCAGCCGTTCAAGAACGATACACGTTCTACGCGCGTCTCTGTCGATTTCACCCTTCCGGTCCATCACCGAGCGCGTACGATTCGCGCGGAAACAGGTGGCAACGTGATGTGACATTACACCGTGTTTCCCGACAGTGTTTGCGTCAAGTGACTGCAGTTACTACGATATTTGGTTTTTTTCCGGTTACCGTGGGATTTTCACAGTGGCGCGTCGCGTTCGTAAGAGACCGGCAAGCGTTGTTGCGTACCGCGTCTCGCACCCTGTGTTGTTCGCTCCCGTTTGTGTTTGACCGGAAAATTATCGCGCAAAAGTGTATCGGGGGTTGATAATCGTAAGGATGTATTGGCACATGGCCGAGATGACAGAAGCGCGATAAAGGCGCGGAGATTCGGCTACGCCCCGCACCCCAACCGTCATGGCAACTCGTCGACCCGACGTAACACAGGATAGAGGCAATTTGAGCGAATTTAAGAGAGTTTAAAGTACGCGCTGTCACGCGAAGCGAATCGAATCGACATCGTGCACGGATTATACGCGGACGATTGTGAGTGAACCGCGTTCAAAAGTGACGCGAACGAGCGTGAGAAAAAGAACAGCGCGGCCGTGGATTTGCCGCTGAAACTCCGATCGCTATGCTTTCTCCGCGTCCCGTCATACACTTCTCGTTACTCTTCCGTTTTTAACCTTGACGCAATAGAATTTATCGTAGTTTGTTGTACAATTCGTATATAGTTTATTTGACTTTCGAAACAGTGTTACGGGTCGTTTGGACAATTACGTGCAATCGTTTGGAACACCATGTACCGACGGCTCCGATTTTAATCCGTCTCTCGGCTACAAAAAGGCTGATATTTCAAAATGGAGTTGCGGGAAAGGTGCTTCGTGTATCAGGAAGAGAAACAGCGTACGCCAGTGACGGAATTGAATCGGTGATAAATCTTGGATTACGCGCTGCAAAAGGACATACCGACGCCATTTTTTTTTCTTCCGAGATACTGTGCTTTCACGATCGTTTTCGATATTCATTGCTCAACGACTGTTCAAGTTTGTGATAAGAATAATAGTGCAATCGGCGTGTGAACTTGTGCATTTTATTTTACTTGTACCGTGTGTCAGTGTGAAGGTGTACGTGGATGTGTTGTATATGCATATTGAAAGTGAGGATTTGAGGATAACAGAGGTTAGTTTGAGTTAATGACGATGGTGATCGCTGGGAATGGAGTAGCACGGCGTGTGTTCGTCAAAATATGAGGACAGCGTCCTTTTGCGACCCGAGGGAATCAGTTTTCAGAGAAAATGTATCTCACACGCGTCTTCTTGGTTCTTCTACTGGCTGCCAGCTCGAGGTGCGTTTTTGTTTATTTGAATTTGCGCGCCATTGTGTCGTATAGAAATTCCGCGCCAAAATGTTGATCTAAGTTATATGTATCGCGATTACAAGTGTCGAAATATTGAAATATCCCAATCTTTGGATCTTAACAATTTTTAAATTCTAAAATAATTCTGACAAGTTACAATATGACAATAATTCTACAAGTATCTAAATACTCAAATATTCCAATCTTTGAATCTTAACAATTTTTAAATTCTAAAATAATTCTGACAAGTTACAATATGACAATAATTCTGACAACAATTCTACAAGTGTCTAAATATTCAAATATCCCAATCTTTGAATCTTAACAATTTTTAAATTCTACAATAATTCTGACAAGTAACAATATGATAATAATTCTGACAACAATTCTACAAGTGTCTAAATATTCAAATATCCCAATCTTTGAATCTTAACAATTTTTAAATTCTAAAATAATTCTGAATAATTTTAAAATAACTCTAAAATAATTCTATAATAATTCTAAAATAGTTCTGAAATAATTCTGAAATAATTCTAAAATAAAAATTCTAAAATGTTGAGTGTGTAAATTTTTTAATTTTAAATGTGTAAATTTTCGTGTGTAAATGTAGAAATATTTTACGGTAACTATAAGGAATAAAATAGATCCACATATCCGTTGGAATGAATGATACATCGAAAAAAAGGGATAATCGTAGATATCTGTATTTACTATTACTAGATAACCTAATATAAAGGATATCTTCGCGAATGATACACGTAACGCTTAATGTTTACGTTCACATTGTGAATGGTACTTTCGCATAGGTCACGTAGAAAATAACATTGAAATAAAGTTGGCCTTTAGGAGAAGGGAAATGGCCACTTTCAAACCTTTCTGTAATTGACACGATTCTGAATGTGGAACGTTAATCATTGATACTTTGCTTTTACGATTACACTAGAATTATAGCGAATGTAGAAAGTACTCGTGTACCTATCAATCTGAAACAATACCTCATAATAGACAGCTTTGTTAATTAATTGTAATAAGACTAACCCGCATAACATTGATTTTAATTAACTTAATGTCTGGTTGTGGCAATCCAGTGTACAATCAAAGGGAAATCGTAACGTTAATTAAGGCATTTCATTATTGTTAGAGCACCTATTAGTAACATTGAAAATAGACTGAAAAATTAATGAACACAGAGATTCATGTTTTGAAAGATACTATAATTTCTGTATTTGGTGAAAGGTGATCATGTTTTATTATTTTCACTGGTTTGTTTCAAATCTAATGAATTTTTATTTAACAAAGTCTTTCGAAATCGTTCGCTGAAATTTAAAAATACATTTGTCATTTAACAACTGAACAAAAACTACCCAAGGATTTTTTTCTAATAACAGAGGTTTTCGAAAGAATCTTTGCATATCGAAAAAAATTTTATTCCATCTCCGTCGGAGCAACAACCTGTATACTAATACGTGCTATCGCGATGAGCATAAATATGTGCATAAAAAGTGTCGCATTAGACGCAAAAACTTGATGTTATGAAGCCAGAAACCGGTATTATAAATATTGATTGTTCGAGTGGTTAACGCGGTTCGTTGGTCTCGTGTTGCCTCGATGAGAGTCAACGAATGGGAGAACTGTGAGAAATCGATCGAAATGAATCGTATTTCCATTATCCGACGTTCACATTACTTACCGATGCTTTCACGTTAATAGAATAAAAAATTGCACGTCTTCGGAATTGTGAAACTTTTAGGAATTTATTGGAAGTAGAGGATCATAATTAGATGTGTGAATCTTTGGGTGGTAGCAATTTCATCCATATTTCAATTTAACTCACAGGGTGTGGAGGTATAGGATTTTATAGATTTTATAGATATATAAATTTGGGGGTATAGGGATTTGGGGATACGTGGATTTGGGGATATAGGGATTTGGGGATATAGGGATTTGGGGATATAGGGATTTGGGGATATAGGGATTTGGGGATATAGGGATTTGGGGATATAGGGATTTGGGGATATAGGGATTTGGGGATATAGGGATTTGGGGATATAGGGATTTGGGGATATAGGGATTTGGGGATATAGGGATTTGGGGATATAGGGATTTGGGAATGTGGGAGTAGAGATGTAGGGATTTAGGGTTATTGGAATTTGGAGATGAGGCTTTAGAGATGTGGAGATTCTTGAGACACGTGGCTCCAAATGGTTCAGATATTCAGAGATATAGAAATTCAGAGTTATCGGGATCTAGGGACATTGGAAACGAGATTTGGAGGTTGTAAAGATATAGTATAGTAGTTCCGAGTGTTATAGGCATTTATGGAGATAAGAATCCATAGATGCCTCTAACATTGTAATATTGAACTCTAGAAATATAGAGGTTCTAAGTACACGTGGATCTAGAATCATAGAAATCTAGAAATGTACTAATAAAAAATTGTAGAAAGTACTAAATATTGAGACCTAGAAATAAACCTAGTGTAACCCTGTTAACATAACAAAAAAATAAAATTTGCACCACACTTCGGTAATTAAATATTCGTATACTAGAGACATAGATATGATGCAAATGATAAGCGTAATCGACACAGTTTTCGCAGTTCTGCGTATCATATTAAATCTTGCTGACATCATCGCGAATAAAATCGCCTGTTTGCGTTTCATTCGATGTCCTAGAGTGTCTGACCTGCGGTTTACTCTCACCGGCAAATTCGCATTCAAGACTTGCCTTATAATTAACGCTTGAGATATACAGGATACACGTTCATTAACTTATAATTATTCATCCACTCTTTGTCGATTACGGTTTCGTTAGACCGTGTAATCGATCTGATCGAAACAGATAATCTTAACTGTATCTGTGTAAAACCTTTTAACTATTCTTGAATACCCTTGGTACACTATACTCTTGTTATATTATCATATTCTTGTTATATTTTACAAATAAAGTGGCTTTGTTTATACTACTATACAAATATAATTATATATAAAAGATTACATATAAAAATATTTTTACATTACATATTAAAATTTTTACATTATATATAAAAATACATTAGTATGTATTTTTATAGTTCAATACATTAGTATGTATTTTTATATATACTAATTTATTTTTATATATGTATACAGTATGTAGAGATTCAGGTATGTCCTACAAATTATCCGAATATCAATGAAATTAACCTTGTGGCCAATTTAGTATTTTTCCAAGAATTTTTTGTTCAGACATTTCCGTGTGTGACAGACATTTGTTATTCTCCAAATAACAAGAGTATTATAATTAGATTATGTAATAGCTTTATTTTTCCTGTCAAAAGAATTTCTTTTCTACATATGTTTATGTAATTAAATTTTTGTTACAGATGCATGTGCTCGAGCGGCTACACTGGCCAGAATTGCGAGAACGAATATATTCCCTGTGATCCATCGCCATGTAAAAATGGAGGCACGTGTCATCAAATCGACGATCTGGAGTACGAGTGCAATTGTCCAGAGGGTGAGTCTGAAACCACTTTTCCTTTCTTTAATATTAAAATCAAGTCTCATAGAAAATGACTTCTATGATCGGAATGTGAAATGGCTTTAGATATACTTAGGTAGCTCAGATATTTGTAGACAAAGTGAATGGCATTCTATTGATAAGAACTTGTACTCAAGAATGATAATGTGGGGGTAATTTGCTGCGAGTATTTTGCAAAAATAATTGCGTTCAGTCGTAAACGAGCCTTGGTTCTTGCGTAAGGTACATTCTTCTGTTGAATGGACGTTCGAAACAAGGGTAGAAGTGAATGGTACTTTACAGGATTTGAGGAAATTCTTAAATTTGTGAAGGAGGCTTCAGAATTAGGTAATGCTAATTTGTGACTTTGGAGATTCAGGGATTTAGGGATTTAGGGATGGAGGAATTTAGGAATTTAGGGATTTAGGGAGCTGGGGGTTTAGGGAGTTGGGGATTTAGGGAGTTGGGGATTTAGAGAGTTGGGGAGTTAGGAAGTCAGTAATTTAGAGATTTAGGGATTTAGGGAGTTAGAAAGTTAGGAAGTTAGGAATTTAGGGATTCATACATGTGGAAATGTGAAATTTGAAGATTTGTGAAGTTTGGGATATCAAATTTGAAGGTTTGGAAAATTAGAGATTTGGGATTTGTAAATTTGAAAATTTGAATACTCTATGATCTATGAAACTTGATAATTTGAGTATTTGGTAATTTGAAGATCTACAGGTTTAAAAATCTTAGACTCAAAACTTCGAACACTTAAGCCTTTGAAACTCTTGAAATTCCAAATCTCAGACATTGAAGTTCCTAATTACCTAATCCTCTCTCCCTCCAAAGAGCTCCAACTTTGTCTCATTACCCCAACCACGGTCACAAGGTGTCCTTCGCCCATTTTCCCGCAGAAAGTTCCCAAGTCGTGGAACCGCGAAGACCGTGGTTTCTCACGAATCGCGAAGATCGACAAGTTCGTCACCTTGAACCGTTTATCGGCTGGAATGCGAGATCGTAACTCGTACGTTTGTTGTCGAAGTTTTTTCGAATAATCCCGCGTTCCACGTTCCACTCTGTTTACGGCGGTAAGAAAGTCCTGGTTTAGCCCGTTGCGCAACCTTGTCCGAGGGAAGAGGAAGGAAGACAAAAGAGCGTGTCCGTGGGCCAGTGATTAGCCTGTGCAACAGGTACGACTTAAGGGCAAGGGGGTGGGTGGCCATTTACGTGCGTACGTACACGGTGGATGGTTAATGTAAAGCCTGGGGTCAGCCTAGCGTGGCCTTCTCGCAGCTCGGATCACAATGCGTGGTCCTGTCGTTCCCAGGCGGACCACAACCATGGCGACCCCACCTTCTTCGCTCTTCCTTCGTTTCGTCCCTCTTTCTTCTCTTTTACGCTGCTTTGCTCTTGGTCGCGCGCCTTTTTCCCGTTAAACCGCCCGGCTTCTTGCACCAACAGTTTTCATCGGTTCGACGACTTTAACACTTAACATTATATCGTGACCTATCCTTAAGGGTGTAAGTCAAATTGAATGACTGTTAGGGTGCTATTGATTGATGAGGTAGATAGAGTGATGGAGGATGGAGGTTTTACATGGATGGTAAAGTTGGGGAAGAAGATCACTACTTGGTTTTTCATTGCTTTACTGTCTTGATATGTACTTTTCGATTCAGACATGTGGAGAGTTAGGAATATGGAGAGTCAGGGGTTTAGGTATGTGGGAAAGTGGAAGTTAAGAAGTTTCAGGACCTGGACATTAGAAAATCAGTACAGTCATGCATTGGTAGATGTGAGAAGTTGAAGTAAGTCTTTGAAGTTAGATCAGAATTTGAAAATTAGGAAATGAGGTCATTTAGGAACTGAGGAACTCCAAAATTTATAAATTCATAAATTAAGGAATTGGGTTTGAAAATTTGGAAATGAATGTATTCCATGATCTACATATTCACCATAAAATGACTACAAACTAAAAATATCATAGATTTATAAATTCATCGTCTGAAGTTTGGTAGTGTGATTTCCATCTTTAGCAATTTGAAAGTCTACATCTGCATCTATATCTACATCAACCACTTAAAAAATTCACGAATTACGAATTAAAAATCTATACTCTCAGAAAGTTGGTAACACAAAGTAGCAATTAAACTTCTCAAAATTGCACACGCAACAATTTGCATGTATAACGCTGTCAATTAACGATGGCCGGTGAAAATCGAGATTAAAGGGTCGATGTGTTAGAATATGGTATCCGCGAGTTTTATGACCTCTCATCGGTACAAATTACCACATTATGTCGCGTTCGCCAAGCATAGTTGAAGTTCGAAAGAACACGCAGGTTGGCCTCGCGCTTCTCGTTTAACGAGGCCGCGTTCGACTCGCCTGCAATTATTATATTGCCGCTCTGGGCGACCGTTTCTGGCCAGGCTATTTGTTGCGAGGCCACCGTTGATTCTTTCAAAGGGACGCGGTTCATATGCTGTCAGCTTGGTGGTGAAAATCGAAACTCGTAAAAGGCGTGTCTCGATCGCGTGCTCCTAATGGTAGACGTTCGAGAACTCGTTCGAGCTGCTCCTTATGGAAACCCTGCCTTTAGGACGAGTATTTCAGAATCTAGCCTTCCATAAATTTGTCATCGATTGCTCCATTTGTTGCCACTGGTTTGACACTCCTCTTCAGTTCCATTTTTGGGATTTCCTTAAGTAGGTCTGTTTCTTTTATTTCTTGAAGGAGATAATAGGAAGAAATTAAAATGACTACCAGTAGATTAGAGACTACATTGTCTAATGATAATACGGTTTCGAATTTTCAAGATCATGATATGAACTCTAAGGAATGTTTCAGAATTTCTGTTGTATCCTAAGTATTCGACTTTGTCCAACAATAGCTTATTTTTACGTTGAAATGCAGTTAGATGAAATCCACATTTGGTCAGTTAGATAGAATAAATACTTCGCTACATTTCTATTCATTGTACTAACCCTTTGCATGTTTTAACAGAGTACAGCACACTATTTTAAAATGCGTACATTGGCTAAAGGATTAAAAGAGTATCGCAGTATAATATTCCTTGTTATATGATACTAAAATTTTTAACTACTAATAAGATGTAAGAAGGTGTATACGTAACTTGAAATTATTTTATTGCAAGGGGTTAAAACTCGAGCTAATCTGCAAGGTATTTACAACGAGCTCGTAACTATTCTCCTCGGAGAGCGTTCGAGCGATCTGCTCGTGTAGTTAGTCGTAATGGTTCAATTTGCAGCACCCAGAGCCTAGATGCTCTCCGTCCATTTTCTTTTTGTCTCTAGGCCGTTGACTCGTACTTCGATGGACCGGTTAAATCGTTTTTGCCGGACAAGTGGTTATTTTCCTCGAAAGAATGTTCTTTTCAGTTGCAAGGATCCTAGCCTAGCCGCTCTGGTCGATTTGGTCGCGTAGGTAGTCGTAATGGTTCAATTTGCAGCATCCCGCTTTCTCGGCTCCTTTATTCCCTGGCCGAGCACGAGCCACCTTGCTTTCGCCTGTTGCTCCTCTCCCACACCCTCCACGTTTTCTGGCTCGTGCAACACAACCTCTCGTCCCTTTAGCCGAGGACGAGCAACAGATTTCTCTGCTCGACGATCCGATCACGCCTCCTCCATTCCATTCCGCTAATTAGAAACCGTTCTATCGAGCGAGCACCGGTTAAGCGATTAACCGCACGCCCATAGATTAATCGTCCAGGCGACCGAGATACCCGGGGTAAAGGGAGACCAACAGCAGGTTCTCACTGGATTTATCCCTGTAACTTCTGTTTTTCCTCTTATCCTTTAAATTGAATCCACATCATTCGTAAACTAGCTGGGAGCAGGGTGGGCTTGATGGGACACATAAATAGGAATTACACTTAGAGGGATGTGGGATATTCGTATATAATCAAACCCCTATTCTGGGTTATCAATTAAATGAATTTCTAAGTCTTCGAATTTCCAAATATTAAAATTCTCAACATCTCTATTTTTCAATTCTGAAACTTCCAAATCTCTATATTTGCAATCTTTCAAATTTCTAACTTTCCAAAATCCATACCCTAGTTACCATATTTTCAAGTCCTGAAATTTCGAAAGGCTATCCACTCATCGACACTTTACAGCATTCTACAGCAGTAAATATTTCAAATCAACTCCAAAAATAATTTCACAATAATTAATGATAATCGTTAGCAATAATCACTAATGAACGCAAATCCTTTCTCCACGCTGGCATTTTCTCTGCACCTACTCGAACCTACTCGGTGCATAGAGACATTTTTCTCTCCACGATCGACTGAATAAGTATTCCTCGCTTTTATGGGGTTGTATAGGAAGCGATTCGTAAATGCGCCGAGTCAGAGCATGCTCGATCAAGGCTCGTGTACTCTTGCTTAATTCCTGTTTCTATCTTCACGATTCAATTAAAACGCTCGCGATCCTGCGGGTAGTAGTTGCGTCCGATCGAGCTAGGATCGATTTTACGGCGATCGTGTCGGAAGGATCGAGAGTACACGCACACGCGCGGCTTTCGACGCGGAAAACGCTCGGTTCGCGCGTGTATCGTGGCTCGAACGAGCGGCGAAACACGTCGAGGAAGAGCCAGCGAGACAGTGTTATACGCGTTCCGGCTGATTTATGCCAACGCTCGGGCATAAAGTGCGTAGCCCCGAGGAACCTGGGGACGATCAGGGCCCAGAAATGCGTCTTCTCAATCTTTGCTCGAACTGTGTTTACACGGTGATTTACGGTCACTCGATTTTTAATTATTCTTCTAGATTACACGAGTATGTTATTATAATCAAACAAGAAATTATTTAATTAATCCTTAGAACTAAAGTTATTAGTCGGGCAGTTGGGAAGAATGCAACTGAAGATTTCAGTTGATCTTTCTGTTAAATCTTATTAAAGATTTCTGTCGAGAATAATTAAAGTTAAACTATAACTTCTTGAAACTATAATCAGATATTTAGAGGCAAAGTTTACTATTTTAAGGAAAGACATTCTGCATGATATTTGTATCAAATTTTTCACTCATACAAATGACAAAAATTACATATTGTTGAACACGAATTTGGGGACATACGCAGTTGAGGATCTTAAATTTGACAATTTAGAACTGAGAGACTCCAGGAGTTCAGAGACCTCAGAATTTATAAATATGAAAATTACAAAATTTGAAAAATTGAGACCTCAATGTCTGAAGACTTGAGAACCTGGAAATGAGAAAATATTGTGAAATATGCATAAGTCCCAAAGAAAATGTCCGCCCAGAATTGTAAATAACGGGAATGACCACAGTAAAAAGACATACCCGGCGAACGGTACACGAATTTTACCGAAGCGTGCAGCCTACGTCCAATCGAAGATTTATCGACACCTCCGCGTTACATTGTTCCCGTTGAAGTGTTGGATGGTTTAATTAAAAGTGTGCTCCTCTCCCGTCGCGAAAGCTGGCCGTGTTGTCGCGTCGAATAATTAATAGGCAGGAACATCTGGACACAAAGGAAGCGCGTACGACGACATCTAACAAGTGTCCTCGCGGCGTGCCTCTATTCTGGCGCATTGTCAAGCCTCTAACTCTATTCCGACGTGTGTCGTCGCTCCATTCTCGACACTTTGCCTCGCGTCCGTTCTTCCTGCTCTTCAACTTGTCTTCTTCGTAGGTGGTGTGACACGTAGGTGCCCGCGAATACCCAGGAATGCCTTTGTCTGTCGTAATCTACTTTTCCCTAGCCGGATTCGAACAAACGTCCTTTCTCTGATTCTTTCTATCGACCTATTAACCGGTCTCGATGCAGGTGTACGGATTGCGTTCGTATTTTGCGTGGTCGGTTCTGAGTTTTCTTCGCTTTGTACGATTGTTAGATCCGTTTGAGGCGACGGAGCCGAACTGTTACGTGGGATTGTTAGATGGTTAGTTTGGTTCCTTTGGGTGTGGGATATAGGGCTTGTGAGTTTACACTTTTATTCATAGGATTTTTGGGAGTTTCAGATTTTTGAATGTTGGAAGTTTAGGTTTAGGGTATCTTCAAGTCTTGGAAGTTTTCAGAATTTAGGACTTTGGGATTCTGGTCGTTTAGGTTTTAAAATGTGAGATTTTAGAGTTTTCAGGACTTTAGAATGTGTGAATTTTAGGATTTCATGACTTTGGTACATGGTATACTTGGTTCTTCTTCTTCTGAACTTTGGTACTCGCAAATTTTGGAAACATTATAAATTCACAATTTTAGAATTGTGAAATGTTGTGACAAGAAATTAATTCTATCTTTTTAATTTGATGTCCAGTTTCATAAAAGTTTGGTAAGCTTTATGTGGTACCATACCTATATGCAGTGTTGCAACACATGTGAGAACCACTGTCGTTAACCTAATAACCTACACAAAGTATTAACATACTACTCCAGATTGAACATTCTGAGTGTCTTGAAAAGCAATTGTAAGTACGAATGTTTGGAAGTGTTATATCCCTGTTATTTGACCGCGGCAATTTTGAAAGGGTTTCCTCGGGACACGTATCACGTCGGGCCGCTCACACTGACCGGAGACAGTGACATATACCGGTCATTGTTGTCCATGGCTGCTTAGAGGCCGAGGGTATCGGTATACTGGTGGCATTTCGTTCTCATAAAAGCTGGCGTGGGCACGATAAATGAGTCCGAGGCATGGAACTAGGCAAGCTAGAGCTTCCAGCTTGAAAGTCTCGCGTCTGTTATTCGAGTCTCTGTACCCGACTTTGCGAACGTAATAGAACTATTTCCCGCAGAAAGCTATCAAATTTCCGAGTAATCCGTACCCTCCAGGGACCCTTCGGATGCTGTATAAACTTGATCCGACTGCTAATCATTGAATCAGTTGTTGCTAAAGAGAATTGAATTTGCTCGTAGATTCTTCCTTAGATAATGTTTATTGAAATTTTAAATGCGTCGTTAAACTGCGATGTAGACACCGGAGGGAATATTGTAATTGTTCTGGTACGTCGGATGTGAGGTTCTTAGACTTTGAGGTTCTTAGACTGTGAGGTTATTCTTATTATTTGGCTAATTGTTTATGAAAGCTATAATTTTAGTTTTATAGGAGTTTACTTACAACTTGTTTGAAAGCAACACAATAGTTTTTAATAATTTTTGTGTGATCTGTTTGGATTTTAATAGTGTAATTTGCTGTATGGTTCCATTTGCTAAATGCATCTTTGAAGTTCAACAACTTATGGACTTTTTTCAAATTTAAATGTATCAATTGCAAATATTAATCTACCATACATAACAAGTCCTATATTTGATACCACACTACCACATTTTCAATTATGTCTTTCCAAAACTTTCTACAAAACACATGGGACATCAAGAGACAGATTATGCACCTACCATCCACTCTAATCCATACAGTGTACGATGTGTCACCGCCGTTCCAAAATATCTCGACAACCCACATTTCCCACGAATCCAACGAATCGCACAGATGCAACAGCGAACCCTTTGCGTTCGAAATAGAGGGTTACATTGTATACATCGCAAGGTTCTACTCTCTGGGGAATTGACCGAAAATCAGGGCGAGCGATGCATAATGTAGTGCATGCCTATTCTGAAGTGCAAATCTGTCTTCCCTGGGGAAAGTGTTGAAATGGTGATGAGAGAACAGGTCTCCCACTCATTGATTCTTAAGGATTTTTTGCAATTTGAAAAATTAGATGGATAGTAAATTGTGGTGGGGTAAATTTAGATAGATAGTAGTTTGGGACCTTGGAATTTGAGAATGGATTAATAAGGAAATGTGGGAATTTGGAGAATGGGGAGTTTAGGGACTTAGAGATTTGAGGACATGGGAATTTAGGAGTGTAGGGATTTGAGGACATAGGAATTTGGGGATCTGAGGATTTGAGGACATAGGAATTTGGGGGTTTAAGGATTTGAGAACATAGAAATTTGGGGATCTGAGGATTTGAAGACATAGAAATTTGGGGATTTAGGGATTTGAGGACATAGAAATTTGGAGATTTAGGGATTTGAGGACACAGAAATTTGGGGATACACAGATAAGTCAATTTTGGGATTTGGGGATTTACTGATATGGAAATGTAGGAATTTGGTGGCCCAGGTATTTGGGAATTTAGGGACTTGTGAATCTACGAATTTGACAACACACAAATTTGGAAACCTAGGAACTTGGGGTCTAGAATTTGGAAGATATAAGAATTTGAGTATGTGGATGTGAAAAATGTGGAAGTACACTTCAGCGATCTAACATATCCCTCTAAACAATTACACATATGTAAACTTAAACATTATCAAATTTGCGAATCTAAGAAATTTGACAAAGTGCAAATCAGAAAATGTGAAAAAAGAAAGAATTAGTTTAATTGAAAGAACGCATCAGCCAAGTGTACATATCAGTCGTAAAGCATAAGCAGCTCCATTATGTCGAGGAAGGTGAGTCGTGACAGGGCCGTATCCACGAGTGCCACTCGGAAGCCTCGCGGAGGCCCTCGAGAGAAAATGAGCTGAATCGTGGTCCCTTTTGTCAGGATCTTTCTTTCTCTCTCTCCGGAGAGAACAGCGATAAATCCACACCCACGCTGTGTAAACCGAGCTCTCTGGATACGTTGGTGTGGTAGCAGTCGCCCGGAGAATCAACCGCACCCGACACCACGCAATCGTGTATGTACGAACGCTTTGTATACCCGTGCTACAGGGATATAAATCTGGATTAATTTAATGCGTCCGTTGAATCTCAATAACGATCGGCGCCGGACATGACGGATTTGCATACAGGACCCGATTCGATCCGAGCAGAAGCGATCTGATCGTTGAAATAAAATGATACTGGCGAGTGTAGATCTGTCTGGCTAATTTGTTGCAAGCTGGTCGAGAAGGCTGTGCTGATGTGTTTTGATATCTTGTGAAATTTTTTACTGTTATGGACTCTTTATTTTGTTATTAATTATTTAGTTGGTCCAGGTTAGATTTGTAGATCAGATGTAGTTCATTCAGGAGGGTAGATATTATATTTTTTTCTTCTGTTGTTATTTTAAAAGGTTGAGTATTATTATGCCACTCTGCTGTTCTACTGCCCTATTCTTCCACTGGGTTACTATTTTATTGAACGTGACTCTTGTAGATTAAGTGGACTTGGATGTATCATAAATACATAGACTTGCATTGTCTATCCACATTATATTAATTTTAGTATTTCATGACAAGTCTTTTATGAGGGTGTTTTTGATGAATTTTTGTGAGTCATCAAATGCAGTGTCAATGTATGTATACTCATGTGTAGCTTCAAAATTACACGTCAAAAATCGATTCATACATATGCATTTGAAAGAAATAGTAAATTTCTGAGCGCAACAGAGCAATAATAGCAACCGAAGAAAGTCAGCTGCTCAAATTAGGAAACTAGACCAGAAAAGTTAGAGAGTAAGAACACAAAGGAGAGTAGGTTTGTAAGCGAATTCCCTCGTTCCATGTCACGATTCGCAGTGATGAAACATTCGGTCGAATCAAGCAGATGCAAAAGATTCCCTGGAAACAATGGGTCCGATCGATACAATGGGGGTGCAACGGGTAGGTGATCTCCATAGAAAGGGGACCACACCCCATAGAAGGAGATCGAGCTAGGAACGTCTAACCTGGACTGGAAGTTGTTCCATGGAACCACAAAGACAGAACGTACACAGAGTCATTGACTCGGTCGTAAAGCCGTGCTGTGCCAGTGCCTTATTCTTGTTTCCTCGTCCTTCCTTTTCTTCCTACGGGCCCCTCCTCGTCTGACCTTTTTCCATCGGTTCTTATTCCCTCGCTTTTCGATACCATCTACGAACTCTCGCCAACCCCCTCTAGCTCGTACTCTTCATATTTTACCATTACCATATCAGGTTCTTCTTCTTCGGCCCTCTTCACCTACCTTCTCTATCCGGTACCTTATTAAATATAGTTACGTAGATACGCTCACGTACCGATGCTACACACCCTTGATCTACCCTGATGATTTCTATAAGCTCGCCCTCGAGTACGATTTCCACGGAGATGAGGTGATCGCAGCTTCGATTATCGGAGTCGATGGCTCTTCTTTCGCGATCTCGCGATGGAGTTCTACGATTTTCAAATTGGTTAGTTTTTATACTGTGCAGATCTGGGAATTACTAAATACAAAACCTCGAGCTCCAAATCGACAGGTAATCAAACCCTATATCTTTGAATTCTTAAACCCTTAAATTCTCAAATTCACAAACCCTTAAAAATTCCCAAATCTTAAAATTTTTATATTTTCAGACTCCAAAATTTCCAAACCCTCAAATCCCCAAATTCTCAAATTCACAAACCCTTGAAAATTCCCAAACCTTCAAATTCTGATATCTTTGGACTCCCAAATTCTCAAACCCTTAAATCTCCAAATTCTCAAACCCTCAAATACCCAAATCTTCAAATCCACAAATCCTCAAATGCCCAAACCCTCAAATTCCCAAATTCTCAAATTTCCAAACCCTCGAAAATCCCCAAACCTTCAAATTCTGATATCTTTGGACTCCCAAATTCTCAAACCCTTAAATCTCCAAATTCTCAAATCCCCAAACCCTCAAATCTCCAAATCCTCATCTTCCCAAATCCCCAAATTCTCAAACAACGCAATAACCTTCTTACTTTGCTCATATATTTACGTAATTCAATCAACCAAACTGCCCGACAAAATAAAAATTATGTCCATGAACGACTAACGCCACCGTTCGATGGTTAATGCGACCGACGATCAAGTGTACAGTTTGTAATAAAGTTTCTTAACGCGTTGCAATCTTCATAGATTGTAATGTAGTTCCAGTCATTTGTACGTTTTTCTATTATTCTGTGGGTAGTAAATATGTGTTTATTAGAAGTCAGTGATTTGTCCACGTTGCGTCATTTAGGTTTTTGTAATAATCAGGGCTGATTACATGTATTCGAGGCGCCTTGCTTTATTTTCTTAATTCTTGTTTCTTTATCGATTGATTCAGTAACCGGCTATTTGGAGCAAAAACAAGTTCCTCTTGAAACTTTCTTTTGATCATATTTTCCTTCATTTTCAATCAAGCTTTAGGTCATTTGTTTTTAGTATGCATGTAAAGAAATATTAGTACACATTCTTTAATCTTAAAACGAAGCGTGTTTGTATTAACGTCTGATGGTAATATTGAAACTTCAGTCCAAGCACGCAATCACAATGTTTATACAAGTCGATGTCAGGAAAGTACAAACATATAGGAAGCATCACGTATCATAAGATCAAGCAGTATCACAATCAACAGATCAAAAGGCACGCGATTATAGTCATTACTCTATCAATCATATCCACTCTTCCCAATCGACACAAAAAATATAATTACACGAGATATCCACATATTGCCTCAATATTAATTTAAATGTACTGAACAATCAACACATGTGAAATTATGTATTCCATCTATTATTCGCACAGTTATATTTTTCACCTATTATTCACACAATTATATATTTCACCTATTATTTACACAGTTATATTTTTCACCTATTATTCACACAGTTAAATATTTCACCTATTATTCACACAGAATATTTCACGTCCACAAATTTCAAAATAAATTCCAACACCACATAAAACCCAGTAAAAATATCTGGTAAGAATAACTTCACGCCATAGAAATCACCGTAGACCCTTGTGGTCATGAATTCTTTCCAGAAGTTGGTCTCTGGAAGCCGCAAAATTGTTCGCACCAGGAATATGCATACGCAATAAGGAGATGCACGCGTAAAAAGTTCAGTAAACTCGAGAGGTGGTGGTGATGGGGTACCAGCGTTGTTTCCCTAAGGTCATAGCCGGTAGAAGTCGCTTGACCTTTGCCCGCGGGCGCCTCCGTGTTCCCATAAAGGTGGCCACAGGGTTACTTTATGCCCCGCCTGCCGCGTGTGTTCACCCTCGACGTATCGTGTTTAACTTTCCACTTTGTTTCACCTCGGTTCCATCTTTCTTCGGGACTTGGCTATTTTATTGTCTTATTACTAGATTGTCTACATTCTTGAACGCGTGTGGCCACCCTACGTGCACCTCGTAGAGATCATTTATTAAGTTAGTAATATTATTTTGTAATAGAGATGGTATACGGTATTTTGAGACAAGAATTTTTTATAGCTTTATTTATATTGTACGTTAATATTTCATGAAGAGGGGTTGGGAGTTTGGGGAGTTGGGGATTTGGAAGGTTGGAGATTTGGAAATTGTGGAGTTAGGGGTTTGAGAGTTTTGGCAGGTGGAAATTTGGGAATTTTGGAATTTGAGAATTTAGGAATTTTGGGAATTTGGAAATTTGGGAAGTTGGTAATTTGGAAATTTTGGGATTTAGAGATTTGATAATTTGGCAACTTTGAAATTGTGGAATTTGTGGATTTAGGGGATTGAAGATTCGGTCGTATGAAAATTTGGGAATTGTGGAATTTGAGAATTTAGGGATTTAAGGACTTGGGAATTTGGAAGTTTGGAAATTTTAGGATTTAGAGATTTGATAATTTGGCAACTTTGAAATTGTGGAATTTGTGGATTTAGGGGTTTGAGGTTTCGGTCATATGGAAATTTGGGAATCGCAGAATTTGAGGATTAGGGAATTTAGAAATTTGGTAATTGTGGAATCTCAAAATTTAGGAATTTGAGGATTCAGGAATTTCAGAATGTGAAGAGTTGGAAATTTGAATACAATCCCAACTGCCCATAAGTGAATTAACCAGTTTAAAATAATCATTTGCACGAAGACTTTCATAACCAATAAATATCATTTACGATTCACTTTCTAGATTAAGACTTTCTACCAAATCCAATAAACTTCATTAAACCGAATTTCATTACTGGAACCACTTTCTGCGATCGTAATCCAGTCGTTCAAAGGATTTGTCTCATTAAGACAATATAAATAAATTTTTTAACGCGATCGACCACTCAGTTAAGATCGATAAGTACTTAACCCGAGTTTAATGAATCCGTTTTACGGCGGACATTATTCGTATACTGCCCCCAATTAACGAACAAATTCGGTCAGTGTTCCATTTGGAAAAAAGATGGTGCTTTGGCGAAATGGCATATCCGTTGTGAATTGCCTGTGGTATTAATCGTAAAACGAGCAATAAAAAGGATAAGGTTACTCCTTGGAAAGACTCGACTCGCTATTAAAATCGTATCGCAACGAGGAAGATCTTTCTGGTGCTACCAGAAACGATGAAACAGAAACTCCGCAGTTTCGAGCAACATCGTGATTATCCTCTGCATCGTGGAATGTAATCTTTCGTGATGACAGTTGGGAAGGACTCTTTGGTCGCACAAGACTGCCTTCTTTCATTTCGGGGCTTTTATCATTCTGTAATATTTTTAATATTTTTTTATATCTTGTTCGTACTTTAATCTTATATGGTGGCACCAGTTAAACCAATCACTGTATTATTGTTAGTAGTAGAAGATTCCTTGTAAGATTATTTGTATCATTTATGTGTTTCACAAGGTTGCATAACATCTTGTACGTGCATCGATTAGACTTCGAATTTATGAAAATTGAGAAAATGTTAAAATACGGGGAAGAAAGGTAATATAAGATTTCAAGCTTTTCGTAGATAGTGAGAATAATTTTTTCTATCGACCAAAGTGATACTTATAAGGAATATTAAATTTGTATATACAAGTGTAATATCAAGGCAAGAACCTTTAAGATTTGTTCAAATTTAAATTTCTGCAATTTTTATAAAATCTAAGTTGCTTCCACAAAATGGTCAATACTTAACAGCTACTGATATTCTATCCACCTCAACATTTTTCAAATGACCGAAACTTCCCGGAAATCCTTCAAAAATCCTCAAATCAGAAAAATATGCGTTAAAGATTGCAAGGATGCGAAAGACCGTAGATACGAAGGGTACACGCTCGTTCCCGGCATAAAGCCTCGTGCCAGATCCATTTCTATGAACACGAACGTCGTTAGCATCCGTGAGCTCGCAAAAAGCTCTCGAGCATGGTCCCCGATGCTCGTCCCTTTTTCGCGTAATTTCATTATTTCGCGATGCACGAGATAGGGGTCGTTAGCTGGACAGTAAGAGTATAAGCAGGAAAAAGAAGAGGTGGAGGTGGAGGTGGAATCCAAGGCTCAGCCAGATACGAGAAGCCACCAACCTGAGGAAGTCGCGAGTTGCAAAGATTAGAGAGGAACATGTGCACGAGCGCATCTCGAACGATCCGCCGTTTCGATATCGTCCTCCAAACGTGACCGCCATCCACCCTCCTTCTTTTTTTATCCTTACTGCATCGTTCCAGCCGGAAGATCAACGAAATTAATTGGTCGAATTCGTGCTGGATAATTTATGCTGGAGAAATTCGGGACGATTCGTGGACTACTTCGGATTGGAGACATTTGAAATTCGTTGTGTAGGTAAATTTGTAGTGTCAGGTGGATTTTAGTCTGATGGGTTATGTGGGTTCTTTGAAAATTAAGTCACTGATGATATGCACTTTGAGGGCTTCTATTATGTTGAGATTGTCATCGATGATGTTTCTCTAAGAAACATTTTTTTGGAATTTTTTTCTGAAAAATAAAGGTCAATATTTATGGTCTGAGGGAGTTAACATGAACTGAAAATTTGACAATGTGGAAAATTTCAAGAATTGTCAGGATGCAAAGATCTTATGCAAAGAAAATGTATGTTGCACCTGAGTGCACATGTGTGACTACATATACGTAGACACGATGGAACTAAAAAGAGACCAAGACAGTATGTACATCAAACGTATATGTAAATTAATCCTAGCAAGCATCAATGTGTTCATAATTGCAAATTCTAATTTTCTACAGTCTCCAAGAAAAATCATTGCAATCAATATTAATATCAATTTCCTCATGTGTGCCCATATGCTCATATGTGTCTAACTTCAAGATCTTCATAAAAAGTTCCAAGCAAAAAGTCAACCTAAAAATTCGCAAGTGAACTGAAATGCGAGAGTGTATGAGACACGTACGAATCCCATTTAGAATCTAATAAGGATTCCAAGATCGCAGAAACGGCTGATACCGTTGAACTTTCTCGTCGCGACCTCTTCCTGATAGGAGAAAACGCTCATAAGTCAGTTGAAATTCTTATCCGCGGCATTATCAGCGCTCGTATGAAAAGAGGAATTCGCTGGGATTTCTGTAGAACACAGGTAAGCACGTTCAAAGCGAACAGCAGCGATCGCACATTATACGGCTCGCGACTGTTAATCAGTGGATTCGTTGGTTCGCCAGCTGAAGATGGGAGCCTGGACGGTTTAACAAATCGTCGTTGCTCGAAACGCGTGATTCATCCGCGCGCGTGTGCTTGCCGGAATGGTCGGCTGAATCGTAATTCTCTTTAATTGCGTCCGTGTTGTATGCACAGGGCGGCTCGTTACAAATTCGCGGTTATTGCGTTCGATTCTAATACATCCCGTTGCTTGGCATTCCTTTTCGAATCCTCCAAATTCTTCCTTTCGGATTCCAACTCTAATGGCGTAAAAATAATTATTTATCGAGATGGCATCGATCTTCCGCGTTTCTAGGAATTCTCTCTACATTTAATGCTGAGTCAATGCATACGTCTGACGAATTAAGGGTCGGTCATTTTTCTTGCTTGTGGACAAATACAAATGTGGATACATTATATCTGATACGTATTAAATTGCAGGTTAACGTTTGCTCGTACAAGCACATATGTAATATATGCACAGATATTAAGTACTAATTACTAGGATCAGTATCTTTCTTTTATTTTAACATTACAATACTGAATATTAATCTGAAACTTTACATTACGTTACATTACTTCTATTGAATTACTTCTATTGAAATCGTATGGTTTTCTAAGTAGTTGAACTTTATCGTAAAAAATAATTAATACTTCCTACATCTGACTCAGACCGTCACTAAATTACAAGGTGTATAAACTGTGAATACTTTGATAAAGCAAAGTGCTTGCAAAAAGTCCGTATCTCAGGTTCCCCGAAGATATCAAGTATAATAGTTCCAAGAAATCAAACTCGACTCGTTATGATACGCCATAGTGATCGTATAGTATGCACTTTATACGTGCACAAAGCGTTACACGAATTAAAAAATGGTCTTCATTAAAAATACCCCTGCTCCTTTCAGCGCGGCAATGTTTAAGCAATGTTCTCAAAAAATAATTTCCGTTAATGAATCGTTGTATTTCGCACAGATTACACGGGTCTAATGTATCCAATTACAGAATCGTCGATGTTGGAATAGATGATAATCGCAGGTTGATGCATAGTGACAGTTTATCGCGTCGCAATCAAATGCTATCGTTCACTTACGCAATCTTGAGGCTAAACACATTCCATCGGTATGCTTCCTGCTCGTAAATTCGACCTACACACGCGTAGACATCTTACAAGAGAGCTTTCTTTCGAACTTGCTGAAAAACGGACACTGAACACCTACGGCTACCATGCATTAGACATGCTAACTGTGTCTTTGCTGATGGTGGGACTTTTGTGGAATTAAACCTCTTTGGACGACTCTAAATATACCGGAGTTTATTCAATTTTTATCAACGAAACACTTTTAATATTTTTCAATGAAAATGAGTTCTTTTGTTCTGAATTTTTTTAGAGGGGTTCTGTTTGATGTACGTTTCTGATGGATTTTTGATCAGCTAGCTTTTTAACCGTTTCGAGTCACATTTTAGAATAAACTAAACTAACTATAGTATTAATAATTTAATTTTAATAAACTTCATGGCTAAGTTCATGTGAGAGACTTTCTGATATAAGCAACCTTCTGGTGCTTTTCGAGACGAGTTAAAATATATCCCACCATAAGAAGCTTTAAACCACCTGACCCCAGAGTTGAACAAAATATGAACAGTGTCATATTAAATAAAAAATTATTCGTCAAATTTAGTCGTAAAACTAATAACACATCTATTAAATTAATTTTCCTGCAAACAACTTTGTGTCAGTTCAATCAATGAACCTTGCATCAATTCAATCAATGAACCTCGTATCACTTCAACCAATGAACCTACTACATTTTGCATGACAGAATCTGAGTGACGTTAACAATCGTCACTAAGGTGAGGCAGGTAAAACGGTTTCGCACTTAACAAATCTTCCTCAGAGGGAACCGTGAAAGGATTAAGGGGAGAAATGTTGGGCTACGGATGTTAAGTGCAGTGGGATGTTAATCGTCATCAACCTGTACTCTCTGTCAGTGGATTAGATGGCGGCAACGAGCGATTTCCTGCCGTCTAGAAGAGTCTCGGCGTCTAATCGCGTGGTGGTCACGGCCGACGACTCGTTAAGGCCGACCATACACGGACAGACGAGAAAGAAAGGACAGAGGTCGTTGAATGGAATGAACAGGGAAGATTTCGGATGAATAGATTCGCTCGTCTTTTCTCTCCCTATTTGCTATAACAGCGATGGGCAGATCAACTGCTCGAAAAGGTTGCGGGTGTCGGCTTACTGGCACTAGATTTCGAATTTATTAATTGGTAGATTTGGTTTTTGGAAGTTTGAGAAGGTGGAGATTGTGGAATTCTGTTATTTTTTAATTTGGGGTGGGGAGGTTTGGATGCTGGGGAATTTGGGAGGTAGGAGTTCAGGAATTTGGGGTTTGGGGATTTGGTGAGTTGGAGAGTTGAAAATTTTAAGATTTGTGGATTTGGAGATTTGGGGGTTTGAGGGTTTGGTTATTTGAGAATTGGGAAATTTGCAGATTTAGGGGTTTAGGGATTTGGAGGTTTGATAAGTTGGGGATTTCGAAATTGGGGAGTTTCAAGACTTGGTGATTTAGGAATTTAGGGTTTTGAAAATTTGGTAATTTGGAAATTTTAGAATTTGTGGATTTTAAGGTTTGAGGGTTTGGTAATTTGGAAGTTGTATAATTTGAGAATTTAGGGATTTAGAGATTCGTGGATTTGGTAAGCTGGAGATTTGGGGATTTGGAAATTGTGGAATTTCAGCATTTGATGACTTAGGAATTTAGGGATTTGATAATTTGGTGATTTAGACATTGCAGAATTTAGAGATTTGAGAGTTCGAAGGTTTAATGATATAAAAATTGCAGAATTTAGAGATTTGAGAGTTTGCAGGTTTGACAATATAAAAATTTAGAAATTATGGAATTTGAGGATTTAGGAATTTAAGGACGTGAAGATTTGGTCATTTCAGTACAATCACATGTGTCCACTATTTAAAATTTACAAATTCACCTACAGACTTAAAATTTACAATATAATTACAAAAGAGTACAGCTAACAATAATAAGTACATATCCCTGCTTTAATTTTTTAATTTTTAACTTTAATTTTTTTGCAAAAAATGAATTTTTGTTTTCAAACATCTCTCGAACCAATAATCATAGCAATCGAGGCCCACACAAAAATCAATCAATCCACCTCTGATCTTCAAGCCTCTCGATTCAAGCCTCTTAATCTCGATCGAAAGTGAACAGTAATGAAATCCGTAATAATCGTCCATAAATACAATAAAAGAAACGAACGTGTCGCCACGAGTCGAGTTACGATACTGCACCCGATTTTTTTCCCCCATTTGTAATTATCGCGAGCAATTTTCAACGTTCGCGATCCGCCAATTAGTGGCCGCATCGAACTTTTTCTCATAGACGAGCGCTCTACTCGCCAATTACAAGAATCCTCTTCCCACATCTGTTGCGATAGTTCGTTCTCAAAGACTCAATTCACACGGGCAATAATTTTACTAATTAATCGTGTATCGACCGACCAGTTTTCATTATAACAAGAGAAACACGTCATGTAACGACACCGATGAAAACACTGGCTACGAGTGTTTGTAACATTCTCAACCTGGTTTCGTAAAATTCTCAGACTGTACGTAACATTGGGATGCATCTGGGAAATTGCAACTAATAGAAAAATAATTGCGAAGTAGTGTTATTGATTGTGTGTATGAAACAATGTTTCATTATGATTCTTGCGAATGTTATTTTATTAAGAACGTTTTTATTTTATTCAATAAATTCATTAATTCTGTTTATTTTTATGGTTGCGATTAGATTTGATGTTCGTATGAATTTATGTATTTTTTTTTTAAGGATTCAAAATATTAATTGCAAATTTATATATTTTATTACCAACTTCTTCTTTTTATTTAATATAAAATACCTCTTCGGTTAAAAATTTATTAGTTCGTTTTCTTGTCCTGGTAAAAGTACCACGTTTTATAAATTTGTACCGCTATTGACCCAATACCCTCAAGAGTTCTTTAGAAATGATCGCACTGAACCTATGCATACATAAGGGTTAGTATAGGTAACGTGAGTAGCAAGGGGGATAAAAATCACTTATATTCTCAAAACAGCTATTACCACAGTCTCGAACAGAATCAAGAATTAATTTCACATGGGAACTGCGAAAAATATAGTTCACCGTGTGGACGACCGGAAGTGAAGTTAGAATTATGACTGAACTAATTAACAAAATCGTTATGGGTTTCAGTTTAATGAACACCCATTGTCGATTACGTGTTGCATCTTTTCACACGATCCCCTCAACTCTAATGCACTCGATAAAATTAACAGTCTATTTCCCAAAAATCATATCCAGAAACAACTTCCAAAAAACCAAAATTGAACTGGCATTAAAAAATCGGGAAAATTGAATTTAAAAATTCTTCAAAATATTTGTGAGAAAAGTTACGAGTGCGCTTCGTTAATTGAATTAACGAATTAATTAATAATTCATACTTACAAATTCTAAAATGTATTATGGGTAATTGTATGCGAAGGGTTGAAACACTAAACACTATGCTTTCGTTAGAAGTTCCACCTGAGGCAGTGTTAGGTCACACGACGTTGGAATTGATCGTCCCGATAAGCGTTACGAAATTAATATTACCAGGCTAATTACGTGGCTGCTCTTTTATTTTCCCTTGTTCGTGGTAAGGGTCAGTCCCATAGCACGGCTTGAAGGCACGCTCCTAATGACCGTATGGCTACTGAAATGCATGCTCACGTATTTCCCGCCACACAATGCATTATATAACCTGTGTGTACAAGACACGTATCTCGTTTTATAGACTCGTGCACGGGTCCTTACAGCCCCCATTAAAATCCGCAAACTCGCAGGGAAGAATCTCAACTTCGTTCGAAATTTTCAGTGATTACATATTCATAGATTCACAAATTCATAGACTCACAAAATCATAGACTCACAAATTCATAGTCTCACAAATTCATAAACTCACAAATTCTGTTCAAATACAAAAGAATTTTAAAAGAGCAAATAGTTGAAAAATTTTTCTTGTATACCAAGAGTGATTTATAAGAAGACGTAATATTTTCCGAAAACGTAAAATTGGCGATGAAACTCCTTGTTAGAGGGTTGCGAGGACAGGGGTGTACGGTCCAGGTGAAAAATGTCCGGACTCTGGTCGTGGCATCTAATTGGAACACGATTCTGACCCTGAAACCCAAGATAGGGGAATATTCTCCTGCTCTCCTGTTTCCTCTTCTCTCCCGCGAAAAAAATAAGGCAACTGACCATAGACGACCAGAATCTCGTTAAGGGTCCCGCGTGAAATACGGGTCCCTACGGAAGAGGACCCTCTGCCTATAATTGACGCGTCAGCCCGCGTGCGCGTTCCTGCCCTCTAGCTCGTGCGAAGCGGAGATTTTATCCGCGAAGATGCCAAGCTTCTACCGACGCGTTCGCGCTTGTTGAGCCTTTGGGCGAAGCCGACAACGGGGCCATACGGATAGATCGCATCTGTTACTTGGAATCTGGAAAAGTGGATGAACACTGCGAAGATGTGGTATTCGGATATTGTTGATGGGAGAGATTGTAGCTCGTTATTGCGAAAAAATACTCATCGTTCTTTGCATCTTCGGGATTTTTTAACCTTGGGAGGGTAATTTTTGTATAGGTTCCTAGCTAAATCTTATAAGTTCCTAGCTAAATAGGTTCCTAGCTTCTGCTTTCCTTTTACAAGATTAACGGTGAACCTCGCGAGGATAAAGTTGAAATTTGTTGGACATCGTAATAGGCATGGTAAGCGATGGTAGAGCCTGGAGCTAGCGTATGAACAGATTTTACCGTACAAGGCGATACACGCTGTGCCCGGTTGTATAAATAAGACCAGCGGGCGACGGTCCATGCGACGATCTGATTCATTTGCCGCACCGGGGGACAAGGTAACCACTTCCGAGATGCAGATATCTCTAGTAGCGGCGTGAGTAACCTCGAAGATGTGCATGGGGAGAGCGAGGGGAGGAGTAGGTAGTTATCCAGCAAGAGGTTACCCACGGCGGAGGTGGACTCGCGGCGGTTAAAGAGCGATTTAAGAGGCGATTCCTATCTTCCTTAATTACCGTGCGTTTTTTCGTAGTTAGACCGTGCCGGGGGAAACGAGCTGGGACAGAGGCGAAGCAGAAAGGCTTGACCGAAGGGTTACCGCGTATATGGGCTTCCTACTCGTAGCGGCATTTTCTGTTTCTCGATTTGCGATCCGCGGTTTGGTTTACAAGTCCGCGGAATGGCGGGGGATGCCAACTGTGCACCGACTCTCTCGAGGAAACCGTGTGCCCTCGGATTGGGTCGAACAGTGTCCAGCTACTTTCCCGCGGATCTTATGACCATTTTGGACATCCGAGATTAACTCGACTTCATTCTGTGTTCAATGTCTGAAATAATCGGGTGGCCTGTCAATCTCGAAGACCGTTAACGTCTCGAAATTATTTTAGTGTACCATCATTTGCATCATCGGTTCGCTCATTTAATCCGTCATTCCCAAAAATCGTTTCATCATCCGTTACATGAGACCCCGTTACGCTGCAACTTGCATAAGCACACTTAACGAGCTCGATCGCCCACGCTCGGCAATTTAAACTCGCGCGAGAGCTCCTGGTTGCCAGAAATAAAATAAAAGTTGGCAAATGGTGCGCGCATTCCGTCATACGTGGACGAAGTCGTAAAAGGATTCTCGGCTGCCTTTTGTCATTGAGGTTTTGTTCGGTGCCGCTCTCTCGCCGGGACATTTAAGGAAGTTCGTCCCGGGCAGCGTCGGTCGATTAAGGGAACCAGGAAAAAATAAAAGGGCCGAAGCCGTACAAGCTGCGTGTGTAATGGGTGGTGTACGATGGTTCCACCCACAAAGGAACTTAATGGCGCCGCCCGCGGGCATTTACCAGTGACTTACGCGTTCGCGCATGATAAATAAATCTATGCAACGCATTATACACCGTGGTTCTCCCTGTCAGCCGGCTCCGTGATTAATGCACCCCTCTACGAACCTTTTCGTGCTACGCGTGTCTCTGATACGTGCATCATTTTTACCTATCTTACAACCTTGTGAAATTAACTCAATTTTATAACTCTGACTTCGTTCGGCTGTTTCTTATGGTACTTAAATTTTATAGGCTTCATTTATCTAAAGGTACATCAAATGATCTTGAGTTCTTCTTATGAGTAGAAAGGTGGACTATGTTAACAACATTTGAGATCATTTTCTATGTATTCATTCTACTGCTTCAAACTATACTTCTGACCAGAATGAATAGGTAAAATAATACATTGCTTCAAGATGTGTCCTAGTAGGGTACAGTAGGGTTTGTAATTTAAAATGAGAAGTTTGCCAATCAATCATTCGAGAGGTTTAATAGTTTGAGTATAAAACTACGTGTCAATAATGTGAAATACTTCCTTTAAATAAATCTCAAGATTCCCTCTACCTTATCCTATCCTAGTCCTACTACAAAAGAGTAGAATACACTGACTTAACTCGAATCCCACAAGAGTCAACGTATCCTTCGAAAATCCTCAGTCAAACCGTCAAACGAAAAGGGTACGATGAGTAGGTAAAAAGCGTCGGCGTTAGGATCCTTCGATACTCGAACGAGACAAATCCACGCCTACCTCGAGACCTTCGCGCTCCTTATTAAGGGCAGACCTGGTCCACGTGCCTCGAAACACTGCGACGAAAAACGAGAAACGCGAGAAAGGAGCAGTTGGCCGTTTTCTGTGCGTGTATCGTGTTCAGAAGGATACGAGTGGCGCGTCGGTTCTATGCAAATTTATGCGGCTCGAAGTTTCTGCATCTCCCTGGAGAAGGCACCGAGACAACCCGCTCGAATATTGGGTTATCGGATACACGAGTGTCCTCGGTTCCCCGCGTTAAATCGCATGCCTCTGAAAGTGGAACTCGTACTCCGTTCCGCGTGCAACAGGCATTGTTGAATTTCAAATCTCTACGGGAAAATAGACCGATCGCTTTCCTACGGCACGATCGAGCTTGCGTGCATTTGTTGGGTATAATGTGACCAGTGCCGCATTAAGTGGATTTCGCGTTGGGGACCTGGGTGCAAATATCTTCGAGTCTGATGGGTGTTCAACTTATTTGAAGTTTTGATATTGAAGAATTTGATAATTTAGGAAGGTAGTTCGTACAGAGTGTCACTAGAGGATCTTGGTCAGCACCAATTTATATGACATTGCGCCAACTTTGCGTGTATCGTTAGGTCGTATAACTTTATATAACGTCAGGTTTTTAGACTTCATTATGGTAACATACTTTGTGACAGCCTCAAATAGAAAGTCGAATAACGCGATGCATTCCTAGTGACTACGGTTTAAAAATACGGTTCCATATGCCATCTGAAAATGAGAAATTCCCTATTAAAAAAAGCGTGATTCGATGAACCCTCCTCGCGTGCGCGGAAGGTGTGCGCAATATAACGTCGCGCCGGTACGATCATTACGGGGACGTAAAAGAAAGATCATTACGCGAAACAATAATGCCTCCGTCATCATAATTTCAATAAATCCGGTAACGCGGACACCGTGGCCGGCAATTCCGGTTTTTTCGCCTTTGTCGGCTCCCCGTGTACGATTCACTCCGAACGAATTACCTAGCGCAAATACGTTGCACGGTTTGACGGTGCATATCGAACAGCAAAGAGAAGCGAAGAAGAGATATGAAGGTGGAGGAGAAAGGAAGAAAAATCAACGTAGACAATTTCCGGCCGATTCGACACGCTTTTTCCCTCCCTCCCTTATCCCCGGTATCGTCGAGGGGTGGTGGTCTCGTCGTCTGGTACGCCTTCTTTGTCAGAGGACTTGTAGGCCCCGATGGAACGCACATATGGCCTAAGGTTGGTTTACCTTAGAACAAAGTGGTTTTTGTTCCGTCCCCGAGCAACTTGTGCAAGTCACGGGGGTTTTGTTGGCGTCGAGAGAAGAAGGGACGTTCACGGAGCAACAAGAGCAAAGAACCACGCCACGCGTTGGAGGAGAACCGTCCACTAGCTCTTTCTTTCTTTCTTTCTTTCTTTCTTTGCCTCCTTCTTCGCCTTTCTCAAGCTTCCCTCTACGCGTCCTCTATGACCTTCGCGTGTGTGCGAACGTCCACCGACAGATTCGATTTCGTGTCACGATCGGATCGAGAAAAATCATAATTGCTTCGGGTGCCGTTGGCACTCACAAATTACTAGATTCTGCATATCCGATATGCATTCATTTCTTCGGCAAAATTAACTTCCTTTAATTTCTTCAAGGATGAGTATATGTTTAATTTTTTTAATTCATCTGTGATCGTATAATAGGATCATCTTTTCGTCCTCTATATTATTAGTACTTCTGGATTTTCTTTTTACTCAATTATGAAGTTAGTCATGCTATGAATTCCAAATAAATCAAGTAGAACATAACTGAATGAAAAAGTTGGGTCCCTTTTTCTCACTGCAAAGAAATCACCCTGAAGAGTGATAACAGATCACAGAATTTATTGAACAAATTAATATTTGAATAAATTTGACTACGGTTCGAGTTACGTATACTTACCCGATGAAATTTGTTGCCTTAGTTCTTGAATTTCTTTCTGGATCAGTTTTATCAAAACATCGTATTCGTATCTCCGATCGAGAACCACTCTTGTAATTGCTGCTCCTGGTTTCTTGCTTCTCAAAGGGAGCACGAGCAACATGCAAATCACTGAGAATCAGATCGGGATCAATAGCCATCTATAAGCCTCGATCCTCTCGCAGATATGGAACCCCTCTTCGAATCTTCGAAATCTCTGTACCTCGATACTGGTGTGACTGCTTTTTCGAAAAGATACTCCCAGTGCAGGAGAAAGTTCACTTCTGATATTATCGATTTTAAATTTTATACATTGGAACATCGACATCTTAATAAAAGCTGAGGTTCATTTTGTTTGATATTACTAGTCCGCCTAGATTTGATTACTAGATTTGATATCACCAGTCCTTCCATGTTTTGCTATATGTAAAGTATGTTTGAAAAAATGCTGTTGAGCCTTAGAATGTATAAAGAATAACCAGTAATTTTTGGGGTGTCAACTACGAGGTTTAACCGTGACAATTCAAAGTTGTTAGGTCATGTCACACCCTATGTGCACCACACGAAATTTTTATGGATTGTGTATCACAAAGGTTGAAGAATAGTTGATCACTAGTGGATAGTTTAACTAACCCGATATTTATAAATGAGTAGTCAGAATGATATAGACCCTTAGCATCTAGCAAGTGGCGCGTCATCAATTTCAAAGTATAATTTCGGTCCGGTTCTGACACCTAAAGGAGCATCATCAAAGTAAGACACGAGTATCGAATCTGCTAGTGTCGTTGCACGAAAGGAACTCTCGTGTAAAAGGTGGATAGAAAGAGGCAAAGGAGAAGGTAGATGCACGAAGTGGAGGGTCCCACCCACTAGTGGCCCTCGGAGTTCAGGACTCGTGACCACCTCGGGCTGATATGTCGAACCGAAACCCTTGGTTTCTTCTTGGTTCGCATCCCTCTCGTTCTCTCATCCGTGGTCCCTCGTTCTCTCCTCCTCTTTCTCTCTCTCCACCACCGATCATCCACGGTTCCCGTGGACCCCTCCGTGCCTCCTCCTCTCCCGTTGCCCTCGCGGACATAGCCATCCCGCGTGGCTCTCACGAATACTCTTCCCATGATTTACTCGCGCGTCTCGAAACGGAGAAGCATCTTTTTGCCGAGCCTCGCTTGCCTTTACTCCGGTGTATATCTCGTTGGCGGAATCTTCGCGGTTTCGAATAGGAAATGCTCTCTAGCCGGCCTAGAAGAAGTCGTCGGCCCCCTGATGCTTTTCGGCGATACCAATTGAATAATTGCCTCGGAGCCTGCGATCGGAGAGAGTTTCGAGAATCGAACGTTTTCCTACAGACTTTTTTACCTGGGTAGCTTCCTTCGTCGAGGCTCTTTCTGCTGATTTTTCTTGAAGTAAAACTGATGCTGAAGGGTATTCTTGTTTTTGGGATATTCTTCTGAATTTACCCTTATGTTGGTCTATGTAGGTATGGCGATGTATGTAGATATAAAGAGAGTTGGGAATATAGGAATTTGAGAATATAGGACTCTCAATGTACATTTAAGTATCCATGAATAGAGGGATGCATGGATACAGAGACCTAAGTATGTAGGAATGTGTGGATGTAGGAATCTGGGACATATAGAAATGCAAATATGTGTAGCTCAAGAGATGCAGAAATCTGATATACTGACTTAGGGAATATAGGAATATACTCACCTAGGAATATAGGAATATAAAAATTTAAGAATCTACACATGTCAAGACCTACGACTTCAAAAGCACATATCTCCACATGACCCACATATGTCATTCACAAATAATCAGCCAAATACACATTACAAATTGCACCTAAATTTCATCAATCTCCGCGTCGAATATTTCCCTACTCTTTACGTATGATTTATGTTGAACAATTTATCTACTATTCAAATTTGAACGATTACGTAAGAAGCAAAAATACAGACACAAGATTTTAAGGCTCTCTTCCGCATCGGTAATTGATTCCTTTCTTCGTTGTTCGTCTACCCGCGTAATTGTCCTATCTGACTTATTAATTATTGCTCGTGTCAGTCATCGTTTCAATTATGAACCGCTCGCGGCACTAGGAGTCGATTATCTGGAGCCAAAGGCAATTTGTCGTACTGTCATCGTACACGTCGAGCGTTGAAAAAGACGCCCGTAATTTTCGATACTCTTTGTCTCTTAGACACTCGACCCAGCCAGTCACGACAATTAACCGAGACGACCGTGCGTTATTGCGTAGACGTATTCTCAAAAGTCGGACTTCATAAAAGGCTGACAGTTCTCAATTATACGTCGCTCTCCATTTTTTACCTGTCCTCAAGGAGTTTCACTCCTTTTCGAGACTCAAAAGAGACCGAACGGTCGATACGGTTTTATGCAACGACCGTTGCGATAATCACAGATGAAATTCAGTTCACTGGGTACTCGTCAAGCTTTATGGGATTTCAATTTGTTTTTTGTGGATTTGTGACACTTGGGTGTAGGTTCTTTTTAAACGAGGATAGTACGCTAAGTTGACCCCATATTGGAAAGTTGCGATGGTTGTACAAAAGTATTACTTTCGATTTGTTTTACAATTGAAGTTTGAACGAAATCGATGTGTCAAAGGTCACGACCTAGGATGGACACAGCATCAAAATCGAACCGTATCGAAAATAAGGGAACAGGTAAAGATGAAATTTTTTCTTGTCGAGCCGAGTCGAGGTGCAATTAAGAGGTTAAGGTTATCTACCTACGTGCAATATTTACGGTACCGGCGCGATGGCAGCTTCGGGCTAATAGACGAGGAAACGCGTCCCTCTCGCTTCCCGACGCCCTTTGTTTTCTCTCTTTTCTGCCTTCGGCCGTCTTGCCTCGGTTCGACCCACACGCGAAGAGATAAAGTGGAGGATGATCGACGCAGTAAATAAGGTATAGAATACGCATATGTAAATCACGAAGGGCGCACCCACGCCTCCTTACTCAGCCAACTCTGTCTCCTCCTTCCCTTCTTCTTCATCGTCGTTGGCCTTCGTTCCTTTCTTCTTCAGCCACCCTGTGTTCGTGTCTGGTTTCGCCCCCTTCTCTCTTCCTTCTTCATAAACCTCTCAAGAGGTGGTTGGACGAAGAAGGGTAGCTGAAGAAGAAGAAGGTGCGTGCACGAAGGTGGCTCGGTTTCTATACACAATACCCTTCACTCGGTGTTCATGTGCGTTCAGAGTGCTCTTCAACTTCTCTGCAGTCTCCTCGGCATTGAGATAAAGCAACCGTGATACCAGCATGCTCGCCTCATTCCACCCTCGACACTTCACTGCCTTTTTTCTACGGATTTTTACTTTCTGGTTTCCTAGATGGAAGCACGTGTTTCTAGAGAACTTCGATTCTGATAGACTGGTGCAGTTTTTGACGGATTTTATTGAGTGATATTGTTTTGTGGGTGGAGCTTAGTAAAATACATATAGCTCCTTTGATTGTGCTATTGCTCAATCGTATATTGCGTAAGGGGACTCAAAGTGTAAATTTTGAAAGAGGACTTCAAGATTTTCATGTTTGAATATATTAAGTACAGACGTCTATATCTAACAAGCCTTGTAATGTGTATAATAATGTATGTGTAAGAATCATCATATGTAACAGTCATTATACTCATTAATTTATTGCAGACATTTTTTCCTGGGAGACCATAGATATTTCCAATAATAAACATTTTGTTCAACAAAATATACATGAAATTTTTTTACTTATCAATTGAAATTATTTTGGTTAGATTTAGTTATTAAGAAACGATATTTTAAACATGCTTTAGACACGCTAACAAAATAATAGAACTCTGTTATTGTTCAAATGAAAAATACATAAAAATGATCAGATCTCAAAATTTCTGAAATGTCATAGTCAAATGAAATATCATGCTACATGTCAGTATTTCCTTGAGACCTTGACCTAAACCCTAAAAACCCTAATAGTTACGCCACTGAGCCTGCATTTGGAGACAAGACCCTTCGAAAATCCCAAGAGACCATTTGGACGGCGGTGGTTATCCCATTGGACGGCTAGAAGAGCACACGCCCACCTCTCAATTTTTCATGGAATTTCCCCTTATTCGAGGGAAACATAAATTTTCATGGGACCCCGCGATACGCGTCGTTATTATAATCGAACGTTGGCTACCTACGGAATTAATTACGAAGAGGATCAGAGGCTGTCGGGTCTAGGAGAGATTCACTCGAGCGATTAACTGAAGCTGAATACGTGTTTTGACTTGTGCCAGCAGAATTCTACTCGATGACATAAAGTACCATCGATCGGCCCTCCCGGTTTTAGGACGCATAAATTATACGGCTCGATCGTCAATATTACGTAATGGACTCTAATCTGGGAAGACATAAATCGACATCGTGTGAAATGGACGATTTGGACTGTCTTTTAATATTGATAGAAATATATTGTTTTATGGGATGTGTAGTTCGATTTGGGGTGTTTTGAGAATTTGGGAAGTTGGGTATCTGGGGTGGAGTGAGGGTTGAGGGTTGAGAGTTTGAGAAATGGAAGCTTGGAAAATTTAGAGAATTGGGAAATTGAGAATTTGGAGATTCAGGGATTGGGTATTTGAGAGTTTGGGAAATTTAGGAATTGGGGGTTTGAGAATTAGAACTTCAGGAATTGGGGGGTTGAGAAGTGAGTATTTACGAATTTGAGAATTTTGAAATTTGCTATGTTGAGAATTTGGAAATTTGGGAATTGGGAAATTGAGAATTTGGAGGTTCAGAGATTGGAGATTTGAGAGTTTGGAAAATTTAGGAATTGGGGGTTTGAGAATTAGAAATTTAGGAATTGAGGGGTTGGGAATTGAAAATTTAGGAATTGGAGGTTTGAGAAGTGGGGACTTAGGAATTTGAGAATTTAGAAATTTGCTAATTTGAGAATTTGAAAATTTAGGAATTGAAACTTGAGAAGTGGGGATTTAGGAATTTGAGAATTTAGAAATTCACAAACTTGAGAATTTGGGAATTTAGGAGTTTCCTATGTATCTATTCACAAACTCCCTTAACTATCTATCGATACCCCCCAATAAATTAAAAAAATCAATAAATCCATACCTCCAAAACTGCATCACCAAGTATCCCCTACGCACTACAGAAATGTGCGTATTTCGAGGGAGAGTTACGCCAATGTTAAGTCCCGGGTAGAAAAAGCGAAAGAAAGAGGAGGGTCAGGAGAAAGAAGAAGAAAGGGAGAGCTGGCCAAATCGTAAATAAGAAGGCGATTGTCCTTTTAAGCGGCATGGGGCCAGGTCCCCGCGTGCTGAAGCAGGGTGGGGGCAGCCCTTCGAGAAAGGGGCCCCCACTGATTGTCCCGAAAGAATGGTAGCCGCATGACGGTCCCATTGTTCGAGTGCCCGGTACCTGTATATGCCCGCAACGTGTACACGTGTGCATGCGTGTGTGTGCACGCACTCGACAGGTCTGTATTTGCGAGCGGGATAAGAAGGGAGTTTTAGTATCCGCGTATCGCGTCCACTCCCTTCCACTTTATCGTCTGTTCTTTTAGCTGCGGACCTGATTCTCTATATCTGGCGCTTTTTCTTCGATCGTTAGAATTGGTAGAATTACTGCATACGTTTCGACATTCCTAAATGTATCAGTATGTTGAAAAAGTAATGGAACTTTTTAAATTTAAGGAGAACTAGCGTCATCTATTAAAACATGTTATCTGAAAACAGTACCTCCCCTACAAAACACAAGAATCATTATTGGCATCAAGCAACGAATTGTAAACTTATAGCGTTTAATGCGAAAGAACCTTTCGTCACCGTGTCACAAAATCACGGGCAAGCAACAAATTGCTCGCGTTGAATATTGCGAGGGTCTTATCAAAACAGCCAGACGAAACTGTACATTCCTGGAATCAATTGCAACTAGTGATGAGACTTGGTGCTTCAAGTATGAACCTCGAACAAAGCGCCAAAGTGCTACGTGGAAATCCAGGCTCTCCAAAATCAAAAAATTGCGATTCCAGAAGTCCCGATAAACGAGTTTTCGCATATTAATAAATCATGTTATTTCCAATCAAGAATCTCAGCTAAAATTAAAATAAAATCATCAGTGAATAAGAAATTACCTCAATTATAAATACACTAATTTCCTCCTGTTCTTCGTAAAACTATTTATGTGGAGATTCATAATTACATGATTTATAAGCATGCAAAAGTTTAATAACACGTTGAATGCCGCATTGAAAATAGCTTTAAGTAGTAACGGCGCACTATAATTAAAATTTATAATTTTCCGGAATATAATTATTTCACCTTCCAATTAAAACTTTCCACTTACTACCTTACAAAATTAATATAATATCAATGTTATTTAAAATGCCTCAGCTTTTCCTTCGGTTGATTTTAATAAATTCTGATATTACTTTTCAAAGTAATATAATACAAATATTACTTTAAATTCTTAATTTTTTTTCAGCGATTACAATAAAATCCCACTGGAAATTAGTGCAATATTGTTTAAAGAATCTTCAGTTTTTTTTAGGGAAACTGAACTATTGATTTGAGGTGAATATATTAAATGAGTAGATTGGAAAATTAATGTTAAGTGCTAAATTAACATTAAAATTCTACAACTCTCGCCACGTCATTAATAGAATTAGCATGATTCCCATACTTGAATGTAATAATTTCCCTAAGTGTATAATAAAATTTCTATGAAATCAGTATAAATAAAAATTCCACAACAGTCCCCTAATTGATCGCAGTAAATTCCCAACGTCTTCAAATTAACACTATATAAATATTCCTTAAAGTATCTTTCAACCCTCCCCCTAGTTGAACGCAATAAATTTCCTAAATAAGTAAAATTGACATTAAATTGGTGTAAATTAAAATTCCACAACTGATCACAATAAATTCCCAGCGACCTCCAATCTAAAATTCTGATAGCCTGCGCAAATTCTGCCATAATCACTGTCCACTTTCGCCAAATCTTCCCTGGGGCGGCAAATTTCCAAGCAATCGATTCGCCCGGCTATTCTATACATTTACAGGGACGCAGGGTGTAGTTATGGTTAAAATTTACTGCGATCTCGTTCGATCTAAGGTGGAACAATAACCGTCTCTTATCCTACTTTCTATCGGGGACTGTGATTTGACGCGAACAAGAGAACCACCTGTTGAATGGCGCACACCTGTTGCGTAAGATTTCGCGTCCCCTTCGAGTCGCGTTCCTTTATTTTTCTCTTTCTTGCGATCTAATTGCAGTCCCGCGGATTTCACGTGTAATTCAGCAGCCCCCCTTTTGTATAGCCGCGTTTTCTTCTCTCTTTTTTTTTCTTTTCGCCGGTTTCCGAAGATAGCGTGCTACCAGCTAAAGCACTCAGTAAGCCTGAGGCTACTTGTTGATCGTTTTGTAGCTACCTGTTGCACAAAGCTGGCTTCTTTCATCGCACGCATACCGAGGGCAGTTCTTTTAACCGCCTTTCTGGTGTTAGACACCGTTTTCATTATTCTTTTTAACGAGCGGCTATTCGTGGACCAAACTAATATGTTTGAACGTTTACACGCATCGTTTATAGTCAAATTAATTTCATACGAATGGAGATCGATTGTTAATACTGGTATGGTTGGTATGATTTTTTGGTGTTTGATTAGATATTCATCTTTGACACTTCAGTAATGGACACAGGACTTAGGGCTCTACCTTTAATGTTTTGATTGCTTTCGATCACTTCTGTGTACCAAATACTCAAGTGTCTGTTTACCAAGTGTATTACACTGTCATTTTATCATAAATTTGTCATGATGTGATGTGATGTAACGATATCCAAGTTCAAATATTAAGAAATAGGTATTTGGTGGTCCAGGAATTTGAAGCAGGAACTTGAAGACTCATAGGTCTAATTGCAGGTCTAGAAATTTAGGAACGTAGATATTTGAAGACCTTGCAATTGCACTGTGAGATGTAGATATTTAGGAATTTGGGTGCCTAGAATTCTGAGGATGTAGAAATTTGGAGGTCCAGAAATTTGAAGACCTAGAAATTAGGGAACAGAGACGTCTATGAAGACCATGTCATTAGTGAACTGTGTGTGTAGTAATGCAGAAATTTAGTTTCCTACATTCTAAGTAATTTAACAAGTATCCAACCACCCAGAAAATACGAAAAAATAAAACTTGAAAATTCACGAATGAATTGTTAAAAGCACACATATCCATCGACCCATACTATTACATATGTGCCTGTCGAACACCGCAATAACGAAAGGAAAAGACATTAACAAGATCATGGAGAAGTTGAAGAAGCTCGTTCACAGTCCCTCGAGCGTTTATTTATAGAAGGCTCGTATCGGTCCATTGAGCCAACGCGTCTGGAGAATCTCTCGTCATACGTGATTCGTCTTCGAGCTGTTATGATATCCAGCTGCTTTTCACTCGTTCTCCTTGTCGTTTGTGTTCGAGCAACCACTCGAAATCCCGAAAAGACATTCCGGCAATATTCCTCGATGCCGGAACGTTCTTCCATTCCCAAGGATATTCTCAAATTAGACACTTCGGGAGCGTGTTCCGCGTATGCATTATTCATGGCTCTTCAATGGGCTCCGCATAAATTTTGTGCCAAGGGTGTTTCGAAGCCTCCTGTGAGAGTGGAGGATTCTTCAATTACCTGCGCCTTCGTCTACACTTCCCGGCGTTCTTTTCTTTGGGGAAATTGCGATATTCAGATGAGAGACTGGTTCTGGTTTTTGGGGATTGGGGAATTTGGTTACTTAGGACTTTGGGGGTTTGAGGATTCGAATATTCGGGACTTGGAGATTTCAGGGTTTGAATGTTTGGAGATTTGGAGATTAGAGAAGTTAGGTATTTTGGAACTTTGGAGGTTTGAGGATTTGAACATTTGGAGACTTGGAGATTTCAGGATTTGAATGTTTAGGGACTTGGAGATTTCAGGGTTTGAATATTTGGAGATCTGAAGATTTAAGGACTTAGGTAATTAGAACTTTGGACATTTCGAAGTTTAAAGGGAGTTTCAAAATTTACATGCTTGAAAATTTAGTCTGTATGCAAACTGAGGAATACGAGAATTTGGGGATTAGGAAATTTGGGACTTTATTAAATTAGACACCTTGAGAATTTAAGAACTTTAGGAACGTTGTAAATATTCTTCAAACTTCAGTAATTTGAATATCTGCAGTTAATAATTTGTAAATTTTCAATCTTAAAAATTTCAAAACATTCCTAATAGACACCCTTTGAAAGCGATTTAATCCTCCCTCAGCATATCCATAAGGAAACACTATCAACAGTACCGTACTCCGAACCTCTCGGTCCTCCGATTAAGCTTCTCCCCGTTTAATGGAGACATTTAAAGAGTCCTGCTCGCGACAGGCCGAACGAGCGTGTCGGAAATCGCTGTCGAATGGCGTTCGATTGCATCGCGTAATGGCGTTCAGCAAAGACGGAGAGGTCTGGTGTGGAAAAGTGAATCCGGTTTTGGCAACGATAAGGCAACTCGGTCCGCGGTTTCGTGGCCGAAAACGTCCCCCAATCGAGATCGAGTCCGAGAGTGCATTAAGGTCCATGGAGCACCATCTCGGCGCCCGGATCTTTCTTCTCTTTCCTCTTTCATCCCGAAGTCTCCTCCCGCTGTGGACCCGTCATTAACCGGGGACCCTCCTCTCTTGCTGAAGCCATTACCCATTCAAATTACGCTTATCGGTGGGTCCTTTCTCGAGTACGCGCGCCTTTTAAGGTCCCAGAAAATGGACAAAGGGAGAGTCTGATGGGGTGGACGGCAGAAAAAAAAGGGTGGAAGAGGGTATTAAGACACGCAGAACCGGTGTACAAATCGCGCGCTGTGCATCGGCTGTGCATTATTGCTGTCCATTCGTGGATTCGCTCCTCGTAGATAACGCTTCTTAACCCCTTCTTTTGTCGCTTTTCAATTATTCTCTTCAACGCAAGAACCTGAGATAAACAACATCTAGCATTAGGCAGGGATGAGCACTTTGCTGTTGGAAGAATTTATACATCTTCTGATGGACAATATGTCACACGTGTTTTTTAATGGTCACAAAATTTATTGAGTATTGTAGAGTTTTGGAGATAGAGTTTGACATGAACTTGTAGTTTGATGTAGATGTATGCAAATCAATATCTATTCATTCACAAGATTTTTAAGTTATTAGTTATCAAGTTTAATAACATTAACATGGTATGCCAAATACTTCATTAACGCTAATACACACTTCATGTGTTTCTTACAATTTAAGCAAATATTTTGCCAAAACTTAATTACCTATACGCATGATCTGAAAATGTCCAGCTTCAAAAATAAAATTCCTAAGGTAGAATGAATTCGATCATCCTTGAAAGTCAATCACCACCAGAAAATTTCACAGTGGAGAATTTAGAACCGCATAAATCTAAATGTTCAAGATCACGAGGAGAGTCTAGCAACTAACCGCAAAGATCGATTTCAATTCGAGCGAAACGATTCGTAGGAATTTCGTGCGAACCCCGAAAGGATCCGATAGTATTACGTAGCGATATGCTAAGTTGGTTTTTACTAGAAGCGGAATATCGGTGGCTCGGTTGAAACGAGCACACACAGGATTCTTTTAATGGAACGATGCACTCGCTGGGAATTGCAGCGGCATACGGGTCTCTAAGGGCTCTCTCGAATCATTACCCTCTTTCCAACTGTCTGGGAATTCTAACAAGCGTGCAAAGCAGCTTTTAAAAGGCTTGGCTCGCATTGGTTCGTTAGAGGTCTAACGAGGGGCGAATCGCATTGCAATAATTACTCCTTACAAGGGCATGAACGTGCACCGCTTGTCCGTTTGTTCGAGATGGATGGCGATCGACGTTCATTTTGTAAAGTAGCGTTAATCCGCTAATAAGCGGCGATCTGTATCGCGATTGTTTTCGACATCTGTGGACTTCATTCCTCTCGGGATAAGTCACGTGTTAATCGATTAACTTATATAAGATTTGTTGAAACCACGGGTAATTGGAGTTTTGGTCAACATTTCGAATTAACATGATTGACATTTTCTATCTTTGACAAGAAGTATATACTCTTTTTATATCGACTCTTCAAAAATTATTTACACATTCTCTTAATGATAATTTGCTCTATTAAATCCATTGGGATCATCATATGAACTGGATTGAAAGTTGCAAAAGAATTTAAAGAATCATTCAGCAAATTGATTGATTTATTCAATGTTTTTTGATGATTTGAAAAAAGACTACAACTGTCACTTAGCAAGGATTCTACCTTATGTTCATGAAAACATCTGATCATTATTAACACAAGATATTTTAAGTGAGTGTATAAATCAAGCCCCGTAAAAATAATCAACATAAGACTAGTATAACGTATAACATAAAAAGTCGTATGCGACAGGGGTCTGCTATATGGGGTTGTCCACCCCATATCTGATGCAACTCTACAATTTGCAGAGTAACGGTACACTCCCGTGGCGAAAATTAAGCCTCCTGCGTCGCCATTAGATTTATCTTGTATACCAAAGGATGCAAAATGTCTATAGGAAACGTCCATAGTTCCATAGCGATGTCTTGATTCGCAAACGTACGTTCTCGATCATTTTCGCGATTCGATTCGCGACAGGTGCATCCATGGCGCAACCACGTGGCCCAAATAATTATAACGTTCCACCGAGCGTGCACTTATGGCGACGGACAAATAATTTTTCCATGGGCACCCCCGTGGCGTGCTCGTGGCTACCCGGTGCCAGCCATGGCTTTTTGGTGGGGAGGCACGGGCCGCTGTGTTAACCTTCCTCGCTTCGTGGGCCCCAATGGGGCCTCAGTAGCTCTCAACCCAAACCCCACAAGATCAACCAAAATTCCGAGGCACCATATGGTGAAACGAGACGCGTCACTTCCGTGTCCTTCTCTTGTTTTCTTTTCTTCGAGACTTTCTCTTGAAAAGAGAATCGCTTTTCCGGTATGCTTCTTTGTTCATTTTTTCAGAACCGTCCTGTTAAGTATTTGCTGTCAATTTTTTGGTGATTTGAATGGGCAATTCACTTGTTTTTTTAATGTGGACAGCTTGGATCTGCCAGGTGAAAATTACGTAGTTATATTTGTGGAGAGTTAGTAATATTGATATTGAAGTACTGTTCCTGGAAAGTGTATGAGTTTTTTAATATTAACGCTATCGATACTTAGAAGCGATATCTGTATAGCAAGTCTTTGACTTATAAGATCGTTGTACACTTGTGATGCTACTGCTTAGTTTGAACATTAGCCTCTGTTAGTTTTCGGACACTAAAATTTTGAAATTTATAAATTATTTTGACACGTGAAATCTTGGAGTTCGTAACTTTGCAACATTGGAACTTTGTAATTTAGAACTTTAAAAATTATAAGCTAGTTATAGATCTCCACTATCATCCTTAGATCTCCAGGATCCTTAGATCTCCAGGATCTGCCAGTTTTATGGACCTCCACCCCCTGTTCCAAAACCGAAATACAAACATTGAGTTTCTTTAAAATAAAAAATGTTCTAACAAGCGAACTATAATCTATATCATCTGCATCATTTGTCCATCTGCTTCCTATTCGACACGATCTCCATTTTGTCGTAAAGCAAATTGAAGGCGACGCCGGGTGGCGTGTCGTCGAGTGGCCGGATTTTCTCGCGACGCCCCTAATGATAGTGTTTTTTTTGCGTGGTCGGTGAAACGTTCTTGGAGCGTGAAAGCAGGAAGTCGATCAGGACTCCTGGGGGCTCTTAAACATCGTGGGTTGAGCGTCACTGGCGTCGCCACAGTCGGCGGCATGAGAATTTTCCCACAGTCCCCACCACGTGGCCTGCGGCCGACGCACACCCGCTCTCGCGACGTTGCCACACCTTCGGCCAGGCTGAGAGGCACTGTGTTGCTAGTCAGAAGTGCGCGGGAAAGGGAGACAGAGAGGATAGATAGGGGCTGCAAACGGAGGGAACGAGAGAACGGATCGTATCGAGAGAGGAGAAAGATCCGTAGAGAGATCTGAGAAAGGAATGAGTGAATGAGGATGAAGGGGTGGGGGGTTGGATCAGTGACAGAGCGAAGGAGAAAAGATGAAGACCAGAGAGGAGAAACAGAGACGGTTTGTGGCGAGCAGGAACAAGGTGCTTGGAGAAAGGTGAAAACAGAGACGTATTGGCTAAAGAAAGATACACGGGATACTCCCTAGAAAAAGTTGGTGGATTTAGAGAGTCGGACATGAAATTTTTCCCTGCTTTCATTCTGCTATGAATTTAGTCAAAATGACTTTGCTCATATTCTTGTAATGGACATTCTATCCTAATAATGTATACTTCGAAACAGGTTATAATTATTTGTCAAAAATGCAAATTGCTCCCTGTACCTACACTTTGCAAGGCACCCTTGTACACTCAAAAATCCAGGTCCTAATTACAAGGACTCATTTCCATAAAGTTCCCGGAATTCTGTCAAATGGAGGCGAGTTCATAATGGAAGTAGCCGTTGGCGAAAGCGCAGACAAATGGAGCGTGCGATGATTCGCGAGCGCAAAACTAAAGAAAAAAGCTCACGCGAGATGCGAGCGGCGTGGGTGCGTTGGAGAAGGATGAAATAGCTCCAGCACTTATAAATCAACCTGGACGGAGGCCCATAATTGCAATTGTCCATGAGCCTCACCCCAGATCGGAACGATCAACCGCCACGTGTACGTGTGCGCACATGTGTGTGCGTGTGTACGTGTACGATGGGTGCAGAGCAGACCCTATTCGACCAAGGATACGTATCCGTTACTTCGTTACAGATGCAGGGCCGTAACGAGCGGAACACCGGTATAAATTCAACGTACTCTGTTCCTTTTCTCCGTCTGTTCTTTTTCGGCGATTCGAACACGCTCGAATATTGCTACCCCCGAATACACCTCTCCCTTTCTTGAATTCTTTATTTTTTTTTATGTACGTTAACGGACACGGTAAATTACGAGACTAGGAATTCTATCATTTAGAGAATTAAAGTAGTCGTTAGTTTCCTGAAATCTGAAGGCGGCACGACTAATTGTGGATGAAGAGGATAGCGAGCAAGGCCGGAATTTCGGGAATCCTGTAAAACGACGGGCAATTAGTCGCTGATTCGGGGTAGCGGATGATTTCATTCACCCACGAAACGCAGTGGCGTAACTAGCATTTCTCTCGCGGGCTATCAACTCTTACAGACTCAAGGAGACGCCTCAGTTATTAGGGGCAGGGACTTTTGAACATTTTGACTTGGAAATTTAGAAATTGGTGCATATGAAAATTTTGGAGATTCGAAGGATTATGTCGGAAATTTACAAATCTGAAATTCTGGGAAGTTGAAAATTAGGAAACTGAGAAATTGAAAAATTAGAAAAATGGAAATTTAGAAACTTGGGAGATCAGAAAATGATTTGTAGATTCTTAGATTTGGAAATTAGAAAATTTCGAAATTAAAGTTTTAAAAACACAGACATTCAGTAATTTACAAATGTAGAACTCTGATAACATATTTTAAAAATTAAAAAGTCTAAATATATAAGCTTGAAAATAAAAGAATCTAGCAATTTAGCAATCATCAAATTTTTAATCAAATAATCTCTACCATAAATAAAATATTCCGCATGCACGCGGAATTCACTGTTTACGCCAATGACCCGAGAGAGAAGAAAGCAGCGAGTTATTCGTCCATAATCGTTTCAGAGGAATTTACGAATTTCGACTCGTGTTCCATCATGAAAAGTATGTAGATGGTCGCGTTTCTCTTGAAATCGCAGGGTTCTCACGTTGAAAAAGCCTTCTCGAAACCCTTTGACCCCGCGTTGCATCGTCGTGGCTTCTTTTACCACGAGGATACCCATCATTTTGTTTCCTCCGTAACTAGGAAGTGTCCTTCCGATTCGTATAATGTAACCACTCTGTTTCCTAGGGAAATGGTAGCATTACAAGAACTCGAAATTTTAGTGATATTGATTGTATATTTATTTTTCTCCAAATATTCAGATACTCAAATAAAGTTTGATATCCTTATTATTACTTTTGACTGAAAACTTGTGATTTTGTGTTGCGTATGTGTTAATTTTATATCACATATGTGTTGATTTTATGTTACACATATGTTGATTTCATATGATATATATGTTTATTTTGTATTACATATATGTTGATTTCATATTACATATATGTTGGTTTCATATCATACATGTGTATGTTAATTTTGTATTACACATATGTTGATTTTATATCACATACGTTGATTCTATATTATATATACATACATTGATATATTACATATACGTTGATTTTTGTATTATACATACATTGATATTATATTACATGTACTTTGATTTCATACTACATATGTGTTGATTTTGTATTACACATATGTCGACTTCACATCACATATACGTTGATTATCACGTTACATACACCTTGACTTCACATTACAAACACATTGACATCACATCACAAAATCAGTAATTATTAAATACACATGTACATATGATTTTGTATTTCATAAACAGCAATTTTGTATCACATCGTCACAAAAGACAAAAATAACGTGCACACCCTAAATAAACCCAACTTAGCCATAGAGGGTGAGCTTTTTATATCCCCCTTATTACTGCAGAAAAAAGGTCAGAAAAGCATTGAAAGGACAGGGAACGAAAGCCGTTGCAAATACGTGCATTTTTCAACGAGCATCAATGGTCTGGCTGTCTGCCCTCGGCCGTATCGATATTAGAGGCAATCGATTCGTTCTGAACCCGTGACGTAGGTTCTTCTTCTTTATGCCGTGTTGTCCTCATCCTCCAACACGGGTTCTTTAAAAATTCCTTTTTTTTATTCCGCTGTTGCAATTTAAGAGAAAACGATGATGTCTGGACGCGTAGAGTACAGCTCGTAAAAGTTCAATTTAACGAGGAAAGGTGAAATCTACGTTTCGCGTAACGCTGCCATGTAAATTCGTGGCCAGGAAAGGGTATTATAATCTGAATTTTACGGTGTAACAGTCTCACGGTAGCGTGTAAACCGCTCCCTCCGTAATCCGGTAACTCAAGAAGGGAAACCTCCTTGAAATTCCAGTTTCGAATCTCTGCCGAAATTTACTGACGGAAGCCTTGCTGGGGAACCATTTGTTGCTTCGCCAAATTGCTCTGCAGCAATTTCGTGTCGAACTCGAAAAAAATTCAGGAAAGAAGTCTTATAACTGATACATAGTAACACGACATGAATTTTACCTCTCTTGTTAGGTTCGGAAGCTTGTAGTTATTCGTGAGTGTGAGTGTTCAATTTTGATGGACATATGTAATTTTTAATATGTGAACATGTAAGTCATTTATTGACCAACTTATCACTTTAACTACCTTGTACCATATACATATATGTTTATATTACACATATATGTATACATGTGGACATGCATGTTATTACACATATATGTATACATGTATATTATTACACATACATGTATGTGTACTTAAACCTTGCGAATCCAACACCTATATTATTAATAATTTGTTCAGTTACATAACTGGAAATACTCATATTAACTACTCGAAACTATGGACAAAAACTATAACAAAATATTTTGTACAATTTTGGTAACTATTAAAAATAAAAATACTGTTTAATAAGATTTTTCTTAAACTGTTTTCTTGAACTGTTTAATAAGTTCTTCAGTATGACAACCAACATAATAAATTGACTGAATGATTTGACACCATTTTCCATCATTTTTTAATAATAAATATTATCCACATACTAAATGCTAATTTATAGTAGAATTCAAAATAGATGTTCAGATTATTTTGAATATATTTTCTGAATGAATGAGATATTTAAATATTTTCCGTTCATTATGAATTAATAATATTGGATAATAGAAGGTAGATTATAAGATTGTAAGGGGCGATGAACCCCCATGAGGTTCCTCGACCGATTTACTTTTGCATCGCTTTAATATTAATGTTTGCAACCTGGTATAATAACGTCGTGGCCCATACATACGTATAGGATCCACATTTTTTTTGCTCTCGAACGAAACTATGGACTCTCGTGTCGGTGAGGATGCACAGGAAGTTTAGTTAACCGCTTTACCGAGCATAAATTATGCACGCCATTAGAGTCGGTAACCGTGGTTCATGACCAAGTTTGCATCGCTGGACAACCAGTGATACGGATAGATAAACGCGGAAGAACGTGGTGTGTATTGTTCTATATAATTTTTATTTATACGCAGAAAAGAAGATCTCGAAATGTATCAGAAAGCGTTTCATCAGATAGTGATTTATTATGGATTTGTGGGTCGTTAGATTTAGGGTGTCATTTAGGGTGAAATTTTGGGGTATAGATATTTTGAAATTTTGAAATATGGGAGATTGGAAGTGTGGAAATTTGCAAATTTAGAAATTTAGAAATTTTGAAATTTGTAGATATGGAAATGTAAAAAAATTGAAATGCGAAAATTACAGATTTAGAGATTTAGAAATTTAGAAATCTGGGAATCTAGAAATCTAGGAATTCAGAAATCTAGGAATCTAGGAATCCAGGGATCTAGAAATCTAGGAATTCAGAAATCTAGAAATCTAGGAATCCAGGGATCTAGAAATCTAGGAATTCAGAAATCTAAGAATCTAGGAATCCAGGGATCTAGAAATCTAGGAATCTAGAAATCTAGAAATCTAGAAATCTAGAAATTTAGAAATTTAGATATGTAACAATCCACAAACTCAAAAATTAAAAATTGTCGACTTGTGAAATTACACATCAGTCTCCAATCGCAAGTACCTGAACTTCACAAACGAAGATCACTGACCTCGCTCAAAAAATAAACAACCATCAAAAAATGAGCAAATCTAAATTGTCAAATACTTCTTTGCTTCCGTTCGTGATCTGCACGATCACAGACCGCCTCGAATCCATTTACCATAGACTGAATATTTATCTTACTTGCGACTAGATAAGGTCCAGAAAAGACGACTCGTTGAAAAAGCCAAAGGGGTTTTCAGTTCGCTTGTGAATAATCGCGCGTCATGCTACGTCGATCCTATCGATCCTTTCTATGCACCGCTTTTTGCGCTTTCCAAGCCTTACACCACAGCGATTTTCGTTTAATTAAACACCGTTCGTTTCTTGCTATCATATCGATCACTTTTCTTCTATGTTTCTCCCTTGCTTAACTTCGAACACTTAGAAATTTTCGCCCATCATCGTAACGCTATTTGCTTACCGTTTATATACACGCTACTCGATACCGTATCGATTGATCGATTTCACAGTTATCAAGGTTTATCGTTTTATCTACGTCTTCTTCCTGCATCGTCCTTTTCTCTAATCTACCATAAATTCTACTGAAGAAACAACGTAATAACTTCGTTAAAAATGCCGCGGTGAAGTAGCAAAGAAGCTGTGGCTTAAAAGTTAATTTTTAATAGGGGGAACATGGTTGCAGCAGTAGAAATAGATGTTTATAGTCAGACATTACATCTATAGACACTACATAGTTCGTCAAGTATAGCTCGTTTAACTTTTAAAATTGTTCTAGTTCATTACATTATGTTAGATATAATTCTAATTTTATGTAGTTTGTTCGTGTCATATATTATTGTCGTATTAAGATGTTTCATATTATTGATATTATTTTTGTTCATCATACTTATGTTATGTAGTATGTTCATGTTACTAATGTTACACATGATGTGCATATTAGTGACGTCATACATTATGTTCATATTATTGATGCCATACATTATGTACATATTGATAATATCATACATTATGTTCATCTTATTAATGTTATACAGTATGTACACATTAGTAATGTCATACATTATGTTCATGTTATTAATGTTATACATTATGTAGATATTATTAATGTCATACATTATGTACATATTAGTAATGTCATACATTATGATCATGTTATTAATGTTTTACATTATGTGCATATTAGTAATGTCATACATTATGGTCATATTATTAATGTTTTACATTATGTGCATATTAGTAATGTCACACATTATGATCATATTATTAATGTTATACAGTATGTGCATATTAGTAATGTCATACATTATGTGCATATTAGTAATGTCATACATTATGTACATATTATTAATGTCATACATTATGTTTATATTATTGATGTCACACATTATGTTCATATTATTGATTTCATACATTATGTTCATATTATTGATGTCATACATTATGTTCATATTATTGATGTCATACATTATGTTCATATTATTGATGACATATATTATGTTCATATTAATAATTTCATACATAATGTTCATATTATTAATATTTTACATTATGTTCATATTACTAACGTACGAATGTTAAATCAGTTACCCTCACCAACAAAACTGTTAAAACCAAACCCAACATTTCTCACCGAACCCTATTCAATCCCCAACACCTGTTCAAAAACAGGATGAAACATATTCCCATTTTTATCGATCCCATATGAATCTTTCTAACCAGACGCGTTTCTTTTGTTCCAGGATTTCGTGGCGATCAATGCGAGGAGAACATCGACGATTGTCCAGGGAATCTCTGTCAGAACGGTGCAACCTGCATGGACAGGATAAACGAATACTCCTGTCTGTGCCCGCCATCGTACACGGGCACACAATGCGAGCTCGATGTGGACGAGTGCTCGGTCCGGCCATCCTTGTGCCACAACGGTGCCACGTGCACCAATTCTCCTGGCAGTTATTCGTGCATATGCGTGAACGGATGGACCGGACCCGATTGCAGCGTCAACATCGACGATTGTGCAGGAGCCGCCTGTTTTAACGGCGCTACCTGCATCGACCGCGTCGGCAGCTTCTACTGTCAATGCACCTATGGAAAGACTGGTAAGTACATCATGATTTACATGAAAATTGCTCAGAGAGAGAGATCAGATAGGGAAAGAGACAGAGAGGGACACGGACGCAGAGAGAGAAAATATGGATACAGAGAGGAAGAGATAGATCAGAGGTAGAGATAGACAGAGTATGGGTAGAGCAAAGACAGAGGAGAGCATAGAGATAGAAAGAGAGAGACAGGTGTTGTAAAGTGCTGAGTTGTAAAGACACTTTTGGGTTAAGGGATTAGACAACTCTTGCGATAAGGTAGTAGTTTTGCGATAAAGTAGAGTGACAAGATTACTGAGAAAATTATACAAAATTTTGATAAATGTTGTTCACAATTTTCGAGCTTAAGTAAGTTTATTTTTGAAGTACAATGAGATTTGAAAGAGGAAGGTCGAATGTGGTAATGAACAATACGATAATACATGATAATTGATCCTGGAATTGTGTCTTATGAGACTTCGAACCCGATAAGAAGGCTTATGACGCGTTATGCATCTCGAGCGCACCGGGCAGGTGTATCTGCACGTGCAACAATATGATGTTTCCCCGCGGACCCTGAAGGGAGGCCTCGGAATCCCAAGATTCCGGAGGCTCCAGGCTAGCCTTACCGAGCGACGACCTTGAGGACTGAAAACGAGTTTCTGTCCTTACTTGCCTGCCCTCGAGGCCGAGAGGACGGTTTTCAGATCGATCGTACCGACAGCGATCGCCAAATACAGGCATCCTTCTTTCGTCTCGGCATTATTGCGATTCTTGCGATAGAACCACGACCTTATACCTCGACCGGCGACTTTTTCACCGGCGGAACCTCGGGAAATCTTAAATGAAGGAATTCGCGCGCGATCGGCGTTCCTACGCGAAGGGACGTTTAAGGGAAGCCTTCGAACGGGCTTTTGAACGAAACGCTTCTTCTAACATCTTTTTGTGGATTGAAACGCGGGATGCTGACGTGTCGGTTTGTTTTAAATGGTTGATTGAAGCGGATACTAGGAAGAGGCACTTTCTGATCCATGGATGAGCAATCTGGTCTAGCAGTTTTAGGGTATACACTGTTTTTTAGATTCTGAGTGGTCGGGTGATTCAATTCTGTACTAGGAATAGCTCTACCTGTAGTTTCTGTTATTCAGGAACCATTTTGTTATCTAGTACTTTTAAGATCAAAAGACTTTTTCAAATTCTGAATGATCAAATGATTGAATCAATTATTAGAAACAGGTGCATCTCCATTTTCTGCTTCACATATGAGCTATCATCTTGTTACTTAGTACTTTTTGGATCTGGACGAAGAAACTAAATTTGTTCCATAGACAAAAATCCTCTTAAATACATCACTACCCAAGGGGTTAACTATCCTTGTATATAACAATATACAATATATTCAGAAGTATGTTCTCTAATATTAATCACAAGAACAAGTATCAATATTCATCAAGTTCTACCTACAACATCTTTCATAAACATTAAAAAAGTACATTTTTCACACATGACTTAAAAATTTGTTTTCAAGATTGAACGACGAAGACTCGAACGATTACTCTTTCGAGGAGAAAAGTGTCCCAGCAGAAACAGGAACACAATTACCGTAATTTTTTCTTAGCCTCCGTATCGCGTTAAGTGTTGAAACAGTCCGTAACATCGATCGTTTCCCGTTACGGGCTACATCATACTAGTTGTCAACGATTTACGATCTCATTATTTTGAAACGGTTTAAGCAACGCGTACAAACTAACGGGTTTATAGCACGTATACGCACGTGTAATCGTGCATCTTGTTCACTCTGGTTTATATGCGAACATCTTAGACATCCGTGTCCCGTTAGCGAGATACCCGCGTTCGAGTGGCATTGTTGCCGATGACCAACAAACGACTTCTTGTGTCTCGGAATAGTTGGAGATGGATACCGATCTATGCCATTTGCGCCTTGTGATTTTTATGTGGGAGGAAATGTGGTGGAGCTATTTGGTCGTGGAGGGTTTCTATGGTGTCATTTAGGATTTGTAAGTTTGGGGATTTAGGGATTTAGGGATTGGAGAATTTTGAGATTTGGGAATTTGAGGGTTGAGTTAGTTATTTTGGCAATTTTGATATTTGGGGTTTGAGGAATTTGGAGAATGTAGAAATGGGGGATTTGAGGAATTTGGACAATTGAGAAATTGGAGATCTGAGGAATTTGGGAAATTGTGAAATTGGAAGTTTTAGAAATTTGGAGGATTGAAAAATTGGGGGTGTTAGGAATTTGGAGGATTGAGAAATTGGGGGTTTTAGGAATTTGATAGATTTAGAAATTGGGGATTTGAGGAATTTGAGGACTTGTGAAATTGGGGATTTTAGGAATTGGAGAATATAGAAATTGGGGGTTTTAGGAATTTGATAGATTTAGAAATTGGGGGTTTGAGGAATTTGAGGAATTGTGAAATTAGGGATCTTAGAAATCCGAGAATATAAAAATTGGGGGTTTGAGGAACTTGATGGATTTAGTAATTCAGTATTTTAGGAATTTGTATAATTTAGAAATTATGGGTTTTAGGAATTCGGAAGCTTTAGAAATTGGACATCTGAGGAATTTGAAAATTTGAATACTTCGAAATTTAAGGAATTGGAAATGTTATGAATCGAGGTATTAGGAAATGTGAGTAATTTTAAAATTGAAAATTGAAAATTGAAATACTTCCAAGTTTAGGAATTCAGTCATTTGACAATTTAAAAATAAGTCAAAGTTCAAAATTATAGAAATCAGTAAAAAGAACCCAGAAACTTTGAACTTTCAGAACTCTAAAAATCTAAACATTAGAAAGTCTCTAAATTTACCGACCTCAAACAAGTATTTCCCGAAACATGAATTCCGATCCAAAAAAGTCTAATTGCGCGTAACAGTAATCTTTAGCAGACAATAAGCTAAAACCATTACGCAATAAATAAATTAAGAATCCACGGCAAGCTTCTTCCACGCAATTCAGATAGGAATTCCTTAGATTTCCACATGTTAGGAAGCAATTAGGCCGACTTATCGTGTAAGTTGGCTAGCATTTCCAACAATTTACTGAATAGGAATCCGTATTGAACGATCGAGAGCCGTTGGGATTTGTCACTTCTCTCTCTTCCACTCGTTTCATGTTCAACGATCCTCTTGTAGAACTTTTCTGGCCAGGTTATGCGAACCACCAAGCAATACAGACCTTAATGATGTCCATCTTTGGTGGTTGCCGCCGTGTTTGGTGCTCGACGATCGACACTTTTGTCCTAGAAACGCACGCAACGGTCCATTAACAGGCCCCCTTCAAAATGGCCGACCGTTGTTGCGTTCATTTTTAACCCTTTGTACTCAAAGCATTTTTTAATATTATTATGTACAGTTCACTTAGTGCAATTTCTTTGGAACAAAATTTTAGTCAAACTTTCTGAAGTGAAACTTTAATCAAATTCACTGAAATGTAATTTCAATCAAATTAACTGATGTAAGATTGGTATCAAACTGACTGAAGTAAAATTTGCATCAAACTGACTGAAAAAAAATTTCAATAAAATTGAGTGAAATAAAGTTTAAGTCAAATTGACTGAAATATGTAAAATTTCAATCAAACTGACTGAAGTAAAATTTGCATCAAACTGACTGAAACAAAATTTCAATAAAATGGACTGAAATATGTAAAGTTGCAATCAAACTGACTGAAGTAAAATTTGCATCAAACTGACTGAAACAAAATTTCAATGAAATTGACTGAAATAAGTAAAGTTGCAATCAAACTGACTGAAGTAAAATTTGCATCAAACTGACTGAAACAAAATTTCAATAAAATGGACTGAAATATGTAAAGTTGCAATCAAACTGACTGAAATAAAATTTGCATCAAACTGACTGAAACAAAATTTCAATAAAATGGACTGAAATATGTAAAGTTGCAATCAAATTGACTGAAGTTGAATTTGTATCAAACTGGTTGAAATGAAACTTAAATCAAATTAATAGAAATAAAATTACAACCAAATAGACATAAATAAATTTACACTAAAATTGACTGAAATAAAATTTAAACCAAGTTGACTGAAATAAAATTACAATCAAACGGACTCAACTAAAATTGATCAAATCAAATAGAAATAAAATTTGAGTAGAACTAACTGAACTGAAATTCAGACAAAAGATAAAGTCGAAGTTGCATTTTGTAATAAAAAAGTACAAATTTTGTAGAAAATATATTTAAATAACCCCTCTGGTCTTGAACTCTCTGATCAATATATCTCTTTCAGTAATCTTTTGATACAATTACAAAGTGTCGTATTTTGAAGTATAGTGTCGTATTTTGAAATTCCGAGGTAGATCGTAGGAATGTATGTTGCAATGAAGTCCATTGAGTAAAGGGTGAACGACACGCTATCTTGTGTATACAATCGAAGGATAAATCGTTGTATTCCGGTTTTCAGGACTGCTGTGTCACTTGGACGACGCGTGTACATCGAATCCTTGTCACGAGGGTGCGATTTGTGATACCAGTCCCATCAATGGATCGTTCACTTGTTCCTGTGCCACTGGGTACAAGGGGGCAGACTGCTCGGAGGACATCGACGAGTGCGAGCAGGGTGAGTAATTGTACAACTTTTATTACTTTATTTTATATTTGTCATATTCGAATTAACATGTTCGCAAGACTAATCCTTTATTCTTTGTACGAATTTCCTATCGATTTGAGATTTCTCATCCACTTTTCTGTTTGACAAAATATTATATTTGAGAAGATTCATAAATTCATACACGTTTGCATTGCAACTGAGAACATGTACTCAGTTCATAAATTCGTACACGTAAATGTCTCGATACAATTGTACGACGACGTAAGTCACTTACGAATTAACCCCTTGGCCTATAACATCAAGCCGTGACGCACGTTACAGTTAAAATGTGAGAAACCTAAATCATATTCGTATAAACTTGAAGTTCAATACCAATCGTAATTTATATAATCGAACATAGCTAAATCAGAAATATACCTAAAATTTCAACGTTCTTTTTTCACCTCATTAATTTTGATTATTTACTCCACAATAATAATTAGCCTTTAAAACACCAAAATTTACATTTGACAAAATTTTATTTACACTTTCCAAAAATACAAATTTATGAATTGATTTTACCTTACATGAATTTTTGCCAAGAAAATTTATCATCTCACATGATAAACATTCTCGTGAGTGTAAATATGACTACCCAGCAAATGAATAAAGCGGACGTAAAATATATTGTTCACGGCTGTTATTAATTCGGTGATACGTCTACGGGTAATATTGATCTAAAAGATAAACCGACTAAATATGTAATCTCGAAAAATTGCGAAAGCAATCTCGCTTCGAGACGAAAGTAATGAGTGCTCCTCGCCTCGCGGTGCCCCATCCAGCACAGTTATTAATGATTCGTCTGATCTAAAAATGCTCGATGATGATTTCGCGCATGAACGGACAAGAAAAATCTCTCGAACATCTCACCTGATAGATTTTATCGGCACCGGATGGTCTCTGTTTCAAAACACTGTCCGAGAATTATAAATGAACTATATTGCGTTCATTACAACTAATTTATTATATTTGTTTCGATATTTTTTGTATTTATATATATACATTTTTGATACTTTAAATTTATATTTATTTTTGATACTTTAAATTTATATTCATTTTTGATACTTTAAATTTATATTCATTTTTGATATTTTAAATTTATATTCATTTTTGATATTTTAAATTTATATTCATTTTTGATATTTTAAATTTATATTCATTTTTGATACTTTAAATTTATATTCATTTTTGATATTTTAAATTTATATTTATTTTTGATATTTTAAATTTATGTTCATTTTTGATACTTTAAATTTATATTCACTTTTGATATTTTAAATTACTATTTATTTTTGATATTTTAAATTTATATTCATTTTTGATACTTTAAATTTATATTCATTTTTGATACTTTAAATTTATATACATTTTTGATACTATAAATTTATGTATACATTTTGAATACTTTAAAAATTGAATAATAATCGAATAACATTTTGAGTTTCATACGATAAATACTTGGATAATATATGAATTATATAATCATTTCATTATTTGCATTTCATTATTTCACATTCTTAAATGTTTATTTCCTAACAGTCAAATAATACTCAGTGTTGTGTCACATAAATCCACAAGTCTGATTTGTACGATTTATTATACAGATCTACCACTTACTCCAACGAGAATTTCCCAAATTGTAAAAGCTTGTTCAATAAAAAGAAAAATATTGTAAACATTGATAAGTAGTAACGGTAAAATTTTTAACTGAAAAGATTTTCTATGATTTTTTAATGATATCAAAGTGTTAACATCGTTGAAAGTTTGAAATGGAGTTTCAATGATCTTGATCAGACAGCCGAATATTCTTGACCCCTTTCGATTAGTCGAATAAAGATCGAGATTAAAAAGATCGTCCGAGCGGCACAATATCTCGTTAAGTTTGATACACGATGTGCGAGTCTCAAAATAAATCATTGACTTTTGACGTCTGGAGAAAACGTTCATTTCGATGAATATTACGCCACTGATTCTTTTTTGCTTTAATCAAACTTATATTGTTTAAAAAAGCTGCTAGTTGTCAATTTTTGACGAGGGTAAATAATCGCGAAATATTCATTAAACATTTTTGTTATGAAAATTAGGTTGATTAATATTTAATCTCTGTGCTACGTCTTTTAAGTCAAAAATAAATAAATAATGTAATAAGAAGAAATATAAAAGAATCAGAGTCAACAGGTATCAATAAGAATTCTTTATAAGAAATATAAAAGAATGAAAATAACAAAAAAAATGAAAAATAAATTCGCTCGAAGAATTTATACAAAATATAAAAATAAAAAATAAAAGAAAAAAAAATGTTAAATATTGCAGCATCTTCAAACCATTACTAATCTTGCAATCATAGAGATTAGCGAATAAAAATTCAAATAGCGTTTTGAATAAAAATTCCTGAGCAAATTCTCGAAAGCAAGAAAGAAGAAAGATATCGAAGAGCACGCAGGTTCTTTTGAAACATACATATCTCGGCTCGTTCGCGATCTCGTTCTCAAAGCATTCCACGCGAACACCTGTAGGGTGCAGTGCACCTTAATAAGTATCCTTCGAGGACTCCGTTTCCTTTCTTTCTCTTATTTCCCTTTCGTATGCTGCGAGGCAAACTTGTCATTCGTAAAAGCTTTCTCCCTCTCGTCCGCATCGTATTTTGCGATGCGCAGCTCGCGATTAGAAGGGTGCCAGTCCCTCTGTTAGGACAGCTACCATTATTAATAATTCCGGGTATAATTGATGGTCTGTCGAGGATGTGTGTTTCAAACGACCGATATCCATCGATCGACAGTTGTCTCGGAACCATTTCATTTAGCCACCTTCCTTAAGAATCATTTTATAATTGCAAACCTTGGATAATTTTTTAATCACAATTTTTAAACACAAACATATATTCAAACTTTATTTAAACCTTGAATCATGAAACTTTTTAAGCAAGTCAAAGATGTTTACCTAACTTAAACTAAATAATAAACATTATAAATTTACTTAAAAGATCAATAAACACATAAAAAAGTTCATAATTGAACAAATGTAGTTTCGCAACAAATTTTGGTTTCGAAACAGCCTTGGATCTGAAGAATCCAAGGTTCATGATTGTATAAAAAGATAAGCTCGACCAATCATGCTGAAATATCTCATTCGAATCGTAATAGCTTTAATTAGTTGGCGTTATTAATGCATCGAAACAAGAGTGTAATGATAGCGAGTAAAGTGTCCCTCCAAACGAGCAAGATTGTTAACGCGTTCACCCCCGAAATCCAATTAATCCTCGGTGCCGGTTGATTAACGCGACTCGCTAATGCGAGAAAGCAAGCCTCAAAGAGGGGACCAGCGAACACGTACGGTTACAAAAGGAGAGTTTCCGATTATTAATGAAGTGTCTTTGTCTGGAACGAAACGTATTAACCGGTGCGTTCACCTACGGCAGGCGGTGCGTATTTATTATCAGACCCAACGAATGAAAGGGATTTACTTAGATGCATTTTCAACTGCTTCTCCTTATTCTTCCTCTTCGCCTTCTTTATATGGTTCACGGTTTCCTTTTCTAAACGAGGCTGAAACGATCTTCGTTCGAGCCTCTTGTTCGCTGATTTTACTTTGTTGGACTTCGTTAGACTTTATTTCATGCTGTTGTTGGATGCACCTAATGATCCAACTCGGATAAAAATATCAGGCTACATATTTGAAATAAGCCTTTTATGAGTACAGTTTCTGAGTAAATCCTACGAAAATCTGAGGAAAGCTTGCAGAGAGTGTCTCATGTCAGTGTTGGTCATTAGTAGTGAAGTATAAGAACGAAAAATCTGAGGAAGTTCAAGCAAATATTTGTTGCAATTGTACAAATCGATCTACACGCAGATGTGAATTTCTCAGAATTTGGATGTGGATACGTCACCCAGATACCAACACTATTTTACTGAAATAATCAAACAAGTACCATAAGATTAAAATTTTTAGAATTTCATAAAAGTTCAAGCTAAAACCACCTGAACCACCTAGACCCAATAAAACTTGCAACAGCGTCAATCCAGTCTATCAAAAGAAATAAACTGACCGACGATACCGAAGTATTAATCTGTACAGGATACAAGTAACACGCAACCCGAAGAAACTGTTGCAGGCATATCCTGTTGAAAGAATGGTGCACCTTATAAAAACGTTAAACGCTATTTCTATCCAGTTCTATTACGACCGTGGTAAAAAGCAAACCGCTAATATTAAAACAGAACGGAGGACAAAAAATGAGTCGGTAACGTAGCGAGAAACAGCATCGATTTCGTTTTGCGTTAACGGTGAATCGTCTTGTTACCTTACCCCGTAGCCATTACCATTTTTCCCGGTTCACGGGTGATCGAGCACGGCCACTCTATTTATTTCCACGTCAACGATCGACACTGTTATGTTCCTCGTACGTCATAAATCGAATTCCGGCCGATAATGCGGCGAGATAAAAGCTTCGAGGTGTGTGGGCCTCGCTGGGCCTCGATTCGTCGACGGACTATTAATTAAACCGCGACTACTGCCTGTCTACAGGTTAATTACTTACCCGGTTACTTCTGAACCTACGGGAAAACCAACGGTGAATTTCTACCCACTGTTTTTGCGAAGGTATTTTTGCAAATGGCTCGTTACATGTGCTTTGAAGTTAGAGTGGAAGATGTGGGATCAAATAGGAAGTAGGGTTCGTGTGGGACACATAGATTCTTATGAGACACTAGGATCTTTTGCTATGAGAATACATTTAATTTTAATCTAAACATGAATGTTTACAACTTGATGGACACCTTTTACCCATCTTCCATGAAAATTCATTTCAATCTCTGATCCTCCTAACATCTCAGAAAGACATCATCAATACTCAAAGTCCAATATGAAATGTTATCCACCTTCATTTACCCAGAAATTATCAAACATCCACCTGTCCCTTAAAGCACATCCTTACATTTTGACTCTTATACTTTGACATCCCTTGAACGATGAATTTGCAAGTATCACGCAACGTACACCGCAAAGTATTGAACCCACGTGCTTTTATTTCGGAAGATCAGCACCGTGTTTTTCAATCGGTAAGATTGACGGGCTACCGGATAGTCCTCGTGATAGTTCCACGGAGAAAGCATTTCTGCAGGTTGGGTCGACTACTCTGCGCCAGATTTCGGCCGTTAAACTTTTTTATGACCGCATAATGAATGAAGGATCCGAGTTTTTCTGGACCCATTCGAGAACCCGTTCCTTTGGCCCGGTAGACAGTACCCGTGTGTCATGCTTCGAACGCGAGGATTGTAATTAGGAAGACATTACTCAAAGAGGGCCTCTTTCCCCCTGGGGACGATTCTTCCTATCCGTCTTTATTTTCTTCTTGTTCCTCGTCCTCCTTGATGGCTCGCGGCTTCGTTTCGGAACGAGCTATTACCTGCTTCTGCAAAACAAATTGTCAGTCAACGGTATGAATAAATTGTATGGTAAATATCTTTAAATCGCATGTGAATTCCTCGGGTTCGGTTCGTGGCCCCTTTTCCTATTTTCTTTCGAAATTCCAGAAATGTTAAAATTGCTTCGTTAATTTACTTCAAAGACATGTGCCAGAAATTTGTATTTCAAAGTGAAATTTTTAATCTTAAGCTGAAAGTGCGTGAGTTAAAAGTCATGTCCCGTGAAAAAGCACCTGTGTACATTGCTACATCAACAGTCCCAAAATACTCCACATAAGAAACGAGTTGACAATTTGCACTCTGCGTTCGTACAGTTAATGACCCAGATAAAAATTCACCAGTCTGGGAACCTCAGTAACAGCATCCGAAACAAAACATGCCATCAATATCTCCTTTCACCGTTGATTGCAATTTTATTCAGCCGATTAAGGTGATTCATGAAAATCCTATCATTTCCATTCGAGCATGTCGTTCGGGTCGCGTGTTTTTCGACCGCGATTCCCACAAAGGAAAAGCATCATCCATCCCCGGTGGACACCGGGTCGACTAATTTCAGGGAACGGGTTAATTTATTCGTCGTTGTTCCCAAGAGGGACGCCTGTCCCGAGATAAGCTCGTCTTATTTCGCCGCGGCTCGTTTCTTGCAATTCGTCCGGCGGGGATCGTTGAATCGCGAAGTAGAAAGACTGTTCTCCGGACTTTTCCCTGTGTGCCCGCGGCTTATAAATATTTACGCTGGAATTCTTGAAAACGTCGGTCCATTTGCAGCGGAGGACCACCGCCAACCGCGTCGTTCGGTGTTGAATTACATGCTCGGCCATCTTTTCGACCGGGACCTGAAATTCTCTTGTGCCACGAAGGTGACACCGTCCAGACGTCATAATTCTTGACAGAGTTTACCTTGAATTAATAACTCTCCGACTTTTAGCCTCGTGGGTGGATGGATGAAATCATACATTTTCGATAAAAATTTTTATACACGCGGGTTGGGTTTGCTTCTATTGGCATACATTTTGGTACGTAACATAACTTTTATGTCGATACACCAGAACTACTTGTTGGAGAACTTATTACTGGAATTCTTGTTTCACAAATCCTGACTGGAAATAGATTTGGACTCCTACTCTTTGAATCACAAATTTCCAAAATTAAGTGTTATATATTTTGTTATAGTATCACAGCAGAAAGTTTAATATATCTTTATACTTTTAAAGTAAAATGAATATCTCAATATTGTGGTCAGTCAGGCAAATTTAATATAGTAGCCTTATATTTTTAAAGTAAAATGAGTACCACAGTATTATGTTTCATGGCTATTTTATGTACGTCAATATTACATAAAATAATACTAGTAGACTACCTAAATTTAAGAGAGAAATATTGCAAATATTAATAAAACAAATTTGACAAAATGAATTTCTTCAAAACCGAAATTTTGCAAAATTTCGAACGGAACTTAAACTAACAGAACTTAAAAGATAGTTTGCAGTTACTTTCTGTTCATTTCTCATCACGGTTGCACGTATTATCCGGCGAATTATACCGACAATAACGAAGATCCGTCTGTGTTACATATTTATAGTGCATCGAAGTTCTCATAATTCTCCTGAATAATTCTTGCGATTACAAGGAAGATAAGCGGTTGCGAAGTTACGTTATCACATTATAAAGGTTATTAAAAAGAATCATTTTGTTGAATACCGCTCATTGTCTCACGTTCTATTTAATTTAATCGGTATTCTATCGTGAGTTAACACACTGTACTGTTGGCATCCCGTGAGAGCTGCGGTAGTTTACAATATTACGATATAATCTGAAAATCAGATAACATGAAAGCTAGATGACGTGAAAGGAAATGTAAAGTAATCTTTCACGAGGAGCACAATGATAACAAGATAACAGAAATTCATCTTTCATAAGAAACTGAATAGAACGTATTTGATTTTCTGTATATAATAAAATAGCGGTTCGTTTGTGAAAAGTATTTCTCCACGAAACAATCCTGACGAAACATGAAATAAAATGTTCATAAAAAAAAATATTATGAAAAATCTCTCTCCGTTAAGGAAATGAATAAATGAGTAAGGACTTTGAAGATCAGGAAATGGATTCTTTGAATAAATTTTTTTAAACTTACACGATAATGAAACAGTCATTCTTAAACAAAAATAGATTAATAACAATGTAGACTACCAAAGATATTTGAATAAATTTCTAAATAAAGAGAGACCGTAATATTACACTATACATGTGCTTGAACCAATAAGGAACATCAACTTAAACCAAGAAGATGAATTAATCAACAAATTTGATTTCTACAACGTCGAATGAAAATCTCAAAAAATGAGTCTAACACAGTACTTGCTGAACAAGTACGAAAGAACGTAATTTGTTGAATAATCTCTTTCGTCTGCACATGCGAAATACAGAAAGAAGAAAAAGGCTTGAAAAAAAAAGAAGAAATTGGTCCGTGGATCAAGTTGCTCTTTACGTGCGGCACATAACGGGCTTCGTGTGAGTTCCGCAAGCTCGTTCATTGCGTGCCAATGCAAACAACGTGGTAAACGCGTAACGAAATCCCTGTTGTTTCGTGTCGGAGCTCCGTGTTCCTCAGGATTCGGGCCTTCTTCTTCGTTTTCGCGGCGAGGTTGACTCGGCCGGATCTCCATGGAGAGGAACCGGGGCTCCGTTCGCTACCTGCAGGCTAAACAAAGACCCATTGTTACACCGAAATTCGGCAACGTCGCTCTGACAATGGTAAACCGATACGAGCTAAGGTAGTTCGTATACCTGGCTGGATCCAGCATACCTGTAGGCACCTTCAGAATCCAGGCTAACGCTGGAAATTATCGACGGAACGTGACATGGAAAATTTTTCTCAATTGCATTACGTTTAGACTTTGCTAGCTTCAGAGTTAGCTAGTTGATAGTTTCATGAGGTGTTTTATAAGAGAAGGAATTAGGGTATTTTATTGTTACTTGATTACAGACGTATCCTGTATTTAGGGAACGCACAAATTTTCAAGATTAAAATTAAAAAATTTGAGAATTTAGGTTACTCAAAGTTGAACTAAATTGATCTTCAACTTGTAGGACAAGTATTTGACAGCTAATTGTATGGCATGCAATTATTTAGCAGGTGATTATATGACAAGTAATTATGTGACAGTACTTATTTAACATATAATTATTTTCCATATAATTATTTCCAATTTTCAATTAAAGAAATTTCAGTTAATTTTCAAAAATCCTTCAAAACCCTCAAATAAATTTTTCTAATCAGTTTGATATTATTGGATTAAAAACTTAAAATTACTTTCCAATGAACATTTTCATATTTAATGTAAAGGTATACAAATTTTAGAACCTTACTACAGCAAGAGCACTACAGACTACTTCTGCAACGTAAACATTCCCTCCCAATTTCAAAACGTTTACAATTCAAGTAAATTCCACTCGAGCAAACTTTCAAGAGTCACTCGAGTATTCTCTAAATTCAAAAGCAAACGGAAAGAGGATCAGAAAGTTTTTCAAGTACGTTGCAGGACAGACATAATATTGTTAATAAGCTTTTGCCGGAAGTGGAGGCTTAGGTTCTTCTGGTCCGGTCAGTTCTCATGCGAGCACTCCGGTGGCGCACGAATCTAATTAAACGTTAAATTGTTATTTTAAGTTTAATAACAACCATAATGACCTCGTGCTCCGGGCTGTGCTCTGTTATTATCTAGATTGCATATTTTCTGGTAGATTAAGTCTCTTAAGAGCAACCCGGCGCAAGAAGCGCGGGACGAGTTATCTCGCTACCGGCTACAGCGAAACTCGCAAACTACGCCTTGCAGCGAGTACGATTGATCGATTATCCGCGATATTATATTCGAGGACGCAGGCTGTATTACGGAATCAAGCGCGATCCAACAGCTATGGATAATGGTGTACAGAAATTTCTGTATTAAAGCAGACAGCGATTAAATCAGATATGAATTTTGCTAGGTCTAATCGATTTCTTGTCGAAAGCTTCTTCTTTGCATTTCTTCAGACTGCTAACAAAACCTTGTGAGCTCTTGGAGGATCTTTATACTTCCGTATGTGGACATGTTTGCTTTTAACCTCGTATGTGTCACATATGTGAGGTACAGTTGGAATGTGATAGACTCGTATGTTGACTGCAATTGAATTTTGCGTGCAATTCTAATGATAATATTCATCAAGGTGATACAATTTGTGCCTACAATTTATGATGAAAACCCTAACATTTTAATATTCTACAGTTGTCTTCTTAGAGCATATAAGGTGCTTCTGTATGTGGACATGTAGTTGGCTTTTAACATCTTACGTGTCACATACGGGACACTGCAGATGGAATATGACAGACTCGTATTTTCACTGGAATTGTTTTTGGGGTTCAATTCTAATAATAATATGTATTAATGTGATACAATTTGTTCCTACAATTTGTGATGAAAACGTACCTAACATTTTGACATTCTTTAGTTGTCTTGCTAGAGCATCTTTAGAATACTTCCGTATGTGGATATGTAGTTTGCTTTTAACCTCTTTGTGCCTACAATTTGTGATGACAACGTACCTAACATGTTGACATTCTTTAGCTGTCTTAACATCGTAAAAATAATTAGGAAGCTGTGAATGACATAACTGCCTAGAAATTTATAGGTTAAGAGGTTATGTTCATCAACCAATCACATTCATATTACCACTGTTTCCTTCCCAGGCTGCCGTATAAAATTATTACGAATTAAAAATAAGTAAAACTAATTACCTAATAATTACCTAAAAAAAATCAAATCAACAAAGTCAAGCTTGAAAATACGGCGACAAAACTTTCCATGCATTCTACAAAAAGAAAGGCAGCCAAAACAGCACTCTTCGCGCAACCTTTTTCATAATCTGTTCTTGTCATCGCGTCTCGACCTTGTCGTCTCGAACTCGCCGACCGATTCGTCATCCACGTTGCTCGATCGCGAACACGACGGAGCAATGCGTTTCTTGCTACCGTGTAAACACGCGTGCACCCTTGCTCCTCTTTTCTACCCGGTTTCTTCAGGGCTCGGTCAAACGTCGCGCATGGCGACAGCAATTACCTGACCAGGTCGGAAAAACCGTGCTCCGGCGAATTACACGAGACCGGTATGCGAACGTGCCAGAACCGAACACGCGCGCTATATTTTATGAAACGGCCATCGCGATAGCGAACGCTCTTTGAACATTTTTTCGAAATATCGGTTACGGTGTAATCGCGCGTTGTCCTGGGAAACGATACGCGTTCGTGTTGGTCATGAAGAACCGCTTGTTTTTCGATCACATTAGCATTGTGCGCTGGGGAACGATGTCGAATCGTCGCCCTGAGCGGCGAACAGAGAATTCCGTTTCTAACGGAACAACATTCCTTGGGATTTTTAAGAGATCAAGACACTCGGTGCAGGACTTTGGATATGATATTTCAATTTTGGATATTTCGGATTTTGGTTATTTTAGATTTCAGGTATTTCAGATTTCATATGTTTCAATTTTTGGATGTCGAGTTTCCAAATTGTCCAGTGTTGGATGTCGAGATACACTTTTCGGATTTAGGATTTTTTAAACATTCATATTGGCAGATTTATGAATTGTCAAAGGTTCGAATTTTCTAGTTTTTAGATTTTTAAGTTCTGGTATTTTGGAATGAGTAGATTTCCAAGTTCTCAAGTCAAATTTCTAGATTTCCAAATTTCTCAAGCTATTAAATTTCCAAGTCCCCAAATTTCTAAATTTCCAAATTTCTCAAGCTATTAAATTACCAAGGCTCCAAATTTGTAGATTTCCAAGTTCTCAAGTTAAATTTCTAGATTTCCAAATTTCTCAAGCTATTAAATTACCAAGGCCCCAAATTTGTAGATTCCCAAGTTCTCAAGTTAAATTTCTACATTTCCAAATTTCTCAAGTTATGAAATTTCCAACTCCTCTTTATAAATTTCCAAATTCTCAAGCTATTAAATTTCCAAGTCCCCTTTGCAAATTTCGAAATTCTCAAATTATTAAATTTTCAAGTGCACAAATTTCTAGATTCCCAAGTGTCTTTATATTCCCCAATGCAAAATTAATAACATAATAATAAAATCATAATAATATTAATTGTGCTACACACTTCATCTCTTTCATTAGCAATTGCATATATCAAATATAAATATTCATTCCCAATAAATAAAATACAAATTAACAAAGCTCTCCATAATGTTCTGACTTACTCAAAGGCATTGATAAACTTAATCAAACACATCCATAAATCACAAATATGATTACATAATATGTTTCATATAAACAAGTTTACTAGACAACACAACAAGTTATTACAAGTAGGTGACATACGATTGTCTCCTCCATGCAACAGACTTAATGAAATTGCAGTGAAACGTAGTTTATTTTGCTGCAGTCATTCTAATTACTAGTATATAGAAACTTTCACTGGTGAAGCGTTGCATGTACAACAAATGCGTAGACAGAAGGTGTGTGAACTTCCTCGACTTTTAGTGAAAGCAGGGAGAGGCGTGCTACTTGAAAAATCTGGTTGAATCACATAGAATTCGCTGCTTGGCAGATATGTAATTCCAGCAGACAATTAACTAGGTGTAAATGTTGATTCCGTGTAATTTCAATGATAACATCGTACAGTACTGTTGTACTGTAGATGTAACAAGTCCATATGAAGTTTTTGGTTCATTAGTGCAATTTACGTCGAATAATGAAGAATTATTTTTCTTCCTAATTAGGTGATGATGTTCGATAAAAAATGTTGGGTCACTCAAATTTATGTGAGGGGTTTTTTATATTATTTCTTTCAAAATGTATTTTGTTTTTTAACAGTTTATGTGTATTAGACTTTATACATTAACTTACATTACACTTATATTTTATATTGTATATTTTGTATTTTGTATTTTATATTTTATATCTTGTATTTTATATTTTATATTTTATATTTCGTATTTTATATCTTGTATTTTATATTTTATATTTTATATTTCATATTTTATATTTCATGTTCTATATCTTATATTTTATATTTTATATTTTACATTTTACATTCTACATTTTACATTTTACATTTTATAGATCCTATAACGTGTTATAAATTTTTATACTTTGCTCAGGAATATACACAATGATTAATAGCAAACGACACGAATTTTCGAAATTTTTTAATATAAAGAAAAATATTTATGTGACACGACGAAAGATTATAAACGAACCATTTTTAATATCTCGAATATTAAAGATTCCTAAATAGGAAGAAGCTCATACGAGAGCCGGTCGAGTGGAACACGACACCGTGTGATTTTCAAGATTCTTTCATTCCCCATCAAGCACTTTCTCTTGCCCATCGGCACTCGAAACGAAAAACAAACTGTACTCGCTATACGAAGCATATAATTCGCATAAAACCACCTGGTTTGCCTCTATTCTAATCTAACTATGTTGGATCACGCAGAGATATGGACAGCCAGTGGATTCCTTTGGTCATGGCGTTGGATTTCTGAATTGTTAGAATATTCAAATTTATATATTCTATCATTTCTTTTATATATTTTGAGGTTCATGAGTTATTAGATTTCAACACTTTTTTATTTACAAGTTCTTGGATTTTATACATTTGCATATTACTGAGTGTCCAAATCCTTAAATTTCCTAATTCTCAAATTACCAAATTTTTAAATGGCCAAATTCTCAAATTCCCAAATCCTTAAGTTTAGAAATTGTCAAATTGCCAAACTTTCAAATTTCCAAATCTCTAAGTCTTCAGGTTGTCAAATTGCCAAATTCTCAAATTTCCTAATTCTCAAATTACCAAATTTCTAAATGGCCAAACTCTCAAATTCCCAAATCTCTAAGTCTCCAAAGTGTCAAATTGCCAAATTCTCAAATTTCCTAATTCTTAAATTACCAAATCCTCAAATTACCAAATTCTCAAACTCCCAAATTCTTAAATTCCCAAATCTCCAAATCCTTAAACCTCCCGATACCAATGTCTCCAAATCCCCTATTCCCCAAATGTCCAAATCTCTAAATCATCCCATTCCCAAATCACTAAATCCCTAAATCCCCCAATTCACAAATGTCCAAATCCCTAAATCCCCTAATTCACAAATGTCCAAATCCCTAAATCCCCTAATTCACAAATGTCCAAATCCCTAAGTCCCCCAATTCACAAATTTCCAAATCCCTAAATCCCCCAATTTCCAAATCTCCAAATTCCTAAGTCCTCAGCTTCCCAAATGTCAAATCCCAGAATCCTCCAAGTTCCCAAAATTGCACTACCTGAAATTCCCAAACTTCTAAATTTCCAAATCTCCAAATCCCCAAATTCCCAAACTTCCAAATTTCCAAATCTCCAAATCCCCAAAAGTGCAACTCACCTTCAAACCCCAAAACCTCTGAAAATCCATACCTATACGATCCCTAATGAACCGTTCGTTCCCCGAGCATCTGACAGCTGACAGCCGTAATTATCTTATTGCAATTAGCGTAACTCCGCGAAAACGGTGCCCATGAAATGGATTCTTGTCCAGGGATGTTGGCACACGGTACCCCTGGAATCTGTACTGCAGCTTCCTTCTTATGGTCGTCGTGTCTGTTCAACTTCTCTTCTTCCCCTAATGGCGACTCCTCTAAAAAGCGCGGCTAAGTTGGCCAATTAAGGCTCACTATCGTGCATGTGTCGCATCCCACGGGGGATGCACCTGCATGCTGCACTTCGACTAGAGCATGGCTATTAATTATTATGCACCACGTGTTCACCGGTTTGCGGCTGTTTTAATTATCGATCCTTGCACGACCGCTCTAAAGGGGCTTTCTTCCTGGCTAAGCGGAGATCGGGTCTCCGCTATTTTCTGCTTGTTCTGCTGTATCTGATCAGTTTTTAGCAAACAATGGTAGACTTCTTGACTTTGGGCCGAAAAAGTTCGAATGGTTGTGGGTGAAAGGACGTTGGTGGAATTTTTATGATTTTCGATGGTGGAGACATTTTTATTAGATATTTTATTTGGTTGCGAATTTGTTAGATGTTATAATTCATAAAGTGAAGGAAGAATACGGAATTTAATGTGGATGAAGGATAGTGAAAATTGAAAGGTTTTGAGGGGGTAGAAGACTACATGTTTCATTGTATTCAGATTATTATACCTGCTATTAATATTCTTATTACTGTAGCACACTTGCTGCTATTGTTAGTCATTCTTATACTATACTGTATACACTGTATATACTTATTCTATACTTATACATATACTATAAATTACATCATTTACCCTATATGCATCTCTAGTACATCATTTTTACTATTTACATTACTACTCCACCTTAATGTAACTCACTGTCGATCTCACTGTCTCAAACTAAGTCCGCTTTATTCATACCAAAAAATGAATACACTCTCGAGAAAGTTTACTATCCAAATACATCATCTATCTACCAATGAGTACGATTTAAATAAAATTGAAAAGAATGTCTAAATCCCCATTTTAACAATGTTTAAAGTGATATCAAATTTAAACAAGCTGAATACATATTTTGAATTGCAGTTTAAAGGCTATATAATATTTATAATCTGACGATTTATTGTTGCATTTTTCAGGATCCCCATGCGAACACGACGGTATCTGTGTGAACACACCCGGTTCGTTCGCATGTAATTGCACACAAGGATTCACTGGACCCAGATGCGAAACGAACGTGAACGAGTGCGAATCCCACCCTTGTCAGAACGATGGTTCCTGTCTCGATGATCCTGGGACGTTCCGGTGTGTCTGCATGCCTGGTGAGTTAGCTTTTTCTATTTTTCGAAATCGACATCTTTGAACGGAAATATCGTTCATAATTATCGCGAGCGTAGTTGTAACACGAATAGTTGTGAATAGTGACTTTTGTTGAGATGTTTGGAGAATTGGAGATTTGGGGAATTTTAGGGAGTAGGATTTTCAAATATTGGAATTTTGGAATTTGGAAAATTTTAAATTTGGGAAATTTGGAATTTGGGAAATGTAGAAATTGGGGAATTTGGAATTTGGGGAATTTGGAATTTGGGGAATTTGGAATTTGGGGAATTTGGAATTTGGGGAATTTGGAATTTGGGGAATTTGGAATTTGGGGAATTTGGAGAATTTGTAATTTGGGAAATTTGGAATTTGGGAAATGTAGAAATTGGGGAATTTGGAATTTGGGGAATTTGGAATTTGGGGAATTTGGAATTGGGAAAATTTGGAATTTAGGAAATGTGGAATTTGGGGAATTCGGAATTTGAGAAATTTGGAATTGGAAGAATTTGAAATTTGGGAAATTTGGAATTTGGGGAGTTTGGAATTGGGAGAATTTGGAATTTAGAAAATGTGGAATTTGGGGAATTTGGAATTTGAGAAATTTGGAATTGGAAGAATTCGAAATTTGGGAAATTTGGAATTTGTGGTGTTTGGAATTGGGAGAATTTGGAATTTGGAAAAACAGAAATTTGGGAGATTAGAAATTTAGAAATGACGGAATTTGGAAAATTGAGAATTTGGTAAATTAGGAGTTCAGAAATTACTCAAATCGCTCAATTCCTTTTGAAACCTTAATCACCAACCGATCTCGAATTTCCTTCTCCAACATCTCTCGCGATCAAAGTTCCGATCGCGTTTTCGCGGAAAAGCTAGCGGTTGGCGCGAACTCGCCACGCTTCGCGAGCGCAGCGAAATCAAGATCCCACGTGTACGATAGCAAGGAACTCGCGAGTTCTCCGGTAACTTCTGGCCGGTGTTGCGGTGTCGTCGGTAAATTCCTCGGAGATGACAGGGCCACGGTTTGCATTATCTGATGGCAGCAGCCGCGGAAGGATGTCAGCCAGTAACTCGTTCCCTCTTTTAACGCGGTTCGAGACGCGTAAGTCAACCTTAATTGTTTGACACGGCGTACGCCCGTCTTCCTCACTAACCGGCCTTCTAAGGGCCTAGCATAGAGCCTCCAATCCGAGATTCTGCCGATCGATAACCGATATAATCGGAGAATGAGCGAGCACGCTCGATATCGCTGGGAATCGCGTAAACGCCTTGGAAACCTTCGCAGATTCTCATGGCACGGATCTTGCTCGATGGTGCAGGAAATTATTGACATAAATCCATTTTTGATGGTGCAAATAACACTTGATGAATTTGAGTATGAAATTTAAGTATCATTATAGGATTGTTAAAGGGGGAAAATTATTTTGCACTTAATGTGTCCCAATATGAATTTGAAATAAATGATATACATTATATTTCCACATAGCGATTTTTGAAAACATATGTTATGTGTGAAATTTTCACATGTGAGACACCATATGTGATGCAAGTTAAATGAACATGTTTTCAGTAAGAAATTAGTCGAAGTGAATAAGAATTTGAAATAAATGATATACTTTATCATTCCGCATAGCGATTTTTGAAAACATATATCATGTGTGAAATTTTTACATGTGAGACACCATATGTGATGCAAATTAAATGAACATGTTTTCAGTAAAAAATCAGTCGAAGTCAATAAAAATTTGAGATAAATGGTATACTTTATCATTCCACATAGTGATTTTTGGAAACATATTTCATGTGTGAAATTTTCACATGTGAGACACCATATGTGATGCAAATTAAATGAACATGTTTTCAGTAAAAAATCAGTCGAAGTCAATAAAAATTTGAGATAAATGGTATACTTTATCATTCCACATAGTGATTTTTGGAAACATATTTCATGTGTGAAATTTTCACATGTGAGACACCATATGTGATGCAAGTTAAATGAACTTGTTTTCAGTAAAAACTCAGTCGAAGTCGTTTGATTATAAACAGATATGATTATAATATTCGACTACATGTAAAATGAATGATGACCGAAATTGAGGTGCATCGCAAGACTCGCATTTAGCAAATTGCAGAGGGAAACCAGTTTCGAACAGTTTCGATTTCAATAATTCAAACGTTTCGACAGCGTTCGTCGTTGAAGCTCACCTACTCCCATTTAGTAACATCACGATATCCCTGGGGCAGCACAATTCCACGATACAATTCCTCGCGCAGAGTTCTATGGTATACCATTCAAATCACCCCGTAGAATTACCATTCCCGTGCCTCGTCCCTTGGCACAAGAACAGAACGTTCTCGCAAGCGTTCTCTCGCAACAAATAGAGCGTTAAGATCGAACGCGAATCGAGTTCGAAACGCCGGCCATCGATTACGACCGTTCGAACGTTATTTCCCCGTCTCTTTATTCCCCGTTCCCTTCTTCCTTTCTTCCCGCCGCGGAGTCTCGATTTATGGCCGCGATTTACAATTCGCGCGACCTTTGCCGCGCCACGATGCAACATCGTCGTCGCCGTCGGTCTCCTCCCCATTGGCGTAGCTAGAATCCCTAACATCAATAATACTGTTCTTAGACACCGGGTTTGAGCGAATGGTTTGAGGTTTATACGTTTCAAGTTTAGAAGTTTGAGGAGTTTGAAAATAAGGGATTACAAGAAATTTGGAAATTGAAAATGCAGAATTAAGATGTTAAGAATTGGGAATTCAATATTGGGAGTTTGATACTTTGGTAATAGTGGAATTTTGAAGTTTCAATATTGAGATGCGGAAATTTGAGATTTAAAAATTTCAAACATTGGAAATTCTTGTAATTGGAAATTCTGGACAATTTGGAAAATGGCATTGGGTATTTGGAAGTGGAAATTTGGGGAATCCGAAATTTCAAAAATTTGGAATCTTGAGGATTGGTGATTGTGAGAATTGAGAAGTGGAAATTGTGGAATTTTGAAAATTGTGAGAATTCGGAATTCTGGAATTAGGAATTGTGACATTGGGAATTGTGGAATTGCTAAATGTGGAATTGGGAATTGTGGAATTCAGAATTCTGGAATTAGGAATTGTGGAATTGGGAGTTGTGGGAATTGAGAATCCTGGAATTGGGAGTTGTGGGAATTAGGAACCTTGGAATTGAGAGTTGTCGGAATTGGGAATCTTGGAATTGCCAAACGTGGAATTGTCTATTGTGGAATTAGGAATTATGGAATAGGGAATCTTGGAATTGCTTACTATGGAATTGGGAATTATGGAATTGCTTATTGTGGAGTTGGAAATTGTGGAATAGGGAATCTTGGAATTGCTTACTATGGAATTGGGAATTGTGAGAAATTGAGGAATAAAAATGTTTCGATATTAAAAAATTTTTAAATTCTGCAACAAAAATTCATATAGTGCCTCTACCCACATCTTGCAAGATTACCTGTCTGCGAGTTACGCCAATGTCCCTCCTCAAACGTCGTTGTTACGCCCCGATGTGCACGCCATTTAACGAATATTCGCCGACACGATAAATGGCATGGTCAGCGACGAAACATGTCGAGCAATTAAGGAAACACGTCTGACATCCCGTCTCGGAGATCCGGGAAAGCCTTTAAATTCTTTTTTCTATAAAACTTTCCACGATTAATGTTTCTCAACGTGACAGCGCCTTTTTGATTTTCTTACGCGCTTGACATTCTTTCTGCATATTTCTCCCGCATATTTTTCCGTTACCGTAGTTATCATTCAATTTTTTTTTCGAAGTTTCATTTACGTATACGGCTGCCAGATTCTGAATTTAATTCGTCGTCTTATTAACTCGATTCGCTCCCTCCCGTTTCGATCCTCGCCAGACGAATTTCTCGAGGAAGATGGACACGGTCCAACCGGTTTCGAAAAGCAACCAAGAAAAGAGGACGCGAGCAAGATTAAATTATTGTCGCCGGCGACGTTTGGTGTCTTGTTTTATCCGAACCCCGCTGAGCCCTCGCTTCCTGACGATCTCGTCTCCTGCTGAAATTTCACGAACCGTCGCTTGATTATGTAAAAACTGACAGATTTCATTTGACCGGGTTTCTCGAGGCGTAAAGCCTCGCCGGATAATTATGTTCGATGATTGTTTCTTGCGGAAAATAATTACTTACTTATCATTCCTCATTTGCTCGTGCTTTGACAGCAGCTTTATGAAAGGATTTTCGAAAGTTTCATTACATCTTTCTACCTCGAATTTTTTAATTAATGTTTCTTCTTTAAGTAGATTGTCGTCCCTTTCTCCTAAATACGAGAGTTAGGAATTTTATACATTTTTTAATTTTAGAATTTTCAAATTTTTGATATTTTTTTACGAATCTGACTTGTGACGCATTCTTCGGCTGTGATCAATTTTGCTGGAACTTTTAACACACTTTATGTTTGAATTCAAGTCCATTTACATAGTCAATGATTGTATATCACATTGATATGTTATTTCACCTTTCTTTGTCTGACTTAGTATTGTAGCTGTGTTTAGTTACTTCTGAAGCACCTGACGCGCTATAAATGAATTATAATGCAAAGATTTAAGACTTTGAATCTTCACATTCCCAAAATGTTCATAATTAAAAATTTTCAAAAGCCTCAATCTTAAAATTCTGACTCGAGCTCCCAAAATACCGAAGCTGAAATTCCCACATATCGAAATCTCCAGCCGTATAATCGAGCGCGCGATAAGAATCGCATGGCGTCCCAAAAGTGGCCTAACTACCCGAAAGTAGCCGAAAGCTTGGCATTAAATGTCCACAGTGTGCCGCGAAACCGGGAATCTTTCGCCCCTTCGAGACGTTATTTGCATAATTTATTCCTCCGCAGAGGACCAGGTCGCAAATATAATAAGTACCGTAGCTGGTTGGAAAACAGGGTGGACAATAATATTCGTATACAGAAGGACTAAAAAGATGGTCGCATATTGGGAGGTGGAATGGAGCTAGAGCGACGAACAATCGAGGGGAGATCGAAGGGGACGAAGGGGGTTAGAGGATCGAAAAGGTAGAGCAGATTCGAAGGGCCCCGAAAAGTTGGCGAGCAAAAAATGAGAGACGAGCCGAAAGGGTCCTGGAAGGTAGGAAAAGGGTGAAGAGGAGGAAGGGGGCAACGAGTAAAATATGATAGCGAGATTCGCGAAATATGAGACCGAAACGAAGGGGATCCTTTTGCCCGGAGCCCCCAGTACGGGCACAAAGGCTTATCTTGTCCCTGGACTGGCCAACCGTGCCGCCATTTTGGTACTCCACCTTCGTTTTCTTCTTCTTCTTTGGTCTCTCTCTGAAACTCGTCTCTTTTTCCTGCTGTTGTTTCGAGGCTTCGTCGTCGGCCCGTTTGCCACGATTTCCTTTCTTGTCGGGACCTGCTGTCCCGTAAAAGGATCCGCTAAATAGCGCTAAGCGGTTCGAGGAAAGAGGATACTCGAGCATTCAGGATTTCGCACAAGCGCGGGTGCACCGCCATCTTACAGCGCTCTTTGTAATTGCTCGCTGTAATGAGATCCGTTTTTTGCGATCACGAATCCTTTGCCAAAACCACGATTCGATGAAACACGATGCGTGAAACGATTACTGGATCACCTGACTGATCGTTTACGAATTTGGTCGTTTTGAAATTTCATTTGATAGAATTTAAGGATTTGATCGTTTGGCCATTTGGAATTTTCAGAATTTAGAAGTTGATGTTTGAATTCCACAATTTTCAATTCCTACAATTTCCAATACCCACAATTTACAATTCACAATCCCCAATTCCTAAGACCCACTTTTCCCAAGTATTCACAACTCCCAATTCCACAATTCCGAGTTCTCACAACTCCCAATTCCATAATTCCGAGTTCTCACAATTCCCAATTCCACAATTCCCCATTCTCATAATTCTCAGTTCCCACAATTCCCAATTCCACTATTTCCAATTCTCACAATTCCTAATTCCACAATTCTCAATTTCACGATTAGCAATTCCACAATTCCCAGGTTCCAAAATTCTCAATTCCACATTTAGCAATTCCAAGATTCCCAATTCCCAATTCTACAATTCCTACTTCCACAATTCCCAACTCCACAATTTACCATTTCAGGTAATTACTCTAAGCACTGTTCTAAGTTCTGCAATTTCCAATTTTCACAATGAAAATATTGGACCTTTGGGAACTTAGAAATTGATGAATTTGTAATGTGAGTACTTGAAAATTCAGGAACTGGGCTTTCATCATTTGGAAATTTAGAAGTTTGATAATCGACAATGTGAGAATCTGGACATTCATTAATTTAAAAACATGAAGGTCTAAAAATCTTAAAGTTTGAAAAATACGAAAGAAAATTTTCTCCAGCTAAAAATTGTCATTGATTACATTCATTTACAATTTATCATTTCTTGAAATAATTTCACGAAACATGTCATCAATTTGCGAAGTCAGCAATACAGAATTGAGTAGTAGCTATTGTGTTTTAATCGATACATTCGATCGTCATCGAATGAATCGTCAGACATTTAAATCGATGAAAGTCAGACGTGAATCACAGGCATCCTTTCGCCGATGTGTATAGTTGCTACCTGACCACAATGATGATATAAAGGTGGCATCGCACGAAAGCTGCCATAGATCGTCCCGATCAGCGGTCCAACAAAAGGCGAAACAATGTTATCTACGACGCCATCTTCTCAGGTGTACGTCCAGGTGTTCACACGGAACGGGAATCCGCAACTTACTATGTCCAGCACTCTTCCTGAACTGTCGCTGAAATAGTACTTGATATATCAAATTTCGCAGGGCGTTATTGAATTTCAACGAAATTTCCATTTATGCATGGGTCGTGTCCGATATATCTGTATGCAAATTGGAAGGCGTGACGGTGCATGTGGAAGGTGTGGGAAAAGGGGTTCGCTAATTTTCACTGTTTTTTTTTTAATACTTAGGTTCATAAGAGATATCTGATAGCTTTCAAGGTGCCTAGATTTTTAGGTTTAGGGATTTTGAGATTTGGGGATTTGGAGATTTGGAGGTTTGGAAATTTGGACATTTGGGGATTTTTAGATTTGGAGATTTGGGGATTTGGAGATTTGGAGATTTGGAGATTTGGAAATTTGGACATTTGGGGATTTTTAGATTTGGAGGTTTGGAGGTTTGGAGGTTTGGAGATTTGTAGATTTGGAGGTTGGAGGTTTAGAGATTTGGAGATTTTTAGATTTTTAGATTAGGAGATTTGGAGATTTTTAGATTTTTAGATTTTTAGATTTTTAGATTTTTAGATTTTTAGATTTGGGGATTTGGAGATTTTTAGATTTCTAGGTTTTCTGATTTCTAAATTTTGAGATTTCTAGTGTTTTTGATTTTTAGATTTTTAGATTTCTAGATTCTTTGATTAACAAATTCCTACATTCGCAAAAACTCCATTCAGAGATTCCTAGATTCCTAGGTTCTCAGATTCCTGGACTCATACATTCCTAAGTACCTAGATTCCTCGATTTCTACATTTCTATTTCCTACATTCCTAAAAGCATACATTCACAGTTTCCTACGTTCCCACATTTCTACTTGCACAAGTCCCTAATCTCAAAAATCCAAAACTTCCTTTAAATCATGAAATTAAAACTTTATAGAAAAAGTCATTCAGTCACTCATTTATCAAACATTGAACAATTGGTCTCTGCATAATTTCCATTACTGATTCGTTCAGCATCAATGTTTTCATAGAAGAAGCGAGCGCAGCAGATATCTCAATATTCCGTTGAGGAGTAAGAATAAAGCGAGCCTTATAACGCCGTCGAGCGTTATACAAACACGCTCGCGAGAAGCTCCTCGTCTTCAGGGCGCATAACACGCGCGTCTATGATACATTACTGAAGATGTAGATTGCGTGTAGCATAATCCAGCAGCCTTGCATTGTCCACGCTGGACAATGGCCGGCGGTATTCTGTTAGCCCTTATTCGACTTCCCCCTTCTGCTTTCCTTTCTTCAGCCTCTGCTCGCTTCTGCGAGCTACTAGACTGCACGTAGAAAATCTTCAACGAAGAATCAGCATAGTTATCGCACAATTGCGCCGATTGCAGACAGACCGTGTTCCTCCTTCTTTGTTATCTCAATTCATGGATTTTTTGCGAGAGGAAGACGAATGGGGCTTCGTTGTCGCTCTTCAGCTTCTGTTGATGCTTCTTGCGATTATTTATCGTTGGGCATGTGAATTGTAATTATTCGACTCTTAGCTATTTTTCTAGGATTTTAATGATCACGGTGTTTTCGTATTTATTTTTGTCGAGTGTCTATGATTAATTGAACGATTCCTGACTAGATGTTATTTGGTGAAGAATACTTTTTTGTGGGAATTCGGGAACAATTGAATGACATGATAATCAGTGTGTGAGCTAGAATATTTACTCGGAGACAATAAGTAATAGACTCTGAAAAGATATTTCTTATGTAACTTCTTACGTATCATAAGAAAACTAATTAACACTACCTATTATAACAAAACCCATAAGTAAATATCTTTAACATATCACAATTTTTAATACACTACAATCAATCAGAAAAGTCTCCAACAGAGTCCTATTGCTCTTGTCAATCTGACATATCGCATACACGCAGCAGAATATCGTCGATAGTATACCCTCACGAATAATTTATCAGAACAATACCGATATTATTCTCATCGGTCAAGGAAGCTCGATTGACATATCCCTTCCTGTTCGAGACGCTGCCACGGTTGTGCCAGTCCATTACCCCTTCTTTTCCCTTTATTATAAATTATGCTTTTGTTTCTTCATCGACTGATCCAAGAAACGATCGGTTCGGACAAAGAGGACCCGCACTGTCGAAGAGAAGAAGGCTGAGGGCGACTGTCAAGAATGACGGCACCCTCCGGAGAAAGGAGACGCGAGCATTTATTGTCCGAGAATCGAACCGGTCTCTTGATCGATTTCGCGACTCGATTCTCTTTCTCTTCCATCCTTCTTCCGTTATAGGATCGTGCCAAGAAATATCCCGTCGGGGAAGTTGCATAAATTGAAATGCTGATGATTCGATGCTGGGGGTTGAACGGCGGGGGACAGAAGAGTATCAGTTTTGTGGGTTGAAATTTTAGCAATTTGGGGATGGAAGTTTGGACATTTGGAAAATTTGGGGATGTAGGAGTTTGGATATTTGGGAATTTGGGGATGTAAAAGTTTGGACACTTGCGAATTTGGGGTTGTTGAAGTTTGGACATTTGGGAATGGGGGGATGTAGAAGTTTAGACACTTGGGAATTTGGGGAGGTAGAAATTTGGACACTTGGAAATTTGGGGAGGTAAAAATTTGAACACTTGGAAATTTGGGGAGGTAGAAATTTGAACACTTGGAAATTTGGAGAGGTAGAAATTTGAACACTTGGGAATGGGGGGATGTAGAAGTTTAGACACTTGGGAATTTGGGGAGGTAGAAATTTGGACACTTGGAAATTTGGGGAGGTAGAAATTTGAACACTCGGAAATTTGGAGATGTACAAGTTTGGACACTTGGGAATTGGGGGATGTAGAAGTTTGGACACTTGAGCATTTGGGGATGCAGAAGTTTGGACATTTGAGAATTTGGGGATGTAGAAGTTTCGGGAATTTGGGTATAGAGAAGTTTGGACACTTGGAAATTTGAGGGTGTAGAAGTTTGGACATTTGGGAATTTGATGATATAGAAGTTTGAGCACTTGGGGATTTGATGATATAGAAATTAGCAAATACAAGAATTTGGGATATGTAAATTCATGACCTAAGATCTTGAAGATCTCATAATTTGAAACCCGAGGATTCGAAGTTCAATTTCACTATTTAAAAATTTCAGAATCTAAAGACTTGAAAATTTGATCATTCACAAAACATAAAAGCTTAAAAATTTTAGGATTCGTAGTCTGAACAATTTTCCAGTATAAAAGCTTAACCCCTTATGATTTACTTGTTTGGTGCGTCAGTCAGAACTAATTACAGCTACAATATTAAAATGGACAAGAAAAATGAAAAATGTTATGTCAATATGTTATTATGCAATCTTTGACTATGCAAATTACAATTGGACTTGAACTCCAAATTGAAGTGTATTAAAAATCCGAGTAAAATTGATCACGGCCGAAGTACGAGTGCGTCAGACTCGTCAAAATAATCCAAAGGTTTAAAGATTCTATAATTTAACAATTGTGAATGTATCCATACAACCTGAAAATTTTTGTGAAATAACACAAGGGGTTAACCAGTACGGATCATAAAATAGCACAGCGCCATAAAAAAGACAAAGAGTGAAATATGGTTGCACTCGAAAGAATTCTCAGCACGAGGATTCATGGACAGAGGGAAAAACCGTGTGCACGTTGTGGACTTTTTCGAGCTGTCTCTCTTTTTCCCATTGGTCTAGGCGGACGCAATCAGCGGACGGTGATCTGAACCAATTTAGATGCCGCCTTTCTAGAGCTGCCCGTCCGACTTCTCGTACGCGAGCGACCACGAAGAGAGAGGAGAGATAGGGGCGGATAAGCGGAGGCAGAAACAGAGACTCGCGAGCGCAGATCCGAGCGGATAAAGTCCGCTAGAAGACTTAGCGGGCGTGTTGGGTAAACGTAGATAGAATCTTGCTGGCCCGTCGACGCTTTACCTACCTCTTCGTATTTATGTAAGTGTCCCGCGGGAAGCCACCTACCCCTTCCACCTTGCACCACGTGCAACTTTTGCCGGGATTTCCTGGAATCTTTCCATCTACCCTCGCGAATTGTTCGCGTTTCTCGTAGCTCGTAACACTTTTCAACCCTTATCTCCATTATGAAACCTTTATCTGCTGAGATTCTCCGAGCTTTTTGATGCTTTGTCAGTTTTCAGGAATGTTTTGAGTTAACTGGATGAATGTTCTTGACTTCGTTCTGGATTCGCCAAGGTTGATGTTTTGTCAGATTTCAATATGGGGTCTTTTTCATTCGTGAAGTGGACAGTTCACATTCGGGTTCATCTTTTTATCATATAGCAAAGTTACGAATATTCTTCGACTTTGTTCTCGATTCGGTAAGGTTAATGTTTTGTCAGTTTTCAAGAAAGACCTGTTTGGTTTCTGCACTGAACGATTGACCACATCCGTGGTCGCCTTTTTATTCTTGTACACTGCTAGGTTCTTTAACTTCGTTTGACAGATGGCAAACTTTAAACTTCCTCATGTTTTGTCAGTTTTCGAGAAGATTGTTTTTTATTCTCAAGCTGTACAATCAACCATATCCTCACTTTTTATATATCATACAAAGAATATTCATCAGTTTTGATCGTTCAAATGGTAAACTCCAAGTATTTTAATATTTTATCAGTTTTCAAGAAGATTGTTTTTTGTTCTCAAGCTGTACAGTCAACCTCATCTGCACTTTTCGCACATCACACAAAGAATATTCATCAGATTTGATCGTTCAGATGGTCAACTTCAAGTATTTTAATATTCTGTCAGTTTTCAAGAAGATTGTTTTTTATTCTCAAACTGTACAATCAACCACATCCTCACTTTTCGCACATCACACAAAGAATATTCATCAGCTTTGATCGTTCAGATCAAATCAATTTTCCTGATTTTTCACGAAAGAAGTTCCTTTAATTTTCAGTCCATAAACTTGACTACCTCAGTGCTTTGCACCGACTGCACACAAGTAGCACACGATGTGCGTACGAATACGAAGCGACAAAACACAAAAACCTTTCGAATAAATGAACCTTGCACAAAAAACGAAGACAATATAATTCACAGATGAAGACAAATTAATTGTCAGAAGTTCATCTGTCAGAGTCCGTTGAACAAAATGATTATGTTCGCAAGTAGCAAAAAACGTAACCAATTAACTTGCAATCATTCCACAACCGCTTTCCCCATCTCGGTCGAAACCACCACCACCGAAAGCCGCGTGTGCGCCGCAGGAGCGCACAGTTCCGAAGCAAATAACGCTTTTTCTCGAAGCGAAGGAATCTTTATTTCTCAAGCCGGCAAGAAGAGTCGAATCGGTCCAGTTTACGGCTCGGAAGGACATCAAGAACCGAGGAGTCACGAAGAGGTGGACGGAGAGGAAATACGTTACTCGCGAGGCGTGGTGCGTTGTTCTCGATGGTCATACATCACGAGCAGCATGCGATACGCCTACATGAAAACGCGGCTAAAAACGAGTCCACGGAACTATAACGTCATCCGGGTACCGGACAATTTCAGGAGTGACTGATGTCGCGAAAAAGAAGGCGCGTTAGAGAAAGGCGGGCGCCATGCTGAGCGACAACGCGGCTCGTTAGCAATCAGCTCGCTAAAGGTGGTCGTCCTGCTCGTTCATTTTTCCCGGCTGGTTTCTCTTTGTTTCGTGGCGGACCGTGTTTTCCGACTGTCCCTGTTGGGGATATGTCCTTTACCAGTTTGATGGATACTCGCTGATCAACTCCCCGGGGATACCGAGAATAAGGAATATTCGAAATGTGGCTGCTTCGAATGTTAAAAGAATAAGTTCGAGTCATTCAGTTGCATATTACTGGGATTATAGAGGAATTAACTATGTTGGAGTGAATATTTGAAAAGTTTTTTTAAGGTATAAAATTGAAGACTTTTTATTTGAGACTTAAACGCTGGAAAGGGAAATTGTATATATCATTTTTTTTTATTCTTCTTTTTCATAAGTGTTTTACAACTTGCTTTTATTATTAGACATGTTAATAGGACAATTTATGAGATGGAAAATTTTTAATACACTGTCAGAGATTTTTGAGATAGCTACTTGAAGGTTTGAGAGTGGGAAGAATTTCGAAATTAAAAAATTAGAGAATACAAGAATTGAAAAAGTGAATAACTGAACAATTGGGAAATTGAAAAGTAGAGAAATGGAAGAACTGAAAAATTGAACAAGTGAAGCAGTGAAAGGTGGAAAAATTGAAGAATTGAAAAATTGAGGAATTGAAAAGTTACAAAATTGAATGACTGAGTAATTGTAGAATCTTAGAATTGAAAGATAGAAAAATTGAAAAATTGATGACTTGAAAAATTGAAAAATTAAAGAATTGAAGAATTGAGAAATTGGAAAATTGAAGAATTAAAATTTGGAGAAGTGAAGAATTGATGAATTGAAAAAAATAAAGAATTGAAAAATTGAAGATTTGGAAAATTGAGGAATTGGAAAATTGAAGAACTAAGAAATTAAAGAATTGGAAAATTAAAGAACTGAGAATCTGACGAATTGGAAAATTGAAGAATTAAAAAATTAAAAAACTGACAGACTGAAAAACTACAAAGTTGAAAAATAAAAAAATGAAAAATTGAAAAATGGTATAACTGAAGAATTGAAGAATTGAAAACTCGAAAAACTATATCTCCTATCAAAAAAGCATTACCTCCATTTCTCTGAAATCAGAAAAAGCTACTAAATGCCTGTTTCCATTGACCGTCTCCTATTCGTTGAATCAAACAGTTTAAACATCGGAATCGAGAATATCGCGAGGTCGCATGCGAATGCAGCGTTAAACGTATGTCCCATTCTCCGGGAAGCTGGTTAGCTTTCTGCGCGCTCGCTTTCAAGCCTGGGTCAAATCGGTGACCTGTTCTCACCTGGACGACAGTCCCGGTCGTAAAGCAGAGCCGGTCGCGAATCCAGAACGAATCGAAAGTGCTTTCAACCATTTCTTCGATTTCGTTTCACGTCTGCTTGCATTTGGAGCGGCGCGCCTTCCAGACGTGCTCTCGCGACGATTTCATTTCACTTTGTTCCTTCAACTGGGTTTCTAGGAATACTCTGCCATCAATGGACGGTAATTTCCGGCTGCAAAAGCAATTTCAGACCACTGTTCTTTTATTTGCTTTTGTTGGCTTGTGAACTTAACTTGGTATCTGTAAAAATTAACCTTTTGTTACATTATTTTTTTCAATTTTAAAGAATTAATCCTTTCTTGTGTATTTTTATGATTTGAAAAAATTAGCTCTTTGCTGTTTGATTTTTTCGATTGGATTCCAATAGAAGAATTTAAAATTACCAATGTATAGTGAATTTATAAGTTATAAATAGGGACATGATACATTAAATATTCTACATTTTAAGTAATAGTACATGTAACAAGAATAGATAATTGACAAAATTATTAAATTATTAAAATTATTTTTGTTCCTTGAAAATCTATAGTGAATCGATACTGAAATAATAATCGATGTAGTTCTATAAAATATAAGAAAATTATTTAAAATTCTGATTGTTCCGAATATCTGATAAATTGGACAAAAGGTTAAACATCGAAGCTCGTTATGAGAAACAAGATGTAATACTTATTTTAATGAATACCTTCGGCTATTCGCATAAATGTTCCGTACGATGAATTTAAATTTACAGGTACATTAATTAAGTAACTCGCGGTAGGTCGGAATACCTCTGTTCAGGAGTGATTTTGTAATTCTTCGTTTCATGCAAAGGCTGGTCTCGAGAGAGTAGGTGTCCCCTTTCAACACGGAACCGTGGAATTCATTATCTTTGATACAGGAACGTGATTAAACGCTCTGGTAAAGAGAGACAAATCTTAATTCGATTTAAATTCAAACGATACGACGTTCACGCGAGCGATCGTGAAATTTATTCTTTTTAATATCTATTTAATTGAGTGCTTTTTATTGACTTTACTAGTTTGATACATAAATCTAAATATTTTACGATCATTGATTGATGGACATGTAATTTCAACGCTCATTAGAATTATTTATTTTTTTTTTTTGTTTAAAACTGAAAATCAAAAGACTTTCTTCTTCAAAAGTCAGAGGACAGTCAAAAGGTCTTTTGAAAGTTTTTAGAAATTAATATTTTTATTTATCAAAGTTTATTTTTCTTAAATTTCCAATTTTCTCATTTATATATTTTTCTATTTTTCAATCCCATTATTACTTCACCAAATTCTACCCTCTTTTCTTCTTCATCAACCCTATTTTTTACACATCCAAAAGCCTCATAAACAAAAACGAAAAAATTGCCCTAAAAAAATTGTTACTTCTTACAGTCATCTGCAAATTAATATAAAATCTGTAATAAAACACGTAAAGTATTAAATCCATCAAATTCTGTAGCAACGCTAATTTGTACATAGAAATAGTAAAATTCTGTAAATTCTCGGTACGATTGAGAACAGCCGTATTATGTAACGAAGCGGTTTGCCTCAACATCGCACGGCGGTCCTCTCGCGGAAAAGGTTAACGCATTTGCTAAGAGAAGACGCCCTTAAGCCGGATTCGCACGATAGCGAAGGCGAGGGCGAAACGAGAGGCCGGACACATTGTCCTGTCTCGGGGCGTTATTTATCTCGAACTGTCGCCGAGTTTCTACGCCCATCGTTTCAGTCGAGCGTGCACAGCTCGAAAAAGAATCAGAAGAAGTTATGAAGCCGAGGAAAGAGCGAAAGGATTGTTCCAGCTCGCCTTTAGATCCGTTCGCGTTTTCTATGCTGATTTACATGAATATGGACGCTGTTGCTCGGCAAATTGTTGACATTACTTTGCTTTTCGTTATCGATTTCTTTTATTATCATTTCTTTAGACAGTTTTACTTCTTTACTTCAATTCGTACAATTTTACTTCTTTACTTTCATTTATACAATTTTACTTCTTCACTTCACTTCATACAATTTCATTTTATTATTTCATTTCACTTCATACATATACATTCTTCATAATAGAAATTTATAAAAAGAAAATTAATGTTGAAGCATGTATGTGTGTTCGATGAAACATGTACATATATGTATGTATTGTAAATAGAGTTGTTAAAGACTATTTACATAATTTTTGAATTTAATAGTTTTTTCAACGTGAGTATCTTTTGTTGCGATGTTAATAATAAAATTAAATTTATAAGGTTAATTATATTCATATTTTGCACCATATGTAAAATTGAAGAGCAAGCAAGTTGATTACATATTCACATGTATGATTATTTACATGTTTGTACATATACATACATGTATATTATATGTCACTTACATGTGCGTACATACACATGTATGTATATGTACACACATGTAAGTAATCATACATGTGAATATATGTATATGCATGTATACGTATACATGTATGTATGGGTACATGTATGCATGTGTACGTTTAAAAAATGAATTTCATATAAGCTCTCAGTTCCATTTATTAATTAATGTCACATTATAATTCGTGCATATCGCTATCCAATGGTACGTGTCCCGAAAATTGCGTCTCATCATTCTTCGTTTATGTATTCGGTCCTTTCGATGCGAAACAGATCTCGAGCTCTCGTCATTCGTAGGCCGTAAATCAAATTGAGATTTCAAAGAGGGCCCCGTGGCAACTTGTCGGTGTCATCGAATCGTGTGTCGGATAAGCGGATTGAATTATAAATATGTCGGGTCTGCAAAAATCGAGCATCAGAAAAAAAGGCGAGGAGCGAAGGTGGGTTTTATCGGTGTTCGGGTCTTCGTCGACTTCCGATGCGGCTTAAATCGAACATGGACCACTCGAGATCGAATTCTTCGGCAAGTGACAAGGGTTACGTTAAAAGCTATCCCATAATAAAAAAGCATACAAAACTTCGAAAAGGAAGAAGACGGAAACAAAGAGGCTTATCTTGTAGGTAGCAAAACGAACTCAATATATACTCTCGTGTTTATACGAACTTGTCTATTCGTCAAACGCTCTTTTCTACCGAGCGGACTCGTCATCCTATCTTCGAGGATCTGGGATTGTCTCGATCCTTTTGCGGCCTCGTCACACGTCCGATCTGCCTAACGGTATCCGCCGTTGCCGGCTCATGATATATCGCCCTTCCCGAAGGACACTCATCGACTCGCGTCCTGACAGATATCCAGGATCTTTGAACTCTCCGAGATATCGACAATTGCAACCGCGTGCAAGGAACTTCCGAGTTTTCGAGTCTGTAAATAAACTTCGTGCTGCTACATGAAAACATGATGGAATCTTTTATGTAACAGATATAATGAGATTTACGATAGGGTCGATGCTTAAGGTTTCGTGAAACGTTGTTTCATTCAAACGGCTTTCAATCGAAAATTGTAATTCGTAGCTCCTTGAAATAACTGACGTGATTCTGAATTGTAGTGTAGCTCCTTGAAATAGCTGACGTGATTCTGAATTGTAGTACAGCTCCTTGAAATAGCTGACGGGACTTTGAATAAGATTTCCCTTTGCAAAAATGGGATTTGAAGCTTCGTTTTTGAATTATTAAGGAAAAACACGGATCAATCAGAGCGCGAGGATTACGCATGCGCAGACGCGAGAGCGGCAGCTTCGAATAACGCGTAGTTATCCAACGCGTAGTAATACAGCGTGTGGATATCCAACGCGTAGTAATCTAGCGCGTACATATTCAACACGTAGTAATCCAACGTGTAATAATGCAACGCGTGGTAATTCTAAGCGTAAGAATCTTACGCGTAGTAATCCAGCGTGTGGATATCTAACGTATAGTAATCCAGCGCGTGGATATTCAACGCGTATTAGTCCAACGCGTAGTAATGCAACGCGTGGTAATTCTGAGCGTAGGAATCTAACGCGTGGTAATCTAACGCGTAGTTAACCAACGCGTAGTAATACAACGCATAGTAATACAGCGTGTGGATATCCAACGCGTAGTAATCTAGCGCGTACATATTCAACGCGTAGTAATCCAACGTGTAATAATGCAACACGTGGTAATTCTAAGCGTAGGAATCTAACGCGTAGTAATCCAGCGTGTGGATATCTAACGCATAGTAATCCAGCGCGTGGATATTCAACGCGTATTATTCCAACGTGTAGTAATGCGACGCGTGGTAATTCTAAGCGTAGGAATCTAACGCGTGGTAATCTAACGCGTAGTTAACCAACGCGTAGTAATCCAATGCATAATCCAACGTGTAATAATCCTCGTGCTCTGATTAATCCGTGTTTTTCCTTAACGAATATTTGAAGAATGAATATTTCCTCGATAAACATTGAAAAAGTAAAAAATAAAGTCCAGTCTTATTACCGAAAAAATGTTGTAAGAAAATTGAAGAATATACTGGTGACGCAACGGGGAGTAACGCTTACTTTTTAATTAAGCCCACCGGCGAAATACAAACGGGAGACTTTTACACGCGCCTTTAATGGAAAACGAGAGGAGAGGATGCGAGGACCCATTGAACTTCACCCGGTAATTAACTGCCGCCAATAAAGCGGCGGCTTGTTTCGTCGTTCAAATTAATTTCCTCGGCGCGATAACGACAGCTCCTCTGCCCGTTTCGTCTCTGATCGATCGACCGGCGCGTTGATAGGTTTTTTGCGCGATTCCTTCGCGAATTTAACGAACACCGGGAAGAAACGGCACCTGTGCGGAACAATCTTTTCATTGCCGCTTTTATCGGTGGAAACGCTCGATTGCCGTTTCGCAAACGCATCGAAATATCCACCAATCGCTCTCCGAATTAACGCGTTGATTATTATCGGGTCACCCGATGACTTGCACCGTATGTTCAATATAATCGGATGATTATGAAAAACGTAAGAGAAATTTGTGAAAGTATTACTACCGTATCGATAATACAAGAATCGTCTCATTATATCGCTTTGCGTGGACTTTTGTGCACACTAATGCTTTTTGCACCGTGGAAAAACGTGAACGGAGATCCTGCACCGTAGGAAGGCTACTTGGGTATCGAGATGACTTTTTGTTCGATTGAATACGTTGCTTATTGTAGAATTCTATGCTTCTATAGCGGACGGCGATATAATGAGAGTTCATTGTGAGATCGGAATTCAAGTGTCTATGCATCGGCCAATCTGTAGATTATTAAACTTCGTTTCTGAATTTCATTATAAAGTTGAATTTCTCAATTTCATTATAAACTTGGACTTTTTTAATTTCGTTATAAATAAATGACATTTCTGAACTGAGAAAGATTCCTATATTTCTAAGTAATTATATTTATTCCCCAAATTCCCCAAATTTCAAATTTCGCAAATTCCAAATTTCCCAAATTCCAAATTCTCCAAATTCCAAATTCCCCAAATTCCATATTCTCCAAATTCCAAATTTCTCAAATTCCAATTCTCCCAAATTCCAATTTTCCCAAATTCCAAATTCCCCAAATTCCAATTCTTCCAAATTCCAATTCCCCCAAATTCCAAATTTACCAAATTCCAATTTTCCCAAATTCCAATTCTCCCAAATTCCAATTCCCCCAAATTCCAAATTTACCAAATTCCAATTTTCCCAAATTCCAAATTCCCCAAATTCCAAATTTCCTAAATTCCAATTCCCCCAAATTCCAATTCCTCCCAAGTTCCAAATTTCCCAAATTCCAAATTCCCCAAATTCCAATTCCCCCAAATTCCAATTCCTCCCAAATTCCAATTTTCCCAAATTCCAAATTTCCCAAATTCCAAATTCTCCAAATTCCAAATTTCCCAAATTCCAATTTTCCCAAATTCCAATTTTCCCAAATTCCAAATTCCCTAAATTCCAAATTCCCCAAATTCCTCATATTTCAAATCTATAGAATCTACAGTCCCAAATTCCCCATATTACCAAATTCCTACATCACCAAATGCCTAAACTTACAAACCACATTTCATACTTCCTAAATTCCCAAATTTTGCAAAACCCCATATCCCAAAAAATTCCTAACCCACCCCAATTTTTGTACATTCAAAAGTCCCTAAAATATAACAGACGTCACTCCTCTTCCACATTTGGTCTCGACTATACTAGACATCACTACTAATCTCAGACTCAAAGTGTAACCATCTGTAATGACTGTTCTTTGTCGGATCTTTCAAGGTTGTTTCTCCTTGCCGATCGATTTTCTTAGGATCACTACTGTCGATCAACTTCACCGTTCGTTTCATTCGATTTGTCGAACCAATCGTTCTCCCGTTTTTTCCCCTCATTCCCGGTACAACTGATCCATTCCTGGCTTAATGGCGAGCCTGCAGTAACGAGAGCAAACGTAGAACCAGAATCGAAGGTGTAAGGATCGTGTAACGCCCTCTCTCCCCGTAGTCTCTCTTTGCCTTGGTCGCTGTTTCGATCTACTGGAACATGTTTCATTACTCACCTCGTTACCGTAAAACAATAATAGAATTCCTTCTGTTTCGATTTTCCAATCGAGGATACTATTCTAAAGTCTACGAACTAAAGGGTACGAAAATGGAAATCGGCTGAGAGCCTTTTGCTTTGATTTGTTGCGCCAATTAAGCAACATAGCTTTTAAAATTGCTAATTGATGCAGATTTGAAGTAGCTGGAGAGGTTGGAGGTCGAAGGATTCGAGGATTATTTTAGAGTTGATTTACTGGAGTTAACTGTATTTATTAATTTATTTAAGGATTTAGTAGTTTTTATTGCATCTTTGTATTTATACTGAAGATATTATTTGCTTATTTCAATTGTTATATGATTGATTAATTCTTCCATGTAATTTTAAGAATTGGTACATTCTTAAATAGATTAATAAATTCAATGCAATAAATCAGTACACTCTAAAATAATTTTTAAACAGCAAGAACTATTATATACAAAAGTCGAATGTTTCAAGCAACACTTTCTCCATTAACCAAAAAATAAAAAATAACAAAAATAATGTCCTCAAAAATTGCGAACAACTTTCCTTAATGAACACGTTTGTAATTTAATATGTAAATTACTGAGGACCTGCAATTACGAATAATGAATCCACCAAAAGTTATCATTCATATTAGTGTAAGTGAATTAATATTAAACCCATGCGTCAAAGAAAGAATATTAAGTTTTATAAATGCAAAATATTTAGGGCAACTTTGTAAGTATGTTGATCAAAAAGAAGAAGAGTGCATTGATGTATGACGAGAAGGTGTCAATAAGGTTTCGTTAATTCACAGTCTATTAAAGAAGAACGAATAATGTGTGGGCCTGAACAGTTATGGTGCACGTCGGGTACGACTGATCGATGATATCATGGTATTTATTATTCATTGCCAGTCACTGGCTGGTGTGTAATTAAGGTGATTAATGTATCGTTCAATTGTTAAATTGTACACCGTAGCCGCTTTCTTCCGGCATGCTTGCAAAAATCGACAGGTTATTATATCGTGAATTCATCGTTCGATGCTGTGGCTCTTTTTTTAGCAAGTATTATTCGATATCGATTCATGCTTATAGTTGCTTCTAGTTTTTTGTAATTACTTTGTGGAAAATGGGAAATTTTGGGATTTGGAGATTTTGAGAAGTTGAGAATGTGAGGAGTTTGTGTTTTTGTGGAGTTTGGGGATTTGGGAATTTGGGAATTTGGGGATTTGGGGATTTGGGGATTTGTGAATTTGAGGATTTTGAGAATTTGGGGATTTGGGAAATTGGGAATTCGAGAATTTGGAAATTTTGCGAAATTGGGGATTTGGGAAATTGGGAATTCGAGAATTTGGGAATTTTGAGAATTTGGGGATTTGGGGATTTGGGAAATTGGGAATTCGAGAATTTGGGAATTTGGGAAATTGGGAATTCGAGAATTTGGAAATTTTGAGAATTTGGGGATTTAGGAAATTGGGAATTCGAGAATTTGGGAATTTGGGAAATTGGGAATTCGAGAATTTGGAATTTTGAGAATTTGGGGATTTGGGAAATTGGGAATTCGAGAATTTGGGAATTTGGGAAATTGGGAATTCGAGAATTTGGAATTTTGAGAATTTGGGGATTTGGGAAATTGGGAATTCGAGAATTTGGGAATTTGGGAAATTGGGAATTTGAGAATTTGGGGATTTTGAGAATTTGGGAATTTTAAGAAATTGGAGATTCGGGAAATTGGGAATTCGAGAATTTGGGAATTTGGGAAATTGGGAATTCGAGAATTTGGAATTTTGAGAATTTGGGGATTTGGGAAATTGGGAATTCGAGAATTTGGGAATTTGGGAAATTGGGAATTTGAGAATTTGGGGATTTTAAGAATTTGGAAATTTTAAGAAATTGGGGATTTGAGAAATTGGGAATTCGAGAATTTGGGAATTTGGGAATTTGGGAAATTGGAAATTTGGAAATTTGGAAATTTAGAAATTTAAACAATCCTAATCCCAATCGCATCAGTACCAACAACCCATCCCTATTCAAACAACCCAACTCACCATTCCACCAATCCCCCAAGCAACAAAAAAATAAAAGAATTATCCAAAGCAAAAAAGAAGCCGCCATTCATCCCCCACCAAAAAAAAGTTAAAACGTCTAACAAGGTATCCCCAGTTTCAGTCTGGTCGTACGATTTATATACCGTATTCCCCAGACACTGGCAATCTGTTTCCTCTCGAGTGCAATGATGCAGCCGTGCATGCAGTATGCAACGCATGCAACGTGTCTAGTCGAGCGGTGTCGCTTTGTCGGGACCGCAAGGATCGACAGGATTCGATCATGTAGATCCCGATGGATCTCGATCGTGGCTCGCCTAGGAGTCGTATAATGTGTAGGACCCTTTCGATCCATCGTTCGCGGTGAATCCATGAATCTTGAGAGCCTTCCATCCGTAGACCCTCGAACCCGAGTGCATATATGTTTATTCGATGGGTTTGATCGAGGGTTCGATTTAAATGGAAAAAAAATACCTTGGTCCTCGAGAGGACGTGGTCTGAGAGACGATGGTTTGGCCAAGGATACCATGATTTGTAACCATCATTTCTGTTTACCTTCCTGGAAATTGACTCTTGTTAATACATTCTTCGCTAATATCATGTTCCTCTAACGAATGACTGCAAAATTTTATGTAAAGACTCTGTTAGGAATATGTAAAATTAGAAGTACTTTGTTGGTGACAGAACTTGGTATCTATTAAAACATGTTATCTGAAAACAGTATACCTCCCCTACAAAACACAACAATCATTATTGGAATCGAGCAACGAATTGTAAACTTATGGCGTTTAATGCGACAGAACCTTTCGTCACCGTGTCACAAAATCACAGGCAAGCGCAACAAATTGCTCGCGTTAAATATTGCGAGGATCTTATCAAAACAGCCAGACGAAACTGTACATTCCTGGAATCAATTGTAACTAGTGATGAGACTTGGTGCTTCAAGTATGAACCTCGAACAAAGCGCCAAAGTGCTACGTGGAAATCCAGGCTCTCCAAAATCAAAGTATTGCGATTCCAGAAGTCTCGAGAGAAGACAATGTTAATTTGCTTTTACGATTCTAAAGGAATTATACTTCGGGAATTCGTTCCACAGGGACAAAATGTTAATGGCGAATATTATCTGGGTGTTATGGAACATTTGTGGAAGAGGATCGTTCGTGTGAGGCTCGAATATCGAGCGCCGGGAAGTTGGTTTCTATTGCATGATAACGCACCATGTGAACTGTCGCTGTTCGTGAATTTTTACGAAAAAACAAGTCTGTTTCAACATCCTTCAAATTCTGACTTATTTCCATGTGATTACTTCTTTTTTCCAAAACTGAAATTTGTTGTAATAGGAACGTTTTATGACACACAAGTCCAAGTAGCTGTGATATGGGTGTTTGAACCGATTCCACAAAACGACATAAAAAAATCTATGCTAACGTTGTGTGAGCGTGCCCAGCGTTGTATTTAACACACTGAAATTTAATTATTCCTATCTCTGGTACGTATTTCCACTGCAATAAACTATCTACTAACGTTTATGACAAACTTTTACTCCACCTTTTGATCACTATCAGCAAGATATAAAACAAGATTCCTCAGACATAAAACAAGATTTTTCAGATTTCTTTGCACAAAAGTGTGCTACAATTAACATGTCAATCCACATTATAACATCCGAGATATCACAAGGGATATATGCCCGTTCAACAAGCAAATCGTAAAAGTAGACTTCAAAATTTATGGATCGCGATATCGTTACATTTACTATTCCAATAAAATCAGACTGAAAAGTGTGTTCCCTCTAAACTTAATTCCTGTATCGTTAGCTCCGCGTACCACGATTTTGACGTTTAATGGCCATCATTAAATTAAGCCTTTCGCTATTCTTTCGCGGCGATAATTCAGTGGAAATCGGACAACCTCCATAACGCGAATGAAATATCTCGTTGATGCTAGGAAACCGTGACCGATCGGAAATCTTCGTAATTTTCATCGTTCGTCGTATTTCAATCGAGATTCGACTTCTTGTTTCAAATTCATTTCGAGAAATCGTACTTTCAAGTTCTTCTGACGATGACTTTAACGATCCTTTGGAACGAGGCTTAGAAACGTTGCTTATGATGTCAAATATTCATTATGCATCAGACGTCGTTTTAACATAATTAAAATTATACATGAAGCAGCTGTTTAGTTTTTGTAATTGAATGATATTTGAAGAGACACATTCGATACACCCCAATTTTACCAATATTTGAAGATCCTCCATATATGAACAATGAAAATAAATAAATGTGTAGGTTCCATCATTAAGAAAATACTTTCTGTCTGTCAGAATATTATTGTTCAGTGAATATATTTTATGCAATAATTTAATAGAGTCATTCAACAAACAAGACACCCTGACTCATCATAATTTTATCATCCATGTCTAACATAGCATTTCATATAAGCACCCCTAAAGATAATAATACTAAAGAGAATAATACTAAAATTATTACACAGTCCCGAATAATGTCCCCTAAATCACAAAACAAAACCAATTAGCTTGTATTTGCGTACGCTAAATGAAATCCGGACGCTAAACGACATAAACAAGTCATACACGATAAAGCGCGCCGTAAAAAGAGCAGAAATATAAACTAACCAAAGAGGATTCTGGTTCAGTGCGAGACAAACAGAAGCGGTGTACACGATACGATATTAAAATCGCCATTATTCAAATCTGCCCCGTCCACCGGTTTCGTGGCAAAGAAACAAGCAAGTGGCGAGATAAGAGTTCAGCAAAAGAAGAAGAGGAATACGAGAGGCGAATAAGAAGAAGGATGTACGGTAGGGTGAGGCAGCGGACAATTTGGTGGGTCGCGAGGATGTCGGGCGTATTTAAAATGCAAATGCACATCGCGACGCGGTGGTTCTTCCCGGTTTCTCGTTCGGGAAGCCGATCATCGTGGATGTGGCCCACGTATGCGAAGCTTCTTCATTCCGCTCGATCTCTCTCCGAAGTATCCGCTCTCTAAAAGCGGACGAGGGTTGGCCCGTTCTTCTCGTCGCGAGGCATCTTATTAAGAAGGCGCATAAACGATTCGTACGCGAGTGGGAATGCCAAGTTCGGCTCGTTTTCGCTAAGGGAGAGCGAGATATCGGTAGCCAAAAAAGGTTGCCGCCCGTGACGGAACCGCATCGAAATCGCCCAAGACCATTTACTAATATACTTGGACGAATGTTAATAATGCATGAGTTCCGCCCCGTCATCCTCATACTTGCGGTTCGGATCGGAATTTTCGCCCGAGTCACTTGGAAGGAATTTTCGTTCCAGTTTTAAAAATTGGTAACGGTTTTTCCTGATGGGACTTGTGGTGTTCACTTGTGTTTGTTGGTAACTTGAGTATTAAATTTTTGGGGATTTGTTTGGGAATGAGATAAGGTGGAGGAGTTTGAAGAGTTAGGACTTTGGGGAGATAGGTATTTGTGGATATTGGACTTGGGAATTTAGGAATCTGGAGATTTGGGGGGTTAGAAGTTGTAAGATCTTGGTATTTGGGGAATTTGAAGTTATGGGATTTAGTGATTTGGGAATCTTGGAATTTTGGAGTTTCGAGGGGGAAGAAACTAGATATTTGAAGATCTGGAAATGTAGGATTCAAGAATTTGAAAAACTAGGGATCTGAGGACTTAGAAATAAGGGTACTTGGGACGTTAGGATGTGGAGGTGACTATTAGTATCTATGACTATAAGAATCTAGGAACATCTGAAGAAAACTTGTAAATTTAAGTACACAAACCTAGAAACTAAGAAATATAACAACCTCAAAATTCCTGAACCCCAAAATCCAAAAATTCCAAAATTTAAACAAATTCGAACAACAATGTTTCCAACCATTTGCACGGAAGACAAAGACGTCAGTCGAACGCAGCATGAAAGCACGTCCACTCTATAAATATCCCATAAGATCGTGAAAAGCGGTGGTTGATCCCAGCGATTTGTTCGTGGAGGAAGCGCGACGAATACTGGGCGGGCTGATTCGATCGAAAGTCGACTCTTCTTCGCCGCGATTTTCAACGGTCGAGCTGAATACCGTGGTTCAAGATCGCCTTCGAACTTGACCGGGACAACTATCGGATCGACGCAGCTCGCATACAGCCCGGTAATTTCTTATACGTTGACCGTGTCGAATCGTCGCGAAGGGAACCCGGTAAAAAGCGATCATCGTTTGGCTTTACGCAAAACGGCTTTTTGCCGGAGTTTTCGAAAGCACGTCCGGAAGTCTGCGCTCTCCTTGTCGCGAGCTAACGAACCGATTTTCTTGCACGCACCGAACGAATCGCATGCAAGCCTTACCAAATCGAGTGCGGACCGAGCGGAACAAGAAACTAGCGAATTGTCTTAATTCGGATACGTGACCGCTCAAACATACAAACGATTATACGAACGTGGGAGTCTTTTCTGATGCTTGAACGACAAAAAGGACTCGAAACTTGAACTGATTTACTTTAAATGATGGCGGTGAATGGTGATACGAAGATTGTGCTCGCATTTCGAGTAAATTGTGCAAGAAGTCACGCGTGCCTTGTATGCTTTTCGATGTTCTGCAAGTGCCAAATTGTTGGAAGGTGATGATTGCGGACGCGATATCGCGTGATTGGATTTTTAACGACTGAGAACTGATGTTGATATTTAGGTGTAGTTCTAGAGATTCGTGTTGATTTGGGGTTGTTGCAAATTTGAATGAACCTATTTGTAAATAATTATTTCAAAATATTCTGTAACATACAGGGTGTCTCACAAGTAATTCTCCCTAGGGAGCTGCACTAGTTGTGAGACACCCTGTATGATCTACAAAATACTATGGCCTCTGTAAATTAGAAGAGATGATTTACTATTTATTAACTTATCTTTGAAAATTGTTTTCACATACAAATTACTGTAAAATATTGTAAGTTTTCTATCAAAAATAACTTTCATATCTTGCAATTACTGTCTGTCATTTCTAACACGAGTTTGAAAACGAATTTTGAAACTTCTTATCATTACAATAACAAACATTTGCAATTACACAAAATTTGTAAATTTAATACATTTTATATTTATAAAAATGTTACCAATTTTGCCACTGAATAAATTATTTCTTGGGTTTAAATTTTCGATGTTCATGGAATCGTTAAATCGAATGAAACTTCATCGAAACACGCGTATTCATTACGTATCCCAGTATTAATGTCAATTATCGTTTTTGTGTTTCAGGTAAGTCCGATTTCTCTGTTCGTTTAAATTGAAACGGGTCTTCGATCAACGAGGGCCCAGTGGAGCGTGATATTTCGCACAGGAAGTCAGTTCGTAAGTCAATGATCAGTTTCCATGTAGTTTCGTATTTGTTAAGAGTGAGAAAGCTGGTCACTCTCTTAATTATTATCGTCGTTACTTGACCTCGTTTCTCACTGTCAATTGCATGGAAGAATTTCAGTTTAGTTTAAGACAGCTTTTATTCAAAATTGCTTGAAACTTACGTGTTAAAAAATCAAACTTTAATATAAGTTTGCACAATGTCTAAAACTTTGGAAAATTATTTTATTTGTCCTAGTTATTTTTGGGTTTATTGAAAACATTCATGAAATAAATTACTTATTCAAAGAAATTTACGAAATAATTTATTTTTGTAAAGTTGCTTATGAAATAAATTATTTGATTAAGGATATTTTACAAAATAATTTATTTTAGTAAAAATGTTTGAAACGAATGTTGGAAATAAATGTTCGGAATAAATGTTTGAAATAAATTATTTGATTAAATCTATTTACCGAATAAATTATTTTCTTAAAGGCATTTGCATCAAATAACTTAAAAATCTCTTCAAAACCATTTATGCAAAATTGACCAAAGCAATAATTTACATCAAATTTCAAGTTCGATATGTCTGTACTCTAAGTACTATTTTATAGTGATTTTATGTAACCAAGTCCGACACTTCATATGCAGGAAGCTGACACTACAATCATGAAATCCGACTGTCCGCGAATAAAATAATTTAAACATGAATTCCGACAAAATATCCAAAAAAACACAAAACCCAAAGTTAATCAAATCAAGCCCACTTCTCAATTCCTCAAACCCGGCCCATAAAATCAGCAACGACTGCTAACACCAAAAACGCTCGTTTCAATGAATCGATTTCACGAGGCAGCTCGTTGAATCGAATGAGGCGCAATAAACGCGAACAAGCGTAATGCTCCCGCTCTTACGATTCATTATCACGATTGTGCGAGTACATACCGTTCAACTTTCTCATCAGTCAGCCCGTACAAAAAAAACGAAAATGTGTCGATAATTTTATTTTTCCATTTGTTCCTTTACGAAAGCGGAAGCACCTGTGCCTGGTCGATTCACAATAGCACGCCGACACCTCTAAATCACCCCCCTTTATTTCCTGGAAATATAAATCAGCCAGGATTCACGCCACGAGCTGCGAGTATCGGGCCACGATCCGATCCCCCGAAGCTTCGAACAACGATATTCGATTTCCTTTGCAGATCGTTCTCGTCCTTTGCTTCTTCCTTCTCGTTTCCTCCGGTGCTTCGCTCACTGGCAGTTTTTGCGGCCTCGTCCTTCGAGCCGGTTCCATCTGCGGCGAAAACAGTTTTCTCGATGGCTAACTCCACAGACCGGATTTCTTATCGAATTATCCTGGACTATGGTTTTATCGCGTTTAGTGGCCAACGATTCACTTTACCGCCCTCGATTATTTCCACCAGGGACTTCCACTTTGTGTTGGAAGATCTTTATGTAAGATTCGTTGCAAATATTTGAAGCTTCGTAGTTTGGAATCTTTTATTGAGCCCAGGTAGTAGTTGTATGTACACGTAGCTATAGAAACTTCATATTTCTTTCATTTTTAACTTCTTGGAACTTCTTGTAATTCAAGGTTGAGATTTCTCAAAATATTAGTTACTGGAATTCTGAATATTGATGACAGTAAGTTCTAAACTCTTGAAGTTCCAATATCTTAAAATTTCCAATATCTCAAGTTCCCAATCACCCAAGTTCCAAATCTTGCAAGTTTCCAATGTCTCCAAGTCCCAATCTCACAAGTTCTCAACCTACCAAAATCCCAATCTCTCCAAGCCCCATCTTTCAAAATTCTAATCTCTCCAAGTCCCAATCTCTCAAGTTGCCAATGTCTCAAATTCCAAATCTCTCAAGTGCCAAATATCTCAAGTTTCAAATCTCTCAAGTTGCAAATTTCTCAAGTTCCAAATCTCTCAAGTTCCAATCTCTCAAGATCCAAATCTCTCAAGTTCCAAATCTCTCAAACTCCAAATCTCTCAGTTCCAGATCTCTCAAATTCCAAATCTCTCAAGTGCCAAATCTCTCAAGATCCAAATCGATCAAGATAGCAATCTCCCAAATTTTCAATCTCCCAAATTCCTAATTTCGCAAGTTCCCAATCGTCCAAATTTCCAATCTTCCAAATTTTGAATGTCTTAAGTACCCAATCTCCCAAAATCCCAATCTCTCCCAATTCCCATCTCTCAAAATCCCAATTTCTCCAAGTTTTCAATCTTCCAAAATTCCCATCTCCTAATTTCCCAATCTCCCAAAATTCCCATCTCTCAAACTCCCCCAAGTTTCTAATATCTCCAACGATTTTATAACATTGCTGTCATAATCTGATAAAATTATTGCTAAATGTTACTTATGTCGTACCAAACTTCCACATACAGCATTCATTCCGAAAAATTACATTCAAAGTATCAGAAATAATGAAAACATACTTGTCCATTAAAAAATAAAATTACAAGAAAAAAGCTAGTCAACTTCGCAAAGATTCTCTTCATATTTCTGAAACAAGAAAATGAATGAAATATGTTATGACCCGCAAAGCAAAACGAAAGTACACGTTACAGAGCCTATTACAAAAATCCGGCAATCTCGTGCAAAAAGTACCATTGTAAACTTATCGAGTATATTAATTCCGTCTCGCGACATCGATGAGATCCCGAGGGAGAAAGAAGAGGACAGTTCGTGGAAAGACAGTATCCCTTGTCCGCCTACCGAAAGGATACTCTCGATCGAGAGGTCGGAGCACCAGGGCAAAGGATTATCAACCACGAAATCTGCATAGGCAAAAGTCGTGAACCATTAAAGTCGTCGACTTAAAGGCAATTTTATGGACTCCATAAACCATCTCGAGATGGTACCGGCGTTCGTATTACGCAAGGATTAGAATCAGGATACGCTCAAGTGGACAGCAGGTGTCCAGCCGAGATCGTAACAAACTTAAAAGAACCCTTTTTCTCTTTGGGTTCGCAGAATTTGCGAGCTCGTTGCATAAGTGCGATAAATTGAATTTGTGGGACGTTTAAGGGTATATGTATTTTAGATTTGGAAACTCGGAATGTTGGGGATTTGAGAGACTTGATGTGGGGGACTTGAAAGATTAGGAAAAGATTCGGAGTTTGGAAAGGTAGTTAAAAGATATGAAGTTCAATACGACTCGAATGTTTTATAGACAAGGTTCCAAATTTTCTGTTCTCCGTTACAGAATTAAAGACAGCTCTCAATGAGATTGTCTTAAAAAATTTTACTTAAGAAAACATCTTTATATATTGATTCCAATTTTATTTAATCAGCAAGATACAGAGCTAGCAATACACCTTCCAATTCAACAGAACAGATAATTGTTACTCTAAATCGAATTCCCCGCGCAATTTCATTGCAACTTAACGAGCACCCCTTTCGAAACGAAATGGACGAGAAGAAGATCAGGTAGACATTCCTCTCGTATCTTTTCCCGGTAGGCCGATATAGATAGAACTTCATGGAAAGGAGTGTTGAGATGCCCGCCTATTATTCGCTTCGTGCGACCGGTATGTCATTGTCAGCCATTTTCAGGATCACCTTGAGCGCGAATATTCGATCTGTCGTGAGAAACAGAAAAACAACCAAGTCATTTACTGTCTATATCTAACTACCCATATTTACTGTTCATATAAATGTTTATATAAACGTCTATAGACTTGATTGTGAAGTTTACTATTATTCTTTTGAGGTTATGTCAATACGACGCTGGTAGCAGAATAAACTAGCACTAACTACATACATGGGGTACTTTGGTGTGAAATCTCCCAAGTTCTTAAATACCCTAGTTGCTAATTTCGCAAACTCTCTATCTCCTAAATTCCAAATCTCACAAGTCCCTAATCTCTCAAGTTTTCAATTTCCCATGTTTCCAAATCTCTCAAGTTCCAAATCTTCCAAGTTCCAAATCTCCTAAGTGTCAAATCTCTCAAGTTCCCAAACTCCCAAGTTTCCAATCTCCCAAACACCCAATCTCTCAAGTTTCAAATCTCACAAGTTCCAAATCTCCTAAGTGCCAAATCTCTCAAGTTCCCAAATTCCCAAGTTTCCAATCTTCCAAACACCCAATCTCTCAAGTTCCAAATCTCTCAAGTACTAAATTTCTCAAGTTCCAAATCTCCCAAGTGCCAAATCTCTCAAGTTCCAAATTTCTCAAATTCCAAATCTCTCAAATTCCAAATCTCTCAAGATCCAAATCTCTCAAGTTCCAAATTTCTCAAGTTCCAAATCTCTCAAGTTCCAAATCTCTCAAATTCCAAATCTCTCAAATTCCAAATCTCTCAAGTTCCAAATCTCCCAAGTTCCAAATCTCTCAAGTTCCCAAACTCCCAAGTGTCCCATCTCCCAAAATTCCAATCATTCAAATTTCCAATCTCTCAGAATAGTAATCTTCCAAGTTTCCAATCTCTCAAATTCCCAATTTCGCTAGTTCCAAATCTCCTAAATCCCCAATCTCTCAAGTTCCCAATCTCTCCAAATAGCAATCTATCAATTTTCCAATCTCCCAAATTCCGAATCTCTCCAAATCCTCATCTCTCAAAATTCCAATCTCTCAAACTTCCAATCCCTCAAATTCCCAATCTCCCTAACTCCCAACCTCCTAATATCCTCCCTACCTCCCTAAAGTCCAAATCTTCCGTCTCTAACCAAGTCTGCACCGTCTCACTTAAAAACAAAGGCACCCCTATCACTTAGAAATTCCCTGCACGCGATCAACGGCCGTGTAATGTCATTGACAATGTCACTGCACGAAAAGTCTCGATAGAGTCCGCCGTTACTCGCAAATCCACTCGCTTCGGATCATCCTGACGTTACTCGAAGCGTTATCTGGCTTCTCGAGCGGAGAGCACCGTTGACGAGCAACGACCCTGGCTCGATATCGCGTTTCAACTCCGGTGGCCTTAATCTACCCACCAAACTATCGTCCCCGAATCATTTGTAAAACGTAATCGCATTATGCCATCCAGTACACAGTCGATCTCGCGTTTCGACTGTTACTCGCGTTTCACGGCCCGGACGTTTGAACATTCTTTTTTCGTGGAAGGCGCCAGGATGTCGACTCTTCTCGCGTATCGCGTTTCGGAAGATTTCTCTAATTTCGCTGCAACTTTGTTGTGTGCTGAAGGGAATGCACTTTGCAATATGCAAGTTCATACGACATTAATTTTTGGGGGATGAATTGTTCAGTGACTTTATTTTGTTGTTGTTACTTCGTGAAGGTTTATGTATTTTAATTGGGGGCATGTTAGGATGTCAAGTTTGGGGGATGAATTGTTCAGTGACTTCTTTTTATTCTTCTTACTTCGTGAAGGTTTATGTATTTTAATTGGGGTCACATTAGGATATTAATTTTGGGGGATGAGTTGTTCAGTGACTTCATTTCATTCTTCTTACTTCGTTAAGGTTTATGTATTTTAATTAGCGACGTGTTAGGATGTTAATTTTGGGGGCTGAATTGTTCACTGACTTCTTTTTATTCTTCTTACTTCGTGAAGGTTTATGTATTTTAATTGGGGGCTTGTTAGGATATGAATTTTGGGGGATGAGTCGTTCAATAACTTCATTTTATTCTTCTGACTTGGTGGATGAATATTTTTATTTCAATGGACAACGTGTTAGAATATTAATATTAAACTTTGTAGTCATTTTACAGAGTTTGTAAAGTGTTTTTTATTATTTCTTGCATTTTTGTTGGTCGTTGAAAAAAATTATTATATTCATGTAAGGGATGAAAATTTCTGTAACACTATAAAGTGCTATTATATAAAAAATACAATTATGCTATATTATTTTAAATAAATTGCTACAAAAATTTTAATAAAGTGCAGGGTCATTTTTAGTACAAATTGAAAAGGAACATTAATAGTTACAAAAAAGTTAAAGGAACAATAATATTCATTTACGTCTTCACTTCAAACTTGATATGTACAGCATTCAATGAAAATCAAACATGATCATTAGACATGAAACATCATTATAATAATAATTGTTCACAATATTTTCACGCAAGAAAATCAAGTTTACAATCTTGATAATAAAAAAGTGTAACTACACCTTTTGCATTAATGCAAAAAGAAGTCTTAAGATGGCCAGATAAATTGGACGTCCTATCGATGGTACACGTCAGGAAAATTAATTTTTGGAATAAATAAGGGTAAGTCGAAAGGAGATGAAAGGGCGTGATACTCGGTCGAAGGAAGAGCGAAAGATCCTTATCCTCTCGCGGCAACGCGAGGACCAGGGAGAAACCGGTATGTAATCGAGCAGTCACCTATGCACCGGTTCCTCCGGATGGGTAGCAATAATGCAGCTCGGTAAGAAAGGTACGTGACCCGGGCGAAAAGAAAAGAAGCTGGTGCAGAACAACGAACGGCGAAAAGGGACGCTTTTGTCGGCGCGTAACAGCTTTAAACTTTTATCTCGCGCTTCATCCTACTTCGCTTCCGCGCTTCTTCGTTTCGCGGGTTCGCATGAGCGCGATCGTATCGGGATGTTTGCTCTGGCTGTCTCGGCTCGACATCTTTGCTTGCTAACAATGACGTATCGATACGTCGTGTCGATTAATGAATACGATACGAATCGAGGCGTTACGGACCACGTGAATCACACGTGGCGATTAGTTACGCGTCGGCTACCGCGGTGAGAACGATTATTTCTGTGACGTATATTAGAATTAATTCACTCGGAGGTATTTTTACTGTTGCCAGAAATCTTGGAAATTTTTGGTTAGGAAGTTTGTTGAATTCATTTAAAATTATTATTTCTTTGTTAAGAGACGTCTGCTTCACTATGTTTGTACATATGTATCATACAACATATACATATATGTATGTCTGCATATATGTATATGTAGATTCAGGTGAAAATTTTGTTTTCAAATTGGTGTACTAAGGACACTATGTTTGTACATATTTATTATACGACATATACATATATGCCTACATATGTGTACATCTGCATATATGTATATGTAAATTCAGGTGAAAAATTATTTTTCAAATTGGTATATTAAGAACACTAAATGAGTATGAGAAAGAATTCATAATCAGATTATAATATTCGACAGTAAATAAAAATATTTCCCACAAAAATTAAATGAATACACAATTTGCAGATCAAATTACAGTCCCTGAGATACGAAGATGATTTTCACTTAACTCCCATAACTGAAAGGTTAACAGCATAGCAGTTCAGACTCAATGGATCGAACTATCATAGCAGTATCAAACGTTTGAAACTTTGAAGCAGATCGAGTTTTCTTCCGCTTTGAACGCCGCTCTTTCATCGTTCATATCGTTTTCTCCGAGCGAATACCGCTGGTATCTACGGGATTCGCACGGATTCATGAGATCCTATCATTCTATTCGCTTGAATTCCGGCTTGGTAGCGATAGTCGGGTCGTTTATGGAACTTTTGACGGCCGATATCCTCGTGCTCGCGAGATCGTCTCTCGATTCGAGGATCGATAGCCGTGCAACACGAATCTGGGGAGACGCGCAGCATCTGACTTGGGGTTGATGACACTTGGAGACTTATTTTTTGAAAAATTAATAATTTGTTTTACAATTTTTATGTAGTTATTAATGTAATATTTTACTGTCGTGGTACTGTATACTGCATACTGTTGTATCAAAATTTTATACAAGGTTTTAATATTAAACTTTACGACTGTGTACATGTGTGATTTAAATGAGAGTGTACACATATGACTTAAACACGACTGTGTACATGTATAACTTAAATGAATGTCTACACATATGACTTAAACATGACTGTGTATATGTATGCTTTAAATGAGTGTGTGCACATATGACTTAAACATGACTGTGTACATGTATGACTTAAATGAGTGTGTACATGTATGACTTAAATGAGTGGCTACACATATGACTTAAACATGACTGTATACATGTATGACTTAAATAAATGTGTACACATATGACTTAAACATGACTGTATACATATATGCCTTGAATGAGTGTGTACACATATGACTTAAACATGACTGTGTATATGTATGCCTTAAATGAGTGTGTGCACATATGACTTAAATGAATGTGTACACATATGACTTTAGTGACTATATAAATATATAACTTAAAGGACTAAACGTATAATTTTAATGACTATGTCTCGAATAACTATTAGAAATGTACATGAAGTCTTGATATTTAGAATTATGCCTTCAAAGTTAGAAGTATCGACTACCTAACCAACGCGTTATCATTTTATAGAAGATCCTTAGAACCAACATTGCGTTGCAAAGTTTCTCCCTAATAAGCGCAGAACCGTCATCAAGATCGGCAAGAAATCTCGATTCCCGTAAATCGACTGTCGAACGATAAGCATCTCTCGAAAAGGAGCTTTCGATGCAACACACGCGAAGCAATCGAAACGCACGAACAACGAAGCTAACGATATATAAAGAGGAACGAAGGGAAGAGATCCTAGAAGATGAAGGGAAAAAGAGCTCGTGCTTTTCAGCTCGTGATGTCCCGAGGCTACCGCGGACTCGCTCGGATAGCAGCGACTCTAAACACGCCCAGACCGGTCACCGACGGAATTATTCGTTGAATTTATTTACTCTCTCGTGACCCCGAGAAAACTAGCCGCCAGTCAGCCAAGGGAACCGGTCGGGAACGTATCGGCCACGCTCACAATTGATACCACGCTCGCGGGGAAACGTGGATTTTCGTGATGAACGCGATCCCGCGATATTTCTCGCGATCTGAGACAACTGCGACCCCACGATCATTACTGGTGATCGATATTAACCCTTAGCCAACGCTTTTCACATACAAAGTAACCTGATCTCCAAAATAATTGGTTAGGTTATTTTTTGTGGGTTTGCACTCTTAATATTTTCATTTATAAGTTCATTCAGGAGGGACATCGTGATACAACATGAAGTTTGATCAAATCGCTGAGTCACTTTGATCAAATCGATCAGACACTTAGAGAATATTTTTGCTCTTAATCCAAAAAAAGTTTGATCAAAGTATGGTGACGTATATTTAGTTCTTTTCGTTGATACTTATTATTTGGAGAGGTATTTAATGTTTAATTGTCCTGTTTCGAAGTTAACCATGCAACTGCGGTGTCCCCAGTTGACACGTTTTTCAGATCTTGTTCTTAGAACGTATACGTATAATGTATAGTCACTGTGTTTACTTACAGTGTACACTTGCAATGCATACTTACAGTGCATACTTGCAGTGTGTACTTACAACGCACACTTACACTGTATATTTATAATACATATGTGTAGTGCATACATGTAGTAGTGCACACATATGATGTATGCTTGCTAATGTATACATACAGTGCATACTTACAGTGCATACTTACAGTGCATACTTGCAGTGCATACTTGCAGTGTGTACTTACAACGTACACTTACACTGTATATTTATAATACATACGTATAGTGCATACATGTAGTAGTGCACACATATGATGTATGCTTGCTAATGTATACATACAGTGCATACTTACAGCGTATACTTACAGTACATACAGAATATACTTTGTACAGTGCAAAATACTTATATTATCATATCTAAAAATTGAAATACTAAAACATATCACGATATTAATAACCACTGACTATAATGTAATATATAACAAACGTAACGAAATATCCCTTTCACTGAAATAAGTGATTGCAAAATATAAGGTGTGCCAGCACTTTTATGATGCACTATATTTCATTTCTTATATGTACCATATAATTAACACTCGACTCTAGCACGATATAAATGCGTAAACATAAATCGTAGACTGATTGAAACAGTGAAAATGCCTCCTTGAACATTCCAATAAAAAAGAAGGAAAAGAACCAAAAGGTAAAAAATGGACACGTTGAACGAATCGCGACGAATAATCGAAGCAGTCCTGCGTGTTCGACACCTTACAAATTATCCATCGCGTCGAAATGCCCGGAACGTTATCGTTCGGCTCCGAACAAGAGAAAAAGTTACGAACCGTACGTGATCGACGGTGAATAAAAAAGAGCAAGTCGAGAAAGGAGGGAGTCGGGTCGGCATGCAAATATTTGGGCACCAATTAAAGTTACAGAGCCGAATCTCGGTCTAGCGTTCAAGAGCCGCTCGTTAAAATTATTGAACGTTTGTCGCAAAGGGTCGTCCAATCTTTTTTCCTGCCAGAGAAGAATCCGGGGGACTATCGTCGCGGTCCTTTTTTGTCCTCTGAGTGCGATAGGATACTACTCATCGGTCAAATGAAAAGTATCTTGAATTTACCGTAAAGACGACGAAATTATCGGCTTGCAATGAATCGAACGCGGAACAGGTATCGAATGCTCGTTAGCAACCGGGTGATGTGTCTTTGTCAGACTGCGACGGTCGTCAATTAAGCTTATGCAGAAATACTAGAAAATACTTAGAAAATTTAATATTTAGATGTTGTATTATTCGAGAATTGGTACAGGATTTTTAATCATTTTCCATTTGTAGCAGGTTCAAGTTAAAGTGGAGATTGTTCAATTTTAATAGCATTCTTTTTTCCCTTAATGAAGACCTTTCTTATGAGAGCGGGCACTTCATCCATTTCAACCTTGTCATAATTTACTCTCTAAATTTAGCAAATTACTTAATACATTATTTGCACTCAGAAATAAATTTAAATGTTCAGTATGAAAAAATAATTAAATACGTAAAATACTGTACCAAGAAATTCTGACAATCCAATCTTTTTTATCTACACTTTTGCACAGTGAACAAAAATGATCCAAATCGAATCCAATTAAAATGATAAAATTTATTATATTTGTCATACTTGTGTTGTCCAATGTCATTTGCAATAATGCTCTACAGAAGAAAAGAGAAATAGCCGCATGATAAAAGACCACACATCACGTATTCAAAAACGATCTTCTTACCAAACAAATCACCTTAATCACCGATTGTTCGATATTGTGTACGTCGTGTCAGGCTCAGCATGAATTAGCTGCATCAGGGCGCATTTAACCAACCAATATCGTACAATAGAAGGAACGATGATCCTCGAATCGCAATTGTATAGCCAGACTGACGTAGAATTTGAACGTACGATGATTTTTTTTCGCGACTCTCATTGTCAGGCTAATCCCTGGCCGCTCGAAACGCGTTTCCTTCGAACAGCTGTCGGATGATCGGCCGATACTCTCCGAGGTGCAACCAAATGGACGCTTTGGGTCATCCTGGCACCTATAAAAAAAATGAAGGGAAGGAAGAGAAAGCGGATGAGATAAAAGGAAACGGGCAACTGTCAAAAATCCCACGGGCTACGAAAAGCCGTACTCGTATGCTAATGAACCTTATCGTTTCTTTTTTCTTCTTTCCGCACGGAAAGGAGCGGACATATTTTATTACGTAACGACACTTTGTGCGTGATCCTCTCCAATTTATATCGCAGTATTCATATTTTCGGTTTCTTCTTAACTCTGCAATTTTTAGAGTGATACTATAAAAAGTCTGTAGGGTCACTTATAATTTATATGCAGTATAGAATTTATATATCTATTGAAACATCTACGCATACACGTAACTACACATATATGCCTTTCTATGCGCATACAATTTGAAAAATTAACAAAGTATTTACTAATTTCTGGATCAGGTATTTGAAGATAATGAAATTGTTAAATTCCGTAAAAGTATGAAATTGTAATTGCGATCACGTATCGTTCGTTAAGAGAAACAGTTATAAGCATCTCCGTTACAGGAAAGAAATATTAAGATTCTGGTAAGGGGACCACCCCAAAAATTCGAAACTCATTTCCGGTCAGTTAAAGTATCACGATATCAAGGAATATCTTCGGGGCAAGCTCGGGTAACGATACGGACGGGTATAACGAGCGAACGTATCAATTAATTGCCCTTCGATTTTTTGCCGCGAAGAAATTATACGCGAAACGATTGCGTAAAAAGCAAAGCAGGCCGCGAAGGAGGCCCAGAAAAGGGAGGCGATCAACATGACGAGAAAATGAGGGAGAGGTGAGCAGAAACGTAAAAGGTAATTAGTTCGACGATAATGAGGGTCCAGTTTTTTTTTCGCTCGAAACGGGTCGAACGGTGGCACTTCTTCTCATTAGCGCAAATACACCGTTCGTTAGGCGTCGCTTTTTGAACCGCTTCCTTTTCCTCGTTCCCGGTTATTTCACCTTATAGAGGTCCCGTTTACCTCGTGGGAATTTCACGACATCGATATTCATATTTTATCGAACAACATCGCAGGTTTTCGCGTAATCGAGTTAACAAGTTTGTATTCTCCAACATTCTCGAAATTCGCCTGACTTCATGTGATTACTTCCATTTTTCAAAACTGAAATTAGCTGTAAAAGGAACGTTTTACGACACTATTACACAAGTCCCAGCAACTATGACAAGGACAAGCAGCTATGTTTGAAGCGATTCTTGCAGCCTTATGCAAACTCTGCATCCCACAAACAGGACGTTTGAATCCTGACAGAGACGTAAAAAGCTCGTAAGGAACAAGAATGGATAGTAAGGTGACAAAGGTATAGCCGTCTCAGTTGCGAGATTGGCGAGGCTAAAGTGTTGCCATATATAGAGAGGCGATACCGCGAGGCCCTTTTGCGTTGCCGGCGCACTCCGACCCCCGTAGGGCATGATTTATGACGAGGCCGGCTAATTACCATGAGGCCAGGGCCGGATACACAGGCAGATATCACAGATATTGATTCAATTATCGAGATTAATGGCCGCAGGATTGTGACGACGGTAGAGACCGGTGATTTATCACGGGGCCAACGCGAGGAAGAACCACCGGCATCGTCGACTGGCCAGGATCACCATTACCGGCGGCATAAGCATCGCTATCGGCACCGCCATCATCCTCAACGGCCACGGAGAGAATCCTGGACGCGGCTAAACGTGTCAACGGGCGAGGGCCTGATTTACTTTCGTTCCCTTAAGTCGTGACTAATCTTCGCGATCGGAGTTACCGTGAGACTCACGATCGACCCGCGACTGATCCGGATCGAGGTGTTTTTGGAGGACTTCCTCACTGCACATACATTTTTTATGCCAATTGACTTTAATATCACATATTGACTTCAATGTCATATATTGACACAAATATATGATTTTGTATATCGTTATTTACATGATTGAGTTCGTGGTTTCATTATGATGTCGTAGGATTAAGTGTCACGTTACAGCTGGACATCAGTGAATTTACTCATGGTAGATCTTCAAGGAAACTCGTAACGAAACAAAGCTGAGAATTCTTAGTAGTAAATGATGAATACATTTACTCGTAACGGATTGTAGATAAGTTTGCTCAATACAAAATTACAGATCAATCTTCTAATAACTAATTATAAACTTTACTTCTTTTAATGAGTGGTGCATAAATCTACTCCTAATACAAACTAAATAGATCTCATAATAAACTGTAAATAAATCTCATAACAAATCCTAAATAAATTTCGTGATAAATTGTAAATAAGTTCCATAACAAATCCTAAATAAATTTCATGATAAATTGTAAATAAGTCTCATAAGAAATCCTAAATAAATTCATACCGAATCCCAAATAAACCCGATAAGAAATCCCATCTGAAATAAATCTCATAACAACTCCTAAATAAATCTCATAATAAATCCCAAACACAGTCAACAAATCCTAAATAAATCTAACGAACCATAAACGAATCTATAAAATCCAAACGAAACCTCGTCTCGAATGTTAATAAAATTCAAGACTAGAATGTGGTCAGTTACGAGCACGAAAACAATCGAGGTTCTCTTCCGCATGGCGTTCATCATTTGGCGGGCAGTGTGGCCAAAGTGTACCGCTCGATGATTCATAATAAACCGCTCAATGCCAGGAGAGTTCACCGTTTCATCGAGCACGTATGGCGATTCACCGACGTCTCGGGGCAAGCCAGGGGTCAGCTCGACTTAATCAACCGATCATTATCACCGGTTCGCGGCGTAATGACTGAAAGAGCCGGCGTTGTCCTCGCTTTATCGCGAACAACGGTCCGAGGCGTGGTCGTTCGCCAGCTGCTATCTACCACCAGCGACTTTCATTATTCGACGAATCGATTAATTAACGCTCATCGACTAATGATCGATAAACAGCGGTTGAGCACCAGTTGCTGAAAAGATCGATTCACTGGCTGCATGAGGCTTCAGGACGCAAATCACCAATCAGAGCATTTCAATCACCGTTTTGTCGTCATGCGTTGCAATTAGCTTTTACTTCATTGGTAATTAGATATGAATATAATTAAACTTGTATCTTAGCCGATTCATATAATCATAAAATTGTGTTCATAATTTTCTCTTAAGTATCAATACGAATACATTAATACTTCATACTGGATTTAACATTGAATGATGTTCGTATATTCACATATGAGTCCACATGTGAGGACATATATAGTAACAACATATCAATGTAGAATTTAGTTTAAAATTTGATTTAAATGACTGCATATGAGTCCACATATGAGGACATATATAGTAACAACGTATCAATGTAAAATTTAGTTTAAAATTTGATTTAAATAACTGCATATGAGTCCACATATGAGGACATATATAGTAGCAACATATCAATGTAGAATTTAATTTAAAATTTGATTTAAATGACTGCATATGAGTCCACATATGAGGACATATATAGTAACAACATATCAACGTAAAATTTAGTTTAAAATTTGATTTAAATGACTGCATATGAGTCCACATATGAGGACATGTATAATAACAACATATCAATGTAGAATTTAGTTTAAAATTTGATTCAAACGGCTGCATATATTATTCATCAGTGCCTCAGCATCAAATGCTTTGATCAGAATTTGCCCACCAAGACTAAAAATTAAAGTTGGCGGAATTTGAACTCGTGTCACGGTGAACCGAGTTCCGCATTCGAAGGGCAATTTTGATAGCCCAGCTGCGGACCTCCCGACCGATTTATTGCCTGCTGACTAATTGACTCCGCAAGATACGCGATTCGTCAGCTCATTTCTTCGAGTTCTCGTTATCTGTCCAGAGGAGTCGTTTTCCTCTCGAGCGAGCATCAGCCTCGATCGTGAAACGAGCCGCCTCCTTAATGAGCCAATTATTTAATTGGCCGGCGTACACCCTACCTCTCCACGTCAGTATGCTTCTTTTCTCGAAAAAGTCAGCCAACGGTTTCGAACTTGTCCCGTTGAAATTGTCTCGTTGCATTTCTTCGTCTTCGTCTCCGGTGATGCGACTCTGAAGACCATTGCGACCGGAATAGCAGATAGCGACTGATCGAAATTCCTGCGAATGCGCAACCTTGTTGCTAATGGATCCGAAGGGCGCTCGTTAACGGGAAATATTGGACGTATTTATTCGTTAATTATTGGAATAAAAGATAGGGGGTTTGTGAAATTGCTTGGTGAAGTTTCGTGGAGAATGAAGAATCGGATGATAAGGAGAGAGAAGAAGTATTGGAAATGGGGACTTTGGAATTGTTGGAATATTAGGAATTTAGGTTGTTTAGGTGAAAAATTTGAAATGTGAGAAATTAGGAATTTGCAAGTTGGGAAATTTGGAATTTGAGAAATTTGGGAAGTTTAGGGAATTTAGGGAAGTTGGGATTTGGGGAAATTTAAAATTTGGGGGAATTGGAATTTGGGGAAATTGGAATTTGGGGGAATTGAAGTTTGAAGAATTTGAAATTGGGGGAATTTGGAATTTGGGAAATTTGGAATTGGGGGAATTTGGAATTTAGGAAATTTGGATTTTGGGGAGCTTGGAATTGGGGGAATTTGGAATTTGGGGAATTTGAAATTTGGGGAGCTTGGAATTGGGGAAATTTGGAATTTGAGAAATTTGGAATTTGGAGAGCTTGGAATGAAGGAATTTGGAATTTAGGAAATTTAGAATCTAGGGAGCTTGGAATTAGGGGACTTTGGAATTTGGGAAATGTGGAATTTGAGATAAGAATTCCACACTCTTTTAATATAAACTCAATTACACAATAAGTCCATATAAGTCATTAATTTTATTTCCTTAAAAAGAAATATCGAGTTTCATCCAATTTTATTTTCACTGGTAGCCTCAATCTATTAAAGTAATAGCTATTCCGTGTTCGCTGTTTGTCACGAAAACCAACGAGTCTACGATGGAAACATTGTCGAAGCGTGAAATGGAAGCAACAAGTTGACTCGATCGAGGTGTAGATGAACTCATCAAGGACGCGGTTCGGTAGAAATCTCAATTAAGGCTAAATTGCCCCCCACGCTGCGAGAAAATAGAGTGTGAACAGGTCTCCGTGTAGGGTACCGAGAAAGATGGCGAACCGAACTGTACAACGAGCGGACCGTGGAAGGTTCTTCGAGTTCATGCCGCAAATGGAAGTCGAAGACCCCGAGAGAGCAAAACGGCATTCCAAACCGTGCTTGATTGGTTTTGGCGAAGGTGTACCGCCTTTCTGGGGGTCGGGTCAGGTCACTTCTGCCTTTTACGTGACTCTTCTTGACGATGAACGTGTCGAACATTTGGATCTCGCCGAATCATTCTCGCTAATATCTTACGTTGGTCTTTGACCCCTTTTCTTACTATTTACGATCATTTTCTATCTCGACTGCCCCATTAATTACTGCTGAATAGAGTAAAACCCAACTGTACTTCCTGTATGAGGTAGACTGTGTGAATGGAGCTAAAAATATCACTACTAGCTAGTAAATCATTTGGGATGAAGAAATATTGTGTATATGTATCATGTATGTGCGTCTACACATGTACCACATATGTGTACTTCAACATGCACTACATACATGCACCTATATAATATATTCTACATATATGTACCTCAACATGTAGTATATATATGAACCTACACAATATATTCCATATGTCTGCGCCTGTATATGTTCTACATATGTGTAACACAACGTATGCACTACATGTGTGCACCTAAATATGTTCTACATATGTGTAACACAATATATGTACCACATGTGTGCACCCATATATGCTCCACATATGTGTAACACAATATATGTAACACATGTGTGCACCTATATATGTTCTACATATGTGTAACACAATATATGTTCCACATGTGTACATCAACATGTACCATGTACACAATGCACCTATACGTGTACCTCAACATGTACCACATATGTACCATATACACAGTACACCTATACATGTATCTTTACATGTACCTCAACATGTACCTCAACATGTACCACATATGTACCATTTACACAGTGCACCCATACATGTACCTCAACATGAACCACATACGTACACCCACACATGAACCACATATATGCACCTCAACACGCACCACATATGTACATGTATACATGTACCACACACGTGTACCTGTACATCTATCAGTACATCTAAACATGTATCACATATGTGTAGAAACACATGTACCAAATAGGTACTTATACGCGTATCAGATGTATGTGGCTATATAATATACAGATTGATAGCTGATCTCTAACCCCAGTAACGCGTTGGAGTAATTTTTTTTAAATGAAATGCAAAAAGTCAGACGCACACGGTAACAAAGATTTATCAATTTCCTTTTAGAGGATCATATTGAATATTCATTGCAGCGATCATTGCCATCGATAATATCTAAGACCATTTCAATGGCAGCTTCACGAACATCCACGTGGGTGGATACAAGTTCGTAAAACGTGGTTCTGAGAAACAGCATAAGCCGGAGGAGAGGTTAGGCAATAAAAGGACTTCTGCGTCAAATGTAGCCTTCGATAACTGTAATGGAAAGCGATATAGCACCTTTAAAAAGGAGAGAATGTATCACCTTCCATTTTGCATCTGATGCTTCCTCTTTCGGGGAACTTGGGTTCGGGCTTTTTTTCGAATTGTTGTAAAAGAATATTTTGCTGGTAATTTTCAGATTTATGCATCCCTAATTTCAAAATTTAGGTATTTCACATCCAAATTTCCCAATTTCCCTAAATTCAAATTTCCCCAAATTCCAAATTCCCCAAATTCCAATTTCCCCAAATTCCAATTTCCCCAAATTTCAAATTCCCCAAATTCCAAACTCCCCAAATTCCAAATTTCTGAAATTCCAATTTCCCCAAATTGCAAATTCTCCAAATTCCAAACTCCCCAAATTCCAAATTTCTCAAATTCCAATTTCTCCAAATTCCAGATTCTCCGAATTCCAAACTCCCCAAATTCGAAATTTCCCAAATTCCAATTTCTCCAAATTCTAAACTCCCCAAATTCCAAACTCCCCAAAATTATAAACTCCCCAAATTCCAAATTTCCAAATCATCAAATCTCCAAATCACAAAATTTCCAAATTTCTAAATCACCTCATCTCAATTTCAAACAATCCCTAGATCTCAAGTTCTCATATCTCAAAATTCCCAGATTCTCAGATCCCCAATTTCCAAGCTCCCATACTCACAAATCCCTGAATCCTCAAATATCTCAGTTAAAAAATTTCCATATCATTTTTATCTCCATACCGTCCATTCATAAGAAATGTGTTAACAGTTCTTCCGAGACAATTCCTTAAAAATCAGTTAATAATAAAAAAGAAAAAATTGAGAAATTAATGTGAACGCCCTATAATCTTCCCTAACAAGTTATAAACTCACGTTCGCAACCTCCTCGCCAGCAATAAATAATTAAGTCCAACAGATAAAAATAGAAAAGACAGAAATATGCTACATGAAACTTCGTACAAGGTAAAGCTTCAACTAGGTTTCAAAAAGAGCCACTCTTTCGAGACACGCGAACGCGTATCCGATAGAAATTGCAATGGTTGCGAGCGTTAATTACCACCCGCAGCGAGGTGTTAATTAACGCGGCTAATTAATCAATTGAATTCGAAAGCAGCGAGATGCGAGAATTGTAAATGACACCTCGTGATGCGTGGAAGGTCGCAATTATATAAACGGACTATAATTTACGAGGATAGTTGTTAGCAGGGTCCACGAGAAAGAGTTAGAGAATGGGTGGAGGTGTAATTATCCCTCCCATAGAAACACCATTATACCGAGTGTTGGCGAACACTTCTTAATAGCTGGATATCACTCCCTCCTAGATAGCTGGTTATCCCAAATTTATGTGTTGTCCGTTTTCGCAACCTTCACAAACCTAATCCTCCTAAAATTCTAGTTTTTGTCTAATTTCCTGGGTATTTGGATCTCGGAAATGATTTAGCGAGGTCAGTTTGAAGAATGGAATGAAGGTTTACGAAATTCTTTTGTACACCGTGAGACGAAGGTGTTAATGGCTCAGGTATTTAGCGACTTCAAAATTTATTTGAACTTGCTAAATGTTTAATTGCATTTTAAACGATTTCTCACGCAAAACTTTTGTACAAAGACAAGTTGGGTAAGATGTTAATGACTGAACGTTGTCTGAGACTTGTAATTATGGTCATTCTTTCCAAGCAAAAATTTCAAGTTTTATTCGGAAGCTAATTGCATCAATTTGAAAATGGTACTTCAAGAACAGGTTCTTTGTAGAAAAATACAAATTGGCGGTCAGATGAAATACTTTTGTAGTCATTGATTGATAGAATTCAATTGAACGCTGCAAAATTGTCGATCGCGTGTTATAATTGACTGTCAGCCATTTTGTATTAAAAATATTAAAGAAGCGCTTATGCGGTCATTTTTGGTAGACTTCAAGCTTAAAATTCATGTATTATAAGTGCCATTTTGTCATACTTTTATGTCATCAAATCTTATCAGCCTCTGTAACGCTTCAAAATTATCCATCGCATGCTATAATTGACTGTCAGCCATTTTGTACTAAAAATATTAAAGAAGTGCCTATGCAGTCATGTTTGGTAGACTTCAAGCTTAATATTCATGTATCATAAGTGCCATTTTGTGATACTTTTATGTCATGAATTTTTGTGTCAAAATTTAAATGTTCCAAAATTGTTGTGGATTAAGTTGATTCTTTCATATAATTAAATAGCAGGCATTTTATACTAAAAATATCGGCGAAACGTTTATACGTAGTTCTTCACGAAGCTGGGAATGTTTCAGAAATAGTTTGAACCACATTAGAAATGTTTCAAAATTAATTTGAACCACATTAGTACTGTTTCAGAAATACCCTGAACCACATAAGAAACCTTATACACAAGTTCAGTTTTACCCGCAGACAAAACGTTTTTAGCAAAATATAGCAGGACATAAAGGCACTAATGATGGAAGTATTTAGCGCAAAAAACGTGGAAGTTATTCATCCATCTCCCTAACTCATTAAACTCAAAGCTTCTCGCTAAATGTCAATCACAGCAACGAGTTTACTCATCCCCCCAGTTAACGGGTTAAGGCGCTGCTAGGTAACCTTAACGATGCACTAACAGGTCCTGTACGAAACGCTCTCCTTTCCTTTTTCCCACTCCTCTTTCACTGTTACGGTAGTGTGGAAGGCTTGACTAGGTAGCAAATGTATATACACTCTAAGTACATGCTTCCCTTTCTAACGACACATGCAACTAAATGTAGCCAGGTGGCAAAATGAAAGCGACCAAGAACATGAACCTTGAATCCTTAGAAAACTCACATGCTTCCTACTGTTCTAATTTTGTGTATCTGTTTAACTGTAAATTGATGATAGGTCTGAAGTGCATGTAACTGTAATTGTGGATGCGGACACGGATTTAGAATTCATAATTTGGAAAATTATTTGATGTAATAGCTACTTAATTTTAGGAGCTCTAGGTCCTTGAGGAACAAGAGATTAGGCTATCCAAGTGTACACATGCCCACATTTCAGAATGCCTAATTATTCAATATCTAAATGTTTGAGTATCTAAATGTTAGAGTATCCAAACATTCAAATGTCTCCATATGTAAATATCAATGTACCCAAAGACTCAAATGTCTACACATCTTCCTATAACCAGAAATACCTAGATATTCAAATGTCCACACATCCCTAATCATCAGAATATGTGAAAACTCCAAATACCCAAATACCGATTTCGTCAAAGACCAAATCTTTCGCTCAAAGACTTCGCTGACATAACCGACAATCCATCAGCACATCAACTCCAAAACTTGACCCATAAGAAAAGAATACAACAACCATACCCCTTTCATTCCCTCACGATTTAAAAAATCTATACAAAGCAACAGAAGATGGAAAGGAGCGTCCACTCATGGCACAACACATCCCACGCTCGTTCCTTAACTGTAATCCAATCGATATCATCCTCGTGTTGCTGTTTTCACGGTCCGCTAGCTAATTACCGTGGCTGCAATCGGCACGGCACACACCCTGTTCAACGATCCCGCCGTTGAAAGCGGCCTCACGTGTCTACGAACGGAACCATCCCGTGTCCCGAGTCCGATTTCAGCCGGACAGTTAACTTAATTACCAGCCAGCGTACGCGGCACGACGCAGGAAGCGATGGAATCTGTTGGCGATCGACGTTCGCCGGTATAGCCGTAGCACAGGATGACGGGCCTGGCCACATACAGCACGAGATCAGGAAGGATAAAACAGATACACGGGAGGGAATCGACGCGAGGTAGGTCGCACTCGGGCGTGTTCATGTCCGACGCGACCTTCGCCCTCTCCTACGAGGCTGGTGCTGTTGCTGGCTGGACTGGATCTACGGTACCGCTATCTACGGTTCCCTTCTGCCTAGTACGCCTTCGGTAAAATGGCATTGCTACCCTACATACCGCAGTGGACGCGCTACACGGGTGCTGCAGGAAAAATTATTTTCGATGGCGGCTATTTAGGAATATGAAAGCGGATATTTTGGAATTTTAGGTGCTGATCATTTGGAAATTTAGGATTTTGAGGTTTTAGAATTTTGGGAAATTTAGAGAATTTGGGGATTTGGGGATTTGGGGATTTGGGAATTTGGGATTTGGGGATTTGGGGATTTGGAATATGGAATTAGGGAAATTTGGAATTGGAGAAATTTGGAGAATGGGGAATTTGGGGAATTTGAGGAATTTGAGGATTTGGGGATTTGGGGATTTGGGGATTTGGGGATTTGGGGATTTGGGGATTTGGGGATTTGGGGATTCGGGGATTCGGGGATTTGGGGATTTAGGGATTTGGGGATTTGGGGATTTGGGAATTTGGGAATTTGGGAATTTGGGGATTTGGAATATGGAATTAGGGAAATTTGGAATTGGAGAAATTTGGAGAATGGGGAATTTGGGGAATTTGAGGAATTTGAGGATTTGGGGATTTGGGGATTTGGGGATTTGGGGATTTGGGGATTTGGGGATTCGGGGATTCGAGGATTTGGGGATTTGGGGATTTAGGGATTTGGGGATTTGGGAATTTGGGGATTTGGAATATGGAATTAGGGAAATTTGGAATTGGAGAAATTTGGAGAATTGGGGAATTTGGAGAATTTGAGAAATTTGGGGATTTGGGGATTTGGAGAATTTGGAGAATTTAAAATTTGGGAAATTTGGAATTTAGAGAATTTAGAATTTGTGAGATTTGGGGGATTTTGGGAATTTGGGAAATTAGAAATTTGGGGGATTTGGAATTTGGGGGGCTTGGAATTTGATGAATTTGGGGAATTTGGAATTTTTGGGGATTTAGGGAATTTGGAGAAATTAGAAAATTTGAGAAATTGAGAATTTGAAAAATTCAGTCAATTTAGAAATTTGAGAATAACACATTCGAAAGCAATTACAGCAATTACCTTTCAATTACCTCCACAAATCCAATACTTATAAATATCCCCCATACGACCATACACATTTCTCTCGCATACTGGAAGTGTTCCTGTACCGCTATCCGCGCTCATAACACCAAGAGACACGAAGCGGAATTAGTGATCCGTAAAGCAAACGTTCGTAGCACGGCGATAGTTCGATCTCGACTCGTACGATAAGCCTGGCGTAATTTCCTTTGACCCTGGTCGCGACGTTATGCAAAGTAAATTGCTGGGACACATCGGTGGCCAACTAAGCAACGAGATAAGCGGTAGCAAACGGGCACACGCGGTACCAGCTAGATCGTACGATGATCTCGTTGACCAGGATCGCGGAACCAGAATCATTAGAGTACGTTGATCATCCTGACGCTTGTCTGGAATCGCTACTCCAACGGGTGGTGCTACGCTCGAATCAGCTCACCTTCTGATGAGATGTTACGCAAAAACAAATGTACTATCGCAATTTACTTTTCTTTGTCGCCTACGTAATGTTCTTCAAGATTTCGTGGGACGGGTAGATCGTGAGAAGACTTGTGATCTACCAACTATTTCGTTCTAATTGATGCAAGGAATTATACTAATTCCAAATTTTAGTTTTTATTATGGACTTCTAAATATTAGTTTTTTTTTATGCACTATCAATGTCTTTTTGAAGCTTTATGGTTATGTCATTTTTGTGGTTTTTCAAGCACATATTTCATAACAAAATTATTGAAATATTTGATGAAGGAGAACAAGTCTAAATATGTGGTTGGACGTTTTATATTTTGTAACAAAAATAGTGAAGTATTTGATCAAGGATGGAGTACATAACAAGTCTGAATATATACATGGACGTTTTATATTTCGTAACAAAAATAGTGAAGTATTTGATCAAGGATGAAGAACATAACAAGTCTGAATATATATTTGGACGTTTTATGTTTCGTAACAAAAATAGTAAAGTACTTGATCAAGGATGGAGAACATAACAAGTCTGAATATATACTTGGACGTTTTATATTTCGTAACAAAAATAGTGAAGTATTTGATCAAGGATGGAGAACATAACAAGTCTGAATATATACTTGGACGTTTTATATTTTGTAACAAAAATAGTGAAGTATTTGATCAAGGATGAAGAACATAACAAGTCTGAATATATATTTGGACGTTTTATGTTTCGTAACAAAAATAGTAAAGTACTTGATCAAGGATGGAGAACATAACAAGTCTGAATATATACTTGGACGTTTTATATTTCGTAACAAAAATAGTGAAGTATTTGATCAAGGATAGAGAACATAACAAGTCTGAATATATACATGGACGTTTTATATTTCGTAACAAAAATAGTGAAGTATTTGATCAAGAGTGGAGAACATAACAAGTCTGAATATATACTTGAACATTTTAATGTATTTGTCTCATACATTCAATTACTGGTATTTCTAGTATATGTACACGTATGTATAGGTGCAATCTCTAGTCATGTATGCTCTACAGCAGAGAATGTTGATGTGATGATAAATCGCATCAAATATGTTAGAAAGAAAATTAAGCCTTGTTGAGAGCTGATTAGGATAACAAACTGTATCCTACTATTAGACGTTTCTCTTTTGTGTAAACCAGGTTGTGGACTAGTTTCAAGTTTATGTGTTCTCCATTTAAGAGATCTTCCGCCTCGGATCTGCTTCCGGAATGCTTATGTAGAAATACACCTACATTCAGAAAATAAGAATAGAGAAAGTTAAGTGTTAGAAACATTTGACTAACAGAAACAACTTGATAACTTGATATATTTATCAAGCTTGGTATATTATATTAAGTAAACTAATACAAAATAAGTATAATATTCAAACATAATGTCACACATAAAATATCCTACCATTTTTTTTATTCCTCCTTTTGTTCATCGCCTTATTTCATAAAATACATTTGTACTTATTTCATTCTTCACTAATTTCTATTAACGAACTAATGTCCTCTTGTCAATTTTTTATTCCGAAAAATACTCTTAGCACAAAGTAGATATTCTTGGAAAATATTTCCATTAACATTTTCTAGCCATTGTTAGATATGCATTCATGAACGATGTGAGAAAATGGTGATAAAAAATAGCGATTGAGCTCGTGTAAAGAACTTCTAACAACAGTTTATACGAAGTTTATCCACCGATGGCACAATACCTCGACTAAATGCCAAGGACAGCTTAAGTTTCTCCTTCATTTCACACAGCTTCCTGTTCTCCGTCCGAGAATCACGTAATGTCACGTTCCCTAGGTTAACTTTTACAAAAAAATAAAAACTATGCTTTACATCATTCTAACCATGTTCCATTTTTTTCTGTTACAGGTAAGTCGCTGTTTCGAACACTGTACATTAAGGTCAGACTAAAGTCTTCATTAAGGTCAGATATTTTAAGATCAGATTTATTAATTCAATGATTCAAATTATATTATTTTGAGTTTGATAAAATAGCTCATGAGTTATAAAGCTCTGATAATTGTCAGAATCTTAATTTTAACAGCATTGAAAGTTTCCTCGAAATTTTCTGATCAAGAGTTAATGGAATTCAGACAAATGATTTGACAGGGGTCGAATAACACCCGGGAAAGTTAGATTGTACCTTTAATCACGCCTTTCTATCGCTGCTAATTTCTCCGCGTGTACGACGCACTTAGGGCGAGATATATTGATAAATTTGCTTGAGAAACGGCTCTGTTCGCGAGACTTCCCGTTTTAATGACTTACTGCGCTTATCGGGAAATCCATTTGAGTCGTGAAATACGTCTTGTCGATTGATTTTAGCGCTTCTTATGGTGTTAAAATGAACTTCAGTCTCGTTACTTAAATTAAAACTTGACTTTTGATACATCGGTACCATCACGTGTTAATTACAGTTCAATAACTTTATGCGGTAATTGTTAACTTTATGTTCAACGTTGATGTTAGTGCCTTTTTGCAGTTATCTCTTAAATTATGCCATACTCTTAAGCTTCACATTTATTTGATCAACAAATATTATTGATCGCTATGATTAATAATTAGTCATGGAAGAATAAAGATATTAGTGAAACACTTATGCAGTCATTTTTGGTAGGCTTCAAGCTTGAAATTCGTATATCGTAAGCGCCATTTTGTGATACTTTTATGTCATCAAATCTTGTTAGCCTCTGTAACGCTTCAAAATTGTCCATCGCATGCTATAATTGACTGTCAGCCATTTTGTATTAAAAATATTAGAGAAGCGCTTATGCAGTCATTTTTGGTAGGCTTCAAGCTTGAAATTCATGTATCATAAGCGCCATTTTGTGATACTTTTCTGTCATCAAATCTTGTTAGCCTCTGTAACGCTTCAAAAATGTCCATCGCATGCTATAATTGACTGTCAGCCATTTTGTATTAAAAATATTAGAGAAGCGCTTATGCAGTCATTTTTGGTAGGCTTCAAGCTTGAAATTCATGTATCATAAGCGTCATTTTGTGATACTTTTCTGTCATGAATTTTTGTGTCAAAATTTAAATGTTCCAAAGTCAGTGTGGATTAAATTGATTCTTTTATGTAATTAAAAAGTAGCCATTTTATACTAAGAATCTCGACGAAACGTTTATATGTGGTTCTTTATGAAGCTTCAAGCTTTAAATTCATGTATCATAAGTGCTATTTTGTGATATTTTTCTGTTATGAATTTTTGTGTCAAAATTTAAATGTTCCAAAGTTGATGTAGTTTAAATTAATTCTTTCATGTAATTAAAAAGCAGCCATTTTGTACTAAGAATCTCGACGAAACGTTTATATGTGGTTCTTTATGAAGCTTCAAGCTTGAAAATCATGTATCATAAGTGCCATTTTGTGATGCTTTTATCAAATCGTAACAATATATTAGTTTTTCAATTGAAACGAAATTTTTAATTCGCGATGACTGGTGTTTGAAATGTGAGCGACGGTAACGATGTTACACATCGTCCTCGTTTCGTCGGCGTGATTATGATGCAAAGAAGCGTGTCAGAACGCGGTCGTGGAGCGAGTAAATCAACTTTAACCACCTTTTGCCCTCGATCTGACTTCATAATCGAAAGCTGGACCGAGTCGACGCGTCGGTCAATTACACCCGGCAAGACCTCTACCCTCCCGTGGCTACTTTAAATTGCAAACACCTATATACAACGTCTCGTATTCGTATATGTATACGCGTGTAATTAATTCAGAGGCCAGGTACTTGCTTCGGAATGATCGAATCAATTCGACATTGAATATTAAAGTGGCCTTAACGTGTACTAATTACTGATTTAATGGATCTTTTTGCCGGATCGACAACGTTAAACGATGAAGTAATATCTGGATGAATTATTTATCTTATATGAAATAATTATATCATTATCATCGATTACAGTTTGTCCACTTTTATATCCATCATTCGTGACAATTATCCTTCACCTTGAATATTCATTTCACAAAAACACCTTAATAAATTTAAAACCCGATTCCATGGCGGATGAAATATAGAGGCAGGAAATCTGAATACCTCAAAACTGATAAACTTCGTGTTACCGGGTAACAAAGAGGATCATATATCATTAAAAGTTGAGAAGACGAAAGTTCAAGCCGGGTACACGGGTATCGTTCGAAAAATATCTGTGTGTCTCTTCATTTATCTTCGGTCGATCCGAGCGTGGTACACGAGCATTCTCAACGATCCACGATGGACAATCACAGGTCAGAGAAGATGTCAATTGATTATGCCAATTCCACGCGACGGCTCGTACACACGGAGATACGGTCAAAATCCGGTTTGACCGTCGTGTTACGTAACACGTCAAGATCGGAATGACAATTCGGAACGCAGCATCTCGATCGAGAAACTTGAAACCTGGGTAACGGTACCCGGCCGCAAGATAGTCACCGTGAAAAAGGATGATTCGAGTTTGATTCGTCGATAATATCGCACCGGGGGCAGCCAATTATGGTTGTTCCAGGACCCAGTTCGAGAACCTCTGGCGTCAGCGCGCCACTCTGTGTTGATTAAACTCGGGATTCCGATCTAATTGGATTAGGCTTCGTCTCTATTTTCCATTCGTCATCGTTCGAGTCCCTTCTTTTCTCTTTTTTTCTCTTAGGTTCGCCGATTCATGTTGGTTGCCATTTTGATAGTTCAGCCATTTGGATCTAATGGGAACGGTGGTGGACACTTTTGCACAATCATGTGAGCGATCGAAAAGATTTGGATATTGGACTATTTGGGTTAGGTTATTTAGGTATCGGGTTATTTAGGTTTTTTGGACTGTTTAGGTTATTTGGGTATTAGATAATTTATGTATCCGTCATTTCGATATTGGGTGGATACTTGGTCATTTAAATATTAAATTCTTTAGGTATCAGTTGGTTTAAGTATTAAGTTTTTGAGGTATTCAATCATTCAGGGATTAGGTCATTCAGATATTAGGCAGTTCAGGTATTAAGTCATTTAGATACTTGGTTATGTAGGTACTTCCTCATTTAGGTATTAAATTATTCAGGTATCGGGTAATTTAGATGCTGAGTTATTAAGATATTCGGTGGTTCAGATATTCGATCATTCAGATATTAGGCAGTTCAGGTATTAAGTCATTTAGGTACTGGATCATGTAAATACTTGCTTTGTTTAGATATTAAATTATTCAGGTATCAGTTAATTAAGATATTCAGTTATTGAGATATCCAGTGATTCAATGATTATGTCCTTCAGGTATCTGGCAGTCCAGATATTAAATCATTTAGGTACTGGATTATACAGGTACTTGCTTATTTAGGTTTTAAGCTATTCAAGTCTGAGTCCATTTAGACATTGAACTGTTGAGGTGTTAACTGTTAATTCATTTACATACTGGGTCATGTAGGTACCTACCTAGTTAGGTATTTAATTATTCAAGTATTAGTCAGTTTTGATATTGATTTATAACAGTGATTCAGGAATTAGATCATTCAGATATTAGGCAATACACATATTAGGTCATCCATGCATCAAATTAAGTATTAGAGCATCCACATGTCAAGTTCCACAGGTATTAGGTCATTTAGGTATGAAGTTATTTATGTATTTGGACAGTTTGGATTCGCGATTTTCACGAGTGTAAAAAAGAAGAACCTCGGCTTGATTCGAGTCGGAAAGTGATTCATAACCAGCGACGAAGCCCCTGGAGCCAACGGAGATGGAAGTTGAAGAGGACCCCACATTAAATCGGACCTGTCGGCGCCGTCAGCAACAAATCACCAGCCGGTCGAATCCTTTTGATTCTTTTAACGCGGCGGACACGTTGGATGAGCCAAAATGACTATCTGCTCCATCGTTTCGAGCATACGTACCTTCTGACAGCGTTTCTCAACCGGTAATGACATGGCGACCCGAATCACCGCTGTCCAAACTAACAGCAAGATATATTTTGTGTCGCGTCTTCTCATTTTTTGTTATGGTATTACAGGATGACAATTCTGCGATTCTGATTTAGGAATTTTAGGATTTTGGAATTTAGAGATTTTGGGATTTTGGGATTTTAGAATTTTAGGGAATTGGGGATTTAAGGATTTAAGGACTTTATGGTTTAGAGACTTTGGGGACTAGGAACTTTGGGATTCAAAAACTTTAGGATTTTTTAAATTTTGAACTTAGGAATTTTAAAGTTTCAAGACGAACAATTTTTTAATTTTTCTTACTTTGACACTTTAAGATTAATTTTTTAATTTCTTGTCTTAGGAATTTTAGTACATAAAGGCTACACTATTTTCTAATTTTTGGTTCTCCATAATCAATGAAAGTTTACGCAGCACGACTACACTATGAACTACTTTGCTCAATCTTAAACTCAAGTAAACCTCGACGACTTCAAAAACCTGACCATCGTATCGTAAATTAAAGTCCAGAAAAAAACACCGGTCGTAAGCGTCTTAATCAAGGAGTTAAATAACCATGGAGACGTCGGGTCGTCAATTCCCGATGAACGGCGAGGACAATCGCCAGCAATAGAACGGCCACACGCGGTCAATCGAGATTCCAGATGGTCGAGCTCTCTCGGTCGATACCTTAGAAAAGATTCGAACCGTTAGGATAGGAAGGAGCAAAAGGGGTCTTGGAGTGTTCAGCAGCACGCCTGGGGCCTCGTATAGAGGTTACGAAGCGCAGGAAAGCGCGCGGCGGATGCAAGAGTGTATTGCTCGCGAAGCCCGATATCTTCGACCACACCCATCTTCGCGCTCTCCTTTAGCTCTCTTTCGGAGAGAGGAAACGCTCTCCATGGAGAAACGGTCTGGGTTCTCAGGTATCACGGTGCTGCACCGGGTGGATCGACTCCGGCGCATTTGCATCCACGTTTGCTCCACTTGCTGCCGAAAGAATTAGCATCAGGGACAAAGGACGAGTGAACAATTTCGTTCCACCATGTTTGTTTCTTTGTTTCAAATATCTTCTTTTGTTCTGGGAGAATTACTGAATTTTGGAGTGTTGGTTATTTCGTACTTTTCTTAAAACTTCATCTCTTAAATATATGAACAAGATCAGTAAAAAATTAGCAATTACACTTATGTAAAGCAGAGACAGTAAAAAACATTATACAGTTTATTAAGATCAGTATCGGAAATTCTCACAAAATAATCGAGATATAAAATTGGTATACACCCTTTTTATAATGCATCGATCTCAGCTCATCTTCAGTATAAGAGATCATTAAACTGAATTATTTTACTAGAAAGAGAATCAGGAGAAAAATAGGATGTTCCTTGAACGATCGTACCTTGTACAAAAATTACTAGCCCCGTCGGCCATAAACGCTTCTTTCGGTATTAAAGCGACTATAATACCGCTCGAGTTTGTATCCGTTGAAGCAGCACGGAAAACACTTTTCTCTCCCTCGGACGTCGGGGAACGCTTAATGTAAGGCCAGAAACTCATTACTTTCTTCGTTCGCATATACCATGCAATTCCAGCTTGCATCCACTAACCGGATATTGATCGTAAACGAGCGAGATACTGTAAGTTCCAGTGAAAATTATCGGCTTTCCCTCGGGCGGCTTGAAAAATGCCTCCCGTATTGTATCGGGCGACAGAAAAATCACGGACGTTATAGAGAAACGTGGTATTAGGAAAAAGTAGAAAACCAAAAGCTAAAAGAAACGTTAAAGCGCTTCGAAATCATTCTATGCCGACTTTCATCGAGATAACGCGGATTATACTAATTTACTTTCTATTATCTATTTATCATCGTACTTTCTATCATTTATCAACATTACTCTTGTATTAATTGAACGGAAGAGGATTTTTTAACATTAATCAGGTTATTTATTGATAACAAGAATACTTTGTACTTGGTGAAATTTTTGTATCGTAACAAAAATATTAATTTGTTGTCTAGCTACCTAAATCTACAGCTGTTTAATTATGCAATCATTTTTGTGTCATATTTTGTACTTTTGACCTCGTTTGATAACAACTTTCATTTTTAATTATTAAATGACTCTATGAGTGTCGATTCTGTTCTATGTGTTTATGTGTCGTAAGGATTCCAACTTATGCTTTTAGTATCGCTCCTTCGATTATTGAATGATTCTATCAGCGAACCAGACGAAACAGAGACGGAACACGCAATCGCGTTTTTCACGCCACGTTAGAGTAGGATTCACGCTCTTTGAACCACGTCTCAATGTGTGAAACACCGCGTCGAAATGCTAGAGCCGTGGTAAAGTTTATCCTTCGGAGACGCCCGTTACGAGAGGACTATTTACGATCGTCGATTCGCGAGAAAGTCGCGGCGAAACAGATAATGCCGAGATTCGTATCTTGTTCATTCTCTCTGACGATTATTTTCGATTAAATGGAGCAAATCTTTCAGTCTCAAATTATCCCATTTTTCACATCGCTGACATAACCAAAATGTTCATAGGCATCATATATACTTGATGTCTCATTTAACACATGACATTCATAGGTAACATATTTAGTCAATATTTTATTGAACACGTATGATGTTCATGGGCATCATACATAGTTGATACTGTATTAAACATGTGACATTTATAGACAACATACATATGTACTTCATATTTTGTTAAAAGTATATTGACATTCATAGACAACATCATATATAGTTAATATTTTATAAAACATACATTGACGTCACATATATGTCTACGTACATTGACATCACATATGTCTACATACATTGACATCACACATATGTCTACATACATTGTCATCACATATGTGGCTACATACATTGACATCACATATATGTCTACGTACATTGACATCACATATGTGTCTACATACATTGACATCACACATATATTTACATACATTGAGATCACATATGTGTCTACATACATTGACATCACATATATGTCTACATATACGGACATCACATAATGTCTACATACATTGTCATCACATATATGTCTACATACATTATCATCACATAATGTCTACATACATTGACATCACATATATGTCTGCATGTACATGTACATATACGTACATACACTATTATGCATATTATACGTGTACTGATTGATACACCATTTGATTAGATATAGTTCTGCAATGTTTGCCTTCGATATGACGTAAATGTCACGGTAATCATTGACCATCGTTCCTTTCACGAGCAAAGCAAAAACAAATGTGTATCGACGTAACAATCCGTCACTCAGTTTTTTACTAGTAGCAAGAATGAGCTATCCCTGGGATACGCGTCCCGGTGTCCCGTTCCCGTACGTTCGGTTTCACGGCTGATTTACCGCCTCGACTTGTTGGTAATTGTTCGGGGCGTGGCGGGCTGTGTGTTACCGGCATCACGGCGATCTCCCACGCGTGAATGCCGTCGACTTATATCGATATATATCTCGTGGATTCGACCACGTCGTCGGGGATCCCGACATATACGCCCGCCGGCTTCATTTCAATAAACCGAAAGTCACGCTCGCGGCTGAGTCACCGCGAAATAAGAACGGGCGAAACCGAACGCTGTTCTCGATGCTGGATTTACCAATAAGCTGAATAAACGCTCTTGGGGCATCAGATAACTAAGCAGGAATTTTCTGATCTTTCGGATCTTTCGAAAACTTTTGATTTATTATTAGGTTATCGTTCAATTCATCTGGATATATTAATCATGTCTATGAAATCACAGATAAGTTGTTTAGAAAAATCAGGGACTAAGCTAAGAGAACAGTCAGTTTCAAGTATTGCAATTTGTAACTTGTTAAAAATTTATTTATTAAACTTTAGTTGAAAACTATTTGGAAGTATGTGAGAAATCTTGAATGAACTGACCTCAAAACATTTCAAGTACTTAAGGTGCTTAAAGGTCCTTATCTCACAGTAATTCCTCTAATAATACTACATTGATTAATAGGAAACCTGTGTTCCTTTGATTGGTCATCTTCATATTAAACTTGAAAGAAGGAGAGATTATTTAATTAAATAAAAATGATAACATTTAGATCTTTATGAAAATTAACAGTCATTAAGTAAAGATAAATTGTAGCACTTCATATCAAGTCCATGGTAAAATTCATTATGATACTTTATTACAATTCGTCTTCATGTAGATTTGAATTTTAGCGCCAGTCACGTGACGCCTTAAATTAATATGGCGGAAGCCTTGATCAGCGTTGCACCCTAGGCATATACCTAAACAACTCATGAAAAATAAACAATAAAATATTTCTAATGCTACAAATACCATCCAAATCTCCAATAAGACTTAACGAAGGTTATTTCTTTCCTAAATAAAAAGAATTGACGAAATTAATTTAAAGTTTGAGAAAATTAAAAAACATGAGTTGTATTCTATCAGCAGCAGACATAAACAGTAATAGTAATTTGCATCACCAAAAAAAGAGTTCGTTAAATCGTCTTCTCCCGAGTAATTTAACTCGACAGTTTTTGAGCAGTGCTGAAGTCCGGTCGAAAGGATTGGTGATCGATGGCCCGGACATTAATAAACATATTCCCTTGACGAAAGGTGGACTAATGTCGAAACGCTCGTCAGAACAAACAATCTGAAAATGATGATCGATGGTCGCACGGTAAATTGAACTCGCAGTTCCGTTGGAAGATAATGAAGATATACGTCCACCCACAAAATGAATTTCGGTCCGGACCCTGTTTCTCAATTTTTACCGAAAGCATTTTATCATGAATGTATGCTCTCTTCTAAAGGATATCGTCTCGTTCATAAGGTTCATAAAGAACGAGGTTTTCGGTCATGAGGTTCTTTTCGCAACATGAGTTGCATATTTCATAAACCCATAAATTTTCTACCGATCTTTTATACCGTAACCTTATAATACCGTAACTTTTGTAGCGTTCCATGCTAAGTATAATATAGGTGGAACCCGTTGACGAGAAACGTCGATTTCGATGATGACAGCGAACGTGTTAATTGCCCCTTTGAACCGTGATCCCGTTCGTTTTCGTCTAAGCGGCGCGTTAACCGGTCTCGTTACACACTCCCACAACACGCACACACAGTGGCTGAGAAAAAAGAAAGGGGATACACGACGATTGCATAACGTTTATCCGTATTTCTCATGGATACCCATAAGCCGTGCTAACGTTCGGTTCGTATGGCTGTGCTTTCGCCCGGTTCCACACTCCCGGAGCTCTCTCGCCGAGCCGTTCGAACGGTTACACATATGCGAGAGTTCTCTGTGCCACACCCAGGTCACAACACCACCGGTAGAATATTTTTTTTTCCGCTCTGCAGAACCGCTGATACGCTATCTCTCGCTACCGCCATCTTGGTACTGTTTGACGGGTGAAAGACAAAGAATTTTTCGTTTCGGCACGATGGAAAGTTACCTGTACAATTTCTTGCTGTTAACAACCGTGCAATTTACGCGGACGTACAATCATTTTCATATTTCACGAGGTTTGAGTGATGATAAGGGGATTTGCAGATTGGTATGGGGATTTTATAGTGCAGGAAGTGTTTAGGGACTTTGGGTTATAGGATTTGGTTTATAATTATAGTTCAAATAGAAATTTAAAAATTGGTAAACTTGAAAATTTTTTAATAAGATCCAAGTTTAGTCAACATATGCTGAAACAAACTTTCAATAAAAATTAAAAATTCCATTTTATATTATAGAAGTTCGAAATTGAAACGACGGAAGTCATGCAATATTAAATTATGATCCAGACCTCCCTATAAAATATAAAATTGAACAACAAAACATTATATAATTCAGTATAATTATTCTCCATGAGTCATCAGTTTTCTGGTTAATCGCCTCTCATTTCATCGTTCCTTCAAGCCACACCGGATCTGTCCTCTGTAACTGCTGTTTCGCTTTGAGAAAAAGCCATGTCCCCTCGGTTGCCGTTGGTGGTAGCCGGTTCGTCGGCTTCCTGGTGAGAGATGCCACGTTTTAATGAATATTACTCACGCACGCGATATCCTGCGAATCGCTTCCGATCGTACGATCCGATTCGTCCGATCGAACGTTGCCGATATTTCATCGTTAACCCGGCTCGAAGGCTATCGTTGATGTGACACAAGACCTTCTTTTTCATCCTTTAATTGGACTTGCTTACATTTTCTTTTTTCTTTTCAAAATGTAAATCGCGACGACTCTTTCCACGAATCTCGCTACTGGAGGCCAATAAATTGTGTCGAACGATCGATCGCTTCCAGCGATAACTTATGAAGTTTCCAGTTCAGATTATACATCGCGTGCAACACGAATTTGTCAGACACTTTTCGTGTCCTCGAGATTTTTTCTGGATATGTGTTTTAATATCCGAGAACTTCGGGTCGTTGCTTCGTCGTGATTTATTTTTCTCGGAGTTAGTTAATCTCGCAGGGACGAACGTGATTTATAGCGTACTCCGTTATTTTCATCGGGTACCAACGAAATTGTTCCGTTTAATTTTAGAACTCGAGTTTCAAGTTCAAAAATGACTAAATACTATTAAAAATATTTGGAAGTTTTTTTGATACAAGGAGAGAAGATATTTTTCTTTTTTTGATCTAATATAAGTTATCATTTACTGTGTCCATTCAAGCGACTGTCAAGAGGTTGAAGAATTTTAATTATTTTACTAAACTCATTAATTTTACATAAATTGTTACGTGTCTCAAAAATACGAATGTTTCTTCCTCGTACAAAAATGTACAACATATAAATTTCGTCGATTTAAATTTACAAAACAAAACTTTTGACATGGCAATAAATCTGAATGGAAATTGAACAAGTCATCAAAATTAAGAAGTGGAAGCCGCGATACAGGTATTCAAAGTTGATGGAATATCGAAACAAGTTTTCAAAGCGTCCTTCGGATCACGGGAAATAAAAATATGAGTCTGAACGAGAAACTTAAGCAAGGTAAAAAGAGGCCTGCAGCGATTCGATAATCGCGTAACGAAAAAAGAATTGCAGAAAATGAACGAAAGGAAAACCAGTCGGTGATCATCGTTCTATATTTGTATTAGAAAACATTCTCCAGCGAAAACGTTGGAATCGCGAACTGGAATCGAGAGCGCAGTAATCGTAAAACCGTGGAAAAGATCGTGGAAGCCGGGATACTGCGATAATTAGATGATCGGCGAAAAAATTCAAGTGCATTTGCATAATCCGGTTAATTACGCGCGAACAATCCTGCTTCGATCTCCACTGGATTTTATCCGATCGTGGGCAAACAGATTGGTAGATTCTTACATTTTTTATTTAAGTATATGGATTCTCAAGTTTATGTCTTAACATAAACTTTTGATGTCAAAACATCAAAAATTAAAATTTGATTAATGTTTAAAATTTAGTCAAATGTATAAGACTGTATTTTAAATGCAGTTAACTGAATTTGCACTTCAAAATAAATTTGTTGTTAATGAAAGTATCAAATTTTCGATTAAAATTGCCAAGAGACATAAACATCTTTTTGCCTTAGACATAATTCTATCATACACAGATATATTAAAAAAGTTTAGAAAATCGTTTGTCTACAAAGCTTTGCCTCTACCAAATATTTTATGGCCTACCAAGAGAAGTAATTTAAAAGAAGTCCACTTCTTACGCTACTCATATTTTTGCCGTTCCCTTATCATCTTCCGTAATTTATGCAAATTAATTGAAATCTCTCTGCGGTGAAAGTTTGATAGTACTTTTAGATCCAATAGAAACCTCAGAATTTTCTGTGTCATCTTCGCATTTCACGCAACATAACACTTGCAAATACACTAATTATTTAAAATTCCTTTCGAGTGAAAGTTTCCTAATAAAACATCTCCCTAAGAAAAATCCGAAAGTTTCGTTTATAAAACACTCCACATAATTCGTCACAGTTTATGTAACATTTGCATAAATATAAAATTTGTCTCGCTCGATAGGATCTGCTTTCTTTCCAGTAAAAGTATAATCTTCAATTTATTGGCAAATAAATTTGAAAGTCCAGTCAAAATAGTAATATTTATCTCTTTACGATTTATGTAAGCCATCAAATTTTGTGAGCCATACAATATTTACGAGTGTACGCTCGAAAGGATCCGAGTAATTAGTTGAAACTTTGTTTCGGTGAAAGTCAGACAATAAAGCACACTTGTCATAAGAAAATTTTAATGTCTTTATCGCTGAATATTCAAATTTTCACATTTTACATAACATTTACATAACGTTTTGAAAGTCCGACATTTTTGGCCACGTTTGAGGCCAGCATTTTAGGGAACATGCTACCCACCCATCAATTGTAGATTCTGACCGATCTTTATGTTCAATGATTGCCGATGATTGAGTCGGCGAGAGGTAATTTGTACGGCGCGAGTTTAAGGTCGATTATACAGCAGTCGTACGAGGGTCAAAGTTCGTGTAGGATTCGCGAAATTCTCTTGCGAATAACGTGGATGTAATTCGTGCATACTTAACAGTGTTGTAATTTCCGCTTTTTTGCGGCGGTTCAAACGATTTTGGGTAACGGGAAAATTTCGAACTTGTTGCATTAACCTGGTTCTTACCGACATCGCGTGAAATCTTTCATCGATTTCCGGTTAGCCGAAACACGACGTGCAAATTATGTGTTGAGCATTTCACGCGATCGTTTGATAATTTTTTGCGGGTAAGTGATTCAACGAATACAAACGTACTTTATGTGCTTTTCAAGGTAATCAATTTTTGTATCAATTATTTAGAGTGGTCATATAAAAAGATATTTTAATAAAAATTTAAGAGAGGACATTCAACCCAATCAGTTAGTCTGCTGTTTCATGAATTACTCTTTTAGTAAAACATTTATTTATTGAGGAATATAGTTAATGTGTAAACGTAAAATTTTTTTATTTGCAAGACAAATATATTTTATATAACAACGTTGAAATTAATGAGATAAAGAGAAAACATCTGTTTTGACTTATAGTCCTGTTGAAAGTTGATAGATCAACAGAAAGAACATTAGAGTAAATGTAATATTTATTAATTATCTCTTTCTGTAAATTTTCATACAACTCCTAAAAAATGACTTAGGAAAAAATTAAAGAAAACAGTATTTTGTGCAATCAGTGTTTCGTACAAGTCTTTACATAATATTAAAAAGTACCTATTTTTGAACAACCACATTATGTCTCCCCAAAAAGAAACTTCATCATAAAAGTGAAACTTTGCGACTATCATAAAACTGGCACGAAAATATTAAGTCTCTCGATCAAGCGAGCAGAAGAACCAAGGAATTCGTCTCTTTTTCTACTTCCGCCGGCATGATACTTTCTAAAATCATTTCGTCAAACGCTCGAGATCGGTTTCGTAAAAAAGGAACGTTTTAAACATAGTATCCTTTCTAAGGAATATAATTACACAACTCCGGGGCTGGAACATATTGCGCACGATTAATCGATTTCTTGCGAGCAAATGAGAAGATCTTGCTATCGAAAGACAGGCTTTAATAAAAAATGGTTCCATCAATCGATCACACGTTAACAACTGGTATGAAGGCAATTAGAATTTCTTACGAGATCATCCGGTCTTCGTTCACTGAAATCGTATCGAATCGTCGAGGGAAATACTCATCACTTGAATCCTTTTGATTACACCGCGAGGAATTTTCCTACCTGGTATAAATCGTCGGGAGAACCATTTCGAATCTTTGAAATATCCAGCTGTTTAATTTTTATTTGATTTTTCTTTCAATTCGTGTCATTAATTATAGCTCAAAGATTTAGTTAAGTTCTATGTTGTATTATAAAATGTAATTTGTATAATATAATATAATACAAGTATAATATAAACTATTGTTCAAACATTATAAATTAGCTGATTTTACACTTAAAGAGTAAAAAATTTGGGGACGAACTTAACTCTGACATTGGTCATGCGCAGTCGACAATGAAATTGCACTGCGCAGGACGTCGCTGCGCACAAGCTCTATTATTCGCAACTGCGCATGTGTTTCGTATTGTAGGTTTCGAAACTATTTCTCTAAGACCCTATATAACCTACTATATATAATCCCATATAATCATGTGCGTGTTCTGATTCTGACAAACATCCACCATCCCCAAATTAATTTCCCTACCCAATTTTAACAGTCATCAAATCATCACCAACATCAAATACGACTAAACGAGACAATCAACGTTGTTCCTTTTACAACTCAGTTCCTAGCTTCCTGAAAGTCTGAATAAGGCCGAGAACGAGTCTGAAACACAGATAAAATGAAATCCAGCGGTTGGCTGACGATTCCCAAGGCGGTGGTTCGTGCAACGCGGACGAGTTCCCCAGCTCTCGCGTTTTTTCGCCGGCGGACGACTCGATTAATCGGTCGTAATTGGCCAGGCTGGGTTGCGTGACTGGAAAGGACTCGGTCGAAGAAAATCCAACGATGATTGTCGTCTGTATCGGGTTTGGTTCGTGGTTTTTCCGGTTCGCCAGCTGTCGCTTGTACGCGGAAGAAAATTGTTCTACCGCGCGACACGGAGGAATCTTCTTATGCAAATCGAGAGATCAGGTTGGCTAATTACCTACTCGCTTGTCATGGATGTTCCTGCGAATCGTGTGACAGATCTGGTTTCGAAAGAAATGAAAGCAATGATAATGACGTCTTCCAGACCTGTATTTGCACGCCGATCTAATTTATTATTAATCTTCTTGAATATTTTTAAATAGACGATTGTCAGTCATTAAGGTGGTCGCTCGCCTATGAAATTTACATAATTCTCGTATTTCAAAAAGAACAACACAAAAATTCACTACATGTCGCTTAACATATACAAGAAAAGCATTTACTAACATTTAGCATTTGACAGATACATTTGCTGGCATTCACTGTAAGAGTCTTAAAATGAAATTTAATCATACAAGAGTATAATATGAATTATTAAGGAAAAACTTGTACGATCTTAAACAAAAATCATACAAGCTGTTGTGATCTTAAATAAATCCAGTCACTCCAAGTCTTTACTAATTACATTTTATTTTTTAAATAAAAGTATAATGTGAATTATTTAGAAAAAGCTTGTATAATTTTAAATAAAGATCATAGCTATTATGATCATAAAATAATCCAGTCACTCCAAGTCTATATTAATTACATTTTATTTTTTAAACCAGTACCTTGATTAAAAAATATTCTCATCACGCAGCAATTCAGAGGCTAGAATTCCATCAAGCATTCACCGTCCGTGTAAATCGATCTAATAGGTCTTCCGAACGGTTCGCCGGGACAAATACGACCCATCCCGCCTGGGGTCGTGGTACGCCCATTCGCCGATAAATTTCCCGCAAAGTGGAATCGGCGTCGAAAGCTGCGGGACGCCATTCGCGATCCGGTGGATTCCCCTGGAATCGCGTACCAGGAATTCAACGGGGAATTCCAACGGCTCCGCAGAAACGCAGTCGACTTTACGAGCGCCTCGAACTTCCGGAATTTTTCTATTCCTTCCGGCGAATCATCGTCGTGGCTGCCCGTTCTGCCGCCACCGGTTTACAGTTAGACCCCGAGATATACAGGGTGTGGCTGCGATCGGGCTAAAGGTGATTCTTTCAAAGGAAAAATGATGGAATGATGTTCCTTTTTCTTTTATTTCAACACGTACGGCCTTATTCGTGCATAAGACATATGCTTGAGACTTGCGATGAAATAACGACCGTGGTATTGAATTTATTACATTGGAGTCACAGCAATAATTTCTAACTGTTAGGTCCTTGGAAATTTTTTTAAGGTTATGTTATGTGGGTTTATTGTCTGTTCTTTTTAAAGACTAGTTGGTTCTTTTTTATAAGATCTGTATTAAGTTGATTTGGTAGTTGATTTTGGGATTTGAGGTATTTTAGTAGTGTAGGACGTTTTGAGGATACAGTAACTTAGTTCACATTACAAAATGAAGGATCAGACATTTTATGTCAAAAGCAGTAACGTGTACATGCAGTCATTTTTAAAAGACCTTAACTCCAAAAGAATTACAGTTTTATAGAACGTCACCCAACCTTAACTTCATAAATCTTGTTACTGTCGATACTAATATTTTCCCACATGGAAAAGGATTAAAGAATAATGCCGCAAAAGCACCTGCAGAGACCTCAAGGACTCGTCATAACGAAAATGGCGATTACCCACGCCTATCTTCCCATAAAAAGTCCAAGTAGCCGTATATCTGTCGAAGTTAACTGTAAATCCTCTTACGAAGGAGCCTAACCCGGTGTCTCTCAGCGTGGACTTAACGCGGGATTTATACATGTTAATACGTCGATCGTCGATATAACGGCGGAATAAATAACTAATTGCAGACAGAGAACCGCGTCGAAAATCCGATGACCGTAGCTTGTTCGAGGCGTGCCATGACCTCTGGTCACAAACGAAAAATTACTAGGAATTAGAAAACTCTTGTATGGTGCTTTTAATCCTAACTGTGTATGCTGGCGTGGTCGTAACGATGGAAGTGACGGCGTATGTGGTCACCCTTTCTATATAAGTACATTTCCTGATCTGAGACTTTGTTGTTGAGAAAATTGAGGTTTTATTAATGAATGTTATTGGAAGATGTTTTTGCAGTTATAAGTCCAAACTTTTTGTCAAATTTGCATACATGTATCATACATAATTATGCAAATTTATTAATCCACTGAAAAACTACCTATCTAGTGTCAAGGATGTAGAAACGTTGATACTTTGAAGCTATCATTTTGTGATATCTTTTATCTGACTTTAAAATGAGTCATTTTGATGTTACGAACAATCGGGTTTACTATAAGAATTAGTGAAGATTAAACCTCAAGCCTAATGTACCATAAATGTCATTTACTAAGTACACCACCAAATCCTGCCAAATATTTCAAAATCATCCACTTAGCCTAATAGACCAAAAGCCACCTTTTTCACAAAGCAAACGTTTCTTGCAATCCGAGCGATTGTTAAGACATCACGGTCCACCGTAATTACCGAAATCACCTCTAGCACCGAATTTATTCGGCGCATTACGAGTGTTTTTTTCGCTCAAATCAAAGAGAGACGAAAGCTCGAGCGTCATGGTGTCTCCTCGTTTCGTTGATGAGGTACCTGATGAGACCCCTCTTTTTCATTCGATTCGGTGAATAACCCAGAGCTGCCACCGTGGCGATTCAACCTGCGACTCGTCATTACGTGTCGTCGTGCATTAACGTCGTCGAAGGGACGTTCCAGCAAGATGAACGTTCAGGTAGCCAAGTTTGCCGAGCTGCGACCGTTAATCGCGAAGATCATCTGGCCACAGGTGCTTCGAGTCTCACCTTCGTCTTCTTCCCCATGGCTCGACCTTTCACCTCTGACTATGGACCCAGAGCTTTGATCGCTCGTAACATTCTTCTTATTATCCTTGGTATTACAACATACTTGGGAGTGGACCTTTTAATTGACCTATGAAATTGTGACTTACTTGCTCAACTCGTTGAGTTTCTATACAAACGTTATAGTGATATTCAGTGTAGTGAAGTTATCCTTCTAAATCCACATATCTTAAATAACTGTACTGTCTATACACCAATAGCAAATCCCTTCATCCCCATATCTCCAAATCTCCAAACTGAAACCTGTCTCAATATTTACCAACGAAATAGAAATGTACGAAGTACACTCTTTTTACCACACCGCCATTTTCTTGAAAACATACCGTGTTCTCCCGGCGCATGTGCAAGATACGGTCGTTTGGTTGCGGCATTTCGATCTCGAAAACTACCGGTTCTCGCGAGGGAAAGAAGAAAACAAAATGGAAGGATATCAAGAGAAACGAACGCAATTTCTTCTTCCGTATGATTTCTTCAGCATCGACGAAATTGACGACGGCCATCAAACACATCGTTGGCGGTACGATGCGGTTGCGGAACCCTTTGAGGATGCTTACGTGATTCGCCAGGAACAAACTCGGCTCTTGTATCGATTCGAATCGAGACGAGGCAACATTCGGTTTACGTGGATCGAGGAAAGATCGAATCTGTGGTTCGTGCATGCTTGTAGCGGCGTGGATGACTTCATTCGTCGCATTTAACCGATTTCGTGGCTCTTTTAGGCTGGCTTGTTTCTCGACAAAAAAGACCACGTCACGAAATCCACGCATTAACGAGATTCTTTTCTGCCAAGTAACTCGTTCTGGGTTGATGTTCAATTAAATCTCGAAGAATTTAATGACAGTGAAGCTGTTCTCAAATGTACAACCTTGTTTGTGGAACAAGCTACGACATTCCTTGAAAAATTGAAGGTTGAAGCGAAAGATTGAAAATCAAAGTACTGTATATTTTATGAGTATCATTAAATTATTTCAGACATGAATTTTCTTATGCTACAAATATTACAGGACCTTATTTGATACCTGAAGAGTCAATTGGATTTAAGAATCGATTAGAATCTATTGGGTTTAAGAATAAATTACAGAACTTGAAGAATAAATTGGACAGCAAAGAATGAACGTCGTTGAAATTGTACAATATGTGTCATATGTGTAAATATTATTATAGTACTTTAGGGATTGTTCTATATATATGTACATATGTGTAGAATAATACATGAAGTACTATAATAGTAAAGTACATAGTATATGCACTATAATATAAGTAATAATATAGTACGTAGTATATGTACATATGTGTACATACGTGTACATATAACCTAACAGATTAAAAGACGAAATTGCAATATTATTCTTAACAATCTTCATCATATCTGTATGCTGACCATAAACGTAACAAAAAGTCCTCACCCTCATAGTCAAAGCATGAAAATAAAGGGTGGTGAAAGTGAAGAGTGATTAAAGTTCACCCGACCTATTATTCCCCAAGTACATGCACTTAAACTTGAACTCAAACTACAAACAACCTGAAAGGCCATTGTCGACAGTCAGAAATCACACGGATTTTTATCAGTCGTCGAAACAGCTGAAAACACAAGCCGTATTCAAATTTCGTCGTAGAAGTACGCACACGTGGTTGTGCCTCGTTAGCTGGCTGCAGAAGCGCTAGCGAAAGAAGCGGACAGGTTCAGGTGAGAGGCACTCCCGATGCTGAAGCCGGGGCTAAACGAGGACGGACAACCGAGAGTGCATCAACGAACCGTGTGTTGGGTTTCGCATAGTTTATCAATGCGCGTAGGCTGCTTCGAGAACACCGGCGAGGCAATAGATTACAATTATCCGAACACGCCTGGCCAAACGTGGGAGTAAACGGTGCTGCCACGATCAACGGCCACCATAGATCGAATTCTCGCCTCTTCTGTTTCTTGCCTTATTCGTTCATCCTTAAGACGATGAAATAACCGGGGAGTCGAAACTTGCTATTCATTGTTTTCTAATACTTTTCAACTACAATCTGTTTTCAATGTGGAAGGACAATTTTTGATTATGTGAGGTGAGAGTTTAGTTAGGCGAAAGGACTCTAATTTGTGCCTTTTGACTGTCAAGTTTGTTTTTGGTTCTCCAAAGAGTTGTGTTTGGGAATCTGAAGAAAATTTGAATAGAAAAAATAATACCACAATTCGCTTACAAATATTGACAATAAAATTGTGTTAAACTGACAAAATAAGGTCCAGGAATTCACACTACTTTTTCAGAATTTACTCTTTATGCAAACATTTTGTTAATGTCAGAAGCCAGACCGCGTATTTCCATACGAATACGTCCGCAGAAACACGCAGCATTTGAATTATTAAAGACGTCCCGGGACATACGAGGCGGGGTTGAAAGAAACATTTTTCAGCGCTGAGTTAACACGCCATTGTCTCTCCTCGATTTTCATATCAGCGTTGTTTCCTCTTTGGTGAACAAAAATAAGAAGGAAATCGTTCGACTGAACAATCGCTGGCGATATATCAAGTTTTCATTCGAAACTCCCAGGTCATGTATCTGAAATCGGTACAGATTTAATTCTGGACCTAATCTGAATGGTTATTTGCGACGTCGAGGTTGGTTTAGCATAAGTCGGAGGTACGTTCAAGGGGATCATGTGTATGGGATGATGAAGATGATCGTAGCTTTCGTAGACCTTTGTCTTGGGATCGTTTCCGCGATACGGAAACGAATCAAGCAGAAATCGAATCACGGCAGGGACTAACGGTACTGAAGATTGCGGAACAATGCGAAAGAATTCCGGTAGGACTTTGTGGAGTCTGCAGAAATTAGCGACTCTTCTTCAATCAGACGTTATTGCTTCTTTAACTGCTACTTTCTACGTGATGACTTTTGCATTATCGTCGACTTTTTGCGAAAGTTTTTATATGATTATGAAAATCGTAATCATGGAAATTTTCTTGAAGAACGAGAATTTTTAATTTTAGTTAAAATCGAGGATTTTTAACTTTAACTTTAATTTTTAACTTTGGTTAAAATATTGTTGTAGAGTCGTGAAATGAGGGTAGGTTTATTTTGTAATGTTTGATGTTATTTATTCCTCCGGCAGTTCTTACAGCAACAATGTATAATTAAACATACAAATTTCCTCGCCAAGAAAAATCAGTGCACGCTGCTCAATGATTCATGCTGCCTGGTTGCTTGGAGACTTTAAGATTCGAGAGGAAACGACGAGGATCCGCCGCGGTGTACGTGCGTTCACAACTGAATTAGCCGTGGTCATTGTTTGAATGGGGAAAAAAGGCGAAGAAATATCGAACCAATGTAAATACGATAAAAATCCACGCGTCATCCGGTTGGCTGTCGATGTTGATATTTCTGAGGGCAACTTAATGCTTACTCGATTGGAAACAATGTTAAGGCGATTCATTGATTTTCTTCGAATAATTAGTTTATTATGCTTGCCAAGGGAGATTCAATCGTTTTCATTCTGATGCAATTTCATGACAGAAAAGTTTCATAAAATGGCACTTGTAGTACATGAATTTAAAGCTTGAAGCTTCATAAATAACCCTACATAAGCATTTTAATGATATTTTTAACATAAAATGGCTGCTGTGTAATTACATGAAAGAATCAACTTTAAATTACATCGATTTAGGAACATTTAAATTCTGACACAAAAATTCATGACAGAAAAGTATCACAAAATGGCGCTTATGATACATGAATTTAAAGCTTGAAGATTCGTCAAGAACCCTACATAAACGTTTTATTGGTATTTTTAGTACAAACTTCCTGATTTCCAATTATAAGAAACAATCAACATAATGCACATCGGTTTTGAAACATTTAACTTCAGATATAATATCATGACAGAAAAGTATCACAAAATGGCACTTATGATATATCAATTTAAAGTTTGAAGCTTCATAAAAAAGTCTACATAATTGTTCTATCGATATTCTTAGTGCAGAACAATTGATTTCTAATTGCATAAAACAATCACTCAGCCCACATAAAAAGAAGAAAACACTAAATTTGAAAATAAAATTTCATTACTTCTATCTGTAGTAATAGAAATTGTTCTCAATGAATCTCCAAGTAATAATACTTCAAAATCTGATATAAAAATGCCCAAAAAGTTGTATAATAGAAACTATAGAAAAAACCTTCCTCGCATGGAAGATGACTTATGAAACACCCTATAGTTGTATCAAGTTCTCTCGAAATTTCAATATAAACATTCTAAGTAACTTCAGTAAATAAACTAAAGTAATTTAACAAAGTTAATAAATGTTCCTCATAAAAAACCAAGAAACCAAACAGCGCACAATGATCCACCGGTCCCCGAATCGACAGAACGATAGTCATCTGGCACTAATTGCGACCGATAATTGGCAAGATCATCGACGCTCACCGTTCGACGGCTAAGAACGCGTCGAAGAGTCAAAGAAAAGAAAAAAAAAAGAGAAACAAAGCGCAAACAGTCGATCGATCAAAGATACAATTAGCAGTTGCCAGCCATGCGATCCGGTCCATCCGAACCAGTCTCGCTCGTTCGCAGCTTGGTGCGCGTTTAATTGAGGCTAATTACGCCTCAAGGCCGACTGACGACTTTATTCGCCCCTCGAGGATGTTTGTAATTTCCCGAATTACTTTTAACGCGGAAAGAAGCAGACCGGGGATGGTTCGCTCCTTGTAGTTACATCTAAAGGCTGGCTTGTTGCTGCTTTTTCGGTCTCTTTTAATTCTGAATAATTGCGGGGAACTGTTGAAAAGTATACCGAATCGTGGAACGCGGTGGATTATTCCTGGAGACCGAAAGAAACTGATGTGCTGCGTGTTTTGGTACCGTGATGAGATTTTAATACTTTGTAATTTTGGAGTTGTACTTGAGAGTTTAACATTTTTGGGAGAATTCAGAAGAGTTGTACTTATTGAGAGTTTAACGTTTTTGGAAGAATTCGGATTTTGTCGAATGAAAATTTGAGGTTCGTGAAAATATGAGGAAGCAACCTAAGATTGGTTTAAATGTTAAGGACTAACCAAAAATTGATTAAGATCTTAGGAAACTTTTTTGTTTATCCCAATCTTCTTTAAATAACAATGACATTAAAATCATAGGTCACAGTAAAAATAATTATGTAAAATTACTGCTATTATTCTATGCTACATAATCGATCAAAATCTAATATTTATCATTGTTCAAATGAAATAGGTTATTCTACAAAATACTGATACACCCTCATCATATAAATCACATATTAACATCTAACCCCAACTTTGAATTAAGATTGACTTCATTTGAAACAAAATTAACTTAACTTTCTGATTAACTTTCAAATCAACGAATTCACAAAATGTTTCAACAGTAACGTATCGTCATAATCACAAAATTCATCCTTCTGTTACAATTTTCTTCGTACCACTTCCACTTAACAACCACTGTATGATTGATCGAATTGCGATGACTCGTTTCGAGTCTGCTAACGAGCATGTTACGAACTTATGATTACGATGCTGTACTTCCTGAATCATCAAGGATAATTGAATCGACGCGATTAAACACTTTTTGATCGTTTCGTCGTTCCAAAATTTAGCGCGATGCAATTCAGGTGCAACGGCGGGTAAATACAGTTATGCACTTTGTTAACGATTATCGTTGACGTGTTTTACAATTTACTTTATACTGTTTGTTTCGTTCGTTGTGAAGACAATGTATTTATAATTTTGAGACTGTCTGTTCTTTCGTCTAAATTTGAGACAATCTGTATTTTTTTATAAATTTGAAACAATCTGACCTTTCTTATAAATTTGAGGCAATCTGAACTTTTTATAAACTGTCTTATAAATATGAAACAATATGTACTTTTTTATAGATATGAGACAATCTGTACATTTTTATAAATTCCAAGCAAATTGAACATTTTTAAATTTCAAAAAATTGTAACTTTTTATAAACTTGAAACAATTTGGATGATTATAGTTAGCATCAACAGCAGATGAAGTAAACATGAAAATTCTTTTTGCAGGTTTCACCGGAACCCAATGCGAGATCGACATAGACGAATGCGCCGCAAAGCCATGTCTGAATGGAGGAGTCTGCACCGACCTGATAAACTCCTTCAAATGCACCTGTGCGAACGGTTTCGCCGGCTCCCACTGCCAAATCAACATAGACGACTGTGCCTCCTCACCCTGCAAAAACGGCGGAATTTGCCAGGACTCCATCGCGAAATACACCTGCGAGTGTCCTCCAGGATTCACAGGAGCCTCCTGTGAGACGAACATCAACGACTGCCAATCGAATCCCTGCCACAGCGGGACCTGCATCGACGGAGAGAACAGTTTCAGCTGCAATTGTTTCCCTGGATTCACCGGCAAACTGTGTCAAACGCAGATCGACGAGTGCGAGAGTAACCCCTGCCAGTTCGGAGGAAGATGCGAGGACAGGATAAACGGATATCAGTGCATTTGCAGACCGGGGACTTCCGGTATCAACTGCGAGGTGAACGTCAACGAGTGCTACAGCAATCCCTGTAGAAATGGAGCCAGGTGCATCGACGGTATCAACAGGTAAATAATTTTATTTCTGGTTAAGGTTTAGTCATTTTCGATATTCTTGAAATTCCTAAATTTTCAAGCATTCGTTAAGTTTCCAAATTTTCAGATTCCCAGAATGTGACATCCTAAAATTTTCATGTTCTTCTTTGAGCTTCTTCCATGTTTTTTAATCTCTACATTTCCGAATTTTCTAATTTTCAAATTGAGTTTAAAGATGTTTACATCCCCAAGTTCCCAAACGTCTAACTGTGCATTCTTAAATTTCTAGCTCAGTCTATATTTACACCCTTTCTGGCTTTCAAATGTTCAAATGTCCAAATGGTCCATTACCTTGAGTACAACTATTTCCTAGAAAATCCAGATCTGCTGGCACTATCTTAATAACCCCCGCAACAGTGAGTTTAAAGTCCTCGCTGTTACTGCATTCTCACATGATCTTGTAGGTACTCCTGCGAGTGCGAGCCAGGTTTCACGGGTCAGCATTGTGAGACGGATATCAACGAGTGCGCCAGCAACCCTTGTGCCAACGGTGGTCGTTGCATAGACCTGATAAACGGCTTCCGGTGCGAATGTCCACGTGGTTACTACGACGCTAGATGTTTGAGCGACGTGGACGAATGCGCGAGCAATCCTTGCGTGAATGGCGGCACCTGCGAGGACGGGGTGAATCAGTTCATCTGCCACTGTTTGCCCGGTTACGGGGGCAAAAGATGCGAGGCGGACATCGACGAGTGCGGCTCGAATCCTTGCCAACATGGCGGCACTTGCAACGATCACCTCAACGGCTACAGCTGCAAATGTCTGCCTGGTTACGCGGGAACGAACTGCGAGACGAACATCGACGATTGCGCTAACAATCCTTGCCAGAATGGCGGCTCCTGCATCGATCTTGTCAACGATTACAAATGCGTGTGCGAGCTGCCTCACACGGGCAGAAACTGCGAGGATAAACTAGATCCTTGTTCACCAAACAAGTATGGGCTTCAACGGTTATGGATAAGTAACGTGGACCCCGATGTAGCTAGCTGTGTTTTAGCCTCAGACCATACTGAGCTATTTCGCAGAGGAGTTCTTTGGATTAGAGCAACTTTGTAGCCTTTAAACCTTGTAACATTTTTAATGGAGGTTTTACTTTTTTTGGCTGCAGAGGGTGAGGTTTTGGTTTGGAGACCGGAAGGGAGAACCTAAATTCCGATGCTCTTGTAGAGCTATCAAGGGAGATGTAGAGATTTCGAGTGGTTAAATTTAGAAGTTTGAAGATTTGGGAATTTGGAAATTTGAGGATATGAAAATTTAGGAATGAGGTTTAAATATTGAAGTTAGAGATTTGTTAGCGTTTGAAAAATTGAAGAATTAACAATTTTGTATATTGAGTAATATAAGAAATATAGACTAAAGAATTAAGAAATCTAAGAAATTGATAATTTAGTAATTGTGAAATTCAAGATTTAAAAAATTTAAGAATATCTCAAAAATTAAAAAATTGATTTACAAAGTTGAAAGTTACAAAATTTAAGAATTTGGAAACGTGGAAAATTTAGGAATTAAAATATAGAAATACAGAAATACTCCTGACTCCAACTTCTACCCAAACCAATCCTGCCCTGATTTCTACACTAGTCAGCAATCAAGTTGTTAGTTGTAAGAATAAGTCAGAGACTAATAAATTCGCCAGTATCACAGCTAGCTCTATCCGGAGTAAAATAATCCATTAATATGTCAAACTTGACCTAACATCATTTTACGATTGCAGATGTCTTCATGGCGCCAAGTGTTCACCGTCATCCAACTTCCTCGACTTCGCCTGCACCTGTTCGGTCGGTTACACCGGCAGACTCTGCGACGAGGACGTTGACGAGTGCGTGATGACATCTCCGTGCAGAAACGGTGCTACCTGCAGAAACACCAACGGATCTTATCAGTGTCTCTGCGCGAAAGGATACGAAGGACGAGACTGCATCATCAACACCGACGATTGCGCCTCCTGTAAGTACATACTTGAAATCAACACTTCGGTTCACTATTTCTTCAATGTAATTTAACCACAATGAATTTCTTACAGTTCCCTGTCAGAATGGTGGCACCTGCCTAGACGGTATCGGCGACTACACTTGTCTCTGCGTGGATGGTTTCAGCGGCAAGCACTGCGAAATCGACGTGGACGAGTGTCTGTCGCAACCTTGTCAGAACGGTGCTATCTGCAAGGAGTACGTGAACTCGTACACGTGTCAGTGTCAGCTCGGATTCTCTGGGATAAATTGTCAAACGAACGACGAGGATTGCACGGACAGCAGCTGCATGAACGGCGGGAAGTGTATCGACGGTATCAACAACTATACCTGCGTTTGCAAACCGGGCTATACAGGATCGAACTGCCAGTATCGTATCAACGAGTGTGATAGTTCGCCCTGCTTGAACGGAGCCACGTGCCATGATCATATTCAGTATTACACTTGTCACTGTCCGTACGGCTACACGGGAGCCAGATGCGACCAGTATGTCGATTGGTGCGCGGATAATCCTTGCGAGAACCAGGCCACGTGCGTGCAGCACAAGAACAAGTACCACTGTAATTGCTCGCCCGGTTGGACGGGCAAAGTTTGCGACGTGGAGATGGTTTCGTGTAAAGACGCTGCGATCAGAAAGGGAGTACCCGAGAAGAACCTGTGTAACAATGGCAGTTGCGAGGATATCGGTAACAGTCATCGTTGCCACTGTTTGGAGGGATACACCGGCTCCTACTGTCAAGAAGAAGTCAACGAGTGTGACTCTGCTCCTTGCCAGAATGGCGCTACCTGCAAGGATTTGGTCGGGTCCTATCAGTGCCAGTGCACCAAAGGTTTCCAAGGTCAAAACTGTGAACTCAACGTGGACGACTGTAGGCCGAATCCTTGTCAGAACGGTGGTACTTGCCACGATCTCATCAGCAACTTCAGCTGCTCTTGCCCACCTGGAACTTTGGGCTTCATCTGCGAACTCAACGTCGACGACTGCGCTGTGGGCACTTGTCACAACAATGGAACCTGCACGGACAAGGTTGGCGGGTTCGAGTGCAAGTGTCCACCGGGTTTCGTTGGTCCTAGATGCGAAGGCGACATCAACGAATGCTTGTCCAATCCGTGTGCGTCGCCAGGAACGCAGGACTGCGTGCAACTCGTCAACAACTATCACTGCAACTGCAAACCTGGCTACATGGGACGACACTGTGAAGTCAAGGTGAACTTCTGTGACAGTTCGCCATGTCAGAACGGTGGAGTTTGCACGGCCAAACAAGCTGGACACACGTGTCTGTGCCAGAGCGATTATTATGGAAGCAACTGCGAGTTCGCGGGGTCCTATTGCGACAGAGAGCCCTGTTTGAATGGCGGTACTTGCAGAGTTGCGGAAACCGAAGTTGGGTACAGATGCTATTGTCCTCCTGGAACCACTGGAACCCACTGCGAATTGGATGCTAGAGACGAATGCGCCAGCAACCCTTGCCAACAGTCCAACACCGTCTGCAAGAATCTTATTGGCGATTACGCTTGCGACTGCCCGCCTAAATGGACCGGCAAGAACTGCGAAATTTACGACCCTAATTATGGAGGTGGCATCTTTGGCAATCCTAGCTCGCATGTTCCGAAAGCAATGAACGAGTACGATCTTGATCTTGAGATGGAACGGAAGAAGTGTATAAAGAACAGGTGCGAAGAGAAGTCCGGCAATCATCATTGCGACGAAGAGTGCAACAGATACGCCTGCAACTTTGATGGAAACGATTGTTCTTTGGGGATCAATCCGTGGCGCAATTGCACAGCTCCGATCAACTGCTGGGATGTCTTCATGAACGATGTCTGCGACGAGGTTTGCAACAACGCTCAGTGTCTGTTCGATGGAAGGGACTGCGAAAGAAAATTAGCACCGTGCAAGTAAGTACTTTAAACTTGAATAATTATAGTAATTTAATAATCTAATTATTGCAATTTATATTTCGATATGAACATTTTTACTTAATGCGAATTTTCACGTTTTCAGTCCCATTTACGACGCCTACTGCCGCAAACACTATGCCAATGGACACTGCGATTACGGCTGTAATAATGAAGAGTGCAACTGGGACGGTCTCGACTGCGACAGAGAACCACCCTCCTTAGCTGAAGGAGTGATTTCCGTGGTGGTGAGAATGGACATGCAAACTTTCCGCTCGAACGTTGTCGCTTTCCTGAGGGACATCGGCCACGAGTTGAGAACAACGTTGAGAGTGAAGCAAGACGAACTGGGCAATGATATGATATATCCCTGGAAAAGAGAAAAAGAACCAAGTCTCCAAACGAACTTCTTCGGCAGACCAACAACGGTTTACACCAACACCCAGAGCGGTGTGATCGCTTATCTGGAGATCGACAACAGGAAATGTACAGTAACGCAAGGAGCAGTATGTTTCCCTTCAGCCAACGAGGCGGCAGAGTACCTGGCAGCAACCGCGTCCAAGCATTCCTTGTCTCGAAACTTCCCCATCGAACAAGTTCGAGGTGTGGTTGGTCCGCAGGGTCCAGAATACCCGGACACGCCAACCAACTACAAGTATGTCTTCATCGGTGTGGTCATCGTGGTACTCGGAGGAATGCTCGTCGGTGTCCTGGTCACGGCACAGAGGAAACGGGCTGTGGGAGTCACATGGTTCCCAGAAGGTTTCCTTCGCACCAGCAGCGGAAGTGGGCAGCGTCGAAGATCCAGAAGACGAGGTCCGGATGGCCAAGAGATGAGAAATCTGAACAAACAACCGTCAGTGAACTGCATGGACCTGGATGTAGGAAACGGAAGAGCACAACAGTGGTCCGACGATGAATCAGACTTACCACCGTCCAAGAGAATGAGAGCGATAGAGCCTGGATACGCCAGCGATCATACAGCCATCACCGACTACGAAGAAACGGAACCTCGCATGTGGACTCAGCAACACTTGGATGCTGCAGAGATACGTAGACCCGACGCTGGAGTATTGACACCACCTAGTCTCGAACACGGTCAAGATGTGGATGCCAGAGGACCCTGTGGAATGACGCCATTGATGGTGGCTGCGGTTCGTGGCGGAGGGTTGGACACCGGAGAAGAAGAGGATGAGAGTGACGGTACAGCTGCTGTGATCGCCGATTTGGTCGCTCAAGGTGCTGACCTAAACGCTACTACGGACAAGAGCGGAGAGACGTCTCTTCACCTGGCGGCCAGATACGCCAGAGCCGATGCCGCGAAGAGGCTCCTCGACGCTGGAGCCGACGCCAATTCCCAGGACAATACTGGTAGAACACCTCTTCACTCTGCTGTCGCTGCAGACGCGATGGGAGTGTTCCAGATATTGCTAAGGAACAGGGCAACGAATCTCAACGCCCGTATGCACGACGGCACCACACCGTTAATTCTAGCCGCGCGTTTAGCCACCGAGGGAATGGTGGAGGATCTCATTAACGCAGATGCGGACATCAACGCAGCCGATAACAGCGGTAAAACGGCTCTGCACTGGGCAGCAGCTGTTAACAATGTTGACGCTGTAAACATACTCCTCGTTCACGGCGCGAACAGAGACGCCCAGGACGACAAGGACGAGACACCGTTGTTCCTTGCTGCTAGAGAAGGCAGCTTCGAAGCTTGCAAGGCATTGTTAGATACATTCGCCAACAGAGAGATCACCGATCACATGGATCGATTACCAAGGGACGTAGCCAGCGAGAGATTGCATCACGACATCGTTAGATTGCTCGACGAACACGTGCCTCGATCCCCGCAGATGGTCACCATGATACCAAACGGTCCTCTTATGGGTAAGTGTTATACTGTTAATGTATTATTTATATACGCGTGTATTTAAAAATATTCAACGATTTTAAAATATGCAATGCTTTTTTCAGGATCTCCAAATCACCCACAACTCATCACGCATCCAACGGTGATCGGTTCCGCCCCGAAGCAGGCGAAATCGAAGAAACGACCGAAAACAGGGACAGCGGGAAACCCAAACAGTCCCGACTCGGAAGGAGGAGTTGTAGTGGTGAGGCGAAAGCCGTCGGTGAAGAAGCCACCGGCGAAGCGCGGTGCTCAGCCGCCGAATCAAGAAATTCCTCAGGGAGCAGAGGGCGCGGAAGGGAATTTACCGAGCCCATACGACAGTGCGAGCCTGTACAGCAACGCCCAACCTCTAGTGGGTCACACGGTCACGGCAAAACAGCCACCACCGTACGAGGATTGCATAAAGGGTCAATCCATGCAGGGTCTTCAGCAGTTGGGGTTAGACACGTTCACGACTAACTACGGTCTGCCTAATTTTCACGACCAACTGTTAGCGCCGCACCAACGGCAAGCTCAAGGCATGGTGAACACGTTGTCACCACCATACAGTAATCAATCTCCGCCACACTCAGTGCAGTCGAACATGACCTTGTCGCCACAGGCGAGTTACATGGGTTCACCGTCTCCGGCGAAAAGCAGGCCGTCGTTACCGACTTCACCTACGCACATCGCCGCCATGCGACAGGCGACACATCAGAAACACGGTGGAATGCCACCGGTAGGTTTTGACTTCGAGAATCTTCCTTACTCGTCGAGTCAACAACAGCAGCAGCAACAACAGCAACAACAGCAGCAGCAGCAGCAAATGCAGCAGACGCAGCAGCAAATTCAACAGCAGCAGCAGCAACAACAACAGCAGCAGCAACAGCAGCAGCAGCAGCAGAGCACGCAACAGCAGCAGCAACAACCACAGCCGCAACAACAGACGCAACAGTACTACCAGTACTTGACGCCACCGTCTCATCACTCCGGACCCGACGTCACACCGCAACACCTGATGCAGGCGCCCGAAAGTTTTCCGACACCGTCGCCCGACAGTCCAGGACACTGGTCTTCCAGTTCCCCACATTCGAACAGCGACTGGTCCGAGTGCATGGCATCGCCGAACGCGTACGGCGCCGGGGCTGCCCACCAAAGCAACAAAGGCTCCGAGGCGATCTACATATGAAGCCGGCGATGCTCTCTTGCTCGCACGAGTAGATCGTGAGCCGTGAAAAGCGCACATGAACTGCCTGTGATTGACTCGTCGAGTTCGAGGGTGATCGTCGCCTATGGTTTTTTCTCGTAGCGTCTTGTTGTTGGTATCTTTGCGTAGGGATCCGCGGGTGCGACCGTTCGTAACGCTCTATCTCTACTTTGTCTCCTTTTTTTCCTGTGAGGATAAAAATGCGAACGAGGACGACGTACTTCGTCCTCGACGGAGCGTTCACGAAATGCGTACACTACTACGGCTGCTATATATATATATATATTTATAAATATAAATATAGACGAGTAATTTTATATATGTATATGTACGCGAGGAGATGTTCTGTTCTCTTTGGATCGGAAACACACGCCGTTTTAACGTGCTCGTTCAACGATTGTGCCTTCTTCCGGATAATATTACTTCCCCCGCTTGCTCGTGGTAACACGCGGCTCAACGAACAATGGTGCCTTCGACTTGCCACAGTGTGAAGAACCGATAGACAGTTTTTTAAATAATCGTAATTGAATAAATATATATATATATTTTTTGTTTGTCGCGCGCACACGCGTGTGTAATTGACTGTTGCATCGAGGAATCGTCGCGCTCAGGTGTCCTTCATGCAATTCTGAATTACTTTTAGAGATGTGCGAGGAGTTTTCCGATCGATGGAACACGAGGGTCCAACGCAATTTCCACGACTATTTCACGAACCTGTATGCTCCTAAGGAGAAATATTTTTTATTTATATATAAATATATATATATACATATACATAGAAATTTTGTAACGAATTAAGTGTATTTTTCACGCGACTGCCTTTGTAATTGTTAAAGCCACGAAAAGTCTGCCAAATAGCGAACGACGAAAATATCAAGACACGTGTTGATACTTTTCCTTCTTTATACTTTTTTCTACGATAGTATATTGCGATAGATCTGATACGAGATTCGACAATAAATAACGCGGTTAAGGTTCTCGATAGCTGTTGTTGAAAGACACATACGAATTTGATATTTTCCGTCGTGTACGATCGTCGAACATCGAACATTGTAATCGGTACGTAAAATGTGTACGTAAATTTAGAGATTGTTGAACAGGTGTAATTAAGGATGATCAATGTGTTCAAAATTGTGGCAAACAGAGATGTTTTTACAGCTATAAGAGGAAGCAAAAAATAAGGAATTGTAAAAGCGAAAAAAGACAACGGATAAGTTACACCCCTCCAATCTACAGTTATCTAAATGATAAGTTAGAAAACTCCCAATTATTATGATAGATCTTTGTTATTCCTTGTAACTTGTAAAAAGTACTGAGTTTTATTAGTATTAACTATTCCATAAGCTAAGGATTTGTTTCGGTCCTATGTGTATCCTGCCACTTCTTTCCCCTGTCCCTTCCCTATCGTCCCATTACTTCCGGTACCCGATCCTCATATTTTTTATAAGTTATGTCTTTTTAAACAGATGTAATAATAAAGATAATCTAACGTTCACAATAGGGTTGTTGTTCTGTTCTATTGTGCTATGCTTCCGCGTTTTATTCCTTAATAATGTAAGCATAGATACCTTTCTCTCTTTTTCTTCTTTTTTTTTAAGTATATTACAACAGATTTTACACAACAATCAAATTGTATTATAGCAATAAAAAATAAAAAACCTGATCATTTCCCGAACGTATATTTCTTTCGATTGTCATTCTTCCTCTATGCGTATATAAGTTTACTGTAAATAAAGCTTTTATAAGGAATTATTAAAAATTATAAGAAAATCGAAAAGCATTATGATTAATTACGATTATAACATTCCTGCTAATTTACTCACTTGATTTTGGCACTTATTTGTACTATTTTTTACGAAGTCAAAAATTACAAAATTTTATTCGTAAACGGAATGAAAAATAAATGATCGTGATGGCTTTTTTAAAAGTTTTTCGAAGAATTTTAAGTTGAACCTACTGTTTACTTCAATATGGTTCATGCTGCTGAAATAGTCATTTAATGGTTAACATCGAGGGATCTCGTTACAGGTACGTCTTATTCCTCCTAAGTGTTCTTATACTTCTTCAAGTATATTATCTTAAAAATGATTCTGTTTTAATTATTACTTAATTAATTATACTAATAAAATCAACTATATTAATTGAATTTAACGGAAAAGACAAGTGGTGCCGTCCTGTGGCAGTGTGGAGAACTAATGAAACTACAGTTTCAAAAACGTGTAGTTCACCCTGTTCGCCGGAGAGATGGCGGTTGGTTCCATTTTCGTTGATGACGTCACTTTTTAAAAAACCGCGCGTAAATGAATTTTTAACAACATATAAAAATGAAACTTTTTAAAAAACATGAAACTTATGTGTTCAAAATAGTTCGCACATTATACTGAATCTCTTCGGTAATAAATAGTTATAAAAAATTAAATAAAAATACATTCGAATACAAGATATGAATTTACAAGGTATTCGCGCGGGAAGGTTATTAAAATAATGAATTGCAATAATTAATTTATATAATAATGAGTTACAACAAAATATCTCGTAATATATTAATTAACAATAATTTTACAACATATCTGTTAGAGTAAGTTAATAAAAACGATGAATTTGAATAGTTACAACAATAATTTTATAAATAAATGACTAAAAAATTATTAATTACAATAAAACATATCGTCATATATTTGTTAAAAATCATTTTGCAACATATCTGCAAAAGTAAGTTAAAAAAAATAATAAATTTATTTAATTATAACAATAAATTTGTTAATAAACAATCGAGAAGTATAAAATTATAAAAAAATTAATGTTAAATAGTTATACAACAAGCAATCATAGTGGTTGCACGCTATTGGTCGATTACATGATGTCTAATTGGCTACTGTAAACTACCAATCGCACTTACACTTGAAGAGGTCGCCGGTGCTCAGTTTTGTTTTGGAAGTCGAGGCGGTCGGATCGGTCCTGTCAACACTTACCGGTACGAGTCAAGGGTTTACTTTACCGATATTGTGCTTGTCCCTGTATTACCTACTGTGGTTTAATAAGTGCTTAGTGTGTTTTAATAAATATTTTTTAATAAATATGCGGGTGTATTAATAAATTTTATGGTGTGATTCAATAAGTGTCAGTGACTTTACCGGTGTGTTTCCTGCATGCATATATGGATATATAAATGTACCTAGTGTACTAATACAAGTGTTTAGTGTGCTTTAATAAATATTTTTTATTAATTGTGGGGGTGTATTAACAAATTTTATGGTGTTGTTTTACAAGTGTCAGTGACTTTACTAGTGTGTTTTCTTAACTGATTGTGCACGTGTATACGGATATATTAGTGTGTTTTATGGTGCGGTTATTTAAATGTTTTATTAATTTTTTACTGCTTTAATATATTTTGTGGAGTGATTATTTAAGTGTTTTTACAAATCGTTACTGGGTATTAGTGCACTTTATGCAACGGTTATTTAAGTGTTTTGACATACTGTTACTGGTGCTTTAGTGTATTTTATGCAATTATTATTTAAATATTTTGACAAATTGTAACTGGTGTTTTAGTGTACTTTATGCAATGGTCATTTAAATATTTTGACAAACTGTTACTGGTGTTTTAGTGTGCTTTATGGTTATGTTATTTAAGTGTTTTGACAAACAATTACTGGTGTTGTAGTATACTTAATAGAATGATTATTTGATTGTTTTTACAAACGGTTGATAGTGTTTTAGTGTACTTTATATAATGATTATTTAAATGTTTTGACAAACTGTTACTGGTGTTTAATGTGTAGTTACCTACGTGTTCCGGTATATTTTTGCAAACGTTCTAACATGCTTTCTAAAGTAATTATCCAAGAGTTTTGACATACATTTTCAAATATTTTACGATATTTCACGTTGTGACATGAACGTTTGTGAATTTATACCGACTCCTGCATGCCTCTATGTGTTTGTACATCTCAAAATCAAAAGCTTATTACATGTTTGCACGAGTAGAAGTTAGAAAACATTTATGTTACCAAAATGCAAATCGATAAATACAGTTAATTAATCGTTGTGATTCTGTTATGATTACAGAAGGGCAGCTGCCACACCACCACGTCCGAATCTGATAAAAGCAGCCAAACAGCCAATCAATCAAGCAGCCAATTAGCCAAGCAGCAAATTAATCTCTAAGATGCAATGCCTACCAGATGTGCAGTCTCAGATGCCTTACCGATAAAACGATCTCAGTGGCGCAAGTCAGCGATCGGTGAGTCGCATGCTTTACGATTCCTCCGGTTCCCATCATGTCGTAGGACGAATGGTCCGAATCGACACGGGAACTGGTTGTATTTTATATTTTTGAGCGAGCATAGTGACCACGACTGTACGATCGTGCAAAATTCGTACACACTGTTTATTTCATTTATTAGATCAGGTCAGGGTTTTCTTGTACATCGCGTTTTAACTTCTTTTCAATTTAAAATTAAAATTAGTACATAGAAGTCGGATGACCCTCCGATTTCACAGTAGTTGTCGAGTCACTTTTATAAAGTTATAGAGTCACTTTCAATTTTTACGTACGCTTGAAAATTTGTTAAATAAATGTACAAGAAAGTATCGCGAGAAACAGATTTCGATATCAAAGTTATTTACGAATGTTTGAGTCATTTAGAAATTTACTTTGATATCACAAATCTGTTAAAAATGAAACTACCGATATACTTAGATTTTTGCAAAGTGATCTCCCATTTTCCATTTTGAACATTTTTTAAAGTTAGAGTCAATTTTTTACTGGAAGACACTTTATTAGCATGTTTCTAATCATGTTTTTTAGCTCAGGATTTTCAGCACACATGAAGAAAACTGGTAGGTCAAAATACATGTGGCCGTGTTCATTTTTATGCTCTAAATTCATGCGCGTGCTTAGTTGCTACTCGCATGAGTTAGGGCAGGTGGACACGGTTTAGTTTTAAGATGTTTTGGCGATCGACAAATTGACAGTGAATTATCGACACAAGTTACACGTGTGTGTGTGGTTAGGTCGTGGACCTTGTGTCGATTAAACTATAGATTTATTTTTTAAATTTTGCAAAATTCTATTTGAAAATGCACACAAAATGCAAGTCGAGTCATTTGAGAATGCATACAAAATGCAAGTAGAGTCATTTGAAAATGCATACAAAATGCAAGTAGAGTCATTTGAAAATTTTATAAATTAATTAAGTTAGAAAATTGTATGAGTAGTTAAAATTATTACATGTGCATATTACATTGAATATTCGAAAGAGTACGAAAATGAAATATGTATATTCACTGTCGATTGTCGATCGATTTCAGCAAAAAGGTATGAACTTAGAGTGTGAATGTAGTATTGAACTCGGGTGTCGGAGACGTCCCGGGACGTACTCCCTAGGATTAGGCTTTTTTGCACCCGGGTGGTATGTGTGAGAACCGTGGAGTGTGTTTTTGTGTGAATGGACTTTGCAATTTTTTAAATATAGCGATAGGTAGGCAGGTAGCTTACTTCTGGTGTGAATGAGTTAGTTTTAAGTAGGTAGGGCCAGAGCAAGCTTTCACGTTTCTCTCTCCTCCTCTCTCACACGTGAGATGCTTGCATCTGGGGGGTTCACGAAAAATCGAGAAGAGAAAAATTACATATGAATATATTTAATATCTCTTGAACTCGATTGTTCGTTCAGGCCAGGCCTTTTAGTTTGTAAGTCGCAGTCGGATTCTAGATCCGACTGCAAAAATGAAGTATAAAGTGAAGTGAAGTGAGTGAAATAAAATATTCTGCTCGGACATTCTTTTACGGACAGCGCATTCTAAGAATCGCTGGTCGTATTTTTATTTTGAGTAATTTTTCTTTCTAACTTATTACACATATTATATAAAATTTCGATTTTGTTATCGATCGAAATAAATGGATAGTATTGCAATTTTATTTCTATAAAATTGTAGGCTATCTGTTTGTGGAGATTGATACCGAAATTGAAAATTTATGTAATTGTGAAAACTAAGAATGTCCGAGTTACCGTAAAATTTCGCGAGTGATTTTTGTGAGGCTGTGCCGAAGAGAGAAGAGGCTATATGCCGAAGAGCCCCGGCAAAATTGCCAAAGAAGAGGGGAACTATTAATGGCTGTCCATCTTAGGATGGACAGTCATTTTGTCACTATGCTCGCTATTATTTTCTTGTGTTTTACAGGTATTTTTTTAAACGATACAAAATGTATCGTTTTGCTCGAATTTTTACGAGCAAAGCCACCCGCGATTTTTATGCCCTCCCAATTAAATTTCGAGATTAAAAATTTTTGCATAACTTCGCGATTAAATTTTGAGATTACAGATTTTTGCATCCCTTCGCGATTACATTTCGAAATTAGAGATCTTTGCATCCCTTCGCGATTACAGTACGAAATTAGAAATTTTTGCATCTTTTCGCGATTACATTTCGAGATTAGAGATTTTTGTATCCCTTCGCGATTAAATTACGAAATTAAAAATGTTTGTATCCCTTCGCGATTAAATTACGAAATTAAAAATTTTTGTATCCCTTCGCGATTAAATTACGAAATTAAAAATTTTTATATCCCTTCGCGATTTTATCTCGAGCTTCGAGATTTGTATACCCCTTCGCGATTTTAATTTCCCTGAATTTTATATGTTAATTATTTTTCTCTGTTTCAGGAATTGATTTTGAATAAATTGTTTTATTGTTGATTGATTGTAAATTCGTATTTTTCATTGTGTTTTTTGTTTCTCGATAGGGTTGTTTCACTTCTTCTCGTACAATTTTATCGGTTAATAAAATTTTGTATGTTTCAAATTTTATTTCTTGGTAAGTTAACATGTTCTCTCTTCTCAAATTTCTATGTTAATAAATTTTTGTCTGTTTCAGAATTTAATTCTTGGTAAGTTATGTTCAGTGCATTAGTTTTAAGTTAATTCCGAGCTGTGGGAGGAAGGGTGGGCTCGGGCGTAAGTTTTTCGTCACAAATGGTGACGAAAAACTTACGCAAATTGTGCCTTTTATTCTAACTTGCACTCATCTTGACGACAATTTTTTAACTTGTTAGATATTAGTTTGTAATAGTAGCCTATCATTTTTATCAACAGTTGCTTTAAAATTAAAAGAAAGTTCTTCCAACTTTCTTCTTTTACTCTTTTCTTTACTTACTTTTACATTATACGAGTGCAATTTTAGAATAAAAGGCACATTTAGGGTTTTAATTTTATGTAAGTAATTTTCAATGTTTCATATTTGTCTTAATCATTTTTGTATGTTTCAGGTTTTAATTTTATGTAGCAGTTTATTTATTCATATGTGTCTTAATTTTATTCGGATGTTTCAGGTCCTTATTTTAATTAAGTAATTGAATATTTCTCAAGTATATTGTATATTTTACAGGTGTATTTTTATTGAGTCGACACGAATTGTGCATGCCTAAACATTATAATGTTACTAATATTGCATTTGTTTTTCCGTTTTCTCTTTTTATTGTTACGTCTAATTATTCTGTAGTTAATGAATAGGTCATCATTGAAGACATCCATCGAGGGATCATCGAGGGATCATCGAGGGATCATCGAGGGATCATCGAGGGACCATCGAGGGATGCGTGCGTTAGTTTTAAGTTAATTGTACGCGTGCGTTAGTTTTAAGTTAAGTGTGCTCGTGGGCAGGGCGGGTGGGTCCCTGTAAGTACCTCTCATTCCAACTTGCACTCATCTTCACAATTCTCAAACTTTGTACGCGTTAGCTTGTAGCATACCCACTTATTTTTTGTCAATTGTTCTGCGCCCAAGTGGATCATTGGGGGTTCATAGCGCTGTGAACACGCGGTAGAGGTGAGCTGCAAGTGCCGGTGTAGCGCGAGTGATATTCTTTGCCCGGCGGGGCGGATCGGGGTTGGCACCTCTCATACTCTGATGTGCCTCCCCGACCCGCCGCCATTCTGCCAAGGGGCATCACGGTCTGGGTATCCTCTCTGTGGTAAGACGCGAGAGCGCTGGGGGAAATGGGAACCCTCCGCCAACTGGGGTGTATCACTCGTTCTTGCCAAAGGTATCTTCGGTTCATCTTTGCCGTCGTGGTTCACGTAAGCCACTATGGACTGCCCTTTGACCCATGGAAAGCAAGGTTCACTTGGCGAAAAATAATGGTCCCCTTTTTTCACAGAAAGTTCTTCTAACTTTCTTTTCTTTTAGTAGAAAGTTCTTCTAACTTTCTTTTTTTTTTTAGTAGAAAGTTCTTCTAACTTTCTTAGCTTCTAGTAGAAAGTTCTTCTAACTTTCTTTTTTGCCCCTTTGCTTTTTTACTTCGTCGTAGATTATTTGAGTGCAATCTTAGAATGAGAGGTACCGTGCGGCGTTTAGAATAAGTTAAGCGTGCGTGTGTGGGATCCCATGCGATTTGTATTAAGTTAATGTATGTGTGTGTGTGTGTGTGTGTGATACAAGTTCTTTGCTGGATTGTGGTAAAGAGCTTGTATATGCGAGCCTGTGAGCTAAGTAGAGTCAAAACTCATTTATCCTTCCGATAAATGAGGTTGCATTTGGAGGGTGGAAGGGATTTGGAGTTAGGGTGGGTTACTATCGTAGCCACCTCCACGTGGTGTGACCTGGTAATCGATATTGTTTTCTAAAAATGTTTTAAAGAATAATTTTTAGAAAACGATATCGAGCTAAGAGCTACGATTAGAATTTAAGTTGTAATTTTACTTATAATATACATATATGTATACACGATAATGAGTATGCAAAATCGTTAATTACTCACTTTCTGAGCAGAGTCTATGAACTTTTATGATTAAAGAATGTTCAGTGATTCTCTAGCCACTTTCTCTTATCACATATGTTTACATTTTTATTGTAAATAATTAGTTATTAATTAATATCCAACACGATGTCAGCGGAATACATCGTACGCATGAGCTAATTTGAAATAATTAATAATACATTTTCTAAACACAATTTATGCACTTTTAATATAAGAGAATGTTTAGTGATCCCTCAGCTACTTTGTCGTATCATCTTTGTTCAGATTTTTAATGAAATTAATTAGTTATTAACTAATAACCTAAGGCCAGCCACTGTGACAAGCAGTACATACGAGGTCACTTTGAATAATTAATTACACATTTTGTGGATATACTTTGTGCACTTTTATGATTGAAGAATGGTCAGCAATGCATTATTAACGTGGTCCAGTCATAAAAGTTCATAAATAATGTTTAGGTAACTAGTAATTAATTACTTTGTGTCAGCATTGCGATGCGTACATGAGCCGCCTATGTCAATTCTACTGCGCATGTAAAGTGCAATATTTCGGCACTTTGACGACGTAGTATGGTTCTTGATGCATTTAGAAACAAATTTCTATTAGGGTTTGATGCGTTTTGATGCCTAATAAAGCCAGGAAATCAATTTTTGTAGAATTCGGTCCAAAACGGTACAGGTGGCGCCATCTAGCGGCGAGCGGTGGAACTACGAAAAACTAAAATTTCGATTTTCTCCGAAATTAGGCAATTTTATGTATTTCTAAGGGTCAGAAATTGTTCTGTGACATCTCTAGAATCTATATAATGCCACAAGAACCTCCTCAGAACGCTAGAAAAGAAAATTAATAAATAGGCCAAAACGTGGACTAAAAAATTGGCGTCCATCTAGCGGTGAAAGTTGGAACTACAAAAATATAAAAATGCGATTTTCTCGAAAATTAGCGAACTTTGAGTACTTCTGAGGCTCAGAAAGTGTTATGTGATCGCATTAGAAGCATCATAAAGCAATAAAAATTTCCTGAAAGCTTTAATAAAGAAAATAAAAAAAATGGCATTTTATGGAGAAACCTAGTGGCGCCATCTAGCTGCGAAACTGCGAACTAAACTGAAAAAACGAATGTCCGAACACGCGTTAAGGAAAAATATAAAAAGTAATATTCCGCAACTTCGGCGACGTAGTATGCTTCTTTAGACATTTTAAAGCAATATTTGTTAAATATGTTATTCATTTTTTCGCCAATTAAGCCCAAAAAATCAATTTCTATTTGACCCCTTTACTGCGTTTTCGGACATACGTTTTTTCAGTTTAGTTCGCGGTTTCGCCGCTAGATGGCGCCACTAGTTTTCTCCATAAAATGACATTTTTTTTATTTTCTTTATTAAAGCCTTCAGGAAATTTTAATTGCTTTATAATGCTTCTAATGCGATCACATAACACTTTCTGAGCCTCAGAAGTACTCAAAGTTCGCTAATTTTCGAGAAAATCGCATTTTTATATTTTTGTAGTTCCAACTTTCACCGCTAGATGGACGCCAATTTTTTAGTCCATGTTTTGGACTATTTTTCTATTTTCTTTTCTAGCGTTCTGAGGAGATTCTTGTGGCATTATATAGGTCCTAGAGATGTCACAGAACAATTTCTGACCCTCAGAAATAAATAAAATTGCCTAATTTCGAAGAAAATCGAAATTTTACTTTTTCGTAGTTCTGCCGCTCGCCGCTAGATGGCGCCACCTGTATCGTTTTGGACCAAATTCGACAAAAATTGATTTCCTGACTTTATTAGGCATCAAAAGGCATCAAACTCTAATAGAAATTTGTTTCTAAATGCATCAGGAACCATACTACGTCGCCAAAGTGCCGAAATATTCATTTTTTTATTTTCCTTATTTGCGTGTTCGGACCCTCATTTTTTAGGTTTAGTTCACCCGTTTCGCCGCTAGATGGACGCCAATTTTTTAGTCCATAACTGCACTATTGTTTCTCTGTCTTTAATAAAAGACAAAAAATCTCAATAAAAGAAACACTGATCGAATTTAATGACACAGACGAGATTTTATTCCACCGCTATATGGACATATTCGGCAATACACAATAGAAACATTTCATTTCTCACACGATGCGACGTAAATGTTACATTATAGTTAAAGTACATTAAATAAATAAGTAAAAACTGTATATATCCCACGTTAGACAATGATAGAGAAGACAATTCGCTAACTAATAGTCACCAACGATTTGTACGTATATGCGATAAGTACATACTGATCGATCGAAAAATGTATACTCATTTCATTTAAAGCAACGATAAAGCGTGTTAATTTTTTTACATTAAGATAAACATTCTTTTCTTTAAACATATTCTCTCTTTCTCTTCGTTTTTCTCGCGGAAATTCATGTATTCCTTTTGTAAATCGTATTCGTTGTATTCTATACTTAAAAGAGAACGAAAGAGGAATATAAATTGGTTACATATATGTATACTGAGGTATATTACATTAACGGTAAATTGTAAAAAGAAAGTGCTTGACGATTTTACTGTAGTCGCTTAAATATTAAGGAACTTAGAATTTCCACGGAATCGCTTAAAGAACGTTATCATGATACAAGAATCATTACAGTTTACGTGTTTTTGACCTGCAAATGGACCCTTCATTTCGGGTTGTACTCTCATTGCTATCTAACAAACGTTAACTCGTCTGAGATTTTCATATAATAATCCGATACTTTAAATTTTGGTATATGTAATATCATATCTATAAATATCATCTCTCGCGAGCTTAATCTCGAAAAACCTTCAAATTACGTTATTTACTTTCGTGACACATTGATCGATTTATACAGAAAATTGTTCCTATGAGGTGTTAATACTGGTACGAGCGCTTCGTCTCGTCTTACAATTATGTGAGTCTTCAAATAAGCATCTTTAAACTGTTACTAACTAAGTACAAAAAACTTAATCATAAATACACATATAAATAATGTATATACAAAAAAATATATATATATAGTGCTTTGACTGTAATTAAGATCCACAAAAGAGGTCGTAACCTATTAAAAACATTCCATGAGATAAGTGCGTAACTTACATTTGTAACGCTTCGTAGGTACATAAACCATACTGTGCACGAACTTGAACACTTCTTGTGTATACAGAATCAAGGTGGTTTGAAAATAGCAAAAAAAAAAGAGAAATACATCAGACACCAAAAATGTTGTTGAACGAGACATTCGTAAGGACCCAACGAATGTCTCAATTCAATAGGCTTTCGCTGCTAGGCCGTGGTTTGATGACCAGACTTTGTAAGGCTCTTATCTCATTCTCATTGAGATTCGGAGGTCCAAATAGAAACTCCCTACGAGAACTCGGATTGGACAGAAGGTCCTGCATGTTCTCGTTGGTTAGCACCAGATAATGCAGAGAGGTCTGAGTTATATTAACTTTCCTAGCTAACGTCCCGGTAATATGAACATCGTCGATCCAGAAATAAGGCTCTTTCTGCGCCTCGCGATACAAAAGGAATACGCTATCGGGGGAGTACAGTATAGCCCATCCGGCACAGTACGCAGGATAATGTCTACCAGGGTACTCTTGAGGCGAAACCCTCCATTTGGAACGCCAGGATCTCTTCACGGTGCCTGCTGACAGAAGATCGCACAGGATCAACCGTCTGGCCCCCCACGGTGACAGACCATGCGTCAAGAAATCCATCATGGCGGGTATGTGAACAAAAACATCATCGTCTAACTTTAGTACATACTTGGCACCTGAAACAAAATACAGATGTTTTACATAGTCCAAACAAGAGTCTTGTGCAGTTAGTATTTCAAGGTTATTGTATACTCTGATGCAGTGTAGGCTTCCTTCTGGTAAGAATAAGTACATGCTTCAGAACTCAAGGGTATATAGACACTAGGAAAAACCTAGGTCATAAGGAGAACTTAGCAGAAGTCTATAGTTTTTCCACACTGAGAAAGACATCAATTCTAGAGGGAAATTTAGTCCCTAAAGAAAACCTACGCTCTGAGAGATCCAAGATAATCTACAATCAGGAAATACCTTAGATCTTAGCTAAAGTTTATATTTTATAATTTACTCTTCAGGAGAAACATAAGCTACAGATTCCTCCTCTAACATTTAAACATAAGGAAGCCAACATAGCACCCTAGTATACATGTCCAGTAATCATTCCCTTACTTGGACAATGATACGTAGCCCATTTCAATGCCATCACATGCTTATAAGTCATGTTTCTGTAAGCATCGAGAAAGTTGCCTTGTATCAAATCTTTGAATCTCCTGTTCTCCTCTTCCAGTTTGGTTTGATATTCATCTGACCAGCCAACGAGAAAGAGCAGAGTTATATCCGGTGACTGTTGACCCCAGGTCTCCCTGACGACGTTCCTCTTAACAAAATTCTCGGGCGCCGAATGAACCAGCATCAACAGCAACGGATGCGTCCGATTGCACGGATCGTGGTTGATCGTGAACTTGAAGTCCTTTATATCGATCAGGGTGGACCTGTCACCGAACGGAAGTTCGTGCAGTAAGTATGGCTGTGGAGAGGGCGTCGCGTTTCCGGGAAGGATCAGCAGGTATCCGGGTGCCGAACCGCCACCGACACTGTAAGGTGTCGGGGATCCGGATCCGTCGATGTGAAGCCAAAAGGAGAAGCATCCAGTCAGTGCCAAAGCGACCACAAAAATCAGGGTGCATGGTGGCGAACCGAAGGCATGAAGCCGCCGCTTTTCCAGCATACTAACGAACCCCTTACATCATACACGTCCGAGCTTGGCTGAAAGTATACAGTGAAATTTAGTGTTTGACTTTCACATTTCAGAGGGGGTGATTTTGGAACTTTGTTTGTTTAAAAATTTGGAGACTTGGAATTTTGGGAATTTGGAAATTTGAGAATTTGGTATTTTGGGAATTTGGAATTTGGAGAATTTGGAATTTTGAGAGTTTGGAATTTTGAGAGCTTGGAATTTTGGGAATATGGAATTTTAAGAATTTGTAATTTTGGGAATTTGTAATTTTGAGAATTTGGAATTTGGAGAATTTGGAATTTGGAGAATTTGGAATTTTGAGAGTTTGGAATTTTGGGAATATGGAATTTTAAGAATTTGGAATTTTGGGAATTTGTAATTTTGAGAATTTGGAATTTGGAGAATTTGGAATTTGGAGAATTTGGAATTTGGAGAATTTGGAATTTGGAGAATTTGGAATTTGGAGAATTTGGAATTTGGAGAGCTTGGAATTTTGGGAATATGGAATTTTAAGAATTTGGAATTTTGGGAATTTGCAATTTTGAGAATTTGGAATTTGGAGAATTTAGAATTTGGAGAATTTGGAATTTGGAGAATTTGGAATTTGGAGAATTTGGAATTTGGAGAATTTGGAATTTGGAGAATTTGGAATTTGGAGAATTTGGAATTTGGAGAATTTGGAATTTGGAGAATTTGGAATTTGGAGAATTTGGAATTTGGAGAATTTGGAATTTGGAGAATTTGGAATTTGTAATTTGGAATTTTGAGAATTTGTCAACCGAGAGTACCATTATAAAACTTTGAAAACTAAAAAGTTTGAATCTAGAATTTCAAAATAGACTTCGAAATTTTTGAACTTTGATAACAGAACTTAAAAATTTAAGTGACTTGGAACTTAAGAATTAACAATTTGGACCTCATACCGATACAGTTATGACATAGTGCCAATATAAGCCATCTTCAGACACATTACAAAAGTTGCACTTGTATAAATGCTGAGAACCGACTGCATCGATGAGATTAAAGTGACCGATAAAAGTTGATAAGATAATGAAAGTGTTGCTGTCTACCTGTGATTGAACTTTCCACGAATTCTTGCTTTTATAATTAATTAAATCAAAATTGATCGTAGATTAAGCACTTGACTCTAGTACCGTCGTGTTTCGTTCGTAAAGAACCCGAAAACCGGATTAGACATGTGTTACAACCGAAATTCGTATCTCATCTTTATGACGCTGATAGCAAACATTTCCGAATGCAAAGTACCTCGAGTAGGAAGCTTGACAATTTGAGACAGTTTATATAGTCACATTACTTTTCTTACACGGTTTCCCCACCTAATCTATTCACATGTGATACACACAGGTCTGAACAAGGAAAGAACTCGTCGATTCTGGATTTTCCGCAATAAATTCATTCTAATGGACCTTTATAAACAGACACATTTCATGTACACATTTGCCACGACAAACTTGTAATAAATGAATCACAGCATTAGAATACGATAGAAATCTCGAAAGATTTCAAGATAACACCATATTACAACAGTGGTCAACGCACATATGTCTTCGGTGAAAGTATTACACAGACAGTTGATTATTGATATTCTAAGTACCTTGAACTATCGTCTAGCGTTAGTTGTACATTTACTAACGCAAGAAGACTTCATGAACCCTATTGTTGCAAGGTCACGGAACTACGATAAAACTAAGGAAACATTTGTTTATCGTTTGCATGAATCACTGACGCCATTGAAAATATTCTAAAACGCACGTCAAAACGAATGGCCCGGCAAGCCTTTTTTGGTATGTTGCGGTTCTCAGATGAACTCTCATGAGCGCCCAATGACACAAAAATGGAGATTGCAATGTTTTGTACTTGTAAGACGAGGTAGAAAAATGATTGACACGCTAACTGAGTTCGGTTTCAAAAATACTATATATATTATATAAACAGATTCCGTGGGCGAAGTAATGTCCTCAAGAGAAGGATGCCTTTCCAAGGTCTGTGGACGAATGCCTTTTCCAAAGGTCTCCAAACGAATGCCCTCTTCCCGTTCCGCGAGGTTTCCTAGTCCCCGCGAAACTTGAGGCCCTAGGGTTGTTTTATGGCCCGGACGTCAGGCCTCTACCCCGCGATGGTCGTCGTAAGACGGCCATGTGCCCGTCGTCCCTGCTTTATTAGGGTGGGTCACTGGGATTTTCTAACATACTGGTACGCCTAATTAACGGTATTTTTATTTTACCACGCGTTACATAGTTTTCCACGCGTCTCCACGCAATTATTTCTACAAACTGGTTTCACATATCACGATTATAACAATTTAACCCTTTGCACTCGTATGTCCACTCTCAGTCATCAAAGCCTTTTTACCGGTCCGCTCGTATGTCTGCTCTCAGCCAGCACAGCAAGGAACTATACGAATCGTATGCATTCATGTATCAGATTTCACTTTTCCTATACGAACCTCAATGCCTAAGGAACCTATTCACGAACTAATACAGTGCTCCATCGACTGGAGATAACGAAATCCAATCTAAACAAATGTTGCCACCCAGCGTTCGTCATGCAAAACGCAGCGACGAGTCAGTCCTCTTTTGAACCTAATGAAATCGACAACGTTCGGCAATGGATTCCAAAGAACATTTTATAAATTGTATTTAACAGTAATTAGACATTCTCTCTTCTTAAAATATTTCAAAATAATTCTCCAAAATGGCAAAAAGAAAGAAAGGTGTTTTGAAAAATACCACACGATGGAGAATTATAAAACATAATTTTTATACAAAAACATATCACTAGATGAGTGTATTGAATAAAGATATATTTAAAGTTCACAAAAAAATTACGATACCCATCTCCAAATTTAATCCGAGCGCAAAGGGAAAACTACTAGAATTGTTCAAGTGTCTAGAACAATCTAGATGAGACTGTGAGGTCGTTTATATCCCTCTTATCGAAGAAGGCAATTAGACTGCATCTGCATTTGAGTAGTTAATTTTTGAATTATCTATCGCACTGAACACCTGTCGGTGACGGATCAAATACTTTATGAATAAAAGATACAACGCGGTACAATTTAACCATCCACTTTTTTGCGTTCTCACGTTGAAAATATTCAGATATTATGACAGACTGCATATGGACTTCTTCAAATAATAACTCGAGTACTAACCTTGGAAAGTTTGAAAACACACGTGTGTACCTTATTATCCTTATCTATGCGTACCTATAGAATTAATAGACCATTTTTATCATCGTGTATCAACATAGTTGAACGAGTACTTAGTTGAAAATTCGTAGAACGTTTGTTATAAAATAATGTACGTTTATATAATTTATGTAAACATACATAATAATGTAACGTTTCTTTAATTGATGCTTTTTAACGAGAACGATAGTTGCCTTCAATTTGCTATCTTGCATTGTTTGTATAGTGAAGCTACTCGGAATAATCTCTTTTTATCGTGCACTTTAATCTGCGATACCGATTATCGGTAACGCTCGGAAAGTTCAACGTTCAAAAATATAAGTTTTGTAAGTTTTTTTAATTAATATCAATGAATTCCATTAATGATCGTTTAACTGCTAATAAATTGTTCATTTCACTTTTGAAATTTTCCCGCTTTTCAGCAGGAGTAATCATAAACTCGGAGAGAATAAAAAACGCTTATCAGAGAATTACGTATGCGCTCCTTATCGGATTATCAACGATCGCCTTGACGTGGCAGTGTTCCATGGTACTCGAAGTAAGACGAACGATTTTTTTCTTTCCGTAGAATTTCCAGAGTTTGGAATAGCAGGTGCAATTGTGTTTATTTAGCTTTTATCGCTTGAAGATTCACGAGGCATCGACGCAGTTTATGTACAGTCAAAGGCAAACGTACTAGAAACGAATTCGCGGAACTCGGCTGCGTGAAACAGACATCCAGCTTAAAAAGTAAAAAGTGAAATAATTGTGCTCTGCAACTGAAAATTACTTAAAATAAAAGAAGGTGATAATCAACTGTTTCTCTTATCCCAAGATAAATACAGCTGAAAAGATTATTCTGTGGTGTATTGTACTGTGGATATTGATAAACAATAAAATGGATAAGTAACGAGACATGCTTATTGCAATAAGGTCAATGTAATATTTTGTTTGAAAACATTTAGTGCAAGAGTGTTCTACTGGGGATACAACCGATAAATTTTAACCCATTGATAATGTCAGTCTCTTGATAATCTCTCTCTACTAAATTAAGCTTCTTTGATTAACACGTTCATCACCAGCATTCAGATGCAAATTTGTTCATCATAAATCACTTTCTGAGTAATAATTATTATTTATCATTTTCATTAATATAACATAACACGTGATAAAATAACATAATTTTGGACCATTATAGATTATTCTTAATTAAAGCAATTAATTATAATTCTATAATGAATGTTCAGTATCAATTTTAATCATTCTTTACGAAAATGAAAATGAACGGTCAATATGGTTTTAAAGAAAGCAATAGAATGCTGCATTATACTTAGCTGCACCATATATATAATATTTAGAATGTTGCTTCAAGTATAACAGTAAAACATTTACATCTTGGTATGTCTAAAAGGATTTATATTTACTGTTTTCAAACTGATTCCATACTAAAAACTTTTTCTTTCCATACTATTTCTTTTTGATCGTGAGAAAAGTATTAGTGGTATAGGATTGCTTTACATTTTTAATAAGTCATAAATGCAAATCTTACTCTGCCTTTAATAATCCTAATTATCTCTATTGTCTATTTTTAACAATGTCATAAATAATTAATTCAACAGTGTATCAATTAATGCATATATTAATAGAACATTATGTACATTCTATAGAGAGGGAAACAAATTGAACAAAGTTCACTTCTTAACATAAACTATGTTCCTTGAAATAAAAGGTCCTAACCAAGCTAACCAAAGTTCAAGTATAATTACACATTCTGCATTGTATGCACCTGTAAATCATTGAAAATCATACAGTCAAATTAATGCTTGAAATATACTTTGGTTGTATCACTACTGTGCAGTATAATTACATGTTCATTCACACTTACAGAATATAAACAAAAAATTTTTAGAGGAATCGTCATTCAAATGTCACGTTTCCATGCATCACACTAGAAGAAACACGAGAAAAAAAAGAAAGTAGAAAGTTTCAAAACAAATAATCATTCAGTGACGAGTAAGCACAATAACAAAAAAAAAGAAGCATGTTTACAACTTACGTGCAGAAAAAAGCTTTGAAAATTTCTAAGCATCCACTGTGACGATGAAAATCCTGTTTTGCACATTCGGCACAGGTGACGTTAATGCTGCGACGCTGTTGAAACGTAATGAGAATCCCAGAGGGTTCGAGGTTAGGTCAGACGAATGTATTGTTGACGATCTGTAGCATTTGACGGTAGCATCCCAAGCCGCTCTCTAGGAGGGTGTTGCTTTTCTAGAAACGTACAACGTGAATACCAACGACGTAGATGTTCCGTGGTGTTCAACAACTTTGTTTCTTTTTTTTCCTGACACCCCTCATTTTCCTCCCTATTTGTTTGTTTAATCGTACGCCTCTACGTAGCCGAGACGAATCGAACCATGTGTAGAAAAATTTGCTAGGAGGCGAAGCCACGGGAGAAAGTCGTGGGCGAAGGGCGAAGTCCGTTTGAATCTCGAATTAAGGAATGATGTGATATTCCTACCCTGGTCCCGAACGTGTCGTGTAAGCGTACCCTCTTTAGTCGCTGCATCATAGCGCATCCCAGGGCGGAAATTTCAAATGCAGCAACCTTATTGTACCAAGAAAACCAAATATAATTATTTATTACATGCAAAATATGGTTTTATTACATTTTTTAACTATTTCCTTGTGCAAAGTTATTTAATTCAGGTGATTCGGAAGGATTATACTAATACTTCGTATTTCACCTGGTGCACCGAAATATTTATTAATGTCCCGCGAACAACGATTTTCGATTAAAAGTAAGAAATTTGAAGATTTGAGAATATGGAAGTACAAGAGTTTGAGAGGTTGCGACATTATTACGAGCAGTATGTAATTTTTAAAGACAACAAATTTATAGTCTAAAAATTCAAATTTCGACATTCATAATAACCGCCCACGTCCATGAAAGTACAACTTAAGAGCGAAATAATGAGTTATACATAAAACATTGTACCAAATGTGTGGCTGGTAAATCGATAAGAATATGAAAGCATGCAAGAACGAAACCGCGCGTTATCCCCGGAGGGTTCAACGAACGGTAATTGTTTCGAATGTTACCGCGGACGTGGTTTAGTGTTTCGTGGCGGCATCGGGTGGCGCTAACTCTCCGCGGCATGAATTGAATGGACGCGAGAAACTCAAGCGTCCGCAACGCTCAAGCCAGCTCTCCCAGGTGCGCTAAACGCGCACGCGCCGCACGTTTATTATCTTCTTTCTGTTCAAGTGCCATTTCATTGCATGCAGTGCAGTCTATAAAACAGAATGCGTTCTCAGTGGATCTCGAGTTTCCTATCACTTATCGTCATTCGTAGCGTATAAACATAACAGCACGCGGTCATTAACTTACAAATTGTTTACGTGTCGTCTGGCACATGGGAACCCGTTGATATCGGCCGCGGAAATGCTGGCGTTCGCGCAATAAAAAACACGATCGTGCCATTGTTAGCGTCGTCCACGGGTTCCTGGATCGAATTTTCGAACGATCGTGCGGGCAAAATGTCATGCAGCTACGCGGACGGGCTTTCGCAGTACGAAAACAAAGGAGTGCTCGGTTTGGAGGAGGTAAAAAGCATTGTTTCTATGCGTTCTGTTTGTGGCGGGAGTCGGCCATCCTCGAACGCGTTCCGTTCGTTTGTTTGATGCGTCAATTTTTCTTTTTTTTTTCTTTTTTTAGAGATACGACAGCGTCGAGGCGTTGCGACTGAAATGTGGCCTTCTAGCCGAGTGGATACAAGCGGCACGGCACGTTGTCGTTCACACTGGTGCTGGTATCAGCACCGCTGCGGGCATTCCGGACTTTCGGTGATTATCATTTGTAATTTTTCCCTCAAATCCCCACCCTACTTCGATGTACTTCCGTCCCTTCTCTCCCCGACACCCCGATACCCCCTGTTTCCGATCTGTTGTGCGTTCGAAAGCGCCACTGGTCAATTCTTTCAAATTAATCAAGCGGGAAATGGAGCCGCGAAGAAAGAAGCGAAATTCCTTTGATCGACGCCGTCCACCATTGTTGCGCGGCGACAATGGTGGTGATGATTCCTGGAAACCTTGATAGCTGAACGTTCTATAGTTAGACAAAAAACGATCAAATCATTAGAAACTTGAATAGATGTGTGAAATATTGATACGATTAAAAAAAATTGCGTGCCTTGTTTCCACGCTCATTATATATGAAACTTATGCATTTATTGTGGATAAAAATTCTGAGACTTGGAAATTGAGATTTCGGATATTTGGAAATTTAGAAATATGAGAACCTGCAAATTTAGGCTTTTGCAAATTTCAAAATTTAGGAATTTACGAATTTTCAAGTCATTATTTTTTAAAGTTTATAAATTTAGAAATATTTAAATATAGGACTTCTCATATCCCATAAAAACATAAACATGCATAGTACAGTAATTATGCAAAAATAAATGCTAAAAAATTTATGTATCATTTAAAAAATGATATAACTGTAAAAACTGTTATTTTGCAAAATTTAATAGCTAACATTACTGTTAATTGTTAGAAAAAGCATGAAGAATTAGATATTTTTAAGAAACTACATATTCTTAAAATATTTTAAAAAATGACATTTCCTATATACCAATCTAATGATCATAGAGGTACAAATGGTGTGTGGACACTGGAACAAAAAGGTTTAAAGCCTACCATGAATATTTCCTTTGATGAAGCGATTCCTACAAAGACACATATGGCATTGAAAAAATTATTAGATGCTAGTAAGTACAGTCTTAGCTAGCTATGTAATAACTAGCCATAAGAATCTACCAATATCTATTTGATTTTCTGCAGAAAAAGTTAAATTTATTATAAGTCAGAACATTGATGGTTTGCACCTCCGGTCTGGAGTGCAGAGACAGTACCTTGCAGAGTTACATGGAAACATGTTTACTGAACAATGTGATAAATGTGGAAGGTTGGTACTATTCTGTTGAATTTAAATTGTTTATCATTAACTTTAATGTATTATAATATCTTTTGTAGGCAATTTATTCGAAATTTCGCTACTAAAAGTGTTGGCAAGAAATCTCTGGATACTGTGTGTAGATCTGAACAAATAGGCGGTCGTCCATGTCGTGGACGCATGCATGACACCATCCTTGATTGGGAACACAACTTGCCAGACAGTGATCTAACTTTATCCGATTTACATTCTAGGTAATAGATAAATATTTGCAGATATGGTCATTTGACGAATTTATTTTATTGTAGTTAATACTGTATACAAATATATGTTTATAGCGTTGCGGATTTAAGTATATGTCTTGGGACGACGTTGCAAATTATACCGAGTGGTAATTTACCTCTGTACACAAAAAAGTATGGTGGTCGACTCGTTATATGTAATCTACAACCTACAAAACACGTAAGAAAATTTCTTTTTGCTTTTGTAGCAATTTGAGAGATTTAATAATGTATTATTCGTAGCATAACGTATAGAGTGACCAATATGGTAGTTAGTTCCTAATTAGGTAACCTTGAAAAATAAGAGATATCATTTTTAGGATAAGAAAGCAGATTTAATAATTAACGGTAACGTTGACGAGATAATGATCAGTGTCATGAAAAAGTTGGGACTAGAGATCCCAGAATACGAGAGTACAATGGATCCCACACGCAATCCTGACACGACGTGTAAGGAAATGGATTGGACGATACCGACCAGCAGAATAAAAGAGATGAACGTACTCTACAAGAAGGTATGCAAGCCTATGAGAAGGAAACGAAAAACCTTCATGTACGAGAGAGAAAGAACGGATACAAAGCGGGAGACAAAACCGAAGAAGCAGGCTTTCATGATAAAGCAAGATATAAAAGCGGAAGACACGTTGAACGCGTCAAACATAGTTTGCAGTAACGCGGTAGTCAGCGACATGAGCAGCAACGTGGTAAAAATCGAGGATGAAATTAAAGACGTGGAACCGTTTGATTTCTCGACGAATGACATGACTCAACCAGTTCCTGGTTTGTCACTAAATGACATACTGTAGCATGATTTCGGCATACAGTGATCTAACGACCTAATACTCTTATTAATCTCAATCTCTGTTAAATTTATTTATGAGTGCATATAGAATGGATGTTATCTGTATGTGAAGAATGCCTAAAGTGCTATTGATTTGTTTATACAAAAACACGAGAAAAGGCAAAAAAAAAAAAGGAAGAACAGAAATTGAAAAGTAAGATGAGTTTACCGACCGGTAAACTGCTTTTATCGTCAAATCAGAAATCGCTGCAATACGTGTACATACATAAGTATATGTAGTAGTACTTTCGTAATCGCTTCCATGTTATGTCTGCTTTTTCATTACTCGTCTGTAGTTCTTATTCCAAGATCAGAGTTCAAGGGACTAATGTGTATCATACTCTTAAGCATACACGTATATTGCATGCCCCATGTTTTTTCTCCCACTATGATACATTAACATTAAGTACTTAAGATGGTTTATTTAGGATCGTTTTTAACGTACTGACAGAGAGATTTTATAGTAGTAACACGTCGACCGTATAAGGGTTCGAGAAGGGTGTGAGTTAGTATTTTACGTTTGAGAGCGTTTCATTAAGTATCTGTCATCATTGGCGTAACTAAGCAGGGATGGACCTGGTTTGCAAAAATTGGACTCTCCTCATAAGAAAGTAAAAATTGAAAAGACGGTAAAGTGCAATTGTATCTTAATCAAAATAAATATTGGCTAAAAATGCAATACATAGCTTATTAGGGGATCCGATCTATTGCAGATAAAAATATTAGTGGCGCCAATCTCTGTGCTATTCGTGTTTTCTAGGAATGTGCGGGTACTCGGGGTGATAGACTCGGTTCGGTTCGGAGAACTTCGGACAGGATCGGGTACCCGACATATTGGGTTACCCGCACATCTCTAGTGCAGAGTTTCCCAAACTTCTCTGGGTTGAATTTTACTTCCGAAAATTGTAACTTTTCACGACCCACTTACTTGTAACCCATTACATACAAAATTCCAAAGTTTTTCGCGAATAACGAAACGTTATTTTACTACTTAAAAATTTAGTATATTTTAATATACGACGTTTGACCCACACTTTGGGAACCTCTGCTATAGTGTTCTCTCGATACATGACCAAGATCTTCTATATAAAACTGTTTGTAACTCACGAAGCGATTAAGGAAGATATATATGAAGATGTTTTAATGCACCGGAATAGTGAATAATCGTTGCTACTTTGAACGTTTATGATTGAAATCTTTAATAGGACGCTCCATACGAGCGAGTCGGTGTTGTTTGATCATCTAATAGTTAAGTGTCTCTCGTTGAAACGCACACGTTTGTATAATCATGAAAGGATAAACGAAGAAGTGTCAATGACAGATGTTGAAACGAACAGTGGGACCGTGAGGTTATATCCTTGACAATATGTCTCCAGAAACGGTATAGAATGCGAAAGTGCAAAAGTTAGAGAGAGAGAAAAAAAAAAATATACAAAATGTAAGCAAGTCTTTCTTATATCGGCATTCAACGCTATTTTGTCGATAGCGTTTTTAAAGTAGGACGCAGTTTAGCGAAATGTGTAATATTTATATGTAAATAGCGCAATATATGCTTGGTTGCTCTTAATAATTTATTACTTTAATTGATATTATTTACTGGACGTTACTATTAGTGAAATATTATATAGTATTTGACAGGAAATAAAATCGTGGAAAGGATCTTGTCTTCAATCGTTATTTCCCGTTTTCGTATTATTAGATATAAATGTAACGGGGTTTTGATTGAAAAAACGAGTCGTCATTTTGATATGCTATATTCTTATTCATAGCCAAGTTTAAACAAGGATACAACATAAAATCTTGTACACGTGCGTTACAATAATTACTCCATAGCTTAAATTCTTCTTAAACGAATCAAGAAAAACATCACTCCAAGGATTCAAACATATTTCGCCTCTTTAATAAATAGATCTTTATCATTTACATGTTTCCATACTCTTATTTTGCACGCAGACTTAACCGACATGTTGCGCTACACCGACGTGGAAACGTGTGAATAAGATCTGAAACGGTGTTTCCTCTTTTCTTCCAAAGATAATTTCCAATAATCTAGATCGAATTCTCTTTAAGAAAACTATGAGAAAGAAAAACTTTTCATGTATCCTTGAGAAGTACCTTTGCGCAAGTGGCAGATCCAAATGTTATGAAATCTAAAGATATATGTAAACTAAAATTATTTCAACTAGTATCAGATTTTAATACTAAGTATCACTAAATGAATTATGACTAAATATTTTCACAGTTGTAGAAACTAAATTTTCGAATTTACAATGTTTCCATGCAAGACCCACTATATTGTCAACTGCTACAGCCCCAACCGTAGCGTCCAATAGCGTCAAAGTCCCCTTAAATTCTACCGATTAAATTTGAAAAGGTCGAATAATATCTAGATTTGCCCCTTCCTGCAGCGCCGAAGAAACACCGGTTCAGAGCAAACGAATCACTACGGGGTGTTTTCCGTGCAATTGTACAAAGAACAAAGCTAATATTATACGTTTTGATTTTCCTAAAGTTACGGTCAGTTGCGGTATTTATATTAAATACACCGTTGACACAAGAGACATATACAAATCGTTGATATACCTTAAACTTCGAGCGTAATCGCAAACTCGATTCGATACTTCTATATTTACACGCGTACGGTTTACATGGTTCGCAATTAGGTCGCATTATTCTCGATGTTCGCGGGATTAACAAGAATTTTCATTGAACACGTTCGTATATATATATGTATATATATAACTATATTTGACTTTCCTATCCTAAAAATTATGAGGGTTTAACTACCACTCCCGTTCGACGGTGTAATCGTCGCGCAACGAATCGTACAATGATCCGATATCGTCGCGATTTCGGCAAAAATTATACACACGCAATTTATTCGCAATAAATATGTTACGCACGACGAATGCATAACGCAACATCGAGGAGATACCCCAAATACTATCGACGGCACTTTAAAAATGAAACGGAAAGCACCCCGAGCAAATTCGTATCGTCGGCTTCTCGATGAGCGCGCGTCGACTCACGCAAGTCGTTCGTTTCTATAAAAGAATAAATACAGTGAGCTTAAAAAGAGAGAGACGCAATAGAAATGGGTCAGAGATTTTCTGTATAGGGACAAAGATAGAAGTACGTTAAATTATTCGTGTACTCGTGTGATGCAAGAGAGATCATACGGTGAACGAGAAAACAAGAGCCGCAAAGAAGAGAAGAAATTGGAAAGGAAAAGTACATATCACGATCAGGAGATATAAATCTTTTATCGGTCGGTTCGCATCGCAGCGATCGATTAAGCGACGTCGATTTCAACGCGCGAACCGATGCCGATTTATTTGGTATAATTGCATTTTAAATATCGTCTCCTTGTTCGGAAAACTCATTAACGCCTACCAAAAGTGTTCAATTAGACTATCTATATACAAGTAATCTTTACGCGACGGAATAAAAATCGATTATTACATATATATATATTTTTATATATATAATAGTCATGATAAACTTTTTTTTTACTATATTGCTCTACTTGCGTATTTTTCGATTTTGCACGTTTACCGACAAGAACGGAGACGATTATCGGCCGAGAGCTTGGTCGGTAATGTACCGTTGCTCGATCCTGTCGGTCGTTTCGAGACTTTATTCTCGTCAGTGAAAAAAAAATATATATATATATTTCGACGGGAAAGTGTCATTTCTTCCTCGGCTGCTAAATACCGTGACAAACAATAAATAGAAGTACGTATTATATATGGCTAACTTAATTCGTTGTGTAAAATGTATCTTTGGGTTTCAGTACGGTCCGATCGATTAACGGAGAACGCTGTTAATACTTCATCATTGACGACGTTCTCCCATACTCGACGGGCTCATTCGTATAATTTTTTCCCTCTGTGTTCGCTCATCCTTGTATTGGCAAGGTTACATGTATGTACATAATACAAAATACGCACAGTCCTGGCGCTTCGTGTAGGAAAAAAAAGATGCGAAAGGTAGGCACGTAATCGACGGAAAGAACGAACAGCGACCCTCTGGTCTTACGGATGAAGATGTAGAAAAGCAAAAGTGGCTCTTTCGTAACCCACATACAACATGTTCCTCCCGACTTCTTCGAACAATGTCATAAAACGATATCTTGAAAATGATTACCAACGTCGAACTATTGAATTAGTACGGAGAGTCCGAAACGAAGTGTTTCTCTTAACTTGATCTATGATATCCAGTTAAAAAAGTAATATTAAAATGACCAAATTTTAACAATTCATCGACAAAATACTATGCTTTCAGTTAAAACAAAATTAGACACAAATATAAATATTTAATAAATAAAACACAACAAATCGTTTTTTTTAGTTCATCAAACTACTCGGAGTGGCAGACCTGTCGTCATCGAATGAATGTTCACGTACTTTGATAGGAATTGTTATAACAACTCAATGACCTTATAAAGAGTGGTCGTAACAACCGTTTTTGTACAGTGGACATTCATCGATGCGTCAACATTTCTACGAGGCCCATCGATGCTAATCGAAAAGGCTAGCTCTCAAGATCCAAGCAGTTGACTACAGTAATTTTGACTAACTCTATTTTGCACAGATTGACTCACTGGTTTAGACGAAGGGGGAGGAACCTAAGGCACAAATGTGAAATATTCGAAAACCAACAAGATGCAGGTTGCTTTATTCGTGGCTGCGTTTCACTCCCAACAGTTTAGCAGCATCGTCGGCGGACGCTTGCAACACCCGGTCGATGAAGCTCTTGTCTCTTATCCCAAGAAGATTCGAAATTAAATCGTTATCCGTGCTCTCGGTCGCGTCTGGATTCACGTTCTGCGGGATACTCGCCAGTTTCCCGGTCAGAGTTGTCAGCTTCTTGTACGGATTCAATCTTATCAGTCCACTGGGTGTCGCATCACCGGTAGCGACTGGAGCGATGCTCGACAACGAGATTCGATCAGGAATCTGGGGATTTCCCGCATTTGCCCCTAGTAATACCGGCGTTTGCTGTTGCGTTCTAGGCGTGATCGTAGGTGGTTGAGTGGGCGAGTTCTCCTCGTCGCCACTGGTGCCAACGTACATCGTCGAGTCGATGGACTCGTGCTTCTTCCGGTGACGCAGCATGCTGTGCTTCAGGGTGAACCTTCTGCAGCAGATATCGCACGAGAACGGCCTCTCGCCGGTGTGTGTCCTCATGTGACGTCGAAGGTCCTCCGCGGACCAGAATCGCCTCATGCAGAATGCGCAGACCACCTGGAAATGTTGGCTCTTTTAGTTGGCGTTCTTCGCTAATTCGTGATCTGTTACAGAACGAGTATACTGATTGAAATGGACCTGACCATAGAGACGTGGGGAGGGTAAATTGATAGGTCTACTTGATAGAACTGGCAATCTTAGATGATTGGATATCTCACAATTTGTAAATTTCTAAATTTCTAAATGGCTGCCAAACGATTCACAAACCACCTCACCACATCCCTGATAGCAACAAAAATGACCAAGGATGAAAAGTATATATTTCCACCAAGTACATCTACAATTTACGTTCAAACGTAACTAAACAAATTACCTTTCTGTTACTATAGTCCGGGAAACGTCCCCTCTTCTCCTCTCCGTCGCTGGTCTGTTGTTGCGGTGGAGGTTGCTGCTGGTCTTCCACCGTGTCGATGTCCATATCCAGCGCACCTTTCGCCACCAGCATCTCGTAGGACCGTTTATGGTTCGCCTTGATATGCTCTAAGCAGTCTTGTCGCTCTGCGAACCCGCAATCGCACAAGTGACACTTGAAGGGAACGTCGCTGGGTCCGGGCGAGGATCTCGGCGAGGGTCTCCTCGATCTTGACGTATCGTTGGTGGACGGTGAAGTGTTGGAGTTCGATTTTGCAAGTCCTGGAACGGAGGAAGTCTCCATGCTCTCAGACACGCTGGACGACTGGCTGTCGTAATCGGTCTGCTCGTTCTGTTTCGTGCACTCCTGAGGACTGTTCTGGGGCTCGCTGGACGGAGTGTCTGACCTCGACTTCATTTTGCGAGCGTGTTTCGTCGAACGGTGCTTTTTCAAGTTGCCCAGCGTGGAAAAGGTCGAGCTGGGACACTGGTTGCACTTGTACGGCCTCTCGGGCACGTTTCTCATGGAGAAGGAGTTGTTGTTACTGATGACCGCCTGGGAGTCTGGAGAAGAGGAGTTCCTGGCGCGACGAACCTTGTTGGGGTTCGCCTTGTGCTTCCTCAACAGATGGCGATCGCAGTTCGACTTGGTGGTGAACAGCAGCGAGCAGTGCATGCACTGGTATGGTTTCTGTCCCGTGTGCGTGAGGATGTGTCTCCTGAGGGACGATGTCCAGGGGAAAGGTCGTTCGCAGTACGGACATATAACACGGTTTGGAGCCATCGAGTACGCGGACTTCTTCTTCTTCTTCTTTTTCTTCTTCTTCTTTTTGGACGAGATGCTGACGGAATTCAGCGAGTTCACGGAGTCAGACTTGTCGTCGCTGCCGGAGTTGTTGCAGTCGCTGTGAGAAGCTACCAGTCCTTCTTCGTCGCTCAGATATTGAGGCTGAAACTGTTGGTACTGTTGAGAAGCGTTATCCAGCAGCTCGGAAACGCTCGCGAGGTCTGTCACGCCGTCTTCCGCCTTCTCGCTTTTGTCTTCGGTCTCCATCTTGAACGGTCGATTCTGCACCTGTTCCTGCGAGTTCTCGCTGTCAGCGGGCCTCTCGGAATCCGACGCCTTCGCGTCATCGGCATCGGCGTTCTCGTTGTTCGCCGATTCGGTATTTCCCGTTTCCGAGGCGTCTTTCGTCGACTCTTCAGCCTCGTCCCGTATCACGCTGTCCTTGGAAGGCTCTGCACCTTCCAACTGCCCTCTCAGCAAGCTCTTCTCCTTCTGATCCTGAGATTCTTGACCGTCCTTATCCTGAGGATCCTCGTCGATCACGAGCTCCTCTTCAGAATCGTTCTCCTCCACCTTGTTGGCCTTCAGCTGCTGTGCCAGGATCGCGTACTTCACCTGATCGGAAATGGGATGCTTCGCGAAGTCCGAGTTAGCAGACGGCTCGACCTTTGGCAGGATTTTCGTGTACGATTGAGGCACCTGAGACGAAGCAGGCTGTCCAAGATTCTGCAGCAACGTGGGATGACTTGAAGGAGGTCTTCCTCTGGTGGAGTGTCCTCCTCTGGGTCTCTGGCTCCAGTGCTGCGGATGCTGTTGTTTGATGTGTCTCTCCATGTTGCTTCTCAAAGTGAACCTCGCCGAACAGTGCTCGCAAGTGAACGGCCTCTCGGTTCTGTATCGTCTCTGCTTCTGTTTGGGCATCAGTACCCCGTTCTTGATCACCATCTTTACCGAGTTTGAGGAGGGGATGTCGGGTTTGTCGCGATTCGATAGAGCTTTGTTCGCCATCTTCGCGGAGATCAGCTTCGCGTAGTCGTTCTGATCGCTCGACGATTGCGAGTTTATGTCCCTTTGAGCGAAGGCCGAGAATCCCGTGGCACCGATAGCCGGCTCGACCAGAGTGCCGCCGCTGGTCAACTGCAGTCCTCTGACCAACTCCTTCTGCAGTCTCTCCTTCATCGAGAAATCCTGGCCGAACACGTGGGGGTTGAACATGTACGGTGGCAAAATTCCCGCCCCCACGCTGGCGCCGAACGTCCCAAAGTTTCTGTAAATCGCGTTCGCGTACAGGGCCTCCAGCGACGTGGGCTGAGAGGTACCCTGGCCGGCTTTCAAAAGGGCCTCGGTTAGCAACAGTTGACTAGTGGCGTTGTACAAGTCCTTCTGGTTCTTTCCGAACTGCTCGTGCGACGCGGCGAAGTCGCCCTCGTCCTTGTCCTTCGACTTCTTGCTGAGGTCAAGGACGTCCATGGAGAGGTCCAAGGGGCCATCCTCCCCGGCAGCGTTCTCCGACACGTTCAAACCCTTCTTCAGGTTCATCGGACTAGCTTGTATTCTTTGGTGCGAATCTGATTTGGTATCACTGACTAGGGACACGCTGCCCTCCGACGACCTCGACTCCAGATCCTCGTCCAGCTTCGAGTAGTCCGACTTGGTGTCCTGCGTGGACTTCGTGTCCTCGAAGCTCCGCTGCGTCAGCTCGATCGGCTGGCTGGGTCTCGAGAATGCGTCGCTCTTCTCGAAGTGATTCGCCGCAGCGTTGTGCATCGATATCGCGGAATTGTGCAACTTGGCCTCCTCTATTATTCTGATGTCCCCTCTGACCTCCATGGACGGAGGATAGTGCACCTGAGCCTGATGTTGGAACTCGGAGCGTTCATTGGGGTAAACTAAACTCTTCCTAGCGTCGCTCTCCTTCATCACTCTCGGCGAACTCCTCTCCACGTTCTCGTTCGTCGAGTCCTCGTTCGGATGATAGATCAGCACGCTCTTGATGTCTTCCCTGGTCAGTTTACCGTGTCTGTTCCTCACGTGACGCTCGCAGTTCGCCTTCGTGGTGAAAGCGTAATTGCAGAGAGAGCATTCGTACGGCCTGTCGCCGTTGTGAGACCTCAAATGTCTGACCAGGGTGGCTTTGTCGGTGCTGGTGTACGGGCACATGTTACAGGGATACGGCATGCCGGGTCCCACGCCCATGTGCGCCCTGTTATGACCCTTCAGCGCCCTCAGGTTCGGGAATATCGCCGAGCAGAGTCTGCAGGGGAACTCTCCCTTCAGCTTCATTTTTCTGAACTCGGCCGCGAACGCGTCTTGAGCCTCCTCTTCGTGGTACTCGGAGGAGAACGCGCCCGAAGAACCGGACGAATTTAAACTGGAGTTATACTTGATGTTGTTCTCAGGAGTACTGGCATCCGACCGAGGAAAGTTCTGCAGTATCGGACCGGACGTGACCGATATAATACTCTGAATGTCAGCCAGATCTTTTCCCTCCTTGGCTTCCGTCAAAGCAGCCTTGTTTTGTAAATCCAGGCCTGCGAAAAAGTTATCTCGTCTAGATTGACTATCATCTGTTGCTCTCGTGTGAGAGTTAGCCGTACCACAGTCGACTTCGTGGGCATCCAACGCCGATCTGCAGGGAAACGCTCGCAGACACTTGGAACACTGGAACTTCGCGACCTCTCCGGAGGCTGGTCTGTGCAGGGATTGTTCGCACATCGCCCTGGCAATCGCAGGGAACTTGTCCGACGAGAAGTCGACGAAGGTCAGATCGTTGAAGCCTACCACGGAGTTCCTCAGGTTCCTAGCAGTGTTGCCTATCGAGTGGTCCGCGAAGTGGATCATGAATCGGTGCAGATTCAGCACTCGGTGGTTCTTGAAGGACAGGTTACAGGACTCGCATTTCGCAGGAAATTCAGGATGGCTTCTTTCCAGATGCGCTTCCAGAAGGGCGCTAGTCGCGAAGTCCTGTCTGCCGCACACGGGACAATTGTACACGTTCTGGCTATCATCCGGCGACGACTTGATCTCGGTCCTGGTGTTGTTCATCAAGATCTTGTGCCTCTTCTGATTCTCGTTGTCGCTTAGATAGTCGGTACACTTTCTCTTGTTCGTCAGACTGGGTGATCTGTCCTGTCTGTCGATAATATCCGGCGAATTCCTCTTCGTGATATCGTTGTTGTTGTACTCCTCGATGTGCTTCCTCTTCGGCGGCTTCTCGGAGTCGCTGCTGCCCTCGGAATCGGTGCAGCTGTTCAACGACGCGCCTCGGTGCGCTGTCCTCAGGTGTCTGTTCATGTTCCCGTTCGTGGTGAACGCCATCTCGCAGTATTTGCACTTGAACGGCCGCTCTCCGGAGTGGACCAACACGTGTCTGTCCAGGGAACTAGCCGAGCTGAGAACCTTGTTGCACACTCCGCAGCAGTAGTCCTCCTCGCCGCTGCAATCCGTGCTGCGGGGAGAATTGTGACCACGCAGGTGGTTTGTCAGCTCCCTGCAACTTGGCAGGATCGTTGGACACGCGGGACAAGGATGCGCGCTTTCTGGTAGCTCCACCTGGAAGGGAAATACATTTTGAACCTGCAGATCGTTCGGAAAGATTGATGATGTGGGTTCATTCTAAGTTTAACTTTAATTGTAAATTAATTTGAATTTTGTTTCTGGTGGGCAAGTTTGTTATGATGGACAGATTAGTTTGTCAGAAAGTGAAATATGGCATAAAGCATGAAGAAGTAATTAAGTCTGCTCTCTAATGCGCAGTAAGAACATTCTTATTTAGATACAATGTATCTACCGTTCGCAATCTGTAAGGGCGATTACAACATGGAGGATCTCTTAATAATTATGTGTCAACGAACTTGAATTAACTTACGCTCGACGGAGACGATGCAGCATCGGCTTGCGTTTCGCTCTCGTGTCCCTGATCGGATCCGCTCTTGACGGTAACTGAAACGAAACCGAAGACTATCATTAGCAGGAAGTTCATAAGAATCGACGATCCGGAGAATTCAAGAAGCTGTTTCTCAAAAATAACTCTCTTTCGACTTATTATAAATTGTTTTTAATTAATAGCGAGGTTGCCAGAAAGCTGTACACGCATATTCCGGAAACTGCTGATACAAGACCGCAAAGAACAAGGCGGGACAATGACACTTATCAGAGAGTTTGACCACACTCGTCCTTATTTACGCCGCTTTTCGATGCCGTACCACGTGGATCCTGCACCGCTGGATCACGCTTCCGAGAACGATACCAGAGAACGAAAAAAAATGGGTCGGTGATAGGACAAGAACAGTCAATCGCGCGATAACGTGCCATCGCGTTCCTTTGCGATTCCGCTGATAACAGCTTACTTTGTTCGTTATGCCTCTAAGATTCGTGACTAGGAAAGATTCGTGTATTCTAGGAAATTCGTGGGACAAATTAATTCAGTATGAGCTGTGTGTAATTTTCAATAAGATATTTATAAAAATTGTCTTTATGTTTGAGGTACCATGAAATTTTATATGAGAGATGAGTTTGAACCCTGTTATAATTTAATATATGAAGTGACTTTATAGTATAAATTATTTAAGTACGATCATTTCAAACTATCGAGTGATTTGGTATAGTCCACATCGTCACAGAAATGCATACGTGATCTTAGGCATTGGCCTTTATCTCCAGCGTTCTTTTCATCCAAGTAGATTAAGTGCTATTGACAATCGTGCAGCGTCGATCCGCATTATCGACCCGTAGCAGGAAGCAGACAAAACATCTCGCCGTGTTATCAACGATCTACGGTTAGCTGACCTTAAGATCATTGTCGTCCGAGCGAGTTAGCGTTGAGAAACATCGTTCAATTTTTACTGGCTCTCATTTACTTTGGAATCACAACTCGAATTTTTACGAAAATCTCTTCTGTACACAAATTCTCCGTACGTTTCATTTTTAACGGTAAATTATCTTCAAACTCGATGCACATGAGCAACTTTTCTGCGATCTTTGTTTTTTCATGTAGCACATTAAATACAAAAATTAAGAACTCTACAGATAGTGAGAGGTAGATATACATTTTTGGCAACCACTTTTTAATTTCCTTCAAGGATAGTTATACATATGTGGACGTTTAGTTTGTCTTTAAATTAAAATCAACTAAGCACATGGACATTGCCATTATTTTTACTAGTGACATATTCATAATTTATGTGATGTTAAAAGAGAAAGCTACAATTTTACAAAAACATCAAATCATTCTTTCTAACCTCAAAAATAAATAAGAAGGATAACTTTGCAACCACTGTGTTAATTTATGAGGGGGTGAGAAATGAAGCTGCAAACTTGTAATTGTTATAACAACCTCAATTTTAACCTTGAAGAAATTAACGTTAAATAAGAATGATAGTTTGTAATCATTTTAATCTACGAAGGGGGTGAAATGACGCTGCAGTCTGTTACATCAGCTTCAACTTCAAACCTGAAGAATATTTTGAAGAAGAAAAATGTTAAATAAAGACAACATTTTGTAACCATCTTAATACACAATAAAAAGTGAAGTTACAGTCTCTACAACATCAGCTTCAATTTCAGACCTGAAGAATATTTTGAAGAAGCAAAATGTTAAATAAGAACGATATTATGTAACCAATTTAATTTACAAAAGCTTGAAGCTGTCTCTATAACATCAGCATTAACTTCCAAGTGGAGTAAAATTCTCCTAAATAAAGAACGAAAAAGAATTAATTGTATTGCAAAGGACAGGTCGTCGACAAGTTGACGAGGGGAAGACAGGTGCGAGCGAATGAACTCGATTAAACCCGCGGTCGTGTGCGTTCTCCGGTGACAAACGTACGTATAGTAACTGGTGGCACTGGCTGCACACAGGTGACTTTATTCATGCACGTAAATCACGCGGACGAAACGGGTTTTCGGTCGTTTAACTACGACTTAGCTTGCGGTTCGCGTCCGCGTTTAGCGAGCCGCTTCGCGCTAAGCGCGCGAATAAATTCGATACGAATGATTTACCGACAGTCGAGGACTCGTTTTTCGCTTGCCGAGGATCCGTCACGTGGCTGGGTTTTAGAATGCACGATTTATACGAATTCACGGGGTTAACGTTCCCCGGATATATTTTCTGTGGACAACGAAATACGATAACCCTTTTGCGAAATATCTACAGGTGTTTTTCTGACCCTTTAATTAAATTCGTTACTTTTTGTATTAAGCATCTTTAGTAATGATGTGCAAGTTAGTTTTTGATGTGAAAAGCATTCTTGTATGGAAAAGTTGATGAAATTTGGTAAAATTACTTTTTACTGTTGATCATCAGTGTTGTACATTTTGTTATTTTTAATCGTTCATGCAGTTTTTTTAAAAATATTTAATATGTGTGAATAAGTATCGTATAGTATAAAAAATATTTAATATAGTGAATAGGTTGAACACTAAAATATTAACTAACATTAAAGTCTGTTATTATATAACATAAAAATATCACATGACATTAAAATGTATTATTATATGACGTTAAAATATATTATTATATAACATTAAAGTTAACTTGCATTATCATATGAAATTATAGTATATTATCATATGAAATTAAAATGTATAATCATGCATTTAAGCTGATCATTACATAACGTTAAGGTTGAGATAAAACCTCCCCTTCTCCTTCAGCAACCACTTAAAATTCCATTTTCCAAATAAAAGTTTCAACTTCAAACACCGAGATGCTGAGTCGTTTTTAAAACGCAGAAATGTTATAATAAGCGATATAGTATGAAATCACAAAGTACATAAAGTGAAGTGCGATGTTGAAGAAATGTAACATTTTTAAAAATTGTTCGAAGATTATCAGGACTCGCGGCGCCTGATGCACAGATTACTTCGGAGTTACAAGAAATTCGCAAAAGTTCCCCGGCTGATAATTTCGCAACGGAGAGCAAATAAACATTTATCTAACGAGCAGATAAAAAAACTACTTATCTGCAACGTAGCTGACTAACCTTATCTGGATTTCGAGAAATTTTGTTTTTAAAATATTATCTCGATCATCGAAAGGCGCGATCGTGATGATCGCATACGAGAAATATGATGAACTAACTCGAGAATTAACTTCCGTTTAGAATTATCAGGAATTTTCATCTGAAAACTTTGTTAACTTCGAAACAATTTAATACTGAAATTTTCAAGAAATATATATACAGTTAAAATTGTTACGATTTCTTTATTTAGTATAAGACTGACTGAAAAAATAAATTTTAATTTCTGAAATATTTATTGTACTTCAATTATTAAATTGTATGATTCAGATTATTCAGATAAGTGATTAGAAAGATTATTAAATAATCTTTGAAATTATTAAATGTTTGTCTCGAGACAAACTTGAGATTCAACTTCAATATTTTTATTCAAAATATACATTTGCAATTTTTTAACTTACAGAAGACTTCATTTTTATCAAAATTATTAACAACTGAAGTATCTAAAATTTTTAAAAACTTGAATTTTACAATTTGTATCAAAGTGAAGATTCTGCATGACTCAAAATATAAAAAATCAGTACCAAACAAAAATTTCAACATCTCGCTAAAACTTTGCTGCCAATTCAGAATTCTGAAACTTGAGATACCGCTGAGTCAGATTTTCGTAACAGCGACACCTGCTGAACCGGAGGTTTCGATAAGAAATTCGATATTATCTTCGAGACATTCAGAATTCCTTCGATGAAAAGAGCGGAGATTCCGGTGAAATTTGAAACAGATTCTTCCGTCGCGACAAAGTGGAAATCTTGCTTTCCATTTCTAACGATCGCTGATGGTTTGAGACCGATGGTTACGAGGCTCTGCGAACCACAAAAACCGATTTCTATTTTTTTTCCTTCGGCGTCAGTCGACGTTGACGCGTTTCCATGGTAGTGGACTTTCAACTGCGATCAAGCGAGAAGATTCGAATCGAATGCAACTCGAAATCATTTAATTTATGTGTAAATTATTTGTATAACTGTTTCAAGGTCCTACAGTTACATCCCCTTTAGATAAATTAAAAATGACATTCTTTATATTGTTATTTTAAAATGAATTTATGTATCTTTCTCTGACTGTGAATTTCAGTAAGAAGTTTAGTGAACATGACTAACTATACTTTCATACTTTGGGTATTTTTATCATGACTTTGTAATGAAACATTTATGACTAAATATTTATGCAGCATTTTATAAAACATTGTGTTCATATGACACTTCATGGTACAATATTCGTAAATCATTATCTACAAAACGTTATATTTATATAACATTTTAAAGAACATTTATAAAACGTTATATGTAGATAACATTTTGTAAAACAATATATTATAGGAACATAAATTTACAAAACACTATTAATTCTCATAACTTCCATCCTACAATAAGCTGAAATTATTCAATAAAATAAAAATGAAAGACTCTATACATCGAAACTAATAATTTTGTAAAAAGTGAACCACTACTCTAAATTCAATAAAATAAAAATGAAAGATTCTGTCTATGAACAAACTCTATAAACTAATCTTGTAAAAAATGAACTACGTCTTCAAATTCAATAAAATAAAAATAAAAAACCTTCACCGATAAAATTGAAAAATTAATTTTATAAAAAGCCACATCTAAATGCATAAACACCGAACGCCACATTTAAGTGCATAAAAATTAAATACCACATCCAAATATATGAAACTAACAATACTGTGTACATATACTAACAACATAAAAGAAAAACTACGACTCTCTGTCGTAGTTAATAATAAAAAATGTCTACATAAAAATTGCAAGAAGAAGTTGTAATATCGATAGGTAAAAAAGAAGGGTAAAAGCTCGAGGGCGAAGGGCGACATTGCGAAGGGCCAAACGCCACGCCCTGTATCTGCAATGCACCCCTTGGGGTAGCTTTCGCGTCGCAGAGAAGCACGGAAAAGGGAGCAGTGTCAGTTCATCGAGGGCGTACATGCGCACTTCTTCCAACCCGTGCCTCCTACGAATCATTGGATGCTGCGATTCGATCATTGGTGGGGAGATGCTCACCCATTGGTCGCCTCTCATCTGTCCGAGCTTTTATCTCGTTTCCCTCTCCATCCTTCTAACTACTTCCCCCACCGTTCTCGCGCGATACCTCCTCCTACCCCTCCTACTCCTCATTCGCCGTCTCTTTTTACCACTATGCGCACTTATCTTGCTTTTACACCGCCTTTTCTTGGTAAATTACGTGAGCGAAAATTGAAAGTTTTTTGTGATAAGGGGAATTGGAGTTGGGAGATTTGGGGTTGTGGAGAGACTTTAGTCGGACAGTTTTTCAAATTTGCAATTCCTAAAATTTCTGGATTCTCAGATTTTCAAACCCTCAAATTCCCAATTTCTCAGAGTTCCAAACTCTCAAATTTCCAAACTCTCAAATTCCCAATTTCTCAGAGTTCCATAGTCTCAAATTCCCAATTTCTCAGAGTCCCAAACCCCCAAATTTCCAAACTTTCAAATTCCCAATTTTTCAGAGTTCCAAACCCCCAAATTTCCAAACTCTCAAATTCCCAATTTCTCAGAGTTCCATACTCTCAAATTCTCAATTTCTCAGAGTTCCAAACCCTTAAATTTCCAAACTCTCAAATTCCCAATTTCTCAGAGTTCCATACTCTCAAATTTCCAATTTCTCAGAGTTCCAAACCCTCAAATTTCCAAACTCTAAAATTCCCAATTTCTCAAATTTCCAAACTCTCAAATTCCCAATTTCTCAGAGTTCCATACCCTCAAATTCCCAATTTCTCAGAGTTCCAAACCCTCAAAATTCCAAACTCTCAAATTCCCAATTTCTCAGAGTTCCAAACCCTCAAATTCCCAATTTCTCAGAGTTTCCAACCCTTAAATTCCCAATTTCTCAAATCCCCAAATCCTAAAATTCTTAAATCTCAAGCCTAACCTCCCCAAATCCTCAAATTCCAAATTCCCAAAACTCCGAGCCCTCCAAACCCCAAACTTCTCAAACCTAGCCCTCCAAACCAAAAATGTCGACTCCCAAAATAAAATATTCCATCACCCTGTTCTCTCATTGAATTTTCACGTTCGGCTCTCTCTGATCTTCCCCTATCTCCCACCATTCTCATTACTCTTTCTCTTTCTTCCTTTCATCTCGTTCTTTCGAGCGTGTCCAACGTCGGCTTTCTTTCTCCATCTCCTCGGTGTCTCCCTCGCCCCGCTCTCGCCACGCTCGGTTACACCCACGCAGCACGCAGGAGAAGCAAAGATGGCGGTCGGTTAGTGTGTTTCGAGAGTCGTAGCCCTGACAACCTTGGACTTACCCAGCCGTGACACCCTGCCACCCTCTCTGCTGACCCTCCGGTGCTCTTACTCGTGGGTGACACGCTTTTTTTTCTTCCTTTTTCGTCTGTTACAGGGGACACACCTGATGCAGAACGGAGAAAGGACAGACAGGGCCGTTGGTACACGATCGGGAGGGAGATAAAATAATCTGTCGGTTTGAATTTGTTACTTTGACTACTAATATTTAGTTGTAAACTATTTCAACTTCTTATAGATCATTTTTGGAATTATTTTATTTAATGTGGAGGCAGTTGTTTATGGCTGTTGTTGTATTAGCATAGCTCTTCATATTATTCTACTACTCTTTAGATTCACCTGTGAAGTGTTTCATTTTCTCATACATGGCATTCTTAGAATTATTTTATTTAACGTGGAGTCACTTCTTTATGGCTATTTTTACATTAGCATAGCTCTTGAAATTATTCTACTACTCTTTATATTCAGCTTTGAACTATTTCATCCTCTCATACACATCACTCTTGGAATTATTTTATTTAACGTAGGGTTGCACTTGTGTATGGCTGACTTTAGTATCAGTCTCTTAATAAATAATTACTCCACTACCCTTAATATTAGCCCTAATGTAATGAGCTTCGACTACCAATATTTATCAGTGAATCATTTCATCCTCTAACACACATCATTCTTGGTATTATTTTATTTAACGTAGAGTCCCACTTGTTTATGACTGACTTCAGCATCTGTCTCTTAATATTACTCTACTACCCTTAATATTAACCCTAATGTAATGCACTTCAACTATTAATATTCATCAGTGAACTATTTTATCCTCTCACACACATCATTCTTGGAACTATTTTATTTAACGTGGAGTCACACTTGTTTATGACCATCTTCAGTAACATGTCTTCATATTATTAAGACTACAGTTTATATTCAGCTTTAAACTATTTCATCTTCTCAAACACATCATTCTTAGAACTATTTTATTTAACATAAAGTTGTACTTGTTTATGGTTATCTTCAGCATCTGTCTCTTAATATTAATCTACTATTCCTAATATTCACTCGTGAACTATTTCATCTTCTCATCTCAAGATGGCCGTAAGTGCGACTCCACGCCATTAGAACAGTCTTCACGAAGTAAAGTTACTTCTTGCGAAGTTATTTCTTGTGAAGCTCAAGTGAATACAGTCTATAAATTGAGGGAAATAGCGCAAAGATTCAAGGATTCCTAAGTTCTGTAGATATAAATTCATCTTCTAACGGATGTGCTCCGTGTTATTTATCGTCTTTATCTGCAACGTAACGGATCAAGGTAGCATCTCCAATGCGAATCATTGATTCGATTAAATCTTTCGAATGATTCAGTGACGAGATTTTTACCTCTTCCTATATAAAATATGTACGTACATATACATACATTCTTACATAAACCTTGTGTTATCGTTCTAAGTTCTGTAATTTACTGGTTTTAAAAATGAATGCTAAAAATGTTTATACCTGACCTTCTACAGAAAACTTGACTTACTTTTGAACATACCATTGGAACATTTCGTAAGAGAATTTTAAAGGATCATTGTTTTGAACGTACGACAACAGTTCTAACGATTTCGAAACATAGTATTATCTCGACAGAGACTTGCTTTCTTCGAAAACGCTGATCTGTCTGAGTGTAAACAGAAGAAATGACCTCTAGATCGTGATAGCAAACAGTCTGAGCACTTGCCAACAATAAGATCGCTCTTGCTTCAAGCAGAACGAAAAAGTACGACGTAAACGCTGCTAATGGATCATTTTTATGGAGTAAATTCTGGTATAGGACTTTTTTCAGATTTTGGGGGTTCAAGTTTATAAATTTTGCGGAGGTCAGTTGTTGGACTGTTTGATCAGTTTTCGACTTTTTCAATTTCTAGATTTTTAAATTCTTCAATTTTCTAAATTTTCAAGTTTGTAATTTAGTAATTCAAACTTTTCAAGTCTTGAGTTTTCAAATTCCAAATTTTGCAATTTTCAAATTTCTGAATGGTAATTTTTGCAATTTCTAAATTTTCCAAATTCCAAATTTTTCAACTCCCAAATTTTCCAAATTACAAGTTTTCCAATTCCCAAATTTCCAAATTTTAATTTTTTCAACTTCTAAATTTTCCAAACTCCAAATTTTTCAACTCCCAAATTTTCCAAATTCCAAGTTTTCCAATTCCCAAATTTCCAGATTTTAATTTTTTCAACTTCCAAATTTTCCAAATTCCAAATTTTCAAGTGCTAATTTTTCCAACTTCCAAATTTTCTAAATTCCAATTTTCCAAATCCCAAATTTCCAACTCCCAAATTTCCAACACCCAAATTTCCAAATACTAATTTGTCCAATTCCTCAAATTTCATATTCCAAATCTTTCGAATTCCAAATTTCCAAATTCCAACTCTTCCAATACCCAAACTAACAAATCCCAAACTTCTGACCTCCCACATATCCTCACCCCCAAGCTCTCAAATTTCTAAATCCTCAAGTTCTCAACTCAAACCCCCTCAAACCCCCTCATGTTCATCACCCTCTTCTCCAAAAACTCCCACTACACCCCCAATCTCCCAACCTCCATAAACCTACTAAAACTGAAATTTCACTAAGTCCCCAAATAAACCACGAACCATACCTATAACAGCTATTACCAATACAATTCTAAGTATCGATCACAGCAATTGAACGTGTAAATCACGATCGAGAGTAGTAACATGGCGTTCGTAATGGGAGAATATCCCTAACAAGGCAAGGGGGCAACGATTCTCACGTTTTCAGGATTTTCTTGGGAACCACCGGATCCAGCACGCGGAAAATGAAAGGAGGCAACGTTCCGCGCGCGGATCGAAGCGGGGAAAATGGTTTCTCAGGCCACGCGGAACCAGAACGAATGGACGATCGCGATATGTTCGAATTCCGTACCGTTTTCTCCGTTTCGATACCGTGAAACCTCGTCGGCTAACTTCTTATTTTGCTCTTATTTTCCTCGTTCGTATATTAGGATTATCGTCCGTGGAACAAAGCGAGCTTTTCTTTTCCATTTCATTACAATTCCACGTGCCGTAAACTTTCCGAGAAAACAGAGGATTTCCTCTTTATCTGATTTAACAGTCCGATGCTCGCGCATCTCTTTCCAATGCCTGACTTTTACACTCTAAATTCTTTATACTGCTTATTTATTTATTTATTTATTTTTATCGTCGTTACTTACAATTTTTAGTGATTAAAATTTGTAAGTTTACACTTTAAAGTGTGGGGTTAAATTGCTTATTTTTTATGGATCTCGATTATCGTTATTTATAATTTTTGCTACTGAAAATTTATAATTAAGTTGAAGTATAAAATCTTTTCTGTAGTTGCTTATTTTTAGTTTATTTCGATCATCATTATTTACAATTTTTGTTACTTAAAATTTATGAGTAACTTGCAGTCTAAAACCTCTTCTGTAGTTGCTCATTTTTAATTTATTTCGATCATCATTATTCGTAATTTTTGTTACTTAAAATTTGTGAATATATTGCATTCTGAAATTTTTACTAAAAGTGCTTATTTTTCAGTTGCTTTGATTATCGTTATTTATGACTTCTACTTAAAATTTAGAAATGCAAAGAACTGAAAATTGTTAGGTGCAAAGGGGTTGATTGTCGAATACAAAATTTGAAGCTTATCAAGCTTCATTACAAGGAGTTGAAATTAACTTGCTTCGCATTATCAAGTGCAGAAACTGACTCGTTTTAGAACTCTCTTCAAAAAGAAATTCCTTCAAAAACCTCCCTTCAGAAAAAACCCCTTAGCTTTCAATCAAGTATTAAAAAAAATAATAAACCTTGTTAAAAATGAAAATATGTTAGCTTCTAGTGGAAGATACGTGAAAGAAAAAAGATAGTTTTCAATTTAAATGAATTCTCAAGCCATCGATCCAACATGGTCGCGGAAAGAAATTATAGGACGACAGTTTGGCCCATTAAGTTGCTCTCGACCGTTGCTATTGACCAACGGGGCCAACTGTCCATCTATATCCACGGTAAAGGATGTCACGTAAAGAAATCTTCGTATACGTGGCCCAACCGAGTGTTTCCGCATATACCCGGACACGATTGTCGGTTATATCCACCCCCGGCTTATGTACAGACTGATTCTAACACCTGGGACTAGCTGTAGCTTTTTTCCACGAGCAGATACTTAGAATTAATAAGCAGTTCGAGTTAAATACGCTAACAACCGCTTCTTACATTTTGACGTTGCTCTTTTTAAATAACGTAACATTTTATTGGCATTTGTAATTGCAACTAAAAGTGCAAGATTTTAATTAAATACTCTTTCTAGTTTGATAAATTTGAATGTTTGTAGAGAATGTTGAGATGCATTTTTAGCTGCAGTTTAAATAAAAAGTTCAGTAAGTTAAGTAATTGTCGTTGAACAAAATTTTCTAAACCGATTGTGAGATGTCATGTTTAATTTAAATAAAAAGTTTAAGATTTTCTTCGTTACTGATGAAAGTGTCTTTCGGTTTAATAAAATTGAGTATTTCATTGTTTACAAAGGGTACTAACTGCCAGATTTATTTTTATGTAGAGTTTGAACGAAAAGTGTAAAATTTTCTTCGTTGTCGATCAACCCCCTCGATCAAAGTTTTTTTCAATTTAATAAAATTTAAGTATTGAGTCCTTATATCTAGTTGTTCATACCAATATCTGTTTGTTAAATCTAGCATAAAATAAATAAATTTGTAGCAAAATAAATAAAATTGTTATTCAGTATCAAACATGATGATCAACCCCCTTGATCAAAGTTTCTTTTAATCGAAAAAAATTAAACTAGTGGGTCCATATATTCAATTGTTCATACCAATATTTAAATGCTTATACTAATATTTAAATCTAGCATAAAATAAACATATTTGTAACAGAATAAATAAAGTTGTTATCCACGTTGATCCACCCACTCAATAGTCTAAACATAAACGTTTAGTTCTTAATGTGTTGCAATTAAAGATGAATTTAGGGAGCTCAAAATAAGAATAGGGAGTAAAATGTACATCTTTGTGGTGGTCTGCGTTAATTAGGACGTCTCGTTCAGAGGGTGAGATCGTCAAGGGGCGAGAAAAGGGAGCGGTTGGCTTTCCACGCCACGCCCTGATTCGCCTTTAACCGACCCTTCACCATGAAAACGTGCTTTCCTAGCTTATTACCCTCCATCGAAAACCCTCGGTATCCTTTCAAAACCTGCACCATGCAGTTTCCCAAAATACCTAGGTACTTAGAACACCTAGGTAGCAACCTACGTGCCAACTCGTACCAGAAATCCAAACACCTTGTGGCAAGTACAGTGCTTACATAGAAAGACATACTCATGAATAATTATTTCAAATTTAAATAAATTGTGAATACTAGAATGTAAAACCCACCCCCTAGTTAGAGTTCTAACTCAAAAATAATAATTACAAAACACACAAAAATAATAATTAGCAAAGACTGTATCTTCTGATGAGACGAAATAAAAAAGTAGTCCTTTCACGTGAAAAAAATAAATATTAAAATCACAACCCCTGAATGAATTGCAACCCTTAAAATTATTGTAAGTTCAGTTAACTGGACCAACGTTAAAAATGCGACAAAGGTACATTTTAAAAGTTTCCACGATCCTCAGGCCCTTTTTACGAGAACACCTCGAAAGATAATTTTACAGATAAGAGAAGAGGTCCTTATCTACAGTTGAACGGTCGAGTCTCTTTTCTCGATGTACCCACGTCGATAGATTAGAATTCGGACACGTCAGCCTCGAATCTCCGGGCTCGCCTTTTCTTCGCTTCTCGTAACTGATGATACGAGACATGTAGGATAAGCTCCGTTTCCGTCTATCGAACGACAACGGAAAAAATCGATATGTAATCTCGTTATCTCGTAAGCTTTCGTTCCGTGGCGAATTTTAGTCTTTGGACGCCATGTTGGAACCGATCGTTGGACTCTGAACGTTTCATCAGTTTATCAGGGTTGAAATCCTTTCACGATTCGAAACCTTTTTTAAAGATTTAATAGCTAAACTATTACTTATATTTCTTATTTAGTTTAGAATGAAGACAGTTGAAGGTCCAATTAATATTTAATAAAAGAGTGGCTGCAAAATGGCGGTGACTGCATCACGTGAGATAAGTTAGTTTTTAAAGATTAAATGTATCAGCATCTTTGAAATAATTCTATTTTAGTGAACAAGTAGAGACGTTAAATCAATGTTCATATAAAACATCTTTAAATTATTAAGAAACAAAGAAAATAAAAATTAAGAAGTTCAAGTTATTCTAATGATACAGAATGACCTAAAGAATTGTGCTAAAAGCTGAATTTCCAATATAATTAATAACCAACCCATTTTATCATGGCTCAACGTATACGTTTCAGATAAAAAATGATTATATGCTAATTTCAAACTAAATATACAACTTTTAGCACACAAAAACCTGGGTCTTTAAATTGTCTATCAAGAGTACAGAGACATTATCGAATTCGTATCGATCTTGACGTAAAAATTGGAGTAGGTAACTGGAAGAGGAGAGTTATCTGTTTGAAGAGTCATCTCGATGACTCAGTATTTCGCGGATGCCGCAATTTTTCGAGTATTCGTATTCCGAACATCCTATTCAGCAATATTAAATAAAATTTGCAGTAATTAGATCTTGAGAGCACGATATCGCGATGATTCAGGGATTTGTGGTTTTCTCGTTTCCAGCTCACGTTATCAGCTACAAGGACTCCCGAGATCCTTTTAAAAATCTTGAATTTATCTAAGAGGAAATTCTCAAACGCCAGACAAACATTGATGTATCGAAAACAAATCGAAAATCCAACATCGTAGAAATATTTCACTGAAGAACGCGGTCTTGAAATCCCATTACGCTAGGTTAATGGAGATACCGATAGGCATCGATATTTTGTGTGCTAATCGAAAGACGCGCGAGACAACGGAGCCTCGTACGATAATAATCAGCTCTGCTGATTCGTTCAAACTCTCGACTCATTAGCCATCGAATTTCGGTCGTTTCAGAGTATCCCGTTGTCTGTGCCCAAATATTCCCAGGCCTCGGATAAATCGACCTTAGCCATCATCAGCGGAGACTCCGAAACAATGTGTCTCGTTAAAAACAACCGAAAGAAACATCCAAAAATTTTTTCTTTGACTCTCATCTGTTTTTGCGTCTAACGGACGAGGAAGAGGGAAGATACTCAAATATTATCTAACTCGATGTACCTTTCCAACAGGGTTGCAACCCTTGATGGACTATGTGCTCGTATGCAAATGAGAAACTGCAGTAACAATATGAGCTTATGATTTTTAAATTTGTAAATGAATTTGAAGATTCAAGGTTATCAAGTTGATTTGAAAATTGAAGGTGTAATATGAAAATGTAACGATGGAAGGGTTAAATCGAGCAGAGTTCTCCAGCACGCCCATCTTTAAATCCAGAAGCTACCACCCAGCGCCATGTAGCAGTAGTTCTCGAAGAGACGTACCTTTCGTGGAGCAATCCATGCTTCCCTCGTCAGCGTCGTACACTCATAGAGCAGGGAGTTACGTGGTCCGGGCACTTAACATCCATAGATATCGCACTGATCACGGTGGGTCATGGGGTCACTCGCGAACCGGTGAATCTCTCTCGAAACGTCACACAGCCGTAACAACAGTCGTTTCAGAGCCAGAGGCCAAGTCCTCCGAGTCAGCCTCCGTGGCTCTACACTTGTCTCACCATCACCACGTCGCAGCACTTGATCACGAAACGCGTGTTCGCTCGACGAAGGACCACGGACGAGTAAAAAAGGAGGCGACGAAAACTCGAAGGGGTCGTCGGTGTCCCGTGAGAGGGAAAAGGACGACAGGGTGGGGAAAATACAACGCGGCAAGCAAGGTCCAGCAAGAGAGGTCACAACGGGCCGACTCACCACGGACAAGTGACACGGTGCTTCTGACAACTTCTCTCCAGCCTGCGCCCGAGCCTCATCATCCCTCCTACCTGTCCTCATCCCTCCCTCTCTGCTCTCTGGAGAGGTCTACGGTGCGTGGCTGCTCCCACTACCGGCAAACCCTTCAACCGCTTCTTCTCCGCTTCCTCTTCCCCTTTTCCTGTTCTACACCCTTCTGCCACTGCCGTGACGCTCGCGCGAGCGTACTCCCGTGGATCTCCTCCGGGTACCACGGCTCTCCCTTCGTACCATCTCGCTTTATCAACTGTTAAGCCCCGTTTCGCTGTCCTCTTTTGCTCTCGCTGAGTCTCTTGCGGTCATCCCCACCTAGACGCTTCTCCCGCCTTGGCTGCATATCGGGCTCCTACGTGGTCTCTACACCGGAGTATACACCGTGTGCCAGGTTTCGCCGTGGATCATAACGTGCTAAATGTCTAGGAGAGATTTTCTTCTTTTGGTCCTCGACGCCATGACGATTAAGCCGGATATGTTTATAGCGAGAACTGATTGCGAGCGTTTGTAATAGGAATTTTTATGTTTAGATTGTGGAACTGAATTTTCTCTGTTTCGCGATGTGAAGGGTGCACTGGGGGTGCACGAGGGAAATTTGTTGGGTATAAGTCAAATTTTTTGGGTATAAGGTTTAGGAAATATCAATTGTAATTATATAATCGATTATAATGTTATATAATAATGTTACAATATTTGTCTAAAATCGAATCTCATTAACAGTAAATTTAATACTATTGAACGTGTACGTCCACATAAAAGTACGTCCACCCTCTACGTTTTTCTGTCAGTAAATGTTTTACAAACGTCACCCAAAAGTTCAAGGTACCTCAATTAAATAAATAATTTGAAAATTCAAAAGTGTGTTTCATAGTCACTATAAATATTTAGCAGTAAAAGTTTTAATCTCACACTTATGATTCATCATCATAAATTATAAAGAATGTCGAAAATTTCAGGCACCAAAAACGAGTACATTTAATGACACAAATAATTAGAGGAAGAATTATATGAATCATAAGACAATTACATAGATAGTTAGATATTAACATTCAAACTATGTAGAGTTTGTATACATTTTAACCACATGCTCTTATAAAAATAGTACATCAGTTTTACTTGTGAACATTATTCAAAATGTATAATGATAATTAGGTGAACAATTAAGGAGACAATTAGATGAACAATTGAACGAATAATCAGATAAAGAATGATATAAATAATTGGTTGGAGAATTATGTAAATATTAGATAAACAATGACATGAATAATTTGATGTTGACATATAAAGTGAGGACGACACATATGTGTTTTATTTGGCCACACTGTATATGCTTTTTTAATGAAAATGATAAAATTCTTTTGATCTTGAAAATCATCTAAAATGACTGGATAAATAAATGTATAAAAGGTGAGACAATGTGAGTATAATATAATATACATATTGATTAATCACCCTGTACATACTGTTTCAATAGAAATGATAAAATCTTTTTGATTTTGGAAATCATCCAAACTGTCTGATTAGATAATTACACGAACAATTAGACAAATGATCGTAAAAAATAATTAGATGAGTGTTACATAATTTACTACTAACAAATCTCTATAATATATGTGCAACACCTATCGTATACCTATAGATGAAACCTGCACAGGGTGTAAATATTTGCTTTCCCAAAAATGATAAACCCTAGCATCCAAAATAAAAGATAAGCAAATTTATAAAAACCGGAGTAAACCCGATTATCTAATTACAAAAGAAATTGATAATTCAGGAAGGAATTCAATAATCCCTATCGGACGTGTTAACGATAAAATAAATAAAATAATGATTAGACGGTAAAACCGGACATACTGTACCCCCCCTCCTTTCAGTATGTCTGCCCCTACTCTAAATCATTCTCTCGTCATCCTTGTTGCATTCGGTGTTCTCCGTTTCCGATTGTGATCGTTCTCCTCGGCTCCTGCTGTTGCCGCCCCTCCCACGCGACTATCAACCCCTCCCTCCGCTCTTTGGCGACGGCCTTTCTCTTTCTCTCCGCTCTATCTATCCCCACCCCCGCGTAATCTGTACCTATGCCAACGTGGTGTAGCATCGCGACTCGTGCAACTTCGGATACGTTCGGTTCCGTATGTATACGTGATCGCAGGCGCGCGCGAACACACCCGCCTAGTACGGACGGGAGGATAGCCGGGATTCTCCGGACCCGATATTTTCCCTCTTTCGATCCCGTGGAACGGTGCATTCGATGCAACGGGAATTACGTAAACGGGGGTTAATGCTACCGTAACATTACAAACGTTTTACTGGATCGAAATGTACCAAAATGATTTCAACACTTCCATTGTGATTTTTTTATTTTTTATTTAGGATAATAATGGAACAACGAGTATTGGAATAATAGAATAGTAATGTATAGAATAATCCTTGTAACCCCCTCGATATGTGACAATTTGAAATTTTTAGCGTTTCCTCATTTTTTATTTTCAAATTCTCAAATTCCACATTCCGCAATTTTTAAATTTCCAAATTTCACATTCCCAACTTCCACGTTTTCCAATTTCTAAATTTTCAAATTTCACATTCCCAACTTCCACATTCTTTAATTTCTAAATTTTCAAATTCCACATTCTTCAATTCCTAAATTTCCAAATTCCACATTCGCCAATTTCACATTCTCCAATTCCTAAATTTCCAAATTCCACATTCCCCAATTTCACATTTTCCAATTCCTAAATTTCCAAATTCCACATTCGCCAATTTCACATTCTCCAATTCCTAAATTTCCAAATTCCACATTCTCCAATTTTATATTTTCCAATTCCTAAATTTCCAAATTCCACATTTCCCAACTCCTAAATTTCCAAATTCCACATCCCCAACTCCTAAGTTCCCAAATTGTCAAATCCCCAAATTCTAAAATTCCCAAATTCTCAAATTTCTAAATTTTAATTTCCTGAATTCCATAACCTCCAAATTCTCAAAGTCCCTAATTCTATAACCTCCAAATTCCCAAATTCCCAAACTTACCCCTCCCTAAATCCCCACCTTCCCAAAGGTCTCACCTCCCAATTCCCCAACTTTCAAAATTCTCAAATTCTCCAACAACAATCTTCCCCTCTACCATCATCAACACAACAAACACACATATCTGTCAACCTAAAACGCTTATACTCATTTTTTATTTAGAATAAGTCGAACAGTGGAACAATAGAATAGTAATGTATAGAATATCTCTAACTCACTATATGACAATTGAAAATTTTTTACCCTGATAATTTCTCTGTATAACCACGTATTTATCCTCCAATTACGAAGCCATTACAAGTAGCATCGATTGGTCGAAGTTGAAAAAGGAAAAAGAGACTTCCTTTCGTGGAAAATAGCGGAGCCTGCACTAGCCTCGAATCGCGAAAATTGCGACGATAGCTCGTGTCGATAAGGTGCAAGGTCACCGTCATTGGATGGATGACCGAGCATTAAAGTTTCGTTAGATAATGTACTTGCTCGTGCTTTTGCGTCACCTCGGCTAGAATAATAATGAATACGTATGAAACCGGTGGCAAAAGATCATTAGTTTCTCTTGGCATTTTGATCATTATGTCATTAACATTTTGTTTGTCGCTGACATTTTTGTTATTAGCATTTTGATCATTGCTGTTGTTTGTATTGTTGAATTACCTGCATTTTGATCGTTGGATTTGTGGTTTGTTTATTGAGGCACTTTTTGATTATTGGATTGTTAATATTTTGATGATTGTATTATTGATATTTTCTTTGTTGGATTATTATTATTTTTATTATTTAATCAGTGAATTATTAGCATTTTGATTGTTGGATTATTTTTAGTTTGTTCATTGAATTGATTATTGGATTGTTAACATTAATTTTTTTTATTATTAGATTGTTAACATTTTCATGATTGCATTATCAACATTTTCTTTGTTGGATCATTATTATTTTTTATTATTTAATCAGTGAATTATTAGTATCTTGATTATTGTATTATTTTTACTTTGTTCATTGAATTGATTATTGGATTGTTAACATCATTAATTTTTTTTATTATTGAATTATTTATATTTTGATTATTGGATCAACATTTCTTTTATTGGACGATTTTCATCATCTTTTCACAGGATTATTTTTTCATCACTGAATAATTAACATTCTGATCATTATTTTAATTAATGAATCTACTAAAATAATAATTTTAATTATTTTGATTATAAAATTATTAGCATTTTGATAACTAAATAATCAACATTTTAATCATTGAACAATTACTATTTCAATCACAAATTTTCATTCGAAGAACACCAATATCTTCCAGCAAAATAAAACTGTATAAACATTTATAACTACAATCATACTGCATTATATATATAACACCGGTTCACGGGAAATCCAATTATCAACGTTAAACATCAAAATATAAAATGTCCTTTCAACACAAAGAGCACTGTTCTGCTATTCTGTTTTATTGCAGGTAAGACAAGCACCTCCAACGGACACACGCTGTCACTATTTCAAAAGAGTTTACCGAATAGTTTGCTCGTACGAATTTAAACACAACGAGTTGAATAGGAAAGGGATCAGTTGGTAATTTTGGTAATAATGTCCGCCGCCTTGTCCACGAGAAACACCGGTACAATCGATAGGTAATAAATTCGAGGGAACAATTATTGCCGCCAATAAAAGGGGTGTTGACGGTGGTTCAACTGCGGCCCAGGCACGGGGCCCTATGCTACCGCTTCAATATTATTGCTGTTATTACAACATGTGGCGAAATTCGAGGGAATACTTGAACTTGGGGTTGGTAACTGATACTGACAGCGATATCACGAGTTGTTTCGAGTGATTTGATACTTGAATTTCTTACCTGGATCTTACAGTTTAATGCATGTGAGGATTTGATGGGAATGATGTGAAATTTGATGGAGTGGAAGTTTGGGGGATTTGGAAATTTGAAGGATGTAGAAATTGGGGAATTAGGAAATGGGGAGTTGGAAATTTGGGATTTCAAAATTTGGGGGATGTAGAAATTGCGGAGTTGAGAATTGGGGAGATGGAAGATTTGGGGGAGCGGTAATTTGAGAGTTGGAAATTGGGAAGATGGAAAATTTGAGGGAGTGGAAATTGGAGAGATGGAAAATTTGAGGGAGTGGAAATTGGAGAGATGGAAAATTTGAGGGAGTGGAAATTGGAGAGATGGAAAATTTAAGGGAGTGGAAATTGGAGAGATGGAAAATTTGAGGGAGTGGAAATTGGAGAGATGGAAAATTTGAGGGAGTGGAAATTGGAGAGATGGAAAATTTGAGAGTTGGAAATTGGGAAGATGGAAAATTTGAAGGAGTGAAAATTGGAGAGATGGAAAATTTGAGGGCGCGGAAATTGAAGAGATGGAAAATTTGAGGGAGTGGAAATTGGAGAGATGGAAAATTTGAGAGTTGGAAATTGGAGAAATGGAAAATTTGAGAGTTGGAAATTGGAGAGATGGAAAATTTGAGGGCGTGGAAATTGGGGAGATGGAAAATTTGAGGGAGTGGAAATTGGAGACATGGAAAATTTGAGGGAGTGGAAATTGGGGAGATGGAAAATTTGAGGAAGTGGAAATTGGGAAGATGGAAAATTTGAGGGAGTGGAAATTGGAGAGATGGAAAATTTGAGGGAGTGGAAATTGGAGAGATGGAAAATTTGAGGGAGTGGAAATTGGAGAGATGGAAAATTTGAGAGTTGGAAATTAGGAAGATGGAAAATTTGAAGGAGTGAAAATTGGAGAAATGAAAAATTTGAGAGTTGGAAATTGGAGAGATGGAAAATTTGAGGAACTGGAAATTGGAGAGATGGAAAATTTGAGGGAGTGGAAATTGGAGAGATGGAAAATTTGAGAGAGTGGAAATTGGAGAGATGGAAAATTTGAGGAACTGGAAATTGGAGAGATGGAAAATTTGAGGGCGTGGAAATTGGAGAGATGGAAAATTTGAGGGAGTGGAAATTGGAGAGATGGAAAATTCGAGGAAGTGGAAATTGGGAAGATGGAAAATTTAAATGAGTGAAAATTGGAGAGATGTAAAATTTTGGGGAGTGGAAATTGAGGAGATGGAAAATTTGGGAGACGTTCCACTACAAATTCGAAAGACTTCCTATCGACTCACCAGCACATTATTTTATTGCCTCAGCTAGAAAACATTACAAAAGTCATAAAACATTATAGAAATTAAATTATACGACCACACTAATGAAACAATAATACATGACACTGATACGAAAAGTGTGACTAAAATTATCAGAAATTTAACAGGTAAATTTTCAGTACAGGTTAATTGTTAAAACTGAAACGAACCACCCCCTTTCGTCAACCACTTTCAAGCCACCGTAGCGTCCCTTTATCGTATACCTGCGTTCAAACAAAACGTACGAAGAAATCTTCAAAGTCTGTTGGTCATACAGCTGCATCTTACGACCCAATAAAATAATGCAGGACAATAGTTAACTCTGGCTATTATTGTAACCCCGAGACATTAGGACCATTCCACGAAACAACGAGAATCTACCCTGTAACGTTTAGCGAAAGGTGTCCAGGCTGACCGTATGTTAATATCGCTTACCTGAAACGATGTTGTGCGATTTAACCTTTTGTCATTCTTTCTTGTGCCAGGTACTTGCGATCTGCTACTGTAAACGTTTCTTGTAACGTTTCTGATTTTAGTTTTGGTGGTAGTGTATTTTGTAGCGGGAAAGTGGGAATATGGGAAATTTGAAAGATTTGGAAATTGGGGGTTGAGAAGTTTGGGGAATTGGAAGTTTGGGATTTGGCAAAATTGGGAGATGGGAAATTTGGGAGAGTGGAAACTTGGGGAGTTGGAAGTTTGAGATTTGGAAATTTGGGGAATTCAGGAATTGGGGAGGTGGAAAATTTGGGAGAGTGGAAATTGGGGAGTTGGAAATTCGAGTGTTGGAAATTGGGGAGTTGGAAATTTGGAATTTGGAAATTTGGGGGATCTGGAAATTGGAGAGATGGAATATTTGAGGGAGTGGAAATTTGGGGGATCTGGAAATTGGAGAGATGAAATATTTGAGGGAGTGGAAATTTGAGGGATCTGGAAATTGGAGAGATGGAATACTTGAGGGAGTGGAAATTTGGGGGATCTGGAAACTGGAGAGATGGAATATTTGAGGGAGTGGAAATTTGGGGGATCTGGAAATTGGAGAGATGGAATATTTGAGGGAGTGGAAATTTGAGAGAGTGGAAATTTGGGGGATCTGGAAATTGGAGAGATGAAATATTTGAGGGAGTGGAAATTTGGGGGATCTGGAAATTGGAGAGATGGAATATTTGAGGGAGTAAAAATTTGGGGGATCTGGAAACTGGAGAGATGGAATATTTGAGGGAGTGGAAATTTGAGAGATGGAATATTTGACAGAGTGGAAATTTGGGAGATCTGGAAATTAGAGAGTTGAAATTTTGATATTTAAAATTTGGGGGTTGGAAAAATTGAGATTTGGCAATTTGGGAATTGAAGAATTTAGAATTTGCAAATTTGGAACTTTGAAAAATTGAGACCTGGAGTTTGACAATTCATAAAATCTAATGATTGAGAAATATAAAAGGCTGAAACTCGAGCACCTATAAATTAAAAAATTTTTTGTAAGAGTCACTATTCTCGACGTTACCTCTATCCCTTTATCGTTCATTAGAATTCATCCCTTCAATTTCGACACGTAACACGAAATACAAAAACGTTGGGTAAAGAGATTGACCGCGATGTCCAGATGGTCCATCGTGACCTGGAGCCGGAAAGAAGAAGAAAGGGGTGGAAAGGGTAGAGCAACCCTCGTCATTTATATCTCGCGCTTGGACCTGGCGGAAGTCAAATTGCATCTCGTGATGAAAAAATCAGGATTGTATTTGACTTTTAACCGTTTCCTTTTCTACCTGAAAGTCAGAGGGTCTTTTGCGTCAACGACTTTCAAAACCAGACATTATTTCTTCTTAAAGAACTTGAGGATCAAATATAAGTATGTTGATGGACTATTTTATTGAAATATTCTATTATTATTAATGGCTATTATCTTGTTGTTGAAATTGAAATTAATAATTCTTTGAGGTTGAGCTTATGTTATTTTGAAATTTTGAAGTCACTGTTCGAAATCACTTTCTATATCAGACTTCACAATTTTTTTACAGTAAAATACAAACTTTAAAATCGTTATAATATAATATATAATAGGTGGGCAAATTATAGGGTGTCCCAAAAAACAAACGACTTGTTTACTTTTACATAATTATTGAATGTAACAATTCATACTCAAAATCAGGTTGAGTATTTCAAAATAAGATGCAGTATGTTTCACTGAAAAATTCATATGTGAAACATATTGTCATGTGTCAATGACATGGTTAAATGGTCATTGTCATGATATCAGTTGTTAAACAAATTTAAATATAAAAAAAAAGAAATATTTTATAACAAAGCGAACAATAACATGACAACATTAGTCTATATTTAGTACCGTTAACAAAATAAAATTAACGCAAGTGCAAACGTGTCCAGTAAATCCGTACAGTTTGAGAGGAACAATGTGCTTAATAAAAACGAAGAAACAAAAGGATTTAAAGACGGTTGGGTGAGAAAGTAAAATACAAAGGAGCAGAATTACGGGTTGGTTATTCGGAAAATTGGTGACGTCTGTGTAATTAACGCGTTGAACGTGGATTGGCTTCGACGGGGAATTACGGGCTCATACCTGTTTCTATACCTGACCCACTTCGGGGACTCGTATGCAACGTTCTGTAAGATTCTCGAAAAATTAGAGCTTCAACGTATTCAAATTTTCCCTCTTCGACTTGAAAATTTGTTATCTCAATTAATTTCTTAGAAAAGTTAATTTCCAATCTTAAATATTGAAATCCAATCTCAAATTTAGGAAGAAAAATTTTCTTTCTAAAATCTGATAATAAGATTTTATAGCATCTCCGAAAAGAACAAACATCACACGAATTCAATGTTTACAAAAGCAGTAAAATCACAGATTACCACTTCTCGTTGAGCAAATGCTTTTGAATCGTATTTGCAAAAATGAAGAGGACGAAACGAGTGATAATGCTTTGGAAACAAATAACTCTTATCGAGAGGACGAGATCTTCCCATAATATTTGCAAAATTTAGGTTTGCTTCAAACTTGTGGACCAACTTGCTAAATCATTGGGAACTGTGTTCAAAAGCACTGTTAAACTTTTACATTAATTTATATACTTTTATGATAAATTGTTATATTGTATGGTACAAGGAAATGATTACCTTCATTTGTAAATTTTTAAACAGGTTCAAAAAGTATGACACAAGAAGAAGTATGAATATTTTGTTTTGAGAAGAAAGAAGAGGAGAAAGATTTTGTAAAATGTGACAGACGTTAACTTTTTATATTAATTTGTACATGTTATGTTTTATATTAATCTGCATATGTTATGTTCTATATTAAATTGCACATGTTATGTTTTATATTAAACTGCACATGTTATGTTTTATATTAATCTGTACATATGATGTTTCATATTAATCTACACATGTTATGTTTTATATTAATCTGCACACCTTTTATGTTAACCTAAATACCTGACAAAAAATAATTACAATCACCCATAAATTTTTAAACATTCTTTAAAAAAAGAAATAACAGAAAGAATATATTTTGAAAAGAAAATTCATAAATTGTTAAAAATGTTCTCAAAAGTGATGAGAAAGTACATGTTCACAATGTCACCAAAGGTGAAAGAGAAGAATCTGGAAAGCCTCGGTATTTCCCTGTTTCAGGGGTTGCAGCGGTGTAAAATGGATACCGTAATAAAAGGGATTAACAAGTTTCTGGCCAACGACTCCAGTTGAATAAGTCAGTGAAAAGCTCCTTCAATCTGCAATCGCGTTATTAGTATGCCATAAATGAAGGTTCTCGAGACCCAGGGGTCATCTCCCTGCAGCTAATGACGTCTTACGGACGATGTTGACGACACCTCGGCACCATCTTCATCCCCTAACGTCTCGACACTGCGTCTCCCTTATTCTTATACGTCTGAGTCTTTATTGTTCTCAATTTTTATTGTTCGGGAATTTTGAAGATTTTGTTCGATTGTTGGTTTCAGTAAGACGAATGCAAGATAATACACAAGGTTTCTACATAATTTTAAGAAACCTTGTCCTCATCTTCATCCCCTAACGTTTCAACACTGCTTCGTTAATTTTGAGTCTTTATTGTTTTGAATTCTTGTTTATAAATTTTGAGAATTTTGTTCGATCATTAATTTCCGTAAGATGAATGCAAGATGGCAAATAAGATTCCTCTACGATTTTAAGAAACAAAATTTAGTGGCACCTCGTGTATCGTTGTTTGCGAGGCAAGCTAATTAAGCCAAAACACACAACAGATAGGCAAATCAAACAATCGCGATTATGATAATTACGATGTTCTGTTGAAAATTTTTTTATATTTTCATAGAATGTTATTTCTGAAAATATTGATGTTTTAATAGAACTCGACCTATTACGTATTACCCCTTTTACGCTTCAAAAATAATCAATACATTATATAATAAAATTTGTCTTACATTCACAAGATTTGCAATTGAATTATTCAATATCATCTGTGTCATACACAGACATGTTATTTCATAATAACAATATTTGTTAGCCAACACAATAGTACGATACTAATTGCCTTCGTTTAAGAAACGCTTCGAGATTAGCGAACGAAAGTCATCGTTTACTGCTTAGAGGGTCGCGATTACAGACGAGATACCCTTAATGGCTTAGCCATGAACATCCGAAGGTTTCTTCTATAGAAATTGCCCTATTATTACGGTTAGCCATTTTCCTAGAAATTTTCCATACTGTTTCTGGTTGAGTGAATAAGAGGACCTGCCACGAAGTTTCTATAGTGTCATAAGCATTCGGTGATGGTAATTATTGAGGGATGTTATAAATTCTAAGTATGGGAAATATTTAATTTTTAGCGAAACATTTCTTCAAATGCACAAATTTACAAATTTCTAAATTCCCAAATTTTCACTGTTAATTTCCCAATTTCCTAAATTCCACATTCCCAAGTTCCACGATCCCCAATTTCTAAATTTCCAAATTTCACATTTCCCAATTCCTAAATTTCCAAATTCCACATTCTCAAATTCCATGCTCCCCAATTTCCAAACTTTCAAATTTCACATTTCCCAATTTCCTAAATTCTCAAATTCCATATTCCCAACTTCCACGTTCCCCAATTTCTAAATTTCCAAATTTCACATTTTCCAAATTCCACATTTCCCAATTTCCTAAATTCCCAAATTCCACATTCCCAACTTCCACGTTCCCCAATGTCTAAATTTCCAAATTTCACATTTTCCAACTCCTAAGTTTCCAAATTCCACATCCCCAACTTCTAAATTCCCAAATTCTCAAATTTCTAAATTCTAATTTCCCGAATTCCATAACCCCCAAATTCCCAAATCCCCAAATTCTCTAACACCTAAACTCTCAAATTTCCAAATTCTCAAAGTCCCTAATTCTATGACCTTCAAATCCCTAAATCCCCAAATCCCCAAATCCCCAACTTCCAAAATCCCCAAATTCCCCAACAACAATCCTTCCCCTCCACCATCATCAACACAACAAACCCACATTCCTCTCAACCTAAAAATCTTACACCACAAAGTATTAACAATAACCAAATAATTATTCTTCCACTTCCTACAACCGATTCCTTCCACTTCCTAGACCGATCGATTTCCTCTTGTTACAACCGAATCGAGAGACGACTCAAAAGAGCAAGCGAGACGGAGAACATCGACCACGATTTCCGGGACGGAAACCTGTCGATGGCAACCGCGTGTTCTCGTGACCGACGCGGACGTTCCCGTGGTTGATAAGCTGTTCCCACAGGAAAGTCCCGGAATCGGTATAGTGATGCTGCATCGTCAATAACTTCTCTTTCAGCCTCGCAGCTGATAAGTGACGCACGCGATTAGATCGCTCTTGTTTGCTTCTCCTCGCCCATGTTTGAACGGTGATGTCACCGTTGGTCCATCCGGTCCGGGATTAGGTCAAAGTCTCGACACTGATAAAAATCGAACATTAACCGGCAACTTCTTTCTCTGAACGATATATCGGGGGAAAATGCTCCCAATATGTACCACACCTTTCTGTTACGTTTCTTTTATTCAACTTTGATGGTTCTTTTTTTATTTATCAAAATTCAACCTTGACGACTTTTTTTGTTTATTAAAATTCAACCTTGACGACTTTTTTTGTTTATCAAAATTCAACCTTGACGACTTTTTTTATTTGTCAAAATTCAGCTTTGACGACTTCTTTTCTTTATAAAAATATTTCGGGAAAATCGAATATTGACACAGTGACTGCCACAATGAAACAACTGAAAATTGCATGAAGTAGTGTTTTAATTTTTAATAAATTTTTCCAAATATTTTCACAAGGTCTTGTTACATTTATTTTGCATAGATCTATGGAATTAATTCGAGAATTTTTTTTTGAGGAAAGGGGACAAATTTTTAATAATACTCATGTTAGAACAGTTTAGCAACATAAGTGTCACTTATATGTGGATGATGTGGCAGTCAACGTGTTAATGTACAATTTCTTTTTTTGAACGAAATATTGAAAGGACACCATTCTTTTCTGTCACTTTTCCTTTTGTACAACCTTCACGATTTTTCTCTCTCAAAATATTTCATGGAGGTTTTATTGAATATTGAAGACCGGGGGTGAAACATTCTGACTTGAATGGAGTAGTGTGAAAATTATTCTGAATCAGTTTTTATTTTGCAAGAAAATTTATGTTACTCTCGTAACGAAACAAGCGGTGTCCCGATTAGTAAAGAGTTCATTCAGAGATAATTGTATTAATTACTGAAGTATTTCCTTATCGAAATCATATTCTTTTGTGAAACGTATAGACGATGTGAAAGATTAAAAACTGCTGCTTTAGCTTAAGGAAATTGTAGTTTGTTTTTCACCTGGTTTTGAAACGTTTTCTATACATTGTAAACAGTAGATGCAATGCTAATATATATGTGCTAATGTTTTTTCTTTCACTTGGTGAAATATTAGTGATCTGTTTCCTCTCTCAGCTATTGTACCTAGTTTTTACTGCAATTACTAATACTTTTTATATTCAGGCTAGTTTAAAGTACAATGTAGATCACCGAGTTTAGAAGTTCAACATTTTTTGTTGTTGTGAAATGTTCAATATTTTAAGTTTAAAACAAAAATGTTTTGTAACATGTTCATGTGATTTTATGTATCGATTTTAAATATTTATTCTAAGTTTATTTTCTAAATATTTATTATTTTTGACTTTTTTGATATTTTTGATATTTTTGATATTTATGATATTTTTTAAATTTAACAAAAATTAAAAATGTAATCAAGTAGACATTTAAAGAATTTCCTCAAGTTTGCTCTGTTACTTAATCAAAACATAAAATAGCTCACAACACCAAATCAGAATAACATTTGTCACTCGATCGCCAATTTCAGTTCGATAATGACTTAATACCATGTATAAATTTGACTCCTTATCAAACTAGATTACCGCTCCAAAGAAGGCCAGCGTAACATTCGATAAAAATTATGCTTCCCACAAAATATTTCCGCAAACCACTATCCTCGAGACGTCTTTCCTCAAAATTCGATCTTTCTTGAAATATCGTCGCTGTTCAAATCGAGAGCTCAGCATCACGAAATCACTGTTCAATATTTACCGACGCCTTATTTGTACAAAAAATTCTGAAAAATCGATACGTCATCGCGGGTGCGTTTCTCGGATCGTTTATCGTTCGCAAAAAATCGAGAGCAGTCTTCGAGACTTTGGAATCACCAGTGTCTCGTCACCAGATAAAGTACTATATCTCGGTGTCTAAGTAACGAATAGTCATATCCTTCTTCGTATCGGGCCCCAGAAAATCTGATTAAATCGCTGTATTCAATAAAATCGTGCTTTGCGAACATCTCGAGATCTCGTTTCTGTAATTGAAGTTGGATTTGATTCATCGTCTTCTTGCATCATATTATGAAACATATTTAATTACAAGCTAGAAAGAAATTTAAAAGAGACATCTTTTCAGTTTTCATCAATTTTGAATATATTCTTAATATTTTCAATTCATTTACTATTAAAATGTTGACAAGTATCAACAATTTTATAGAAGTTTGAAATGTTACTAAAGTCTCGATGTGCAAGTGTGACTGAAAATAATTTAATTTTAATTTCAACTTCGTGGCTGAACAACCACCTGCAGTAAAAAGATGTCATAATTCGGACATTTATATTGTAATTTCTGTTCTGTAATTTCCGTGACAATTTATTAAAGTGCTAAAAGTTACCAAAGTTTGCAAACAAGAGAAATTCGAAAGGTCGAAGATGTAAGAAATGAGACTCGAGTCCATCATCAAGAACACCAAACCGATTAACCATTGAAAGCCTCGAAGGGAACAAGACCCAAGAAAAAAAAGAAATCGGCAATAAATCAATCAAAATTAGAATGGATGGTCGCAGCAGGTATATAGTTGTTCGGGAGGCTTTTATTCGCGGACAATTCTATGTTTCCCCTTCGGGTTTGACTGAAACTCGAGACAACGGTACGAGACCCACTTACTTACATGTACTTACGTGCCATATCTGACCCAAGTATATGGACGCGATACGTTCTCGTGTGGTAGAGAGATACACGTGAATAAAGAGGTGGACGAGGAAAAGAAGCGACGAAAGTTGCATACGAAAGGGACCCTGGCTAATCCACGTGGACACGGCCGTGAGCGTATCAGTTCAAAGCGAATGTAGGTTATCCGTTAGAATATGACCAGCAATTGGAAGCAACGTTTCAACGACGTAGATGCAACAGAGCTAAATTATTGATCGATTATTCGAGAGGATTATGTGGTCATTCTGGAAACGGAGGCTTATGTCATGTCTTAGAATATTCACTTTTTGTGAGGGGATGTGGGTGGTTAGGGTCTTGGATTAAAATTTGTCATTAATATTTTCAGGGTTTCAAGGTTGGAGTTTCATGGAGGTTTGGAGATTTTCAAGATTTTTCTCAGTTTTGGGATTTTTACAATTTTTTAATTTTCTAATTTTATAGTTTCTCAATTTTTCAATTTGTTAATTTTATAGTTTCTCAATTTTTTAATTTCTTAATTTTTCAATTTTTCAATTTTTCAATTTCCCAATTTCCCAATTTCTCAATTTCTCAATTTCCCAATTTCCCAATTTCTCAATTTTTCAATTTCTCAATTTCTCAATTTCTCAATTTCTCAATTTCTCAATTTCTCAATTTCTCAATTCCTCAATTTCTCAATTTCCCAATTCCTAGTCACTCAAATTCTATAGTTTGTCACTCTCCAAATATTTCACGTGCAATATTTAAAAGTCAGAGAGCGAGGAATTAAGGAACGTGGAATTAAGAAGTGAGGAATTAGGGAACGAAGAAACGTCCCACGTGCAATACTTAAAAATTAGGTAACAATGAATTAAGGAACAAGAAATCAGGAATCGTGGAAATGTTCCCCAAGCAATATTTAAAAATTAGCAAACGAGAAATCAAAAAACAGATGAAAGAAGATTTCAGTACCTAAAAATCCCTAAACCTAAAGAACTTAAGTCCACCGTAAGACCTATCTCTCATTGAAAATCCTCAGCGACCTAAAGCAACATTCAAAATCTCTGACACGTGTGACAGAAAGCGTGTATAATTGTATGTATACTTGTGTGCGTATAGTTTTATGTATACCTGTAGTACCTGTACACAACAGATGTCGGTACGACTTGTGTAAATATAAGTACCTGTCTAGCCTCACCCTACTCTCCGTTCAGCCTCAACTCGCCATTATATGCTCATCAACCACTACGTTCCATGGGGTTGCGAACATGTACCATGTGTGTCATTAACGCGCAACACGCATGGAAAACACCCCTTGCTTTTTTTCTAATTACTTCTCTTTGCTCCTTAATTGCGATTTTTAATAATGGTGTCATGAGTGATTTACTACGATTGCGATGTTCAATATGTTAAAATATTATATTTTAATGACAGTGTTTTTCATAGCGAAAGTACACTTGGAAGAGCTTTAGAATTGGAAGAATTTTATTATTAGTAGATAGCAAGTATTCTTGACAAGTTTTGAGGAGTTCATTACCTTTGAGGTTATGATTTTTTTATTATTAATTGTCTTCAAGTTTACATTGTATTAATTCCACATTCGCTATTTTTAATGACAGAGTTTTTCTTTTTTAATCTTGATGAAGGTTATGTATGTGGACGAAAACTTTTTAATAATTTTTGTAATTGAACGTAAGAAGTGTATGCTGTTTGTCCGCCATTTTGTGTTCCATATAACCTAGCATTAAACCTACTATTAAACCCAGTACTAAACCCAGTATTAAACCTAGTGTTCCTCGATGAATAAGTCACCTTTCCCAAATAGTAAATTGCATCCCCAACAAACATCTCCAAACAGATCAACTCAATTCAATAAATCGAGTTTGAAATCCAAAATCCCTAGATCTCTTCGAAAGAGAATCGAAGGGACGTATTTACACGCACCTCCACGTAGATGAGGAGCAGATTACAGATCGTCTCGCGAGCTTTTTATGCTTCCCGTGTTGCCGAAGTCTCATTCATCTGTGAACAGAACGTTGTTTGAATTACGAATGAGAAGCGGCCATTGGTCCGTTTCTCTTCTCTTCTTCTTCTCTCGTGTCTCCTCGCGTGTTTTTATTCTCCGACATCGAAGCCAGCGAGAAGATTCCTATAGAACGTTCCTTTTTTTTTTCCTCTTTCCTTTTTTTTTCTCTCCATCGCTCAATCCTATGGAATCTCATCTATTCTTCTGGCATCGCGATAGAACCGACACTCCTGTTACGAGTATTTTCCAAACGTTTAACCAGTCACGAGCTGTTTTCAGAGATAAATGAACCTTTGTTGGGAGATTCTCTATTTGTTAACCATTATTCTCTTGGGTGTTATAACACGTGTGATTAACTGATACACATACGTTTATATTTATATTTATTCTTTGCAAATTTTATTCGAACTACTGCTGTTTAAGAATAAAATTTAAGATGCATACATTAGTTTATTATAAAAAAAATTTGTTCAGACATGATAAAAAAAGTTAAAAAATCATGAATCAAGATAAAAGTATACTATATTAAGACAAAGTATAATTGAGGTTATGAAGAACAATTCAATTACAAAAAATAAAGCAAGAATAAAATTGTGAAGTACTCGATGTTCAATTTTAAATATCCTCAGTCAATTGCAAATAAGAATATACATCTTCAACATCAGATTAAAAGTATCAAGTACAGAAGTCAGATTCGGTATGAATTGCAACGAGATGCGAGTGCAAATATTTTCGTGAAGGAAGCATTTCGAACAGATGGTATGCACTGCTTTCTCCCGTATGGTTTCCCGTTCATCCACTCGCATGAACGAAGATGCATCCTTGCACAGGTTTCCTTCAGATCCTTTCGGTCACAGATATTTGTGGAGCCAAAAAATTCTGTCATCAAGGATCAATCTTCAAATCAAGGTTACAGTTAGACTGGATGTTCATAACCTCTAAACTAGTCTAAACTCTAAACTTCATTTTGGGTCTTTAATAATATCTTCAATGTTAATTGCGTTTTTAGAAGCATTTATACTATTGTGTCTTCAACAATATCATCAGTATTGTATCTTTAGTATAGCTTCAGCAATATTTGCAGTATTTATTGTATCTTCCTTGTCTTCAATATTAACAATATTTCTAATAATATTTTCAGTAACAATGTCTTCAAAATTAATAGTATTTTCTACATCTTCAGTAATACATGTGTGGAACATCTTCCATATCATCTTCAACAATATCTTCATTTCTTGTAGTAAAGAGTTTCTTATCATAAAGTGTTTCTTATAACATTAGTCATCTTATAGAACAAGTCATCTTCATCAAATAGTAACAAATACCCGACAGTGTATTCTGATTTGTTTCACAATGTCGTATATCGAAAACAAGTTGAGAGTGTGACAGGTATCTTTTGTCCTCGCATGGTGTGTGCACGCACGACCTCAAGTCGTGTTGCGTTGCATCACGTTGGGAGGCTGGCTGCATCGCACACGTGGGAGACAGGTAGCTCACTTCCGGTCGACGGAGACCATTATACGGGATGCACGAAATGCGCAGACCCACCACACGATACCTTCAAACATCCTATATTACTTACATACGTATGTGTTGCAGCACGGGATATATCGTGTGATTCTCAGCTTCCTTCCGAAGCATCGACGCGCGAAATCCTTCCTCAAGGTTTCATCCTTTAGGATACCTTTCGTTCTTCATCTCTGCCTTTAGGGTTTTTCAAAGGTTCTTGACAATTTTTTTATTTTCAAGCTTTTTAATTTTGGGGCTTTCTGTATCTCATTCTTTCAATTTTCTTATTTTGATTTCTCGTTTTTCTACTTTTTTAGTTTTCTTATTTTATTTTCTTGTTTTTCCACTTTTTTAGCTTTCAAATTTTTTAATTTCAAGTTTTCAAATTTTTCATTTTCAAGTTTTCAACTTTTCAGTTCTCAAGGTTTGCAATTTTCTAATTTTTCAAGTTTTTAATTCTTCAGTTCCTAAATTCATGATTGTTCTTTCAAATTTTTTAATTCTTCAGTTCCCCAATTTCTTAATTACTCAATCTTTCAAATTTCTAATTTAATTTTCTAATTTTCCACATTTCCAATTTCCCAATCGATAAGTTTATTCATCTCCTAATTTCTCATATTTTCAACCCTTAAATTTGTATCAATTTTGCCATCATGCAAATAAAAAATTATTTCAACATTATTGTTAACTCGTCATTATACACAAAATGTTAATTCACCATTATACATAAAAAGTTAATTTGCCATCATACATAAAATGTTAATTTACCATCATACATAAAAAGTTGAATTAACTATCATGTATAAAAAATTAATATGTCATCAAATACGAAAAGTTAATATGTCATCAAGTACAAAAAGTTCATATATCATCAAGTACAAAAAGTCAATATATCATCAAGTACAAAAAGTTAATATATCATCAAATACAAAAAAAGTTAATATGTCATCAAGTACAAAAAGTTAATATATCATCAAGTACAACAAGTTAATACATCATCAAGTACAAAAAGCTAATACATCATCAAGTACAAAAAGTTAATATATCATCAAGTACAAAAAGTTAATATATCATCAAGTACAAAAAGTTAATATATCATCAAATACAAAAAGTTAATATATTATCAAGTTTAAAAAGTTAACATATCATCAAGTACAAAAAAGTTAATACATCATCAAGTACAAAAAGTGAACATGTCATCATGTATAAAAAATATGTTACCACGCACAAAAAGAGAATCATGACACATTAAAGCTGTCTAACCTAAAAATAGTTAAAAGTGTCGAAAACACACACGTGTAATATCGTCACGTATCATCTCCAGCGAGATGAACCTGCCACAAAAGAAGTTGGACCACAGTGTGTGAAGAACGCGTTGACTCCGTGTGCCCTGTACAATGGTCTGGGCCGACCGGAAGTGAGCTACCTGTCTCCCACGTGCGCGATGCAGCCTCCCAACCAGCGAACCAAGATTAGTTTGTATTCATCGAATAGATTTTTTTTTATTGTTTCGTCGTTAAGACCGCCACGGTATTATTCCACGTGAGAACGCTACTCTGCCACGTGAAAGCTGTTTATAATATGGAAATGTGGAAAACGCTCGGGGCATCCGATTAATTGATCAACTCGTTTCGAGAGAACTTGTTGTGCAATAATTAGTTCTCTTCGAGTTGCAGCTGGATAAAGATTATTTCTGATGGAAAAGTTTACTTCTGATTTACAGAAGTTTATGCAGTGGTTTAATAATAAAGTCGTGATGAAATCAAGCTTCTGATGAATTGATCATCTCGAGAGAGAGGATGAGTGCAATATTTTGTGCAATAATTAGGTTTCTTTAGCTTAGGAATAGATGAAGACATGGTAGACAAGATTTAGTAGATGGTTTAATATACAGAAGTAGTTCTGAAATCAAGAATTGGTTGCAATAATTAATTCTCTTCAACACAGGAGCTAGATTCAGACATGCTAGATAAGGTTCAGTTAATTCTATACACAAAAATATTTTAACCATCATGAAATTTGAAGAGAGTCAATTGAGTGCATCCTAATCAACTAATCAACTCAATCTGAGAGAAATAATTGTGAAATAATTAGCTCTCATATTTGATGCTAAGACAACTTCAATTTGAGGTTAACCTTAACCTACAATTTTCTACAGTTGTGTCATGTGAGGTCATATGAGACATTGCTATAATGTGAGGATAAATAAAGAAAATTGAAAAGTTAGGTTTTCAGTCCTTGATTATAAACATCATAATTAGAAATGCACCCAAAATTCAATAACAATGAAATTACGAGTCTGACTTCTCACATGTGACCTATAAGATGCGTCACGAGTGCGTCACTAATAAGACAATCTAGAAATGAATTCCCTTAAATTGTACTCTCAGAAAACACACTCCAAAGTAAGTTAGAAAAGAACAATGAAGGAAAAAGGAAAAAAAAGAAAGTTGTACCAGTTTTCCGTAGGGAACTGATTTTCATGTAACATAGCGAGGAAAGGGTCATCGGTGAAAGGAGCGTGGTTCACAGAGTTGATTTGCATGAACAAATTCCCGATGCTAGGCTTTTATTGTTGGTCGAGCGACGTGAACGATGGATTAATGAGGTCTTACAATATGCAACCGGGGAAACAATAAAAAATGATCAATCGGAATATCGTTAATTATCCGTGATGTGTTCGGTAGATCTAATAAGAGGTCCGAACAATTGACGTCCCTGTAGGTGTATCGGTCGAAGAAATCTGTAGGGGGAGGCCATTATCGCGCCTCTAACAGGAAACCTTCTTGAAACGACGTGGCGCCTTTAGAAATATACTTCCTCGCTTGTTTTACATATCGGCTGAAAGAACTAAATGAAAAAAAAGAAGAAAGGGAGAGTGGTACAGGCTCGCGTGTATCAAGTTGCGTGCGGCTTAGGACTCTTTTAGTGAAGTTCGCTTTTTAGTGAAGTTTGAGTGGCGTTTTCGATTTGTTTCTGGTTCTGGGGAAGTTGGAAGTCAGTTACAAATTTTTTAATTTTTCTAATTTCTATTTTGATAATTTTCGGATTTTTCAAGGTGTGATTTTTTTAATTTGTCTATTTGCAAGGTTTCAATTTTGCAAATTTCTTAATTTTCGAATTTCCAATATTTTTAAGTTTCCAAATTATCAAATCCTTTACATTCAAATATCCCAAATTCACCAAACTCCTCAAATTCACTAAATTTCCCGAATTCACCAAATTCTCTAAAAATCCCAAATTCACTAAATTCCCCAAATTCTCTAAAAATCCCAAATTCCCCAAATCCCTAAAAATCCCAAATTCTCTAAATTCCCCAAATTGTCTAAAAATCCCAAATTTCCCAAATTCTCTAAAAATCCCAAATTCTCCAAATTCTCCAAATTCCCCAAATCCCTACAAATCCCAAATTCTCTAAATTCCCCAAATTGTCTAAAAATCCCAAATTCTCTAAATTCTCTAAAAATCCCAAATTGTCCAAATTCCCCAAATCCCTAAAAATCCCAAATTCTCTAAATTCCCCAAATTGTCTAAAAATCCCAAATTCCCCAAATTCTCTAAAAATCCCAAATTGTCCAAATTTCCCAAATCCCTAAAAATCCCAAATTCTCTAAATTCCCCAAATTGTCTAAAAATCCCAAATTTCCCAAATTCTCTAAAAATCCTAAATTCTCCAAATTCCCCAAATCCCTAAAAATCCCAAATTCACCAAATTCCCCAAATCCCTAAAAATCCCAAATTCTCAAAATCCCTAAAAATCCCAAATTCTTTAAATTTTCCAAATTGTCTAAAAATCCCAAATTCCCCAAATTCTCTAAGTACTCAAAAATTGCCCAAATTCTCCAATCTCCCAATTTCCAATTTGTAATTCCTCGTATCGATAATATCCATCTCCAAGAATCGAATACTTCACCAAGATAATTATTTAAGTGATTCCAGCATACGATAATAACTATTCAGTTATTTTTGCTAGATCTCCAAGAGATGTTCTCTCGAGATTAGCGGCTGTTGAACGTAATGCACACGAGTCAGGGTAAAACGCGTCGATCAATGTTTTAATTAACACTGTGACTAACAAGTGGCAAGGTCCATATGTGGGTTAAGTTAATTCTATCGGTACAATAGAATCGTAGCTCTTCTACGTTAATTGTATGCATATGTGGTAATATTCCGAGAATCATTTTTCTTCGAAAAGAAGCGTTTTGTTACGAACAATATCTCGTACACTGTGTTTGTGTTATTTTAGTGCTAGCAAAGATTATTGGTAATTTGGATAACAGAACGCTTGACGAGTCAGAAATACTCCTTTAATGAATTTTAATAATTTTTTCTTCTTTGAAGAGTAGAATTTTTTCTCTAAAAAGTAACGATAACATATTTATGGATTATTAAAATTAGAAGTAGTCTTTTTAAAATTTTGTTATGATTGTTCCCAATTATTTTCAATCAAAGATAAATAAAGTAAATAAAAAAATTCTGGTACATATCTCGTTCAACCTTTAGTCAATAAATTTTCCACATTTCTCCGAACCATTTCTCCGATTAAGAAATTAATCCATCAAACGTGTACTTCCGGTGAACGAGGCTGCAAACTCAGAAGAACGATAAACCGTTTTGTGACAGGTTCGTCAGCTCAGAAATAATTTTATCGGGGCTTCGATAGCGTTGATAAAATCCACGAGTGTCACGGGACAAGTTTCGCGTGCAAACGTGATCTTCGATTTTAATCGATTCATACGACTCAACGTTTAAGAAGAGAAGTGTCTTTCATATTTCACGATAAAAACTCTCGTTGAAAGTCCACGAATTTTCTCTTCGATTTGTTTATAAATATTAATGAAGGTTACAGCGGGAAATTTAAATGATCCGTCAGGTGATCAGACTTTTGGACGACACGGAATCTGCTTCATCCGCGTTCAGATTTCGATCTACGGATTTGATATCAATACGGCTCTGATAAAGTCCCGGAGAGGACGGATGGAATTTTTTTTCGTTCAAGATTTGCGCAGTTCAATACGTGGATTTCGGTTGTCTCCGATCATTCGACTCTTATCAATTATCTGATGTACTTCGGAACTCTGAAGATCGATTCGGGAATTTTGTGGAAGCTGGAATTCTGACACCGTGATTTTATTTACTATGATGTGACATTTGAATCGTTTTACAATAAACTAATGATATTTTATACTAGATTTATTTATAAATGATTCTATTAATTATTAAATACTCTCGTTAATACAATATGTACATAGAAATATAATCTATATCTGTATGTTTGCAATAGGTTTTAGAGATTCTATGAATCACCAAGTATCTCAATAATATAATCTGTATCTATAAAAAAATCTCCCATTTTTTATATTTAATTTTTCTGTGAAGCTCATGGAGTGATAAAATTACTTCTTCAATTGTGTAAAAATTTTAGTTTATTTCTAACAAAGATTATTAATTCAGTTTATTAATTTTGAATTGTCTATGAACAATTTTAATATATCTGCAATATATTTTAATATTCTGTATTTAGCTTGAAAAATAGTCATTACCTATCATATTTCGTTTTAAGTATAATTATAAATATATTCTAATGTTAATTTTATACTATTTTACTGTTATTTCATGTAGAATAAGGTCTGATTGCTATTAGAACAGAATGGAGCTGCTTTCCAATATGGCGTCGTTTTGAATTATGGCGGGAAATCGTTTCTGCGATTCGTAGCCAATAATTATTTATCAAATACTATTCCTTATTGTCGTATATTAGTTTATAGCACTATTTCCATAAACAACAACTATTATTTCTAAATTATTATCAAGAATTCTTCTAAATTATCTTTATAATATATACAAAAATAATTATAAACATTGTACCCTCAATTTAAGAATACAAATCAACTAAAATTGTACTCGAAAGTCTCTTCACTTTGCAACCCAATAAATATCAGTTAATGTCAGTAAAATCTCCCAAATCTACCAAAACTCTAAAAGAGCTTAGATAAACAGAGAAGTGTCAAGTCCAAAAAGCTAATCGCACTTAAACGCTCTTCAAATAAGCGAATATATGACATCGTCAAGATCTTCGATATCGAACGGAATCTATCCGGACACCGGTGTTCGATATAATATCCGAATCGTTCGATTCGTGAAAAGGAGAGTTGGAACGAGAAAATTTTGGAAGCGGAATATTCCGTCCTTGCCCCTCTGCAGCCAGCTCGCGACGGTGCAAACATCTTCCACGTCGTAGGAAAAAGATACGTCGAAGATACACATATACTGACTTACAAGTTTGTCGAGCGGATGACAAAGCCGTGTTCTTTCGCCGGAGAAGATAATGCTGTTCGTGTACACAGGTGGCAAGAGGAGGCCACGCAGATGCTGCGTCTGATCACAAGAGACGGTGCTGGACGAGCGGATATCGAACTCGATGTCTCATACCTTTTGAATCATCTTTGATATTATACTTCGTTTGTAGAGATATTTAATCACTTCGTAATAGTTATTATAGAAAGTCCCGCAAGGTTAAGAGGAACCAGTATAAAGATTTTGAGGAAGATTTAGGTGCGAAGATTCAAATATTCAAAGGTGATAAAGTGTATTGTAAATGAAGGTACTGCAAGTTTATAGAGTTGAACTAAATTTGTAAATATTCAAATAATGAGGAAGAAAAGTTTTAATTTTTGTGGACTCATATTTTCAAACTCTTATATTGCTAGGATCCTTATATTGTCAGAAACATAAGTTCTGAAGAGAAGAAGTTTTAAAATTAAAAGAGTAAATCCCAAATTTTTAAACAAATTTTCAACAATTTGTAAGATCTGAAAGACCTAAAGTCCCAAACCTGTAAATTCTAAAAATTCCAAGATTCTCAATTTTAAAACTTGCAAGGTTCCAATGTTATGTAATTTTAAAGACCACAAATCCCTACCAAATCTCCAAATCATCGAAGTAAACATCAACATTCCAAAAGCCTCAAACTCCAAAAAGCAGTAAATAATTCCAAACAATAGGTGAAATACCAAGCCAGTTACGTCAATGACCGTGAACGCATCTTCTAAGAGTTAAACTTGAGTTTGAAGCGCGAGTAACTCGCATGAGCGCAAAGAATTATTACATCTTCGCGGTCTGTTGCACGAGGCTGTGCGTTTAGTTATGCCACGTCCGAAAGTGGCCTCCGAGAAGAAGAAGAAGAAGAAGAAGAAGAAAATCGACGACGACGACGACGATCATAACAGGAAGCAGTACACCGGATTGTACGACCAAATTATCGAGATTTCCTTCTTCAGCGTCGACAATTTCAGTCGCTCGGTATTTGCGACGAAAGATTGTGTAGCCGAGTCTAATGGCTTCTCATGGTTCGCTTTGTTGCGCGTTCATGGTGTCGAGGAAACTTCTGACTCTCTCAACTTACTCTACATTCTACATTGTAACTTTTATACTGTATATACTAAATATAGTATTTTACTGTTCAATTACATTTGTACAATTTTACTTAATAATTTTAACAATCTTATTATACTTCAAAATTTTTATTGCATGATTCTGAAAATTTTATAAATCAACTTGTTAAAAGAATATACTGTATAAACCTGATGAAATAATAAGTCAATTTCTTCAAAATCTCTTCTGTACGATTTTGAAGATTTAATAAATAAATTTGTTAAAAAAAATCTGTTATATAAACTTGATGATATAGTAAGTCAACTTCTTCAAAATTTCTTCTGTATAATTTTGAAGATTTAATAAATAAATTTGTTAAAAGAATCTGTTATATAAACTTGATGATATAGTAAATTAAATTCTTCAAAATTTCTTCTGTATAATTTTGAAGATTTAATAAATAAATTTGTTAAAAAAGATCTGTTATATAAACTTGATGATGTAGCAAGTCAACTTCTTCAAAATTTCTACTGAACAATTCTGAAGATTTAATAAATACACCACTTTAAACCTTTTACTAAATAATTCTGAATATCCAATAAAATCAACCACTTCCAAAATTCCATCGTATACTCCTGCACAGCTAACAAACCAATTTCTCTAAAAATCGTCCTGTACCCAAGGATGAATTTCCCAAAAAAATTCTGCTTTAGACTTCCCCTATTCCAATAACTCTATCCATAATTCCATTTACCAACAATAACTCCATATATCTATAACCTAATGCACCTTCCTCGAAAATCCTCCTATACGATCCAAAAAATCATCTTCAGTACTCTCACATGATTCTACACACGTCAAACATAAGTCCACACACTCCGAATCTACCAAATGATTCTAAAGCGAGAGACCAACACAGCCGCAGATTAATCAGGCATCGCGTTATCAAGGCGGTAAATGTTGACAAAAGATGGATACAACTGTGTGTAACTGTTCCAAGAAGCGAGTAGATTAGCTCGGAGAGTAGATCAGGTAGAATCGGTGATTGTTGCAATGTGGATTGTTCACGGGCAACGTCACGGTAATGGACGTCCAGATAAAATTTGCGGATGTTTCTTGTAAAGCTTCGCGTGCATCCTCTCCTAGCTAGAAAACTATTAGCCTCGGCTATCTGGCTTATGCGATCGCACGACTAACGAGCCAATCTAACCGCGAAATACAAATAAACCAGCTTAATAACAGCATTCTTTTTTGCAATCTTTTATCGTAATTAGGTAAAGATTGGAGAATTTTATGGGCAATCGAAATCTTTATCGAGTTATCACATTTTTCTCTTATTGGTCTCATATCTTTTTATTGGATTTGTCATAGATTCTTCACTGCATTTAGCGATATTATTAGCGTGCTTCGGATTAATTAGAAAGTAGCAACGGTATTTTTTTTAATGCAAATACTTTTTTCTTAATTAATTTATGGACAGTATTTGTTCATCGTTTTACCTTTCAAAGGCAGCTCAAAAATTTAATTCAATTGCTAATTTATAAGAGTTGGGAATTTGATAGATACATTTTGGAGGAAATGGAATAATTAAATTTGATGTGTCAACTGATGTTTAGTTAACAATGTTGACAATATCGTTGGAGATATTTTTAAAGGGCTAAATTGAAATATTAAGAGGAGAGAGGGACATTGAAGAAGAGAGGAAGAGCCTTACGGAAACGCAGCTTCGAAAGTTTGTCCAGGAAATCGTATGCGTTCAATGACCCCCTGTTGCAAACGGCCACTGACTTGCATCCCAAATGGAACTCCGAATTTTCAATCATTCTCTTCCTTCCTTTCGTTTATGCCCTTAACGCGTGCTGAATGAAACATCGACAATTTTGTCTCGATCAAAAATCATTTTTCGGTTCATCTTGGGACATGAAGTTCTAACTTGAACTTACATTGAAGAGAATTAAAAAATGTGGACATTGAACATTTTGGTCATGGTAAATCTTAAAAAGTCTTTCTAACTTGAAGTTACATTGAAGAAAATTTAAAAAATGTGGACATTGAACATTTTGGTCATGGTAAATCTTAAAAAGTCTTTCTAACTTGAAGTTACATTGAAGAAAATTAAAAAAATGTGGACATTGAACATTTTGCACATGGTACACCTTAGATTCTTTCCACCTTGAAGTTACATTGAAGAAAAATAAAAAATGTGGACATTGGGCATTTTGAACATGGTGCATCTTAGACTCTTTCCAACTTGAAGTCACAATGAAGAAAAATAAAAAATGTGGACATTGTACATTTTGGTCATGGTACATCTTAGACTCTTTCCAACTTGAACTTACACCGAAGAAAAATAAAAAATGTGGACACTGCAAAATTTTGACACGGTACATCTTAATGTGTTTCTTACTTGAACTTATACTGAAGAAAAATAAGAAATATGATCACTGCAAATTTTGGTCATCTCAGAGTCTCCCTAACTTGAATATACTGAAGAACTGAATTGAAGAAACTTGAACTGAAGAAAATTAAAAAATATGGCCACTGTAAAATTTTGACATAATAAATCTTAAAAGTGTTTCTAACTTGAACTTACACTGAAAAGAAATAAGAAATGTGATCACTGCAAAATTTGGTCATCTCAGAGTCTCCCTAACTTGAATTTCCTGAAAAACTGAAGAAACTTGAACTGAAAAAAAATAAAAGCTGTAACCACTGTCAAATTTTAACATAATAAATCTTAGAGTGCTCCTATCTTGAACCCACACTGAAGAAAAATAAGAAAATAAAGAATTTTCATAAACTACCCATATGAAGATCTCCACCTAATTTTTCAGAATAGAAAGATAAAAGACTAATTGCACGTGTAAGCTTAGCGAGATGCGAAATATAAGAGAAATATCGTCAGACGAATTGCAAAAGTATAGAGATCTCGTCCGAGCCGGATCAAATCACGTCGATGTTGCGTTTCTGTCTCCAGCTTTGCCTCGTCTTTCAAGATGCTCCGGAGCAAGGCCGGCGAATCGGAAACGACTTGGACGGAACGGTTCGATGGAATTCGCTTATGTGTCACGGCGTGTGGAAAAAAAAATCGATGAGATCGCGATACCGTTTTAGCTGGAAGCCGTCACGACGAAACTCTGTACCCGGCTTCAGGAACGCGCGTTTCTCTTATTCCGCAGAGCGAGCGAAATCGATCGACTATTCGAGCGAACCTTCAGATACCTTTGAAACGATCCTTTCATCGTCGGATGAAAATCTAATTATGTTACTTACTTTACAAGAAAATCTGTACCAAAAGGATCTGTACCAAATCTCTGCAAAACTCTGTATCAAAAAATCTTTAAAAAAAGTCACTTTTGAATTTCTCATTGGGCCAATGATCATAGCAGTCGAGGCCCATATAAAATCAATCAATCAATCAATCTTGAATTCCTATACTACGAAAGTTCCTATATCTCTGTAGGGGACAGAGGTATAGTCTGACAGAGGCAAAGTCCCTAACTACCTAAACCCCATATTCCTACATACATCCCTATACGCATAGATCTCTATACTCATATGTAGAGTCCTATATCCCTCCTACAGACTTTTAGACAACATCACAACAAATTATCGAATATTCGCACATCATAACAAATTACCTAAATTGGACAAATAAAGATCAAAGAAAGTGAATCATCCTTTGTTCCACAATGAAAGTATAATTAAAGAAGAAAGATAATGACAATTGGAAGATTTAAAGGAACGATTGTTAATGAAAGCTGATACTTATCAAAAAGGGAAACGATGTAAATACAAAAAAAAATCGAAGCGTATTTAATTGAAAAGATTTGCAATGAGTCTTTAGCTGAATCTGATCGATGAGTCAATAACGGGCGTCCCGTTTCTGCGATGTCACACGAGACGAAGTTTGCGCAATTTCGAAACACTTTTGTCCATAGCAACGATGCGTTATATATACATTGTGTGTATGCGCATATATATGTACACACATGTGTGTATGTTTCACGAATTCGCGAATAAAGATCCACTCGTACATACACTCGTTCATTCTGCTCTTTTGTTTGGTCTCGAAACGATCATTTCGCGTAAGCAAATTCCTCGACAACTTGCCGCAGAAATGACTTTGAAACAGGTATGTAGATACATTTCATTTTTCTGGTTCATTATCCTACTAAAAATGTTCGCGAAGAGAAGCTTGTATTCAAGGCAGAAATCCAGTATGTCAGTTTAGTATAATAAGGATGCTATAAAGAAGGTGAATTATCGCGTTGAATATTGCAGCGAAAATGCGGTGGTTGTGTAGTAGATCCTCGTTATATTGCCGTAGATGGAGTTTTTGGAGTCTCGGAGAGTTGCACGTGCTTGGAGACGGATGAAGACTTGAAAAATTGAAGAGGTAGGAAGGTTGGAAAGTTGAAAATATGGGGTGTGGAGAATTGAAAAATTAGAGAATTGAAAAATAAAAAAATTGAATAATTGAAAAATTCAAATCTTGAAAAATTGGAACCTTGAGAAATTGGAACCTTGAGAAATTGGAACCTTGAAGAATTGAAACCTTGAGAAATTGAAACCTTGAGAAATTGGAACCTTGAGAAATTGAAACCTTGAGAAATTGGAACCTTGAGAAATTGAAACCTTGAGAAATTGGAACCTTGAAGAATTGAAATCTTGAGAAATTGAAACCTTGAGAAATTGGAAAATTATTGAAACCTTGAGAAATTGGAACCTTGAAGAATTGAAACCTTGAGAAATTGGAACCTTGAAGAATTGAAACCTCGAAAAATTGAAATCTTGAAAAATTGCATATTAAAAAATTGAAATCTTGAAAAATTGCATATTAAAAAATTGAAAAATTGAAACCTTGAGAAAATGAAAAACTGAAAAATCGAAAAACCAAACAGCTGAAAAATTTGAAGACTGTAAAATCAAGAACATTTTAAAAAATCTGACACACAGGAAATTCAAAAAATAAAAAATTCGTATACTCGCACCACAAAGAATTCAGAAAGTGAAAACAAGGATAATTTGAAATAACAAAACCCAGAAATCCCCTGTTACGTTCTAAAGTTTAATTCGACGGTTCTTCCTAGTAAGGAATTGTTCCTGGTTCTTAATACTTCTCGCTAGCATTTCGAATCTCTTTTGAAGGCTCGCTCGCGCGCGCGAGGAATCTGTCGCGTAATGCGTGTCACACGTCGCTGGAGGAAAGCAACGGTGCTACGGTCTGACGTATCGTCATTTTGTTATGCAAGGGGCGTCATTTCCTTCTTCCATCGTGAGTCTCTTCAAGAAACGACGGGGAAGAAGGAACACTGTCAATTGGGAGCAAGATTTGTAAGCACAGTTTCCGACTCCCTTCGCCTTTTTCACAACCCCACACGTCGTTGAGCTTCAAACTTAAAAACGGCAGATACGAGTATAAAATGTTACTTACGACACATCGATTTATTGCTTGAGGCTTAAAGGAAACACTGTGCAAACATTCTATATTGAATTATTTCAAATAATACATTATATTAAAAAATTATTAAAGTGAGTGATACTTGCTGGTGGTCAGTATTGACTTGCTTGAGAGTTACACTGTTTCAATGAAGAATAAAGTAGTTTACACCACGAATATCAACCGGGGCATTTATGTAGTCATTTTCGGCAAGCTTTAAGCTTTACATTGATATATTATAAGTGGTATTTGGTGATACTTTTATGTCATGAAATTGTAAGAGACTCTACAGGTTTCAAATTTGGACATCGTTCACTGTGATTGCGATTCAGCCATTTTGTATTAAGAATATCACTAAAGTGTTTATACCATTATTTTCGTTGAACTTCAAGCTTTAGATTGATATATTACAAGTGCTAGTTGGGGATACTTTTATGTCATGAATTTGCAAGAGACTCTGTACCTTTTGAATTTAGACATTGTTTGCAATATTTGACAATATACATTATACTTGATAGGCCATTGTATATTAAGAAAACCATCAATCTTTAATATAGATATTTTTGTTAAACTTCAACCTCTAAATCATAGTATAATCAAATCAAGTATATTGTCATCAAAGTCTACATATTCGACATTGATCGTTTGATGCAGTATCCTATTTTTTCTTAAATACGACCGTCTCGAAGAAAAGAGAAAAACGAGACTTTCGTCGTACTACAATCGAAAGCATGATTGTGGTTTCGGGTAAAAGTAGAAGCACGTCAAAGCATCGAAAGACGGAACGCGACTCCACGCGATCGGCCATTACGTAATAAGTTACGCGTTACACGTTACAACTCGAGGAGAAGAGTGGCTGGAACACCGGGTATCGTCGGTTTGTTATGCGAGGGGCATCATTTCCTTCTCGTGGGCTTCGTGAGAAGAGGAGAAACGACGAAGAACGACGCGCGACAGAACAGCTGCGATTCAACGGGCACGCCACGAAATTGTCGAAAGCTGGCCTCGTTTCGACGTCCCGTCTTTCGTGTGAAACGACCATCCTCTTCTCTCTTTCCGGTTCAAACGATTTTTCTACCGTTTTGTTTTTCGGACAGGATACGGGGTTCGGAGACCTTCTGGGTTAACCCATTAACCTCCACATTGTCGCTATTTCGATCTAACTTCACACTTGGTGACTTCGCTTTAAACTTCTGTTTTAGGTTAACTTATGTTTTAGGACAAGTGTGTTGTTAGGATGCATAGCCTTGTGGACCAACTTTTTTTTCAGACTCACTCAGAAGAATATGTATATACAAAATATTCAATGAATAATTTTAAACGTGAAATATAATTGTAAGGCACATAAAGAATATGTACATCCAAAATGTTCAATGAATAATTTTAAACATGCTACATAATTGTAAGACACATAAAGAATATATACATACAAAATGTTCACTGAATAATTTTAAACATGCTACATAATTGTAAGACACATGTACATCCAACACATTCAATGAGAAAATTCAAATGAAGAGTACAAATTGTAAGATAATAATTGTAAGACATTTAAAGAATATTTATATTCAATATGTTCAATAAAAAATCTCAAATGTAAGGAACAAGTAGCAGGACAATAATTGTAAGACACTTAATGAAGATGTACAAGCAAAATAGTCAATGAAAAATTTCAAACGAGGAGTACAAATTGCAGAAAAATAATTGTAAGACCTATGAACACTATTTATATCTGAAATCCTCTATCCAACATCTCAAACATGAAATACAAATTATGGAAAAATAATTATGAGTCGCATAAAGAACATATATACCCAAAATGTTTCATAAAAATTTTCAGACTAACTGCAATTGTAGGAAGATATAAATTGTAGAAAAATAGTTGGAAGACACAAACAATATTCATACCCAAAATGTCCAAACATACATTACAAATGGCGAACAAATGAATGTAAGTCTAAAGAAGAGTATAAGAGTAAAGAAGAGTACAAATGGTAGAACAATAATCTCTCGTAAAACGACAGTAAAATGGCTGAGCCATACAGATCTCCGGATGTTCTTTTCTGGAATTTGCTAACAGCTGTCGCCAGTGAGATTAAAAATCGGTAACGAGCGTTGGCCGCGGTTTTATGGTCACAGGTAAAATCATAAACGGTACCCTCCGTGCACCGTAACGTGAACAAAAGGGTAGTAGTCTCCCTTAGTTTTCGGGGATTGAAACTTTGCTGGGGGGTGTCGTATACCTACATGACGTCGATTCTGATGAAATGGTTCAAAGAATGCAGGATTCGTGTTATTAGAGTGGGGTCCTTCGTGTAACAGGACCTTTAATGTAATGTGAAGTTGTAATACGAAATAATGTACGTAAATGATAAATAAAATAATATAAGTAACTGGTAAATGAAATAATACAAGTAACTGATAAATAAAATAATATAAGTAAATAATAAATAAAATAATGCAAGTAAATAATAAATAAAAGAAAACAAATAAATTATAAATTAAATAAAACAAGTAAATAATAAATAGAATAATACAAGTAAAATATAAATAAAATAGTACAAGTAAATAATAAATGAAATAAAACAAGTAAATAATAAACTAAATAATACAAGTAAAATATAAATAAAATAATACAAGTAAACAGCAAATAAAATAATACAAAATAAAATGAGAATTCGTAATGATGAACCGAACGACAAGATCGAAGTTACAATTCCGATAATATTTAAACCCCTTCCTTATATTTAAGAAAAATGTAGGTTGCATAGTTTTCGTAGCTTCGATCGTAATCTCCAAGGAACGATTCATCGATTTACCATGCACGATACGTCGTTTCCTTCTACGATGCTTCTCTGGTCGCGAACGAGGAAACGATCCGGAGAAGAAGGAGAAGAAGAAACGGCACGTGTTGAACGTCGGTGCCATTGTCCGGAACCTGCTCCGTTCTGGAGAGTCCAGAGTGTGTCCAGAGTGTGTCCTGAAACGGGACAGAAGGGCTCGTCGAAAAATGAGGGGTCAAGTGCAACGACGACCACAAGATCACGACCGTAGCATCGTACACGTGTATACAAAATACTTCATTTTGATGCTCGGCTTTATGTTCTTAACTTTGTGTCTTGTCTTACAGTTATCTTCGATTCTTTTATTTTTGTCTTTGTTATTTCTTCTTTTTTACTGGGAATTAATTATTTGTTGTTGAAGAATTTTTTCAAATTTTGAAAGGCTAGAATTCTTTATTATATTGGAGAATGTTAAGATTTTCAAGTTTTATAGGTTAGTTTTATAGGTTAGGGGTTTTAGACTTGCAAGGTGGTGGATAATAAAGCTCTTATGTTTAGAAATTTGTAGATGAAAGAATACTTTTGGTAGCAATCCTTGCAACCCCAAATCGCTGGGCCTTCAAGTTTTTATTGTACTTATAGCGCTAGATCTTCAAATCCTTGAATCTCCAAATCTTCAGACGTCTCCAAATCCCTACATGTACAAATATCCACATTTCCAAATCCTCACATCCCCAAATCTCCATGTCCCCAAATTCCACACATCCCCAAGTCCCTATGTCTCCAAATTCCTACGTCCCCAAAATCCTACGTCTTCAAATCCCTACATCCCCAAATTCCTACATATCCAAATCTCCACGTCCCTAAATCTCCACGTTCCCAAATCTCCACGTTCCCAAATCTCGACGTTCCCAAATCTCCACGTTCCGAAATCCCTACGTCCCCAAATCTCCACATTCCCAAATCTCCACGTTCCGAAATCCCTACGTCCCCAAATCTCCACGTTCCCAAATCTCCACGTTCCCAAATCTCCACGTTCCCAAATCCCTACATATCCAAATTTCCACGTCCCCAAATCCCCACATCCCCAAATCCCTACATATCCAAATTTTCACGTCCCTAAATCTCCACGTTCCCAAATCTCCACGTTCCCAAATCTCCACGTTCCCAAATCCCCACATTCCCAAATTCCTACGTCCCCAAATCCCTACATATCCAAATTTCCACATCCCCAAATCCCCACATATCCAAATTTCCACGTCCCCAAATCCCCACATCCCCAAATCCCTACATATCCATATTCCACGTCCCCAAATTACATCCCTAAATCTCCACGTTCCCTAAATTCCTGCGTCCCTAAATCTCTCACGTCCTCAAATCTCCATTTTCCCAAATTTCTCCATCCCTAAATCTTCATATTCCCAAATTCTTCCATCTCCAAATACTTGAACTCCCAATTCCTCCATCCTCAAATACCTAACTTCCCAAATTCCCACCTCAGCAACTTCCTACCTCCCCAACTACCTAAATCCTCTAATTCCCAGGTGTCTAAATACGTACATCCCCGATTTTTCGTAAGATAGGCAGATTTGCGGCGGAGTGTACATACACGTAGCACGTTCTATTGTGGAGCGTGTGGCCGCGCGTAACGGCGCGTTGCGTCGCACGTACGCGCGTAATCACGTACGTAAGTTGGCCGTTTTGCGGGTCCGGTGTCAGATCTTCGTGGCGTGGGACCAGGGACGCTTAAAAGCCCATTTTCTGCCGGCTCGTCTTGCGAAACGCTTACAAATTGCTCCGTTTCAACGGCGATGAGAAACGCGAGAACGCGAGGGACTTGATCGAAACGCAATGGCGCCTTCTGGTAAAACAAATCAATTTTAACCCGAATGATCAAGACGAAAGTAATAAAATTTGAATGTTTATTTATTTCTTTGTTTGGTGAGGATTTACAAACTTCTAAAACTAATTTCACTTCAAAACTTCATCGAGCAAATAACTATTTGAATTTTCATAAAACTTCTGCCTTTTTAATAAATTCCGAAAGGCAAAGGAAGTGTATAAAGAAAAAATAAATATATATTATTGAAATAAGGAGAAGTAATTGCTGTGGAAAATTTTTATTCCCGATAGAATCAACCGTTTGATCGATAATAAAATGTTCTTTCGTTTCCTGGGCACGTGTGTGTAGAGGTAATCAAGGCGAGTTAAATCGCGTTGCCTTTCCAGTGCGATTAATCACGATGCCAACGAGCAACGAGAATCCGAATGTAAAGCGCTTTAAAGAAGGCGAGAGAGTGAAATGAGTTAGCCGTTCGCGGATAAATCAGAGCCACGTTTTCTTTTCCGTACCGGAAGACGGTGCTCGAATCCCAAAAACGCGGACGCTTCCCTTCTAAATCGACGCTCGAACGCGTACAGCTTACGTTCTCCACCGCTCGATTGATCGATCGAGGAAATTCTTTGCGTCGACTTTAAACGGAAAATTGGAAGTTTACATGGAAAAGTTTTTTGAGTAATTTTGTGCAGGGAAATTTAATTTGGGAAATTTGGAATTCGGGAAATTTAGAATTCGGAAAATGTGGAATTTCGGACACTTGGAATTTGGAAAACTTGGGATTTGGGAAATTTAGAATTCGGGAAATGTAGAATTTGGGAAATTTGGAATTCGGGAAATTTAGAATTTGGGAAATTTGGAATTCGGGAAATTTAGAATTCGGAAAATGTGGAATTTCGGACACTTGGAATTTGGAAAACTTGGGATTTGGGAAATTTAGAATTTGAAAAATTGGAAATTCGGGAAATTTAGAATTAGAAGAATTTGGAATTCGAGAAATGTAGAATTTGGGAAATTTGGAATTCGGGAAATTTAGAATTCGGGAAATTTAGATGTTGGGAAATTTGGAATTAGGACGAATTGGAATTCGGGAAATTTAGAATTTGAGAAATTTGGAATTCGGGAGAATTGGAATTTGGAAAATTTGGAATGCGGGAGAATTGGAATTTGGAAAATTTAAAATTTGAAAAGTTTAGAATTCGGGAAATTTAGAATTTGAAAAAATTTGTAATATAAAATTTTGAAAACGATGCACCTCTACTTCCATTACACCAGAATGATTGTCGGTCAATTAACTAGATCTCGAAAGGGAAAGAATTTCCTTTCTATATGCATAATGAAGGAAAAGTGAGAAAACGCGAGCCAGTGTTGCAACAACCGAACGTAAATAATAACACAGTTACAGTGAATGATATTCAATGCAATTATAAATAGCGCGAATTTTTAATTATCCTCAATTTCGCTTAAGCGTCGATTATAATTATCAGTTATTTTCTCCGTAAAGCGTAAAATAATATATAGGATGGTTCGAATTCGTATAAATTACGGAGAAACAAAGGTTGGATGTTGAAGAAGGCGGAAGAGTCGGTCTGTACGGGGATTTCCTCTTTCTTCGTCTCGTTTTGGAGCACGTGATTTCATCTTATCGCGTGATCAAAAGCATAACGCGAGCCTTCACTAGCCTGAACAGCCAATCTAACTCTCGCTTCCTCGACTTCTCTGCTTTTCCTGTTTCTTCTCGATCGCCCTCTTTTTATATTGCATCCGACGCTATAATTTCGTGTTACCAAAGTGTCGATCAATCGGAAATCTATCGAATTCCTATACAAGTTTATTTCTTCATTCCTGCAAGTTTCTTTACTTCTTCATTCTCTTCAATTTTAGTTCGTTATCTTCAATTTCAATTCCTTCACTGGGAATTTAAATTCAATTCTCGATGAAATTTTGGAAGGTCCTAAAATTTTGAATTTTCAAATTCTCAAATTACTAAATTTCCCGAATTCTAAATTTTTCAAATCTCAAGCTTTCCAAATTCCAATTCTCCCGAATTCCAAATTCCACATTTATCGAATTCTAAATTTCCCAAATTCCAATTCTCTCGAATTCCAAATTTCTCAAATTCTAAATTTCCCGAATTCCAAATTTCCCAAATTCTAAATTTTCCAAATTCCACATTTATCGAATTCTAAATTTCCCAAATTCCAATTCTCCCGAATTCCAAATTTCTCAAATTCTAAATTTCCCGAATTCCAAATTTCCCAAATTCTAAATTTCCCGAATTCTAAATTTCCCGAATTCCAAATTTCCCAAATTCTATATTTCCCGAATTCTAAATTTCCCAAATTCCAATTCTCCCGAATTCCAAATTTCGTACAATTTCTAAATTTAAAGAAAGCTACTCAAATTTTTAAATTTCTAAATTTTCTATAATTCCAGATTTTCCCTATATCCCCGAATCTCTAGATCCCTAAATTTTGATATCGTTATGTCCATCTATAAACCTTGAACACCCACCTACGTTTGCGTAAGAACGAAAAAGTTAATTAACAGAAAAATATAATTGAGAGATGCGGATTTCTATGGAACAATTTGGACGACGCGAACAGCTCGGCGCGATTACGAGGCGGCAACGAACATCGTATCCGCCTCGGCGTGTTCTAACGCACGCGCACGCAACACGCGCGCAAAATAGAAGCGTGTGAGCGGCTATCTCGGCTGGCTGACCGCCGGTTTCTCCCGCGCTAATTAGCAAAAGTTCGCTGTGCAATAAACGCGTCCAGTTTTACGTAATCCGACCTGGACAATTGCTGATTCGTGCCCGTTGCGAGCGGATTAGCAGCGAGTTTTGCTCGCGTACCATCCGCGGAAATAAATCGCGATACCCGACTTTCCGAGCTGCACGGAGAAAGCCTGCGAGATTACGTCTTCGTGCTCGGAACACCGTCAAAAAGAAATTATACGAACGGAAAGTTGGATGAAATTGTAAGAATTTTATTCAATCTTAAATTATTATATAAATTAGTGTAAATTATTAGTGTAAATTAGTATAAATTATTAGTACAAATTATTAGGATAAATTAGTATAAATTATTAGTATAAATTAGTATAAATTATTAGTACAAATTAGTATAAACTATTAGTACAAATTATTAGTATAAATTAGTATGAATTATTAGTACAAATTAGTATAAACTATTAGTACAAATTATTAGTATAAATTAGTATGAATTATTAGTACAAATTATTAGTATAAATTAGAATAAATTATTACTACAAATTATTAGGATAAATTAGTATGAATTATTAGTGCAAATTATTAGTATAAATTAGTATAAATTATTAAGTACAAATTAGTATAAACTATTAGTACAAATTATTAGTATAAATTAGTATGAATTATTAGTACAAATTATTAGTATAAATTAGAATGAATTATTAGTACAAATTATCAGTATAAATTATTAGTACAAAATATTAATAATTTATTTAATATTATAATATTTATTTAATTTAATCAATAATTATTATTATTACATTGTAGAGCAAATATTTTTTTAGGTATTCATATTTCTGCTTACATTTATCTTCTAGCATCTATTTTTGTCGGGTGCAACAAAGATTAACAATTTTGAGCAGAGAAATTTAATTTTTCGTGTTGAGAAGTTCGGAAATTTGGGATTTGGCGAATTTAGAATTTGAGAACATTGGAATTCGGAAGAAATGGAATTTGGGAAATTTAGAATTAGGGAAGTTTAGAATATGGAAAATTTAGAATTAGGGAAATTTAGAATTTGGGAAACTTGGGATTTGGGAAATTTAGGATTTGGGTAGTTTCGTATTTGGGAAATTTAGAATTTGGGAAACTTGGGATTTAGGAAATTTAGGAATTGGGAAATTTGGAACTCGGGAAAATTGAAATTTGGGAAATTTAGAATTCGGGAGAATTGGAATTTGGGAAATTTAGAATTTAGGAAATTTGGTATTTGGGAAATTCAGAATTCGGAAAATTTAGAATTTGGAAAATTTGGAATTTTGGAAATTTAGAATTCGGAAAATTTGGAATTCGGAAAATTTGGAATTCAGAAAATTCAGAATTCGGAAAATTTAGAATTGGGAAAATTTGGAATTTTGGAAATTTAGAATTCGGAAAATTTGGAATTTGGGAAATTTGGAATTCGGAAAATTTGGAATTCAGAAAATTCAGAATTCGGAAAATTTAGAATTTGAGAAATTTAGAATTTGGGAAATTTGGAATTTGAGAATTTTTCGATTAGGAAAATTCAGAATTCGGGAAGTTTGGAAGACCTAACCTAACCAAACCTAACCATCACACTCTGATTACAGAAAATTACCCTTAACTCATAATTTTTAATATTCCCAACCATACGTAATCACGCCAAATATAAAAATTCTCCCGACTTGATCTAAATCTCCAGTCTAAACGGTTAATAATCGATTGCAAAAGTTTCGAAAGGAAGAAGCCTCATGTTTATTCGAAAGGCAATTTTCACCGGTCCCAATCTCCGATCGGTCGAGTTGTTTACGGCGAACTCTCGGCCGTTACGCGTGGATCCGAACGATGTAGTTACTTAATTGGTTCAACACGGGAAATGCAGAAAATTGTCGGATTACGAAGGGGAATCGATGCTCGCCTTTTTCGAAAGTCACTTTTCGAAATCGCCGATCGGCTCTAACAAAGATCCAACTTGAAGATTCGAAGAAACCTCTTCGAGTATCGAGCGGGTCAGTGAACGGAAGCAGCGCAGTGGGGCAGTTAGATAAAATCATGAGTTATTAAAATGATCCATCATTTCGTTGAATTATGCATGAGTTTGGCAACTTTTGCGAGGTATACAGAGATTATTTCACACGAGGTGTGTTTATTTTAGAAAATTTACGCTGATCGAATTATTGGAGGCTTGCGAAAGGCGAGGTAATTCGGTTTGTTTAATAGTTATTCGGGTAGTGTTGTATAAGCGTGAAGGGATTGCGCTGTACATCACAGTGTGATGTATAAACACGAACGGGTAATAGTGGCAATTTATAACAATAGAGAAATAATGGCTTCACAGACAATTAACAATAGACAAATAGCTTCACAGCCAATTAATAGCTTCGAGTCTTCAAATTTTTTAATGAAAGGTTTTACGATTATTTCAACTATTTTAGAGTATGTTTTCTATGTTAGAATAAGTACAATATATCATTTTCTATATTATTATTTTCTTTAAAAAAAGTTTGTCGTCTTCAGTGCTTTTTTAGGTGAGCTCTTATTAAAAAACAATTAGTACATGATTAATTTGGTTGAATTCTTTTTGGTTGAAAAGAAGATACATCTACAAAATTAAATATGTACTAGGTAAGATGTAAAGCTGTATCAATTTTGTATTTTGAATATTGTTAAAATTTACAAAAATATGTAATTAATGATATAATAACAGAAATTCAATGCATAAAATGAATGGACTTAGTCATAAACTTAAAGGGATAAATATTGTATGATGACATTGCTGATGCGATGAAAAATGACTATTCTCAAAGGAGTATGTTCTTACAATGTAGTAAAATTCCCCTCAGTTTTATCTGAGAAATAGTTGCTAAAAATAGTTTGTAGATTGATAAAACATTCATGCAATTTACGCAACGAGACTGAAGCTCGAGGCATAATTTTACGTAATGAAACCTAACTAATTTCTAACCTTATACCTTAGTGTGCTAACCTAAAAAAAACACATGTCGCTTGAAAGAATCACTAACCTAAAAAATAATATGTACCTTGAAAGAATCACTTATGAATCTAAAAAAATCATATGTAATCTAAAAAATCACTAAGTAACCTAAAAAAATCACATGCAACCTAAAAGAATCATTAACTAACCTAAAAAAATCAGATCCTTACATCCTTACGTCTCCAAATTCCCATGTCTCCAAATCCCCACATTCCCAAATCTCTACGTCCTCAAATTCCTACGTCCCCAAATTTGCACGTTCCCAAATCCCTAGGTCCCCAAATCACCACGTCCCCAAATTTCTTCGTCGCCAAATCCCCACGTCCCCAAATTCCTTCGTCCCCAAATACCCACATCCCCAAAATTCTACGTCCCCAAGTCCCGACATCCCTAAATCTCCACGTTCCCTAAATTGCTACGTCTCCAAATCCCTACATATCTAACTCTCCAAGTTTCTAAATCCCTATATATCCAAATCTCCACGTTCCCTAAATTCCTACGTCCCTAAACTTCCACGTTCCCTAAATTCCTACGTCCCCAAATCTCCACGTTCTTTAAATTCCTACGTCCCCAAATTCCTACATATCCAAATCTCCACGTTTCCAAATTCCTACATATCCAAATCTCCACGTTCCCAAATCTCTACGTCCCCAAATTCCCACACCCCAAATCCTTATATCCCCAAATTCCCACATTACCAAATAGCTAAATTCCCAAATCCCCACCTCTGCAACTTCCCCCATCCCCAACTACCTAAATTCCCAAATTCCCAGGTTTCCCAATACCTACATCCCTAACACAATCACTGACCTAAAAAAACCAACATCTAACTCGCAAAAATCACTAACTAAACTAACAAAAACTAACCCAAAGACTTCCTAACCTAAAAAAATGACATCACTAACCTAAAAAATTCCTTTCATAACCAAAAATTAAAATAACCTCAACAACACACAAGTTATCTGAAATTCCATATGGTACACAATAACAACTACACAACGAAATCGTACATAAAATCCGCAAGAAAAATGTTAATCACCGAATCGAATGTTAATTCAGCGACGAAACGCTCCAGCCGTTTCCAGCAGCGATATAAGAAACTTAACGCTTTCGTGACCCTCGAAACTCCGCTAAAAATCATGTTTCATCATCAGACAGACTTCCTGGATCCTGTTCTACGAGCTTGGATCAGTTGACACAGGCTCGTTTCACGGGTTCGCACGTCTAGCTCGATTCTGAGTAGCCGCGTGTAACGCTACTGTAGCAAGAAAGAAAGAGAGAGGAGCAGTATTATCGGACGATGTTGGATCGTTAGAGCGAACGGGCCCGGTCAATGATAATTAAAAATAATTAAGAACCGTGAAATGAATTTCGTGAGCGAGCGAGCCGGTTAACGCGGAAAAGAGAGAACGGACTATCAGCTGTACATTCTGCACGCGTGTAACGCATCCGGAGATACATGGTTTGGTCTCGTTCTATCGGGAAGCATTTCGGCAGAGCCAGACAGATAAATAATCCCTGCTCTTTAATAATTCATGTCGCCTCGTTAAGCTGAAATCATCATTAGCGAGCATCATCAGGAGCTTTTAACGCTTTGATGATCGATCTTCTGGTTTACGCATTTTCAATCGAAATTCTCTTTTTACTGTGGAGTAACATTGTGATTAATTAGTCGACGGGTTATTGTTGGGATTTATATTCAAGTTTATTGTTGGTGGGAAATTTGGGATTCGGGAAATTTGGGATTCGGGAGATTTGGGATTCGGGAAATTTGGGATTCGGGAGATTAGGGATTCGAGAAATTTGGGATTCGGGAGATTAGGGATTCGAGAAATTTGGGATTCGGGAATTTTGTGATTTGGGAAATTTAGAATTTGGAGGATTTGGAATTTGGAAGAATTGGAATTTGGGAAATATAGAATTCGGGAAATGTGGAATTTGGGAAATTTAGAATTCAGAAAATTTGGAATTTGGGTAATGTAGAATTTAGGAAATTTGGAATTTGGAAAATTTAGAATTTGGGTAACGTAGAATTTAGGAAATTTGGAATTTGGAGAATTTGGAATTTGGAAGAATTGGAATTTAGGAAATTTGGGATTTGTGAAATATAGAATTCGAGAAATGTGGAATTTGGGAAATTTAGAATTCGGGAAATGTGGAATTTGCAAAATTTGGAATTCGGGAAAATGAATCGATGTATTTCTGAATATAGCTAGAATTTACTCTTTGTCAAGTTTAGTGTAGTCAGACGATGTGTTTGTGGATGGCGCTAGAATTTAGACTCTTCAAGTTTATTTTGTAATAATTAGTAGACATTTGCATTTGGTTATCATTCTTGTATTTGAGCGATTTGGTTGCATAATCAGGATTTATATTCCATGTCACATTTAGTGCAGTCAATTAGTCGACATGAGGATTTTTGCTTCGATAATTTATAGGACGTTAAGTCCATGTCAAATTTAGTTAGTGTAGTTAGAAAAATGTTACGTTCAGACGGTATCGAGTCGGCAATCTTCACTTCCCTCTTTGTTGCTCGCTTTCACCGATTTCATCTGGCTCACGGATTTTTATTGCGGATAAGGATCTTGAATCTTGAGGGTGGAGGGAGGAATAATTTGAGGAGAGTGGAAGTTAGCTCAAGTTCCTTAATAACGGTGGACTTTGAAAATATATGGAGAGTTAGAGGTAGTGGAGATTTGAAGATTTAGGAAGTTGTAAATGTGAGAATTTGGGGATTTTGGGGACTTGGAGGGTTGAGAGTTTTGGAGGTTTGAGAATTTGAAGGTTATGGAATTTGGGAGCTTGAGAATTTGGAGGTTATGGAATTTGGGAGTTTGAGAATTTGGAGGTTATGGAATTTGGGAGCTTGAGAATTTGGAGGTTATGGAATTTGGGAACTTGAGAATTTAGAGGTTATGGAATTTGGGAGCTTGAGAATTTGGAGGTTATGGAATTTGGGAACTTGAGAATTTAGAGGTTATGGAATTTGGGAGCTTGAGAATTTGGAGGTTATGGAATTTGGGAGTTCGAGAATTTGGGGGTTTGAGAATTTGAGGGTTTGAGAATTTGGAGGTCATTGAATTCGAGAGTTTGAAAATTTAGGGGGTTGAAAATTTGAGGTTTTGAGAATTTGGGGACTTGTAAGTTTTGGAATTCATGGATTTGGAAATTTAAGAATTTGGACATGTGTATTTGGAAATTAAAAATTTGTGAATCAAAGAATTTGGAAAGTTGTGGATTTAGAGATTCAGCTTTTAGGGATTTGACAATCTGGAAATGTAGAACTTGCGAATATCTTAGTTCAAAAACTTGCAAATTCTAATTTTTAAGTATTTATAAACTCATGAAAATTGAGAATATAATGACCATATAACAAAACATCATATAAAATACAGTCCCTTAAACTCCATTAACATACGAAACCTAACATACGCCATTAACATCCCCCAAACACCTACAACACTCCACCATTCTCAAACCGATTCACAAAACCAAACAACCTCAAAACAAATTACAATATTGCGTGAATCCTATCTGTAAACAATTCAATTAACCCAAGTTTAGAAAGTAAAAAATAAATCGCAAAGTTTATCTACAATTTATTGCAAACATCGATTGACATCCAAGATACGCAACCTATCAGATGCTGAAAACCTTCTGATGCAGAAAGTCCGGAATAAAGCTTGGTGTATTTAGAGATGGCAAATACGATAATGGTGAAAAACGTATGGAAAATAGTGTACCACGAAGGCTATAAGGAAACCGTATGTACACCTTTTTCAGCGGTTCTAATGGAAATCGAAAAACTTATGCAATTATCGTTACAGAAGAGCGATGGTTTCTGCAATTAGACATTCTTCGTGCTCTGCATCATTCTTCGCGATTGGCGAAACGTTTCTTTCGATTTGGACGAAATGAAAGTTTCTCGTGGAGGATAGCTGCGACCATAAGCATACATCGATGCGAACTTTGTGTTTTCTTTTATTGGAGTGTGGAAAAAGATAGTTGGTTTTTGTTAATGTTTGATGTTTATTCAATTTATGTGTTAATGGGGAGGTTCTGTTTGATGGATGCATAGATGGTGGAGGTTAGGTTAGGTTAGGTTTAGGTTGGGGTATTTGGGGGATTTTGAGAAGTTTAGGGAGACGTTGGGGTTTGGGGAGATGGGAATTTAAGGATTTGGGGATTTAGGGATTTGGGGATTTAGGGATTTAGGGATTTGGGGATTTGGAGATTTAGGGATTTGGCAGATTAGGAGTTGGGATGTGTAGAAATTTAGGGACATAGGGATTTGGGAACGTAAGAATTTGGAAATATAGGGATTTGGGAATTTAGGGATTTGGAGACGTGAGAATTTGGAAATTTAGGAATTTGGAGATGTGAGAATTTGGAAATTTAGGGATTTGGGGACATGAGAATTTGGAAATATAGGGATTTGGGAATTTAAGGATTTGGAAATTTAGGGATTTGGAGACGTGAGAATTTGGAAATTTAGGGATTTGGAGACGTGAAAATTTGGAAATTTAGGGATTTGGGGACGTGAGAATTCGGAAATATAGGGATTTGAGATCTAGGGATTTGACAAATTAGGAGTTTGAGAATATAGAAATTTGAAGACATAGAAATTTAGTACCCTAAGGTTTTGAGCACCTAAGAATTAAAAATTGTAAGAATTTAGAGCTAGGAAATAAGTGAAATTTGAGTGAGAAAATTTTCGATCCAATTCAATATTTTTCACACTTAACTTGTTCTCTTGATCTTGTTAAGTTAGTTGAGAGAGAAATACGATTCTCTTTAAATGGAAACGTGTCTAAACTGTTCTAATGATTCTTTTCGAAGGCCACGAACAGAAGTCGAATAACGAGCACGTGTAACCCTACCTGTAACGTGGCTCCTGACACCAGCTGTGACATTCCAATAGCGACAGATACCTGACAAGGCGATTTTCAACAGGTTCCAGGGCAAAGGCTACCGAATCGTTTTGATTATTCTTCTTGATCGTGATCAACCTAACCTAACCTCTACAGAGATGTTTTTATTAAGGTTAGAAATAGAAACTTTTACATTCTTCGTTTTGAACCTAAGTTTACAGATGTTTAATGTTTACTAATATATTTAAAATGGAAGTAAGTTATACAAATAAATAAATCGTGGATAATAAACTAGTTTATATAATGATTCTTTATCTTGATGAAGATTGACATAATAAATCTAAAGTACATTTCATAAACCTAAAGATACAGGAAGTTTAATACACAAACGTTGTGATAATATCCACATATGTGACCTTTGCTTGATCAACTTAAAAGCAAATTAAACACATATGTGTATCTTTGAAGAGGTTAGATCTCATTCGTTAGCTTAACCTTGATATATGTAGAATTAATGGTATAACCTCAAAATTGTAAACAGTATAAAACTATATTCGTTCGACAAAATATTGTTTAAGAAATGAAATTATTTTTTGCATTAATGATTTACAGTATTGATGTTCATTTAGTTCACCTCTTCACCAATAATAAATATATTTCAAAATGACAACATAAGAATGTACATTAAAGAACGTAAAGATCCTAAATTATTATACTAGAATTTAATAGATGCAATATTATATCAATACCTAAAACCTATATTATTATCCTAATTATACCTCTTCCTTCTAAAAAAAAATCTAAGATAAAAGAGAAGGTCCACAAAATCTTCAAGATGAAAAGAAAACCTCTTCATCAATAATAAATATATTTCAAAATGTCAACATAACAATTCCCATTAAAAAACATTAAAAACCTAAATATATTATACTAGAACCTACTACCTTATTATTATACCAATACCTACAAAACCCATATTATAATCCTAATTATATCTCTCCCTCTTAAAACAAAATTCAAAGAAAAAAGAGAAGTAGGTCTCCAAATTCAAAAGATGAAAAAACGTTGCGCAGCGTTAGAACAAAAGTCCGACTTCTTTCGAAACAGTGCACGGGGTTACAAGCGACGCAGTCATCTTACAGGAGAACTAGAGCTATTAAACGAGTCTTGCTACACCCAACCCCATAAATCCCATAAAGCTTCAGACCGTTGAACGTTATATGACGTTCCAGAACCATTGCTGTTCTCTTTCTTTCTTTTTTTGTCCAGCTGTTGTGGACTACCAGTTTTAGGTGGAAACGCCGTTCGACTATAAAGAAACTTCATAGCCATGGGACATCTCTTGGATGACACCATGGAAATGCCTGATCACCCCGCAGATATCAACAGTTTCCCCTTTTACGTGACCGCTGTGACGCTTCATGAAGAGTATATTTAAAATAAATAAGAAGTCTCAAAGAAGTATCATTTTAGAGATATATTTGCAATTTTGTTGAAATATTATTAAGTTTTATTATTTGGGAGTTTGGAGATTTGGAAAGAGTGAATTTTTGGGATTTTTTTTAGTTGTAGGTTGTTTTTCCTTTTTGAAGAAGGAAGGCTTTTTGTAAATTTAGTTCTTGAAGTTTTCAAGGTTCCAAGTTTAAAAATTTGTTTGCTCCTCTAATTAGAAAAATTTTCAAGTTTGGGAATTTTGTAATTTAGAAGTTCAGGTACTTGGTGATTTAATTAATTGCATATGGAAATTTGGAAATTTAGAAAGTTGCTAATTTGAGACTCTGGAAATATAAGAATTTGGAATTTGAGAAGTTGCAAATTTGTTGAATTTGAAATGTTCCTAATTTGAGAATTTGGACCTGTCAGAATTTGGAAATTTAGGAATTTGGAATTGCAAGAATTTAGAATTGTAAGAATTTGGAATTGCAGGAATGTGGAATTGCAAGAATTTGGAATTGTAAGGATTTGGAATTGCAAGAATTTGGCATTGCAAGAATTTGGAATTGTAAGAATTTGGAATTGCAAGAATTTGGAATTGCAAGAATTTGGAATTGTAAGGATTTGGAATTGCAAGAATTTGGAATTGTAAAGATTTGGAATTGCAAGAATTTGGAATTGTAAGAATTTGGAATTGCAAGAATTTGGAATTGTAAGAATTTGGAATTGCAAGAATTTAGAATTGTAAGAATTTGGAATTGCAGGAATGTGGAATTTGGAAAGTTGCAAATTTGAGAATTTGGAATTTGGAAAGTTGCAAACTTGAGAATTTGGAATTGTAAGAATTTGGAATTTGGAATTTGGAAAATTGCAAATTTGAGAGTTTGGAATTGTTAAAATTTGAAAATTTAGAAATTTGAAAATTCAAGAATTTGCTCCTGTAGAAATTTGTTCCAGTAAAAACTTGCTAAATCCCCAAAAGCACCCTAAAAGTCTAAAAATTTCTGAATCCAATATAATTTCCACTATAACAATACTTTCCATCTAATATCCATGTACATATACGAACACACATGCACACATATGAACACATGCATGAACATATATGATAAACGAAACGATATCACAAGATGTAGATACATACTTTTGATCGTGACTGTAATCACACATGCAAACCGAACTGGTGAGTTATTTCAGCACGTGGCAACGAGACACTGTGCCGTTTAACCGGAGATGATGTGTATACACGTACCCATACCCCCCACGTATCAAGTGATAACACATCGAAATGGTATAGACGTGTATATACGTCGCGAGACGACAAGGATACGAGCTGTCCCATCTCGCGATTGTTCGTTTTCTTATCGCTAGATCTTGATGTGTAGGATGTCTTCGAGAATGCTGATCCCATCGAGTCACTCGAGATTGTTGCAGGAAGAGAACGAACATAACGCTGCAAGATTTGCTCGTGCGACGCTAATTGATCAATTACATTGGAATCTGATTTCCATTCGCTGCCTTCTTACTTGGATTTCAACCTTCTCGTCTGGATAGTCTTCTCATTTAATAAATTGCGAGCAGTATATGCACAATTATTAATTGCAGATCTCATCATGAGCTTCGTTTCTTTTTTTTTAAATTAAACTTCAAAATTTTTGTGCAAAATTGATCTTTAATGTTTAGTTGTAAAATTAACCTTCAGAATTTTATTTCACTTCAGTGTAATACATTAAATAATAAGTTAATTAAGAATGGAGTTTGAATTGTCCTAATTGTTCGAATAAATAAGCATTACCAATTAAATTTCATGAATTTAAGGCTTGTAAAATTTCATGAATTCAAAGCATTTAAAATGTCATTAATTTAAGACATTTAAAATTTCATCAATTTAAAGTATTTAAAATTTCATGAATTTAAATTATTTAAAAAGTCTTCAATTTATATTTTGAAATTTTCAAATCATTTGTCAATATTTAATTAAATGTATCTCCGAGTAGGTTGATTACCAGTAATATTTAGAGCTTCCTGAGACAGAGGATAGAGTGTCAAAACAAGGATGATTTTGGTTAAACGATACTTTAGAAGATAGTTGGAGGATGTTTGGATATGGGGGTGATACAAGAAAAGGTCAGGGATTATGAATCGTGTGGCACGTGTAATCTCTGTAACGTTATACATTCGTATCATCTGAATACTAGCTGTGTTATCCATGTTGGATTCATAAGAACACAGGATGTTCCTGATACACGCGTTGGAAACAACTGTTTTGATTTAACCCTTGTCTGGACAGACAGGTACCTTGGGTATCTGTTTCTTATCGATTAAGTATGTTACATCAATTATTATACTGATATATCAATTTTGACCACATATGATTTTTTATGTTGATATACTATTTCTGATCACATATGAATTTTCGTGGTGATTTATAAATTTTTACCACATATGTATTATCATATTGATGTATCAATTCTGACCACATATGTTTAATCATATTAATATATCAATTCTCACCACATATGTATTATCATGTTTGATCACATATGAATTATCATGTTAGTATATAAATTCTAACCATATATGAATTAACATACCTATGTATCAATTTTAACCATATAGGAACTGTCACATCCACATATGTGTAAATTCTAATCACACATGAATTATCATATCGATATGTAAATTCTAACAACATATGAACTGTCACATTCATTGTATATAAATTCTAACATATGAATTATCGTATTGATACGTAAATTCTAACAACATATAAATTGTCATATTCATATATGTATAAATTCTAATCATATATGAATTGTCCATATATGAATTCTAACCACATATGAATCACATCCACACATTAAATTTTACTATCAAACTAGAGTACTGGAGATTCCTCTTACGTCCTCTTTCAACCCTCTATGTACCGATCAAAAGAACTCTCCTCAAAGAATACCAAACTTACAAGTATCTAAAAAAATTTAATAAGATCTCAGATCAAAATAAAAAAGAAAAACAACACCTAAAGCCAACATGTCTTCCACAAGTGTTAATATAAACCCAAAAACTTACTTCAGATAAATAACCACAATGAAACTCATCCAAACTTCCTCAAAACAACTACCACAATTTCCAGTTTTCCACTCAATGTCACTAACGTAATCGCCTAACGGTACACCATACAATATGTATACCTGGAGCATGTAACGAGAAAACAGCAAGGGTACAGGGGATAGGAAAAGCCGCTTCAGAATCACGAAGCACGTTGTTAATGCAGATTGGCCGATTGTGAGGCCGATGAATCACGTGCTTTCCGGAGTGAATGCGTGTCCGCACGCATATCGAGGCACGCGTTGACAGCAGGGGCCTCCTTGTGACTCATACTTTGGATCCTGAGTCTTCTTCGTGACCCGTGGCCCACCTTCAAAATCCACTCGGAGACTACTTGTTTTCATCTTTTAACACAGGGGCATCGATATTCGTCATCGGATTATGATTTACGATCGGAGCTTCCGTTGCCAATAAAGTTCGAGGATGTTTCTGACGGAACGCACGTGGGGAATTTTTATGGCGAATGCAAAAATTATTGGGCGATGTTTGAAAAGGAAATAAAAATGTATCTTTAAAGTTCTTTTGTTGAATTTGAATTTAACCTTACGTTTCTTTTATTGAATTTAAAATTGATTTTGTACTTCTTTTATTAAACTTGAACCTAACCTTACAATACCCTTCATCATTTTTAAATTTGATCTCAAACTTCTTTTACTATATTCAAGTTTGATCTTCAATTTCTTTTAACAAGTTTAAATTTGATTTTATACTTCTTTTATTAAACTTGAATCTAACCTTACAATACCCTCCACCATTTTTAAATTTGATCTCAAACTTCTTTTATTATATTTGAATTTGATCTTCAATTTCTTTTAACAAGTTTAAATTTGATTTTATATTTCTTTTATTAAACTTGAATCTAACCTTACAATACCCTTCTTCATTTTTAAATTTCATCTCAAACTTATTTTCTTATATTTGAACTTGATCTTCAATTTCTTTTAACAAGTTTAAATTTGATTTTATACTTCTTTTATTAAACTTGAATCTATCCTTACAATACCCTTCACCATTTTTAAATTTGATCTCAAACATCTTTTACTACATTCAAGTTTGATCTTCAATTTCTTTTAAAAAGTTTAAATTTGATTTTATACTTCTTTTATTAAACTTGAATCTAACCATACAATACCTTCCACCATTTTTAATTTTCATCTCAAACTTCTTTTATAAAACTTGTTTGTAACCTCACAGTATTTTTCATCAATTTTAAATTTTGATCTGAGACTTCTATTCTAAAATTGATCTCAAAATTGTCCCTACATAAAACCATTAAAAGAACAAACGTGAAGAATTTCCAAGCTGAGCAATGTCAAGGTTATACGCGAGCCTAGGCACCATTTCGATGTTTACCGGGAAATTATTTATCGATCGGTGGTATTACACGGTTCGAGGAAAAGACCATGGAAATTGTCGATTGATATCGTGCAACGCGGTTATCAGTCGCATTTACGAGTATCTTCGTAAACGATCAACAAGGAGTGGATATAAACACGAGGCACCTTGGCAGTTTCGTATTTTTTTCCGATCATTGGAGAGCACAGGTAAATAGTAACGATAAAAGTGTTGTACAGAAATGTAACGTCGACACGTGACTTTGGTATAGCGTGACACATGATCTTGAACCTATTTCTTCGAGAAAATTGTGCTGGGGTTATTAATTCGAACTATGATTTTCAAATAACCCTGTAAATTGTCCCTGTAAGGCTTAATCATGTTGCTATTTTCTGCAAGATGATTACAAAGATCTTTTTATGTAACGAGATAAAATTTGATGTATTTTCTAGTTGTTTCATTTGGGACGTATAGATGTGACGAAATTTAATTAAATTTTTAATACTCTTGAAATTTAGATCTAACTATAATTTGCACAACCAAGGGTCACTGAATATGAAATACATTTTAATTTTCTTTTCTAGCAACATTTCAATTTTGTTTAAATATTATAGCTATGAAGAGTTGAAACGCATCTGACAAATTGGTAAGGGGTTTAATTGTAAGTCACATAAATTTCTGAAGAGTTACAAAGTAACAAGAGAACACACTCGTGTTTTTTCATCTTTGTTGATGTTTCATCCTTGACAACGAACTTTTCAATCGTTATCATTGAGGGACACACAGATACACAGATTGCTATTGTTATCGTAATAGAATTTTTATCGCGTTGCGTAATTTGGATTTCAGAAAGTTTACACAAGGGTGTGATATGTGCAAGCTATTTGCATTAGGAATAGCAAGAAAATCAACTAACCTATAATTCGCATAAATTTGTTACTATAAAAATAATAGAGTTGAGAGCTCCATTGAGTCTGCATTTTTAAGAGACAATTATTTACTCTTGGATCTTAAAATTTATCATTTCATGAAATTTTTGTCAGGGAGGATTCTCAATTGCAGAGTCAGAGAAACTACCACGTAATGTTATGATAAATACAGTCGAAATGGTTCTCTGTATTTATGGATTCTTGACTTCTTATGGAGTGCAAATAATCGAAACGCAATGAAAAACGCGAAAAAAATCCTCTCAGATCAAGCCCCTCCTCACAAACAAAGCAATCTATTCTCAAATCAAATAAACTTCTGCATTCCAAAGTATCGCATGTTTCTACAACTATGATACAGCTCCTTTTCTTTAATAATAACGAGTAAAATAATTACTTACCCATTTTGTCGAGTGGATTTCCGGCGGGCGAGTTAACCTCTCTGCTCTCTCGGCAGCGTCGAGTCCTCTGGCGCGTCTCATACGCCGATCGTCTTCTGTCAATCGACCAAACCGTTGATCGATCAATTACATAGTTGTGAATCGAAATAATTCGCGACACGTTCCGTTAAAACAGAGAAGCTGGACCAGGAGTGTACACACGATTTTACAAATTTTATCGAAGGTGATTTTTACTCAAGACGATTTTATTTTAAAGTGTTCAAGAAATGATTTTATTTCAAGATGTTCAAGAGATGATTTTATTTTAAAATGTTATAGAAATGACTTTATTTTAAAATATTCAAGATATGATTTTATGTCAAGATGTTCAAGAGATGATTTTATTTTAAAATGTTATAGAAATGACTTTATTTTAAAATATTCAAGAAATGATTTTATGTCAAGATGTTCAAGAGATGATTTTATTTTAAAATGTTATAGAAATGACTTTATTTTAAAATATTCAAGAAATGATTTTATGTAAAGATGTTCAAGAGATGATTTTATTTTAAAATGTTATAGAAATGATTTTATTTTGAAATATTCAAAATATGATTTTATGTAAAGATGTCCAAAAGATGATTTTATTTTAAAATGTTATATAAATGACTTTATTTTAAAATATTCAAGATATGATTTAATGTTAAAATGTTCAAGACATACTTTTACGTCAAGATGTCCAAGAGAAAAAAATAAACTAGAGCCACGTTCCTGGACCACGTTCAGAACCGATCTGAAGGCAGAAGACGAAAAGACCGTCATCGAGCTGAAGGCAAACGCGATATGAACGAAGACCAAACCCTTCTCCCGCCATGCTGACGGACCACCCTTTTTATTGTATGCTCCAGTTTACGTTTAGGGATGCTCGAGTTTTCGTTAGGTCACCTTTGGAAGGGTTACTACCCTTGTGAGGAAGGATTGAAACCGTACCTTAAGATTTAAACTTGAGGTAGAGGAAACGAATTTGCAGACTGGAATTTTATAACCGTTTGTGGATGGAAAGAGGTGGTGGTGAAGGAAGGTGGAGAGGTTGAGAATTTGGGGATGCGATGAGGGTAGATGATGGTTTTGGAATTTAGGAGGTGGTTTGAGGGTTTGGGGATTTGGGAATTGGGAGGTTGAGAATTTGAGGGGATGAGAAGGTGGAAGCTTGAGAATTTGGGGGTTTGAGAGTTTGGGGATTTGAGAATTTGGGGATTTGTGAAAGTGGGAACTTGGGAATTTGGGAATTTGAGATTTTGGGGCTTCGAGAAAGTGGGAACTTGGGAATTTGGGGTTTGAGAGAGTGGAAACTTGGGAAATTGGGGATTTGAGAATTTGGGGGTTTGAGAAAGTGAAAACTTGAGAATTTGGGGGTTTGAGAAAGTGGAAACTTGGGAATTTGGGGTTTGAGCGAGTGGAAACTTGGGAAATTGGGGGATTTGAAAATTTGTGGGCTCGAAAAAGTGGGAACTTGGGAATTTGGGGGTTTGAGAAAGTGAAAACTTGAGAATTTGAGGGTTTGAGAAAGTGGGAACTTGGGAATTTGGGAGTTTGAGAGAGTGGAAACTTGGGAAATTGGGGATTTGAGAATTTGGGGGTTTGACAAAGTGGGAACTTGGAATTTTGGGAATTTGTCAAAGTGGGAATTTGAGAATTTGGGGGTTTGAGAAAATGGAAACTTGAAAATTTGAAAATTTGAGTAAGTGAAAGCTTAGAAATTTGGAAATTTGAGAAAGTGAAGAAAAAACAATCATCAAGTCAGTAAAAGTGTAGATAACTTTATATAATTTTTCTCTAAATAAAGGTTAGATACAATCCACAAATCTATATTTCAACCCTCCAGAAATAATTCATTTCAAGGAATCTCCTACGTACATCTTAACAAATGCATCGAAAATCGATATAATAGCTTTCTTAATATTAATATCGATATTAATAGCAAGCTGACATTCGTATTTCTTAAAAAACCGACTATATAGATTTTCATGCAGAAACATAAATCTTGATGGATCTAAAAATTTCAACAGCCTTCGTTAAATTTGAAAATTATCCATCGATAACAATTTAATTACCAGCGGAAGAAAATCAAATACTTTCTCTTAATATTCTAATTGTAGAATATTCTGTAGGTTTTACTTGTAGAAAGCACGCGTAAAACGCGTGTATAAGACGCGTTCCTAACGTTTCGTTAATTAATTAATTACATACAAACGAAGTAGACGTCCCACTTACATCGATGTTTGAATTAGTAATCGGCTCGAGAACATTACCGGCTAGATTCGAATCTGTTAACTCTTTTATGTAAGAAACTGAACATGCTATGTTAACAGAAATAATGATTCATGTATTTTTTGCTTATTATTTGTATACTGTTCAATACTGTACATTTCAATGAAAGTTTATTTATAATTCTAATAGTTATTGTTGGGATAAATTAAAAGTACTCATTTATTATTAGAGTAGGATTTTAATAAGTACTTTTAGGATACGATAAGCGTTTATAATTATTATTAGAAAATGACAAACATTGTAATTAATTTTTAGAACAAGATACAAATTTTGATAATTATTATTAGGATGCAATAAGAGTTCTAATTTATTATTACAATATGACAAATATTCTAATTAATTTTTAGAACAAGATAGAAATTCTGTTAATCATTATTAGGATGCCATAAGAGTTCTAATTTATTATTAGCATAAAATAAAAGTTCTAATTTATTACTACAATACAACTATATCCCAAAAGTTCTAATAATAACAACTAAAACATGACAAAACATTTCTACTTAATTATTAAAACGCGATAAAATTTACAAATTATTCATAAAATGGTTTAATACGCGACCATCTTGATTCCATCGCTGAATGTGAACGTAGGCGATGTTTAGAAGGCAAGTTTTTCTGCGTTGAACTATTCTCAAAGAAACCGGTTACAAATCGGTATCGAACAACTCGCCGCGTTCATTTTATCATCGACGATAACTCGCGTTCGCTGCTTGCTTGCGCAACGATTATGAGGCAGAAAAGACACCGTGTTGCTCCGTATGCAAAACTTGTGCTCGTTTTCAAATCATTGAAGGAAAATTTCTCTGTTGTTACCTTCTCCTTTTAACTTACTGTATTTCTCTATTTTTTTTACAAACAGTGATATTCAACGTATTTATAAATATTATTAATTTTAACAAGTTTGTAGATATTACAATTTTTGATAAATTTACAAATATTATAACGTTGAATAAATATACAGATATTACAATTTTTAATACAGTATTAAAGTTTAATACAATATTAAAGTTTTTAATAAATATAGATATTGTAATTTCTAATAAATTCGTGAAAAGTAGTTCCATATCTTTTTCAAGATATATTAAATTATTGTAACTGTATATATTTATTTTGAACAAATAAAATGTTTACTTTCTTAAAATCAAGTTAAGGGTAATAAATTGAAGAAGGCTGGTTAAGGAGAAGAGATGATAAATAGTCACGTAGGGAATGATTCTGATAACTGCACGAGGGGCTGGACCACTCTGAAAGTGGGGAGATCTGCTTTCGGATTGGTTCTGGTCCACGGGCCAATGGGGAGCCGGAAGATCACGCTTGCGCAGCATCCCATCTCCTCGTTCATCTCTGTACTCTCTCGACTCATATACCAAACTTTCACTAATTATTATACATGAAGGTCCAATTAATTTTATAGAACATCACTGACATTTCTAGTAAATAGTATTACATTATACAATAAACTTTATACAACGAAATTGAACTACTGTGCAACTGAATTACTGTGCACTGTTCAGTGACTCGATCAGCACAACTGATTTGAAGTAAACACTAAGTACACGACGATCACAGTTAATGGGAGTTTGAGAGAGTGGAAACTTGCGAATTTGGGGGTTTGAGAATGTGGGAATTTGGGACTTTGGGGGTTTGAGAGAGTGGAAACTTGCGAATTTGGGGGTTTGAGAAAGTCGGAATTTAGGAATTTGGGAGTTTGAGAGAGTGGAAACTTGCGAATTTGGGGGTTTGAGAAAGTGGGAACTTGGGAATTTGGAAGTTTGAGAGAGTGGAAACTTGCGAATTTGGGGATTTGAGAAATTGAGAACTTGGGAATTTGGAAGTTTGAGAGAGTGGAAACTTGCGAATTTGGGGGTTTGAGAAAGTGGGAATTTAGGAATTTGGAAGTTTGAGAGAGTGGAAACTTGCGAATTTGGGGGTTTGAGAAAGTGGGAATTTAGGAATTTGGGAATTTGAGAGAGTGGAAACTTGCGAATTTGGGGGTTTGAGAAAGTGGGAATTTAGGTATTTGGGAGTTTGAGAGAGTGGAAACTTGGGAAATTGGGGATTTGAGAAAGTGGGAACTTGGTAATTTGGGGGTTTGAGAAATTGAGAACTTGGGAATTTGGGAGTTTGAGAGAGTGGAAACTTGCGAATTTGAGGGTTTGAGAAATTGAGAACTTGGGAATTTGGAAGTTTGAGAGAGTGGAAACTTAGGAAATTGGAAAAATGCATAAATCAAATTGCAATCTAACCGAATTGTTCCTTGAAACTGATCCAATTTAATTGTCCCTTGAACTTGATCCAACCGAACATACTTAAAATCCAACATGCTTAAACCAACAGAGCTATGATTTGAAAAATCCACCATCGACAGCCATAAACGCATTCCTCAAGAGTACTTCCTATAATCAGATCTACAGATAACTTCTGAAAAAAAGCCTAACAGGGTCATCCAGAGAGCAGGAACAACCGGAAATCAATAAGAAGTGGACCAGGACACAGGGGTCACAGGATCATATACCTGCACGCTCCTCGGGGACATCCACTACCTGTTCGATCGCTGCGTGTGGAAAAACCTGTTTCCCGAGGGATCAAATTCGATCCAGGGGCCATACCAAGGGGAACCGTCAGGTTCGCAGGTCAAAATGGACCCGAGGGTGAAACGGTACGGGTCACGCAGGTAGATAACCCTTTCGGGGGTCCGTTTAAATGTCCTCGTTTCACGCAAACCCTTTCTCGGACAGGGTGTTAGAAAATACCTCTGATAAAAACTTCTTCTTGGTTGCGATTGGACGATTCCACGTGGACAGAAGTGAATGGAAGGGACTGTCCAGTTGTTTGAAACCGTTTTCGAGGAAGATGGAACCGTTGGAATGATCTAGTGGGTCTCGGATGACAGGGGTTGATTAACGATTACTGGTTCTGCAACGATTTTATTGCTGACTAATTTGAAGATGTTAAAAAATGTATTATTAATGAATTAGGAGCTGTGTTTTATAAAATTGAAAACCTGATACTGATATAGAGCTTGTAGTGGTAATTGAATAATAGACTTCATTGAATGATGTTGGTTATTCGTTAACGAACTGATAAATATGAAATATTTAATGATTTCTGTAAATTTTTAGTAAATATTGTTTATGTGATTGTTCATATTTGACGTATGTACTATAGGCTGTTTCATATAAGACTAGCTCAGCTTGAACGATCATCTATCATTTTATATAAACACATGGTAATATATGTTTTGTGTGATTGTTCATATTCTAACACAAGTATTACAGAGTGTTTCATGTAAAGCTAGCCCATCTTGAATAATGATATCATTTTGTATAAACACATGAAGCATATGTTTTATGTGATTGTTCATATTCTATCGCAAGTATTACAGGGTGTTTCATATGAAGCTAACTCATCTTGAACGATGATATCATTTTGTATAAACGCATGGAGCATATGTTTTGTGTGGTTGTTCATATTTTGTCACAAGTATTACAGGCTGTTTCATATAAAACTAGTCCATCTTGAGCGACGATCTATCAATTTATACAAACTCATAGCAACGTATGTTTTCATGAACAACCCCTAAAATTTGAAGAATAAAATCATCTTTCAAAAGAGAGTAATTTAGGAAAAAAGCCAAATTTATGTGGGGCAAATTACAAGTTTATATAAAAGTCTCTGAGCAAATCTGCCAATCCAACAAATTATTTAATCTTGCTAATTAAAAGTATATGATATGAAAATGTATAACGTATGCTATTAATATAGAGATACATTATAATTACAAAGAGCAAAATTTGAAGAGATGAAAGCTTCTAGAAAAATAACAAATTTCTAAAGCAACAATATTTCCAGATTTCTAAAAGAATGACAGAAACAAGTCGTCAGTCGGGTCGTAATAAATAAATAAAGATAAAATAGGTGCAAGAACAATGGAGACCGTATAAACCCGTCACGATAAAGCGTTTTTTTCAGAAGCTTGCGATTCTCTTTGTCTTCCAACGTGTATCTTCATAAAACATTTACGAACTTTACTGCGTCCATCTTTTATCGCTTTACGACGTTTTATATGAATATTCGTGACGAGATACGATTCTCGAGAATATAACCTCAGAGTATCTGTTGAATAATGTAAAGAATACGGTACAGTGGTCCCGATAACAGGTGATAAACTTTTACCAATATGCTTTTTCAAGGTTCATAGCTGAGGACACGTGGAATTGATGGAAAACGTTGGCTGCTAAGAGTTACTTTGAATATTTCTGCGTTTCACATATTCTGTACAAAGCTAATTTTTATAATAATTTACTGCGGTCTCAAAATTTGTTATTGTATTTTGCAAACTTCAATGTATCATGAATTCATAAACCAAGGTTCAATTATTCTTAAAAGTCTGTGGTTATATCTCTATCTTTTTGAAGGACTGCTAAGACTGCTGTGGTTCAGTTTAAATTTTGTGAGGTTTCACATATTCTGACGTATAAAGTTATATTCTTTCTACAGATCTCATAATTTACGTATATTCTGCAAACTTTAATGTATAATACAAGCATGAACCACAGTTCAATCATACTCTAAAGTGTCTGGTTTCATTTCATTCCTGAGAGACTGCTAAGACTGCTGCCGTTCAGATCAAATTTTGTGACGTTTCACATATTCTGACATGCAACATTATATTCTTTCTACAGATCTCATAATTTATATATATTCTGCAAACTTCAATGTATTATAAAAGTATGAGCCACAGTTCAATCATACTCAAAAGTCCCTGGTTTTATTTCATTCTTCTCATAAGGCTGCTAAGAGGTGTCGTTCAGTTCGAATATCATGACGTACATATTCTAACCTACAAGTCACATTTTTCCTATAAATCCACATTCTATAAATCCACAAGTCTGATGCATCATGAATAATCAGACATCCATAGTCCAATACACAGAAGTCTATAGTGAGACTCTAAAGTGAAATTTAAAAAGAAACTTGCTCCATAAAATTCAACCTTAAATTTCACGTGTGTCCTACCCTATGTGTCCTAACACATATTCAAACACCTTCACAAGGTGCCAGAGGGTCGCCTATCCAACGGAAAAAGCAAAGCTCGATCAATCAACCCCCAAATCCGTCGCTCCACATAAAATCGAGGCACCGGTCAACCCCCAAACCAACGGTCGAATCTGACCAGTCAAAACCATGTCGTGGTGGGGCAAAATTTCGTCCGTTGCTCCAGTTAACGAAATGGACAGAAGAAAGCACAAAAAAAAATAGAACGGAAGACAACGACGTTAATATCGAGCAGTCCAGGTGCACCCCGCATCCCTTAACGGTCTGCCATATTAGCTTTTTTCCCATCGTCGAAAGATATCGGTGCTGGACACGAGGAAGGTCAGCCAACGGATCTTTTCGACCTGATTTAAATAGGAACGCGGCCTATCTATCCGTCGTGGTGATGGTGAAAGACTGGTGAAATGGCGACCACGGGTGTCCAGGTAAAATTCGATGACCGCGTCCTTTTTCACGGGACGAAATCAACCACCATCCAGGTAGACGAAATCCATGGGAATCTAGGCCGACTGACCATTCGCATAGGTCAGTCGATCTAGAAATTAGAATATACCCTTGAGAGGACAGAGGATGAACCTTTTCAGGATGCAACTCTTTGGAAGAAGGTTGGTCCATGGGGTCTCATGGGAAACTGGGGTTATCGTACTTGATTACAGATGTGGGAAATGTGCTCTTGGGGAGATTGGGATGTTGGGAAGTTTGGTGAAGTTTAGGAAGAGGAAATTTGGAAATTTGGGGAGTTGCAAGATTGGAAATTTGGAAATTTGAGGGGTTGGAAGATTGGAAATTTGGGGGATTAGAAGATTGGAAATTTGGAAATTTGGGGGATTGGAAAATTGGAAATTTGGAAATTTGGGGGGTTGGAAATTTGGGGGATTGGGAGATTGGAAAGTTGGAAATTTGGGGGGTTGGAAGATTGGAAATTTGGGGGATTAGAAGATTGGAAATTTGGAAATTTGGGGGATTGGAAAATTGGAAATTTGGAAATTTGGGGGGTTGGAAATTTGGGGGATTGGGAGATTGGAAAGTTGGAAATTTGGGGGGTTGGAAGATTGGAAATTTGGGGGATTAGAAGATTGGAAATTTGGAAATTTGGGGGATTGGAAAATTGGAAATTTGGAAATTTGGGGGGTTGGAAATTTGGGGGATTGGGAGATTGGAAAGTTGGAAATTTGGAGGGTTGGAAAATTGGAAATTTGGTAATTTGGGGGGTTGGAAAATTGGGAAATTGGAAATTTGGGGGGTTGGAAGATTGGAAATTTGGGGGATTGGAAGATTGGAAATTTGGGGGATTGGAAGATTGGAAATTTGGGGGGTTGGAAGATTGGAAATTTGGGGCGTTGGAAAATTGGAAATTTGGGAAAATTGGAAATTTGGAAATTTGGGGATTGGAAATTTAGGGGATTGGAAGATTGGAAATTTGGAAGTTATAGAGATTGAAAAATTGAAAATTTAAAAATTTAGAAACTCGGAAACTTAGAGAAAAACTTGAACCCTTGAGAATATGGGACCTTGAAGATCTGAGAACCAGAGAATTCCAAATTGTAAAAAATAAAAAAATTTACAAACTTGAAAATTTCAATCAGCTAAAAAACCTGATCATCTGTACATTTGAAACAATAAAAATTTAAAAATGCAATGAATTCAGAATAGTATCAAACTCCAAATCATATAAAAAGCCTTACTTGATCGTTCCATTTCAGAATGATCCTCAAACGCTTATATTATTGCAAATAAAATTCATTTAAGAAGGATTTACTTATTCAGGTCGTGTTAACAGGTCTCCGTATCGTGTCTCATTTCTAAAGTATACCGGTGTCGGTCGGTTTGAGCTTCTAGAACTACTGATACATCGCGATTAACATAAATTTACAGACGGAACGTCCGGTGTACTGGCCTGCGACTGGCTATCAGCGTGGTAACCGTCTGCTTTGCATATACTTAATCCCTAAGCGTTATTTATTTCTATGGATCCATTGTACGAGTTCGTAAACAGAGAATAAGAGGAAAAAACTGTAACATATTTCACGCTGATATTACGATATTTTAAACGCTGTACACGTGCAATATTTCAACAACAATATTCGAGAAGAGCATCGTATATTTTCATGCACTAACCTCAAAATGTAAATACTAATTACTCTTCGTTTTCTCTATAGATGTGTTTAATTTCATGGAAGTCTATTTTCTATATTTTTTTACAAACTTGGCATGATTCTTAAATTTAAAGATTTTAATTTTTTCAAAGTCATAGTTAACGCAAAAATTAGAAATTATTTCTGAGTTAGTTCGAATAAATTTTCCACAAAAAAATCTAATCAGATGTAGAAAATTAAGAATATATATTTTTAACATACTCCAAAGTCTCATAACATCCATATCTTTCCAAACATACAAATCTGAGCAGCTCCACCATCACCGAACCATAATTTCGTGACAATTCGGATGGCATCGTCGCGTCGTTCTTGATTTGCATTCAATGAAACGACGCGAAAGGATTGTCCGTCGATTTCCAAGCGGCCAGAAAAAGATGTCAGATCGAAGTGATACGATAAACAATCGGTGACGTAGGCCATGATATCGGGCAGAAGTTAGAGCATCCTTCTGACCTGAGGATCAATGAGTGATCGACAACGAGCCTGATCGATCCATATTCATGGCGGATTCATGAGCCAGGGGCAGAGGAACAACGACGAAGAAGCTCGACGTCTCGACGCTTTAGCCTCGAGAATCGACTGGCTCATTTGCGTGAATGTTACGATGATGTTGCGACGCGTATACCGCGGGTCACAGGTCGTTGCAAACAATCCTTCATGTGGGAACACAGGAATTTCGTACTCGTGACAGTAACGACAGCCGTCATGGCCTCGCGGAAACCAGACCACTATGGAGATCGAGGAAATGAATGGCACAATTGAGAGTAGGAATCTTTTTCTTAAATGTTGTGTTAGAACTATTCTGGTGAGACGAGCTGAGTTTGATACTATTTAGGTGTGGATAGGTTTGTTAAAATAGTAAGGTTAGTAAGGTTAACTGTAGGTAGAACATTAGAGACATTGATGCAATTAATGTATCATAATGTACAATTTTGAGGGACAATTTTATACAACTTGATTTGGGTATGAATTTCTTAAGATGTTCAGCAAGGTTAAGTCAAGGTAGAACATAGGGGACATTGATGCAATTAATGTAACACAATGTCATCTACAATTTTAGTTGACATTGTCATGAAGCTGATACAACTTGATGTGAATATAGAAGTACTAAAAAATATTTAGCAACATCAACTCAAGAACTTGAGACATATAAGTCAATACATGAACACAATTTTAGATGTTGACATTGTCATGAAGCTGATATAAATTGATCTAGATACAGAAATATCAAAAAATGTTTAACAACATCAAGGTGGAAAATGAAAAATATAAATTGATGCAGCGCCATCTACAATTTTAGGTGTTGATATCATCATGAATCTGATACAACTTGATCTGAGAATGAAAGTATCAAAAAATGTTTAACAATGTCAGCTGCAAGTAAGAAGTGAAAAATATAAATTGATGAAATGATAGAATTTTAAATGTTAACATTGTTATGAACCTATATGTCATAATCACTCTCATGAACCTTCATAACATAATCATTGTCATGAACCTTCATAACATAATCATTGTCATGAACCTTCATATCATAATCATTGTCATAAACCTACATGTCATAATCATTGTCATGAACCTTCATAACATAATCATTGTCATGAACCTTCATATCATAATCATTGTCATAAACCTACATGTCATAATCATTATCATGAACCCACATAACATAATCATTGTCATAAACCTACATGTCATAATCATTATCATGAACCTACATGTCATAATCATTGTCATAAACCTACATGTCATAATCATTGTCATGATCCTACACGTCATAATCATCTTCTTGAACCTACATGTCATAACCATTATCATGAACCTACATATCATAATCATTATCATAAACCTACATCTCACAATCATTATCATGATTCACCTATTTGAATCCAAAGATGTTAAAACATTCAGCAACCTCAAAAAAAGAAATGAGACTTATGCATAATACAAAGAACGTAACATAAACCATAACGTTCCCTAATTTTTCATAACCTCGAAAGCAATCAATAATCATTTTTCCCCAACACAATTGTCATCATGCTTTCAACGAGAACAGGGGAATTCTTTTCGACGAGCTCACCGCAGATACGAAAGAGTGAGTCACGCGTTTCCAGCTCTAGATATGCCAAATATAACCAATGGCCGGCATTATGCGAGCATATATCGCTGGCGTACACAGCTATTTGGTTCCTGTTTTTCTTGTTACGATTTACGTATCTGCAATAAACGCTGGGACAAAACATTAACGTCCCCGTTATCGCGGTTAATTGCGCGACCATTAACAGAACCGACCAATTAACTGTCGTTAGATGCTCGGCGAATTTTCCTACGTTTCGTTTGGAATATTTGCGTTCGATTTACTCGACGACGACACAGAAAATATTCGAATATGATCAAGTTATGGTGAAGAGTAAATATAGAAGATAAATGAAGGTAGATATTAAACGTAACTTCAAGAGAAGCTTCTTTAATTTTATTATTTAAAATGAGGAACTTCTGTAGTGATCACTTTGGTCAATTTGATAGATTTAATATTGAATGTGAGAGTCATATTCAATTTTTGTCAATAGTGATGTGTGTATGTAATAGAGAATATGTAAATAGGGCGAAGGACATGAAATGTCACGAATCACGTGTCATGGTGTTAAATAGAAACTTCTAGCGTCAAAGATGGAGGAACAACTGAGTAATCAGAACCTGTGTCCAAACGCGTCACGTGTCTGTCTTTTATCACGAAAAATAGAAATCTACGTGACAAAATATTGCGTAAAATTCTTCAACAGCTAGATATTCTAATATTCTAACAATCATAATCAGTAAATTAAGCTATAATTTATATATTTATAAGAAAACCCCAAGCATCCACCATTTATTGTTTCTGTTTAATCCCACTCGACACTGGCAATTTATGCAAGAAAACTTTGTATTGCAGTTGATGAGTATCGAAGTTCAACCCTCGAAACCCCGAACGAAAAAAATTGGTAAAAACTCGGGGGAGGTGAAATCGGTGGTCTACGATAACCCCGTCCATTTTTCCCCATTTTCTTCTCTTTCGAGCGGATAATCGTTAAAGCAGGTGTCCCCGACGAGCGTGGGAGAGTGGAGCGGCTCCCGGCGCAACTCCCAACCCATTACTATAACGAACACCAAAGCGTCACCATAGCGACCCGTGGAGAAACACACGTGGGGTTGTAGTAGCTCGCTCCCGTTTTTTCCTCTCCGTCTCTTTTCAACCCTCTCCGCCCTCCGGCTGCCACCCCCGGTTCTCCTCTTTCTGGCTCGTGCTTTTTCACCGCGCTCGACCTCTTTCACCGAAGCGGAATATCTCGCAAAACGGAGAACCAGCCAGCCAGCCGTCTCTACGTTTGTGAATTAAAGCCCGAATGAGCTAGCAACGTTACCATGGCCACCGGGCCGGTTGCCATCGCGATACCCGGCCACAACATAAAATCGCCACTTTGACGATTTGTTTCGGGCCATTGATGCCACACGAGAATCAATTTCACCCTTCGTCCACCCTCTTCGCCGAACGTTCGCCTGTCTCGTTTTTACCCGCCATGAATTATCCTATGGATACTTCATTTTCGAGCTTAATATCCTTACACGACCGCTGACTTGCTCCTGAGTCACCCTTTCATGTCTGCCCTGCTTCTCGCATGGAAATGAATTCCTTCCACCAGCCTCGTGTAATCCCTTTTAATGGCGACGCCGATGACGAGGCACCGTTTACTTTTCCTTCAAGAATTCACTTTCGAGCTGCTATACTTTGGGCTACTGTTTTTCAATTTTCTTGGACTTGGATTTCATTCTTTATCTTCGCTTACAAATTCTTGTTAGTGAAACTAAAATTAGTTGGGTTATTTTAGATTACTGTTAGGTCTGCACAGGTGTGGTCTCAGACTATTGCTGAAAATACGATCATCTGTTTTATTTATTTCTTTATGTACTCTACGTCTGTGCATATCTGAGTGTCTGAGCTTGGAGGACATTTAGAGATGTTCTTTCGAATTTTTATGTGAATTGAAGGTTTATTTTGGTAGGTGAGATTGAAGTCACATTTGAGTATTTCTAGTTTGACTGTTTATTATTCTGATCATCTCAGCTTAATTTCTTCGTGGTTTCTTTTTGTTTTCATCATTGACGAAATTATTTCTGACAGTTCACACAAGTATTCATTATCGAATTTTTATAGCTTGATAGTTTACTCTGGTAGGTGAGATTGAAGTCAGATTTCAACATTCCTACTTTGACTGTTTATTATTCTCAGCATCTCAGCTTAATTTCTTCATGGTTTCTTTTTGTTTTCATCATTGACGAAATTATTTCTGACGGTTCACACAGGTACTCATTATCAGTTCCTTTGATTCTAAGCATTCAATAAAATTTTAAATAGTGTCATTGTAGGAGATGAGTCATTTAAAAGTTCGAAATAGTTGTTTATTTGAAGAACGATAAACGCACATTTATTGTTCTCCAAAAATATCAAAATTCCGTGATGAAACAGTCAGCGAAATACTTCGATTAACAGTCTTCCTTTTTAAATGCTATCTTATCTACGTTAATTTGTACCTCTTTTGCATACGTATCTCCGTAACTTATCTTTTTCCTGGCCTTCTCGTAACGAGCATTTCTCTCTCGATTCTGCTTACCAAGTTGTCGATAATTTACGTTTCGTCAAGTGAATTGTGGCTCGGATCAATGGCTCCGTTTGGCCAGCTGTACATATACCTATGGACGCCGATGTTCGTGCAACAAACGCATAAGCCACTGCGTCATATACGAGTATTTAGGTATTTAGGCGTTGCTACCGTGTGCATTTAAGTATAACGATCTCAAGTTCAAGCTCACACGCCACACGGCCGTTGCGGTTCTATTTTCTTCGATAAAGTCGAAAACTGCTTGCGGTGAAGTTTCTTTTCCTCTTCCGCTCTGTTTCGACAAATATTCAAATATAATTGAAATTCTTCTCACTACAAATTGTCTTCATTATTCTCATTTGAAGATGATTTCGCACTTTGCATTTATCATACTGTATACATGTAGGTGAGGAAAAATATTATTAGAGTATGCAAGTTTAAATGTAATAAGACATTGTGGAAACGCATTTTAAAAATGTTATTAGAGTATGCAAGTTTAAATGAGAGATTGTATAAACACATTTTAAAAATGTTATAAGAGTATGCAAGTTTAAATGAGATTGTGTATACACTTTTTCAAAATTAGTACTGAAACTGAAGGTAAAGGTAAATGTTAACAAAATAATATTTGAAGAGACAGACTATTATAATTTGTAAAAATAAAAATTTTTTAAACTGTTCTTGTAATATTGTTTGTGTTACTACTTTAGGGTAAAAGTTATGTGTATATGTACATCCAGTACAAAGTTTTAATTTGACATATCAAAAATCTTCCTCCACTATACCATTACAAATTATAGATTATTACAACTGTCAATTCTATGTCAATAAACCAAAGATGAATTAAAGCTTGACACAAGTCTGATCCATGAGTAACTACAACTTATGACACAAACATAAAAATAGACAAAAACTTGATAATTTGTTCTAGTGTAGAATTCATTTGTACAAATAAAAAAATATGATTCTAAGAATTTAAGTCAAAAAGAAAGAAGATAATTGAGGTGCAAATTTGGATAATTTTGATGGAAAGCCAAGCTATCGCAAGAGAAGGCGTTCGCGCGACTTTCCTCGTTGCGATGTGCACACAAGCCGAGCATTGGCTATTAAAGACAAACCACGAATAAAGGCGAACACACACGCGAACGCGTTGCGTTACGTGATCTCCGATTGTTATGTAAATACGGACGCCAAGCGCCGCGTCGTTTTTCCCCGGTTTTCCATTTCTCCTCACGATTTTCCGACCGCGGAATCGGAGGTTTTTCTCGACGCTAACGAAACGCCTTGCTTCATTTTAATTATCGAGATTTCATCACTAGGTTTCGTCACGGATGTTTATCGACAGCTCGTATGCGGAAAACGCATTCTTTCAAAATGGCGAAAATTGATGTGGTATTGGGTTCAATATTATTAGTTTCTTTTCTTATTTAAAATATGTATATAGGTTTAGTAAAAGACAATGTTTAAAACACTTTTATTTAAAGTATATAATAATTCTTTGTCTAAGTACAATATAATATATTATTTATCTTTATCATTTTTTTTAATGAATCTTCGAATGTCCGAAGATGGATGATTGAGGTTAATGTTGAGGAAAAGACAATGTTAGTAAAAGACAATGTTTAAAACACTTTTATTTAAAATATATAATAATTCTTTGTCTATGTACAATATAATATATTATTTATCTTCATTTTTTTTTTAATGAATCTTCGAATGTCCGAAGATGGATGATTGAAGATAATTTTGAGGAAAAATTTTTTTCGAGAATGAAAATTAATAAAAATATTTTCTGCGAATGTAGAAAGAAGTGATGAATTTTGGTATGAAACGAAGTTGATTAAAATTGGTCAAGCTGTACAAAAAATTTAATAAGATCCAGGTAGTCAATAAATCGATAACAATGAATTAAAAATCAATCTCTCACCTGTAAACCTTGATGCTTTAACTTTAACTATAATAAACTTTTCAAGTAACTAAAACAATGAAATTTTCAATGAATTAAAAAATGAAATTCTCTCGACTTACTCAAGCTTTCCAACAAAAATTAATAATTTCGTTTCTGAACAAAAATTATTCGCGAGATAAAGTTGAACAAGCATACCTATTATTTAAGAAGAATTTTTTCCTGTCAAATGTTTGAAACATGCCAGTACAGAATAGTTAAATGATTATACTAACGAACGTTTCGAACGAGTAATGGTCTATAATTTCCAAACCGATCGAGAAGCGTTACGTGATTTTTGTTCGCTCGAAATTCGTGTGCGATCTGATTCATGATTTATGGGTTCGCAGATGACGAGGGGCTAGAAATCAGCATTAGAAAAAGGACGAGCATTCCCTTACACGGTGAAAAAAGAAAACAGAGATATCACGTGGCACGAGTGAAAGTGCAAGTAACAGAACACGGTTAGATTCGCGTTAGTTAACGATTGGCGTGGCCAATAAGATGCAGGGACGTTCATCAACCATTATTTATTGCGCACGATTGCGAAAATTCGCGGTGCATCGGCCGTTTCGATTTCGCTGAACGAAAGTTCAGATCGTTCGATAATTTTTCAGTTCTTTAGTTTGTGTAGGTTTTGTCGGATGAAATTTAGGCTTTGAAGAAGGATACATGTATGCGAGTATATGAAGATGACAATTTTTAATATCCTAATTTGTGGTTTTTAATTTTTATATTGGCTGGTTGTCGAATTCGGTGACAGTCAAACTATCACTTCCCAAAATTGCTGGGTCCACAAGATATCAAATTAATTGAGATTAAGGTGAACAAGATGTACAAGGTAAATTAAGAAGTACCCTTTTTTATATAAAATTTCTATAGTTTTGAATAATTGAAAGCTTTGTTCCATAAGTTGGCAAGAACTGACCAGAAGATGGCCGCGGAAGAACGACGCAGAAAAGACGCTGATAACGATAAATGACTGCTATTGGTTCGTCCCTCATTTTCTTTTCGTTCATTCGTCCCCCAGCAACAACTCTTCATTATTGCATCATACAACAACTTTGTTCTAAGAAATGTTACTAGACCATTCGATCATTTAAACTTTGACTCCGTTTGTTTTCTAAAAAAAGAAAACACGGAAATGAATGTAGCTATTGATTTTGTAATCCATGCAAATTCGATGCGAAATGTAAGCGAAAGTATTTGTCACAAGGTTGATAATATGCGTCTTTCAATATAGTTTGTGTATAGAACGTAAGTGTACGAAATTGATAACATTCTATAATGTACTCTGCTCGAAGTGGAGAATTATTTATCTGAACACAATGCTTTGATAATAGCTCTTTTTTGACAGAAGCTTTCTAATAACATAAAATATATTTTGTAATAAATCTTGAGTGTAATTAAATAAATTGTGAATTCTAATTATTTGAAAGAGTAGGTAGTAAGTTATTGTACATTATTATAAATAATACAAGTTATAGAAATTATAATAGTTATTGGAGTAACTTAGAAATTGCACAAGTTGTTAATGTTTCAGTAGTAATAAATAATGTAAGTTATAGTATATTATTACAAGTTATACAAATTATATAAATTATTAAAATAGTTTATAAATTATACAAGTACCTGTCACAGTAATTATTCTAAGCTACATAACTTATATATGTTATAGTAATTATTATAACTTATATAAACCTTAATTCAGTTAATAGTAAATATAGAAATGATACCTCAATGTTACAGTGCTCTAAAAATTAATAGTTAAGTTATAATAAATATAAAAAGAAAAATGAGATATTATGAAAGAAACATAGAAACGTCTATTACAATTCAAATGGAAATTCGTTTGATTTAAGGTGGCAGTCAAAGTGGCCAGGAAATCATTTCCTGCCCTGGCAGTACAAATTACGACCAATAGCGTGCTTCGACGCATCTACGCCCCTACTTTTGCCCAAAAGTCCTTGAAAGGGTCTGCCTTTTCACCAGCACCCTCGTCTACTATGGCTCACATTGGATGGGATGGAATTCTCTGTGACCAATGAATCATTTCCATGAGATTTTCTCTGACGACCAAGTAACAGGTTATCTAATGGCGAACAAGTGAACTACTTCTATTTCAAAAAATTGTATATTTTATATAAAAGAAGATTGGTACTCTTGTTCTCACATCATGTGTGACGTATGTGATCAGCACTAAAAATCCAGTTAAATTAATTATTTACAGTAAAAGCAATCCGAAGTAATTTTGTCTTGTTCTTAATATTAAAATAGTAGTATACAGTAACATATTAAAAGATATAATTGAAAAATTAAAGTACTCTTGTTCTCACATCATATGTGACATGTATGGTCAGCACTAAAAATCCAGTTAAATTAATTATTTACAGTAAAAGCAATCAGAAATAATTTTGTCTTGTTCTTAATATTGAGACAGTAGTATACAGTAACATATTAAAAGATAAAATTGAAAAATTAAAGTACTCTTGTTCTCACATCATATGTGACATGTATGGTCAGCACTAAAAATCCAGTTAAATTAATTATTTACAGTAAAACAAACAAAAGTAATGTTCAAAAGCTCTTAATATTGAAACCACAATATACACTACCAAATCAAAAAATAAAAATTGAAAAATTAACCTTCATAACCTTATCAACCCTTCATAATCTCAAACTATACCATGTTTGACTGCACCACAGTGTTTGATTATACCAGTCAACATATTAGTAGAAGAAAAAAAATGTTCCCTGCGATTTATTTTTTTTTTACAGTACCACTATTGACACGTTAATGGTGGACGAAGTGTGCATTTGAAATCGAAGTTGATCGTCAAATTTTACGAGCGTACATAAACGATAAAATGTCCTTGCACGGCTCTATCGAGCGAGTAAAGCAGCAATAAATCGAGGAAGATGCGATAGCGACTAATAGACACGAAAACATCTTTATTAGGGCTGTTCGTGAATAAGCGATGTTTGTTCAATTATTTTTTATTTATTTGCTTTTTGAACCTGATTTATTTTAAATGGAATGAAGATTTTTAGGGATTTGGGCATTGGGGGTTTGGGGACGGGGGTTTGGGAATTTAGGGATGTAGGAAGATGGGAAATTTGGGGATTTTGGGATTTAGATATTTAGGTGATTTGAAATTTTGGGAATTGGGGAATTGGGGAATTGAGAATTTCTGAATTTAGGGATTTTGAGAGGTTGGGGGTGTTGAGAAGTTGGGACACTGAAAATTTGGAAATTTGTGAATTTAAGGAATTGAGAAGTTGGGGAGTTGGGGAGTTGGAAAGTTGAAAATTTGGGAATTTGGGAATTTTAGGATTTGAGAAGTTGGAAAGTTGAAAATTTGGAAATTTGGGAATTTAAGGATTTAAGGAGTTGGGGGTGTTGAGAAGTTGGGACATTGAAAATTTGGGAATTTGTGAATTTAAGAATTTGAGAAATTGGGGAGTTGAGGAGTTGGAAAGTTGAAAATTTGGAAATTTGTGAATTTAAGGATTTGAGAAGTTGGAAAGTTGAAAATTTGGAAATTTGTGAATTGAAGGATTTAAGGAGTTAGGGAGTTGAGAAGTTGGAAAGTTGAAAATTTGGGAATTTGTAAATTTAAGGATTTGAGAAGTTGGGGAGTTGAGAAGTTGCAAAGTTAAAAATTTGGGAATTTGTGAATTCAAGAATTTCTGCTTAAGTTTCCCCAAGTCCATCATAATAAAAATTCCGAAATTTCAAAATCTTCCGCCTTACACGCCTGTCACCCATCAAATTACCGCGCATAACCCAGCCACGCCCCGCATCTCGAACATTAATAAATTTGGGATTTAAGTCCGTATCCCGTTAAACGAATTTTATTATCCCGTCTAAATTAACCCGTTTAATCGAACGCGGTCATAAAGGAAATTATTAAAAACGAGCATAACACTATCTCAGCGATCAAAAGTCCCTCGCTTTCCCTTTCCATTAAACAAAGGTGATCGTCGATTATTTCGAAGTGACACGAATTCGTAGCCGCGTGTCCACGCGACATCGCGACAAGTGCGTCAACGGGTTTGTTCCGCGCGCGGTTCTGCCATTGGCCCGTTTCCAGGGGACATTTTCATCTGCGCGAGGGATCGTTGACCGTTACACGGAGAAGATAGCGATTAAAAACGAACGAGAAACGGGGAGAAAGGTAACGCAACGTAATGTAAATGTGGATGCGGTTGGCGCGTGCGCCTGCAGTAGGGCAGGGCAAGACGACAGCTGTTTCAGTCCTCAGGCAACATCAGCGTTGCACCTGCCTTCTTGCCTGCCTGCCTGCTTGCTAGCTCGCTTGCTTTCTTGCTTGTTTGTTCGTCTGCCTGCTTGCTCGCTTTTGCCCGCTTGCCTGCTTGCCTGCCCTATTACAACCTATCCACCTACCTCGATCCGCTTTTATTAGGTGACTGATCTCTGGACTTTTAGAGTTCATCGCTTTTGGATTGCGAATGTGGATGCTGGTGGATAGTCTGGGAACGGTAGTCAGGATTTTTCTGATAGGGTATTTTCTGATAGTTAGGATACTGGATGTACTTTGGGGAGATGCAAATGAAGTGGGGTGGGAGGTGGAGAGGTGGGATTACTGGGTGATGGTCTTTTGCATTTGGAGGTGTTTTTAGGCACAGTTAGGATATTTCTGGGTGTACTTTGGGGAGATGCAAATGAAGCTTATGGAGGTGGGATTACTGGGTGATGATGGTCTTTTGCATCTGAAGGTGTTTTTAAGATCAGTTAAGACATTTTTGGGTGTATTTTGGGAAGATGCAGATGGGGCTGTTAGATTGGGAGGTTTGAGTTGAAATTTGGGTACTGATGGTCTTTTGCATCTGAAGGTGTCTTTAAACTCAGTTAGACTCTTTGTAGGTGTACTTTGGCGAGGTGATCCAAATGAAGCTGTTATATTAGGGAGTTTGGATTGAATACTTGAGTAATGATGGTCTTTTGCATTTGAAAGAGTTTTAGACTCATTTAGGTTCTTTGTGGATGTAGTTTAGGAGGTTAATGCATTTGAAGCTGTTAGATTAGAGAGTCTGGATTGAGTATTTGGTTACTGATGATTCTTTGCATTTGAAAGTGTTTTAAACTCACTCAGTTAGACTCTTTCTATGTATCTTTTGGAAAGATGATGCAGATGAAGCTATTAGCTTGAGGATATTGGATTAATTGCTTGACTGTATATGGTCTTTTGAGTTTGAAGGTGTGTTTGGTGACAAAGGACTTACATGATCATAAAAGCAAAAAACTTGAAGATACATTCGATACATAAGAACTCACAAATAATCTTAAAAGAAAGAAAGCGATCTTAATAGCAAAGGACTTGTAAAATGTTAATAACGCTGCCAATAATTCTGAAGACACATAATATTTTTCTTATAGTACCAATCATAAAAGTAATACTAATATGTGTCGTGATCCATATGAATACGTCTATATTCATTTTAATATAAATCAATATGCTCGTTGCTTTCAAGTTGTCATCATACATGTCTGACAGTAAAATTGACATGGTTAGGTCCGAAGCTTAATACCTTACCATATGAAATCTTTTCATACACGTAACACTCGTGACACGTGACACTATAATTTGAGTGTAATAAAAGACTTGTATTTTGACCACAATTGAACTTTCAATTCAAGTTTAAAACCTTCATAACCAAAGACTATCCACAAAGATCATATACAAAATATATCTAAAATTTGAACCACATTCACTTGAAAATAATAACCTCAAGATCTTAACCTTGTAATAAAAGTTGACTAAGAGTAAATTGATTAAGTAACTAAGAGTAAATTAACTAAGCGACACAACAGCCTAGAAAACTTCCTAAATTTTCACAAAAGAACAAATGAAACATAAAAATTGTATGCAGCAAATTAGATGAAGCCGAAAAGAAAGCGCCAACACGACACGGGTCACATTCGAGCGAGTCTGAGAAGCGGACAACAGCTAGTGAATTGTAAAGCGAAAGAGACGTTACAGTTAGCTCTAAACAACAGGCTTGTTGTTGCTCCCGCATATAATACGAGATGTACGCATGCTATATAATATGAGAAAATACCTCGTTACTTAGATTCCGGTAATAGAGACACGCCGATGCAGGTACGTTCGCCTCGGTTGCTTCTGTGGCGGCAATTTATTAACCTAACCTCTATGATCGGATCGCTACGACGAGTAATAAACTCGATGAGAACCTTAGCGTGACTCTAGACAATTCTCCATTGCGGTTTAAAACAATTTTTGGGAGGAAGCGTTTTTGGCGTTCGTGCGTGCCTTCAAGGGATATTTGGGAGTTGGAACTTTTGTGAATTATGGGGTTTTGGATGGCTGGGACTTTTGGAAGTTTTAGGGTTTTGAAGGTTGGGAATTTTTGGAATTTTGGGATTTTGGCGATTTTGGCGTTTTTGGTAATTTGAAATTTTGGAAGTTTGGGGGTTTTGGAAATTTGGAATTTTTGAAGTTTTAGGGGTTTGGAATTTTAGGATTTTGGCATTTTTGGAAATTTGGAGTTTTGCGAGTTTCAGAGATTTAGAATTTTGGAATTTTGGAATTTTGGGATTTTGGAATTTTGGGATTTTGGGATTTTGGGATGTTAGGATTTTGGGATTTTGGGATTTTGGGATTTTGGCATTTTTGGTAATTTGGAATTTTGGGAATTTTGGGAATTTTAGGAATTTTGGGAATTTTGGGAATTTTGGGAATTTTGGGGATTTGTGGATTTCGGCATTTTTGATAATTAGGAATTTTAGGATTGTTAATAATGCAAATTTTTTGAAAATTTCGAATATCATAATTTGATTTTAAAATTTAAAAACGTAGAAGTCTAAAATATTTTTAATTAAAAGATAAGAATTTTATGGTAATTCAGGAACACAAATATATGAGGTGCATGTGACATAGTATAATAAAGACGTCGTTAATTATGTCGTCAATTGGGTACTTAAAAAATGTCCCATAATTATGGGTGTCTCGAAGTTGAAGGTTTCGATCACGGATATCGATAGATGATGGATTTTTATGGAGAAGAGAGTGGGTAATAAGAATCGCGACTTAGAAGGCGAACGCTGTCACTGTAAGGCCTACTTCATGGCGGTAACGGAAGTCTCTTGACCAATCAATCCGTCGATTCTTGGTCAACGGGTCAGTCGGATCAAATGGAAGGGAAAATTAATGTCGATCACTATTAAATATCGATACTTCAATGAACTAACAGATTCCCTTCTAATTTAATACTTTCTTCGATTTCTAAATAACGAATAGATTATTCATCACTGTTATTTGTCGGTGGAGAACTATTTCAAAATGGCGGGAAGTGATCTCACAGCTTAAAATTAATTTGTAAATTTTTATGTTATGTTTGATAATTCTAAAGAATTACGATTCAAAGTAACGTTTGAAATTCTAGGTTTGAAAGCTGCAAAAATACAGAATGTTTGGAAATAGTTGATGTCAATGTTGCGGAGTTTTGGGATCTCAAAGTTTCAAAACTTTTAATTTCCAAATTTTTAAAAGTAATGTGTAACTTGTAATGTGCTGAAGATCTCGAATTCCAAATTTCCCAAATTCCAAATTCCTAAATTATAATTTTTCGAATTCCAAATTTCCCAAATTCCAAATTCCCAAATTCTCAAATTCCAAATTTCTCGAATTCCATAATTCTCCAATTCCATAACTCCCCAATTCCATAATTCCCCAATTCCATAATTCCCCAATTCCATAACTCCCCAATTCCATAATTCCCCAATTCCATAACTCCCCAATTCCATAATTCCCCAATTCCATAATTCCCCAATTCCTTAACTCCCCAATTCCATAACTCCCCAATTCCATAATTCCCCAATTCCATAATTCCCCAATTCCATAAATCCCCAATTCCATAATTCCCCAATTCCATAATTCCCTAATTCCATGCTTCTCCAATTTCCTCATCACCCAATTCCCTTATCTCCCAATTCCATGCTTCTCTAATTCCATAATTCTCCAATTTCATAATTCCCAATTTTCCTACTCCCCAATTCTCTAATTTCCCAATCTTCTAATTCCCTAACTCTATAATTTCCCATCCCCAAATTCCGAAATTCCCAAATCCCAAATACCCAATCCCCCAAAAGCAAATAATCCAGTAAGATAAAAATCAGAGAAAAAAAGAGTCCAGATCTCCGCTCGGTTTTTAAATCCCGTTATTTTTCGTTAGCACCGCCTTGTTTACGGGTAGAGGCGTCGTGACGCGTGCCACGCTTGCTTATGCGGGCGCCGACGTTCGGCGACGCATCGGATATATTAGGCGTCGTCAACGAACTATGCGTGCACGCCGACCGAAAATAAACTGTTAACGTTCTTAACACGTGCTCGCGTGGCTGTCTTACAAATCGCATGCGGGGTGCTTGCCTGAAATTTATTGCCCCGAGATATAATCGTGGATGGTCAGCTTGCCGATTAATCGACTTTCCGCGTGCATCATTGATTCTGCACTCGATCTTTCACCGAACCCGAATTCTTCCCTCTATTCCGCAAATTTCTCGATTAATCGATCGAGCTGTTCGATCGATAACTATTCAAGAAGGAACCAGTCAGGCAAACAGAAGGACGTGATACAATCAAATAAATAACTCACGAGTACGTGGTTAAATTAACAATAACACGGTGTCTCGAAATAAGTAATGGTAATTAATTAATAATAAAAAGCACGACGAGGAGAGAGTCGCGATTAATCGATCCGATACGAGCTGCAGTTGCGGAGTGGAGTTGTTTGTTTACGGCCATCTTGTTTGTTTACATCTGTCGCATCTTTCAAATTTGGCGTTGCTGTCCAAGTGGCACTTGTGAAAACTTCATTACTGCGATCATCGAGCCTTGAATTTATATCAAGTATGTAATGTGACGGAGACAAGTCAATTTAATAAATTCGACCGCGATGCTCGATGACCGCAAAAATGAAATTAACGCGACTACACTCATCAGACTTGCGAAGTCTATCTGGGGTATTTTTGCAGAGTATGTTTGGTGAAGTCAAATTTGCAAAGGTGTTTGAGACAGATAGTTTAAACAAGATAGCTGTAAACAAGTACGCGAGATATAATCGTGGATGGTTAATATTCGAACAATAATTTCCGCATTAATAGCTTTGGCAAAGAGGAAAAAAAAAGTGTAGAGTTCGCAGCTTGAATGAAGCTGCACCCACCACGATAAAGCGATGACAGATGTTGCAGCCGCATTAGATAATTAATCGGACGAGGATCCCGAATGACGGGCGTGGAGGGATGATTATCGACTGTTTAGTTTTATTAGGGATGGGGGCGAATCTAACCTTCTGACTTCTACTGACCTTTCGGAACCCCTGTGATTTCGGCTCAACCCCGGATAACTGAATTTAATCGAGAACCCTGTGAAATGTAAACAGTTTGGGATGAAGGGACTTTTTGGTGAAAGATGAAAAATGGAATAAAAGATATTGTCTTTGTTATTATATGAAGCTTCAAAATGAAGTTTGAAATGAAACTATTATATGAAACTTCATTAATGAAGTTTGAAATGAAACTATTTCATGAAACTTCATTAATGAAGTTTGAAATGAAACTATTACATGAAACTTCATTAATGAAGTTTGAAATAAAACTATTATATGAAGCTTCATTAATAAAGTTTGAAATGAAACTATTATATGAAGCTTCATTAATAAAGTTTGAAATGAAACTATTATATGAAACTTCATTAATGAAGTTTGAAATGAAACTATTATATGAAGCTTCATTAATGAAGTTTGAAATGAAACTATCATATGAAACTTCGTTAATGAAATTTGAAATGAAACTATTATATGAAACTTCATTGATGAAGTTTGAAATGAAACTATTATGCGAAGCTTCACATCAATTCAAATCTACGTGGACCAAAAATCCATGAGTTGAATCAACATCGACATCCACATTGATCTAACAATAAGTCTATGTGGACTCAAAAATCCAGCTAGAGATAAATTCAGATGAAGGAAATCCACATTGAGTTACATTCGCTTGGACCCAAAGCTGTATCAATCCACATGGACCAAAATATAGGTTCACCCAAATTCACATGGATTCAAAACAGTAAATGTAACACTCTACATAGATCTACAAAACTATATTGACCCAAATACACATTGATTTAAATTCAGGTCGATGCAAACACACATGGATTCAAGAGTCTGTATAGATCTACAAATTCATAACAACCCAAACTTACATTGCTTCAAATTTATTTTGATGCAAATCTACATCGATCACATCCACATTGATCCAAATCTATATTGATTCAATTATAGTAGGACTCAAAGGTCCATGTGGGTATTCAAATCTATATCGATCAAACTCCACATTGACATCTCCATATCAATGCAAATCCACATATACTAAAAAGTCCATAGACCTACAAATATTAACTCAACTCCATATCAATCCAAATCCTCATACATTAAAAAGTCCACATAAATCTAGAAATCCAAATCGACCCCAAAACATCCCTTTAATCCCTCAAACGTTTCGCGAACGATCCCAGCGAAACAAGCACAAGATCGATTCCCTGAAAGCCAATTAGAAGAAAAAGCGAATGATCGATCGAGGGGCCAGGAACATCAAGAAGGACGAATAGGTCCACCTACGTAGACGCGAAGAGAAGGATAAACGAGTCTCTCTCTTTGCCCAAAGAGGGAGAGAAAACGTAAAGAAAAAAAGAAGAAGAAACTTCCTCGGCCGGTTTCTCGCCACTTCTGACCGGAGTCGAAGGCCCTTTGGTAGCGTGGTGCCACGCACCCTGACATTATCTGCCGGTTTATTATATAGGTACCTGGTGGCACGCGCCCGCTCGGCAACAGCTGCTCTTGTGCCCGAACACCGGAGCTGGATGAATAAAGTGAGAGGCACACCTTGCTGCAGACGCGTGCCGGCAGCCTTCAAGATGTGAATACCGAGATCCTTCGTGTGTCTGGCCGTTGCCCTCCTTGCCTTTTATCTCCCGGAATCGGACCCGGTGAAATTTACTCGCTACTTATGGCATACCGCGGAAATCGCGGTTTCTTTCTTCCGGGTTAGTCACTAGGACTCGAAAGGATTTTCTTCATGCTCTTCTCATAGATAGTTCAGAATTCATGTGCAAAGTAACATGTGGGACTGTTAAATATGTGAGAGGTTTAAGTATGTGAGATGTCATGCATGTGGGACTTCTTTGCAAAGTTATTGAGATTCTGCCTGGTGAATTTGCTGAAGCTTTTCAGACAAGAAAGCTCCTTATTGAAGAATAACCTATTTCTAAATGGTCAACTTAAACAGTGATGCAAAATAATACACAATGACTCCAAAAGAAGACTTCTCATCGTTGATCCAAATCTCAATCCTCCAAAGTCTCTGACCAGTCACCTTCCACCAGTCACCTCTCAAAGCAAATGATCCAACTTGAAAAATGACATTCCTATGAGTAATACCACATCGACAGCCATTGCACGAGTGCATTGCATAATCGAGTAACGCAAAGAGAAAGACAATGAGAGTTTAAAAAAGTCGCAAGTAGGGATGTCAACAGGGAAACGTTGCATCTGCGAACGCGGCATAAGATCGCGACCATCTTGCAGATGCGGGGAGCGGTGTTTGCTTGTGTTGTAAGTCAGCTCTCTCGAGTTGTATATATCGCAGTATTCATCCCGTTGCATGAAGGGTAGCACCTGCCAGCTGAGCCAACAATGCTTGCTCGGACGAAGATCCTTGCATAAAATTTTTTATCACCGTTGCACGAGCAGACGGGAGAAGAAGGCTAACTTCTTCTTCTTCTCCTTCTCGTGAACTCCTCGGCGTTCCCTTAACCCAGATACGTCCGCAGATATTTTCAGACAATTTTTCACTTTTACTTTCACACCGAGCCTTTTGCTAAACGCACTCTTGCTAATGGACTCTCGATTCGAATGGATGCTTAATCTTTTATTGTTCGGCGGTTTCGTAATGTGAGATAGCGCGGGATACTTGCTTCGTGATTGGTGGATCTTTTTTAAGTATATCAAGTATGCAAGTGTATCATTGCATAAATTATAGATGAAATTAAAATGTCAAAATTATAAATGAAATTAAAATGTCAAAATTATGAATGAAATAAAAATATCAAAATTATAAATGAAATAAAAACATCAAAATTATAAATGAAATAAAAATATCGAAATTATAAATGAAATAAAAATATCAAAATTATAAATGAAATAAAAACATCAAAATTGTAAGTGAAATAAAAATATCAAAATTATAAATGAAATAAAAATATCAAAATTGTAAATGAAATAAAAACATCAAAATTGTAAATGAAATAAAAACATCAAAATTGTAAATGAAATAAAAACATCATAATTGTAAATGAAATAAAAATATCAAAATTATAAATGATAATAGGTGTTCGATTTATTAGAACGTTTATTGAGATTCTTGTTTATATTGTCGTTTGTCACATTTTTGTCAGACTGCTGAATATGAATATTTCACAAAAAAAAGCTTGACTATATTGAGAAATTTAGATATATGAGAACTTGAAGATTTGAGAAGATGAAAATATTAGAAGTTTGAGATTTAAGGATTTGGAAACTTGAGGAGCTGCAAATTAAAACTTAAAAATGTGGAAATTTAAGGATATGAAAATTTGTGGCTTTGAGAATTCGAAAATGTAGAAACTTGAGAACTTGAGACGTTGAAAAGTTTGAGAACTTTTGAAATCACTGAAATTTCGAAATTTAAGAATTTGAGAATTTGGAAATTTTAAAGAGTAAAAATTTGAGAACATTAATATTAAAAAATTTCAGAATCTAAAAATTAGAAATTTAGAAAATACGAAAATCTCAGAAGTTAAAAACTTGACCTATAAACCTGAAAACCTTCCATATTCCTGTATCCAAACCTAACCTATTTTCACATGTGAATCTACTTCTCCATCTAACAATATTGCACCCAAAGAAATCGTCCACAGCAATTATACACAACTTGTGTATAATTAGTACTTAAAATTCTGAACAGAGAACGATATCCGCCAGTGACCTCTAACCGCGTCTTCATCGTGTAACATCAAGATCTCGTTGAGGCGCCGAGATAAAGATCGCATCTCTCATCTGTTCCTTTCATGGGGCAGCGAAGGTCCGTTTAAATTCATGGATGTCACCTGCTGCTTCAAGAACGATGGGTGCTGGTTTTTAGTTGGGCCGCGCAATACACAAGATGCATATCGACGATCGACGACAGGATGTTTTAGTTTCGATTCGTTTCGAATTTCCCGCCGCATCGTCCATCATCCCCGCTCGCGCGTTTTCCGGTCGTGATAATGCTCCGCGTAACATGCTGATCCAATTAAAAACGATCACCTACTTTTATGCTATGTTTTTTTATAATTTACTTCACTCGTGTGTTGCTTTGAAAGATTTATGACGTCCGGTTGCAGCATTGTTGAATTTCTTAAGTATTTTATCTGATCCTTAGGATACGAGTAGAAAAGGGATATTTTAAAAATGAAATAGGAATATCTTATGGGCGTACGAGAGCGCTGGTTATTCTTAGGTGTAATTGAGATCGAGTGTATTTGAGGTTTCTGGGGGTGGTTTAGGAAATTTGGGGATGCAGAGATTTGAAGAACTAACTAAGAATTTAAAGGTTTGATACAGAAGCTAAGAATTTGAAACTGCTCAAAAATTTCTCACCTAAAGTCGTATTTATATCAAATTAAATTCACATATTTGGTAGAAACTCACCCTCCGCCTAAGATGCTATTTTCTTATGATCGATGCTCCAGCACCTCGCGTCAATTACAGGTGAATAATTACGCGATATAAAGCCGATAATTTGAAGGACATATCTGATGCGTGTTTTTTTAAGGCTCGGCAACCCATATGTGTTCGCATCTTTGGTTAACGGATGGAACTGACAATAACCTACTGATCGAAGGCAGCTGGACCTTCCTCGAGTCATCTGCCTGTGTAGCTCGCGATGCGATAACTATTCCCCCTTCACGACCGCATTAATGGATATTTATTATCGTCATCGAAGGTGGCTACTCAGAAGACAGCTGACTCGGAGAAGAGCGCTGATCAGCGGATGATGCGGACATTATCGTACCTTGTTTCTTCTTCCGTTTGGAACAATATCTGTGGTTTATGAACACTGCTGATTGAACTATTTATTCAATTCGTTATTTAAGAATGATTTGGTCAGTACTTAAGATTTAATGAAGATGATCTATGATGTAGTTCGATAAAATAACTGTAGAGGATCAAGAAATGTAATTTACTAAATTTAGGTATTTTATAAATTGTATTAAATAAACTTTTAAGAAGTGACAATTTCATGAGCTTTTTCTAGGATTAAATTATTATTCAACTATTTAGACACAAATGACGGTGAACTCAGAAATTATGTCACCACCTCAACAAATAATAAGAATAATTCATACAAACATAACCTACTCTGTTAATATGTACCGCCATATTTTTCAATGCTTCAAACACAATTACAAAATGTACTGAACTGTATTTGAATAAAAGTAGAGGCCACAAGCAAATGTACAAGTATAAATGAAAAAGTGTACAAGTATAACCTTGACAAAACTCCAATTTCATCTTCCCAAATCTACTCCCTCCATAATTGAATGATCACCAAAAGCACAGTACTCCACCAAATTGGACCACGAAAACGATTACCCCTGACGAGCAATTAATATACTTGCGGCCACCAGATACACGGCAAATATTTGATACAACGATGAAAATGACAAGCTGGACGTGGTCGAAGTGCAATTCTATCCAGGGGACAGAGTTTCGAGACGGTGGTTTTTGGCACGCGTGTGCCACCGAAACCGAGTGTGGGAAGAGCACACACACGCACACGGGGGAACAGAGATGACGGTATTATGCCGTCCGGAAAGGCGGGAAATGTTCTAATATTGGCCTACGATGATCAGATAGGAAATTGTATGGGGATGTTTAACGAGGTTGCGAAGGGAGAGGCCAAAATGCCACGCTGTTAAAATGTCAGAACAGCATCCCTCTATTAGGCCGGTACCACTCTGCCGACCTATTGTCGGGCTATATAGTTCATCAAGTCACTTTGTCACGGTTTGGAGCTGTCGGGAGGGGAGATTCGTGAGATACACTTTTTCTCTTCCTTTTTTTGTAGGACTGCATTTTGGGAAGTTCAAATATTCAAGACGATTTTGTTTACGGTGGCAAATAGGTTAAGTTCAAAATTTTATATATATTTTTTTTAGCACTTGCAATAGGATTATATCAAATAAAACGTATATTCAATAAATACATTCTTTATTTTAAAACTGATTTTAAAAATGAAGTTTTAAAAATGATTTTTTGGCTCAATGTTATCGAACTTGCAAAAAATTATGGTACAATAGAATTACTCGCAGAATTTTAATTAATTAGTTGTTAATTCGTTCTTCATATTTAATCTACAACTTTGTTCAATTCTATTATAAATATAATTATACCTAATTATATCTAGAAACTAGAATAATATTTGTTGAATAGAATTGAAAACGTGAGATGATTAAATGGCGGTGCGCCGTAACCTAACCTCAAAATGGCCGCCATCGAGCATTCGAATATTCATGTCTGAATTATAAGAAACTTAAACTGATATTCAACTATTTATTCATTCAGACATTCAAGTTTAAAACCCAAGTTTTTAAAACAGTTCTAACATGTATAAAAAAGCGATTCATTATGAAGTTATCTCTACAAATAAATTTCGCAGACTTCCGTGTATCATTTTACCAACATTTTACATGTAATGAAAAGTGCGAAATAGAAAGCAACGGGAAACCGAAACGTTTCGCACAGAACTTACCGATAGTGAAACCGGCCGTTTCCCGAAATTAATAATTCAATCACAGAGAAAGTTGAAAAAGAGACTGGCTATCGATTTTAGATCGCTGCGGGATAAGAACAGTTTCCAGGTTTATCAAGTTACATAGTGGCCGTTGCGTGCGAGTTACAAGATGATTCCGGTGTTTTGACGCGTGCAAACGAATAGGCAGGCGCACGAACGCGTTGTTGAAACTTAGAAATCTTTGTTTTCGAGCTCGCTCAGGCCGCGTTCTGTCACGGTTCGAAGATGCTTTTTAATTTCAAGAAGAGAGAAAACCAACGGGGGCCCGCGAGCATTCGTTCTGTTCGCAAACTGTTCCTTTGTTCTTTCTGCTACGTTGCTGTACCGTGAAACGGCAACTTTCCTCGATGACGAGACGTCCAAACGATTATACAATATTAGAAACGGAGATTTTTCCTGAGCTCGAGGAATTCCTTCACTGATAATCCGCTTAATGAGTTTCTCAATTTCTTCGACATCAAATATTTCGAATCGCATAAAAATATGAAAACATAACAAACTCAGACAGCGATGCTAAAATAGCTATACTTAAAGTAAGACTAAATATAAACAATTAAAATAACAAAATATTTGACAAACTATAACGACAAGATCTGCAACGTGTACATAATCTCCATGATAAATTTACATGAATTTACATTCAGCCCATCAAATGATTTATGTCAACTTCATTCTCCAGGCTTCGTTCTAACGCAAACATAAGTCTAATAATGGAATCGTAGATCACAGCTCGATAAAAATCTTCGACTCGGAAGTCGTAGTCGTTCTCTAGTTCGAATGTGTTCCCAGAGCGAAGAGACAACACACATATTCGAGTGTCACATTTTTCCTCGTGTGTGGAGGTGGCCACCCACACGATCGCGGAGTGTATCGAAACGGAGCGTGCAGCTATCGGCGTGCAAACGTGTCCACTGGTTGGTCGATAACGGGTAGAGACGTCGCAGACTGTAGGATGTTCATCGGACACCGTATATCCTGTTATTCGGCCTACTACAGTGCGAATAGCGAAAAAATATGGACCTAAAATATTGGAGCTTCTGATGAACTCGAATATTCTGCAAACTCTTTTATTTAGTAATTAATACTAAAATAAGTGACTTCAAACAACAAAGGTAAACTCTTTATGGACCTCTCATTTAAATTGAATGAGAAGAGTTTACAAGGGTTTACACCCTCAGATCTGATCTTTTTAATAACTTCAATCAAACTTGCTTTCAATAAATCCTCCTCATACAGCCACAATACAAGCTTCTAAAGATAGCATGTCATGTTCAAACTCTTGTACCTGACAAGTGCTATATTATGTTATACAGAAAATGTGTAAGGAGGTACATTAAGTGGCAATATTATTACCGTTGTCCAAGGGCGATTATCGGCTCTGTGAAATCGAAATCACAATATCAGCTTCTGTGTTCAGGTATGCAGAGTTGTATGGGCCTAAGGTATTGGATGAGTCAGACAACAATGCGGAATGTCGTTAACGAGTCGTACCGGTCACCGAGTCGAAACTCCTATATCTTTGTTGGAGATGGAGGGTAAATAATTAATATTACAACTATCATCAGACTGTAAAAGAAAGAGCTATAATAAGATACAGTTAGAAATTTTCGAATAATGTGGATACTCTTATTTTATGAATAAACATTCTCTGTGAAGATGCTGTGAATTGATCATTACATATCATGTAACGTAAACGGAGGACTTAATCTAAACGAAGGACTTGATGGTTAAATCAAATGATTAAATTAATAAATGGTTAATAACAAATGGTTAAACAAAAGTATAGGGATGAAAACATAAAAGCGTAAAAATAAAAGATTGCAAATAGCGTGAAACATTCCTCGATGATGAAAATACGCGGAACAGAAAGATGTATATCAAAGTTTTCCTCGTTAAAAGAAGAAAAGGCAGATTGATCGCGGCTCCTAAATAAATTGCAGGACTCCCGTATCGTGCAATTAAATATCCGCATGCAACCGCGGGACAAGCCCGAGAATGACACAGTGCACCCGAATGAATTGCACGAAACGTTTAATGGCGACCTATTCTCGAGCCGTCGCGTCGCGTCCGGCTTGGAATTAGGGAAAAACGTATTTTTCTTTTTCGAAGGCTCATCAAGCGTCTCGTATCTCGGATGTGGTAACGTCATGCAAGATGCCTGTAATCACACACAACGGAGAACGGCGGCGGTGGCGGCCTGGTACCTTGAATTCGCGTGTTCGCGAATCGTGGGAACTGGTGTAGTATCTTTCAAGAGCGTGGGTTAGCAGTATTAGTGTTTATTCAACAGGCGGAACAATGCACAGGACTGTCGGTGGCCGTTTCGCATTGCTGCTTCCAAGATCATCAGCAGCCTCAGCTACTGTTCTAAAGTGTAGCTTTGTCACTTTCCGATGACTAAGGCGTCCCCTTGTATCCTCGTCGTCCTCCGCGCTTCTCCGCCGTTCATCGTTGCTAATGAAATCATAATTGTGTGTACAGGATTACGTGATCTCCAGACAGAGGAAGAGACCCTGGATCCTTGATCATTATCGCGATACAAGACGATACACCTTCCTAATACTATGCTGAGAATTTCCGATGGATACTTGATATCTTCTGTAAGTTTTCAATTAATTGGGTGAATTCCGTTCTTAATTACCTTGATATTATTAGCAGAGTGTTTTACTTCATTTTACTATCTCGCTATTATATTTAACGTTCCATTTTTCCTTACTATACCATTCCAGCAAACAGGCTTTCGAACTTATATAATGCGAGCATAAACTTCTAAATCAGCCTTAGCGATACTCGTATCTCTCCTAATGCTAATAGTTTTTTATCGAACCAACATCTGCCCGAGAGAAAACAATGTACTAAACGAATTACCAAACTGCCTGACCAAAAAGACTCGGTCGGAGATGGTTTCTCAACGTCGTTAATTCAATAAGACCTTAAGAGCAGTTTTGCCCCGTTACGCAAATGCCAATTGGTCCCCCATACATCGTTGGCTAGCCTCGATTCCTGTTCCCGTCGTCATCTCGCGGTCGAAACAATGGCCACGATTACGACGATGGTCTTCGCAGACAATCCGGCGGATTTCTCAGGTGAGGCACGTTAACGCAATTTCCATGAAAGGTGTGTACTCCACGGAAGACAGCTCGTGGAGCTGGCGAGGTCCCCGGTTATTGATCGCCTGGCTGGCTGGCTGGCTGACTGGCTGGTTGATTTTACTCCCAGCACGAGGAGGACCATACTGGATGTGGTATGGATAATGGTCGCCTATACCTACGTGGTACACCCACACCTGCCTCGTCGTGCTACACGTAGACCATCGTGGCTGCACGAGGGAACGGCGCAGATACCGATTGCAGGGATGATTCGACGGAATATTACGTTCTGGAAATTTGGCTACAAGCCTGACGTCCAACCAACAGCTTATGTTCTTATTCTCTTAGCGAAGATTAGGTCTCCTCTCGTAGGGTTTCGATTACTCTGGAAGCTGATTCGGTGAGCAATGGCTTCGTTTCGGAAATTCAACGACTGATTGTTTCTCTTTTTAACGAGAGCATAAAGTAGCCAATTATTCACGCTTTAAACTTTATAGTACACTTCAAGTGTACATTGATACATTACCACTTCTGTATAACTGTACATATAGTACAAAATTTGATATTCTTTCTTTTTCTCTGATTCTGTTTTCTAGTATGTATAATTGATATTAAACTTAAGCGGTGAACATGACAGTTTAACAAGTTCCTCATTTTGAGTTACCTTGTTAAGATGGTTTGCTTTACAACATGCTTATTATTGATTTATTATTATCGATATAATTTTGAATATCCAAAAATAAGAATTACTGTTCATAAGTACTGTTCATAACAGTAAGATAAAAATGAAGTAAACTTACAATTTACTAGCAGCGTATAATACAAGAAGTACACGTCTCATGAAAGGTAGTCAGATTCCCTCATCAGGAATATTGCAGATCGCAGCAGAAGTAGCGTAAAAAAGGGAGATACCGTGAAGCGGATGAGGGGTTGGTGTCCCGGTGGTGGTTGTCGGGAAAAAAAGCGGTTGGATGATGGTGGCGTGACCGTAAAGGAGGGGCAAAGAGGGGATGGTGTCCTGGTGGTGCTGCTGCTGGCGTCGCGTCGGTGGCGTCCGGGGAGGGTCGGTAGGAAGGGTGGGACAGGTGGAGAGCAACTCTCCACCGGTGACGTTTTAGCTCATGCGGAGGTAAAGGCGGCAGCAGCAGAGGCGAGGTATTGACCGGTTGCCTCCCTAGCGGTAGCCTAGCAACCGTTTGTAGCCAACACACCTATGAAACCTTGGAGATCTGACTTTAGCCTACGGGCCACCCGTCCACCCACGCGGCCACCTCTTTCTCCCCCTTGAATCAGATTCCCCGGGTTCGTGGAAGAAGCGAACGCTCGATCATTAAGGCTTCCTCGCAAGTTCTCGCATTCGTACCTCCGCCCACGTCACGAATCCCCGACCACAAGGGAGGCCAGATGGTTATTACCACCGTGGAATCATCCTCGCGTCACGAATAGACTGTCCATCCCTGATAGATTTTTAGATCTGTCGATTTACGATCGAGACTCAACGCGAGACAGTACCATCAATATCAGCAACGTCATCATTGTGGTCCTCTTAATTTTTGGAACCATTCGCGTTATCGATCCGACCAGACGGAGGATTATCAGAGGCTAATTGAAAGTGGGAGAGGGAGAGCATCGAAATCTAGGTTATCCAAGCCACGATACGGGATACCGGGGATCGACCGGCATCAGAATCACACAATGCGCGCAGTAGCCGACGACGGGTCGCTGGATGAGTAATAAATTGGTCAATCGAGGGTGTGGTTACCGCTGGAACTAGCCCAGGTTGCCAGGCTACCAAACCAACCTACCGAGGATCCTCGTCGCCACACTGGCGAACTTGGAGACCGCTTGTTGGCCGCCTTTGCATATTTTATCTTCGAAAACCAAATGGTCGGCCTTGCTCAAATACTTCTACTGGCAAAATTATTTATTTATCTAAATTTTTGCGTCTTTCTAGGTACATCTTAAATACGTAGGTTCATATAGGACATCTTCATGAGTACATCTTTATAGGTATATTTTACTTAGGTACATATAGTATATCTTCACAAGTATATCTTTATAGGTATAGTTTAGATAAGTACATATAGTACATCTTTCTGGGTACACCTTGTCTAGCTACATAGACTACATCTTTCTAGGTACACCTTGTCTAGCTACATAGACTACATCTTTCTGGGTACACATTGTATAGGTACATAGACTGCATCTTTGTAGGTATATCTTACGTAGGTACATAGAGTACGTCTTTAAAGTTATATCTTACGTAGGTACATAGTACATCTTGCTAGCTACCGTACCTAAGTACAAGCAGTCATCTAGGTGTACCAAAGCAGACCCTTTTTCCGTTAGCCCATATATTTGCAGAGTTGACTTTGACGTCGCATGCGCTCGTCGAAGAGGAAGTTTCACGAACGTCACTTAGCCCATGAATAAATAACGTCCTCGACAATTAGGTATAATACGAGTTTCATCCTTGAATGAAAGAGATCGACGGAGAATGTTCGAAGAAGAACGATATCCGAGTTCGCGAGTACTCGTGTTCACGCGTGTTCCTTTCGTGGCGTCCCAGCCAGCCACCCATTTCCGGGAACCGCAGCCATGGGGCACCCCTTGCCCCGAGAAGCCCCAGGGACGAGCGAAAGGGTGCTCTATTTCTCTCCCTCTCGTTGCTCTGCACCACCCGCAAACACGCAACTCTTTTCTCTCCGTGTGTACGTGTGTAGGTGTGTGCTGATGCATCCCCTGGCCGATGGAGGGCGAACGCTTCTTGCGGCCGCTTCCTCTCCGCCATTTTTCGACCCGATGACAACGTTACTTTCGGACGAAGCCTTCCTTTCGTTGCTAAAAGGTCGCCTCTATTACCGGGAACACTCCCTGCATGACCAAGTGTGTATTTCGTTGCGGTTCCTTGCGGTTTGTCTCCACGTGACGTACCCACTGCCGTATATTCCGTGCCACTCGATATTTTACCTACCATTCTAGATCGCGCTGTTGCGCATCAAATGTCCGTTTTAGAAACGTCGACCTGATGCATTTTTATTATTTATGTGTTATATTTTTCTTTTGATACATAGGTGTTTTTTATTTTTCTGTCGATGTATGTTACATGTGTTATATATCATATTGAACTTAAGTTTGAACTTTAGTGTTTTTGTCTGCACCAAGTGCTTGTAAAATTGTAAGACATACACAATCTTCTTCAGCTACATCACATTCTTCTTTTATATATAAAGACATTTACACTGAAAATAAATAAGTGTTATGACATAGACGATGAAAGTAGTGTAAGTTAAAATTCAAGAAAACTTTAGTTTCATCTATTCTACATCGTATCTGATATCCCCATACAAAACTTCTAAATAAATTCGTAAATAGCATCCACAACGAAAGTTGCTCGTCATCTAATTAAAATTCGGAAGACATAGTAATCTAGTTTAAAAGAATGACTAATAACAAGATCCATAAGAATTCCAATAATGTACCCAAAGACCAAGATCCACGATAAAAATTTCATAACAGAAAATGTAAGAATATTTGTGATGAAGTTAATTGCCTATTAGGTTAAACACAGAGATAGCAATTTCTCCAAATTTTCCTGATACTTTGAGGAACGAGAATATCTTAGACGACATTTGAAGTATCTGTTAATGGCTCGTTTGCGAGCTAAGCATTATTGCCTCCATAGGGTTCATTAGAAGCTCTTTAACTCCTAGTGTCTTAACATTTCGGTTAGAAAGCTTGATTACTCCTCTTAACGAGTTGATTTTATCAGAAAATCGTCAGGATGTACAATCTCACACTATTAACCTCTCGTAAGAGCATTCTATATAGATTATTGCTATTATTATTTACTTCATCACTTTCTAGATATAATCTTTTCAGAAGAAATTCGAAAACTGGATGTTGTTTTAGTACTTAATAGTGCTTAGATTGGGTACGTTTTTCAAATTGCTATTTGTTAAATGTTTCAAGGTGAGATTTTCTTTCTTTGATGCTCATTTTGTCTACCTTTGGAGGGAACTGAAGTAGAGACTCTTCAAATTGCTTTTTCTAAAATATTTCAATGTGAAATTGTTACTCTTTGATATTCATTTTGTCTACCTTTGGAAAGAACCAAAGTAGAGGCTCATCAAATTGACTTTTCTAAAATATTTCAATGTGAAATTGTTACCCTTTGATGCTCATTTTATGCACCTTTGGAAGAAACCAAAGTAGAGACTCTTCAAATTGCTTTTTTAAAAATATTTCAATGTGAAATTGTTACTCTTTGATATTCATTTTGTCTACCTTTGGAAAGAACCAAAATAGAGATTCTTCAAATTGCTTTTTCTAAAATATTTCAATGTAAAATTGTTACCCTTTGATGCTCATTTTATCCACCTTTGGAAGAAACCAAAGTAGAGGCTCATCAAATCGCTTTTTCTAAAATATTTCAAAATAAGGTTTTCATTCTTTGAAGCTCACTTCATCAGCTTTCCCATAAAAATCTCAAAAGTCCTTCAAAATCCAAGGTTGAATCTCACCAGAGAAAAATTACGAAAGTTCAATAATCGCGTGTTAATCCACAAAGAATGAGCAACATCCTTCTCACGAAGTTCACCGATCGATAAAGATATACAGCACAGTCATAGAGTTGTTGAGGCATCTTTGAAAAGGCCCTGATCCACAGAGTCAAGTAATCTACCCGCAGGCAAGTCGGTTCCTCAGTTTCAGCCGCGTGTACATCCTCTCCACAGTCTGGTTGCTCACCTGCGTTCACCTGTCTTCCGTTCACTTTCCTTACCCCAACGTGGGCGATGCTGAATGCGTACGATCCACTTTGTGGCGACCATTTAAACATCACAAAGTTTCTCAACGTTCTCCAGCTCCCACATTAACGATTAGACAGACACGATTGCGCCATCGTCGAGGGGACTACTCTTTCGCCGTGCGTCGTATATGGAGATTTTTCCTCTGCACGCTTTTAAACCGTAATACGGCGAACGAGCGTTTGTTACGTTATATGGAATCATAAACGTGTGGATCGATTCCTGACTGTTTCCGAGATACTTCGTTTTTATTTATTTTTGAGGCAATTTTTTTTTTGAGAAATTGTTTTAGGATATTGGTAAAGAATTAGGACATTGCTTGTTTATTATGAAGACTATAAATATTTTTAATTAATGAATTTAGTTATTGATTGTATTTAATCTTATTAAATTATTGAATTATATATAGCATGTTAATTTTTGTTGCTTGTAATACATGCTGTTATGTGTGTTTTTGTTATCAAATAAGTTCACTGTATTATACTTCAATGTTCTACATTAATCATTTTATGAAGACTGACTGATTAAGCTTAAATTATAGTAATGACTACATTTATTCAATAACAGACATTGACACACATGCTCTGAAATAAAAAATACAGTTGTAGATGAACAAACGATAAAACATAATTGAACGTACACATTAATTCATCTCCATAAAAAATCAATACAGACTTCAAGAAAAATCTTCTTCAATTTCAGTCATTAAAAATAAACCATTGAATGAGTGACTTGATAAAATGGCTGTCTCCCTCATTTCTCGCGTTGTAAATTTTTTACAATTACCTCAAACTTGTCTAAATTATACCAAAAATGAAGCTTCGAAATAATTTATGAAACATAATATTTTTTAATGAAGATCTTGTTTTTATTGTGCGAGGAAAAGAAAAGAGTCTGAATGGTTAACGAATCTATATGTGATGAAGCGTTTCTCAACGGGAGAGTACAGATTGTTGAACAGTCGCAGAAGATGAAAGAAAGAGGGAAACTTTATAAGAAACGCTTCCGGATGTGGGAATTCTAATCTTGATCAATTCTCGTGGCGAGATAACCGACTTAACGCATTCGTGCGTTCGCTGAGAAGCTATGGAAATGTTGGCTTCCTACCGCTTGACAACACCGACGTGTGTTTTATTCTGACTTGGATCGAGTTATAGACTCGTCAAGCTCGGTTGAACATCGTGCGAGAAGCTTTAGCGCTTTTGCGAAGTTTCACCGAATTATTGTTTATGTCATTAAATCGATTACTGACATGGTACAGTTACTGAAATGTACTTTAACCTCAATAAATATTTCTTTTGTTTCTTCAACTTGAATAGTACATTTATTTAATTAGTTCTAGTTGAAGGAATAAGTTTGTACTATTTAAGGTCATGAATTTAGTTCACAGTCTAATAAAAGAGATTATACTAAATGAAAATTGTTGGATGTCCTACTTGAATGAATAAATTTATGCAACTTAAGGTTACGAATTTCGATGACTGTCTAATGAAAGAGGTTATGTTAAATGAAGAGAATTATTAGTCCAACTGAAATGAATAAGTTTTTACTATTTAAGGTCATGAATTTAGTTCACAGTCTTATAAAAGATGTTATACTAAATGAAAACTTAGATGTCCTACTTGAATGAATAAATTTATGCAACTTAAGGGCGTGAGTTTAGACGACAATCTAATAGAAGAGGTTATGTCTGAAAAGAGTTATTAGTCCAACAATAATAAATAATTTTGTGAGACCTTAAATTTAGTCTCCCAAAAGAAATAATATTATCTGATAAGTGTTATTAACCCAACCTAACTTTGTCCCTTAAATTTAAGTGTCCCTAAAGTTAAAAATCTAATAAGATGAATGACAACCAAAACAGCTCCCACACCACAAAATATGAATCCTAAGAGGTAAAAGAAACTGAAAGCGATACCGTAATCACAAAAGTTACGTCAGAAGGGTCCGTAAAACCCACGATAAAATAATTTCAAGGGGTAGAATTTCTTGCACCTCGTCGTCCACCCTCAAAGCTATTACTCGTTCCACGAATTAGCTAACCGCATTTTGTTAGAAAGTGTTAGCTACAAAAATGATAACAGAAGGTGTACACCGAGTACACATAAATAATTGAGCGACAATCGAGTTCGGTTTTTCACGGAAACTATAGAATGATGGCGTCTGTATCGCGTGATATCATCCGGGAACATTGAACTCGAAATGCAGTCTGACAGAAGACAAAAGTTTTCTTAGCCTCCGGATAGCTCTAGCTACAATTTCCCAGCAGTACAGTCGCTTCTCTCTCTCTCTGTCGGTTACTTTCTATATTCTCGATTTCTTCCGAAACGAACCACGTCGATCGCATTTCTCATTAATTAACATTCAATGCAACATAGCGCGCGTTGCCTGCCTCGGACTTCTCGTTTTTGCCGTCAGCCATTTGCCGATCATTTTCAGACGATGTTGCAACGCTGATTCGGACGTAGATACGTTTGTTCTGGTGTACGGGGTGATGATGATTAATCGCGCATTTTATGCGAACACTTTAGGGTGCGAACGTGAACTTTTCAGCGCCAAAGTGAGATACAAAAACTTCTGTCGCTACTGTTTTTCTGATTCGTTGCAACTTTGACTTGCTTAGATCTTTCTTGATAAAACATCGTTTTTAAACGTTTCTTTTTTACTCAAACACAATATGGTTGAATAGTCAGGTTTTGATTAATTAATTCGTGCGATCGATTTTGATGAAATCTTTGAGATCTTCGTTAGGTAAAATGTAGTTGACACTTATTCATTTTTTTAAATATTTTAAAACATTCGAAGATAAAGATGTTTTTGAACTTTTAAATGTACAATGAAGCAGGATGTTTTTGGATAAAATTAATTTTTATCTGTCGTTGCTACATCGTTTAAAAATTTGAAAGATCATATGTGAGCATATGTGAGTCACATATGATCGTGTGAACACGTATGATCATACACTGATAAATACAGGTATATACACATATGTTGTATGTGTATATATATATTGTATTAATATACTGATGCATGTGGTTCACATATGATCACATATGATCACATATGATCACATATGATCATACACTGACACATACATGTATATACACATATGTTGTGTGTATGTATAAGTATATTGTATTAATATACTGATGCATGTGGTTCACATATGATCACATATGATCACATATGATCACATATTATCACATATGATCATACACTGACACATACATGTATATACACATATGTTGTGTGTATGTATATGTATATTGTATTGATATACTGATGCATGTGGTTCACATATGATCACATATGATCACATATGATCACATATGATCATACACTGACACATACATGTATGTGTATACACATATGTTGTGTGTATGTATACGTATATTGTACGAATATACTGATACATATAATTCACATATGATCACATATGGTCACATGTGCCTATAATTCACACAACTACATACAATTTTCATATTTCACAACATCATACAATATTAACAAAATTTACTAATAAACGACAAGTAAAAGATAACAACAAAAATAAACGAAATTTGTGATTTAACTGATAAATATTTAATGATATCTATAAACGAGTATAATTGAAGGTAACGATTTTTTTGCAGTAAAGAACGTCGAAGAATTTCAAACGCGATAACGTTAGCAGACGATGAATATCTTCCGTGGAGAAGTTATGCTTCTCGTTTTATCAACTGCCTTTTGTGATACGCGATCTGCTATATTTGCACCGGTGTCATCGAAGCAAGTTGTCGCCGTTATAATACGAGAACGCTTCTGAGAAAACGGATGCGGCGCTAATATTTCCGTGCCACGTGTATAACACGCACGTTCGAAAAAATCGCCAAACCCGCGAAATTTTCTCTAGAACACCGACAGATGCGCGCGCTCGCTTCTTTTCTGCCTTTTGTGTACTCTTCGACAAGCATATACGTCGGCGCAACCATCCACGCATTTTCGTAATTACGGAAATTAACATACTATAGTCTTGACGTTGTTCCATTAACAACTGTGACGGAGCGAAATTTTTATTACGTTAAATCGACAGTTTTACTTTAGGAGACTTTCTCACTTTCGAGGAAATGATATTTTCATTTTGAGACACATTTTGGAAATAATTTTCATAGTTATTTTGTTTGTCTAGGTTACATCTATGCAGTGGTATAAAATAATAAATATAGAGATTTTTATGGAGACTAATTTTTGTTGTTCAAGGTGTAAATATTTACAAATTTTTTTTCAATGTGTCACATATAAGAAATATTGTTAATAGCAGTCTTCTTGGCTAATGCTACCTTATGTTGCATTTTAGCGACAGTAATATAAAATAATAAATATTTAAATTTATAGAGACTCTCATTTTTATTCCTCATGAAGTAAACGATATTTAGAAATTTTTTTATTGTGTCACATTTTAGAAATATTCTAATAGTAACCTTCTTTGACAATACTATTATATGTTGCACCTTCGACACTAATATAAAGTAATCAACACTAAAATGTATGAAGACTTCCTCATTTTTGCTGCTCAAGAAATAAACAACATTCATGAAATTTTTCTTAATGTATAACATTTTAGAAATATTGTTAATAGTAGTCTTCTTTGATAATGCTACTTTATGTTGCACCTTTGACATTGATATAAAATAATCAGCACTAAAATGTATTAAGACTTCTTCATTTTTGCTGCTCAAAAAATAAACGAAATTAATAAAATTTGTCTTAATATACAACATATTGGAAATGCAATTATAATCGCTTTCGGCAATGCAACTTTATGTAGCATTTCTGCAACAGCAATGTTGAGCCAATTACAGAAATTTAAGAGTACTTTCTCGTTCCTGAAGAAATATTTATGTACCATTTGCTACACTTTATGTAGTCTCTCAATTTTAAGAAATATTTACGAATTGTTCGTATATAAAATTTTGGAAACACAAATTAATTGCTTTTGGCAATACTTTATATATTTGCAACGGTGCAGAGGATTAACTAAAATTGCATAATTACGTAGCGAATCGTCGATTCGAAAGAGCGAAATGACTAGTCTAGTGTTATTAAAATAATGTCTCTGTATTTCGTCGTGCCTTTAGTCAAAGTAACAAATGGTGGCAATTAACGTAAAGGGTAATAAACGGTGTCCACGATAATGGCCGTTCGAAACGGTCATAAATTCACCGGCTGTCTAACACGTGGAGTTACAATGTAAATAGCCGTTTTAATATGCACAATAACAGGATGAAATTTTGTCAAATGCTGCAGGAACCTTGTGAGTTATTGGAGAAAGTAATAAAGATACTTGTAAGGAAACTGAAAATGCATTTGTCAAACGATCGACAACGCAACTGCTGCATAATTATTGCCCGCAAGTTTCGGTAAAATTTATTGTACCGTTACCTTTTATTTATTGTTCCGAATTTCCATGTTTCTCGAAATTTTACATTTAATTCGTAATTCCACAAAATATCCAACTGGGTTAACACAAAGTTTTCGTCCAAGTTATGGATTTTAACAAACTTTATTTTACTGCAAAGCAATATTTTACATCTTGGCTTCTCTGTAAACTCCATTATTTCCCTGTGTATATTTTATCGAAATTCTTAAGCGGACTAAATATTTTTAAATCTCAAAGTTCATTGAAATCTATAAGTTTTCAAATCTAAAGTCCATAAGAAATGAAACGTACAGCGCAAGATTATTCTTGTACCTCCGTACCTAACCTCACAGTACACGCACGTAAGCGCATAAAAAATGCAAAGTATCGAAATAAAGGTATCCTGATCTTCTTAATGCACTGTAATCTTAGGTATGAATAATTAAAGGAACGCAGGGAAAAACCGATGCAGAACCGCCTGCGAACACCCTCCACGGTTGCATCGAACCACGATGATGAAAACACGCGCGAAATACGCGAACAACCCCGGTTTATGTCGTTGATGGGTTGTGCACGTTCGTCGAATTAAAATGCATATGTATTCGATCGTTCTAGCCGGCTGATACGGTCTCGAGATCGAATAAACAAGGGGCCTGATTATGCGCTGGATGACCCTTGATTACTGACCTTTTCACCTATACCGGCCACGCGTGAATTATTCATCCTCTTTAACGCCCATCCTAAAAACTCATCAACGGACCGGGTCTTCTCGAATGGTCGCGTTAATGAATACGAAACGAGGGCCACGATGGGAGAAACGCGCTTCCTTTACGGTGCTCGGAAACGGACGATGTACATTTCTGTTTCGGAATTTTCAAAAGTTTCCGTCGATCGAACAAGCAGCGTTAAAAAGTTAATTGTCGACCGACAGGTGATGCAAGCACTCGGGAAAGTGTTTGAAGCCTTAGAAGATGAGGTTCGAGCTCGGTGCAATTTTATCGTTTATTGCGACTTTATTGCTTCTTTGGACGAGACGCTCTCTTTGTTAGAGACGCAAGGTTAGAGGACTTTCGGATTTTTTGACTGACTTTGAACTCTTATTGATTAGGGAGGTAGGTGTTTGGGTGATGACTAGTTTGGGAGGTGACTAGTTTGCTACTTTACTGGTTTGTAGATAGACTGGTAATAGATTGTGAATAGATGAAGTATGATATTCACAAATTTACATATTCGCAAATCACAAGTTCACAAGACTCATATGTTGAGGTCCAAATTATTCCAAGTACAGTACCTTGATGAATTCAAAATGTCAGACTTGTACTTCACTCTTGCAACAGTATATGCCATTTCAGTGTTGCAAATTGATTCTGGTAAAAGTTAGAAGCTAAAGTTATCTGGACCTTCTCTTGCTCACCAGACCCAAGGGGTTGGTATTATTAGATGAACCATAAAATTCACAAATATATTCGTGGTAAGCTTCCTTTAAATTCAACACCTGGACCAGTGCAGAAAATTAAACTCAAACCAGTCCTACAATATTTTATGCTAACTCAATGTTCCAAATTTCTGCTAAGTTACCAAGATTGCCTATATGTAACCTCTTATAATCATGTTAGACAAAACCATAACAGACTTGATCGAATACCCACGAATAGGTAGAAAAGAACAGAGACCAAGTATACCGGTAGAAGAAAGAAATTACAAAGCATTAGGTGTGCATTAGGGTTGGGTGGTTGAAATCGACGGTATCGGTAACGAATTGATCTAGGGAATTTTCGCGAGGCAGAAGCATAGGATTCGCAGATGCGTTTCTCCGTCCAGATGTATCCACGTCCGTGGAGATAGGCGCGCATTAAAGCCGCACACACGTGCAGGCCGGTGTGTAGGTCCACCTGAGCGAGCAGACGAGTGAGTGAGCACGGAGGAGAAGGTGTCTCACATGGGTGCCTCTGTTCCCTGCAACACGAGTCCCACAGATGGGGGAGACATCCGGGCAGCTGACGTTCAAATGAAACTGACTGACTGACTTCGGCTTAACCGACTCCACATCCTCCTTCGATTAAGGAGAACTACGTCCGGAGACGTTGGAGAACGGAGGATGAGAAGTTTATATTCCATCAAATTCTCCTATGTTTTCCCCTGCCGTAACAACCTGTCTGTCTGTCCCTTCATCGGTTGTTACACGCTCGCCAGTTCCTTCGTCTTTGTTTCGACCTTTCCTCCTTCGGCGACGGATTCGGAATCGGGAATCGACCAACATCACGTTTCCCGGAACGATCGATCCGGACACATGCATATGTATGCCGCGCTGAATTTTCCTGGGTCTCTTTAATGATTATCTTTCGAAAGGGGAATACTTTTTCGGGATCGAGACGCCGCGACGGCCAGCCGGAATTTCAAACGTGTCAGGGCGTGAGAAGAGCGTAGAAAGTGAATCGTGAGAAGTAACCGTGACGAATCATGGAAATGTTACGGTTCCCTCTTAGTTTTGCCCGCAATAAATGGCACAATATTTGTACCATCCTCGCGTTTCATACAGGACCGAGGATATAGGCCACTCTACAATTATTCTGTATTTTAAGTATATTATTATTGGATGCTCCGAGCAGACTCGTGCTGCTATAAACTTTCTATGAATTTGAACATCTGGTACAAAATTTTGTCTCCGACTGATATTGTCTCTTAGGTTTAAAGATAGAGAGACCAACGTCGACAATTACGCTTACAAGTACAAATTTAGAAGTACAGTTTACAATTACAATTTACAAGTACAAGTACAAGTACAATTGCAATTTACAAGTACACGTACAATTATCAGAATGGAGAGTAATTTCTCTCCTGAGCGTTCAACAATTCGTCGAAGAAGATCGATCGCCGTGGTGTGAACGGTGCCAAAATACGAGTCGTTATCAACTCGATAAGATTGCGTGATATACGCAAAAGCATCCGAACATGCCACGCAATAGCTCGCCTCGTATTAATTCAGTTGTTACAAGCTGCCCCCCTGTCATAGGACGATTAGCAAGAGATGATCGAGCACATGCTTCCCTGGATCGACTATCGATAGCTAACCTTGCCCCGACGCCTAGCACCTTTATCTTGCTATCTACGTTGATTATATTGAAGCGTTACAACGCGCGGAGTGACGTATCGTCGATCACACACGCTTTACCGAGTAATGAGGCCTGGGAGTTTTTGTTAATGAAAATTTTCTGGAACGAAGTTAAACTTTATCTACGATATCGACGAAGAACTACGAAGCTTCTACGATGACGAAGAAAGGTGATGAAGAAAGCTAGTGTCTTAGAGCGGTTCGTTAAAAAGTTGAAGCAGGTAATTTGAGTAAGCTCGTGATTTGTGTCATCGTTGGAAGCGAATTAACTCGCGGTCGATGAAGACCGTGTTAAGGCGAAAATTTGCAGCGACATTTCGTGACGGTGTCAATAACGTAAATAGGAGCCACGCCCTGTGTTCTCGAAGATAATCCCGTGATCGTGACCAATTCGAACGTGTACGTAGTCCGGGTTACCGAGTAGAACGAGATGGAGTGCGGCATTTGCGAGGGGAAGCAGAAGGAAGGAGAGGGGAGGGTGAAAAAAAGGAAAAAAAGGAGAGATAATGTACCCCAGGGACGGGGAGTAGCCCGTGAAACGAGCAAGAGGGCCCGAGCGGGCTTCGATAAGACCTGCGGCTCGGAGGGGCAACGAGCGGGAGAGACAACTGGAGAACGAGGGAGAGACGGGGAGGGCATGGATAAGAGGAAGCGTGGGCACTCAGGTGTGACTCTCCCGCGGGTTCTCCTGCCTCTCCTTGCCAGCAGCAACAGATACGCGGACCTTGGTCTCCCCGTGTGCCTCCGGAAGTGCTCTTTATCTCTGTCGGTCTGTCCCCTCGCCCGTACCACCGTGCGTGCATGCGTGCCCGCGTGCGTGCGTGCGTGCATGCGTACACCTCTCCGGACTACACCGACAGACGCGTACGGTCGCTCGATTAACCGAAATTTCGATCCTACCAATTCGTATCGACCAAACTGCTCTGATCCCTTGCGAGAATTTCCGGAGCTACACCGTGCACGTGGCACACGATCGTTACGTGTGGGGACACCCTGATAACGTTGCCTTTACATGCACTTTCGCTGCGGATTATTTGAACGATCGCTTTTGTCGAGACACCGGTTTCAGGCTTTTCGTAGTTTGCTGCGGTGATGATTTTAATCATTTTCATATTAATATACAACTTTATTTTTATGCACCTTTGTTTCGGATTATTTGCATCAATCGAGGTTTGTGGAAGTTTTGTGGTTTGAGGGTATTGATATCTTGCTTCGATGGGGCTGACGATTTTGATCTTTTTGGCATTAGTGTACTATTGTAGTTTTATGTAGTTTTGTTGCGGAATATTTGAATTAAGTTTTATTAAAATATCGTAGTTTGAGGGTTTTGATATTTTTCTGCGATGAGGCTGACGATTTTAATCCTTCTCATATTAATATACTATTGTAGTTTTATGCACTTTCGTTGCGGATTATTTGAACGATCCATCGAGTTCTGTGAAGATAACGTAATTTGTGGGTACTGATATTTTTCTACGATAAGACTGATGATTTTGACCTTTTCAATATTAATGTACGGCCTTGGTTTCATGCACCTTCATTGTGGATTATTGAACGTTCATTTCAGTTCTGTGAAAACACCGCAGTTTGAATTACCTCAAATTTGATATTCTGCTGTAGTGTAGCAGTTTCAATTCCATTTGATATAATTGTATATTAGGATATTTTAATAGAGATTTAGAATCGATTCGAAACGAACACACCGAATTCTATCTTGGTGAAAAGAAAGTCGGTAACGTACAGCAACACAATGTGTGCACCACCTGCTATGCACACCGGCCTAACTGTTCGATTCCTCTCGTTACAATATATATCGCGATATTAAAGTAATCTTAACCTTTAACCTAATATAAAATAAAAATAAATTTTCAAATCTAAATTTCTCAACGAATCTCTTGACACCCCATTGAAGCAACCCTTCACACTGAATCCTAAATTTCTCATCTTACATCACAAAAATTAATAAAATTGCTAACTTTTCGAGATGAATAACCTTTTGCTATAGAAAACTAGAAATAGTAAAAATTTGCAATACTGATCCTTGTATCACGCAATGCCGTGAAGTGCAGTGAAGTTAGCGTTAGACAAGCCTCAGACGAAGATGGAGTCTCTTCGAGACTCGATCGTCCAGCTTTCTGCTCCCAATGCGTGGCATGTCGCTGTCTCGGGCAAGAAAACAAGCACAAAGGGGACACGAAACTCGGTGAAATTCGCATTACGTATTACATAGCGATGAATCCGATGCGTCTTCGAAAGGTAACGTGCCGCGTGCAGGTGTACGAGCTAAACCAAGTGATCGACGGTTACACGATTAGACGCGTTTCACGCATTTATTTACACGCAAGACCAAGTAAGCCGGTCTACGTGACCGCTCGAAAGGTAAATTTCCTCCAATTTCGCAAACTTCTGTCGCTTCTGACTCGATGAGTGCAAATAATAAATCTTTGACCAAGATAACACTCTCCAAATTTCGATCTTTCGACAAATACTGGGAGATTTTATCTGGTATCGCTTTTGGGGTCTGTCTTTGTTGGCTACATTTGCAAAAATTGACATTCATTTATTTCTTTATTTATTTCGTAATATCCTCTTTGAATTTTGTAGTCTCATTATTTTGTTTCATAACTTTTTCTCAAACTCCGATAAATTTCTAGAGTTTCTAAAATTAGGTCTTTTTTTAATCAACACTGAAGGGGTTGAACTTCTAAAGTTCTATCTTTGTTACATTCTTCAGTCTTCAATTTTCCAGCATAAGTTCGTTATGGATTGTGAAACACTTCATTGTCTGATGCAATGGAGTTTGAAGATGTGACATGAACTTTCATCATTTCATTTTCTGATCACCTCACTTTTCAGTTATTTAAAGTACAATGTGAATGCAAGATTTTAGTCTGGAAAAGAAATCGAGAAAATGGAATAGCTGTGAGAAACGAAAGAGCATCGGAGATGGATTAGTGGTGTGGAATAGTTGGTCTGGTGGGGCTTAATCGGATGAAGAGACCGACAAACTGGACGTCCTCTTCAGCTTTAGAAGCATCGACTTATGCGGCACAAAAACGTGCAGTATACGCCAGCTAATTTCGTTACTTATGTCCAATGCTTGCAGCGATATTTCTCGTATCGATCAGAAAGATTGCCCCTAAGAAACTATCAACTTGCTCAGTTTTCATGTTGCATATTTTACTTTCTATTTCTCCATATAGATTCTTCCATTTTGTTTTTTCTTTATGTTGTGAGTTGGTGAATCTTTCTGATGAGTGAATTTGCTGTTTGTCATGTGATGACTGATAATGTGATGAAGGTTATAATGTGATGTATGTTACGATATGATGACTGTTACAATATCGTTATAATATCACGAATGTTATAATATGATGACTGTTACAATATGATGATCGTTATAATACCATGACTGTTACAATATGATGACTGTTACAATATGATGATCGTTATAATATCATGAATGTTACAGTACGAGGAATGTTACAATATGATGATCGTTATAATATCATGCATGTTACAATATGACTCTCACATTATTATGACTGTTACAATATTATAAATATTACAATACAATAACTGTCATAGAATGATGACTGTATTTATTGAAAAATAAAGAGCGTGCTGTATCATGTACCAAGTATACTATGATGCACCATAACCTATACACTGCAACGATATTTCAACCCTGAATTACAAAATGGGTGTGTCGTATGTACACTACATGAAGATTCGCTATAAATATCATTGACTTCAAATTAACTTAAAATTACAAACAAAGGTGCTTACATATTTTCTCAAATAACAAAAAAATATACCCTTACACTAAACAGAATTACAAAATATTTAAAGTATATCTCAACTGTATGAGTATATCTAAAAATATCTATGCATATTTTAATTAAAAATTAGCTGACTCACGAAGGAGTTAACGACGTAAAAAACCGAATAAACAAAGCAAGTAAACGAGTAGGGTAAAAAAGTTTGTAAAAATGGGACGAAGCGTATTTGCAATTAAAAATGAAAAAGGGATAACACGCACGACGCGACGTACGAGGAAAATTACTCAGCTTTCAACGAATAAGCGTGATGAAGGCTGAGGTAAGCGGGTCGAAAGAGGAGAGATAGAATCGCGGGAAGCGGGCCGTTTTTTCCGAGAGGGAACGTTTTTTCCGCTCGAGGAGAAGAGGAAGCGGAGCAAAAGACGGGGAGGAGACAGACGGAGAAGAGATGCCAGAGAAGCAATGCTAATTCCTAGCTTCGAGTTGGAAGAACCCGAGAGGTTTCCCACCTTCTACGGTTTCCCTCTTCTAGACAGCACGACGGCCACTCGTCTGCCGACCGTTCGGTCGAGATGATAATCATTTCGTTACCGATTGCTCCATTAAACGTATGACTCGTTCGAGTTTCAAGAATTCGGTCTGAACTTGGCTATTCTCAGAATTTCTACATTCTCCATTTTTATTATTTTGTACATAATCCATGTTCTCTATTTTTTATTTTACAGTAGCCGACAATAGAAAATTTATTGCAATGAAACTTTAATTTAATATGACATGTTTGTAGTGTTATGTTAGCGTTTGTGTTAGGGGTGTCACGTGTGGTAGTGATGGGTTCGATCCTTTTGTGAACAAGCAGTAATTCTTTATAATAGAGCTAATAGTTCTTTACTGAATATGAATATGTATTCATTATAGGAATTATAAAATAAAATTCTTTACATAAGACTTTGTTTAAAAAAATGTATAATATAATACCACTCTTATATCCCATACTTATGTTCCCTCTTATAACAGCTAAAAATTAATTTTTGTGTAGATATGTTCATACATGAATGAATCATACATGAATTTCATATACATATAAATTTTAAGAAGCCATAATTATAGATTTTCTTTAACAATAAATCTGCAAATCACTTCCCTCAAATTGAGAAATCTAAAAAAGTTTCAAATTACTGAAACTATACAGAAATTTAAATATAACAATTTGCGACAATTTTCCGTAAGCACCTTCGAGCGTGAATTGATAAGAAAACTAGCAAGGATAAAGGCGTTACACAATATTTGTAATTGAAGAAGGAAGCTCGTTGGAAATTACGTTTTCGAATAACTGAAAGGAATTTTTATTACGCTGCAATGGATATCTGTGTCTTATTGGATCTTGCAGAAATTATTGATAACTCTGGAGTAACGCGAGCGTGCAGCGTTATCGGTCTTGTAACGCTAGGATGTAACATCAAACGAAATCGATGACGAGATAATGGACTCGGACAATATGACGTCGAGTGGTGAATATAAATCGTTCCTGAGTCAGAAGTTTGCGGACACGTATGCGCTTATGTTTATTAACAACACTTTTCAAACGTTTTCCGATAAAAGGCGAGAATTTAAGGAAACTCCGCGACATCTGCCGGCGCGACGGCAAAATGGCGGAAAACTTGGCTGATAAATTCGATTCTTTCATTTTTCTACCTTTTATAATCAATTGTCCGATTTGCAAATATTCTACAATTTATTATACAATTATTATTTCATGTTAAACATTATGAAAAATACACTGAAATATTTTATGAAGATATTTTAAGTTTATAATAAAATAAAGACTTAATTTATTGTTGAAAGCTTGATATCTTTCTATTGTATCTTTTTTAATATCTTTAGTCTGATATCTTCAATTTAGTACCTTTGTTTAATTTAATATATCCTATTATACAATACGTTAGTGTTAGAATATTTGTTTGATAATTTTTGTTTATGAAAAACTTGATTCAGTCTAGAGTTACACATTACCTTCAAGTAATGTTTGTAAAAATATTTTTACTATAATAATAGTGAAGAATACTCTCAAAATAACATACTAGAATTTAGATGATTGAAGGAAACTTTTTTGTGCAAATTGTTTAAAAAATATCATCGAAGATTTTCCAATTTCACGAATCGTTACGAAATCGAAGTACAGCTCCGTTACAGTGCAATTCATAATTTTCTCCGTGCCTGTTTCTCGACGAGAAATATATCATTTTATATACTCTGATTAACGTGGCATTATTGGTAACTTTACCATCTTGATTCTCAGAATAACAGTGGTTCTCCATAACTTAAAATTTCTCAAAAATGATTCAATAACATTCTTTACTACAGTCCTCCATAATTTCATATTTTTAAAATACTGTTAAAGTATCTAATAAACTTTATCTAATCTAATAAAGTATCTAAAAATCTCCTTAAGTTTTGCAAAAAGACTTGAAAAAAATCCCCCAAAAAGATGGGTGTATTAACGAAATTAGCGGGCGAAAATTAAATTGTGTAAATAGCAGGAAAATCCAGGTTCGAACAGCGAAGGAAACTGGCATCGAAATCGATAGAAAGTCGAAATTCCTCGAGTCAATGGTCGAGAACCTCTATCCGTTGTTTAGCAGTTGTCATTTCGCGGATGGTAGTCGCGAGTTACGATGGCAATACGGGAAATGCTACACTCATCTACCCTGGCCAGGCAGAACGACCGTTACATCGTGTGCTCTTAACTGCTGTTCTCTCTTCTGCGTCAATGGTCAATCGTGGAAAAAGAAAAGCTACTCCAGATACCAGTAATTTTTCTGTGAACCGAGCAGATCCGACGATCAACTCTCAGATATTTCCTTTCGTTCCTTTTGCGCAACTTTTCATCAACTTGTCCATATATTCAGATTTTAGAGAGACTATGTGGACGTTGAATTACTTTCTCAAATTAAGAATTTGTAAAACCATAGGTGACATATTTATTTGCAATTTTCTTCAACTTGCATTTTATTAGCATATATTCGGATTTTAGGAGGACTTCATCAATATGGACATTGAATTTCTTCATCAGAAGTAAAATTAAGAAGAATGCGTCGAATCTTGTGAAATAAGCTCCTCCTTTACAAACTACCAATAATATTAATAAGTAGTAATAGTGCAACAATACAGTAGTAATTAACAATAGTAATATTAATAATAGTTAGAGGAATTCAGAATATTTTCTTAGAGTGGATGAAAGGTGTTCTGATAAAAAAAAAACAGGAACGCTTTTCCTGCACCAACCGCTTCCATTATCAGCGAGGCTCAAAGAACAAAAAAACGGAAAAGAGCACACGTTATCTAAATACATACGCGTCACGTAGATATGTATTCGGTTCAAAAGATCACCTGACGGCTTGGTGATTCGCAGTGATGACCGGAAGTTGTCGATACCGTAATGTTCGGGTACCAGGCGAACCGGAAGCAGGTTCCACGTGTGCTACAGGAGAAACAACGGGAAGGGGCAACGGAGACTGTTGCCTGTACGATGGCTTTCTTAACGAACGACTCAATAAATCAATCACGTAAAAGAAACTTATGCGCAATGTTTTTCGCATATGTATGATGAGTTATTAAAGGACTCTCGGGCCAATGACGATTAATTTGCACGAAGAAGAAGCCGGTTTCGAAAGATTAACAACGTTTTATGGACAACTCATTGAATCACGCAAGAAGAAACAGATGGTTCGGCTGCAGAATACTTGTTGTTTCAAAAATGAGATTCGTGGAGGAGAGTTTGTATTTTAGCTGTAGTATGTGTTACGAGAGGATATTACATTTAAAGGGACACTTTGAATATTTAGTATTTATTTTGAATATTAGTATTGTATTACCATGCGTCATTTTTCTACGCTACGTATTTCCACGCGTGGTATTACCATACCTCAAATTTCGACGCATCGTATCTCGTCATATGTGATATCGCTACGCGCTATATTTCCACGCGTGGTACTGTCACATGTGGTATTGCCACGCACTGTATTTCCACGCATGGTATCTTTGCGCGTGGTATTTCCACGCACCGATATTTCCACGCATGGTATCTCCACGCACCGATATTTCCACGCATGGTATTTCCACGCGCCAATATTTCCACGCATGGTATCTCCACGCACCGATATTTCCACGCATGGTATCTCTACGCGCCAATATTTCCACGCATGGTATCTCCACGCACTGATATTTCCACGCATGGTATCTCCACGCGTGGTATATCAACGCACCGATATCTCCATGCATGGTATTTTCACGCATGGTTTCTCCACGCGTGATATATCCACGCACCGATATCTCTACGCATGGTATCTCCACGCACCGATATTTCCACGCATGGTATCTCCACGCGTTGTAATTCGACGCATACTATTTCCACGCTAGGTACCACCACGCGCTGTATTCACCTGTGCTATATTTCCACGCGTGATACTATCACATATGGTATTACCACGCGCTATATTTGCACACGTCGTATCTCCATGCGTTATAATTCAATGAGTACTACTTCTACACGAAGTATTGCCGTGCGCTATATTTCGACGCGTGGTATCTCCACACACGATACCAACATAAATGATATTACTAAACGATGTATGGTTACGTAAAGTATCACTACGCGTTGAATTTTCAAATATTGTATTTCTACGAGTAGCACCACTATTCTCTGTAATTCCACGCCCTATATTTTCACTCACAGTATTGCTATACATCCATACATAAAGTTTGTCAGGTATAACCTTACGTTTATCACTGAATCTGAATTTGTCGCTGAATCTCCACCCGTAATATCATCACTCGTATCTCCATGCGTGGTATCTCACCGCAACTGACTTACCTCGTTACATAATTCCGTCATTGGTTAAATAACCAGTCCTCGTCTAAAGAACCCAATAGACCTCGAGCCAGTTTTCCTGGAACGTAATTTTCCAAGGTCACATCTCCGTTTTTCCCGATTGAGAAAGCTCAATAAAGAGTGGCGCGGAGCGACGATCACGATCTCACCGCATCTAAAATCACCCGGCGGTCCTCGTGATTGTATTAATTCACTTGACAGAATACAGAATACGGGACGCAGAGTGTATACAGATGCGGGAGAGCGTACCACCGTGTGGATGTGGATGTATTGTCTTCTCGGCTCCTTTCTCGCATTAGCATAAGAATTCAGCGTGTACATGATCCGCGTATCAATGGCCGTCCCGGTGAATCAAGACTTAAATCTTGCACCATGATCACCGCGACGCTCGAATGGTGAAATATCGTCATCGACGATTGAAACCTGGGACACGTTGACCCGACGGGACACGGGACCCGGGAGACCTAACGGGGAACCGACCGCTGCTTTTCTGGGAACGGCGAACCTTGTTGCGAAACGTGTCCGAGAAATTGATACATCTATTGCCGCATCTCTTCTTCTTACGGATGAGAGGCTCTTTCTATTTTTAGTCACTTGTTATTTGGTAATGTGCAGGTGTAACTTTGACATTTCGAGGACACGTGAGGGACGTGTGAGATATTGGTTCCAGTTTTTGTGAATTAGGTCTTGTTTCGGAGAAATTAATTGTTAACGATGTGGATTACAATGGACACATTAGTGTTCTTGCTAAAAGTGATGAAGGGTGGTGTTCTAGTTAATTGTATCTTCATATGGAGTTAACTTCATCTTCTTCGTAAATAGTCTATTACCCAGAAGAGACGTAAAATTCTGAACTTCCTGACCCAGGCAGTCAACCTTTGGAGTCTGCGTTACGAAGATAAATTCCCGAAGAAGCTGAAAGCTCGACATTCTCCCAACAGTCACGTAGAACCGCGATAAATTAATGTCTGGTTGAATATTCGCATAAATTTCGCTTCTCGCGTACAGTAAATGCTTGCATCTCTATTACGCTCGTTATGGATCTTAAGAGTCAATTCGTCCTCGACTCCTTTCAAATACCCTTTTCATCCTCTGTAAATGAAGCAGTTGACCCACCTACTCGCAGCTGACTTGTAAATGTTCCAAATAGAAAGTTCAAGATCAAACATGATGAAATTGTCGATGGAACAAGGGTGGAAGATGAAGAAGAAAGTTGACCCAAGGTGGCTCGAGCAACAAGGAAGATTAGAAACGTGCGTGTCCGAGACGGGACAGCAGCACGGATGTGCAACACGGCCAACTGGAAGGATCGACTCGATCCATCCAGTGGCTCCAGTCCCAAGAACAGAAATTGTTACGTGCCCGCTTCGTCGTCGTGATTCGAATGCTCATGCGTGTATCGGCCGCGGTCATCCAGAGACGAGAGGAGAAGACTGAGAGAGTTCCGTGGCGTGGCTCGAGCGGACAGCTTTCCTCGACGCGTAATACACTACCGTTCATAAGTATCCGGATTGGTTACATTCGGAATGGAAAAAATGTAGGGACTTATCATGGGCAAATTTTACGGATATTTGCTTCTTCGATGTTAGAGTACGTGGAAGATGTAATGGCTGAGCATATCACGCGTGGAAGTAGGGTGGATGATGATATCTTGCGAGGAAATGTGGTGCGTGACGGTATCATGCGTGGAGATATAGCGCGTGACGGTACCGCGCTGGAAGACGTAGCGTGAAGCGATACCACGTGTGACGGTATCACGCGTGGAAATACAAAACGTGGTGATACCACGCGTTAGGGATACCATGCGTAGAAATACAATGCGTGGAAATTCAACGCGTAGTAATACCACGCGTGGTGATACAAAATATGGTAATACTAGTCGTGATGATACCACGTGTTGGAATTGAACGCGTTACGGTACCACGCATGGAAATACGGAGCGTCCCAATACCACGCGTGGAAGTACGGAACGTGCCGATACCATGTGTGGAAATAGGGAGTGTTCCAATACCACGCGTGAAAGTACGGAACGTGCCGATACCACGCGTGAAAATACGGAGCGTCCCAATACTAAGCGTGGAAGTACGGAACGTGCCGATACCACGCGTGGAAATACGGAGCGTCCCAATACCACGCGTGGAAGTATGGAACATCCCAATACCACGCGTGGAAGTATGGAACGTGCCGATACCACGCGTGGAAGTATAGAACGTGCCGATACCACGCGTGGAAATACAGAGCGTGCCGATACCACGCGTGGAATTACAGAGCATGGTGTTACTATGCATCAGTAATACTACTCGTGCAAATTCAACGTGTACGGATACTACACATGACAATACCACGCGTGGAAATAAAACACGTATTATCCACCCATAAGAATACAATGTGCAGTAATATAACATATGAACCCACAGAAAAAAAAGTCGATTTGACTTTCTAAGAGAAAGTACCAAGGTCCCAAAACTCAAAGATAATATGTCCAGATCCAAAACCTCAAGGGTGAGATATGAAGGTTCGACATCGCAAAGATCCTGAAGCGTAACCTCACAAAAATAGAAGTCCAAAAGTACTTATGAACGACAGTGTACGTCCAGCGAGCTAAAGATACGCAATAGGGTTACATGTAAGTACACAGGACGAAGAAGAGAAATTTGTATTGGTAAAGGAGTCGGTGCTCGCGCGAGCGTTCGTCAAAGGCGATTGCCCGTCGACGCGGAAGCAGAGCCATACGCTCGCGAGCATTTATCCCTCGATCGCCTCTCACTCGCAGAACACGTACTCTTCGTGTCCCCGTACACGTTCCTCTGGTGGCTCTCTTGTACGCCGGTATTTCGGTGGCGGTGTGTATGTGCCAGTTACTTCGCCACGACACGCTGTGCAACGTCCAAATTATCGGGCCGGTGAATAGGAGAGCTCCAGGCTTTCGCGACGAACATTCCAATCGTTCTGTCTCCATACGATTCGAGGTTTTCCAGGTGAAAAGTGATCAGACGATAGTCTGACCTCCATCATTTCTTTGCTTGATGGGCTCGATACATGTAGTTACGTTCGATTAAATCAATGAAGTTGAATGTTCAACAAAATCTATGAAGTTGAAGATTCAACAAAACCTATGAAGTTGAACGTTCAACAAAATGTTTGAAGCTGGACATACAACAAAACCTATGAAGTTGAACATTCAACAAAATGTTTGAAGCTGGACATACAACAAAACCTATGAAGTTGAACATTCAACAAAATGTATGAAGTTGGACATTCAATAAAATGTATGAAGCTGGACATTCAATAAAATGTATGAAGCTGGACATACAATAAAATGTATGAAGTTGAACATTCAATAAAATGTATGAAGTTGGACATTCAGCAAAACCTATGAAGCTGTACATTAAATAAACCATATGTAGCTGGACATTTAAAGAACCATATGAAGTTAAACATTCAATAAAATGCATGAAGCTGGACATTCAACAAAATGTATGAAGCTGGATATTAAACAAAATGTATGAAGTTACATGTTCAGCAAAACCTATGAAGCTGGATATTTAACAAACCATATGAAGTTGAACATACAACAAAATGTATGAAGCTAGGCATACAATAAAATGTATGAAGTTGAACATTCAATAAAATGTATGAAGTTGGACATTCAGCAAAACCTATGAAGCTGGACATTCGACAAAACATATGAAGTTGAAGATTCAACAAGACGTATGAACCTGAACATTGAACTAAATGTATGAAGTTGAACATTTAACAAAATGTATAAAATACAACAAACTTGATGAACTAAAACTTGCACTAAAATAACCCTATCTAATGTATACATAGTAAGTCGGAGAACGTTGCAGCACCATTGTATTTATACATTATATTCACATTCCTTGCTAAATAAAATGAGGAAGAGAAGTCTATACCGAGTAGTGAGAAATCAATTTCTAGGGAATACAAGAATTCCAATAAAACAACCGATTTCCCATTCCTATTCCAAAGCGGAGAAACCCCTATGCAGACAAGTTCATGGAATTCACCTGATATTTATTCAATCTACCGATTTAGTTGAAATCTCTATTTCAAATTGTTGTATTAAATTAAATGACGAGTCACCTCTGGCGTACCATAGGTTAATTTCTAATATAATCTGAGTATAATATATTTAGTTGAAATCTTTACTTTAAATTATTGTATTAAACCAAATGACAAGTGTGAGTCACCTCTGAAGTGTCATAGGTTAACTCCAAAAATAATCCAAGTATAATCAAGTCTACAATGTAATCTATCAACGTTACATAAATAAACCACAATAGTCTCCAATAAGATAAACAAAAAAGAAAAGAAAAAGAGAAGAACATCCGAAGAGACTCTGTAGACGGCTAATTACGTTTCCAAGGAGTATCGTAGAGGATCTATTTTAAGTATCTCGGCTAACGTTACCGGACTGGATAAGGCCGTTGAATACCGACAACTAGATTCCGATTTCGCGTCCGCGACGCGTATCAATTGCCTCGATTCGATTCGATTGATCACCAAACTGGTAAGCCGCTTTATGAATGCGGCTGGCATTGTCCTGTGGGTGGGACAGCCGAATATGGACACAGCTCGAAGATGAACGTAGCCGATCAGACGACGTTCATCGAATAAGGACGTGACGTAGTTATATCCTCGCGTATAAGGAACACCGGCTCGCTGTTAATAGTCAATATGCATTAGAGAAACAATGAGCGGATCTTCGTGCCTCACACGAAGACGACCGCAGAGGATGTTGGTCGCGAATCGATTTTATGCGGACACCTTCTGCAATTTCTTTTTTAGATGAACGACTCATCGTCAGGGATTCCCTTTCATCGTCTTCGTTGAATTCTTTTTGATAGTTCCTTGAAAATTTAGGATGTCATTTATTTAGGATCATTGTCACGGTTTATGAATAATGGCGGACCGAGTACTTCACAAGTGGGCTCTTCAATATTAGCTTGAAAGTATACAGGTACTCAGGAGGAGCAAAATAGTATATAGGACTGAAGGTATCACGCGTGAAAGTACAGAGCGTGACAGTATCACGCGTGGAAATATAGAGAGTAGTGATACTACGCGTTAACGATACTATGCGTGGAAATTCGACGCGTAGTAATACCACGCGTGATGATACAAAATATAGTAATACTACTCGTGACGATATCACGTGTGGGAATTGAACGCGTTAGGGTACCACGCGTGGAAATTCAACTCGTAACGAATCCACGCACGGCGATACAGCGCGTGCTTATACCATGCGTGGAAATATTGGCGCGTGCAGATACCATGCGTGGAAATATCGGTGCGTGGAGATACCATGCGTGGAGATATCAGTGCGTGGAAACACCATGCGTGGAAATATCGGTGCGTGGATATACCACGCGTGGAAATATTGGTGCGTGGAGATACCATGCGTGGAAATATCGGTGCATGGATATACCACGCGTGGAGATATCGGTGCGTGGAGATACCATGTGTGGAAATATCGGCGCGTGGAGATACCATGCGTAGAGATATCAGTGCGTGGAGATACCATGCGTGGAAATATTGGTGCGTGGATATACCACGCGTGGAGATTCCATGCGTGGAAATATCGGCGCGTGGAGATGCCATGCGTGGAAATATCGGCGCGTGGAGATACCATGCGTGGAGATATCAGTGCGTGGAGATACCACGCGTGGAAATACGGAGCGTACCGATACCACGCGTGGAAATACAGAGGGTGGTGATACTACGCGTTAACGATACTATGCGTGGAAATACAACGCGTGGAAACTCGACGCGTAATAATACTACGTGTGATCTTACAAAGTATATCTTCCACAAAAATAACGAAAAATATGGGGGTGTCAGCGTTAAGTTAAAGCGTTATATGATCAATCGGTATTCGACTGTACCACATTTAGGTACCAGGTCAATTTTGTTGGTCAATACTTTCTTCTTGAATCGGAGGTGTATAGGGCGTATTTCGTGTCCAGCAGGTTGCATAAACCGCGCCTCCTCTGGTACAATTTGCGAGTGCACCGGGAAGTACTTTAACATGCAACGTAAGGCTTAACCGGTAAAACAAGCAACTGATCGGTATTTACGATTCAAGAGAAATCTTTCTCGGGACAGGAGGCGGTTCTGTCCATCTTTCTGTGCATCCACTCCTTGCGTCCGTCAATCCGTTATAATTTCTCCGTTAATAGAATCCGAGATTTCGTAGCGATCCGTGCGACGCATTCGAAAACTCTCTCGTCACCGTTTCTCTCTCTCTCCTCTTCCTTTTCATCTTTCTCGGGTGCTTTCTTTTTCGACTCGCCTTCGAAATAATCGCTGCCTTTGCATTCCATTTTTATCGCGTGCTTTTTATTTCGATATCGGTATTGATTTAGTTTTTATTCAATTTTGAGAATTAATTTTGAAACGAAGATAAATGTATGCGTTGATTAATAACGTGAGATTTATCATGGCTTTTGAACACTGCATCATAATATTTATTTATGCAGAATGACTTGATGCGAGCGAAATGAATATGCTATTGTAATTGTAATGCATTTGCATTTTTTAGATGCATCGGTGCACTGCTAAGAAAAGTGAAATCATAGGAAAATAAACATTACCTCTCAGCTTTTCACTCGATGGTTTTCTAGCGAACTACAGTTTGTCCCAGTCTTGACACACTATCATAAACTCATTCATAACATATTTAATTTTAATATATACAAATTTATACAATACATACAATTTTAATTAAAAATGTTAGCTAGCTTCTTTAGCAACAAGATGCATTTTAAACGAAATTAATTGTTCATGCTACCCAAGTTTCCATGAAAGAAAAATCTGAAAAACGTGAAGATTTGACACATCATGTGTCAAACATGAAATCTCAAGTCTGACAATTATGGTAAATTGAAGGAATTTGATTCTGTTTTGAAATGAAAATTACTTCAAGTATGTGATTATAGTTTTTCGTCTTATGTAATTCTTTCCAGTTTTATCATAATTATTTGTTGTTAATATCGTTTTGGGTTTATAGGTTTGATAAAATCATGTGTTTGATCAAATACGATTTTGAAAATTTTAATAAATTCCACTGGATCTCCACGTTCCCTCGATCTTGAAGAATGTTAGATGATCGTTTTAAGAGGAACGAGATTTATGGAAAACAAATCTTTCTTCAGGAACAATAGACCACGACACCGTTTCACTATGCAAAAAGATCTGGAATTCTCTAAATTCAATCGAAATATCTGCGACCTCAGAAACTTCAATCCAGAAGGTTCAGATCTTGACTTTTTCTAATTTTCCTTTAAATCTTAAAATCTTTTCCTTTAAAATTCTATTCTTCATCAATTTTATATTCAGATATCACCACAGTTTACAAACACCCCGACGTCATCCACGTTTGCGAATACATAAAAGACAAATTATACTTTGCAACGTTGAACAATGGCCGAAATTACGTGAGGAGTACTTCGAATATTACTTTCTTCACCACCGATGACGAGCTCGTTTACAACAACTTTTACAGCGACTTTGGTCCCTTAAACATTGCCTGCCTGTTCAGGTTATTATCCCAATGCAATTTTAAACTAAACTAAATTACAAGTACCTCTGCTACCAGGTACTGCTGCAAGGTTAACAAGAAACTCGAAAGTCCCTCGAACCAACATAAGCAGATCGTGCATTTCACTTCGCAACGAGATCACAAAAGAGCAAATGCTGCTTTCTTGATTGCTTCCTATGCCGTGTTATACTTAAACAAAAACCCTAAGGAAGCTTACACCAGTCTCTTCATGGGAGGTGATGTTCCCATAAAACCGTTCCGAGACGCCTCTATGGGACCTGCCGCCTACAACATCCATTTATTAGGTGAAGCTTCCCTTGCTTTGAATTTTGAATCGAAAATTGATTTCCATATTTTCTTTAAGAGCAGATTGCCTGAATGCGCTACAGAAAGCAGCATCGTTCGGGTTCTTCAATTTTAATGACTTTGACGTGAACGAATACGAGAAGTACGAGGATATACGAAACGGAGATCTGAATTGGTTGGTGCCGCAAAAGTTTCTTGCTTTTGTTGGACCGAGCACGGAACCGGGAACCCCTTATCATCCACCTGAATGTTACATTGATTATTTCGTGAAAAATGGAGTCATCGCTGTAGTCAGATTAAATAAGAAGGCTTACGACGCGTCGAGGTAAAAATTTTAGTGCAAAGATAGATTGAAGGGATTTGATATAAAATTTTGTAAATAGTTTCACCGAGGCGGGGATAACGCACTATGATATGTTCATGCCGGACGGCACTGTTCCACCGAAAAGGATTCTTAATCAGTTCTTCCAGCTCAGCGAGAATACTACTGGACCAATTGCTATTCATTGCAAAGTAATAATATCAAATTTTGTATCTTATACTATAACGTCGATTACAATTATTGCAATCGTAGGCTGGACTAGGAAGAACAGGGTCCCTAATTGCCGCGTATTTGATAAAGCACTACAAAATGGCTGCCAGAGAGGCCATTGCATGGATCAGAATTTGCAGACCTGGCTCCGTTATCGGACACCAACAAGCATGGTTGGAAAATATGGAACAAAATTTGTTGAATACTGGACAACAGTATAAGTAATTCAAATTAAGATGTTTAAATGATTTTCAAATGATTTGTTTACTAATTTTGTTAAATATATCTATTTATTATATCAGACTGAAGTATTATGGCGATGGAGATGTTATACTGCACCACAAATACGGAATATACTCCATTGCGAGCAGAACAGAGAGACCAATGTCCTGCTCTTCCGAAATGGGATCCACAGGTGAGAATTTTTATTTATAACATCTGTACCGTGTAAATATTTTTTGTACGTTTATTCCAGAAGTTAAGAGGGACGATCTGTCCACCGAGAGGAGAAATAAAATGAAACTTATAAGAATTTTAGGTGAGAATTTTATTCGAATAACTATATTGAATAGTATCATAACTTTCAAGTATTTTTTTATTAATTAATGCTATTTTTATTTTACTAATTTCACGTTGAATAACTCCGTATCAATAAAGCGATTTGAATAGTCTATTTTACGCGCCAAACGTTTGGCGCGCAAATGCACTGCGCGCGCAAGCAGTGGCGGACGAAGCCGCGAACGTGTCCGCGTCGCGTCGCGTTTTATTAAACAATTTTTTTAATAAAACAGTGAAATTTAGTGCAAAAGTGACATCATAAGATCGCAATAGACATCTTTTCCAACAGAGAAACACAAAATGTAAGAATAAGTCAATAGATTTAAGAAATAATTCAATTTAGTACCTGAATTAATATCATCGTTCTTTCCTGCAGGGAAATTCAAGAACAGAGGATCGGATGATTCGGAAAAAGGATCGCAGAAATATCGGAACGACACCAACGTTGCATTAACACAAGGAGACAGATTAAACGAAATCAAGTTGAACAGACACAAAGTATCTCGAAGCACGGACTCGCGGCAGAAGGATAATGTCGAGCACGGATTGGACGGCCCGAAAAGCGCGCGAAAAAGGAAATAAAAAAGGTAAACTGTAACAAAAAAAATTTGCTATTTTATTGCGTTCAAAGTAAAGGTGTTCAAAGTGAATACCACTTGAATTGTAATCAAGAATAATTTGTTTAAAAAAGTACATAAGGACTGTTAAAGTCAGAGCTTCGGAAGAAGAATGATTTATACAAAATCGTTTTACATAATTTTATAATCCATTCGTTACAAAATGATTCGTTTAGTATAAACTAAATAGAGAGAAAGAGATTTTCTCCGGGAGAATTATTATAATAATTATATAGAGTATACAATTTTTGGACAACTCACTGATCATCGTTACAATTACGTAGATTAAAAAAAAAAAGATGGCGTGTAACGGATTTCAGTGAAACGTTCAAACGATTATATACTCCATATATTTATTGAAAAAGTAATTTCCACGCAGAACATTTTGACGTAGCGTCGACAAATAGGAGGTATTCCAGCAAAACAGGATTTTGAGAAATAAAGGCAGGCACAATGTTTCAATTGCACGAGCACCTGCGTCTCTCAAGTTTTGTACAATTATGCGTCGATTAACACTTTTGTTTAATCTCGTTTTGTTTTTGTTCGCCAAGAGCGAGCCTTGATGCAATATCATTTGGCATTGAAATTTCGACCTTCAAGCGAACATGAACTCGTCGTTCAAGGAAGGAAGTAAAATAGAAAAATTGACGAAGACTTATTACGTTCTTTTTTCTTCTTCGATAAAACATGAACCACAAATTTGTACCTAGTTAAATATACAAGAAGGAAAGTTTACCATAAACCTGTGCTGTAAAAAGTGTTAATCAAAGTAATCATCACTTTATATTCCACGTTCCATTGAATGGTCATTCGTTATTTTACATTTCACGATTATTACTCGTTATAGTTCTTACAATTGCTGTAGATTATTAACTATCGAAGTTTATATGATACATAAAACATATGTATTTTATACCCTATAATTAATGGGAACAGTTCAAGATAGGGTATACGATTGTGCTATGTAACATCGAAGTGAAATTCATTCGAATTTGTAGTAAAAAGAGAAAAAGAAAAGAGAACTTTCCGTGAGGTATTGTGATTACCTGCCTTGCAGCAGATTTATGGTGGCAGATTCAATCATTTATGACTAAAACATTCAAGACAAATCAGATTCTGCGAGCATAATTATAAGTGGCAGAAGTTTTGCATTTAAGACGATTACCATGCAAATAAGATGTATCAATAGAAAGTTTATCATTTTTGAATCCATCAATGAAAAGTGTAGAGGTTTAAATTTCTCTGAAAATTGGAGATCAATAAGTTCAACCCTTTTACTGACAAGTTTCTCTAGTGATAAGTTTTCCACTGATATATCCCCTAATGGTCTGTCCTAAATAATAAACTACAGCCCGCAATTATCATCTAATAGCACAAAAATATAAGAAAGTAATTATTAACTAAATGTTATACCTTCTTCTTTTTTTTGTGTTAATGCAAAAAAGTAATTGGTAATAATAGTCTGGCATCGAAATCTCGCGTATCACAATGATTAGAGTTTGATAAACAGGTGTGTAAAAAACAGGCCATGAGTAGAACTCCTCCTGAACTAATACACGCACCTCTTATAACTCGATAAACGTTTATCGTTTTGTTAATCCCCTTTTTTAGGATACAATTCATTTACTATGTTGCTGAGAAACGAACGTGAAGTTTATCTAGAATTACTATGATCCACGTTTTTTACGTTGCATAATGCATCCGTGATCTCTATATTCAAACGTTTTTGCATCGTCATCCGCTTTTTTTTTTCATTACCCTAAACACGCGTTACAAAATGTTCATTTACGAAAATTTAACCCTTTACTTGCACTAAGCACATTATTATATTTTATGATTATTAACCGTTACAATCATCGTAGGTTTATCCACAACTATCAAAATTCTTATTATCCTCTTGAACTACTATTCCTTTTTTTATTCTTTTCATTTTATCGTTAATCGAGCTCAGATATTACAATATTGATCGCTCGCGTAAGACTGCGTTCATATTTTTTTGTCATTTTCTTTAACTATATTTAAAACTTATAACCAAAGATAAAAACAGTATATTAAATATGATATTATTGAATATTGCAGACACTTGTACCCCTTAGTTGATCGTCTTTTTGCTTTTTTTCATGTTTTTTTTACGCTTTTTACTTATTTGTTTCCCTGATAGTCAAGGAAATTTGTAAAACGTTACAAGCAACAGTGTGTGATATTCAAAATGATATCGTTTGGATTCTGAGCTTCGCACTGCGTCGCATCTTCTTTAAATCGAAGATGATTTTATCTAACATCCTTTTTGAGTTTCAGTGTTACATTAGTGTTAGAAAAAAAACAGCGTCAGTGTTTGACACGCATCACTCTCGGTTTTCCCCTTCGATTATACAGTCTTTTTTAAGTAGATGTTATTATGCAATTACTGTGACGTTCAAACTTGTCTGTATTTTTTTTCTGTTTTTTTTTTTTCTATTTGTGATCGTGTGTTTCCATCTTTCCAACGTCATTCTTTTGTTTGCTCTTTAAAGAGCGTTTTATAATGCACCATATCGTGTAAATTATCGATGTCACACCGCTCTATATAGAGTTACACTTGCAATATGTTGATTCGCCATGACCTCGACGATCGCGTCGCGTATACCGTAACAAAATGTACATCCGAATGGATTTGTTGTGTTTGTCGAGGATGCACGATTCAACACCACTGGCCGCGCGCTCGCCTTCAATTGCTCACTTATTCTATCCCATTTAGTGTAGGCAGTGATCTGTAGAATCAACACTTATTAGAAATATAATATAAAATTCATCTATACACATAGTGCAGTCTCTACAGCTGAGGCCATATAGCGGGACTCTATTATTTTACTATAAAAAACCATGAAAGTAAATATATCATACCGTAACTGGAGAAGGGGAAACGTCTATGAGTTTTCCCGATTCGGTGGAATTATTTTCAGGGGGCAAGGTTAAAGAGAACTCGCAACGATGATACATATTAAAATTATAATGCCCTGGATAATTTGTGTGTAATACAAACTTTTTAACACACTGTGTTTTGGCATCGAATAAAACATCCTAAAAGTATGAACGACTTCGGTATAATTTGTTAAACGTGATTTGTGAAATATTTATGGCGGTAAAAAATTCTTACCAGTCCTAAAGTAAAATAGTTGTAAAAGAAATCCGACCGTCTTATTTTATCGCGTTTGTGCGCGTGAGGACTATGAATGCGCATCTTGTCCTCAGCTTTGAAGAACACTCGAGATGGTGCTCCTAAAGCACTCAGCACATCTTCACATGTATCACCAAATAACACCTGTAATGTTAATATATATTACACAAATTAATGAGGTAAGTTTAAACAACAGCTTGAATATTTTTTGTTATATTACTCACTTCATAATACACTCAGTTTATGTAAACAAAGTTTAGACTATACTAAACATACATATTATATTATAAAATTAAATATAAAATGTAACCTCTTTTGTTAAGCAGCGTTTCTTTGGTTCCAATAATACCCTTGTTACAGAGCTACCTTCCGTGAAGAGATGCAATCTAAGACCCCGGGTACGTATTTTATCTCTCATAACATCTGCCTTTTCCAGGTACAGATTGTTATGATAGCAAACCTAGTGAGATATAATATAACATCAGTCTTGTATTCATACATACATATACAGCCTAAGCTATAACACCAACAAAAAATAATTACAAGTGGCAGAGGTGGTGGTGGTGGTGTTTTTAAGTTATGTTCATCAGTTCCCATTCCAGCACCCATGTTACCAACATAAATAGCTGTTTTTGCTACAAGAGGAGAAGTTCCATTTGGAAATTGCAATGACCCTAATCCATGAGCATATCCAGGTTGGAACTTTGAATCAATAGGGAAGTAAAATGATAGTCCCCTAAAGTTCAATACAAATACCTAAAAATAAAATGCAGTCTCATAGACAGTATTTTATTTTCCAGATTTCTGGAAAACCAGTATTTAAACACAAATATACTTGTTTATCGCTGTCATAAACACCAGGGTGAGTTGCTCCAAACGAATGTTCGATCTGTTCGATAGATGGCAAAACTTCTGGCGAATTGAACGGTAAGCCACAGTATTTAAGTTTAACTAGTTTCATATTATAAATTTCAATTATTTTGAGCCTTTGCACCACAGGATCAAATATAAGCCGAACGCCATCATGAGGTAAGTTTATTACTAAATCTACATCTAAAGGATTCTGTAAAATATATTATTCAATATTATCTTGTATGCAAGTACAAAATGTGAAATAATCAAATTTCTATTTACAGGTACTTACACTATCACTATAAAGTACTTGCACTCCCCGTATAATGCCCACTTGAGATTGTATTATTGACACAGATTGAGAAAAATGCATTCCTGAAATAATAAGATCATTAAAATACGTCTTTGGTACTATATACATATCTGTATTGTTTTTTTTTTCTCCCTACTACGCATTATTTCAAACTATATACATATTAATTAATGTTTTACCACAATTAACTCATTTTCATCAAATTTACATATGATAAAAAAAATATTTTAATTCACTGTCCATTTGTGATTAATCATCAGCCTATGAATTGGTAACCCAACAGCAAGAGCTTCAACAATCAGGAAATAGTTGTAAACAATTACATAATAAGCAACAAAATATTCATAACAAGCACCATTTTCTTTGTTTACGCGCGATTGTCAAATGATGTGTTTACAAATAGAACGAAATAGCGTACTACGGATGTAGTCGTATGACGGCAATATCAATTAGACGTGCTAGACGCAGTGAATCGAAGTTCTAAGGATCATTGAACGATTTGCCGACTGATTGGAATAATCTAATCGTTAGAAAATTGTGCGTAATACGACATAGCCACGATACAACACGAGTGGTTTCGTCACTTGCCTAAAATAAATTCCCACTGTTCGCAGCCGAGGGATCTCTCGGGAACCACCTCAAGTTCCAACATTTTATCCTGATTCCCTTCTTCTTTCTTACTTAAACAAACTAGAATCGAACGCACAACGCGTCTCCAAATATCATGAGAACTGCGTTGTTCCTTTGTCTGCGTATCGCACTGTTACTAATCACCAGCTAGCCATATTGCTTTCCAAACAATAAACCTCAACACTCTACTACGGCTGGCAAACTGTCACCGAACAGCTGATACGTACCGCTGAATACAGAAAATAATAAAGACTATCAGGTGTATTTCATTCTACTAGCATGGTATTTTAGCGAAAAACTTCGCTACTCGTGCTAAAGATGTCGCGGAATAAGCATCTCCGTGGGCCAAGGTAGACAGCGGGAACATTCGAGTTCTACATTCCTCTGGCATCGATTAAATTTCATAGTCAACAAATGTATTAACAAATTGGCAACAATACATTTTATCTGAAGTCTCGAGTGCATACTTCACCTAAGTAATAGATTAACACAGTGTACGTTTTGACCGACTGACAGAATTTTAAGACTTTGGAAGTTTAGGATTTTGGAACATTGAAGCTTGAAAATTCTGAAACTTAGATTTTAGAAATTCGAGCTTTGGCATTTAAAAATTTTGTCTTTGTAATGACTGCAATAGTTAACTATTTCTTTATGAATTTAAACTTTCGACTGCTAGAATGAATAACTACTGTGCATGCGCACTGATTATTTTCGAAGTTATTGCACTCAGCAACAGGTAGCGTTTTAAACACAACATGTATACAAGTTTCCCGCCAAAATGAGTGATATTCGCGCATCGAGTATGATCGGAGTTCTGTTTAAAATGTTGAAAGTTTTCTAAGTAAAAGTTGTTTAAAAGTGAACGAGAATACTAAACCATGGATCCGAGCGAAGTAGAATTTCTGGGAGAGAAGCAGTTGGTTACCATTGTGCCGAATTTCAGTTTCGACATGATATATTTGATCTCAGGAACAGTAGGCCCTTTTCGAGCAGGTCTACCTGTCAAAGTTCCGATTTGGTTGGCAGTGAATTTGAAACAACAGCAAAAATGTCGAATTCTTGCTCAAGACTGGATGGATGTTAATAGTTTGAATGAAGCTAAAGAAGATGAAAAGTTATCAAAGTAAGAGGACATACCTTCTTTTCTTTTCATTTTTAAACAACGACTTTATTTTTTATAACATACATCTTTGTTAGATTATTCACAAAAATGCCCAGCAATCACTACATTGATGAAGCACAACTTTTATTAAATGTTGCAAGTGATGATATACCGGATTCAGATGCAATAAGAACAGCAATAAAGGTAGTGTATGATATTAAGTCATTTAGCTTTTAATAACATTTTGATTGCAACACAATCTGAATGCATAACTATGCCTATTCAATTTTAGGATATATGGGACATAAGAATGTCCAAACTTCGTACATCGGTGGATGCATTTTTGAAGAGCGAAGGTCTGCATGCAAAGTTGGATCATCTAACTGCCATGGAAATCAACAGTGTGCGTCCATTACTGCCCCATACTTTAGATCAAATGCTAAGGATTCAAAGTGTATGTATTCGAAAAACTAATCTTTAATTACCAAATTTCTGCTTTAATTTATCAAATAAATTTTATTGCTGCAGGCTGGAGGATTGGTACAATCACAGTATCCAGAGGAATCACAATAAAACTAGTATGTAGATAAATATATATATTTTTTATGGTATAAGTATACAAATATTTGTGAAATATTTTTATTGTTGTATAATGGTATAGGAGTAAATGGTATGGATAATAAAATTACATGCCTCTACGATATACAAATGCAATATAATAGTTTTATTGTTCCTTACTCTTAAGTCATTACATACAGTCACTAGCATCTCAATCACAATTTCTCACTATCACTAAAGGTGTAATAACATCGTATTTACATTGGTAGATCTGTCGGTTCAACGAATTATTCGCTCGTTCATCGCTATGCTTTTTCACAATATTTACATTCCTTAAACTTATAGTATACAGTCCTTTAATAATCTTTGATTTCAATTCTTAAGGGGTAAATTTCGCTTTAGCAAACTTAACGTAGATTGATCGATGCAACTGTACCATCGTAAATCGGTACCATGCATTTCAGTCAACATCAATACGACGTTAAGCTTGTAAAACCGAAATGTTCATTGTACACTGCAGAAAACAGAAACCTACATTACAATGTGATGAGAACTGTTTGGAACCAAAAATAAATACAAGTTTGATATCATCAATGCTTTTTAAGACTTCGAGACTAAACCTGAATAGTTTCTTTTGTGTGATAATATTTTTGAAAAATTCCTTCGAGTGACTTCATTGATGAGTAAACAGATAAAAAAAATCCTAATTGCAGTAATCACATTGTTTGTGTTTTGGGGAATTACTATTGTCTCCTATAATTGTATCTGTAAGAATCTTGTATATGTTAACTCAATTTCGCAACACTATACAACGACGTAAGTACCATATTGTGCCCCGTATATAAAGTACTCCGCGCTATCACACCACGTACACACGACCGATGTTAATAAATACGAAACATCGTTAATCGTTTACTAGATTAACATTACATGTAAAATAAGAAATGCGTATAAACCATATCGAAACGTTTACGTCTGTATCGCGACGACATTTAGCATATTATGTGGAACGGTAGCAAATTGAGTTAGTATGATACATCGCCGGAGAATAATGCTTATCAACCTTACTAAACAGCCACGATTTTGCTAGGATCAACCTTTACTCGTATAAACATCGTATTGTCTTTGACGAAGTGTCGCTTCTTCACCATTTCATGAGAAACGAATCGAGGAAAACCAAAACCAAGAGAATCGGGTTCACGACTGGGCCTTTGGAAGTTCTTCCATGTTGGATCAGGTATGAAGCTTTCCACGATATTGCAAGCTTTCTCCGCCACCACCGTCTGGTCAAATATGGTGAAAGACACACTGTGAGAGAATGGCCATCGCAACAGAGCATCATACTCCCCGGGAAGAATCTTGATGTAAATGGAGATGTGACTTCCTTCGCCGGTTCCATTTCCATTTAAGAAAACTGATGCCTGTAATGATTACCCTTTATGAGAAAATCTGTACAATACTGATCAGTGCTTTAAAGATAGATAGGATAGGTGACAATATAACATAGAATTGTAAGACATTGTCGTTTCTTTACCTGTAGCTTATAACCATATTGACTAGTATAAAATGGAGGACTGACAAGTTCCATTCCTTCCTTGGCCTTCGCCTCGGACATTTTCGCACTGTAATCAGTGATCTTCCATATAAGCGTGCCTGTGTAATTTAACGACAACTTGCTAATTGCTGATTTCAGACTGGTTATCTGGTGCTGCTGTTTGGTCACCACGCTGCACATCAGGCTCAAGTGCATTTTCGCCGACTCTTCCAGATGTTTGTCCAACGAGAATCTATTTCCCTGTGTCAACAAAAGTAACATTTTATATCGATCAAACTGGGAGAGGAGATAACAATAAGAAAATTGGACAAGTAGTATACCTTGAAACGACAACCAGCGTCCTTAAAGGTACAGGACAAAAGATGCGTGGTGCAGTGGTCTTTCAAGTGGACTTCCAGATCCTCCCTCGGTAAAACGGCAGTTTCACAACGATGAGGACAAGCCACTGGAAAACGGCCACACTTCGCGTGATGAGCACCCAACGTGTCAAACACAAACTCTTTGTTGCAATAACGACAGGCTACCAGTCTTTTCGCACATTCGCCCAGCTTGTGTTGACTGAGATGCCTTCTCTGCACCTTCATGCCGCATTTGTTCTCGCAGTACAGTGGCTCGTAGCCGCATGTTCCTGTGTGTTTCTGGAAGAAAAACAAACGATAAGGATCTACAGCTTTTTGAAGGGTGAGATTCACACTTTGATTGTAGAGTCTTAAAATTTCTTTGAACATCTGGTTAACTATTGAAATCATATTCTTGTAAAGACATTACGAAGTGTAAAGAACTACACGTGTAATGAAGTGTATTTAAAAGATGTGTAGTCACAATAAAATTTTTAAATGTGATAACTTAGTTACTTGTTAGCAATGTGTATTGAAGAAAAAATGAATTCTAAGAGCGCAGTTTAACTCATGTTTTCCCTTCTTTTTATTCGCAGCGAGTTAACGGCTGGCACTCGATCGCGATTCTCTAATTAAATGCAACAGCGGTTACCTCGAGTGTGTGACCGGTGAATTCTTTGGCACAGAAGTCGCAGCGAGCTCGTCGTTGAGCACAAGTGTACTTCAAATGGTCCTCCATGAGTACACGAGGGATCATTGCGCCGCATTTGTTGCTGCAGGGAACCGCATCGTGCTTGCAGGTATTCAGGTGAGCCTAAACAGGATAATGCGATTTTTACAATGACGCACCCAGCACGCATTCCTTCTCATCGTTGCTCCTTCGATTATACGCTCGCCGTAACAATTGTGGAAACATGGGAAAATGAACTATCTACGAGGATCAGCATTATTAATTCTTAACATTGTTGATCTCCTTAAATTTTGTAAAACAGTATTCTATGAATAATTTTTAGATATTTTCATTTAACACTTTTGCTCTGGAATTTTTTGAAACTTTAAAATTTAAGAGACAGAAAGTAATCAATATTTTTCTATTGTAGCAAATATAAATATTGTTTTTTGATTATAGAAATTTTGCAATTTTCTCTGCTTTATTAACAAATGTTTTGAGTGAACAATTTGTGATTTTGAAAACCTTAATTTTAATTAGTTTATAGTACAGAGTAGTGTAGGTTACGTAGGTCATTCTTATGCATAATTCATACTGTTTAGAGTTTAATATATTACTAACAAAGATCCGCGTCGATAATTGTTCTCACAATTGACCGGAAGACCAACTCAACCTAGCCGAGTGTGTGGGAGTTAATGTGCCAAGAGCAGTTCAACGACCTATCACGCAAAGTCATTCAAGATCGCAAACACTTAATGAAACGATTTCGAAAGTGTGTAATTAAAGAAATCTATTTAACCAAATGAGGTTGACCTTGGAATATTCTCAACGTCTCCTATTTAACTCTTTAAGAATAGTCATTTGTAAATGCTATACAATTTATCAAACTGTTAAAGTTATTTATATAATACATTTTTTTTTAAAAGAAATTCAAGGTTGATTGCTGAAGTTAATTTTTCAATGATAAAATTTCAAAGAAAAGTGCCTCAAATACTATTGCATAGGTCTTGAAAGCTCTGATTGAAAATCTTAATTTTTACTGATTTCACAAGAAATTACCTTCAATTTCCGAAGTTCATCCGACCACTTGCACCCATCCTTGTGATGAATGCAGTACACAATCGACCCCATTATTGCCTTCTCTGCTTCCAAGTCCTGGAAATTCTGAAACACCAAGCATCGATCTTAGCCAAGTAATTTCTTGATGAGGTCATAAACATAAATCTTACGTTCTACGATATCTAATCTCGATCGTGTTAGCAATTACTATAAAATGCAACAAAATGGCTGCTATCGATGAATCAGATTCACAGCTTAACTAATCGAGGTTATAAACAAACACCAAAAATTACAGTCTGAGAAAGGTTACTTCTTTCGATTGTTCCATTTGAATTGCACTAGAAGAGCGGCCCCGTTATGCCATAAAAGTTAAAGCCTGTTTCGTCATAATTTGAAGAGCAGGCGTGAAATACGCAACTCATTTCGAGCAAGAAATTAGCACTAAAAGATTCTCTCGCTTGTGTAGACTGAACAAACATTTTATTCCTGATAACTCCAGTTCCACTAATAAAGTCAAGGATCCACAGTAACGAACGTTTCTATTCAAATGTTCGATCGCTTCTTTTTTTATGGAAACCAATAAATTGTCCGATAAAGTTCATTAGGTCTGGTTCAAACAGCCTGAACTTTCTCCGGAAACGCACGCCATGAAAACGCATTGGAAATTCAGAATATGTTCGAAACAATACAAGTTACTTCATCCTTAATTATCATGTCTTTTGTTAGCGATTTCTCGTCCCAGACGGGAGATTCTATCGATAAACGCTTTCATTGTTTCAGCGTTAAACAAGAATGTCATCGATTAAATTTAGATAACCGTTAATATCGTTTCAGTTTGAATATTCAGCTATAAACAGCAAAAGATTAACAACATCGACAGGACGCAATAAACAAGCAAATAACTAGTTCGAGTAATAAAACGACGATAAAACAAAGAGGAAGAAAGAAACGACAGGAGCACCGATAAATCAAAATCTATTAGTGGAAAACTTTCTTCGGAGGCGTCGTGGACATGTGTGCGTCGGGGACAACATTCCAATCCTTTATAGAATTTTCATGTCGCGTTGCTGTTTCCAGGAAGAACGTTCACCATGTTGAACGACGGGTCGTGACGGTTTTCGGAAATAGCGAGATTCAATAATAACCCTGATGATGCAGGAGGCTAGGCGCCCCGTACCGAGAAACCATGCGGGAGGCGAAAACTAGAATAAATTTAACACGTTACGCGCGGCGCATTCGAAATAATTATTGCTTCCATTAACACTCCCTTTCTCGCATTTCCACGTCACATCTACGTTGGAACGTCCTTAGAATTTTGCTGGGCGATTAGAGATACAGCGACGTTAGATATTTAGAGATACAGAGATGTTAAGGATTTATGATGTAGAGATTTGAAGATGTGATTTGGGTAAATGGATGTTTAGACACATAGAAATGTAAGAATACAGATATTTGAACATGCAGGAATTTGTAGATGGAAGGATTTGCAAATGTTGGTACAGAGATTTGAGTATAAAAAGATGTAATGGTATATTTGATACAAGGATTGAACAATACATATAGAAATTTGGAGATGTAAAAATCTGGACAAATAGGTATTTGGACACTGGATATGTTCGACAGAATTGTATCAACAATTGTAACAACTTGTGGAAGTACATCTATGTACTTAAAAATATAGTGAAGACCAGAAGTACAGAGATCTGGGAATATAATCTTGAGATGTATAAACGTAACTATTGGTATAACACGCAAGTTCGTTTTTGGATAAAAATTGAACACTTTGTCTCTCCCACAAGAATCTAAATTTGCATCAATTCCTTCAGTGTCCTACATCTTGATGAATTTCATGGAGGCACACCCGGTATGCAGAAGAACGTCTGAAGGTGCCTGCGAGTTGAAACCTGCACGACCGGCAAGGTCGAGGAACCTAACGCAACCAGCCACCGACAGCGAGATATAAACACCGCCAGGAATGGAAGAGACAGACCTACCTCTTCAGTTTCGAGATTGCAAAAAAAGGACGATCATGACGAAGAAATAAGAACACCGTCGTGATACCGGGAATAAAAATACACTTGCACTGGATCGAGTCTGGATCTTGCTTCTTTTACGTGTCTATTCAAATACACCTAGATATTCAAGGTAAAACGAAGACGAGACGTCTGAATGGGAATACCGTACGCTGAACTTCGACTTCCTATTGACTAACTCTCCAAATACGTCGCATAGTTTCGATCCGATGATCGTCATATTTGTAATTCATTACAACTCTCATTATCTTATGACAACAAGATAATTCTTGTTATTTGCGTTACCGATTGTTCTTGAAATGTACGTTTCTGCGGAGTGCCAGCCAAGCAAATTGCTTGTGACTAATGCAGCTGCGACGAATGTGCTTGAATGCAAATGACCCTTTGGCTCGCGGTTCTCCCTGACCCTTTTTTCCAGGAAGCTCCATGATGCCTTCACCAAACGAATTAGAATACCGACATCGGGCTGACATCATGGATAGAGCCTCCTGCTCGTCTGCTGCTGTTAACACAGCGGTTACAAGTCGTCCTGACGTCACGGCGAAATAACGGACACGATCTTCGCGTACGTTCCACTTATTCTCGAGGATGAGGATGACGATCGTTGTGTACTCGCAAGAAATTCCTAGCTCAGATATACGCGGAAATGTCGCGGAGAAAACGACACTATTCTGACGGTGTCAGGAAACAGTTTGGAAAACTACATTCTAAAAAATAGACGATATTGGTTCAAGTAAGAATTTAAAGAGGATACTGGTTTATTAAAATCATGTAGGAGTAATTTGTGTAGGCTGCATATAGTCAAATATAAATTCTTTTATGGAGTTTAACACATTTACAACTCTTTGCAGATTACATAATACACGGTTTTTCAATTTGCAAATTGAATCATGACACCAATGCCTCGTGCAGTTTGGAAATCTGGAAGGACCGGGAGTATTTTAATGAAACGGAAAGCAGTTTGACGGGAGTAGTGTCCGGTATTCGAAAAATCTTCAACCGATATTAGCGATGCACAGATATGACGGTTACGCATTCGAATCCAACGGGCGGATCTCCTCTTTTTTCGTCATTCGAAAGCACGACCTTGACAACTCGATGACCAAGGATTATCATATCGTATTCTCGGAACGCTGCGCTCGATGATCCGTTTCGAGCGTGCTCGAAATTTCAAATTTCACGAAATGTTGTTCCAACCATTGATATCAAGATATTTTAATTTACTTGAGAGGCACACTACGAGGAATGATAATGCTATACATAACGGGGAAGAGAAATTAATTTGATTTGAATGAGTTAATAAAAAGAGGATGAACCAGTTTATTTCTGATGCCACGGTTTAGATTTAACATACATTTCTAAGTGCGATATGTTTGGTATATTTAGTCGGATTAAGCCTTAATTATGCAACGCGAGATAAAACGTATCGCTGTGTTGCTAATATGATTCAGGCTTTTTTAATTATCATAGCTTAGAAACACATGGAGGAAAAATTGACCTATTGACATTTTAATGTATGGTACAATTTACTGTAGTTATTAAAGCGTGTGTTAATACTTTTGAATAGTAGATACAATACTTATTGCTGAATAAAAATAATGACAAATTTAATTTTGTCAGTGCTACATTTGACCCTGTTATGGTATCAAAATGTTGAACATTGTATTAAATTGGATAAACATAAATTTAGACAAGATTCACTGAATCTGATCTGTTAAGAAGAAGAAAGTTACCGTTAACAAAAAGGGAAAAGTTGAATTCACAGCGAAGAAAATGATCTACGATTCTTTGTTTTCTCGGTTCTCGAACACACGTTACAGCTGTAACGTGGGATTAAAGGGTTACAAAGTTCACGACCCGTGAACGTCCAACTAGAATTTCAATGAGAGTATTTTAATTTCAAGTCGGTACGTTGTTTTTTCCCCTCGAAAACCGACCAGAAACAATCTCTTTCTAGGAAAGAAACATTAATTCACTTCCACGATATCATCAAAAAAGCATCAGCGTGAAAACAATATACATCAGAACACAATAAAGGAATTGAATAACTGAATGAATTACACGATTCCGGAATTCTGTTGTCGATTAACGTGTGTTCGATCATATTTGTGTTCAGGTATGAAATGTTCATAAGTGATGACTCGCAATTTCGGGAATCATCTAATATTTGCAAGTTGACAATCATCGAAATTGGGTGTACTAATATTATTTGTTTATTCATCGGATGTATTTATAAGAAAACTTCAACTGGGAGAAGACCGATAGCCTTTTATCTCGCGTACGCCTTCTTTTCTATCTTATCGTACTGAAGGAATTCACAAATATCCAAAATTCATCTGAATCTCGAAGAATATTACATTTTACGAAAAAAAACTCAGACTTGAGCATCTCAATTTATCCACGACAGATGTAAGATTGCAAATTTAGTTGTCAACCTATAAATAAAACATCTCAACAAGTTTGCAGCTACGTTAATTATAAAAAGTTGCACCCGTTTCCAATTAAAGAGCCAAGGAACCTTACGGAACTCTAACAATACAGAGTTCTTCCAAAAGTACCCGGTAATGAATGTGCACTTGCATATAAGAGCTAGCGCGTTCACCGAGCCCTGTTAAACGTAATTTCTATCGAGATTGCTGTCTCGTACGCCTATTTCTGAAGGCGAGCAGAACAAGATGTTCATTACGATGGAATGTGCGGGGGAACAATGCTCGAAGGAACAACAAACACCGCAGAACTTCCGGCCAAGATGAAGGCGGTGGTCGCTATGGGAAGAGGAGAGGAGCCTGCTTTTAAATTAACACGCCGTAATTACCACGACTCGCAAGCATCCACGTTATCTCGCATTCCTGAACACGTGGGTCACAAGTGACTACAAACATAGCTTAATAAGAGCTGACTGCGACGCAGCCTCTTAAATTCTTTCGGAGCTAATTTGGTGACAGTCCCCTTCTTTTTAACCCCTCAAATGTGAGAAACGATGTCGTTAATAATTCTAATTTGGAAACCCGATTACTTGGAAACAAATATACAAAAATGTTTACGAATCATTTAAGCGATTAAGAAAAGAATTTATAACTGATAATGACACATATGTAAACGAGAAGAAAGTTTATTGTTTATACGGATTTAAAGAGAATCTTTATGCCGCGTACGGTCACGTGGTGCGCAATACGGGTGCGCAGAACTCAATACGCGATCGATCTATATACGCGGCAATTCGAACGTGATAAAAACTAAAAGTAGTGACACATTCTTATACCGTTAGAGGACTGTTGATCTCTGTCAACAGTATACGCAATAAAATATCAGTATGCGAAGATAAGAGAAACCGAGGTAACAGAACGGTCTCCGCAAGTATGCGTGCTATTTCCTGAAGATTACGCATCAGCGGGAGGCCATGACACTTCCTGCGATAATTTCCTGTATCGTCATCATTTGACAGTATCTCATCAAACTATCATTCTATAATCGTAACATTCTGGTCAAGTTTATCTTTTGTTAACAAATCCTTTTACTTCGACAATGATTCTAAAAGGCTGTATCTTTAACCATGAAATGTTTGAATAACTGGCACTGTCGACTACTAACACGCTTCCACGAATGCATTTAAAGCAACTTGAATATATCTGAACATTTCCTGAGACCTTACCGGTGCGCAACATGTACTAAGCTTGCTGGATTTCCTATCGAACTTTTTGTTTCCAATCGTTACCCTCTTAACCTATTCTTTGCTCTTAATCGAGTGGCGTACCACGTAAATCAATTATACGACCTTATTTCTTCTAGCCCTTTCGTAACGGTAAATACATTAGTCTCGGCAACAATAATTAAATTCTTTGTTCCGCTTAGAATTTACGTCCAATACCGAGGGTCGTAATAAATTTTATTATTAATATGGACAATCTTAAGGGACTCTATGGAACGAAATAAGGAACTCCGGAATTTTAGGACTTGTGGAATCTTTCAACTGTGGCATTTTGGAATTTTGGGACTTTTCAGAATCCTCAGACTTTCGGATATTGGAATTTTGTAACGCTAGAATTTTCAGACATTAGAAATTTAGGACTTTGAGAATTTGAGAACTATGGAATTCTACACATGCGAGTATGAAGACACTGATACTTTAAAACTCTGAAAGGAATTTAGAATTTTTTGGGACTCAAATTTAAAGATTCCAAAATTTTGAGACTCCCACATAGAACGCTGAAATCGCAATAATAAATATTTTGCATATTATTGTTAATTATTTGCTTGAAAATTGAATATAATCGGGCGAGGTGACGAAAGAGCGAGGTGCGAATGATCAACGAATCTATTTTTCGCAAGAGAATCAAGTTGCATCGACACATAGTCGGTGGATCGCGCGAGAACAGAAAGCGGAGCCGATAGCAGTACGGAGGTGCACGAAGGAGGCCGAACGGGTTCGGAAGCAACCGAGGCCATCTGTTACGCTCGGTTCCCACGCTTCCGCCGTCGCCTTTCCCCGCCTTTGGACCAGTCCTCATCGGTCCTTTTTCCTCCGACACTGTCGGCTCTCGCTGTCGGTTTATTTTATATAGCTGGAGAACGCCTGGACGTCTTTAAACCGCGACTCCACGTTTTCTGTTACGAGGCTAAACTTTAGTCCATTACGGCTGGTGTATCTGCGAGACCGGCGACTTTGCACACTCGGTTTCGACGCGTTAAGTAAAAGTTACGGCTCGTCTTTTTAAAAATCCCGCCCGAGCAACGGTCCTTTTATCTCTTTCGGTATCGTCTTTGTATCGAGAACAAGTGCCTCGTTGCCTCCCTCTTGCAATTTATGCGTTTGAACATTCAGAGACTTAGAAATTGAAGTTGCGAATTTAGAAAGTTACGTGTTTGAAAATCTGTGAGTTCGAATTTGCACCCCCTTGTCCGAGGAAAACATGCGAGCACGTCTGTTACCGTGGGAGAAGTTAGATAAATTTAGTCAGGCAGCTTCGCTTTCTCCGATTTGTTCGTCGAGCCGTCCGCGATACTTGAAACTGGTCCATGTACCTTCCTGGTAAAACCCGGAAAGGGGTCGTTTTTCTAACAGAAGAAAACCGAGCGCAGATACCGATCTTCCTTTCTAATTTAACGCCGCTTGTAGCCGGACTTCCCACGATGAATATGGTATTCTCGACAAGTATTTTAATTGTCATCTCTTCCTCGAGACAGTCACATGTTCGAATTCGTTTACGAAGAGAAAAGAAGTCATTTCGGTAGCCGGGCAGCACGTGCCGCCTGCAGCCGTGCCATTGTCATCATCTGGAGACTATGTTTACGCAAACGAATGGCCAGAAACGACCCCCGCAGAAAGTTGCCACTCCTGACCACCAGTCGCTCCAAACCGGCTGTTTTTAAACGTGTTCGCACAAAGGGGATCGTAAACGTGCCGCACGTGTGTTGGCAAAGCGTCGCCAGCGGGGCTGTAGGACGATTAAACTAACCACAAAAAGAGAACAACTCGATTCCCCAAATACCCGGTCGATATAGCTAGGGGAACCGATGACAATGTTGAGTGACTTCCAACGACCCCCTTCTTGTTTACCGATGAATAAATTTGATTTACTCAGTTAAACACATATGCGGGATTCGAGGGAGGAAAACATGATACGTGCATCGGGTATTTAAACAACTGGATGTGAATGACCAATGGTCATTATCGCTCTTTCAGATTCCACGTATTATGCTGACTTATATGATACATTAGATTTTGTTACCTGATTAGGTTATATTATACTAGGTTAGGCTGTAGGTTATGTTAATGTTAAGTTTTATTACTAGTTCACTGTTATTTCCACTGTCACAGTTCACTGTTAGTTTACTGTAAATTAAATCCATGTCGAGTTTTCAAATTATTAATATTAAGTTAGATGAAATTATATCAGGTTAGAAAAGGTAGGTACAATTGTTAGGTTAGTGTCATCACTCAAATCTATCAAGTCAGGTTAAATGTTGTCAGGTAAGGTTAGCATAACATCATGTATGAATTGTTAGGTTAAGTTTCATTCATGTCTGCCAAATTGTATTAAACTACATTAAGTTCAAGTCAACTCTGGTTAGGTTACTCTCAAACTATAAAATCACGCTGTATGTAGGTTTACCTACTTGCATGCCAGTAAAACCGTGTTACAGTGTATTACTCCTGGCGATATACGAGGATGTGCAGGAATCTAATTCGCTCCCGAAGATCGATACACCGCCACATTTGGTAATCGTCGTATGCAATCGATAACGAAGGGACAAACCTGCGAAGCCGAGTTTGGAAAGGCTTGCACGACAAATACACAGTTCGAAAGCATGTCACCGGCTGTCGCGGCATAAATCACGAGTACAGTCGGCACGATTAGAAATTCTTCTTCTGGGAAACATGTGGCGGTGGACAAACAAGAGAACCCGTTTTATCGTTCATGTTTGAATATTATGACAATTTTTGATGTTTTATCGTCCAAATTCTACATAAGTTGAAAGAATATGCTGCTAGAAAGTAAATGATACAATGCGAAAACAAGGTGGTCGGTATGAATGCACAGCAACCCTCTTTTGATGTCGAAGATTTATTCGGAGCTACACGAGAGTGCTCACGGTTCGATGGGTCGCAGTCCGTGTATTTGTCTCGATAAGAGTGAATACGTAATGGGGACCTCTCCAAGAAACAAAGTTGGCCCAACAACACTGTCACGATACGGAATCATGAATGGCACTGTTGTAAACGATATCGAAACGCAACCCCCCGTTTCCGTTTTGTCCAATAATAGATTTCCCCCATCCTGTGGTTTCCCTTTATTCGCATGAAGATTAAGTTACGCGACTGCTCGGGGCGGTTACGGAGTTGAACGTAATAAGCAATACTCGAGCGAAGTTACAATAGAAATAATTGTGTTTTAAAATTAGAAGCCATTAGCAAACTCATTTCGAGGCAGGTCTTAATGGAGCCTACTTAAAATGCTAATCCCCGTTATCTTTCGCGCTAATATCGCGTTTCTCTTAATAGGACACGAAAATCTATGATGCGAAGGTGAAGAATCGTATGGGGTACGAATGCATGGTGAAATGCATAACCAGCCGATTAACCCGTAGCTGCTCGAAGCGTATAGCAACAGACCGTTATCTGAAACACGTATGACGATAAACTTGAAACTCTGCTCCAGTATGTTCGAGGAACGACCTGCGTGGAACTTGATATGCCAAATATAGTTATTATTTACAATTGCTCAATTATTCGTATCGAATAACTCTTACGTTCACCCTGCCAATTTTTATTCGATCACTTTGCTACCTACTACGTGATCCGTGTTCTAATTTCATTTCGATCTTTGCCCGAGGATGGTAACTTCAGATGTTAATTTACTTCAAATTAATGCAGAGGTTAGTTTTAAAGCTGTCGCCTTGTAAAGATGTTTCTGCTGATTTTAATGAAATGGGGAGTGATAGACAATTTTTGAGGATGCTGGTTTTGAGAAACAAGTCAGAAATCGCAGAGGAGTGGAATGTTGAGTGGCGCCAAAGTTGCGAATTTCAAATTTGTTTTGGAGTTAGAAACTTTCCATTACTGTAAACAAAGAAAGTATCTGAGAATACATTTCAGAAATTTCCTCAAAATTCCTTAGACCTTCTTAACCTTCTATAGAGCTATCATTTCCCAACTTTCATTAAAATCGAGAAATTATAACGCTGAGATTGCAAGTTACAGTATAAAGTGGGAATACAGTACGAAAGCTAAAAACAGTATACTTCGCTAAAATCGATGGGACGCCATTTGTCCCTATGGACTACAAGAGGGTTAATGTACTTAATCATAACGTCATATACTTCAAGCTTCTTGCAATGGTGTCAATAATACTGTCACCAAATACCGAGAAGCCTGAAATATCCGAGGCTTGCAAAATGTTAAGAAGCAAAAAAAAAAGAAGATATCAAACCTCGTCGGTAATAATCGGTGCCTTGTCCATGTTGTCGTTGATGGGACTGGGTGGCGACGTGGGGCTAGCACTGGGGCTCACATGAAACCCCTTCGATTCCTTGGCAGGCCTCTGCGGGGACACCCTCGCGGGGAAGCTCAAGGTTTTCGTCCACTGCGACAAACCACGCACCATCTTTTCTTGTGAAATTTCACCGGGTAACAGTAATTTACGGTACAGTACGCGACGGCTCTAAGAGTGTTTTGCACCCGCGATTATTCAAAAATGTTGGACCGATATCGGCATTTGCTCGTCTCTCGGTCGCGCAATCTTCTCGGTGGCTCGAAATTCACTTTGGAACGTTCACCGATCGCTCATAAATATTAATCAACGTTTCGAGAGATCGGCTGACGTGTGTATCCGTGTGGTGACACGCATGGAAACACTGTGGGTCGCACGCGCGCCAGCAAACGCATGCCACGAAGTTTACTCACAGACTGTTGGCAGTCTGGGCAGAGTCGTGTCGGGTCGGTTCCCTCGACGGAACGGTCGCGTCATGCCCGCTGGACCAAGCGCGCTGATTGGTAGATTCGATGGAAAGCGACGGGTTACCGGTGCCCGACAAGGACGGCCACATGGAAAATGGCCAATGGGGTAGTTTGCGGCAACGGGAGCGAACGAGACCGAACGAACGGGAATCAAACACGATGAACCGCGATCGCGATATAATTTTCAAAGCCACTTTACATCCACCGTGAAGGGATACGTGTCTTGTTGCTCCTCGTCCGAGTTCGTTCAAGCCAACTCGAGGAAGAAGAGAACGAGAAGATGGATAATGTCGGTTGGCTGGACGGAGACAGCCAGAGACGGTGAATGAAGGAACGTGTGAAAGAGATTATCGGTTATGTGGCACAAGTACGGTCAACGCTGACTTCTTACAGCCGCTTAGAAACTTGCTTCGAGTATTTTTGTATTCGGATCATGGGTTTATTACTGCTTACTTCTCTTGCTCTTTTAATTCCCTTCCAGTTTTTTATGGATCCATTCATGTACTGCTTCGCTTTGGGATGTTCATAGTATAAAATCGACGTACTCGTTTCACGAATCGATATGTCGTATCAGTAGGAAGTTTAATTCGCGGTATACAATGATAAATTTGTCGCGTTCTACTTCGCCCAAGTTCAACGACTTCTCTAGTCACCCTAGCGATACCGATATCGATCGTTGACTATCAATAAACTATCAATAATTGTAATCGATCGCCACACCTCTGTCACATACCTCGGATTATTCGAATAGTTCAACGAAATCGAAAACCGCAAATTAATTAGAGTAGCGGAAGAAAGTTGCAGAAGTAAACAATGCGATAAATCAGCATAATTTTGCAAAGCTAATTCTTCGTAAATATATGTATCATACGAATCAGAAGAAAGCCGAGCATAGAAATCGGGAAGGATTTTTATTCAATTCGGGATAGTTAGATTATATAAATAACTGAAAGGGTAGAAATTTTATGAGTGATTTTTTAAACTATCTTCAATTCACCTACGCATATTTTGTAGGTATATTTTGTATATTGTGTTGCTATTTTGTAACTTGTGTTACCTGTGAACTATAGATAATTTAGGTACAGCGTGACTCATCGAAAATACTGGAAATCAGATTAAGTATGAAGAATATACGAATGTAAGCAACGTTAAACGCAGGTAGCAGGCAACTGTATTAAAGCGGTACTTTTACTGGCACCCTTTTCTGAAACAAAGAATTTGTCGGACGCGTGATCGGTAAAGACACTCGTGTTGCCAACTGCAGGTCCCCGAGACTGGAGGGGAGTGAAACGACATTGTAAGGCCCGACCGGGGAGGCATGTTCCTTACATTCAGCCACGTTCAACCGTAGTATGTGCACGGACAGGATCTAGCCAGCTGCGGCCTTCTTCGACCTTCCCCCCACCAGCCCGGAATCGAGCCTTCTGACCAGCTTCACGAACCGGTACCGGTCTTCTAACAAGCTACATCCGCGAAGTCCCCGCCTTCGATCTTCATGAGACACTATCTCGTGAAGGACAGCCGAAAATTGCCCGCCTCCGTGCTTTTTGTCCTCCGGAATTTACGAGAGGACCGTACTACAATTATACCTTAAATGCGTCGAACGTCTTCGGACCAGCCAGCGTGCGTTTAACTTTGGACAGAAATATTTTTGCAACTTTCGGAGTCTTTAATTGCAACAGTTTGGGACTTGGGAGTCTTTGAAGTTGGGGGTTTTGGGGGATTTTGCTACTTTGGAAATTTGGGATTTTGGGACCTTAGAGACTTTGGGACTTTAGGTCTTTGGAACCTTGGGGGATTTTAGAACTCTGGGACCTTAGAGTTTTGGTATCTTGGGATTTTGCTACTTTGGAGGTTTAAGATTTTGGGACTTTAGGCCTTTGGAACCTTGGGACTTTGGAATCTTGGGATTTTGAGGACTTCTGGGACTTCTGGAATTTGGAGGTTCTTGAATTCTAGAACTCTAAGACCTTAGAGTTTTGGCAACTTGGGATTTTGAGATTTTGCTACTTTGGAATTTTTAGATTTTTGAGTTTCAACATTGCAGGTCCTTAGAATTGTACTTTGGAAATTTGGGGCTTTTAAATTTTGAAACAATGCTGCCTACAAATTTAAAAATTGTGAGACCTTCATATGGTAAGACTTGAAATAAAACTTCACAACCTTGTGTCCTAAGAAATTCAAACCCCCAGTTAATATTAGAACTGGTGACACTGAAGTTCTAGAACCAACCTTAAAAGAAATTTATGAAGTATCTAGGGTAACCCTAATAAACCTTGTAGAGTCTCAAAGGAGTCATAGCTTCTTCCAAACCCCATGACTCACTTTATTTTTCTTTACACTTTTAAATTCCTTGAAGCTTTTCCCTAACTGTCTAAACTCTTCCACTCCTGTAAAATATCAAAGCGTAACAGAGTTATCTACCTTTACTATACAGACATCGATAAAGGTAAAACCTCTAATTTAAATTTTAAAATGCACCCGCATGGTTTCGAGTTCACACCATCTGTTCTCATTTCCCAGCTTCGTTTCTTTCGCTGGAAATTCCTTTTAACCATCAGATAAGCCAGTATTTGTCCGTCACCCTTCTCAGTGGGGTGTGTCTGTTCTAAATTTCATTGCCCGTAGGGCGGGTCGTGTCGAATTCAGAGCGTGTCCCCATGAATCGACTACCGGTGAACATTAATTAGCTTCACATATGTTCTTGCGTTCGCGAAATACTGTTCGTGTCAGCTTCAACCCTTTTTGGAAAATTACTGAGCTTATACATAACGTAAGTTATGTAGAACTTGAAAGAGAACTTGTAAAAAATATTTAAAAAGAACTTATCAAAAAATATTTGGCTTAAAAGAGAACTTGTAAAAAAATTTATCTTAAAAAAGAATTTGTTTAAAAAAGAATTAATTCAAGAATTTATTTAAAAAAAAGAATGCTGCAAAAATGAACTTGTGTTTTAAAATTCATTTTAAAATGAAACGTCTGTCATTAAGGATGTTAGAGTAATTTTTGATATGTCAAAGTTTGCATAAATCATCCGCGTTGAATATAGTTCAGCAGTTTGACATGCGCGGACGAAGTTAAGGGTTCTTTTATTTAAACTCTGCAACAGGTGCACCGTCAGGTCGTATTAATTCCCCGGAGACGTACTGCAATTTTACAGACCTGATATTCACGATCGTGCACCTTTTGAACCTTTTTTATACACAGGGCAGGTGTCTCTCCCCTCCTCGCACCCATAGATCAAAATCTTTTCTCCTGTTGCCTCCAGTCACTTGTACGGAATATATTTTTACTTCACGCTGTTTTTTAATGTATCTGAACAATATACAAACTTGTACCATGTTCGTAACAATTGTTAAATCCTTTCTAATAAATTATTTAATTATATTTTGTTCTTTATACATTCATAAAATTTGGAACATTTGCACTATTATCATATAGGAACATATTTCATATGTTATTGTATCACATACGAAAAATAAGCTATGAACAAATATCATATCACTCAGAATATTATAAAAATCATCTAAAATATTAATTACCTCGAATATCACCTACAATTTGATTTTACTTCTCTTTTATTTTACTTGAAGTTAAGTTGTACATTTATTTCTTCTCCTACCATTCCGCCTCAGAATCATTCCAACTCAGGTTCCGATCAGAAATTCCTTTTCACATACTTTCGTTAAAAAGTCCGATAAGATTACAAGATAAGTAGGTTAATACTTAGAAGCCCAGTAAATTAAAAAGTGGAAAGTTGAATATTCGAAATGAAGAATAACAATCGTAAATTGTATTCGATCTCGTTTTCCAATCACGCGATTCCAGGCCACTTTTGCTCGAATATCCTCACGTTGATGCAACTGGTGCATAACGTTTCTCCTGTCTGGAGATATCCTTTAACAACCAGTTTCTACGATTTTCAGATCCCTTCGTTGTAGTCGCGAGGTATGCGTTCTCTTTGACGTTTAGTCCAGTTTTGCATCCGGCACAGGTAGATACTGGGGAAAGGTCGAGCCGTCGACCTGAATTACATGATGGTTACGCAATTATTGTGGACAACTACTGCGCTTTTTATGTTGCGAGGCTGACAAGAATAGGAGATCCGATTCGATTGAGTCAACGACCTGTTTTGGATTTTAATGTTAGGAGACTTTCAAATGTATCTTCAATTGTACCTCTAATACATTACCTAAACATTGAAACTGAGTAAGCTTGAAATATCACAAAATAACCTCATAGGTTTCTTCAAAATGTCTTCACAATTGATTGCTCAAAATGTTCATGTTCAAAAGTACTTCTAAGTCCATCCACATCAAGGAACCTTTTAAACAACGTCTACAATGTCCTCATAACTGAGTGATTGCTTAAAATGTCCACATCTAAAAATACTCCCAAGTCCATCAGATCAAGAGAAGCCTAAACAATGTCCAAAGTAAAATTCTAACAATTGCCCAAACAGCGATTGAGTTAGGTTCAAATTGTCTTCACAACTGATCGCCCAAAATGTCCATGTTCAAAAGTGCTTCTAAGTCCATCCACATCAAGAAACCCCTAAACAACATCCAAAATATCCTCACAGCTGATTAATTGTTCAAACTGTCTACGTCCAAAAGTACTCCCAAGTCCATCACATCAAGAGAACCCTAAACAACATCCAAAATGAAATTCTAACAATTGACCAAACAGCGATTGAGTTAGGTTCAAACTCCCCTAACAACTGATCGCTCAAAACGCCCATATCAAAAAGTATCCCCAAGTCCATCACATCAAGAAACCCTAAACAACGTCCAAAATTCGAACAATTGCCGAAACAGCGATCGAGTTAGACTAACATTTGTTCAGTGATTGCATCTCACGTTGAAATGAACCCTCGAGTGACATTGAATGAAATTCATCCCCAATCGATATTCGACGCGTCAGATCGCGGCGCAGAGCGATTCGAGGTTTTCTATAGAGAACAAAGAAGGATTTTTCGAGACACCGATGCGAGAAGCACCTGGAGAGACGACGGGAGGGACCATTCGGAGGATAGGAACAGCCGTGGAATAATATTGGGAAGTCTGCAGCTGTCACAGCAGCTGCAACTCTCCTCCCTTGCTCACAATCTGACCGGCAGCTTTTCTGCTTCTTCCTCCTCCTCCTACTCCTCCTTTTGCTCCTCTGCCACCTTTTCATCGTGTACGCCATCACCTCGTTCTCATGCCCTAACTTCTGCAGCGTTCGACCTGCTTTTCAATTCGGACAAAAACCACCTTGAGGATTCAACCCTCTCTAAGGGCATCTAAGAGTTGAAGGATATCTAAGGGTAAACTTTGAAGAGATGTAGAAATTATGAATACTGCGGAAGAGTGTGAAGGCATTTTGAAATCATATGTCTACATATGACATCAACACTGTTCTTTTTAAATACATATATATATTTTTTAAATTAAAAATTTTTTAACAAAACTTTTTTAATTCATGTTCTGTTAAACTTTGTAATATATGATCATGTTTTGTAATATATAATCTGGTTTTGTAGAACACAATCATGATTTACAACATACATAATAATGATACATATGTGTATATGTATATATAATGATTTATAATGTATGTAATCTGGATTAGTAATATGTAATCATGGTTTGTAATGTATACTGATGATTTGTAATAATATATACATATAATCAAGTGTATTTTGATAAGGACTAATCTATGTATTTCTGGTTATCTATATGCAATCATAGAAAGAGGAAAACAACGTGAATAATGATTCGTGACGATGTCCCTGATGACTATCTCCAGATACTGTTTGTAGAAAGTAGCCTTCATTTTATGGAAAATTTAGCGAAGAGATTGATTCAGAGTAAATAGGGAATTGGACCCAGAAGTAGATAAGAACGATTTTCAATGCAGTTTGTTTCTATGTTAACACATTAACTTTCGTGTCTAACGATGACACCCAAAAACAAACCATGATATCGCGGAACCATCTCGACCAGAAAGATTGTCGATACCATAGTCAAATATTTAGTAATTTAAAAAATACATTTTATATGAACATCTACAAAAATGGTATTACATTCAAACATTGCATAATTAAAAGTGTTAAAGAAATATTGCAAATCTTGCACCTACAAAAATTGTGACCACATCCAAATATCCAGCAACATAAGTCAAAAAAATATTACCCCCAAAAATTATTATTCCTTAAAAACTATTATTGCTTAAAAAGCAGTGAGGAATAAATTCAAAAATTTACCAAGAACGTATTCAAATATTGACAAAGAATGTATCCAAAAAAACGTTAAATGCAAACAAAAAAAAAAATAGTGCATGAGAACCTCGCGATCCACCTTCCCCAGGAATAAAAAGAGGAATACTTGTTCCGTGACGAATAAGTATCCCTTAAAACGTGGAATGAAAACGTGTACGTAGGAAATGAATGTGCCCTCAGCACGTTAATGGAGTGGCTGGTTGAAAGGGGGGCCCTTCGTTTCCGTGCCCCGACGAGAACATGTGGGTGTATATCTAGGTTGAAGCGAGCATGCAATCATCCCCCTTTCGAAGCCAACCACCGAGACCATCCTCTCGGCTTTCTTCCACGAGAGGAATGCACGGTGTCGGTCAGCTGCTCCTCCTGTAAAACTAAACTTCCTGTGCCACGTGCACATCTGCTCCCTTTGCACAGTGGTAGGGGTAATCTAGTGGTCCTGGCTGTGCTCGGCCATGTATCCCGAGGGTACGTCACGATAGCAGTATTATAAGTATTCGGTGATTAATTGAAAATTTGGACAGCTGGGGAACGAGAGGTTTGGGGTATTTTGAATTTGGGTTTTGGGGATTTGGGTTTGGGAGATTTGGGATTTGAGATATGGGGATTTTTGGATTTTGGAATTTTGCGATTTGGGGAATTTGGAAGGGAGGATTTGGAGAATTTGGAATTTGGGGATTTGGAAATTGGAGAGTTGGAAATTGGGGATTTGGAAATTGGAGAGTTGGAAATTGGAGGGTTGGAAATTGGGGATTTGGAAATTAGAGGGTTAAAAATTGGGGAATTGGAAATTGGGGAGCTGGAAATTGGGGATTTGGAATTTGGGGATTTGGAAATTGGGGATTTGGAAATTGGGGTTTTGGAAATTGGAGGGTTGGAAATTGGGGCTTTGGAAATTGGAGGGTTGGAAATTGGGGCTTTGGAAATTGGAGGGTTGGAAATTGGGGATTTGGAAATTGGGGAATTGGAAATTGGAGAGCTGGAGATTGGGGATCTGGAATTTGGGGATTTGGAATTTGGGAATTTGGAATTTGGGGATTTGGAAATTGGGGATTTGGATATTAGGGAGTTGGAAATTGGGGATTTGGAAATTGGAGGGTTGGAAATTGGGAATTTTCAATTTGGGGATTTGGAAGTTGAGGAATTTTTAATTTTGGGTAATTTGATATTAGGAAACTTGTAATTTGGAGATTTAGGTATTGGAAAATTTTTAATTTAGGAATTTCGAAATTTGGAGATATATCTTGCCATATGGGTACCGGTAATCTAAGAATTTTGGAATTTCGAAGATTTGAAAATTTTCATTAATTCCCTATTTTATTATTACCATAAAAAATAATTGCTTTAAACAATAAAATTCTTATATGTCTGACAATAGACTCATTTACCAATAATTTTCAAGTAATTGTTATTCCACTAACAAAATTATTAGTGTCCTAAAATCACACATGCACACTTATTCAACCAATTACCACTAACAACATAATGAACGTTAACACTTATCTCCAGTTCACAACTCATTACCTCGATAACTATTACAAGGCTTTGTTGCCATTTTCACAAACCATACTCCTCACAAAAATATAACTTTTTGCATAACTCATAAATGAACTATTATAAACAATTTTTATAAACAGATGTCATAACATTATCTAATCTTTTAATACAAATTAAATAATTTATATTTAATAGTGCTATATATTAGTATTAGTATTGAATATACATTAGTATTATTATTATCTAGTTTATGTATGAAATGATTATACATGTATGAAATATGTATTGAATATACCAAATAAAAATTATCCCATGCACTCATAGTAAGTCACTGTTCCAAGATTGAAAGTTGCAAATATTGAATGACATCATTCACAGTGCACGAGAAACCTCGTGTCAAAGAGTTTAATAACCTCGAATCGTTATCAACGCGTTCTCACAGCAGTTCGATTGAAAATTATCATCGCACCACCATGTGGTGGTAAATTGAATCAACGTAAAACGAATCAATGTTTTATTAATTACTCCATATTGTCTTGACTCACTGACAGCAGGCCGGGGACCGGAAGTCTGAACTATTACAACCGGTTTCGAAAGATGGCCACCGTAATATACATATGTAACGCGTACGAAAGCACCGCGAGTCATTACGAAACTCAACCTTTTCCGTAAGGTATATTTTACAAGAAATCGTTCGTGAAATTCTTGCCTCTCTTTCTCCCACGTTCGCGGAGATCGATAAATCTTCGCAGACAACGACGCTTCTACGAGGGTTCAAGTTTGCACCTGGAATCTATGCATTCCGCTCGTACAACATTCTTCCGACGAATTCTTGACAAATTGTCTTTTAATTGAGTCCCTCATTGTCTGACGTACTTGGGAAACTTATTAACCCTTTCACCGACAATGACGCACGATTATGTTGCATAAAAACGTTTGTTCGTTTATGTAATACTTGTTAACTTCGTCAAATGTATTTATAAATAGTAGCATTTTTAGATATATTTTGAATCGATTTTTATGATACATGTGATAGATGATTTAGTGTATGAATATTAAAAAAAATTGTTAAAGTACAAACAAGAGGAAGGTTTAATTATTTTGCAATTTTAAATCAAACAATTTTCATTATTACTCATACAAATATTTGCTTAATTCTTCTAGTTTTAGATCAACTATAGTGACTTAATAAGTTGAACAAGATAGAGGTCATTGCACACCTGTCTTCATGTTAAACCTAACCTGACCTGATATGTAAAATGATTTTCAATCTTTATGTCACAAAGAAGTTGTTATATAATTTATTCTGTACATATTGTACATATTATTGTAGTTATAAGTTCATGTGTATATTGTGTTTATTTAACAAGGTTTTTAACCTAACCTAACATAACCTCCTTTTGTACAGTTCCTTATGTGATCAAGAAGTAGCAGTATAACATATTCTATATATATACACATATTACTATTATTGTCTGTCTACATATATTGTCTTTATTTTAACATTTTAACCTAACCTGACATAACCTCATTTAATTCAATTTGATCAAGAAGACGAAGTATAACCAGTTCATACATATTGCACATATGATGTGTCTTTATGACATGTGTCTATATACATGTGTTTATTTTACAAATATTCTAACCTAACCTATTAACTTGTTACGTGAAGAAGATCTCGAATAACCTGTATAACCTTCCTCTCCAAAAACCTACATACGAAAACCTATATGAAAAATCTAAAACATCTCAAAAAAGTATTCCAAACCCATTACTCCACAAGTAGTTTACATAAGTAAATTTCAAAATACTTCAAAATAAAAGATAGCTCGCGGAAGTAGAGATTGTGTCGCTGCAAGTTGTTTAAGTAGAAAGTAAGAACGATAATTAGCGACGTTAAATCATAAAGGTATATTAATCGCGGACGATCTTTCCTTTCGGGAAAGTTACTAGAATTCCACAGCGAACGGGACACCCTGTATCGACTGTGTGTTGTGTAATCGGCCTTAAGGATAAACGGACGCACACACTCGCTTGGTCGAGTAGCTAACATTCGTAAGTAGGGAGGTTCGGTATCACAAAACGGCCAAGTGAAAGGATAGGCAACAGTTCATCTCGTGTCTCAACCTCCAGCCAACCTTCTCGAATATATCCTTTCGTGTGCTGCAAGTGCGTCAGCTATGCGCAATAACATACCGTCTCGTTCGAATTCCCACTTTTTGCGACAAAGTTTTACTAATCCGTTCGCTGTCTTTATGGCAAGAAATCATTTCATCGTAAATTTCCGTCCACTTTAGATAATCTTATCGGACGAGTTTATCTATCGGCATCCTTTCGAATGCGCTCTATCGTAACGAAAGAGTTGTGTCTACGATAGTCATCCTCTCTTCCTTTTCTATTCGAGTTACTTCGAGTTTTATTCGAAGTTAAACTTCTCGTTATTTACGAGAGAGTACTCTCGAGTACAGTCAATGTTTCACGGTTTCAATGTTTTGGAGCTGGTGATATATGTAGATTGAGGGGATTTGGAAATTGGAGAATTTTCAATTTGGGGAATTTTTAATTCGGGGGTTTGGAAATTAGGGAATTTTCAATGTGGGGAAATTTAATTTGGGGACCTGGAAATTGAGGAATTTTGAATTTGGGGATTTGGAAATTGGGGAATTTCGAATTTGGGGATTTGGAAATTGGAGAATTTCGAATTTGGGAATTTAGAAACTGGGGAATTTTGAATTCGAGAATTTGGAAATTGGAAATATAGGGATTTGGAAATTTGGTAATTGGGAAGTTTGAAATTTAAAAATTTGGAATCTGAAAATTTGGAATTTGGAAATTTGGAATTTGAAAATTTGGAAATTTAGAAATTTGGAATCTGGAAATTTGGAATTTGAAAATTTGAAAATTTGAAAATTTGGAAATTTAGAAATTTGGAATCTGGAAATTTGGAATTTGAAAATTTGAAAATTTAGAAATTTAGAAATTTGGAATCTGGAAATTAGAAAATTTGGAAATTTGGAAATTTAGAAATTTAGAAACCTTGAATCTGAAAATTAGAAAATCTAAAAAATGAGAAATTTGAAAATATGGAACCCAAAAATCTAGAATTTGAAAATTTGAAATCCCAAAATTTTGAAATTTGTATAAATCCGAATTGAAGCATCACCTTTCATCGCATAAGTCAAAAACGACCTCGAGTACACAAAGCCCCATGAATATTGAAAAATGATAATTGCAAGTGTCTGCATTCCATTTATGACAGAAAGAAGTTTCACTACTCAATCATCTTTACACCGCAGTCCTCCACACATCACACAATAAGAACCATATGATTTTAATCTAAATAGCAGTTTTTTAAGTCCACGTGACCTTTATGAATGAATTAAAATATTTGAAGTAAACACGAGATACTAAATATGTACTTTAGTGACGTGACAGCTATCGATCACTATTTACGACAGGAAAAAAGCAAAGTTTAGAAGTGCACTTTTTTAACAGGCTTTGCATCATGCTCCGTTATGAAAAAACAGAAAGTAGAATGAAGTCTAAACAACTTCTCTTCCTGTGCAGTAACTCTGCTTAATGGTTAAGCATACTCGATAACCTCGTAATTAATGTTGTTAAGTAATAATTACGCGAGAGTATTCGACTTAATTTTCGTTTTACAATGTTAATCAGTGTGATATCGGAACATGGTTCTGTGGATAACGCAATTTCGTTTCGGAAAAGAAAGCTTGTTATGCAATCGTTGCATACTGGCGTGCATAACAGAATAGTTATCCTGCGAGCCATAACGTCTTCGGAGTATGGAACATCTGTTAGTATTCGTACAAAATAGTTTGGGAAAGGATTCGTTTAATGTGGTGGACAGATATTTGACGTTATTTATTATTAGTATTACTTTAGCAGTAGGTTGTTGAACTTGTTAGGAATTTATATGGTTGTTAATAAAGTAACTTACTCTGTACTAGGTACTTAGCTTTGAGGAGTTAGTATCATCTAACTTAAGAGTGAATTTTTATTACCAAGTACTAAGTAAAGTACTAACCAAATTTTCAAATTCCAAATTTCCAAACTCCAAATTTCCAGATTCCAAATTTCCAAATTTCCAAATTTCCAAATTTTCAAATTCCAAATTTCCAAATTCCAAATTTTTAAATTTCAAACTTCCCAATTACCAAATTTCCAAATCCCTATATTTCCAATTTCCAAATTCTCGAATTCAAAATTCCCCAATTTCTAAATCCCCAAATTCGAATGCTTAATATCAAGTACTGACTTAATATTGAATACTTTATACTAAATATTTATTGTCGAATACTAACTTAAGAGTAGATATTAACCTTGCAATATTAACCTTGCTCGTAAAATTAACCCTGGAATGACATAAGTTGATACAAAAGCAAGTTTATGAATTTATTAATAGTTTATTAACTTTGTACCAAGTTTTGAGTATTGACTAATTTAGCACCAGGTAGTGACTCGAATACTAACTTATTATTACCAACCTAAATAGTGAATAGTGATGATTCAACTCTCTACTAGTAACAGTAGTTACTATCTATTAGATAGTAGTAACTATCTAATCATTTATTACTAGTTATCTAAATCTATCTAATGGCCTATTAGTAATTATCTGTGAACTAATTATGTGTCAGCAATAAATGTAAGAACCATCTAATTTCTTATTAAAGATTACATAAAAACTATCTAACCACCTATTAATAATTATGTATAAACTATCTAACCACCTATTAATAATTATGTAAAAACTGTTCAACTACCCATTAATAATTACCTATAAACAATCCAATTACCCAAATTACCTAACATCAAATAAATACCAAGCTACAACCTTGCAACGCCATCTGGGTGCAAGTGCAACCACACTGTCGGCTATTTGCGCTATTTTCGAAACATTCAACGTTATGCATGCACCAGTTTGGTCTTGGTTAGATGAATACATTTGGGACGCATTATAGCTACCAGGAAAAAAAGGTTTCGACCGCCTGTCTTCGGCGTTTAAAATAGCGATATGTCGAAATCTCGAAGCATGGCAGGCGCTGCTTGCACGCTCGAAGGATGCACCTGCATCGGTGCATCGATGCATCTTTGCCGATCACCGGCCAGATGTTCTTCACATCCGTGCTGAAACTACCTACAGCACTGCGTTTATATTTTGTACGAACGTTCGGGGAATTGAGTGACTTCAATTACTTAAACACTGTGGTCATCAAAATTTATTTCTTAAAATAAAATTGGTAGAATGGAATTTTGAAATGGAGTAAAATTAAGAAATTGTAATATTTATTTTTTTTTATAGAATTACTGCTGTAATTATTGCAATGATATGGATATATATTATTACTAAATGTAGTACTATTTAATTGCTACGTTAAATAAAATAGTAATTAAATAGTACTACATGTAGTAATAATATGTAGTAGTAATAAACAGTAATAGTATGTAGTAATTCTATCAAAGAACTAAATCTTATAATTTATTGATTTCACTTCAAAATTTATGCAATCTTTTTACGTTTCAACAATGAAAAATTTTATACTACAACTACTAAATTTATATCTCAAAAATTTTCAGTACAAACAAATTGCAAATTATTTGCACATGTAACAGTATTATTCTTCTAAAAGTTTATGAAGTAATCATTGTATAAATGATTTGTTACTTCACAAGTTCCAATAATTTCACTAATCTTCCAGTATCTCTACCTACAATTTTGAGTTCGAATATCCCTCAACGGTATTTTTAGAGCAATTTATACGCTGGTCTGGGTAACAAAGCTTTCGATGCATTGTTAAGGTTGCAATGCTGGGACGATGACTGGGTCAATTCGTTTCAGCTTGATTGCACTGCTCGAATACCTTTACGCATTGTGTACCAACATAGAGCAATTTCGATATAGTACTTCCTACCGTAATATAATTAAAATAACATAAAGAAGACATTTTCATAACTTAATTACTTCCTTATATACCTATTCCAATGAACTCCATTAGCGATTGATCGACGATCGATTTAATCCTTTAATCACTACATTATGTGCATATAACTGAGTTAACTGTAAATTTTATTCAATTCAAATTTAAATCTAAACTAGATTTTCTTGGATCTCAGATTTAATTTAAATTACATAAATGATTCCATTCCAAATCAAGTGGTAAAAATCCATTTCATAAAAATTTCATTGCATTGAGTTTTTGTATTTTAAATTTTATCAGAAATTTACTGAGTTAAATTAATTGTATCACGTCCTTAATTTATATATAATTCACCTTAATTAATATACGTATAATTCTACTCAATTTCCACTCAAAAAATAAGTAATATTAATCGAGAAATCGCTCGAAATTTTCAATATTCCCGAAGAAATTTGCAATGCACAAACGAAAGGATGCAGAGACAGTTTACGAGCTAAGCACTGAAATATTGTCGAAATACCCGCTCTCAAGGACTACAAGTTCAAGCAACACGGAGTTAATTACAATATATTTGCACCACGCTCGCGTTATTTTCTGCAAGCATCGCGTATAAGGCCAATGGTGTCACGTAAATTGTCTGTAATTGAAAGAAAAGAAAAACAAGCTGATCCGAGCGTTCCCTAAGCGTCTACACGAATTTACTTTGCCATCTACCGTGAAAACGAAACCAAGCCTAATTTGGCATACGATGAATTATCAAGGACATCAACCATCAGCTTTCTAATCTAACGTATTCCCCTTCTGCGCTTTACAAACCATTGACAACGATTCTTATTAGACTATGAATATTTATCGAGTCTATAAAGTGAGCATAAATTATGTAATTGAGGTATGAAACAAATTCGTGCTGTAGACTGTGGGTCTCGTAAATTGTGATCTGTTTGTGAGACTCAGATGTTGATACTTTAGAAATGAACACTTGCATGGACATGTAATATTGTTTTTAATAGACGACGAATATTTATGCATTTATATGTTGAAGTCTATAAAATGTATATAAACTATGCAGTAGATATAGGAAGCAAATTTGTGTAACAGACTGTGGGTCTCATAAATTGTGATCTGTTTGTGAGACTCAGATGTTGATTCTTTAGAAATGAACACTTGCATGGACATGTAATATTGTTTTTAATAGACGACGAATATTTATGCATTTATATGTTGAAGTCTATAAAATGTATATAAACTATGCAGTAGATATAGGAAGCAAATTTAAGTAACAGACTGTGGTTCTCATAAATTGTGATCTATCTGTGACACTCAGATGTTGATAATTCAGATATGAGCACTTGCATGAACATTCAACATTGTTGTTAATAGACAATAAATATTTATACGTTTATAATATATTGACGTCTATAAAATATACATAAATTATGCAACAGCTATAGGAAGCAAATTTAAGTAACAGACTATGGGTCTCATAAATTGTGATCTGTCTGTGACACTCAGATCTTGATACTTTAGATATGAGCACTTGCATGAACATATAACATTGTTGTTAATAGACAACAAATATTTATGCGTTTATAATATATTGACGTCTATAAAATATACATAAATTATGCAACAGCTATAGGAAGCAAATTTAAGTAACAGACTATGGGTCTCATAAATTGTAATCTGTCTGTGACACTCAGATCTTGAGACTTTAGATATGGACATATAATATTGTTGTTAGTAGACAACAAATATTTATGCGTTCATAATATATTGAAGTCTATAAAATACACACAAATTATGCAACAGCTATAGGAAGCAAATTTGAGTAACAGACTGTGGGTCTCATAAATTGTGATCTACTTGTGACACTCAGATCTTGATTCTTTAGATATGAACATATGGATATGGACATATAATATTGTCATTAGTAGACAACGAATAAATGATGCAGATTTATGAAATAAAATTGTGTAACAGACTGTGGATCTCATAGATATAATCTGTATGTGTCGTGCAAACCTTGATATTTTACAAACGAGCAATCACATTGACACACATCTCATTATATCTCGACTGTGCATATTTATGCATCTTTATATCAAAGTCTATAAAATGAACATAAACTATGTACTTAATATATGAAATAAAGTGTAACAGTTGATCTCACAGATGATAACTTGATGATTGACGTACCACAGTTCATCAATACCAAACTGCAGATGCATCTCTCACATATCAAAGTCTACAAACATGAATTATGTAATAAATGAAAGAAATTTGTATAGACCCTGAAATTTGAACAGATCCCATAAATAATGATTTGTTAGTATTTCCACATTAATATAACAAAACTTGAAAGTGTATTGCCAATATTTAACTACAAAGTAACAATTAACGAAGATATAATTGGATCACTGTTATCTAAAACCTGATAAAAAGCTGCCCTGCATCCCTCTCTTTTTCCAGAAGCTTTTTATCGGCCAGTGGCGTGCGACCAGCACCATGTTCGAGGTCTTCCGCACATGGAAACCAGAGTAACCAGTGCACCGTGTAAAAAGCTGCAGCTGTCACTGCACAGCAGCTGCAACGCCGGTGCATCGGTTACTAGCGATCAGAATAACACGATTCTAAGTCGTTTCGTATTCACGGTGATTTTCATTTTCTCGCGTGAACTTTGAAACGCCGAAACGCGTTTACCATTCGAGAACTTTCCAGCGACTTTCTTCGCGATTCGGTGAAACGGTTGGTAAACACCGACTGGGAGGAAAGGTGACATTGCGCGATGCAATTCTGTAAATTACTTTATTGATATTTTGCGAGGGTTATTTGTGAGGAGTTTTGGTTGAAGATTAGAATTTTTGGAATTTTAGGATTTTTGGGATTTTGAGATTCTGAGGATTTGAGGAGATGGAGGCTTTTAATTTTGGGGGGTTGGGGTGTTAGGGGAGTTTGAAATTTGCGATTTTGGAATTTTTGGGGTGTTGGATTTGAGAGTTTTGGAATTTGGGGATTTTTGGGGTGTTGGATTTGAGAGTTTTGGAATTTGGGGATTTTGGGATTTTTGGGGTATTGGATTTGAGAGTTTTGGAATTTGGGGATTTTAGGATTTTTGGGGTGTTGGATTTGAGAATTTTGGAATTTGGGGATTTTGGGACTTTGTGATATTGGGACTTGAGAGTTTTGGAATTTGGAGATTTAGGGATTTTTGGGGTTTCAAGCTTGAGAGTTTTGGAATTTGGAGATTTAGAGATTTTGGGGGTTTCAGGCTTGAGAGTTTTGGAATTTGGGGCTTTTGGGACTTTGGGTTATTGGGACTTGAGAGTTTTGGAATTTGGGGATTTTGGGACTTTGAGATATTGGGACTTGAGAGTTTTGGAATTTGGGGAGTTTGGAACTTTTGGGGTATTAAACTTGAGAGTTTGGGAATTTGGGGATTTTAGAACTTTTGGGGTACCAAATTTAGGAGTTTTGGGATTAGAGAAATTTGGGACTTTGGAATATTAGGACTTGTAAGTCTTGGAGTTAGGGAATTCTTAGACTTTGGGATATTGAAACTTGCAGACAGACTTTGCTGTGATTCAATTTTTCAGCCTAAAACTAAAAGTCATCACTCCAATTTAATACTAAACGCACCACATTCATTCATAAACGAATTCAAAATTAACCTAACCTATCCTAACTAACTACCCAACCACAAACATCCACATTCCATCTCCATTCTCCATCTTCTAAAACTCCATTCCAACCAAAATCTTCACCATATTATTCCTACAAACATAAAACATCCATCTGACAATTTCAGTGTCACGTACAGTCGAAATTCTCTCATGTACATTCGCCACGAAGATTTGAAAGCCGTAGAAAATTGGCAAACCAGTTCGAAGGTGTTCAAAGAGCCTCGCTTCATAAAAACGTGAGCATGGGCTAATCGGTCAGGCTCGATCGTTGCAACGTTACGGGTGTTTATCGGTCAACAGCGGCATTCCTTGCATATGCAATCGCACACCTAAGATGGATGCACCGAGATGAGAGAAAGTCGAGAATCCTGGCCTCGAGGCTCGCTTCGAGAAAATAACGAAGCGTTTGTAACACGTATGCACAGTGCCGATCAGTGCGATGAGATAGGCGTGAACGTGCCGCCAAGAAAATGTCATCGGATACCTGTTTCGCTCATCTCGATATTAGTGTCATTATTTCCTTTTTGCTATAACCCGAGCAGTGATACTTACGGGGATAAAAACGTGTTTAATTCCTGGGAAATCGAGCACGAAGTTTGTTCCTTTTAATTCTGGATTATGCTTTCCCTCGATTAGGATGATAATGTTTACAGTTTTCGTATTTTAGAAATGATGTGTTGTTGGTAAATTGTTTCGCATTTATTTAAGTGTGTTTCTAATTATATTGGATTATGGTGTAATGTCAACAGGTGGTATTGCAATTGAAGTGTATTTTGAAAACACCTCGACAAATGTCTTAAACAATTTTTAAAAATTTTAGTAAAATTATAAATTTTAGTTTAGAGGACATTGCAAAAATTTTTGTATTGAAGCAATATCTTGAATTACCTGATTTTAACTAAACATAGAATTTTTATTTACAGTTTCCATTGAATGTAAAAATTGTAAAAACACCCACAAAAAAACACCCTTAAAAATGACCCAATATTTTACACCCCTGAAGTCTGTATTTGAAACTCCACGAATTTTGAATAAAAATTTATAATTTCCATCGACTGTAAAAATTGTAAAAACATCCCCAAATTTTAATCTTAAAAATAAACCAATGTTTTACACCCCTGAAGTCCATATTTGAAACTCCACGAATTTTGAATAAAAATTTATAATTTCCATCGACTATAAAAATTGCAAAAACACCCCCAAATTTTAGTCCTAAAAATGACCCAATATTTTATTACGATTCAGTTTACCTCTGATCCCTATTTGAAGCCCCTCGAATTTTGAATAAAAATCAAATGCACAATAAATTGTGCAAGTCTAATAAATGAATGCCAATCAAAATGGATGCCATTACATGCCTGAAGCTCCAAACTCGTAGCACTCGTTTATCCATTTTAATATTCATATTTGAGGAACGTAGTGATCGAGTGTCTAACAGGTTTGGAATGATTGAATTAGCGCATATACGTTCCATTGAAATGAAACATTTCACGCAATTGCAGGCGGGTATCGAGTCTTTGTATACAGTGGCGCAGTTCCACACGTGGTAATAGGTAAACAGTCCGGAGAATGGTTGATGTATCTAAGCTCATTATTCTCTCCCGACAATCGGATCGTTTCGAATTAATAATCCGCTGCACCGTAGTATTTGCTCGATATGTTCAATTACGTTACTTAACAAGCCTTAGATAACTGTAACTCGATCAAACGTAGATCTCGAACAGTCGGGTTTATTTAGGAATCGTTTAGACATTTTTATGGAAATTAAATAATGTGTTTCATAAATGAAATATGTGATATATTTTTTGTTTGTTTTTAAAGATGTTTTTAAAAATTGAAGGAGTATGATTTTTGCAGAAAATTGAAATGATACGAAGCTTGTAGGAAATAATAAGATATATTGTTTATAATAAATGAAATTATATAACGCTCCTAAGATATGAAACGACATAATGTTTATAACAAATGAAATGATATAACGCTCCAATAAAAGTGAGACAACATAATGTTTATAATAAATGAAGCGATATGACGCTCCTATGAAAATGTGACCATATAATGTTTATAATAAATGAAGTAATATGATGGTCCAATAAAATGAGATGATATAATGTTTATAATAAACGACATGACACGACGTTTTCAGATAATGAGATGACACGATATTTTTAAGAAATTTGTTCTTATAATATTTTTAATAAATGAGATGATGTGACACTTTTAATTAAGGAGATGATGCGACACTTTTAGAAAATGAGATGATATGATACGTATAAGAAATTAGTTGATATAACATTTTTGATAAATGAGTTGATGCGACGTTTTTAATAAATGAGATGTTCTGGAATGAGATGATAAGATACTGTCCCAAAATGAGATGATATGACGCTTTTGAAGAATGAGATGGTGGTGGACTTTTAAGAAATGAAATTGTATGATACTTTTTCAAAAATGAAACAGTATGGTGCTTTTAAGAAATGAAATGATATAATATTTTTTATGAAATAAGCTAATGTGATAATTTTTAAGAAATGAAACAGTATGATATTTTTTAAGAAATGAGCTAGTATGATATTTTTTAAAAAGTGAAACAGTATGGTATTTTTAAAAAAATGAAACACTATGATGTTTTTATTAAAACAGTATATGATACTTAAAAAAAAATGAAATAGTATGATACTTCTAACAAGATGGAATATCTTTGAGAAGTAAGACAATACATTCTTAGAAAAGTACAAATTCTAATTTAATAACATTACATAAAAATTTATTAGCTTTTCGCAATTTCACTCTAAATTGAATAAATTAAAAAAAGAAAGTCTTCATGAATTAAAATTTTGAGGCTCCGTTACCAAAAGTTCTCACGTTGCAAAACTCTACTTTATCTCAAGTAGAAAAGTAAATATCCGAAAATAAAGTATCAGCCAACAAGAAAGTAAAGGTAAAATAGAAGCGAATCACGTCGGAAATTGCTCGAACTTGGAACGCGTCCTGAACACGTGCGTTCACGCCTAAGGGACGCCATTACACCTATGAAAGGAACGAGCCTATTGTCTCAATAGACTTTTCTACCTGGCTTGACTAACAATATCCGAAATTTGCTTTTCAAATGGCGACCCTGGGATTTCCATAGGCATCGATCTTGAATACTTTATCGATACCAACGCTAATAAACTTTTATAATACTTAATGCTAGCATTAACGGAAACCAAAACTCGAACAAATGAACATTGGTGCACTTAAGCTTCTATTTTAAGTTAGCTCGTTAAAAGACCGAATTCTCCTGTGCGTTTACTTACCGACAATGAAGGTCTGATGACATTCTAAAGCACTAAAACCGGCGGTAAAATTCGACGCCACGCGAACAAGTTTGTTGCACGAAGTCACTTTCCACGTTTCTTCGAGAATACACTAATCCTTCATTTTGGAGAACTCCGCTCGTAAAATGGCAGGAAACGTTCAACGCACTCGATCCACCGGAACCAAGAATTTCCAGCTTCCACGATATCCTTGCTCGAATATTTCGCTGGCTTCTTCTTCAAGTATGAAAAGTAAAAATATAATACTTATTCATCATTTTTATAATTTTGAAATTTCAATTGCAATGTTCTTTTTTGAAGAACATGGTGGATGTGAAAGTTGATACAAGAGGTTTGTTGTAATTATACAAAAAATATGAAACATTGTAGATCGAAAATGTTATGTTTGGTCAAATGATTTCAATGACTCTCGTATAAATTTCGACAAATAAATTTGTCTAATAATTTCTAATAATTTTTACCAAACAAGTACTTTACGAATCAATAATTATAACAATAATTTTGTTGAAAGAAGTAGCAGTGTTTTCATCAAAGAAACAATAAAAATCATTAAATACAGTAAACCCATAAATCACAGTTCCTATAAAAGCACAAGTTAAAATTCAAAACAACCTCCATATCTATAACACTTATAAAATACTAATCCCCGTTCAAAACTAATAAAAGTCCATTCACAAAACCACCATAAACACCGAAAAAAATTTCAACCTCGTTAAAAGAGCCGGAACCAGGTACTTAAGGGTTGAATCACAAAAGACCCAACGGTATTTCTGGTACCTGCTCCCCAAAACGGTTTCCGAATAGAAGAACCACACGCGTGGCAATAAAATCTAAGAAAAGTCGTGCAAATTCGAACCTTGATCGAAGCGGTAGCCGAAGAGAAGTCGTGCGGGAACCAGTTACGAGGAGGTCGCAGAAGGAACTAAACGAGCCGGTTACAGGATCCACGGTTCTAAGCGAGGTTGTTCTTATCAGCGAGAGGAAAAGCCCGATAGTCCGGCCGTGGTGAGCGACAGCGTAACATCGACTGCATGGCCGGCGTGTTTCCAGGTGGTGGAAGGTGTGTGCCGGCAGGCTGCACACACAACGTAGCCGGGGAAACTGAAGTCCCATAGGACTTTACCTCCTCTATACACTGTGTACACCTAGATAGTTATATGAAGGCAGGTGCCCAGACACAGGTGAACGGTGGCGGAACACAGGAAGTGCCAGAGACAGAGAGGCATTACAAAACTCGTGGAACACTAGTGGGGAAAAGACGATGGAAAGGAAGAGACGATTCCGTGCGACTACGGTCACGTGATGGAACTTTTAATCAATCTTCTACGTTTTTATAGAAATTTTACGAGGTTTATTTTCAAGGATTATTGGGATTTCATAGGACGTAGGAATGTGGGAGGGAATTTAGGGTATATGTGGGATAGTTTAGGGTATAATTTAGGGATAGAGGGATTTGGGGATGTAGATCTGGAAAAATAGAGGATGAGGATATCAGGATTAGGATTGTGTCAAGTTTAGTATTATAGAGATTTCAGATAGCAAGATTTGGGAACAGGGTTTTGGGTCATAATTGAAGGTATATGTGGATTTGAGGATGTTGGGATTTGCAGATACCATTTGAGCATTGAGGGATTTAGGGACAGTAGATTTCAAGAAATAGGAGTTTGGAATTAGAGGATTTGGAGAGAGAGATTTAGGTCTATAGAAATTTGGGAGTATAGAATTTGATGATATAGGAATTTGGGAACGCAGAAGTTTGCATACGTCGAAATTTGGGGATGTAGGAACTTGGGGAGAGAGATATGGGCATACAGTAATTTCGGAACTTAGGAATTTGCAGATCTAAAATTTCAGATGTGAAGTTGTAAGAATTCCACAAATGTGAAGCTGTAAGAAGTTAAATACATTTCTGTAAATTTGAAAGAATGAAAATTTGAAATTTTCACTCTTTGAAAATTTCACAGTTCTCTTCCTTCTATCACCAACAAAAAATATAAAAAATCTCCACCTAGAATACATAGAATCCTAGAATACCATCAATCAACCAAACGTTACAAAAGACCTCAACCATCAACATCCGTTTTCCCAAAACGTTCGTACCACGAGCGAGGGTGGTACAAAGGTTGGAAACAACGAACGTACTATAAACACGAGCGCACTTTAGCGAACCGGGTAAAAGTGCGAATAAACGAGCTTACGGAGCTGGCAGCCACTATTCCCCATACCCCTCGCACTCCTTCGTCTACAGCCCCATGTGCTCGTTTTCCAGTCAACGACTTGGTTCGATGGTGTTGCACTTGCGTGTGCATTCTTCTTGCATGCAGGAAAATATGGCGAGCTGCATACACGCACGTGGGACGCAGAGGTGGGGCTACGGCCTTTCAAGCTATTCCTGTACACCATGGAGTCGCAAGTAGCATAACAACGTGGTGGCCCTATTCCACACGGTGTGCCGCAACACCGTCAACGAACGGGGTGGTTAGATTGATAACGCCATGTCGACATCCGTGGAATTCCGCTGGTTTTGCCTTTTAGGACGCGGTGCTTCGGATTTTCTACTTACTTGGAGGTGTTTCACCTGTCAACCTATTATAAATTATGGTCCACGTACATTACTCTTATATCTTATGTTATATCATGTGTTATATATATCATGTATTATGTATGTCATGTATTATGTATACCTTGTATTACGTATATTATGTATTATATATATTTTGTATTATAATCTTGTGTTATATATATTTAGTGTTATATGTAGATTGTATTATACATATGTGTATATCTTGCATTACATGTATCTTGTATTATAATCTTGTGTTATATGTATCTTTCATTATACATATATGTATATCTTGCATTATATGTACCTTGCATTACACACATATGTATATCTTGCATTATATGTACCTTGTATTACACACATATGTATATCTTGCATTATACATATCTTGCATCATATACATCTTCGTACTATAATCTTATGTTACATATATCTTGCTCATATTACCCAAAAAATTTAATTATCACATTTTATTAAAATATTCATGAATCAAGGGTTGGTTTGTCGAGGCTGCATCGAAACTTTATCTCCCCATATAAATACCCTAATTTATTGCAAATATATGAAAATGCGTCGGTGGATAACCTTGATCATAACATATATTACCAATACTTTAGAATTTGCAAATTCAGAAATCTTTAACGCAGAGATCTAACGATGTAAGAACTCGTTAAAGATAAATGAAGAGAAAAATTGTCGAAGAATTCTTGCGAAGGTCTTTCTTAACCGTATTTCCTTTTTTGCTTAAGAAAACCCCGTTAAACACATCGCAAATGTATTGCTCATCGTCGCAAATAAAGACGCTAGATACGCAAGTCAGAGTTCCACTTTTTTACGTCGTGGAAAATCGCGGCTCTCGTTTTTCTCTTGGTTCTTTAATAGCTTTCGATATAACTCGTCACAATACTCGCGATCGTCATTGAGATTGGTCACGGTTTTTTGTATTTCAGGTGAAATTGTGATTATAAAAATTGTATTTGCAATTTAAATAGAAACTCTCTGTAACTACTCTCCTTTCTATTCGTTCAGGATATAATTGTATGTTTGACAAAATATAAATAGGATTCTTGATGAAACTTTTTTTCTTGCTTCATTCTTGCAAGGTCATCTTAATATTACTGTGTGTATAAGATTTATAAATTTGTGAATGTATACTGTACATATAATAAAATTTACACATTTACAAATGTATGCTGTACGTATAATAAAATTTATAAATTAACAAATGTACCCTACACATATAATAAAATTTATAAACTCATAAATGAATCCTATACATACAACAAAATTTACATATTTAAAAATCTACACTGTATACATAATCAAATTTATAAATTTATAACAGCATACTATATATACAATAAAATTTACAAATTCATAAAAATATTATAAACACTGTTTGAGATGCAGCTCCGTTTATTTCCTACATGAAGACATTCTTCGGTGGATTAAGTGGTTTTAAAAACATGACAACTATAAAATATAAAACAGAAATCGAATGAATGAAATGTTTCTATCGAGTTTTAATTCATGAAAGCCGGATTAGCAAGTCTTCAGTGTATCTGAAGGTTCAATGGGAAATTAGAAATTAAACGAAGCACGATCGGAGGATTTACTCGTGATCGTAATGTTACGTTTGAGCCTGCGTGACTTCCGGTGGAACTCGCCTTTCCGGTCTCATCGACCAGCCCACGCGCTCTAAGGTTTCTTTCAAACATTTCCTTCCTGTCCAGCCACCTCGAAGAACAGCCCCATGGGCAACGTTTGTTCTCAAACTGGTTTCAGATGGCGTTGTACTGCAGCCTCAGATATTTCAGACATCTGATACAGTTTTTGAACGATATCGAGTATCGATGCCTCGGTGCATAGTGTCACATTCTATTTATTCTTATATTAGCTATGACTTAAAATATTTAGAAATATAAGAACATGCAACATTATTTATGCAATCAGAATTGATTTAAATTCTTACAATGAACAGTAATTTTTAACAGATTTACAAACAAACATAAATATTATCTAAATATATTATTTATAAATCCATCAAAAATAATAAGAAGCAAATTTATAAATCTACTAAAAATAATAAAGTAGATATTAAATTTCTGTATATTATAAAGAGTATTTGTTCTTAACATGGTTATGCACTGAGTTATCGATATAGTACAAAAATTTATGAGATCTTCTTGTTGTTGCTTATAGAAACTCTCTCAGCGGATGAAACGATCCTCAGTGTCTCACTCTCCTCATCCGGAAACGATAAAAGTTTTTCTGCCCTCCGTGGGTCATCCTTGCCTAAACTATGACGATGCGTCGATACTCTGTTTTCGTTTGCAACATCAGCATCGCGAGAGTAATTAAAATGCTCTAGTAATCGCTCTAATTGATCTTGCACGGAGCGTTTTCTCTTTTTAGGTTGGTCAGACTTTGATGCAAATTCTGTTTTCTCCTCGTTTATGTGCGGATTCGTGACGAATTCGTTGCCTGACGTCTGAGCGGCTCGGTTCACTGAAAATTTTTGTAAAAATGTAACGAAAATTTGTACAAAAATGTAATGAAAATTTTGATAAAAATTTGTATAAAAATGAAGTAAAAATTTTTATAAAAATGAAATAAAAATTGTAACAATTATATTAAATTGTGTTCGAACATTTTACCTAGTATGATATCGCGCTCAATAATGGTGGACAATAAATTCTTGATTTTATCTTTCTTGTCGTGCCAATGTTTCCTAGCGAAATCCACCGAGTTGCTCTTCACTCTTCTCCATTTATTGTCTTTGGGATTTTTCGTGGAGTTCCCGTCGCGACCAAACGTAAACAATTTTCTGACGTTCGCTTTAGAAGGTTTACGAAGATTTCTAAACGCTTCTGGTTTCGAATTCTTTTCATCTATAATTTCGCTCTTACATTCCGTGAGATTAGCACTGGTCGAAACATTATTTTGAGTTTCTTGATTTCTCACTCGAGGCACCAAGGTCCGAAGTTTCGAGTGCAGTTTTTCGATTTCTTCCAACTTTTCTAAAATATCTTTCACGTATCTCTCAGACATACCGTGTTTCGTGCGACATCTTTCTCGAGTTTAAAAATTTCACAATTTTTCTATGGAATTTGGATTTGTGAACAGATGAATCGATATCAATGCTACTTCATGATGTTACACCGCATAACCCATAATTTAAATAATGTGGAAGTCGATCATGTTAAATAGACATGTCCGATGCGAATCAAACGGATCGTTGTTACTGCAGGAAACAAAATGATTTAACAAACTTGAACGACATCATAAATACCATAACTATTTTAAACTCGAAAATCCTCCGATTACGAAACGAAGTTAGTGCACTTAACAGTGTCAGCGACAAGAAGAAATTGTTTAAAAAGCCTGATGTTACCCGCAAAAAGAAACTCGATACTAACGTGAAACATGATAAATCTATCAAAAGTGATCCAATAGAGAACAAAATTAATGAAGTGAACAAAAATGAAAATCCATCCGATAAAACATCGCAAACGAACAGTCGGCAAAATCATGAGGGGGTTGAAAATTCACGAAAAATAAGGAAAAAGAAAATTTCCAAGGGGGTTCAGTGTGATCGTATCATGGAACGCAGAAAAAAACGACTTTCCCTGAATTGTTTTAAAATAGAGAAGAATGTCAATGATTCCCTAAAACAACGTAAAAGAAGGAAAATTTCGAAAGCAAATGTTCACGTGACTTTTGACCCCCGTCTGGACAATCGTGAGGAAAATGCGTCGATTAAAATCGAGCCAAAGATAGAAAAAGAAATGATAAACTCGTTCGAAAAGTTTTCAGAAAATAAACTGGAGAAAAATATGAAAAGACCGGGTCGTTTGGGCGGTGGTGCAGAATTTCGCGGGAATCGTGGACTTTTTGATTTCAATGATAAAGTGCTCAGAATAAATTTGTACAAAAGTGCAAAAATTGACGCGCAGAACGTGAGAAGAAGATTGGACGCGTGCATCGCTGAATTGAATGAAATAATCGAGGATGTTTCACTAATCTTTCCTGATAAAAACACTAAAAAAGAATTGGAAAAATAAAACACTTGAAAGAAAGAAAAAAAAAGAAGAAATTTAAGAAATGTGAAATTTATTAATGGTATAAATACATAATCGTTTTTTGATGGACGTAAAATTATTAGTTTCGTTGAGGTAAATTTTGTGAAGAGGTAAGTTTATTTCTTTGAATAAAATATTAGGGAATTTCGTTGCATCGATATTGCAGGTGTAATCACGCGAGGATGTAACACAGAGACTATGATCGTTAATAAAAGCGCATATGTTGTCACGCGGTGTATTGGTATCAAATAAAAGTAATCTTGGTACACTTCAAGATGCACGAACGATTGCTGTTCACCGAGGTATACGGGAACGAGAAAGAGAGGTTCATTGTCAAATCCAAAGGTAACAGTTATCCTGACGTGGCAAACGTCACTGTCAGTTTACCTAACCTATCATTCTTGATTCTCAGACGAGCAATCGATAACCGAACTGTTATCAGACACAACTAGAACGAAGCCTTTTTATTCTGGTTTCGTATCGATTCTGAAAGAGGTATTTTTACCTCAAGGATATCCCGATAGTGTTCACCCTGATTACACTGCTTATCAAATATGGGACACTGTACAGGTTAGGAAGCAGCAAAAATCATTTGTAGAATTATGAATGAAATCGTTGTTTGAACAGCTGGTGTTTTCAGGCATTTGCAAGTACCATCATGGGTACTTTGACAACACATTCCATTATGCAAGGGGTAGGTGTAGGTGAACCAGCAGCAACTCCACTAGCAGCAGCGATAACATGGATTCTTAAAGATGGAACAGGAATGATTGGTCGTATTGTATTCGCATGGTGGAATGGGTAAATAAAATTATAGATGGCTTGTATTCCTCTGCTTTGTCTTCGTCAAGGTGAAACTTGATTTTAATTCATTAGGACAGATTTAGATGGACAATGCAAAAAATGGAGATTGTTTGCTGACATTCTTAATGATGTAGCAATGGGACTAGAATTACTCTTACCTTATTTTTCTTCTTATTCGCTTGCAATATTGTGCGTTTCCACAGCAATGAAATCGATTGTAGGTGTTGCTGGTGGAGCTACAAGAGCAGCTGTTACTCAACATCAGGTGTGTACAACCTGAAATAAATTTATTTTCATCAATTATAACATACTGGTTTACAGGCATTGCAAAATAATTTGGCAGATGTATCGGCTAAAGATGGAAGTCAAGAAACTTGTGTAAATTTGATAGCATCTTTAGTTGGAATTTTAATACTCTCCATCTTTCATAATGGCCGGTAACTATTTAAATCTAGCTGTTGTATATACTTTTATATAAACTCTGAATAGTATTATTAATTAGCTCAATAATGCCATCTGTATGTAGGTACATAATGGAACTATATTTCTTCCTGATAATAGTACACTTATATGCAAATTACTCGGCTGTGAAGTCACTATGTTTAAATTCGTTAAACGAAGATCGTTTAGCTTTAATAGTAAAAAGTTATATTACGAACGAAGTCATTCCTGAACCAGAAGAAGTTAATAAAAAGGAGTCAGTGCTGTTGCTCACAAAACCTAGTAAAGCTCCTTTTTGATATTGTATTTCAAACTAATAATTACCGATTATTTCTGATCAATTCCTTTTTCAGCAATGAGTATATATGGATTCAATATAAAAATGGGTGTGTCCCTTGCTGCTCTGATAAAAAATAATATTATTTCAACGAGTGACACCGAACTATCGTTAAAACTTTTCTTAGATAGAAAATATTTGATTTCTATTGATGTACAGAATAAAACTATTTTTATATGTTTTAAAAAAGATGCGCAACCCTGTGATGTTTTGGAAGCATATTTTCATGCTTGTCTTTGTGGCTTATTTATTTGTATGTCCCTGAGAGTGCCACTTGTAAGTATACCATATAAAGTTTCTTTTTATACATTCTATAGTGATCGTGTTTCTTTAGGATCTTTTCTTAAAACCGGAAGTAAGCGACATGTCGTATCCTTTAATGCGTCTTTACGTACTTCACAAAAAGTATTCTACAGTAAATAATGGTGTGCATTCGTCGAAATCCATAGAGAGCATTTACGCTACGAACTTGTTAATTTCTTGTGAATACAAAGCATTTATTAGTGGCCTTGAAAGTAAAGGTAAATGATTTTAATCTTGCCAAGCAACGTTTTCTTTACTTCTTTATTTATATAAATATTTATTGTAGGATGGATGACAGAAAATAATCTGTTACCTGTAGCAGGCTGGAGATTTTTATAAAAATCAGAAAAATACGGTAAAATCGAAAAGCATTAAACATTCAAATATTGTTGCTCCTTCCTCGGTATTATTTATCATCGATAAAATTTTATAATTCGAATAATTTTATTTGCATATCTTGTAACTATCTGTTGGCGATGAGATAAAATGATCTATAAATATTTTCTTATAAATTTTTATCACAGGTAATTATAGTATAGTAAAATCGATATGGAAATCAGTTTATTTCCAATAATTTATAAAAATATAACACGCCTTTAACCTGTACAAATATCTCAAAGCAGCTGAACTAAGACTCTTGTTCTTGTTTAGGGCCAGTCTGTGATAAATGTTTTACTATGTCCACCCAGTCCCATCCTCGAGGTTTCTCGCCCTTGCCGTCCGTTCGGTTCCACTGTCTACGTTTTTGGGCTTTAGTCAAGTGTTCCTTCTTTGGCTTTTTTGTTGTTTCTTCGCACTATAAATAAGACAGTCGTTTTACTTTTATGATGAATCAAATAAATTTACAAGTCTATTTAAATTACTTCTTACCTGTTGACCTTCCTCCGTTATTTTAAGCTGATTAACTTGCGTATTGATATCGACTATAGCCTCTGGTTGTCCAGAGACCAATTCAGCATAATGTTCTTGGACAGACTGAAACAATGTGTATGTCATGGCACTTCCCAGCCATTGCTCTATCTCGTCATCTACGTGCTTGACCACTCTGTCTTTTACTTCTTGTACACTGTATTCCAATCATTCACCTTTAATAAAAGCAACAGAATGCAAGAGTAGTCACAGAACAACATGATTGGACTTACATGTGTTTATTATAAAAGGTATTCATGTTAACGGTAGGCTTCTCTGTGGGATACGACTTGCCCCATGAGATCTCCAACAAAAATGATTTGGCATCATTGTCCTCTCCATACTGTATATAAAAATAACATTATACATAATATATAATACTGTAAACCGTCAAATAAACACACTGAAATTTGAACTAGAATTGGGAATCTTATATTAAACAGTTACTACACGTTATAATGTGCACGTTTAGTGGAAAATTCCAAAGGACAAACCTTATACTGAAAGGTAGTCGGTGTCAGCTGTTTAAAAGCAGGATCTCCATCGTATATCGAAAGTAATACTTCTCTTTCCTCCTCCTGTAGTTCGGCATCGCTCATTTCCTTTTCTCAACGTGAAATTGAAATATCCTAAGCTGTTTCACACGCGCACCGTTCATGCGTTCATCGGAGGTTAGAAAATACAGGTAGACGCAGCAGCTAAATCGATTGTGCTGCCTCGATCACGTCACTTGTGTCATATTTCGAAACTTTTATATAATTATCTACCTATTTCAAAATATATACAAAACACATACATTAATAATTTCTCAATTTTTAAACTAATAATTTTACATGTTTCATGTGTTCAGTTACTCTTCATAAACTTGTGTAGTTAAAAGATAAAGGTGGTAGTGATTTTAGCATCGTTTAATTTTATCTGTTAATTTGGTAGATGACGCCACGATTCAATTATTGTAATATTTGGAAAATTAAATTGATAATAAATATAGGATAATCTAAGTGGGTGGATAATGGGAGACATGGACATGATGGTCTGAAATTATAGCTTGTTAAGATTATAATGCGTTGAGAGTGCAGTGCATTGAGAATATTATGCGTTGAGAGTACAGCGCGGAAAAATTTGAATGCGTTGAGATTACAGCGTGGAAAGATTACTATGCGTTGAGTGCAGCGCGGAAAATTTGAATGCGTTGAAAATACAGCGCGGGAAGATTACAACGCGTTGAGAGTGCAGTGCGTGAAAATTTGAATGCGTTGAGAGTACAGCGCGGGAAAATTTGAATGCGTTGAGATTGCAACGCGTTGAGAGTGCAGCGCGGGAAAATTGCAACGCGTTGTAAATACAGCGCTGGAAGATTACAACGCGTTGAGAGTGCAGCGCGGGAAAATTTGAATGCGTTGAGATTGCAGCGCGGGAAAATTGCAACGCGTTGTAAATACAGCGCTGGAAGATTACACGCGTTGAGAGTGCAGCGCGGGAAAATTTGAATGCGTTGAGATTGCAACGCGTTGAGAGTGCAGCGCGGGAAAATTGCAACGCGTTGAAAATACAGCGCTGAAAGATTACAATGCGTTGAGAATAAAACGTATTAAAAATACAGCGCGGAAAGAATACAACGCATCCAGAACACAGCGCAATACAATCGCTCCGCGTCAGAACTGCGCATAGCATCACAACTCAACAGAGCATCGAGAGTGCAGCATGTTGCTCTATAACGCGGCAATACATCGCTCACCATTACACTTCTCTAAGCATAGATACAGAGGCGCAACAGAATTACTTCAGGCTCATTATTCATATCGAAATAGACAATTTCCATGTTACCAGTGAAACCGTAGATCTGTTTGTTTGGCCGTGTGCCATCGGGATAGATAGCAGGATGTTACACCATGTCCGAGAGAGAAATGAAGCGAAAATCGGATAGCGGACATAGGAAAGAAAGAAAGAAAAAAGAGCAGAGTACATGCGAGCCACGGATTAATGCGAGTTTCCAGTCGGCGCGTACCCCATACCCGTGTTTACACCAACATCAGTTCCTGACCCCGTTTTGTGTTTCGTTTAAATTTCTCTCGTCGGAACATCGTATCGGGAATCGAAGGATGCACCAGCTGTAATGACGCATCATCGGCATTCTGTCAGGCGTATTTTTCATCCGCGTTTCCCTCGATACGACATCGATACCGATTATATTGACAGCTCTTTTTCTGTCGGTATTTAAACGACTAAATTGCGTGGAAAAATTTGCCATAAGTTCGTTCCGTTATACACTGATGAGTGCTGCATAATGGATAAAGCGTTAAACTCCGTTTCAACATTTTTTCCCAGATATCTGTTATCGCGGAATAGTTTAGACTGGAATTCGCTGTGGAGTTCAAAAGGATCGAAAATGTACTGGATTATTTATTAGAACGTTCATTACTTTTACAAAGACTGGGTATTCCATTTATAACTAGCATTTAATTTGTATAATTAATTTGAATGTATCATAGAAGATGTACAGAGAGTATCCACATATGTGACCCCTTATGTCCACATATGTGTACCTATGTATGCTTGAAGAGTTTATAAAAGTTGGAGGTAGTTGTACTGATTTATGCTTCCACCATTCATAAATTTTCTATTTTTCGTGAATATGAAGGTACTTTTTAAGCACTTCAAGGAAGTTAATACATATATTATGTGGTTTATTATTTGCTCGACGTCCACGTGGAGCATAAGGTAACGGGTTGCATGACGATCGAAAAAACTTGCAACATTTCCAAGCAATGTCGTACATTACATTTTATTTTGTCGATGGTAAGTGATTCGGTTACCGAGAACTCAGTGGGTGATAACGAGAGAGAATCTACGGTCTGTTACTTAAGCAGATCGATGGCCGATCGTTCGGGACAAACGAGCTCGGATCGTTCGGTCGTTTGCGATACGACACGTGGCGAACGTTAAGTCACGCCAACCGTCTCTCGTCCACCGCAAAGGAGGCTTCAGAGAATTCATCGACGATTCCCTGAAATCCCGGGATTATATTGCCGATGAACACCTGTATTTCGTAGTAGGCGCGTGTACGGGACGATCCTCTTCTACGAATTCGGCCCGCACGACGTCCCGGACCAAATGTTCTGCCTGTTCATTATTCATCGTTGCCTGCTGCAACCGTGCACGCACGTTTCGTGAGCCAATTTCTCTTTTAATCTTATCCCGACCCGACCAGCCCTTTGTCGGCGGGAAATCAAACTGATCGCTGAATCAAAATGGGAATCCATCAGAAACCACCTGAAAATAGGATCATTTCGACCAGTTGTACAATTTTCCTCCTTTAGTGTATTCTACTTCTAATTTGACAAGAGTAGTTAAGGTTTCTATTACTGTGGAGGCTCGATAGCTTTCTGCGCTGGGGGCTGTAACTTCATTTAACCTCCTGCGTCTTTAGATCATAATAATCGATATAATCAGACAGCACCATATTCAGTCATTTTAAATCGGTTATACTTTCATTCGTGTTTCAAGTAAACTTAGGTGAAGATGAATATGATTATGAATGATCATGAACGAAAAAATTAAACTTGACCTCTAACTCATGTATTAACCCCTTCAAGCCCTGTGGACATTGTAACATGACAAATTCAAATTCAAAACCCCACAATAAATCTTATCCTCGCAAACTAACATACACTTATCTAATTTTATATAGCTATGACTTCGAAAAAATGTCTACTAGTAAAAATGTGTCTAGGTATGGTAAAAATGTCAGGTCAGAAAAGACCAGGTACAGCACAGTTACCCAGAAGGTTAATGGTTAGACCATAAGGTTAGCTTCCGAAGAAATACTTCGATTAGTACGATTCACACGTTGATTAATCGATTTGCTTCTCCAACTGGTCTCCGATCACAGCTGCGAATATTCAGGCAAATGAAGCGAAGCAAATTGACGTATGCTGCAGGACAAAGTTGCAGCGGTCTCCCTTGGATCAAGACAATAATAATCAGCGGAACAAAAAAGACGGTAGGCGCCGTGGTGTCGCGATTGCATCGATCTTCTACAAGGAATCTACTAGGTGCCCGTGATTCAGAGTAGCGGTTTGCCCTCCGCACGGCTTGTAAGTGCCTGTACGTGGTCGGCCCTCTCTCTAGTTCGAGCATCAGCAACTCATGAAACATGGATCGAGAGTCGCCCTGGAAGAAGCTGCGGGAAAGAAGCCGACCGCCTGCTGCGCGCACGCTGATCATCACCGATAGTGATGGCATCGGTTGATTAGCAGTCGAACAATCAAACTTCTTGAAATCCACAATTTCGCGGGTCTTTAATCGTTGAGATTGTGAATAGCGAGGAGGCTTGAGGATATAGCGAAATATATTGTTAAGATAATAGGAATACGTTAATGGAAGAATTTTTGTTGTATTGTTGTATTCTAAGCTGGGAGAGTAGGTATCTCTCTGAATTCCTAGAGCTGATGGCGAGTAGACTGTGTATATAAGTAGATTGTGGAGATTTGAAGATGTAGGAATTTAGGAGTGCTAGAAGGTGACTTGAGAGTGTTAGATGTGGAAGGTGTACTGATGTGGGAATGTAGGGTTTTGGAGGTCTAAGAATTTGGGGATGTAGAGATTAAGGAGTATAGGTATTTGGGAGTGAAGGAATTTGAGAATGTAGCCAGATGAGGATGTAGGGATTTGAGGATGTGGGTATTTGGGAATGTAGCAACTTGGGGATGTAGAGATTTGGGGTAGTGATTTTGTAGTATAAGGAATTTGGGGGTGTAGGAATTTTGGAATGTGTAGATTAGGGGATGTAGAGATTTGGACAAGTAGGTATCTAGACATGTAGTGACTTGAACACATAGGGATTTGGAGAAATAAGTATTTAAGAATATAAGTACAAGGGGTTCTAAAGATTTAGGGATTTGATAATTTAGAGATTTAGAGGATTTAGAGATGTGGAGATTTGAGGATTCAGTAATCTAGAAATCTAGGAATTCAGAGACCTAGAAATATGTTCAGAAACCAACATACTCAAGTATCTAGGCATCTAATTACCTTGATGTCTAACTACCTAAGTATCTAAGCACATAAGTACCTAATTACCTAAGTACCTAAGTACCTAAGCCTCCAGATATCCACTAACATAAATGTTTAAACATCTCCACACATAAAACTAAAAATGTAAGAATTCCCATTATAATCAACTAATATTAAAAAGAAGCTTGAAAGAATAAAAGAGATAACATCGATAGTAAGTGAAAAGAAGGATAAAGACGTCCCGAATGATTCGACGATCGGTCCCATCACTAATCACCGATGGGAGTACGTGGTTGATCCTGTTGTAGCTGCAAGAAAAGCTTCCTGGCGCTGTTCGATTCACGGAAATTAGTGCCACCGCGGTGCGTGCTCGGAACATTACTCTGAGAACCGATATGCATTATGCAAAACGGACAACCATCGCGTAATTGTATCGTTTTGATAAGTACGCTCGCGCGAGAACCACGATGATCGTCTTCTTCCTTATTCCACGTCTTATGGTCGTTCCGTTTTTTGTTGTTAACCGCTTTGTTGCCTCACCACTTGTCTCCGTGATTCATTGCAAAACTTGATTGAAAAGAAAGTTTTATGTCTTGCATTGGATTAATTCTTTCTGTAGCATGACGTGAACGTTCAATTAGTAACTGAGACTAACTAGAAGTGATGTTAAATATGATGTTGCTTATTGTAACTTGATGTTACTGTTGATTAAGTGTACTTAAGTAACAATTATTGATGAGTACTAGTAGTAGTTGAAGTTTATTAAACATGACATTTATTGTAACTAAATGTTGTTGTTGCGTTAGTATGTTTATATAACAATAATTAATAATTACTAGCATTAATTGAAGTTTATTAAACTTGTCATTTATTGTAACTTGAAGCTGTTGTTGATTAAGTATATTTATATAACAATAATTAAAAACTACTAGCATTAATTGAAGTTTACTAAACTTGTCATTTATTATAACTAAAAGTTGTTGTTGACTAAGTATATTTAAGTAACAATAATTAATAACAACTAGCATTAATTGAAGTTTATTAAACTTGTCATTAATTATAACTAAAAGTTGTTGTTGACTGAGTATATTTAAGTTACAATAATTAATAACTACTAGCATTAATTGAAGTTTATTAAACTTGTTATTTATTGTAATTAAAAGTTGCTGTCGACTAAGTATATTTAAGTAACAGTAATTAATAACTGCTAGCATTAATTGAAGTTTATTAAACTTGTTATTTATTGTAACTAAAAGTTGCTGTTGACTAAGTATATTTAAGTAACAGTAATTAATAACTGCTAGCATTAATTGAAGTTTACTAAACTTGTCATTTATTGTAACTTGAAGCTGTTGTTGAATAAGTATATATAAGTAACAATAATTAATAACAACTAACATTAATTGAAGTTTACTAAACTTGACATTTATTATAACTTGAAGTTGCTGTTGACTAACTATATTTAAGTAACAGTAATTAATAACTGCTAGCATTAATTGAAGTTTACTAAACTTGGCACTTGCTGCAACTTGAAGTTGCTGTTGACTAACTATACTTAAGTAATAATAATTAATAACTAATAGCACTAATTGATGTTAACTAAACTTATCATTTATTGTAACTTGAAGTCATTGTTGACTAAATGTATGGAAGTAATAGTTATTTACAACTATTACTAATAGTTGAAGTAAACTAAGCTTGTCACTCACTGTATCCTATAGCTTACTGTATTCTTGACCAACCTAACCTAACAATAACTGAAGGATTATCAATTATTAATAAATAATAGCCAGTAACAATAACTGAAATTAACTTATTTATCGCAACTTGTAATTATTATCGATTAAATTTAATTATTAACGAGTGAAGAGTTATTTTTAATTAAGAGTTATATAACAAGAGTTATGTCAAGAGTTCTTATTAAGAGTTCTGTATTATAGAAGCGTTGTTACAATCGAAGGGTCATAATTACACAAAATAATTAGCGAAGAAGGCAGTAAGTGGCAAATTAGAAAAAACTGCGACTCCTGGCGTATTAATTCAGCCATTGTCCGCCATGTTCTTCGCAGTTCGGCACCGTGCATTAAATCTCGATACACTAGGCCGATTTTGGTGGCCGCGATGAACTGGAAGGGTACTTGGAGTGCATTAGAATTGCAGGGTGTAAAAGGTTTAACGGGATTTATTAACGGGGAACGCGTAACAACGGTAATCGCGAGTGTATTCGGCGCGCGAGTATTAGGGGGACTCGCTCGCGAACAAACGCGATCGAAGATTACCGTAATCATGCTACTACGATTATTTTGTCGCATTAACTCTTCCGTTGAATAGCTGGACCGTGTATAATTCTGATCTGTCGTGGATTTGTGTTCGCGAGCCGGATTCAAAACGCGAGGAACAATGGCATCAGGAACGAGCGAACGAATAGATTGAAACACAGAAATTTAATAAGATATAAACGCGCTACAAATGTGCGATTGTACGAACGTGAAAATGTTTGTTTTCTGTTGCGTAGCTTTTATTGTCCGACAGTAACGCGAGAATTATGTAATTAAAAGTTTCGCTACAGCGAAAATTCGAATTTATTTGTTTGAACTTTGTAGATTAATTTTAAAGTACTTTTGACTCGTGCGTTTACTTTTTTTATGTACTTCTTTTAGCAGTTTAGCTGCAATATTTTTCGAACAAGCTTTGCAACATTTTATTACTAAAACAATGCACCCTTGAATTTATTCTTGTTCAAGTTTGACAATATTTTCATTTTTTAGTATTCAGATATTTTTAGGTCTTCAGTGTTTTAATATTTTAACACTCGAGTATGCTTTGTTACTTTATGTCTAGGTGAAATACAAATGATAAATTGTTAGTCTAAATCACACGTATTCAATATTCAACAAAAAGCAGAGAAAAGTTTCCTGATATTCGCGCAGATAGTTGAAGATCCAATAAAGTTAATAATCTTTTGACAAATTCCAGAGTAAATCGATTTTCCGTGCCGTATATTTCAAGGATCCTCTATTAAACACTCCACTCACCGGAACAAAGAGGAGAGGACAGACAGTCGATAAAAGACATCGTGAAAGATACATTTTGTTCGATGTGCGGACATTACGTGGAAACATTTGTCGCGTATGATACATATGGACGACGCTCTAGATCGAAGAAACCGGGCTAACCTATTTCGGAAGAACAAATAGAGAATCCTTCACTTTCTTATACGCGGGAATTTGTTTTCGAGATATGTCTGAAACAATTAGAAGTCATGGCGAGCAGTTAGCCGGTGTTTGAGGAAGCAAATGGAAGAAATGCGCGGCTCGTAATTGCGAGAAGGAAACATTGCGCTGGATGATGGATGGATAATACTCGTAAAAACAAAGTCTAATCCGGCGAGTACTGATTAATCCTCCCACATATTACGTTCGTAAAAACTTCCACTAATTACGACCATGTATCTTTCTGACGTATCTAATGAAACATTCTTTCGAGCGCACTGAAACGTCTGCCTTATGTCGGATTGGAGTGCAAATCTGCAATTTTTGGATTAACATATACATCCATCGTGTGTATTTTTTTTTGTGAATATGGAGGTAATGGAGGACTTGTAGAGGTATGAAGTTTGAAGATTTTAGAATTTGGGAATTTTTAGTGATGGGAGTTTGGGTATTTGGGAATGTGGGCCTTTTGGATTATTGGAAGGTAATTTGGGGATTTGGAAATATAGGAATTGGGAATTTAGGGAATTGGGCTTCTATGGAATTGGAAATTTAGGAAATTTGGGGAAATGGGAATTTAAGGAATTGGGAATTTGGGGAATTGGAAATTGGGGGAATTCGTAATTTGGGGAATTGGGAATTTGGGGAATTGGGAATTGGAGGAATTGGGAATTGGGGGAATTGGGAATTTGGGGAATTGGGAATTTGGGGAATTGGGAATTTGGGGAATTGCGAATTTGGGGATTTGGGAATGGGGGGAATTGGGAATTTGGGGCACTGGAAATTGGGGGAATTGGTAATTTGGGGAATTGAGAATTGAGGGAATTGGGAATTTGGGGCACTGGAAATTGGGGGAATTGGTAATTTGGGGAATTGGGAATTTGGGGAATTGGGAATTGGGGGAATTGGGAATTTGGGGAATTGGGCATTTAGGGAATCGGTAATTTGGGGAATTGGGAATTGGGGAAATCGGTAATTTGGGGAATTGGGAATTGGGGAAATTGGGAATTGGGGGAATTGGGAGTTTGGAGAATTGGGAATTTGGGGAATTAGAAATTTGGGGAATTGAGAGTTTGGAGTCTAGAGAATTGGAAATTTAGCAAATTTAGAGAATTTAGGGAATTTGGGAAATTTGGGAAGTTGGAAATTTAGGGAAATTGAGAATTTTGGGGAATTGGAAATTTGTGGAATTGGGAATTTGGGGGATTGGGAATTGGATATCTAGGGATTTGGGAATCGGGAATTTAGAGAATTTGGGGGATCTAGGAAATTGGAAATCTAGGGAATTTGCGGAATCTTGGAAATTTGGGGAATCTAGGGAATTTGGTAAATCTAGCGAATCTAAGGAATTTGGGGAATCTGGTGAATTTGGGAAACTGGGGCATTAGGTATCTAGATATTTGAGAATTTAATGATTTGAAAATTTAGGAATTTGAAAGTTCAGAGATCTGAGGGTGCATAAATTAGAAAATTAAAAGATGTGGGACTTACTAATTTGGAAATTGAGTTTCATGAACAGGAAGATTTTGGAAATATAAAATTTTGATACTAGAATAAAGCAAATACTTCAAAGTACTTCAGGAATTGAAATATACAAATACACAAATATTAGTATATATATGGAATCATAAGTAACTTCCATTCTTCGTATCACACACGTTACTCTCATTACATAACTAGATTATATTAATTTATTATGTATTCACTATTACATACAATCTTCCTCCATCTATTTATGAACTTATCAATTCCTTCCTCGTTGTGCTTACTTCGGAAGTTTTCGACAATCCAACAGAAAATTTGGAAGTTCACAAACTCAACAATTTGCATATCTATAAATTGTGCAGAGAACAAGCTCTTCGTAGCAATTAATCAAAGAAAATCACGACGTTACTCAACGAAAGAGTGAACTTTCCCGATCTCTCCCGGACCTACGGCAAAACGATCGATCGAAGTCGCTAATTTATATTCGCACCGTTCGTTGCATCGACAGGGGAATACAGTTAATCGAGTCGGTTGTTAATTGAACGATCGCAATTCCTCGAGGTTGCAGAGGTCGGCGACATAGAGACGGACGGGCAACGGGCGGCCGACGGGCGGGCAGACATATAAAACGGTTTGTTCTGTCCGTTTGTTAGTTCATAGCCGTGTCTACGTAGATGGCTAATTGTGATGTCGGTACGAGAGAGTGAAGAGATCGTTACGTCGTACATCACCCATTTATGGCTGCCCAGCCACCTGCCTCTCCCCGGTTTCGCATGAAGATAGAGCCGTTTCGAACGAAAGCCGACCTCCCGTGAGTATCGAGTATTTTGTAACGAGACTACGATCCAACCGGGAAGGATCAATTTCTCTCTCTGTACGCTCCTTTTTCTGTCCCTTGCCTTCGCGACGATTTCAAAGCGTCGAACGGAGGATGATCGATGAGATTTTTCCAGCGGCGATCCCGCAGGATACCGGGACGCCTAGAAGCAACAGGGACGATCGTTTATTGATGACGCGTCGAGTGTGCTCCAGAAGCTGCTACTGAATTACTAATAAAGAGAATTAACGCGGGCTGCAAGTTTAAGGATTGCCGGCTCAGAAACTCGGCCAACTTTCGAGTGGAAGCGATTCGGGGGATTAAGGAAGCGTTGCGATCCGACAGCAAAAGTAATCTTCGTTAAATTATCGGTGACAATCGGTGGAGGCAATTGACACACCGTTGTGGAATTTTAAATCGCTGTTGGTGTCTGTTGACGCCTTGGGTACTGGATTGACTGACGTTGATTTAGGTGATACTTGTGTATGGTTTCATTTTATCAGATTGGTATGTTGAAGATTAGAAAGGAGGAGAGATGTATAGTGTACTGTACTGACATTTTGAGGTACGGATAGGGAAATGTGGAATGGAGGGGGATTTGGAGAAGTTGGGAATTTGGGGAGATGGTGATTTGGGGATGTGGAGATGAGGGGATGTGAGGATTTGGGGATTTAGGGATTTAGGGATGTAGGTATTGGGAATTTAGGGAATTGGGAATCTTGGGATTTGGGAATATAGAGAATTGGAAATTAAGCGAATTTAGAGAATTTGAGAAATTTGGGAAATTGGAAATTTGGGGAATTGGGAAATTGGAAATTTGGGCAATTGGGAATTGGGAATATAGGGATTTGGGAATCTAGGGATTTGGGAATCTAGGGATTTGGGTATCTAGGAAATTGGGAATCTAGGGATTTGGAAATTTAGAGAATTGGAAATTTAGCAAATTTAGCAAATTTAGAGAATTTGGGGAATTTGGGGAATTTGGGGAATTGGGAATTGGGAATCTAAGGAATTAGAAATCTAGGGAATTGGGAATCTAAGGAATTGGGTATCTATGGAATTAGGAATATCGTGGATTGGAAATCTAGAGAATTGGAAACTTAGCAAATTTAGAGAATTTGGGGAATTTGGGGATTTGGGATTTGGGAATTGGGAATTGGGAATCTAGGGATTTGGGAATATAGGGAATTGGGAATCTAGGGAATTTGAGGAATCTAAGGAATTTGGTGAACCTAAGGAATTTGTAGAATCTAAGGAATTTTGAAAGTGTATAGTATTTGGGAATTTAGGGAATTTGTGGAATCTAGCGTATTTATGGAATATAAGTAATTAGTGGAATCTTGAAAACCTAGGGAGTATAGGGAATTTGAGAATGTAATAATTTGCAGAATAAAAAGAACTGGAAACTGAGAATAAAATTTAGAAATACAAGAGTTTAAGAAAATTGTTATTCGTTTCCACCTATTTATACAATTAATAGTGATTACCTAAAGATTTAAAGAAATGTATCCACACAGAGATTTGAAAGTTAAGAAAAATCTTCTACCATTTCAATTTGCATACCTAAGAATTTCGAGATCTCAGAATCATAGATGCGAGTATCCAGAGGATTCCCGATTGAGAGGATACTTTGTTCCCTTCAGATCAAGACAGACGCATTCCCCGCCAGACTAATTTCCCTCTCGAAGAATGTTCAGAAGTCGGAAGTTTGTAGTTGTTTTCAAGCTCTCCAACTTCTCCGTATTTAACTCTCGCTTATCAGCGAATTTATCAGCAAAGTTGTTGAAATTGCTGTTGGACTTCCCGGCACTTTTATTCTGACCGTACTTGCTCAAAAGTCGAAAAAACAACAAGATTCGATCGACTCGTGTGCAATTAAAACAGGGGGGAAAAGAAAAGAAATGGAACACGCGAAGTAAATCGCAAACAGCGACGTCAAAATCCGTTCGAATTCGACGAACAGAAATTTCCAGGAACTTCACGCGATGCTTTTTAGCACTTTTGGCATTTTGCAGGCTTTTCGACGGCGGACATTTTCACCGGAATTGTTCTGCAGGAAGAGCGACTTCAAAAGGAATACACGCAAAATTGAACAGAATCGAAATATACTCTTTTTTCCTCGCTAGCAGAAAATTGCGAAAGGTAGATTACGCTCGAAAGAGATCGGTGAATCGAAGCTTTTTGATAGCATTTACCTGTGCGTCGAAAAATATTTTCTATCATCAGATTTCAACTGGACACGTTATTATATATTTCATAGTTATGCTCGGCACGATTCAACCAAATAAATCGCATCGAAGATTCCATTGCGTTTTGAATTGTTTCTATGGCTGCGAAAAATCGAATAGCGATTGAAAATAAAACGATGAGGAATTGCGTGATTTTTTATGTGATCTGCAGATATTTAAATTGGGGGATGTTTAAACTTTTTAATGGAAGATAAATGCTGAAATTGTGGATGCATTTGACTGAGGATTCTTTTGTTTTATTATTGTTATACTCTACATAAAAGATTTTTTACATAGTTTTAACATTTATGTACAACATTTTTTATATAGTCTTGACAGTTTTATAAAAGATTTTTTATATGGTCTTTACAATTATATAAAAGATTTTTTATATAGTCTTGACAGTTTTATAAAAGATTTTTTACATAGTTTTAATATTTATGTACAACATTTTTTATATAGTCTTGACAGTTTTATAAAAGATTTTTTATATAGTCTTTACAATTATATAAAAGATTTTTTATATAGTCTTGACAGTTTTATAAAAGATTTTTTACATAGTTTTAATATTTATGTACAACATTTTTTATATAGTCTTGACAGTTTTATAAAAGATTTTTTACATGGTTTTGACATTTATGTAAAAGACTTTTTATATAGTCTTGACAGTTTTATAAAAGATTTTTTACATAGTTTTGACATTTATGTACAAGATTTTTTATATAGTCTTGACAGTTTTATAAAAGATTTTTTCTATAGTCTTTACAGTTTTGTAAAAGATTTTTTATATAGTCTTCACAGCTACATACAAAATTTGTTATATAACTACTAAATCTATTGGACAGATTGTTTATACACCTTTTGCATGTTGTTTGAAATATTTTATAAACAAAAGTATCAACATTAACATTTAAAGAAATGAACAGGTTAATATAAGACACCCTATATAATCATAGTAAAAGAAATATTTATTTTTGAATCATTATACGTCCAAATCCGACCCAATTTTCATGCAAGATACTCCAGAAACCGTTCCTCAGTTTGTAGGTTATGAAAACGATATACCTAACCTAACCTTAACCTAAGTAAACGAGTCCATAAAGACGTAGTCAATTTGCATCGCTTATTTGAAAGAGCATCCTTTGATTTGTTTCTCGAGAAATCTGGAGATACCCTGAATATTTCATCGAATATTGAAGAAAAATGGTGTACATCTAAATTCACTGACCAATATTGCGCTATAAAGAAATATCACCGAGACGTGAATTCTGGTCACGCGTAAAATTCGAAATCCTTCGGTCAAAATTTCATCGGACCTAGCGAGGTACAGAAAAGATCTCCCTGCGAGAGGGTTCTGATTTAATAAACGACGAGTCTGAGTTTATCGGGAAGACAGAGAAATCGAAGTAGCATAGATCGGGAAGATAAAAATCCATACGCCTGTTGCAACGAGTCAGCTTTGAGCTGTCTACGTCCGTTGAGAGGTCGATCCATCTGCGAGTGGTTCAGCGTCGAATAAAAATGAAGGGATTGTTCTGGGATGCTGTTTGATCGTTGCTGCATCTCGCGCGACTCCGGTACCTTTTTCTTCCTGATCGAACCCCACGAGAGAATTCTCTTTCTTCCTCCTCTTCTTCTTCTTCTTCTTCTCTGTCTATTTCATCTCGGTGTGCTCAAGATTCCAGTTCCCCAGATTTGTCGGACGAGCAAGATGGATAGACTTGTCCACGGCACGCTTTTCCGCTACGCGTTCCTCTTCGCTTCTTTATTGGCCTGTTTCGTACCGTGTACTTGCCTCGTGTTTCTTCACCATTGTTCACCTCACTGCTATCCTTGTACACGCTTTTTCTGCAATTTACTATAAACGTGATAATGGACTGTGTGTACAGTCGACGGCAAATCTGCTTCCCTAGATGGTGATTGAGGGTGTAGTCTAATTTCACTGGATCTTTGGGGGCGATGGATTGTTATGGGGGATGGTTTGGAGATGCGTTTAGAAGGCAGTGTTGAAATTTGGGGATGTTGTTTGAAAAATCGTAGAGTATGGAAATGTAGGAATTTTCAGATTTGGGAATTTTGGATGTGGGAATTTGGGTGTTTAAGAATTTGGGGATCTAGGGACTTAGGGGTCTTGGGAGTTGGGAATGTAGGAATTTAGGGAGCTTGGGATTTGGGAATCTATGGATTTAGGGACCTTGGAATTTGGGAATTTAGGGATTTAGGGACCTTGGAATTTGGGAAAATAGGGATTTAGAGACCTTGGAATTTGGGTATCTAGGAATATAGGGACTTTGGAATTTGGGAATCTAGGGATTTAGTGACCTTGGAATTTGGGAATTTAGGGATTTAGGGACCTTGGAATTTGGAAAATTAGGGATTTAGGGATCTAGGGATTTAGGGCCTTCGGAATTTGGGAATCTAGGGATTTAGGGACCTTGGAATTTGGGAATCTAGGGATTTAGTGACGTTGGAATTGGGGAATTTAGGGATTTAGGGACCTTTGAATTTGAAAATTTAGGGATTTAGGGATCTAGGGATTTAGGGCCTTTGAAATTTGGGAATCTAGGGATTTAGGGACCTTGGAATTTGGGAATCTAGGGATTTAGGGACCTTGGAACTTGGGAATCTATAGATTTAGTGATCTAAGCATTTAGGAGTCTTGGAATTTGGAAATCTAGGGTTTTAGGAAACTTGGAATTTGGGAATCTAGGGATTTAGGAGTCTTGGAATTTGGGAATCTAGGGATTTAGAGATGTTGGGATTTGAGAATTGAAAAATTGAAAAATTGAAAAATTGAAGAATTGAGGAATTGAAGAATTGAAGAATTGAAGAATTGAAGAATTGAAAACTTGTATTTCAACCAACAAGATCCTTTCAAAGAAAATGAACTCGAATTCGAGGATGAACTTCCATCACTCGAATCACCCATTCCAAAGTTTGCAAGTAGAAAACGATTAAGGATGATTATAGTTAAAGGATTAACACGTGGTAGCAGTGACTCGCTTCAATCGAAAGTGCGTCGGGTCTTCAGCGATCCGTTTTTTCCGACCACGAACAAGGAACTGGACGCGAACAAGTTTTTCAATCGCTTCGTAGAAGCGACTGAGTGGCTGAAGATTGAATTATTTACAGAGTCGATCGCTACGCTCGCAAAGGGTGTTTGATTGTGCCGATCGATAGAGAATTATCCGGGTCAAATAATATTTGCTTCTGTACTATTTGCGTTCTAGTTCGATAATCGTCAGATCGTTCATCTTAATATTTTAAGTAACATCCATAAAGCACATTTAGAAATGTATTACAAATTTGATTATAGACAAATTTATCTAAAATTTAATTTTCACGAAGACACAGTATTAACTTATACATTCGATTATATTTTATCGTCTGTCTGTTTATTTTTAATTTTCATAAATGAATGCATTGAAATATTTTTGGGAAGATACAGAATTAATGTTTATTTTCAATTATGTTTTATTGTATGTACATTTATTTTTAGTTTTCATAGACAAATATGTTGAAATATTTTTTAATAATGAAAATGAAGAATTGATGTGTATATTCGATTATACTTTGTTAATTTTTATAGTCAAATACACTGAAATATTTTTAAATACAAGGTTAACCTAACCTGAAATCTAAACGTTTGCCTCGAAATCAAACCTAAGGGTTGACGTTGAATAACACAGGAGGAAGAACTATTGCGACAGAAAGAAGATTGGTAAACGAGCGGAGAGGGAAACCCGTTGGCCATTTTTCCAGTTCACCCTCGAATTCGATTCGATCTTCTTTATCGTGGATTGCCGTTAGCCAAAGGTTTCGAGTAGCGCACGTAGCCGATCGCGGCTTAGATCGAAGATTAGCCCTTTCGGTTCACGAAGTGGCTCACTCACACGGTTTCTTCGACGAGCAGTCGTTAAACTCCAATTTCGGTTTATCGACACGGAAAGACACCCAAAATCAGCCTCGTATCCTGTCCAGCCGGGCGCCCCGAGGGCTTCAGCGGTGGCTGCATCAGAAAATTTCATGGGGCACCGTGATGCCCGATAGCGAGGAGATTACGTAATAGAGATCACATGGCGGGAGACCTTACGGGATTTTCGTTTCGCGTCTCGACTGTCTTCTCGACGAAAGAACGGACAATGTTCTACGAAACGAGACGTAGATAAAGAAGAAAGGACTCTCGGAACTTTTAGGAAGAATGCAAGATTAAGATTCCTTATTTGTGTTAACCTTTGAAAGTTTGGGTTGATGGAAAACTCAATTTCTTTTTGATCAACGATTTCATTATTTAATGAAAAATGTCAGGTTTCGCAAAATGTCGCTGACTTTGTGGACACTTGGTGTTTATGTAGATGTCTGATGTTTTATCCTTCATATCTGATGTGGATGATAGGTGTTCATTCTTAATGTTTATATAATCACGTTCATGTAAGTAGTACATGTATATATCATTGATGTCTGAAAGGCTGTTAGATGAGATACATGTGTGGCACACTAGATGTGAGCTACTAGTGTGTGCTACTAATATGTACTATTAATGATGTGACACTAGATGTTCACATACTTGATGCTCATATGAATACCATATGTCCATATGCTTCACTAGATGTATGCTACTAACATGTGCTGTTAATAATGTGACACTAGATGTTCACATATTTCATGTTCGTATGAATACCACATGTCTATATGCTTCACTAGATGTATGCTAGTAATGTATGTTACTAATGTATGTTACTAATGACGTGGCACTAGATGTTCACATACTTGATGTTCATATGAATACCACATGTCCATATGCTTCACTAGATGTATGCTTCTAATATGTGCTGTTAATAATGTGACACTAGACGTTCACATACTTGATGTTCATATGAATACCACATGTCCATATGCTTCACTAGATGTATGCTAGTAATGTATGTTACTAATGTATGTTACTAATGACGTGGCACTAGATGTTCACATACTTGATGTTCATATGAATACCACATGTCCATATCCTTCACTAGATGTGTGCTACTAATATGTGCTAATAATGATGTGACACTAGATGTTCACATACTTCATGTTCGTATGAATACCACATGTCTATATGCTTCACTAGATGTATGCTAGTAATGTATGTTACTAATGTATGTTACTAATGATATGGCACTAGATGTTCACATACTTGGTATTCATATAAATACCACATATTCATATGTTTGGTATGTGATGTGACATTAGATGTCCACATTCCTGGTGTGCATATAAATACTAGTATTAATACCTGTATATTATTAGTATCTATATAAATATCAGGTATTCATATCCTTGATGTCTATGTACATATTCATATGTGTGGTGCCTTCATAGGTGCTACATCTACATATGTGGTATCCACATCCTTGTTATTTATATAAATATCCGACATTCTTATTGTGGATATCTCTACAAATACCAGATATACCTTGACATCTACATATAACACCATATATCCACATTCTTGCTGTCTCCATACCACATATCCACATCCTAGCTACACATACACCCTGTATACGCCAAATATCAATGTCGCTGCTGTCCCTGTATCTCAGTGAGCAATAAATCACAGTGAACAATGAACAAGCAGAAAAAAGTGGACACTACACGCGATTAGATATCGGTTTTTCTTGTTTAATAATGCAGCGATTGGAAAGCAATTTCCTAGATTCGTTATAGGGGACGATACACGCGACAGAGAAGAACGTCAGGGTTTATTCGAGAAGAATGAAGGAAATTTCATGCGCAATTTCGCACGCGAAAGAAAGCGGGGTAAACAGACAATCGTATTACCAAGTAAAATGATTTCGAAACGGAATAACGTTTCCATCGAGATGCGGGAATACCGTACAAATAACCGGGATGTTTGCATAGGATGGGACACTGGCGAAACTCATCTTTTCAGATGTTTCCCTCCGCGCCGATAGGAAGAAGGGAAAAAATTACCGAAACGTACTTGAACCGGTAAAGTGAAAACTGCGAGTATTTTTAATCTTATTCTATCGAACTCGAATCTACGTAAACTCAGATTTAGAGAATATCAAATAGTAAGTGCGAGTAAAAGTAAAATTGTAAAACTTGTAAAACTGAAATGTGCTTCGTACAAAGAATGTGCCTTTGATATTCAATCAAAGGACTATTGATCTATTTTTAATTAAAACTGCGAAACCGTTTATCGCATCAAAATTGAAACACATTCGACATGTATGATAAATTCGCAACAAAAACTGCTTCTCGTGGATCAGAAGAGTCGATAATTTTTCTCATCGAAATTGAAAAATTGTGAAAGCGAGCCGACAATTTCACCGAATCCATCGTGTCGAGATACGCTCTATCCTTTAACAAAACTAACAATTTAAACGTTAACGACCCAGTCGTGTTTATCAACAGATCGTTCCAACTTTTTCACATTGAAACTGCAAAATTGCGAAAGTGTTTATTACAGTCTCTCGGCTAAAAAATTGAAATGCATCCCGTGTATTTTTTAGCGAAAACGATTCACGTTTATTTAATGAAGGGTCATCGAGTTTTTTCCCATCGGAAACTGTAAAGTGGCTTAACGAAAGCGACCCGCTCGCATTTATCAAGGGAAGGACTTATTTTCAACTGAAAACTTGCAAAAGCACAGAAGCCGGGCCGCAAATTCGAAGTATGCCACATACGCTTTTTGAACGGCGATCATTCGTCGCTTTTATCAAAGGAGGATCCGTCGCATTGAAATTTATGAAGGATTCTTTTTAGAAAAAGTAATGAATTTGCATATACGTATATTTTGCAGCGACGGATGACTTGTTTGCGTTTATCGACCAAGTTTTTCCACAAAAACTCGAAAGCTGAAAAAGCATCCGTTTGTGGAAAAACTGCAAAGTCTAAACATACTCGGTACGGGTTTTTTTTGTAATATTGATTCGTTTGTGTTTATCCTTTTTTGTCGGGGTTGAATATTGCTAAAATGTTTGAAAAGTGGAAACGTCGATAGCACAATATATTTTTTTCGTTCAACATTAATTTCAGAGTTTTTTCAAATTTATATTAAAAGATAATTTGCTTGTTTTATCATGAAATTTAAACGAATATTGAAAATGTTCTTGGAAAAAATGTAGATGCATATGTATTAATAAAAAGGTTTTTCTTTATTGAAACCACAAAATTGCTGCACTATATTAGACCAGAAAAATTCAAATATACTTGACATGTATTTTTATAAAAATTACTTAAATGTACTTTAAAAATGATTTTTCTCATGGATATTATAAAATTGTAATAGGAAATTGAGCAGAAAAATTCAAATATATTTGACATGTATTTTTATAAAAATTACTTAAATGTACTTTAAAAATGAGTTTTCTAATTGATATTTGGTATTGATTACAGAATTGCAATAAGAAATTGTTAACATAACTTTCATGTTTCTTAATGAAAATAATTAAATTGTTCTCTGTACAGCTTCTAATAAGAATGTCTTGGTTCATTCATTGATCAAAAGGTATTTTCTTCTTGTAACCATAAAATTGCTATAGTATTTGTTATACTTGATATGAGACTAGAAAATTTCAAAAACACTCTACATGTTTTGTAGTGAGATTGATGCAAATGTACCCCATACATCTTATAGTAAAAATGTTGCTATAAAATGGTCATAGTATTTGTTACATTATACATGAAGCTTGAAAAAATCGAAAACACTCCATATATTTTTTCTATCGAAACTGCTTTAAATGCACCCTGCACATCTCCTAATAAAAATGTCGTGATCATTTTATTAATGAGCAGATACTTGTGAGTAGATCTTCCTTGTGACTATAATATTCCAATACTTATTACATTTCACATAAGAGTAGAAAAATTCGAAACCTCCACATGTGTTATGTAACAAGACTGACCCTATACATCACCTAATAAAAACGTCTTGATTATTTTACCCAAGAAGAAATTATAAAGATAGAAAGTGTCTCCATGTAAAAGTATCTCCATACAAACTTGCAATAAATTTTGTAACACCCCGCATGAAATTTCAAAAAATCGAATATTTTCAGAGTAGTCTGAGTGAACCTTTTGAGTAAAATAGCGATGCTCCTGAAATGTTGTGATCGTGAAACGTAGCTTCAGCTATCTCCGCAGTGGGGTGAATAATTCGAAGGGTAATAGTAGGTTTACGGTTGGCAGGAGAAGCAAGGATGGATCAGTACGCGGTAATATGGCAGAGGTGAAACACGCAACGAAGAGGATCGTGGCATGGAAATCCCGAAGCTTCCTGAGAAGCGTACCAACCAAAGCCGTCGTAAAGTACATATCCTTGCAGTTAGAAGCGAGCATCGGGGATCTTTTGCACGAGGGGGATCACACAGGGCCGATGTAGGAACATCGTACGCGGAGGTGGCTGCAGATAAGAAGAGAAGGGACACGTACAGCCACTAGCAGGAAGAAAAACGAAAAAAACAGGGGAGACCAAGGGTACCGTAACAAGAGGCGGGGAAGAAATGGACGGAGAAAGAAGAGAACAGTTGTTTAAACGTTGGAGAGGAAGAACCGACGGTGCTGGTGGGATGATAAGAAAAAGAAAGAGATGTGAACAAAAACTGAGCTTCGAGTGCGCCATTGACGAAACGAAGAAACGAGATTCAATTCAGATTGCGATAAGAACGGATCCTTCATTTTTATCTACTTTTATTCGCGGAGATTATGTCACGTTATTCGGGTCGATGTGATGGTAGTTTTACCTGATGGGGTTCATTCATGTGTGACTCATACGGATGTGTACACAATATTTAGCACATATTCGTTTGGATGCGATACATGTATGCTTATATGCAATTTTTAGTTTATATACATTTGTACAAAAAATAGCTCATATTTATTTCCATGAAATATTTAGTACATTGTTAGATACAATATTTTGCTCATGGACATTTATATAAAATATTTAGGTCACATGCATTTGTACATAAAATATTTTGCTCATATACATTTCTATGGAATATTTAGTACATATTCAGTTAGATACAATATTTTGTTCATGGACATTTATGTAAAATATTTAGTTCGTATATATTTATACAAAAAATATTTAGCACATATTCGTTTAGATACAATTCGTTCATGTACATGTATATAAAATATTTAGCACATGTGTATTTATATATAATATTTAGTTCATGTACATTCATGTAAAATGTTTAGTTCATATACATTTATATAAAATGTTTGTCAAATATACATTTATATAAAATGTTTATTATATATACATTTATATGCAATGTTTAATTCATGTACATCTATATACAATGTTTACCTCATATACATTTATATAAAATGTTTGTCAAATATACATTTATATAATATGTTTATTATATATGCATTTACATACAATGTTTAATTCATGTACATTTATATACAATGTTTACCTCATATACATTTATATAAAATGTTTGTCAAATATACATTTATACAAAATGTTTATTACATATACATTTATATGCAATGTTTAATTCATGTACATCTATATACAATGTTTATTACACAGACGTTTATATAAAGCATGTATTACATGTACGTCATTTAGATACAACACAGTAGGCACTTTATGTGAAATCAATTTAGACAGCATTGAACGTGAACAAAGTCATCACGATATCTTATGCACTCTTCAAGTAAAACAATAAAGCAATCCTCTTAAATACACTCAACATATGATCGTATTAACATCGCATGAAACATCGATAAAAGGTAAACACAGAGGAGCAGAAGAAAGCGATTGAAGTGGATCAAGGCGAACCGTATTTCAGGATGAAAGAAGGATCTGCAGGTTGTTAGACCGACTATAAACTTCATGAACAGAACAGACACGAAGTTAAAAGAAAAAGAGTTTAGTGCAAAGTTGGGAGCAACGATTCAATTGTATTTCTGTTGGATCGAGAAGACGAAGTTCGATACTCTGGTGCTTTGATGAAAGGGAAGACAAACGAGGAGCGGAAAACAACTTGTGATACGAGTGATGATAAATTAATGGTAATACTATCGATTTTGGGTCGTAAATTATTAACGTATCGAATGGTATCGAATATCCTGTTTCATGATATTGATGTATTTTTAAGTACTGATAAGCAGATTGTGAGGCTCGTGATATGAGACTGCAAAGTAACTCGAGTTGTAGTTACAGGATTTGTTCAGATATTTTATAAATTCATGAATGTATGGTCTGTGTAAGGTACATTAACGATCCAGTGATTAACAGTTTATTTTATTTAATTTCATTTAAAATGATGGATCAGACAATTGGTCAAAAGTATGACGAAGATATAGGTACATTTATTGTTTCAACGATTGTTCTCTCAATAAGTTCTTTGTAAATAATTTGACTCATGTACATCTCTGAACTTATCAATTTCATAAGAGTATGAATTTATGTCATAGATCATTCAATTGAACAATACATGTACAATTAACTATATAACAACAAAAATTATTTTTTTATAAATATTTAATAGTACCTTCGAAAACTTGCACACATATGAGCAACATTGAACGTCGAATATGTTATGCAAACATCTGTACATTGATTTTATTACTGTAACAAAATAGAGAGAACATTAGAGCAATTAGTTTTATTGTAAATGTCCAATAACACCTCTGAAAACTTGCACACATATAAGCAACATTGAACATGTTAAACAAAAATCTGCACATGGACTTCATTGCTACAATAAAACTACATGTACATTGAATACGAAATGGCTAAGATGTGGACACCTCATCCAGACCACATCTCGGTAAAATCGAGTGTGGGTAAATGTTGCAGAGTAAAAGTACACAAGCAATGAAGAAAGGAAAAGGGTGAAGTGAGGAAGAGAAGAAGAAGTACGTCGCGATACGTGGAAGAGGAAGAAGCGAGTATCGGAGTAATACAGAGAGCAGAGGTCGAGGAGGAAGAAGAAGAAGAAGAGGACGAGGAAAGAAGAAGGGAGCCAAGGTAAAAGGGAGAGAGGTGGCGACGGGGACGAGGTCTGGGTTGGGTAAGGTGAGGGCTCCTACGGGTGAGTACCACTCACTTCATTGACTCGTGCGTACGCCCGCACGTCTGTCAGTCCATCCTCACTCATTCGATCCTCGGTTCGTCTTCAAAACCGCTCGACAGAGGCTGGTTTTTTCCTTCGAATCGCACGGATTCACGTCCTCGTCCCCGTTCACGTCCACGCAGTTTTGGTCGTGGTGCACGACCTCCGCGAGTCGAGGTCACCTCGTCCTCGTCCAGTTCCTTTCTCGGTGGTTCCGGATTCTCCGCATCAACGTGTCTCGAAACTCCAGCAGGACCAACGGGATGAGCCTGGCCACCATCCGATGGATCCTGCTGCTGCTGCTCCTGGATACAGAGTGCGTCCGAGCCAAGCCTCGACAGATCAAACCAGGTATTTCTTTCCATGGCTTACTCGACTAACTTTCTGCCAATTACGCTAACTAGGTTTTTTTATACTTCAACACTTGTGCTCTTGTTTCTTTGCCTCTTGCGAGGAAAGTTCTGGGACACGGTTCATTTGCCGTTCTTGGCCAGTTTTTACTCTCGGTATGTACCTGAGAATTAGTGCTTTTACTTTATGAAACTTTGTGCACTGAATAGACTATTTTGAATTATAATGAAGCTCGTAATGTTGACTTTTGTCGAGATACAAAATGCGGAGGATGATTTACATCCCTTGTTTGTTTTTTTAGTTTCAATTTAAAAATGGTTCTCAAGTATCTTTAAATCCATAGTACTAGACGTGCAAGATGACAGAGGAAATTAATAATGATGGAGGAGTAATAACTTTGGAAGAATTCATCAAACTTTTCACGTAGAAAGTTTTCAGCTTATCAAACAGCAGTAAAAACACCTTCCATCTTGAAGGATTAATAGCCAGTATGTTAAGCAAATGATTAGTGTAATAAATACTTTGATTATTATAAATAAGAGCTAGTAGAAAAGAGCTACTTCATCAGTCAGTTTTATGTAACTGTTAATAATATTGATCATATCTTCAAATGTCTAATTTGCCTCCACATGCACCTCTCAAACCTCTCAGCTAAAAAAGTCCCACAGCATCTGCTTTTTCTGTAAATTTCTGTAGATGTATGTACATTTGATGAGCAGTTAAAAATTTGCAAATAAGAAACCCAATAAAAATTCCTTATCTCGACAGAAATTACCATCTTGCTATAAAATAATGGATCCCAGTAGCTTCTCACACCAATCTAAATTCTATCAGCAAGAATCTCGACTACAATTACAGTGTCAGATCAAAAGAAGTCTGTCTATTGTCGACTATCAACCGGTTTCCAAAGAAAGTTGTCGGTGTGTCGCATCGGCGGATATCAGAAACGAAAGCAGGTGCTCGTGTGGGTTATAATTCCCACATAGTCGTGGGAGCACCGCGATCATTGTCCAAGATCGATCGTCGGATCGAGTCTGTTGCGCAATTCCTCCGGGTCAGGATCAGGGTTAACGTACCAACGATGACGTGTAACGTTAACCGGAATCCGTTGGCGGAACGATCGATCAGCGTCTGATGATCGATCACCCACGATACCCGCTCGTCGGGAGTCTCGTTTTCGATTTTGATCCAGCCATCGCCCGCCACGCAGCTGGTTAATCCATGTAAATTTATTTAAACCGATTCCACGGGTATCGCGGCCGGCTCGATTCACGTGCCCGATGCAAATTACCTCGCTCTGTTTCTTCCTTTCGCCGTTCCTCTCTTTTTTTTATTTTATTTTTCGCCGACTCTCGTGTCAAACCGATCAATTCCGTCAAACGAAACGCACGGGAACGCGATTCGATCCCTAATTTTTTGACGTTGTTAATGGTGGCGGGTTTCAATTCTTTTATTCTGAATTCGTGTCTTTAGGTTTTCTAAGGAGTCGGTAGAACTTGGATTCTTCTAGGAGTACTGTAGAATATAGTACACTAAAATACAGCTATAATTCCCTCCGAAATAACTCTGCAATTTTTCGATATTTTTCCCAACGATCAGTAAACGATTTAACAATAAACAGCCCTCGCCATAAATAGTCCTAAGGTGAACGAGTGGATGTTAAGAATCAGAGTTATCCAGAGTTCTCTCGTTTCAGCGAGCAGGTACCAGCGTATTAAAAGATGAAACGCGTATAAACCAGGCTGGCTGGTCTGAATTATTCGTGGGGTCATGGAAGTTTGACGCAGGAGCGGGTCGCGGCCGGTTCCGTTGGCGACAAGACGATAATTTTCCATCCGAAGGGGGATAAACGCGGCTCGGTGCGGAACAACTAAAGTTCTTAGACATTTACAACGGCCGTAACGTCGAAAGCTCGCGGTCTACTAACGTACGTAAACTCCGACTGGCTGCTGGCCTTATCCTAACGCTAACTATTCTTGGACCTCCTCTCTGATACCGCTTAACTGCACACGGTGTTCTTAGCTGAACGTTTAAACGGCGACGACATTCACCAGAAACGGTCATTTCGAACTTTTCTAAATTTTGAAGAAAATTAATAGTTTAATAATTTCGTAACTAAAGTTTCATAACTTGTAAATGTTGCAATATGATTGTATAGCCTATATTCACTAATGATATTGAATAGTTCAGATTAAATTAATCTTGAATCCTAAAATATCGATATTACTTTGATCAAGATCTCCATGAGATCTGCCTCCTGGCAGTTCCTTGAACCCCAAGAAATGCAACGTCAGACTGTTCGACGACCATTGTGTTGCACAATCTATGCGTGCCATCTGTTCCTATGGATATTGTTTGTAAAGTACAAAAACCTTCGATCGGGTAAAGAACTGTTCACCTCGTTTCCAGGCGAAATCTTCGCATTCTCCACCTTCTTCTCCCCTATCGTTAACCCCTAAACCTTAAAACCTAATGCGTGGTACATTGCTGGGACATTTCCTAGTCCACATATGTATACCACGTACGAAACTTGATATGTTGAACAAAAGTTAAGTTCTTGTTATAAGATTTGTCAGGTCAGTCAGTCAGAAGTAACTAATCTTAGCTACAATATTAAAACAGACAAAGAAAGCTTTTGCTCTTTGATTTGTCAGGTGCGTCAGTCAGAAGTAACTAATCATAGCTACAATATTAAAACAAACAAAGATCTTGCTCTATGATTTGTCAGGTCAGTTAGAAGTAACTAATCATAGCTATAATATTAAAACAGACAAGGAAAGCTTTTGCTCTTTGATTTGTCAGGTGTGTCAGTCTGGAGTAACTAATCATAGCTACAATATTAAAACAAACAAAGATCTTGCTCTATGATTTGTCAGGTCAGTCAGAAGTAACTAATCATAGCTATAATATTAAAACAAACAAAGATCTTGCTCTATGATTTGTCAGGTCAGTCAGAAGTAACTAATCATAGCTACAATATTAAAACAAAGAAAAATCTTGCTCTATGATTTGTCAGGTCAGTTAGAAGTAACTAATCACTCCTATAATATTAAAACAGACAAGGAAAGCTTTTGCTCTTTGATTTGCCAGGTGCGTCAGTCAGAAGTAACTATTCATACCTATAATATTAAAACGGATAAAGAAAGTTGAAATTTCATGTGAATTTGTTATAAAACGTCGCCCATGAAAATGATCAGACTCGAGTACTAAAATTGTTTATTAAAAATTCGAGTAAAATTGATCGCAGTCGAAGAACGAGCGCGTCACATGTGACTCGTCAAACTAGTGTAAGAGGTTAAACCTATAAAAAGTAAAGTTAATAGAAGTAAACGTGTAAAGAGTAAACTTGATAGTAAAAGTTTTAACAAGCTTAACCCTTTACACCAGGGAAAAGTCACGTACGAGTGCGTGACGTGTCAGGCTCGTCAAAGTATGGCAAGGGGTTAATTCCGCTGAAGAAACCCTCCGAGGTAATATGTCTCTTTCTCTTTTTCGAGCGTTCAATAAATCACGGGGACACATTCTTCGCCTTTAAAATCACGTTTTTTTGCTCATAAACCGTGACGACCGAATTTCGTTGGCTGATCTTCCGCGGGGCTCGTCGGTTTTTGTTCTTGCGGCATCCATTATCTGTCCGGATCGGTGCTGGTGTTGTCTTCCTCGAAATTCTCGATTCTCTGGCCGTCCTGAAGATCAGCTAAGTGATTCTACCGCTTGGTAGCTGCGATTCGGCTGGCTCGTGGCGAATGAATCTTACATGCTACGTCCGAGTCAGGCCGGCTCTATACATCATTCCAGCTGGAAAACTGTACCCGATCTCCTTGGTCCCCCTCCAAACGATCCTGTGCCAACTGGATATTCTTTCCTACTGCCGACGATATGGAACTATTCCAGCTTATCGGAAGTGGCGTATGCAGCCGAACATCTGGCCACACACCCTCCAATCTGACTGTGTGATATAAATACCCCAATATCGGAAAATATTACGTTCTTATATTTACCGATGATTCGCGGTTGATTTACAGGTACTGGGATTTTTACAAACATAGTTTGAGAGGAACAGGTTTTAGAGGGTAGTTTAAACAATTTGTGGTAACAACATTTTTGTTGAAAAATAAACGTTGGATGGAATATAACAAATAGTATAGTATGGAATATAACAAGTAGTCGTTGAACAAAGTATATCAAATAATAAAATAATCATTGAGCAAAGTACATCATAACCTCAATATTCATTTAGTCAAAATGAATTGAATAATGATATAGTCATTGAAATAGTAAAATAATCATCGAATAAACTACTTCATAATTAAATAATCATTGAATCAGAGTAAAGTAAATAATAAAATATTCATTGAATAAAGTACATCAAATAATAAAATGATCATTGGACAAAATTCATCATAACCTCAATATTCATCGAGTCAAAATAAATTATATAATAAAATATTCATTGAACAGAATACATCATAACCTGAATATTCACCGAATAAAAATAAATTAAACAACGAAATAATCACTGAAATAATCATTGGACAAAATACATCATAACCTCAATTCATCGAACCACGATAAATCAAATAATAAAACAATCATTGAAGTAATAAAATAATTATACAAACTGCACCACAATTTAATGATCATCTAAAATACATTATGATTCACAACAATACATCATAACCAAAATAAATTAAATAATAAAATAATTGAACAACCCCATAATTCAATAATAACGAGACAAAATACATCATAATTCAATAACCAAAATAAATGAAATACTGAGCAAACTACACAATAACGCAATGATCATCCAATTAAACTAAACAGTTCCGAATCAATGATCACTTTGACCGCAAGTAACGAACTAGAAACCTCGGAAGACAATAAAGTCATAATTAATGAATGGAAAACGTAACAATTACCGATACGTACGCATATTATTTGCACGTACACGTTCTTTCGACACAACGTGAATGCATGAGCCATTGATTTCGTCTGATTCGATTTTAACGGTACATTGGATGTCCGCATGAATGGCGACAGAGTGAATGGAAGTTACTAGGTGTCAGCAGATGTTTCATAGATTCGACTTCCAATTAGCTTATCTGCTAACCGTTTCTCGATGAAACTGTTTAAAAGGCGTCAGCCTGGAAACGTTTTCACGCTCGTGGAATCGACAAACTTCAAAAGTTTGTCGTTTACAGCCAACTTCTTCCGAAGGCTATCTACTGAATTCTGAAACTTGCGTGCCACGGTGAATGGTTTATCCGATGTTCAAAAATCAATTCACCGAACTTTATCTATTATCCGAGTATTACAGAATATTCCATTAATTTCTCGCGCTGCCTTACATTTTTATTTTTTAATTTAAAATTGGGTTCAGCTTTGACAAATGTTTCATGCTGATTAACTCTGGAATTAACAAAAAAAATGTTTGATGAGGGAATTAAAATTTTCAAGTGAGTTCAAAGTCATTTCAAGTAGATGTAGTTTCAAAATCAAAATTATTTAGATGTAGTCTCGTGGTCTTGTAGAAGTCACACGTTTAGCCTCTTAGGTTGAATTTCTTAGGTTCTTAGGCTTAGGCTGAGGCTTAGGATTAGGTTGCGCTTCCGGACAGAGTTCGAGGTTATGCACTACATTCTCTTGAAATGTTTTTCATGATTAAATACCAAAGATATAGTTTAACTTTGATAATTTACTTTTTTAGAAAATCACAAAATTTCCAAATGTTTCAATATGTATTAGTGTAAAGTGCATAGTGCACAAACTACTGTTACCTTTTTTACATGTAATGTACTTTTTGTGGGATTCGTTAATACTCTTGCAAAACGTGGTGAAGACAAAAAGGTGCGAATCAAAAGATATGAAAAGATCATTGAATCGAAACGGTGAGCAAGTGAGCCAGTTGAGTGAGCCACTATAGTGGCGCTATGTGATCTATGATAACATTCGCGAAAGCCCCTATAGTGACTCGTCGTGCCTAAGAGGTTCCTACCTAACGTGCTCCCACCGTTTAGTAATTATATCAAACGACATTTGTCGTATATTCATACATTACTGTATAAAATTATCGTGTACTATCCTGACACTTGTACATTGAATGTGACCCTATACGTTCAGAAATAATTTCTTCAGACAATACGTGGCATTAAATACAAGAATTAGTAGAATCATGACAGTATGTAATCGATGACATTCGAAACTCGAAAGTGGACTTATAGTGATTGAGGGACACTATAGCGACTTAGAGTGATTATAGTGATACTATAGCGACTAACAGTGACTACAGCGACACTACTGACTAAGAGATCAACGATCGTTAATGAAGTTCCGTTCAAAAAAGCCTTCATTCCAAAAACCCTATCGAATTCAGAATTCTATACGAGACGTAAAGGTCAATCGATGTCGAAAACGAGCTTCCCAGGTTTAATTAACGCGGTCGTGAGAGAGTCCTCGTTACGTTTCTTCGTCCTGATAGAGCTACTTCTGCTCGTAATGCACCCGTTGCTCGCGTCGACGCTTCTTGCGTCCCGACGCTACTCCAAGTCCGGGCAATCGCATAATGCAACGCGTTCAACCAAACTTTGCGAAGCGTTTCAATCCTCTCGACCCGGTTTTTTTCTCCTCTCCAATTGGTATCGTGCTGTTCGACCTCGATGAATTCACCTCCATTCGTTTTCTCAACAACCTTTTCAAAATATGCGTTGTTTTTTTTCCGAGTCAGCTTTAAATGAACCTTTTAATGGAAACTTTTATAACGTTTCTTATCGTACTTTTAATTTTCATTATTTATTCATGGGGTTAATTACGCGTTTAGTGTTTACTCGGTAAGGTACGCGATATATTGCCTCGGTATATAGTACATTTCTTGTTGTACGTTTCTGCTGGATTTGCATACACTAGATTTTTTAAATTTTCATGTGTTAGATTTCTATATTTTAGATTTCTATGAGTTCAATTTGTGTGAGGTACATTTCTATACGTTGTTATGTCTCCACGTGTTATATCACCATGTGTTATATTGCCACAAGTTGCAACACCGTCACACATTAAGTTTGTACACGTTAAAATTTTCATGTGTTAGATTTCTATATCTTAGATTTCCATGAGTTCAATTTGTGTGAGGTACATTTCTATACGTCGTTATATCACCACGCGTTATATCACCATATGTTATATTTCCATAGATTGCAACATCGTCTCATATTAAGTTTGCGTACCTTAAAATTTTCATATGTTACATTTTTATAGGTAGAATCATATTAGGTGTACATACATAAAATTTTCATATGTGAATTTTCCACACATCAGATTTCATGTGACAATTTTCCAAACGTTCCACGTGCTAGTTTTACCAACTACTCAATTTGTATTACTTATATCGATAGCTAAATTGCATTCATTTGAAACTGCATACTGAAATCGACAACCAAGCTAAATTTAAATAAACCTAAACATTTACTTCAGTGACTAATCTTGATTCAATTAAAACTTCACATTGATATCGACAACTGAAGTCAACGTAATTAGCACTACACTCTTATCGACAACCAAAGTCAACGTAATTAACACAACACTACTGATAAGTGAAGCGAATTTCATCAGCACTCTTCGTGAAATGAAACAAAGTTTCCGAGCCTTATCGATCTCAATTAATAAACGATTTGCTTCGTTTGAAACTTCGAAAGATTGTAGTCGGTCGAGTTAGCGATCAAGCACCGTGGAAGCTCGCCAAGCGCCGGTAATACGACAGACTCATCCAAGCCGAAGAACACGTCGTATGTTCGATTAAAACTTAATCTGGCATGAATGGAAGAAGCCTCCGAGTCAATATTTGAGTCATACACCTGCGAAACCGGCCACGCCACTTTTCTTTTATGAAAATGAACATTTCCATTCCCCAGATACGGATATCAAAGGCGGTCATCACGGTCGCAGAAAGTGAAAAGAATATCGTCGTGTATTTACGGGTAAGTACGGTCCCGTAACGTTCAAAGGTATATTAATTAGCCCCTTATAAAATCGCCAAGGCCGTCATTATCCCCTCCTTTCTTGTTCCCGTGCGTGTACTTCCATTAAGCGAAACAGAAACGCATAAGATGTATCAGAGATACAGGGGGGACGTAATGAGGGAATTTTGAGTTAATTCTTGGTTCTTCGGATGTTAAAACCGAAGCGATATAACGAGAACACTCGTTGTTGAACACAAATCACGTGATTTTATGTTCTGGACACGTGAAAATTTGATGATGTGTAGTTTCAAATGAATTGCGTTTAATTGTCAATACATATGTGCTGTTTCTATTGAATTAAGCTTAGTCTTTGATATAAGTGAACAGTTTCAGTTGAATTCAATTTAGATATCGATATGAGGGTGTACTTTCAATTGAATTCAGTTTAGTCATTGATATAAGTGTGTGTTTTAATTGTATTTAATTTAGTCTTCGATATAAGTGGCTGGTTTTATTTGAATTCAATTTACTCGTTGATATAAGTGTTTGGTTTCATTTTAATTGAGTGTAGTTGTTGATACATATGTTCAGTTTAAATTGAATTGAATTTATTCATTGATATAAGTGTATGGTTTTAAATGAATTCAACTTAGTCTTCGATATAAGCGTCTGGTTTCACTTGAATTGAATTTACTCGCTGATATAAGTGTCTGGTTTTATTTGAATTGAGTGTAATTGTTGATACATATGTTCAGTTTAAATTGAATTGAATTTATTCATTGATATAAGTGTATGGTTTTAAATGAATTCAACTTAGTCTTCAATATAAGTGTCTGTTTTTAAATGAATTCAACTCAGTCTTCAATATAAGTGTCTGGTTTTAAATGAATTCGACTTAGTCTTCAAAATAAGTGTCTGATTTCACTTGAATCGAATTTAGAAAACTGTGTGAAACGGGACAAGCATTGTCATAGGCCAAGAAGGTGAATCGATTTAATTAACTCGCCGACTGATTCGTCAGCTTGACCGACGGAATTTTAATCATCGATGTCGGCTCGATCGAGACGACCGTGTCATAAATAGTCTAGCTGCGTTTTCGTCGAGCATTCACCGATCGAATGTAAACAGGCAGGTCGTCTTTAGCATATACGTGTATACGTACACGGTGCTAATTGGACTAGCTCGTTGGACTATATTCTGATGAACGAGCGGAATTCAGGCGGAAACGAGAGACACGAGCGGACAGAAAAACAGCCTGTTTTGTATCGACATTCGGAACAGGTCCGAGCGATTTCGCGTTCAAACACGCGCTACACGCTCCTCGAATTTCCATACGACTCCGATTTCTTTCTAATTGATTAGTTTTCCGAGTTTCTGGTTGCTTTAATGGACGGAAACAACCTTAACATTTTTTACGTAAACTATATTTATGAACTCTTTTTATATTTATAAAAAAACTTGAAGAAAAAGTGATTTAAAAATTCATTAAGGAACTTGAAGACTAGAAATGTTAAAAATTAATGAAGGAACTTAAAAGCTGGATAATGTAACAATTTAAAAAAGCACTTTAAAAGAAGATGACTTAAAAATTCATGAAGGAACTTGAAGACTAGAAATGTTAAAAATTAATGAAGGAACTTGAAAGCTAGACAACTTAACAATTTATAAAAACACTTGATAAAAAAATGATTTAAAAATTCATGAAGGAACTTGAAGACTAGAAATGTTAAAAATTAATGAAGAAACTTGAAAGCTAGACAACTTAACAATTTATAAAAGCACTTGAAAAAAAGATGACTTAAAAATTCATGAAGGAACTTGAAGACTAGGAATGTTAAAAATTAATGAAGGAACTTGAAAGCTAGACAACTTAACAATTTATAAAAAAACTTGAAGAAAAAGTGATTTAAAAATTCATTAAGGAACTTGAAGACTAGAAATGTTAAAAATTAATGAAGGAACTTGAAAGCTAGACAACTTAACAATTTATAAAAACACTTGATAAAAAAATGATTTAAAAATTCATGAAGGAACTTGAAGACTAGAAATGTTAAAAATTAATGAAAGAACTTAAAAGCTAGATAACTTAACAATTTATAAAAACACTTTAAAAGAAGATGTCTTAAAAATTCGTGAAGAAACTTGAAGGTTAAAAAAGTTACAAATTTATGAAGGAACTTGAAAGCTACATAACTTAACAAAATTATGAAAGAACATGAAAGGTAAAAGATTTAAAAATTGATAAAAGAACTTGAAAGCTAGTAGACTTAAAAATAAATGAACTCAGAAATTCGAAATTAACAAAATCTTCAAAAATAGAGTTTCAGAAACTTTTTCCTATTTCAACAAAATCTGCACTCAATTTTTGTAGAGTCATCAGAACCTTATCCTAACAAATAGGATCCTCACAAATTCTTCCCTCCAAATTTTACAGTAAGTGTTACCAAGTGTTGCAATATTACTTCCTGTAATATCTCCCTTTCAAAAACCTCCCTACTTAACTACTGAAAAACCACAAAACATAAAACCCAAATCTCCCACCAAAACCCAGCAACAATTCACAAACCAACAATACTCAAAACAACAGTAAGCCCTCATTACGCTGTCGATTCCCATAGAATGCATCCTGAACTTAGAACTCCCAAATACGTCTTAATGAACTACAAGACCAGCTAACGATACCCGAACTAACCCTTATATTCGCAGAGTGCAATTTGTAAAAGACATAATCATGCACACGTGAAAAGAAGACTCGTGAAGATTCTTAGTTAAGGAGATTTAACAATCTTTAGTGAATGGACAATCTCTAACAGAATGTCTGTCCCTTTACTAACAATCTCTAGTGTATGGATAATCTCTAACAGAATGTCTGTCTCTTTACTAACAATCTCTAGTGTATGGATAATCTCTAACAGAGTGTCTGTCTCTTTACTAACAATCTGTAGTGCATCGACGCCTATGCCAAGTCGACATGGGCTGGCATTTAGTCAGAGGAGGACAAGAACCGAGCTCATTCACGACTCCGCGAGTAGCTCCGTGGACACAGAAACACGATGGATACTTTGTACTAGTTTTTCCAGGCCGGCCCTCCACTAGCTGGCATTATTATGTGTTCTCGGTACGGGTAATTAGCCTGGACGTAGGTAGTCACATACCGGGTGTCTACGGATCATCAGGAAATCGTCGACCTACCGCTACGATCATTCGTTCATCTCTTTTTCTGATGTTGTTTAAAAAAAAAAGAAAGTTCTACTCTCATGAAAGTTATGTATTCAAGACTTGCTGCAAGTGTTCCTGCTTCAATTTCATTATCGATCTTCTTCATCTATTTAAATTTTTAAATGAATGAGTATTAAATTGTTTGAAATGAAAAACTTGTTCATATTCCATTTGTTATATTTTTACATAATTAATTCATTTTCATATAACATTTTTACATTTCATTTCATATGACATTTTTTGTAGCGTTTCCTACATAAACTCTTTATATCAAACTAAACAGAAAAATCTTCCATCACCCTGCAATTCGCACTTTCATTTTAAAAATAAAATAAAAAACGAACAAAGTATACGTTGATTATTCCTCACCGTTTAATAACGAAAAACCAGTCTAAAACGTTCCGAACCCCTAAATTACACTAACGAAACAATCACAAAAGCGCCTATTCGCTATTATCCGGTTATACGATTCACTAAATTTGTAATATGCCTCGTATATTAATTATTATATTAATTATCGCGATGCCAGCGGCTGTCACGATGCCAGCTAATTAATAATTAAATGTATTCCGACGGGGCCATCGAGCTACCTCTGCCTGAATTAATTTTCAGCAACGAAACGCCTAACGTGACACGATACCGTGGCTCAACCTCATTTAATCGCATACAATTAACATGATCAAAGCTTTATATGAATCATTAAACTCAATCCGGCCGGTATTTCCGGTATATCGAACCTATAATCAACGACGAGTCATTGGTATCAATTTATTTTCACGCGTTCATTTTGTGTTGTATCTTGTTTGCATATGTGTACGTATGGAGACACATGTATTTCTTATTATAGCGCTCTTTAGTTATTCATTTTTTAGTTATTTTTAGGGTTAGTGTTATTTTTAGGATTTCAAGTTTTGGAGAGTAGGAGATTTGAAAATTTGGGGGTGGGAGATTTGGGGGATGCGAGAATTTGGAGGTGTAGAAATTTGGGGATGTGAGAAGGCAGAGATTTAGAAATTTTGGGGTGTGAGAATTTGGGGGTGTAAGAATTGGGGGATGTGAGAACTTGAGGGAGTAGGAGTTGGGGGATGTGAGAATTTGGGAGTGTAGGTATTTGGAAATGTTGAAATTTGGGGATGTGGGAATCTGGGGATATGGGAATTTGGGGATGTGAGAATTTGGAACAGTGGGAATTTGGGGATGTGAGAATTTGGGAGAGTGGGAATTTGGGGATGTGAGAATTTGGGAGAGTGGGAATTTGGGGATGTGAAAATCTGGGAGAGTGGGAATTTGGGGATGTGAAAATTTGGGAGAGTGGGAACTTGGGGATGTGGGAATTTGGAGGCATGGGAATTTGGGGACTTGGGAATTTGGAGGTGTGGGAATTTGAGGACTTGAGAATTCGGAGGCGCGGGAATTTGGAGATGTGGAAATTTGGAAACATGAAAAATTGAAAGTAACTATCCAACAATTCAAGCACCAAAAAATTCTAAATTAAAATCCACCTTCCCACTTTTAAATAAAAGAACATCCAACGTACCACATCCTACCCCATCGCCACCCCAAATATCCAATAAGTGTATGCAAATTGCTGCCAGTAAACAGAATTTTAATTATAATAAACTCCAACCGAGACACAGTATCCGATTTTGATCATCACGATAGAATAATCCGTTTAATTTAATTTTTTATCGAAGATATTCTATGCAATGAGTCGGAGGTAAACCTCGATTATCGTTTGACGTTCGAACATCAAACGAAAAAGGAAATATTCTTATTCACCGAGTGGCGCTGTCGTCGAGCGAAGAGCAAAATGGTTTCCTTTTTCTCTCTTATTTCTTAAAGCGATCCTTGGATTGTTGACTGATTTAAAAATCGGGCCAACGCGATTGTTATGTCGAGAGTTTGTCGAGGGAGAAGAGTTTCTTCGCGGCTGTAAGGACTTCGTTAAGAGTCGGCAGCATTTACCAGAAGATTTGTTTCGTGTTTAATTGCGAACGACTCTCTTTGCCTCTTGAAAGGCTGATTTAATTCGGGGGATTCTTTGAAAATTAGTTGGTAAAAGGGAGACTATGTTTGAATGGAGTTCGTTGTTTAAACAAGAACTTATGAAGGATGCCTTGGGAAGACACTGTTTGAGGGCTCGATTAATATCGCGTAACAATAATGGGTTAGTTCTAACTTTTGTCACAGTATTATGAAAGATGAAACTTTGAATTTATAATGAAAAATTCGTACATTATGAAAAATTCATACACTATGATGAAAAATAAAATTTTGCTCTGATAAATTTAAATACAGACATTTTTTACATAAACTATTATATGATTTAAGAAGAAGTTCTTTGTGGAAGACACAAAGTTTTTATTTCATATTAAGTATATTATTGTAAAATAATTAAAAAATAAAATTGTACGTAATTAATATTTTAAATTTTATAATCAATTAAGTAGAAAATAATTTTGTTATTCTACATAGTAGCAAGTTTATATATTGTATAGTTAATGACAACGTTTCTTAAAGTTCTGAAAATGAACGGATAATAAATTTTTGAGAACTTCGAAATGGAGTTCCGTGAATAGAATGAAGTCATAACATGGACATCGTGAAATTGCACACACGCGAAAGGGTAGTTGGCGTGCAACATGCAAACGACTTTGCTCGTCGGAAGTTAACTAGGTGTTAATTCGGTATTCACAAAACGTGGCTTGCCGAATGAACCTTCGTATAAAGGGTACGTTCGCAACGGGTCTCGAATGTCCTTAGAATATTTCCTCTACAATCATGTTTTAGAAATGAATAAAATAAATGTATATTGTAAATTGTATTCATGTTAATTATAATGTTGTTCATTATTTACTACTTTAATGTTATTAATAATAAACGTTAATAATTATTATTCACAGACATATCAATATTAGTGTAATTTTATCGATTGTTGTAATGTGTATGTATTCACATTATAATTGTATTCAATTAAAATGTGGAGAAAAGATATCATTTGTGTGGAATTTCTAAAATTTTCAAGTCTCAATTCTAAATTCTCAAATTCACAATTTTCCCAATTTCTACATTAGCAAATTTTCGAATTCCCAAATATCTCGGCGCGTGGAGGTACAGTGCGTGGAGAGATCAGCGCGTGGAAATATCACGCGTGGAAATACGGCGCGTAGAGGTACCACGCGTGGAGATATCAATGCGTAGAAATACAGCGCGTAGAAATACCACGCATGGAGATATCGGTGCGTGGAGATATCGTTGCGTGGAAATATCGGCGCTTGGAGATATCAGCGCGTGGAAATACCACGCTTGGAAATACGGCGCGTAGAAATACCACGCGCGGAGATATCGGTGCGTGGAAATATCGGCGCGTGGAGATATCGGTGCGTGGAGATATCGGTGAGTGGAGATTCGGCGCGTAGAAATACCACGCGCGGAGATATCGGTGCGTGGAAATATCGGCGCGTGGAGATATCGGTGCGTGGAGATATCAACGCGTGGAAATACGGCGCGTAGACATACCACGCGTGGAAATATCAGCGCGTGGAAATACCTCGCGTGGAGATATCGGTGCGTGGAGATATCGTTGCGTGGAAATATCGGTGCGTGGAGATATCAGCGCGTGGAAATACCACGTGTGGAATTACAACGCGTAGACATACCACGCGTGGAGATTCGGCGCGTGGAAATACCACGCGTGGAGATACGGCGCGTATTTCCGCAATCACCACAAAAATGACAAACTCCACTCTTCCCGAAACGGTGATTAGTTGCGAATAGCAATTAGTCTACCGATCCATAGATCAATTAGCATGTTAATGACACCATAATTACCAAGTTTCGCGAATTAATTAACCATTTCGAGTAAGTTCCGCGCGTCGCACGGTAGGCAAGCATTTCGAACAAGGTCGTAACCGTCGATTACCATCGAAATTGCTTGCAAAAATCTGCGGTATTCTCGTGATCGATCGATCGATCGATCGCTGGTGAAAATACGTTGAGAGATCGACTCATCGAGATACGGTGATCATCTCGAAATATTTGAAGCGTGTCGCGTCCCTGTGTCCACACGCCGCCACACGCTTCCCACGTTCGTTGACGGTCTTGTTGACTCAGGTCAGCCTTAAGGTCTTTGAAATTATACGAACGCCATACGGTGGACATCTGACTATTCAACGACTGTGTAACCACCTAGCCGCAGAGTTAGCAAGAATTTCAATAACTTTGAAACGTCGATCGATACGTTCTTTGTACTACGTTATATTAACTACTCACTTTTTGCTGATTTTCTATATTTTTGGAGAAACATTGTTGGAGAAATTTATTATATTGCTCAGAAGGGGGTGCATCAATAATGATTTTAACAGGGTGATTAATACGGGAAACATTAGTATGGGCTGTTAATTAGGTTTGCGAATAGGGGAGTTAAATTATTGTCGGAGTGGTATGATTCAGGTCGGTGGTGTTAGATTTAAAGTTTGTATTGACATGATTTAGTTGTGTATGTATGATGGAGTTTGAAGAAATTCAATTAGAATTAGATACTGTTCTTCAAGATTCAGTTTTGTGTGCTTTAATTATATGTGAAGCAATTGCACAGGATTCAATTCCACATGATTTTGGTAGAAGCAATTCAAGTCCATGTGATTTCATTTCACATGCTTCAACTTCACATGTGTCAATATCACATGGTCCAACTTCACATGATTGGATTCCACATGGTTCAATTTCACATGAGTCAATATCACATGTTTCAACTTCACATGTGTCAACAGCATATAGTCCAACTTCACATGAGTGAATATCACATGGTCCAACTTCACGTGACTGGATTCCACATGTTTCAACTTCACATGTGTCAACAGCATATAGTCCAACTTCACATGAGTGAATATCACATGGTCCAACTTCACGTGATTGGATTCCACATGGTTCAACTTCACATGAGTGAACATCACATGCTCCAACTTCACATGAGTTCATTCCACATGCTTCAATTTCACATGAGCCCATTCCTCATGCTTCATCTTCACACTCACATGATTATCTTCCACAAGCATCAACTCCACATGATTCCACACTATTAAACTCCACCTACTACAGCTTAAGAATATCAAGATCAAACTTAACATTCCAAAATTTCGACCAATCCCCATTAAAAAATGAGTGAAAGCAGTATTAAAAAAAGTAAATTTGCGCCGAAGTGTTCAATTTCACTCAATGCAAGTTGACTACCGATAAGCTTCCGAACCGTGAAAGAAACTTGGTCCTCGCGACTCTCATCCATCGCCCCAAAATTATAGCCACGTTAATTCAAAAGATGGCGGCGATTAAAGAGAAATCGTTGCCCTCCACAAATTTATTATCATGTCCTGTTCTAACCTCGAATTAAACGTCCCGCTTCCACAGGACGGATTCGAACAGCGAGTTAAATAAAACACAGTGAAACGACTCGTAATGGGTTGTCGTTTTCTGTTACGACTCTCGTGACCCGTTTTTACCACTCTACTGATATCGAATTAATTTCGCGTCCACTTGACAATTTTCATTTCGTTAAATAGAAAAAATGCTCGTCAGCGCTCGCGAGTCCCCGACGCCACGACGGCAAAAAACGGTCCCTTGCGTTCATTAGCGAGGGTAATTATAAGAAAAATATTTCCACAGGAATGGACGGGAATTAGAGTTTCTCTTTAGAACTTTCTGAGCTTTTTAAGCGTCTGCTGAAAGTCATATACCGTTTTGCAGGCTCTCGCTATGAACTTTTGACTCCCTTTTGGAAGGATTACGAGAACCTTAATATACGACTCTGTTTTTAATCTTTTAAGATAGCGTGTGATCCTTTGTTTTGGTTTAATTACTGTGTGAGATATAAACTGTCGCGACTTTTCAGTTTTTTCTGGTTTGGGACATGGATTACTGTATGAAGATTGTAAGAGATACGATTGCAAAGCGCGTAGAGATACCACGCGTGGAGATATCGGAGCGTGAAGATATCGGCGCGTTGGGGTACCACGCGTGGAGATACCATGCGTGAAGATATCGGCGCGTGGATATACCACGCGTGGAAATATCGGTGCGTGGAGATACCATGCGTGGAGGTATCGGCGCGTGGAGATACCATGCGTGGAGATACCACGCGTGGAGATACCACGCGTGGAGATACCATGCGTGGAGATATTGGCGCGTGGATATACCACGCGTGGAGATACCACGCGTGGCGATACCATGCATGGAGATATCGGTGCGTGGAGATATCGGCGCTTGGATATACCACGCGTGGATATATCGGTGCGTGGAGATACCATGCGTGGAGATATCGGCGCGTGGAGATACCATGCGTGGAGATACCACGCGTGGAGATACCACGCGTGGAGATACCATGCGTGGAGATATTGGCGCGTGGATATACCACGCGTGGAGATACCACGCGTGGCGATACCATGCATGGAGATATCGGTGCGTGGAGATATCGGCGCTTGGATATACCACGCGTGGATATATCGGTGCGTGGAGATACCATGCGTGGAGATATCGGCGCTTAGATATACCACGCGTGGATATATCGGTGCGTGGAGATACCATGCGTGGGGATATCAGCGCGTGGAGATACCATGCGTGGAAATATTGGTGCGTGGAGATACCATGCGTGGAGATATCGACGCTTGGATATACCACGCGTGGATATATCGGTGCGTGGAGATACCATGCGTGGGGATATCGGCGCGTGAAGATACCATGCGTGGAAATATTGGTGCGCGGAGATACCATGTGTGGATGTATCGGTGCGTGGGGATACCATGCGTGGAGATATCGGTGCGTAGATATACAGCGCATGGAAATAACCAGCGTGGAAATACAGCGCACAGAGACACCACATGTGACAATACAATAATGCGTGCATATACCACACATCGAACTGCAACCCATAGAAATACAACACCTGATGATTTAACGAGTGCAAATATAACAAGCAACAGTCCAATGCGTACTACATCACACAGCAGTGTATCGCATATAAATCTAACACATGACAATATTTCGCCACAGTACAGTCTCAATTTCTGGCGATATAACGTACACAACAATCCAATCATACCTTCTACAAATGTCCTTTACTTCTCCCATTCTTGAACTTTAAAATCAAACTTCAAAAAATGAAATGACCTCTCTACTATTATTAAGGGTTGAAACCTGACCTATGATTATCCCCGTCCAATAGAAATAAATGATAAACTATTAAGGTTGAAAGATGATTACAAAAGTAACTTGATCCAATTTAATCCGGATTATCGGCGCTTCAATTTTCACCACCGTTCCAGCTGATCTTCTCTTTCGGTTTCTCGCTCACGTTCAGTTTTCCACGTTTCACTGGTATCCCGAGGGTTCACCGACCTTGTTCCCGATGCACATTCAGCCTCGAAGGGAAACCGTTCGGGCTCGTTCGTTCAGCGATAACCGCGCGAATTGAATCGCGTTGGTAGTCGCGACAGCCATAAAACGCCTAATTATTCGCGTCATGAATTATTCAACTTACAAATCGGTCAGTTGTCTAGCTGGGTCGTAGGTAGCCACGAGTTCAACGTGCTTCGTTCGTGTTTATGGCGTTCGTGATTCGCCCGCAACATTTTTGAGAATGATTCTGTCCCGATAAATCACTACGACATTTTACACAAAAAAATTCTGTACTTTACGTGCTCGAAAGATTTATATGTTCTAATAATACTGTTGTATAATTTAGAATGTATTATACATTCATTGTTGTGGTATATTGTTATATAGCATGTATTGTGATATGTTAGTTATATGGAGATAAATTGTGTGGGGCAAGATTGGGGATTTATTATTTATTTCGGTTTAAATTATGGTGCGTGGAGGTATCGTGCGTGAATGTATGGTGCGTGGAAATATGACGCGTGGAGATACGGCGCGTGGGGATACGGTGCGTGGACATAGCGGCGCGTGGAGATATTGGCGCGTGGAGATATTGGCGCGTGGAGATATCAGCGCGTGGAAATCCGACGCGTAGAGGTACCACGCGTGGAGATATCGGTGCGTGGAAATACGGCACGTAGAAATACCACGCGTGGAGATATCGATGCGTGGAGATATCAGCGCGTGGAAATACCACGCGTGGAGATTCGGTGCGTGGAAATACGGCGCGTAGAAATACCACGCGTGGAGATCTCGGTGCGTGGAGATATCAGCGCGTGGAAATGCCACGCGTGGAGACTCGACGCGTGGAAATACGGCGCGTAGAAATACCACGCGTGGAGGTATCAGCGCGTGGAAATACAACGCGTGGAAATACGACGCGTAGAGGTACCACGCGTGGGGATATCGGCGCGTGGAAATACAGTGCGTAGAAATACCATGCGTGGAGATATCGGTGCGTGGAATTATCAACGCGTGGAAATACCATGCGTGGAGATCTCGGTGCGTGGAGATATCAGCGCGTGGAAATACCACACGTGGGGATTCGGCGCGTGGAAATACGGCGCGTAGAAATACCACGCGTGGAGATATCAGCGCGTGGAAATACAGTGCGTAGAAATACTATGCGTGGAGATATCGGTGCGTGGAATTATCAACGCGTAGAAATACCAAGCGTAGAGATTTGGTGCATGTAAATACCAAGCGTGGAAATACCCCGCAGCCACATCACATAAATTCGATACACAGTACAAGTATAGAGCATAAAGCTACCTGCTCCATATACCGCGTCCAACACGAAAAGTACACAAATATTCATCTGATCCACAGAAAATGGTGGTTCCCAAGAAATTTCCAATATCGCAAAGCTTCCTCGCGAGCGCAGCCTTCATTCAATTCCTCCAATAAATCCTCCGTTTCAATTTAACTGCCAAATACGGCCTCGAATATTTCCCGGCTCGTTTCTCGTCGGATCCGAGTCGCTGGACAGGCAAATCGGCCGAAAATCTGCGAAACAGAGAGAAACGAGAAGCCATGTGGTTTAGTCGAAGGCCATCCAGATGAGAAGAAAGCCCGATGTTCGCCAGCTCGGCCCGTTACACCAGCTCCGCTAAAATTAACGCGCGCTTTTCACCTCTTTTCGTCCTTCTTCCTCGTTCCTGTTTTTGTCGCTCGTCTATTTTTTTTTTTTTTTTGCGTTTTAACGAAACGAATACGTTATAGACGGGATACCTGTCCGAGCGTCGAGAACGTGTCGTAAAATCAGGGACAAAAATGTACCGTGTTAGGCAGACGTTGACACGAACCGGTGCAAAGATGAAAATATGGCACGAAACGTTATTGACATGGGAACAGAGAACTTTCGTATGTGTATACGAGCTGGCTGGTTCCAGCTGCGTCCATTGATGCCGTCGTACTTTGTTTTTCGGATAAAAAAAGGAATTTTTTTCGAACGTGTCGCGAAATACTCTTGATGCGAACGAATGGGATCGTTGATAAAAATCCGGAGGACATTTTCGAGCTCGGATGCTTTTACGGGGATTTAATTAAATAGCTAATTAGGGGCTGTTGTGTGTTTGGATATTTGATCGACTTTTCACTTTGAGCTTTACTGTTGTTTTATTTTGCAAAATAGCTGTAATTTTGTTGTTTGAAATTTTAATACTTGGGTTGGTCATTTTATGTTAAAAATAAAAATTTACATTGAAAAGTACATCGAAAATTTATGCATTAATTTTAAATTTACATTGAAATTTGGACGTGCGATATTTTAAATTTTATCAGTTGCAATTTGGAAGTTATTAACATATTGATGACCATCTATAGCTTATTAATACTTTACAGTGAGGTTAATATTTATCATCATAGTACTACTCATACTAGTATTTATAATATAGTTCTACTCATAGTAATATTTACAATTATAGTTTATAATCATAATTATCCACATTTAAGAAATCGATAATTTTACAGTATTTAACGAAACAGTTCTACCAGTTTCTGAACAGAATACAGTTTTAAAATACGACTCAGCAAATTAGATAAATTATTCATAACGTTTGTTGCAGAATACCGTACGCATTACTTTCATCGCGTCAGATTTCTACCTGTATTACAATATTCATTCAGCATTGTAAAATCTTCTCTATATACAATTATATAATATCAATCTGAACCTGTTCATTCATGAATTTTCATGTTTTTCATAGGCTACCCGTTATTTCTCATGTTACCTCATGAATTATTATAACAGTCTCGTTATATTACTGTAATATTATACCACACCAATAAGTGAAATTACAATTTCTATTATTAGGATTAATTATCGCTACAATTCCGTAATACGTTATTCAGTTATTTATTAAAATTTGCACTTTCGTTAAACATTTTCCTTCTTAAAGATTATGATTATTGTAACTAAATAAATCATCCATAATTGGATACATTATAAATCATTTTAATAAATGTACATTAAATTAAAGCTACTACATGTTCAATTAAATTTTACATTTTCCAATCTGAGGCTAGAAAAACCTTCAAGGTACATCCTTCAAGGAAAAACCTTCTGAGGTCAAGCATAAAAATATTTCATTTCAAATAAAAAAAAATAAAGACTATTATTATTAAAATCAATTAACTATAAATAGAAAAATATTCTATACCCAACTTGCTATAAATAAAATCCGTCCAAACCTACCTAAAAATAAAAACTGTCATAAATATTAAAAAACGAAAAAGTCCTCTTTCTGTTCCACAACAGTTATATTCCACGAAAGGAGCGAACCGGAAATCGTTCAGTCCCGTTTGCGTAGCGACAATAAAATTTCGCGAGAGTTCGCACAACGTCCGGCATTAGTTTCGCGGCGATTCCCGGAAACCGATTATTTGATCGATTAATTTGCGCGGATGTTCGTTGGTCGAGGACCCATTCAGCGTCGCGTTAGCGTTCGACACGCACACTACACCGCCGTTTCCGAGTATCCAGGTGTGCAGGTGAAGCCGATGCCGCGGGGTCACTCATTTATCATTGCATAAGATTCAGAACCTGTTCCGGTCCATTCATCGCCGGTTTCTCGTATATACCTTCGAAAGTGACTCGTGGGACGGGCTACGAAAGGTGTAGCCTCGTACGTGGTCTCCAGTGGCGTAGAACACAACTTTAAAAATTCATTTTTCACTACTTCAACTATGTTGCATTTATCATTTATAATTGCGGGGAAATTTTAATGAGGACATATTTTTTAATTGCGGCAGTCATTTCGACGTGGATTCTTGAGAGCGAGGTTGGGTTAGGTTAGGTTTATTACGGAGGAGTTGTTGGATTATTAGAGAATTATGGTTAGGTTAGGTAGTGGGTTATTATTATTAGGTATTATTATTGTAGATTATTGGATTATTATGGATTATGGATTATTGAATTTTTGGAAGAATGTGATTTGCAAGTAGATATTTTTTAACAACATGCAGAGTTTGTTATGTTAGGTTAGGTTGGTCTCATATGTTAAGAACGAATTATTGGATTATTATAGAATCATGGATTATGGATTATTGAATTTTTTGAAGAATGTGAAATTAAGCAATTTTTAACATCTTTAACATATGCAGGCTTTTGTACATATAACATACCAGTGTTGGTCATTCTGAGTCATTAAGTTGTTTTATACAAACCTATGTTTGACAAAATTAACTTATTTTTGCTGTCTTAAAATATTAACTTATTTCTGTAAAAACAAACTTCTATCTAAGATAATAATCATTCAGTGTCAGATTATTTTTACCTCATTTTCTGAATCAAATTGTACATGTCACATTGAATGTCTGTTCACCGAAAATATATAATAGTATGTTTCTCAAAATAAATTCATTGCCATATACTAATAAAAATTTTGTCTGACGTCTCTTTCATTGAATGCCACATTTTATAATAAATATCACAACATCAACCTCAAACTTGTTCACCTAACCTCAAAATTTTGTTTGTTATGTCTCTTTGTTTGTTATACCCTTCACTACAAGTCAATTTTAAGCTTCTCAGTTATATCCATCACTACAAGTCAGTCTTAACAAATAGTTTCTCATCAATTTTAATAAAATTCGTACTTTTTTCTTATGTGAACTTTTGCAAAATGTTTAAATTTCGAAAATACCTTTACTAACTCTTGCACAAGAGTCTGGTAACCAGAGTGGATCACTGACCATTAAATATCGATTTCAAGTTTGTGCCTGGTAAATTTTCCCTATCAATCGCAACCACACAGTGCAACCGCAGAAAATATTTCGTAATAGGCGGCCATGCGTTAGTTTATGGGAAAACTATGGTAATCGCGGTGGTCGCTGCTTGAGCAGCAATTACAGTCGGTTAGGCGTTTGGCAACCACGAAACCAACGCTTTTAGATGGGCAACGATCCGTGGCCAACGATCGGCTCGAATTAGCGCTACCGTTGTACAAGATTCTCTAAGTTTGTTGGAAAATCGACTGGTCATTTTATAGTTCATCTCATTGTATTGATAAAATTATCATTACTCAGTGGTACATGTTTATCAAAAATACTGTTACAAAATCGGATTGCTGTATATAATAATTTCAGAAGAAAATTTGAAGTTCAGTTGCAATTTTTTTTTAGTAAAAATGTATGAATGTATTTATGAAAGATTTATGTACTTGTAAATGAAAGATTTGTTTGTTCACAAAAGATTTATGAATTTAAAAGATTTACGAATTTTTTCACAAATAATTTATGAATTTATTCATGAAAAATTTACTGTGTTCACAGATGATTTATTAATCTGTTCATGAAACACTTATTGTCAAATGAAATGAATTAAAAATATTTTTGAAAACATTCATAAAATGTACTAGACTCCTCATTTAATATACACACATGTGCATTACATAAATTGGCAAATTTTATTCACTTTTCCTTGACGAAAATCACAAATTAATAACAAATTCTGTATCACAATATAAACCACATTTAATGATCTGACATAAATATGTCTGGAGTGTATGCAACAAAGAATAAACGAGTTTGATGAGTCATACGAATGCAAGATGATAAAAATTATTCCAAGTCATGAAAGTTAAATAAGCATCATGAAGGAAAATTATTGCTCGTTACTCCGAAATTGTTCGTCGCTGTAATAGCCTTCAGGTTAAATTGTACTTGATTCGATTGGAAATTGCAATATCGTTTACACGAAATGCTTATTATCATAACTAATCGTGTATGAGAAAAACGATGTATTTTGCGCAATTACTGGCCCATAAATAAAACAGGATTTGCTATAAAATTCGATAGTAAGATTCTCATAAATTCTTGCAGATTATTATGAGCAAATTTTCTCTGGGAGATAGAACAAGGGAAGTACGGGTAATTTCGAGAAAGTAATCTATAGTTGCAGTAACAAATAATAGTATTTTTATCTCTTATTTATTGAAAGCGGACAAAACAGGTAACTACATTATGCAATGAAATTTTCAGGAAGCGTTTAAAAATACAAGGGGACACGTTGCGAACTCGTAGCAGTATTAATTCGATATTAGTGACGAGCTACTCGTTCCCAATTAACATTTCATTATCGCTAATTGAGTTCACGAGGGATCAACTGGTAATTGATGTTTTCGTTGTCCTTAGTTTCGAAGGTTTGTATCGGAAAACAAATTACTTCGTAACACACTTAAGAAATTACCAAAGCGAGAAACGAGAGACCAGTCAGGAAATTGAACTTCGTCCAAGAACGCATTTACGAGATCTCAATTATTTCTGAAATTCAGTTCGGATACGTGCTGTTGCGAGGCAAACATTTTTATGATGTTCGTGTAAATAATATATTATTACAAAATTGTTTTAGTCAGAGAATTCCGTTGGATCGAATAGAATTGATTTCCAACGAATCGAATTGCATTGATTTCTAATGCGAATTGAATTGTATCGACTTCTATGGTGTTAAATTAAAATGCTTGGGATTGAATCTCGCCGACTACTATCGTGTTGTATTGAATCGCATTAAATTAAATTGCATATTCTTTTATTGCGTTCAATTGAACCGTAACAATCCCTGTTATGCTCGATTGAATTGCAACAATTTCTATCGAATTAAATTGTGATAAATTTCATTGCGTTAAATTCGATTGCAAGGAACTGAATTCGATAGAGTCGAATTCAGGTACGTTGAAGTTTATTACGTTGAATTCAGTCGCGTCGAATATCGCCACGCCGAATTCAATCACGTCGAATTTTATTTAATTCAATTCAATCACGCTGAATTTGATTGCGTTGAATTCCAACATGCCAAATATCGATAAGTCGAATTCGGCCACGTCGAATTTGGTCATGTTGAATTCAATCGTGTCGAATTTAATTTTGACGAATTCTAACACGTCGAATTTTACTACGCTGAAATCTGCCATGTCGAATTCCATCGCGCTGAATTCTACCACGTCGAATTCCATCACGTGGAATTCTGCCACGTCGAATTCCATCACTCCGAATTCTACCACCTCGAATTCCATCGTTCCGAATTCTGCTACGTTGAATTTCATCGCTCCAAGTTCTACCACGTCGAATACTATCGCGCCGAATTCCACCACGTTAAATTCCATCTCTCCGAGTTCTGCCACGTCGAATTCCACCGCTCCGAGTTCTGCCACGTCGAATTCCATCGCGCCGAGTTCTGCCACGTCGAATTCCATCGCGCCAATTTCTACCACGTCAAATTCCATCGTTCCGAGTTCTGCCACGTCGAATTCCATCGCTCCGAGTTCTGCCACGTCGAATTCCATCGCGCCGAATTCTGCCACGCCAAATTCCATCGCGTTGAATTTTGCCACGTCCAATTCCATCGCGCCGAGTTCTGCCACGTCGAATTCCATCGCGCTGAATTCTTTCACGCCAAATTCCATCGTGTTCAATTTTGTCACGTCAAAGTCTAACAAGCCGAATTCTGCTACGTACAATTCAATCGCGCTGAATTCTGCCACGCCAAATTCCAACAAGTCGAATTCTGCCACGTCGAATTCTGTCGCCTCGACCTTTGCCACGTCCAATTCCATCGCGCTGAATTCTGCCACGCCAAATTCTAACAAGTCGAATTCTGCCACGCCAAATTCAATCTCGTCGAATAGAATTTCATCGATTCACATCCGATCCTATTGAATCGCTCCCTCTTTTACCACGTCAATCAATCTATCTTACCATTGGCCCACAAATAAAATAATTGACTAAAAATTTAATCAACCTTTCAATTTCTGTATTCTATCGCACCAATATACGATATAAAAATTATACGTGTTTCGAGCGGGAATTTTTTTTTAAAGAACCGTAAAAGGGCAGAGTAGCGAATAGATAGAGAACGATAAAAATTCTTTCACAGTGGAGAATCGTAAGGCGAAGCGCGATCGCACGGTCGCTTTAATTCGCGAAATCGACGATATTGTCTCGCGCACCTGGATAGTTTCGATTCGAGCTCCGGTAATCGTTTCTCTCCGTCCCTTTGGGCGAGATAAAAAAAAAACGAAATATCGTTACGAATCTTTATTCCGCCGGTATATAACAAAGGCACTGCTTCAACGAACGTCATAGTGATTCAGATCTGGGGTAAAACGTTTTCAAGTTTCCTTTTTTTCATCGCTCTCTCAGTCAGTCAAGATCTTTCGCCTCCTTCGTTCCTCGAGAATCTCTTATGATTTCTCTGAATTACTTCTGGACTACGTTTTTAATTACTTTTGCTCGCTTCTGTTTTATTGTATACTGTTACAGTTTGTGTCTTGCTTTTAATTTCTAACGGGTATATTGTACTGTTGTTTCATTAGTAAAGTGTGTTGTAAACTTTTTATTTATTTAAGTTTGTTTTGTTTGTTTTTCGGAAAGTTTCTTAAAATGAAGCTGCATGTTTTTCTTAAATTGTTTACATATGTGAATGATTATATTTTATACTTAATTTTTATAACGTATTGTATATTCATGTATATGAATGACCATATATTATATTATATTTTTGTGACATATTATCTATATGAATGATTATATTTTATATTATAAGGTCTCTATTAATTTGTCAATGGACTAATGTGCAATTTAACAAAAATATGAAATTCAATAAAAACCACCTACAACTAAAGAGAACAATTATCTCAATAATTTCGCAGTTTAAAATAGAAAATAGTAACTATTAAAGATATTATAATAAATTGTAGGCAGAGTGAAATAGAAGGAGTAAAGTAGGTTGAATAAACGAGGAACAAAATGTATCACAATATCAGATACCGTAATTTCGTATTAGGTTGTTCCACGCTTTAAAGCGATACATTTCCCGTTCGTTCGCTAATAAAGTAGATTTTAATCTACATTATTTTCTCTTTGTTCCGTTCTTTTGCATTTAAACGTATTTTCTGCTTATCCGTCGAGTTACACCGGCCATTCGTATAATCTCTATCGTAGATTCGTTTTCAGAAGTTTGTCCCAGGGCGCAAAATCAATTATCCGATTTTCTCGCGGAGCGTTTTCGCCGTTTCATCGGAATTAATAATTCCCGGCGCGATCGCAAGGAGGGACGAGCTCTTTTAATAGGTTTCACCGGCTAGAATACATAAATCCTCGTATCCATCGGTGATATCTACGCCTGCAGCGTGCTCTCCCTTTAATCGGAAATACCATCGATTCCAAGAACATCGCGACGAACGATTATCGAACTTCCACCGTTCCTCGAAACCGATAACACCTTCGATTTCCTTAATTCTTCTCGCGACACCGTTCTCTCGAATATCGTTGAAAAAAATTCGATATTCCATTTCTTCTTTCTACTTCTCTTTCTCTACCGGATAACTTTGTTATCGCTAGAGAAAGCTCGATTATCATCGATAGTACCTTTCAATTACAAATACTATGGCTATAGTGATCTTACCGATATTGAAATTTAAGATTATTCTACGGATATAGGATCGATAACTGCAGGTGCCTAGGGACATTAAAACTTAAGAATGTACATAGTATTTTAAGAATATGGGATGGATAACTTTAGATGCTTAGGGATATTGAAGTGTAGGTATGTAGCATTCTAGGAAGTCTAAAAATCTAAAAATCCAAATTCAAAAATCTATAAATCTGAAAATATAAAAATCCACAAACCTAAAACTCCAAAAACATGAAAATCCAAAAATCCGAAACTCTAACAATCTGAAATTCGAAAAATTAAAAATTCCAAAAATCTAAAACTTTAAATGACACTCTAACAAATAATTTAGGAAATAAAAGTGTGAGAGTGTTTAGAACGAAATTTGAACCGCACGATCACGGGGTGCGTTAGCGAAAGCCCGTGGCGAGAAAGTTAAATTATAATCAAATAGTTTAGATCATGATTGTTAAAGTTACGTAGGTTTGCAAATTTCAGCATATGGCGACGTTGACGTTCACCGTAACTGAAACTCGCAAAGTTCATTACAACTCTCACGTTACAGCATTATCTTTCATGTCCCACGAAACTTATCACATGATCCTAGCTTCAATTAACCTATGCAACATTAATTTATCATAAGAGCACCGGTACTCCGCGAGAATGGTTCTTCACATGTAAACTGTTCACTGTTCCAGTTATGTAGGTTGCGTCTATAATATCAACAGGAATGCCACTCTATTCACGACAGAAATTAATCCTTAGCGGACCAACGATATTGATGTTGCACGCGAACTTTTTAATTAAAAACTAAACACGTATATTAATGAAATATGTAAACGAAAGATTCACTTTGAAACGAAAAAACTTTCAATGGTATTACTTTATCGCACGTATTTTTACAGTTACGCATTATATCAAATTCGATTGTGCCGAATTTTGTCACGTCGAATTGCAATTGCTACGAATTTTGTCACGTCGGATTCCATCGGGTCGAATTTTACCACGTCGAATTTCATCGCGCCGAATTCTATCACGTCGAATTCCATCGCCTCGAATTTTACCACGTCGAATTCCATCGCCTCGAATTTCACTACGTCGAATTCCATCGAGCCGAATTCTACCACATCGAATTCCATCGCGCCAAATTTTGTCACGTCGAATTCCATCGCTCCGAATTCTACCACATCGAATTCCATCGCTCTGAATTCTACCACGTCGAATTCCATCGCTCCGAATTCTACCACGTCGAATTCCATCGCTCCGAATTCTACCACGTCGAATTTCATCGCTTCGAATTCTACCACGTCGAATTCCATCGCGCCAAATTTTGCTACGTCAAATTCCATCGCTCCGAATTCTACCACGTCGAATTCCATCGCTTCGAATTCTACCACATCGAATTCCATCGCTCCGAATTCTACCACGTCGAATTCCATCGCTCCGAATTCTACCACGTAGAATTCCATCGCTCCAAATTCTACCACGTCGAATTCCATCGCTCCGAATTCTACCACGTCGAATTCCATCACCCCGAATTCTACCACGTCGAATTCCATCACCCCGAATTCTACCACGTCGAATTCCATCACCTCGAATTATACCACGTCGAATTCCATCGTTCCGAATTCCACCACGTCGGATTCCATCGCGCCCAATTTTGCCATGTCGAATTCCATCCCTCTCAATTTTACCACGCCAAATTTTTCCACGTCGAACTCTGTCGCACCGAATCTTGCCACATCGAATTCCATCACCCCTTTTGCTACGTCGAAGTCAATCATGCTTAATTTTACCACGCCCAGTTTTGCCACGCCTAAGTCAATCGTGCTTAATTTTACCACGCCACATTTTGCCACGTCTAAGTCAATCGTGCTTAATTTTACCACGCCAAATTTTACCACGTCGAATTTCGTCGCCCCGAATTCTATCGCCTCGAATTTAGCCACATCGCTCAGGATTTTGCCACGTTAAATTCTATCATACGATAATTCAACAACACAGAACTTCATCTCACAAAAATCCATCACGTCAATTACATTCTTGCCGAATAAAATTACATTAAATCGATAAGTTTGTCAAATAAAAATATTGTGTGCAAAGAACTTTCGGTTTCTTTGACAAGAAGATTTTCGCGTTTCGTCTTCTGGTTGCCTGCTGGCATCCTGTTTGAGCCTGCAAGCGGTCCCGTTATCCTTAGAGGCTGCCTCTCGTATTTATCTGGTTTGATTAAGGACACGTCATCGCTGCCGCAACGCAAGACAATTTGTCAGTGCCTGGTTCGCGTTTTAACCCGATGCACTTTACCAGAATCGGTTTCACGACCGGATCGAGCATCGATTCCTTTTTATCTCGCTGTTCGCGAACCTAACAGCCCTTTGTTATGTCACGCTGGCATCCGGAGTGGCAGCTTCTCACTACTCGATCCTTGTTCTCCGTCCTGTTTCAAGGATCACGATTACGCTTCCAGCAATAGAATCAACTTGGATGCATTATGGGATCCTCCTTCATTTATCGAATCTTTTCTAAAGGTTCTTTATATTTTTTTCGTTCGTAGACGTGAAGGACAATTTAATAAATAATTGAATACGTAAATTGCTTAGAAGTTTAGAAATTAAAAATGGAACATTGTTGGTAAATTGCGAGGCGTTATATCTCTTGTTTGATCGTTTTATTTTATTTATCTGTTTTACAGAGGTGTAAAATGTGCAGCACAGATAACGTAAATTAATAGCCGAATGTGGATGCATTTTTATCGCGGAATAAACTACAAATTGTCGATAAACTCGTTAGAGAATTATTCGAAACAAGGAGAATGATAGGTTATAATTGGCGAGGTAACAAACGGCTATTGTTGGATTACGGTTTAAATTTTCATCATATCGCGAATTTCGTGCTGTAAACGGTTTATTACGTACGCTATAGTAATGGCTATTTCGCATGCCGTAAAATGCACAAATCTCAGTCCGCTTATTAGAAATTGAAGTACCAATTAATTCGATTAAACGATCGCCGTGTTTCAAGGAACGCAACATCGTTCGGTGTAATTGTTTCAACGTTTTACCGATTACTGTTTGCCGCCGGTATCGGCGGTGATTCCGACACGAATTTTAGCAAACCGACATAGAGAGTGTGGGCGAATATTATCGACGCGAATATTGGCACTAGTTCGAAATGCACCGGTAATGTGGAGTAATGGAAAATAGAGATACCGCCAGTACGATATATACACGCCAGTTCTAATACGAAGTGATTAAACTATTAAACATCGATCGCGTTGCCGCCAATATTTACCGAAAGAAAGTCATTTAACCCGATACCGCATTCACGTAAATATCTGTTACATTCGTTATTCGAGTTAATCGTCACGGTCAATGTTAATTTAGAATTAATCTGCGTGATCAAATTTTCGGCTATATTAATTGCCTTATTTATTGATATTAATATAACTGCTACATATATACTTTGCGTGTCAAGTCTACTCACTTTCAGATTGGTCTACTCTCTTTAAAAATACTATTTTCTCTTTTTGTTATGTTAAGAGTACTAGATAAACATTTTTGAGAGATTCTATCATTTTTACATATGCAGTGAATTATTACTTTTTTCATGGAAGATTTTATTTGTAGGTTAGGAAACCTTATTTATAGGTTAGGATTATGTGTAAGTTAGGGTTATTTATAGGTTAGGTTTATGAACCATTCAGTTCGTCTATGGTTACAGTAGAAATTGTTTTTTATTACCTGCTACACACTTGTGATTAATTAATTGTACAAGAGTTACACCGAAGAGGTACCTCGAATTAATACTTAACGTGGATTTCTTTGTAAAGAAGTTCTTATCGTCTTCCAAATTTCTGATACAAAGAAAAGAGAAAAATTTCTAAATTAAAATTTTGATTAGAATTTTTGGAATCGTGAGTTTCTTACGGATTTAGGATTTGCTTAATGAAATTGTATCGGATATCCTAGATCCGACGTTAAAGATTTTCGTAGCATAATTGTGGCGAACGATGGTAAGCCTGAACAATGCGTGTACCGGAAACGGCGATATTGTATTCGAAATTGATCCATAAATTAGCGGTGCAGCGTAAGCTCTCGGATGCGTCTAGCGGTGCTTCATTGCGTAACGCAAGACAATACGATATTATTCCGTATAATTAGTATCATAATCGACCGGCTGAATTCCTAGCGGCAGATGTGGACAATGGTATTTTTCTTATTCGTAATTAATCCTTGAAAGAACTGGGACATAACGTTGATTTTCGTATTAAGATCCTAAAATTAGAAATTCACTTATGTCGTAGGGTAGTGGAATGGTGAGTAGTGAAGTATATAAGCAAAGCGTAAAAATGAAAAAACAAGATAGTAATATAGTAAAGTAATAAAACTTGTGGTACAGTAATGTAACTCATCGTCAAAATCATAAGATCAGTTCATTTTTAGCTAACTTATCAATGTGCATAATACTTGTATTTAAAAAATGAAATTACTGAAGTAAATTTATTGTACTAAAATAAAATTTGTATTGCTAAAATGAATGTACACTACTAAACAAAATTTATATTAATAAAATAAATGCATACTACTAAACAAAATTTGTATTGCTAAAATAAATGTATACTACCAAACAAAATTCATATTGCTAAAATAAAAACTGACTTTAAAAAATTTGAGTAAAAACCTTGTTAAGGATACAAAACCTAAAAGAATTAAACTTAAAACTTCTTAGTTTGTCTGAAATATATTTTATCATAAAAGACTGAGAGACAGGTAGGAAAGTATTTAAGCGACCTAACCTCAAAGAGTTAAATTTGTTTGTTTTAATGGAGTATTTCATTTTCTTCACCTTCATACGAAAAATATCTATTTAAATTTCTTATGTATTCCAACTATTAATCTTAACTTAATTGCAAGGCAAATATAATTTATTTTTGTTATATGTGAACAGTGGTGCGTCACAACTGTGACGTCATCAGTCAAGACATTTAACAAAGTAAAGAATCATATAAGTTAGTTGGGTTAGCTTCTATAACCTTCTAATTTAGTTTCTTTTATAATTTACTTTCATATAAAACGTGGCCATTAAGTCTAGTAAATCGAGGGTTAATCAGAAATGCAAAATCGAAGTTTCCTTCGAGAGAATCCACCAAAACTAATTGCGCGTGGTTTAAACAGGCACCCAGTGGGCCCCATTTATTCCCAATGATTTTCGAACGTGTATAATGCTATCGCGTCCACTTTCGCGTGATAAAACTTGCCGCGATAACGTTATATTCGCGGTTCAGAAATTTGTTAACTAACGGCAAACTCGCCTCGCATCGAAACCCGCTGGCTAATCCAATACTTCCGGTACGAATACTCTGATGAATTTCGATATCCGTTTACCGATCAAACTGCTATGTAAAATGTAAATACACGTAGGTATATTAACTTCCCACTGCAGACATCTCCTTCATCTTTTTTTTAACAAGAACTTCCATTTTAACGTCGTTTCAAATTAGCAACGGTATTTGACATGAGAGAATATGAAAGAGACCATCCAGAAATGATGAATGCGTTGATTAAAACTTTTCTCGATATCAAATTAAATGTTATGGAGTTTCATGTCAGAACGTACATTTTGGTTCTTTGAATAACTCTGATATTTTAAATATTCAGTGTTTTTATTTAAGTAAAGCATAATTTTGATTTCAATTCGAGGAGACACTTTCAACCTACATATCTACATAATTCAATTATTTCAACATCCACTATTTTATTTTAAAATTATTTTAAACAATATTATCTATTAACCTAACGCCTTGATGAAATTCTTCCTCTAATTTAATCTTTTTAACCAAATTTCCGACTAATGAAATTATTCCATAATTCCCTTTTCCGAATAAAATTATTTCCATAATTTGATTTCCGTAACGAAATTATTTCGTCAATGAAATTTTCAAATAACAAAACGACCGCCATAAAAGTTAAAAAAAAATACCTGATATCTGAGGAGTTAATTAAAACAATCGTGCAGACACAATCAATTATACGAAGAGGAATCCTGAGTTACGGCTTCTGACCGGAAGTTGAAGATCGATGAATCGTATCGAACGAGCCAGGTCAGAGGAGTTGTTGGCAGGAAATTAAAAGAAGGACCGATTTGTTCTATTTCGGTGGAATGCAGTCGAACGAAGAGGAGGCAAAAAGAAGAATAGTGTCGTCACGATGGATCGAGCAGATTGACCAATCCATTGGTGAATCCGCGAGGATCTCTCGCGCGGCTGCGACGCGCTGATAAATCGGATTTCAGTTGATAAATCAGCCGCGACGTGGAGATAAATTCGTGCAGGTTTGGCGGACGTATCGCGAGGAAATATCGCGTGATTGCGTCCGATTAATAATCGCTCGATGCAACTCCTTCGACGGCCATGTTTTAATTAAAAGCGCGGGAACCTTCGCGCCGCTGTCTTCACGAGCTGGCGCCATCGATTCTTTATCAATTTTTATTTACGCTATTCTAATTATTTAGGAATTTTAGATTATCCTGTTCTGTAATTCTAAAATGTTTAAATCGGTAAATTTATGAGGTTTTAAGTTTTGAGGTTGAGTTATAAGTTATTAATTAACAAAATTCTAATTTATTAAGTTTGCAAATTTTCCGGATTTCTGAATTTTTTAATTTTTCAATTCAAATCCAAATACTCAAATTTTCTAATTTCCAAATTGTCAAATTCTCCATTTTCCGACCCCAAATTCCCTAGTTTTCAACATTTCTGAATTTTTACCCCACTTCCCCTAATTCCCAAGTTTCCCAAATTCTTAAATTGTCCCTTTACCTCCCCAAATTCTCAAATTCCTCAAACTCCTAAATTTTCACCCTATTTCCCCTAATTCCCAAGTTTCCCAAATTCTTAAATTGTCCCTTTACCTCCCCAAATTCTCAAATTCCTCAAATTCCCAAATTTTCACCCTACTTCCCCAAATTCCCAAGTTTCCAAAATTCTTAAATTGTCCCTTGACCTCCCCAAATTCTTAAATTCCTCAAACTCCTAAATTTTCACCCTACTTCCCCAAATTCCCAAGTTTCCCAAATTCTTAAATTGTCCCTTGACCTCCCCAATTTTTCAAATTCCCCAAAGTCCTAAATTTTTACTCTACCTCCCCTAATTCCCAAGTTTCCCAAATTCTTAAATTGTCCCTTTACCTCCCCAAATACTCAAATTCCTCAAATTCCTAAATTTTCACCCTACTTCCCCAAATTCCCAAGTTTCCCAAATTCTTAAATTGTCACTTTACCTCTCTAAATTCTCAAATTCCCCGAAGTCCTAAATTTTTACTCTACCTCCCCTAATTCCCAAGTTTCCCAAATTCTTAAATTGTCCCTTTACTTCCCCAAATTCTCAAATTTCTCAAATTCCTAAATTTTCACCCTACTTGTCCAAATTCCCAAGTTTCCCAAATTCCTAAATTTTCACCCTACCTCCCGAATTTCTCAAATCTCCAAATACCAAATACATCACATCAAACAATCTCCCTACCGTAAATCCCATTCCCCCCGAAAATCCCATTCTGCCCATCAGTACCTAAAAACCGCAATTAAAGCATAAAAATCAGCGGTAAGACCTCGTAACTTAAAACGATTTCGAATAATTAAAGTAAAACCCTCAGAGCGATATAAAGTAATTGAAATAAATTCGTGATACCACGGTTCGTTTGTAGCGTACAAAGAATAGAAATTCAAGGGTTGGTGAGCGAGCGTGTCCCAGGTCTATGTTGAATTACATACTTTGTTACGTAAGTGGTTCAAGGTTCCAACAACGAAGAGTGGCCTCTTTAAGCTTAACGTAATAAAGCTTTGCCATCGAGTTTACCAATATCCTGTTCTTTGACGGTGTTCCTCAAAGGAACGAAGTCTATAGCGGTTCCTCCCGGTGCAAGGAAGTAGCTTTCCTTACTGAAGAAAAAACACTTTCTGCGAGAGGAGGACGAGGGGGGGAAAAAAATGACGAAAGAAAGGAAGCGGAATTTTTGTTAGAGGGAAGTCCATCCTTTTTTACCCTTCCATAGTAAGAGGAATTTTTACAGGATAGCAATCTTTACTCTCCCCGACAAAAAGAATATGTTGTTTAACCAGAGATGCTTCTTGGATGCCTGAAGGCTTTCACTAACCCGAACAGGCTAAGAAGAGAGAAAAGTATGCAGAAAATATGAAAGTACTCCTTCAAATTGTTATTACTTCTTCCAAGATGGTTCCCTTGAAACAATATATGAATATTTATTCGGCTTTAATCTTACGTTATCCTTAGAGGGATCCTGTTCCTCCTATGAAAGTGGATGCTCTTTTTTAGATATTCATACAAATTATTATGGGTATTTTTCAAATTTCTATTTTCCCTCTTAATAGAATTTTTTTACTGTTTAATTTTTTTATTTAATTTAATTTAATTCAATTTTTTTAATTTTTTTTTCATGGACTTCAATATTAATTTTAGTACTTAAACATAATTACAGTCACAGTTGGTCTCCACAAATATTTTCATTTGATACATAATGCCTCCTTATATTACTCATTTGTTCCTTTTCATACTTTTATTTTTCGTGGACTTCAATATTAATTTTAGTCCATAAACATAATTACAGTCACAGTTGGTCTCCACAAATATTTTCATTTGATACATAATGCCTCCTTATATTATTCATTTATTCCTTTTCATACTTTTATTTTTCGTGGACTTCAATATTAATTTTAGTACTTAAACATAATTACAGTCACAGTGAAAATTCATGTGTGTGATCAGACACGCTTTAGCTTCATGTATGTATGATCAGACACAGGATTGATGCATGCATGTGGTTAGACATAGGATGACGTATATGTGGTTAGACATATAACTTGATGCATGTATGTGGTTAAACATACTATAGGTTGATGTGTATGTGGTATAACTTGATGTATGTGTGTGATTACATATGCTATATGATATACGTCGTGGTTAGACATATGTATTAGTATATGTGGGCATAAACTGATGTGGACATCCTATATGCAGATGCATTAACTCATTACTCTTCCTAACATTTTCTCAAATTTTTTTAATTAAATTATTATTATACTTCTTGAATATATTTCCTACTATTATTACACCTCTTAGATTATTTTTTAATCCTTGAAGCAGAGCTCGACAACTGTGTTCAACGAATTAACAATTCTATGACCGATTTATCAATCGACTCGTCATTGAACTTTCGATAAAGCGGTCTGAAGAGTTAAGGGAGTATCGAAGTACACTTTGAAAGGATACAGTTTATTCTCAGAAAGTTCCAGCACTCTGAACTGTAAGAAGCCTGGCCCGTGAAAACTAAAGAAATCCTATTCTTGCGAGCTCTTCCTTAAGTATCGATTTCTGGAGACCCTTTAACCCTCTAAGGTTCCAGTTTGTTAAGTAGCTTATCGAAGAGTTTACTAACAAGCCAAGGATTTTGACTTCCTTTTTACCTTCAACTTTACAAAATGCAATTGACCAGAATCAACGATTGACCCAAATAAATTGTAGCAATTTTATGCTCTTACAGCTTTCCATTGCTTTACTAAGACTATTACTGTGCCAAAATTAAATCACTATAGTTATTACTGTAGGACTGTCTTTTTATCAATACTTCATTTTGTATTAATTTGACAAAATATGCAATTTTTAACATACATGGAAAAGTACCACACTTTCTGTATTTTTATTAAATTTTTCAATAAAACAAGTTTGATAAAATTCTTGAAGATGACAATCTTTTTATCAATAGTTAAGACCCTCATTATGTATTAATTTGACAAAATATGCAATTTTTAACATACATGAAAAAACACTACTTTCTGCATTTTTATTAAATTTGTCAACCAAAGAAGTTTGATAAAATTCTTGAATTAATAAGAACATAACAAATGTTGAAAATATAAACTGAAAATAATTGGTTAAAAATTATGCGTCCAATGGTGTGAACAAATATTTTGAACTTCTTATAATATAACAAATATACAAGTAAATTGTGTTGAGATTTTTCATGTTTTTATTATATATGATTTGTCCAAAACTGTCCCTAATTGTTCAAAGTTGTCCAAAATTCTCCAAAGTTGTCCAAAATTGTCCAGATAGTTGAACCTAAAATTATCCAACCGAATAAACTTCCAGTAAAAGTCAGTTTCATAAAAGTAAAAAAAAGTCCCTTATCCGAAAGATACTGCAATAAATAATGTCTGGTACGAAGCAACCGTGAACTTCCTGTAGCCGTAGGAAGTGGTAGGCCGGCCATCGAGGCATCGTCGAGGGTACAAAGGGCAACCCTCGGTGTTCAATAGCAATTCGTTGAATTACAAGTTGGCGATCAGGAACCCGATCCCGAGGACAAAAGCCACGGCCGTGGCAATTAGAAAGGGGGTAATCAGGCCTGAGTAACGTTATTGTCCCGAGAGGCAGGTCGGCCTTGAGAGTCACTGCTATCGCATCGATGCACGCACCGCAAAGTGCAACGCAACGGTGCAACGGGCGGCTTCGTGTGCATACGAACCTATGAATGAAGCGAACTCTGCCCACGCTCTCTGTTCGAGACAACCCTTTTCCCCTTTCTCTTCCTGCCTGTTGCCTTTCTGTTCCCTCCGGCTATCACGGTCTTCCCGTTTCGTTCAGCCTTTCTCCTTCCACGAACGCCTCCCACTCAACCTTGCTGCGGGAACGACATAACCGTGAAACGTAACGTTGCGCACACGTTGTACTGCGGCTTTCACACTTGATGTCACTTATCAAGTATTATATCGAGGAACGAGATTCACCGGTGCGAAATTTCTACTCGAAAGACAACTTGGTTTGACATTAGATTTATGGAACACTTCAATATTATCAGGATTCAGTATTAATCTTCAGTCTCTTATAGATTATAGTAGTTCTTATTTTAAATGACAGAACTTGTTAAGAAATTTTTGTGAAAATTTCAACTTTTGTTAAGGTAAAGAATGTCTTAGGTAGTTATCTTCAATTTATTTATTTTTCTACTGTAGTTCAAATTTAATTATATAGCATCAAACGTCTGTAAACTTAGTGTTAATTTCACACAGATATTTAACTGAATCAGAAAGTTTTCTGACCTACTGTAGGTTTGTGTGGTTAGAACAATCGTGAGAACTGAGTGACATCAAGTGTGAAAGACATTATAACGAGACTGGAGGTCTTTACGAGGGTCACGCTTTGTCTGCGATGCAAGGTGACGGCCGCGACGATCGCGTGGATACTGATTTCCTTCGTTTATCTTCATCCGAGGCTACCGATGCATGTACAAATTATTTTTGCAAACTTATAGTTGCGTTGGAGTATTTAGTTGTTAGTTAGGTGCAGATAATCAACCCCTAAATATTTTACAAATTGAACGATATATTGAAAACTTAACTTAAATATTCAACAAAATATTCATTACCTAACCTAACCTGAGTAGCCAACAAAACATTGATAATCTAACCTAACCTGAGTAATCAACAACCCATTGATAACCTAACCTAACCTGAGTAATTAACAAAATATTGATAATCTAACCTAACCTGAGTAATCAACAAAACATTGATAATCTAACCTAACCTGAGTAATCAACAAAACATTGATAACCTAACCTAACCTGAGTAATCAACAAAACATTGATAACCTAACCTAACCTGAGTAATCAACAAAACATTGATAATCTAATCCAACCTAAATATCCCAAATATCGAGTGAAATATTGAAACCCCAAATAACCTAAATATTGAACAAAAAATTGAGAACCTAATCTAACCTAATATTGAAAAAATATTGAAAACCTAACCTAACCTAAACATCCTAAATACCGAGTGAAATATTGAAACCCCAAATAACCTAAATATTGAACAAAAAATTGAGAACCTAACCTAACCTAAATATTAACCAAAGTATTGAAAACCTAACCTACCCTAAATTATCCTAAATATCGAGTGCAATATTGAAACCCCAAATAACCTAAATATCGAAAAAAAAATTGAAAACCTAAATAACCTAAAAATTGAACAACCTTTCCACCCAGTGAAACTTGTGATTTAACTAAACACCTCGCGCCATCAATCCTCGAAACGCGTTAAATATTCGTATGACAAACAAACGGCCACCAATCGAGGAATTAAAATGTCCAAAGTCAACTCGATAAACGTAATCCATAAAAACCCGAAACCTTTTATCCAGCAATCGCGGAATACGAGCTAATGTTCGATTCAGCGTGAAAAAAAATAAGCGTACATCAAACACGTGTTTGATATTTGCTTGCTAATATTTCAACGAGTCTAATTACCCGTACAATTGTGTGACCGAAAAAAACGAGCGAAAGATGATAAAATCCATTCCATTTATCACGTTTGTTAACCGAGTCTCGACCAATTTACCCCGTGCATTTTTCAAACACAATTTTCCGCCAGGCCGCACTGCAATACCGCAAAAAACGGCGCAAATCAAATAACATAAAACTTGTACGCTCGCTTCGCAACACCGTCAATCTATCATACCCGAAAGAAACGCGGTAAATTGAAAAAAAAGGGCATAAATCAAGAAATTGAAATAAAAGTGAAATTCTCAAAGTGCGGGGTTGCTCGATTATCAGATTTTACCTGTGTGAAATTTTTACCGAAAACGGTGAAATTATATCGCGTAAATCGCGAAATTTCGCGACGGAAACGCGACCATCCTCGCTTTTCAAACCGATTTCGACGACGGAGCGAACGGGATTACAAGGTATTACCGTAGAACTAGTTGTAATGGAGCTGTACGTGTTCGAATAACGAAAAAAATAACCTTTGATTCGCTCCAACATTTTCCGAACAAAGCTTTGTCCCTGTACAAAAATTGACAATAACGTTCTCAAAATTCTTGTGACTCGATAAACTAATTTCGGAGCCCAATTTGCAGTGAACAACGGGAGAAAGAGCGTGAAGGCGGTGAAACCTGAAGGACAGCATGGTAATAGGATTTAAGGGTGGAAGAGGGAAATAAATGTTTATCGCATGACGCGCGAAACTGACGTGTTTATGGGGATCAAGTCAGCGAGTGCGCGGCAAGATGACGTGAAATATGAGAATTGATGTAGTCGAAATAGAAAGGGGAACGTACGGGAATGATCATTTTTTATGCCTTTGGTAATAGAATTTCTGGCTCGCGATCAAACTGTGTGGGCTTTATGCGGGGATGTTTGAGTTACTAGACATTATTTGCTACTTCCATTTTATTTAAACTTGCAAAATTGTTTGTGATATATTTTTCAATGGTAGATTAATTTTAAATTGCAAATTTATCGGTCATTCAAACATAGGGTGCGCTATACATAGCGTATTGTATAATATAGTATAGGTATGCAGGTATAATAGGTTATGTACATGTGTGATATACACGTAATTACGATATGTAATATATCGTATAGAAAGATATAATATAATATACAAAATCCATAGTTAATATAACCCATAATATAATGCAACGCGTGGAAATTGATCACGTGGTATTACTATGCATGGAAGGCGACAAAATGACGGTGCATCGCATAGAAATCTATCGTGCCGTAATTGAACATGTAGAAATTAAACGCGTGATAATACAACGCGTAGAAATTTGTTATGTGGTGATACAACGCGTGGGAACGGGTCATATGGTATTACTATGCGTGGAAATCTATAAAATGGCGGTACAACGCGTGGGAATTGATCACGTGGTATTACTATGCGTGGAAGTCGACAAAATGGCGGTGCAACGCGTGGAAAATGGTCACGTGGTATTACCATGTGCGGAAATTTATCGTGTAGTGTCACAACGCGTGGAAATCTATCACGTAGTGGTACAATGCGTGGAAATACTATGCGTGGTAAAACAACGCGTGGAAATCTATCGCGTGGTAATATAACGCGTGGAAATCTATCGCGTGGTAATACAACGCGTGGAAATCTAACGCGTAGAAATCTATCGCATGGTAATACAACGCGTCGAAATCTATCGCGTGGTGTTACAACGCGTGGAAATCTAACGCGTGGTAATACAACACGTGGAAATCTATCGCGTGGTAAAACAACGCGTGGAAATCTATCGCGTGGTAATACAACGCGTGGAAATCTATCGCGTGGTAATACAACGCGTGGAAATCTATCGCGTGGTAATACAACGCGTGGAAATCTATCGCGTGGTAATACAACGCGTGGAAATCTATCGCGTGGTGTTATAACGCGTGGAAATCTAATGCGTGGTGTTACAACACGTGGAAATCTATCGCGTGGTAAAACAACGCGTGGAAATCTAACTCGTGGTAAAACAACGCGTGGAAATCTATCGCGTGGTAAAACAACGCGTGGAAATCTATCGCGTGGTAAAACAACGCGTGGAAATCTATCGCGTCACATGACAACGTCCCCAAATCTACCACGTGACGATACAAAGCCCCCAAATCCATCACGTGACAATACAACGCTCCCCAAATTCCTCATACGACAATACAACATATGGAAATTAACTTTGATATAAAGCAACGCATGGAAATTAATTGCATATTAGTGGAACTCATGGAAATTTGTGAAACGGCAATATAGCGAGTGTGAATCGAAGAAAGTTAAAATCCAACACACGAACACGTAACGCTCAAGCGAATAAATCTTGTTTAATCTGACCACGGCAGCCGGATTTTCTGTTACAGGATGCAGGTACGAGGGTCGTAGATATCAAGAGGGTACGTCCGTGATCACGTCCGAGCCCTGCTTGCAGTGCAGATGCACGGAGGGTGCGCTCAGATGTCGTCTTCGAGTTTGTCCACGATTACCAAACCCACCACCCCCTGGATGTCGCGTTCGTTCACCAGGAGAGAACGTTTGCTGTGCCGAGTTGGTTTGCGGAGAATCGCGTGAGTAGAATTAGAAGATTATCACCTTCTACGGTACATATTTCACGCTGTATAAACGTATACAAAAAACAAATAAAATGTAACTACATATGAAGATATAGTCGAGTTATAATTATTTTAAACAAGACAAACGAAGAGGTAAATAATGTATAAGCAGTTATGAGAAATAAAAAATGAGCAACGTAAGAGGTATATAATAAACGAATAAAAATAATAAATAAAATACAAGAAAATACAAAGAAATAGTCAAGTTACAATTTCCTTAAAATAGACAAATGAAGAGGTAAAAAATATATAAGTAGCGATAAGAAATAAAAAATGAGCAACATAAGAAGAATATAATAAAATAATATAAAAAATAAATAAAATACAAGAAAGTACAAAGAAATAGTCAAGTTATAATTATATTGAAATAGGGAAACGAAAAGACAAAAAATATATAAGCAACGTTAAAAAATAAGAAATTAATGTAGGAAGAAAGTAACGTTTATAGGTTAGGTTAGGTTGTATTATATTAAATAACGTTGATGGTATTTGAATTAAATTACAAAGCGTTACAGGTTGCTTTCATCGTAACTAACGTATTAAAGAGGATTTCTTAAATGTTTAAGTAGAATTAAATATGTATGCATCTTGCAGGCGACTCTGTAAACGCGTTACGAAGATCCAACGTTCACGTGGAACAAGAAAACCTGAACGAGGAGGAACTGCTGCAGAATCCTCATTCTCAAGGTAACTTATAGGATGAGATATATTATTAAAATTTATGTATCAAGTTTGTACTTTGGAGTCTACTGATGATGAATCTAAAAATTTACAAATTTATATATATACTTAGAAATATTATATATCTTGTCATACTGTATACATATGTGTATGCATATACATATACATGAATAAGTATCATCAAATTTTTTATTCCTATATATTCTACATATTGTATATACTTATTAAATATTGTAATATTTTGAGCTCCTACATTTCACATCTACAGATCCCAAAATCCTAAATCTCAATACCAATTTTCCTTAATTCCTAGCTACCCAAATTCTTAATCCCCCAAATCCCTACACACCCCAATTCCTACACAAACAAATCCCTATATTCCCAAATCCACACTTTCCCACCTTCTACATCCCAAAATTCTTAATCCATTCCCAGCGAGTGAGAGATTCCCTCGGCTGCCATTTTTATAATAAGGAGAACTTGCTCTTGACTGTACACTCGCCAGCATCGTAGACACTCCTCCAAAAAGAAATATATAAATCTGAAAAATTCAAAGACTTGAATATCTAGGAAAGAAGAGTCGAAAACCTAGAAGATTTAAAGATTTGAAAACCTAGAAACTTCAAAGATTTCATAACCTAAAAAATTCGAATATTTGAAAACAAGAAATTCTAAGACTTAAGACTAACAAAATTCGAAACCTTAAAAACTTCACGACCTCATAAATAACCAAAAATTCCATAATCCAAGAGTACAAGAAACCTCAAAGATGAAAGATCGATATCTTCCACCTGGTTTCCAAAAGTGCGCCTACGTTGCCGCTGAGTGTACGTGCAAGAAAATATTTTCGTTAAAAGAAAAAAAAGAAGGTAAAATAACACCCTTAAAGTAGACCGTGCACGAGGATGTTCTCACTTAAAAGATTCAAGCAGCTTGAAGGTTGTTCGTGTTAACAATCAGGTTGCCTGCACGAGGGCGTGAGATACGGGCCGGGTTCAGCGATGATGGGCTCACGTAGATGCGAGTATTGCTACTGCATCTCTGGCGCGAGAAGATGCATCAGACCGAAGTGCCTGCTGCCCCTGCCAGGATGCACTCCGCTTTATGCCCCTCACTCTTGTTGCCCTGTTTCGTACAATTGCACCCGTGAGTCTCACTCTCTTTACTCGCGAACACGCTTCGTCTACCTTCTTTCCAGAATAACTTATAACGACTCTTTTTTCACATTCAAGATACGCTGTCCTCCACTGTCGCACCCATCATCGGAAATGGTAAGTTCTTAGCATCTTTATCTTCGTTGAGTTAACTCGTGTGATATCGTATTCCACATGTAGCACGTAACTGGTGAAATATGTGGTTTGTTTCACCTTGACGGTTTGTTTGTTGCAACTTGGAAGGTGTGCAATGATTGCTACATCTAAAATATTCCTTATATTTGTACCTTCTTTATCTTCAACGTTGCAAGAATAATTAAATGGATCAGTTCGATGCACTTGTAGAGAGGTTATAGGTTAAGGGGTTGATGAAACTTTTATGAAAGACGTATTCTGATAACTGCAGGTATTTTATTTCTGCCACCTTGTGAGTTGAAGATTTGAAGCTTTTTAATGGTTGCGAGAAGATCTTGCTAAGAAGGGTTCTGTGTAAACCAAACATTCCAACCCAACATCCTTGAAATTCTAAGCTCGCAAGAATGCAGAGATTTGCAAGAGAACTCACCCTTGCACCAACAAAAATAAAAAACGTAATCTAGCAACGAAGTAAGAAAGTATCGTCGAAATAAGTTGAGGATAACTTTATTTAGATCCGAGTCGTTTGCCTTTCAGTTTAGCTGTTGATCCCGTACGCGGGTTTAATAATCGCGTGCAACGCAAGCAGGCGGTTCTGTCTCTTAGAGAAAAGCCGCTCAGACAGCGACTCTATCCGGTGAAAGTTGCGACGAAAAGTTTAAACGCGATAAAAAGGAAAGTTTGCCACCGGTCGCTATATCAGCCGCTTTAGAAGAAGCCACGCTACGTTGTTCGTCGGATGGCTGAGTTTAAATTTAAGCTCGGCTTATAAGGAAAAATCGCATCGCGGGACAAAATCAGGCGCCCGTTGTGTGCTGAACTTTTAATTCTTTTAAATTGCATCGGATTTTATCGAGCATCAAGTACCATCTAATTATCCTCGGGAAGGTCCCTGCTAAGATTCTCCTGCGGGAAACTTCGCAAGAAATTGATTTGAAAAGCGCGCGCGAACAGTGAGGGGAAAAGGAAACGTTTAGACGGCCACTGTCTGCGCTACGTTACTGTCTCTCGTGACACTTAATTCGTAAAGATTTCTGCGATGTCAGAAGCCATTTTTCTTTGCTCGTTCACTTAACGGTCCAGTTTCATTCAATTTTACGTTTCCTTCCACGAGAAAAGTGGAGACCGTGCTCTTTCTGACAAATCTGACGCGTGAAACGACAATTTTCTTCTTTCTTCGCGAAAACTTCTTTTCGTTTTATTGCAATCCTCTGTTTTGTCACTCTTAACCTCTTTGTTGCTGTTCACACTTATTTTCCTGGTATCCAGGATACTTTGCGAGTTTACAATAACAATTTTTCTCTTGCTTTATCATAACGATTAAGAGTCATTACTCTTTCATATGTTATTATTTTTCACCCCTTTTTATTTATATGTCATTCGTTTAATTTTTCTGTACCTTCATTTTCTATGTATACCTAGTCTACAAAGTTTGTAGTAAGCTTTCTCTAACTTTGCCATAACAAGAATCACATGTCTCACTCTTTGATACATTTTCACCCCTTTGTACCCATATGTTATTCGTTTAATTTTTCCTTTATTTGTACCTTTATTTTCTGTGTACACCTATTCCACAAAATTTATAGTAAACTTTCTCTAACTCTGCCATAACAAGAATCACATGTCTCACTCTTTGACACATTTTCACCCCTTTGTACCCATATGTGATTCGTTTAATTTTTCCTTTATTTGTACCTTCATTTTCTATGTACACTTATTCGACAAAGTTTGTAGTAAGCTTTCTCTAACTTTGCCATAACAAGAATCACATGTCTCACTCTTTAATACAATTTCACCCTTTTTCACTCATACGTGATTCGTTTAATTTTTCCGTACCTTTTCATACGTGTATTCTACACTCCCTTTTCATACACTTCCCCAAACTGTTATGTTCTCAACCCTTTATATTTCTACCCCAATCTCTCCACATTACCTTTACACCCCTTTTCTTTCTCACGTAGATGTTTCTACCACCATTTTTTAAAATCTACCCCTTTCTGTATACCAAGAAAACTTGTTATCCTTGTATTTCCCCTGGAACCTCATTCTTCTACCTCCAAAAGACACTTCAAACATTTTCCGATCAACTAGCAACTCAGTCAGAGAAAAATAGAAATACGGGATTTGCGGGAGTCCGCAAGGTTTCACACCCTTCAGCCTAAAGCTTCTTTCACCCCTTTTTCATCCATTTAAACGTCACGCAGACTATCAACGTTTGGAAGGGTTCCATTTTCAGATACTCGTCGTCTGTTTAACGACCACTTTCGACCGTTTAAAACCGGGATCGACTTCTAAAGCTCGCAAGCCCATTAGAATGGACCCCAAACCGCGGACTTAATTCTAAACAACTCCGTGGAAACTATTCGTCGAATGCGATTGTTCGGTATCAACTTCGTTTCAGAAGCCATAAATAACGATCAAGTAGGGGCTCGATAGCGCCGTGTGCGGTTACGAACCGCATTAACCCCTATAGAATGACGTTGTAATACGGAAATTACGCCCTTGGGTGATGTCTCGACGCAACTTTCACCCCCAGTTCGATTATCCGACGATATCGAGTTTCTTTGCTTTTTTTGTTCGAACGCGAGAAGGTCACAAGTGGTATAGTTTTTAGCGCTTTATGACTCGTTGGAAGGTTTCATTGAACCGATTCAAGAGATTATCCTTCCGGAGAACTGTTTCGTTGTTCTTCAACCTGTTTCGAACCGGTTCGAAAGTTAAATTGCCGGATTTGCCGAGCTTTGATTAGCCTGCGAGCTTTTTAGCCCGATTCCGAGCTGAATAATAGCGTCGAACGCGAGATCGAGGGTTATCGTGAAACACGATATTGCCACGCGTTCTCTTTTACCTTCTGTCCTGGTTTTGCAACGGATTTCGATTCGAATCACTGCATTGCAGTCGAATAACTCTTTTTTTTTCCACGAATTTTCATATGTACTCATGTTTTTAATGCTTCAGTAAAATTATGACGTGGATCACTTTAATTTATAATCTGAATCGTTTATGTACTTCGTTTATGTACGAGTGTATGTATGTTAGCTTTGGTGCGTCAGTCAGGTGTGTCAATTAAGTGCGTCAGTCAGGTGCGTCAGTTAAGTGCGTCAGTCAGGTACGTCAGTCAGGTGCGTCAGTCAGGTATGTCAGTCAGGTGCGTCAGTCAAGTGCGTCAGTCAGGTGCATCAGTTAAGTGCGTCAGTCAGGTGCGTCAGTCAGGTGCATCAGTTAAGTGCGTCAGTTAGGTGCGTCAGTCAGGTGCGTCAGTTAAGTGCGTCAGTCAGGTGTGTCAGTCAGGTACGTCAGTCAGGTGCGTCAATTAAGTGCGTCAATCAGGTGTGTCAGTCAGGTGCGTCAGTCAGGTGCGTCAGTTAAGTGCGTCACAACTATTCAACTACTCATCACAGCTACAATATTAAATACAAAAAATGTCGAAATTTTATTAATTTTTTTATCCATTTTTTTATCAATTTTGTCAATTTGATATTATCTTTGATTACGTAAATTGGACTTGAACTCCACATCAGCGAATTCAAAATTCAACTAAAAATTCTCGAAGTACGAGTGCGTCACGAGACTCAAAATAGTGCAAGGGTTTAATTAGCAGATTGCTTCGACTATTAATTTGTAGATTGGTTCGTACGTTAATTAGTAGTGGTTCATTATGAGATTGGTTGCTACAACATTCAGTGGATGATTTCAAAATTGATTCTAAACAAGCATGGTTTCTAAACGAGCATGATTTCAGACAGGAAATTATTTAAAAAATTGATCGACAATTTTGCAGATGGAATCTAAAGTTCACGATTTGTCAAGCATCTCTAATTTTCACAGAAATAAATTTTTAAACGAATATTTGATACAAAATTCGTTTTTAATAAAACATCAGTCGCTTTTTTAAACGCTACCAAATAGTTTTGCCTCCGCAAAACTGCACCCGATGCAAAAATGAGTTTTATGCAAAATGTTTTTCGCATTCACTCGAACGTATTCAAGTGTTTTAATTAAAAATACGAAAAATACTGAAAATATTAATTGGCCCAAATTCGATGGCTAACAGACGTAAACGTCAGCCGAATGTTTTATAGCTACAGAACTCAGCTGTTACAAACGAGTATATGAAAAATATTGAAAACATTAATATGTTTAAATTTTGTGATCAAAGCTTCAGCTAAAACATGTTATATTTCATCAAATGTATTAAAGTGTTTTAATTAAAAATACGAGGAATATTGAAACCATTGATTTATCTAGGGGTTGTAAATTTCCGAGAAAATGTTTTATGTTTAGTGAAAGGGTTTCGTGCCTTAATTGAAAATATTGATTTGTGTAATTTGAGGAAGGGTTGCAAACTTCGTCGGAAACGTCTTTTATTAAAAACGTGAAAAATAATGATAAAATAAATTTCTCCATGTATGATGTTCATAGGCTATCAACTTCAACAATGTTTTACATTTATCCAAAGTATTTAAACGTTTCAATAAAAACAAGGCAACTATTGAATACATTTATTTGTCTAAAGACGACTATGGTGGCAAACTTCATCGAAAACGTCTTTTATTAAAAAGAAGAATAATAATGAAAAAATAAATTTCTTTATGTATGATGATAGGCTATCAACTTCAACAATGTCTAACATTTATCCAAAGGATCTAAATGTTTCTATTAAAACCTTGATAAACACTGAAAACATTTATTTGTCTAAAGACTGCTATGGTGGCAAACGTCATCGAAAACGTCTTTTATTAAAAACAAGAATAATAATGAAAAAATGAATTTCTCTACAATATGATGATCATAGGTTATTGACTTCAACAATGTTTTACATTTACTCAAAGGACCTAAACGTTTTAATTAAAACCTTGATAAACACTGAAAACATTTATTTGTCTAAACCTGATGACTTAGGGTTGCAAACTTCATCAAGAACGTCTTTCATTAAAAACATGAAAAATGATGAATACGTTGATTCATCTAAATGTGATAATCAGAAGTAACAAACTCTGACAGAAATATTTTACCGTGTTTAGCTATATTTAGCTAAAGAGACCAAGGCGTTTCAATCCAAAAACGTCCAAATATTAAAAACATTTGTTTGTCTAAATCTGACAACTAAGGGTTGCAAACTTCATCGAAATCATTTCTCCTTAAAAACAAAAAATACTGAAACCATCCATTTCCCTAAATATAATGATGAGAGGTTATAAACATCATCAATGCTTGAAACTTACCCAAACTATTTCAATCGCGCCAAAATTAAAAATAATAAATAGTTCACCCTCTAATCAAAGCGAACAAAGAGTTAAATCTCTAAAGTAATCAAGATGTTCTAACCTATATTAAATTTGTAGGATGTCGCGTGGGGTCAAAAGTGTACGAGGAAGGTGAAATGGTGAGGGACATCGAATGGAAGGCAGCCTGCGACAATTGTTTCTGCGCCATGGGTGCAGTGCGTTGCGTTCCGCTTGCATGCGCGCCTCCTCTTCAAGGCTGCAGCCCGATCGTACGCGAAGGACACTGTTGTCCGTCAACCTACAATTGCAGTGAGTCGCGATACAATTGGCATCAGGGTTGCCGCGATTTCGTCCCGCCCGACAGGTCCACCCGATTTGTGTTTTCCGGTGAACTCGTGCTCGACGATCATCCTTACCGCGAACGTGTTCCCTCGTAAATCGAGCTCCTTGCGCTTCCTGTTTCCGGAATATCATTGTCGGCATAACGGAGAACTGTTTCGTACAGATGATCTCGCTCGAAACTGAATGGGTCTCGTAATTTTCACTCGGTGGTTTCTCGTTCTGCGGAGTCATTATTCAAAACGAGTTCTAGAAATTTTGGCTTGCGGAGTTCGGAGATGAAGAATTATTGATTTTGGTGGGAAAAATTACTTTGTTGGGAAAGTGAAGATTAGAGATTTTGTTTTAAGGTATAGATTTTGTTTTAAGGTATTTGCTATGAGGAGTTATTATTGAATTCAGGGGATTCTTGTTATATTGCCGTGTAGTGATGGTGCGTGTAGTGATACAATGCATGGCAATATAATGCGAGGAATTCCAATGCGTGGCAATATAATTCGTGATAATACAACGAGTCTTACACGTGTCAATATAACATATAAAAATCTAATGCGTGGCAATATAACGCGTGGCGATATAACGCGTAGAAATCTAACACGTAAGAACATAATGAATGGTAATATAACAACGCGTGGAATTCCGATGTGTGGCAATATAACGCTTGGCGATATAACACGTGGTAATATAACGTGTAGAAATCTAACCCGTGGTAATATAACGCGTGGAATTCCGATGCGTGGCAATATAGCGCTTGGCGATATAACGCGTGGTAATATAACATGTAGAAATCTAACCCGTGGCGATATAACGCGTGCCAATTCCGATGCGTGGCAATGTAGCGCTTGGCGATATAACGCGTGGCAATATAACGTGTAGAAATCTAACCCGTGGTAATATAACGCGTGGAATTTCGATGCGTGGCAATATAGCGCTTGGCGATATAACGCGTGGCAATATAACGTGTAGAAATCTAACCCGTGGTAATATAACGCGTGGAATTTCGATGCGTGGCAATATAGCGCTTGGCGATATAACGCGTGGTAATATAACATGTAGAAATCTAACCCGTGGCGATATAACGCGTGCCAATTCCGATGAGCGGCAATATAACGTGTGGTAATATAACGCGTCGAAATCGAACGCGTGGCAATATAACGTGTAGAAATCTAACCCGTGGTAATATAACGCGTGGAATTTCGATGCGTGGCAATATAGCGCTTGGCGATATAACGCGTGGTAATATAACATGTAGAAATCTAACCCGTGGCGATATAACGCGTGCCAATTCCGATGAGCGGCAATATAACGTGTGGTAATATAACGCATCGAAATCGAACGCGTGGCGATATAACGCGTGGCAACATAACGTGTGGTAGTATAACGCGTGGAATTCTGACGCGTGGCGATATAACGCAAGGTAATATAATTCTTGGTGCTACACACATGGCAATATAACACGAGGAAACCTAACGCGCTGCAAAATAACACGTAGCAATAAAATACACAGAAATTCAACATCGGAAATCTAACATATGAATGTAAAGTTTCTGAGCCGGCGATATAACAAGATCCACTCCAATGCAGATTGATACAAACGTAACGAATTAATAAGAGAACAAATTCTTCATATTAACATTCGATTATGAGAAACAATATTGGGAAATGAATACATAGGTTTAATTTAGTTGGAGATTACATGCAGACACGGATATTATATATCGTCTTTTGCACTACCAAATTATTGTCACCGATAACGAGGAAAATTAATCTGTAGAGCTAGTTTAATTAATTACAGAAGCGATGGGCACGTAGCCTTCCATCTGATTTAATTACAATTGAATTTAATAACGCCCGTCAGCGTGTAGAGATTATTTTCGTTAGAACTTGAATCCAGCTGAATGAAGTTGTGAAATGAATCCATTATCGACAATAAGCTCGATACATAGATATCGTAAAATAAATTTGTATCGATATCGTTCGAAATTAAACGGTATAATTGAACCAACAGAATTCTGGTCGAAGAATAAGATAATTATACTTTCGAATTCGTTTCGCGTGAAACATCGATGTTATCATTGTTATCATTTCGGTATAGCATAAGATACTCCTCCAGAATGAGTTATTTTTGCAAGAATATTATTAACGCTCCCCACGAAACTAGCGCTCCAATCTTACGAGCACGAAAACCCCAAGGAACAGGGTAAGTTAGATTGAATTAGGAAATCGTGTGGGAAAAGGGGACTCGCGGGGAACATCATTAAATCTGAATGCTTCGTCGAGTGTCTGCATTCCGTGAAAAGGATAATATTCACCGCGAGTTCGAAGCTCGAGATTTTCGTTCGAATTCTTACTTGAACATGTGTCGATTTACCACGCGTTATATCGACGTACATATTATTATCTTACTAATTTAGCATGTAATAATCTGTTCAAGGTAAATGGGGGTGTAGGGACATTGGGGGGGTGCAGATTTGAGATATGGGGATTTTGAGGACGTGGGGATTTGGGGTATGGGAATTTGAGATTTGGGGTATGGAAATTTGGGAAATTGTGGAATATGTGGAAGGTGGGAGAAATCTTGCAGTGGGTGATTTAGGATTTTTGGGATTTGAACACTTGGGGGTGAGTTCAGAATTTGGGGACTTGGGAAGTTAGGGACGTGGAAATTTGGGGGCGTGGGAAGTTGGGGACTTGGGAATTTGGGGGCGTGGGAATTTGGGGACGTGGGAATTTGGGGGCGTGGGAATTTGGGGACTTGGGAATTTGGGGACTTGGGAATTTGGGGATTTGGGAATTTGGGGGCGTGGAAATTTGGGGACGTGGGAAGTTGGGGACTTGGAAATTTGGGGGCGTGGGAATTTGGGGACTTGAGAATTTGGGGACTTGGGAATTTGGGGGCTTGGGAATTTCGGGGCTTGAGAAGTTGGGGACTTGGGAATTTGGGGGCGTGGGAATTTGGGGAAGTGGGAAGTTGGGGACTTGGGAATTTGGGGGCGTGGGAATTTGGGGACGTGGGAAGTTGGGGACTTGGAAATTTGGGGGCGTGGGAATTTGGGGACTTGAGAATTTGGGGACTTGGGAATTTGGGGGCTTGAGAAGTTGGGGATTTGGGAATTTGGGGGCGTGGGAATTTGGGAGCGTGGGAATTTGGGGACGTGGGAATTTGGGGACTTGGGAATTTGGGGGCTTGAGAAGTTGGAGTCGTGGAAATTTGGAGACGTGCGAATATGGGACCTTGGGAAGTTGGGAACTTGAAAATTTGGGGTGTAGGAATTTGGAAATCTCGGAACTTAGGGTATACTAATTTGGAAATTTACAAATTTGGTATATTTGAACTTGGAGTATTATAATTTGAAACATAGTACTCATCACACAATTAAACTTCACGACACTCCACCATCACCCACACCTAAAAATACAAACTCCCATTTAAACTTCCACGAAGAACCAAATAAAAGATCAAATAAAAATAGAGGGAAACACAAGCCGGGTGGGGCGACCCGCAAAAACCCTGTGCTCTTTCACAACCCTGATTACCACCTAGGTGTTCTAGCCCGAATGCCATAAGAAACTGACAGATTAAACGTTCAAGGCGGTAGCATCGAGGTTAAGGCCACCCAGAACTACGCCTCGTACGCGTTCATCAGCAAGGACTACGCCAAGTTCCGCAAGGAGACCAATTTCTTTGTACGTTTCTCATCGAATTCTTTTACTCACGACTTTACTTCACTTCCATGGATCATTCTGTTGCGAAGCAACTTTCAACTGTCCGTAGATTCCGCTCTTCGTTGCAACTGCGTTCCAGCCTTGCTTCGTCTGCTTTCTTCCTTGGTGTTCTTACTTTTCATCGATTCATTTCGAACTTACGGCTGTGATGGCTATGGGAATCCTATTTAAATTTCTGTAAGTTTATATTCTTTTTCTTTTGGGAGAGAACTGACTTTATTGCTTTCTATGTTGATAACAATTTTAAATGCAAGAGTAGAATTAAGTGAAAGACTGAATGTGACAAAGTTTGACTGTGTTAAAGCAAGTATATTAATTTTAAAGACATGAATCTGAAGAAAATGAATGAACCATAACAAGTTCATGGAATAAACTTAAAATTACACCAAAAGGTTGCAGCAGACTATTCCCATCAACCTAAATTATTTTCTCCACTGTAACTAATAAAACTTGCAACTAATAAACACTGTAACCAATAAAAATTATTGCAAACTCCTACCTTTCTGAATGAATGAAATCCTCAAAGTTACTAACTCAATTACTAACCCAGAAGACTAACATCTAAAAAGACTCTCTTTGAAAGTAACAGTCGTGGTTGTCAGACGAAAGCATCCGAACAAATGATCGTATAATTGTTTGGGTGCAACAGAACGCTGACAGCATCGTAACAAACACGACTGTCCAATTCAGAGAAGCTCAGATCTCTGACTAGGAATGCATTCGGTTGCGTTCCTCGACTAACTAAGTTAAATGTCTAACCGGCGTCCATTTCGCCAGGATTGCATTAATTAAATTCCGTCCTGGTTGTAAATCACGTAGCCCGCTCGTGAACGAACCTGTACCTGTCTTTTATGACGATCGATGACACGAGGAATCTTTCCGGAGAATCCGGAACACCAGACACGTCGATTCGTCCCTTTATTCGATTATTCAACGTATTTGTTAGTCAAGTTTCCGAATAACAAATTCGTTTATCAATCTAGGTGACACTCTGCTCGTGTGTTCACACGGTTTCAATTTTCTGTCAAATTCCGTTTGTGCAAAATTTATTATGACTACATTGTAGAATCGCAAAGGCAACTTTGGAATTTTATGTAGTTTTTGACAATTTTTGCGATTTTTATCTTTGAGAAATGTTGGTATTTTTAATTTTAAAAACGTTTATTTTAGCGTTCTACATATTGGATTTTGTTATTTTTAATTTTTGAGGGGTTAAGTTTTCTTGAAAGTTCATATAGCCATATTTTTGATAATTCTTCTACTTTTCTTTTGTTATTATCAATTCCTAGTTCAGTTACTTTATTACAAAGAAAAATACAATAAACTTCGACTTGCAATATTTTTCAAAATTTCTTCAGACTTCAAATGAATTCAATGATTTCGATAGATAGCAGTGAATAAACCCTATGAAGGGTTATAAGAAGTGAGAAGTGTATAGGGAGAGGCTGAATTGCAAAGCTATTATTCTTCGTAATGATCGATCACAATTTCGCAAAATTGACAAGAAATGTTTTGCATAGCCGTCGGTCGATCAAATAACGAATCCTCCGGTGGAAGGACGAGGTCATCGAGTGGTCGAAGAACGAATCGATTCCAGCACGAGGCAAGTGGACGAGGAATCTTCGGTCGCGATCGATTCAACGTCCTCTTGGCCTTCTACGTTCGAGACCGATCTGATGGACAATGAGATTCTGGAGACCGTGGACTACGTTAAGTCTAGTCCACAAATTGTCACTACCACACAGTCTTCCTCTGAAGAGGTAATTCTAGCATTATCAAATATCTTCTGCACAAAATACGATACTTGATAACGTACTTCCGTTTCATGTACAAGATTTAACTGCATTCGGTAATTTTGTGGAAAGTCACTTTTGTATAGTTAAGTTTTAATATTTAAAATTTTTATATGGTTAGATTTGTAATTAACTCATTTGTAACTCATTTAAAAGTTTTGTGTTGTTACAATTGTACAGTTGAGAATTTTGTATTATTGCATTTGTGCAATTGAAAGTTTTGTATTATTACGTTTGGAAATTTATAATATCTGCATTATTCCATTTAGACTGTTCGAAATCTTTGCGTTAATACCTTTAGATATTTGCAATTATTATAATATACTATACAGTGTACAGTGTCATTAGAGGAAATTCTGTCGGTAAAAATAAAAATTTGGTCAGCGCCATCTAGCGGAATGCGCCCAAACCTTACTCCTGGTAGCAGGATCGCAGGAAACCGAAGAGGTATCCGGAGTAATAAGAGGTTTCCCGCGGACTGTTACGCGCATGCGCGGTAGAGCCAGCGCTGCGCCAGCCATCCAACATGGCGTCGCACGGAGTACAGCAAATTAATGATGGATTCATTTATTAATTACTCATTTCCTCTGTACAATTCACACACTTCTATGATTTAGAAATGAACTTTAGGTTTTTCTTAACATTTTCGTTCAAAATTCGCTAACAATATCCCGTTCTGATATTATTAGTCTTCACAATTATTAATAAATAATTATTTTCTTAACAAATATTGCATTTAGAAAATATATAAAAATTCATAGATTACTTCTTAACTATAAAAGTGCATAAATTGTGCTAAGAAAATGCGTAATTAATTATTAGGAACCATTAGTTCGGCCATTATGGGAGTCGCCATGTTGGAGAGGTGTCGCGAGTGTAGCTGCGACGCCATGTTGAAAGAGGTGGCGCTAGTCTCGCTGCGCAGCCATGTTGAAAGAGGTGGCGCTAGTCTCGCCGCGCAGCCATGTTGAAAGAGGTGGCGCTAGTCTCGCTGCGCAGCCATGTTGAAAGAGGTGGCGCTAGTCTCGCTGCGCAGCCATGTTGAAAGAGGTGGCGCTAGTCTCGCTGCGCAGCCATGTTGAAAGAGGTGGCACCAGTCTACCTCTGCCGCGCATGCGCGTAACACTGCGCAGGAAACCTCCTGTTACTCCGGATACCTCTTCGCTTTCCTGCGATCCTGCTACCAGGAGCAAGCTTTAGGAAACATCTCCTAGATGGCGCTGATCTAATTTTAACTTTTCTCTTGAATGATGCATTGTACTGTTTAGATTCGACGATATATAAAGTTTTTATATTATTAAATATAGATGTTTGGAATTTTTACGATACTATACTTGAATAATTTAAATTTGTATGTTAATATATTTAAACATGTGAAATTATTATGTTATTATGTTTGCATGTTTACAATCCTTCAACTATTGAACTTTTAAACAATTGTAATTTTTATACAATTACAATTTAAACAATTGTAATTTTTACACAATTACAATTTAAACAATTGTAATTTGTACATGTACATCCTCCAATTCTATATATTTGAAATATGTACCTCACCTTTTACCTTCCCAATATACAACAGAGGTGTTTGTAAATAATTGAACGAATATTTTATGCTCCTCTCACTATTAATATAACAAAGCCGAAAAATCGTAAATGAATGTTAATTAACAGTGGATTAAATGTGGATTAACAGTGGACGACAAGCGTGGAATCGACGACCCTGGAGGCGACTTTATCCAGCAAAGAGGACGATCCCGCGAACGACTCGTCGACGACTTTCTCGTCGAGCACCGTCGACGAGTCAACGATCACAACGACCGAGAGTCTGTCGTCCGTCGACGACACGACGACGGAATCGACAACCCTGTTACCGGAAGCGAGCGGAAACGATACCGTGACAGAAGAGGAGAAGAAAATCGACGTCACCGTAAGGAACGAGAATACGACACAGTCGAGCTCCACGAACGTCGAACTTGAACAGGATCCTCAACTCGTCAATTCGACGGTTAGTGTGCAGATAAGTCATTTTTGCATAATAAACAATTGTTGCATCTTCAAACACACTTTTTCGTAGATGCATTGTTCACATGCTTTATTTTTTGAAAACACTCTTTCAAGATTTTCAAGTTATTTCATGTATGTGAAATTTATTGAAGAATTTGTCTTTTGAATTATTATTATATACAATTGCTAATGTTATTTATTTATATTCTCTATATAAAGTAATCCACAAACAGGACAATTTAAAAAAGGTCTGAGATGTGGTTGAAATTATTAAAACATTTAGAGAAAGCCATCTTGCATCTTCAAACACTTTTTCGTAGATGCATTGTTCACGTGCTTTACTTTTTAAAAATAGTCTTTCAAGTTTTTCAAGTTGTATCACGACGTGAAATTTATGGAAGAATTTGTCTTTTCAATTATTATTATATACAATTGCTAATGTTATTTATACACAATCTCTATATAGAGTGATCCACAAACATGACAATTTAAAAAAAGCCTGAAATGTGGTTGAAATTATTAAAACATTTAAAGAAAGTCATCCTGCATCTTTTATAATTTTATTACAATTTAAGCTTGTCATTTTACACAACATTGTATATGTTATAACGTATATATATTATAAAGTATAATTAATTTAAGCTCATACAAAAGACAAGTACGATAAAAGTAGAACCAAGAGATCCTCTCCATATCCTCTACATAAAGATATCAATTCGTCCCCTTTACTGTCACGTCAATCGATCGATTAACGTCCGATTCGGACAGAACTATCGCTATCAATCTCCATTGAAACGAAAGCACCTAACCTGTTGCGATCAGGTGGATCCGGTGGTTACTACAGAGTCAATGGGCAAAGGAGGATCCGTCAGCAAAACGTCATCCACCGTGCTAATGCCGGACGACATTTTGGTGATGAACGTGACTGTGAAAACGAACGTCTCGGTGGGTCACATCCAGGGTGTCACGATAAACCCTGTTAGGTCGATTCCGCCGGACGTCGAGGCCATACTGAACATCACTCATAGACAGAAGGGCGAGGAATACGATTACGATTACAGCGAGCCAACGTTGCCGCCATCTTTACCGAATGTCAGGTAAGGTAAATAGCAGTCACTCAAAACGGTCAACTAAATCTACGACTAAATCTAGGACTACATCTAGGATAATAGACTTGATCTTGGGAAGAGTTCTGTATTTTCTGGGATATCAAGGTTTGGTGAACGTGGAATTCGTTTGGATTGATTAGGATAATTTGGAGGATGTATATAGACCACTAGATCCCAAATTCCCACGCTTCCAAATTCCCACGTCCTCAAATTTCCACGTCTCCAAATTCTCACGCCCCCAAATTCCCAAGTCCCCAAATTTCCACGTCCCCAAATTCCTACGCGTCCAAATTCCCACGTCCCCAAATTTCCACGCCTCCAAATTCCCAAGTTCCCAAATTTCCACGTCCCCAAATTCCCAAGTCCCCAAATTTCCACGTTCCCAAATTCCCACGCGTCCAAATTCCCACGTCCCCAAATTTCCACGCCCCCAAATTCCCAAGTCCCCAAATTTCCACGTTCCCAAATTCCCACGCGTCCAAATTCCCACGTCCCCAAATTTCCACGCCTCCGAATTCCCAAGTTCCCAAATTTCCACGTCCCCAAATTCCCAAGTCCCCAAATTTCCACGTCCTCAAATTCCCACGCCCCCAAATTCCTACGCGTCCAAATTCCCATGTCCCCAACTGCCCTCGTTCCCAAATTCCCAAGAGTTCAAATTCCCACGCCCCCAAATTCATACGCGCCCAAATTCCCATGTCCCCAACTTCCCACGTCCCCAAATTCCTACGTCCCCCATTTTCCCAAGTCCTGAACTTCCCAAGTCCCCAATACCCATATCTCCAAATTCCCAAATCCCCAAATTCCCACGTCCCAAAATTCTCAACGCACCCCCAAATGATCAAATCCCAGAAATCCCAAATAATCACCCCCTGAAAGATCTCTCCCCCTTTCCATATTTTCCACAACTTTTGCACCACCCTGTACAATCTTCAAACGTCGTCCACATTTTTCCCCGAGAAATTAACAATCTCAAGAATATCCTCCAACTCGAACCTTTTTTCTCCATTTGAAGAAATCTCAGCAATTAAGAATTTCACTAATCATCATGCTTCACCGATGCTTCAACTCGACACAGAATCTTTTGAAAGGAGCACTTTAGCCGCGCGTTTAGCGGCAACTTTTGCCTTTGCTACTTCTTGAGAGAACGTTGCGTAATTTGCCGCCGTCCAGAGAAACCCAAGACGTAGAAACACTCGAACGGTCCCCTTTAACGTCGGAGATTTCGACTCGGTGAAAAATAAGACGGTGGATTTGCACGTTTCTCGCAGGATAATTCCGTTCGTAGCGGCGGACGCTCTGGTGAAAGACAAGACGGTTCCGTCGCCTGTCACAGGATATCCGGCCGGATCGGTGGTGGTGCCGTCGCCGGAACTGCGGCCCACCGACACATCAGGCTTTTACGACATCGCCACTCAGGAAAACAGATTCAGCCCCCCTGTGGAGACGGAAGGTGAGACGTATTTTCACGCTGACCTCTTTATTGCACAAATCTTCACCTATATCGATATTCTATAATTAACTTTTGTTCTATTTATTCATTTTATTATAATTTCCTTCTTTTGTTATAGAGATGTTAGAGTATGGGGTACATTTTTTAATTTGTATGAAGAGTGATTTGTTCAGTTGACTTGACAGTTGACTTGACAGTTCTGTGCCTCTATTGACATCCACCTATAATTAACTTTTACTCTATTTGTACATTTCATTATACTTTCCTTCATTCCTTATAAAAAAAGTTAAAGTACAGTGCATATTTTTTATTCTGAATTGTATGCTCAATGCTTTGTTCAGTTGACTTATCAGTGAAGTTGACCTGACAATTTTGTGACCTCATTGACGTCCACCCATAACTAACTATTATTCTATTCATCCATTTTATTTTGTATGTTTTCCTTCATTCCTTATAGAGAAGTTAAAGTACAATGTACATTTTTTATTTTAACTAGTATGGACAGTGTCTTGTTCAGTTGATTTGTCATTGAAGTTGACCAGATAGTTTTGTGTCTCCATTAACATCCCCCTATGACTAACTTGTACTCTATTCATCCATTTTATTATATATACTTTCCTTCATTCCTTACAGAGAAGTTAAAGTACATTGTACATTTTTATCTTAACTTGTATGGTCAGTGCCTTGTTCATTTGACTTGTCAGTCAGTTTGTCCTGACAGTTCTTTACAAAACTGTTCATAAAAATCTTTGTGGAGATTCACGTATCAACCACATTGTTTATAAACGTGATAAATTTTTTGATAAGGTGGATTTGTACCGAGAGAGCCACCCTACTTCGACGCCCCTTACCACTCCACCGACTTGAACCTCGAAATTGGCACCGGGGTCACGGTAGTTCCAGCACCGATCACCAACCCCCATCGTAAAAACGACGGTAACTTCAGAAAATATTGTCAGACTTTCAAGGCAATATCTCTACGTTATTTTTTTTCTGTTCAGCCACACACTGTCTATTCGAGAACATGGAATACCGTCATGGGGAGATTCTGCCAAGCAGCAACATCTGCGTAATTTGCATGTGTTACTATGGCGAGGTGGTGTGTTCCACGGAGAAATGTCCTCTGCTGAAGATTGGCTGTCGAAGAATCAACACGGAGGAAACTTGTTGCGGGAAAATTGTTTGCGGTACTATTTCAATTATTTAACATTGAAATTTTTCATAATTAAAGTCCTTGAAATATCTTCAGTCACTTTTCTCTTTATAACGACTTCAGAGATGTGCAAAAAACTTTTTCGTGCAAAACGATAATTAGAGACATTTTTTGCCGCGAAGAGTGTGCAGGAAGATTGAAATGATCATTAACAGCACTCGCACGACTTCATTTTTTTTTATAAAACACGAAATGGAGTGATATTACATATAAAGTGAAAATTCATGAATCTCATCTGGGCGTAACGATAGTCTTTTATAAAAATATCTGGGTGTCACGTACCGGGTGCTGCAAGAATATTTAATTTTATTTGGTAAAATGTGGATGAGATTGAAACTTTGCAGATGTAAATCTTTTGACATACTGATGAGTAGATTTTGTGATGTGTATTTGCTAATTGTGTCTTCTGATGTGTGTCTGATGACTAAGTCTTCTGATGCAGATCTGGTGACTACATCTTCTGATGACAATGTCTTTTGATGTATATCTAATGATTGTGTCTTCTGATGTAGATCTAATGATTGTGTCTTCTGATGTAGACCTGATGACAATGACTTCTTATGTACACCTGCTGACTATGTCTTCTGATGTACCTCTGATGATTATGTCTTGTGATGTTCACCTGATGACAATGACTTCTTATGTACACCTGCTGACTATGTCTTCTGATGTACCTCTGATGATTATGTCTTGTGATGAACATCTGATGATTATGTCTTCTGATGTACACCTGCTGACTATGGCTTCTCATGTATATCTGATGATTATGTCTTCTGATGTACACCTGCTAACTATGTCTTCTGATGTACCTCTGATGATTATGTCTTGTGATGAACATCTGATGATTATGTCTTCTGATGTACACCTGCTGACTATGTCTTCTGATGTACATTTGATGATTATGTCTTCTGATGTACACCTGCTGACTATGTCTTCTGATGTACATCTGATGATTATGTCTTTTGATGTACATCTGATGGCTATATCTTCTGATATGGTCTTCATAACTGTCTTCTGATGTACACCTGATAACTGTATCTTCTAACTGTGTTTGAAGTTTGATACCTTTATACAGACACAGATCTGATATATATCTGATGAACACCTGATGACTACGTCCTTTGATGTTCATCTAATAACTATGTCTTCTGATGTAGATCTGGTAACCACATCTTCTGTTGCAGACCTGATGGCTATGTCTTCTGATGTATATCTGAAGACTGTATCTTCTAACTACATCTGAAGTTGAACACATTGTACAGACACAAATCTGATAAATATCTGATGAACACCTGATGACTGTCTTCTGATACACATCTGATGATTATGTTTTCTGATGTACATCTGATGGCTGTCTCTTTTGATATACATGTGATGATTACGTCTTCTGATGTATATTCGATAGCTATGTCTTTTGATGTACATCTAATGACTTTATCTTCTGAGATACATTTAATGTCTGTCTTAACTATGTCTTCTATATATTTGCTAACTGTATCTTGTAAAATGCGACGTTGAAAAAGTGAAAGATGACTTTCTTGGCTGAAAATTCCGGTGAATTTTTACAGTGGAAGCCAAAGAGTCTCCAACACTGGTGTTAGATCGTGCGGACGCGACGGCTCCATCGCTCCATCAGCCTATCGTATCACCAGATCCGTTCCGTGACGTGATCAAGACGGAGCCAGCCCCGGATTTGCCGTCCCTGATCGAGGACATGATCCCGTACCTGGTGGAGCACGGGATTACCACCCCCGGCACGACCACCTTGAAGCCTTTGCAGAGCCAGGCAACCAATCACCAACAACACCCTGCGAATTTCGATTACATGGACAAGTTAGCGCTGATACGTCCGCCCTACAGACCCGAGGAGAGTGTCGACAGTCTGGTCGCCAAGAACAAGTTCGCCGTCAATCAAGATAGCCAACTGAACGACGGAGTCGTGTCGGCTTACAACTCGAAGGAAGATCAGAGGAACCACGTTTCGGAACCTCCGTTCGATAAAATTAGCTCGACGCTGAATCACAACGCGAAGAAACAGGAGGATTCCGGTTACAACGTCACGGAACCCACTTTTGCGAAATTGAACGCTTCCAGAAGAAACGACAGCGTCGAGGACTCGACGACCAGGGTTCGGTCTACCACAAAACCTTCGCAGGACCTGGAGGAACCCATACTCTCTTTTGATAGTGTACTGGATCTGCTGTTCTCTTCGGACGCGGTGAATAACAACCCCATTATCGAAAATACGAGGATGCCAGAGTCGACCACAACCAGCAGGCCAACCACGAAGCTGAAAAGCTCTTCTGAACCAGCGAAGAGCACGGGACAACCTGTCACGGACGCTGCGACTGCCTCGAAGGTCCTGGAGAATGAGATTCCTGTTTCTGTGTCGAGTTTACTGAAATTGGCAGGATGTAACATTTATGGTAGGATGTACCGCGTTGGAAGGATCATCACCGAGCTATCTGGACCCTGTCTAGAGTGCAGGTGCACCGAGATCGGGGTTCAATGCAAGCAGCTGCAGTGTTGATCGATGGTCGGTTGTTGGAAGGCTGTTTCCAGTGCGATTCGGTTCGTTTGAATTTGCAGATTTGTCGTGTTAGAAAAGTACAAAGGTTTTGTACTTATTAGATTTTGTACTAAATTAAGCTTTTTGTGTCACACTTTGGGCTGAGTACATGTTTGGTCATCGACTACCCTCAGCAACAACTTAACTAACCTTGAAGGATGACGTTAAATTTGTCCTTTGATGAATTGATCAGTCACAGAAAAATGAGATGTTTCGAATATTAAATAAAAAAAGAATCTGATTCTCGTCGAACCCGAATCATAGCTCTCTGTTTCGTTTTACGAGTAGATTGTTCAAAAAACAGTGCCACGATCGCTGAAAAATTTCGAGTATCAGGGAATACTTCATAGCCATAATTTGGAGTCGAGCTTTCAATTATCACGTTCCCTGCAGCGAGATCCTGCGATCTCAATTACGGAACTTCCGACTCGCGTGTTATAGACGCGAGGAGCAAAGAATGTAACATTTCATCCTCTTATCATGCCAGCGAATCCTTCCTCTCAATTATCGTCCAATTTACGTAGTTGAATTTTATCTTGCTATTTATTACTTTATTTCGTGAAAATGTTTTTAGTTAACTGCTTTTTCGAAGATCAATGGTGGTTCAAGTGACTTTTCAACTTTAACCATCGATCATTCAAACAATGTTCAGTCTCATTAACTATTTTAGGATCATAGTTGGACTGTTCATTTATAAATGACGGATATAAAATATGAATTAAATTAGATAGAAAATATTGTTGGATTCTAAATTCTTTTTCACGTTTCACAGTAAATTAATTTAGACTGAAATTACAAATCAGTTAACTTCTTAACCTATAATTTTCTAGACATGTGAAGTTACTCATTGACGCCATCTTGAGACAAGGTTGAAGTGTTAGGTTAGATTTTGCATTTAGTTATCCTTGATTTTGCAGAGCATAAAATACAACACAGAATTGCTATGAAAATATGAAAATGATTTGCTAATTTTTTAACTGCAGTTACGATATTGTAGAATGTTAGCTGTTTGACTTATAACTTTTCATGAAGTTGTGTCATTCACAGCTAATTATTGCTACAACGTTAGCTCAACTGAAGAAAGTTAAAATGTTAAGCATATTTTGTTTTCAACAATCCTTGATCATACAGATAACAATTAAATTTGAATCTAAAATTCAATTGCAGTGAAACGAGTCTAGTTTTGTTCCAACCTCAATGTGCGTCACGAGTGCGTCATATTCTAAACTTCAATATGAATGTTAAAATTAAGACTAAAATATTTCATTATCATCAGATAACCTTACACGAAAGAAAGTTCAGTTTTTTCGAAAGTTCGCGCAGTTTTTATTAAGAATAACTTCTTGCGACCAAGAGTGACCTTTTTCAATTACTCGGCGTAAAGTGTCCCATAAAAGAAGAGACGGGATTTCTTTTTATTCTAACCGTGTCGTTGACCATCTCATAAACGCTCGTTGGAAAGGATCTACAACCGTTGGAAGATCGATCAGGATGTAATTGTGAGGAATAGCCGTTTCGTGCTCGGCAAGGATAAGTGGATAAAGACGGAAGTTAGCAGGCTGGCCGGGTCCTTCCGCTTTAACGGGAATTATCCTGGGATGGCGGTCGGTGTCCCGTTTTGATTTATCCGTGCAATTTATCTGAGCCGATTAAATGCAAAAGATACGAGCCTTGGGGCCGTACTACCACGGACACCGAATTATCTTGTTAAGTCAACCCCGATTTTCTCTCAAGACTTTACAAATTAACGATTTTATGCAATATACAGGATAATTACTACCAGAGAGGTCTCTACTGTAATAAATCATCGAGTTTTACTTCGTAACTTGTAATTCTCTTGGCACAAACTGTTTTTACAAATTACTTGTTAACAAGCATCATATGTGTGTCATACTTCCACATGTGTGTTACACTGTCACATGTGTGTCACACTGTCACACGTGTGTCACATGTGTCACACTGTCGCATGTGTCACACTGTCACATGTGTCACACTGTCACATGTGTCACACTGTCACATGTGTCACACTGTCACATGTGTGTCACACTGTCACGTGTATTCTCATACGAATAACGTCATTAATTATGTAGTTCGAAATATTTACTTGAAAATATTAGACAACTCTAGTGAAAATATTCAGAAATAGAATTTTTTGAAATAAATTTAAATTACAAATTACATAATAAAATTTTCAACTCCATTATGATAAACGTGTCAAGCTTATATCCTATATGTTTCATAACCAAAATATGTAGAAGTGAATATGTTTTATATCTCACTAAATGTTATGAAAAAGATGGTGGAATCTCGCTAAATGAAAAAATGGTCAAAATTAATATTTATTGAAAAGATCGTGGCACTCTAATAACAAAATCATTGTAGTTATATTTAATCTCGTATGTTTCTCTACAGGTAATGTGTACTGCGTAGACGTATGTAGTTAATAGTCTATTGTATGATATCTATTATACGTTCATTGTATATGGTTCATACGATACGGTGCTAATTAATCGACGATCAGTTGCTTGTCGACTTGTTGCGATATTGTTGTAGTTCTATTCGTTACGGTTCAGTTGATGCAATATTGTAGATCAATTATTATCGTTCAGCAAATACAATTACTGTAGCTCTTTCATTATAGGTCGACTGATGGAATTCTGCAATTTTTTTTACGGTTCAACAAATACGATATTGCAGTTATTTTTATTTTATGTAGTTCTACAGATGCAATGTTATAATTCTTTTTTTTGTTGTAATTCAGTGAAAGCAATATTGCAGTTATTTTGTTATAATTCAACAGATGCAATGTTATAGTTTTTTTTATTTTAATTCAGCAAATACGATATTGTTCTTTTATTATGGTTCAACAGATGCAATGTTATAGTTTTTTTTATCACAATTCAACAAATGCAATATTGTTCTTTTATTATACTTCAGCAAACGCAATACAAAATATATAAAATATTAAAGCAAAAGAAAAAGGACAAAAATTTTTATGTGAAAGCAACAATTTCGCCAAAGCTCAACTGATCGTCGAATGCTCATCGCTTTCGAAGTTCATTAAAAATATCCCTATGTCGCGTGAACAATAAAAACCGTGTCACGAAATTCTCATCTTATCATGAACAATGTTATCGTAGCACGTAAGAGTAGCTAGTAATGTAACGTAATCAATGAAGACTATAATCGCGCCTGTACACCTTTCATCTTCTCTCATCTCCTTTTTTTCGTTTAAGAATAATAGGCTAGATGTTTAACGAAACTGATCACGAAGAAACGTGATCGTTTCTATACGTAGCAAGACCGTAAAATGCCGCACAGAGGCTTGTACTATATGATTTATTATACATTTGTCGTAATAAAAGATATTTACAGAAACTGTGTTCTTTCTTTGATCTATTTTCGTGGTGATTTAAAAAAAGAAGATAGCAATTAAAATTAACTGTTGTGGTCTTGTGACCATATGTTAATATGTTAATATGTTCATATGTTCATATGTGAATATGTTAATATTTTAATATGTTAATATGTTCATATGTGAATATGTTAATATTTTAATATGTTCATATATGTTCATATGTTAATACCTTCATATGTTAATATCTTCATATGTCAATGTCTTAATATCTCCATATGTTCATATGTTAACATTTTAATATCTCCATATGTTAATATCTCAATATCTTCATATGTCAATATCTTAATATCTCCATATGTTAATATCTTAATATCTTCATATGTGAATATCTTAATATCTCCATATGTTAATATCTTAATATCTTCATATGTGAATATCTTAATATCTCCATATGTTAATATCATAATATCTTCATATGTTAATATCTTAATATCTCCATACCTTAATATTTTAATATCTTCATATGTTACATATGAAGCAACAAAACAACCACAAACTTAAAAACAAAACACCTATTAAAGAATTGCATTCTGCCAAAAAGTTAAGCTACAAGTTCTACCTGTACCTATTCACAAAATAATCCCGTTCATAAAATAATAAAAATAAAATAACACACATCTCCGTTGTTAAAAATTTTGTGCATTATGAAATGGATTTTGAAGCGTGAACACAAAACAAGGAAGCACGGTTTTACGCGGATAATCGGAAAGCAGATAAATGTAACGCTATTAACGTACGTGTTAAATTTAAAAATTAAATCATCGTATCCATTATAATTGTTATTATACCGTGCATTACACTGCGCGTCCATTTTCACTGTGCCACTCAACGTGTTAAATAAATTTTGATGAATAGTCATAATATCCGCATCGCTCGACGAAAAATTAATTCCGATTCGTTTATTTTTCAAATTTATAATATTACCCGGACCAGTTTCTCTTTCATGAATATGTTCATCAAATAAAACGGAATATACGAACGTGGCTGAAAAAATGGCGACCGCAATCAATGAATCGGGATGAAGAATATATTCTTACCTCTATTTCTGCGTTACCCAAACGACGTGAAAGCACACGAATAAAACGAGCTCCGAGTGTTCTTCGAGTGCGTAACGAAGCGAATTCTTCTGTGGAGGATTTCCATTTTGTTCTACGATACAGAAGTCGAACGAAAAAATTATGGTTAAAAATTAAATAGGTTATAAATGTTAGAACTGAATTTTTAGTAAAAGATAATCAGATTTGGTAAAATTAGATTTAGGAAAATTAGATTGTCAATTCACAGATTTCAACTTTTCTTTTACATAATTATTCAGTGGAATTCTACAATAGAAGTATGATCATAATGGTATTAATAATAAAAAAATAACTTCAGAAGAATTAATGAAAATTTTCAACTGAAAAATTGAGGTCTATAGTAAAAATTCTTTTGAAGAGTTAATTTTAGTAGTTAGTGTGTGAATCAATGGAAGAAAGAGGAATTCGTGTCACATGTGATTAACCCCTCAACCTATAATTTGTCACTGCTAGATTATTGTTATAACGTGAAGAAAATTAAAATGTTCACCACACTTTGCCTTCGGTCCCTGATTATACAGATCATAAAAATTGAACCCAAAATTTGCAGTGAAAATACGAGTCAGGTCCATCACATTGAAACTGTACCGTCACGAGTGTGTCGGTATTGTAGTCAAGGGGTTAAATAAATAAATAAGAGAAATGTAACAACTGGTATCAGGTAAAAAAATACTAGGATTACGGGAACCGCGGTACGATATCGACTTTATTGCAGGCAATCGATTGTTTCGATACACAATGGGGAATAAGGGGTAGTTTGAAACAACCCCCGTTAAATATGCCCGTGACTGAATCACAGCGTATATAATCGCATTTATATCCCAATAGTTATATTTACAGATATATCGTATTATCGTTACTATCTCAATCGTGTCGACTAACATAATCACAGCCAGTTCGCCTCAAGTATGTATGTGTATATGTATGTATAATAATGTATCGGTAAACAAGTAGGTACAATGATCGACTAAATTGCCATGGGGGAAGAACACATCATTCTTCGTTCGAATTCATCATAAATCACCCTTGAAAGTAGACTAGAACATTTCTCGATAAACTACAGCTTTTGCATCTCAAATTTCGGGGCTCATTTTGCAACCCTTACTGATGGTAATTTGAGGGAAATCATTTTATGATTCTTTGGTTCTCGATGAAAATCAAATATAATTAGAATAAATAAAATTTACAAAGTCTAAAAGAAATTTACAAGGTCCAAGTAAAATTTGCAATATTTTTGTTTACTCTAAATGTTGAGATAATTTTGCAATTTATTTTGAAATAGTTTGTATGTTTTTTTTTTGGATGCAGTTGGAGAAATGTTGCGAAATTTGAACGATGTTTCAAGAGGATTTGTGAGTAATTCGAGCACAATTCGGCTCTACTATACCACTATCGAATACTTTCTACGTATAATTATAAATGTATTCTTTTGGCAGTATCGTTAATGCCTCGCGATGCAATTAAAGACGCTAATTAGACCCTAAGGCTCCAGGAGAAATTCTCCGATTGCCTAAAAATCTTCGATTCCATATTCATTTTCAAAACGTCCCATTTGAAGTTCAAGCCTCTAACAGAACACAATTTTCAACAATTTCCTACATAAAACTATCCAGCTCGTCAAATGTGGACTTTTGAAGACGAATTACAAGAATCCAAGAGTGTCTGATGACCCCAAACATCATCTTGAGAAACATTTTTATTCCCTCGATTGCACAGAAATTAACAAGGTTGAACAATTCCATCGAAACACGAATTGAAGCACCAATTATCACCTTTTGCAAAATTTTGCGAAATTAGCAAAATAATGAATAAAGCTACGCTAAATGTTTCTAATATCTTTTCCACTAAAAACTTCGATTAACTAATCCGCAATCGAGGATCGTTTAATCGAACGTGTTCGGGGCGAGCCGATAAAAGACACTTTTCGCTTAAAGCTAAGGGTGTGGCGTTGTAAATGGAGAGGGTGAGGATTTGGAGAGTTTCTAGGGAACAAGATGTACGATTAGAGCGTTGAAAAGGTACTAAGGTTTTGATAAGAATTCCAGTCTCGTACGCGTGAAAAATTCACCTGGTATACTTGACAATTTAGGGAATTTCTTTCTTCGCCTCTCTTTTATTCTACCAGATTCTCGCCGATACACTTAAAACATGGACACAGGAATTCCACCGGGAATTCTCTTTGATAATCGTCTTTTGATTTTGGTTATAAATTTCATTCTTACAGATTACTTCAACTTTTAGCACCATAACTTCAACGTTACATTCATTAAATTATTTATTTATTTTTGGTTCGATTTTTCTGTTTTTTTTTCTCAACATTTACTTCCACTGTATATGAGGTTAATTTAATACATTTACTGGATTAACACATATTTATTCAAATTTTCTTTCTAGTATTTACATGTCATTCACGTACGAAAGTAGTTCAAATTTCCCGCTTAAATGGAGCACCGCAGTGCTTCTATTCCTGTGTCCATGATTCGAAGTTTAAGGAATTTAAAATTAATCGTTGGTCGGCAATCAGCTTGGACAGTTTTAAATAATATTTGGCAGTGAGAAGACAAATATCTAGAACTTAAAAATTGCAGTAAATACGAATAAAAAGTCTATAAAATGAAGGCAGCAATACTTCTGCAAAATTGAGTGCAAAATATGGTTTTCAAATTTGCCGCCATCTTTTGAAGCGATAAAAATTCGTAGTGGGAGTACAAGTTAAAAATATATAAAAGTACATTGATGTATTTGTTATAAATATTAGAACACTTGAAGTTTAAAGTAAATATTTAATGAATTGTTTGATGTACCATAAATTATGGATGACATAAGTGCTGGATGTTGTAAAACACCCTATATATTGCCATCCACCATAAATTATATATATAAAATAACTGTTCTATCCACCAAAAATGTAAAGCAGTAAATAACATAACAAATAATTTACATATAATTAATAAGAATAAAATATATATATAAATAATTTAAAAAATGTCAAGTGTTCGTATATTTATAAAAAAGGAGTTGCAATAAAAATAAATAGTAAAAAAAGTGTTAAGACGCGAATAAATAATGACGATCGAAATGTAAAAGCAGTCGATGGGGAACGGTAGAAAAAGAGTAAAATTGCGATAGAATGAGCGATCGCGAATCGAGCAGAGCGTCGTATAATTTTTCAAAGCGAAATCAGGTCGATTCGAGACGCGTCGACGTCTTCGACAACGAGGTTTTTGACTCGACGACCATCCACTTTAACCGGGAAAATGCATCGCGCCGTACAATCGTTTCGGGGGAAAAGGAAATGCGAACGATGAATCGAGAAATCGAGAGCTGAATCTCTCGAGCCACGCAATTTCCTCGGGTTTCGTCAAGAAAAATGTTCTGTGGAGGACGTCGTTTCCAACGAATTCCCTCGCTTAAATAACGAACTTACTGCTCTACTTTTCTTATCGGTAATTAATATCGAAGAATTCATCGAAACACCCTTATCGATTAACGTTTAAGCTGCGTGCAGACTTGGCGGGAAATTAGAAATTTTATCGAAAAACCTCTCATAAATAATTTTTACGTTCTGTATATAAATTATACATTTTATGTATAAATTATTATTTTTGTTTATAAATTATACATTTCGTGTATGAATCGTTTTTTCATTGCTGAAAAATTTTCATTGCCAATGGGTTTCATGGTTGCATCAAAAAGAGTAACGTAGAAACATTTAATTGTGACGTTTTTCAAATATTAATTAGTGGTTTACTTACACCCTAAAATGCTTAGCAAGCTTTACATTATCAAAAGTGCAAAATTATGGTTGCATATAAAAATTGGATGAAGTGAATTTTTATAACTTTGTCAGAAAAATTTTAACAAAAGTGTCACATCAACAATATTCATTTACGTGATTTTGCACAAATAAATAGCACCCATTGGCAGAATAAACATATTGCACAATAAACATATTATAATCTAGATTATGAATTAGAACAACTGGAAGTTGAAACAATATAACATCAAAACGAAGACAATATATTTTATTAAATTTAACCTAACAGCAGTAGAAAATATGAGGATTTAAAAATACATATAACTATCAACAAAGTTAATGGAAGTACTTGATCAAGCTTGAACTTGATCAAACTTTATGAAACTTAAAGAACTTGATCAAACTTGAAGAACCTGATCAAATTTGATCAAACTTGATGAAACTTGAACTTCACCAAACCTGATCAAACTTGATAATACTTGAACTTCACCAAACTTGACGAAACTTAATGAAACTTGAACTTCACCAAACTTGATAGAACTTGAATTTCACCAAACTTGATAGAACTTGAATTTCACCAAACTTGATGAAACTTGAACTTGACCTAACTTGATCAAACTTGAAGAACTTGATCAAACATGAAGCTTGAAGAAAAAGAATATACAAACCACATGCTGATCGCCATTCTGCATACAGCCTGAAACAAAGACCTACACATTATCGATCAACAAATCCTCTCTTACTCTAATCGATTGTACACTCATAATCATCGTCCGACATTCACCACGAGTTCGATAATCATAGTCAGATCATTGATCATTTGTCACTATGTGAATCAATGATGAATTCATCGAAGACTCACGGAGTAGCCCTTAATTAATTCCATGGAGTAATTTATTTGATACGAAATAAACTAGCCCATTACGGTCTAATTCTCCCACTTCTTTCACTAGGTTGTACACTCGGGTACGCTACGTCGAACCTCGAAGCGTCTTAAACGCTCAATTACACCGAGAAGTCGAGCGATCTGTACGACGCTCAAGCGTTCGTTTATCCTCGAAACCGACGATTCGTTCTGCCTTGGAGAAACCTTCAGGATACGACTAATCCGGTGATTAGAGAACCTGTGGAGGCAAATTTCCTCCGGAATTCTTCTGCTTCCTCTGAGTCCAAGAATATTCGAGCTAAACTCGCAGCTGACCTCTTAATCCATGATCACCGATGTGAATCTCTTCTTAATCCAATGTGAATTTTGATCATTTGTGTCCTAGGTACTGTGTCATCGATACTTCCAATCTTCAAGGAGATAATTGTGATAGAGTTCAACCGGGGTAAGCAAACATTGCTGAAGAGCTCTTTCGACATTTTACTTAAGACAGTATGGCGATGTTCCTAGATTCAACATTAAATTGTCAGAAGGTTGCAAAACATTGATCCTACACTTGATCGTTTCACGTCAACACATTCTTGGACAGCAGCACATTTGGAGTCCCAGATGAGTCCCATTAATACCCATAATCAACCCTTCAACCCTCACAGTCCCAGAAAACTCAGCACGTGCAAGAAGCTGTGTCATCCAAGGCTGCACCTTCCCTGCGTCGAAAAATCCAGACATTCCTTTCCAGACATTCCCTCCAGAATGTGGCAATATATTCAGTCTAGAATAGGCATATCTGACATGGGTCATTTCCATCGTCACAGGATATTCAGTTGGACGAGGTTCCAACGTTGATCTACTCGAAAACGCTCTCAGCAGCCTCCCTGATCTTGACGATGAGGAAGGACCGCCTGCAGAGCTTGACGAGCAGCTCGATCCTCTGTCAGGATGGCTTCCTGAGCTGGGGCAGCGCGATCAGGTAGATGTTGCCCAGAATAGCGCCGACAACCAGCAGCATCACGCTGATCGCTGATAGGAGACGCACGAACCTGACGAATCTCCGGCCTCTGGCGTCCTTCTTGCTTTGGTTCGGGAATACTGCTAGACCCAGAAGAGGTCCTGCCAGGGCGCCGGCCACGTGTGCAGCCCATCCGACGCGGCCGCAGCCTAGAAGAGCTGGTATTGGCAGCGATGCCACGTCCGCGCTGGCTAAGAGTAGTACTGCGCCTAGACGCCAACCGGCGTAGCGTAACTCTCCGTGACACTGTAATTATAATTACAGTGGGGTGAGTTGCAGGAGGCAGGTGGAGTGAGTTAGATGGGAGAAAAGAAGAGAGGAAGAATTGAGGAGTTTGGGAGACACGTTTGGGCATTATTTGTGTTTTATAGATAGTGTGTGGATGTGTGGATCCGAATCCCTAACTTCTGAAATTTCTAATTTGTCAAATTCATAAGTTCCTCAAATTTTAAATATTCAAATCCTAACTTTCCCAATTTTTCTTAAACCCCTAAATTTTAAACTTAAAAATTCCTAATTTTCCCAAATTTCTAAATCTTTAAATACCCAAGTTGCCCAAACTTCAACCCCCAAATTCCAACGTCCCAAATTTTCCTTAAATCTCCAAATTTCAAACCCCTAACTCTTAACGTCCCCAAATCTCTAAATCTTCAAATTTAAAACTTTCCCAAATTTCCCTAAATTTCCGAATTTCAAACCCCCAAATTCCAACGTCCCAAATTTCTCTAAATTCCCAAATTCCAACCCCTCAAATCTCCATCTCCCCAAACTCCTAAATCTTTAAATCTCCAACTCCCCTAAATTTCTCTAAATTCCCAAATTCCAACCCCCCCCAACTCCCAACTTCCCCAAATTTCTACCCCTAAATTCCAAAGTTCCAAATTTCTCTAAATCCCCAAATTCCAACATCCCAAATTTTTCTAAATCCCCAAATTCCAACCCCTCAAATCTCCATCTCCCCAAACTCCTAAATCTTCAAATCTCCAACTCCCCCAAATTTCTCTAAATTCCAACCCCCCGAACTCCCAACTTCCCCAAATTTCAAACCCCCAAATTCCAACGTTCCAAATTTCTCTAAATCCCCAAATTCCAATGTCCCAAATTTCTCTAAATCCCCAAATTCCAACCCCTCAAATCTCCATCTCCCCAAACTCCTAAATCTTCAAATCTCCAACTCCCCCAAATTTCTCTAAATTCCCAAATTCCAACCCCCCGAACTCCCAACTTCCCCAAATTTCAAACCCCCAAATTCCAACGTTCCAAATTTCTCTAAATCCCCAAATTCCAATGTCCCAAATTTCTCTAAATCCCCAAATTCCAACCCCCCAAATCTCCATCTCCCCAAACTTCTAAATCTTCAAATCTCCAACTCCCCCAAATTTCTCTAAATCTCCAAATTCCAACCCCCCAAATCTCCATCTCCCCAAACTCCTAAATCCTCAAATCTCCAACTCCCAAATTTCCCTAAAACCCCAAATTCCATCCCCCCAAATCCCCAACTCCCCAAATATCCCTCAATCGTCTAAATCATCAAACTTCTAACTCTCCAAACACCAACACCCTAAATCCCCAAATTCCTCCATCAAAAAATAAGAACCCACTTCCCAATAGTTTAAAAAATCGATACCGGGTAGAAAACAGTTGAGCCGCAAGTTAACAGGCGAATCAGTGGCGAGAAGTTGAAGGGAGGTAACAATTGGCTTCCACTCGATGAATCGAGCAACTTTTCTGTCGACTTACCAAGTAAAGATGCGCAAGATGGCTGGTAAGCAGCGCGTAAACGCCCGCGGAGGCACCCACCAGGAACAAACTTGGTTGCAACAGGGATGCTCCAAGGGCTCCGCAAACACCACCCCCTAGGTAGATCGTTGCCACCCCTATTCGACCCTGCTCCACCTGCGATCATCAAAACTTTCCTGTCTTCGATATCTTTTTTATTCTCTGCCGTTCGAAAGTATGCTGATCTCTTCAAACTTTTTTTCTTTTCTAACCATTTGCTCTTTCTGTTTCGGTCGGGGACACCTCATGAAACGTTTGTCAAATGCATTCATAATATATGACGGTATAATATTTCTATTCGAAACTTCAAGATCATAGTCTCATTTCATAGGTGAGTTTTTGTTTGTGATCTTTTGTGAGAGATTCTGTGTTGAATTAATAGTGCAATTTAGATTATTGTTTGATTATTGTCAGTGATCATTTGTTCGTGTATGAAGTCTTTTAAGAAAGACTAGTCTTCATAGAATGTTTTCATCAGAGTTTTAAATTAACATGCAATAAGTATATGTATCATAACGAAGTGACTTTATGTCATCAAATGACAGGACACTTCATATGTTGAAACTGACCTTAATGTTCATAAACGTTTACAAGTAGAATGTTTACAAAAATCAAAACTGTTTAAGATTTTGTCAAAAATAAAGCTGCATATGAATAAATTTGTTCTCCATCCGTGTCTCTATATTTATCTCTTTTAACATAGATACACCTCTTTTATTTTACCACAAGAATGTGGAAGAGAATTCCTACTCCAAAAGCACGTAAAAATCTATACATCTTAAAATGTAACTTCAAGTGATTTAAAATTCTATCATTAAATTTTACCATGAAATGTATCATTGCATTATTATAAAACGAGTTACAATTAATGAATTACTACAAACTAGTCAAACAAGCTTCCTACAGTTCTAAATGCACAAAATTAAATTAATAAATAGAAGAACAAAATGACAGCTCACACAATGATACAACGTAAAAAAGAATATTTGCAATGAATATACATGCATTTAAAATTAAAGAAGGAAGAAAGTTTGTGAGGAAATTTTCCACCGGTTAAAATCGCCGTTAGAGCGGTGCACCCCGGTGGTTTCCGCTCGATTCAGTCGTCGGACCGATCGATCAGAGAGACCACGAAGGATACACTTGGAAGGGTCACAAGCGGAAAAAGGGTGGTCCTGGACGAGTCGGCAATTAGTCTGATTAACTCACCTCGAGCGGAGTGGCCAGCACCAGTTGGATGACCACGTTCAGTGCAAGGTGGAGTGCGTTCGAGTGCAGCAGCATGTACGAGGCAAACCTCCAACCCTGCACCCTTTGACGAGGATCGTAGACCAACCACCTACGCAAGGTCGCTTCATCCCCCAGGCAGTGTACGGCTATCTATCGTGACCGACAAGCAATTTCAGTGTTTCTAATTTTAATCGGTGTATTGTTTTGTAGAAATTTTCTAAATCGAACTTGTGCTTTAGAAGATTTGAAATAGTAAGTCTTTAACTTTTTGGTCAAAGTTTAAGTCGAAAATTGGAACACTTTCTGGTTGATGTCGAAGTTGGTTCTCTGTTATTAATTAATGGTTCTGTGTTTATCAGGTGTATGGAGTAGATTGCGTTTGGAAATGTTTGTATTGTTGCGTTGAATGGAATGGTGTATCATCTTTCGAGTGCAGAGGGTTGATATGGATGAGGCCTTTTGTTAGATTTAGGGTGTGTTCGTGAATAGAGTGATGGGGTGATTAGTTGAGAGGTGGATTATGAGAGTTGTACATTTATGATGGGTACTGTAAGCGATACTTCATAAATTTTTTAGTTTCCAAATCGCTCTTTACAAGTTTCAGATGTTTGAAATCTTTCTTTGCAATTTTATGTATCTTTAAACTTCTAAATCCGATAATTTCTCTCAAATGAAGTATTAAATTTATAGTTGTGACTCTTGAATGTCCAAATCTTAAAATTTGTAAATTTTCAAATCTTCAAATCCTTCAATCCTCAAAGGCTCAAATCTCCAAATTCTCAAAGCCTTAAATCTTCAAATCCTTCAATCCTCAAAGGCTCAAATCTCCAAATTCCCAAAGCCCCAAATCTTCAAATCATCCAATCTTCAAATCCCCAAATCTCCAAATCTTCAAATCCTCCAATGTTGAAATCCTCAGACCTCTAAATTCACACATTCCCAAATCCACACATCCCCAAATCCACATATGTCCAAAGACACATATCCTCAAATTCACATATCCCCAAATTTACACATCCCTAAGTCCACACATCCCCAAATCCACATATGTACAAATCCACATATGTCCATATCCACACATCACCAAATCCACATATGGCCAAATCCATATATGTCCAAATCCACATTTGTACAACTCCACATATGTCCAAAACCACATATAGCCAAATCCACATATGTACAACTCCACACATGTCCAAAACCACATATGTACAACTCCACATATGTCCAAAACCACATATAGCCAAATCCACATTTGTACAACTCCACATATGTCCAAAACCACATATAGCCAAATCCACATATGTACAAGTCCACACATGTCCAAAACCACATATGTACAACTCCACATATGTCCAAAACCACATATCCTCAAATCCACAGATCCCCAAATCCACACATCTCCAGATCCACATATGTCCAAATGCACACATCCTCAAATTCACATATCCTCAAATCCACAAACTCTCAAATCACCCAAACACCTAAATCCCAAAATTATCAAAGCACTCCACAAAATGCCCGCAACTGATCACCAAGCAATTTCACAACAAAATTCGCCGATCCACGCACAGTCGAGAGCCCCAAATGAATTAATCAAAGTAAAAATCATCGAGCAAGAGGAATTATTTATCAGAAATTACGACAGCAACAGTGGACGTCCCACGCTTGTTTCGTCAATCCAAATTATTCCCGACGATTCTGGGCGAAAAAATGAGAGGCAAAAACGGGCATGATAAATGCATAACGAAGCAGTGATTTATTCGAGCATGACAGAGTAGTAAAAATTCAAATGCGCATTATCGACGAACCACCTACCGAATAATTAATTCCATTCGCGTATGGAGATTCGGTCGGGCAGAATTAATCAAAACTGCTTATTTAATGCCGAATAAACCGCCCTTGTTGTCAGCCTTTTAATAACGTACGAATCGAATATGCCCGCATCATTATGAATGATAATCGACCACTCGTTGTGCAGAGAAAAAACGTGTTGCTCTGTTATCGCGAAATCAATCGTATAATTCGACCGTCGATAATCGAATGATGTGGACAAAATGGTGTAGCATCATTCGACTTTTTGTACGATTTTTCTTATGCTTAAGTAGTGAAATTAATATTATAGATATGTATAAAAATTCCAAATTCTCCAAATTCCAAATTTTCCAAATTTCAAATTTTCCAAATTCCAAATTTTCCAAATTCCAAATTTCCCAAATTCCAAGTTTCTGGAATCCCAAATTCCCCGAATTCCAAATTTCCCAAATTCCAAATTTCTCGAATCCTAAATTCCCCGAATTCCAAATTTCCCAAATTCCAAATTTTCCAAATCCCGAATTCCCCAATTCCAAAATTCCCCAATTCCCAAATTCCCCAATTCCAAAATCCCCCAATTCCAAATTCCCCAAATCCCAAATTCCCTAAATCCCAAGTTCCCCAAAATCCCAAATTCCCCAAATCCCAAATTCCCCAATTCCCAAATTCCCCAAATCCCAAATTCCCCAAATCCCAAATTCCCCAAATCCCAAATTCCCCAAATCCCAAATTCCCCAAATCCCAAATTCCCCAAATCCCAAATTCCCCGAATCTCAAATCCCTAAATTCCCAAATCCCTAAATCCCTAAATCCCCAAATCCCCAAAAATAAACCAATAAAACTCCCCCAAATAAATTCCCCATCACCAACATACCCCACCCAAAAAATAATCCTCCACAACTCAACTAGAATCCCTATAAAACTAAAAAACTTCCAAAATCTCGACAACGAATGTTAAATATCGACATCAACGCATCCATGAATTTTTTCATCGCATCAAAGTTTCCCGAAACGATCCCGACCCGCATATTTAGCAGAAAGGCAGTCCAACCGAAAGTTACGACAGCTGGACGGATCATGGGGCCACAAATCGTACAAATTCCCGTATCTCTACCGGCAATCTTTTTCCCCAACGTCTTTCTTTTACGTTTCGCCGATGTTCCTGCACAGACCGTGACGTTTTTCTCTGTAAATCATCCAACACCAAGGATACGACGCTTTTCGACCGCTTTCATGGCTATCCATTTCTACGTCACTCTTTTTACGATTCACACCTACCCGCCTCCTCTTTTTTTTTCGACCGCTATTAATCGTGTTTTAACGCCTGTCATCTTGCAGACGATAGTGGCGTTGTTGAGATTTCCGCTTCGGACGAACAATAAAAGTGTACAGATGGCGGGTCTGACGTGGACAATTTTAATTTGATTATGCAATTTGTGGTGGGGACAATTTTGGGTTTTATGAGGAGTCATGGTTTCTTTTCCTCAATTCCACAATTTCTCAATTCCAAAATTCTCAATTCCAAAATTCATCAATTTCAAAATTCCCCAATTCCACAACTCCCCAATTCTACAACTCCCCAATTCTACAACTCCCCAATTCTACAACTCCCCAATTCTACAACTCCTCAATTCCAAAATTCCCCAATTCCACAATTCCCCAATTCCAAAATTCCCCAATTCCAAAATTTCCCAATTCCACAACTCCCCAATTCCAAAATTCCCCAACTCCAAAATTTCCCAATTCCACAACTCCCCAACTCCACAATTCCCCAATTCCACAACTCCCCAATTCCACAATTCCCCAATTCCACAACTCCCCAATTCCACCATTCCCCAATTCCAAAATTCTCCAATTCCAAAATTCCTCAATTCCACAACTCCCAAATTCCCAATCCCCCAATTCCACCACTCCCCAATTCCACAACTCCCCAATTCCACAATTCCCCAATTTCACAACTCCTCAATTCCAAAACACCCCAATTCTACAACTCCCCAATTCCACAACTCCCCAATTCCACAATTCCCCAATTCCACAACTCCCCAATTCCAAAATTCCCCAATTCCACAATTCCCCAAATCCAAAAATCCCCAATTCGAGAAACCTCCAATTCCAAAACTTTAAAAACCCCAAAGTGCTCTTTTCCAAAGCACCCAAGCATCAAAAGTCGAAAATCGAAAAATTTCATGAAACAAAATACGAGATGAGAGGAGCACATGAATATGGAGATCAGCTTCCGGCAGTGATGCAGCTTCCTTTGAAAGCGGACGGTATAAAGACTCGCTAAAGCACAGGTGCTGCAGGATGCAGACGGACATTCTCGCCAAGTGTCACGACCCGTGATGTAGAATCAAAGTTGTAGAATGTCAGCAAGCACCAAAGAGGCGCGAAATGTTACGGATTGTTACCAGCAACTGGCAAAGTGCCTTCTCGAGTGCGGTGCTAGACGTTTACTTACCGCGACACCGTTGTACAATACTGCATGTACGGAACCGAACAATCACGCGTGTACTCGCAACAGATCGTTACTGTCCCCTTTAAAGCTTAAAAATTATCGAGTTTCCTCGAGTAATTTTTCTGACGGTAATCTTCTTCGCACGGTGATTAAGTATAAAAATTCATGGGAGGTATAATATAAATCTCCTTAGGGAACGTAGAGTGGCCATTTTTCTACAAGAATCTTAATTAAGACTAAAGGAAACTTAATTAAGGAAATTAAAAGAAACGAAACGAGTGCGTTACTCTCGAGATATTTGAGGCCAAATATAGTAAAGTAGCGTTTCGATATAAACCCGCAAGAATATAAAACTGCGAATGCCCCGCGTAAAGTTTGCGATTACCGTATATTACGAGTAAATGAACTCGTTCGAGCCATAAATGAACCGGCGATAAATGAACTGTAATAGCGGCTCATTTGTCAAACGATACACGCGCTATTATACTATTCTCGTAAATGTCACGTTCTGAAAGCCGGCCTGTTCCAACGAGACACGATAGACTCCGGCGAACGATCATTATAAGAGGTCGAAAAGATCGACCTATCGCGTAGTGGTTGCATCGTTCTGGCGTATCTCGACGTTTCATTATCCTCGGGAACGTTCATTGTCGTTTTACTATCCTCGTTACATTTTCCCGCAATTTTAAGTTCAACCGTTTTAGATTGGACGCCTTTCTATCGAGAGCAACCCTATAACGACCCAGAAAACTTCCTACGAATTATCATCCCTGGGACAATAGACCTCGTAACGGCGCGGGGTGTTCCAAGTATTTCGTTCTTTGCGCCAATATGGGGCTGTAGATTATTTCGGGAAGTGTGTTGGATCGTTTATTTTGGGTAGTTGTAAATTTTAGTGCCTTTGGAATTCTTTTTGATAATGTGATATTGTGGATGATTTCAGAAATAACAATATGCAGGATGATTTATTTTAGATGCTTGTTAATTTCATTACCTAAACAATTTTTTTTATTAATACGATGCTGAAGATGATTTCAGAAATAACAATATGTAGGATGATTTATTTTAGATGCTTGTAAATTTCAGTACCTAAGAAATTCTTTTTACTAATATGATATTGTAAATTGTTTCAGAAATAATAATGTGTAGGATGGCTTCTTTTAGATGCTTGTAGATTTTGATACTTTACAAATTCTTATTTATTGATTCCTTCATTATGTATTTATTTGTTCAGTCATTTATTTATTTATGATTTATGTATGTACTCATTTATTTAACAAAGTCTTTTTTAGCAATGAGATTGCAATATAATTTTAAGTTAAATATGTTTACTTTTTATTGTTTAAAATTGTAGAACAAAATGGAGGTTGATTTTAATTACAAAAGATGTCTAAAACAAAATGGTGGTACCTGAAGAGTGATCAGTAGTGTAACTTCCTTGAAAATGTTGTTCTTGTGAATTTATCATAACACACATATTACATGTACATAAAGTACTTCCTTGACGTATGTGTACACACATATGTTTATAAAAAATGTTTTTTTTTGCACAGCAAAATTTAAGTGCATCATAAAGTACTTCCTTTGCGTATGTGTACATACATATGTGTATAAAAAATATTTTCTTTTAAATACAAAAATGTAAATGCATCATAAAGTACCTCCTTTGCATATATGCACATATGCATGTTCATAAAAAATATTTTTTTTAAATAGCAAAATTTAAGTGCATCATAAAGTACCTCCTTTGCATATGTATACATACATATGTGTATAAAAAATATTCTTTCTTGAATAGCATAATGTAAGTGCATCATAAAGAATGTATTTATTTAAAATGTTACAAATACTGTTTCTATTAATTCATCGCTTGTGACAAGTTTACCAACTAAAAATTTGTATCATCATTAAGTGCAAGTTTTACCAAGCAATTATGTCCTTAATAAGCAAACAATCGTTGAAAGGATTGCTAATAAATGTGAAACGTGTTCGATTGGTATCATAACAAAAATCGATAGTTTCTAATTGGACGGATAATTATGTCTCTTAATAAAGGATGAATAAAATCGTTGGAACTTCATCGAGATAATAAAAGGTTAAGTATCAGCATTCAGAATTTGAGTGGCGGCAGCAGTTTTCCGTGGCAAAATGAGATCTCTTGAAGGAACCATGATAGTTTAGCCGAAAGAGGAAAATCTAATCGGCAACCGCGAACTCGTCCGGTTTCGCGCGATGAAACGAACGAGATAATGCTTTTCCAGACGTGGCCCTAATGAAACGCTAGCTTCCGCTGAGATAGCGGAAACGGCGATATCCGGTTATGTGGCCTCTCTCGTCGAAAAGTCCTCTCTCTCTCGCTGTCTCTCTTACCCCGTTAATAATCGGTCGAGCTCCGTTCTTCCGCAATATCGTGAGAGATAGGCTAACGAACGCGATAAATCAGAAGCACCCTCGTAAATACGACTCTACAGTTACCTAATAAATCAAACCAAAACTTTTCACCAATTACGAATGCAACCTTGATTACTCCCATTAATTCAACTTTTAAACAATCGCTACTGTCTTGCTGATAATCAAGGAGGTTGTTTGCCATGTTACTAATTAACACGTTCGATACCGTAACGAGTGTAGTACGTCGTCACGCGGAAACGTGTTACAGAGCTGGGAATGTATTGATTTTGTAGAATATTGCTGGTGTAGTTTTAATTTAATTCACATAATTCCCAGATTTTAGAGATTATGGACATTTCAGATTGGTTGCTTTCAAATATTTTGACTTGTAAATTGCATATTTTTTAAGAGGCAAATGGGTAAATCAATCGACACGTTGTTATTACTAAAACAATTTACAATATCGTATTAGTAAAATGAATTTCTAAAGTATCAACATTTATAGGTGTTTAAAGTAAGTCATTCGACACATTGCTGTTTCCAAAACAATTTACAATATCGTATTAGTAAAATGAATTTCTGAAGTATCGACATTTATAGGTGTTTAGAGTAAGTCATTCAACACATTGCTATTTCCAAAACAGTTTACAATATCGTATTAGCAAAAACAATTTCTTAGGTACTAAAATTTATAAGCATGTAAAATAAATCATCCTACATATTGTTATTCCTGAAATCATCTACAGCATCACATTAACACATACATACACGTACATACATAAGTACATAAATAAATAAATGACTGAACAAATAAATACATAATGAAGAAATCAATAGATAAATGAACACTAAAAAAAATAATTAAATAAGTAAGTAAATAATAAAATATTCAGTGTAGAAAAGAAATCAAGTGGGAACAGTAACGATAACAGTAAGGGCGCCATTTGGTGTCGCGTGGGTCGATTATCGTTCTCGTTCACGAGATTCGATTCCCAAAATGGCGTCAAGCCGGTATTCTTGTTTCATTAACTCGCGAGTGGCGTTAAGTTTTGTTTGATCGCGCGAAAATGGTCGCGGGCGGAAAAGAAAGGTGCATTTAAGTTGGCGGCTTGAACTCGTCGCGTTCGCTGCTCGTACCGAACCGGAAGTGCTCGAATAAGCTCTCTGAAATTATTATCCAACCGAGGGAAAAGAATCTGCCGGCGGACGAGTAAAAGAAGAGAAACGAAACGTCGCCGTCGACGTCCCGTCTCTTTCCACTCGAGTCTTTTCTTTTATTCCGTTTCCTTTCTCCAGTCGCCCGAGCTCGAGTTTCTTGAAATACCACCACGATATTCCTTCGTGAACTCGTGCGAATAATTGAGAGAGATTCTCCTGCACCACCCCCGTACAACCCCTTCGCCCATCTTCCACCTGCTGCACGAAGCATTAACTCGGCTAATGGGAAATTTTTCGAGCCCGGACGACCGTGCTCGAACATCCTGTCCTCGAGTAATACGAATACTTTTCGGTGTTGCGAATTTCTTAGGGGTAGAAAGGCTGGAATACGATTACAGGATATGCTGAATGGAATCAATTATACTTCGATGAGCTATCTTATGATTTGTTACGATTCTTTTGAGGCTCAGGGGATGTTTTATGGGGGATGTTTTGAATACCGATGAGATCTTGATTTGTGGGATGTTTGGAGGGTGCTTGCGAGGGGTTTAGCATTCTTGAGGGGTGGAAGTTTGGAAGATTTTCGTGGTTTGCAAGGTTTTCAATTTTCGATCTCTAATTTACTAATACTAACATTTACCAATTTCTATATTTTCTAGTTTCCCAAGTCCCAAATTCTCACATTTTCCAATTTCCCAAGCCCCCACTCCTCACATTTCCGAATTTCCACATATTCCAATTTTCCAAGTCCCCACTTCTCAATTCCTCAATTTCTACATTTTCCAATTTCCCAAGTCCCCATTCCTTACATTCTCAAATTTCCACATTTTCCAATTTTCCACGTCCCCACTTCTCACATTCTCAAATTTCCACATTTCCCAATTTCTACATTTTCCAATTTCCCAAGTCCCCATTCCTCACATTCCCAAATTTCTACATTTTCCAATTTTCCAAGTCCCCACTTCTCACATTCCCAACTTCTCACATTTTCCAATTCCTCAAATCCAAAATTCTCAAATTCCCAAATCCCCCAACTTTCAAACTTTAAAAGCCCCAAATCCCTAAATTTCTCAAATTCTTCAACCCTGAATCCCCAAATCCCCAACTTCTCCACATCCTCCAAATCCCCAAATTCCCCAAATGCCTAAATTTCTTAATTATGTAATTCACCCTAATACTAATAAAAATAATATATTTTATGGCAACGTCAGAGCGTAATTATTTTATGGCTCACCTCTACGATGCTGATGCAGATCATCAGGTATGGCGGTCGTATCCGGAAGTTGGGCTTCCTGGGCGGCAATGGGTGCCTGGGTGTCGGTCTAGGCGTGACCTCGTCATCCTTTGTCTTCTTGTACGAGGACGTGACGATGATCGGTGATTCTGGGGAATAGGGCGAGTCAGGGCCCGAATACGTGGTGTCGGTGCAATCTGACGAGATGGTCGACAGTGTCGGCGAATTTTCCAGCAACGCTGCCTCAACGTCCATCTTGGCCTGCCTGCAAAAAACATCGACAAAAGAGCAATTAATCACTGCGTAACAATACCCTATTCATCTGTAATTTATGACGATTCAATTATGCGCTATTTTGTATAATTAGGAATATTAAAATGCAAGAATTGTAGTCCTCATAAAATATGTGGCTTTAAAGAATTAGCTGTGCATGTACATATGTGACATAACCTCACTATCGTACACATATTATGTATTTGATTGGTTGAATAATTGATATGTTTATATATTTGTCTGACTGATTATTTTTTATATTTGAGCAGGTATATAAAACTGCAAGAATTGTAGACCTCATAAAATATGTACATTTAAGGAATTAACTATGGATGCACATATGTAACATAACCTTACTATCGTACACATATTATATGTTTGATTGGTTGAATAATTGATACGTTTATATATTTGTCTGACTAATTATTTTTTATATTTAAACAGGTACATAAAACTACAAGTATTGTAGCTGCCATAAAATATATGTTTTCAAAATATTAGCTCTGGATATACATATGTGACATAACCTCACTATCCTACATATGTTATATTTTTGATCGCTTGAATAATTGATATGTTTATACATTTGTTCGACTGATTAGTTTCTATATTTGAACAAGCATATAAAACTACATATATTGTAGCTGTCATAAAATATATGCCTTCAAAATATTAGCTCTGGATACACATATGTGACATAACCTCACTATCCTACATATGTCATGTATCTGATCGCTCGAATGACATATATATGTTTACCCAATTAATTTTTAAATTTAAATACTCCTGATGGTCATACATTACTATTACAGAATTCATGTAATCAAAAATGGCTGGTACCTCTAAATTAGTCGAGCGAAATGACAATCAATTATTTACGTTGTGATTACGAATCGAAACAAATCATAATTAATCGAATCGTCGAGCAAACAACAAATGGTTGATCAACTATCCGCTGTCGGTGATTAACAGGTACTGCGATTGAAACGTTTCAATCACAATGATTTTCCCTAATTACCCGAAATATTGTCGACTCATATATCGTTAATTACGGTAAATACCGTCGGAAAGGAACACTTCGATCGAGTGATTGTTGCGCCCCTTGTTCCAGGGTGGCCAGCCGCACAGCAGTCTTTAATTTAACGTCGAGCTACGTACATTCATTTACGCGAGGGGAGGTTGAAGTAGAGGGATGCAGTTGCACGCGTACAGGACACAAGTTCGTCGAGCGAGAATGGTCGAGACAGGTCGGCAAAGACAGAAAGAGAGAGAGAGAGGAGAGAGACGCGTAACGAAAGGAGAGAAGAGAAGACAGAGACGAGGAGAACTTTTGGCCGGGGTCAATCCTGGCTACCCCTTTGTCCGTGCGGCAACGGTCTTTGTTCGGCCCGTGTTGTCGAGCCACCATAGAATTTGCCTCTGAATTATTGGGGCTCGTCGAGTTTGGGAACGGTCTCCGTTTCTCCTCGACTCTATCCCTGTTTCCCTTCAGGTGCACGCTCGATCGATCCTAGCACTGCTTTTCACAATTTACCAAACGAATTTCCAAATACAAAAGACGAAGATCGGATCCTTCAGAGAAAACAGTTGGTTGGTTTTTCAATTTTCATGGAGCTCGAATCTGGGCAGGATTTTTTGGTTTCTATGTTTCGATGGTTTTATGGACTCTCTTTTCTGGGGGATATGTTCTGGGATAGGTTAGGTTCTCATAAGTTATGTTCTGATGAATATGTTTTAGTAGGTCATGTACTGATAGGTTACGTTCTGATAGGTTACGTTTTGATAGGTTATGTATTGATAGGTTATGTTCTCATAAGTTATGTTTTCATAGACATATTCTGATAGATTAGGTTACGTTAGGTTATGTTTTAATGCATATGTCCTGATGGATTTTAGGTTACAATGACTTAAATGCACATAGCTATGATAAAATAAGTACTTGTTAGTATAGGTATAAGATAGAAATGAGACATACAAATGAGAAAAATTTGAAACCTATAATATTAACTTTTGTAAGCGCAGAAATCAGAAAAACCTAAAAATTCCAAATTCATCAAACGCCCCAAAAAGCGAAGCAACTGTTTCATAACAGGAAAACCGCGCCAGTAAAAAAACGATAAAAAGCATCGCACACGTGTCACAAGTGCAAATTAAAATTCAAGGCTACTGAATGTTAAAAAACCGCGTTTCCCATTTGTCCAGCGGAGCACGATCGAAACAAGAGCAACAGAAGAAACGACATTACACATCGCTGTCTCTTTCCCTCCGGACGAAATTCAGTTTCACGTGAAATTCTCTGGTATCCAAAGGGTAGAATCATCCCCTGACACGTTGATCATTTATCATCGAAACGGACGAACACCCGTTGCAATAATGAACATCAAACTTGGTGTCGCGTTGCGTCGCAACCGAATTCTGTTCACCGGTGGGGATGCGAGGGGGTTGATTTAATCCTGTGGTCGATAGTGCAACGACACGTTTCTGTGACCTTCGCGTTTATTTCAAGTGGCTGCCAATGATCTCGTACCGATGCTAATTCTCTGGGATTATTATTCTACGCCGCAGGGTGAAAAGCGCCCTGCGTGCTGAATTACGGAGGGATCTCGGGCACAATTGAGCATTCAAGATCCGCGGCTTGACCGCTTCTGTCGTTTCCTAGTTGTGCTCCCGCCAAACAATGGGGCTTTAGGGCGTGGTAATCATTTGATAATTGATAAACCACGTTTACAGGTTTTGTGGCCCCCTTTTCGAGATTAATTTTGATTTATTTACTTTTGGTTTTGGGGTCAAATATTTTTACGATTTTTATTATTACTGCTGTTATTACTATTTATATTATACTGTACTACTCTCTTTATTGTACTACTTGTGTTGATAGTATTGTTATTACTATTTATATTGTACTATTGTACTATTCTATTGTACTAGTGCTATTACTATTACTGTTTTATTGTAACAGAACTATCATTAATTTTTTCAATGCAGGAACTCGACAAATTATAAAATCTTGAGAACGTGTGCAGACATAAATATTTAGACAATTTTTGTTTGTTGTTGAAATTCACTCTAAATATTAAAATTAATACCTGAATATTAGACTGTATTTTATTTAACTCTATAAGTAACCTGTAGGAAATAGAAAGTTTCAAGACAAGAGCTACTTTCTTCAACTCCTCGATTTATTTACCAGATGTATTCAATGATCCTGCAAAATAATAGCTGCACTTCAAAAACATTTATCACATCTGAACAACAAGTACATGAGACTCGTCAAAGTATGTCAAGAGACAAAACCAATTAATATTTCATAAATTATTTAAACGATTAGAGAAGTAAGAAAATAATTTGTTTCACAGAATCTTAATGAATATGCAAGTGAATAGAGAGCAATATATATGTAGTAGTAAATGAGCAGACGTAGAAAGTTTGAACGGGCAGCTGCTTAATGAAGTATTGACGTGTTCGGTAAGAGCGTGTAACCTGTCCGCGGATAATTAACGTAACAGTCGCCTGCACGCAAATCAAACGTACAACTCGGTCGTAGGAGCGGTGTAATTAAGGCCTCTCCCAGACTACGCGAAGAACAATGTGATTGCACCCGTATACATCACGCGTCAATGACCACGACGTATTCGATGACAAGTAATCGACCTCCGATTAACTTGCTCTTCCACGCGTGATACTCATTCCTCGTCCGTTTGCACGCTGTACTATCATAGAAATACTGATATACTGGAAATACTGGAACACTAGGAATACTGGTATACTAGAAATACTGGGATACCAGTATAATTATATATAGATTAATTAGTACACGTAGATATACATATATGGATGTTAATATACATAGAAAATTTTATTATACATAGTACCATTTGTATACACAAAAATTTTGAAAATCAAGAAAAAATGTTATAAAATTAATACTAATGTTATAGGTATACTTAGCTTAACTAATAATGGTATCATTAATATATATACATTAATTAATATTAGTGTTATTAATACATCTCTTGTTAGATCGATCATCCACCATTTTGTGATACATAAATTCTACCGTCTCCTATTTATTTTGAATTTGAACTTCAATAATATTTATTTTTATTTTACAGCTTTATATATGAATAGCTTTTATATTTAACAAAAGAGAATTTATTACAAGTACTGATATAATAATAGCATCTGAAGCTTCATATTCTACAAAATCAATAAACTAGTCCTGTAATAAATCATATCCATAACTCAAACTTTGTAACCCTCGTAGTATGACACGGAGTTTTCTCGATTCCACCCCTTTCTACCTAGAACCTAAATTTCCCTTAAAAATACCATAAAACATTTTCGTTGTCATTCAATTAAAACTTTATACAATATTTCACAGAATAATTAAATCCCCCGTTACAAGGCAGATTAAAATATAAAACCATAAAAAATTCATACGAGAAGTACTGTAAATTTCCATTCAATCAATAACATACTCGACGAGCTTATATAAATCAATGACACGTAACTGGCGAAATACCGTGTGATTTTCCAACTCCGGCACTCAGAAATTTCCCCACGCGAAAGTTGGTGTCTGAATGGAAACAAAGAAAGTACAAATAACGGTATCATTAATTATTCTCCGGTAACATGGCCAGCTAGGTTACACACGATTGGTTCATTAATTTTCAGCGACGTCCTATCGACTTTCTGTCACGTGCCCTTGCCACTCTGAAATCCTGATCCCTGTCGTTCCTACCACCGCAAATCAAAATCGGGACTGTGTATCGCTAAATAATAATAAAATTATGCGCCTCTATGTGCGGACGCGTGTTACCAGTGATTTCAAACTTTCAGTTGTTATCGACAATTCTGGTGCGGGCTAATTATTCTTTATTTCGTTCTCTGGTGGATTGAAGGTTTGAGACGTGGAACGATATTTGGGAATTTTGGGAAATTGGGGGTAGTTTGTGGATTTAGGGATTTAGGGATTTTGGGGATGTGGAAATTGGGGGATGCAAGGATTTGGGGATGTAGGGATTTAGGGGATGTAGGGATTTGGGGACGTAGAAATTTGGAAATTTAGCTATTTGGGGGCGTAGGAATTTGGGGATGTGGAAATTCGGGATCGTAGAAATTTGGGGGTGTAGAGATTTGGGGCGTAGGGATTTGGGGACGTAGAAATTTGGAAATTTTGCTATTTGGGGACGTGGGAATTTGGGAGCGTAGAAATTTGGGGACGTAGAAATTTGGAAATTTAGCTATTTGGGGACGTGGGAATTTGGGAATATAGAAATTTGGGGGTGTAGAGATTTGGGGCGTAGGGATTTGGGGATGTGGAAATTTAGAAGTTTTGCTATTTGGGGATGTAGGAATTTGGGGGCGTAGAAATTTGAGGATGTAGAAATTTAGAAATTTAGCTATTTAGGGGTGTAGAAATTTGGGGGCGTAGGAATTTGGAAATTTACCTATTTGAACGCGTAGGTGTTTGGGGGTGTAAGTACTGGAAATTTAGAAATTTGAAAATTTAGGTATTTGAGTATATGGGAACTTGGAAATTCAAAAATCTCAAGTTTGAGAAATTAAAAAATTTATTCTAGAATTAATGATATAAAAATTTGATACATTGCAAATTTAACAACTTGGCAATTAAGTCTCTTGACATTCATAAATTGAAAAATATAAATTCTTACAAACTTTATAAAAATTTATAAATTTGGCAATTTATCAATTTACATCTGTAAAAATTTTCAAACTTGATAATTTAAAAATTTAGAAATCACCTCCCTCTCTATATAAAACTTTACATTACACCTTTAAAAATTTTTTAAATTCAGAAATTTCAAAATTCAGTCCCATATAAATTAACAACTTTAAAAATGTAAAAATGAAAAAGTACAAAAGTTCGAATATATAAAAACACGTAATCGATCATGCAGTATAGTATTAAGCACATCGATAAAAAGTGTCAAAAAGTTTCTCCACTATATCTCCTTTTTCGTGGAGCGTCGATCTGTTTGTCGGAAGTCGCGAGGTGATTCATACGACCATAAATTGATACCTCGCAGAATTATGATTACGATGGAAACTGGAGAAGCAGCAGGAGAGACGACAGCTATGGAAAGTTCGAAACGACCCGGTTTGCGGGCAGTTTTAGGGCTTGTTTGATTTACGAATTTCCCGGGTCCGGAAATTTTGGAAATTCCCGCGTCTAGAAATAATCTCGCACGTAGCACGAACTCTCGAATATCCACCCCTTTCCGAGCTGTCATTGGTGAATTTTTATTAACCCCTCTTTTTGAATTTCTCTTTGATGCAGGATTTCTCTACCCAAAACAATTAATTCTGATTTCTTTTTTGAATTAAAAATATCCGCGTCTAGAAATAATCTCGCACGTAGCACAAACTCTCGAATATCTCCTCTCTGAGCTGTCATTGGTGAATTTTTATTAACCCCTCTTTTTGAATTTCTCTTTGATGCAGGATTTCTCTACCCAAAACAATTAATTCTGATTTCGTTTTTGAATTAAAAATATCCGCGTCTAGAAATAATCTCGCACGTAGCACAAACTCTCGAATATCTCCTCTCTGAGCTGTCATTGGTGAATTTTTATTAACCTCCCTCTTTGATCCAGGATTTCTGTACCCAAAACAATTGATACTGATTTGTTTTTTGAATTAAAAATATCGCTAACGGAAATTCGTCGAGGTTTCCGATAAACGGCGATCGTTTCTGGAGATAGCGGCCCGTAATGATTAATCACGACGAGCCGATTAAATAAACGAGCGATCGTTCGGTGAAAAACCTCGTCCGGCAATTTCCACTCAACGTGTTCCGATTTGTATCGGGATTACGCTCCACTGGCTCATCCCTCGATTAATTTTTGCATTTTCCTCTGTCACCGTGCGCGATCTTTTCTGTGCAATCACGTCGATTTTACTTTATTCGAAATTTTGCTGCACTTGGTATATCAATAATTTTTTTCATGATATCGCTCAAAGTTAAGATTTCTAGACACTGATCGTTGCAATTGCAATCTGATTGAACATTAAAATTTGACTGGTATCATTAGTAATTTCTTTCTGTATTTTTAGTTAAGAGTGTATCAAATGTTTTAGTGCGAATTTTATTAGATATCAATTTTACTTAGTGTAGTAAAAAATAGAAGTTACAGAGGTCAGAATATTAATTAATATAATATGTTGGTTGATGTTAAAAATTTTATGTGGTAACAATTTTATTTTGTGCACTAAAATATAAGTATAATATGTAAACAATATCATAAGTAAAAGAGTAAGATATTTTTAGGTTAGTACGTTTGCAAAAAATGTGGAACGCTTCACGATTTTGCGTGTCATCCTTGCGCAGGGGCCATGCTAATCTTCTCTGTATCGTTCCAATTTTAGTATATGTACTGCCGAAGCAAGTACACTTGGTAATTTTTCGAAGTGGTATATATTGAAACATACTTTGATTCGAGCACTTGCGAGAAACCTTTGTTCGAGGGACGCGCCATCTAGCGTCAGCTCACGAAACTAACGCGACGCCATTTATAGTTGTAGTCTTCATTTGTACAATTTATATTTGTATTAATTAATCTATATTTATATTAATGCATTTTTGTACCTGACAATCTAAGTCCATGTCTGCCACTTTTAAAAAGAGGTAAAAAATTTATTTCTTGCAAAAAAGAAATAATCGATGAAATAGAAAATGAACTTACGACTCCCAGACACAAATTTACTGAATTTTCACCTTATTGTGTCTCTAAATTACCAAGTATGAAATATCTCTACTGACTCCTTTTTAATATTGTAAATTCCTTTTTAAATATAAAAATCTATATCCTCCTTAAAATCCTAAAGCCCCTAAAGCCCAGTCCTAAATTTATAGAATGGGTCAAACAATCGATTCGTGTCCCACATTTCCGTCCCGATTTAAGAATCCCAAATTACACAGAAGTATAATATGCAGTGTCAGAGTTAATTAAGCAAGGTAAATGGAAAACATAAATCGAACGCTGAGTAAGAGGTATAACCTGTTTTTCTGCACATATGCGTTCTTGCTGCGTCAGTCAATGATAATTGATTATGTTTGAACTAGATACAGCTATTTCTGTCATGAAAGACTTGTTAAGATAGTAAATATTCCTAGGCTCTTTCAAACACTATCGGTGTATTCTGGTCTATTTCAAATCGCATCTATTTTGAACACTTTTGGAACTACACGATAGCAGGGTTCACGCTCTACTTCAGACGTCAGTCTGCTCTAATCGCATTCAGTTCGGTTTCTGATGTTTCAGAGCGCGTTGCGTAACTCTAGCAATTTTAACTGATTTTAGTTTGGAATCTGTTCCATCTGTTGTGGCACGAATTATCGCTTTAGACATAAATGCGGAATGCGGTGGGAGACTGGAGGAAGTTTGCGAATAATTCCCATTTTTGTGTTTCGTGATAATGAATACTGAATAATAAATATTTATTGTATAATAAATAAGTATTTTTTATAAAGAGGACCCTTTAAAATTTTTTTAAATGTTTATAATTATATTTTCTTATAAATGAAAATAATATAAAACAAGGCATAATATAAAACCCCCCCAAAAAACACAGAAACAACAGAAAAAAAAAACAGAATATAAAACACAAAAAGATCGACAAAAAATTTCAGAAAGATTTTTTTTTAACATTCAAGAAAGAAATATTGTGACAACTCCTATAATTTTTCGTTTTATTTTTACAACTTGAAAAATGGTGATATGTATGCATTATAAAAGTCTTCCACAAAGCTTCATTTCAACCAATACATAAATAAAAAGCGTGCAAGTTTATTTAAATTATTTAACTTTCATATTCTGTTATGAACACTGAGCTTCTACCAAACATTGTCGTTGAATGTTAACCAAATTTACTTTATTCTCACTGTAAATATTAAGTCAAGTAAAAAATCGTGTAAAGCGTCAAAGGTCCCCAAACTATAAATATTAATGTCAGCGAACGAGGTCGCCAACAAATCCACTGGCAAAAACAAGGACTAAAATAAAATAAAATAATATATAAAACGTTCCTTTATTATTCTCACTGCACCAGGAAGATTTTAATAAATTAACACTGGACTGGTGTTATGAAAAATTGGGATCAAGGAAAAAATATCTGTAGAAATACAGATTCCTCCTTTCCTTGAAAATATTTACATGTATGTGTATCTCTTATGGAACGTCGTTTGGCTTTTGTTAAATATGTAATCTAACAAATAGCTCTGAGAAAAATAGGATAAAACAGGTACCTACTTGCCCATTAAATATAATAAGAAATAAACTAGCCATCTGCAAAATTTGCAAAAGTTAACAATCCAACAAAGAAAATAGCTCTGAGAAAAATAGGATAAAACAAGTACCTGCTTATCCGTCAGATATAATAAAAAATAAACTAGCTACCTGAAGAATTAAGCTTTGACAATTCAACAAAAATAGCTCTAACAAAAATAAGAACAGATACCCCTTTGTCCATCAAATATAATAAAAAATAAACTAGCCACCTGCAGAATTGAACACTTCAAAACTTGACAAGTTGACAATCTACCAAATAAAACAACTCCGCCAAAAATAAGATAAAACAAGTACTTGTCCATCAAATATAATAAAAAATAAACTACCTGCAGGACGTTGACAAGTCCAAATGTCAGGCCACGTGTCTCAAAGCCGAAAGCATCAGTTTTCTCGGCGTACGTCCAGCTGTCAGCCAAGAGCGGAACAGCAATCGATCATGCGTGCGTCCTCTTTTATACGCGTGCGTCTCCAGGAAAGCCGATGTTAAAACCGTTACGTAAAACGGAAACGCAGGATGAAAGGGCAGAGGAACGAATCGAGGTGCAAAGTCGAGCAGAATCAGGCCGTTGCCACGGAACAAATCACATTAGCGGTTCGCGAACACCGTTCTGGCTACAAAGTGAAGGAAGCAGCTGGCTCGAACCACGCGGCCGTTTTGCATAAATTATGTAACCGCGATTCAAGGTTGCCGCAGAAATAGCCGAGCAAGTGGTTCGCTGGCTTTGAGCCTTGCCGATCAATCGGCGACGCTAACTTGACCTATTATTCTACTTTCGCGTATTGTGCTTTTTATATTATTTGGGGAGATACTTTTGGGGACATGTGGGGATTGGGTTATGGAGGTGTGGGAGGTTAGGGAGATGTGAGAGTTGGGATTTGGAGATTTGGGAAGGGGAGGATTGGGGGGTTTAGAGATTTGGAGATGTGAGAGTTGGGGAATTTGGAGATTTGGAAAGGTGAGAGTTGGGGGATTTGGAGATTTGGAAAGGTGAGAGTTGGGGAGTTTAGAGATTTGGAAAGGTGAGAGTTGGGGGGTTTAGAGATTTGGAGATGTGAGAGTTGGGGGGTTTAGAGATTTGGAGATGTGAGAATTGTGGGATTTGGAGATTTGGAAAGGTGAGAGTTGGGGGATTTGGAGATTTGGAGATGTGAGAGTTGGGGGGTTTAGAGATTTGGAAAGGTGAGAGTTGGGGGGTTTAGAGATTTGGAGATGTGAGAATTGGAAGATTTGGAGATTTGGAAAGGTGAGAGTTGGGGGATTTGGAGATTTGGAAAGGTGAGAGTTGGGGGGTTTAGAGATTTGGAAAGGTGAGAGTTGGGGGGTTTAGAGATTTGGTGATGTGAGAGTTGGGGGGGTTTAGAGATTTGGAGGTGTGAGAGCTGGAAGATTTGGTGATTTGGAGACGTGAGAATTGGAGAATTTGGAGATTTGGAGATGTGAGAGTTGGGAGGTTTAGAAATTTGGAGATGTGAGAGTTGGGGGGTTTAGAAATTTGGTGATGTGAAAGTTGGGGGATTTGGAAATTTGAGAATGCGAGACTTGGGAGATTAAGGACTTTGGAAATTTCTACATCTGGATATTTGACAATTTAATAATTTTTGCATTTGTAAAGTGCACTTGTCACCTTGAGAATTTGTGAGCATGTAAACATGTGTCCTTGCGAATTTGTGAACATGTGAACATATGTATATCAGTGAACTTGTGAACATATGAGCATCACAACATGTGAATTCATGAACTTGTAAACACATATGAGCATCACAACATGTGAACTCATGTACTTGTAAACATATGAATTCATCAACTACCAAATTCACAAATCTATCAACCCAAAAATCTGCAAATTAAACAATCTTGAAATTCCAAAGTCCTCTAATTTCAATTCCCCCAAAAATATCACAACAACAAAAATATGTAACAAAATTTAAAAATGCAAAGAGCTTGAAAGTCGTAAAGGCCTAGAGGCTCAAAGTGCTCCTAAACGAAATTTTCGTGGTATCTCTACGGAAGCCCGAGCGTTAGCTCTGTTTTAAACTATTCATTAGATCGTTTTCGCTTTGATAAAGCAAGCATGAAAGTGCTTGTTACGATCGTTCCAGCGATTACACCCGGTTCAAAATGATTTAATAAACGTGATGTCGTCGTAATCTCGGTCGGTCACGATTTATAGAGGCGCCAGAATTTTCAAGGCGGTTCGTGAAAGCTGTTACGAGCTTGTTTTAAAGGTATCGTGGCTCAATCTTCTCGACAGAAACGGCGTTTTTCGCGGCGAAATGTTGGCCACAGCCGAGATATTAACGGGGACCGAGTATTTGCCGTGCCAAATATTTGACCGGCAAATATTTGGCGTGCTTTCGCGAAAGTTGGAAAAACAGCGAAACAGAAAACAAAAAAATCGCGGGGAACGAGGGACGGGGGTTTCTTCCATACGTATACGCGCTGAACAGTCGAATTTCGATGATTTCAATTGGTTACGGTATTTGTCATAGTCGATTGATTTCGAGGGTTTCAATACGCTGTTTATTTAAATGAAAATTTCATCGAGCGTTATAACATGTGCTGTATTTCGCTGTTTGTACGATAAACCGAATGGTTATTATATTAAAACCTTCTAACAAGTGTAAAGAGTAAATCATGCTGTTGAATAATTACACAGTTCGGTTTTCGTTGCGTAATCGAGTATTTCGTTGTATTAAATTCATACAAATTACATAGTGGTACTTTTCTATACAATTTAAATTCACCTCTATTGTTCTGAAGTCTTATATTCACATTGAAAAATTATGACAATAGAAAAAATTAATATTTCTTGTAGTACAGTAAATGTTTACCCAAAATTAATATCACAATCTGCAATAAGTCAGTGATAAAATTTTACAAAAAATTTGACAAGGTGATTCTTTAAATTCTACAAAATTCTTCAAATCCCACAAGAAGTTTAAATCCACCGAATCCAAACAGTAACGCGTTTTATGTGGCCAGAAATGCAGAAACTTTAAAGCGAGATCAGAAAGTTACGTTTTAATATTCCATTGCAGTCTAGTTGCAATTGTGCCGAGTTCTTCAGGGTTTAACGGTATGCTCGCTCATTTAATAAAGGCTTAGCTTCTAATGAATAATTCACAAGACCTCGGTAATCCATCCTTGGGTTATATTTTCGAAAAGCTCTTATCAGATTCTGAACAAGTTTTCATGCATTGATTTCCGACGTGTATTTTAGCGGAGAAACAACCTCTTAGAACAGTAGTGGCTTTTACCATCTCTCTGGTATAATTTCGAATGTCATCGATTACATACTGCCATGATTCTACTAACTCTTCTATTTAATGCCACGTGTTGTTTGAACAAATTATTTTTGAATGTATAGAGTCACATTCAATGTACAGGTGTCAGTATAGTACACGATAATTTTATACAGTAATGTATGAATATGCGACAAATGTCGTTTGCTATAATTACTAAACGGTGAGAGCACGTTAGGTAGGAACCTCTTAGGCACGACGAGTCACTATAGTGGCTTTCGCGAATGTCATCATAGATCACATAGCGCCACTATAGTGGCTCACTCAACTGGCTCACTTGCTCACCGTTTCGATTCAATGATCTTTTCATATCTTTTGATTCGCACCTTTTTGCCTTCACCACGTTCTGCAAGAGTATTAACGAATCCCACAAAAAGTACATTACATGTAAAAAAGGTAACAGTAGTTCGTGCACTATGCATTTTGCACTAATACATATTGAAACATTTGGAAATTTTGTGATTTTCTGAAAAAGTAAATTATCAAAGTTAAAGTATATCTTTGGTATTTAATCATGAAAAACATTCCAATTAACACTACTCGAACTCTACCGAGAAGCAGAGTAAAGTTCAGCCTAAGATTGGTCAGCAAAATGCATAGTCCCTAGAGGTTTGTCAACGCGTTTAATTTGCATGGAATTGTGTGAAACATTAATCAAGTATATCTTTGGTAAAATTCAATCAAGAAAAACATTCCAATATGCGTAGAGAAGTAGTGCATAACTTGAACTCTGTGAAGAAGTAAAGATCTCGTAAAGAAGCGATCGTAGGAAAACAATTACGAACGCTCCGTAAACGGAAACAAGGGAAAATAATTTATCTGGATATCGAACGTTTTCGGATTTCCTGCAGTCGCGATCGTACAAGAGCGACTTTTCGGCTCGGATAAGATCGTTGCCATAGTCGTGTTGCATTAAATCACACCGGCAACTGCAATTGCCCCGCTTTCCACTCTACTTGTTTTCTAGCTCTCCACGGTTGCGGCACACACGAGAACTCAATTCCGTTCGATCTGTCATCTTAACTGCCGCAAACCACTCAGTACTCGTGAAAAATATCCTTTTCTCGCGGAGAAACACGGGAACGTCGCGGCAATTACGATCGAATACTGTTCCGATGGAATTCGAATTTGCTGCTACAACTTTCTGTCAACGGTTTCTGCAATTTCGCTGATGCACGATCTCTCCAAACATTTTCTACAACCGAAATTTATTTCGTGTACTTTCGCGATTTTTTCCGGGCTATTGGCATATTTTTTATTGATCATTCCTTAAATTTTGTGGCGAATTTTTTATCACTTATTCGTGATTAATTTTGTTTGAATAAATACATTTCAATTTGGAATTCATATTAACAAATTGACATGCCATTTCAATTTTCCTTGTTTCTCACATTTCACTGTTCTTTATTTAATAGTATAGTTTTGACCTAAAATCATAGTGCAAGTTACATAAAAAAAATGTGGAAATTTATATTTGAAACGTAAAATAATACAACATGGATAATCGGTTACAGTATCTTGCAAAATCGTCCCGATTGTGTCACAGTATCCTGTTCTGCTATTATCGATTGCTGCAAAATATGGAAAACGTTGTTTTCTGCTTTAGAGAGATACAATGTAAATTTATAATACTGCACTGCAATTGAGGACAGTGATCCTGAACTACTTTCGCTTATCGTTGACCTGTACTACTTATTTTTAGAATAACCTTGCAGAACGCTTCTATTTCCAATATAACAAAGTTCTGAAGTATCACAAAATTTCGTGTAGAGGTACCTTGACATTCTAAGTGGTGATAAAATGTCTCGTACAAAATTCGTTACATATGAATGTATATATGAAGGTATACGTTAATGTACATACGAACGTACACATAATTGTACATATGAATGTAGAAATAAATGTACATATGAATGTGCACATAAATATACACATAAATATAACTTAATAAATGTAGCAAACTATAAAATTTAAAAGTATAAAGAAACGTATACATGTACAAAACATCAATTTACTAAGTCCAAGTTCTTTGAAAATAAAATTCAATGCAGATGTCAATGTTACAAAGAACTTCATCTTTTGGTATCGAAATCGAAAACACCACAAAATAAATTTTGACTTCAAAGCTACAGTACGATTTCTCTTTAAAGAGAAGTTTCTATGATCATGAAACGTCCAAGAAAGCACTCTATTCGTGATTTTTATTCGAAAGCAAGAGGTTGCGTAGCAGAATTAATCCGAAAGTTTCTAAGAAACGATCGGTCGTGACAGAGGACTCGTACGTCGGTTCCGTCGCATTTTCCCAATTTCCTGCGGCATTACATCATGAAATAAGCGAAATACCGTCGAGCGACGTTTACCTAACGTACGAGCATCCGACGATAATGGACCAGCCACCGAGACACAGGACCACTCGTTAACTTTCGACGTTTTATCGCGAATATCCTGGCAATGTGTGCTCGAGCCAGCAACTTTGCCGAGCCATCACGTAACTCGGGATCCTCGAAACTCTTTGAAAAAGCTCTCTACGACCTCGATACTATCTACCTCCGCTAAACGAACCTTAATCATTCGAAATTGTACAGCTCTTCTATCTCTACTATTTCCACTTCCTCGTCGCATTATACTTTCCTTCAATTTTCTTGCGCGATCGAACCTTCTTCGAATTTTCCTTTCTTTGTCGAATTTCAATGGTTACTTCGTTATTTCCAGATATTGGAATTTGGCTTTTAAAATGGAGGATTTGAATATTGATGTCGGAGTATAGGTTATACTGTTCTAAAATGAAGCATTTGAATATTGTAGTGAAACACTGATACCACGTTTGGGGAGCAATAAAATTCTAGATGACATTCTTCAAATTTTGCTTTCATCTTTGTCAATGAATTTCTTTTCAATTTCAAGCAACCCTTTGATATTTCTCTTCGTATCGAACGACCTTCGTTATTTCTTCGTAGAACAAGATGTCGGAGTATATGGTGGTGTTCTAAAATGCAGGATTCGAATATTGATGCACAGCAGCACTACATTTACAAGTGCAATAAAATGTATTCTAGTTGTCTCCTCATTCTTCAAATTTTGCTTTCATCTTTGTCAATCAATTTCTTTTCAATTTCAAGCAACCCTTTGATATTTCTCTTCGTATCGAACGACCTTCGTTATTTCTTCGTAGAACAAGATATCGGAGTATAGGTTATGGTGCTTTTATAAAATGGAGGATTCGAATATTGATGTACAGAAGCACTATGTTTAAAAGTGCAATATAAAAGTAAGCCGAGAAACAAACGACTATGGTTAATTTTTTATTGCATGGTAAATATATATAAAAGTAGAAGAAATAGTAGAAAATGTTCAGTACGGATAAAAATAAAAAATTCGTTTGACGGCTAAGCCGCTTCCTGGCAACTTTTCCTGTGTAAAACGTAATTAATTTTTTCCATATCCTTTCTTTCAGTCGGCGTCGGATTCGACGTTTTAACGACGAAATCCCGCGTCGTTAACAACGCTCACTAATTATCGAGCGACACGAGGCGAGCTAACGAGACGGCAAGACAGAGACGACAGAGAGTCAAAAGTCTTTTGTCCCCGAGCGTTTTTATTTTCCCCTGTAGAGGCGAAACGAGCGTGCACATGCCGGGGCTGCTCGAATATTGTACATTTTTAAATACATATTTCCAACGACGTCGGGCCCCTACATGCTCGTCGAAGAAAGGAACAAACGCGTAATTACGCGTGTAATTTACAACTCGCTAATGAGAGCCACAGTTGCGCGTTACCGAGCTGAATGCTCCTGTTTGTACAATGTCGACGGCGCGCGGCTTGCATCGTGTTTGCGGAATCCTTCTTCAAAGCTCTGTTCAACGACGACCGACCAACCATTTCGCAAACACTCGCCAGCCAACCGTTTGTTTCGCTTTCTTCCTTCTCATCGATCATAGCACAAATTCTCTTGTCTTCTCCTTTGCAAACGTCTACGGTTCTTATGCTCCTTTCTTACCTGCCTACTTTTTTTAACTGATGGATTACCATGAATATTTATCTTTCTACAAATATTCTTTTTTAGCATTTTTAATTTATGTGTCACTTTAAATTTTGTCATCTGTGTTGAGATTTTATTGGGTGGTTGTTAATTGTCTGTCATTTTTAATTTGTAATATGTACCACTTTGTGGGTACTCATGGCTGCTGAGGTTTTATTGCATGTTTGTTAATTGTCTATCATTTTTAATTTATAATATGTACCACTTTGAGGGTACTTATGTATCCTGAGCTTTGATTGCATGTTTGTTAATTGTCTATCATTTTTAATTTATAATATGTACCACTTTGAGGGTACTTATGTATCCTGAGCTTTGATTGCATGTTTGTTAATTGTCTATCATTTTTAATTTATAATATGTACCACTTTGAGCGTACTTATGTATTCTGAGCTTTGATTGCATGTTTGTTAATTGTCTATCATTTTCAATTCATAATATGTACCACTTTGAGAGTACTTATGTATCCTGAGCTTTGATTGCATGTTTGTTAATTGTCTATCATTTTTAATTCATAATATGTACCACTTTGAGGGTACTTATCTATTCTGAGCTTTGATTGCATGTTTGTTAATTGTCTATCATTTTTAATTCATAATATGTACCACTTTGAAAGTACTTATGTCTACTGAGCTTTGATTGCATGTTTGTTAATTGTCTATCATTTTCGATTCATAATATATACCACTTTGAGAGTACTTATGTCTACTGAGCTTTGATTGCATGTTTGTTAATTGTCTACTTAAGAACAAGCTACTGTGCTGACATTACTTAATGTGTTTGTAGTTAATACAAGTTGTGTTTGAATGACGTTTGAAGTTAATGCAAGTCGTGTTTGAATGGTGCTTGAAGTTAATGCAACTTATGTCTGAATAATGCTTGAAATTAATGCAACTTGTGTCTGAATGCTGTTTGAAGTTAATACAAGTTATGTTTGAATTATGTATGAAGGATTATTAATAAAAATTAGAAGTAAACTTCATAAAAACAAAATTATATTCTGAGTTCTGTCATGTTTTAATTTGATGAATTTTCAGAATTATTTAATACACTGCTAATGTAATTAAAATGAATGAAATTACACATGAAGTTAATGCAAATTAATGAACTTTTATATTAAGGATAAATGAAATTAGTTGTTTCTATGAAAAAGAGATTCTGTTTGTTCATTAGTGATACTGAGAAAAGGATTTTTCATATTCTGTATTTTATTGTATTCAATTTAATTTATATTTTGTAAGTATACAAAAAATGTATTCCTGCAAGTTCATGAAAGTTAATTAATTTTTGGATTAAGAACTATTAAACTGAATTGAAAGTAAAACTTCTAATAACACAAAAAGTAATTTCATTATTATACAAAAGGAGTAATTAGAGGTTTTTCAAAATTTCATTTTAAATAATTGATAACAAAAACAATAATTTGCATGGCAATAATAAATTGCATATCATGTAGCACTAGGTATATAGAGTTAATATCAACACACAATTTGCACGATATTCATCAGGCAGTGAAAAGGACCATGTTTGGTCAGACATGCACAGGAAGAATATTAACACCCTGACCGTCGCAGTAGAAACGGTCATATCTGATGCGGCATACTACAATTTCGCTTATTAAAGATACTAAAATTAATTTTGTAATTGTATTTTAGACTGCAACTACAATTTTAGCAACATTGTTGCTATTATTTTAGTAACATTGTCACCGTAATCTTAGTAACATTTTCACTATAATTTTAATAACATTGTTACTGTAATTTTAATAACATTGTCACTGTAATTTTAATAACATTGTCACTGTAATTTTAGTAACATTGTCACTGTAATTTTAATAACGTTGTCACTGCAATTTTAGTAACATTGTCACTGTAATTTTAATAACATTGTCACTGCAATTTTAATAACATTGTCACTGCAATTTTGGTGACATTGCCAGTTTCTAATTTTAGTAGTATTATTGCTATAACTTTAATAATAATGTCGTTATTTCAGTAAATTATCGCTACAATTTTAACTACCATCTTACTGTTTCAATATATTAATCGAACGAAGTCTAATTTGTCAGCAATATGAAAACGAAAACAATTGAAAATATTTTCAAAGCCTTTCACTATTTTGATGAGTGCGACTCGTGACGCACTCTTCTTTGTGGCTAATTTTACTCAACTTGAATTTCACCTAATTTTACCCAATTTGCTTCAACTTGAAGTTCAAGTCCAATTTGCATACTCAACGATAGCATAATACCACACTGACATAAAATTTTTTTGTTCGTTTCAGTATTATAGCTATAATCAGTTAGTGCGTCTGACGCACCTAACAAATCATAACAAGTGAATTCAAGCTCTAATGAGAATAAATTATAAATGCGAACAGTGCACGAATCGACACCGTAAAAATATAGATCAAAGACGAATATCTAAATGTTTGATCCTAAATCGCGAGCAAAACAACAATCGCATTAACCTCTTTCGGGCTGTAGGATCGCGAGCTCTCCCGCACAAAATCACCATTTCTCTGCCAGTGATTTTTATCTCCGATCGAGTTTCAACTCCGTCGAACCCGACGTAATAAATCCGTCGTTCTGGCCGCGCACGATTCTCGCCGGTTGCATTACAACCGTCCGGGGCGTCGTAAATAAATAAGGGGCGAGGTCCCTTTCCGGGTATTAAAAATGCACTCAGCCCGATGAATCTTTCGAAGCGTGGTGGCGCAGCAACAAGCTTGTTCGCGAACAAACCAGCCAGTGTGCAAAGTCAACAGGGATGTATGAGAGCGTGCCGGATCCCCGGGCAGCACGCAACCGCCGTTTAGACGTCGGTAAACAACCTAACAGGCGGAGAGGTCGGTGGTGTAAACCTGCTAAGAAAACATTCGAACAGCAGGGGGGGTCAGTGCTCGCGAGTCCGGAAACCCCGCGAGGAATCTTCCTACGGTAAGAACAACGCTGCAAACATGTAAATCACGCGGGGAATCCTTTGAATCATACGAGACGATCTTTCCAACAGCGATCACCCGCGAAACACCGCAATTTCTAACGAAAGAATAACTGCATTTTACGATTTAATTTGTAATTAATTTGTAATTAAACCACCCTAAATTCTATTAAGGGTATGGAACCGATATTTTATTTTTTTTATTTAATTCATGAATAATTTGTAGTTAAAACACCCTAATTTCTAACAAGGGTATCGAACCGACAGTTACATTTTTTAATTTAATTTTGCAATTAATTGAGACTATAGATTGATGGAAGATTGATTCTTTATGAAATGTCTATTGATTAACAATTTGTTTGAAATTGATTTTTGGGACTTATTACTTGAAAGTTGAAATTTAATTTTTAACCCAATTTTTACTCAAAAATTGATTTCAATCAAGGACTTTTTAGGGAAGGATTAATATTTTATCCTCATTATTATTTCATGAAAATTTAATTTTTGATTCAGTCCAGTCTAATGAATGATTGAGGATTAACTTGTAGTAAACTGTTTTACAACAAATAATTAACAATTTCGATTAAAAATTAAGTTATAAATATTTATCGAATAATACTATAACTAATAATTCATTAATAATTTCATCCTTAAACTTGTTAAATTATTTCATGTACCAACAATTCAAAGCAAATTTCAGAATGTACAGCTTTCAATATCAGTTTCATATACTTGGTCACATAAGGAATACAGACCATACAGTGGTTTTTAGACCGGAAGTACTAGTTCGATTCAATCCAAAGTTTCAATGAGTTGCGGTTTCCGGTTAAGAAACCGAGACACTGTACAATTTCAGTTATCACGGCAATCCATATCCCAGTTTTTTTAGATAGAATTCCATCGATTCAATCTAAAAACCTCGATACACGATTTAACAATAGACCGTTCGAAAGTAGAACTCGTAGAAGTAAATTATCGAATGTTGCAAATTCCTTTTGTTTTGAGTATCTACACATTTTAGGTATATTTGTTCTACACGGTGTTTCGTAACTAGTGCGACTCCTTGAAAGAGGTAAAGGTAATTTTATTACTTGGAATTCCAACTCATTGAATTCTAACGAGTGCAAATCCAACACGCAAAATTCTATCGCGTGAAATTCCATCGCGTCGAATTTAAAATTGTGGAATTCCATTGTGTGGCATTCCAACGCGTAGAATTTCATCGCATCGAATTTCAAATTGTGGAATTCTATCGCGTGGAATTTCAACGCGTAGAATTCTATTGCATTGAATTCAATAGCGTGGAATTCCAACGCGTAGAATTCCATCGCATCGAGTTCCAATGCATTGAATTCCATCGCGTGGATTTCCAACGCGTAGAATTCCAATGCATTGAATTCCATCGCGTGGAATTCCAACGCGTAGAATTCCATCGCATCCAATTCCAATGCATTGAATTCCATCGCGTGGATTTCCAACACATAGAATTCCACCACGTGGAATTCCATCACACCGAGTTTCAAATCATGGAATTCCATCGCGTGGAATTCTATCGTACCGAATTTCAAATCGTGGAATTCCATCGCGTGGAATTACAACGCGTAGAATTCCATCGCATCCAATTCCAATGCACTGATTTCCATCGCGTGGAATTCCAGTGCGTAGAGTTCCATCGCATCGAATTCCAATGCAATGATTTCCATCGCGTGGAATTCCAACACGTAGAATTCCATAGCGTTCAATTCCACCACGTAGAATTCCATCGCGTGGAATTTCAACGCGCAGAATTCCATCGCATCGAATTCCAATGCATTAAATTTCAACTCATAGATTTCTAATACGTAGAATTCTATCACTCGGAATTTCGTCGCGTCGAATAATACAAAGTTCACTAATCTTGACAGATTAATACCAGAGATTTGAAAGATGGAAAAGGTAGTCGAGTTACCGGAAAGACCATTAAATCATGGGCCTTCGGGTCATTTACACTGTACGCATTTAGTAGTGCAGACCATGGCACATTATCGTCCCGAAGGCAAGAGAGGTTATTACGCGGTCCGTTACGATGTTTAACCTCCATGCTCGTAATTTTCCAACGTTGTGTCGTTTGCATGAAGTCATAGTCTGCTATGAACCGATTGGACACTTTATTACGATTAGCAGCATTGCTGCTCTATCGATATCGTGATTAAAACTCTGTCCTTTCAAAACCACTCATTTTAGTCATCTGCCGAACTACACATTACCTATACAACTACCTATTATTTTATTTAAAACACGAACGACTGTAGCGGGTAATTTAAAAATCTCCTAATAACTATTCATCTTGAGATGGTTTTGTAATAAATAATTGCAAAAAATCTCGTCTCAAAAGTAATGATAGTCTCATGATTTATCTCTTAACAAATCTTTATAAGAAGAAATTTTTCAAGAAATTTTTGCATTAAATATTTATTGATAAATGTGCATAAATGTGTATCATGATTACATTCTTTGAAAATATTAAAATTTTTGCATTCTTCATGTAGTAGAAAATGATGTGTCATGTATTATGTAGTTTGTAATTATAAAATTTATAAATGGAAAAGTAATTTGAAAGTAAAGGCCAGACGTCTATAAAGCGTTGATAAAATAACAGTAATCGCGTGCAAATTCGAATATAGCCGTGGTAGGAGCTCTTAGCGTTTCGCATTTGACCGGTTAAAACGCGGAATGGACGATTAAAGGCCAGCATGGAGGAACATTTTGGCTGGCGTAGGAAACGCGCGAGCGTTTAACGCGCCGGCTAACCGCGACAGTTAGCGAAAATAATCGTCGTGGCTAGCAGGAATGTCGTTCGCCGTCAGCCGTCGGGTCATTTTTAACGCAAGGCGCCGCACCGAAACCGCGAATATCGGGTCCGGCCACCAAACGAACAGCAAAAGCTCTATGGGAAACGAACGATTCCGCGGACGCGAAACTTCTGCGGTGACATTGCGGCGAATTAGCGTGTAACGCAAGGTTTCGATAAGGGAACGTTATTTGTCCTCAGCGTCGAAAATTCTCATTTATTGCCATTTGGTTCATTTTGATATATTAAAACTGTGTCTTAATTTTCTTAGTAATTTCATAGGAAATTTATTCATTTTAGTTATTGAAATTTGTGTTGTAAATTTTTTAATTTTTAATATTTCAGATTTATTGAAACGACTTTTGTATTATTCTCATTTATTGCCATTTGGTTCAGTTTGGTATATTGAAAGCATGTTTTAATTTTCTTAGTAATTTCATAGCAAGTTTATTCATTTTAGCTATTGAAATTTTTATTGTAAATTTTTTAATTTTAAATATTTCAGATTTATTAAAACGACTTTTGTATTATTCTCATTTGTTGCTATTTGGTCCAGTTTGATATATTGAAAGTATATTTTAATTTTCCTAATAATTTCATAGCAAGTTTATTGATTTTAGCTATTGAAATTTTTATTGTAAATTTTTTAATTTTAAATATTTTAGAATTATTGAAACGACTTTTGTATTATTCTCATTTATTGCCATTTGGTCCAGTTTGGTATATTGAAAGCATGTTTTAATTTTCTTAGTAATTTCATAGCAAGTTTATTGATTTGAGTTAATGAAATTTGTATTGTAAACTTTTAATATCTTTTGTAGATATTTTTAATTTTCCTCAATTTTAAAATTCCTAAACTACTCCTTGTTGAATATGCAAGTTTCCAAAACAAACTCCAAACTCTCCAGTTCCGAAGCTACAAAATTTCCCTGAATATCTAAACAAAGAACCTAAAGAACGTTAAGCCCAGATTCGGCGTAGATAATGTCCGAAAAAATCCAATTGGAAATTTCAATTTAGCCGGACGTCGTTCGATTCCGCGCGCGTTCCACGAACCGGGTAGTCTCTTTTGTCAAAAATCCGAAAAGTTCGCAACAACGGAAGCGTCAGATTGCGAGCCATTCGGTACAAGTCGATCAATAAATTCGATACGGTGAATCCAATCGTGACCGAAACACGAAACGCTTCGAACGAATTCAATTCCCTGGTACACGGCCTGTCCTATTCGCAGCCCAGACGATCTCCCATTATCCTGTTCGCGTCTTTTTCGACGCGTCAAGGACGAGTTCCATTTCGTTTCGTTAGCATGCAAATGTTACGATTCCGCCTTTTCGTGCGCGCTGCTTTACCAACCGAGCTGCGAGTTAAACACGCCACGGAATGCGAAATGCTGACCAAATGTAACAGCGCGTGTCCTCCGCGTGAATTACGAATGTGTCAAGGGTTTCGCGTTTCGCGGGACAGCCTCGCATAATTTACGCGAGACGCGTGTCCGCTCGGAACACACGTGCGACCACGCGCTAACGCCTGACAACTTTCCGAAAACGCTCAGACATTTGCAACGTGTTGAGCGAACGGACCGTCTAATTGCGCGTCAAAAGTTTCGGTACGTGTCCACAACGGTGGATCAATGGGTACTGGCTATATAGGGTGTCTCATAATTACTGTAAGAACCGAAGAGAGGTGGTAGGTGAGGCAATTCTGAACAGCTTTCTCCTTTGCCAAAATATTGGTTAAGGCTCCATTTTCGAGTTATTAGAAAAAGACATTGACCAATAAGAGCGCGCAAAGACTGGGCGCGCGACAGCTTCGAATATGACGACTGATCGTCGTCGTGAACAAACGTAACGATAACGTCGGTATATCGTCGGTATAACAGTAAGCTATTAACCCCTTAACCTACAATTTTCTATTCAGTCGCACCAGTGACATCTCGCTAATTATTGCTACAACGTGGAGACAAATAAAGAAAATTGAAAAGTTAAGCACGTCTGTGAATTGTACCTAAAATTCATTAGCAATGAAAATATGAATCTGGTTGGTCACATATGAACTGTAATGTGCGTCACGAGTGTGACACGATATTGTAGTGCAAGGGGTTAAGTGAAAGTTAAATCTGTATACAGGGTGTCTCACAATTAGTGCCGGTCTTTGAAATGGGGGGTAGTTGATGCGATTCTGCATAAGATTTCCCTTCGCAGAAATGAAATCTGAAGCGACGTTCTTGAGTTATTAGGGAAAAACGCGGACCAATCAGAGTGAGAGGATTACGCATGCGTAGACGCGAGAACGGCAGTTTCGGATAACGCGTAGTTATCCAACACGTGGTAATCTAATGCGTAATAATGCAACACGTGGTAATTCTACGCGTAGTAATGCAACGTGTGGTAATCCAACGCGTAGTAATCCAACGCGTAGTAATCCAGCGTGTGGATATGCAGCGCGTAATAACCCAGCGCGTGGATATTCCACGCGTAGAAATGCAATGCATGGTAATTCTACGCGTAGAAATCTAACGCGTAGTTAACCAACGCGTGGTAATCCAACGCGCAATAGTACAACGCGTGGTAATTTTACGCGTAGTAATCCAGCGTGTGGATATGCAGCGCGTAATAACCCAGCGCGTGGATATTCCACGCGTAGAAATGCAATGCATGGTAATTCTACGCGTAGAAATCTACCGCGTAGTTAACCAACGCGTGGTAATCCAACGCGTAATAGTACAACGCGTGGTAATTCTACGCGTAGTAATCCAGCGCGTGGATATTCAACGCGTAGTAATGCAATGCATGGTACTTCTACGCGTAGCAATCTAACGCGTGGTAATCTAACGCGTAATTAACCAACGCGTGGTAATCTAACGCGTAGTTAACCAACGCGTGGTAATCCAACGCGTAGTAATGCAACGTGTGGTAATCCTACGCGTAGAAATCCAGTTGTAGCCCAACGGCTGCGCGCGCATATGAGACCAACATCTTCGAACCTAACCTAACCATTCAACAACTTATAAAGTCCCCAAATTTTCAATTACAAACTATCCCGATTAGTGTCCTATATGCATAAGGTGCAACAGCTGTGCGACAGCGATGAATAGATTCCTAGAACATAGTCGAGGGAAAAATTGAAATGGCTAGTATTCGTGCACCGCACACGAAGAATGTGCGCACGAGGCCATTATACATTTCACAAGCCACCGGTTCGGATTATGCCGTATCCCATATACACGCGTGTTAGACGATTTTTCAGCCAGCTCTCCGAGCCACGCGGCTATATCGAAGATTTTGATTTATCCCGGAATTTGAATAACATGAGAGAGCAATGCCTCCGCGAGGCGTTACGGGTTTCCACGTTGTATCGGTTTCTAGATAAATTTACAATTCCGCTCGCGGCCCAGCCCGAATCCGCCTTACTTCCTTGCACGATTTTAATTGGTGATTTTCCTGCCGCTTGCGCACCCTTCTTGCCTCCCCTTTTTACTCGCGAAACCAATGCTTGAATTGATGTGTCGAATAAATAACGAAATCGTTTCTGTTCTTGCCGTTCGTCGTTATTTCCAACGAGATCCTTTTGCATTCATCTCGTGAAATTTTATTGATTCTCAAAGACTATTTTGGGTAACTGTATAACGCCATTGTTGATTTTTCAACGAATTATTGGCACGAAATGTTCGATATTTAAAATTAAACTTCATGCGAAAATAAACGTTCAGATTTATAAATAAATATATTGTTTTGAAAATTGAGAAACATCGGAGGAAATAATAAAATTTAAATTACGAGAGCAATAAAATGTAAACAATTTTATGTGAATGTTGAAAATATGACTGGTGCAAAATGAACGTAACATTTCCAAGACACTTTTGTTTCAACAAAAATGTTCCATTTTCGATAACGAGCCACAAGCTTCTCGAAAGTCAACGAGGAAACCGACGAGACTGGAAAAAGCGACGTGCTGGAAGCGGAAATTTCTTATTGCACATTCCCGGTGAATCCGGCTGGAAACTCTAATTGACATTTTTAATGAATCCACCCCCGTCAACCCCTATCGGGAACGGTCCGGCATTGTCGCTTCTTTCGCTCGATAAAAGTATGCAGTAACCGAGAATTTTATTGATAAGTCGAAAAGTTCTTGTCTAATCTACTGTTGAAATACTTCATACATTATTTCATAATTATTCAAATATTTGTTCTACAGGGTGTCTCGTAACTGATGTTACTCCCTGAAAGTAGAGATAATTTTATTACTCGGAATTCCAACTCGTTGAATTCTAACGAGTGCAAATCCAACACGCAAAATTCTATCGCGTGAAATTCCATCGCATCGAATTTTAAATTGTGGAACTCCATTGTGTGGCATTCCAACGCGTAGAATTCCATCGCATCGAATTTCAAATTGTGGAGTTCTATCGCGTGGAATTTCAACGCGTAGAATTCTATCGCATCGAATTCTAATGCATTGAATTCCATCGCGTTGAATTCCAATGCGTAGAATTCCATCGCATCGGATTCTAATGCATTGAATTCCATCGCGTGGAATTCCAACGCATAGAATTCCATCGCATCGAATTCTAATGCATTGAATTCCATCGCGTGGAATTCCAACGCATAGAATTCCATCGCATCAAGTTCCAATGCGTTGAATTCCATCGCATTGAATTCCAATGCGTAGAATTCCATCGCATCGAATTCTAATGCATTGAATTCTATCGCATTGAATTCCAATGCGTAGAATTCCATCGCGTTGAATTCCAATGCGAAGAGTTCCATCGCATCGAATTCTAATGCATTGAATTCCATCGCGTGGAATTCCAACGCATAGAATTCCATCGCGTTGAATTCCAATGTGTAGAGTTCCATCGCATCGAATTCTAATGCATTGAATTCCATCGCGTGGAATTCCAACGCATAGAATTCCATCGCATCAAGTTCCAATGCATTGAATTCCATCGCGTGGATTTCCAACGCATAGAATTCCATCGCATCAAGTTCCAATGCATTGAATTCCATCGCGTTGAATTCCAATGCGAAGAGTTCCATCGCATCGAATTCTAATGCATTGAATTCCATAGTTAAATTCTTCATAATTTACAATAAAATATACAAATTTACAATACAAGTACATAACCTACAAATCTACATATACACATACCTATACGTCTAATTTAAGACACATCAGCAAAAAAACAACACAAGTGTTGAAAGTATAAATTTTTCCAAAATAAAATAAAATAATACTTGCTAAAGTGAAATTTGATGTCGTAATTAGTATTCAAAAGGAGTTGCAGTATATCGAAGAATATTTCGAAACACTTTGTTCGAACATAAAGTCGGGTGTTATGGATTTCTTCCTGAAAGAGACGACGGGTTCGTCGATCCCAAGGGTACTTAAAGTCTCTTCCGTCAGCAAGACGGTCAAGACGTCGCCGACGATCGTAAATGGGCCTCAACGCGAACATTTTCTTCGGCGACCCTACAACCACCCTATAATGGCACTCGTAATTCCGATATTCACCCCTAGATCGGCTCCTCCAGCTTCCCCTACTGCCTCGTGAATAAACCCCTACGGACGACCCTAAAAAACGGACGCATAGAAACGAGCTCTCGAACGATGCGGAGGAACGCTTTGTCGGACGATGTTGAAAAATAGAATACTTTGTTGTGGACGACATTGTTATTTTAACTTTTTGTATTACCACATTGTTCTTTTCATGTGTGCACATATAAAGACATTATCATAAATAGTATTATGGTAGACATTTGTTATAATGCATTTATTTATATTGCCAGACGAAGGAGTATCTTTTTGAACATACTATTTAATGAATTAATATAAGCAATGGATTAGTATCAATGGATTAGTATCATTATAAGAACATGAATTTTTATAATAGCATGTTATAATATAAACTATCAAGGCATTATGTTATAAGGACATAAATTATCATAGTTAAACGTCATCATAACTTAAACTATCATACTAACATATTATCGTAAAGTAACATATCAAAGTAATATGATATCATGTCATAAATGATCAAAGGAATCTAACATTTCAATCTATGTCATAATAGTAATATATCATCATAACACAAACTATCACTGTAACATATTATCATAACATAAATTATCATAGCAACACGTAATCATAATTTAAGTCACCATGGTAACATATTATCATAAAGTAACATATCAAGGTAACATGTTATCATATGATAAATTATCATAGGAACCTAATATCCCAATCAAAATTATAATAGTAACATATTATCATAACTCAGACTATCATAGTAACAAGTTATCATAACATAAATTATCGTATTAGTGTATCATCACCTAAGTAACCATATAAACTAAATTACGATAAACTAAGCTACCGTATAAAATAAATTACCAAAGTAACATATCATAACTAACATATTATCATAGCCCCAAATTATGATAAAATAACTTCATATCTAACCAACCCAAACTTCATAATAAATCTTATGTGTAAATATCTCTGTATCATAGTGGTCCTGATAATCATTAATCAATATATAAAATAACCTGCAACCAATAATTTTCAGGAAGCAGCAAATAAAGTGCAGAAAATCTCGTCAGACTTTGACGACCTGAAGAGCTACATAGCCCTGGCTGACCACTATTTCCAGAAGAAGGGCAAGGGCCAACGAGAGGCGATTCGAAGCGGAAAGAGGGTGCTAATGGGCGAGCTCGAGGCAGAGGAGCAGCATGTGTCTCTGAATTGCTCGTCGCTGGGTGAAACGTTGCGGCCACTAGCACGTGGTCATTAGCACGGATGGTTGAAGCGAAATCTATGATCGTTTTGGCTCGGTTACAAGCTTATTTAATAATCAGCTGCAAGGACTACTTCAACACGATCGATAATCGTACAAATAAAATCAAGTTCACTAATGTACTAATCAAATATCACTACTGGTTCATGTTTCAAGTAGTAATTCCAGCAATAAGTCAGACATGAAAGTGTAATGGCATGTGTGAAGCTCGCGATCACAAATTGAATATTTCGATCATGAAATTAATTGTGTTGCATAGTCAACGATCTTTTGATTAATAATGTTAATCAAGTGTTATGTATTAAGTCTAAAAATTGCATACGACAATTTTGAGTAAGATAATTAAAGTGTTTATTAATAATGAAGTGTGGAAGATATACTTGATGACGAGTTGTTAGTAATTTGAATGAAGAAGTACGTACAATAATTTCCACGTGTGATAACAAAATTTATTGTCGTTTAGGAGCACAAATACTTCGGCAACGGTTTTCAGCTGGCAACGCGAGGAAAGAATGGAAAAATTTGCCGCATCTTTCACGCTGACCCGTATATCCGAAAGCGTTTTACACCGTCAGATATAGAGAGAATAAATGCGATCCGGTACGTGTCGTATCGCGATCCAGCCGAGTTTTTCGTAAAAATTTCACTGTGAAACGCTTATCGTCCAGCAGCTCGGGGATGTTCCAAATTGCCAGTCGTTTCTAGCCGCGCGACAAAGCGACCGGTCGCTTAACATTCTCCACCTACCCTTTTAAGAAAAGCTTCTTCGCTTCTGGCCTCCTTGTTGGCACCGTTCCAAATATTATTAATTTGTTCGGTATTTCGATCGACGTGATTTTTGCTTCGAAGGATCTTCAATTTGACGGAATTCAAATTGAGATGAGTGCAGTCGAAGTTGGTGTGGTCGATGAGATGGAATTGAAATTAATTAATTTGGTAAAATTTAGGGTGGACGCGAAGGAATTCCACACAACGGAATTCTACATTATGGAATTCGATGAGGTGGAATTCCAAGAGCTGAAATTCGGTTTGATAGAATTCCACGCGATGGAATTCTACGCGCTGGAATTCCACGTGATGGAATGCTACACGCTGGAATTCCACGCGATGGAATGCTACGCGCTGGAATTCCACGCGATGGAATTCTACGCGCTGGAATTCCACGCGATGGAATTCCACGATTTAAAATTCGGTATGATGGAATTCCACGTGAAGGAATTCTGCGCGCCGGAATTTCGTGTCATGGAATTCTACGCGCTGGAATTCCACGCGACGTAGTGCTATGCGTGGGAATTCCACGCGACGGAATTCTACGCGCTGGAATTCCACGATTTGAAATTCGGAATGATGGAATTCCACGCGATGGAATTCTACGCACTGGAATTCCACGTGAAGGAATTCTACGCGCTGGAATTTCGTGTCATGGAATTCTACGCGCTGGAATTCCACGCGACGTAATGCTATGCGTGGGAATTCCACGCGATGGAATTCTACGCGCTAGAAATCCACGATTTGAAATTCGGTACGTTGGAATTCCACGCGAATAGAGTTCGGGGTGTTGGGATTCCACTTGATGGAATTCTATGTGATGGAATTCCACGGTTTAGAATTCCTTCTAATAGAATTCCACGCGATAGAATTCTGTGTACTGAAATTCCATGCGATGGAATTCGTCGTGACGGAATTCCGTATGGTAGAATTCCACGTAAAGGAATTCCGTACGTACGAATTCACCGAAACAAAATTCCATAAGATGGAATTCCATAAAAGCGACTTCGACACAATGGAATTCCACGCAGCACAATATTCACAGTACATAATTTTGCATGTTAGCCTTCAACACACAACTCGATAACGCATTATTGCGTTAATATGATTGATATTAATTTGATCGAGCCGTTTAAATAAAAGGCCTAGTCGTTTCTCAGCTAACCACGTTTCGTCGGTTAAATCGAATTCGTCAGAAACCGTTCGCCCCGGCGAAACCTGATTATCGTGACCGATGATTTATAACGTTAAACGAACGTCCAGAAATACATATTCAATTGGACGAAGGTACGTCGAAAACGCAGGACATTTTAGCCAACTGTGGTGTTCGACGAATATCGAATTCGATAAGTGTTTATGACGCGTGATAACATTCACTACGTTCCGGCAATATTAAGCCGCAGCCGATAAATTAATCCTCGCGTTTACACGGACATTTTACCTTGCTCGAAATATTACGCGTTTAAAACAGAACGATCTACGGTTATGTGTGCGCGTATATATATATATATATATATATATATTTATTTATTTTTTGCGTATTATTATTCCCCACTTTTCATCTAGATTAATACGATGAAAATGCGGAGGGCGTTCGTTGGGATATCTTTGAATATTCACGAGCACGAGCCTCGTTGTTGTCTCGTATTCGGATCGTTGGAAACGCGGACAGAGTTGCACGAGTACAAGTGGAAAAGTAGAAACATACAGGTAATTTTAATGCGAATATTTCATGAAAAATTATGAGTCAAGAGCGTATTCTCTATTGACGTTTACATGATTCACATTGATTTACATTCTGTGTGTTGGAATTCCAAGGGATGGAATTCCACGCTATGGAATACTACGTGTTGGAATTCCAAGCGACGGAATTCCACGCTATGGAATACTACGCGTTGGAATTCCAAGCGATGGAATTCCACGCTATGGAATACTACGTGTTGGAATTCCAAGCGATGGAATACTACGTGTTGGAATTCTACGCTATGGAATACTATGTGTTGGAAATTCAAGCGATGGAATTCCACGCTATGGAATACTACGCGTTGGAATTTCAAGCGATGGAATTCCACGCTATGGAATACTACGTGTTGGAATTCCAAGCGATGGAATACTACGTGTTGGAATTCCACGCTATGGAATACTACGTGTTGGAATTCCACGCTATGGAATACTACGCGTTGGAAATTCAAGCGATGGAATTCCACGCTATGGAATACTACGTGTTAGAATTCCAGGCGATGGAATACTACGTGTTGGAATTCCACGCTATGGAATACTACGTGTTGGAATTCCACGCTATGGAATACTACGCGTTGGAAATTCAAGCGATGGAATTCCACGTTATGGAATACTACGTGTTGGAATTCCAAGCGATGGAGTACTACGTGTTGGAATTCCACGCTATGGAATACTACGTGTTGGAATTTCAAGCGATGGAATTCCACGCTATGGAATACTACGTGTTGGAATTCCAAAAGATGGAATACTACGTGTTGGAATTCTACGCTATGGAATACTACGTGTTGGAATTCCAAGCGATGGAATACTACGTGTTGGAATTCCACGCTATGGAATACTACGTGTTGGAATTCCACGCTATGAAATACTACGTCTTGGAATTCCTCATGAAAAAATTCCCTATAACAATGCCTCTCATATGATAATAACATGTGTCACCAAAAATTGTGCTCATCTGTATAATATATATAATTAAGAGAACCATTTATCAAACTAATCTCGTATGCAAGAACGATAAAAAAGGACCTCTTATTTACGGTAATAAAGCATTTTTAAATTCGTGATTTTTCAAACATTTTTAAAAAGTTATGAAATTATAAATGAAACGGTTGAACAAAAGCAATCCATGCATTGTTAACACGCTATTGTACTCGTTTTGGGTTTTCTATATTATTTCAACGGAATGGATAAAAGTAATGAAATAAAATTGTCGATAAAACACGAATGACAATGTACAATGTTGAAAATGTACTTTCAATACGTCATTCGCTCGGTTTTCCATACGAGAAAACCTAAACGATATTAATTGAAAATAAAAAGCATGGAAAGTTACAAAGACATTTAATAATCGAAAAGAGATGGTCGAAGAGAACCGATCGATGGACAGTGTTCTTCCGTTAAGCAGTTTAATTTTATTCGGCTGTAAACGGGAGTAATTAAAAGCACGGCATTTAATTCAGACGATATAGTACCGTTACAGTGTCGATCGTACGGATCGATAGGAGAGATGCTTGAAACCGACACCTTCATGACTCGAGCACGTAATAACGCCTTAATTACCGATGCTGTTAGAAAGCAACCAATCGTAGCACTAATTATGAACTACCGACGTCTTACTAGGGAACTTCTACTAGGAAAATACCTTATCAAAAGCATTTTAATTATAACTTATCGAAGGAAACAAGCTCCGGGTAACAAGAAAACTGACACGATTTTCGAAACCGTAATATAATTCAAAGTTTGCACGATTATATTAGACTTTCAAAGTAATAATCTTGCGTGTCGCTCAGAGATAAATATTAAGCGATGATTTTGCACGATTTTATTAGACTTTGAAAGTAGTCATTTTGCAAAATTTTAAGGGGTTCAATTTATTTGTCTGAGAAATATATATTAAGTTAAAGTGAGACTCTAACCTCATCAAGTTGAAGTCAGATTTCAACCTCATCAAGTTGAAGTCAGATTTCAACCTCATCAAGTTGAAGTCAGATTTGAACCTCATAGAATTGAAGACACATTTGAACTTCATCAAGTTGATGTCATATTTCAACCTCATCAAGTTGAAATCAGGTTTGAACCTCATCAAGTTCATGTCAGATTTTAACCTCATAAAATTGAAGACACATTTGAACCTCATCAAGTTGATATCATATTTCAACCTCATCAAGTTGAAATCAGGTTTGAACCTCATCAAGTTGAAGTCAGATTTAAACCTCATCAAGTTGATGTCAGATTTGAACCTCATAAAATTGAAGACACATTTGAACCTCATCAAGTTGATATCATATTTCAACCTCATCAAGTTGAAATCAGGTTTGAACCTCATCAAGTTCATGTCAGATTTTAACCTCATCAAGTTGAAGTCAGATTTGAACCTCATAAAATTGAAAACACATTTGAACTTCATCAAGTTGATATCATATTTCAATCTCATCAAGTTGAAATCAGGTTTGAACCTCATCAAGTTGATGTCAGATTTGAACCTCATCAAGTTGATGTCAGATTTGAACCTCATAAAATTGAAGTCACATTTGAACCTCATCAAGTTGATATCATATTTCAACCTCATCAAGTTGAAGTCAGGTTTGAACCTCATAAAATTGAAGTCACATTTGAACCTCATCAAGTTGATATCAGATTTGAACCTCATAAAATTGAAGTCACATTTGAACCTCATCAAGTTGAAGTCCCATTTTAAACGTATCAAGTTGAAGACGTCACCTACTTTCATGTACTAAATGAAATAATGAATCATCAAATATAGCTACTTTGAAAATATCAGGTTCCCTGAAATATAATATGTAATATAAAATAATAAGTTTTCGTTCTGAAATGTTATTGAAAATTGTAGAATAGATTGAACCGAGTTGGCGGAGAAAATTAGGGTTCAATAAGGGACATAATAGCAGGTAATTCCTCTTTCATCTGATGCTAGCGAGATGATCGGGTGCAAGGACAACGGTTAGGTCCTCGAGGCAGCACCCCGAAACTAGAGACAAGCTTGCCAACCAACAGACCGACCGCAGCGTATCCTTCGTGAACCGCAGCCAGCAAGGTGAACCGGCAGCCAATTAATTAACATGATTATAGCCGAGGTGAGAAGGCTCGATCGAATGGACTAAAGCATTTGCGTACTTGCCTCCTTGCACTTCCTGTTAACCCCTGATGCAATCTACTGTCACGCTGCTATCTTCATCTTTACCCTACATGATTTCTCGGATCATTGTTGCTGCTGAAAGGGGAATTCTTCTTCAATGTTTTATTTCCTTTTCACGATTGTGGAGATTGGAGTATGAATTTTTATTTGGAGTATTGTTCGGGTGTTTTTATTGGAATTTTATTGCGGGTAGTTTTATTTGGAAGTGAAGGGATTTAAGTCTGTCGTGAATTATGTCGTACCGAGATTCAAATAGTGGAATTCCAACACTTAGAATTCTATAGCGTGGAATTCCAACGCGCCGAATTTTATCGCGTGGAATTCCATCGCGACGAATTCCTAAATGTTGAATTCCATCACGTGGAATTCCATTGCGTTAAATTCTACCGCTTGGAATTCCATCGTATCGGGTTCCATCGCGTGGAATTCCATTGTGTTAAACTCTGCCGCTTGGAATTCCATCGTATCGAGTTCCATCGCGTGGAATTCCATTGTGTTAAACTCTGCCGCTTGGAATTCCGTCGTATCGAGTTCCATCGCGTGGAATTCCATTGTGTTAAACTCTGCCGCTTGGAAGTCCATTGTATCGAGTTCCATCGCGTGGTATTCCATTGTGTTAAACTCTGCCGCTTGGAATTCCGTCGTATCGAATTCCATCGCGTGGAATTCCATCATATCACATTTCAGAACGTGGAATTCTATTATATCAAATTTCAAAGCGTGGAATTCCATCAGGCAGAACTCTTGTCATTTGAAATTCCATTATACTAAATTGTACCACTTATAATTCCATCATGCCGAATTTTATTACCTAATATTCTAATGCATTGACTTTCAAACCATGGAATTCTACCTCTTCAGACTTATTTCTCGCACTTCATCTTCTGTGTACTTCAAGTATACCTGTCCGAAAGGTCGGCGACGTCCGCGTTTCAAACGTTATCCCAAAATTCGTCAGGGATCGATGTTCGGCCGATGAAAGAGAATAATTGAAACAGAAAAATTGATTATCATTCCCACTAGTTCACGAAAGAAAGTACACTCGCTATCTTGAAGCTTTTCAATTGAACTCGTTTCCTCTTCCATCCGTCTCCAGATCCGATAAAAAGTTTCCCGGAAGTAACGTCCGTTCAGCAAGCTCCGCCCCTTATTTTTAACTTTCCAACACACTTACGTCGATCTCTCGGAAGTTTGTTCGAGTATTTCCAGGCGATGCAACGGAATAGAAAAAGCGTAAGCGCGAATCGTATGTCACACGTCATCGAGGACGGTGTTTTTGCCGTTCGAATCGTCGCGAAGGAAACCACGTGACAGGAGAGCGTGCGCAGCGAAGCTCCAGTTTCGTTTCGGTCTGGGTGTCGTATAGTTCAAAGCATCCACGACCGTGTTAAATCAATACCTCTATCGCCAATGGAACTGAACACTGACAACTGATATTGGACACCATCGTTATTTTTGGATAAACAATGTTACGAATGCGACTAAAGAACTTGCTCTAACTTTCAATTATTGATGATCTTTTTTATTGGAATTCAAACTGTTTGAAGGCAAGGATTTGTGAGATTGTTTGTAAGATTTCGTGAAAAATCATGTAAAGGTGCTTTAGTCCAAACGGCGATATAACGAGAGTCTACTGTAGCACAATGTAATGCCTTCATTATAAATCTTTTTAAGCTAAATTATATATATTGAACAAAGAGTGCGGTCTTAATAAAAAATCATCTATAGGTACTATAGTCCAAACGGCAATATAACGCGAGTCTACTGTAGTACAACAATAGTACTCCTAGTACAAAGCTTTTTAAGCTAAATTATATATATTGAACAAAGAGTGTGGTCTTCATAAAAAATCATCTATAGGCACTATAGTCCAAACGGCAATATAACGCGAGTCTACTGTAGTACAACAATAGTACTCCCATTACAAATATTTTCAAGCTAAATCATATATATATTAAGCAAAGAACGTAACGTTTATAAAAAATCATCTAAATATACCTCAGTGCAAGCGGCAATATAACGAGAGTCTACTATCGTACAACGTAATACTTCCATTACAAATGTTCTTAAACTAAATTATATATATTAAGCAAAGAGTGCAACGTTCATAAAAAATCATCTAAATACACCTTAACCAAACGGCAATATAATGAGAGTGTTTTTAAACTCAAAAATTGATATGACCAACCAACACATTGCATACTAAGCTCACATAAAATATTTTATAATCGAAATCAGAATATATCTAAATCGTTTAATCACAATAAATCGTCTCGATCCAGCAAACGTTTTAATTAATACCCGCTGCACGATTAATTTTCAATTAGACACGTTGCGTACAGGAAATATTTGAATAAATTATTCGACGCGTAACAGTTAAATTAACAGAACGAGGCTGATCGAAAAGCACGCTGACACAGTCATTTTGAATTTTTCTGTAGAATATTACGATAAAATCCTTTGAACGCTTTGTAGGATGAAGAGAATCGATTTCCGGATAAGACACGATCGTCCGGCTGCTGAATGACTCTTGATAGAAGGCCACGGTTTAACGTATAACGAAAGGCAACCGCAAATTTATCTCGTTTTCAGAGAAACCTCGTTTTACGGATAATTCGACCGTATGAAAGTTACTCGAAAATTTCTGAAGACTTAAATTTTACGTTATCGTATTTCATTCTACAAGTTCAGCTTTTCGTTACGGCTAATTAATACTGAAATCGGGTTCCTTGATCAACGCATATGTAACTGTTACATTTATCAGTCACATATGTAAATATTTGCTATCATTTACATTTACAAATATTATGAGCAGCATCACTTACAAATATTATACTTGCTGTCATTAACATTTACAAATATTATGTTCAACATCATTTACAAATATTATATTTGCTGTCATTTACATTTACAAATATACTAAGCGTTATTAACATTTACAAATGCATCTATCATTAACATTTATTATGGGGCTATTTGATTTAGCAACGTTCATTTGTAATCACAGTCTGCATACAAATTTTTGTTTACAAATATCCGAAAATTTTCCAAATTCAATTTTCTTGAAAAAGAAACCAGATATTATGTATATTTTTGCGTTCTTAAAATCATCCCCTATCGCTTACAAATTAATACATAATTACTCCACTAAATCGATCAAATTGCTCCATCCAGCTAATAACGAAATTGTAACGGAACAGATTTAGAACGGAAATCCGCATTTTTGCAGGGTGTATACATGATTGACAAGCGACGCTATCGTTTTCACCTCTTTTCCCCGGTAAATAGAATATAGCGAACCGTGTGCATTCAGAAAACGCGATCCGGTGAAAGGGTGTATTCGTCGCAAAAGGAGGGTCGATACGAAACTGATAAAAGGGGTGAAAACACATAATGGGATGCGTCGTGGAAGCAAGTCGATATTTCGAACCGTGTTCCTTCGAACATACACGAATTCGTGATACAAAAAGAGCCTCCGAGAACAACGCCAGAAATTGCTTCGGTAACTCACGAATGAGAAATATTTCCATAAAAATATAATTTCGATTATAAAATATACAATATGAAGCATATTAAAATTACAAAAATACCATCTATAAGAAAAAGAAAAAAATCATGAGTTAGAAATAAAAATTATTCGATGAACTGTTAAATTAAATGTTACACATTCTGGTTGAGAAAGTTAACACGTAATGTACAGCATAGTATATTTACTCAATATGCACTCGTTATGCTACTCAAAGTATAGAATAAATCAATTTTTATATCTTGAAGATGCTGAACAATAATTATTAAAAATGTTAAACCTTAAACTAATTTATGAAATAAAATAAAATAAAGTAAAATAAAATTTGTTTTGAAAAAGGAAGAAAGAATTTGCGAGCCTATTAGAGTTAAGAAAATCAAGTACCACAGCAAGTTAAAAAGAAAAACGCGATCGTCCATTGATAAAGCGGGGAGAATCGATACTGGAGGGCGTCGTCGAGCGACCAATTACGCTTCCGGAAGGGCAAACACGGCGGAAGGGAAGGAAAAAAGTAGAGAAACGGAAACGCTTGTTTCCATTAAACAAGTATTCACCGAGTACAACCGAAGTAAATCCTTAATTCGTTTCAACGCCACCGGCAGCCGTTTTCAGCGAAGGGAAAAACGTTGGAAAAACGGAAACGTGGCTCGTTAACGCGAGGAAACTCCAGTCGGAAATCGGACGTTTAATTTGATTAATCGTCCGGAGAGTCTCGAAGCAAGCAGGTGCTACAACAGCTTCCGGTACGCCAAGAATATTCTTCGGGAGAAACAGGAGCGAGGGAGCGTTTAATTAAATTAACGTTAGCTGCCGCGAGTCCTCGCTTACAATTACACGCTCCAACAGGGGAGCGGCTAATCGTTGGACCCGCCGCGTTCAATTTGCGAACGAACACCATGGAAATGGAGAAAGACTGCCGTTACTACTTCTGGAAGACCGATCCTCCTATTTAACGCTTAGGGAAGTCGACAGATTTTCATCGACTGCGAAAAACTACCCTCTCATCGACCTTCCAATTATCTCACGATGGACTTTTCCCATTATTCGATATTTAGGATATTCGATATGAAGAGAAAATTGTGGAAGTACATTTAAAAAATCAGAGGGGGTAGCATCAGTGATATGGGGTGTAATTAACCCTCTACCTGTAGAAATATTCAGATGTTAGAATAGAAATGTTCAGATGCTGACAAAAAATAATATTTCGATCTAGAATATCGACTCTTTTTGTATTCTGTATTTTAATACTGTGAGTGAGTTTATGGTAAGCTTATAAGAAGTTTATGTCCTCTATACAGTATATTTTGCTTTTGTTCCTCAAAATTATGTCAGACAAATAGTTATAATAAAGTCTATCATAATAGACAAAAATTAAGAATATTTTAAGCTACATTCTTTTGAGAAACATAATATGAATTTATTTATCTAGACTAAAAGTTAATCTCCCAAAAGTTGATCTACTCTTCCAAATTGAATATAATTTTTTCTATAAAAAAATAAGAGAATGAAAAATGTAGAAAATACCTGCAAAACCAGTCGTCATCAGGGGTTAATCGACTATCAACCCCAGCTGTATCCGAAGCAAAGGACGATAAACATCGATAAGACCGAAAGAGGAGAATGAAATATTATTACGTCATAACGACAAGGTGTATCTCAATCGCAATTGTTCACGGTGAGTTGAATTGGAATTGAAGATAGGGGTTGAATCGAGTTGATGAATTTCTCAGGTGAAGCTACTGCTTCTGACAGTGACGAGAGAGGAGTTTCCAAACGAAGCTTTGTAGATAAAGACGAGTTTGTTGGCTTGTGTTTGAAAGATGTTTCTGGGGCTATAGAGATTTTGCGTTTGACTGATAGAGATGTTTAATCAATTGTAAACTCCCGTGAGTTACATATTTTATGGTATTTTAAGTTGGATTAAATGGGAGCGATGTAGGGTTGTAGGTAGATCAAGTGGAGAGATTGGTAGGGGAGAAGTTTATTAGCAAAGAGTGGGAAGTAAGAGTAGGAGTCTAGGAAGTATTTAGGGAAAGTCTAGGAAGTAACTAGGGAGAATCTGGGATATAGGAAGAGTTTAGAATATCTCTAGAGAAATCCTGGTGATATTCTAAGCAAAATCGAGAAGAGTATAAATCGAATCAACTGAAATTAACTAAAATGTAAATTCTAGCGATGGGTATAAACTTCTCAAAAAGTGAACAACGATTTTATTTCCAATAAACCTAATTACTTCTATTTTTTATGCATCACCCTCACCCCTATTAAGTTCCTAACTAAGCATCTCTATAAAAACGATACATTATACTAAAGTTTTCCAACATAATAAATAATTCTAATGTTTAGGGTAACCAGTGAACCAGATTATCAGTTTTCCCAGTTAATTAAGGGTTAACTCCAGAAACGAAGTCTTGAAATTTAGGACCACGAAGAAAGTTTATTAACGACGATCCCGTTCCAGTTTCGGTAAAAATTGAACCGGTGCCATTTCCCTCGCGAAAGCTTATTTTCTTTCGTGGTGTTTCATCGCGGACTACGGGCGGACAACTTTGCATCCACGAGAGGTTTTTCCAGGGATTTGCCTCGCGACGGATTCTCCGAAGCTTTTTCGCCTCGTTCCACGCCGACGACTTCATTTTCCCGGATTCGAGAACAGAGCCTCGCCGATTCCACGCAATTACGCGGAATTTCTCGCCGGTGTTCGTAACAGGATAGTACGGGAACGCGAAGAAGTTAATTGACCCTTCGTCTTGAGTGCATTTGCAAACACGAAAATCACTGGCTGGATTGAGATGTTATGAAATCAACGCGTGTATTAACCTACAATTTTATGGACAGTCATTATTGTTACAACGTGAAGAAAATTCAAATGTTCACCACACTTTGCCTTCGGTCCCTGATTATACAGATCATTAAAATTGAACCCAAAATTTGCAGTGAAAATACGAGTCAGGTCCATCACATTGAAACCGTACCGTCACGAATATGACGGTATTGTAGTCAAGGGGTTAAATAAATAAATAAGAGAAATGTAACAACTGGTATCGGGTAAAAAATACTAGGATTACGGGAACCGCGGAACGATATCGACTTTATTGCAGGCAATCGATTGTTTCGATGCACAATGGGAATGAGGGGTAGTTTGAAACAACCCCCGTTAAATATGCCCGTGACTGAATCACAGCGTATATAATCGCATTTATATCCAATAGTTATATTTACAGATATATCGTATTATCGTTGCTATCTCAATCGTGTCGACTAACATAATCGCAGCCAGTTCCCCTCAAATATGTATATGTATATGTATGTATATTAATGTATCGGTAAACAAGTAGGTACAACGATCGACTAAATTGCCATGGGGGAAGAACACATCATTCTTAGTTCGAATTCATCATAAATCACCCTTGAAAGTAGACTAGAACATTTCTCGATAAATTGCAGCTTTCGGCATCTCAAATTTCGATGCACATTTTGCAACCCTTACTGACATTAATTTGAGGGAAATCATTTTATGATTCTTTGGTTCTCGGTAAAAATTAACATACATTAGCAAACATTGACAATTTTGCCTCCGAGAGATATTTTCATGTAGAAGACATGTGTGACGTGTTCATGCATGTGGCATGTTTATGATACATTCACATGCTATTATCAATTAACTTTTACCGGTACATAATTAAGAACATTTTTAATTATAAATTGTCGCTATATAATGATTCGATATTTTCGAACGATATTCGAGGACCGATAATTATTTCAGTCAACGAACCAGAGCCAAAGTGTCCAGCTAGATTAATTATGATTCATAGTGTATATTGATCTTGCGACGATAATTACTTGTTACATCGAAACGTTCTGCGCCACTATTTTCATGGAACAATCTCGATTCCTTCGGGTCAATATTTGCCACGATTGCGTTAGTTCTCGATTCCTCGAGAGTTTACAATCACAATTTTTTCTTCTGGGGAAGATTGAAAGGGGTGAAAAAACTTGTCAGACTCGGAAAGAAAAGGAAAAGTACATAATCGTGAGCTACTTATTATTTGAGCTTATACTCGTCATACTTCGGCAAAGTTAATTATCACTCTTTCACGGGCAGAGAAAAAGAAAATGGAAAGAATTGCAATTGCTGGCTGAAGCTTTGCTGGGGAAATTGTAGAGCAATCAGATAGAATTATACTTTCTGTTTGTGGCCAGAGTAAATAGGGGTAAATGAGAAATTATGATCTTTTGGAGTATTTATATGGTTATTATTGAGTTTGTAGAATTTTCTAAATTTTTATTAAAGTTCTGAATTTGCTAAGATTTACATAATTTTTATAATTTACGTAATTTTAGAAATTTCTAATTTTCCCCAATTTTTGAATTTTTTAAATTTCTAGTTGTGCCAGTTTCTGAATTTTAGAAATTTCTAATTTTCACCAATTCCTGAATTTTAGAAATTTCTGACTTTCTCCAATTCCTAAATTCTACAAATTTCTAATTTCTCCCAATTTCAGAATTCCAAAATTTTTCCAAATTTCTCAAACATCTAAATACCCAAAATTTCAAAGTCTCTCAAAGTCTACAACTTCCCAAATTTCTGTTTTCATTAAAAAATTCCAAGCTTCAAAAAATCCTAAACATCTGAAATTCCAAAATTACCCAAATTTCCAAACTCCCCAAATTTCACGTTGCATCGAAATGCCCGCGAGATCCGTACAGTAAATGCCCGCGCAGTAAATCCCATAGGTAGACTCGCCATTCCTCCCAGGAAAATCGAAAGGTCTGTCAGCCATAATTCGGCAAATAGTTACACGTTAAACGTAAAAGGGAATATAAAAGTACGAAGTCTGTTCCCGGTAACCGTAAAACTTCTGCGTTGGTATAGGTACAAACGACGAGGACAAAAGATCACGGCGAAAAAGGTAAGAGAAAGAAGCAAAGAGAAAAGAGGGTTTCAATCTATAAATATAAACCATCGGGCCAATTCCAGCTGCTCTCCGTTCCCTTTATTGGATGCCGATAGTAGCTGCGAATCCTCTCCGCACGGTTTCCCCTTTGGACTCCTTTTTACTTCCGTCGTGTCCCGACTCTGTTATCATTTTCCAGGATCCGCTGGATGCCTTTTTCCCTCGGAACTTTCCTCCTACGCGACCCCTTGTGTTCCGACCCCTTTTACCCCCGCTGATTTCGTGAGCTGCTCTTCCTTTTTTTCTGGCCGACTCGTGTTCCACGATCATTTCGGGGTAGTAACTTTTGAAATACGTGGAAAGTTCGAGGATCAATTACGTAGGACGAGGTCGACTGAGTTTCCTGCTGGATGCTAATCATTGTTGGGGGATGAACACGGGCTACCAGTTTGCTTCTACCTAAGGGTTGCTCGTTGCGAGTCGCTAGAAGTTACCGAGCTGTAATTGGTTTTTGGGTTCGGAGCGGTGGCTGTTTCGAAGACTACTTTGCTAGATTTTTGCAGGAAGAATTGTTGATAGAATTTTATTTTAACGGTTGAAGTCGGTGGAGGTGTTTGTGAGGTAATTTGTGGTGAGAGATTTTTAAATGCGAGGACGAGATTTGATGTTTGAAAAATTTGAAACTACCGAAACTGCATTTGAAAATTTCAAATGGTCCATCGTTCAGAAAATGAGAAAATAAAGCTGTCAGAATTATCCATAAATAGATCATCGGTAATAAAATTGAATATTCATCCGCTTCCAATCGAACAAATATAATCTAATAAAGTACGGCGTCTGGATCTAATTCGTTTGAAAGAAGACAAATTGTTCGATTGAGGTATTAAATTGTTATCTTGTGATTCTTTCTCCTTTACCTTACGGTTCATAGTAGCGCAATATTCCACGCCTGGTTTCATATTGGTCCGTACAATATAGCGGACCGTGCTTTCAACCGGCGGTGTATTTCTTTTACCCGGACTACTTTTTCCCTTTTCATTTTTCCACTTTCCTCTTCTCTTCCGCTTTCATTATCCTTTCATTGGATGTTCGATACCCTCCCACGCTCGGACCAAGTGATGGACACTTAATTCTTTCCGTTATTTGTTTTCGAGGGTCCTCGTACCGGCTACGAAAACCTCGAGATATTGGAACTCCTTGGAAATCACGGAAAGATGAGCATTGGGACGTTAAATTCATACTGAATTTCCGGGAACTTATAAATTTTATGTTACATCATGATTGAATTGCACCCTTAAAATCTACTTGATTGTTACTTTGAAAATAATTTGAGAACCTTTGCTGATCTAAATCTTAAATTAGTGGAGAAACTTCTTTAGTCTCTTATCAATTTTTTACTCGGTTGATTTGATGACATGTACATATAAACACGTGACTGCATATGTGCATACACATACCTGGCTATGTATGCACATATACATATGTGACTGCACATATGCATACACAAATTAACTATATATGTTCATATACATATGTAACTACACATATGTATACATATACCTGGCTATGAATGTACATATACATACGTGACTGCACATATGCATACACAAACTTAACCATGTATGTACGTATACATACTTGACTGGACACGTGCATAATCATTCTTTACTATACATGAATACATACATATGTGACTACACATATGCATACACATACTTAACCATGTATGTACGTATACATACTTGACTGGGCATGTGCATAAACATTCTTTATAATACATGTATACATACGTATGTGACTACACATATGCATGCACATACTTAATCATGTATGTACGTATACATACTTGACTGTACATAAGCATATACATTCTTTGCTATACATGTACATGTACATATGTGACTGCACATATGCATATGCATGTGCATACGTGACTATACATATACATACACATACTTGGCTATGAATGTACATATACATATATGACAGTACATATGCATACACATACTTGCCTATGTATGTACATGTACATACTTGACCATACATGTACATATACATAAACATACTTCAATGTGCATATACATATACAAACTGGACTGTACATGTACATACACATGAATTCTCTTTTAGAAATATATTTGATTAAAATGGTTTAAAACATTGAATTTAAAATGTGATCACTGCAAAATCATTACTTGCCATGAACCTCCGTCTCGCATTCAGTATCTGTTACCGTTTATTCTACCCCGTATCCTCGATTTCCCAACCCTCGATTCAGCGCCATTCGCGACACATCCCCGGTACATCTATCTCTGCTATCAGGGCAATAGAAGAAATAGGATGGCAGGTTGGCGTAGTATGGGCGAGTCGTGCCATCCATTCCGTTTGATCTCGCGACCGTGATATTTTTCCAGATTCCTCCCTTTCTGCTTTAGCTCCATCAACCATCCGGTTGGAACAAAAAGAAGGGACTCTCCTCGTGCGATTGTATCGCGGCGAACACGCTCCACGCCGAAAGAAACCGGCGAGAATTCCGCTTTGCAGCGAAAGCCTGCGGGAAACGCGAAAACTTCGAATAACTGGACGGCCATGTTCGCGATGCTGGCACTCAGCGTGGAATCGTGAATGCTTGCGACTTCCGGTGCGCTGGGAAGGTTAGGTCACCGGGGAGGATTTTTTACATATTTTGCAAAACGTCGCGAGAATTTTTTGCTCTTTATTTGATATTGTTTAGGCACTTGTTTAATCATAAATCGAGGAGTTAATTATTGATGTATTGATTACTCTTGATGGTTCATGTATTAAGAGTTTATAATAGATGAGAAAATGTATTTTGAGAAAGAGTAGTTTGTTAAAAGTACTTTGTTTAGAATTGCTAAATTTTAGAAATGATCTAAAATTAATTTGACTAAACTGGTAACATGATATGCAACACACATGTGCATACATATATAACATACATGTGTATAATGCATGATCAACGCATTAATATTAATTTGATATATAATGAGTATTACAAAAATATTACAAGTGAAGCATATTAATGTGATAAAATCAGAGACAAGAAATTTAATCTTGCTTCATCTTACAATTCACCCCCGTAAAATTCTATCGATTTTACCGATTGATAAAATAAAAAACCACGACAGAAATATAAAATATAAAACACGAATAAAATTGGCCAATATAATTTGACCGGAGCAAAAAGTGAAACTTTTGCACGAAGAAATACAATAGAGACTTCCGCGACTTCTTGTTCGCGCGATTCGGTAGAATTCACACACGAGTCGATAAAACCGAAGGAAATTAAGGGGAAAAGCCCGGAGGAAAATGGGCGATAAAAGAGGAGACAGTGGTAGTCGACGAGTAATTCGATTCTCGCAATAATCTCACTCGCGACAAAGAAGGGGGATGAAAAAAAAGTCGCCGGTTTGAATCCGTTCGGTGGCGGGAAACGTCGAAATCGCCTGCAGCCTTTCGATTCCAGGTGAAATTAAGGGAGCAAACGGTACAAAGAATCTCTCGTCGAATAATACAGGATATACAGAGAGAGTCGTGTCGCTATCGCAGAAATAGGAGTCGCGTCTGTGAAAGCGGAGCTTTAAAAGCTCCAACGAAACGGTGGCGCGCGATAACTGGTTCGGTGAACGCTTTTCCCGCTGGCAGCCCAGCATTTCGTTGATATCGAAAGAGAGTCAGACTCCTACGAGTTGCCCGGGGTTGATGATAAACGCGATTACAGCGAGTAAATTTTATCGACGATGGGGGAAACGTGCTCGTGACCCAGAATTTTTATCGGCTCCCGCGACGATCGTCTCTGAACGTCGTTCTTCCACTTTGTCGCCAACCCATGGAAATTCTAATGCCTTCAGAACATGAAAACCGGTATCAAATATTTTATTTTTCAACGCTTTACAGAAATATTTGTATACAGAATACGTTCAAACGTTTCATATCTGTGGACGTATTTCAGACAGATGTTATGTAATATTCTTTTCGTACTGAATTTCTTGGTGAAATAGAAAAATTAATATTATTTTTGTATGGCATGTTAGTATGCTTAGAAGTGGTTCGGAAACTTTAATATAGAAAACATTAACCACTTGCTAGCTCAATACTCAAATGGCAATTTGAATATACAGGGTGTCACAACCAGTGCAGGTCCCTGAAATAAGGGGTAGTTGATTTTGAACAAGGTTTCCTTGAACAAGAATTATCAAATAAACGTATCTGGTAGAAACTTACACTTTATCTTACTCTTATCATTATTTTTTGTTTCAGTGAAACTTATAAAAATATTTGACTATCCGTCCTTCAGAGAAGCAACACCGCCTTCTATTGAACTATTGTGTCTAAGTAATCTACCTCAATAATCTTATATCTAACTGATGAATAACTGACCGAACAGCGTAACAATCTTTGAATACAAGTTCGCCCAGAATATTCACTCGACAAAGTAATAAAGCACGTCGTCGAAATCGATTTGATAAGGTCGCATGATCGAATGCAAATTAGCAAGGGGCGATGATCGGAGCGGTTCCCTGGTGGCCCGTTTTCGAGATTTCCCGGCTGGAATATCGGCTCCCCTGTCCCAATTTCGGCCAGTCCCGCGGTATCCGATGTAACCGTTGTTCCACCAGCCGTGTAATTTCCACGAAAGTCGAAACAATTGGCCCGGGCCGTGAATGGAAAGCGCGCGAGACGGATGGATGGACCGGGACAGACAGATACACGCGTAGATGGAGGGCCTTTGTTCCCGGTGAACGGTTAATAAACAAAGGAACGCGGCTGCCTGGAAGCAAGAGCTTTTACTTCTACGGTTTAACGTGGAAATTAAGAGCCAACGAATAAACGACCACTGGAGAGCAGAGATATTCGAGGGAAGAATGGACAGGGAGAAATGGGAGGAACAGTGAGAAACTGAAATAGTCGCAGGGGGTTTTTCGTGTTACGATTTTTATGCGCAAGAGGTTACGCAGTGGAGACCTAGATACCTAGATCGGTATGAAATGTGGGGAGGAGCAATGGGGTGATCGCGATGGTTATATGTTTGGGGGTGAAAGTTGACGGAATTTATTAGTTGTGCGTGGAGAAAATATGAAGGTCTCAAAACTTCCAACCTCCCCATTCCACGCGATGGAATTCTACGCGATGGAATTCCACGTGAATAGAGTTCTACGTGTTGGAATTCCATGATTTGCAATTCTGTTTGATGGGATTCCATGTAATGCAATTCTACGTACTGGAATTCTACGCGCTGGAATTCCACGTGAATGGAGTTCTACGCGCTGGAATTCCACGATTTGAAATTCGATTTGATGGAATTCCACGCGATGGAATTCTACGCACTGGAATTCCACGCGATGGAATTCTACGCGCTGGAATTCCACGATTTGAAATTCGATTTGATGGAATTCCACGCGATGGAATTCTACGCACTGGAATTCCACGCGATGGAATTCTACGCGCTGGAATTCCACGATTTGAAATTCGGTTTGATGGAATTCCACGCGAAGGAATTCTACGCGCTGGAATTCCACGCGAAGGAATTCTACGCGCTGGAATTCCACGCGGTGGAATTCTACGCGCTGGAATTCCACGCGATGGAATTCTACGCGCTGGAATTCCACGATTTGAAATTCGGTTTGATGGAATTCCACGTAATGCAATTCTACGCGCTGGAATTCCACGCGATTGAATTCTACGCGCTGGAATTCCACGATTTGAAATTCGATTTGATGGAATTCCAGGCGATGGAATTCTACGCGCTGGAATTCCACGATTTGAAATTCGGTTTGACGGAATTCCACGTAATGCAATTCTACGCGCTGGAATTTCACGCGATGGAATTCTACGCGCTGGAATTCCATGATTTGAAATTCGATCTGATGGAATTCCACGCGATGGAATACTACGCGCTAAACGCGATGGTTTAATTACCTAACCTATCTCCCTAAATCCCAAATCCTCAAATCTCCAACCTCCCCAACTCCCTAAAACCCGAAATATCAAACCTCCCTCAAATCCTAAAATCCCAACTTCCCAAAAAACGTAAAAAATCACCAAACTCCGCCTTAATCCCCAGCTAAACGATCGAGAAAAAGTATAAACGGTGAACTAGAACACGCCCGAAGAAAGAAACGAAAAACATTCAATTTAGTCGTTGTAATTACATGTCCAGTGTAAAACGTAGATAAAGAAACATTTATTTTGCGATAATAATTACGAGCTTAAGGGAACGCGGCGACTGCACGATAAACAGAAAGATTGGCTCTTGCTTTATTCGTTGCTTGCCTCTCCAAGAACAATGAGCGACGAATAAATAAATGACGAATGGAGGACGAAAGGAAAAAAGCTTTTGTTTCGTACGGTAGTTACCCGTTCATTAAGCAGCAAATAAACACGGGACGAGTAACGAATACAGCGAAATGAGTTTTCCGATAAAGATGTGACAAAGGTATAGGTACGTCAAAAAAAAAAGGATTTACGACGAACCGAAGGAACTTGTTAAATGGAAGGAATAAAGGGACAAATAAATTATTTGAGAATAACTCTCACGTTTCGTGTATCAAGTGGATATTTATTTGTTAGTTTTTAAAATTAATTTGATCTTCGAACCATGTAGTTGTTCTTTCGAGTTGCCTTCAATAAACTCATTTATTTTAACACTAAAACTAGCAAATCGGTCAAATGACTCCACAAGTTTCTTATAAGGCACTCATTTCGTTAAAGTACATTCCTCGACATGAGAATTGATTTTCATCAAGATAATGAATAAATGTATGTACTAATTTATGTTTTGTCGTTTGTTTATTTATATTTGAACTTCATTTTTAATTTCAAATTAAGTACACATATGCCGGTAGGTTTAGTGTTAAATATACCAAGTTTCTATTTTATTTCAACAACCGCATATTTCAATAAATTCTCACTTTCTTACATCTTCATTCAAGACGTCCCAGGTGTACCCGAACTCGTCAATTAATAGTCTCTCCATTACTCCCGAGTACAAACAAATTTATCGACGTAAAAACCCGCATTTCGCGGGAATTATGCGAGGGTTAAACTTGCACGCGTTCGATTGAAACGCTCGTGAAATGAAATAAAAAGCGCATGCAGCAAAAACTGCTTTTCCCCCCTTTTTTGTTTCAATCTGTCGATATTCACTCGGCGACAAATTGCAACAACGAACGCCACCGACCAGAAGAAACCATCGCCTCCATTAGTTTCAGCCCCTCCATTTATCGACGATAATTACAGCACAGCTGCGCTCGCGAGGCCGTATTATTTTTACTTTCGAGCGTAATCGAGTTAATTGCTCTCCGGTTATTAGTTTCGCCTTCGTTGTTCTTGTTGTTCCGCGTACCGCGATCCACGACAGCCTTCTGTTCTACGAGCAATCGATAGACCGTCGTATAACACGCTCTTCAACATATTCTTTTCATCGTTTGAATAGGTTACGGTCCGATTTTGCGGCCGCGTTTTCAATCGACGCTGCTTTTCACCGCGATTTCAATCGTGCACGCTGAATAGCGGGGAAAAAATTAACGGTGGTTTCGTTGCATTAATTGCGGCCACGTAGGGCGCTTGTTAGACTGTTTTTTTTTTTTTTTGTAAACGCTTCTATAACGAGCGAAACAATTTCATCGATCAATAGTCTATTCGAAAATTATTTTAGAAAACTCAATTGTTTCTTGTGGTTGTCGACACGTTTTATATTGTTCGACTGGGATCTTTTGACTGGGAAGTTTCACGTTTATAAACTTTTTTGGGTTTTTCAAATTTCTGTACTCTGAAGTCATTAGGAGAATTTGTAGATATAGAAAAATCTACATTAGCAAATTTTTTTAATTTTAAAATGTGTGAATTGTATTCTGAAGTGTGGAGGTGTGGAGTTCCAGCGCGTAGCACTCCATAATTTGATGGAATTTCGTGGAATTTCAGCGCGTAAAATTCCATCGCGTGGAATTCCATCAAACAGAATTTCAAATCGTGGAATTCCAGGGCGTAGCGTTCCATCATGCGTAATTCCAGCGCGTAGAATTCCATCGCGTGGAATTCCATTAAACCAAATTTCAAATCGTGGAATTCCATCGCGCAGAATTCAATTACGTGGAAATTCAGCGCGTAGAAGTCCATTCCGTGGAATTCCAGCGCGTAGAAGTCTATTGTGTGGAATTCCATCAAAACCGAATTTCAAATCGTGGAATTTCATCGCGTGGAATTCCATTACGTGGAATTTTAGCGCGTAGAAGTCTATTGCGTGGAATTCCATCGCGTAGAAGTCCATTGTGTGGAATTCCATCAAACCGAACTTCAAATCGTGGAATTCCATCGCGTAGAATTCCATTACGTGGAATTTCAGCGCGTAGAAGTCCATTCCGTGGAATTCCAGCGCGTGGAATTTTAGCGCGTAGAAGTCTATTGCGTGGAATTCCATCGCGTAGAAGTCCATTACGTGAAATCCCATCAAACCGAATTTCAAATCGTGGAATTCCATCGCGTAGAATTCCATTACGTGAAATTCCAGCGCGTAGAAGCCCATCGCATAGAATTCCATCAAACCGAATTTGAAATCGTGGAATTCCATCGCGTAGAATTCCAATCCGTAATTTTCTATTGCTTGGAACTTCCATTCTCCGAATTCCAACGTGTGAAATTCCATCGTGTCATACGTTTTAAATAATTGGCAAGTTCCTAAATTTTCATTCTCGAAAGTCTTCAGACTAAATATGACAAAGTTTGAAGATTGCATTTCAAACCACAATAAATAACGACGTATAAAATCGCGGAAGAGTTCGCTTCTTCAGCGAGCTCACCCCCTGTGAACGTCCTCGAGCCTTCTTCAAAGCGCAGTCCGTCGTAAACAATGTGTTGCAGCCACGTGCAAAACCAGCCATAAATAACCGCGTATAAAATGACACGCAAGATACGTTCGATTTTTCAGCAATAATAAAGAAGACACGTTCGTCGAATCACGTCCCGTTTCCTCAGGTTCGAAGTTTACGAGCCCGCTATTACCCGTTATATCCCCGGCTCGCTTTTATACCGCCAAAAGAAAGGGGTTCTTTCTCGAAAACTTTATCGAGTCTCGTTTTCAGAAAAGTGTTCGCGACAGCTGCAGCTGCAGATACGCGTGTTCCTCGAAGCAAGGAGCCGAGATAAGGACAGAGGGTAAACCGAGGAAGACGTTATCGAGACGCGAACTATTCCGAACTTCTCTTCGATGCTCGTTAACAAAAAGAACGAAACCAATGTAATTCCATGGAAACGAACGATCGACAGATTTAAGATACGAAAGGTATTTCATTAGGTTCGCGTGATCGATAAGCGTTCGACGCACCAAGGAGAAATTACCAGAGGAAAGAAATTCGAACCTGTCGGTCCGTAGAGAAGAAGGATAATGTTCCTGCTACGAGCATAGAAGTAAATGGCTCTGACAAGGGAACAGCTTACGGAAAACAGGAATTGATCGAATCAAATTGCTTTCTTCTAATATTTAATGTTACTGCTCCTCTTGTAACATTAACACTTTAATGGCTGGTCACATATGATAGGAACAGTTCACACATATGATGCTATTGCTAAGGATTATTAGCCAGTATCACACTCTTTGTGTGATTGATGAACGTAGATGATTGCTTCAATAATTATCTCAAAGAAAAAATATTGAATTTGTTGTATTAAATGTGTCGTTATTGTAGTTTTCGTTTGTTTCATGTGTTTGTTAAAATTTATTGAATTATTGTTGCTGGCTCCTGTGACTTTGTACACGGCGGCCATTAAAGTGTTAGAGGTTACGGTACACTCAAATGAATATCTAATACTAGCCTCACTATGTGCATATAATAAAAAATCACTTTTCAAACTTCCTTGTAAACTACTGACTTATTTCGTGAATTTACAAAAATCTTTAAATTAATTCTTCAAAATTATTACCGGCTCCTGACGATGTTTGTCTTCGTAGACGGCGGCCATTAAAGTGCTAGAGGTTATGGTACGCTCAAATGAATATCTAATACTAGCCTCACTACGTATATATAATAAAAGAATCACAATTTCAAACTTCCTTGTAAATTACTACTACATTACAAATTTATTTAAAAAAAATTTCTAACGAACTTAAATATTAGATACAGTGATGAACAAGAGAATGTTACCTATTCCATGACAAATGTATAAAAAGAGTCCATGAACGTAAATCCAGAAACCGTAACAGGTTTAATATTGAATAACTCGATACATAGCGAATGAAGTGGGATCGATATCAGGAAATTAACTTCCCCGGAATAAAAAGCCGTAGAAGAAAGTTGGTCGCCGAACACGGCAAGATATTCGAGCAATCAGCAATCCAGAGTGAATTGAAAACGCGTTTGAAGTTTCGAAGAAACAACTGTTGCGTCGAGCAGTCCCGATGAAAAGTTTGAGTTGTTAAATTCGTCGAGGGGGTTATTCGGTTACGATAAACAAGAGATCGTCGGAAAATTGTTACGGTAGCCAGAAAAATGATATGGTTAGAGAGAAAGTCGGAATACGAAGATATCCAGGCCGAAAGGCATCGGATAATCGAGGAAGCTTTTGCAAAAGCTTTCGTCCAGCGTACGCAGCTCGAATTTAGATTCGGTGATCGATCGAACGATCCGTTTCGTTTATTTTTAGCCGAGGCGTATTGCTGATTGCACGATTTCGACGTTCGAATTTCTATCGAATTCGCAACTTGTTGATTCATTTATAGGATTTGGCAATCGCCGCCACGCCAAGTTTGCACATCATACCTTTTGGCAACGGCCCGCGAACCGTTTGCACAACGGACGACAAAATTTTCAACGCTTTTCGACTCCGTTCGATGGCTTTTATCTCCTTGCTTTTTAATAATACGTGATTTTATAATATCTGCGTTCTAAAATTCGCTTTAATAATAGAATAAAAATTCGTGATTTAATCTACGATTTAACACTTGCATTTTATGGAACATAGAATGAACTATTAACAATATTCATCGCACGTAACGTCTTTTGTTGTGAAATGTAAATCCGCAACGTTACAATCGTTCCATAAATATGTCTTAAAAAAGCAATTACCATTTCCATGTTATTATCAGGAAGGAAAATGGAAAAAGAGCGAATTTCATTTGTGTAGAAAAATTCTTCCGGCGCAATAAAATCTCTCGAAACAGGGCGCGAAAGAGTACATACTTGCAGGCACCGGCTGTTTAATCATGCAAATTATTTAGCGAGCGAAAAAGCAGGTGAACAGAGAGAATTTCAAGCAGGATGATCGAGCGGGTTGGAGCGACAAACCGATCGAAAGAGAAAGAAAGGAAGACGGATGAAAAAGGAGGACTAAGAACGGGCCGGGGGAAAAAGAGCAATTTTCGTCGCTGTATAGATTAACATATCCATAGGTTGAAGCTGAAGCGGCCGTGGCGCGATAAATAGGCGGCGAATTAAAATTCTCCACGCAACAGCCTCGACTTTTTCGCCTCTGGCGTGGAAACGCGACCGCACGTGTTCGCAGGTGAGAATATTCATAACGGGTCTGAAAGAACGTATGGCATTAATGGGAGGGACAGAAGGGCTGGCAAGGGGGATTTAAACGTTTCCGCCGCGAGGAAAATTGCGATCTCGCGAAATTACGAGGTCGAGCTCGATGATTCGCCGACGAAACACGAACCAGACTACATGGAAATCCTGCTTTTCCCACGATTACCACCAATCCGAAAGAAAAAGACAACTTTACTGCGGACTTTCAAAGGGACTAGATTTTATATGCATACGTACATGAACATGTATATGCATATGAACACGTATGTCGATACGTATATGAACACGTACATATGTGGATATGTATATGAATACGTGTGTGGTTACACATGTGAGTACATATGTTGACACATATATAAATACGAATGTGGTTACATATGTGAATACGTATGTGGTTACATATGTGAATATATACATAATTACATATGTGAATACATACGTGATTATATATGTGAATATATATGAAGTTACATGTATGAATACATATGTGATTGCATATGTGAATACGTACGTGGTTACATATGTGAATAAGTATGTGGTTACATATGTGAGTGCATATGTGAATACGTACGTGGTTACATATGTAAATGCGTATGAAGTTACATGTATGAATACATATGTGATTGCATACGTGAATACATATGTGGATACTTATTGTATGAATACGTACATATATACACGTGTGTATACATATGTGGATACATATGTGAATAAATTTTTACAAACACCTGTTCGAAACATTAGCGTTCGAATACGTGAAAATTCATTATGAACCATAGCGATTAACCCTCGTTGACTCATAAAATTACAAATTACCTTAGTAAGTTTTCAAGATTTCAAATTTGTTGAACACTCAAAATTTTACACTTTCAAATTTGCAAGCCTCCTAATTTACAAACTACAAAGTTTCCAAGACCACTTTTCAAACTTACAAATTCACTTCAAGAACCTTAAACCACGAATCTATGTACACCCACTTTCACTGCAGCGTTCGTTAACCACGCAATCAAAAACTAATTGTGCGTCACGGATTTTGGATTAAATTTCCTGCGGCGAACGCACAGAAAATATAGCGACGTTCTCAAAAACGTCTCGTTCAGAAATGGTTTTAATATTAAGAGGTCAGAGAATTCCAGATGACACGGACAACAAAAGTGGGGTCAGCTTGAGGACACTAGGCGCACAGAGGGGTGAGTCTGTGGTCCACGGGGGTCGCAGGTGGGTGTGCGGAAGAACACCGAGCCGCGTAGGCAGAAACACACCGGTGGAGACGATATTTCATTAGGAGAACCACCGGGCAAATGCTTTTATTAAAAATTTTAAATATTCCCGCTGTGGAGAACTTGCGGGATTTATGCTCGAGAAAATCGGAAAATTTCGCGATCGCTTAATACTGGACGGCATCTGTTTTTCGAAAGGAATTATTAATGTGGTCACTGCAGGAGTTAGGGATTTCGATGTCTGGACATTTGCGAATTTAGCAATTTGGGGATTTGGGAAGACTGAGGTTTGGAGACGGGGGGATTTAGGGACGTTCAGACTTGGGGATGTAGGGATTTGGGAATTCAACTATTTTGAGATGTGGAGATTTGGGGATGTGGAGTTTTGGAGACGTAGAGATTTGGAGGTGTAGAGATTTGGGAACGTAGGGATTTGGGGATGTAGAGATTTGGGAACTTGAGAATTCGGGAATTTACCTATTTGGGGATGTGAGGAGTTGGAGACGTGAGAATTTGGGGACGTGGAAATTTGGAAATTTAGCTATTTGGGGACGTAGAAATTTGGGGGTGTAGAGATTTGGGGATGTGGGAGTTGGGGGGCATAGAAATTTGGGGATGTAGAGATTTGGGGACTTGGGAATTGGGGGACGTGGGAATTTGGGGACTTGAGAAGTTGGGGGACGTGAGAATTTGGGGTCTAAGGAATTTGGGGACTTGGGAATTTGGAGACATGGGAATTTGGAGGCGTAGGAATTTGGGGACTTGAGAATTTGGGGACGTGGGAATTTGGAGACTTGGGAGTTGGGGGACGTAGGGATTTGGGGACTTGGGAATTTGGGGACGTAGGGATTTGGGGACTTGGGAATTTGAAGAAGTGGGAATTTGGAGACTTGGGAGTTGGGGAACGTAGAAATTTTCCGTTGTAGAGATTTGAGGACGTAGGGATTTGGGGACGTAGAGATTTGGGGATGTGGGAGTTTGGAGACATAGAAATTTGGTGGTGTAGAGATTTGGGGACGTAGAGACTTCAGTATTTAGAAATTTGCAAATGTAGATATATGGGTATGTAGGTACTTCAGAATTTCCAAATTTCAGAACCTAAGAATTTTGAACTCTATCTACTTGGTGATGTAGAATTCGTACATATTTGAATTTGAAGATTTCCAAAAGAAAATCATTCCTCCCAAAAATTCGACTACCTAATTTCAAGGCTACCAGTTACTCACACATTACAGATAGCCCTTAACTAAAAAACTTGAAAGCTTACATCCCAATGGTTATAACAACATGATGTCTATAGTAAAACTTCATAAACAACGTCCAACCCATTTCAGCCTCCCCCAACCTCAAAATTCAAAATCACTCCCCAAATGTCAAAGTATTAAAACGAATCCTCCCTAATAAAAAAGATATGGAATCGGGACATAGAAATAGCCTGTTTCCGGCAAACAGCACAGGTCAGCGATGATCCACGGCACGAAACGCGTTAAAAAGTAATGGAACATCGTGTTTCGCATACATATTTCGAGGCAGTAAGGGTCGGCCCACCGATGCGCCGCTCCTGTCAATAACTCATCCTTTCAATTTTCCGCGTTATCCGGTTAACGCCATTCATCCGGCCGTTTCGTGTTTCGGTGGCGGATCCGGCCGAGAGTGTTGGCACGGTCGAGCAAACCCGTCCAATAATTGTCAGTCCACCGATCGAGCACAAGGTGATCCCGATTTGCAGATTTTTTACGCGCGATTGCTCCGTAATCGGACGCGACAACGTTCTTTCACTTTCTCCTTATTCTCTGTTCTTTTTCATTTCGATGTTCGATGAACGGGAAACGCGCTAATTGTAGCGTAGACTTCGTATTTTGTCGATTTTTGTGCTTTGAGGATTTTTATTACGATGACAATTTTATATGTGCCTTGAGGATTTTTATTACGATGACAATTTTATATGTGTTTTGAGGATTTTTATTACGATGACAATTTTATATGTGCTTTGAGGATTTTTATTACGATGACAATTTTATATGTGACGACACCTGAGGGTTTTTAGGGCGAAATTAATAAACTCGACGTGATTTGTACTGGGCTATGGGATCAAAATTAATAAGCCTTTGTCAGGATTTCTACTTTGAGAGAAATTTCTGGATTGTACGGTTTTTACCCTTTTGTGAGTCAAAATTAATAACGGAGCTTTGTCACGATTCCTATTTTACTTTGGGAGAAATTTCTGGATTGCCCCGGTTTTTAGCGTCGTGAGTCAAAATTAATAACTGGGGGTTGAGGCTTTTTGTAGGAATTTTTAATAATTGGATTTTTTTGTAATTTAATGGTTTAGTATGGAAAATTTCTGGGTTATTATTGTCTCAGTTTTTACCCTCTCACGAGTCAAAATTAATAACTGGATGTTGAGACTTTCACCCTTTCATGGGTAGAAATTTATAATTATTATTACGATTGCTTTCATGGACCAATATCAATAACTGGATTTTGTTATAATTTCTAGGTGGTCCATTACAAAATAAAATTTCTGTGTTAATTTTGTCTCAGTTTTTACCCCCACGAGTCAAAATTAATAACCGAATATTGAGGCTTTCACTCCTTCATGAACACAAATCTATAATTATTTTCATAAGTACTTTCATGGCTAAATAACAACAACCGAATGTCGTAATTTTTATATTTCCCTGAATTACAGTTACAAGTTACACAAAATTACATGTCACAATTCTTAGAGGGGTAGAAATACATATTTATTTAAAAATTCTGACTCATAAATAATAGATTACATCTTTAGTCAAGTCACGTTTTTTACCCTTCTAGGGGTACAATGTGCGATTAAATATTATTACGATTTCTATCTATTTAGGTCTACATTTCTAATTACGTATGTATTACTACCCTTACAAGAGTTGTAACTCGCAATTTATTAAGTGTTATCATTTTTAGCTAGACGTTACTTACAAATCTTATGAGTTCATCGTCCATTTTTCTTACTTTCATTATTATATATTATTAATGTATTATAAAGGTTTCTTAAATGCAGTTAAGAAATGAACATGTAATTTGTATCATACTAATATTGAATTTTTTTAAATGAACATCTAAGTACCTGACTTTTATTAAATTATATAATATAGACACTTAAATACCTTGCTGATATTAAATTATTTAGTATGAACACTTAAGTACCTTGCCAATATTAAATTTTTTTAAATGAACATCAAATTACCTGGCTTATATTAAATAATGTAATATGAATACTTAAATACCTTGCTGATATTAAATTATTTAGTATGAACATTTAAGTACCTTGCTAATATTAAATTTTTTTAATTGAACATCAAATTACCTGGCTTATATTAAATAATGTAATATGAATACTTAAATACCTTGCTGATATTAAATTATTTAGTAGGAACATTTAAGTACCTTGCTAATATTAAATTTTTTTAAATGAACATCAAATTACCTGGCTTATATTAAATTATATAATATGAATACTTAAATACCTTGCTGATATTAAATTATTTAGTATGAACACTTAAGTACCTTGCTAATATTAAATTATATAATATGGACACTTAAATATCTTGCTAATATAAAATTATTCAGTATGAACACTTAAGTACCTTGTCCATATTAAATTATTTAATATGAACACCTAATTATCTCACTTATATTGAATTATTTAGTATGAACATTTAAGTGCCTTATCATTATTAAATTATCTAATATGAACACCTAACTACCTGTCTTGTATTAAATTATTTAATATGAACATCTAATTATCTCACTTATATTGAATTATTTAGTATGAACATTTAAGTGCCTTATTATTATTACATTATCTAATATGAACACCTAACTACCTGTCTTGTATTAAATTATTTAATATGAACATCTAAATAACAATTCAATAAATTACTCACAATTCCCAATTCACCTATACAGCCCCAAAAATCTCGAAGACCATACCTGAAACAAATAAAGCACATCATTAATCTCAATACGTGTCCAATTAAATAAAAGAAGTTTCAAAAAAAAAACCCGATGAAAAGTAACAAATGAACACTTGCTAATTAAAAAGCCTATCGAAACCGACAATTTCAAGTTCTTTCCGAAAACAGGCTCAAGAGAAACCGCTAATAAGAGATCAACGAGCAATTTCGATTCACCGAAATCGTCGAAACGGTAGGACACTAATTGGCGTTTCCACCGGCTGCACAGCGCACGCGAATTCGATCGGTTAATTAATTAAGAGTCCCTGTTCCGCACCCTGGACCGTGTGCACTCGATAAATGGAACGTAAGCTTCTCCCTTTTCCCTCTTTCGTGGCTGGATTCTAACCAACCCCGTCTCGTTTCGTCTCGTTTCGTTAATTTCCAGGATTCTTTCGCGAAATTAACGCTCTTTCATTTTTCTCGTTTCTTGTTGCTCTCGTTTTGCCGGATCGGAAGGGGACGCGGAATTTTGATGCGTTCGCGCGATTTTTTGGTGGAGATGCGCAGTGATTTTTAATTGAAGAAGTTTTGTGGGTGGAATTTTGGAGATTTGGAGGTGCAGGTTTAGAAATTGGGAAATTTGGAAATTTGGGGATGAGAATTTGGGGAATTGGAAATTTGATAATATAGGGATTTGGAATTTTATGGATTTGGCATGTGAGAATTGGGGGTTTGAGAATTTGGGGATTTGAGAATTTTGAGATGTGAGAATTTGGGGATGTGAGAAATTTGGGGTGTGAGAATTTGGGGGTGTGAGAAATTAGGGGTGTGAGAAATTGGGAGTGTGAAAATTCGGGTATTTGAGAATTTGGAAATTTGAAAATTTGGGAATGTGAGAAATTGGGGGTGTGAGAAATTAGGGGTGTGAGAAATATGGGGTTGTGAGAAATTGGGAGCGTGAGAAATTGGGAATGTGGGAACTCGGGTATTTGAGGATTTGGAAATTTGAAAATTTGGGAATGTGAAAAATTGGGGGTGTGAGAATTTGGAAATGTGAGAATTAGTAAACTTGAGAACTCGGAAAAGTGAGAATTAGTGAGCTTGAGAACTCAAAAAAGTGAAAATTAGTAAACTTAAGAATTTGAGTCCTCTGCAAATTTAAAAATGCCAAATTTCTAAAAATTTTAACCCTCAAAAATTTAACAATCTCTAAATATAAAAATTTGCAAATTCCAAATTTTTTAACTTGTCCACAAGCGTTTATCAGGGACAAACCAGGTGCTACCAGTGATTTCGTGACGAGGGAACAAGCTCGTCACGGAAGGATTTTTGCGTGGAATCCTCCGCGGTCGATTTCGATCACGGTAATTTGCGACGACGAGATTAAGCTACTTTGCAATTTTATGCGCTGTCGACTGGCCGTTAATTCGCACACTGTCCACCAGGCTTTATCAATAATATCGCGCCGTCGAACATTTATTCGCAGCTTAATCCGATTACGATATAAATATTACTGGCGTCGATCGTTTTAATCGAAGAATGGTATTCCCGACCTGTCGTATATCATTGGGTGATTCTTTTATGGTTAGGCATCATTATGGGTAGACAGTTCAATATTACTCATATGTTACATATGTGAACTGGAGTATATATTAGATGTCACACATATGAGATGGAGTATGTTACATGGTGCACGTATGAACTGGAGTATATGTTAGTTGTTACACATATGAACTGGAGCATATGTCACATGTTACACATATGAGCTGAAGTATATGTTACATGTTACACATATGAATTGGGGCATATGTTAGATACTACACATATGAGCTGGAGTATATGTCACATGTTACACGTATGAACTTGAGTATGTTACATGTTACACATATGAACTCAAGTATGTTACATGTTACACATACAAACATGAATATGTTACATGTTACACATATAAACTTGAATATGTTACATGTTACACATATGAACTACAATATATTACATGTTACACATACGAACTCAAGTATGTTACATGTTACATATATGAACAAGAATATGTTACATGTTACACATGTGAATTCGAGTATGTTATATGTTATGCATATGAACTGGAATATAACATATTAAACATCAAACGAACAACCAGAGATCATTAAATTATGAGATTAATATCGAGTAGATTAAACAGAAGTAATTTTATACCAATTCATAACAGCACTCTGTAACTTTAACCCGAGTGCAAGCTTAACACAATTAATCGTAAAATAGCTCGTTGAGAAAATGATCATTCATAATCGTTAATGCTTTCAATCCAACAAAAACTTCTATTTTCTAAAAACACGTATAAATCTATCGATCCCGTTGGTAATCCTATATTTAATTTCCCCCGAATAATCAAGGAGAAAACGAGATTTAATAACCCGGCTGATGAATCGAATTTTCAAAATATGCCAAATGTTAATATTAAATTGATTTAATAATCCCCGTAATTATTTTCCCTGATCATTTCAGCTAATGCATTAAAACGAATTGAACGATATCGGACGATCAATCTTCCGCGGGTTAAATCTTGAATCGCTACAATTTCTTAGCAGCCATTCTTCACGATCACGGTAATCGCTTTTCTCTTTCAAATATTCATTCCGGGTTCATTAAAAAGCCGCCAAGGAATCGGGGCTTCGAATTCGAACGCTTAACTTCGTTTCTTCCGGATTACTCTTCCAATTAATCTTCCGAAAAAGGGAATAAAGGGGACGCATTAAAAAGTTCGCGTTACACGATCCATCACTCGGGAATCGATCAAACGTTTCGAGGAATTGAAAGGACGCGGAAGAAAACAACGCCGCGGAATAAGTTAACGCGTAAAGAGCACGGTATAAAGATTTATCGACGACAATTTGCGACGACTTCCGCCGCGAATCACCGAGCTTGCACGAGGAAAAAGCTTTTCGCGTTAACGAGCTCGACCTCTCGCAAAAACTGTGATTTGTCACTGGCCCACGATACGTCATCCACTTCCGCCAACCTCTAACCGCTTTTTCTTTTTCTTTCCCTTTCTTTCCCAACAAAGATTGTTGCTTTTAACGCCTTCGCGGATGTACGCCCATTTTCACCCGCCAATTTTTAGTACTTCATTATTCTATCACGTATTCCATCATATGTTCTCGTTAGCAAGTAACTGGTTCAATTGTGAGCTACGATATTTTATTTTATAAGTGATGGACTTAGTATGTAATTTTTGGGGCTGTTGAAGTAATATTCAAGGTTTGATGACGTTTCATACATAATTATATGACGCTTCATATGTACATTTCATATGTTCACATATGATATATTTTATGCATTTGCTATATTCACATATGATATTTTATGCATCTGCTACAATTACATTTAGTAAACCTTATGCATCCGCTGTAGTTGGAATATTTATATTTGATACACTTCATGTGTTCACTATATTCACATATGTTATAGTGAACATCACATGTGTCTACATTAGAAATATTTTATACATTTCATATATTTGATGAACCTGATACATTGGTTATATATAATTTATGTATCTGCCACATTTGCTACATACCTGATATATGTCATGTGTCTGCTATACTCACATATGACATATGTTATGCATCTGATACATTCACATTCAATATATTTGATGTATATGTATACACATATCAAGTCTAAATGTATCAAATGCAGTCTAAAAAATCATATTGTATATCAAATATAAGTACACACCTACCATATGTGCATTTAAAGCACTTTATGTATCCAGTTCATATGTAACATATGAATACATCATATTCACCACGTTCATATTCCAATAAACTACATCTACTATATAAAGTATCATATTTAATGCATTCAAAGTACCTAAAGCACTAACTCACATACTTCACATGACGCAGTGCACATACATCACTACTCTTCGCTAAAACCTATACGACTTCACATATGCATACAGTATTTCGGACAGGGTTAAACCACGGAAAAATAAGGTTTGTTGTTCGTAGCTTCTTCCTCACTTCATTCAGCATTTATACGATCTCTGGTTGGGAATATTTTTCTTCATAGAGGAGCGCCGGGACGGCAGTAATTCAAGGGAACACGCTTTGCCCCGGCCTAACAGCGAGCTTTATTTCCTTACTACGAATTCCTCCCTGGAGAACTTTCCAGCGCGCTTCTTCCTGCTCCTTTGTTTCCATACTTCGAGTGCAGCAAAGTTCCAAAGGATGAGCTTAACGAGGCAGCTAGTCGGTTAGAAATTAGACAGGTGCTTTTTAAACCACCAATGGAAATGGAGGAACACTGTTTTCTGTCATGTTCACAAAATTAATCCACATGTTTAGCTAATTTATTTTTAACAAACTGTGTCTCGTATTATTTGTAGTTTTACAGAAAAACTGATGCAAAAATCAATGGTCTTTAAAATACATATGTCTGTGGCACATATGTGTAACACACATGTGTATCTACATATGCTTACAGTATGTGACAGTAAGATATACATAGTATAACATACATATACGTTGTATAAACTTTATAGACTTCAACTTTGCAGTAGAAAGTTTTCAAACGATCATAAACATGTACTTGTTAATTTGTAGACAGAATAGTACATTGCAAAAGTGGACCTCCACGTACCACATGTGAATCAACGATTAACCTTCATGTCATCAATAAATCCCATAAATGAAAAATCGCTAGATGGGCTAGCGAGAAAGAGATTATTTTTTACGTAACTACATCATGTACCTAACATATGTATAACTCCTCAATGAGCTAATCAATTATCATACGATGTAGAACCTAAATCTGATCACAACGTAAACGAGCTATCGATACATAATCTTTCACATCCTCTAACGACAAAAATTTTTCACATAACTACACCGTGTATTTTTACAACGAGTTCGTCAATTATCGTACAAGATGAATCTCATCAAGCCGTAAACGAGCCATCGATACGAAATCCCACATCCTCAATCTCGAGGACTCGTACTTGAAATCGCTTATCCTACCAGTAGACTTCTTCCGGTCGAAATTTGATGAAACCCTCGAACGAAGCTGTCTGGCCTCCGGTGAAGCCAGGAAACCCGGGTACAATTTCTCCTTTTGCCGGAATTTCTACGATAACAGCCTGCGGCCGACCTCCAGCTACATCGGCGAGAGTGTCGTTGAAAATGGCCTTAATCTTCGACGTGGCTTGCTGCTCGTGGAACCGTCGCGTTGCGAATAAGGCTCTCCCCTTTCTCGAGATGATACCTTCTTCTTATGACGCTCTTGGCTATCGCATTTACGATGCCCGTTATATACCGGTCTTGCGAACGGTCGATTATTAAATTTTCCTCCCGTTCCCGGGACGCTTTGTGACTCCGGCAACGACGCTTTTCATCGAGAAGCCACGTCAAGGTAAACGTTCGCCAGGGAAAGGTCAGTATGGGCCATTGACTCGTACCGAATTTCCGATTTTAATCGTTTCATGCAATTTCACTTTTATACATCTGATGTCTTCGGAGAATAAAACAAAGATAAATGTATCTGAACGAACTTCGAGTAATTTCTCGAATACCTTGCAATTCGTTTATATCGAAATTACGAACAGTGTCAGAAATATTTGAAAATGCAATGGCAAAGCGATTGGGAGCAGTAAACTAATTGGCGGGACTGGGAAGGGAATGTAACGAAAAGAAGCGAGTGGAAACAGGCTTACGGTGAATAAAGCTTTAACAAAGCTTCTTGAAATAACAGTAGTTCGTCAAACTGCGAAAGAAGCAAAGTGAATCCGGCGTTCCATCGACGAGATCGATCAACCGGAAGGAACAGGAGCGAGCACGAAAGCGATTCGAAATTCGAGGTCCGTTCCCCTCCAGATCGAATAATCAAGCGGCAGAAGGAAAAAAGCTCGAGGCTTTCAGCCGAAAGTTTACCGAAAGCGAGGCAAAAGCTGCTCGGGGCTGTTCCTAGCCGGTGGTTGCTTGCTCTCGGTCTTTTTCTTTCCGTCTCGCAGCCGCGTGGAAATTAAATTTTACATCTCGCTCGTGTCTCGCCGCCATTGTGTCGAATGTTCTTTGCAAAATGAAGGAAACGAAGAGGAACGGCTTCGAACCGGAGACTTTCGAAAGATTCCCCGGCGTTCTCGTTTTTCTTTCGACGACCGGAACTTTTTGCCGTTCAAATGAATTCGACGGCAGCTTTTCAACCGCGACGAAACCATTGAATTATGTATAAGGAATAAATAAAGCCGGATGAACGAAATTGCACGTGGCACGCGTCACGATTTCAATTTTTCCGACTGCGTTCGTTGCTTTACGTGCACGGAATTAAAATCCCTTGTGTAACCGAATTTACACGGGCGCCATAGATCACTGTGTTTTCTATTACTTCATTTTTCACGAATTTTGAGATACGAATTTTGTTGTGGATGCGGAGGTCTTAGGCATAGCTTCACTTGATTCACTTGATTTTTCCATGTAATGGTTCAGTTTCAGTGGACGTCATTCAGTTCAGTTGAGTGTCATCGATTACACAGTGCCATGGCTCTACTAACTCTTGTATTTAATGCCATGTATTGTTTGAAGAAATTATTTTTGAACGTATAGGATCACATTCAATGTACAGGTGTCAGTATAGTACACGATAATTTTATACAGTAATGTATGAATATGCGACAAATGTCGTTTGCTATAATTACTAAACGGTGAGAGCACGATAGGTAGGAACCTCTTAGGCACGACGAGTCACTATAGTGGCTTTCTCGAATGTCATCATAGATCACATAGCGCCACTATAGTGGCTCACTCAACTGGCTCACTTGCTCACCGTTTCGATTCAATGATCTTTTCATATCTTTTGATTCGCACCTTTTTGCCTTCACCACGTTCTGCAAGAATATTAACGAATCCCACAAAAAGTACATTACATGTAAAAAAGGTAACAGTAGTTTGTGCACTATGCACTTTGCACTAATACATATTGAAACATTTGGAAATTTTGTGATTTTCTAAAAAAGTAAATTGTCAAAGTTAAAGTATATCTTTGGTATTTAATCATGAAAAACATTCCAATTAACACTACTCGAACTCTACCGAGAAGCAGAGTAAATTTCAGCCTAAGATTGGTCAGCAAAATGCATAGTCCTTAGAGGTTTGTCAACGCGCTTAATTTACATGAAATTGTGTGAAACAGTAATTATGTGAACTTGTACTGTTAGATTTTATATGAAATGCTTGTTGCATGAGGTGCTTGTTAGATGAAATCATGCGAAATGTTAGTTATACCAAATTGGATGAAGCGTCAAGTACGCGAAACTATGTGAAATATTAATTAAATTATATCATAGGAAACATTAATTATAGGAAGTTAGATGCGGTATTAGTTACACGAAATTATGTGAACTATTAGTTACGTGAAATCATATGAAACATTAATTATACGAAACCGTAATTATGTGGAATTATATTAACGATTAGTTACATGAAATTGTGGGAGCCATTAATTGTATCCAATTATACAATCGTGCAAAATTATAAAACATACAATTATATAAAATTATATATTAAATTAAATAAAATGAAGTTACACGACAAGTTACTTAGATGAAATTATATAAAACATTATATAATAAATTAAATAAAATGAAGTGATATGAAAAGTTGCTTAGATGAAATTATATAAAACATTACATATTAAATTAAATAAAATGAAATTATATGAAAAGTTACTTAGACGAAATTATATAAAACATTAGTTGAAACAAATTCCATGAACTGCTTGCCACACGAAGCTGCATGAAACACGAGTTTCACGAAGTCACGAAGAAGTTGTGTAAAGTCAAACGAAATACTAGATATATGAAATTACATGAAATTAGTAGAAATGTAGTTTGTACCAAAGTATCGGATTCGTTATTTAATCATAAATGAGAAAACGTGGACCTGTGTAGACGTAAACTTAAGACAGTGTAGATCGAGGAGAAACGTAGACCTAAGGGAAACCTAAACCTGAGAATGTAGACCCAGAGGAATGATGTATCAGAAAGCTGGTTAGACCAGAGTAAAGTCTGGACTAAGGTAAAATCCAAATCTAGTGAAATGTAGACCCAGAGGAATGAGTAGATACAGGAGAAAGTTAGTTAGCTCTAATATCGAAATATAGGAAAGCTATATTTAGTGAGAATGACTTAAGAAAATGTATAGATACATTAGGAAGTTAGTCCTAGGTGAAATCTAGATTGAGGTAAAATATTTAGTGAGAAGTTAGATAGATAGATATAACAGGAAGATCTAGATATAATATACACCCAGATAATAGCTAAATCTAGTAATGTAGACTAGAAAATGTAGATAAAGAAGAGTATAAACACAGGAAGCTAGTTGGACCAGATATAATCTAGGTCAAAGTAAAACTAAAAACAGTGAGAACGTAGACCTAGACAAACAGATACAGCAAGTAATTAGTACCATGTAGAATGTAGACCAGAGGAAAAACTGAATCTAGTGAGAATGTAGATCCAGATGGACGTACAGATATAACAGGAAGCTAGTTAGACCCGGATATAATCTAGACCAAAGTAAAACCTTAACAGTGGGAACCCAGAGAAGTATGTAGACAGCAGAACTAGTCAACTCTATATACAACCTAGCAAGGTAAAACCTGAACCTAGCGACAATGTAGATACAGATGAAGGTCTGGATACGACAACAAGCTACTTGAACCCAGATATCATCTACGCCAAAGTAAAATCCAAAAACAGTAAAACCCTAAGGAACGTACACATAAACTCAGCCCCAAGTAAAATCTAGATCAAGGTAAACCCAGTGAGAATGTAGATCCCGATGAACGTACAGATACAGTAATCTATTTATACCCAGACCAAAATAAAAGCTAAAAACAGTGAGAATGATACAGCCATGTAAAATGCAGACCAAAGTAACCTAAATCCACCGAGTGCAGATAAAACTATCCTTAAAAAAAAAATAGAGCAGATAAAGCTTATAGTTTATGGAATATCACGCGATGGAATTTCACGCGATGGAATTCCACGTGATGGAATATCACGCGATGGAATTCCACGCGATGGAATTCCACGCGATGGAATATCACGCTATGGAATTCCACGCGATGGAATATCACGCGATGGAATTCCACGCGATGGAATATCACGCGATGGAATTCCACGCGATGGAATATCACGCGATGGAATATCACGCGATGGAATATCACGCGATGGAATATCACGCGATGGAATATCACGCGCTGGAATTCCACGCGATGGAATATCACGTGATGGAATATCACGCGATGGAATTCCACGCGATGGAATATCACGTGATGGAAATCCACGCGATGGAATATCACGCAATGGAATTCCACGCGATGGAATATCACGTGATGGAAATCCACGCGATGGAATATCACGCGATGGAATTCCTCGCGATGGAATATCACGCGATGGAATGTCACGTGATGGAATTCCACGCGATGGAATATCACGCGATGGAATTCCACGCGATGGAATTCCACGCAATGGAATTCCACGCGATGAAATATCACGTGATGGAATATCACGCGATGGAATTCCACGCGATGGAATATCACGCGATGGAATTCCACGCGATGGAAATCCACGCGATGGAATATCACGTGATGGAAATCCACGCGATGGACTATCACACGATGGAATTTGATACAAAGGAATTCCACACGATGGAATTTGATGCTATGGAATCCCACGCGATGGAACTATAAGCTTTCCGAAAGCTTATAGTTGTTCACTCGGTATCCTTTAAGTGCCAGAATACCAATATCCTCTTTACAATTAAAAGCGGCAGTAGTTCGAAGCGTTTTAAAAACACCTAACGCAAGTAGCAAGTAGCAGAAGAGTGGTAAGCAAATAATCCAATCAGGTTCCGTCGTCCACGGAGGCTTTCACGGTCCATAGTTGGCGAGAATTCTTTCGTCGGGTAAAAGACCAAGGAGAAAAAAAAGAAGATCCGATTCGTGGAAGCAAGAACGGGAAAGCTCGTGTTTTTCCTTCGTTCCGGCTTTCTATGGACTTCTTCGCGAGTCCTTCTGTGTATACACCCGTTCCTTTCTTCCTTCCATTTCCGCCGTTTTCCAACCCCCACCCCCCGTACACATCGTTGCCACTCCTTTCCCCTTCGTTCGCGAGACCGTAATTTCCCGTGATTAATAATCCCCTTTTCACCGGCAGCTCCCTCGTTCCTGAAACCTGGATGCTGTCTGCTGCAGAGAATTATCGATGCGCTGGATCATCGTCATCGATGCGTTCGATTATACGAGAATGTGAGAAAATGCGACGTTAAAGGGACTCGGAAGATGCCTGTCATCCGCACAGAACCTTTCAGACCCCTTTTTGTAATCAAGGATAATGATCTTCGCTGAACGAACAGCTTTATTTTGTGGGGCGAAGTTTGGGAATTCAGGAAGTTTGGAATTTTGGGATTCGAGGATCTCAAGTGTTGAAAGTGGGAATTTGGGGTGGGGATTGAAGTTTTGAAGTTGGTGAAATTTGAGAGTGAAGAGTTTGGAAGGGGAATTAAGGGGTTTGGAATTTGAAGCTTTGAAGTTGGGAGATGGAAATTTGGGATGTGGGAATTGGATGGTTTAGAGTTGGGGTGATGGAAATTTGGGGATTTGAAGATTTCATATTTTAGAGTTGGGCTGATGGAAATTTGGGGGTTTGAAAATTTGATATTTTGAAATTAGGGTAATGGAAATTCGGAGATTTGGAAATTTTATGCTTTACAGTTGAGGTGATGGAAATTTGGGGGTATGAAAATTTGATATTTTGAAATTGGGGTGATGAAAATTTGGGGGTTTAAAAATTTTATGCCTTACAGTTGGGGTGATGGAAATTTGGGGATTTGAGAAATCGCTATTTTAGAATTGGGGTGATAGAAATTTAGGGAGCGAAGAATTTGAAGCTTTGAAATTGGGGTGATAGAAATTTGATCGCTTGAGTATCTGAAATTTTGAAATTGGGGTGATGGAAATTTGGGGATTTGAAAATTTTATGCTTTACAGTTGGGGTAATGGAAATTTGGGAATTTGGGAAACTGATATTTTAGAATTAGAGTGATAGAAAATCAGGGAGCGAAGAATTTGAAGCGTTGAAATTGAGGTGATAGAAATTTGATCGCTTGAGTATCTGAAATTTTGAAATTGAGGTGATGGAAATTTGGGGATTTGAAAATTTCATGCTTTACAGTTGGGGTAATGGAAATTTGGGGATTTGAGAAATCGCTATTTTAGAATTGGGGTGATAGAAATTTAAGGAGCGAAGGATTTGAAGCTTTAAAATTGGGATGATGGACATTGGAGGTTTTAAAGATTTGATATTTTAAAGTTGGTGTGATAGAAATTTGGGACGCACCGCCTTCCACCTACATTCCTTTCAGTCCGAACGAATAATGCAACCTCCTGAAGTAACCACTCGAAACATTTGTCCATTATTCTTCAACTCAACTACTCTGCGTAACCTAATACGTCCTACCGCCAAAACTACCTGTGAGTCTAGCAATCCATTTTTCTTTTTTGATCACTTGTCAGACCCTTAACCCCTTGCACTATGACTTATCTGTCAGGTGCGTCAGTCAGACCTGACTAATTACAGCTACAATATTAAAACAGACAAAAAAATTTGATATGTTATGTCAGTATGTTATTATACAATCGTTGACTATGCAAATTGTAATTGGACTCGAATTCCAAATTGAAGCGTATTAAAAATTCGAGTAAAATTGATCACAGCCGAAGTACGAGTGCGTCACGAGTCAGACTGCTCAAAATAGTGCAGAGGATTAAATTACCCTCCCAGTTATACAATTTATAATAGTTCATTTTTGAATGGTCCAGTCATACCCGCGGGTCAGCCTCTTATTCCCAAACTTCTGGGCTGCCCACAGTATATCACGTTCAATAGTTGTACGACGATAGGAGGTCGCGCGTAAATTTTTGGATCACGTAGCGCGATATAATACGTGCCAGAAATATCGATACCCCCACCCACGGTATACCGTCATTAGGGAAGGGGTGGCCGAGGGGTTGTGCTATCAGTTTTCAACGTTCAAGCGATTATGCAAATCAGCCCGTCGACAATTATTCCGAATTAAATCGAATTCTTAATCGTGACCGGAATTCTGGGGAATTGAAGCAGCAAGCGGTCTTACGCTCACTGTATTTGGAAATTTCAAGCTTTGATTCTGTTGAGCTTTGGGGAAAATTTTCAAATCTTTCAATTTGTAATTTTTCGAATGTATACAATTTTTCAATTCTTGAATAGAATTTCAGGATTTTTCGAATTTTTAAAGTTTAGTTTTCAGATATAGTTGTAAAATTGTGTATTGGAAAATTTCAGGGCTTCCAGATTTTTTAATTTCTAAATTTTAGAATTTTCAATTTTTGTAATTTGTAACTCATCAAATTCTCGAATGTCTAAATTCTAATATTTCGCGAATTTCTAAATTTCTAAATTTTTAAATCACCAGATTCTGAAATTTCCGAATTCCAAAATTCCCCAAATTTCTAAATCACAAAATTTTCATATCTCCGAATTCCAAAATTCCCCAAATTCCTGAATCACCAAATTCTCAAATCTCCGAATTCCAAAATTCCCCAAATTCTCAAATCTCCGAATTTCAAAATTCCCCAAATTCTCAAATCTCCGAATTCCAAAATTCCAAAATTCCCCAAATTCTCAAATTTCCGAATTCCAAACTTTCCCAAATTCCTAAATCACCAAATTCTCAAATCTCCGAATTCCAAAATTCCCCAAATACCTGAATCACCAAATTCTCAAATCTCCGAATTCCGAAACTCCCCAAATTCCTGAATCACCAAATTCTCAAATCTCCGAATTCCAAAATTTCCCAAATTCTCAAATCTCCGAATTCCAAAATTTCCCAAATTCCTAAATCACCAAATTCTCAAATCTCCGAATTCCGAAACTCCCCAAATTCCCGAATCACCAAATTCTCAAATCTCCGAATTCCAAAATTTCCCAAATTCTCAAATCTCCGAATTCCAAAATTCCCCAAATTCCTGAATCACCAAATTCTCAAATCTCCTAATTCCAAAATTTCCCAAATTCCTAAATCACCAAATTCTCAAATCTCCGAATTCCCAAATTTCCCCAATTTTCAAATTTTCAAATTCCCCAACCTCCAATATTCCACCTCTCCTAAATTCAAAAATTTCCAAATTCCCAACTTGTAAAACTTCCCAAAGAACCCATATCCATCGAGTGTACCGTCGGAATCGCCGTTTCATCTCGAATTTAATCGTAATGCTTCCAAAGCAGGATTTCGACGAAATGAAGAGAAACCGCGATAAAGCCCCCGCTAAGACAAACACGGCAAGATTATTCAAATTGTAGGTAACGAATAACAGAAAACAGGAGACATTTACATTTTGAACCGGTGAGTTTCTCTGTGTCCCTTCGGTGAAATCGTTTGTTGCTCGGTTAAGTGACATAATTTCGAGAAAACTGGCTTCGGTTAATTACGCGTCGTTCGTGAATTAACAAACCATCTCGCGTTCTCAAAGCGTTCGCTATAGGAGAAAGTCCCACTTTGAACGTCGGTAATTCATAGGATATTGCCGTTTTCGTGACATATATTTCGTTTGCACTTCACAGTCCTTTTCGACGATGAAGAGTGGTCGTGGATCATGGAAAACTGTCTTAAAACTTCGTTGCTGCAAAATCTGCCGTTTCAGATCTCCACAAGATTTTCCTTAACGAGATCGACCATTTAAGTACGTTCATTTTTTATTTATTTTTAGTTTGGCAGATATCGGACTTCTTTTCAAGAGCGGTGCTTTTATAGATTTAAGGGTTTCCGAATTTTTTAACTCGGGTCTGAAAATATTTTTAAATATTTTAGTATTAAGGGGTGATTTTTGTGGATTATACTCTTTTATATTTTTAGATCTATAAGTTTGAAAATGTTGGAGAGCTTGTATTACGGTGTTTTTGGAGATTGAAACTTTTGCAAGTACAAATTTTCAAATTCATAAATTCTCAGGTTATTAAGCTTCTATAATTCTTAAGTTTCTGAACATTTAAACTTCTACGCTCTTAAATTTCTGGATTCTTAAACTTTTTAATTCATAATTTCCGTTAGCAACAAAGCACACTATAACGCGACGCGTTGTACGAATATACAAGTCGTAGAATTGGCGTAACGCAACGGGGAATATTGCGTGCGGATTATACGCGTTCGAGCCGAAGCGGAATATCGGCGCGGGCGAGCGAGCGAGGACGAACACGTGAGCGGATTCTCGCGGTAATGAACGCGGGCTGGCGCGAATCGGCCTCCTAGTTAACGATTACGAGCCACAGCTCGTATTGTTCGCGACTAGAAAACAATAGAACAATGGGTGATAGAGTGGATTAAGCGCATCCCCCTGCAATAATACGCGGGAACGTTCAAAAAGGTCTGCAAATCGTTCACTATTTGTTTGTCACAAGTGCTTTTTCACGAGGCTTCGTGTTACGCTTCGCACTCTTCGAAATTGGTCACTTACTGTAATTAACAGGAGGATGGTAGCTCAAATATTAACAGGAAGATTATGGAGGCAAATGAGTGGTCTGGAGTTTAGGAATACTTTAAAGGTAAGGTCTGATTAATCATTTAGTTAGTTATGTTTGTAGGTATTTGGGTTGGGGATGGTTTACGTTGGGTAAGTAACTGGTGCTGGTGGATCTACATCCCTAAGTACTTAAGGCTTCATAGCAGTATATAGTTAAAGTTCTATATGGCCAAATCTCCATTTCTACATCTCCATTTTGAAGGCCTTATATGACCAAGTCGTTACATTCTCAAATCTCTACATCTCGAAGTAGCTACATTTCCAAATCTCTTTGATTCCACATATTCATATCCCTACATCTCCATATCTTTACATTGCCACATATCTACATCTCCACATCACTAAACCTCTACATCATCAAATCTCCACATTCTCACATCTTAACATCACCAAATCTCCACGTCCTGATATCTCCATGTCCCAACATCTCAACATCACCAAATCTCCACATGACCAAATCTCCACGTCCTCAAATCCCCACATCCCCAAATCTTCACATCTCCATATCTTCACGTCCTCAAATCTCCACATCCCCAAATCTCCACATCTCAAAATCTCCACGTCCCCAAATCTCCACATACCCAAATCTCCACATCTCCAAATCTCCACATTCCCAAATCTCCACGTCCCCAAATCTCCACATACCCAAATCTCCACGTATCCAAATATCCACATCTCCAAATCTCCACATTCCCAAATCTCCACGTCCCCAAATCTCCACGTCCCCAAATCTCCACATACCCAAATCTCCACATCTCCAAATCTCCACATTCCCAAATCTCCACGTCCCCAAATCTCCACATACCCAAATCTTCACATCTCCATATCTCCACATCACTAAATCTCCACATCCCCAAATTTCCACGTCCTCAAATCTCCACATATCCAAATTTCCACGTCCTCAAATCTCCACATCTCCAAATCTCCACATTCCCAAATCTCCACATCTCCAAATCTCCACATCCCCAAATCTCCACATCACCATATCTCCACATCCCCAAATCTCCACATCCCCAAATCTCCACATCCCCAAATCTCCACATCACCATATCTCCACATCACCATATCTCCACATCCCCAAATCTTCACATCCCCAAATCTCCACATCCTCTAATCTCCACATCCCCAAATCACATATACCGATGCATACAAACTCATCTCCACAAAGAGAAAATTTATTTAGAATTATGTCATCTACAACCCCTTTTCACCAGTGATGATACCTAATGTGAGAAGCCCTGTACATCGACTTGCAAATTTCAGTATTTATACAATTTAAAAAAAAGTAATATTCAAAAGCAAACGCTAAAGCAATATTATCTGTATTTGCTTCAAAGCGAAAATACAGAGAAATCATGAACGAAATATTAAATAGAATTATTAAAAAATATTTAAAAAATTGTTATTATACGTGCATCGAAAAGCTAAAAAGCGGATTGGTTTTTCTATAATACGGTTATATCGGCGATTTTATGAGAGCTATAAAAAGAATAACTGCAGCAGAAATTTTGATAATTGTTTCCATAAAAACTGTACGCTTTCAACGCGTATTCTGATAAAAATTCTATAAACTTGTCATTCGATGCGTTAAAAGGTTGAAAAACGTATTGTGCGATTTATCGAATTAAATCGATACCGGCCAGATAAAAGGTTTAAATTTACAAACGGCAATTCCGAAAGATATTATTGGATATGCCATCTAACCCCGGAACGAAAATTAATCATAAAATCTCTCTGTTTTTGTTGAAATTGTTGGGCAAGGTGAGTACGCTGAAAACGAGATTGATTTTTATCAAATAATCTCGAATTGCGTAAAACCGTCCCATAACGTAAATTACTACGACCATTATTGGCGGTGGAGCAAAAAAATATTGAAATGAAAACAGCGTGTTTTACGTTTCATTCTTTATTTCGTGAAATATTTTATTAAATTCGACGTTAAATATTGCATTAAAATTTATTGGGATGAAATGAAATTCGTAAGGTTTTCCAAAATTTATTTTTGAAGAGCATACAACATTATTTGTTGGGCGATGTTGATAATAAAATAATGTTTACATTTGAATAATAATGAAATCTGCTCATTTTCCATAGTGGTGTAAATTTTCTAAGTTATGAGTCCATGAATTACCAAGTTTTCAAATTCTTAGAAATTATTATTCCTATCAAATCATCCACACTTCGAAATTGTCAGAAACTTCAAATTATTCAAGTTTTCAAATTCCTAGATTTTGCTATAGCTAAATCATCAAGTTCTCAAATTATTAAATTTCAAGATTTCGAATACAAAAATCTCTATTATTTAAATTTTCACCATTGCAAGTTGTGGAGGTACCATATTGATACATTTCTAGAGTACTATGTCCCAATTCCAAGGTCTAAAATTCCTAAAACCCTAACTTTATAAGTTCCCAGATCTTGAAATCTCCAAATTCCCAAATTTCTCAATTCCAAGGTATTGAATCCCTAAGAGCTCAACTCTCTAAGTCCCCAGATCCTCAAATCTCCAAATTCCCAAATTTCCCAATTCCAAGGTTTCAAATCCCTAATTCCCCAAATTTCCAAGCCCTCAAATCTCCAAATACCCAAATTCTGAGGTCTCAGTCCCTAATTCCCCAAATTTCCAAGCACTCAAATCTCCAAATTCCCAAATTTCGGGATCCCAAATTCCCAAATCTGAATCCCCAGATCCCTAACTCTCCAACTCCCCAAATTCCTAAACAAATCTCTCAGACCTCCAAACCACTGCATCCCCAAATCTCCCAAAGTCCACAAACCTCTAACTCCTCAAAATCCCCAAATAATCTCTATAAGTTTGTCAAACCGTAAAATCCTCAAGTCCATCACCCAAAAATTTCCCAAAACCCAACACAACTCAAGAACCTCAAAAATACCTACATAATCCTTTGATAACCAAAGTCATTCATCTTCAATCCAATTAAAAACCCACCTAATACCCATCCATCCACAAAGTGAAACAACGTCATAAGTTTGCTCGAGAAAAGCAGCAAAAACCGCGGTATCGCAGTAAATCCGAATGATAATAGCAAGCGAACAGCACTTGCATCCCGGCGTATAATACTTTCCATCCATTGTTCCACTCTGGTTGCGTCAAAGACCATAACTTGGCGTATCAGAGAACAACCAACCGCACGATCGATCGGTGCACACGCACATATACGTGCACGCACACACGCTCACGCACAACCTTCCAGGCAATGGCAAACGCGTATCAACCTCTGATACATCTTAAACAAACGAGCTCATCAACCACTTTGCCTCCTCGAAATCCGGAAAGCGAATCTCGTACGATCGCAATTCACCGCTTCGGGATAATTGTAGTCGCAAAGTTTACGATACGGCCGCCTCAGTTAATGTTATCTCCGATAACGTGTTTCTATGATACAATCGTTACGTGGAATTACTCCGGTTTCGTTTGTGGTTAAGGTGTCTTCGAATTATTTGGAGTTTGTTGATTAAAAAGTAGGTGGAGATTGAATATAATTGGTTTATGTGGAATGTGTTAGGGGTTGGAGTATGGACCATTGGAGTATGGCAGTATGTGGTGATAGTATGTGGTGCCAGTATGTGAGGCTAGTAGAGGGGTATTTGCTAGGTGGTTGAATTTTTGTGGTTGTAGATTTGACTGTATAAGGTATGTTGTTAGGGAAAGAAGGTTGGGAAGGAGAGGAATAATTTTATTTCCGAAACTTGGGAGTTCATATGTACCCAAATTTCAAAATATCTACAAATCCCAGTGTTCGCGAATTCCTACGTCCTCAAACTTAAAGTACTCCAAGTACCTACATTCTCAAATCTTTACATCCTCAAATCTCCACATCACGAAATTTCTACATCCTCAAGGGCTTACATTACCACATCTCCACATCCTTACATTTTCACATATCCACATCTCTACATCCCAAATCTCCACGTCCTCAAATCTCTACGTCTCCAAATCTCCACTTACCTAAATCTCTACGTCCCCAAATCCCCACGTTCCCAAATCCCCACGTTCCCAAATCCCCACGTCCCCAAATCCCCACGTTCCGAATTCCCAAGGTCCCCAAATTCCCACGACCCCAAATCCCCACGTTCCCAAATCCCCACGTACCCAAATCCCCACGTCCCCAAATCCCCACGTTCCCAAATCCCCACGTCCCCAAATTCCCGCGTCCCGAATTCCCCACGTCCCCAAATCCCCACGTCCCGAATTCCCCACGTCCCGAATTCCCCACGTCCCCAAATCCCCACGTTCCCAGATCCCCACGTCCCCAAATCCCCACGTCCCCAAATCCCCACGTCCCCAAATCCCCACGTCCCCAAATCCCCACGTCCCGAATTCCCCACGTCCCCAAATCCCCACGTCCCCAAATCCCCACGTCCCGAATTCCCCACGTCCCCAAATCCCCACGTCCCCAAATCCCCACGTCCCCAAATCCCCACGTCCCCAAATCCCCACGTCCCCAAATCCCCACGTCCCCAAATCCCCACGTCCCCAAATCCCCACGTCCCCAAATCCCCACGTCTCCAAATCTCTATGTCCCCAAATCCCCACACCTCCAAAAGTGTCTACACTCCCATATTCCTAAATCCTGAAATCCCCAAACTACTTCCAACCTCCCCATTCCCAAAAAACCATGTCCCCATACAAACCATAAACGTAAAGCTAGACTTACAAGAACCTACATACCTAAATCTCTCTATTTCTCACAATAAACGTAAACCCAAGAACCCAGTAAAAACGCAGACGTTCCTATCGCAGGTTTCACAGCATTCGTAAGAGCAAATATACTTAGAGCAAGGAAATATTCATAGAGTCAATGTCATTTTCGGCGAACCGTTTAACCGCTGAAAAGCGGATCAAGTGAAAACGGCTCAGTATGAAAACGGTCCCGTAATAATTGGCCATTTCGATGAGCACGCACTTAACGCCTCCACGTTATGTAAATTCGACGATCATACACCGCGATACAGGGAAATTAACGTGCACGCGTGCCTGAGCAGCCAGTCGATCTAATGGCTTAAGCCGTTTACACGTCGTTGGTCAGACACGTGGAGGTACGTTCATCTAGAAACAGCGGAAAGGCCGATACGTTTCGATAGCTATCGTGGAAACGAGCCATCCTAGAGGATCATCGAACCGCGATTTGCATTTTGCACACGCCTGGCAATCTTTGCGGATAAAATCGATAGATATCGAGTACGTTCGACTCGCGTGGCTATCGAAGGGAATATCTGCTCCGCAAGTGTGTATTGTTCCTTTTATGAAAAATAATGAAAACCCACGGGAAATGGGACGATTTTCTTGGTTCAGAGGGAATCGACGATCTTTCCTATCGGACGTTGGAAAATATTTTCATTACGATGCAATCGATGGAACTATGCAAATATATTTCTGTGTAGTCTCGTTTTGGACCTTGGGGCTCCATAAATTCTGGTGTACAATTCTTGTGGTGTACAATTATTTCAAAATTTTTATGTTGTACCTTGATTTTTTATGTATTTAAGATATATTGGCGAATAAGTTTGTTTTTTAATGATTATGTGAGGTTTGAGAAGGAGGAACATGGGGTGCATCAAGATTGTATATCTTATCGCGTGGAATTCCAATGCATGGAATTCCATCGCATTGAACTCCATGCTTGGAATTCTATTTTGCCGAGTTCAAAAATGGAATTCCATCGCCCTGAATTCCATTACGTGGAATTCCATTGTGTCAAATTCCACCAAGTGGAATTCCATCGTATCAAATTGCACCAAGTGGAATTCCATCGCATCGAATACCATCACGTGGAATTCCATCGCACCGAATTCCATCGCGTGGAATTCCATCGCGCCAAAATCCACTAAGTGGAATTCCAACGCATCGAATACCATCACGTGGAATTCCATCGCATCGAATTTCTAATTCTGGAATTCCATCGCGTGGAATTTCAACGCGTGGATTTCCATTGCATCGAATTCCAAAGCATCGAATTTCAAATCGTGGAGGTCCATCACGTGAAATTCCAACGCGTAGAATTCCATAGCGTTGAATTCCACCATGTGAAATTCCATCGCTTGGAATTTCGTAGCGTTGAATTCCACCATGTGAAATTCCATCGCTTGGAATTTCGTAGCGTTGAATTCCACCACGTGGAATTCCATCGCTTGGAATTCCATAGCCTTGAATTCTACCACGTGGTATTCCATCGCTTGGAATTCCATAGCGTTGAATTCCATCACGTGGAATTCCATCGCTTGGAATTCTGTCGTACCGAATTTCAAATCGTGGAATTCCAATGCAGCAAATTCCATCGTATCAAATTCCACCAAGCGGAATTTTCCATCGTGCCAAATTCCACCAAATGGAATTCCATTGTATCAAATTCAACCAAATGGAATTCCATCGTATCAAATTCCACCACTGTATATCTAGATACTTGTACCTACGCATTTCTCATATTCCCATATTCCTCCTATATTCTTGTATCCTTATATTCCTAAATCGTTACATCCACAGACTTCTATACATATATTATATCTATAGGTCAAAATACACATATCTACAGCTTCAAAGCTTATTTAGATCTTTATAACGCAAGGTCCTCATCTATACACATAGCTTCAGATTCTCATATTCTCATATGCTTCCAGTTTCTACATCTGTAAATTCTATGTCCTTTATATAGTCAGATGTTTATACATCCAGATCTCCAGATTTCATATACTTTCCTATAGTCCAAATTCCCACATATCTAGATTTCATATTTCACATATGTTCACATCGGTCCAAGATCTTGATAGCATCCCTATCTCAGACTGCAAATTTTTATACTTCAGATTTCATATATCACATCGCAATAGTGTGGAATCCACATGTCTCATATAGATAGTAAGTGCTATACCAGACCGTCATAGACCCATATATCTCTAGATACTTGGACGAAATAACAGAGAATTGACGAGGATCGAAACATTCGGTTTCGTAAATAAAACCTCCGCTCGGACATAAGAATACGATATGTCGCGTTTCAACAAAAGCATGATGCCCGGACGTTTTCTGTCCGACCGGTATTATACGATCGTTTACCATGGAAACTAGGTACGGAAGTGGCGCAGAAACGAGCAATCGAGGACATTCAGCAGCGCAATCTGCAGTTCGCATGCATACAGAAGTTGTCATGAAATCCTGTCCGGATGGAGATCTAAGTTTCGTCAGGCTACGCGCCGCGAGTTTCGAGATAATATTCTCATCAGAGTAATAATTACCGCGATTCCTACGTGCCACGTTACCTAAATATTCCCCTATTAACTGAGCTAATCCAACCACTCGACATCGGCTGCTTCCCTCTATCAAACTTTATCGAAACTTCCTTCACAATTTCGATACTGTCACCGGGCTAACAAAATAATGGAACGATTCATGTTATAACAAATAACATTTATGTTATTGGACGAGTATGAGGTAAACGCTGTTTTCGAAGTCGAATCATTTCAAGCGGGCAGCTCGAGATTTACTAATTTCTGTGCGAGCTCTACGAGAGTTCTACTATTGTTCGGAAGTTGCAGGTTCTACGTACATTTATAAAAGTCACAGTTCATAATCATGGAACTTGTGTAGACTCGTACTTATGAGACTTGTAGGACTACATGTTTTTGTACACTTTACATGGTAAGTGCATAGACATTCTAAATAAGTATGATAAACTGGGTCAGGTTTTTATTTTTACATTTTGGTTGAAATTCACTTTGAATTTTATTATGGAATTCCATCGAATGGAATATAATACAAATGTGTGGAATTTCATCGCGTTGAATTGCATGGGTGGAATTCCATCTCGGGGAATTTTATCGCGTTGAGTTCTAATGCGTGATAGTTCATTGCGTTAAATTCCATATGTGGAATTCCATCGCGATTCCAATGCATGGAATTCCACCACTGGGAATCTTATCGCGTGGAATTCCATGACTGGAAATCTTAGCGCGTGGAATTCCATCACAGGGAATTTTATCGCGTGGAATTCCATCACTGGAAATCTTAGCGCGTGGAATTCCATCGTGGGGAATTTTATCGCGTGGAATTCCAATGCATGGAATTCCATCACTGGGAATCTTATCACGTCGAATTCCATCACTGGAAATCTTAGCACGTGGAATTTCATGACTGGAAATCTTAGCGCGTGGAATTCCATGACTGGAAATCTTAGCGCGTGGAATTCCATCACTGGAAATATTAGCGCGTGGAATCCCATCGTGGGGAATTTTATCGCGTGGAATTCCAATGCATGGAATTCCATCACTGAGAACCTTATCGTGTGGAATTTCATCACTGGAAATCTTAGCGCGTGGAATTCCATCACTGGAAATCTTAGCGCGTGGAATTCCATCACTGGAAATCTGAACGCGTGGAATTCCATCACATGGAATTTTATCGCGTGGAATTCCATCACTGGAAATTTTCCCGCGCGGAAGTCCATCGCATTGAATTCTACGCTAAGTATTCCATTACGTCGAATTCTCAATCACGTGGAATTCCACCGCATCGAATTCCATCACGTGGAATTCTACCGTTTCCAGTCTAAGTAGTGATGGATATAAACTTCTTGATCAACTTCCAAATAAAAATTTCAAATTAAAAATATCGTATATCCACAATGAAAAAAGACACCTATCTAACATTCCTTGCATTTTGAAACTTGAGTTTCGCAAAGGAATTTGACTTCCGAACACACTGACGAAGCCGTTAAAGCCAATTTCCTGTCATAAGAGAGACATTCGTGGCGAAGTTCGTTTCACGTTTGTTCTACGTTTGAAATACCGCTCATTACGAAATAGCCAGTAACTGAATAGCGCGATTCGCGGTTCGCTGACAACGAAACTCTGTCGCGAAATTCCATGGAGTGGCGAGGGTATAGCTTCCGAATGGAGGAACAGAGAGGAAGAGAAGTTCGGGACGAGCTTGCAACTGTACTCGGGCAATAATTGTAATAATTCCTCGTGTTTCTGCCGTTTAACTGCAGCCAACTCAGCTACGTATAACAACCGGTGTAATCCATTTTCGACCTAGCCCCTGTTTCGCCAATTTCATCGGGCTTATCAACGATCGAATTTTTAATACCATCAGCATCGTGATCTTCTTAAACAGATACTGATTGCACTTTTTAATACCGATAATGTTTTTAAAATTTGTTGGCTGTGGCAGTACTGAACGAGGTATGACAGTGTAAGGTACAGTAGAAATGAAGATATTTGGTCAGACATGATACATTTAGGGATTATTGAAGTCCTGCGTGTATGTATAACTAATTATTATAATGAAATTAGAATTTTTGGATTGATCATTTCGGAAATTTTACATGAAGCTACAATTCTTCTACAGTTTACCGCATACTAAAAATTTCTACCGAGTACAAATCCATTGCGTGGAATTCCACAGAGTACAAATCCATTGTGTGGAATTCCAATGCGCAAAATTCCATTGCGTAGATTTCCATCGAACAGAATTCCATTGTGTGGAATTCCAATGTGCAGAATTCCATCAAACTGAATTCCGATTTGTCGACTTCCACCGAGTTGAATTCCATTGCGAGGAATTCCATCGAACAGAATTCCAATGCGTGGAATTCCACCGAGTTGAATTCCATTGCGTGGAATTGCATCGAACAAAATTCCAATGCGTGGAATTCCACCGAGTTCAATCCCATTGCATGGAATTCCACCGATTCCAAAACCAATGCGTGGAATTCCATTGCGTATATTTCCATCGAACAGAATTCCAATGAATGGAACTCCATTGAGTTGAATTCCATTGCGTGGAACTCCATTGAGTTGAATTCCATTGCGTGGAACTCCATTGAGTTGAAGTCCATTGCTTGGAATTCCAGCGTGCAGATTTCCATTCAGTAGAATTCCATCGAACAGAATTTCAATGCTTGGAATTCCATCGTACCGAATTTAACTCGTATTACACTATCAAATAACCCAAACCGTACAAAGAGGTAAAACATATGATACACCAATACGAAAACGTAACCGAAATCCGATTTCAAAATACGCCAAACAATGTTGAACGACCTAATACCGCTCGATAAAAGTTGTCCGAATCGATCATCCGTTGCGTTCGAAAAATACAAGATCGGTAATCAGCTGTTTGCCCTGTCGAAAAAGTTCTCGGTAACGGAGATATTCGTCTTACCCTTCGAAGGACGATTATATACGTAGCACATGGCGTATCCTGTCCTCGGTACAAGCTCGTAGACAGTTGGAAACTCGATCTTTTTCTGTCAAGAAGTTTCCACGGGTTCGACTGCAATTTCAAGCCGCGAAACGAGTTTCCTACCCTCAGCCATCACCTCCCTATAGATCTTCATCGAGTTGTCTGGCCTCGGTTCGATGAAACCCATACTGGAAACCCTAATAGAATTTCGTATGTAACCGTGCATCGTGTATGTATGCAAATCGTGGACCAACGCTGTTCAATACCGACCTCTGCTCGATTCTCCAGTCTCGATTCGCGTGTATTCGATAGAGCGTACCGGACTAACAGCCCTTTTCGATTTTAGTTAACGCTACTCTACCGGTATAGACACCCTATCGGGTCTGGTTTACTATAATACTGTAGTTCGCCGAGGTAACTATTTTCGAATTCCGTCGGATCGAGCTCTATCGTGTGGAATTCACAAAGCGATTGCCTGAGCGTTGACACTGCGTCGAATACTATTATGGCAAACGAAGTCAATGATTTGAATCATGTGGAATTCCATTGAGTAATATTCGGTTGAGATGAATTCCAATATGTGGAACTCCATTGCATGAAATTTTACCGGGTTGTATGCTTATTGTGGAATTTCATTAGGTGGAATTCCAACATGCAGAAATCCAATGCGTGGAATTCCATTGAACAGAACTCCATTACGTGGAATTCCACCCAGTTGGATGCTATTGCGTGGAAATCCAACGTGCAGAATTCCAGTGCGTGGAATTCCATCGAGTAGAATGCCAATGCGTGAAATTCCATCGAGTACAATTCCAATGCGTAGAATTCCATCGATTGGAATTTCAATGTGTGGAATTCCATCGAGTAGAATTCTAAAGCGTGGAACTCCATCGAGTAGAATTCGAATGCGCGGAATTCCATCGGAAGAATTCCACTGCGTGGAATTCTGAGGTGTACAATTTCATTGCGTGGAACTCCATCGAACGGAATTGCAGTGCGTGGAATTCCATCGAGCAGAACTCCAATGCATGGAATTCCAACGCGCAGAATTCCATCGAACAGAATTTCAATGCATGGTATTCCATCGTATAGAATTCCAATGTGTGGAATTCCACCGAGTTGAATTCCATTCCGTGGAATTCCAACGCGCAAAATTCCATCGAACAGAATTTCAATGCATGGTATTCCATCGTACAGAATTCGAATGTGTGGAATTCCACCGAGTTGAATTCCATCGCGTGGAATTCTAACGTGCAGAATTCCAACGCGTGGAATTCCATCGAGTAGAATTCCATTGCATGGAATTCCAACGCATAGAATATCATTGCATGGAATTCCATCGAATAGAATTCCATTCTGTGGAATTGCATGATATCAAATTCTGTCGCATCAAATTTCAACTCTATAGCTTTGAATTCTACTATACTAAATCGAATGTTCTAAAATCCCTAGTCGTGGAATTCTATCACAAAAAATTCCATCACATGGAATTCCATCATACAATCACAATTACAACCAATATCTTGCAATAAAAAGTAGCCAACGTCTGCCATACTCTCTAAAATTGTTGACATATTCAAATCATCCACAGTAAAAATACACATCAAGGCGAATATAAGCAGTATGTGATTTTTACCGTCGACATATACACGACATTACCACCGAAGGGGATAAACGTTTATTTTAAAAACAAAACCCTTTTACTCGTGCTCTGGCATTTTCCTTGCACGATCCCGCAAACGTTTGACTGGAGAATTGAAGCTCGAAAGCGGGAACACGTTCGCAATACCTAGGGCATCCTTTCTACGGAACAGGAACGAAGAATCGTGTCGCGAGGCTGCGATCCGACAATTTATAAATCCGCCCGGAGGAAACGTTCCGGTCGACGGTGATCGTTTACATAGCCCGAAAATGATTCCCAGGGCGAGCTAGATCGAACTGCGGGACGATTTATATTATTATATCGGATCCTCGGCCCCGGGAAAAATCCATTTCGCCGCGCAGTCTTTCCGGACGATTTCGAGACCTTCAAGGGAATCTCGAAGTCGGACGGTGTCGATCTGACGGATGGCATCGATAGATCGAGCCCTTCCGCGCACGACCAACTACCAGCCTCGTCGCTGGATTGCCTGTGAAACGAATCTACCCCGGACAAAAAAAAGAGAAGAAGAATGAAATCCGACCGAAGAAGACGTGGATAGCGAAGGAACGGGGATCGAAACGACCAACGAAAAGTCGAGCTGTCGATTCGACGAATCGTGAACCAACATGGAAAATTTCGTATCTCGGAAACACACGAAAATACCACCTTGACTTTTCTTCCGAGATATATGGGTAGTCGTTGAAGTCTTTGGACATGATACAAAAAGGTTATTTTTAAATTAGACGTTTTTATACTTTTATATAGAAGGTTTCTGCAGATTTTATTGTTGGATCACATACATAATTCCAAATACTTACAACCGTGAGCTTGTATATTGCTAAATTTGTAGACTTCAAGCTCCTTACATTCTAAAATAGATTCATCTTAGTATCATATTTCATCGCGTGGAATTCCATCGTATCAAATTTCATTGCGTGGTATTCCATTCTATCAAATTTCAGCGCGTGGTATTCCATCGTATCAAATTCCATCGCGTGGAATTTCATTCTATCAAATTTCAGCGCGTGGCATTCCATCGCGTGGAATTCTATCGTATCAAATTCCATCGCGTGAAATTTCATCGCGTGGAATTCCATCGTATCAAATTTCATCGCGTGGAATTCCATTCTATCGAATTTCAGCGCGTGGCATTCCATCGCGTGGAATTCCATCGCATGGAATTCTATCGTATCAAATTCCATCGCGTGAAATTTTATCGCGTGGAATTCCATCGTATCAAATTTCATCGCGTGGAATTCCATTCTATCAAATTTCAGCGCGTGGCATTCCATCGCGTGGAATTCTATCGTATCAAATTCCATCGCGTGGAATTCCATCGTATCAAATTTCATCGCGTGGAATTCCATTCTATCAAATTTCAGCGCGTGGCATTCCATCGCGTGGAATTCTATTGTATCAAATTCCATCGCGTGGAATTCCATCGTATCAAATTCCATCGCGTGGAATTCCATCGTATTAAATTCCATCGCGTGGAATTTCATCGCGTGAAATTCTATCGTATCAAATTCCATCGCGTGAAATTTCATCGCGTGGAATTCCATCGTATCAAATTCCATCGCGTGGACATCCATCGTATTAAATTCCATCGCGTGGAATTCTATCATATCAAATTCCATCGCGTGGAATTTCATCGCGTGGAATTCCATCCTATTAAATTCCACATCCTCCACATCCACACATCCCCAAATCCACACATCCTCATATACCTATATCCTCACATCACCATATCCTCATATCCAATATCTCAACATCCCTATACCTCAACACTCCTACATCCCAACATCTCCATATCCCACCATCTCTACATCCCCACATATGCAAACGCATCACACACGAAACAAACCCCAGCCAAGGTTAATCGCGCAGAGTTAAAAGAGTAATCGCGCAAGGATTTCGGCAAGAGTTATTGTTGCCATAGCCACATCCAAGTGGACCAACGTGTCTCTTATCCTTGTTTATTCCGAAAGTTTCCAAGACCAAAGTTTATCGAGGCAAAGTGTATCTAACGGCGAGAAAGATAAACAGACGGAAGCGTATAAAAATACGAGGGTTGCGTCCTGATGCGATTCATCGTTGATAAGGGAAGTTTTAAGCAACCGAGGGAGTAAATTGTCCAGATATCATTAATCCCGACGATAAATCGTGGCCACGGTGTTCAGATTTCTGTAACTGTTCGATATCCCCGTGAACAAGAAGTTCGCGGCGAATGGGCTGGATATCGAGAAAGGATCAAAGAGACTAGAGGATTATTTGAAACTTATGCTTATGGTCGGAGTTACCGAGCTGAACTTTCCGCGAGAATTTGCCAGAAACATCATAAAGGATTCACGAGCAGCGATGAGCCGGAGTCTTCGAGGATTGTTCGCCGTACTGAAGACCTAAATGGGTTCTCGAACATGAAAGCCAAACATCTTAAGAGCACGTCCAAAGTGCAAATCCTCATTGATTCTAGACGATTATCACGGTATAGTCGCGCACTTTAAAAATGTAGGAATATTTTACGTCGCACGATTACGATTATGATGTTACATTATTTGAAAGACGTTCAAAGGTTTAGATGAATGCTTAGGATGAATGATTAGGAACGTTTCTTATAGGTGTGGCAAATTGTACTGACATTGAATAGGTGCAGCTAATTGAAAGAGTGTATTGACTATGTGACATGTGATAAAATTAATGTATGTTAATAAGACAATTTATAAATCTTGCTAATTGTACTGACTGCATGTTGTACACATATTTAAAAATTGAGACAGCTGATTGAAAGACCATATTGACTATGAGACTCATGATAAAATTAATGTATACTAATAAGACAATTATAGGTCTTGCAAACAGTAATGACTATATTGTGTACACATATTTAAAAATTGAAATAGCTGATTGAAAGACCATATTGACTATGAGACAGATGATAAAATTAATGTATACTAATAAGACAATTATAGGTCTTGCAAACAGTAATGACTACATTGTGTACACATATTTAAAAATTGAAATAGCTGATTGAAAGACCATATTGATTATGAGACACATGATAAAATTAATGTATATTAATAAGACAATTATAGGTCTTGCAAATAGTAATGACTATATTGTGTACACATATTTAAAAATTGAAATAGCTGATTGAAAGACCATATTGACTATGTGACACATGATAAAATTAATGTATATTAATAAGACAATTTATGAATCTTGCAAACTGTACTGACTACATTGTGTACACATATTTAAAAATTGAGACAGCTGATTGAAAGACCATATTGACTATGTGACACGTGATGAAGTCAATGTATATTAATAAGACAATTTTGTACATATGACATTGTGCACACATATTTAAAAATTGAAACAGCTGATTGAAATAGTGTATTGACTATGTGGCACACGATGAAATTAATGTACATCGATAAGATAATAAATGAGTTTTACTATATACGGAATTTTTTTGAAACAAGTATCGGTTGCCATACGAAGTGCAAGTAAAAGCATTCGGTAAAGAAATATCGCAGCACGGGCCATGACGCCAATAAAAATCCTCACCGCGAAATCACGAATGAAGTGCTCGTTTATTTTCCTCTCGATGGGAATCGCCTGGAGCCGGGTCAACGAGCGACGAGATGCGGCCAAGCACGGTCAGACGTAAAAAGACCCAGCGAATGAGAGGAAAATTGAAATCCAGGCTGCAGCACGCAACCTGCCCCGACTTTGTCCCGAAAGAAGCTTAAAAAAATGAGAATACTCGAGGAACATCTGCAGAAGGAGGCAGCTTGAGTTTATGAAATGATCGATGGAAAGTATGCTACACTCTACCGAATAGTACTGAATTAATCGAGGCAGAGATTTAGAAGAGAAAATTACGCTTTGCACGTTTCGCGAATACTCGAATCAACCGGGTTTGAGGAAGCCAATGGTTTTTATATATTTAGTGGTTAGAGAATTTATTGCGAGAGATTCTATTGGAATTATCTGCTATCGAATTCGCATTGAATTTTATGGCAACTTGAATTGCGATGGATTTATGTGTGCTGGATGCTGTTGGAATTCCAAGTATTCGGAGTTTCAATGCGTGGAATTGCAGCGCGTTGAGTTCCAATGAGTTATATTCCATCGCGTTGAATTCCACGCATGGAATTTCAGTGAGCTGAGTTCTCAATCGCTGGAATACCATCGTATCGAATTCCATCATGGCGGCATTCCATCGCGTGGAATTCCATCGCGTGATATTCCATCGCGTGGAATTCCATCGCGTGATATTCCATCGCCTGATATTCCATCGCGTGGAATTCCATCGCGTGATATTCCATCGCATGATATTCCATCGCGTGATATTCCATCGCGTGGAATTCCATCGCGTGATATTCCATCGCGTGATATTCCACTGCCTGATATTCCATCGCGTGGAATTCCGTCGCGTGGAATTCCGTCGCGTGGAATTCCGTCGCGTGGAATTCCATCGCATGATATTCCATCGCCTGATATTCCATCGCGTGGAATTCCATCGCGTGATATTCCATCGCATGATATTCCATCGCGTGATATTCCATCGCGTGGAATTCCATCGCGTGATATTCCATCGCGTGATATTCCACTGCCTGATATTCCATCGCGTGGAATTCCGTCGCGTGGAATTCCGTCGCGTGGAATTCCGTCGCGTGGAATTCCATCGCATGATATTCCATCGCGTGGAATTCAATCGCGTGGAATTTCATCGCGTGATATTCCATCGTGTGGAATTCCATCGCGTGGAATTCCATCGCGTGATATTCCATCGCGTGATATTCCATCGCGTAATATTCCATCGCGTGGAATTCCATCGCGTGATATTCCATCGCATGATATTCCATCGCGTGGAATTCCATCGCGTGATATTCCATCGCGTGGAATTCGATCGCGTGATATTCCATCGCGTGGAATTCCATCGCGTGGAATTCCATCGCCTGATATTCCATCGCGTGATATTCCATCGCGTGATATTCCATCGCCTGATATTCCATCGCGTGGAATTCCGTCGCGTGATATTCCATCGTGTGATATTCCATCGCGTGATATTCCATCACGTACAAAGTCATCGAGAAATATTCCTTCATGTGGAATCCCACTCTACCTAATTCCAATTGCAATTCCACTAAATCAAGTATAGTTACATCGAATTCCATCGCGTGAAATCAAATTCCATCCTGACCGACGTCATTTTAACGACGCAAAATTATTTTAGCAATACAAGTCTCTGGCGTGTCGCCGTCTCTCCGGAACAATCACTTCCAATAAGTACCAACAACAAACTGACCCGAACTTCCAATTCAAGTAGCCTAACTTAATTCCTCGGTTACAACAAACTTCGTCTACGAAATTTAATCAAACTACCGTAGAAACATAATCCATATATATATATCCAACAAAAGCAACAAAGTTAACAATAACGAAATAAGAGCTGCTTTTTTCCTTGGTAAAACAGGGACCGCCGAGTTTCAGCGAGCGGAAAACCACCGAAGAGTGCAACGTTCGGAAGGATATGGAGGAGTGATCGAGAGAGGGAAAGTTGAAAATTAACTGGAAAAGAGCAAACCGCTCAACAAGATCGTGAAGAAGCGGCTTTCACATGGCTTTAAGGTACAAGCTAGTGGAACAAGGGCCAACGAGGCATTGAGCTTCCTCGTTGAATGTTCTACAGCAACTGCACCGGATGAAATTAAATCATACCGAAGGAAAGCACGAATCACGATCTTCAAACTATATGCTGGTTGATGGATCACTGTATACCCTTGGTAGAAGCTCGGAATAATACTCCTGTCTAACGAGGAACATATCCTCATTTCGATGTTGTATACTGCGGAAACATTCTACACGTTCTACTCGTTCTACACATTTTACACATGCACACTTCTACACTTTTACACTTCCACACTTCCATACTTCTACACTTCGACGCTTCTACTCTTCCACACTTCCACACTTCTACATTTCCACACTTCTACACTTCCACACTTCTACATTTCCACACTTCTACACTTCCACACTTCTACACTTCCACACTTCTACACTTCCACACTTCTACACTTCCACACTTCTACACTTCCATACTTCTACACTTCCACACTTCTACACTTCCACATCTCTACACTTCCACACTTCTACATTTCCACACTTCTACACTTCCACACTTTTACATTTCCACACTTCTACACTTCCACACACATTCTACACATTCTACACATTCTACACATTCCACACATTCCACACATTCCACACATTCCACACATTCCACACATTCTACACTTCTACACATTCCTCACTTCCAATTAAAAAATTATGTGGTTAGCAATTTATTACGAGATGGATATTTATTAACTTTTAACGAGTTACATGTTTGTTAATTTGTTACGAGGTATGTGTAGTATTAATTTGTTACAAGTTACATGTTTGGTAATCTGTTACGAAACGTATATACGATTAATTTGTTATGAGGTATGTATGGTATTAATTTGTTACGAGGTATGTATTTATTAATTTCGCACGAGATATGTGTAGTATTAAATTGTTACGAGTTATATATTTGTTCGTCTGTTACGAGGTGTGTGTAGTATTAATTTGTTACGAGGTATGTATTTATTACTTTGCCATGAGGTATGTATAGTATTAATTTGTTGCAAGTTACATATTTGATAATCTGTTGCGAGGTGTGTATAGTATTAATTTGTTATGAAACAGGTGTAGTATTATTTTGTTATGAAACATGTGTAGTATTATTTTGTTACGAGGTATGTATTTATTAATTTTGATACGAGGTATGTGTTCATTAATTTGTTATAAGATTCGTATTCATTAATTTTGCTACGAGATATGTATTTATTAATTCGTTAGGAAGAATGTATTTATAAATTCGTCACGAGGTATGTATCCAATAAATTGTTACGAGTTATGCTTTTATTAATTTGTCACAAACTATGTATTTGTTAACTTGTTACAAGATATGTATTTATAAATTCATTGTGCGGTATGTTTTTATTAATTGATCACAAGATATGTATTTATTAATTCATTGTGAGGTATGTTTTTATTAATTCATCACAAGATATGTATTTATAAATTCATTGTGAGGTATGTTCGTATTAATTGATCAGAAGATATGTATTTATCGGTTCATCACGAGTTAGTTTATCATAAGTTCATATATTAAAACAGTCTCGTATTTATTATTTCACTATAAGGTATTTATACAGCAGCATCAGGTATTAAGCTTGAAAGCGAGGTCGAATCGAGGACACGTTTCCTATCGTTTCATCGACGGGACGTGGCAGAGTTTAAACGGCGATCTATGAAACGGAAACGTGACGAAGAACGGACCCGAAGCCCGGTGAAAAGTGGCGAAGAGTAGATAAGAAGAAAGGAGGAGCATCGTCTAGAAGTGGCAAAGTCGAAAATAAAGTGGAAAAGGTTGGCGCAGTAGGTAAGAAAAGAGAGAACGGGCCAAGTGGGGTTGACTAGCTCGGTCGGATACTAGGTGGCAGGCTCTCGTGTCTTTTCTGGGACGAGGAGAACCCGTTGATAAGATATTGAGGTTCCACGAGTGGCTTCCGGTGCTGGCTCATCTGTGACGGAACACCGGCAAAGACCCCGCTGAAAAGGAGACACCGAGGTAAAGAAGAATAACGAAGAGAGGTTGAAACCTCGAGGCAACCGCTTCTTCCATTGTACAATCGAAAAGGTAACCCTGCGCTACAAATGCGACCGTTCCAAAGGGGATTAGGATGCGCGGATAACGGTTCGCTGATACCGCAAGAGTTTTGGACATATAGGGTGTCGGTTTGACCCGGTCACGGGGCTTACATCAACCCCTCTGTCACGTGTAATATAGGATCCTGCTCGTGGCAACTGCGGTTTGCGTGTTGCATGCATGCTCCCGATCTTGATGGAAATATACCTATGCTTTCACGTGACATTTTTTCTGGTTTATACGTCCACAGCTGGCGTTTCGCTAACAGAAAACGGCTCTCGTGTGCTGTTAGAAATGTTCGGATTTCGAATACTGAAATGCGAGTTTCATTTTCGTTTCACCTAGTAATTAATTCTATTTAGCAGAACGGGAACGATGTACCACGAGTATTACAGACATTTTCACATCATCTATTCAGTTGAATATCATCTACTAACTAATCAAGTTCGTTTAGTACATTGTACCTAGTGAAACGATTCAGAGGTGAAGAAAATCTCATAATTCGTTTAACGCTTCAATCCATGAATTTCATCCTTCTCAATAACTTTGTCAAATCAGAAGAACAATGAATCACACCCAGTAATAAACTATCATACGTCAGAAAATATGACCAATAAAATATTTTCAAAGAAATTTTAAGCAGACCAATGTAAGACGGAAATACTCCAAAATTGAAGCAGATATTTTATAAAATAACTCTGTTCCACATAGCGTATCTCCGAAGCATAAATCAAGCATAGTACAAGTTCCAAGATACGCGAGTTCGAAGGCGAAACCGATAGGAGCGTTCGAAGCTACAAAAATTGTGGGTGCCTGATGTGGTTCGGCGAGGGGTTTCGTATTTTGGACGAGCAACTCGTGTTTATCGCTGGTCCTTGGTACTTTAGATTACGAGGTTCAGGCAGTTTCGAAGATAGATAGCTTCGATGAGACCACAGATCGAGAACCAGAAGACATCGAGTATCAGCTTCGACCTGTTTCGAGCTGAGGGTATTCTAAATAGCGTTGGGGAAATTCACAGGGTTTGGGGAAAAGAGTGACATAAATTTGGGGGTAGGACTAGGTCTTTGGGGAGGAGTAAGTTAGGAGGACTGCAGTTTGGGAATTTGGGGACTTCGAGATGTAGGAATTTGAGGATTTGAGAAGGTGGGGATTTGACAAATTGGGGGTTTGACAAGTTTGGGATTCGAAAAGTTGGGGATTTGACAAATTGGAAATATGGCAAGTTGGGGAGTTGACAAGTTGGGGTTTTGGCAAGTTGGGGAGTTGACAAGTTGGAAATATGGCAAGTTGGGAAGTTGACAAGTTGGGGTTTTGGCAAGTTGGGGATTTGAGAAATTGGGGTTTTGGCAAGTTGGGGATTTGAGAAGTTGGGGTTTTGGCAAGTTGGGGAGTTGACAAGTTGGAAATATGGCAAGTTGGGAAGTTGACAAGTTGGGGTTTTGGCAAGTTGGGGATTTGAGAAATTGGGGTTTTGGCAAGTTGGGGATTTGAGAAGTTGGGGTTTTGGCAAGTTGGGGAGTTGACAAGTTGGAAATATGGCAAGTTGGGGAGTTGACAAGTTGGGGTTTTGGCAAGTTGGGGATTTGAGAAGTTGGGGTTTTGACAAGTTGGAAATATGGCAAGTTGGGGAGTTGACAAGCTGGGGTTTTGGCAAGTTGGGAATTTGACAAGTTGGGGTTTTGGCAAGTTGGGGATGTGACAAGTTTGGGATTTAACAAGTTGAGCATTTGACAAGTTGTGGATTTGACAAGTTAGATCTTCCACAAGTTGGAAAGCTAAATTATAGTCATAATCTTTATCTATTGACAGTCTATTGATATTGGTTTTCCTGTCTGTTATAGATCTACAATCTACAGTAAATAGTTGACAAGTTAGAGGTTTAACAAGTTAAAGATTTGAAAAGGGTTTGAGATGTCGAAGGTTTAAAAACTTGAAAATTTAAAAATTCATAAATTTGTGAACACCACATTTCTGCTTCACAATCCATTTACCATTATTCCAAAGCAAACCTCTTGGTATTTACGTTGTCAGTATCATAACATGACCCGACCATCCCCGTTTTTCCGCCACACGCGTTTATCAAATAATTCATGGTTGAACCCGCAACGAGCACGTTGCGTTAGCTTTCTTTCTCGGTAAAATTCGCAGATAATAAAGATAGTAGTAGCTCGCTTGAAAAATGGATACAATCAGTGGCCATGGCATTTACGTCGAGAATGTACACACCGGCAAGTATATATGGTAATCCCAGATGCTTGGAAAATTGTCGTAGGAAAGCGTCTGGTATCTTTTGCCAAGCGTATGGAGATGACTTGGATATATTAGTATAACATTTACGTGAATTTTCTTCGCTCGAGTGGCTGCATTCTCCTGAAACCTTCGTTTCTATGCACTTTTGACACAGCGTACTGTGCCAACATTCGTTTTTACTATTCAATCGTGTTCTTTATACTTTTTATCGTACGATTATGTCTCACGGTTCTGTTGTTGGGTCATTTTAATAAAGTAATTATTATACGAGCGAAATTTTTGTTATTGGTGATTCAAAATTTCAATCGTTTTTATTTCAACTGAACTCTGACTTTAAATATTTTAAATATGATTTTTGTGTAAAATATTTTAGCTTGTAAGCTTATTAGAATCCTCATACGAAATTCTGAAAAATTTGCTCCAACAAAAATTCAAGTTTATTCGAGAATAATTATAATGAATTTTTAACGACAGTCGATTTTAATAAATTTCAGTAGTTCAAGTTTATTCAAGAATAATTATAATGAATTTTTAACGACAGTCGATTTTAATAAATTTCAAATAAGTGTCCATAAAAATATATTCAAATGTATAAATACTTAAATCTTTTCAACGCTAGTAGTAGAAAAGTGACAAGCAATAAATGAAATTCATTATAGATATAAAGTAGGTTGGCAGCGAAAAGGTTTAAAGGATTTTTGTACCCGAGGAAATTGATTGTTTCTTTCATCCGTATACTTGAATGCAAAGTTCTAAATAGAGGAGGGCAGCTCTAAAAGTGTCTGTTTCTATTCTCCGGCTCGCCACCTTCTTCCGAGGCTGCTTCATTACAGTTTCTGATCTCCCTTTATCCGCTGTCTTTCTCCGTCTCGCTCCTCCGCCGCGCCGGTTTTAATTACTTTAATGAGTCCGTGAATTAATTCCTGAGCGCGAAGCACCTCGACCCGCCTTTATTTCGACGAATCGATCTGTCGTTCTCGGTTGATTTCGCGCGATGCGCTCTTCACCCAGATTCCTTTTTCTCCGCGATTAATCGAGGTTATCGGGCTTCGGAGTTGATTAAGAAAACGTTCGAGGAAAATATTTTCCATTACTGTAATCGACGATTCTCGTTCACGATTTAGGAAATTTCAGGTCTGTGGAATTTTTGATAAGAAAAGCTGCTATCGCTTAATACATTGACTGCCACACTGAAGCAATTGAAATTTGCATCCAGCAGTGTTTTCATTTTTAATGAATCTTACAAAGTATTTTCACAATACCTTGTTACAATTATTTTCCATAGATGCATTTAATTAATGCGAATATTTTTGATTTGGAAAATGAAAAAATTTTTAATAATACATATGGGTGATCAGGCTGCCAACGTGTTAAAAGAGTATTGTTATTATACTTATGTCACAGGAAAACAATTATTATCAGACAAAAAGAATAATATAAAACTTCCTTCTAATTCCTAGATCTAATTTAGCGAGCAATAATATGTCAGCGGGGTAAACAGAGGGTACAGTGAATGCAGGAAATTAAAAACAAAAAGTTCCGATGCATTAGTAGAATTACCAGATCGCACATTTGACTTCGATCCAAGCACTTCGTCAAGAGACCCGACCGCCTTCTAATCCCTGCAAGTAGAACACGCGAGATCCAGCAAATCGTGTTCGCCGGATTCGAATTCATTGTCCCAGGATGTCGGCCATATTTCCATTCCGTTAATGCGGGCAGCCAGGTTCGATTCGCGAATTTAAAGAGAGAGAACTCGAGAGATATATGATAAATAAACGATCCGTGGAACGTGGCGGGATGAAAAAGCGAAATCCCCGGAGCGTTCTCCGTCACGTTTTCGACTGATTGAACACGGCCTGTAGCCGATAACGAGAAAGATTTCCTTTCGAGCAGAAGAACGGGAAACCGTTGGCCACGAGGATGGTCACTTTGGCCAGCGAATTTCCGGTGTCGATCCCGCTCGTTTTTCGAACCTCGTTTACCGGCACATCAGCTGCCAACTTTCATCCAACCGTTCGAAATATCGCAACCTGAAATACCGCGATAAGGGATGGATACTTTCGACAGACTTCAACCCTCGATGAGCGAGGAGCGTGACTACTCTAGGAATAAACATGGGTTTATACTTTAACCCCTTGTCATACTTTGACAAGTCTCATGAGCTGGTTCCCTTACTTCAAGATTTGTCTGGTAAGTCGGAGATGCAATATTAGAACGAAAGAAGGTAAAATATTATATCAATTTTTCTTTACTATGCAAGTCACAATTAAACACAAACCTTGAATCACAAATTGAAACGAGTTGAAACACAAATTGAATCGAATTCGAAAGTCTGACTCGTGACGCACTCACTGTGTAAAACTTTGTTTCATAATTTACATATCAGGTGTGTTAATCAGCACCACATATCCATTAATATAGTATTGAAACAATTAAGAGAATTTAAAATATTATGTCAATTTTATATTTATGATTTTTCATTATACAAGTCACAATTAAACACAAACCTTGAATCACAAATTGAAACGAGTTGAAGCACAAATTGAATCGAATTCGAAAGTCTGACTCGTGACGCACTGTGTAAAACTTTGTTTCATAATTTACATATCAGGTGTGTCAATCAACATCTATTAATATAGTATTGAAATAAATAAGAGAATTTAAAATATTATGTCAATTTTATATTTATGATTCTTCATTATACAAGTCATAATTAAACACAAACCTCAAATTAAATCGAATTCAAAATTCAAATAAAACATCACATATGAACAGCGAGTGCGTCATGAGCCAAACTCGTCAAAATACGTTAAATGTCATAAATCTTATTGGAACTTTTAGTACACTTCAATTTAAAGTTCGAGTGCAATTGTGACCTATTTAATCAAGGATCACTGAACATAAAATAGTTACTTTGTCGGAATCAATATTGTAAATAATATTTATAGTCAGACGTGCATGACGCACATAATAAATTGAATAGCAACGAGTTAATGAACGGATTGTGTTTTCTCTACTGCTTGGTTTCCGTACATTTTTTTAAACAGAATTAAACAAACACGTGTATATTTAAAGCGTTGCAGTAGTATTAAATCAACACTATTTCTCATAAAGTTTTACAGAGTTATTTATTTACATGTCTAGTGAATGCGTGAAGCAAGAAGAATACGCGGGACAAAAACGACTGAAACTTGGTTGTGTGGAACTGAAACGAGCGGAACTCAGATACGTGGAATTAAAACGAATTAAACTCGAATATGTGGAACCAAAACGACTGAAAGTTGGATGTGTGGAACTAGAATGAGTGGAACTCGAATATGTAGAATTGAAACGACTGAAAGTTGGATACTGAATAGTGACGAGGGAAGCTTTGGTACGTGAAACCAAGGTGAAGGAAATTGGAATGCGTGGAATTCAGATTGTATTGAACCATATCGAGTGAATCTTGAATGTGTTCAACCAAAACGAGTGAAACACGGATGCCTGGAATTAAAACAAATTAAACTCGAATATATGGAACTAGGACGACTGAAAGTCGACTGTATGGTATAGCAATCATTGAAACTTGAGTGCGCTGAATTAAAACAACTTTGAAAATTTGAATACGTTGAATAAAAAGGCGATGACACTCGGATGCGTGGAACAAAAGCAAGTGAAACTCGAATGCGTAGAAATGTGTTGAACGGAAATAATGTGTTGAACCAAAGCAAATAAAACTTGAATGACTAGAACCAAAACGAGTGAAACGCACACGCGTGGAATTAATACAAAAGACACTGGAATATGTGGAACCAGAACAACTGAAAGTCGACTGTACGGTATAGCAATCATTGAAACTTGAATGTGCTGAGTTAAAACGACTGAAATTTGAATGCGTCGAATAAAAGGAGATGACACTCGAATGCGTAGAAGGGAAATAAGTGAAACTCGAATGTGTGAAACTAAAACTCATGAAATTCGAACACACAGAACATTCCATCGCTGCCAATATACCTAGAACCTACTAATAACCTTGCAGAACCCAGAACTAATCTAAAAGAACCGCATACCACCGATGAATAGTAAATAAAGATTAAAACCTCCTTGAAATTGCGCAATTTAAAAATTTGTCAGGTAGCCATTATAGTTTCCATTTGGCAAGAGAGATTGAAATCTGAATAGAGGGGAGAAAGTTTGACGCGAGCGAAGCAGACGTTTGAACGACGTCTCGAATTGATCTGCCGTGGGTTCTTCATAAGGTTGACAAAAGGCGATTCCCGCGGGACATGGCTGGTTCCCGTAACGTAACGGGATAGAACGGAAGAACGGTTTTCTTTTGGCACAGGCTCGTCGGCCACGACATCCCGGCTTCTTTTCTGAAATTCCGTTTGCCGTCGACACACGTTCCTCCGTCTCTCCCTTTCGTGATTCCAGGGAATCGGGTGTTGGCGGTCTTCCAGGCTCGCCCTTATCCAGAATACGTCGTTAAAAGGATTCACGAGCCTTTGGCCTCACGATAACGACGTTCAACGAACCAGCCAATATGAAAGAGATTCTTCTTCGGATACCTGTACGTCCATCTTCCTTTTCGATGTGTCACGTGGACCGAACACGAAAATTAATACAAACTCTATAGATAAGATCTCTTTCTCTAGATTAAAACTCTCTAGATAAATTTGGACAGTTCGATGTATTAAGAATTTTTATAGGTCAATTTTTTTATTCATGTTCATTTTTATAGTTCAATGTCCATCAGATCAATAGACAATGATGACCACAGAGTCTTCTACATAGTTGGTTTAGCTAGAGGGACCTTATCGGATTCAGGTCACTTATGACTAATTGTTGTTGTGATGTTTTGGATTTCCTGGTGACTAATAGTTATCGATATGGCGAGGCTCCAAGGTTTGACGGTGATTCAGAGTGTGGCAGGTGACATGTTACCTTGCACTGATTTTAAACTGATCGCTGAGATTACTCCCGTAGTTGTATTTTATTTAAATTAAGCAAGCTAACTTGTATGCATTCTATTGATAAAATATAGAATATCAACATGTTAGAGCATACTAAAGTACTGTTAGCTGAAGTTTACACATACAGTCCTTACATACCAGTCTTACTTTTAGAAACCTCAAGGATTTCACCTTTTTTAATTTTACACACATGTTCACTCTTACAAAATTTCCTTTTACAAACTTTAACCTAACCACACATGACCCATACATCTGTCTAATGTAATACTCTCTTGTGGTCAAAGGACATATTTAACACAGACGACAGTAATTAATTCTTTCCTTAAAACTTTTAAAACTTAATTCTCCAATCTATCTATCAGCTCCCAGATCTTAATTTTCGAGTCCAAGTTTTTGAACACTTATACCACCAGATTTTAATTTTCAAATTTAAGTTTTTAAATTAAAATAGAAGCCTCGAGTTAAAAGTTTCAAGCCAAAACTTTCGAGCTTCATTTTTTAAATTTGAAGCTTGGAAAAAAATGTTCAAAGCAATGCTTTCGAACTTTCAATTCAAGGTTTTAAATTAAAATTCTCACGTCGATGCTCTTGAACAAGCATTTTTAAATCTGAACTTTTATATTGGAATTTGTAAACCAATACTTTCTAAACATTCAAATGTAAAATTTCAGAATACAATTTTTAAATATGAGTTTATAAATCAATTTTTTAATCCCTTTTTAAATATATATTTAAAAATTTCAAAGGGTAGGTAAAGAAATGTGTGAACCATCTTTAGAATCGTTTCGCAAATTCAAGTAATTATTTTTGTATAAATTTTGCAGTTATAGAGTAAGATAAATAAAATGAATTTGAAAAAGTAACAAAATATTTCTTCTACTAGAATGAGCTTGATCCATAGACGTGCAATTTAAAACGATTTTTCTCGCTTATTGGCATCCTTAATTGTATCCAAATTCAATTACCCCGTGAACCCGTGGTAATGCAATTTCACGCGGTAATACGATCCCGTGTAATTGCGATCGCATTTATGACGACATAAATTAGGGCCAGATTAATTAAATTGCTTTTTAAACTTTCCCGTTAACGGCTATCTTGTTCATTTTAATTCCTTTGGCACGAAAAAAAATCTAATATTAAAATACAATAAACAACCCTTTGAATATGAATGCAAAGAGAAAAATCCAATCTAAAGCGTTTTATCCCTTTGACATCGAAAAAGTTCATCGTTAAAACACAATAAATATCCTATCGGAGATACGCGGCAGGCAAAATTTCCAACTAAAACGCTTTGTTCTTTTAACGAAATAAAATTTTAACAGCGCGATAGAAACGATAAAAATTTGAGAATGTTAAAAGTTAATAAATAACCTAACTAGGGAAAAGCGTACGCAACGTCCGACCGAATCGTAAATATCGCGTAGGATGAATAAAATCGAGATAAACGGAAGCAAACAGTATCAACGTCCTGTAGTTTCGCGATTTTCTCGCCAACTCGCGAAACAAATGGCGCGGAACGAGCAGAGGCGAATGCAACACGCGATAAAGAAGCTCGAATACAATTTTCCGCGAGCGAAACACTGCAGAAAACTTTCGAATCTTCTTCTTAGATGCGATAAAAAAAACTTACAGACATTACCCCGTCTTTCGTGTGCGCGTACAGTCAACTGCAAGTTTAACCACGATTTTCGGATATTGGAAACTTACGATTTGAACTGGGGAAATTTGGAAAGCGGTTATTGGAGATTTAGGAAATTTCAGGGATTTGGAATTTAGGGAATTTGGGAAATTTAGAAAATTTAGGAAATTTGGGGAATTTAGGAAATTTGGGGAATTTGGGGAATTTGGAGAAATTTGTGGGATTTGGGAAATTTCGAATTTAGGAAATTTGGGATTTGGGGAATTTGGGATTTGGGGAATTTGGGATTTGGGGAATTTGGGATTTGGGGAATTTGGGATTTGGGGAATTTGGGATTTGGGGAATTTGGGATTTGGGGAATTTGGGATGTGGGGAATTTGGGATTTGGGGAATTTGGGATTTGGGGAATTTGGGATTTGGGGAATTTGGGATTTGGGGAATTTGGGATTTGGGGAATTTGGGATTTGGGGAATTTGGGATTTGGGGAATTTGGGATTTGGGGAATTTGGGATTTGGGGAATTAGAGATTTGGGAAATTTGGGATTCGGGGGATTTGGAATTCGGGGCATTTGAGAATCGGAAAATTTGGAATTTGGGAAATTTGAGATTCGGAAAATTTGAAAGTCGGTAATTTTGGAATTTGGGAAACTTGGAATTTGGAAAATTTGGAATTTGGGAAACTTGGAATTTGGGAAACTTGGAATTTGGGAAACTTGGAATTTGGGAAACTTGGAATTTGGAAAATTTGGAATTTGGGAAATTTGGAATTTGGGAAACTTTGACTTTGGAAAATTTGGAATTTGGGAAATTTGGAATTTGAGAAATTTGGAACTTGGGAAACTTGGAATTTGGAAAATTTGGAATTTGGGAAACTTGGAATTTGGAAAATTTGGAATTTGGGAAATTTGGAATTTGGGAAATTTGGAATTTGGGAAACTTGGAATTTGGGAAATTTGGAATTTGGAAAACTTGGAATTCGAAAAATTTGGAATTCGCAAAATTTAAAATTCGAAAAATTTGGAATTCGGAAAACTTGTAATTCGGAAAATTTGAGTAATGAAAGTATTCATACATTTTACCCGAGCGTACACGGGCGAGAAAGGTTTTTGTTCGTTCGGTGTAACGAAGCGTTCTGTGAATTTTCGATCGAAGCGTAGTGGGAAATCGGTAGCTGGCGATGGGCCAGAAATATCTTATCTAGGTAGAATTTTGGTGGAGAGTCTCTCCCAGGCACAAGATCCTAAAGGTAACGGCAATTACGAAGTAAGACGAGAAATGGGGGGTTGTTGCCACCCCCTTCTCGCTTTGATGAACGCGTCAACTCGAAACTTCCGATCACGAGAACTTCGATCGAACACTGATAGCTATTTGTGTCTCGAAGTTTCGCTCCTAGACAAAAACGGTCAAAAGTTGTTCGTTAATCAGCCTAAGTACTTTCCTATAATGTGTATTCCTCGGAGAATGCACGTACGCTCCGTTGTTGATCGAGATTTTCTTGCTTAAGAGGTTGGAGAAATCTTCCAACATTTCGAAAACATTTCAAAGTCGAAATTTTTATTTGGAAAAGAACCCAACCCTTTTCAGTGATTCCCCAAAGAATTACACCTCTCTGAAGAAAAGGTAAGACCCGTTGAAACTGTAAAGCGAAGCTAATTAGCAGGCACGAAATTCATGAGGGTATATCTCAGGAAGTTATTTTTTTCCATCGTAGATTTTACATGGTGCACCACGTTAAGCCAAGGTTGAAAGGGAACACCGTTGTCGAGGAAGCTCCGTCGTTGAAATCCTCCCCCTTGATCGTCTGAGACGTTCTTTCTCGTCGTCTCGAGGTTCCCTCGTTACGCAAAAGCGATACGAGGTGTTCCCGTGCCACACGAACGAACTAATCTGGCTTCATCAAAGTCACTCGATACAACAGGAGAAGAGGAGCTTCGACTAAAGTTAGCACCTTCGGAGAACGAGATGAGAACGTGGAAGCGTGATCCTCTTCGACCCGGTAATTGCCACGGCTTTTCTTCTCGCCAAATCTTCATCGAGCCTCGCCACTTTTCAGATTGATGCTTCATCTGTGTTTCGTTACTCGATACTGCTCGTTAACCCCTTTTCTATACGTGTCGAACATCATTTTCCCGATTGCTGAACGCTTCGGAAAATTTTATGGATTCTCATCTTTTTGTTAAGATAGCAAGGCAGCTGGATTATATTTGATTTATAATTTAATAGAAAATTGGTTGTTGTAGAAATTGGTCTTGAATCATATTCAGGATCATGGGAAGGTTAGGTTAGGTTGAAGTTGGTGAACTTGGTTTATTTCAGTTGTTGTTGACTATATGATACTTCTTTTGAAATCGCTGACTTTTCAAAGTTGACATTCTGTTGCTTTGTAGAACAGGTTTGTTCATAGAATTCTTGAAATATTTAGAGATTTGAACATTTAGAAATATGCAAAATCTCTATAAATATGAAGGGTACAATTAAAAATTCACTAACAAGTATAAGTACCATCACATGTGTATGAAGATATCCACATATTATTTTCATGATACACCTATCAGATACAACTTACCTAACATATCTAAAGATTGTACACAAAAATAAATAAGTAAAAAATAAATGTATAAACATCAGTAAATCTGAGCTCTCAAAGTGGAAGATAACGAAGATACCAATCCGTTCGAATTTCCAATATCCAATTTTTTGATTCCAATCAACAGGAAAGATCGTAAGCTAAAGAACGAAAGAACGTAACCTAAACCGTATTAAGAACACTATTGTTGAAAATTCGATCCTAGACCTCGGTAGTTTCGGTAAGAATATATTCGGCTGAGGTCAAAAGGATAAGCGACAATGAAACCAAACCAGCTGATTTATGCGACTAATATACCCATTAGAGAAGATTTATCGCGGCGAAAGAACGCGAGGGAAACGGTATAATATTTACGTTTTCGACGCGGTGACAGGCGAGGGTACACACGCGGGGTCAAGTGTGGAAAATGAAGGGCGAAACGGGGATGACAGGTAAGGAAAATAAACGGACGTTGAAGGAGAAAAAGAGGGCTTAGAAACACGAGGGTCGCCTGCGGCCACCTACGCTTTTTGCTCGTTGTCCTTTCGTCCAGCGTGAAAGAGAAAGTGTGCAAGAAAAAGCGTGGAAAATGGGGATGATCCACATTGTACAGTCGAGAACAAATCTGCTTTCCCTAGGGAAAATATGCGCGAGAAATCCCTCTCGTTCGTTTTTAGAGACTTTCGAGGATTCCAAAACTGTGATACGGGTTAACGATTGACACAGGAATTTCAGGACCTTGTAGTTTTAGGGGTGTGGAAATTTAGGAGTTTCGAGTGTAGAAAGTCAAGGGAGAATTTGGGGAATCTACAAATTTGGGTTGTAGATAGTTAGGTTAGAAAATTAAGGACATAGTAGTTTAGGGATTTAGGGGTGTGAGAATTTAGGAATTTAGAGTCGAGAAATTTTATGACATTGTATTTGGGATTTTAGGAATATAGAAATCTACAGATTTGGGATGTAGAAATTTGTGGATATAGGAATTTAGGGATATAGGGTTTAGGAATTTAGGGGTGTGGGAATTTAGGAATTTAGAGTCGAGAAATTTGTTAACACTGGTATTTGAAATTTTCAGAATATAGGAATCTAGAGATTTGGGATCTCATATGTAGATCTAGGAATTCACATACATATTTAGAAGCCTTTGGATTTAGCAATCTACAAATATAGAAATCTAAGGTTTCCGAGTCGTAAAATTTGAAACTGTAGAAATCTATAAATTTGAGAAACTACCACCTTTGGTTAACTTAATAATAAATGTTCCCCCATTTTCCAGAGAATTACCACATCTAAACCCACCGTGTTACAACGCTTCGTACAACGAAAGGGTCTGTTCCGACTCGTCGAGGATACGTGAGACAAGTTCCGTTAATTGTTCGCGTCAAGAAGGTGATCCAATTGTTCGAAAGCCATTTGCTAGCTCGTCCCGAACGCGTGACACGCATAATGAAACGCCTCCGGTGAATAGCAAGGGCCGAAGGTATCCGAGGGTAGAACGCAGAAAGCATCGGCGATTAATTATTTGAAGTTGAAGCATCGATGCCGAACGCCACCCTCCTCAGCCCACCCGACGTTTTGCGCCGACGTTTCCGCCGATTCGTTTAATTAGGTTAATTTAATTAAATTTCATCCCGGTCTAATTAGTTGCGCAACATCCGCGAGCAAAGCTAAAGGGACTCTGCCCTCTGTTCGGCATTGTTGCACCGTGTAACGAACTCTTGCCTTCTGGAAATAAAAAAGAGGGTGAATCGTCGTCGATGAAAATAAAAGATTCTCCGCGCGCGACTCGTAATTATTGAAAGCTTCGATTCCCCCGGGGCTGGGAGAATTTTATGCGACGGATCGTTTGCAGAATTTTTAAGAAGTCGTTCTTCCCGAACACCCCCGGCAAAATGCTCGCTGAATTTTACAGCTCAGCCCTGGTTAAAATCGCCTCTCACACCCTCGCTCTTCACGAACATCTTATAGCCCCGATATTCTAGCTAGTAAAACGAATATCTTACCATTATAACTCTTTCGCGATGCGAGTGCGAATGCGTTATAAAATGTGCAAAGTATTTTTATATTTTCTGCTAAACGTTCATTCCACTTTTCTCTTATGGCGATATAACACGCGATGTTCCCTGCGTAATGGCGCGGCGGTAAAACAGCTAACTTTCAGAAGAGTAAATAATAATATATTTATATCTGGCGACAAAGTAAATTTCAAAGTGGTTATTTGGAAAGAATTCGGTGTTATAAATTAATGTAATTATTGCCGGAATATTGCTGGAGGGAGCAATTAGTCGGATAATGTTTATATAATATTACTGGCTCTTTAAAAGTAAAAGAGGCCCGGGGTGATATTTGAATTGCGCGTTCGAGTCACGTGATGGATCTCTTTTATCTTGGCCCAGTATTTTGCTAAATTGAAAAAATGCAACGATGGGTGAACAGTTTTGCAACACATGTTATTGAACAAAATTGTAACTCATAAAGAATTTAAAAATCCAAAACCTTCATGAAACGACAAGTAAATAAATTTTTATGAAATTCGCTCTGAAAGTTGAATGATTCAAGGAGAGTTGGTACAGAGACTGACACCATCAACGGTCGATTAAAAAGTCGATAACAGTCGACGGAGGCATCCCTTTCATCGTGAACAATGGCAAAAGGGCGGTAGAAAAGATGGGAACGAGCGAGGGTCGCTCAAGAGGGGGTTAAAAACTGGAGAATCCTGTTCCACAACCCCTTTCTGGATAACCGAGTCTCCCTCTTCGCCTTCCAGACAGTATTTCCCTTTCCCTGTCTTTCGTCTCGTCTGCTTCCGGCGCCGCATGCATTTCACCGTAAATAATGGGGCCACGTGTCAGTCAGCGAGAAGGAAGACGAAAAACAACCCTTTCCTCTTGCCTCCTTTTTCCATACCGCGAGAGCGAAAGAGAACTGCGGAAATTTTTCGAGAGATCAACCCTCCGCATTCGAGTCGCAGACGCGGGTATCGATCTTCGATATAGAACTGTCGAGTGTTTGGACGTTCCTCCAACGCGATGCTCCACGAAATGTGCTTCACGAATTAACGTTCAACGAGTGCTGTTTTGCTGCGTATGAAACACGAGCACCGAATGCAACCAACCGCTATCTGATAAAGCGCCTGTACGTGATCGCTTATTGTTAAGCAGCGTAGCGTAATGGAAGCAAACTAGATCTCGAGATTTAATTGTGAATTCTTAAGTGTTCATATATTTATATTTGTTATTTGAAGTTGGATGTTTTAAAAAATAGAGATTCAAACTTTTTAAATTGTTGAAAGCTTGAAACTTTAAATATGGAAATCTGCAAATTCCACATCTGAATTTCTGTGTTTTTCATACGGGAGATGTCCGAATTTCCAACCTCGTACACACATTCCCGAATTGCTCAAATCCCAAATCTCGGTATTTTCTCAAGTCCTCTTCTTGAAGTCGAATCTCCATATTTCTTTGCACCAAACTTCAAGAGCACAAATTCAACAAGTGTTAAAATTTTCTGTTCTTCATGGGACTCCTCAAATCTCGTAATCCTCAAATCCCAAACTTCACAAGTCTCAAAATCTTTAAACCTCAAAGTTCTCAAATTCCAAAGTCCTCAGATCCAAAAATCTCAAACCTTAAAATTCCTATAATCCTAATATCTTATGATCCCAAACTTTTCACACCCCAAAACCCTCGAACCCCAAAACCCTCGAACCCCAAAACTCTCGAACCCCAAAACCCTCGAACCACAAAATCCTCGAACCCCAAAACTCTCGAACCCCAAAATCCTCAAACCCCTAAATTCTCAAATCCCAAAACCCTCAAATCCCAAAACCCTCAAACCCCAAAACCTTCAAACCCCAAAATTCTCAAACCCCAAAACCCTCGAACCCCAAAACTCTCGAACCCCAAAACCCTCGAACCGCAAAACCCTCGAACCCCAAAACTCTCGAACCTCAAAACCCTCGAACCACAAAACCCTCGAACCCCAAAACCCTCAAACCCCAAAACCCTCGAACCCCAAAACCCTCGAACCCCAAAACCCTCAAACCCCAAAACCCTCAAACCCCAAAACCCTCAAACCCCAAAACCTTTAAACCCAAAAATTCTCAAGTCTCAAAATTCTCGAACCCCAAATCTAACATTCCAAATCCTCCTCAAACACCAAAATCAGCAAATAGTCGGAACCTCTCGGAAAGTCGATGAGAAACAGCGATAATCATCGATACAGCGAAAATTTAATCATCAAAGTAAACGTAATTTATGGCCCAGTGTCGATTACATAAGTCCACCGTCGATATTACGGTCGTACAATACCGAATGGTTATTAGCATGTTTAACAGTGAAATCCGAGTTCACCCTCGCGGCTAACATAAATTGAACGCGTGTCCAAGTACCGAGCATTTCCCTCGAAATTTTCCCCGTAGAAAATTCGCCGGTAGCACCGTAACGAATGCTCATCGGGGGTATCGTTAAAAATTAACGATATTTCCCGGGAGAATGTAAATGAAAAAAACGGCTGCGTATAACAGCTACTACTGGACCAGTGATTTTCCTAGCGAAGAAAATGGCAGGAAAACCGTGTCCAGAGCAACGTATTATTCCATGGATCAATTGTATCGGTGCGTGTACCGGTGGAATAAAATTAACGATTAAATATTAACGATGCGGGAATACTCTCGCGAACGTATGAACCAGCGAAGTGGAAGAATCAATCGAAAAAGCTTTTTCCAATGGCAAACAGCGCCTTCTTTTTGTGCACTGGCTACGTTGTGGACAGGTATTGGCGTATGAAATGGCATGCCGAAATGAAATAAACGATTAAAAAGCTCCTGACAATCTGTTGACTGAAGGAATGTTTTAACGCTGGCAGGGGTAAATGGATTTTAGAGACTGATATTTCCTGCGAGAGACAGAGAGGAAGCTCCATAGTGAATTAAACTGAGACTTTTTCAATTTTAAATATCGCACGTTTTGCTCTTGCGCGGTTATTGTGTTATGTGCCACGTGCGTCAGATTTTCTATCGGATAAATTTGCATGGGATGGGTTTTTATAAGTCAGTTATCTACGCGTTAGATTTTGACATGTTAGGTTTTTGAGTGATAGATATTCGCGCGTTGTATATTCACCCGACAGATTTCTACAATTTTAATTTGTATACGTTAGGTTTCCATGCGTTAGATTTCTACAATTTTAATTTCTACGCGTTAGATTTCCGAGCGTTTAATTTCCACGCGTTAGATTTTAACGCGTTAGATTTCCACGCGTTAGATTTTAACACTTTACATATCAACACGTCAGATTTCCACGGGTTAGATTTCCACGCGTTAGATTTTAACACTTTACGTATCAACACGTTAGATTTCCACGCATTAGATTTCTACGGGTTAGATTTCATCGCGTTAGATTTCTACGGGTTAGAATTCCACGCGTTAGGTTTCCACGAGTTAGATTTCCATGTGTTATATTTCCACGGGTTAAATTTCCACGCGTTAGATTTCAACACGTTATATTTCCACGCGTTAGACTTCCACGCGTTAGACTTCCACGCGTTAGACTTCCAAGCGTTAGACTCCCACGCGTTAGACTTCCACGCTTAAGACTTTCACGCGTTAGACTTCCAAGCGTTAGACTTCCACGCGTTAGACTTCCACGCATTAGACTTCCACGCTTTAGAATTCCACGAGTTAGATTTCAATACGTCAAATTTCTGAGAGCTAGATATTCGCGCGTTACATTTCCACTCGTCAGATTTTCACAATTTAAAAGTCTACGCGTTAGGTTTCCTTGCGTTAAATTTTTATAAGTTAGTTTTCCACGCATTAGATTTCAACTCGTTAAATTTCAGAATATATATTTCTACGCGATAAGTTTATACATTGGATGTTTATGAGTCAGTTTTCTACGCGTTAGATTTCTGTAAGTCACATATCTATACGTTGTATTCCCATATATTAAATTTCCACCTGTTAAACTTGTACAAATTAAATTTTCACACATTAGATTTCCACGGATTGAATGTTTATAAGTCAGTTTCCTACGCGCTAGATTTCTATGAGTCACGTATCTGTACGTTAGACTCCCGCACGTTGGATAAATGAACGTTGGATATCTGCATGTTAAATATTTGACTGTTAGTTTCCTTCTAGTTTGATTTCCAACTATTCCAACGAAAAATACGTTTATGATTCAATTTCTGTAAGTCACACATAGAATTATGATTACAAAATATCGAACATAAAAGAGTTAATTAGTGTTATATACGAAATAAAACACCAAGTACGATATGCAAAGGGTCAAATATGCACAGGTAGAACTCTGTTGATTCATAGGACGAATTTCTTTTTTCCCTTCATTTTTCCCTATCCCATTTGCCCAGCAGATTTTGTTCAGGGTAAAAGGATGCAATGAAAGAGGAGCGCTTTTTATCCGACGGTTCCGTCACCACTTAACTGTTCCATTAAGATCATTAACGGTAATAAGTACGGCAAAAGTAAATATTGAGCGAAAAGGTATTAATGAGGTCCGACCGGAAAACCTGAGGGTCTTTGGGTTTTATCCCCTGCGTATTAATTATTTCTTTTTTCACATAGCACGCTTCGGTCAATGCGGTATTTTCATTAAATACGATTAAAAATTCGTCCGAAACGTCCTCTCAAAAAAAGACCAAATAATTTATACACTGAAAACAAAAAACTTTCGATATCTTATCGAGATCCGCGAACATCGATAATTGAAAAGATAAATTCAAATAAGAATAGTCCAGCAAAATAATTAAAAACATAAATTTCCAGGAAAGTACACGTAATATTAAAAAAGATAAATTCAAATAAGAATAATCCAGCAAAATAATTAAAAACATAAATTTCCAGGAAAGTACACGAAATAATGAAAAAGATAAATTCAAATAAGAGTATGTAGAAATATTATGACGAAATCAATTCTGCGAAAACCCGATAATTTATAAAGCTACATCGCGATAAACAATGTTTTGATTCATGCGAATAGTACAAAGGGAACAAACAATAAAATTCGTTTAATCAAGAATCAACGTATATTCGCGTGACCGGTGATCGAGTTAAAAAATTCCGTATATTCGCAATAATTGATCGACAACTGGTAAAATTGTGTTTGACAGGCATTTAAAAGATTATTCCAGGAAATGATCGCGATATTAATATTTGTATATTCCGCGTGAAATACGGAATAACATCGGGGAAATAGAATATCGATGCTGGTAATGATTAAGCATCGGCGGCGTTACACGTACTTATTGTAAATGTGGAGCGTCCGTTCGATAATCGATAAATTCGGAATATTGATTCGGTCCGACAGCCGGGGATACAGGAATTGCAAAAATTGCCCGACAATTCGGAAGCGTGCGATACTCGCAAAAATAGATTTGTCACATATTCAGATAGCAAAGCTGAAAAGTGCAGACGGTTTATACGCGACAAAACCGTAACGTTTAAAACGTATGGAGAGATTAACCTGACAAAGATAAAGACAAACGTTTGTTTTAACTCGGATTTTTGTTTCGCTAATCCATTGGATACTTCAACAAATGTTCCGGTTCGAAAATATTCGCTTTGGAGGTAGAGCTTTGCCCACGGCTCTCTCGAACAGCTTCCGTTAAACTCTATAATAATTACCAGATACGGAAGCGTCCGACTATTTCGCTTTTAAATCTTTTCCATTGAAATTCGATTACGAGTTTCCGATGTGTTTGCTGACAATGTATGATGTATTATGCTATTTTTCGGGGGATTAGTCGGGGAGTCTGCTTTCGGGGAGATTTTAGGACTTCTGTAGAATTAGCATGAAAGATAAAAAGTGTAGAATTTTTGACGGACTTAAAAGTATGGAAGCTTAAAAACAATGAATTGAAGGATTTAGAAATATGCTATTCTACGAACATTCTATTTAATGATTTTGATATACACAATTATAAGAACATCAAATTTAATGATTCAGAAAAACAAAATTATATGAACATCAAATTAAAACGTTCAGAAATATAAAATTATAGGAACATCAAATTAAAACATTGAGAACTATAAAATTATATGAACATCAAATTTAATGATGCAGAAAAACAAAATTATATGAACATCAAATTAAAATATTCGGAAATATAAAATTATAGGAACATGAAATTTAATGATTCAGAAATACAAAATTATATGAACATCAAATTAAAACATTCAGAAATATAAAATTATAAAAACATCAAATTTAATGATTCAGAAATACAAAATTATATGAACATCAAATTAAAACATTCAAAAATATAAAATTACAGGAACATCAAATTTAATGATTCAGAAATACAAAATTATATGAACATCAAATTAAAACATTCAGAAATATAAAATTATAGGAACATCAAATTTAATGATTCAGGAATACAAAATTATAAGAACATCAAATTAAAAGATTTTTAAATACAAAATTATAAGAAGATGAAACTAAAAAAACCAAAAGCATAGAAAAATGAAAATTTTAACTGTGAAAGTACAGGAATGTCGAATTCCGAAATATTAAAATATCAGACCTGAATAAGAACCTCAAATTAAAAGAATTACAAACACAGAATTATAAAAAGATCGAACTAAGAAAACTAAAACTATAGAAGAATGAAAATTGTAACTGTAAAAGTACAGGAACATCGAATTCAGAAATATTAAAATATCAGACCTGAATAAGAACCTCAAATTGAAAGAATTACAAACACAAAATTATAAAAAAATCAAACTAAAAAAACCAACAACATAGAAAAATGAAAGTTGTACCTGTAAAAGTACAGAAACCTTAAATTCCAAAATATTGAAATATCGGTCCTGAATAACTCACAAAAAGAATCACAACACAAAAATACGAAATCCAAGAATTCAGAAAATTTGATAGAAAGATTAAAAAACAAATTCCTCGTAAACGTAAGATGAGATTATGAATTTAAAAGTTGACGGTATATTGAAGTAAAAAGCTAAAAACGTAGAAATTTTGAAATTACCTTCTAGGAAACGTTAGCCATGATCTACCGAACGATTACGTTAAAAATAAACGCGGAGTTCGCGAGCTTCAAAAACATCCGATGAAAAGTATCTCCGTCAACAAAAATGAGAGGACAGATATTTTTCAAACGTTGCTGGCCCCGTTTCGAGTTAATAACATAATTTCTGTCTCTGTCTCGGCGACGCGAAAGGACGTTTCGAATCGCGGCGGAAATGTAAAGTTCCGTGAAACGAATAAAAATTGTAAGTTCGAAAGGAGATGGTAGCCAACTTCCTGTTGGCTTTCCGATAGGACATTTTCATTTAGCCGACAGAGATCGTAACCCGGTCGATCGTTTCCTTTGTTGGCAAAACAAAAAGAATCGACGATAAAATCGAAATTACAGCCGGAAGTTTAATCGACGGTAAAAAAAAAGGAAATTAGAGTCTCGTTCGATTCGTTCGTCATCGTGACGTTATTTTTTCTTCGGTTGTATAACGAAAGGCAGGTGTCATTTTTATTGGCACGGAACGTTTAAATATTTTGCTAGCGATTGTTCGAACGTGACTCGAAGGATATTGGAGAAAAATCGAACGGCGTTGGTTCGAAAAAGCAAACGGTGTTTCGATCGTGAATCGTTTCTCAATTAGCACGAGAGACGAAATAAATTGCACGGGCTGTTATCGCGAAACTAATTATTCGAATAATCGTGGCCGTAGTTTATTCTGCCTTCAAATAAATTAACATCTTACCGCAGAAATTGAGCGTGCATTAATTAAGCGAGTTGACGGAAAAGCGACCGTTCGAATATTATTTTAATACTTTCCACTGGAAAATATTCTAATGAAAATTAATGCTATCAGTAGATTTATACCCCCGATTTTGACACACAAGAGGAAGCGTGTCTTTCTTTTTAATAATTTATTACGAATTTTTCTAGGATAAATTATTCCGTTATGAATTAAAACTACCGCGGATCAACGCGCGCGAGCACAGGACCGACTACAATCTCTCGCTGAACAAAAGCATTAAAATCTCTCGTGTATTTATACGTTCGCCACTCTTTTATATTATTTTGTCGATGTTTATTTTATCAAGTAATCTCGCACAACTCCGGGGGAAATCGAATTATAACAAACGCTGTTCATTTCTGTGCGCATTAAAGGAAATCGAATTATAATAAACTCTTTTGATTTCCTCTGAGAATAAAACCGAATGCATACATATAATTCAGATAATATTTAGGTGCTGCAGTGCAGAATTTAAAAATTGAATTTATGGAACACGAGGATAACAAAGCTCGTATATTCTGTCAGCAAATGTGTCTACTTTATTTATGTTTTAAATATCATGGTTTTAACCATTCATTTACTTAAAGTATTTATTGGACTCATCAAACTTATGAAATTTAGCGAACTATTCAGATTTTTTAGACTTTTTGGACTTTTTAGACTTTTCAGAATTTTCAGAATTTTCAAAATTTTCAGAATTTTTAGGCTTTTCAGAATTTTCAAGCTTATCAGAATTTTTAGACTATTCTTAGACTTCACAGACTATTCTCAAACGAGTCAGACATTTCAGACATTTCAGATCTTTCAGACTTTTCAGAATTTTCAGGCTTTACAGAATTTCCAGACTTTTCAGACTTATCAGGGTTTTCAGACATTTTAGACTTTTCAGACTTCTTAGATCATTTAGACTTTTCAAATTTTTCAGACTTGTCAAATTTTCCAGACTAATCAGACTTATCAAACTTATCAAACTGATTAGAATTATCAAACCTATCAGACTTGTTAGATTTATCCGACTTATCAAACCTATTAGACTCATCAGACCAATCAGACTGATCAAACTTATCAGATTTCTCAGACTTCTCAGACCTATTAGACTTATGAAACTTATCAGACTTATCAGACCTATCAGACCTGTCAAATTTATCAAATTTATCAAATTATCAGATTTATTAAACTTATCGTCTATTGAACAGAGTCCGATCAGACAATATCAGAAAATATCAGAAAACATAAGAGAAGTAACGAAACATATGATTTGAAAAAGAATATTATATATAAGAAAGCACTAAAAATAGTAAATATTCTGAAAAATTCTCGCATCTTAAAGAAAGAAGAGAGTATTTGATTGGGGTGGCTCGACGCGAAGATGGTTAGTACTCGAGAGAGCAACAGGAACGAGAAGAATAAAAGTGCTGAAGTCACGAGCATCCCGCAAAAATGCTCGTTTCCGGGGCAGCGACTTATCGCCATTAGCTGACACTTGAACCGAGGGTGGGCGTTTTCTTTTTTCACCCTGAGGATGCGAGGGGTTGCTAAGGTGGCACGAATACTCGGTAAATTCCAACGAGTCGAGCCCTCCGGGCACAAACTTCAAAACATAAGAAGACTTCCCATCTTCCTTAATACTTCTTTTTTTCCGTCCTTTTATTACACAGCCAGGAATATAGGCCAAATACCTTCGTCCAGGCCGGGAATCAAGACTCGATTTAATCTAGGAAACCGTTTAGCCCCGAACGTTCGGTCGTGGAATTTTTCAAACGCGAATATTTGACGAGTTTCGTAGCACGCTCGAGAAATTAACCGCATTTCATGCCAACCACCCTTCCGCCCCTAATCGACCGCCTTTTTCACTTTATTCGACCACTCGCCGGGAAATGATATATGTTAATTCCGGATCCACCGAATTATGTTTCGGGGAAACTTGCACTGAGTAATTTAGAAGTTGCTCTGGGGTATCAGAGCGTATAGAACGAGATTATTTTTGGTTAATAAATTTCTTACTCAAGTTTACAAATTTTGATGTTTAAAATGTAGGAATTCTCAAGTTCCATTTTCAGTAAACTCAAATTCCTAAATTTCTAATTTAACTAATTTTTAATTACTACAGTTTCTAAAACCTCCAGTTAATTTATAAACTTCTGAATGTAGATGTTCTCAAGTTGCAATTGTTCCAGATACAAGGTCTTACATTCCCAACTTCCTAAATCCTCAGATTGTCAAGTTTCAAAATTTCCAACACCCTAATGTCTTAAATAAATTTTTAACCTTCTAAATTTTCAAATTACCATATCAATAAATTTTTACATTCCCAAATTTCCACATACCCAAATTACCATGTGTCCAAATTCCCATATCCCCAAATTTCCATATCCCCAAATTCCCATATGTCCAAATTGCCATGTGTCCAAATTCCCATATTCCCAAATTCTCACATCCCCAAATTCCCATATGTCCAAATTGCCATGTGTCCAAATTCCCATATTCCCAAATTCTCACATCCCCAAATTTCCACATCCCCAAATTCCCATATGCCCAAATTGCCATGTGTCCAAATTCCCATATCCCCAAATTCTCACATCCCCAAATTTCCACATCCCCAAATTCCCATATGTCCAAATTCCCATATCCCCAAATTCCTACATCCCCAAATTGCCATATGTCCAAATTCCCACATCCCCAAATTCCCATATCCCCAAATTCCCATATCCCCAAATTCCCATATCTCCAAATTCTCATATCCCCAAATTCCCACATTCCCAAATTCCCACATCCCCCAATTCCCACATCCCCAAATTCCCATATCCCCAAATTCCCACATCCCCAAATTCCCACATCCCCAAATTCCCACATCCCCAAATTCCCACATCCCCAAATTCCCACATCCCCAAATTCCCACATCCCCAAATTCCCACATCCCCAAATTCCCACATCCCCAAATTCCCACATCCCCAAATTCCCACATCCCCAAAATCCTAAATTCCTAAATACTCAATTGGTTAAATCCCTAAATTCCCAAATTCTCAATCACATCATCAAATCCCAAATTTCCAAATTCCTAAAATTCCACTTCAACAACTTAACAGCTCAAATATAAAATTACTGGTTGAAAACGGCTGTAACCGTTCAAGAACATAATAATTCTGTAAAAAATAATACGTCGTAAGTAGAAAGCAAACAAAATTCTCGCGACGTACATGGAATTTTTTAGACACATTCTTCCAAGCACAAAGGGTTTTCACCCCGAGAGTTTAGCGTTCTACGATTTTTTAATTATAAAGTTTCAAGCGTTCGCTCGGAAAATAAGGAGCTCCCTTTGAGCGTGGTAAAAACGTCGAGCTAAAATCTTCTTCAATTACAGCGGAAGTACGAACAAGTACACCTTCCACCGACTCGTTTCGCTCTTCAAGCTCAACCCCGCGAGTGTAATATTATTTTTTTCTTTTATAGCAATCTTGTAGATGCACCTTACATAGTCGGAATTAACGTTGAATATATAAATGTTCGGGAAATCGGTCTTCTTAGAAACTTTACGGATTTATGGCTGGTAACTTCTGGTCGTAAACGAAACGAAAGAACTTCTTGAATAAAAGGAAAATTCAGTAAATAATTGCTGTATGTTTCTATTAGTTATTGCAATTAGGTAATGGAACTTAAGAGTTCATATGTGCTGTAAAAATAAAAGCACTCGAACGAGAATTGATGTTTGAACAGACGATGTTTCATTGCTTTAAACAGAGACTCGAATAACCACTCGAGGATAAATAAATTCGATTAAAACGTCGTTTCAGTGGGTGACAAAATGAGGAACTTCACTAACTTTAATGAATATGAGTTATAATTAATTAGCCCGAGACAGTTTCAAGAACAAGAAGCACTCTTAGAATATAGAACAAGATGGTGCATGCTTCCCATTTGGGCCAAAGAAAGTTACCAAATGGCGTTGAAATAGCTGTGTATAAGAAACGTTGCAAGAAGATATTAAGCGCAAAATAAGTGAGCGCAATATGTTCTTTCATAATTATGAGATACAAGTGTAAACTTTATTATCCCTGCAACTGAGTTTATACATATTTTATTGTACTGCTTTTATACTCTCAAGTAATTTATATGTTTTATTGTCAAATAAAGGACTACGCTAATTACAAACTGTACTGTAAAATAAAATAAAGTTGAAAGTGGATATACTTTTAGTTGAACACTTGTGAGAAAGTTTACTCTATTGATGAGCCATCTAGCGGCTGTCGATGGAAGTAATAGAACTGCATCGCTATTAGTTTCTGCAGTACAAGTGCTATAGTGTATACAGAGTATCTCATAATTAGTGCACGGAGTAATTAACCACATATTTAAATAAATAGATCTGTACTCTTTTTAAAATCATTAAAAAGAATGTTTCTGATTTTGATGTTGACCAAGTCACTTTTAAAAATATAAGTATAGGAATGTATAGTTATTATGTAACTGTACAAATGTATAACAATTATGAAATTATATAAATGTCTAACAATTATAAAATTACACAAATGTCTAACTATTATAAAATTATATAGATGTATAACAATTATAAAATTACACAAATGTCTAACAATTATAAAATTACACAAATGTCTAACAATTATAAAATTACACAAATGTCTAACAATTATAAAATTATACAAATGTACAGCAACGATGCAAACATATAAATACATAATTACGTAAATGTCTGCAGTAAATTCGATACAAAAGTGACTGAATCTTAACAGCAGAACGATTTGAAACAGCTATTTTCCGCTTAAACGTAGCCAGAGCAATTGGAAGTGGAAAATTAGCTCGGACTCGAATATGCAAATTTCCAGCTACATAATTTAAGCGAAACGTCGTAACGAGAGTAGCAAGATCTGGCAAACGAATTCGAAAAGGAGCAATCTCCCGCCATTATTCCCCTATATGGCCGCAACATAAAGCAACGACGTTGACGTTCTGTAATTTTATATAGTTTCGACTAAGCAAAACGTGTCAGAACAGCAACCGAGACCCGTTTACAATTGCCATTCGCAGCCGTAACGCAAATTTTATTTGTCAAATGTACAAACAGCGAGCGGCATGTGACACTGGCATAAACGTCAGCCATTTCCAGCATCGTATCGCTCACTTTCCCGAGGCTTTCTCGCCACGCACCAGCAGTTTTCACGGATACGAGAAAATTCACGGAAAAACGAAGCTCCCTCTGCGACTCTGTCGTTACGTCATTAGCGTCGTCAGCTCGTTTGCGATACCATTCGACCCACCTACACCACTTTAGACCAATCGTTGGAAACTTTAAAAATTGCCTGCTATTTTCAACCGTCCCGTATTTTTTCCCTTATCGTACCCACGTCTTTTAGCGTCCCTTAAAAATCATTTTATACGGGAACAAACGCAGAACAGGCAATTTCACCCAGAAATTTTAACTCCAGTGTGGAACTCTGTATTATTTAATTCTAGGTTGCTTCAGGGTTAATTTTACTTGGAGAGCTGTTTATTAATTTGTACTAATAGAAGACATTTTTAGGAAACCTTTGAAGCTTGTTTTAACAAACTAAAGACTGAAATATCACTTCTGAGCTGTGACAATAAAAAACTAATTATAAAAGCAAGTGTTGTAAAGCAGTTGCTACTTTGCAACCATTAGAAGTGCAGAATGAAAATGAAATTATAAACATCTCTGATCAGAAATAAATTATTCCTCAATGATGAAATAAAGAATCAGAAGATTCTCAGCTACAAAAGCTCACAAATTAGCAAATAGGATCCAACTGTCAGCTCACCAGACATACCTAATTCAACTCACCTAACTGCTTAATGAACTTGCAGCTAATCAAGCAATATGCACAAGCTTAGAGACATAGAGACATAGAGAGAAATCCACATGGTACTCAAATGTAGACTCGCACCTTCACAACTTAGAAAATTAAAAGAAGGTACTTAATCATTCTTGAAAGATCAATTATAAAACCTGGTCCTAAGAGTCGTTTGATCGAGCATCATCACGTCGGCACGCAGGTCTGCGGTCGCTAGAGGGGTCGTCTAAAGAGGCAATCCTGGTAAATTTAGGGAAAATCCGAGGAGGACGTCGGGCTGGCATCAGCGTCGTCGATTCTCTCGTTACGTCATTAACGTCGCCGACACAATGTGTCCCGAGTTCGTTACCGCGAGTGCGATCGCTCGCGACACTCTCCGGGTCCTCTCCTACGACCTCGTTACGCTGCTGCACTCCCATTAGAGGAAAATTGATAGTGACTATCTCTCTCTATCTTCTTAACCTCCTACTCCGACACTTTAACCAACCCTCCGACCCTCTTTCACCCCTTTCTCTAGGTATCTTCCGCACGACTTTCGTCTTCCTTATTGCGAGACTCGGTTACTGTATGCTGCTTTATGCGAGACTGAGGAACTTGCTAGTTTTTGGATTGGTCCTAAGGTCTCAAGTTCTGATGATCTATTTTGGAGATACTCAAATTATCGTAACCATAAATTTGGATGATCTCAAGTTCTCACAGACCTAAATTTTTAAGCTTCTAAATTCTGACACCCCCAAATTCTTACAACCCCAAATTTGGATGTTCTCAAATTCTCACATCCCCAATTTCTCACGCCCCCAATTTCTCACATCCCCAAATTTTCAAATTTCCAAATTCTCAAATATCCGAATTTTCATACTCCCAATTTCTCACGCCCCTAATTTCTCACACCCCCAATTTCTCACATTCCCAATTTCTCACACCCCCAATTTCTCACATTCCCAATTTCTCACACCCCCAATTTCCAAATTTCCAAATTCTCAAATACCCGAATTCTCACGCTCCCGATTTCTCACACCCCTAACTTCTCACACCTCCCCAAATTTCCAGATTTCCAAATTCTCAAATACCCGAATTCTCACGCTCCCAATTTCTCACACCCCCAATTTCTCACATTCCCAATTTCTCACACCCCCAATTTCCAAATTTCCAAATTCTCAAATACCCCAATTCTCACGCTCCCGATTTCTCACACCTCCCCAAATTTCCAAATTCTCAAATACCCGAATTCTCACACCCCTAACTTCTCACACCTCCAGATTCCCACGTTTCGAAATTCTAAAATTCCCAAATTCTCACACCCCCAATTCTCAAGCTCCTGAGTTCATCTTCTCCCCAAATTCTCACGCTCCGAAATTCTAAAATCCCCAAATTCTCAAATCCCAATTTCTCACACTCCAAAATCCTCACATCCCCTAATTTCTCACATTCCAAAATTCTCAACTCCCCAAATCCTCACATCCCAAATTTCTCAACCCTCCAAATTCCAAAATTCCCCAAAGTCTCAAGCTCCCAAATTCTTTCACCTCCAAATTCCTACACCCCCAAATTCCCACCCCTAAATTCTAAATTCCCCCAAATCTTAAATCTCCCAAAAACCTTGACACCATGATCACACCTAACTCGACAATTCTAATAAATGCCTTCTCTTGTCACTTCTTTGTTACAAAATCCTTCTTGTTCCCCTATCGTGACCTCTTATCGCCCTGTTTATCCGTCACTACGTATTTCCGTTCTTGTCCCTTCCCTCTTTCCGCGATCGTGGATCTTCTCCAACCAGTCTTCGCCTTTGTTTTCGCTTCAGATTCCTAGCGAAACACCCAGCCCCGTTCCACAGCAGGTTCTCGTTTTTCTTTCTCTTTTTCGTACGATCTTATTGTACTTAGTCTTTAATTTCCCGTTGCCGCATTTTCAGTTTTGTTCTTCCACGGTCACTGAACTCCCGATCTTTTTTCAAACGAGCGGTCTGGAAGTTACTTTATCTGTTTATGCGTTTTGTTTTGGAAGCTTCTCCGTGCACTATTTCCTGGAAATTCTGTTTCCCTCCGCTTCTTTGTTCCCACTAATTTCTGTTTTTCTCTTGTCTTTATTTCAAGGTACTCCTCTTTTTTCTGTCCTGCCCTTTCTGTTTTTCTCTCTTTATCGTCGCTTCGATGTCCTTTTTTAACCTGCGCTCTGTACGCCTGTACTTCGCTTCCTGTTTCGTTTCGATGCTTTTTATTCTTCGATGTTTCATTCTTTTGTAACAAATTGGTAATTGGGAATTTTAGAACGAAGTTTTGGGGTTTTGATGGTTGGGAAATTTGGAGAAGTTAGGGGTTGGAGAACTTTGGGGAAATGACTTGTGAAATTTGAGGCTTTGGCAAGCTGACTGAGTTGGAAGATTGAAAGCTGTCAACGAAATTTGATCAAGATGTACGATGAAAGATGTCAATTAAATTTGCACAACTTGGGTATTTAATAAATTTAGGAATTCAAGAAAAGATATTAAGAAACACAGATTTCGAAAATTCAAAAATTCAAGCATCAAAAAATTTAAAAACTCTAAATTTCTCCTACACTCCACCTATTTCTAAGCAGTTCCCAGTTTCTCCCAGGGTTCTAGGCTTCCCGAAATTTTCACCGCGTGCAGGGTCTGCCTAAGTTCAGCCGAGGCAGTTTCCCATTCGTATATTCGGCCCATTTATCTCTGCTATCGCCTGTCTGGAAAGCGGCATCAGAAGTCATAGAGAAATTCCGTGGAAATTAATGAAGCCACGAAAGCGAGACATTAACGGTCGTTCGTAGTGAATTATGTTTCGAATGATTGGAACTCGAATCGGGTCTGATAGCGAAGGAAATGGAGCCGGGCTCTTTGAACGGCGTGACACGGTCTCGGAATTTCGACGATCGTTTCTGATAAATCGTCGTGCGGTAATTTATGAATGGCGAGGAGTTATCGTACCCCGTGGAATACCTTGCGGAGTGTTTACTTCGCTCGGAGCGTTTGCTAAATCTTTCGCGATCAATTGGCTCCTTTTTGTCGGGGCTCAGTGAATTACACCGGCGCGCTGTGCACTTTCCGAGTAATTTATTTCTCGTGTCGAACGTTTCTTTCCCAGATACGGGAAAGGAGCTTTTCATGGCTCCCTGATGAAGCTTTAATGACGGTTTCTTTTCTACGGTACACTCGATGCTCCTCCTCGATCTTGCGCTCACAAACAGAATATCAAGTGAAAATCTCTATCAACGCGAACGTACGTTTTATGGACAACTTATTAGGTTCATTTTTTTATTCTCCTTCGTTATCGTGTTATGTCAACTCGAGGTACCTTGTTTGGTGAAAGATAGGAACTGGAGGAAAATTTTAAATTATTATTTCTTTATGATCAACTTACTTTCTTCAGCTGTTTGATGTTCTTAGGAGAAGTGCACTTTCTGTGACAACAAGTATTAACTCTTCGGGGCAAACAATTTTAAAGAAAATAAAAATCCAAGTTGTACAGAATTTTTTTTTAATATAAGCAAATAGGTAAAATGGTCATTTGTATTATTTAAAATAAAAACAACGTCAACTTTTTGCATAAAATGCTGAGCATAAGATGGGACAATTTTTAAGTCACCTAACCTCAAAAAATTATGGATCTTTAAAAAAACAATACTTTTGCGATCTTATAATTCTTGCACAGAATAAGACTGTGAATTTTTATACATAATTTTATTGAAAAAAAAAATATTTGTTATTAGATATCTTTAAGAGAGTACCTCATATTTTGAACATATTTAACATGCACCTGAACATGTACGAAGTATAAAATACTTTTTAAAGCTTCTTAATAACAAACATTTAATTTTATTTACAAATGTGTTTTCAATAAAAATATACATAAAAATCCAGTCTAACATTAAATTATATTTTACATACTTTTCACACGAAATTAATGATAAAACTTCTTTGTAACTACACGAACGAATATTTCATTATATTTTATCATTTATATAGAACGTTTTTAAAAGGATGGATGAACATAAAGTTAAAATGCAATGCATTAGAAGAAACGGCATTTTATCGAATGAGAGCACTAAAAGGACCTTTAAGGCGTAAAAAACATCATGACCGAGCAGCATTACTTCCTATTTTTATACCTCCATTACGTAATCGATTGAGGATATGCAAAGCTTACCAGCGGAGAATTAACGCGCCCGGGGAAACGACATATTAACGATAGGGACGATTATTGGAACTGAATTATGTCCGCGACGATTTAAGTGCCATTAAGGTCCGTCGAGCAACATAAACCTTACCTGAAAGAAGGTGTAATAACTCTAGAAATGTGCCCATTAAATGGAGGGAAGCTCGTGAAAAAATGCGTCAAAATGTTCTTTTCAATTTCTTAGTATCACCCTTTTAGTTAGATGAATTTTAGGTTAAGTTGAAGATGCAAATTCGTGTTAGTGATTTGGACATCGTTGGAGGACTCAAATTTCTTAGACATCAAGGATTCTAAGTATTTATGATTGTTTTTTAAGAAGATTTTTGAGATAATTGAGTATGTTAAAAATTAATTCTGAAGATGACAAGACGCAAATTTATAGATTTTCAACTTTCTCAAATTTTCAAATTCTCTAGTTCCCAGCTTCCTCAAACTCCCAAATTCTCAAGTTCCCAACTTCCTCAAATCCCTATATTCTCGAGTTCCCAACTTCCTCAGATCCCCAAATTCTCAAGTTCCCAACTTTCTCAAACCCTAAACTCTTAAATTTGCAATTTTCTCAAATCCCCAAATTCTCAAGTTCCAACCCCTCCAAATCCCCAAATTCTCAAGTTTCCACCCCTCCAAATCCCCAAACTTTCAAGCTCCAACCCCTCCAAATCCCCAAATTCTCAAGTTCCAACCCCTCCAAATCACCAAACTCTCAAGTTCCAACCCCTCCAAATCCCCAAACTCTCAAGCTTCAATCCCTCCAAATCCCCAAATTCTCAAGTTTCCAACCCCTCAAATCCCCGAATTCTCAAGTTCCAATCCCTCCAAATCCCCAAATTCTCAAGTTCCCAACTCTCCCAAATCCCAAATTCCCAAATTTGCAATTTTCTCAATTCCCCAAATTCTGAAGTTCCCAACCCCTCAAATCCCCAAACTCTCAAGTTCCAATCCCTCCAAATCCCCAAATTCTCAAGTTCCCAACTCTCCCAAATCCCAAATTCCCAAATTTGCAATTTTCTCAATTCCCCAAATTCTCAAGTTCCCAACCCCTCAAATCCCCAAATTCTCAAGTCCCACCTCTCTGAAACCCCGAAATTCTCACATTCCCAAATCCCCATACTCCCACATCACCAAAACCCAAATCCCCAAGTTCTTGCAACCGAAAATTAACAAATTCCCTAGCGAATGAACCTCCGAAACAAAATCCCCAACTCCGGCTCCATATTTACTCAGAAGTTCGCGCTGAAAGTTCGAAGCATAATTTCGGAATTCGTAAGGATGGTATAGCAATCACGAAGATACCGTGAGTCGGAAGGCAATATTCGAGTATTTGGAGTGTAAATCGCCGGAAACAAACTAACGGAACTGCTGCCGCGTATCAGAGTCGACAGGTATGCTGATGACTTTATACTTCGCTCGATAACTATTAAAGGAACAATAGCTGCAGTTCTGAACGAAGTTAGCTGCTTGCAAATTGCTCGTACACATCGGTACAACTGGCCGAAAATTTCGTGCTTTCCACGGTAATTGAAGCTTTCGTGCGTTCCTCTCTACACAATCCGGGCGATGTAAAAATCGCAACAACGGAAACACGATACACGCTAACTGTTGCGATTAGTCTGATCTCGTCAAACTTTCGAACAAATTCCAACTTTTGTACGCTCTTTTTGCGCCATTTTTTCAAGCTTCCATTAGCGTTATTTCATCGCGAAGTAATTGGAAAATATGACTAAACACGAACTTCAACATTTTCAACATTTCAAAATGGTAGCACGAAAGCGTTAACATCTTTTAACCAGTTTGAATTGAATATTAAAGTTTTGATTGCCAATTACCGAATCTTTCGTATTACGTGATTCTTGATTGTGGGAAAATTGAACGTTAATTGCTGGGTAATGGAATTAAAAAGTATTAAGTACTGTTTTCGGTTGAGGAAATCATTATGGTTCTCCGTTAAAAGGAGCCCAGTTATTGAACGTTAATTGGCGTTCGATTAAATTGACAACTTAATTAATTCGAAACCTCGTTACAAATTACTTATACAGTCGATATAAATCATTAAATTAAATATTGTATAGAAATGTATCGCGGCACGAATTGTTGCGGATAATTATGAGCAGCATCGATTGAAAGTTAATTATAATCCAGCAGCAGAAAACGTGGATTGCCACGAACGACCGTTTTGAGCAATTACGAATAATTATAAGCCAGAACAAGAGCACCGAGAAATATTTTATCTGCGAGTAAACGGATTTCCAATGGAGAGCTCGATCGATGAAGGGTTTCGATTCGAAGAAAATTGTCGAGAGAGATTTTCATGGCAGCGGGGTAAATAATTATGCCACAATGGCGGCTTGTTAGCGTCACCTGTAGCCAAAGGGAAGGAAAAAAAGAGGAAGAAGTAGGAAGTTGGCTCATTTCGCATGCACCTGGCGATAGAGGGAGCTCACGTAATTTCAAGCTCATTCAGTCGCAGCAACATAAAGATGGTCATAAAAAGGAAGCTCTCGACGAACGAGAGAGCGGAAATTAATGTCCTTCCCGACGTTTCTCGCACTGGCGACCGAGAAGAAGGTTTCAAGCCCGAGAATTTTACTCTCTTGTCACGCTGCGCGCTTTTCCAACGACAAATGCCTGCGCGAACGTAGTTACCTTATCGTAGGGTTTCCTTCACCGACCACGATACACCTTTGCTAAAACCTGAATAATGCATCTACCTCGTTCTCTTTATGGTTTCTCTGCGACAAACTACACCCTCTTCGGTGAAATCGACGGCTCGCGAATACAAATTTATACAAATTAAATAGCCAATCCTGTCACGATAAATACAAACGCTGTGGAAAGCTCTTAAGAATTATTCCCTTAAGATTCGTTCGAGGTTAAATATGGAGCCTTGCAATTTTGCTTGCATGGAAAAATTAGATTTTTTATTGAAATCGATGTATAGAGAATGAACATTTCGGTAGATCAAATGGTGGAGGTGATAAGTATTCACATATATGTGGAAGCATATGTGAAGGTATATTCACATATATGTGGAGGCATATGTGGAGATATATTCACATATATGTAGAGGCATATGTGGAAGCATATGTGGAGGCATATGTGGAGGCATATATGGAGGCGTATGTGGAGGTATATTCACATATACATGCATGTTGTATGAAGGTGTATTAACTTTCTAGGTTACCAGATTTCTGAATTTAAATTTCGACATTTCTAGATGTACAACAGGTTTCATTTGTGACATTACAAATGTCACTATATGACAGTATATGACTATATGACATTATATGACTATGTGACATAATATGACTATATGACATTATATGACCATATGATATCCCTAAAGGGTACGTAGGTACAATCGGTGGAGCAGCATGCGTCGTTAAAAAGAAATCCGTTAATCGAAATCACAAGGTGTTCCGCAAAAAAGGAAACGATCGTCCGATTATCCAACGCGAGATTGAAGCCGCGGGTTTTTTGTAGCCGATGGAAGCTCGATTTCCATCCTCGCCGGTATAGCGTTTACTCGCATGAAAGGCGGTGGCGACGCCTTTATAGTTTCGGATTTGCATAATCCCGCGTAGGCGTATTCCGTCCGGGCGAAGTAAAACCGCGTTGATTGTCATTCAAATTGCTGAATCCTTGGCGCGGGAACTTGGGTCGAAATGAAAAATACACTTCCTTTGTCTCTACCCCGTCCATCCCCGGCGTTCTATCGTTCGTTCCGTTTCATTCTCCGCCCCGTACAATTGAACATTTCTGCTCGAAATAGAACGATTTATTAAAGCCATTCGCCCGACTATAATTCACGGTCTTCAATAACGCGTAGTCGCGTTAATTGCCGTTTTAATTGCGAACCACCCGTCTAAGTCTTTTCGCGAAGATTCTATTTAAAGAAGAACGAGATTCCCACCCTCTCTAGCGCCTTTCGCTTCAACCTCCCTTCGACTCTTTAATCTCGTTCCCCTCTTTCCTTCGTCGCTCAACGTTTAATCTCGGAACAGTCAGCCGTGATCATTGTATACCTTTGCCTCTTCTCTTACCGCGTCAGGCTTAATTACATTAATTATCAACGCGTCGCGACGACCGAGTACTCGTTTTTCTTTCAACCCGTGCGTGCGTCTCTTCCATTAACGACATCGCGACAAAATCCATCTTACAGTTTCTAAGTATTGAAAGTGGGATGCTCTGGTCGAGATGAATACGGATGTTAACGTACAATTTTTATTTATTTTTAAAACTTAATCTACAACTTTTTAGATAATTGCATCATTCACGGATAATTATTGCTACAATGTGAAGACAAGCTTAGAGAATTGAAAGATTAGACTTGTTTTGTATGGAACACATGTATTCAACTGGTTTAGCATATGTGGACTATGGAGTGCGTCATGAGTGCGTCACGACATAGTAAGGTGAGGGGTTGATCTAAATGTAACTACTCGTCTAATGGACAGTGTTAATAGTGTTATAAATATGATCATGTCTGGGGTAGTTGATGTGTGAAGGAAGTGGAATTTTCTCTATGCAAGCATATATGAGGTGTTTCAAAAGATGGGACCTACATCTTCGAAAGGACAAGTTTCTAAATCTGAGTTTTCAAGAATAATAAGAATATCAAGAATTTGCAAATTGCTAATTTTCTGATGATCTGCATTTGCAAATCCTTAAATTTCCAACAGGCTAACTGATGAGACATCTATGTCCCTAAAAGTCCAAATGCTTAAATTCCTGAAATCCCAATGCTAAACTTTCCAATAGGCTAACCTTCAAAACACTTGAATCCCCAATTCCCAAATTTCCAAACTCCCCACTTTTCAACAATCCAAATTTCCAAATCTCCAAATGCCCAATAATCCAACTCTCCAAATCCCCAAATACCCAACAGTCTAACCTCCTAAATACCTAACTCCCTAAAAGTCTAACTTCTAAATTCCCAATTTCCCAATAATCTAAACCCCCAAATCCCCAAATTCCCAAGAATCTAAATTTCCAAACCCCCAAATTCCCAAGAATCCAAATTTCCAAATCCCCTAATTCCCAAGAATCCAAATTTCCAAATCCCCAAATTCCCAAGCATCAAAATTTCCAAATCCCCAAATTCCCAACACTCTAACCTTCCAAACACCTAACTCCCTAAAACTCCAATTTCCAAATTCCCAACTTCCCAATAAACCCCTAAATCCCTAAATTCCTAAGTCAATTTCCAAATCCCCAAAGCACAAATTTCCACAAGACCAAATCTGCAACGTAACCAGAAAAAAACCCGACGATACAATTCGCCTTGAAAAAAATAGAAGAGTTTGTATCAGCAAAAGTAGAACGAACCGAAGTAAGAAAAACAACGAGGTTAAAGAGAAAGAATCGCGAAGAAAGAAGTACGATTCCGTTAAAAGTTCAAGCGATTAATTAATGCCGCGACAGAAGAGCCCTCCTCTTTACCCTCCTACAGCCCCTTCTTTTTTCTCCGCTTTCCCGTGAATTCGGTTCTCGTTACTTTCTTTCAAATTCGCGTATCCAAGGAATCGTTTTCCCGCCAAAGGTGGCCTTTCATTTACTTGCAAATCCCGCGGTTCTTCCACGAACGCGAACGAAGAAGAGTCGAGGGCTGAAATTTTCCTCGAGGGGTTGAAACGACGAAATAGCTTGTTTCGTAACATTTATCGCCAGCTCACGAAGAAAACGGACCGGAAATTTATGCTGGCCAAGATACGACAACTTTCTGACGCCCCCCTTGCAACTTTTTTGGTAAACAGCGACACGAGAACGACTCGTTTAGCGAAAATTACACTGTATTCTTCGAACAGGATGGAGTTTGTATTTTATTCAACGGCTACGAAGTTATTTTGCCCGGTCCAAGAATTTCGTCTTCCTAAACACCATCCTGCCACCCTGTACTTTAGAGCGAGGGGTGCGTTATACTTCCAACAACTTTATACCGGCGAAAAAACTTTCTTACGACTTACCAACTTTCTTTATAAGATTGTGACAACGAGAGTGGACTTTTTTCGAAATTGGGGATTGATGATGGGGGGTGGGATGGCATTTAAATAGTAGTCGTTTATGGGTTTTCACTGGTGTAGGTGGAGTGTGGGATGGTGGGAGAAGGGAGGAAAGGAAACTTCAAAAATTACGGTGGGTAGGATTCTCAAATTTACCAATCCCTAATTTCCCAAATTCTCCACTTTCCAAATTCCCAAATCCCCTAATATCTACGCTCTCAAATTCCAAAATTGCCCAATACCTAATTTCCCAAATTCTCCACTTTCCAAATTCCAAACTCCCCTAATATCTACGCTCTCAAATTCCAAAATTTTCCAATACCTAATTTCCCAAATTCTCCACTTTCCAAATTCCCAAATCCCCTAATATCTACGCTTCCAAATTCCAAAATTTTCCAATACCTAATTTCCCAAATTCTCAAACTCCCAAATTCTCCACTTTCCAAATTCCTAAATCCCCTAATATCCACGCACCCAAATTCCAAAATTCTGAAATCCCTAAAATTCCCAAATTCTCAACACCCCCAATACCTACGATCCCCAATTTCCAAATCATCACACCACCAAAATTTCCAAATTCCCAACTCCCCAAATATCTAACTACCCAAACCCTCAATTCCCAAAATTCCCCCCAAAAAATCACTAACCAATAAAACTCCCAAATTCGAGAGTAACAAAATCCAACAACAGAGAAGAATATCCAGTAGCAATTTCTGTCTGATAAGCAATGCACAAACAAACGATTTCTCCTTCGATTTCGTAATTCGAGGAAACTCAGCTTGGCGAACGCGATAAGCGTTAACGAGGCTCGCAATAATGCAACCGGGGTGAACGGAAGTTAAAGTTGTTGGAGTCTGTTGGTCCCCCGGGCCATCAGGGCCGCCCTGAGAAATCATTTGGTTAACGAATCGCGTAGTTTCCCTCATTGAAACGCCTCCTCGCTTGCTCGAAGACTGTGAGCCCACTGTTTTGCCCCGCTGAGCTCACGGAATCGATTCGAAAAACACTCCGTCTCGACCTTCGCCAAACTTTCCCGACGAATTTTCCTCTAACTTCTGTCTTTTCGTCGGCAGATCGCACGAACGGGCTTCAACATTCAATGTTCTTAACAACTTTTCCTCGACCTTTTTATTCCGACTACGAGCTCTGAAACGTACTTTTCTATTCCGCTTTTCTTGCGATCTCCATTCATTCTCGATTGCCCGATGTTACAATGCTAGTCGACTGACTGTCCACGAATAAAATTATGCAAAAACCAAATGACAAATTGTTTTACACTGAATCGAGATGTAAAGTGAACTGGAGGATTCTATGTCGTACTTTGATTTATGCAATTCAACATGCTAAATTGATTTTTCGAATTCAACGTATAAAATTGATTTATTCAATTCAATATATAAAATTGATTTATTCAATTCAAGATATAAAATTGATTTATTCAATTCAGAATAGAAAATTGATTTTTTCAATTCAAGACATAAAATTGATTTACTTAATTCAAGATATAAAATTAACTTATGTAACTCAATATTTAAAATTGATTAATCAAATTCAATATATAAAATTGATTTATCAAATGCAATATACAAAATTGATTTATCAAATTCAATATATAAAATTGATTTATCAAATTCAATATATAAAATTGATTTATAAAATTCATTTATAGTAAAATGCTTTAGAAAAAAGTTAAAGCGTTAATGTCCATATCGATTCATGCAGCCCGAAACAAATACCATAGCGCTACGCTAGAACTTCAATTTCCGAGTTCATCGATTGTCTAATACCTTTATAACAAGGTCGTTGATTAAAAACAGAAAAATAGCCGGTAAAAAGAAGAATCTAACGGTAGTAGATATCCGCGAGACCGCTTAATTCCGAACAGTTTAATTAACCGTCGTCGTTTTCAATTCGTGCTACCCGACCGGGCCACATAATCGAAAACGATAAATCCCACGGATTCTAACCCCTTTCGTCCCCTTCAACGACATTCGCGTACACCCCCGTCGCGAAGCAATTTCGCAGCTCGAGTATCAAGCGACCGGGACAAGCTCGAAACTTTATTTTTATAATCTCGTCAGCAGACCACTCTCGGTGAATTCCGTGTCTCGACGACGTCGTTGCGTCGCAGAACAAAACAGTGCCATCCGAACTCACCCTCCACCGCCTCTAATACTGTAATGTCGAGGAGGATCGTTTATCTCGAAGATGCCCAGCTGTTTTCCTTCGGAAGACTGTCAGTCTTTATTTTTTAAACGAATGTTTATTTTCTGTTGTTTGAAATTAATTTTTTTTGCGAATTTTGAAAACTGGGAATCTTGAAAACTTTTGGTATATTTCGGTAGTGGAAATCTTGTTTAGATGTTTATGAAAATAATCAAAATTTGTTGCAATGTATAAGTGATACCGTAAATATATTCTCGAATGTTGATATTAATATTTTGTGTCGAAATAAATTTTTCAAAAATGTTTAGTACTGTTTGAAAAATTCATTCAGGAATATGTATAAGTGATCGAGAAATGAGTTTGTGAATCTACTGGACTCACCCTCACCATCAAGGGTTAATATCTTCAAATCTTCTGGTGACATCACAGAAATATAAAATAATGCTGAAACATAATATAATGCATATTTCTGCTCTTTTGACATAATATGAAAATTTTACTATTATTAGTTAGCATGGTATATTCATGGTATGTCTTTGAAATCGCATGTGAATGTGGTCGAAGCGAACAGCGTAGCAAGATTACGCACCGCGTAAAAATCTGAACACGTGGTTATAGAACGCGTGGCAATTTAATACGTGACAATCTAAGCGTATGGCAATTTAACACGTGACAATCTAAACGCATGGTAATTTAGTCGCGTGGCAATTTAAACGTTTACCGAACTAAACGCGTGACAATTTAAAAGCGTAGATATACGTGTAACAATTTAAACTTTTGGTTCTACAAAATGTGGTGATCTAACTGCTAGTAAAACTAGTATGTGGCAATTTAATATGTGACTGTAGTAACGCGTGGCAATTTAATATGTGACTATAGTAGCGCGTATCGATCTAACATATGACTATAGTAACGCATGACGATCCAATACGTGATTATAACATCACGTGACTGTGGTACCGCGTGATTAATGTATCACGAGACTACAGTGCCATGTGACTATGGTACCACGTGACTATAGTACCGAGTGGCTATAATACCACGTGACTATGCCATCAATCGATTATAATGCCATATGACTATGGTACCACGTGACTATAGTACCGAGTGACTATAATACCACGTGACCATAATACCACGTGACTATGGTACCACGTAACTATAATACCACTTGACTATAGTATCACATGACAATTTGATGCATAACTATAGTAACGCGTAGCAATTTCACATATGACTACAGTAACACATAGCAACCTCACATATGACTATAATAACATGTACGAACCATATATCATCTACCAAAATAAAAATAAAAAAACACATATAACAAAACAACCCTCTATCAAAGTACCTCCCAAATACCTATATTTAAAATCGAAATGCATCCTTAAGATATCGAGAAATTCGCGTCTACGATTGGCTACCTAACCGAAAGAGGCAGATGGAAGAAAATATTGAGCGAGTAAGAGAGGAAAAAGTGGCGGGAAAGCAGTTTCTTTCGCCACACTTCGCATGGCTCGAAAAGGAAGCAGAAAAAAGGAGGTAAAGAAGAGAGAGAGAGAGATGTTTATTGGCACACGGTGCAAAAGCAGTTAGGTTGGCGGGGATCGGTTCTTTTGCCACCTACGAAGGGGGTGTCTTCACTCTGATATTTACGTTCTCCTCTTCCCGAGAATATTCTTTTCCACCCTTACCTTTTCTGCTCCTCGCGATGGCACGGAATCTGTTGCGGGGAACGAGGAAAGATTTTCCGGGTTGCTCGAGCGGAAAGCTTCCGATTATTTTTTTTTCTCTCTTTTGGACGCTCGCGAAAGGGGTCGCGGTAGAATTTTCGAGGAAATACAAGTAGTTTCCGCGTTGTTTGTCGCGAAGAATTGCGAAACGTGTCGAGAGGAACGCGTCGCGATACCGACGAAGAATTTTATCGCGATAAATCTTGCTAAAGTGTATTCGAGATTAAAATAACTCGCAGTTTTATCAACGAATAACTTATCATATTAATTTCGAGAGCCAGCTATCGTTAAAATCGTCGAGGACAAGGATTCTAGTTAAGCAGGATACGATTAGAGTACGCTCGGCACGAATTAATATTATGACTTACGACTCGTTTTATTACCCGCGTGTATCGCAACTGCCGCGTTTATAGATGCGGCAGAATCAACTTCAATATTTGCATTGACTCCAGCAAACGCCATCGGGCTCCGATCAATTACCGAACTGTGTATTTTCCAGTCGAATATCCAGAAACAGCGAATATATTAGTAACACGCCGTGAAATCTATTGAAAGAATAACAATTGCACTTCGCTATCTAAACATTGTTAATTGTGTCTAACCTCGGTTATTAATATTTGGTTTCGTTTTTAACTCAGAAATCTTATTTTCATTAATACTTGTAAAATCTTCTTGTATTCTTTTCTGCATTTTATACGTACAACATATGATTGTAAATTATAGATGCAATGCATAATTTTAAATTATAAATGCAATACAAAATTGCCAATTATAAATGCAATATATAATTTAAATTATAAAAACAATACATAATTGCAAATTATAAATGCAATATATAATTTAAGTTATAAGAACAATATATAATTGCAAATTGTAAATGCAATTCATAATTTTAAATTATAAAAACAATTTATATTTGCAAATTGTAAGTGCAGTACATAACAGGAAATTGTAAATACAATACATAATTGTCCATTCTAAAATCAAGTTATAAATGTAAATTGTAAATACTGTATACGACCATAAATTATAACTTCAATAATTACAAACAGAATATATAGTAAATTAATATCTATCAATACAAAAGTTGAATTATTACAAAATGTCTGTCTATCAAAAAAGCCAGTCAAATACACCAGTTAAATACAAAAATGAACCAATGAAAATTAATGAAAAATTAACATGTAAATAAATTTGAAACGAACAACCCCCTCTAAACTTCTCTTCTACGACATCCATAAATAAGTACATCCTTCATAAGGATCTGCGAAGTGCCGTCGAAACGACGTTGTATCCAACGTTTCTAAACAACGTTGACGGGATAAGAATCACAGAGAGTAATTTTACGGCGACCACAGGTTCGCCGTGGGAAAAACAATTCCGAGTAAGTTTTAATAGAAAGCAGCCCCCCTAAGTTCGCGGCAGTGACACGTCATTAAAGAAAGAACATTTTTCTCCGGGTAAGTTGAGAAGGGTGGCGCGGAAATGTCGCGTTCGCGAAAATTATGCCGCCCACCATCGGCTCCTGCAAGATCTCGTTTTCTGCGCGAATGGTTAGAATTTCGAGGAGGCTGAGGTAAAAGTGACTTGACACAACGTTACAATACGAATAATATTTGCTTCATCGGTTTCGGGAATCAAGATTGGATATATGATCAAATTATATGAACAAATTATATGATCAGATCATTACGTTCATAAAACACCACATTGCTCAATTACTATAATTTGTTGGGGACATTCATAATTTGAAGGGCAGATAGGTAAAATGTATAGCTAGTGACGATACTTTGAATGAAGCATTCTTTCCTTTTTTTCTTATTAAAATGTTTTTAAAAAAAGAATTATTAACCGGTACATCTGGTACTTCACACAGTGAATACTTGAAAGAACTTCATCTTCTGAATGGATAAACAAACTTGATTAATATTTTGGAGACATGAGCTGTTTCTTATACTTACGAAACAAGAAATAGCAGACTTGAATAAGAAATTTAACAACTTGAAATCCGACTTAATTAAAACTTGCTCGCCCAAAGAAACGTGGAAGCAAACTGATAGAGAAACGGAGGAAACGAATCCGATTAACGAAGTCAGTCGGATCAGTATGCTAAACCGCTGAATCAATGAATCGGTCCAACTTATAATTAATCGACAAAAGTGAAGGAAGAAACCTAATCAACGTAGCAATTAATACAGCAGTATGGTAACCGATGAAGCGAAGTTAATAGCCGAAACAATAAAGCGGAATAATCAGTGTTCGATAAAGGAATAATAGCCCGTTCGGGGGCGTACAATTGATCGCGGAAAATCAATAACAATGGACAAGATAATATCGTAGTCGTCTAGCTGTTGCATCTGAAATATGATGGATTTACATGGTAAGGGGTGGTAAGGTCTAAACTCGGTTGTAATGCCGCAACGCGACTGTAACTGGAATCTCTTGATACCGTGTACCGATTGCGCACTGTTTCCATCATACTCGAAATTCCAAGTTTATATACGTCGTCGTCGTTCGGCAACATCTGTGCGGACGCACGTGTTGGTCGAAATTTACTCCGGCGCCCGGCATCCTTCGAATTACTGTTCTACACTGCGCCAGATAACCTTATTACAATTGAAATTACCACGCCCCTCGAAAGTGAATTCGCCCGGTCTCCGTGGAAGCTTTAAATAATTAACGGGGAGCTTTCCCGTATCGTGTTTTACCGAACGTCCGACAACCGTGAAACACTATACTGTAAAGTTTCCCTTTCGACGCCAACACGGACTATATGATGATAGAACCGTACGAGTGTATACTGATGCACGTGACCAAATAGAGATTTAGGTATAGGTATAGAGACTTGTAGTTTAACAACAGAAGAATAAGACGTGATATACATACAGTATGGCTTTATGTATGACGTTTTGAGGGACTGGGTGTATGGGGACATAGGACTACTAGATCATGAGATATGTGAATGAGCCAGATAGGGATGTTGTAATAGAGAAGTGTGGCGATTTAGGAAGATGTCTTGGAATATAGCCAGCTAGGAATGTTCACATTTAAACCAATCAAGGAGTTATTTCTCGACATCTTACTGTTGAAGTGTTACAGAGAAAGTACACAAACGATCGATGAAAACAAATATCAGCAAACAAGATGTAGTCTAAAAAGATGAAGTCTGATGAATATGGTGAGGCAAGAATTCTCAGTCAAGTGCAATTAGGAATTATTAACTTGACGTCCAGAGTATATTTGTAAGGATAAAAATAGGTCCTCGTTCCAAGACTGTCCATCGAGAAAGCCTCATCCGGGGGTAGAGTTCGTTGGATGGGTCACGGATAGCCGGAGGTCATAGGGGCTCGGGGAGTTAGCCGGGGCAAAGGATAAAAAGGGGATTAAGATGCGGATTCCCCCGGTCCCGCTCTTCCGTGTAATTGTAAACTTGTACTCGCGCTAGCCATAAATTTCGCCGCTGGCGGGGCTTACTTTTAAAATTTAGTATTCGCGCGTACCGAGGGCTCTATTGTGCGCCCGGTGCCCGGCGCCGCCAGAAAAGTCTAAAAAAGTTCGAGTAATTCTATTGCCCTGGCCGTGCTTGATGCATTGATAAGGAAAGTTGCGGAACGCCTTTTGTCTCGACACTCGAGCTTTTTGTCGCGTTCGCGCGGTCACAGAGGGACCCGGAACTTTCGCGGACAACTTAATGAATATTTCTTTTTGCACTTCTTTGCCTGTCTCCTGCTTCGTCCTGTTTTATTGCGTTTTCAACTTTACGTTTCAACTTATCGTCGATGTATTAATTCCGCGACTTTTGCTCTCAATTCGTCGGCTTCGGATTCTGGGTTTATCTTTAGATTTAGATACATTTTTTTGTTTAAATGATTTACATTTTGGGATGTTGTTTAGAATATTTTGTATTTTCAAAGATTATGAAGTAAAATTATTAAGTAACTATTTTGAAAATTTGCAGTCGCTAAATTATAAATAAAGCTGAAATCTCTATTGATCGTAAATTATTAGAAAAAGTATAACTTGTAGTGTAAGTTCAATTAGTCTAACAAGTTTGGATGTAAAAAGCAAGGTTAAGTTTGGTGCTCAATATTAACTACCCCTGAAAAGAAGGGTCTAATTCGTTTAATTAGTATAAGAAGTAGACACATGTCAAAGTAAAGCCCTCATTTTGAACGTTAATCGGCCCACTGACAGAAAAACCTTTTGTTCTTTAATTGGTTTAACGAGCTGGCGAGTATTAAAATGAAGGGTGAACCTTCGTTTTGAACGTTAACACGGTAATCAAGATTCCAACGTGGAAATTTTCTCGCTCGTCGACGCGTTATTCAACGTTCCAGGTTTCTAACGGCGAAAGTTCGTTGAATATTTTTTTAAAGCCGAAACGATAAAAGGAAGAATTAATGCACCAAATGGAAAACATAATGAATATGAAAAGTTGAATCTACCACAATTTTGGTACTGCTGTAATTTTTACATTTTTTTTATTTTGGAGTTATTGAATTTCTGTAGTTTCAAATTTTTATATTTCTATGTTCTCTAAATTTGTGCAGTTTTAAATTCTTTAAATTTCTAAATTTCCCAAATTTCCAAATTAACTAAATTTCTCAAATTCCTTAATTCTCGCAAATTCCCCAAATTTTCCAAATTCCCCTAATTTCCAAAACTTCCTAAGTTCCCAAAATTCCCTTAAGTTCTTCAAATTTCAAAAATTCTCCAAATTTCAGAAATTCCATAAATTCCCCGAATTTCTAAAATTCTTCAAACTTCCCAAATTTCCCAAATTCCCCAAATTTCCCAAATTCTCCAAATTTCCTAAATTCCCCAATTGTCCCTAAATTTCCCAAATTTCCTAAATTCCCCAATTTCCCAAATTTTCCAAATTCTCCAAATTCCCCAAATTTCCCAGCTTCTCCAAATTCTCCAAATTCTCCAAATTCTCCAAATTCTCCAAATTCTCCAAATTCCCCAAATTCCCCAAATTCCCCAAATTTCTAAAATTTCAGAATTTGAAGCCCGCCACCTAAAAATTGCAACATCTCTCAAAATCTCTTTTCTGATCTTACAAGAACAAATAAAAGAAGAATTTTATTATAAATTTTTCCCACAATATTTCGATTCACTCCCTCATCTCTTTCATACGAACGAGAAGTAGCAGAAGCGAATGTTGCTTGACTAGAAACGATTAATCTTTCCAGCATTTATGAAGACGCGGTTGTTCATTTTTTAAAATGCTTTCCCCATTTTATTAGAAACTGAAACACGCGAATGGAAAGTTTATTACGTCAACGTTATATTGCTTTCAGATTAAAAAGGAAACGATGTCGGTTCAAATATTTTCATTCTAGAATTTATATTTTAATTAATGATAGCCCTCTTCCCGGTACTTTCGATCAAATAACACGAAACCTTGCTTTTACAGCAGTATCAACATCGAAATTACATTGCCCGACGGAAACTGAAAAAGCATGCAGATAAAGTTGGAAAAAAAAAGATTACTTCGACGAATTGCAAATACAAACGCGTATTATCATATCAGCGAATAAATTTGCATTTCCGTTTGGCGGAGCGTGTAACCAGCACAGTTTCCCTATAATGTTTAAATCGTGTAGCAAAAATGAAGGGGCCTGTGTAAACAACCTCTGGTGTTGATCAACGCTGTAACTTTCGGTGCATAAACTTGCATTAAAAACAACCTGCGATATATTTTGCTCGAATAAAGAGTAAAAAAATACCGGAGGGAGTTTGAAAATACGGCTAAAATAATATTGGTCTGATCGAAAATGTTACGGTATTTCTACCTCGAATACAGTAATTAGTTACGTAATTTTAAATGATGCAAATTTGTGAATTATATCATCTCCAAATTGTTAGGTTTCTAATTCTTCAAATCCGAATAGTCAATTTACAAAATTTTTTAGTCTGTGAATTGTTAAGTTAGCAAGTCTTAAATCTCCAAATTCTGAAGTTTACAATAATCAAATCCCCAAATACTTAGATCCTAAAATTCTATAGTAAAGATACTTTGAATCTTCACATCCCCAAATTCACACATCTCCGAATTCCCATATCCTCGAATTCTCAGATTTTCAAATTCCAACATATCCTAATTCCCACATATCCTAATTCCCACATATCCCAATTCCCACATCTCCAAATTCCCACATATCCCAATTCCCATATATCCCTATTCCCACATCCCCAAATTTCCACATATCGCAATTCTCACATCTCCAAATTTCCACATATTCCAATTCCCACATCCTCAAATTTCCACATATCCCAATTCCCACATCTCCAAATTCCCACATATCCCAATTCCCATATATCCCTATTCCTACATCCCCAAATTTCCGCATATCGCAATTCCCACATCTCCAAATTTCCACATATCCCAATTCCCACATCCCCAAATTTCCACATATCCCAATTCCCACATCTCCAAATTTCCACATATCCCAATTCCCACATCCCCAAATTTCCACATCCCAAATTTCTCACATCCCCAAATCCTCTCATCCCCAAATCCTCACATCCCCGAATTCCCACATCCCCAAATCCTCACATCCCCAAATTCTCACATACACCATTCCTCAAATTCCCAAATCCTCAACCCCCCAAAACTCCCCTCCCTAAACCCCCAAACCATACTCCACCTTCCCAAACTTCCACCCCTAAATCTACCAAAACCATAAAAAACGTCCCATAAAACCCCGATTTCCTCCGACAATACGATTAAGTTGATCCGTTTTAATGAGCAAAGACACCGTAACAACATCGACCGAAAAATTTGCATTTATATGAAAAATACAGCAATTTTTCCCTCGCCTACGAGTAACAAAGCAGAAACACACAAAAGACCCGGCAGTAGTCGATAGAATATTAATTCAACTTTTGTATCGCGCACAGTAGGAGGGTTGCAAGCTTCATTTTTTTTTCATCGCGGAGATAGCGTTGTCGATGCGCTAAACGAGCGAGATCGGAAGGTAAATCAAAGGCCCGTTGGAAAAAATACTGGTATCGGTTTATTAAAGCGCCCTGGGACATTTCCGCGTACTGATTACACGCCAATGGGGTTATTCACGACCTCCGTTTCCTTTTTTTTCCAGCCATCCACCCCGGCAACCCCTTGGTCGCGAGGCGAACGCGAAACGTGCACCAGCCTCGATCGACGCGAAATTGGTCCGATGCCAGATCGAGCTTTAAGCTTTTCTCTACTCTCTGCCGTTGCGAATAGTACGACAGAGAACTCGCGTGGCATGAATAGTTTGGTCAAATATATTTGAAAAATCATCCGAACCGCTACAAAATATTTGCTGCTGTTTCGCGCTCGACACAATACTACACTGCTTTCAACTATTCTCTACACAAATTCTGACGATAGTTTCGGTGCAGGATTATTCAAATATATACGATTTTATCTGTGCTGATACTGATTTCTATTGGGTTGTTAATGTCAACGTTATTCTATGTTAATACTGAAATTATATGTATTTGGTGTTCATACTGAAATTCTACTCATTTGATGTTTATATTGAAATTTTATTCATGTGATGTTCATAGTGAAGTTATATTTTTTTGATGTTCATAGTGAACTTATATTCGCCTGATGTTCATACTGAACTAATACTAATCTGATGTTCATATTGAATTTACATTCACCTGATGTTCATACTGAATTTATATTAATCGAATGTTGATATTAAACTTACATTCATCTGATGATTATAATGAAATTATATTCATCCAATGTTCATATCAAACTCGTATTCACCTGATGTTCATACTAAATTTCATCCCATATTATTACTGAAATTCTCCTCGTCCAATGTTAACCCCAGCGAGGAACTCATGACGCACGTACAGTGTGAATATGGCAAACTTTTCTCATATTTTTAGTACGCGTGAAATTTCAGTATAAGTGTAATTATAGTTTGCGTAGTCAAGAGTCTCGAATAGAATATCAGTAGGGGATTCGAATTCTTTCTGTCAATTTTAAAATTGTAGAGAATAGTTGGATGCGTCTGACAAATAAATCATAGTGCAAGGGGTTGATACTGAATTTTGATTTTCATACTAAATTACGTTCATTCAATGTTGCTATCAAATTGTATCCACTCAATGTTAATACTAAATTGTATTCAGACAATTTACAGACTGAAATTTTATTCATCCTGGTTTTTATACTGAGATTGCACAAATTGAACCATATAGACATGACTGGAATTGTTTCATAATAGAGAAGTTGACCAAACTAGAAATTGAACACAAACCCAATAACATTTATGTAAAATAATTACAATGTTACTGTCTATTTTCTATGTTACCTAAAAATGTAGAACAAGCGATTTTATACAAACCAAAATATTTTAAAATGAAAAAAAAAACTGGTAAAATAGATAGAACTACATAATTGATAGCTATTGCCGATTGCTATCAGTTCACTTTCGGCAAAAAGTAAGTGGTTCATATATTTTCGACGTACGGCAAATGCAATGAATTTTTCTATCTTACAATTCATGAGGGAGAATGCAAATAAATAATTTTACGATTTCCTATCTGGCGTCGCGGAAAAAGCGAGCCAGTTTACTCGGATTGGAAACGATCCAAATCTTCGTGTAAATATTACCGTCCCGTTGATCGTATCTTAGAATGTTAATTTGGGGAGAAAATCGAAGATCGACGGACTTTGTTCTTTCTAGGACTTTCTTGCTGGCAAATAAATGTCTCTGGACCAGTAAAAACTGCACGAAAGTATCTCATAGGAATAATCTGACAAGGACTAAAAATCTTTGAGATGCAGTTAGGATTCCATGAATATAACTTTAAAATTTTTTTATAAATTTACTAATAATTCAACATTGTTGTAGTTTGATATTTTTGTGCAGTATATTAATTTTAATCTCTCAATTTTTTTTAGTTTCAAGAAATTTTTTTCATCCCTGCGAGAGCAAATGTTTTTTGACAGGATTTAATCAATCATCTCCTTTAATACCGGAATCGATTTTGCGTATACATGCATATTGTATTAATGTATTCTACCCTAGCAAACACCTCTTCACCCCTACATCAGATTACAAAAGAGAATATCAACAATAAAATACAGTTTGGCAAAATATCCCCACAATTAATCCTCTTTCCAGTTCTCAAAATATTCCTAAGCATCAGATTACAAAATTCTGTTTATATCCCTCAATACCAAAACACGATTAATTAACCGAACAACACCGACGCAATCTCATTATCCTCTTTTCCGTAGAAGCCATTTCAGTACATTAAACCCGTTTTAATCCTCCTAAAAACACTCCCCTTTGCATCTCCGAATCTCAGATACGAAACCGTGCGATCCTCCCAGGATAAAACATTTAAATCCACGATCAATTAGCCGAATAATATTCCAACGATTTAATCATCCGTTCTCCGATAATGAAACGCCTATCCGTGGAGGGTGATCTTAATCCGTGACGTTCATTATTCCGTCGATCGAGCCGTGGCTCGAACGAAATGCTGTCCAATAATAGAGCAGGTCATCGTGCACGTCTAAATAAATGCGGTCGATCGTTGAGCCGTCGAAATCGTTGTCGTCGTCGAGATGACGAGACATAGAACGCGGAGGGCAACGAGGCGGCAGTTTTCAGGGGACAAATCGCATTTCTGCCCGACGCACCCGACTTTCTTTTCACCTCGTCTCCGTTGACAATAGACGGATGCAGAAATAAAAAGGTGGATCGAGAGGCGGCAAACGAAATAGAAAGAAAGAACGAAACTGGGAAAAGAGAAGTAGGCAGACTCCCTCGCGATAACAAGAGGACGAGGCTCTCTTTGACCCCGAAGACAAAACAGCTTTCGCGATTGGAAGTCGATGGAAACGCGTTCCTTTTCATTTCTCTAATTTCAGCCGGGAAATTGCAGCCCGGAACAGCGAATCTCTTGTTCATAAACCGGGAATCGTCTTTCGAATATCATTATTCTTTGTTCCAGAGGAGAATGGAGTGTGGATGAAGGGATTTCGAAGTTTCGATTTTTTCTAGCTAGTCTTCGCTATTGCTTCATATTTAGCTATTCCAGTAATTTGAATGTTTACTTCAGTATCGAACCTTAATGATATTCTATGATACCTCGTGATGACATACAAAATCTTCATGATCTTACATTTTGATGATGTTCAAAAATTTATGTTCTAATAATTTCAGTACTGCAGTTGTTTAAATAGCTAAATATTCAAATAAATATCTAAATGTCTGATCTATTCACATACACAAATATCCACATACCTGAATAGTAAATTCATAAATAATTAAATACCTGAATATCCAAATAGCTACCTATCTTCCTAAATATCTAAATTAACTCCCCAAATACCTAAATGCACACTTAGTTACTCAAATACCAAAACATCTAAACAAACGCCAATCACAACCAAAAACAGAATTCAATTCGACCCAAATTGTTACAAGCATCGAAATTAGCATACAACGAAGAATATCAAGGTAAAATTCCTTAGAAAGAGGGAAATGTTTAAGAATTTTGTGTATGAATCGAGTCCAGAAAGAAAATATTCCAAACATTTCGCCAGTATTGCAGGGAGCCTCAATATCGGTGTGTCCCCAGAACGTTGATGAAGCCGGTTACATTGCCAGCAAAACGCAGAGAATATTTTCCTTCAGAACGCGGCTTACATCCGAAAATCTCGAACGATATCAACCGTAACAAACCGTGCTAGGAAGCCTCAAAAACTCTCATCAAGGAAACTTAATTATTTCGGATACCCCAATTCCACCCTGCGCTACAGTTTCATTTTAATTATATCCATGAAAATGTTTGAGTGTATCGAGCGGATGAAATTTCCACGAAAAGAGAATACAATGTCTTCTTGCTAATTTGTCGGAAATGTTTTGAACAACAATTCAACGCCGGATCTGATTCGAACGAGTAATTCGGTAGTTATTGCAGTCTTCGCGTAGCTAATTGAGTCTTCGTAATTACAAAGTTTCCGAATTTTATATACTTCAGTTTCTGAACTGCTAGCACGCGTTTAACACGTGTTTTGTAGTTTCATGAATACATAAACATTCCGGGGATACTAATTACGAACATAAACATCGTTGGGATTAGGTGTTCAACGCTGCAGCGTGAAACTAACATTTAAATATTACATTACCTTCTACCATAATAAAATTACTTAATATTTCTGGAATTTCGATTATTTCTCCACGTGTTTGACCTTAAACTCCTACTTGATACTCTGACATATACTCTCACTAATTATACTAAAATTACTGGGTTGTAACAAATAATAAAACTTGGTGCCAATCATACACCGATGACTACGAAAATTATGATGAAAATTCAAACGAAAGTTGGAGTAATGCGTTCGAAGTAGCAACTCGATATAAATCTCACAAAGAATGAGCAAATATTTGAACCGCGACAAACAAGGGATAAATTCGACTCCTGTTTGATTCATACACTACACTCTCACTAATTATACGAACTAAAATTACTGCATTGTAACAAATAATAAAACTTGATACCAATCATACATCGATGACTACGAAAATTATGATGAAAATTCAAACGAAAGTTGGAGTAACGCGTTCGAAGTAGCAACTCGATATAAATCTCACAAAGAATGAGCAAATATTTGAACCGCGACAAACAAGGGATAAATTCGACTCGAAATCTCGACGCAACAATTCTATCGATCGAGCACCCGTGACAAGGGAGGTTCGAAAGTTGCAAAACGGAACTTTCCTGTCTCATAAACTATCGGCTCCCGTTAAAGTTGTTCGGGACAGCCGTCTGCCAGGATCACGTTGAGAATTTGTTTAAACGAAGGGAAAAACCGTACGACCTTATTTCGCCGTCGACGTAGTAAATGGACAAGCGACGTTGCCTCTCACGGATGCAAATGCGGAAACGGAATCGTGCGTAGAATACGTTTTCCTTAGCCCGGGCACACTCGCTTTGAGCCACGGATTCCTTTGAACGGGTGAAACGAAAACAAAAGCGGGTCTAACGAAAGCGAACGACCGAGCTTATTCGAAGGGGAAATATTTGGACTGGAGAACGTCTTCGAGGTAACCTTGAAACCCTCGCTCAAACAGTTCGGAAGAACAGATCGAAATTCTCACAAATGTTTTCAATATTTATACTGTTGTTTGTTCAACTTTTGGACATGCTTCGATTAACCCTTTGGAATTGATTTCTTTTAACCACCCACTCCTTCATTTACAGAATTGATCAAGAGATATTGTAACAGTGAGGCAATATTATATATATGAAAATATATATACAAAAATATAGTGAATAATATTTTTCGTTTGTTATAATATATGTATTCAACCAATCTATTTATCTAGATTATTTATAAGACTCAACATAGAAAACCCTTTGGAATTGATTTCTTTTAACCACCCACGCCTTCGTTTATAAAATTGATCAAGAGATATCGTAACAATGAGGCAATATTATATATATGAAAATATATATACAAAAATATAGTGAATAATATTTTTCGTTTATTATAATATATGTATTCAACCAATCTATTTATCTAGATTATTTATAAGACTCAACATAGAAAACCCTTTGGAATTGATTTCTTTTAACCACCCACTACTTCGTTTACAAAATTGATCAAGAGATATTGTAACAATGAGGCAAAATTATATATATGAAAATATATATACAAAAATATAGTGAATAATATTTTTCGTTTATTATAATATATGTATTCAACCAATCTATTTATCTAGATTATTTATAAGACTCAACGTAGAAAACCCTTTGGGATTGATTTCTTTTAACCACCCACTACTTCGTTTACAGAATTGATCAAGAGATATTGTAACAGTGAGGCAATATTATATATATGAAAATATATATACAAAAATATAGTGAATAATATTTTTCGTTTATTATAATATATGTATTCAACCAATCTATTTATCTAGATTATTTATAAGACTCAACGTAGAAAACCCTTTGGGATTGATTTCTTTTAACCACCCACTACTTCGTTTACAGAATTGATCAAGAGATATTGTAACAATGAGGCAAAATTATATATATGAAAATATATATACAAAAATATATTGAATAATATTTTTCGTTTATTATAATATATGTATTCAACCAATCTATTTATCTAGATTATTTATAAAACTCAACGTAGAAGTGCTAAGGATTGGAACCACTTATAAACAAGTTGACCGACAAGTTAAAACCTGCTACTAAAAATTGTATACATTTGAAGGTGCTTCCAATTTTATAAACATTGTCTGTTGACATACTTCTCTGTCTCTATCAATACCGAAAAATCTAACTATACAGTAAGACACAGAAATCTATCTCCACCATACATACTTAATTAAAATGTACCTAACAATAAGAGAGAGGAATACCTATATATTTTCCTAAAATTTTTATGTGCCCAGAAAAAGTAATGTTCAGCAAAATTTACAAGAGAAGAAAATTTGAGGGGGTGAGAAAATTAGAAAATGCGACGTTTAAAATTGTGTACCTTTGCAACGCTCTGATCCGATTTTAGTAAAGGATTGTACCGTGTACCGCAAACTTTTGCAACCCTTTAACAAAAGGCTTTCTTTGACAATTTCTTTTATTCGAGGAAAAATAATGGTTGCACGCGAAATAAAAAATCTTGACGCTTTGACGGTGGCGCGTTCCGCGGAGTCTATAGCTCTTTTAATTTTACATTTCTGTTTTATATTCGACGGGCTATCGATAGAACTGTATTTGAGTTTTATTTAACTGTTTGAGTCCCAGTGATTTTTTTTCGGAGCTACTATTTCATATTTCTGTTTGTTTGCAAATATGCGCGGGTGATAAATGTTTCTCTTGAAATAAAACATCGGAGTTTCGAAATTCGCGGATCGAATAAAAATTCGGATAAAATGCTCGATTCGCGTTGAAGGAACCCGGTTTCCTTGAGCGTAAAAGAGTCGCCCTAAAACTCTGTAACGTATAAAAAGCGGGGAACAACGTCTACGCGAACAACGGGGTTTAAAAGGGTGGATGGTTCGATGAAAGGCTTTTCTATCTAACCAAAATCGAAACGACGTAGGTCGTAAAAAAAAATCGCGAAAGTGCATTCAGGATAACGATGCTTTCATCGTAACCTGATAAACGCCACTCTCTTCTAACCCGATCTTCAAAACTAAAAGCAGAACGAACCACTCGACCGATGGTTGACAGAGCCGAAGCACTTGAGAAACATTCGTTTCCATTAGTGTTCTGGCGCAACACGATGTCGCCTGAAGGGGACAGTTTATCTTATGAATATTAAAACATGCGATGTTTTATTACTTTTGCAATGATATATCGAAAGAGTACATTGATGAACACATTCACCCTCACTACCATCACCGGTAATTAAAAATAATATCTACTATATCGATATCCCTCGTTAAAATTTAATTATTTTTTTTAAAGTTATGTTAAATTATATTTACAATTTAAACAGAAATAGTTGCTGATTATAAGATTGAAAGTACCAGAATTGGATAAAGTAGTGACTCTTTCATTTAATAATATTTTAACGACATTATCGATATATCGACCTACCGTTAAATATCGCTAGACGGTTAACCCACCAGTTAGCGGCGTACTTCGCTTCGGTCGAATAATTGACACGAAAAAAAAACTCCGAATTCGATTAAAATTGTACTAATAATCTAACATTGTACGTTATAGTATGATATAAAAAGATTTTACAACATTACATCGCGTGGCTTGCTACATATGACTAATTCTACTACGGCAGCGATTCGAATTCAGAGCGTTTCAAATCCGCCATTGTAATTTTTTCGCGCGGTTTATGCCTGTCCGTTGGAATGCCAAACCCACTATCCCTTGCGCTTTCGATATTTCGTAAGACGCCGCACGCTTTCTACCGCGGTAACCCTTGTTTTCACGTAACATTCAGTAACCGAACAATTTTATCTTATTAACTGTTCCACTGTCAATTAATCTCGTCGTGATATAAACGCGTATTCAAGCGAAACAGTGACCGTATTCAAAATCGCGTCATACGTCACAATTATATGTAATTTGCCACATACCTCATTTATTCAGCCGTTGACCAGTCACTCCATGATCCCTCGAGCCGCAAGGAATTCTGGCCTCGCGAATCCACCGGATGCCCGTTGATCTCTGAGGTGGCAGCGAACACAAGCACTATAAACTGACGTATAAGCCGCGAGGAAAGCAAAACGTCACGAAGGGTTCGCACGAGACAGTGAACAATACGGCTTGACGTCCGCGCGTACACTGACTTCTGTTCAGTCCATCCACCTTGGACGAGCGTAGACTCGTCGCACGGTTGCCATGACGATGGGTCAACAGCACGCGCTGCGCGCGCAACGAGGACAGTTTCAGTTCGGTGGCGCGATCGCGACAAGGATCGAAACAACGCGAATCGTGTCTTCCGCATCGCGCTAAGTCCACGCTCCGAAATTGTAACATGTTCGCATGGAAAATTAATAACGACGCCTGTTAACTCGGTACGCGAGTGTGTCCAAAGTGCACCGAGCCTGTTTTCACACGGAATAGTGACTGGCAGGATTGGCACGCCGACAGAAATGAAACAAGATATCCGGTGCAATGGAGAACGCGGGAACTATTCACCGCGAAACTTACAGCGCCAATCGAACGCCGATAGAAAGGTATGTATTAAGACATACTTATGAAATGTTGATCACTCGTCGAAATTCGATTCGGAATTATTTAAATAGATAGGATTATGTCAGGGACTGACCTCGCTCTTGGACGCCTCACGTTGGCGTTATCGATTATCGATACGTGATCAATATCTTACTCATATTTAGCAATGCGAGGATAATGTCTCTAATGTAGCTCTAGGATATCTCGTATTAGAGGCACTGTTATTGATTATCGATATACTATTGGGTTAGATAGTGATGAGCTGTCAAGATTTTTTCTTACGAGTGTGTTGCGCATGCGTGAACGTCACAGTAGTTGCGTCAGCCTTCGCGCATGCGCACGCAAGTTTCTAATGAAAAACATCGCGCGACAATTATTAGAATTAAATGAAGTTAGATTTTTTAAAAATATTTTATATTTTCTTTAATATTCTTTAATATTAGATTGGTGGCTAAGTTACAGTATTACGATTGTGTTACGTCATCGAGTAAATTACGAGAGGTTAAATCGTTAGATGAGATTGAATTATTAGACAGGGTTAGATTATTGGGTTAAACTCAGTCAAATTGTATCGGGTTATTAAATTAGGCACCATCCTAATACGGCGGAGCTCCATTATAGCGCGTTATACCCGATTGAAATCCTGTTCGAATTTGAAATCTCGTTTGAAATATCGAACGCAATTATCGTGGTTCGTGTAACATTCGTATTGAAGCAAATGGATAGATCGAGTCATTGTTTCGCGAGTAGCTCGTGTGGGAAGTTAATAACGATCGCGATGAAAAGAGACGTCGAAGCTGGCGAGATCGTCGAATAAGCTGATGTTGCAGTTCACGTATCCGTGAATACGTAAGCTTCTGGCGAACGTGCGACAGGTTTTCTGGGATCAGCGTGTTCCGTCGACCGTTCCCTAACCCCTGAACCGCACACACCGGCAAATTCGCGGGTAATGCAAACACGCCGGAGATAAATTATAAGGTAAGAGGCAGGGTTCACACGTTAGAAATTTAATCTTAACGGGAATGGGATTTCCCTCTTCGTATCTGAGAAATAACTTTCGCGTCTATGCCGCACGCTTTGCTTTTTCGCGTTCAACGCAACGAAGGCGTTCCGCTAAAAGCACTCTTGCAGCGAATATCTCGTTAATGTGTCTCGTTAAGAACGAATTCTATGTAAATGTTATGAAAGCTAAGTATCCGTTTATAATGGATCGTGGATATTTTTGTTAGGTAACTGCAACTTTAATGCCCGTTAATTTTAACGCGCCTACGTCACAAAAGATGCTTATAAACGAGCTTTAATATTCATTAAAGCTGAATATGCATTAACGTTAATGCGTGTAATCGGTTTGCAACCGGCTCAACAGAGCTAACAATATGTGAAACGCGTTTCCGTCTTTCGCACCATTACACGTTTAATCGTATTTCGTTGATAAACATTATCCAATCGGTGTATGTTTATTTTTAATTGTCTTTAACGTAACACACCCTTTTTTAATTTTACAAACGTATTACCATTTTCTCGAATAAATTGCTCGATGCAATTTAACTTACAAAAGTTTAATTATATATAGAGGGAACGGTGTGTAAAATAGTCCACGCAAATGGAACAACTCATCTCTGCTTTCATTGCAATTAGAAAAAAAAATTTCGAAAAAAGTATAACATTGTTTCGCTCGCACAGACCATTTTGTGTAGGAAGCTTTTCGGTTCTATCTGCTCGTTCCTAAAAAAAGGGTATTGTATACCCCAGAAAACGACTGGCCACCAACACAAGCATAATCGAACGCGAAACGAACGAAAAGATACATTTTTTACATGCTCGTCGAAAAATGCACTTGGACCGTGGCGCATGATGACCACGTGAAAAGTGGCCGAAACATTTTGCTGATTTTCACGAGTTGCGAGTCGCTATTTTGTTTTTTTTTTTTTGTTTTTTATTCGAAAGGTTTTTCGTGCCACACACTCGCACGCGAGCACGTAAATCGTGCACGTGATGAAAAGTGCTTGTAAATTTCAAGCACGCTAGTAACTGGCCAATGAATAGCACAGGACCACTTCACGAAACGACGCTCTAATGAAATGAAAATTATTTTTAACCGGTGAAAGAGGATCCACCTGTAATCGGTCTAGTCCCGTGAAATTCGCCGTATTAATGGCTGGGGGCTGCGAATTATACGCGGGCATTAAATTTTAATTGCACCTGGTGAATCGCGAATTCTACGCTGCACGGAATTCGAAACGAACGGACAGAAATAGGAACTGGACAATTAAGGAATCTTTAAAAGGAAACCAATGAAATTTGCATTTTTTATATTTATTCTGATAAATTTTAGAGGAAATTACTCGCGCATATGAAGACTGGTATGAGCACATTTTTTGGAGATCACATTTGCAACTGAAATGTAATTTTATTCTAGGTAGCCTCTAGTGAAATAGAAAAAATTGTTCGTAAAATTATTGTCTTCATCTAACATTAAAGATATACATATAATAAAGCTGTAAGGATGAATAGTAACTGTAAGGACAAGCAGTAGTTAAGCTAACCAGATTTACTTTTTATGAATCTGGTTTTTCTTGCAAGGAGTTTATAAAATATATGTAAAATGATTGTCTACTGTGCTAGCCAACTGTGCAGAACATACGATGTTGATTTATTTGATGGCACAAATATTCAGAAATGAGCTGATCACCATTTACAAAAATATTCGTATACAGTCCATACTTGTTATAAATAAAATTGACATCGAAGAAAGTAGAATGGTTTTGCATAAATTAAATGTGATTAAGAAATCGTCAGAGGAGCATCTCTCTCTAACAATAAGCAAGGTTCTCGAATTCAGGAATTCTCGGCTCGGAACAAGTATCGAAACAATTCGAAACCCCGGAGCGATAGGATTGCTCGAATATTTGAAAGAGACGGTATCGAATGTCGATCGGTGCAATGCCGGAAGCCTTGTAGAGTGTCGTTCATCCGATTTTCTAATCGCGTTGCAACAAAACGCGTGACCGATTAAAGGGGTTCGGTCACCTCCGGTTGAAAAAACAGCGATCAATCAGGCAGATCGTATTTTCACGCGAGACAGCGGATCGTTTTTACGGAATTGCGTGGACGATCGATGAGCGGGATGAACGGGAACGAAAGAAACCGGAAGGAAAGGGGACATTGCACGAGCGACCAGGCGAGCGTGCATAAAAATTACGATTCATCTGTCGATCCTGACACATGAAAGAGACGAGCAACACCGTGAGAATGAACGAGCGGAGGAATAAGTGAAGCCTGTCTGATTAACATCCTTGTTTCTTCACATAACTCTACTTGTGGACGTCTGTCGATTAAAATTCTTCGTTTGATTAATCGATTATTGAAAAGAATTTCGAATATAGATTAGACTAATTGGATTAAACGCTTGATACAATAATTGTTAGTCATTCTTGATTTGAAGGTTAGGTTTCTGATCGAAGAATTAAAATTATACTCTGTGCAAGTAGGAATTTTTACCAGAGTTTGTACAAGCAGGAATTTTAGTCTGTTCACTGTTTTATCAATTTTCGTTTGAGTCTACTTTCATTTAACAACTGTGAATCGTGGCAATTATCGATAAGCTGTAAAATGAGTAACAGAACCGATTCGAATAATGTTGATTTTTCTCGTCAACGTTGATTGGCTGTTAGCAGGAAACGCAAGGGTATTAGCGTAACTTATCGATAAGGATATCGATAACAGAAGCTGTAGATGCAGGTCGACGGGGCGATTAGCGACGATGAGCAAAGTGGAATGATTTATTCCATGTCTGAAGGGAAATGGCTGCTCGAGTTTGTCGAAGGGTAAATCCTGGCACACCGAGCGGAAATTCGAAGCTTTTACGAGCTGCATTTCGTACGATCGTTACTGTTTGAGATCTCCGGATGCGAGATGTGACTTCTGGAAGAGAATCGCGGTTAGCTTCTGTAAATAACAAGCTGATACTTTTGATGGATGACTGGTACGATGCGAAAGTTAGTATCTACACCAACGGGCAATACTAATATTGGATTCTTCTACCTCCATCATTTAAATCTATATTTTCCTTTCTGCTTCTAATTTGAATTGCTAATGCACATTCGCGGAATTCATGTAGTCGGGAGATGTAACTTTGCGCGAATTTAACGCGAAATATTTTCTCGAATAATTCATCTTTAAGCACGTCAGATTTTTCTGATATAAAGCTTGTCGGATATCTTAGCGAATTAAATGTATCAGGATATTAATCTCGGTTATTTGATCGAGAATATTTGTCGATCTTTTAATATCGCGGAGTACATTATCCAGACACGGGAGTCCAATCTTCCGTCGAGCACGGTGAACCGCTAATGGAATCGCGATAATTAATTTTATGGCGGAATTGCGGAGAACGAGAGGGAAAGAAACAAGGCCAGAAAATAAGGGAATAGTAGGCAAATATGTTTTTTCCCCAACTATTTTCTCGCCGCGAATAAAAGGGACGCTGAAATCCCCCTAAAAATACACGCGAGAGAAAAGGAGAACGTGTTCGCCGCTGAATTATACGCTCCGCGAAAATTAATAAGAGGAGCGATGTAAACACGTGGCTCTGTAACATGCTGGAGAAATGTAATTAATTCGGGGCTCACCCTCCCTCCTAGACCATTGAATGAAGGATTAGAATCTCGTAATTTTGATCCTAAATAGTTCTGATGTTTCGCGTCACATATGTGACATTTTACGTACACGGTATGTCGGAAAAGGAACTTTTTAAATTTAAGGAAAATTAGCGTCATCCATTAAATATTATTTGTTATCTGGAAACATTATACCTCTCCTACAAAACACAACAATTATTATTGAAATCAAGCAATGAATTGTAAGCTTATAGCGTTTAATACGACAGAACCTTTCGTCACTGTGACAAAGGTGTTTGAAGCAATTCCACAAAAAGATAAAAAATTTACTTTATACGAAAGTATCGAATATTTATGTCCCTTCAGAAGAAATTCTAAAGAAGAAGAAGTTCTTGTATTATTCCTATAACATATGCACCTTTCATTTGAAAGTTAATACGTCCGTAATTGACCCAGCAGAATTACTTCGACATTTTCTTAATTAACGACCCTCATTTATCGTGATCTGGGTTAAATAACGAGAAACGTCGCTTCCAGGGAATTTCAAGAAGAAAAAACAAAATTCAGGAATAAATATTTCTATGAAGCTCGTTAACGAGTTTATTGTCACGAATGTCACCGGCTGAGAGTTTAATTTAACGACGAAAGAAAGTGAAATTAAAAAAAAAGTTAATCTTTAATGACTCGTATTGTGCAGCCGCGTATGGCTGTTTCTATTGTGCCAGTCAGCTGGTTAAGTAAAACGTAATTAACTCGTTGAATAAGTTGAATGCGCGGTGAAAACAGACGCGTGTAACGTGGTTGACTAGAATTGTTATTAACCAGAGTACGATTGTTTCGCTCTGCAATATAAACTTTCCATTTGCTACCTGGTTAAATTGATTTTTGCACCCTGCATTTTCATTAAACTTTGTGAGGAGTTGATATAATGATTAACCACAGCGATAACGTGCTTTAAATTGCTCCATTACGTTGCTGAAACAAATAAGAAATTAACCGTATGTCGAGTATGGTTCGATATTGTATTTCTTTTGGGTTTTATGAATCATTCAGATGGATTGGTTAAATCTTCATAACTTTACTACTTATAATAAACAAAGAAAGAAATTTGTCATGCACTGTACACTGTCACAATACATTTTATAGAAAAGCCTTACTATCTTGTAGATTGAGTTGATAGGTAAAAGAAAATGAGTGTAAAGGATTATGTTTTTCCTACTATTGATAATGATTTTATAAATCGTTCATATAGATTGGTTAAATATATCTTCATAACTTTACTACTTACAATAAGCAACAAAAATTTGTCACTCTACACTGTCATATTTTACAGAAAAGCCTTACTATCTTGTAAATTAAGTTGATAGGTAAAAAGAAATGAGTGTAAAGAATTATATTCTTCCTACTATTAAACAAAAATTGCAGAATAACTAATAAGGCAGCCTATCTAATTAACTTTGAAGGCTTGATTTATGATGGAAATAAATGGAGGATCTCTGAAAGTTTGATCAGAGGCTAACAAGATGTGCGGGTTTGAATGGTGCCTTCTCGGGGAGTTTACAAACTCGAGCACAACAGTTCGTTACTTTTTGAGGATACTGCTGGGTACCGTATGTACTGATGTCAACACATGAGCTGGCGCATGAGACCCAAGAGCTGCCTACCATGTACACATACAGTGACATTTCGGCGAATTAGAATAGTAATAACAATAACTGAATGCGACTCTGTCTTGCTCACACTCGAGTTTGTTATTGTTTTTGTCTAATCAGTGTGCGTGACTGCTCGAGCCAATATAACATTAACCTCTTTCCATGCTTTAACGCGTTCCACTCGTAAAACACTTACAACTCAAATGTGACAAATCTTACTTAAATTTTGAATACTCTTCAACTTGAAATTTAGGTCCAACTATAAGTTGCATTATCAAGGATCCCTGAATATAAAATAATTACATTTTAATTTTCTTTGTTCGTTTTAATGTTATAGCCCTGAATAGTTAGTCTTGTCTGACGCATCTGATAAAATACGTGTGAGTTGTTCACTTTTCTATTCTGATTAATTGAACCCATTCCAGCTTTTCTAAACACCAGGGTCAGCCTCAGGCGCCAACTAATGGTTTGACATCGGTACACGAATAGTTTTCGTTAAAGATCCTCGACGTTGTTGTCAGGGTGCGGATCTTTTCTTTCTTGGAAGAAGCCTGAGTTTACGTGAGTAATATCTGGGAAAGCCCGAGGGTTGCAGAAGCGTATGCAAATGACGCGCGAGTACATAAAAGCAGGATCTGAATGGTTTTGCGTTACCTCTGTTACTCGCGTTTCGATAAACCTCCTTTCGCATAGCCGTATCACGCGTGAAAATGTGCTTTCATATCCCCGTGTATGCTTTCCTCTGATTTAACCGGATCTATGAGCCCTCGTCGTGCATCACGCTGATACACGAGACAAAAATGTATCGGCTCTATTTACGAATCAGGGTGTTTCGATAAATCATACAAAAACTCGAGTCTAATTTTAAAAATTGAGAGGAAGTATATTTTTTGGTATTCGACTTTGTTTTTGGAGAAATTGCGTTTTAACGTTATTTAATGTATATTTGTGACAGAATGTGCTTAGGATAGAAAGAATTATATTCATAGGAAAGATTGTAATAATTTTTTGTTCATTTGTAAAAAATCATGCTTTCGTACAAAAATTTTTTTACAAGTATTTTCATGAATTTTTAAATTTAGTTTTCGTAAAGGTGAAGGTTTTTATTTTTGATTCATGATTGGAACACCCTGTATAAAATGTCCTAATATATTACATACGTGTAGATAAAATCTTGCGAACATTTATTTTTCGAGATAATTTCTCCACGTTGATACAGTCTATCATTATTTATAGGATATGTGTAACGTGAAAATTAAGCTGTACTCCCGTTATTAACTACGAACAAGGATTAATACAAATTTCGCGCAATACTTAAGCACTGGATTTATGTAAAGTTGATTCACGTATAAATTTTGAGATCCTGTAAACGTATGTGCAATGTGCTCCGAAAGTGATGGAAGTGAATTAATTATTGAGAATGAAAATTTGTTAATTTCCAAGATCTAGATTTTTGTGAATGTAACTTGGAATTGTAGGAATTTGGGAATTTAAAGATAGGGAAATTCCGGAGCTTGAATATTTAGGAGTTTAAGAATGTAGGAATTTTGAAATTAGGGGAGTTCGAAAAATTTCAGAGTTCCAAAGTCTCATGATTCGAATGTTTTAAGATTGCAAAGTTCAAAGGTCCCAAAATTCAAAATTTTCAAATTTCACAGCCTCTTAAGGCCAAAGATCTAAAACTTCCGAAGTTATCCGAAAGTCTACGACTTCTGAAGCTTCTGAGTCAAAGAACTCTGTACCCAAAAAATTCTGAAACTCTTGAGCCAAGAAGTCCTTTGGAAAAATTCCACATCAAGAAGTCCTATACTCTAAAATACTAAAGTTTCCTTATCCAAAAACTCTGAAGTCCCTTTCCGACAAATCGAGAAGCTCTCAAAGATCCAGTACCACATTTCGAAGTCGCAAATCAGCAGAAATCGTTAACAAAACGCGGCTTGTTACCGAAACCAACCTGCGTAAAACATTAAATTCTCGATTGCGACCGTCACGAGGCCAATTTTAAATCGCAATTTCCGCGCTATTAATTTTAATCGTTCGACCCGGCCTGAAATAAAATTATACGTACGCTCGCGGCAATCCACGCGCGACAAACACGAATCTGATTGATATACGTATGTGACACGGCGATGATGCGAATTCTCGTTTCTGCAACGAACGCGATTACCGTCGACATTAAAGTTACAAATAAAATTACAGGACGGTCGTGTTACGCGCGACGCCGATTGGAAAACAAGAGATTTCGTCGAACAAATACCGTTTCGAGAATTCCGTTCTCTCCGGTGAATTTTCTGAAAGAACGCAAATATTTCGCTCGCGATTTGTCTAGCGGCTTCGAACGGCCGCGCAATCCGCTTCGAGGAAATCCGCGAGCGCACGAAACACGACGTTCGTGCGGCGCAAAGAAGCTTTCGAGACATCCCTCTTTCGCAAGCTGACTTAATATCGTGAGATTGGATGAATATCGAGACATTTTGACGCTACAACTTTATCCCGCTGTTGAAATCGTTTTCTGCTGTACAGAATGTCTCGCGTTCAAAACATGCTTGTTTCTTGGATTTTTAGGTTATGCAAGTGGTGTAAATGTGGAAGTATAGACTCATATAGTTGAAATATAGACTCATGTTATGTGAGAATAATATTAAATGCGAATGGTCATTTATATATATTATATTGTTTACGTATAGTCACACATGGTCACATATGTATTTATATTATTGTTAACGTGTGACAGTCTCTTACATGTACATATGTGAATTATTGCTAATATGTCACAGGTTAATATAGTCACTTATATGTACATGTGTGTGTCATTGTTCACATGTTACATGTTAACATAGTCACTTATATGTACATGTGTGCATCATTGTTCATATGTAACATACTAACATGTTCACTCATACATGTATTAATTTATATAACATTATATAAATTGTCTTACTTGTCTGAACATTTTAAAATGTCTGACTGATGTGTTCATGAAGGAAGAAGTACTTCAACCATACTAATATTGCTGATATTAAAAGATTGTTTTATTTTATCTTAACTTACATGTTTTATAAGAGAAACTATCATATCTTTCACGTAAATAATTCCATTTTGATTCTAAAATTTCGCAACACGTTTCTGGTTTTACAACGAAATAAATATACATTACAAGGCTTGAAAGCATGCATGATTTACAGTGGAAGTTGAACTTCCATATTTATTCCGCCTCCAAAGTTTCAGGACACGTAAAAGATAATAAATGTATACATTTAAAGAGTTAAATCGTAACAGAAAAGTAATTGTGGATCATAACGATGTTTCTGATGAAATTACGAGAGGTTTTAGCATGCAAGTCAGTTGGGATTGCAAATCGGTCGGAGTAAAGAGGGTTGAAATAGACCGAGTCATGAAATATTCTTGTCCCAACGCGATCATTACCCGCGGTATCTGGCTGTTCAAATTTGCAACAGTCCCGCGAGATTTACGACTTGATGCGTTCGAAAGAATCTGCGAAATAGCGCGAACCGTGGCGCATTAATCGTGAAAAATGCTCCGAAGCTTCCAGAGGAGCCGAAACATCGAAATAAGCGTTCCCCGTCGTACATCATTGAAAATACCGTCGTAAATTGGGGACAACTTTTTCAATCCATTCTCCTTGTTGCCTGGTGGAAATCAAGATTTATGACTTCATACGTAAGCTCGCCGACTATCGTCCATTAGCTATAGCCACGAAACCGTGGGAAAGTTAGAAATCAATATCGTTTTTTTTTTACTGAGAGCTTCCAGCAAATCCTTGCAATATGGTTAGCTTCTCTGTTTATTAACTAGTTCGAAAGTTCGTTCGATCAAACGACGGGATTCACGGTTGTAAGAAGCATTCCGGTTTTACCTGTCGATTGTTAATGATACGAACGTTTTGCTTCGTGATGTTCAAAGTTTTAGAACGGGGTCAAAGAGTTTTACGATGTTTCTTCTTTCGATTTATAATCGGAAGTTGGGATTTAAGAAATATTCGGGGTTGCAAGTTTAAAAGTTTGTGCATAAATATGGAGCTGACAATGTGGATGGTTTTTGGTACGAAAGGACAGCGATGTGAAGTTTTGTCTGTTCTGAGATTTGGAGATTTGGGAATTTGGAGATGTGAGAATTTGGGGATGTGAGAATTTAAGGATGTGAGAATTCGGGGATGTGGGAATTTGGGGGTTTGAGAATTTGAGAGTTTAAGAATTTGGGAATGTGGAAATTTGGAAGTGTGAGAATTTGGAAGAGTGGGAATTTGGGGATGTGAGAATTTAGGGATATGAGAATTTAGGGACGTGAGAATTCGGGGATGTAGAAATTTGGGGGTTTGAGAATTTGGAAGTTTAAGAATTTGGGAATATGGAAATTTGGAAATGTGAGAATTTGGAAGAGTGGGAATTTCGGGATGTGAGAATTTAGGGATATGAGAATTTAGGGACGTGAGAATTCGGTGATGTGGAAATTTGGGGGGTTGAGAATTTGGAAATTTAAGAATTTGGGAATATGGAAATTTGGAAATGTGAGAATTTGGAAGAGTGGGAATTTGGGGATGTGAGAATTTAGGGATATGAGAATTTAGGGACGTGAGAATTCGGTGATGTGGAAATTTGGGGGTTTGAGAATTTGGAAGTTTAAGAATTTGGGAATGTGGAAATTTGGAAATGTGAGAATTTGGAAGAGTGGGAATTTGGGGATGTGAGAATTTAGGGATATGAGAATTTAGGGACGTGAGAATTCGGTGATGTGAAAATTTGGGGGTTTGAGAATTTGAGAGTTTAAGAATTTGGGAATGTGGAAATTTGGAAATGTGAGAATTTCAACATTGAATATTTCAATAACTCAAAAATTTAATAAGATTCCAAAAATTAGAAAAATATCCTAAAAGTTCGAATGAACAGAATATCAAACGCATGCGCATAATACTCCACAAGTTTCAACACAGCAAAAATGTCCAACTGTCTATTTCGCGGACTCTCGTCCAATTAAATCGCGTCAAATTGAATCGTACCACTATCCATCGCATGGAATGAAATCACGCGAGATCGAATCGTCTCGAATGAAATCGGCATCCGAAACCCGTGAAAAACGCATGAAAAATTCTTAAGCAAATTAAACATCGCATAAATGAAGCATTCCCGATAAATAAAGGGTTTAATACCCTTTGAAACGACTTTGGTTGATGAATCGACGCGGATCTTTGAGGCAGATTTCCGAGAATGCAGGGCGAAGGAGTTGAATGGATGACGCGTCAGGACAAAAAGGGCCGGATAGGGCGCGAGACGGGGCGCAGTATTTAATCAGGCGTACATTATGCAAGATTAGACGCGTCTCGAAAATTAATATCCAACGGCAGAGCCGCGGCGCTCTAGTTAATGCCCGTTGATACCCCTATCTCGTGTAAACAGCCACGAAGAACTCGTGGAATCTCGGCTCCTCAGGTTCGCCTTGCTGACATTCGTGTCGGCAGGTAGCGTGCCATCCTCTTTATCTGCTTACATGTGTCTGTCGCTGTATTTGCTTTCGCGGTTTCGGGCTTTAACCTCTGCTGGAACGAGAACAAGAACTTGTCAATTTTACTTCTTCTTCTCATTTAATTACACTTTGCATATATTTAATAATAAGGTTTAATATTTGGATGTTTCAAACATATTTTAATAGGGTATATAACGATAGTAGGGTATGTAAGGTGATAAGGATAGTAAAGGTACTGTGAAGGTTTGGGAATATTTGGATCTAATGACATGTGGACATAGTACTCCAGTCTGTGGATATTCGTGTGTGGATGTATTTGAACCTTGAGACATTTGGATCTATTACTTTGGTGTGTGGATATTCATATGTGGATGTATGTGAATCTTGGGACATATGGATCTAGTACTTCAGTCTGTGGATATTCATATGTGGATGTATTTGAACTTTGAGACATTTGGATCTAGTACTTTGGTGTGTGGATATTCATATGTGGATGTATGTGAATCTTGGGACATATGGATCTAGTACTCTGGTCTGTGGATATTCATATGTGGATGTATGTGAACTTTGAGACATTTGGATCTAGTACTTTGGTCTGTGGATATTCATATGTGGATGTATGTGAATCTTGAGACATATGGATCTAGTACTCTGGTCTGTGGATATTCATATGTGGATGTACGTGAATCACAGTACTTCACATATGGATACAGTACTTCATTCTAAGGATACTCATATCTGTATACATTTAAATTTCGGATCTAAGGACAATCAGATCTAACGATATTCAGATCATGGACTACCTAGACCTAAGAACACTCAGATGTAGAAATACTCGAATCTGGAAAACAAAGACTATTTGTAGACCAGGTATATTTAGACCTACGGGTATTACGATCTAAGGATATTTGGGTACACAGAACTACCGGAATATAGAACTCAAATCTGTACATAATCAAACCTAAAGATATCCAAGACCAGATATCAGACCAAAATATAATTTGCATCCATAAGACAATAATCTCTAAAGATGTCTAACCTATCTTCAGATATTCCATCTGAATACCATACCTACTAACACGTGGCATTTCCCAAAAAAAGAGTGCCAAACATTAATTTCACCTAGCTGAAACATTCGTCAGCATACACCCGGTGATACGACTTCGTTCGACATAATTCACATGTGACGTAAACAACGAGGGACGATAAGAATAGCGAGAAAGTATTACTTGGCATCAGCGTTCACGAAATTCGAGTGCATTTGCGTACATATCCCCGGTTGGCACGGAGATCCCCGAGAGGCTGCCGTACTGAAATAGAGTAATCGCGAATGAAACCATGAAAGGGGTGGCTCGGTTATCAGCTTTAACCGAGATTTCTTGCAAACTGTAGCTCGCGTTCCTTAGTCGCGTTTCATTTTCCTGCGCGGAGAACCGATATTTCGATGCCTCTCGCTTTAATGCCTCCTCTTAATGTGTTCCACTCGTTGCGTACCGTTCTAACGGTCTACCTAACGAGAACGTGCGCGTAATCTGCTTTTCGATTCACTAGATTATCAGAACCGAATAGTGGAATTAGTGTTGCGACCACGGTAGAGTACTCGTGATGATATCTCGGAACATTTGCATCTGAATCTCTCTGAGTAACCACATTTTTGTAGGAGTGGGATAATTGACTTGAACTAGGTATAATAAGTTAAAGGATAAATATTTAGATAAAAGGGGAATATTTACATGCGAGGATCTGATAGTTATAATAGTTAGGTAGAAGGATTTCGTGATTGTTTTTAGTGGGAATGTAGATATGTGTTAGGGATGTTGGAAGCTGGACTCTTGGGAATTGGGGTTTAGGGAATTGAGGTTTAGGGAATTGGGGTTTAGGGAATTGGGATCTTGGGATTTGGGGACTTGAGATTTGGGACCCATGGGATTTGGGGACTTGAGATTTCGGATTTTTTGAGATTTGGAACCCATGGGATTTGGGGACTTGAGATTTTGGATCTTTTGGGATTTGGGACCCATGGGATTTGGGACCCTTGGGGTTTGGAACCCATGGGATTTGGCATCCATGGGATTTAGCACCCTTGGGATTTCGGACCCTTGGGATTTGGGACCCATGGGATTTAAGACCTATTGGATTTGGCACGCATGGGATTTGGGGACTTGAGATTTCGGATCTTTTGGGATTTGGGACCCATGGGATTTGAGGCCCTTGGGATTTGGAACCCATGGGATTTGGCACCCATGGGATATAGCACCCTTGAGATTTGGGACTCTTGGGATTTGGGATCCTTGGGATTTGGGATCCTTGGGATTTAGCACCCATGGGATTTAGCACCCTTGGGATTTGGGACTTGGGAATAGAATTTTAGAGAATTGGAAGCTCGCATGCTGGAATCTAAGAAATCTAAATCAAGTGATTTGGGGCCTTGAAAATTATTCTCTAAGGAATCTATTTATACTCGTCATCCAAAAATTAATTTCTGCATTCAAATATGAAAACCTTCCTATCTAATGTTATAGAAAATGAAATTCCCAAGATCCCAATGTCCCATAGTGCAATTTTCAACACTTCTTCTATTTCCAAGCCCCATCTCCTAATTCCCTAATACCAAATCAAATATCAGCTTCATAAATTAATCCTCAGATTTGACATTAGCCAGAATAATTACAGAGGCACTATCCGGATTTTAGTTCGAAGTTTGCAAGCGGCCACCTATGACATCCAGTTGAAATAACGGCCGAATAATAGTTCCAGATGGTCCACACCGGACGATAAGATAATATCGGTAGAAAATCGGAATTAAAAGCCATCGTCTCGTATCGCGGTTGATTTCTCGTTAGACTCGATCCAGCTGTCGACCAGCTCGTAAATTCTGTCGTGAATCGCGTAAAATTGGTAGTTTCGTTGCGTCACGTGAACGACAGCCGATAAGAGAAAATCACGAGCGGTCCTCGTCGACGTTTTTCGGATGATTTTCAATCGGAAAACATTCTGGTCCGGCTGTCGATCGAGTGGAACGAAAGCTTGCGAATAAACTCGAGCAAACCGTGAATCATCGTCTCCGAAATTGAAAGAGGACAGAAACCGTGATTGAAAAAAAAGAAACGAGTAAATAATCGTCGGAGAGAAGGGAAACGTACTCTCGTTTCACCAATTATTTGCTTGAAAAGAACTGACCGCTTTATTAAATCGTGCAATTTTTCTTCTCGCACAGTTGGCTTCCTTTCGATAATTACACGTGTACTTTCACTTGTCACATTTGTCAATTTTTAAGCTTTTAATGTCTCTTCAAATTACAGTAATAAAAAAATTAATCTTTTAATACTTTACGTTTGTCAACATTTTTTTCCCAATATCCAGAGATCCGCCAACGTTTAGCTTCAAGATACTCAAAGCAATAATTCAGTTTCAAGGATCGTAATTAATGCTAGACCTCTTAAGAGAACTGAAATTGTTCTAAAGTGGAATGGAACTGAAATATGGAGTTGAATTCCCAAGTAACCGGTGACACGAATTTATCGTTAACGATGTTATTTGTAGGATAAAATGAAAAGTGGAATGATATTTCATAGCGACGGAGGAGTAGAAGCTCGTCGAATTAACCGCGCAAGAAAGTAATACTAAGTAATTGTAAGGCAATACAGCTGGTCGTAGTGGCACGTGTGCATACGCGGCTAGCGTCAATAAAGTTTCGTTTTACATGATAGAGTAGACTGCCATAAAGCTAGGTTTTCATCCTGTCCCCCCGTGTCTCGCGTTTCACTTCTGCTTCCTCGGTTTGTCCAACGAGTTTGCGTCGCCTAGCACTCGTGTCACTGTCAATTGCAAACCTTGAATTTATTCTATTCGTTCATTATTCAGAGGGAAATAAAGGTTCACTTTTTCAACATTCGCGGGTGCGTTATGGGGGGATGAATAATTTTAAATCGCTAGATTGATAGGTACATAGGAGCTTTAGAATTGGGATCTTGGGAATTGGGGTTTAGGGAATTGGGGTTTAGGGAATTGGGGTTTAGAGAATTGGGATCTTGAGAATTAGGATCTTGGTATTTGGGATCTTGGGAATTGAGATCTTGGGAATTGGAATCTTGGGAATTGGGAGCTGGGGAATTGGAAGCTTGGGAATTGGGGTTTAGGGAATTGGGGTTTAGAGCATTGAGATCTTGGGAATTAGGATCTTGGGAATTGAAATCTTGGGAATTGGAAATTTGGGAATTAGGAGCTGAGGAATTGGGGGCTTGGGAATTGGGAGCTTGGGAATTGGGAGCTTGGGAATTGGGAGCTTGGGAATTGGAAGCTTGGGAATTGAGAGCTTGGGAATTGGAATTTTGGGAATTGGGGGCTTGGGAATTGGAGGCTTGGGAATTGGGAGCTTGGGAATTGGGAGCTTGGGAATTGGGAGCTTGGGAATTGGAATTTTGGGAATTGGGGGCTTGGGAATTGGGAGCTTGGGAATTGGGAGCTTGGGAATTGGGGTTTAGGGAATTGGGGTTTAGAGAATTGGGATCTTGGGAATTGGGAAATTGGGAATTGGGAGCATGGAAATTGGAATTTTGGGTATTGGGAACTTGGGAATTGGGAGCTTGGGAATTGGCAGCTTGGGAATTGGGAGCTTGGGAATTGGAAGCTTGGGAATTGAGAGCTTGGGAATTGGAATTTTGGGAATTGGGAACTTGGGAATTAAGAGCTTGAGAATTGGGAGCTTGGGAGTTGAGAGCTTGGGAGTTGAAAGCTTGGGAATTCGGAGCTTGGGAATTGGGAGCTTGGGAATCAGAATTCTGAGAATTGCAATCTTGGGAATTAGAATTTAGTGAATTCGATTCTTGCAAATTATGTCGAAATAAATCACTAAAAATCCATATGAAAAAATGGCAAATGGTTACTGTTACCAAGATCATAAACCTATCCAAAAATATCCACGATCAAACTTGAAGTTAGTGTTGCTCTTCTAGAAAAATTAACCACTTTCATAATATATAGTTCATCACAAGAGTCGATAAAGGCAGTACTGGTCATAGACATCCCTATCGTCGTTCTGTAACCTGTGTTTTTTTAACTTATCCCACCTTAATCATAACCTCAAATTAAGATCTAGAGAATAGTGGTATAGGGAGAACAGAAAAAATGCTTCCATCTAACCCTGACAGGGTTAATAGAAAAGAGGAAAAGGTTAATGGACGAAGAAATTTTTCAAACAAACTATTATATTATTTGTATAGACCGAAATGCATATCTGAGAATATTGGAGTTTTAAAAATAAAATCTATTTTACCTGAATTTCTCCCTTCACTTCCCTTTTCAATTCCGCAATCCAATCCTCAGCATTCTTTCGTTACTTATTGCCTCCCGGTACACGGCAAGTAATCGAAAACTACAGCACCTTAGTATACACTGAGCGTTCTTTATGATAATTGTCTGTCGAGGCTTTAAAGTTCGTTTAGGATTTGCGTTTATTTCGTTCCCACATTTCTAACGTCACCGTTCAATTCCATTTTCAATACATAAATTAAATACCGAATTCGATAAACTCGCACAAATAAAAATTATAAAAACCATTATATGTAATTTTGGGACAGAAAAACTGTTCGCTCGTTATTTTATATAAAGAATTCGATATTGTTTGAAATAATAGAAATTTCGTGGTCGTTATCCGATGACCCGCGTTTCATCCGACAAATATTAATCCCCGAACGATTATAAAAGGGCGGGCGCAACGTGAACGATATTATCGGGAAAATTGGAAATACGAAAATGAAAAGCGAAGTATTTGGAGGTCGAACGGAGCGTGCATCGCGGCGATCTAATTACGAGAAATCGCTTCATTACCTTCGCCGTGATTTAAATTCACCGTGGAACCGCGGAAAAATCGAACCGCAGGGATCTTCGAGCGAGCTTCCAATTAATTTCCACCGGCTTCACCGGTTCAATGGGGTTGTTTCACGGAACGATTGATTTGTCGAAAAGACGATAGAACTTATTGCCGATCGATCCTTTTATGCTTCTAATAATTTTATACTGCCGCGTGCTAGGCAACCGTACGTCTATTTTAGTCATAGATACTTGATATACTAATTTTATGTTTATTTTTTATTTGGAGATTAGGGTAATTGTAGTGGGTGACTTTTTATTTAGAGTAATTGTAGTGGGTGACGGGTAAGATTTTGATATGTAGGTTTTGCAATTTTTCAGTTTTTGAATTTGTGAGGGTTGGGGGTTTGAGTAGTTTGAGTATTCTCGTTTTATACTTCCAAATTTCTATACATTCGAATTCCTATTTTACTAATTTATATTCCCAGATTCCTATATCTTCAAATCTCCAAACTTCCAAACTTCTAGCTCTTCAAACCCTCATTATCCCAAATTCTGAAACCTCAAATCTCCACATTCTCAAATCGCATTATCCCAAATTCTCATACCTCAAATTCCCATATTCACAAATTCCCAATACTCTACATCCCCGATTCCCTAAATCCACCTACCCCCAAATCCCCATATTCTCAAATTCCCAACACTCTACATCACCGATTCCCTAAATCCACCCACCCCCAAATTCCCATTTTCTCAAATTCCCAACACTTTACATCACCGATTCCCTAAGTCCACCCACTCTCAAGTCCCCATATTCTAAAATTCCCAACACCCTACATCCCCGATTCCCTAAATCCACCCACTCCCTAATCCCCATATTCTCAAATTCCCAACACTCTACATCACCGATTCCCTAAATCCACCTACTCCCTAATCCCCATATTCTCAAATTCCCAACACTCTACATCACCGATTCCCTGAACCCACCCACCCCCAAATCCCCATATTCTCAAATTCCCAACACCCTACATCCCCGATTCCCAAAATCCACCCACCCCCAAATCCCCAATTACCAACAGTGCTACTCCTTCAAATTTCCAAAAGCTTTAATCTTGACAATTGTGAAAAGTCCTCAATCCATCTCCAACTTCCCCAGTACAATTCTACTTCACAGAACTTCATTACACAGTGAGTGTAGCGTAAGAAATAAACCAACCGCGATTGAACGCGAAATGAAGGCGTCTCTCAAAGCAAGCAGAACCGTGGTTTAAGCGATTCGGTTAACAGGTACCTCATTCACCGAGCAAATCTTCGTCATCGATGATCCGCGCAGTCGTAGATAGCTGAGGTCTATTTGGTGCCGGTTGGCTGTCACAAAGGGAAGATCTAACAAAGATAGGGGAAACGCGGAACGGAGGAGCAGAGAGGGTGCTGCGATTTTGGTGGAACGCGGCTGGAACGACTAAGTGGAGGGGGACGAAGGGTGCAGCAGCAGGGAAGGGAACGATTACACAGGTGGATGAAAGCGGGTCTGACCCGCGTGCACCCCCGAGCTCCGGGTTAGTCACATATTTGCCGACGTACGAAGGACTAAAAGCTTTTCACTCGCGGCTCTATTTTCGACCCGTAAATCGTGTTCCGTTACTACCCTTACGCGAAACAGAAACGCAACCGATTCTCGTTTTGAGATACCATCTTCGTTTTGGTCGATTTGGTTCCTTTGGCAGAGACCTGTTACGGATCATGATTTAACCTATTTACCTTAACCCCTTCCGGTGCCATTTATTTCGGATGCGTTAGTCAAGACTAACTGTTCAAAACTATAACGTTAAAACGGACAAAAAAATTTTCCGAGAGTTCAATAGTTTCAAAAATTAGAAATTTTATAATTTGGAAAGTTAAAGATCTAGAAGTGTAGAAGTCGAAAAATTGAAAATTCGAAAAACCCTAGAAATCTAGAAATCTAGAAATCTAGAAATCTAGGAATCTACAAAACAAATCCAGTAATCCAAAAATCCCAAAATTCCAAAATCTCCAAATCCCCAAATCCCCAAATCCCCAAATACTAAAATTCCAAAATCCCCAAATCCCAAAATCCCCAAATCCCCAAATCCCAAAATCCTCAAATCCCAAAATCCCCAAATACTAAAATTCCAAAATCCCCAAATCCCAAAATCCCAAAATCCCAAAATCCCAAAATCCCCAAATCCCAAAATCCCAAAATCCCCAAATCCCCAAATCCCCAAATCCCAAAATCCCAAAATCCCCGAATCCCCAAATCCAAAGACCCAAAAATCCTAAAAATCTAAAAATTCCAAAATCTAAAAGTCCAAAAATCCAAAAATCTAGAAGCCAATAAATCCATAAAAATATAAATCCACCAGAAACGAACACTACCAAAAATGAAAAGTTAACAGCCCGACACAACCTAATATTTACGTTAGTTCTCCTCCGGAGCATAAATAACGAACAATGTCAAATTTTCTTAAGCTGAAAATTCGTCTGGCTCTCGTGCATTTTATTAATATGGAAATGGGATTTAATATTGAAAGAAGGCCGGCCAAGCTTTCGGATTCAACGCGTTCCATTCGGCTGTTTAAATACCGGGCTATTTACATCCGGACTCGTTAGTTCGGAGTTTCTTTCGTTGGATAAACAGGAACTTTTCCGGGGCCAAGATCTTCCTCCTCCGAGATTTCTAAGTAGAAGAATATAATATTGAAAACTTTTGCTACTTCGCTCGCGAACACGAGGTGTTCGAAACTTTTCAGCCCCTTATCGACATTTCGAATCTGTGTCAATTTTCCTGTAATTTTAGGTCGAATTTTTTCGAACTCTTATTGTCTTTTATGATACCGAAAGTGATGTTCGCTGTTTATCGATTTAATATCGGATTAATTTCGGGGAAAATTTCAAAGGTACACCGTTTGAAAAATATTCCATCATTACGGATATATTATCAGCCAATAATTACGCGGGATAATTAATTGACAGTGCTTGTTTCTCTGCAGCTCTGTTTGAATGGCCGTCTGATTTCGCGGAACGTCCCCTATTGTCAAAGAATTTCAGATCGAATTACGCGCAATCAAATTCATCTTCTTCGCCGTTTCATCGCAATAAATTACTGACATATCTACCAATGAAACGCTATTTGCACGAGTATTCACGATACGTACCTTTGTAAACGAAGGATCAACCGCGTTATTTTCCAACCGAGCAAATTGATTGTTCGAATGTTGAAGCGTTTTCACAAAAGTTCGCAACAACGGTATCGCTCGTCGGTCGAATTTATTAATTGATTTCAATCTGTCGTTGTCATCGATTCCTCCGCTCCTCTCTGTTCAAAAAATATTTCCCGTTGTTTCGTTTTATCCTGCGTCTCGTTACATCGCGACGAACGGTATTTCGTTTCGGAGGAGCGCTCGATCGGCGAAATCACGAATTACTCCGTAACGAACCGAATAAAAACAGAGAACGGTGAGGGACGCGCGAAAAACCCACTGGGAGAGATAGTTAGAGGAAGACGGAAAAAATAGCGGATTACGCGAGATGGTAAACAGAATGCGTACAAAGTGAAAGAAAATAGAAAAAGAGGTAGTGAAAGAGATTCTGAAAAAGCGAAGAGAGAGAAGAATTTGAAAGAAACGGATGAAAAATGTGAAAAAGATTCGAGGTAGAAAGGGAACCGTGTAAAAAACACGGAGGAAAAGTTAAAGGTGCAAAAAGGTTGGAAGATGAAGGAAAATAAAGGGACGAGGCTGGACAAACGAACGGGGTTGAAAAGCGAGAGCAAAACACAGGGTGAAACTGAGCGAAAGAGAGAGAGAGGGTAAAAAGATAAAGAGAAACAAAAAGTATGCACTTGCCGCGCAACGAACGAGTTCAATTTGTTACGAGCTAGTCGGTCGTCGATTTTCACGTGCGCGATCGGACGAGAATCGAAAATCGCCTTGGAAAAGAGTGGAAAACGGGAACGGACTGTGAGTCGTTTTCCGACTCGTTTTCGAGTATCAGATTCTCTCTCGGGTCAATTCGTCGACTGGCCAACTGTTATTTCCATTTCGGGACGGACTAGAAACACGTTTTCACGAGAAAATAGAATCATCCTCCGCTTTAACACTCGTGCGCCAAACACGCTCATTTTAACGCAATATGTATTCTAATCGAACGCGAATGAAGGATTGCAAAATCTGAATCAAAGTTATTCTCCTGTTACGAAGGTTATTTGCATCTACTTCTGAATTGTTAAATGCCATTTGTCCATTGGTTTTTAATACTTCTTATGTATTCAGGGTGTTGCTGAGATATTTGCTTTAGGAAATTATAAGAGTTGTCAATTGTTAAAAGATGTTTAATTATTACAAGAAGTTAATTTTCGAACATTATATTCAAGTTTTTATTACATATATAATAACACAATTTGATTAACCCCTTAACCTACAATTTTCTAAACAGCTGCGTCATTCACAGTTCACTAATTATTGCTACAACTTGAAAATAAATAAAAAAAATTGAAAAGTTAGATACGTTGTGTGTTCCATGATGATAGATTCTGAAGATTATAGTCAGAATTGAACGCAAAATTCAGTTACATGCGTCTGCTTTGTCATGTGAACTACAAGGTGCGCCAGTGTGACATTCTAGGACAAGGGGTTAAGAAAGAAATAAAAATGACCTCGCAGTCACTCGTAAGTTCCTTCAGGGATTCGACGATTTCCTGGATTCGCCTGTTCCCAACACGCCGAGTTTATTCGTTCTAAAAGCGTCGTGAAAGGGGACACCCCTGTCCGATTTACGAGCAGAGAAAGTTTTTTGACGGCTCGAGTGGCATCTGATCGGTTTGTTTTTCAGCGGGTAACCCAGACGGTCGGAATGGAAATAAAGAGAAAAGAGGAAAAACTACGGTCCCCATTGGCCATCAAACTCCGAGGAAAATTATGACGTCCGCGGGGAGGGTGTCGGTTTACCATGATCCTTTTCGTGGCCGCCTATTGTGTCCTCCTGAAAACCTCCCCGTATTCTACGGTTTGTACGCCTTCCCCGACACGTTCATCGCTTCCTGCCGGCTCCTTTAAGTCTTTGTACTCTTCGCCGAGAGTTCTGCCGATCGACGGAACTCGATCGGCACTCGAGTCGTTCGACCGCCGCATTATCTTCCGCGAAACTTTCTTATGGCTCGTCCCTCTTTTCGATCATTCGCCGCTTCTTCTTCGAAACTAACTTCCCGCAATCCCGGCATACGGCTTCCGGAACAACTACGGACTACTCCTTCTATTTGCATCCATTTTTCTCTGCTTACGCGCAACAAACGATTTTCGAAATCTTGGCTTACTGTTCGCTTTAAAGTAATTGAATGTCGATGCAACTCGACATTTTCAATACTTTCAGAAGGGTATTACTGTTATAGATGTTCTGTTTTACAGTTTATAAATGATGTGAGTTGGGAGAAACTAGTATTGATCTCTGCTGTGAGGAGTTTCAGCGATTTTGATAGGTCGCAAGTAGAACGAGTCAACGATAAGCGATGCGGGTGTGCAGATCAAACATGGACGCTTAAGTAGAACAAGTCAATAATGGCCACTTCGTTGGCTGAAATTTGTTTTTGAACATTTCAGACAATTTAAAGACCTCTAGTTAATATTTGTTTAAAAATCTCTAACAAATAATGTATATTTCAAGGTCTCTAATAAAATTCATTTCAAGATCTGTAACAATTAATAAACATTTAATCTCGAATAACTAATATACATTTAATGATCTTGGACAGTCCATATATGTTTAAAGACCTGTAACAATTAATGATCATTAAAAAATTTCTGCCAATCAATGTGCATTTCAAGGTCTCTGATAAAATTCATTTTAAGACCTGCAATATTTAATAAACATTTAATCTCGAACAGTTAATATGCATTTAATGATCTTGGACATTCCTTTACATGAACAGTCTTTTACATGAACCTAAAGCATCCTAACCTCTCACATCGAATTATTTTCAAAACCATTCATCTCAAAAACTTTCAAGTATCCGAATTTAACAGAAGTACATTCTGTAGGTCCGATTTGCATCGAGTTTTCATTGATTCCAATTAACGAAATTGACGAGGGTCAATTAAGAAAATTATTTTCGCTAAACGAGACCGATTCCCGAAACACGAATTCGATCAATTCTGTTTAGGACGGTGACCAGTTATTATCCTAATTTGTAGGTTACCGATTTGTTTGCCACGTTTGCGCCACTGTTAAACACAATAATTTTCAATTAATTAGTGTACACGCCGCAATATGAGGCAATAACTGCGATCAGTATTTAACTGCTGTGCATGCAATCTTCATCAAGCTCTATAATACTGCGTTTGCACAAGAATTAGCGGAATTAACCTGCATATGGCAAATTAACTTGACACTGTCCGTTATGATCATTGCTTCGGTAAATTATATGTTTCTCTATTTCCGATTTTCTAAACAGTTGTGTTCCTTACAAAATAGCAAACTATAAATAAATACTTTGATCCTAGTCACAAACCTGTTCACAATAAAATTGCAAGAAGCTACATTGAAAATCTTGTTACAAATAAAATTTGACGATAATCATGTTATCGACGTTCAGTTAAAAAATTGAACATAAACACCAGATTATTTACAAAATATTATTCTCACCCCCTTTGATCCTAGTCACTCAATAATCAGTTCAGAATAAAATCACAAGAAGCAACATTGAAAGTCTTGTTACAAATAAAATTTGACAATAATCATGTTATCAGTGTTCATTTAAACAATTGAACATAAATAACAAATTATTTACAAAACATTCTTTTCACTCTTGTAATTCTACTCACCTACATACCAGTTCAAAATAAGATATAAAGAAGCAACACTAAAAAACTTGTTTCAAATAAAGTTTGATGACAATCAAATCAGTGTTCACTAATCACAAACTAATTCACAAATCAGTAAATAAAATGAAAACACTGAAAATTTCCCAAACGAAACTTGACGAGACTCGAGTTATCGTTAAACAATTATGAAATCGTAGACAAAAGGAATCTGACAACGGAAGGAAAATGTGAAGGGTATTTTTGCAATGTTTAAAGAGCAACGTTACAATGCAAATAAGCTATACATATTAACGAGTACGATTATCTCTGGCAAATTACACGAGGCTCGTACAGTGTCTCTTGTTCCTTATCCTCGTAATCGTTTTCGGATAACGCCGAATGCCTGTAAGAGTTTCTCCAGAGGTATTTGCATGCCCCTCGGGAGCCAGCCCCTCGTATAAACATGCCCGCATCCCCTTTTCTTTCGATCAGGTAAATACCTCGATGTGAATTGCGGCTTGCCAACCCTCGGGGGACCGGAAACTCATCCTGATAGCTGATCCTTAATTCCGTTAGTCCTTCATCTTCCAAAGGTGAACGAGTCTGATGGTTAAAGGTAACTCGATGGATTATTCGAGCTTCATATAATTCGATCAAGACGATGTCGATACGATATAGCTCCTAACTTTGCTAATGTTAAGCTTTTTGCTGTTGTTGATCGTCTTTTTGTTGCGTTTTGGAGATGGGAATTTTACTGGGTGTGGGAACGGGGTGGAGGTTGTATTTTTGTGGGTGATGGTCGAGGAGGTGAAGATGGGTTTATGAATTTATTGAGTTTTGGGGGTTGAGAGTTCGGGAAGGTGAGAAGTTGGGAATTTGGAGACTTGAAGGTTTAGGAATTTGGAAATTTGTAAGTGTAGACAGTCAGTGGGTTTGTGAATTTATTGAGTTTTGGGGGTTGAGAATTCGGGAAGGTGAGAAGTTGGTAATTTAGAGACTTGAAAGTTTAGGAAGTTGGATATTTGTAAGTGTAGACAGTGGTAGAATTTGGAAATTTGTAAGTATAGACAGTCAATGGGTTTGTGAATTTATTGAGTTTTGGGGGTTGAGAATTCGGGAAGGTGAGAAGTTGGGAATTTGGAGACTTGAATATTTAGGAGTTTGGAAATTTGTAAATGTAAACAGTGATTAAATTTGCAAATTTGTAAGTATAGACAGTCAGAAATTTAAAAATTAAAAAATTCAGTGATTTAAGAATGTGGAAATTTCCACCCCTAAAATCGAAAAACATGGAAACCCAAAATTTGATAATTTTCCAAACACCGATTTTAAACTCCTCCGCAAATGAATACACCCTCAAACCATTCAAACAGTTAACACTCTATTACAATCTGAAAATGACCACTTTGAGTTACAACTTCAATACTCGTTAACGCAGAGTTACACCCCCGTCCAAAATCCAATACTCGTTACCGTTGATTTACAATTTCGCCTAAAATCCAATACGCGTTAACTTTGAATTCATGCTACGCATCTCTGTAAAAAGCCGAAACTTTCAAATGATCACGGCTCCGTTTTTTCTCGTATTTCCGAGCAATTACAGAAATTACCAGGGCTCGTAAACAAAGGAGGGAACACGACAACAAATTTTTACACGCGTTTCGCGGATGAAGTTTCTCTCGTCTCTTTAATCTCATGATTCCGGTTCGTTTATCGACCCATCTCTTTTTTTTAACTCTCGCCGATGGTTCCCCTTCCGTATCATTTCTCTGTTCATTTCTGAGGAAGAAAAGGAGCAGTTTTCAATCTCGAAAGATGTACCGGAAACGCGACAAGCGACGTTGATCTTGCACGAAAGACTTAACGCAAGTGCGTCTCCGGCGAGAAAAGGGCGAAGGGTGATATCGGGAGAAGTGCAATATCTTAAAATTCGAAGCGGGGAAATCGTGCATTGTAGTTGAGAAGGGAGTGCAAGCAACGTTCGGTGAATAGCAGGAATTCGAGCTTCCGGTTTTTCAAGATATTGCTTCTGCTATGGGATTACAACCAGTTTCAACTTTCCAGACAAAACGAGAGGATTCAGAAAATAATATCTGTGGATAGGAGATATCGTACGAGTGTTATAGATGTACCGAGATACAAATCGAACTTGGGGTTCTTATAGAATCTTTTGTATTGGGCGATTTTTGGAAATTTTTCGAGATTTCGTTTGTAGGTGAGGTGTGAGAATGTTGGAAAATTTGGGGATCTACGAATGTGGAAGTTTTGGGATTTAAAGGTTCAGGAGTTTAGATGGTTAGGAAGGTTAGGGGGAAGTAGAAGTAGAGGATCTACGAATATGGGGATGTGGAGATTTGGAGATGGAGAAATTTGAATATCTAAGATGTTCAGGAGTAGAAATAGACATTTGAGTATCTTTGGAGAGACAGGTATGGCAAGTTGGAGATTTGAAAGTGGAGGAATTTGAATATCTAAGAAGTTCAAGGGTAGAAATAGACATTTGAGGATCTGGGAAGACCCAGGTATGGCAAGATGGAGATTTGAAAGTGGAGGAATTTGAATATCCAAGAAGTTTAAGGGTAGAAATAGACCTTTGAGGATCTACGGATATGGGGATCTGCAAGTTTCGAAATGGAAAAATTTGAATACCTAAGAAGTTCAGGAGTGGAAGTTTGAGAAGTCTATGGACATGGAAATTTAGGAACTTGAAGATGTAGAAATTTGAATATTTGAACTTTGAATAATTAGATGTAGAAGTAGAGTTTTTAAATCTTAGGAGTTTTGATAACTAATAAAACCTAGTAAAAGCAATCCTAGAATCTCAGTATTATCCTAAAAGATAATCACTGTAAAAAGACCTCACTTCCACAGTGACCTCCTATAAAATAAATCACACGGAATGATAGAAATTGATGAAAAATAGCAGTTTCATCCACTCCGACATTCTTAATCCCACGATCCTTATTAGATCAGAAAGTTCATGTCGGAAAGTTATAACCCAGCCAACGTAATCTATCGTGACAACCCGCGTTAATTACAACTAACGTTTACGAAATGCATACCTAATCTCGAGTTTCCTTGTATTTCAGAATGACGTGGCTTTGTTTAATATAATTGGTCGCCATGGTAAAGTGGCCGGGCTCGTAAAAGCCCATGGAATACTGTCGAAACAAACGGGTCCGAACAGTTACCCCGGAGAGCTTTAATGGCCACTTGAATCGAGTTTGTGGTCTCTTTACCTCTCTGCTGCTTCTTAGAAAAAAAAGAAATAAATGGCAAGCTTGAGAAAGGAAGGGAACGGAGAAATCGTGAAACGAAAAATCCAATTTACTCGTAATCGCGTCACCGCTTTCGGCCCGATTAATCTCTCTTTTCTCTTTTTTATCCCCTGATCTTATCATCTGCGGTATATCGTGTTATGCTTCTTTCGTTAGACGGAGATTTTAGAGTCGTTTAGCAAATATTAAATTATAAAATTTCGTGTATATCGTTTGTTATATTTTTAAGTGTAGGTAGGCTTAAATGGAGGAGGCTTTGTGGAGGTTTCAGTTGGATGCCACTAGATGACGCAGGAGACTTGACTTTCTCGCTAGTAACCGATGAGTAAATCGCTTCTATGCATCTCTGTGTCTAACGCAGGGGTCTTCTAGAATGCTTTACTGAATTCCTAAATTCTTACTTTCCCGAATTTTCACACTCCCAAATTTTCACATTCCCAAATTCCCATGTTCCCAAATTCTCACATACTGAAATTCCCACATTCCCGAATTCTCACACACCCAAATTCTCACATCTCCAAATTTCTATATCCTCGAATTCTCACGCCCCCAAATTCTCACATTCCCAAATTCTCACTCTCCCAAATTCTCACGCCCCCAAATTCTCACATTCTCAAATTCCCACTCTCCCAAATTCCCTCATCCCCAAATTCTCACATGCACAGGTTTCCACATCTCCAAATTCTCACATCCCCAAATTCCCACATCTCCAAATTCCCACGTCCCCAAATTCTCACATTTTCAAATTCCCACATCTCCAAATTCCCACATCTCCAAATTTCCACATCTCCAAATTCCCACATCTCCAAATTCCCACATCCCCAAATTCTCACATCCCCAAATTCTCACATCCCCAAATTCTCACATACCCAAATTCCCACATCCCTAAATTCTCACATCCCCAAATTTCCACATCCCTAAATTCTCACACCCCAAAATTCTCACATCTACAAATTTCCACATCTCCAAATTCCCACGTCCCCAAATTCTCACATCCCCAAATTCCCACATCTCCAAATTCCCACATTCCCAAATTCTCACATCCCCAAATTCCCATACCCCCAAATTCTCACATCCCCAAATTCCCATATCCCCCAATTCCCACATCACTCATCCACCTATCCTCAAACCCCCACATCCCTAAATTTCCATATCTCCACCTATCCACACCCCACTACCTAAACTTCCACATCACCTTCCAAATTAAAAAATCTCCCAATTTCAGTACACCTATCTACCTTGATCCCCCGAAAGCCCTAAGTTAATCGAAGTCAAAGAAGCAGAAACTACAATCGCCATTCCTTTCGACAAAATTCCTTTGTTTAACCACAGCAATTTCGTTAAGACCTCACAGCGCAGCAAAGGCTCCTACCGGTGAATGTCCGAGTCTTTTCATTGGACCACTGGTCGATCTTTGTAAAAGTAGCTTCGTCATTCATTAAGTTGAGCACCCAGTTTCGTCTTTACCCAGCCCATTTCTACGGATCCCCCTCTCATCCTCATTTTTCTTCGACGTTGTTTCCGTTCCTTTGTTTTTCTCGCGCCCTTCTTGGTCGCAACCTTTATCCGTCGTTTCTTTCAATTTGCCCGGCTGTTCACCGTTTTTCTACTAATTTCATCGTTCCCTTTCCACCCTCTGTTTTGCGTTGCTTCAGACGACTCGACAGATTAAATCACATTATTTTCTCCTCTCCCTGGATCTTTTCTCCATTTATTTTTTTTATCTTCCTTTTAACCCTTCAGCCGCTGCTTCCTTTCACGGGGGAAGAATTAATCTTTCGCATAGAAGAACGCTTCTTCCATTCTTGTTGTTTTTACTTTCGAGACTCGTAATGAGATACTTAATGCTACGTTTGCGTCAACGGAATTTGCTCTTTGTACGATGCCGGATCTGCCAAGCCGAGTTTCTGCGAATTGTTGCGACGAAATTTTTTTTTATTTAAGTAAAACTGAAAGCTGGAGTAATTCCAATATTTTCTCGCATAATCAATTCTTACGATTATTCTCTTCTCAAGTATATTCTTTTGATATGATCACGAACTTTTTTATTTTAATCCTTACATGATCATGTGGGGGTTGAAATACCTTCAACTCTTTGCTGCACTATGTCACTAATACTTTAATACATTTTTTGCATATTGTATATTTTATCATATATTATATTATATTATATTTTCATCATATATTAATATTTGCATTATAAGAAAGTTTACTTTCTCATCATCACTCACAACAGTAAAAAAATGCAGACATTTTCAAAGATTCAAAAAATCACGCAATAATAGTGGAATAAATAGTAGAACCCATGTAAACGATAAGATTCATAAAAATCGAATGAACAAGGCGATGACTAAGGGTAGAAACGAGGGGTAGAATGCTGGTAGTAGCAAAGGTACAGTAATTTTACTCGTCGACGTCTGTTTTCAACGGGCAGAAAGCCCGATAAGGCCAGGAAGGAAGTGGCTTCGTTGTTTCCCGTTTTCAGTGAGCCTCGCTCTCCAGAATGAGCGTACACTTTGCTCATCCTCTTCCATCAGGCTTTTTCGTTGGCCAACCTCTTTTGCCAGAGTAATATCGACGAGTTACCATCGTTAATCGATTATATTATCGACGAGATCGTCGATTTTTCATTACCCTCTGGAAGCTGGATTCTCCTTCACGCTGCCAAAAATTCTTTAATCTCTTCCTGTCATTATTGATTCACCAATGTGGTTGCTAATTCACCTTAATAAAATTGTCAACACGATCCTTTGCAATTTTCCTCCAAAGTCGTGATATTACATTTTCTTGAAATAAAAGCATTGTGCGAATTGCAAGCAGGAATATTTTTAAATGGAAATGACCGAATGCTTGATATTCAAAACGATTTGTTATGTTGAAACGCAATTTATCTTACGTTTGTTCCTACATGACCAAGAACAATTTTTCCGACGATTTCATAATACATAAAGATTTTCGAACCCATTGTTCCGTGGCCAGCGTGTAACCGATAGCGAAGCTTTTGTTCCGATTTTTCCCTCGAAATTACCGTAAAATACGTTTCGACCCTGGTCAGTCTGCCGGCTATTTAAATCTATTCGCCGGCATTATTTCCGGGACTGCGGCCACCGCAATTCGATACATATCGATCAATTTAACGGCTTTACTCTCTGTCATGGAAGATGATTGAGTTGCCGGCGGAATTGATTGAATCTTTTTCCACCGAACGAATATCAACAAAACTATTCGGAGAATTCGGTTCGGCTGTATCGAACGTTATATAAGAAAGAGGAAATAAATGAGAGGAAAAAGGGCAGAGTGACCTAATAAACGTGTACCACGCGATCGAAAGGAACTGCATTCTTCTCGATTATAGACGGTGACTGAATCGGATGTCACGAAATTTACAGCCGTATCTCAGACGAAAATCCTGATAAATCGGCCAGGGAACATCGTACAGTCTCAGCTCCTGAACGGCTGTATCGAAGGTGTTTGAAATATGTTGCTCTATGCTGGCGATTTTTATCACTGCGATTTATTAACTCGACTTACATTTTCTCTTGTAACGACTCACAATCGTCTCGTGAATTATGGTGCTCGCATGACTAGTATCCTTTCGTTACACTATGGAAGTCCTTATACTATCAAATTTTAATTCATGAATCACAATGAAGGTTTTCCATGAAAAGAGTCAAAGTGAAATTTTTATTCGTGCATCAAATAAAGAGACTAAAAGTAAAGAGTTACTGAACCTGTTAAAAAATGTTCATATGTTGACATGATTCATATCTTGATTCATTTCATGAATATTTTTCTTGAACACATAATCATACAATACGTGAAGACAATGTACTTAGTCCATTTTATAATTGAAAATATTCGAGCACGTATATGAAACTTTCAAGCTAATTGTCTATGACAGAGCGGAAGGAAGTTCATTTTTAATAAGATCGATCGAGCAGCGATTCGGAGAGTCACGGCGTATCTAGGTGACATACAAATGCTTGAAAGGGATGTTCGATCACCGTGGTCCATCGACAAGTTAATTTTCTACGCGAACAGCGGCAATTACCAGGCCGAATAGCCTTCCTGGACGTGACAGTGTTAAAACGGAGGTCGTTTCAACGGATTCGTGATGAAGCCAGAGCGGCGTGCCGCTATCACGAAATTTATGAAGTCCGTAGGAAAAAGCAGTTGATCGAACGTCCGCAGACGAAGCCGAAATAACGACGTCAGCTGAAACTAGTTTCGAACTAGTTGAACCGAATAGTCGATCACAGGGTTCGCTAAAAGATTCAAAGGGATAACTTTTGTCGCGAGTGGCCAACGGGCCAGATGCGTGGCCAATTGATTGTCGAAGTGTGAAATGGTCGGACAGAGAGAGAGAGAGAGGGTCGAAGAGGTCGGTTGGCAGGACGCCGGCACGAAAACCGTGTAATCACGGGATTCCGTGGAATTAGCCGAGCTCCGGGAAAATTCAGGCTGCAGAATCGATTCCTCGAGCCGTGCCGAGGTTTTCGCTGATTAACGCATACCGGAGACCCAGTTTAAGAACTCCCGCCGCAAACAAGCGTATCCAGCAGCTACACAAAGGTGTACCTCCGTGTCGTTTGCCTGCGAGCGGCCCTTTAATAATGGAGAGGTTAATTAAAATCTTCGTGGTCACGGGGATGGTCGCGTTACGAAATAAACAACCCGAGTATCTTTCCGCGGACAAAGCTGAAACACGATCGCTGAAAGGCACCATTGTACCTTTTTATGAACAATGCATCGGCCCCACGGGAAAATCACCAGAATGCTACGATTGAGTGCACGTTCTCTTTCTGTATTTTCAAGTCTTTTTTTGGGAACCTTCATTATTCATTCGGAATGTGTATATACAAGTATCGAATTCAGAAATTTCGTTCATTTGATGGTATGGGAAAAGGGGGGACATTTGGAACGACATTTGGAGCGACCGGTGGGTCATCAAGTGATGGTCTCATGTGGCGAAGTAACTCACCAAAGCATCATCGTAGATACCATTGATAAAATAGTTGAACTAAGCAGCATCCACGATATTTCACTACGTCATCATCTTTCATCATTCTCTATTACAAAAGCATATTTAATGCACCTCGCAACTTCGCTACCATCTCAACATCACATGTGAACATTATAACTTCCATTCCTAATTACAATATATTATAACAAACATGGAAATGTCGTACCACCTGAATACATCAACCAACTTCAGTAACCGTACACTTATTTACTAATTTTATTACAAAATAAAACCGAGAATATCCTATATTATGCTACTGATCCATGAATAAGAGTTACAAGAACGGGCAAATCTGACGGCACAAATTGGCCGTCTTTGTTAACGATATAATAACAGGCACGATTTCCGGTTGGTAAAAAGGAGGAGCAAGAAATGTTTCGAAGGAACAGCGTCTGTCGTACTTTGGACGCGTAACCGCAGCAATTTCCGCAGGCTGTTAGCGAGGCGGTAAGGTGGATAAGGTGGTAAAGAGATGCACACGAGCGAGCCTCTCGTCGACGTTAATTAAGAGGCATTAAGAGACTCCGGGAGACGTTGGTCGTCGGCCCTTTAATATCTGTCGGTCGGCAACCAAGCCGTAACCGGTGATTTTCCACCCACCGACTGACCTAAATTTCCTTGCTTTCGCTATTCATAACGGCGAGCTACCACCCTCTTCTTCCTCATCCTCGTATCACTTTTTTTTACCTTTTCCTCTTGCCTTTGTTTCGAGCCACCCACTTTCGAGCGTGCGTGAGTTCCACAAATGAATTGCTATGATAATTACCTGGCAAATACGCGTGATTGTGTGAAAATTGATAATTTTATAAAATGCAAGAAAATAAAAATATGTAGAAAGTAATAGCGTTCTAAAGGAATGTTAAACAATTTGATCTTCGTTTAAAAAATTAACATTCCACTTCTCTTTTTGCTGGATATACCAAATTAAACGTATTGAATATGTAATATTAATATTAGTGAAATATTTACATTCCCTAAAAATAATTGATTTGTGAGTCGTGTAAGAATTATTAGGATTTTGGAACGTGGTCTTGTTCCCTTAAATATCCGTCACTCGTTTGAAGGATAGGAACGTCAGCTTTCATCTGGCAAAACGTTTCACGGTACCTCGCATTTGCATTCTCACAAAGCGTTCAAAGAAGTCACACTAATGGTGGTGTATCTTTGAATCAGAAAGTAGCGTGCGATTAATGACAGTTATAGTGCGATGTAGTTACTCGTTTACTATGAAATTTGATTTCGAGAAATTCAGAATCTGAAAGGAAGAAAGGAGACTTGTTTTATAAATTTGAGAATTTGAAAATTTTCTCTGTGAAAGTTGTAGAGAAAAGAATCTATATGGAGTACCCTATCCCAGTAATAATCGGAACTCATTAAGCGTCTCGCTTAGCATTTTAAACATCTCCGAAAGGATCAGAAGCGATAAAGAAATAAAAGAGAAATTCCTTCGATAAAATATTAAATACTTGAGTCGATCGCAATTAAAGGAACATCCACGTCTTGATATTGAACTACATTCCCTGAGAAATGAGGTACAAAGCTTTTCATCCGGCCTTCCAATATCTACACAAACGTAAATTAAAATCAACAGCCAAATCTCCCTAGAAATAAATTTCTTATCGACCAACTTTTCTAATCTACAGAATTAATTCTTTTCTTAACGAATCCCTTTTTCGCCGAGCTACGAAGAAAAGTAGAAAATTTGCCAAAAGTTTCGAGCTTCTCGAACGGTCGCGTCGGTTCGACGTTAATGCATCGAGATCTCGATCGAAATTCTGGGCGAACGGGGGGCTGCGGAAAAGAATCGCCGGAAGAAAAAAACGCCGAAGAAAAAGAAGCTGTCGGTCGGTGAACGCGCGAGAAAGAAGGGTGGAGAGAATAAAGCGGAAAAACGCGGCCGTTCTCTTCGCAAGCTCAATTTCTAGGGAATGCGAGCTGCGCGCGATCCACTTTTCTACTTTATCGTTCGGAGCTAGCCCGTTTAAGCTCTCCGCGTCCGATCGACAAGGAAATTTCTGCACGACTTCCCCGGGATTATGTTGTTCCCGTGGTCGTGAATCGGTGAGTTGTAGTTTAATAAATTCCCGAGGACCTCCTCGCGATCGGCTACTTTCTTTACGCTTTTACCCAATCGACAATCTCCGGATACTGTCCTCTTTCAACCATTTTCTTCGTTCAACCAGATAACAAGCATTTTCGCCAAACAATTAATCACATGCGCATATACGTTGATTTTACATATTGATCATACATGTTGATTTTTTATAATGATTTTATATGTTGGTTATATTTGTTGATTTTTTATATTGATTTTATATGTTGGTTATATATGTTGATTTTTTATATTGATTTTATATGTTGGTTATATATGTTGATTATATGTATTGATCACATATGTCAATTACATATGTTCATTATACATACTGAAAATATTTGTTGATCATATGCATTGATCATACATATATGTCAATTACATATGTTGATTACATATGTTGACAATATGTGTTGATTATATGTATGTTCATTGCATATGTAGATTATGTGTGGTGACAATATATGTTGGTCACATATGTTCATTGTATGTAATGATCATGTACAATGATTACATGTTTCAATAACATATGTTGATTATACATGTCCATTGTATATGTTAATTATAAATGTTGATTATATGTGTTGATAATATGTAGTGATTATTTACGTTGATTATGTACATTGATTTAATATATTGATTACATATGTTGATTACATATATTGAATAGATATACTGATTACATATGTTGAATACATATGTTGAGTAGATATATTGATTACATATGTTGATTAAGTATGATGATTTTATATATTGATTAGTTATATTGATTATATAATATTGATGATATATATTGCTTGTATATGTTCATTATGTATCTTGATTAAGTATGTTGATTTTATATATTGATTAGGTATATTGATTATATAATATTGATGAAATATATTACTTGTATATGTTCATTATATATCTTGATTAAGTATGTTGATTTTACATATTGATTAGGTATATTGATTATATAATATTGATGATATATATTACTTGTATATGTTCATTATGTATGTTGATTAAGTATGTTGACTTTACATATTGATTAGGTATATTGATTATATAATATTGATGATATATATTGCTTGTATATGTTCATTATGTATCTTGATTAAGTATGTTGATTTTACATATTGATTAGATATATTGATTATATAATATTGATGAAATATATTGCTCATATATATTGATAGTGTAAATTGATAATATATGTAGATTAAAATCAGTTGATAATGAAGAAACAAAGAAATATTCGTATGAAGGATAAAAAACGCCAAACGCAGCACAATAGCGAGATAAATCTCGGTGCGGGATTCCGGTGATTCTCTGGATTTCGATGTTCCTGTTCTGAGTCGGGCAACGGTGGACCCGTAAATACCGTGAGCTGTCGATACGATCGGATCCACGCTTCTTGCCGAGCCATTCAAAATTCCGCAGCATCCGTCTGCAAAGTGGATTCCGATCGAAACGTCGTTCCACGGCGCTGCCAATGGATTGTCTTCGAGTCAAACGTCCTGTCGTTTCTGTCCTCTAATCCGTGGACGGAACGTCCGTCTGTCTAAATGGTTATCCTCCAGGCTGTAACAGGATTTTGCGATCCTTGCGGTGAATTCCATGCCCACGTTGCACGGATTTCCTCTATCGATCTACCTTACGCTCTCGTGATATTGCTGCGGTGTATTGTCGCTTTGCTAACTTCTGACCAGACGATCGTGCAAAAGACTCAACTGTTGAATGATATTCTGAACTTTCGTTTATGGTCTCTGGTTGGGATGTTGGAAATGGGTGTATTTGCTGGTACGTGAATTTGGGGATGTAAGAAGTTGGTGATGGAGAAGTTTGGGGAAATGGGAATTTGAAGGGGTAGTATGGAGATGTGGGAATAGCGGGATATAGGAGTTTGATGATTCATAAATTTGGAGATATGTGCGTTTTGAAATGTGTAACGTGGTGTATGTGAGAATTTAAGTACATGTAAATAGATGAATATGTAAATGGGTGAATATGTGAGTATGTGAATATGTGACTAAGTAAATGGGTGAATATGTGAATGAGTGAATATGTGAATATGTGAATGGGTGAATATGTGAATGAGTGAATATGTGAATATGTGAGTATGTGAATATGTAACTATTTGAATGGGTGAATATGTGAGTATTTGAATATGTGAATATATGAATGGGTGAATATGCAAGTATGTGAATATGTGACTATGTGAATTTGACAAATATGAAAATTCATAATTTACAAAATTATAAGCAGTAAGCCCCTAAACATAGAAATACAGTAAAACGAAAGGTGTCTACTTGAAACCGAGCCTACTAAAAAGCATTGTTCAAAATGGTTCTCGGACGACATCGCGCAGTTTAACAGGCTGTTGCAAGACAAGAAACATTTTTGAGTGTCGCATTACGCGATTTAACTCGTAATACGGGCTCTACTCGAGTCGAGTCGTTAACCTGAAGCATTCGTAAACTTCGTCGCGGGGGATTTTAACGGGTTTAGCAGACTTGAAGCGGGAACTTGCGCGCTTAAAGTCTGCTTCCGGCGGATGAACAATCGTCAACGTCGAATGAATTAAGAGGCTTCCTTTTTAGCTTCATTTCCTCTTTCTTTTCTCTGCTTTTTACATCGAAGAATTTAATAATTTAGTTACACACGCTGTGCATTGACGTATACATACATACATGTACATGTATACATATGTGTACATATGTTTACACATACATGTATAGTAAATGAAACTTCAATATGAATGACGAGATATGATCATTTAATTTTGTATAAATAGTAATGATGACTGATAGTACTATATCAGATAGTTACTAATGATAATTCATTGGTGACGTCATCAACAAAATATATACTCCTGTAGAAGTTTATTATAAGTAATATTTATATTCATAACTGCCTACTTTATGAATCTTAACAAATTAAATCTCTAAAGTATTGCAAGTAAGTAATCCTCACAATATCTAAATAGTATTTACACATTTTACCTCCTTCCAATTATTTCATTTAAAAAAAAAAAATCATACATGCATGCAGTATATTTCATTGCATTTTACTTTTCACGAAAGTACCGCATAATTACGTATAAACACAATAACAATACTTCAGTTAATTATCTCAACGAAAGCAACGAACATCCGACTAAAAATGTCGCGTTACCAGACAAGGTGCAAAATTGGCCATTTCCCAGCATTTTCCTCTAAAGCAACCTTTTCAAACGTTTCCATTTCGCACACAACTCGACAAGTATACAGTTTCTCGTCCTCCTCTCCGCATCACAAAAGAGCGGCAGGTTAGGTCTCCACGGAATCGAGGAGGTACTCGATGCGGATCGATCGATCTATCGATGTATTCAGCGAGGGCATCGAGTTGTTTAACCAGCAATACCGGCAACCACCAATCGGCAGCCAGTGATGGATTACTCGGTGTGGCGAATATGATATTCCCAATTAACGGTGATACCTCGCGCAAAATTATTCGGCGAAGTCAGTGTTTAATAATGGAAATCGGAAAGGCAACACGTACGAGATTCCTCGACCCGGAATCTGATTCGCACAAATCGTGTAGACTCTGTGGACTATTACGCACCTGGGACTTTTCGGCGCAATTCCACGCTTGGGAATACCAAAGTTGTTTCAATTTGAACTATTATGCTTCTATATATCTGGCATTTAAGGTACCGTTGCAATATTGTTGGATTTCAGATTTTAGGATTGATGTACTGCGGAGTTTAAATTTATGGATTGTATAAATTTTGAATTAGCGATTTTGAGTAATTATTAAGGTTTCAAATTGACTAGTTCTCAAATTCCAGATCTGCTTATTGTTAGGGCTCAAAGTTTTTAAAACATCAAATTATCAAACAAGATCCTGAATTCTCAAATCCCCTAGTCCCTCAATCCTTAAATATCCAAGACCGCAAATTCCCAAATTACCAGATTTCTAAATTTGAATCTCTTAAATCCCCAAAGTTGCTGAACCCCAAATTCTCAAATTCTCAAGTCCCTAAATCCCCATATTCCTAAATTACCAAATTCCTAATTTTCCAATCTCCTAAATCCCCAAAGTTGCTAAGCCCCAAATTCTCAAGTCCCTAAATCCCCATATTCCCAAATGACCAAATTCCTAATTTTCCAATCTCCTAAATCCCCAAAGTTGCTAAACCCCAAATTTTCAAATTCCCAAGTCCCTAAATCCCCAAATTCCCAAATGACCAAATTCCTAATTTTCCAATCTCCTAAATCCCCAAACTTGCATAATCCCAAATTCTCAAGTCTCTAAATCCCCAAATCCCCAAATTCCTAAATTCCCAAACTCCCAAACTCCCAAATTCCCAAATTCCCAAATTCCCAAATTCCCAAATTTTCCACTTCCCAAATTCTCAATTCCCCTAAATTCCAAAATTCTCAAATTAGAAATCACCTTCTAATAATCCAGAATGTCTCCTCCAGACAGAATCTTGTAACTAAAAGTGAAGTAACAACGAAACTGTTCGATCAACAGTAGAAATCGTGGTATTCACGCTTGCTAATCTATTCGGAAAATTTGACTGTACAACTATCTTCGTTGGAAGTTCTCTGTACAAGGCGGATCCAGTTCATACATGGCCCGTTCCGTAGCATTATACGTCAGAGAAGCTTCGGAGCAGCCTAAGCTAAACACGTCTCAAAGGACATAAGGAAGGTGCATCAAACTAGTTGAGACTCAATCAGCCGAAGTACAACATCAAAGACTGCTCGAATCACTGGATACCATTTGATAAAGACCGAGTGATAACGAGGACAAGGAGATCTTCGTGAAAACGTGTCGAAAACATTGAGGTACATACATGGAGTTTGAAGTCAATGGGGTAGTAAGGTTCAAGGTATAGGGGCTAGTAATGATAGGTCGGGTAACTTCGTTCTTCTTCGCTGTTATTCGGGTAGTCACGTGATACGAGTTACAGGCTGTAGACTTGTAGATATTATAAATACATATGATCGAATATTTCAACATTTCCTAAAGAATGAGAGAGATTATTATGAAAAGAACATCCTAAATTATAAATAAGTGGATAATAATAAAAAAGAGACGTTGAAAAACCTCAGTTTCTTAAGAAAAGTATGTAAATACAAAATTCTGTATATTATACAATATAGCACCTCTTGATACCACACTGCACGACATTATCCGACACGAACCGAATGCATCCGAAGCTAACCGATGTACCACTACAGCACTTCTACAGCTTCTAATGTTAAGAATTTCTTCCTTTAAAGTACTTTACGTTTTATTTATATACACCTATGGTTGTCACAATTGCTTGATTGATATCTGCAGAGTGATATTTGATGCCCCTCTGTTTATTCCTGCTGTTTGCACTGAATTAGCAGTGTCTATTTAGATCGATCTTAATTTGTCTGGAATTTCAGCGACGTTTCGATTAAGCTACACAGGAGATGATTTATGCGATTATCGAGAACGTGCGATTGTAAATAAAAACGTGTTATGGCATAGCGGCCAAATTTGAATATCGACTTACTAATTAACGCGATTCGAGCAATTATTGAGGCTGATTTGGTTATACACGATGATATTCGGGGCTAATGTATGCAGATCAAACGGGATTATGTGGTATTCGAGTTTGATAATCTTCGCCGTTTCGAGAGTTTACGCTAATAGATAAAAGTTAGCGAAGCAAGCGGGTAAATAACCATTCGAATATTAGCAGAATTTCGATTTAAATTAAATTAGAATTTAATGTGATTGAATTTGGAGCGATTCGAATTCAACGTGATTCGAATTTGGCGCGCTTCAAATTTAGGGAGATCCAATTCGGATCGATTCAAATTTGGTGCGATTGGAATTTGGAGAGATCCACTTCGGAACGATAGAAATTTGGTGCGATTGAAATTTGGGGAGATCCAATTCGGAACGATTCGAACTTGGCGCGATTGGAATTTGGAAAGATCCAATTCGGAACGATAGAAATTTGGGACGATTGAAATTTGGGGAGATCCAATTCGGAACGATTCAAATTTAGCGCGATTGGAATTTGGAGAGATCCAATTCGGAACGATTCGAACTTGGCGCGATTGGAATTTGGAAAAATCCAATTCGGAACGATAGAAATTTGGGACGATTGAAATTTGGGGAGATCCAATTCGGAACGATTCAAATTTGGCGCGATTGGAATTTGGAGAAATCCAATTCGGAACGATTCAAATTTGGCGCGATTGGAATTTGGAGAGATCCAATTCGGAACGATTCGAATTTGGCGCGATTGGAATTTGGGGAGATCCAATTCGGAACGATTCAAATTTGGCGCGATTGGAATTTGGAGAAATCCAATTCAGAACGATTCAAATTTGGGGCGATTGAAACTTGGGGAGATCCAATTCGGAACGATTCAAATTTGGGGCGATTGAAACTTGGGGAGATCCAATTCGGAACGATTCGAATTTAGCGCGCTTCAAATTTGGGGAGGTCCAATTCGGAACGATTGAAATTTAGGGAGATCCAATGCGGAACGATTGAAATTTGGCGCGCTTCAAATTTGCAAAAATCCAATCTGAAACGATTCAAATTCGACGTGATTCAAGTTCAACTCAAAGCAACCAGAATTCAGCATGATTCAAATTCAACACCCTTCAACTCAACATAATTAAACTCCACACAATCCACCTCAATACAAATCTTAAATCCCCCTCAACCTAATTCAATTGACTCCAGTGCTAAATTCCTCAAATTCAATTCACCTCATTCAATCCTTAACTCTTCCATAAATCTTCCCAATAACATCAAAATGAAAGAAGAGCCCTACTTCAGAAATCATAAAAGAGTACAATAAAAATTACTTAAAACAGAAACCACTTATTTAAATACAAACTTGAGAAGGCAACAAAATATTATCTGAAGTTAAATCTTTCTTCAGTTTCCCATTGTTTGAGCCTACACAAAAGTATCCTGTAGGATCCTTGGTCCTTTTTCGTGTCAAAGAGAAACACCAGGTTTTCAGTGGTTCGCGAACAGGAAACGCTAATTAGAGCCTCTACACCTGGCCACTCCAGCTCCTAGACAATAATTATCGCGAGAAATCCCACGGTGGCTGGACCTGGCAAAACGATGCCGTTTTCAAGCAGGGATTGTGGCCACAAAACGTGGATGTTGAAAACCTTCTAACGACAGCCATTTAAAACTGAGCACTTTTTTGTTCCAGTCTAAGAGACTTCAGTTTTTTTCTATCTCGTTATAACAACTGTTTAATGCGATATTCGAGTTTTGGAAACAAGATTATTTTTTTATTAGCGGTTTATTACATGTATTTAATTTATCATTTAGTGATATGCATAATATATTTATTATATGTATAATGTATGTGGAGGAAATTCAAAGAAAATTGTTCGGTATTTAAATTCATTCACAAGGTTTTTAATATTTGTGTAATTTTATATGGTTTGTTTAATGTTTATTTATTTGAGATTAATTAATAGATGAGAAATAGGTGTACAATTTTTGGAAAGAATATGCATAATGTATGTGGAGGAAATTCAAAGAAAATTGTTCGGTATTTAAATTCATTCTCGAGGTTTCTGATATTTGTGTAATTTTGTATAATTTGTTTAATGTTTATTTTTTTGGGATTAATTAGTGGATAAGAAGTAGGTATACAGTTTTTGGAAAGTATATGCATAATGTATGTAGATGAAATTCAAAGAAAATTGTTCGGTATTTAAATTCATTCTCGAGGTTTTTGATATTTGTGTAATTTTGTATAATTTGTTTAATGTTTATTTATTTGGGATTAATTAGTGGATAAGAATTAGGTATACAGTTTTTGGAAAGTATAACAAGTATTAGGGAAAACTATATAACAGGTAACGAGCGTTTAGAACCGTGTTTCTATGTGTCGGTCAATACGTAGGTATTTCTACTGAACTCCACGGTCTGACTAAACACTGACCTCCTCTACTTGCTCCGCTACATCGTTTCTAACAAACTTCACTTTTTATCCAAAAATCAACTGAACCCTCGACTATTTCTGTTTCTAAATAATCACACGATGACTTTCTCGAACATTCAACAAATTTTGTTCACGAAATCACTATCACATAACTGAATACATCAAGTACAGTCTACAAATACACATTTAACACTAAAACTACCAAACCGGTCAAATGACCGCTCCACAAGTTTCTTATTATAAGATAGACATTTTATTAAAATACATTCCTTCAAATCAGTACGGATTTTCATCAAGATAAAGAATAAATATGAGCACTAATTTATGTTTCATTTGTATATTTATTTTTTTACTTCATTTTTAGTTTCAAGTTAAGTACATATTATATGCCGGTAGGTTTAATGTTAATCAACATATTCTTTGCAAACTTACTCCAACATATCGAACCAATTAAATATTTCGAAGCAAGTCTCTAATTAAAAATTGAAATATTTGAGAAGCAATCAGATATCAATCGCACCGTCAAAAAGAGAACGCAAGGAACGACGAAATTAAAAGGAAGGAATATAGGGAGAAGTTTGACAGATGTTAATTACGAATAAAAAACGAGAAAACGTGGTTGACGAGATTCGAGAACAATGATGATACATCCAGGTTCCAGGCATGTTTAACGAGCAGAGATATCGAGTTTGTCGGTTCGATTTCGCGAATGCTATGGTCGCAAAGTTTCACCGTGCGACTGCGTGGCCAATTGCCTGGAAAATGAGAAACGTCGACTCACGCTAATTAGGGTCTCGACCTTCGACCCTCCCGCTGCTATACATGATAATTATTGCGAGAAATCCTCTTTGATAGCGGCCCAATGCGAGAACCTATGCAACGAGGCAGTTCCATTAATAAAGGCTCACAGTTTACCGCATTATTTACGATTGTAATCGCTGCAGCGAGCCTGCAATCGATACCTCTTTTATTTCATACCGGCATTTACGCGTAAATAAAAATGTTGTAAAATTGGGGGAAATGTAATCGTGCCGGTGATGTTTAATTAGTCTTTGGAGAATGTAAAGCTGTTGGAAATTTTGGAATTTGAGAGTTTGGGAATTTGAGAGTTTTGGAATTTGAGAGGTTTGGAATTTGAGAATTTTGGAATCTGAGAGCTTGGGAATTTGAGAGATTGGGAATTTGAGGGTTTGGGAATTTGAGAGTTTGGGAATTTGAGAGTTTTGGAATTTGAGAGTTTTGGAATTTGAAAGTTTTGGAATTTGAGAGTATGGGAATTTGAGAGATTGGAAATTTGAGAGATTGGGAATTTGAAAGTTTTGGAATTTGAGAATTTTGGAATTTTAGAGTTTTGGAATTTGAGAGTATTGGAATTTGAGAGATTGGGAATTTGAGAGTTTGGAATTTGGGAATTTTGGAATTTGAGAGTTTTGGAATTTGAGAGTTTGGGAATTTGAGAGTTTTGGAATTTGAGAGTTTTGGAATTTGAGAGATTGGAAATTTGAGAGTTTTGGAATTTGGGAGCGTGGGAATTTGAGAATTTTCAAATTTGAGAGTTTTGGAATTTGAGAGCGTGGAAATTTGAGAGTTTTGAAATTTGAGAGTTTGGGAATTTGAGAGATGGGGAATTTGAGAGTTTGGGCATTTGAGAGCGTGGGAATTTGAGAGTTTTGGAAGTTGAGAGCGTGAAAATTTGAGAATTTTGGAATTTGAGAGTTTTGGAATTTGAGAGTGTGGGAATTTGAGAGTTTAGGAATTTGAGAATTTAGAAATAGGAATAATTCCCCTCAGCTTAAACCCCGCCTCTAGAGCCCCCACACCGGGAAATTACCGAACCCCACCTACCCCACATTTCCAATTCACATTCCTACACAATCACAAGAGCAAAAGCACCCTAATCGAATTTTTCTCCAAAAATATTAATTCTACCCACACAAAATATCTTCCCCTGAAATTCACATTCGCACCTACAATTAACGTCTGTTCCATTACACGCATCATTCCCGCGATAAGATTGATCCAATTATAAAACGTGCTTCGTTAAAACTTATCAGACATTTGTGCCCGCATTGATTGGACACCATGCATCGCAGACAGTATGTAATTAATAATTAACGCACCGAAAAAACCAGTTTCAGAAAAAAAATCTCGTGCACAATTTCTCTTTTCATTCTCCCTTTTTTTTTAGTTCGAACTTGTCGATTATTTTCACGTAGGATCAGGGGATTTTCAAACAGCTTGTACAAAAGCTTGCGTACGTATAACCGACAAAATATTCTTGTACAGCATTTTTTTGTTTCATTTTTTAGGAAGTTGTGAGTTAAAGCCAGCCAGACGATAGGTCATTAAAATGCAAAGCGAGGATCAAAGGATGGGATTGGATCCACTGTGCGGCTGGCTGGCTGTTTCAAACTTTTCTGTACACGCGAAATCGAAATCGAACGTGCAAAGGTGACGTTATCTCTCTCGTTATTTTTTTCCGTAGTAATTTGTCGTGTTTAGATCGGATGAACGAGTTTATTACGGAGTGTGCATTGTTTTTGAAGCTCCCTGTGCTCGCCGGTGCATTATGCAAGCAGTCGGTACGAAACGACGATAAAACAAAGCGCCTTATGAAGGCTGTTAAAAACGAGGTTTAAGACCTTATGGAGTAACTCTGTTCGAGCACTAAGAAATGTTCAGCCATTTTGTTACTAACGATTGTATGCTAACAGGTCGCCGGTCATTAAATGTGTATGCACCGAGCGATTATAGTCATCTGCCTCTGATCGCTCACTTTGTACGAAAAAGCATTACGAAGCAAAGCACCGCATAATATACCGAAACTGGTTTTATACAGCGAATTTCTAATGAAATATCGCAAGGAATTTATTTCCATATGTAAACGCTTGTCGATTCAACATTGTCGTAGTACGAAAGTTAATCGACGCAGCTTTAAAAATGAATGCTTTCTATCTGGGTCAACTCTGGGTCAGGATTAAATGAAAAACACGTTCTGTTTTGATGCAAAGTGTTATTTTCTGTTCGAAAAACTGTTCGTTGGAAAAACTGGTCGTACGGTAACTTTCCTGTTTTACATTGGAAGTGTTAGAGATCGAGCTTCAAACGTAAAAGGTCCGACAATATTTTGTAACGTACAAATGTCACAAAATGGATACTGCGATATTTTGGGGCAGAATCTGTTATTGCAATCTTTGATTTGAAACATGCTACTTGTAACTATAAAATATTAATTTTATATTAGTTTCTTTAATGGAGCTTTTGTATAGGCACTTTTATTGGACTTCAAGCTTTAAATTGATATATTATATGTACTATTATGTGATACTTTTATGTCATGAAATTGTACGTGAAACTTTCAGTGCTTCAAGATCAGTCATTCTTACCTGAGTTCGATGATCTACCATTTTGTATTAAGGATACAAATGAAATGTTTGTTCATATGTCTGCAACTATAATTTGACATATGTGCAACTTTGCGTATGTACAATAACATATGTACAATATTTTCATATCATAAATTATCTTAAATAAATAAATGTTTCTTTGTCATCGCTGAGTCAGCCATTTTACATTAAGGTCAGCATATGTACATCTTTGCATATGTACAATAACATATGTACAATATTTTCGTATCATGATATTATCTTAAATAAATAAATGTTTCTTTGTCATCGTTGAGTCAGCCATTTTACATTAAGGTCAGCATATGTACAACTTTGCATATGTACAATAGCATATGTACAATAATTTCGTATCATGAAATTATCTTACATAAATAAATGTTTCTTTGTCATCGTTCAGTCAGCCATTTTGTATTAAGACAAGCAGCCATTTTACATTAAGACCAGCAGCCATTTTCCTTACACCTTTAAATGAACACTCATTCGTCACCAAAAGTAACAATTGTATTAAACAAATCCACGTTCCAAAAATCCTTTCTCTCGTTTATATGAAAATGGCGGAACTTCCGAATAAATCCCCACGGAGCAGTTGTAATTACTTGACGCGTGTTTAGCTTTTCTCTTGTCACGAAAGAAGCATCGACGACACGGTTGCTCTGCAATACTGGTAGACGAAAGAGTGGGGGTTTGAAAATCGCCAGAGGGAATTTTCGTTCGGCTTGCAAAAGCGACGACATCCTTTTTCCACGTGGTGGTCCCTCGAATATTCCCTGGGGAGGGTTATACAGAAAACGGTGCACACACACGCGCACGTAAGTACACACATAGGAACACACCGCACCGGTTCGAAGGGAATAGACACAGCGGGATGGAGTGACAGGAAGTGGAAGGATATTAGCCTGGATGTCACTCGACGTAATAGGAAGAGGTGAGCAGCCCTCTTTCCCTCCGGGTCCCAACCGGCTACCCCCTTTCTCTATACGTCCCCAGGGTGCGAGACACCCTCCAACAGGAAACAGGTCTCTCCAGTAACGACAGCTCCTACGTTGCTTCTACGCTTTCACCGATGGATTTTCGACCCGATATCGATAGCTTCTTCATCCCCGTCAGACTTCATTTCGTTTTCTAATGGGACAAATAACCTGTGTACTCACCTTGTCGCCTGTGAATAATGTACTTAAAGAATAAGTTATAGGTACACTGCGGATGTTTCTAGTCTTTGGGTACAAACTTGCGATATAGGCTTATGTCATTAGGTATTTTATGGGACTTGTATTATAGGGGTATATTTTCATATGGTTCTTATTTTGGGATGCGAGGTGTTCTTTCAATTTCAGATTTCTATGCTTGTAAATTTCTTGAATTTCCAAGTTGCTGAATTTCCAAATCCCAAAATTCCCAAGTGTCGAAATTCTCAGATTACCAAATTCTATCTGTTCCTAGAACCTTAGAATTCTAGCGTCTATAAATTCGCAAGTCTTCAAATTGCTGAGACCCCAAATTCACAAACTTTCGAACTCTCATGTTCCCAAATTCTCACGTCCCCAATTTCTCACATCCCCAATTTCTCACATCTCCAGATTCTCACGTGCCCAGATCCTCACGTCCCCAATTTCTCACATCTCCAGATCCTCACGTCTCCAGATCCTCACATCTCCAGATCCTCACGTCTCCAGATCCTCACGCCCCCATATCCTCACGTCCCCATATCCTCACGTCCCCATATCCTCACGTCCTTAAATTCTCAATTCCCCAAATTCCTATGTCCCCAAATTCTCAAATCCCCAAATTCTTATGTCCCTAAATTCTCGAATCCCCAAATTCCTATGTCCCCAAATTGCCAAAACCCCAAATTCTAAAATTTCCATTCTCACATCTCTAAATTCTCCAACCCCGAATTTTCAAAATCCCCAATTCTCGAATCTCCAAATTTACTTAATTTCCAAATCCGCACCAAATGACACGGACTCAAGCGCTTCAAATTGAAACCGAATTCAATCACGTCAGAGCAGCATCGAATTTAATTGTATCGAGTCAAATCACGTCGGATTCAATTACATAGAGTCAAGCCGCTTTAAATTGTATCTCATGGAACCTCGATCGAATTGAATCGTATCAGAGCTTACCAAAATAATCCGCGAATAATTCGCGTTTTACCGCGTTTAAGATCGTTTTATATAGCCGACACCATTAAAAAATTCCGAATAACGCGGAGTTTAAAAAAAAATATATATCGAACCGTATTAACGACGATTCGCGTTTCCGCCTTTTCAATTACTTTGCCAGACTGGTATCGACAAAACAAGCTTCCACGTTCGAATGTAAAATACGCTTCTGGCCCGGTGAAACTCGCGAAACAGAGATAACGTAAAAATACCTTGGCAAATGCCGGATCAATATCCGGATTTTCGTGCTAAAACTTTTTGCACGATCAGAGTTTGCAGCGCACGTCGAAAAATTGCCAGAACTGAAAAAAAGTCTTCGGAAAATTTGATGGTGATCCTGTTAATCCGACTACGTGCTAATTTACTACCGAATCAATAACGTTGATTACACGTTTCACTCGATATATTCCATTCTTCCATTAAACAATTCTCTTCATGATTTTTTCAACACTTTTTTAACAAGTTCTCTTAAACTAATCATTTATTAAAAATCATATTACAATAGGAAACTTTTTTAAGATTTATGAAATGGGAGTTATTACTGTATTTGTATGTTTATTATTTTTAATGTAGTTGCATGTTGAGATTATTTTGTGAGGTTTGAAATGCAAAAATTTTAAAGGTAGTATAAATTACATTTAGACATGTTTTTTTAAATTGTTGCCCCACATTCGTTGTAGCTGTGATAATATCATATGTTGTAATGTAATTATACATATATGATATATGTATATATGAACCCTATTTTTGCAAAGGAAAATGTTGTTCAGAGTCACGTCCTCTACCAACATTTCTGGTAGAAATGTTTCGCACCAATTGTGAGACACCCTGTATATGACATATGATACATGCATATTACACATATGTATAATATATGATGTTATTATATATTTTTGTTATATAGTATTTATATATTGTATTTAAAATATATGTATATAATATAATATACATCATGTAATATAATAATGTACAGTACCTTTGCATTATACATATAATATAATAAGTATGTGTGTACATGATACGATAACTGTTATTGGATAATTTGAGGAGTTACTTCGAGAACTCCATGCATTAAAACAATTATATAATAAAATTTGTTATTACAATAAAATTGAATGAATATAATAAAATTGTTGAAATGTAAGAATAAGTGAATAGATAGGGTAAATTACAGACGTAACATATTGCACACATAATGTAACACAACGGCAATTAACAGCTGCGCGATATGCAGTGATAACTGGAACGATATTGACGTAACCAGCAGCCAATTACTAAACGCAACATCACTGATCCACTAATATATCCGTGGAATCTCATTTGGACGTACGTACACGTCGACCAAGCGAAACGAGCGTATTTCCAGTTATGGTCGTTTCAGCGTTAATTCGCGAAACGACGATGGCTTCTCTGATTTCGCTCGCAGGTACTCGCTCGAGCCCTCGCGAATATTCTCCGGCGCTCGCTTCCTGCCGGCTGCCGGAACTTTGAACGTGTCCCGGGCCGAAAACTTGCCGCTAACGAGATAATAATTTTGACACCCACGGAACAGGAGATAGACGAAGTTACGCGCGTTTGTACACCGGTGAAAATTTCCCTGTAAACTCTTGCCGCTACGGCGCGGCGCGCTTGTAAAAAAGTTACCACGCAGAAACGCGTTAATTAGCGGCAGAAGCCGCGCCCGGAAAATCCAAGGCGGATAATTATCGTGGCGGTTGGAATTGTCAACGATCGATGCCGCGATACGGGCTGTCTCTAATTTAATCCTTTGAGCGTCAACTTACTCTGTTAGTCTCGTTTTATTAAGCTTCTCCGTATCAAACTCTCTCCTTGATTTCCTAGCCTTAAGCCGTTGTACAATGCTACTTATCATATGTCAATCCACAGGTTTGGTGAAAATGTCTATGTAAATCCTCCTCTAATTTTCTTTACATTACGAGACCCTTTACGACCAAAAATACAATTATGATTTTGTCAATTTCATGACATAAAGTTATTTTATAATAGTACTTGCTATTTGGAACTTATAGTTTTATGAACAAACGTACATAAACATTTTATCGATATTTTCAATATAACGTGGCTGACTGAAAAGCGTAGTACAGGATGATCGTTTTTGAAACATGAAAAGTCCATCAAGATTTGATGACATAGTGTTACAAAGTGATACTTATGCTATATGATTTTAAAGTTTAAGGTACTATAAAAGCAGCTGTATACACGTTTCACCGATATCCTCAATATAGAATGACTCTCAAGTACCGCAATCAATTTTGAAACAGTGTCACATGGTTTCACATGAAAGCATCAAGTAGTCGAGTATATAAATTTTAATCTTGAAAACGTTTTACCATTATTTATAATACAAATCCTTCCTTAAACAGAACATGAATTGGCTAAACTTTCAGTTAAGTAAAAGGCTTCCACTTTGGGATATTGAATATTATAAAACAACCTAATAAAATTAAACTAGTATACCCAATTTCCCAAATAGGTATCAGTCTGCTCTAAACCACATTTCACATAGGAAGTATGTGGTTTCATGAATCTATTTTGAACAACCCTGTACAATCAACCACAGCTCATTGACTTTCGTTGATGGTACATACATGTACGTCTACGCCATAGAATCTATAGCCATGAAAGGGTCAAAGGAACGATCTCTGAAACCTCTTTCAAGCATGAAGCAAAAGCAACAGATACACACCCCCGAACGATATTCACATTTTGCGGAGTTAGTCGAGCGGACAAATGAACGACGAGATACGTACGTGGCACGTTATAGTAATTTGTCGCGGATTTTGCAACGAAACGAGAGAGCTTGCGCACAGATGATATTCTCGCCTGGTGGTTCTCCCTGTACGCTGAAACAGCCGACAGCTTTGTTCACGTTTTTTATTTTTCGAAATCCTTGCACCGATGACAGCGTACAGAGCGAGCAGACGGTGGTGATAAATGATTTCCAGACTCGACGAGGGAGATGCTTCTTTTGAATCCGATGTGACGACTCGGTAAATTGGACAAGTGATTCGGATACTGATGCTTTTGAATTACGCAAATTTACTTTTTTACATTTTGGTCTCGAAATTTTTCTGAAGGTCTCTAATTTTAAATTATTCAATTTATACAATGTTTCAAATTAGCTGACTGCGTTTTGAAATTTCTAAATTGTCTGATTTGAAGGTTTGTGTATCCTTGTATACCCTTTCTAAATTTTTAAATCCCCAGTTTTTAAATATCTAAATTACCAAATGTTCAAGTTTATAAAATTTGTCAGTTGTCCACTAAAAGAGATACCCATCACACTCTCTTTCTCTTACAACGTCATTTACCCCGCAAAAGCCCACAACTCACAACAGAACGATGTAATAACGTTCTCCGAATAATCGGCAAATAAAAAGCACCCCATTTCCCGTCGCTAGAGCGCAAAGGTTCGACAAATTCGCCGATGTAGCAAGTCGAGTTACAGAAGCGTTCAAAGTTGGCTCGTAATAATCGATCTCGTTAAAGTTGAACACCGAACAGAAACGGTGTGTCGTTCCGTTTCGAATTTTCGATCTTTTTCGCCAACTTTCCAGCGTGGCCGCGACACGAGACGGAGAGAGAGAAAAAAAAAAGAGGAGGGAAGAAAATTCTTCCGGCAATCAGAGTTCGAAAGTGCATTCCAACGAAACGTTATACCCCCTTCCTCAGCCCCTGGCCGACCCCTTGTTGGTTCGAGTTTGATCGAACGCCTATTTCCACGTTTCTGGGCCATTCGAGGCGAACAAAGTAGGGGAAGCGAATGAAAGGTAAGGAGATCACGCTCGCGTGTCGGACCAAGTTTTTCCGTCGAACAAACTGCGAGGAAAAGAAAAGTCCAAGAGGATTATCGGCATCGAGTTTCGGCATTCGGTCTTTCATTGCCGTTTAGAGTTCTTTTCGCTTTGACCCGCTCGAACCCTCGAAGAAGTGGCAATCGTTTCGTGTTGTCGCATTGCTGTTCCCTGCTAAACTTTCATCCTGGAGAATCTTTCCGAATCGTGTCCTATCGTCCAGAACGTATTGTCCGACAACTATTGTAATTCCAGTTTGTTCTTCCGTTCACGTAATGGTTAAACACGACGCAAACATGTCGGAAAATGACACCTATGCTCGCAGGTTGACACGGTTAAAAATAACTGCATAAACGTTTCATCGCGTTTCTTCCTACCAAATGAGTAATCGCGCGATGTAAATCATTGTATACTCGTGTCAAGCTACAGATTTACTGCCTGATGTGTTTGACATACATTTATGACCCAATGTATTAAGTAATGTACCAACATATTTGCATGGCATACTTTGTCAAGTAAATCCTGATACATTCTACATTTGATGTCTATGGAAACAGGTCAACACTATCAACATGTTAATTCTGTGATAATACATCACGTATTACAGTATGTCATTTATTTTTACACGGTGAAGTCTTTTCGTTAAAATCATACAAATATTCATACAAACATAAATAAATATCACGATCGTCAGTTAAGAAAATAAATTTCTTTTTATTCCTGTTACGTCATAACACGGTAACAAAATAGCGCAGCATGTCGTAATAATATAATATTGTAGTTTGAACATTTCTGAACCGCGTAGTTCTTCTCTGATACCCGAGAGACGTGTCACAAACTTTTAGTCGCCCGCCATGTACTCAACATGGCTTCCGGTAAAATTTACAGGAACGAATTTGGACAAATCGAGTCGACGTCTCGTACCTTTACCGAATCGACAGAGAACGGGTTTGCTCGAACAACTTCCAGATGTCTGCTGCCATTAGCGTAGCTTCCATCGAGCAGGAAATTGTCACGAGGAAGCGTTTCGCCACGGTCCCTTGAGTGGCCGAAACCGATTTTCACGGTTCGCCAAGCAATCGGCTAACGATTCGCGACCTATCCAAGCTAATTCGAGTGGATGCTCCAACAGCTGTCCACCTATTTATACGTAGAATTACTATACGAGTCCATAACTTCTACAATAGGCGTAGAATTGTAAGGAATAAAATTAATTTACAGCGTGCGAAATTACTACGCATGAAGTTTGAACGCGCAAAATTATTATGCATGGAGTTCGAATGCGGAGACATTCTAATGCATAGGGTTACAGCGCGTGCAATTATTACGCGTCGAATTACAGCGTGTGAAATTACAACGCGAGGAATTGTAATTCATGAAGTTACAGAGCATGAAATTCTAACGCGTGGCAATATAACGTATGAGACTCTAACGCGTGGTAATGCAAAGTGTAGAATTATGGCGCTTAGACTTACAATGAGTCGAATTACAATGCGTAATGGTATAACGCGTGAAATTCTATCGCATCACGATACAACACGTGGAAGTGTAGTTCGTAGAATCGCAGCGCGTTAATTGCTAACGTGTGGAATTTCAGCGTGTGAGATTCTGACGCGTGGAATTACAGTGTGTGAAATTACAAAGCTTGGAATTATAGCGCGTGGACTTGTAACTCGTAGAGTTCCAGCGTGTGAAATTCTAACGCGTGGAATTAAAGTGCGTGAAATTATAACGCGTAGGATCACAGCGCAGGGAATTACAACGTGTAGACTTATAACTCATGAAGTTCCAGCGCGTGAAATTCTGACGCATGGAAATAAAGTGCGTGAAATTGCAACGCGTGGAATTACAACGCGTAGACTTGTAACTCATGGAGTTCCAGCATGTGAAACTCTAACGCATGGAATTAAAGTGCGTGAAATTGCAACGCGTGGAATTATAGCGCGTAGAATTACAACGCGTAGACTTGTAACTCATGGAGTTGCAGCATGTGAAATTCTAACGGATGGAATTAAAGTGCGTGAAATTGCAACGCGTGGAATTACAGTTCGTAGACTTGTAACTCATGGAGTTCCAGCGCATGAAATTCTGACGCATGGAGTTATAACGCGTGAAATTGTAACGCGCGATGATACGTGAAAGTAAACTGGAGGTGATATAACATATATATGCCCACCCAATTTATTTTTCCAAGCACGTTATATGGCAGTGAAAAAGGCAGCTAAAGCCACATCAAAGCAAAAATGGTCGAAAATGAAATTGGTAAGAATCGATATGAAAGGTGTCGAGCGGCGTTCGATATTTGATCGATAATCAAAGGAGTCCACGTGCGTAAAGCCGACGATTGAACGTTGGATGGTTAACTGTGCACATCGAGGCGCGTATATATACGCACGCGTGCACCTCTGATACGTGCGTGCTCGCGCGAGTGTGCAACGGATCGTCCGTGTTTATCCACGTGCTGGTGCGCGCACGATATTTGCCATAGGAAACCACACAATGGCCCGTCACACCGCAACTCGACCATGGCAGACGTGCCGTACCTACGGCAATGCGGAATACACTCACACATATGTACACACACGTTTCGAGGTACAGCTGGATTCGAGTGTCGATACCGGACTGACACACAAAGCTCTTCTTCCCTTTCATCCTCGACTCGCTCTCGGCCGGGGAACAAAGAAGTTAACCAGGAACATGTCTCTGCTTCTCGACTCTTTTGTACGCCGGCCACGTGTTATTCCGCTGAACGATTACCGCTTTGATTCGCCGGTGACGGGGCTTTCGAAAACGATTGCGGGTGTCGAGTGATCCCGTGAATCGATGCCCGGAACTTCGAGAGGTGTTTCCAGGTGTTCCGGGGCCGTCGGACGTGTACTACCTTCCAAATCATTCTGTCCGCTTTTGTTTCTGGGATGTTGTTGCTGATCAGGGCTAGGTACGTGTATGGAAATCGATTTTGGAACTACACTACGGACGTTGTAGGATACATACAGTATTACTGATATTTCTATGGCTTTTCTCTGAATGGTGTTTGATTTCTGCGATATTTTCATTTTGAACTTTGTACAGATCTGGGTATTCTGTTACGTAGCGGAGATTTGTAGGAAAATTCGGTAGCTGCGGTGGTAGAATATCTGGCTGTGAATCTGATGGTAGCAGGATCAAATCCAACGATTATGTACAGAATTCTTTTTTCTCTTTTTTTTTATGAATTTTTATCATGGAACTATGCTTATTAAAAATATCTGTATATCTTACATAAATCTTAAACCTGAAGTTTGAAGTTTCGCTTCTAATAAATATTAGAACCACAATATTATGTTATACTATGTATTTTGTGTAATGTAACACTGTGAAAATAGCCAAGTAATTTTTTAGTAACACGATGTAAGTAGGCTTTCATTAAAGAGTCAATCATTTCCACATAAATTATCAATTTATTTAGGTAGCTCTAATTTCGTCATCTAACGCACATAAACCTACTCAGTGCCCTTAACCTCGATCAAGGAGAAGTTCATTAACCTGGACTCAATTACTAGTATTAAACGATTGTTTAACAATCATCGGACAATCTGCCTGTGCAAGCTTTCCATGGAAGCGGATGCAATCGATGCTGGCCAAGCCGTGGCAGCTTTAAACGCCGATACACGGCATAAAAGCCATCAAGCTCCGTTCTGTACACACCCGTCGAGATCAGAAAATTAATTTACATCCTATCCTGTACCGGTGCGTCTAGTACAGGTTTCGTGGTAATTTTACGGAACTTCGAGGTTTAGAGCCAGACAGTGATGACGCTGGGAGCTCTAATGAGATCTCTTCGAGTCGTAATTACTTCCCAAAAGAGAGAATTATGCTAACCTGAGAACTACCGAAAAATAGGACCTTTCGAATCCAAACTTTGCACTGATTTAATGATTACACTTTTCGTGTCTCTGCTATTATATTTCAGAGATGAGGATGAGAGTGAGATTCAAGATTATGTGGCTGTAGATGAGATTTAAGTTGATGGATGAGGTTTAAGTGCATGGATAAGGTTTATGACTTGAAGTGCGAAAGAGTGTTTGAGTAGAGTGACATCGATAGACATGCATTGTATATGAAATAGAATTGTTGTGTGACATATAAACTGAGAGTTCTGTTCGAATTAAATATATCATCAGTTAAAGCGTTAGCTCAACATATATCATCCTGAACTATTTCAAGAGTACTAAACTTAATAACGAACAAAAATAAATTTAAAAATTCGGTGTTTCAAACGTAGACTTGCCCTATGGTTGACCTTTTCAGCGATTCGCATATCATTTATCAATGAGAAAATTAATTGGCAGATCGATGGAGACACGGTGCAGCGGTCCGTGACGGAAGAGGAACCGAATCGATTGATCTCTTGTCTTTGAGCACAAGGGACACTATTTGCTTCGCAGTGTATACGTAGTTAGCCGTGGTCCACATTGGGTCAATGCATCGAATCGCGCTATCGAATTTCGTGCAGCAACTATCTTGCTTCCCGTACGTATATTACCGGCCCTGGTTGAACGTAACGTCATAAACTAAGGGCTGCGGATAGGTATTTGCGGGCAACAGTTCCATTTCCTAACGCGAGCGAAAACGGGACAGTAGTTCTACTCGCACCCCCCTCGAAACTTTGGATTTATGCGCGGCATTGCACAACAATATCCGTGGCCGAAAAGTATCCCGTCGAGATACTTTGTCTCCTAACGCTTCGACGAAACCGTACCACCGTTTCCTGTTAACGTTGCTTCCGTTTAATTCTGCCTCGATGGACCCTGCGAGTATTCATATACTCTGATTTGCACGTTGCTTTGATGAAGCTAAAGCGGGGAATTAGCTTGTTTTGGGACCAGTCGGAATTTTGGGGTTTGGCTGTTTAGAGGGGCTTGGGTACTTGGGATTTGGGGTTTGAGTACTTCGGCTATTTTTTTAGTTAGGGTCTTGAGAGGTCTGGAAGGTTAGTAGTTGGAAGTTGGAAGGTTTTGTTTGGAAGGTGGAAGGCAATTTTGGGATTTGGCTGTTTAGAGAGGTTTAGGTACTTTGGCAATTTTTTCAGTTGGGGTCTTGGGAGGTCTGAAAGGTTGATAGTTGCAAGTTGGAAGGTTTTGTTTGAAAGATGGAAGCCAATTTTGGGATTTGGCTGTTTAGAGGGGTTTGGGTACTTGGGATTTGGAATTTGGGTACTTTGGCAATTTTTTTAGTTGGGGCCTTGAGAGATGTGGAAGATTGGTAGTTGCAAGTTGGAAGGTTTTGTTTTTAATTTTTGGACGTTGCATGTTTGAGTTTTGGAAGTTTGAGATCTCAGAACTTTTTGGACCATGTTTGGAATTTTACTATTTTGGCATTTGCAGATTTGGGATCTTGGAGTTCTTTCATTTCAAAGTTCTAATAGTTGGAAATTATAGAGCATTATAGCTTAAGGCCCTTGAAATTATAAAATCATGGAATATTTCAATTTTACGATCTTAGAATTATAGAACCATTATACCTTGAGGACTATAAGTCTTTTTCGAAGTTTAAGAACTTTAAGAATTTTCAATCACCGAGTTTTAGAAGTTTGGAAATTTTATGAACCTTGAACAACTTTGTAATTTTGAACTCACTTAAAATGATTAAATACAACCAACTGTGAGACCCAGACTTTAGTTCCAATCTTGGAAAGTGTGCAATGCCAATTAATATCGTACACCATTATGTTAATAATGTTTATCGTAACCATGAAAAGAGAAGGCATCGCGAAACTCGGCACTGATTAGTAGGTTTGCGTGGAACCGCGATGCAACGGATGCAATATGCAGCCGAACTGCATCACGGGTGATGAATAAGTAACATTAATTAGCCTGCGTCACGGTCGACCCCAATGTCAAAATGAATTAACACCGCCGGCATTCTTCGTTTGCTCTCATGAATTAACGACGAGCTTACTCTTTGACCTGTCGTTTCTCATCGACGTAGACAGCTACCTGGCAAATGTTGATCTTTCTACGAATATCTTTTTTCCCATTGTCATTCTATGTGTTACTCAAATGTCAATCCATCCGTGAAATTAGTTAAATATATTTTTATTTGGAAAACTGCCGCTTGTTCCAGTATCGATGTAAATGTTTAATTTTATCATCTCATTTCAGTGATGATCAGATGGACAGTAAACACAATATTGAATAATGACCGAAAAATAAATCGGGTAGTATAACATTAAATATTAATCGTTCATTAAATGACAGTTAATGAATTATTTTATGGTAGGACAATTTGCAGTTATTTAATAATTTCATAATAAATTTTAATCATTTAATATTAAATGTATGTGCAATCATTTAATAATCTGACAACAAATGTGCAGTTATTTACCAAGTCCGGTATGCAATTATTTAATAACCGTATATCAAGTAGTAAACGAATAAAAATTGAACATTTCAGAGGAATATTAAACGAAAGATACGTGTCAGAAGAATAATTATCGAGTCCAGCAAGATAGTTAATAAAAAAAGTAAGAATTTGGATTATAAAGTTAAATTAATTTTAATTAAGAAGTTGAGACGTTCTCGAAAGCTTCTTGAAGGAGGGCGCAGGTTACTTCCGGTAGTTCCCTGTTCCCCGTTATCCGACGGTGTTTTCAATCGTATGCGGCGTTTCGTATCCACGGCACGAAAGCTTCCTTACTCTTAATCCTTAATTAACCCGAATTCGAACCGATTCCCGGCAAGTAGTTCCAGTTCAATTCGAACTTTAATCTCGAGGCAGACGGGCGTTTCGAATAACCAGCACGGAAACAGGGCGCCGTGTTTTCCCTCCCGGAACACCCTGGAATCCCGACGAAACAATAATTCGAACTTTCCAGCGGAACAGCCGGAAAAATATGGACGTTCTATGGGTCCCTTAGCCGAGTTTCCTCCCGGACTTTATTGCGAACCACTGCTCCCGAGAATGGCACGCGAAATCGTTGAAATATCTTCCTCTATTCTCCCTTTTCCTTTTCGTTCCCTTCTTTTAACTGTACCCTCCGCAAACTTCCATGAAATTTTCATTTGTCGTTAAGTCGTTCTTCGAAATCATCTATATAAAACAACTCGATTCACAAATATTTTAGGTTAGGTTGCTAGATACTTTCCTTGAAATCAATGATTTTCACCTACATAAAGAATTATTGCATATGTTCAATTATATTTATTTTTATTTATTTTTAATTTCGAATTATGTGTAGTACGGTTACAATTTATTATATATAATCACTAATCTCATAAAATGTGAATCTATTATAAAAATATATAGCAATTACAATCGTTAATAACGAGTCATGTCCGCGCACGGCCATCTTGAGCGTGAACTTCAGCACCTAACCTAACCAAGGGAACCGAACGCTAAGTGAACATCTGTTCGGGATAATTTCTTGTTGAGAATCGAACGCACGGACAGTTGAATTTGTAGCAGAGTTCGGACCAGCCTGTGGGATAGCAAGTTTCTGATACATAAAGTAGCTTACACCACTTAAAGAGTTTGATAGTTCGAAGCTTACCATCGACTGATTCAACTAGAATTCCCATTTCGAGTTCGAATACATGCTGTCTGTTCTGGTTTCTAGAGTCGACTTGTCTTCTGTTTATTTAGGTCCGGCTAGATAAATAAAAACCTACTCTCAATTAACGAGTTAACTGTGCAAACACCAACTATCAAATTATTTGATATTTCTGGCGAAAAATGAATTACTAATGAAATTCTTGTCGCAATGTAAATTAAACTATAAATATATTATAAAAATAAATCTCAATGCACACGATATTATAGTAAAGTGACTGCACAAGAGGCATTTTAAATTCTAAAAGATCTTTTAATAGTTAGTAAAAGTACACGTTAATATCAACTCCATGCAAATACGTGACACTATGACAAAATCTCGCTCGAATTTTTAAAACGCCCCAATTTAAAGTTTGTCCAATTACAATTTGCATAGTCAAGATTTGCCGAGTATTGACATAAAATTCCAACAATTTTTTTCTGGTTCAATATCCCAGCCGACAAAATTGTAAGGTAAGGGGTTAAATATCAATTTGTCGAAAGCGAGACTTAATTATTTGACGAAATTAAATCGCCGGTTGACGAGGAACGTGTTAAAAGATAAAAATCCTTTTCTAGCGAAATAATTGGATGGTAAGAAGCGGCGAAGGGACAGGATTGTTCGTTTGGATTCATTAAGGGAATTACATCGAGACAGCCGGTGGAAAGCAATTTGAACGAAGATCGACCGCTATATTCGAGAAAATAATAACGTCAGCCCCCGTTGTTCGGCGTAATGGCAGCAGGAATTGTAACGCAGAAGCTCCGAGGTCTTTTCTTCGCAACCACCGTGAAGACCTGGCAGGAATTGTTCCGTCGAGTTCGAATGCGTAACGTGATCTCGCGCGACGTTTCCGTGCCTCCTCTCGGAGAACTTCGTTCAAGCTGCTCTGACATTTCCATCAAAGAACTCAACCCCCCGAACAATGCGTGCTAATTAAGGAAAGAGCAATTATGAAAGTCGTTTCCTTTCATTCTTCTCGTTCCTCTTATATACAGTTTCCTTAACAAATACCAACTAGTTAACGTGTCGATTACTCTTCTCTTTTGGATTCTCTTTCTGTTTGCTCTTCTTTGACATTTTACAATTTTAGAAATTTTAGAAATTTGTCTTTTTTACAATTTTAGATATTTTTTAATTTTGGAATTTTAGATATTTTTTAATTTTGGGGAGTTGGGAAGTTTGAGGTCTTTGGAGGTTAGAATTTTTGAATATTGAAGTTTGAGAAATTTAGAAACTTTGATTCTATGCATTGAAAGTTTGAAACTATAGAAGTTTGTTCTTTTGAGTACTTACAAATTTTAAAATAGCTTTCTGAAATTTTAGGACATTGAATATACTTGAAAATACTTGAAGCTACTTGAAATTTTGTGAAGACTTTGAGGCTGTTTTTAATATGACATTTTAAAATGTTACATATCTAAAATTTTAAGATTTTGAATCTTCAGCTGCTTCAAATTTTATGAACACTTTGAGACTCTTTTTAATATGAAATTTTAAAAAAATTTTAATATTTCTACAATTTTAAGACTTTGAATCTTCAGCTACTTGAAATTTTGTAAAGACTTTGAGACTCCTTTAAAATAAAATTTAAAAAACGTTGTATAATAAATCCTGAAACTTTGAATCTTTCCACAAGTATAAAATTCCGCAATGATATCCAGAAACATATTTTTCGTATAGGGGTAATATATCGCAGCGAAACACCCTATATACCGTGATGGGACTAAAGAAACATGGAAAGCAAGAATTTTGTTGGAGTGTAACGACGTCGTGGTTTAAAAAGAAACAGGGGTCGTAAAATCAGGCAACTTCCAGATGGAGTGGTGAGTTTCGATGAAAGAATTACAGGAATAACCGGGGAAAGAAAGTGGAAGCTGTGTCGTTTGAGAAATTGGAAAGGCTGGGAATGGCGATGCAGTTAAAGCTGCCTCGAATTTATCGCTTACCTTTACCTTCGCTCGATAATTCCTGTTCCTTTATGGCTCGGCTTACTGTAACCATTTTTCCCTTTTTTTGTTTAGAAAAATAACGAGCAACCACGATCGATGTTCGATCGAAAAGTGGTCTTGTTACGGGAGCTAAATTCGGGGATCAAGAAATAAAGGAAACTGTTCTCTGTGTTGTATTTGATGACAGAAATGGTAGAGTGCAATGTGGGGTTGTTGTATTGGCATCAATTATTGTATCTTTTTAATGGTGTGATAATTGAGTTGAAATAAGTTTTATTTTTATTATTGTCGTTCTGTGTTAGCAAATTTGACAATTTTAAGAACCTTGCAAGAATTTCAGTATTTGTTACAATTTGTTTAGGAATCTGTATATCCTCATGTCTCCACATTATCTAATTTCCACGTTCTCAAATCTCTATATCTCCAAGTACCTTCATCCCCAAATCTCCACATTCCCAAATCCTCACATTCTCAAACTACTACATTCCCAAATTCCCACATCCCCAAATCTCCACATACCCAAATCTCCGCATCTCCAAATCACCGTATCTCCAAACTTCCACATCCCCAAATCTCCATAACTCCAAATCTCCACATACCCAAATCTTCACATCTCCAAATCAGCACATCTCCAAACTTCCACATCCCCAAATCTCCACATCCCCAAATCTCCACATCCCCAAATCTCCACATCTTCAAATCCTCACATACCCAAATCCTCACATACCCAAATCTCCACATCCCCAAATCCACACATCCCCAAATCCACATATCCCCAAATCTCCACATCTCCAAATCACCACATCTCCAAACTTCCACATCCCCAAATCTCCACATCCCCAAATCTCCACATCCCCAAATTTCCACATCCCCAAATCCACACATACCCAAATCTCCACATCCCCAACTCACCAAATCGTCAAATCCCCAGCCCCCCAAATTCCTGAACTAAATCCCCAAATTTCCAAATCCACATTTTAATACTTTCATCCCATAAAATCATCATAGACTCTCACCTATCGCAGTAGATTGTTCATCATAATTAACTGTTAGTTATTTGATATTACGATTATTAGTAAGCGGTTTATATAATAATTTCTATCGAATTTCATGTGCCACTTTGTGAAATATTTGTATCATGAAATCAAGCTACATATTACGTGTTGAAATTGGTCATTGTTCGCTATAATTAGCTGTCAGCTATTTCATGCTACGAACATTAATGAAGGGCTTATAGATCTTTTCGATGAACTTTAAGCTTTAAATTGACACGTGCCATTTTGTGGAGCTTATGTGATGTGTCTGAGATACAGTACGTTTCAAAGTTGGTCACTGCTTACTGTAAGCTATCAACCATCTACGGTTAACCTTCTACACACCAACTCTTGGTTGCAAAGTACACATCACGTTCAGTAATTATACAGAAGAGTAGCTATACAGAAGTAGCTGTAGAAGTGTAACTTTTGAATTACATAACATAGGAACACCGTGTATATCGAAATAAAAGAAAAACTCGTAAGGAAGGTGATGGTAAGGATGATCCCTTTCTTCTTCGGAGCATAAAGAACGATCCTGAGCGATCGTCGGTCATTATTCTCGTTGCGTAACTATTACGTTTCCCGTCGCGTGCGTTTTATTTCCCTTCATACTTCAGACTCGTTCGCAACAAGCCCCGTTGGTACGGTGTCCCATACACTGACAACTACCACTGGGAAGAATACGACGCGTGTGTAACGGAGAATACTAGAAGGGATTTAGTAAAGTCCGGCCATAAAGAGTAAATTACGATGTCGGTCTCGCTTCACAGTTTTACGCCGCGCCGTTGTCGTCGTCCGTGTTGTCCTCCCCCTGTGTATTCTCCGCCATTGTGAACCTGCCATCCACTTTCTGACGCACAAATAAACTGAACCCAGCTTTGGGATATTGTGGTGACCGTGCGGGAACACCATCTTCCTCGTCGTTTTCGACGATTTTCCTCGTAAATCGAGCGTGAGAGTTAAACGCCGCAGAAGAGCCGGCTAGTAGAAATACGGGGCTAATTAACTGGCTCAAATGTTTATCATCTAGCGAGCTTTGCGAAGTAAATGTTAATCGTTTAATGCATAAGTTGTAAATCTTGTAGATTATGTTTTGAACAACTATGTATATTTTCTAATCTTCAACTAATATTTTAACATTCTCCTCCTTTACTTTTACCTCAGTTTTCTTATCGAACCACCCTGATCCACCTCGTTTCTTACAATTAACAACTAAACCAACACACGAACTCGTAAGTTCGGCTTTCTACTAGATATTTCCACCCCTTTCTCCGTAAAAATAACGTGAAAACCTTATAAAAGCGTATCTCGATTCTACCACCTTTCATCGTAATTTTAACCACTAAAGTGTTTTCGTACATTCGCTACATTATGAACTAACGATTCAGAAGAAACAGATTCCAAGGAACCTAATTAATGAGCAATATACAACTGTATTCATTTAATCCGCCGAGTCTTTCACTCGCAAACGTTTATATAGAAAGTCCGTACTTAATAAACGAAAGGTAAAGAACCCTCCTTTCTTGAAGCCGAAGATATAAGGCGGTGAAGACACGCAGAAAAGGGGTGGATATTAAAGGAATGAATATTAATTCTCCGCGATCCATTGTGCCGTGAAAGTTGTAATTCGAAGAATTTGCCGTCTACAAGGGTGGTTCATTGAAAATCCGTTTAAACACTTTTGACGGTAATTTTGCCGTCGTTGGTTAGCTTCATATTAAATGGAATTCCTGTTAAATGACGTACCTATTCAGCTCGGACAAAGTGGACACGCATGTTATGCAAAAACGGTATCGTGTAACGGATAGGACGATTATAATATCAACGTTGCCAATGACGAACGTTCGAAACGCACCCCTATTGCTTTCGCGCAGTCGATCACCGTGAAGACCGTTGACGTCCATTTTGTCATTATTTCGGGGAACAAAGCCCTCGTTACGGAATTAGCTCATTGTCGCAGGATGTGGACAGTTTTGGGGGTTTTGAAATATTGGTAGTTTGGGAATTTTGAAATATTTGCACTTTGGGATGTTTTGAAATATTGGCACTTTGGAAATTTTAAAATATTGGTACTTCACGAATTTTTTAATTTTGGGGTTTCGAACGTGGAGACATAATTTCTTAGATTTTGGTATTTTTGTACTCTGTCTTCTATTTTAGGAACTTTAGGGCCCTGGAAGATTTCCTTGGAAGTTTGCAATTTGTTTATATTGCAGGTTTGGAACTTGTGAATTATGGGGCTTTTGGGAGTTTGGAGATGTTGAAATATTGCAACTTTGAGATTAAGAAATATTAGAACTTTTGAAACTTCAAATTTTAGGGATTTCAGAATTATTTAATTTTAGAGATTTTCAACTTCGGAGATGTTCAGAAATTTCAACCTTGTGACTCGCACCTTCAGAACCTGAAGATGAATACCACATTTCTCCATGTCAAAATCTAGGAGCTAACTCCGAAACTTTGATACTATACAAAACTTCGAAACATGTTTTTCTCCAGCACCGACACCCAACGACAAAGCGCCAGCGCAAGATGACCACAGACGTCGTTCGCGACATTACAATTAAAAATGAGATTTTGTGGCTGACGTCGCAGCGAATAGGTGGTCCATAGAGAGAAAAAGGGATTCGTGTAGCATTAACGAAGTGTTGGCGAGAGAAGTGGGTCACACCTGACTCTGCCTCGTCGTCTGGAACGCTGCGTGCCCATGCAAATGCATCCACTCTTTTTCTGTCGTTTTCAGTTTCACTCGAGCGTGTACAGTTTATAAAAGGCACTCGGTGACTCGGTCTGTTTAAGCTTCAACTAGACGACTGGACCCGATACCTTCACAGGGGCCGAATGCCAGCAAAGGAGAGCGAAATGAAATTGTTTAAATTTCTACCGGTCAGAAACAGTTGTTCAGAGAATGACGCATGGTAAATGAAAAACATGGAGAAAAAGTAATAAAGTTGGTTTTACTGTTTGTACGACGACTGTGTAAATCGGGATTAATATGGGGGCGTAATTGAAACGAGGGAACTTACAATTGATTTTAACTTCTTTCAACCTCAACATCAAACTTCTTTAGTTAGGAATTCCGAAATAGAAATGTTGTAGTCTGGGAATTTGGATAGAAGAGTAAATTGGTGAATTTGAGAGATGTAGAGTTTTAATATGTCTGACAATTTTTAATTTGCAAAAGCTATGTAACTTGAGGATTTGAGGACGTAGAAATTTTTGCACCGAGGATTTGAACCCATCACTACCTACAAGTACGCTATTCATCTCTCGAATGAACAAATATTTCCTTCAAACTTAAAGCGCTTCCAGTTCGAGGTCTTCAAACAAAGTTGTGCACCATGAATTAAAGAAGCCGATAAACTCGCCATAAAACCCAAGAACAATTAGAGTATTGCGAAGTTTCTTGTTCGCGAAACAATTCCCAATGGCGGCAGGGTTTAATCGCGATTAGAGTAGAATATTTCTCTCGTAATGATCGGTAGGAAAATGGCGTTTTAATCATGGCCGATGTTGGTAACCGGTATTACTCCCGAGAATATGAACGATAACAACAAGAAACTTGCACGAAATCGCATTTGGGGCGCACGGTTGTAGAGTGCAAAACGAATTAGCGGAAAGCGGCCGACGACGTTGCATTTGCATATCTTCCAGGGTTTTCCTGTCGTCGTCCCGCGAACCAGAAGAAGACGTAGCTTCCGGCCGCGTGCCTCTCGTTCGTTGGCTTATCTGTACCCAGCTGGCAATGAAAGAACTCCTTGAACGTCTCGATTCTCCCGAAGTAAGAATTTCCTTCGCGGAGAAATATCGGGGAAAATCTCATTCGACTTTCCCCTTGAATTTCATTTCTGTACCCGAACTGTATCTCCTTCGAATCATTTCCTCCCTTTTTTTTCTCTCTCTTGCCCTCTTTCGCTGAACGAATAGAAAGGTTTTGCTCGAGTCTCGTGTAGGAAAATTTTGAGTTACATTTCAAAGGATATTTTCGTCTTCGGTTTAATCGAAAGGGTACTCGAGCTTTCCGCATCCCTGAAGGGAATTGTCCCTCTTTGGCTGCGCGATATTTAACGATGCTGCCGAACCAACCGAAAAGCATTCCTCGAATACTTCTCCTCGATCGCACAGACCTGTTTTCTCTCGCACGAAATTGAATAACGGAGTTTCGTTTTTGCCACTGTCTCACTCGCTGAATTGCTTCCGTTCTTTGTAATAACGCTCTTCGCTCTTATTAACGATGCTCGCATCAGTGATCGATTTAGGTTATGTTCGATCGGGACGCCATTTTAAACTGACCCGAGGACAAAAGTTTCGAGTGAAGACAGTCAGGAATAAACTTTTCTCGGAATAATTTATTCATTGGTCTAACAATTTTTATTTGAAGAACTCTTATTTAAAATTAACTAAAGTTTCATGTTCTCTCGTGTTTTTATATAATTATTAAAACTCTGCATTGTTCTTCTTTTTAATTGCTAATTGTAAGTTTTTATTGAAGACAAAAATTCATTCTAACATATATGTCAACTCTGATTCGTGAATGTTTTTATTTTAAATAATCTTATGACAAAGTTCGAATAATACAATGTCCTGTTCTACTGCAAATTGTAAAGTTTTAAATTATAATGTTAGACAATCAGATCTTGAGTCACGTTTGATCCTGTTGAATTTAACCGAAATTTTTTCTTGGAAACAACTTTAGGTCACTTGAAAGTGTTTAACAAAATGGGATAATTGTAGAAAATGTTCTCGGAAACAATTGAAGCGATTCTCGGAGGTTCTCGCGGTTCGCTCGAAGGATTTCAGAGGGCAACGTTCTAACTGCACATGAAAACGCGAGGAACCAGGAACCAGCTTATTTGCATGTCCCTGGTACATCCTGGTGCGTTGCACCGCGAAAACACGACGTCGTATCTTCCATATAATGCTTGCACACGTATACAAACCTGGAAGACGGAACCCGAGTAAAAGGAAGTACCGGAATTCAACGACCAGCATCACATGCGTAAAGCTGCTTCACAAATCAACCACATTTTCACTTTTAATGCTACGTTTTATGGTAGAAATTTCAGCGTCCACATTTTCAGATATGTGAATTGACCAAATTGCAAATTTTTGAAGTGTTAAGTTAATCTTCTAAAGTTGTGGACTCTGAAGTTACCAATTCTTAAATACTCAAATCGTCAAATTTTTAAAGTTTGAGTACTCAGATTCCTAAATCCTTGAGGATCAAATTCACAACGTTTCAAATTCACAACGATCAAATTCTCAAATCTCCAAACTCTCATCCCCCTAAATTCTCAAATCCCCAAAATTCTCAACCCCCTAAATTCTCAAATCTCCAAACTCTCAAGCTCCTAAATTCTCAAATCCCCAAAATCTCAACCCCTTAAATTCTCAGCTCCCTAAAATCTCAACCCCCTAAATTTTCAAATCCCCAAACTTCTCAACCCCCTAAATTCTCAAATCCCCAATATCTCAACTCCCTAAATTCTCAAATCTCCAAAATTCTCAACCCCCTAAATTCTCAAATCACCAAAATTCTCAACCCCCTAAATTCTCAAATCCCCAAAATTCTCAAGCCTCTAAATTCTCAAATCCCCAAAATTCTCAATCCCCTAAGTTCTGAAATCCCCAAAATTTCAACCCTCTAAGTTCTGAAATCCCCAAAATCTCAAACCCCTAAATTCTCAAATCCCCAAAATTTCAACCCTCTAAGTTCTCAGCTCCCCAAAATCTCACCCCCCTAAATTTTCAGCTCCCCAAATACCTAAACTTCAAAACCAAATCCAACGCAAATTACCCTATAACAAAACTCCGCTCTCTAAAATTCCTCCATCGAACTTACGTATCTCCTACATCTCAATATCATCGATTCCTGAATTTGTCAACGATTCGAAAAGCCATAGTATCACGAAGAAACGAATAATCGTTGCATTGTTCGAAGAAAACGTTATCAGAAACGTTTCTTCGAATACGGAATTGTAGCACGGTGTTTTCATAAAGTATTCCGGAGCACGACTGCGTGAGCATTTACTTCGCTCGTTGTATATCATAGCTGGATAAAAGTTTTCGTTGTTTATTGCTGAAAAATACGGTCGGTCCGTATAGCGTGTTCGCGTCGGCGAAGAAACAAAAAGCAAAAAATAGTAGAGAATTAGTAAAATGTGGTTATAGTTAGAGGATTTCTGGGATGCGCGTGAAACATCGCGTTTCCCAGACGTCCTAGCACATTATTCATCGCGAACTCTCACCCCTTATATATCATTTTTAACTTTCGACCTACCTGATACCGACTCGATTCAAAGAATCATGTTTCGGAATATTTGACAAATTTTATGACGTGGTGCAATAATCGATTCCTTGACAATTTTGGTTTTGAGAAATTCTATATATTTTGATGAGACTGTAACCTTTAAAATTATATAGTATAATTTTGTGATACTTTTATGTCATCGAATTAGAGATGACATAAATTTGAAGCGACATATTATTAAATATTGAATATTATTGAAAAGTGATATTACTCAATATAGCTATTAAAAGACCTGTATTTATAATTATGTAAAAACTATTCTGTATAATTGTTAAAAACATTTTATTCAAAATATTATACTAACCTATGAACCCATTCCTATTATTCGCAAACTCGATAAATAATTCGAATGCAAAGTGTCAGCAAGAATCTATCGCAAGCACACAAAAACGATTTGAATGTTACAATGGGCTCCGATCGAAATATCCTAGCTGATACTAATTTCCTCGAGGGAAATCGAACGATCGACCGTTTTCAGGTGCACAGAAACCCCCCACGGAATCTCGAAATTGCTCCTTCATCTCTGGCCCGGGTAAAGGCGTCGCGACCGTGGTTCTGCGCGAGGCTATCTAAAATTCATGAATCAAATGGCAGTGGGACACGTTCGCTTAAAATTCCAATCGTATTCAAAATAAATAACCGGTTTCAACTCGACCACGTGTTTATGCAAGTTTAATTAAAAAGAAACCCCCGCGAATCGACGGAATTAATTGCGGTACGAATATTTAGAAACACTTTTTTTGTTCAAATACTCGATCGCCAGAAGGAGCGATTCATTTTTTGAACCATAAATTTTCAAACCAATTTGATAAATTGCTCGCTCAACTGTTTGTTCGAATGTTTACTTGCTCTAGACTCGAATTACATTTTTTTTAATAATGTGAAAAATTGTTTCTGATTTTTATGAACCACATATTTCAGTATTTTATGAAAGATATAAAGCTTTTTTTGTAGATAAGCTCGTAGTGAATATTTGCAAGAATATTTAGTTTCAAGTCATAACTTAAAACAGTTTGTTTGAAACTTCTTTTGATCTTCTTAAACCTGTCACTAACAAAGTTTAAATAAAAACTTGCTAACACAATACTTATCCAACAAAAATCGAATGCAACTGAGCTTCTCGATTTACCATTAACTTCTATCCTCCTTAAGGGTGTCTTCGTATCCAGCGAATTATAAATTTGTATCCAGCGTATATGAATGATACGAACATCCAAGAGGGTGAAATTCTAACAATCGCATCTCATCAAGGCGCGATAACCAAGGAAAAGTAACGCGAGTGGATGAAGTCTATCGCGGGGGGTGGCTCGTTAAGCTGAAAATTATGAGATAATTAATATGCGGTTCGTCGCCTTCGTCTCTCTGTCCTCATCCCCGTTCTCCACGCCCTTACGTGAACCTTCCCGTTCGCTTCGGTAAACCAAGTCAATACATAACGCAATTACCTGACAAGTAGATGGAGGTTGCCTGTGGCGGTGTATCAACGCAGGCGTTAACGCACCCCTTATTGCACGTGCAGCTGCACGTACGTGCATCTACCACCTACACACGCAGTTGCACGCGTGCACCTGCAGGATCGAGGATCCTGTCTTTCAAGGGGTTCTGAAGTCGAGAAATGCAACGAAGTCTCTCGTGTAATTATCAACCTACAGAACGATTTTCTGCGATGTAATAATGCAGAGACGGCAGCCATGTTTGCTTCAGTCAAACGCAGGATATTCGGAGAGGATTACATCTATCGATATAGATTTCGCGAACCAAATAGTTTTACTTGTGTAATGTGTTAGGTGCTTGTGGAAATTTCGTTGTAATTTGAATTCGTTTGAATGTAATAGGGCGTTTACACTGAGCAAACCTGGAGTTAATAAACCTTAAAAAGGTAGAAATAGAGGGTAGAGGGTAGAAGTCAAGCAACTTCAAATCCCCAATTTAAACGTTCCGAAAGTTCCTTAGAGTCTCAGAAATTCTGCAATTATAAAATTGAGATGTTCCCAGACAAATTCCAATGTGCTAAAAGTCTTAAAAATTCCTCAGAGTCTCAGACATTCTACAATTATAAAATTGCAATGTACCAAGACTAATTCCAAAGTGCAAAACTCCTAAAAATTCTACAAAGTCCCAGAAATTCTACAATTATAAAATTGTAATATACCAAAGTAAATTCCAAAGTGTTAAAAGTCCTAAAAATTCCTCAAAATTCCACAAATTCTAAAATTAGAAAATTGTATTATACCAAAACAAATTTCAAAGTGCTAAAAATCGTAAAAATTCCTACATCCCAAAGTCCCCAGACTTCTCAGAGATATTAACAGTTCAACGAACTATGATCGTGTGGGAAGATGATGTGCGTCGATACAATCCCACGAGATCCCGATGATTGTGGTTGATATTAATTGAAGAGTTCGCGTATCAGACAGGGTGGAAAACAGGGATGCGACTCTGATGTTGAATGGATACACTCGAGTCGAGGATTTAATGAAGAATCGTTCAAAGTTTGGTGGTTGTTCGAACACGGTTTTTTCAAGCACGCAATTAGAGTAATTGAGAGGTCTCGTTATTTCCACTGTGTGGAACTTCGGATCCTGGAATTGTTTACTTTGCTTCGAACGGCTGGAATGTCACGAAGCAGCGCTGTTTCGATCACTTCCGATATCTTGTTCAACCGTCGAACAAAAATTCATTACCCTACCGTTAAAAACCAATTAAACGTTGCCAATTGTTAATCCTGTGTTAATAAAAATAGATTAACCGTTTTTTCCCCCGTGGAAAGTTTCGATAAAACGTTTTTGGCAAATACTGCTTTAATATGAAATTTTTAGTAGAAACAGGATTTTCATCGTTTCTTGACATACGATCAAACGAGCTTGAATTTTTATCAAAACGATCGAAGCTTTCATTAAAAACATTCCGCTCGGTATTGAAATTTTTCTCATCTTTGATCCGATCACGTTATTGAAATTTCCGTCCTGTAGAGTTCTGTTATTGCGCTCGGTTTTCATTTTTGCTATAGGATTAATCGATTATTGATAATCATTCTAATACGCGGCAATTCATGTACGGGAAATATTAAACACAATATGCTGCAAAATACTGTCACAAATTTCTGCCCTTATTATCTACGTTTTCGATTAATTCGAAATTTAAACAGTATCTCACAGATGACACTTCAAAATATCGATATTAACGTATTATCATTAAACGACATAAAACACGAATAATATTAATGTTTCAGTATTATCAGCAAATATCAAGGACCCTAAAGTAGTAACGATATGAATATAATCGTCCATAAGTTTCCCGGTTAGCAACGATAACGAACGTCTCGTATTTACCCCATAACTCAAATTAAACGCCATGCAAGATACGTAACGCTTTCAAGATACGTGTGCACTAAATTGCGTGTCGCCAGAATCGTCGAGGTCGAGAAAATTTGCATGCACCTCGCCGAATGGTGTTTCCTGTCGTTCAGAAGATTCGCGTAGTGCAACTATCGACTCCTTACATTCATAATGCATCGCACGTGCATCGAGTCAATGCGATTACACGGCTGAACGGAGTTAAACACCCTCTTCGGGCCAAGCCTCCAATGACGTTTACGCATGATCGCGTCTCGGCTTATAGACTTCCTGTCTCGAACCTATTTCCGGTTGTTTCTTTTCAAAATTGCGATTCGCCTTGGATGAAACTCGAATCTGATACATATGGTTCCATTGTACGATGCAGTTTGCTGCTTGTTCTCGAATTCTGTGTGCAACTGAAAAGAGTTACTCTGCATAAAGGTTTCTACGCGAAACTTCTGCCATTCTACATGAAAATAATATTGGATAAAACTTGTTTATATGTCTTCAAAAAATGAACCTCAAATATTATTTCAAACATCTAAATATTACAAGAAAATTTGTTTGTGACAAGAAAAACAACAGCCACCCTCTTGCAGTTGTACCACAAAGAATAAAGAATAATTGATAAAAATTATACTGTAATTGTAATTCAAAATTGTCTTAAAAAAAATGAACCTCAAAATTATTTTAAACATCTAAATATTATATAAAAATTTTTTGTGACAAGAAAAACAACAGCCACCCTTTTGCGGTTGTACCACAAAGAATAAAAAATAATTAACAAAAATTATACTATAATTGTAATTCAAAATTGTCTTAAAAAAATGAACCTCGAATATTATCTCAAATATCTAAATATTACAAGAGAATTTGTTTGTGGCCAGACAAATAACAACCACCCCTTTCCAATTACACCACGAAGAGTAAAAAGTAGTTAACAAGAATTGTATTATAATTGTAATTGAAAATTGTGAAGAGCGATTTTAAATTATATAGGTAAATATGATATTATTTGTGGCTGCTAATCTGTTGGCTGGTCATCAACACGTTAATTGCAAGAAGTTGCGAGCGCACGTCTAATCCAAAGGATCGATGCATCGGCAAGTTATCCTCCTGAAACTTCCCTAGGATACACAGGATGTGTACGCAGTAGAAGCAGCGTGTTCTCGTATATCCTGGCCGATATCGGCTTCCTGTGGGAGTACACACACGTTTTGGCAACATGGTTACGCGGATCACTGAAGTTCGACACGCTGCTCGAATAACGAGAGGCCAATAGAAAGCACGCTTGAATCTCTGGTCCATATTGACCGATTGATGGAAAACCATCTTCTCATGGTTACAGAGTGTGCCCCGTTTAACGCGACCCCATTTGCTATTCTCCCAACGTGGAAAATAAACCGTCCAAGATTAAAAATCGTCTTATAAAAATATACTGCAACTTGATGGAAATTTGAAGTATTCCTTCTTGTAATAGAAAAATATATTTCAACTTGATGGAAATTTGAAGTATTCTCCTAATAACATGCATATTAATTCATTCATTCGATGTTCCTTCAACGAAGATATCTTCTGTAAATACATTGTTACAGAATAATTATACATACAATTATCTTCCGTATAAACAGAAGATCAGGAAAAGCAAACAACTGCGAAAAAGATCACGTAGCAAACCGTAGAAGGGAAGGAAGTTTGTTTAATTAGAAAGGAGACTAGGTAGAAAATGCAGGTATACACCGACGGAAGTATGCCGAATGCATAATTAAGTTGAGCTTCAGCTGCAAGGTATTTAGGTCTGCTCGAATAACCCGAGAAAGTTGGCAACTTTTGATATCGTGATGGAAATTTGAAAAATGCTGCTCTGTTTTAACGAGAACTTTAAGTATGACATTTGCAACCTATCGCTAAACTGTACAGCGTCCGAAACATCTTCGATCTCTCGTTATTTCGCCGCTACGAGACCCGAATGTTCAGAGGAACGCTTCTAATTTAGATGTTAGACCGAAACGTTGATATTTCTCAATTCGTAACAGACGAGGAAACGGACACACGTATTTGGAAGGAAACTTTTGATCAGTCGAGTGTGCGAGTGGATGATGGCTGGCGAGACGATAGCCAGAGGAATCCACGAATTTTATATAGTCCAGAATGCACCAGGAGAGAAGAGACGACCGGGAAAAACGCCGGCGGGCTTCCATGCCAGCCCCGGGATTATAATAATTCGCGTCACTGCATCCAATTTCAATTTACCTTTGGCTGGGTTGAACGCGTCGCCAGAAAGCCGAGACTACTTCGTTAACTGGACCTCCGTGCTCTGCGTCTCGGATCAACGTTCTTTTTTTTTCGGTCATAAGTAACTGATACCATTTAACTTTCGCGAGAGAAAAATTGAGACTGAGAATAGGAAATGTGGGAGAAACGCGTTCACGAACTGGGAACTTTTATAGTTGGGAGTTGTTTGGTGGTTTAAAAATTTAGAGATTCGGGAGTACAAAAATTTAAGAACATAAAAATTGTTGAAATTTTGTTACTTTTGAAGCTGGAAGAATTTGTAGTCTTCTATATAGAGATTTTGATATTCTACTTCCACGCGTGAATTCTCTTTAAAAAACAACATCTCTTCCAGACGAGAGACAATTACATTTAATAAACGAATTTGATTTGACAAGAAATGAAGTAAATGTAGGTAATAATTGGTAACATTAAAATACGTAATTTGCAGTAGAGTATTTATGAAAGTAAATTCGTAGATAAGAGGGTGGGTTAATGCCACCGTCGACGCGAGCTACAATATCCGACGAGGAAATATTAAACGGGCTATTTTCCGTGTACTCTGCACGTTCGCAGCGTGACGAGCCGATTAATAGCGGAAACAATATCCGATCTCCATTTACGGTCTGAAAAATAACAAAGAAGCTGCGGAAAAGGGAAAAATGGTGAACGTGGTATGAGAAGGGTCGAAGTAACGGGAAGAAGAGAGACAGATTCGAAGATACAAGGTGGAAGAGCGAAATGGAACGAGTTGGAGAAATTCTATGGTGAAGCAACGTGCAGGCAGTGATTTGCGGCTGGTCCTCCGGGTATTTCCATGGTCTCGACAAAATAAATTGTTGTTTCCTCTTGAGAATTCGAGGAGGACGAATCCGGTACCCGCGAATGCCCCGAACAATATCGTTTGTACCTTCGAGCTAAAGGGGTGGCCCTCCTCTTCTTCTTCTTCTTCTGCTTCTTCTTCTCCTTTCCCCTCTCTCTCTCTTCAACCGTCCGACACTAAAATTTATGATACGTCGCGCATTTATATTCCCACACCTTCCATAAATTTTACTTTACGCGCATGTAAGTGGCTCCACTTTTGTTCATAGATATCTACGACTGTCAGATTTATGTCCGCGTACGTGCCACGATTCGATGCCCGAGACACGGTAGAGGCGGGCACGGAAATGGAAGGATACTATCCTGTTATCGAGTGATAAAGCTGCCGAATCGTCTCTATTATACGCTATCGGCTTTCTTAGTTAAAGCTAGAATCACGGTTTCGACAGTTCGCCTTCGTTTTTCCCACTTTGCCGGTAAATCAAATGTTTGCCACGTCGAATTGAAGAATCAAACAAATCGGAATTTCGACTTGCGATTCTTGAGAAAAATACGTATTGATTACACTCGTCATCAAATTATACCGTGGCCCAATTTTTTATCTAATAATAAAACAGTAATAAACAGGAACACATTAGGTTTAATTATTTCGATTGAGTACTTTAACGTGTAACTCTTAAAAGAAAAATAATTTAAAGAAGTAAGGAATCTTTATTTTAATCTTGAAATTAATAGAATTTTTAAATGTGCTACCCTATATATTTGTTTATATGTTTCATTTAATTTATTGAGCGAGCGAGACGAAAGCGAGCGAAGATCTTATACTTGACTTAGCAACTTCTTTGTCCGCGTTTTTCTTTGCACCATTCAACCAATTTTCATCAAATTTTGCACGCACATGCGTATGTACATCCAGATGGACATAGAAAAAAGAATTTTTTAAAAGATATAAAACTACAAAGTATTGCATATAGAAATAATGCAATTTATGGACTAAAAAATTAGCGTCCATCTAGCGGCGAAACTGCGAACTAAACTGAAAAAATGTATGTCCGAACACGCAGTAAAGGGGTCAAATAAAAATTGATTTTCTGGGCTTAATAGGCAGAAAAATGAATAACTTATTCAACAAAAATTGCTTTAAAATGTCTAAGGAAGCATACTACGTCGTCAAAGTTGCGAAATATTTCTTTTTATATTTTTCCTTATCGCGTGTACGGGTTAAAAACCATATCCCCGACCTAGTACAATAATAAAAGACATAATTTTGCAAACTAAATCTTTGCAATCTAGTTTACTAATTAGTAAACTAGAGGTTTCATTTCTTCTTTCTTACAAATTTATATAAAAACCCTTCAAATGATACTATTGGCACCATCTACCACTCAGCAATAAAAACAAAACAGAAAATCACTATTTTTACAAAAATGCCTCACTCTTGCCTCCTTAGATGAAAGTAAAATATTCTATAATTTCAATACAATTCAGTAATGCAGAAGAATAAAAAATTTTTTTAAATTATATTGAGCTAACAATGAAGCCATCTATCGATCAAGTATAGTACTATCTGGACCAAGTTTTTCTCCCAGCGATAAAATAGAAATCTACAACACTCAGAATTCATAACTATTCGTAATATAAAATATTCTTAATATTCAGTCAACCTGACTACAAGATCTTATCTCGTTCACTGTTACATGTATAAGTCTATAATGCTTTATATTACAAGTGCTGATCAAGTATCAATTCACAAAAGTTTAATTTTCGCGGGTCTGTCATTACGCAACGCCACTGTGGTTTTTATAATACATTCTATTGCAACTTTCCTATCTATGTTTACTAGTACGCATGGCTGTCAACGTGAGAACAAAATTGTTTTAATTGCCCTTGGGAACACTAAATTAACCGAATTTACCGACGTTACAAGATAATTACATATTTAAAGTGAACAGAGATTTATGCAATTACTCGATATCAAATATCGTAAGATATTTCTAAGTTCACTTATTGAATCGTTTCGTCTGAAATCAGTGTATGCAGTTCGTGCACAATTGGTGGTCACGTTGAATCATCGGAAGTAATTGTCAATCTAAACTCTTTGAAGGCACAAGATTGAGCATTATGTGCGCGAAAATGGCTTTTCAGCATCAGGCTGGTACTGCTATGAAATGCTTAAGTGTACGTATATCTTATAGTAAATTAATTCTAAAACTGGGCGTTATATCAACAATCGTTTCGTTTCTTTGGAGCATGCTATGTGATAATATCATTTTTCTATAATTTCTAATAACGTCATACCTATAAAAAGTTCTTATTAATAACTGCATATTATTCCAGATTTAATTTAGCAATCCTATAATTATTTAGTACCATGAATATTATAATTTTAGATACCGATTACTTTGCACAAGGAAACAGAAGTCGATGAAAATGGTGAAGAAGTAATGAAATGTGGTTTTAAAATAGGAGGTGGAATTGATCAAGATTTCAGGAAAAGTCCACAGGGTTATACGGATAATGTAAGTTAATGTGATATAAGCATTGTATATATTTGCAGGTTATTTATACAAATTGTTTTAGGGCATATATGTTACTGAAGTACATGAGGGATCAGCAGCAGCAAAAAGTGGTCTCCGAATGCATGATAAAATTTTACAATGCAATGGATATGACTTTACGATGGTAACTCATAAGAAAGCAGTATCGTATATAAGGAAACATCCAGTATTAAATCTATTAGTAGCCCGTAAAGGAGTAACCAGTACTTAATTACCAAATGAAGTATCTATTTGGTCTAAGGAAAGTATTTATTTCATCCTATACGTTAACAAAGTCAATTTATTCTAACTACGTGTCTACCAAATATCAAATTAGATTATGATCAATAGTAAAGTATTCTTCAGTTAACTTTATAAATGCAAACTGATAAAATTCTTAATATTTTATTTTTTATTTTATAATTGTATCAGTAACAGGTGTCAAAAACTTCATTTGAGATAGGGACACGATGTTAATTCGTGCATGTTCAATAACATTTACATTTACTTTGGGAACATAATGATTATCTCTCGTTACAGTAGACATAAGATATTAAAACGGTAGTTTGATATATATGTATAAAAGCCCTGTTACGATTCATTATTGTTGTTGATAAGGATAACAGTATGTAAGTGTTTTTTAATAACTCGTGATAACTAATAACACATTATTGTGTGTAATTGTGCTTGAAAAACATAATTTACGTATTTACGTGTGAAAATCATGCTATCTAATGTTTGTTGTATATCAAAATTTTCATCTATATTTCTTGTGCCAAACAGTAGCTGCTACGTGGAATCCATATGAATATTTCTCGTCATTGTGTATATATTTATATACAAAAAAGTTCCATAAGCAAATCTATTTAAATGAAGAACAAATTTTGATCAATTTCAATCAAAGAAATAGTTGTATGGATAAAAGTTATGATATTTTAATGCTTTAAGTATTTCTACATTGTAAAATATAACAAAAATGCCAAAGCATAATGAAGTTACACTAGTTTAGATACACAACATACTTTTTACAAAATTTTGTATTTCTAGTATATCAGTACACTATCATAAGATTTATACAAAATATTTCGAATTTACACATTTAAAGTATTCTTTATCTATTGAAACAGTTATACAATAAACATTGTTTCAATACTTTTAACAAGTATACACCTAGGGTATACATAATTTATGTGAATAAGTATTAAGATACATTGAACTACTGCATTTAAGTGCATTTGAGAACAAGTTTTATTAAACTAAAATGAAAATCATTGAGACTGTTCACTTTAAGACCAACAGAAGTATTAAATTTTGTATTTTGTAACTTTTAACTTTACCCAGTACTGAACGTTTCAATGCATTTATACATGTTCTTACAAATAAGAAAAACAAATTTGTATTTTATCTTCCGTAAATTGGTTCTATAAGTATCATAAGTGAAACAAAAGGAACAGTTCCTGTAATACATATAACTTTCTTTCATATCCTGAAGTTTTAAATACAATCACGGCAAAAATGTCAAACCAGTTCATAAGGCATAGTATAATATGTTGTCATAATTTTATAACTAGTCTACTAACAGGAAGGAATTTAAACAAAATTGTAAACTGTAAATTATTACGTGTGCAATCAATATGCATGCACCCTAGTATTATAAGATTTTTGTATAGAATCCTGGTGTGACAAATTATATGCATTAGTTCGATCAACTAAGATAAATATCATGTTATTTATTACCAAAAAAGATGATTAATATAGAGAAATATGAAAAAAGATATCTATTGTTTATTATTTAATAGTAAATAAACGTCCTACAACATCCTATACAAAGTTTTATGTATTTGCATGTAACTCTTATTTAATATTTCAAAGAATAAAAAGCAGAGAAATTGTAATTAAAAATTCCTTTTGTAATTTTTAACTCGCAATATAATTTTGTTATTAAATAGTTAATTTGTTAAGTGATTAACAGATAGTTGCTCAATCATATGATGCCCAAACAATGTAGTAAAGGCCATTTTATTTGCTGTATATTTTTTAATAAAATATATTTAATTTATTACTATCAATAAGTAATTATTTATCTTTTATCTTACTTAATTCATATAAGTGAAATTATAAATATATTATTATAATATTGCTTTATTCATTTAAATCTCGCTTGAAAACGCGCCATAATGATGTGACGCTGACGCGTGGTGACGTGTCTAGAACTCTCTACGTGGATGGTGTATGTGTGACACGTCGTTAGCTACTCTTCTACCTCCTACTGCCAGTAAACGTTTAAAGTAATTTGAAGGAACACGTTATCAGAACGTAACGCGACTTCAAACAGTGATTTTACTTGAATATTTCGGACGTGTTAATTATACTCGTATAATTATACATACGGTTAAAAAGTAAAGTAATTCAAGATCTTTATTAAATACAATTCAGAAGAAACAACAGGTTATTGTACAGCAAATTTGTTGTGATCATCTGGTACTTGTTCAAGATTTTAAATTAAAAATATACAATGGTAAGTAATTTAGTAGAATCTGGAATAGAAAAAAATTTTCTCGATATTTATGGTTATATTTTGTTTGTTTTTATAAGCCTGCCGCACCTAGTGCAACTTCGGTCGGAGCCGCGGGGAGATCACCAAGCAAAGCCATAGCACCTAGAACAAGCGGTAGCGGTACTGTCAGGCAAAGGAAAACTGCCACAACTACTTCAACCAGAAGTAGAAATACAGGTGCTGGCTCTGATGGTATGTGGAGGTTTTACACAGATGACTCCCCTGGCATTAAAGTGTAAGTAAATACAACATTGTTTTGGAAAAAAAATGTTACATACACAAAGGCTTGTAGCTTCTATTGTATTACTGTTAATGAATTAGAGTTTAATGCTAAATATTTTCTATCCATAAAGTACAAATTCGAATAATCAAAGTTAAAAATATTTTATTGATAACACAATATGTTTACAGAGGACCAGTACCGGTGCTCGTGATGTCCCTGCTCTTCATTGCATCTGTGTTCATGCTTCACATCTGGGGCAAATACACTAGATCTTAAAATTGAATGTGGTTTACAAATATATCTAAAGAATTGGTGCGATGAAAGAGGAAAATGTGGAATAACTAAGAACAGATTTAAAAAACTTAAGCCAGTCATACTCAGAAGGAATGTGGATATCAAGAAGGCTTACTATGTATATTTTTAATATGGTTTCTTAATTGATTTAAGGAAATCCGAGCCCTGCTCGTCGTACATTGCATTTTCATAAGATGGATCTCTTGAACAATGCACTTTTTATCGCGAAACAAAACAGAAATTTAATGCGCGATCATAAATATTACCATTGTAATCGTTTACTTTCATGGAACTGAATTTTATAACATTTGTAAAAAGATATCTTGAAAAAAATTGTATTTGTGCATAATAAGCGATCGACACGGTACTGATTGTCGTTCAGTATTGTTGATCATATACTGGTTATTGTTTGTAAAGTTACTATTACGATGATATACATGTACAATATTAAAATAAATTATTCTTTGTCCAATTAGATGTATCAAGGTATGAAACTGATTCTTTTCATGTTCATTTCTTTGCGCGAGATTCCCGAAGAGATCAACTTCAATGTCCCTAAAAGATCTTTCAAATTCATTGTCTTCTTCACTACAATGCGAGCAAAAAGCGATTTTGTAATGCGCCATGTTTCATTTAACTGGAAACTCATTTGCTGTCGTGTATACGTATTGATTTCATTCTGAATGCGCGCAGCTTGCGGCGCTCTCCGAAAAGGAATTAATCCGGATAAATTAAACAGCGTAAACAATCGCTTCATTGTGAAAACAGCAAAACATTCCCTTACTAAGATATTACCAATACAATTTTTTCAAACTCGCATATTTGTACAAATATCAATTAATTATAAATATAATATGAATATGTAAATAGAAAAGTTTTGGTACGTTATTAATATTTTGTTATATTAGAAATAAGTATTTCAAATGTTCAATGTTAAGTGTATGTACTTAAATACAGTATACATCAACGCTAAAGAAACGCATAAAAGCTAATAATTCTCGGGAGACCTTGCTTCAGGTGATAATCAGTATCTGAATCAAGAAACTCAATAGGTAGACACCATAGACTACCGACTAGAGGGAGACACCTAATGCGATAGAAAAGGACAGAGCTAGAAGGCGTCTGTACAGCATCGAGCATAGTGCACTCCTCTTGCAAAAATGGTGAGCTTGCATAGAATACTTTGTAGAATTGCAATTTTAAGAATTTTTAAATTTGATAATTTGGAACATTCTCAAAATTAGAAGTTGTGGAATTGGAAAGTGTGGAGATTTGAATATTTGGAATTTTGGGAATTTTGGATTTAAAAAATTTAGAAACTGAAGCACTTAGAATTTTGGAAATATAAAATTTAGGCGCTTAGAATTTTGGAAATGTATCATTTTGAAAATCTGAGAATTTGTGATTTTAGAAATTGTCAAGTATAGAAATTTAGAAACTTGAAAATTTGGAAATGTGTAAATTTTTTTGACCTCTTCTTTCTTTGTATCAATATTTTCTTTGAGAAAAATATTATTTATACCAAATTGCTATCCCTACTCTTACGTCGCCATTTTCCTGAGAATAAGGTTGCAATGCCTTGAGCTATACAACGATACGCTCACAGTTCGACCTCGTAGCACGTGATCATGGGTTTCTCTTCTCGTTTTAGACACGACATTGAATCCCCTCGTAGTCCTGCCACTGCGTGTCGTCGCGGGTGGAACGTCGAGCAAGTCCACCCGTATTGTCAGTTGCTGCAATGAGACTCCTCTCTTTCGAGGTAAATCGTCGTTACTTCTTAACCAGTATACATTACACTTCGACTACTTCAGGCGGTTTTCTAGCCACAGACAGGGTGTCTCCGCGTACCGACGATTCTCCTTCAAATTTCTTCAATATTTTCATTCATACTTACAGTGATTAATATACCTTTCATTCGTGCAATCATTTTCTATATACAGTTAAAAAATTTATAATTAACGATGAATATTTTTATTGACGAATTAAATTTGTGAACAGTGCTGACATTCTTATGGTTGTTAATATTGAAGAATGATAACAGTTTGTAATGGTTACAAAATAACAGTAGTGAACTGGGTAGTTTGATTGATTGATGTTTTAAGTAATCGTTCGCTTTCCTATTGTTCGGAAGATTTGAAGATTTTGAAAATTCAACTCATGGTTGTACAATGCAAAAATTTCGTATCGCGAGTTTCAAGACACGGTGAGTACGGAACTTTTGTTTTTTTTTTTAAATTTTGATGACTGAAATTATATTTTTTTATCGTGGTACATGAAAATAAAAGGTAGTTCGAGTATCGTGGTTATCGACAATGAAGGTAAATGTGATTTTCAATGATTTTCTATCTTATGTGAGATTAATGAATTATGCGAACTGCATTGCGACGCGAAGCGTCGCGGAAACAAGTTAAATGCGATAAGATTGATTAAAATCTACTTACGAGAGTTAAAAAGTGCACAATAATAAAAGCATAAGAATAATTTTTATTTTCAAACGACAAATATTGTTTATAATTTTTTTAATGTAGTAAACGTATATAATATACAGTTTTAATTTATATTTAAATTGAAAGCTATATATGCGATTTATTTAATTCTTAACGTAAGGAAGTAGAGTTTTATTAAAAAGTACCATTATTATTTCGATATGTATATTCTTATTTAATACATGCTACTGTGCTGTGTACAAGACACAGCATAATCGATAAACGGAAAGTATCAACATGCTGGTTATACATGAAATAAAATAGAACCATAAAAATATCAAGTGTCAAGTTTCAGTATTAATACACCTATGGTATTGTTAAGACTGCATGTACTAGCATAGCAAATATTTTCTATAGTGGGCACGTATTACTTGGAGAATAAACACTGAAATTTAAAGTACACATTCAAACTATCTTATGGAATTTGTCGGACAAATTGAAAGAGAAATAAATTTAAATAATTATTTCTTCAAATTTAGGATATTTGACATTAGTAATTTAAAAATTTTCAAATTTGTAAATTTTCAAAATCTCTAAATTCCAAAATTTAAAAATTCTGATTTCCCAAATTTTCAAAATTTCCTAATTCCAAAATCCTAAAATTTTGAATTCTCAAATTTTCAAAATTTCTAATTTCAAAATCCTAAAGTTCCAAATTCTCAAATTTCCAAAATCTCTAAATTCCAAAATCCTAAAATTCCAAATTCTCAAATTTCCAAATTCTCTAAATTCCAAATTCTCAAATTTTCAAAATCTTTGAATCCCAAACTTCTGAAATTCTAAATTCTCAAATTTTCAAAATCTCATTGCCACATTTCGAAATTTAAAAATTTGTAAATAGCCGACTACCTACAATTTGAAATTGAGGATACCCGCGTAAACTTCCTTCCCTCCTGACAAATTACAAAATTTGACCTAGTTTATTAGCAAACAGTGATCATCGAAAATAAGAAAATTTTTGTTTTAAGAGTGATTATAAATTCACGTTCGTTAGCAATATTAACGGCTTAATTAACGATTCCAGATTCGTAAATAGTTCATCGAGCGGAGGGGCGGGTAATCAACGAGGATCAATGGCGGTCGATATTTTGGACGAGGACCACTTCGCGGTGAGCGCGATCGTCACCGTCGGTATGCAAATTATCTTCTTCACGATCGCAGCGACCTTCCAACTGGACAAATTGACGGACTTTGCCGGCGGCACAAACTTCATCATTCTTGCCCTTCTCACTTTCTTTCTCGGCCAAGTGGGCAAGGTATTCTAATTATAAACTGTGTCCGTACACCAAAAGAGTGTGCACAGAAACCTAGTAATAAGAATTCTGCATTGTAAAGCTACAAAATATTTGTTTCCACTGCGAGTATTTATTTCTGTATATCCGTTTGTTTACAAAAGTTTTGTGGCTACTAAAAACGGAACATTTAAGAGTTTCATTTATATGGTTATTGATCTAAAATATGTTTTTCAGCCTTATGACAGCAGACAACTTATGGTAACAGTATTTGTTTGCCTATGGGGCTTTCGTTTATCTGCATATCTGCTGTACCGGATTATTAAGATTGGACGTGATAAGAGGTTCGAAGATCGTCGCAGTAATGTAATTCGTTTTGCAGTATTTTGGACATTTCAGGTAATGAGAATAAATTGTTTAATTGTCATGAGTATCTGTGTACTGAAATGTGATTATATTTTTAGGCTGTATGGGTGTACGTGGTGAGTTTACCAGTGATCATCATCAATTCACCACGACATAAAATTCCACCTGCTCCCAAGACTATGACACCATATGACAGTGCTGGTACTGGACTATTTGTGACTGGGTTGCTTGCTGAAACCTATGCTGATCTCCAGAAATTCTCCTTCAAACAAGATCCTGTAAATAATGGCAAATGGTGCAACGATGGTATGGTCAAACACTTGTAGATAGTTCTAAATGTTAGTTCTTTGCTAATAGACCTTTTGTGTTTTATGTTAGGACTGTGGCGATTGTCTAGACACCCGAATTACTTTGGAGAGATCGTAGTCTGGTGGGGTATCTTTGTGATATCATTGAACGTAATTGAAGGAGCCGAATGGGTAGCTATAGCATCTCCGATCTTCACGACGTTCATCATTCTATTCTTGTCCGGAATGCCTCTATTGGAAAGAGCTTCCGACGAGAGATACCGCGAGTAAGTGTCTGCTTTGAGGTATTTACGGACTTCCTGGTATCTACTTTCCAGACTTACAAGTTACTATAATCGCCACGTTTCTGGGATTCTAAATGCTTGATCGTTTTACAGCAATGCAGAGTATCGCTACTACAAACAGTCCACATCGCCCTTGATACCGATACCGCCGTCAATCTACGTAGAGGTGCCACATTTCCTCAAGTTTCTCTTCTGCTGCGAATTCCCTTTGTACGATTCATTGGACGTGAAGCCACGAGCAGCTGTCACCGAGTCGACGTCCATAAGTCTTGCTGCATCCACGTAGCTATAGCCACACGCCGGACGTCAAAGTTCTGAATCCGGCGTGCAATCAAGCGTCACGGCCACGGCCAGCACAGCCTTTTAACGATGCTATTAAGATCCTTTACGTTTTACTATTTGTGTCTCACTCGCTTGAGAGTAAAACTCGCAAAATTTAGAGTTTATTCATGTCCATGTAAACTTTCCAATTTGAAACTATATACATTTGTGTTAGTAAAACGTGAGAAATGATTACTATCATATGGTACTTTCAAAGGAAGCTGAAAATCAAACATACTTGAATATATTCTCTATGAATTTTTTGACGATTTCTAATTTATATAAGAAAGAGTTTAAAATATATTTGAACGTATACAACGTTGAAGATCTTGATTGTACTACCTCGAATCAGATGTTCTTGATATTGAAATCAAGTTCATCGCGATAGTTAGATTGATAGATACCAAATTAAATGTATAATAGTTAATTCCAGAGTCGAAACTATATGTATATATATATAGTTTACGCTGAAACTTCGTACAAAGCAGTTGAGTAATTTCATTTTGTAAAATGCAGTATACCTTAGTTGTATTCCAAAAATAAATTGTAATATTTATGTAGCCGTATTGGTTGCACTACAACAGCAGTTTCAGGATAAAATTGAAAATATTTTTGGATCAGTAGGGACCACACGCACAATTATATTAATTGCTTATGTATAGTTTTACATGCGTAGATGTAAACTTAACTTTGGAAAAGAGACTTACAAGCGAAATAAGACTTGGAAGAAACATTAATGAAACACGAGAAGAAGGCAGTTGTTACTTAACAATTTCTTCCCAACTCTTGCTTGCCATCAAGTTATAAATCCGTTAAAACTCGTACTAAATCAAATCTTGTTCCAAAGAAATATTTAAATAAAAATTTTGACGTAAGTTAACGTTTAATCTGAATGTAATTTATTGTAAAAAATAAGAGCCTGTTTGAATGACATTGAATGACTGTGCATAATTTAATTGTAGCACTTAATTATAGCAATATAAAACATATCCTAATGCCGAGTAGAAGACTATTAAAGAACAAAGGCATGAATAAAAGAAAAAATTAATTATCGTAAGCTGTGTTCTTTTGAAATATCAATCACTTTCAGATCTAATATTTCTAAATTCTTCTTATAAATAAGAAAAGGATTATATCGAACACTTTAAATGACTAATTTGTCAAATAATTAAACACGACGCGCTTTAAAAAGAATGCAGCTATAGATGAAAATTGTCCGCCAAATTATAAATAAAATGTTACATTGTAAACGATCCTCTGAGATCGTTTCAATCGTTTGTTGTTATGTAAATCTTCAGAATTTTAGATAATAAAGAAAAGTTGATTCAATCGTATTTTTATTTTATTCTAAATCCTTTATTTTTTTATCCGTTCATTCTTTGCATACGATAATATACAATAGACATCTCACTATGATAAATTTAGCGGTAGAATTAAAAAATTGATCCGCAGCATCTAGCGCATGGTGTTCACCAGCTGCTCCTGGTAGCAGGATCGCAGAAAAGCGAGGAGGTATACGAACAGAAGAGGTATCCGTGGATTAAAATGGCTCCTGGTTAAAATAGCTAAAGAGAAATAATTTATTTCTTAATCTAATTTAAAAATAAATTATAGTAATAACTTTTAAATAAGGTTTTTAAAAGTGTTTTGCATGTAATTAATAAATTTAGAAAAATTGATTCGATGGATACATATTCATGTTAAGATGTCCGAAGTATCGAAAAATCTGTCGGTAAAACTGAAAATTTGATCAGCGCCATCTAGCGGATGTTTCCCAAACCTTACTCCTGGTAGCAGGATCGCAGAAAAGCAAGGAGGTATCCGGAGGTGGCAGGAGGTTCCCGCGCAAATTCGCGCATGCGCGGTAGGACCTGACTCCCACCACCAATCCAATATGGCGTCATAGATACATCGAAGTAATGACGAATTAATTAATTAATTACTCGTTTTCTGAATATAATTTACACACTTTCATGGTCACAAAATGTTCGTCAAATTTATTTTAACACCTTTATACAGAATTAGTTAATCAAATATCGTAGTAGAATTATTAGTATTGATATTTATTAATAATTAATTCCTTTGAAATAAAATCTTCAAAAATAATGCGTTAGAAAATAGACAATAATTCAGGGATTATTTTGCAATCATAAAAATGCATGAATTGTGCTTAGAAAATGAGTAATTAATTATTTGTTATCGTCAATTTCAATTACTCCGGGAGACGCCATCTTGAAAAAGGGACGTATTTCTAGCTCTACCGCGCATGCGGTAGAAAAATAATTTTTATCGTTTTTCCAGGTTAATACACGTTAATATACCTCAAATTACTTCAAGAAGCAATTCTAATTCGCTTTGGAATGTTCTAAATGTGTTAATAACTCGGAAATGTTGATAAATCCATGAATTGTATCTTTGCTGTAGTTTCATTAGTTTCTGGGTTCCACCGCTAGACAGCGTAAGTGCATTCGCAGCCAGTGCGCGCGAAAATATGAAATTTAGAATACGGAGAGCAAGATTCCCAAAATTCCTTCGAATTATTTTTGTCATATTATGACAATATAACCTATGTTCAGTATAACCTATTATTACACATACTACTACTGTAATTATGGATAGAACTATTATTATTATTATTATTATTATTATTATTATTATTATTACTCTTATTATTATCAATATAACATATGTTATTACCCATATTACGACAATTATTATCGCTGGAACTGTAATTATTCATACTAATCTTATTATTATCAATATTACTACGCATATTACTACTTTTATCATCATTATCCTTATTATTCTTATTATTATCAATATTACTACGCATATTACTACTTTTACCATCATTACCTTATTATCCTTATTATTATCAATATTATTACGCATATTACTACCTTTATCATCATTATCCTTATTATCCTTATTATTATCAATATTATTACGCATATTACTACCTTTATCATCATTATCCTTATTATCCTTATTATTATCAATATTACTACGCATATTACTACTTTTATCATCATTATCCTTATTATTCTTATTATTATCAATATTACTACGCATATTACTACTTTTATCATCGCTGGAACTGTAATTATCCTTACTACTCTTATTATTATCAATATTTCTACGCATATTACTACTTTTATCATCATTATTCTTATTATTCTTATTATTATCAATATTTCTACGCATATTACTACTTTTATCATCATTATCCTTATTATTCTTATTATTATCAATATTACTACGCATATTACTACTTTTATCATCGCCGGAACTGTAATTATCCTTACTACTCTTATTATTATCAATATTATTACGCATATTACTACTTTCATCATCATTATCCTTATTATTCTTATTATTATCAAAGTTATTACGCATGTTACTATCTTTATCATCATTATCCTTATTATCCTTATTATTATCAATATTACTACGCATATTACTACTTTTATCATCATTATCCTTATTATCCTTATTATTATCAATATTATTACGCATATTACTACCTTTATCATCATTATCCATATTATCCTTATTATTATCAATATTACTACGCATATTACTACTTTTATCATCATTATCCTTATTACTCTTATTATTATCAATATTATTATGCATATTACTACTTTTATCATCGCTGGAACTGTAATTATCCTTACTACTCTTATTATTATCAGTATTATTATGCATATTACTACTTTAATCATCGCTGGAACTGTAATTATCCTTACTACTCTTATTATTATCAATATTTCGACGCATATTACTACTTTCATCATCATTATCCTTATTATTCTTATTATTATCAAAGTTATTACGCTTATTACTATTTTTATCATCATTATCCTTATTATTCTTGTTATTACCAATATTATTACGCATATTACGACTATTATCATCGCTTGAACTGTAATTATCCTTACTACTTTTATAATTATCAATATGATTACGCATATTACTACTTTTATCATCATTATCCTTATTATTCCGATTATTATCGATATTATTACGAATATTACGACTAATTATCATCGCTGGAACTGTATTATTCTTAGTACTCTTATTATTATCAATATAACCTATATTATTACCCATATAATTATTATTATTAATAGTAATAATCGATTTTTAATATAAATAATCCTTATTACTCTTATTATAATCAATATAACCTATATATTACCCATATTACTATAATAATTACCGCTCACACTATAATTATTATACTTATCGCTCTTATTATTATCAATTTAACTTATATCACTATCCATATTGTTGCTTCTATTATTGTTATAACTATTATAAAGAGTAGTCATCCATTTTTAATATAAAAATAATCCTATTTACTCTTAATATTACCAATAAAACCAATATTATTAAGCATATAACTCTTCTTATAATAGTCAGAACTATTATTATTATCATTATCCCTCTTATTATTATCAATATAACTTATATTATTCCCCATATTACTGATACTATTATCGTTGGAACTATAATTATTATCCTTGCTACTGTTATTACCATCAGTCTGGGCCAAAGGTTAGGTTATATTAGGTTAGGTCTGGGTCTAAGGTTAGGTTATATAAGGTTAGGTCTCGGTACCTAACCTACCTAACCTTTTTTTTTTTTTTTTTTTGTTTAAGGAAGACAGAAATCCAGTAACGGACACCTGGGAAGATAGCCCAGATAGTGTGAGACTCCCGCTTCCGACGCCCCTAGAAGAGGGACGGTTTCCACGGCCTACTCACTAAAACTGTCTCCCGCCCCCACCACAAGGGTGGAGGGTGGCGGCAACCCGCCAAGGCTCCCGTATCGTAAACGACATAGTCCCCTTGGTCTAGGCCATCGCTCGCTGTTGTGAAAGAAGGACTCTCCCCCCCACCCCTCGCGAATGTGTTCCATGTGTGAGGAATGGATGCCCTCAACCAAAGAGATTTGACCCGAGAGGCACGTCAAGAACTAGGGGAGACTCCCGTGCGTGTAGCACCGATCTCCAGCTGAACTTGTAACGTCCACTCGGCGCCTCCTCTCGGTGGGCGAGAACATACGGCAAGAAACCGCGACCTCTCCCCACCATTTCGCACCTATGTGTCGCTGTCGACTTGGTATTAAAGGTAAGTATGTAGGGTAAGTCTAACTCTGTTCGCTAAGCTATATTCGTTATTTCCGCCCCCGCCCCCGCAAACGGTATTCTGACTGCTATTGTTGTTTCTGTACTATGCTTTCTAGTTGTCCTATATTTGTTCCTTCTAGGGTAAGTCTAGCTCTGTTCGTTTCAGCTATATTCTCGTTTCCCGCCCCCACCCCCGCGCCCCCGCCCCCACAACACTGTTCCTGACTGTTATCTTATCTCCGTATACCCTTACTCTTATCTCATTACGCCGAACCCTAATTTCATTTTCCCTCTGATTTTGCATTCGGTTTTCGCTTGTGCCCCTCACCCCGGCTGTTACCCCGTTCCCTCTTACCGCGTTTCCTACTTCGTCCCAGTCCTCTTTCACAACGCTACTTGAGCCCATTGCTCTCGGTATTTATTTCTTTTCTCTCTTCCAGCACTTTCCCTCGGTTCTCAATCCGTCCCCTAATGGTGCTGTGACCAGGCTGACGTTCAAGTTCCTCGTTCCAGTACTTTCCGATCAAAAAGTCTGCCAAGCCTTCGGGTCGCTCATAGCGTTGCCCGCCATTGTTGCTGCTTTCATTTGTTGCCGCCGTTTAGGCGCCAGCCAAATTTCCTTATGTTTCCTCCTTCTTCTCTCCCGCCGATCCCCTCGGTCCCCATTGTCGCCCCCTAATGGTGCTATGACCAGGCTGACGACTGGGTCCCTAATTGAATCAGCAGTTGATCAGAAGGATCCTCTGCTCAGTTTAATCTCTCTCCCTCCTCTCCCCCGCTCAGTCGGTCACCGTTTTGTGCCCCCTAATGGTGCTATGACCAGGCTGACACCGGTTTCCTCCTTTGCAGGTTTGAGTCGTTCGATCGATCGTGTCTTGTTTTCTCCTTCTTCTCTTCCGCCGATCCCACTCGGTCCCCATTGTCGCCCCCTAATGGTGCCATGACCAGGCTGACGACTGGGTCCCCAGTTGAATCAACAGTTGATCAGAAGGGTGCTTTGCTCAATTGACCTCTCTCCCTCCTCTCCCCAGCTCAGTCGGTCCCCGCTTTGTGCCCCCTAATGGTGCTATGACCAGGCTGACACCGGTTTCCTCCCTTGCGGGTTTGAGTCGTTTGATCGGTCGTTTCTATTTTGTTTCGCCGTTTCTTCTGCCCCTGCTCTTCCTCTTCCTCTTCTCCCTCTCGCTGTCCTCTTGCTTCTTTCCCTCCTCTTGCCGTTACCTCTTCACCCTCACGCTGTCCTCTTACTTCTTCCCCTCCTCTTGCCATTTGAAAAGCGCGCCGTGCCACCGCCGTCTTGCTTGTCGCTGCATCCTTTTTCTTCACCCTTTAGGGCCGCTCTCCAAATGTTCGCAGCGTTCCTTCCCTCGCCATGCTGGATATTCTGGTTATTCTCAGTGCGGCCCCTTTTCTCCACCGTCGTTGTGTCTTCGTGTCTTCGGAGTTTCCAGAGTGCTGGAGCGTTTTCCACAGTTCTTCCAGCTATACTATACTATACTACACTATACTATACACTATATACTGTACTATACTATACTATATACTATACTATACTATACTATACACTATATACTATACTATACTATACACTATATACTATACTATACTATACTATACTATATACTATACTATACTATACACTATATACTATACTATACACTATATACTATACTATACTATACACTATATACTATACTATACTATACTATATACTATACTATACACTATACACTATACACTATACACTATACACTATACACTATACACTATACACTATATACTATATACTATATACTATACTATACTATATACTATATACTATACTATACTATACACTATATACTATACTATACACTATATACTATACTATACTATACACTATATACTATACTATACTATACTATATACTATACTATACACTATACACTATACACTATACACTATACACTACACACTATACACTATACACTATACACTATATACTATATACTATATACTATACTATACTATATACTATATACTATACTATACTATACACTATATACTATACTATACTATATACTATACTATACACTATACACTATACACTATACACTATACACTATACACTATACACTATACACTATACACTATACACTATATACTATATACTATATACTATACTATACTATACACTATATACTATACTATACTATACTATACTATACACTATATACTATACTATACTATACACTATATACTATACTATACTATACTATACTATATACTATACTATACACTATACACTATACACTATACACTATACACTATACACTATACACTATATACTATATACTATATACTATACTATACTATACACTATATACTATACTATACTATACTATATACTATACTATACTATACACTATATACTATACTATATACTATACTATACTATACACTATATACTATACTATACGATACTATATACTATACTACACTATACACTATATACTATACTATACTATACTATACTATATACTATACTATACTATACACTATATACTATACTATACTATACTATACTATATACTATACTATACTATACACTATATACTATACTATACTATACACTATATACTATACTATACTATACTATATACTATACTATACTATATACTATACACTATACACTATACACTATACACTATACACTATACACTATACACTATACACTATACACTATACACTATACACTATACACTATATACTATATACTATATACTATATACTATACTATACTATACACTATATACTATACTATACTATACTATATACTATACTATACTATACACTATATACTATACCATACTACACTATATACTATACTATACTATACTATACACTATATACTATACTATACTATACACTATACACTATACACTATATACTATACTATACTATACTATACTATACACTATATACTATACTATACTATACTATACTATACTATACTATACACTATACACTATATACTATACTATACTATATACTCTACCACACTATACACTATACACTATACACTATACACTATACACTATACACTATACACTATACACTATACACTATACACTATACACTATACACTATACTATACTATACTATACTATATACTATACACTATACTATATACTATACACTATACTATACTATACTATACTATACTATACTATACTATACTATACTATACTATACTATACTATACACTATATACTATACTATACACTATATACTATACTATACTATACACTATATACTATACTATACACTATATACTATACTATACTATACTATACTATACTATACACTATACACTATACACTATACACTATACACTATACACTATACACTATACACTATACACTATACACTATACACTATACACTATACTATACTATACTATACTATATACTATATACTATACTATATACTATACACTATACTATACTATACTATACTATACTATACTATACTATACTATACTATACTATACTATACTATACTATACTATACTATACTATACTATACTATACACTATATACTATACTATACACTATATACTATACTATACTATACACTATATACTATACTATACACTATATACTATACTATACTATACTATACTATACTATACTATACACTATACACTATATACTATACTATACTATACTATACTATACTATATACTCTACCACACTATACACTATACACTATACACTATACACTATACACTATACACTGTACACTATACACTATACACTGTACACTATACACTATACACTATACACTATACACTGTACACTATACACTATACACTATACACTATACACTATACTATACTATACTATACTATACTATACTATACTATACACTATATACTATACTATACTATACTATACTATACTATACACTATACACTATACACTATACTATACTATACTATACTATATACTATATACTATATACTATACTATACTATATACTATATACTATACTATACTATACTATATACTATATACTATACTATACTATACTATACTATACACTATACACTATATACTATACACTATACACTATATACTATACTATACTATACACTATACACTATACACTATACACTATACACTATACACTATACACTATACACTATACACTATACACTATACACTATACACTATACACTATACACTATACACTATACACTATACACTATACACTATACACTATACACTATACACTATACACTATACACTATACACTATACACTATACACTATACACTATACACTATACTATACTATACTATATACTATATACTATACTATACACTATATACTATACTATACTATATTATACTATACATTATACACTATATACTATACTATACTATATACTATACTATACTATACTATACTATACACTATATACTATACTATACTATACTATACTATACTATACTATACTATATACTATACTACACTATACACTATACACTATACACTATACACTATACACTATACACTATACACTATACACTATACACTATACACTATACACTATACACTATACACTATACACTACACACTACACACTATACACTATACACTATACACTATACACTATACACTATACACTATACACTATACACTATACACTATACACTATACACTATACACTATACACTATACACTATACACTATACACTATACACTATACACTATACACTATACACTATACACTATACACTATACACTATACACTATACACTATACACTATACACTATACACTATACACTATACACTATACACTATACACCTGATCTGACCTAACCTTCGGCCCAGACCTAACCTAATCTGACCTAACCTTGGGCCCAGACCTAACCTAATCTGACCTAACCTTGGGCCCAGACCTAACCTAATCTGACCTAACCTTGGGCCCAGACCTAACCTAATCTGACCTAACCTTGTGCCCAGACCTAACCTAATCTAACCTAACCTCGGGCCCAGACCTAACCTAATCTGACCTAACCTCGGGCCCAGACCTAACCTAATCTGACCTAACCTCGGGCCCAGACCTAACCTAATCTGACCTAACCTTGGGCCCAGACCTAACCTAATCTGACCTAACCTTGGGCCCAGACCTAACCTAACCTGACCTAACCTCGGGCCCAGACCTAACCTAATCTGACCTAACCTTGGGCCCAGACCTAACCTAACCTGACCTAACCTTGGGCCCAGACCTAACCTAATCTGACCTAACCTTGGGCCCAGACCTAACCTGACCTGACCTAACCTTGGGCCCAGACCTAACCTAATCTGACCTAACCTCGGGCCCAGACCTAACCTAATCTGACCTAACCTTGGGCCCAGACCTAACCTAATCTGACCTAACCTTAGGCCCTGGCTTAACCTAACGTGACCTAACCTTGGGGACTGACCTAACCTAATATAACCGAATATTGATAATAATAAGAGTAGTGAGGATAATTACAGTTCCTGCGATGATAGTAGTCGTGATATGCGAATAATATTGATAATAATAAGAATAATAAGGTTAATGATGATAAAAGTGATAATATGCGTAATGATATTGGTAATAATAAGAATAATACGGATAATGATGATAAAAGTAGTAATATGGGTAATAATATTGATAAAAATAAGAGTAGTAAGGATAATTACAGTTCCAGCGACGATAGTAGTCGTAATATGCGTAATAATATTGATAATAATAAGAATAATAAGGTTAATGATGATAAAAGTGATAATATGCGTAATAATATTGATAATAATAGGAATAATAAGGATAATGATGATAAAAGTAGTAATATGCGTAATAATATTGGAAAAAATAAGAGTCGTAAGGATAATTACAGTTCCAGCGACGATAGTAGTCGTAATATGCGTAATAATATTGATAATAATAAGAATAATAAGGTTAATGATGATAAAAGTGATAATATGCGTAATGATATTGGTAATAATAAGAATAATACGGATAATGATGATAAAAGTAGTAATATGCGTAATAATATTGATAAAAATAAGAGTAGTAAGGATAATTACAGTTCCAGCGACGATAGTAGTCGTAATATGCGTAATAATATTGATAATAATAACAATAATAAGGATAATGATGATAAAAGTAGTAATATGCGTAATAATATAGATAAAAATAAGAGTCGTAAGGATAATTACAGTTCCAGCCACGATAGTAGTCGTAATATGCGTAATAATATTGATAATAATAAGAATAATAAGGTTAATGATGATAAAAGTAATAATATGCGTAATAATATTGGTAATAATAAGAATAATACGGATAATGATGATAAAAGTAGTAATATGCGTAATAATATTGATAATAATAAGAGTAGTAAGGATAATTACAGTTCCAGCGATGATTAAAGTAGTAATATGCATAATAATACTGATAATAATAAGAGTAATAAGGATAATGATGATAAAAGTAGTAATATGCGTAGAAATATTGATAATAATAAGAATAAAAAGGATAATGATGATAAAAGTAGTAATATGCGTAGTAATATTGATAATAATAAGAGTAATAAGGATAATGATGATAAAAGTAGTAATATGCGTAGAAATATTGTTAATAATAAGAATAAAAAGGATAATGATGATAAAAGTAGTAATATGCGTAGAAATATTGATAATAATAAGAGTAGTAAGGATAATTACAGTTCCAGCGATGATTAAAGTAGTAATATGCATAATAATACTGATAATAATAAGAGTAATAAGGATAATGATGATAAAAGTAGTAATATGCGTAGAAATATTGTTAATAATAAGAATAAAAAGGATAATGATGATAAAAGTAGTAATATGCGTAGTAATATTGATAATAATAAGAGTAATAAGGATAATGATGATAAAAGTAGTAATATGCGTAGAAATATTGTTAATAATAAGAATAAAAAGGATAATGATGATAAAAGTAGTAATATGCGTAGAAATATTGATAATAATAAGAGTAGTAAGAATAATTACAGTTCCAGCGATGATTAAAGTAGTAATATGCATAATAATACTGATAATAATAAGAGTAATAAGGATAATGATGATAAAAGTAGTAATATGCGTAGAAATATTGTTAATAATAAGAATAAAAAGGATAATGATGATAAAAGTAGTAATATGCGTAGAAATATTGATAATAATAAGAGTAGTAAGGATAATTACAGTTCCAGCGATGATTAAAGTAGTAATATGCATAATAATACTGATAATAATAAGAGTAATAAGGATAATGATGATAAAAGTAGTAATATGCGTAGAAATATTGTTAATAATAAGAATAAAAAGGATAATGATGATAAAAGTAGTAATATGCGTAGAAATATTGATAATAATAAGAGTAGTAAGAATAATTACAGTTCCAGCGATGATTAAAGTAGTAATATGCATAATAATACTGATAATAATAAGAGTAATAAGGATAATGATGATAAAAGTAGTAATATGCGTAGAAATATTGTTAATAATAAGAATAAAAAGGATAATGATGATAAAAGTAGTAATATGCGTAGAAATATTGATAATAATAAGAGTAGTAAGGATAATTACAGTTCCAGCGATGATTAAAGTAGTAATATGCATAATAATACTGATAATAATAAGAGTAATAAGGATAATGATGATAAAAGTAGTAATATGCGTAGAAATATTGATAATAATAAGAATAAAAAGGATAATGATGATAAAAGTAGTAATATGCGTAGTAATATTGATAATAATAAGAGTAATAAGGATAATGATGATAAAAGTAGTAATATGCGTAGAAATATTGATAATAATAAGAATAAAAAGGATAATGATGATAAAAGTAGTAATATGCGTAGTAATATTGATAATAATAAGAGTAATAAGGATAATGATAATGAAAGTAGTAATATGCGTAGTAATATTGAGAATAATAAGAATAATAAGGATAATGATGATAAAAGAAGTAATATGCGTAGTAATATTGGTAATAATAAGAATAAGAAGGATAATAATGATAAAAGTAGTAATATGCGTAGAAATATTGATAATAATTGGAGTAGTAAGGATAATTACAGTTCCAGCGATGATTAAAGTAGTAATATGCATAATAATACTGATAATAATAAGAGTAATAAGGATAATGATGATAAAAGTCGTAATATGCGTAGAAATATTGATAATAATAAGAATAATAAGAATAATGATGATAAAAGTAGTAATATGCGTAGAAATATTGATAATAATAAGAGTAGTAAGGATAATTACAGTTCCAGCGATGATTAAAGTAGTAATATGCATAATAATACTGATAATAATAAGAGTAATAAGGATAATGATGATAAAAGTAGTAATATGCGTAGAAATATTGTTAATAATAAGAATAAAAAGGATAATGATGATAAAAGTAGTAATATGCGTAGAAATATTGATAATAATAAGAGTAGTAAGGATAATTACAGTTCCAGCGATGATTAAAGTAGTAATATGCATAATAATACTGATAATAATAAGAGTAATAAGGATAATGATGATAAAAGTAGTAATATGCGTAGAAATATTGTTAATAATAAGAATAAAAAGGATAATGATGATAAAAGTAGTAATATGCGTAGAAATATTGATAATAATAAGAGTAGTAAGGATAATTACAGTTCCAGCGATGATTAAAGTAGTAATATGCATAATAATACTGATAATAATAAGAGTAATAAGGATAATGATGATAAAAGTCGTAATATGCGTAGAAATATTGATAATAATAAGAATAATAAGAATAATGATGATAAAAGTAGTAATATGCGTAGAAATATTGATAATAATAAGAGTAGTAAGGATAATTACAGTTCCAGCGATGATTAAAGTAGTAATATGCATAATAATACTGATAATAATAAGAGTAATAAGGATAATGATGATAAAAGTAGTAATATGCGTAGAAATATTGTTAATAATAAGAATAAAAAGGATAATGATGATAAAAGTAGTAATATGCGTAGAAATATTGATAATAATAAGAGTAGTAAGGATAATTACAGTTCCAGCGATGATTAAAGTAGTAATATGCATAATAATACTGATAATAATAAGAGTAATAAGGATAATGATGATAAAAGTAGTAATATGCGTAGAAATATTGTTAATAATAAGAATAAAAAGGATAATGATGATAAAAGTAGTAATATGCGTAGAAATATTGATAATAATAAGAGTAGTAAGGATAATTACAGTTCCAGCGATGATTAAAGTAGTAATATGCATAATAATACTGATAATAATAAGAGTAATAAGGATAATGATGATAAAAGTAGTAATATGCGTAGAAATATTGTTAATAATAAGAATAAAAAGGATAATGATGATAAAAGTAGTAATATGCGTAGAAATATTGATAATAATAAGAGTAGTAAGGATAATTACAGTTCCAGCGATGATTAAAGTAGTAATATGCATAATAATACTGATAATAATAAGAGTAATAAGGATAATGATGATAAAAGTAGTAATATGCGTAGAAATATTGTTAATAATAAGAATAAAAAGGATAATGATGATAAAAGTAGTAATATGCGTAGAAATATTGATAATAATAAGAGTAGTAAGGATAATTACAGTTCCAGCGATGATTAAAGTAGTAATATGCATAATAATACTGATAATAATAAGAGTAATAAGGATAATGATGATAAAAGTAGTAATATGCGTAGAAATATTGTTAATAATAAGAATAAAAAGGATAATGATGATAAAAGTAGTAATATGCGTAGAAATATTGATAATAATAAGAGTAGTAAGGATAATTACAGTTCCAGCGATGATTAAAGTAGTAATATGCATAATAATACTGATAATAATAAGAGTAATAAGGATAATGATGATAAAAGTAGTAATATGCGTAGAAATATTGTTAATAATAAGAATAAAAAGGATAATGATGATAAAAGTAGTAATATGCGTAGAAATATTGATAATAATAAGAGTAGTAAGGATAATTACAGTTCCAGCGATGATTAAAGTAGTAATATGCATAATAATACTGATAATAATAAGAGTAATAAGGATAATGATGATAAAAGTCGTAATATGCGTAGAAATATTGATAATAATAAGAATAATAAGAATAATGATGATAAAAGTAGTAATATGCGTAGAAATATTGATAATAATAAGAGTAGTAAGGATAATTACAGTTCCAGCGATGATTAAAGTAGTAATATGCATAATAATACTGATAATAATAAGAGTAATAAGGATAATGATGATAAAAGTAGTAATATGCGTAGAAATATTGTTAATAATAAGAATAAAAAGGATAATGATGATAAAAGTAGTAATATGCGTAGAAATATTGATAATAATAAGAGTAGTAAGGATAATTACAGTTCCAGCGATGATTAAAGTAGTAATATGCATAATAATACTGATAATAATAAGAGTAATAAGGATAATGATGATAAAAGTAGTAATATGCGTAGAAATATTGTTAATAATAAGAATAAAAAGGATAATGATGATAAAAGTAGTAATATGCGTAGAAATATTGATAATAATAAGAGTAGTAAGGATAATTACAGTTCCAGCGATGATTAAAGTAGTAATATGCATAATAATACTGATAATAATAAGAGTAATAAGGATAATGATGATAAAAGTAGTAATATGCGTAGAAATATTGTTAATAATAAGAATAAAAAGGATAATGATGATAAAAGTAGTAATATGCGTAGAAATATTGATAATAATAAGAGTAGTAAGGATAATTACAGTTCCAGCGATGATTAAAGTAGTAATATGCATAATAATACTGATAATAATAAGAGTAATAAGGATAATGATGATAAAAGTAGTAATATGCGTAGAAATATTGTTAATAATAAGAATAAAAAGGATAATGATGATAAAAGTAGTAATATGCGTAGAAATATTGATAATAATAAGAGTAGTAAGGATAATTACAGTTCCAGCGATGATTAAAGTAGTAATATGCATAATAATACTGATAATAATAAGAGTAATAAGGATAATGATGATAAAAGTCGTAATATGCGTAGAAATATTGATAATAATAAGAATAATAAGAATAATGATGATAAAAGTAGTAATATGCGTAGAAATATTGATAATAATAAGAGTAGTAAGGATAATTACAGTTCCAGCGATGATTAAAGTAGTAATATGCATAATAATACTGATAATAATAAGAGTAATAAGGATAATGATGATAAAAGTAGTAATATGCATAATAATAATGATAATAATAAGCATGATAAGGATAATGATAATAAAAGTTGTAATATGCGTAATAATATTGATAATAATAAGAGTAGTAAGGATAATTACAGTTGAAGCGATGATAATAGTCGTAATATGGGTAATAATATTAATAATAATAAGAATAATAAGCATAATAATAATAGTTGTAACGATAATAAAAGTAGTAATATGGGTAGTGATACCGGTTAAATTGATAATAATAATAGTAAGGATAATAATTATAGTTCCACGATAATAGTAATAGTAACATGGGGAGTGATATATGTTAGGTCTCCAGACTTAACCGGATACAATCTAACCTTAGTCCCTGACCTAACATGATCCGAACTAACCTTAGATCCTGACCTAACCTAATATAACCTAACTGTAGGCATGACCTAACATAATGCGACCTAACCTTGGACCCTGACCTAACCGAATATAACCTAACCGCATGCCTGATCTAATCTGTTGATTGTCTGTTATGTTTAAGAATGTAATGGAAAGGATTGTATAAGTACATGAATTCTTTTGTTTATTTAGTGTAACTTCATAAATACATACAATTTGAAAATATATTTTGTACAATTTTTTATTTATGTAACTCTTTATTAGCTTAATTCTTTGTCGAAGATCAAGGCAGATTGTGTGTATATTCAATTTTGGATCTGAAAAATAAAAGCATTTATAATAACATATTTATTGTTGTTGCACGATTTAATAATATTTTTACGTGAAAGTTAGAACATTAGTAAACAGAAAATGTGAATTATAAAAATAATAAATTGAATAACTATTTATAAGGTAGTAGTTTAAGGCTTAAAGTACTTTTAAGTAGCGCGCAGATCAGTGTGGGCAGTCCCAGTGCATGCGCAGTAAGCTATCCGTAGAATCCTCAGTAGTGTATATACTTTGATGAAATATAAGGTATCATTAGGCCCGAGTGAGGAAAAAAAATAAATCTGAAGAAAATTGCAGGAAAGAGAATAAAAGGGTTAAATAATACAACAGATTATATATAATAAAAGTAATATTAAATTTATTTATGATTATTATTATTTTTTACGTTTGCAGCCGATTTGTTATATGAATACCAATATTTGTTGCAAGAGCAAAGGAAAAAGATACCGCTCGATTTTTATCGGATCTATGTATATTAACAAAATAAAATCCATGTATTTCTTTGTTATTGTTTCTCTGATATTATAATTTTCACACGTATAAAATATAGTTATTCAAAGAGGTCCTTCCAAATCGTTTTTCTTAAATAATAAATTCATTCATATTTTAAAAGTTATTGTGCTTTTGTGTTATTTTAAATATAATAATCTCCCATATTCCATCATATTATTCCCATTATATTATATTATATAATTCACGATATATATATATATAGTTGTATAGTTTTATACAGTCATATATGTAACTAACCTAACCCAGCCTAATGTAATCCAACCCAACCTATACATTCATAGTTTACAGTGCAATTATAAGAATTTTTGAAAAATTATGTAGAATCATTAAGGTGCCCTCATCAGTCACCACTGTGTGTACCGGCTAGGTACGGCATTGGCAGCAACCTGTGACGTCGCTGACGCATGCGCATAAAGCTCTCGCGTGAGATAAAATCTCACGACTGCCCAACACTACGCATGCACTGGGACTGCCCAACAATGACTGCCTCCGGATACCTCCTCGCTTTTCTGCGATCCTGCTACCAGGAGTAGGGTTTGGGAAACATCCGCTAGATGGCGCTGATCAATTTTTTTTTTTTTTCAAATTTACCGACAGATTTTTCTGAACTCTGAACATCGTAAATGCATATCGATTCATAGTTAGTTCGAAACTTGTTAGTATTTTATTAATTCTGAGTTATACATATAAAATATATATATGGGAAAAATGTGCAAATAGATGAATTATTTGCAGAAATTGAGTAATTAATCGGATATGCATTTTAATTTTAAAATATGTTATCATGTTGAAATAGGGGCACCCATACCGTTCGTATACCTCTTTCATTTTCCTATCATGCCGCTTCCAGGGGCACGTTAGATGACTATTCAAAAAGTCTTTTATCGCGAAGCAAAAAATGTCTAATATGCAATTTCCCTTCAACGATTTAACACTAATGTAAGAAATCAAAAACTTCTCTAGCATAATATAAAGCAAACTAACTTACCTGCTGTATAATTGTACGTGGTCCAACGATCTTCCAAGCAGATAATTATAAAAATAAATAAAAAGATAAATAAAAAAATAAATAAAATAAAATAAATAAATAAAAATAAATAAAATCTAGGAGGGTATTAATAAAGATCAAAGAAATTTCGTAAAGATCACATTATATTTATAAACACATTTTATTTGTTCGTATGTATATCGTTAATAAATGGTGATATAATAATGACAATGAAATGTATAGCGCCGAGCATAAAACGAGCAGTCATATTATAATTATTATTAATATTCCTCTTACGATAAACCTTACTGTATTGGATGTGTGCCTACCTACTGTGCTTGCAACGTTTATGGTCTTGTCCAAGTGTTTTTTTCCTTTTCTCGTTCTTCATCACTAATTTTATTATTATTATTATTATTTATACTCGTACTCGTAATAATTCATAATAATAATAATCCGTAATAATAATAATATTAATCATATGTAACCACGGGTGTAAACGTATGCGTTGTCCTAAGGTATAAACAGCTTTCACACACTAATTATTTACTTGTGTTATTTATCATTATTATTATTATTTTTTTTTACCTTTTGTCCTTTATGTAATCGTAATCGTCGTTTAATTATAAGTAAGCTACTTAAATATAATTATCCTCGTGTTTTATCGTGGAATTATTATTTTGTGACCGCGGCTGTTATTGACCCGGCGGCCTCGTACAAAAACAGTTCAATTCCCGTTCGATATTATATAACATTATACATCAAAAAATGTCTGAGTTGTATGTACTTTTTCTTTTCTTCTTTCTTTTCGATGCGTGAAAGACACTTTTGTATTTTTTTTTTAATCTCGTAATGTAAAATTTTTATTACTCTCGCGCAGGAGAGATAAATGTTATCTAATAAAAAGTTGAACTAATACACGGGACAGCACAGCGTTTCATTCGTTTTTCTTTTTCTTTTTCATTTGGTTCCAACATCGAAAGGAAACCCAGACACACAAGAAATTCTGTTTTTTGCCTGTGCCTCTTTTCTCATTTGTTTAATTTTAAATTCATTTTGTTCTTGTGAAAAGAAAAAGAAGAAACAAAGACGGTGTCGAAGCGTCTGCGATTTCGAGACGCGTCGCTTCCGCTTCCATCCGTTTCCGACGAACGCTACCCTAATTCGGATTGCATCCGCGTATACGTAATACAAATATCTATATAATAATGTACAAATCATCGTAAATATATCATTTTCTGTCGATCCGTAATCGCACAGATGAGTCTTCGTTCGTCGAAACGTCGTCAATGAACCATAAAAAACGGAAAAACCAGTCAACCAGAAAATGTGCGCGCGCGCTTATCATTTTTTTGTATCAAGTGTAAAAACAGTTTCGCTTCGAAATTGACGCGAATGAAGCAGGTGATATCGTGTATAAGAGACAATTAAAAAAGATTGTATCAGTCGCCTTCTCTGATGCATCCAATGACTTTAACATTTAATTTCTGATCATTTTCATCATCAGAAGAATTATTTAATCATACAGATGTATCAGAAAAGGAAATATTCTATCACGCGAAACCTAATGACTCGAAAATGACGTGCATCTAATTACAATTTCTAAAGAACGATTGAACAGGGGTGTTTTCTATTTCGACTAAACAGCAGCACGACTAAACGAAGATCATGATGTGATATACGGTACACGTTACTTGGAACGCTAGGTACGTAACTCATTTTGCACAGTAAGAGCCAATGGTATGGTAATAAGAGGCGACCGCAAGAAGACGCCTGAATCAGTGACGCTCTTCTGTCTATCGCCAACCATAAACGATAATCTCGCTCCCTAAACTGCATCGCGTACATCCCTTTGCTACGATGTACGCTGATGCGTTTTTCTTTTGGCCACTGTTCTCATCGAAGATCTCATACCACCTGCACGCGTCAGGCTATTGCATTTAATATATTGCAAACCTACGATATTCTAATGACTTATGAGATAGCCCCGTTCTCTGTTATCTTTTGTTGTTCTCGTTCTTCACCCGGGGAGGGAGGGCGAAGGGTCCTTGGGTCGGATCAAGTTTGTTCGTTTCCGGGTGTGCTTCGGGTGCGTCGATGAGAAATGACGTTAACATGTTACGAACGTATATAAACGAAGTATTTAACATTATGAGCCTATTAATATATCTATACGTATAAGTAGAGAGCTCTAACTTTAAAAACGTTTGTCGAATCTTTGCGACTCGCATGTTTTTCTTCGCTCTTTCGCACACATTCTATCGCCTCTTCTTGTCTCGCATGTACTCTATTCTCAAACATTCGTCTCACACATTCTATACATTCGCTATAACATTTACTCGTTCTCTATCACTCTCTCTACATTGGCTCGCATACAACGCTCATTCTTTCATCACCCTCTCCGTCTCTCCCTTATCCCCCCCTCCATCATCCTACCAGATCACACCCTCAATTTTCCGCAAGTTTGAAATCCTCTTTCCCTTTGAACGACTTATTTACTTAGTTGTCCCCTCGAGACAGCTTATTTCCCCTCTTTCTCCTTCTCTTTGTTCTCGTCAACCTCCTTATCCTTCTCCAACTCCTTCTCCTCTTTATCCGCTTTCTCCTTGTCGCCCTCTTTCTCCTCCTTCGACTCTTTCGTTTCCTTCGCCTCCTCTTTGCCCTCCTTCTCCTCCTGCTTCTCCGGCTTCGGTAAATGCGTGTTCATGTCAAGAGTGGAACAGATCTGGTCCCAATCCGGGAAGCATCGCTCCTTCATGCGCGAACAATGGCCGACCAAATTTGGGCAGTTCTCCTGCATGTAGTCCCGTAGGCTGTACGACGTCTCTTTGTCGATGTACAGGATCTGGGCGAGATGCGCGAACGCCACAACATCCAACTATTAAAAACAAGAAATATATTAAATTAATTTCAAATAAATCGAGACAAATTCCTCTCATGTTAAAGAGAAGACATCATTGCACGAGGGTGTACAGTTCTGAGTAGCTTACAAGAAATTAGTTCTAAGAACTCGAAGCTGATGCATCACAGCACCCATTAAATCGCATCGATGAGCTTATTTTAACTGTACAATTGAATCATGCAGACTGATTTCAAGTATGATTGAATCACATTTGAAGCATATTGATCTCATAAAGTATACAATTGTTGAGCGAACGAAAAGCGTACCGTGGTCGGTTCATCTCCGAAGAAGAAGGGCTTATCAGCAAGCATATCAGAGAGAACCTTGAGATCAGCGCAACCGAACTGGGACACCTCTTCAGGAGTATACACTCCCATGCCCTGGGCCTTCACCTTCTTCACACCCTGTAATAAATGTCCGTTAGAAACCGTTGCAAATTGAGAGCGACAACTAAGTCAGTAATCGCAAAAAATGAAATTCAAACGAAAGATTTACCTTGCGTCCGTACGTAAGCTTGAAGAGAAAGTTTAGAATACCATTGGGAATACGGCTGCCAAGTACATGTTGAAGGTTCACCTTATACCCCTTCAGAACCTGATCGAAGTTCTTGGTGCGCCAACACGTGACCACCCAAACTAGATGATTCTCGATCATCGATATCATTGCATGAGAAACGCTTCGTTGTTCGGACGTAAGGCCGGCATCTAGGTCCTTGCCGAATTTTTGGCTCAATTCGCGAAGAATGATGGTGCTGTCCGCGATCTCTTCGCCGTTTAGCTCTACGAACGGCAGCGCACCCTTCTTGGAACGGAACTTCAGCTTGTGATCCACGTTCTGTAACAAACAAGTGACGTTTTAATTAAACTCTTTATTCCACCACTGATATAAAGAAAATTTATTCTATTCTTAGAATAATCTTCTTAAATCTGTAATGCTCAAACGCGCGTATACGCTTCGGTTTGGAAGCCTATGTTGTACACCCTGATCTGGGAAATAAAAAAACGAAGAAAAAAGGAGAAGAACACTCGGAGGGCTTCGATGCCGTAGCGACTAAGGTGCCCCGTTCACAGTTGGCTGGGGTTCGATTTCAACACGATTCAATTTCGTATAAAAACGTTCTTCTATGTTAGGATTTACTTAATTTGCCATTCCCATAAATTAAGCTTTCTAAATTTACCATGTACGTTAAAAATAGTACAACACAATAGTGGAATACGACAAGTGGCGATATAACGCTGAGCAATATAACACGTGCAAATGCAACGTAACATACGGTGATATAATGCGTGAAAACTGAACACATGAAACTACAACATACGGTGATATAATATGTGGAAATAAAACATTCGGCAATATAACGCGAGGAAATTTAACGCGTGAAAATACAACATATGGCGATATAACGCGTGGAAATTCGACATACGGCGATATAACGCGAGGAATTTTTAACGCGTGAAAATACAACATACGGCAATATAACGCGTGGAAATGTAACATATGGCGATCTAACGCGTGGAAATACAACATTCGACAATATAACGCGAGAAAATTTAACGCGTGAAAATACAACATATGGCAATGTAACGCATGAAAATACAGCACATGGCGATATAACGCGTGGAAATACAACATACGGCAATATAACGCGAGGAAATTTAACGCGTGAAAACACAACCTACGGCGATATAACGTGTGGAAATACAACATACGGTGATATAACGCGTGGAAATTCAGCATAGAGCAAAATAGCGCGTGGTAAATTAACCCGCGGCAATATAACTAATATAATTACTTATTTCATGCAACTAAAAAATATCCATATCCCCAAGTCCCCAACGAATGTGTTAAATAGCATTTAACCGGTGCATCGAGTGCAACAAATGCACCTGCACGCTCTATTTATACGCGTCAGTGCCACACACCGAGCACTTCATAAGTCAAATAAGATATCTGGTGTACTTTACAGGTGGATCGAATTGCAAAGCAATATTGATAACGCGATATACGCGTGCGAAGATTTCAAGTATATCTCGGGGTCACCACGCAACAATAATTTCAACGAAGTTCAATTAATTTTGCGAATCAGACGCGTATCGCGCAAACGATACTCGATAAGAGAGAAACAAAATACTATAATATCGGATATACACCGACTTTTATTAGACGTCAGAGATAATAAGGGGGCTAACGGGGCAACCGGATGTAGCACACTTTCTTCAACTTCGGTTTACAACAACGGTGAAGTTCAAACATTGTCAATGAGCATATTACCGTGATTTCACCAAAGCATATTAAATAAGAAACTTTCTAGCCATCTGTTAACGCATTTCACTTCGTACAAACCCGACACAAAACCAATGTTTCATACACAATGCAGGTAAGAGTTAGATTAGACCCGATTACCTCCCGAACTCATCTCTCGCAACTAATGAACGTAACAAGAAAAGAAAGGATGAATCGTGTATCTATGGTACAAAAATTATTTCTTGCATCTGTTCTCACGATTCAAATATTGGCGCTATTACCAAAGACACGGTCGCACGTAATTCGAACGTCAACGGAACCGAAATATCGCTAATGACTGTACGTGTCGATAGCGTATCGATAATCCATAGTATTACTGTTAATCGCAGGTGAGCAGGAAAACGAACACGAGCAGCGAAACAGTTTACCGAGAAACGTTTCTCGTGTCAATTACGATCGACAAGTGGAACACCGTCGAGTTCGCGTTGTCGCCTATAGAAATCACCTGAATTAACCGTACGATAATGCGCGAAGAGAGCGTAGCATCGAGTCCGGTCCCACGAAAAGGGGAACAATGTCGCGATGTACGTGGGAATACCTCTTCGGAAGGAGCTCATCATCGTTGGTAATCAACGAGTGTCGAACGCGGTTGCGGCATCATCAGAAATAAACGAAAGTACAAGTCGAAAGACCCGAAAAGGGGAGTTAAGGACGGTCCTCAAAGTCTGTACGTGGCACAGTTGTATTGGTGGTAATAGCGATGATGGAAACGACGACGTTGACGACGATGGAGGTGCACCGGCTGTTTTGCAATGTGAACGGCACTGTGATAATGGTAAGTAACGAACGGGTGGCACAGAAAGTGGGGGGTTGCACGAAAGACGAACGGAGAGAAACCGAGAGCAACAGAGGATGTATGCCAATGCGAATTCCGTGCAGAAGAAAGAGTCTAGGAGATATAAGGAGAAAGAAGGATGGGAAAGGAGAAGGACGAACAATCGAGGGGAGAGAAGAAAAAGAGCTCGAGGGAGCCAAAAAAAGTGACACGCACATGTAACAGAAGTCGGAAAGATAAAGGGATAGAGTTCGCTGGAATATTATTAAGTGCTTGATAATATCAATAACTGGATGTTTTGATATTTTGATATCGTTAAGGTTAATCGGCGTAACTGAAATTCAGTTAAACTTCTAACTCGATTATAATTATTCTTCTTCGAAATTAAGTTAGTTCAGACGCGAAGCTTAAACAAGAATAAATGGACTCCACGATAGAATCATGGAGCATTATTATTAACCTTAACGATATCGTTAAGTATCAAATCTATCGATCAATAACGACACTTCATAAGATTGCTCGTTGATCCTTCAAAACCCTACCGATTATAATTTAAGATATAATTTAAGAAAAATATGCAGTGTGTATGTACAAAGTTACTCGTAGAAACTTATCGTAGAAACTGTCAGAAAAGGGAGAAAAAAAAAGCGGGAGACATATAAAGCATCAAATGAGGAATGGTGAAGCCGTATTGTATACCCAAGGGTGCAACGACTTGACCAAAGCGTGAAAATCCGATATGCCGAGAATTAAATATCCTGTGGCGTAAAATCGATGAAGCGGTCGGTACTGATTAATTCGCTGGTCCGCACGTTTTAGCAGATGGCGTTGCGGTCGCTCGCATCCCGCGCGACGATCGTTAAAACCGCCCGTCCGCGCGCATTCAAAAGCGCATAATAACCGGAAGAAAGAGAGCGAACTGGAATATCGCGGAGAAGCGTGTATCAATTCGAAGAGATGAAAAGTCGAGCAGACACGGAGGGGTGTAGGTGGAGTACAAATTACCGCGGGGCAGCTTCCCGTTCGCGATCTCGCGCGAATCGGATATACGCGCATGCGCGTACGGACTTCCTCTGGATAAGCGCAGGGGTGCACCTCTCCGCTTGTCTGTGATTTTGGGGGATTAAACGTGAAACGTCGAAAATTTCAAGTTTTTAATTTTTGAATCTTCAAATATTCTGGTTCCTAAATTTACAAATCTGAGAATACTCGAGTTTCTAAAATTATAAATTATGAATCTGAAATGTTTGTCTGCAAAAATCAGCGAGTGGTGGGATGTATATTGCACGTTCAGAGAGGGGAGGTACTCGATAATGCACTGTAGGTTTACACGTCGAGCGAGAAAAAATGATAATACACCCCAAGAGAATGCAAATGACGCGCAAGCAATGTAAATCAAAACGCAATGCGACTAAAAGAGTTTCCCGAGAATTTGGCAGTATCAACAAACTTCCAAAAAGTGAAAAGAAACGAGGTAGCCAGAATACGAGGGAGAAAAAGGGATCACCGAGCGGAGCTAGAAAAACCTGAGAACACCAAACGAAGCACGGAATAACGAGGGGAGAGCATGAAACCCAGAGAGAGAGAGCACAGGGGGGTGGCAGACAGACAGACCGGGAGCGAGAGGACAGATCGAAAGGGAAAGAGAGGGAAAATGAAAAAGAGAAGCCAGAGAGGGAATCAGGGAGTGGTAAAACAGGGAAGAGGAGAGGGGAGAACGCGTGGGGTTAGAAAGAGACGGTGAACATTGAAAAACGAGAAAGAAAGAGCAAGTACAAGACAAAGTCGAGTGGTGGAGGCAGAGAAGGAGAAGGATAAACGGAGGGTGAATGGGTGGGTGGAAGGGAGAAGAAACAAGCTGGAGGACGATGAACTCTGCCGGTAGGCAGCTTCCGTCGCCTGGCAACGTCCTCCTCCTCCTCCCTTTTACCTCCTCCTCTCCCTGAGGCTTCACGCCGTTATGTCGTGGTATCGTACGTAGGCAGTCCTCGTCATGGACGTAGTAGTCGTGTCATCGTCTTCGTCGGTGACGATCATGGTAGTCGCTGTATTTTCACGTAGCTCGTGGCTCTCGCAGCTTGCGCGCTGCGTATTGATCGCACACGGGATGTGCTACTCTGCTACTACCTGGTGCTAGCCGACTGCTCCAGCGCCGGCCTCAACCGCCAGGAGAGAGCTTTAGCCACAGCCCTACGCAGAGGGCCAATGTGGCTTCTCCCCTCTCGATATGACTCTCTTGCTTCTTGCCTCACAACGATCGACTTCCACCGACTGGTTTATTCGGATTCCTTTTTTGGTCTTCGATGAGCAACAAATGTTTTACAGGTTATTGGAAAGAGGCGCGTGCTTCACCGTTGCGTCATCGATGCATACACTACCATCACAACTTAGATTATCGCTTTTGTGATGCATTTTAAAATGTTTCTTCTAATTCATAAATACTGGTAAATGATTTTTGGTGATGAATACTGGTATGTGTACTTGAAATGGAACTTGCAACATGCAGACACAGGAACTCGTGACTTTAGATTACAGAACTTGAGACATCAAAAGAAAGCTCTTAGAGACACTCTAATATCGGATGTACCCTAAATCTCGAAGCTCGTGAAGGACTCTGACGTTACAGGTACTCTGAATATCACGCACAGGTCGCACGAAATGTGCGCTCTAAATATCGCACGCATTGTAATATTGAATGCACTCTAATTATCGGATCTCACGATATCGCGTGCACTGTAAATATCGCACGTATCATGTGCAGTCTAAATATTGCATGATGCGATATCGCGTGCTCGGTCGTCGAAAGTTTAAACCAACAGTGATGCGTTCAACAATTAGAATGATTACGATGACTGGACCTCCGTTTCGATTTAAAGAAATTCGATAGTACTCAAGGCTTTTGAAATAGCGAGGGAAAGAAGATTACGGCACGCAATCGTACCCAAGAGATAGCTATTTCTTTGGAATAGTGGATATCGAGGTAGCAATCTCGAGAACAATTTTATCCCGGCAAGTTATCGGTCGTTCCACCTGATCACCGAACGATTTTCTCACCCCGTTCCACCTTGATAATATTACAGTCCGTTACTCGAGTATTAACTTGGGATTAGTCACGCTGAAAGTTTGAAGAACCATTCGATGGAGTAGAACATCCTATAAAGGGTTCGATGCAAATAAAATGAACCCGTAACACCGCTCCTGAGTTAAACGCCGCTTCGGGTTATAATTCTCGAAACTTACAACGTAACCCACGTATCTGTACGGTGTACAAGGTATTGTCCGCGACACATGATCACAAAACAACGAAAGACACAAAGGGGACATAAATATGCCGGTGTGGAGCAATGTTTCTATTGTTCGATTTCTATTGATCGAGGAAAGCGCGAACGCCTCCGCGCGCAGAAACACGTCGTCCGAGATTGTGTTGCCCACGGGCAACATCGTTTCCCGTTGTATCAATGGCGGAACGTTGGTGGCCCGATGAAAATACCGTCGAGAGGTGAATGGTTGCACGTGAAAATAGTTTCACTACAAGGCTAGCACACGCGTGGTCATAAAGGAATGCTGGCGCGAACCGATCAGCCGAAAACGAAAGCAAACGCAGCTGTGACTGCCAAGTACAATGAACTTAAAGCTTGGCAGACAACCTCGGTGGCCGGGACGCTTACGATTTATCAAACTCATTTTCTTTTAAAAAAAACACCGATGGAAATTGTTCGGTTGAATGTTATTGATTCACCTATGGCTCAATCAAGATAGCAGAACAGGGTATTAATAGCATCTGTAGCCTCATGATGCTTTCAATTATGGGTTGCTATTAAAGTATAATATGATAGTGCAGATTCGTTGCCAGATAAGATATTAATGTTAGGTTATTGCGATGAAGTTCAGGAACGAGAGGGTGGTTAGAATTTATTGACACGAAAGTAGCACACAAAGTAATAACAAAGTTGCACTTATTGTTTACTGATTGAAAGAATAATGTTTAATGAAAATAACAGTATAAACATTTCAGTGATAATGTAAAAAAAATTAGTATGAAATGGTTGGTTAGTAGTTAAACTGTGGTTATTCCAAGAAAATGAATTCTAATAGGGCATAAATGTAAAATCATTATTTAACGATGAGTCACGTATGACTCATGGGGGTAGATAGCATGTGTAAATCGTGGGTCATCCTTGCACGACCTTAGCTCGTAAACGTATATCGTTCACTCCATTTTAAGAAGCAAACATTTACCTAGCGCCGTCTTCTGATAAACCAATAATACACGTTTATTGCTCCACCACTAAGAACTGTTAAAATCGAAGAAAATTAACACCGAAGCTGCCAATGGAAGAGAAATTTCCACGCAGTTTGCTCGCAAATTGCTCATACCACCCTGGCAGGAAATCGGTGTATTAACAACAACGAGCAAAGACGAAGATCGTCGTTTTAACGCGAAAAGCTCGTTCCCCTAGTTAGCCATCCGTGGGTTCGTCAAAAGAAACGGGCAAAAAGAGGAAACGCGAAATTACGCAGCGTATCTGACAATGGCCCTCCGAGAATGCCCGTTTTTCTTGGATACTTCGCGAACAATGAACAATTTGTTGCGTAAAACAGCCGTAGCCTTGATTTGATGCGCCTTCATTCTGACAATGTAGTACATTTACATATATTAAGAAAACCTTATAAGAAATTTATAGAAAAAATATATTGAAAAAAGTGAATAGAAATTTCAAGTGATAGCAGTAGCTAGTTCATTATTAACCTACAAATTGAGCATCGCCGACTCTTCAGATAGATCTTTGGTACATGTAGGGTATAGTATAAGGAGAGATACAATGATGGGAAAAAATTCTAGCTACGAAAGTTTCAAGTCCAAGAGTTTTCAAGTCTACAACTAAAAACTGGAAGTTGCAAAGTGTAAAACTACCCAAGTCTGAAAGTCTGAAAGATCTCAATTTCCACAAGAAGTGTCCTAACCTTAGAAGTCTCAAAGTGTGAACCTTCATAAATCTAAAAGTCCAAAGTCTAAAAACCTCAAAGTCTCTAAGTGTGACAGTTTCCGAAGAGTTCCAAAATTTGCTCAATAAAGAATAAATGTTCTAATATAGAAGAAATTTGATATTTAACTAAAATTTTACAAAACCAGTTTCAACTATCTGCCGACGCGAAAGTTCACGTCCTATTGTCCGATATATATCAGCTACAAAGAAAAAGGAGATGGTACATATTGAAATCATCGGTATCATCTAGCCTCGACCTTTCGGAGTGCCTACGATCCTGACAACTGGTCGCACACCTTGTAATGGAGAGGCCTGAAAGTGGTCCCCTCATTCTCGTCTAACTCGTACACTAGGCTGCCTCCGCCTATCTAACCGTTAACAAATGACCCCATCGCTCGATTACGTCCACGACAGAGCGAAAGAGAGAGCTATACTTTCAGGACGCGACACGGAATCGTGTACCCCATAAATATTCCTAATGGGCGCCCCGTCGAGATGTTCAGAAGCTGTAAAACGAGTGGCCCTTATTCTCTCCACGGTGTTCACCCGCTGATTAACTTCATAGGATTATAAAACTCGTCCTCACCCTGGAGCGATGGACCCGGTTCTTTGAGAACAATGTGCAAATTTTGGGTGATTTTAGGATGTGAGATGTGGAGAATAATTATCATGGTAACTGGAGAATGATTATAGGTAACGGATAAGAATACATTTTTCATTAAAAAACATTGAATTACAATGAGAACTAATAACTACTTTAAATGTGAACTTTGAAGTCCAGGTATGTGTTGGGACTCATATGAGTGCTTATTAAGATTCGACTATTTTTCCAAGCTTAGAAGATCGTCCTTTGCGAGCAACACAAAATATGTACATCTCTCCTCAAGCCTTTCGAAACCGCTACAAAATAATTTTCCTTTAAACTATATTTGATTCTCCCTCCATAAGAAGCCATTTGCCTCGAATTCGGGTCCTAACTAAATCAGACCAACCAGCAACGTGCACTTTTTTTAACGTAATCCCGCATTAAATTTCAACCTATCCCCCACATATGTTCTTATTATACGGTCTCTTTTAGCCACGTTAACTCCCCAGTTCGTAATAGGATTAAGTAGGATAATATGAAATATGTTGCTTAGGAATTCCGTATGGAGGACCGTGAATCTCGAAACTGCACTTGCACATCAATTATCCCTACCAACGAAGAAAATCCTACGCAACACACGTAAACGTGGGATGCCGGGCCACTCTGCATCACTTACGACGAATCTGAAAAGTCTATCAGTATAAATTAACTCGGAAGAAGATTGCATTCGCCCGACCATATTCTCCCGCTTTGCCCAACGTCTAATTTCCGACTCGTTGCCTACCAACACCCCCTCCGCCCCGTTGGAAATTCCGATCTACAATCATACAATTAAATTTTAACAACGATCACGCTGCACGTCGGACTCTACTATGTGCGCTTGAGAACGTGGTAGACTCGTCACTTGACCGATTTTCAACTTTAGTGTTCTACATTCAAAATTTTACTGTGAAGATATTCTTGGTGATACTGCATTTTTAAATATTGTGGAGGTTTAATTAATAGACAGTGAATTCGTGTTTTTGGTAAGAGATGGCTGAAGTTATTCGAAAGAGTAAATTGGGGAAATGTTCGTTCAAATTGAGAGTTGTGGAGGAAGAATACGGATGACATGGTTTGAACAAAGTTTAAATTAAAATTGAATGAATGGTTTTTCAATATAACATCAAGTTATTAAATCGTATCTTTGTATGTTTCGAAGTCGATCATGCCTTGCTATAAGTAGTAGACAATTCAGGACTAGTAAACATTTTCTATTTAAGATATTATTACAACCTTTATATGTGTACTCATTTTGTACAACTTCTGGGTCAACATGTCAATTTCAGTCTGATACATTTACCCAAATAATCAGCTATTGCCAAGAATATCGATGAGGCACATAAACTCACTTTCATCGAACTGATACGCCATAAGTACATTTTTATACCTCTGTCAGCAAATCGCTTCATGAATGCACATTTCCCAGATTCCCCGCTTCCGTCAATAGCCCATTAGTCATCTGACATTAACGAAACGCTAATATCGTTTTTATTGCGCTTCAAATTGATACGCCATAAATGCCACTTAGCTTTAATGTCATCAAATCCCGTCCGACATAAAACCGTTTATCGTAACTGGCAAGCAGCCATTTTGTACAAAGTATATCAATGAACTGTCTACACAGCGATTCGCGTCGAATAATAATCTTCGTAGCTGTCGTGCATGTTGCTTCACTTTTCTGTCACGAAATCGTGTCAGCGGCGATAACGTAGTTTCGCGAGTTCCAGGCGATCGATTTGCAAGGGAAAGTATTAAGGGAGGGCAGATAAGACAGGGTTGTAGCCACTCGAATTCAGTGCTTTCCAGCTTCGGAGCGCGTCACGTAGCGGCGATAAAAATCCGGTCGTTCGCCAAGCGAAGAACGAGTCTAGAACTCGGTAGAGGTCGGTGGCCGGCCTACCTCAACAACGTATCGACACTCGATGCCGCAGCACATGTCGGCCAGCAGTTCAACACGTGTGTTGTCCAGATACCGTGTGTTCACCTTGCGAGCTGCGTTTCCGCGTCAACGTGCAACCACGCAGTACGTCGTCATCGCATAACGGAGCTCCACTTACGAAATCTAACTAAATAGTTCTTTAAACTCTACGTGCAAAATATATGATCTACTTTGCAGGTTATGGAGACTTGTGGTATAGTCAGAATGTAGAGCCTGGAGGCACGTGGTGATTATTGGTCAATTAGATGTGGGGTATATAAGAACTCAGACATGTAGGAATTTAGGGATATAGAAATTTGGTGATACAGCAATTAGGAAATATAAAAATTTTGAAACAAGCACAATGCACAAATGTACTGATGAATACAAAAAATTATTATACGAATTTGAAGATCTATAACTTTGTGAACTAGCAACTAATACAAGTCATCTAGAAAGCTAGAACCCAAGAACCTAAAGTTTCCAATTTTCTCCTAACAATGGTAAAACTATTACAAACAGGAAGGCGATAGTATTCATCGGATGAGATCATCGGTATAATGCGTGTATCAATGCAAAAGAATCCACATTATCATACGAGCTTCCCTACTTTACATGTAATTGTACGCTCGTGCCAACGAGCTACACTCTTCCAGTCAATCTAACAGATAACCATCCTTTTTTCCCGTCTTTAATAGAATTATCTGAAAACCGCCAGTTTTCTGGCCGCGTCCGATAGATCAGTCAATCATCGAACAATGAACTTCCTTCATACCGCGTGAAACGTCTTATGAAACGGCCAGATAATTCTTCGTTGATATACGGACAATGGAAGAGTCGAAAGGAAACGGTGCTCGTTCGAGGCTGCGATATCGACTCTGCCGATGCGATTACGGCATCGTGTGTCGTCGATAAGAACACGACTCGTCCTGAAGATGCTGATTAGATACTGGACTCGAAGGAATCTTCGAGAGAAGTAGACGCCCCATTTGCAAAGTATTCAAGAGAATAACGACCATAAAAGTTAATTTAAATGAACTCTTTAATCAGGGACAAAAATAACACTACTTATATTTGAAACTGATTTATCTTCCGAGAAGTTATTTTTAATACAAAATATTCTAAAGGAGCTTCTTGACATAGCTAATGAATAATCCGCAAAAACGGGTCAAGGTTTTGTGAGATGCCACTGTAGAATATAAATACGATACAGAAAAATGCAGGGCAACAGAAAGCTTCTTTGTTGCATAGTTCATTCACAATTTAAGCGGTTTGAATAAATACGAAAGATTGAGATTTTGATGCGAGCTATAAACGGACTGGTCCATTGTATTTCAAGATTCAGCCATCTTGTATGGAGAATATTCATGAAACGTTTATGCAGCCATTTCTGTGAAGCTTCAAACGTTACATTGACATATCATAAGTGATATTTTGAGACACTTTTCTGTCATGAAATCGTGTCATACTTTGCAGGTGTTAAAATTAGACACTGTCTCCTATAACCGGCAGCCGGCCATTTTGTATTTAAAATATTTACGAAACGCTCACGTGATCCTTTTTCCGAAGCTTTAAACTTTAAATTGATATATTGCGAGTGATATTTGGAGATACTTTTCTGTCATCAAACTTCATCTGACCTATTTTATGTTAAGAGCATGAAAGGATAGAATTATCATTAAACCTTCAGCTTTAATTTATTACATTCATTTACAATACTTTCATGTCATCAAACTTTCAACAAGACTTCGGGTTTAATACAACCCGGTAATAAATAAAATAAAACCCGTATCATGCTCGACGTGAAATTATCGCAGCATTCTGATTGATTCGATAAAATAAATTTCCCGCATGGTTTTACCGTACTGTGGTGAAACGTGTTAAGTACACTTCTCGTCGACCTAAAACATTTCCACTGGTGGTACGAGGATCGATACGACTAGCAGCCTCCAAGAAAAAGAGAACATCGAACGACGTTCCGTACCCGCGCACGCAAACCTACATTGCTCCGAGAGTTCATTCTTCAAACGGTGCAATGAACCCACACGACAAAACGAATTTCTCGCGCTCGAGGAATGCCAGTCCGAGCCCCGTGAAGTCTTTCAAGCGTTCCACCGCGATAAGATAAGCAGTAATGAGGTTCAATTGGAAGATTAATTAATTAAGAACCGCGGCAAAGGGGATAAATTGGGTACATTGCGGTGGTATGCCGGCGCGATGCATGTGTACCAGCAAACTGGCCTCTTCGTTTTAACTCGGAAAAGGAGAAAGATGAATATTTCTGTCAACGATCTCGATTTTATTCTTCTTTGGTTCTATAGGATAAAGTAAAAATATCAATTGTGTATAGTGCTGATAACACCAGAAATGATACTCTTAAAATTTACTAATATTCGATATACTGGTGGTTCCACATTTAAACGTGGAAAATATTGAAACATCTTATAGGAGAATCTTGATATAACTTTTGATGAAACTATTGAAGTAACATTTTGAAGTAATTCGATGAACGCAACCGAGAGAAAATTGAAAGAACATGGCAGTAGAAAATCCAACCCTCGTTATTCTTTCACGACTACAACGCGTGATAAACGTAGTTTTTTCCACCCACGTTTACGCAACAGGCCAAACAGATAAAAGTAAAGAACTTCCTCCGGGATGCCGAAAATCTCTCGAATTCCATGCACGTGGTTCCGGGTTAGGGGTCGAGTCGAAGGTTAGAACCCCAAATTCTTCACGAAAGTAACTTATACACGAGGTTCTGGAATAAGATCGTTCCCTAGTTCCCTCGGACGAAATGACTCCGTTTTTATTTCTTCTTGCACGTATAAACTTGGATCGTACGACGATGTACATCGTTCTCGTTTCTTCGATGAAAGACGATCGGCTTCGCTTTGTTCCTGTTACAGATGATACGTACAATCACGACTCCAGAGGTCTCGATGCTATTTTAAGAAAACGTTGCCCTCGCATTCGTTCTTAACGACCTTATTTCTGCCGCGATATACCAACCACGGGGTTATTCGAATCTTCAAAGCTTGTCTTGTGACACGATCAACGCAATACCTCACCTTAGATACGCAGTAATCGCAGTAATCTTTGCAGATAATTTTATTGGGTATAACCGCAGAAATTTATGTAAATTCATTTCAATAAAGAGAGGAAGTCTTTGATATTTAATATGTTAATGTATTTTAATATTTGTAATTCGAGATATTTAGAGTGCGTATAATATTCAGGATAAGATTGATAAGTGCACTCGATCTTGATGTGAAATAAAAATTAGAGTGCGCGGATATTATGATGCGCTCGAAGTTAGAGAGTGCAGAGTATTGCATTGTAATTGGCATTAGAGTGCGTACACAATTTGTGGAACTCGAAATTAGAGTGCGTACAAAATCGTTGGAACTCGAAATTAGAGTGCGCGCCAAATTGATCGAACTCGAAATTAGATGCGCTTAAAATCAACGGAACTCGAAATTCGAGTGCGTTCGAAATCGCTGAAACTCGAAATTAGAATGCGCTTGAAATAGGCGGCACTCGAAATTAGAGTGTGCTTGAAATTGGCGCAACTCGAAGTTAGAGTGCGCATGAATTTGGAGGCACTCGAAATTACAGTGCGCTCGAAATTGGAGGAACTTGAAATTAGAGCGCGCTCGAAATTGGAAGAACTCGAAATTAGAGTGCGCTCGAAATTGGACGAACTCGAAATTAGAGGGCGCTTGGATTTGCTGGAACTCGAAATTACAGTGCGCTCGAAATTGGAGGCGCTGGAAATTAGAGTGCGCTCGAAATAGGAGGAACTCGAAATTAGAGCGCTCGAAATGGGAGGAACTCGAAATTAGAGTGCGCTCGAAATTGGAGGCGCTCGAAATTGGACGAACTCGAAATTGGTGGAACTCGAAATTAGAGTGTGCGTTTTCAAACCTCTGAATTACAGTGCGTTCGATCTCAACGTTCCATCGATATTAGAGTGCACTAACAGAGTGCATCCTACTACTTGGGTCGGTTCAAAATTAGATGAAATGAATTTTACATCGCATTTAATATTAGAGAGCATACAATATTTAAATCATGTCTATCATACGATTCTCGATGTGCCCGCACCAAGAATCGAGTGAACGATTATACCGAGTCGACTATTATTCACCCGATATCGGACATTTCATGTCGATAATCAATTCTGTAATATAATTTGAAATGCGACATAGTTTCACAGAAGACATTTATAAAGTTGTTAAACGAGAGAGTTATAGTACGTCTATTTTCATGAGCACAAGTTGCATGCGTTTCCAACACCCACTATAGATATGAAAAATGAATTTCACGATAAGAAGATTATTACGTACAAACACGATATTCAAGCGGCCGTTGTTGCATCATTCAAAATTAAAACCGACCTTTTCCCTTATCTCCCGTCTTAGAACATTCCCGTAGAAACTCCGTACGTCCATTAAAGCAGGAAAAGTTTCAAGGTGAAAAAACGGAAATCCTCTTTCAACGGAACGACGTATCTTCGAGTACGTTCTGTCATGTCCGCGTGGAAGTAAAGTGCTTTCAAACCTGATATTCAAGGCATTTGTCACGATGTGTCTAGTTCGGAACAGCATTCGAGACAGTAAGATTGTACCTCGGTTGTACTTAATAATTCATACGCGTCGATATGAAGAGTAATTCGCTTTGTTCATGTACTCGGTGGATATCATTTACATGAACGCGTTCGACTACAGTGTTCTACCAAGCAAATATTTGAGATGCCAAAAGATTTCTAAGCGAACTTTTACATAAACGTCTACTAAACACAAATCTAATATCTGAGATACTAAAAATCACACACAGACAATTGTGTAAAAAAAATATATTATTAAATAGAAGAATTACTAACAACTTAGCTACTAGAAATATACCTAATGGATATACTTACACAAATACCAAACGTAAAGTACCAAACAAGATTCAATTTCAAAGCCATCAAAAGTTACCCAATAAAAAAAAAGCTTACTAACAAAAATACTCAGTTACCAAAAAATGTGTACTGATATGAATCTACTCCTGAACAAACCGCAGAGCTACTAAAAGAAAAATCGATGCAAAGATATCGAACAAAAAAATAACTAGAAATTACAAAATGGTGCCAATATTTTCTAAGAACATTCCAATATAAGCCTTGCATAAAAAAATACTTAAGTACATAACGGCATGCTGTCGCGAATTAGCAAGCGAGGTCGGGGCGAGGTTCAAGAATGAAACGAGCAAGGATCGATATTCATCGATCGTTTTTTAAACATAAAAATAGGTTGTATACTTGAAACGATCGACCGGTTGGCGTGCTACTATTTCTCCAACTGCGTTCCACGTATCCGCTCGAACGAGAACGTTCGGAAATACGCTTAAATGTACACAAACACGTAGAATAGTCATGGTGTTACAAATTACGACGACGGTGCAGCAGGTGCGATTTTTTTACGCATTTAAATGCCGAATGAGTCAGCTGTGCTTCTCAGGTGTGACGATAGTTTGAAATACAGTGCGGCGAAACGATTCGAACAGAGGGTTTGATCCTACGTCTATACGATATCTAAATATATTTGAAATTTATATTTTTAAAACGGTGTATCTGAGTTATTGGACAACAATTTGCTTTTGATGTTCGAAAACACATGATTACTGCTTTAATGAGCCCGCTATCGTCGATAACCTAAATAGTTTTTCAGAAGCAGTCTTATCAACAGTGATTTATTCCAGTTTAAATATAACGTATTCTAGATCGTTTTATCTCCGTCTGAATACGTGGAGTCTATTTTTAAAGCGATCGATTATGTTATAAATATTACATAAATTTCGAAACGTGAATTTTACTCTGAAATAAAATTTGCAGTCAGTGAGTTCTATAATCTGTTACCCTAATTCTGTATAACTTAATTTATTGATCTGAGCTACTGTTACTCAATAATTTTTAACTTTTATTGATCGATAAAGCTGACGTCGAGCTAGCACAAACCGATACATTCATCAGAAAAAGTTGAATGATTAACAAATACGTTATCCTAACGAGGCAGTTACAAATTAACAAATCCCGACGTGGTGATCATTAAGCTGTTGGTTACACGAGATTCACGTATCAGCTGGAATGATCATAAAATGAGTTCGTAATTATTCATGCCGAATGATTCACCGGAATGGTATATCCTGGAATCGAGACCAATGAAGCCTCGGGTTGTCGTTTCTCGGTAAGATAACGATTATGTTCAAAGGAAAACATTATTCGCTTTTCCGGGACATTGTTATTTAAAGTCGATAACCAACGATGTCATTGTTACATTATTTATTCGTAAAAACCAAGTGAAGTCATCAAATATATGGATCTATGATCTGATATGTTAGATCTGTGCCTTTACGAAGATTTGAATTTGGAGATATTGGGAGTACTTGTACATTTAGAGTCATTTGCTGGGATTTGGGGACATTTGCTAAGGAATAGAAACACTACTTCAAATCTATAAATACCTATACCTAATTTTGATCAGAGCTACTTCTGAGGTTGATCCTAGAAATATTAGGACGTACACATATTTAAATCTAGCGATGTTGAACCTAAGGATAGTAGAAGCATGTATAGCTCCAGGGATATTCAGCTCCAAGTGTGTGAGGCTCAGAGATATTGAGATCAATGAATTTTTAAAAAAGATTGAAAACTGAATTTAGAGGTACAGAGGTCCAGGTATCTGGAATTTAATATACGAGAATGCAGGTATATAGAAATATAGGAATTTGAACGTATCAAACACGTTTCAATACAATTTTGTTGTAAAATTCCGAGTAAGCCACGTCAGCTCAGAGATATTCAAAGAATTTTTCAAAAAAATTGCAAATTAAATTTAGAGATACAGGAATTATATGAGGATGCATGTATCTAAAGATACAGCAATTTGAACGTATCAAGCATGTTTCAACAATTTTATTATAAAATTCCGAGTAAGCTACGTCAGCGACAACCATAAGCGTATCATTGAGTGGAGAAATAGTAAGGACGCTTTCGAAGGCGTTAATAACACGTGCCTGCACGTGTCTTACGTGAATTCGAGGCACAAGTTGCAATCGACAGGTAAATCTGTATTCACGGAACGAGCAACTCGATTGAACAGACTAGCCACGAACGAGTCGGACGGAGAATGCTTTATATAGCGATGAAAGGAAGGAACGCTTATATCGCGTATTGCGTCTTCGAATGGACACACAAGTCCTCGAGCGGAAACCGCGTCGCGACGTCTATAAACGCGATATTGACGACCAACGATGGAAAACAACTTTCCATGTGTTAACGTGATACCGTTTCCTTACACGAGCCTACGTTGCGTCGATTGAACGTTACGCGTATCAAAATCGATTCCGCACGTGCCTGTATGCGTCTACGCATAGGTATCCGCTCGTATCGATCGTCATTCAAACCACAAATTGTATCTCTCTCTTATACGGCTACAGACACAATTTATATCTTTTTTACGAGGATCCGATATGGTATAGCCACTGTGAAATATTAACGGAACTGCATAGCAAGCATTCTTTATTTATTGCACAGTCCGAGAAGACCAATGAAGATTTCAAACGATACATCTTTGGTATTTTAGACCTATTGAACATGGACGATCAATATATTACAGACCATTGTCAATATTTACTGGCAAACTGCTTCTCCGTTCTAAACGCGAAAATATATATCGATCGTCTTAGACTCATTTTACACTCACGGCATTAAACTACTGGCAATGTGCCAAGTAATTACAACTAATTAGAAAAAAAATCAAGAACAATGGATAGATTAATAATAATCGGATGGTGAAAGTGTCTAAGTGAAAATGAAGGAGTTAAAATGGAAGATTATCGCTTATTAAAGCATACCTTAGCGAAGAACAAAGAGGAATGACTTAAGACGTAGAATGGCAAAGCGTCGTTCGAGGCACGTCGCATTCTGCACAAGGCAATCGTGCACGCATAGGCATGGGAAAAATGCGCTTGCTTAATGCATTTAAATTCATCAATTCAAGGATATCTCAAGCGCCACGGTTAAATTTATTTCCTTTTAAAGCTCTTATAAATACCTAACGGAGAAATTTTCATTTCTTTCGACGACGGTGTAAGTTTTTATTATGACACGCAGTTAAATATCTTGAGTACAAGACACCTTTCGATCGTTCATAAGAAAGTTCATAAGACGCTCGTGCTTTTATTTTGATAACACGTTATTACGTTTTGCGAACATTTCTATTGCAATCATTGTCGGGAATTGAAAGAAAAGTCAATCACTTATTGAAGCTTGCTAGCCTCAATGAAGGGAATCGAGTTACGCGTTCAAACAACTGGGAAGCATATTGAGCACCACCCACGACGAATAAAAGCACTTTGAATATTTTGCACTCCAACAATCGCTTTTCGCTTATTTTTCCAACCGTTACACCTCTGCAAAACTTAAATTACGCTTCTCAATTTATATTTCATACAGGGGGTTTCACTCAAGAACTAAATTATGTACGTACTACTAAAAACAGAGAAAATGACTAACATAGTTTTACATGGTTACAGAATATACGTTCAACAACAAACCATATAACCATACATCGATATCTAAGCCATATATCAATTTAATAACAGAGAAACTAATTTATATGTTCGACTTAAACGAGACACCCTGTACCATCATTTATTTTCGGTCCTCGATCGATAAATTGAAGACAAACTACCCAAATAAAGGGCCTACGACATTGTTATACCAATAAAGACTTATTGGTCATTAAATTTTATTAGCCCTAAAGGACCCACGTGAAGGAAGGTTTCCGACCGAGAATTCCCAAATACCCATTCATCAATGGTACAAGGCATTTGGAAATTCCGATGGAAGAAAATTGTTCCAAGTTGTACCGTTAAGATTAGTAACACGTGTGTACGGCGTGTACAGGGCGTTTTCAGTGGTGAGTGGCTTCCATGAAACTGTTTTAAAAGGCCTGACAAGCAAAGGAGGGGAACGGTTTACCCACATCTTCTCTACCTGCGCGTTTCCGGTGATTTAAAGAGCCCGACCTGCCTCAAGCGTGAAGCGTGGCCGCACACGTTTTTCCCTCTACCTGGTCGCGTTAGCCGATCGGAACAGTAGGCCAACCATGCTCTCCAGAATGAAAGTCTTATTAACGCTATTTCACGTGCTGCCGCCGTAATTGAGAAATTAACGCGGTTGTACCAAAGTGGATCGATAACATCGAGTGACAGTCACTGAACCCACAGCTATCGAGAGTTCAGGAATTTGGGAATGTTGGGTTACTTGGAGATTCGAGAGTTTGGGTCATTTTGGAGGTTTGAAGGTCTGAGAGTTTGGAAATGTGGGGATTTGGGAGTTTAAGAGTTTGAAAATTTGTGAATTGAGAGATTTGGGGATGTAAAGATTTGTGAGTTTAGGAATTTAATGATTTCTGAACTTAAGAATTTGTAGATCTAGAAATCTGAGATGTTTGAGTTACTCGAGAAGTTTGAAAATTTGAGAACAGAAACATTTGAAGATCTAAGGATTTGTAAATTTAGGGATCTGAGTATTTATGAATTTAGAAACGCTTTCAGAACTTGGTCTAATAATTCAAAAGCATAGATATATTAAACTTGCAAACTTCCCACTATTCAAACCCAGAAAGCTATTATAGAACTCGAAACTCCAAAACTATAAATAGAGGAATATCTAACTTGACGATAGCTACGCTTCACTTCACAGCATTTAGAGTATAGTCACATCCATGGTGAAAATCACAATACGACATAAATGACTGGAATTTGCGAAGAGAATCTTAGTGGGAAGAGGTCAGAAAATAATGATGTCGAAATTCTTTCTGAGAAGACGTTGCTCAGGAAATAATCTAAAGCCTACAGTTATGGCATGGGTTGGGTCAAGATTTAACGAGCCATGGAACGAGCTGTGAGTCATGGGATCTAACTCTCTCGGGAGAGTATACTTTGCAAAGAAAAATACCAGATGAAACGTGCCTACATGGTATTCAGGTTGAGAGAAATTGCTATTTGGACACCTTTTTGCGATGTTTATCATCTGTCCGTTCAAGTGTTCCTGATTAAGCTATCGCTGCAGTTCGGTTAAGTGCTTAAATTACATGATTGATATCGGTCGAATCATTGAATCTATTTTGATACTCTGTAAATCATGGGACCGACCTTCGTGTTGGTTGCACCAAGTGCGAACTTCAGAGCCCATCTTCTTTCAAATCCTATCACATAAGACTCACAGTGAAACTAATAATCTTATCTGAAGAACTAAAGTTATCAAAATGTGGTAGTATAGTAGTCTCGGCGTAATTAGCACTGAAACTTGGTCTTGGTTCTCTAGGGAGAAGTAAGAAGTTAATCCTGCACTCCAATGATGCGTGAATCGTATTGGAAAAGTTCTGCATCGTTAAACCGAATTGTTTGATGATTTCATAGAGAAGAGTTTTCACGAAAAGCCAGTGTTTGTTCGGAAGTACGAGGAGCCAAGGTTGCCGACAAGATCCGCGACCTCGATCGGATTCGCCAGCAAAGAGATCTGCTTTCTCTCATTACATCGTCATGAAAGTATAATTCCCCTTATGCTCGATGGAGCACCGAACAGAAGATGCTCGGTGCGAGTTGGCTGTTTATTGCAAAATTGCAAATGCGATTCATCGTTGGCCCCAGCGTGTAACGGCGTCATTCAATGGGCGAGTTGCAACGTAATTATAATGTATCGCTTTCATAGAGCTAAGCTCTCGTGCTCGGCATGTATCGCGGATACCATTCGCGAGTAAATCGGACCGGAAACGAGTTTAGCGCGTTGGAGAAACGTCGGAAATAATCGATTATACCGGGCACAAATGGTTCAGCCGATGAACTTCATGGGGACATGCGCGCCATGTATGGTGAACGCGTTGTTACCCGCTATTCGACGACGACCATTCATCGTTGCATTCATTTGCGAAAAACTATCACGTCGACGGAGTTTCGATAGTTTTCCGACGACACGGTTTAACAGTTTGTAATCCTGTTTCGAATTTTACTCGACTTCGTAATTGGTCCTAGTTACCGAAGTCTGCTTTCATGTTACTGAATATGTATCACTGCTACCATTAATTCTGCGTATTCAAGTAGCAAAACTAATCTCCTGAATTTTTAACCGCTTCAAGTTCTAACTTTGGTCGATGAACTTCCCTGTACTATCACTCATACATATTGATTTTGATTAACAATTTGAATAACGTACAAGACACAGAATATCAATTATATAATTGAATGAAAGATGAAAATTTTGAATCAGTTCGTCTGCGCCATTTTCTTTTAAAATATCCACCAATTTGTTCTTCTCGAAACCTACCCGGTATTTATCCCGAAAACGAAACGAATCGACGTTTCATTTGTAAAAATCCACGAGCCATTTCAAAAGTATTCGTATAAAAACAAGCGAAGAACCGAATCTTCTGCGTAATCGATTAATTTACGCCCGCCATTATCAATAAAAGTGTGACGCCAATGTTAGAAGCGGTTCTGGAACTTTAAATAGAAGAAAAGTTCCAATTATCTCGAGGATCAGAAACATTTCACGTACGATCGTCTGTGAACGTTCGAAAAAAGAAAATGAGGTGAAAAAGAGAGAAGCCGCCGATAAATTAGCACAGTTTCACGCGTTCCCGTGTCCCGCTAACTTTCGCACCGAAAAGCGCGCGTCTTGGCAAGAAAGCGTGAGAAGCAGATACGAAACAGAGAATTCTTGTTTAAGATTTTTTCATAACCCACATTTATGTGTTAGCGATTCGTCGCGCGACCATGTCTACGTCTTCGAAAGTGTTGTCTTCCTTCTCTTTGTTTCGCAATCCCATGCAAATCGCGTATCCTTTCAAGGACTACCATTATCGGCATGAATATTCATATGTTGTACGTTGGACAATGAACGCGATGCATTTAAAACGATTCGAACCGGTGAACATACCGTGAGCATGTTAAATTACCCAATACAATTAATGACGCACCTTGTGCGTCTTATACTATCAAGTATAATTAACGACGCACCTTGTGCGTCTTATATTATCCAATATAATCAATGACGCATATTGTGCGTCTTGTACTATTCAATATGATCAACGAAGTAGTTTATGCATTTTATACTATTCAACACAATTAATGACGCATCTGGTGCGTCTTGTACGGTCCAACATAGTCAACGAAGTATCTTATGCATTTTATACTATTCAACACAATTAACGACGCACATGGTGCGTCTTATACTATCTAACATAATCAATGAAGTACCTTGTGCATTTTATACTATTCAGTACAGCTAACGACGCACTTGGTGCGTCTTGTACTATCCAACACAAGCAATGACGTACTTTATGCATTTTATACTATTCACCTCAATTGATGACGCACCTGGTGCGTCTTGTACTATCCAACATAATCAATGAAGTACTTTATGCATTTTATAATATTCAATACAGCCAACGACGCACCTGGTGCGTCTTGTACTATCCAACACAATCAATGAAGTACCTTGTGCATCTTATAATATTCAATACAGCCAACGACGCACCTGGTGCGTCTTGTACTGTCCAACATAATCAATGAAATACCTTGTGCATTTTATATTATTCAATACAGCTAACGACACACCTCATGCGTCTTGTACTATCAATACCGTCAGCGACGCACCTTGTGCGTCTGATACCACTCAATATAATCAGCGACGCACAATGTATGTCTTACACTACTCGAATCAATCAACGACACACCACGTGTGTTATAATATTTGCGCAATGTAATTAATGGCATATCACGCGTGTCAGTTACTGATATAATTAATGACGCACCACATGTGTCTATATCTGCAGCAACGTACTTCATGGCGCCTCCTGCATCCAACAATAATTACCATAATAAATGAAGAAATAAGACATTTTCTTAAGTGATTATTAACGACGATGGAAGAATATAAGGTCTCGATAAGTAGGTACTAATGCCCGGCACACCCTGTAAATATAATGTTGCTGCAAAACAAGAACAAGTAACAATACATCATAACCGAAGATTGCATCTTGGATTTCTGCACTGTAATTATCGGGCCCCCAACAACACCGTAATTATATTTCCAATAAACGCAGCGGTTACTTCGAGCAGTGAAGAATGTATTCGTCTGCTCGGAACATTTTATTATTAACATATTGCCTGTTTTACATTAGCACGTGGAATCGTTAAGGTTTAACGAGAAGAGAGCTTCCTTTCGTATATAGGATTCGTAAACAATGGTTGTAAGATGGAGCGAAGATGAAAAGCATTTCTTGGAAACTTCGATGCATCGTTATGCCGAGGACAAAATTGCCCAAGTTGGCCAATTGATTCGGACCATTCCGCACGTTATTTATACCTATCTTGGTAATGATTAGTTCAATAAGAACTTCCTCCGTATTACCTGTGACCTCTTTTGTTCCAGTTCTGTCGTTTTACCATTCGAACGAACGCTCATTACGAAAGGGTTACCACGACTCTTTATATGGAAATACAATCAGTGTATAATTGTTCGAGCCCCGCGCGATTCGCGTGCACGGAAACAAAGAAGACACTTTTTCAATCGTTCGAACAAATCGCGTCCTTTGTTAGAACTTCCAAGAAAAAGAACAAGAACCATGGAAAATTTTATAATAACCCAATTGTACAATTTTTTTTTTTAATTTAAAATCCAAATAATCTCCAAGTCGTAAAAATTAGACGATGGAATGAAACATGTAACAATTACTTCCACGATGTTCCCTAGGGCGTGTGCAAGAAATAACCAATTACGTTCGGAGAATCGAGAACGGGGAACCGGAAGTGGAGGCGTCAGTAACGCTTGACAATCGCATCGGACAAATTACATAAAGTGCAATCGTTCATCAGGGTGTCTAAAAATAGCCCTTAAAACGACCACGTACGGCGGGGAGCAAATTTGTCTGGACCGTGTCTAAAATCGTTTCGAAAGTAAAATAAGACACGGTCTTTTTGTTTTTCCGGAGATCGTTATCGATGGTGACAAAGGCGTCGACTCAACGTCGTCGTAACGTTATCGTAAAAGCACGAAAGAATTAGAAACACTATCGGGTTCGTTGAAATCTGCTTTTCGAACCCTCGACAAACATTATCCCTGTGGCTCCGTTTCGGGGAAAAACGTTATGTTCAACAGATGTCGTGAAGACCCCACATTTAAAGGCGGCCAGATGAAAAAGAACGCTGGTAACGCGTTTAACCTCGAGCTTCCAAAAGTGTTTCGAAAGTGGCGACCACCATCGAATAAAATTCCATGCGTTCCGAACCATGAGAACCGACAGAAGAATTCTCCGAGTTTCGAATTTCTGTTTTAATAACCGAACACGTGATGCGTTATCGATTGACGCAGTCCTTACTTTCGTAAACATATACACATCGTTTTAGAAATCTGACATATTTTAGAGACTCTTTTGTACAGAAAAGTTTGATAATATTGTAAATAAATTTTGCTTTTGATGCCTAACACGAATATGCACTTGTGTATTAATTTTTTTTGTTTGTCATTCGAACAAATTTTGAACGGAAGAAAGAAGAGGAGAACGTGAAAAAAAAAACGTCATCTGTATGAAGATTTTGTACTTTCAGAGTTTTCCGACCCTGATTATTTATCGTCGAGTATTCCACGACCCGCGACTTATATCGCCCCTATGCAGCCAGCAACGATATAAATAAATTGATGGAAAAACGTGCGTAAACAAGCAGAGATAGATGGTAGAACATATTATCTTCTAAAGAAGGAAGTAACTATGTATAGGTGTTCACGTTATTACGAATCTTTTCAAATATTATATCTACATATTTATTATACAAGTTACTCAAACGTGGAGATTTGAATTTGCGCGCCAAAACGTACTGAATACGTTAGTCGCTCCCATTAGTCCTAATATTTCGACAATTATATTAGATTAGTGAATTAATTCTATTTCTATCATTAATTTTACTTGAACAATATCAAGATAATATCAATGTATCGAATTATCGATATTTGTCGATAGTACGGGTTCTACGCAATGTGTCAATATTGATGTGATTGATCACGTGACCTCTGCGAGTATCGACTCATATGAAGATATAGGAAACATCATTTAAATAATATAACATTAACAATAATATAATACATTTAAATGATATAATAGGATTTCTTAAAAAATTAATTCAATTCTAAAAAAGGTCCTCGAAAAATTCCGTTAACTATAAAAAGAATCGTCATCGCGCAAGTGTGTCGCCGACTAAAAATACGAGCCATACAGTACGCTGCGACGATTTCTCGAGCAAAAAATCATCTTCTGGTGAGCGTTTGTTCGGTCACGATATCGATCGATGCATTGTGTTCATCGAAACAACACATGGTTCAGCGGAACGCCACTCTCTTAGTTGACGCGCGAGTCCCGCTCCGGTGGTGTGCGTGTGCGCGTAAGTACGTGTAGCCCGAAGGGGTCTACCGCGTCCTTCCATCCCCCCGAAAACAGAACGCGCAGGATCGAGAGCCTCGGTATACAGGGGCATTTTGCTCTGTTCAACTTGGAAGCCCTCCAATAGGCTTTCCTTGCTCGCCCCCCACGCAACCACTGAAACCCGTTTTAAAAGTCCATAGGAATGCATGCCGCCGGGCCTTTCACCTCTTTCGCGAGAAAATGTATTTTCATGCTTTTCGATCGTATGTACACTTGCGAACACCGTTCGCTTCCCCCAGGAAAAATGATTTAGGGGAAAGAAGACCCATCATTTGTTGATTTTTTTGGTCGTTAGTTTTCCATCTTCAAACTTTCAAATTTGGAATATTGAGAATTTGAAAATTTAGAAATGTACAAATTTTTAAATTTACATATTTAATCCCTAAAATTGAAGATATATATACACGATGCTCCTCCCCCGCGGATCTTTGTATTTAAAGAAAGTCAATGTTGCAAATGTACTCCGTCATCCTTTACTTTACACCAGCAGATATACAAATTTTTACGACAGGAAATGCCACCGAGTGGAGAGAAATCGTTTTAACATAATTACTGTGTCATCAAAATCTTGGAGCTTACTTGATTACAAAATGACGTAGTTACAATAAAGGATCGCTCGATACGAAAGCACGTATCAGGTTTAATGTTTCGTCGTATTAAATGTTACATGTATAATGGGAATGAGATACTTGTAATGTTTAGCTATTACGTGCACGATTACGTGCTTAAGCTTTGCCCTCATCAAAAGAGTCGCGGGTACGTTATCACCGCTTGTCTAGATGTCCGGATGTAAACACTACGCTTTCTATAAATATTTGCGTCTGAAATCCAGAGTGGGCTACCGTATCAGTGTATTCCATCAGAAAATATTTGATCCAAGTACAATTTCAAATTCTAACTGTAAAACTGTCCGTAAATAATAAATTTCGAGCATAACATATGTTCAAATTCAAATCAACGATTTAAGAAAAAAATGCAAATGTCTACTCCATGTTTTCATGAAAATCGATCGATATCGTACAGAGGGTTTTTTTTTTCAAATTTTTACAGAAATCATTAACCATGAAAGAACTAACAATTGAAATGTTCATAAAAAGAATCGGCTATTTAAGCATAAGCCATTTTAGTATAGGAAAGTGCGAAAAGTGATTCGTAATCGTTTAAAAGCACGATTAAACATTGCTTTGGACGCACGGAGGTTGACAAGAGCCGCCATTTTGAAATAATCGGTAAAGGATCCACCTTCTCTATCATTTTTTCTCTAAAGAATACATTAGTTTCTTTAATGAAACTTCATTTATATGATGCTTAGCACGAATAACTAACTAAAATTTCAGTTATAAGTCGGGAAGGGTAAACAGCTAAGAGGACGCCGTTACCCGGAAGAAATACGGCGGCTAGGGTACAACCTCGGGAGCATCGTACTCCATTGATCTCCCGACTCTTGCATCTCGAAATTTGAGCGATTCAATATCATGCGAATAACAATTGAAAGCTTACCTCGTATCTGATGCCGTTGAGCCGCAACCATGTTTCCACCTTGAGACAATACGGCGAGATGGAGGGCAAAAGCGGCGTTCGTGAGAACTGATACAGATAAACAACGTCCTTCTCGTAGTTGGTCTTGTGCACGCTGATAGCCTTGGTCGGTGCGGATGATGCAGCGGCCGCGGCGTCGGTGGCCTCCTCCTTTTTCCCACTTTCTTCTTTCTTCGCCGCATCCTTTTCTTCTTGCTTATTGTCCGGCGGCGTTTCGTCCTTCAGCGCCTCTTTCATCTCTTTCACATCCTTCATCTCCTTGCTCTCCGGTCCAGTGTTTTCTGTCTCCGTTGCCATCGTCATCTTTTCTAGTTTTCACAAGTTGTCGACCGTGTTCCAGTCAAAACGAGAAACGTTAAAGTGAAGAACAAACGTCGAGGGACAAGTTCTCGAGCGACACTGAGAGACTATCTCGAAGAGAGCGCGCACAACACAAACGTACGCCGGGTACTCCTCGATCCCTCTGCTCGCCGGCCGGTTCCTTCTGTCCGCGGCTCTTGTCCCCCAGCCGAAAACGCCAATGCGCATGCGTGAGCGCCACACCCCACTGCTGCCGCCATATTTAATTGGTCCGCCACCCCTGCCCGGTCCGCGTACCCCTCCCTCCCACCACAAAGGTTTATGCCGTCTGCTCTCGCTTCCATTCCCTTCAAATATCTCTTTTCCTCCCGAGAACCCCCATGAGCTGACTCGAAGCACTTTGCCGTGGTTTCACGAGCTTGGCAACACTGCCACCACCGCCACTTCAACAGGACCAAACGCGCAACTATGTTTTTAGGTACCCCTGGATTAATTATGGAACGCCCTAATGGAAAATATCAATCATTTGGTTTCATTTCTTTCAGTTACTACTGACTTTTATGAAGTTTCTTTTATAAACAACTGTTAATGTTGCTCTGAGAGTACATGTGTTAATTATATTAATTTTATTCATGATACTTAGTGAAAAGTAATTTTGAATATATTGGAGTCTTAATTATGGCTTTAGATAGGTAAATGGTTATGAATTTGAAATGGTTATTAATTTTTTTAAATTTCTAGATGTAGAAATATAAGAATTTCTCAATTTTTTTACTTCAAAAATTTACAAATCTTAGAAATTGCACCGATATCCGTGATCTCCACCCGTTACTAGTAGGAAATATCATTAGTATTCGTGAAAGTTCATGCGAGGAAGGACTCCATCACAGGCCATATAAATGGAAGTCATACATATATCCACGGCCGAACTATCATTAAATATAATATCAGATGAAATCACCTTTTTTCTAAATTTCCATATTTAAAAATTCTAAAATTGCCATATTTCTGAATCCCCAAATTTCAGGAATGATAGAACTTTCGATTGTATTAATTTCTATATCGTGTTCGTTATCCGTATATTTTGTCGGCATTAGATATATCAAGACTACACCATAAATCCAAATTTATGATAATTAAAATCATGACGTCTTCTAGATATAGTATGCGGAGGGCCCTATGGTATTTTAGTTTCGGTCCTGGACCAACCCGGCCAACCGCTCTTTTCACTTGTAGTGAACTGGCAACGTTGCACCAGACCGGCGTAACAACGAACCCCTTTTCACAGATTACTTTTTTCTACTCTCTGGCCGATCGACTCCATTTGGAAAACTACCTGCCACAAGTTGCGCCGCCCATGGACGCAAACTCTTCCCGAATCACCCGATGGTTCCTGTTCTCTGCTTTTGTCTTTGCGTTCGCTGATGTCTCGCTTTCTTTCACGCTATTGCTCCCTTTTTATCCTTCTCGCTCCTTTGGAATATCGGTCTGGGATTGTTAAGCCTGTACACGGGATTATACCTTTCCTGTGGGGTACCGCTTCGCTTGGGAGCTATCAATAGCCATAAGGAGGCCAGGTCCCCTCGTTTCGAGGCGCAAACGAATAATCGAATGAATAAGAACTGAAATTCGAAGTAACCTTAATTATTCACGAAATGAAAAGGATTAATAAATGCATTGTATCTTTTATATTGTGTTTTTCTATTTCTTACATATTATAAAACATTTTATGGCGTACTAAAAAAATGGAAAACAATGAGCCTTTTAGGTTTAGTGAAATACAGTATGTTATTAACCTGTTTGCCGATTCTTCTCGTATGCGTTCACGCGGGAAAAAGACAGAGGCCTTAAAAGTGAATAAAAATTTATTTACTCCTGATGTTATAATATTCCCCACAATGTTCGTGATAAATTCACATCGTTGTCCATAGTGTGCGCGTTATCCGTCAGAAAATCTCGTATACAACATTTGGAAAAAAATTACTGACAAATGCTTCGTTTATGACCGCTTGTCTTTCAAATACAATAAATGCATACAATACGTGTAATTACTCTGAAATGATTTTCAACGAAATACCACGAACTACGATTAAACAACGTCGTTGCTTCGTAAAATGTAAAATGGGCGTACCTTAAAAAGATTGACAGTAGTTTTGTAAAATAGAAACATGTATAAAAGAGCAAATAATGTGACAATATGATTCAATCGTTAATTATTTTTACGTCAAGAAAAGTATTCCATACATTCAAGTGCCGCCTTTTTCTCTCGACTGAAGTTGGCAGACATCTGTCAAGTGATCGAATGATAGTAATCAAACGATACTATCGAACGCAGGAGTTTTAAAGCGGCTAATGAATTCGCGCGAAAATTTGAATTTCGATTACGATACACGAAACATTGCAATTACGAACATTGTTACAATCGAATATTGTATTTTCCTTTTTAACGAAATTTAAATAAGAAATACTGAAAATACGTAGGACATGATTCTTAAAATTAAAATTCGCCTAAGAAACAACTTTTATAAATACTGATATTGATGTACGAATTTAGGAGCAGTTCAAAATAAATGCTTGCATTCAATGCAAATCAGTTTTATAATAGAGGTGCTACTATTGATTATCAATACATAGTTGCAGTTAAATACAATTAATTATTACCTCTTTTTTTATTTGCCTTGCGCATCGTTGATTATTAAAAATAACCTTAAATTAAGCGCAATAGTTTGCGACAAATTTTTGTTTATTTTGCACACGTAAATTTTCTAAAGCAACATAGAATAATTTATTAAAAATTAACGGACAGACTTTGAATCGTTTTAGCTGCAGCCATTGCGCTTAAATCCAGTATATGTCGGGCAGTAGCGAAATTATTTTATTATTCTCCTTATTTATAAAGGGAACAGAAATATTTGTTTCGACCGCTGACGCAATATCTGAAAAGATTAGAAACTGAACCATTCTTAATGGTAAATATTGAGCTTGTGCCAGTAAGCGTTGTATTAGCGCGCCTCTATATTACGCAAATTTCAATCATTTTGCTACGCAACGACGTTTTCAAATTTTTATTTCTTTTATTCTCGTGAAAACGTGTAAAAGCATTTACTGATTCTCTCGTCGACTAATTCGCTAAACAACATTGAATTGCTACTAGATCGTTTACATGATTCTCGTAGTAAATCCTACTCACATTTTGTGTTACAATTTTAAAAAATGTATAGAAAATGAAAGAGTATATATACTATAGCAAATGCTATGCATTTCAAACTGGAGATTTTAATGCGTGGTATATTTAGCGTATATCTCTAGTTCAACCGTTTAGCGTTTAACCAGTAGCGTAACTAGGACTTTCGTTTAGGGTGAACCAAATACCCTATACTTCAGATACAGTACTGTGTATGGTAAAGTCATTATACAAGAAAAGAAGACTCCACCAATGAAACAAAAATTGACGGACATGGGAAATTTTTTATATAAAGCTGATTTGAATAAGAAAGCTTACCATACTCAGTACTGTACTTATTCCAATAAATTCTGATAAGAGATCAGTCTACATTTTGGAGGGCAAATGCACCCTGGTCCCTACCTAGCTACGCCAATGAATCCAATATTCTAATTTTATCACATGCTTGAAAACAAATATTTTGATCAACAGAATTTCTTAAATATTAAGTACAATACATTAATTGTATTTAAGGAACGCAGCAATCCAATGTCTGGGCGAAGAAAATCGACAATCGGCGCAAAAATAATGTTTCATTCAGAAAGCAAGTTGAAGTCAGACTTTTACATTAAAATGGAAACAATCGTTACAACGAAGATCATTCGTGTTGGGAATGTGAAAATCTAATCGCCTAAACTTCTTGTACAGCATACAAAAATGATCTGGTGATCTGAACCGATTCTACAATTTTGCAAAAGTGTTCATGCTGTTTTCTCGATCAAACGTGCACGAAAGCGGATAATTTTTGTTCCACCATTACAATTTGGTGTTTAGTGCGAAAACGAGTTCTCCTCGGTTTAGCCAATTGTGTACAATAAAATAAAGAAAGAAAAATCGATATAATTTAGGCCAAAGCGACAAAACTGTGTTACGCGATTTAACCCTTAACGTTCCAACGTTAAATTAATTATCGCTACTCGCATGTAAATTGATATCATAAAACGCACAATCGTATAAGATACATTTCACTAAATTTCATATATAATTATTATCTACAAATAAAATTGTACACCTAAAATACATTTAAAATTAATACTCCCGCGATAGCATTTAATTGCAGTGTACGTTAAACGCACATTTACAAATGTTTAAGTAATTAGATATATTGCTTCTTCAGAATCTCATTTGCTATCTTCTAATGAACAATATGAGCCTTTCAAACTATACATTATGTGCAAACTTCTAAGTACTTATCGAAGAGAACCTTTTTTTAATACAAAAAGGCTGCTTGAGCGTGGCTTAAAATTCACATTAAAAAAAAGTTATCTAACGTAGCAACATATAATTTATCTACTTGCAGCGCAAAATCTCTAATTATCTATTTTCTCTAGAGAGATCGCTTATTTGGGTACAATACAGTCTTGTTATACTACCTTTTGAGCGAATTTTTTAAATTTACGGATTTTCCTAAGCCTTTCACACGACCCTTTCCAGCTTCTACAACCTCGAGGGCTATATAACAAGACTAAACTGTACAGTTGGATTTTATCGTATACCCGTTAAAAAGAGATTACGTTAGCAAAGCTGCAATTGTTTGCATACAAAAGACAAATTCTTTGACCCGCTGATAACACGTTAATTGCGCTGGTCGAACGAAGGTAAACAAGAACGCATCCTTTTTTATCAACCAGCTGTTCCCTTTTATCTCAAAAGTAAATACACATCCTGGCTATGTATTTGGAATTCTCAAAGCACATTTTAGGGGATGGATCGTTAAGGGTTCGAGTAAGCTCTGAAAAAACGAAAATAAAAAAAAAGGAACGAAATCGAGAAGAAAGCAATGATGATTGGATCGGCGCAACTACTTACGTTGGAAGTATGTAATTATCACGTCCCTAGGAAGTCACTATTAAGGAACGAGCTATCCGGTCTATTAAGTTTTACAAGTACTGCCGATTATCTTGTTCGGTTTCACTTTCGCATTCAATAATCTGCAATTAGTAAATTTATTTAAAGAACACCGCTTCAATCTCGATCGTTCAACAGTTGCTAATAGAACGGAATTACAAATTCCTCTTCTCTTTTAAATTAAAATTATTTCTCCTCTTTACATGGGCGTAGCTGGGACAAGGGGTTGATCCTACGGTGGAAGATCTATTTTAAAAATAAATTTGAAATGCATTTGTGGATATCTAGGGGGGTCCAAGCATACTAGGATCTAAGGAGGCTCTAGGGAGATTTGGGTATAGGTATGAGGTCTGAGTATGTGGACATCTAAGGATATTAGCATGCAAGAATTAATAGATATTGGGATACAAAGAATTTAGGAATACAGGAATGTAGAAGTTACAGAATGCATCTGGATATAACAAATGTCTTTCTTCATACTACAGATATTTACTTTAAAATAAACTACCCCTGACTAATAATCAGGCTACGCCCATGTTTCCTTATTTATTATTTTTTAAATAATAAATATCATAGATTTTGCACGCAAGTTCTTTGTTATGCAACGAGAAATACCATGGAATTCTTGAGGCGTAGCGTTTTCTTTCAATCTTTTCCGTTTTCTTCTTTGTTGGTTAAGTTTCTTTTTACGTGGAACGCTAACCGGATCAACTTGCTACTATATAATTTCGTTAACGAGACTCTAATGTATGTACGTCGCCGCGTGTCTATGCATATAGACACACGTATTCTCTTCTACGTTTTCTTCCTCGTCATCTTTTTATTTCATAATTGAAAAAGACAAATCTAACTCGTCGATTTGACCGGCGACGAGTATCTATTCAATATACAATTCCTTAAATGGAATTACATTTGGTTTAAATTACAAAAAATACACAGAATGCGTAATACGTATAAAAACGTGTCGTTTATGCGTCACATTGTTAATAATTAATCTAACATTTGTTCGATTGCAAACAGACTTCGATTCTATATATGGGCTGATTAAAATTGATTAAATCGTTAGTCGAGATTCAATAAAATAATTATTAAAATATTTAAAATAAAATTTAACAATAATTTTTAAAATCAATACTTTCAGTATGTTATTTAAAAAATCAGTGTTGCGATAAAATCAGTATGAATCTAGCTAAGAATCCTATCCTAAATAAAATCATTAAGAGATATTTAAAAAAACGTTGCATGACGTTATCCTATGTATAAAATTGTTAAAAAGCAGTTTTACAAACGATATGAAGTCTGATTGCAACGAATGATCAAGTAGATTATTAATGATCACCAGATTACACCTAGTTTAATCGCTAATATGCTGTTAATACATCACGAGTTATAGTGATATTACACGAAACCTAAAACATAATTATTTATCCCTATGTGTTTGTCGATTTATAATATTCTATGTGCGTATTCGTCGTTCTTTCTACAGCGAAAGCGTGATCACGAACGTAAAACGGTCCCATCTGCTCTGACAATGAAATACTTGTGTGTATGTATGCGTGTGTATGTTACGACACTTAGCTGCCTAATTTCTGGTATACGTGGAATTCTATACCTCTGGTGAATTCTGCGTAGTCGCATTGATATGATCCTGTAAACAAATTCGGAGATCCCGTTCGTCCAGCTCGCTTTCAGTATCGACACTAAAGCTTCTCACATTTTGGCCACCGTTACCTGTCCAATGTTGTTTCCAACTTTCTAATCTCATGACCTGCGACACACATAGAAAATACAGAAATAGTTGATGAATTTTCTGAGTAATCATTTCTACAAAACATTGTATAACTTGTACGTCATCACGTAGAGGAGAAATGTGCGTTAGAAGTTTCTTTCTAAAAATTATTTTTAGTTTGGATTCACTACTTCTTAACTTGAGGAGCAACTACATTTATTTGCACTGTTTCTTAATCTATTCACTTTAAAGACTGTTGTGTACAATATTGTCTTGGAAAGTATCAGGAAGTGAGAGGTCAGTATTACAATTATACAGGCAAATATTATATTGCAGAATTGTGAAATCTCTTAATTAAACTATTATAATCCTTCTGCTTTAAAGTGATGAAGCTAGTGATCACTTTAAATGATAATGCACAGATGAAAAGTCATCCTAAATATTGTACCAAGCAACATGCACATTGGTTGCTATTTAATTGTGCTTAATTGATCTTGGACAAATTTTCTCTGACAGTATTCATTAAATCTGATTACATTAGTGATGGAACAAATGAACAAAGCAAAAACAATGCATGCGAACAGTGATTATAATGCACACAATTAGTAAGATCTTAAAGCATGTTAAATATAATGATGAAGTTCAACTAGTACTACATGAATTATTTCTTATGAGGACAATGAATTCAATGAATGTTTCTGTCCGTAACACTTTTACACTGGGTGCATTTATGTACAATTATATTTACAAATTATACACAATAGGAAGATCTTCATAATAATTTAGAATGATTTGCAATAATTGAACTGTTAAGGGAAATTCAATCTCTTTTTCTGAATTTAAATTATTTCTTAAATGTATCTATTAATAGACTATTCGTATAAAGTATGTATAAAACTGTAAAGAAGAAATACAATTCTTTAATACAATTCACATTGATGTCATGCTACGTACATGAAATGGAAAAAATAATGCTTACGGATGGGTAAAGACTTACTCGAGCCAGCGCCAAGGCTCAGTCTCCGGGCTGGTGATTGGCGTAGGGAACTAAGGAGACAGAGATAACACAGCAATAGAGGGTTAGTTTTACAAGACCATTAGTTTCATTGTGTTCGTGTTTGGTACCTTTACACAATAAGAATTCCATTAGTAATTACAATCAAGGACATATAATACTACATCATCATATCTTTCAATACACCTAATTATACTTGAATAACATTTTTTCAACAGCAGATATTACAATGCATTTTTGCTTAACATCTTGGAAATATAAAGTATTAAAGCAAATGAATGATATCTTTGAAGGTATGTATTTTCTCAATTATAATTTTTTAATTGTTACTCCGTGCTGTGCTAACTCTCAATAACTAATATAATGATCTTAAAGCACAATTAGTATAATAAATAGCAAGCTTGATTCATTATAAAATAATTTCAGTATGTTCGCTACATACAACAGTTTAAGACATTGAAAATTTGATGATCATTTAAAAATACTGCAAGATGTTTACAGAAACTTTTATCAAGTGTATGCATTCAGTATTTTATTCCAAATTTTCAATGTACAATATATTAAAACATAAAGATAAATATTTTCTTATACTGTTATGATGCCCTCAAAGATATAATGTCGTCTTAACTTGAAACAAGAATGATTACTGTGTTCGTTCGAATGCGACAATAACATTAAATGAGTGAATACCATAACAATGATTAATTTAAATGTAAAGCAAATCGACATTTATTATTTGTACTTTGCATTGTAGCAAGGACATAACAAGCTGAGAATGCAATCTATCCTCAAAGCTTTGATATGTAAACCATCTTTTTAGAAATAGATAAATACAATTAGGAATGTTAGTACTCTGAATGGATGAAACTCGATGAATTCTTAACGTGTACAGGTACCTCTGTAGGAATATGTTATTTGTTTATGTGATAAGTGAGATCACCGTGTTTTGGTTTCCATTACAACAATTAATCATTAATTGCAGAGAATAGAAATATGGGATATATTAGTATGAAAATCTGATAAAATGTTACTATCATTAAATTTTGGCAGAAAAAAATGATGGAACTAAAATTATGTCCAATTATTTCTTAATAAATATTTTTGTCTAAATATTTGATGACGTATAATTTTGTATTGTTCATTAGCGTGACAATTAGCCATACATTGCAGTAAGAGGTGCAATTTGTGCATAGTTTTGTGAATCACAATAATACAAAAGCAAAAATCACATCTTTGCTTATTTTACATGTTATCACCACAGATGCAATTTTATACACTTAACAAACAGAACAATAATAGCTTATATTATATACATTTTTTTTATATTTAGCTTGTTAATTCAAAGTAATTGATAAAAAAATGTATTAGTAACACATTGAAAAGTTTATCCTTTGTGACATGTGAATTAACGGTGCAGTATTAAAATAGCCAAAACGGTGTTGAGATCCTAAAACATGATCTTTAAGATGAAAGATATATCAGTGAAATAAATATATTAGCACTTTACAAAAAAACAGTGTTATAAAAAAATATTGAGTGCATTATGATAAATGTGTAATCATATAAAGGATTATACAAACTATTCACAACTAAATTAAATTATTTCCTCCAAATGATAATCCAGATTAACGACTTTGTGAAAGAAATCTGGGAATTTAAATATGTTATAAAATATTACTTCGATGGAACTGTAACTGATCATTGTAAATAATTAATTGAAGAAACTATGTATGTATTAATGACAACAGTAGTTGTATAGAATTTATGTGGTTCTGTGTCTATAACTCATATGAATATGCAGGAATTGCAATAACAAATCAAGATCCTATAATGAAATTTCAACTGGAATTACTTCTATCTTCAAATATACGACAATTTCAATAGTTACGTAATTCTACAAGCTTCGAAATATACTACCTTGCAATCAAATACCAAATTGAATAACGATTGGAATTTAAACTACTATAAAATGGTTATAATACTACGTCTTTACGATCTACCATCATTACTTCTACCTTTTTAAAGATTAAACAAAGGTATGAATTTCAACTTTTAACTGAAGTAATTTAATGTTTATCATTGACAATCGTACACGTCTAGAAGAATAATTATACTTGTGCATAATTGAAAGCATTCTTAATTATGCCATTTACTTTCATTGTTAAAGTAGCACATTATTTCTTTAGATTTACACACCTTATTCAAAAGAAAAATTTCTTTCTATTACAAGTTATTTCACAAAACAATTAAAATAATTTTATGTTTGTCTCTGAGTTAGCACTAAACCTTGTAAAATAGTAGAACTGTCCTACATGTATTCATTTAGTCATGCAAAAGGTGAAAAACCAAAGACAAATTTGACTGTTTTCTTTTCGTAAGAAAATAAAAATTAATCTACATTTAATAACATTTTTTCCAATCACCCCTTACTGCAATTTTTAAAGCAATGCTTTCATTAATGCAGCATAAATATAATCTGAAACTTACACATACCTCAGCTTTTAATTCTGCAACTTTATCTTGCAATTCTCTTACTCTCTCACTGTCGTCTAAATTGTTTCTAAGTTCACCTTCCGCGTGCATCTCTTCATTCTACAATAAAAGGTCAAGAATAAATAAACAGAAATGATCATAGTTACATCCTATTAAATAAATGTCAATACTTTTAATTCAAGAAGAGATATTTTCTGGGTGAGTTCAGCCACTTGCTGCGCGTGTTCCGCATCGCGTATCCTAGCCATCATAGCTTCGTCCTTCATCTTTGACTCCAGGTCAGAATACTTGTGTTGTTGCTCCCTTAATTTGGCAGTAAGTTCTTTTTCTCTAGTTAAAGCAGCTTCTAATTCATCTTTAAGCAATTTCCCTCCTTCGTCCTGCCGACGGAGTTGATTCGTGGCTACCTGTACTTGAGTTTCAAGTTCCATAACTTTCAATCTAAGCTCTTTTACTTCCGTCAAAGCTTCCATTTCTCGAATTCTGGTTGTCATTAAGTCTTCCTCGAATTTTTGCACCTCATGGCCCCTGTTCTCCCAGAACAATAGCTTCTTTGGCGTAGAATCGCTAGCAGGTTGATTTTGGGCTGAACGGTGCTCTTGCAAATGCCTCTGCCAGGCAGAACTTAACTCCATCACTCTCTGCCGAAGATCCTAATAAAATTCGTTAAATGAATCTTTTCACATGTCATAATTAATTAAAACTGAGAATACATGGATCTAAAAGTATTTTAGAAATTTGGGAATACATGTCTTGATATTATCTTTTCTTACCTTTAAGGAAAGATTAGCCTCAGCTTCTCTAAGCTTTACAGCAATCAATTCTTCTTGCAAATGAGCAACAGAATTATCTGGCGTCGATTCACGTAAGGTCTTTTTATCTTGCTCCAATTCCTGTATTCTCGCTCTGAGTTCCCTTATCGTTGCATCATTTTCTGCCTCGTGCAACCGAACCCTTACCAATTCCTCTTGCAAGCACTGTATCATTTCCTCCTTCTGCGACAACGCCTCTTGTTTCGATAGAATTTCTTCTAAGGAAGATTGCTTCGACGTCACGTTCTCCTCTAATAGAAGCGACAAAGATCTCAACTCCTCATGAGCCTGCTCGAGTTGATGACTGGTCTCGAGATGCGTATGCCGAAGGGCTGCTAATTCCCTTTGTACAACGAAAGCAGTTTCCTCCTCTTCTGCGCGAGAAACTTGACCCCTGACCAATCTATCCGCCAGTTCCGCGGATTCAGCTTCAAGAAGTTCAGTTCTTTGCCTAAGTAACCTATTCTCCGCTCTGAGCCTACGAAGCTCAACCATCTCCTCCTGTTCTTTCATTTTTAAAACGGTATAATCTTTCTCCAACTTCTTCATTCTTTTCGGATTTATTTTCATACCATAAGCAAGATTCATGAGGACATCAGGGTCTTTCTCGGCTCTTCCAGGTAGTTGTTTCTGGAAGAACTACAGGCGAAAGGACTGGTCAATATTAGTGAAAGGAAACTACAAGTGGGTCTTCTAGAAACATACACATATTAAATTACACAGGTTTTCCTCTGTCTTCGTCCTTCTGTCTCTGACTCGCATTAATATTCTATCTTTAATCATTTTAAAAACACAGTTGGTCCAAGTCATTACACGCTGTATATAGTGACAACGCGTATAACCAAAATGTCCAAATGTTAATGCGAGTCACTGTATAGATTTAAGATACAAAAGCTGGTGTTGAGAAATTACCTTCAACATGCCTTCCATGTCCAAGCTTAACAAATCTTCCTTGCCTAAATGCAGCATGGCCAACGCAACCTTGAAAATAATCTCCATGCCTTCAGACAGAAACACGTCAAAAATGCGGCAGGCCAGCGGCAGGCTGAGCGCCGTGGTAAAAAGCGTAAGAAACCAAGACGATGCGTACATCGACGTGTGAAAACCTTGTGCCGTGAAATGAGCGTGTAATTCGGGATGCGTGTCAGCAACTAAATGTTCTAGCTGATACATGCACACCCCTAATTCAGCCATACTCGGCTTGAACATGTCTCGCAAACGATACTCTTGCATAAGCGCTACCAGTACAGCGAAAGCTTCCTCCTCCGGCATTTGCTGCAACAACAAATTGACACCTATTTAATTCTGATCAATTGAAACGCGATGACCTACATCCAGTCCTCAAGTATTCATTTTATTCTTTCTATTCTCTTTCTCACTCTCTCACTCTCTTTTTCGCCTCAAACATTAAAGTGTACCTGCATAAGGAGTAATCCTACAATAAATCCCGAACCTTGACAGTATCCCACTTCACGATCATGAAGACTATACGCTTTCATAACGTTAAACAGACTCTCCTGGCCAAGTCCGTCTTTTTCCTTAAAGAAATCATGCTCAGGATAGGTTCTGGCTATGTCCCTCCTAATTATCCTTTCGCACGCGGACGTGGCTTTGATATACTCAGCGAATTGCTTTTTCACAGGAGAGTCGTGAGCACCACTTAGTAGCTGCCAAACAATACCTCTGCAATGATGAATATAAATCAGTCTTTTTGTTAGAAATTTAGAAATTAGTACTTGGTCATGCCTCCCAGATTTCCGATATTACCAATTAACCTAATACAATTCTCAAAAAGGGTTTATTACCTAAAATGATGAGGTATTCCTTGACGTACTAATTCTTTGACGAATTCTTTCCTCTTCTTCCAATGATAATCCCAATCAGCGACGATGTGACCCCACAGGGTCCAAGTATTCTCTTCACCATCGGCTGAATTGTGGCGTCGGGGTGCAGCATCGCCATTCCCTCCGCTACCCCCCGACGCCACCGACACCTGAGATGTGTCAGAACCTTTCCTACTGTGATTACTATGAAGCGAGTTCAACGACTTTGCATCCGATTCAATAAGCCTGTTATCAATCATATCAATCTATTGAGACACACACTTCAGTGTTACAAAAGTTTTTTAATGATAGCATGATACATCTGATACATTAGAGCGCATATACTACTTTATCGTTTTTCTTCGCATCTATTGATTTTACCTAACTCTGTGACGCATGTACAGAAATACAAGCAAATGCCGACTGAATATAAAGACAGATTGCTCAAAATAATTCCAGAATCTTGTATTTGAAGAACTAACTCGTAATCCATGAAGATTATCCATGAAGATTACGTTACAAATTACGTTATACCAAAATTTATAATACTAGAAAATTAAGTAGAAATAAAGATGTTAAGTAGTAATAAAGATTCTACAATTATTTTGAACGCTGATAAGTTACAGTGTAAAACATCGACATGTCTAAAGCACGGATGGTTAGCACATGCAGGGACGATGAGCAAACGGTTCTGGTCAGTTATAATTCACCTATTGGCTTCCTCCAGCTTAGCTAATAGAGCCAGCTCGTCGGTGGGTATTTCCTGCGACGAGTTTATCCTCTCTTCCTCGGATTGAATCGGCGGCGAGCTCGGAAGTATCTTGCTGGCCTGACTGTTGGTTTGAGCGGTCTGGTGTACAGTGGTGCATAAACACAACACGCTCATCACCTGCGGTCCATAACGTGATAATCCTAATTGCCCGGCTGCCTGCTTCTCTTGACCCCTACAAACCAATCATGTATTCAGATTACTTATTCATTGATGAGTAACATTATTATTAACTCGCTGATTTTTCTAAGAATCACTTAATCATCAATCATGACTAATTTTACGAATACAAACGAGGTTTTTTAACGCAACTTGTAGCGTCAAATTTTCGAAACTAGTACACGTAAAAAATGACCAGGAACAAGAAAGCGCTCGATAACGAACATTTTCTATTTCATTATTTAATATTTTTACGCGGTAAAAAAGATCGACGATAAGCTGTACACTCCTCTCACCTTGTCGGCGAACATAATTAATGCGAGAAATCAAAAATTTCACTAACGAACCGACTTTGTCGACTGTAAATCGAGCCGATGCGTTAACCTGGCGTCGTTCACCGAAGTATCAACGTAATTAATGGATTCTAGAGGCAACGAGAGATCATCGAATCGCCAATTAAATGGATTTGAACCGCGAGCTTTTCAATCCTCCCTGATGAATTTCCCGAAAGGCTTCGATGAACGCTCGTTACAGAAATATTCTCTCCCCTTTTTAACCCTTTCATGCAGTCAAATAGAGAGACGAAAAAAATATATAATTTTTATTTTTACTGAGGCGGACAAATTTTTAGACGACTTTTTGTAGTATAAAAATTATAATTATCGCGCAACTAACGGTTGTAGATATATCACACAGGCATAGAATGTATGGCAACGCAAAGACAAACATTCGTTTGTCTGGCCTAATTTTTGTATTTGTCTGTTGAGATACGATCTCGTGAGTGTCAATTAACGTGTTCATTCTACCTTCTTGTGGTTTTATTTCGTGTCCATCGCGCCGCCGCTGGTGCCAGCAAACCACGAAGAACCATCGAGAAACGTTTTCGTTCTTCTGTCGCGAAAGGTATACACTTTCGATCGAGAACACCGTATTTTTTCAAATAACTCGGTAATCACTTTCGATTTTTCCGCGAAACACTCGTCGCGGAATAGTATTTTTCAACGATCATTTGTGGAACTGTTCTGTGCACGATAGTCGAACGACCTTCTCGAATATAAAATCCGTCGAGTTTTTTCATTCTCCGTTCGAGAAGCTTGACACTTTATTTGTTTCACAAATTAATTGGTGAAGTTAGAAACCCTGTGGATTACCCGAGAATATCCGTTTCAATTGCACTGGCAAGTAACAGAAGACGAAGAAGAAAGCCCGAACAATTAGCGCGTGTGAATGGATTAGCGGACGAATGCAACGCTCGAACACGCTTATAGCAAATACGTACAAAATACACCAGCTACCGGATAGAATAATTTATGTTTCTTCGTAGCCTGAATTACCATGGAATTCGTGGCATGTACGAACATCTGTGCACGAAAGTGCGAACGATAACATTGGATAATTCCTACGCAATAGAAATGCGGACGATAGAATATTTTAATTCAAATCTCCAGGAAATTATATCCTGCGAGATTCTATTTAAAAAAATGTTTCATTCGAAAATTTCACACTGAACAGGTCGAACAGAGTTCTATGGCAACTTTTCAATTCTAAACACAAAAGATAACCAGGTTAAAAACGCGCGATCACCCATCCATGATTCCCACCCACGGTGTTTCTTCATTTCGTATTCACCTACAACGCGTACAAATCACAGGTGTGCCCAAACGTTTGATACATTGTATTACTCCTAGATCACACGTCCTGGATTCGCGATTAATACCTTACAACTGTACCTACTGTTTTTTTTAACATTTTTAAATGTGCTTTTCTTTCGTAATTCTTGTAATATTTTTATTATTTCTAATTGCAGACTTGGTGAACTGTGTCGAAAATATGAGATGCGAAGGTGTTAAGCTGTTCGAGAGCAATGACCTTGTGCGTCTTGTATTAATGTATGACACACCTTATGCGTCTTGTATTAATAAAATCTATGACGCATCATGTGCATCTTATATTAATATATGACACACCTTGTGCGTCTTGTATTAATAGATGACACACCTTGTGCGTCCTGTATTAATATAACATATGACACACCTTATGCGTCTTGTATTAATATATGACACACCTTATGCGTCTTATATTAATATAACCTATGGCGCACCATGTGCGTCTTATATTAATATATGACACACATTGTGCGTCTTATATTAATATAACATATGACGCACCAGGTGTGTCCTTCGTTGTACATAAAACGTTCTATTCGTCTGGTAAAGAAATTGGTATTTTTCTAAAGTTTATTTCGAAAATATGGAACGGTACGGAAGTATAACTTGTTGTAATTGTTTGAATAATACCGTAACTAGAAAAACATTACTGAAAACAGTTCTGCACCTGAAAATTGTTCGTTAAGCGTGTGTGCGATAACAGTGTTACTCCGTAGTATACCAATTGCACATTTTTAGATAGTCATAATTATTCAGAAGATAATAAATTCCACTTCAGTTGCTTCAAGTTATTCTACCTACTTCAACGAAACTACTTTTTAGATCAATTAGTTTGTTCTCGAAAGTTGAACGGATCTTGCAAAATCTTATTTCTAATTTTTATTACACTGATTTTATTTTTATTTTAAAAAATTTAATTCTAGGGATATTTAATTTGTCGGTACTTTTTGAATTTGTGTATTATATAAAATTAATTGGTTAGTGTTTGTATGCAGAAAGATTGTGTTGATATTTTAGGGTTGAAAATTGGTCTACGAAGTTCAATCACAGACGAATCGTAATTGCATTAAATTCTTCACGCTTTCATTTCACTTTCCATCATTTCACGCCAACATTAAATTGCAAAAACGTTTATTTCGCCGAGTGGAAAGTTTGATGGATATCGTGGGTCATAGGTGACCCATGCAAATAATCGAATATACTACACAGTACAGTGTGTGTAAGAAATACATGTACAATTTGAAACTGCATCCTGTACGTTGAGATGATGCGATTGTTATAAATATCGATGCTGGATCAGTACCACTCGATATTTCCAGCCTCTCGATAACTCGAAGTCGTTGAACAACTCACATCTCGAAATACAATACAATAATTTTATTATAACAATCACGAATAACTGTGTCGATTATTATCGAGATAAAATGTGGGATCGTTAGGATTTTGCAAATTAGGAAATCCAGAAATGAAAAAATTTGGAAATATGGAAATATTTAAGTTTACATATTAATTCTCCTAAAAATCGAAGACAAGTGGGAGACTGTCGCCTACGCTCGTTCTTATCCCAGGAAGCCTACGTTGCAGTCGAGTGTACAAGATGATACGATTAAAGTAAGTTAAACCACAAACGATTTAAGGTAGGATACAGGTGTGGATGATCGGAACTGTCACTTATCTCGATGCCACGGATAACGAGAGCGTCACGATATCACGGATAACGATCGATCGCGAAGAGTCTCGTTCGACAAGGGCCACCGGTTAATTGGCCAATCGATGTTGATTTTATCGTTCCCTTTTTCGATTAACTGGCACAGTAGGATCGCCAAACACGTACTGGAAAGTACGAAATGGTTTGAGGGTCGATGGAGCCCGCGCAGGCCAGGATGCTCCACATGCGCACCGACCTCTCTCTTTCGTAACGAGTAAATAAAGGAAAAAAGAAGAAACAGCGACTTGATTCAATACGGAAGAGACGATAAAATTCTACGTGAAATTATATGAAACGTCGATTTGGCATGAAATATTCTCTCAAATAGAGTACACGAATCAATTGAACTGTTTAAACGTACAATTATTGTTTATAAATAATTTAATTCAATTTCGGTTCGATTTATTTTCATTCACAAAAATGTTACTTGAAGATTTATTATTAACGTATACTTTTTATGATATAAAAATATTTGACTTGCAGATTCTACTATGCACGTTTGTATCTACGTTAAATAAAACGAATCTAGCGGCAAATAATGTATTCGACGAAGGCAAACAGAAAAGTCTAACTCGTTAATCGGTAAATATTTGTTTGTTCGTCGGCAAGAGAATGTAGAGAGATAGGAGTACTCTTCATTTATTACACTTCATTTTGCGACTGAAACTCTAATTAATTTAAGAAGGAAAACGTACGGTTCATTCATGGTATACACTAGACTATAAATAACATAAAATTGATCGCTTTTAGACGCTCCTACGTTCTATGTTACACCGTGCGTACGTTCACGTGATTCAGAAATAGCATTTTTCTACATTTGAGTTTATAAGCTCCTCGATTTTACGAGCTAAAAAATTTCGAGTTTCAAATTTTCAAATTTCCAAATGTTTGACGGCGAGCCATCAAGGGATGCATAAAAGTTGCATTTGATATTAATTTTTCCTTTTACAACCTCATTCAGGGCCATATAGCGAGACTCTATAGTGTACGAACATTACTCGTGACTCGGTCGATAATACAGCATCTTTAACAAAATTTTTATAATTCTAAAAAAGTGCTATCCGTTATGTCATGAAATAGAAAAATATTAAATCCGATTAGACGTTTTTAACCGAGTTATAAAAAAGAATGAATGTTGTCTATTCAGCGGAAAACAATTATCACGAAAATTAGACACCTTTCACCGACGCACGTTTTGTCGGAAGAAAATTCGTTACGTTCGTTTCTGGACTCTTCGTCGGTATGTGCGCATACGCGTATTGCTCACAACAATATGCTTTTTAATTATTCCGTAAGAATGAATGACGGATCGCTTTACCGTTACAGTTGCACAACACGCGACTACGTATATCGCGCATATACGTGGAAAGCAATCGTCCAAATGCATGTGGAAACAAAGCGATCGAGAAACGTGAAAAAGAATCTAATGGGTTGCACATTCGCGTGTCGTAGAACGCGATGATTCAAAAAATGTTTTGTAGGATTTCAGTAACAGCATTTCCAGGGAAACGTATTGTGTGTACAGTGAACTTTCATGAGAAACATTTCTTTTCAGTATATATTATGTTTAAATTTTAACGTTGCTATTTTGAACTAGCTTGTGACTACGATAAATTCAATGGATGAGAAAAACAGTAAGGTGTTAAATATTCTTTTGTAATGTTTGATTTTCTGTAATTGTATGTTTATTTTGATTTTGATAGAAACAAGAAAACATATTTTAGAATAGTATTATTTACTTAAGTTAATACGAATTATTATATTTAAAATGTAAATATGTGAAGTTGTTAGAAATTGTTTTTCTCTAAATGGTTCATGTTAAAGATTAAACCATAAAATTCACTTATCATGGTATAATAATAACAACTGTGTATTAGTCAATCGTAATGCAGATAGCAAAAGTTCATGTTGCCATGTATAAAGTTAAAAGAAATTATATAACTATAGATTTATAAAATAGTATTACAGAATAAGCTCCATAGTTTTTGAAACTTAACGTTGAATTGAATGTAATGCATTTCAACGTTGAATTAAATATAATATGAGATAAGAGAAACAACTTGCTTAATTTTTTATCTGTTTATCAATCAAATTTTCTTCATTTATTTTATATATTCCTTTAAATGAAACGTCAGTAACATTATCTTACTTTGCAAGTTTAAATTACAAAACAATGTAATTTAAATAAATGTAATTTAAATATTAAACAAAACACTATCTTTTCAAAATAGAGTTCATAGCAGAAGAAATAAATATTTTCAATGTGACATCATTCTTATAATCTTATTTCACGTGCAATTTTAATAATACCATACCATTTCTCATACAAATTAAGTATAAGTGGTCTACAAAATATTGAAAATCGAGTGAAAAGAACGCGAAATGAAATATCAGTAACAGGTGCCTAACAATATGACGACGAAAAAGGAAAACTGTCAGAGTGGCACTTGTCCATATTAACAAACTGTCAGGCGAAACGATTCACCGACAACCATCTGTTTCTGAAATGTACTAAAAGTACTGTGTACCACGTACCTTTGGTAAGATTAATATTCCATATGTTGTCCGCGGAATGAATCACGCACCGAGTCAAAAAATTATGTTTCGTGTTAGCAAAGTCGGTTAAAACGCTGCTACGAGGGCAACGAGGCATATACGCGGCTGTCACCACTTAAAATTGTCATCACGATAGATTTGAGCACGCGCACTGTTACCAACGTTTACATTAATACAGCACCATGCCTTAAATTCTTTTTTCTTTCATTACGTATTCAAAATTCTCCTAAAACATAAATAATTGAGCAAATCTATAATAGAAGCCATTAACGAATGTTAATTGTAAAAGTATAATCATAAAATTGTTGTATATTTACAGTTAATAACTCCCGTGTAAAGTTACTAGTACAACTCAGCTCCACGAAAGACCGTACTCAATTTGCGCAACTTGGTTAACTTCAGCAGACTCTGCTCTGCTTACTGTTGTTTCACTATGCGTGCTTCTCTCTCCGCCAGTCATATACATGGTGAGCAAAAATATATGATTGGGGAGAAGAAACGATACTGCAAGGAGTACACAAAATAGAAAATCACTGGTTATACACATTTGGCGCCACGAACATTATAAGAGCACATGCGCGTTACCCTTGGTTACAAGGCATAGTTAAACCAATGCAAGCTGATTTGCGCAAACGAATGAAAATTCGTCATTTAATGAGTACGTTCTTCCGTGGAACAAAATATAATACCATTGTTACCGCTACCTAAACAATTTATAAAAAACAATTACTTAGTTACTTTCAGTAACATTTGAAATTATACGATACACACGTTGTGTTATGTAAATATATGAATGTATACATTTTTGTAGCTGTATATTTGTCGTATTTACGAATTTAACAAGACAACAGATATTTTAATATCGTCGTAACATTAAAAATATAACTGATTATTTTTTAATCTGTACAAAATGTTTCAAAATAATTGTAACAAATCACTACTTTTAACAACCAGCACATAATACAGAATTTGTTTTCTTTAAGGCATTGTGGTTATCTTTACATCAACTAATACAAGAGACAACATTTTTATAATGAACGTATAAATAAATGTATATGTTTCATACAGTTTGCTACATTTAAAAATATATGTGAAAGTTATTGTATCATAAAGAAATAAATTCTTAAAATGTCGTTAAGAAAATTTATGCATCCAAAGAATAAGTATAAAAAAGTACCGGATTTCAAATTACTTGCATTGTTGTATCCTGAATTTCGTAATGTTGCAAATATAGTAAGATTAATATTAATATTAATACTATTCAAATGGAATACAGGATGTAATTTGTTTATTTAATTTTTAGGATCTAACAGGCAAAGTAAAGATTGACTTCAAGAATGAGGATTGTTTACGAGTACTTACAGAAGTATTATTAAAGCATGATTTTAATCTAGAAGTAAAAATACCACCAAAGAAATTAATACCTACTTTACCATTACGTTTGAACTATATTTTATGGATAGAAGATTTAATGAAACATTCTTCTTTTAATGACATGGAAGAAGTAGTAGGAATAGATATTGGTATAAGAAATAATACAATTTTAATATAAAGTTTTATTCTATCTAAATAATTCCATAAATTAGAATAATCATTGGTTTTATAGGTACAGGTTCAGTTTCCATTTATCCTTTGCTATTTGCAAAAATGTATGGAAATCAAATGATTGGGACAGAAGTTGATGAGACTAGCATACAAACAGCTATTCAACAGATTGAAAATAATAAATTGCAACATTTAATAAAAAGTAAATTATAATCATAAGACTATGAACAAGCTGACACTAATGCAGTAAGCTATATGATTTATTTAATTTCTATCAGAAATTTAAAATAACATATTTTTTACAGTACTAAAAGTAGATGAACAAACAATTTTGAAAGGTGTAATTAATGAAGATAAAGTATATCATTTCACAATGTGTAATCCACCTTTTTTTAAAATAGAGGAAGACTCAGAAAAAGTACAGAAACGTTTGCCACCAAGAAATGCTCCAACTGGAAATAACAATGAACTTACAGTTCAAGGTGGTGAGAGACTATTTGTGATGCAAATGATTAATGAAAGTATAGAGATAAAAGAAAAAGTTAAAGTTTATACCACAATGTTTGGAAGAAGAAGCAATTTATTATTTTTGTTGAAATTTTTAAAAAGAAAAAATATAGAGAATGCAACATGGACAGAATTCTGTCAGGGTCACACAAAACGGTGAACATACTTTTTATAATTATTCTACTTGTTCATATGTAAATATTTATTAATATACTTTCTGATAGATGGGGATTGGCATGGACATTTCTGCCAAAAGATGTTATTGACTTGACAAATGCACCTGTCATAAGAAAAAGTGGAGATTACATTGCAAAGTTATTAAGAGAAAAACGTCCAACCGAATTACAATTTCCTATGCAACATAAATTTTCTTCCTTTGATAATGCAATCAACTTTTTAGAAGAAACATTGGAAGAGTTAAATGTAAAATTTTTATTTATTCTATACTGTACTAAATTTATGGCATCTTAACATATATCACGTTTTACAAATAGGTGCAAATTAAGGAATTGAATTTACCCATTGATGATTTCAATGGTTGGTCGTGTCAGTTGGTTGCGGAAAACGATACGTGGTCTTATGCACGAAGAAAGCGTCGATTAGCTCAAAGACAATTGGACCAATTTAAAGATCATGACAGTGAAAATAGAAGTACATCAAATCATACAGAACATTTGTCAGAGAAATTAATTGAAAATAATTCAAAAGATACAATTGAACAAAAAACAATTCCACCATCAAAAGAAAAATCTGTTGCTAGAGAACCTTTGTTAATATGTAGTTTTTTCGTTGAATTAATAGAACAAGAAGAATCTGAAAATGATGATATAAAAATATCAATGATCTTTGAAAAAGGAACAGGTGGAAAAAATGCTTTAGAAACATTTAAACAGTACTTAATAAACAAATTAAATCTAAGAGAGTATTTTCAAAAGCAAAGTGCTAGGCCTAATAAGAAGAAAAGAAAACGATTGAAAAGTAATACGAGTAATAAATGTGAAACTGATGTTAGTTCGCAAGAAGACGAAAAATCGTTTGAAAACAGTGTGGAGTCTGTCTAAATTGTTAATTCATGTTCTGTATAAAATGGTTTATTTTATCTCAGTTTTATGAAATTATGTAACAGGTAAAATATATGTAAATCAAGTATTTAACTTTATTTATAACCAATAGTCCTTATTAACTAGCATTTTTTTTATCATACATTTTGGCTAACAAGTGCAATATGATCTTTTATGTTGTAAAGTATAAACTTGTTAAACAGAAACTACACAGCATTTCCACTTATTCGTCTTTCATTATTACTCTTATTGTTATACATGTAATAATCAGAACATAAAGTAAATTTGTATTAAAATGAACGTCAAAAAATCACTGATGTTTCAAACTCAGTGATTATAATAATCTGATAAAATCTTGATGTGGGATGTTATTTTTAACATCCTTTATACAACAAATGCTATTTAATAAAATTGTATGATTAAACAACAAAAAAATGTAGACTAACATTTCGGTAACAGTAGATTTTCATTTGTATAATTCTAAGACTAACTGCGGTACTTTTCTAGTAGTAATTAGTAAATTGACGCTACTTCTATAATATGTTGACTAATGAGCTGCTCCTGATAACTTTATTTATGTTCGTGAATGCAACAACGCATCTGTCATTATACCATGCTTTTGCTGCCATCATCTTTTTTATAAAATACCTTTTCTTTCATATAAACAGTAATGAAGCATATATAAAATCCAAATCTTTTTTCAGATTCAAATCTTTATATGCAATAACGATAAAACAATGACAGATGAAAGAAAATTTTTTACGTGATATAAATGGTATAAAAATGATCAATAAAGTTGCATCAGTTATTCTTTTCAAATATAACATATTTATTACATGTCAACCTCTATGTACTTTGATACTGTTTATAAATGACTTATAGTTTAAAGGCTCCTAATTATTTGGTATCAGTAGATTTCCTCAATTATACTTATATTGAATCCATCAGAACTAACTTTATATTTCATTTAAAATAATAAATATTTTTGTTCGTTTAGTATGCACTGGATTTAATGATGGCAACTAGAATGGGAAACTGACAGTAATGTTTAAATGGCACAAACAATGATCTCAAATGTGTACTAGCAAAATAGCCTATTAAAGAGGTACAAAAAAAAAAAAAGAAAAACAATTGACTTATAATCTATAATAATAAAATCCATTATTCATTTCATGATCATTATAACTTTATCGGTACTCTCTAGTGCAATGTAGGCTTCCTTCGGCTAAGGACAAGTGTGAAGGGAAGAACGTTCTATCGCTTGCCTTCAGTTCTGCGGGGATGAAATATGAAAACTTAAAATTTGTCAATCGTAAATCAACATATGGTGGGACTTATTTCCCCTACATTGTCATTATTCCTTAGGAAGTCTACAATGCTTGACGGTGTACTTTGCGTTCCGTTTGAATTTAGCAACACTTGTGCAATACGCTGGAACAAACGCTAATTATCTCGTTGATCGATGGAAGGTGTAATATTCAGAATTTTCATCATTACGATATACAATTAATTGAGCCTTTAGAAAAATGTAATGATACAGGCATGGGTGTAAGAATGAATTCCTAGGTCCATGGATAAAGGCGACACAACTCTCTTTAATTGTTTGAAAACATACCCCGTTTTGTTCGTAGTGGTTCATTAAGTCTGTATTTGATCAAACTATGAACAACGTTCTGATAAGCACATGTGCTAAGGCAATGAATTTCTTTGTTCAGAATTATTTACACAAGTGAAGAATTAGTTATATATTAGTGAATATATATGCAGTCGGAAATCAGTCAAATTAATTTTTTTTAACTTGGCGTATCGTACTCGAGCATCGCGAGCGTTAAAAAATCTAGCTCCCGAAAATTTCACGCTGATATTGTCAATAATCGCCACACTGTAAAAGTTCAATTCTGATAGCACTTTATAAATGTATATACCGATACATCAAATAACGATCCTCATTGAACGATCACCGCAATTTTCGTTTTATCCCAATCAATTATATTATACCATACGCGCGTTACTCCTGCAAAGACTGGACGCGGGCAGGAAAGAGACTAGGATTCAGAAAAAAAATTACTAAGTATCATCATTAGCGACTTAGAATGAGCTCAGCTTTCTGCAGCCACTGGTTCTAATGTTGTTTTATTCTCGTCCAATTTTTTCAACTCTATTTTTTGCGCTTCAACTTTCTTTTCTATTTTTTTATTCTCCTTTTCATCTTTTTTGTTCTCTTTATCTTCCTTCTTAGACTCCTTCTCATTTTTTCTATTTTCTTTTTCTTCCTTTTTATTGTTCTCTTTTTCTTCTTTCTTATTTTCCTTCTCGTTCTTCTTGGTTCCATTTTGAAGAGCCTTGATTTCACCGTCAGGTGTCTGTTCCTTCTGTCGCTTTTCCATTTCTGCTTTGAAATTCTCGATATCCTGCTGGCTGATTTGAACAAACAGAATACCATTGATTACATTCAACATATCCAACACAGATCCCATACTAGGTGGTTGCACTTGAATTGGTGGCAGACTAACGCCCGATTTGCCAGTATAAATTTCGTTCATCTTCTTTTGTAAAACGACGGCCTGTTGCGTAAGATGTCTCAAACAGTCGCTACTTTCTTTGGTCTTTTCATGATCTTCGCCTAATTGTTGCTTGTATATAGCGTATGTTTCCTTCTCGTTATTTAAAGCTGCACGGAAATCACCCATACAAGACTGAGTTCTAGCAACAAGATGATAAGAAACTGCTACTTTTAGAGATCTTGGGCCGTGATATCGAAGATTTAAAGCTAAAGCATGCTCCAAAAAGCGGAGCGATAATTCGTATTCTCCAACGGCGTGAAGTATCAGCGATATATTACTCTAGATAAACATAGAAAATTTATTAAATATTGTCAGATTTTTCTTATCGAACCCTTCATATTAAAACTTACATCAAGAAGTGCTACTTCTGGATGATCTTCGCCACAAACTAATAATGCCAAATAGCGTGCCCTATAGAGTAGCCTTAATGACACGGAAACTTGACCATTGGCGAAAGAGTATAAAGCCAGATGAATCTTTAAACACATATAAATAATAATGTTAACGTAACACAGATTATTAATTTAAACAGTCACTGCGTTTAAGACTTACATATTCTGTAATAGTATATGGGTGATCAATTCCATTAACTCTTTCCGACATGAGTACCGCTTTTTGTTGAGTAGCAAGAGCTTCTGTATGGTCACCCATTATGTAATTTAATCGTGCAAGCATTCTGAGACACTGTGCAATTTCAGGATGCATAGCACCATAAACGTTATTCAAGAGATTCAGTGCCTCACTGATCAATTCATAGCCATCTTTTAAATAACCTTGCTGAATTTTACTTTGACCCGTTGTATAGAAATTGTATGCGTCGCTTGCCTAAAGAAATCGATTGAATACAGATCACATATAAAATAATAAAATTTTACACACGATTCGTCTTTTACTTACTCTAGGATTGATATGTTTAACAACAGGGAATATACTGAGGATATCTTCCTCAAAGAACGTGGCTCTATTCTTATTTTCAAAGTTGTATTCGCGTAACAATATTTGAATACCAGTCTTTATACAGAAATTACGTAGTAAAGAGATTTTTTGAAGATGAAAATGATCTATCGTAGCGTCCAATGATTCTGGGCACGGTGTTTCCCAGTCGTAGTAACTTTTCAGATCTCCTTTAATTTGCTGCCAAAGAGACTTAGGTGTTAAGGAAGCCCACTCCACCTCAGACTGTTGTGGACCATTATTTCTACCTTTCCTTTTATTGCGTCGTTTGGCAGTTTTACTCTGAAGCTGAAATTAGTAGTTATATAAGTTTTTACCTAGAAAATTATTTTATCCATTGATATTTTTAATCTTGATAATTAAATGAACTCCACGAACGAAACGAACTAATATCCTGTGTCAGTATTAATCATACCTCTTCTAGATTCTGTTGCGGATGAATGATTTGTGCTGAAGACAATAGGCAATTCAGGAAATGACTAATTGCCGCAGACAAGCTCATTAATTCTGTACCCTAAAAAATTAATATTAAATTTTTTTGTTCGCAATCATATTAGAAATCGCTTTAGCTCATTTAATATACCTGCATGTAAAACGTGAAGATGTGTTTCGCTGAGCGTAAAATAAGTTCAGAAACAACAATACGTTTAAGATATTGTAATTGTGGAACCGTAGCTAACATGACTGCTAGTTTACCCAGATATCGTACATTGATACCTTTACCATGCAAAGCTTCTACTAATGTACTACCGTCCATTGCGGCAGCTGTGTGATCTAAACATTCTCGAATCTGTAACAAAAAAACTTCATGTAAATTTCTTATTCGCTTAAATTTTTTTATTTCTCAAAATAGATATTCTTCAACAAAACTTACGAAAGTGTGAATTTGCACCGTTAATAAAAAGTCAGCAGCATCTTGTACCAACTGTTTCTGTTTTTTTAAAGCAGGGCCATTTGGATCTGGATGTTTTACACCCGGCGAAAATACATCTGGATTGAACCTAACATCGAATTCAGCTTCTCGCAAACTTCCAACAGCTGCGGCAGCTCGTCTAACTATTTCTTTCGTACTTTCCTCCACTGAAATTAATGGATTAATAAATCAATCTTAAGGTAAAATGATTATCAAATATATATTTTCGTATTACGTACATTCTTGCTTTTCTCCACCAGTAATAGAATCAGTAATACTTTCCACAATTTTTTTGGCTTCATCCGTCTCGATCAGTGCATGAGTAGAATCTTCTTTATTACTATCCACTGCAACGGCATTCGACTCTTCTTTTTTACCTTCCTATAATTAATTAAACATTAAATTATAATGTTATATAATTCATATGCCATGTTTAGATTAGTTATTTATTCTTGCCTTAATAGTAGTCTCTTTTTCCTTCTGCACTCTTCTTGCAGACGTTAGTTGTTGAAGATGAACAGCGGCATGCTTAATGAATTGAACGTATCTGGCCTCAACAAATGAGTCTATTAATTCCTGACGAAGACAAGCTAATTTATGCTTGTGCTCAATTGGAAAACCTAAAGCTTTAGCTTCTTTGCTCAGCTCAACGCCTTCCACTGTAAAGAAACAAACGTATGAAAATGTAATGGTAAAAATTAACTTCAGCTAAGTTATTAAATAAATTACGTACATTTGAGGAAATTGACATCAGGAGGAAAAGTTCGTAACAAATCCAGCACATAATGTCGCGAATCATTTCCAATGATACCTTTGCATTCTACGCTACTGCAAAGTTCAACTTCTTCACCAGCGTCGTTGATAACTTTATGAGGAAGAATTTTTAATTGTTGACCAGTTTTGTTCAACTATGAAATACAATACATTATGAAACACTTGAAAAATGCTTCTTAATATTAACAACAGGATTATGATAAATAACTAACCAGTTCTAGGTACTTAGGATGCGTGAGAACCGTTTTTCCAAAATCTATAGAACCATAAACAACAGATTGCTCCTGCTCGCGTTCCAAGATTCCTGGGATGATTGACTGAGCGGTGACACGGTATCCTCTATGCAGAGGAATACGAGTGATTACCATGAAAACTTAACATCCATTCAATCGAGATGTAAGTTGCGATAGAATACTGAACATCGAACAAGTATGTACAAATGATCCGCTACAAAATATCCACGTCGTACAAATAATGTGACGAAAGGAATGCGTGTACCTAATTTTGTACAAACCTGTAATCAATCACAACGGTACCAAGTGTATAAAGACCGGGTAAGTCAACGGCAGCATACACTCGCACACCCTGAAGATCGTTACGAGGCGCGACAAATGCAGCAGCATCACCGCCAAGCTCTTTATAATGATCTCTCACGTCGAATCCCAGCGAAAAGAAGATATTGTTCCATATAAACATCTGCATTTTTGCCTCTTCTCCTGGATTTATTGCCATCACGTTACCGTCTATCACCGCCACCGCTCCCCGAGTTGCAGCGGCAACGAAATCGCTATGAACCTAATCAATTAATTAATTAATAATAAACAAGCATTTTAATACTATCACTATTTGACATAGGTCGACGTACTTTAACAAAGATATGTATTTGTCAAAAGCGACACTTCTATATTTACTATGAATAAATAAAACTGAACATACTTTAAAGATAGCACGTTCTCTAAGCAATCTTTCTGGCAAGTTTTTACGAGGAAGCTCTCTAGTTGTTTGCAACTCTTCGTTCCAATCTCGAGTTTGTCCTGGTATATGCTCTTCATAGCCCAACTTAGATGAGAAAGCTATAAAAAAAGTATGTCACATATTATTTTACCAGATTCGTACGTAATTAAGGTAACTGTTAAGTACCTAATATGTTATTAACCCTTTAAGTATGATAGGGTTCAACTACAAAGCGCTATTCATAGTCAATCGATCGAAGTTGACGATTTAGCCGCTATCATATCAAAAAGATTAAGAACCCGTATTATCTAATAAAATGAAGCGTACTATCTTCAGCGCGTATTGCATCGATTGTATGCTCGATCTGAGGTGCGGACCACGCGTACAGCTGATACGGTGTAGCCACTCTTTCAAAAGGATGTCTTTGTGTTCTTCGCCTTTGCATGGCAGCGAAACCCCGTTTAAATGCCGGGCTGAGCTGGTTCAGTAGTTCAATTAAGCTGTGACACAGATGACTCGGGGTCGCTGGTTTCGGATTAAACACTTCTTTTGTCGACTGATTGACAAAGAACCCTCTGGCACACGCAGTTAAATAGTACTGTTTGTCCTCTAACGTTACAACGTGTAAGTATAACAAATCACCATGCAACTTTCTATGGCCGGGTGGTGGATTCCATCCGGACGTTGTTAAAACCTGCAAGATGTGATTACCATTAAAATAACTGAAGAAACAACAGAAAGTGATTCGGAATTATGACATCTTACTTTTAAACAAGGAGGACATTTCTGCTCTTTGGCTTGCGGTTGTAGAGGTAGTAACGGTCTATCTTTACACCCGGGTATAATGTAATCGGGCGGAGTACAATCGACCGAATCTGCCCTGCTTTTTTTCTTCTCGAGGATGTCACCATTCGTGACAACATTTAGGAACGATAAACTGGCACACTCGACGCCATTATACGCGTCCGCAGGATCTACGGACTTCAACAAGTCACGGACGTGTCGTACATGTATACGAGCTTCTCGCATTGTATATGGTTCCTCCACGACTTTAATCACCGATCCCTCTTTTAGGCCCTCGATGTTCTTCAGTTCGGCAAAGTTATCCAAAGTGTTGCCATCCAGCTGAAGGGAGAAACATGTTCGGTGGCATGTGTCCTCGCGATCCATGAGTAACTGATGGATTTCCTGTAAAACGTTATAAATGTTTAGTTACTGTATAAATGTTGAAAAAATATTTCGAGGTAGAGAGGGTATATTTACCTGAACCAATTCCATACTGGAAACTTGTATGTCAAAAGGTTCCGCACCCGGACTGACAATTTTAACAGTGAATCCCATGTCTTGAATGAAAACAATTTCTTGCTCACTGCCATCCTTATCACCATCTGCATCTTTCTCACTCTTATCGTTCTTCTTGTCTTTTTCTTCGTCCTTTTCCTTTTCTGTTTCTTTCTCGTTCTCATCACCTTTCTCTTTCGTGGCTTCAACTTCACCCTTCTCGACGACGTTCTTCGCGGCCGTACTCGCACTTCCGGTCTCCTCCGCGGTTTCTTTCATATCTAAACAGAAAAATTAATCAAGTTACCGAAGCTTATAAAATAGTTAAATTACATTCGAACAATTGTATCAATGAAAGTAGGTTACTGAATGATATGAATAAATAAATTGCACAAACATTTTTATTAGCATACATTGCAACTTTTATTAGCAAGTGGTAGCTATTTAAATGAATAGGTTAAACCAGCGAATTAAGTAACTTCCTTAATTACTTTTATTCATTTCAGTGAACATAAAAAAAATAAACTGAAAGAAGATATCTTTACATAAGATATAATAAATTTTTTTATAACGATATTAATAGTATTCACAACTTATTTGCATAAGAAGAAATGAAAACAAAAATTTTTTTATAGATATGGGGTACATTTCTGACTAGATACGGCTATGGATATCCGTAGGTCTACCAGTTGCATTCACCAATGCATTTATAAATAAACGGCAATGTAAATAGTACGCACTTAAATGCCGTACTATTTTTATCGATCTCATGTTTGCAATATACATCCATTCCTGGCGTATGTCGATCTTCGTTGTGTTATGTTATTAATTACGATCTAACTGACACGCCGTTTATCAGTGTTCATTGTGATTCCATCACGATGGTTGTTGAACGTCCGGACATATTTCAAACAATTCGCACCTGTGGGACCTTGATCTTAAACGACCTTGGTACAACTGTTTATAATAATTTACAAAGTACCGTAACAATGTAATAAAACTAAATATACTTATCTATGATAATATAGCTCTTTATTATTATAAACTTTTATTGTTTATTTATTACCGACACACTACACATTTGAATGTAGTTCAGTATATAATTAGAAATCTAGTGATACTTTGGAGATATTGTCATCTAGAGAGTTTTCAATGGTGCTTACTTCCGTAAAAATTGCTTTGGTTGTCACAAATCTAGTTAGCAATCTAATAGAATATTTATACTGGACACGATGTTTTGATTACAACAGTCTTTGCCGCCTCGCTGTTTGCTATCGATTATCGATTGATCATCGAGTTGTCGCCAATCAAAATTTTATTGATTTAGAGGACGTTCACCCAGCTACATCAAGATCAAAAGAAAACCGGAAAGTTTAATGATAACAAACACGAACAGATTAATCGGAAAATATCTTTTTCTGTGTTAGAATTTGGTTGAAAATAATATACTGCATAAAAGTAACGTTACTCGACTATGTACAGTACATACAAGGTTTGTTATAATTACAGCTAAACTCTTTTACTCTACGAATATCTATATTCATACATATGAGTGTCATAATTTACAGTGACTTATCTTGTGAGCAATTGTCTTATCGCATTCTTGTCCATACATTTTACTATTTCGATATAAAGCTGTCCTCCATTTCTAACTAGTAAGCGTTATCGGGAAGAGAGATAAGAAAAGGAACACAGAAAATACTTTGAAGATAAGCAGATAAAAAAGCATGAAAAAAGATGAAATCTAAAATATATTTAAGTTTATCGTTATCTAATTTTAAAACGTTTCCTTAAATTTCATCTAGTAATAAATGAACAACGAAGCAAAATTTATAGAAGATAAAACATTTATCGACGATAAGTTGAGTACTTTTAATGTAAACATACAAATTTCGAGTATAGGAAGTACTTGAATTAATCTGAATCAATTTCGAATCTTCAACACATCCGTTTTACTAATTGTTCTTTTTGAGATCGATATGTACTGTGAAGATGTTTTCGAGTATCGAAGTCGATGGTTGTACCGAAATCGTTTCCTTTAAATATATGACTACGTTCAACTAAATTATTCGAATCGAAAGACAAATATCGAATATAATACATCACATATGGTTCACTCAAATGTATCAGTAGGGTGCCATGTTAATTATTTCTTTCATTATCACTCTCGCGCCTTCTGTAAGAAAACTCGACAAACTTCCATGGCGAACACGTGTTAGTACGCTAGTACACGGTCCTTCAAAGTAGATATTATTTCAAGGCAAACTAGTTCAATCTTTATTATGTAAGATATAGAACACATGGATCTAGGGATATTTAAAGAAATCTTGGAATGTCTAGAGAAATTACAAAATGGTGGAAATCTAAGGATATGAGGAACTTAATTATATCCAGGTATTTATTTGTATTAGATATATCTAGAAATATTGGGGGATATTATGGGTATCTAGTGACATAGGGATATAGAGATTTAGGAATTTATAATACACACATACATTTAGCTTTTACAGTATACACGTTTATAATATCGAATTTGTATCGAAATCGAATTTTATTTAAAAAATAAACCAGATATTACAGTAAAATATAATTTTTAATACACTAGCATCGAAGTGAAGCACAAGGAATACGGCATAACATTAAAAGGAAGACCGATAACCTCTGTTATCGGTAATTCTTTATAATTTACTATTGTTCTTTCGAAACACTTGACCCTTTTATAAAATGTTATTCTTCTTTGATCGTTGAAATTCAACCCTTTTTTGTTTGTAACGTACTATCTAATCGTTAAACGATTAACTACAATTATTGTAATGAATATTACAAAAATAATGATATGTTGCAAATTGCGAAATTACGTCAACAGTAGTCACTCGTAAACACGCACCAAATTTCAGTAATAAATATCCCGTTAATCGATATGGTTACTTTTGTTTAGAACTGTTTTTATCATTTTCATGTGCTCCGTAGATACGCCTATGCGCGCGGGGTCATTAACATGCACGTGTTTTCTTCCATTTGGCTTTTTGAAGGAAACGAAGCTCTAAAAGAAGATGGAATTAACGGAATGGACTAAGTGTGAATTGACGGTGATGAATAACACATCCCTCGATAATTGATTAGGTTTCGTTCGAATTAAGATACTTGTTTCCTTCCGACCGTTGGACTTTGAAAAAAGGGACTGAAGAAACAACACTCAATCACAACTATCGTTTTACACAAAACAGACACACGATTGTGCAATATAATTTACATAATTCTTATTGTTAGCAGATACTATGCATCAACTGTGGACTTGTACTACATAACTTCATACACAAAAACCATTAATGCAATAAATGCTGTTTCGATTTACTTATCAATTTGATAACTAAATATTGTACTATGTAGATATAGATATTTATAAAATTTACACAAAGTATTACTAACACACGTCGAAGTCAATCACACTAGAGAAAAAAATAACAAATTAAATAAATGTCTAATAACAATTATAAGATAAACTACACGTTAAAACATTAGGAAGATGTAATAAAATGAATAGTTAAACAGGACAGGTAACAGACGATTTCATCATCTGACGAGAAACTGATCACGTGTCTCCAAGAAATTAATTTCTTTGAAGTATAAATAAAACTAACCGCAATAATACAAAATATACGAAACAAGGAAAGAAAAAAGTTAAATCGAAAACGTATTTGAATCGATTCGTAGATGCGTCTTCAGAAGAGCACGTCAAATGATACGTTCATGCGTTCTTGTGCAATTATTTGCAAAACGAGCGGTAAGAATATCGACAAGGTAGAAAGCACGATTGCTCATGATAATTAGTATAATAAGTGTGAAAATTCGTCTGCTACACTGGAATCGTGTCTTCTGCTAGTTTCCCTCTTCTAAAACTCGTGGCTCACATGACCCGTGGTACATAGATTCGCGCAATTCGCGCGTTACATAACATCGAGGGCCCGGCTTTTAGCCGAGGCGGCATCGTTAAGGCACACGTTAAAATGAACGAAACACACGGTATCTTGACCAAATCATTACATAACGTGATCATCCGTACAGTTTAATCTTCAAATAAACGACAATCGAGGGGCGTTGATTTTATAAAATCACTATCTATTACTAACCAGTAGTTGTTTGATCCTCGTTGCCGTTCAGCAGAGGGATTTTCGTACTCCCATTTTCCGTGGAGGCCTCGATCTGTGCGCCCAATGTCATCTTTCTCTGATAAACCTTTTCAAATTTTCACACGGCTCCCGTTTAATTTGGCAGCTCTTTATTAACCACGATAACACCTCACGCACACCTCTCAGAATTTATTCCCAAAACGACGTCCTGACTCCTTTCACGAGGAAGCACACTAACTCTGAAACACCCTGAGCCGCTTTTCTCTACCGCACGTGCGTTTCGACGAAGTACAAAGTCTAATGTACGCCATTGGTCGATCTGTCTAGCGGCTTATCGCATAGAATTCTCTGAATGGTTTTCCTACTCACGTGATCCACCCCTTATTATCCGGCAAGTATTTGTGATTGGTTGTTGCCGATGTACCGGATGATATGGTTAAGACTGAAGTTGGTTCTCATCGAAATACTTTCTGATTGGTAGCAGTTGTCAGCTAGGGAAATTCAAACCGGAATGGAATAAAATTACTAGATTGCAAATTTCTAACGTATGCGATATTCATTTGAATAGGTTACAATTTGTATTTTAATTTCAAGAAATCTTGCCCAGCGATAAAGATATACTTTACGAAAGGGAACAGAAGTAAATTTAATGATTTAAAGAAATAATAACATTTTAATCAGTGAAATTTTAGTACATTTCACGAAAGTAAGGTTAAGTGTTTAAGAATGTCGGCAGAAGAACAGACAGATCTGCGTTTGGGGCCAGATCCTAACGTCACTTATCCGATTCAAGTACAATATTGTGGAAATTGTTCTCTTCCTATCGAGGTAAGGAAACATCAGACAGTCGATATTTGAAATTTGTATATTATGACAACGCGTTAATGTACGAATTCTTTGAAAATTATGATCACCATTTATGTCACAGTACTGTGAATATTATCCAGAATATGAAAAATGTAAGCAGTGGCTAGAAAGAAACTTACCAACAGAATTTGAGAAAGTTAAATTGGGTAATCATTGTGTTCATTTGTAGAATCAATTTTTATTTAAGTGAAAGTATCATCCTAAAATAATTTCATGTTTTACCAAGCAGTAGAAGATAATACTACAGAGGCAGGTGGAGGTGAAGATGAAAAGAAACGTCAAAAACGTGGTGGTAAAGGTATGCTCAAAACAAAGAAGAAAGAAGATGTTCCAAAATTAGTGACTGTATCTAGAGCACCTAGAGGCAAAAAGAAATCAGTCACAGTTGTAACTGGTCTTAGTACTTTTGGTAACTTAAAATACTTTTTTATGTGTAATATATTTCTGTTGAAAAATCATCACAGTTATTAAATGACCAATTCACTTTTAATTTCCAGACATAGATTTAAAAGTAGCTGCCAAGTTTTTTGGTTATTACTTTGCATGTGGCTCAAGTGTAACAGGAGATGATGAAATAGTTATACAAGGAGATGTCAAGGATGATCTATTTGAAGTAATACCGGATAAGTGGCCACAGGTAAGGGTAATGGTTTTATTTCAAATATGAATGAAAAGTGTATGAATTTCACCATTTAATGCATTTTCAGATTGATGAGGATTCTATAGATGATCTTGGGGATCAAAAGAGATAATGGGCCAATTTTACTTGCATAATTGTATTTAATATTATACTATTTTTATTTCCGTTTATTACAAATAAAATGTACATAACATACAAGATGTACCTAACATATAAAATGTTTTGAAAGGTGGAAAGTTAAAATGCAAAAACATATTACCCATCTTTATCATCCAACTGATCTTCACCTAAATAATTTGTTATCACTTGAAGTAAAGATAGTACTTCTTCTTCTGTTAAACGGTCTTCACTATCCTCTACAATCTATGAAAACAATATATGTTTAGTTTCAATTATACTAGATGATTTTTTTGTTTTCATGATAAATTACCAATTGTATTTCAAGAGGTGTTTTGGGACACAAATTTAAAAGAGTTAGTTTTTCACATTTTGTCAACTTAAAAGATTCCACTGCTTTCAGAAAATTTTTAATTTTTTCTGGAGATTGACCTTTACATGGTGTTTCTTCCAAGTACCTTACAGTCTGATAAGTTATGGTTGCCAATTGGTTTTGTTTCATTTTTTGTTTTTTATTTGCCTTTATATTTTGCAAAATGTCCAAAACTTCATAATTACTTAAATATGCCGAACATTCTTTGAGTCTGAAATAAAATTTCAACGATTTATTATATTTACATTCTAATTAATAAAGTTATTTGCAAGCATAAAAAAATACACACACTTCCATATCATACAAATATTTAATTGTAATTTGGTTATAATAACAATACTTCAAGTATAAGGTTATGTATTCGCATTTACTATAACTATATTAATACTAAGTAATAACATAGAAACTTCTTAAGGTATTATTAATTGCAGTATATAAAAATAGTATTCGTAATAACAAATCTATAATAACACAAATTTCCTTCACAGAAAGCAAATTCGATTTATGAATGTTATGTTCAAGAGGGCGCACCGATGATGAATTAGCAATCTCAAGCGCGACATTTAAATTTTGTACCTAATTATTAGTACTGATTCTTCGTGAAACAAATCAAGCTTATACATAATTTTTATATTACATTTTATATTTTTAAATATAATAATTTTCTACAAGATATGTATCTGTGTCGAATAAAATTTTTTAAATATAATTATACCATAATACTTTGATAACAATGATAAAACTTTAATGTTGTGAAACTTTTCAGTGACAATAAAGACAAAGTATTGCTGCCATGCGTCATCAACAGAGAATGTATTCATTTTATTCCTGACTTCCATTGAAATTTCCTCATCATTCGATTTTGAAATCGATCGGGAAGCCTTTGAGTTGTGTATATATAAGTATTCATTATAATCAAATTTACGGACTGTAAATATATGAAGATAACATTGAGCTATTTGATTCAGCATATAAAAGCTTGGATAATGTATTCTAAAGTACATAATATCTAGATTTATAAAAACAGTTCATGGTAGTTGTAAAGATACAAAGATAAAATAGCGCGAAATCATTGAATGTAGTGCTTCGTAGAAATTTGCATATTGTATTAGGATTCATAACGAACCATTTTTTAATCATATATGCAGGGCTGGTGTAAAGCGGGTCCACAACACGAGTATCGTTAGCAATCGGTTTATTAGCGAACGAACAATTAGCGAGTGGTCGGTTATCTAACAACCCATAGCGTATAGATCAAACTGATTTTTTTTAGTTTTGGAAACAAAATCGGACTAACAATTTCTGTGATATGCTTTTTTATTTTGTCATTACAAAATTTCACATATTTCATCTATCTAAATTTTCCATATTTCACTTGTTTCAGTTTTTAACATTTCTTTGTTACGAAGTGTTGTTTAGCAGTCAAATTTATTTTCAATTCTGATACATATTTTTAACATTATAAAATTTTGGTAGTGGGCCCGTAAATCTTCGCGCCGTTCCTGCATGCATCTACGAACATTAACACGACCTCTGTGCGCGATCGTCTGACATTTTGCGACGGCAAGTATGTAACACGGTGTGTGCTCTTTCGTGTTTTGTATTTTCAAGTATACTCTGCCATCAGTGTAGTGATACGAGTTAATGATCAATGTGCATTCACGAAGGTGGACAAAATGTAGACCAACATTGTTCTCATTGTTGAAGACGTTGTTGGAGAACGATCGTACGCGAAAATACTACGAGCCGCAACTTTTCTTACAACACGTATCGATCTCTCCGCAGGCAATGCATCTTCCTTGCTTGTCATGCTATGTTTGTAAACTTTTGACCTTGCTTGTTAAAAATCGGTGAAATCTTCTCGATCATTGAGAAATCAAGAATGGAAGTCGTTGGCGATTACGAATACAACACAAAAGATCTGATAGGCCACGGCGCATTCGCTGTAGTCTACAGAGGCAGACATCGTAAAGTGAGTCTGTTTTTCTGGATCAGTAATATAATCGTTGATTTAAAGCGGCAAAAAATTGTTCAATTTTGATCGATTATTCTGCTAATGTATATATATTTTTTTGTAGAAACCAAATTTCGTAGTGGCAATCAAAAGTATCACGAAAAAAAGTTTGGCAAAATCGCAGAATTTACTTGGAAAAGAAATCAAGATACTAAAGGTTTGTCAATGTAATAGATTTTTACCTCTGTATTTGCAATTGAAGAAAAACAGTGAGCGTAACATATTCATTGTTTTCACTTGGTTTTTAATTTAAAGATGTTTTTATTTAGTTGACGAAATAGTATGATTTTTGTTGTGTGTAATTTGTTTAAAATATCATACTGTTTTATATTTCACCAATTGATATTAAAATACATAATTCAATATAAAAATATTTCAGAGTTTGAAAGTAATAATCATTTTTCTAATAATGAATCATTATAATTAATTTTTATCATCGAAGAAACATTTGTAATGTTTTTCTTTTCTGTTCTAATAACAGCTGTTTATTGATTTTGGTTGTTGACTAAAACATTATTATTTTAGGAACTAACAGAATTACATCATGAAAATGTTGTTGCATTATTGGATTGCAAGGTTAGTGAACTAATATAATGCTTATTACACACGCTTTATATGAAAATTATATGACAACATTAATGATTTAATATGCTTGTAAATCATTATTTAGGAATCTAATCATAATGTCTTCCTGGTTATGGAATATTGTAATGGAGGGGACTTAGCTGATTATTTAAGTGGTATGTTTTTCTTTTTTTGAAGAAATGTCTTAGAACATTTGCGAATGTTAAAAATCATTTGAACTCATTTTATTATTTCCTTTTACACTGCTTTTATTAGCAAAAGGCACTCTTTCTGAAGATACTATCAGGGTGTTTTTGAAGCAGTTAGCAGGTGCAATGAAAGCATTGCATGCCAAAGGTGTAATTCATAGAGATCTTAAGCCACAAAACATTCTACTTAGTCATAATTGTGGCAAAGCTTGCCCACAGCCACATCAAATAACATTAAAAATTGGTAGGTGTATTTAATAGTAATAAATTCTTACTTTTACATTTCAGAGAAAAAGTATAATATATGTACTTTTTTCAAAATTAAAAATTAAAGTATACATCTAAAGATTGTTTTTCTGTGTTTCAGCGGATTTTGGTTTTGCTAGGTTCTTACAAGATGGTGTCATGGCTGCAACATTATGTGGGTCACCAATGTACATGGCACCAGAAGTCATAATGTCACTTCAGTACGATGCAAAAGCTGATCTGTGGTCTTTAGGAACAATAGTCTTTCAGTGTCTTACTGGGAAAGCACCATTTCAGGCTCACACACCACATGCTTTAAAACTCTTCTATGAAAAGAATGCCAATTTAGGACCTAAGTATGTTATTGTTTATAATATATGTACATGTATTTGCATTTATAACAAGCAGATACCTTTAGTCAGTTAGTAATTCTTATTAATTGTTTTGTTTGTTTTGATCGTTTTTATTACAGAATTCCAGCTGGAACTTCTCCTGAATTATCTGATCTTTTAATGGGTCTCTTGAGAAGGAATGCTAGAGATCGTATGCCGTTCGATGAATTTTTTGGACATGCTTTTCTTCAAGGAACTAGGGAAAGCCCAAGTCCAGTTCCAGCTGAACTTCCTGCTTCTCCAGGAACATTAGTAATTCAGGAACGAGCTACAGTTGCTGCAAGATCAGAACCAGAAACAACAAGTCCGTGTTCTAGTCCTGAAGATGACTTTGTACTTGTGCCAAGTGATCTCAGTAGTGACACAGACAATAATCCTAATACGCAACAAGTGAAGTAAGTAAATTATTCTACATATTATTTATTAAACTTGCGATATTATTCTATTTTAAATTAATTAGGTACGTTAAACAAACGAGTAGAGAAGCAGTAAGTCCACCGCGACCATGTTTTCTTCCTATTTCGGAACCAATTCCCGTTCCATCTCAAAGAAGCATTACGCAACCATCATCTCCTTCTACTAACACAAGATCCGGAGGTAGTGTTGTTCCTCGCTCTCAACCTATCAGTATGAAGCGCAGTGTGGATACTCATAGAAGTCATGCTCCTGATATTGGCTCCCTTAGTCCACCTAGTGTTCAGTTTGTCATTGGTACACCACCTAGTAGAAGGTATGTAAGTGTAGTTTGCGCAAATCATACATATTATTCAACTGTGTAATAATCTTCAGATTAAGCGAGACGCCTCCACCGCCAACTACATGGCAAGTTAGTCCTGTTGCAAGGCATTCGCATACTTCTAGCGGGACGTCACCGTTACGACGCTCAACTGGCAATAATAGTGCATCTTCGCCACTATTAACAGGGCCGTTAGCAGTGTTAGGTTCTCCTACATCAAGAGCATTTCAAGATAATAATAACACGTTAAGGCATTCACCTGTTATTCCTTTTGGTACAAGAGCTGTTACTCTTCCTGAAATATCTGGTACTTTATCTTTTTTTATAATTTTTAAACCATTTTTATCATTTTTGAAAAATAGTTTTACTGTTGATGAAATTTACAGAAGCAGGTAGTTTCCAAAATCTTCTCCCAGAAGTAAATCCTACGATAATGGATGAACGTCCATTGACATTCATTGCACCTGAACTTCCGGAAGAAACGCTTTTGGAACGAGAACACAACGAAATATTAGCAAAGTTAAACTTTGTTGTTGCATTATGTGAATGTGTATGTGAAGTAGCCAGAACGAGAGCTGGACCTTTGGGTGCACCTTTAGGTGGTATCGAACAAGCAAGTAATGCTGCAACAAGAAGAAGAGCTGAACAAGTAATCTTACTCGTTAGAGCCCTTCAGTGGCTAAGTTCTGGATTAAGTCTTGCGACGCAACAACTCAAGGCTGGTAGATTGCAGCCAACTGCCAGTGTAAAAGAAGGTAAAAATTTGTTTCTTTGTAATCATTGTTATATTTATTAGTTATTATTTATGACGTTATTACTGTTATTATATTGCAGTTGTGAATACAATGAACGAAAAGTTCAGAACGTGCCTCACAGAATGTAAACAGCTCAATAGCGCTGGACTTCTTCATCAAACAGGAGCTACTGCGGACAAAATTCTATATAATCATGCTATCCAAATGGTACATAAATGTTGCGATTTTCGTATATCGAAAACATGTACATGTCTATTCATGCATAAATCTTTTTTAACAGTGTCAATCGGCAGCACTTGACGAATTGTTTGGCAATCCTGCAGAATGTTTTCAGCGATATCACTCGGCACAGATATTGTTACACTCATTATCACAGCATGTCAGTCACAGTCAAGATAGGGCTCTCCTTATTAAATGTAATTTAATTTTATTTAACAAATGCGCTATTCTTCGTTCCAATGTTTTTGGTAATTTAAAAGTGTTTTAAATTGAAATGCTATAAGTATCTTTTTCTTTTTCAGATAAAGATGCTGTTGAAAAACGTTTATACGTACTTCAACAACAAGGATACATTTATGCAACTGATCCTACATAGCGCTTGTGAAACATCGCGGCAAAGTGCAACGACCCGCCCAAATCCATACCATACTCGATACTTCCTTTCTGTAAGATATTCTGCCCTATTCCGTATAAAAACTGTTGATTCATTGATCATCATGATCGCGCTACAAAGATGGCATTGTAGAAAAATAAGATAACATATATAGTAAGGTTTGTTAGATCTACACAGAATAGGGTAGATTATTCCATGAAAGAGTACGACGGTGGTTCTTTACAAGTTTCTTTATATGATTTATTAATGATATATATAATATATATATTATGTTATATATATAATATATATATACATTGTAATGTACGTATGGTTGATTGACTAACCTTTATTTCATATCAAACAATAAACATGTGTATACTAATATGCATTGAGCATTCAGTGCAAAGCTCATTTCTTAAATGATGGTGGTACAATAATTGGAACCAGATTAAAAGTACGAAGTATTATCTATTAATATACATCAATGTTTTTTTGCTACAAAAATATCATTACATATTATTCCTTCTTTCCATCTGTAATTGTCTCTATATTTGGTTTATTATTCCTGTAAATTTCATAGTTCAATGCTGTAGCAAAAGAATTCCATACTAAGTATGGGAGAATTAAATAGCCAGCAATTGGATTCACGTTGTAAAATGAAATACCCATTGCTACGGTGCTTCCCCATAATAATGTGATTTCATATAAAGCCTATAATATTAAAAATACAATTAGGATTATGATTCAGATAGAGTAGCATGTTTATTCCTAATAAAATACCCATTTTATGTTGTGTAATCCAAAGAACAGTGGTGTCCAAGACCAATTTAGTATTAAATTAGTTCCATAAATAGAAAGTGGTATTATTGCTTCTCTAAAACCACCACCATCTCTCCATACTAAATATGAAGAATATCCTATTGTACAATAAATGGTTGTCCACACTGGACCAAATACCCAATTTGGAGGAGTCCAAGAGGGTCTTTTTAATGACTATGAAATACCAATACAAAGATACATTATTTTGTTTATAGTATTTTCAAGCTAATTTCAAATGTAGATTCAGATTCAGATTTTAAAAGTGTTATGTTACCCACTGAATTCCCATTGATACTTTTAAAGATTAATCAAGTTAGTTACCTCATACCAAGGTTTGATATTTTTTCTGGTAATACACGCTCCAGCCCATCCTCCAATATTTGGATGGATAATAGCTCCTATAATTGGCCAAGATATTTTCACAGGCATTTTATTTATAATAAAAACTTATTGCGTTATCCTTAAACGATGAGTTATCGAATATCGATAGCACAGGGCACGCCCGAGAAAGTACAACGCTGTCTACTATGTCTGACGATACTTCCAGTGGTGCAATTATTGTAAACAAGACTATGGAGCGAATTTACGCTATATTCTTACATTTGTTATCTAAGTCACTAAATAGTGACTAATGCAAGTTGCAATGTCATTTATACCACAAACGAGGTACATACAGAATAGACTTCTTATGCAATGCACTTTCATGTTCAACGATTCATGGGACTTTTCAGTTTCATTGTCATTTTTATGCTACGTTATATTGTATTGATTTGAATATTGCATGTGCAGCAGTACATATATATGTACGACATTACGATTATCTGTAGTTGATCATGATTATTTGTTTCAGATTATGTCAAGCCAACTGGGGTTGCCAATGTATACTAAAATGATTAAATAATTATATTTATAATCTGCAATAATATAAAACTTAAAAATTATTTGATTAGTTGTCCATATGAGCTATTTTGGGTTACATAATTTTTTCTGCAAAGCTATATAGTTCCTACCAAAGAACTACTCATATTCATCAAAATTTTTATAATGTTGAATTGTTATATTTTTCATTTTTTTTTTCAAAGTTAATTTATTCGTGTACTCAGTTGAATTCAATTAAATTTAATTAAAATTCTTTTTATCATAGTGGTTGTATCATCAATTCGCTTATGGGTAATATTCTTTATAAAACTTTATACTTTCTCAGTTTATATAAAAGTAAAGAAGAGTATTTTGTTATTGTAAATTAATTAAATTAATAAACCGAAAGTAAATCTTATTTTTTTATGACTTGTAATTTAATATCATTATGAAGTTTGAAAATAGTTAGCGTTAGCGCCATGTTGTGATCGACGACGAAGCTAACCGACAATGGAATTTCGCACTGTGTGGCGCTAGTTAAATGTTCTACAGCTAAGTGCAATTTAAACAATGATCGATTGACCTGACTTTAAACAGATGATATAAAAAGAAGGAAGCCACATAGTGGGGCAACTATAGAATTATAAATATGAAAATGAAATTTATGTAGTATATTTGCTTCGTTGAATAAATTATTTTGCAATAACATGATGCTCTTCTTTATTGCTGCTCACGAAAATTGCTTTTTACAATAAAATAATATTTGGTTATATAGAAGATCATTCCATTATTTCACAATTCCAAAAAACAATTTCTATGAACACATATGCACACGGTTATTGGGAAATGCTATTTTATTTAATATTAGGCGAGCGATATCAGTTTTTTATTTACACATATAATTCAATAAATACAATGAAAACAAAAACATATTTATATCATATAAATTATAAGGGTTTCATGCATAACAATTACAAATGATTATTAGTAGTACAGTGAATACAGAATGTACAGATGTGCGTATGGTTACATATTATTCTAACTAAATAATTGTAATAGTATTATATGTACATTTAAATATACGTATGCACGATTATATAGATACAGGTTCCTCGTACGAAATCAATGTATCACAGTTCAAAAATATGCATATTTAAAAGAGAACTGTTTTAAATGTTATCGGTATAAATTTGCGTTAATGAAAATCTAAAGTCCACGAATATAAAAATGAACAGAAAGAGTTTAAGATGTGAGCAAAATTTTTTAAGGAATTACCATGAATAACATTAACAGTGGTTTTAATTATTTAATTTAAGTTATGGTTTTATATTCTAAGTTTAACCTACGAAATGATGGAATACAGCTATACCTTAATTTTATCTTTTTAAATAAAAAAAGAGTAACGGTAAATAACAACAGAGTTGCGGATATTTCTTAAAATATGAAAATTAATATTAAACAAATACTTTTTAGGAATTTTTCCCTGTATTACGACAAGCTAATGTACATTAGGTAATCTTGTGCTTGGCATCAGTATGTGGAGGAAAGGTTTTATATTTCTTTCTTCTTCTTTTCCTGTGCATTCTTGAATCAAGAACTGATATATTTATGCTACTTGCGTTATCAGACTATTTTTAATTTTCCGTGATTTTCTTTTGTTTTTATTTTTTACGTTCATAAATTATTTGTTCCATTCATTATTTGTTATTTCTTATATTCGCCGCATGAAATATCTTATTACAATACTTTAATCACTTTTCTGAATTTTCACATCCTTCTCCCCATTTACTTCTTTCTTTTGCTCAGATTTAGAACTAAATACTCCAGGAAAATGATTCCTCACGCGTTGTCTTAATTTTTGAGGAATTACCAGAATAGTTGTTATCATATTACCTAAGAATAATACTAGAAACATGCTACTAAGGACTGGAACATGCCAAGTTGCTTCTGGATGAGATGTTAATGTATACAATACATATGCATTATATAATTGGAAAAGGTATCCAGCAAAAAGGAATGGTAACAAAAATGATAATCCACGCCACATCCATGAATGGAAACCTTCTATAGTAATGTCCATGTTATGTCTTTCACCTAGTGCTTTTAAGCGGTACAAAACGCCACGTTGATAACAGAATTGTAAATATTGTACTACACCTGTAAATACCCAGTGTACATTAAAACAATTTTGATTCTTTATTCTATACTATTATTAAGAATATTGAAAAAAGAACTTACTGATATACACATTAAACCACATAAATTGTTGTCTAAATGCATACCATGGCCCAGTGTTAGGCCATACTAATAAAACACCAGATACTACAGTTGATAGAAAATGATGAAATCTCCACCAACCTTTAATTCTTGAACCATTTACCTTTAATATACTTTCCCTTATTGTCAATGTACAATAATACCAAACTAAAAGGAACATAAAACTAAGTTCCAAGGTTCTGTAATATTATATTGTTATGTTAGTTCCTGATAGAGTACTTGTTAAGTTTTGATATAAAACATGTAACATATTACCTGATATTAGTGACTAAATTTAGTACGGATAAAATGAAACCAATCACAGAAAGAACTAACTTAAACTTTTCATATTCATCTTTATATTTGAACCTAAAAGATAAATGATTGATTTAAACATATATATTGTTTGAAACTAAATTTCATACTTACTTATCACTTTTATTTAATATGGATACATTAACACTTCCTAAAATAATTTGGAGGTATGTGCCATTTGATTTTGGTAAGGTTTGTTCTATATCATGTAACTGCTGTTCTCTTCTTGCCATTTGTTTGTCTAAATCTTGTTTTGCTTCGCTTGCATGTAGTCTAATAAAGATTAATACATTTATATATTGAAAATATGTCACATATATTGAAAGCTAAGTACTTACTGTTTGAGTGATTTTGATATTACACCCATTCGGTATCTCTGGTGGGAAATTCCTTTTAAACATTTTGCTTGTAATTCAGTTATTTCTTCTAATTTTGCAATGTATTCCCTGTTCAATACCTATTAATAAAATCAAAATACTGAAACATCATGTTGTTTAAAACGGAAAAACATTTTATTTACAAAAGCTTAATCAAATAATGAATAATTATGAATAGAGTAACAAATTTCTTTATAAATCAAAATTGAATCGTATTTTTAAAGACATAGTTAATGAAAATTGTCAAAATTCGATACTGTACGAAACAGAAAACATTTCATATACCGGTTTCAAGCAGAGATAAATAAAATGTGCACTTAACCTCAATGAAAATGATCCAACGTGTTAAACATCGACAATATTAGTACCCAGGTTTAATAAAATATAATCTTACTTCTAATTCCTTATAATCTTTTGCTAGGTCGGTCCAATCTTTTAAACAGGACTCAATATCGGTATCCATCGTAGCGAAAAAATGGGATGGTGAAGAAAATTCACTAAGAATTTATATATGCAACGAATTGTCGTGTTTTTATACCCACAGACTTCTACTCTATGTCCATCTGTGTCTATGTTCCTATATATATTTTTCCGTGTATGGATCTAGCGACAGAGTAGGAAGCGTGATCTTCAGACCCGACGTATGATAAAAAAGAACATTGAAAGCATATAATACGTATTTATACCATGCATACAATAAGGTATAATTGAGTAATAAATCTTGATAAAAGGCTACTTTTTCTGACGCACTAAATTGTAACACAGTACTTTTCAAACTAATAAAATTCTGAAATTATGAAGTTTCAAAATTTTTAAAATCTAAAGTTGCAAGATAGCAAAAACTCCAGAGTTTCGAAGTCCAAATATTGCAAAGTTGTGATATCTGTACCTTTATCTCATTAGAAATAAATTATATCAAATTACATCCAACAGCCGGAAGCCTGATGAAACGTGTTCAGATAATTTCTTGACGAAATTGAATAAAATAGTAATATTTAACTTACATAACTTGAGTCACAATAATTAATGACACCCTCATCGATCTTGTAAGCTTGTGTATTATCACCCAGAATTTCAATCTAAAATCATTAATAATGATGATTACTAATTGTTTCAATGCACTATTTTGTATGAGCAATATAATGTTAACATAAAAATTATCAAGTCTTAGCTTGTTCATAACTCTAAACTGTATTTATTATTATTAATTTTTAAATTGCGATATTGTGTATTTTTTCTTAACGTTCACGTGTCTACAGACAAAGTCGAATTTCTTATGTCCAGCGAGTTACATTTTTTAATTTCACTATGCTTTGTGCTCCTGGATTATTCGTATTCACGTGTGAACAGGTCACGCTGTTGAATACGTAAATACATATCAGGGAATCGCCAGTATGTACAGTTGGTTAATTTAACCAGCGTGCTGTCGTATTGTTAAACACGCGAATTTTTTCACGGTCGTTGACCAGGCAGCTCCACCGATCTGCGGAGACAAAGGTACTTTGCATTCTCCAGTAAACAAGCTCCCTTATGTTCTGCAGTTGTTATCCATTTCATGATTACTTTTTTTTGATTTCTCTGATAAAAACATTATTAGATAATGAGGGATTAGTGATAAGTTAATGTACGGTTGATAACAGTCATAAATTTCCAGTTATTTTTCTACATAAGGATTTAAGTCAAAGACTTTAATCGTATTTGAGAAAAATAAACTTTTTTCAAATCCAATGCAAATTTTTAATAGCAAACCGCTGATAACAGAGGCCTGATAATTAAAACTTCATTCGTGGCCATATAGAGAGACTCCACTGCTGATAAAAGAAGTCCAAAGAACTAACAGCATATCGCTAGAAGTAAGATTAACATATCCGTGTTTCTATCGACAGCTCTTTTCTCTATACAGACCAGCTTTACTATGCTAATAATTTAAAGAGATATTTGAACCAAACGTGGTCATCGATTGCATTATTTATAATCCTTATCGTCTTGTCTACAGAGTTCTGACTTTATTCAACTATGCACGTAGAATATCTTTCCTCTTTATCTATGTAAATTACATTTGTCTATGTTTCTAGGTACATGATGAATGTATGGCCGAAGAGGTCTTTCCAGAAATATTTGACGAATTACAGTGGTCCGGTATTTGTACTTACTTGCTACAAAAAAGACTACTAATGTGAGAAAGGTGAAAGCGACGAGTAAGGAAAAGTAAAGATTAATTTGATATACCTGTAATATATGATCTATTGCCATATTAATCTTTGCTGAAAACCATCCGAAATAAATATCGTATTTTACTTTCATCTATGACGTACAAATTATTCTTACGTTTCGATCAAATTTATACGCTTCGTAATCTTTTATTCCGAGAATCTTGAATGTGGTCCCCACTTCTTGCCAGAAGTTTCAGCAGTCGATTTAAATATCTTCGAAACTGTTAAACAGTGTATAGTGGTCGTCGTCGTGATTTCTAGATACCGGAGCATAATTTTTAATATATTATAACAGCTTTCGTAACTTAGAATGAGTTTAACGTACTATGAAATTGTTTGTAAAAAGCAAATGAATATTATTATTAGAGCCGACGGAAATAATTAGGTGTGTAAAAAATAGATATTTATTTATTTCTCTAATGACGTGCCACTCAACTTGCATAATAACTTTCATTAAACATATGAGAAAAAAATTATCGTTTTTTATCTGGAAAGTTATCAGTGCCAAATATAACGATAATTGAGTTATTTATGTTTGCAATGTATATAAACTTGTATGTATACTGATAATAGCTGTAGGTTTTGTTACATTGCATCCAATTACAGACTTACAAAATTTTTAATTTGGAACTTTACATATTTCTTAATTTTTTAATTCAGACTTTCCTAATTATCAAATTTAACAATTTATACGTACCAACTTATTAAATTTTTTAACCTTCGGCGCCAGATCTCCAGATGTCATCACTGCATAAAAGTTTAAATAGTTCTCTCCACAACTTTTTTAATCGTGGATGAAGATGCTTCATCGCAGATTAAATTCCTAGAGTAGCAAGCGGTAAATTTAAATTAGAAAATGAAAGGATCACATACCGAATAATTACAATTATAACATGCCAAATTACATACAATTTTCACCGCTCTGCTTACCGCCTTAATTACACTTAATTATGGTAATCTCGACGCCACTGTAATCGTTGAAAAATAAAAATACTGTGAATGACGAGACGGTGGAATTCTCTTGAAAGAAAGTGGAAACCTGCAGCGGAGGGGTAAACGGCTTCTAGATAACGGCATAGTAAACGGTATTCGATCTTCTTCACGTGTGAACCAGTGTTCTGCAATCAGTGTGTGACTTGAATATTTTCTGTGAATTCTATCATTCCTATAATTCGACACTACCTGTTACCGTACCTGTTTCCGGTTACAGTCGGAAACCGCGACAGTTACCCAGGTATACAAACAGTGTCCGCAAACATTTCAATTACCTCACATGTCTCTCTTACCATAAACTTTCGTTTTTTACCATAAAAAACGAATGTCAATTAAAGAACGAAGCTTTCATTTTGAACTGTCACCATCGTTATCATTTCGCGGGTCTTCATCAAGTGTTATCTAGTATGACACCGAGGAAAGAAAACAGGAGCTCCTATCGAGGTACGGGGTCATTTTGTCTCCAATAAAGTCACGTTTGTCATCTCCAGAGAAAACGATTCGTCTGCAAATAAAAGTTTTAAATTAGTCGTGAGCGTGTCAATGTGAAATAATATCTGCATCGTATCATCGATACTAGCACGATCGTTAGCACTCCGAACGCACTTTCAAATCTTCGAATTTGAGAAACTAGAAATTTACGAATTTTTGGATTTTCAAATTTTGAAATTTTGAAAGAAGAATCTCACAAGGAAGAAGCAGCTTGAAACTGTAAGCAGGAAGATGAATTTCACTCGTAATTTTTCCAAAAGTGTCAAATCCATAAGTGTTTGCAACAGTGTTACTTCGATGAAATGGCGCGCAACGGACTGCAGTTATGCAGGCGCGTCGCGCACGTCGAGAATCGATGATCCGTCCGATATCTCGAAATCTACCGATGATACATGTCGATCGAAGACAGAAATCGCGGGAAAATCACGTGACAGAAAATATGCCACTATGGCTACAGCAACGGGAAACGTTCTGCAAGAAGCACCGGAACCGTGGGGACTTCCGGTGTTTGGAACACTTTTCGAGTTTTTGTTTTTTGGCGGACCGAAGAAACAGCACGAGTATGTTGATAAAAGACACAGGGAACTGGGTCCTGTTTACAGAGAACGTTTGGGACCCATCACGGCGGTGTTTGTTAATTCTCCCGATGAGTATCGGAAGATATTTCGATTGGAAGGTGCAGCACCAAAACATTTTTTGCCGGAAACGTGGACCCTCTACAATGAGATACGAAAACGTCGACGCGGTTTATTGTTCATGTATGACATTTTTTAATACGTAGATCAGAGTATTTTAGTTAATAAACAAACACTTATATTTTTCTGTTTTAATTTCGAAACGCGTAGGAACGGCGAAGAGTGGATACACTTTCGTAAGATATTAAACAAAATAATGTTAATGCCAGACCCAACGAATTTAATGGGTGATTCCTGTCACGAAGTAGCTAAAAGACTCGTACAAAAGTGGGATAAACAAATTGACACAAATGCTGTTATCGAGAACATACAGGTTCAGCTTTATCAATGGTCTATTGAGGGTAAAAACAAGTTCCACGTATAAATTGATTAATAAGGTAAAAATAGAAAATATTGTAGATATCATTTTAATTTGATAGCGATGATGGCTACCTTAATGGGTACATATTGGCACTCTTGTAAACAACAATTATCTCAAGATTACGAAAAGTTAGCAAGAACGTTGTATAAAATATTTGAATATTCAGCTAAATTATATACGGTGCCGGCTAAATTAGCGATGACTTTACGGTTACCAGCCTGGACGAAATTTGTCGAATCAGCCGACACGGTTTTCGAAATCGTTCGAATTCTGGTACCGGAAATGACTCGAGTAGCTGGCGACGGTTTATTAAAAAGAATGATGGACGAGGGGATTCATGAGGAGGATGCAATTTGTATCGTTACCGACTTTATTTTAGCAGCTGGCGATACGGTGCGTTTAAAAATAAAATTGCAGTAGATTGTAGTAGATTGACGTTACTTAAAAAATAACATTGAACAATGTTTTTTGTTTAGACAGCGACTAATCTGCAATGGATACTATTATTGCTCTGTAGACATCCTGAAAAGCAACAAAAATTGTTCGAACACTTAAAGAACCTCCAACAAAAAGAATTGCTGCGCGATTCTTTGTTAAAAGGAGTTATTAAAGAATCTCTTAGATTATATCCAATTGCTCCATTCATTTCTCGATATTTACCGGAAGATAGCGTGATCGGTAATTACTTTGTACCAAAAGGGGTAAATGATTTTGTTACTACGTTCTTTGAGAAAGATCGTTTTTAAACGTGAGAGTAGCCAGGAACGTAGAGAATAATCCTTCACATATTTTTGAGGAAAAAAAATTTTGCAATTGCATTAATATTAAAGATAAACAAATTTAAAGTCCGTTTAATGCACTATTATGAAATATACTTTAAGATCATTTTTTCAATAACCTGGCTACTCCCATGTTTTTAAATAAAAAATACTTGATCTAATTTATTACTTTTATGCTACAGGAATTACTGGTGCTTTCACTTTATTCAAGCGGTCGAAACAGCGTAAATTTTCCGCGACCGAATGAATTCCTTCCGGAAAGATGGATTAGGACGGAAGATGGTACTTATGAAGGTGTAGTACACCCACACGCGAGTCTACCATTTGCCTTGGGTGCAAGAAGCTGTATTGGTCGAAAACTTGCGGAGATACAAATATCGCTTGCTTTGGCAGAGGTGATTATACAATTAAAATCGACATGTATTACAAATGAAATATTTTATAAAATATTATATAAAACATTGCAGCTGATTAAGAAATTTGAAATAGAATGTATAAACAAAGATCAAGTGGAATTAATGTTACACTTGATTTCTATTCCATCGGAATCGATAAAATTAAAATTGAAGCGAAGATAATGCAGGAGGTAAAGAAAAGAATACAGGGAAGTAAATGTTCCATTCATACTTTTGATTTTATTCATTTTCCTTTTCATCATGAAGCATTTATATATTTTATCCGTATACGATAGAATCGAATGAACCAGATTTTATATATCTTGGCTATTATATATGTACAATTATTTATCATTTCAGTGCATCAAAGGATGCTCACAAAATTATTAATATACATCAATCCCTTGCTTTAAAATATATTCACAATAAGCACGATTAGGGTATAGATTGAATAAAATATTTTACAATATAAAAGTCTTATTAATTGCATCCTAATTAAAGAATGAAGATTAAATGATTGGACGCTATCACTTCTACTAAGTATCACAATTATATAAAATACGTTTATCGTTAACGTTGGCACAGAACGTTATTAATAATTTCTCTCACTTCGTCCAAAAACTCGTGAAAACTTCCGGTGGTAGAGAAACCTTGGAACGCTTGAACTCTTTCAGACTTTGTCATAGATGCAGTTAAAAAGCTTTTCACGCAACAAGTTTTCAATTCATGGCAAGAATTTAACCTAGCCCAGTTCCAAGCTCTGCTAAAATTTTTGTAATTTAATCTGGATATCGAACTCTCCGTTAAAATTTCTGATATATCAGCCATCAGAAACTTGTCAGCCAGTAAAACAGCGTCTAACAAAGACTCAATAGTTCTATTTTGAACAGTTGCTCCGTTCGCAGCAAGCAACAATGTGTTAAGACTTTCCTTGGACGTATTTCGTAGCTTGACACGTTTTTTCCCTGATTCAGAAAAGTTTCCCTCAAGCATCGCAGAAAAAACGTCAGATTTTTGGCATAGCGTTTGCCTGCAAGCATCGACAGTTGTACCATCGTCCAATTCAAACGTGACCGTTGCAGGTTTTGGATGATTGTCGTAAACTGTTGGAAAATCAGTCGAAGCAGTATCTGTGTTCTGACACTTTTCTACTATTTCAGGTTGAATTTCTAGAGTGTTCGCTAGTTGACAAATTGACCAAATAGCATTCTCATAAAGACTGTGTTGTTGGTCAGAAAGTACGCGAAATATTAATCGAAGACCACCGTAACTATTCAATAAAGATTTGAGAATGTATCGTGATCTAATTAGGAATGGTACTGAGACTGCAATGACAGATTTGTGCGCTTCTTCTCCACGAAGCAATATCGACGTAAGTTCACCTACTGCTCCGCCGGTTTCTGCTAGTGCACATAACTGTCTCGTATATTGTTCTGAACCATATAATGTCTGAGCTTCGAAAACAAAACCCTGTTTTAATAATGGCATTAAATATGCTCCATTTCTGTAACAAAATAATAAATGTTTATATTAATTGATGTAAGATTTATTTGTAAAATAAATATATTTCGTTTACCTTATAATTCTAGTTAAAATTCTAGATGCTCTTTGATTTTTGGCACATCTAATGTAAGCTGTTAAAGCTTCAATGATTGTAGGATCGGCTAATCTGTCGATTGGGTCATTTGAATGACTTAGTCGACTTAATAGTACTAATGTCCAGTCGTTTGTATAATCACAAGCATTTGATTTATTTCCTTTATCCGAATCTTGAGTTTCTTCTATGTTTATAGTTATTGATTTACAACTTTTCAATGATTCCACCTCTTCTTGAGGCTCTGAAAACAGAGGACATTAATTGATACATGTATAATTGTTTTTTAAAAATCATAAATTGTACAATTTAGTGTACCATCTTCGTTATCCATAAATTCTGTATCGCTGCAAACGGGACTGTAATTATCTTCAGTGTTTTCATCGTTTTCTATTGAATCATAAAAAGGTAATGGTGGTGTACTAGGAGGCGAGAAAGAAACACTAGAAGCACTGCCTGGACTCCAATCATCACGATAGTAATCTAAACTAAATCTGTAAAAAGTGTGATCATTAGTTATACATTTTCTACAATTTTATGCCGCGAAGAAATATTATATTCATACCGTCCTGCACTAGTTTTGTTAAATTTGAACTCTGTTTGTTTACTTGGAGGAGAATCATTACTCCTTTTCCTTGAAACACTAATTTCCTCATCATATATTGTTTCAGTCACCATTTTTCTTAATCTGGCAACTAAAATATCAAGCAAACCGTTTTTCACCATTATTACTATACTTGGATCATCATAAACAAATTGTGTCAGTGCATGTAATAACATAGGATGATACTTTTCATTATCAGGATCTTTCAATAAAGTTAATATTAATTCTAAGCCAGATCCTATTCTAATTTTTGCTCTGTTTACAGCTTCTCTAGAAAACAAGCACAGACTAACTAATGTTTCTTTAGACAGTTCTGAATGATCTTTTATGAGAGCAATAAGACATTCAACAGCACCAAAATTTCCCAAAATGGGTCGACATTCTGCAATTTGGCAGAGATTGTACAGACACTTAATTGCCATTTTATTATTTGTATCACAACATTGTACAATGCATTTGTAACCTTGTACATCTTTCTCTCCTCTCATTTGTTCTCTGATACGAGGATCTACTGTACCCAAAAAAGCACACATTGCTTTTAAACAAGCTTCAATTAACTCTAAATATTTAGAATTTGTTTCTGACTTTTCCTTTGCCAACACCAATAGACTTGTAATTCTATAAATTATTCCAGATTCCATGATTTCTTCCCTGCTACCTTCATGCATACTCCAAATATTCCTATAACAATAATTTAGAAATTAATAAAAAATATTAGTTAACACTTTTACTTTACAAAGAGACTATAAATATGTTTTTATCATGATCTTATTAAAGGATAATTATATCTCAGTACCTTATAGCTCTAACACCCATTAAATATGTTTGCATATTTGTATCCAATTGCAGAAGATTAACTAAAGCTTGAACTGCACCAGCTTCGCACAATGATTTAGCATGCCAATCACATTCTGATAAATTTCCAATCAATCTGCAAGCTCGGCAGTGTAGAGTATTTTCTAGTTTGATATGTTTAATTATCGAAACTACACGATTTGCTATTTTAGATCCTCTGACCTGTAATATAATATACTTAAAGTTTACCCTACAAAAAGAGTACTCTATCTGCTTGACATAAGGCTGATTATTTTCAAAAAATATAAAAATAAATGCATTGATACCTTTTCTCTTGCATCTGAACTTATACATGCATTTGCCAGAATACTGAGAGTCATGTTCAGTATTCTTAGATTATGAAAACGAAGTAAATTTACTAAAATGCCTAGTCCAGCATCTTTTGTGAACTGCTTATAGCAGTTCGGTTCGTTTTTAAGTCGTTCTAGACACGAGGATATTCCACTTTTCGAACCTGATTTCATATGTTTCAATAACTCTGGTAGTAGTGGACATTCTTGTTTTTCATTTACAGTTGACATTTTTACAAATAAATGGAAAATTCATAAGTATTCGTTAATTTTTTAAAAGAAACATAACCTCTAAATTGTACTGTCGACGAAATTGACAGCTACACCCGTACAGTAGCTGACAAAAGTTAGATTGGAAAAAATAATTAATAATTTTTTTTATTAAAACATGTTTGAATATCTGCTATACTGTGTATATCGTATCAGTCTTATTAACTTTATAAATATAATTGATTAATTGTTGTATAGAAAAATTATTTGAAGTGTTTCGCTACTTTTTAGTTTAAAATATACATACTGCAATGTCGTACTATTTTGACAGTGTCATATGCAGAGACTGTACATACAATCGAAGAACATAATTGAAATAATAGCAGAGTAATAATGAGTGGAACAAGGTATTTGTCAAGTATAATAATGTCATACATCTCAAGAATTGATATCTTATTACAAATAGTTTCGTTTTCAATATATAGAAGAATCTTTTATGTCATTTTAATTAAAAATCACAAAGAATATCTAACCGCACTTTAAATGCAATGAAACTTTCAACTCCGATTTTAAAGAAATGTATAATAATCTTTCAAATATTCGAAAAATACATGAATTTTTGATATAATTTGTACATACATGATCATAGTTTCAAAATATAACACAAAAGAATCGCGGCTATAGACTATAGATTATGGATCATTTTATCATTAAAATAAGAATAAAGTTCTTTTTTATTTGATAATTATGTCAAACGCCATCTATTTTGTTATGAAAACAAATAAAAAAAGAAAGGGAAGTAGAATATTGTAACATGTCGTAAGCATTATAAATTTCCATTGTGCGTATGCGAAACGTGAAAAGTATTATCATTATCCATGAAGTGCACCTGCTTCTACGAGGACGGTGTCCGCGAACAGAATATAACAGAGTCGCAGGGACGGATAAAATATGTTATCGACCGAAATCATTCTTTGGTACTTTTTGTTCATTTTTTTCTAATGACATTTTTTCACTTTCTTGTGATGTAAATGAAATGATCGAATTCCTAAATTTTTAACAGTTTATATTTCCGCGTATTAAAATTCCTAGATCTTGAAAGTTATAAATTATTGAATTTCCGAATCATCAAATTCTTAACTTTGCAAAAGCTGAAATTCAAAAATTCTCAAGTCTTCGAATTTTCAAATTCCCGAATCTCGAGATTTTCAAATGTCTAAATCCTTAAATTTTCAAATTTATGGATTACGGCGCCTTCGCGTAGTGGCGCCCCAGGCTATCACCCGCTCCACCCGTATATTCCGCCGGCGCTGCGGAGGCGTCAAAATGATAGGAGAGGGCATGGGGATCGGATCGTGGTGAGCTACGCAGGAGATGTCGACAAGATGACAGCGGCCGTATGACGCCCGTTTCGTTGATTCTTGACTACAAATCACGCATGTACTACGAAAGAAAATCGTATCGCAAATAAAACGAACGACTTATGCCTCGTTACGGTGCCAGCTTTACTTTACTGGAATTTCTGTCTCGAAACGAGATCGTAATCGAACGAATTCGGGTGAGAACCGCGATCGCCGCGCCCGTGCAATGTACACAGCGGCCTGAATCCTGCTCAAAATCGTCATCATCCCCGAGGAGTCTTTTCCTTCAACGTCGTGGAGTGAAGTGATGAGCGTTTTCGGGGATTTTCAGCGTGTCTGGGTACAAAGATTCCCGGACAGCGCCTTGCCGGCGGCTTGGGAGGAAGACGTCAGGGCCAACCTAGTCAAGCATAAACAGAAGGTAAAAACCTACTCCTAACTCATATTTTCATCTTGTAATTGTTCTAACAAAGCCTTGTCTTAAACGTAGTTTCCAAACTTTTACTATAATGTGATTTATTAGGAATTCTTTGTTGAGTATTATAAGTTACAGATACTGGAACTGTATGATACAACTCTGCATATTTTGAATTGGACACAGATTATTGCAGAAAGTTTATGCTCTAAATAATAATTAGATATTTGAAATCAGTGAACAAGCTATATATATTTTAAGTAAATTAACATGTTATTTTGATAATTACTTAATGAGATGTAATTTAAAAATTTGAATTTTGCAGCATTATTGTTTAAATTTCTTTTTTAAAAAGATTGTCCAATATACTTTTAAAGAAATTTGTACAATAAATTAAGTTCTGACTATGTGAACTTTCCTTGTTGCTGAGGTAACAGGAACTTTATTTCATGAGTCATCTTGCTCAACTAGGAAATTAATTTAATTCATATTTGAGCGAGGTTAATGTTTGAAATATAATGCAGGTTTTAACTATTTGAAATTTGTATTTTATAACAATATTTTTATTTTAATTTCAACAGGAAATTGAATCATCAAATGTCTACTAAATGTCATATTAAGAATCATAATTCTGGTTACTAAATTTCATAATCTGGTTCGTCCTTAATGAATCATCATCTGGTTATCTTGCTGTTATCATGAACATATTCTATTTACATTATTGTTGTTTCATGATACAAATACACAAAGAATATTTATGAAAAGGTTTAAATTGTGAATGGGTTAACATGTTGTTATTTTTGTAGGTAACAGCTTTGAGGGAAGAACTTGAAAAAGAAGAATTTTATGTGGAATATTTGGAAAGATTATTAGCTGATGTTGAACGTCACAAACAGTTGGCAAATAGTAACACAGCAACTACACCTGAGAAACAGCAACTTGCAGAATCTCATAATCAGAATGCTTGTCAATCGGAAAACAGTATATCAGATTCAACAAAATTGTCTAGAGTTAACCGTGTGGAACCATCAGCTCCACCACTTCCAGTGCGCGAGGATATAAGTAAATTTCAGGACAAATGTGTTTCTGAGTTGAGTTCTACTCTTAGTACAAGCAAAAGGCCCAAAAGTGAGATACCAAAAAGTCCTGATAAAGTGCCTGAACTTAGAAGAAACAGTGATCCAGATGTGCCAAGTAATTATGTCACTGTAATTGAAGTAACAGGAAGCTCAAAGAAAGATAAAAATGAGGAATCTCTTAAGGAAGAGGATGAGAAAGGTGTTTGTTATATATTAATTTTGTACCTATGTTCAGTACCTTTTATGCTTTTATTTAATAAACAGATCTGGAGAATGCAATTAATGAAGATGGAGAAGATGGTGATGCTGAAGCATCTGAGGAGGAACCTTATTATGATTCTGTAGCTGTAGATCAAGCAGGAGAATATATATATATTGGTCCCAATCGTGTCCCACCAGTTGGAAACAATAATGGCAGTAGAGCACCACCAAAGAGACCACCTTCCCTTCCAGATTCACCAGGAACTCAGAGTAACTATGTCAACATCGATTATTTTATACAGTAAGTTATGTTAAGTATTTTATATAATCTGATATCATTTATTTAATCTATATAAGAAATATGTGATTATGATAGGTAAAATTATATGTAAAAACTATTTCTAGACATCGGGCGGCAATGGATAGCGAGGATGAAGAAGGTGCAAGCCCTGCACCAACGATTTTATTGCGCGCTTTTAGTACCGATAACGAAACTGGTAGTAGTGATGCAGAACCTTTAAGTTTAAGCGAAGGTAGTTTAGAATCGCCGACGCCAACTACACCTCGTCGACAAGAGAAAAGTAAAGATCGTGAGGATGATAGAACGTCTATGATTAAGTGTATTGTAAACTCGGTAGTAGAAAGTGAGACTATATATGTTGAATGTTTAAACGTGATGTTACAAGTATGTCGTTTGTTTATTTATTTAAATACAATACAAGAATATTAGAATTGTTACTAAATATATTCTTTTTTTCAGTACATGAAAGCTATCAGAGCTACATTGACAACATCACAACCTGTTATTTCAGAAGATGAATTTGGCACAATGTTTTACAAAATTCCAGAACTACATGCTCTACATCAAACATTTTTGGATGGTCTTAGAAAGAAATTAGAAAAGTGGGATAACAAAACTACCATAGGAGAACAGTTTAAAGTAAGGAATAAAAAAAATAAAAAAATATATTGGTGTCAGAAGTAAACAATTTATTTTATTCTTTATTAATTGTAACATGAAGGTGATGGCCAGCAATATAGGGTTATATGGAGCGTTTTTACATAATTATGCACGCGCTACTGACACCGTGCGAAGGTGTTCTGCACATTCTACTCAGTTTGGTGAAATTACAAGAGATATACGACTTAGAGGTTTTCCCAAAGGGCCAGGTTTATCTCTCGAAGATCTTCTACATAAACCAGTAGCTCGAGTTCAGAAAAACGCCTTAGTATTGCATGTAAATATCTCAGTTTACATATATATACTTTCTTGGTTATTTAGTTATGTTTATAAACATAGGTGTACATACTTCATGGACAAATGGATAACTCGTGAAAATGATGTGGAAATGTACTTAGTTTTATCTTATCTTAGTTCGCACTGATAATTCTGTCTCAATTGATTATAGGATCTTCTTAAGCACACACCAGTGAATCATGCAGATCATGCACCACTTTCAGAAGCTCTTGCTATGACTAGAAATTTCCTAGACGAATTTAATATTATCCAAACGAAATCGATGTTTCCGGTAAGAAAGTATTAAGTTAATCCAAATTATCGTCGGTTTAAATACGCGTGAGAAAAAAATATTGTTATTTTTATTTCAGAGTCATGATAGAGCACAACGAAGATTAGTGAAAAATTCATTTGTAGTGGAATTATCTGATGGTCATAGAAAGTTGAGACACCTTTTTCTTTTTAACGACGTAATTGCCTGCGCTAAATATAAAGCTTCTGGTAGAGACAAATTTACATTTGAATTGAAGTGGTATGTGCCAGTTGCGGAAGCAGTGGTGACAGAGGATGGTGTTGAACCGCGGGAGACTAGTCCAGCTAACGTTGTAGCTTTGAGGTATATTGACAAATATGTTTATATACTTGTTTATGTCAATTAATGGTGTGAATTTCATCTATATTTTCAATAATTAGATCACAAGCATGTACTGTACGTGATCAGATTTTATGGGAAGAACGAAATGACGAGAAACGAATCAGACTTGGTAGTAGAGGTTCAGAAAAGAACAGGAAGAAACTTGCTGAGCTCGAAGCTCAGTTAGTATTAGCATCTCCAAATTTAGTATTACGTGTTGCGCATAAGAGTCAACATCGAGTACAAAATTCGTACACATTCTTTCTATCCAGTGAATTTGAACGTTCTCAATGGGTTGAAGCGGTGGAGGCATTGCAACAGGTAATGCGTTCCCATATGTACCTAGATAAGTCAAAGGTGCGTAATTTAAACATTTTGAATAAATAAGTAAAATAAAGATAATTAATAATGCACTTTTAATTAAATCCAACACGAGGATGCAAGTAAAAATATATTGACAAAAGTTATGTTATTAGTAAAAGCAAAATAAATGTTAACTCTGATTTTCTTTCACTTTTCAGGGTGGCCAACCTCCTGGTCCACTACCTTTATCAATGTACGAATTACAAGCTTGGGTCACTGCTTGCCGAACTTATCTTCAAACAGATATGGGCAGTTATTTATTAAGATCAGGGCGTGACGAAAGCCTATTACTAGGTGATCTTCATTTAACTTTACTTGGTTTAACACCACCAGGTTTAGATAGAGTAGGAGATCTTTATATTATCGTGGAGGTCGACAGTTATGGACACTATTTTAAACGAGCAAGAAGTCGAGTTGCAAGGGGTCAAGCACCAACATGGGGTAAAATTTTATTTTAACAGAAAATAATTAGAGAAATATCAAAATTTTTAATTTGATTTTAACTTTTCATTTTCAATAAAGGTGAAACATTTGTTGTTGAGCTCGAGGGAAGTCAGAACGTTCGAATTTTATTGTATGAAGAATGCGGAACTCGTTCCGTATTGAGAGGCAAATGCATACAAAGATTGAGCAGGTCTTGGCTCCAGTCAGATCAAGTAGAGAGGTCGTTAAATTTAGGACCAGCTACTTTAGACGTAGCTCTTCGTTTCGTTCCAAGTGAAGTAACATTAAGACGGGTACCCTCTGCTAAACCTCAGGGTTTATTTGGAGCTAAGATTCAACAAGTGTGCAAGTATGTCTTCCAACATTTTTATAATTTATATCTTTTTATGTACATAAAAATTAATATGTATATTTTGTACTTAGGCGTGAAAAACGTGATGTTCCCTTCATTATAACAGCATGTGTCAGAGAAGTAGAAAGGAGGGGAGTCGGAGAAGTGGGTTTATATCGCGTTTCTGGCTCAGCTTCCGATTTGACGAAATTGCGTAAATCATTCGAGAGCAATTCATATGAAGCAGAACAATTACTTAAAGAGGTATTATAGAATTACGAAAATATTAATCAATTTTTATATGAACTGATTTACTTTCTTTTTATTTTTGTGTAGGTTGATGTTCATTCCGTAACAGGTGTGCTCAAGTTGTACCTTCGAGAAATGCCTGAAGCTCTCTTTACGGATGCTCTTTATCCATCATTCTTAGAAGCTTTCCAAACAGGCGAGTTATCAAAAGGTGCTGCTTTACGAAGAGTCTACGAAAGTTTGCCAGCCGTAAACAAAGCGGTTATTGACTTTTTGCTTACTCATTTGATACGAGTTAACAAACACGAGGCTCAGAATAAAATGTCTTTGCACAACTTGGCGACAGTGTTTGGACCGACGCTATTACGACCTGGAACGAATTCGCGATCCGACGCGAAGAGTCGAGATCCATTAGCCGCGGGCACTGTAGACGTGATGGCTCAGGCTGGTATACTTTACTGTTTCTTGCAGATGCATATGCAACAAAACAATCAGTCACTCTAGTCGAGAGGTTCTTGTTGATACATCGTAGCGTTAGTTGCTTTCTACGAGTTTGACGTTGAACTCGTAGCAACTTACGCTGGGATTGTAAAATTAACGATTTTTTATAATATATTTTATTAGTTTTGTGACGTATCGTTTATACAACGCTGACTTAGACGCATAAGTAGGAGCAGGCTTTGACGAAACCGATCGACGAAATTCCTCTTACATGTATTCGATCATTGGCGTAACTAGGATTTTTGTCTACGGTGGACCAGGACATGTAGCTTTATTACCATTTAATGAACTGCATCAGACACGATCTTTTGAAACTTTAGGAACTTTAAGATTTTGAAATTTGGGAGTTTGAAAGTTCTCACGAAATATATGAAATATTCTACGTCCTATGTCCCTCACACTACGTGTGTTGGGTCAGTCCATCTTTTTTAGGGAGAAGGTCCACCCAGGTCCATACCTAGTTACGCTAATGTATTTTTTATGCATACGAGTAACGTAGCAAAAAATGTGGTCTTGGAGTAGGTGTACCGGTCACACTTCGAGCTCCGTAATATATATTTTATATTTATATTTCCCTGAAGTCCTAGCTACGATAATTTCTACGTGGTTCACGCGTAAAACGTTTCCATAAAAGCATGCGTTGAACAATTTCTCCCACAAAAACAAAAGAGAGAGAGAGAGAGAGAGAGAAAAGAAAAGAGAGACATAAACAAGGAAGTTTGGTCATTACGCATCCACGTTTTAGAAAATAAATATTTTTTTCCAATGGGGGCGTGTTCCTAGCAGAGAATCTAAATTTTTTTACACGATAACGTAACATACCCGTTGTATGTCCATGAGAATGCCCACGTATTCGAACGAATCACGTTCCTAAATATTTCAGGAAGCACGTTCCTTAAAATGTGCGAAACAATGCTTAACTAATATGAAGTATACTAGCTGTATTCCATTTGCTACTCAATATATATTGTTTCTAAGAAGATCACGTTTTTTCGCAAATTATGAACTGTTCTATTCTTCATATGGATACTTTGATGGAAATGCTCTCGATTTTTTGTAAAGAATATTGCGAAGTAAATAAGTAAGACCAAGTTTTTGATGTTTAAGCTGTGATTAGACTCATGTTTGCTTCCCTCTTTTATCCGGTACATACAAATAATTTTAATAATTGTATCTTCAATAATTGAAATACTTATTAACTTTAAAATATACGTACAATTTATACGTATAAGAATTTTCCTGATTGACATGGGCAACTTTTCTTTTAGTACCTAAAAATACATCATAATTTTAAACAGAGCTAGTTTAGGGAATAAAGTCTATGTTATAAAAATGTGATAAAGTATTCACCAATATATCTATTACACATTCCTTTGTTACGTTACCATTAAGGTAAACATTTATTATATTTGCTACTTTAGTTCCCTATTAATTTTCCTGCAGTCTAAATACAGCTTAATAAAGCACCAAAGAGAACGATTCTCTCTCATACATTCAATAGAGAACCATAGTTAACCCTTTGAAGCATTTTATTTTAAAATAATCAATCATTTTATCAGTGTCTAAAAAAATAAATGTTTATATTGTATCATGTACTGAGTATCTATGTTGCAATATTATTAGGAATGTGCGATATTCAATTTGAGCTCGAGTCGTGTCGGTTAAAGTCTGATGAGTTGTCCGACATAAACACAAATTCGACTAGCACGATTATTTATGAATTTGAAAACTTTAAAATTCGAGTCAGTTCGATTTTATCCGAACATAATCGACTTTTCCCTACCCGACCCGACAGCTCAGCTACCCGCCACATTCGATTATCCTCATATCTCTAAATATTACTAAACTGTATTTTTCTATTATTACAGTATATAACGAATTTGTATTCGTCGTAACTTTTACAGAATCGTTCTCTGTGAACATAGAATGGGTACTGTGCTCTAGACATCTTTGCTTCAAAGGGTTGAAACGACGAAAAGCACGTTTGGCAGTACAAATTTAATACTCGATAGAATCCCGCATTATATGCTAGGACGTTTATGAGCTACATTGTAATCAAGATTAAAAGACAAGTCTGACAAGTGTTCGATAAACAAAATGAAAAAAGGAATCGTACATGAATATTAAATGAAATGAAAACAAAAATTAGGAGAAAATACAAAATCGTGCTAAGGTACTTCCTCGGAAGTGATCTTCGTGCTTTGAACGAAGGCAACTATCGTATGCGTGGTCACAGCGTGCGCGTGTGAATGTATGTGTGTATTTGTAACCCGCTCATGTGTATTATATCGTAAATATTGGATAACTTTAATTTTTATATCGCATTTAGCGTTAAGACGCGTTCCTCTTTTGTACATTTGTGAAACGTGTAAAGACAAAGTTTCCGCTATTGCGATTAACATTATTATTAGCATAACTATTATTATTTTTATTATTCCGTACTATACAGTTAACAATTTTCATAGAGCAAGTATTTGTTAACGACGTTCGATTAAACTTAGCTTACTCGCAGCAAGACGATGTACTGCCAAAAAGAACCCTTAAAGTGCATAAATATACTGGAGGTTTATAAACTTTTACATCGAAAGTATTTATCGTCATCCCGTGGTATATTTTAACCAGTGACGTAACTAGGATCTTTGATCGGTGTGGTCCAGGTCATAGTAACATTTGGAAATATGAAAATTCTTAATATGGAATATATGAGCTATTATGAGTGAGGTCCATCCTGGTCCTTACCTAGTTACTTCAATGATTTTAACATTTTTTTATTTTCCCTCTTTTCTTCTACTTTAACGCAAAGTATTTTACATTCAAGCACACTGTATTGTAACTAGACTTGCTGTTTTATTTTACAAAGCTATATTCTTTTAAGCAGGATGAAAATATACGACGACCTTGGAAGAATATATTGGCAATAAAAAACGTGTAATGAAATATCTGTCATTTTAATGGAAACTAATGTAAATCGACATTTCGATAAGTTTCGTTTTATTTTTTCATTTTCAGGTTTAAATATGACATTTACCGGCCTTAGTGGGTTTCAAAATACTAGATACTATTCGACAGAGAAAGAGATTTACATAGAATTAGTTTCTTGGTTCAAAAACGAAGTTGGACAATTTCGAGCTGGAGGAGCCAGAGGTAGCTTGACGGGTGTCGCTGCTATGTTATCCCATAATCCAGGAAGTCGAGATCCGTCTGATCCATTGCATTGCATCCCTAATTAGCCACAATTTAGTTAGCGGAATGTTGATGAATAAATATTAATAAATTAAAAAATTATCAACCTAATGGAGCAGCCTCGTAAAGATCATGAAGAGCTTGTACACGGACTTTAGTCCACTCGATGCTTTTATAATTCGTAGAAATTCCTTCGTCCACACTGGTTGGCTGACTTTCCCATTCTTTCATATATCGGAAATACGTTCTCAAAGCGTCGTCACTTATCGCGCTCTTACAGACTTCTAGCCTAGCATTCGGATAATAATGTATGTAATTTACACACATTTCATCCGAGATGGCGAATCCACCCAGCGTAATATTTTTTCTGTCTATTGTGTTATACGTACAAGTCGTTATCAACGAATCACCCTGTAATTCATAAGACAATTCGTAGTAAATCATAAGCAACGTGAAGCATCAGATTCTTACAGGAAGGATGGTGACTGGTTTAGGCAAAAGTCGGATCTCTTGAAAATGAGTGGAATAATGATTATCGTAATTTAAAAGAGGCAATTCTTCTCCGTCCCTGATGTGTCGAGTTACAACTTTTGTTCCTGTTAAATGCGTATGAAGTTGGGAACCAAATATGTGAATACCCTGTTGAGGAAGACCGACGCCTGTGCACTCCTGTATGCAGTGACCCGACAAAGTGAATGCTTCCTACAAGAGTAATAATTTCAATTCAAGCTTCACTATAATTGTTTTATGCTCCATGTTACAATCATTTATTACTTGTTGCGGTGGAATTGCCATTTTATCAGTATACTCTAATCCCAGTTCGATCACTCCAGCGTCATATTTTCGAAGACTCTTTGTAAGAATAAAACGAATGCCTGAGGAATCGGTATGCCCATCCTGAAGCTCAGGATTGTTGTAATGCACTTCTAACATAACGTAAGGATTAAAATCCGGACCACCAATCGAGAGACCAGCTTCGTCTGGATAGACGAATGCATCTGCTCCCATTGCCCATGCTGCCAAAACTTTCTTACATATCTAGAAAAGATACATATGAAATGAAATAGTTTTAGAGATCTGGAATATCTACTGACAGTTTTTATTTCCAAATGATTTGAACCAAAGGTCCACATAATTTAGAAATAAATATCTTAACCGAATAATACCTGCGTCTTCTCTGGTCTATCAGTGCCGTCACACGGACCATTGTACATGGGGATTTCGAGATTCGCAGGTCCAGCACAATGGAAGACTTCCATATGATGTACCAAATGCTCATTGCCTGTTTGAATAACTGGGCCAAACTGAAGAATGTGATGTCTACGAATGAACAATTCGATTACAGTCTATCAATTATAATATGGTCACAGAATTAACTCACTTCTGAGCGAGAACGGCTGGCAATTTCTGAACACGGCACCAGTAAGTCGTTTCTTTATTCGGCACTTTCACTTGATCAGCCAGTATTTCAAAATGCCATGCGTTTGAAGGAAATGTTGGTTTTTTATGATGGACTCGAATCAATTCAGTCCTGGCCATACCGGAAGCTTCCGAGTCCGAGACTTGCAACCCAGCTAAAGAAGATAATGGTCCCACACCTTTCAGCCATACTAAATGCGTCGTGCCCCTCTAAAATTTATTTCATCTCTTTAACTGCTTAACAAAATATTAACATTAACTGTTAATTCAATATACCTCCATAATGTAATCATTTTCATCGCAAGTATCAAACTTTCTAGAAAATGTGAACTTTATTACGTTTCCTTTTCTTCTCCACGCAAAGTTATCACAATCTTGCTGCGAATCCAGGTTTAACTTTCCCTCTTCATTCGCCCATGCATCCTGAAGTTATAAAACAAAATGTAATGTAAATATATAAAAAATAGAGAGAATATAAATACCTGCAGCTGAATTTGACGGTGCCAGTCGACCCACAAGACGCAATAATCGGCCGGTTGCAATTCCCCATAGTTTGAGAAACCAATGGCAAACCAAGTATTGTCGGTACCTTTGTAATGAACTTCCGCGATTATGACTTCGCTCATAAAATCAACCCTGGTTCATTTCAAATTATGATTATAATCTTTTTGTTTGAAAACAATTATTATATAGTGAAAAAGGTACCTCCAATGAAAAGTAGCTGCCGAACCAAGTGGAACAGTATGAATGATGCTGTCTTCTGATGATTCTTCTTTGTCCTGATGATTGTGCAAAGATGTGCAGAATCCATTTTTTAAGAGTGCTAATATAATTAATAGGTATGCACCAAAAAACATTTTCGATTTTGCGAGTAACGATACTCGCAGTTTAAAAATTACTTAATTTTGTTCTGTGTATTTTTATAAGAGCATATGACTTTAGTTTCTGGATTAATACAAGTCTTTCGCTAACATTTTTATGATCCTTCACCATCCAGACGTTAATTTCTACTAAACGAATCTGAATGCGTCGGAAAGACGAAGACTTCGTACGAGACAGTTTTGCCGCCGCATCCTTGCGGCGCGCATGCGCGAAAGCGCCATCGCTTCAAAGCTGATTCTTCTTGTTAAAAAAAATGTTAATCGCGATTTATGGAGAATATATGATTAATAAAGTGTTTCAAAAAATTATAAACCGTGTGTGCAAATTATTTGTTAATTATAATTTTGTGGATTTTAAATGTTCGAAGTTTAAGTATTGCTTCGGCATGCGCGGAACTAAATGTTCGAAAGTAAGTTTATCAAAGAACCTTTAATAGACAAAAGCAGAAGTCAGGTAATTTTAATAAATATCATATGTACAACTATCAAATATGCTTAATTTCATAGTTAGTATATAAATTATATAATACTAGCGTTAATATTCTAAGCCTCAACTTCATAAAATCCATCTTCCCACAATTACATTATTCTTGCTTAATCGATATCCGATTATCGAAGTCATCAGTTTCTAATAAACAGGAAATCATATCAGGTGAAATTATAAAACTCTTTAAGAACTCAAGCAGATAACCATTTATGATAAGAAAACGGTGCAGGAAATAAATGCGATAATTAAACATGGTTAAAAATTTAATTTCAGTAACAATGTATTAATGACTAATTAACTATATTCCTTTTTTTCAGTGACCTCTATAAGCATTTATTGAAAATGTGTCCTGATATGTATGCATCATTATACGCATTTTCTAGGTTGATAAAAGAAATTCCGAAGCCCGAGAAAATATCTTAATAATCAAATACCAGAGGGCGCAATATTGCATTCCAAAGACGCGCGTGCTTCTTGTCTCGACCGCAATCAAGAAATTCCGTGGCTCTTATTGCGCGCGCAATTTTCGACAAATGCTTTATTTAACGCGGGTGAATAATAACATTCATTTATTGGCACAACCAAGTAAGAACTGGTAAGGTTAAATACTTTTAAATCCCCAATTTCCAAATTTGGGAAAACTTCGGGAAACTGTGAGAACGGTTTTTGTCGACTGGAACGAAAAATTTTGACAGTTTCAAAAGTGTGTTGTTCGCCGGAGAGATGACACCGCTAATTACATTTTCGTAAGAATTCAATTAATTTTGATTTTATTGGTTAATGTACTATATATTAATTATATGTTTATTAATATTGATTTTATATTGTTTGCAATATATTCCATGGGTCCAAAGATGCTAATTATGTCTCCAAACAGTTCGCACACTGTACTTGTCGATGATATAGGGATTGACATAAGAATGGCAACAAATTTTCTTTCAAATCGCCAACAACCATTCTCATATCTTCTTTTGCAAAAGGAGATTATTTACAAAATAATAAATAAATATTTTCCATAGGTCTTATGAAATTTATTGATGAAAGAATTTTAATTGAACATATATTGTTGACTGTAAGTACAGTAAAAATATTATTACAAAGTTGAACTTTCAATAACCAGTGATAGATGGCGCCAAACCGCACTACATTAATGCATTCGATTAACGTATGATTCATTACACAATTGATGAAACTTTATTCCTACTATAATAATAATGTACAAACATGTACAAACCAAGCTATAATAATGAAATATTATTCCTAACAAGTATTGTATAACCTCGTTTCCTTTATTTCTTTTTAGAATGAAGAACTCGCATAGACGAACCTGTAAATAGGCAGCAGCTTATTGTGCGTTAGTTCTTTCTGAATAAGGGGAAGAGTTGAGCAACCTTCGGCTCTCAGGATCAATGAATGCATCAGCCCCTTTTATGGCCAGTGGTCGGTCGTGCGAAACCCTATGGTCAGGCTGCTCTCACGAATTTACAAACGCATACCGACTATCAGGTAGATTCTAGTAGACCGTCCTACCCAGAAACCTTGACTTTCCGATAGCTTCTACATTTAACAGTTATGTAGAACTTATCTATGTACTATACAAAGAATTATGACAGGTTAGAAGTTTCTAACACTTTGAAAGTTAATATATGGTGGGCTAATAAAATAGCACACTTTAGTGTCATATAACAATAAGTAAAATGAACTGAAATTAAATTAGTATTATGTTGGCCCTATTGAGGTTATAAATATTTAGAACATCCATCACGAACAATAGTATTTGGATTTTCTACTGTATTGGTTATAAGTAACATTCAAAAAGATATGGGACGTACATGTAATTTTGATTATTTAAAACATATGGTAGTTTCTTAATTGTTTCCAACAATGTGCGAACACGCCTGAAAGATAAGAGAATGATATATTTATTTTACTGAGAGTGTACTTAAGAATTATTGCAGGAAATATACCTCGGTTATCAATATTAACAGAAATCGTATATTGTATTGAACGTCGGGCAATCGCTGCTGATAAATGAAAAACCGTGTTCGAAGAAGTTTCTCTTTTTTACAATCGCAACATACACTTACAAATTATTTCAGTCCGTGTTAGACGATTATGCAATGTTGCGAAAGAATAGCGGCGAATTATAAAATATCATTAAATTATCCGTAACTATCCAGTTTATTCGCATGTTTGTTTCAAGGAAATAAGACAGAGAAATTTATTTTCAGATCTTTCACGGAAGATCGCGGACGGAGGAAAAGGAGCCAGTAAGTTGTGGATGCTGACGAGACTGGATTGAACTTAATTGAAAATTTTAATCGCTCGATAAACTAGAGGCGCCTAGGTTCTCATATTACGTAATTCACTCGTTAGATTGTTTCGACAAGCCTTGTCTTACAAACATGTACACACATGATTTGCGTTATATTGAAAAATCATGGGCGTCTTATCTTGTTATCGCATTTTACGGAATGTCACATTTCTCGGATAATAAAAGTGCCGACTTAATGAAAAAGACGCGAATGTTAGAGGATCGAGTTTCTCGAGTCGAAGGTCGAATATGGCTTCCGAATGATGAAAGGTTGATGACTTCTTATTCATATAGCTACTACTGACAGATTTAACGTTTTAAATAGTTTTAAATACGTATACACATCTAAATACAAATTCTGAAGATGTGGGAAGGTTTTCGAAACTAGAACTTTGACAGACCAGGTCATATCAAATTACTAATTTCAAAAGTGCGTCTCAGCCCATAACTGGTTAGGAAATTCCCATTATAATGTATTGTCGAGATTTTGTATGACACCCGGAATTTATTGCAATGATAACAATTCATCGACTTATCAAAGATAACCGAGCTATATGATTAAAATTATAATTAACACGTGCACTTCTAGGACTGTCTTAGAATTGTATGCATAATGACTGTGACTCTTGCGTCACCGGAAAATGTTATAATTCTTTTAAGAGACAATCACTAATCGTTTGCCCGGCTTGAATCGCTAACTGTATAATTAGTATCCGTTATGGTATAGTTATCGAGCAACTAAAATTTTCAATTACCTCCAATTAGAGCTTATTAACTTTGTACATTAGACGATTATTTCTCAACTTATATATTTGTAGTACAGTAATATAGATCAGCCATATTTAATTTGAATCTTGAACAACGCTGAAACGAAGACTATTTTTATTCTTTGGGTGATGGAAGTTCGTGCTCTGAATGAAAACTTGTTTGAAGCACTTGGACCAACTTGTTAAATTACTAGCATCGCAAAAAGAATACAAAGTTTACCGTTCCGGGAAAAATTCAACAAATATTTTTATGAATGATATATGATTCAATCTTCAAAATATTTTCCGGAGAATATGATACATAATTTTATCATCAATATTTATCGTGTTTTTATTGTTTGAACTATAAAGGTATTAATGAATGAAGATTAAGATGAATTTACTGAGAACAATTACAAAATAATCTGTCTATAATTCTGATAACGTTATCAACTTTAACAATTTCTATTCTCCAAAATTATTTGGATAGGTATATCTTGTATATTTGATTTACAGCTAATCTGCGATCTATACGACATATCTGGGAACACTTGCACCTTCATTGATAAAGTACCTTCATTCACCAATATGGAACTCGAAAGGCAGAAAGCGTTTTCTCATCGGTTCTCATCGGTAAACCATGTGTGTTATTAACTATTCTAAAGCTTACATATAATTATCGGCTGAAAGCTTTGATGATAGGCAATATATAAAATATATATGCCAATATATAAAAAAATATTATTTTTCATTTAGCTAACAGCACGCTATTTTCCAAGAAATGTCGTCACGCCGCAACAGCTGCAAGAAGTTGAAAGAACGTGCCGTCTAGGAAGCGAAAGCAAATTGATAAGAGAACGTATCAACCACGGTATTGTACAGTCAAGGGCAAATCTAATTTCCTTACGGAAAATATGACTGTCAAGTGGAAAATGCCTCCCTCTCGTTTATGCAGAGATTTTTGAAATTCAAGACACATCTTGGAATTCAGGGGTATAGGAATTCTGGAAGTCTAGAAACTTGGAACATAGGAAGGGGGAGATATTTCAAGACTTTTCTTAAGAGCTTACTTGATCTTATAGGGGTATGAGATTTTGAAGATTTGGGGTAAAAAATTTTGAGGAGTTTTGGAGATGGAAATACTTGAGAATTTATAAAGTTAATTTAAAATTCAGAAAATATAAAAATTGTAAACATTAAAAAATTTGAAGATGGAAGAATTGCAAAATGAAAAGAGGCCTATATTGCAGCCGAGTGTACGGGGCGCCTCAGCAACATGACCCAGCAGTGGTGACGACACAATAAAGGACGTCGACTCCGGTTGGCGCGAACGAAGGTGGGAAGGGAAGTGCAACTACTCGAAATTCTGAGGACGGGCTGCGGCTCCGTTCGGAGCGGCAGTCGGGAATCAGCGAGTGCACGCGCTTGGACTTCAGTGTCGGAGCAACTGGTCCACGTCGTAAAGCCGCGACAAAAAAGCACGTCAAAGGAATGTAATCTCCGTACGAATGACCGATCTTTTACCCGTCTACGACGCGCTTCAATTCAGACTTTCTCTATTGTCCACGGTAAGTAATATTAATGAAAAGACCGAACCGTGTGTATTTTCAACACGCGCCTCGTAGCGCGCGCACGCCCTGTTGAAATATTCTGCGAGTTGACGGATTACGCTCCACATTTGTGAAATCATTCAGTTTGCTTTTGCAGTTTCATACTCGCCTCTCTGACCATTTATGTAAAGAACCACGTGATACTTTATACGCTTAAGTAGATCTCTTTATGTTCTTTTTCTAATTTTATTTATAAATTCCCTGGAGGAAAATAGTCGCGCTATAGCATGCGCCTAAGCACGTGGTTCTGGTATTCGTTCCACTTTAATTATTATTTTAATACAGGCAATATGTATTATTAATAATTTTGAATTCTCAATTATTGACAATATTATAACTTTACTTATTAGGAAAATTTAATTTATATTTTTTAGTCGACTAAACTTAATTCTTGATATCTGAAATATATGTCATCGGTCTCATATTTTACGACTTCACGATCAACGTTTCTGAAATTACTCTGTTATCAGTTTCGTGTTTCGCAAACTGAGTGCGGAGTAGTTTGTCAGAATTTTGCATGAACTTTCTACGTCAATACAGAAACGCGTGTCCGAATCGTATTATTCTTGTATACATTGGTTTCGTTATCAGTGCGTTTCTGAACACATATGATTTCCTCAAAGTTCTTTTAAAATACGAAATCTGCAGGTGGAAGAATAATTATTATACATTCAAAACGATTAACATATTACGATGTATGTACCGAGTTTGCATCACTTTAATAAATATTTCATCGGCGTGTTTAATCGTTGCACACGAATGCTCTTGTTGCAACATGTTATGATAAAGAAGTCGAAGTAAACGCACTGATTTGATAGTTCAGTAAAACTTTTTTAATGGATTGCAAAATAATGAACAAAGAACGTAATCATTGTAAATTACTGCTTAAATTTTATATCTGAAACGAGTTTATCAGGAAACTACTTATAGCAGACCCGCATTCCTCATGTTAAGTGTACAAAAGGATTCTAATTTAACGACAGTGATCTTGAGATCATATAAGTACTTACACGTTCGATTTCCGGAATTCTCAGCTAACATTAACTGAGTCAATCAATTGTTCTTTTGTTAAGAAACCTTCCAGGAAGGTACAATAGTAATTAGAATACGTTTTTATCAACATTCTCTAACGTCAATTTCTTCGTCAACATTTTTTCACTACACATAAAAAACAGCCTGGTTAAACGTAATAATGATATGAAATAAAAGCGTGCAGATATAACAGCAATTTCAATGTGAATGTATAAGTAATCATTTACGATTGTTGATTATGAAAAGTTGATGTAAAAACTATACGTGTCTTTGATGAATTTTATTTTCTACGAGCAAGATATAAATTAAAGAATTTTATGCAACTGCGATCTACATGAATATGCATTTAGAACAGTACATTTTTTCTTTATGCGACACGCCTAGGTTTCTCAGGAAAACTGTTTCCGGTTCTGTGAAGAGTACCTTTGTAAACTGATTATGGTTTTTGCGAAAGCTTTAGTTTTTCTATTTTATATTAGCATTTATCTTAGACTTTCGCGAATGTGTTAACGTGTACATTACGTATATTATGTCGATTACGATATGACATTTGTGACTCATTTCGAAAACACTCATTACGATAGAACGGAAGGCAATATATATTTTCCTGCTTTAACTTTTTTTTATGTTCTTCATGGTTGACAGTTTGACAATTTTTATGAAATCTCATAATTTGAAAACGAGGTTACTCAAATTGTATTTGGAAATTTCTGTAAACTCTAAAAATAATTTGATGATACCGATACACAATAAATAAAAATAGAAATCATGTGTCTGAGTCAGAAATGTGTAGTAACTTTCGTTAAAGCATTATTCCAAGTTTCCATTTAAACCTACGGTTTAAATATAAAACATTTATTCTAATGAAACGTATTTTTGGCGACAGATAAAAAATGAAGCGATTATCGAATTAATTCAATGACATACGATATAACGAAAATATAGAAATATTTCTGAATTAAACAAAATGCTTTCTTTAAATTGTACGTCAGAAATCGGGTGATAACGTGTTCAAAGTGGAAATGTTATAAATCAGTTTATTTAATGTTAAATGTTAAAATATCCCACGTACCACTGATAGTAGAGTTTACGTAATCACGTCTCAGTAATAAGTATCACTGGTGCGTAGTGTCGAAGTATTGCTAAGTGCAAGTGTTCTGAAATGGAGAAACTTTCAAATGTAGAAAACTACAGGATAAAAGCTGGTAATTGAAAAACTTGAATTGGCTTATTTCCAGAAACCTTTACTGAAGAAACATCTTCAAAGTTGAATGTTTATTTGACTTCCGTTAACTTCGGTGATCCAAATATACATGAAAAATGAATTAGAAATTATGATTTTCGTTTTGCGAACCGAAACTGTAATGTTATTAAAACACCTTTGTGTGATGTAATAGTAATGAATTATTTTGTAGATACATTGTAAATTTTCTATCGTGATGCAACGTTAAAATTTTAATACCACAGCTTATGTTAGTACATAAGTGTTAAGCGGTACCGATAAGTGAAACTCATTAAACAAACGATAATTAAAATGACTAAATGTAACTAATTGCAAATATCAACGCAGAAATGACGGATCGTTCTGACCTCCGCCTTCCTCAATAATTTACATGTGTGTAATAACGTGTGAGGTTTTCTTATTTAGAATCATCTATCTACATGTCGATTGCTTCAGTAATAGCAAACTGTACTTGCACCGCGAATATTTTAATATTATCACTATTGTATCAATGATGTAAGCAATTAGTATTGCAATTAGTAAGCACGTACTGAAAACTTCGTATGGAAAATCAAATATAATTTAGGAAGTGTAAAAATTCAGAAATTAATGCAATGGAGGTAAAATTCAAACAATTTGTAACGCTTGAATTTGTCATTTTAAAACCATATTATTCTTTGCACTTAAAACTTCTTTCTTAATTTCTGAATTTATGTACAATTAAATCAGACTTGTAGCACCGGTCAGTGACCCCCATAACAATTAGGTTGTTAAAAAATCCGATATTTGTAATCGACACGTTAGTGTTCCGAAGTCAAAGTATACGTAAGTCCATAAGTCACTTTCGATATTAATAGTGGCATTACGTGTATCGCAAGTTTACCGATTTACTCACACTTATAATAACGAGTGCCAAATACCGTCCCACTAACTTGACCTTAACCTTCGTCTCCTTTGTTATATGCCAGTAGACAATAGAGAACATTAGTTCGTAAAACCGTCGATTAAAAAAAGCATAAATAACGCTGTTATACTTGATGAACAATGGAGTGTAGAATATACCATGAGACAAGTGTGATCCGGTTGATATGCGATCGAACTTGATTTTTCATCGATGCAGCCACAATTGATTCTGTCCTTGATTTCTTTCATAATTCGCTATGCCTTTGATATACTGATCGTTACGCGATAATCAAAACAGAACGATGCAAATAAAACCATGAAGATTTTCATCAGACTTTCATGAAGATTTAAGGAAGTTCAACTCTGATAATTATAAACAAAAACTATGTTATTAGGCAATATTTGACACATTGAATTGAATGATAGTTGTAGCGAAAGTTAAGATTTATATTCTATGTGATTGCCAATGGTTGTGCTGACAGTGGTTTTATTGTTTCAGTGATCACTGGACAGGCGCGTATTGGCAGCTGTTGAGAAACATCCAAAGAGGCCGAAGACCAGGCTTCTGTAATCGATGGGTTGAGAACGCAAAATTCGTGCTTTTCAGCTTTTCTCTTTTCTCGTAACCAAGGTGTATCGCTTACCGATGAGCCATGCTGAAGGTAGTAGGAGCCTCTTGGCTGCAGACACGCATCTCTACTTACATATTACTCGCCGTAGCTTTGCTAGGAATTGGAGCTATAATCCTCGGCGAATTCGGACAGTAAGCTCATCATTTCTTAACATTAGGCTAATCAACGCAGATACCTACTCACAAGCAAAGAGAAATACCTTAACTCTAACTTTTACAAATCCTCTAAGTCAGTGATGGATAAAGAATTCAAGAACACACAGAGCACACAGAGTAGTTCAAGAACCGACATGCAAAACATAAAAATTTAATAATTAAAGCTTTGAAAATTTTGAAACTGAGAAATTAGGGTTTTGAAAATTGATAACTTTAAAACTCGTTATCAAATTACGCCAATGAATCAAGCGTTATATGGTCATATATTTTGCTTCCCGTTCGCGATAGCTTCTGTCGTGATTGATACGCGTATGTAACGCGTGCTGCAAGTTACAAAGATCGGAAGTATCAGCACTTTAGTTGTAACAAGCTCGATGAGACTGGTCGCGAGTAAGGATTGAGTTACGCGATGTCTGCCATCTCAAGTTCGTCCTCCAGACTGAACTGTTCTGACAATGAATTGACGGCTAACGCACGATGAAAGTGCGTGTATAGGGTGTTCAAAAAGTTTTGGGGTCATAGTTCATTTGCATCGATCGCTCACGTATAGTTAGAGTTGATTGAACTGTGTGTGATATGTATTTTGTTATATTAGACACATAATAAGAATACTTAATACAACTCATGTTTTTCTAATTACTTATTATGTGTTAACAGTGTTGAACAAGATGGAACATATTCAGCTACTGTATTATGGAACCGCAAAGGAGGATACCGTATTGACTTTTGGGGCCAAGGCAACGATCTAACCGCCGTTCCATTGCATGCGGCTCGAGCGTACTATAAAACCGGAATTTTCGAGCATGGGTATAAAAATATTATCACACCTGTTGCATTCGTTGCAATTTCATTGACTTAACTAGTCAGTTGGTTCTGACTCGCGTGTAGTCATTCATGTAACCAGAGACCCGGCTGAGCCTCACTTGCTACATGTACCTTTCAAATTTTCAAATATAAAAATTAAGTACTTCTGGTTACACTGATACTCAAGACAGGGTCCCCATCAATCATTACAAGTAATTAGAAAAGATAAAAAGAGACGTTGATTAGTTAACGATTATCAAATGTTACAGGTGGTCATACATTGAAATCGAAACATCATCGAAGTATCCGGACACAGTGCAAGCATACGCTGCTGGACTTCTGGAAGGAAGTTTGACTTGGCAATTAATTCATCATCATTGGTACAACACCATAAGACCAGAATGCGAAGCGAAACCTGTGGAGTGCCAAAAGTTGACACGGTATCTTCGAGATAATACCGCTATCATTCGCGAACGCGCTGAACTCATGGAATCCACGGATCCATTTTGGCATATGGTACGATGATCGTATCAGTTATCGTAGATTACAAAAGTAATTTACTCGATTGAGTTATTAAGATTACATTTAATCATCAATAAATCAATGTTATTTTAGGTACGATTATTTTATACACAATTGGATGGCATGGAAGCTGGCTGGAAATTTGCTGTACGACGAAGCCGCGTGTCGGTTTCGCTTGAATCAGAAGATTTCTTATGGCTAGCTTTGGGATCCGATTTATCTGGTCTTCTACAAGCTTTTAATATTTCTGGTCCGCCCATGAGTTCTTCCATCTTTTTTAAATCGTTTCCAAGAGATCATTTGGAACCTTTGGTCGCAGTTGGTCATAACACTGCGGCATCGTAAGTTTCGTTTATTATCTTTATTATAGAATTTAGAATTTCGAGTACGTATTAACATAAGTTTTCATTTTTTGGCTGCAAGGAAAACGATAAACGTGGGTACAATTCCACTAATAATAAATTCCTCGAACAGATTTAAATAAATGTTATATAAAAAATGAGCGAGTTTATGTAAACAATTTTTGTTTGCTTTCTAGATACACTCAAATGTTGAGACTTTTAAAAAAATACACATTTGGCTATCATGTATTACCTGCAATAAAAACTGCCGCACTCGTTCCGAGTAGAACAATCGTAATGTCTTCCTATCCGGGGTCATTATCGTCCCGAGACGAATTTTATATGGTGCAGGGAGGAAATCGTGAACTGGTTGTTACCGGAACATCTATGGTTTCAACGAATTGGAGTCATTGGAACTTTTTACACTCCAAGGATCATGTATGATAATCAGTCATTACATTATTAACCATACATATACAAATAAAATCAGTAATTGCAATGTTATAGGTAATGCTAACCGTAAGAGTAATGACAGCAAATCGATTGGCAACGAGTGGTCAATCTTGGTTCAATACTTTATCTCATCAAAATGGCGGTGCTTCTGCTTTACAATGGATTATTTTTGAACCACGTTCAACGACAATGCTGTTAGTCGAACAATTACCAACCGTAACTGTTGCAATGAATTACACAGAGGAGTTTAAGAAAACAGGTTTTATATTCTGTGTCGGTGTGTCAAAGTTTCAGAATATCAATGACACCGTACAACATGCCAAGAAGGATGTGAACGATTCGATGATTCGTTTAGCACGTATACAAGGAAATATTACTACGTTAGAACAATTTCAAAACATGATGCGTGGGTGCAGCCAAGAAGATTGCACTGCCAGGGAAACTAATTTCAATACAGATCAGTTGCAGGCATTAACTTACCGAGGAGATCTAGAGGATGTCCCTTTACCATATGGTGTTATAGATACCAAAATTTTAGTAACCAATATTGATGGCTTCGAAAACTTTGAAGCTACTTCTGGACCAATTACATCACAATCACGAACCCCTTTTAAATGGTCTGCAACTTTTCCTAATATATCACATATAGGACATCCAGACACTTTCGAATTCGAAAGTGTTACACCCAGATGGGTCTGGATTTAATTAATAATATTAACACATTATAAATCTTTAAAAGTTTTTAAGCAATATGTACAAATTTGACATTCAATCAATTCGTTGCAACTGGATTTTACAATTTTTAAACAAAATTTTTAATAGCATTATTAAATCTTTTATTAATTAGCTGGCTCATATGTTAGCCACCTATGGTGAGATTTTATAAAATAAAGTTAAAAGATAAAAAATCTTTTTTTTTACCTAAATTACCTTCAAATACTCATCCTAATCTGTAGGTTTTCTACTGTATCAATTGAGACTGATATTGCATCGCAACGCTCTGGGTGGCAAAAGTAAAAATCAAAGATATTAATGCACATTTATTATTTTAAATAAAGAAACAAACAAAATAATTCCATTGTGCGTGTTACAAGTGTATACAGCTATTACAAGAACTATACAACTTATATATGTAAATAAAATACAACTATAAATATAAAAATATAAATTCGTTCCTATTATATTATACAGACACTTTGTATTATATGTACAATAAGTTATTGGAATGACTTGCATGTTTCATCTCATGAAACTATTTCTGCCATCTTCGAGTGGTGCTTATAACTTCGCTGAAAAAGGAAAAAATGATATTTTTGATTACTGAGGGTAATTATATAATTAAGTAAAATGTGCATAAATAAAATAGAAATTATAAGTTGACTGAACGGTATATAATTTCAATTTACATTTAAAGAAAACATGATGCAAAACAAAGGCTGAATTTTAATAAGTGTAGCTACATTCTGGGGTCTGTTATTCTTTTATACAAATATTAAAAGAATTAGCATACTGTACAGGTATTACTTATTTCGGATTTAGTGGAAAGTTCCTGTTTATTTAAAAGTGCTTTATCTCTTTCGTCCCACAGCGTAAGTCCGTCACATGCGCAGATCTTTTTTGTATTTTGGAACAAACCAGACGAACGAGCAATAATGCCGCACGCTAACCTAATAAATAATCATAATTATAAATATGGCGAATCCTTAGTATATGGTATTATATCTAAATGCATAATATGAATTTTACCTATTTCCACTATTTCCATCTATTTTAGATGTTGGACTACCACCTTTACCTAAATCATCTGCTTTTTCTGTTACAACTAATGATCTTCCAATAATATCAGGTACTTTTATCAGCTTATCTACTTTTCTAAAAGTAGCTCTACCTGTATCATTTACTACTATATTTCCAAGATCGCCAACATGCTGTAATTAATGACAACATTCAATGAAATGATGACTTTCATACTTTTTCATAACTAATGTAAAGTTTTATATTTACTCTATTAAGTACGTTATCCTCAGGACCTCCATGTGCTGCATTATTTGGATTAAAATGTTCTCCAACACTAAAAATAGAATATGGAATAAGAATGGTCTTGCCTATATTAAAAGGAATCTTACAATGCATCCAAGTATACATATACCTACTTATCACAACCTCTGGAGATATCACCACATTCATGTACATGTATGCCATGTTCACCAGGTGCTAACCCATCAATTGTTCCATCAATTATGCATCCATCAGGAGTTTGTGCAAATCTAATTACTCCCATTATTTTGTTTCCTATACTATAACCTGAGTTTCCTCCTAACATTGCAACTGCGCTAGAATTATCTATAACATATTAATTAAGTAGTTATATATTATAGTTAACATCAGCAATATTGACTATATTTCATATCTTTACCTCCATATCCTTTTAAAACTGCTTTCTTTCCAGACTTTTCGATTTTCTCTTGAATTACAGAATATGGTAAACTTGTTTCAACAACAACATTTCCTTTTTCCAATGATATATCAATATTATCAATTCCATTTACACCGGTTAACGATTTGCGTACGGTCTCAACGCAGTTTTGACAAGTCATGTTAACCGCAAATTCGATCTGAAATTATAATAAATATACGATTTTATAATTATAAGTAACATTTCTTTTATTTACTTTTGTAATTTACCTTTGCTGAAGTCATTTTAATATATTTCTGCAGTATTTCTAAATGCCCAAAATAAATTATTTATTTTAAGTCGTAAATTAAGATATAGCTGATCTTACTCTTGCAGGGTTAAAATGTTAACTAAAGTTAACACAGGGATCATACATATGATATCGTACGATATGATAAAATTGTATAAAATTTGCTAATTGGATGACTCCACTAAAATGTAATAATAATGATATTAAAGACATTGTGGTACTGTAAAATTTAAATTGTACATTCTTCTGCAAACATTTTTGAAGCTGCGAGAAAATAGTACTATGAATAGATATTATTAGTGTTTAGAAAGTTGCAAATGTGCACTCGAGTGCAAATTTGGCTTTTCTAGGGAAAATGGTGGCCAAAGAGAGAAAAGCTATTGGTCAAATTATGCTGGGCCACATATTATGCCTAATCCACAGAAACGATAAGTAATAAAATTTATAAAAAGAATGTTTACTTTCAAAGGTTCACTTCATATCGAAATATGAACAATAGGTTATTATAATGTTATTAATTTAAGAAGTTAGTTTGCGTCCGACCACGCATACATATAAGGAAAATAAAAAAATGAATATTTCGGCACTTTGGCGACATAGTATGGTTCCTGAGGCATTTAGAAATAAATTTCTATTAGGGTTTGATGCGTTTTGATGCCTAATAAAGCCAGAAAATCAATTTTTGTCGAATTCGGTCCAAAACGGTAAAGGTGACGCCATCTGGCGGCGAGCGGTGGAACTACGAAAAACTAAAATCTCTATTTTCTCAAAATTGAGCGACTTTTCCGAAATTCTGAGATATACAAATTGTTCCTCGTTGCCTACGGAATCGAACGAATGTAATTATAGCCTGCCAGGACCATTATTAAAGAAAATAGAAAAAAAGCCTATTTCATGGATTAAAAAATTTGCGTAACCCGAATAGGCGTTAATAGGCAAAAAAATGAATAACCTATTGAACAAAAATTGCTTTAAAAAGTCTAAAGAAGCATACTACGTCCTCAATGTTGCGAAATATTACTTTTTATATTTTTCTTTAACGCGTGTACGGGCATACGTTTTTTCGGTTTAGTTCGCATTTCCGCCGCTAGATGGCGCCACAAATTTTCTCCATAAAATTACATTTTTTTCATTTTCTTTATTAAAGCCTTTAGGAAACTTTTATTGCATTATTTTGCTTCTAATGCGATCACATAACACTTTCTGAGCCTCAGAAGTACTCAAAGTTCGCTAATTTTCGAGAAAATCGCATTTTTACATTTCTGTAGTTCCAACTTTCACCGCTAGATGGACGCCAATTTTTTAGTCCATGAAATGGGCTATTTTTCTATTTTCTTTAATAACGGTCCTAGGAGGTTGTAATTACATTCGTTTGATTCCGTAGGCGACAAGGAACAATTTGTATATCTCAGAATTTCGGAAAAGTCGCTATATTTGGAGAAAATCGAGATTTTAATTTTTCGTAGTTCCACTGCTCGCCGCTAGATGGCGTCACTTGTACCGTTTTGGACCGAATTCGACAAAAATTGAGTTTCTGGCTTTATTAGGCATCAAAACGCATCAAACCCTAATAGAAATTTGTTTCTAAATGCCTCAGGAACCATACTACGTCGCCAAAGTGCCGAAATATTGCACTTTGTATGCGCTGTAGAATTGACATAGGCGGCTTATGTACGTATCGGAATGCTGACACAAAATAATTAATTACTCGTTACCCGAACATTATTTATGAACTTTTATGATCCACCCATGTAAATAATACATTGCTGAGAATTCCTCAATCATAAAAGTGCACAAAATATATCCACAAAACGTGTAATAAATTATTCAAAATGACCTCGTATATACCGCTTGTCACCGTGGCCTCAATCAAACAGACCTAGTTATTACATATATTTTAAGTTTCATATTTTTGCGCTTTGACGGGAAATGTATCACTTGTGCCACCTAGCAATAGAACATCAAACTGCCAAAACAAAAAATTATTTTTTTTCCTCCTAAAATAAAGAGATTTATATTCTGTTAATAATCACAAATTGTTCTTTGTGCACAATAAAGTTCGAAAAATGACTTTACAGTTGATGTTGGCATAAAGCCAGTTTGAACCAACAAAATTATCATACGTAAAATGATTCGAACTCATTCTATGTTTATTTTGGACTGTTACAGTACTACAGCGCCATCTGCAACCTTTTATAATTCAAAAAATTAAACATAATACATTTAAAATATCAAAGTAGTTGTATCCATAAGTTACTTCATTTTATTCATAGACTATTTTAAATAATTATAAATAGTTATTTTCATATAATTTGTTCAATAAAAGAACAAATTCATCACACGACGAATATTTGTTGTTCTGCGCATGACATCTCCGGTTAGTCCAGTATAACTAAGTGTAACGTGCATGCGCCTTTATCACTTGGACGGTGACAAAGGGCGTGTGTACCCAGTGATTCAAATATTTTAATTCTTGAATACTAAATATCTAAATTTACAAGTTTCTTTTTTTCCAAATTTCCCAACTCCCAAATTTGCAGAACTCCGAATTTCTATATTTTCAAGTGTACTGATAGGTGGTCCATGTTCCTTCTTGTTGTTTGTTTAATTCGACCACCCTATATATGCATCACTAAGCGGAAAGCGTTTGAGGGCGATTCGTCACCGAATGGTAGCGACCCTACTGAAGTTATCCGAGTGTAACAGAGTATAGATAAATATCAATGTAATAAACAAGACGCTATACTGTCCACGTATAGCCTCAGTATCAGTGTTACGGTTACGGCCACGGCTGTGACAAGTGCTGTGCCCTTGTAACTCCGAATCGTATTAAAAATTTGTTAAACATATTTCGCGGTAAGAATGTTGACAAAGGGGTGGCGTATGATTCTCATTCATTTTCTTATCGCTTGGGAAATCAATTAACTCGCTTTGAATTTGACTAAAACGTGTACGATCAAGCGAATATCCGGGAAAGGCGAATCGCGCACAGCAAGGACGAAGAATAACGCCGTATAGTACGCGGCGTGAAAGGAACGGAAATAGAGGTTAGTTTATTGAACACAACTACCCTAGTCAGTTAAGATGGTAGTCGTTACGGTAGTGGTGGTGGCACAAGTGATGTCATTGATATCAATTTAGTTAAAACGTTCAACGGAGAAGGCATACATAAGAAGAAAATCAATTTTCATAAGCAATTGTGTCTGTGAGAGTGAAAATTTATCTTATCAACTGCTCCTCAGTGCCGATTAGAGATATACAAATGTTACATTGCTTATTAGCGGCGAACAATTGATAATTCATATACATATACCATTTTCTTCCTCTCAATAACTATACTTCTTTCTTTGTTAGTCTTTCCATTTTCTTTCTCTGTTTGTTCCTATGATTCTTTCTCTCCTCCTTGTTTGTTCGTATGCATCGGAGTACCTTCATTTTATTACGAATGAAGCTACCGAAGAACGAGATAGTTCGTCGAAGAAAATACGAGTCGATTGTCGCTCGATCGAAAATCACCGGGTAACTTTGTTCTGAATAATTAAAAGTACGACTATAAGCGCATCAAGAAATATGCAGAGTTTGTAAGTTTGTGTTGTGCAATATTCGCGAAGGTGAGTTATTTGAGAATATGCAGCTACTTGTCATTTGAGCTGGTCACGAACTAAACTTCTTAATTGGAATTCTTTAATTTTTTTCAATTTTAATACCAAAGCATTTGATTAAAAATAAAGTACTAAAATAAAGTGGCAATTTTATTTTGGGGAGTTTATTATTTTGACATATTAGTGGCTCCTTTATTAATAAACATAGAATATGGTATTGTTCTGAATATTACAGAAATTAAGTAACTGACATATTCGTTGTTTTATCGTTATCGTTTCGTGACTCAAAAATTATTTATCGCAAACAATCTATTTGCCCCGCAAAAATCTTTTATCGATCGAAAATAGGTCATTAAGATAAAGTAGGGGAAGTCGGTAGTTACATTCCTTACACTTTTAATGACTCAAAGTATAATGAACTCGGGTAGAGGCGTGTTTGTGTCAAAGAAACACTACCTTGATTTTGTAACTGTAATTATTAACATATTGTGCTCTTGATTGTTGAATATATTAATGGCTTGGGACACAAATAAAGAGTGGACATAAATGTTGTATATATCAAAATTAAATTTTTATATTAATTGTGAATTTGAAAATTATCAAAGCTGAGGATTTATAAAAAAAGTTACAGCATACATTTCAAACTTTGACCCCAGTCTGGAAATAGAAATAATCATGTGTTTATATTCTTAATAGGGTTGTAACAATGTCTAAGAAGACTGCCTGTAACAAAATGTTGGTTCATCAGTTGTCAGCTGTATTACCTGATGATAGACCCATTACATCTATAAGAGTTGTTGAAGATATAGATAAATGTCCACCAAATTTTACAGTGGTAAGTGATAATGGTAAACAAAATGAGCATTTGGTAATGCTTAATATTAATGAAATAAACAATGTTGCATGTATTGGAGTAATTATTCCTATTTTATAATTAGGTTTCAAGAACATATGATCAGGACACTGATGCCGACTTATGGAGAGAAAGTGGACTTTTCATAAAAAAGAAGGGCAGATATATTTGTTTTTCCAAGACTGAAGGGTTACCTCAGTGTGTGGTTGAAGACATAGTAGTTATTAATGAAAGAGATTCTCCTCCAGAAGGATACAGCATGATTTCTAATACTGTTGATTCAAGTGAGCATACGTAAGACTGATCAGAATATTGTTTATTAGAGAAATATTTTCATTTAGTACATTGCGGCAATGGATTTTAGTGCAGAAGGCATGGAGGAAGAAGCAGTTGTGCTATAAAATTAGAAATAAGGATCTATGCTCGAAAGCAGTTACAGATATTATTATATGTAGTAGAATTATGAATAAGGTCTATACCTCCAACATGGCTCCAAATGGATTTATTGCTGCTGGGTATGTGTACAAAATTTTATGTTCATCAAATAGGATTTTTATTCATGTTAAAACATTTTTTCTAATTTTTCAGTGTCATAAATGGAGTTTGGGTTTGCTACAAAACTGTAGATATTGTAAATGGGAATACAAATTCACAATCGTATGTTAATATAGAGTAAGAGTTACTTTTATTCAAGAACAAATTAATTGTGTGTTCGAAAATTTATCAAATGTTACAAATAATGTTATTTATAGTTTACTTCAAAGTGCTTCCCCAAATCCATCAAACGGAACACCTCATAGGGTACCCCCTGAAAGGCCACCAAAACCAAAGTTTTCACCAAAACCAACAAATGGAATTTATCCACAAATTTCTGGGAGTGGGGGAAAAGATTTAGAAGAATCTAGCGATAGAGATTATGAAATTTTAAGTCCCGATGCAAAAATTAAACCTACGAGACCTGCTCCACAACCACCGACAACGGTAGTTGCAGGTGCTTCATCAATTTATGGTACACTGCCAGGATCTTCAGATTTAGATGGAGTTCCATTTGTTCTTAACCCTCGTCTTAATGTTCAATCTGATTCTTCAAATGTAAGTAATTTTAAGAATTATGAAGAATGAAGTTATACTATCTCTAACATATATTTAATAAATATAATATTTATAGACTAAACTTCCTGTAATTAAAGTTTGGACTCAAAAAGACTTGGATAAGGAGGTAAGATATTTAATCGACGTTTATTATATACTAATATAATGTACTGATGTTTTTATTTTTAATTAATCTTCCAGTTCTTTTATGACTTTCGTGCGGAAAGGGAAACTTGAAGAAACCACTGTGCCAAATTGTGTGATTCTTCATGCAATTTTTCAGCTATATCTATACATTTGTATTGATAATATAGCGCTAGCCAAGTGTAATAGAGTGCCTGAACGAGTGATTCATACTAACCTGCGAAAATGGAATCCTTTTAACATTTACTGGTGAGATGTTCGAATTTAAATAATGTCCATTTTCTGAAGTACTTTTTCTTCTGTGTCCTATTTAGATTTTGATACCAGTGACAGTTAGCATTGTATTTTTATAGAGTTGCGTTGTATTTTTATAGATAGTAGAAGTTATATATATTATATATAATTGTATCATATGTTCTAGTTGTTTATAAATCGTCACAAGATATTTAACATTGTACTGGTGTACTCCTATTTCTTAATCAAACGCAAAAATCTTTCAATAAAGTCATTTTTAATTTTATTTCCAACAATAGAAGAAACATGTATATTTTTATTTTTATCCTCATATTGGTGTTTTTCAGCTGACGTTTAACATGATTACATTACCTTTAAATGCTTTAATGGATTATATTCTGATTTTATTATCTCTTTAATGCAACCCGTAATTACATGATATTTACTAAATTTGACAAAATTTTAATTAAAAATTGACTACAAAAATGGACATGACAAATTTCAATAAAGAATAGTATTGGTTGAAATTTGGTAACTGATACATTTTAATGAGACTTATACAGTGGAACTGTTAGTAGTAATTACGGATTAGTATAGAATCACAGAATAATTTAAATCGAAACATGTCGTTATTATTACAAATTTATAAATCTGTAAAAACAGAATAGAAACATTTCTGCGATAAAGACAATAATTTCCGCAGTATTTCTCACAGCAAAATAGTTAAGTTAATATACATACATTGTTACTAGAGATGTACGAGCATTCGAGATTATGGTTTCGAGCTGGGTTTAGAAAAATTTGGGAAATTCGTAACTTTGTAAGTAGGATTTGAATACTTTCAAACTCAACCCGAAACTCAAATATCAAACATATCAGATTACCCGTACATAGTTAGTTACCGTGAATTACTTCATCACTCCTATCGGAAATGCTATAAATAAGTAAGAAATATTTTATTAAAATATACAACACATCAAAATACTTTTTCATTCGAAGCCGCTATAAATAAATTATCTCTACATTTTTTCTATCTATTGTATTAGAAAAAAAAACATCAATAATAATTTACAGAAATACATTTTACCTTCAAAAACGTGTTTAAAAAGCTCAAAGTATTGAAAACACGGTTGAACATTCCTACAGCCATTAACATCCTCAATAACGTGCACAACATTTTTTTAAATTACGTTTCTTTGTCGACAACTTCTTGGTGAAAGAAACTTTTTGGAAAAACTTGAGCCAGTCGTCAAACGAACGGTCCAGTCCAATGTCTCACATGTGTGGTATTATTCGTGGTCGTAGATACACCATGCTTCTCCAAGACCGCGGTTGCTTTAATTTTGTTCTTATACTTTACATCTTTCGGCTTTAGCATACTTTTATGGTTACTCAGCAATCTCGACGGCGTCAGTATAGATTTATTGCTAAGCCCTGTCGCTTCTAGGAAGTGATCGTAGCCGCTACTCGGGTTGGTCGCGGTAAAAGGAACATTATTATTGTCTTTGGTTGCGGCAGATTTCTCGTTCTGGCCAACTGTAGCCCCAAGATTGCCAAGCCTCTCCGAGCCATCGCCTTCGGGTCGATCAGGATCATCGGAGAGATCACACTCGTCCAGATTGAACTCTTCGAAATTCTGTCTGATATCAAACTCTTGATCGAACTCTGAATGAGAGTGTTTCTCTTTCACTTTGCCGCGTTCTTTCGCCTGGTCGTCGGAATCACCTCCAATTTTAAATTCCTCGAAGTGGCGAACTATGTTTGTGACTCTCGGCACCTTCCGCGTTTGTTCGCCGCTAGTTTCATGATTCTGACGCGACTGGAAAGAGGAACGGACATTGTTAAATCTGTTTTTCCAAAAGTTCCCTTCCTCGTTGTTTCCGGGTGATTTATTAACAGTGTCATCAAAGTTCAAGCTCCTCGCCGAGGATACGTTGATCCCTGCCGCCTTCAGGGGAGAGGAGATGAAGCCAAAAATCTTGTTACTGTGCTCTGACGAGCTGGACTCCAGCAGCTGCTGCTTCTTCCTTGTTTCGTCGATCAGAAACGAGGGACTAGGAATTTTTTTCAGGATCAATGTGTTGTTCTTAAACTGCGGCTTGGGCGGTAACGCTGGCGGTGTTTTGGGAGGAGGTGATATTATCTCTGGAAGCGACTCGATGTCTTCGTAATCGAGGTTCTTTGCTATTGTCAGCCCTTTTGTCGACATTTGCAAACATGTCTTCTCCTCGATTCGCTCCAGTTTCAAAGGCGGATTCACCGAGGCGTTCAACGACGATTTCGTCTTCTGCATCGTCGGTGAACAGGCGAAACTACTGTGCCTCGTCTCCTCAACCTCGACCTTTGGCTCTATGATCACAATCGGAATAGCTTTCGATTCCTCTGACTCCTCTTCGAGACTCGACTCGTGATTCACTATGTTAGTTGTTACGCTTGGTGTTGATACAGTTTGAGCAAGACTCATTCCAAACTCGTCCTCCGTTGCAGTAGCTTCGAAACTACTAGCAGGAACATCGTTGAAATCATTCCCTGGCGATTCCTTTTCCGCGATGCCTTCCTCGGAATTCTTCCTCTCCATTTCAGAACCCACTGATTCGATGTCCGACAATTTCGCTGGCTGGAATCGAACGATTCTTCCACGGTGCTTGAATCTCCTAGGTACGGAAAGGATGCTTTCTTCTTCCTCCATGTCTCTGAGAAGGATCTGATTAACGCATTCCAAGACAGAGTTGTGATTACTGTTTGGTCGATATGTGCTGTGCCTGAAGACATCATCGTTCATTTTATCTTCGTCTGGGTCACTGTACCAGTTCCCGCTGGTCTCTTCTACGGTTTGCTCCTCCATTTCCATTTTTAACAGCCTGTAAACAAGAAAACATATCTGTAAAATTCTACTAAGCTGTTGGAATTATTCGTGGAAATTTTTGTTTATCTATAATGGATTTTATCTTTGATAACTGATAACGATGGAGACATTCTTTGAAAATAAATTTTAAACGAAATACTGAAAATTTATAATCTTATCTATCATTTTCACAATACTTTGTTATATGTATTATTTATAACTTTAAATGCCTGGTATGAATATTTTTAATTGGGTACGTGGTTAGGTGATTAGGTATGTTTATACGAGAATATACATGGGTGACAAATTTCTATCACAATATCAAAAGTTTCAGACTCAGTTCTGAGATTCTATGAGTTTGGAAGAGGGCATTTTATAAGGCATTAACACTGTAGCCGACACTTACACTTCGTTGTTATTATTGTTGTTATTGCCGCTACCGTGATTATTATTATTACTATAATCGTCGTTAGTCTTGGATGCGTCGTTGATGATGCACTCAGTGCGTTCCGAGTTCCTCGAATTCGTCTCGTTGCAAGCGTTAACGTAGATAGGCTCCTTCTCCTCATCCTCCGACGCGAAATTACAGTCCATTCCATCATCTTTGCTCTCTGTCCTCGCGATGCTCGTGGCCTCGATTACCTCCGCGTCTTTGCAAGCTTTCTGTACCTTTGACCTACCGATTCCAGCCTTCTTACGAGTCAACTTCGAACCGTTCTCCGTGATCATCGTCTGTTCATCCGCTTCTTCATCCTCGTCATAGTCGTCGTAGATCATCGTAGTTTCGTTCTCGCTATCGGTAAATATAGTCTCTGTGCATCTGTTGGACTTGTTCAACGTCGAGCCAGGGGACACGTCCGTGCTCTCGCCTTCGCAAAAACCTTCTGTGCTTAGCAACGAAGGGCTACCCTCCGTGGTGGTCGTGATAATAGACACATCTGTGTTCTCGCTGCTTGTCAAGCTCGTTTTTGAGATATCGCTGCCGGCGAAGCTGTGGGTCTTCTTCACTCCTCTGTCCAGCTCCCCGAGCGCAACAGGTACCACTTCCGAGGCGTTTAGTTTCGTGATTATCTCACACTTCAGGGTCTGAATGTCTTTGCTAATACTGCAGTCCTGTCGGGGGTTCGCTTGAAACGATGGCAGGCGTATTTGCTGCAACAAGGATTTGTCGTTTAATATACTTTCATGACGATACGGACAAAAAGTTTACAAATGCAGTTTCTCTTGATGTAGCTTAACACATTGAACACGTTAACTCTTTGTACATTATTTGATTAAGTTTTTGACGTACTCAACAGAATGTTTGACTATCTTATTTCCTAAAGTGGAAATCGATTAATGTCACAAAAAAGTAGTATGTCAAATGGGAAATAGTGGGGAGAGCTCATCAAACGAACTGCAGTAAAAGCAAAATTGTATGACTGCCAACTACTCTGGATAATACTGATGCAGAAAAACAAAGTATTTTTATGAACAGTTTCTGCAAACTTTTTGTCCTCACATTTATCGATCGAAACTCACATCGACATTGGAAACTTGAAGATCACCCTCCTCGATGTCGGTCGGTTCAACCTTCACCAAAGTTTTACCCAGCGTTTGTTCGCGTTTGCACTTGATGTAGTTCTTCGTGTAACGTCTGAGCCTGGCGATCTCGAGCTGCTGATTCCTGATCACGTTATCTTTCTCGCAGAGCAGCTGCCTGATCGATTTCTGCTCCTGCTTCAACCGCGCCTCCAGGACTAGCAGAGCACGAAGTATTCGAGAGAGTTGCTGATCTCGAAGGGTTCTCTCGGACTCGTGGCTCGCGGTACGATTGTCCAGCTCTTTCACCAGATCACGGCATCTCTTTGTCGCCGTCTTCAAGGCCTCCTGGGTACGAACGAGCTCTTGCTTCAGCGTTCGTACCTCGGTTTCCATCTGGAATGCAATCGGTTACAAAGATTAGGGCGGTGTTTCTTTGTAATTAGGCAACTTAGATCGTAATTGGAATTTTGCTAGAACTATTATTAATTTCAAAGTTGCAAAATTGTAAAGTTACAAATTCTTGAAACTCCAAAAAATTTTAGAGCCTCAATTTATAATGTCAAAGTTATAAAATTTCACCTTCTAAAATTTCAAACTTACAAAGTACAAAAATTGTGAAATTGTAAAATTAAGAAATGAAGTTACAAGTCCTGAACTTTCAAATTCCTAAAGTCTTCAAATTCTAAGGAGTCGACCTAAGGTTTCTACGTTCCTAAATTCCAATGAACCAAAACCTAAAGTCCTAAAATTGCGACAAAGCGGAATGTAAAATCCTCAAACCGTAAGTCTCAGTCCAGCAGACATCACTCTATTAAAGCAAGTCTATTGACAAAGTATTAACAGTGAATTATGAAATTCTCTGTGAGTCTGAGTCATTTGAAATGGAATATAAAGACGACAGAAGCATGCTGCAAGTCGGATATGAACAATGGGAACACGAAAGCCAAAGGCTCTCTCCTGCTTTGTTCCTTCAGAAGAGAAATCTCAAAGGTTGACTCTGGAGCCCTGGAATTCGTCCAGGTGTAGACACCACTAGGACCGGAAGGACCTGACCTGCAGAAGCTGCTAGGCCAGGTATAAAAAGGGGAACCCAGTCAAAATAAAAAGGGGATCCATTGTTCGAGACTCGGCTTAAAAACTGCATATCTTACTCTGTATCTTTCATGCAATAACATTAAAAATTTGTGAAGCCATCAGCGGTGGGTTTGATCTCTTCTTTGCAAGCTTTTACTTTATCTTTATATTATATACATTTATATATATAATATAATTCTTTGAATAAAGTGTTTAGTTTTATTTTATATGATTGTTATTTTGTAATATATATTACTTATTTTGTATAGTTTGGTTTGTCATTAAATATATGATGTTTGTGATACTTATTGCTGTTGATAAATTTTACAGACTGTACAATTGAACTAATATATTTAATAAGCACATTAACTATTTGTGCTTTAAATATTTTTTTATGTGATAATTTCTAGCAAATTTTTGTAGTAAACCTATTGACAAATCAAGAGTATGTTAGTTATAAATAAAGAATGACAACTTAACAATTTATTAATGTTTATTTTTATAATAATCCACTTCATCATCCTTTAGGTCATGCTTTATGGATAAATATCTTTAGGTCATCCTTTATGAATATAAATAAAATGAGAACAATGTTGAAATTGTTCAATTATCACGATGTAAAGACCGAAGATTGAGTGCGAAGTAACACGGTGATCGACTGGTGAGAAAATATTTACGAAAGCACGTCGAATGCTCGTCATTAGTTGAAATCGAGCACAAGGGCAAGGAAGGGCGCAATTAAATCGCGAGATGCTAATCGCCTCGCGAACAAGAACGCGTCTTTTCAATTAAGGTACATCCCAAGGTAACGGAACTGTGGCGAAGATATTTACAGCGCGAACACCACTTCCTGACATTTCACGAACTTCGTTCTAATGCTTCCAATACACAACCCACTGCGAATCGTTTATGGCAATATTAGGTCATCCTACAAATTCCTTTCATTCCTCCATTGGTATTTGCAGTAAAAAAATTCCAGCTATCTTAAAAGAACCTTCTTTTCATGCAAGTATCTTAATATTACTTCCTTCAATTTTCCTCTTTTCCTAAAAATTAAATTTTTATGAGATGAAATTTACTGATGTTGGTTAGTGAGTAACAATAACAAATTCATTTTTATATAAATTAAAGTTGTACGAAGATTTGTAATACTTATTGTGAACCTAGTACTGTAATTGATATATTGAAAAATTCTGCTACATGAATCTCATGTAATTAACTACAAGTCCTCTTCATTCTGTATGCAGCAAAATAATAAATAGTTTCCATGTTACAAACTTTTTTAAAGATTGCTATATTAAAAAAAATTTGTCTATGCATCTGTATACCTACAGGCACATCTGTGTATCTACATATTTTATTTGCACATAATTATTATAAAAGTCTAAGAGTAGAAAAACGTAAATTTTGCTAATCGTAAAAATATGACGTGAGAAAGGATATAGAAGATAGCAGCGTATTTGTTGCAGCAAAGTGGCATCATCGTTTTGAAGGAGGGTGTTGTCGGTAGCAAAATAACGTGTTGGTGGCAGTAAATTTACAGTGGCAACGGATCGCAGGAAGCCGCAAATTTTCACGGCTGTACACGTTGTAATTATACGAGTGGCTGCTGCGAGAAACGCGTCCGGGGAGTCGACCGTTTCCACTTGGTCGATGGTCTCTTTGCTGGCAGCGAAAGTAATCCCGTGTGTTCGAGATGTTCGATTTTCAACGTCAAGAACCGTGTCCTAGGCTTGTTCGAACGGCCGTCGTATTTTCCCTCGCTCGATTCCACGTTAACTCACACCGTAATCAATTCGCCCTTTAATCCATGAAATGCGCCACACTAAATCAACCTTTTTCTACGAACAAGCTTGTTTTTCAGCCTGGTATTCGCGATGCGAGGTAATCTTCTGGCTACGCATTGTCTGGCCGCGTTGTCTGTGCCACGATTGAAACCGTGCTCTTTTCACGTCGTTTTTGTGGAAACGCGTTTGTACACGAGATAAAAGGTTGCCTCTATTAGACGGCAAGAATAGTGATTGGCTGATCATGTGCACGCTGCGTGTAGCGAGTGGACTTCTTTTTTAATTTGGTCATTTGGAAATTCAGAAATATTCAGATGCATCAAATTTATAAAAATTGCAGATCCATAAATAATAACATAAATTTTTATAAATTAAAAGATTGTTAATTTATAAAAATGAAAAAGGTTTGAGCTTAAAAAGAATCTTCATATTTTAGCACCGACTATGTTTCTCGAAAATGGAGAAAAAACTGGATATTGCTATTCCTTGTTCGTGCAGTCGCATAATTCATTGCCTTGGCACAGTATCAGTTCTCGGAATGTTCAAAATTACGACTTAGCAATTTAAGTGAGCAGACGAGTTCCGGTTCCGATATATGAACGTGACCTCGACCACTTCGAACTTTTTCTCAAGTCGACAAATTTGTATTCCATGACGTCACAGGAATCCCCGATGACTGAGAGAATGCGTCCAGCAATAGTTAGAAAGCGTAGGCCGATGACTTGCTCGTGCCTCGAATGCCAACAATTACAAATGGCCGATCATCGTGCCATGTAATTAATCATAATGCGTCACTATGACTTCTTTAAAAATCTAGGAAAATTAATTCCAACTTCAATCTTAGAATATCTTATAATTAATGAACAGCAAATTAAATATCGATAATGATCAATAATCATTACTACAAAGGTGAAGCATGTGTTATGTTCTCAAATATCTTGATCCTTAAATTCCTGTATTTTTAGACCATTATATCCTTGCATTTCTAAATCCTTATATCCTTCTATTTTTAGACTCTTACTCCTTTATTCCTAATAACAATAAATAATAATTAACTAAACATTTATTATTAAAACCAGATAGCTGATTTAAAATTTGAATCAAAATAACATCAGTGTTTGAAATAATTAAAAATTGCATACTTAAAAAATTCAAGAGTAAACAGTTTTTCCATAACAACACGTGCCAAGTGGTCTCGTACATCAAAAATTTGACACGCGTGCAAACGTGTTTGAAAATCCGACACCCACTACCGTATCCATTCAGTTCAGGTTATAAAGAGGCACATAGAGGTAATGAAAAAGTGTGCTGGCGACTTTCTCCGTTCTTGACCAACGGTTTTTCGGTCCATCGAGGTGCACGATAGGAGGTCAAACGATTCGAGTGGTCGCTACACAACCAGATACCTACTTCGTGCTTATACTTCTACAGTGGGGTACGATTCCAAGAAATGGAGGAATTATTCAGCACCCTACTTTTTGGACGCCAAACCCTATTAGTGCTGAACTCCGTAATCAGAAATCATTATACCACAGTTTTGAGTAATTATACAGTGTAACTCAATATTAATGAGTTACTTTCATTAATATTAATAATGATCTCGATAGATTATAAGGTATTGGTCAGGACGTTGGTTCTGAGTAATTTCATGTACACCGATGCGCTTATCAACCTCTTGGGAAATTTAATAACTTTGAAATGTCCTTGAAAGTCATTAAAATTTATGAAGTATACATATCTTCTGTAGACAGATTCGTTGGAACGCCCTCTATAAAAAAGTGTTAAGATATAATATCAAAAAGGTTAATAGTTTTTAAGATAATTCAAGTAGAAAAATAATTCTGTTCTAATAATTTTGCAGCCATTTAAATTCTTACCAACTGCAAAAATCAGGGCAACCGATTTCAACGCCATCTTCTTTTTACTTTTTCGCCCTAGCCACTGATCGTAGCTCAAAAGCGTGCTAAAAGGATCACGTTCGTTCCCAGCTGACGTCAATGCTGCGTTCTCATCTCCAATAACTCAGAAACACACTTTCCCCGATGTTACGGCGTAACCGGTAAATAGGGATCCATAATTATTGCACGAAATATGAAATAACAGTACGTAAGCGCATTTCTCTTGACCTCGTGTGCTCCTCTATCGGGATCGCTAAACGGTACGTCACGATTTCGCTAGAGAAAAAAATACCGTCGGCACAAACGTGGGACTATGCGGTACGAGTTTTAATTGTCACGAATAAGCGTTCGATTTATCATTGATTTTTCTCGGTCACCAAACAGTAACAGCCAAGATTCCTTATTTCGCAAGCCGATCATGTACACGTAGTAGTCCTCGCGAACACGAGTACAGAATTGTGTCATCGTTAAACAGCCTTCATTGATTGCTTCAGGCTATCTTATTACAATCGATGTAATAATTACCGCGTGTTTTCATGTACCGTTTAGCAATAAGTAGTTCATGTCGGTGTACTTTGTTGTTTGTACAATGGTAAGCATGTTGGGGTTCCCTAGGGAAAATGGCGACGTGGGGGGATCCCCCTCGCTAGCTATTTAGTCAGTAAATTTTGAATTTAAAAACTTGCAAGTTTTCAAATTTTAAATTTATGAAATTTTGGAACTTGATAAATGCGAGAAGTTCCAAGAGTTAAGAGAATTTGGGTACGTGGAAATTCGGAAACTTAGAAATGTGATAATTTAAAAATTAAAAGTTCAAATATTTGTCTGGAAGACAAATGGCGAGAGACTCCTCCCTCTACATTTATCCTTATCCATAAGTAGCCTACATTGCACCGGAGTGTACGTGCTCGCGAAGATAATAAAAGAACTGCAAGATAAATATAAATTTGATACCATATAAGCTACTGTTTTAATCAAGATCGTAATACAATGCAGTATGTAATCCTTGTTTGAAACAAGCAATGTATAACTTAACAAAGATTGCAACAAGATCTTCGGTGAAAACTTCTGAAAGGACAACTGATTCATCATCAGATGACTGTGTATATCGTCGATCGTGCTCAAATAAGCTCACGACACACTTTACGAGTACATCTCTTTCGTCCTGTTGTCGATCTAACAAAAAATTGTTGTATATTTTTTTATAACACACCTCCACGACAGTACTAAAAGAGCGCGTAATTCAATTTTCATTTTTTCATATGTACAATAAACACAAGTGTGTTTTACGATAAGGATTTTTCTTCGTTTGCAGTTTTCTTAGTTAAATCTAAACGCAATAGAACATGATCTTCGGTATTTAATGAAACACCTACCACGTCCAGTAGTTTTTATGTTAAAAAGTCATTCGTATGTTCTTATTGTACTCTGTAGATCATTACCTTAAATTTGATGTGCTGGTGTAGCAAATTTATCCGATACTCGCGAGAAAATCCATATATACAATCGGCATGATATACATCCGATTTTCCACGCACAATCACACATGAATCAACCAAATTTCACCTGATTTCGACACAACATTCTGTCACTGGTCCTCGAGGCATCTGTCGTGCGTCGCCTCCTCGAGGATGCCGGTTACGAGCGCTGCCGAGGATACCCGAGACCTACCGAAGGTCACCGATACTTTCCGGAGACTAGCGCGAATGACCGAACGTTTTCGCGTACCTGACATATTGTACTTCGAATTTCTAAACAACTTTAACTATTTTTTCAAGACACCACATGATTTCCTGTTCATCTTCATGTTTTAAATGATTATTGATTGTGTCCTGCATTCGTAATAGCAAGGAACGATAAGCGATTCATGTGTCAAAGATCGAATGTAGGCGAGACGAAGTTTGGTTACGAACTGGTCAGTCGGCGAGTGGACAGTTAGGCCCAAGAGGGAGTAAAGAATGGTAGGGAGAGGGTTGAAGCATACTCGGATTTCAAAAACACTTTTCTTGCCTTATAAAATTGAAATGCAACGATGCATAGAACTGCGTAGATATTGGTGAGGTCAACGACTGAATTTCTTAATCTGAAAATCTACAAACATTTCGATTTCGAGCTTTAAAGTTTCTATTTCTGAATTCAGAGATTTCCAAACTTTCAAATCTCTAATGTGTCAGAAGTCCAATTTCTTAATCATCAAATTATTGGTCCAAATTTCCAAATTGTAAATTTATGAAATTCCCAAAAGTATACAACTCCAGTATATGATTCAGATTTTTTATTTCGTAGTAATTGAATAATCACTATATCACAGAACAACCTGCAATTATAACAATTATCTCAAAGTCACTGAGAGTAAATTGTTGAAACTGATCCAAGTAAAAAAAATATAGTAGCTGATTTTTTGCTATTTCCTCGAGTTTAATGATAATTCAAAGAAAATTCTTTACGCTCGTTGCGTGTTTGTTGAATAATTGATGAGAAGTGGAAGGACCGTAGTTTCTAAGTGCAGCCCTGAGCTAGAGTCAGACGGGGAGAAGGAAGAAAGTAAGAAAAGCAGGTAGAAGGAGACAGACTTGTTCCGCGTGCACGCGTGCACGAATGTTTGCGTACTTTTTCTATGTGTGGCTTGTTTGCGATCAGATGAAAACAGGTAGGGTCCCCAATAGACCGTACATAATGTAAACGCAGCTACGACATATCTTTTTTTCAGGTAAATTTCCAAACAAATCCACTCGAGTTCCACCCACGCGTTAGTGTGCGAAGTATAAGCAGAAGAAACAGCTGACTCGGGAGTAGCCTTCTTCCGGATTGCGGCGTACTTAACATTCTTAGACCGTTGCCACCGATTTTCCACCTTCTGTACTCGTTAGATCGCCACGTGTATGATCATACATCGACGTGTGTACACTGCATAATGTTTAGTCCGATAAAATACAAAAACAGATTAATATCTGTTGCCTGAGACAGACTTATCACATTATGTTAATTCCGCCGTCACTTTCTTGCTACGAGACAATGTAATCTCAAGATACAGGATAACAAAATTGTTCATTATTACCTGCTTATCTTTCGTTCTACTCTTTTTCAAGAAAAGATTACAGATTAATTATCCGTAAAGTAGCACGTATGTATATACTTCCATTCGCGAAGGTATCAATCATCGTAATCGCTAAGAAGAAATGTCTCTCGTATAATCTTGCGACCTGTAATAGCTGAGATGAGGTGTTTCATTTCTAACGGATCTGTGTAACACCTTTGTAAAGCAAGAATATTAAAAATAGAAAATCAAAACAATCAATCGTCGCGTAGAGTACCGTTTTCGAAACGACATCAGATATCAGCTAGGAATGTTATCGACAGTGATGTATTTCAGTCTCGAGGAGCCTGAGGCGTTAAAAACTTTTGGAACTTGTGTTATAAAGAGATACGAGAAATCAAAACTGTTCCCAACTCCTCAGATTCTTATCCGTAAATTTCTATACACTTTTGTATCTCTTGTTTCCATCCCTATACCAGTTATCTATTTAATACATCTAGTTAATAAATCGTTTATACGATCATCGCAGTAAATACAGAGGAGATAAAAATGAATATCGATATTAATCGACATTTATCACATAGTTAATATAAATAAATGTTTATAGTAGTGCGTGGGTCTGTGCAATATAGGGCCGGAGGCCATTATCGCGCGTGCATAAATCTGACGGTGCTTATCGAGCAGTCGTTCTTGATCTTGTCTGAAAGGAGATCGTTGCGAATGTCGATTGTCCTAGAAAACGAGATTCTACCGGTCGGCGCCAGGTCCGCGATTGTGCAATTGCCCCTTAACGACTTCGTCGGGGCCTTCTTGCAGGCATCCGAGTCCCCCTTTTTGTGGAAACCACCTTTGAGATACCACCTTTAATTCGCGTACGTCTTAATTGCCGTTCGGGAAAAGCGGCGACAACCAACGACGGCTTACGGTGAAACTTCCACGCACGGAATCCGACGTTTTTTCAGCCTATGATTTAACAGACTGTAATTATAGGACACAACTAATAACACGGATCTGGGTATGAATGGAACTCGTTTATGGTCGCTGATTCAGGGATTTATGCGTGAAACGCTCGCGGGATCCTTTGCCGGACCACTCTGCTATATTATTAATTTTTTGCTGTAATAATATGCGCGCTATATGTGGTTTAGATTTGTTCTATATCCGAATGTAGAGTTTAATGGGATCTTACTGAATCCTCATGAAATTAATGAAAAATAATAATAGTGCCACGAGCAATTATATGCTTCGTAAAGGTCCCCTTGAAATTAAACGGTTTCACTGTGATTAAAGCACCTTTAATGGGAATATTTTGTGTGGATTGAGAAATACAACATGGGGGATAAGATCCTATGTGTATAATTAGTTCGGCATGAAGCTCCACCAAGGCATTGGTAATGAAAATGAATTGGTCTTGTAATTACAAATTATGAAGTAAATTACGAAATTATAAACTGTATGTCAAATTATGATATAAATAAAATGAAGAAAAACGGAGTATCAAGAAATTTCTTTACAAATTGAGAAACTGGTTCTAAGTATGTACAAATGCGTATCCTCTAATTCTTCGTTCCCATCACTACCAAGTATTTAATACAACTCAATCAATAGTTGAAAGACATGTCCTAGACATGTTCTGAGACAAGGTCTGAATAAAGGCATGTCCTAGACATGTTCTGAGACAAAGTTTGAACAAAGACATGTCCTAGACATGTTCTGAGACAAGGTCTGAATAAAGGCATGTCCTAGACATGTTCTGAGACAAAGTCTGAACAAAGACATGTCCTAGACATGTTCTGAGACAAAGTTTGAACGAAGATATGTCCTAGACATGTTCTGAGACAAAATTTAAGCAAAGACATGTTCTAGACATGTTCTGAGACAAAGTCTGAACAAATACATGTCCTAGACATGTTCTGAGACAAAGTCTGAACAAAGACATGTTCTGAAACAAGGTCTGAACAAAGACATGTTCTGAGACAAGGTCTGAACAAAGACATGTCCTAATTTTCTGTGATTGAGAAAAATAAACTAGCTGTCAGTAAATTATGAAATTACAAACTGTAAGTCAAATTTGAAGAAAGACATGTCCTAATTTTCTGAGATTGAGAAAAATAAATTAGCTGTGAGTCCGTATAAGAAGTCTGTTAATATATGTATAAGCAGTTTGCAAAGGAAAGATGTTTCATAAAACTCGTATTCAGCAAAAAGTCGCGTATGTAAGAGATCTAGGCAAAGAAACACGAGAGGCAACATTTTCCCAGCGTAACACGAGAGTTTTACTCCAGTTTGAGGGAACAAAGGCATCGAGGGGCAACATAAAGCATCCAACGACTGTACCGTCCTTGATCGTGACTCTATTGCGAGAGGCACAGAAGAGAATAAAAAAAAAGTACGACAAGAACGAAGGAAAGAAGGAGAAGGCAACGGGAATATTCTTGTTGGAAGCAGCAACGGCAGCAGCAGCAGCAGCAGCAGCGAACTCAATTCTGTGCACGATAACGTCTCATCGATTTATTAACTCGGTTACCTTAGGAACCTGGTTCACCAGCCCTCAGTTAGTCCGAGGGATACGGATAACCGTTATCACGATGCACGAATACAATCGATTTCTTACCGCTTGGCTATAGTCCAGCCACAGTTTCGAGTCTATCTTCTTCCTGCACGACATTCTTCCGATGATTGTTGTCCCACCCACTCGCCTTTATTTTTCGCCTCTTCAAGATCACCCGATGGATATATCGCTAGCCCGTAACGGAGGGCCGCCTATTTACGAGCCTCCGATTCCTCGATCGATTTAATCCTTCGCTAACGATTCTTTCTACAAAAGCGAACCGACTAGCGCAAATCGAGCTGAAATTTTTGCCGAGGAAGATATTTTCGTGTTGATTCATCGGAGATTTGCATTCCTCCTCGTTGAGCTAACGTTCCGACCAGACTTCTTACGTTCCAGTTGTCTGTGCTACTTCTTCGTCGATGAACGCATGAGTATGTGAATCTTTTTACACTCAAATTCGATTCTGAGAAGTCAAATGTCTGTTTTGCTGAAATTTATTTGCACTTAGGTAACTTCATTATCTTGGAGGATGTTATCGTGAAGACGTCTTATGATCATAATTGTTCTAAATTTACTTTGCTATGTACTGACGTATGTAAATTGGGTTATATCATGTAAAATTTTTTTTAAGTTTGTTTTCTGTTAGCTACTTAACAATATTAAATTTGTAATATTAGGCAATGAAGTGAGAACTAGGAAAAACTATACATTTGAGCTAGTACTGTTCATGTGGTATATAGGATATAGTATACAATTCTTAAACCTTGGAATCTCTAAATTTTTAATTAGTGAACGTTTCGAGTTCGTCTCACAGAAATATAAAAATTCCCAATTCAGCCCTTCAATTCCCAACTTCAAATCCTAAACTCCAAAGTCCCCAAATCTTGAATTACTAAATCACTCATGTCTTAAACTCTGAAAATCTCCAAATTCCCAATACAGCCCTTCAATTCCTAACTTCAAATCCTAAACTCCAAACTCCCCAAATCTTGAATTACTGAACCAACCATGTATTAAACTCTGGAAATCTCCAAATTTCCAATTCCTGAATTCTTCAATTTCTAAACGCTCCAAATTTCCAAATCTCCAATTTCTAAACGCTCCAAATTCTCGAATCCCCAATTTCTAAACGCTCAAAATTCCAAATCCCCAATTTCTAAACCCTTCAAATTCCCAAATCCCCAATTTCTAAACGCTCCAAATTCCCAAATCCCCAATTTCTAAACCCTCAAAATTCAAAAATCCCCAATTTCTAATCGCTCCAAATTCCCAAATCCCCAATTTCTAAACCCTCAAAATTCAAAAATCCCCAATTTCTAATCGCTCCAAATTTCCAAATCCCCAATTTCTAATCGCTCCAAATTCCCAAATCCCCAATTTCTAAACGCTCCAAATTCCCAAATCCCCAATTTCTAAACGCTCCAAATTCCGAAATCCCCAATTTCTAAACACTCCAAATTCCCAAATCCCCAATTTCTAAACGCTCCAAATTCCGAAATCCCCAATTTCTAAACGCTCCAAATTTCCAAATCCCCAATTTCTAAACGCTCCAAATTCCCAAATCCCCTATTTCTAAACGCTTCAAATTCCCAAATCCCCAAATCTCTAAAACTTGAATTCTCAAACCCCCAAATCTCCAAACACCAAATTCCAAAATACTAAAATTTGCAAATCACGAATATCTCAAATCGCACATTTCCAAATTTGCAAATCTGTTTACGAAACGATCAAATTTCATCTTTATTCAGTTGTCATCACAATATCTCATTCCACTTATCGACCAATTCACCGGCGGCAGAAACGAAGAGATGCACACTAGAACACCATTGAAAACCATCAAAGCACTCGAAACTCGTAACAACCGCGAAGCCGTGTTCAATTACTTTTTCTATCGCGCCACTTAACAGCGATATCGATTTATCTTGCAACTCGATTCGTTGCAAAAATAACTCGTCCGCTTGCACGTCCGACACGTGTACCCGCACAGCTGATGGTTACCTTATTCACAATATATACACGGTGTCACGCACTTGTATCCCCGATCAGGTCGTACACATAAAAAATACCTCGAAATGAAATTTCCTCGATCCTCGGCTGCCGCGAGACTTTCCGAACGACAACGAAAACACGTCGTCGCAAAAGCGAGTTTAAGAGTAACGGTAAAACGATTCCCTGCACAAGAACGTCGTCGTGACTCAACGAATCTGTAATTGACGCGATATGGTGTTAATTGGATGGAATTAATTAGCTTCGACAGCATTAACCGCGCGTTCCGGGGAGCTTCTTCCATACGGTTATGCAAATTAGGCTTCTTTGAACGCGTTGCATCGAGGGATACATCTTTTTATTTTATACAATCTCGACGATTAACCAAATATACAAGTCTTGTATATTTAATATTCCACAGGTCTTTGTGGAAAATGTGGGGAGCAACGCAGGTTTTTGATATTCATTGTTTTTTTTTTGTATTTAGAGGCGGGAGTTTTGAATTCTTAGATTGACCAATATTAATAGTTTTGAGTTTTTCAAAATTTTATATCTTCACATTCGTATAGAAATTACGTAAATCTTTAAATCTTCACATTCATATAAAATTTCATAGATTCTTAACATTCCTAAATTCCCAAACTACCAAACCTCTAAATCTCTAAATTTCTAAATTCCCAAATTTCCAAATTTCTAAATACCTATCTACATAAATTTCTAAATTTTCAAGTTCCTGCACCATAATGATGTCCATGAATCCGCGAATCCACAAATCCTCGAATCCCTAAATTTGCAAATCATTAAATCCCTGAATCCCTAAATTTGCAAATCCTTAAATTGTCGAATCCCTAAATTTGCAAATCCTTAAATCCCCGAATCCATAAATTTTCAAATCCATAAATCCCCAAATCCATAAATCTCCGAATCCCTAAATTTCCGAATCCATAAATCTCTGAATCCATAAATCCCCGAATCCATAAATCCCCGAATCCATAAATCCCCGAATCCATAAATCCCCAAATCCATAAATCCCCGAATCGAAAAATTTCCAAATCCATAAATCCCCGGAATCGATAAATCTCCGAATCCATAAATCCGCGAATCGATAAATCCCCGAATCCACAAATCCCCAAATCCCTAAATTTGCAAATCCTTAAATCCCCGAATCCATAAATTTCCAAATCCATAAATCCCCAAATCCATAAACCCCTGAATCCCCAAATCCCCAAATCCCCAAATCCCTAAATTCTCTAAATTTCCTAAATTTCCTAAATTCCCTAAATTCCCTAAATTTCCTAAATTCCCTAAATTCCCTAAATTCCCTCAATTCCCCAAATTCCCTAAATTCCCTAAAATCCCCAAACTCCCAAATGTCCAAATAACTTTGAAAATGTCAAAACTCGAAAGTTTCACTATCGAAAAACTTTACCAACCAATAAGAAACGAGCAGCGGAGTCCTTTTCCTTTAGGTCGTGATTTTCCGTAGGAAAGGGAACGGTGCCCGGCACTGAACAACGCGAAGAAGCTTTAGAGTGGCGGTAAATCCGCAAATAACACGGTTTAAGCATTTCACCGATCCGTAAACGATCGAATTATCATCGAGAACGTTTACCGCGCACCGCGACGTGAACAAAGTCCGCATTCTGCGAGAAGAAACGTTGGACTAACTGTTCTCGTGGAGCTTGTTCGTTATCTGGGTGTTACCTGCAGGGCACAATGATAACGGCCACGATAATAGCGCTGATTGTTGTAAAGATACACGCGGATTATGTTTGATCGGAATCGGTAAATACATGTAAATACATGTGAATTTTGGATAATTTGCACGTATGGTTCAGGCAGTTAAGATCAGTGAAGATGGGAAGATTTGAATGTTCGTTTTTGTGAATAAATATGGATGTGCACGGTGTAGACAGTAATACGATGTTGTAGGTGCAAGATTTCGAATTTAGAAATTTATAAATTGTATAAATTGAAAGTTTGAACATGTAGAATTAAGTTTTCATATGCATACGCTTTTGAATCATGTAATATAAAAATTTGAAAGTACAGAAATTTCAAATTTTTAAACTAAAAGATTTAGAAACTTAAGTAAATGGTAAGGGATCCTAAAATGTAGAAATTTGGCAAGTGATTGTAGAGTTCAGAAAAGTTAATAATTTCTAAATTTAGAAATGCACCAAATTACCCGCGTATCAATTTGTTAACAACAAAGAACGTGTTGCACAGTAATATCGCGCCTGACGATAAGAAATACAAAAAAAGACTTAGTTATCGTTTCCAGAAGAGAAACGTTCGGTGTTAATTCGTGTAAACCGACTAATCAGATGGTTTCCTGTATTGAGCAAAAGTGTAACGTCAGGAATTACGTCAATATATGGCGAATTAGGGTGTCGCGCAGACTGGTTCTTATCATTTAACGTTCTTATCAGTAAGATAGGTACGTGTAACTGAGCTTCACCAAAATGTTACAAGATCAATACCCGAACAAGATTACAATGAACCCTCCACGTGTTAGATAGACGAACAGGTTGTTATATTACTGTGTTTTGAGATTTTTGTATATGTCATATTTATAGATATTTTTAGATTATTTTTTTTATGTACTTTTAGATATTTTTAGATTTTTTGTTTCATAGAGATTTATATCATTAGATTGATATGTTTTTAGATTTCTATGTTCATAGACATGTATGTCTTCAATTACTATATTTTTATATTTCTATATTCATAGACATCTGTGTCTCCAAATTATTATATTTTTATATTTCTATATTCATAGACATCTGTGTCTCCAAATTACTATATTTTTAGATTTCTATATTAATAGACATCTGTCTCTCCAAATTACTATATCTTTAGATTTCTATATTCATAGACACCTACATATGCATATCCCTACATCTTGGTGTACTAGACACTTACAGACACTTGTAGACACTTATATCCCTAGATCTGTACATTCTTAGACACAGATCTTACATCATATATAAATTCTTTGACATAGATTCTCATATCTCTAGCTCCCTAGATTACTATATCTCGACATCTTTATTTCTAAATGACCTGTCAAATTAATTGTAAACAAACAAAATTTAGAAACACTTATTCTAACCAGGCTAATGATCATAGCAGTCGAGGCCCGTATAAAATCAATCAATTAATCAATCAACTTATCCTAACCTACCAGTAATATCATATTACCTGTATCTTAAAAGTATCTTAAAAATGATACTCCCTCAAATTTTCATTCTTAAATTTTACTTTAAAAAATGCAATAAAAAATTTAAAAAAATCCTCTCACAGAATTATAATATATCACACCCTTCATACGAAATATCCTAAACATAATTCTTTTTAACTATTTCGAGACGTAGTTGGGAAAATAGGTGTCTAAAAGCACTTCCTCTATTTGTCTGTCACAATAAATGGTCTTTTATCTGGTAACTTTTAGTTAGTCCTTAATGGCTGTGACGTCGTTCGCATTGTAAATGCTTACTGTGATGCGGGCACATATGCTCGTGTTACATTTGCACACGAGCACGACGAATGAAAGACAAGTTGAGCAAAGACAGGTGTACAACAAAGGGATGCCTTCTGTGCGGGTCTTTACATACTCTACGACCTTTTAAACGATACGGCTTGACAAGCAGAATACGTCAACTTTTCGCAATCGGACACGGTGAAGCAGCTCGTGACGCCAGCAACCATTTCGTATCCGGTTTCCTGTTTTCATTTTCTTCTTTTTACGTAATTCAGAAACATATGTCCTAGTCATTTCTTTAGAGTCTATTAGAGTATTGTTCGAAAATTAGAACAATTATCCAAGTACGTCGTTTCAATGTTGATTTTAGCTGTTTATAAAGATGTGGTGCTTTTCTGTTTCTCTTCTTCGTAATTTAAAAAATTGGATCAGTGTAGAAAATTTATTTAAAGAGGTAGTGTGTCAGTGTACGATTTGTTCAAAGATAAGTGGACGTACAAGTGAACGATCTGATTAAAAAATTATTAAGTGTGCAAATGGAAGTTTTTTTTTAAAAATTAAGTGTGCAAGTGTAAGTTTCTTCAAAGAATTATTATTAAATTTGCAAGTGTAAGTTTCTTCAAAGAGTTATTATTAAATGTGCAAATGTAAGTTTCTTCAAAGAATAAAATATGCAAGCATGAGTCTCCTTAAATAATTATTAAGTGTACAATTTTGTGTGAAAAGTTATTAAAGGTACAACTATGTACGTTTCCTTTAAAAAATGATTAAACATACATGTATGTTTTATTTAAAAAATCATCGAGTGTCGGATGTCGAGCAAACAGTGCTTGTATAAAAAAATGCTGACCCAGCAAAATTAATGCCCTGACTGTAAAAACTAATAGCACAGAATGGGTGTGACCTGTTTTTAAAGAATATGTGAATGTGTTTTTAAGAAATGTTACTGAAAAACTTGCGAGGATTGCTATTACGAAAACAAGGATTATGGCTTGCAAATTATTGGTTGTTCCACTTATTTTGGCAAGGTCCTCTCGGTCCTTATTGATCCTTGGGAGACATTTCAGCGGACGAATATGTAACCGGTGTTGTCATATCTGCATTTTATTATTTTTCAGTTGCAAAGCTAATTATTCGAAAACTTTCAAAATCTAAAATTTCCGAAATTTCTGTTTCGAAATTTTTAAACTTAAAAATCCTCAAAATTGTCAAATTTTAAAATTCAAAAATTCCTAAGTTTTAAAATTTAAAAATACCAAATTCTCACAAATTTAAAAATTCCAAATTCTAAACAAGTTCAAAAATCAAAAATCCTATATTGCTAAAAATTTGAATATCTCAAACTCCCCAAAATTTCACAATTAAAAAATTGCAGGATCAAGAAATTGTGAACCTGCGAAATATCTGATAATAAATAAAAATATATTCGGAGATTTGATTGTCGCGTTTCGAAGCAACGCCACGCGACGCGACGACTTAACACATAGCCAGCAGAGCAAGAAAGAAATAAAATGGAGGGGAATCGATACAGTGACCAGATAACAATTTGCGTCATAGTCGAGGGTCGTATTGTTCGATCGGTTTACACGATATTTGAAATTTACGGCGCGACGACACGGGTTTTACGACAGGATCGTCGAATGTGCTGTTATCGAGTTGGAACCGCGACAGGATACACGTTGCCTCTTATTGCGACAGATATCCTTTTTAATCCTGTCGCTGCAGTGAATCGAGGAAGTATTTTGTGTCTGAGAATAACATTGTCAACTTCCTAAATCCACCTTGCAAAATAATATCATTCACTTATCGCGAGACGAGTAATCTTAAAAGCAAACCTTCTTAAAAAGTCTTCTTAAACTTTCTTGAAAATAATACAAATAATTTAATTATTATATCAAAATTTTCCTGACACATGAAAACGTTCTTGTAGACCACAAAATGAATAACTTCCTTTATACGGATTATTAAAACAATAAAAATAATTTAATTATTATATCAAAATTTTCCTGACACATGAAAGCATTCTTGTAGACCACAAAATGAATAACTTCCTTTATACGGATTATTAAAACAATAAAAATAATTTAATTATTATATCAAAATTTTCCTGACACATGAAAACAATCTTGTAGACCACAAAATGAATAATTTCCTTTATACTGATTATTTAATATCTTTGAATATCTCTGATGTTCATTTTCCTTGAATGAAGATGTCTTACGAAATGCGTTCGAGTTCAAGAATATCTAAAATTGTTGGAATCTCGATAACATTTGCTATTAGCAGCTACCGCTATCTTATCATTGTTTTTCACCTCGCTTTTCCATCGGATTCATCCGATAATGACACGCGTTTATTATCCTCGTCGGAATTCGCTTCGTTCCGACCGAATTATCCGTGTACATACGCACGTTCGTGGAATCACGACGACGGGTCGAACGAAAAGTTTCTCCTCGTTTTCCATTTAATCGACCAGAAACACTTTTTCACCGTGATTAAAACTCTGCAGTCTTTGAAAGCTGTTAGGGAAAGAGAAACAGCGGGTAAAACTAATGATTAAATGGCTGGAGATGAAGCGTGGATGTAGATCAGGGCGTGGAAATATCGTAATGCTTTCTTGTTGCAATATTGTTTGTGATCTATGAGACAAATTTTATTTGTATGGCGCTATATTACTGGTGGAGTTGTAAAATGGAACTGTGAAATAATTGTGGAATGTTGGGGTTGATTCTTTTTCAAGATATTCATTTTTTAGTATGTGTAAAGATGGCGAATAATTTATGTTATGTATATTACATATACACTGTTACATATAGTATGTTATATTACATATGTTGCACGTATTATATTTTTAAAATTTTTTGGTTTCTATATTTGGAGATCTGTGGAGTTTTAAATCTCTGACATTTAAAAGTCTCTGTACACCTACATGCTTATGCTCCTAGATGTCTATATACCTAGCTCTCTATACACCTACATCTCTATTTCTTTAGATATTTTTATATCTCTACATCTCTATATTTTTGAGTCCCTAAATCTCTACGTCCCTACGCTCCTCTATCTTCATATCCCTAAACTACCCTCTTGTATCCATACCATGCTAGATCTCCATATCCTCAAATCCTTATGACACTATGTGTCCACATCCTTAAAGTTGTTATGTAGAGTTGTTCTCAATCTCTATGTCCCCAGCTTCTCACATCTCCACATTATATATTTAATATATTTATTAATATATTTATATATATGAATATATATTTACATCTTCAGATTTGTATATCCTCACACATATATTTACATCTTGAGATTTGTATATTCTTACATCTAAACATCTCTAAGTCCCTATCTTCCTACATCCTTACATCCGCATGTCCTTATCAAATTATAATATAATAATATGTATCTAGTATTCAATAAACAGTTACACCTTAATCCCGACTTCCTTAACTCAACATTATACCAGTTGGAATTATTCGCTCTGTAAAACACGTGTAGAGAAAATACAACTTTTTACGTAAAACAAGTGCACCATACATCAAACAGGTGTACATACTCGTCAATTGGTCGCGAATTCTTTTTTTAGTATGAAAGTAACTACGGAATGCACCGCTATCGCTTACCGTTGCTCTATTTTTACTCGTTGCATACAACACTCCGGTAGTTAACAGTTTCTTTAATCTTCTCTTTTTTTTCGTGTGTATTTAAACGAGTGTCTGACGTTTATAACACCGTGGATCCGTTATCACAGTTTCGCTCGCTGCAATATGGAAATCATTACTTTCAATTACACACTTCAATCCCGTATCTCCTGCCATCAAAGTTCATAAATTATTAGACTGGTACACGCGAACCGTCCTGTTTTTTCACTGTACCTGATAGACGCACGCTATAATTCTTAATTTATAGGCGTGTATTCAATTGAAATTAATTTTGATTATGATTTTATGCTGTATAATGCAAGATAACGAGAGGAGGACGGTGTAGATTATAATGTTGGAACGCCTTGGATCTGTTTGGGCTGATATGGATGGATTTAGATTGGTTTTATTTGATATGGGTCGATGTGAAGGGATTTGGATCGAATTGGTTTGACTTTGAACGATTTAGGTAGATTTGGATTGATGAAAATTAATTTGGGATGATGTGAATCGATGTGGACCGATTCGAGACGACTTCAGTCGAGTACAAACGACCTCAGACGGTTTGAGCCGACCTAAGTCGATTTGGACCAATCGTGGACCGACTTAAACCGATTAGTGCCGATTTGAGCCGACGTAAATAAATTTGAACCCAATGTGATCGAAAAGCGATGTAAATCGATTTGAACCGACTTCTGCCAATCTAAGCTCCTGCCTATCAAACTTTACCCCACCGTTTACTTGATTAAATTTGACCCTATTCGATTGAAGTAAAAGCGAAATTTCTAATACGCCTATTTAACGTCCGTCGAAAGTTTCTGATAAAATCGCAGGACCCGAACACCCATTATCAAGTTTGTCAACTTTTTCTTTCCACCATGAGTTTTGTAACTGTGCCTCTAATACCACCAACTTTTCCCACTTACGCTCGGCCCCCGTATAATTAATAATTATATACGTTTGTTACGCTTTCTTGGTCTCAGTTTCCTCGTTACGAGCGTCGCTTACGCTCGTATTCGCGCCGAAGAATTCCGCCGCTAACGAGAAAACGATCCGATCGAGGACGTAAGGTTTCACATCCTTGTTCGCAGCGATGGGTCACGATACTTCTCGATTAATAACTTTTCAATTTATAATCCCATATTTCGCAATTAATATCGGGTTACTATTTCATTTATAATCCCATATTTTTCAATTAATATTATGTTACAAAATTATGTATGAAAAAGACCTCCCTGAAACTGGGACTTTAATGACTAGCTGTTATGAGTTTTTAATCAATGAAACAGAAAAAGAGACTGCAATTGTCTCTTAAAAAACTCGTGGATTATTTCCATGAGACAAATACATATTTGTTAAATGACCAAAAATAATCACTGTGTTAAAAAAACACAATAACCTTAAATTGCATATCAGTTAACCTCAAACTTTATATCTGTTCAAATTTTAGCTAAATAAATTTGAACAAATTGTTTAAACTGTTTGTTATATTGTACGTATATTAAGATTAACTGTATATTATATTATATTATATATACATTAAGATTAAATGTATGTTATATTATATGTACATTAAGATTAATTGCATGTTATACATATGAAGATGAAGCGAAATGAGCAAGAGGTTCCCTAATTCAAAAATACAAAAGTCATCAAATTTTAAGGGGTTTGAAAGACAAATTCTGAATAGAAATAGTGTCATACTAACACTTACAACAGACAGAAAAGAGACATTCGTTGACCATGACATTTTAACGTATTATCACATGTGTTGCACGTGTCCACATTAGGACCAAGAATTAGCGTCGAATGCGACGTTAATTTTTCTTTAGAGGACACGTATATAGCGATAATTTTTTATAAATGAAGCGAGACAAATGACGACAATGCGCCTGAATGACGCAGGGAATTTTAAAGCATTTTAAAATAAAGCATCGGACACTTGAATAATGATCCTCGTAAGCCAGTTTCGATGGTTGCACGTGAACGTAACGATATGAAAATAAGTGGTAACCAGAGCGGAATATACGTAATGGAGCATGTGATGAGCTGAAAAAAGATGTAGGTGGGGCACGGTTTTTGCGAATGGAACGAATATGGGGCGAAAGTTCGTTTCTGACATGTGCCCTAGCTTCGAATTTGTCGTGCATGCTGAACGCAACCTTTTAACGCATGAGTTGCGGATATAGAAATAAAATACCTCGGACTTTATTTTATTAATAGAGATTCGCTTTAGAAATCGGATGTGAAACCAACAGCTTACAGAATTATCGAGAAAAGGAAGATTTATCAATTAACTTATCTTTATTGAAACTTCAATCTCTCTATTTCATTTCATAGTAATTTCTCGAAAGCCTTGCACTTAATGGAATTGCATTTAATTGCATTCGAGTTGCAAGTTTTACTAAATCGCGTTATCACAACGATAAAAGGTGGAACATTGAAAGAATAAATATTGTTACTTCGATAAAGGTGTTGTCTGGCAAAATGGTTCAAGAAAATTTCAAGCTGTTTTTAATCAGATCGTGAAGCATCTGTTTCCTCGTTTTCCACGATTAATACAAACCGAATTATACATAAATCATGGCATCATTCATAGATTCGTATCTTTCGGCTCGAGTAATATCATTCTTTAATCATTTATAACTCTCTCTTCGATTTCATCGTCCTTTGTTAAACCGAGCTAACGGAACACGATGGGCGAAGTCGATTTAATTTGAACGGGCTTTGAGGTATCGTTCATTGCATTAGTTCTTTTTTTATCTTACGGGCAATCGGTCCTGATCGAAATTTCTGATTGGAACCTCGTTAAAAAAAACCGCTACACGTCAAAGTGCCTGTGTTAAAACGCAATCGTTCCCAATCTACTTTTTTTATCAAATTTAATATTTACACATTCTCTTTAATATTTGCAAATTTTGTAAAATATTATAAATGAATCATACAAATTTAGTTACATATGTAGTTACATAATGTAAACATATGAATACATATTATGATCAGATTTTAGGGGTCACTGGAACAATCAACAACGGTACAACCTAATTTTTGACACGTTCATTTTTCAAAACACATTCTTTGACTTAGCGAATCGAGGCAACGATTTATCTCGATCACGAAGAGCAGCCCCTTTGCCTGAACATCGTACCGGTATTATTGCTGTTTAGAACGAACGGTACACACAGTCACGTATTCGCTATCGAATGGATCGATTTCGTGTCGGTACGATCCACTTAAAATGCCTACGATGCAAATCAGCCTTAATACTCCTACAATTGACCTACGGATCGGAACTCCCTCAACAGATACCAGAAATTGTTGTCAAAATTTTGGTGCTACGAAGTTCAATTTTCATTGTGCAAATTCACATATCATGACATTGTAATAATTCATCTATCAAATGATACTATACAAGTTCATACATCATAACACTGCATAAATTCATATATGATATGGCATTGTAATAATTCATATATCAAATGATACTATACAAGTTCATACATCATATGACACTGTATAAATTCATACATCATATGACATTGTACCAATTCATATATCAAATGCACTGTTCAAATTTATATATCATATGACACTGAACAAATTCATATATCATATGATATATGATGTATGATAGTGTGTAAAGTTATACATCATATGCACTGTACAAATTTATATATCATATGACACTGTATAAATTCATATATCATATGACATTGTACCAATTTATATATCAAATGATACTGCACAAGTTCATACATCATATGACACTGTATAAATTCATATATCATATGACATTGTACCAATTTATATATCAAATGATACTGCACAAGTTCATACATCATATGACACTGTATAAATTCATATATCATATGACATTGTACCAATTCATATATCAAATGCACTGTTCAAATTTATATATCATATGACATTGAACAAATTCATATATCATATGACATTGAACAAATTCATACATCATATGACAATGAACAAATTCATACATTATATGTCATTGAACAAATTCATACATTATATGTCATTGAACAAATTCACACATTATATGTCATTGAACAAATTCATACATCATATGACATTGGACAAATTCATAGAATATATGACAATGAACAAATTCATACATTATATGACATTGAACAAATTCATACAACATATGACATTGAACAAATTCACACATCATATGACATTGAACAAATTCATACAACATATGACATTGAACAAATTCATACATTATATGTCATTGAACAAATTCATACATCATATGACATTGAACAAATTCATACAACATATGACAATGAACAAATTCATACAACATATGACATTGAACAAATTCATACATTATATGTCATTGAACAAATTCATACAATATGTGACATTGAACAAATTCATACATCATATGTCATTGAACAGATGCATACAACATATGACATTGAACAAATTCATACATCATATGCCATTGAACAAATTCATACATCATACAACATTGTAACAATTCATATATGAAATGAAACCAAATGAAATTGATTACCAAAAATTTGATTAGCGAAATAAAGAAAAATCTTACCCGAAGTAAAGATATATGCAGCACCGTAAAAATTAATTTCCCGTTTCACACGAGTTGTCAGTCTGACTCGGTTTCAACGACTGGAACGCGTACAGCTTCGAGAGCGGGTGTACCAACAACGACCTAGGAATTTAAGATAGTCATCACCGGCGCACTTACATAAGCTTTACCTCGATGTCAGAAGGAACCAGGAAGCGTGTCGTGACGGACGGTAATGCGATCGTAATAACATGTACACCGGTGGAAAGACGTTTCAACAGACGACGGAGGTGGACCGGCTTCTTTGAAACCATCAATGAAATTATCTCGATTATTCTTAACACTTTTCAAGCACTGATAAAAACCGACTGACTCGGTGTTCATTCCGCGGAGAAGGCCATCATGATTTTCTGTTAGGTGTAGCGATTGCTAGATTCATTTTTGTCAAGCAAAATATTAGAGTTTCTTTCTGACTGCTATGATTGACATTCTTTAAAAATTGTTACTTGTGTTCATGAATACTTTTATTTTAATCAAAAGTACATTTATTATTTATTTTAATAAAATGGGGTGCATTTTTGAGATCTTAAGATGAAGGCATGGTTAAGTTTTTAATATATCTTGTTCGACTACTTTTTTTAAATGATACATATTATTAACTTGTATAAACATAATTTTAAACGATGTATCTTATTCAACTACTTTTTTTTAAATGATGCATATTATCAACTTGTACCAGTATAATTATGGCATGCATCATATTTCGCATACTTTAATATGTGCATCTTTAAACACACATTCAAAGACGATCAAAGCGAAGATACTTGAAAATGAAATTTTTCATTTAATACTTGACGAAAGTAGTTCAAAAATAGAATACATAATTCATATTGCATATAACTGACCCCAGTGATTTATTCCGATCGAAACAAAGCGCAAAGGAAGCAGCGCGTAAAAAGAAGGGCAACAAGAATAATCGTAGGTAAGGCACAAATTTATCTGGCAAGTTGGTCAAGGAACGCGTATAAATCAACGTTGGAGCCATTAAATCGTACGGCCACGATAACACGTGAATTTTTTCCTCGCCTAGAGTTTCAATGCGTCTCCATTGTTACGAACAAGCAAGACAATGGACAGATATTACGAGCCACGGAAGGGAAGAACAGAAGTGGCGGAAGAAGAGGAGAACTCGAGTTCTCGAGTTCCTGACCATCTCTCTGGATGGCCTTAGGCTATCCATTAAATCAAATGTGCGTGATAGTGTGGCTACGATTGTCGTGTCAACATCGTATGGAAATAATGAACCGCAAGGAAACATCCTTTTGAGTGCAAATGCGGGAGGAAGATTTGTTGCGTTTAACGTTGGTGCATGGTTGAAGGATATTGGGTAATTCGATATTTTTTTAGGGAATTTGCAAATTGAGAATTTTCTGTAGTTTATAAGTTTTGGGATTATTTATGTAATTTATGCAATTCAAAAATTCCCAAATTTCCAACTCCACTATTCCAAAATTTGCAATTCCAAAATTCCCAATTCCAAATTTATCCAATTCCAAATTTCCCCAATTCCAAATTTCTCAATTCCAAAATTCCCAAATTCCAAATTTCCCAATTCCAAATTTCCCAATTCCAAATTTCCCCAATTCCAAATTTTCCAATTCCAAATTTCCCAATTCCAAATTTCCCCAATTCCAAATTTCCCCAATTCCAAATTTCCCCAATTTCAAATTTCCCCAATTCCAAATTTCCCAAGTCCAAATTTTCCAATTCCAAATTTCCACAATTCCAAATTTCCCAAATCCAAATTTTCCAATTCCAAATTTCCCCAATTCCAAATTTCCCAATTCCAAATTTCCCCAATTCCAAATTTTCCAATTCCAAATTTCCCAATTCCAAATTTCCCCAATTCCAAATTTCCCCAATTCCAAATTTCCCCAATTCCAAATTTCCCCAATTTAAAAATTCCCCAATTCCAAATTTCCCAATTCCAAATTTTCCAATTCCAAATTTCCCCAATTCCAAATTTCCCCAACTTCAAATTTCCCCAATTCCAAATTTCCCAATTCCAAAATTCCCAAATTTCCAACTCCTTAATTCCACATTTTTCAATTCCAAAATTCCCAAATTTCCAACTCTTCAATTCCAAAATTCCCAAATTTTCAACTCCTCAATTCCACATTTTTCAATTCCAAAATTCCCAAATTTCCAACTCTTCAATTCCAAAATTCCCAAATTTTCAACTCCTCAATTCCACATTTTTCAATTCCAAAATTCCCAAATTTCCAACTCTTCAATTCTAAAATTCTCAATTCCAAATTTCCCAATTCCCAAATTTCCAAAAGTGTCCCACTCACAATCTCCCACACCGGAAATATAAACCAACATATCGCTTCCAGTAATAAGAAAGAGTCCTTGATTTAATATCTCGTTTCTTATAGCATGTTATCGATCAGCGAATGAAATGCTAAATCCGATTACTTCCGACTATCGACCACCCATGGTTTTCACGTCATAGCGAACCAATTATATTATACGTCTAATTATTAATAATTACTACGGGAACCTCCGAGGGGACAAAGAGAAACAACGTTATCCCCGGTTACGTAGGGTTTCGCTTTCACAAAGAACGTAAAATTACTACACCGGAGGAGCTGACTTTTAGATATAATTAGCTCTATGGTATCGTTCCGTTACATTTACTTCTGGACTAACGATAGATCGAAACTCTATTTTTTTTCTTTCACCGGGAAGTGATTATCCGGAGAAACGACCGTACAAGGTGAAGAAGCAGTAATTCTGGGAATATTCATGTATGTCGGAATTTGTAACAAAATAATGTTACATTAAAATATTTTGGTCAATTTTAAGTACCTTATAAATAGATTAAAATATAGAACCTTTAATGACACTCTTATTAATATAAAATTAATTGTTGTTGAAAATTTGATCAAAGTTCGGTCTTGCTGGTCTGAAGAAAAATTGACAAACAAGGTTTTTATTATTATAAGAAAAAGATATCCTATATGGCATGTATGAGAAATAGATATCCTATATGGCATGTATAAGACACATGTACAGTATAAATAAAAGAAGTTTCAGATACATATAAAAATTCGAAGTATCCAAAGACAAAAAGTCCTAGATCCAGTAAACTAGCCACTCGGCAAAGCTGTTTGAAATCGCTCGGTCGATTTAAAAATACTTATTATATTTGAAATGGTGCAGCGACCATAAGCAGTTTTTGCGCTAAATGCACGTCGTCAACAGAAATGGCTAACGAGCGTTCGCATCTGAAAAAGTCGTGGGGTCAAGTTCGCGCGCGTTTCTCCTTCAGCTTCGGCGGCTGACATAGCGCATGCCGCGAAAGTCGCGATATGTACTTCGCGGACACGTACCATGTGCATTCTGTTCTCCGGATAAACGCGTGGCATTACGTCTGCGCCAAAGACGTAGACATGTAGCTGACAACATCCTTTGAATGCACCCTTCCTGTTCTCTTTCGACCCGTTGCTCGCGCGCTCACCGGGAACGCGACACTGTCACGTGATATCGCCTTCGGGCTCTCTTGTTCTATCATTTTTTAATCTCACAAAACTACTTCTGAATCGCTACTTTTTTTACTATTACAAAAATTGCAATTTCATTATATTTTTAATTATAAGTTTTCACTTTTTCAATTTATGTATTCGTCAGGTGACTATGTATCATTTTAACAAATTATTAAGCCATGGATTTATTTATCAGTTCATCAATGTATCAGTCTATGAATGTATCAATTGATCAATTCATCAATGTATCTGTCTATGAATGTATCAATTTGTCAAATAATCAATGTATCTGTCTATGGATGTATCAATTTATCAATTCATCAATGTATCTGTCTATGAATGTATCAATTTGTCAATTCATCAATGTATCAGTCTACGAATGTATCAATTTATCAATTCATCAATGTATCAGTCTATGAATGTATCAATTTGTCAATTCATCAATGTATCAGTCTATGAATGTATCAATTGATCAATTCATCAATGTATCTGTCTATGAATGTATCAATTTGTCAAATCATCAATGTATCTGTCTATGGATGTATCAATTTATCAATTCATCAATGTATCAGTCTATGAATGTATCAATTTGTCAATTCATCAATGTATCAGTCTATGAATGTATCAATTTATCAGTACATCAATGTATCTGTCTATGAATGTATCAATTTGTCAATTCGTCAATGTATCTGTCTATGAATGTATCAATTTGTCAATTCGTCAATGTATCTGTCTATGAATGCATCAATTTATCAATTCATCAATGTACCAATGTATTGATTTTATCAATGTAGCAATTCATCAATGTATTCATTCATTAATTCATCAATGCATCAATGTATCAATTTATCAGTGTATCAGTTTATCAATGCACCAATATATCAATTCATCAATGTATTCATTCATCAATGCATCAATGTATCACTTCATCAATGTATCAGTTTATCAATGTATCAATTCATCAATGTATCAATTCATCAATGTATCAATTCATCAATATATCAATTCATCAATGTATGAAAATACCAATACATTGATTCATCAATTCATCAATCTCAAAAATGCCAAATGTACAAACTCAAATATACAAAAGAACCCTACAATATTCGCCCTAATTGTCAACCCTCCCCACATAAAATGCAAAGAAATTTAATTTTAATAACATGGTTCGAATAACACTCTAATTATATCGCCTCTTCCTCTCGCAATTAAAAAATAATTCCGTTAAGAGATATTGCGCAAAATCGTTAATTTGAATACGGTTGAGGACGACGCTTCTCTCGGAACCTTTATGTAACTCCATTGTTGCATAAGAAGAATGTAAAACGTTCATTGCATAAACGTTCATACGTTTCAATTTACTGTTAATTATATCAGCGGACGATAAGACGACCGGTATCGAATTACAAGCCACTAGAATATTACTAAATCATTGCCTAACGATTAAATTATTAATCATCGGTTGAATATTCTATTAAGTCAATCAAGCAACGACTTCTAAGAAGCTAAAACGATCGACCCGTTATGGTCCGATGGCAAGAACGATCGGCTTCCGTTCGAACGTCGAAAGAATTCTTTTCCGTCACGTTTCTTTGATGCTCTTTTGTACAGGGTGATTTATTTTAAATTTATGGGCAACGATTTATTTTTTACTCGATAATAAAAAATAGTGGTTTAGAGAAACATAGTGGATTATAATTACATTTTTACAGCGAGTCAATCAGTATAAATTTACATATGTGGCAGAAGCATATATCATATTGTTTTGCATTTGCCGTACTGGGTGAACCATTAAGTATTTTCACCTTAACTATTTAGAAAAAGATAACAATTAGAAAAGTGCTTTGTATATAAAAAGCGCATTAAAGGAAGAGAGATTTTATTTTATTCCAAAGTGTGTTTTGTTGGTAGAAGATATGCTTTAGCAAAGAAGGAGAAAATTAAAAAATAATTATCTGATTTCGTTGAAGAAGTGTAATGCATATCGTAAACGAATAAAATTAAAATATGGCGCTCTGCACACCTAACCACATAATCCACTCTCGATAATCGTTTCTGATGATTATCAGATTTGTAGACCGCAATTACGACCCATTACATGCGTATAATAATGCAGTAGCACATTTCACTTTGCTATACTTGGTTGAAAAGTTTTTTGCTTTGTTAGCCATTCCACTCATTACAACTTTTCTTTAATCTATAATATTCCAATAAAATATTATATTATATTCCAAAGAATATAATATTTCAATAGAATCGACGATAGAATCAAATTATACGATATAAAATTAAATTATATAAAAGTGTACAGCACTAAATTGTGTTAACAATTACATGTCTATATTCGAATAATTTCAGGGTTAAGAATATAATCTATATAATGTAACACCTCGATTACGTTGTCTCGACAGGTGCTCGAAATGCTGATGAAACTCCATTGACAAATTGTGGACGAAGAAAAATTGCGCAAGCAGTCTGAAGGAAAACCAAGGTGAACAAACAACATTAAACATCTTCAAATGAAAAGAAAATAAATAAAATAAACGCTTACACTTGTACACAAAATGTCGGCTAACGTCGCAACGTTTGTGAAGCATAAGTACATGTACAGAAGAGTGTAAATGATGTAAAACAAGATGTTTAAAAAAATTATACAAAGTAGGTATATTAGGAATACCAGGTAATTAGTATAATACAAACAGAAGACTATTTAAATTCTATGTGAAGAGTCTATGTAAGTAATATTGAATTAATTCCAACTTCCCAATTCCAAAATTTCCAGAGTTCCAAATTTAAAGTTCCAATATTTCCCAATTCCAAAATTCCCAAATTTCCATCTCCTCAATTCCAAAATTCTCAAATTTCCAACTCCCCAATTTCAATATTTCCCAATTTCAAAATTCTCAAATTTCCAATTCCCCAATTCCAATAACCCCCAATTCCAAAATTTCCAAATTTTCAACTCCTCAATTCCAAGATTCCCCAATTCCAAAATTCCCAAATTTCCAACTGCCCAATTCCAATATTCCCCAATTCCAAAATTCCCAAATTTCCAACTCCCCAATTCCAAAATTCCCAAATTTCCAACTCCCCAATTCCAAAATTCCCAAATTTCCAACTCCCCAATTCCAATATTCCCCAATTCCAAAATTCCCAAATTTCCAACTCCCCAATTCCAAAATTCCCAAATTTCCAACTCCCCAATTCCAAAATTCTTAAATTTCCAATTCCCCAATTCCAATAACCTCCAATTCCAAAATTCCCAAATTTTCAACTTTCCAATTCCAAAATTCCCAAATTTCCAACTCTCCAATTCCAAAATTCCCGAATTCTAAAATTCCCAAATTCCCAACTCCCCAGTTTCAAAATTCCCGAATTCTAAAATTCCCAAATTTCCAAATCCCCAATTCCAAAATTCCTAAACTTTCAACTCCCCAATTCCTAAGTTCCCGAATTCTAAAATTCCCAAATTTCCAACTCCCCAATTCCAAAATTCCCAAATTCTAAAATTCCCAAATTCCCAACTCCCCAATTCCTCAATTTCCGAATTCTAAAATTCCAACTATATACCGCCTCAATTTACAAAATAATTCAAAAAAAAACGCTCTCAATAAAAATGTATTAACCAGTATGGAGTATATAACAAACATATTCTTCATATATGATATAATAATAAATATACATTCAACCAATCAATTTATCTAAATTATTAAAAATATCCAAGAGAAATATCGACCCACACTCCAACAGGAGCACAGGGGGTAAAAAATGAGGACACTCCAAAGGCCATGACTACATCCACACTTTATCTAGCAATTTTTCCACCGAGTAAACCCTTATCATCAGCTGCTAGATCGTATCAATATATTTACAACTATGTATAGAGCAAACACAATTTCTCGGCGGATGTCGGAACATGTTGCAACATCGTTAGGAATACCGAAAGAACAGCTATCTCTCGACACCTTTCGCGATTTTATTAATTTCCAGCTGATAAAGTACAGTGGTGAACGATTAAACGACGGCTGCTTACACAAATTAAGTGCGAACATGTTTGAGTGTCGACGAAACGAAAAGTAAAACGTTTGCGTATTAGAAAGCTGGCGTCGGTGCAATCCACTGTTGGCGCGATGCAATTATGTCAAGAATGTTTGCAAACATTATCGTGCAAGATTTCTTCGAAAGAGCCGATTCACCAGATATTAGATAAAAGTATTATTTGATGTACGGATGCTTTTATTGTTCGAAAACATTCTTGTATTCATTTTCTTTCGTGAAGCAGAATCATTAAATTATATTTCTGATTATATAGGTCTATAATTATACTTCTACTAATTATAATGATGTATGACTATTAAATTTTGAACAAATGCTTTATAGTTCTTTTTTTCGCATGATTTATGAGATCTTATCGATTTAGAAGATCTTACCGATTTATGGTTGGTATGTAACGCAAAAAGATATTTATGATTTTAATCAATGAAGATAAATGATTTTAATACACAAAGTGGCTGAAGAAAAATTTTAGAACTTATTTATTTTTTATATTTTTCATCTTTTATTTTTTGCTGAAACTTGAAATGTCTACAGAATGTCATTTTAGAAATTGAATGTAATTGCAAAAGAGGTCAATAAAAAAAAATGAGGACGATGAATTAAAAAAGTAAAAGAAGAGCATCATTTGTTGAAACAAGTCTAAATAGTACTTTCGTGAAAGTTTTGTCATTTAAGTAAAACAGTATGCGGAACAGTTGTTTTCGACTTTCTAGCCGAGTAAATCGTTACACTAATGACCAATCAGGAAACTAATTTACACGATCGATCAACGCTAATTTGTCGTCGTCCATTTGTCCGTTTCTCCTATGAAATTACGCATGTTCTTCAATAACGCGAATGTGCATAATGCAGAGAATTTTCTAATAATAGTATGTGTTGTGTAAAGAACGCATTCTTTAGTAACGTAAGTATGTGTGATGCAAAGAAGTCTTTATAGGATATGCAAATTTTTGTGTAATACAAATTTTTGTAACATATGTGTGACATGTGGAAAATTTTGTAACATGTGTATGATACATGAACATTTTTATAACGTATGTATGATACATGGGAATTTTTGTAACATATGTGTGATATGTGGAAAATTTTGTAACATATGTATGATACATGGAAACTTTTATAACATATGTATGATACATGGAAATTTTTATAATGTGTATATGATACATGGGAATCTTTATAGCATATGTATGATACATGGGAATTTTTGTAACATATGTGTGACATGTGGAAAATTTTGTAACATATGTATGATACATGGAAACTTTTATAACGTATGTATGATACATGGGAATTTTTGTAACATATGTGTGATATGTGGAAAATTTTGTAACATATGTATGATACATGGAAACTTTTGTAACATATGTATGATACATGGAAATTTTTATAATGTGTATATGATACATGGGAATCTTTATAGCATATGTATGATACATGGGAATTTTTGTAACATATGTGTGACATGTGGAAAATTTTGTAACATATGTATGATACATGGAAACTTTTATAACGTATGTATGATACATGGGAATTTTTGTAACATATGTATGACACATGGGAATTTTTGTAACATATGTGTGACGTGTGGAAAATTTTGTAACATATGTATGATACATGGAAACTTTTATAACGTATGTATGATACATGGGAATTTTTATAGCATATGTATGATGCATGGAAATTTTTATAGCATATGTATGACACATGGGAATTTTTTTAACATATGTGTGACATGTGGAAAATTTTGTAACATATGTATGATACATAGAAACTTTTATAACGTATGTATGATACATGGAAATTTTTATAGCATATGTATGATTCATAGAAATTTTTATAATGTATATATGATATGTACATGGAAATTTTTATAACATATGTATGATACATAGAAATTTCTGTAGCTAATGTATAATATAAAGAAATCTTCATAACATATGTATAATGCAAGGAAATCTTCATAACATATGTATATGTCTGTATGGTATATCATCAAACTTTAAGTGCTCACAATATTCAAAAAGTTAAATAAACATCCTTAAAATAACACTCAACAAAACAACTTGCACTGCGATCACATAAATTTGAATCTTTCAAATTATATATTGATACTTTCACAAATATGAATGTTTCTCCAAATTAAACTTTGAATTAATTTTTGAAGACTTGTTACTCGGTACAAATTGCAAAAACAGATGTATATGTATGCAGAAACGGTACATTCCTCAAAAAAATATATTATATTTCCCCACAAAATGTATAACCCTCCACATCATACATGTATAATATATTCATAAAAACATGCATAAAAACCACTTAAAAATTGCAGCAAATTACAAGTACTATTTATAAACCTGTTTATAATATTACCACTCAGCATGATCCATTTTACAATTTTGTAACCGGTTTGTATCATTAGTTTTATTTTCCGTGTAATTGAGGTCCACTTATCGCGTTCACCATCTTTCTAATCTATACTTTACCGTATCAAATTGTGATAGCCACTCGTTTAAATAAAAATAAAGGGAATAGGTTATTAATCTCGATTTCGATGAAACGTCCCTGATATTTCTGTCTCGCTCGGTTCACACCGAGTGTCGAAAACAGTTAAAAATGTGCGAGAAATGTTGGTGTAACGGATTACGCGGTTCATTGAGCCGTACTGAATGCTTAAAATCAAGGACGGAATAATAAATTCTGTGGCATCCGATACCGGTGAAACAGTTTCCGCTGGGAAACCAGAAGAACGGTAGAATTCACCAAGAATTTAGGTACAGCGTATTTTTCTCTTGGTTTATCAGTTTAGTGACTTCGGAACAGCTTTCTCTAGCAGACACGTTTGCAAACTTGAGACACGTTTGCAAACTTGATTAGTTCTCGTAAAAATCCTGGTGGCAGGTGAGATATAGGACATGTAGATATGGTAGGTTTCATGTGAGATGCTATAGGTATCATGCAAGGTATTCTGGGTATTGTGTAAGGTAGATTTTTCATTTGGAAGGGATCTGGAGATTTAGATATTGGGAAATTTGAGATTTGCAAAATTTTGGGATGTGCAGATTTGAGAATTGAGAAATTTGAGAATTGGGGTTGGCAATTAGGAAATTAGGGAGTGTGGAAATTTGGGAATTTGAGGATTTAGGGAAGTGGGTTTGAGAATTGGGAAAATAGGGAGTGTGGGGATTTGAGAATTTGGGGATTTAGGAAAGTGGGTTTCAGAATTAGGAAATTAGGAAATGTGCAGATTTGAGAAGTGGGAAATTAGAGAATGTGGAGATTTGAGAATTAGGAAATTAGGGAGTGTGGGGATTTGAGAATTTGGGGATTTAGGAAACTGGGTTTGAGAATTAGGAAATTAGGGAATGTGGAAATTTGAGAAGTGGGAAATTAGAGAATGTGGAGATTTGAGAATTGGGAAATTAGGGAGTGTGGAGATTTGAGAAGTGGGAAATTAGAGAATGTGGAGATTTGAGAAGTAGGAAATTAGGGAGTGTGGGGATTTGAGAATTTGGGGATTTAGGAAACTGGGTTTGAGAATTAGGAAATTAGGGAATGTGGAAATTTGAGAAGTGGGAAATTAGAGAATGTGGAGATTTGAGAAGTAGGAAATTAGGGAATGTGGAAATTTGAGAATTAGGAAATTAGGGAGTGTGGGGATTTGAGAATTTGGGGATTTAGGAAATTAGGTTTGAGAATTAGGAAATTAGAGAATGTGAAAATTTGAGAATATGGAGCTACGGAGAATTGAACCTTGAGAAATTTAAGAAAGTAAAGAATTAGAAAATTTGAAAATTACAAGATTCGCAAATTAAAAACAGTAAAAAATAATAGGAAGTACTAGTTAATACTAGAGTTAAAAATTTTTAAAATTACAAATTCCATTTGCAAAATTTACTGTCCCTAATGTCCCTAATGTCTCTGAAATCAAAAGCAAATAACAATTGCATACCAAATAACAAAAGGAACGTTCCTCATGCAATGTAAGCATAGAACGCACCCTAGTGAGAATGTATTAGAGTCAGAGATCGCCATTGAGCGGCATAAAAGACGGTCACGATGCAAAGAACGTGAGTGCGAGCACGCGTAGCTCGTAGGAACACGCGGCGGGCATCGCGGCACGCGATTTGCGCAAACGTCTTGATCGCCCGTCTACCAGGCTAACATAAAAGCGGAGCTGTGCATACGCAACACCACGTGACCGGTGCGCGACACACGCGTGCGTGATCGGCACGTGTGGGTGTGCGTGTCGAGTTGCGCGCCGTTCCACACCACTTGCCACCACGTGTGCGCGGATACTACGCGATCGAGGAACTTCTCATCGATTCTCAGAACCGCTTTCATTCATCCTTTTCGTTAGTCTTTCTTCTTTCGACAGTGTACGAAATTCAACAGTGCCTCACTATTTTTATATTCAAAATTTTATTTGTATAAAATATTCCAAATTTTATTCGTGTTTATTTGTATAAAATATTCAACATTTTATTTTTGTTATGTTAAATTTAGTTAAATTGGTAATTTGCTGTTTTTGGTGATTTGTAAAGTTGAAGTTAGTACATTAGATAATACATTGGTTAGCATATTATTATTTCTGATATTGAAAATGTAGAGTAAGGTTATACTTATGTTAATAAAATTTAGTTACAGTGATAAAAATTTAATTACAGTGATTATTTGATATTTTCATGTACTCAGTTCATCAACATTTTGATCTATGTTATAAAAAATTCCCTAGTACATTACAATTTTATTCTCATATTTCACATATGAATTGAAATTAAAATTTATATAAACACTAGTCTTATTAAACTCAGCACTTGGTTCAATAAATCTAGTGCCTGTCCGTTAAGCTACAGTGCACTCACGAGCAACTTTGAACAAAAATTTCTGCCTTATTTTAGAAAGTTGCTTTTGTAAAATTATTACCTCTGATGTGTTCTATAAATGCAGGAAGTTTGAATCAAATTGGTGTTTCAAAGGTTGCGAGATGTTCTTGTAAAATTATAAAGTTAATACGTTTGCTTTGTAATGTAAAAAATGATGTATAATCATCTTTGAGATATGTGGTTAGTAATAATATTATTAATGTAACAACTTAAGAATAAACTGGCACATAAAAAAATAATAATTGCAAGTAAAATTGTATTCTATATCAGATGACGCACATACTACGTCCTCCATAAGACGTTCATGTAAATTTCAAAATTTTTAACAATTTAAAAGTTTGCAAATCTGAAATAACATCAATCAATACTTCCTCAAGTTACTCGAATTAATCGATACTTGATTTCAAAAAGAAGACCGACAATAATTTCTTTCCTCCAAAAAAGACAAACCGAGTATCATGCAATAATTTTTAAATTCCCGCTCAATATCGAGTATAATTCGAAAGCGTCCTTTACAACCTAGAAAAGAAAAGGAAAGAGATAGACAATACGGGTAACGTGTCCCTGAACTCGATACTTTCGCCGCCATTGTGCGCTCATTGCAAAAGGATTTTTGCAACCAAGCTGTAACCTACGTGCGCACAGTTATGCTTTAAAGCGAGCCAATAAATTAATGTTACCAGGGTAGCAGCAACCTAGGAGTGTGGTCGACGTACTTTTGCAAAAAACCTATTATTAACATACTGCCCTGTTCTGTATGCAACAATGTCTCAACATTACTTGCAGTTTAACAATGATTTTGCAACAACATCGTCTCGCGTGCGGCAGCCCCGTTGTAAACGTTCGAACCCGGTCACGAAACGTCCGCATGAAATTCCGGTTTCCGTGTAACGAGAAAACAGACTTTGCCGTCCTGTAAATTCTTTCTCTTGGAGCCAGCGTCGCTTCTTCCGTTTTCGAACTGGCAGGAAAAGTTCCTCTCCTTTTATGCTGCCTTGATCTTTGAGTTTTGCATGCTTGTCTTTTTCTTCTTATTCTTGCGTGTAACTTACGACGGTTCTCTGTTAACGGTGATTAGGGTACTTGTTACATTTGGTACTTCTTAGGACTTGATTAGGGGAGGACGCATCAGGTGCGTCGTTGGCTCCTCCGGTTCCATCGGTTACAGCGCGATGACTCATCCGGTGAATCCGTATTGAATAATTGCATTTGGATCGTAGATTTTTCGTTCATACATTACACCGGGATTAGGTTTTTAAATTCACAAATTTTACAATTTTTAAATTTCTAAATTTTTAAATTGGTAAATTAAGAAGTGTACTTTAGGAATATTCAAAGTTACTAATTAGGAATTTAGGAACTCTCAGATGTTCAATTTTATAAGCACAGAAATCTAAATACGTTTGAACTTTATTTTTAAGTTCGTCTCATTACATTACCCTGACTATTACATTTTATCGTGATGACGCACCAGATGCGTCGTTACCTTGCAAACACATTTACATTCCATTCAAGATATTTGTACTAATTGTTAAAAATAAATGAATGTTAATTGCCTCCACTCAAAATGTCTACCAATCTAATTTAAATTTAAATCAGCACACCCTGTTTTCGAAATAAACCGCCCACTGCAGAGTCAAGGGTTGATTCAGAACGACGCGTGGCAGAGATAGGCGTCAATCGGAATTCCACTTTCCACGTGGGGCATATTTCTTGCCTTTTGTCCAGTCTCGGAAGCGAACAGGGCTATCGGTGTGCTCATAAATAAGGCATAACCGTGAACTTAGCGTAGGCGAGGTATCCTTGCTCGTATGCGTTCACGAGCAAGAAGACGTGTGCCCTCTTCTGCTTCTTGTGTACACGAGGGTAAAAAGAGCCCACTGACGAACCGAGAAAAAAGCCACCGCGAAGTAGCCACTTAGAGGGGACGCTTTTAGCTCGGTGCCTCTAGGCGAGCGTTATTTTCCGTGAATTTATCTGGTTAATGTTTCAGGGAGGGTTGCCTGCTTGGATGGTACTTCGTGATTGAGTAGATTAAACAGGTAGGTGGAGTCGTTTTTATTCTCGTTTTTTTTCAACTTTCGCACCTCCGCCGACGCGAGGTGTCATTCATAGCTGCGTGGAATTTTTACACCCACTTGTGGAGCTGAGAGGGGTGAAGTTAGTCACTGAGGGTTTCGACGAGTTATTTATGAAAAATATTTTGTGACGAATTGGAGTGGCATGTTGGCAATGTAAGAGTCCATGAAAATTTGCATGCCTCTGAATTTCTTTTGTAAAATTGATGGTCTATGGATTTTAAAATTTGAAGAGCCATCTGTAAATGAGCTTACTCTGTAAATGCTTACTCGTTAACGATGGAGTTGTGTAATACTCCATAAATGCATCGAAGAAGAATAATGATATTCCTATTTTTAACAGAGATGTGTATTCTAAACGTGTAAGTCTATAGAGATTAGATAATTTACGGTCCAATGGTGAGACGAATTAGCGAAACTCTTTCTTATTCGCGAATTTTAGTCAATAGACGAACCCGAATGATTTCGTTCTCTTGTGCCAACCATACAATATCCACGAATTTGCATAACACGTCCTCGTTACCGAGAAATGCGAGTGCTCGCAGAAAAGAAACGGTAAAGGAGTACCATGGCAAGAATAAAAGAAGAATCGTTGTCAGCTACGTGGGAAACACAAATTTTTTGAAAATCCGGCTAACGGTCAGTTCGCACGTATTATATCGTCTTCCCTTTACAAAGTGTGTTGCTTCCATAAAAATGAAAAAGAAGAGGATACAAAGGATGACCGTAAGCTCGTAGATAGGTAGACTCTCATGGACGATGAAAGGGATGCAAATGAGAGCGTTAATCGTCGTTATGGATATTCGTAATAAACTCGATGCAAGGAAAATGACTTTCAATCAAAAGATTACGTTTTATCGCTTAATGCACCAATATCCATTCATACTTAAACTTAAACTTAATTTGAGTTAGCCTTATTAATGAAACCTTAAGTTTGTCTAACGTTATTTATAAAGCTTTAAATTGACCTAACCTTATTTATAAAATCTTGAGCTGGTCTAACCCTATTAATAAAAGCTTAATTTAACCTAACCTTATTAACAAAAGCTTAATTTGACCTAACCTTATTTATAAAAGCTTAAATTTGATTAACATATGTTAGGTTAAGCTTAATCTAACCTAACCTATGCTAGGTCACTTTAATCTTTTATAAGTAAAGTTAGGTCAAATTAAACTTTTGTTAATAAGGTTAGGTCAACTTAAGGATTTAAAAATTAGGTTAGATCAATTTAGGGTTTTATAAATTAGGTTAGGTCAACTTAAGCTTTTATAAATTATGCTAGGTCAACTTAAGGTTCCTAAAACAACCCTATGTTAATTCAACATTTATAAATAAGGGTAGACCGACTTCCAAGTACGATCCTACGCGTAAAACAGTTAGATGTGAATTATAGATAAGTTCAAGTGGACTTTTTCTATGGTGCACTCTAACTAGTTTTTATTCGTAAGAATCTTTTCTTCTGAGAAAAAGACGTTCCATTTAAAAAACAAAATTAATCATTAACTCTTGCAAATGCCTCTACTTCTCAAGCTAATATATACATCATGCGACGCTCCATTTAACACCATTTTGTCTAATGATATTCCTTTCTATTTTTTACAGCTTTACAGTTATAACTTGGTTCAGTTACATAGAAAACTCTGCACTGGTCCATATGCAAACATCAGATTCTTCTGGGGCACAAGAAGTCCAACATTTAATGGGAACATTCGCGGGCGGCAATTAAGCAATACTCGGTTCGTCGGTTACTTTTAATTGTTCTTAACGAGGCTAAACACGGACGTGGTCCACGTCACGGCGCATAACAATGAATAACGGTTGCAGTGAACGAGTCCGTTTACTTTTGTTCCCTATTGTCACCGACAACGACAATAAGCCGACCACGCAAGGGCCCAAGTGCGTATCATTGACGTGCGAAACTCGCGTTTACAAATATAATTCTATATAAATTCACAGAATATCGTGTTTTCTTCGAGAAACGAGTACTTACGTATATTCAAAAATATAACGTGTTTATGTACACACGATAGTATCAATCGTTACGTAAAGAATCGATAGAATATGTAGACAACTAATCGATAGGGGTGCGTTTAATCGAAGATGAACGCGTAAATAAATATCCCTTTAGATTTTTATAGCGACTCAGAATTTGTTTAAATTGTGAGGATAATATAAATTTTATGTATACATTGATCATAATCTCTAATTAACATTTAACAATTAGCGTTATGTAATTTTCATGATTACGTGGTATTCTACGTCTTTGAACAAAAATATATTAACCGAATTTTATAATCGTAAGCTTACTATGTACTAAAAATATAATGTTCGGATATAATATTCTATCTGTCAATAATTGTTACGATTTCCAATTTTGTAAATTTGACAACGCAACTATGGACGCGAAGTGCGTCGAATAAAAAAGCGCGGGTTTCGAACAGCGACGCGAAGTAAGCCGCGGTCCGCGCGAAGCAACGCGCTCGAATTTCGCGAAGACATTTGGAAAAGCATTCACTCACCGTCAACTCGGCATTTCGTCCAACATCATTGGAGTGTCGCCGATGGAAACCCGTCACGCTCGAAAATATCGTCGACACAATCATGCGGGTACGGTGTTTCACTGGTCACGTTTATATCGAATGTCAGAACGACGAGAAACCATAAACATCGCGTAAAAACCAAGAGAAAAAAGTTTTGTGCGTCTCTCGTTACGGGACGATGTGCTCACTATACTTTTTAATATAAATGCAACTTAAGTGTTAAGTTAGATTTGACAGTTAACGCTCCTTTCGAACGATTCGCGAAACACACCTGACCGATGGTCGAACCATACTGAGCCAGTCGCACTCGCGAATCTCCCACTAGATTACTCCTACCCCCCACCCCCTGCGCACTACGCAGGTCAAATCATGCGCGCACCCCTTGGCGGATCTTTTTGAAAAATTAAATATATTGCATATTTATCAACAACGTTTTTATTACTTACACTTACGAAGTTTTTATTTTTAGTACACTTTATTACTACATCTATAAGCTACTATTAGCCTATATCTATAAGTAGATTTGTTTTATGGAACTGTTAATCTTAACTACTATTATCATATTTTATAAAATAAACCAGTCATAAAATTATAAAGTACATGTACGTCTTTTAATTCTTAATCAAGGAAACTCTAATATAATTCTTACATTGCATAATTAAGATAAATATTTTTAACCAGATGACAAGGTATGCTGGAATCACGAGCAACGTTTCAAAGGCAATAAGAATGGCGGAGAGATAAGCAAACCTTAACGCAGCATGAGGAATACCACGCGAATAGAATACGCCGTGAAAGACTGAAACACGATAAAGTACAAAAAGGACCGTAATCGAGAGAAGCATAAAGTACATAAGTATGTATCAGCCTGCAATTTACTGGCCATTGAATTTGTTTAACGCGTAAACTGAATGCTTTCGTCGTGGTCCACGGTTGCTTTCCGCGTGTTTATTCACATATGCATCTACGTATAGGGTGTTTCGTTAACGAACGCAACAAACATTTCTTCTGGGAAAATTTTTAAACTTAAAAATTTAGGAATTTAAAAATGTTCAACTTTGCAAGTTGATGAACTTTAATGAGCATAGAAGTCTTAAACTTTAGTCTTCAATTTTTGGAGAATACTTTCAGAAATGACCTCGCTTTGTATTATTATCCCACTTGTTTAAATTTGTAGAAACAGTTGTGATGGTGGGAAACACCCAGTATGTTTCCCATAGAATCAGGCGCGAACTACTTTCCTTCGGTACCTATGATCTTGCGCTTTAATGATATACCTCTCGCACACTATCGTATACATTATTCCCGAGGGTGTATACAGATTATGATACCTGTACGATTATAAAACCTTCGAGACAGGCAGTTATGAGTCACGCTTACGGTGCACAAGGGACCCTCAGGTGGATAGTATAAATGTTAATATCGCTCGTTTATTATAAAGCGTAGAACGCTACGCACCGTGCCGGGGGCTAACAGAAGATACTATTTATGTCGTTACAACGTGCGTTGCTCCTTTCGTTCGTTTTGTTACTTTCATTGAGCGAAACACCAGAAGCATGTGTTAAAACGCTCGAACCCCCATTACATAATCAGGTATTTTCCAGAAGGTCAAGTAACTTTTTTGCGTTAATTGTCGGATGATTGCACCCTTTGAGGACCAACAACCCGTAAACGTACCTACGGCCGACAATGACGTTGCAAAAAAAAACACACGAACGCTGCTACCCCGATCTCGTTAGACTTTGTGTCTAAAGAAAAATTTCTATTCGTGTGATACCATTTTTTATACTAGTTCAATAGTTACACTAGTAATCATTGTTTTACAGTTTAGTTATAAATACAGTTTAGTTTAGTTAGTTATACTGACAGGTGTATATTTTACAGAATCACTATTGTAATTTTATATTTGTTTCTACTAATTAGGTGGAGGGTTATGAATGTAAAGATCCAACGGCATAAATCTACTCACAGAAATTAAAGTATATCTTCAAATTTTAGAAAGTTAAAAATTTTCAAGTTCAAAAGTTAAATATAAAATTATATAGAAAAATTTAAGTTCGCGTCTGACATTAGCAGAGGTTTAAAAAAATTGATTACCCTTTCTCAAGAAGAGTTTGGTTCGTTCCGGTCGAGACTATAAATCATCTATTTAAACTGCTTATTACGTTCGTTTTTATTGTTCGGTTTCGAAGTGGAAGTTCCTAGAAGAAGGTGAGAAACCACTTTCTCGTTGTATTGATGTCGCTATCACTTGAGAGATCGCCGGTCGAAATACATTTCGTATCGTCGATCAATTTTTCAGCAGCTGAAACAGCTTAATTCAATCGCAGTGGGACAATGTATCCGTTGCAAATGTCGACATTCCCGGCAACGATCTCTTTCTTGTCTGCACGATCCTCCTCTGTGGCATGGCTCTCCCACATTCGGTTCTAACCTGACCGCATTCCATGAAGAATCTGTGTCTCCGCCTATCAGAATGCATTCGCATCGTTTTCGATGCGCGAAACTTCTGCAGCAATGACGCATACATCGTTTGCGACAATCTCGAATCCTTTCTTCTGCGAATATGCGTGTTTAATGGCGAAAAGTCAGAGGATACGTTGTACGCATTGGCGTAACGGAGATTTTTGGGAGTTGAAACCATCACACGTTTTATCGCCATTACTACTGTTTATGTTTCGTATATTCATATTCACTATTTCTCTATTTGGAAATTTTTGTATTCCTAAATTTCCATATTTTCAAATTTCCAAATTTCTTAAATTCTACATAAATTCTTCAAAGTCCCAAAATTTTCAAATGTGTAAATCTTTCAATATTTAATTTTTCAAGCATCCATCTTACCCAAGTTAAAAATTGGAAAACCTCCGAATTTTCAAATTCCTTGCGCGATATACAGGGTGCCTCACAAGTGTAGGTCCCTGAAATAGACAGTGAATTCTGAATAAAATTTTCCTTTGCAAGAATAGGGTTTGAAGCTCCATTTTTGAATTAAGGAAAAACATGGACCAATTATATTGCCACGCGCTATATCCCTCCATTCAGATAAACCTGCTTTCTAGGGGGTCTCGATGCACATCTAGTTATGCAAATGTTGATAAATACCACCGCAGAATTTATATCATTGAAGACTCAGTAAATTACAGAGACTGCAATAACACTATTATCACATAACTGATCAATATACAATGTTTACTTCGAAATAATAGCTTCTGTATATCTCTATGTCCAAACAAATTGTTCTCATTTTCTGCTCAAGGTTGGCTACCACATTTATTTGAAAAGTAATACAAGTTGGTTCTAAGAAGTTTTATTAAAGACGTCATAAAAGTCTGTGCAAATCGCAGAGAGAGTCTGCGAAGCACAACGCGGCGGTATCGGGTAACAAAAAACAAGAGCAAAGTTAAATAACTCATGAAAGCAGCTCCGTACGATGAAAATAAAATACAATTTCATCTTAGTTCGCTCGTAAAAACCGTTCAACGGTTTAACCGACGAAGTGAATCGTCAGCTTTTTTCGAGAAGGGATAATGTCATAATTAAAATGAATAATATGTTCGCGACACTGTTCTTGTTTCTCGTCTAAGAGATTACGGTTGGGTACAGAAGGGACTCTACGTCACTTCCTGAGGAACACGGTCACGAGAAATTGCGGTCTACGAAAGAACTCGATAAAGCCGCAAACCGCACGATTGTCCTTGATAACCGGGTAATGTATTTCAGTGAAATACTTTCCATTTGTCATCTCCGTCGAAAGGGATAACTACGTTATTTCCGTGAGAAGCTTATTTTGCAAGTGTCATTTATCCATTCGCGGAAACCAACATTTTATTTACAATAATATTCTACGAATTGTACAAATATTTACGAAATAAGCAACTACATTGTTCACAAATAAAAAGGAATTTTTTATCCAGTAACAATTTGTTATGATATTAACTTCGACCTATACTGCATAACACAAAATCAGCACACTGTATTGAAATGTTAATAACATACACATTTAACAACTTTATAATTTATTATTACAGTTGAGGTGTTTTTAGAGTCCAAAATATTTCAGAAAATGTAAAATAAAATCATCGATTGCACCTGAAAGTTAAAGATGTAAACAGAAAGTTAGTAGAGAAGATTGGCATGTGTTCAGACAGTATACAATACAGCAGGATTTTATTAATTCCGAAGACGCATATTGAGTGTTCGAATAAAGAGAAGACAAAGGAGACAAGTTTCCATGTAACCCTTCATCTTCTCCCTCCAATTATCGAAACGCGACTTTGATGGCATTTCAATCGCCACGGCGCCTGTATTACGCGAAGCACGAAGAATCTTTTGTGTTAAGAAGGGTTCGCACGCGCCCTTTGTTCGACGATGCGTACACGCGCTTCGTTTGCATAAAACGCGTGGATGACTCAGTGTCGCCTTGCGTTGTATAGTGTGAGCATAACGCAATGAACGCACCTGCTTTAAATTCATTGGCGTAACTATTATAGATAGGAACTGGGGTGGTCCCCACTTCACGCGCTTAAAAATATGGACCTCCCCATTTGGCTTAAATTAGGTTATTTAGCTTGCTAATAAAATATACTTTATACTTAGTAATAGGAAAATACAAAAATTTAAAAAATTATGAAGGTTCAAATTATCAAGTATGTAAATTCTCAACTCCCAAAATATTCAATTTCTAAGTTCTAACTTCTTGGAATTTTAAATTCGTAAACTTCCACATTCTCACTTTGCTAAGTTCTCAAATTTCTGGAACCTCAATTGCAAGATTTCCAAAACCCTGATTTCCAAAATTCCTCTTAATTCAGTGCGTACCTGTCGATAGACGTAGAGTCTATCAAACATCCAGCAAAAAATTCGCATTACGCCAGTGTATATCCTTTCTTCCGGCCCGTGGATTTTCTAACGCGTCTGCAAGCCGTGGTCATCGGCATTAGACAGTCGATATTCCCGCCTCGTGCGACCGGAACAATGAAAATCCAGTGGAATACAATGCGAGTCACGGCGACCATGCGGACACGCGGCCTCGCCTGTATGTGTCTCAGAATGTCCCACACAAAGACGAAAAGGCGGAAACATCGGAGACGATAATAACAGAAAGAAAAGGAATCAATAGCCAAGAATCAAAAAGGAGAAAAGAAAGGAGTAGCAAAGGAATCGACGATAAAGCAAAGGGCAGAGCAACGTGCACGCATGATTTACGTGCATGGACGATCGGCTGCATAATTTATCGACGGATCGAGGGCGCATGCGCCGTTGCCCCGTACGCGATTACGCATGCGCCGTTGCCTCGTACACGATTACGCATGCGCACTGACCAAGAATACGCAGCCTCTGCGCAATCGATCACTGTCCACCTCGACCGATGACGTTAATGAGGACGATCGGTACTTAGCGATACTTTAACCTGCTAACCATTGCGGCCGATTACGTGTGCCGTTTGTTTGTGCAACGGAGAAATCATCTAGCCCCCATGAATAAAGATGTTGCGTATCTTGACGAGGGTCGGGCGAAAATTTCGAGCTACTGACTGGGCGTGTGCTTCCTTTTTTTATTTGCAATTTTAATTCGCGATTGACCTTCGACGGATTAATCAGCGAACGCGTGTAGGATGACAAGTGGCAGCGACGTTTTCTTATTGTTATCATAGGTGGGAAATGAAGGATTTTATTCTGTATAATCATACTTAAATTTTTGCAAAATTGTATCAGTTATAAAACTTGATATATGAAGAAGTGTTGTTGTCATTCATTTAATGCACAGTCGTAGCATTTTCAGTTGTAAAATTATTTAACTAACAATCATGTTTGACCACGACGTGCTAATTTATATAAACATAAAAATTGTTATTACAAGCGTATAACAAACAAGTCATATCCCACGATGAAAACTATATATTCTACATAAACATGATCGATGCAATCTGCAGCAAATAATGACCACGTAACATTCTCGCTGATCCACGAATCCGATGGTACGGCAAGCACGATGTTTCCTAGCAGCAATAGCGATCGATAAAGATCCGCAACTGTGTCCGGGAATTAAAACGAATCCGGAAAATGTTATCTCGTTTCGTACAACCGTCAACAAATAAATCGACGTGCACCTCTTCGCAGAATAAATCGCACGCGATCTTTATTTGTTTAGCAGTCGCGAATGAGACGTATGTACGCGCAGGAACGGTCGTCGAAAAACACGGGAGGAAACCACGATCGATCAATGTCATTCTACATGATCACACGGATGAGCATGATTGGCACACCAGTTCACCGCGGTAGCTGTTTCAAACGTTCACGAGGGAGAAATAATCTGTTTACCGGAAAGAATTATGGCGAGGCGTGAGCTTTCGCACGGAAGTGGTCATTGAACGACAGACGTTCGTTTAATGGCCTTGCGACGGCGACAGAATGCAAGTAGTAATTGAACACCGTGCTCAAGCGGGTATCAATCCTGCGGTTCGTTCATCAAAGATTATTTTACACTTCGCTATATATTGCCGTTTGTAGGTGGACATGTGCTAGAGGGGAGCTGTGTGCGAGGAGTGAGGACAGTTTTATGGAGAGAAGAGTTGAGGGATTTGGGGATTTGGAGAGGTGGAAATTGGAAAATTTGAATTTTTAGGGATTTGGGATTGGGGGATGTAGAAATTGAGATATGTGGGAATTGGGGAATGTGGGAATTGGGAAATGTGGGAATTGGGGAATGTGGGAGTTGGGGAATGTGGGAATTGGGGAATGTGGGAATTGGGGAATGTGGGAGTTGGGGAATGTGGGAGTTGGGGGATGTGGGAATTGGAGAATGTGGGAATTGGGGAATGTGGGAATTGGGGAATGTGGGAATTGGGGAATGTGAGAATTGGGGAATGTGGAATTTGGGGAATGTGGGAATTGGGGAATGTGGAATTTGGGGATTTTGGGAATTGGTGAATGTGGAATTTGGGGAATTTGGGAATTGGGGAATGTGGGATTTGGGGAATGTGGGAATTGGGAAATTTGGAATTTGGGAAATTTGGAATTTCGGAAATTTGGAATTTGAGAAATTTAAAATTTGGGAAATTTGGAATTTGGGAAATTTGGAAGTTGGGAAATTTGGAATTTAGGAAATTTGGAAGTTGGGAAATTTGGAAATCTAGAAATTTGAAAATTTGATAAATTACAAATCCTCAAAAAATTTCAAACTAATCCCCAAAAAAATCCAGATAATTAACACCAGACAATTACAACTAACACTCTAAAAAAAAATTAACTTCTAAGCACTAACAATTATCAGATAAACCAGATAAGGATAACGATAGCGCTGTAAAAAGAAGAATTAACTGCAACAGCAAAGAGTAGCATAAAGAACTAAAATCCGCAAAAAGTGTGGTTAAAAATGTCAACAATCTGGAAGTCGCATGAAACATTCATGGGCTAGTCAAATGAATCTCGGACAATGAGTCGGAATTTGTACCCGTGCATATCTTTGCCTATGGTTAAGCTACACCCACGACTTGCTACGAGCTGAACGATAATAAAGCTTCCGGTCTGGTCGCGCCAGCCGCAGGGACAGAAAACAAAACGCCAGAGGAAGAGAAAATTATTATTCCTATACCGCGCGGCGCGTGTACAGAGTTAGGTACACGAACCGGATGCAACGCGTTTGATTTACTTCGTCTACACCTGGCCGTCATCAACCCCTGGATGCGCCCTTAATTAGCTTCCATTTCGATTGCAGTTTACTCTTGGCAAGAAATCTTGCTTTATTTGTTCGTTTAATTGGGTCAGTTTATCTCCGATAAAAATTATGAAATGACTTTTTTTTAAATAGGGAACATTAATTTAATGGGGAATATTCATTTCATTTGAGAAATTATATTAGTGCGATTTGAAGAAAATTTTGGGCAGTGTATTTGGTTTTATTGATTGATGGAATTGTTATTGGAAATTGATGTGCTGTTAACAATAAGAGTGGTGGAATTTCAATTTTTTTATTAGTCGAAGAATTTCTATTTTTCACTTTTTATGTTTTGTAAAATAAAGTAACTTAAAATAAGCTTAACCTTACCAGAGGTTTTTGACTCTTAGGTTAAATTTAAACTAAGTTCTTGTAAATATTCCTAGAAATTTCACGAACACTTATGCAGTCATAGTTTAAAATTATTGTTTACTGTCAATGTTTTATATAAAAAACAATGTGGGTACAAGAAAAATGTTTATCGTGAAATGCGATAACTGCGATTACTCATAATTTCTTTCCACGTGAGATTAGATCTAGCTGTAACTTGCTAGTAATTGATAGTGATCGTTATAACAATTGTTGGCGTCTTTATGATGGAGTCTTTATTTTCAGTAAAAAATAAAAAATGATAGAATCTTTATTTTTTGTAAATAATAAACAATGATGCTGTCTCTATTTTCAGTAAAAAATAAACAATGATGATGTCTTTATTTTCAACAAAAAATAAAAAATGATAGAATCTTTATTTTTTGTAAATAATAAACAATGATGCTGTCTCTATTTTCAATAAAAAATAAACAATGATGATGTCTCTATTTTTTGTAAAAAATAAAAAATGATGGTGTCTTTATTTTCACTAAAAAATAAAAAATGATGATGCCTCTATTTTCAGCAAAAAATAAAAAATGATGGCGTCTCTACTTTCACTAAACAAAAAATTTTGTAAGAAAAGAAGAAAGAATGAATCCCTCATTCTTAGTGAAATTACCGAGAAAGAAATGAAAACTTTCATTCCGAGTTACTGACAAGAACTCAACCAAAAAAACAAGATATAAGATTTACGTAAAATAAATCCAACGCCGCAGGAAAACTTACCCCCTCGCTCTGATCGAAACTCGCGGGCTTAACATCGGCGAGTGTAACGTCCACATAAAAGATGGAATTCGTTTCCCGGCGAAACTGCATGATTCCGTTGCGTGAATCAATAACCTGTTGCCTCGCCGTAAAGAACAATGAAACTCATTTTCCTCATTCCTCATATCATTATTCCCTGAACATCTCTCGCGTTGCACAACTCCTGATTCGAACACTTCATCTTCACGTAAACTTCATGTGTGGAACACTTTAACGAGTCTACATACTTTAACGAATCCACATACTTTAACAAATCTACATTAAACGTACTAATCAAGCGCGCAGTTTCATGTTACATTAGTTAACACGAACATAAGAACGATTCGAGATGACATGTTTGCCGCGAGAATTGTAAAGAAAGTTACAAGTGTAGGAAGGAGACATTTGGTAGTTCTTTTCGCGACGGTAGCCCCGTGAAAACTGGAAAGCGAAACGTTAATCGCACACCTCTCTCGTTTCTGTACGCAACACACACGTACCCCTACCCTCACAGAAATTCGTTCCTCTCCTCCTCGATACGATAGCCCCCCTAGCAGTCAATTAGTGACTCCCTTAATTCGTCATCCCCTTGAAAGTCACGGTGAAATCATATCGCCCCGAGCTCAACTACGATTACGCGTTATCTCAAAGTACTTTGATATTAAGGGACGCCATGGTGCTTTTTATGATCTTTTTTTTATCTCAACAATCAACGTAGTTAAATTGTTAATAAAGAATTATAGAGATATGAGGTATTTATAAGGAAATTGTTAGATTTTGTTGCTGAAGCCTCATATGGATAATCAAGTACTCCATCAGCCATGCATATGTTTTTTTTGTTTTAATAAAAATGTCACGAAACTACTACAAACTATAATAGAAATGTTATAGAACTGCCATAAGTTACTATTCTTTCAATATTTATTATTATTGCAATTTTAATATTTAATATTTCAATATTTATTATTATATCGATTTACTTTTGTAAAATAAAAATTTTGTACATATTGAAGATTGCGAAAGAAAAATTGTATAAAGCTTATTAGGGTAAAAAATTGTAATGAAATTAAAAATTTGTACAGCTAAGTAAAATTTTGATGAAGATGAATTTTAAGTAAGTAAGATTTTGATGAATGAAAGATTGTGATTCAAAGTAGAATTTGAGTGTCCATTGTTATATAAGGAGAAAGAGTTTATGAAATTATTAGTTGATCTCAAAAAGCACTGGACCGATTTTCACGAAACTTTCACTATTTGCTTTCTTATAATCTCTAAATGATTATCGGCTATGAATCGTTCAGCAATGTCATTGTCATTAGAAAAAGAGAAATAGATCATTGGGTTAAATTATTTTTGCATTGACACTGTTGCGCCGTGAAATCGCTCTTCGTAAAAAGTGTCCTAATAGAAATATGCTTTAAGCCTTTCTCGGAATAATTTGTATTCGAATCGTTGTGGGGAATTGCGCGATGGCAATGATGGTTTTGATGGAGAATTTAGTATAAGTTTACGAAATGTCTAAATTTCTAAATTATTAAATTTTCCAATTCCAAAATTTCCAATTCCAAATTTCCCAAATTTCCAACCCCCCAATTCCCACATTCCTTAATTTCCACATTCCCCAATTCCCACATTCCCAATTCCCACATTCCCAATTTCCACATTCCCCAATTCCCACATTCCTTAATTTCCACATTCCCCAATTCCCACAAACCCTAATTTCCACATTCCCCAATTCCCACAAACCCTAATTTCCACATTCCCCAATTCCCACATTCCTCAATTCCCTCATATCCCAATTCCCACATTCCCCAATTCCCACATTCCCCAAATTCCACATTCCCCATTTCCCACATTCCCCAATTCCCACATTCCCCAAATTCCACATTCCCCATTTCCCACATTCCCCAATTCCCACATTCCATAATTTCCACATTCCCCAATTCCCACATTCCCCAATTCCCTCATATCCCAATTTCTACATTCCCCAAATCCCAAATTCCCAAATTTCTACATTCCCCAATTCCCACATATCCCAATTCCTAAATTCCCCAATTTCTAAATTCCCCAATTCCCCAATTCCCCAATTCCGAAATTCCAAACCTCCAAAGTCAAAAATTAAAAAATTAATCTTTCCAAATGTAAAATCTTCAAGTCATTGCCTTTATCTCAACGATCAAGGATTCTTGGAGTAAACAGTGTTAATTCTAGGTAAATAGTCTCAAATAAGTGTAGATTGAAAGTCGTGATAGTGAGTCATTGGGAAATCTCTTCTTGCTACATTTTTTAAGCGAGGAAACAAGTTGCAAATAGAGCATCGTATTTATCGTAACGAAACAATCTTTTCTACTGAATTGCAAGTACTTAAACCATTCATTGAATTTTAATACCAAATTCAAATAATAAACCATGATCGTAAATTTGAAATAAAACTGCAAATTCATTCTGCTACATATGCGTAATGGAAAGAACAGTTGTTTGTAGCGAGAGAAAATTCTAAAGCAAACTTCACGGATTACATTTGTAGAAATGTAGTAGAAAATCGTTTGGTGTAATCATGAGAATAAATTAATGTTTGAAATTAAAAGATCATATCCATAAATGGATATTAAAAATTCCAGTTAGTCTGGATTATTGATTTTGTGAAATTTACGTGTTTTCGAATATATCAAAATGTCTGCTGGCACGGAATTATTAACCACAGCAGAACCACATCTTCTTCCAGGGTAAACAAATTCTGTATTCGATAAATAATTCTAACTAGAGTTATCTTTTATGAAAATATATATTGTCTTTTACAAAAATAAGTAATTGCACATGCTTAATGTTTCACTCTTTATTTTTTATTTATTTTCAATTAAAAAATAGCACCCATTTTGTTATTCGTATAAACGTACATGCTAGTAGTTCTAAATATACCACTTTCAGAAAGACATAAATGTTCTACGAAACGATTCTCTCATGTATCATTATCTTTCCCTTTTACAAATATCGTTGATAAAAAAAGAAAGAAAAACAAATCGTTTATTTTAGATACGATGGATATTGTCCTCAATACCGGTACAGATGTGGCGAAACATATGGAAGTCTCACGCACAAGTTGCTTCTTGATCCCACAGTAAATCATGCGGAAACGCTCGTATTATCAAACCGAGTTACCGATGACTACGAAGTATATTAGTCAATGTTTCATTCCTTTTATTATTCTATTTCCGGATACCCACTAATCGCTATTTGCTTATCGTCAGGTTCAAAGACCGCCAAAGAATGACATAGATATAGTAAATGCTCGATACAAAAGGACTGATCCTATTTACAAACATCCATTATTACCTGGCTACGAAGGTACATAAAATATTTATAAATAATTACACCGTATCGATAACAATTTAAGTATGTTTTAGGTTTTACACCTAGGCTGAATGCCAGTCTCGGACAGAGGTACACGGTAGTTGCTACTGAGGGCCTGGCTGAATTTGAGCGACATCAGTTACAAAACAAAGCTGCACTCAATGAACTCAAAAGAGCTATAGACATTCAGGGTGGATATGGCGAACCACGAAATATGGGAGATCGTTTAGTAAGAAAGGACTGCAATATTTTACAGTGCCTTCTAAACTATATCAAATTTGAGAATTTAAGTTTAGCGAACCAAAAGAGTTTGGGAACCACTGAATTAAGAAAAAATATAACACTCTAGCTAACGAAGGTATATCGCAATTCTTATGCAGCTTATCAAGAGTCAATTTAAATTGCCAATGCTGTCGGTGCGGCCAGATTGCGTGGGTGTAATGAGGAATTTATTTTTGGACGAGCAGTATGAAAAACCCAGAGACCACGCCCCTTCACCGTACTTTATGGATAATGCAAATCCGAAGAAGTATTTTATCAGCAGTAAGCCTCTTCTGTTGAACCTGTTACCTTGAATTTGTCTTCGATTGATCCCGCAGCTTAAAAGTCTTGTAACTAATGTCATGGTATGATTCAACTGTTTTACAAAATATTTCACCTTCGACGAGATTGATCAAAATGATTCAAACAATAGTATTTATAAAAATAATTGATTGAAGAAATTGTAGAACAGATGGATCTTACGGAAAGCGAACAACGAATGCGATACTCGTTCATTCGAGAAAAAGTTAGAAGTATGGGACTAAAATGTCTGTTAGATTACATTGATAAGAACGTTTTGATTGTTTAAGGATATGCGGGTCATATACCGTATGGACATTCGCATTTTGGAGCATCGAACGTTCCTGCTACCAACAGCGCTCTTTGCGAATTTTCATCCAATTATCGAAAACGACAGAGCACTGAATGGGCACCCGTAACAATTACACGACCTGATCCGCCACTTCTGATTCAACCAACGACACTTTACCACAAGCACGTTGGAATGCTTCCAAATTACCTTGGTCATGTCCCTGGCGAAACGTTTAGGTGGCTAATTAGATTCGACTTCGACACGTTTTGAAAGAGTATTGTTTTATTTTAATATTCATTACTTTCAGGTTCGGTAAAACCTTCGGAGCTGACACTAAAGATGCAAAACGGTGGCTTCGTGGAGATTTCTCTGCATAAGATGTACGTATGTGTCGCTGTACAACCGTCATATTTAAAAAATTGTACCACATAAAAATTGTAATGCCCGTATACAAATAAATATTATAGATGTGGAAGTTGCATAATATGCTTAATGTTTAAAATATAACACTAACTTGAACTGCAAACATGTATGGCACTATATTAAAATATGTCTTGCCATTTCTTCTATATCAGTCCATATTACTGTTGAGATTTCCACTTCGTTAAAATTTTAGCTGCCTCCTTCAAATTTTCATCTTTCTATAAAAGAAATAAAAATTGATTATTAACAAAAAGAAAAATTTATTTTAAATTAATTTTTACCTTTATGAAACAGTATCGAACATTGTCTTCCCCTAAATGCTTATGTTCGCGACTATAAAATGCAGATGGAGGAATTCCTTGAACTCCGACATTTTTCGTCATCCACTTCGTAAATCTATAATCCTTATTTTCATCCGTTTCTTCGTCTAACTTGACTTTATCTTTCAAAGCCGTCCAATTGGCAACCATGAAATATCCACCTTCAGGAATCGTCGGAGACATTCCTACATCGCTGAGGAACTTCGCCATGTAATCTCGCTTTGGTAGTAATTCTTTAGCTAAACTCACGAAGTAACAATCTGGTTGACCAAATCTTTCCAATTCCTGTTCGAACCCAATCGCTACTGCTTCCTAAAATTTTAAACAATATGATAAACTTCTATTCTTAATTTATTTATAATATATGATAAATCTATAATTACTTGAAGTGGTGTTGCACAAGTATATACTGAATTTTGATGAACAACTTGTAAATTATATAATAAATTTGCTGGACCATAGGCCCATCCTATTTTCCATCCAGTCACACTGAATGTTTTACCGGCAGAGCCAATCGTGATTGTACGTTCATACATATCGGGCAACGATGCTAAAATGTAGTAACTATTTAGACCATGGATTTTCAGCATAGCAATTAATGTGTTGTAGTGCTTAATTTTATTCTTACCAATTCTAACATGTTTATATGGCTCATAAACGAGCCATTCATACACTTCATCTGATACCACCAGGGTATTCCATTTTTTAGCTAAGTCAGCAATGAACTGTAATTCATCTAGGGTGAATACTTTTCCCACAGGATTATGTGGAGTATTAACTATTATCCCTTTCGTTTTTTCATTGAATAAACTTGCCAATTCCTGTTTGTCAAAGACCCAATCTGATGAACTCAGAGGTCCACTTGAATTTTTCTAGAAAATATGAAAAGAGAAGTTATACAGATGCTATAAAAAAAGATTGCAAAGACATTAATTAATAAATGTGTACACTTAAAGCTTACGGGTTTCAGAGGAATGAACCTTGGAACTCCACCAGCAGATTTAACCATAGGCACATAACAATCGAAGAATGGTTCAATAATTATCCATTCATCACCAGGTTTGGTGTGACCTTGTAATGTAGCATATAATGCTTCGTAAGCACCAGCAGTTACAAGAACTTCATTTTGTGGATCTAAAGTACGATTTAAAAGCTTAGAATATAATTTTGCAATTACATTTACTAAACGAGGATGACCCTGAAATATTAAAAAGTAACACTTCTCATAAAAGTAGTCATACAAAATAAAATAAATAAGAAAGTATTAAAAGTGAACACTCACAAACCCTCTAGTATACTGATTTAAAAGAGGATTGTCACTTGTGGTTGCATCAGCTAAAGCTTTTGTTACATTCTCAGGAGCATGAAAGTCTGGAAAACCTTGACCTAAGTTCAATGGTTTATACTTTAAAGCAAGCTGAATATATTCAACCCTGGAATAAAACCAATTCATTAAATATATATATAAGTACAAATTTTTAATATTAATTCTGAGGTTCTATTTACCACACTGATTTTTCATTGCCTTTCAAGCGATCCGGAAGTTCAAATTTAGACATTCCGACAGAATAACTTCTAATATTTTTTAACGAATGCAATGAAATTGATGCTTTAATACCTTCAGAAATACAAAATCTAGCAAGCATCTAAAAATAATCATAAAATATATATTGCAAAAATACACAAAAATTTACTATACATTATTTCAGTCACAGTAACCAAGATATAATAAATTAGTAATATATATTTCATGTATGTCCTTTGTTTCATTAGTAGTACATGAGTAACATATTGTCAAACACAAATAACAAAGTATTATTATTACAAATAGTTATAAAACCATGGAGAGGATTTGGAAACATACATCTAATAATACAATTATTAAGTAAAATACACGTTTTCTAAAATTATATATCAAAATGTTATTAATTGAACAGACAATACATAAAACTGTAATTGTCAATTTATTATAACTTTAAAGAGTTCTTACCAAAAGAATACGCTAATGTAAAATACCTTACTTTGCCAAATCTACTGCGTAGAATGACTTAATAAGTACATTGCTATATTTTTATAATCCGGTCAAGTGTGACCGCCTGTTTACCGAAACATCTGTACTTATGCAACAAGTTGTTTATTAAAAATAATAGAAAATAAATTCCTAGCTCCGTATAGTAATTTTATAATATGCGGTTGGTACGTTAGACGTTAGTAAACAATTTACAGTTGTTATCAAAGCATAAATAATTTCATATTATTTTCGGGAATGCTTTGATAAAAATCTTTACTAATTACATAATTATAAATTTTCAGATCAAGTAACAGATAAGATTGTAAATATATATCTGTAAGTAATTTCTTAGTACAACATATTTTATGTAATATGATTTATATTAAAAATTTCCCTGTTGTAAAGACTGAGTTGTATGTAGTAAAACAAATTGTTTAAAATTTTACAAAATAAACTTACCGACAGTAAACATAAACTGTGAACAGGTTTCATTATTCAATTTTACATTTAAAATTTACAATTTACAAAATAAGAAATATTGCAGACTTTCTCATACTTGAGACATCTAAAACAATTTGTCAATGAATTCTTTTAAAAGGAGTTCAAGGTAGTTCAAAAGTTTTATTTCAAAGTGAAAGGATATTTAAAATTGAGAGAAGCAACATCTTCTGGTCAATTCTTTAAGCTACAAGTAGAGTTACCATATTTAAAATTTCAGAGCATGTATTTAAACGAAATTAATCATGTTTTTTCTAATTTTGCAGAGGCATTGAAAGAAGTTAACATTAAAAATGACACAATCACAACACGTACTACAAGAATTATATGAATCTTATACAAAAGCTGCAGTTAATATAATTTCTTATTATGGTAAGTTTTGTAAGGTTAAGTTATCAAACAATCAGTGTTTATTACACTGATAAATATGAAATACAACAAATAATTGTCGAATTATATTTATAGAAATGCCTGAGAGAAAGAACAAATTAAAAGAATTAAGAGACCTTGTGCAGAACAACTGTGTTCAAAATAAAAAGTTAAAATCGGCAGAAACTATAAAAAACCGATTATTAGATATTTATAATGATGAGGATGATGACAGTACAGAAATTGATATCGAATCTATTATACAAGTAATTGTATTTTCACTAGTGTATTAAACTATGATAACCATACTAAAGTACTTATTAAATTTCAGCAATATAAACAAACCATATCGGAAATTGATATAGATGTGTCAAATGACGATAATCTTATAGAATTTGATAAACAGGTAGAAGCATTATTAGGTAAGCTAGACCTTATATTAATATCAATAAATACGTTTTTTTAATTCATAGTGGTTATTCAATTTTCTTATTCCCTGAAGATAAAATAGGAAATGAAGCAAATGATGAGGATGCAGAAATGCAATTAACAGGAGGTTATATAAATGTAATTGATCCAATTTCTAAAAAACGAATTGTAGACCCTGTAAAAAATACTCTATGTGGGCACACTTATGACCGTGACAGTATTACACAGATACTAAAAATTAACAAGAAAACAAGGTATATTCTTTATTAGAAAAATTAATTGTTAACCAATAATATTCATCATATATTTTATATTTACAGGTGCCCTGTTGTAGGATGTAAGAGTAAAGAGTTTGTATTGCTATCTCATCTTCGTACAGATATTGTAACAAAAACATATCTTGAAAAAAATCCTGCGTGATCATTGTTGAATTTCAAAATAATAATACAAGTTAACCACTTTTTAATATGTGTCATAGTTAAAGCATATGTAAAATGCAAAGGCACTTTTACACGTTATTAAAGTAAAAATAAATATTTAACATGTGACAAGTCACACACCCAAATACAACATATGTCATGCATTTGAACATAACACATGACATCTTCTAACGTGCTTTACATTGCAAGGATATTTTTCTGATTAGAACGTTGCAGTATGTTGGCCTTGCTCCAAATACCTGCACTTAAGGGTTTATTTTAAGTACAAGAGTACAATTAAGATGGTATTAATATATTGTGATATGTATTATATAAGAACTTTCATGTGGATATTAAATAAAGATACATTTATAATGATATCTTTAGTTTCTCGTATATTATTTTATTATAGAAGAAAGTGTAAAAAAGAAAAACTTTTATAAATATCGAGCACTTGATGTAATCGAGCGAATACTTTTTTCTTTCACTTTGGCACAATTTAATTTTACACATCGTACATGAAAACCATTAAAAGCAAAACAACTTCAAGTTATAACAAGTTTGTTTAATTTGTATCATCACCGATCGATGATGTCAACGCTTAGGCTATGTTTATACTTACGCTTGTATGGTTAGTTCTAATTCTCTCTCGTGGAAGAGCTCACCGTAGCGTTGATGGACTTAACGTGGACACTAAGAATTGGGACCAATTTCTATTCGCTTTCAAAGATTACGATGAATCGCCTAATTACGATATTACACGTTGGACGCGTCAGTTGCATCTGCAGCAATGTGCATTTGTAGAAATTGGCGAAGGATTTTGTGCTGTAAGCAAATTAAACTCTTTAAATGTTTTCCCATTTGCGAACGATCCTGATGTGAACGATCGCGTAGTACATGGTAAAAGCTACAATCACACACAACGAAAGGCAAAAGTTGCGTGTAATACAGTTCTATTTAATATTTAGTTGTTCGTCGAATTACGTAGCATACCTTCGGAATCAAAGGTTCTGGACAACTCTGGAGTCCGAGAGTTCTTTCTGGGTATCTGTCCTTGTTTGACGCTGCACAACTGGGACCTGTGCTCGCCCGAACTGACCGATCAAAGAAAAGCACACTGCACTTTTAACGAGGCCACTCCATATTCAAACACTAGTGCAAGAGTCCACCGACGATTGTGTGATGTGACACTGCTTATCGAAAATGCCGTAAATTGTAATTGCTCCATTACCATAGCGGGCCAGCCTTTACATAAGACGAAAGGTTGTAGCGTAATCAGTACTTATTTTTGTGTCATTGTAGTCAATTAGAATTTCAAATTAACAATATAATTTGTAGGCTTTCCTACGTGCTTTTTGAATCCATTACCAGAATCTCTGTGTTCTCCGCGCAACGTTTGTGGCATCGCACAATGTTCCGCTACTACGATCAAAGGGATACACACCCCTCAGTGCACCTCTAATTGCCACCAGAGACAGCCAGTAATTTACTTTTGCAATATGTGTATTTGCACCGATGTAATAACACATCTGCTTGAAATAACTGGAGAATATTTTTAAAATACAAGTTATTTATAAAATGTGTTTGATCCAATTTTATAAATCAACATAATTTATGGGGTTTTCAGTTCTGCGAAGAGATTGGACCATGGACTTCTATTCCGCCGGAAATTAATTCCTTATGGTCGCGATGGTCTTCCCCGAAATGTAACAACACGTGTGGGAAGGGTTTCATGGTAGCCATAGCGTCGTGCCAAGATCAAGTAACGTAAATAAAAACAAAAGTTTTAGCATAAAAAATGATGACTTATTCGTTGTTTAAAATTGAAATTGTTGGCTACTGCATGCATTTTTGTATATTTTTCAGAGGAAAACCGATGATCGACTGCATTGGTCCAGGATCATTCTGGTGAGACAAAAGTTAGTCAAGGAAGTTGAATTGTTTGATTATGATGAAAGGTGTGAACTTTTCCAGTTGTCCGGATAACATCGGTAAATGTTACTGCGAGGTAAACATCGTCGATGGAATTATGAGAGCGGCCAGGTTCACAGAACCTTGCATTTCTACCGAAGGGTGTACCCCAAGTAACGTTGGTCCATTCACTTTCGAAGGAGAACTCGATCCTGGTAGCAGCATCGACTTCGAAGAAGCTTATGAGAACAATGATCGTGAAAGGTTTGAAGGTACTAACCTATTGTGTTTACTACTGCCATTGGAAAAAACTAGGCATTGGAATTTCAGACCTATGAATGAGGTCTTGAAACTTTGGGATTTGGTGAATTTAAGATTCTGGAACTTTGGAATTTGGGCTCAAAATTTTATTTTGGCATTTTAACACTTGAGAAGTTTTTGAATTTTTATAATTTGAGGATACCTAGAGATTAATATTGTTTCTAAATTTTTGCATCCAAATAATACCACTCAACAACACACAAACAAGTTCCCACGTATAAAGATAAATTCTAACTAAACCATCATGTTTTCAGATGCGCTCTACTACCCAGAATCAGTACTCCCAGCTAAACGTCATCTCCTTCAAGCGTACAGCCGTCGTAGTGTGCAGGAACACGAGTCATGCAAAAATAGACCATCAAAGGAAAACTTTAAACACAACCGGAGATATCGTTCCATTCTCAGAAGTCGATTGAACGATGATGCCAACTATGACCAGCTGCAAGAGGAGGAGGACGAGGAGGACGAGGGAAGAGACGAGGACTACGGCGACAATGACGAAAGGGCTGACGACGAAGAAGACGAAGAAGACGAGGACGAGACGGTGAACGACGAGGAGGCAGCTGGCCATTACGATTACGGTTAGTACTTTAGGCGCGAATCTCTTCCTGGCTTTTCTAGATCGGCTTGAGAGGCTCCGCGAAGGGTCGTCGGAGCCCCGGGAAACGTATTCGTGAGACGAAGTCCGATTACGCGGCGGTTGTGTTCGAGGGTAGGCCAGAGGTCGACGAACTCGAAATGGCGCCTACGGAGATCGGATCGGAGGACTGTGATGATGAGACCACGGAACCGCTGCAGTATTACGATTACGGTGAGGAAACCGTCGGGGAGAGTTGCGTCGAAAATTCTTGGCTTCGTTAAAAGCCCTCGACTTCCGTACCTATAAAACAAGAATGTTCTTGAGAAGTAGATCTGCATATCAGCAGAGGAGAACACTTTGAACTTTAATGTATCCTGTTATTAATCATTTGACTTTGTATGCAAATAGTTCATTTAATATATGAACATTTTATTAATTTACTCTTTTATTATTGTACTATTAATGTATTACTATTTTACTATTTTACAAATTCAGAAATTTAGAAATTTAGTAAATTAGTATTTTTAAAATAACCTAACCTAACCCTACATAATCAAAACGTTTATACAATTTTATATATATTTTTTGTTTCTGTTTATAGATTCTGGAGTAAATACGTTCTTCAATATACAACTTACGTTTGCCTTGAAACTGGTAACACTAAACATTGTACTTTGGTTCTCTTGACATCAATGAAAAAACGCAACGGAGATCAAAGATAGTTATGTCCCTGGTCGTGAAAGGAGTATGATCCAGAAGTTCTCTGATGCAACAGAAACAATGAAAATATATCTCAATTCAAAGTATAAGTACTGAATTGTAAAACGTACCATGTTTTTAATAAATATTATTGCAGAACCAATGTTAATATGTGATAAACATTTATTATGTGACCATTATATATTCGTTATTTAATTAGAATCTATATAAAATTAATTAAAATTTTCATGTATCTTTCATGTAATGATTACCGCAATTATGTATTAATATTTATGTTACTTAAGAACAATGGTTAAATTTAACAAGTGGCGCGAATTAAAATAAAAAACAAAAGAATTACACGTTTTATATAAAATTATTCGTCTAAGCAATCTTCCAATTATTTTAAGTAACAATGTATGAAATTCGAAGTTTCGTGATATTCCAGTGAGAAGAAACAATGAACGAGTTAATTGCAACATTCGTTCGCGAGCATCGAAGCTACACGCTTCTGACGGTTACTTTCACCGGTGATTTAAGTTACCGAGAAAGTGAACCCTTAGGTGTCTCACAATGACCATTGTTTTATGTATTTTTTTTCTGCTTTGCTTCTCGCGAATCGTTGAACGTTTCTTTTAATCTTAATTAGTTTATCGCTTTAAAAGAAACAAGAAAGTTAAAGCGCGGGAAATATTAAAGTGCGTCAACTGTTTATATTATTCTATTCTTTGTACACTTCACTTTTCACTCATATCACATTTATCACTAATGCTATGCGGAGATAATTTTAATAAATTTAAATCTAATATTACATAGCACTTCGACGCGTTCAAATTTCGACGTTTCGAATCGACTCCTGGTAGCCGGAAAACATGAACGTAGAAGAGGTATGCGAGTGATTTGCGCGCCAAGGAGAATACGCGCCTCTGACGTCACTCGGAAATTCAATATGGCGGCGGAACATGAATCAATCAATTTTAAGAAATTAATATTTATACATAAGTTTTGCAATAATATTTTTACAATATGTTATAATTAATTACAGGTAAAATATTTATGAAAGTTATATTAGGTTTAGTTTAGTGTACACTCTTTGAATACCTCCTATACTTTTATGTTATGCTGTTATATTTTTTTAGTTAGAAGCACATAACACTAGGTGGCGCTACAGCAATTTTAAAGCGCGAAATATAAATGAATGAAGAACTAAATTCATTTCAACATGAATTTGTATTAATATTATTAACATACATTGATATTATCAATATTTATAATGTGTATAATATTCATGTTAATATTTACTATTTTATTTCAACGATACCTTTTCTACAAAATAAATTAAAAGACGTTCGAATCTAAAATGCGCTGTAGAGTAATTTATATCCCTTGCACTTAATTTCATTCAGTAAATAAAACTGACATGTGCAGTGATTAAAAGTAAACGATGATCTTGTCAGATGATATTTCTATTTCACTTTTTAACTTAAACAGAGGAGTGTTGACCGAGAAAGAGCCTAAAAGGCCTTTAATTGGATCTGATCGACTTAATTAAGACAATTTATGCGGACGTCAGCCATTTGACGAGAAATACACCCCATACTAAAAGTACTGATCTACGATATTAAAAATGTTTAAAACAATATTCCATTCACTTATAATGTAAATTAAATCCGATTTCCTGATAGAGCAGAAATCGTACTCCTGATTAATTACAGCCCAATTAGGATCAATAAAAGTCATGATCGCTGCAGAGATTATCTATAATTTATGTGCAATAAAAATAAATGTTCACTTTTTTATGTAATAAATAAATTACAATAATATCCAATAAATAAATTACAAATAGAAGTACACGCCGTGTTATATAAACGGTACAGATGAAATAAAACGAATGTAACAACGTTGCGAACAAACGTTACTGTCACAGAATTGTATTATTGTCAACGCACATGAATGCCGTGGTGAATAATGATCAGTATGACTCGTTTGGGTGTGTGAAAGACCCGTTGAATATCGTATTAGGTAAAGTTAAAAAAAGTCACGACACGTGTAACACGATTCCATCTTTCTGTCTCCTAAATCTGACTTGTTTATAGCATAATTGTCGTAATCGAGTTAATGTACGTGATACGTATCTAAACTCGTGTTAATCCATTAAAAACCTCATTACATATTAGACAAAGTTACTAATTTAAATATTTGAATATACTTCGATTCTGAAAAATTTGAATTGCAAAAATATAATGATAAATAAAATCATTCATTACTTCACGTCTGAATATACCCAGAAGGCTATTTATTCCAATATGAATAAATAGTATCCAATCGAGTACGCGAATTTATTCGTGAATCGTAGATAAATTTCTGAATTCATGAATAATGAATGGTGAATGTATAATTTGCATAGCTAATTATTCAAGCGAAATGGATATCTAAATTCTCACTGGACAGCAGCACATTTGTTAATGACAAATGCATTATTGATAATCTCCGTTACTCTTACGGCCAATTAACATTCTACTTGTGTTTAAATTGCAACGAGGCAAAAAGATTAAATTGCTTTCACTCGTGTGATTTAATTGTAAGTACCTACTCTATTGTGTAATATTCCGGCATATCGTTTGATCGTTCGTGTTAGCAGCACAGGAAGATAGACGTTAGAGTGTCCCACATACCAAGATGCAGAATCGTTTTTGTACGTGCACAGATATCACGTAATATTCTGAACGGGAAAGATATTCAATAGGCGTTTTCCAAGGTGCTTCGATAATTAATTACTAACTGCTTGATACTGATACCCGTTATTTCCGTTCTTATGTTAGCAATTCATATATATATATTTTCCGCTCTGACTCGAAAAGAAACTGCGAGGAACGGTCAGTTAAAAAACACGTTAAAGCTACATATGTTACGTACAGGTTAGTTCAGATCTGACTTTTTAATTTTTGTGTTCTTCTTTCTGTAGATAATCGTTTCAAGCTACTTGTACGGCTTTATATATTACACATAAACGTATTTAATTCCTAACTTACATTTATTTATTAGATATTATTACAAATATTATTATAACTTTTAGTTTGTAATGTATTTAACTTAATTTTCATTGTATGTTAATATAAAAATATGAATCAATGATATTTTATTTGATAATAAATTTTAAGGGTTAAAATCATAAAATACTAGTAACTTAAATTCTTTTCATAGCTCCAACTGTTTCTAAAATAAAATGTTACTCTTTTCGAAAATTTAAAGGATCCTGGGGTTCCTGTATGTCTCTGAGAAAAGTCGCAATTGAAAATTGAGCTTCGAAGCGCTTGAATTAAAAGTAAGAAATATGATCAACACAGTGTTTCGATGAGCGCAGCGAATATTTGAATGAGCACGTAACATTTCGTAGACGACGAGACGCGATACGACGCGAGTGCCGATTTAATGAATGACAGCGGTTGAGAGGCGTGTAACGTAACCCTGTTGCTCGCAAATTAGGAAATTAAAGTCACTTAGGGAAACTAGTTTCGAATAAGTTTCGGATGAGAGCTATACTTATCGTTTACTTTATCGATCAACTTTCTAAACCATCCACAGGTATCCCTGTAATTTGCGTTCTAATTACATTTCTTTAATGCAACGATTGATCGTGTGATTAATTTGTATCATAGAAAGGACCATTATTGTAATTATTTTATAAAAAGTGATTGATTAATATATTGATGATTTGTTACATATTAGGTGTAGACACAAGATAATTTTTTATATAAACATTGTTTTATTTCGATGGGGTTCTAAATGAAATATGGAACATGCACGATGAAATTAGGGGAGGATAAGTCATCACTTTACGATGATTGTAAATGCAAACGGCAGCTGAGGGGTCGAAATACTTTTGCATCCCTTTCATAGTAAACATACATTATGGTTGAATCGTTTATAACAAGCAACGCCGCTGTTCGCACCTTCCGCAACGATTTACGACTTGCAACCATTGGCGTAGCTAGGATTTTTTTTAGCTTGGACCAAGGACCCTAGTTGTAACAGTAGTATGGATATTTTGCAGGTTTGATTTTTGGTGATTTGGGGTTTTGAAAATTGGGAATTTGGGGATTTTAGGTTTTGGGAATTTAGAGGTATGGGGATTTAGGGATGTGGGGAATTTAGGGATATGGGGATTTAGAGGTGTGGAGATTTAAAGATGTGAGAATTTAGGGGGTGGGAATTTAGGAATATGGGGATATGAGAATACAAGAATTTAGGGATATGGAGGTACAGGATATAGGGACTAAGGATATGGGAATTTAAGAATTTAGGAATTAGGGTGTTAGAGATCTGAGAATTTATAAATTTAGTCACGTGGAAATTTGAGAATTTAAGAGTTTGAAAATGTGGAGCTAAAAGAACTAAGGATTTCAAGATAGGTATTTGGTAACTGATTACAAAAATTAAAACATTTAATCTCTAATATGAGAAAGAAGAACTAATTATCCTACATTCTACATTTTTGCTACATCATGAGAAGGGGTGTCGACGTCTTGGAGCAGGGGTAAGGGTACCACGCTTGGTCCCTATCTAGTTACGCCAATGCACGCATCGTTCGTTACATAGCCAAAGACTGGGGTTCGGGCGATTGATCGTGGTGCCGTAAGTAACGCGATATCCCGCAAGGAATGCTCGACGATACCTTTAAACGCGAAGCATTGCCGACAGTGTACGTAGAACTTGACCCCGCTGCGTCAATCCATCGCCGTTCGGTGTCAGTGACCTGCCTCAAAAAAAGAAACTAATTCCACCGGCCAGTGGCCCGTTACACACTCGTCGCACACACGACGGCGACGAGACGGATTCTGCGATTTTCTCGAGTCGAATTCAGAGCCCTCCGCCAAAAACTCATCAGACTTCTGCTAAAATTTCGAACCTACAAGATTCGAATAGTCGGTAGATCGATGCTTGACATTAATAGCAGCACGACTCCAAACATTTCAAATTTAGTGACTCGGAGTTGCATCATGTTTCTATTTTTATCTGGTCAAATGACATATTTATGATAATGTGATATAGTTAATGAGAACCATATTTAGTATCACTAAAGAATCATTACTCAAACAGTTCATAAGTTGTATTTATATTCATATTAATTATTAATAAGGTGTAACATCGTTAAGAAGTTATTTATTCATAGAGTTTGTTATAAATGGTATTATAATATAGTAATAATTTATTATCCAATGATAATTATCTCGTCTATAAATCGCAAGTTTCTCGTCCTTGGTTTCCCCAAGTGGATCAAGTACTTGTAGCCCTTCAACCGTGAAAGCCGTTAATTGTTACAAATCCGATGAAACGAAACGTTGCGATATGGAACGATTGCATGGAACATTATAAACGTTCGTAGGTGGGTAGTGCGTCATCGTTCCATATCGTTGCATTCGATGACAATATTTATCTAAAAAAAATTACGTAACGTTTGCAATGTGCCATGTGTTTGATAGGATTTTATTAATAAGTTGATAATTTTGTTTAACAAGATCATTAGTGTTGATTACGGTCTTACAGATAAGAAGTTAGATATAATCTACTATCTCTTTTTATTTTTAGTTTATCAATTTCCTTATGATACAAGTAGCAAAATATTAATGCTTAATTATAACTAAGTGTATTTATCTTGATGACAATACAATATTTCAATGATATCGTGATAAATTGTCTGAGTATTATAAAATAATATAAAACTATAATTTTTTACTTTTGAAACTATCACGTATCAATTTTATTACAATTTTAAATTTTCTAATTTTTTGTTTTACATTTACCAATTTCTCAAATTTAAAAATTGTTGAGGTTTTAGATTTATGCAATGCGTGGCGATATAACGAGAGAGTAATGATTTTTGCTTCAGGCCCCACAACACCAGTGCCATTCCTGCTGTTATACTATTGAAATAAGTGCAAAATTTGTGGTAACGGGTGTGCGTCTTTCATTTGATTGTATTCCCAGTACAGATCATCAGACGTATCAATTAAGTCAATATTGTAGGTCGTGTATAAGACAGCGTTCGTAGTTATCTTCCAATTGCTCACAGGTCCATTGAGTCGTGTATGCAAACCTATGTCAACAAAATAACTGTAGTATGCGTTGCAATGTATGTACAAGCGCAAAAGACTACAAAAGCGCACTCGGCGATAACAACGAGGCGTTCTAACAAATAAGCGGTATACTTCAAAGACATTGAGAAACGCTAACGGAAATGTAGTTTTTGCGCGTCTCTTTGGTTGTCAATTTCAGATAAATCCAATGGAGATGTCTAATCATGAAGAGTTTTATAAGTATCTTTACTTCCTTGTTGTCATTGATGAAATATTGTGTACATGTTTATTATTAGTGGCAACTACAACTGTCTAGCTTGGTAATAAAGTTGACACAATAACACAATTCAATTTATTGTTTATAACAATGTATTATTTGTCCATTCAATAATCGATAAATATGTATTGAGAAACCTGAAACAGTGAAAGTATAGGTATTTTGGTCCTCTGTGGCACAAAAATTATTAGAGAGTATTAATGTTTACAATAACCATTTCGAGCGACTATCAATGATAACAACTTAACCTCTGTACATGTTATTTATTACGTTATATGATAATAAACTGTGTATAGGTATATTGCATCATAACAGAAATATAAAAAGATGCAACATGTATACAATTTTGTCGATCTTTATTTTTCGTTCTGCTGAATTAATCACTCTACTAAATAAGCGATTTGTAGGATCACGTAGAAGTGTTTTTCGAGAAAGGAGTCAATAGCGAAAGAGTTAAGTTATCCTCGAGGCTGCAGGCGAAATCGGTGCGTTTGTTCGTCGCGAAGATATTTTAGTTGATCGCTCGATTTAATCTTGTTGCGATCTCTTGTTCCGACTCATACGTACCGATTTCCTTGGTGACGCAGCATCGAGCCGGTCGGTCCCGCGACAGAAAGAAACGAAAGTAATTCAAGTAGAATATCGATAAAAAGGAAAGAGCCTTTCGTGTTTGTTTGCAACGTCGAAACGTTAAATCGGTACAGGAGAAGAAGAGAAGAAACTGATCGGTAGCACAAGCCGGCTTTACGAACACGTCCGGGGGAGGCCGCGTAACCAGGCTGTGATTGGTCGAGCTGTGTACCACGTGTCGCGGTAGCTCGGGTGGGGATTGGCCAGTACGTCTGCGCACCGCGGGCGAAAGCGGCGAGTTTTGTTCTAGTATTTACCCCGCGGTGTAAAGTTGGCTCTCGCGCTCTCCGTTGTCCTTAAGTCACGTTCCATTGTCCGCGTCGTTTGTCCAAGTTCGTTTCGTATCGTACACCCTTCACGTTTCGTTCCCGGTATGTGGGTTTCAGTGGTGAACGTGCCGTACGAAATAGTGCGCCATGTTCGCGCCGCGAGTAACACGCGATGCACCGGCTAGCGTGGCAAGTGATGCGTTTTTCTCGTGACGTAGTTAGTGTGTGCATTTAAATACCATCCTGGAGTTTGTTGGCCGTGTGTGAGTGTGTGCGTGAATTAACGCGTCCCTGCCCGTTAGGAACGGCAAAAGTCGAGTGGCCGGGAAACAACGAGGCGAAAGCACGCTGTGGGACTGTGGAATGCACGCTGACAGGTATGTACCGCCACGCCGTCACACTCGGAATTCACTGAGCGGTTCTAACCTTCTTTCTTTATCCTTAATATGTTACTTCCTTTCTCGCTCGTAATAACGCAACGCTTGCGTGTGTATTTACGCGATCGTCCACCTCTCTCTCTCGACTCTTCCCTTTCTATCCTCCTTTCCCTTCGTTTTCTCTGTCTCGCTTCTTTCAATGACCTTCCTCGCGCCTGCGCATGCGCCCTAGACGCTGCGCCACTTTTGACAGCTGTCATGGTCGAAATGCGTATGGTGTACAGATGTGATTATTGATTATATTATTGATATCTTATCGATAACTTATTGATACATAACGATATATCGGTAACATTGTTGCAGCGAATAGAGAGCAATGTCAGTGAACTTGACCTAAGTAGAATGAACGAGTAAATTTCCCATTACCTTATATTATAAATATATCGATGCTATATGAATATGTATGTGTTATACTTCTGAACACAATTTCTACTTCACCAAGGTAGTTTTTTAGTTAGTATTACATTCCACATTTTGTATCTTCTTATCAAACTTTACCCATATGCTGTCACTTACATATGTCTTCATCTGTATCGTTAATGATCTATCATTATTTATTTCATGTAGAATGTTTTTAAAATTGGGAACTTTAGAAATTGCGGTATTGAGAAATTTCAGAATTGGAAAGTTAAATTTTAGAAATTGTGAATTGGAAAATCGGAAAAGGCGAAAATTAAGAGAGTCGAGGAACCTTGAAAATTGTTAAGTGAAAGACCGTAATTACTTCGGGCAAAACTTAAGATATGCGTGAACGATATTATCGATACATCGAGTAGTCAATAGCAGTCCGATATTATCGATATTTATCGCTAATGGTATCAATAGTCTCACCTCCAATACAGAAAGGCGGCCCGTTTCATTTCATCGTATATGATCGAAGGGGGAAAAGCAGCATATTGTCGTTCATTGCACTTCTTTCTCCCCTTTCGCGCATATCGGTATATTTCTATTTACGAGTCTGTTCGATAGATCGTTCGTTGAGAACCGTCAGATATCGGCATTTATAGGCATTACTTTATCGTTGTAATTTGAAATAATCACGAATACTTTGTACATCGTATTGCCAAGGAATGAAAGGTTATACTAGAGCAATAGGTTTTAATCTATTTGTGACGTAAATCAGATATCTCTATTACTTCAATGAATTGAACGATTAATCTTTTTTAATAAACGTTAACCATGCGAACGTTACCGAACACATCTGCAGCGTAGTACACGTTATGTAAAGTGAAAGTAGCTGCAGAAACGTGTTAAAGGTTGAGATACGTAATGTAAAATCGTATATAGTTGTAAATTCAGGTTATTGAACGCTTGATTTGTCGTGCGTTGTTCTGTCAGAAAAATCGCGAACTCTTATCATAAGCTGTTAATCAGATGCTTCACGAATCGAATCACTGTAGAATCAGAGAAGAACATAAACAAAAGATGATCTTGATGATGATGATTTTTCTTCGTTAACTCTTTAGCTTCTTTGTATCTCATACCTATTGATGTTGTTCTACGTTGTGTTAGATTAAGTGGTAAAGTGTCAGCTGTTCAGAATTGTTAAATAGATCTGCGTGACGTTATAAGCATGGAATAGTTCGTATCCTTTTCTTTGAAGTTGCCCGCCAAGGACATCTGACAAATGTCATGAGAATGCTGCTTAACCAGAAACGATTGAAATTAAAACACTGCTCGAGATACTATTGCAGATTATATTTAACAGTTAAGGAACATTGAGAAGAGAAAATTTTTGGGGTTAGATCCATGATACTAATTATAGAATACTCATTGTTGCAAAGTGTAATGCAATTTTACTCTGTCGAATATGTTATATATCCGTAGTAATAATTAAAGAAGACTGGTGTTGCACGGTCACGCGTTGTATGGTCATACGTATAGTCATGTGATATATTGTCATATGTTATATGGTCACGCGTTATATAGTTGTGATATACCATGCATAATCACGCAATATATGGTCACGTGCTGGGTAGGCATATGATTTGTTGTCACGCGTTGTATGCTTATGTGTAGTATAGTCATATGATACGTTGTCACGCGTTGCATCGCCACGCGTTGTATTGTCACGCGTTATATGGCAATGCGCTGAATCCCCACGCGTTATATGACCATGCGTTGAATCGCCATGCGATATATGGCCATGCGTTGAATTTACCACGTGTTGAATCGCCACGCGTTATATGGCCATGCGTTGAATTTGCCACACGTTATATGACCATGCGTTGAATCCCCACGCGTTATATGACCATGCGTTGAATCGCCACGCGTTATATGGCCATGCGTTAAATCGCCACGCGTTATATAGCCACGCGTTGAATCCCCACGCGTTATATGGCCATGCGTTGAATCGCCACGCGTTGTATGGCCACGCATTGAATCGCCACGCGTTATATGGCCATGCGTTGAATCGCCACACTTTATATGGCCACGCCTTGAATCGCCACGCGTTATATAGCCATGCGTTGTTTACCATTATTAAATATTGAATAATGTAATACATAAAATTTTGTATTAAACATTTGAAACTTTAAATTATCAAATTTCTAAATTTTCAGATACTTAAATTTGTCAAATACTAAATTTGAAATCCAATGATTAGAGAACAGGAAAATTTCCATACACAAAAATTTGTTAATCAGATAGAGATTATTAATTTTCTCCTATGCTCTGGTGTTCGAACTCGGACAAACTATCTGTGCACCCCGTTCGAAGCACGTGCATTAACTCTCAACGGTTCACCGCGACACAAACGATTACAAAGTACGATTAATATATCTGTTTGCGTATATACAAGGATCCGTATATCGAATTAGAACATCCAATCACATGATGGAGAGCACGCGTTCATTACATAAGTTGTCTGACGCAGTAGCGAACATCAATTTAAGAAAACGTGTTCTTCCGCCGTGCTGTTTCCCATCAGTATTCTAGATTGAGTCCCATTTAACCACCGCGTGTGTGCTTTGGTATCCTTGATCGCAACGCGTGTCGATCGTTCGTCTTTTTATCCGCGAGAACACTTTTTCCGTTGAGTTATGGCTAATTAACACTAGATCGTTAAGTACGAAACTTGACTAATGTCGAAACGCAAACTTTCACGTTTGTTAGCTGGTGTCAAATTTCAGTAGTGGATTAGGTTAGTTCTGTTTGCAGGATGCAATTCTATGTTCTCTGTGTTTTCAAACTTCTACTCTTTGTATCTTCAAATATTTATATTTCGAAATTTCTATATTCACAAATATTTACATTCGATATTTCTGATATATACTACTTTCCTTCAAGAAGGTAAACAATTAATATTATAAGCTTTATAACAAAATTTGCATCGAGCCGTATTCTTAATTGTAGTTCCCAGTGTCAGTACCTCAAAGTACAATCGCGTATATTTCAAGTAATTACAGTAGTCCCGGTGCATTTATTCCGTGAGAGGAAAGAATTGCAGCCTATCCGCGAGCTCGATCATTCAGGCGATCCGGCTAATAAAACGCAGCGGTAAACCGTCGGATATTTCGATTTCGAGCGGTTTGCTGAAATTACGAGCACGCGTGTACCGTTTCGGCCGAGCTGGTCGCAAGAAATACGGCCACAATAAAGAAGTTGTTTCTTCTTTTTCGTTTGACTTTTTTCAACGGGACAAGGAGGTTTCAGGAAGAAGCGGGCCCAAGGATCGTGGCAGGCCGACAACCTCCACGATCCTTATCCAATTACGTATGCGTAACTTCTGGCAGCGTAAGAATGCCCGGCCAAGTCGTTTAAATTCGCGGCCCGAAGCAATATTTAACGTTACACGGGCCCAGGTAGATCTCCGTTCGTTTCACCGCGGAATATACCGACTCCTTCGTATCCTTTCTTGCGTCTTGTATATTTACCGGTACCTTCGGATACTCGAGGTCGATCGTTACACCCACGCGTTTTCCTTCCCAGGCGCGAGTAACGCAAGTTTTTTTTTTTTTTTTAATTAAACCACCGGGAACTGGAATCCAATGGGCGGTGAAAGCAAGTTGTTTCACGGTCGGATTATTGTTTGCTACACGCGCTGACGAATTCTTCTCTCGAGCCACATCATTAATTATTTACCTATTTATTACAATCGAGAATAAATTTGTCTTTTCTAGGGAAAATGTAATAGCCAAGGAAGGGTCTTTCACTCTAGGGATTCAGGATCCATGGACTTGAGATTCTAGGGATTTGGGAGCTAGAGATTTGGGATTTAGAGACTAGGAGATCTAGGGATTTAGAAATTTAGAGAATTGGCATCCAGGAAATTTGGGATCTAGGGATTTGAGATCTAGGGAATTGGAATCTAGGGAATTTAGAACTTAGGGAATTTGGATTCTAGAGGAGTTGAGATCTAGAGGATTGAGATATAGGGAATTTGGGATCTAGGGAAGTGAGAATCTAGGAATGTGGGGTCTAGGAAATTTTGAATCTAGGGAATTGGGAATCTAGGAATTTTGAGTCTAGGAAATTTTTAATCTAGGAAATTTGGGATTTAGGGAATTGGGAATCTAGGAATTTTGGGTCTAGGAAATTTGGGATCTAGGGAATTGGAAATATAGGAATTTGAGGTCTAGGGAATTTGGGATCTAGGGAATTGGAAATATAGGAATTTGAGGTCTAGGGAATTTGGGGCCCAGGGAATTTTAATTCTAGAGAATTGAGCATCTAGGGAATTGGTAATCTTGGAATTTGGGGTCTAGGGAATTTGGATTTTCGGGATCTGAGATATAGGAGATTTGGAATCTAGAGAATTGGGAATCTAAGGATTTGGGATCTGAGAAGTAGATCTGGGGATTTCGGATCTATCGATATTTCGCCTAGGAATTTTTATTTAGAAATCCATGGTCCTAGCTCTTGCACATTTAGGGACTTTTATATCTAGAGTCTTGCAGATCTACGCATTTACAGATCTAGTGACCTGCATCAGTTATTTGGGTCAAGACTCTTTGGAGTCTAGAGACTTTCATCTAGAGTTTCTCGGATATAGAGAAAGACCGTAGACTCGTAGATCTAAAGACTCAGAAATACAGGAATTTGCTATCTAGAGATATGGGAATGTAGGCCCAAAAATTTGACTTTCTATGAATATAGAGATTTGGAAATACGAAAGTTTGCGAATGTAAATGTTTAAAGTACGTATTTAAAGTAGATCTATGTTTAAGCCAAGTAAATTCGAAGTAATAATTCCAAAGATGATATTAATTTAAGTAACGGCAGTAGCAGTCAATAGTACCCGTGCAACAGTTGCCTCATTAAACGCGCTACCAACGTGAATAAACAACAGCACGATGCGCAACAGTTTCGTTCTTTTCTGCACAGCAGAAAATTGCATCACTGAAAATTACGGGTGAATTACACGCGGCGTGCTGCCACTTAGATTCGTCGTGGAACGGTTCCTTTAACAGGCATTAAATATCAGCCGTAAAACGCGGCAGTTCGTTTTCCATAATATTAGCGATCCTCGGTTGGAATCCGTCGAAAGTTCCTCGAAACGTCACAGTTCATAAATTTCTAACAAAGTCCCTCTCGCGATGCTTTCGATTCCGCGCACGCAAACCCAACCGATTCGGGGCTTTGCAAATCATGCGTCTCGTTTCTTATGTAATTCCACGTAACTTCCTTCCCTTTTTTTTTATTCGGTTGTTCGCCTTTGTTCTCGCGGCGAAAGGAAGGGTCGTTCACCGCCGGCTGATTCGCGGATTTGTGTACTAAAATAGTGCACCGTTTTCATGGCAAAATAAATAGAATAGAATTCAGGATGTACGCCGCATTATTCTAAGTAACAGAACGAATGTTTTGACCGAGGTTCGCTTAAACCTCGGACGTATAGTAGCTAATTTAACCCCTTAATATATGTGCATGCTAGATTACTATTTTAAACCTAGCTAAAATAGTAAGAAAAATAAGAATGCTGAACTTACAAAAAATACAGCTAAACATAACTATTAAAAAATTGAAACAGCTTAACTCCTTCCCGTGTCGTTTATCTATCAGACGTGTCGGTCAAGACTAACTATTCAGTACTACAACATTAAAACGAACAAAGAAAATTAAAATGTCCTAAGTATTTTATATTCAGGGATCCTTGATAACGCAACTTACAATTGGACCTAAAAGTTAAAGAACATTCAAAATTTGAGTAAGGTTTGTCACATTTGAGCTGTAAGTGCGTCACGAGCGAGACTCGTCAAAGTACGGGAAGAGGTTAACGAAGTTTCATTGAAGTTGCATGAAACACATTTTTGATTTGTTAGAAAAAAAGCGTGAGAAACCGAATAGAATTTGTAACAAGTGGTATCGTGTGCAAATGAGACACGTGTCGCGAGGAAAGGGTGAAACAATAAGTAGAGCAGAAATCGAAGTCGGTGTGTCGGCTGTTACAGAAAAAGGAGACTCGGCGGCCGGAAGGGTTCGAGGGTAGAGCATGAGGGCCAGCGTGGAAGCACGGAAAGACGGTTCACAGTTCGGTGAAACGGTTAATGAGTGGAAATCACCGAACACGGCTGGCTACGTCTCTGTCTCCCCTGGCTGGAGATGAGCACGAAGGAGCTGAACACGAGCACGATGACAACCACCATGACCACCGGCACGTTACGATCCTCGCCGAAGCTGGATGTCGCGGCCGAGGACGACGAAGAGCCACCGACCCCGTTCGAATCCCTGGACATGGACCTGGTGAACGGACCGAATCCCTGGCTTCCGGCCTACGGTTTCCAGCTACAACATCGTACACATTTCCAGTCCACGCACGAGGATCTACGGGCTAATGGTTCGTACTGTTACTCTTTCACTTTCTACGCGTTCACTGCCCATGGGGTTAGGCTGATCACCGATGTAAACAATACCGACAATGTTATGGAGTCGAATAAATCAACGAGGAACAATGCTACGAGATTCTTAATGGCCTACGTTATGTTCTACAGATATCTCTTTTATCTGCATTTTCATTGATGTGTTTCGGTATTTAAGGACACTTAGCAGAGCTTGCTAAATTGCTGTTTTCAAATTGATAAATTTCTACGCTGTCGCGCTTGAAAATTTGATAATTTCGATTACCTGGAATTTATACAATTGTCTTTTATAAAGATTTTTAAAAAGTCTGATTTCATTTTTGTCACTTCTCAATAAATAATTCATTGAATTCGTTATTAAATATCTTGCTTCAAGAATAAATTTGTATTTCATTAATTAATGTGATTTGACTCGACAAAGAGTGTTATACTTATCTGGAGTTGTACTCCAGTTAGAATTGTGCTTATCTAGAATTTTCTTCTGGCTGATCCACACGCACTTATCATGAATATTTATGCTTTTACCGTATTGGAAGTGAATATTTAAACAGTTAATATTACGCTTTCGTTATTTCCGATTTCTTCGAATGCCCAAGTACTGACAACACCCGAAGCAGTATCATAAGCGCTAATTTGCTCGAATGATCAATCGTGAGTAAGAGAACATTGATTTCCGATAATTTCATTCACGCGTGACAACAACGCAGCTTCGAATTTGTTTCTCGAATTGGTCGCAAAAACATTAGCGAGAAGATGCAATTTATATTCATGAATTTAAATCGTACATTACATCGACGCTTTCGTTACAGCGATTATCGATCGAGAACCGATTAAATATGTTTCCGGTCGTGTCATCTATTCGTTAAGCGTTCGATTAACATTTAAATGGCGCGCAATTAAATGTCCGTCCGATAGTACGGATTTATCCGTGCGATTTCGGCTCGATATCGGATCTCAAAGTTGTACGTAACATGCTAATTGACACTGATTAGCCGCGCGCTCGGTTATTGCGACAAACGGGAAACTTTATTCGCCTGCGACGAATTTCCTGCGTGTCCTGTTCTTCGTCTACGCTCTGAATATCCTCGGCAAGCTGCAACGTTACCGTACTTTTCATCTGATAGAAAATAGCGCGGGTTTGCATACAAATCGCACGTTAATGGCCAGACTTAACGCGAACTACTTTCTACAAACGTGGACGAGCGTGCGAGAGTTAATGAAAAATACAGATTGGATATCTGACTGCGCAATTTCCATTCATGAGAAGGACATCGTCGGATTGTTTACAAAAAATTCTTCGACATTTGCCGGCGAATATGTAGCAAAATTATTGAGTATAGATAGTGTTGATATATTGAGATTTATGAATTTAGGGATATTTTGGATCTAGAAATATATTGGATCTAGGAATATTTGAATCTAGCTATATTTTGGATCTAGGGATATTTGGAGCTATAGGTATTTTCCATCTAGAAATATTTTGGATCTAGGAATATTTGAATCTAGCTATATTTTGGATCTAGGGATATTTGGAACTATAGATATCTTCCATCTAGAAATATTTTGGATCTAGGAATATTTGAATCTAGCCATATTTTGGGTCTAGGGATATTTGGAACTATAGGTATTTTCCATCTAGAAATATATTGGATCTAGGAATATTTGAATCTAGCTATATTTTGGATCTGGGGATATTTGGAACTATAGGTATTTTCCATCTAGAAATATTTTGGATCTAAGAATATTTGAATCTAACCATATTTTGGATCTAGGAATATTTGGAGCTAGGGGTATTTTTGATGTAGAAATATTTTGGATCTAGGGATGTTTGGGTCTACTGATATTGGTATCTAGGAATATCAACACCTACGTATACGATCGTTTAGAAATATAGTGATGATTTACAGACATTGCAACATGAAAATATATATGATATAATACTGAAAATTCCAGGTTTGTTTCCCTAGGAAGAAGAATCTTAGGAATATTTGTTACTTTATTAGTAATTGCTATAAATTCTATGGTAATTGAAATACTTTTTATTAATAATTACGTCTGACTGTGAACTAGTACGCACTTAGCGGAGGATTAAATAATAGCGACTCGTGTAGGGTTTCGAAGAACGTTGAAATATTTGCTCGTCAGACCATCCGTTCGTTTCTTTCAATTGTGTAACCTTGTTGCAATTAGTCGGAGTGTAACGTAAGTACACGAAAGAAGGTAGATCATCGGGTATTTTTGTACGAAACGCTGGATTATTCACGTTGCTTGGTTAAAGGCAACAGGCGACTGCAACAGGTGGTTTCCTTCCATCATGATGTTGCATAGCACTGCGTGCCTCGCCGCTTGTGCAAGACAAATTGCATTCCCGGAAGACGATTTCTTCTTACACTGACCATTACTATACTATAACTATACCAATCCGCTTGTTTTTGCGTAAAATAGAACGGCAGGTCAACTTAGGTTAGGACGGGTCAGGAATTCGATCGGAGTTCAAAGTAACACGTGTAATATTTCACAGTATGCCGTAGCAATTAATGCGAATCGTCGATTGTAGAATTTTTGTGATTTGGAAAAATTCGGATGTTACAAATTCTTACAATGGATTTTTCTTGCTAATCACGGTTTTATTTTGAATTTCAGGCGCAGGTTCACGTTTATGAACTTTGGAGGAAATTTTTCCTTTCATCGATATTTTTTTAGAAGTATGATTGTCTATAAATAATTAACAAGTCCGATGGAGTATTAGTCGCCTGCTGTCCCAATGTTGCAAATTTTTAGACCAATTGGGTGCTGTACCAATATCTGATCCTTTCAAGGGACACCCATTAAAGTTAATTTCTTCAGCTCTTAGGTACTCCGAGAGTAGAGTGCAGACGTGCTGATTCGAATTCACAAACCTCGTTCTTCTTCAACGCTCTCTTATAAATATTTCACGGGATTTGCACTCTTTACGATCGTTTGTTTTTCTTCACGTAGGCCTCCTGGTAGAATTGATAGAACAGGTAGAAGTTGATCATTAAGTTCACTAGCATTATTCCAGGTAGGAATTTCAGGTCTGAGCATCCTGGGATGAACGCCTGCGCCACGTACAGCATCAGTACGATAAATTGAATCTGTTCGGGACAGAAAAGTAATATTAAACATTTTTATAGCACAAAAGTACGCAATATCCATTATTATTAATTTGGTCGAAATGACGCACTAGTGCGTCCTTAGAAATTATACGAAATTACTGTAAAATAATTGTGAATATAAAGACGATAATATCAAACGTTGCAATTAGCGTTGAAAATTTGCTACTTTTGGTGCGACATGAATTTCCCCCTAGATAGTTTCCTGAACGAGTGTAGTTGCTTACCATTTGCATGATGGTGATCAAAGGTTTGATTTTATTAAGGTATCGTTGCACAGTCGGTCCGAACGTTGCCGCCAGATAGTAAGAGTACATTATCACGTGTATCCCGCAATTGACTACCGGAATAGTCATCGTCATTCCATTGACGTTATACTTCACACAAAGCCATGCGATTATAACCGTCGAAACATGGTGATACAGATGTAGAAACGACACTTGTCGTTGTTTCTTTCTTAGGACGAAGATTCCAGTCTCCACGTAATCGATCAATTTTAAGATTAGCAGGTACCACATTATCCTGCAGATCTGTAACAAAAGTTGTTTTTCTCTATGGGAATAAAAAATAAACGGGGTGGGTATGATGCTTTTTGCAGTAGTCTTTTTTAAACCCTTGTCTGACATGTAGTAGCTCATATGTGATGAATCTTACTTTAGTTTTTAATACAAGTTTGAGTCCAAACATAGTTTACAAAATTAAGGATCGTCAGTACAAGCTTGATATAGCATTTCAACTACCTTTATTTATTTTAATATTGTAGTTATGGTCAGCTCTAGTTGACGCACCTGACATGTGACGCACTCATAGTTCATATGTGATGAATCCTACGTGAATTTTTAATACTACTCTATTTGGAGTTTGAGTCCAATAATTTGCAAAGTCAATACATAACACCCGAATATAAGATTGACATAATATTTCAACTGTCTCTATTTATTTTAATATTGCAGTTGTGATTAGCTCTAGCTGACACACCTGACATGTGACGCACTCATAGCTCAAATGTGATGAATCCTACGTGAATTTTTAGTATTACTCTATTTGGAGTTTGAGTCCCATAATTTGCAAAGTTAAAGATTCTCAACACAAGCTTGACATAACATTTCAACTGTCTTTATTTATTTTAATATTGTAGCTGTGATTAGCTCCAACTGACTGTAATAAATCTACATGAATCCACATGTGATTTATCTACATGTGATAAATCCTAAGTAGATTATTAATACTCCCCTATTTGGAGTTTGAATCCAATAATTCACAAAGTCAGAAATCCTTGAATACGAAACGAACAAAACATTCCAACTTCCTTTATTTGTTTTAATATTGTAAATATGAATAATTAATTCTGACATGCACTTGACATGTAAACTGTACAAGGGGTTAATAATCAGGTCGTTGTATATGAAATTATGAAATCGTTTCGAAGTGTCACGTAATTTGTTTTTGCACAAAATTAACATAAAATAGTACCATTGATATATCAGTTCGAAGTTAAAGGTTTAGCGAAAATGAATACTTAAACATTTCGTTGATATTCTCGCTAAATTATTCATATAACATATCTTATTATTTATGTTTTTATATTGATCTTGTTTAGTATTAAACGAGGAATGTTTTTTATCTCTCATTGTATATAAATATAACGAATCTTTTGCATGGTTTACATGCATATGTATATAAGTAAAAAATGAAAGTTAGCTGATTGAATAATGACCTCGATCAATTGATTAATAAAGATTAATTCAAATTGGCTTTGAAGGCAATTTATGTAAAATATTCGTCGCCTTGCAGTTGTGTTTTGAAGGTAAAATGCAGGTATAATTGGAAGATTTCAAATCTAGAAATGCTTAAATATCATAAACGCAGTATGTCTGAAAATTCCTGGGTCCCTTAGTCTGTAATTTTCTATATCTTCAAAATCGAATTCTCAATATCTTCAGAATATAGCAATTCTTTATATCTCTAAATTACTACATTCGAAATTTTTTGTATTCCAGATCACTCTTCACTCACGTATACCTCAATTCCCTAAATCCCCCACATCCTCGATTCCTCAAATTCCTGTACAACCACATCACAGTATCTCCACGTTTCTTCATAAAAATTTGCAAAATATGGAAGAGAAATTTACATTAATATTCTATTATATTGCGCAAAATATCAAAAATACTTTACACTGTAAAGTATGAATGTGTATTTGTTTTCCAGGGTTATTACGCCATTTGCATTGTAACACGTGTTACCGCGTCGAATGTCACGGGGGTCAGCAATGACTGGCACAAGAAATTTAACGTACACTCCGACTCAAACGTAATCGGACTTAGGGTTATATCATCTTGAAACCACGTAGAAAATTTCCTAACAAAGGTTTTGACAATGTTCGGTTGTGTATTCTCAGAATGCTACAAATTTACGATGTCCTTTCATTTTTCTTTTGAAATCATTAATATTTGAGTTATTAATTTTAGTTTTAGTAATATTTGATTCATTAGCTCGTAGCTGTTTTGTGAATCATTAGGATCGACAAGTGTTCTCTTTTAGAAAATAAAGAATTTTTTTCAGTAGAGATAAAAGGGTGAAACCCTGTTTCAAATAATTTACTGACCATCTTTTTGCATATCGATTCTTTGTACTCAAGGATTGATCGATAACTTAAAATGACTTCAAATTAACACTGTCATATAAAAATATTATATTTCAATATTTTGCGTATCTGCATCAAAAGGAAGAAACTTAAACATCAAGCTCTGTATTTTTTGTTTGTACGGTACCTTATAAAATAATCAAGATCGGCTTGTGGGGGCAAGTATTGTAATACGTTGCTCGGCGTCTTCCGCCGTGATTTTTTCGTTCGAAAATTTAACTTAACCTTCCAACTTTTTCTAACTTTAATTCAGAATAATACATAGCCTTCGATCGAATTTGATCTAAATAGAAGTCAAAGTAAAAAATTGAAGTCTAACAGAAATCTCTGAAGCGGTCAGCAAAAATTTTGACGTACACTTGAAACTTTTACAAAAACTTTGAAAGCAACAGTATTGGTACGATTGTTAAGTTCAGACTAAGCAAAGATGGAGTTCAATGACTCGAGATATGAAAATGGTCACTGAGTTGCCGTATTGGGCCGAGTGGCGAACGAGACTTCTCGAGTGCAAAGGTTTAAACGTTAAACTACAAAAATAATAAATACTATGCGTTGCTTAATGATTCAAACACAAAGTTGCAAACTTCACTTTGCGAAGGAAGAAGTCAGTCGTCTGCTGTAACCTCTTTCTCGGACTTACACTACTTGTGAATCACCCTGTATAAAACCCCATCTCTACTCGCGTATACAAAATAAAGACCCAACTCAAAAAAATTGTGGAAAGTGCTAAAAGGCGGCTAATCGTGTGGAAACCTTCATACCTTCATCGACGTAGGATTCATAGTTAAATCGATCGGCGCACAATAGAAGAAGTAATCCTCGTACCATCCAGCGTCAAATATCTCTTTAATGATCAGCGCGTTCGCCACGATTTGAAACACATTGTATATCTTGATGACGGTCTTCAAGGAGTACGCTTTCTTCTTCTCCATATATCTCGGGCCACATTGTAGCACAAAGTACAGGTACGAGAATGTCAACACAAACAGAATCGAAGGCGAGTTTACCAGAATCCAGTCTTTGGTCCTCGGGTCTGTATAATGTTAGAGCCGTTAAAAGATATTTTTTTTGACAATGTACACGCATCTTCGATCACTCACCGGCCAAATCCTCATTCAAGTAGTGATACCATGATAATATACTCATGTTTGACACCTATTCACCGTGACTACTCGCTGCTAAGTCGTCGAGTGCAACTATCACCGTACCGTCCGACTTGTTTTTCGGACAGCGCTGAAAACAATAGAAATAATACGTAAATCAATTATTCTTTATATACGGACCCGTAATCGTGATCCTCAATGAATTTTAAACACGGATAATACGTACGTAGGTCGTGGGAATTGTAAAGCCGAATCGTTTTGTATCTTCGACATTACTTTTTCATTTCCTATAAGGAATTTGATATTAGAATATCTGGTATCGTACATGTTTTTAAGTAGAAATTATTGGGTGTGTGGTTTGATTTTTATTGATAAGTAAAGGTTGTGTTGGAAGGTGTTATGGATATTTTTTGTAGTGACGTAAAAGGTAATCAACGCGTGTTTCGAATAATGTTATTTATTGACGTAGGTGAATGGGAACCGAGGTGAACCTACTGACCCAGTAGCAAATGTGGACTATATTTTAAATTTATGAACTTTATATAAAGTTTTTGAGAAGCAGAATTTCTTAGTGCGTTAAGTAACAAATTTTTTAGGTTGCATGTTACTGTCATATCCCTAAAGTCTCATATTTCTGAAATGTCAGATATCAACCTTTATTGTTCAAATTATTAAATCTTTCAATTCCTATGTTCATGAACTTTTATATCTTTAAAATCTCAAGTCTGAACATTTTCAAGTTTCTAAAGTCTTAAATCTTTAAAATTGCTGAAGTTCCAAATCTTTGAAGTCTCAACTGCTTAAATTCTCAAATCCTTAAAATTAAGTATCTCAAAATTCCTCAGTCTAAAAATTCCTGAATGCCAAAATTCCCAAACCTTAAAATTCCCAAACCTCAAAATTCTCAAATTCTTAAAATTCGCAAATCTAAAAATTCCCAAATCTCAAAAATCCTAAAATTCACAAATATCAAATTTCCCAAGTCTCAAAATTCCTGAATGTCAAAATTCCCAAACCTTAAAATTCCCAAACCTCAAAATTCTCAAATCCCTAAAATTCCCAAATCTCAAAAATCCTAAAATTCACAAATATCAAATTTCCCAAGTCTCAAAATTCCTGAATGTCAAAATTCCCAAACCTTAAAATTCCCAAATCTCAAAATTCTCAAATTCCTAAAATTCCCAAATATCCCAAACTTCCCAAAATTCCAAAACTTAAAAATTCCCAAACCTCGAAAATCCCAAATCCCTAAAATCACAAGTCTCTAAAATCACAAATCCCTGAACTCCCAAACCTCAAAAATCCCTAAACTTTCAAATCTCAAAATTTTCCTATTTCACGTAGAATGACGTTTCATTAAAAAAGTTTTACCAATAGTTATTTTTCAGTTGTACCGTTGAAATGACGTCAATTCAAAGCTCGATAATGTAGTACCGTCACATCATACTGTCTAATGCGGTTCAATTAGGCCACCTTTTTTTTGTACGTTTCCGCTATCGTATCGATGGAATTAAAATACTTCCTATTCTCGTGCACAGCATTTGTTTGCAACTTATATAGAACACATTCTATGGTTTTTGAAAATTTTTTTTTGAGCAATCATAAACTTATCGAATTAAGAAATCTCTAATTTATTTGCGATTTAGACATTTTCCCAGCAAAAGTAATTTAGAAGTTCCGAAATTTAGAAATTTTATATGCAAGGCTTTTTCAGCTACAAAGCTTTAAATATTCTAATTAATGATCATTAAAATTTATTAATTTATCCACTTAAAAATTTGTGAATTTCAAATATGAATATAATTTTATCGTAACAGATACCAATCGAATAATAAAAAATTTAAGTTAATGCTAATAACAACAAATTAGAGTAAAATATTATGCAAGAAAATATAGTGACGTGTCGAAACGATATTATTGTTGCTTATCAATGAACTAAATAGTGTAGTAATATATGCGTATTACGTGATTCATAGTTTATTAATAATCTATCTATGCCATCACCAGAATATATTTACTATTTATCTGATGTTTTTGTTTTCAAATTACGTCTGTTCTCGTATTTCTCTGTCTAACATATATTTCAGCCGAATATTATATTTACGATTTCGGAGTACGTAGTATATTCTCTTGTATATAAACAGTTCCGAAGCGTTCCATGAATTAGTCGAACGAGTTTCGCTGAGATATTAGAAAATACCTTAATATAAGTCACTGTCAGTGCGATAATAAGAGAAACATTATGTACAACAGGAATCGATATCCCAAAACTGTATTGTGTAAGGAAATTTGTAGACACGTGCTTCTAAGGCAAAATTTTTGCATGAAGTTGTGATTAAAATTTTTAATCATACTGCAACTGAAATTGAAATTGTGACCGGAATTGAAATTAAAATTGATGTTAAAATTCATGTAAAAATTTAAATAGAATTAACATTACAGTTGACGTTAACATTGAAACTACAGTTGAAGTTAAAATTAATATTTAAGTTAAAAATGAAAATGAAATTAAAATTCATATAAAAATTTACATAAAATTAATATTAAAGTTGACATTAAAATTGCAATTGAAGTTAAAATTAAAACTGAAACTGAAATTAAATTAAAATTAAAACCAAAATTAAAAATAAAATATAAAATTACCCCCTTTCATCAAATATCTGTCCTAATTCAAAATTGAGATCTTAAAAAGTAAATTTGCTCCCGCACATCAATAAATTCCCAAAAGTGCAATATTTTTTGAAGTTATAATCTGATTTCTCACAAAGTTATCGAGATAAAAAATGATCTGTAGCAAAAATGGAGGTCAAAGACGATCAAACTGCCTAATTAATTATATAATTAAATTTGCTCCATATCAACCGCGAACATCTATTTTAATCGACAAATTAAATTTGTTCACAGACACAGTATTGGTGCAGCAGGTGGATTTTTTAGAAACCATTCTAGAAGAAACATCCGACGATTTGCAAAGCGATTCCGACCGTAGCGGGACCACGTATTGGGTCGGTTCTGATTCAGAAACCGAAAGTGTGATACACATACGAGCGAAGCAGAAATTAGCAGGTAAGAAAAGATTCGTCTGGTATTAGATCTAATTTGGCCCCATGTGATTGTTGCGTACCCCCGAATCGTCTAAGAATAGGTTTAAAAATACCGGGGCTCTTGGACCAGACTGTCTAATGTCAATTTGGCAAGTCCCAACATGGGCTGAATGCCCATGTGTCAAGTTACGTTATAAACAGCGCGAGTTTGTACTTGTAGGGAAGTTTTGACCTGCATAGTGTTGTGTTGGGAAAGACTTGAAAGTTGGGCTGTCGAGTTTCTATATTTTCAAAGATCCAAAACACATTTTCACATTTCTAGTCTCAAATTTTTCATATTCCCAAATTGCCTATATTTTTTAAATTTCGAAAGTACTCTTAGTTCCAGAGCATCAAATTATTAAGTGCCAATAAATATCACCTGATATTCGCATCATTTTATAGAACAAAAAATACCACTTTTATGTTTGATTTTAATTTTTCATATTTAGTAACATATCCCTTGAACTTATATTTGTAACAAATACCAAGGAGATTGTATAAATCAATTTAAAATAATTTATCCGAGACATAATTGATGTTACTCAATTCCCTGTGAGATTCCTTGTAGCATACCAACGGTGCAACGTTCAAGTGTGCACGGTTGCAGTTCTTCAGGTGCCTCTGTCTCTTCCTCGCTTCCTGTATTTGCAAACCTTCGTTTCATTTATTCTTTCGCTTATGCAAACGAATAGACTTGAACAAAATATTGCATTAAATGGTACAATATCTTTTACAATATAAAATTTTTCCAACAGGACTAAAAGTATATACACAATCCAAGAATTGTTTCATGAAAGGATGAATAATACACACTTACATATAGTATAAGGAAATTTTGCTAAACATCTTGTTAAGTAATTTTTCAAAACACCAGCTATTTTTTTAAATAATTTCCTTTAGAGCTTACTCGCATACTATTGAAGTCACATATATAACATGTTATGCTTGAAGCTAATAGAGAATATGTTATTTTGAAGTCACATAGATAACATATTATGTTTGAAGCTACATAGAGAATATGTATTATGTCTGAAGTCTCATAGATAACATGTTACGCCTAAAGTTACATAGTGAACATATATTATGTCTGAAGTCACACAGGTAAAATATTATGCTCGAAGTTACATCAATAACAATACGATCGTGGTTGTCGACTTTTTCGCGAACGGATCGAATGAAAGAGAAACCTAAAAAGCCGCACGCCTTCGGACGTATACTTTTACTTGGAAGTATGTAGATTTAAGCCACTTGCCACGGTAATTAGACGGTAACCGTATCCTAGACAATTAATCTTATATGCTTGTGCTCGCCAGTTATCTTCTCACGAGTATCACTAGCAGTTTCAATAAAACAAACTTACGAAGCTGTTCATTATATTTCTCGATCACGTGTTTTGTAGCAGAGTTTTAAATGGCCGCTATGAAATATCTTGGAACAAGTTCTCAAAGGGTCAGTTAAGGGCCAATTACATTTAATGAAGCGTATCAAACTCTTATCTGTGTGTGTGCGCGATAAACTGTGTATGTTCTGATTTTTGTAGTTACTTAATAGTAAACAATTGGTATTTATATTATATTTGTATGTATTATTATGTGAAGTTTGTTTAGAAAATGGAAGAATTCAATTTCCTAAAAACTTCAGGATAACAAAATACCATTTACTGAACAAACCCAAAAAATATTATTTACCCAAAGAACCCAAAAACTCCAAAACCAAAAATCCGAAACTCAAAACCCACGAAACCCAAAAACCTCAAAACACGAAACTCAGAACCCAAACACAAAAACCCGAAACTCGAAACTCAAACCCAAAAACCCGAAACTCGAAACCCAAACCCAAAAATCCAAAACCCAAACACTCAAAAACCCGAAACCCAAACACTCAAAAACCCGAAACCCAAAAACCCGAAACCCAAAAACCCAGAAACCCAGAAACCCGAAACCCGAAACCCAAAAATCCGAAACCCAAAAACCCAAAACTCGAAACCCAAAACTCAAAACCCAAAATCTCAAGAATCCAAGAACCCAAAACCTGAAAGCAAAAACCCGAAACCCACAAACCCGAAACCCGAAACCCAAAAACCCAAAACTCAAAACCCAAAATCTCAAGAATCCAAGAACCCAAGAACCTAAAACCTGAAAGCCAAAACCCGAAACCCACTAACCCGAAATCCGAAACCCAAAATCTCAAGAATCCAAGAACCCAAAACCCAAAACCTGAAAGCCAAAACCCGAAATCCCAAATTCACGAAACTCAAAAACCAAAAACCCCAAATTCCGAAAACCCGAAATCCCAAATTCACAAAATTCCAAATTCCCAATTTCCCAAAACCCCAAGTTCCAAAAATCCCAATTCCCCAAAATCCCGATATCGAAACTTGCAGACGTGTTTCGATCAAGAAGCAGTTGTTATAAGAACCGAAGCAATTTCTCTGAAATTACAATTGTTTTTTTCATTCCACGTAAAGATATGCGATTGTGTCTACTCCATGTACGATTCTCTTCCGTTGCATCTAATATTAGATCACCTTCAAACGTGATTCATATAGGATTACCATGGACTAGCCGTTGGATTCCACGTGCATGTGATCATGCGAAAATAAACCGACAAGACAACGGGTCGTGTGGAGTAAATTCAATTGCTTCTGTTCGATCGCGTCGGGAATTTTAGCTTTGATACAACTCGATCGGTTACTTGCTTCGCGAAATTAAGATAACTCAATCGTGACCTCGTTACTGTGTCGTCTTATCGTTTGCCAAAATTTCACCCTTTCGACCCGACCAACATATATAGTTTATGTAACTTGTTATGACAACATTTGCTTGACTTACTTTGGGGATCACGTGTTTCGTTAACACTTACGCACATAAATGGTGCTTGAAATTATTTTCATGAAAGATTAGTAGGACAAAATGCAAAAATATGCAAATGAAATGTATGCAAAAATAAATATAAAATACTTAAATATTAAATATAATTTTGATGAAGATTTCATCTATTCATAGAATGCGTTTCACATTGGCACGTGTTAATGAAGATTAATGAATCGCGATAATCTCGCAATGAACGCAACGTGAATGTGATTATTTTCATTCTAGACTTCTGCTTTCCGTCTTCCTTTTCTTTCTAATCTTCTTCCATGACTTACATCATATAGTTTATTGAAAGAGTGTGACATTAAAAGTGTGAAATAAATTACATACAAAATCCAGAAGAGAACGTATTAAGAAAAGTTCGATTATTTATATTGAATACACGAGGAAGGAATTCATTCACCGGAAAGTTTAGTAACATAAAGAAAACCTTGAAAATTAATGGACAACTCGCAACAAGTACAAGTTACCGGTTCATGTTATGTACTTTCGCATGACCTTTTAAACAATAATGGATTACATATCCTCAGTATTCCCGTTTAATTAATGCTTGCATAAATCTATTACGCAACACATTTACTTTTAACGATCATGAAAATCATCGTGAAACAATGTTCCCGATATTTCAGAGACATCGAACGATTAAATTTCGAATATTTGAATTACACGTGTTTACACCGATGTTCTTATCAAATATTCTAGTAAATTGAATTGTTAATTTTTAATCAAAGTTTCGACTATCTTAATTCTTCATCAACGTTCTCTGTAGATACATATGTTACATGGTCTAAATAATATATTCCATCTTCTCATATTTGCAATTTGCTCGTTACGAGTTCTACTAGGCTACACAATGATCTAATGAGGATAATTAATTTTTTTTAATCACACAATTAGAATACATTTGCTTATAAATTGAATTTATGTTTCTACCTTTTATCGCAACGGATGAAAGGTGGTAGCCAATCGATATCTTATCGAAGTTTATATTTGCTCGACATCTTATTTGCTTGCGAAAAACAAAACAAATATTTCAACGTCGAGGAAAGAATTCTCGCGGGCTTTTTAATAGCGTTTTGATGTGCCAATGAATTGTTGATGTTGCCATTGGAATTCCATTTTGAACGCGTTTCCATAAACACGCCGACATCGATTTTCGAAATCAGCGTCCGACGTCGAATTTGTTTTTCTAGCGGCTCTTGGTGGTTAGAAGCTATTACCTTGAAGATGATCTCAATTTTAAACGAATTCTGCGCAAAACAAGCTTCGTACATTTTCTTCCTATATCGCCCCATTATCTCGATTCAACTCGGCTAAATCAACTTGACTTCTATTATTAGCTCTTCAAGGCGAATCGTAGATGATATAAAAATAAAAACGAAAACGGTCGAAACTTCGACGGAAGACTTCTCGACTGTTTTGGACCGCTGAAGGTCTTCGATTTGGAAACGCAGTATTGTTATTTTGTTATTTTATATTTTGGGATTTTTAGGTTTTTTAAATTGTGGAGTTTCAAACAGAGAAGTGGTCACATTTCACCTCTTTATAATTTACCTCTGAAATTTTATTTCCAAATTTTTATACTTTCTAATTCTTCAAAAATCAGAAATTATCAGATACAGAAATTTAGAAGTGATCACATTTTCCAGTGTGCGGCCTTTGAAATTTTCGCGTTTCCAGATTTTTAGATTTTCAAGATTTGGTAATTTGGCAAGTTTGGAATGTTACATATTTATAAAATTTTCAAGTTGAGAAATTTAGAAGTATATAAATGCAATTATACAGCCCTCGATATCAACCTGTTATGTTTTGATCCACATCGCAAGTTAATAGAATTCCCCATCGACGGCCCAGTTTACAAAGTCTAGTCACGGAAGTGGGTCTTGCACGGAGGGGTCGAGCAATCTTGGATTTTACGCGTCCCTCCAGTTCTCTCCGCCAGGAAGCCATGGTTCATTCAACCGGAAGCGACGCTTACGGAGTTACGCGGTCACCGGTTGTCGACTTCGTGACCGTCGTTCGACACGTGATTGACCACACGAGCCGTAACTGATAACCGCTGCTAATGGTAGCGACGTTCTTTTTTCTCGTTTCTTTAACTCGCTCCACCTGATACACCTGTCGCGGTTAACCACTGCGATGCTCAACTTTTTCCAACATTTTCTACCAAAAGTTCTATTAGGAGAAGGTGAAGAATTTGCATTCAAAATATTTTCGTACAAAGTTATCTCATACAAATTGAATTTTTGAAGGTGCTTATCTGGAATCTGTGGAGAAATTCAAAATGGAGGTTCAATATGGTCGATGAATGGTTTGTAATATTTTGGGAAGATTTGTCAGATAATAAGGTTTTGAGATATTAAGGTCATCAAGTGATTTATAAGATATATGATTTTCAAGATTTATAAGATGTGATATATATGATTGATAAGGTTTATAACATGTATGATATACATGATTGATAAGATTTATAACATGTATGATGTACATGATTGATAAGGTTTATAAGATATATGGTTACAAGATTGATATACAAGATTGATAAGGTTTATAAGATATATGATTACAAGATTGATATACAAGATTGATAATGTTTATAAGATATATATTATATATGATTGATAAGGTTTATAACATGTGTGATATACATAATTGATAAAGTTTATAACATGTATGATATATGTGATTTATAAGATTTATGACATGTGATGTACATAATTTATAACGTTTACAAGATACACAATATACATGATTCTCAATTATTACATTAGCAAAAAAATTGTTAATGGAAACATTGCCACAGAACGTATTGCAGTTATGGTTTAACGGAAGGTACAGTATGGCTCGTTAGACGTAGTACTTGAATGTTCTACCAGATAGTAGCACCCATAAAAAAGTGACTTTCCTTGTCCTCCTGGGTGCAAGGAGCAGAAAATTGTAGAGTGTACGTGCGTCCATGATTACAGAAAGGGTTAATGCATCTAGAAGTAGCTAATTAGAGATTTGTATCCACTTCGTGTAGATATTTAAATAGAAATATTGTCAAGTTTGAAACCCGAACTTTCATCTAAAAATCGATTATCTTTACTTTTTGTTACGCCTACTTTGTAATATCAGCAGTGAAAATTTGGTAAGTATGGACTCTTCTTTTTAGAAATTTCTAAATGTAGTTAGACAGGTTACTTCTTGGGGTGACTTTATTTAAGTATCGTAGTGGGATATCGGAATGTGGAAGTTTAGGGATATAAGAATGAGGGATCTCTCCAAAGTTCTACAATACGATTTAGTACTTTACAATCCAATTACCACTAAATCCACGTAGCAATTAAAAATATTGTCTTCGAACTTCCTTTCGCCATAACCGAATACGGTTTCACTAAATAGCATTACGTTGCATATATAATTGAAAGCGTTTAGCGATTTCTTGTAACGTCGCCATACACGGTCCGCCATTGCTCGAAACTGTTCTACGAGCAAAACAGTCTCCCGGAAAGTAGGTTTAGGCCAGTTGATCGCTATCGCGGGCGATCGTCTCGCTTTTACTCTCCCGATAGCCGAGCGAATCAAACACACGCGTCCCGATGGATCCTTTCTGGTTAGAAGCTGATCTTTTCTGATTTCTCGGAAGACGAGCGTCTGGATGGCAGCGGAAGCGACTGCAACTCCGTGGTGCCGAAGAAGAGGCGCCGGAAGTACGACGGCAGCAGCGATCGAGATCACCAGGTGACCTTCGACGACGAGTACCCAGCGTCTCCCAGGTCGTCGAGATCGTCGGCGTCGTCGAGATCGAGCTCTCTGCTGCAGTTCGAGTCGCTGGAAAGAACCTGTGCCACACTGTCGCCTTCCAGCTACAGCTTCGACTCGCTGGAGTACCCTAATCGTTCTAACGCCTCTCATCCCGAGAACACGTCGCCGGACAGCCTCGAACAGGACTACGACAAAGTCCTGCCGAACGGGTTCGGCAATTCTCTTGATCACTTCGCGAGGATCAGGCCTTATCGCAGCTTTGAGAGCCTGGACACGTGCCAGAAAGAAGAGGGCTTCGGCCAAGGGGCTCTGACGAACGGATTCGCACCATTGTACCTGAAACGAAACGTGGATCTGTCGAGAACCAGGAGCAACAAGCACTGTCCGAGGTATGGCAATTTTCAGTTCATGCGATTTAGGTTAAGTTTGGTGCTAAGGTTAAATGCGTTGCTGCATTATGTCCATGGTTAAGGATACGGTTTGGGTAGGTTTCTTATAAATTATTAATGTGTTCCTGGGTCACTAGGATCTCTGTTTCACACGTAATCTAGAGGTAACACGTGTAGATGTAATGAGTAATTAAACTTTGAGTACTCATGAAGTAAATTGCAGCGTGTCGGAGCCTCCATAAGGAGCGTTTGCGGTCCTTTAATAAGAAAAGCTTAATTTAAATTCAGATTATTGTCTCTTCATAATTTAGCTTCCGGGGAGACTCTTTGAAGTAATAAACTATGTATATGCATACGCTATATCTGGGAAATAGAAGGTTGCACCATGGCAGAAACGGCAAAAAATAACGGTAAAGTAGGCGATAAAAAGTTGAACGAAAAATATTTAGAACATAGTGGAGAACCTTTTGAGCAGCTTTTATAACTTAAAAACTGCAGAGAAGCGTAAACAAGGCTACAGAGATAAGAGATTGCTTAAAGGTATGTATTATTAACCCTCCCATTATGTTTAGTTCCGTATCGTTTAGCGATTAAACGAGGTAAAAAGCTGCTCCGGGTAATAAAAACGTCAGCCATATTGCAGTTTCCGCCTAGTTTCACTAGACGTTACGACTGTAGTCGAAAATGTAGACCGCGGAATAAAATAGATCCGAAATAATTAAATTCTTGAACTGCGCGCCGTTAATGTACGTAGACGATAATTTTGAATAGAACTTTTCTTTCCAAAATACGTACATTTACCTATGCTCATAATTATGGTTATAATGAACTCTCGTTGCGTTATTATTGGCATATGCAAATTCATCGTAACGCATCTGCTGTATGCGAGCTTTGGCAGACTCTCGAAACACTGTTGCGTAAATTTTCATAGATTGCGTGATAAACAGAACGGTAAAGGCTCGATTTTTATCGCCGCGATATTATCATGGTTTCATTGTACTCTTGCGATATTACGTCCCAGAGAAACGATATTTTGCGATTGTTGAGCGACGAAGGTCCTCGGTTTTCCTTGGCAACGACTCTCATGCTTCGAGCTTGCTACATGACCCTCGTTTTTTGGCCAAGTTACCGCAATCACGACCCTGAATAGACCTCCTTGACTTTTACTTTTAATTCGAAGCATTCGCGAAATTATGCGCGAATGTCACCAATATTTTACTCTAGATCGTTTCGTTCGGACCCTCATCTTCACAATTTGTCAATGCATATATCCCTTCGGGTTCTTTTCTGTACACCGCTGTATCAGTGGTGGTAGAACTAAAAAATTTCAAATTCCACTAGCTACATGTCTGCTTGACATTTTTATCGTAGAACTGCATTAAAAAACACAAGTTTGAAAAATGCAGCTCAAAAATATTCTCCGTGTTCCGCCACTATCAGTCTTCAGGGTGTTTATTTTGTATCGAACGTTTTGTTGTGGTCTCCGTACACAGAGACTTCTGGCACGAGGACGACGACGAGTACGAGGACGAGGACCTGGACGAGGACCCGTACGAGAATGATCGAACGTTAAACGAGAATCGAACGAGTTCCGAGCTGGAGGATCGACTGACGGTGTTCGGGGATTCCGTGTGCAATTACGCGACCTCGATGGACTACAGAAACACGATCGACCTGCGAGAGATCGGCGTGGAAACGAAGAGGGACACCCTGTTGGATCTGAAGTCTGGCCAGGCAGCAGTGTCGAGTTCCTTTCGTCTGCTGCAGACTAGGTTAAATATAGCCGGTGGTATGGCGCACGCTCGCAACAACATGGTCGCCGATCATCATCCTCGTCACCATCATCATCATCAGCAGCAGCAGCAGCAGCAGCATCAACAACAGCAGCAGCAGCAGCAGTACCGTTACGAGGAACACGAGCTGCGGCAGCACCAGCAGCACCAACGTCAAGGGTGGAGCAAGGAGGAGTGCTTTAATTTTAGATTCACGGATAAATCTCAAAGCGCGCCCAGTCTGCCTAGCAGCGTCGACGAGTCCGCACACGGTCCATGCTCGTTAGCAGCGTATTCATCCTCCTCAAGGGTCACGTCTTTCGTTTCCACCTCGAACCTCTTCGAGAATTACACGAGGGTAGCCAGTGTGCCCATCGATTTGAATCTCTGCGGCGTTTCCGTGGTGAACCCGGACGACGATGCGTGTCATTCTCCAGTGAGCTCGGACGATCACGAAATGGCGGAGGTCACCGGTGTCCTGGAGAAGAAGAAATTGGGTAGTGTGGAGGAGGTTCGACAGAACGGTGAGGAGGAGGAGATGAAGGGCTCGTTGACCAGCTCCGTCAGAACGCAGGCTCCACAGAGTGTGATCGTCGACGGCAAGATGGACGCCGGGAAAGTCGTGGACGACGCGAAGGTCGAGGAAGATCGGTGCTCGAAGCCGAAGAAACAGATCACGTCGACGGTGAAAACGCAGGATCGTGGAAATTGTGTGCTGGATATGGCCATCGCGATCGAGAACGACGTAGACGGCGCGATAGACGACGCGATGAAGCAATTCAAGCGAGACGTGAAAGAAGCTACCGTCTCGAACGGTAACGGTATCCAGAGAACGCCTTCCGGTAGGCCGCGAAGGGTGAAGAACAATGCCAGCTACGAACTGGCTCAGCAATTCGAGGTCGACGAGAAAAGCTTTCGAACGGGTAGACTCCGCAAGGATGTCAGCAACGAAAACGAAAAGAGCCCGAAATCGCCGAAAAGCGGTAGTAAGAAACGAGTGTTGAACAACGCCAGTTATGAATTGGCCCAGCAGTGCGACTACATAAAGGCCCTACAGTCCTCCAGAGGCGCGTTCCAGAGGATGGACGCGTGCGACGAACTCGAAGAATTCGCGTCGGGAAGATCTTCGCGGCTGTGGGTCACCGACATAGTGCAACAGATGAGCAGCAACTCGACGTCGAATCTCAGTAGCCATTACATCGACCCTTACGTGGACACCAAGAAATACTCGAAATCGATGGAGGATCTGAGCGCTCAGTTCTCCATGGGTCCGTTCACCAGGATCCCGATAAACGAGCTGGGTCAGCGGCTGAAGAAGCAGAAGGACGAAACGCTTTTTGATCAGATAAAAAAAAACTCGGATCCATTTTCAGCCTATGGCGAAGGTCCTAAAGCGCGTACCCTAGTAGACGACGAGATAGATTATCCCTGCTTGGAAACCAAACCCATAGGAGCTTCCAGCCTGGAGGGGGGCGTATCGCGCGAGGAAACAAACGCTCGGAAACCCCAGGAACCATCCCCAGTACACGAAAACGTTCCCCAAGACGAGTCACACAAATGTTCGAAAACCACGATATCAAACGTAGTTCCGCAGATCACGATGGACCACGAAGCAACCGTCGAAACGGACCGTTCGAAGAAGTGTTTCATCGGCGACTTCTATCCGGAGAAGATCGTGCGGCTGCAGTCGCCGGAGGAGCAGCGATCCGCCGAAGAGGGTAGTAACGAGGAGATCGGTCGGTCACCGTCGTCCGCGAGCAACAGAAACGCCGGCGAGCGATTGTGGAGGGTCATAGTGGAAAAGCAGGTCGCGGAGAAGGAATCTTCCACGGAGAAGGTTGCGGACGAGAGAGAGAAAGAGGAGGAGCCGGAGAAAGAAAGGGAATCGGTGCAGAAGAAGACGAAGAACGAGGCAACGGAAGCAGCGAGGGGACACAGTGTCCACGTTGTTCGTTGCCCCCCACCCGGCGGTAACGGCAGCAACAGCGACGGCCTGGAACCCGGTGAACGGAGTGGGAATCCAGCGGTGGCCGTGGCAGTTGATACGAATGATCGCGGTGATCGCGACAAACGCGACGAGGAGAACGCCGCGGCAACAACAACTGCGCCGCCGGTGGTCAGGGTAGACCAGCCGACCACGATGTCAGCAACCGGCACGACGAAACGAGGATTCGTCGCGGCACACGCGAAAAACGAGCTACCGGCTCCCGCGAAATTTCAAAGGAACACGATCGTCGACTCGTCGTCCGCGACCATGGCCAAGGAGGAGAGGAAAAAGGGTGGACTCGGTGGTTTCCTGCAGAGATTCTCGAGGCTACGGTTCAGTGGTAAGTCGAAAGTGCCGCGGTCCGAGGTGCAGAAAAAAAGTGACACGCATGGCCAAGTGAATCGGGTGGCCGAGGAAAAGACTAAAAAGGAGCCGGATTATATCATCATACCGTTGCATCCTCCGGAAGAGGAGAAACGGAAGGAGATTCATCCAGAGAACAGGACCAACGACTCCGACAACAACAGGACTACCAGTGATGTTCAGCGAAGTTCTTCCAGTATCAGGTGAGTGGTCTTACGATTCGTGCGAGTTCAGAATTCATTATCGAATATGAAATATTAGGTTAATGAATTTTTCGTGGTATATATACGCACATGTGTACTTGCTAAAGTCACTAACTGCAGTTTTTGAATTATCTTCAAATCTTACTGTAGAAATTGAATCTTCTCGATTACGAAAACATGGGAGAAGTAAAAGTAGTAATTTTCATTTGTACTTTTGTTAATCGTTGTAAATGTAACTGTAGTCAGACGTGCATGCATGTGTAGTACGATGCACGCATGTTTCGAAAGTGACAACGCAAGAAAGTATGTTATTTAGAGGAAGCGAAAAGCTCTTCTTGAACATAATTATATAATATTAAAGCAATCTCAAGTGCCCAAACGCAGCAGTAAATAACTAGGTATTCAAGAAAGTTCCTGCTAATTCCATGTTTCTTGTTAGACTGTATCGTATTTTGAAAGTACAAAAGTATCGAAATGAAACGCGGAAAATATTGATGCCTTGTCGATTTCGTTTTGACGATGTTTACAGCAGTCTCATGCTCGAGTAACGTTGACTTTGACCTTAGAATTATAATTGTTTACACGGTTTCGAGCTACTGTTATAGAACTCTCACCGTGAATCACTTGGTTTACACAGCTTTCTACGGCTTCCGTTAAACATTTGCTTCACCAATCGATGGTGAAAAGCGATAGCAAAATTTGGAATTTTTTATGGCTTTATTGTTAGGTTGTCTGGCGTTGGGGGTATTGGGGTAATTAGGACTTTTGTTTGGGTCAGGTTTAGTTTTAGTGGTTGTGTCGAAGTTGGGAACTTAGAGATTTAGAGATTTAGGATTTGGGGGTTGGAGATTGAGGATTTGGGATTTAGGGATTTTGGTATTTAGGGATTTGGAATTTAGGAGTTGGAGATTTGGTTATTTGAGGATCGGGGAATTAGGGATTTGGGGATTTAGGAATTTGGGGATTTAGGAATTTGGGGATTTAGGGATTTGGGGACTTAGGAATTTGGGGATTTAGGGATTTGGGGACTTAGGAATTTGGGGACTTAGGAATTTGGGGATTTAGGAATCTGGGATTTGGAATTTAGGAGTTGGAGATTTGGTTATTTGGGGATTGGGGAATTGAGAATTTGGGAATTTGGGGATTTGGGGATTTAGGGATTTGGGGATTGGGGAATTGGGGATTTGGGAATTTGGGGATTTAGGGATTTGGGGATTTGGGGACTTAGGAATTTAGGGACTTAGGATTTGGGATTTGGGAGTTAGGGATTTAGAAATTTTGGTATTCAAGGGTTTGGAGATTTAGGAATTTTGTCATTTGGAAATTTAAGTATTTAAAGATTTGTGAATTTGAGGAATTAGGGAATTGAATAATCAGGAATTTAGGAATTTAGCAATTTAGGGGTTTGATAATTTAAGTATTTAAAGATTTGAGGATTTGAACATTTGTGAATTGGGAACTTTGGAGTTAGGGGTTCACAACTTAAAAATTCAGAAATCAGGAACTTCTAAGTTGAATATTTGAGTGTCAAAAATTTCGTCATTTCGGAATTTCAGAATTCGAAAATTGGAACTCGAAAAGTAAATAAAGACCCCAGAATAGTCGAAGCAAAACGTAACACAGCGTAATCTAAACATTCGTCGAATGCAAAAACGAAGACCATAATGTTGTCTTACATAATTGCCGGATTATGAAAGGCACACACAGTATGTATCAGTTGTCTGTTTACGCGGTATCTCTCGAGATTATACGAACGACAGTGAACGCTCTGTTTCGTAGATATTCAACGAACTAACTATTTCTGATAAATGAAAGAGTCTTTTACCATGCTTCTAAATTTTACATTTTAACCAGTATTTGAACCTTCTACTAGGTGTACAGTATCGTATTACCTTCGCAATTAGCCTTAATAATTAGTTAAACTATGCTTGAGGCATGGACATAAATGACCGAACGTTCTCCATATTGGCACCGGAAGCCGAGTGTGTAGTATGAATATTCCCGGTGCGACTCGTTGATCGATTTCGTAAACAATCGATCGTGCAGCGATCACTATGATGTCTCGAGGTTCACGAAACTAGACGCTTAAAATTAACATCAAACCTACCAACATTCAATACACCAAAACTCCAAACACAATATAAAAATAAAAAAATTCACATAAATTACCTCGACAAAAATTAGCACATTTTCAAGTACTTCCGCTACTTTACAGACATCAAACGCTTCTGTATGTCCATAAAAATCAGCACAGATTTCAAGCACCTCAATAAATCAAAAAAAGAAATCTCGCAAACGGGCCAATTAACCGATTTGGTAATTTGAGCGTTAAAAATGCTCGCACTGAGCATGGCAACAGAAAAAATGTCCTCGATGAAGAGTTTCATCGAACCTTCTTATGGCAGACGTCAGAAACTTTCGCCGAGGAAGAGCGTTGGAGGACGCGCTCTGTCTCGATAGTTGGCCTATTTCGATTATTGTAACAATCGTGATGGCATTTTCGATGGCCGTGAATTTGTTTGTAAGCCATTCTCCGTACGAGTTCGCGCGTCTGAAAGCAACGAGGTCAGTGATACCGAGGAGGAGGCTTTCGTAATGGCGGCCAGAGTCGACGAACAGCTGCCAGTCCCTGACACCCACTCCTCTCGATCATCCGTTCCGTTCGCTTCGATTTCATTCCAGCTGCGTTTAATTCTGCTTTCATCGCGTCCTACGTGTAAACACGCGCTGTTACAAATCCCTGCGCCTTTTATGGATCGTTTTCTTCGATCAGTCGAACTTGGAAGCGTTTAGGGTGGTAGAAGCAGTTTAGGCTTTAGCGGTTTTCTGATGTGTACGTGTTTTGGGGTCGTATGTGGGAACACCTGGTTGGGAACTGATGGGACAGGTGAATTGCGATGTGGGTGGATAGGGAGGTGAATGGAGGGATTAAGGAGTAAGGCTGATTGATTGCAGGGGAGTCGAGGGAGCCTTTGATAAGAGGGGTTAGGTTGGGGTAATCAAAGTCGTTTAGGGTTCTGGTTTTAGAGTGTTGCGTGAGGTGTGTTTGGATGCAAGGTATATTTCGCAATTTGGGGATTTGGGGATTTGGGGAATTAGGGAGTTGGGAAGTGAGGGATTTGGGAGTGTAGGAGTGAAGGTATTTGGGGATTCGGAGATTTGGGAATTTTGGGATATGTGGATTTGAGGTTTTAAGGGTATATGATGTTGGGAATTTGGTGTATGTGGGTTTGGGAACTGAGAGATTCGGGGTTTGAGAGTTTGGATGATTAGGGATTTGGGAATGTGACGATTTGGGGATTTAGGGATTTGGCAATGTGACTATTTGGGGATTTGGAGATTTGGGGATGTGACAAATTAGGGGTTTAGGAATTTGGAATGCGACAAACTAGGGATTTCGGGATTTGGTAATGTGACTATTTGGGGATTTAGGGATTTGGGAATGTGACAAACTAGGGATTTAGGGATTTGGTAATGTGACTATTTGGGGATCTAGGGATTTGGGAACGTGACTATTTGGGGGTTTAGGGATTTGGCAATGTGACTATTTGGGGATTTGGAGATTTGGGGATGTGACAAATTAGGGGTTTAGGAATTTGGAATGTGACAAACTAGGGATTTAGGGATTTGGTAATGTGACTATTTGGAGGTTTAGGGATTTGGCAATGTGACTATTTGGGGATTTGGAGATTTGGGAATGTGACGAATTAGGAATTTAGGGATTTGGGAATGTGGTAAACTAGGAATTTAGGGATTTGATAATGTGACAATTTGGGGATTTAGGGAGTGAAGATGTGACAATTTGAGAATTTAGGTAATGGAGATGTGACAATTCGAAAATTTCAAAATTTGGTAATTTAAGTATTTGTAAATTTGTAAATTTGGGAATTTGAGGATCTAATTTGAGCATCCAAATATTTGGAAATGTGAAAATTTCAGAATGTGATCATTTTGGATGAATCAGAGATTTATTTGTTATAGAAGTTTAGAGGTTTGAAGTTTTAGAGATATAATAACGTTACAATTTGATTTTAATAATTCAGGAATTTTGAGATCTACAAATTCAGCTATTTGGATGTGATAATTTAGGAACTTGATAACTTCGGAATTTGCCAATTAGACCAAGTAATTTGCATACCTGAGAAAGGAATTCAGAACTTGAAGTACATGGAGAACTATTAGACCCAGAACGTAATCCTAAGCTAAATACTAGTTGACTAAGGATTTTGCAACTTTGAAAACCTAACAAATAAAAAGACCCAAATTCATTCCAAAGTTTGAAAGCTTATCACTAAAATGAAAACTGAAGTTTGTCACCAAGATGAAAAGTAAAATTTAGCAGCAAAATGAAGACTAGTGTTTGTCACCAAAATGAAAACTATAATTTGACAGCAAAATGAAAACTAAAATTTGACAGCAAAATGAAAAGTAAAATTTAGCAGCAAAATGAAAAGTAAAATTTAGCAGTAAAATGAAGACTAGTGTTTGTCACCAAAATTTGACAGCAAAATGAAAGGTAAAGTCCCTCAGCAAAAAGCAACAGTAGAGACATTCTCTAATGTCACATTTCCCCGACTTTATGGTCGAATGTGTCACATTGCTCCATAGATTGTCGGCGCTGTCCTATCCCCGGTGCATTCCCCGCGTTCCGTGTCTAATTCCACTCTAATCAGGCTTCTCGCTCATCCAATCGATAGGATTTCACTCTCGTTCGCGTTTGTCCCGATCGTCGGCCCCGTAGATCGTTCTCTTCCCTCGTGTACACCGGGGAACCAGTTCGCCTCTGCTCTTAATTGAATTTCACTCTCGCCCCGTTCCGCATTCGTTTTCACGTAATTCGACCTAATTGCATTCCGTAACGGCAACATGCTGTTGTTTAACGTTTATTGTGCCTACCTTCTCCCTTGAAGAACGCTTACTTTTATGGTAATCGATACGCGGATCCTGTTCGATGCTTGCGATATCGTTAGTCAGGGAACTGCATTCGACGATTAAGTCTGATTTATGGGGATACGTGTGAAAGGTACTTTAGTCTGTTATTCACAACCTTCGTGGTTAGAGGAACGTTTTGAATAAATGTTTGAATATTTTGAATGCGTGAAATTGAGTATGATAAATGTTTGCAATGAAAATGTGAATATTTTGGAATTATTAAAATATGAAAGGGGGTGTTCTGAAAATACAATGAATACTCTGAATGTATGAAAACTTAAATATCCTAAAAATACAAGGAATAATAAAAGCAGTAAAAGTCACATTTTCAAGATTTTTTATTTTTTGTTTTAACAAAATTAACTGAACGAACTTAGCAGGGTTGCTCGACTAGTATTTTTTGTTAATTTTTTTATTATTATTTTTATGCAATTTTATCGCTTTTAAATTTCAAGTATTTTTATTGTTTTACAATTTTGAATAATTTTATTGCTTTACATTTTTAAATAATTTTATTGTCTTACAATTTTGAATGATTTTATTAGCTTACAATTTTAAATAATTTTATTGTCTTACAATTTTGAATGACTTTATTGTTTTACATTTTTAAATAACTTTATTGTCTTACAATTTTGAATGATTTTATTGTGTTACAATTTTGAATGGCTTTATTGTTTTACATTTTTAAATAATTTTATTGTCTCACAATTTTAAATGACTTTATTGTCTTACATTTTTAAATAACTTTATTGTCTTGCAATTTTAAATAATTTTATTATCTTACAGACATAAATAATTTTATTGTTTTACCGTTCATAATATTATTATGTTACAATATGAAGGAATAAAATAGCTTTAAAATTTTATAGCATCAAATTATTTTTTATTGGATGAAGATTGAAATACAATTTGTGAGGCCTGGTGCAGACAAGCCACAAGTGATCGTCGAATTAAAAGGAAATGAATAGTTAACGAGCAAGGGTCGTGGCTGAGATTAAGATTAATTGACACAGATGTCAAATCGAACCCCGAGATGATTCATGAAAACATTTATACGGGCACAGTTCGATGACATAGTACCACAAAGTGACACTTATATTACATTGATTTAAAGCTTCTGATTGAAACTTTACGACATTTCTGTTCTCGACACAAAATTGTTGACTCAGATAAGCACCGAGGTGCACACTCCGTGATCGATAAGAATTTCCGACAACCAATTAGTTTCAAAAATATTTGTGAAAGGTTTCCGTTTCCATTGCACTGTTACCTTTAGCAAGCCATAAATTTCGAATTGATGTATCATAAGTACTGTTTTATTACACTTGTATGTTACGAAAGCGAGGTACTGACATTTCGGAATCAAATGTTTAATTAATTTGATGAATTGCTGGTTGATGTGAACGTGGGAGTTCTCGTGCAACTTGGTACACTATCACTGTTAGCTGAGTATACTTCAGAGTCTACGTGAACTATTAACTGTTTGTGTTGATCAATTTTTTTATTTTCAGAATATCCACATTTTCATATTTTCAGAATATTTACCTCTTCACATATTTAGAATAGTTACTTTCGTATTTTCATATTTTCAGAATATTTACGTTTTCATATATTCAGAGCATTCACTTCCATATTTTAATATTTTCAGAATATTTACTTTTTCATGTACTTAGAATAGTGATCATACAGCCTTCAATTGTAATTACTTCACATACTTTCATGGTTGATCCACGTGCTTCAGTTTTTCCATAAAATGATAATGGTAAATAAAAAAGAACAATTAACTTTTAAACGTTCTGTTTATCTGACTTTGTCGCCACACGTTCAAAGATCCCGCTCCATATGGCCGCGTTTTTATTTAGAGTCACCCTCACACCTTATCCGACGATTCAGACTCCGTTTCTTAGAACGACGAACGTATCCGATCCCCTGCGGCTTAGTTTTTCTAAACATTCGTTTTATCGTGTAAAATTTCGTTGAATCAGCACCGCGTCGGTTCTCTTTTGCTTGAGCCATTGCTTTCATTCTACTGAATCGCTTTTAACGCCTCTTCTCGTTTTTAACGCTGTCTCTTCTCGTTTTTAAGGAGAAATTCATTTTTGAAATTCGGGAAATTATTTACTGACCGAGTGTTTAAACTGACTTTAAGGAGAAATTAATTTATTTGTAAATGCAGATATTTTGGAGTATGTCAAATTTTTTATTTTGTTTCAAGGGGTGAAATTATGTGGAAATTATTTAATTTCTGAAATGATAGAATGTTGAAGTTTAGGTACCGTATAATATTATAATAATATATTTTGAATATTTTATGTGTTACATATTATTATTATATTATATGTTACATATTGTAAACTATGTGTTACATATTTTGTTTAAATATTTTATGCAAGATTATCATTTATAATAAAATTGCAATAATGCTACATATATTGTTCAGCATTATCATAATTTTATCATAAATAATAACCGTGGATAATAGAGTTTCAAAGATCGTAACCTTAATGAAGATAATATTTGAATTGCAAATGATTAAATTGAAAATATGAATGTTCCTAATGACTCGTAATGAGCGTACCGTTTTTATACCAGAATCATAAGAACAGCCATAAATCAAACTTGTCACCCCGTCTTAACGAGATAATCTTAGCTACAGATATCTCGAGTCTCACGTCTTCAAAGAAAGTGTAAAACTTCTTATCTAAGGTATTAGATGAGTAGCTGTTAATTTTGACTCATTAATCTAACTAATTGGCAAGTTACGGTCAGTGACTGTTCCAAAACATATTTATTAATCACTCATTCGACTTTATCTTTTAATCTCTAATATTACATTTTGTAATCTGAAAGTTTAAATATTGACGCGGTTCAGATAAAGTTCACTCACTGTCTGGCTCATCGTTTCTACTTTAACAAGCATTGTGGATGGTTTGAATGAAGTTTTATGGATTTGTCGAATGATTCAGAGTAAAAGTAATAGGTATTTTAAGGGTAGATGTGTGTTACTTGATATATGTACATATGTGTTGTTTGACACATGTGAATATGTATTATTTAACATATGTGAGTTTGTGTTGTTTGACATATGTTAATATGTACATCTGACATATGTTAATATGTGTTGTTTGACACATGTGAATATGTGTTATTTATCATATGTGAGTATGTGTTGTTTGACATATGTTAATATGTACATCTGACATATGTTAATATGTGTTGTTTGACATATGTTAATGTGTACATATGACATATGTTAACATGTGTTGCTTGACATATGCATATGTATATTATCTGATGTATGTAAGTATGTGTTGCTTGACATATGCATATGTGTATTCTCTGACATGTGTAAATATGTGTTATCTGACATATGCAAATATGTGTTGCTGACATATGTAAATATGTGTTATCTGACACATGTAAACATATGTTGTTTGACATATGCAAATACGTGCTATTTTACACATATGTATACATATTATTTCACATATGTAAATTATTATTATTTGACATATATAAATATCCATCACCTGACATATGTAAATACGTATCTGACATTTATTAATACACTTCTCATCTATAAATACATATCATACACATTTTGTAACAGATATTAGTATCAACAGTATTTGTCACAAGCATTCAAATTTATAAATTAGGTAATTTGGGATAACTTTAGCTAAGTCTATCCTGAAGCCAAAAAATAATTTCCAACGTTGTTAATAAAATTATGAAAATGCAAAGAGCTACCAACATCGTTAAAAACGTCGATGAGTTAATTGGATAATATTTTAAGTCAATGCAAACATTCTATTAAAACCTCGCGACTCTTCTTCTTCTACACAAAGTACAAATTTTCCATCATTATTCACCGCGATTTCACACTGATCGCTTCAATACAATTCGTCATTTTCTGGTATCGTTCCAAGCACTTATCTTCTTGCAGTTAAATACCCAAGCTGTACAGCTTCTAGTTCATTCGCTGCGCACGAAACAAGACAAATCATCCCACGGCTGTTTACTCGCGAGGGTCGTGCGTCCTCGATGAATCATCTCTAGCTGTGAACCATAATTTAACAATCGATTTATGTATACACACGATTATCTTTCCGAAATCATGATTTCTTTGCTCACTATTCCTTGGTCATTTATTTTCTTCAAACTATCGCTATACAAAATTATTCTCACAATAAATAAAACATACAATCAATTTTTGTACGTTGACACACTTTGCTATTTGAGAGATGTCTGTAGACACACTGCATATTTTTTTACCCAATTCCATGGCAAACCATACGAATTTCGTTTAAGTTGAACGAACGAGGTCGAGTTCCAGTAATAGCGTCTGAAAACGTTCCTCTTCGTTCTCATCGGGATCATCGCGAACGTTCTTATATTTAGAGGTGTGACTTCAACGCTGGATTTTATCATGCTATTAAGTAATCCTGACGTGTCGCTGTTTTTCTGTTACCGTTGAAGCGAACTTGATGCCACTGTCACGTTGTGTAATGTCTATATTACGGAACGACGTTCAGATGTACAGATCGGTAATTAATACCGCATTTGTTGGGTCGAAATTTAGGAGGTTGGGAATTTGGGGAAGTGGGACTTTTCTGAAAGTGGGAATTGGGGAATTTGGGAATTGGGGGTGGGAATTCGGGAAAGTGAGAATTTGGGAATTTTGGAATTGGGGAAAGTGGAATTTCCAGAGAGTGAAATTTCTAACAGTAGGAACTGCAGTTTGACATATGTAAATATGTATGTGGAATTTTTGAATTGGGGAAGTGGGAGTTGGGGAAAGTAGAAATTGAGGAAGTAAGAATTTGGGAAAGTGGGAATTGCAGTTTGACATATGTAAATAGGTATTGGGAATTTTTGAATTGAGGAAGTGGGAGTTGAGGAAAGTAGAAATTGATGAAGTGAAAATTTGGGAAAGTTGGAATTGGAGAAGTGAGAATTTGGGAATTTTGGAATTGGGGAAAGTGGAAATTGGGGGAATGGGAATTGGGAAAAGTGGAAATTGGAGGATTTTGGAATTGGGGAAAGTGGAAATTGGGGGAGTGGGAATTGGAGAAAGTGGAAATTGGGGGAGTGGGAATTGGAGAATTTTGGAATTGGGGAAAGTAGAAATTGGGGGAATGGGAATTGGGGAAAATGGAAATTGGGGGAGTGGGAATTTTAGAATTTTGGAATTGGGGAAAGTGGAAATTGGGGGGATGGGAATTGGGGAAAGTGGAATTTGGGAGCCTGGGAATTTGGGAATTTTGGAATTGGGGAAAGTGGAAATTGGGGGAATGAGAATTGGAGAATTTTGAAATTGGGGAAAGTGGAAATTGGGAAAGTGGAAATTAGGGAAAGAGGAAATTGAGGAACTGGAAATTTGGGAAAGTGGAAATTGGGGAAGTGAAAATTGAGAAAAGTGGAAATTGGGGAACATAGAACTTCCCAATTTTTACAATTTAGAACCTTATAATTTTGTCATTTGAATATTCAGAAATTTGAGATTTCAGACCACGCTGTCTCAAAGTTACACATATTTCAATCCTCCAAACCACAACACAAATATCACAAATTTCAGTTAGTCGAAGGAAACCATTACAGCTCACTACAGAATAAGACCTCGCACACCGTGAGTACACTTATAGGTTTTCAGTAAGATGAAACAAACGACGTGGAAATAGGAAAATACCGGATTACGATGCAAAAGCGTGCGCATACCATCGCTGCAATTTCATTCCCGCTGCACGAGACGTGAGATCATGTTTATAAACGTAGTTGGAACAATGATGGAGAACTGTCGGCCATCTCCTCTAAAATTAGGCTATCCGCGAGTAGCGCTTTCGAAATCATCGCGCCGTTTTCAAAGTCTGGAAATACTTCAGCAATCAGAAGACACCGTGAAACATTTCTAAAACATTCTCAGCTCGAATTTCTTCGATAACCTTATCCTCTTCTGTCAAACTATAGTTTGATCGATTTTATCATCTGTCTTTTAAATTGATAGCGTCAGTTATAGTCTGACTTATGATTATCTTTTGTTATAAAATAGGTCATTTGATCATTTCTGTTGAAATATCTTTGTCAATATTTGAGTCTACTTTTGAGAAACGTGTATAGCTCTAAAAATTGTTTGTTATGTAAAAATTACATTCATATTTGGTTTATATGCTTACATGTATTTTATAGGTTAGTCTGGTTCATACATTTACATCCAGTTTATATTTTACACATAGTGTATTCATTTGCACATAGTTCACATTTTATGTCTAGCTCATACATTTATATCAATTTTGTATTTTTTATCTAGTTTATACAGTTACATGTAGTGTATATTTCATGACTGATTCATACAGTTACATGTACTTTATATTTTGTATATAATTCAGACATTCTCATCTAGTTCAGATTTTATGTCTAGCTCATACATTTACATCGATTTTGTATTTTATATCTAGTTTATACAGTTACATGTAGCATACATTTTATGACTGGTTCATACAGTTACATGTACTTTATATTTTGTATATAATTCAGACATTCTCATCTAGTTCAGATTTTATGTCTACCTTGTGTATTTACATCTAGTTTGAATTTTATATCTATTTATTTTCATTTAGCATACACTTCATGTCTATGCACTTAATCTTGTGTACGTTCCTTAATTATACAATAACAAACAGAGCACATACATTGAGTATAACACAAAATATCAGTGAATCTTCAGACCTCATACACATAAACCCACATTTTCATGAGTAATCCAAATAAAAATAATCAAAGAAGTGTTTGCAAAAGTAACATTGCGATGAAACAGTGATAAAAGTACAAGAGCGAATAAAATTGAAATACATAGTGGTAGTTAAGGATATTTTTGTCTGGAATTTTGTATCAGAAGCTCTGGTTGAGGTTACGTATCCACTCGAATCGAATCGTCGATCATCGAGAAACAAGAAGAGAATTATATTTCTGCGTTACACGATGCCATGAACTCGAGGCATGCAGTCGTACGCGAGCCTACGGTTAAATATACCCCCCATATGCGTGTACGTATGTAGGTGTACGGCTTGAGTAGCCTTATTAGTCTTATTTCATTCCAACACCAGTCCGGAAGTCGTTCGAGGTGGTCCGAGAGCGCGGCTAGCCGCTCGTACAATTCTACAAGCAAACCGTTTGCTTCTGTTTTTGCTCGTTATGTAAAAGCATCGACAACTTTCTGCCCTTTAATCTTCCTTACTACTTTTTCACTCGATTCCTCTCTTTTCATTATTTTTTTAAATACCGACAAATTTTTGTTTTTATCTCGTCGTTGGATTAGCGACGATTTAAATTATTTGGACTTTTATTTTTTTTTAATTTTGGGATTTTATTAATTTTTAGATTGGGGGTGATTTAATTTAATATTGTAAATAAATTTTTATTTTTATAAATTCGAAAGTTTTATTAATTTTCAGATTGGTGGGGGGCTGATTTAATTTAAGATGATTAATAATAACTTATATTAACTTATTTAATAAATGAATTATAATTTATAATAGCCGTGTCTGATTAGAATTTATGGTAGTCATATCTGATTATAATTTATAATAATCATGTCTGATTAGTATGAATATTATTCATATTTGATTGGAATGTATAATATTCATGTCTGGTTAGAATGAATAATATTCATACTTGATAAGAATGTATAATATTCATGTCTGATTAGAATTTATAATAGTCACATTAGATCGACTCATCAGAAAAAGCACTTGAAAGACACTTTTACGTAACCAAAAACATTCGTTCGGCTTTGAACTTCATCGGAGTATCTTTCGTAGACGATAGTGTTTTCGAACCGATGAATTTGCGGGGCAGCTTTCACGCGATTCGATCGTCAATCACGCGGCTCCCGTTACAGGCTGAAGAAAACGCGGAAGCGAACAAACTCCTAAGCGCTTGTTTGTCCGACGATCAGACAACTACACCTGGGATGGGCATCAAGCATTTTAAAACCGAAATAAACACGGGACTCTACTGTGGACACTCCTTTTAGATCTTTTACAAATTTAAGAAAATTGTCAGACCTCTCTTATTGCGTTAGGTTTGTGTTTAAAGTACTATACATGTGCCGCCATTTTGAATTTCCATATTATTATCAAATGAAGTGCATCATTACACAAATCATGTGGATGCAGATTAAAATTGTGTTTACAATATAATGTAATAGCAGTTACAGACTATTATAAGTTATAGATTATTACAATTTATCAAAAAAGTTATAAAAAGACATTCCGATAATCTCAGATGCAAAAAGATGTACAGAATTATTTTACATACTTCCAACGTTATAATAATATTAAGGTATTAAAATGAAAAAGGCTTCTATGAATATTCATAAATGCGGAGCCGTTTCAATCGTGATATTTAGCACTATTGGGCAACAAGTGTTTCAATGTCTTCAAGGTATTAAACTTTTTACAGACGAACATTGAAACACTCCGAGAGAGCACTTTAAGTGCTGAAACGAACATCTGCGGTTGGTCACCGCCCCCTTGCGCGATGAAATGGGTGCTCCAACTCAGACAGATCCAAATCGAACGATCCCCTCAATTGCTCTCAATCGTCCCGTCTCCTCTTCGTTTTTTTTCTTTCTCCTTTCCTGTCTGTCGTAGAAAAATCAAAGAGCATCCTCATCCGACGATTTCGTAGCCGCCGGCTATGTTTCCTGTTCGAACGCTCGACTTTCTATGATTTACGGGTTATGCCGATCGATATGGATGGTGTTAGAAATATTGCTGTGGATGGGCACCGGAGCTCTTATTAATCTTTGAGTTATGATCAATAATTTGAGTATGGTATTTGCTAGGGAAAATTGCGATGTGGATGAGTGTGGAGATAAGTATACGTTCAGATTTTTATATTCGTGTTTGGTAATTTTGAAGTTTGAAAGGTGGAAATTTGAGGGTTTGTGAATTTGAGGGGTTGACGATTTGGGGGTTTGAGAATTTGGGAATTTGATAAATTTGGGGGTTTGAGAATTTGGGAATTTGACAAATTTGGAGCTTTGAGAATTTGGGAATTTGACAAATTTGGGAGTTTGAGAATTTGGGAATTTGACAAATTTGGAGGTTTGAGAATTTGGGAATTTGACAAATTTGGGGGTTTGAGAATTTGGGAATTTGACAAATTTGGGAATTTGAGAATTTGGGAATTTGACAAATTTGGGGGTTTGAGAATTTGGGAATTTGACAAATTTGAGGATCTGAGAATTTGAAAATTTGACAAATTTAGGGGTTTGAGAATTTAGAAATTTGACAAGTTTGGAACTTTGAGAATTTGGGAACTTAACGAATTTGGGGGTTTAAGAATTTGGGAATTTTACAAATTTGGAGGATTGAGAATTTGGGAATTTGACAAATTTGGGGGTTTGAGAATTTGGAAATTTGACAAATTTGAGAATCTGAGAATTTGGAAATTTGACAAATTTCAAGGTTTGAGAATTTGGGAATTTGACAAATTTGAGAGTTCGACAATTAAGTACTTTCAGATATTTGAGATTTGGAAATTTAGGAATTTAAGAAACTTGGGGTTTGAGCATTTGGGAATTTAACAATTTTGAGAACGTTACAAATTTGTGGATTTGAGAATTTACGCATTTGATAATTTTGAAGAAGTCAGAAATTTTGAAATTGAAATTTGAAAATTTTGAAGACGTCACAAATGTGGAGACGTTATATATTTCTGCAATTATATTTTTGACAACTTGAGAATTCAACGATTTGAGATCATTGACAATTTGATGATCTGACGAATTTTACAAATAGTTATCAAAAGACCACTTAACGAAACAGTTAGTCACAGGAAAGCGATAAGATTTGCTCAAATGTTACATAAATAGAAGTTTCTCACGATTTTCGTAGGAAATAGGGGAACACCAGAACGGAAAATGTTCAGTTCAACCGGATCTGATAATCTCTGACTTCTACAATCAGAGACCGTTCAAAGCGGGATTTATCGTGCAACGTATCGTTCTTCCCCTTGATTAAAATGGCTGGCACGATAAAACAGACTTCAAAGTTTATGTTTCAACAATCTTCAGTGCAAACAGTTACCAGAAAACCAAACTGATCATCATGTTTATTATTTTCATAGATTTCTGAGGATTTTGAAAATTTTGGGTTTCAAGATTTATGGGATTTTTGAGTCAGAGATTATGGAAACTTGGAGAGTTGGATATTAGGACGTTTGGGGGTTTGGAGATTTTGGGACTTTGGACATTTAAGGATTTGAAGATTTAGACATTTAGAGATTTAAAGATTTAGATGTTTAAGGGTTAAGGATTTAGTGATTCAGGAATTTCTTGATTTAGGATTTGGGTTTTGAGATTTGAGATTTATGGAATCATTAATTTCTGGCACCCGAGAATTCTAAATTAGGAATGTTTAATAACTCCTAACTTCAGATCTTATGAATTCCTAGATCAACCAATGCAGGATTTGGGGATTATACTTCTGAAGTTGGGAACGTATGTATCAGGGGCGTAAGAGCTACCTAGAGCTACCATTTAAAAATCTATATCCAAGATGTCTGATCTCAAAATTAAAAATCTACAAATTTGCAAGATCAGACATTCCTGACATCAACCACCAGACATCAAACAATACATGTTACTTTGGACACTCGATTTGTCAAATAGCATAAAGTAGTGTCCTCAAAAGGGGTATCGATCGAGAGGTATCATCATCGAGCGATAAAATAGACGCAATTGGTTGTTGCAGCGCGAACGGGAGGGCGCCAGTGTCCAGCAAGCCACCCCTTCCTCCGCAGCCACCCCGCGTCGGGGCGCTGAGTTCGAGATCGTCGACGGGCGCGTCGTCGTCGTCGGCGACGGTGTGTTCGTCGCGCCGACGCGCGGCCACGGACCTTGGAAATCCGGCGGCCATCGAGATGGCGAAAGCCCGTGCGATGCAGGCCGCCCAGGAGCGCCCGGTCGGCCTGCTCGAGACCGACCTCGACGAGGCCGTGCCGTCGACCACGAGCACCGCCGCCTCCACGAACAACGCCGCCGGCAAGAAGACCAGGAGTCTGCTCAATCTGAATCACACCTCGACCGTCCCGAGACCCAGGCCAGAGCACGCCCTCCACGTACCCCAGTCGCCAGTCGCCGCTTCCCACAGGAGCCCCCGCGACGACGACCCCGCGTCCACCATCAACCAACGGCCACACAAATCCATGGAGTTCCTCCTCGACAAGGAGAACCTGCATTTCGTCAAGGTCAGTGCAACCCCTTCCTTTACCCGACTAAATTCCTACGTTCGAAATCACCTACGTCGACATTACGAGATCTACGTATTTAGTGTGTCGGAACGATGTGTCGATATGTACAGTAGGGATATGGGAGTACAATACGAGAAGCGGGGACCTCCGCTATTTGCACATATCCTTTGTCGAGAATACGTGACGTGTCTAATTACGCCTTCGGAGAGTTTGAAGGTTTACTCGCTTTGTTTTTGCGAATCCCTGTATTTACGGGTTGTAGTTCCTTCAGGGTATAGATTGTTCCAATGTACGCGAGTCAATACTTTAAATTGTTTGTCCGCACCACTTTTAACCGGCTCTGTTAATGCACGAGTGTTACTCTAGTTTTTTAACTAAAAGTATACGTGTGTTCTACGGAAGTTATGGTTTGATCGTAATATTTCTGGGAAGTTGGCTAACGGCGTGACTTCTACCCTAATATTTTTAAGAACTTGGCTCACGTATGGTCACTTTGTCTCAATATTTTTTAAATTCGAAAACTTTACTCTCTTTGACTTTAATATTTTTTAAGTTTGAAAGACTTGACCTGCTGTAATTTTATTTATAAAATTTGTTACATTAATGGGACTTCATTTAGATTGCTTTAACTTCAACCCCAATATTTAAAAAATTTTAAAACTTGTTTTATTTCATTATATATTAAAAAAGTTTAGACTTGTTTTACTTTACTATGGCTTTAACTTTAATATTTACAAAATTTAAAAATTTATGTCATGATTTCAACATCAATGTTTTCAAAATTTAAGATACTTGTACTTCACTATAATTTTACTCCAACATTAAATTTAAAAGACTTGTGTCGATTCACTGTAACTAAAATTCCAATATTCAAAGAATTCCACAATTTTAACTTCGACTACTATGTCTTTAGCCTCAATATTTGAAAGATTCAAAAAACTTGATCTACTATGACTTCAACCCCCATATGTTACAAATTCTGCAACCTGATCAACTCTATGGCAATTGTAATCCCAATATATACAAAATTTAACAGTACTTACCTCACTATGTCTTTGACCCTAATATTTAGAAAAAATTAAGATTTGCCTTACTCTAGTGTTCAACCCCAATATATTAAAAATTTTGAAACTCGATTTACTCTACTGTAATTGTAATTCCAATATAGAAAAAATTGAGTAGCCTTATCTGACTGTGTCTTTAACCTTAATACCTTAAAGAATTAAGACTTGACTTACTTCACAGTGTTCAACCCCAATATACTAAAAATTCTAAAACTTGATTACCCCACTATTATTGTAACCCTAATATCTGAAGAATTGAGCTATCCTTGCCTCACTATGCCTTCAACCCCATACTCCAAAAATTAATTTGACTTATTCCACAGATTTCAACCCCAATATATTAAGAATTCTAAAACTTGACTACCTCACTACCCCACTTGTAACCCTAATATCTGAAGAATTTAACTATCGTTACCTCACTATGCCTTCAACCCCAATACTCCAAAAAAATTAACCTGCTTATTTCACAGTGTTCAACCCCAATATACTAAGAATTCTAAAACTTGACTACCTCACTACCCCACTTGTAATCCTAATATCTGAAGAATTTAGTATCGTTACTTCACTATGCTTTCAACCCCAATACTCCAAAAAATTAATTTGACTTATTTCACAGATTTCAACCCCAATATACTAAGAATTCTAAAACTCGATTACCCCACTGTCATTGTAACCCTAATATCTGAAGAATTGAACTATCCTTACCTCACTATGCCTTCAACCCCAGTACTCCAAAAAAAATTAACCTGCTTATTTCACAGTGTTCAACCCCAATATACTAAGAATTCTAAAACTTGACTACCTCACTACCCAACTTGTAACCCTAATATCTGAAGAATTTAACTATCGTTACCTCACTATGCCTTCGACCCCAATACTCCAAAAAATTAATTTGAATTATTTTACAGATTTCAACCCCAATATACTAAGAATTCTAAAACTTGACTACCTCACTACCCCACTTGTAACCCTAATGTCTGAAGAACCTATGTCTTCAACCCCAATACTTAAAACAATTAAGCCTTGCCTCCTCAGTGTTCAACCCCCATTTGACCCAACTACACCAAGTGTTTATAAAAAATATTATATCGATAAAATATGTGAATAGTTAGAAAGTGTGTTGCGGATCGAAGAGTGAAAGGGTTAATCCCGTGACTGGCACTTGTCGAGAGTCTAGGACGGTCGATTGGTACTCCAGGGATCACTTCCTGCGAGAGGTTTTTTGCAGTCCCGGTACTTTGAAGGGAATTTGCGTCTTCTTGGAAGCATGGGGAACGGGGTCGTGACTAGGAAGGGTTTCTCGAGTGCGACAGAGTCAGGGGGTTAATTAACGAATCGTTTGATCGACGTTTAGTCGAAGCGTGTTGGTAGCATATGGTGGCGTTTTCGTGGTTGTGGTGAAGAGTTCGTTAAGGGTTGATGGATTTAATAGTCTGGGGATGGATTGTTTTTTTTTCAGAGACCATTTGTGTGCCAAGAATACTAATTGTGTGTGCCGGTTTGCCTCGGGTTGTTTTTGGCGAGAGCGTTAATTGTTCCGTACACACGTTCGAATTTTGATTAAGGCTGAATCGATGATATAATTATTCTTAATCAACTTTGTGCGTTCGGTAGAGAATTTTGAATAAATACAAAAGTTTGCACTCAGCTCATAAGGCAAACAAGATTATTTAAAGCAAAGAATTTGTGAAATGAGAGAGTGTCAATACAAAATATTAAATCAAAATAATTTACATAAAAGTTTTATTTAAAATTACACGAAAAGTTCTTTTTTTACAGAAATTAATTACAAAACATGACTTTAATTAAAATTTAATGAACTATTTAATGTTAGACAATTTGATGTTAAATTGAAATTTAGTCTGATTAATTCAGGACGCAGAAACAGATTAAATTTTGTTGTGAAATGATTATTTAAGTCTATTTAGAAACACTTAGTTTGACATTCAATTAAAGTTTAATCTGATATACAAATTAAACTAATTGGCGAAAGAGATACGAGTTATACTAATTTAATTCAATTCAACCAGAAATTAATTAGCTATAGGAAGTCCACATGTTCCTATGTTGCTTTTGCACTGGAACAAATGTGTTAAATGCGATAAACAGTTTGCAATCTACTGTGGTTAATTAGCTCTTCGATTTGTTATATTTAAGAACCTATAATTTCAATTTGACATTTTAAACATTCCAAATTTTAATTATTCAAAATTTTCAGATTAAAATTTTCAGATAAAAATTGCACATTAACTGTTAAACAATATTAAGCTGTAAACTGATTAATTTTCCTAAGTTAAACTTTTGATTAACTTTTTCTAATTAATTTTCATTTAAGAGTCAATTTGTATAAATAATATTAACAAAACTATTACACAGTTATTTCGATCGAAGCTCAAGCTTAAAATCGACAGGTCATAAGCGTTATTTTGCAATACCTTTATGTCATCGAATCGTGTCAGACTTTCTATGTTTCGGTGTCGGTCATTGATTGCTGTAACTGGCAATCGGCCATTTTATATTAAGAACACCTGCGAATGGGTTTGTGAAGTCATTTTCATCAAGCTTCGAGCTTCGCACTGGTATGTCAGTGCTATTTTACGGTACTTTTATGTCATCAAATCATATTAGACTTTCTTCGTTTCGAAATATGCTCTTATGCAACCCCCTATGTACTTTTAGATGCAATTATATTTAAATTCAATATTATTTCTTCGAAGAAAAATTTTCTGTCGCAATTGGTCACATGAACTAGTACTTATATTATTATAATTACTTACGAAACTTATTTATTAAATTTGGTACATTTGAAACTTTGGAAATTTAGGGATTTAGAATTGTGAAAATTTTGGGGATTGACAAGTTGAAAATTTAGAGAGTTCGGGGAAATTAGGGTATTTTGGGAATTTGAGGAATTTAGAGTATTTGAGATATTTGGGGAATTTATGGAATTTAGGGAAAAGAATGAACTTGAATTTAAAAATGATATTTTGAACTATAATTATTAAAAATATCAGAGCTGCAAAATAACATTAACGAAAAATCTTGTTGTCTTTAATAAAATGTCCAATTATTTTCAAATAAAAATTTCAAACCCAACAAGATTAATTTCTAAATAATTTATCTAGTAGCGTTAAATTTCAAGGACAAGTATAAAGCACAGCATGCGATAATAATTCTAAATAGAACATCAAGGAAGATCTAACGTGCCAATTCGTTATCACCGAGTAAGGACAGATTAAAAAAATACGTACATACTCTAGCTGACGGTATAATTTCGTTAAGATAATCAGCTTACGAGTCGTTTAAGCCGATAATCATCTAATGCTGATTAATTTTCCTCCGCAGCCACCGGCTTAGTACGCAAATGAATATCTTAAGGAGATATACGGACAGTTATTAAATCTGTCGGATCGAAATATATCAAAGAGGGAAGAAGAATCGCTGGTTGAACAGAGACGAGAGAAACCTGAAAAGCAACACGTTCGATCGAGCACTGATCGCGATGAAGACCTCATTCGGCTTCCCGGACGTCCTTTATAATTTATTCCGCCATTTGTGTACGCTAAACCTATCCTGTGTTCGGCCGTTGCATCCTCCCGATGTTCCATTTAAGTTCATTCTTATTTTTCAAGTGAAACGTTCGGACGTATTAACGTATTTCAGAATTTAAGGTTGTAGAGAGAATAGAAATCAGTTGATATTTCGTCCCCATTTTTCTATCGTCGTAAAATGTGCATGCGGGTAAAAAATGCATGTATATTTTTCCTTTCCTTCTGCATCGGTCATGTAGCGAATAACCGATGCAACAAGGTCAATCGAATGTATAAGCCCCAGTGCCTGTATAATTTATCGTTCGTACGCACGAACTTTTGAATCGGACAGAAGGTTCGTCGAAGTCGCCGTCAGATAATCGCGAGATATCTAACATTTGCATTTTACATGCGCCTACCTACGTTGCCAGCTGAATTTCACATGGATATCGAGCGACAGAGGCAACTCGAATTTCTCTTATCGATTAAGAACAGTGGGAACTTTCACGATCTCGCCGTTTATCCGCGACTTATCGATCTATCGTATATACATCGGAATTAATAGCGACACTCGATGTATCTCTCCTCGCCTCTTTTAAGGAGATCGAATTACTTTGAATTAACGAGTTGTATAGATATCTGATTTAGTTTACTTTGTTTTGCATTCAGGTTTCTTTGCACGAGGAGTGCATTTTGCATTTGTGAAAAGAGTATGTGCAGTCTTGTTGTGTTCTATTGCAGTGGGCCATATAAGTGGAGTATGTGTATCTAGGCAGATGTCAATTTCCCTAGATCACGACATTTATATATTTCAATATCCCTAGACTCCAATTACCTACACCCCCAGTTCTGAAGATTCAAATACCCTAGATTCCAAATTCCCTAAAGCTCAAATTCTCTAGATTCCAATTCCCTAGATTCCCAATTCCCCAATTTTCCAAATTGCTTAAATTTCCAATTCTCTAGATTCCCAAATTCCTAGATACCGAATTTCTTAAATTCCCAATTCCCTAGATTCCAAATTCCTCACATTCCAATTCCCTAGATTCCCAACTCCCTAGATTACAAATTCTCCAGATTCCAATTCCCTAGATTCCCAATTTCCCAAATTCCCCAAGTTCCCTAAATTTCCAATTCTCTAGATTCCCAAATTCCTAGATACCCAATCCCTTAAATTCCCAATTCCCTAGATCCCAAATCTCCTAGATTCCAAATTCCCCACATCCCAATTTCCTAGATTCCCAACTCCCTAGATTACAAATTCTCCAGATTCCAATTCCCTAGATTCCCAATTTCCCAAATTCCCCAAATTCCTTAAATTTCCAATTCTCTAAATTCCCAAATTCCTAGATACCCAATTTCTTAAATTCCCAATTCCCTAGATTCCATTTTCCTAAATATCAGTATTCTTAGATTTCAATATGCAATTTTCCATAAACCTATTTAACCCTACATTCTCGTATCACAGAATTCCCGATTTCTCTATGCACAAATCTGTATATCTTTGATTCCTTAAATGGTTCTAACTTGGCATCCGTGAATACCTAAATTGTTAGATCCACATATCCCCACATCCCCGGTAAAGAGTAATAGCCTCCGACAGAAAACAGCGTCGATAGTGTTCCGCTTTCTCCGTGCTTCACTTCGTCAGCCAACGGAGCCTATTATGCTTGTTCATGAAAAGATAGGTGCATCGATCTAACCGAGAGACGATGATGCTGTCGTCGGTATAATTACTGCGACGACCTCGATGTTCTCTTTCGGTCTTTCTATCCCTTTCTCCGTATTTTTTCACCTGTCTTTCTTGTCCTTTTCCCGTCGGCCTGATCTTGCCGGCATCATTAAGCTCGGTTGCATTTAACAAGACCGAACGATCGGTCCCGTTTGATTTTCTATTTTCTTGCACCCCCCCGATAAACGGCTGTCCTCTATGTACCCTGAATCCTCTATCTAGTTTCGCGACGGATAAACACGATTTGCAGCTCAGGGGATTCGTTCGACGATCCTACAGGATTTTCTTTTGTACCTTTTCTTTCGGAACGGACTCTTTTCTACGTGTTGACTCGCCAACATATCCGAGTGAATTATCGGACTTTCGAGTTGGATGAAATTGGATAGTATTTTTTCGTCCGAACAAGTTTCACGTAAATTGGAATTCGGTGCTGTTGTCGTTGCTCCGTGTTCCTTTGATAATCCTTTTTCGGTCCTGGAATAGTTGCTGCTCGAAATTTTTTAACACAGCTTACTTCCATATAGTTCTATTCAAAAATATATTTCAATAATTCTGTGTTATCTTATGAAGTTTTTAAGTATTGGTAAATGTATGTTTGTTAGTTTGGTGCAGTGAATATAGGAATAATTTTGATACAATATTGTAAGATAGTAAAGCCTGAGAGGTGTATGGAGAACTTTCTACAATAGATATTTCGCAGGTGATGTCCCGAGCCTGTTCTTCCTTTTAACCTGCTTCCAATTTTCGTAATTGTCCATAAATTAGGTCGCTACTTGACGGAGTGTAAGCAAGAGGCACCACCTTTAATAAGGGTCGATAGTTCTAAGGTTAGGCTCATGGGACACACTTCACTCTATGATATGAGCTCCTCGTGGCAGCGAATCAATCGAGTCAGCGTAGTACTTTCAAACCTGAAAATTCTCAAATTTTTGATATTTCAAAAATTGGGAGTTCCTTAAAAAAAATTAAAAACATGAGAAACTAAAAACTTAAAAAATTCAGGAACCAAATAAAATTTTAAAGAAGTTGGAGATCACAAAATCTGCGAAATATTTAGAGAATCGAACAAATTGTTTTCGAGCGTTTCTATCAAAAGGAATCGTGTTGGAGTACGTTTATGTCATACGTTCGATCCTCTCGTTTTTCTGAATACCATCAATCGATGCCGAAGCATCTGTCGCGCATTAAATTCATCCTGAGAATTAAATACACGCACGTGTGCACGCGTGGCAAAGCGACGAAGAAAGGAAGCACTTTCATTTCGAATTCATCTGTCGGAGTGGGTCCTCGTTTACCACACGGCTGTCCCTTTCACACACCTCGATTTATATCCTCTTCCTCTCGAAATCCAGCCTTCTCTCTTTCCTCGCGGTAGCGCGCGGGCTTTTGTTCTAATTAGTCTAGCGAAGAATTTCAATTTACTCGTTCGATCGTTGCACAGTTCTCTTTGAAACGCGTCGACGAGACTCGCGTAATTAAAACAGCCCCTGATGTATTCTTTTTACTCTGCGCACTTTGCAATATTTTTTTTTTTTATTCCTCGAGGTTCACGCACTCTGATACTGTTGGATTTCTCTTTTCTTTTTGCGTTATTCATACTGGCGTAATTGGGATTTTTGTTTGAGGTCGGTCACGTTTTGATTGTCATGCGTTCTATCCTTTGAACGGATATTGCGATCGATCAACGATTCTCAAAATTATCGAATATTTTCAGGTTTTTAGATTTACTTTCGGTAGATCGAGTTTTAGTAAATTTTCAAACTACCATATTGTGTAGGTTTCCAAGTTCTTTCATTTACAAGTTACTAGATAACCGAAGTCGACCAAAATTTTCAGCTCCCTAGATTTCTAAGTTCTTAGATTTGAAAATCCATGACTTCAGAAGACTCTACATTTCCAAACCCCTAAATCCAAAAATTCCGAGGTCAATAAATTTCTAGATTCAAAAATCTCTAGATAAAAAATCACTGGATTCAAAAAATCGCTAGATCGAAAAATTCCTAGTTTCAAGAGTTCCTAGATTCAAGGATCTCTAGATTCAGGAATAAGTAGATTCAAGAATCCCTAGATTCAAGGATCCCTAGATTCAAGGATCCCTAGATTCAAGGATCCCTAAATTCAAGAATCCTTAGATTTAAAGACCCCTAAGTTCAAGGATCCCTAGATTCAAGAATTCCTAAATTCAAGAATCCCTAGATTTAGGAACCCTAAGTTCAAGGATCCCTAGATTCAAGAATCCCTAAATATAAAAATCCCTAAATTCAAAAATGCCTAGATTCAAAATTCTCTAGATCCAAGTATCCCAAGATTCAAAAATCCTTAAATTAACAAATTCCTAGATTCAAGAATCCCTAAATTAAAAAATCCATAGATTCAAGAATCCCTAAATTAAAAAATCCATAGATTCAAGAATCCCTAAATTAAAAAATCCATAGATTCAAGAATCCCTCAATTAAAAAATCCTTCGATTCCCAAATCCATAAATTCAAAAATCCCTAGATTCGAAAAATACCTGTATTAAAAAATCCCTCGATTCCCAAATCCTTAGATTCCCAAGTCCCTAAATTTAAAAATCCCTAGATTCGCAAATATCTAAGTTGTGAAATCTGTAGCTTCAAAAATCCCTAAATTCCCAAATACTAAAATTTCTAATTTCCAAAGTTGCCATTTTGTTAAAACCTTCTAATAAAAAAAATTCCAAATTTCCCAAATTCTCAATTTTTCACATAATATCAACACGTGTTGGTCTCTCAATATATCACCGTATCTGAATTGACTGAGGAAGCTATCCAGTTAGGACGTAACGCGTTACGTCAGATTCTATAGAATATCGGTTGCGATTAGCTTGCATAGAACGTTATAGCGAGCCACGATGAAAAGCGTCGATCGTTTTTCCATGTTGGAAGCATGGTTTTCAGAATAGATCGCGAGCCTGCCACGTTTTTTTACTTCATCACGCAATTCTCCATCGATCGATCAGGCTCGGTGAACGTCATAAACAGAGCGAGAAGAAATTATCATTCTACCATAAGGCTTCGCGCATTAGGCGGACGGAGAGAAGGCACTTCGGTTATGGTCCGTGGTATTTTAAGCGACGCTTATAATTAACACGCGTCCTCGATATTGAATTCGTGGTGGGCGGAAGGGACCTCGAAACTTCGGCTTCCGAAGTAGCACGGCTATCGAGGGAAACTGACAACTAATGTTCATTGATTATACCGAGATGCTGCGTGTTATATTGCATGGACTTCAAACAGCTCAAAGGGAGAGTGAAATGTATTCCTCGGGCGAACTTTATGAAATCTGTGATTATATCAAATCCAGAATTCACTGTTCTCTTTTGTCGTCAACTTCTGGACGTTCTTAAAAAATTTATTGATCATCAATAGGAAAAATGGAGTATTTCTGTTTATTACAGAATTACAGTGTTCTCTTTTGTCGACAACTTCTGGACGTTCTTAATAAATTTATTGATCTTCGATAGGAAAAATGGAGTATTTCTGTTTATTACAGAATTTATTGTTCTCTTTTGTCGTCAACTTCTGTACGTGCTTCTTAAAAAATTTACTAATCTTAAAAAAATGGAATATTTTTGTTTAGTATACTATCGTTTGACTATTTTGCTGATAGAAATAACCTTAGAATGAATGTGGTAATTCACAGTAAGTTACATGGTCACATAAGTTATTGAGCCTTGAATAGTAAAGACATATTTAGTAGACCTAACAAATAACTCTAATAATAAGTTTAGCAAATTTATTGTTCCTCCGGTACTTTTGCGATAATTGAACAAGGACATAAATGTACTGAATATTTGTCAATATGCACACGAATACCTCATCGATTTCCATTTTCCCCCGAATTAAAAATGCAGTTACGTAGATAGATATAGCTCGATCCGTGCATCACTTTTTGACATACGTTCATTAAGAATTGATCAACGTTAATACAAGCTAATAAAACATGTTCCGAATTTCATTAAAATCGTGTCCCTATTTGTACATAGCTGACTTTTGTATAATTGTAACAGAATGAATTTCACAACGAGGAGAATTATTACAGATAATGCAGTTACGTTGTAACTTTGAATCATTAATTGTGATTGATGACCAAGTATTTCATATTGCAGTTATTAATTATTAATTTCATTAAATATACATGATACGGTGGATGTATCATGTATGAACTAATATAAACCTGAAGAGCGTATCGAAGACTGGTCGCAGTGTTTTATAATGAAAACGTAATTTAATTACTAATTAGCGCGGGTAGTGGTTAGATAACAGGTAGAGTGAAATTTAATATTATTTTTGTTAAGAAATTAATATTACATGTTATGTATTGAATATCTGACTTAATATTTAATATTGTTAAATATTATGAGATTGAAACGTAATATTTAGAGATAATTATAGTAAATTTTTGATAATTTAGATTCTCATATATGGATATTCATTCTTAGATCTCAAAATTTCTATATTTTTGAATTTGTGGATATCTTGCATTCTTAGACCTTCGAAGTCTTAGATATCTGAATCATTGTATATTACAAATCCCTGAATCTTTAAATCCTTTTAGTTGTCGTAAATCCATAGCGCCCAAAGTCTCTACATTTCCCAAATTTCCTATATGTCAAGATTTCTGTAGTCACAAATTTATGGACCTCCACATTTCTAAATCGCCAAATCCCTAAATTTCCAATTCCTCAAATCATTAAGTTTTCCAATCTCTAAATTTCCAAATTCTAAGATCGACAAATTCCAAGATCCCCAAATTCCAAGATCCCCAAATCCCAAGATCTCCAAATCCCAAGAACCCTCGAATTCCAAGATCCCCAAATCCCAAGGTCCCCAAATCCCAAGATCTCCAAATCCCAAGAACCCTCGAATTCCAAGATCCCCAAATCCCAAGGTCCCCAAATCCCAAGAACCCCCAAATTCCAAGATCCCCAAATCCCAAGAACCCTCGAATTCCAAGATCCCCAAATCCCAAGATACCCAAATTCCAAGATCCCCAAATCCCAAGATCCCCAAATCCCAAGATCCCCAAATCCCAAGATACCCAAATTCCAAGATCCCCAAATCCCAAGATCCCCAAATCTCAAGATCCCCAAATCCCAAGATCCCGAATTTCCAAAATCCCCAAATCCCAAGATCCCTAAATCCCAAGAACCCCCAAATTCCAAGATCCCCAAATCCCAATCTGCCCGAATCCCAATCTACCCGAATCCCAATCCTCCCAAATCCCAATCTTCCCAAATCGCAATCTACCCAAATCTCTAAATTCCCAAATCCCCAAATCCCAAAATCCCCAAATCCCAAAATCCCCAAATCCCAAAATCCCTAAATCCCCAAATCTCACGCCCCCCAAAATTCCCCACCCCCACATTCCCAAATCCCAAAGTCCTGAAACTCCACCGTCTCCAAATTCCCGCCTCACGGAATTGAATTAAAAAATAAAATACAGTCGGCGATAATTCGTTAGAAGGTTTCTGCGGCGCGCAATGAATTACTGTTCGTCGAATTCCAGACGCTCGGTTGGAAGTCGCCGGAGCGCGTTTTGCGGGAGCACCGTTCGGCACACTTCCGTGGAACGTTCATGAATAAACAATAGAAACTGTTCTTGCACGGCAGCAACAGCATGTGGAGAACCGTTCACGTATCTTCAGCCGCGATAGAAGCGTAGGCAAAATGAACACACGTACCGCGGCGAAAAAGCGTACGAAATCTGCTCTCTCTCGGTCGCTTTACTTTCGTTCCATCCGCATCGCATCGGTAACCGAGGCATTTCCGACGAGCATTAATTTCTGTTCTATATTCCTTCTCTTTCCTTCTGGGCGAAGTCCCGCTCTGCTCGCTGGCCACCCTCTTCCACCATCTGGCTCGTCGCCAATCTCTCCCTTCTTCTTTCTTCCTGTTTTTCGATTTCCTCCCTACTGGCCCACCACCGTCGCTCGTTTGTTATCCCCTTTCTTTCCTTTTACTCTTCCCTCTATCTTTTTCTCCTCGACGCGATTACGTAACGCTCTCTCGGGATGGAATCGTTCCGTATACTTTAACGGTGTCTCTCTTTTCAACTGTCCCATCCTGTTCGTAAACACTCGATCGCGCTCGAATTCGCTAGCCTTGACACTTGTCCGCCAGCGATGAAATTTATCTCCAATGCATGATAGTTTTTAGAGCTAGATTGTTTTCTGGATTCGCCGATGGAATTTTAAGGTAGAATCGCTGCCACGGATAATCGATTCTCATTTTTTTTCACCGGGGATTTATCTTGCGGATTGACGGTGAATAGTTGTCGGGGTTTTAATCGTTTTGATCGAGCATATTGAACTGGCTTTTTTTAAAATGGTTTTTCTTAATTTGGATTTCGATGTAAATCGAAATACATGTATACAGAATTTTATGTAGGTCGGGTGTCGAAAGGAAATGTAGGGAAATTGTTTGACTTTTTTAATTAAACTTCGGAATAACAGAATCTTCGTTAGAATAGTTTGTCTTGTCACTAGTTAATCTTGACTATTATTTTGTTCATTTTGTAAAGGATCAAAATCAATGACATTTCAATATTTCTATGTTAAATACAATTATTATATAAATTTATAAGTATTTATATTTTCTCATATATTTATGTGTAACAAAATTTTTAACAATCAAAGAAAACGTCGATTCAGTTGGATCAACAGACTAAAACGCATTGTTAACCACTTTAACAAGTCCCCTATTATTATCCTCATATTTACCGTATTACGATGGAATTATACTTCTGAAAGTGATAATTTATCAGTGTTAATTGGTTTTCAGCAGTGCGTTAATACAGTTATTCAAAATTATACATCTACCGTACAATAATTTCAAAGTGCACTGAAGAGTACTGAAACCTTGAAAAATTGTTAAAATGAATGATTTTACGTTACAAAACAAAAGAATCGCAATAAACCTAAAATTTCATGCGTTGTAAAACTTTATACCTGAAAAGTCACTCACCATGTCGCGATGGTAAACGTGTAGTGTACCGTGTAAGAACATGTATTATGCCATAAAGAGCGTGATCGGGTCATGTGGACCACAATAGAATGGTTAACCGAACGAGTAGGATCAGGTGGGGGGTCGTAAGTTACTTGCGGGATGTTGAAAAGAGCAAAGGGAGCTGGGGAATTTGGCTTACGAGGTTGGAGGTCGATGACCCTTAGACGTTTGTTGCCAGATCTGGGTTTGGTCCAGGAGAAAAGAGACTAACGATGTAGCTCAGGGGTGAGCAACTTGTCGAGCTAGGAAAAAATACCGATCGTTTTTTACCCTCGCCTATCAATCAATAACCTCCAAACTTTTTTATCGCTTTACGTATAATTTCTGAAATTTGCTGTTTGGAGATTTGGTCTTTGGAGATTTGGTAAGATCAAGAGTTACATATTTAGGAATCTTAATATTCTTTTGAGGAATTCAGATACTACTGCAGTTTGGAATTTGAGGATATAGATATTTGGGAATTTGAGAACTGTAGATGTAGGTTTACGAGGGAGGTTTACTAAGTTTGCAAGTTAGGAATTTGGGGATTAAGAAGTTCGATATTTAGAAAGTTAGGGTTTAGGAATTTCAAAATATTGAGTATGATTGTTCAGAAATTTGCAAGTTTCAAAATTTGTCTATTAATCCGAAAAAGGGTCTAGAAATTCGAAAATGTTCAAACTTACCAATTTCGACATCAAATTTACAAATTAACCCTTAAGTTTCCACAGACACAACAAATCACTTCAATAACCTAATGAACTCTGCCACCTCTCGAATATTAACCCGTTATTTGGTTATATCATACTTGAGCCTCCCTCAATTGTTCTACATCCAACTGGTTCACCCCATTGCTCGTCAAGTGTTCTCCCGTTTTTTACCCGTCCTCTTTTCCCGCTGTTTTAGAAGTTCTCTGTATTGTACGAGCCAGCAGCCATTTCGATTCGCGAGCACAAAGTTAAACGCTGCACCCGTATCTGTTCAAAGGACGATATTTTGGCACCGTTGGTTAACCATCGAGGTGACAGTGAAGAAGTAGTACGAAATCGGCGATTCCGAGTGTCGTATCGTTCGTTTAACAATACCGTTGTCTCTCTCGTTTCGAATCTCTCTGTTCCTCGGGCATGCCGTATTGATCGACGAACACCGACGGTCGAGTCGGCCGAGCTCTCGGTGTTCGACTCCACGTACACACGTCCCTCTTCCGTTTCGGTATTTCGCAATATAATGCATGCCTCTATTCGCCAATCTTTCATTCCGTTTCGTGCTACCTGGCGGATCCTTTGCGCCGTTAGGAAACCTTCTGACAGGGTGCTAGCTAACTGTCCGTTCACCTGACTGATTCGTGGGCCGATTCTATCAGGGGTTCATTTACGAATCGGTACAAATCCTTCATTCCTCGGATTCAAGGTGAATTTTCGGGTGAACTACCTTCTTCGAAATAAAATAGTCTGTGATTTTTTACAGAATCACATTATGGGTAGGATATCTACGAGTTTAACTAGTTTCAGATTAATTATTCCTCGAGTTCGCAGACTTGAAATGATTATTTATAAGTATTGTCTATAAACTTGAAACTGGGAGTTGGGTCATCGATTTTGATAAAACTTTTTCTGACGAACCGAGTAAAAATAAGTCGACCCATATCCCAGCGTTTTTGCCGATGTTCGTTATTTGAGGAAGTTTTTCAATTCTTTGGTTTCAAACAGTATTGAAGTAATACTGATAGAGTTCTTGAACTTATCCTCACATAATCAATTTTTATTTATTTATTTTATTTGGACAATATATCTTTGCATAATTTTGTAGTCATTTATAAAAATTATATTCTATTACCACTTTAACAAATTTTATTCTCAGGTTGCAGTTTATTAACTCACTATAATAGAACTTCAACCCCTAACTCACTGTAATAGTATTCATTTAAAAAGTAAGAAAGGGAAAGATTTTTTTATATATTTTTACTTTATTCCTTTCATGTGGACAATGTATATTTTTGTACAATTTTGGAGTCATGTAAAAATTGTTTCCAATTTTGAAGTCATGTAAAAATTGTTTCCAGTTCTTCACAAAACAAGACACAAATTTATTCTTTGGTTGCAGTTTATCAACCCCTGAATCGCTGTATTAGAATTCGTATATAAAGTAAGAAAGTAAAAGACAAATTTTTTATATATTCTTATTTTATTTCTTTTATGAGGACAATGTATATTTTTGAAGAATTTTGAAGTCATATAAAAATTGTTTTCAATCCTCACGAAAACAAGACACAAATTTATTGTCTGGTTGCAGTTTATCAACCCCTGACTCACTATAATAATATTCGTCTAAAAAGTAAGAAAGTAACAGACAGATTTTTTATATATTTTTATTTTATTCCTTTTATATGGACAATGTATATTTTTGAAGAATTTTGAAGTCATATAAAAATTGTTTTCAATCCTCACGAAAACAAGACACAAATTTGTTGTCTGGTTGTAGTTTATCAACCCCTAACTCACTGTAAAAGAATTCGTCTAAAAAGTAAGAATGTAGACAATGTATATTTTCGTACAATTTCGAAATCATATAAAAATTGTTTTCAATCCTCACAAAAAGAAGACACAAATTTATTGTCTGGTTGTAGTTCATCAACCCCTGACTCACTGTAATAGAATTCCTATAAAAAGTAAAAATATGGACAATGTATATTTTTGTACAATTTTAGAGTCACATAAAAATTATTTTCCCACAAAAGCACCTCATAAATTCATTCTCAGATTGCAGTTTATCAACCCCTAACCAACTAATCGTCTAAAAAGTAAGAAAGTAAGGGAAAGATTGACAGTCGCGTGTCGAGGCGTTTCACTATGAAATATTGCGATTAGCATGTCTCAGATGTGGTGGATTGAAGTAAACGATTATCGAGTTGAAGTGACGTTTAGTATATTTGAATAACGTGTTTCTCGCACGCGTTTACGGACGATGACGCCGACCTGCAAGTATTCGCGTTACGATGACGTGTGCCGTTAATCTCCGGCTTGATTTTAGTACAAAGCGAAAGTAAAGTGTCGGTTGTTTCGTGCTCCACCACGAGTGCTTCTAGTGCTCGTGTTCGTGCATCGTTAAAAAACGCTCTTTTTACGACGCGTTCCGACACTGACACACCGGGTCTTCTTTTTTCAACGAAATGTGTTCGAGCGATGTTAATCAGTGAATCGCGATTTCAGAAAGTGACATATTTACTGATGGATGAATACATCACATAAACTTACATAATAAAATAATAAATACTTCAAGATTTGTGGATTGGAGACTTGATTTACTGTATGGTTTACAAGATAAAAATTTGTAAGTGCAACTTAATTATATCGCGATGGATTCCTGTTGGTAAAAAAATTATTCTGTGTAAAAATAATTTTAGTAAAATTTTGCAAAATTTCTTTTCATAAAAACGAGCAAAGTTACAAAATCTGTGAATGTATATTTTTAAACAAATTCAAACGCAATGATGTAGTGAACCTTTCTAATTTCACATCACGAACATAATCATATACATCATGTTTTATTTCGAATAAAATATATTTAATAGAGTGTTCATCTAAAGCGATGCGTTTAATGTACCATGAACACAAATTACAATTTAAATAATGACATTGTTTCCGCCAGTAATGCGTTAGAATGCATGAAAAGTAGTTTCACGTGAATCGTGTCACGGTTTCGTGTTCTTACACACGTATTCATTAAATTTCAAATTAATGACCGCTCAAGAATCCGAAAGGACTACGTAAAAACATCACGATTCTAGTTTTCTTCTGTGCGCTTTGTATCGATGTCATTAATTACGGCCTCGGAACCAGTCTCTAATGAACCGCAAACGAATTGTGTTTCTAGGCATTCAATAATTCATGTGCCATGCGTTTCACCAAACCCTATCCTTTCGTTAGAAAAGTAATAAATTTATTTGCACAACTCTAATGTATTGCTTATATCGGTTTAATGATGTGACCGATTGTACCCATTGAGATCCCATGGTTCGTGTGAAAGAAATTTTAAAAGTGACATTTTGGTTGAGTACATTTTTATTGGGTCACTGTTGTTGCACAGTTTCTTTCTTAATAGTACACGTAACTGCTTTGCATTGTTATATAAAATTAGTAGAAAAAACAAATGATTAATTCATGAATTTTAGAATAGGTGTACTATTTAAACTTATTCGAATTCTAATATAAACATGTAGAAAAATTATTATATGAAAATTACATATATATGAAAATATTATTAACGTAAATAATGGTCACATTTGCAAAAAATAATGATTACATCTGTAAAATACAGTGATTCCATCTATTACTTTAAATTGTTCCACTTACTACTCCAAACAATTTTCTATTTAATAAAAAATGCCAAGACCAGAATCCAGTTGCTAAAATAATAAAATAAATTTATTAGATGTTACAAGAAAGACGTCCATCAAATTTAAAGAACATATTAAATTAAAAAAAGTACAGTTGACATAAAAATTCGCTTCAGAGATCAATATTTGTAGCTTGCCTTATCTAAGGATTTCCATTCGCGTGATAAAGATCCCCAAGTTTTTCCCCAGTCTTCAACTTCCTCGCTTTTCCGCCAGTTTTACCAAATCGCGTCTCGAGGTTCTCGCCGAGGCAGAAGCGATCATCGGCTGCCATTTGCGGGAAACTTTCAACTCTATGAATACGTATGTTCGTCCTTGGACGATGTTGCGGAACTCGGAAGGCGGGCCAGCACTTCCGGTTTATTTGCGAAACCGTAGCTCATCGTGCCAGTGGTCATTTATCTGCTCCCGTAATCCGCTAGAGAAATCCTCTCTGCTACGCGTCGCTTTGCCTCGTTTCATTTATCGATTAGTCTCGCGACACCTGCACTCGATTGCACGTATTAAAAACCCATTGTTAATTCCTACTTTCGGATTTCAGGATTTTATTGTTTCTACAAGTTTTTTTGGAACTTTTGGTTTTGGGGATTTTTTGTAGTTTTAGGTGTTTGGGATTTGGGAGATTTGGGATTTGGGAAATTTGGGAGATTTGGGATTTGGGAGATTTGGGATTTGGGAGATTTGGGATTTGGGAGATTTGGGATTTGGGAGATTTGGGATTTGGGAGATTTGGGATTTGGGAGATTTGGGATTTGGGAGATTTGGGATTTGGGAGATTTGGGATTTGGGAGATTTGGGAGATTTGGGATTTGGGAGATTTGGGAGATTTGGGAGATTTGGGAGATTTGGGATTTGGGATTCGTGGGATTTGGGATTCGTGGGATTTGGGATTCGTGGGATTTGGGATTCGTGGAATTTGGGATTCGTGGGATTTGGGATTCGTGGAATTTGGGATTCATGGAATGTGGGATTCGTGGGATTTGGGATTCGTGGGATTTGGGATTCGTGGAATTTGGGATTCGTGGAATTTGGGATTCGTGGAATTTGGGATTCGTGGAATTTGGGATTCGTGGGATTTGGGATTCGTGAAATTTGGGATTCGTGGAATTTGGGATTCATGGGATTTGGGATTCGTGGGATTTGGGATTCGTGGAATTTGGGATTCATGGAATGTGGGATTCGTGGGATTTGGGATTCGTGGGATTTAGGATTCGTGGGATTTGGGATTCGTGGGATTTAGGATTCGTGGGATTTGGGATTCGTGGAATGTGGGATTCGTGGAATGTGTGATTCGTGGAATTTGGTATTCGTGGGATTTGGGATTTTTGGGACTCGGGACTAGTGGGACTCGGGACTAGTGAAATTCGGGACCAGTGGGACTCGGGACTAGTGGAACTCGGGGTTATTGGTATTTGGAACTATTGGAACTCGGAGCTAGTACTCTTAACCCTCCCAGAACTATCACAGCTATTGAAACCTTGAGACCTTAGTGGCTATTCACTCTATATTACAATTTCAAAGCTTTGGGACTTCATTCCTGTAAGACTTGTGCTCTTCAAAAAATATAATTTACACATACACAGTAAAAGTAGTACCAAAATAAATCTGAACTATTGTCTCTCCCCAACATCAAAAGCTAAAATCTTCATATTACATATTAAATTACAGTACATTATACAACACATTAACTACTTACCTAAACACCCATTCAATGCAATACTCTCCACTATTTCTACTAGACTACACCTCCCGTCATAAAGTACACCCAGCTGTTATGAATCCCTAGCGAAAGGGTTGAAAAAGATGTCCCAAAAGCGGCTTACTCGTATCTGTGTTCTATGATACGGCAGCGCACGTTCTCGCATTCGCGGCTCATTTTAGCAGGTTAATTCGAATTAAATCTTCTCGACCTGGCTAGCTGCTCCACGAAGATTTCATCTCGAAACATCAGACGAAAACTGGGTCGAATATAACGGGCACAAAAAGCAGTACCACGTTGGATAGACGAGGGTTGCTTCGACAAAAGGGCACACGTCTTTTGAATGCCTTGCTATGTGTCGAATAAGGGTGTGTCGCTATCTTAGAGACTCATACCGTGGAATTGTTTGGAAAGCGAACGAAATTCCGGTGCATGTCGGCTTTCTTGTCCTGCTGTTATAAAGGAGGCCGTCTATAGGAAGTATAGTGTTCTATTTTAATCTGTCTACGTGATTTGATTCACTTGATACGAACTCCATTTTGATTTTCATTCAAAAGATTCATTTTGAAGAGTTAATTTTTATCATGAAATTTTATGCACGTGTTTAGGTTGGTTTGGACATGGTGGCTGTAATATGTTTATTTTAAATTAATTATAATTATATAATTTAATTCATTGTTCGGTTTTAAATAATTTTTCTTTAAGGAACTGACATTTGTAGTAGACTTATGATATTATCATGAAGTTTGAGATCAAAGGAATAGTAATTGATTTTAATAAAAAATTCATGCAAAATGTACTGTATAAGGAATTTTAGAATTTTTAATTTTTTTATTTGTAGACATTCAAATGTACAAAATTAAAAATATATAAAATTATAAATTTATAAAAATATATATGTACAATAAAATTAAAGTTAAAAATTTACAAATGTACAAATGTGTGAATTTGCAAATCTGCAATTACACAAATGCACATATGTACAAAGGTGTAAATGCACATATGTGCAAACGAACATATATACATACACACAAATATAAAAATATAAAAATGCGAATATACAAAAATTTATAAAAAACACTTCATAGAAACATACGAAGACACAAATGTAAAAATATGCAAATACAATTCACAAGAATTAAATTCGAAAGATTTGAACGTGCAAAGCACGCGTATGCATGAATCTACATAGAGAAGTTAGATAAAGTGGGCGTATCAGAGAGATAGAAAGAGACGTAGCGGCGCAAAGTGACAGGAGTGAAATACTCATAGGGAGAAATAGCGAGAGACACATCGAGTGTGAATACCACGTATGCACCGGCCAGGAAACTCGAAGGCCGTTCGAGAATCCGTGATGTGTGGGCGCTCTTCAGCTTTTATGCCCACGTGTGTAACTACAGCTAACTTCGTCACGTGTAGTATCACGTATACCGAGGGCTTCTAACGTTCCGGAGGACTCTCGACAAAGACGCGGGCTGATTTTAACCCCTGACACGGGGACTTGTTCGAATTACTAGGTTAGTTATTAGAGGACGTTGCAAATTGTCGGGAAATTTTAGTAAATTTAGTGGAAGGAGGATTTTGTAGAAGGTTATTTGGAAATTTGGGATTTGGAGATTTGGATTTTTAAGGATTTGGAGATTTAGGGATTTAGGGATTTGGGGATTTGGGGGATTTAGAGGATTCGGGGGATTTGGGGGATTTGAGGAATTTGGGGATTTGGGGGATTTGGGGAATTTGAGGAATTTAGGGGATTTGGGGGATTTGAGGAATTTGGGAAATTTGAGGAATTTAAGGAATTTGGGGGATTTAGGGATTTAGGGAATTTGGAATATATGGATTTGGAGATTTGGGGATTTAGGGATTTGGGGATTTGGGGATTTGGGAATTTGGGGATTTGGAGAATTTGGGGATTTATGGATTTGAAGATTTAGGGACTTGAAAATTTCCAAATTTAGGGATTTAGGGATTTGGAGATTTGGATATTTGAATATTTGGAAATTTGGTGATTTGGAGACTTGGAGACTTGGAAACTTGGAGACTTGGAGACTTGGAGACTTGGAGATTTGGGGACTTGAAGATTTAGAGATTTAAGTGTTTGAAGATTAAGGGACTTGGCAGTTTTGGAATTTATAGAATTTAGTAATTTGGTGATTTAGTGATTTAATGATTCAAGGATTTGGACAAATAGCAATATGAAATTTCATTGACATAGAAATTTAGTGTTTTGGGAACTTATACAATTTATTATCATAAAAATGAAAATCCATAAAGAAATGTGTAAATTTGTACCTCTAGTAATTAAAAAATTTTTCCATTCATCAATCTGAGTGTTCTGTCATTCAACAATTTAAAAATTCATCAACTTAGAAATCTGAGAATTTTGAAAATATAAAAATGTCCACATATAATCAATCCTTGCCACTGTTATATATCTAACACTTACTTTTATATCTTTCTTATTGCTCTTCACCCAAATGCTAATAAAATGCGTGTTCCCTCGCGAGAATTTTTCATTTTCCATGAAATCCAAAAATGGTTGTTCCACTACCTCCGTTTCATTGGCGCTCAGATATCGAGCTGGACCATTAAACGTGCAATCGTACCGGAAGAATTTCTGATAAAGACGGTCGTAACTCTTTTAGCAGCCTCTGCTTTATGGTTGTGATACATCGTCTGATCCCTTTCCTCGTTATACCTTAGAAGTTTTCAGTGGACTCGGTATCTATTGCTTGGTCAGAGTAACGTTTGCATATGCTGATCAGCCAGAAACTTGCTGACACTTCTGACCTTATGGTGCTGTCGTGTGTAAAGATGCAATCTGTAATTCGGAATCGATCATTTCTTCGAAGCAGAAACGACATTTATAATTTATGACATCATCTCATAAAAATGACTGTTTTTGAAAATGAAATAATCTTCTAAATACAAAAATTTTCTTTCTGTTCTTAAATTGTATAACTTGAATTTATTGCAATTCGATCGTCTTCAAATATTCACTCATCTACTTATTGATTCTGTATATTCAGTTTAGTATATTTAGTTTAAAATACAGGTTCCAAATGTCAAAGTTAGATAAAACTAAAAACATAATTTTTATGGTTCTATACAATTATGTCACGACTATTCCAGTGAACGTTCACCGGTAAACATTGACTTTACGATTCGGATCGTAAAGATGGTTTATGCAAGTTGCACACGAATGATCGATACGTCTGATACATCCCTGGCAGTAGATATTAGATTTTTCTTCTGCCAACATTTCTGTGACCTTACATGGTACGCGTCGAAGAATATTGCGTAGCCATCGAAGACCGTAGATACTCGCAAATAGAAAGCCGATATTTACCGTAATTACCGGGCTGTTGTAGCATTGAATGCCGATGATGAAGAAATTTGTTGAGATTCTATTATTTATTGTTTACTCGGTGGCTATTTGCTATGTGGCCACATGTTGGTATTACTGCACATTGAAATTTCTATGTATTGATATTGCCACACGTTAATATTGCGACACATTGACATTTCTACGCGTTAATATTGCCACGCGTTATATTGCATCGCATTGTATTGCCACGCGTAATATTGCCACGTGTTATGTTCCAATGTGTTGTATTACTACCCATTGAAATCTGTGCGTTGAATTAATAAGCATTACTGTTTTTACGCGTTGCTATTACCTCGCGTTATATAGCATCGCATTATATTGCCACGCGTAATATTGCCATATGTTATGTTCCAATGTGTTGTATTACTACCCATTGAAATCTGTGCGTTGAATTAATAAGCACTACTGTTTTTACGCGTTGCTATTACCTCGCGTTATATTGCATCGCATTATATTGCCACGCGTAATATTGCCACGTGTTATGTTACAACGCGTTGTATTACTACGTGTTATGTTACAACGCGTTGTATTACTACTCATTGAAATCTGTGCATTGAATTAATAAACATTACTGTTTTTACCCGTTGGTATTACCTCGCGTTATATTGCCACTCGTTAAATTGCAACACATTGCATTGCTACGCACTGGAATTTCTATGCATTGAACTGCTACGTGCTGAACTGATATGCGTTAGTTTTAACACGTGTTGTATTGCTGCGCACTATATTACGTCGCGTTATATTGCCACTCATTATATTGCAGTACAACGCATTGTCATGCATTAGAATCTTTGTACATTGAATTGCTATGCGTTGATATCTTTATAGGTTGATATTAACATGCGTTGCATAACTTCATGTTATATCGCCTCGTGTTATATTGCAATATGAGCTATTTTTACACAATGGTATCTTTATGTGTCGTATTATTATCTGTTGATATCTCTGCACATAATTGCAAAATTGTTTACCATACAGAATGTATTGTCATACATTATTTACAATGTTGTATTACCTCATGTTATATCGTCTCGTGTTATATTGCAGTATGTGCTATTCTTACGTACTTGTACTTTTGTGTGTCACATTATTAACCGCTGATATCTCTGCACATAAATGCAAAGTTGATTACCATACAAAGTGTATTGTCATGCATTATTTGCAGTGTTGTATTACCTCATGTTATACTGTCTCGTGTTATATTGCAATACGTGATAAGTTTTGGAATCTCTTGTGTTGTATGATGCTTCATATAATCATTTATTATAATTCAAAAAATTACCTTGAAAATGTTATTCTTACCTTAATTATCAGTCACTTACCGTACAAATTTCGCGACGTTATATTTTGCAGAGAAAACTCAGCACGCTTTGATCCAACGACTGCGTAATCGGACAAAGCGTTACACTCTCAATTTTTCGCGTACCCATACATTTTAAACTGCATTCCCGGCGCAGTTTTAAAAGGCGGAACGAAATTCAAAAAAGAAAAAAAGAAAATAAGAAAAGAATTTATAAAAGCAAGCGCAAAATTATTCTTGAACTAGTAGGAAGTCCAATTAACACGAGTAGCATAATGTTTTCATTGCAGTTTAACAGCCGTAAATTCTTCTGGAAACTCGGCAACTGCAGTCTCGCGAAAAATGGCATACCGCCAAGTTTCCATGCTGGTCGTTTCTCTTTTTCTTTTATTCTTTGACTGCAATATCACCGACGGTAGAAAGCGATATAATAAAACGCGGGAATATATAAGCTTACTAATTTCTTTCGACTCTTAAAAAATGATTAACTGCGTACACACGACGGTGTTTTCGAACGAAATTAAATTGCTGTTGTGTACGTGCGACGTACGTCGTTTTGTGGCTATAAACAAAGAAGTAATAGAGAGGAGAGTTGGGAAGCAATTTTGAAAGGTCAAAGGGGCAAATCTTTGGCTGACATGAAAACTGTTATTGGCTGATATTTTGCAGTTGGGATTTTTGGGATTTGGGGATTCTGGGATTTGGAGATTTAGGGATTTAGGGATTTGGAGATTTGGAGATGTTGGGATTTTGGGATTTTGGGATTTTGGGATTTTGGGATTTTGGGATTTTGGGATTTTGGGATTTTGGGATTTTGGGATTTAGGAATTTAGGGATTTAGGGATTTGAGGATTTAGGGTTTGAGAGATTTGGGGGCTTAGGGATTGGGCATTTGTAGGGATTTGAATACTTGGAGATTTTGGGATTTGGGGATTTGGGGATTTAGGAATTTAGGGTTTGAGAGATTTGGGGATTTAGAGATTTGAAAATTTGGAGATTTTTGGATTTAGGGATTTAGGGATTTAGGGATTTGAGGATTTAGGGTTTGAGAGATTTAGAGGTTTAGGGGTTGGGGATTTATAGGGATTTGGATACTTGGGGATTTAGGGATTTGGAGATATAGGATTTGAGAGATTTGAGGATTTAAGTATTTGGGGATTTAGAGTTTGGGGATTTTGGTATTTAGAGATTTTCAGCTTTAGAAATTTAGGAATTTAGGTATGTAGTGATTTTGGGATGTTTGCACTTAGGAATTTAAGCATTCAATGATTTAGAAATATATCATTTCAAGAATTTGAAGATTTTGGAATTTATTAATAGATTGATTGATTGATTTTGTATGGGACTCGACTGCTATGATCATTGGTCCATTTAGCGGTTGAGGACTTTGAGTATTCAGAAATTTCCAAACTTAAAGAATCACAATCATAAAAATGTGAAAGCTTCAAAATATGCTAATAAAATAATTCAAACTAACCACCATCCAAATAACAAATATACTAAAAACCTATACAATATATTTCCTCCCAAAAGTACCTGGCAACACCATCCTCTAAACATCATAAGAGATTCTAGTAGCAACAGCGATCGGTCGATGATGGAACGCGTCGAATTTAGAGCGCGGCATTCTCGAATGTCGAGCGTCGTAGAAAAGACGCGGACTAGGATGCATCGCGGATGCACATGCAATTCCCTTGAGAAACAGCGAGAGCGAGGTCTTTGGCCGACTAATGGCGGATGTAGCCTCGTCTTTGACGCGGCTTTCCCCCAATTTGCGTCAATTGACGACACACGAACGTCGTCGCAGAAAGAAAAGACGTAGACACCGACACACCACTGGCCAGTAATTGAAATTACTGTCACCGACTCGGTTTCTGACACACGAGACGACCGACGATCTTATGCAACCGCGAGTTGTTGCACTTGGAACGCATCGTTAGGCTTGTCTCTCTGAGACGCGGAAATGTGCGATCCTTTATGCCAATGCCGCGTTACCTGCGATTCTTACGTCTGCAAACTGTGACATTTTCTTGCTGCGAGACATGTGCATGTTTATTGTATAATATTTCTTTTTTATTGTTGCTTGGAATTTGTGGGAAGGTTTCTAGTGGAGGAGTGTGGGTGTGGGTTTGGAGGTTTGGAGTTGGGAAATAGGGGGATTTGGGGATTTGGGGATTTGGGGATTTAGGGATTTGGGAATGGAGAGATTTGGGGATTTAGGGATTTGGGGATCTTGGGATTTCGGGATCTTGGAAATTCGGGACCTTGGAAATTTGGAATCTTGGGATTTCGGGATCTTGGAAATTCGGAAGCTTGGGATTTGGGGATTTTGGAAATTCGAGATCTTGGAAATTCGGAATCTTGGGATTTCGGGATCTTGGAAATTTGGAATCTTGGGATTTGGAGATTTTGGAAATTCGGAAGCTTGGGATTTGGGAATTTTGGAAATTCGAGATCTTGGAAATTCGGAATCTTGGGATTTCGGGATTTTGGGAATTCGGGATCTTGGGATTTGGAGATCTTGGAAATTCGGAAGCTTGGGATTTGGGGATTTTGGAAATTCGGGATCTTGGAAATTCGGAATCTTGGGATTTGGAGATCTTGGAAATTCGGAAGCTTGGTATTTGGGGATTCTGGAAATTCGAAATCTTGGAAATTCGGGATCTTGGGATTTGGAGATCTTGGAAATTCGGAATCTTGGGATTTGGGGATTTTGGGAATTCGAGATCTTGGAAATTCGGAATCTTGGGATTTCGGGATCTTGGAAATTCGGAATCTTGGGATTTGGAGATCTTGGAAATTCGGAAGCTTGGTATTTGGGGATTTTGGAAATTCGGAATCTTGGGATTTCGGGATTTAGAAATTTGGGAATTTGGCATTTGCGTGATTTGGAGATTTGGTAATATGGGAATTAGTAGTTTGATTATTTTTGAAGTTAGATATTTGGTAGTTAATTAATCCAGAAATTTGGGAATTTAGAAACTTTGGACCTAGGTGATTCAGAAATTTGGGAATTGGTCACTTAGGTGGTCTGGGAATTTGGAAATAGGGGAATTTGTAATTTGATTATTTTGGGAGATGGATATTTGGTAGTTTATTAAGACAATAGTTTTGGAATTTGCCAATATGGGAATTTAGATATTTGAGAACTCAAAAATATTTACACAACTCAGGGATTTTAATCTAAAAAACATATTGAAACAACAATTTCAAAAGTTTCTTATTTAACAATTTCACTTAAGAAATACAAACACAGCACCATAAAAATTTGAAAGTACAAAAATTACAAAATCTTCAATACGTTCATAATTTCCTAATGTAACAATTTAACGACTTGAAAAACATGACAACGAAATATTTTCACAATGAGAAAGGAAAAAAGTACAAAATAATATTCGAGCGAGTCGATCGTCGCAGTTTCACTCGGGCTGGTTCGAGGACTTTCAGGATGAACATAACTTTTTACCATTCGACGAAGCTGCGTTCTCATGAACACCATGCATATGGTGAACCGTTGTTGGAACGTTAATAACCAAAGGAACACAACGTGCGTAGGCCAAGCCACACGTTCCTCTGTCTATCCTTTGTTTTTCCACGCCGTTAGGTCCCGTTAGTATATCTTTGTATGCCATATGGAAATCTCACGCGAACCTTTGCTGCTCATCGTTATGCATTTCTTTGCGTACAGACAATGGCAGCGACCGGTGCGTGCTTGTTGTTCGATCGACTATGTCTATCATTTATATTTTACAATTCAAACTTTCAACCTCTTAAAATTTCTAAAACACCAAATTTTTAAATTTATAAACTTTCAACCCCCTATTATTTGTTAGTCTATATTTTACGTTTGACAAGCTTCTATCCCTTTTGTTTATATGCAGTTGCATACTTGTAGCAACTAATTTCGTATATTATCGAAGAGGAAGCTACATTACTCACTTTTTATTTTATTTTATAAAAGTTCGTTTACATCTTGTCTCTGTATTCCACCTTAACCTTAACAAAATTCCCAATACCCCAAATTCTAAAATTTCCAAACCTTCAACCCCCTAAAATTCTTAAAACCCCAGATTCTAAAGTTTCTAAACTCTCAACTCTCCAAATTCTAAAATTTCCAAATTCTCAACTCTCCAAATTCCAAAATTTCCAAACTCCTAACTCTCCAAATTCCTAAAACCCCAAATTCTAAAACTTCCAAACTTCCAACCCCCTAAAATTTCTAAAACCCCAAATTCTGAAATTTCTGAACTCTCAACTCTCCAAATTTTAAAATTTCCAAATTCTCAACTCTCCAAATTCCAAAATTTCCAAACTTCCAACTCTTCAAATTTCTAAAACCCCAAATTCTAAAACTTCCAAACTTCCAACCCCCTAAAATTTCTAAAACCCCAAATTCTGAAATTTCTGAACTCTCAACTCTCCAAATTCTAAAATTTCCAAACTCTCAACTCTCCAAATTCCAAAATTTCCAAACTTCCAACTCTTCAAATTCCTAAAACCACAAATTCTAAAACTTCCAAACTTCCAACCCCCTAAAATTTCTAAAATCCCAAATTCTGAAATTTCTGAACTCTCAACTCTCCAAATTCTAAAATTTCCAAACTCTCAACTCTCCAAATTCTAAACTTTCCAAACTCCCAACTCTCCAAATTGCAAAATTTCCAAACTCCCAACTCTCCAAATTTCTAAAACTTCCAAACTTCCAACCCCCTAAAATTCCTGAAACCCCAAATTCTGAAATTTCTAAACTTTCAACTCTCCAAATTCTAAAATTTCCAAACTCTCAACTCTCCAAATTCCAAAATTTCCAAACTCCCAACTCTCCAAATTCCTAAAACCCCAAATTCTAAAACTTCCAAACTTCCAACCCCCTAAAATTCCTAAAACCCCAAATTCTAAAACTTCCGAACTTCCAACCCCCTAAAATTCATAAAACCCCAAATTCTAAACTTTCCAAATTTTCAACCCCCTAATTACTCGAACACCAAACTCCAACCCTCTAAATACGAAAAATTGCACGCGAAAGTAGAGGATGAGTGCAATGTTCTCGAGAAAGAGGGTCAAGGTATAACAGGAGGATAAAAACGAGTTTACATGAACGTAAGAGGGCTCTCTTTTGACTGATATAGACAGAAAGGTTGACTACATCGGTTGATTGGATCGATTTTACCACTGGTTCAGTTTCTCTAATGAAATTTCTCGTATCGTCGGAGCACGTCCATTTATAAACCACACATCCATCGATTACAGGGTTTAACCCTTTGCACTCGAAAGCATTTTTATTGTTGGACAGAAACAACTCTGAAACTTTCTAATTGAAAAGTTTTGTGAACTGTTGTTGAAAAATATTGTAATTGGTGTTTTTTGTTATTAATTGCCACTCTTTGGTTTATTGTGTTTAAACACTTGAGGGGTTGTTAAACTTGTGCAGTCGTCAACCTCTCTCGAGGACATTTTTTTTTGTGGAAATAATTACAGATTTAAATTTTGACTAATTATTCTTTAGCTGTGTTAATAACTAGTTAAGTAATAAATTCAGAAAGTATGGATCATATAGGATTTTTATTAAATAAGTTATTTGAATGAAAGAGAAAAGTTGTGGGATGTAAATTTAGGGAATTATTTTGCAAACCACAATTGAACTTTATTTTATTGATTTTATTTTGAGAAAAACACATAGATCTTCGTAAAATATAATTATTATAGATTTACTAGTACTAAAATTTATTTACAGTGAATGAATTAAGAACCTGAAGAACTTGAATTAAGAACCTGAAATTTTCAAAATAAATTCGTAAAGTAAATTTCAACAGTCGAATCTGAAAACTAGAAACATCATGCAGTTTAATATGCAACAATCAACCTCTTATCTAACATGGCAAACGAAGTTGCAAAATCTCTTTCTTACATGTACACAGTAGAATTACCTAGCAGTAAAAGATATTTAACATCACCTTTGATGTCTCAAACTATCATCACATCCATTCGTACACGCAAGATTATTCAAATAATAAATGGGTACATGGAGATTCGTTGCAAAATATGCGTGGGCGTTGTACACACGTTGCTTCTGCATTTCTTAACGTCCTCTAACTGCGATGTAAGTCAATGATGTAGTTTCTCTTCACATTAACCCTTTGCACTCGTAAGTCTTATATTCGTCATTATGTTTAATTCTACAATTTTAGATATGTGTCTTTTGGCTGAATGTGTAATGTAATACTTTAAATTTTTAGTGGTTGAAATTTTGGAATTTTCAAGTTCCTAAATTCTGAAATTTTCAATTTATCAAATTTCTAACTTCTGAAATTTCCAAATTCTCAAATTTCCAAATTCTCAAATTTCCAATTTCTTCAATTTCCACCTTCTCAAATTTCCAATTTCTCCAATTTCCACCTTCTCAAATTTCCAATTTCTCAAATTTCCAAATTCTCGAATTTCCAAACTCTCAAATTTCCATCTTCTCAAATTTCCAATTTCTCCAGTTTCCACCTTCTCGAATTTCCAATTTCTCCAATTTCCACCTTCTCAAATTTCCAATTTCTCCAATTTCCACCTTCTCAAATTTCCAACTTCTCAAATTTCCAAACTCTCAAATTTCCAATTTCTCCAATTTCCACCTTCTCAATTTTCCAATTTCTTCAATTTCCACCTTCTCAAATTTCCAATTTCTCCAATTCCCACCTTCTCAAATTTCCAACTTCTCAAATTTCCAATTTCTCCAATTCCCACCTTCTCAAATTTCCACCTTCTCAAATTTCCAACTTCTCAAATTTCCAACTTCTCAAATTTCCAACTTCTCAAATTTCCAAATTCTCAAATTTCCAAACTCTCAAATTTCCACCTTCTCCAATTCCCACCTTCTCAAATTTCCACCTTCTCAAATTACCAAATCCCTAAATTCCCAAATTTTCAAATATCCAACCCTTAAACCCCAAATTCCAAAATCCCTCAATTCTCAAATTTCCAAATTTGCAAGTATCCCAAATTTCTAAATTTTCAATCAAGCGTGAAAATCATACGTCACTTTTCGCTCCTATATTTTTCTACCTATCGATACATTACTATATCGATGTCGAGCCAAAGAAAACTTCAAGGAATTTCGAGTTAAAACCCAAAACAATCATCACCAATTTAATCTATCAAAAACACATTTAATACATCGTTATATCGAATTATGTTCGAAGACTACATCGAAGATTTCACGCTACAGGTTTGATTCACAGTTTATCGATATTTGAGGTTGTCTTTCAAATTTCGCTCAAATGTATACACAGACAGGTTTTAATCGTTTTCAAAGCTGCGATAAAGATGTAGTGACCTAGACATCGACGTAAACGAGCTTTCGTAGTAAAGGAAAGCTGTTTTCGCAGCTGTATCGCGAACTAACTAAACGCGTGAACGTAAACCAACCGCTAAATTTGGACATCCTGTAAAAGATGGACTTCCGTTCGTTGAGCCTTCTCGAGTCGTTACTTATTTACGTAAATACTGACACTCTTAGATTAATCTTTTCCTCGAAATTTTCCTTTGTTCAAATGACAATGGTGTTTCAGTTGCACTCTCGTTATAGTTGCACTCAACTTTGCATATTCTCAAGTTTTCAAATTCTCATATTTTTAAATTCTCAAATTTTCAATTTTTCACAATTCCAAACTCTCAAATTTCCAAACTCCCAAATTTCCAACTTCTCAAATTTCCAAATTCTCAAATTTCCAACTTCTCAAATTTCCAATTTCTCCAATTTCCAAATTCTCAAATTTCCTAATTCTCAAATTTCCAACTTCTCAAATTTCCAATCTCTCAAATTTCCAAACTCTCAAATTTCCAACTTCCCAACTTTCCAAATTCTCAAATTCCCAACTTCTCAAATTTCCAACTTCTCAAATTCCTAACTTCTCAAATTTCCAATTTCTCAAATTCCCAACTTCTTAAATTCCTAACTTCTCAAATTTCCAATTTCTCAAATCTCCAACTTTTCAAATTTCCAAATTCTCAAATTTCGAACTTCTCAAATTCCCAACTTCCCAAATTTCCAACTTCTCAAATTTCCAAATTCTCAAATTTCCAACTTCTCAAATTTCCAATTTCTCCAATTTCCAAATTCTCAAATTTCCAAACTCTCAAATTTCCAATCTCTCAAATTTCCAAACTCTCAAATTTCCAATCTCTCAAATTTCCAAACTCTCAAATTTCCAACTTCCCAACTTTCCAAATTCTCAAATTCCCAACTTCTCAAATTCCCAACTTCTCAAATTCCTAACTTCTCAAATTTCCAATTTCTCAAATTTCCAACTTTTCAAATTTCCAACTTTTCAAATTTCCAACTTTTCAAATTTCCGAATTCTCAAATTCTCAACTTCTCAAATTTCCAACCTCTCAAATTTCCAACTTCTCACATTTCCAATTTCTCAAATTCCCAACTTCCCAAATTTCCAATTTCTCAAATTTCCAACCTCTCAAATTTCCAAATTCTCAACTTACCAAATCCCTCAATTCTCAAATTTCCACCTCACCTCCCCAAAACCCCAAACCATCGTCCCCAAATATTTCCCCCTAAACCTCCAACAAAGAGGTCAAACCATTCACCATACAAACGAACATTATTAGCTATTCGAGCAACGACAGTAATGAAGCTCGTAGAATATTAAATCGTTAATTAATAAACATATTAAAGGAGCAGAACACGTAGATGAACGGGACACAACGCGGACAAACAGTGCGAAAGAAATATCGGGGCCGTGTGAAAACGCTCGAACTGCACTCATTGGAAAGCGCTCGTTCCACGACAATAACCGCTTAAATCGTTTTCCAATGTCACAGAGAGCTGACTGGCCGTCGCATGAAACAGACGGAAAATGATCGATCAATTTTCCCGTCGAAACGCGAAGGCGGTCTCGTAGGATGCGAATTATTCGCGTTGAAGGCTAAATGAAAGCCCGAGGAAAATCATTGACCGTACCTGTGTGTAGGATGCTCGTGAAAGTCAGGTAATTTTAACTCGTTCAGCCGGCACTTTTCTTTTTTTTTCTTCTCTCGATGAGACTACGCTGCCGGTCAACAGTTTTTAACTACCTAATTTCCTCGCTGCATTATAATATTCAACGCGTTTCACGCCGGAGTGAAAATGACTTTGAAAATAATTATGGGTAGCGAATCAGTTTTCTGAGGCTTAGGTTGTTAAGTGTGGAAGTATTTTATTTCGTTTGACTTTGGGGATTTGGAAATTTGATGAATTTGGGGGGTTGAAAGTTTGGGAATTTGACAAATTTAGGGTTTGGTAATTTGGGGTTTGAGAATTTGGAAATTTGCCAGATTTGGGATTTGGAAATTTGGGAATTTAGGGATTTGGAAATTTGAAAGTTTGGAAATTGGAGAAGTTGGAATTTTGAGAGTTTAGAAATTTGAGAAGTTGGGAATTTGAGAATTTGGAAATTTGAAAGTTCGGAAATTGGAGAAGTTGGAAATTTGAGAGTTTAGAAATTTGAGAAGTTGGGAATTTGAGAATTTGGAAATTTGAGAATTTGGAAATTTGAGAGTTTGGAAATTTGAGAGTTTAGAAATTTGAGAATTTGGAAATTTGAGAAGTTGGAAATTTGAGAATTTGGAAATTTGAGAAGTTGGAAATTTGAGAAGTTGGAAATTTGAGAATTTGGAAATTTGAGAAGTTGAAAATGTGAGAAGTTGGAAATTTGAAATTTGGAAATTTGAGAAATTGGAAATTTGAAATTTGGAAATTTGAGAATTTAGAAATTTGAGAAGTTGGAAATTTGAGAATTTGGGAATTTAAGAATTCGAGCATTTGGCAATTTTGGATGCGTTAACAATTTGCAAATTTGAGAACTTAGAAATGTGGGAATTGACAGGTTTGTAAATTTATAAATTTGCAAACCTATAATTTCCAACATCCAATAATTGAGATATCTGAACATTTACAAAATGAAAAATGTGGAATTAAATTATCTATCAATATATTACACATGTAACGAGTTAGGAATGTTGCTTTTACACGCGTACGATAATAATTACAGGAATGGAATTTCATCGATGGCTCATGATAATATCGTAAAATTCTCAACGCGGATTGCATAACGTGGAAGTCATAAGCAGCACAGTGTGGTTCTCACGTTTAAAGTATGGGATATGTTTAATGGGGTGTTTTCAGAAGAATAATTGAATAAATTACCGCGAATAATTGCAACGTTCTATGCAGATTTCCAGCATGTATTCTTTTACGATTATTTTTGACAAAAGAAGAATGTTTATTAGTATACAATTATATTACAAGAAAGCTATAATTAACTTCTTTATCGTAGCGTGATTCAGAACATCTTATAATTAACATACATTCTTTATCTTTGACAAAATCTTTGTGAAAAGGGTTTTGTACTTCAACCAGTCTGTTATGTATTTTAACATTAGAGAACTTGTAGATAATATAAAACATTTAGTATCTTATTATTTAGCTATCAAATGTTTAAGTGATGGGTTTAAGTGGATTTGAGTCAATTTGAACAAGTTAGATTCTAACTGAACTAGTCATTTTGTTTTAAGTCACCGGATCTCCTTCCTATATTCCACAACTATCCACTCAATTCTCAAGAACCATCGATTATGCAGTTCCTGATAAATTGTTATTTTAATGTTTCAGCCGCCGGAGAACGAGTTGCAGAAAGTTGGCGAACGAGTGCCGAGCGAACACGAACTCAGAGTGCAGAGATCTCTGCAACGACTGAACGTCCCGGATTGGTACAAGAACTCTCCCGCGGCTCGCGACGGTTTCCGGTTAAAGAGGCACTCCGATGCGTCGCAGCACGGAGGATGGCGTGCTCTCGGCTCCAAAACCACTTCCCTATCGTCCCTTTCGTCGTCTTCCAATAGACAGCCGACTACAGGTAGGAAACTATATTCGACATCAAATTTTTATTTTTTTGAATTCCTATACTTTTGACTACTTAGACTTCGGATTTCTTAGATTTCCTAGATTCTATAGATTTCCAGTTCTCTCGATCACCCTGATTTCCTAGATTCTATAGACTTCCAGTTCTCTCGATTCCCCTGATTTCCTAGATTCCAGAATTTCTTAGATTCCCAAGTTCTTAGATCGCCAACTCTCTAGATCCCCAATTCCCGAGATTCCCGATTCCCTAAATCCCCAATTCCCTAATTCCCCGATTCCCTAAATTCCCAATTCCCAAGATTCCCGATTCCCTAAATCCCCAATTCCCTAATTCCCCGATTCCCTAAATCCCCGATTCCCTAAATCCCCGATTTCCTAAATCCCCAATTCCCTAAATTCCCAATTCCCAAGATTCCCGATTCCCTAATTCCCCGATTCCCTAAATCCCCGATTTCCTAAATCCCCGATTCCCTAAATTCCCAATTCCCAAGATTCCCGATTCCCTAAATCCCCAATTCCCTAATTCCCCGATTCCCTAAATCCCCGATTTCCTAAATCCCCAATTCCCTAATTCCCCGATTCCCTAAATCCCCAATTCCCTAAATCCCCGATTCCCTAAGTCCTCGATTCCCTAAATCCCCGATTCCTTAGATCCCTGATTCCCTAATTCCCCGATTCCCTAATTCCCCGATTCCCTAATTCCCCGATTCCCTAAATCCCCGATTCCCTAAATCCCCGATTCCCTAAATCCTCGTCTCCTTAATCCCCCATTCCCTAAATTCCCAATTCCCTAAATCCCCAATTCTGATCCCCCAAATATCCAAATTTTCAAATTTTCCACAAATTGCCTCTCCTTTTTTTATAAAATTTAAAAAAGTCACTCGTGAAAGTTTAATTGAAGGATGGAAGATGAGTCGAAAGATTGTTCGAAACGTTATTCGAGCGTCGTAATATCGAGCAAACTATAGCGCACACGCCTTTCATACTCGTAAAAAGTCACGGAACGTCCGAAATTAGCGCACAGCGTCGGCCAATTTCATTTACGCGCGTCTCCGTTTCTCGGCGTGCGACACAGTCACGGATATTCTCTGGCTACGGCGAGTAATGGCCGGTAGGAAGCGACTAATAAATTTAGCGGGGCAAGTTAATTCGATTAATTCGCTTCCCTGCGAGCCGTCTCTCAGAGAACACGTCGAACCCAGTTCGCGTTGCCTCGTTGCGAAAGGGTTGCCTTCTAACCTGTCGCTAAAATGTTCGCAACTTGTTTACGATGCTACGGACAACAACCATAATTCACGGATTTTTATGAAGGTTCTGATTGCAAGATTTCTTTGTTAATAGATTTTTATGTAGAATTTTATATTTTCGAGTTTATGCTTTTTCTGTGTTTTTAGATTTAGGTCATTTTGCAGTTTGATATTTTTACTGTTTCTTAGTTAGATAAATTCTTAAGTTTTCAGGTTTTAAGTTGTAAATCTCTGAATTTGGAATATTTTTTATTTTGATTTGTTATGCTTTTAGATTTTTAAATTTCTAAATTATTAGATTTGTAAATTTTTTAATTTCTAAATTATTAGATTTGTAAATTTTTAAATTTCTAAATTATTAGATTTGCAAACTTCTGAGTTCTAGAATTATCAGATTCGTAAATTAAAAAATTCCTAAATTACCAAATTTTTATTTGAAGCTTTCAGAATTTCAAACTTGGAGACCTCGAGATGTTAAGACTTTAAAAATCTATAAATTTAAAAATTGAAGTCTCTAATAATTTAAGAATTAAAAAGTTTAAAAGTATAAAAAGTCGAAAATTGTCCCATAATAACCCAGATCCACCGCACTCTAATCCAAAGATTAACCGACTTCAGAGGTATCTGGACCGCGAAAGGTTAATTCGTTAGAAACCAGAAGGGATGCAAGGTCAATACGAAAAGTAGCTCCCAGAATGTGTGCCGTTGTGTTAATTAAATTTAGAACAGGCTTTACTTAACCCTTTAAGTACTCTGCGCCACTACAGCCTCCCTCCTCTTTACCTTGCATCGAGAGTTGCTGGATATCTTGTTACCTGATGGCAATTTTACACTTGCTGTTTTTATTCTTCTATTTCTTCCTCCACTAAGGAATTTTGCTTTCGATCCAAGTAGATAGTACTAAGTACATAATGTACGGGTGCACTTAAAGTTGTTTACGTTGCTCCTTAATTGAAAAAGAAAACTATTTTATCAGTAAATTATGAGGCAAATATGGCGTCGTAAATGTAGAAATATGGAGTCCTGTACTTTTAACGTTAACTAGTTAAAATTGCATTAAGCTTGCATTATATATTTATTAAGGTAGCTTGTTAAAGCCAAGTAGAATATATTGTTGATATAATATGTTGTTCACTTTTATTATCATAAATGAATAAGTTTATGACATAAAAAGGCGTGTTAGACATTAAGTATTTATGAAGGTAGCTTGTAAAAGCCAATTAGAATATATTGTTGATATAATATATTGTCGTTTACTTTTATTATTATAAATGAGTAAATTTATGACATAAAAAGGCGTGTCGACCATTTTGTTAATTCGCACGCTTAGTGTCACACATTATATTTATGCTCCTAATAGACAACTAAGTATTTTCATACATTTGTATAAAACCGTAAATTAAGAATTTTCAAATCATCATTAGAGAGATAATTAACTATTGTAGGTAATGAATGTTATATATTTTTTTTCGTGTTTTTATGTAGGTGCTCTTCTAAGTCCAAGTCCCACGCCGCCTGTATTCTCAAGATGGAGTACCAGCTTGCTGAACAGTGCCGGAAGTTCGCCAGCAAGTTCGGCGAGGTCGTCGTTCAACCATCGACAGCCATACTTAGGCTGGCGTTCACAAGAACGACTAACGAATCCTCGGACACCGGCAGAACGTCTTGCTCAGGGCATTCTTCCTCAGTTGCAAGCAGCAAACAAGGTTCGTACCCTTACATGCAACAATTTTTACATTCCTACATTTCTGCATTATCATCTCTGAAGATCTCTGAAGATCTGGATTTTCAAGTTCCTTGATCTCCAAATTACTTCTTTGGTTTCTACATTCTTAGATTGTTGGATATTCAAATACCGAGGTCATTGAGTTCTAGGTTTTCAAGTTCATAGATTTTAGAAGGTCTACATTTCCAATTTTTTGGATTCGCAAATTTACACAAATTTCAAATAGCTAGGTTGGAGAATTCATAGATTCCCAAAATCGTACATCCCCGAATTTCTAGATCTCCCAATTCCTAGAATATCCGAATTCCCAGATTCCCGAATTCCTAGGTCCCCCAATTCTTAGACTTCCGAATTTCTAGGTCCCCAAATTCCTAGATCCCCCAATTCCTAAACACCCCAATTTCTAGACCCCCCAATTCCTAAATTTCACAATTCCTAGATCCCCCAATTCCTAGACCTCCCAATTCCTAGACACCCCAATTTCTAGACCCCCCCATTCCTAAATTCCACAATTCTTAGATCCCCCAATTCCTAGACCCCCCAATTCCTAGATCCCCCAATTTCTAGATCCCCCAATTTCTAGATCCCCCAATTCCTAGATCCCCCAATTCCTAAATCCCCCAATTTCTAGATCCCCCAATTTCTAGATCCCCCCATTCCTAGATCCCCGAATTTCTAAATCCCCAAATTCTCAGATACCCAAATTAATACACCTCTAAATTTCATAGTTCCCAAGCTTCTAATTCGTCAAATCCCTTGATTTCCATATCAGTACATACCCAAATCCCAACGTCCCACGTTGCCAAATCCTCACAAATCCCCAAAGATCAACGAGTGGTAGCTCTCCATCCTTCATCACCACATCTTCCCTAGAGAAACCAAATCTCCTGACTCAACATACATTATAGAATCTACTACATTAGTGTCTAATACATATCAGTGTTTGGAGTAGTATCAATGCTTGTCATACTTAAAACTCCTTATTCCACTTCCTTAACTGATAAAATATACTTCATACATGTTACATCTTCAAAAATTCCAAACTCTACAGCACATTTCAAAAGTAATCTCCTCATAATCTAATTGCCTCTAAAATTTTACTTGTACTCGTAATTTAAAGCAGAACGTGTCCCCAAATAATTTTATTTAGCAGCCTTATATAGTGTACCTAAATTTTTAATATACCAGATCATTAAGATTTTTAATTTTTATTTGAATTCGTGAAATCCGGGGCCTCGGTGACCGTGGCTGACCCCTGGCCCCGCCCACGATCTCTTCGATTTCCTCTTTGTTTCAAATTTATTTTTAATTCGCGCAGACAGGGCAGAAACGCAGCGACGTATCTATAATTAGAAATTCTGGCAGAAAAGAGCCACGCTGGCGTCTGGTGGCCTTTGCAACCCGAGACAAATTGACTGTTACCCGATGTTCGCCCTTCTCTAAGGTTAAATCGTACACACCGTATCCCAACTTTAATTACTTGCTCGTTACGGAAAAATAACTGCTTCGTCGAAACGTCTCGTCTCACGGTCGTTTTATTTTGCCAAATTCTTGCTGAGGCTTATTCCCCTTCTCAATCGATATAATTATTCGCTGACATAATTAACCTTCACAATTTTTTATTTGTATCAAATTTGATATGGTTAAATAATAAAGTTTAATATTATATAGTAATAATATAGTTTGAAACTACAATAAACATTAACATTTTGAATGTCGCGAGACTGAGCACATCTTGAGATTCATTAACCTTTTCCGACCCAGTGTTGTCATATGACAAGATCTTATTTTACCTTCAGATGTCCACTTCTTATTGAAATACAACTATGAAGTAATGTATACAGAAATTGTTTATAAATTATAGGAAGATTATTTATATTGCATATGGATGTTTAGAATATAAATCAGCAAAAATATGATTTGTAGCTAAAATAGTTTGTGTTAGAAGTCGATTGTTACATGGTCAGAAGTGATCAACAATATCACTGTTCATGTACAAGTAGAAATAATTACTTCTAGTAAAAGTAACATACTTGAAAAGGTATTAAATGTTAAATATTAAATATAGAGTTTTCATAGTACGTAAAATCTGTAGTATGAAAGATGAATGACCGTAAGAGTACTAAAACACCCGTCTCGTTTCACAGCAGCAACAGCAACAACAACAGCAGCAACAGCAGACAACGAATCAGCAGCTAGAGGTAAGGAACTCGATAAAGGAGGTAACCTCGGCCATTGTGCACTACGTGCAAAGCGGTCAGGAGGTTGGTGGAGGTGGCAGGCTGTCGCCTCGACCTCGACCTGAAGACTGGGACGACAGGGGCGGAGCAAGGTCGACCAGCCCCAGAGGTGAGCACTAAACAACAACCCCTGCCAAAAAAAAAATTTACATCCCACCACCACCACCACTACAACCATCACCACTTTTACTCTTCACGACAAAGGTAATTTTGAGTTTTCCGTCTTGATGTGTTCTCGTTGCCTCTGCATCTATAATTCTGCGACCTAGACACCTCTCTTCTTCTTCTTCTTCTGTCTACCTGCCTGTCTATATGTCTGACTGTTTCTGGTTTACCGTTGTATCAACAGGAATGTTTGTAACATAATTTCTCTCTGTCACTACCAACTCGAAGCACCAGTCTACGATGTTCTTTTTGTGTACTAACGAGAATCGCTTTCAAAATGGTCGACGGTGCATCGTTCGTTCTTTTCTTCACGTTCAAGCCTCGTTAAGCTTCCTCCAGAATTTACATAGAAGTGAACATCTTGGAACTGAATCGTGTATGTGCATATCGAGTAGTGCAGGTGGTTGAAATTGAGCGGAAAATTCATTCGGACACACTCCTTAAACGTATCTTCTGAAGGGATGACTGATATGGTCTTCAGGGTAGGTCTCGTTACATTGCCACGGGAGATGTAGTACTCTTGGAATTGGTTGGAGGAAATTCGAAAAACTTAGTTTGATAACTTCATTTTAAATTCAAAATTTTTCAGACTTCTAACTTTAAGAGTTAACTTCACACATTCCTCGCAGACGTCGAAAATTTGAAAAATAAGTTACCTTGAAAACTCGAAGTTTCTCTATTTGTAACTTTGCTTCGGCACTTTAGTGCTCTATTCGGAAGCTGCGTCAGGTTTAACTGGCAATTTAGATTTCCTCAAAAATATAAAAAACATGACAAAAAACCCACTTGTTTATCAAACGTAGTTAGAGACGATTCACACGAAAGTCGCCCAAACTCGTTAGATAACCTTGACACTAAACCGTATCCCCAGAAGAGGTCCGCAAGGTCGAGCAGGCGATAAAAAGGGAAAAAATGGCGAAGGGCTAGAAGGAAGGCTCGGCCGGTCCACCTTAGCCGACGATGATCTTTAATCACCGAAAGTCTCGCCGAAAGTATGCAGAGGCGACCGGTTGCTATTTCGACAGCCTTGTAGCATCGTGGCCGTGTTGGCCCCGAAATAGATTACCCTGAAGTTTGAATCACCCCTCTTGTGTCTCCGTACGCTTTTCGGTGCGAGCGAACTTACCCTGCCACTCGGCTGACCTTAGGGACAAAATTAAAACAAACATCGAGAGAGAACAGTAGGCGAAGATAACACGTGGCCGCCTGTTACCTCGTACGCTTTTATAATCGTCGAGGATCCATCGATACTGTGATCCATCTGAAGAACGCGCGTCTATGCTTCTGACTGTGCGTGTCTCACGAGAAGACTTGCGGAAGACTGCTGAAGCTAGATCACTAAGACTTGCTAGATTACTCAAGAAACCTAATTGACAAATGTGGTTAGGTCTATATAATATTTCTGAGCTTCAAAACACTTTTGGAACCTCTTCCTAAACTTCCTGTTTCTAATAAAAATTTGTATATTATTTTTCTTTTGAAGTAATACAAAATCTCTAAATATGTGAATAAATGAAAATAAATTTATTAAAATATAACCAATTATTGTTATACCCGTCGTAAATAAAAGTTACTAGTAATGTACCCGTCTGCATCCCCAGAAATCTCAGTGCGGACCTAAATATAATCTTCCCGTGCCAATAACACACTACAACTTGATAACACAACAATTGATGTGTGACTAGAATTACGTCTCCTTTACCCCGATTGGCTAGACTAGTATTTCTTCCGAGAGACTTCTTGTGAGGCACAGTACAGTGTATATTGTACCCTATGGCGATCAGCGGACCCGTCTGTCAATAACGTGTATGTGTGCCGTGTTGTCAGCTGTGTTTGCGTTGTAATTAATATTTCCGTGTTTAGAGCTTCTCCACTAACACGACCTAATCTGAGATTGCGTCGTGTCAACAGTGACTCGACAGTGTTAACGCTGGTAACTAAGAAGATGAACGCGTGTTGACTTTGTTGAACTTTAACTCGTAGAAACTAGTTCTTTTCTGTTTTTCGGTTTCGCGAGCAAACGAGGATCCTGCCAGAGCCGACGCGTGCATATCAACGTTGTTAATTTTTTAAAATTAGGAATGATATTGTAATACTTTTGTTTGGTTTTAGAATTTTCTTCTTGGAAGAAATTCGAAAAGCTTTTTTATCGATAGATTCGTTGTTTGATGTTAGTGAACGAGGTTAAATATTGTAACGACAGATTCGTGATAATTTTTTTATTCAAGGTTAGTCGAAGGTTACTTCAAGGTCACTTCAAGGTCACAGCATATAAAATCGTTGAATTCGTGTTAATATTTTGTATACTACACAGTTAACATACATAATGTCGTTTAAATGAGGTGAACTTTTCATCGAAATAAAACTTCAAAAAATTTGTAGTCGATTGAAAATTGTTTTACTTTCGTTTGAAACACTTTCTTGTTCAACTACGGGAAGTACCAGACTATTCTGTATAATTCTGCCGTTTAAATGTATTGTTTAGGAGATCCATCTCTAACGACCTTGACCTTGATATGTGAAAGTGTGTACTACTGTCAAATTTGTTATAACTAAATCAATAATGAGCTTAAAAGGTGGAGGTGGGTCTTGTAATTAGTCAAAACGACGAACTTCTACTTAACCGCCCCCGAGAGGTTGAACAACTTGTTCTACTGTGACTTTCACACTTGATGTCACTCGGGACTTCTAAAGTTCGCTCCCCGCCATATTGCCCACCGTAGAATCTGCTAGTCTCATTATAAGATTCATAGCGATCAGAGTTGCCAGAGGTAGGGACAAGGTGACGTCACATTACACGCGTGTTATAAGTGCTTATTTACAGTAGTACAAATATTACGTTACTCATGACGTCACATTTTCCCTACGTCAAGTACGGCAACTCCGATAGAATTTGTCTAAGTTTACGCGGAACCGTGTGACATAAAGTGTGAGAGTCGAACACGCGACGGCCCTGGTTCCAGCAACTATCCCCGTAAAAAGGTCTCCGTAGAAAAGAGAAGTCAGCCAGCTAGTCGCCGGCTTCGTTCGCGATCTATCCTAATGAAATGAAACTTGTCCTCGAAGGGAGCGTGAAGCTGTGTTGGATGGAGAGCTCGTTCGTTGGCACGAGACCCGTGGACTCGCCGGAGACGCCGATGAGCCTGGCCACGGACACCGATTGCTGTCCCGGATGCAACGCCACCGGCACCGAGTCCTGCAGTTGCGTCGACTCCGCGACTTCCGGTCTGTTCTTGGATCTGACGCCGACCCGCGACGATAACCAACAGCAGCAGTCGGCCGGCGGTGGAAGTCTCTGTCCGTCGCCGTCCTCGTCCCTCGGTTACCATCATCATCATCACCATCATTCTCATCACCGTCAGCTTCATCATCAGCAACAACAGCAACAACAACAGCAGCAACAGCAGCGTCATCACCGCGGTGAGTTGCTGCTCGCCTAGCGGAAACCCACCACACAAACAGACAAGATACAGGAACGCGTGTACGCTCGCGGACTTGAAGCAACCGGGAACACGTTCGGTCGCGTCACCAAAGCGTATTTCCGCTTCGACGATCAAAGCTGACGAGGACGATTCACGTTGTCGATCCACTGCGATTCGATGGGTTCGTCCGCCACAGAAGATTCGCTAATTGGATAGCTCTTCAGGTTTTAGGGATGTAAGATCGGATGGTTAGTGGTATGATGCTTTCAGGTTGCTTTACGATTCTTCTTGGATAAATATTTTTATATTGTCGATAACTTCAGGGCTTTATGAGACATATCGTTGCTGTTGAAATTGTTGGTCCGTCCTGCTGAAGCTTATGGTGTGATAGGTGTATTTTTTGGGGGATAGGTGTAGTTAGGTTGTGAGTAGGTTGAGGGTGAGTTGGAGACTACATTGCGATGGGATTATCTAGGGAAAATGGCGATTGGAGATTGGGTCATTTAGAGGTTTGGAAGACTGCAAGTTTTGGGGTTTGAAGGTTTGAAGATATAGGAGTTTGGGGGCTTGGGGAGTTGCAGCTTTGGGGCTTGGGAAATTTCTAAAGATGAGGATTTGAGGATTTGGGGATTTAGAGCTTTGGAAATTTGTAAAGAAGAGGATTTTGAGGATTTGAGGATGTGAGAATGTGAGAATGTGAGGATTTGAGGATTTGAGGATTGGAAGAATTGAGGATTTGAGGATTCAACTATTTAATCTTAAAGAAATTTAGGGATGTGAAAATTTTTGGTACCTTGACTCCTTGAAAATTTGACAAGTTATAAAATATAGAAATTCAGAATTTTGAAAACTGGGGATTTGAAAGTTTAGAAATATAAAATGTGGAAATGCCATAAACTTATAAATCTATAAATATAAAAGTCTGAGAACTCATACTGTGCAAAGTTTCAAACTCTCCAATATCCACAACTAAGCGTTTCCTCTCTTTATATCGCCGTTTCCCGAAAATAATCCCACAGCACACTCTTATTTATTTTCCCGAAGGAATGTGATCACACATTAGCCAGTGTACGTGTTAAATTCCGAAGTTGGCAGGTACCATCAAACAGTTTTCTTGGAAGAGTTTCCTCTGACGTGCTTTCAGAGACTCGTCTGCCCGGAATCTCGTCTATTACGTCGCCGATTGCGTACGTCGTATTTGGCTCGGACTGCTGCCCAGTCAACTCGTTTCGTCGGTAAATGCGATCTCGGTCTACACGTGACATTTTTCTTCGCGTTAGGAAAACCCCAGTCCATCGATGCAAATTAAGAACGCTAAATTATATATTTGTCTGTTGTCTTATAGCGTGTATGGAATAGAAGAGGGTAGGATCGAAATTTTATGGTATTATTTTTGGGGAAGTTCTGCCATCTTGAGAACGTTCTTGCTTCTTGTAAATAATTTTGTGATGCTCAGAAATTTTCTATTTTTCTACGAGCCATGTTGTTGGAACCTTGGAAGATCACTATTCCAAATTACCCTTGCTTTTGCACTCTTTTTACCCTCTCACGGTTCTCACGCAATTTCTTGCACAAACGGTCGCTTTTCTTTTGCGGGAAAGGGAAGTGGCGTAACTCGCTGGGAGCCAGGATGGGGATATATTTCAACTTCTCAAATTTCCAAACTCAAATTTCCAAATTCTCAAATTCCCAACTTCTCCAAATTCCAAATTCTCAAATTTCCAACTCCTCCAATTTCCAAACTCTCAAATTTCCAATCTCTCAAATTCCCAACTTCTCAAATTTCCAAATTCTCAAATTCCCAACTTCTCAAATTTCCAATCTCTCAAATTCCCAATTTCTCAAATTTCCAATCTCTCAAATTCCCAATTTCTCAAATTTCCAATCTCTCAAATTCCCAATTTCTCCAATTTCCAACTCCTCCAATTTCCAAACTCTCAAATTTCCAATCTCTCAAATTCCCAACTTCTCAAATTTCCAAATTCTCAAATTCCCAACTTCTCAAATTTCCAATCTCTCAAATTCCCAATTTCTCAAATTTCCAATCTCTCAAATTCCCAATTTCTCCAATTTCCAACTCCTCCAATTTCCAAACTCTCAAATTTCCAATCTCTCAAATTCCCAAAATCTCAAATTCCCAATCTCTCAAATTCCCAATTTCTCCAATTTAAAATTTCCCAAATTCCTAAATTCTCAAAATCCCAAAAATCTAAACCTCTCCTCAAACTTCTCCACCACCTCAAATTCCCAACTCTCAACTTCCCAAAATCCACAACACCTATTATGGAACCTCAATCCATAAAAAATACCTGGCCCACAAAATCCTAGTTACGCCAGTGATATAACAAAAGGAATTCGATAACAAGTAAAAGTTGAATAATATATCTTTTGTGGGTGGCGTTAAAGATGTTGAATAATTATTGAACTAATGATGATGCTTTATATTGATGAATAAGATATAAATGTTAATTGTTGACATGATAGATATTTTTCGAATAATTTTCATGTGTATATGTAGTATAAGCAACTTTTAGTGCTAATGTGTAAGTTAATTATTCAAGTGCAATTACTTTTTAATTTCTATCGCAAAGTCGGGTTCGATTTTTGAGGCTCAATGATGCAGAATCTTGTTATTGCAATGGTTGGAGTTATTGCAATTTGTTTTGGAGATTTTTATAGTAACTTGTGGAAAGAACAACGAACTAGGTTTATCAGTGATTCATAGGGAGTTTATGTTCATTTTGAATTAATCTTCATAGAACTGTGCTATAAAATATAAAATATATAAAAAATGTATACAATCTTTAACATTAATCTTTGTACATCTATTTAATCTTGATCTTGTTATCTTTTATAAAATAAATTATGTTAAAATAACTTGATGAAGTAATTGTATTGTTGAACTTGTAATTTTGTATAAAATGAAAGATTAACTTTTTGTATTTAGTTTGCTTGACAAACAGTTACATGTATAAATTTAAGTAATCCAACAAATTTAAATGCAAATGTAAATTTTATAATAAAAAATATTTTGTAAAACTCACACACAGTTCTATGATGATTCTACAGATTATGAGATCACAAAGTGCAGTGAATTAAAATAATATCGCAACAGTTTGTTCTTTTAATACTACTCTAAAATTAGCAATAAAGCTGCCTGATTCTGAGTTTATCTTCCGCTAAAAAGTTATGCCATGATTACGCTACTACGCCCACGTGGATTATCTCTTTGTTCATTTTTCGTTTCCGTTTATCGTTTTCGTCAGCTTGCAAACTCGCGACCGTGTTTAAGCCGTGTGTGTTACACCGTTGCTCGAGGCTCCAAATGCCACGCTGTTCGTATATGACCGTGATGAAACTCAAGCACGACACGCACAAAGAAACACACAGATCAGGGTAACTCGAAGCTGGATATCCACCCTTCTCGTACACGTTTTGCTCTTTTGTGAAATTCTCTAAGGAACGCCGACGATGAATCCACAGAGGCTTCAATGGCTTTCCGGATCGAAAGCCACCGATGAAGTTCGACTAAAACTTGCAATCGCGTTGGCGAACGTTCTTTAACTATTTGCAATGTTAATTTTGTTAATCAATTTACTGGAAAAAATTTCCATTTTTAAGAAAAAGAATGTATACGTTTATAGAAATATTCGCTAGATGAAAATCTGACTTTCAAATGTAATTTCCGATGTGAAGAAAGAGATACTAATATTAATTTTTTGCAACGAACAGAACAGCTATGCATAGGTAATTGTTATCACCGTTTGTCAACGCGTTAGCATAATTTTCAGTGGATTCTCGTCGACGTGGTCCGCGTCATTCCACAGGCAACCTCTTCGACCCGTTTCATCCCTCGAGATGCGATCGTGTCGACAGGTTTCCTAGTAGACTTTTTACGAACCTTTTACACCACGATTATTCTTTGATTTTTTTTTATCTCGTCACGCGAATATTTTGTAGTTGACTTTGTTACTTTGTTACGACCGCCCCTCGTCGTTGGAAGAAACTACCCCCCCGTTTGCTCCACGATTATACACCTTCCCTTTTCTTTTTTTTTTGCTCTCTACACGTATATTGTCCACATGCGCGTACACATAGAGGCACACTTGTCTATTTTTTGTGAAAAACTCCCGTGTCTCAGATTAGTCTTACCCTTTACTTTTACCAGTAGCAGTTACTTTTTTGCGTTCATGTATGTTTATTGTAAAGTTGTCCACGTTTACTACCTATTAGCTAGCTCGTTATTATATATATATACATATATACATACACATATATATATATATGTAATTTGATAGGTATATGTATACGTATGATTCGTATACACCGTTCATTATTACTTGCAAACTCGTTGATATTATTATTATTATTATTAATTATTATTATTATTAATTACCATTAATTATTATTATGTCATTATTATTATCATTATCGTTACTCTTTTAATTATGAGTGCAGTGGTCGCAGAACCGTTCGTAAAAACACGCATATCAATTTGAAGAATTATGTTCTTTTTCTGTATATTGAATTGTAAGCAAAAACTGTTAATATAGATTAAAGCGTTTTTTTGTTACAAATTTGTGGCGGACGGTTCTGCGCGCTGGTGCTTGATTTTTTTTTTCTTTGCCTTTCTTAAGTGATTCCGTACTTATTGTTCGGAGAAAACGCCAACGATTTATCATTTCTTTGTAGAATTGCGTAATTTACCCTTGACTACAATAAATTATTGTCATTACCCTTTGTGTTGTTTGCGTTTGCCGCTCCTTATCCCGTTCTTGCGTTCTTCGCTATTCTTATTTGATTTTCTATTTCCTTTGTTCCCTTTCTGCGTACGGTGGCCACGAAGTAGTATGATCTCTCGTTGCGAAATTAGTGGAGATTGTAGAGAAATTATTTGAAAGAAGTTTCTTTATGATTAAATCAGAGGTACTTTAAAGACTTCACTTGAGTACACAATTGTGGTAATCAGTTGTAGTACTCTTTAAGTTGAACTTGATGGAAAATATCTTTATATACATACATATATATTAATATATATTATGTATATTAATATAATTTACTGTTAGGTAAATTCATGTAAATTTTCAATCTGTAAGATTTTCGTGTAAACTTTTCTGAAGTTCATTATGTTTTTGTTGTTGGGTAGATTGTGTATTTTTATGTATTAAACAGTAATGAATTAATTGTTGACAAATGTATAAGAATTTAGTAGATGTTCAAAGTATGTTATGGTATGTTATGTCACTTTATATTTAACTACAAGTATATGTAGTATATGAGACATATACAAGCACATGTAACGACAAGTAGCTACTTTATATTCAGTAATATAACATGAAGTTTAAATAATTTGTATACAAGTATATATAACTACAAGTAATTTACTTTATACTCAGTAGCGTAACATCAAGTTCAGTTAAGTTATATACAAGTATATATAACTACAAGTAATTTACTTTATACTCAGTAGCGTAACATCAAGTTCAGTTAATTTATATACAAGTATATATAACTACAAGTAATTTACTTTATACTCAGTAGCGTAACATCAAGTTCAGTTAATTTATATACAAATATATATAGGTACAAGTAATTACTTTATATTCTGTAGCGTAACATGAAGTTCAGTTAATTTATATACAAATATATTGTATAGGTACAAGTAATTACTTTATATTCTGTAGCATAACATGAAGTTCAGTTAATTTATATACAAGTATATATAGCTGCAAGTAATTACTTTATATTCTGTAGCGTAACATCAAGTTCAGTTAATTTATACACAAGTATATATGGCTACAAGCAGTTACTTTTTGCTCAATAACGTAACATCAAGCTCAGTTAATTTATATACAAGTACACGTAACTACAAGTGCTTACTTTATATTCAGTAAAATAATATCAAGTTCAGTTAATATACAAGTACATGCAACTACAAGTGCTTATTTTATATTCAATACAAACATCAAGTTCAGTTACCTTATTCAGGTAAATTCTTAAAGTATCCATTTTGATAAATTTATCTGAAGATTAATGAAGAGAACTACCCCTTTGTAGCCACCTTCGCAACTTCCCCCTTTTTCCACCCCCAAAGACACTGAATTGGATAAACCGTAGTAGAGAATTATTATGATCCATACACGTGTACGTGTGCGCATATCGATTACTTTGGTTGATGATGACGCGGTTCCGCTTGTGTCGTCACGGTAAGTGCTGTATTTGTTTCGTCGCTATAGCTTTCGCCTTTCGTTCTCTTTCTTTCTATTTTTCGTTCACGGTCTTATTTAGCCCGTTGCTTGTTCTCGTATTTCCTTGCCCTCCCCCTCGTGATTTGCGACGCGTCGCTGCTGTAATATTTTCCAGCCGGAAATAGAGCGTGAAACGATAAACTTCTTTTTCGCTGTTTCTTCCGGCCAGACAGAGAACGAGGTTGTGTCGGCTGGACGGAAGGGTTCAAAAGAAAAACCCTTCTTCTTCTTTTCATATTTTTTTTTTTTCGGAGTCATCGTTCTCCTGTTTCTTGTTTTATTTTGCGCTTTCGTGAGTCTCGACGAGGGAGAAAGCGCTCGCTAGAAGTAGGCTAGCGTTTGATAGTAGTACGGTAGTAGACTGTGCAAGTAGACTATACACGTAGAACTATCGTAGAGAAGTAGATGAGAGGTGAAGAAAAATCGAGGGCGTCTCTAGTTACCTTTCCCTCCTCTTTCTTCCATCCTCTTTACTTTTTACTTATCGTTTCTTTTTCACTTAGTTCTTAGGCCTTAACGAAATTGACCCTTTAAGTGCGAGTCCCCTGCTTCTTCAGAACATAATATGTTTCTTAAAATTCATGTAAGTATACGTTCATCCTTAAATGTCTATAAATTCGAACTGTTGAAGTTGCTGTTATAAATTGAACATATTTGTGCATTCATGAATTTGGAAACGTTTAAACATTTATGTAAGTACATGTTCATTTACTGTTTGTGTTCTTTAAGAGATTGTATGAACTTGGGTTAAATTGAAGTAGTGTAGTATACAATTGGTAACTTGTACATAATTGTTTAGTTAGTGTATAGAGTAATTGATTAACAAATTGATTAACACATTGACTGCTGAGTGTGATCAGTGTCATGTTTTTAATACTACAATGACTAACTTCAAATTTAAAAAATGAATGAATATAGGAAACTAAAATAGCATGCAATATTTTATATCCTAATGGATGTACATGTTTATAAAAATTTTTAATAATTTTTGTAATTAAAAATATAAAATTTGTACACTCAGTATTGACACCATGTGAATACATAAAAAGAAAAGAAAATGTTAAATGATATTAATATTACAGTAATTTTTACAAGGTCTATGTTCAATTAAAATTAAAGAACACTGAAATGAATTTAAAGAAATTAAAATATAAATTATTGTAAAATATTGAAACTTAAAAATTGATTGAAATTATAATGATTACTGTTATATAATGATTGTTAAGCACTGTAATAGTCAATGTGTTAAAAAGAATAACCAAAAATTTTTTAAATAAACTTTTCATTTAAATTGTCAAGAGGTACGTGCCTTCGATAATTCTTTTAATTCTTCCACGATAAAAAATGAATAGTAAATAAATATATACTTGCGTAATTGTTTATAAACTACTGTTATATGAAACTTTTAAATCTGCTGTGTTTTCTACGTAAATTGCAAATTGCATTGTCATCTTACAGAATGCATATTACGAAATTAAAATTAATCAGTTCTACCTTGATATGTACATATTTGGTTTTTCATAGTTTTCTGACTTTTAGAAAATGAAGAGTCGTTCTGACTAAATAAAGTAGCTTTATTCTACTGTGACTCTTCTGCTTAATTTTTGAGAATAAGAAATTTCGAATAATTATTCAAACTCGCAAAATTAAACAAAATCAACCAAATCAATTGAGTTCACACAGCAAAGTATCTGCAGAAATATAACCATTACATATTGGATGAACAAACAAATTAAGAGTTACATCAATGTGCAGAGATGAAACGTTACAAAGGAAATACTAATTCAGAAAAATCCAATCAAACACATAAAAGTCAAATGAAATAAACTAATAGAAAGCGATCACTAAATGAAATCTACTTTAATAGCTCAGAAAGTCACAGGTCGTCGTAAAATGAACCTTGAGTAAAATGCTCAGCACTTTCAGCACCGGTGCTTTAAAACAGCAGTCCGGAATGGTGGAGTTTAAAGTAGATGAAATCCAATCTTAAAAGTGAAAAGACAAACTTTAAATATTTGACCTAGTCACAATCCAGCAAAGTTAATATTATTACAAGAGTATACAAACTGTTTGAATACTTCATTAAATAATTGTTACTTCGTGTTGTCAACTCTCTTTAAATTTCGAGATGTTTAAAGAGTTTAGTCAGACATTAATGCTTGTTGGAGTTATTTTAGTAAATAATGATGGGAGAAGATGGAGATTTATAGATAATATTTTATGGGAAATATACAAATTTAATAGGGTTAAGGAAATGGGTAAATAGAAGTTTAGAGAAGTAGTTTAGAGAAGTGGTAGCACCACAAGGTAGTACAGTGACGACTCAATAATTATCTACTTTCATGATTGTATAGATGGATCTTGAAGATGAAGATTCATGCATAATATTATATAAAAAATATACAAATTTAATAGGGTTAAGGAAAAGGATAAATAAGGTTTAGAGAAGTGGTACCATCACAGAGTGATACAGTAACGACACAATAATTCTTTACTTTCATGATTGCATAGATGGATCTTGAAGATGAAGATTCATGCATAATATTATATAAAAAATATACAAATTTAATAGGGTTAAGGGAAAGGATAAATAAGGTTTAGAGAAGTGGTACCACCACAGGGTGATACAGTAACAACTCAATAATTCTCTGCTTTCATGATTGTATAGGTGGATCTTGAAGATGAAGATTCATACATAATATTATATAAAAAATATACAAATTTAATAGGGTTAAGGAAAAGGAGAAATAAGGTTTAGAGAAGTGGTACCACCACAGGGTGATAGAGTAACAACTCGATAATTCTCTACTTTCATAACTGTGTAAGTGGATCTTGTCAGAAGATGAAGATTCCTGCATTTGAAATATAAAGTCCTGACAAAATTAATTTGTCAATCATCACTTAATTTGTTATGCATTATTAGTGCAAGATAAACTTGCAGATATTCATTTATTGTCTACCTATGAAGTGAATTGAGTCGTGTCTTGAGAATTCTATAAGAGCACTAACTCCTACTAGAGAATTAAGTGACTGCTATATCTTCATATAGCTATACTCCTATATTGTTAGCAAGTTCATCTCTGCACATTAACAACCGATTCAAATTTACTTTACTGCAAAGATGTCCATAGTCTCTACATATGTCACATATGGCACTTAAAGGGTTAAGAGTATACCAAAAGCAAACACCAAACACGACCACCGAACACTGTAGGACGATTTCAAAGACCCCGAAGACCAGCCCCACCTATCACGGTTAGTACTGTTCCCCATTTAACAAAACGTGTATAAAACTTTGTCAGCATAATTAATTTTGTGTAACTAACAAGACGATAGTACTAATCGTGATAACAAAAGGGTGAAAGACGAAACGGACAATGTATGATATGACGGACACTGGAGACGGTTGAAGAGGACGATGTCTTGTCTGTGACAAGACGACACCGGACGTCTCTGTCTCTTTCTTGACCCCTGCATGAAACCGATTAGGATCGGGCCAGAGCGATACGGACGAGGCGATGGCGACGGCAGCTCTTCTGCGGAACAAACCGAGTCCCGGTTCCACCACCTTGGAGGACGTCCTTGACTCCCTCCTTGGGCTGCCATCCGCGTCGCGTACCCCGAGTCCTGGGCCAGGTCCCGTCGTAACCGGCACGTCCGCCACCATGCGCCATCGAACTAACGTCGGCCAGGCTAATGCGAAAGCCGGGAAGAGCTGCAGCGACCTACGCCAAGACCTCCAAGGTAGGAGGACTATGTAAGTTTTCGTTCTGAGGCAGATCCTCTCGAGGGACTCGAGAGAGCTCAATCAAACCAATCTACATCCCTCCGACAAATTTGTATGTATCCATACGGGTGTATGTGCGTATTCGTGTCGTGTGCACGAACACAGTGTGGTTTTCGCCAAACTTTTTATGTAAATTTTGATTTTTGATAGCACAAGATCGGTACTGAAAGATCGGTACTGATGATAAAAGATAGAGACGTGGATAAAGTTTTGTTTCAGTAAAGGAGTATTGAGCAAGTCTGTACATTAGGTCAGTGATGGATAATCAAGGTTATAGATGACTTTGACAGATTTGATGACTTTGACTTTCACTTTTTAATTAACAATTCAAGATTTATAGTCTCTTTTTATTTAAAGTTAGAAGATTTGATATAACTATGTCTGTAGATGTATACAGTTTAAAACATTCACATAATGAAATTGTTCAATTATAAAATTAATTGAATTTTAAATTTCTAAATTTATGATTTATTTAATTTGTGAATGAAAAACAAGAATAAAAAAAATGAAGAACTTGGAAACTTGTCAATTTGAAAGTTTTGAAGTTGAAGTATTAGATCTGCAATTTCTATATAAGTACTATGCATCGTTCAGGAAGAATATGTCGGTAAAAATTAAAAATTTGATCAGCGCCATCTAGCGGAATTTGCCCAAACCTTGCTCCTGGTAGCAGGATCGCAGGAAAGCGAGGAGGTATCCGGAGTAACAAGAGGTTTCCCGCGCAGCGGCGCGCATGCGCGGTACAGCCAGACCCCGCCGGCCATCCAATATGGCGTCCGCCATTACGAAACAAATTAACGATGCAGAATAATTAATTACACATTTTATAAGCACTATCTATGCACTTTTATGACTGAACAGTAATTTCTGGATTTTTATCTATTTTCTAGTATAGTATTTGTTGAGATATTACTTGAAAGCAGTTAGTCATTAATAATTATTAAGGTGAATAATTTCAGTGCGAGATTCTGTTAACGAATTTAATATGAAAATGTTAGGAAAGGACTGGAGTTAATTTCTCAGTGATAAATGTGTATAAATTGTACTGAGAAAATGAATAATTAATAAATAAATATATCGTTAATTTGGTGTACGCTGTGACGCCATGTTGGACGCCATGTTGGAGCGGGGGTGTGGTACCGCGCATGCGCGCGGCTGCGCGGGAAACCTACTCCGGCTACCTTCTGCTACTCCGGATACCTCCTCGCTTTCCTGCGATCCTGCTACCAGGAGCGAGGTTTGGGAAAATTCCGCTAGATGGCGCTGATCAAATTTTAATTTTTACCGACAGATTCCCGAACGATACAAAATATATATTACTGTATAGTCCTATATAGTACTTACACAGAAATTACAGATTTAGATTAAGTTAGGTTAAATATTTATTCTAATAACAATTTTAAGTAAAATTCCTTACAATTAAGCCAGTTTCTATTATTATAGAATTGATATGTTAATATTTATGTAGTGAAACCACACTGTGTGCCTATGTCAATTTCGATATGTAAGCCCCGCTTGCGTTTCTCTTCGCCTCGTCGCCACTCACCCCTCAGTCACATACCATCCCTAACTTTCTCTATTTCTCTTTCTATTTTGTATGTATATATTCGTTTCTACCTTTCAGTTCTCTATCATTTAACAGACGGTGTTCGCGTTTCAAATCTTCACAAAAATATTTTAATTTTATATTTTTTTAAGTATATTACTTATAGACCTCGACACTTAAATTTATTTCAAAAATCATTTTGAAGCACAATTACTTATTTTTTTTTTAAATAATCTCACTTTACTGACATATTAAACAATAGACTTACTACTAAGATAATCTAGTTTAAATCTTATCATTTTAATTTAAGGAAAAGTTTGTCAAAGCCTGACACACACATTTTTTGTAATAAAGAGATATGACAAAGTGTAGTTAAATGAACACATTTAGACTTTTGTTCTTATCAATTTTGTTTAGTATGTTGTATAATATTATAGTTTAGCACACTGGATTTTTTTACAACATTACTGATTGCTCAAATATTCTTGCACAAATTTTCACAAGTTCTTTACGTGACACTTCAAACTATTTCGTCAACAGAGCTCAGAAACGTTAGCACCGTCCTAAAACACGATGCGACAGTACCATAATCGTTACTGTCGCATCGTAGAATCAGCGTTCGAATATCCGTGAGACTCATAATCGAGCACGAATCGGACGACTATAAAAGAGCTGAAAAATGCGGTCGGTCGAGGAAGAAAACGCGACCATCTTGCACGTATCGTTTCCATTTACGTTATTTTACACCTTTGCAGAGACGAAACGGCGTCTAAAGTTCAGGGAGGAGACGTAGCGTCTCGTTTCCCCTGAATTCAGACGTCTCTCGATGCCACAGACTAATCAGATCAGAGACGTGCCGAATAAAGCCGATCTGGGAGCCTAGCCGGAGCTAATTACGATTAACCACCACGACCGCCGAAGACGCGAAATCGTTCTAACGCAAAATATGCGAAATTCGTAAGACCTTGTTCTTTTGTTTTTCTTTTTTTTTTCAGCCAACTTCTCTCTAAAACTTTCTTTTTCACTTTGTTTCTGTCGTTTCTTGTCCAGTTCGTTTGCAGTTCCATTTTTCGCACGACCGAAAGCTTCTTTAAAGGCACCCACGGGAGGCTGATCTATCGTCAACGGACACATCCGTTTCCTCTCTCTCTATCTATTTCTCTATCTATCGTTCATGCATATACCGTACGTGTGTGGTTCACGATAATCGATCAGGCATCTAATCGACTTAACAACACTGCGATCACGAGGTCCACGGGTATTATCATTTTCATTTTCATACACACGATGTCGCTTACATTCTCACGCTCCACTATGCTTCGATACGCTCGGTAGAGCTGCTGTTATCGATGGATATCGAAATTTTATCGATAGTTGTCGTTAAAGTGTAGAATGTAACGCGTAATTTTAACGAGTCCAATTTGGGGTACGACAGATTTGAAACCTTGTCCAACTGAACCCAATTTAACTGGACCCCAACCTACTCCCTCCTAAGTTAACCTATATATATCCTATAACATATCCTATAACATAACACGTTTATTAAAATTATGCTTAACATTCTACCCCGGTCTGATATTTCAACGCTATGCATGATATCATAAAATATCAATAAGATATCGATAATCAGCACCTCTAAAGCTCGGTTGTACCTCCGTTCTAAACGTTTACGTTCTCGAAACGGTTTAGAAAGTGTCTGACTATTTCCACAATAGTCTCATAGAGAAAAAGACCGTCAGACAAAACAGGTACAACCGAGACCAGCCACACGAATTCCCAATTGGCACGATCGCGTACTGACTGTCGGTAAACTTGGCAAATGTCGCAGAGTCCGCTAGAAGCGTGATGGACGTGCAAGGAGCCTCGTCGGAGGAGCGCAGCTCGTACTACGTTGGCGAGTTGGTGCGACGAAAGAGCGAGGGCAGCGACGCTATACCCTCGAAAACGGGGGCGATGCAGTCACGGGGTGGTCCGTTACGTCACCGAAGAGTATCGTTCGACAACCAAGAGTCGAACGGTTTGATGAGCGGTAACGCCATGGAGAAGATGGTGCGCTGTCGCAACAACAAGTGCAGCAACACGGCGACCCTGGCCGAGGCTCGGAAGAGCTACAAGAGTTGCCACAACTGCACCTGCCTGTACTGTTCGCGAGAGTGCAGGAGGGCCCACTGGCAGCGTCACCGGAAGACCTGCCTGCACTCACGGGCGGGCAGCCTGTGCAAGCAGGTGTTGTCGTCAGCGAAGGAGGATCCGATCAGTCTGAAGCACATCTCGGCGTTGGCGCGGCGCGGGTACGCGTCCCACGGCCGCGGGGCAGTCAAGTGCTTCTTCTCGAGCCCGGAGTCAGCGGAGAAGTTCATCGCGAACGGTTTCGTGGACCTGGGCGAGCCGACTTACGTGAGGTGGTCGGACCTGCTCGCCAGCGAGATGGGCGTAGAGCTGTACGCCGAGGTGATCAGGCTCTGCAAGTCGTACAACCCGGAGACCAGGCTGGTGCTCTACGTGGCCGTGTGCGTGGTCAGCGAGGTGCCCACGAGCGGGGCGGTCAAGTGGGAGCGGCAGCTGGTGTCCAGGTGCGCCAAGATCCACCTGGACTCCGCCAGCAGACAGCACACCTCCTCGTCCTCCGCGTCCCCTCAGGGCAGGCAACAGTCCACCTCCCCCTGCAACATCACCAGGGAGATGGAGTCGCCGGAGATGCTGGTGCTCACCTCGCTGCCCGGTAACAACGGGCAGAACACGCCCAAGAAGATCAGGGAGATCAGCTTCACCAACATACAGAGGCAACTGAAGCTCAGAGGCGTGTCGCTGAGGAGACACTTCCCGCAGGTGTACAGGAAGCTCCGAGCTTACGTGGACGGCACCGTCGACAAGTTTGCTCCGGTTACCATCTATCCCAGGGACCAGGCGTCCGGCAAAAGCTTCATGTGCATCATTATGCTCGACGTGGAGCCAGAACGCCTCCAGCTGCTTCCTACGGACTCCTCAAGGGTCAGGACCGTCGACATCAGCGTCGAGCAGGAATGAACGTTCATCGGGGACGAGTTCTTATTCGCTTGAATGGTTTTTTTTACTCGATTAGGAAGATTGATTCGTAGGGATATGGACGGAGTACCTTGCGTGGGACTGCGAAGGAAATGGAGAGAAAGTATGACCGTCTTGCGAAGACGGTTTACCAAATCGAGGGAGGGTGGAATACTGCGAAGAGATTTGGGGTCTGATGGACTCTAGTTCTTAGATGCGTATGCTCGCGTTTTGGGTTGGGTAGCGATTATCTTGGACGATGTTGGATTTCATTATGTTGATGGTGGGTGGTACAATTAACGAGGTACAACGTAGGCTTCCTTTAGACGCGAGTTTGGAACACCTCGATATTCGCTCTAAAATGTTGGAGATCTCAATCTAAGAATTTGAGAATCGTTTCAGAATTCTTGAACTGCCAAATCCCAGACTCCTAAATTCCCAAACTCCCAACTCCATAAATTCGGAAACTGACGAAGCCTATCAAGGAAGCTACCACCAACGTAATGAAAGACAATACTCCAATAACTAGGAACGAAGCTTCTGAATGCAAGCTAAAATGGCGTTCACTTTCAGCGTCATGATGCAAGCAATGGTTTCCGTGGGCATTTAACGAGCGTTTGTCAACGACAACTGATGAACATCAGTTGTCGTTCGCGAGCCTTCTTCGTGAACCTTAGAGGTACTTCTAAAGTCGCTTCGATAGATCAAAAAAAAAAATAAAATAAAACTCCTCGATTTGGTTGTTACTCATTGTCAGATGTTTATTAATTACATCGATCGTCGAACGAGTTAACAAGCGATCGTGATAGAACAACGGTTCCTATCGGCATTTAGACACTGAATTGACCTTTTATCTTTGTAAGTCGTTTCGCGACGTTACATGTGTTTCTACGTTGACACGGTGAGTGCCACAGTCGAATGTGTGTATCATTTTAGTTTAGCGCGCTATTAAACGTTTACCTACCATTCTTTACATTGTTTCGTTATCGGTGGCCATAACAGTGGACTTTTACAAATACTTTCGAGGTAACCGCTGCTCTAACGCAGGCACGACTGAGTGGTGACATTGCCGATTACGGTTGGTTTGTATACCATGGGTTACGTAGTATACATATTGGCTCTCGTTATATTGCCGTCGATGGGCAAGTTTCAAAGTTTAGGGAGGTGAAATTGTTGGGTGAGATGCGGAAATTGGAAATTTAAGAAATTTGAGGATTTCAGGTAGAAGGGTTGAAATAGTTGAAAGTAGAAATTTGGGAATCTGAGGATTTGAATTTTTGGGATTTTTTTAACTCGAAAATCATTAACTTAGAAATTTCTAAATTTCACGTATGAGATATACAGGGAGTCCCACAATTATTATAGGTCCTTGGGGTGGTAGATGACGCGATTCTGAATAAGATTTCCCTTTGCAGAAATGGAGTTTGAAGCTTCGTTTTTTAATTATTAAGGAAAAACGCGGAGTAATCCTTGCACTCTGATTGCTACGCGTTAGATTACCATGTGCTGGATTAGTACGCGTTGGTTAACTACGCGTTAGATTACCACGTGTTGGATTATTACGCGTTGGTTAACTACGCGTTAGATTCCTACGCATAGTATTCTCACGCGCTGAATATCCACGCACTGGATTACTACGCGTTGCATATCCACACGCTCGATTACTACGCGTTGCATATCCACACGCTCGATTACTACGCGTTGGATTACTACGCGTTGGATTACCACGCGTTAGATTCCCACGCGTGGCATTACTACGCGTTGAATATCCATGCGCTGGATTACTACGCGTTGCATATCCACACGCTCGATTACTACGCGTTGGATTACTACGCGTTGCATATCCTCACGCTGGATTACTACGCGTTGGATTACCACGCGTTGGATTACCACGCGTAGAATTACCACGCGTTGCATTACTACGCGTTGAATATCCACGCGCTGGATTACTACGCGTTGCATATCCACACGCTCGATTACTACGCGTTGGATTACTACGCGTTGGATTACCACGAGTTAGATTCCCACGCGTAGAATTACCACGCGTTGCATTACTACGCGTTGAATATCCACGCGTTGGATTACTACGCGTTGCATATCCACACGCTGGACTACTACGCGTTGGATTACTACGCGTTGGATTACTACGTATAGGATTACCACGCGTTGCATTACTACGCGTAGAATTACCACGCGTTGCATTACTACGCGTTGGATTACCACGCGTTGGTTAACTACGCGTTAGATTACCACGCGTTAAATTCCCACGCGTAGAATTACCATGCGTGGCATTACTACGCGTTCAATATCCACGCGCTGGATTATTACGCGTTGCATATCCACACGCTGGATTACTACGCGTTGTGGTACTCCGCCTTGGATTACTACGCGTAGAATTACCACGCGTTGCATTATCACGCGTTGGATTATCACGTGTTGAATAACCACGCGTTATCGAAAGCTGTCATTCTCGCGTCTGCGCATGCGTAATCCTCACGCTCTAATTGCTCCACATTTTTCCTTAACACTAGAACTACCAATCAGTCAAAATGACTGGTTTCAGATTTCTCATTTTATATTACATTATTGTCATAATTTTATGGAAATGTCTGTCATATTTTGTTGAGGTAAAAACTAGTTCTATATGTTACTTGATGCTTTAGTATTCATTTATTTCCCTTTTCATTTTATTTTTCATTCTTCGATAAACGAGCATCCAATGTCGGTAGTTCTAGTGTTAATAATTCAAAAACGGAGCTTCAATCCCCATTTCTGCAAAGGGAAATATTATTCAGAACCATGTCAGCTAGCCCCCGTTTCAAGGACCTACACTTGAACTACCTACTCTCTACCATTGTGAGTCACCCTGTATATGTTTGATGTTAAGCAGTATCGAAGTTGTAGAATAAATAAAGGCAATATGTTGAACATGTCGGTCGTGCCGGCTATAACCATAAACCTTTGGATCGCTCGAATGTTCGACGAGTCGTTCTCGAAAGTAACGACGAGGGAAATATCTTGTTGTCCTTTCGTTCGATTTAACGTAGTTACGGTTGTATTTTTTGAATTTTATCCTATATATTATATACATAAAGATTAATTGGTCAGACCGACTCGAGCGTTCTATTATCTCGAGTTAGCCTGAGTCCGTGAAATGGCGAAAAATCCGGGCATATTTGCGGGTTTCAAAGTTCTCCTCGAAAATCGGAAATTTTCGAACCGACTAGCGGCCGGTGTCCCTGAAAGTAGACTTTCTACCGAGTAATCGTCGAGCTCAAAATTCGATCACTACCGTTTCCACAGACGCGATTATTGTGCCAAAACGTAGACAGTTACGAGTTCCTGGACTGCGAACAGATTGCTATATCTGCACGGATCGCGATCGTAGCAGGAACGATGGATGCTTTACAAACATCTCGTGGACTAACTTCGTGGCAACGAGGGACTACTGCTTTCGATAGGAATTTCATTAGAGTCCTCTTGTGTTCCTTTCGGCTATTTAATGATGACTGTCATTCGAACAAGACTACTCAGCTTTTAACGATAAGGAGACACGCTCGGAAATTGTATAGTAAGGGGTACAGCGTGGTTGTAAATGTGTACTTCGTTTATCACACTTACTTACAAATATTTAATTTGTTACTTTCATAATTCACAGAATTATTCTTGTGGTCATTGTAATTTTTTATACGTGATTTTATGAGTAAAAATTGAAGATATACATATGATTTGAAATTGGGAATTTTATTTTCATTTGGGAACTTCTTTTAATTGTTAAGCGTTCTTCTAATTGAGAGTACACGTTCTTGTAAAGTTGGAATGTAATCTTTTATTTTGTATTTCTATGAATTTTTAGTAATTTTTATTTTCTAACTGTCAATATTGTAAGAGTATAACATTGTCAATTGTGTTAGAAATACAGATTTCTGCAAGTACCATAGTAAAATCATTCAAATCCTAAATTCGAATAAAGCAGAATTGCATCAAATTGTTTATTTTTATTTATTTAGTTGACTTAATTATTTAAAATTCATCTGGTTGTATATTGTGCAAAATAAAATTACATTTTCTATGTTATTATAAAGATAAATAAAATAAAGACAGTAAATTTGTTGGAAGAATTACTCATTTCAAACAGTCGCTGTTAATTAAATTGTAAATAAATTTATGTGTAACAATTTTGAACTCTGTAATTGCAGTCTAAATATTTATATACAGTACTATATCTAAAGACATTTACAACCACGCTATATTTCTGCAATGACACAAGAAATTGTTTCAAGCATGAAATAAATTTCTTGCAGATCTTGTTAAACTTTACGTTGAAAATTCGATTGGTTACTTTGTTAAAATAATATTATTTCTTTCAAATAATGTTACGAAGCTCTTTTAATGTTCAATTGAATTTCGATTTTGCGTCTGTAAGTAAATACATACAAATCGTGATCAATAAACGGTAATTAATTGAAATAGAACAGGATTAATTTCTCGGTAAGGTAGAACGCTGTTCGCTATTCTGTTCAGCGAATTATGTTTCTAAAATTGAATCGACGAAATATTTAACTCAATGCTGAACGCAATCGAATTCATTCCTTATTAAATTTATTTCACTTTGAAATTGTTAATTTTTTAAATTTTATTAAATTTCAAATTTTACCTTGCAACGGTGTTGAAAATTATTTGAACAAATGGCAATTTGTTTTTTGTTAAATTTGAAGTTTAAAATTATTTAAACTGTGCTGATCGTTCGAATAATATCCAACACCGATTATATTCAATATTTTAATGTCGATTATATTCAATATTTTAATGTCGATATTATTAAATATTTTAAAGTCGATATTATTAAATATTTTAAAATCAATGACAACAAAAACGATGTCAAGAATTAAACGAAATCCGTGATAATATGTTAAAAGAGAAACAATAATAGTGCCAATGGTGGAGTTCTTAATCTCGCAACGCTCAATAAAGTATCTTCTTTTCACCATGTAAATATCAACCGAGAACAGAGATTTCCAGAATTTTTTAACCAGCGATTATTTATCGATTCTCTCATAAAACACGTTCTATGGAAGCTTTTCAAAAGGAGCTTGCAAACAGACTTAGAAATAAAATTAGTACAACTATCTCAACTCCTGTAATACGTATTTAAGTACTGTAACTCTTTCTTGGTTTCAGTAATAGAAGAAAATATATTTTCGTTCCAATCAAATTTATCTGCTCAGCATGGAACGTGTCGATCTTTCTTTGAATTAGGTGATTGCAAAGGTTTTGATACATTTTTTAATATTATTCGTGGAATGTTGGAAATTTATTGTTAGAATTATTAATTATTTTTTGGGATATTTTTAATATGGAACTGAACAGAAAAATACAGTAGAAAATTTCTTTTAACTTTTTAAAGAGTAAGATACATATGAAACTAACACATATGAAATGGATACTAATAACACATATGAGATTTACTTATATTGCACATGTCATTATGTACTGTTTTATATACTAATTTTTATGTACTAATTTCTTTGTTATATTTTGCAATTGTTTTATTTAATTATCACCCACTTAAAGTACCTACAATATTCTTACTTACAAAGTTACACCATTTTGTTTTCTAACCTCAAACAAAATGAACTTCATAAAGGTTAATATTTGTACTAATGTTAACACATTATGTTTAATCATGTTTAATTATATACTAAATTTTATATGATGTTCAATAATTAAAAATTGTATTAACTCTCCCTTATTAAATGTTCATATTTAAAATTGATTTAAAAAAAAGATGAAAATTATTCAATATCAAAATTATGCTTTTATTGTATGTTCTTTAATATTCAATACCCTTATTCATTTCTTATAACTTCAACAAATATCTTGTTACATTTTTGCATTATTAAATATTGATTTTTATATTCATTTTTAAATATGTATTTTTTCATTCATTTTTAAATATTGATTTTTATATTCATTTTTAAATATGTATTTTTTCATTCATTTTTAAATATGTATTTTTACATTCATTTTTAAATATGTATTTTTACATTCTTTTTTAAATATTGATTTTTGTATTCATTTTTAAATATGTATTTTTACATTCATTTTTAAATATTGATTTTTACATTCATTTTTAAATATGTATTTTTGCATTCATTTTTAAACATTTATTTTTACAGTTCAATTTTAAACATTCATTTTTAAATATTGATTTTTATATTCATTTTAAAATATTTTTTATTTGAAGATTTTTAAAATTGAACACAATACATGTAACATGTCTGAAGGTTCATAAAATGGCGAAAGTAAAGAGCTTCATTTAAAAGATTATGCAATGAATGATCAAGCAAAAATTGTATCAAGACTTTTGCAATGACCTAACAAAACAATAAACTTTAAATTATCAGATGGTAATCAAAAGACTTGGAAATCCACGTTACTTCGACAAAGTAATTTCTAGTGCCAATGGTAGTATCCCTGATAGCTTCTGTCGAGGGTCAAGCAAGGCAATTTGATAAAACTCGAAGGATATTATTCTTGTAACCGTGCTACGCCTTAATCGAGACGAATCGCAGAAGCCGATTTTTGTACGATTTGATGTTGCATCTGCTGTACACCTGGAAATTATCGCTATAAAATATAGAGTACACGTGTAACAAACTTGTCACTTTTCATTTATAATTATTATTTCCCATTTTAGATAGTTTTACGATTATTATATTTTCAGAAATATGCTTCATTGCAAAATAAAAACATCTAATCATTCTGTGTTATAATCATTAACGAAATTATAATTGTATATTAATTATTGTCAATCCTAATTATTTGTTAAAATATAAAATTAAGTATGTGAAATTTTTATATTATTCTTAATTCTATAAATATTTCTATAAAATTAATTTACAAGAAAGAATGATAAAAGTTTCTTGAAATAATTTTTAAAAAACGTCAACTTTTATTCGACTTTTGTATCGAAGATGTAGCAAGTTTGTATAAACCTTGGTTGTGATAAACAGACATGTATTTAAGTTTGTACAGTAGAAGTTTGTATTTAACAAACCCGAAGGATTAGAGTGCTTGTGAGAGAAAGAAAATGAATACATAAGAATGCTGCCCCGAATACCGGTTAGGTATTCCCTAAATAGTACTAGAATACCTCTAAATCGAAATTAGTAACGTTTGTATGTATTAGTTTACCAAATTCGATATTTCACTTTAAAAAAACTTTAATCGAACATTTGTTAAAAAACTATTTGTTGGATAACGGGTCAAGTGAACTTTACAAGTGTAATGAACGAGATTGTCATCATTATTTTCCAATAAAATTTGCTTATAAATGTATACATTTCGATTAAGAATATATGACTAGTATCGTTAAAAAGGATTAATTGTTTACCCAGTGTTTTTAAACAAAATATTCTCGAGTTTAAACTCCTTCGACTAGAACCTATAATCGTTTCTTTTTAAACTATACCGAAACGTATAGACAAATATTCAAAATTATTATCTATCTCCTCTATTTTAAATGAACAGCTCAATCGAACGAGCGATTAGGCTCGTGTAGTCACTTTGAACCTAACGTTATATCGTTTCAACGTCTATTTATCGGTGCTACCAATGTGCTATCATTGTTTTCGTATCTGTGTATGTCTGAATTTTTCAAATAAAATGTTAATTTTATTACAACCTTCCTCTACTTTATACCTCTGGTAAGTTTCCATCACTAATATAATTAACAAATCTGTATTTAAAAAAAAAAACCTATATATAAATTAAAATAATTCTGTCGAAGTATATGGTCTTTAAAATCAGAAATAGATATATATTATACAGGGTGTCTCACAAGTAGCGTAAGTCCCTGAAATGGGGGATAGCTACCTTGATTCTGAATAAGATTTCCCTTTGCAGAAATGGGATTTGAAGCTCCGTTTTTGAATTATTAAGGAAAAATGTAGAGCAATCAGAGCGCGAGGATTGCGCATGCGCAGAGGCGAGAGCGACAACTTTCGATAACGCGTAGTAACCCAGCGTGCGGATATGCAACGCGTAATAATCCAGCGCGTGGATATTCAACGCGTAGTAACGCAACGCATGGTAATTCTACGCATAGGAATCTAACGCGTGGTAATCCAAGGCGTAGTAATGCAACGTGTGGTAATTCTACGCGTAGTAATGCAACGCGTGGTAATTCTACGCGTAGTAATTCTACGCGTGGTAATTCTACGCGTAGTAATGCAACGTGTGGTAATTCTACGCGTAGTAATGCAACGTGTGGTAATTCTACGCGTAGTAATACAACGCGTGGTAATTCTATGCGTAGTAATTCCACGCGTGGTAATTCTACGCGTGGTAATTCTACGCGTAGTAATCCAGCGTGTGGATATCCAACGCGTAGTAATCCAGCGCGTGGATATTCAACGCGTGATAATTCTACGCGTGGTAATCCAACGCGTGGTAATCTAACGCGTAGGAATCTAACGCATGGTAATCTAACGCGTAGGAATCTAACGCGTGGTAATCTAACGCGTAGGAATCTAGCGCGTAGGAATCTAACGCATGGTAATCTAACGCGTAGGAATCTAACGCGTGGTAATCTAACGCGTAGGAATCTAACGCATGGTAATCTAACGCGTAATTAACCAACGCGTAATAATCTAACGCGTAATTAACCAACGCGTAGTAATCCAACGCGTAATAATCCAACATCGTAATCTAAAAAATAAAAATAAAATACAAAACAAAAGAGTACCGGGTGATTCGATGATTTATGAAAGTTTTTGATTTATTTGGCTCTGTACAGATTTGCTACAAATTTTATTATCGTTAATAATACCGTCGTACATTTGTAATCATCGTATGGGTATTACGCTTGCGTCTTTTTCATATTTTCCTTCTTCGTCCTCCATCTTGTTTTATCGTACACGAATGAAATCGCTCATTTATTGCAACGAACTCGAAGTACATACGTGGATGTGTTCTAACGCCTTCTTTATTATCGTAACTGGAAATTCATTATTTTTAGTTTACCGACAGCCGAACGGCTTACAATTATTTTGCACCTGCATTGAGAATTATTCAAAGGACCGATGAGCGAGTATGAGGTTCGTAGTAGAAACAAAAGGAAATCACGAAAAGATATCCCGGTCTCTCCTTTCGCTTTTTTTAGCAGAGATGTTCCTTAATTAAGCTTTGGAATAACCGTGTTTCTTTTTTTTGGTACTATTGGTGTAACTAGGATTTTTGTTTTTGAGGTGGGTTGGGGCAGTTTAGGGTTTGGAAATGTGAGAAATGGGGATTTAAGAATTTGGGGAGGTAGAAATTTGGAAATTTAGGAATTGGGGGTTTAAAAATTAGGGATGTAGAAATTTCAAAGTTTAGGAATTTGGGGATGTAGAAATTTGGGGATATAGGAATTTGGGGATGTAGGAATTTCAAAGTTTAGAAATTTGGAGATGTAGGAATTTCAATGTTTAGAAATTTGGGGATATAGTAATTAGGAAATTAAGATTTGCAAATTTTTAAATTTGGGGATGTGGAAATTTAGGAATTTAGAAGCTTGGAGTTATAGTAATTGAGAAATTAAGATTTGGATATTTAGAATTTGGGGATTTAAGGGTTTGAGTATTTAGAAACTCAGATATTTCAGAGTTGCAGCATTAAAAATTCACCAAGTTGGAAACCACAAAATTTAGAAATTAAATTAATAACACTGAAAGTTCCTATTATATGTTGATTCACAAACCCACCCCTAACCTAGTTACATCAATGCGTACAAGAGTTCCGCGATTATCACTGCATAAAGCACGGTCGACGATGATAATAATAATAATATTAATAATAAAAATAATAATAATAATGATAATAATATTAATAATAATAATATACATTCATACAAAGTTGCACAATATTCAAGCTTACGAACGAAACGATTGTCTGTTTTGTTTCGTTTCGTCTCGCGTTACAAAATTCTCCATAAATACTGTGTCGTAGTTGGCGAAGTAGCTAGAAAGTATAATACCTACGTCTAGTCATCTTACATCTAACGAGTTTATACTTCGAATTATATTATATTTATATTATATATATTTATATATGTATATGTATAAACATAGTACAGACGAGAGACTGATCAATTGTTCGTTTACATATTACATTACATTATAATAGCGTTTTGACTATAACTTTAAAATCATGTGAATGTACACGTGTCGTTGCTGATGAATCCGTTATAGCTACAATTAGAGCGATCCAGTCTCGCCTCCATTACAATCTTAGTAGATTTTTATACAAGGATAAAACGCTGCTTGTCGTCGGTCAGCGAAAATTATTAAATATAAATTACTTTTTCTGTTCGCGCGGTTCGAATCAATCGAACATTTAGTATTTTAAAAGAAAACGAAACGCTAACTCAGGGGACCAACTCTTATTCGCAGGTCCTAGCTAATGTTCAGAAACGAACGCGGTGAGAAACAGATTTTCTGAACATTTCTGCTGTCGCAACACGCAAGATTATACAATAATCTTAACGAGCAATTTACAGGGTGAGTCACCTTTGTCCGACCCATCATTGTTTTCTTAAATTATATCTAAAGACTGTAGACTATAATGCATTTCAGTTCTTTCATACTCAAAATTATTCTATTGAAGTTTGAATATTCTATTTGGAAAACAAAATTTACCTAGAAGGTACACCTTTAAAGAAATTATTGATTTTCTTTATAATTTTTATAAGCAACATTTTCACCTGTTATTTATAATAACAATGATATTTCAGGTGAACAAAGTTGTAAGGTCACCCTGCATGGGTACTGTGTAATTGGTGGAACAACCATTGGTGGAACAAAATATAAATAGAAAATGTAGAGTAACAATTTTTTGTAAAAGCACTCTTTATAGATTATTATTTTTATTGTACTGTCCAGAGCACGAGAGAAAAGTAGCGGGACGGGAACGGGGCAAAGAGGGTAGGCCGCTAGGACCACCTAATCCCCACTTTTCGACTCACGCGTAGCTTCCACCGTTCATCCGTAATGGTGTGGTTTTACATAGGTATAGAAACAGATATTGCTACTATATGTTAAAAAACTCTATCTTTTTCCTCTTACGCGATGCGTAAAACTTTTGGACACTACGACAATGGAATGCCGCTCAACGTATCGCTCGTTCTGTCTCGCTTGTTCTACATATATCTGACTCACTCTCCGCGTCACGCGACTGATTAGTGTATGTGTGCGCCTCGACAAATAGCGTGTTGTTGCCGAAAATGCGTGTGACAATAGGCGGCAACGTTACAATCCGACCACTGCGATGCTCTTTTCGTCCCTCTAGCCCCGTTCCCGTCCCGCTACTTTTCTCTCGTGCTCTGGACAGTATATGCTTCAACTCAGCTATATTTAAAAATAATATTAATTTTGTACTATGTTAAATTATACACATTGTCAATTACTATTCCTATCAGCATCGCACTTGTACCACCAATTACATAGCACTCGGTATATATTTCTGTATAGCATATCTTACCGATAGTGATCATCGTATTTCACCAACATCGATGCAAAATAAATCACAATCATTTTCTGTTACGCTTAACATTGGCAACCGTAATCCTCATTGCAACAGTTATTATATCGCTACTTAGTTTCTCCCTCTAAACGCTAAAAAATATGAATCCTCTCACTCGTTTCGGTAATTATACACATCGCCCTTAGAAGTAATGGAGTATTTTGGTAATCAACGCCTATCCGAGAAACCGAACGCCTTCACGATATCCTGCCCGTTCGCGACACGGAAGATCACTTGGAAACGTAGAAAATGATTTGGAAAACTCGTGTCGTTGTGATAGAACGCAGCGCATGCTATTCGTCGAGCATTACAAAAACATTTAAGGTACAGGTATTTTTTACAGGCTTACGCAAGTAAGGAGAACAGAAAAATATTAGCTCTGCAGTTTGGTTTTCTTTTTCTTTAAATTTACGTACGCGATATTCATCCTCACACGTGTACGCGCGTGCGTGTATATACACAGAGCACTCGCTTGTTTTTTATCCGAAGACTTATACGTATTACATCCTCGTAAAGCGGACGATCGAGAGTCCAAGAAACAGAAAATTAGTTCGCTTTGTTACAGGGTATTAGTATTAGTATTATCATGGAATGTGTCGAGAAGGAAATTCTTTCCTCTACAATCGACATCGAGCAATCGACAGGAAATCGATGCCTAACTGTGCGTACCTTCTTCTTATCCGTATACCTTATCATTTTATCTCTTTTATCTTCGTTGAAGTCTACCTAAAGATCGGTGACTCGAAAAACAGAAATGTAACATGTCCGGTTTATTTGAGCACAAGTATTTCAAATGAATGACGCGAAATAAAATTTCGGACAAAAATTATATAATGTCAAGATTTATCCACTTTTTTTATATTACATTTTAATAATTTTTTACGCAAAATGCTTCGAAGTCCGTGTAAAGAATATATTATTTTATTTAAACATTCTAATATGACTTTTACAGGACGTTCAAGGTCATCGCAAAGTCAGACACAAGCATGTTCTTGATATCATACAATTTTTATCATTTATATTATTCGAAATATTAATATTCTCAAATACATCGGACATACGGATAAACTCTTGTCGCGTTATTTTCAACAATAAAACAAAGTGCCTCCGTTAAAAAAAAAGTACGCATGTTCTTCGAAAAGAAAAGGTTTCTGAAGATAGTTGAACTTTCAAAGATTCTTTGTCACCCTACAGTTCTCGATCAAATCGCAAGAATAAATAAAAATATATCTGGCTGACGATTCTTAGAATCGTCTTTGGACCATTAATCATTATCGTATTATTCAATTAAATACAACGCTGAATTGAGCTTGTGATAAAACCTTAATACGAATTCTTCGTTTATTTTGTACAAAAAAGGGAGAGAACAAAAAGAAAATTATTAAATATACTTTGTTCCTTAACGGGAAAACGAAAAACAACCCTGTGAAAGGCGATTAAACGGTGTATAATAAAAATAATAATCGTCGTTAGAATATTACATTTGTATCTTTAATGGTACTACTTACGATAATGCGTTTACGTGCTTAACACGCTTTCTATATTAACAAAAATTTCTTGTGTATTAACTTTCTTTATCAACATAAATATTAACATATAAATAAGCGAACGACGAAACTCGCTGATTCCTTTGCTTGTATTCACGTTCGATGCCCTTCTTTCTTACGCATGCGCATTGGCGTCATTTTTGTCTGGAGACTTTAGTATTAATAGAATAGACATCTTGTAGGGGGTATGACTGAAATTTTTGAACATTTGGAAGTTGGAGATTTAAAAATTAAGGAGTTGAGAGATGTAGGAATTGAGCATTCAGAAATTTTAAATGTGTATATGAGACTTTAGTTTTGAGAATTGGGGATGTAAGAGTTGGAGATGTAGGAATTAGGGATGTAGAAATTGGGGATGCAAGAAGTGGGGATGTAGAAATTGAGGATGCTAAAAGTGGGGATGTAGAAATTGGGGATGTAGGAATTGATTACGTAGAAATTGGGGATGTAGAAATTGGGGATGCAAGAAGTGGAGATGTAGAAATTGGGGATGTAGGAATTGAGGACATAGAAATTGGGGATGTGGGATTTGGGGATGTAAGAGTTGGGGATATAAGAGTTTGGTGGGTGCAAGAATTAGGGATGTAGGAACTGGGGATGCAGGAATTCAGTACACGAGAACTCAGGATATAAAACTTTGGGTTGACAACTGGAAATGTAGCAATTGTTGTGAGATTTCATACTCCAAAAATCTGAGCAATGTAACAATACTGTACTTTAAAAATTTGAGAACACAAAAAATTCTCATATTACCTAGTAATGCCAATGCACATGCCAAAAAATTAAAAACACATTTCTATGGAACAGTTTCGTGCAAAACGTGTAACATTGTGCGACGAGTAACAGAGGTGGTGTTTCGTTGAAAACAAACAAAACAAGAGAATCGTCAGCCATTTCTCTAGGAGGCAGTGGCGGTGGATGGAAGCGAATTGGGTCACGCGAGATTCGTTTCCTGCTCGCCCCATCCTTCGCTGTCGCACTCGCTTTCCGATGCTGAATCGCTGTCACTAAACTCGACAGCCACACGTCGTGCAAGTATAGAAGCGACGTCGTTTAATGCATTCACACGTTCCACTTCCTTCTGTTCGATCTTCTCTACTTTACGCAATTTAATCCCTGAAAAATAAACGGTACATTTTGGATATAGTTCAGAGAATGTTTCTGAAACTTCAAAGGGTCTGCATACGTTTACACAACATTTTTGTTTGTTCCACTTAGGGAATGTACAAAGTTTGAAGAGGAAATGTCGAGATAACATGCTTTGAAATTTGAACTTCTTGTGAAGTTATGCTTTTGATAGTTTGATGACTTGCAAAGTACCTTTCACAGCTACTAATTTGCTGTACTGAATTGTTAGTACGTTATAACATTATACAACAACTAAAATATTATATTATACTATATTTATATTTCCATCAACATCTGCTAACATTACTTCTCATACACACTTCTTATTCCTACTATTTTATTTTTATTTTACAGTCACTTACAGCTATTTTTATTTACACACTTCAATAATAACAAAAGTTATTAATACAGAAAACTGTTGAATAAAAGTAGCAGAACCCTTTCGATCCCACTGTACATCAGGGACAACGGAAAGTCAATTCTAATTAATTGAATCATAGGATAATTACCGTCTCTGATCGCTTTAAGTAGATCGTTTCGCGGATCGACGAGGGGGATGTTCGGATTAACGGGCTTCCTCAATTGCCCGTCCACGATATTCTTCAACGGTTTCAAGGGTTTCAGCTTGGGCGGATTGGTCGCTATCATTTTGGCAATATCACCGTTGGTTAACGGCACAAGAGGCGATGGTCCATTAGCGACGGGTGGTGGAGGAGGTGGCGGGGGAGGAGGTGGGATATTACAGGGTGGTGAGATGGGCCTAGGTGGTGTGGGATCCGGAGTAGGAGGTGGAGGAGGCAGATCTTGAGGAGCGGCTGGGTCAGTTTCGTCGTTTCCGATCTGTGTCGAATGATTTGGCGGGGTTGGTGTCGAGTGGTGACTCGGTAATGGACTATTCGGACGACTTCCGCTTCTGTTCAACAAGTGCGACGGTATGGAACCTGAAATGATAAAAATTCATTAATAAAAAGGTTCAAACGTATATATTAATAATATACAAGAATATTTGTGTATTATAATTGATACTTTAGGGATAGAATGTTCAGTTTGATATTATCACCTTAATAAATATACTTGTACATCAAAAACTATGCATATATCATCATGCATGTTATCATAAAATCATTATGTACATAAAATATCAAACAATGGTACTTAAGTCACAATCAAAGTATCAAACCATTCTCCCCGCAGTATCATTATATCGCAAAATCGTGAATATATTTACCGTTCATAGGAGGAGGAGACATAGTTTCACCAGGAGGCGGAGGTGGCGGTGGAAGGGTGTCTCTACCGGTGCTCATCGATCTTCCTCGCGTTGGGGTGTTGTTGGCGGATGCTACCGTAGGAGTTGAATTGCTGGAAGCGTTGCTTGGAGGAGCTGGCGGTGGTTGCGAGGGTCGCGATCTGCCACCCCTACTCGGGGTACTCTGGCCACCAGGACTCTGGTACGTCTCGCTTCCCGCCTGTCCTTGACCCGTGCCATAATGCGACCCGTACAGGCTGTCCTCGTAACCCTGGCCCGCGTAATTTGCTGCCCTGTTTGTTCAACAAGCATTGTTTCTTCCGGTTCAGTCCCTTCTCGTTTAGGTAAAATAAGCTCTCAAATTTTAACCCCTCGCACTCACGACCACTCGGAACACGTCAGCGTTTAAGCCTCTCCTGTGGTTTCAATTATACAGTTTGCGCTGCGGTATTTTTAGACGTATCTGATGAAGTTGATCTAATATGAAGTTACATTATTTTGTGGAGTTGAATTGTCCGATGCGATTCAATTATTATCTCATGAAGTTGAATTATTGTCTGATGCAGTTCAATTATTATCTCATGAAGTTGAATTATTGTCTGATGTAATTGAATTATTATCTGATGAAGTTAAGTTATTATCTGACAATACAATTATTTTATGAAGTTGAAGTCTCATGAAATTATATTGTTATCTGATGAAAATTTTTACTTGATGAAGTTGAATTATTACTTTTTCATCGAGATTTATATTCAAGCTTCAAAATAAACATATTAATGATTTCTTTAATACATAACAAAACTTGAAGTCAACCGATGTACCAATATTTTACCCACAACAAAAGTGTTTATGATGAAGTAAAGCAAAATTACGAGAGTCTTACCAGAAGATAAAAATATCTTCATATAATCAACATCATGTAACAACATCATGTAATCAACCCCATATAACATCATCTAATTAAATACACAATAATGTATATGTATATTAAACAGCACAAACTTGTACAAATGAAACCATACAAAAAAAGAAGTACCACACAAAATGACGTACCTATAGTGATCAGAAGATGGAGGACTATAAAGATGTTGTTCCTCCGGTGGATAGCTTCGTCTAAGTTCGATGCTGTTCGGCCTCGGAGGTCGAGGTTCGGTCATCACCATACCCAGCAGCGATTCGTCGGGTATGTTATGGGGTGCCCTATACTGGACACCTTGCGTTGGCATAATGTATTCCCCATGTCCAACGGCCAATTGTCTCTGCCTTTCTCTGGTGTTGTGTGGTTGTCTTATACGCTTCTTGTGTCGGCCACCGCCTCCGCCGCCACCCTCGTTCCGTGGCCTATGCGGCTGTGATGCAGAGATCCTTCGTTAAAAAAGCTCGTCTAGCACGAGCACGCCAGCAAAAGGTGCAAGACAAGCTTAAATTTATCAATCAAGCATGACTCGACGGTTGATCCAGCGGGTTTCGTGAAATTGTGCACAGAGATTCCCAAACTGTGGGTCGCGATTTTGGGGGATGAACTTTAGAATTTTGGCTTCTGAACTTTTTGTGGTTGGAGACTTTTGGGGAATTTTGGATGTGGAATTTTTGGGGTTGGAAATTTTGGAGTTTTGGGATTTTGGGAGGTTGGGGGGTTTAATGTTGGAAACTTTGGAATATTTGAACTTTCGTGAGGGAAACTTTGAGATTTTGAGAGTTTGAGAGTTTGGGAGTTTGGGAATTTGGGAATTTGAGAGTTTGGGAGTTTGGGAGTTTGGGAGTTTAGGAGTTTGGGAGTTTGGGAGTTTGGGAGTTTGGGAGTTTAGGAGTTTAGGAGTTTTTTAATTTTGAGATCTCAGAACTTTCGAGTGATGGAATTTTGAGATTTTTAAACTTGGAATTATGGGATTTTGACACTTCCAAATTTTGGAATACTGAAATTTTGAAAGTTCCAAACTTTGAAACTTTTGGAACTTCGAGATTTCGAAACTTTGGAATTTTTCAAATTTTCAATTTCAGTACTACGGAATTTTGAAACCTTGCAACTTAATTTTGTAATTCCGAATTTTTTAACTTTGTAATGACACTCTACCCATAAAAGTCTAGGAACCCCTTGTAACTATAATTCGTGCTGATAGATATAGCAAGATCGTAAAACTTTACGTATAAATATATCTCATAATTTTGCATTCTATTTTATTTACGATCACACTACATTGTTTCCTATTGATCACTATGTTTGCTTTGAAACTATATTAAAAACCAGATCAACCATCGAACATGAAGGTGTGTAGGAAATAAAAATACTGTTTTTTCAAATATTACACGGATAGAATTATTTGTTCTCTCGTCCGGTAAATAGTAATTGTATGGACATTTGTATGTGTACTTAAAATTAAAAAAAGGACAAAGTTTGCAGGGATACGAAATATTCCAAGATCAAAGACTACCTTTAAAATTCCACAATTTCCAAAATAAAAATTTCCTTTAATTCTTAAAAAAAATGTCTTTTTAATTAAATTTCACCAAGTTAACAAAATTACCTTTTCAGAGTAAGCTTTTTGCACAAAATTTCCTATTTACAATTGAAAAGTGTACATAACCAAATTTCCTATATGAAAAATTTTATAAAATACAAAAATATTAATTCCAAGACGGTCTGCCTTTCAATTTCAACGTCACTAAAAAATTTCACAGCACTTTTCTGTACGCGAAAATGCAACTTTCGGAAAATTTGCAAATTTCAAACTATCTCCACATACAAATGTCATCATTTTATTCCATAACCGCAATTTTATTTCCCACACATGAAACATGACAGGTCGGAAACAAAATAATCCTGAAAATGGCTCGAGACTATAGTATCGATTGCAAGATGGCGCGTGAACAATGATGATGATGATGATGAGAGTAACTTCTATCGAGTACATCCAAAAGTTGCATGGCTGGCACAGAAACGGCAATACAAGTGAATCGACATACGTGACGTGTGATTGTGAGATAAACTATTCGAGTTCGAGAATAGCGAGAGGGTTTGAAGGGGTGGGAAGAGGTGTGATTCGATTCAAAAAGAGGGCTGTTTCAGCGTAGATCGAACTCAGAGTCAAATATAAATATAAAGGTACTGTTAATTCTTACAAAAATTTCAAACGTTAAATAAATAATTTTTAGAAATTCACTTTGCAATTTCATTGATTTTATTGCACTTTGAGTTGGGTGAACTTACAATTGATCAAACAGAGTTTATTAAATTAAGATATTTTTGGCGTTCGCTATTTTAATTTAATTTTTTTTTGTGGATATTTGTTGGTGATTATTTAGGTATGTTTGTAAAATATTTTCAAATTTCTGAGGTGGTGTATTTCTCAATTCCTGGGTTTACAAGCTTTAAAAATTCCAAATTTCCAAATTCTCTTACTTCCCAATTTCCAATCCCCAATTCCCCAAATCTCAAATTATCCAAATCCCAAATTTCCCAATTTCCCAAATTCCAAATCCCCCAAATTCCAAATCTTCTAAATCCCAAATCCCCCAAATTCCAAATTCCCCAAATCCCAAATCCTCCAAATTCCAAATCCCCCAAATTTCCAAATCCCCTAAATTCTCACTTTCCCAAATTCCAAATCCCCCAAATTCCAAATCTTCCAAATTCCAAATCCCCCAAATTCCAAATCCCCTAAATTCCAAATCCCCTAAATTCTCACATTCCCAAATTCCAAATCCCCCAAAATTCCAAATCCCCCAAATTCCAAATTCTCCAAATTCCAAATCCCCCAAATTCCAAACCCTCAAATTCCAAATCCCCCAAATTCCAAATACCCCAAATTTCAAATCCCCCAAATTCCAAATCCCCCAAATTCCAAATCCCCCAAACTCCAAATCCCCCAAATTCCAAATCCCCCAAACTCCAAATTCCCCAAACTCACCCTTCCCCACCTCACCTCTGTATTTACCTTAACTCAAAAACGTCTAAAAATTTGTGTCACAAAATTAAAACCTTCAGAAAATATTCGATCTACGCAACAAAACCGTATTGCCAAGGGGTGATCGAGAACATTGAAGAATGCGATGTCATTTGCTAGCCCTAGCATGTATAAACTACAAACTTTGTCAAGCGAGCATCTATAGCGCAATTTCTATCAGCGCAAAAAACGGTATCGGTTAATGAAAAAACCACAAAAGAAGTGAGAGCTTGATTATGTATGAGTGAGTGGTTGGCGATCGATAATTCATTAAAACTGGATAAAAGGGTAATGTAAAGTAACAACAGAAAAAAGAAAACTACAAAGATCCAAACCATCGACTTGCCTCTCTGAACGGTTCGGCATATTCAGACTCGGTCTATAACGTAAGGGGACAGTTTCAATGGTTAGAATTGTATTATAAGTATAATTGTAACAAAATATTGTATATCGTGTTCATTGCGCACCTCGATAGTGTATTATTGTTACTTCGTGTATGCAACAGTGTGCCTCGCTTTACATTATATTTATACATTTTTATTTTTATATATTTATAACAATTTTGTTCGTGAATAATTGACATAGCAATCGAGATACAAAGAAAAAAAAAGCGGAAAAAAAATGCTCGAGGTGCACGTTTAGATAACGAAGAAGGAAATGGCGGTCCCTCACCTTCTTCCCTCGGTCGTGTAACTTCTTCTCGGTATCTTTTAGCATTTCTTGACTCCACAAGTCGAAGAAGTAATTCGGATCTGTGTAGAATTTTAATCCGTCCTTACCGTCTTCCCTGGAAACAGAAATTTGGGATATTAATTTAGATTATAATTTTCATTCATTTTGCTTGTATATTCACCCTCTGAACTTTGATCTTGTAATTCTATCAAATGACATTTAATGTTTATTAACATCAATACTAGCATTTAATGTTTATTAAAATTAATACTAACATTTAATATTTATTAAATATTTGTTGAAACAGGGTGTACAGTTCACAGGGTGTTAAGTTCTTATATTAAATTACAGAAATTATTGATCCTCAAATTACCTCAAATTATCATTGATGATTTGGTAATCACTGGATTAGGGTTACCAAATCCATCAATGATCAAATGCTTAAATTACCATGGCACTAAATTTACAAATCGTGTAACACATGGACTAAAAACGAATGAAGTACCTGTAAACGTTAAGTTTGTCAAGAGGAGGTGGTGTATCGCATTGATGGTAGGTTTCCAACATGGCCGTCGGCATGGTATCCCTGGAGACAACTTGCTGGTCGAATACCACCGAACTCTTGAACGCCTTCCTCATATGTATATCCTGTAGTGACACTGAAATAACAAACGCAACCTTCAGATATCATCCTACACAATAATTAATTATCGCAACATAACTTGAACTACATGTAGTACATCCAACATACGTGTAACCGACTATTTCTGTCATCACATGATGAAGTATCAGACATACCACATCAACGAATACCAATAATTAATTAATAAACGAACCTCCTTCAACGCTGCTGTCCAACTGCGTAACCTTAACAGCTAGCCGATCTATCCTAGCCTGCAAGGAATTAGCCCTATCGCTCAGTCCATGTGCCTCTCTCGCTAATTCGCCGAACAGGTCCTCCGCGTGCCTGGACAGGCTAGAAAGTTGCCTGATGGTATTAGCCAACGTGCCATTGGTAACAGCTTCTAATTCAGAGGGCAAAGGAAAATCCTCGGGGATGGTGCCGCGTGCGACCAGCACCGGTTCCACCAGTCGCTTCGGTAGCGGCATCTTTTTATATCGCCTTCGAGGATCACTGCTACTCACCCTCTACGGAGACCTGTAACCCATAAATATCAACCTATCATTAGTTAAAGGATATTAATCAAAGGGAAAGCTGCCGGTAATGAAAAAAGGTATTTGCTTTTTGCATTAGTACGCGGAGAGGCTCGTTACGAATGATCTAGAGGAACATTTATCATAACGGATGACTAATGGAATTGTTATTACAGGAAGTTTCTACTGCCGGTGCAGCCTACATTTTCTTTCGCTGTCGTTATGTATCTCCTTTATGGTTATCTGGGTTTTTGTATGTTCTTTGGGGGGTTTAAGGTCAGGTTTTGTAGGATTTGTGGGTTATGGGTTTTGTGGGTGAGAGGTTCGGTGGGTGATAGGTTTTCTGGGGGTTCAAGGTTCTGTTGGAGCTGGATTTTAGAGAAGTCACCGGTTCTATAGGTAGTGGATTCTATTGGACCTAGGTTCTCTATGGGTACTAGGTTCTATTGGACCTAGGTTCCATGGGTACTAGGTTCTATTGGACCGAGGTTCCATGGGTACTAGGTTCTATTGGACCGAGGTTCCATGGGTACTAGGTTCTATTGGACCGAGGTTCCATGGGTACTAGGTTCTATTGGACCGAGGTTCCATGGGTACTAGGTTCTATTGGACCGAGGTTCCATGGGTACTAGGTTCTATTGGACCTAGGTTCCATAGGTCCTCGGTTCCATCGGTACTAGGTTCCATGGGTACTAGGTTCTATTGGACCGAGGTTCCATGGGTACTAGGTTCTATTGGACCTAGGTTCCATAGGTCCTAGGTTCTATTGGACCGAGGTTCCATGGGTACTAGGTTCTATTGGACCGAGGTTCCATGGGTACTAGGTTCTATTGGACCTAGGTTCCATAGGTCCTCGGTTCCATCGGTACTAGGTTCCATGGGTACTAGGTTCTATTGGACCGAGGTTCCATGGGTACTAGGTTCTATTGGACCTAGGTTCCATAGGTCCTCGGTTCCATCGGTACTAGGTTCCATCGGTACTAGGTTCTATTGGACCGAGGTTCCATGGGTACTAGGTTCTATTGGACCTAGGTTCCATAGGTCCTAGGTTCCATCGGTACTAGGTTCTATTGGACCGAGGTTCCATGGGTACTAGGTTCTATTGGACCTAGGTTCCATAGGTCCTCGGTTCCATCGGTACTAGGTTCCATCGGTACTAGGTTCCATCGGTACTAGGTTCCATCGATACCAGGTTCCATCGGTACTAGGTTCCATCGGCACTAGGTTCCATCGGCACTAGGTTCCATCGGCACTAGGTTCCATCGGTACTAGGTTCCATTGGACCTGGGTTCCATAGGTCCTAGGTTCCATAGATCCCCGGTTCCATAGGTCCCCGGTTCCATAGGTCCCCGATTCCATAGGTCCCCGGTTCCATAGGTCCCCGGTTCCATAGGTCCCCGGTTCCATAGGTCCCCGGTTCCATAGGTCCCCGGTTCCATAGGTCCCCGGTTCCATAGGTCCCCGGTTCCATAGATCACAGATCTCTATAGATCCTAGGTCCTCTACAAGTCCTAGGTTCTATAGATCCTAGATTCCATAGATCCTGTGTTCTATAAGTCTTACATCCTCTAGATATTCTAGGTTCTATACGTCCTAGGTCCTCCACAGGTTCCAGGTTTCATATGTCCCAAGTTTCATGTGTCCTAGGCTCCACATTTCCTAGGTTCCATGTGTCCTAGGTTCCACATGTCCCATATTCCATCTCCCACAGACCCAAAACCTTCATATATCATCGGTGCTCTAAAGATCTACCTTCTATTGGTCCTAACTTCTCCCTAAACTCTACATTGTCCTTTAATCTCATACTCTCCACAAATTCCTCATATCACATCCTCCCTAAATTACATATCATTTATATCATATCATTTGCTCCAAATCCCACATCCTCCTTAAACTTTCCTCCACATCATCCTTCCCTACACTCCATATATGCTTTCCTATACTCCCAACTTACCCACATCCACACATCACTACAATCCACACATCAATAACAGTAATACTACATCAATAACAGTAACATTACCCCAGTGAATAACAGAGTAACAAAGCAATAATAATGTTCTTTCATCATCGTTAATTCATAAAGCACATGTAAACTGGGAGTACAAGATAGTGGCGACAGTTTGTATGTAACTGGCGATTTAACCTTCATATTTTATCGATTTAACGTTACGCACGGTGCACAATTATTCATCTGTGTTCGCCGCGGTGCTAATTTATACCATAAACTCAAACACGACGCCATTTAATGCTCGAGTTGAAATAAATATGACGAAGAGAATTACGTAAACCCAATGATGCAAACGATGATACACGCGGATTTTATCGGCGCTGCAGAAACCGCAAGAGTCGTGAACAGTTCTTTCCTCTTTATTCCTCGTATCGACATAAAGATATATCGTGTAGAGAGATACGATTACACTATTTGCAGAAAAGGGACATTCTTTCGAAGCAGTCTTCCGTGAGGATGTGATAGTTCTTCAAGTTCTTTCGCGAAAGATCAATAGTTGGTTGTAACTGACAAGTACCAAATATTTTCTTGAATGAATATCTCAGAGGAACTTTACAACCTACTCCACATTCTTCAGTTAAATATATTTTTCTCTACGTCGTCCACATAAACCTTGTCATCCACATAAACCTTGTCATCCACATAATATCTTAAATAAAAACAACATAGCTTGGAACAATTAATCATTTCAAAGAGATATTATATAAAATATGCAACATTTAATGCTTCACTTTTCCCCATGATTGTCACTTAAAAAAAAATCTGAACCAAAATGACATTCAAGTTTATCTTTCGAGTCTACTGCAATGATTCTGAACTAGATTGATCTGTAATTGATTATCTGATGCTCACAGATCGTCACCTAATGAAAACCATGCAAGAATGAGTGATTTTCAAGTTCATAGTAGATACTCATCGTCCCGAAACGCCGAGTTTTCGCATCGTAACAAATTTACCCTGAAAGCTCGTATCAACGAAACCATGAAATCGCGATGTTATCGATATCGCGTCGAGATATCCTAATGAGAAATAATTAAGACATTGCGGTAATAAATCAGCGAGAAATCTAGATTTATAAGACGAGATGCGGTAATTTTCCAGCAACAAGGTTGCATAGAAGAAACATGTCAGTATTCTCACGGATCCCCTAACATGGTTCTCACTGAATCTATTTGATCGTCGGCACAGCTTTCGATCGGCTTAACGAATACTCTAACGAGTGCAACGACTGTAGGCCTCGCCTTGACTCTTTTCCTTTCCTTACGTTTCCCCCTTGCGATCCCATTGGCCCCGATTAACTTGCCCCGGTTGTTGCCTCTTATCGTTCGCTGCAACTCTCCCAGGGTCAACACGCTACGATAATTAGCGCCGGAAGAGTTGCTGATACAACCCGGGAGGTGCAACTAGCGATAAGCTAGCGATCGACTCGATCGATTTCGAGGATCGATATTAGACATGTTGGAAGATTTTGTTGGACGGTGGTCTTCGGATTTTAGTGGAGATTTGGGAGATTCTGGAGAATTTTGGGGATTATGGGAAACTCAGGGAGGACAAGGGAATTTGGGGGATTATGGGAAATTCAGGGAGGACAAGGGAATTTGGGGGATTTGGGAAATATTTGGGGATGTGGATGCTTGGAGATTTGGGTATCAATACGATAGAGAATTTTGAAGGTTGACAATTTTGGGATTTGGGACGTGGTAATTTGAAGGTGTAATAATTTGAGGAAGTGCTAATGTGGGGATTTGAGAATTTGGAATTTGAGAGATTTGGAATTTGAGAGATTTGGAATTTGAGAGATTTGGAATTTGAGAGATTTGGAATTTGGAGAATTTGGAATTTGAGAGATTTGGAATTTGGAGAATTTGGAATTTGGAGAATTTGGAATTTGAGAGATTTGGAATTTGAGAGATCTGGAATTTGAGAGATTTGGAATTTGAGAGATTTGGAATTTGGAGAATTTGGAATTTGAGAGATTTGGAATTTGAGAGATTTGGAATTTGGAGAATTTGGAATTTGGAAAATTTGGAATTTGAAGAATTTGGAATTTGAGAGATTTGGAATTTGGAGAATTTGGAATTTGAGAGATTTGGAATTTGAGAGATTTGGAATTTGAGAGATTTGGAATTTGGAGAATTTGGAATTTGGGGAATTTGGAATCTGAGAGATTTGGAATTCGGAGAATTTGGAATCTGAGAGATTTGGAATTTGGGGAATTTGGAATCTGGGAGATTTGGAATTTGGAAAATTTGGAATCTGAGAGATTTGGAATTTGGAGAATTTGGAATTTGGAATTTAGGGAATTTGAAATTTGGGGAATTTGAGGAATTTGGAATTTGGAATTTGGAATCTGGGGAATTAAGACTTAAAGTTAGAGACTTGAAGATCACAAAATATAAAGACTAAATAAATTTGAAAATGTAATGGCTTAAAACCATAAAAAGTTGTAAATACTTGACCGCAGATTAAGAAAGCGTCTCCAACTTTAAATACCAAATGCCCATAACTAAATACGTATATACAGCTTTCTTGTACGATGTGAAAGCCGCGTTGCAACAAGATACATATTAACTTGCGTGTAAATATGCAGCAGATCAAAGATATTGCATCGCTTTCCACTGCATGCAATTAAGGAATCCGCAGGAAAACACAGGACGCTTATCGATAACAAATGAGTTTTATCGTGCAATCGCCGTGCTGGAGGAATTGCTTCAAAACTATGTTTCTGTTTGTTCTTATCCCTCTGAGTGCCTTACAAAGATAAGAAACCACTGGAATCCTAAAATATCCTTTAACTTTATCAGCTAAGAATGTGAGCTTCTACTGTAGGACGAATATTTCCAACTTCAGCTATCGACTTTTTCAAAAAAATATTAATTTAGCAACAAAGTTGTGCATAATTAGCAAATTAGGAATAAATTATAGTTACTTTGTAGACACAAATGCAATACTAATTTATAGTGAGCAACTAAATTCGTTAAAATTACTTTATTCATTAAATTTAATTTTGTATATTTTTGAAGTTGTCTTAGTTTTATTATAAACTACTACTACAATTTTTAATAAAATTATTAAAAAACTGGTACCTCAAAATAACACAACAAAATTTTCTCCAATCTTCCTAATTATACATATAATAAATTATTTTATATTTTACACAATAATTATTGCAACTACAACTTCCACAATGTGAGACTCTGTAAACAAACCCTAATTCACTGTCTTTATTAAAATTATCAAATTAAAGATTATTCTGAAAGTGGCAGTAAAATTTTCATGAGAAAGTTTTATTCGTTTCCCCGTTAAAAGTGACTGCCAGTGTAGCTCATAAATGTGTAATCGAATAAAAAGCTTGTCCTGGTATCTAGAGGGGTTGGCCACACCCTTCCTTTGCCTTCTGATCCCTTTGTTTTTAGGGGTCGTTGCTCGGATACGTAAGAATACAGTGACACATCGGGGTTGCTTTAACGACATCCCTTTTTTCTTCCTAGTCTCCTGGCTCTCCACCTTCTCTTTTGATCTGCCGAAAGAAATACTCTTCCGATTTCAATGCTGATTCTCCATTCTAATGTAAATTAAAAATCTCAGCTTCATTCAATGCTGTTATCCCTCTTTTCTTTTTTTATTTTCAAAAGTCTGATTCGGTCTTTCACAAATGTAAGAGAGTCTAGTTAAAAAGCAGAACATTCATTGAATATTTTTTTATTAATTAATACAGTGTTTGTTACAATGAAGGACTTACTTATTTTTGTACAATCATTTTTAATAATTAATTAATACATTTTTTGTTACAATGAAGATCCTACTTATTTTTTTAAAATCATTTTTAATAAACTATTTTTGTAGAATCATTTAATAAACCATTTTTGTACAATCATTTTTAATAATTAATTAATATATTGTTTGTTACAATGAAGAACCTACTTATTTTTTTAGAATCATTTTTAATAAACTATTTTTGCTCAATCATTTAATAAACCATTTTTGCTCAATCATTTAATAAACCATTTTTGTACAACCATTTTTAATAATTAATTAATATATTGTTTGTTACAATGAAGAGCCTACTTATTTTTGTACAATCATTTTTAATAAACATCAAGGTTTAAATTGATATAACATGAGCACCGATTTGCAAATAAAATTGAATTTAACAAAATTGTTTCAAAAATAAAATCAATTTAAAAGCAGCTCATTTTGTGTACAATAAATAAGTTTCATATGAATAAACCACTGTTTACGGTGACTAGAAGTTACTTTAATAAGCAACCATTTTATGTTGAAAATATTAACAAAGAATGTGTATAGACATTTTCATCAAACTTTAAATTTTAAGATGATATGTTAACATTTTGCTGTATTCTCATGTTATTAAATTTGATCAGATGTATGTTTAAAAATGAATTATATTATTCTATATACAAAAGTACATCTAATTACCTAATGTTATACACCATGTTACTTGATAACTATCTAATGTTACATAAAAATGTTATCTACAAACATTACATACAATCACCCCACACCACATCCAAATACCTGATACTCCCTACACATGTCACATTACATGTCTCCCGACAATTCGCACTGAAAATATTTCCATCATAAACTTTCAACCTCTCCATAATTCCCTATTATCCAAAAGCTTTATATCCAAGGACTTAATTTTATTTTCAAGATATGTAGTCGTTGGATAATATCATAAATTATAGAACGTTCAGCGTGTCTGGCAAGTATGTTTCAGCTGACACAGAAAGTGTTACGCTTATGCGAATGGCCTAACAGCAGTATCGTTACTAAGGTTTATGAAACCTTTCGACAGAAGTCGTGTCGACACGTGGGCTGACATTTACGCCGTACAATACGTACGTTATGCTTCGCGAAGAAATAGAAAGTCGATGATTGTTTCTGATAGCTTCGGCTGCACTTTGACCCGATATGAACGACGGAGAAATTGTGGAAAAGGCTAAGCTGATTTTTAATTATCTTTATTTTTCTCACGTTTCATTTGTTTTGTATAACAATTTTTCGTATTTCATTTATTTGATATAATAGTTGTGATTTTATACAAAATTACTGAGGAAGATACAGAAGAATTATTTCGATAAAATTTGATATTATTATATAATTAAGCAAGGTTAATTGTACAATGTACTATTAAAATTTTAACATATAGTAACATATGTCAAACGGTTGCATGACGTCAATAAAAAACATCTCCCTTCCAAAGCAACCGCGTCAACCAATTCTAGCATCAGGTCAAACGACCAGAATGTGGGTTAAGTTTCGATCGAAACAAAAATAAATTTGACTGTACGTAATTTGTATTGTCGGTCGCTGTTGACCGTCACGACATCCAAAGTGTTAATGGGTCAAAAAGTAAAAAAGCAAAAAATCGGGAATAAACACGTTGCGCAAAGCGTTAATCACAGAGCCACGTTAAATGTTTCATTTGCATGAATCGTGTACCTTCCAACAAAGGCTACATCTGCATGCTATCACGGCACGTTATAATTAACATCGTACAGAACCAGTTCTTGCTCCGCCTTGTTCGTTTTTCACCCTTCAGATTAATCGCGAGATTTGAACGTTTGTCGATCTGCCACCCACGCGACATATACACGTACTTCCAATTTCCATTAGAAGAATACAGTCTGGTACCATCAAGGTGAATAAATTCTATCGAGGTAAATAAATTCCGAGCAACAATCGTATGACGGGAACACGAGTAGAATATGAGTCACGGTACCTAGCCTCCTTCGATCTAACACAGGCGTATCTACAGATGTCGACCCACGAGGTGGCGCGTGAGAGACAGAGTAAATTCTCTTCAAGGTGAGCGATTCTAGTTACATTTTGGTAAGTGAGAGTAATGACAATAACTGATGAACGTAGCACTGTTTTCGGATTTTTGAGATTTGAAGAACGGGGGAGAGGACTGTTGAGGATGTGGGGATTTGTGGGATTTGGGATTTGTGGGATATGGGATTCGTGGGATTTGGGGAGATTGGGATTTGGAGAGATTGGGATTCGGAAAGATTGAAATTTGGAGAGATTGGGATTTGGGAAGATTGGGATTTGGGAAGATTGGGATTTGGGGAGATTGGAATTTGGGGAGATTGGAATTTGGAGAGATTGGAATTTGGGGAGATTGGAATTTGAGAAATTTGGAATTTGGGGAATTTGGAATTTTGAGAGATTGGGATTTGAAGAGATTGGGATTTGTGGGATTTGGGATTTGTGGGATTTGGGATTTGTGGGATTTGGGATTTGTGGGATTTGGGATTTGTGGGATTTGGGAATTATGGGATTTGGGATTTGTGGGATTTGGGATTTGTGGGATTTGGGATTTGTGGGATTTGGGATTTGTGGGATTTGGGATTTGTGGGATTTGGGATTTGTGGGATTTGGGATTTGTGGGATTTGGGATTTGTGGGATTTGGGATTTGTGGGATTTGGGATTTGTGGGATTTGGGATTTGTAGGATTTGGGATTTGTGGGATTTGGGATTTGTGGGATTTGGGATTTGTGGGATTTGGGATTTGGAGAGATTGGGATTTGGAAATATTGGGATTTGGGAAATTTGGAATTTGTGAAATTTGGAATTTGGGGAGATTGGAATTTGGGGAGATTGGAATTTGGGAAATTTGGAATTTGGGGAATTTGGAATTTGGAGAGATTGGGATTTGGGAGATTGGAATTTGGGGAGATTGGGATTTGGGAAATTTGGAATTTGGGAAATTTGGAATTTGGGAAATTTGGAATTTGGGAAATTTGGAATTTGGGAAATTTGGAATTTGGGAAATTTGGAATTTGGGAAATTTGGAATTTGTGAAATTTGGAATTTGGGGAATTTGGAATTTGTGAAATTTGGAATTTGTGAAATTTGGAATTTGGGGAGATTGGAATTTGGGGAGATTGGAATTTGGGGAGATTGGAATTTGGGGAGATTGGAATTTGGGAAATTTGGAATTTGAAGAGATTGGAATTTGAGGAGATTGCAACTATTCTGACCAACTGCAGCTCTTCTAAACCTAAATCAGCTTCATGCACCAACTCACGGGTTGACATCAGTACTCTCCATTCTCCCACGCGGTATAGCTTTACAGATTCAGTAGAAAATAAAACACTAACCTCTGCAAGGAGCTGCGAATACTTTGCCAAGTTTTCTATAGGAAACGATAATTTATAGCAGGAAGAGGCTATCAAATCGTAGAAGACTATCGGATCTTAGAAATCATTGACTGCAATGTAAATGATAAAACTCTGTACGATTTAAGATAATATAAATTTGAATTCGTTATAAAATTTAATTATATTTAATAATAAGAAGTAGTGAGAATGTCGAGTACTTTATTATTTACTGTCGATAGTGGAGAACAAGATTTATCAAAATCAGAGCTTATGTGATTAAGTTTTGTAGTTGATATACTTACATTCTTAAGTTGCACTCGAGTGCATTATCGTTAAATAAAATCTTTGATTTTTCTTCGAATTTCTAATTGAAAAATTGTATTCTACTTTTTTTCTTTGGTAAATAATAAAAAGAAACGGTGTGTCTCTTTTGAAAAGAACTATTGAAAAATTGAAAGGTAGATAATAAAGTAGGTAATAAACTAATGTGATATTAAATGTAATGAAAGGCAGAAATGTTACTATCAGGAAACTATAGAATATCATTCTGTTAAAAGATACGAAGTCCCTAGAAACGGAATCTATTTACTTAACATCTTTAAACGAATCGTGAATAATCCTTTGCTCAAGTTGCGTGATCATGTTTTTACCTCCACCTTACTGTATACACAACTTATCTTTGATATTAATGGCCGTGATAAGAGCGGTTGCATTTACGACACCTTTAAGCGAGTTTCAAAATGCCGTCCTTAATTTTACGTGTAAAAGCCTCTTCGTTACGAAACCTTTAGTAGCGAAATTAACTTTATTCGCGAGAGGGAAATTTACAAGAAATATCTTTTTATGACACGTATTACGTTTTTAAGTTATGAATATATGAAATTCAATGCCCAAAAACCAAAGACACCAAAAATTCCAAATTTCCAGTCCCAAACTTTCAAAGTCCCATAAGCCTATAGTTCTAAAAACTTAAAATAAAAAATTTCAAATTTCCAGCCTAAAAGTCCCAAAACCCTAAAAACCTAAATACCAAAAATTCCAAATTTCCAATCCCAAACTTTCAAAGTCCCATAAATCTAAAACCCCAAAAGTCTAAAAACAAGAATTTCAAATTTCCAGCCTAAAAGTCCCAAAACCCTAAAAACCTAAAATACCAAAAATTCCAAATTTCCAGTCCCAGACTTTCAAAGTCCCATAAACCTAAAACCCCAAAAGTCTCAAAACAAGAATTTCAAATTTCCAGCCTAAAAGTCCCAAAACCTTAAAAACCTAAAATACCAAAAATTCCAAATTTCCAGTCCCAAAATTCAAATTCCTAAAATGCCACAACAAAAAATCTCAAAGTCCAAAATTCCCAAAACTCCCCCATGAAAAAAACCAGCCTAAATGACAATTAACCGGAAGTCCAAAAATGTATCGATGTGTCCATGAAAAATAGCCATGAAAGGATTTTTAATGAAGTATAGTTAGAAGGTTACTAAGAAATATCAAAGACTTTGTCCTCGGTTTAATCGTTCGTTCGGTTCTCGATCCATTCTGGGCTACACGTGTGTGGCTACATGAAAACCAAAGCTGCACATGCTGTCCATATGGTCATGTAGCCACGCATGCAAGAACTCGCATTGTGAACGTGTACATTGTACATGCGTCCTATGTAATCCTACTTTTCGAGTGTTCAAGTTTGTCCACTCACTTCTTTGTACCATGATCTTGATCGTCTAATGAACTTAAGATCACTATACTTTTAGTGCTGAAACTACGGAAGTGATCGGTTCATTGTTTTACGAGTTTTTTGAGTTACAAGACTTGTTAAGGTGGTTTTCTTGAAATGGTGATTTTTGTTAAGGTAATTTGGAGATCTGACAATTTGGGGAGATTGGGATTTGTGGGATTTGGGATTTGTGGGATTTGGGATTTGTGGGATTTGGGATTTGTGGGATTTGGGATTTGTGGGATTTGGGATTTGTGGGATTTGGGATTTGTGGGATTTGGGATTTGTGGGATTTGGGATTTGTGGGATTTGGGATTTGTGGGATTTGGGATTTGTGGGATTTGGGATTTGTGGGATTTGGGATTTGTGGGGTTTGGGATTTGTGGGATTTGGGATTTGTGGGATTTGGGATTTGTGGGATTTGGGATTTGTGGGATTTGGGATTTGTGGGATTTGGGATTTGTGGGATTTGGGATTTGTGGGATTTGGGATTTGTGGGATTTGGGATTTGTGGGATTTGGGATTTGTGGGATTTGGGATTTGTGGGATTTGGGATTTGTGGGATTTGGGATTTGTGGGATTTGGGATTTGTGGGATTTGGGATTTGTGGGATTTGGGATTTGGGAAGATTGGAATTTGGAAAATTTGGGATTTGGGGAATTTGGGATTTGGAGAGATTGGAATTTGGGGAGATTGGAATTTGGGAAATTTGGGATTTGGGGAATTTGGGATTTGGAGAGATTGGAATTTGGGGAGATTGGAATTTGGGAAATTTGGGATTTGGGGAATTTGGGATTTAGAGAGATTGGAATTTGGGGAGATTGGAATTTGGGAAATTTGGGATTTGGGGAATTTGGGATTTGGAGAGATTGGAATTTGGGAAATTTGGGATTTGGGGAATTTGGGATTTAGAGAGATTGGAATTTAGGGAGATTGGAATTTGGGAAATTTGGGATTTGGAGAGATTGGAATTTGAGAAATTTGGGATTTGGAGAGATTGGGACTTGAAGAGATTGGGACTTTGAGAGATTGAGAAATTTGCAACTTTAATAATTCAACATTTTGGACTTTTGCTAAATTAAAAATTTGAAGGTTTAAGAATTTGATAATTTATGAAGTTAATAATTTGAGAATTTGAAATGTTTCAAATCTAACAATCCCATAATTTAAAAATATAAAAATTTGGAAACTAAAAGAAGCTTGAAAAATTGAAAAGTTAGCTGGAAAAGTCAGAGGAAGAAAATACAAAAATTTCTACGTTCGAGATATTCGTCACTTTCACTGAATTATGGTGGATCAAGAAATAGCATCGCGATTCGATTGTTCGAGGAAGAAGAAGGCAACGCGACGGAGAGCCGAGGAATGTCAGTCGAGGTAAACGAGGAATTCGAAACGTGTGTGCACGTGAACCATCGACAAGTCGTAGATTCGATTCGAGGCACGCGTATCATTCGACTGATATTGCAAAATCACATCACGTAGCTGCATTAGCATAAGCTCTTTGTTGCCGGTGACGCCGGTCAACCGGACGCATCTTTCGATTGCTTATAATATCGTAACGCCTCGGTTGCACTATATTATTACTTATTATTTAATCTTATTTTTAAAGAAAAACGATCAGGTTAGTGTTATATAAATCGTTACTCAAACTGTAATTCTTTATTTCTGTTAGGAGAAGTCTGAATAAATCGCTAAGGTAGGTGTGATATAACCTACGTATGATATAAGCTATCAAATATTTTAATATTCTATTGATGAACTATTCTCTTGTTGAGGGACTCTCAATTCTTTTATTCTCTCTGACTAACATTAACTTATTGTTCATAACATCTATTTAATAAAATTTTGTCTATTTAATAACACATTAGTAATAATATTAACCCTTTGCCCTCGAGAGACGCCTCTCAGGCGCCAAAATTTGAAATAATTTGAAATACGCATTATTTAACTAATTCTATAATACTGTTCGTGTATAAACATAGTGAAACAGACAATAGTGGACATTATTTGTAAAGAAATAATAACCTTAAAAGAACTTATTTAACACTTTAATTAATAAATTTTAAAACTGCTGTTTGCAAACAATACAATTGTCTTCGAGTGCAAATAATTTAATAACATACATGCATAATATATTATGTAATAATAGACTTCTACAAACTGCTCTTATCACTTCATTTACAACTTCAGCAGCAGAAACATGTTCAAGCAGCAGCAAAAAAGGTTAAACATGGCGAACTCCAAAAATATGCAAACAAAGATACACAATGTGGCCGTCGAATCGAGAACAAGAGTCAGATATACGATAGGTAGCCCGAAGAGGTTAATAAATTCTCCGGGAAGTTAATCCGGAGGTGAAGATGTTGGCAAACAAAGCGGCATACAGGAGAAGACAATAAACGTAACGCACGGAATTCGTCAAGTACCGCGTCCTGGATTACCTGGCCAAGTAGCACGTTCGCAAGTTGGCGCAGTACCACGACCTAAATTTCCCGTTCGTTAAATATTTCATGTTGCAGCGATGCTGACCGACGAAAAGCAGATACTCTGGTTGTATACATGTGTACAGTCGATGGCAAACGCGACTTCCCTAGGGAGTTGTCGCTGAGAGAGTCACTCGATTTTTAGTTAGAATGTTACTTAAGTGGGATGTTTAGGGATTCGGAGGTTTGACACTTTGGGAAACTTGGGATTTTAGGGATTTCAAGGTAGGGGAAGTTTTGAGGATTTAGGAATTTGGGAAGAGGGCAATTTGGAGGTGAGGGATAGGAGATTTGGGGAATTGGGAATTTGAGGAATTGGGAATTTGGGGAATTGGGAATTTGGGGAATTGGGGAATTGGGAATTTGGGGAGATTGGAATTTAGGGAGATTGGAATTTGGGAAATTTGGAATTTGGGAAATTTGGAATTTGGGGAATTTGGAATTTGGGAAGATTGGAATTTGGGGAGATTGGAATTTGGGGAATTGAGAATTTGAGGAATTAGGAATTTGGGGAATTGGGAATTTGGGGAATTGGGGAATTGGGAATTTGGGGAGATTGGAATTTGGGGAGATTGGAATTTAGGGAGATTGGAATTTGGGAAATTTGGAATTTGGGGAATTTGGAATTTGGGAAGATTGGGAATTTGAGGAATTAGCAATTTGGGGAATTGGGAATTTGGGGAATTGAGAATTTGGGGGATTGAGAATTTGGGGAATTGGGAATTTGGAGAATTGGGAATTTGGGGAATTGGGAATTTGGAGAATTGGGAATTTGGGGAATTGGGAATTTGGGAAATTGGGAATTTGGAGAATTTAGGATTTGGAGGAATTTGAAATCTGGAGAGTTTAATATTTGAGGGGATTTGGGATCTGGGGAATTTAGGATTTGGATGAATTTGGAATCTGCGCTATTAGGATTTGGGAAAATTTGAGATCTGGTGAATTTGTGGAATGTGGCATTTAGAGACTGAAAATCTGTAAATTAGGAAATTTGAAAATTATAAATTTATAGATTAGACATCTGAAAGTTTAGGAATTCAAAAACTTGAGGATTTGAAAATTTGTGAAGTTTATGAAACTAATAAATTTGAAAGTGAAAAAATGTTGGACACTGCATCGTTGACCTAATTGAAAGTAAATTTAGAATATATCCAGTGTGAACGTGGTGAAAATTCACCTTGTCGATAACAACACTCGACCGTGGCACCGGGTTCGATAAAACGCTATTTCTGACATTTACAGAAGCCACTCGACGCTATCTACCCACACTTCGTCGAACGGATTTACGAAACGTATGGTATACACCTGATTACGGCAGCACCTATATTTCACTGGTGATATGGAGTCGCTCCATTAATACATTCTGCGTTATTAAATTTCCTCCTATCTTGACAAATATGTACATCAATTCAAACGATATCTTTGAATCTTTGAGCTACTAAATTTACCGAAACCCTAAGTTACCAAATCCTTGACTTACAAATTCTCAAATTTCTGAGTTAAATCCTCAAGTTGTCCACTCCACAAGTTAACAGATTCACGAAATTATCAAATCCTTTAAATGCTGAAAGCAGAAATTATCAAATGTGCAAGTTTGCAAATTTTTAAGTTAGCCAAGCATCAAGTCTCCAAATCCATAAATGTCCAAACTCCCCAATCCCCAATTTTCCAAATTCCAATCTCCCCAAATTTTAATCTTTTCAAATCCCAAATTTCTCAAATTCTAATCTTTCCAAATTCCAAATTCCCCAAATTCCAAATTTCTCAAATTCCAAATTTCTCAAATTCCAATCTCTCCAAATTCCAAATTTCTCAAATTCCAATCTCCCCAAATTCCAAATTCCCCAAATTCCAAATTTCTCAAATTCCAATCTCTCCAAATTCCAAATTTCTCGAATTCCAATCTCCCCAAATTCCAAATTCCGCAAATCCCAAATTTCTCAAATTCCAATCTCCCCAAATTCCAATCTCTCCAAATCCCAAATTTCTCAAATTCCAATCTCCCCAAATTCCAAATTCCCCAAATTCCAAATTTCTCAAATTCCAAATTTCTCAAATTCCAATCTCTCCAAATTCCAAATTTCTCGAATTCCAATCTCCCCAAATTCCAAATTCCCCAAATCCCAATCTCCTCAAATCCCAATCTCTCCAAATCCCAATCTCTCCAAATCCCAATCTCTCCAAATCCCAATCTCTCCAAATCCCAATCTCTCCGAATCCCAATCTCTGCAAATCCCAAATCTCCAAATCCCCTAATCCCCAAATCCCCAAATCCTCAAACTCCCAAATTCCCAAAATTCCCAAATTCCCAAATTTCCAAATCCCTAATCCCCAAATCCCCAAATTCCCAAATTCCCAAATCCCCAAATCTTCAAATCCTCAAACTCCCAAATCCTCAAACTCGCAAATCCCCAAATCTTCAAACTCCCAAATCCCCAAATCCTCAAATCCCCAATTTCCCAATCACCAAAACAATAACCTTCCCAAATTCCCAAATCTCCCAGCTTCCAAAAATTCCAAACTTCCCCAAATCGTTCTCAATCAAAACGGAAAGTCGTTCGTTCACACAGTCCCATTCCGCGCGTCAAAAGCCGCACTAAAGAAGAAAACAATGCCAACTGGAAGGCAACCAATTTTCCTAAATTCCGTTCACTGTAGTCAGCCAAGAAACGTTACATAAGGGAAAGTAGGTTACGCGAAATTATCCGGTAAAGTAATCCACCTTGATCGAAACTGGTACATGGCGTACACCTGCTGTGTTTACTCGCAAGACAAATAGAAATATCAGACTCTTCTTTAACGACATTCGCGCTATCATTTATCTTCCATCGCGATTACCAGAACTTGCATTAGAACCTTGTAAATTGATTAGAGATGCTGCTAATGAACGAGACTTGGCTGCTGATTAATCAACACTTGATGTTTGAAACATTAGAAGGTTGAAGATGTATTATGTGTATTAAGATGTGGGTTCTTTTATGATCATGTGTGTAGATGGTTATACAAAATGGCTATATTATGAAATTTTTTAAGATTTTTAGATTTTGGTAGATTTACAAGCTATTAGATTTGTGAAGATTCTTAGGTTCTTAGATATTAAGATTTTTGTAGAGTTTTAATATCTATCTTCTAATTTGTACATCTCTAAAATTCTATATCCTCCAAATTGCTACATCCCCAAATTTCTATATCCACAAATTCCTACATCCCCAAATTTCTATATCCACAAATTCCTACATTCTCCAAATTCATATATCTCCCAAATTCCTACATCCCCAAATTTCTATATCTCCCAAATTCCTACATCCCCAAATTTCTATATCTCCCAAATTCCTACATCCCCAAATTTCTATATCTCCCAAATTCCTACATCCCCAAATTTCTATATTTCCCAAATTCCTACATCCCTAAATTTCTATATCCCCCAAATTCCTACATCCCCAAATTTCTATATCTCCCAAATTCCTACATCCCCAAATTCCTACATCCCCAAATTCCTACATCCCCAAATTCCTACATCCCCAAATTCCTACATCCCCAAATTCCTACATCCCCAAATTTCTATATTTCCCAAATTCCTACATCCCTAAATTTCTATATCTCCCAAATTCCTACATCCCCAAATTTCTATATCTCCCAAATTCCTACATCCCCAAATTTCTATATCTCCCACATTCCTACATCCCCAAATTCCTACATCCCCAAATTTCTATATTTCCCAAATTCCTACATCCCCAAATTTCTATATCTCCCAAATTCCTACATCCCCAAATTCCTACATCCCCAAATTTCTACATCCACAAATTCCTACATCCTCCAAATTCATACACCACCTTAATTTCATCAAAAACCTCGTGGGATCATCAAGAATAATATCGTAGAACGAATCACTCGCAATAACGTTACGGAATTTGTTTATCGATGATGTAATTTTAGCGCGATTACGCTGACGCGTGTCAATGAACTACATATTATGCAGGTAACCCACCGATGCATTCGGGTCATTGATAAAGGAAGGATGTGAGTCGTTGAGGTTACTATACATATAACGACAGGTTGAATAAATTATACTGATCATGTATTAGAACATCATGCTACAGATCGGTTTATAAAACGTTCTCACGTTTCGTTCACAGCTTCATATATTCCCTTGTTTTCGTATGTTAATTATAGCAACAACTACTACAAATGTAAAAATTTATTTACACTCACGTCTATTAAAAATAATCACACGTTCCATATATAAAATTACAATGAAACAAATACAAATTTCTCACATAATTAAACTGTGTAGGACAATTCGTAAACCACTTGCTAGAACGTTACATCGAGATAAAAATTGCTAAGTTGTTAGTCTGAAATAATTCTGTGTACGGTGCGTAAAGAACTGATGCAGGATCTAGTTGCAAACAGTTCCGTTACACTAACGATTTTCTAGTCTTTACGTAGCAAGTTCATTATCCAGAATTCCTATGCTGGCATCAAGTGAAAGTCAACTAGCAGAAACATCTGTATACCCGGGTTAGTGCACCGAGAAGATGTCTGAAGTGCACGGTCGCCCTTGAGAACAGCCGGTTCTCATTAGCGGTATTTACTTCATTATCGAGCGAAGGCTTAATTAAACTGAGCGCTTACAAAACCACGTGACATCCCGATGAATTCTTCGTTGTACGCGATTTTCTGTAATCCTCGAAACCTCTTAACGGATTCGATCGAAACCATCAGGGTGCAATCCCGTTTGCGTTTCTTTCTTCTGGGTAGAAGATACAAAATTAGGTGTTTAAAAATAGGTGTAATGCTTATTATACGATGTTTATAATAGTCTATTGAATGAAGCGATATGTCAATTTTTTTTAATTATTTAATTATTGGAGATTTTTATGATGCAAACAGTTTGCGCTGTTTTGACGAGTGACGCACTTGTGCTGACTTGTGACGCACTCGTTCTAACTTGTGACGCACTCGTTCTGACTTGTGACGCACTCCTACTGACTTATGACGCACTCCTACTGGCTTATGACGCATTCCCAAAGTTTCAAACCTTCCGAAGATCCAAAATTCCCAAAGTGCCAACTTCGCTAAAGTTCCCGAAGTCCCAAAGTCCCAACACAAAATTTCAAATACTCCCAAGTTCCCAAGATTCCCAAAGAGCCAACTTCGCCAAAGTTCCAAACTCCCCAAAATTCCAAAACTCCCAAGTTCCCAAGATTCCCAAAGAGCCAACTTCGCCAAAGTTCCAAACTCCCCAAAATTCCAAAACTCCCAAGGTCCCAAATTCCCAAAGTGCCACCTTCGCCAAAGTTCCGAAATTCCCAAAGTCCCAAACTTCCTTAAATTCCAAAACTTCCAAGGCCCCAAAATTCCCAAAGTGCCAACTTCGCCAAAGCTCCAAACTTCCCAAAATGCCAAAACTCCCAAGGTCCCAAAATTCCCAAAGTGCCAACTTCGCCAAAGTTCCGAAATTCCCAAAATTCCAAAACTCCTAAGGCCCCAAAATTCCCAAAGTGCCAACATCGCCAAAGTTCCGAAATTCCCAAAGTCCCAAACTCCCCTAAATTCCAAAACTTCCAAGGTCCCAAAATTCCCGAAGTGCCAACTTCGCCAAAGTTCCAAACTCCTCAAAATTCCAAAACTCCCAAGGTCCCAAAATTCCCAAAGTGCCAACTTCGCCAAAGTTCCGAAATTCCCAAAGTCCCATAACTCTCAAAATTTCCAAAACCCTCTAAGTCCCAAAACTCCCCAAAATTCCAAAACCCTCAAAGTCCCAAAACTCCCCAAAGTTCCCACACTTCAAGTCCGCAGAATATTGCACAATTTCCGCAGCATCGCCATGCCCACTGAACCGAGGCAACGTTCCCATAAACGCACAAATTGGCAAGATCCGAGTTTTCAAACTCGAGCGATCAGAATAAACAAATATTTACCGTAGTTTCCCCTCGAACTGCGAAACGATACAGGATTTTCCGAGCGATCGAGCAGACGAGGTTCGAGGCGAGCGGGAAACACGGGGCAAAAAGATATTTTCGTCGAGCCCTCCGTTAAATCGTCAGAAACGCGTATACCGGGGAGTAACGCTTCCGTTCTTTCGAAAGCTACCCCCTGCCACGATAAAAAAGGGGGAGTAAATGACGTCAGACTCGTAACGACCATAATTCTTTCTCTATGTTTGCCATTACACGCACAGGACGGCCCCCGTTCGAGCGGTACACGCGGCAAAAATCGTTCGAGCGTGTCGCACGTGCGTTTACGCTGCTGCGTTATAAATAGGAGTGTTTACAAAAGAGCAGAATGATGAACCGAGCCCGGGAAAATGGAGCAAGTAAGAGTACAATGTACAGAGGAGTTACGCGATACTCTTCGTCACACGAGTTCCTTGAAAACACATTGCAACTTCCGGCTCTTAACTTCGAGGCTTTCAGCCGTTTTACAGCTAAGCGAGCGCTCTAAACTTCGCGATGATACGGTTTCTGACTTTAATTTCATAGACCTATGTTTTGCTACGTGGGTGTGACAAATTTTAAATACGAAAATTACAGGATATCTCAATTTTTGTGTCTCAAATTTGTGCTAAATGTACAAATACAGGTACTTGAATTAGGGAAGATTTTGAATTCTGAACTTCTAAAATTTCTACATCCACAAACCTACCCTATGAAAAGAAAATGTACAAACAGAAAATTAATCATTTTCATTCATCACTAAATTCTTCCTAACGTTTGTTGTCAAATTTGTTTGCAATTCTAAAAATAGCTTTCCTGATAGACCCACCAATCACCCACCCTCCATGCTCAATATACGTAATCATTCAGGTTAACATCCACTTTGTGCACTTAGCACGGTGGTTCATGCTATTAATCGAGTTCCTCTAGGTTAGTTAGATACGTGTACGAAACTCATTAGGATGTATACGCTCGGCTGGTAGCAGGACATGTAAGTTAATTAAATATTCAAATGAGGATGCGACAAGCGCATTGTAACGGTACACGATACATAATATGCTGTAAACCGGTCCATACAAAAATCCTATGTTCAGTTACGTTTGCTATTCAATTACCTTCTCATCGGACTATCATTTCCTTATGCCTATGCACTTCCTTATACCTATACTCTTATATCTCATATCTTTGTATCTTGTATGTCTTACGCTTTTAATTAGCACGTAATTAGAAATTCAAAGATTTATCTAATAGAAAAGAAATCGATACAATTAAAGCTCGATATCAGAAACACCTGATGAATCAGCTAGCAGAAAATACAACTCGACCGCGAACAAACACTCGAAATCGAGTGTAGATTATGTAGACACTCGAATCGAATTGATATTCGCATCGAATAGCCGAAACACGCGAGATTGAAATCCCAACGCAATTGAAAACGCTTTGGAGCGTGAAGTAGAACCGTTAGAAAAGGATCGAAACAAGGAGGAATGATCAAACACGACGAAGGGAACGTAGGCAGAATATTGACCGTGGCAAGACGGATACTTGAGCGCTTAAGTGCCGTACTCGTGTATAGGGTTCGGGTTAACTTGACCCCATACGATTCTCTGCTCTGTCTACCTTTACTAATCCCTCGGTTAAGCGGATCTACCGCGTGCGTGGACGTTTCCGGTCAGATCGCGTGTAACATATCACGCTTTTGTAGTCTAACTCGTTCAAACATGTGAGACAAAATTCGTGGGTCGCAAATTTTTGGGTTTGGGGATATTTGTGTATGAGGAGTGTAGGGGTGTTCATAAAATCTTGTTGAATTTATAATGTGTTGTATTTTGAAATAATATGCAAAATTGTGCAGGAGTTTGAACAAATTTATTGAAATTTTAATCCTAGAATTTCCACATCTTCAAATTTCAAATCCATAAATTAATTAAAGTTTTAGATTTCCAAATCTTCAGATGCTTCAAGTTCCTCCATACCCCAATTCTCAAAACTCCAAATTCTTCAGATCATTCGAATTACCATATTACCCAATTCCCAAATCTCCAAACACCCCAATTCACAAACTGTCAAATTCCCAAATCCTTGCTGATCTAAAAATCTGTTTAGATAAAAATCTATTTAGATCAGCAAGTAGGAAGTCTGTCCCCGCGTTGATCAGCATATTTTTCATAGGGTAGTCTTATTTGCCCGTATACGTTCACGGTGCTACCATGATACACGAGGAACTAGTCCAACCGGAGCATCCACGAGGTCGATGTCTCCGCATTCACCATGACGAATGTTACCCGATACCTTGCTCCGTTCTCTGGATTCTTCACCGTTTCATTCGTACCTTGAGGCGTCCTCATCTTTCATGGACCACCTCCTGTTTCGACTCTCTCGCCTTCCGACCCTGCTGAATGTACCGTGTGTGATATTACGAACAGAGTCAGTCTATGCAACTCGAACTTGTGATTTTTCAAGAACTTTGAATCGTCAAATATTCTTGCGTTTTATGTCAACTCCTTTTCGATCAATTTTAAAGAATGACGATCATCATCCGTTTTTGGACAACGTTCATTCTTAGGACAGCTATTTTTATTGCATTCGTTGATGTTTAATAAGAGCTTTCAATTATATGTTGTTTCATGTAACATGTTTGCAGATGTAACGAAAGGGTAGTAAAGACTTGAAGCTGAAATTGGACATGCAACAAACAGTAATATGAGAATAATCAACCGGTTCTCTAACAAAATAACGCAAAAGTATAAACCGTCTAGGAGTATGTATATTTAACCAGGCAGAGTAAATAGTCTGTCCTGCTTTTAACGTTGTCAGGTAACCTGTCGTCGCCAACGCATTACCACCGAGGTGTCCAAATAGAAGATCCTATACCTCAGATATACCGGAGAAGATCGATAAACATGTTTAAAAGCTTCGTCCCTATGTACCGCCGTTATTTCTGTCGGTTCAAACGGAACACTGATATCCTTTTTACTGTTCGACCTTATCAAATAACATCTGTAAACCGACAAAAAGTATGTATCTGGACTAGAGTCAGACTACGCTAAGTCACACTTTTATATAACGATTCACTCCAGAGTCGTTTGCGTTGCTTTATATTTTGAAATTTATAGAATTTGAAGGTTTCAAATTAGTGTTCACGAAAGTGGGATTTTGGAATTTAAGAATTAAGGGGAATTTGGGGTTTGAAGAATTTTGGATATGATAAGAAAATGTACGAAACTAAAAACATCAAAGGACAGAAAATTAAAAAATTCGCAAACAGTGTAAGTTGGAAATAGAAAGGTGATCAAGTTCACGTAAAGGCTACATTGCAGCAGAGTGTACACTAGGTCTAACAAGTCCACGACAAATTTAATCCTCTCGCGAGAACAGGCGACTGGTCTGTGTGTTCCGTCGTGTAACGCTTCAAAACAGCGAGACCTCGTTTCCGTCACGGGATTCGTGGCCGGTCGTTGGCCGACGAAAAACATCATCGACGAGAAGCAGAGAACGTCAGATGCCGGTATTCGAGCTCGTTCACCAACTATCTATAGTAGACTATTGTGGGGAAAATATTGCTGGGCCGGAATTCGTGGCTGGATCTTTCACAGAGCGATTGTTCTGTGCGGCTCGTCAGCGAGGATTCGCTCCCTAAGGGCACGTTTTCACGCGCCGATAAATAGGGACTTTACCCGTCACAGAAAAGTCTGTGCCAGTCAAAACTGTTGTACTGTACGTCTGACAAGATGTCTGAAAGGGTACTTTGGGTGTAGTGGTATGAACACAACTTTATTCCTGACTGAAGACATATATGTTTTACGACACATATCAACTCTCCATATGTTCATTATTTTAATTACTAATATTTTATCAAAAAGGATATGATGTGTTTTCCTAATAAATTTGCGGATTTGAAGATTGAAGTAGATACTGAAAATTTAAGTAAATTTTGTGGTTGCAATTTTTGAAAAAATACAGAAATTAAAATAACACTCCGTTTCATCTATTTAAATCTTTGAAGTAAGCGAAATGATAAATGAAGAATTCAAAGAGATCAAAGATCTAATTAGTGAAATGGAAGAGCAGATAAAATTCTCATTCTGGGAAATATCGATTCCAGTATGAAGTGGTTCGAAAGAAATGCGAGGGTTTTGATAATATGATTTATAACGTGACACGTTGTCGATCATACGTAATCGACATCGAACTCTTCATTCGCGTAGCATCAATCATCGGGCGAACGAAACAGCTGACTTCAATTAAAAGGCTTCTAACGTGTAATCACTTACGTTGCTCTATCTGTGACTATGATTGATCGGGAAAAGAAGGCGAATGTATCATTGACGAGATCGGTAAACGCAGTGCCGTTTAATTTCACATTCTACTGCGATTAATCGTCACGTTTTAAAATTATATGTTGTCGAGTTTATTCGTGTTATTTGTTTTACAAATTTCGAAACAGTTTCTATGATAGCTTGTGTAATCGAAGCATTAGGTATGATGTATCTGAAAACAGAGTCAGATTTCAGCAAATGAAAGTATCAAAATGGATGTCGGTCAAAGCAAACAATGATTGAAAACATGTTACATCTGTATAATTTGATAACATGAAAGTATTGAAATGGCAGTTTATCAAATTAAGGCTTAATATTCAATGAAGATGATTACATATATACTTTGTTAATGTTTTATTACAAAATGGCTGGGTGTCAGTTAAAGTAAATGATTAGCACATTCCAAAATGATAATTTGGAAATATATTATGTCACACAAAATTTGATGACATAAAAGTTTCACGAAATGGCACTTATGATACACCAATTTAAAGCTTAAAGTTCAAAGAAAATAACTGCACAAACGCTTCATGAATTATTTTAATACAAAATGGCTGATTGTCATTTAAAGCAAGAAATGACCTATTTGGAAAAATATTGAATTTGATATAAATTGATCATATGAAATAAAAGTCTAATATAAATTCATGACATAAAAGTTTCACAAAATGGCACTTATGATACACCAATTTAAAGCTTAAACTTCAAAGAAAATAACTACACAAACCCTCCATGAATTATTTTAATACAAAATGACTGATTGTCAGTTAAAGCAAGAAATGACCTACTTGAAAAAATACTGAATTTGATATAAATTGATCATATGAAATAAAAGTCTAATATAAATTCATGACATAAAAGTTTCACGAAATGGCACTTATGATACACCAATTTCAAGCTTAAAGTTCAAAGAAAATAACTACATAAACGCTCCATGAATTGTCTTACTACAAAATGGCCGATTGTCAGTTAAAGCAAACCCATTTAAAAAAAAATATACGGTTTGATATGAATAAATGAAACGAACTCAAAGTCTGATATAAAAGTATCATAAAATGGCACTTATAGTACATCAATTGAAAGCTTAAAGAAGAGAATGGCTATATAAACCCTCCATAAAAATTCTGATTGTCAGTTAAAGCAAACAATAACCGATTCTATGCACGTTGTTTGTTGGAAATGTTATACGTGATTCACGCTATTTTTACATTCACGATACCTCCACATGCTTTATAGCGTTCTGCGATGTATTATAGGTTTCCAATAACGCGTTACTTTATCGACTTGTAATAGCTTCAGAAGAAGGTTCATTATATTATAAATTACGTGGGTGTATCATTTGATTAGAGTAAAAGTTTGGCGCAGTAAAAATAACTTGAAAGGTTCGACCACTCGTGACGTGATTCTATTTATTTGTTTCTAGATACAACACATTTCATGTATCATTAATATCGTTTCAGTAAAATTTCATTGATTCCAAGGAATTTCATGAATGTTAATGAAGGAACCGTTTTAGTGAAATTCATTAATTTTAATCAAATTTAATGAAACCGTTTTAATAAAGCTTCATCAATTTTAATGATATTACTTTCACGTTTCTCTGATCTCTATCGAACATATAATTCACAAAAATGTAAAACATAAATGAAGTGCTCTAAATATCCCCGTAGTGAAACCAAACGAATGATTTTCAACCTTCAAGAATTAAAAGTACACGGTAACATTAAAATACCGATGGAATTTAATGAAGTATAAATTAAAACCCTTGGATAAAAGATCCAACTTATCGGTATTCTCCTACAGTATAATTAATATAAATTGAAATAAGCTGGATGTTATTACATTAATAGAGGCTTCCAGCCCATGACCGGTATTTTCTAACAAGAATCCTTGTACGGTTGCACCTAAACCCATGTCTGGGTTATGTCGAAGACCCTCAATCGCAATTAAGCTTTATGAGCCTCTCGACGCTCGCAAATCTAATAAATAACTCCCAAGTAATTTCCACGTTCGTCGCGAAGTCGCTAAAAATTTCACTGTAACCAAAACCCGCAAACAAGATTGCGGCACAATACGAGAGAAATCGCGCGTTCTGCAGCGAGTTTATCGTTATCGTCGTAGCTGCACACTCATCCCACGATTCGCCGATTTTGGCGGAGAAATAGAGGCGTGCAACGATAATTTATTGATAACCGGCGGTGCTGAATCACCGCGACGGATAAAGTCGTCGCTGAACCCGTTCAAGGTGCACTTACAAATGTCGATAAGTGGTTAGACTGGTCGTAGACTTCGCGACGTGGGTGGACACCTTGACGTTGATCGAGTTACTCGCGAACAAGCGGTCAACTTCGATAAACTTCCTTCTCGGTGATAATTAACCGAGAAAACGAAATTCGGATCGAAGGATGAGACACTTAAGACGAATTCTAAAGCAAATATCGTGGAGAGGGTTTAATTTGGTAGCGGAGAGTCACTGACCCGATGCCGTTTCGCGCGGCACAAAAGGGACCCGAGCTTTCCGAGACGTTTCGAACTTCCGATTACTGACTGTGAAATATGCTTGAGTGTTTTGTGAAAGGAAGAGGTCGAAGAGAAAGAGGCGATGGTAAGAAATTATCTCGATCGACATTGGGCGTGGCATAGGTATAATTGGATACGGAAGTTCTGAAAGTAGATCTGAAAATTTAGAAAGTTTGCAATTTTTGTGTTAGAATTTGAAGGGTTATACGTTTGTCAAATAGGGAATTTAAAAGTTTAGAAGTTTGGGATCTGGGGAATTTTGAACTTGGGGAGCTTGAGATTTGGGGGAGGTTGAAATCTGGGAATTTGGGATTTGGGGAATTTGGGATTTGGGGAATTTGGGATTTGGGGAATTTGGGATTTGGGGAATTTGGGATTTGGGGAATTTGGGATTTGGGGAATTTGGGATTTGGGGAATTTGGGATTTGGGGAATTTGGGGTTTGGGGAATTTGGGATTTGGGGAATTTGGGATTTGGGGAATTTGGGATTTGGAGAGATTGGAATTTGGGGAGATTGAGATTTGGGAGATTAGGATTTGGGGAGATTGGAATTTGGGGAGATTGGGATTTGGGGAGATTGGGATTTGGGGAGATTGGGATTTGGGGAGATTGGGATTTGGGGAGATTGGGATTTGGGGAGATTGGGATTTGGGGAATTTGGGATTTGGGGAATTTGGGATTTGGAGAGATTGGAATTTGGGGAATTTGGGGAATTTGGGATTTGGGGAATTTGAGATTTGGGGAGATTGGGATTTGGGAAGATTGGGATTTGGGGAGATTGGGATTTGGGGAGATTGGGATTTGGGGAGATTGGGATTTGGGGAGATTGGAATTTGGGGAGATTGGAATTTGGGGAGATTGGAATTTGGGGAGATTGGAATTTGGGAAATTTGGAATTTGGGGAGATTGGAATTTGGGAAATTTGGAATTTGGGGAGATTAGAATTTGGGAAATTTGGAATTTGGAGAATTTGGAATTTGGAGAGATTGGGATTTGGGATCTAAGGAATTCGGGGAATTTGAGATCTAGAGAATTTGGGGTACTTGAGCTCTAGGAAATTTGGAGAATTCAGTGTCTAGGAAATTTGGGGAACTTGGGATTTAAAACAATAGAAGTTTGTAAATATATAAATTCAAAAGCCTAAAACTTGAAAGCACGTAAGCTAACAAATACCGAAGCTCGATACTAAAAATATGCAGATCTTCCATCTCCCAAGAACGAATTATAGTGTTAATTATCGCAATATGTGTGTCATGGTTGCAAATTTACCAGGAATTACCATTTTACGTTGAGTTCTCCCGCGGCGAAAGGGTTAATATGCTACTGCCAATGACCTGAATCGTATTCGTATGTGGACTCACGTGTACGCGTTTGCTTGATGCTTAACATGTTACTGCAATCGCAGCACTGACATCAGCTCCTGTAATCTATGTCGGTATGATCGCCGATGCAGCTGCAATCGCAGTATCATCGATCGAATGTTGTTGCGTGGCACTTTCGCATTGACCTGGCTGGATGCCAACTTTCTATTCTTTTTTCCTGCTCTTCTCTCCTCATAATTGCATGTTTCCTTGAAATTTATCCTCACGATTCGGATCCAAGGTTTTAACATCTTTTTCTCTGTATTCATCCTTTTTCGTTTATTCTCTCGCTACCTTTTGTACTGCTGCTTCACTCCTTTCTTAATATTGATCTTCCTTACTTTATTAAAAATTTCATTTTGCTTTGTATTATATCCTTCTTTCGTTCATACTAAAAGAGTTAACATTTGATATTGACAAATATTAAATTTCTTTATAATACTGATATTAAAAAAATATTTGACATCAAGTATTCAATTCTTAGCATTGATATTAAAATATTTAACCAACACAAAAAGAACGAAACATCGCATAAATTATTCGTACCATACGACTACCATCAGCGCTCTACTTTTATCACCGTTTAAGCCTGCATTTTCATCGTGACGATAAAACAAAAATTGCACGACACGAACACGAAACGATCCCTAAAATCTGCCTGCTCTGTTGTTCGCGTTTCCCTGTTTTTCCCCTTTTTTAATCCATTTTCCATGTCCCGCTTTTCGACGCCCCTCGTCGGTCGTCAACGTCGGGAGATTGCTCGCGTTTTTCCATCAATCCGACCGCGTTAGGCGAATACGCGAGCGAAGAATCAGCGTGATTACACGCGAAGCGCGGATCTCGTCCGCGGACGGTTAAATGGAAGACGGTTCATTGAAATTGTCGTACGCGAAGAGCGACGCTGAAACACCTTGCTTGTACGCATTGAATAGAACGCTGAAGCGAGTGTCTCTCGGTGTAGAGAGCCGTTGAAGGATACCGGTGATTGCGGGTGAAACGGGTTTTTATACCTGATGACATTTAAGAGGATGCAATTAATCGAGTTGTGCGAATGCGAAGCAACGAGAACGCGTTTACTGCTGATTTATATCGGTAATTTGCTACTGATTCGGTTCGAGTTTGCAGTTTTAAAGTGTATCTCGGTTTTAGAGATTATCTTTGGAATTTAGATGGTTTCGTTTCTTCTCATTTTTCATGGGGGCAGCTTTTCAATTCTTTAACTTATTCAAGTTTCAATTTTTCAATTCCGTAGATTTTCAATTTTTCAATTCTTTAAATTTTCAATTTTCCATTTTTCAATTCTTTAAATTTTCAATTTTCCATTGTTCAATTCTTTAAATTTTCAATTTTTCGGTTTTTCAATTCTTCAAATTTTCAATTCTCAGCTTTATTATTCTTCCATTCTCCTCATGTTCAATTTTTCAATTCTTCTACCTCTTCAATTTTTCAATTCTGCAATTTTTCATTTCTTCAATTTTGCAATTCTTTTGTTCACCTTACTTTCAATTTTTCAATTTTAAATTCTTCAATTCTTCTCTTTTTTAATTTTCAATTTTTCAATTCTTCAATTCTTTCCATTTTCAATTTGTCAATTCATCCCTTTTTTTTCAATTTTTCCATTTTTAAATTCTTTAATTTCACCATTTCTGAATTTTCAATTTTTCAATTCTGAAATTTCATACTAAATTTTCAAATTTACGTATTTACAATTAAATAGTAAAACCACAATCACAACAAAAGAATCAAACACGCGCAGCAGCAACAGTTGCAACTGCATTTAATGAATGTTTTTATCACGAACCCAATCGAAACACCGACTAAGCACTTTCGGCCAATCCGAAACGATTGCAACGTAATTGAAAACCATCCAGTTGAATTAAACTGCATGATGATCAGTTTTGCAGAATATTTAATTACACGGTATAAACCGACAACCACATTGTAAAATTCTCATTCAATGACATAAGGAAACATTTAATTTAATTCAATGACATTCGAAGACTAATTGAAATCTGTAATAAGACTGATATTTGTGTTATTTTCGAATACTTAGAATTCCAAATAGGCTATTAAGTTACAAGTTCTTATTCGCCATAAAAATTGATTCCAACAAATACCTAACTTCTGAGTCATAAACAGGTTTGTTTTACCAGTAATTCGAGCGACAAAATTATTTACAATAATTGCTAACATTCGCACATCGGCGCATTTGCTGATCGCTCTACTTTAGAACTGAAACTCGAATCAGCGTCAGCGGCGCGATACCATCTAAATTAATCCCTCTCGTGTGTAATTAACGTCGAGCGCTCGCTACGTCAAGTACCAATAAAATTGAAAGCGAGAACGCTGCCCTCGCTTCATTACGAATTGCTCGACTATTTTCTTGTAAACGTGTATGCACTTTTCATCGTCCGCGGCGACTTTCAGCGTCGTGGTTGCAGCTGCAACCGCGAGGCGCAGATTAACGGAATCAACGAGCTGATCATGCAATAAGCTGATCGTTGTAAATAGCCTTTGCTCCGGACCATTTATAAAGCTCCATTTAAACATAGACTGCGAATCGTTCAAAATAAGCCTCCTATACATCATGCTACTTCGAAACTTTCTTTTCTAGCGAATAGAGAACGTTGTCTTTCTGCAGCAGGTTTATGCAATTTTGCGCACTGCTGAGCAGTGTTGGTGCAACACGAGGTAACGGTAGTGATATTATATTCATGTTATCATAAAATATGTTATAAATTAAGATTATGGAAATTATAGTGTTATTTTAAAAATGACTGATAGTGACTGATAGTTTGAGTGACTGATAGTCGAGTCGACTCAAATACTTCATTGATCGATTAAATAATGAAAATGCAAACATAAGGAATTTCTATTTAACCAAACACGTACAAAAATAACGTATTGTTTAATTCTAAATAGAGTTAAAAAAATAACACTAAATTAAGATTATGGAAATTATAGTGTTATTTTAAAAATGACTGATAGTGACTGATAGTTTGAGTGACTGATAGTCGAGTCGATTCAAATACTTCATTGATCGATTAAATAATAAAAATGCAAACATAAGGAATTTCTATTTAACCAAACACGTACAAAAGTAATGCATTGTTCAATTCTGAATAGAGTTAAAAAAAGATAGCATTAAATTAACAAGACAATGATAGCGAAGAAGAAATTACATTTCAGAATTAGAAGTTATAGACACGAAAGGTGTAGGCTAGAAGATTGAAGGGTAATTACCTTAACTTGGCAAAGATATTGAAATTAGCCAAGTACAGAAGCAACTCTAGGACTATTATAAAAGATCCCAATCAACTATCTATCCGAGATGACTAACGACGGATAATCGTGTAATACTGGCTCGTAGAAGGAAATAGAGGAGCAATTTTCTTCCATGCCGTGAGGCACTTGCCTTGATATCAAAATTGGTTTCAATGCCACTCGGACAAGGCTCGCCAATGGGAGCAAACTGACGGCCAATTTACCGCCACTTTTCACTTTCGAGAAATGACAATGAGTAAACGGATCGTTTTATCCCTGTTAATTTAGTTTCATAAAAAAATTTCATATTTTGTTATTCTGCGATAGGGTAGCGTTATTAACCCTTTGCAAACGGAGGTAATTTGACTGTTTGCAAACAATAACTTTAAAACTTATGTAGTTAAAAAGTTAAATGAATTCTTTTGAGGTTATTATTTCTCTAATAATAATTTCCACAATTGTTTCTTTCACTATATTTACACATCACACGTGTCATATTGTAGAACTAGTTAAAAAATAATTATTTCAGATTGTTGTATTAAATAAAATGGTGACTCTCGAGCGCAAAGGGTTAAGTCTTGAAAGCTTGAGACTTTGGGAATTTGGTAGATTTTGAATTTTGGAATTTGCAGAATTTTGAACTTAGAGAATTTGAGAATGATCAAAGCAATGATGATTTCGAGAAGATAATCTTTGTACGAGTACACTCGAGCATGAAAAGCAGAGGAGCGCACAGGGTGCGCAACTCGAAAATCGCGGTGGTTGAATGAAAAAGTTGTCGGGCTGGTGTGACACCGGATCGTCGCGCAGAAATTCAAGCGTACGCATTGAACGCGACAGAACAAGAACACAAGAGCGAAATGAAACAAGAACAAGTGCAAGAAGATGTTGGATCTGCGCTGAATACTATTCCGACAACACCACGCAGCCACTCGGTTCTGTTTTCTCGAAAAATAGAAAGTAGCAAACCACTGCGGATTCCACGAGCGATCGTTCATGAGTCTTTCAACTACTATGCTTCTCCGTAATATTTCCCCTGGTACACTCGGCTGCGGTGAGACCTTCATTTTCAAAATGAACGCGAATTTCAAGCTTTGCAAGTTTCATATTTCCAGATTCATAATTTTCAAGTTTTAGTTTCCAGATTTTTTCGGTTTTTGGAATTTTTTAATTTATGAGGTTTCAAATGTAAAAGTTCCTGAATTTCCAAATCCCCAAATTTTTGTATCACAAAATCCCCAAATTTTCCAAATCCAATTCCCTAAATCAAAAATTCCACAAATGCCAAATTCCCCAGATCCCAATTTCCCCAAATACCAAATTTCCTAAATCCAAAATTCCCCAAATGCCAAATTCCCCAGATTCCAAATTCTCTATATCCAAAATTCTCGAGATTCCAAATTCCCTAGATCCAAAATTCTCCTAATGCCAAATTCCACAGATTCCAAATTCCCTAGATCCAAAATTCCCCGGATTCCACATTCCCTAGATCCAAAATTCCCCCAATACCAAATTCCCTAGATCCAAAATTCCCCCAATGCCAAATTCCACAGATTCCAAATTCCCCGGATTCCACATTCCCTAGATCCAAAATTCCCCCAATACCAAATTCCCTAGATCCGAAATTCCCCCAATGCCAAATTCCACAGATTCCAAATTCCCTAGATCCGAAATTCCCTCAACGCCAAATTCCACAGATTCCAAATTCCCTAGATCCAAAAATCCCCGGATTCCACATTCCCTAGATCCAAAATTCCCCCAATACCAAATTCCCTAGATCCAAAATTCCCCCAATACCAAATTCCCTAGATCCAAAATTTCCCCAATGCCAAATTCCACAGATTCCAAATTCCCCGGATTCCACATTCCCTAGATCCGAAATTCCCCCAATACCAAATTCCCTAGATCCGAAATTCCCCCAATGCCAAATTCCCCAGATTCCAAATTCCCTAGATCCGAAATTCCCCTAATGCCAAATTGCCCAGATTCCAAATTCCCTAGATCCGAAATTCCCCAATACCAAATCCCCCAGATCCCAAATTCCCTAGATCCGAAATTCCCCTAATGCCAAATTGCCCAGATTCCAAATTCCCTAGATCCGAAATTCCCCAATACCAAATCCCCCAGATCCCAAATTCCCTAGATTCGAAATTCCCCCAATGCCAAATTGCCCAGATTCCAAATTCCCCAAATCCCAAATTCCCTAGATCCCAAACTCTCCACATCCTAAATTCCCAACATTTCCAAATCTCCTCAAATCTCAAATTCCCTAGAACCCAAACTCCCCAGATCCCAAATTCCCGACATTTTCAAATCTCGAAATCTCCAAATGCAGTACTAAATACTTCGATATCTCTTATTTTAGGACAAAGTATTTTACATCGTACAGGAAGTGTACACGTTGTTGCTTGTAACTTTCATCAACTAGTCACTCTGAGTGTTTTAAATTCGTGCAACAAGAAAAGAACGACCGAACTTAACAGGCTCGACGATTCGATTCGAAAGGTTAATTATTTTCTAATTATAAATCGTGAGCGTGCAGAATCGGATAGAGATGGGTCATTTGACCGAGTGGTAGAAAGTAAACGTTATATCATCATAGGAATACCAATCGCCTTGGTGAAAAACCTTTATTCTGTTATTTTACGGTGGGTGATCAAATTACAGCCACTGCGCATTAAACATGACTTTCCAGTTTGTAACAGATAAAGCTACTAATTGTGCGTTTGCAATTTCTATACATGAATATTTCATGTATAGAAAAAATTGCTAAAGAGTATAAACGAGCTGCAATTTAGAAATTAATATCGGATAACTAGTTTCACATGTAATAATTCATTAAATTAAGGTGGTATAATTGTTCGTAGAAATCTGAGAAATATAATTTCATAAGCAAACAAGGGAGTACTTTTTTTGAGACTTGACTATTTAATGAGTTTCGATTGAACTGTCTTGCCTAGAGTCCCAATTAAGCCAGTTAATCGAATACTCGCTACACGGCTGTATTATAAATTCGTCATTGTAACGAGATAACACGTGGAATTTGTCGAACAATACCGCAGCAAAATATTCAACAAAGACAACCTGTTTCCTCGAAAATTTGCAACGCGTAAATTGCTGTTAATTACAGTGCTAATTGTGTGATTCTATACCTTTGCCACGTTAATTGCCGAGGAAAGAAATCGCAAACTGCGAACGATAAATTATGTTCGTAAGAACTGTGCAAAGAAGTGCTTTTCATGTCACGCTAGCTGTACGGCCTTTGTAGTACTACTGTACCTAATTTCAGGTTGCTAGCTTTAACCTTTTGAACTGAAAACACCGGTCTGACTGCCCTAGTGACTTCTATATTTCCGTTCTATACGCAGTTCATATTAATAATAAAATTATCATTTTAAATATATCTACAAAATACTAATAAAAAAATAACCTAACATTGCGCCAAAAGTGAATTGTAGTTTGATTAAATTGTAATAAAGTTAGTTTGTAAAGAACCTTGACATGGCACGAAAATTATAAAGCAAAAAAATTTTACCTTGTATGAAAAATAATAAAAAGAATGAGTATAATAAATAAATAAATTTTATTAATCAATGTGAAAAGTTAAAAATCATCCCACCAATAAAATTACTTTTATTGTAACTAAGAATACATAGAGATAAGTGATGAGTTTATTGGACGATGAAAGGTCAAATGCGTAGATCACAACGCAGTGTGAACGCAACTTTAACACGCTTGAACGAGATGAATTTGCGGAATGACAGCGCTGTGACACGCATGGGAAGACCTATCGGAAAAAGATGATCCAAGATTAGCGAACTAACCGTTGAAAGTAAGGGAGAAATTGGCTATCGGATTTCTCGGAGGGCAGAAAACGTTTAAAATGTCAACAAGGTCGAAAGGCCGGTCGAGTTAATTGGCGCATGAATGTCACGGCAAATTTTAATCGCCGCCATACAATGTAAGATCGGAGAAGATTTATCTTTGCAAGATAAATATAATTTATCTTTCGATTTTCGTATCGTTAAAGCAACCTTAAAACCATTATTTATACCTGCATAAACCATACAACGTATCGTTAATCAGATAGATACATAAAATTAGTCTTTATAGTCTTACAGTACTTATCTGACTTGTAGTGAAATCACAAGATTCATATAAATATTGAAACATCACTTTTCATTATCTGTCTCTTTTTAAAATATAAGGTTGGTACTTGTACATAACCTAGCAAGAAGCATTAAAATATCATGGTAACCTTTCAAAGAGACTGTGTAAATAATTCATTTGATTACACTCTTAAAAGTACAAAGCACATTATACCAAAGACGTTCAAAAAATAAACGGAGTCAATGTTTTTTTTAGGTTATGTATACTGCCAACCTCATACTTTTAAAGAGTCTAAAAACTGTACACTACCAAACAATAATACTGATACGACTTTAAAACAATTAGTATCAATATACAAAATTGATGACAACCTCGTCAATTTGAAAAGTACAGCGATAAAACTGATGCTGGGTACACGGTAAAACGAATGAGATATTTAATTGTACATTTTAAAAGGAAGCTAAGTACTTTGAAGTCTCCCTTGTGTTCGCGAGTACAATTGCAGTCATTAAGGTAATTGCAACTTTAATAAAGTGCAAAGCGAATTGCAACGTGTTTTTAGAAAGAAAACGAAAAGAAGAGTATCAAGACTGAAATATGTCAACAACCGTAAATCGATAATGCTGACGCATACACGCTCCGTACGAGCTAACGGTCCATTGATAAATCACTGGTTGGTAGGTAGGTGAAATTAAACGGTTCGCACGGAGTTGAAAGATTTACAAAAGCAAAATGTGAAAGGAAGGTTACGTTACCCGTTACGTTGTCTCCGCTTCTGTGGCACAAAGATCGGCTCCTGGGTTATTTACCCAGAGAATTATCGTCTCCGTTGTCCTAAACGTGCACGAGATATAAATTGCTAACACACGCGTAATCCGCGATAGGCGAAAACCTTCGGCAGCTCCTCGTCTTCGGCAAGAAAATCAGAGACATATAACGGAGTACTTCTCTTTCCACTGTCACTGTGAACTTGTTATTCGAACCGTGACCGGCCACGATCCACAAACGATCCCGATAGAGAGGTATACACGTACGCACAGAGTATAAAAGATACGTGGACTGGTCACGGAGAATGATTTTCGTCGGTTCGAGCTAGCGTCGGGAAAACCACCCCCTGCACAGCCGGCGCCCCAACAGCCATGTGCCGCCCTAAACCTCCGCCCATTGGCCCGAACAAATCATTCTACGGCTCCCGGTTTTTTCCACGAACAGTTTCGTTTGCACGCGAGATCGCGATCGGCGAGGAATTTCAAAATCGCACACGATTACAGCCGTTTCAGTGTCTGTTACGTTATCATGAACGATAACTGTGCACGACCCATCCCTGCGGGAGCTCACCGAGAAGGGGAAACGGGAAAAGACCGACTGACAAGACGTCACGTCTCCCGGGAGCGCTTCGATCTCACGAAACTCGCTATATCCATCGTACAACTGGCCGCGTGTCTCTGCATAACACTGGTCAATGCACCAGGGCCGACCGACAGCCCTTAAAATCGTTGTCGTAACGCACGAAACGCGAAAATACGCCGCGAAACAATTGCGCACCGACTTCACCCGCGAATCGAGAAAATGGCGTTGCCTGCTCTCTCACGCTAGTCCGCTCTAGCAATACCTCGAGCTACGTTGATTTTTTATCGTTGATCGCTAGCGCCGCTCATTCGATACGGACAAATAGCGCAACGTTGCGCGGGAAATTGGAAACGCTCATTTTTAGTTACGAATTGTTACACCCTAAGTATATGAACACATGGATGAACAAAAGACTTGAAATTCCACTTAATTCCATTTTCTCATGATAAGTACAGTCAGTACATTCTCTAAAAATCAGATGAAATGATCCTAAATTTTGTAATCAGTCTGCAAGCTTAAAAATCAGTACTGTACTAACAAAAATGGTACAAATGGTCAATTCAAATTATTATCTGATACCTGTATAAATGATTCGCATTTAAATGCAATATGCTGCCAAAACATTTAATCGCCTCTGGTATATTGGTATTACAATAGATAACAGAATATTTAGCATATATTAATTAATTAAAATAAAATTAATGAAACGTTAAAGATATACGTGGCGCCACTTGCCGAGGTGCGTTGTATTGAAAAATAAAATGGAAGATATACCGGTTTATCTGAATGATACCGCGCAATGTTTTAATTGTGTGACAAGTAAACGTTGTGTTTATTGTTGTGCAAATTGAGAATCCTTAGCCTAAAGCTATTAATAAATTAAAGAAGTTTTATAAATAGCAAAGAATTTAAGTGTACCATGGCTGACGAGGCAGAACAGGTAAATATGCCTGACTTGTAGTTTTAAATGCAAATCTAACCTATCATAACCTTACACATATTTTGTTTCAGGTACCAGCAATAAATGTTAAAGAACCATTAGATCTCATAAGATTAAGTCTTGATGAAAGAATATATGTTAAAATGAGAAATGAACGTGAATTACGCGGCAGATTGCATGTAAATATTTTTTTTACAGCTTTGGAATGTAATTGTTAAGTTACTTTATGTGCTTTATACGTATTAATTATGTTAAAAATATGTATTCCAGGCGTATGATCAGCATTTGAATATGGTATTAGGAGAAGCTGAAGAAACTGTAACTACGGTAGAAATAGACGAAGAAACTTATGAAGAAGTTTATCGTACTACCAAAAGAAATATTTCCATGCTCTTTGTTCGGGGTGATGGAGTGATTTTGGTCTCTCCACCTAGTATGAGAGCACCAATATAAGATTTATATTTATATTTAACAAATTTAAAAATTAAAAACAAGAAAATAGAACTTTTCTATATTAAAATATTGTTACATTTTGTATTGATAATACTTGACAAATGTGATATGAAACTCAGCAAGACAAAAAACTCAATTCTGATAGATACAAAAAAATGCAATATGTATGAGTACATGAATTTAATTCTGGTAAATCATATTAAAAGTGTATATACAATACAAACTTTTGCAGTACATCGCTATTTAAAGTATTCTTGCAATATTGATCTCAAAAACTTTCATGCACTATACCTTACTTCGCAATTTTGTAGAATGCGTATTGGCTGTATTTCCAATTGTTAATGTAGAGTCTCCAGTCTTCACTATTTGTGTCGTAAGATCTGAAATTCTTTGATCTTTGAGCTTTATCAAAGATTCTAGATGAGAGATTTTTTGATGCAGGGTACTTATAACTTCATTCTTTTCTTCCAATTCTTGTTTGAGTCGGACAAAAACGTGACGTGGAACAGTTTTATTTGCTATTTCCTCAGTATTAAGTACCGACGTAACTTCGTCTCAAATAGTAATATTTCATTTAAATAATTTTTCAACATTTCTTAGCAATTACTTTACTTCACTTACCACTCTTTGCATTTTCGTCATACTCAGAATATAAAGTGTTTCTATCATTGTTGCAATCTTTCAAAATTTTAGCTCGCAGATCGATAAGAACTTTTTCGATTACTCCGGGCTGCGAATTAGCCAATTGATTAATTAAATCCTTCCCCAATTTGATATCAAGTTTCGACAGTACTTTGCGATTTAATGTACACCAATTATCTATTTTCTTTGCGACACTATTTCCCGGAATATAATTATGTATGTCTACGTATTTAGGATAATATCGTTTCAAAAGCTCTGCCATGAAGACTAAAATTTATTAGACAAAGTTTTAATGTACGTAAAAAATTGAAAGGTCGTATAATAACACGACAATTTCTCGTCTTTACCACCATCAGAAAAATCTCGAGCTAAATTCTTCTTCGGTTTAGAGAATGTTATTTGTTCGATCCAAGCGTAGATTTCCCCGAGTTTGTCGCATGGCTCTGATTCTACGCTCATCTTTCTACGTTATTTGCAACAGGAAGAATCCGAGTATGACTTCTTTATACATTGAAATTTACGAACGTCATCGTTCTATATTTATGACGTTCTATCGGTCCCCAATTTTTATTGAACTGACGTAATTTGCATAGCATGCTCTTTGCGAATGCAACTTCACATTTTTCGAGTATTTTGAGATGCTTTTGTCACTACATGCATCTTGAAAACATATATTTTTTATAAAAGATTAGAAAAGATTACGGAACATTGTGAGGAGGTACATAAAATAAAGTCAAGTTAATTTTAATTTAAACTTCACTTTCCTCTGTCTCGATCATAGTATACATTGTAATAAATTAATTTGTGTAGCTATCAGATTGCTATATCATACTGTATTTTTATTTTGTAATTAATTTTCAAACGAGTGCGCGGTTTTGAAGCTGTAATGGCGCTCTCTTGTGGCGGTCGCAAAAATTCAATGATAAAAAATTGTTCTTATTTTTGAGTTTAACGTGAATGAATTATATAAAAAGAACATGATTGAAACAAATATTTTGAATAGTATTATTGACAGTATTATAAATAAATTAGGACTTTTAAAAATTATTAATGTTAATGATATAAGTAATTCATGATATTGTGTGTATTAAAATATAATATTGTACACCAAACAATTAAACATTAAATTTATTTATTTAAAAAGAATTTTCTGTCTAATTAGTTTTCCCAGTCATCGCTAGATGCCGCTGCCAGTACCGTTTTCAAAGTACGCATACGTTTAAAAATTCCTCACATTATTCAAACATGTTTTCCACGATTTTCCTGTCATTTTCAAAACACATACTTCTTATACTTAATGTCACTAAGTTCATATAATTCTCAAATCGAAAATAACTTTTAAAATAAATAAACCATAAATATAAAAATGAGCTCAGCTCTGAGGCAAAGGGTCTTAATTCCTCCAAGTTAAGATAAGAAATTTTGTTATCTCATACTGATTGATTTGGTTGTTCGAATGCCAATACTTTGACGACTGGGCGTTTCAGAATTTTTCAAATTTCTAACTGATGACAAACACCACATTTCAAAAGATAATTTATACCAGAGTCAAAATTTTCATTTTTCCAAAAAATTTAAGATTTAAGAATTATTAAATTTTAATTTACATTGACCACTAATGTGCAGTTGTGTACAGATTTACAAAAAGAAATAACGGTAAGATCAGATAATGTAAGTACATAATCCCCTTTGAAAGAATTGTCAGCTCCATAATTGATTGCACCATAGTACCGTCTTTTTACGATAACCTGACGTACGTGCTTTCTATGAACGTCGTTCAGAGATTCTCAGAATCGATCAGATTTAGCGTAAGAACGGGGCATGTCATACATGAAAGGTGTTTGAGGCGGTAAATTCGAGCCTGCGTTTGTGCGGTGATACGGCATTTATAGAAGGAGCGCACGCCCGGTGTTCCTTCGAAAACCTTGGAGGACCCGAAGCATCACACTCGCTTTCCGAGTAGCACGCTCCACGGACGTCCGAACAAATACTCACGTTTTCCACATTTCTCTTCGGCTTTCTCTGTCGATATTTATTCCATTCGAACGCGGTATTTACTCCATTCGAAGCAACGACACATTATAAACTCGGTTTACTCGTCGAATTAACGCGACTGAAAGTGATCATGCTCAGTGGTTAACAGGTGATCGTAAACTTGCATCGCATCGTAAAACTGCATTGGAAAGTGCGTTACGAGATCTCGGTTTAAAATTATAAAATTATCCGGTGTCATTCACTCGACAAATCATGGCCAGAAAGAGCAGGGGTAAGTAATTAAGTTTTACTCGTTATGTCATAAATTGTTAATTATATGCCTGTTGAAATTGTTTTACCGATAGCGGGAAAATCGATTTTTTTCCCCCGTCGAATCCTGCGACCTTCAAACGTCCTCTGCTCCAGATCTTTACAGAGACGCATTTCTTAGGTTAAAATTAGTTTCTGTATTTTGATTTCTAATATTAAACGCGTTAATCAGGGCTAAAGTTAAACGAAGAAAAGTTGCTACGCTTTTTTCTGATAACTGAAAGATGAAGCGTATGATGCAATTCAAAAGGTATAATGTACCGCGTGGTTGATGCAACTGTGATTGCACAGTTGGTGTATCGTGTCCTGTAATAAAATTACATGCAAATTTATTCGTGCGCAACTTTGTTTTTCGAAAAAATGAAATTTAAATATTTCTTTGGAACTTGCGTTAGGAAATATACTTGGCCAACTTAATCCACGCTTATTTTCTGTAATATATTTTTTTATTTCTTTTACAGAATTTTATTTCTTGGTACAGAATATTGTTATATCGCGATATCAGTTTTTTTTAGAAGTTTCGAAAGGTTTAATTATTTCTTTTGACAGTTCAACTTTGTGTTGACCTCTTAATCTGATGCTCATATCTTTTCTTATTCTTGCTTAAGAGCTGTGATACTCTATATTGTTCAAGAAGTTACATTATTTTTGATTTCTATAACAGAACATTTAAATACTTCAATAAAATATATATTTTTAAAAAACTGCATGTATTGAAAAATATTCTGAAGATTCTTAAAATAAAGTTGCATATAAGTTTGTTCATTTTTATGACTTAGATGAAAAGTACATAATATAAATTGTTGATAATTATAAATCGATAATGTTGATAATTGAATACATGAATTTTATTAATGGATCGATCTTGAATCAATTATTCCGCCGTTTTAATCATTGTATATCGGTAGCTTTTTATTTGACAAGCGCGTGAGCAGAAGATATTCTGGAACCACGTTTTATGTGTTTGTTGACCTATATTGCGACTGGAAATAAACGTTCGAAAAATTGTGTCCGAGTATAACAATTATAATAATTAACGAGGTCGTTCAATTCATCTCCATGACAACCCTTAAGTGCCTTTAATTTGATACCTGTCCACTTTTTCATAATTTAGCAACATATAAAAACTTTCAGTATTGAATGTTGCGAACAAATTTATCCACTTATGTTTCATCCACTTTGTTTTCCTAAAAACAACAAGTATCCTTTTGTTAGTACTAAAGACCTCTCACAGCGAATAAATGTGTAAATCTTGTATCGATTGCACATAGATAATTTGAAGTGTTTACATCTCTTCCTAAAATCCGTACAAGTGATTCGGATGAGATGATGCGCACTTAATTCAAATTCCTCTTAAAAATTCACTTTTCGAGTTATCTTGATTAGATAAGTTTTGACGTGCATTCGAGCGTTCAAGAACGAAGAATGCATGCAGTAGAATGTATGACACAAACTTTTGGAATGACCTATTAAACGATCCGTCCCTGGCTGTTAACCGCAAGAAACGAAGGAGTCGAAGACCCGAAGCACGTTCACCTGTGCTTCATGCTCATCGACACGTTCTCCACCATTCATAACTTGTACCTCGATTTCCCTTCGAAGGCATCGCCCTTTGAAACGAATCATGCTACTTCCAGCCATATGTTTTTACCTATTTATAGATATCTGGGACTTATTTACAGAAACCGGAGGGGTAGTGTTTCCGATACGGTACCTGATGGCGATCATGGGTTCTATCGGTCTCGCTATCATCTATGGATTCAAAGTCAACGTAAGCGTAGCAATTGTTGCAATGGTGAATCATACTGCCGTTAAATTATCCTCCACGTTGCATCAACTTGAATCTAATACGACTGCAATTGTGGAAGAATGTCAGCTCGATGATACTTCTAACACAATAAAGATTGTTAACGAGGTATATAACTTCGTCACAAACTTTTTCTATTAATACCTACGTTATGTTGTAAATATACTAATTAAGTAAAATAGTATAATATATAAATACTATACAAATACTATGCAAATTTTACATTCTGTACATTTGTTTACATTCAAATATACATTGACTTATTCAAACACGAGATCCTTAAAAAATGAATACCACTGCAAAAGAATTAATTTGAACATCGTTCGATTATAGGATGGACCTTTCATATGGAACGAACCTTTGCAAGGTCTCATTCTGTCTTCATATTTCTGGGGATACATGGCATCCCTGCTTCCGGGTGGTAGAATGGCAGAATTATTGTCAGCAAAATGGGTGATGAACGGATCGGTGCTCCTAAACGTTGTAGCCTCCATATTATCACCTGTTGCGGCGGAACTTCATTACTCTCTTTTCATCGTAATGAGAGTTATCCAGGGAATCGGTGGGGTTAGTATATTAAATACGGTAGACTCTCGTTATATTGCCGGTTGAGCGAGTTTGCATACTTAGATTCTTATGTAGATTAATGACCTACCATTATACAAGATCTACTATTAAACGCTGATAATAAGAGTCTACTATAATAATTATAATGGAGTATGCAGTATAACACAGTATAACAGAGTGTTACAGTAACGTTTTATATTGTAGGGTGTAACTTTCCCTGCCATGCATGTTATGATCGCTAAGTGGGCGCCGTCTAATGAAAGAAGTATTCTTGCTTCCATTGTTTATGCAGGTAAAATGATCTTCTTGTTATTTACAACTTTTACACATTTCTGTGATAAAGTGTTATATCTTATAATATAGTTGAAGTTGTTGTCATGATTACTGTAAAATATTTATCGATAGGAACTGCACTTGGTACCGTGATATCTATCCTCTTAACCGGGATACTAGCGGCGAATATGGAATGGAAATGGATATTCTACATCGAAGGATTGCTTTGTTTAATTTGGTGCACAGCTTGGTGGATAATGATCGCAGACAGTCCCGAAGAACAGACTAGATTTATTAGTCAGGAAGAGAAGGATTACATTCTGGAGTCTTTGGGTCATCAAGGAAACAATGGCGAACAAAAGGAGGTTCGTTAAAATGTAGCAATCATCTTCTAACAGATGTATTTTACTTCTTACTTAATTTTTCAGAAATTAGCAGTGCCATGGGGTGAGGTGTTGCGATCTAAACCATTCATGGCAATCTTAATCGCCCATTTCTGCAGTAATTTTGGGTGGTACATGTTGCTCATTGAATTACCCACCTTCATGAATCAAATATTGAAGTTCGATATGAGCTCGGTAAATATTATTAATTAAGACTTAATAATTATTTATTTGTACAATATAATCATTTCTGTCCACAGAATGCTGGTCTCTCTTCCATGCCATTCTTATGTATGTGGTTTTTCACTATGATCCTCAGCAAGACATTAGCTGTTGTACAAGATAAAGGTTTGATCACGGTGACGACGTCACGAAAAATTGCAACGATGCTCTGTAAGTTTGATAAGTGATCCTGTGCATGTTGTGAAGTGGAACTTTAGCTGGAGATTATTTGCAACATTTTTATTTCAGCATCTGTCGTCCCCATGATTTGTTTGATAGGAGTATCTTATGTTGGATGCAGTAGAACCTTAGCTGTTGCATTGATGACCATTGGAGTAACTTGCATTGGTGGAATGTATAGTGGATTCTTATCCAATCACATTGACATTGCTCCAAATTTCGCTGGAACCCTCGTTGCCATCACTAATTGTGTTGCTACTATACCTGGATTTGTGGTACCGATATTTGTAGGGAAATTGACACATGGAAACGTGAGTGTTCATCAAAGTATATGATTACTTATATTAGGGTTGTGAGAGAATATGTGTGAATATACATATGACTACATATCATCAAGAGCCATTTAATGTTTTACAGCAAACTATAGGAGCATGGAGAATTATATTCTTCACAACGGTCGTTTTATACATTGTCGAGGTAGTAGTTTATACTATTTTTGGAAGCGGCGAAGAACAACCGTGGAATAAAGCCAAAGTAGCTGACGAAGAGACGAGCGATCAAACATTGCCGCTGAAAGAAGATATTAAGAAATAAAGTCTATCTTAATGCATAATACTCATTCTAATTAGTTTCTTGTACATACAGTAGAATTATATTATTATTAATTTTAACTTCTTTCAACTTATATGTTACTTGACGAAAAATAAGTTTCTCATAAAAATTTCATTTACATTTCATGTTATTTATTATAATGATAATAAAAATAAGTACAAATAATTATAGAGTAAAATGCAGTTATATTAAATATGTTTAAAATGCTATAATATTATATACAACAATATTTATATTACAAGCGCAGGACTATAATTTTAATTACTTACTCTTGTACTTTTTCTATTTTACAAAAATACATTGGACCGCAATTGCTATTAACGGTAGGGATAATAATATGACCATATTTTAAATCGACTGTACCGAAACTATATACAGACTTCAAAGGTAACAATGCTTCAGACATATCTCTGCAAATATTACATAATTTGTAATGAAGAAATACGATATTATAATAGCAATAATTGATACGTGAGAAAATATATGAAGTACTTACTTCACTGCCATAACAGCACCAGTTTCTTCCCACACCTTTTTCAGTGCGACTTGTACAACACCATCATTTTGTATAGGGCTAAGAGTACACGTTGAATATACAACTGTACCTCCTACCATCACCAATTTGAATGCGTTTCTACAAAAATAAAATACTTGATTAAATATTGTAGAATGAAGAAACAGGTATATTACAACATAACATAAATATATATTTTATATACTCACGATAAAATTTCAGCTTGTATCTCTGGTATTTTCAATCTCTCTTTAATTCTTGACGGACTAAATATATTGTTCTCATCAGTCCGCAAAACATGTCTGTCTGTTGTGCAAGGCACATCAGCTAAGATCTAAAATGATTAATAAAGTTATTTATATACAAAATATTAACTAAATAGAATTAGATATTATAATTCACACCTTATTATAAACATTTTTCTCATCGATTGCTCTAGCATCCATTTCTGTTACAACAAACATGTTTTGTAATTCCGGTATATCTGAACCAAATTGCTGTATAACATCTTTTATCCTCCTTACTCTAGAATGTGAAACATCATTGGCGACTACTACTTGAGGTAAAAGTGTCTGCAAAATAGCTAAAGTTTTCCCACCAGGTGCTGCACACATATCAAGTACAACATCATTTGGCTGTATATCTAAGGCTAATACAGGAAGTATAGATCCAGCATCCATCAAATAATAATCTAAAGAAAAAGTCACTTACATTAGTAACATTTATATACATCATCAATAAAGTGTAGTCAAGTATACACAAATATTTATATATATACCTCGTACACCAGTAGTTCCTATTTTAGGATTTGGAAATCTACTGTTGTTACCTTTTTCATGTATGTATACATGTAAATGCTCTGGAAATGACAGAACAGATTCTTTTACTATATCTACTTTGAAATCTTGAGCTTTGGTGTAGAATTTATACTGATCAGATTCCAGAACCCAGTCATCCAAACCTGCAATATCCACTCATATAAATACAGCATTCTACTTTGAATGTTAAAGATGAGTAAAACTAACCCTTTATTTTTGTTGCAGGTACATATTCATGAAGTAAAGATAGATTTACATTTGGTTCAATAATGCGACTACTATCAATCTCAACTTCATTTAATTCTTGTTCTATAGATTGCAATTTTATTTCACTGGGGTCAGTGATCTGTGCTTCAGGTTTGGCAGCTCCTTCTGCCTTTAATACATCAATTATTTTCGAATGATCACCAGGAAAAAGTGCCTCAAGTTCTGCTAAATGAGCTTTTTCTACCAAATCATCTGTTACTTTATTGGGCTTTTGTGACTCAGTTTCTGACTCATTTTGTTTTTTCATTTGTTTCCTTCTTTCTATATCTTCTTTATAAACATCATATACATTTTTTAAATTTACTGCACCAAGTAACTAAAATAATTTATTTGATATTAAATATTATTAATTTTGATGCTCTTTTTGCAATAATAATGTACCTCTAAATCAGATTGAGCTTTAGCTGAATCACTGAAATTATTTACAACAGCCACATATTTATTACTTTTACCCAACAATACAGCACGTATATCTTCCCAAACTTTTCCATAAACAGTTGCATAAAAGTCATCAAAATGCTCTAATGCTTTGTCTATAGATGTTTTTCTTTTTTTAAGTACCGACTAAAAAAGAAAGTATATATTAATTTTATCATACCTTAAAATAGGTCAATTAAATAATTAAGCAATAGGAACATTAAATTTTGATATACTTATTAGCATTACATTCAAAGTATAAAGTTGATACAATAAATTGGAAATTACTTCATTATAGCAACATTTTAATCTGTTTTGAGGTCTTTTTGATTTATTACAAATAAATTTTATTATAAATAAAATCATACATGATAGTATTACAGATATTCATAAGTCAATAAATTAAGATTATACATGTGTTGTCATGAAGGCATAAACAAATGATTTATAAATTGTCAGTGATAATAAATTATTCCACACGTGTTATGATTGGATAACAAGTATATCGAAATATAACATTTTTATTCTGATAGCAAGGTTAGGAAAGTACAAACCCAGTGATGTTTTGGATTTTTATATCGAACAGGTATTTTCAACAACTGTCTTAATTTCAGCTTATCAACTAACAATACCATTTTTTTATATGTTTATAACTTATTTATTAGACTTAAATCTTAAGTTACTGTAACTTAGGTTATGTTTACAGTGATTCGAAAACATGTACTAGAAATATAGAGACAGAAGAAGGTATGCCAATTCCTAGTTTCATTGACTCTCGTGTTCTACTATAAATTCAAAACTTATAACATTCAAAACTCAATATTTTTTAATTTAAATTTTACAAATTCGAGAATTTATAAATCTGAAAAATTGTGAGTTTAAAATTTCTATGTTTTTCAATCTTTAAATTTGAATGTTTCAAATGTCTGAATTTCTAAGATTGGAAAATTTGAAATTTGTTTCAAACTTCTAAATTTGAAGAAGTTTCTGGAAACCTCTAAGAAGTAATGATTTTATTTCTCCTCCACACGTCGGTCATCTGAATCTTCCGCTTCACCCCTGTATCCCCAGATCCATATTCAAATCGAAAGAAACGGGCAAAGAGCGCGCGAAGGTAAAATCCCAAATATTATCGGTAGATGTCGTTGTCAGTGCTTAAATTTTCTTTGGAATAACACAAGAAGTGGTCGACGTCGATTAACCGTTAGTGAGAGCGGTGCAAAAGAAGAAGGGCGTGAACCGGTGTGAACTGCAGGCACAGGTGAAACAGGACAACCGACGAATCCACGAGTTACGGTACTACCGCTACCACTTGACTAACATTGGACGTCACACCTCTTTTTTTATCAGTCAAGCGTTTTATTTTTGCGCAACGCCGTTCTTTCCCTACTTTGCCGACTTCCTTTATCACGATCTACAGCATGGACCCGGGAAACCACCTAAACAGGTACATGCATGTTACGTACACACGGTGCGTATCAAAACTATATATTATCAAATACGAACGACAAGGAAGCGACGTATTTGTCGTGACATCGAGATGAGAAACGTGTCGAGCAAGACAGAGCGAAATGGGGATGGTGGGGATGGGGACGAGCACATCTTTGTGCTCCCCTCTTGTGAAGGCGCTCGTGTGCTGTGAAACGTGGCTGTTTCGAAAGTTTCTACTCGAAGAGCCTATTTTAGATGCTATAAACCATTTCGACTTGTAAATCATTTTCGAAGGTGTACGAACCTCTATTAACCCGAACAATTATATTGGAACGTACCCCAAGGTCCTCCGCATCGTGATTTACGACCTTTTAACGAACTTTTTTTATTTCTACAGAGAAGTGTAGATTACTTTCAAGAAAATGGCGATGGGGAGAAAGGCCCCGTTAGAGTCTTGGCTGGTACCGTTTCAAATTATAATTTTTCGGATTTAATTAGAGTTTTTGGAATTCGGGGATTTGAATATTTGGGGGGTTTGGAAGTTTCGGTATTCGAGAGTTTAGTTTAGGCGTTTGAGTACTTGGAAAATTGGCGAATTTACAAATTTAATGATTTATGGATTTGGAAACTGGGGTGTTAGGGTTTGAAAATTTGACAATACGATGATAAGGAAATTTGGGATCTCGAGAATCTTCAGATTTCTCTAAAATCAAAGGAAGATAGCGGGGGCTCCTCCCCCTACATCTCCGAAGGAAGTTATCGTAGCATCCGAGCGTAGTACCGCGACGGTTATAATTATAATCAAAGTGAAAAGTGTAGGATAGAATGGTTGCAAAGCGTCTGGTAGCGTTTTGGACGAGGAGCGTAAACGGAGAATCGAGTGAGGCCAACGTGATAATCTTGTTACCCTCGAAACGCGTACAAGATACCGGTGAAAGTCTCCACTGTACGGTAGACGCGAGTTCAGTGTTCTCGAGGGGAACGAAAGGAGAACGTGGTCGCGCAGGAGATCAGCGCTCTTTTGCTCGGTGAAGATCGGCTAAGTCCATGGGGTGCGGTATACCCTGTGCCGTGTCTCGCACACGTCGTCTCCGTTATATACTTTCGTGTGTTCATTGTCACGCATACAGAAACTCTTCCTCTCGATGAATCTCGACGACCCGAATCGCTCGACGGCGAAGCTGGTTTCGTGGATCTCTTCATGAGAGGCACGTCGTACGCGATTTGTCGGGGCACGGGGTGTGACGGGGACTCGAGGGATCGTAAAGGCAATGCACTGTAAGGAGCTCACGACGACTATACCCTCCCCCCGCCCCTCGCGGCCTCCTCCCTCTCGTTCTCTCGCCACCGTCCCTTTCTCTCCCTTCTTTCTTTGCTCCCTCTCTCCCTCCCTCCCCGTCTCTCTTTCTTTCCCTCGTTCTTTCTCCCTCTCCCTTTCTCTCTGTCCCTCTTATCAGAGAACCTCGACTGTACGACCTCACTCGTACTCTCTTTCTCTTTCTCTCTCTTTCTCTCTCTCTTTTTTTTTGTCTCTCTCTTTCTCTCCCTCTCTCGTTCTATTACTCGCTCGGCTGATCTCTCGAGGAGGGCGCGTTAGGGCGCTCGCCAGCCAGCCAACCAACCAGCCAGCCACTCGTGCATCTTAAACGCTTCTGATTCGTGCGCGTTTCGAAATTTCGTACCGATAGGAAATCTGCCCCCGTGGTACAAGCTCCTCGACGAGCGTTTGCGCGAAAGGAAACAGCGAGGCCAAAGGACTCGGAAGTTACGACATCCGGTACACGATACTACCGTTTCCTGTCTCTCGTGACCCTTGGTCCCGCTTCGTCTAGCCCACGTGACCCCGCACCGACGACTGACGCAATTTCGATTGAACGCGCGCGCCTCGCTACGTCAAACGAGTGCCATCGCGCCCACGTAACGTGCATACACTTTATCGGCGCGCCACTTTTGAAATTCTACCCGAGTCGAACCCTCTCGACTTGGATGGAACTATGCCGCTCACCGCGATTCATGGAACATTGCGGGGACGACGGAAACTTTAATTCGCTCGCTGGACAAGGTCCCAGCTAACAGAGTTACAGAAACATATTTGCACATTTGAAGATTTAAATATTTGCAAAGTTTTGGGTTTAGTAATTTTGATGATCGAATATTGAACATAAGGAGGTCCTATATTTTGGAACTTGTAAATATATAAATCGACAGGGACTTAGATCTTGAAATGATTAAATATTCAAATTCCAAAGTCTCACATTTATCAACCTAACCGCAGTACCCAAATTTTGTATCATTCCCAAATTTCGACGTCTCTAAAAATTTCTCTAATACTAAAATATCCAAATGTCCTAAAAATGTGTAAATGTTAAAGATGAGTAAACGCAGACGGTACCTCACAATTTTCCCTATACAAAGTTGCACCGAAATATACGTGGAAGTCTTTTGTGCGACCATGATCAATGTATCCTCGTGAGAATTTCGTGATCCACAAATCCTCGTGAATAACTCCAGCACAGTGGTTGATTTTCTCTTTTAAAATGATTGTATTCGCCGTCGTCGTCGCGGATGGTTACATTCACCGTCGCGAGCGATTGTCTAGGATAGAAGAACGCATGCGCGACAGCTCGGCTCGATCAAAAACCCTACGACGATAACAGTCGAGGGATTCACTCTGATTCGAAGGTTTTTTTTCGTTGTCACCATCCTACGCTTCGCGCGGAGCCGAGCCTCCCGTCACGTGCATGCATGCGTGCACGCGTGCACCGCGCGGAGAGTACGTACATGCGGGGTCGTTGTACGGGCAGGGGGTACCGAGGACAACAGTAACGACTGCACCAACCCACTTGTCCCGACCCTATACAAGTCACGTGCACGTACAGTGCTCGGCAATAATGGTCCCCAGAGGGTGTGACCTATTCTATATGCTGGATTTTCTCCATTGCGATCGGCGAACTTGCTGGTACCAACATTGGTACCGCGACGCCCTCTATGGTAATCTGCCAACACCGCTTTCTTTTCACGGTGTTTATTCTTTTCATAAGCTGTTTTGTTTTTAGCTTTAATTTGGAGGTGTAGGTTTAATCTGGTAGTTGTAGATTGATATATTGGCGAAAACACTGGGTTGTCATTCTATGAGTATTAGTTCTGGGTCTTTAACTAAAACTACCAAACCGGTCAAATGCTCCACAAGTTTCTTATAAAATACATATTTTGTTACATTCCTTGAAATCAGCATTGATTTTCATCAAGATAAAGAATAAACATGTGTCGTTTGTTTATTTATTTTTTAACTTCATCTTAGGTACACATTATATGTCGGTAGGTTTAGTGTTAATTAGATGGTAATTAGGGAAGACTTCTCCTTAAAATGGGAATTGGGTACCCTCATGTGAGGGAGGATTTGTAGACTTCATATTAGAAGCCTAGAAATTTTCGAAGTTGTAATCTGCAAATTTTTAACTTTGCCCAGTAAGGGACCCACCTTTCAACTCCCTAATACTCAAAGTTCCAAATTTCCAATTTTTTAAGTTCCAAAATTTAAACACCTAAATTGCCATTTCCCAAAAAATACTAATATAATATCATACCAATTCTCAATGTCCTTATACACTCTTAATCCTGTACGTAAAGCAACCTACATATGGTCACATATTCCAAACGTCTCTTCCCAAAGAAATAATATTTCGAAATAGCCCTTCACTTCCCAAAGTAATAATATTTCCTCAATGATATCCCCACTATAAAAATTAAATATTTCTGACTTTACAAATATTAACCTGCATATTAAAATATCGACCCACTCCTGCACATAACAATATAAAATACCTGGAAGGTCTAATAATAAATTGAACGCAGAGACACATTGTGGCAAAGTATCATCGGGCGACCGGCATTAGTTGCCGAACGAATTTAGCGTGGTGAGGTCCGAGTCGTTCAAATATTTTGAGCCCCTGACTCGAGATATTCTCTCTCAGCTCGTGGATTGCGAAATACGCGGCTCGGACGGTGCCGGACGATGTACGAGGACGAAAGTAGGTAGGTAGGTAGGTAGGTGGGCAGACGGAAGTCAGTTTAACGGTATCACCTGAGAGCTCACTCAGCCTTCGATCCTTACGCGTGGAATGGGGTTTCACGGAATTCGTAGTTTTCTCTGGACGTTCTTCTCCGCGTTGGTCGTTTTATTTTTTTGTCATTCGTTTTTTACGTCTTTCGTTGCCATCTACGCCCACCTGCGAGGACGATGGAATTTTCGAGTCGCTTTAGGGACTATCACTGTTACCGACTCCGTCGTTGCACGCCCACCCAGGCGAGTTTAGAAGAGAGCATCATAGAACGATACGAGGAGGGAAAAATTGTAGTAGTACATTGTAAATTGCGATTGAGGTCTTAGAGTCCTAGAGGGTGGAATTTTACTCTTTGCGCTGCGGTGGGCAAGATCTTCGTGGTCGTTCGATAACTAATAAAATACATAGCTAGGAAGTTCTCTGTCCGTCTTATTGTCAGTTTTGATAGTTAACAGATTTGGAGGACAATTTCAGTTCCAAAATTTATACATTTAGGATTTTGGAATTTAAAAATGCACAAACTTGAAGATTTGCAAACATGAACATATATAGACTTGAAAAGCTAAAGTTTGAGGATTTTAAAATTTAAAAAATTGTCAATAGTTTGAACACGTGTAAAACTTAAAAATTTGAAGACTTGATTGAACAAAGCAACATTGTAAAGAGCAAGTATACACCCTTGATCCCTAAAACTGGAAGGAAGTAATAAAAAGCTCCTGCCGTAAATTACTCGTCGTTCGAAGGAAGTCTATATTGCCTCTAACTGTACCCGTTCCCCTTACACAACTCGGTACGTAATCTTCCCTGTTTGGTAAGCAGCGGAGCAACAGCATCAGCTTCGAGGAAAGACTTTCGTTAATTTGCTCCAGTTTTGGACCGTTAGCACGGATAAGTTGAAGGGGAACACGGAAGGATCAAGCAAAGCGCAACCCCAGGCCGCGAACGAGTAGAAAAGCCTCCATAAAACGTCGAGAAGATGAGCAGGATGCAGTGGACGTAGCCTGACGTAATGCAGTGTGGGAGCGGCGTAGTACTGGGGGAGGGTCAATGACCTCGTCCCTGACGATCACTGTTCCCCAACAACCCTGTATAGTTAACAGCGATTCTACCTTTTCTACGAAATCTTGGGGCGCTGAGAATTTAGGGATGTGGTAATTTTGAGAGGTATGGAGTTTTGGAGTTTGAGATTTGGAGGTGTAGAGAGTTGGGGAGACAGGAATTTGGGGATATAGGGATTTGGAGATATGGAAATATGGGGATGTAGGAGTTTGGGGACGTGGTAATTTGGGGACGTGGTAATTTAGGGACGTGGTAATTTGGGGACGTAGGAATTTGGGGACGTGGGAATTTGGGGACGTAGGAATTTGGGGACGTAGGGATTTGGAGATATAGAGATTTGGGGACGTAGGGATTTGGAGATATAGAGATTTGGGGACGTAGGAATTTGGGGACGTGGTAATTTGGGGACGTGGTTATTTCAGGACGTAGGAATTTGGGGACGTGGTAATTTGGAGATATAGAGATTTGGGGACGTAGGAATTTGGAGACGTGGTAATTTGGAGACGTGGTAATTTGGGGACGTGGTAATTTGGGGACGTGGTAATTTGGGGACGTGGTAATTTGGAGATATAGAGATTTGGGGACGTAGGAATTTGGGGACGTGGTAATTTGGGGACGTGGTAATTTGGGGACGTAGTAATTTGAGGATGTGGTAATTTGGGGACGTGGTAATTTGGGGACGTAGGGATTTGGAGATATAGAGATTTGGGAACGTAGGAATTTGGGGACGTGGTAATTTGGGGACATAGGAATTTGGGGACGTGGTAATTTGGGGACGTAGGAATTTGGAGACGTGCTAATTTGGGGACGTGGTAATTTGGGGACGTGGTAATTTGGGGACGTAGGGATTTGGAGATATAGAGATTTGGGAACGTAGGAATTTGGGGACGTGGTAATTTGGGGATGTGGTAATTTAGGGACGTGGTCATTTGGGAATGTAGTAACTTGGGAACGTAGAAATTTGGGGACGTGGTAATTTGAGGACGTGGTAATTTAAAGACGTGATTTGGAGATATAGAGATTTGAAGATATAAAGACTTGTAAACTTCCGAATTTGATCTTATAGAATTTTGTGGACTTCAAGAATTCAGGTCATAGTGAAGTTTAGAATTTCAGAACATAGGACTAAAGATACAGGAATTTGAGGACAGAAATTTCAGAATCCCAGGCGAATACCTGCCTATGATCTATGACTGAAAAATTTAAGGGACAATGGCTTTGAACAGTACAGGGAGACGCTATCGAAGCCATAAGAGAGATTTAATTCTGCTTTTATCGATTCATCGAGTTCACCATTGGCGTAGTAGGACTTTTGTGTTGAGGGGTGTCTTTAAATCGCCACGTGTTAAATTGCATCGCCTACAGGTGTGAATATGCAGAGTTAATTACAAATTTCCAAATTTGTGAGATAAATTTAGAAATTGAGTATAAATCAATAACTGTCCCCTATTCGCCTAGAAAAAGCTATCAAGCTTGCGAGTATACACGTGTTGAGTAAATCCAAGGCAATGCCCTTCTGTAAGGATGATAATAGGAGATTGAGAGATATTTCCTTATCGTTCGACGATACCATAAGAAAATGAAACGATATCGCTATTCTTCATTTTGATATTGACGTTTCTAAAGATAACCTCGCATTCTCTATTACTTATTTTGATCCATTCTATCCTTTAACCATAAATGTTTAGTGTAAGGACTACAAATTTTAGAAACCAAAGTACAATTTTTTATGCAGAAATTATTTATAAAATTATTTTATATATTTGACAATACTCCATAAGTTTAAAAATCATCCCCTAAAAAATTTTCATTTGAAACAGCTACCTAACCTTAACTGTTCATCTTATAATTTCAGGAGGGTTTCCTTTAAAATAAAAAATGATAATTCCTATTTTATCATCCTAAATATTGAATGAATACTTTTTTATATACAATATTTAATTAAGTCTAATCTTTAAATTATATCTACAAATAAATAGTAACCTTGAAACGGATTCAACAATGATCTCAGAAGGAATTTGTTTATGACTACTACAAACACATATTTATAACTAAAACTATACCGCAGCTACAAGGAGTGAAATGTTAAATAAATCTTTGCTGCGTGCAGATAACGTCGAGTCCCTGTCCCGTTCGCAACCGGTGCGTTCTCCGTTTTGCTTTTGGACGATCTCCAAACGATTACGTCACTCTTAATTCCCGACTAATCCTCGTTATAATCTCGCAGGCGGACTCGCGAGCGTATAGACGGGTCTTGCCGTAATTATGGGGATTCCCTAAACGATTGTTAGCAAACAAAGGTAGTATGGTTAGTTGGTGGACCAAAGGGAGCCGCTGGTGATGGTGCAGCTACAGCAACAACCTGTTGCAACCACCCCGACACGCCATAGCCAGCGGGAGACGTCCGACAGGTCCGCAGCTGAGAAACTGCGTAGCCACTGGCAGCCATGTTTCTTCTGCGAATTTAACAAACAGCTACAAAGTGTTTCGACGTTGTTCGGAACATTGTACGACCACTCGATTCTTTGTAACAATCGTCAAATGATGTCTTCGTTCAAACCTGCTTGCAGAAAATGCGAATTTCGATCGCGAGAGAACAGGTGCAAAGGTATCTTGTATGTGGAGTGGCATCGGTAATCCTATTTCGAGTAATCCTCGACTCTGGCACGCTACCCTCGTCCACACAATACGGGTTTAGGTCTTTTTGAATCGAATTGAAATTGACTTTGCCTCTGCTACCTGTCTACCTGCTTACCTGCCGCCTCTCAGGGTGAGGAGAGGGACGTGAAATGAAAGGAAACACGGGGGACAGAGAGGCAGTGAACGAACAAAGGGCGTATTCACGCGTCAGAAGTCACCGCAGCGTAACGATAGGGTGGTCCATGGAGAGACCTATAGGACCTACTTTGGTATTTCTCTGGCATACCACTTGTCGCGCATTTATTCTTCTCGCTTCACGGACTTTACTATGTCCTACGTACGTGACTGTTGCTCCGTAACTGAATGTTACTTTCAACGAAACACTATTCTACAAAATTTTCATATCCCATTATCGGGGAGGTCCAAGAATCTAGGGATATAGATTTTTACAAATACAGGGACACATCTACAAGGACTACGAATATAGAAGCATGGAGAAATACAGTCCGAGTATAATACGTCTGAGAATGTAGAGAATATGGAAATCCAAGGACAATATATCTAGGGACGTACAGATCTGTTAAGATCTAGAGATGTAGAGACCTAGATACAATACACATTATTTATGAATACGTCCAAATATAACGCAGCCATGGTATCTAGAACAACGCGCACAGGGTACTTAATTGAAAAACATATTACGATTTTCTGTACGAAATACCGTACACCATAAAACGAAAAAAAAGATAGGGCTGAAAAGGAACGAGAGAAAAGTCAAGTCTTTAGTAGGTCAACGGCGATGTTGTTCCTTCCCTTCGAAGATTACGTCATCGCGCCTCCCAACTCGCGCCCGGACAGCCAACACTGTACGTATCGTGGCCGCTGGTGTATGTGAAGATATGTCATACATGTGTACCAACTCTGTTCCTACGTGTGTACTTGACCACCCACCCGTCCACCCACTTACAGAACTATGGCTACGTTTTAACATACCAGGTATCAGTCACGTTTGAATTCGTGTTCGAGCTTCGCAACGTTAGAAATTCGATCTTGATAAAGGAAAAACCATGACCATCGAGTGCAAAACCATCCACGAAAACGCCACTGGGATCGTGAAATTTCGATCCCGATTTCCTGAGCGTGTAACGTCGATTTCCAGCGTGACACGAGGGTTTACGAACGTTTCTATGCGTGTGACTACTGAAAAGGAACAACAGGGAGGAACGGTGGGAGAGGTATGCGGGTCGGGGTCGAGTCATGCATATCGATGACGACTCGTATGAATTTTTCATACTCTCCTACAATTTGAAAAGCGGTTCGGTCGTTTATGATTCTATAAACCCAATGACCCCTGCGAAGGATCTGCATCACGATCTCCGTACGGCTGCATGGTCATGAACCGCTCCGAAGTAACCGAGTTGGTTTCGACCCGAAGATTCACGTGCACGCGTTTCTTCCTCTTCGTACGTAACGATTCGCCATTGATAGCCGCCATTAGAAAAATCACGTTCATTCGCGGAGCAGAGTGAAAGAAAATGGGAAAGGAAAATGAAAGGAGCCGGCGACGGTTTCGACGAGACGGAGGGAGGGTTCGGTGGTGGGGGTTAGGTAACAAAGTTGGGGTGCAAAGAGAGGTTGGTAAGAAAGAGAGAAGCGACGAGTGAAAGATATTGGTAATCGAGGAATCCGGGAACCCAGAACCGTTCGAACGGTTGGCTGCCGCAGACGCAAGGTCGTTGTCCTTGGGGGATCAACGACCCCTCGATGAGGGATGCCGTGGTGGGGATATATATACACCTCCCCATCCATGACGCCGCCGTCTGGGTATAAGGGCGCCTCCAGGTTGGGTTAGAGCTAGGGTTAGATTTAGAAGTCAGGAATAGGGATGCGGATAGTCACGTAGGTACACGGATAGATAGCCGGGTAGTAGGTGGGAAGTAGGATGAAGAGGCGACGGGGAGACGGGATGACGGCAGAGGGAAAAAAGCTGAAAGGCAGCCCGGGGATAGAAAGTCCATGTTGGGTGGTAAGGCGGGAGAGCGTCGTGAGAGAAGCGTAGGGATAGAAAACGTGGAAGGCAGGTTCGTAGCCGAAAACGGGGTACCCCAGGACCCACCATGCCTTCCTCGTGGGGGTAGAAACTTTTATCTTTCGGTCCAAGTGTCCGTAACCACCTGTTGGGGTGGTGAATCCGCTCCAAACCCACTTAAGATCTCGCACACCAGCCCTTTATTTTCGACCTCGGTTCGTTTCGAATATCCCCCTGCTCTGTTCGTTTCTATACCGCTGTTTTCAAACGCACTCAAGTCCGGATATATGACCACCGGACCGTGTATGGTCAAATGCACCGAGAGGTGAATTTCCGAGAATTGATCGATGTCTAATTACTTTCATACCTTAGTTCCTATTAAACTAGCATTCGTAGAACATGGCTGCACAAAGTCTTTACCGACTAATTAATCTACTGTGCAGTCATTGTCACGCTGTTGTTTACATGAAAATTCTTACATGAAAAAATCTTAATATTTAAAAAATACATCCAGGGTGAGGAACTAATAAATTCATCCAATTTTGGAGGTACTTAACATCATTAAACATATAGCTGAAACTAGTAAGTGTCCCAATAAGCCTCCATATCAAATTTTACAATAAATTAAAAATTCGTTCTACAACTCATGGATGGAAGGTGTCTTAAAACATGTACGTTGCAAACACGTTTATTTTAAGATATATAGCGTGCTGTGCGATTGATACAATTAAAGGGCGATTCATAATAAAAACGCTGAAACAGAGCTCCATTCCGAACACGCAACACGTGACGAGTGTGATGTTCAGAAGCACACCCTTTAACAGAAATCGACAACCATTAAAGCAAAGCCTTGTAATATAATAACTTGCGTTAAGTTCTCGATATTTCATTACGATGTTCAATGTACACTCGTTAAATCTGTTTTACAACTCGTAAGAACGATATACAAGTATATATAGTTCGGCAGTTTCCCTGACCGGTGATCGTAATGTCTGTTTCTGTCATAAGAGATTAAATTTCATTAACCCTCATTTCGCAGCTTTTATTTTGTTTCTACATTTATCGCCACTTATCACGGTTGCCTTATCCTCATCGTGGGTTCTGCAGGTACCGATAAACACAGCGTGTGTGCGACACTTTGGAACACCGAACGGTACAGTCGGTTCGAGGAATATAGTGTGGTCGTCAATTAACATGGGGGTTATAGTCATAATTGTGAAAGTGTACTGGACTTTTAGGATGTTAGACGTTTGAGATTTTAGGAGGTTAAGATTTTAGGATTTCAGAACTTTAGTACATTGAATCTTTCATGTTTTGAAATTTTTGGAGTTCGGGTCTTTGGAACTTGAGTTTTTAGAACTTGAATATTTTTAGAATCTTAAAATTTTTGATCTTTGAGTTTCGTAGTACTTTGGAACATCGAAATTTTAAGATCTTGGGATTTAGAAATTTTGAAATGGTAGAATGGATGCTTTGAGGTAGTAGATTTACGATCGCACTATATCCCCCGAAGCACCTATACAAAGAACGAAGAAAGTAAATGTGTTTACGATGCAGTAAGGTTTGTTTTCGTTGTTTGAAAATTACCATTCAAGTGATGAGAGTAAATGATGGTATCGACGGATATATAAGAGTTGTTGCGAGGCACTGGTTTGGTCCTTCCGTTTTTGTGCGTCGCTCCCGAGGCAATTGAACAGGAAGTGTTTCTTGCAAGGTACCTGCCGCCGGAAGGAGCCGAACCGAAGGTGTCACGGTCCGTAAGGGCCGTGAGAGTGCAGGACGATAGGTGGATCCTTTCTGGACACAGCAGAGCAGAGCAGGGCAGGCGAGGCCAGGGAGCAATGTCCCTTCGAGTCATCCCCTTCCTAACGTATATGTAAGGTATGCACGCCGTTACTCGCCTCCACGGTTACTGACTCTTTTTATCGAACGACGGAATCTTCTACGATTCCTTTCTAACTTTCCCCTTTGAAACGTTAACCCTCTTCCCCTGTTAGTGCGGCATGAATTTCCCGAAACCGCCTGCTCGGCCAGTTTTAAGAGGAGGAAAATCACGATGGTTGGACGCGAGAGTCCGGCAACGTTCTTTACCGTTATTCATTAGTTACAGTTTGAGTATTCCGCTTACTAATCGGACGTTTCTCCGTGAGAATCCGAGTAAAACGGAATAAAGCGAACGACTAAAACGTCGGGTAGAGGAACAACGGCCTACCGTTTCCTTCTGGCCGTGGTTTCTCGGAATATCCTTTGCGGTCGACGATGGATAAGGATATCTGCTTTGAACTCTGAACAGGCAACCGTCCAGTCGAGTCATGCTCTGCCAGGAACTCGGTGAAATCTCATCGGCATATCTCGCTCTTTCTATTTGCGTTGACCTTAAAAACTCGAGGTTGACCTTATGGAAGGGCCGCTCGTCAATCATCATGGGGAACCACTGTACTTTCCGGAGCAAATAGGAAAAATATCGTTTACGCCTCTTAGGGTGTAGCTGGCTTGATAAGATAGTCACTGCTGTCGCAGCGCGACACTGTGGATGTATGTATTTACGTATACACGTGTGTGTATGTGTACGTGATATTAAGGAAGGAGATAGAGAAAGACACGGTTTCATTCTCTGCTGTACCTATCGTGTCGTTTTTCCACGTCACCTTCGTGCATCGAGTTTCCACACTGAAGTTTTGTTCGCCGCGCAAACTGTATAAACTCTGTCGAACAAGAAGGAAAAAGAAAAAAAGGTACGAAGAAAAAGGTAACGTCCTCGAAAACCGTATGTCATTATTGAACGACGAAGCAAAAACGAACGACGAACGCCCTATATCCAACATCTCCGTCTGTCTTTCCATCTCTTCAATAGTCCTAATTAGGTACATACAGTATACACATAAGGCTGTATTGCGACATACCAGTACCGTTCCAACTGGAAACCATATGCGACGGGGGGTTAAGTGTCGTCTTAACCTCCTTTCGGTATTTGGATTCTTAAATCGACTTCGATGGCTTATCAAAAAATTACCCATTTCTATTTCTTACAATCTGAACCGTGCACGACTAACATTATCTTGGGGTTTTCTTAGGAAAAATGAGAGCAGGGTACCCACCATTTTTCATTAGCCTTTAGTCACATTTGAGAACATTCTCAAAAATTTGAGAAGTTGAGTTAGGAAATTAAATTTGTTAATCTATAAGCTTGAATACTTGCAATTTTGTACACCCGATTTAAAGTACGGAAGTTAAAAAATTTTTAAGTATGCACACCTATCATCTCAAAATCGAAAAAAAGCGACGTGCTATTAATTTTTGTTATGAAGTAAAACACCCAGTATGGTCCAACAATAAATATTTATGTATCTGTCCGCCCCACTTCATGCTTTATTACAAATTACAATCGTTTCTGATTCGGAGATACGTTATTGGTATATGTTACAACCACGCTAAAAATACACCGTAACCCGTCACCCTTGACCATGTGATTAGCAACGCTCCACCTTCGACGTTAAGAAGGTAAAGTGTATGTAAATTGTAATGCAAATTCACATATGGCAGTCTTAACATAAATAAGTGGGTAACCAGTCGTCAAATTTCCGTGTTCGCGCGTTGCACAACCAACGTATATACCGAAAATGCTGCGATTGACAAAGTTTTCGTTTCAAAAGAATGTTTGGTCACCAACGAAATAACAGATTTTGTAACGAAATATTCGAATACTCTTCTACAACGACGTACACCGCGTTACTTATAAAACTGAAAAAATATAATAAGTAAAGTAGGAAAAGGAGTAAGTTACATCGATATTATTTCGTTTGAATTTGTCGAAAGCGGTCCGACATAACGCTAGAGACAGCTCGCTGCCAAGTGTACATTGAGATATACAGAAATCGAGAGCACATCCCTGATCTTAATTATAACATTGTGGTCATAGTGGTGGCGGGCAGAGAACCGCGCAAGTGGCTTTTCGAGTATGAAAGGATCGTTGTGCCATAGATATAACGGGGAGCCACGAGGCTTAAAGGCAAGGCAAGGGCTTGGCTTTAGTTAAGAAGTCGGTTGGCCGTCGAACGACGTTGCTAGCCGTTTCTCAACCCTTTCGTAGTTACGTCACGTTAAAAAAGCTATTTGGGGTCAACACCCCGCTGCAGCGACACGTGTAGTACTCCTCGACTCTGTCTCTCCGTCCTCCCTCGACCCTCTCCGCCGTCCTCTTTTCCCTGGTATATGAAGCCAGCCGTCTCCTCTCTGCCTACTCCTCGCGGCTCGGGACGCCATTGCTGCCACCTCCTCCGATAGTATCCCTTCTACTCGCCTTAGTTTCCACTGGATTTCTAAGTTCCCTAGATACTAGCCGGGGCCCTGTTCTAGCCGCGAACGACGTTCCACAGCCATTTCACGGACCGAACGTCGCGGCTATCAACCAACGTACGGTTCAAGGCTGCCGAAGATCAAGGGACTACGGTCGACACCCTGTTTATTCATGAGATTGCGCATTCGCCAGCCTAACAAATAGTCTTCGGCGTCGTAAAAAAAAAACGGGGACGATGATTTCCCTTTCTTTTAATCGTTCGAATTTCATTAACTCGCTCGTACGTAGGCGTATGGACGTTGTAAATTAAGGGAAAACCGTGATTTCTGATAAGATAAGGTATATCGGTTAAGAAAAAAACAGTCGCGATAGGTGTCATTTATATAGTACGCTCTTGTTTCGAGAGATAACCGAAATCGATCGTAGATCTCTCTCGATACACGTTCGCCGAGAGGAGAGTAGGGAGGTCGTAAGATTAGAATGGACGGCGCAGCCCCGAGCGATACAGCCCTGGCCGTGGGCGCGCGCGAGCGGTAGGAGAGCCAACCGAGTTTCTCCAAACGGCGCGGAGTCGACGTAGCAGAACTAGCGCGTTAGTTTTGCTAGAGCGAAACCAAGGACAGCAGAACGGCAAACGCAGAAACAGAAGCGGCAGCGGTGGCGTCGACGGTGGTGGTGACAGTGGCGGTAGCGGTGGCGGCAGCATGCAGAGGAATCGAATGATCGCGACGACGACGACGACGGCTACGGCGTCGGTGGCGGCGGTGGCGGTGGCGGCGGTAGCGAGCAGAGTCAAATGATCGTGGCGGCGTCGGCGACGGCGGCGGCGGTGGCGGTGACGGCGGCGATAGCTCCCCTTTACCCCGACCCACGTTTGTCTATACGTGTATGTCTCTACCTCTTTACCCCGTCCCCGGTACCGTCCCCGCCGCGCCGTGCCGTGCCTACCGCCCCCACCCCAGCTCCGCCACCGACAGATGATCCCTCCGTTCCCGCGTGCTCCGTTCTCCCCTGCTCGGCTCTCTCAGACTCTCCGGAGCTTCCCCTTCCAGCGACTTTTTTTGTCCGTATACGCCTCGTCCATCGCGACAAGGCAGCTTCCAAGCCTTTTTATCAGTCGACCGAAAAGATCCGTGGGGATCCTTCCGCGGCAGCACCCCGCGCATTACTTCCAACCAACCCTCGTGTCGGATACGCGTTACCTTGTGCACGCGCGTTTTCTTCTTTCGTTCGAGTACCGGCCAAATTTTCTTCATTCATGTTTTTAGTCACTCGTATACGTACACTCGTTTTACTTTAAGGGCGTTCGAATAAAAGCGCGGGAAACGATCCGTTGATTCGATCTCCTCGTTGCCCGGAATCGATCGTATCGACGGAGAGATAGCGAAGCGACGCGTAATAAGAGCGACGATAATGAAGTCGTTTCGACATTATTGCGACGGTGTAGAATACGCGTGTCGGGGTAAACGTGTCAAGGTGCCGTCAGCGTAGCGCAACGATTCCGGTGACGACACGCAACCAACACACGTTGATACAACGAGGAAATCGGACGAAGGTGCGTTTATTTCCATGGCAACGTGACGACGCACGGATTCTTTACCCACGGATACGCGGTCGAGGCTCGAGGAACGAAGCGGAAGCCGAAGCAGCGACAAACTACTACCAGGATACGCAAATGTGGTTGGTACTTGTACATTTGCAGCTCAGAAGTTGAGAAACGGCCTCGTGGCGGAGAGTCGGCCGTCTCGCTCTATCTTACGGCGGCCGCTTGGCGAGTCCGCACGGAAAAAAGTGCGCAGACGCGAATCGTGGTTGCGTGTATAACTCCTCCGCAGACGTCTTGGCACATAAGCGAATTTCTTTTCGATTCTTACGACGTTCAACCCCTTTCTACGTACATTTCCGTTCGATCATCCCCGAAATAATTCTAAATCGTATTCCTATTTGTCCCGTTGAAAGGGGTAAACCGTGTTGTCATCCCCTCCTGTCGCGCGATGCGAACAGCGAATACGTTTGCCAAGATATTTAAAAGCGTATAATCAGCGGGAAAATACGAAATAAAGAAGACCGTAAGAAGGATAAACGCGATATCGCGACGCGAGTTAACGTAATCCGTACGACTCTATTTTAAAAACTCGAACGCAGACTCGGTGCCCCTTTAACCCGCATTTTCCTTTATCGAAATAATACTCGAAGCGATAAGCGGCTGTCGCAACCGCTGGAACCGAGCATAACGTCGTCAATGGGTAACAAGTTAGCGAGTAAAGTAAGTAGTCGCGCGAGCTCGTGGCTCCGTTCGGCAGAACGAGTGCGCAGTAACGCGACGTAAGAAGTAGCCAGGAGGTAGGGGAGGGAGAGGGTGTGTTCGCGAAAGAAGCCCGAGGAACGAGGGCGTGCACGCAGGGCAGGGGAAGGTGGCAAGTTTAAGGAAAGGTAGAAAAGAGGGAGAAGTTGGTCACAAGCGTGAGAACAAAGGGGCGAAAATAAGTGCCCTTTTCGGAGGGTGATCGAGGGTGGAGGAGCAAGAAAGAGGAAGACGAATCGAGAGAATGCGTTTGTTAGGTTTCGAAGGAGATAAGGAGAGAGACGAGGACGGTTGGAAGGAAAGAGAAAGACGTCGGGCGATTCGTTCCTTGCGGGTTAAGGAGAGAGTGGGAGAATCGACGGGAGCGAGACGGACGCAACGGGAGCAGCAGGAAAGAGACGAGGAAGGTGGATCGCGAGAGAGGGGAAACGAGAAGGACGAAACGCGCAGGATGGCGCGAGGGAGTAGAGGGTGTCGCGGAGCGAGGGAAGGGAGGTGTGCGTGACGAGAAGGGTGAGAAGGTGGGGGATCGAAGGAGAGGGTGAAGGGTGTAGTGGGGAGGATCGGTGGCGGTGGCGGTGGCAGGATCGCGGGAGGTTGTGCCGTTGTGCGCGGCTCGACGGCTCGGCTTCGGTGGTTCGGTTGAACGAGGGCGCGCAAACGGGCGGGTGTCGCGAGCGTTACGAAGCGGTGAAGGGTACCACGGACGGAAAGCACGGTCGTGGCGCTAGGCGGGCGTAGGCGAGGTTCCGTGACGGCCGTTCGGTGGCGCAGCAGGAATTCTCAGCACGGCAGGCAGCGGGTTGGTCAGCTACGTGGTGTTCGTGCGCCTCTCTCTCTATCGGTGTGTATATGCGCGATTTGCCCCGAGTCCGCGCCTCGACTTGATGACATGGCGTCCTAGCGCTGCACGGACGAAGTCGCACGTCCTCGGTGGAGAGGCTCTCACCCCGTCGTCGAATCAGCCGCATCCCAGGATGCCAAGGTAAGTCGACGTGGTGCCATAGTGTCAATTTACCGGACGAACCGTGTATTAGATCGAAACGAGTCTATAGTTACCGGGGCTCGGGTGTCATCGGGGAAAACCGGGCGGTGTCGATAAGCTGAAAAATGTACGGTGCGCTTCGAGCTCGTTTCGTCAAACCAGGTAGGGTCGTTGCCATCGAGCCTACCCTACGAATCGATATTACCAGTGCGGAGGAGAGGACGCTTCTTTCTCTCTCTCTCGCCCACTTTCTCCCTCTTCACCCCTACACCTATATCTTTCACCTCGCGCTATCTCTCTCTACTCGCCCCCTTGTTCTCCGATCCGAGTTTCACGATCCGTTCCGTTCCGTGTCGTGTGTTCCGTCGTCATCGTTGCTGCCGTCATCGTCATCGTTCGTCGTAGTTACTGTGTAGTGTATAACTCGGATCAAGTGTGTTCGCGCTGGTGCTTCGTATGTTTATACGCGGTCACGATCGTGTTGTACGTGTGCGCGTGTACGGCCATCGTGTGATACCGTGTATACGTAGCCAAGGGTTAACGTCGTGAGCGCAAGCGAGAGAGCGAGTGAACGTTTAGCGGGTTAAAAGGAGAGAGAGGTTAGTTTCACAGTTTCTTGGAAAAACATCGAGGAAAAAAAGTGAAGCGCGTGTAAAGAGGATACTACGTGGCTTATCGACGCATCGACGACAGCGTGCCTCTCGACGTGGATTTTCGCTCAGCCGAGAGAGGGTTGCGTAAATCTTCTCTCCCTCCTCTTTCCCTCGTCTCTCGGCATCGCTCCGTCTTCCTCGTGCACTTCGTCCCTCTCTATTCCCCTTCTCTCTCTGACTCGCTTTTTCTCTCTCCGTCGAACGTGTGTCGCGGTCGGATATGGCGCTGCCCATAGGCGCCGATACGCCCCGGGGTGTCGAGGCTGACTCGACTCGACTCGAGTCGTTCGTTCGTTCGTTCGTTCGTCCATCCGCCGACCATCCTCCCCCTTGTTGTGTTCATTGAGCCGCTTGTTCCCCAGTGTGCCCGTGCAGTTCCTTCCCTCGTGAGGGAGCGTCATTGTTGCCGTCGATTCGTGTTCGCTTCCTCTTCGCCGTTTTCCCCCGGCCCGACACGGTCGTCTCATATTTTTCCTATTCGGCTAATGTAGCCTTCGACTCGCGTTACAATCGTTACCACGTACCATAACAGGTGAGTTGTGTACACATACCTTACTCGTCTTTGCAAACGCGCGAGATCGGATCAGTACCGCAGCCTCGAGCACGAGCACGTGTCAGAACGTGCCTTTCGGTCGGCAGTGTCACCGCGCGCGCGTTAACTAATCTCTTAGTTCCTACATTGTAGTGGAAAATTATGTAACGTGTGTTGGATCGAGGTGACCTTTGGGGGAAAAAAATATTTTCAAAAAAAAAAAAAAGAAAGAAGGGAAGGTTACTTGTGTCAAATGTTCGTAATCGAAGAAAGAGGTTTATCGTTTTGGAACAACTGTGTGAATAGTGGAATATACAGTGACGTGTAGATCAGTGTAACACGGGTGCGTTGTGTATAATTTGTTTTTATCGGCTCGAAACATTGCATATTTTAACAGACGATTTTATTTTCCTTAATGGTAGCTCATTACTAGGGCAGTTAGTTATTCAAGCAGTAGCGTGTACTTTTTGACCAGTTTCGATAGAAACAACGCTTCTGAATATCGAGTGCAGTAAATTATGTCGAAAACAATTTTTGCATTGCATTGTGGTTTCGCGAGAAATGCTCTGTTATAAATACATGACCGCGGATTTGCATCACTCGTTTACGAACATTTTTTATTGTTTCCTTTTTGCGTCTTAAAATATTCATTTACTAAATTTCACTTTATAGTTTATACATTCTCAAGTAGTAACAAATTAACATGTATTTGATAGTTATTTATAATGAAAATCCGCTCCGTGTTTACTATTTACTTTTCCAATATGTTATCAATGAGCATTATCACCATCGGTATTCACTCATCAAATATTAATTTTTAGAAATTGTTTTCGAAACTAGATAACAAATCTCCTGCTTGAGCAAATAAATTTTCCAGTAATTTCCATAGGAGAAAAAAATTAACGTCTGATCCCTTCATTTAAATATAAAAGAATTGTGAGTGTTTATAATTTCGTATACTCCTTTTGCTAAATCTCGTGATTTATTGCAAACTACGTCTTTCGTATTCAAACCCTGAATATTCTGTACTTGGTGCAAGAATTCAAAGTGCAGATTTACCGTTAGCCGACGAGTGTAGTTATCTTAAACAGGGATTCGTTGTTATCTTTGAGATATAGGCATACTTGGACAAAGATTGGACTCGGTTTACGACATTTTGCGCCATATAGTTATTAGGCATTTTTCTTCGTCACATCAGAGATGTACATTCGCTGGTCGACATGAATTTATAGTTACACGCTTAATTCGTATCTTTCTTCGAGTTTCTACTTCTTTATCGTATCACAACTGCTACAAGAATTTTTAGCCGTGTAATGTGGAAAATTCGACAAAAAAACGCGTTCGTCTATCGACCTCCTGCCAAGTGAAATAACCTAACAGCCACGTGGTTCGGACACGTGCTGTTCCTGCTGGTCTACATTACTCCATTTTGAATAATGTTTTAGCTCGTTACTCAATTCACCTTTGTTTCACGAAATTCAATTTAAAATTCTAACAATCCATTATTATACAGAAAAATATTATCCCTTAATATTCTGTTCATTTTATCTCACGATAGAATCCAGAAAAATATTAACAAATTTATAAATAAATTGAGAAAGTAAGGCGAGAATAATATTGAGAGTTACATTTATTTTACTTAAAAGCTAATTAGGTTTTTGTGAAATAATGAAATATTAATGTTATTCAATGTATATTAGTTTTTTTCGTCAGGATAAAATATCGCATTTCGCAATTAAAGGTTATTTAAGACAGGTTCGAGGAAGAAATTTATAAATTATTCAAGGACAGTAACTGCGACATTGTATCAAAAAATTTATTACGAATCACAGATGCGTTTGAAAAATAGTGATATAACCTGCGTACCAGCGACAAGTGCAGGCTTGTGCACTGAAGCTCAACATATTCGTACCCACGTGTGTTTCGTTGAGAACTTACATGGGACTTCCTGCGGGTTCCTGATTAAAGTAGCGTGACGATTTTATCGTGGTACCCGCGAGGGGTTGAAGCGTCGATTATAGTGGTGATGATGGTGGCCGTGCGTGTAGAATAGGGAGGGTTCGACTAAATAGCTCGGTGCCTAGGGATCCCTTGTCATGCTAATATTTGACTAATTTATTAGTGTGACAAGTATCATTTGTCGATTAATCCTGATGAATAGGCAAACAATGGAATTACGCATTCCCCCATTCAAATTTCCCGCGCTTCCGCTCGTTGGCCGATAACATAGATTTCTGCTGCTGCGCCTCATTATCCATGGCAGTGTTTCGTGTCAAAATCTTGCGTATAACAGAAGATTAAAATAGAAATATTTCTCGAGATAAGGAAAAATTTCCTGAATTCTTATCTATAACTCATTTGTCTTATATATATTTTTAATCGATTGAAAATTTCTCTCGCGAACGAGGTTAGAGTATCGTAACAAGTTGCCCATAATCTCTGATCGGAAAATATGGAAGTTTATCAATCGAACGTGATTTTTAATTATATCTTCAATCGTTGATGTTCGTAGTATAATCTTTTACAGGTTATTCTCCAGAGTCGCTATGAATTACATACTTCTATTTTACGGGTAAAAATCGTATGTACTATCTAAAGTGCGTGCGCCTGCGCATTCGTGTAACGGTGATGACTGTGCAACGTGCTGCCTCTCCCTGTACTCCCCATCCGTTGTTCCTTTTATTACGTGTGTGGATTACGACTGTGTGGTCGTCAGGATATATCCATTACAAGAATGTCGGACTCCGACAGCAGTTTGCACTTTTGCCAAGTCGTTGCAGTTTTGATTTTCAGACAGATACGGTGTCAAACATTTTTCGTAAATTTGTCAGCATCGTCGGTAAACAAGAAACAAAGCGGGGGCTACGGTTAGAAAACAGGATTTAATTCTGCTCGATAATTTAATCGTTATGAATAACTTCCGATGACGTCATTTTGAACGCATGATTTTACTCGGTAATGACGAATACTTTACCCTCTGTGTGTTTCATTATCTATCGGTACACGTCACGACTGTTTGTCAGGGGGGTGCTGATTACTCGACAATGCAATAACAGATCCCCGGGGGAGGGGTACCGTTCCGAAGGATATATTTCTGACGGCCTTCTTTTGTCCGAATTTCTTTTATCCTTGGGAATGATTCACCGGGGCTGGTGTGTCAACAACGAAGCCGGTCCGTCGAAACTAGACGCCGTGAAACAAGAATTGGGTATAGCTGCACCTGTTTTCATAACACCATGCAGCTATATCGTGAAATGGGTGTTCAGCTTCGCGCCCTAGTTACACCTGTGTCTAGTATCGTGGAGGCACGTAATACGTTTGCACGACACTGTACGTCAACCGAGGTTGCCACGTTTCTCGTGGTGACTGCTTGCTTGAAAAACGGAGGTCGCATTGAATAACGAGTTACTTGCAAATTATTAGTCAATCCTGGGAGATCGCTGATGTCGATCGAGTCCGAACGATTTTCTTTCTCACGATGAGTCAACTTTCTGTGGGTACTCACCATCCGTGGAATCGAATAATATTATCTTTTTCTAGATCACGGTTTTGTTCTCTGGGAGACAATTTCGAAAACCTTTACGAGCCATTTATTTTTATTTTTAAATACAAAGGTCATCAAATTCTTAATTTCAACATTCCTGAATTTTGAACCGGAAATTTTTATGACCAAAAATATCAGAATTAAATTGTGAAGTCTTAAAGTAGTCTCAAAATTAATGAAGTTTAAAAATTGAAAAATTAAATAGTGTCAGTACTTAAATTTTTATTTTGAAAAATTAAAAAACTTAAAATATAAAAGCGTCGAAATCGTGGGATTCGAAAATTTCAGAGAACCAACCAGGTATATTACAGTACAATATTGTCCATCGCGTGCACAGGATAAATGGTTCCTGTTTAAACCCGCAGAAGGTCATTTCGAAACACCTGTGAATCCTTCAGAGTTAACTTTTCATGAGAACTGGGAGCAGAATTTAGTGAAAGCAGACAGGACAGGGGTGATCGCAGCGCAGCAATGCGCGCATCGAGGGGCGATCGTGTTTAACGGAGGGTCGGCAACGGTGCATAGATTTAATCGCTCTATGGGAACGGAACGTTGCGTAGGAAATCGCTGAAAAGCCAGGCAGCACGATGCAGGGTCGACCACTTTTATGCACAAAATAACACAGTTCCGATTAACGTGAGTTTATTAATTTCCCGCTGATACCAAAATGAAATACGTGGATCAAGGATAAATATAATAAGAACGTAAGCACGTACGTCACGAAATCCCCCGAATATTCAGTTAGCACGTCGGTTAGGTTTTTCAAAGTAGCGCTTCTTTCCCGTTCGTCGGTCGTTAATTTTTATTTTTCCTGTCGTAAACTGTCCCGTTGTTTTTTTCGCGTGGAGGTTTTCGCAATTATTCGAACAGCCGTCTACCATGCGATCGGATACGATGTTTAGAGAAAGAAGTCTGAGGAATCAAGAATGTTCGACTGTGAAAAAATGTAGGGTGGACGCCAATGCGCGCGGCGAGGTCGGCCGTCGTTGTCGGCGGAAGGGTGGTGGTCGTGAGGGCGAGGAGCGTCAGAGAGGGGTAGGTACGAGGTTGAGGAGGTGTAGGAGGGCGCGTTGCCGGGTAGGAGGGGTAGGGTGCAAGCTAACAGAAAGAAAGATGGCCGACCTGTCTGTGAGTGCCACGCGTGAGTGCGTGAGAGTGGCTCACGAGTCAGACTTGGCTGTGTGTACGCTCGGTTCTTGTCTGTGGTGGTCACATGTCTGAGAGGGGCAAAAGAGCAAGCTCTTCAGAGCCGAGATTCAACGTCTCGGAATCCTGGGTGGCGGAGCACGATATTCTTTTAGGGTTGACGACGTTTTTCCACTCGACGAACCTCGTTCGAAACTCTTTATCGGTTTCATTATTTCAAAAACGCCTCGACACTTTGTTCAAATTTTCTATATTATATTTTAAAGAAACTTTATAATTATAGTGCATAGATTTATACATTTTTTACGTCTATATAAATTTTGAATCATAAATTCTTTAGGTCTATATCCTTGGATCTCGATATTACCTACAATATTTCATATTATAAGATTTCTATAACACCTTGTATCTACAGATTTCTATTCCCTCAAGGTTTCTACAAGATCCCACGATCTCTATATTTCTAAACATCTATTATTCCTAGATTTTTAGGTCAATGTTCCTAGATTTTGAATATTGATTTCCAATATCTCTCAACCTGACTACCTTCAGATACCAATACTTTGCAGTTATCAAATATCTCTAGGTTTTAGTCAACTTTATTCCTTATCCCTTTATTTTACCTCAACTTTAGAATATGCTTAGTTGTAGATACAGATAAATCTCGAATGTCCCTAGATTTCGATATTGTCAAAGTTAGAATATTTTTAGATCAATTGTGAGATACAATTATATTTATGTTTATCAGACAATTATCTTGATTAAAATTTCCCTAGATACAATTATCTCTACGTTCATCAGACAATTATCTCGATTAAAATATCCCTAGATAAAACTATCTCTACGTCTATGAGAAAATTATCTTGATTAAAATATCCCTAGATACAACTATCTCTACGTTTATCAGAAAATTATCTCGATTAAAATATCCCTAGATACAACTATCTCTACGTTTATCAGAAAATTATCTTGATTAAAATATCCCTAGATACAACTATCTAAATTCCAATATCCCTAGACCTAATATTCGAAGATTTCAGTATTCCTTAATTCCTAATGTTATACCTAATGTCATTGAAATATCCCTAGATTGGAATGTCCTTGGTAGTGATGTCTAGTAATTATAAATGTCCTAAGTCGCATACGTTTCCGAATTAGGCCGGTGCTTTCGAAACGTTTCAGGCTCTAATTATGCTAATAAGGCCGCATTATTCATCGACGCGTTATAGCGTACGTTTCACACGTATTTTTGCTGCAGCGATCGTTTTATTATTTCCCTATGAATCCGTGTTCGAATATGCAAAAGTAGGCGTGACTTTCCATTCGGTCGACAAACAAACCGAAAATCCGTGTATCCGTGCGTGGTGTGTTTCGAACGACGGAGACGAAGCAACGAATCAGAAATGTTGCGAGTATTTCTCCACGAAGGCTCTAAAATGTGGGACACGTTCCTCGGTAGCCAATCCCTCTTCCCCTTTGCCGCGAAATTCTCCGTTAACTTCGTACCTGGTGCTTCCACTACACCTAACGGAATGAACCGTACCTGTGCTCGATGCCGACAAACTCTGTCGCGCGTGTACGCGTGCTCTTCTCGCGCGCACACGCTCGCACACGCGCGCGCAATCCGGGAATGTGTGAACCGCGAGAGTGCGTTCATCGTTCCAAGCACATCCTGGCACTCCCCCAGTGGGAGGAGGTGCGACAAGGGACAGATATCCGAGCGCACGCTTGCCTCGCTCGATTTGAAACACTCCCGAATTATATCACACCACCGGCCGAGGGAAATCTGCTGCTACCGCTGCTGGCTGATGCTACACTGTTGTCTGCCGGATAACTTTACCCCGAATCGTAATCCGTCCTGCCACTCGCTTCGAACCGTTTCATGGCTAACGATATTGATTATTGCAAACCCAACCTGTCCGCTCACTCCACTTTTTTTTTCTTTTCGCCGTTTTGTTCGTGGACTTCCATTATCGATGCCTCGGGGTGATGTGTAAAGAGATTTCTCTGACCTTTCGAATTAACAGGTTTCGGTGAATTTAACACTAGGCTCCAGACTTTTTCAAATGATGTATTCCGAAGGAATTAATTTCAAGGAAACCACCTCTTACTTTCGTTTTGATCGTCTTACTAGCGTAGGGTGAACTGCAATTTTACTCGTATATTCATTTTAGAAATAAGTGAATTTGTACGTCCTTCTACGTACTTGTCAGAAAATTTGTTCACACCAAGAAGCATCTAGTTCTTTAATTAATTCAGTCATTCTTTTTGACACAGACTTTGGTAATTAATCGATTGTATCAAATACCCCTGGTATATTGAGTCATTTCATTATAAAATTCTTGAATAGTATATTCAAAAAAGAAAAACATAGTTGAACGCTTCAAACAGCTGGTGCCATAAAAACTGCATACTCCTTATCACTATGCAATATTCCTACAGATATTGATAATGTAATTACATGCCTCTCATTTCAAAGAATTAATGAGACACATTAATAAATGCATGATTACTGTCTCTAATCTTTATAATTACCTTCAATTAGTACATTAGTATATCAATTCTGATTACCAACAATTTTACAGTTAATTAAATTAATTCAAAACATCCACTAACGAGTCAAACCTGAAATTTTCAAACATGAAAAAAGAATATTTATCGGAAGATCTGAAAAGAATATTTGTTGGAAGGTTTATTTTTGCGTCAGAAAATAAAAGTATAATACCGTAATCTCTGTATCTAGAGATTAATTATCCCCAAGTTGGAATATTCGCGCCTTTTCTACATCGACCCGTCTTTAATCCGTTTATCTAGCCATTTTGTTCGCTGGTTGCACACTCGGTTGGCTTCGACCTCGATCCACCATTAAAATTCGGTCGATCGATGAAGCAACCCTTATTCTAGACCGACCAATACCAATACTTCCTTCGACTGTTTCTGCTCGCTCCTTTCTCTCCTTTTCTCTCTCTCTCCTCTTGTTCTTTCGCAATTTTTCTTTCGGCGCTCCTCGCGAGCGTTCAAATTCTGCAGACTTACAAAGCTCCGCGATAAAACTCGGTCGAACGTCGGCGTTGTTTGCGGATCCGTTCGCGGTGCGGCATATTATCAGGAGCGAGACGGCCGCGGATGGAGAAAAACGGAAAAATATCTCGGCGTGTCACGACGGTGCACCGTGACGGGCTGCAGAATTCCCGCAGAAACGATTTTGTCGACTGACACGTACATCCTTGAGCGATGACTCAGCAGAATGTTTCTCTATCGATACGTATCTGTTGCCTGGCCACGGCGAGAATAATCCTAGGATAAAAACTTGCCGTTTTTTAAATGCTATTAATGGATCACGTGGTGCGCACCTAGACACCTCTGGTTAGCCGTGCATGCGACGCGTGTTGTACAGTCCGTATAGGAACATGTATACCTACATTTTTATCTGAATGCCGCAAAACGTAACGGGTACCGGTGTATCACTGAATAGGTACATAAAGTACACTTCGATTTACACTGCAATTGATTTTTAATTTTAAAGCTGTAGTAAATTACGTTATAGCAACGTGATATTCATAGTTCTATAGTACATAGTACATGAAACAGCATATAATACAGCATAGTACAGTAGCATATTAGTCATATGATGAAATAGTATAGTAGCATAGTAGCACAGTAACATGTTATATAATGAAATTTTATAGTACCACAGAATACTAATATATCTGCATAATCACATAATTAAATAGTAGTATACCATCATAACGTCCTACCAGTCTAGCACTAGTATAGTATCATAACATCTAATAATAGTATAGTATAGTTGCACAATGAGATAGTATATAAGAATAGCACTACACTTCCAAATCCTTAGAAAATCAATTCTGGAGTTGCACTTTTGTACTACATTTCATGGTCCATTAAAAGAGTTTGTTCAATGAAGTCGATCAAATACGATCAATAATAGTGACCAAAAAGAAGCTTCGTTAAAAAGAACAACCTTGTCCTAATTTCGGTCTATATGTTCCATGTGCTTTCTATAGACACTTAATAAAAATTACGATGAGTGGTGAAAGAGTCCGAATGCCTGATTTTTGTGAGGTCAAAAGTTTGACCATCCAGGTCAAAATTTTGGTCTAAGGGAGAAGGCTTCCATCAGGGAAAATGATGTAGGAGGCATTGTGGATTAGGATGATCTTTTTTGAGAGATGTGGGAGATAATGAATAGAGCGTGATTTCCTGAGGAAAATGGCGATATAGGAAAAAGAAACCTCACTTGTACAAACTTCAATTTCTAGTTAAAAAATGCTCAAACGTTTAAACTTCTAAATGTTTATATTCTCAAACCTCTAGTTTTCAAATTGTAAAATTTATAAATTTTTAAATGAACAATGTTCGTAAATTCTGAAATGTTCAAATCCATAAATTCTCAAACCTTCAAATGTCTAAATAATTTCTGAAATTCTAGACATTCAAATTAGTAAATTCTTAAATTTCTAGCTTTCTAAAATTCAATAACAAAATCCGAAATTCGAATGTGGTCAGATTTTCGCTATCTAGATAGAGATCATTTAGGTTGATATCGCCCCAAACTTTCCCCCGAATCATTTTCCCTAAAGAAGTCCCCCATTCCCTGTGCTGTACAGCTCTTACTAGCCAGACTGTATCTGCCCGTATCCTCTATACGCGGAAGCGTCGAAACAGTAAAAGGCACGAGGAGGAGGACGAGGAGGAGGAGGTAGAAGGACCGAGAAAGAGAAAGAGCGAAGTCGAGGGGGAATGGGAACGAGGGAGAAAGAGAGAGAGATGGAAAGAGAGAGAGACAGGGAGGACGAGCGAGGATTTCAGACTCTCGAAACGCAGCGGTATTTGCCGCGCTTTGTCGTTCGTTTTGTACCTCGGCGTGACTCTGCCGCTGGTGCTGATTACGCAATGCGTGGCCATGAGAGGAGCGAGTCGCGTACACGACATACACACACGCGCGTACACGTACACAATCGTATCCTCGCTTTAAGGACGTGTGCGTCCCGACGAGAATGTAGCGCACGCGTGTGCGTGACACGCATACGAATACCCTCGACGCACGTGTGTGAGCAACAGGCGTGCCTGCGTGCGTGTACGTTCTATTATAGCTGCGCTGTTTGCGACTATGGGTCGCTCTCGCGAACGCACACGCACGCTTAGTTAACCTATAACGCGTCTCGGTGTCGTCGATGATGATGGCCCACATCTCCTGTTTACAACACAAATTGCGACCGAGCACGCGTGCCCAGAAGTGGTGTCCCGTGTCGGCCACCAAGTCCGACCTCTCTGGCTCTCTTACCCTCCATTCTTTCGGCCCAACGCGTATTCTTTCGTCGGGCAAACGTTTCGGGGTCATATGCACGTTGGGTGACGATGCTTTATGCGACACGGGCACGTACCTGCAACCACGGGATATGCAACGCGCATAACGCATTTCGCAAATTTCACCAAGTCCATTTTCGATATTAGCTTCAAAGATGTTGACAAAGTTTCAATCTTCACGAAGCTCAAATGTTCCAAAGTTTCAAATTCAAAAGCCTTCATATCAAGAATTCCTGCCCCTCGAAATAATTCAATCTCTAATTTACCAAGTCGCAAATTCTCCGAACTCGAAGTACAGAAATATAAACTTCCAAATAATCAACTACACTGCTCCCTCAATTACCAACTCCCTCGTAAAACACGTGGCAATATAACGAGACTGCCGTAGTTATCACCAAGCGTTTTACGACGCAAGATATACAGCGTATGTGTGCGTGCATCTTGAATATGCGTTCGTCAGGGGCGACAGTTTTTGTTTGCATCGTTAGTTGGCTGGTAGATACGATGAATATACATAGGCGCGTTAGCCTAGGAACAATGGGGTCGCCGGTTGCGACGGCGATGTCGAATGGAGAAGTCAGTGGTGACGATGCCGATGGATAATGCTGGTGACCGTGATGGTTAAGGGAATATAACGGGACGACAAAGTACCTTGGTCGAGCGGTACACGCGCAGGATAAACCGACTATGTGTGTCTATGTACTTGTATCTTCGTACGCGTGTGTGTGTGTGTTTTATATCTGTATGTTTTGCGCGTTGTTGCTCGCTTTCATCGTGCTCAGTGATGGACAGATAACTGCTCGCCGAGGAGCTTATGGGCACCCGTGCGTGCTCAGGGGTGCTGAATATTCAAGTTTTTGAATTTCTGGATTTTTAGGGTTTTTTGTTAGATTTTTAGATTTTTAGAGTTTTAGATTTCTGGATTTTTAGGTTGTTAGATTGCTAGGATGTTAGATTGTTAGGATGTTAGATTGTTAGATTGTTAGGATGTTAGGCTGTTAGGATGTTAAGATGTTAGGGTGTTAGGATGTTAGGATGTTAAATTGATAGATTTTTAGATTTTTAATTTGTTGGATTCTTAGATTGTTAGATTGCTAGGATGTTAGATTGTTAGGATGTTAAGATGTTAGGGTGTTAGGATGTTAGGGTGTTAGGATGTTAGGATGTTAAATTGTTAGATTTTTAATTTGTTGGGTTCTTAGATTGTTAGATTTATAGTTTTCTAAATTTTCAAATACAAGCGCTGAGAAATTACAAAGTTTTAAGTATAGGCGCTAGATAATTACAAATTTAGAAATTTACAAATTTATAGGTATAGCCGCTGGACAATTATAAGTTTAAAAATTTACAAATTTCTGAATATACACACTGAGAAATTACAAGTTTAGAAATGCAGAAATTTTTGAACATAGACTGGGTGATACAAATTTTCAAGTTTTCAAATGTAGAGATTGAGACATGAAGAAAAGTGTAAATATGAAAATGAAAAGATGTAAATTTGTACGTTGCCCATCGAAGTTGCCCAGGGTTGACTCATAATCGTTACACGAGCGCTTATCAACGAAGTTGGAACATAGAGGCGCGTCTATCTAGCCGGTTACAGTCGCGTAACTCGATTCGATACAGAAGTCGTAAATATCGTTTAATCGAGGTTTATCGTAGTTAGCTGACGGTCGTACGCGTGATCGAACGAGCTGTACCCTCGTTAGATCCGCGCGATTCGCTTTCCTGCTTCCTATTTTACGAATTTCACGATTTCCCGTTATCAGAGCGAAACCGTTCGTTAATCGGTATTAGAGTAGATCGGCTTACGCTCGATACCTTCAACGAGAGGAATGATACGCGCGCATAGGAAGTAATTAACAGCTTAATTATACGAACGGAGCCGTTCGAACGTGTACGATCGTCACGCGGCCTCTATTGTCGATCGGCTGAATAGCATATTCGAGGCGACAACGATGACGCTTCGATCGGTGCACCACTATGAATACGCGACTTTTATTTTGCGCCGGATACGCTTTAGAAGGCCCAGGTTTTTTCGTGTCTGCTCGAAAACTGGTCGAACACGATCCACGGAGCAGTATCCGCGCGACTAAACAAATATAATCAAGAGGTGACTCGATGATGGCTGTTATACCTTTCGAGGAACGCAATTGTGTACACTGTCATGGTCTTCATTTGCGTCTGTTCGCTCGGTTCGCTTCCTCGCCTAACTTTCCACCACGCTTCATCGAATACGTTCGACTAATTTTTTGCCACCTGTTCCACGGATACCTTGCTTCACTCGCTTATGGGGCTTTTCTACTCTAACCGTTAAAACAATTACGCTTTTTGTGCGAGAATATTATCATCGAGTTTATACGGTTTTCAAATTGATGACCGGGCAAAAACATGTGGAGGATCTTTATTCAATACTCTACCAGGCTTCTGATAAAAAGATGAAAAATATGTTTCATTATGCAAATTCGTTATTGCATGTTTACGATATTGTGAGAGCATAATGGCTATTACAAGATGTTTTCAATTACATAGTTTGTTAATTATGAAATTTGTCAATATGTCCCATAAAATGAATTATTCGAAGTGCTTTAAAATACTTCACACAAGAAATGAAAGAAAAATGACATCTTTTGGTATAATTAATAATTATCAAACAAATGATAATTGTCCAAAGGTAATGTTCTTATCTACATCCACTTCAGTACAATTCAATAAATTGATCAAAATTTATCAGACCATACTTTGACTACCCACACAAAAAATAACAAATAACGTTAACGATTTTTCTCATAACTGTACACCTGTTCAGTGAACACAGAAAAATATCCGTGAAACATTGTTTACCGCAAATATTAGTACCACGATCGTAAAACGATCGATCCAGCTGATTCAATAGAATCACTTTACGCAATCGTAGTTAGATAATATATACTCTTAGAATAAACAGTAATTCATAGAACCTTTAATGAACTCTATGCGTAAATTACTATCTTTCGAGGTGACTACACAGTTGTCGTCATGGGGTCAGAACATGTTTTGGAGTAGAAAAAAAAAACGCTTACTGCGATTATAACGTCTGCTTTGTTTCTTTCCTGCTTGCGTATGTATGTATGTCGTAATCGTCGTTAATTATGCGAAACCAACGTTTTCCTACTCTTTTTCAATTCGTTTTTCCTGTGATCGATCAGAGAGGCATTGGCGTAAGTAGGTCGAGATTAGGGTGGATGTAGTTTTGTATGTTTTGGATTTGGCGATATAACGCGAGGTGGTGGAGGAAGTAGTTTAATGGCAGATTTTGGAGTTGAGAGATTTGGTATTTGGGATTTGAAAATTTAGGGATTTTGGGGTATTTAGGATTTGAAAATTTAGGGATTTTGGGGTATTTGGGGAATTTGGGAAATTTAAGGATTTTGGGGTTTTTGGGATTTGAAAATTTAGGGATTTTGGGGTATTTGGGGAATTTGGGAAATTTAGGGATTTTGGGAAATTTGGGGAATTTGGAAAATTTAGGGATTTTGGGGTATTTGGGATTTGAAAATTTAGGTATTTTGGGGTATTTGGGGAATTTGGAAAATTTAGGGATTTTGGGGTATTTGGGGAATTTGGAAAATTTAGGGATTTTGGGGTATTTGGGGAATTTGGGGATTTTGAAATTTGGGGAATTTAGAGATTTTGGAATATGAAAATTGGGAGATTTCGGAATTCGAGAAATTTGGGGAATTTAGGGATTTAGGAATTTGGGAACTTAGGGATCTGGGGAATTTGGAGATTTGGGAACTTAGGAATTGGGGAATTTATGGATTTGGGATCTTAGGGACTTTGGAATTTCGAAGTTCAAAGACTACAAAATTTGGAAACTTGAATATTTTGCAAATCCACTAAATTTGACAACTGAATCCAGCCCAAATTAAATTAAATCAAATTTTGAAATAGATCTCATTACATAATCGCGATATAATAAACACAGCGATATAGCGAGCGACGACCCAACCCACAATTTAACCCCTTGCTATATCAGTTTGTCATGTGCCTCAATCAAAAGTAACTATTAACTAAAATAATATTAAAATCATTAAAGAAAGAAAGTCAGAATGTGACTATTTTATATTAAGTCCTCTTTGACAATACAAATGATAATTGTACTTCAAATTGAAATGTATTCAAGCAAGATTTGTCGCAACCAAACCGTAAGCGCATTCGCTCATCAAAATACTGCAAGGGGTTACAATTTATAGTTCAGAAAAGTGACATTCAAAAGAGCGATCCGATCGATATATCGTCATCAGGCCCCATAGTTCGCGCGAACGATTCTCCTCCACTTTTCTACGACCGATTTAATCAAGCGGTTTGCACGACTTGATTACGTAATCCATTTATCGAGGTTGAAGTCGGTCTGTCGCGATGTCGAAAGAAGGAAGCGAGCATCGAAACTCTCCCGCCACGACATTTCAGAAATTCTCGATCGCCGCTCGATTCCAGTCCGATCCCTATCGTTTATGTAGCACGCCGTGTATCGCACCATGATGACGTGCCATTCACCGTGAAAACCATTCACTCAGGGTATTAACAAGGTCGTGCAAGGTCGTGTACAGACATCCATCCCGCGTTTATATATCGAATATATACCTACGAATACCGCGAACACTCGTGTGTGTGCAACGGGCATTATGTATGCACGTATGCAACGCGTGTATCGAGATTTGCGCGCGAAACCAACGGAACCTGCTATCGATCCGAATGCGTAGAAAATGCTATTGATTCCCTTGGCCCGACCCGTCGACCTCTTCCCTCTGTTACGTGTAGGACCCGATCACCCAGGATCCTCTCTCTTTTCTTCGTCGCTTTTTCCTCCTCCGCCTTCATGAAATTTCAAGTCCTGATCCCGTTCTTTTCCTTCTACGCTTTTTTCCCCTTTGTTTAATGTCGTGGTCCAAAGATCGCTCTTCAAGGCGAAGATGTTTATTCTCGTCCCTTTGTGGGTTGCTTCAGTTTGTAATAGTTTGTCAAATTTAGTATTTTGGAGAGTTCAACATTTGATACTTCCATATTTCTCTAATTGTAAATTGTAGTCTTACGTAGTTCTAAAGTTCCTGATAACCACTTCATCGAATTTCTAAAGTTTTAATTTTGCAAGGTTGAAAATTCCAAATTCCCATGCTGACGAAGTTAGGAATTGGAAGATTAGGAATTTGTGTATTCCCAAATTTTTAAATTCCTAAATCCTCAAAATTCTAAATCACCATATCCCTAAATTCCCGAAGGCCCAAAATTCTAAATTTCCAAATCCTCAAAATTCTAAATCACCATATCCCTAAATTCCCAAAGGCCCAAAATTCTAAATTTCCAAATCCTCAAAATTCTAAATTACCATATTCCTAAATTCCCAAAGGCCCAAAATTCTAAATTTCCAAATCCTCAAAATTCTAAATTACCATATCCCTAAATTCCCAAAGGCCCAAAATTCTAAATTTCTAAATCCTCAAAATTCTAAATCACCATATCCCTAAATTCCCAAATCCTCAAAATTCTAAATCACCATATTCCTAAATTCCCAAAGGCCCAAAATTCTAAATTTCCAAATCCTCAAAATTCTAAATTACCATATCCCTAAATTCCCAAAGGTCCAATATTCTAAATTCCCAAATCCTCAAAATTCTAAATCACCATATCCCTAAATTCCCAAAGGCCCAAAATTCTGAATTCCCAAATCCTCAAAATTCTAAATCACCATATCCCTAAATTCCCGAAGGCCCAAAATTCTAAATTTCCAAATCCTCAAAATTCTAAATCACCATATCCCTAAATTCCCAAAGGACCAAAATTCTAAATTCCCAAATCCTCAAAATTCTAAATCACCATATCCCTAAATTCCCAAAGGCCCAAAATTCTAAATTCCCACATCCATAAATTCCCCCTCTCCTCAAATCCCCAAACTTTCAAACTACCGCACCACCGAATTTCCAACTTCCCAAATTCCCACATCACGTATCTCCCTAATGACCGAACGTATCAATTTCAAATCTCCCGCCCTTAATCGCAGCACGCATCGCGGCACAGGGATATCCCCGATCCCTTTCAACGAGCACTTAATCTGGTCATTACAGCCTTTGAGGGATTCCCAAGCGAAAAGCAACGGGAACGTTGTGCAAATAATTCATCGGTGCTTGTATTACGGACGCAAGTAGCGTCGCCACATGGCAACCGCTTTGTTTTGCAATATCGCGGATACTTGTACCGTCATTGAATGAGTAATCCACCGTATCGCAACCAATGGTAGCTCATTCTCGTCTTCGTTGTGATCAAGATTGGATGACTGTGAATATGCTTTCTTTCTTGTATCTTCCTGTTTAATGTAACTTGTTAGGGTATCTCAATGAGTACAATCTGATGTATTGTAGAATTTTCTTCTACAAAAAGTGCCACTATAAGAAACTGCGGCCTTTGCGCAATGTGGTGGATATTTAGTTTAAAATATTTTCATTTTTAGGTGTTCAAGTTTCATAATTTTATATGTTGAAGTGTTTAGGATTGAGTTAAATGAGGTTATGTTAGGGTTAGGTTAGTTCAGAGTTATGCAGCTTTGTGTTAGGTTTGATCAAGGTTATGTAAGTTTACGTCAGGTTACAAGGTTATGTTTACGTCAAGTTGAGGTTATGTAACTTTAGGTTAGGTCAGATCAGAACTTTGCAAGTTTAGGTTAGGTTACATCAAGGTTAAGTTTACATCAAGTTAGATAAGAGTTATGTAAGTATATGTTAGGTTAGATTATGTAACTTCATCTCAAGTTACATTAGAGTTGTATAAGTTTAGGTTAGGTCAAATCAGAGTTATGTATGTGTAGGTTAGGTTAAATCAGAGTTATGTAAGATCAAGTTAGGTTAGATTAAAGTCATTTAAGTAAGGTTAGGTTAGATCAGACTTATATAAGTGTAGGTTAGGTTAAATCAGAGTTATATAAGATCAAGTTTGGTTGGATTAAAGTCATGTAAGTAAGGTTAGGTTAGATCAGACTTATATAAGTATAGGTTAGGTTAAATCAGAGTTATATAAGATCAAGTTAGGTTAGATTAAAGTCATGTAAGTAAGGTTAGGTTAGATCAGAGTTACGTAAGTTTAAGTTAGATTAGATCATAGTTATGTACTTTTAGAACAGACTTGAATCATGTCAGCATAAAGTAATAAGTTATGATTAAATTTAATTTAAGTTAGTTTTAACAAGAATTATCTGAGGTTAGGTTAAGTTTTATGGTTGTACAAATAACTCGAAGAGAATCTAATTAGATTTGAACGATTAAGTTAGTCGCAGTACTCCACGTCAGCCGCACATTCGTCATAAGGATGTCTTAACGATATTATCGATAACATCATCGATAACAGCGGCTCTAGCCGGGAACCAAGTACTCAAATTACGCTTACGAGAGTCTAAATTGCTCATACACCGTGATGATTCATAGTAAAAACCGAGGAATCGCGTCATTAACTGCTGATTCGAGCGACTACGATGAAAACACTGCCAGATTTCCTGTCCGTGTAGGAAAATTTCTTGGAAACGATATTCGTCGTCCTGGTACCAGAGAGAGAGTCCTCTAAACGCGTGTTCCACGTATATGTACATATATATGTATACGATAACGCTCGCATGCATAATCGTCCATATAAGCCCGCGAGACGACACGCACGAGGTATGAACGTGGGTGTACGACCCTGGAGGACGTAGGTTGGGCGAATAGGCGACTCGCTCGGTTCGTGCCTTTTATGTAATTCTCTCCTCACCCCTTCGCCGGTCCAATCACGGTCACGTACGCAACGTTTGTTTCGCCGAGAGCATGCAACTAGGGACTTTTCTCGCTCGGTCGAAGGGCGGAATTCGTTACGTGACGCGATCAAAAAATCTGTCTGCGTTTCCAAACCGCTTGGATACACCGGCCAGTATGCTACCTTTCCCCGGGGAAAGCGATGTAAGAAAAGCAACTTTTACCGTTCGCTCGAGAGTTGTCTCTCCTGGTTTATACCAGTGGTGGAGATTCTTTTTACTTGGCTATTTGGAAATTTATACATTTGCGAATTTAGACACTTGAGCATTTGGGATAATCTGATGGTTTCAGGATTCAGAGATTTGGACATCTAGAAACTTGGATATTTTGGAATTTAAAAATGTGGACACTTGGGAACTTGGGAGGTCTAACTCAGGATTATACTCCAGCAGAATAACCGAGTAACATCTAACTCCTGTTTGAAATTAGGATCTTCAAGTTATATCCACAGTACAAACATGAAGCTCTAATAAAATATATAACAAACTGTCAGGTTTGAAGTTTCAAGAAGATGATGATAAAATTACGTTCTCCCCATGTCAACCCCATTATAATTAACGACATCCTATCAATAATTTGTGATAGACATAAATTATTAGTCTACATAAATTCACACTACCGATATCACCGATCGTGTAGTGATCAAGCGATGAAATAAGAACACGGTTGTTTGCATACCGATTTTTTATTAACGATTATCCCGTTTGTTTGTCAGATCACGAGAAGGAAGGATATGATAAACTGTGGCCGATGAAGAAGAGAGCACGAGCACGAGTACGAACAGGAGCACGTGTAAGAGCAAGCGGCTTCGTCGAGAAAGACGAGAAGAAACGACGACGAGGCGGCAGCAGCAATACCAATAAAAAGATCAACACTAGATCTGATGTTAGCGGACATTAACGGTAACTTGGCGGATCTGAGAAGCGAAGCGATGGCGTCGCAGAGGTTTTGTCTGCGCTGGAACAATCATCAAAGTAATCTACTCTCCGTTTTCGACCAACTGCTCCATGACGAGTCGTTCGTCGACGTTACGCTGGCTGTCGAGGGTCAGCTACTCAGGGCACACAAAATGGTGCTGTCGGCGTGTAGCCCATACTTTCAGGTATTAACCACCCTCCGATTATACTTAGAACATACCCCTCTTGTTTGATCTTACTACTTTAAACGTTCGCAATTAATTTGGGTAATTAAGGGATTCGAGACATTTGTAGAAATTTAGGGATTTGAGTATTTGAGAACTTTCTAAAGATTTACATTTGCTAATCCTCGAAATACAAAGACATTTTCCTCGGCGAAGGGAAGCACCCATATCCGCTTCTGCTGCGAAGCGAATCACGTTCTAGGACATAATCAATAATTCATAACCGATAAATTAATTCATGACGCGTATTAATAATTCATAAATCGTTTTCTTACCGTTCTCCCTTTTCTCGAATTTTTTTGCAGGCCCTTTTCGTCGGCCACCCCGACAAGCACCCGATAGTCATTCTGAAAGATGTTCCCTACGTGGACATGCGCAGCCTGTTGGATTTCATGTATCGCGGGGAGGTGAGCGTCGACCAGGATAGGCTAACCGCCTTCTTGAGAGTCGCTGAGTCTCTCAGGATAAAGGGCTTAACCGAGGTAAACGAGGACAAGTGTGACTTGCCTAGTATTACCTCTTCGTTGCTTGGCAATCAAAACACAGTACCTCCACCGCCACCGAATCTACATAGAATAAACCAAATCGGGCCTCACCACCACGTCTCGCAGAAGAGGATGCATCATATGTCGAGTCATCCTCTGCTCGGTTCGGCCTTATCCGCGCCAAAGAGGAAACGGGGTAGACCGAGGAAGCTAAGCGGTTCGTCAGACACACCGATCGGCGAGATCAGCGGACAGGAGCTGCAGTCTTGCTCGGGGACCGATCTGGTTCAGGGATCGCCCGAGATGATGGAAATGAAGATGAGTATCGACTTTCAGAGCGAAGGCAGCGGTAACGGCGGCGGCAGAAGCGGGAACAACACCGGTTCCGCGAGTAGTAACAACGTCAGCAGCAACAATGTGGGGAATTCGTCATCGACGGGAAACAACGCGGCTGCATCGTCCTTGTCGTCGTCGAGGAAGGATGAACCGACGGAGAACGGCACCGATACACCCGAGTCGATCACACCCCGCGTGAAACGGGAACCGGAACCTACGCCTAGTACCTCTGCCCAAGGTTAGCTCGCGTTTAACGCGTTCCTTTTAAACAACCTTTGAAACACCGATTTCGTTCAAACAATTGATGTCAGTATTTTGGTACACTCTTTAAAAAATAAGCGGACAATGTACGTTTGAAGCTCAAGAATGTATTAACACATTGAATGTCACACTAGCTCTACGTAGCTTATCCATGGCGTCATCACGAATTAATTATTGTGTTACATTTTATGTACAAATATTTGTAACAGATAAGTGTAACAATTTCTATATGATCTATGTCACATTCTTCGTGCCATGAAAGGTTCTAACATCCGCAGTTTACTCATTACTTTTGACATACTTTATAGTTGTTAGTAGAAATCTTGATCTGAATAGAAATCTGTGTTTCGAAGGTCACGAGAGCCCTTGTAAGAAACATGTCCACGATCCATGTAACAGACACTCATGATTTGAAGTGTTACATATGGCTTAGACACATACCATCAAACCAAGTGTTAAAGTATATGATACTAGGGCGTGAATCTTACAGAGTCACACGTGTGACATGGTAGCGAAAGTGTTTGAGTATAAAAAACGCTCACTTAACAGCACACCTGCAGTGCATCGATTCGGTTTCAGACCATTTTGTTAATTATATGTATTTTACAAATGGTAGTACAGTGACAATATTCATGGATATTAAAATATAAATATTGTAATGTTAATCGGATGCACTGTGTTGCTAAATATGCAACAGTCTTAAGAAAGTTGAAAACTAAAATGCAGATCAGTGGTTTACATATCAGCTGGATAATTTGTACAGTATAATAATTTTACTTTCAATGTTAAGAATGTAGTAGAGAACATGTGGAAATTTGTTTAAAATTAGTGAAAAATTATTGAATCTTTAGGGAGATGTTGAGAAGGTTGAGAACCGTGGTAGTTCATATTTCATGGACATCATTAGCAGTTATACTTGATTATCCAGCTTTGGTAATGCAACTGATTTATGTAATTTTATTTATCATAATCAACATGGAAGTGAAACTTTCTTTGGTATTTGCAGAACGAGTTCTGCATGGGATTGATATCGTAGAGTGACTTTGTCGACGTCGGGTAGACATTCTAGATTTACTGTACAATTTATAGCCGTACTCTGCTGTAACTCTTTCTAGAAACATGGTGATGTCATTCACTCCTTTTTGAAATTTAGAGATTTGAAAATTTAAAGTTCAGTAGATTCGTATGCTCAGATATTTAAAAAATACATATGTAGAACGTATTTTGCATGCGTCACATCAAGATAATCAGAAGCAAGTCACTTGCATTACCAAATCAAAAAACTCACGTAACAGTGTAGAATATTCTACCTGTTTTCGACAAAAAATAATTAACTCCACTCATTACTTATTTTTATATAATCCATTATAATTGACAAGATTATCGATCGATCTAATCGATTCAATTTGTTTTGCAGGCTCTGACGAGACGTTCGCGCGGCCGCACAGTAGGCAAGGGAGCGAAGGTTTCAAGCAAGGTAAGAGATACCATTGTCAGCTTTACACGATTAACAATTTGCTCCACTTTTAATCATCATTTCGTAACGTATACGCGTAATCGAAATAACACGATGTAGGCTGCATCTTTAATATCTTCGATAAGTATTAGCTTAAGCAGATTTAACACTATCAGGAATTAAACCAGACAAGTTTAAAATTAAATAGTGGTTAATTAGACACTATAAAGTTACTTCAAAATATGGAGTTATATTTAATTCTGGACAATGAGGTTCAATAATAAATATTTAGTTTTGAATTATGGAATTGTATGTTAAGGGTGTACAACAATTTTAAGTGTGGTTCTATTTATAGTGGACTCTTGTTATATTGCCATGTATGTGTTATTTAGCAGGTGGTTTTGAAATTTAGAAGTTTGGATGATTTCTACACTTTTATTATATATAGGGTAGTTTCCTAATCCTCACCAAATTACACTAACAAAAAATTCTCTAAAAAAATATTTTTAAATACTAAAATAAATTTTTGCACACCCTTAATTTACCAGTATCTCTACAAAATATCATTTTAAAATGAACCTTAGAATAACATACCTATGTTTGCATAAATGTAACCTTATCGTTACTTTAAGTGATTAATTCTCACATGAGAATAAAAAACCGATTGGACTTTTTCCACCACGATTCGTCGAGGTCGATCGACGGTAGTTAGGATAAAAGATTCGATACTCGAACCTTTCTGATGTTCATATCGTTAACTTTAATATCAGTTATATGTACATATTTATTTCATCAGGGTATCATTATGAAATTACCATTAGATCTGGAGAAAAATTACCGAACTGCTTTACGATGTGCTAATGAATTTAATTTTTCAGAAATTCTCGTCCGTTAATTTTACCTTGTTCGTGGTTGCGCGACTGCGGCAATTCGAAACGCAGTATCGCGGCAACGTTTTCCGAGAAGGTTATCTTTTTTTGATCGTAGACTCAAAGTACACTTAAAGAAAAATTAACCGGAGTCGACGAATTTGTTGACGGACACGATTCGTTAAGATGTTAACTCGAGGACGTCGCCTGAGCTAGCATCCTTACATGAAATTAAGGTCAACAAATCTCGCCGCGTAAAAAAAGAATCAAAAAACGAAAAAAAAACGTGATTTACGTTTGGAGCGAGCGAATAAGCTCCCGGAGGTTCGATACGTGTCGCGAGTTTCTAAAGTCGACCTATTGTTTAGAGAGAAATACAAAAAAAAAAAAGAACCGTTTCCTTTTTTTCCATGCAACCTGAAACGAATCTTTCGGCACGGTTAAAAGCCGTGGCGAAGTAAATCGAAACACGATGCGCAGTGTGTTTTGTTGCGAGCTTTAGAAAACGAGAAACCCTCTGCTTGAGTCACGCGCGTTGACCCGTGACACAAAGTCGAAAATAAAGTACCAAAAAAGTCAAACCAAAAAAACAGTAAAAAAAAATCGAAAACAGAAAATAAGTAATACGAAAGAAATCAGAGTGTACGAGAGAGAAAAGGAAGCCGTCGTCTCGTTGAGGAGTTGTATGCTCATCTGAACCGACGAGACGTTTGAGCGGAACCAAAAAATAAAAAAAAAAAATAAAAAAATATAAAAAAAAATGTGCCAACAAACACACAAGATTACTACTACTACTACTATTACTACTACTATTTACTACTACTACTACTACTTCCCTTTTCGAATGCTGTAGCCTCCAAAAAAATTCTAACCTACCACCCACCAGATTCTCGTTTAAAAGGACAATATGTATTTTATATATACATACCCATGTAATTTTATATGCTCGGCCAATGCGCAGCGCCTCGTTCCTTCTTCTTACTCTCATTCTCCATTTTGTCTTTAAATATATACATACATTTATGTGTATATGTATATATATATACATACATATATATATGTTTCTATTTATCTATCACTTTTTTACTTACCCTTTCAACCCCATTCTATACATATTTACACATCATCCCCGCACGAATGAGAAACGCTTCGCTGCCATTGGCCACTTGGTAAAAGGAGGGGGTGGAGCCAGCTTTTAGCGGTGCTTACTTTTTTTTTCTGATTTTTATTTCAAAACGCTGGTTAACTGGTTTTTTTTCCACGTTCGTTCGTTGCGAGGAAGTTGCGAACGCAGTTACGTTCCCCGAGTGATGACAGACCGCGGTGCAATGAAAGAAAATAAGTTTGCGAAAGAACGACAAAAATTAAACGAAAAAAAAAACAGATACACGAAGCGTGCGTAGTTAACGGACAACGAACGTCGGCAGGTTTATCGCTTCCGCCTTCTCTTGCGTTCTTCTCGTTGCCTAGCGGAAAGAAATCGAGACTTTTCCGTGGAAGAAACAAGAAACGAGAGAAAACACGAACAGGATGAAAAACGAGCGAAACAGACAGTACGGAGAAAAAGAGCAAATTTTTGATAAAAGAAAACGCAAAGAACGAGCGAGAAAGAAAAGATCGAGAGACAGAAGAATAAAAGAGAAACGAACAACATCGACCGTTCTTTGTGGGCATACCAGAAGAGAAACAGAACAGAGAAATAATTCGATGAAAAGAATAATAAAAGAATAGAAGTTAACCGTACTAACGTACGCACGCACGGACGCGAGTGCTTCGAAGATGTCGAACATACGATGATCGTTCGGTAGTGACCGTGAAAACCGTGTTGCTTTGTTCTCTTTGCGCAGGTGAGTTGAGATTAATCTGAGTCACCATTCGATCTCTGAGAGATTACCTTTGCGCGGGGGAAGCGAGGGAACTAGGGGAGGCCAGCCGCTCAAAAAATGAAACCGTTCCGAAATGCCAGAATCTAAAACCATACATATAAAATAAGAGAAAGTCGAATAATATAAAAGAATAATATAATCTGATGTGTAACAGAAGCGAAAAGCGGATTAAATAACTAGTCAAAAAAAAAAAAAATAAAAAATAAAAAAAATGTGTAAAATCGCATCGAAGCTGAGACATGTTAAAAAATAAAAAAAAACGTTTGCTTCATCTCGAGCGTCCCTCGATCTCGATGGATCGTCTTCCCGTTTAAAGATGGATCACGATTTTAGACTTTCTGACGGGACGCACGGACGATTTCTAAAGGGGAGGGTTTGTTTGTTTGTTATCGTTTATTTTATTTTATTTTTCATTTTTTTTTTTTATTGTTTGTGTGTGTACATGGTTCATTAACAATTCACATTCGTGTTTGTAACGAACGTGTGCGTGTGTTTTTGCGTGGCAGTCCGGGTGAACGCTGTTGAATATTGTAAGATTGGCGAGGGGTGAAAGAGGGTGAATGACAAGAGAGAGAGGGAGAGAGAGAAAGAGATAGAGAGACAGAGAGTACGCGTAGGGTGAATGTACGGTGTATATCCATTTGAAAGAAAGAAAGGCTTCGTTGAGTCGGTGAAATGCTGTTGGTGGTATGGCGAACCAAACAGGGCCGTAACGGTCCTCATCGGAGCCGTACGGGATCGAGGCAAAGCCGCGATCAACAGCCGTGCAGAGTAGCGAAAGCGTGCGTGAGAGCGAAAGAATCTGAAGAGGGAATGACGACGAAGAACAGGGTGGGGACACGGAAAAGCGGGTGCGGCATTAAAACACTTTACATGGGACAGAGTTGACGGACAGCCGGTTCGAATACGGTGACTCTTTTTTGCTGGCTCTACCCTTCCTCTTGCTTCCCCCCACAAATATAGATATACGTTATTATCAGTACATTATTTTATACACATTATTATTATTATTATTGCTATAACGAATGGATTTTACATACTTAAGAATCTACAGTTAATAGAAATATGCAGTCGAGACTCCGTATCCGCGATTCGAGACTCAAACTTAGTGACACTAAGTTAACTTGGACTCTTGTTTAAAAATTTAATCGAGAGTTTAATACTTCATCATTGTAAATTACAATTTTTTAGAGGATGTCAACGTTAAAATGGTAATATGCGTTACATGGTACATGTGTACTTTTTTCTTTTGGCAACAACCCTTCGTGGATATGGAGGCTTGACTGTACTATAATTAAGTATAGTATATACAGGGTGGGGCACTTAAATCGGTGCCATGATAGCAAATGGCTTCATATTTGCTTCATTTGTAAAAAAACATAATGCAATGTTAATAACTTCTTTATCGAAGGTGCAAAGAAGATGAAAACCAGTTTCATTTTTACAAAGGAAATATATTCTTCGTAGGACGATTTTAAGCATTTAGAAATTATTAGAGTATAAGAACAAATCACTATTGATTTTTTATCTTTCTAATATTGCACTCTAATATTTCTTTCAAATTGCTTACAATCGATATTCTGCAAAAAAGATGTTTCCTTTAAAAAGATAGTTGCCTGTCATTTCTGCGTACACCGGTATGAAGATGGTTAAATATTGAATTATGTCATCCATAATACCAAGTAATATTGATCTTACGTATTTTTGAGTATCGTCAAAAATAGGTAAACTATTTGGCCTGCTTTAGATGCCTCACCCAACACGTACGTATATTACGGTGGAATGAGATATAGAAACAATTGTTTTTTATTATTCAGAATTTCTAATAGTGAACGAAATTATCTTGCATAATATTTATTGACACATTCCAACTGATTAGTTTCTTAGATTTCAAATTTCAACATTTGACTTGTTAATGTTGAAACTTTGGGAAGTATCATTCAAGAAATTTGGAATATTCACGTATCCCTGTAAGAGACATAATAATGTTACAACTTAAGAAATCATAAATTGTAGCACAGCATAATTATTTACCAATTGCATACAATAAATAGGACTATCTTAAAAGAATCTCCACTAAATGTTGTCAGTAACGAAAATCAATTCTCTAAAGTTACTTGATAAAAGCAAGCACCATTAAAATAAAAAACAAGAGCAAATTTTGCTCGCTATTAGAATTGATGCAATTTTTATTTCCGCCGTGATGTACGTAAGAAAATATAATAAAGTAGATAAATATGGACGTAGAGAACTGTTTAAAGGATAGAGCTTTGTTCTTTTCAGACTCGGAGGAGACGTCTAGTGGTGGTGGCTCGCAGTCACCGACTCACATTCGCATCAACTTCGAGCGTTGCTTTCGCAAGGAGTACAGCGCGTCGTCTCTTCAGGGGAAAACGTCGTCGGCCACCACCGCGTCGTCCATGATGGACGACTCGCAGCAATACTCCGACTCGGAGTCGGAGCAAAAGTCCGTGTCGAAAGACAATTTGAGCAGTGCCATATTTAATCTGGTCGCCGGTGAGTCGGAGATCAGTCAGAGCGACTTCGAGGGATCGTTTAAGGTCGAAAACGAGAGAACGGAGGGTTCGGTGCGGGACTTCTGCGTGAAGGAGGGCGACGTATACCGGTGTACCGTATGCCATCGTACCTACACACACATCAGCAATTTCTGCCGGCACTACGTCACCTCACACAAGCCTAACGTCAAGTACTATCCTTGTCCGGTTTGTTTCAAGGAGTTCACGCGGAAAGATAACATGGTCGCCCACGTGAAGATCATACACAGCCTTAAGCCGCACATGAGTCTGAGCAGCAGTGGCAACAGCAGTATGGGTCAACAGCGGTAGACCTCATCCGAGTCGTCCTCGTCTGAGTCGTCCTCTATTCCGAGGCTACGTTCCTTCGCTCTTCACCATTCTGTCTCCTGAACAAAAACGGGACAACGAACCTAAAACCGAACACACGGTTCGTCACGTATAAACGGGCACGGTTATCGATAATTGTTGAACAAAATCGTTGATCGATTTCTACGCGGTGAGAGTTGAGGAACGTCCGGCCACGAAAGAGGCGGAAATCGTCGGCGTGCGTGTCGTCGGGCTTTCCGGTCAGGCTCGTGGCTGCAAAGGGCTATACACGTTTTCGAACGAAAGAAGAGAGAACAAGTCGTAAGAGTCAGGGTGTCGGGTTTAGAGGGCCATTTAGAGGGGGTGGGGTCGAGGGAGCTAGACACAAGTGTACAAGTTTTAAACGTTGATACATAGATAGTTAATATATTCGTTCTTTTATACGTTCAACGTTCGATAGAGGATAAAAAGAGGATAAGCGTGTTAAGCAATAATAAGATCCGTTAGTACGGAAACGTTTTAATCGCGGACCACGTGCCTGCTGCAGCTCAATTACGGTTTCCCCGTTTCACGACGGAATTATATTAACGAACGGTCATGTGTATGATATTAAAAAGTAAACACGGAAAATGAAACAAAGTAGCAGCTAGTAAAATCAAACGCAAATCGTATGCGACAATTACCTCTTGTTATAACGGCGGTCCAATATCCGTAGGCCGCGATATCGAACCGCGTCTCGAGGCTGTACCACTCGTTTTCTCTTGATTCGTTCGAAAGTTCCGCGCTTTTCGTTGCAGCGTGCGCGAGCTGGAAAGCTCCCTAGTTCGAGGAACGATTTTTTTCTAATCGCGTTGAAACGCGCGAGCCCGGGCATTAAGTTACAAAAGAAATACGAAAAACAAACGAGCTTTACCGCGTTCCTTCCCTCTAAGGGAGTCGCGGATGTTATACAAAATGGAGGAAACGAAAGGAAAAGGAGAGGAGAGAAAAAAGCTAAAAAAAAAAACAGAAAGGAAGCTATCTATGCGCATTACAAAGAGTTTATATATATATATCTATATATACGTATATGATCGAACCGGTGTGTACTCGTTTAGTCGTCTCAACATAGTTCTGCGACAACGGGGTAACAGAAATATACAAAGCGAGACGAATCGCGGATTTAAAGAAGAAAATAACAGTTGCGAGTCCAAATCAACAAAGAAGTATATTTACTATTTGTGCGACTATTATAAAATACGTTTAACGGAGAGAATCAAACGCGTGTGTCGCATGTGTCATTCGAATACGTTCGAATACATGCATACCATACGTACGTACCATAAATAAACGTTTAAAATAGAGGCAAGAACGCGGTACATGCACACACGATAGAAAAATAAGGGAACCACGTAGACTGAGTAAATGCAATATATAATGGGTACGATGACCGTTCGCCATGTTGTTGAGCCGTTGTGCTGTTGTGTCGAGCTGTCGAGCCTGATTCGAAGTTAATATAAAATAAAATAGCGTAAATAAGGGAGCAAAGTTGATAGGTGAAGTCCGCGGAGGTGAATGGGGGATGGGGGAAGGGGGCGGGGAGAGAAAAAGAACCACAGTCCGAAAAAAAAAAACGGGGAAATTTCAAACGGAACGGGGGCATGCAATTTCTTGAAAGACTGCAGAGGAACGGTTTTAACGACACCAAATACAAGATAGTACTGACATTGGATAGACTGAAGGCACTTTAGTAGTAACTTAACGCCATATCGTACTGTACCGTACTCGATTGAACAAAATGAAAAATAACCAGATTTCGTGCATTGGGTCCAGTGTGACTGGACTCCGGATGTATGTACGTTTATTAATTGTTATCACGTGGATGAATTATAATGTATGTTACCCACTTTTGGAATCATGTACCTTTATATTTTTACCGTTTCAATTAGGATACGTTGGCGTAACTAGGACCCTAGATTTTGTAATAGTCTTAGAGGTACATAAGTTGGACTAAGTGGCTTTTTGAAATTTCGAAATTAGGGGTTTATGTGAGATTGTGGAATTTTAGGAATTTACAGATTTAGGACTTTTGAGTTTGAGTTGTTGGAAATTTGAAGATTTTGGAATTTTAGGAAATTCTAATGATATATAATTTTAGGAGTTTTAAATTTGAAAATCAATTATATAAAAAATGTCTAAATTTCTAAAATTTAAATTCTACACTCTCACTGATTATTTGGGGGACGACTAGTGTCAGTCTAGTTACGCCAGCGTTCGTCTAGTGGATAAAAAAAGCTATATATTACTATTCCCGAGAGGGGATGACACCCTTCGGGGTGAACCGATGGTTTTGTTACATAAACTTGCAAGCTATTGCAATTTATCGTAGTTTTATAATCATATACATGATTATCATTTTTTTATTCGTTTTCTCTTGTACATATTCAGTTCTAAAGAACACGTAAGACAAGGATGTGCGTATCCAGGGTCGTAGAAATTTATCGTTGTTAAAAATATATCCTTGTCTTAGTTGTTGCCAGTTTTTAAGCGTCTCACGTATACATAAACGAAGTATGTATTCAATCGTGAAATTGATTTTAAACGGATTGTCGTGTTTCTATGATGACTCGTTGTTCAAAAGGGATACGGCTACAGTGATGGTATCTAGGCTTAGTCGTGAGAGACAGCACTAAAAATACGATCGTAGTTTACTATATTTTGCACTTTACACTTTCGTCGAATCCTCTCTAGTCGAATCTTCGTTCATAGAATTCGTTGGTAGAATCATGAACGACACGCATGAATCGGAGAGGAAGCGAAAAATAAAAAAAACGATTTATATACAAATTTTTTCACTAGTTGGGCATAGACATTTAGACGACTAGAGGCTATATTAATAATAATTATTATAAATATTATTACTGCTACCTATTAATTAATTATTAATCGTAACGGAGACCTTCGTTGTTATTTTAATCGCGTGGGTGTTTTCAAAACGGATAGAAATAGAAAACGAGAGAGGGGGGAGAGAGAAGGGAGGCGAGACCGGGGATGACACGACGAGTGACAATCTTTACGGTCTCGTTCGATCGCCCACGATTGACCAGTGTTGTTCGTTCGTTATTCAAGAGATATCTAGCAGCGTTGCAAAGATTAAACAAAACAACAAAAAAAATAATAATACAAGATTCTAGTTTGTAAGAAATAACGGAGCGACGAGACTAAAGATAATTATCGGACGCATATCCGTACGCGCTAACGAAACGCGTACTTTTTAGAAAGCTAGAGGAGGGATACATTTATTAGTTAGACAGGCAGCAATGATTATTAGAAAGAGAGAAGTTAATAGGCGAAAAAGAAGAAAAGAAAACGAAACACGATAGAGAAACGAAGCAGAACTAAGGAAAAAAGCGAAAACTTCTATTTTGTTTTTCTCTTCTTTTTCTTTTTTTTTTTTAAAGTATTTCGTGATGATGGACCGTGCCGCTGATTCGCAGATCGATATAAGCTCTCAGGTCAATTATTCGTAAAAGGAAATAAAATTTTATAAACTATCATGGACCAAAGAGTATCCGCCGGCTAATAACGGCGGATTATTTTTTCGGTGGGTGAAAACTTTCTTCTTTTTCTTCGTTGAAATTAGGGAAAATGGCGGTCGCTGGCCGGTCTCGGTGAAATCGTGTTCGCGATGGGTTAACGCAAAAGCCCGTCCAAAATGGAAGCAAGACGTGAAAAAATATAGCGAGTATAAACTGATAGTTGATATAGAGATATATATATGTATACACATATTAGGGAGAGAGAGAGAGAGCGCGAGAGAGAAAATAAGGAAAGAAAAAGTGCAAAGAGGCAGCGGCTAAACAGCTTATATATATATCGATTATTAAGCAAAGAGGAAAGAAAATAATAATTAAAGTAATACACTCACATTTGATAATCACTGAGAGGCTAAGACTAACTCAATTTTAGATGGCAGACGAGGGAGTTGAGATTTGTAGGGAAAATCGAATGAATAACGCGTGTCGATGGTCTTATGGAATAGAGCTTCTCGGATTGCCTAAACCTATGGTGGGCTAATGTGCCAGGACACGTTACACGGGCATTTCTACATTTTATAATTAACCAGATATGAATCTATTTACTAATGTACATTCTCATAATTCCAAATTTCTTTTGTAAATTTTATAATTCCAGTTTAACAAACTTGCAAATTTTGAAGTTACTAAAATTCTCAAATTTAAACGTCAGAAAATTTGATATTGTTATATGTCTAAGATTCCGAATTTCTAAAATCCAAACTCTAAATGTTATAAATCCTAAAATCTCCACATTTCTAAATTTCCAAAGATTTCCAAGTAATTGCAATTTTAAATTTCAAGGGTTAAAATCTTTAAGGGTTGGAAAATTTTTCATCTAACAGCTAATGATTAAAAATCAAACAAAATGGCCGTGAAGTGTCAGGCACCCAATGCCCACCGCAGGTCTAAAAAACAAAATATAAAGAAAACAAACGAATTGCCATATTTTCGAGATAAGTTGTATTGTTTCGACGATTAGATTTTTAGTTTGAAACTAGTTTGGAATACCCTTTCAGAGATGGCTTTCCGTGGTAGCTCGGGGGGTGAAAATCCAATTTTATTCGTCCGTAAGGAATGAAGCGTTAGTTTACCCTAGTCGACTTTTACGTGAGAAATCGCTCGAAAGACGCGAAACTCTCTTGAGCTGATCTTTTGTTGACCGTCTGTTTGTTTTTCTCTTTTTTTTTTCGTTGAAATTTTATTTCTCGCATAATATATATATATGTTCTGTTGAATATCTTACTCGCGTATTCGTCGTGAACATCCACCTTCAAACCCCGTTTGCATTGATGACAGCTGCAGAACGTCGAAGAGCAAAACTAAAAATATTGAAGCAAGTGAAATTATGATACTCTAGTTACATCGAATTTCTTTATGGTATCTTAAGGCTCGTGATCAGGGTAAACTGATACCTAATAAAATTGTTGAAATCTAGCAAAAGATCTTCGTGTAGATCGCTACGAAAATTTTATTCGTACAACATTCGCTCACGTTCGTTGCCTTTTTAATGTTGTTAAACTTTTAGACGTAAGGTTGTAAAAAGAAAAATAAAAAAAATTATGGAAATTCATGTTGCCAATCAGTGAAACGTGCGTTAGGTAGAGCGGAGGGTGGTTCGGTGTTGCGGGGGGTGGTGTTCTTTAAGGATTAAACATCTAAATGATATTGAAATCCTTGTATTCGTACAAAATTTAGTGTTCAAATTGTAAAAAGTGTTCATAGTGATGAAGAAGAAAAAAAAAAGTAATGTTGAAGCGTTATTAGGAAATTTCTTGCAACGAGGAGTATCTCCGTGCTTGCGTGTTTTCGACAAGTGAATCGATTTCGGACAAAAATACAAATAATTATCTGCATCGAAAATTTCTACCGACGTATCCGCAGCTGTCTCGTCCCCGTTTAGATAAATTACAAGTAGAGACGAATTTCTCACGCTAATCGCGGTTAGGATCGCAGAGGTCTCGTTGATGAGTTTCGTGTTGAATATATTTTAATTAATTTATAAGTCTACGGACATTGCGGGTGGGTACCAAGGGGAAGTGTATGAGAAAAGAAAGAATAAGAAAATTTTACATAGATTATATTATATTTATACGTGGCTCTTGCAATGGCGACCCACGAGCGATTCTCGTCGTCGTCGTCTTTTCTTTCTTCTTCCTTTCTTCTTCTTCTTCTTTTTTTTTTAATTCGTCCCCTTTCTCCGAAAGGGGTCACCAGTCAATACCGATTATTCTAAGTTCTTTTTCACGTGTTATCGACATTAATCGCTCTTGCAAGAGATCACACCGTGAAAGAAGAATAGAAAGAGTAAAAGAGGTAAATTACGAGGCTTAAAAAGCAGACTGTACTATCGGATAGATTTTAATATATATATATTGAATTTAAATATATATATGTATACATAAACATATATATATATATATATTAAAGAAAGAAAAGAATCATAGTTTATTATCGCAAATAAATTACACGCATTATGTACACAACAGACACGTATACAGAGAGAGAGCGAGAGCGAGAGAGAGCGCGAGAGAGAGAGAGAGAGAAATACATATACAAAAGAAAAAAACGCTCGACTCGGCGTGAAGATGGTACATATATATATATACATATATTATTATTATTGCGATGATTATTATTAATATTATTATTGCGATTATTATTATTAATATTATTATTACGATTATTATTATTATCATTATTATTATATATATTATATATATATATAAACAAAAGTTATATCGAATATATTTTAGTGCTAGTTGATAATACCTATTAACGTCGTTGCAGTTTTATGAGATGATGCGTCAGAAAACGAGAGTAAATGAAGAAAAAAGAAAACGAAAAAAAAAAAGAAAGAAAGAAATGAAAGAAGAAACGCAAACGAGATACGTGGTTGACTTTTAACTTTATATATACACGTTGAATTAACGTACTTCAGTGGGATCCAATAATATTGTAGCGGTGTAATCCCCGATTTGGTGCCTTTTTAAGCGACATAAAATAACGACGATGAAAAGAGAGGGAGAGAGCGAGCGAGAGCGAGAGGGAGAGAGATGATAAAAGAGAGAGAGAGAGAGAAAAAGAAGAAAGAGCAGAATAAAATAAAAATAAATTGTTATCGAAGAAGCAGATGCGATCGTATGGCGCGCTGACGCGCGTGTGTATATCCCCTTTTTTAAAAGAAAATAAAACAAAAAAAACATACAAACAAACAAAATGGCGCGCCTGCATGATCGCGCGCGGATCTAGTGCCAAATAAGCGAGACCTTGTCGTGAAACAAGCGTAAAAGGGAGTGAAGTAAAATAAATAAATAAAAATGAAAAAAAAAAAAATAATAAACAAAAAAGCAAGAAATGAAATTTTATAGGCAACTTTTTAGAGAAGACGAGTCTTTTCTGACGCTGGGTAGACTTAGTATATTTTATATGCACTGATTGTTTGATTATGACTATCGATAATAAAAAAAAAATACAGAACGGTGTTCAATAGATTGTAATTTGAAGGATTTTTAAGTGTCGCTGTACTCTACCGAATTTTTGTCTCTCATATACATTCGCGTGTCCGTTTTCTTTTTTTCTTGCGTCACGCGACGCATCCTCGCGAGCCGGAAATCGAGGATGCGCCACGTTTCCGCTCGATTTTGCGAGATTCGTTGACGACTGCCTGAACTGATTCGATAATCGACGCGAATGATCGATGAGAAATTTTATGAAATGATTGTACGATGCTGCTAACCCTTTGGTTCAAAATTCAAGTTCTAGGTTTAATACATTCATTGTATTTTTAGCCCAAAAATGTTTTTATATGAAAGAAACCTACTACAAAATTTTCTGCGTTGATAAAAAGATTGTACAAGACCAGATTATAAAATTTTGTGAATTGTAGACAGCAACCAAAGGGTTAAGGGTTCACAGAGAAGCGCATCTCGAAAAGTCGTCCGCTAACAGGTTGACTGCCATGAAACATCATCGATCACCCCCACAAAATCACCGCAATGAAATAACAAAAAGGCAAGACTCGAAACACTAAAATAATCGATGAAATCGAAAAACGATTGTAATGAACGTGTGGCAGACAGCATGTTAATTATCGAACGTACAAATAAAGCGCATCGAAGAAGCGAAGAACGAGCGAAAAATGTTCAGCGGTTTGTCGAGAAACGTTAGCGTATCCACTTCTGTTGTTTGAACCGATTTGAACCGAATTGTCAAATTGTTTCTCCTTGTGATAACGATTGCGTGGAATATCCGAGTTTTACCTTTTTAAATTAGTACGAAAGCCGACCAAATCTCTTGTACGAAGCTTTTCTCACCCATTAACCATCTAGTTGGCAATAACAATCTAGTAAATTTCATCGTCTGTTACTTTTTAATTTCGTACGTACACCAGATTCCGTTTTCGTTCACGACTTCACGAAAGTCGTTCTCCTTTATTCTTTTTTTTTTTGTTTGTCGACGATCGTTTTCGCGCTTTTTCATTTCGTTAACGAAGGAAAATATTGCGTTGGAAAAAGTGTCGGAAAACTCTGTATGGCGAACGAGCGTGTACCGATGCTGGATTACGAAGTGAATATCCTCGTGAAAATATATGCAAATCGTGCGTTGTAACGATTAGAAATTAGTGAACTGGATCGTCTGCTAAATGTATGATGTACACGCTTGTCGAGGAACGTAGCGGACTCTAATCGAATCGAAAACTCGAACAGAAAGGTAATTACCATAAACGACTAACAGCGCACCGCAATTCAGTAGAGAAGTTTTGTTTGATTTTCTGTTCCGTTGCGTTTTTCGTCGTTTCGTTTATTATGCGTTATTATTGTTCGCACGTATGTGGAACGTGGATCCATTGACGTAACTAGCGCTTTTTAAGGGTAGGTCATTCTACACTCTGATACGGTATTTGACACAAGTAGCTTTTCTAGGAAAAATCAAGACGAAAAATTCTAGAGAAAACGAATTCTACTGAGAAAAGTGGTAGCACAGAGAAAAGGATTGCTAGAGATTTTCCAATCTTCAAATTATTAATTTCCCACATTTTTTGGCTTCAACCCTACCCTACACTCTAGTTACGCCTCTGAATTAATGTACAGACAGTGATTTTCGGTGATTCTTTCGATGGATGATTCGTCATCAAAGTGCCATAAGTTACTTCGAGAACCATAAATTGTCACACGATTGTTTGTAGCGTTCTTTCTATCGATCTGGAGATCTCGGACGATCGGCATTGCCAGCATCTCATACTTGCATATTGCCAATATACTCCAATAATGCCATATTTTAGTATTATCAATGAACATTGAAAATCCTGAAATATGAGAATTAAAAAAATGAACATTTAAAATAATTTTACCTGCTGACTGAATTAAATCACGTCTTAAACGTGTATCATTTTGAGTCACATTTGGATACAATTTTATATTTCTTCTAAGTTATTTTAAGAGATAGAGTCAATTTAAGATCTAAGGTCAAATGAAGGTTATAGTTTGTTGAATTTACAGCTATAACCTTCTTTTCAGAAAGAAAGACCTTGAGATCCTTTTCTCAAAAAAAGTGAAATGTGGATAAACTGCATCCATTTATAAAGTTCCTTAAAATGCTACATATCATTTAAATGGTCTTTTAATATAATCAGTAGGTAATCAGAGTTATTTTAAATGTTACTCCTTGTTGACTCAGCCTGTTGCAAGGTGTCCCACTTAAGTTAAGCACGTAAATTATCTTGACTGCTATCAAAAGAAAAGATAAATTATGGGGGCTTGTACGGTTTCAAAATTACTGTACGGTCATTAAATATACGTTTTGAAATCGTATACGCTCTCATTTTTATTTTGCAACGAGAGTAATTCGGATGTTGGACTTAATCGTCCGAGACCTCCATAATCAATCTCGTTACGTTCCACACTCGTGTTCACGTAGAAATTTCTCGTTTAGTCACTTGGAACATCCGATACATCCCTCCCACACAAACACACACACCAAATTCGAGAATTCCCGCACTCACCACGAAGCACCGTTACTCTTAGCCAAAAATTACTTTTATTTAGTTTCGTTTTAGCGATCGTGGATGCGTCTTGTTGGCCATCCGCACTCGTTGTCTCGTCGTCGATCATTTTGTCGAGAAATATCGGCGAGGAAACGATTGCCGGAGACAACGAGACGATCTTTTAGATGTTAAGATTCCTACGCAGTGGCTTGCTCGAGCAATTACAAAAGTTTCGATACTGATCGAATGGAAAATAGAAGAACGATTCTCATCGTTGATCGTTTGCTCGAGAAAGCGACCGCGACAGGATGTCGGCGATTATTATTATTTTTTATGGACTTTTGTTTTGCATGTTGCGTACGCGTATTGTTGATTTATTATTTTTACTGTCCGGACGACGAAGAAAAGTGAAAACATTTGGAGAAGAACAAAAAGATAAATATATATATATGTACATGGTTTGTTCGTTGCATTTAACTTTAATTTTCACGAGCCTGCTGGCTGTAAAACTCGTGTTACTTCGTTCTTTTATTTTTAATCTTTCCGTGTTTCTTATCGTCGGGAGAAACGACTGACATTATACAAGTTTATAAAAAAAATTCTATTCATCAAAAGCCACGTCGTTTCTCTCATCGATGTGCATCGTTTTGATTTGCAAGAAACAAAATCATTCGATGTCACAGAACGTAAAAGCAACGTGTACGATCGTCCTACGGTCACCATTTTTTTCAAGTTGGCACACAGGACGATTAACAAAGAATATCAGTGTGGAGTCCTCGGTATCGATTTATCGATTACACGTGGTACATCTGTAGCAACAAGTACGTAAGACTTCTTGTCGCGCGCGAACCTTATTTCAAACGAAAAGAAAGAAATGGAATGGTACGATCATACATTGTTTTGTTTTTGTTTCGTCTGCGCGGAAATTTTTATTTTCGTACAACATAGAACCCCATTCCTAGATCCTTGATCCAATCGCGTTGCTCCACGATTTAAAATAGGGTAGTTATATTTATGTTTCTTCACATTGAACTTTTGTTTACAGGTGTTTATTCGAATTTTATTTGTGTTGTACAGATCATTTGATCGCTTTATTAGCCGGGTCGTAAATCTGATTTATGGCTCGCGTAATTCGATTTTTTCTGTTTGCACGCATTACAGTACGCTGATATTTTAGATAAGTAGATATATTGTACGGATGTTGTCTTCTTAGGGAAAGTGGCGATGTAGAGACAGGAGGCTATAAACTTTTAAATTTTGACAATTTCTTGATTCACCAATTTAAGAATTGAAAAACTTGGAGATTTCAGTACATTCCTCTAAATCTCCAAGTTCAGAAATTTCATATTCACTCTGCAAATTTTTATAGTCCCCATTCTGCATTGATCAAGTCCTCCTTTCTCTATGTATATCGCCATTCCCCAGAGAATCTTCACTCTAAATCTCCACCATCAAAGTACATAATGTCAATTTCGATATTAGCTTGCATTGTGCATGCGATATTCACACGGTCATCCCGTAGCCACCCGCAACACAAATTACATATCGTACCATTATCACCTTACCAAAACTTGAGCAACATTACTGATCCACATCTTTCCGCAGAGTATTCATCGGGGAACGCGAAATCCGACGGCGAGACGTGGAAAGAGAAGGCAAGAAACCAGGGCACGGGTTCGTCGAATCAATCGAGTACGGAGACATCCGGCTCTCGATCGACGGGCAGCAACTCGTTGACGACCACCACGAGTTCGTCGACGTCCGCGTCCAACTCGGGGACGACGACCACCACGGCATCCACGAGAAGTTCGTCGGCATCGCCGGCGACTGGCAGGAACAACGCTCAGAACAGCGGGGGCAGTAGCAGCAGCAGCAGCCCGGCTCCCACGACGAACTCGTCGTCGACGAGCGGTCACCAGGTGGGCACTATGTCCGCCCCGCCGGGCCGACAAGTGCCCAAGAGACGCATGCGACGTCGCGCGACCTCGCACTCGCAAGATCCCGCGGAACAGCTAACGGAGATGTCCGTCCGCGGGTTGAATCTCTTTCGTTACGCCTCGATATCCGAGGGCGTGTATCAGTGTACCGAGTGCGCGAAGCTCGACATCCAGAAGACGTTCAAGAACAAATACAGCTTCCAGAGACACGCTTTCCTCTACCACGAGGGCCACCAGAGGAAGGTGTTCCCATGCCCGGTCTGCGGCAAGGAGTTCTCCAGGCCCGACAAGATGAAGAACCACATGAAGACGGTGCACGATTGTTTCATGCCGAAGGACTGCGTCGTGCCGTTCGGCTTTTTTCTCTCGCCTTAGCGGGCGGCGCGAGGGCGAGGTGGGGTGGTGATCGGTCCAACACGAAGAACGACCAGCACGGCGACCACGGACGAACAGAACGACGGACAACGGACAACGGACATCAACACCGGTCCACAGAGAAACGTTCGAGGTTCCGTACCGAGGACCATGATTAAACACGCGGCTTCCTCGAAGATGTCCGTGTTCAGGCGGGGCCGCGTTTGATTAGAATCACCTTCCGTTTATACCGTCGTCTTCTCAGCGTCGGCCTAGTCTAGTCACCCCGCTATGCGGCGTGGTCGTATACGGAGTTACGAGCGGATAGATACGGTCGGGGTCTGTGCAGACCCATGCGCGGTTTGGTTGGTTTCCACAAGAGCGATGTATGATTTCATCCGGGTGATGACGGTGTAGGGAAATCACCATGCTACTTGCAAAATTTGAAGATGTAGAAAATTGTGATTTTTGTTCAAAATATTAGTAGAAAGCTGTCATCAGCTATCAATTTTATGTTAGTAGCAAGCTGTCAAGCTTATATTAGTAGCATCCTATATCATCGACAAGCTGTCAAGCTTATATTAATTACAGACTATGTCATCAGCAATCTATCAAGTTTAAATTAATAACAAGTTATGTCATCAATAAGCTATCAGATTTATATTAGTGGCAAGCTGTCAAGCTTATATTTGTAACATCCTATGTCATCAGGAAACTGTCAAGCCTATATTAGTAACAGACTATGTCATCAGCGATCTATCAAGTTTATATTAATAACAACTCATGTCATCAACAAGCTATCAGATTTATATTAGTAGGAGACTATACTATCAGCAAGCTATGTCATCAAGCTTCTAAATTTTGTATTAGTAGAATATAATTAGTAGCAGGGGTTTGTCCCTACACTCGTCATTGTCCGAATGAATCCTACTTCGCAAATTGTTGTAGTACTGTCTACATATTGCGGACCAATCGCGCAGCCCATCTCACCCCCGCGACGTTCGACTTGCAAATCTGGTATTAAAGGCGCGATATCGATCGATTTAGTCGTTTAACCGAGCGAATGTTATCGAATGGCCGGTAAGATGAAGACGATGGTGCCGTGCCAGTGGAGGAGTACACCACGCGACCGATCGGATGCAAACACTTGCTTGCAGCAGGACGATATCGAGTGATCGCGCGGAGAAGACACGAACTGACAGAGAAAGAGAAATATAATCTGTTGTAAAAACTCGTGACTACTCGAGTAGTGCTCCTGTGTACATTAGTATTATATTATGATCCTTGAACTGTGCAATAGCGCGCGGATGCTTGTGGCCGATCGACGCGTTTCCGCTTGTTGTCTCCTTCGCTAGCGGGCCATTTTCTTTTCGCGCGTTTTTTTCGTTCTCGGTTGTGTAACGGTTTGTTTTGCGTACGGACGTGAGCACATAAGTGACGTGGAAACCATTTTTGAACATTTTGAACGAGAGACACACTCGACCGCTCTACGTTTGCGTTATGTACGATGTGATGTGCGTGAACCATTGTTTCACAATGCTGAAAGTTCGTAACGTGTCGGGCCCGCGTAACCGGAAACTGAGCTTTTTTAACGGAAATAATAACGATGAATCGTCGCAGTATTTTACGCGGGCGTAGTCTGCATTAATTCCAATTTTCTCGTTATATGTTTTAAGAGTCAAAATTCAATGATGTCGGGGAAATACTTTAAGGGATTATATTCCTTGCGATGCTGACGAGCTTTCTTCGTGCCTTCTTTTTTTTAGGCTACTCTTCGTCGAAGAATGCGTATTTACGGAATAAATCGGTCTTCTTCTTGGACGTTTTTAATAAAACTATGTAACGTAAGCAATACGACTAATGGGACTAACAGGATATAGTCGCGAGTACACTTCTGTTTTTGTGGATCAGTGATGGGCAGTTAGGAGCTAGGGGCGTTGATGGACAAGTAACGAACACTGGATAGAAACCTCAATCTGAAAATTTTGCAATTTCTATACTTGAAAAATTGAACTTAGGAAATTTAAAATTTGTGATCATTAAATCACCAAATTCTAACTTTCTAAATTATCAAATTTCTGTACATGAATATTTGGAAATGTCCACCAGTGCCCTAGCTCTCCCAAGGGCACTAAATCTGCCCACCACTGTTCTAGATCACAACGCGATTAGCTTTAACAAAAATATATATTTCAATGCTTTAACGCGCATGATGTTTTTTGTTTTTCATTTTTTTCTTTTTTTTTTAAACAGACAATTTCAGCAATCTATATGTGAAACGTTGGTTACGAATATTACGTTCTCTCTTCTTTTTACGTACTTCCAAATTTTGCATCTAACACAGTCCCTTCCGCGACTGCACAAAACTCTGCATAGTCACGAGCAGTCATTTTTTTTATTTACCGATGTCATCACAGACCACGTATTTTTTAAGAGAACGTACACGTCGGTTTCTACTTACATTTTCTTTTTACAAACGAACATACGAGCAACTACATGCATATCGTATGATAAAAAGGGAAGACGTTCTTCCAAATTTCTTAAACGTGCAGAGTTTTTTTTAGTCAAGATCGTCCTTTTTTTTTCGTTTTACGTAAGCCTTCCAACACAGATTCGATTCCAATGGTGCGTAGCGAAGCGTATTAGTAGAAGTGTATAAAAAATGGCGGAGAGAAGACGAAAATGTATATTTATCACAGAGTTTATAGATTCACTGCGAGCGCGAAAGACTCGTGGAGTTTGTTAGATAGTGCCTAACTAGAGAGACAAAGAAAAAGAGAGCGAGCGTGAGAGAGAGAGAGAGAGAGAGAGAGAGAGAGAAACACGAATTATACTGCATAGCAGCCTCGGTAAATGTACAGGTTTTCTGGGAAAGTGTATTATAGTTATTACCAATTATTAATTATTATTACTATTATCATTATTGATTTACCATTACTCGCACTACTATTAATGCAGCAAACAATATTATTTTTATTATCACCGTTACAATTTATTGCTATTAATATTATTATTATTATATATATATATATATATATATTGTTTGATAAGAATTTATTAACTTTTAGCTATGGACAAGCACCGATAAAATTGGTTATTATTGCTAGGTATATAAGTTAATGATGCACAGGCAAACACAGACAAGTTATAGAGAAAAAGTTATATATGTATACAGACATAGTATATATTAAATGACCCCTCAAGTTAGTTCGGGTCTGGACCGTTTGTTTTTCTCTTTGATTTATTAATTATTATATTATTATATTATATTATATTATACTTTTTTTCGTTCATTCGTTCGTTTAAAAACCTGAAAGAAATCTATTATTTGATAACATAATTGTTAACACGTTTTCTCATTTTTCTTTTTCTTATTATTTCGGTGTTGGGACACCGCGATGTAGACGTACATAGAGTTCAAGACGAATTACACGGAAAATCACACATAATTTTCGAACACGCCGTTCACACGGTCGTATTAGAACCGATGCAAACGAAGTTTTCCGATCCGTTCGTGAGAACAAACGCCTTTTCTTCTGTCCATGTGTTTGTTCGATGATACAATGGAAAACAATAACGCAGTTACGCAAAACCGCTTTTCAAATTGATCGATCAGACAATTATGTAAGTCAAGAACACCATGTACACCTGGTTGCGATGTATATTTCCTTTAATTGAAAGGAAGTTTATTTTCCTACGTTTTTTACTGAAATAGGTTACTCCTACCATTGACGTAACTAGTACCGGCTAGGGTCAGTTTTCTGTAGAATGCAGATTAGGTTGCGATAACGCGTGGTGATATATTGCGAGACCATACAATTCGATGTAACAGTATAATATATGGCAATGAATAGCTATTTGATGCGTGGTGATCTGACAAGTTGGTATTAGACTCTTAGCAATGTAACGTGTGATGATCTAAGGTATTCGATGCGTGGCGTTGTATCGCGTGGCACTGTAATGCGTGATGATCTAGCGCGTAGATACTCGACGCGTTGCTGTGTAACGTGTGATGATCTAATGCGTAGGTATTCGATGCGTGGCACTGTAACGCGTGGCGATCTAACGTATAGGTGTTCAATGCGTGGTACTGTAACACGTGGCGACCTAACGCGAAGGTATTCCACGCGTGGCGATGTAACGCATGGCGATCTAACGCGTAGCTATTCTACGCGTGGCAATGTAACGCGTAGATATTCGATGCGTGGCACTGTAACGCGTGGCGATCTAACGCATAGGTGTTCAATGCGTGGTACTGTAACACGTGGCGACCTAACGCGTAGGTATTCCACGCGTGGCGATGTAACGCATGGCGATCTAACGCATAGGTATTCTACATGGGGCGATGTAACGCGTAGATATTCGACACGTGGCGATGTAACGCGTAGATATTCGACGCGTGGCGATGTGACGCGTAGATATTCGATGCGTGGTGATCTAACGCGTAGATATTCAACGCGTGGCCATTTAACGCGTAGGTATTCGACGCGTGGCCATCTAACGCGTAAGTATTCGACGCGTGGCGATGTAACACGTAGGTATTCGACGCGTGGCGATCTATCGTGTAGATATTCGACGCGTGGCAATCTACCGCGTAGATATTCGACTCGCAACACTATAACGCATAGATATTCAACTCGTGGTAATGTAACTGTATATTTATACAACGCCTAGCAATGTAACGCGTGATCTAAGACTAGTCCTCAGTCTTCCAAAATCCAAGTTACGTCAATGACCTCAATTCTTACGATCAACCAAAGGAAGTCTACGTCGCAGCCTAGCGTACATATGTACATCTCGTTTGATTATGAATTATTTGACGCTAAAGCATTTCTCTTTTACTTTATTTCCCGACGTAAATGAGCTTAACGATTCGTACATTTAGCAATAAAAAACAAAGCGGTTTGAAAAAAACTGTGGTAGCAGGCGTCGAGCCCTGATATTACACGGATTAACTAACTTTGTTCTACGAATTTATTAGAAATAACATTTAATACTTACACGTCGAGTCTCCGATAGCAACGAACTCTGTCCGATTCTCGTTTCTATTTTGTTTGACACGTTTATCACTACGCCGAGAATTATAATTAAACAACTGTAATTTTCACTGCTGTTATTGAAAAGTGAACTTGTTTGATAAAATCTCATCGTAATTATTTACGAATAACTTTATATTACATAAAGGAACATGAAGTTGTAAAGATTTGATATTCTATGCAATATATGTGGACGTCAAAGTGTAATTATTATATCATATTGCATGTGCTTTTCTTATTATGGCATTCAATGTATTAATATCTTTGATCCAGTTCATGAGACAGTAACCAGTTTTCAAACGTGTATGAAAAATTAAATAGAATTATATTAATATTAATAAAATAACCTGTAACTTGAGAACTGACTAATTGGATAATTACTTGATAACTGATTTTTAATGTGCCTTATTATGATGTCCAGTTAACTTTTTATACCGTAATGAAAGATACATATCTTAAACTTATTATAGTGGTACTTTATAATGAAAAAAAAATTGAGACTAGATTAAAGAATTTGTAAAACAAGTTACAATAATTTTTATTGTACGGTTTATGATATATCAATTGTTACAGAGACAATCAACTTTCTAGAAATATATAATTTTCATCGCTAGTGAGAACGTGTTAAACAATAATTCTAACGAGATTATTCGAACGAATACCGAACGGAAAGCAGTATTTTGGTCTTCCGAATCGGTGTTGTACGCGTGAGAGGGTCGTGTGAAAATGAGCGTGGATGGAATGCATGTATGTCAGAATGATGATGGTTGTCAAAGAGCTATTTAAAAAAGAAAATATATTATATATATACATATACATATATGTAAAGAGAGGTCTATCACGTGAGAGGGAATGTGCATCTGCGTGTGATGTTTTTTTAAATTCAATATTTAACACATTGCCATTCGAGGAAAATCTTCTATTTTGTAATTGGTCAAATGAACTTCAGAATCTCTCATTTTACGTTCTAATTATAACAAGAATAAGAATTTTTTTTTAATTGAAACATTCATAGGTGGTCTTTAAACACTTCAAACTATAGATCAGTATACTTTTAGGATTCTCAATATTTGTTAATAATGAAGAATATATTATCTACATTAAAATGTTAAGAACCTTAAAATGTTGACGATATATTATCTGAAGTTTCCTTTACATGTTGTCAATAGTTTAAAAGGATTATTATGCATCATCTGTTAATTAACAATTTTTATATTATTACCTTATCTTATTTCTATTTATCGTTAATTATAATTTGTTTATTGATAATTATACAACGTTGTAAAATGTCTTAAACATTTTATATATAAAAAGCATAAAACCATAACAGTAATAGATTTTATCATTACACTTGAGAATCATTTTTCATAAAATTAGTGTATTGATTCAAGAGCACCTAAATCAATAAAGCAAAGAACGTAATTATTTCTAATTACATAGAGATATAAAAATAGGAAATATTGGCAATGTGTTGAATAAATTAACAATAAGTGAAAACGACACGTTGGCCGAAGCGCAGACATTGTATTCTCGCACAATCCTTTCTCTTGCGTCCAACTAATCGTTGTTATTATCGTAGAGAACGTAACTTTTACTTTGATATTAATAATGGTATCAACACACGCGCACACACATACATATCCGCTGGAATTATGTATTAGATTATCGATCACTTCTGTTTCCGTTCGACTTCAATTTTTCAAGGCATTTGCGACGGAAGTTTAACGACCTTTCATGGGAGCATATCGCGCATTAACTTTTGCTTGATTGAAACTTTAGATCAGTACCGACGCTAGACTTTATGGAACCCGGTGGCAAAAATTTTTATTTCACACATTTTTTAATTTCTAAATTTGAGAATTTGTAATTTATACAATTTTCAAGTTTAAAAACTACTTTGAGGAATTTCTAAACCTTCAATTTGGAAATTTCTAAATTTCTGATTTTCTAAATATTATAATTTGTGATTTTGAGAATTTGCAAATGTAAAAATATCTAAATTCGAAAATTTACAAGTTTGAATTTCATAAGCCCAGGGTCCGTCAGCTAACGTCGGTGCTGCGTTAATGATTGGTGATCGATGTTTATGTGATCGATATGTGAGAAAAGAGAAGAAAAATATGAGCGTGCGTGATTCGTTATAACAGAGAGAATTTATATAAATATATATACTTTAGAAAAGATAGAGTTGCATCGTTCGAATGAGCACGACACTGACGAGTCTTGAAAAAAACAAAACAAGAAAAAAAACGAAAAAAAAAAGAATTACAAATTCCTAATTTTAATGACGTGTGCAAAAAAGCAATTTAAAAAAAGAAAGGAAAGAAACGGTCGTGTTACTCTTCTTTTCTTCACTTTCCATGCATTGCGACAACATTACCTTACTTCTTACGTTTTAGTTTTATACTGCTATTGTAATAGTTACAAATATTATATATATATTATATATTACTACTATTGCTATTGTCGTCGAGTAGCGTTTATTATTTTATTTCTTAATTTTAACTGTAACACGTCGGGTATAACTTAGCGCGATAAGATGCGTTAGGCTTTAAAAAAAAAAGGAAACCACGGTAACACGTTAGAAGAGGGGGGTGATGCAAAAAGTGAGATAACCCCATAGAGATGCAAAAATGATACGGTTATTGTATTCATAATACAGATATATTTTATTCGAGCGTTAAATGCTATACAGCTTGCGACATAATGCGCTGCCTTCACTTTATATGTTTCCCCACGTTTATTCGTTGATAGAAGATATATATGTATGTATGTGTATCGCATGGTGTTCTGACGAACAGGTTTATATATTTATACGAATATATTATGATTGAAGCTTCTATTTGTCTTAAGCTGCGTCTAAGAGATTATAAAATTATTTTATAATGCTGTGTAAAATTATTTTATAATACTATTTCGCATTTATTAAACCTTGATGGATACATTTTGATAAAATGTGATTTTATGCGAAGATGAACCACAAAGTTGAAGGTTGCTGCGGATATTAATGAAATTAATATTTTGATAATATTTACACTCAAATTGCGTATCATACATCTATTGGCACAAACTAAATTAGCACACCTCACTAGACGCATCTTAATACGAATAGTATTCCTGGAGCAATCTAAAAATTAAGAAACAAGAATCTGTCGCCAGAACAATCATACGATCCGTAATATTACGAATTCGTGGCGTTGCACGTTCAGAAACCAAGGGTACATTGGCAAGCTCGAAAATATTTATAAATGTGTACATTTACAGTTCACATATAAAACCATGTAATCGACCAATCCAAGAGCCAAGAAACAAATGGTAGAACAAGATGCTTGCGAATGTATTCGTGGGTGAATTCGCAAAGTTGACCCGGGAACAAACGAAAGAGGTCTACGTTAGTGATGTGTCCACCTGTATTATTCTTACTTACAGTAATTTTAAAGAAAACGCTGTGATCCAGCGAAGATGATGCAAGCGTGTTTTAGCCAATTTTACGGTCACCGTTATATGTTTATTAATTAGCAATATACACCGCATATACATACATATAATATATATAATATATAGGATACGAGTACTGGCACTTTTATTTGCACCGAACAACAATGGAAGCATCGCACAGCACACTATTGTTTCGATAGAAGAAAGAAGCGGTTACACGCAGGCATACATTCTTGCAGAACACCGACCACGAGAGATACGTTGACGTAGGTTTTTGCAATAGGGACGATAATTGCGTGAACTATTAAGAGATATAAACCGTTGCGGAAGAAAAAAAATTCTATTATATATTATATAGAAATACTATGTTATATTATATTATTATAGTATATTGTACGTTCGCCCTGTTCAGAGGGTGGGTAGCGCGTTCAGACGGAACCACGCAGAAAAAAATACGAGTATGAACGTTATATGCAATTATAATAACAGAGAGTAATTACAATAAAGAAAGGAAAAGTTGCACGTTCGCACATTATCGTCGGCTGTACATTGTTTGTCTCTGAATGTACGGCGCCACACGTATGTACCTAGAATATTTGGTGCCTGGTGGCGATAAGAACGATAACAATCTAAAATAACTATTATTATTTTTATTTGTTTTTATCTAATTGTAGTTTCTTTGTAACTCTTTGTGATATACATTGCAATAGTCTATCCGACCGTTTATTTCTTGTATCGATTAGTGCAACCTCCATTAAAGCAAATCAGAGAAACATAACAACCCTCGAGAGATTCTGTTTCTGAAACAACCACCCCTTATTGCGTGGGTACATCTTGTCACCATGTGCACGATCACGCATTTTTTAACAAGCTTGGGCATATTTTATTTGAAATAAAGAAAACATAACAATTTATTATTTCAACGAATTTATTATCTTTATCTTACAAATAACAATTTTATTTTGTGCGGAGTTCAAATAAATCATTTACTTTTATTTTAATCGAGCAATAACAGATTGTCATTTCGTTTGAATAAAACTCTGTTGAGTATTTTCAGAAATCTGTATTTCAGACAGGGTTTTCGAGGTACTTGAGGAATTGAATAAAAATTTACTCAAGTACAAAATGAAAAATTATAGTCAGACATTTTTCAAGTATGTTATTTGAATAATGCTCAAGACTGACGTTGAACTGCGCTGTTTTAATCCTTCGTCCTTTCACCCTTCCTTTCTATCAGGACCGGTTCTATAGTGCACCACGTGCATTTGGTTTAGGAAAATTCAAATGCAAACATAACCGAAGTTACAAGTTTATACAATATTATATAATACAATATTATATAATATTATATATTACAATATTATAAAAATGTCTGAATTCCTAATATTATTTAACAGAAATTTTAACAATATATTGACACTGAGTAAATTTGAAAATTTAAAGATCTACAAATGTGTCAAATTAAGAATATAAAAATTTGCAGGATCGGTCCTGAATATAGCTGATCCTGAAGGTCCACGAACTAACATCTCTGAATAAAACTAACGCACCTGTACCTATTCTCTTTCCATGTCTAACCAGACCAGCTACCAAGTCTGCCGAGCGACATCACGTTCGAGATCTGCACGTCGTCGTCGTCGTCCTCGCCGCCACCGGCGTCGTCCACGACGGCGACGACGCGAAGCGGCGAGGACGCGTTCAACGAGACGACTAACGAGGGCAGCGAGTTCATCAAGTCCGAGAGGGTGGTCAGCGGGATGCATTTTCTGACGGACCGCGAGGAGGATCGCGGTGATCTGTTGCTGCCAAAATCCGAGTCGGGAGAAGCTGAACCGGAGGTCAGGAAACAGGTTGGTTGGTCTGCTGCTTCTGACACTGCTTCGGCAGGCAGTGCACCACCTGCGGCTGGTTTCGTTCAGAGGACGAACATGAAGAGGGTCCGCAGTTACACGCGTCCTCGCAGACACTGCACCAACAGAAACGGACTGCCCACGAAGAGACAGCTACGAAAACTCGTCACGCCGCGGATTTGATAGGGTGCTTTCCATTCGTGCCATCCTCCTGGCCATTAACCTCCTTCGTTTTCCTTTTATTTGCTTTGATATACGTGTTGCAGTCTTGCGAGACTTAGAGCGAATTAGAACGATGAAGCTTCTTCCTGAATGGAATTCTTGACTCGGAAATTAGAGCTAGGTTTGTAATAGTAATTTTCAGCGGGAAAGTTATATTCGTGAGAATGTTTACTCGTGAGGGAAGTACTTCCCGAAGTTTGAGCTAATATTCTCAATTGCTAAACGCAGTGGTAGTTGCATCAGGGGATCCGCAATTGGTGGTACAATTGATAAAGGGCGTACAATTGACAAAGTGTAGACGTAAGTTATAAATGACTACTAGTTTAGGAATATTAAAAACTATTAAATGTATCAAACTAGGAGGCAAGTAATTGAACTTAAAAATTTATCAAGCTTACTTTGAACTTCAAACTCCACATAATACTTGAAAAAAAATAATATACTTCATTCAAGATTTATAATAATTGCATATTACTTGAGTTGCCAAGATAATTAAGTCAGTATAAATTTGGAGGTTATCCTCAGCCACAAGTGCAAGACTCAATGACCTTGACCGTGACCTTGAATATTTAAACGTACACGCAGATCATAACGGAAAGCAATAAATTGCGCAATAAAGTTCATGCTATAACGCGCTAAATTAACGCGATAACTTTACTGCGCATTATTATTATGAACGGTTAATGACTGCACACATGCCTCAGATTAATGATCATTTTTAATTACACTATCGTCAAACACTTCGTGTATGGCAGGAACGAAACTCTTGTTCTTTAAGATAATTTATAACCTTCATACAATATTAAATTAATGAAACATATTATCACCTGCTTTGCTATACAAAAATTTTTTGTATAGAAATTTTTTTATTAAATTTTTTGTACAGAAATTTTTTTATGAAAAATTTTAAGAATCCTCAAATTTAGTATTTTGCAGAATGACAGTAAATATGAACAAATTTTGTTGTACAATTTTTAGTATTTTTTATGGGTAGAGTTACCCCTTTTTCGATTGTAGTACCAGTTATGGAATAATATGTCTTCTAGATTAAATTCTGCTGGGGAGTCCATAAAAAATATTTAGCTTTTCTCTAAATTATTTTTCTACGTTGACAGCTCTTTTCTTTTTGAATATGGGAGGGTGATATTAGTGAATTTTCCTTCACACGATACCTAATATGCAAGCCTAATCGCACTCAAAGTACATTGGTTATTGATAAACGTTGAAAATTATTTACCTAAGAAACGTATAACAAAATTTTATTCTACGTTTTTAATTTACTCAAATGATAGATATATTATTTTTACAGTTACGTCCACATTAGTACAACATGATGTTACAATAGTTCAGTTAACATAGTTATATCAAATTAATAGACAATGGTTTCGTTGAATAATACAGTGTTATCAAATCGATTAATTGACACGGGTAGTTGTTGATTCGATGTGTACATAGAGTTCCAATCAGATAATACATTTTATCGAACGAACTAGAATATCGTTCGAGTGTTTCAAACTCGTACCATTATAATTAATTAAAAAATTAATTTCAATTCCATTTAAACATTCTTCGTGTGCGTAGCGTTGAATTTTACAAATAGGTAATTTAGCAAAAATTTTGTCCAAAAAATTCTATTGCTATTAATTTACTAACTATATGTGTCCTCGTAGAACGTATTATAGTAAACATCGTTGAACAAATATTCGAACGATGAAATTAAATTCTCATTGACAAAGCGTAAAACATTGAACAGTAGGTGATCCTTGTAAATCGTTCACAAAATTATCTCTTATAGGCGTTGTACGATACAAATGAAATGTTTGTAACACCTGCTTAACTAGCGCCAATTAGTCAAATAAATAGGACCAATTATCTTATCTGCTTGAGTACGTTTTTACCTATGCAAGTCTCCACAGGTGATCGATTAATGACAAGAAACTACGTCAGTGATGGGCAACCGCGTGGGTGAAATATCGGACTTTACAAATTTGCAAATATTTATTTCTGTGCTTTTTATATTCTGAAGTATGCGCAATTTATTTACGAATATAAAAATTCTTAGATCTTCATATCCTTGGACCTCGATATTCCTATAATATTCAATCCTGGATGAAGATATTCCTGTATCATTATATCCTAGATGTAGATATTCACGTGACCATAGATCCCAGACAGAGATATTACTCTATTTTTCGATCCTAGGTGAAGATATTCCTGTATCATTAATTACTAAATGTAGATATTCTCATGAGCATAGATCCCAGACATAGATATTCCTATATTCTTAAATCCTAGATGAAGATATTTCTATATTCTTAAATCTTAGATGAAGATATTTCTATATTCTTAAAACTTAGATATGGATATTCTCATGTCCATAGATCCTAAACCTGGATACTCCTATAGCCCCAAATCCTATATGTAGATATTCCCACATCCCCATATCCCAAACCTTGATATCCCCCACATCTCTATATCCCAGACCTAGGTATTCCTATATTCCCAAATTCTAAATGTGGATATTCCTACATCCCAAAATCTTAGATATAGATATTCCCACATCCCTATATCGTAGATCTAGGTATTCCTATAGCCCCAAATCCTATATATAGATATTCCCACATCCCCATATCCTAAACCTTGATATTCCCACACCCCTATATCCCAAACCTTGATATTCTCACATTCCTATATCCTAAATCTTGACATTCCCACATCCCTCTATCCCAAACCTTGATATTCCCACAGCCCTATATCCCAGACCCAGGTATTCCTATATCCCCAAATTCTAAATGTAGATATTCCTATATCCCCAAATCCTAAGTGTAGATAATCTCACATCCCCATATCTCAAACCTAGATATTCCCACATCCCTATACCCCAAACCTTGATATTCTCACATCGCTATATCCCAAACCTTGATATTCCCACAGCCCTATATCCCAGACCCAGGTATTCCTATATCCCCAAATTCTAAATGTAGATATTCCTATATCCCCAAATCCTAAGTGTAGATAATCTCACATCCCCATATCTCAAACCTAGATGTTCCCACATCCCTATATCCCAAACCTTGATATTCTCACATCCCTATATCCCAAACCTTGATATTCCTACATCTCTATATCCCAAACCTTGATATTCCCACATCTCTATATCCCAAACCTAGACATCCCTATACTCCTAACTCCTAAATACAGAGATATAGATATTCCCATATCCTCACATCTTCAACTCACATATTCTCACATCCATCCACCACTAAATCTCTAGAATCCCATATCCCACATACCTCCACATATTTCTCAAACATCCAACTTCCTAAGTTCTCCAATTCCAAAACTTGAAATTCCCATAAAATTCCCTGTTGCAACACCCATCATTGCTCCTCAGATATTTGAATCTTCCATCACCCTTAATCGTCGACAAAGATATTACTATGCTAAAAGTTCGTGCCAGCCGAATGGAAAGCACCCTAAGAAACGTTGATCTGGAGTAATCCTTTATCACCTCGTGTGCGTCTTATCCGATTTGCCCTTCGTATCTTTTTTATACACATTGCTCGCTCATCGCGCAGAGTTCGTTGAACCGCACTTTCTCTGTGTATAATTACGCGCGGAGATGTTGATCTTATTTTTACGTCGTTTATCTTGGGTGACACCTTTTCTGTCGGTGCATCCTCCATCTTGCGCCACGAACGTTGATCTCGTTTTACGGACACGTGCGTACATCCGAGCGAAAGTTTAGAGGAAAAATTACGAAAATACTTTCGAGCGAAAGGTACTTTAACCCCTTGCTGTACAAGATTTATTTATTTTTGTTTTTTTGAAGTGCCCATTTAGACTAATTAATTTCTTCGTGAGATATGGAATGAATTGTAGCGAATTGTTGCTTGACACGTGTTAATACACCACTACGATTACAGGATAAGAATTGGGGACATTTCCCTGAACGTATACCGCCAACTAGTAAGAAACAAAACCCCTCGAAAAGGTGTCACGTGTGCGCCAAACACAACACACGACGTGAGACAACCTGGCAATGCAAGCAATGCAAGAAAGCTTTACATTTGCAAGTGTGTTTCGAGAAGTATCACGCGCCTCAAGATGATTAGTGAACACCAAACTGTGTACCATGTTATCGTTTCTAATGAACATTATTTCACGCGATCATTTTTTATTGTATCGGCCTTTCAATCATTTTGATTTTCTCTCCTGTTTCTGGTCGTCGTCTGACGAACACATACGTATTTTCTCTTCCTGTGTATCATTACATTATAAGTTCACCGTATGGAGAATAAAGTAGTTTCAAACACAACAACTGAGATAGCTTTCCTTTAACTGCGACAATGTGCACGCGACAGAATTTGAATAGTCTGAATAGGCACGTTAGTCGGCAAGGGGTTAATCGAACTGCCTCTCGAATTGGCTGCGCCATTTTCAGTCGATGTTAACCCGCTCACTGTCTATTAGAATGATGTATGTAGCTCTGCTGATTACTCGTCACACCAGAAATTTTTGTTCATTATGCGTGTAGTTAGCTGGCAACTGGGTTGAGCAGCAATTTGCTTCTTTTGTATGTAAACCTACAAAATTCTAACTTGACAAATTTTGAAATTACCAATGTGTTAAATTGTTATGTTCATAAATTTCTAGATTGTCTAATTTCAAAATTCCTAACTCAAGTGCAGGAATTTACAAATTTCTAAATTCCTGAGATAATGAGTCGCTGTGATCCCTAAACCCCTAAAACCTTAGCTTCCTATTTTTCAAAAACAACAAATCCTCAAATACCCAAACTCTCAGACTTCCAAACCCTTAGCTTTCCAAACAACTAAATCCCTAAATTCCTGAAACATCAACTTTCCATATCTCTAAATCTCCATACCCTCAAATACCCAAACTCTCAAATTTCCAAATCTCTAAATTTCCAAATTCCTCAAATTTCCAAATCCTTAAATCTCCAAATCTCTAAGACCCCAAAACTCTAAATTTACAAATTCCTCAAATTTCCAAATCCTTAAATCTCCAAATCTCTAAGACCCCAAAGCTCTAAATTTACAAATTCCTCAATTTCCAAATCTCTAAACCCCTAAAATTCCAACGTCCCATATCTCTAAATCTGCAAATCCTCAAATCCCCAAATCCTCAAATTTCCAAATCCTCAACTCCCCAAATCCCCAAATCCCTAAACCCCTAAAACTCCAACCTCCCATATATCTAAATCCCCAAATCCACAAATCCCGAAATCTCTAAATCTCTAAAAACGAACAGACAGTGAGCGGTTTAAAAAAGCGTGGGAAAGTAGAAACGGAGAGCGCGCATGCGCGTGAAGGCGCGCGGAATTTGACACGAACGAGGGAGACAGAGAGAGAAAGGGAGAGAAAAAACCAAATAAACGTTGTTTTACAAGCTGCTGGAATACCTCATTCAAAACGACGGTTCCGTAGTCTGCAAGTGGTGCGGCGAGGTCCTACCGTCTCGAACCCGTTGGTACAGGCACAAGTACAAACTCCACGTCCCTACCCAGGTCACCCAGCCGGCGCCGCTCTTCAAGTGCCACAGCTGTAACGCTTACTTCAAGTCCCGCAAGGGTTACATCGGTCACCTGAGCTCGCGGCATTCCGACAACGAGAACGACGAAAACAGAGAAGAGCCGGCCAACAAGAAGGTCCGGAAGACCTCCGATGTAAGTCTTACCCTGTGTCGCGTTTACCGATGGGCATTTCATATTTCAGACACGTTCAAACGGTATTACAAACGAGATGATAGTCTTGAAAGTCTCGAAACCTTTTTATAATTGGGACATTATATTTTTGTTCCTGTTGAGATGATGTTCAGATTTGATGGAGAGATAGAATTTGCTAGGTAATGTTAATTGGAAAGTTCTGAGAAATTCGAGACTTTCGGAGCACTCGAGAGTTAGATGAAAGTGCTTGCTAATGGCCCATCGCTAGCGCGATTAACCCGCTTCATCGCCCTGCTTTCCCGTCTGCTGGCATTTTTATAAGCATGTGAAAGCCCTTCTTTCAATAAGATTTATGCTGGAATTATCTGAGTAAAAAAAAATTAATATTTTTATTGTAAGGTGATGATTATTCTTCTTTCTTCAATTTGGAGATTTGTAAATTTATTAAGGTGCAAGTCTTTGAATTTCTAATCTTCTAATTTCCAAATCCTGAATTCCCCAAAATGCTGAAATTCAAGTCCCCAAATGTTCAAACTTTCATTTAGCAAATACACCGTATAAATCCCCCCATTCCCAAAAGCTGTTCCCAGAAAACATCATAAAAAAAAATGAATACCTTGAACAGTAATAAAACCTAACAAAAATCGCAGTTACGCCACTGCACAATTCTCAGCAAAAAAGAAACTTTTACCTACGTTCCACAAAAGAGGAGGTAACCATACCTCGAACACAAAGGTTCGAAGGTCTAGCAGAACTCTCGAAGGTTATGGAAGGAAGGGCTTACGGTGCTCCCCAGCTTCCGTCCGCTTCCTTGCGCATCATTCGTGATCGTTCGATCGTTCGATCGTGGATAGAGTAAGGGGAAAAATGTGAAACGTGCCCCGACAGATCGGGAAAGGGCCAGACTGGGAGCAGCAGAGAGAGAAAGAAGAGAAGCTGGTGGCGGACATTATCGATCGGGTGAAGAGGGAGTGCGAGGCTCAGGGTGAGACGGTCACGAGACGAGGCTACTCCAGGCGATCTACCGTGATGAACAGCTAAGAGTGAGCCCTCGGGGAGAGGATGAAGGGAGATCTTGTGCCATATCATCGTCGTACGATGCTTTCCTCGTGACACGGATCGAAGAACGTTCGATCAGGTGCGCGCGGATCGATACCTGCCGACGTTCGACCTCGTGCGTCTTTTAATTCGCTACCCCTATGGTTAAGTAATTAAGAGATACTCGGGCGTAGACTAACAATAAGATCAAATTAGGATTAGTAGGGGCTCGCGTTGATGGAGCGGCGTTCTATGCTCAATCAGTCAGAAACCATATACATATATTAATTGGTCGATTGTTCGATCTTCGTAATACGTTCTCTTCAATCGCAATTCTTGTCTTGAGTTCATGGGCTTTTCGTCAAGATTCCCATCGCTCTTATTTTCACGTAAAATATAAAGCGGCTCGAAACAATAAGTAAATCATTCGAAGAATTATCTCTTCGATTCGTATCTTTTTTATTATACTTAGACGTCGAATAAAGACAAGCACACCGTTAATCTTCTATTTTAAAAAATCAAATATGTAAAGAAGAATTAAAAAATATTTAAACATGCGCAAATTTCTAAGTTCTACGAATTGTAAAATTTTTTTTATGACAAATATGAGAACGGAGTTGAAGATTGTTTCATGAGAGAATGCTCGATCGATCGTTCTAATCGACCGCACAGCTACATACAAAGATAAGCCGTGCAACATGAAACGAAGAACGTCGGCAGAACGATCTTCGTCCGTCGAAACGAGGACTACAAACTGTCTAGTCATAATGCACGCGTGGCTGCGTATATTTTTTTCGTATCCTAAACGGCCGCGCGTTGCTGCACGATAATGTATAATAACCTATTCGCGCGATTCGAACTATAATACATATACATATAAACGGGCCTGGGAGTCGCGTCCATGGCTGCCGTCTGGAGGCGGAATAATTTCCTACATTCCAGCCTACGAAAATACAATTTTCGTTCTTAAAAAACATACTAATTGACGATACTCTGATTAGCTATAATCACCTTAAATAACATATGAACATAAAATGGAAAAACATATTAAAATAATACATTAATACATATTTTCAAGTAATGATGTTTATCGAAAAAAGTTGAAAGTGTTTTTGAATAGAAACACGAAGTGCGCATGCGCAGTTAAAAATGCATGCGTTGTATTATATTCAAGAAAACATCTCTATATTTCTCTTTCGATAAATATTTCAATTTTAATGTTGCTATACGTTCAAATCTAATTGCTTCAGTTTCAAGAATTGTCGAAATTAAAATATTTATCGAAAAGAAATAAAGTTTCTTGAATAATGCATTGGGTATACATCCTTAGTGCGCATGCGCAGTATGTACAACGCGCATGCGTGCTACGTTTATTCAAGACGCTGCGTCTTTGTTCAAGAAAACACGTTATTACATATCTCAGAAAAATACTTTAATTTTAGCAGTATCTGTGACTCAAGAAATTACATGTGTGTTTATATCAATTGTTCTACAGTTTGAGAAATTTGTAATAACAGTTATTTTAAGAGGAACAATAATTTCGATGTGTCAAGAAAGTGACTTCAATGTGTCAAGAGGAAGGTTCGATGTATCAAGGTAAACGTACTTTCCTTTCAGAAAGTTTGAGCAATTCAAATCAAAGACATAGGTGAATATAGTTAATCAGAATGCATCGATTGGTATTTTTTAGTGCGAGAATTGTATATTTTTGTGAGCTGAAGTGATGGAAGCGAAGTAATCGCAAGCGTCGCGCTGCTCTCCTCGTCGAGATTCTCGATCGTTTGTTGGGTCGATATCGTTCCTTTGATCTCGGTAAGTTCCGCGGATCTTAATCGCAGCGATACGCGAACGAAAGCGCGAAAGTATAGCCGGTAGAGAGCGAGAATCAGTATTTTTCGTCGCTGATCATTGCGGCCAGATAACTGCCGACTCTGGCTGAGTAATGCCAATCATATCCCTTATCGTGTTTGTTCGAGTGTTCCTTGTCGATGATTCGTATCGTAGAGTAAATCGAGAGAGTCGAAATTCAAAGTTTAGGACTTAAGTTGGAATTAGGCGATAAGGAACACTCGGATTCCGTGTTGGAATACTTTGCATCAGGTACAAAATAATTCTACTTAAAATGTGACCTTACAGATATTTGTTATATCATCATATTTAAATTAGGTTATGTGACAAGTTACGATCAAATTCTAACCTCTTTTTCAAATTTCAAGATTCTAAATTTATTTACTATTGTTCTAAACCTTTATGTATGGTGTACAGTTTTTATCTCTTATTTAATTAATCTCCTATTATACCAATTCGTACCTATCAAAAGGGTATAAAATCAATGACGACTAATTAGACATAATTGCTCGAAGGGTCTTTAGAAGACCCTTAATTTCGACGGGGCAAGTAGAAACACAACACCATCCGTTTTAATTGAATTAAACTATACCTTCCCTCCCTAATTAAAGATAGGATTGTCATTACTCGACCAGGCTCGATGGGATCGTAATTTATTAACGCGTAAATAATTGCGATTCGAACCTGAGAGGCTCTCTCGAAGAGAATCCAGTGCCAAATATATATCTTCCCAGGCGTACGATATCTTGTTGCGTATACAAAATGCGGTACGTTTACTACGATACGCGATAAGAGCGATCGTTTGCTCAAAAGTGCAACCGTACTAAACTAATTTTTCTTCAATTTCGTTCGTTCTCCTTTTTTGTTACGTTCGACGCGCACAGGTGTTCGCAAGGCGTTGTATCGTGATTCGCGTGCATGAGTAACTATTTTTCTTCGTGGAATTGTCGTTCGACAACGGCGGCCGTGAACGTCACCAGACACGTGAAATTCATAGAAATTATATCGGTATACGGGTATTAATGCATCTACGTCGCGTGACCGACGTTCACGAAACTGTTGCTCGAAGTAATTCATAAAATGTTGGTTATGTCTTTTACGTTTTCACACCAAGTACCGAATGACTGAATGTGAATTGTATTTTTTAACTTCGATATTAGGGGACTATTTACGTAGTCAGTATTTGTGATAAAATATTAGTGACATAAATGGTCAGTATTTATCTGAACTTTTATTAAATTTAATGTCAGATGACTTTATTAATTTCAGTACTTGTAAAGTAAACAGTACACTCAGTTGGTAAAAACTAACCTTTAAAACATCTCATGATCTGCTGTCTATGGCTAAAAACATATGTTGCACCACATATGCAATTAAAAAAAAATGAAAATATACTTTAATATATTGTACCAGAAAAATTATACGTATCAAATGAACAAAGTTATACTGACAAAATTTGATTTAATATTGACTTAATAATTTATGTTCATATCGACCATTATACAAAATATTAAACTTGAATATTAGAGTTTAATTTTTATTAATAAAAGTATTAAGATTGTGTAACAAAAATACTGACAAGATAAATAATTCCAATTTTACTAGGAGGGTTCATGAAAATTATAATTTTAAATTGCGTGGTGATCCAGCAACTACCATCGCCATATTTTATCGTTAAAATGACACCGTATGGTAGGGTCGCGTAGAGTGAAAAGAATTCTTTTGCAGGTGGTAGTTTCTAGATACGAAGATCGCATTTATTTCTTTGAATAGAGGTGGTACGTTTTTGATGGTGTGATACGGTCTTTACAGACGAGTACAAAGGCCGCATAACAAGTTCCTCATAAGCACATTAAAGGGATATAAAATGGCCTTCAATGACCTCAGTAAGTCCTTGTATTCGCTGGCAAATTTACGACAAAATTAATTTACCATATATTTCATTTGCTGTACCATGAAAAAATAGTTCAACTCGAAAATTCTTAAAAGTTAAAAATGTAGATTTTGAAAAAGTTTAAAAAATTTGAAAAGTCAGGTATGCCGTTTAATTCAGCGAACTATAAATTATTGTGGTATAAATATTTTTTGTTTTGTATTATTTTATAATGTGTATATTTATACAGATTTATTGTTCGTATTATACAAGATCATGCGAAACGATACAAACGCACCTGACGCGCTCGAACAGGTTAGTCGGACACATACTAGTGTCGCTAGAGGGACGATAGATAGATCGATAAATAGATAAAAAAAAATATATCTACACGTACATGAAGGTACGGATAAATCTAATATATAATGCGCGCTGGCGGTAATTTGCGCGAGAGCATTATATGTATTAATCTTGCTGAATATTCCAAGAAAGTCTGTCCATTTTTTCGAATGTCTCGAAAGTATTTTAATCTCTATTTAATTGTTGCGTGTCGTTACGGCGCAACGGCAGAAGAATGAATTGCATTCGACTCGAGGTTTTAAACAAACGATTACAATTCAGAAGTAGACCGTGCGTGGACACACTGTTATACAGGTTATGAACGCGTACGTAAACTGACTAGTCGTTAAGTTCGGTGCTAATCAAGGAAGGTGTATAAATATTGTACACGCCTTTTTATTACCACTGCGATTGCATCAATTATTTTTTCCTCGGAACGAGCGGAGAGGATTAACTCTTTGGAGGTGTTCACACGACATTCCTGTTCGAATCGTTTTTATTAGATTTTATTAGATGGTGGACACAGGGTGTTTCGACAAATGTATGCACAATTTATTTTGTCATGGATCAAATTGACATCTTATATTAAGGTTAGAATTGTTCAAAGTGACTATGAGTAATAATTTCATTTAATACTTCAATATTTTTATGTTTGGTGTAATGTTTATGTCAAGTTCTATTGTAACATCCTGTACGACTTGCGACATGTTGAAATATGTCCAGAGCCGTCGCTAGACTTTGCAGGGCCCAGGTCTTCATATACTATTCAACACTGTATAAAATTAAATTACAATTAGCTACGAGTATGTCTACAAGAAAATTCTTAAAATTGGCAATACACTAGTTCATACTGTTGTTACACAAGTTCACCAAAAAAAAATCGTCCTAAAATTTTTTAATCAGTCTAATTTCAAAGTATAATTTAAAGCACCCAAAGTTTCTATATTTTCAAGTTCCTAAATTTAAAAATTTATACAAACTTAATTTGAGAAAGTCCCTAAATGTAAGGCCCCAGGCAAGCGTCCCATTTGGACAGCACTAACGGCGGAACTGCCATAACCTAACCTCCAAAGGGCTAACCGGAAAGAGGCAACTCTCTTCTGACATTGCGCGACGGATTTTGCACGTAATTATGTACAGGCGCATACATGAAAGGGAAAGAAACCTCTGCGCGTATACTACATTTTTAATCCTACGTGTGCATAATGAGACTCGCGTGCACGTCTCGACGTAATTGTGTACGGGCAGAGGATGTTAATCGACTTTTGTCGAGGCAAAAACACAAGCCACTTTTCGTCTTCCTCTTACATTCCGGAATGTGGTTCTTTCACGCAGTTCTTCCTAGCGCGTTTCGAATGCGCTTTAAACTAAACCGTGTAATTATGTATCATGATCGATTTAATAGGTGCTTGCGATTCATCTGACACCGAGACACGTACATTTAATTGATTATTTTTTGTGTAGTCAGAGGTCGTTTAGGTAAGATACGGGATATTGAAATTTCGAGACGAGGATTTTAATACGATGGTAACTGGGACGTAAAATGCGCGCAGGTCGCGCTGTGGTCTGATTTTCTGCACGTTCCATTGAATGAAATCAAAAAGTTCGAGAAGACGGAATTTGTTAGAATCCTTGTCGTTTGTGCCAAGCGTAGCCATTTTTAAATCACATCTTACAATTGGTGATGGGCAACTATCTCACAGGGGTATGGAAAAATTCCTAGATATTTAAACTTCCTCATTCCCAATTTTCCAAATTTTTAAAGTAGCAAATTTCTTAATTCGAAAATTATAGATCTTCAAACTTCCACATTTCTAACTTCCAATTTTTCAAAAATAAATTTTCAAATTTCTAAGCTCTTGAATTAAAAAATTTGAAATCTTGATGTACGTCTACTGATTCCTCAGTAAGTAATTCTAGTGTCCATCACTGATGCTCTACAGTTATTCCTCTAAAAAAGAAACGCTAGGTCCAATAAATGTATACGATCCATTTGGGTAGTTTATCCCCGGCAATAGAATCCAAAGCGGGCAGCATTTACCGCCCGTATAAATTTACACTAACGTGTAAACCTGTTTCGTGTAAAACATGTTTGCCATAACTATAAAATATAACGATCCTTCCATTATCAATCGTCTTCCTTGTTATTAACTTATTTTGTACATGATACATAGCGGTGTTGATACAAATGTACTTATATTGCTATTTGGACACCAAAGATATAATTTCTCCTCTCTTGTAATACATAGTATCAAAAACCTTAACACCGTATTCTTCAACTATGAAATTATCTTAACCTATGCGATGGACTTAATCCTAACCTAAACAGTTGCCAGTCACAGAATATAAAAAGAGAAGCAACCAAAAATAAAACGACGTAAAAATTACGCAAATAAAAAATAAAATGTTCATCGCAAATAAAAAATATGTAAAATATAATTTTGTTAAAAAGTGAAGTGAGTACACTCTTTGGGGTCCAAATATACACACACGTGATTCGGATATATTTAACTCGTAGTTGGCACTCTTTAGCAAAGTATAAATGACAACTGAAGTGACCTGTTTCTTCTTTCAAAAGTTGCTAACTTTAATCTGAACGATCGGTAGCATTAATAGATAAAAATACGAAGTTCATCCGATCATCCTGTCGGATCGCGTTTTCTTTAATAACTGGCTTCCTTCAGGTTTTATGACAGGCAGTGGAATCGTTAATACCGTTGAGATTATAGAGAGGAACGGGAAGACGAAATGGTGGCTTGCTCGACACATTTTCAATCTTCCGTATTGAATCTTAAGTGTTACTAATCGTAAGATCGTAAGGCTGACCTCCTACGTCTGATAGGACGATTCAAGTTGAGATTATTCGAAGGAGAGAAAATTATTTATTTGTTTACGAATAACGAGGCCGTTCGCGAATTCCGTATTTCGGGCGAAATTTTGGATCACTCCAACGACTATCATTGTAACGCGGCGACGATCACCGCCCGAATGTGCGACCCCGTCTAAAGGTGCACGAGTATGTACTATATTGATTAAAGCAGAAAATACTACAACAAACCATAGTACTTACGATCACGCTAATCATCTGCGATCAGTAAACATTACAACTAACGAAATCGAACGTATTGTGCATTATATGTCGGGAAAGAAATAAAATCAAAATCAACCGATTGTTATCACATCTTTTTATTCTCACATATCCAACTTCCTAACGTCCTCACTTCAAATCTTTTAAATGACATGAAAACACTCAAGTCACACATAAATAATAAAGTATATATAGTACAGTAACTTAATCTTTCGGGCGGTAAACCCTACCGTTACCATACTGTTCAGACAGTACTAATTTCGACGTGAACCATGTACCACATTAGTTATTATTTAAATGAGATCGGGTTGAAATTCCTTTGAGCACTAAATTTACCAACAAAAACAAGTTACAAGATCTGTATCTTTCTACTCTCCAGAAAATCGTACTTCAATTTTTCAACAGTTCAAAAGTCCCGCTCTTCAATTGTCCTATTCCTTTAAGCACACACGCTGTTTCTACTCGTGATCGTAGATGGCAGCACCGCCATCGTGCAACAGTTCCATGAGAGTTATCTCGCTAGGTAAACGCATTCGCTATGTTCTGTTTACAGTATTACGGTCGCGTCCATCATCGTCGTTAGGTACACCCGTTTCCCCGCTTCTTCCGTTCAGTATTATTATGTTCCGCACGATTTATGGATGATGTCCGAAAGCGTGGTGCGTTCGCGTGTTTCCAAAGGTTGCTTCGCGTGACGATTAACTTGAAAAGTGACGATCGACGCACGACTACGCAGCTATGATTCCGTGTTACGCGATGGTTAATGCTCTTCTGGTGGCCTTGCTGAGTGTCAGTGCTCTTCACGCAGAAGATCCCTTGGCACATCACGGAAGATGCGAACCGATCACGATCAATCTGTGCATGAACTTACCGTACAACGAGACGATCATGCCGAACCTGATGAACCACCAAAAGCAAGAGGACGCCGGTCAAGAGGTGCATCAGTTTGCGCCGTTGGTCAAAATGAAATGCAGTCCAGATCTTCGTTTCTTTCTATGCACAGTGTACGCGCCTGTATGCACCATCATCGACAGGGCTTTACCCCCGTGCAGATCGTTGTGTGAGAGCGCGAGAGCAGGGTGTGAACGTCTGATGAACAGTTTTGGCTTTGCCTGGCCGGAAAATCTTGATTGTTCGAAGCTACCGGTGAACGGTGGAGCGGAACTTTGTGTCGGTCACAATGATACTACACCAACGGAATCGCCGATTTATGCACCACCACATATGCCAGTAGTCGAATTTCAACCCTCCTGGACGGGAGGACGCAAACCGTATAGCAATGGCCCCATACTAGGTGCCAGGGACTTCGGTTTCGTTTGTCCGATACAATTCAAGGTCCCGCAAGAACTCGGTTACTCGTTGAAGGTCGGCGATAAAGTTGAGCCGAATTGTGGCGCACCTTGCGATGGGATGTTTTTCACCGAGAAGGAACGGAGATTTTCGAGGGTCTGGGTCGGTACCTGGGCATCCATCTGCGCGGCCTCTTGTTTCTTCACCTTCCTTACGTTTCTCATTGACACTGATAGATTTAGGTAAAAAAATGTTGATTGTATTCATAATGATGCGTGCTTATTTGCATGTTAAAGCGCATTAGCATAAAATGGGAGGATTAGAAACTTTATGTTATATGCAGATACGATTAAGAAGTTAAACTCTTGAAAGTAGTGTTATATGCGAAGAATTTATTATAATGTAATGTTTATATTATCTTAGAACAATGAAAGAGTTCTATAATGAACGTATTGCCAATTAACTTCTGGTAGTGAAAGCATTGAAGTTATTTAACTGTCAGCTTATATAATTATTTTCACTAATACATCAAATATTAAAATATTATAATTTATGATCCAACACTGATATGTTTCTATGATGTACAGGTATCCAGAAAGGCCAATCATCTTTTTGTCCGTGTGCTACCTCATGGTAGCATTAGCCTATGTGATTGGTTGGGCAGCTGGTAATTCTATCTCGTGCAGAGAACCCTTTACGCCTCCATTAAATATGGAACTTCAAAGGGTATCAACAATAACACAAGGCACCAAGTATGAACTGTGCACTGTACTTTTCATGGTACTTTACTTCTTTGGAATGGCATCTAGTATATGGTGGGTTATCCTAACCCTGACATGGTTCCTGGCAGCTGGATTGAAGTGGGGTCATGAAGCAATAGAAGCCAACTCACAATATTTTCACTTAGCAGCTTGGGCTGCACCAGCAATAAAAACAGTTACTATTCTTGCAATGGGAAAAGTAGAAGGTAAGCTATCAGGGACAGAGTAAAAATGTACCATGATGTAATCCGTGTAACTAATGCACATTATTTTACACAGGAGACATATTATCAGGTGTTTGTTACGTGGGACTTTGGAATGTTGAAGCTCTACGTGGATTTGTCCTGGCACCGTTATGTGTCTACCTTATTCTTGGTACCGCATTTTTGTTGGCTGGATTTGTTTCGCTTTTCCGAATACGTACAGTTATGAAACACGATGGTACAAAGACTGACAAACTAGAGAAATTAATGATTCGTATCGGCATATTTTCTGTACTATACATAGTTCCTGCATTGATTGTCATTGCTTGTTTATTCTATGAACAAGCGTATTTTGATCAATGGATGTTGACTTGGAATATGGAGATGTGTTCAAGTCCAAAACTGCAATCTTTGTATTCCATGCCGTGCCCTGTTGGCGAGCGAACCCGCGATGTTGGGAGGCGACCAGAGTTCGAGGTATTCATGATAAAATATTTAATGGCTATGATTGTTGGTATAACAAGCAGCTTCTGGGTATGGTCAAGCAAAACGTTGACCAGTTGGCGACAGTTTTTTAATCATATACAAGGACGACGCGCCGAGGCGTATGTTTAAAGACTTTTTTTTAGAAAAGATCTGCCTTTCTTAATTACATAAAAGAACGATGCGCTGAAGCGTAAGTTTAATGACTTAATTCAAGAAAAAAAAGATTTATTACTATATCTAATCATTGATTATCGCGTGCTCAAATAACTAATTAAATTGACAAAAAAAAGTACGTATATATATATACGTATTCTATTGCAGCTAACAATAATGTTCGATCTATATGAAGCAGAAATGTTATTAAGTTCAATTCGTCGTAAACAGATCTGAATACGGAGACTTGCATTTTTATATAATTTTTATATCTTATCAGTGCATTGTAAAGAGCAATGAGAATTATATGAATGTACCGTGCCAAAATATTTTTTTACCTAAATGGTTGTACGTTTGTTTAAGCTATTTGTGAATTTTTTCTGTTGTATTTTTACAACAAAAATGTTAGAAAACTAATCGTTGTGTTAGTTTGCAAGTATTATTAGACAATGTTTAAATCATATTTTTAAGTACTAAAACTTTTTTTTTATATATTAACAGAATCCATAATCTAATATCTTATTATTTAAGTTATGAATGCTCAAACTGTTTGCAGACAATGTGTTCAGTGTGTATAAGTGTACTTTCCTGCCATGCACAAAACAGTGGGGTACTATTTGTATGTCTGATCGTAGTTTCAAACCTGTTTCACTTTGGGTTTGATCGATACACAAACAATTACGCTTACTAATTCTCGCGAACAATTTTTATATTTTTTACAAAACATCTTGAGAGATATTTTACGATATTCGATTAAGCATTTAAGATCATTGAAAATCTTGTGTTCAACCAATTATAAAGAATCTTCCGAGGCTTTTCCGTTTTCTAATGTAACTTTTTGAACCTTGCCTTTGCAGGTTACAATTAAAGGCGAGTGTATCTTTGAAAGATGTAAAATTACATTGTAAGACATAGGTAATGCCCTAGGTAAACTAAATTGTATATACCTACATTTATTAATTTTACTATGTACTATAATATATTTTTTAAAAAACTTATGTACATATACATGTCCGCCAAATAATTGGCATTTTCGTATGTTTCCTATGCGTAATCAAATTAATGGATAACTCGATTAATCGGAGTCATTCGAATCCGAAAATGCTCGGTAATGATTTCGCAATCGAGCGCGACCGTTGTTCCAATATGATTAATGAATTCGTCCATTGAAACTGTCGAGCTTTTGTGTATGTCATGTATTTACGGCGACTAATAAAAGAAGATAAACATAAACGAGAAAAAGGAAAATCAAACTGCTGTAGTAAGGTTTCGTTATATGGCTCTGAGGGTGTGAAGATTGAAAAAATATATAAGTAGAATTTTTTTTATACGCTTAATTGTTAAAAATATGTAGCTGGCGAGTTGTATATTTATAAATTTGGTGAACTTAAAAATCTTGAAAAAAGAAAGTCCATTTAAAAGGGATCTCATTCGCGGGGCCATATAATGAGACTACTATGTTAAGACAGCCGTACTTACATTGTAGTAGATGCGCAAAAAAATATATATATGAAATATACGTGACGTTGTGTAAAGTAATTGCAACTATTCTTTATAATAATAAACCGAAATATATCTATATACAAATATTTTGTATGTTATATTTCATCAGTTATAAATATTTAATTAAGAAATATACATTACATTTATATTGATATAACAATTGTAATCGATCACTCAAAATTCAGTTTGTCTTCTGTATTTTCGGGGGTTTAAGGATCCCCATTTTTCGTAAACGGTTCACAAGTAATGGCGTAACAGAGCATGTTACGGCAATTCGAGCAGGCGCCATCACCTTATGAATACCATACGCCAATAGAAAAGTTGAAGAATTAGTAAGAATCTCTTTTATCTGATTATCGTCGGATAAAATAAGTTGAACGAGAGGTTTTAAATCTACCCCACTGAAATATTTAAGATAATTACAAAATGTTATTTAATTTTTATAATAACTGCTAATGTAGATATTAACATGCTCGTTTAAAATTGCTGAAATAATGGACTACAAATTTTATATAAATACCATAATATACAATTGTGAAACTAACCTAGATACAGCTACGTAACAACCACCGAGCGACATTAACGAAAGTGTTACGTGAAATATAATAACCGTAACTCCATAATCCTTGACAATTCTTTTAAATTTGTCTTTCTTGGATAAGACAACATTTGGCTTTTTATCAGTATTATTTTGCGTATTCGTTACTTGCGGTGTAGCCGTCGAATATCCCATACTGCAGATATACTTGTGTGGATACATTGTTTGCAAAAGAATATTCGTTGAGACATAATTTGCCAGACCTGAGTGACAGATTACAATTTCTTGACTGTTTACCTTGCCGGTAATGTGCGTCGTCATATTTTCAAAATGCTTCTAGTTTCATAATAATTACCAAATTCATCTTGCTTTACAATACAACATGGAGAAGAATGTACCGGCAAGATACAGCGCGCAAACAACAAAATAACAATATTTTCTTTTTTTGTTTTTTAATAGTTACATCCCCTCACCATGTACAAAAATAATTCTATCATAAATTCAACATTTCAATAACGTAGAATTAAAAGATCGTGAAGAATTTTGTTTTTCACTGAACTACTAACCACGTTTATCCAGTTTCAGCAGTGGCAAATGAACGCTTCGGTAATGCGATTTCTGCATGTCTTCGGCAATATATTTGTCGTCTCTGGCCCACTGTCCGCCAGGCATATTTAAATGGGTTGATTTTCCGTTGGAACTGTACGGCTTTGGAACGTTGCTCTGCATAGTGCCATTCAAACTAACCGCGCCAAAACAATCGTACGAATCGACGCACGTATCCTCGTATGTTTCCGATCTGTCAGACGCTTCCGTCATCTTCGATGGTTGTTCGGAAAAAAATGATTTGCAGTCACTTTTGTTATACAGCAGCACCGGCACAGCGATATCTCGTGCTCTTTGAGGGGTAAAACGGCCAGTTTCGTTGGCAAATATTTCAGAGACATTTGTGGGAAGTGGTAATGTGGGGGGATTAGGGTAACGACGAACACTTGTTACATGAAGATTTTTCATGCGATTGTGCACCGCTGCGTATCGTGTGCATTGCATTTCAAATGGCGCGTTCACTGAAAAAATTAATAAATAATTAGGACATGCTCTGGTTATTACATGTAGGTCCGTTCATTGTTTATGTCACTTCATGTACACCTGGGGGCAACATAGATTTGGCTACGAAAAAAGGATAGTAATCATGATTTCTCTTTTTACGTTTATTCGTAAACTAACCTACTGCGTCTAATTGTACATAAATGTTTTATCATTCTCGACAAGGTTATGCAATTGGACGCTAGTCATTCTGGAACTATTTCCGCGTTCTTTAAAGAAAAATTTTGTTTAATATTTTCTTCAAATTTTTCTTTATTTTTATAATATGTACATAACCTCATGTTTTATTAATTCTTCTTTGGATTGCATGATCTGTAGTATAGTAAAAACTTATGTATGTAATCTATTATCTTATCAGGTTTTCAAACATTGCAAAATACATTTGTTAGTATTTATCAGTTTGATAATATATAAATAAAGTAATAGTCTTAAGAATTAAAAAATTTAATAAGTAAAGAGGTATACATGACAATTTGATAAATAAACAATGTTTGGTTTGATTGGAAAAATACATAATAAAAATTAAATAATAAAATGGTGTAAATTTCATACCTGCTGGCAAGGCGCGCGAGAAAGCTGACAATAAATCGGAAGAATTATTGATACGAGATAAGTACATCTTAGAACCTTTAAGCCACTTACGAACAGTAAATTTAACGTCACAAAGCTGTTCAAGCTTTTTCACGTGAATATAAAAGTAACAAATATTCTAATATTTATGTATACAAGTAAACAAAATATTGTCTTACAGTTCAATCTCCATTGAGTCACTTAACCTCAGAACGTTCAGGCGTTTATGTACTCGTCAGGTTTCCGTATATAGTTCTAAAATATTACTACGTACTTTATGAAATGCAGGCGCATTGAAAAAAGAACGCTCGTAAAACCGGTTAAATTCTAATATATATATGACAAATCAGTAAGTATACGTTATAAACCACTGATATGTGAACCCAATGCAACCATTTTGAAATACTTGTCATGCATGTAATGTTTTCTACGCCATCTGTAAATTAAATAGCTATATATTGCAAGATTTGATTTGAAATCATTTACTATGTTATCTAATATTCTGTCACTGTTCAATAATGTTATGTAGTGTTAAAAATAGAAATACTTTCAAAATTAAAAGAGTGCAGAGGAAGGCATTTTTTGCAACGGTTTTTTTTTAGTTAAATCATTTTCTTAATTTAGGACTATGTCGTATGACCATGATATTATGAAACACAAAACTTGTTTACATTTAGCTTGTCAGAAATAAAGGAAAAAAGAAAAATATCTTGATGATCATTATAGCGCATTCGTAACTTCGATGCTGGATTTTTTATTACTTTTCTGATTGTAGTTTTATTGACCACGCAATGATTACGCTTTATCGATCTATGATTTTGTAATAGAAATGCAAACGAGATATAGAATGAATCATACATTCCATTGTTATTTTAGTGGGAGTACTGAAAATTTCATTTTTCCTTTTTTTAAGATAGCTTTAAACATTCTTCTTGACCAATGATTCTGATGATCAACATAGAGTATAAGAATTATTGAGAATGATACGCATATAAATACATCAAGAAAAAAGAAAACGATCTTTTAAAAAAACCGCCACAAATATTGTTAGCAGCGCCATCCAACAACAAAGTGCTGAACTGTGATGAACACGTGTAAAGTACCGACTGGATTTTGTCGGTAATTAATTGATTACACTTGAAAGGTAATATACCATCAGCGAATTTTCCATTGTAGTTCCGCGTATCACTACTAGATGGCGCTGCGACGAGACTGCATAAGGGGGCGTTCAAATTAGGCAAATACTTGTCAAAATAGCCTAATGTGAACGACATTTAATACAGCTCAAGAGAGCAATCGTCTGATTTATGTATTCATCACATTTCTTCCATAACTTACAGTTTTCTTCAACTTTTTAGAAGCAAATTAATTGCTACATTATCTTTATTCTCTCAACAGATTTTTATCAGCTTTCTACAAGATCCTGTACTACAGCGCACACTAATACGTACCTATTATTATGATAATTCCGTCCTAGAATTAAGTGTTAATAATGTATCTGTCTATTAATAAAATGTATTACGTCATTTGATGTACAAAAGTGTTTGAAAATAAATATGAATAAAAACAAGTATTTGTGTATTTACTTAGTTATAAATCCTGTCATTCCTATCCCCAAAAATTGCCCTAAATTTTAAAAATTAAAAGATAAAAAACAAAATATCGAGAACTTGTACGAGAAATTCCATCGACCCATTTTTGAAAATTTGTATCAGGAGAACATAAGTTGTGAGGAGGTATCCTCCGTGCCACTTCCTGGAATTTTGCTGACGTCAAATTCCAAGAATTCCCAGGCGGGATTTTTGAAATTCCATGGACCGATTCTGAAAATTTGTATCAGGAGAACATAAGTAGTGAGGAGGTATCTGTGCCACTTCTTGGAATTCTGATGACGTCAAATTCCAAGAATTCCCGGGGCGGGATTTTTGAAATTCCATGGATCGATTTTGAAAATTTGTATCAGGAGAACATAAGTAGTGAGGAGGTATCTGTGCCACTTCTTGGAATTCTGATGACGTCAAATTCCAAGAATTCCCGGGGCGGGATTTTTGAAATTCCATGGATCGATTTTGAAAATTTGTATCAGGAGAACATAAGTTGTGAGGAGGTATCCGTGCCACTTCTTGGAATTCTGATGACGTCAAATTCCAAGAATTCCCGGGGCGGGATTTTTGAAATTCCATGAACCGATTTTGAAAATTTGTATCAGGAGAACATAAGTTGTGAGGAGGTATACTCCGTGCCACTTCTTGGAAATTTGAGGACGTCATTTCCAAGAATTCCCAAGCGGGATTTTTGAAATTCCACTGACCAATTTTGGAAATTTGTATCAGGAGAACATAAGTTGTGAGGAGGTATCCGTGCCACTTCTTGGAATTTTGATGACGTCATTTCCAAGAATTCCCGGACGCGATTTTTGAAATTCCATCAACCCATTTTCGAAAATTTGTATCAGGAGAACATAAGTTGTGAGGAGGTATCCGTGCCACTTCCTGGAATTTTGCTGACGTCAAATTCCAAGAATTCCCGGGCAAAATTTTTGAAATTCCACCGACCAATTTTGAAAATTTGTATCAGGAGAACATAAGTTGTGAGGAGGTATCCGTGCCACTTCTTGGAATTCTGATGACGTCATTTCCAAGAATTCCCAAGCGGGATTTTTGAAATTCCATGGACCCATTTTTGAAAATTTGTATCAGGAGAACATAAGTTGTGAGGAGGTATCCTTCGTGCCACTTCTTGGAATTTTGATGACGTCAAATTCCAAGAATTCCCGGGGCGGGATTTTTGAAATTCCATGGACCGATTTTGAAAATTTGTATCAGGAGAACATAAGTTGTGAGGAGGTATCCATCATGTTACTTCTGGGAATTTTGGTGACGTCAAATTCCAGGAATTCTCATGTTCTCGTGATACAAATTCTCTCTTTCGAATATGTAAATTTTTATTGTGTTGGGTTTGTTAGGTAACAATAAATACACAATGATTGTTGATAAATTTTTCTTTATTTTCACCACTTTTCATACAGTGCATAACTTAATTATACTTATTCTTTAATTATTAACACGGACGTTTCGGCGATATAATATGATGGAACAAGTGGCGCCATCTCTCCGGCGATCAGGGTGAACTACACACTTTTGAAACTCCACTTTAATTAGTTCTTATCTTCTACCGCTAGGTGGCACCACCTAATAACAATTAAATAAATCTTGATTTTTGGGTTTAATCGACAATAAAATGCATCAAATATTAATACAAATTTACTTTAAAATGTCTCGGGAAACATAATATGTCCAAAAAGTCATGAAATCTGACTTTTTATATTTCTCCAATATGCGTATTCGGACATGCATTTTTTGCTTTTAGTTCACCTGTTTCGCCGCTAGATGGCGCTGTACTTTTCCCCATAAAATTTCCTTTTTTCTATTTTCGTTTCCAGAGCTTTCAGCAAGCTTTTATGGCATTATTTCTCTTCTAATTTAATCAGATAACAGTATTCAAGCCCCTAAAATAGTTAAAGTTCGCTAATTTTGCTGAAAATTGGATTTTTATATTTTTGTAGTTCCAACTTTCACCGCTAGATGGCTAGGCTTTTTTTAGTCCATAATTCGCAGTTTATGAAATTTTCAAAAATAATGCTTTGAGCTCACTGTAAAGCCACTTTTCTTACTTTGTTCTACCCGTAGACTGATTTATGATTGTCAAAATTAGGTAAGAATGTCTTGTTTCTCGAAAAAAAAGCAATTGGAATGTTGACTGTTAGCGATGCTGTTTCCAGCGCGCGAAAAAATGCTAATTTTGAAATGTGTGTAAGAATGAGGCATCCAAAATGCTTTCTACTTTCTCAATTAATTTACTTATACTAACTTACTGTCCTTCATAATTTTTTACGTAGTAAATCACCACGATAGTTCCATTATTAAAGTAAATTTTAATGTAAAATTAAATTATAAGAATGGTACTATATATACGATAATCATAAAAAGGTTTTGATCTTCCTAGAATTGTCTTTCTGAGAGGAAAAGTCCTCAAAAGTACTTGCGAAAATTTTATTATTTATCACAGACTTGTTCCTCCAAGCTGCTGTTCCTCATGAAAGTCTTCGCACTCGAAGATTCGCATAACTGGAGCCATCGACCTTGACCGCGAAATACAACAGGGTGAGAAATAGAATTCGTACAACAGCGTTTCAAGTTTCAAAAAACGAAGATTCTTTAATATCTTGGTCGTTGCAAATACGTGTTTAATACGATAAATTGAATCGTTTTTTATTCATGAAAAAAAGATGAATCGTATTCGTTTTCTTAACAAATATTTGAACAAGTTTTTCATTTTTATACGCGAAGATTATATACAAAATAAGTAGATAGTATAGCCGTAACGTGTCACAAAAGATGCAAATAAATTACGTATTTTATTATTCCACGTTTTTATATTACTATTACCTTTTATACGGCGATGAAGTCCAGCTTCTAAATTCCTAAGTAACGAATTCGTATTTTGCAGAAGTATCGCATTCCTCTTTTCTTTCGTTCTAATCGAAAAAATTCTACGAGCAGATTCTCAAAATGATACAATGAAAACATCCCGCGCACAAATGAAAAATCTTACATCCTTCCTTTTTTTTATAATTACGGGTTTCAAAAATGACGCGTCGAGCCGTGCTGAAGTTTTTTAATCATAGTTATTATTATCGTTAATATCCATATAATTATCAATAACTACAGTAAAACACAAAACAAAAATGGTGATATCTGTACATTTCTTCTTCTTCGTCTTAAGTAAGTAGTAACATAAACATTTTTGTATACCAGTAGCCTATAATAGGAAGAAACTAAATCATAATATTCACAGATATTTTACAAGATAGATAAAACACGACGCAGGACACGCACCTCGCGGTGATTCTAATTACTCTATACATATAAAAAAGAACGACGGAATAGAACGGAGAAGAAAAAGTAAAAGACGCGAAGAGGTTCGAGTAGAGTAGACGGAGAAACAGAAACGTCTAAAGAAGACGAAGGGAATTTTCGTTTCCGCACGAAACAAAGGTGGAAAAAAAGAAGAAATACACCGCGACGTGAGCGTCTTGTTCGCGTCCTATTATACTTAAACCGTAGCTGTAATATAATATGCTTTTTTCTTTAAATTCATCGTCTCTCTCGCTCACTTATACTTCTACACTGTACATATGCACAACGCATCTTTTACACTGTACATGCACACGCTCCACGAGTATCCGCGCTGCCTTAAATTAATTCGCGTTTTTACTTCTCTTAGGGATTGCCCGAACACGAGCCGTCTTCTTGCGCTGTTCCTAATCTACGTATATAAGAAACGATAATGGTCAAAACTCTCAAAGTGTTCGAATCGTCGCGTTGGATAAATAAAAAATAAAAAAAACGGCGATCAATCAAGTACAACTAAAAAAGAAAAGAGAAAAAGAAGAAATAAAATTAAGGATATATCGTACAAGATGAAAAACAAAGAATCGAGCGTGTTCCGACAATCCCTAAATACTTTTACATACGGGATTATCCTCTAGAGGCATGCGCCCTACGCGCAGCAGCAATAATATCGCAAATAGGTAAGTTTCCTTTTATATTACTTAATATGTTATTTTTTCTTCCACGGCTTCGTGTGATATAATATAATTTTTCTGGTCTATACACGTAAGCGCATTATTATCCTCGATAACGATTGCTAGAGTCTATGACATTATCACGCGGAACGCGACGAAGGATCAGAGAAAACGTGGGGGGAGAGGGACGAGATTAGGGAGGGGAAGGGGTATGGAAGTGTACGAGAACGGGGCGACGTCAGTGGTCAATGAGATCGGTCATACTGTACTCTGTTAATCCAGTACGACATACTTTTAAGCCCCTTTTCCTTTCTTTTCTTCTGAAATGTGCGGATCGGTACGTTCTAACTAGCCTGATGTAGTAACGTTAATAATAATCAATAGCAGCGATAATAGTAGTAGTAGAGTAGTGGTAATAATAATAGTAGTAGTAGTGGTGATAATAGTATAGTAGTTATAGTAGTAATAGCAGTAGTGGTAGTATAATTAATAATAATAATATTATTAATAATAATAATAATAACATAATAATAATGACGATATTAATCGTAATAATAATAATATAATAATAATAATAATTAATGATAGCCATACGTAATGACGGTGATGACAGCGATAATAATGATAAAGAATCGGAAATAAGAATATTAAAAATCTTGTTTCATAATGTACATAGCGCTAAGATGATAATAATATGTTACATCCTGCTGCGGGAAAATTATATTACACTAGAGATAAACACTATTTTTCGGTAGTCCTTTCGCTCCTTTGTTACTCATCTTTTTTTTTCGTTTTCGCTAAGAGGTCTAGGATCCTAACGTTTTACTTTCTAGTTTCGACACGAGCGGCAGCAGCAACAGCGGCGGCAGCAACTATTGTTACAATTTAATATAATACATAGGTATTTATATAGAGCAGTATTATACAAAAAACACATCACATACCGCGCGCGCGGACCGTACCCGGTCACCGTTTTATATGTTTTCACAATTTTTGTTTTCTTCGTCTTTACGCAGAGATATATATCGTTAAATAATTAAAATCACAGTAGTTATGCCCTTGCTGGCTCGCTTATAATTTATACAAGTATCGTTAATACCTAAGCCTTACTTAAAATAGCTCGTGTATAGTGGTAGGGGTACGTTAGCTTTTTTTTTCATCTTCTTAATGTCCTCTTCTAATCTCTTCTTACTTTTTACGAAATCGACTGTCCATCTAGAGCAACGGTAGATAATAATATGTTTACTGTTTTCCTAGAGGAGGGACGAGCGTTAAAGAGTTTAACGATGCGGTTTCTTTTCGTGTCCTTTCTCGGTTCTCGTGAGGACATCGCGTGGTTTATAATCGAAGGTCTTCGGCTAAGGGCTGGGGTTGTGCCTGACTCGCTTGTCAGAAAGACCAAGAGTGACGTCGGTCGATCTCACAAACGTCGTCAGTAGGATCTGGCGTACTGCGAGTCATTGTTTCATCCAGAATGATCTCGCCCTCGCCAAATAGGTTAGGGAAGAAAGGCAGGCACGGTGATGTTCGCTCATTGACCGCGCTAGCCTCTCTTTGCAGCTTACACAACCCCGTACCTCGTCTTAGGTCTTACGATCTAGAAATCGGCACGATTCGCCGGGATCCATTTGATTGTCACTAATATATCTCTGGGGGAGAGGTCATTTCCCACCAGAATACTCTCCTCTTTTGCTGTACGATGCTGCACTTTGTCGTCGGGACACTCCAGGCTTCATGCCACATGCGAAGCGTCCTACAAGTGCGTGAAGGCGAGAAGTATAGGTAGATTATAATCCAGCAGACCACTGGTTGGCCTCAAACCGTGGCAATTACGATGAGCAAATGGGCGATCTTCGCGACGCGGTGTAACAAGTCTGGTGCGATCCGAGCCAAACTCTCGTTCGCGAAATCGCATGACGGGAAGATGTGGACTACGTATGCAGGCTGCAAATAAAAATAAACAAACTCTTTATTATCATAATTTCTTTTATGCTATAAACTCCACGAGGGACAGAGCGAAAATTGAAAAATTGGTTATCGCTGTAGATAACACGTTAATTTCATGCGAATGTTATATTTCTGCACTCACCTGTTGTGATCCTGGTGCAGCAATGTTGACAATTCCAGCGGCCTGTTTCTGTTGCAAGTACATTATAAATCCGGTCTGAAGGTTTTTACTCTGTTGTAACACGTCTACCTCGTCTCGACCGCAAGGAAGCGCCAGGAGCATACAGTGTTCGTTATCCATCTATAACAATAACCAAGCACGACAATTAGTAACACTCGACAATAAAATAATATGTCCTACATTTGTAGCAGTATTTGTAATCCATTTGCTAAGCTAACATCAGTAAGCTCTATTCTAACTTATCAATACAGAACTGAATATCTGAGTAAACTTAACAAGTACAAGTACAATTTTGTAATACAAACCTGCATCTTCCTGGCGACGCCTTCGACCTGTGTTTGTTCCAGTCTCATTCTTTGAGCGATCCTCAAAGGTGGAGTAGAGCCATCGCTGTTGCAGGGTAGGCTGTCTCTTGCTACGTTCGGATTGCCGAAGACGAAATGCATTTGTACAGCAGCTTGGTCGTTTTTGAGAGCCAGCAGTCCTTGCCACATGACCGGGTAACGCTGCAGCAGCATTTGGAAGGAGTCTGCCTGCGGTGGAACTTGCGAAGCGTGCGGTGGAGTGACCACTTGGTGTTTTCTGGGTCTGTCAGGTGTGATTGCTCTATCGCTAGGTGCTTCGCTCGCAGCGATCGGATACTGAGAGCGCACGTGAGCAGGCGGAGGCTCGTAAAATCCGCCTCTGGCTGCTGCCGGTGCCCCGGTCAACGATGGATTGCTTCCGGCGTTGTATTGCGGTGGTGGCGGTGGTAATCTGGTTGCTCCGTGCAACACGTACACTTGAGCTACTTGAGGGCTGTCGGTGGTGCGATCTTGAGGAGTTCTTGTGCCGCGTCTTAGCTCTAAAGGTGGACTGTGACTGTCCTCTACTATGCCAGTTTCGAGTTTTGGATCTAACGGTAGGTGAGGAGATCGAGTTCCTGGAATGTGGTACGCTATGCGTGGAGCTGTCAAGGCTTCTTGCTGCGCACGCAAATACTGATACTGGAGAACTTGTGGATGCATGTAGTGGGGCGGTAATTCCGCGCCTCTCGTCAGCCCATAGTGGTTCACAACGTCACCCTAAATAAAAGATATTCGCATGTAAATTATTTCCATGGAACTGTTTGTTCGTGTGACTTTATTATTTGTAGTAACGTTTATTGTAGTTAGCGTAGTAAGTACCTGAGAAGCATTAGCATGATGATGGGCAGGTGGGGGCAATGGAGGACTCTGGGATCGATGTGGGGGGACAAGTCCGTACTGGCCCCCTGGTGATGGAGCAGCACCCGCACTCCCATGCTAGCCAAAACCAAGCAAAGTTAGTTCGTCGAGACACTTTTGGACGATACACATTTTATGTAGTTACACACACAGACTGTATACGGATAGATAAACTGAACTCGAATTTAATGTAAGCGTGGAAAATGAATGACTGTAATATTTTTAATTCCAAGTAATAATCACACACATATGTATTAATAGATCGAACTACTTACCAATGGTCCTTCGTAAGACGATATGGGTACTCCACGTGCTTGAGGACTCGCGGTTGGTACCATGATGCAGCCAGACATCGACACCTCCACTTTTGGTGGTTCCATCGTCCCGGTTACCTGATAAAACAAAAATTAATCCATAACAACACTCAAATCTTCAAATTTCAACTACGTCATAATCTAAAATATTTTTACCGGTGGTTTTGGTGCTGGAGGTCTCGAACAGCTGACCCCGACAGGTTGCGGGTTCATGAGATGTGGCTGTGTAGGTGGACTGGGTACAGCACCGGTAACCATCGGCGATACCACGGCTTGCAGCAGGTGAGCTTTCGGATTCAGAGGATGTGGTTGTCCATTTATACCCTTCAGTGTCGTGGACTGAGTGACTGGTTGATGGATTCTCGGTGCTGGAGTGGTTGTCACAGTGGGCGGATGAACGTTCATGGGCAACTTCTGAGGAAGGTTCACTATGGTAGACGCTTGCTGTTTGGCCGCTTGTAGAAGATGTTGTTTAGGGTTCGGTGGAACACCAGTGTTGTTGAGGACCGGTGACATCGGTTGACCTTGTCCCTTTCCATTCGCTGCATTGATCTGAGGTGCCTGCTTCGCGCGTGGGCTCAAACTCGGAGACACGACGCGACTGCTAGGTATTTGCAGATGGAGTCCCTGAACAGGTTGCGCTGGTTTCACGATGTTCTGAACCACCGACGGAGTGGGCACACTGGGAACTGTTGGTTTAGTCAAGACAACTGGTTGCGGCGGTGGAGGTGGCTGCTGTACCGGTGCCGCCAGCTTGCTGGCATTCAACACGTGAGCCTTCAAACTCGTAGGTTTCGACTGAGTCGTGCAAACGGGTGTTATTTGTGGAGTTGTTGCTGTCGTTACAGGTATGGAGGTGATCGACGGGGACGTTGTTGTTGGCTGAATACTGACGGTAGTGGTGACTTGGACTGCAGGAGACTGTGGTTTAGTGATTACGCTGGTTTGTGGTTGAATCTGTGGAGTTTGGATTGGTTCCGCGGGTTGCTCTTTCTTAGGCTCTTCAGCGATCGTCAGGTTCTCCGGCTGAGGTGGTTTCGGTCGTAACACCTCGCTCGTGCTGGGACTGGCGTTGATCATCGCAGCTGGCGTGTTCCGCGAGTCACAAGTGCCTCTAGGTACGGATTGTATTTGACCAGATGCCGTGGAAACTGGAATGTATTGACCCTCCTCAGATTCCCTCATCGGTATCAACATCCCAGTCACGGGATCGATCAACGTCATCGGCTCGTGCGAGACCGGCTTCTGCGTCGGCGACGAAACAACCTGGCTGGTCTCCTCCGTCTTCGGTGTCTCTTCCCGAGGTGGAACACTCTCCTCCTTGCTCTGCATCTCTTGAGGTGCTGGTGGTACCTCCTTGATCTTCTCCTCGCTACTGTCGTCGTTGTTCTCAGACGTTCGTCGCACCGATTTCCGTGCACCCCTCGACGACTTCCGGTGCTCCGTCAACTGCACGGTGGACTGTACATTACGAGAAGAGTTGTTATGTCTCGTACTCCTTCTAGTAGCGTGGACGTTGGTGCTTCCACCGACCACTCCCTTCGTCGTCGACCCACGCACCACGTATTCGATCACGTCGTCGATGGTGTTTCGACTGCCGTCCTTCTCGGCCAACCTTCTGGACTTCCTCGTGGTATTCGTAGCTGGTGAAACGAACTCCTCGGGTGGCACTTCCTTCACGGCGGCTATGGGTGTCGCTGGCGGCGCGTTAGGACCGGTCACGCTCGGTACCGGGGACTTGATCGTGAGAATCAGTCGTGGACGTCCAGCATTGTCCTCTTCGCTATCGTCGTGGAACTCGTAGACATCCGCCGGCAGCTTGTTCTTTTCAACGTGGTGCTTGCTTCCTCTGGGTGTTCTGCCTCCTCGTCTGTGTGCAACGCTCGTCGTGTTTCTGCTGCTTCTTCTGGTTGTCACTCCTCCACGACTACCACCCCGTTTATTTTTCGTTCTACCACCACGACGAATCCTCGTGGATTCGCTCTCGCAAGTTTCCACGCCTTCATCTTGATCGTCGTTCGCGGTGAACGTCTTCTTGGTCTCGCTCTCTGCCGTGGAGTCGGCACTGAACCAGTCGGACTCGTTCTTAGACTGCTCCAGCGTCTCGCTGCTGGTGTTTTGACTGTGCTGATTTTCATCGTCGCCATCGTCGTTACCTTCTCCGTCGCAAAGAGCATCGACCTTCTTGATAACGCTTTCGATGTTCACCTCTTTCGCAGACCAGTAGTCGCTGTCTTCTTTACTGTCGGCTGGATCTTCTTTGCACACGTCGATGGCCAATGGATCGGTGCTAGGCTCTTTCAGTGGATCCTCCACTGGTTCCTCCTCCATATCAACCTCCTCGTTCTCCTTCACTTCTTCTTTCTTGATCTCCATCACTGGCTCTGTCTTCACGGGTGTTTCGACTTCCACTTTCGGAACGAGGAGATTGTCGTCGGAAACCTCAGTTTTGGTCACGCATGGTACTTGCTCCGATTTAACCGGTTCTTGTTGTTCCACCTTCGGTTTCGTATCCACGTTGGTGCTAGGCTGATTCGTAGGATGTTCTGGCTCAGTTTTAGGGAACTCCTCTTTCATCGCGGTCTCTTCTTCCTTTATCTCGGGAGGAGGTTCTTCTTTTATGACGTCCATCGGCTGAGTGGGCTGTATAGGAGGAGTTAGCTGCATGGGTTGAGCCGTTTGCGCTATCTGTGCATCGGCGTCTACTTCCAACTCCTGTTCAGGTGGTACGCGTGTTTCTAAGCACTCGACGGTGCTCTGCTCGTTGGTCGGAGAAGCCGATACGGAAGAGACGGTGGAGGGAACTGTTCTGGTTATGATTGCTTGAGAGACGGTGGATACCAATGGAATGTGAAGTTTCGATGGCTGGCTACTCTGCGAGACTGGCGAATGTCTCTGGCTACTACTGTAAGGCAACGACGTGATGATGCACTTCTCTTCAGCCATAGAAACCGTCACCGTAGACGCGATTTGCTGCGACACGATCGGCACAACGGTCTTGACTAACGGTTGATTAGCCGAAGAAACGGCCGTTGCTCCGATGCTGTGCACCACGGACTTGTGGACCAAATGAGGCTGTCCGTGCGTGACTATTACAGGACTGGGCGTGGAGGAACGCGGCACGTGCGTGGTCAGAAGCTGAAGACTCGACATTTCCTGCTTCTGCCTGGGCGACAGTAGATTATTGTCCGTCGTGATGGAACCTTGGATTTGTTTCTGAGATCTCGAAGACAGGGAACACGTGTCCACGATAGAAGTAGGCTTGCCAAAAACAGGGCTGGACGTGCTGGCGTTAATTTCGATCTTCGCCGTCTCAGGAATGTACGTGGGCGGCTGATTAGGTGAAGGAACTTTAGGAGACGTGGATGCTTTGTTCGTGGGCTCTGGAATAACCGCCGGCGACAACTTAGGCTCTTCTAGACGTTGCGGAGGCTCGTTCGGGTTCACAGGAAGCAACGTTTCGATCACGGATTTGCCGCCTAGAGTCGAGTCCCTGGAACTCTTCACCTGCACTCCAGGAGCTAACGGTGGAACAGGCATGTAAGGGCGGTGTGGAATATTCAACGTCAACGGCGGCAAACCTCCTCGAGGCGCTAGAGCTCTCATCCCTGGAGCATGCTGGATAACCGGTTGCTGAGTCGCAGCCGTAGAGTAAATTTGTTGAGCTGGCGTCTCTAGTCTCTGGGTAGAAACAGAAACGCTGACTGCGATTCTAGCAGGAGGTGGAGACGGTTTTCCAACAGTCGGAAGATGCGGACTCAAAGCCGAGTTCCTTGACCACTGTCCATTGGGCGACAGAGGTTGCAGAACCCTCGGTGATAGCTGCGACGGTACCAGAGGCGGAATCCTGGATGGAACCAGTGGTGGCAGAGGTGTCTGGTTGGAAGAAGCCGATGTGGAGACTGCGGAGATGTTTGGCATTCTAGGCGAAGCTTGTCGCATCGGCACCATCTGCGATTGCGGCGAAACAGGAAGCTTTTGGTACAAGGATTGCACGCTGATAGGTGGTGGTCTAGGACTAGCTGCAGCGATTCTAGGTGTCTCGCTCGTAATGGGCACGCTACACAGGCCCAGAACTGGTGGTTTGTACTGCGGAGGCGGAGATGTCGAAGTACGATGCGCCTGTACAGGGATTCTCTCTGGGCTAGCTGCGCTCGCGTTCGTCTCCACGCTCTCGATTTGCACCGCCTTCGCCGGCTCTCGCGGCTTCTCGTTCAGGTTCCAAGAATGAGCGATCACGGTCGTCGGTGGACTCTCTGGTTTCGTGGTTATGGACGATATGCGCGGCTCGATCGGTTTCTCCGTCGAGGCTAAGGACGGAGCAATAGTGTTGATGGTCTTTGTGGGAGATTTATAGAACGATGGAATGTCTGGTGTTTTCGGTGGCTGTGTCAAGTCGAATGTCTCGTAGTTCGGATCCTCCTCCGTGTCCGTGTCTATCTGCAGATCATGTTCGCTCTGGGGAGTGTCCGGTTTCATGTCTGCCTCGCCTTCGCCGGTAGAAGCGTTCAGACTCTCGACAGCCTGTTGCATCTCTTCAACGTCTTCCTGAGGAGTCTCGGCCGACGCTCCCACCGCGTCTTCCGCTTCCGCGTCTTCTTCTTCTCCCTCGTAGGAGAAGTCCTCCGTTGATCCTCCGAAAGTTTCCTCCAACAACGCCGCCACAGCGTCTTCGGTTTCTTCCTGAGAAATGGCGACTCGAGGTTTATCTTCGGTCTGAGTGGGCGGCGTCGTCGGGGCTGTTACGTCAGGCTCCTCTCTGCCGCTGCGAGACTGACAGCTGTTTTCGCGTTCTTCCGGTTCTGAAATACTCTTCACTGCATTCTCGTGGATGGTTTCGTCGATCTCGATGCCAAATCCAGGAATGAATTTGTCCTTCTTCTTGTCCGGCTTCGAGGTCTGAATGCTGCCGGTCACCACCGGAGGAGTCATCGAAGGTACTGTCGATACGTTGGTCGCGACTTTCGGAATCGGGCTCAGCAAGGTATCCCTGGGTGTTGGTAACGTAGGCGACATGGTTTTAGGAATTAACGGACTGCTGGCTCTAGGAGGACTAGGATCTGCACCCAAGTAGGGTAACTCGCCGCTCTTCTCGTGATGGTGGTGATGATGATGGTGATGGTGATGGTAATCCTTTCTACTACGTTCCTCCTTCGACTTTTTCCTCTTCTTCTTCTTCTCTTTAACCTTCTCCGGAATGGCGGACGGTGTGGATGGTTCGACGCTGTCGTTGTCGTCGGTGAACCGAAATACGTCGTGGTCGTTGCTTTCCGTGCACGCCACGGCCGATTTCGGCGAGTTCGGTAGTCCCAGAAGTTTCGCCTCGATCTCTCGTCCCGCTTCGGCCAGATCGACGCTGTTCTCGTCTTCGGGCGGAAGACGACGTTGTTTCTTCTCCGCTTTCCGTCTGACTCGGTCCACGTCCAACACTGGACTGCGACCACCGTCGCTGTCAGACGCGTAGGTGTTATTTTCCGACGTGATGTTACCCAGTCGATTGAAGAACGTGTTCGACGGACCATCGTCGACGTCGTCCGAGAGCGGGCCGAAGATGTCCTCCATTCGTTGCGAGTCCCTAGCTTCCTGTCTGTTCAGCCTCTTCCTCCTTGCCTTAGCCTTTTCTTCTCCGTTCCTGTCTCTCCTCTTCTCTTTCTTGTTCCGCTGTTTCTTATCCGAGCGTATCCTTTCCTCCGTGCTCTCCAGTACCGTGGTTGCCGACGTGGGCGTCGTACTGACGTTGATGGACTCCGACGTGTGATTCGGCCGACAATCCACGTTACTGGTCACGATATTGGACTTGTTCTTGTGCTCAATGTTCTCCGAGGACTCGGTCTTTATGCTCTCCTCGTTCGACATAGACGAGTTCTTCTGTCTCTTCTGTTTCTTCTTGTGCGACTTCTTACGCGAGTCCCTGTCGTGGTTGTTCACCACGATAGCCGGATGATTTCCACGGAAGGGAACGGAGATTCGCTCGTCGTCGTCCGATGTGCGGGGCTCCTCCTTCACGTTCGGATGAACGCTGTTCACGACCACGTTCGTCGTCTCCAGCGGGTTGTGCTTCTCCTCGGTGTCCGCGAAGCCGAGATCGACATCGCTCTCCAGGAACCTCTCGGTCTTCACCTTCCGAATCTTGTTGTTGAACGATTCCTCCTCTTCGCTCGTATCCGAATGGATACGGGATCGCGAGCTCTTCCTGGATAGGGACTTGGCCCTGGCCGAGTCGGATTCAGAGGTCGCCTCATCTTCCGTCAAGGCCTTGCTGGACACCGAGTCGCCGTCCCATGACGTACTCTGTTTCTTCTCTTCCCGCCTCGCTCGACTTTGCTTCAGCTGCGAGAACTTATCCTTCAGGCGTACCTGACGTTTCTCCTCCAGCTTCTGCATGTTCTTGGTCGAGCGTGCTTTCACCTTGTCGTACATACTGATGTAAGCGGGCTCGTCGTCGACGATGTCGAAGATCGAGTGCTTCTTCGGCTCGTCACTGTCCGTGTCCGTGGCGGATGGATGCCTGGCTACTTGCATCTCGTGCGTGGACAATGGACCGTCGTCCACGTCGCTGTGCAAGTTCAGGGAAGACTGTTGCTGATGATGCTGTTGTATCTCTCGGGAATGATTCGAGCTGACCGTGGTCTGATCGCTCGGCGAGTTCGAATCATTGCGCTTCGAAAGATCCAGTCTCGATAGGAACTCTTTATCCGACTCGTGGGACACTCTCGGGCTTCGTTCTCTCGACTCCTTCTCCGAACGGTTTCGTTTACTTCGTTGTTTCTCTTTACCACTCTCCCGATTGTTTTCCCTGTTTTCTCTGTTCTCCCGATTCTCTCTGTTCTCCCTGTTCGACTCCCTGTTGGACTCCCGGTTCAATTCGCCGTGGCTGGATTCTCTGCCGTCTTGGGTCTGCGTTGACCCGCTGCTCTCTTTGCTGTCGCGACTCTCCCTGCTCTCGCGACTGGAACGATGAGAATCGTTGCGGTGTTTGCGATCCTCGGACCTCCTGTTTTGTCTAGGCCGATCTTTGCTATCTCTGCGATGGTCAGAAATTTTCATACGCTTCGCTTCGTCCTCCGTGGGTCCGTCTTGCGACGAACATCGCCGCTTGATGGACACGGGAGCTGGGGAAATTTGATTCTGAGACTGTGACACGGACTGATGGAGATGATTTTCGGTGGGTTGTCGTCTGCTCTCGTCACGATCCCTCTTTTCTTTGTCCTTCTCTTCTCTGTCCCTCCTTTTCTCGCGCTCAGACTTTTCCTTTTCCCTTCTCTCTTGGTCCTCGCGCTCTCTCCTCTTTTCCCGATCGTGCTTTTCCCGCTCCAGCCTGTCCCTCTCTTCTTTTTCGCGCTTTTCTTTCTCGGCTCGTTCCCGCTCCTCTTTCTCTTTTCTTCGTTCCCTCTCGAGTCGTTCTTTCTCCTCCCTTTCGCGCTTTCTTTCCCTCTCGAGCCGTTCTTTCTCTTCTCGCCTCCTCTCGCGCTCCAACCTATCCCGTTCCTCCTTCTCTCGCCTCTCCTGTTCTTCCCTCTCTTTCCTGAGCCGTTCTTTCTCCTGCTTTTCCCGTTCCAGTCGCAGTTCGCGTTCCTTTCTTTCTCGTTCTTCGCGCTCTCTCCTCTCTCGTTCTTCCCTTTCTCTGCGCTCCTGGCGTTCTTTCTCTTCCCTTTCTCGTTTTTCGCGATCCAACCGCTCCTTCTCTCTTCGCTCTTTCTCTTTAGCTTCATTCTCCTCTCTTTCCTTTCGCTCTCGTTCCCTTTCTTCCCGTTCCCGTTTGTCCTTTTCCTGCCGTTCTTTGTCCAACCTCTCCCGTTCCCGTCTCTCCTCGTCCTTCTCTCGCCTCTCCTCTCGTTCTTTGCGCTCTTGTCTGTCGCGATCCTCTTTCTCCCTTCGTTCCTGCCTTTCGCGATCATCCTTCTCTCTTCGTTCCTTCTCCTCCCTCTCTTTTCTCTCGTAACGTATTTCTTTGTTCTCTCTAGGATGACCGTCGGAGTCGCCGGTATCGTTCGCCACGGCAGAACTTTCCTTCTCCTCCCGGTCTTTGCGGTTCCTCTCAACGTCCGCATCCTCTTTTCGCGATTTTCTCTGGCAATCTTTTCCTTTACTGTACTTGGACTCCCTGCCGCCTTCTTTACTGTCGCGAGAATCTCTGCTCTCCCGACCGCTACTGCTGATTTCCTTCCTCGGCCGAGATCGGGAGCTATCGTTGCTGGACGAAGACAACGAAGTGAGAGAGGAAGAGTTCGACGAGGACGTCGTGGAAGACGATAGCGTCGAGGAGGTAGTGGACATGGAAGTTTGATACTGACTATTCGACAAGGAGGCGCTCGATGTCGTGCTGGAGACCGTGGTCGTTACCGGCGTGATAGCGGTCGTCATCAACGTGGTCGTAGCCGTGGTGGTGGTCGCGACCGCCGTCGCTACGATCGGCGTCGAGAAGGACGTCGACGATGTGGTGACCGCGGACACCAACGAGGAACCAGCGGTACTCAACCCTCGTGTCGTCGACGCACCCAGAACGTGAATACTACTTACGCTACCGTTGCTGCTAAGAATACTACTCGCTGACGCTAAACCACTACTATTGCCACTACTGGCTGCCATTCCGCTACCGATACCGATCGGTAGAGAAACCGGTGGTAATTCGGGGCTAACAGTCTTGATCGACGTGCCGGGTGTGATGGGGGTTGCTGGTGTCGGGTGGACGCAATTGTGCTGCGCCGTCGCCCGTGGGTCCGTCTTCAGCATGGACGACATGGTGGTCGTTAAACTCGAAGACAGGGACGTGCTTGTGCCGATCTGACTGGTCGCAGAGGCGCTGCTGGTCGGCTGTACCGGCGGATGACTAGGAAATGGATACTGCAGGCAAACCTTACTGGTGCAACCTCCGCTCGATGCGAGGCCGCTCGTGCTGCCGATTATCGAGCTGACGTTTATCACGCCAGTGAACTCTCTCGGTTCGTACTTTTCGCTGAAGTTCTCCAGACGCTTCGAGTCTTCGTCGAACACGCTCCTCTTGGCAAGAACCGACTTAACGATGTCGGACGGCTGCACCTCGTGCAGGTCCAAGTCGAGAAGCTTGTGGCGAAACCTAAAACGTTCGGACGCGGTGGCGTCGAGCTTCGCTAACGCGTCGCCACCGGCCGCGCTCAGCGCTCTGGACCCGGACCACTTCTCGTACTTCTCGTCGAGGGAGCGTATCCTTTCTTCGAGGCTGGGCGATTGCGGGGCCGTCTCGCTGTCGGAGCTCGTCGGGCTCGGGCTGGGATGACGAGGCGGCGGCGAAGCAGGCGGTTGAGGAGCGGTTCTCGGACTGGGCGTAGTCGAGGACAGGTTAGCGCACGGTGGACTGGTCACTTTCGCCAAATTCCCGCTACTCGATCGATTGCTACCACTGTTACTACTATTGCTACCGCCGGTGTTGCTGCTGCTGTTGTTGTTGCTGTTCAACATCTGCGCCGCGAATCTCGGCAACGGCAATGACAGTGGCCCATCGTGACTCCTCTCGCGAAATCGCCTCGGCTCGCTGGGTACCAAGTTTTCGGGCCTTTCGTCGACTAGAGGTGTGCCTGGCCGCGATCCATCGTGATGTTCGTGATGCCTTGATCAGAAATTAATCGACTCGTTAGTTTCATTACGCGAGTCCTTGTAATTGATCTTCGAATGCTGTATCGTTTTCTTATTTACGATGAAAGGACGCTAGCGTATTCGTTTCTTACACGCAACTCAACATCGGTTCAGCATTTCTGTGCTATGACTACGAGTACAAACTAAGCTTCGGAGGTCAGCACGGACAGCATTAAACTAAATCAAAATCGATTCAGCGAAGATCAAACACCTCGAAAGTAGAATAAACGACCACGCGAAATGTATTTCTCGTTAGACGATCTAGTGCTATATATGAAGACGCATACCTGCTGGTAACATCGCGTCGTCGCTTGCAAGGTCCAGGACCCCTTCCCTCGCAGCTCCCTCTTCGCGTACCGTGATGCACCACCACTTTACTGTCACTGACCCGCCGAATGTCCATGCCTTTTCTACTGGAGTGCGAGGTGACGAGCAACGACGCGATCTCGGGTTCGTCATCCTCGCACAGTATGGTGGTGGTGGACGTTCCATCGAGTTTCGCTCGTTTCTTCGGGGCGAAACCGACCTCGTCGCCGCTGCTGTGGCACTCCTCGAGTTGCTCCAGCAGGTGGACCCGTTCCTTCTGAAGGTGTCTGATATCCGGCGGCGGCAACAACGGCGGCGGAGGAGCCGGTGGATCCACACTGGTGACGACGCTTTGCACGGCGTGGCGACGCGACGGTGGCGGACAATCGTCGTCGTTCAACTTCCCGTCGCCGAGCACGCTGCTCTGGTAGTCGTCGTGGCTCGCCCCGCTACCTTGACTAAACTCGTCGTAACTGCGGAATCTTCGTGGTGCCGGCTCGCTGTAGTCGCCGTCGTAGTAGGTGTCCTGGTAGGATCGCCTACTGCTACGGGACATAGCGGTCGGGTGCGCCGGACTCGCGCCTGGGGTGCTTCCTCCTCCAGAAGCGCGGGAGTAACTCGCCGTTCTCGACCTCGGGGGCGTCTCGTAGCGGGTAAACCTGCTACTCGAGTTTGACACCGCCACCCCGGAGTCGAAACTGCTACGCTCCCGCCTGGAAGGAATCCTTCAAATAACGAGTGTACAGTATAGTTCGTGTTCTTCGACTGCGTGACACGGGTGCACCCAAATCTCTGTTTATACGATGATCCGCATGCTAACCTAACTTGTCTCCACAATGTCTGAACTCGCTTCATATTTATGAATATACTATCAACAATCACGAGGTCATCAGTCTCTTTAGAACCTACGAATGCTGTACCACGATTGTTAAAAATATCAAGGTCCTTTGGGACCATTCTGAGCATCGTATAAATTGAGACTTGGGTGTGGTTGTATAATTAAAGTGTCCTACGAGGTATCTTACAATTCTCCTCGGGTTATTTAGCAATGACGATGTAACTAATTTTTTAGTAATATTTGATCATTAACTAGTTGTCAATTTTTTAGAATATCTAGATTAATTTCCATATTGAAAATGAATACATAAATCAGCACATCGTTTCACTTAATGAAAGATATAAATCTTGGTAACAAGAACATATCTTGGCAAGAAAAAGACTATTGACAGTACTTTTTGCAAGCAGAGTGTAACGCAATTTTTTCCTTAGCTTTGATAGTTGATATCCAATGATAGTATTTACTGACTCGCTTTATATACACCGCGCCAACAGCAATCAACAGTGCAAATAACATTGATTAAATTTGTAATTTGAAGTTCTTCTTTCAGAGTACTTCTTCCGTCGCACATCGTTTGGCTCATTACATATTTACTTACAATTCAAGGATCTCGTATCAAGATACGAGAAACGAAACGGCAGACAAAATTGTTGCTAACAATCACGTTTCTTTACACAAAGAGTTCTCGGATGAGATACTGCATTTCCTGTTTACGGATACTCGCGTCACGTCTTCATTCATTGAAATTTCAACATTGAAGATCATCTCGAATTCGAGGTCTCTCGTTAACGACTTGCGCATCTAGTTTCTAGTAACCGCGGTCTGATGCATCTTCAAATTACATCGAACAACGCTCGAACTTGCAGCAATCGAGCGCGAAAAGACGTAAATAAAATCGTAAAATCCACGCTTTAATCGCCTCGTTGCAAATACGTGCAATATCTTATTTTTGACGGAACTTGATAACGCGAAATTGCGTGTGCTGTTGTCATGGCTATGCTAAATATTCCGGAAGACTTTGCAGAATACCTCGCAAGACTTTGTGTATTGTATTATGGATGAGAAAACGTTTTACAAAATTCTAGAATTCTTCAATACCTTATGACAAAAATTCTAAAATTATGCAATTCTCTAAGTACCTAAAACTCTAAGTTCCAAAGTCCAAAGTATTTGAAGTTCTCTAATTTCTTGAAACTCAAATTTCAACAACTCTCAACAATTTCAAATTCCAATATCCTAAAATCCTAGCTCCAAAACTTCAAAAACCTTAAATTCTAAAAATTTCAGTATCCAAAAGCTATGGAGACCAGAACAGCAAAGTTCTACGGTCTCAAAATCTCTAATTCCTTGAAGCCGAAACTTCAACAACTCTCAACAACTTAAATCCCAATATTCTAAAATCCCAGCTCCAAAACTCCAAAATCTTAAATTCTAAAAGTTTCAGTATCCAAAAGCTGTGAAGACCAGAACAGCAAAGTCCTACAGTCCCAAAACTCATCCAACTTGTGTGAAATATTTGTTGATAAGTCGACGATGAACCTAAAAAGTATACATACGAGACATCGAAGGTGGTGGCCGACGAAGGTCTCGTGTCCCAAGTCTTTTCGCTGGCAATACCCTGTCGTTCTAGGTGCTCGTAAAAAGTCTCCTGACATTCTCTGGAGGCGAAGTCGACTTGCAGCCGACGACCACGAAGAGCAGCACCTCTCATCTCCTTCACAGCCGCCTGAGCGCAGCTGATCTGCTCGAAGAAGACCAAAGCGTGGCCCCGCTCGCGGTCCACCACGACCTGATTTATTGGTCCAAACTGATGGAACTGCATGTTCAGGTACTTTTCCGACATACAATCTGAAAATGAACATTATTTTTACTACTGAAACTCTACTGTGTTTAAGCTAATTCTTTTCTGTGTCCACCATTTGCGCTGCAGAGAAGCAGTCTCTAATTAGGGTCTGGCTTTGTTAGGGTCTAGCTTTTTTAGTGGAAGTTGTTATGGAGTTATGCTAGTTTTAATACGTGCAAGGGGGAGGCAAGATTATTTGTAATGACGGAGTGAGAGGGATTTTTCGAATTTAGAAATTTTAGATTTGGAGATTGAGAAGTCACAAATTTCCAAATTTCGCAAGTTCTGTGAATGTTACAGGTTCCTTAAATTTTTCGAATTCTCCACAATTTTAAATTTGCAAATTTCCACAGTTTCGAATTTCCTGAACTCCCGAGTTTGAAGTTTGCAAATTTCCACACTATCGAATTTCCTAAACTCCCAAGTTTGAAATTTCAAATTTCCACACTTTCGAATTTCCTAAACTCCCAAGTTTGAAGTTTGCAAATTTCCACACTATCGAATTTCCTAAACTCCCGAGTTTGAAATTTCAAATTTCCACACTTTCGAATTTCCTAAACTCCCAAGTTTGAAATTTGCAAATTTCCACACTATCGAATTTCCTAAACTCCCAAGCTTGAAATTTCAAATTTCCACACTTTCGAATTTCCTAAACTCCCAAGTTTGAAATTTGCAAATTTCCACACTATCGAATTTCCTAAACTCCCAAGTTTGAAATTTGCAAATTTCCACACTTTTGAATTTCCTAAACTTCCAAGTTTGAAATTTGCAAATTTCCACACTTTCGAATTTCCTAAACTCCCAAGCTTGAAATTTGCAAATTTCCACTCTTTCCAATTTCCCAAATTCCCAAGTTTAAAATTTGCAAATTTCCACTCTTTCCAATTTCCCAAATTCCCAAGTTTAAAATTTCAAATTTCCCAAATTTGAAGATCTGAAAATTCACAAACCTTCAAATTTTCAAGTAGAACTCGATAGCGTGGAAATTACAAAACACAAAAGTTGAAAAACGTAGAAATTTCAAAATTTGTAACCTGTGAACTTGAAATTTAAAAATCTCCAAATTAGCAAATTTTCGACATCCGCGCCCCATTCTCGCCGCAAGTTCTGGAGTCCCTTTGCTTATCAATCAAAACTAGCAGAACTTATTTGGAAGTTCCCTTTGTCCAAAAGCAATTTGGGTCGAAACTGTTGTAGAAATCAATACTGTTCTTTACGATAATTACCTCCAATGCCGTCAACCCATACACAGGACGTGGGCATCGATTTTCCAAATCCAAGTTTTATTCGATTCGCGCCCAGGTGTTCGCCATCCATCGATCGCATAGCTTTGACGACGCTACCGATGTCGGAGTATTGGCAGAAGGCATAGCTCGACACAGCGCCTTGTTTTTTAATATCTATTTCCTGCAAGATTCCCGCAAAAACGTTATTTACCTCTCCTACAAGGTTACATGATGTCTGATCCTACTTTATAATAAAAACAGTTCACAATGGAATTTCTATCTTAAAATTTTTATTTTGCCTCTAAAACGCTTTCGATATAATACAACAATGTGTCTAGGAGATTAACAGTGATAAAAAAGAGATATCTTTCAGTCGACTAAGAAAAAATATTTGAATTATTGATAATATAAGTAGATTAAAAATAATAAGGTAATCTGCATGGATGATTCTGTTGAATTATATCGAACATTTAAATATTCATGGAATATGATTAACTGTTTACTACGCACGTCATAAGTGGACATTCGGAAACGTCGCTTCTGGTCGAAATTTTAATATCAAATGGCCGGCAACATGTTATTCGAAAGTATTAGCATAGACGATTAGAATTTTAAAATCTTTCTCGTTTCGCGACTCGGATGCTAAAAACCCGTTTCGTGCGCAAAAAAGCGACTTGGTTCGTAAACCTTGACTAAGCACAATTGAAAAATTTTCTGAGACAATTTTCATAATATGCCGCAATGTTCTTTTACTGATTTAAGAATAATCGCATGCTGTAATATCGGTTCGCCATTTTGAGCTTTGCATTTCGATCAGAATTTCATGATGGGCCGCTTTGAAAACTCTCGAGTATACATTATGAGTATCTCTTAATTTTTGGGCATGAGAATGTACCATTTTAAATCTTGAAACTTTTAATTGCCATGTTTTAAATTTGAAGTTTGGGTTCCAGAATTTTAATTAAGCAAGCATGACAGAGTGATTAGATTTCAATGATACATAATACTATACTGAAAAGTTTTTCAAATTTATTCGTGCAGCAGTGATATAATATATTTCAAGGTCAGACTGGATAAAAATGTCTTGATAGTCACGTTGAAAATATTTTTCGTATCTACGAAACTAAGGCCAGACGGTCGTAACACGTGTACAGAAACACGGTTCCGAATAACGACCTTGACAACGTACTTCAAGGCCACTAAGAATCCCTATGATTACCGGGTTTCGCGGGGTTGAACGAAATCAGAGATACCGACGAAATAGTGAATAACTATTAACACGTAAAGGTTCACGCCGTCGGTTCCTAGCTCATAACACACTCGAATGTGTTATAATTGTGGCGAATGTTGAAACTTACTATTATCTCGCCGAAGGGCTCGAAATGCTTCCTAAGCTCGGACGCGGTGACGTCCTTCTCGAGGTTGCCGATGAAGAGCGTACGCGTCGCCTTCGGATGGTACTCGTCGAGCTCCGCCTCGTACGGCCTGAACTCGTTGTCCTCGACATCGTAGCCCTGATACGGTGCCACCTCGATCTTGCAGCCGAAAAACAGCTTGTCGTGCGACACCTCGAGCGCCTTCTCCACGTCCTCGGGTTTCTTGAAGCAGACCAGGGCGTACCGGTCGCCGGCCGCCCCGACCACCTTCACCCACGTTATTTTCCCGTGCTTCTTGTACTCGTGGAACAGACCGTCCTTGAGGGAGGTGTCGCTGCTGCGTGCCGGTAAATTACGCACGCAGATTGCGAGCGGCCTGCGGTCCTCGGTGACGGCGGCATTTCCGGTGCGGTGCGGCGAACTGCCGGGCGACGTGCTGCCCCCGGAAGTACTGCCGGCGGAACTACCGCTGCGGCTGCTGCTGCTGCTGCCCGAACGGCTACTGCCACTCGGCGAGCTGCTTCCGCTTCGCGATTTTCTGCGCTGTTTTTTGTGCTGTCGTAACGCACCGCTGCTACCGCTCCCGCCACCTCCACCGCCGCCTAGTGGAACAACACGACGAATGTAATCTACACACGTATAGTTCGTTATTGTTATTTACTGTCCTCTCATCTTTCTTATATAATTAATACATTCGACTATCTATACGCTCGAAACAACGCATAACGCGACGCGGCCTAACGCTCTAACTCCAGGAGGTTGTATCGTGTACACCAACTTCGACTCGTGAATTTCAATTAAAAAAGTGTAATACAACTTTTTATAACCGTGAGTGCAAAGTACACAGTACAAAATAAATAAAAAATAATAACTAGTTTATCGTACACATGGTACCTATGTTGCACTTGTTTCTGTACTAAAGCTTTATTCTCACAATTGATGAGAATAAATGTCTTATCTAATTATGCTTTAATCATCTTCATTCTGATCTCTTTAATCTTTAACTCCTACTTTAATCTTCAACCAGCGTTTCTATACTTCAAATGTTAAACTTAAGTTTGAATTGCATCGGATGGTCTCCATTTTGGTCCCCACAATATTATGATTTATGTTCAGTTGGGTTGAAGAAAAGTTTCATAGTAAAGTATGTTTGTGATACAACCACCTTAATTAGTGAGCGACTGTCATGCTTTGGATTTCGTAGCGGTACAATCATTAACGAGCATGCATAACGGAGATTCGATGTTGCAAATTAACGTCACGTGGTGTCTTCTCCAGTTGGCGGGAAACGACCAACTGTGGTCGCGTCGCGGTTCCCGCGCAAAACGTTACTGAACGCACGCGTACAATTACTGCATCGCATATTTTCATTCTTCCACTAATTTTTTTGTAGAAAATAAAATGTACGACGATCTGAATAGATGTCAATTTAGTGTACCTAAATAGTTACGTAGATTTAACTACATTTATCTGGCACTCTTTAGAGCTTTAAGATTTACGAATGTCGACCTTGACCCCCTATGTGAAACGCGTTGTATGCAACTTCACAAAACTTCACAATAATATAAACTTTGCATTACATAATTTCTAAACAGAATGGTCGCAAAATGGTACAGAAAGTTGAACACAATCACAAGACCATAAAACGTATCCGACAAAAATCCCAGAACACTGAAAGAAGCACACGCTATAAAAATAAGAATAGCACGCAGATATTGCAAAAAGGTGAAAGGATTGCATAACTATCGAATCTTAATACCAGAGACGTTATCTCAGGCCCATAAATCGTGAAATGTCTGAACAGCCTTGATGAACAGAACCACGTGTCGTCGGTCGCGAGCTCAGTAACGCAGCGCGGGGCTCGCGTGTGCTCAACAAACGAGCACGGAATCACAGGTAGGTAACATCGGTTATGCGAAAGAGACAGAAATAGCAAAGGAAGGAACACGGCCGTATCCACCTGCAAGAAGACACGCGGGACGTGGACGCAGACGCGGACGCAGACGCAAAGGTGGAAGAAGCAAGCATAACACAGGCAGGAGTTTATATGCATTGGTACAGTCTATTCCACAAGAAAATATACGGCAAAACTTTTGTGCAACTAATTTTTAATCGCTCCTTTCAAATTTCAACGTGTTTGTGTAATTATTGTTATTTATTAACCTTTTCACGATGTGTATGCTAAATAATCGAAGGTAATTTTTATGGTAAAATTGATTTCATACAATATACGATTACACGAAATACATGAATTTCGTATAAATCTGATTTGGACTCGTTAATAATCGGTAAACAAATATTTACTATCCAAAATAATTCGGTACTGATAGGATTAAATCATGAAGTAATTTAATACCCGGCTTGTTATTTCGATCAAAATATTAGCTGTGTCCATCGAAAATAGCGGGACATTCAATCGGTCCAGAGGACACATTATCTACCCTCACGAGTAATAGTTTATTATAATGAATTTAAAAGATATAAAATACTTTCATGAAAAATATTTAGATACTTGTTTTTAAATATTCTTTCTATCCTGTAGTACCTCTAATACTTCCATACTCGACGATTTGACAACACAGTAGCAGGAATTGGTAGTAGGGGCATTAAAATTTATCCGCGAGTCGCGGCAAGGAAAGCAAAGGTAAACGATGGAGCGAGAACTCGTCGAGTGTGGACAGCAATTAGCAAGTACCGAGTCGCTTCGCGACTGGCAAGGTACACATCGTATTAAAGTCGAAAAGGATCTCGTGGAAGATGTATCGTAATAATAAAAAAGCGTTGCCGTATAGTTTGTCGCGGACGAGGCTGTAGAAGGGCAATTACCTTGGTCGTCCTGGTAGGCGTCGTTGTTGGCAGGCGAGGGTGGCGGCGGTGCGTTGCCGTACCTCGAGGTCGTCGACTCGTAGGCCGACCAGGAGGACGGTGGCAGGCCACCACGATGACGATCTAAGTGGGGCGGGGGCGGCGGCCCGGAGGCATACGGGCCGGTTCTCGAGTAGAGCCGATCCCTCGCCCTGGTCGATGTCACGTGGTAGGAGCTGGCCGGAGGTGGACGGCCGCGGGGTATGTAGCCGCCAGGATCACCGGGAGAAGGATCCGCCGGATGGCCGCTGACGACGACGCCACCGCCGCCGCCGACGCCACCGACGCCACCCCCGGATCCGACCCCTCGGCCGCTTCTCTCGCTGCTATAGAAACTGCCGTGTGAGCCACGTGACTCGAAGCTCTCTCCTCCTCTCTCGCGGTCTCGCTCTCTCTCCCGGTCCCTCTCCCTCTCCCTCTCCCGGTCCCTCTCTCTCTCCCTATCTCGATCCCGGTCCCGGTCCCTGTCTCTCTCTCGGTCTCTGTCTCTCTCCCTCTCCCTCTCTCGGTCCCTCTCTCTGTCGTTAACGCCGCCACTGCCGCCACCGCCACCGCCGCCACCACCGCCGCTGCTGCCTCCGCCGCCGCCGACGCCGATTCCGCTTCCGACGCTGCCGCTTCCAACGACGGTGCCGACGCCGACGCCGCCGCCACCGCCACCGCTGCCGCTGCTACCGCTGCCGCCGCCGACGCCGACGCCGCCGCTGACTCCGCTGACGACGCTTCCGCTGACGATGCCGGAACCGCCGCCACTGACGCCACCGACCACTCCGACGACTCCGCCTCCCCCGCTACCCCCGCTCGATCCGTGATCCTCCGAACTTCTGCAACACGACACCCGATCGTTAGAGATCTTTTCGTCGAATACGATCGTGTTTAACGAGAGTGCTACTTTAACTAGCGTTTCTCCGTTCATCGTAAGGGATCATCTAGTTTCGTTGCTGGCTGACCCTAATTAACTTAGACATTACACATGCGAACGGAATTCTACAATTCCGGATACATTACAAAATTATAGAAGATTTCAAAATTGGAGTTTAGAAGTTTAGAAATATTGGGAATATATTATTTCTGCAAGAAACCGTTTCATCTACAGTAGAGTTCTAACTGGAATCACCTCCAAGTCTCTTAATACTAACGACATCAATCATATCTGTGACACTATTGGTGCCAGGTGAACATTATCCCATGTTCTCACACTCTGGTCGGCTCGCTTCCTAATGTCAACTCGAAACTTGGATACTCAGCGTCAGTCTCGCGTTATTGAATTTAAAATGAATATGCTCCCAGGATAAAACGTCGACCCTGCATTGTATAAAGTTCCAATCTCTAATTTTCCAAATGTATAAACTAAAGCATTTGCTCGACCCGGAATATCAACAATATTACTCATAAATCTGTTGAAGGCTTACACCGAGGTGTTACACTTTCACCTCCTAGTCAAAATCGTACGATGCTAAAATAAAAGTTTTAGGAAGCAGATAAGTAAAGAATAATCCATTCACGATTTGTCAGAATGGTCGGAAACGGCTACATATGTACACGCCATACGATTACTCGGTTCTGGGAACACGCGACTTTTGCCGCTCGTCCCGCGTCTCTCCCCGTACATCTTTATCGCATCCGTCGGGGTCAAAGTTCGAAAACGTGGCCGGTTATCAGGAGGCTGCCTCGAAGTTCGTAGCGTGTATGTATCTTCCCTGGACGTGTTTATGCGCGTGCATAGGTGGATCTGTTCGCGTGTGCCGGTCGTAACGACATGCACGGAGCGTAATCGCGTCGAAGAATCGAACCGGCCTTTCTCTCCCGACGCCTCTTCTCTCGTGTTCGTTCCGTTACCATACGGTCACCGTGCGCTTATCTCCCACCTTCGCGAGAAACTTCGACCTGAATCTCTTTAAAGGCAGGATTACGCGTGGCCGTTTCGTTTCTCGTTTCTCTCGAATGATCTTGTTTGCCCGCGAGAGGAACCGGCACGTTGCCATGCGACTTGGACGGAGAAATTTTTCCGTTATCCGAACGACAGTTTCTTTTTTCACATTTTTTTTTTACTGTCGGAATCCGCTTTTGTTCGCGCACCTTCGAAGTTTGCGCAATGCACGATTTCGTTGGGCTACCGTGTGGCGATGTGCAACGTTTGTCGATTTTGCAATTTTACGACTCTAATTACTCTTCTCAATATTACTAATATGACAAGTGACAAGTATGTGTTTAGATAATTTCATAGTTTTCGCAATTCTTAGTTTTTTATATTTTAAATACTTGATTGTAAAGTTCCTACGTCAGTGGATTACTAGATCATTCTCTAAAGGAACCCCTACTTCTCTTTTATAAAAGCTTGAAAATTTGACGATATGAATGTTTCAAATTTGAATATCTCTTCGTTTAAAATTTGTTATATATGGGACACGCGTTACAAAATGCCAATACGTTGGTCGTCGGTGGCGGAAAACGATTCGTACGCAAATAAACATGTCTACCTTGTGTAATGTAACCAAAATGTATTTCACAAGATTTCTTGCAAAACGCGATAACACCATGGTGTGGTGAAATTTTTCATGAGAGATTTGAACCACGTAAACAAGACTTATTTTTTCTGCCGATAAAATTTTTTCGATCTTCAACATTTTTTATTCTAAATTTTTATCGTACATGTAATGTTTCTTATTACATTCGTATTACATTAACACAGAAATGTATATGTTGTAGTGGTACAAACTGCAAAGTCGAAACCATCAAATCAACTAAAAAATTAAAATATAAAAGTGGCGATTAAAATCCATTATACATTGCGTAAGAAATTCTAGTCATCTAAGCAAACTAAACAAAATTGGCAAAAAGTGATATGACACTTTGCACGACAGTGTAAAGTCTGCAGGTATAAATATTGAAGCAAGTATATGTTTAAAAAAAAAAAAATAAAAGATAAGGAAAAACGTAAAATGGTCAACGGTCATTTAATTGCCACGTAATCTTGGGTTGTTAAGTTTCAGAGACGTAAATTATCGAAAATAAAATATAAGTACGTTACACAGGTTTAATAGGAACGCTCGTGATAAAAGCTTTTTTACGACCTCGCTATACCGCGACGCAGTCTGCAACATGTAATTTCATAATTTAGATCTTCTGATATTTTTTATGAACTACAAACATCTTCTAAACTAGCCTGTCGCATAATTCGATCATTTAAATCCATTTATTCTAATTTGAAACGAGTTCTTTGAACTAGAATCTTCTTGGAATAACTTGCTTGAGGAAGAAACAGGAGCAATTAGAACGATCAAATTATGTGGTATCTGATAGTTCAATTATTCTGAGTTCGATCGTAAGTTACGGTGATTAGAAATTTGCATATTTGGGAATTTAAGGTGGGGGGTTGTGGGTTTGGAAATTTGGGGATTTGGTGATTTTGGGATTTGGAGACATTTGTGGGCATCTTGAGAAATTTAGAAATTTCAAATTTGGGATTTTGGAGAAATTAGAATTTGTGAATTGGTACCTTTAGAAATTTAGAAATTTCAAATTTGGGATTTTGGAGAAATTAGAATTTGTGAATTGGTGCCTTCAGAAATTTAGAAATTTCAAATTTGGGATTTTGGAGAAATTAGAATTTGTGAATTGGTACCTTTAGAAATTTAGAAATTTCAAATTTGGGATTTTAGAGAAATTAGAATTTGTGAATTGGGACCCTCAGAAATTTGGAAATTTCAAATTTGGGATTTTGGAGAAATTAAAATTTGTCAATTGGGACCTTCAGAAATTTGGAAATTTCAAATTTGGGATTTTGGAGAAATTAGAATTTGTGAATTGGTACATTTAGAAATTTAGAAATTTCAAATTTGGGATTTTGGAAAAATTAGAATTTGTGAATTGGCACCTTTAGAAATTTAGAAATTTCAAATTTGGAATATTGAAGAAATTAAAATTTGTCAATTGGGACCTTCAGAAATTTAGAAATTTCAAATTTGGGATTTTGGAGAAATTAAAATTTGTCAACTGGTACCTTCAGAAATTTATAAATTTCAAATTTGGGATTTTGGAGAAATTAAAATTTGTCAATTACTACCTCCAAAAATTTAGAAATTTCAAATTTGGTTTCAGAAATGTAAAAATCGGATTTATAAATTTAAATATTTGTCATTTAAAAATTTACAATTCAATAACCTAAAAATTTTGTAAATTTCAGTAATCAAATTTGTATATTCAACCTTTGAAAAAGAACGTTAGTTTTCCCTCTACTAAAAAGAAGCTAACACCCGGATATGCACGGTGATGTTCTCGCATGAGTAACGTGATCAATTTTGTTTCAACTCTTTTTTATCTACGAGCATGAAAAAGGAGTACAAATATCAGCAAACGAATCGCCAATCATCGTTTTGCATACGAAGGACAAAGCGATATACGGTATCAGTCACGCGACCGATGGCAATTCGATACCGCGTATGTGGATCCGCTGGGCAAACACACGTCCTCGGAAAAGTCCACTCTGTAGATCTGACCGTTGTTCAGGATCACATCAGACTTATCGATTTGACCTCATTATTTAGAGATCCACGCTCGAAAAATATCAGATAACAAAAAAACGAAAAATGTACGAAAAACCTTGCATCGTTACAAACGTATCGGGTGAGAGACTTGAGGTTAATGTCTGCAGTAACGCGATACCATTGGGGTATCGATGCCAGTCAAGCTTATCTCGTAAATAACAGCGTTAAAAAACATTTTTACATAGCAATTTTCGTTTTAACAAGCTAGTGAACTATTACGAGATAGGGGAGGTTAGGATAACAGAGGTTAGGACACACAGAACTTTTTTATTTCCCATGAAAACATTCTTATATGTCTAAAAACAAAAATATGTATATAAGAAATAATAGAGACAACCACTCTCGAACCGCCATTTTATGTAGTTGATAAATGTCAAAATAAAATTGGACATAATATTCCTTTTAAACAATATCCTTCCATACTTGTACAGACGTCATAATACTAATAAAACACTGATAATTATTTAAATCACTATTTACTAATTTATAATGCAAATTTTTGTAAATTATAACAAACGTGATTTTGTTAGGTTAGAGTCAAAACTTTCTACCGCATGTTCTGCTTACTGTATGTATCGTACTTTATGTATTACCTACCCATGTACATAAATAACAAGGCTTTGTTAATAACAAAACAACAAAAGCTTGTTGCAAAGACAAGTATCACTGGCCGGTCTGTTTTACGTATAAAATTAGTCTGCACGTCATGCTAACTTTCTTTCGATTCGGTATGCGCGCGCAATTTTTACCGGATATCGTTCGGCTCCCGAAAAGCGCGACGTCGTTCTTTGTTATGACGGATAACGTACACGATTTCCTAGAATCTTGTGTTTAAGTTTGTTATAAAACACTAGCTGGTATGTGTGACATGACTACCGATAAGATATTTTCAGGGTCGTATTATTGCGTTTGCGTGTATCCGTTAATATCGCACACGTTGGAACTACCAACTTTAAAATAAAAACATTCATTTGCATGACCGCCCGACACTCGACGTCATTTTAATAAATATTATGCAATCGAGTACGTAATTGGTCATTAAAATTTTGTTGATCGTGCAGTTGAAACGAATCAGACTGAAAGTTACGTACACCATGCAGTTTATAACCATGTGACGAACATCCATATGGATGATTCATATGCAGATCGAGATCCTTATTATTAATTCGTAAACCTGCAACAATAATGTCATGACCGAGACGAATATATCTATTTGTTTGGTCATTATCATGGTAAGGTGTTTAGTCAAGTATTTGTTTTACAAATTTTGAAGAGAAAGCGTGTGTCTATTTTTGAGGATGAGTAAACGAAGTGCAATTACATGGACGATTTCATGTTTATAAAATTGGAAATTTGGGAACTTGATTTAGCATCTGACTTAGAACTTTTAATCGAACATAGATCACAAATTTTAGATTCAAACCTCTTTGAGGAGATATTATAGTTTATACTTCAAAATAACAGCAACCTCCGAAAGAAAAGAGTATTCCAGTTTTTAGAATTATTATTCAAGCAATAGATCAGGGTCCATAGTCTAGTAGCTACGTAACTGAGAATCAAGCCACCCCCACTCCACACAGTGCGCAGTCGCCAGCGCATGCGCAGTTCAACAAACCCATGTCTGGCAACATCGCTATGACCACGTCGTCACGGTCACCTGAATTTTCGTGGAAACGCGACGCTGCCACGAGCACGGATAAGGTACGCGATAAATGCTGCCAGAATATCGCCTGTAATTGCTTTTAGAGCTTCGAACAATTAGTGAACTGCAAAAAGTTCAGTTGCAAAGCATCAATGGAAGACACAGAAAGAGAGATTTTTATTACCGCTCGAAGAACCGCGAAGAAAAGAAGCTCGTTTGGGATGTACGGGGATTTAAGCGGAACGCGTACGGAGACCGGAATAGCCGGGACAGAAAGCGACACCGTATATGTACTATATCACGTGGCCTGGTAAAACAAGTGCGTGGCAAAAAAGATTTCGACGTTGGAAGAGTGGCAGCACCGTGAACATGGATTACGACGACGACACGTCAATGTGCCCGCGAACAATAACATGATAACCGGCCTTCGTTGATCGATTATCGGGCCAGTTTATTTCCATGAACGCGATTCCGTGCGGGGAATACGTGGTGGCTCGTGACGACCGATATTGGTATAACTGTATTACGTTGCACCGTACGGTCGCACCGAGAAAATCGAATACGTCGGTTATGCGTTCTAAAATACAAGCAGAAAATATGGCTTCGCATTGTACGTAGAAACGTTAATTCGGTTATAGGCGGAGATGAAAAATGCACGGAAGTGGCAGGCTCTGAGAATTCGAACTTTCTATATGGCTACATAAATTACTCCTGTCTCCAAATTTTTGAATACATCAATTCAAGTACGCGGGATTTATAAACGTGATAATTTAGGAATCTGAGAATTTAGCAATTGGAAGTTGGAAATGTGGGCTTTGACAGTGGGTGAAAATCGCTTTAGGAAATTAAGCTGATTTATAGAACTCATTGAACGAATAACTCGAGCACGGAGATGAATTTTATCGTGCTATTCCTTTGTCTACGGGGTATTTAGTCCATCGTTTCGGTTTGCTTCAATTTCATTTAAATCTATTCCGAGCCACGAAATATACGTATTTCTACGGAATAGCCGTGGAATATATTTTACCGAGTTATTAAACCGTTCGATACGTCTCTGGTAACGGTCATTTAACGTCACAAAATGAATGCATGAGCAATTCAGAAAATTAAGGCTTCTTATTAATTGCAGATATTTAACGGTTCTCGTGTTACGTACATAAAAATACCTGCGTGCAGACAGATTTAAAACGTATTCCAAAATTAAACCTCTAATATTTTGATCTTTGTATAATTCAAATATGAAATAATAAAATTGAAATAATTTTTCTAAAAATACTGTTTTTGGGCAGCTTTTGAAAATGAAAATTGTTTTCCATACGTTCTCAATCTTCGGAAATCTCAAATACTCGAAATTCCCAAACACAGTTTATTTCCCTAACGTTTTAAAATAAGCAACGTTTATGACGTTGCAAAAAAGTTTCGAAGCACATCTGTGCGTACAACGTCCGAGTCGAAACAAAAATAAGCATTATGAAACCACGAGGTCGAGTCAACCTTGACCGTAACACTGCAAAGGTTAAGACACGAGCAATAATATTCGTGTTGAATCAAAAGTACATATGTATTTTTATCCTCGCGCCAGATTTTTAAATAAAAGCGTAGCTGCGAGGAGCGCCATTGAAAAATTACGATATACGGTTGGCGCGTGAAAAATCGACGTTCGATAGCCTGGCTCGATACCGACAGCTTCGAGTTCGTGCTCGATACGATCAAGATACGTTTGTTCACAATGGAGACACTTTTCGATAGCGATTGCTATCGAAATCGGCACAATCCAATATTGTATCTCATATGAAATGGCACGAGGCAAATATATTGTGTTGTTCTTTATCTGTCTGCATCGGTATTTTAGCATGTCATGTTAGAAGTACTTACTCTTTGTGGTCTTCACTGATAAACGCGGTTTTATACTTTGGACTTTCATTATTTTAGTTCGGTGCAATAATACCAACTTTCAGGTGGTCATGAAATTTGTTGAAATTTTTATTTTATTTTATACTGATATTTTTTAGTTATTTTAGTTTACTCATTTTTGGTTATTTAGTTCACTAATTTTTGGTTATTTACTTAACTAATTTTTGGTTATTTTAGTTAACTAATTTGAGCTCATTGGTATGAAAATATCTAGATCCTTATTTCCCAATTTATATATTTTTATAAGTCCTTATGTTCCTCCAAGAGGTCCCTAAAATCAAATATTCCCAAATCCCTACATATCCCTATTTACATTTCCAAATCCCTATGTCCCAAAGATCCTATATTTTCAAAGTCCTGTCTCTCTAATTTTGTTTATTTCCAAATCCCTACGTCCCCAAGATCCTATATTTTCAAAATTTTGTCTCCCTAATTTTTTTTATTTCCAAATCCCTAGTCCCCAATATTCTATGCCCACCTCACTCCCCAAATCTTCATTTCCAAACCCCATAATCCTCTACCCCTACTTTTGCTTAATACCAACTAACTGTTGATATTTTCTTGATAAGTACGAGTCAAATTTTATCAGATTACTCATGCTGTTATCTGAATACACACCAACGTGCGTATCATGAAAAACAACTTATGATACCGATAAACGACTAGAGCAGTAACATAACTTGTTCTTTCATTTTTTCATACTACACATTTTTCCATAAATTCTTGTAAACATCATTATCACCCATTTCTATTATTCTATTTTTTCCAAAGAAATGAAAACATCAGATGAAAGTTCAAAATACAATGAAAGATTACATGTGTTGGTCGAACGTGTAAAGTCGAAGGCGTTAAAAAAAGAAGAGACGAGTGAATTAGAATGGACAGTACGTAAATTTTATCGAACGAAAGAGAGAATGGAACAGCCGGTCGTCCGTAACAACGATTCAATGTCGTTTTACCTGCTTCCTGTGTGACGTGCGATTTAATTAATTCCCGCGACGTGACTCATCACAAAAAGCTGCATTTATACGTGCCAAATTGACAATCAAAATATTTTACCCATCTTCCAGCGAAACTATATTTACGGAAAGATAAACTCATTTCGTGTCTCTTCGAGAGAGACGTATATACTCTCATTTGATAAAAAAGGGGTTCATAAAAAATTCTTAAAAATATTTTTCTTATAAATCACTAGCAGGTTTAAGTACATATTCTTCTGGTTTATATTGGAATATTCTTTAAGGTAAAATTTTATGAATTTAAGTTTGAAACATCCCATTTGTGCGAGCATTACAAAATCAGCAAGGATCAGTGTCCTTTGTTATGTACATTAAGATCAGCACACATGTATATAGATTACTAGTTGATTAATTTATTAGATTGATGTCATCATTAGTTTACAAGTGATGTATCAATAGTAATTTACTAGTTAATTCAATAGACTAATACAAGTGATACATCAATCTCAAAAATTGATAACAATGTACCTTATACTGAAAGGTCTTTTTATATTTCAAGAAACACACTGTGCAAATAATTATTATTTTAATAGTGCAAATAATAATTATTATTTTAATAGGGCAAATAATAATAATTTTGAATAGATCCATTCAATATACTTATAGTATAGGAAGATAAATAAAAGGATTGAAATTTACCCGTGCGAGGGAAACCTGTGCTGAAGATGCTGTGGCTCGTAGTATTGTGTGGTAAGGGCTCGTTCGTCCAAGGTATGCTCAGTCGCGTGAGCCTTCGCTGCGGACTTGATATCCATGAACGCCACCGTCGCGGAGGCACCCCCGGTGCTGCCTGAGGAACCGCTGCCCCCGCCACTGCCGCCGCTGCCAGAACTCGAACCGGAACCACCCTCGTTCCCTTCTCCGAGGGCACCACCGGAACCTCCGTCCACGGGGCATTCTTCGCCCCGCGGCAGCAGCTTGACGCTCTGCACGCGTCCATACCTGAAACATGCGAAAAAACATTCCATTTTACTTTACTAATTTCAATCAACTCATACAACAAAAATACTAATTGTACGCGATTACTCATGCTTCTTTCCTTTTGTGCTTAACATAACTCTGCATGTTAGAATTTAAGAGTCTAGGGATATAGGGATGTTTGATATTCATGAATATTTTGAACCTAGAGTAACTTGCAATTTGGGAATGTATGAGATCTAGGGATGTTTGCAGTGTGGACTTGTTTGTAATCAAGAGTCTTTGAGATTTAGGGATCTAGGGATATTTGGGATCAGAAATATTCGAGATCAAGGGATATTTGAGATTTTGAAACGTTTATGGTCTGGGTATACTTGGAAACCATGATATCTGAACTTATGATGTTTAAGATCTAGGGATATCAGCAGTATAATATATTTTCAACTTTGAAGTACTATAAGTATTGTATACCTGGAGATCTAGGTTACATCCGTCTACATAAATATGTTCAGTCCAACAGCATGTAAGATTCAGGATACTCCTTATTTAGAGATCTGAAGGTTCATTGGACCTAGATATATGTGACAGTTATACGTACACAGCAATTTGACATGTAGAAACATTTATAATTTATGAAATAAACTAGAGTAAACTATAACTGACACAGCATTAAGAATACCATAATACATCATGACATGGAGCTGTTCGAAGCACCCATCTTATACCAAATTATGATTTCATCATATTACAAAACAAAGTAAAACATCTCACTAAGTAAACTATGCAAAGTATGACATGATGAAGTGTTAGACGATAAGAGCGACACGGAAAAAAACTTCCATAGAAGTTTGTCTTTCCTGTCTATTTGTGTACTCAATCTATTCAAATTCACAAATATTAGCTCGACAATTAAATTCGCGATACTTGAAAATCAGAATCGTAAAGAAATCGCTTACTAAAAATATAAAACCTTAAAAAATACCCGTAAAGTACGTAAATATATTCAGAGAAATACAGCTTTTTACAAGGTAACGAAATTTACGATATACGTGCATCAGAATGAGCTATAATCCTCGATAATCGAGTTACCGTTACCGCGTAGTAGCGTAATGTACTTTTTTTCCGCGGATTCGTTTATTTCAAAGAAACGAAACAGTAGCCGGTTCATTGCGATCGCGAATCGGTAGGCTTAAAGAAAACGCGGTTGTTTTTTACCCCGTAGAGAAGGTAGATATTGAATTTCGACGAAATTAAAGAAAACAAAGAGTCAAAGTTGTTTCTGGCACACCCTATGTACAGAAAGCTCCGGCAGTAGTAGAAACGGACTTACTAGGTGAGGTAGGGTATCCGGCAGGAGTGGGGAGAGAAGCGTCTTGATAGGTCGATCGAAAGAAGAATATCGTGCGCAAGCGCAAAGACTTCAACGGTTTCGGAGTATCTCTGGGAGTTGTTCGTCTAATCTCGCGTGAGTCGCACGTATTTTCTTGTGCGTTCTTCCGAAGAAAGCCTCTGGTTTTTTTTGCTCCTTCCGGACCATACACACGCAGCTTGCAACAATATCAACGGAAAAATGCATATCACAATAATCCGTTGTTTGTTCTTCACGCTCACAGGCGTCAGTATTATAACGCGAGAGAGAATGCGCGAGAATTGGGCGACACCTTGGATTAACTGCGCAAAACGTATTCGTTAGGCCTAGACGAAAATCGACGAGAACGGTGGATTTATTTCGTAAAACACGAGAAATACAAGGGAATACGGTTAACTCGTCCGTAATTATCCAAACGCTTTTTCGTATTTCGTGATATGTCGGATCGTTTCGGAATGGGGCGTGGCCGCGCTCTACCATATGCGTGTGATTCGATGGGCCACGCGAACTCTTTGTTTAACGGTTATATTATCTCTTTCGTTGTCGCTCGTTTTCCTCGAGCATGTCGAAAATTCACCGTGTCGAAACACCTCGGTGTGTAAGAAGAGATTACGTTTTCTAGAACGATTCCTCGATTCGTGAACTCGTTTTCGGACTTTATCTCTCGATTTCCCTTCGACGAAACGAAGATACGAAACGCAGGAGGGAACGCGTTTCAAAATACTATCGCAACGTACGCATCTTCTGGAAGATTGTTCTCACGAAATGGCAGCCGCAACGCTCATGGTGCCGTTCATACGCGATCATTTTCATTCGGCGTCTCGCGATACGCTGCCTTGTCCTACGGGATCATTTAACGTGTGACGTGCGGAGTGCTCGTTTCGAAATTTCGTTTCTCTAGACGACGAGTGCAATGCTGCTCCATAAAGTGAGTTTAAACCGAAATAAGTGAATACGGACGAGGGATCGTCGTATCGAGAGCGCGTTATTTTGCGAAAGAGAATTGATCGCGATCTGTACGTTGTGGCTGCAAGACTTCCCATCCCACCCCGGGTCGGCTCTCCCCTCTTGTTTTCTTCTCCCACACGTTCTCGCTCGCACGAACACCGAGTACTGAAAAGTCTTGCATACACACACAGACAGACGCCAAACGTCCTTTTCTCTGACACGCATGAGTGAAAGCGGGTGAGAGAGGAGTGACGAGAGGAGAAGAAATAAGATAGAAGGCCAGAAGAGGAAGGGGAAGTCCCAAGTGCCACGGTGGCTGGCTGGCTGGCTGGCAAGCGAGCCACGAACCCCGTACCCATTCCCCTCCACAATTCTCGTTCGTTGCTTGTCGAGGAATTTTACTTCGGCAGACTCGTTCCCAACCTCGATTCCTTCGTTTCTCAACTATGAGCAGTTTCATGTGAAAACATTAGCATGACTTTCCATAAATTTTCAAGTTTCTAGGTCAGAGTCATGTTTCCCGTTTGCGAAAAAGTTTTCGCGAGACGAATCACGAAGACACCGATCATCACGCGAAAAACATGAGCTGTCCGCAATCCGACACCAGAATCTACTGTGTCGAGGAAAATACAGTGAAACAATTACGAGAAATATGCGAGTGTGTGATGACGATGTTCTTCGTTTCGATTTTTCAGTGGTAGACGCTCGTTTGACTAATGTTTCGTTCTCGAACGAAATCGATACTGGAACGGTAACCTCTTCCAGTGTTCTATTAAACGAGAATGTGAGACGTAACGAATTATTCGTAAACGTTGACAGTGCTTCGACTACGTGTTTCCACGGAACAAATTCTTCTTTTTTTTTCGAGAAACCGAATCTTATGATCCACCCAAGTGGATGCCATCCACTTGAATGATCGTTTGTCTTTCTACGTTTGAAATGGGAGACGTACAGGAAATCAATACATCGGCCCACGGTTAAGAGTTCCTACCCACCGTGTGTACGTGTAGGTTGTGTGTGTGTATGTGTGGAAATGAAAGAGGGAAAGGGAGACGGAAAAATTCTCTACTCGTACAAATCAATTAACGTGTCACACAGGTAGAATTTTAGTCCCAGGCAAGGAAAAGGAAGCGGACAATTTTCTCAGTTCACGGAAACTCATTGTAAAATTCACCGATCAAACTTTCATCGTAGAAACTTGACGCGAATGTTCCGCGTTACGTAAACGCTGTCTCGAAATTTTTACACTTGCACCACGACATACGGCACTCGTTTCATTTTTTTAAATCGTTCCTGGGTAATACGGATCGTTCACGGCTACGCGTTATAACGTCGAGCATATTACTATCCTTTATAGAGAATATTGTCAATATTTCAGGGTTTTCAATATTCATTCACAACACTCGAAATTTGTGAAATTGGAATTTGCGGATTTGGAAATTTGGTATTTAAGTATTTGAAAATTTTGAAACTTGGAATATACGATATAATAAACCTGTGGATTTTAAAATGTCGACAACATGTGGTGATTGTCCAAGGAGCTTAGGACAATGGTAGTTAATATTATCAATAAAACGTAGATCTACGTGGTTAGGGATTCTTTCCGTTTCTCTGAATCTCGAAATTCCAAGCTCTATGATTGTGTCGATCTAACAACAATACACGGAGGTTCTACGATTCCGCGAAGAACAGCAGGAATAAAAAGGAACACAATGCCGAACGAGCACTGGCAGGATAACAACAAAGAAAGAAAGCTTTTGTTCCTCGGCTTCTTCCCGATCCCCTCTTGCCCTTTCGCGATTCCACCTTGGTTCGTGTCGAATCGAATAAAAAAACTGGATGGTGCTACGAGGACGTTGGTATTGCCGGAAATTTCCTTTGGAGGTTAAGGACCAATAGACACTAACATTTTTCTAACGATTATTGTTCCCACTTTTCTTCTTGATCTTTATTTTTAGAGACAATCGACTTTTATGACCTACGAAGAGTGAACGTTCTTGATTATCGATATTTAACGGCATAAATAGATCATCAAGACTAAAGAGAGTTTATTCTTGATTAAATTTCATATCTAATTTTATCGTTCCAAATTCATTTATCTTTGTTTAAACTTGAAAACTAACCGAACCTAAGCTAACAATATTATCAGTCAAATTTATTACAATACTTAAACGTATCTGAATATAAGTTAGAAGTTTAAACGAGGATAAACAAACTTACATGATAAAATTACACATACGCAATACCAGCTCTAGCGATATCCTGAGCGCTCTTTCAAAACCTAATCAAAGTCAGCTTACCGATCGTGTAGCTTATGAACCTATACCTCCACTCCCGTTTTCAAAAACGTTGATTATACTTGAAAGAAAGTGGCAACTAACGCTGAGGTTTCAAAAAACGCTAAATGTTTATTGGTACGAACATCATTAGTTTGAAGAAAGGCGTAGAGATCCTCTACGAGGTTGCATTTGTTTAAGAATAATCCCTTTGAAAGGGCGACGCAACGTCTAATTCCATCTACGCGTAGAAGTCTTCCAACAGTACCATTCTAGGCAGACGACACTGACATAAGCCGCAAACGTCGCAAGCAGCAACGTTGGGACGCCTCAACGAGGCCGGCGAGGACGTGGCAACAGCGCTATGACTCAGCTCTCCTCGTTCCAACCGCTTCTCTTGCCCCCTGGCCCCTCTTCAGCTGCCTCTACGCAGCTGACGCCCTTCTCCTCCAGTCGAGAACCGCCCCACCACGGCGCAGCTCGATTCTATCCTTCCTCGTGTCCAACACTCCCCTATCCCCGTCCGCCCGTTCCCGTTCCGCTCCCCTATCGGCTTACCACCCCTTCCTTTTTACCCCCACCCTCTACCGCGACCCCGACTCTCTCGGGTACCGACAACTCGCTTGTCCCCCCTCCGACGATTCCTACGCGGCGTCGTGCCGCTACCAAGACGAACGTGCAAAGTAGTAATGGCGATCTTTTGTCGGATCGATCTAGGATCGATCGGTTCAAGGGAAAAAGGTTTCGTCTTTCACCCACCGTTTTTAATTGCGATCCATCAAGGATCTCCTTTCACGCGATTGGAAATTTTATGCTCGGTATACTGGTCAAGTAGATCGGAAGACTCAACGTCAACTTTTCACATTTTTTAATCTGACAACTTAGAGACTAAGGTACGTTCTCTAACTGAGGGTGTAAGAATGTAGGAATATTTTATAGATATATTTGCAATTGGAGAATTATATTTTGGATGTAGATTCATCTCCAATTTCATATCCAGTCAGAGCATTCTGACTGTCAGAAATTTGCTAACAGAGATTTTCGATTTGGAGATATTTGAGATGTAAGAACTTCTCATCTGCTCTTTTCCAAAATTAGAAATATCTTCAAATTACGAAGCGATGTGAACAGACTGAAATTTGAAAAATGGGAAATTCTAATTATAGTAATATCGATTCCATAAGATCCGATCTTCAGATCGCCATCGCTAGTGCAAAGTTCCCTTTGGAAGAAAAACACCTCTCTCTATCCCCCCTCCGGCCGGTTCACTGCATTTTCCCTCTCCGTCTCCGGGTTCTCTATCCTCGTCCCCTCCTTTTCACACCCTCCCGGCCCCTCGCCGACATCGTCGTTTGTCCTCGTCGTTTCTCCTCGTTCAACGGCCGTTCCTTCTTGTCCCTTTTCTTCTGGATCTTCTTTCTTTCGGGGGCTCTCCCGCTGCCATTTCGCTTCTGTATATCCGTTGCCGGAGTGAACAATGCAACCGTGATCCAGGTGCAGGGGAAAAAAGGGGAAGCAGGGAGCATGCGAGCGGCCAAGCGAGATGAAACGGACACACGGAAGAGGGATAGGAATCGCGAAACGGGGAGCGACACGACTTTCGCGAACGAAATTGTGCAGTTACGCCGCAGAGAATTTACGCGACCGTTCCGGTTGTGTCTGCTTGATTTCTTGCTCTCTTTCGATTCGTGTTTTTTATTGACGCACTCCTCTGATAGCGGCGTGACGCGTTCAGTGATACTACACGGATTATTTCTATGTTTGATTAGATAACTGCATACTTTTTTTAACTGGTCTGCCGATAAACGGTAATCCGTGATGTATGTACTTTATTTGTACCGTGCGATAGACTAAGCTTTTATAAGGGGGTGAGAAATTTTTCACTCTGTCATTAACCCTCCGGATATTTTTCTCTCGCTAGAAAATATCTTGAAAAATTTTCTACCGCCATTTCTTACTACTATATTACCTTATTACTTCATATTACTATTTCTAAAATAAAAATTTCCTTCTGTATTTTATTCTAAAGTACAGCTTAGAAAAAACGGAATTAATTTACTGCTAGTTTGCGTGAGTCATTCTAAAGGATGTAGCAGACGCTTTTATCGGATATATTTTCGATTGACGAATAGAGAGACGCTTTCTTGTCGAAGCGAAGTTAACGGGAAGCGGCGGCACGCGCGCGACCGGATCTGACAGGTTCAAAAGCTCGCGGGCAATGTCAGCAGCACCGATAGTACACGCTTCGGTTATTTACGCTTCTCCGCAGACGAAGGTTATCAACACCGGCTATTACAATACACGCGACGTTCTATTACCGTCGTTCGCAGGAGACGCCGTGTGGACCTCACAGAAACTTCCTTGGCACATAAAATCGCTGGATCAGAGAAGACGTTCCTTCTTTTTTACCGCCGTTTCCCGCCACCGGAGGGACGTTTAAATAAAAACGGATTACGAGACGCGCGCGAAGGATCAACGCGATCGCGGCAATAATTCACTAGCGTTTATCTGCCTTCCTCTTCTAATAGAAACAGCAGAGAGAGAGAAAGAGAAGCAGAGTCCGTCGTCGACTACGAGGCCGCGTGGGTTCGAGGTCGAAGCCGTAGTCACGTTAGGTGACTGCCGTCTGTGTCGTAGCCGAGGTGCCGTTATTTTAATGCAGATACGCAGTCCGGACGAGAATGAAAGGCAAAAGGAGACACATTTGCACGTACCACTGCACGACCGACTGTGATGTACAGCGCGATTGAGGCTCTGTACGGATAATGTCGACTGACAATGAGTCTAGCTCGGATAAGCGGAAATATGGATATTATGGGAAACGTCTATACAGCTTTTCTCTTATTTTATACTGCTTTACGTAACGTTCTATGTATCACTTTAAATAGCAGAACCTTTACCAATACCTACGGCTGATATTGTTAGTGTCTTAGTTTTTAATATTCATTTTATTTCATCTTTTTAATATTCATTGATCATGTAGGGGTAGTTTGGACATTTTTAATCTGCTCATTTAGAAACATGGATATTTGAAATTTATATGCTTTGAACATTACATGTATTCCTTATATTATATTCACTGATTATGTAGGGGTAGTTTGGACATTTTGAATCTGCTCATTTAGAAATATGGATATTTGAAATTTATATGCTTGAACATTACATGTATCCCTTATATTATATTCACTGATTATGTAGGGGTAGTTTGGACATTTTGAATCTGCTGATTTACAAAGATGGACATTAGTAATTTATATACTTGAACATTACATGTTATCTTTATATTATATTCACTGATTATATAGAGGTAATTTGGACATTTTGAATCTGCTGATTTACAAAGATGGACATTAACAATTTATATACTTGAACATTACATGTTATCTTTATATTATATTCACTGATTATATAGAGGTAGTTTGGACATTTTGAATCTGCTGATTTATAAACATGGACATTTGCAATTTATATACTTGAACATTACATGTTATCTTTATATTATATTCATTGATTATATAGAGGTAATTTTGACATTTTGAATCTGCTGATTTACAAAGATGGACATTTGCAATTTATGTGCTTGAACATTACATGTTATTGTATTACATGCTATACTTACATGGTATTTATAGTACTAGCCTTGTAATAATTATATAATTTTTCAACCTGTATATTTTGTATTGCTATTAAAAGACCTGATATGCCGTAAATTGTATTTCCCTGTTTCTGTCTGTATCGATTAAGCTTCACGCTCTGCAGACTAGCAAAGCAATTAATATGTTAATGTAAAAAAAGAGACACTTGGACAAATTTCTGGAGATATTAGTCGAAAAGGCATTCTCGAAGCGTCCAGAGGTGGAAACTACCTGGCGACGGTCAACAAACAAGTGGGATTACCCAGAATATCCTACTCTTTTCAAGGCGACCGACCCGACGAACCGCGGCAAGGGAAGGTAGGCGAGGATCGAAACGTGTCGCAGAAACGTCGAAGGCGTCTCTCTTTCTCTCGGGGCAGGTTATAAAGGGAGATCGTTAGCTGGAAGGTGTGGGAGAGAAAGGCGAGAGGAGAGGAGGTAGAAGAATGAGAAGTAACGGTAGTCGGTATTACAACTCCACCGCGCCTATATTCCGTTTGACGTTTGTCGTTTATGCTTCCCCCTTGCATCGTGGAGAAAGCCGAGAGAGCCTTGTCGTTCGATCCCTTGGTCGCTAACTGCGCGTGCAAAAGAAAGAAGGAAAAAATCAGAACGAGGGGAAAGACTGTGTTTATCGCACGCTTTGCCTGCCGATTCGATGTCTCCTTCGATGCTCGTTATTTTCATGCACGATGCTGCCCAGTTATACGAGACTTCTACGTGGGACGTGCAAATCTTGCTTTTTATTTATTTTTATTCTTTATAACTTTTTGCCAGGCTAAATGAAAATATTGTACACACATTTTTATTTTTCTGTAAATTTCTTATCTATATCAGTTTATTTATAGTTGCATCAGATCGGTCGAGTGACAAGCAATCTATTTTTATCTATATCAGTTTATGTTCATAATTGCATTATTGGAGTGACAAGTGTTTTTGCCTTCAAGTTTACAAATATTTTTCAAAAGTGAAAGTAGTAAGGCAATTTTATAGTATTCTAATAGCATATAAAGAGAACTGCCGAGCGAGATTAGAGAATTTAAAAGGAATAATCAACGGCAACCTAAGTGCAAATAAAAATGTAGATACGCCCGCATGCCCGATTAAAAGTCAACAACCGCTAAAATAAAGAATCCATTGTACTCTGTTATCGTAAACATTCCGCCACTATATAAGTTACATTGCGCTGTGCAAGGGGTGCTATGGTACATAGGAAACGATGGTGATTTCAGCGCGAGAAACTAAGCCAAAAATGTAGAACAACAGATGGGAAAAAAGGAGACTTCGAAGAGAAAAGAGGTGAAGGGAATAATACAGTGGCGTAACTTCCACGTGAAACGATTGCAGGTGCAGCTATTTCAAAAGACATCGTGAAGAAACTTCCATCTTCTTCTTTTTCTATGGTTTCTATATACGTTGTACGAAACGCCGTGCCGGCTCTTTTGCGCCAGAACTATTGTTAGGTATACACGTTTCGCTGCTTACTTTCTTACCGCCATTGTGCACACGTGTGTACACCGCGGAAGGAAACCACCAAGTCGAGAGGAACCGAGAAACAATTAAGGATATAACAAAAATTTCATGCTGTCTGATGCAACGATGGAACACTACCCACGTTAGGTTTCCATCTTCGTTTAATTCGAAAGACAAAGTTAATAAAATTAGAATTAATTTGGGTTAGATTAGATTGAACATTAAGGACAGGTTAGGTTACATTAAAATTAATATTGGATAGGTTAGATTAAATTAAAGTTCAGTTGGGTAGGTTAGGTTAAATTAAAGTTAAGTTGAATGGGTTAGATTACATTAAGGTTTAGTTTGGTAGGTTAGGTTAGATTAAAGTTAAATTGGATGGGTTAGATTAAATTAAGGTTCAGATGGGTAGGTTAGGTTAGATCAAAGATAAATTGGATGAGTTAGATTAAATTAAGGTTCAGATGGGTAGGTTAGGTTAGATTAAAGTTAAATTGGATGGGTTACATTAAATTAAGGTTTAGTTTGGTAGGTTAGGTTAGATTGAAGTTAGGTTGAATGGGTTAGATCACATTAAGGTTTAGTTTGGTAGGTTAAGTTAGATCAAAGTTAAATTGGATGGGTTAGATTAAATTAAGGTTTAGATGGGTAGGTTAGGTTAGATTAAAGTTAAGTTTGATGGGTTAGATTAATTTAAGGTTCAGTTGAGTAGGTTAGGTTACATTAAACGTTACGTTGAGTGGATTAGGTTAGATTAAATTAAGGTTCAGTTGAGGACGTTAGGTTAGATTAAGGTTAAATTACTTAGCAGGTTAGAATGAACAGGTCTGGATAAGATTACATTAAAGTTCGAGCAAGAATGAGTAAATTCGAAGGATAAAATTATAGGATACAAGTCCTAGCTCAATTGCTCCCATTATTCCTAACGATATCTTTACGATATTATCGATGTATCATTAAGTATCAATAAAATATCGATCATCTATCGATAACTGGCAGGTGTTCCTCTAATCGAGAGACGCGTGAGCCACAGATGGTCCACACTGAATTTGCCATTTATGCTGTTTTCATCATCTGTATACCTTGTATTATTACCTCATCCAATTGCTCTTGTAATCTTCTATTACATCTTCAGTACATTTCATACTGAATAACAACATAATTCCTTATTCCTTAGAATACACTTAATTCCAAAGATGACATATTGATAAATAAAACTAATTTAACAAAAAACATCATGTATCTTTTATTATTCATATCATTCTCTAACACAGCAAATATAATACCAAAAAATCTTTCGCAAAATCCAAGTAGCCAATAATTCCTGCAACCAAGATAAAACGAAGACAGAAGGATGAAAGAACACAATGCTCACTAAGCGATAATATCGCGGCTGCAATTACAATGACTCGCACAACAACAACGTTTTCGAACGTAGGAGGATTTAATTACGCCGACGAGGGAAATTTTTCGCGGTATTACAAAGTTTATTTCGAAAGCCGACGAAACTATCCGGGACTCCTTGAGGCACGCGGAACGAGCTCGAGAACGCCAATTAAAACGTAAACGCGTAACAACGATGGGATCTCACTTTGATGAATGTAAGTTTAGACATGACTCTCCTATAGAATAGCATAGGTGAGCAACAACAACGCCAAATGTAAATTCGAGCCATTCATTAGCCTTAACTCTTCGTTCTCTCTGACGTTAATACCGGAAGAACGTTTTGCTTGCAGTCCTACGTGGGTGACTTAAATGTTTTATTGGGTTTTTAAACCTGGAGTGCCGTATCGTAAGTACAGGTGGAAGGGAGAAAATAAGAAGCCACAGGTTTTCGGTTTATTGAGTATGAGTTTTAAATTTGAACTTCGAAAATTGAGTAATTTGAAGAATCAAATCTTGAAATTTTATAAATCTTAGATTTAAATACCACAAATTTTAGGAGACTTAAAATTGCAAATTTTCTGAGGTTAATTTTACAATTTTCAGATTTGAAATTCGGACATCTTTAAATTTCAAAACTATAAATTTTTCAATGCCCCAACATCCAAACATGTAAACTTACAGAGCGTCAAAGAACTAAAAAGTCCTACAAGTACTAAAATTCCAAAAACTCCAAAGTCCCAAAGTCTCCAAATAAAAAACTCCCCAATTCTCATAACACAAAAATTCTAAATCCCTTATTAACTAAAACAGCAAATAATAAATTCCATCCAACAATTACCATCGCCAACACTAAATTTCCCCAATAAAAATCTGTTACCCTCCAAGATTGTTACAATCGATTAAAAAGTTCCTAAAAGCGTGAAACGGTAAACGCAAGCAAACGTCGATCGGTTCGAAGGAACATGTTTTGTTCTGAAGTCGCATCGGTGAATATAAAAGTAGAAACGCGTGTACGTGAACGCAATGCGTAAAAAGGTGCATATATGGAAATCGTGGGTAGAAATAAACACGGGAGAAAGTTTGTACAATTTTTTTTTTGGACGTGCCCGAAGCAATATATACGCGGGTAAATAGAGGAAAATGTTTGCACGCGACTCATTCGGTACAATGTCGATGAATTAAACGCAAAAAGGGAGTAATATTTACATACGCGGAAAATATATAGGGGATATATGATGAACAGGAAGTTCATACTGTTTGTCAATCGCGCATAATGAATATAATGAATGTATTTCGTATCGTATAATTTCTCCGGATTCCAGGAAATAGTGATCGAATATCGCATTGTTTTGCGAAGGTTCGGATGAAAAAGGAAAACCGAGGGAAAAGTTGCGGAACTGTTTCTGAAATTGTTAGATTAAATACCTCCGTGCGTCAGAGCTACAGACTTTCTTTTGCATTTTCATAATTTTTCGCGTTTTATTATAACTTTAATTTAAAATTTTATTTAAATTCCCTTTAAAATTGTCAATTTTATTTAAATTTTATTCAACATTCCCGGTTTTATTTAAATTACATTCAAAAATTTTCAGCCTTATTTAAATTTCATTCAAGATTTTCAACTTGATTTACATTTCACAGAATATTTTTAATTTATTCAAACTTTCGTTTAAAGTTCACCATTTTTTTTTGGAAATTTTCGAAACCACGGAAGTTCATTCGACTTATTCATTTTTGTATGCTATAATAAGAACCAACATATTGTATCTTTTAAAACAATGATATAATTAAACATTATCTTTGAACTGCACAAGATGAACTGCAATATAACAGACTAGACTTGTACAAAATTCAACAAAATTAGATGAAGTAGCTTTTAATAGAACAAAAATCACGTACAAGCTAATAAGACTACTTAAAAAATGATGGAAAACAAAGAATATCAAGTAGCATCTACTAGACTGGAGCAGGATAGACCAAAATGGCGTAGGGCAAAACAAAATGGCGCCGAGTAGAACAAAATGGTGTAGGATACAGCAAAATAGTGCAAGGGAGAACAAAATGATGTAGGATATAATAAAATAGTGCAGGGGTGAACAAAATGGTGTAGGATATAATAAAATAGTGCTGCAGGTAACAAAATGGTGTAGGATATAATAAAATAGTGCAGGGGTGAATAAAATGGTGTAGGATATAATAAAATAGTGCTGCAGGTAACAAAATGGTGTAGGATATAATAAAATAGTGCTGCAGGTAACAAAATAGTGTAGGATATAATAAAATAGTGCAGGAGAGAACAAAATGGTGTAGGATACAATAAAATAGTACAGCAGAAAACAAAATGGAAGAGTGTGAAACAAAATGGAATAATATCAAACAAAATAGAACAGTATATAATAAAATGGAACAGTATGAAACAAAATGGAAGAGTATGCAACAAAATGGAACACTATAAAACAAAATGGAGCAGTATAAAATAAAATGGAATACTATAAAACAAAATGGAACACTGTAAAACAAAATGGAACACTGTAAAACAAAATGGAATAGTATGAAACAAAATGAAACAGTATAAACCAAAATACAGTATAAACCACTGTGAAACAAAATGGAACAGTATAAACCAAAATGGAGCAGTATGAAACAAAACGAAACAATATAAAACAAAAAGAGAACAGTACAAAACAAAATAGATCAGTGTGAAATAAAATGGAATAATACAGAACAATATCAAACAAAATGAAACAGTATGAAACTAACTAGCTAACGAAACAAAATATTACAAAGCAAAATGGAACAATATAAACCAAAATCTAATACCGTGAGCCAAAACGTAACATCAAACAAAATAAAACAAAATGGAACAGTAGAGAAAAGAATGGAAGGTAATAGAAGAGTATCGAAACAGAATCGAATAGAAAACACATTTGAAACGTTGCTAGAATTCGCCATGCTCATTAAGCGTGCACGTATGAAACGTAACGAGGAACAAGCCAACACTGCCGGTTTCTTTTGATCGGGGTCGATGAACCACGAACGTGACTGGCCCACGTCAAACTTTCACGACACCGTGGTCAAATTCTGCGAAGTAAAAAATCGCCACAAACGGCGAGCTAATGTGAATTCACCGCGCGCTGCGAAATTTGGTAGCTTGCCCACCGTCTTAACCTAAATTGACACACTTGACCGAAATGATCTAACGCGGCTATTCTGTTCAGAAGTTAATTAATTCGTTACGACTTTCGAGTTGAAATTCTGCATTAAAAATATCAAGTTTCGCATCGAGGTGTGCCACACTCGACTGTCTTCTATGAATTTAATTAAGACTATATTATATTCGCTATTTAATGTAGGTCAGTGGTTATTTTTGAACCGAAGATGGAGAGAGGAAATAAAAAGCGAAACGTGAAGCGGCATATAAACGCGAAGTATATTTTCATCTTCGAAATTTTATATTATTAAAAGGGTATGAATAAGTAAAAGTTTCCATAAAAGCATTGTTCTTGATATTAGAAACTCGAGGCTGTTATTCGAACCCTATCGGTGATCCGTTAACAAAGATATCGTTCGTTTCATTCTCAATAGTATAATAAATAGGTATAAATAAATCCAGTAAAGGTATCACCGAAATATGTACCTTAAAATTATGTCCAGAAAGTCGGACAAGCTGTGTCTAAAAATAATCAGAATGTTTACTATAAGAGCACCGCGATGATGAATCTTGCCATGCTTGTCCCGTATCCACAATTAGATCCATGCTAGATCATTGAACAGCGAGGTCAGTCTTATCAATTGTCCAAAGAACTCGATCGTTCAACCAATTTATCCCATATTTCTGTAGCGAAACAATGATTTTATTGTTGCGTCTACACCGAGATACAATTCGGGCTGTTTTATTGTCGGCTGTTCGATCGAATTTAACCCTTTCATGTATCCCGAAACGACGCCTTCTTATTGTCGTGTATATCGTGGATCAGATATTTGCGTATTGCGAGTTGCGATATATCGTTTTATTCGTGGTTCTTTGTTTCTTTTAATTCATGTATTCTGAATATACATATATTCAGATATAAATATATTTAACAGATAAATATATATATCTGATATAAATATATATACATATCAGAATATATAAATATATTCTGAAATTACTATGTACTGATATCTATATTATATTTTATGCTATATTATAAAATCTATAGATTGCAACAAAATGTCTATATTTCAAAAATGCAAAAATCCTTAAATTATGAAACTGCTATATGATGAAATCCTTAGATTCTGAAATTGCTGGGCTAAATCCCTAGACCTGACATTCCCAGACTCCAAATCCCTCAATTTGGAAATCACTAGAGCCCAAAATCACTAGACCCTGAAATTCCTAAATTTTGAATTCCTACATTGAAAAATCTCTCATCACCGAATTCCTTAGATTCCGAAATCGTCACAGTAGAAAATCCCTAGATTCCGAAGTCACTATGATAGAAAGTACCTAGACCACGAAATCGACATAATAGAAAATCCCTAGATTCCGAAATCACCAGGATAGAAAGTCTATAGACCTCAAAATCACCATAATAGAAAAACCCTAGATTCCGAAATCACCAGGATAGAAAGTCTCAGGACCTCAAAATCGCAATAATGAATTCCTAGATTCCGAAATCGCAATAATAGAGAAATTCCTAGATTCCGAAATCGCAATAATAGAGAAATTCCTAGATTCCGAAATCGCAATAATAGAGAAATTCCTAGATTCCGAAATCGCAATAATAGAGAAATTCCTAGATTCCGAAATCGCAATAATAGAGAAATTCCTAGATTCCGAAATCGCAATACTAGAAAAATCCCTAAATTCCGAAATCGTCACAGTAGAAGTTCCTAGCTTCCGACAAAGCTACGATAGAAAGTCCCTAGATCCTGAAACCGCCATAGTAAAAAATTCCTAGATCCCGAAACCACTACACTGGAAAATCCCCAGATCCTGTAATCGTTACAGTGACGTCCCTAGATTTCAAAATTACCTCAATAGAAAGTCCCTAGATCCCGAAATCGCTCCAATAAAATGTTCCTAGACCCCAAAATCGCCACAGTAAGAAATCCCTAGAATCCGAAATAACTGCAGTAAATTGTCCCTAGATCCTGAAATTCCAACAGATGGAATCCCTAAACCTTGAAATTACCACAAACAAAATCCCTAAACCCAAAGAGTCGTACATCGCAAAATCCCTGCGTCGCATTGTGAAATTCCTGCGACGCAAAACCACTATATCCCTAAATCTTCGTATCTCGAATAGCAATCGCGAAGAGGATGTTTCAGACGATTTCGTGTTGGCAGGGGAAGATTAAGCAGATTCATTGAATGAAATTTGACTAATTTCGTTGGACAGTTTACACGAGTATTCGTACAATCAGAGTGACACTAGTATTAAGAGCTCGCCAGTGGGGTCAGTTAACACGTTGATTGCCACACTGAAAATGCTCGTGTGTACATAGACACGTTGCATAGCGTTACGAAGGATACAATTATTCGTAACTCTCAGTTTTCTGCGTTGTTTACAGTGATTTTGTGATCAACTGTTCGACATCAGTTTACTCAGACTTTTAGAACGCGAACAGTTATTTTTTTCATCTTTTGGATTTAATGATACGTTCCTCTTTTTTGCGAAGGACGAAATTGGTAGGTCTACTAGTTCACGAATAAGAAACAGATTACGTTTTAACGAATGTTCGCCAACGTGACGTCATTTTTCAGCGACGAACGTGCAGAACGATTGCAATGGAATAAACGTTCGCTAAACACACCGGATTGCTGCCTGACGTAAGGCGGAAACGGTTCAAAAGTAGAATTATTATACAATCACGAGCAATAAAAAATCGTATTACTTCATCAGCATGCATTTAACACGCTCCGCGTTGCGTGAGCTGATCTACGATATCTTACTACCGTATCCTGAATTCGGTAGAAAAATATTTCCTGGACTCGAACAATATTTCTTCAATATTCTTCTTTTCTTTATTTCCCGTGGTTTTTCAATCTTATCACAAGCTGATAACGGACAGTCATTATGTATCATTACCTTATTTTTTATTTTATTATAATCAGGTTTAATAAGAGTACCAGTTACATTACACGTATGAATCCATGCATGTCTTCATCGATACAACAAAATCAAATGGTACTCATAATTGTACGATAACGGGAACGTCAACTGCGAATTATGCAAAATACTGTGTGCTAATTTTTAGATATACTTGAATTATTACTGAAAATGATTATACCTGAATTATTACTGAAAATGATATATGCTGTCTCTTTTTAATTGTTGTATACGGTGATACAGGATGGAACTTATCTTCTTTATACAGAGTTTGTTTTTACTAATTTTATGTGTCTATAAATTATTATGTGAAAAGACATATGTTGTCTCTTCTTAATTATTGCACATATGGTTATACAGAATAAAATTCATATTTCTTCTTCAAAATTTGTCTGCAGTAATTTTATATGTATCTGTAAATTGTTATGTGAGATGACATATGTTGTCGCTTCTTAATTATTGCATATATAGTTATACAGAATAAAATTTATATTTCTTCTTCAAAATTTGTCTGCAGTAATTTTATACGTATCTGTAAATCATTATATTAAATGACATATGTTGTCTCTTTTTAATTATTGCATATATGGTTATACAGAATAAAATTCATATTTCTTCTTCAAAATTTGTCTGCAGTAATTTTATATGTATCTGTAAATTATTATGTGAAAAGACATATGTTGTCTCTTCTTAATTATTGCATATATGGTTATACAGAATAAAATTCATATTTCTTCATCAAAATTTGTCTGCAATAATTTTACATGTATCTGTAAATCATTATATTAAATGACATATGTTGTCTCTTTTTAATTATTTAATACATGGTGTTTCAGAATAAACTTCATATTTCTTCTTCAAAATTTATCCATAATTTATATTTTGTTACTAATTCTACACATATCTATAAATCATTATATTAAATCACATATGTTGTCTCTTTTAATTATTTTATACACAGCACCACAGGAAAAAATTTATATTTCTTATTCAAGGTTTGTTTCTACTAATTTTATGTACATCAATAAATAAAATAAATGAAATATAAAATTATTTCATACCTAGCGATACAAGATAAAATTTATATTTTTTACATTCAGAGTTTGCTCTCCCAATTTTATATCCGTGAAATATTACACGAAATGGCATACTTCGTTCCTTTTTAATAATTGAATACATAGTGATAGAAGATAAAATTGATCTTTTTTGTTCAGAGTTCGTTGAACCGATGGTAGATACACCGAGAGATCTCCATGCAAGATTAATTAATCCTACATTATTAATACGAGTAAAAAGGTTGAATTTGTGTGGGTAGTCTGTGTAACTCAGATGTATCTGTAAAGGTATTTTCAAAAGTATTGTTCGATAGCTATAACATGAAATGTTGCTTTTAGTACTATTGTTAGTGTGATTGTATTGGGTCGTGTGAAAGAAAATTAAAATCAGATACCATGACTTCATTTATATGTATAATTTTTAGTTGTACTGTTTTTATAGGTGAAGTCACTTATTTTATACTTTGATTGTATTACATTATTTGAATTATTTTATACTTCTTAGAATTAGTAGTAAATTATGTTGCTATGAGTTCATTTTAGGGGTAGAATAACCGAGAGGTGCTTAAGATGAAGTGAACAGAATTGAAGAATCCATCAGAACTGAAGAACTGATCAGAACCAAAAAAGAACTGATCAAAACTAAAAAAGAACTGAATGGAACCAAAAAAGAACTCCAGAGGAACCAAAAAAGAACTCCAGAGGAACCAAAACAGAACTCCAAAAGAACCAAAACAGAACAAAAAATATATAAAAAATGTTGCGAGTTGTTTACCACAATAAACTTAACGAGATAAACATACCCAACTATAACAAATAATAACCTATCATTACCTATTTTAAAGACGAGTGACAGGTAATTGAAGCTCCGATAGTGAGTCGCATAAACAAACCAACATATCCGTTAAACATAGTTATTATAAAAAACCTGAGAGTATTTATCCATAAAATATATTCGTTGAACGAACTATGCCAGGACTTTAACAAAAACGTATATAGGTGAATCGAAAGGACGAAAGCTGCAGAGGGTTGCTTAATACTTAAATCTTGACCCGAAAATTAAATCAATACCTTGGTTTAATAAGGGAAAGCGAATCGAGAGGTGCTTCACGCGACAAGTGTATCGTTCAGCTGTATCCAGCGAAGCTGATTAATCACGTGCAACGTTTAACAGCGATTAGCGCGTTCAGCGTCGTGCATTTAGTGTTTCGAGTTTCGGTTGCCTACCCTTTGCTACGTCAAAACGGGGTCAAAGGTGAATCTCGAAAACTTCGATCATCAAACTTTCCGTAATCTAACATTCTATTATGCAAACACATTAAAGTCGTTTTATTTCCTGGGGAAGTCTTTTGTGAATGGGACTTAACGTACGAGTTATTCTCTTGACATACGAGTTATCCCTTGTTCGAGGAGGCTGACTTCAGCTGTGAACAATTTTACTCGAATTTGGAATTTACTTCAGTTTGGAGGATTCCTGAATTATTGAAGGATTGCTGAATTGCCTCAGAAAGTTATTTTTTGTGAACAGTTTCTAACCCTTGACATAGGAGTCACTCCTTGTTCGAGGAGGCTGACTTGGACTTCAGCTGTGAACAATTTTACTCGAATTTGGAATTTACTTCAATTTGGAGGATTGCTAAATTACTGAAGGATTGCTGAATACAATTGACATGGTATTTCAAATTTGTTTGACTGTTTTAATAGTGCAGATGTGATTAATTAGTTCTGAGTGACACACCTGACAAATACATGAGAGTGCAAGGTGGTAAGCTGTGACTAGGGTTCCATCAAATTTGGGTACTTTCTTAATGTTGGTTTAATTAGTTTCTCAGTTTAATAGTTTGTGAAGACTTATTAGTTTATGATGATTTATCAATTTATTAATTTATGATGTAGTCATGGTATTGTAATCGATGAACTTCAAGTTGTGGCATACTGAAGGTAGAATTTAGGAGAAACCTTGATAATGTACGAGCCTTGGAAAATTAATTGGGTGCAAATTCTACTGTAATTATTGAGGAACACAGAGTAAATAATTCTATGAAATTGTGGGGTGAAACTATCCCCAGCAGGAGAAAATTGATTACTAAAATAAGTGTGGAAGATTGAAAAATAAGAAAATGTGGAAATTGAAAAATGGAGAATATGAGGTAAGAAAATATGAAAATGTGGAAATTGAAAAATGGAGAATATGAAGTAGCAAAATTTGAAAATGTGGAAATTGAAAAATGGAGAATATAAAGTAACAAAACTTGAAAATGTTAAAATTGAAAAATGGAGAATATGAAAGCTTGAGAAAATTTAAAAGCGTGCATACTTCCCAAAAATAATAAACATAGCATCCATCTATAAAAAATATAAAATACCCTAATTTATTTATCACAGAATTATCAAATTTGAAGAAAGAAGAATTTGAAACTACCCTACAAAAACACAAGTATCTAACATGCAAAAATATAATTGCTAATAATCGCGCAAATCAGTGTCCACATGTGACAGACACGAGTCGCACTCATGACGTGTACGACCATACTCTGTTGAACAAGGTATCGTCATTTTTCAATTTATGCAACGGATGAACACGTTAGGTCCATAGTCTGATAGAGATTAGTGCTTTTTTCAACCGCGTCATTTTTTTTACATCATAACTTGTTCCACACGTTAACTATCACAAAAAAGAGACCGATACAGCACGCAGTAATCAGTGGACTGCGGAAGTTTCTGCAGATACTTATTTTTATGCGATACTCTCGTTTTATTCGTTTTATCTTTCGTGTTTTATGTTGTTTGCACTTTATTTGTGTTGGTACTTATTTCTGAAATTTTATACAAATTTGGGAAGTTTATTTTTTAGGGAATTTTGGGGACTTTATAGTTAAGAGAATTTTGGGGATTTCTGTAATTGAGGGAATTTTGGGGATTTTAGTACTTAAGGAAATTTGAGGAATTTTAGGAATTTTAATGCCCTTAAGGGAATTTGAGGAATTTTAGGAATTTTAGTGCTTAAGGGAATTTGGGTAATTTTAGGAATTTTAGTACTTAAGGAAATTTGGTGAATTTTAGGAATTTTAGTACTTAAGGAAATTTGGTGAATTTTAGGAATTTCAGTACTTAAGGAAATTTGGTGCATTTTAGGAATTTTAGTACTTAAGGGAATTTGATGAATTTTAGAAATTTTAGTACTTAAGGGAATTTGGGGAATTTTAGGAATTTTATTTCTTGAGGGAAGTTTGAGAATTTTATTTCTGAAGGGAATTTTATTACTAAAGAAAATTTTAGGAATTTTATTATTAAAGAGAATTTTAGAAATTTTATTTCTTAAGCGAAGTTTGGAAATTTTATTTCTGAAGGGAATTTTATTACTAAAGAAAATTTTAGGAATTATATTATTAAAGAGAATTTTAGGAATTTTGTTTCTTAAGGGAAGTTTGAGAATTTTACTTCTGAAGGGGAGTTTGGGAATTTTATTTTTGAATGGAATTTTAGGAATTCTATTATTTAAGAGAATTTTAGGAATTTCGTTTCTTAAAGGAACGTTAAGAATTTTATTTCCTAAATTTCATTTCAAAGTCCTCAAATTTTGTGATTTCCATGTTTACTCATTTTTCAATTTCTTTAGCTTTCATGTTCTTTTCAGTTCATAATATTGAGATCTTCTTATTTCCACATTTTTGTATGTTCAATTTCACATTTTTTTGTGTACAAACATATATGGGATTACAAGAACAATCTGTTCTTTTTCATCGTGAAAAACTGTATCTATGACGTCACACAAGAAGAGGAATTCGCTCGTGCACGAGTGCCTTATTTTTAATCGAATCGCCGCAACAGCCCTCCATCAGAGTAAAGAGGAAACGTGCTCCGTGGAAAATTAAATTCTATCGTTTCCTGTTGACTGACAAAGCTTCGAACTCTCGCTCGAATGCCATCGACCGAAATAGAGCATCATTAAACAGAGGGACGCGTACAGGTTTCTCTACACGCCACCCACGGTGACTCGAACGAAAACCGAAGTCGGTTTACGGTCCGTTTTCACTCGAGACCCCTCCTTTTGCTACCCGTCTTCTGTCCCATATTTTTTCTTCTTCTTTATCCCTTCGGTACACACGTGACTCCGGCGAGAATTAGATCGAGCGTTTACGAGAACTCATAAAATCTGGCTCCAAGGCATAGAACTAGATACGTTTCCACGAAACAACAGCGTGTGGGAAATGTTGCTGGAAATATGCATCCGATTCCGGAACTACGTCGTGAAATTTTATCTCTGATTTTATGGAAGTCCTTGTATTTTCTACGGATAATAGTTACTGGGCTCGAACCGAGGTTGTTTATTATTTCAACCCTTACTGTTTATTGTTTTAGACCTTTGGGCTGTATCGACCGCCATTTTGGTAGATATTTGGCATGAGTTGTATGAGCAACTGTGATATTCTTTTGTGAGCAACTATATTTCATGACTATTTTAGGGCTATGGTATTTTATGACTGTGATACTCTTTTACAAGTGTGGCATTCTTTGACTGTCAGATGTGGATTATGTAATAGGAATACTTTGTAATTAATAGTTTCCAGAAAATTGTGTGATCAATTATATTTGCATTACGGTCAAGTATGATTAGCGTTATTAATGATAAGAATTGTAATTGTTAACAGCCATGAACATTAGAATAATAATATTGCTATCCATCATGAGGACTAATCATAGTATTTTTACCTATCATGAAAATTGTAATAATTATACTGTTACCATGAGCACTATAATTATAGAATTATTAAGTCATGAGCAGTATAATTGTTACCAATCATGGGCATCACTAAGTTATATTACCAAACATGAATATTAAATATTGTCAATTATCAACATTATAACTATAATATCAATATTATAAATGTATTAATTTTTGCAAAGGGAAATTTCATTCAGAATCACGTCAGCAACCCCCCATTTCAGGGACCAATTGTGAGACACCCTGTAGAAAAACTGAAAATCCATTAAACAAAGGGGCGATAATACTAAGTGTTAGATATTATAGTTGTGTAATTTATATATGATAGAGTTATATACAACAAAGATATTTATGTAAGAATTTGAAGTAAGCAAACTATGAATAGAGAAACGAAGAAATAATAATAACGGGTGGTTTGTAGAAGTGGGTTGATTAAACTTGAGAATGTTACACTGTTAGATAATAATATGGAATTTTATACGTGGCGAACCAATCGTTCTACCCGCTTTTCTTACAGTTGGATCAAGGTAATGAAATACCTGGCGTTACAGTGTAAGACGTCGGGGCTTGAATTACATCTTGGATTTCGTGTCTGGTTACAAGTTACACGCGTTTATTGTGATTCTGAACTGACCATCGTCCTCTCTACTTTATTTCCAACCGACGTGTAACCTACTAATTGTGACGATGGGGTTGGACAATTGGGAAAAGTAACCTTCAAATAGTGTCTTGCTATGCAAACAAATTAAACAAGTCTTACTAAACAGGTTACTTGAATGAATCTTACTGAAGAAGCTGTTTAAACAAATCTTAATAGAGAAGCAACTTAAAGGAATCTTAATAGACAAGCTACTTAAACAAATCTTAATAGACAAGCAACTTAAAGGAATCTTAATAGACAAGCTACTTAAAAAAATCGTAATAGAGAAGCAACTTAAAGGAATATTAATTGACAAGCAATTTAAACAAATCTTGATTAGACAAGCAGCTTAAACAATTCTTGATTAGACAAGCAACTTAAACAAATGTTCATTAGAGAAGCAATTTAAACAAATCTTAATAGACAAGCAACTTGAACGAATCTTAATAGACAAGCAACTTAAACAAATCTTGATTAGACAAGCAGCTTAAACAATTCTTGATTAGACAAGCAACTTAAACAAATGTTCATTAGAGAAGCAATTTAAACAAATCTTAATAGACAAGCAACTTAAACAAATCTTAATAGACAAGCTACTTAAACAAATCTTAATAATCAAGCAATTTAAACAAATCTTGATTAGACAAGCAATTCAAACAAATGTTCATTAGAGAAGCAATTTAAATAAATCTTAATAGATAAGCAACTTATGCAAACCTTAATAGACAAATAACTTAAAGGAATCTTAATAGACATGCAACTTAAACAAATCTTGATTACACAAGAAACTTAAACAATTCTTGATTAGACAAACAACTTAAACAAATGTTCATTAGAGAAGCAATTTAAACAAATCTTAATAGAGAAGCAACTTAAACAAATCTTAATAGACAAGCTACTTAAACAAATCTTAAAAATCAAGCAACTTAAACAAATCTTGATTAGACAAGCAGGACAAACTAGAAATTATAAAAGAAAAAATGTAAACTTCAATTAAAGTGGAGAGAAATATAAATTTCACATCTAAACTGAAAGGGTTACAATTCACCTTATGTACTCAAGTTAATGAGACACAGAAGACGTGTTTAATTTATCAAAACATTTATAAATGCAAAATTTTATTTTGACGAGTAAAAGAAGTTGGTAAATCAGAATATTTAGCAATGCAGAATTCCAACTTGATTAACATGAGGATAAAAAGAAGGTAATAAATAACCTAGTCTATCACAGACTCTGCTAAATTAGTTAGACCTTGTGAACCTTAATTATAGCTAAATGCAATGCAATTTACATTTGTAACTTGCAGTGAATAAATTTATTTAAAAATGTATAATTCTTGAAACATTAGTATGAGAGAAGTATGAATAGAATACGAAAATAATAAGAAAAATAAGAAAATGAATAATGAGAAAATAATAAGAAGAAAAATGAGAAAATAAATAATAAGAAAATAATAAGAAGAAAAATAAGAAAACTAATAATAAGAAAATAATTAGAAGAAAAATAAGAAAATAATAAGAAAAATAAGAAAACTAATAATAAGAAAATAATAAGAAGAAAAATAAGAAAACTAATAATAAGAAAATAATAAGAAGAAAAATAAGAAAAAAAATAATAAGAAAATAATTAGAAGAAAAATAAGAAAATAATAAGAAAAATAAGAAAACTAATAATAAGAAAATAATAATAAGAAAAATAAGAAAATAAATAATAAGAAAAATAAGAAAACTAATAATAAGGAAATAACAAGAAGAAAAGTAATAAAACTAATAATAAGAAAGATAAAAAAATAAATAATAAGAAAAATAAGAAAATGAATAATAAGAAAAATAATAAAACAGACACCTAACATTGCACTTATTTATAAAGCACCCAAAAGATTCATACTTAAGAAGCTACACAATCCGAAGAGACAATCATTTACGAAGGAAGAAAGAATAGAAAAGCGAGAGAGGAGCCGCAACCTTTTCGTTCAAAGATCGTTCTAGCACCTTTGGATGCCAACGACCATTCGAGCCGAACGACAAGTCCTGCCTCCCTCTTTTCTACAGTCCTTTGCAAAGAGGGAGTTAACCGTTCTCTTTCCCTCTTCTTGTTTGCCTGGCATCTTCGATGTTACGTAAGGGAAACCCCTGGTCACCTTCACGTCCTTCGTCGCAGAGTCTCCCTTTGCATAGGTAGTTCGCAACAATCATACATACCGGGGTAAAACGATATGTGAGACAACCATTTTTTAACCCCTTGCAGTTCACCCTCGATTAACCTTTCGGAAGGGTCGGTTGTCGATTTGAATATTTGGAATTTTTATACTTTAGAAGATTTTTATTGTGAAGTTGAAATAGTGGTTAGTTATATTTTTTGGTTGATGCATTTTTAAATTTATGGATTGTGGAATTTACAAGTTTCAAGCTTTCAGATTTCCAGGTTTCTAGATTCCCAAATTCCCAAATACACAAACTCCTAGATTTCCTAATTTCCAGATTCTCAGATTTTCAGATTTTCAGATTCCCAAATTCCTAAACTTCAAATTTCTACAAATTTCCAAACTCTCAAGCTCCTAAATTCCCAATTTCCGGATTCCCATATTCCCTCTAATCCCCAGATCCCTAAATCTCCAGATCTCCAAATCCCCAGATCCCAAAATCCACAGATCCCTAAATCCACCGATTCCTAAATCTCCAGATCTCCAAATCCACCGATCCCTAAATCCACCGATCCCTAAATCTCCAGATCCCTAAATTCCTTGATCCCCAAATCCCCAGATCCCTAAATCCCTAGATCCCTAAGTCCTCAGATCCCTAAATCCCCAGTATCCCAAATCTCCACATTCTTCAGTTTCCAAATTTCCATACCTCTCAAATTCTAAAAATTCCCAAGCTTTCAAATTGTCAAATGAAAAGCTTGCACTGGAAAAATAGTTCCTGTTCGCCAGAAATAATTCAGAAAATCATTTAGGAATAAATTACAACCCTTTTCCCGTAGAAGAGAAAACTGGCGGTAAGAAATGCTGCGCGGTGCAATGTGAACATCTATCTTCCGGGGACTATATTTTTTCAAGTGATCCACCTTGTACAAAGTACACCTGCACCCTCTTTTTTTAAACTCGTACAGAGATGTTCCTGTGCAAGAACTTAATTCGTCTCTTCTTAAGATAACGTGTAACAATGTAGATTAAATAATAATGTTAATATTGCTTAATATTATTAATATTGTTAATATTATTTAATATTAATATTGTCAAGTTTTGTTATTGTATTAACATTATTACATTACAGTAAAAACTGTAATATCATTTTTAAGAACATTAAAGTATTGTAAAATAGCATTTATGATGCACTGATTTAAAGCGTAAAGTATCAGAAAAATGACAGTACAAAGCTTTCATTAATCTTTTTATCGCAAAATGCCCGGTGGTCAGTCACGATAAGCAGAAATCAATTTCGAAACCATTTACCGACACAAAGGTCTACAATTATTTATTGACTCAAAGGTCTACAATCATATAATAACACAGTGTCACAAAACAACAATTACAGTACACTGATTTAAAGCTTCAAGTTTAACGAAAATCACCATACAAATGTTTCATCAAAGTTCCCAATAAAAAATCGCCGACAGTCAGTTACGACAAGCAATAATCAATATCAATGAATAACAATTCGTTCGAGACACTTTGATCACACAAAAGTGTCGTAAAGCAACGCTTACAGCGCGTCGATTTAAACCTTGAAGCTTAAGAAAAATGACTGTATAAAGCTTTCATTTATATTCTCGATACAAAATGGCTGGTGGTCAGTTACAAGAAGCAGTGATCGATGCTGAGACATAAAAAGTCTGCAACAGATTTGATAATATGAAAGTAGCATAAAATATCACTTTTAGTATGTTAATTTGAAGCTTGATGTTTGTTACAAATGGCTACATAAATATTTTATTGGTGTTTTTAATACAAAATGGCTGGTGGTCAGTTAATAGAAGCAGTGATCGATTTTGAAACATAAAAAGTCTAAAATAATTTGATGACATAAAAGTAGCATAAAATATCACTTTTGGTATGTTAATTTGTAGCTTGATATTTATTAAAAATGGCTACATAAGCTTTTTTATTGATATTCTTAATACAAAATGGCTGGTGGTCAGTTAATAGAAGCAGTGATCGATTTTGAAACATAAAAAGTCTGAAATAATTTGATGAAATAAAAGTAGCATAAAATATCATTTGTGGTATGTTAATTTGTAGCTTGATATTTATTAAAAATGGCTACATAAGTTTTTTTATTGATATTCTTAACACAAAATGGCTGGTGGTCAGTTAATAGAAGCAGTGATCGATTTTGAAACATAAAAAGTCTGAAATAATTTGATGACATAAAAGCAGCATAAAATATCACTTTTAGTATGTTAATTTGTAGCTTGGTGTTTATTAAAAATGGCTACATAAGTTTTTTTATTGATATTCTTAATACAAAATGGCTGGTGGTCAGTTAATAGAAGCAGTGATCGATTTTGAAACATAAAAAGTCTGAAATAATTTGATGACATAAAAGCAGCATAAAATATCACTTTTAGTATGTTAATTTGTAGCTTGGTGTTTATTAAAAATGGCTATATAAGTATTTCTTTAGTGTTCGTAATACAAAATGGCGGACGGTCAGTCATGAGAAGCAGTGTTCAAATATGATTCTAAAACAATTTGATGACACAAAAGTATTATAAAATATCAATTATGATAGGTTAATTTGTAGCTTGATGTTTGTCAAACATGGCGACGGAAATCTTTCATTAGTGTTCTTAATACAAAATGGCGGACGGTCAGTTACAACGAACAGTGTCGAAGTATAATTCTAAAACTATGTGATGATAGAAAAATACCATAAAACATCAGTTGTGGCACAATAATTTAAAGCTTGATATTGTTTAAAAATACCTAAATTAATCTTTCGTTAATATTCTCAATACAAAATGGCCGACAGTCACTTACAACGAACAGTGTCAAATTATAATTCTAAAAGAAAATGATAACAGAAAAGTACCATAAAGTACCACTTGTAACATAATAATTTGAAGCTAGATATTTTTTAAAAATACCTAAATTAATCTTTCATTTATATTCTGAATACAAAATGGCCGACAGTCACTTACAACGAACAGTGTCAAATTATAATTCTAAAAGAAAATGATAACAGAAAAGTACCATAAAGTACCACTTGTAACATAATAATTTGAAGCTAGATATTTTTTAAAAATACCTAAATTAATCTTTCATTTATATTCTGAATACAAAATGGCCGACAGTCACTTACAACGAACAGTGTCAAATTATAATTCTAAAAGAAAATGATAACAGAAAAGTACCATAAAGTACCACTTGTAGCATAATAATTTGAATCTAGATATTTTTAAAAAATACCTAAATCAATCTTCCATTTATATTCTCCATACAAAATGGCTGACAGTCACTCAAAACAAGCAGTGTCGAATTATAATATTCTAAAAGAAAATGATAACAGAAAAGTACCATAAAGTACCACTTGTAACACAATAATTTGAAGCTTGATATTTTTTAAAAATACCTAAATCAATCTTTCCTTAATATTCTCAACACAAAATGGCCGACAGTCACTTACAACAAGCAATATCAAAATATAATTCTAAAACAACATAACAGAAAAGTACCATAAAATATCCCTTTTAACACAATAATTTGAAGCTAAATATTTTTCCAAAATACCTAAATCACCCTTTCGTTCACATTCTCTACACAAAATGGCTGACAGTCACCACAATCTAAAATACAGATTCTAAAACAATGCGATGAAAGTATTAACTACTATTTTCCACAAACTGCAACAAACTGCACGTTCTGACAAGTAATAAGGTAATAAATCAAATTGAAAAATGTTCCACTGAGCTATTTCTTGCTCCACGACGAAATATAATACTGTTACGATAATGAATCTGTTCGAACGCGTGAACTTACCGCATCTAATTAACGATTTACAGTTGTGAAGCTACGTGTTGTTTGCATTTAATGATACTCCAGCCCGTTATTGAAAATACATTCCGTTACTAACAGGATTTTTGCTCGAGGATAGATGTTAATATATTCCACTTTATGGGATTATGTACATTGCACTGCAATGTTAGCGGCTTACAACGTTGTTCTGTTATTTTTTATTCAATTTTATTTAGAAATACATTAATGTTTAGATAAAGAATGAAATTTATGTGAAAAGTACAAACGAAAAATTTATGGAACTTGTGAATTAAGGTGACGTAGAATAAAACGTGTGAATTAAAAAGAGACAAAGCATATGAATTATGAAAGATAAAGTATTTTAAATAATGAAGGATAAAACTTGTGAATCGAAAAAAATATATCGTGTGAATAAATCTGAGTGGGTTAAAAATTCATATTACATTCGAACTTATAAAAAAAATACATATGGCGTATGGATTTATAAACATGACATATGGAAATTTATAAAAGAATGATATAATCTATGAATTTATAAAAAAAATGATATGACACGTGAATTTATAAAAATGATGTAATATATAAATTTACAAGAGATTATTTCACGTGAATTTATAAAAAAAAAAATGATGCAGTATATGAATTTAAAAAAAAAATGATACAAGAAGTTAGAATTAAAAACTAATTTTAATACAGAGTCGTGACATGATTGCGATATAGAAAAATGCAATATCCATGGTGTCGTGCTGTTTTTCGCACCGAGTATTTTTAGGAAAACAAACTAACAAGGAATTTCAATATGAATTTTTTGGGAGTACGGAAAAGTTTTCACCGGTATTCAAAGACGTAGTTCGTTAATATTTTTAGTGAAAATATTTTCATATTTTTTATTTAGATGTGCGTGTATAAATATATATTGTTAAAGTATATGATATAAAATTAAGGGCAGTAATAGATCAATTATCAGTAATTTGGTTACTGTAAATAATTATTGTTATTGTTGGAGAATGCAGCTGATATGCGATAGTAGTGAATAAATGTGATACTTGATTTCGTATAACAATATTTCTTTTACTAAATTATAAAGTGATCACATACTAAAATCTCTAGATTTTCAAATTTCCAAATTCCAAAATCCTCCGATTCCAAGTTTCCCAAATTCCAAGTGCCCCAAATTCTAAAATCTCCCAATTCCACATTCCCCAAATTCCAAAATCCTCCGATTCCAACTTTCCCAAATTCCAAATGCCCCAAATTCCAAAATCCCCCGATTCCAAAATCCTCCAATTCCAAAATCCCCCAATTCCACATTCTCCAAATTCCAAGTTTCCCAAATTCCAAATGCCCCAAATTCCAAAATCCCCCAGTTCCACATTCTCCCAATTCCAAGTTTCCCAAATTCCAAGTTTCCCAAATTTCAAAATCCCCCAATTCCACATTCCCCAAATTCCAAAATCCCCCAATTCCACATTCCCCCAATTCCACATTCCCCAAATTCCAAAATCCCCCAATTCCACATTCCCCAAATTCCAAAATCCCCAAATTCCAAGTTTCCCAAATTCTAAAATCTCCCAATTCCACATTTCCCAAATTCCAAGTTTCCCAAATTCTAAAATCTCCCAATTCCACATTTCCCCAATTCTAAGTTTCCCAAATTCCAAAATCTCCCAATTCCACATTCCCCAAATTCCAAGTTTCCCAAATTCTAAAATCTCCCAATTCCACATTTCCCCAATTCTAAGTTTCCCAAATTCCAAAATCTCCCAATTCCACATTCCCCAAATTCCAAGTTTCCCAAATTCCAAAATCCCCCAATTCCACATTCCCCAAATTCCAAAATCCCCCAATTCCACATTCCCCAAATTCCAAAATCCCCAAATTCCAAGTTTCCCAAATTCTAAAATCTCCCAATTCCACATTTCCCAAATTCCAAGTTTCCCAAATTCCAACTGCCCCAAATTCCAAAATCCCCCGATTCCAAAATCCCTAGCTTCCATATTCTCCAAATTCCAAAATCCCCTGATTCAAAATTCCCCAGATTCCCAAATTCCCAACCTCTTCAATCCTAAATACTCAAATCTCCCCAAATCACCAAACTCAAAAATTGTCCAAAGTGCAAATTAAAAATGTACCCAAAAAAATTTGTCCCACTTCCCTCCAATAATTCATAAAATCATTGACAAATAAATTACGAAACGCATTCAAAATTGAAACAAGATTTATCGCATTTGAGGGTGTCACGAGTCAGCCTCGTCAAATTACAGGGATTAAAAATGAATTAAACGTAAAGTTCAATTATCGCTAAAATAATATTGAACAATTTTGAAAATTTCACAAGTCAAACAAGCGAGCGTTGCACCCGATTAATCCGACCGTAGAAATTTGTTATTTAACGCGAATAAGGTTGTACCGAAGAGCGATCGATTTGCTGGAAGATAAAAGGCAGCCAAACGATCGAAATTTAACGCAACATTAGTTTAAAGAAGAAATATAAGAGGGTCTGATAAAGGGAATGCTGGTGGGCATCGATGAGATTCCGATAGAAAAGGGAGAGGAGAAAAGTGGAAAGAAAAAAATGCGGGAGCTTCTGCTGAACCGGCGAAGAAAGTTTCTCGATGTATCGAACCGAAGTAATAGACCCTTGCTATTTCTTCTCTTATACATTTCTACCTTGAATTGTCGATCTAAACTTGACAACGACTCGATGCAATTTCTATTTGTATTCCTTGTAGTTTTACGGTGGACACTAGGTACAATTGACTGACACGAAATAAAATTTCTTATTGAACATCTTTCTTGTCAAATGTTTGATGTAACTGTGGAGGTAGTTTGCACTGTGATGGAAATAGATGGACGCTATGAGATTCAATTGGTGTGCTCTTTTGGGAGTAGTGTTTAAGTTATAGGTTACTGGTATTTTTAGTTGGGAATTGGTATTTTTAGGTGTGAGGGATTTCAAGCTTTTGAGGTGACAAATTTCAAATTTCTGGAGTTTTGAATTTTGAGTGTGGAGATTTCTAAGTTTCCAAACCTCTCAAATTCCCAACCTCCCAAATTTTCAAACTCTCAAATCCCCAAATTCTCATATTCCCAGCCTCTCAAATCCCCAAACTCTCAAATCCCCAACCTCTCAAATTCCCAAACTCTCAAATCTCCAATCTCTCAAATCCCCAAACTCTCAAATCCCCAATCTCTCAAATCCCTAAACTCTCAAATCCCCAATCTCTCAAATTCCCAAATTCTCAAATTCCCAAACTCTCAAATCCCCAATCTCTCAAATCCCCAATCTCTCAAATCCCCAAACTCTCAAATCCCCAATCTCTCAAATTCCCAATCTCTCAAATTCCCAATCTCTCAAATTCCCAAACTCTCAAATTCCCAAACTCTCAAATTCCCAATCTCTCAAATTTCCAAATTCTGAAATCCCCAATCTCTCAAATTCCCAATCTCTCAAATCCCCAAACTCTCAAATCCCCAATCTCTCAAATCCCCAAACTCTCCAATCCTCAAATTCTCAAATTCCCAAATTTCTAAAGTTCCAACCTCTCAAATCCCCAAATTCCTAAATTTCCAAACCCTCAAAATTCCCAAAATCCCAAATTTCCATATCTCCCTAAATCCCCTATTCCCCAACTAGCAAAACGCAATGAAAGAACCCGCACTACCATATTATACCTTTACAATAAATTTTTATAAAATGCTTGAAACGCAAGCTTCAAAAAATTCTTACATTTGAAACAGAAATACGTTTTATATTCTCCGGCACGTTTCCTCAAGACCTTCCTCCCGCAAACATTTTTCAAGTTGCTATTCAAAAGAGACAAGAAAGCTCGCGGAGTGGACAAAGCATTAAGTAAACAGGATTTTCTCGTTTAAGGACTGACAAACATTGTACTAACGAGAACATACTTTCACAACTAACGAGTGTGTAGTTTGCTCCTCTTGACAACTAATTGTTGCTCCTACAGATTTTATATTTGCAATGTTACTAACTTTTCAATTTATTTGTTCAGAAATATTCAAATATTTGGGTGATAAGTTTTGTTATTTTTTCATTTTAATATTTTTATATTTTTCAATTTTATTATTTTTTTATTTGGGTGTTTAGACATTTTCAAGTTTTATAATTTTACAAATTTTATATTTTTTTAAATTCAATTTAGCCATCTTCAAATTTTATTAAAATTCAAATTTAATTTTTACATTCAGATATTTAGACATCTTCAAGTTTTCAAATTCTGATATATACATATTTTGAAACTTTAAAAGTTTGTAAAATTAAAAATGTTAAGATTTAAGGATTTTTAGTCAACAAATTTTTAAATTTATAAACACTGAACTTTTGAGATTAGAATTTTCCAATTCTAAATTTGCAAATTCATAAATTAACAAGTTTGATAATTTACAAATTTCAGATTCATAAATTTTCAGTCAGGCATCAGTGAACTTTAAATTCATAAATTTCCAATCTGATATACAAATGCTCAAGCTTTCAACGCATGACCTCTCAAGGTCATACAACGACCCCAGTAGACTCCATTAGTAAACTCAAAATCAGATTCGAACTTGCAGTACTAAAAGTCCATCATTAACTTATATACTAGAATAAACATGATCACGTACCCACAGAAATTTGATTAGAATATGCAACATCAAACATGACTCCACATTTGCAGAAATTTTATCAAAACATACAAGACGAAACACATCCAGAAATTTGATTAGAATATACAAGACCACATTCAGAAATTTGCTTAGAATATGCAATACTACATACACAACGATTTCATTAAAACATGAACCCCTATTGACAAAAATTTTCTCAGAATACACAAGGTTAAAGTTCTTAGCAAAATCCAAAGAAGTTGTAATTTCTTCTAAATTCCCTTATCTCGTATTTACGCCCGTTCCATTATGAAACACGTTGTCCTGTACATTCATCGCTGGATATAGATAGATGACCGTCGAGTATCGTCGCGTTACGACAGTTAGGTGGATCGAACTATAATGGAATCGAACGACCCCGGTTTCTAATAGTTTCTGTGCTCGCGTGCACGTGTGTGAACCGTGTGTGCATGTGTACGAGCCATAATACGCGCCCACGCCACGCGGTGCTACAGTCCTGCGGCAAAACGCGGAGACTGTTGGAAAATGTTTTCCACATAGTTTCCTCGACGAAACTGGGTCGTGCATACGAACCTGGGCTACGTGTGTACGCGTCTAACCGGTCGCTATTCACGATATTCTCAGCTATTTATTTATCGAGGCTGTATTCGCCCTTGCGAACTTCACGGGCAAACGGCGCCTAAGAGGCACCTGTTCGACGTACGCCGATAAATAAATATGTATCGTATGGTCATCTTGCTTTGTCGATTCCAGTCACGTGCACTTGTGTCCGATAATGCTCGGCTTATTAATTTTTTAGTTACTTCTCTGAGCTTTTCGATTCGGCTGCGAGGTTTTTAAACGGTTCGTGGCGGGAAAGGTTGTCATTTGGCGGGAAAGGTTATTAATATGGCGGGAAATTTAAATTTATAATGTTATAGGTTAAGGTTTGTAAAATTTTAAGCAAGACGTTTACGTTTCTTGAAATTGTAGGTGGACAATTAGTTTGTAAGATCGTAGGCGGAAGGTGTAAATATTTATATTATGGGCGGGAAATTTAAATATTTCTAAAATTATAGGTGGGAAATTTAAAGTGCAGCTATGGAAAAAATTGCAGTTACTACCTTTGTAAGTTGCAAGGTTTCTATTTCTATAAATGGCAAAATTTCTACCTTTCTAAACAACGAGATTTCTATTTCTCTAACGGGGGTAGGGTCTCAATGGTTTGCCGCCACTTTTAACGAGCTTTTGTGAGATAATAGAAAATTGAAAAGCGATAATGACGATCATTAACCAGTAACTGCAGTAAAACTGAAATTTTCGGGCAAGGAAGTTATAGAATTTACTGAGGGTACAATGAACAAATCGATTTATAATCATTCTGAAAGTACTCGTAATTAGGAAAATCAAGTTTGTTAGTAATTACAAAAATGGCTGCTATAAATAATTGCAAGAGTTAAATATAATTGTACAAAGTTGATATGAAGTGACATAATAGAAATCAAGCATAAAGTAAATTAATGTAGAAATAAAATTAGTTAAATATAACAGTGATGACATCCTCCCTAAATATCCAATTTATTTCTTTATAAATACATCAAATTTGAAAATTGAAGTAATCCTAAATTTCCAAATTTAACCAAATGTAAAATAATTAAGAAATATAAAAACAACCCCTAATTTGCCTCATTAGCTCCACCACATAATCCTAATCACACCTAAAAATCGACACACCCAAAAATCAAAATATATGCAATATAACGAGTCTGCCATATCCAAAAAGATCGTTGAAATTTATTCTCAGTGTTATCGAGAGAAACGTCGCGAACGAGAAGACGAAGCAGGGGGACACAATGCAATGAAAATAACGCGAATAAAGGGGGAGAAAGGTTTCGTGGCCGGATTATTCCGTAGGTGGGGGTTTTCTGCTGGAAAAATCGAGCATATACCGTGACCGTCTATTTTCGTTTCATCAAGCAGCCGGCGGAAAATTCACGCAATCTCGAGTACCGGTACTTGACTTTCGAGCTCTCCTGCGAACATACAAAACCGGAATATCCCGGCCGTCCTACTGGAGCGACAGAGAACAGCAGAGAAGCTGCCTGTGCTCCCTTACCTCATATACAGGGTGTCTCAAAATTAATTCAAAAAAAAAATACCTATTCTACAGGGCAGAGATGTATAAAATTACCCTACATACATTTCTCTATAAAAAAAAAAAAAAAAAATACATGTAATTGTAGTTTCAACCCCTTCGTGTAGTTTCTTCAAAAATATTCAAAAAATACCTCAACTTATATTTTTGGTGTAATAAACTTTATTTAGATTAATATTTTTTAACGTGGATATATTAATCTTGATATTACATAAGTTAGTATAAAAATACAAGAATATTCTGACTCTTTGGTTTCTTCAGACAATAAACTGTTTTAGAGATAATCGACCTATCAAGGGTTGATTTATCATCCATCTATATTTACATATAATTATATTGTGACCTACATGATTGTTTCATATGTGCTATGCCATACATTGCTAACACAGTTCAAAATTTTTTACATGTACATCAAGAAAAATTATATCACATAACCACCCCTTTCCTCAACCTTGAAATTTCCACCAAATCATCCATATATACAATTGTATACATGTACCACATATGTACCAACATTCTAAGAATTCAGAATTAAAATAAAAGTAACATACAATTTATGTTACTTCACAAAACTTGAAAGTTAACTCAAAGGGGGTGAATTTGAACAAACGTTCACAATTTGAACAAGCGTCCCTTATTCAATACTGGCCTATAATGTTGTTTAGCATGAATTCTGGGACACCCTGTATTTCGATACGTAAATAAATACAAGGTCGACCGGCAAACGTTTCTGGTATATAAAGGGCTTGGAAACTGCTGTGCATAATTGCGATCGGGTAAGTATTGTCCGTGGCGTAAGGGATAAACGCGGTAGATTGGGGGACAAAAGTTTTTCTGTTGTGAAGCGAAACGCGTGCGAGCGCTCCAGGGTTCACGCTCGGCAACGTCGCCATATATCGATCCAGCTGTCACTGTAGGGAACAAGACTGGGGCACGATGGGGCTCGATATCCACGCGAAATGTAACTCTTTCGTTACCGTTCCGACAGCAAAGTTGCTTCCACGTTTCTCCAAGACTTCGATTTATCCGTCGAGTTAGATTAATGATTCGTGAGCGGAGAGTTTCGCGTGTACACCTTTTCTTTGTTCCTCTGATCTAGGAACTAGCGCCTAAATTGCGAGGGTTTTTCTTTTGGAGGTCGATAATCCCGTACTTAACGAGCACGATTTGTCGAATTTTTAATTTTTCAATTTGTAATTACAAATTAAAAGTACACAAGTGTTTTCTATTAAGACACGTGATTCGCACAATTCAGAACTCTGAAAATGTTAAACAGCAGAATTCGCAACCTTCGTGTAATTATGAATTGCTCACTTAAAAGTTGCTCACATTCTGCATAATTGAACAAATAAATTATAATTATTTTACATAGGTAAGCACGAGTTTCATGTGAAAAACGTGCGAGTAAACGTATGAACACGACGCAGGGTAGACGAAGTACCCCGTCCTCTTCTTTGTTTCGTAACAGCGTGTACGTGGCGTTACGTTCGCTTGGTTCCACCAGGCGATTCCCTCCTCGAATTAAGTAGTGAACAAGGAATTTTTGTATTTTCGAACTTGCGTATTCAAGATGATATCTCGTCCGCGTAACATACGAGGAATAATAATAACGAGCGTGTTCTATCGACCAAAGGAAGCGGAGTCGAGAAAGCATACTTTTTAAACCCCCTCGTCTGGGAATTCCAGTGCGTCACACGCGTTAACCTTCGTCCGGCGGATACAGGATTATTTTGACCCAACTCGATGCCATCGTCCTGTAAAGATGGAAAACACTGTTTTTCGACATAAATTTGTACTTGTCAAGCATTCTGTGAACGTGGATCTCGTACAATTTGGGCTACCTTCGGTTAAGGAGGGAGGTAGCGGAAAAATTTCCTACCTCTCGCGATATCTGTTCGTGTTCTTTATTTGCAAAAATAGGGACGTGTAGGGTGGATTTCTTTTAAATTCTTTTTTAGATTTTTATTATGTTTCTTCAGAATTGTTTGTAGGTAGGAAGTCTCTGAAGAGTTACTAGGAGTACAATTTTTAGGAGGTATCAGCTATGATTCTCTCTAGGTGCTTCCTAGATTTTTCTACGATTTTCTTCTCACACTTTTTCCAAACTTTCTGTGTGGGTTTTCAATAGATTCTTTCTAAGTTCTTCCTAGACCCCAACAAGGTTACTAAACTATCTTTAGACTCTTCCAGGGAGTTTAGCTTTTTCCTAGGCTCTTTGTACATTCGTTGTAGGTTCTTTCAAGATCTGTAGAGTCTCACTAGGTTCCTCCAGAGTCTCTTCCCTAGGCTTCTCCTAGACTTTACCAAGGTTCCTAGGTTCTCCCTAGACTCTTCCAGGGTTCTCAAGATCCTTCTAGGTTCTTTCATCCTTGATGAATTTTCCTCATTTCTTTAGTATCTCCTCAAGCTTCTCTTAAGTTTCCATCATTTTCTCATAGTTTTTCTTAAGCTTCAGGTTCCTCCATGGCTCATAGTCTCAAGATTTTCCTAGGCTCTCCTTAAGTTCCCCTTATAGGTACTCCCATGGTTCTCAGTATCTTCTTAGGGTCTCCCTAGGCTCTCCTTAGATTCTTCTTAGGTTGTCCCAAGTTTCTCCCAAGATTGAAAGCAAATGATGGGAGGTGCCACCCTCCATCTTTCCCTTTAACCAAGAGAATCCGTTCCACCCGAGTGTATATGCCTGTAGTGGGAACAGTGTCCAATTAACGCCTTAATTAGTTACGTCGTATATATGCGTCATGACCGAAGTTTACACACAACAAAATTATGTGTTAATGCGTGTATATTAGTGCCATGAAAATTCTTGCGTTTAATATATACCTAAATAATCCATTATGTAGTTCTATCTCTGTTTAAACATAGGAAGCTTTCATTTTCCATGTTATTATTAAAATATTGTTTATTAATTTTACTACATTTTATACAGTACTGATTATTTTACAGGATATTTTAAAATTAATGATTTTGCTATTGTGTAAAAGTGGATTAGAACAGTACGTTCAGTATACAGTTACATATTATTTTCCCCACTTACCAACACGCGATGCTATCTAATTTTTGGAAATATGTTAAACGAAAATAAAAGTCGAAGTGACGCAACACAAGGCAGATCTGATAAAAATACATGACTGGAACTTATACGCTTTCAGAATATTTTAGCATACCTAAATACATGTAATTCTAGAAAAATCATAGACAGTCCCATCAGTTATCTTTCCTATTTTTAACGGCACCGAAAATAATTCAATAGATGAAGCAGAGAGAACTTTGGCAAAATGGAATACTATTTTGTCTATTGTAAAAATTCAATCTTTTAAAATAAATTTGAATTCGGCAACAAAATCCAATTTCAAAGTGAATTCAAAATTGAGCATCATAAAAATGAAAAAAAATCAGCAGAATTAAAGTTGAATCAGAATCAGCATCAATTGAATATCAGCAGCAAAAAAGTCCGAAGAAAAATTCGAAATTAATTAGAATTAAAGACAAGGTTTCTCCGCCCCATTCCTAAAATACAAAATACCAGAAATGAGGATATTATTAGACCGCATAACAACATATCAAAGTCTGAAGTAAAAATAAATGCTATAATCTATCGCGTATTTCTTAGATTGCATAATTTATTTATCGTGTCTGTAACGCGTAAACATCCGCGATCTAACAATTTGTTCATTGATCGAAACGCGAGGGATTCTGAATTTAGTTTTCGGGCAAATCGACCGAGTACTTTCTCCTTAATTCTTAAACTGCAAATCGAGCAGGATATATCCGCGTTCTATTTCGACGGATGTCGAGGTGGAACGGTCGAGAAGAGATTCGCGACCCCAACCGCCCAGCCACCCACAATCGGGCGACCAACCCTCGACGAGGGTTGAACCCAACCCCAACCCGAGGATTCGAAGAGTGACGAGGCAACCCTGGCTGCTGTGCTCCGCTGTTCTGTGCTGTTCTGTGCTTGGCGCACGCGGGAATCCCCTTTCCCTTCCTTTTTGCTTCCTTCATCCCTATCAATGCAGCCCCTAACCGTTCCACCGTTATCACACTCTCCTGCTTTTCCATCACCGACGCTGCTATTCCCCTACATCCGTCCTGATCCTACCCTTTTACCTCCCCTTTTCCCTTTCTTTATCATCCCCAAACCATTTTACCCGTACAGTGAACGAAAAAAGTCCTACGCTTTTTCACGCAGCCTTCGAGCAAACGCTTCTTTCGACAAATACAAAAATTATCCGATGATACATTTTTAGACCTTTTTGAGTATCTGATGGTTTTAAAGGTTTGGGACTTTGGTTTTAAGGTTTGAAGGTTAGACGCAGGGACTTTAAGGTTGTAGAGTGTTTTGAGGAAAATTGGTTTAGTGGATGTTTGAGAAACATTGATAGTTTATATTCATATATCTTGGTTATGTCTGTATGACTTGATCGTTGCCTGGCAATTTCAAATTAGGTGAAGATTAAATAATTTTCAAAGGCAAGTAAAATAAAATCGAAATAATTTTCGAAGCAAAATATGTTCAAACCGAGGTACATCAAGATTTAAAATAATTTCGAATTGAAATAAATTACAATGAGAATAGAAAATATATTCTAAACTTCTAATAAACTTCTAAACTTCCAAATAACACGTAAGATGACTATAAACGAACATTTTCTAATAAAATATTCTAAGTAAAATTTATTAAAAAAATAGTGAAATAATATCGAAGTCAGTAATATTAATTAACAACTTCGTAGAACAACCTGAAATTGTATATATTTTTTGAAAAGACACTTTGAAAGAATGTACGAACAGATACTTTTTTCGTTTACTGTAGGTATACTTCTCTTTCTCTTTACTTCACCCTGATCCCTCTTCATCCCTTCATTACTACACCCTGTGCCAGCAGCGATGGTACTCTTCCTTTTCCGAACCCCTAACAAGGAACTGGAGTACCGGTGAAATTGTAAAACAGCGAAAAGAAAAGCATCCATGTAGGTTAAACCTTGGATACGCTGTCTACTATTTTCTGCGCCGCTGTGTTTTCGCTGGTGATTAATGCTCTAGTGGATTATTATTTGACTGTGTTTATGAGATACATTTTTTTGTTTAGTCTGTTATATTTAGTGGCGAATTGGAATGTTAGGATTCTTTATAGTAGTGAGGTTCAAAGGTTCCTGTATTTTCTAGGATTTTGAGGTTCTAAGGTCTGAGGGTCTTAAAATTTATGAGTGTCAAGGTCTCAGGGTTTTGAGATCTCAGGATCTTGATATTGTAAGGTTTAAAAGCTTTGAAAGGTCTCAAGGTCTCAAAGGTGGAAGGTTCCAAGGTCTGAAGACCTTAATATTCTAAGATTTCGAGGATACCAAAGTTTCAGGGTCCCAAAACTCCAAGGCTTCCGAAGTCTCAAGATTCTAAAACTCTAAGGCTTCTCAAGGTTCTAAAATTCCAAGGTACAAGGTCTCAAGGTTCCCAATATCTCAAAGTCCCAAAATCCCAAGATTCCAAGATGCTGAGACCTGGAACCTCCAAAGTCTCACACTTTCAAAAATCCCAAACCTTCGGAAATCCCAATCTTCCAAAGTTCCTAACCTTTAGAAATTCCAATCTTTCAAAGTCCCAAACCTTCACAAATTCCAATCTTTCAAAATCCCAAACCTTCAGAAATCCCAATCTTCCAAAATCCCAAACCTTCACAAATCCCAATCTTCCAAAATCCCAAACCTTCAAAAATCCCAAATCCTCCAAATCCCAAATCCTCCAAATCCCAAATCCTCCAAATCCCAAATCCTCCAAATCCCAAATCCTCCAAATCCCAAATCCTCCAAATCCCAAATCCTCCAAATTCCAAATCCTCCAAATCCCAAATCCCAAATCCCCCAAATCCCAAATCCTCTAAATTCCAAATCCTCCAAATTCCAAATCTCCCAAATCCCAAATCCTCCAAAGTTCCAAACCTTCACAAATCCTCAACCTTCCAAAATCCCAAATCTTCCAAAGTCTCAAACCTTCAGAAATCCCAAATCTCCCAAAATCCCAAACCACCAAATCCCCAACTCACCTAAAATGAATCAAAGACCAAAATTGTCCAAAGTTTCGTATTTGACTGTGGATCTCCTCGAGTCGCAAAGTATTAATATTTTTACTGATTTTCTATCGCTCGATCTGCCACAACCGAGTGTTACACTGCTTTTTATGTAACTCGTCTACCGGTTGACCACTATCTACCCAGGAAACGTAGCTGGTCAACGAGCAATCTGCTTATTCACGTAGTCGACAAAAACTACATGGTAGATCATTATTGTAGGCGGCTGAGATACACAGTCGAATCATCGGGTCATTCGTGTTGATCCGTATCGTTCGATTTATGTAACTATTTTATACTATTTTATGAGCGAACTGTTACGTTTCAATAAATTAATAAATCCAGAAATTCAACGATGCAGAGATCCAGAAATTTAACAATGTAGATGTGCAGAAATCTAGAAATTTAATAATGTAGAAATCTATAATAGAAATTGATCAGCGTAGAAATGTAAAAATATAGAAATTTAACAAAGTAAAAATACAGAAATCTAGAAATTTAACAATGTAGAAATCTAAAATAGAAATTGACCAGCGTAGAAATGTAAAAATCTAGAAATTTCACAATATAAAAATATAGAGATATAGAAGTCCAAAAATTTAACAATGCAGAAATGTAGAAATCCAGTAATTCAGAAATCTAGAAATTGACCAGTGTAGAAATGTAAAAATCTAGAAATTTCACAATGTAAAAATATAGAAATTTAGAAATCCAAAAATTTAACAATGCAGAAATTTAAAAATCCAGAAACTTAGAAATCCAGAAATCCGAAAATCCGAAAATCCAGAAATCCATAAATCCTGAAATCCTGAAATCCGAAAATCCAGAAATCCAGAAATCAAGAAACCTAACAATTTAAAAGAACAAAAATATAAAAATGTACCAAATTAGAAATGTGCAAATGTAAGGTTCGATAGTAAGAAAATGACGAAATATGGAAAAGATTGCTGCGTGAGCATAATGGTAAAGAAACAGTAACACCTCGAGCACGAGCAGGTACCAGGTACCCCACAGCACGTTTGCGGCACTTTTATCGCGGAGGTATCAAAGCAATTTTCTTGATTCTCCATTGGCATGGCACGGTACCGCGTAAAACGAGCAAAAATTAGCTGTAATGCGGACGTGACACGGCTGATCGCTAAAAAAAACATTTTGTTCGACCAAAACGCAGACGATTCGAGTAATAAAAAGCGGTGTAGCGAAACGAACGAGCCACGTCCGGTTAGATCAACGTTTACCTACACTTGTCCATAATTAATACTAAATTTAAAACGTTGCTTTTTTATTTTTGTTAAATTTCATATAATTTTATACGACTTCCTTTTCACATATATTCTCATATGTTCACATTTATTCACATATATTCACATTTATTCATATTTAATGTAACTCGACAAATTGATTGATAATTGAACCTATTAAAATCCCACACGACAAAATAGTCGTTAACGATTAAATCTTTTTGTGAATTTTTTACTTGCAAAATATATCTATTTATTTATAGTAAAAAGTAAAATTAGAATGGCTGGATATGAATACTTAAATAGGTGATAAAATTGTTACATTTAGAAAAAACTTTATTGAAGTATCCTCAATTGAATATTTCTTAGAAGTTTAAAATATATACCATTCACTTCTGTACAAACAACAAAATGTCGATATCATCTAAAATAGTAATTATTCGACTATTTCCAACCGTGTAACATACTTCTCGATCGATGTTCAAATCGCAGGTCTCCGCTATCGACTTGCCCTCCTTTTTTATTTTAATCTTATCGTATAAATATTTGCTCGGGAAAATCGTGACTCTTGGAAACCATAATAAAAATACTGCACCGTAACTGGGACTATTTCGAACTCCCTTATTTTATTAATATTAAATACTAATTAATTATTTTGTATTACTAACTTAATTTTTACCAAACAATAAGCAATATTTAACTGCAAGATCATATGTAGGAAATGGTATACGACAAAGTATAATTTTTTGATATTTTTAAAATAAATTAAGTGATGATTGATTTATTAGATTATAATTTGTTAAAAGGATTGTTAGTAACCGTAAGGGGTTTCAATTAGTAATTCGTCGTTTATTTAGCAAGTTAGAAATTTTTTTATTAAAAATAGCATCAAGTATTGCAGAGCCATAATTAAATTTAAGACAGGTAAAAAATATTACAAATATCAATTTTAGTACTACCGATTTCATTTGCAAAAAAGTATGAAATTTAATCTAAAAAACCTTATGGACTATGGACTGTAATTTGTATAAATGAATTGCACACCTAATTAAACATATCCTGCTAATATTAATAATAAATAAATATTATCAAATTATCAATTGTCAATAAATTTACGTACAGCACATACTAAAAACAGCTGTGCCCAAAAATGGCTCTCCAAATGCATTTATCATTTTATGATGTTAATTATACCTTTTTCGTCCGACCTCGAGCCTCATACTCCTTTTATCGTGCACACTCGTTTCGATTCGATTTTATGTTCGAATTTGTCTCCATGGCTGATGTAACGTGTCAAGCACAACACATCGTGCCATTTATCGGTTATGAGTCAGGATTAAATGGCCGCATTACGAATGATAATTAACCGCACAACGTGACGCTTATAAAAAGATCCTTACGCGATAAAAATTACATCTTCATCGTGAAAACTTCGCACGAGTCGCATTAAAAAAGAAGTTAGAGAAAAAACGTGTCATGAATCATTTAACGATACTTGTGCTTAAGTCGCATTAACCTGTTAAGGACTTCTTTTTCCAAAAAAAAAATAATTGCATTGTGTAACTTTTTGAATTACAGGAAAAAATCGTTGTTATGGAAACAACAAGTATTTTCAATAATTTCGTTGGTTGGATTGTATGAGATTCGTTTGTGTACAAAATAGAACTTGGGTGACTGTCCACATATGTAGACCTTATGTTTTATGAAGCATACAATAAGATGCAACGAATGGTTGTTAATTAAAACGTGTTAAAAAAATGGTCATAATCAAACAAAAAGACTAAGGAATATTTTAAATCATATAAAACGGTCAGATTTGTCAAACAGTCAAATAGTATTTCAACAGCTATGTGCGTCATATGTGGAAGATACTATAAGGCAAGGGGTTAACTTACTGCCACAATGAAGAAAATGAAAATTGAGGTAGTATTTTCATTCTTGACAAATCCTAAATATTTTTACAATGCCTTATTACATTATTATTCTACAGCTCCAAGTAATTAGTTCAAGTATTATCAGTTAGAAAGGTGAACACACTTTCAACCCTTAGATCTGCAAGCTTATTTTTGCTGTTGTCAGATGTGAACTTTAAAACTCTTCAGTTAAAAAATTCACTGTATTTATTTAATATAATAGTTTCTCTATCATCAATTGCCACTATAGTCAGTTTGACTGTGTTCATACATATGCAACATAATTTTTGCTGTCATCAGATATGAACCTTGAAACAGTCCAATTAAAAAGTTCACTGAATTCATTTCATATAACAATCCCTCTGTTATCAATTACCCTTATAGTCAGTCTGACTATGTTCATACACATACAATACAATTTTTGCTATCATCAGATATGAACCTTGAAACAGTCCAATTAAAAAGTTCACCGAATTCATTTCATATAAAAATTCCTCTGTTATCAATTACCCTTATAGTCAGTCTGACTACGTTCATACACATTGAATATAATTTTTGCTACTGTCACATATGAACCTTGAAACACCTCAATTAAAAAGTTCACCGAATTCATTTCATATAACAATTCCTCTGTTATCAATGACCCTTATAATCAGTTTGACTATGATCATATCACACTGAATATAATTTTTGCTGCTGTCACATATGAACCTTGAAACACCTCAATTAAAAAGTTCACCGATTTCATTTCATATAACAATTCCTCTGTTATCAATTACCCTTATAGTCATACCCTAATTACCCTATGATCATACCACATGTATGTGCACATGCTATATGCATCTACACATGTGTAGCATAAATACAATAAATTCAGTCAAAAAATATTTATTTCAACGAGTCGTATTAAGCTAAATGACCAAGTGCAAAGGATTACAGACATCAGATGAGTCTATAAATTGTCACACACGGGTGTCAAAGTGTTAAAAGTAGCCAGCTTCGTTTACATTTTGAAAGAGCGGTTTGAATGGGTGTTCGACACGCGGTGCTGTCGAGTACCAAATTGAATCAATTGCCACTTATCAAATAACCGTCGGCCAAAGTTACATAAACCGAGTCTCTTTGCAATCGTCGTTTTCTTTCGCATCCGACGATTGTCCTCAATTGTGCGAGATCGCGCAAGGAACGTATGAAACGACGGCATTTTCAATGGGGTTACGTAATGGGAGCTTGACATTTATTTACCTTTCCCTGCCGCGGATACGTTTACCTGCAATCGCGGCCAACCACACGTTACACAACCCTTAAACGGATAACGATCGCGCGTTGATAACGTTTTACGGAGCCTATTCGTTACGTGAGCCGATCGATAGCGAATACAGTGAGGGATATCGAAATTCCCTAACTTCAAGCTTTTACTCGGTAGATCGGCTTTTTGAGGTGTAGAGATTCGTGCGCGTACTTGGGGATCTTTGGGTAATCGGTGTATTCGATTTGGGATTGTATTGCGAGCTTGGTAAATTTTAGGTGATGGAGGATTTTAAATCTTTCATTTTCTAATTCTTATAAGAGAAGCTTGAACTTCTAAATTAGTTAGGTCGAATTTCTGGGACTCCTCGAAGTTCCTAATTTGCACATCTCCAAATTTCTAAATTTTCAAATACACAAATTTCTCAATTTCTAATACTCCACTTCTCCAATTTTCCACATCTCCAATTCTCTACATCTCCGATTCTCCACATCTCCAACTATCCAAATTACAAAATTAGAAAATTCTGTAATTCTTAAGTACAGAACTTCCAACTCTTCAAATATTAAAATCTCCAAATTCCTGTATTTCGAAATTTCCTGTCATGACGAGTTTTAATTTCTAAATCCTTAAATCGTAGAATTATGGAAAGAGTAAATTGCCAAATATGTGAAAGTTGAAATTTTCGAATTCACCAACTAACCTATACGTTATCGAGGAGGAAAAGGTCCATCTACGGACACCTTCACGGTTTTCCTCACGATTTCCAATCGCGAAAAGGACATCCAAGAGTCTGGGTACACCATCGTGGAAAATGTCAGAGCAACATAGTACGTGTAGAGAAAATATCGTTGTTCGATCGTGGATCACGAGAACTTAACAAGTAACCTAGTTCCCGTGACTCTCTATCTTTTCAAAATAGAATTTCACTGATCGTCTACGGTCAACTGTACCGAACTCTGCAATCACATATATGTGTTCACATGTATCAAATTTCTTAAATTACTAAATTAGCACATTTGCAAATTCCTCTATTATAAAATTTTCAAATTTCAAAATCCTTCAGTCCAAAACTAGATCTCAAAGTCTCTACAACAAAAAATTCCTAAACTCCAATAACCTTGTCCCAAAAACCCCTAGACACCAGGGGCCTTATCCCAAAAAATCCCTAGACTCCAGAGATCTTATCCCAAAAAATCCCTAAACTCTACTGAATTAGTCTCAAAAAATTCCCAGACTCCAAGAGCCTTGTCCCAAAAAATCTCTAACATCCAAAGCCCTGTGTCAAAAATCCCTAGATCTCAAAACACCTATACAAAAAAATCCCCAGACCCCAAAAAACCGTTATATCCCCAAGTGCCTATAATGAAAAGTTTCTAGATTCAAAAATCCCTAGAGTCCAAAGATCTTATCCCAAAAAATCCCTAAACTCTACTGAATTAGTCTCAAAAAATTCCCAGACTCCAAGAGCCTTGTCTCAAAAAATCTCTAACATCCAAAGCCCTGTGTCAAAAATCCCTAGATCTCAAAACACCTATACCAAAAAATCCCCAGACCCCAAAAAACCCTTATATCTCCAAGTGCCTATAATGAAAAGTTTCTAGATCCAAAAATCCCTAGACTCCAAAGATCTTATCCCAAAAAATCCCTAAACTCTAATGAATTAGTCTCAAAAAATTTCCAGACTCCAAGAGCCTTGTCCCAAAAAATCTCTAACATCTAAGGCTCTGTGTCAAAAATCCCTAGATCTCAAAACACCTATACCAAAAAATCCCCAGAGCCCAAAAAACCCTTATATCCCTAAGTGCCTATAATAAAAGTTTCCAGATCCAAAAATCCTCCAAATTCTTCTATCACCGAGTGGAAATATCCCTATGATCGACTCGTAAGAGGTCGAGGAATAAAAATGTTGACGTTATCGATCGTCGACTCGGGTTTGTAACGAGTCTGGCATGATATCGCTAGGAAACGACTCGTTTCTTCCATCGAGCCAACGTTTTTTCCTGTTTCTCGAAACGGTTGACGTTCCCAACGACATCCTGCGGTTCATGAAAACGAGGGACCCTAGGTTGCTTTGCATTCCGCGACGAGTGAATTATGGGCAACGGGGCGCGGTGGCACGTCGAGCGGAAAGAGAACACGAACTCTCGTTACGCGTCGCTAAAGAGCAAGAACAAGGGGAGAGGACCGTCGAAAGAAACGCGGTGGAGCAACAACAACAACAACAACGACGACGACGATAAAGAAAGAACGCAGAAACGACCGAGAAGAAATATACGGTCGTTGCAACGATCGAACGAGTTTTTTTTTTGTCCTTCGCCGGGAGAGAAGACGATGGAAAAATGGATTAAGAAGAAGAGAAATCGTTAGACGAACGCGTTCGACGATGTTCCAGCTAGGCAACCGACCGGTAGTCGAGCCTGTAATAACCGGTGATAACCGACCGGTTCTGTAATCATCGTCCGCTGCTCGATCCATCAATAGGTGGCCTGGCTTTAGCCAGCCATCGTTTGCTGCCTGTCCGTGAAAACGACCAGGTTTAAGGAAACGATTCTCCGACTTTCTTGCCGGTCAATGTCATTTCGCCAAGATGGCCTCGTTCAAGCTTCGGAGAACTTCACCTCGGAACAATAACCAATAATTTCCGACTAAGTATATATCCTAATGCGATAACGTAAGCGACGACGTTCGCTAACTCTACGTGACATTTTGCTTAGGTTAGAGAATAGCCACTTTTACGAATTTATATATTTTTTCGTAACTTTATAGGTACGTTGTTCTCAACTCGTTTTTAATTTTTTCTCAATTTGGTAACGATAATCAGTCGGAAAGGTTAAGTTGGAATAGGTTAGGTTGAATTAGTTTGACTTCCTTTGTAGATAGTTTTGGTTTGAATTCGACAATGATAATCAGAAAGGTTAGGTTCGATGATATTAGGTTAGGGTAAGCTGACTTTCTTTGTAAATAGCTTCCTTCTGAATCTGACGACATTCGAGCTTGGGTTCGATTAGGTTAACCTAACATCTCTACCTCAAACCTAAACGAGGTCTATAATCATCCTGTTCTACTTAGAATTTCGGGTTTTACAGAATCCATCATGAAACGAGGAGGTTTAAAACAGTGAATCGATCGATTGTCATAATCATAACCCACATTTTTACAAGGAAATTTGCCAAAAAATATCAAAACTCTGTTTATCTACCGGAGTTTATAATTAAAATACACGTGTACGAGTTGTGCAATACGTATTTATGTAACCTTGTCTGCAAGAACAGAATATACTTTTTTTGGAAAGGCGATATTAATTCTGTCACGCAGGTACTTTTATCGATAAATGTCGATATCGAAACGTAACCGATGATTTGATATGTTGATAATGTCATTAAGTATCGTTATGTCAAGTGAGCGTCACGGAAATAAAATATAACACGTAATTTTAGCGTTAAAATTTATACTTGAGCAAATTTCATGTTTAACCAATAAGATAATTTTACTGAAATCTTGCTATTTTCACTTAAAGGTAAGATGAAGTTTGATGAAGAATAAATAGAATGATAAAATTTAGGTTAAGGATTAGGTTAGACCATAGTCTAACCTAGACCTAACATATTAGGTCGAGGTTAAGATATTACAAAGGTTGTCTGTGTTGAGTTAAATTAGTAGTAGGTTATGGTGAATAATCTTGAGTTTCAGTTAAATGACTTGGGTTCAGGCTTGTTATTAAAGGTTAGGTTACATTAGAGCTTCAGTAGAAATAAGTAGATTTCAATGTTAAAATTATACATTCCATTCTACCTCCATCACTCCCTGCCTCTAACGATATTTTAACGACATTTTAACGATATTATCGTTGTATCGTTAAGTATCAACAAAATATCGATAATCCACCGATAATCAATAGCTACTCTTCTACTTTCCAAAGTACTCCTTTTCTGTTAATGCATATATACTCAGATCTCTAAATACTTAAATCAAAAAATCTTCAAACCTCAAGATTATTAAATACAAAATCCCTCAAATCCTAAAATCTATAAATCCATAAATTCTCAGATCCTAAAATACTTAAATCCAAAGATCCTCAAGCCTTAATATCCTTAAATCCAAAAATTCACAGAGCTCAGTACCCCTAAAACAAAAAATTCTCAAATCCCAAATTCCCTTAATTGTAGAATCCTCAGACACCAAATTTTCTTAACTAAAAAATTCTCAGACCGCAAAATCCTTAAATTGTGAAATTCCCAAACTTCAGTTTCTAATCTAAAAAATTCTCAGATCCCAAAATCCCTAAATTGAAAAATTCTCAAACCCCAAGTCTCTAATCTAAAAAAATTCTAAGATCCCAAAATCCCTAAATTTAAAAATCCTCAGTTCCCAAATTCTCTAAATTGAAAACTTCTCAGATCCCAAAATCCCTAAATTTAAAAATCCTCAGTCCCCAAATTCCCTGAATTGAAAACTTCTCAGATCCCAAAATCCCTAAACTTAAAAATTCTCAGTCCACCACATTCCTAGTTGTCGAATCCTCCCACACTCCTAAAAATGCAGTAGTAGAGATTTTCACCCACGACAGCGATATCTTTCAGGGAAGTGAAATTTGCTGTTAACAGTGGCTATAGACTGGGTGGTCCATAAAGTAACGGGCTATCCCAGCAAACATTTCAACATCCTTCTCCTCTAATGCAGATGGAAATACGAAGAAACAGAGTAGAAGGGAAATACACGAGCCCGAAGACAGCAAACAGAGAAAAAGAGAGCGTGCTTAGCATGCTAGCTACGTTGTAATTGGCACGCCTCGTCGAGACACCAAATGCTCTTTCGAGGTTAGAAGTGCAATGCACTGTTGCGTTCACTGCGCGCCGCTGCAGCACCAGCTGAATGTTTATACCGAGCTAACGGTGTCCAAGGAAATCTCCACGAATGGGTGAATTGATTTTTTCACGCGTTCTCTATTTCGTGGGTATCGGTTGCCACCGATCCATCAAACCAATTTACAACAATTCGAAATTCGACATTTTTTAATATTCTCGAATGTCCTAGTTTCACAATTTTTACGTTCTTTGATTTTTAGTCTGCTAAATTTCCACATTGATAAATTTTATTATTTAGTTATTTCAAAGTTGGGGATTTTTAGACTGTTAGATCCTTACACTGGTAAATTTTATTATTGATTTATTTATTCCTATATTTTGGGATTTTTAGTCTGCTAGATCTTCACATTGGTAAATTTTATTATTTACTTATTTATTTCTATATTTGAGGGTTTTTAGTCTGCTGGATCTCTACACTGATAAATTTTGTTATTGATTTATTTATTTAACTTTGTATCGATTTAAATATGTGGTCATTTATGTAGGGTTATTATTTAGGGTTAAATGCATATGTATGCATAGTTGTGAATTGCTGCAGCTTTATTGAATCACCACTGTTTTTGAAACAGTTATTACGAAATTATTTACTTACGTGTCTAGTATTTCCTCAGAGTATGAAATTGAGAGTAAACTAGTAATTTACGAATTCTGGAATATATAGAGATGTAAAAATTTTCAGTATGATAACAGCTGATTAGTAACGGTATGAAGAGATAAAAAGAAAGTATTAGCAGGTTCTCGAGAGAAATAGGTGTTACGTTCTCCAATAAATAAAACGCAATTTGTAGTAGACCAAGCAGCTGATCGCACTGTGAATCCGATAAACGAGTTGAATTTGTAATGTACTTGAAATTAGCATGCAAAAGAGAAAGTTCGATTTTCCTTGACAAACGTGCCCCTTTTTCTTGCTACTTAGAATTCGCCAGTAACCCCTTGCAATATGAAATTAATTATTAAATTACCAAATCCCTGGTTCCTAAATCCCTAAATTTTAAGATCTTCAAATTATTAAATTTTCCACTCTCAAAGTATTAAATTTCCAAACACCTTTATTCCCAAATTTCCAAATCACCAAATTCCCAAATTATCAACCTCCAAATTACTAAATTCCCAAACTCCCATATTCTCAAATTTTCAACCCCCAAATTACTAAATTTTCCACTCTAAATTATTCAATTTTCAAACACCCCTATTCTCAAATTTTCAACTCCCCAAATTCCCAAATTATCAACCCCCAAATTACCAAATTCCCAAACTCCCATATTCTCAATTTTTCAACCCCCCAAATTACTAAATTTTCCACTCCCAAATTATTAAATTTCCCAACACCCCTATTCTCAAATTTTCAACTCTCCAAATTCCCAAATTGTCAACCCCTAAATTCCCAAATTATCAACCCCTAAATTCCCAAATTCCCAAACTCCCATATTCTCAAATTTTCACACATCACAAACTACCCAAAATTTCCAAATACATCCCAAAATGACTAATTATAATTAACTAATTCACCGAGCAATTTACCTACCCATCTACCGCGCTTTATATCTGTTTGAAAATGTATTAGCACAGAATGAGTGGAAAACTCTGAAGTGTTCTGTAGGTAGCCGTTAAGGGTCTGCATTTTGTGGATTCAAGCCAGTTTCATTCACTTGGCGCAATGCTCGATTACGTAACACGTCGTCTCGCGTATCCGAACCTGCTTTTTGCATGTGCACATGCATCGAGCCGCTGGACTCAAGATTAAGGACAGAGTCGTACAAAGGCAGGAGGGTTGTTCAGATAAAACGAATGCCTATTGTGATCTCCTTCAGACGAATATAACAAGTTCGAGTTTGTATTTTTATTCCTAACCCTTGTGCAGCGTTCAAGTTCTAACTGCGTTCCCTTACATATTATTTTATCTTAAATAAATCTTGTTATTGGTTATTGGTCAAATAAAATATTACATAAATATGTTATATTATTCATTGTCGATTATCACTTTAAGCGAACAACCCGATTATTGATCAGAATAAAATATTACATAAAAATGTCATATATGTTTGTATTTTTTTTTCATAAATGAAATTGATGATTTAGTAACTTATTTATGAAGTTTGTTATTGAGTATAATATTAAATGAAGAACCTTTGAAATCAGCAGTAAATTTCTAATTTAATTTAATTTAATTTTGAAGATAAATATTTAACATTGAATACACTAATAAAGAATTAACTAATATTATACCCTATGAATATATATTTTGGCTACCTCATCAAGAGTCAGCAGATTTCTCCTAAATTTCTATTGCGACTCAATTAAAATTCAAACAGCGTACGCGGATTAAATAGAATGTCGACAGTATTATGAGCGAATAGATTTTGAAACGATTAGGAAATCAGGCGGTAGAGAGTCTGACATAAGAGTTAAACGTACGTAGATTTTTACGGCGGAAGATTGATTATGTGTCAACTGGTAGATAGCTGGCGAGTTTGCAGCGGGAACACGTTCGATTTTACACAAAACGTGTCACAACTTCAACAACGTAAAGCAGACCTTGAGCTACAGGAATTCATTACACTTTGTCTCCGTGAACACGAAAGCATTCCTAAGTGAAACAAACTGCAACTTCCTAATTACCACTGAACGTGCTTTTCCTACTGCATGTATCCTCTCTGTCTTAGCCAATTTTTTTACCAGGAAAATGTTATTGCAGAACATCATCCATAGAACAAACTGGTCGAATGATTAACACTAAACCTACCGGCATATAATGTGTACTTAATTTAAAGTTAAAAAATAAATATACAAACGACAAACCAGGAATGTTATTGCCGAATACCATCCATAGAACAAACTGGTCGAATGATTAACACTAAACCTACCGGCATATAATGTGTACTTAATTTGAAGTTAAAAAATAAATATACAAACGACAAACGACATATACAACGAATATACAAACGACAAAACATAAATTAGTACACACATTTATTCTTTATCTTGATGAAAATCAATTATGATTTCAAAGAATGTACTTTAACGAAATGAGTACCTTATACTAAGAAACTTGTGGAGCGATCATTTGACTGGTTTGGTAGTTTTACTGTTAATGAGAAAATTAGATCACAAATACCATTAAATGTCAAATATCTTTAGGTCCAAACAAATATCTCCAAAATGTTCTCTAAATTGAAAGTAGAAGGTTTATGATATGGCTAAATTGTTAATATTCCTAAGTGAAACAAACTGCAACTCCCTAATTACCATTGAAAGTGCTTTTCTTACTGCAACCATCCTCTCTGTCTTAGCCAATTTTTTTACCAGGAATGTTATTGCCGAACAGAATCGACATAACAAACTGGTCAAATGATTAATGAGAAAATTATATCACAAAAGCCACTACATCTCAAATATCTTTAGGTCCAAAAAAAATTATAACTCAAACACATAATATTCCAAAATGTCCCCTAAATTGAAAGTATCAGTTTATAATATGGCTAATTTGTTAATATTCCTAAGTGAAATAAACTGCAACTTCCTAATTACCACTGAAAGTGCTTTTCTTACTGCAACCATCCTCTCTGTCTTAACCAATTTTTTTATCAGGAATGTTATTGCCGAACAGAATCGACAGAACTGGTCAAATAATTAATGAGAAAATTATATCACAAAGATCACTAAATCCTAAATATCTGTAGGTCCAAAAAAAATTGTATCTCAAACACATAATATTCCAAAATGTTCCCTAAATTGAAAGTATCAGTTTATGATATGTATTACTAATATTCTTTAATCTCCTATCATATAAATCCCTTTGTCGGTACATAGATTGCTAAGTTCGTCAACAATATTGATCCTCTCGATCAGTTAGCCTCTAAAATAGTCGATGATTTAGGATCGCGTCGATATGTCGAAATTGTTGACTCCGAGAATGACGTCGGCTTCCGTAGTGATTTTTATTTTTCGACGCGTACCGTTCTCCCTTACGTAACGCTTACATTCGCTTTTTTCTTTCGCCGCACATACCACGGTTCCTGGTCGATTTAGAATCTTTTACGATCCGCTTCCTCCTCGACGTTCACGAAACGTTTTCTCGTAATATTGCACCGCGGTGCTCAGCGTGGCTCGATAATTTATAATCTATAATTTAATCGCGGATCATAGTTCAACAATCCAGCTACACGTATCGAATTCAATCGATCGATACGCTATTCTCGTATCGATAAAACAACCAATAACAACTGCTTGCTACGACGCTGTATCTCGCGATTCATTGACCGTAGTAAAAGGTTCTAACAACAAGACTGTTAGGATAAATTATACCACTATGACTTTGATACAATTTCAGCAAAAATACACGCGTATCGGACATTTATTCCGTTAAATTACAATCAAATATTACGTAACGCTTTGAAGTGGGTTTCAGATTAACTCTTATCAAGTACGAAGGAAGTTTGAACGCATGTTCAAACTTCACTTAAAAATTACCTGACTGCTATCTCTACGATCATTGATATGCACATATCATAAATATCTAAAACCTGAGACACCCAATATATAAAACCTAAGACACACTATAAACATTCTTCACATAATTTAATTCAATTTTTGAAATTTTAATTGTCTCAAAATTAATACAACAGTCGTATCACGTGCTACTAAAAACTCAGCACTCAAAGAATATAAAATACAAAAGAGATCTAAGACATCCAATATCTAAAACCTAAAACCTATTAATATTCTCCACATAACTTAATTCAACTCTTAACCCCTTGCCGTGCCATTTATTTATGAGGTGCGTCAGTCAAGACTAACCATTCAGGACTATAACATTAAAACGAACAAAGAAAATTAAAATGTTCTAAGTATTTTATATTCAGGGATCCTTGACAACGCAAATTATAGTTGGATCTAAAATTCAAGTTGAAGAGTATTCAAAATTTGAGTAACATTAATCACATTTGAGTTGTGAGTGCGTCACGAGTGAGACTCGTCAAAGCGCGGGAAGGGGTTAAAATTTTAATTATCTCAAAATTAATGCAACAGTCGTATCACATGCTACTAAAAACTCACCAGTCAAAGAATATAAAATACAAAAGAGATCTAAGACACCCAATATCTAAAACCTAAAACCTACTAATATTCTCCACATAACTTAATTCAACTCTTAAAATTTTAATTATCTCAAAATTAATGCAACAGTCTAACGTATCACATTCTAGTAAAAACTCAACACTCAAAGAATATAAAATATAAAAGAGATCATCATTATCTCTGCTCTAACCGGGGGTTAAGTCTCGTATGACCCATAGTTCGTCGTTGAAGCAACCATTCAGATTTTGTCGAAGCCAAACGGAAGATAGGCCGAAGATAGGAGAGGACCGATGCCGATACACGGATATGTGTAAGCGATAACGACTGCGGCCTTGGTTGTGCTTACGCTGGACGATTAAATCCAACGAGGACTCGTTATACGAATACGTATGTAGATGATAACGAGGCCGACCTTGCTGCTTATGTCTGGTCATGTATGTACCACCGAGGAAAGAAAACGTATCGCGGGTCAACAACAGGATCCAATGAACCTACGAGAAAGAATGCCTGCCACGTGGGCCAACGTCTACGCTCGCTTAATTGCGTACACAGAATTTTGCGCGTGCTACGTAAATTCCATCGAGTCACCGTGCAAATTGCCGATGCGATGTTAACAAGGTGACCAAGTGGAATTTCAAAGGAAATTTCGAATGAATTGTTGTTAGGGGGAAGGATTTTGAGATTTTTTAATTATTAAGTTTTGAGGTGTCTGTGACTTGCTTGGGTGTAAAATGATACTTGGGATTGTTAGATTCGTAAGTTTCCAAATTCTTAGACTTCCATATTCACAAATTTCAAAATTCTCAATTTTCCAGATTTGCAAGTTTCGAAATTTTCGGGTCTAAGATCATAAACCTTGGGATTCTCAAATTCATAAATCTCCAAGTACTCAGACTTACATGTTCACAAATCCTAAAATTTTCCAGATTCTTAAATTTCGAAATTCTCAGCTCTAAGATAATAAATCTTGGGATTCTCAAATTCACAGATCTCCAAGCTCTCAGACTTCCATATCCACAAATCCCTAAATTTTCCAGATTCTCAAATTTCGAAATTCTCAGCTCTAAGATAATAAATCTTGGGATTCTCAAATTCACAGATCTCCAAGCTCTCAGCCTTCCACGCTCACAAATCCCAAAATTTTCCAGATTCTCAAACTTCTAAATTCTCAACTCTAAGATCAAAAACCTTGGGATTCTCAAATTCACAGATCTCCAAGCTCTCAGACTTCCATGTTCACAAATCCCTAAATTTTCCAGATTCTCAAACTTCTAAATTCTCAACTCTAAGATCAGAAACCTTGGGATTCTCAAATTCACAGATCTCCAAGCTCTCAGACTTCCATATTCACAAATCCCAAAATTTTCCAGATTATCAAATTTCGAAACCCTCAGCTCTGAGATCAGAAACCTTGGGATTCTCAAATTCACAGACCTCCAAGTTCTCAGACTTCCACGCTCACAAATCCCAAAATTTTCCAGATTCTAAAACTTCGAAATTCTCAGACATCCAAATCCTCAACTATCCATTCTGCTAAACTTCCACCTTCTCAATTCCATGAATTCTTGATTCCTCAAATCCTCAAACCCTCAAATTGTAAATTCTGAAAACACCCCAACCCACATACCTATAATTTCAACATTCCAAAATAATGAACAACCTTAAATTACCTAATGAACTAATATAAAATCTTAAAGAGAACCATAACAAGTACACAATAATTAACCCTTAATTTAACCCATATCGCATATAAACCAACAGGACATTACATGAAGCCGCACGTTCAAACCGGTGGCAATTTAAATAAATAAAGGGAAGAATTTTATTGTAACGTTGAAACGGGGAAGCTGAATGATACGTTACGAAGGGGACATACAATTTGAGAAGTGGTTACACGTTGTAAAGGACCCTTCACGCGGCTGTTTTCAAGAGTATCTCCCCTTTACTTTAAAGGTATGTACCCAGCGGAGACACACACGCTTCGCGCGTCGACGTTTTGCAAGAATCGATTAAACCGACGTGTTGTTGCAAAAGACTGTAATAAAACTGCGCGTTATTCCTCTAATAATAACGAGCCATTTTAAACGATGCGAAACGGAGAAGGCATTTTTTCGAATTGTTCCACGCGGTGCAATTACGTTCTGATGCAGAAGTGTTGTTTTCTTCGTTAAGTGTCGCGAAAACAGGTGGAGAGGATATTGTGACACGTGGAGGTAATTTTGTTGAAGAGTGTTTGTTTGGTGGGATTTGAGAATTGGGGGATGGTGGGAATTTTAATAGGAAATTTTGAGATTTGAGGATTTGGGAATTTGGGGGTTTGAGGGTGTGGAAATTTAAGGGTGTAAATATTGGGGAATTTCGGGATTTGGTAGATATTGAAATTTGGGAATTTGAGAGTTTGCAAATATTGGAATTTGGGATTTCAAGAGTTGGCAATTTAGAGATCGGGAAATTTTGGAACTAGGAAATTTGAGAATTTGGCAATTTAGGAATCTGGAAATTTTGGAACTAGGAAATTTGAGAATTTGGTAATTTAGAGATCTGGAAATTTTGGAACTCGGAAATTTGAGAATTTGGCAATTTAGGAATCTGGAAATTTTGGAACTAGGAAATTTGAGAATTTGGCAATTTAGGAATCTGGAAATTTTGGAACTAGGAAATTTGAGAATTTGGGAATTTAGGAATCTGAAAATTTTGGAACTCGGAAATTTGAGAATTTGGCAATTTAGAAATCTGGAAATTTTGGAACTAGGAAATTTGAGAATTTGGCAAAATAGAGATCTGGAAATTTTGGAACTAGGAAATTTGAGAATTTGACAATTTAGAGATCTGGAAATTTTTGAACTAGGAAATTTGAGAATTTGGGAATTTAGGAATCTGGAAATTTTGGAACTAGGAAATTTGAGAATTTGACAATTTAGAGATCTGGAAATTTTGGAACTAGGAAATTTGAGAATTTGGGAATTTAGGAATCTGAAAATTTTGGAACTCGGAAATTTGAGAATTTGGCAATTTAGAAATCTGGAAATTTTGGAACTAGGAAATTTGAGAATTTGGCAAAATAGAGATCTGGAAATTTTGGAACTAGGAAATTTGAGAATTTGGTAATTTAAAACTCTGGAAATTTTGGAACTCGAAAATTTGAGAATCTTGCAATTTAGAAATCTATAAATTCTAGAACTCGGAAATTTGAAGATCTACGGATTCAAAATTTTGGAAATGTAAAAATTTAACAATTTACAAATACGACAATTTAAAAATAGAAACCTGAACATCTACATAATTCAGAAATCTGAAAATTTACATCTCCAAACATTTTTTAATCTACGTATTATTCAAATTTGTCATAATCGAATGCAACTTGCTATTCACACGATCAATGTCAATTCCACTAACAAAAAGTCAGTCAATTGCCAATCTTCATCCACAGCTGATCGTATTGGAAATAGGTTTAACAATTCTTAATTGACTCTCAATAAAAAGGTAACTCGGTTCAATGAAAACAACATAATACATGATATAATGATATTCAAAATAATAGTCTCTTTTTTACTATTATTAGATTATATCTGATCCAATTGAACTTCTAATTGCTCAATCCTATTTTACTGTTTCTATCGACAGAATTAATAATACACGATGCACATATGTTCAGTCAAATGTTTCATGAAATAAGATGATACAGGTGTCAGTATTAGAAAGTGTAGCACAACAACTTAGTTAAGAAGTATAAATATTGCGTCATTTTCTGGTTTCGTAGTAACATTAACTACCAGAAACCAGTAAGTTCTCGTGTTACGGAGATAAAAACGAAAACAACTTGGGAAGGGTTAGTAATAACCTGAAATCTCTCTGATGAATTTCTACATGAGATCACACACCTTTATTTTTCGTGTTTTATTTAATTTCTTCACCACAAATAAATATAACATAAGTTCCTTCGATGTATACTGTTTCCCACATCAAAATGAAAATTGTAATAATTTGTTTTAGAATGATAAATAGCAATTTATCATTTCAATGAAAAGAAGATTCATACAGTACCAGTAACAATTTCATGAACTAATTTCGATATCTCCCTCCACACGAATTTTAAAACAGCAACGAAAGAAATAGGAAGAATAAATGATTACAAATCGAATCTAAACTCTGACTCGAACAAAGATCAGCATTATCAGCTCTTCGTATTAATAATTATACTGAACCTACTAATTGAACATTTCCCTATTGACAAATACATTTCGCACCTAATACCAGATCTTAAACAACACATCTTCCTCCAATATTTGACTTCTAGAAAAAAACAAGGAAGATTAATAGCACTAACTATCGATAGGATTAACGAGTTCTATTCGTTCGATCGTAACGTTCGATCAGGTAGCCTAACCTCGTTACACGTCGATTGTCGTGACATCGTCCATAAACCGCGGCGCTAATTGAATCACGATTTCGTGAACGTTCGGATCTCGGTTGAAAGGATGTCGAAAAGAACCTGTCGCTTGAAAAACAGCAAGATTTTCGCGATGGCTGCCACTTTACTCTGTTGCCGATGGAATAAGTGTGTCACGGCCAGCCGGTAGTAGGAACGACGCTCGTTCAGTCGAGCCAGGAAAGCTTCTCTACTGATATACACGACCGAAAGGTGAGTGTACAGCAAAATGCTGACTTTGTACGTGTGTACGTGGCCTCCTATGTATCTACATATGTGTATCTGCGTCTGTAGTGGTACACGCGCGAAACAGAGAAAGAGAATTCTATCCTACATAGGGTGTACCACAAATTTACCCACAAATTGCCAATATTCTCTACGGCTTTTAAGATAGCCCCGACAGACGAAAACATATGTACTATTACATTTACATTTATATTTCGAAATTATTACGTTTCGATGTCCTACGATATTCAATTGTTTCTGTATCTGTAGAACGCTGTTATTGGATCTTTCAGCTTCTGGGATTACTATGACTGTAGTTACATCCTTACATCGTTTAGACATCGCGAAGTTACAATAGATTTCTAGATACTAGATTTAGGTGCTAGATAGTATTTACAGATTATAAGATGTGTAGCATCTAGTACTATTATGTATATAATAGATTTCTGTATGCATTAAAATATTCATAGATTTTAATATCCCTAAGTATCTCAATTTTTAAATTTCTTTTAAATTTTTAAATTACTAGATTAATAATATCTCCGAGGTGTATACTATTACTAGATCACGAATATCCCTATATATTCATTTCCTCAGATTCCGATTTCATATGTCCCAAGATCCCAAATTTCCCAAGATCCAAAAAATCACTAGATTCGAAAATCACCAAATCCAAGAATCGCTAGATCAAAAATCAGTAGATCAAAAAAATCACCAAATCCAAGAATCGCTGGATCAAAAATCAGTAGATCAAAAAAATCACCAAATCCAAAAATCACTAGATCCAAAATCCCAAAATTCAAAACTCACTTGATCCAAAAATCACCCTATTGAAAGGTACCCATATCCCTATACTCTAATGACATTATACACACATGCCTCTTGAAAATATCCCTGGGCCCTATACATCACTAGATCTGTAATATATCCAAATCCCTACATCGTCTTATCCCTAAATTCCTATTTCTTACATGTCAAAATGCATATATTTAATAAATGTTCATAGTTTCAGCGTAAATCTGAATATCCCTCTAATCTTAATTTAATTTTGCACGACCGCCATTTTCCCCTAAATGAACCTTGTGACACGAGGAAGTGTCACAACGATAACGTAAATGATTGCGACAACGTAAACGGTGCTAAACGTCTTTATACAATAATGGAAATACAAGCGATAATGCGCATTACGTAATAATGTAAAGTACGAGATAAACGCGAGTGATGAAATTTGAAGTCGAATAAAAAGAAAAACGAGAAGAACACCCTGTATATAAAAGTAATACATAGCAAAAGCGGTTGTAGGTGGAGAAGGTTATTACGATCATAGCCTCTTTCTCCGTCTTTTTTTCTCCCGTTCACTATAGCAGCTACCCGGTCGTTCGCTAGTTCCTTTTCTAACTGGCTCTCTCTCGATGTGTCAGAAGACTCGTTTAACCTTTACGAGGTATACCAGGCGACAAAGAAAGAACAAAATTGACATCAATCGCTGCCTCCATACAATTCTTTAATCTGGTTAATTAACCTTTTCGTGTACTTATTTTTTCTCGTAGGGTGCTTATTTCGATGAATATACATTTCTAACGTGTTATGAAATAAATCGTGGCAGGAAAAAAGATTCTGAACCCGGATCTCCCGTTTAAAAGGTGACTGCGCTAAGCAGTACGCTATGCAGAACGTCGGCGGACATTCTTTCTGCGAACTACAACCCTTTATTACGAAAGATCATTATAGTGACCGTTAAGGCTACCGCTGTAAATATGTAATTATATAGCGGGGTGCAACGTAGGGTCAAACAAGGCGAAGAACCTTCAGGAATCCTGATGTAAATTCTTCATTTTACGAATAACATTTTCAAACCCTCAAGCTTTTTTCATTGCATTAGTAAATTTGTAAATACCCAAAGATCCACATTTGTAAATTTTTAAATCTTCAGCCCTCTAATTCTCTAACTTAAAAAATTTCACACTCTTCGATTATCAGACTTACGAATTTCCAAATCTTGGAACCCTAAATTTCCAAATCCTCAAAACATCAAATAAATTTACAAATCCCAAAGCTCCAAACTCGTAAATTTCCAAACGTCCAAACCCACGAATTTACAGATCTTCAAAGCCCCAAATTGGCACATCCTCAAACACCCAAATATCCAAACTTCTGAAAATTGCCAACACATTCAACTCCACAAATCTCCAACTAAAATACTAAATAAACTCAACGGTAGTTTACTAGTTAATCCTCGAATCTGACTGCTCGAAAAACTCGAGCAGGATGAAAAATGCAGATTACGCGTGAAAAGCGTAATGACGAAACCCATCTAAACTCACCGGTGAAAAAGCAAGCAGCCATAGAGATTTAAATTTGAACGTTTAGCAATCGGCTTCCTACGCTGCTGCAGCTCCTAATTCAGACAAGGATACCAACGTCGAGTTTCTCTCGTTAGGAGCACGTAGTCTCGGTAGTCCTACAACAGCACCGGTTCTTATGAATATTTATTGTTCGAGGGCCTGCTTGTGTACGCTTTCTTCCGTGTTCGCGCGGTTATTTCGCAGGAGGCACTCGATCATACGCGCGCGCCTTATTCTCTCTAGTATCTCGGTTTCTCCATTTTGTATTATACAGGGTGGCACGAACTTCCTTAGAAAAGGCGGAGAAAAATGACACTATAGAATACTAAAAAATTATGTGATGTATGTACAGTTTAGGAACTTTTTTGGAAACTGGAAATAAGAAAATTTGGAGAAGTGTGGAAGTTTATGTATTTAAAAATGATTCAAATCCAAATCATGCAAAGTCAATATCTCGAAGACTAATATATCAGAGTAACTAGACCTTGTATGTTCCAATTTTTCTGGGTTCCAATCTAACATCCCTAGATATCATATATCTTAATTTTAATAAATTCCAGTATTCCTAAATTCCAATATTCTCAAGTGCCAACACCCCTATAGATCCTGGTACTCGAATATATCGAAGTACCGTAATTTAATGCTAAAAATTGAAACACATACAAATTTAAAAACCCCAAAAATTTCTAACAATCTTATTTTCCATCTACGTATATTTCCCTTAAGCCTAACCTAACCATTTTACCTACAGTAGCGATACTCTTCACAAAAATGACTGGGTAAAGATATAACTCAGCGAGAAACAGTAAGCTGACCTTAAAATCTGTTCTAGTGTTATTACCAGAAAAAACTATTTACTTCCCAGAACGTCCTCCTTCACAGCGGACAACTTTCATAACAGCAATTTCTTCGTATCTACGATCTGCGCGATATTCGTGCGGTGTACAATTAAACGGGACACACTGTACGTAATGTACGAGAAGATCTCTCGTCTCCAGCAAGGAAGAGGTGAGCGAAAGAGGCGGCCTGCGGAGGTGGTGGAGGTAAAGGAGTCGTTGAACTACAAAACAACAGACGTAGATGACCGGCCTAAAAACGCTGAAAGGAAGGAGGCGGCCTCTCTCGATTTGTGTCGCTACGTGACTGCTAATTGCTGCTTGCTCTTTTTTACGCGTCGAGTGTCCTGTTTCCTGCTCGACGATTAGCCCTTTCGCTGCGAAGGGCCTTCTGAATGTAATCGTCGTCGGAAATTAATCGGGACTTGCATTTTACTTTGTAGACATTAACAGTAAGAATTTATTGGACTTTCAAGACTTAAATGGTGGAATTAAAAAATATACAATTTTTATCTCTTGTGGTAAATTTTAATATGTGCACCTGTAGGTTGAACGGATAACATTTATCGAATTGGTCATTTACTCTCTCATAGTTTATAAGTTAGTATATTTGGAATCGTTGATAGGTAATGATTATGAGAACTGAGAAATACTATTCTTGACAATGAAGAGATACTACTCCAGATATTAATATTCTTGAATTTCAATATCCTAGATCATAATGTTCTTAGGTCACAATAATCGAAGACGCAAATACTTTTAGACCCTCTAGGGATCCCTAGACTGCGATATTCTTGGGCTACAATATCCCTAGATTTCTATAAATCTCTAGTTTGTGACATCTTTGAACTCTTAACCCTGCTGTTCAATGTCCCTAGATTTGAATACAATATTCCTAGTTTCATACACGCCGAGATCCAAATATCTCTAGACCTCGATATCCTCAGATTCCAGATATCCTAGATCCCAAATATCCTCAGATCTCAGATACCCTTAGATCTAAAATATCCCTAGATCCAAGATACCCTTAGATCCCAAATATCCTTAGATCTAAAATATTCCTAGATCCCAATATCCTCGGATTCCAGATATCCCTAGATCCCAATATCCTCGGATTCCAGATATCCCTAGATCCCAGATATCCTCAGATCTAAAATATCTCTAGATCCCAATATCCTCAGATTCCAGATATCCCTAAATCCCAATATCCTCGGATTCCAGATATCCCTAAATCCCAGATATCCTCAGATCTAAAATATCTCTAGATCCCAATATCCTCAGATTCCAGATATCCTAAGATCCAAAATATCCCTAGATCCAGATATCCCTAGATCCCAGATCCAAGATATTCTTAGATCTAAGATACCCTTAGATCCAAAATATCCCTAGATCCCAGATACTCCTAAATCGAAAATACCCCTAGAGCCTAGATCCAAAATATCCCTAGAACCAAAATATCCTTAGAACTAAAATATCTCCAGCTCCAATATATCCCAAAATCTAAAATAAACCTAGAGCCTAATATCCCTAGATCCCATTCTCCCTAGATCTCGATATCTTGAGATTCCTAAATAGTCATGCCCGAGTTACGCATAAAGCGGGCATACCGTAAATTTTCTTGCAGGAGCATAAAGATGATAGAGCGTACAATCTAACGAGACAGAAATAAATCCGATGAAACATTGGCACGGGCAACCGGCACGCCGGGACGCACGGTTTGGATTTTACTGCTCCGCTTCGAGTCGCCCCACCCCCTTTTAATGCACTCTTATTTTAAGCATCGATATTTATGAATGGCAACGAAGAAACAGCAAAGTTCGTTGCAACGTTTTGCCCACCACTCTCGGCATGTGCGCGCGGTCCCGAAGCGTGGGTCGCCCCCGTCTTATTTCGCTTTCTCTAAACATGCAAACACGCTGTTGTAATTGCGAAACTTCTGAATGAATCTAGATTCCTTAACGAAATTGTGCAACTTCGCGAACGCGCGAAGTCGACCGAGCCGAATCGATCCACGGAGCCGAAAGGACGGAAACGCCGGATGAAAGCGCTATATTCACGGCCCTTTCCGACTGCGAAACACAAACGAGTCTTCTCTACTCTAGAAGCTTCGCGAGCCTATACAAAACTTCGGATTGCGTAATCAGTCGAAGGCAAAAGTGAAACACATAAACAAACGATCAAAGGGGACCTTCGCGTTGTGTGCGACCAACGCTCTTCTGTAACGCGCAATTTCTGCGACGTTAAAACGCTTTATATCCCCGATAACGCGATACCCCTGAACGGCCAGCGATTCTACCTGCAGAAATAAAGAAAAACCGTGGAGCAACATTTGTTTGTACCCGCCTTCGTTTCCGGGAAAATTTAATTACAAAATCTTTTATGTTTACTGGGAAATTCGCTCGCGGTAATACGTAAACTATCGAAGCGTTTCTTCGACAGAAATCCATTTACCCTTTACCGTATAAAATCGTTCACCGAACGAGTTCTCCTTTCCGTGAAATGCTTTCGCAAGAGTAAAGATGCATACGCGGATAAAAATTCGTCTAGGCACGACGTACGTGACCTAACACTCGCATTGTGAAACTTATAAGCGGATTTTCCTGTACTGTCTTTAGCCGCAGTATGCAGACGTTAAATAATATAATCGCGGTTTACGCGTGTGCCAGTTTCGATGAGCGAAGGCTAACGCGTTTTGTTTCCAAGGGACGGAATAATAAAAAACGGGAACGCGCATCGAGCTCCTCCTAGACCCGTTGTCCATTAATATATGCGAAGAAGAAGCGTGACGTAGTTTCGCGTCCTCGATAGAAAATCGATGTGCATCGAAATCTATGTTTAAACCGTGATAATTTCGTCGGGCAATTTCGAATGCACCTGCTAACGCTTCTTCTGTTTCCGTTGCATAATTTTAACCTTTAACCGGTTGCTGACGCATTTGCGTTCGCCTGGATCTCTGGCGTTTCAAATAGAAACGGGAACGCGTTTTCTGCACGTGACGAAATGTTATGAAAGCCCTTACCTTTACAATGCCCCCAGGTATATACGCACTATCGATCGACCCGCGAACGTTATTCAATGAAATAATTACAATAAGGGACTGAATGTGAACCAGTTCAAACGTTGCATCACAAAAATTGACTACGATCCTGTCTTCTATTCATACGATTCTGGTATGGCAACGTTCATAATACAAACGCTAATAAATCTTTTACATGCAAATTTCTTGCCTTCTTAGGTCTATCTCCCAATACTTACACTTTTCTATATCCTTACGTTACTAGATAGTAATATACGGTAGACAAATATCACTGGATTCTAATAAGCTAACACATGTAGACTCAAATATCGCTAGATCTCAACACACCTATATGGCAGTATATTTCATCAAACATCACTAGACCTCAATGTAGCTGTATGCTAACATTACTAGTGACCCTATGTTCCTCTTTCCTAATTTCTCTATATCCCAAAATTTCAATGATGTGTAACTCAAGAACCAAATATCCTAAGATCACTAAATTCCAATAACCCTAGATACAAAAATCCCTCGACCTCCTTCAACATGTCTAAATAAAAATAGAAATTACGAAGCATATAGTATTTAGAATTTCTTGCATGCCACCCAGCGTGAAACATGTACGCCTAATAATGTAACAATTCTATGATAAATACGTAATTTAACAGCATCGAGTAGGTTCCTTTCACGACAATTTCTAGCAGCCATCGAATCTCCCAAGAGAATTCTAAAGATTCTCTAACGAGACATTTTCCACGTATTCATGCGGCTTTCTCTCGCCGGCAGTTTCTTCCACTTTGACACAGCATTTTTCATTTGCATGGATGGATTATGCAAAGAACTTTCCAAAGTACAAAACGCCGAAGAAAGATCTCTTTTCTTCGAGGAGAAACGAGAAGAATCGAAATTCGTCCGTTCATCGATTCATATCGCGAGTTCAACGACTTCGTGTAATACTTCGATTTAGCTCATCAGCTCTCCTTGGCTATTATAACCGGCACGGAATACAACGTACACTCTCCAAACGAAACACACGCGATTTTCTCTGTCCCAGAAACGATCCTGATTAGAATACTGACGTAACTAACCACGAGCGCATCGTAAATGAGTCATTAGATTATTTCTACACGAAAATCCTACGTTTACGTTCGTTTCTTTAATTAAATGGTCTTTTACCTTTTACACGTTATACCATACACAGCTACGTGACTCGACATTCTTATATCGCTATCGACGTTATCTCTATAAAATAGTGCATTTATCGCATGAAAATCAAGGTCTACTTAATCTAGGAAATAATTATAACGATGAGGCTGTACACACAACAAAACACGCCTCGACTATTTTATTTTACAAATATAACAGAACCTTCAACATTGCAGTAAAAAATAATTGACCAAAAATTCACCTAAGGAAAGAACCCATAAGTATTGATAAAAATGGATACTTGGTAGGTTTCTAAGTCGGGCAGATGCATATCTAGGATAATTGATTTTATCAGTAGCGATGGACATCGTCCGTATCTCAATCTCCCCGGCAGGAGCACATAATCGCGGCGATTTACGAACGATAATCTCGCCGGGTGTAAAGTCCGGCAAAAGGAAATTTCGTTATCGCTCGTTCTATTCGCGATATATATTTTCTCGGCCGGCCGTTCCTCGAAGCCCCATTTTCGAGGGGTTCCTCGCTATAAGGTGGTTTTCTCGAGCGTCAGATATACATGTACTGTACACACATACGTGGCGGGTATATAGACACATAAACGCGTGTATACGCTATATGGACACAAGGGGTTGCAATGCCTCGTGTGACGCAGCAACGAAGCAAAGGGTGGGGACCCTGGCGTGTATGTGCTTCTCCCTACCGTATATAATGCCGCCCTCCCGGTCCCCTCCCCCCGTTCACGATCTCACCCTCCCCTTCGCACTACTCTCCCTCGACCGCCCACCTTCTCTGACTCTCCCCATCGGCCCTATTCTCCCCACCGATATTCACTGCCGGCGCCCCTCGGTGTATCCCGGCGACGTTGCCGGGTGTTACATAATAGCCGTGCGACGTTGCCAGGCTTCTTTCGACGACAAGCGACGTTGCCAGCTCGAACCGGTGTACCATGTCGAACTGCCTCTCTGCCTTGCTTGCCTGGTCTGGCCTAGCGTGGCCTGGCCTGCTCGTCTACCTACCTAACTCGCCCGACAGAGAATCTAGCTAAACCCACTATATCCAGGATCTTTCAGCTACGTTTCTCTTCTTTGCGATTAACCTACCGATTCGAGCCCACTACGCACTCTCGCTAGTCGAGTGTGAAACCTTTCTTATCATTTTTCTTATGCCTTCGTTTTTACACTTTGATCTGACAAGTATTTCGCTCTTAACTTTTTACGTATTTTTTTAGACTGTTAATACTGTAGAGAATGTAGTTAGATATAGTATTTAGAAATTTTGAACTTAGAACTTTTGGTTATGTTTCTCTATGCAAGTTGATGACGAGCCCATTTGTTAGGCACTCTCGCTACTCGGGTGTGGAACCTTTCTTATAATTTTTCTTACGCTTACACTTTTACACTTTGATCACCTCTGTCAAGTATTTCACTCTTAGCTTTTTGCACGGTTTTAACATATTTTTTGAACGGGTACCTAGTATGATGTAGCATATAGTTAGGTCCAGTGTTTAGAACGCATTGTTATTTTTTTCTATACAAGTTGATAACTACAAACCCATTCGTTGGGAATTCTTGTTTTAGTCTCGTATGAAACCTTTCGTACACTTCGGTTTTTTACTTTGATGACCGCTGTCATGTATTCACCATGTCCCTCAACTTCTTGTCCCTTAATTTCCACATTCTCTTTACTATTACCTAATACAACAGAGAATGTAGGTCTAGTATTCAGAATTTTTTGGTTAAGTTTCTTTATTCAAGCACTAAGGACGTGCCCACTCGTCACGCACTGTTGCTATTCAAGTGTGAAGCCTTTCTTTATATTTTTGATATGCTTCAATGTTAACATTTAACACTGTGACTTCTTATGCTATTCTATCTATATTTATTCAGATAAATGCAAATTGCAATTTAAGCATTGACAATTTCGTTTAGTGTTTTCGTAGATAACTATGAGTAATGGTTGTCGAGTAGAAGAATAATGCGTAAAATTGCAAGAAAATATAGAAACTGTAAAGTCATCGGAGTGTTGGGTATCGCAGAAAGTTCGGACTTTGGTATACTAGACAAAGGAGGATATTTTTAATTTGTAAAACAAGTGATTATTATTGTAATATCGATGTCAAGTAAGTGAAACGTTCACCAGCAGTATGAGTAAAAATAATTTTTTGGCTTTTAAGGAAATTCAAAATAACACTCCTGCGTTACTGCAGAAAGTTACATACTATAATTTTAAATTCAGTTATCTTCACAATAGTACTATTAACAATTAATACTATTAACAGTACTATTAGCCTTTATTTAGATATTATTTACACCCAGTAAAATATTTTAGGAATTTTATAATGAATGGTGCTTCTAACACAACCACCCTAAATTTAAGTCTGATTATATCGTGGTTAAGAGTCCTTTAAAATTCGTATAACATTTTAACTTTCCTTATTTTAATATCGTTGCATTAAATGTTTAATCATAAAACCACTGACAGTTACCAAATCACAAAGGGTTAAAGGGGTTGCTCCGTGAAAAGCCAGAGGAATAAAGTTCAATTATTAACGAGAGGTGTGACTATCGATTATCGATATCTTATTAATATTTAACGATATATCGACAATATATATATCGTAAAGATATTGTTAATGGGAATAAAGGGAGGGGTCGTTGAACTTGACTGAAGTAAAATATAACGCGTAAATTTATAACACAATTTCGTATGCAGGAAATTATACTTTATAAATATAAATATTTCTCGAGTCAATTTAAATTTCATTCATGCAGTACTGATTGTTATATTTTACATTTTGCGATTGGTCATGTGTTATTATTTACATTTACCATATGATAATTTAATTTATAATAGACTTCCTTATAAAACTACATTTAGTGAAGTATAATACAGTACAGTAATTTTTTAAATATAATTTTGAATACTAAAGACGAGCTATTTATATAACACGAACAAAAAATCATAATGTACGCTTCTGATAAATGGGAGATATAGTTTATTTTTAGAATAAACTTTCAAAGATTATCAGTACTGTTCGAAAAATTATCAATTCGATTATATTTATAGTTAAATGAACGGGATTAGACGTACGGGTTCAATGTACCCATTTGAACTAGATAAGAGTTAAAAACATAGGCTTGCGTATGTAGATATGTCTTTCATAAAAATAAAAGTACAAACCACATACGCTAATGTTATATTTGGTTATTTGTTAAAAGAATGTCTGTTACAAGTTAGATATTTGTTTGCACTTCAACATATGATAAAACTATTAGAACATATATGAACAAATTAAATCAGTTTCAATAAACTACCATTTCTATCAGTGAGTTAGATGATTTACTCTATTACAGTTTTGTCACTTGAAGATTATTTACTAAATATATTTATCATGTACAAAAGTTTATCTCATACCATGAACGTATGCACATACCGAACAAAATAAATACGTTTATTAAATAATAGCACATAACGAACAAAAATTATAAATGAACAAATTACAGTCTATGCTATACTATGAAGCCTATAAGAATAGCCCTGTATCACGAAGAAAATAAATATTATTTAATTCAGCTCAAAAGTAGTATTCACACGATGTCAAATATTAAAACATCATCATACATTATACATCAACAAGGAGTCAAAGGAAACTAAATTCTACAATACAATTATAAAAAATTATTAACAAATGTCCACACATGAAATATATACAGCAAAAATACAAGACACTGTTACTACAGCGATACCCAGAATTTTTAGACAGGGACGTTGCTTGTTTAGGAACGTCCAACTCCACAGATTTATGTACGTTGGCGAAAAGTCGATGGCTAGGGACAGCGTTTCACAGGCACAGAGGTGTTGGCCGTATTTGACGAATCTGTTATGGCAATTCCCTTTGTCCCTGAGAACTTGGGCCCAACCCTGGAGTCCGGATGTCTCGGGCTGGTTCCGGATCTCAGATTACCAGGCCCCTCGAGGCGTTTCAAACGGAGCCTCGCTCTACTTATTTCATGCTTGAAAAATATCAACTGGATGTGGTGAGAAAGATTCCTTTGTTCTTTCTTTATACACGTATTAACTACATCGGTCGGTTACGCATTAATATTGCGTTAGAAAAGAAATGTTGGGGTGCTTTTCTGGACTGGGTTGACTAGGGACACTAGATTTTTCCAAAAGTGGGGATATGAAATTTTGGAACTCAGGATTTGAGAAATTGAGGAGTGGGAAATTTCAGAATTGGTATTTTAGGATATTAGAAATTAGGGGAGGTGGAAATTTGGGGAGGTGAAAATTTGGGGAAGTGGAAATTTGGAGAGTTGGAAAATTGAGGGGTTGGAAATTTGGGGAGGTGGAAATTTAGAGAGTTGGAAACTTGAGGGGTTGGGAATTTGGAGAAGTGGAAATTTGGGGAGTTGGAAATTTGGAGAGTTGGAAATTTGAGGGGTTGGAAATTTGGAGAGTTGGAAATTTGGGGAGTTGGAAATTTGAAGAGTTGGAAATTTGAGGGGTTGGAAATTTGGAGAGGGAAATTTGAGGGGTTGGAAATTTGGAGAGTTGGAAATTTGGGAAACTAGAAATTTAGGGAGATGGAAATTTGAGGAATCGAAAATTTGAGAGTTATAAATTTAGTAATCTAAAAATTTGGAGAATTGGAAATTTGAGTTGAAAATTTGGGGAAGTAGAAATTTAATAATATAAAATTTATATCCACAAAAAAGTAATGAATCTCAAATATGTCTACCTAACAGTACACAACAACCTCTAAGATAATTGCAAATTTCTTTCATCTACAAGGAACACCCGACTATCAAAATGACAAAGAAATGGTATTTCTAGAGAAGATAGCATAAAGATTCTGAGCATGTAATGCGATACAATTAAGTCTGCACGGGGGCCCGCGAAGAGGGATTTATTTTTGAATCCGAAAGGTAGGGCCTTGAAATCTACAAAAACGCGCGCGTTCTGACTGGTCCCCAAGATGAAGGCGCCGTTGCCAATTTGACCAGCGCATAATACCGGCAACGTCGCGGCAAACCCTATCGATTCCAGATCTACAATTTCTCGTCGGCCCTCTGGGTCACTCGAGCACGTTTCCGTGGAATGTACGTGGTTACAAGAACCATTACGTCCATTACGAAAAATTGCGATGAAAAAAAAAAAAACGTGAAGGGATAAAGCGATCGTGGCGTTTCGGTATTCACCTCGTGGGAATACGCGTGTACATACTTCACGTGTGTCGAATATCCAACACTTCAGACTTCATAAAGCATTCTATTAATACGAAACAACGGAACCGAACGTTATATACTCAGGAGGGGAACAGGAAAAGAAAGTTCGAAGAGCAGGTGTCTGGGTTTATACGCGAATATGTCTCGTACGGAGTCGTAAAAAATAAACATCGGTGACGAGAGGGGTTAAGAAACTGGGGTTGAACGTAGGGGAAAAAGCAGGTAATGGCGGTCACTTATGTAATAACTGTAATAAACTCAAGTATGTAGTCAAATATTTATTGCAAGTTTACGTGTACAAACTTCAACTACATTAACTCAATCATCTGATAAATACTTTGGTACTTCGTGCCATTTTTATATAAACATTATTTCATTCTTAAATAAAATAAAATAACTTTTAATTACTATTGTCAGCATTAGATATGCTGTAAGTGACTGAACCTACTGGGACTTTTGACTAATGTCCCTAGATGTCTAGATCACAATATCCCTAAATCTCAATACCACAATGGATATCTCTAGATTTGTACACTATAGTATTAAAGTGCCTATAATTTCACTATTGGATAACAGTTGAATTTTCATAGAAATCTGTCTAATCTGAAATATATTGTTTGACATTCTTTTGATCATTTAATAATGCATCAGTATAAAATATATATACTATAGAAAAATAAAATAAACTACAGAACAGTAGTGCAGTGAGAAAAATATACTATAACAAAATATATAAGAATGTCTGTACCTAAAAAACCCGCAAATAATACAAATAACAAAAGACCATAAAAAAATAATATTTATTAAAAAATAAAAAATACTATTCAATGAAACTTTCAATAACTTTAACGCTCATCTTAACTCTCAACACAATAATAAAACTCTCCAAAAACTATCAAACAATATAAAATTATTCACGACAATCAACATCAAAAGTAACCTGTACATAAAATACACCAAGAACGTAAAGAATGTGTATAAACATTAAAAAAACACAGGAAGCAAAAATGTTAGAATGGTCATAAGTTTCGACTAATGTTTTCGGGACGGTTAATCGTCCACCTCCTTCTTGAACTCCGTATCTTAGCCGGTGAAAGTCAGTCGTGTATTCTACGTGGCCAAGAGCCCTTGGAGAACATACGAGACATATGTGCATATACATATATACTATATATAATCGAGACAGACATGCACAGACTTGAGTTACGGTAGAAATATTATACACACTTGTCGCATCTTAAAATATTGGTATAGATAACGAGTGCGGGATGATTCCGCCTCATTACGTATTAAAAATGACTACAAAGAGCTTGCCAACTGTGACATGTTTATGCTAACATTGTATCTCATTTTCAAACATTTTGTTTCGCCTCGTGTGTTTGGTGCTGGCTCTTTTTTATTGGGGGGACTGGAGGGAGGAACGCTGTCCTCCATTTTGGGGAACTTCAGTGTTACAAATTTTCAAAGTTGTAATTTGTGAATTTATATATTTTTAAATTTTCAAACTTACAAATTTATATATTTTCAAAATCCTAATCTCTAAATTTATACATTCTCAAAATTTCAAATTGCTGGTCTCCCAATATCTGCTACCTAAATCTTCAATAACCCAAAGTCTCAACTATAAAAAATGAGCACGTCCCTAGTGCATCCACATGACTAAAAATTGCAAGCAACAAATCACTGTATCCTGTAATTCACTCGCGATAAGTTTGAAACTATACACTAACGAATACTCTCGAATAATCGCAGTCTCACGGATCGTTATAATTGGTTAGAGGAAGGAGCTAATTTTGTTAGCACTTTTAAGCGGAAAATAAAAATTGCGAACGACGGAACGGAGAGTAACTAAGTGTCCAAGTTCGCAGAACGATGATCGAGGCAAGTATACGGAGTGGTCCGTTTACCAAGCTGCCACAACTCAGTCGGGCTTTTCTGTGTGAGAGAGAAGCAAAAGATGCAACGTTGCCAAGCCGACAACACGTAAACGACCGGCGCAGACATGGCAACGTCACGAAACGAGAGACACGCCGCGAGACACGAAGGAGAGAAGGCAACATAGTCGTTTCAGTTTGAAACGCAATGCCGGCCGTTTGCCAGATACCGTAACAGGGTCGACGGATGAAGAAATTTGGCGGTATCGGCTTCTTCGTGCGAGTGTGTGTGAAGACCTCGATGTCTGAATTGCCCGAAACTCTTTCGCGGCGAAACGTCACGAAAACGTCGGGGCAAAATTACACTGCAGTTTTATGCCTATGTCTACGTCGCACGAACGTTACGGAGAATATTACCGAAAGTCGTGCGTTCGCAATAAGGACGTTCGCAGTAAAAATAAGGATGAACACTGGAACTATATTTGCATACTTATCTGTTTGCATAATTGAAATAGTAGCTTGGTGACTAAATTTTTACGTATGTATTTTCTTCTAGCTAGAATTCTATTAGAGAAAAATTACATAAGATGCTTGAGTAGATTTGAAAAACTAGAAACTTCGAAATACAGTAAAGACTGGATAACTGCGACGAACGATGGACTGGATAACTGCAACGTTACTATCCCCACCACTTAGGGGGATCCCCCTTGAATTTTGACACTCGACGAGCGAGCAGCGTGTGTAATGTAATCCGAACCGGCGTATCGATGTGACAACACTAATGCAACAGTAAAACTTTTTTATTTTTTGGTGTTACTAAATATTACTTTTACCAATGTAATTGTGAAATTCTCCTGATCAAAATAAGACCAAACACGGCATAATTTGAACAACATTTGTTTATGTAGTAATATTGTTTGTTTTTTCGAGTGTATGGAGGCGCGATTTTGTATGGAACCAAAAGACTATTACTTGTCAGACTTCTCTAAAAATTTAATTTTAAACAGCCTCACTCGTTCACTCTCTGTCCTTTCCTACGTTTAGCAGTCGACGCGAGCCAAATGTAAACAAGGAATCGACACCTCGACTCGATAACTGCAACAAAATCGGGAACAAGCGTTGCAGTTATCGAGTCGAGGTGTCGATTCTTTGTTTACATTTGGCTCGCGTCGACCGCTAAACGTAGGAAAGGACAGAGAGCGAACGAGAGAGACTATTTAAAAGTAGAGAATCGACACCTCGACTCGATAACTGCAACAAAATCGGGAACAAGCGTTGCAGTTATCGAGTCGAGGTGTCGATTCTTTGTTTACATTTGGCTCGCGTCGACCGCTAAATGTAGGAAAGGACAAAGAGCGAACGTGAGGGGCTATTAAAAATTAAATTTTTAGTAAAGTCGAATGAGTAATGGTCTTTTGGTTCCATATAAAATCGCACCTCAATACACTAGAAAAAACAAACAATATTACTACATAAACAAATGTTGTTCAAATTATGCCGTGTTTGGTCTTATTTTGATCAGGAGAATCTCACAATTACATTGGTAAAAGTAATATTTAGCAAAACCAAAAACTAAAAAAGTTTTACTGTTGCATTAGTGTTGTCACACCGATACGTCTCTGCCGATTGTTTTCTTTCCTCGGACCTCTCTCTCTTCCAGTCTCTGTCCTTTTCTACGTTCGGCGCTCGGCTCGAGCTAAATGTAAACAAAAAATCGACACCTCGACTCGATAACTGCAACGCTTGGGTCCCGATTTTGTTGCAGTTATCCAGTCTTTACTGTATTTACTGAACACACACTTTCCTATATTTTGTACATATTAATGGCGTATACTTTGAACTGAAGATATACGAGAGTAAAAGGAAAAATAAAATAACGTTTTACAAAGTTGGTAATAGAAGTATCCATATCCCAACGGCGCAATGCGTCAAGAGAGCAACGTTCCAATTAACTGTGCGATCTTCGACCCTGTGCATTCTCATTTGCGTAAAATCGATACTGCTTGGATAGATAGATCTCTCGAACTTGTTTTTTTGAAAAGTAATAATTTATTCGAGCTTGACAGTTATTAGTAATAATCGCAATGTTAATATAAAAGTGACAAATCGTTTCCGTATTGTCGCACGTGTGAATGCTCAGTACTGTGAATGGAATTACAAGTAGTCACTACTGGAATTGAATTGAATGAAGAAGTCTCAACTCGTACAGACTTGAATCACGTAAATTCAATTCAAAAATTGAATGTCAAGTTCAATACAAAAATTGAATGTCAAGTTCAATTCATGAATTGAATAATCTTAAATTCAATTATAAAATTGAATAATGTCAAGTTCAATGCAAGAATTGAATGATGTTTTCAAGTTGAATTGAATCACAGGGAATTGAAATTAGTTGAATTGAAATCTATTCAAGTGAATAATGAGGAACTGAAGTTTGTTGAACTGAATCATGAAGAATTGAAATTAAATTGAATCATGTCGAATTGAAACGGATTGAATTGAACCATATGGAATTGAAATTCGTTGAATTGAATCATACAAAATTGAAATTGGTTGAATTATATGAAATTGAAAAGTGTCGAATCACACCAACTTGAACCTCCTCGAACCAAAATCCCCTTACTTGAATCCTACATAATTGAATTCCATCAAATTCAACAAAAATACCACGTTCGCTTAAATGTCCAAGTAGGATAAAGAGCCTCCTCGTTACAAACACCCTAAAAAACATGATAGGCATATTTCGCGAAAGAAGAGAAAAAAGAAAGGAAGGAATTCGATTGCCGCTAGAAGAAAGAAACAAGCACACAAGGCAACGAGTCCCAGCGTACATAGAGTATATATGTGCACATGTAACTCGGATACATATTTATGACAGCTCGTATATCATCGTAGGTACACCAACACACGAAAATGCGTGTGACTGGAAGGTTGGAGAGTCGAAGGTTTTCGGATGGGTGACGTCGAGTGGAACACGAGGACGAGGCGCAGAGGCAAAAGGTGGGGTGAGCATGGGGTGCAGGGGCGCGGTACGATATGGGGTGGGGAGAGATGGGGCAGAGTGAGGCTGGCGAAGGGGAGGTGGTCGACCACGCGCGATCAATATAACAAAATACGCCGGCAACCCGCACGTACATACATGTACGCGTGCGCGCACACACGTACAATCAGCTGCAACGTAGGCTTCCTCTATACCTGAAATTTTATCATTTTCGAATCATCCTATTTCCGATATTTTTTCCTTTACTTATTCTCCGTTTTCAAATACTAATTCGGGTAAGATTTATTACTTCAACGTTGAAGGATTGAAACCTAACATAATTGCAATAGTGACAAGAATTTATTTCAGTCTCTAAGTTATTAAATTTTCTGTCTTCAATTTTTTAATTACTAAATTCTCAGATGTCCAAATCCTATTTCCCACATTCTCAAATTTCCAAGTTCTCAATTTTCTATATCCTAAATTATCAAATTCTCAAATTTCCAAATCCTAATTTCCCAAACTCTCAAATTTCCAAATCCTACATTCCTTAATCCTCAAATTCCTAAATCGTACATTCCCCAATTCTCAAAATCCCAAATCCAGCATTATCTAATTCTCAAAAATTCCAAATTCCAAATTTCCACTTTCCAAATCCTAAATTCCTAAATTCCCAAATTCTAAAAAATTCCAAATTCGAATTTCTAAACCCTAGAGTTCCCACCCTCCCAAATCTCTAAACCTTCAAATTCTACCCCCTCCAAATCCCCAATTCTCAAATTCCCAAACCCTACATTCCCCAATTCCCAAATTCCCAAATTCTCAAAAATTCCAAATTTCCATTCTCCAAATCCTAAATTCCCAAATTCTCAAAAAATCCAAATTCCCAATTTGCAAACCCTAGAGTTTCCACCCTCCCAAATCTCTAAACCTTCAAATTCTACCCCCTCCAAAACCCCAATTCTCAAATTCCCAAACCCTACATTCCCCAATTCCCAAATTCCCAAATCCTAAATTCCCAAATTCTCAAAAATTCCAAATTTCCATTCTCCAAATCCCAAATTCCCAAATTCTCAAAAAATTCAAATTCCCAATTTCCAAACCCTATAGTTTCCACCCTTCCAAATCTCTAAACCTTCAAATTCCAACCCCTCCAAATTCCCAAACCCCCAAATCCCAAAATCCACTGAAAAATTCACAAATACTAGATAAATCCGAATATACACTAACTAAAAAGCAACGGTTCTAAAGCATTCTGTCAATAAACCGGCCCACACACGCATAAATTGTAAATATAATCTAGACGTGCATACAGCTTCAGGTGTGTGTATGCGTGTGTACGAAAGCAGTGCATACTCTTATCTCCGTGTGACCATAAATTGCGAACGCGATACGTGTGCATATTACTTGTGCACGGGCACATATACGTGTGCTCGATGGATACGGTTGTATCGTTCGCGACGTAGTGAACACAGAGAAATTCGGAGGTACATCATATGCCATGCGTGTACGGGGTGTCCCAATAAAATGTATGCACTACCATATAATTCAATAAACAAAAAATGAATTTAAATTGACATCGCATTACTTGTAAATTTAAATATTCTTTATGACTGCCTCCCAATATTTTTATGAACGATATTCGTGTACGTCTTGTTGAGACACCTTATATGTATGCAGTGCAAATATGTATTAGTAAGCGGGTGCGTCGCACGATGCACATGTCGTACGCATAAGAATGTGGCGGACGTGCGTTTCAAAACACATCTTCGAATCTGATTTCGGACCCACACAAAGAAATGGTCGAATGTCTGCAGGGTCTGACAGAATTCTTATTTTTGTGCAAATGTTGCTTTGCACGGGAGAACATAGTGAATGCATTCTTCTGACTACTATTGTGTACATGCAAATGTATCTAACATTGGGTATTTATATTAGACATACAAGAAAGTCCTGTTTCTAATTGTCAGATAGTAGGTAAATGTTCTGAGACAATAAAAAGATGCGTCAGATATTGGAATATTATTTAATTCTCTGGAAAATTATTTCTGTTAATTAAAATTTCAAGATCTGATATCATCTGAATATTAAGTTTTAGGAAGGGGAAGTCGTTAAATATTAATTTTTCCATCAAAATAATTATTCTGATAATTAATGGAGAACCAGAATATTCATTAGAGACTATTTTAATGAATTTTTAGTGGGGGACCAACCCTGACTACGTTTCAAAAATAGGCTCCTCCGAAGGTTAAAAAGGATTAAATTACTTTGCATTATTTTTGAATATTATGCAATGTTCAGAGTCCATAACGTATAAAATTTTAACAAACTTGTATTTGTTCGCAAAACAATCTGGTATGCATTAATTAATTATAACGAAATGCGGAAGTATCCCAAAAAGGACAATTAGTTTAAAAATGACGAAACGATCAAAAATATGCAAGTTGATAATAAGGAAGAAATAATGAAATGAATATCGTTCTTTACGTATCGTGCGTTTCAAGAAAGGTCAACGGCGTAACGACGCCACCCGCCATTTTAAGGACAAACCTTTAAGGCTATAACGCACGGTAGACGACCGTAAGAACGAAGCCAACGTACAAACGAAGTATCGCCAGCTGGCACGTAAAATGTAGCGCCGCTGGCAATGCGAATATTCACCGACATGTGCGTTTCGAGAAGAAAAATTAATGGCACGAAACAGATTAGGATCCGTATTGAAAACATTGCCCATTCATTTCTCCTTAAAAACGAACACTGCTTTCTATTATAGTAGTTAAACAGCACTACGGATTTCATCCAAGTACTTTATGCCAAGACTTTGCAGGGAAACCGCGTTCATTAGTGTAATTTTAATACCTATTTCATGATTTTTTATAAGTATAGAATCAAATTTAGAGAAGAATAAAAAAATGTCACTATAAACATTAGTGTAACTAGGGTCTTGCAATGTGGGATAAATTTCCTAGCAAATTTTACCAAATTTCCAAATTCTCAAATTCTATTCTCTAGTTTATAATTTTCCCCGTTTCCAAATTCCCCAAATCTCAATTTCCCCATTTAGCAAATTTCCTTTACAATTTTCCCCAAATTTTCAAATTCCCCAATTCAATGCATTAAATTCCCAAATTCCAATTACGTCAATGACAAAAAAATGAAAATAATTTCGAAAGTACTACATATTTCTATATAAATAATATTAAATAAATATATGAATAGTAATAAGTAAGAAAAGATATCTGAATTATAGAACAGAAGTAGTATTTCATCGTTATATCGCGATACGTAACGTAGTGAACTTTATTATGTAAATCACGACACAGGACGTATACTCGTAAACCTATAAATAACTGTCGTGTGCCTGAAAATTAATGAAACTGTGAAACAGCTTCTTCAACATCGTGACATTAAGTGTAGTAAATTATTTTACATTGTAGTTTATACCGCGTTCTCGGGTATCCGTAGGTTGAGCGACACTGCGCCACGTCACCGTTAGTTTTCACTTCTGTTTTCCTACTTCGATCTTTACTCCTCAACAATTTTACCTGCATTCCAGGTACATTCGTAATTTCTATATTCTGTATTGTCTTAAATTAGGGATATAACTACTTTCTTCGTATATTTATATGATCAGAGACAGAACACTTAAAAATCCATCCTTTCTTTCCAGTAATGTATAAAATAAAATAATTCTCTATCTTCAAAGATTTAACAGAAAAATATAAAAATTCACTACCACCTAAATAAAATATGAAAATATAATATGAAGTACTACCTCTATTTTTAACTTACTTAGAAATTTCTACAACCTAAGGTGTCTTAAAAATCCCACCGTACTTTCTATACGACAAAATGTCCATTATATTCGCTACAAGTTAAAGTGTTCATAAAACTTAGCGAAAGTTGCTAAATTCGTGTAATGCATCATCGCAAACACTAACGCAATAGAGCAATAACTATAAATTGTTCGTAAATTATGAATTTTACACATGTGAGCCATATGTTGTATGATTGTTGACCGTTGTGAACCTGAGTGTTATTTCTTGAGGAAGGATAAAATTAACTAAAGATTTTGACTGTAAATTGTACGATCGTTTGTATTTTATTTAAAATATTTCGTTTTCGGAGCACGCGAAAGGCGTGCCCGGTGAACGGAGCCACAAAATGAGCGCCACTGTCGAACAATAACTTCGTGCCGCTGCGAGCTCTCAAAATGGCTGTCCTCAGCTATTATTACTTCGGGGAAAAAACAAATGACGGCGCGCTCACGCTACGAGGAGAGGAGAGACAGAGCCAAGGCTCTCTGTATATCGTATGGTGTATACGTATGTATACAAGAGGTGTGGGTGCGTATATACGCGTGCAGGATCCTCGATCTACGTACGGGATCGAAAACATTGAGTACACCTTACGGATTCCTAAATTCTGTCTCTATCTATCCATTGGCGTAACCAGCATTTTTATCTGCCAATTTAACAATTCACAAATTTTTAGATTTAGTGACTTAGAAACTTTCAAACTTGAAAATGTAAAAATTTGGGAATTCAAAATTTCCACTTTTGCAAGTCTAAAAACTTGTAACTCAAAATTTTTTAAATTTACCTTTCTCTCATTTTGTATATTACCTCGTTACGCCAATGTAACCAGTAGTACTTTATTGCAACGAAATATATAAATAAATGTACGCATATAACGACCACGTTGTATCGTTCAAATTGCTATTGTACATAATATTTTAAGGCCTGGTTTATCTAGCCAGCGATATAAAACCTGGCAGGCAACTATAGTATACGACCATATACAGTCATAAAAGTTCAGACGAAATTATCGTTGACCGTACCCAAAACTACCGGCAACAATGCAAACGTTCTATGCCCTAGCCTGAAAATATATGCAAAGGGTCGGAGTTCCTTTCCCGGCAAATTGACCGTAGGTCTGCACGGTTCACGGATAAATCAAAATTATTTCAACAAATTAGAAAGCCAGTAAATCTCGTTGAATGTCTTCAGGTTCGTGCCCTCTACGTCAGAGGACACAGGTAGACGGTAAGCGGAAAAATAAGCACGAATTTGGTGCGCACTAACCGGGAATAACGTGTTTGAATATTTTATATGTATACAAGGTGTCCTCAGTTTTCGCATACAAATTTAATCAGTGTACTACGCGTAATTATACATCTAAGCCTGATACATAATTTTAAGTTTATTTACACTCGAAACATAATTTTATTATTCAAACCTATGGACTCTTTGAAAGCTTGAAATCTAATCCTAACCCTGACCTAACATAACTTATGATTCAAATGTATCCTTGTTGAAATTTCAAATCTAATCTGACTTAGCTCCAAACAAGAATAACTAGATGTAAATGATAAAATGTGTCTCTTTCTACCTCGATTACTCCCATTGTCTCTGTTCGAAGTTTAAACGAGAACAAATAGATCGAATAATAAAATTACGCGGTATATACTATTTCAGTCACTCTCACTCGCCTTAACGATATTTGTATGATATCATCGATATATCGAATTACCAATAACATTTGAATATTACTGATGTATCGAATTACCGATAACATTCAATATTATCGATAACGACGCGTTTATGAAACAGGGTGGCGAAGTTTGTACGGTAAAACGCAGGACACCCTGTATAGTTACGTAAGACGCCTTTTGTTAGAAGGCCATAGAAAAAGTAGAAAAGAAGAAAGGGCACTCACCGTTTGAAATGCTCTCGTATGCGATCCTCTCGGATGTTTTCCGGCAGATTTCCAACCCACAGGTGACGTGTCTCTCTAACCATTTTGCTCCGAACTCTTCATTTGGGATCGGATGTTGTGGTATCGTTTGGCGGCACTGTACAACGACACACAACTTCGCCCGACGCTAATCACGGCACTCTCACCACACCACCGATATTCAATACCGCCAGCGGGTCGGCTCAAGGAAGCCTCTTTCTCGTTTCCTTCGAATATCGCTCCTCGCTTGTTTCGCGACAAATCAATGATCCGTGTACCAACAACACGATCGATCTCGTATTCGTTTCACGAAAACGATGCAAAAAAAAAAGAAGAAACTAACTCGTTGAGCTCGCGACACACACGCGATCAAAGACGAAGGAGAACCGTTACGTGTATTCCACGACGAAGCAAAACGAGCTTCCTCCCACTTCGACACTCCCAATTTAATCACTGGCAACAAACAGATTATCACTAGTCACTAGCCGGAAGGTGGTGACCCCAGGCACGACGAGTGCTGTCGTCAGGGCAGCGCCGTAGAACGATCGGCCGACAGAAGAAGAGGGTAGCAACGGAGCTCTCGCGATAAAATTTTTGCGTCGCGATGCACGACGCCGTCGACGACGAAGAAGAGGAGGAGGAGGAGCCTCGATAGTGGACACCACTGATGGCAACGGCTACGAGAATCAAGACCGTCGCCGAACACCACATCGTACACCACTGGATCGCGTTATGAAGAAAGGCGGCTAATCACACGTCACACCAAGCACACCGGGCACAACGCGCGGACCACGTATCCCGACGCATATCTGCCGAGCATAATCACACTCGCGTGATTCGTCGCGCACCGACAGAGAGAGGCTTTCAAACTCTCGCGGAAAACCCCACTGAAGAAAAAACAATCGATCTTACATACGGGACGATAGAACCGTCGCTCTTTATTTCCTCTATTCCCGTTTAAATAATCGACGCGCACGACACACTACTTTTCACTCTGCGTAGTTGCTTCTTTCACGTACATACACTGATTTTGCACCGCTCTCGTGCCTCTCCAAACGGTATATTCTACGTCGAATACATTTCTCGGTTAAAAGCGAGGCGCGGTTTCGTTTTTTCCCGATCGGACAATCAAACTTCTCGTAACGTGCATTGATCGAACGGTTTTCGCGTGTGTACCAGCGATACAATCGCTACGATGCACGCTTGTATACGCACGTCTTAAACGCACTCGCTTCGTTCACTCGGGCCATGTAACGCGGATGGAGCTGCCTTCGCTCCTTCTCACTGCACTACACTACTCGAAGTGACGTCACCGTGGCGGGAGCGTAGTATGGCTCGCTGGCTAGCATCGGTGTTGGTCGAAAGGTGGGGGAAACCGCGTAGGGGAACGAAACGAGTCTACCTCGGAAAGCGGCGGCTTGCAATTGCGATCGTCGCCCGCCAGCCGGTGAAGTGTGTCCCTGGTGGGGGGAACTTTTCGTGCGTCCCCGGAGGGGAGAGAGTGGGGGGCGACTCGTTCGAATCGAAGCAAGGACAGGTAGGGGGCACGCCGGGAGAGAGGGGATAACGGGTCGAACGAGCTAACCCGAACGCTCCCCGAACCGCGCTCGTCCCTCGTCGTCGGATTCTATCTCTCTCCTCGGCTCTTCTCGTCCCTTTCCGTCGATGCTCCTTCGCTCGCCTCCCCGCCCCCTCTTAGCGAATCGCACCGTACCCCGTCCTTCCATCTTTTTCTCTTCCTACCTCGTAATCTCACCGTCCTCTTCCTCCTACGTCGTTGCTTCTCAACCGCCATCTTTGTTGTACGCTCACTCTCTCTCTCTCTAGCACGCTCTCTACAGGGCCGGTTTACGGCCAGCTAATTACCCGGGGCATCGGTACTTTCTACCGAGAATAAAGACGGAAAATCGGATTATTACGAAAATAAAAGTACTTCACTTTGTAACGTGCTCTCTAATCAAGGAAGTAACGATCAAACAAACGCGTCAACAGGATCGACTGTACTATGGTCATACCGAAGCTTCCTTTGCTTTATCCCGTACCACTTGCTTTCGATTTTGAAAAGTCTCGAAATTTATCAGTTTTCAAATTTTCAGAAGTCCAAAGCTCAAATTTTTCAATTTCACGATTCCCAAATCATCAGATCTAATCATTCGAGAACTTTGAAGTATCAATCAAATCTGGTAAATCTGATGACTTGAAAAATGTTTTTCTCAGAAGAAGCCAGATTTGCCCCTCGGTGTACAAGCTAATTAATGATTTACTACTATAGCTGCTTTATGTGTAAATATCATGCGTTACGATGTTAAGGCACGAGATATCCAGCATAATGTTATTTTACCAACGCTATTTTTCTGCGATAAAATATATTATGAAACAAAAACCTGATTATATAAAACTTCTTTGACGTCTATAACAATCCTCTTTAATTCCACTTAATAAGTTTAATCGTGGCAATAAATACTCAACGATAAAAACCTCTAATTCAAATATTGAAAATACATACGACGGAAAATACGAAAAAGAGTCAGTGGCAAAAATGAAGCGTAGTTTTCGTAACACTCGCACGGTGTTACGTTGTACTTCACAATTATTCAATTTCGTCGATTTATTGCATTAATATTTATTTCTAACATTATCATATTGAAAGTTGAATAGAGATACGCGAATACTTGACTTTTCAAGCGAAGTACGGGTACCGGACCCGTATTGAGCCGAGCCTGCCCTTGCTCCATCTTGTTTCCGCTAAAATCACGTCAAAGTTGTAGATTCATGGCGTCGATGCGGTGGCTGCGACTTCACGAGGTCTACTGTTCATTTATCCTTTCGTGTTGCATGTTCTTTTTACGGTACACGACAGTTTGCTCATACGAAATTAACTCTATTGGCGACAATACCAAACATCCGTTTGTCGGTTAGAGTACGTCATCGAGGCTAGAGAAAGCGATTTCCGTCGCACTCGAATTACTTCGTCCGAAAACGAAGCCAGTTTCATGACTGTTTCGTGCTGAGAACGTTTGTACGAGGTACGCCTATTGCGTGTTCTGTGCTGCTGATTTATAACCACACAATGTACACCGGTCGTACATTAAAGATGTTCGTTTCGTTGAAATTAGGTTATTGTTAAACAAACCATTAATTGCAATATTTTATACGTGCAAGATATTTTGAAGATTCGTTAACTTTTCGCGGACGAGCAACTCTTATTCAACCATTATACACTCGCGTATAATTTCGAGGAAAATCGTTTGCAAATTCGTTATTTATGTTCAGCAAATATTTTCTTATGGAAACTAGAGATAATAATTTTATGATGATTTATGTATTTATACTATAAATAAATTTTATGATATATTACTATGTTCAAGGAAATGTATATAACTTGTTTATAAGGATACGTGTGTTAAATTAGCATGAATTTTTGTACAACGCTTTTTGGATTCATTGACCGTTTTTCTTGGGATTTATATTTTTAATTAGAACTGTTTTAGTTAAAGAAGATTTGTGAAGAAGGTCGTGTTGTAAAGTAAATTCAGTAGGTTAAAAATATTACGCGAGTCTTTTGTAGATGTTTTACCACTTTTTAATTGAGGTTTCCAAAACAGCACCTCGAGCGCCATCTAGCGGTGAGCTACAAAGTTAACGAATTAAAGAAGTTGACTTTTTTATATAAAATAAGAGGATTTTGAATGTTATTAACGAGTATAAAACAGTTTCTGATCATGATAAGAATAGAACAATTGATATATAGTTTGATTATAGCTTTAAAATCGGTTATTTAAAAAATTACATTTTCTGTAGTCGGAAATGCTGTTGCCATCTAGCGGCAGAAGCAATAACGAAACTACAATTCGCTTCCGCCACAAATTTTTGATGCTTTGATATTGTCACGTACATGTTTCTGCTTATTAAACTGATGTGCTGATTTTTAGAGTAGCCATTTATAAGTCATTTTTAAAAAATAAAATGTGTATAATAAATTGTCAATAAAAAACTTTATATCATTACAGAGTCATATTTAATGTATCCCCTCTGATTAGATAAGTTTGAAAATTGTCATATTCCAGCAGAACACCCTTTAGATCTTATTTATTACAAGTCACAAAAATTTCATTTAAAAAAGAAAAATAAAAATCTATATAAAATACAATTTTACATGGTCATCCATTACGTGTGATTTCATTTTGATGATACATCTTGTTATCTTCCTATTTTTTCTGTGTTCAGTCACCAGACATCTACAAAAAAAAAAAATTGTAATCAATATAAAATATGTATGATAAAGTAAAATAAAAAATTTAAATGTAGAACAATATTTTTTCACTCCATGAGGTCGATTATATGAGGTCGTAAAAAATTATCATCCTCGAAAGTGGGTCTCCCATAAAGTTTGGAAAACCTCTACTTAATATTAAATATGCGCATTGTATTACAGATTTGTATCATTTTATAAAATACTTTTCATTTTGAAATTTGAAATAACAAATGCTAGCGTCAATGATTTTATTCTTTACGATTTTAATTTGATATGAGCCCTAATCGATACGACAGGAAAAATGCAAGAGGGTTCTACAACCCCCGAAATTGTATGGCAACAGAAAAATGTATCGTGCGAATGGTTTGCCCTATAGCGCGGGGTTGCTATGCTGTATTATCGTTTAATACGGATCGACGATGTCTAACCCCTTTGTAATACTTATAAGTTGGAATAAGTATTCACCCACGTTATAAAGACTTTTTAAGTATACTTTTACATTTTTTCACACATATTCAACGATGCTGTCGAAAGAAAAAACTTATTCGGAAATCTCGCAACCACCCGAAGATGAACCTTCTATTTTATCGCTTGATGCGAGTGAACGAAAATTAGCTCGCAAACTCCGTATTAATCGACGTGTAGAAGCGCAAATTAGGTATGAATTAAAAGTTAAAATATTATTAAAATGTAAATATAAAAGAGCTTTTTTTAGAACGTTAGATTTAATGTAGCGATTAAAAGCTTATAATATTTTAAATGTGGAATTTTTAGGAAAACGAAGGCTCTTGATGATGAAATTATTGAAATAACTCCCGTTGAGAAACAAATTCTTGATAGTATAGAAACTTTAGAAAAGTTGGCTGCAGAAGGGGATGAAGTGGTATGTGTAATTCTTTAAACAACTAGTTGATATTATTCTTAGACAAATAGTTAAGTAGCACAAAATTTAAAAAGAATTGTTGCATCAAAATATACTGAAATACTTAATATAAATATATCATATGTTTGCAGGTTGCTGGTGTAAGAGTAGCAACTGATGCAAAAGAGTTGCGAAGACGAAAGGAAGTAAAGGAAACAAGAGAGAAAGTATTAAAAATACTCGAAGAAGAGGACCAAAATTGCATGGAAAAATATAATGAGATCGCTAAAAAATGGCCGAGTATTCTTGCATCTAAAGACCCATTAGAAATCCATGATGAGTTGGAGGCTCAGCAAGCGAAGTGTCGTGAGATCCTGGATAAAAAGGATGCCTTAATCGCGCAATTGAAAGAAGATTTGGAACACGCAGATTTAAAATATGAAGAGGACGTGAAAAAACAGAACGAGGATATCGATTTGCTTATAGAAAGAATGGAAAACCAAGTCAGTTTCTACAGAAAAATTACTATTTTCATTTACTTATTAATTTCTAAACATAATTATTTTTCAAACTAAAAATGAACCTTTCTAATTTCGTGCAGGTGCGTACAATGACCAAAGCGTATCGTCACGAATTAAATTTGATCGAAAATGTAATCGAATCAGAGCGCAAGCTATTTCTGAAATCCTCCGTCGAGAAATGGGAAGCGTTATTTAAAAAGCTTCAAGACGATACCTTCGAAGCGAGGGAAAAGAAGAAAGAGATAATGCTCGAGTACGAAAGAGACATGAAGAAAGCGATCATAGAGCACCAAGAGAAATACAGGGAACAAAAGATTGCGTTAGAAATAGAGATACAAAATCTTATGCAACAGATTCAAACTATGAAGGCTGCGTGTTTAATGAACATTGAGAAGTTGGATTACAATTATACCGTGCTGAAGCGCCGGGAAGAAGAAAACCTTATTGTGAAGAATCAGCAGAAACGAAGAATTAATAAGTTTGTATCATACTTTTAAATATGCATTCTCAAATTCCTAAAATCCCGAATTACTCGATCGTTTTTTTAGACTTCAGGATATATTGAACGATTTGAAAAAAACGTACGCGGCTTTAGAAGAATCCACGAGACAGGAGATTCAAAAGCACACGAATCAGATATTAAAAACTCACAGAGCTATACAAGAATTGGAAGAGAAGTCTAATCAAATAGCAACCATTAACGACACGAAGTACATGCAAATCTGGGACCTGAATATTAGAACTGCGGACGAGTTAGTCGACAAGGTAATAGTTAACGATGTACGAGTAATAAGGATCGTTTCTAATTGGCATGTTTTAGATTTTAACGGCGGATAGAATTATACACGAGCAATTGCTAGGTGTGGAATGGCAACCACCGAAAGAGCAGTTGTTGAGGAAGGAGGATTTACCATCATATTGTGGTGCAATGTGCGCCATAAAAGAGAGTAAAATTCTTAAAGAAAATATTCATAAAGATTGCATATTGTTTAAACAAACAACTGTTTATCATTTTACCATTTGAAGCTTCATTTTCAAGATGTAGCAAATTATTATTATATTGCAACAAATGTATACAACAATATACATAGTATTTTGTAATTACAAGAAGATGAAGTTTAAATGGTAACGTGGTAGAAAGTTGTTTCTTTCACCAACACAAAAAAATTTTTTTATTGAAGAGAAGGAAGAAGCCAAAAAGAGAAAAATCATTTCTAAATCGTACAAACCAGCGACCACTCTGGAAGACATTAATCTAGAGCGAAATTTATTGAATCATATCGCTAAATTAATATCCAACCACTGTGACTATATCATTGAAGATACTTTGAAAGAGTTGCTTTCAGATTATACGGAAGATGACAAGTTGCTGATTCGATTGGATAAAATATTTACAGTAATCTTTCTTGAATAAAATTCTTTCTTTCTTGGTACTTGCATTACCAAAGGTCAAATATATAGAATATTAATGTTTTCAGGCACTGCATATCACGTCCGAGCAAGAGCTTCAATTTTTATTAAATTTCTTTTTACCATATGCACACTGTCCTACTTGCTCAATCAAAACCGTGAGTACACCAAGTGTTTGTGGAGCAACTAGTGAAACCACAGAAAGTTCTTCGTCCACGTGCGTGTGAAAAATGCGATCTATTCTGAAACAAATGATTCATTTAAACTAGAATATCAATGATAAATATGAAACTTTTAGGGGCACGTTACCTCGTGTTTGTGGTAGCGATGTGGAAGTTAGTGAAGCAGAAAACAAGCTAGTGTCAGCTATGGAACAAGCATTCTGTTGTGATGAATTGTCGAAAGACACGACTAGTTCGAGTAGTGATACTGCAGAATCTGCACCATCTGAAACGCCTCCCGAAAATGTACAGATTGAATCAACATGTGTAGCTGAAGGTGTTATAGAAGTCACTGGCGGTAGGTGATGAAGAATAAACTTGATATACTTACAGTTAAAATGTAGAGATATGTTAATGGCTTAATTATATTATTTTATGTTTCTTAGCGGATGGTGAACCAAAAAGACAATTAGTGTGTGACAAAGGTCACTTGTTGGTGATTGAAACCGAATTCGTATCGAACGCGTTGAAAGATTTCGTAGAGAGATACGAATTCGTTAAAAATGTCGAAGACTCTACAGACAATAAAAAAGAGTTCAAAGAAAAAGTGACGGTATCACGAAACATAACGGAGGATGATATAACGGAGTTTTGGGAACGATATCGTAATATCTTTTCGGAAGATAGAGAAAGACTTTGGGACAATCTGATAGTTGGTCTGAAAAAGTATTATGAAATATTAAAAGACAGACATCAGTTAAATATTGAAACTGAGGCTTTGAGAAAACAGAATGCGGAATTGCGTCGTTTATTAAACAAATATTCCACAGAGATAACGTTGAACAATGAATAAAATATTTGAAAAAATTTATTGAACATAGTGTGGAATTTTTGATAAAAATTATAAGGTTCACAAAGTCGTAATTTATTAAGAATTACAACATCATATATTTTTCTATTATCTTTCAAATGATTATACTTGTACATTTATACAATGCAGCAGTGCATTCTTGCACTATTTCAGTTAATATTAGAGGCACTATTAATAACTAAAATATATCTAATTTCTTAATATATGATCTTTTTATTTTAATTGTATATTATATTATAATATTATAAAGGAAGAGTGCCAAGAGTAAGATGTATACTTCAATACACTGATTAAATCATGCATGTGTATGAACAAACATTACAAGTGGTATCATATGTATGTGTACTTGGAAAGTCGAGTACCATTCATCAAATTAATTTGATGAAAAATAGTGTGGTTTTAGAATTGCTTCCTTTAATTTTTTCTAAGAATAAAACATTTATATTTGAATGCATCATACATGTATTAAAATAGATATATTCATTTAGTTGCACTTTTCCTATGCCTGATTTGTGAAACATCTTGGTACAAAGTTATTTGATAATAATTAAATAAAGTTCTTAGGATGTACACCAGTCTTAGGTTTTCTCCAATGTGAAAAAACCCTTTTCTTTTTTATAGTTCTTACTTGATTTAATTTGAAAGTGTGTCTTTTTGATGTTATATGCTGTAATGTAACATTTTATTATTACTTTGTTATATATTTATTTAGGTTTTGTAGTCGGAATCATAACATACCACATTGTATTGAGCTGGAGAATTGAAAATTTTGTTGCACATGTTACACGAAAGTGATGTGCTTTTAGATCCCGAGTTTTCTTGGACATTCGTAGTGGTTGGTGTCATTGAATTGCCAAATTCTTTGCCATCCCACTCACCTAAGCATCAATGTGCGATCAATACTATCTATGTATCACAACCGCTAATGCGGTTAAATGTGATAATAAATCAGCTTGAACACTACATTCATGCTATGGGAAAAGTAAACATTAATATAAACAATTCTAACAAAAGATATCACTAAATAACTTTTAACATGCATAAGCGCTTATAAATAATTTTATTTTATTAAAAAAAATATATGTTTAACAATCATTCAATTATATTGTCTTCTTACAGGTACAGAATAATAAAAAATATACAGATGATATTCTACAAAAAAAAACTGTTACAATAAAGCAAGTTAATTTTAATAATTATAGATTATTGTAAATTAGTTATTTATTAAAGGAAGTTATGGGTATGGATGAAATTAAGTAAAATGAAGTAGTACAGGGAAAAGAATTGTGTATATTACATATTTGAAAAAGATTTAACAAAACAGAAATAGTCAAATATCCTCTCAAGCTATACCAATTTGATTGGTTACAACATATAACTCAATAACTCGTGATCGAGTTTGTACTTTTTGGCAGTATTTTTACAAATAAATAAATAAATAAATAAACAAATAATATATGTACAATTTTCGCCTGACAAAAATAAATAATACAAAATACATGATATATAAATAAATAAATAATAAACAATAAATAATGATGAATAAATTATAACAAGTTTGAAAATATCTGAGTATTTTAACGATTGTTACATTAAAGCTGTTTAGGCAGTAAGCAGTTCATCCCATATTAGTTTAGAAAAACAAGTGAAAAGTAAATGTAAGCAGCAGTGTTACGCATGCAAATGTGAATAAAAGTAGGCAATAAATTAGCACAACAACATTCTTTCCTATTAGTCTATCCAAACACATGGCTCGACTATATCTAATTCTATATGGTAGTGATTTTCGTGCCATGTAGGATTTATTACCTCTCATTGCTTTCTTTTTATGTCGGCTTCCTGCAAAAAACAAAATCTTTTTAATATATTATTCATATGAAAAAATATAACAAGTATTAATTTATCAAATACCATTCAAATGTGTCTGAAGTTGCTGAATAGAGTTTAGACAAACATTACACACGTTACATTTTAATCCATTTGTTTCTTCATCTTTTGTAAATGATACTTTTGTTTCTTCAAGAGATGCCATTATGTTCTTGGATCTCATCTGTAAAGCAGGCATATGTATCTCTATATTCTTTGGCATTTATATTCTTGTAATTAATTTATACTAAAACATGTTTTTGATTGCATACGAATCATGCTACAACTTGTTACTTAACACCTATTTAGTTTTATGTACAAACCTGTTTAGCATGGCGAGCACCTTGTAAATGAGTATCTAATACTGTTTGACTTGTAAATGAAAGATCACAATCATCGCATCTAACAAGAGGCTTTTTTGTGGGTAAATTACCCATTATATTATCCATTACTGCTTTGGTTACAGGGTCATTGAGGCTTGTGGTCATTATACTTTCTGTTGATACAGCCATTATTGTAACTGAAAGTTTAACATATCAATCAGTATATCTAATGATAATATAAGAAATACATTTAACTAAATTCTAGTGCATAATATAAAAATTAAGAATTATATTCACATATTACTATAACACATTACAATATTAACATTGGAATAATTATATATTTGTGAAACTATTTCGTGCGGTAATAATATAAGTGAAAAATAAGCATATTGACTTTGAAAATAATGATTATTAGTACCATTAAGTTATATATGCATACACACTGATTATGAATTATTTATTTAATGATATGATCTTTTGAATATGTATGTCTATTCACAAAATTATTTTAAAGTATTTAGTACGCACAATAAACTTTTTACCTCTTCTATGAATGTTCAAAGGTATTTAACGGATAACAGTGTTTATAAATGAAAGGTGCCTTGCGCTGTTTCGGATATACAAGTTCTCGAGTTGGTAGCCCGTTTCTTTTAGGAATATTATACTCAAGGATTATCAACTCGATATTCGATTTGATAGGTTCACAAAGTTCCTAGCGCCGTTTTTAAGGCATGTTCAACAATCATATCATAGATCAAAGTATTACGCATAATTAATTCAGAAGAAATTTTAAATTATTCTTGAAACCACATGTATTAATGAAACTGTTTTACCGGATCGAGTTAATATACTACGACAAAAACACTCGAAAAAGAATATAAATGGTATTGTAAATTAATACTTATAATTTAATATATATAATTATTTCATACGTAATTATTATCTTTCTTTTATTCACGCTTTTTTAAATACATTACTTGCATCATTAAGTGTTTAAATTGTAATATTCCAATACGTCATATTTAAACATATATGTATCATTTATTGCCTAATTTCTATATTAATATTAGACTAGCTTCAAATATTTCTATTTGAAATTCAAAATTTATTTGAAACGTAGGTAGATTCGAAATTCAAACGAAATAAGTAAAAACAATAAAGGAGAGATAAAAAGTTTATCCGCGATGCTTTAACAAGTACCTACTGAGTTAGCGAGCAACTGTTTCCATTGTCGGGAAATAAAATTCTTTGAACGGAAACAGTTCGTTAATGAAATAATGCATAAAATCAAACAGGTGAATGAAGCTTTGAAACAGATCGATCCAATCAGCGGTTTTCGATGTCCAGTGTCGGTCGTAGTAGAACGTAATATTCGCGGCTTAAAGAAAGATAGCCAATTAGAAAAGTTGGCGAGTATCGTCGGTCGGTACTTGGGTACGTGTGTTTGTGGGAGTGTGTATAGGTGACGGTCGCGAAATATAGTAGCAGCCATCTTATATTTTGTGTCGGAGAAAAACAATTTGGCCGTACAAATGTTTCGCGATTGTCCGTGAAGCCGCTCGAGAACGGGAGGCGTGCGCTCGATGAGGCGTGACGTTTTTCGACCCTAGCTCGGACCACTACATTAGCAAAGGTTCGTAGATTGCTGCTTTCTTCCTTGGCTACGAGCAAAAGCGACCCCCACTTAACGAAGCGCTTATGAAGAATCCGGTTTCGCAGTCAAAATATTCCGCCGTTTCCCTCGTCGCTTTTTTAAAAATAGAGTTGCCTGCGTTGCTTACTGCTGGGTTACGTTCTGTTGACGACGGCATCGTACCGTCTTCGTGTGCTTCGCGTAAAAGTTATGCAATCAGCTGATCGTTCAGCTACCTTCTGTCACTTGTCAAAGATAAATGTCAAAGCGATTGGTCTAACCTGACACGCGTATATACGAGTCGGACATGCATGAAACCGGAATTACGAGTGTATCTACATCGTCGCAGATATTCATACCTCGAGCAGTGTCCTAAATGGCAACTTATAGAGGTTCCCTGTCATGCAGGTGGATTGGTACGCAGGATATGAGCAGCTTGTCAAGCGCAACCTGACTCTGCTCCCCCAAGAAGAAGCAGCGCAACAGCAGGAGCCACAGTCACAACAGCTGGCTCAGCCGCAACAGACTGATATAATGACGTCCATGTTTGAACAACAAATCAAAAGCGAACCCATGGGGTTCTATTCTGTTGCGTCGAGCCGCTCGGATGGTTCCAATTCTATGGTTAATTTATCGGACGATCGCGAAGACCTATCACAACAAGAGGATCATCTTCAATCCCAGCAGCAAGCGACGCTACAATTAAGCCAGCAACAGGGTCAACAACAAACACAACAGAGCCAACAGACGCAACAGAGTCAACAGCAGCAGAGTCAGACGGTGCAACAAGAAGTTCCAAGCCGCCAATCGACAGGTCAACAAACGGTTAAAGAAGGTTCCCGGTCAAAACCGCAACCTTGTAAGGTATGCGGCAAGGTGCTATCCTCTGCTTCGTCGTACTATGTACATATGAAACTTCACTCGGGCAACAAACCATATCATTGTACCGTATGCGAGGCAAGTTTTTGTCGGAAGCCATATTTGGAAGTGCACATGAGGACGCACACAGGAGAAAGACCTTTCCAGTGTGAGCTGTGCTTGAAAAGGTTTACTCAGAAGAGTAGTCTTAATACTCACAAACGGGTACATACAGGAGAAAGACCTTATGCCTGCGATATTTGTCAGAAACGTTTTGCGGTGAAAAGTTATGTGACAGCTCACCGTTGGAGCCACGTAGCAGAAAAGCCTTTGGTGTGCGACAGATGTTCGCTCACCTTCACGTCCAAGAGTCAATTCGCAATACACATCCGTACCCACACAGCAAGTACCACGTACGAGTGCAACATTTGTGGTCGTACATTTGTACGTGACAGTTATCTTATACGGCATCAGAATCGAGTACACCGTGATATGAATCAAAGCAGTACAAATCACAATCCACCTACGCCACAGAGTACAGGCGATGGGACACCAGGTACAGACTTCGAGAGTCCAGTTTGTGATTTACGCTACAGCGAAGGACCTTCTTCGTTGGATGGGTTAGCAGGTTCTAAAGGAGGCATCGCAGCTGAAATCGCAAGTTTAGCCAAGCAAAATAATCTTCAACTTCCTCTACCGCTGTTACATCCGCAGACTACCAACTAGTGTTTAGACGGCAGCGTGTCCGAGTCCCTACCACAACACCAATCACCGCAGCAAGTAGTATGTCCCACCTCGGCGTCTTCGCCGTTCACACTTAATTCACCTGTGTCTCACGAGCACACCACACCGCAGAGTGTCTACCAAACGACGGGCTCATCCAGCTCGCTGGACAGCCTCAGCTCCCAACTCTATCCGCAAATTTCATCGTCCCCTATAGAATCATCGGAGTCGCATCATCAGTCGCATCAACTGCAACGCGGCATCCCTCCGCCAGGGCTTCATCCTGCACTCTATTTATACGCTCAGTACTCGAACGCGAGTTCCCCGATCTCGTACCCCGAATATATTCAACGCAACAATTGAATTAGCCAGTTTATGCCAGCAATGACGATTTTTACCACGAACGGAGTGGTCGATCAGCGCGAAAAATCACGGACTCTTCGATCGCGTGTCATTTAATGGTGCTGGTTAAACAAAGTGCCTAAAAAAGCATCCGCTTTCTGGATCGTGACGGATGCTTATACTCGATCGCGGATTGATAAACGCTAAAAAGAATTTTCACGCACCGAGGTTATATTTCGATTCTTTTTTTACTATTTTCCTTTTCTTTTTATAACGGAAATGAATGGATCAATTGTAAATTGATTGCCGTTTTGCACGTATCTCACCGATGCATTTTGATCCATCTAATGGACAACCACGTTGACGAGCGTATTTTAACGAGAATTAAATAGCACCGTTCGAAGGGACTTCTCCTCGTTTTTAACCGTTCTGTCGTGGTACATCGATGTTAGCATAAACTAAAGAAAAAAAAAAAAACCGCGAGCAACGTTTCTACACGAGTTTTCCAAGTTTCCGCACTTCTTGATTTACCTGTTTTTTCCAATCACATCTGCGAGTACATATACATATATATATATCTATGTGTGTATATATATTATGCGCGAGAAACCATTACACATACACATATTTATATTATATTTTTAAAGGAGTTTAGTCACTTGGATCTGTGATATAGATAGTAATTATTGTCTACAATGTTTAAAACTATTGGTTTACTATTTTGATGATATCAAAACAAGGAAAAAAAAGAAAGAAAGCAATGTCACGGAGCGATGTAGCTATCAGAATTTAAACGGACATTGGTCTCTACCGAAGGTGTTTGGTAGACACCCTACTACTACTTTTACAGAACAAACAAAAACAACAACATTACTATACTAATGCTACTACTACTATTACTACAGCTACTAGTACTACTCTTACTAATACTATCATTACCACTTCCACCACCACCACCGCCACCGCCACTACCACCAATACCACAACCACCACCATTTTCCCAACTATATATTACTCTCGCTATTATTATTACCACTACTACTACTACGACTACTACTGCTACTGTTATTATTATTATTAGAAACACGCAAACGTTACTTCGTTTTAGCGCGTGTGTCGATAGGACCTGTAACTCAGTCGTCATGGTTTCTCTTTAATTTATAATTTTAAGTTTGTTCTTCTTCTTCAATTTTGTTTCCTTCCTTCACCACCTTCTTCGCTCTTTTCTTATTTCCCTATACTAATTTTTACTATACCTCGCGTGTCTGAGACGATAGATACGTGTCTCGGTGTTAATATTCTTTTACCACGTAGGACTTTACTCTGTACAGCTTTGAATCAGTTCCATAGGTGTACTTACTTTTCACATATCGAAGTGTATTGTACACACAAGATACATATTGTACATACGTATACATATACATATGGGTGTATTATAAAACGACGAGCGGATGTGCAGATCGTAAGATACTAAATACTAAGAGTGTAATAGCAGGGCTGTTGATTTTTCTTTGACTACTATTAGAGATTAGTTTTAGCGATTACTATTATTACTATTATTATTATTACTATTACTATTATTATTATTACTACTGTTCTGGTTATTACGATTATCAGTAATCTTTTTATCGCTAACGCCACAAAAGCTTAAAACGCAAAAAGCGGGGGAACCATGACAGCCGCGAGTTCAAACTCGAAAATTTTTCGTTTCCTTCGAACATTTTGCGCACAGATCAGTGCGGTGTCCGTTCGTTTCGCCGATCAAACGAAAATAGACGAGATCTCGAATTGTGCACTAGCGCGACACGCGTACAACGTGTGCGCGCGCACCAAGTGATTTTGAATCGACAGCGGCAAAACAAAAGGTATATGGTTTTACGTCGATTAGAACTGTGATGGAATTGTGCTCGCCAGGCAGTTATTCAATTTACAATATTGAAAATTACTGAATTTTCATATTTCAGCATCCTCAGATTTTTGTAATTTCTCAAATTATCAAATTTTTTAATCGCAAACTTCTGAACGCTGAAATTTCCTCGAGTTAAAAATTTACAAGGTTCTCAAAAATTTTTATCGCGACTCATCTTAGTGCATGCGAGTGTCCGGCGAGCGCGGGCCATCATCGAGAAAGGTAATCAAAAGGAAGAAACGTAACAGAACGGAACCAAAAGAAGCTAAAAAATCGCAAAACGAGAGAATAGTAAATCGCGCTAGCGTGCCTCGAACCTTCTTGTATCGTAGGTCCTTCTCGACGATCTTTTTTTAGTCTTCACGTTGAACAAAAAAGGAAGAACAATTCTCTGCGCGCGTATGCCTGAGGCTTTTGATTTAAATGAGACGCGAAGTCAAGTCACCGGGCAAGACTGATTTACTCGCAAGGGATTGCGAACACAGAAAGAGGAAAAGAAAAAAAAAAGAAATATTCTTTGTTCTCCTTGTTTGTTGTTTTCGTTGGTATTTTACGTGCGCGTGGATGTGTACATATATTTCTATTTTATAGAAAAGCGGGGAGACGAACGACGCTTTCCCGTTTCTTCGCGAAGGAAAGTCGAAGAAAGGGGAAAATGTCGGTAATCGCGTTTTGGCTCGGGAAACCAGGTGCAATGAGAGAACGAGGAAAAGAAAAAATGATAAAAGCGATGATCTTCATGCTGGCTAGTCATTGTACAGCTCTATGAGATGCTAATCGTACTACAAAAGCTGTGATTTAAAGCCTCCGTGCATATGGCCGCGCAGCTCCTAATTATTATTATAGTGATAACATATTTTGTAGCTTGTTACAACTGTAAGTACAGTAGGTAGCTAGTAGGGATACCTAAGTAAAACAAAAAAAAAAAAAAGAAATAAGAAGGAAGAACAAATTACAGTTCCGAATTGATCGGTCGATTCTTCATTCCGATCTCTTTTCTTTCTTTCTCTTTTTCATTTCTTATCCACCCCACTTTCTCTCTTTTCGGTTCTCGATCCCCTTGCTCTACCCTCTTTCGATTTCTTCTTTTGTTACGCGTGTCTTCACGGTGCTGGGTAACGAAACGTGTCATTCCGTGAATATAGAAGAATAACAAGGATTAAGCAACAAGGTTTGCTTCTTTAATGCTTTCATTTTAGATGTTTATTAGTTTATTCGTAAGGCAATGCAGAGGATAGATTTTAATTCTGTTTTAGATTCGTTGTTTTATGACAGTGATGGGATCAGAATTCTAAATTTTTCCGATTCAGACATTTTTAAATATTTGCAAATTCGCAAGTTCTCAAATTTTCGATTCTTCATTCAGAAATTTGGGAACTTGAGAATCGAAGGGTTTTTAAATTTGCGCAGAATTTTGATTTCGGAATCTTTGGGAATTTGGAAATTTTGAAGTTAAGTTCCCAAATTTCCAAATTCGCCCGTCACTGTTTTACGAGATAATTACAAGTTGTTGCTTGTTTTTTATATATTTAAGAAATGTTTATCTTTTTATTAGCTGTGAATTCATCAAATTATGTCAAGACTGAGAAATTTCCAATAAAAGATTTTTTTTTTGTAGTATTTGTAGATTTTTCTTCGCTTGTTAATACGATATTTTGACTCGTTGGTAGAAAAGCTGTTTGTACGATAAGAGAAAGACCCACGAGGGTTTTCCATTCGACCAATGATGTATTAAAATTAATTTTCTACGTTCTCTTCTTTTGTCAATATTTTATTTGTAGTTAAGCGTATACGTGTAAGTTGTAATGTTAAGCCGGAAAGAAGAAGCGCGAGCGGAGGGAAATGATTTTTCTCAATAAAATAAAATCGAGTATGCGAAATAAAACTTTTTCTTTTATTTATGTGCTATGACTTGACCTCACGAATATTTAACCTAGTATTATTTAAGGTATCATAATTCTCTTCGACGATTATTCGAACATTTTATCAATTTTCACTAACACGATCCGGGTATCATTCGAGTTTCATGCTTCGGTTACGACCACAGTAATATTCAGTATTTTACCAGTATTTTAAACGACAGAATTTCTGTCGGCAATGAGATTCATCGCTTCGAACAAATCGCGAGTTTAAAACTAATTTATGTTCTTCAAGAAAAATCATTTTCTTTCAAGCTATGCTTCACTTTTTTTATATGTGTACATTTTTGACGCGTAGAAAATTAGATATTTTTGCATGCGGTTTAGAGATAATGGCGGACAGAAATCTAACCCATTCGTAGTTAAATAAAAATGGAACCTGTAAAGCTTTAGAATTAAACTATATTTAAGAATAGGACAGAAAGTTATTAAGAAATTTCTAAATTTCTGTACGCGAATTGCAATATCAAACATAATCAAACTGTTTTATAACCTAAAAATTTGCCTACGAATGGGTTAAGAAAGATTGTCTCACGGAGATTAAGAACAAGGCGCATCGAATCGTTATCCAGCACTGGAGCACACTTTATGTCTCCCTGAACATTTTAACGATCTCAATAATTCCGACCGCTACTTCGCGGACGTATTCTCTTCGAGTTCTCTTTCGTTCGTGTTACGCGTATCAAATGATCCGTGTATTATTTCGTCAGAAGAGAGGACATTGAGTAGATGAATAGGTCCTTTCTTCGAATGAGCACACGTCGGACCAATATGTAAGAATATTAAAACAAAAATATTAAGAAAGAGAAAGAAGAAGATCGCTAGGAAAAAAGGGTAATACAACAAATACGAGACAAAATACAAACGAAAGAAACAGAAACAAAAGTATACTTCAGAGGTATAATTCATTAGGAAGTCATCGATCATCCTTACTTTTTTTTGGGATTATCACGCGTATATCGTTTCTTAATATTTTGATTGCCACGATTTAACTTTGTTAAATTAATTTTGTTGGAATATGGAAGAATGGAGATAAATCAGAATGGAGACTCGATAATTCACTGCGCTGGGGGCTCTTGGGCGAGACGTGGAATGCGTTAACGTGTAAATTTTACATTTTTATATTTCTAACAATGTACGTTTAGAGATTTCCAAATTTTTATATTTTTACTGTTCTAAATTTTTTAATTACAAGGTTTCCAAACTTCCAAATTGTCAGGTAATCAAATTTGTAAATTTCTGAATTTCCAAATTTCCAAATTCCCTAATTCCATAATTCCCCAATTCCAAAATTTCCCAACTCCTAATTTCCCAATTCCAAAATGTCCCAACTCCTAATTTTCCAATTCCATAATTCCCCAATTCCATAATTCCCCAATTCCATAATTCCCGAATTCCATAATTTCCCAATTCCAAAATTTCCCAATTCCATAATTCTCCAATTCTATAATTCCCCAATTCCATAATTCCCCAATTCCAAAATTCCCAAATTCCATAATTCCCCAATTCCAAAATTTCCCAACTCCTAATTTCCCAATTCCAAAATTTCCCAACTCCTAATTTTCCAATTTCATAATTCCCCAATTCCATAATTCCCGAATTCCATAATTTCCCAATTCCAAAATTTCCCAATTCCATAATTCTCCAATTCCATAATTCCCCAATTCCATAATTCCCAAATTCCATAATTCCCCAATTCCAAAATTCCCAAATTCCATAATTCTCCAATTCCAAAATTCCCCAATTCCAAATTTCCCCAATTCCCAAATTCCCAAATTCCCAAATACCCAAATTCCCAAATTCCCAAATTCCCAAATTCCCAAATTCCCAAATTCCCAAATTCCCAAATTCCCAAATTCCAAAATTCCCAAATACCCAAATTCCCAAATTCCCAAATTCCCAAATTCCCAAATCTGAGAATCTGAGAGTCCAAACCAATCTGAAAACCTAAAAATCCGAGAAAATGAGAAACTGAAAATTTGACTGTGGCAATCAAGATGTTAATGAGAATCGTCTTCTTTTTATTCCTTTTCTGTCTTCTCTGTAAGCTCCGCTTTTCTTCGTTCTTTCCTGTCGTTAGAATCGAGAAGAAAAAGAGAAGGTTATTATTCGAACGATGAAAGGGACATAAGAGAGAAATGGGTTATGAGGTGACGCCGAGATGAAAATGGCTTGGAGAATACCGATATTCCGTGCAATGTGATTGTTGTGTTATCGAACCATATTTTTTACATGACCGTTTTGCAAAGTGATTATAATTTATATATACATGTATGTATATTATTATACATTACGTATGTATTTGTTGAGTATATACAGGGTGTCTCAGTAAACTACGTTATAGTAACGTCTCTATTATTTTTAATTATACAGAAAAATACTTGAAGAATTATTTGATTCAGAGGAACATGTATTGTAATGAAAAATTTTTTTCAAGATTATATTTCTTAGGAGATTATCGATATTTTTTAACAACTGCAAATTTTCATTTATATTCTATGAAATATTTTACAAAAGTATTAGAGTATAATATACAAAAATTTAATAACTAGTGAGATATTTCAAATTTTTTTAAATCAAAGATTTTAAACTTGAATTTAAAATATCCTACAAGCCATACATTTTTTGCATATTGTACTCTAATAATTTTACATGAAAATAAGTTTCAGGAAATATCGATGACTAAAAATTTGAGATTAAAAGCTCCAAAAAATATAACCTTGAAAAAGAACTTTAATTAAGATTGTTCTTTTGAAGAATTCATCCTTCAAGTATTTCACTCAGTTAACAGTAATAGAGATATTTTATAACAGAGTCATCGAGACACCCTGTATATTAATTGTCTTTGTACGCGATTAAAATTAACACGTTTTCATTTGTCCATTCAAGTGTACATATTATGTTACGATTAATAACTATTTCGTGCTCGTACGCCCGTGTCAGTATTATTACGTTTCGTCGCGAAATCTCGATGCATGTACCGCTGCCAACCCACGAGTCGGCGCGTGGCGGACATAGAAGAGCTGCAGTTGTAAAGAAAAATGGCCTCGCACGTATTTTCGGAGGTGCATTGGCTCGAGCACACCAATTAGGCTAAAAACAATGACAGACGAGGGTGAGATAGTTGCAGCAGTTGCCATTATTTGTCGAAATGTAACTGAAAGCGTTCAGAGCTTTTATTTTGATTTCGCGCCAACTTGTGGGTTGACATCTGTACATCAGTTTCATCTCGAGGTTATGGTGTGTCAATTACCATCGTGTCGATCGTTATGGAGAGTCACTGGTATTTTTTAGTACAATAAAATCTTGTAGTCATATTCGAGATATATTTTGAAGGTACTTTGCGAAGTTTGTGTAATTTAGTACAGAAGGGTTGGGTTTTTTATTAAGTTTGCGAGGACGCCATATTCCTCGTGGATTATAGTCATGTTATTTGTTGATCAAAGATTTCATTGCAGTAGGATGTAACTGGTAACGTGGAGAAACCTGTGTTGATATCGTATTACAAAATTACGTGGAATAGTAATAAGGACAGTTATTTGATCCATTCTGTGAGGATACGCTGACTCAAAGCGAACTTTTTCGAAGATCTGGTTTGAGCCGTTAATCGACCTGTATCAAACCTTTTGATTTTTTCCATGTTATATCAATTCTTATATATTGCAATACCAAAGTAACCCATTTATGACTCAATTTATACATTTATAAATTCCCAAACTTCTGTATTAACAAACTACCAAATTTCTAATTATAAACATTTGCAATTTCAAATTTAATATTTCTATATTAAAACTTGTTCATTATTTTCTAATTAACATATTCATTGAGTCTTCTACATAGAAGACTAGACTGAAGGGGACGTTGTTATTTAAAATTCTTTTTCTTCAGTTATTAAATTATACTTATAGTGTTCATAATCAGTGACTCCCACAACACTCAACACATTAACCCTTACCAGAATTAATAGACAGCTAAAATATACACAAATCAATTTTGATAAACATACTTTATTTTCAAAATAAATTCTCAGAAATACTCAAAGCTCTCACAAAACTGAGTTATATTCAGACCTGACATATTTCATAAACTAGATACTCTATGATAAGCCCGTTGTGACCGGATAAGGGTTAATCTTTACAGTGCGAAATGAAATGCAGCTAAGTTCTCCGCGTGACCGAGGAACTTTTTACATCACACGATATCTAAAATGTAAAATGTAAAACTTTCATCATTTTTCACTTTCAAGTATCTGCAATATACAGGGAAATTTTTATATCCTTAGTAGCAAATCAAAATACTGATACGATTGTTGTTAGGCCACGCGTTATTCTGTAGGATCAGTGAAGTAGGGATTCTAACATATGTGGGGTGTCTCTTTTAATTGGTATGTGGAGCAATTTTGGAATTTTTAAATTTTGATGTTCTTAAATTTTCGAGTTTGTGAATTTATATATTTTTCAGTTTTGCAAGTTCTCAAATTTCCAAATTTCCATGTCCTCAAACTCCTATATTCTCAAATCCATACATCCCCAAATCCATACGACCTTAAATCCACATATCCTCAATTCCACACGTCCCCAATTCCACACATCCTCAATTCTACACGTCCCCAATTCCACACATTCCTAAATTCACACGTTCCTAAATCCACACGTCCCCAATTCCACACATTCTCAAATCCACACGTCCCCAATTCCACACATTCTCAAATCCACACGTCCCCAATTCCACATATCCCCAAATCCACACGTCCCCAATTCCACATATCCCCAAATCCAGACGTCCCCAATTCCACACATTCTCAAATCCACACGTCCCCAATTCCACATATCCCCAAATCCAGACGTCCCCAATTCCACACATTCTCAAATTCACACGTCCCCAATTCCACATATCCCCAAATCCACACGTCCCCAATTCCACACATTCTCAAATCCACACATTCCCAAATTCACACGTTCCCAAATTCACACGTCCCCAATTCTACACATTCTCAAATCCACACGTCGCCAAATTCACACATCCCCAATTCTACACATCCTCAATTCCACACATCCCTATATCCACACATCCCTAAATCTACACATCCTCAATTCCACACATCCCCAATTCCATATATCCCCAAATCCACACGTCTCTAAATCCACACATCTCAAAATTCACATATCCTCTAATCTACACATTCCCAAATCCACACATCCCCCATTCTACACATATCGTCAAATCCCTACATTTCCAATTCCCTATATGTTCAAATTTCTACATCCTCAACCCTTACATCTCCAAATTCCCAAATTTAAAAATTCTCAAACCCCAAACCCCAATATCTGCAAACTCTCGAACTCCTCAAATTCCTCAAATTTCAAAAATTTCCAAATCTTCAAATCTTGCAAAAGACAATTAAACGAGACACCTTACATAACCGAGAAGCTTCAGAATTTCGTGGTAGGCCTCGCGGCATCAGTCTCGAAGCAGTTCCTGCTCCATCGAGCCCTTTCAACCCTTCAGTCGGGTGCTTTCCCACCTATCTGATCGGCTGTAGGACACTTCTTGATACACTCCATTCCGCGTAGTTTAACAGTTTCGCTCGTCTCCTGGTACGAACGGTTCGCAAAGAGTAATTAAATCGACCTTAGCGAGGGGGTGAGTCCAGGATGGGGCTGGGTTAATCAGCGAAGAGTCGAGGGTGAAAAAAGGTGGCACGTGACGAGGGTCTGGGTGGTATACGAATTTAATAAGAGCGAAATCAATCTCGGTTCATTACGGAGGATAGTTAACCGACGAAAAGGAGGAAGCGAAGGGAAAAAAATGAGCGTTGGATGACGGTAACGCAGAGGCTGCGAAAGGGATGGGTGATTAACAAGGAAAAGAAGAGAAAAGACAGAGGTAGGGATAAAAAAAAGAATAAAAAAAAGCCTCGAATAATACGAGTTTGAAAGATTACAAACGATGCTCGCGTCGTTCGACATTGCGCCTGTACCATTTTGCTTCTTTAGCAGAGTACAATGCCATTTATTTTTGTAATACGTTTACGTAGGATAGCTATTATTTTTTATAGAGGTTTACCGTGCTACCGTAAGTCTTATAGAGGCCTGCGTAACGAAGGGACAAGAAAAAGGCAAAAAAAAAATTAATTAAAAAAAAATAATAGCGTAGGATTTTGTCGTAGAAGTCGCGGATCAACACCCGTGTCGTCGTCGCGATTCGACACATGAAAATAGGAAATAAAGACACGCACTTCTAGCACTGGCTTTTTACTTTCGTACTATGACAGTGACCCGGTGGTCCTCGGACACGTCGGTGGTGGGCAATGGTGCCCCGCGGGCGCGGGGTTGTGAAGCCGAGGTATAGGGTGCTGAGAGATTATCAATTTTTCAATTTGATAATTAGAAATTTTTATACTTTTCAGCTTTTGAATTTTAGATTCTTCAATTTTTATATTTACAAATTTTTTAATTTGTTTCACATTTCAGTTGTACATCTACAAATTTTCTACATTTTTCAGAGCTCTTTAAATTGTAAATACCAAATTCCTTAGATCCCATGGATTTCAAACCTTTTAAATTCCAAATTGCCTAGATTTCAAATTCCTGAACTCTAAATTCCCTGGATCCAAAATTTTCTAGAACTCGAATTATGTAGATTCAAGATTTCCTAGATTGCAAATTTCTTACATCCCAAATTCCACAGATCCCAAATTACTTAGACCCCGAATTCCCAAAACCCCAAATTCCCTAGATCATAAATTCCTTAGACTCCAAATTCCCTAGGCCCCAAATTCCCTATACCCCGAATTTCTAAACCCCCAAATTTCCTAGATCCCAAATTCCTTAAACCCCAAATTCCCTCAATCCCAAATTCCCTAAACCCCAAATTCCTAAACCCCCAAATTTCCTAGATCCTAAATTCCCTAAACCCCAAATTCCCTAAGCCCCGAATTCCCAAAACCCCAAATTTCCTAGACCCCGAATTCCTAAGCCTCCAAATTTCCTACATCCCAAATTCCCTAGACCCCGAATTCCCAAAACCCCAAATTTCTTAAATCCCAAATTCCCAAAATTCCCAATTCCATAAATTTAAAATGTTCAAATATTCCTTTCAACAACTCAGCAAATCACTAAACTTCTAAACCTATAAATTTGAAAACTTGAAATCTCCGCATGAACCTAGCACCTCGCCACTGCACGCAGTCGCGCCCGCGAAATCTTCAAAGAGCACACGATTTGCCCGTCACTGATCCGCAATGACGTTTTCTCGCAAATAAACGTTTTATAGCGAAACAAGGGATCGCGTGAACCGTAACCGCAGTATGAAATCTCGTCTTGTCAGTTCGAGCTCCTCTTTGTGAACCTCCTGTTTGTATTTTATTAAGGGAGGAGGGAGTAAAAATGGAAACCAGCAATAACAGAAACATGCTACAGACTCGTTTCGTTTCCGCAGAAAGAAATCGTGTCCGTTTCGATGGTAATTTCGACCTTTCCGAGGACGGCTTTTTTTTACCCGTCGATGATCGATTGTCGTCGAAGCGGCGCAATGCGACCTAGACTATAGGGAACACGCAATACTTCCACCGATTTCGCTGCTTCTCCTTTGAACCAATCGGAATTCACGGATAAACCTCTTGACGTGAGAACGGAATATGGCTGTTCCGTTTTTTGAGGAAATTTTAAACGAAAACATAGTAAGAGACATAATTAAAATTAATACAGATATATGATAATTGACCAGTGTATGATATTTAAGAGGAATCGTGTCTATTACGGTAATATATGTGGATTAGAAACGATTACTACAGGCTATTAAGTTTTTGAGTTAGGTTAGGTTAGGTTTACAGAAAATTACTTCATGAACCGCAGATTGTTTTTTATTTTTAATTTTAATTGACGTGGATGTGTTATGATTAGCACCCACTGATGTTAAATTTGACAAACATTTTAATGAATAGTAATTTTATTTTTTGACAAACTAAATCAGGCACTCTGTCTCTTATTTAATTTTTATTTAGTTCAATTATTTTTTAAATAATTGAGTTGATTTAAATTTATACTCCAATCGATATTCAGTAATATCCTGTCAAATGATAAACAGTCATTTGTCATTTGACAAATAAAAAAAGTATATAAAAATCCTGTAAATTTAATCGAAACGTCAAGGGGTAGTCCACGAATCGAGCAGCGAGATCCTCGAAATCAAACAGCCACTAAAAAGTAATAAATATAGTATACTACACCTTGATGCCATTATAATGTACGAACCAATTAAACGCAAAGCTATCAAGAACAAGAACAGTGCTGCTAAGATGTATAAATAAGCGCAAGAGAGACGTGTCTCTCTCTAAAATCGCAGTGCTGCGAACGGATCCTCCGTTCGAGAGTACGCATCGATATTTTTCTACGCGACACCGGAAGTTTCGATACTTCTCACTACGCGTTTCGTCTTCAGAGATCTCCGTTTCGAACGTCTTCCCCGGTCTCAAACTTGTTTCCATCGTTTTCGTTCGAGTGAGGATTTTTCGTTAACGATACGGGTTTCTCGTTCAACTTATACACACACGTACACACACTAAATTACTGTGTGCGTCTGACAAGTTGGCTCGAGCTAATTACACAAACTGACAGTAGGATTCATCGAATAAAAATAAAAAGGGTCGTGAAGGTACTTTTAATATTCAGTCGATATTGAACTTTTACTGAATTTAATTTTAATTTCTCGTTGAAATTTATTAAATAATTTTACTACATAATTTTAGTATGTTTAATATGAAATGCCTCATTATAATTATTTCATTAATATATTTATTGCAATGTTGAAATGAGAGAAATTCTACGCGTAAGAATTCCACGCGTGGTAATTCGATGCATAGTAGTTCGAGGCGTAGGAATTCCACGCGTAGGAATTCGACACGTGATAATTCCACGCGTAGGAATTCGACGCGTGGTAATTCCACGCGTAGGAATTCTACGCGTGGTAATTCGACGCGTGGTAATTTGACGCGTGATAATTCCACGCGTAGGAATTCGACGCGTGGTAATTCGACGCGTGGTAATTTGACGCGTGATAATTCCACGCGTAGGAATTCGACGCGTGATAATTCCACGCGTAGGTATTCGACGCGTGGTAATACCACGCGTAGGAATTTGACGCGTGGTAATTCGACGCGTGATAATTCCACGCGTAGGAATTCGACGCGTGGTAATTCCACGCGTAGGAATTCGACGCGTGGTAATTCGACGCGTGATAATTCCACGCGTAGGAATTCGACGCGTGGTAATTCGACGTGTGATAATTCGACGTGTGATAATTCGACGCGTGGTAATTGTACGCGAAGGTATTCCACGCGTAGGAATTTCCCAATTCCCCAATTCCCAAATTTAGAATCACTCGTAACGCTGAAACGAGAGTCGGCCATTTTGATTACCAAGTTCACAAGATGGCCGGCTCGCGTGTTTTAACATTTTCAGTAGTAACAGTTTTCGACTGCCAACTTATCAGACACGAAGAGTACACGTACACGGACAAGCACATCGGTCAACCGCAAAACGGGGTGTTAATTCGAAAGAAAAAAAGAAAGAAAATGGGCTCGAATGATTATTTAGGCCATAAGTACAAGCGTAAGATTTTTTATTGCTAATATTTTCCCTCAGGTCGAGTCTCGAACGGTGCCTAAAAAGCTTTGATTAAGGAGCAAATAAAACAAAGAATAAATGAAATGGTTAAATAGAAAAAAAAAGAAGCAAGTTCTGAATTGCGTGTCGATGAACACTTTTTTTTAAACACACGGAAAGAATAGAGTGAAGGGTTGTTTTATGTCGAAGAGCAAGATCATACAAGTAGATACATGATTTAGGGAGAGGATGAGAGAGAGGATGTTGATGAAAGAAAGATTTATTTCATTCGTAGAAAGTTTCTGATAAGAAGATATTAAAGATACAGGACATACCTAATTATACATACCGTCGATGCGTAGAAAGTACCGTAAATATGTATTATATACATGTATGTATATGATAGAACAGTGATGGGCAATTGGACCCTCAAGGGCAGATGGTGTTCAGGTATCGATGGGTAATTCGATGTGAAATTTTCTATGTTCTCAAAAATTTCAAGACGCAGAATTTCCAAATGTATAGATTTCAAATTTAAATAGATATTGAATTTACATATCCTTCAGGTCCAATCTTCAAAGTTTTCAAGTACCTGGATTTTTAGAATTCTCAAAGACTCAAATCTCCAAATTCTCAAATTCCCAAATCTTCAAATTTCCACGCCCCCAAATTGATACGTCCCCAAATTCCCACATTCCCAAATTTCCACATCCCCAAATTGCCACGTCTCCAAATTTCCACATCCCCAAATTTCCACATCCCCGAATTCCCACATCCCCAAATTCCCACATTTCCCAATTCTCACATCCCCCAATTCCTACATCCCCAAATTGCCACGTCTCCAAATTCCCACTTCCCCAAATTGCCACGTCTCCGAATTCCCACATGCCCAAATTCCCACATCCTCAAATTCCTACATCCCCAAATTCCCACATCCCCAAATTCTCACATTCCCAAATTTCCACATCCCCAAATTCCCAAAACTCCAAATCCTTAAATCTTCCCCTTCTCAATCCCCAAAACTTCAAAACCGTTAAATCCCCAAAATCTCAAAATTAAAAAATTTCCAAACACCATGGATCAAGCACCATGCTCGGGCTAATGACCATAGTAGTCGACGCCTACAACAGTAATCAATCAATCAATCAATCAAGCACCATGCTCCCTGCTGCGTTTGACCTCATATGGGCACCCGATTTGCCCATCACTGTAATAGACCCACAAAATAAGCGCGAGTGTGTAAGTGTTGTATACGTACACATGTATGTTTATGAAAGTGTTCGAATGTGTGTATGTGTGTTGAAGGTCGAAAGCAGAGATTATCCACTTAGGATCTCGAAAGCATACAGAAAGCAGCGAAAATTGTGCTGCGATTGGTTGCAGGGTAATTTTTCTCGGGTGAAAATAATTAGGTTGTCGTACATGGTCTTCTCATTCGATTTCTGAAACCTCGTTTTTTAGGAAAATACGCTGTTCGAGTGAGCGATAGGCATTCGGTATACTCACTTGTTCTTGAGCTGTTCGATCAAATATTCTGAACAATTTTGAGAAGATGTCTTATATGACCTGGAAGATTTAGGTGTTTGCAAAAGTTTTAGTTTCTTTCTTTCAACATATAATTACAAGTTTAATTATGTGAACTGTTTGAAGCTATTAGTGTTTTGAGGTTCAAACTTCAATTTATGTTTCATTCGATACGATGATTTTATTTTACACGTGACATCAATAATAAATACGTTTTATTATTAACACAGAATAATGTCAGTAAAAAAGAAGCTTTAAAAATGATTTAAAAATATGTAGAACATAACAACATCACATTTAGCATAATAAATTTTGAAGAAGAACAAAATAGTGTACTTTGGTCAAATTGTTACTGAATTGTTATTATTCTCTTCCTTTTTTTTAACAAATCAAATTCATAGAATTACACAATAAAATTTTAAAAAATCATTAGAAAAAGTTCATCAAAAATAAAAGTACACAATTTCGACCATAATTGTCCTCCCTATCTGATACAATAAAATAAAATAACAAATGAAATAGTTACACAAAATTTTTTTCATTATATCTTTACAATGCTTCAAGTTTCTCAGCTTGAATCGACTACAACTTTTGCAAATTTCTAAAAAAAAATTGTTCTTCAATATATTGATACATGAAATCAACATTAATCGACATTTATCTCTAAAGAGAAAAAACGCTGTTTCATGTAACTAAAAATATATGTCACGAAGAAGAGTAAAAATTGTAAAAGAAAAGTTAAAAAGCAAGGAAGTCGAGTATCAAATTATATCCTCTCGAACAAAACAGACCCACGACCTTGCGTACATCGTATGCACGCGAAACCTAAATCCAAATGCCAGCATGCTCTCTATTCATGTTTAAAGTGGTTTTCCTCGAGTACGAGGATTCGGAAAAGACTCGATTCCACGATATCATTTTCTAGTTTTTCTCGTTTTCACGGAGAAAAATCATTCGACTACTGATTTTTAATCTTTTGCAGTCCTGCATCAATATTGTTCCAGCTAATCTTGCGTCTGATATATTTAGAAAATATATTGGATATTTGTAATATCATGATTGTATATAGTCGAGGATATTGTAGACTTCGAGGGAAAATTTCTGGAGAAAATGGCGACTTGAGAAGGTTTAGGGGATTGTTGAGTTTTTTTGTTTGAGGAAATGACGATTTAAGGAGAGGAAATAATATTTGTGGAATTTGGAAGAGGTTGAGAAGGATGTTGCAAGTTTTGGGTTTGTAAGATTTTCAAGTTTTGAAAGTAGTAAGCTTTTAAATTTCCAAATTTTCCAATTTTTCAATTTTCCAATTTCCTAATTTCCCAAATTCTTAATTCCCTAATTTCCACGCATAGGTATTCTACGCGTGATAATTCTACGTGTAGGTATTCCACGCGTGGTAATTCTACGCGTAGAAGTTCCACGCGTGGTAATTCTACGCGTGGTAATTCTATGCGTAGGAATTCCACGCGTGGTAATTTGACGCGTAGGAATTCCACGCGTGGTAATTCTACGCGTGGTAATTCTATGCGTAGGAATTCCACGCGTGGTAATTTGACGCGTAGGAATTCCACGCGTGGTAATTCGATGCGTGGTAATTCTATGCGTAGGAATTCCACGCGTGGTAATTTGACGCGTAGGAATTCCACGCGTGGTAATTTGACGCGTAGGAATTCCACGCGTGGTAATTCGATGCGTGGTAATTCGATGCGTGGTAATTCCACGCGTAGAAATTCGACGCGTGGTAATTCTATGCGTAGGAATTCCACGCGTGGTAATTTGACGCGTAGGAATTCCACGCGTGGTAATTCGATGCGTGGTAATTCCACGCGTGGTAATTCGATGCGTGGTAATTCCACGCGTAGAAATTCGACGCGTGGTAATTCTACGCGTAGGTATTCCATGCGTGCTAATTCTACGCGTAGGAATTTCCCAATTCCCCAATTCCCAAATTTCCTATACTTTACATTTCAAAAATTTCCAAATTCCAAAATCCCCAACCTCGAAAATATTTAAACACTTTCCCAACCCACAAAAATAAACTTGCAGTCGATCCTCAGATCTTCTCTCGCGCTATGGCCATTCTCTCTAGGAAGTCTTCCCAGCCTTACACCGAACCTCACGGTGTTCTTTCTTGATATTTTTGAAAGGGAAAAATTCACAATCAATCGAACGGAACTAAATGGCAAAGAGGTAATTCGGACCGCAAATGGTTAACAGCACCAATTTCGTCGTGTTCTATTTAACCGGCGAGAATAAATTTCAATCTACAGATCTAATATAAAGGACAATGAACAAGTAGATAGGTCACACCGATACATGTATATGTACCTCTAAATAACGTAAGAGACGAGAGTACGCACTTTTGTAATAGTAGTTTTGAAAGAACGAAAAGCGATAAAAACGATAGCGTATAATTCTATATATAAATATATTATAAATATATATATATATACATAAAGATATAAAGATGAAAAGAGTTGACGCTTGATAACACCATAGTTTTCACCGACATATCCTGGTTAAACACATCCTCTTTACGTACATACTGCATACCTAGGCTCTTATCGCAAAAAACGATTACTACACGAAGGTATAAATAAGGTATTTTAATGAACAAAAAAAAAGATAACATTAATATGATTACGATTCTGATTATTTATCGTTGTTTATTATTTACATTATGATTAATAACGAGAGTATAGGATAATCGCGTAACGATGGTACAACTGAGGCAAGTATGTACTGTACATAGCTGTCACCCTCTGCCCCACCATGCGACTATATAAATATATAAATATATAAATAAACAAATAAATATATATATATTATATATATATAAATACATTTAAAAAAATGCCATTATATTGCAGAACATTAATCATTGTTGTATTAATGATTATTTTCAAATACTGTCATTATTGTTATTATTTTAACGTAGATCATTGTAATTATTATTATTATTATTGCTATTATGATTACGATTATTGTAATAATTATTAGTACCGTTATGATCATTACCATAAGATGTTACAAGAAAAAAATGAAACGCGTGTAATTTTAATTAGCGAAAGTTAGATCCTCGCTCGAAGCATCAACAGATTGGATACAGTTCTATTTTTATTTTGCATCGAGTTGGATTCTACCTCAGTTTTATTGTTACAATTATCGGAGAAAGAAACCGGGGGAAGGAATGGGGACAGTAGATGAAAAGAACATTGGCGTAAGTAGGCTGATATCGGGGTGGACTTGATCCTCTCTAGAATGCAATAGGGACTCTTTGTAATAGGGGATGTAATCTGCAATATGTGGCGATTTAATGCGTGGTAACGCGTGGTAATTCTACGCGTTGGTATTCCACGCGTGGTAATTCGACGCATGGTAATTCCACGCGTGGTAATTCTACGCGTAGGAATTCCACGCGTGGTAATTCTACGCGCAGGTATTCCACGCGTGGTAATTCCACGCGTGGTAATTCTACGCGCAGGTATTCCACGCGTGGTAATTCGATGCATAGTAGTTCCACGCGTGGTAATTCTACGCGTAGGTATTCCACGCGTGGTAATTCTATGCGTAGGAATTCCACGCGTGGTAATTCGATGCGTGGTAATTCGACGCGTAGGAATTCAATGCGTGGTAATTCGACGCGTGGGAATTCGACGCGTGGTAATTCGACGCGTGGTAATTCGATGCGTGATAATTCCACGCGTGGTAATTTGACGCGTGGTGATTCCACGCGTGGTAATTCTACGCGTAGGTATTCCATGCGTGCTAATTCTACGCGTGGTAATTCTATGCGTAGGAATTCCACGCGTGGTAATTCGACGCGTGGTGATTCCACGCGTGGTAATTCAATGCGTGGTAATTCGAAGCGTGGTAATTCGACGCGTGGTAATTCTACGCGTGGTAATTAGACACATGATATCTCTCCACATGGTAATTCACTACTCGCTAATTCAACGCAGCATAATTCGCCGCCCTATAATTCAGCGCATAACAATTCCACCCACAGTGATCTAATTCGTGATACTTCGTTGCAACAACGCGTGCCATACAACACGTGGCCATACAACGCAAAGCTATAATCCTAGTTACGCCAATGGAAATGTCTATAATTTTGGTACGTGGAGGTGTTAATTAATCGTTACGTTTAACGAGAATCGTCAAAGCTGCAGCGACCTCAGCCTGTGATAGTTACAAAGGATATTATTTAAATTAAGAATCTGCTGTGTGTCGCGTGAAACGTATAGATCGGCTATAATAATAGGTTCGACAAATCGAACTATACAATTTTTGCGATTTTTATTATGGGGATGTGTACGTTCCCGTTTTAACGTTGAGAGCTCATTACAAGTCGGACGAACACCACGGTTACGTATCGTTTTGATATTGTTGTCGATATTAGATTTTTAAATTACATTTTGTAATGAGCTTCGATTCGTATACGTATACATGCGTTTTAAGAAAGTTACGAGTAAACGAACTTTTGTTTTTTATTCGATGCGATATAGTAGGATGTAATTTGACTCGAATCGTAACGATAAATGGATATTAAGGATTCATAGATTCTTTCGATTTGTGTTGTGTTATACAGGGTGCGATACTAAATAGATATTACTGGGTGGATCTGGCTCTGCCATAAAATAAATTTATTCCTCATTTTCACGAAAGTAGGCCAAGTGCTTCATTAAATCTGAAATTGCCATAAAAAATAATAGCACGTTTTACAACCATAAAATTTCACAAAAAGAATATTATGAGCCAAGCGATTAAAAAGTAATTATTTGTACTGTCCAGACAAATACCTACTGTAATTCATTCTTCTTGGACCACCAATTTTACCGCATTCTGTATAATGCAACGTTATATGTATATTAGATCGGTGCGAAAGGTTCAGGGTTAATTTATAAATTTTAGACATACGGAACATTATTAAATTTACGAATAATTTTCAAGTTTAAGCTTTCTGAAACGACTCCTACAAGAGAGACCTTAAAAAGAAATTATTGATCATAAATTGCGTACCAAAGTTGATAGAAACTGCTTTATTGTCTCGGATTTGTGACTCCAGCTTAAAAATATGTGATAAACCTTTCGCACTAACCTGATGTTTCGTAATTTTATCTATTAGGGGTATACAAGAATTTCCATCAACTTTAGTGAAATTTGCAACGCGATATTTTTTAATTAAAAATATTTTACTACCTACAGAAATATTCAATGTTCGATTCGAAGATAATAAGTGGAGATTGCTTATTGAAAATAAGCAGAAAAGCCTTGAAAAGAGTTATTACACAACCAATTCCGAGTTAACCCATGAACGTCCAGAAGGAAACGCGCAATAAAATTAAGTGAACACAATAACACCATAAAAAGCAGGCATACTTTCCCTTTTGTATGTAAAGAAACGGTATATACTCGAACCAGGTACAAAGTAAAATAAAACGAGGTACTCAGATACAACGGACGCTAATAGGTTAATAAGTAGGTTTAAATGCGATGGAATGTTTTGCATACCCCTAATATAACCGCATGTGATAAAGGAGATAGAAGAAGGGAGTGTAAAGGTAAATGTAACGAGTGTCGTCGAGTGCTTTAACGATATAATAACGTAACAAACGCTGTGCGCTTGTGATCTTCAAGAATTTACGTGATTTATTCTTTCTTTCTGTTAAAATGATCCGTTCTATTTTTCATTGTATGCTGCGACATGTGAAAGAAACGGCTCGAACGAGCTTCCGTACAGTATGTTCCTTTATTAGGCGAGACACGCAATGATCATTTATAATTAGCTGTAATACGTACCGTCTGCCTGTAGGGCTTCGTAATAATTTTTTCAGTATATTTACTGTATTGTGATGTTAACTTAAGCCACGGGGAACGTGGGAGAATTAACTGGAGGTCGCTGTAGCAAATCCTACAGCTCTGAGTCGAGAGGATCTCACTTTCTGATTTTTTTAGCTTGTCTGAGGAATGTCCAATAAGCGGATGTCGACTATTCTCGACGAATAAGAAAATTAAGAAAAGAAATTAATAATAAAACGAAGAAGCAAAATGTACCCCGCATAATTATCTTCGAACGATGAGATGCGATGATTTGGGAACTGTACATTGTGATCAGCAAACAGACTACAATGTAGTTTGTTCGTAATTGAATGAACAAACGAAAACACTTGTGTAATAAAGTAGATATCCAAAAAAATCTTATCATAAATCGATTTCTTTTTATCCAATCTACAATTCCTCATATCTTTACCATTCTACGCGTAGAAATTCCATGCGTGGTAATTCGACGCGTGATAATTTAACGCGTAGGAATTCCACGCGTGGTAATTCGACGCGTAGGAATTCCACGCGTGGTAATTCGACGCGTGGTAATTTGACGTGTGGTAATTCGACGCGTGGTAATTCGATGCGTGGTAATTCGATGCGTGATAGTTCCACGCGTGGTAATTCGATGCATGATAGTTCCACGCATGGTAATTCGATGCGTGGTAATTCGACGCGTGATAATTCAACGCGTGGTAATTTGACGCGTAGGAATTCCACGCGTGGTAATTCGATGCATGATAGTTCCACGCATGGTAATTCGATGCGTGGTAATTCGACGCGTGATAATTCAACGCGTGGTAATTTGACGCGTAGGAATTCCACGCGTGGTAATTCGATGAGTGGTAATTCGATGCGTGGTAATTCGACGCGTGGTAATTCGACGCGTGGTAATTCGATGCATGGTAATTCGATGCGTGATAGTTCCACACATGGTAAATCTCCGCGTGGTAATTCGACGCGTGGTAATTCGATGCATGGTAATTCGATGCGTGATAGTTCCACGCATGGTAAATCTCCGCGTGGTAATTCGATGCGTGATAGTTCCACGCGTGGTAAATCTCCGCGTGGTAATTCGATGCGTGATAGTTCCACGAGTGGTAAATCTCCGCGTGGTTATTCGACGCGTAGCGATCTAAAACTTCTTAAAAATATAACATATCCATGAAGATATAACATGTACTCGTTCCTCCTATTTCGTCCAATTTATTTTATAACACCATTACACAAAATATTTGTCTTATTCCATCTCAACATCGACAACAGCATCCTCGACAACAACCTGCTCCGACGTCACCGGAGCCTGCACCGTAGGCAACGGGTCAGGAGACCGAGTGTAAGTATTACTGGTTAAATGTTCTTTAAAATATTCACCACCCCTCTCTTCGTACTCCTTCTTGCTTACTAAATATTCCGGGAGGTTTCCATTCAAGCCAAAGTCCCTAGCACCGTACCACGCGTCTATGCTGGAGTTTTTGGCGATGTTTATTTGAAAATTGGAACCGAATGGCCTGATTTCGCGTAGTTCGCGATTCAGTCTCTCTAATAGGCCGGGAAATTTTGTTGGACCACCGGTGAGGAATATGTTTCCTACGAGACGAGATTGTAATTCTGGTGGGTATAGTTTTAAGACGAATTCGATTGTTTCAGCAATGCCTGCTTCTACGGAACCGATCATGGATGGTTGGAATAATATTTCTGGAGCTCTTAGGCATTCTACTCCTACGTGTAACTGATGAGTTTCTCCGGGGACTATGGGGACGTTTGATCCAGCTCCGTCGAATTCTGGATCGTGGTGGCGTAACACGTCTTCTAGTTCAAGCAGCTTTTCTTGTTCTAGCTCTGAATCTGAATCTCCACCTTCCTGTATCAAAATATGTAATACTGCTTTGGATTACTGGGTAACTCTTCTAATGTGGTTAATAGGTCAATGATCCTAAGAACCTACTAAGAAACTACTTAGAATAAAGACTGAAAAATAAAAGTATATACAAACCCTATTAATAACTTTATAAACATCCCAGTCTTCATCCCTCATACCAAAATCATCATCACGTTTCTCTTTTCTTGCTAACTGGCTTATTATACGCATTCTTTCTTGTGCAGCTGCTGTTCTGCGTTTTGCCATATCTTGTCTACGCTGTCTCTTCGCCATGCGCTTTTCTAATATTTCTTGCCTAAGGTATGTCAAAAATTGTATTTCTGTATTATACTAAAAATAAAAATTGCATTACCTTTTCTTTCTTACACCCGCTATCCACTCATCAAAATCTTGTTGATCTTTTGGTTGTAAACTTGATTTGATTTTTGGCTTCTGTTCTTCCATCGTGATATTTTCCTCTTGCGAATTAGCCGCTACTATTTTTTGTCTAGTTCTTTCTACCTTGGCTTGCAAGTTATTAATCATTTTTATCAAATCCGCTTCATTCGCTAGTGAGTAAGTTTTTAACGCTTGATCAAATTCGTCTGTTTCACCTTCCTCTAATAGATCTTGGACGGCTAACAATTGATTCAGCTGCTCTTCGTCTTCTGCCAACTATAAATAATTACTTCAAGATCTTAATACAAATGTAATTAATTTCTTTTATTTATAAAAACACTTACTCTCTCTTCTCTTTTCCTTGCATTTATTTCCATTAATCTCCTAGCTAACTCGCGTTTTCTCTCTTTCTGTTGTTCTACAGTCAAACCAGGAGCATTTGCAGGAGCAATGTAAGGTAATTGTACCCTCAATACATTTGCATCGTAATGATCTGGGTCTGCCCATTTAGAAATTTCCTCTTGATAATTTAAAGCTATCGTTGAATGTTCATGAATTAATTCCTGCAAAATAAGAAGATAAGCATTTGGATATATAAAGAGAAGGATGTAAGATGTACAGACCTCTGCTCGACTAGGTGTTATAGCATTCACATGCACTGGATATTTAAGCTGAAGTAATCTGTGCATGTAAGATGTAATATGATATCCACCAACATTGATCCTCCTTGAATTAACAGGGTCTGCTTTACCATCTAATATAGGTATTATATGAGTAGTATGGTATCCAATACTAATTATTAAACCATCTGGAGGACAGTTGTTGTGTTGGTATGAAAATAAACAATCTACTCCATATGCAATTGCAGGTACATTATAACATTCGAATAAAAGTTCTGCCATCACTAAAAGAAATATAATTAGTAAATAAATCTCAGTCTGTAGCAAAGTACAGTATCAAATGTATCTTACAATTTCTTGAATAGTTAGGATTAAGAAATGCTTCAGTTAAGATAATTGGATGATTTACTGCTCCATCTGTATCTATTCCCATATGAGTGAAAGTGTAATCAAATATTTGTTCCTGGGCTTCAAAGTGAGTTACTACATTCCGGTCAAATTGTGTTTTTAACTGGAATCTGACAGCTTCAATGTTTGCTATGTCATTTCCAACCTGAGGTTCTCCATCCTTTTTACCACGTTCTTTTCTTGGCTTTGCAATAAGATTTTTAAATATTAACTGAGGTTCTTTCTCCGTTGCCCATCCAACCCTACAGTTGTATGATCCTAATACAAAACATTCATTAATTACATTTAAAATACATACATCAAACTAGTACACTTGTCTAACCATTATCAATAACAAGAGGTGTTGCTTCAGTTTTTACTCTCTCTGGGTAAGGATGAATTATGTCTGGAACTGCTTTTACATCTTTCAATTCTAGAATCTCCATTTTATGTAAATTATTAGTCTTTGTTAAAAACTGATATTAGTATAAAATGCGCAAATCTGTTGTTTCTCTGGAAAAATGTCAGCCAAGGGGAACAAGTTCTACCCGCAATAACGTTTACACATCAGTATATATCTAACCTATAAAATTCATTTTCGAAATGGATAAATAAAATTGTCGCAAATACATCTCTACTTCTAAAATCAAGTACTAATTTGCTTTACAATGTTTAACAAATGTAAACATGTCGAGAAAGTCGGAAATTGCAAAAATTTGTATTTGATATTTATTTCTATTAGTTCATACTTTTCAATGCTAGAGGGCTAGGCTTTTTTTGGTCCATCATGGAGCCAAGAATAAAAGGAGCCTGTAAAAATGATTTTTAGGGACTTCAAGAAAATTTTTGGCGATCTTATGTTATTCCTAATATCACTGATGATAGTATAAATGCAATATTAATAAAAATATAACATATTAATCAGTAAAATCGCTAAAAATTGAGTTTTTTCAAAAATTGAACATGTGGCGCCATCTCTCCGGCGAACGGGGTGAACTACACGTATTTGGAGCTGGTGTTTCATTAGTTCTACAGATTGCCGTTAGGGGGCGTCTCAGGTGGCGCCGCCTAGTGGCAGTGTGAGGAACTAATGAAGGTGCTGTTCGAAATACGTGTAGTTCACCCTGTTCGCCGGAGAGATGGCGCTAGTAGTTATAATTTTTTTATCGGATTTAGTTAATATTGAATTTTTGCTCTTAATACGTAATAATAAATGTCAAATTGCTTTGGAAAGCAATAGTAATTAGTATATATTTAGTATTTTATATGATATAAATATTTTAATTTAGGAAAAAGTTCAATTTTTAGTTTTGACAGTTTGACCCTTGTTCATTAGATGGCGATAGGAGTTTAGTTTGCAGACTGTTCGCGCGAATATTAATTTTAAAATACATGTTACAAAACGGAACCCCAAAATGCACTTTGAAATTTCAGTATTTGTCAGATTTGACATTTAAGAATTTTGCGATTCGTTCGTTTCAACACTGAAATTTTAGAATTCGTCAGATTCGATGTTTTGGAATTTTTAAATTTGTCAGATTTGACGTTTTGGATTTTTGGACTTTGTCAGTTTTGACACTTTGAAATTTCAGTACTTGTCAGATTCAACACTCTGAAATTTCAGAACTAGTCAGATTGGACATATTGGAATTTTTAAATTCATCAATTTCAACACTTTGTAATTTCCAAATTTAACAGATTCGACGTTGTGAAATTCCAAAATGTCAGATTCGGCATTTCGAAATTAGGCAATTGAGAAATCTGGAACAAAGCAGTTCAGCTATAGCAGCCGTTCTCCAAACTTCGAAAGTGGCCGAACGTCCATCGAACCAGGAAGACTGTCGGCGAAATAGAAAAGAATCCGGACGAGATCGCGGCAGAATCGGCACACGATTTTCTCGCGGGAGAAGAGCAGCACGGCGATGGGCCGGAATTCATGAAACGAATGTTCCTGTTCGTTCGATCGAGCGAGGCGATAGCGAGGCTTACGATTTACCGTCATTCTCGCGGATCGGCGAGCAACGGTCACAGATAGAGAACCCTCTGAATCGTAGCACCCGATAGAGCCGCGGTTGCGTTATGTTGCCGCTAATTTGGATTTATGTTCGCATTCGCACGTCCTGCTACGTCTCTCAACACCTCGCGCCGCCACCGACAGATCTTCGATTGGGGGGCCCTCTTTTTCCACTTTTTGCAGAAAAATCAGGGGCCCGTTGGTTGTATCGAGCCGCGAGAAGCCGCGATCACGGAATCGGTAACGAGCGAACGTCGCGAGGATGATGGATGGTCGAGAACGCCTTTAGCCTTGTTTCTTCGTGTTCCCTGATACGTGAAATTCGATAAACTGTCAGCAGATGTTATCTCGCATTACACGTAAACGTCGACGGGGCTAAAATCATGCTATATGTGAGAAAAACCTGCCAAATGCGCTATGATCTAGGCTGCGTGCGCTAGGAAATTGGTCCGCCATTTTGAGCTAAACCGGAGCTCACTTGGCGTTAAAATTTAAATATCTTTTTCAATTTTCGTAATAGCGTTAGAGTTAATCAAAAAATATTTGTATGACAAATATTCTGATTATTCTGAGTATCGTAAAATATTGGTGTCGTATTTATTTTTACTTTAACATGTTCAATTCTAACAATATACATACTATATGTACTTATTTATTTGGTCTATGTACCTGGCATTGAAATAAATAAGAATCATTGATTCATCAAGTCGCTTTAACTAATCACTGAATTTATAGACGTAAAAGTAAGTTCACAATTATTTCGATCAATAAAAAATTGTAAAATGAAACAGCAATTTTCTAAAGTTAGATCTTAACAAGGTTCCATTAAGACAATAACAGAAATGGTTTTTGAGTTCCACGTTAATTTGAAATTTTTTGCTGAGCATTTGTGGAAGCTCATCGTCACATGCAAAGTAGCGAAGGGACGAGGAGCAGAAGGTAGGTAAACTTGGAGTATCGACGCGCAAGGAATTAACCATGGGGTCAAAGGGTTAAAACGATAAGTGGGAAGGTTGTAACGGGGGTGGGGATTAACCTTCTTCCGATGGAAAGATGAGATACACAGGATCTCGCGACGGATAAAGACGAAGAAGATTAATCGTCTCGGATGGCTTTGCGATCGGCAGCTATCGAGCAGTCTCGGATTATGAGTTTTCAGGGCCTGTGTCTATCAAATCTTTAGAGAACTTAAAACTTTTGGAGATAGAAATATATCTTTATTATGAGACTTAGAAGGTACATACAATTTTTACAATTTAAGAGGAAGATAAAAATATATTTTTATGATGGAACTTAAGTGGAGAACAAAAGTTTAATGAAACTTACAGTGATAACATAAATCTTCAGCAGTAATAATTTACAAAATATACTCTATTTATAAATAAATAATTAGAAGAAATACATGAAGAGTTGGAGCTTTTTATTTATGGACATCGTACTTTATACAGTAGGTTCATTATTAAGAATTTTAACATCACTTTGTATATTGCATATTATATCAATAAAATTATGTCAATACTATGTTAAGTAACATTGGAACTATCGAAATTTTATTTCTATATAAAAATGAAGTCTACAAACTCAATCCTTTTCCTTCCATTTTGATTCGTCCCTGTCGCGAATAAATATTATAAACGACCGCCCGTTTAATACCCCCAGTGATTACGGTTACCGATAATCATCGTACTTGACCGAAGAAACCCGTTTGGAAAATTGCGAAACCCACTGACAATAATATTTCACGTTTGTCCGCCGGCATCACCGACTTCCATTAATAATTACTCAATCAGCGTCCGAGTCGGTGATGATCATCTACTTTTGGTATTCAGTATTTTTCATTTTTATCTTGGCACATCGATAACACGATGGTTCTCATTTGACCGTGCTATACGATAAATACAGTAAGTCATAGATTTTATATTTGGAGTATTAAATTGGATGAAAATGTTTGTCAGTTTGTTATGAGAACTGAAGTTGGTTTGAATTTTGCCGCCGCGCGAGCTCCGGTTTAGATCAACATGGCGGAACGTTTAACATCTGTGATCAGTAGCGATCACCTCGCACTTTTTTTTGTATGTAGGATGATTATAGGGCTCTGTTAAGGGTTAATGAGAGTCATTGTATATTATACTTGATAGCATATTGTAGTATTATTATAAAATAACCTTTATTGTACTACTATTATATTATTATACTACATACTACTGTAGTATGTACTACACTGTACCAGGGATATTGTATTAATTTATTGTCTACGCTATAATTATTGACTCATTAAGGATATTTTAAAGAAAATGCTGTACCAGGGATATTGTATTAATTTTATTAGGGTCTACGCCACAATTATTGACCCATCACGAATATTTTAAAGAAACTACAATTAAACACATCATTTAAAAAAATTATACAAAATTATACCGAATAAAATTCACAGAATTTTGATAAAAGAGTTCTCCATCGAGTTACAATTTTTTAAAGAACCACGTCAATCAATTTTTTCCTGCTTGCAAAGAACTGAGGTATCGTCGAGTAAACAGAGGTCACCGACGGTTTAGTTCGTTTTATATCACGAGCCTTCCTCTTACACCTTATTATCCGGCCATAGACGTGTTCACCGGTCTTTCTCCTTACCCTTTCTAACAACCTTGTCCCGCGAGAATGTAATCGGTCCCAAGGATGCCGCGAACCTGAAGAGGAAGAGAGGTCGATAGGTTAAAAGGGTTAAGAAAGATAGAACTAATTGCTCGGTAAGTAATATCTCATAGAAATACGCGCGGTTACACCGATGGGGCGGTGGGGGATTAATAAAAATCGCCAGCCTCATTTATTCCGAGCCGTTTAATTAAACACTTCGCGAAGATATTAATTCAATCCCGTCCGTTGTCCTTTAATCAGCGCCTTAATACGTGCCGGTATTTATCGAACGACGGTTTTTATCCGAGATGGAACGAGTTTTTACTCCCAGAACTATTTAATTATGCGAGACTCGTACGCGATTTTATTTATGCGGTAGGTCCACTTAAACTGTCGATCATATATTTATCAGCGCGTGCAATTTGAATATTGCTAATGGTTGTTATGGTATTTGCGATGATTACTCGGGTATTTAGTTAATTTACAGGTTTGAGGAATTTATATTATTGATTTATTAATTTATGATGGGGAAACGGAAAGCTACCGATGGCAACACGTGAGGTGGCGCGTGAAGAGAAGTGTTTAGGGGCTTCAGGTGGTTAGAATAAAAAAATGCACGCTTAGACTGGAAGTTTTAAGACTAATAAGACTTCTTTTAGTTTAGGTCACGCACCAACTCATGGGTTGACATCTGTAGATGCATTGAATTATTATAGCAGTCTAATATACAGGGTGTCTCACAACTACTGTAAGAGCTGAAAAGGGGTGGTAGCTGATTCTGAACAATTTTTTGTTCCTCCTACCAATTGCCTCACCTACCACTCCTTTTCAGCTCTTACAATAATTGTGGCACACCCAGTACATAGCAATCTATATAAAAAATTATGTATTACATTCTGTATACCAATTATCTATTCCATCTCTCATATTTACCATAAAAATTAAAAAGTGATTAAAGCTAAATTTAAGTACCTGTAAACCTTGAGCTATAAAATTGAGTCAAACTAAAAATATAAAATTGAGAAATATTACAATATAATAATGTTGAAGATATTTTTCATCGCTTAATTTAAAAATAGCTCATAATTTACCGAAGATGTCAATTAAATTTTTACGTTGACGTGTGCCCGTCTGGAATCTACAAAAAGTTCAGAAGATCTTTAGGTAACCCGAAGGAAAAGTGGTTCCTCATTGTGGTACAAAATTTACGATGTGCCGTGTTTTTCATAGGGATAGCTACTGGGCAAAATAGCTCGTCGATTAGAATTGCAAATCAAGTAGCTACCGTAATCAAAATAGTGGCTTTAAAAATAGAACTGATTTAAGGTTTTGAGAAAAAAGGAACGGGAGAAAATGTGTGTTTTAGGTGTTCGTTTGTAATGTTGGGTTGTGAGGATTTTAGGGGAAAATGTATAGGGTGTTCTATTCAAAGGGAATTTGGAAATTTGGGAGGTGAGAAATTTAGGAAATTTTGGGAATTTGGGAAATTAGGGAATTTGGGGAACTTGGGGAATTTGAGAAATTTAGGAAATTTAGGGAATTTAGGGAATTTGGGGAACTTGGGGAACTTGGGGAACTTGGGGAACTTGGGAAACTTGAGGAATTTGAAAATTTGGAAATTTGGAAGTTTGAAAATCTGTAAATCTGGGAATATAGAAATATAGAAATTTGGAAATTTGGAAATTTGGAAATTTGAAAATTTGGAAATTTGGAAATTTGGAAAATAGGAAATTTGGAAAATAGGAAATTTGAAAATTAGGCAATTGGGAAATTGGGAAATTTGGAAATTGGGAAATTAGGCAATTTGGAAATGGGGAAATTGGGAAATTTGGATATTTGGAAATTTGGAAATTTGGAAATTTGGAAATTCGGAAATTCGAAAATTTGGAAATTTGGAAATTTGGAAATTTGGAAATTTAAAAATTTGGAAATTCAGAAGTTTATTATCTTGCAAACCTATAAATTTGCAAACTTTCTCAATACTTTCAAAATAATTAATTCAGAATTTGAACCTGATAAATTACAAAAACTTGCAAACTGAAACTTAAAAAAAGTCTAAATCCTCAAATCCTCAAATTCTCCTTCTAACCTAAATTTGTAGAATTATTTAGAGAATTCAGAATATACTTATCGTTTCGTTATCCTGTGCTACCTCGTGACTCGAAGTAGTTAGAGGTTAGGGTTAGAGCAACGAGCTAAAACGAAAGGTCATCGTGTGTAGAACGGTGAACCTGTTCTTTATGAGACAATGTTGCTCACGTATTGCTTCCTCTCTCCCATTTAATTAAGCAAAAACCTACCACGAATTTGTTGAAACAACATTTTTGCCATGTACCGTTTTTCTCATCACTGAAAAAATAAAAAAATTAAATATCTTTCGAAATAATGAAAATCAATTACAAACACTCCAATACTATGTACTCCATTTATCTTTTGCTTTAAATTAATCAGAATGAGCTGTTAGTGAATACATGATGCACTGTGAAGGACCGATGTCTCGTAAGAAATTGTCAAAAATAAATTTGTGACCACGAAGCGTGCAAATCACTAGGGAGATTCGCTAGGAAAGTATCGCGGAAAGTATCGGTCGTCGTCCGCCAACGTCTGTAATCTAGAGCCGTAACCATTTGGTCGATTAGGGTTACGGAAAGAGAGGGAGGGGGCAAAAAACCGACAGAAAATGAAATACGGATTACAGTGGTTGTCCGAGCAGGATAATGACTAGTAATGATGACCTTAGTCAGCATTCTTGCTACCACGCGGTCCGGATCAAATTTTTCTTTTTTTCACACCCGCATCTTCGGGCATTTTCGTCCAAAGTTGATATTCTTTTCTATGATTTAGGGTTTGCAAACTACATTTCCAAATTTAGAAACTTTTCGATTCCCAAAATTTCTAAATTTTCAAATTTAATTCCTCGATTCGCAAATTTTTACGCCTTTCAATTTATAAATTCCAATTCTAAATTCCCCAAATTATCAAGTTTCCAAATTTCCAAATTTCTAAATTTCTAAATTTCCAAACTTCCAATTTTCCAATTTTCTAATTTCCAAATTTCTAAATTTCCAAACTCCCAAATTTCCAAATTTCTAAATTTCCAAACTTCCAAATTTCCAAATTTCTAAATTTCCAAATTTCCAAATTTCCCCATTTCCAAATTGCCTAATTTCCCAATTTCCAAATTTCCAAATTTCCCAATTTCCCAACTTCCCAATTGCCTAATTTTCCAATTTCCTAATTTCCAAATTTCCAAATTTCCAAATTCCTCAAATCCCCCGAATTCTCTAATTTCCCTAAATTCCCTAAATCTCCAACGTCCCCAATTTCCCAAATACCCCAAATTCCTACCAGCACAGAGAGTTAATATTTCTACGGTTATTAAAATAAGTAAATTTCTTTAGAATTCTAACACAAACCACTATCATAATTAACCACATAACTATTATTTCCGACTCTATCATCGATTGTCCATTTATCGTCACGCACACATCGCCACTTTTCAAGAGGATAATAAGATCGAACCGAGGACATTTTCTTTTCTCTTTTTCATTCTCTTCTCTGCCAGGTATCCGATCATCGTTCGGCGTATTTATTTACCGAGCCACGATCGATCTCCGAATCGGCGCGACAATGCTTGTCGCCCGTAATGAATCTTGCTTGTCGCATAATGAGAGCATAAATTATGCGCTTCTCTCGTACAACGAACCTCCTCTCTTTCTCTCCTTGCTTCGTTTCACCGTGGGCTTCGCAATAAATTCTATGCTATAAGATCCTATATACTTGCTCCCTCGCGTACTCTCCTCTTTCTGTTATACCTCTTCTCTCCATCTTTATTTCGTCTGGGTATCTCCTCGTCCAATTTCCTTTTCGATAAACGATTTACATTATAATTACATTTATTATAATTTGGATCGATGGTTTTCTATTATTAGTGTGCTAGAGAAAATTTTTGGTTGATTTTAGTTTTTGGTGTACTATTTTATTCAGAAGTTATATGAATAAGTTTTGAACATAATTACATATATTTATAAGTGGTTTAATTAATGTTAGTGTATCTACGGGGTGAAGTTTAATCTACTAATGCAAGTCTCCTTGAACACTTCTCACTGCAAAATTGACTTTTATATGACCTTCGTGTGTTCACCAATCAGACTAGTTACACGAAATTGTTTCTCTGTCAGAACAAGACCACTCTAAGAAGAAATTCTCAATTTAACTGTATCTCATTGACTCAGTTATATCTTGTTTACTGAAAAAAACACCAGTCAACCATTATCTACCTGAGACATTAATAAGCATATTCATGAATTTATATCTTATCGATGCATTTACAGTGTATAGAATCTGTCGGAGAGATAAAAACTCTCAAAGTGTCTGCATTGTTATTTGAAACGTCCCTCACCAACCCATTCGCAATCCCTTGAATCTACCAAAGAGACAGAGATAGTCATCAAGAATTGCTTGAAGTCCTCAGGAAAGTCCTTAATTGCTCAAAATATTAGTAAATTCCTCAAATGAAATTCACCTCATCGACTGATGTAGCTTGAATCTATCGAAGAGACAAAAACAGCTATCTATATCTCCCTACAAGAAAATCTGACACTCTCAAAATCTCTGCATTCTCAAGTGTTCCTAACTACAATAGCTTGAATCTACCAAAGAAACAGTCCTCCAATCTCCCCAAAATCTATCTAAAATCTACCCTAAATTCCTCAATTGAAATACACTTCATCGACTGATATACCTCGAATCTATCGAAGAGACAAAAACTGCTATCTACATCTCCCTACAAGAAAATCTGAAACTCTCCACATCTCTGTATTTTCAAGTGCTCTTAACTACAATAGCTTGAATCTATCAAAGAAACAGTCCTCAAATCTACCCAAAATACTAATAAATTCCTCAACTGAAATACACCTCATCGACTGATATATCTCGAATCTATCGAAGAGACAAAAACTGCTATCTACATCTCCCTACAAGAAAATCTGAAACTCTCAAAATCTCTGCATTCTCAAACGTCCCTAACCAAAATACCTTAAATCTACCAAAGAAACAGTCCTCAAATCTCCCCAAAATCTACCCAAAATCTACCCTAAATTCCTCAACAGAAATACACCTCGATGTACCTCGAATCCATCGAAAATTTCAGCAACAAAGAGGTAAGAATCCTTACTAGATTAATTTACGTTCATCCCTTATCTCCGTGGTTTCCCATCAATTTCCCCGTTCTCATTATCCGAGGCTATGAGTAAAAAGCAGCCCCGTCTTTCGAATACTTGTACCTTTTTGCGAGTTTTTCCTCGTTCCCTGGTGGCACCTATCGTCCCTAGGATCTCATTGTTCGTCCTCGTTCCTCTCGTTTACGCTCGGCTATAAGGTGCTCGCGGTTCACGTGAAGGTGTATCGGCGCGTGTTCGGCCGCGCTCGAACGGGCTCGTATATATTTACCTGGCAATTAGTTTTGCGGAGAATGTTGTTGTCCTTGGTCGTACGGACACACGAGCAATCCCGCTCGTTTGCGGGGGTGTCCCCTTCTGCACGGCAGTCTCTATATCGCGCTCGAACATACCCGGACGGCTTCTCCAGGAGGTGCAAAACGGGCGCAGGTGCAATGCCTTCTTCGATACTATGCCTCTTCAAAATTTTCCGTGTCTCACGCTAAACAATTATCTTACTTGGTAATATACAAGCAAAATCATTTGGTAGAAATTTTTGATGAAATTAAAAATATGAAAATGGATTATCAAAATTATTTTTGTAACTTTGTTGATTTCTGATGTTGTTTGAAGAAAATGTTTAAAAAAATACTTAACAAGATTGATACAGGATTTATCAAAGTACTTGACAAAATAATTCATAGAGAATATGTCAAAGTGTCTGACAAAATAATTGAGGAAAGACGTATCAAAATTGTTGACAAAATAATTCATGTAAAATATATCAATGTGTGAGACAAATTTATTGATGCAAAATAATTGATGTACAATACATTAAAAATTTGACTAAATAATTTATACAAAATACAATTAATATGATAAAAATAATTTATACAATGTATATCAAAATGCTTGATGAAATAATTGTTATAAAATGTGACAAAATAGTTGTCAAAATAATTTATACAAAGTACATTCAAATCTTTGATAAAATAATTGATACAATGTATATCAAAATACTTGATGAAATAATTGTTATAAAATTGGACAAAATACTTGTCAAAATAATTCATACAAAGTACATTAAAATCCTTAATAAAATAATTGATACAAGATTTATGAAAATTCTTGATAAAATCATTAACAAGAAGATGTATCAAAACTCTTAATAAAATCAATAGCATCAGATTTATCAAAATTCTCACCAAAACATCATAAAATTTATAAAAATTCTTAACAAAACAATAAAATAAAAAATTAACAAAAATTCCTTCCAAAATAATATATAACAAAAAGTATATAAAAATCTTTGAAGAGCATTTTACAAAAGAAAAAATCAAACCTCAAAAAGAGAAAATAAATACAAAGTCCCCGAAGAGAAACTGTGCTCACAGTGAGCAGCAGACGTACGATGCATCGAATGATACCTGGAGCTAATCATTTTTAATTTGTCGGTTATCGAACCGTTATCTCGAGCAGCGTTAAAACAGGCACGATACCGATTTTTCTCGATGCACGGTTAAACGCATCCACGTTTAAATTACATCTGCTTAAGAGTGTCGGCCACGGGACCGCTCTCAGATCGCGAAACAATGGCGGACCGATAAAATAACTGGAGGATTCATTTATTCTACCGTAACTATACGTGCCTGCTCTCTCATAAGACTAACCTAAGGATCAGTGACGCGCAATCGTTGGGCCAAAATTTTAGACCAGAATATTTCAATAATTATTTATAACCTTTTTCGCTTGAAACAATTTTTTTTTATTTTGAAGAATGCGATTCAAGAATATTTTCTGCATAAATTCTACGATTAATTTAAAATAATTTTGCTTGTAAATTAAAATAATTCTCGCGTAATACTCTTGAAGTAATAGTCATTTTATGACTTAAGAGAAGTAATTCGTAATGGAAGCGAAGTATTAAAGCTTGCGTAGTAATTTTGCGCACCACTGTTCAATCGACAGCGACGAAAAGTATGTTGCCCTCTGTTCTCCATCTACTTTGGTCAGTTACTCCCCTTTAACACCACGGTACTACTTTTCTGCCAGCGATTCAAGCACGATAGATCGAAAGGGAAGAGCGGAACGGCTCCGGCGTCGATCCATCCGTTCTCTTTTTGCTCGTCCCTCCTCTATCCGTCGCCTCTTCCTTCCTTCCTGGAGGGTTGGCTCGGACTTTTTCGCCCGGAATCTCGGCGAGAGTCGGAGGTAACGGAGATACGCGGTACGAGGTGTTGTTGCAACAAGGTGTTAGATTAATTGTACGATTAAATCGTCGTAAATCTCGAAAAGGGACGCCCACTGCCCTCGTGTGGCCGCCCTCTTTGCTTCTCGCGGAGATGATCGAGCGAGAGCAACGAAAGATGTATCGGTCGGAATAAAACAGAGTGAGAGAGGAGGAGAAGAGAGGAGCTCGACGTTTTCAGGCCGATACGAATCTTTATGGCGAGGAGATCCTCTCGCCATCCTCGCGTACAGTCAACTGCAAATCTGGATTCCCTAGGGAATGTATAAGGACGAATTTTTGAAATCTGGGGATTTTCAGATAGGGGGGTTTGGAAATTTGAGGATAGCTAGGGTTTCAGAGGTATTTGAGGATCTCAGAGATTTGGTAGTCGAGTGATTTGAAAATCTAAGAATTTGGGGGGTTTAGAGATTTGGGGATCTTGGGATTCGGGGATTTAAGGAATTCGGGAGATTGGGATTTGGGGAGAGTGGAATTTGGGGATCTTGGGATTTGGGGAGAGTGGGTTTTGGGGGATCCTGGGATTTGAGGAGATTGGGATTTGGGGAGAGTGGGTTTTGGGGATCTTGGGATTTGGGGACATTGGAATTTGGGGATCTTGGGATTTGGGGAAAGTGGGATTTGGCTATCTAGGGAATTTGGGGTCTACAGAATTCGTGAATCTTGGGATTTGGGGAGAGTGGGTTTTGAGGATCTTGGGATTTGGGGATTTTGGGATTTGGGAAGATTGGAATTTGGGAAGAGTGGAATTTGGGGAAAGTGGGATTTGGCTATCTAGGGAATTCGGGGTCTACAGAATTCGGGAATCTTGGGATTTGGGGAGAGTGGAATTTGGGGAGAGTGGAATTTGGGGAAAGTGGGATTTGGGAATCTAGGGAATTCGGGGTCTACAGAATACGGGAATCTTGGCGATTGGGGAGAGTGGAATTTAGGGAGAGTGGAATTTGGGGAAAGTGGGATTTGGGAATCTAGGGAATTCGGGGTCTACAGAATACGGGAATCTTGGGGATTGGGGAGAGTGGAATTTAGGGAGAGTGGGATTTGGAAATCTGGGGAATTCGGGGTCTATGGAATTCGGGAATCTTGGGATTTGGGAATCTAGGGAATTCGGGTTCTATGTAATTCGAAATCTAGGAAATTCTGGATATAGAAAATTCGGGATCTAGGGAATTCGGAACGTAGAGAATTCAGAATCTAGGGAATTCGGTGATCTATGGAATTCGGGGAAGTAGCGAATTCGGGGATCTAGGGAATTGGTCGATGTAGAGATTTGGAATTCATACAATTATGAATATAGAGAATTTAGGCATTTTGAAAATTAGAAATTTAGGAATTTAAAGATCTGAAAATTTGAAGGTCTAGAGATTTAGAAGTCTTGGAGCGTCTCGTTTATTTAACGCGATTCGATTATAATTTTTGAAAACATCCATACAAATTATGATGTTTCCAGTTCCTCGTTAGTGGCGTCAATTTCTCCATGATTTAATTCCATCCGCGATAGCCGCAAAAACATTTTATAATCGTGACGAGGCACTCGAATTTATCCTCGATTAGGTTCGCATAATTTCTGGACTTTCACTCGCCCACAATTTCAAACTGCTTTCGCTTTTTCTTTTCAGACATGGTTGTCTGTTATGGAGGTAACGCTTGAGCAATTCTATGATTTTCAGATTTTTTAATTATTCAATTTAAATTTGAATTGCAGCATTAAAACATGAAATCTAGAAAATTAGAAAATTTAAAAGTTTGAAAATTAAAAATTATAAAAAATTAGAAAATTTAAAAGCTTGAAAATTAGAAATTAGAAAAACTTGAAAATTAGAAGTTGCTAAATGAAAAAATTTAAAAACTTGAAAATTAGAAAATATGAAAACTTGAAAATTAGAAAATATAAAAACTTGAAAATTAGAAAATGTAAAAACTTGAGAATTAGAAAATATAAAAACTTGAAAATTTAAAAGCTTGAAAATTAGAAAATTAGCAAATTCAAAAGCTTGGTAATTTGACATTTCACAAATCTAAAAACACAGAAATATAAAATAAAAAAGAATCACGAATGTACAAATTAGGAAAGCAGCAAACACAGAGTGGCCCACTAAAAATCCAACGCAAGTTTCATCCCACAAGTTTCACGAGCATAAATTTTCGAATCAAGAAATTGCTCATCCACGCAAACCTCGGTGACCGTTTTATTCTCGAAATATATCAAAGATCGGAACAACGAATTCGAGATTAATGGGCTTTTTATGCACTCGAGCATTATTGAGTAACAGAGCAACAATAAAAAGAAGGCCATAAACCGAACGAAGGTTGAATAGGATCCAAATTTATAACATTAAATTCGTGTCCTTCGATCGTCATTAAAGTACCGGTTGCGAAACGTTTACGAGGTGAGGCAAGGTTTAAATGAAAATGCACTTTTTGGTGGTTTTGCAGCACGTTTTTTTTTATTATTTTTTTTCCTTTTATCTCTGCTTCGTGTTAGTATCTCGCTTCCAAATCCTGACAGCAAGAACGTCGGCATACGATAAAAAATATGCGTGTACATACATTGACCGGTATCACGTGTTACGCCGTCGATGAGTGTACCGATGTCAACACATAAGTTGGCGCCTGATGTTAACAGTAAGTAAGAGAAGCTGTATTCGTAAGCATTTAGAGTTTTATATAGGGAAATGAGAATAAGGATAATAATGACAATGATAGTCACAAAAATAATGACAAGGATAATGACAATAATAAGGACAAGAATAATGACAAGGATAACTAACTGTTGAACTGCAAGTAGCACTATATCGATCACTTGACAGACGTTTGAAGAATGTCATTGCTTTTGGGATAAATTGGTGTGCGTGACTGTGAGAGTCAATTGTTCTACTGTTGAAAATTTCATTTGCAATCTCTCGAACTTGCAGTCTTCTGAATTTGGGATCTACCGAATTTACAATCTTCCGAATTTGGGATCTTTCGAATTTGGGATCTTCCGAATTTGGGATCTACCGAATTTCCAATCTTCCGAATTTACAGTCTTCCGAATTTTGCAATCTTCCGAATTTGGGATCTTCCGAATTTGGGATCTACCGAATTTCCAATTTCCCGAATTTCCAATCTTCCGAATTTCCACTCTTCCGAATTTGCAATCTTCCGAATTTGGGATCTACCGAATTTCCACTCTCCCGAATTTGCAATCTCCCGAATTTGCAATCTTCCGAATTTGGGATTTACCGAATTTCCAATTTCCCGAATTTCCACTCTCCCGAATTTGCAATCTCCCGAATTTGCAATCTTCCGAATTTGGTATCTACCGAATTTCCAATTTCCCGAATTTCCAATCTTCCGAATTACCAATTTCCCGAATTTCCAATCTCCAGAATTTCCACTCTCCCAAATTTGCAATCTCCCGAATTTGCAATCTTCCGAATTTCCAGTCTCCCGAATTCGGAATCTCCCGAATTTGCAATCTTCCGAATTTGCAATCTCCCGAATTCGGAATCTCCCGAATTTGCAATCTCCCGAATTCGGAATCTCCCGAATTCGAAGTCCCCCGAATTTGCAATCTCCCGAATTCGGAATCCTCCGAATTTGCAATCTCCCAAATTTGGGATCCCCCGAATTTGCAATCTCCCGAGTTTGGGATCCCCAGAATTTGCAATCTCCCAAATTTGAAATCTCCCGGATTCGAAATCCCCCAAAATTCGCAATATCCCAAACTTACAATCTCCCAAATTTACAATTTCCCAAACTTGCCATCTCCCGAATTCGCAATTTTGCAACCTCGAATTCTTCCGAATTTCCAAAAATGTGACCCTAAACAACACTTGTTTGCTAACCTGACCAATTGAAGAATTACTATAAGAATTGAACTAAATTCTAAATTCGTCAGCCTCACTCATCGTCAGTCACCAACTCATGTATTGACATCGGTACCTCCGTTATTAATAATTAATAATATAACGGTTCGATGTGTCTAATGTGAATTAATCTCATTACGGAACAGTCGAAACAATGATGTAAACGATGCTAGTATAAATACCTAATAAACTCGCAACAAGATCGACCTTAATGTAGTAAAGAAACAACTCTTAATACTAATTAAATAAACAAGGTTAACCCTTAATTAAGTTGGATATAAATAATGCGTTCGCGTATCGTCGTTTCGCGATTATTTACAATGTTTAGCGAATAATCGCTTCGCTGAGAATCACTGGTCTAATATGGAAGCACTCTTCTTCTTTCGCTTTAATTACACGCGTTTTTATTCGGGTAAATTGAAATATGATTTGGAGATTCATAAATTTCGACTATTTTTATGTCTTCTAATTCTTCAGTTTAGAAATTAAGTTTTTTAATTTTTTAATTTACAAGATTTGAAATTTTCTAAATATTCTTCTTGAATTTTTCAAGTTTTTAAATTTTCAAGTTTTCAAGTTTCTGAATTTTTAAATTTCCAAGTTTTCGAATTTCAAATTTTCAAGTTACCAAGTTTCATATTTCAAATTTTCAAATTTAGAATTAAATAAATTTTAATCACGTCCTTGACAATCATAGTGTTAAAAAAAAACAAGTTAAAAAACATTCTTATATTTTCCAATCTCGAAGCGTTATAAAACACCTCGATTGGATGCATGATTGCCTCTTGTTTTTTGGTAAAAGTTAATTAAGCAGCTCTTAACAGCCAGTCGATATAAACTTTTTAAATCTCCTTTTTTATTATATCATCTACTGAATAGCTTAATTGGTAGCTATATTCTATAATTATATTGGTAATTATTGTCATTTACGAGTTGTAATTTGAAAAATTTCCTCTTTTTGTAATGCATTGAATCGTCGTATGTGGATGTATTGTATGTATACATTAACATATAAGGATTTAATAAGGTAATGTACGTAATGCATCCACATATGATGATTTAATGCATTACATACATCCACATATGACGATTTAATGCATTACATACATTCACATATGACGATTTAATGCATTACATATGTTCACATATGACGATTTAATATACATATTACATATGTTCACATATGACGATTTAATACATTACATACATTCACATATGACGATTCATATTTTTCACATATGTTGCTACACAACATTTCCACATATGTTTGATAATTTAATGTATGACATACATTAACATATTAAATCCTTATATGATAATGTATGTAATACATTAAATTATCATATGTTAACATATGTAATACATTAAACAATTGCATGTGACATATGCAATACATCAAATCGTCATACGTTGATGTATGTAACACATCATACAGTTAACTCCAAATGCAAAGCCCGAATCAAATGATCGAATCTTCTTGACACTTGAAAGAATTTTCATTTCACACAGGACAAAATCAATGCAACTTGTCAATCGTTCAAATAAATCTCCCGCTTAAAAAAGCACAAGAAAAATGTCCTCTCCTTCGATTCCGAAATATTGTTGTTTGCGCAAGACCGCTAAAAGGCGTGTAGGTAAATCCGAGAGGTGTCCGATCGGAATCGATAATACTGCCGAACGAAACTGATAATCCAGAATAGTTTACGGTTATCGTTGATTTGCAACGAGCTGAGAAATTACGTCGACGAACGAAAGAGTTTTTCGGGAGAGATTGAAAAGTGGCGGAACAGGTATTTCGAAGTAATTTTGATAAGAAGCGAACAGTCGTCGCCTTCAATTTCTAATAACACCGAATTTTATGGAGATTATTAAAGCGTCGTTTAACCGACATGCTTCGGGGACACGATTTCGACCCGGTATTCGTTCGCGACTTTACGAGAATCGCTCTCGAATCGACGTTACCGCGTACGCGCCATTTGCAATCGAATATTCCCGCCAATTTACATATTCGGCTTCGACCTTCTTAAACGTGTCTCGATTTCGGATAAATTTGATGGGTGTTTGTGCTCGATATCGAGGGAAAATTTGCATTTGCGTCTTATGCGAAGAAAGCTTAAACTGTTTCTTTTAGCGTTCATGGGCGTAGCCAGTTGATGGGGTTCTTTATTTTTTATGGTAAATGTAACCACTTTTAAGAGACTTTAAATTCATTCTTTTGTATTGCGATTGTATTAAATATTAGTTAATACAATTATAGTACATTGTATTAAATATTAGTTAATACAATTTATTATTATTTTGTGTTAAATATTAGTTAACACAATTTATTTGATTTTATGTAATTAAATAACAGTTAGTACGATTTACTATTTGTGCAGCACAATTGTATTAGTTAATACAATTTATTAATACTTGTACAATACAATTGTTTCAAATATTAATTAATATAATTTATTTTTATTACGTTGCGTTAAGATAGTACAATTCATTAATTTTTATATAACATACTTGTACTAAACATCAGTTAATTACTGATTTATTTACGATTTACAGATTTTTATACAATATATGCTTTATCAAATTTTTGTATATCATACAAAAATATATTTTCGTATATCTATTAAAATTGTACATGTATCAAATATTATTAATCACGATTTTAATTTTACTTTTTCTTTTGGAGTGGTGTTAAGGGCACTTATTTTGTAAGGGAGTTTACCCTCCTTAGTTTTGCTTTTGGCTACGCTCATGCAAATGTACCATAGAAAAAATATTTTCAGAGTTTAATTTCCGATTAGTGCTAAAGCGAAAGATTCGGCTGGTTTCGAGGAAATAATCGAACCGATTCAGAGGTGCTGATATCGACTACGTTATCGATAAATATCGATATTATCGAAATATTATTGATTCAGTGCAATAATATATCGAAGAAAAATATATGTTATATTGAATTTAGAATAAATTACGAAATGATTGAGTTATTGTACAGTTCAAATTATAATGCAATTAAATTGTTCTGTAATTGAAAAGTAATTACGTAACTATGTAATTATGTGACTATGTAACGCAGTTAAGTTATCTTGTAATTCAATTTGAAACATAATTAAGTTATCTTGTAATTCAACTTGAAACATAATTAAGTTACCTTGTAATTCAACTTGAAACATAATTAAATCACCATCTAACTGAAACTGCACCGCTATCTAATTCAAATAATTTCATCATCAAGTCAAAAGTAATTAAATTACAGTGAAATTCAAATTACAACCCAGTAAAACTAAAGTGTAATTAAATTACATGAACTCACAGTGAAGTTCAATAAGCCCATAATTATCTATCGATGAAATAATTGATCGATATCAGCACCCCTAGACTGCCACATTCTTTGGCTTAACGAACAATTCACAGGAATTTCCCGAACACTTAGCGGAAAATTGCACTTGTAGAAGAAGAAAGAACATTTTCAAACTACATACTTTTCGATCGTTGCAATTTAATTGCATCACCCTTTTGTTCTCCAACGTTCGATTTACAATGCTCGACGCCAAACGCGAAATCGAAACCAGTCATGCGACCTCGACGTCTTACGCAGAACTTTCTAACGATATGTATGTATATATATATAGTTACGTATAAAATATATGTATATGTATATATATTAATACGGCTACGAACAAACTCGGTTAAATAAATAAAAAATATTGAAGAAAAACGCGAACGTACAAAATGATTATGCCGAGTATTTTATGTACAACCGTATCTCGGTGAGCGAAACGTTTCGAGAGTTAGTAGAACTAGCTTCAACTGGGTGAGTTCTTAAATAAACGTGATAAAATCGCATTAAATAAACATGTACAGTGGCGGTTGGGTAGTTAAGATCGCTTCGTAGTTTCGATGTTAAATGAGATCGATTATTGAGACTGGATTTAGTTGTTTTTGGGACAGATAACCTCATTTTGGATTGGTGATATCGAATAATTGGAACACTGTTGGATAGCTGAATTGCAGACATATTTTTTAGGTCCAGGGATTTTAAGTTTGCAAATTTTATGACTTCAAAATTTTTAAGTTCTTAGATTTCAATATTTTCTTTTTTAATATTTTTCAATTTTGGTATTTTAGTTTTGAAGCTTTTAAGTTTTCAAGCTTCTAGATTTTAATATTTTCCTCTTTACCATTTTTCAACTTTGGTATTCTTCAATTTTTCAAGTTTTTGAATTTCCAAGCTTCCAGATTTTAATATATATCACTTTACAATTTTTCAATTTTGGCATTCTTCAATTTTTCAAGTTTTCGAATTTCCAAGCTTCCAGATTTTAATATATTCCACTTTACAAATTTTCAATTTTGGCATTCTTCAATTTTTCAAGTTTTCGAATTTCCAAGCTTCCAGATTTTAATATATACCACTTTACAAGTTTTCAATTTTGGTATTCTTCAATTTTTCAAGTTTTCGAATTTCCAAGCTTCCAGATTTTAATATATACTACTTTACAATTTTTCAATTTTGGTATTCTTCAATTTTTCAAGTTTTCGAATTTCCAAGCTTCCAGATTTTAATATTTTCCTCTTTACCATTTTTTAACTTTGGCATTCTTTAATTTTTCAACTTTTCAAATTTCCAAGTTTTTATTGGAAGTTGATTGCTGGATCACCAAATTACTAATTTTGAAAGTTTGTAAAAATTTCTAAATTACTAACATTTTTCCAAATGTACAAACACTCACATTTCTATATTTCTAAATTACCTTCTGTAATTTCCAAGACACACAGTTGGTCCGTCCCATAATTCCAAGTATCTGTCCGCCATTTTGTTGACGCGCCTCCACAAAACGTAACATTAGATGAACGTAACAAAACGTAACAATAAAGAGAAAATTATTAAGAATAAAATTATATTGTCTCACAAAACGTCTACCAAGAATTAGCGACAAATTAAACACAACAATTAACAATATTTTAAAACCTGCATTTTCTAAATTACGAAGGGATCCTACCCGCCACTGTATCCACAAACCATCGAATTCCAGCTGTTCACACGACCTCATCTCCAAAATATCGATAAAGATCAGTGATCAGCAGGAATTCAAGTACTCGTTTAAATAAAATCTTAACAAAAAAACTGGTTAATGTTTCGGAAAGTTAAGAGTCGCTATCGATGATCGATTAACGGTTATAGAAGGGAACGAGTCGAAGGGGAAGAAAAAAAAAGACAGAAATCTCTTCGAGTAACTTAACAGGCGACTCACGTGAGTCGCCGTGATGCTTATACGCCTAAATTGAACTTACACGCTAGATCGTTCATGGAACATACAACGTTTAATATATCATAGATATATGGGACCAAAATCACCAGAACCAGCCGCGCAAAACTTTCGCGCCTCGAGCCATCCACGATCGCCATTCAACCGTTTTTATTTCTACCTTCTCGAGGAAATTCTATGCCCTTCGAGAAAGGGAGGCGTGACTGAGTATCCTAGGACGAATTGATCGTGCGTCGATCGTTTCACGCCGTACGAGCGAAATTTTCCGCTCCGCTCGGCGCATCCCTCTGTCGGGATTTCGTTCTGAAAATCTTCAGGGACGGCTTTTTTATTGAAACTTGCTTTCTTTCACTTTCAAAAGGAATCTCTTTACAATGGAAAAGAAAATAAATATTCTCTCAATTCTTTCCTTTTTTCTTTCATCGAACTTGGTACACAAGAGGTGAATTTCAAATTGATGACAAAATTTGGAAAAATAAAATTTCACTCCGGTAAATTCAGTTAGCGAATTTACACCCGTTAAAAAAGCAAATAGACTTGATCCTTTTAACTCATCTTGCACCCTCTTAAGTCATAGTCTTGCACCCTCATAGCCGTCCCTGCAAGTAGGATTCGCCACGATTAAGGCACTTGTGTTTCCACATGAAAATACGTTCGAAAAATATATCGGTATAAAAATAGAGTTTTCAGGTAGATTTTCGGGAAAAAATGGCGGGATCGAGCAGCAGCGAATGGTTCCGCTGGCTGACCGTGTTCCTAGATCGTGGATCCATAGATCGGATTCAGCTCGAGGCTCCGGCGACCGGCGCTGGTAAGCAATCGTGAGAACAGAGAGGAAAGAGCAGTTTCTTCCCTTTTCTCCAACGAAATCTTCACTTACTTCGCTTATTCCTCGTTGTTTCTCCGTTCTCGAGCAACGAAGCGAGGGATCGTAGAAGCCGCACACTCGAAACTCGCCGGACGTACCTCCGGTCGAGGTATCGAGCGCGTCGATCGTGCGTCGATCTTTCGACGGGTACAGATCGCGAGTGTCGCGTGCCAACGCGGAAGAACAGCGGTGTGGTGCGTCGGTAACAAACTAATAACAGTACAACGGTATATGATACCGATTTAATAGCTGCATTAGCTCGTTACTAGATTATACTATGGTTAGTGAGAACGCGGAGTTAGCGCAATCTTGGGTAATCGATGTTTCGCGAATCTGGGGATAAGTACACTTCGGGTTGGCCTTTGACGGCAGTATCCTCGATTTTTTAAAAATTAAGTATTTACAACTTGAACCTTTTTTATTTTTAGATTTGTCAATTCTGAAGTTTTTGGACATTTAACTTTTATTCGTGTGTTTGTAATTTTTAGATCATCAATATTCGTTTACAAATTTGTTAATTCATAAACATCTGAAGTTTCTTTAAGTTAAAAATTTCTAAGCTTACAAACTTTTTGCAAGTACTACATGGTTATGTATTAAATGTTAAAAACTAATTGTTTTAACATTTAACAATTCAAAGATATTTTGAAACATCTTTCAATTTTCAAACATTTATTAAAATGTCCTTTAAGATTCAAATTTGAAGGCTGGAAAATTAGTGGTAAGGTAAATCCGCCGCCATTTTCCGTATAAGGTAGCCATACTCGTCCGTGTACTCAGCATGGTTACTCTATTATTACCGTATTAGTATAACGTTAGTATTAGCTGTGCTTAATATACCGGTTGTGTTGGCCGCCATCGACGCGTCGGCACGCGATCATCGTTCTCAAATTTATCATCGGCAAAAAAAAGTAATGAAAAAACCATCGTAAACGCGAATCCCGTGACCAGACGTACTAGTCGAAAGATCGCGAAATCGACCCTGCGGTCGTCCCAACCACAAGACGCGACCGGTGCGTCGCGGTGAAATGGTGGATCGCGTCTTACTTTTTACCGGATATTCGATTATATTACAACAGAGAGAGGTTAGGACAGAGACAGAGAGAAAGGTTGGTGGAAGAAAATGGGGGACGGGGAATAGAGAATTCGGGGTTCGCCCAAAACGGGCGTACTAAATGGTACCCAAAGCGTGTCTAAGCGTTGGTCCACGTTGAACCACGCGTCGTCACGTTTGGATCGTATCTTTACCTTCGACCTCCGTTACTGATTCTTTTAATCAGCCACACCGAGAGCACGCACGCAACAGGACAGGCACACCATCGTTATATCGTGTTAAGTTGAAAATGATTGCACGTTGAAAGGGAATCGGAAGCTGGTTCCCTTCGATGAACGCCGGGCACCGGTTGTGGACGGCCTCGGTGCCCGGAATCGGTGGAGAGGCGTTAACCCTTTGCTGTCGAAAGGACGAAACGTTACCCCGACTGGTTATATACTTAATAAATACTCGAACGAATCGTTTGGTAGCGGACGAGGCCCCGATCCGATCCAAGCGAACTTGCCCCGTGTTCGCGATAACCGCGGTAACACCTCGAGCGAGAGCAAAGGTTTAACGGGACCCATCGTTTTAAAGGCAGTAAGGATGGCAGAACTGATAGACGAGCCTCTGGCTACGCTCCGTCTTCTTCATGATACCCTTCTTGTAGTATTGTCTGATGCTACGACTCAGCTTGTCGTAGTTCATGGCCGGACGATTTTTCCGCTTGCCCCAGAGCCTGGCCACTCGAACCGAGTCCTCGATTTTGAACACGCCTTTGCCGCGATCCAACCAGCGTATGCACGAACCGTGGACACCGGGACTCTGCAGCAGCTCCTTCAGGAACTGCCACAGGTGGATGTGGGATCCGCCGTTTCGCATCTTACCGCCACCGCCACCACCGCCCGCTCCGGTTTGGGAGGAACCGCAGTCTTCGTCTTCGTCTGGAAAAATAGGGGCCTCACGCTTAGTGCGAGTCTTTTTAGCTATTAGAAAAAATTTCTAGTCAGATTTGGTGATTTTTTTTGATAAATTGAAGGGTTAACTTTAGTATGTGGACAGTAAGTACATGACTGGCAGCAGGTACACTTGAGCGCAACGTAGACTTTCTTTGTATGACACATAACTAAATAATCTTGTAATTTCTGAAGTCCCTAAATTTCCAAATTTTCAATTTCCAATTATCAAGCTTGAAATACCAGAATTTAAACAATAAAACATTGCATGTAACAAATTCACATACATTGCTCTGTCCACTCTCTATCCACCACCTCTCACTAGGCCATATAGCGAGACTAACCCCTAACCCCTACTCCTAACCCCTACGTCCACATTGCCCAAACTTCTGATCCCATCAAAACGGCACCGATATTTTCTCGACCTCCTAATTATTGCCTGCGCACAACCTGGATACAAAGACTCGACATTTAATTTACAACTCGCGCTTAGCATACTGATGTCCGTAATTACAGTCGGCGCGTCGAGTAATTACGCTTTGGCTCGATTAACCGCGTCGATAACGGTCCGATATCTCTGTGTCGTGCATATCGTGTGTCTTATCAGCAAGATTCTGTTAGCACGCATAATTGTAAGGTTACGCGCAAAGCTGTGGCGTTTAAACGAGAAACAATCGTGGTTATATTTCATCGTAACGTATCTCTTCAGGGTATTATAGTTAAATATAATTTATCAGTTGACTCACCGTCAGAGAAATCGACGCTGCAGGAAGAGCCCTTAACGCTGACGGCTGCCGCGTTCCCGATAGGGGATGAGGCACTGTTGTTGCTGTTGCTGTTACTGCTGCTGTTGTTGCTTGGTGTCTGAACTACGCCTGCGGGACTCCAGGAAGCTGCCAGTGTGTTACGTGGAGATTCCTCCACGGCTGCCTTCCAGATTTCTAACTGAGCATGCAAAATACTTCCACACTGCAACAGAAATTGCATCTCTTTGTTAATTTTTGGTCTGTTTTAAATATTTCGTGAAATGTTACTTTTTTATTTAAATTTATCTGAAATATTTTTGTAGAAATATTATTTTAAATACTGCGACTGGTTGTTAATACTGGCACGAAGTTGATTTTATAATAGTACTCTTTTATTAAAATTTTTCAATATTGTACAAATTTAAGTATCGTGATTAATTGTTATTCTTTCTGTTTTAAATGTTTCTCACATTGTTCCTTTTTTATTCAAATATTATTTAAAATACTTTTGTAAATTTTATCACTCTATGTTCCAGCTATGTACAAAAATTTGAACATCGTTGCACAACGTAAGGTCGCCACAAAATTAAATAAACTATAGGGCATTATTCACAATTTTTATCAGAAATATTTGTTCAGGAGAATTTATTCTGTTCCTTGTTTCATAAACTCTCGAACCAATTTCACTTAACAAAATGTACCTATAAGTTCCGTAATTAATGTTATGCTTCCAATGAACGATAATTATCAGTCGTGCCAATAGCAGTTACGTTACCGAAAGTGTTCGGAATCGATAATGGTTATTGGTAACAAAAAATTAATTCTCGTCATCGACAATGGTAGTCGGTAACAAAAAAACAGCCACGTTAATAATAGTGATTGGTAGTAAGACAAAAATTGCAATTATTTATAACACCCATTCATAACCCAGACAGTGAACACTTTATCATCGTCTTTTTCTTGATCAGCTGCTCGTCAGTTTTGGCACAAGAAGTTTTTTTAAAAATATGCACAATTTTTTGAGAACATGACATGTGTCTTAAGAAAATGAACAATTTTTTAGAGACTTGACGAGTTTTCTAAAAATATGAAGACTTTTTAAAGAAAATGACAAGGTTTTTGAGATAATGAACAATTTTTTAAGAACATGAAAAATTTTCTAAAGGCATGAAAAACTTTTTAAGAACATGACAAGTTTTTAAAGAAAATGAACAATTTTTTAAGAACATGAAAAATTTTCTACAAATATGAAAAATTTGTTGAGAACATGACAAGGTTTTTAAGAAAATGAACAATTTTTTAAGAACATGAAAAATTTTCTACAAATATGAAAAATTTGTTGAGAACATGACAAGGTTTTTAAGAAAATGAACAATTTTTTAAGAACATGAAAAATTTTCTACAAATATGAAAAATTTGTTGAGAACATGACAAGGTTTTTAAGAAAATGAACAATTTTTTAAGAACATGAAAAATTTTCTACAAATATGAAAAATTTGTTGAGAACATGACAAGGTTTTTAAGAAAATAAACAATTTTTTAAGAACATAACAAGTGTTCTAAAAACCTAAAAAATTTGTTAAGAACCTGACAAGTTTTTAAAGAAAATAAACAATTTTTTAAGGTTCCAAAAACAAGAAAAATTTTATAAGGACATAATAAATTTTTAAATAAAATAAAATTTTTTCAAGAAGAAGCAAAATGTATTAAAAATATGAAAAGTTGTATTTTAAACTGTAGTAGCCAGTAAACATTAATTATAGGTTTGTATCTTATAAATATATCAGTAGACCGTTGCGTCTCCGTTTAAAATTCCTCCGTTTTCCCCAGTAATCGCGTGTCGAATCTCGAAACGAACGAGTTTAACAAACTAATCAAATTAATTTGTCGTTTTCTCCAGACGTTTTCTCCCGCAATCTCTAAAAACCATCTTATCTCTAATGACCGTGTGCGGTGTCCATTTTGCAGAAATAGCGTAGTACCCCTTCTACCGCGGTATTGTAAGAAGTTCCAAGAATGTGTTCGGCGGTGTAAGGAGAGGGAACTGGTGGGAAGAGAAGAAGAAGAAGTCAGGAAGAGTCGAGTAGATAAATTTATCATAGCCGGAGATTAATAGCACCCCGCAAGAGTTCCGTGGTAATGTAAAACAATTAAGTTTCACGGTAACCGTACGAACAAGCCCAAGATAAATAAGAAGAAACGCAAGGTGGCGGAACGACCAACAAAAGCGTACACGGACAGAATTGGAATACTTAACGATAACTGTACATTTTCGAGCGAATAATTTGGAGCCACCGTGAAACACGATGCAATTACTTTGGAACATCGAGGAACAACTTGAATGGAAAATGCACTCGGTTCCGAGAGCTAATGGAATATTTCGAATGGCTGTTACGGATAATCGCTGCAGTCGTTAGGGATCGGTACATTTCACTTGGACATGAAACTAATTTTTCTTTATTTTATTTTCATTTGAAGGATTGATCTTGAAAAATATTTTTTAATTTTTGGGGGGTAAATTTGGAGTTTTGAAATTTTTTAATCTGAGAATTTGGAAATTGTAGAATTATTAAATTTGAAAATTTGGGGTTCATCGAATTTTCGAACTTCTGAATTTTTAATTCATCGAATTCTCAAATTTTGGATATTAAAATTATGGTGTTTGCAAGCTTGAGAAATCGGGAATTATCGAGATCTCAAGTTTGAGAATTAGGAAATTATCGAAATCTCAAGCTTGAGAATTAGGAAATTATCGAACTCTCAATCTTGAGAATTCGGGAATTACCGAATTCTCGATCTTGTGAATTAGGAAATTACCGAGTTCTCAAACTTGAGAATTAGGAAATTATCGAACCCTCAATCTTGCGAATTAGGAAATTATCGAAATCTCAAGCTTGAGAATTAGGAAATTATCGGATTCTCAATCTTGAGAATTCGGGAATTACCGAATTCTCGATCTTGCGAATTAGGAAATTATCGAAATCTCAAGCTTGAGAATTAGGAAATTATCGAACCCTCAATCTTGCGAATTAGGAAATTATCGAAATCTCAAGCTTGAGAATTAGGAAGTTATCGAATTCTCAATCTTGCGAATTAGGAAATTAACGAAATCTCAAGCTTGAGAATTAGGAAATTATCGAATTCTCAATCTTGAGAATTAGGAAATTACCGAATTCTCGATCTTGCGAATTAGGAAATTACCGAGTTCTCAAACTTGAGAATTAGGAAATTATCGAACCCCCAATCTTGCGAATTAGGAAATTATCGAATTCTCAATCTTGCGAATTAGGAAATTATCGAATTCTCAATCTTGCGAATTAGGAAATTATCGAATCCTTAGTCTTGCGAATTAGGAAATTATCGAGTTCCCAAACTTGTAAATTACGAAATCTCTCCACAGCCATAACACAAAATAAATTTATAAACTTTGAAATTCTGAACTTCCCAAATTTAAAAATTTATTACCCATTCAAACAAATCCCCAAAATCCGAAATCTCTCCACAAATAAAACACAAAATATTTCTCTAAAATAACATTTAATAGATGGTTTCAATCGATCCAACCCAATGGTGCTGATAGAGGGGGAAGAAGGAAAGCGATAAGAGGAAAATGCGTGAAAAGTAGAAAACCCATAGGAAGGGGAAGTTGGTAGCTACAGGGGAATACTGGATACGTAAGCGTTAGAATTCCATCGACGGAGTCGTTGCGCCGCGAGAGAAGAGAAAGCGGCTCTGTTGAGACGCAACAGGCAGTCGAGCAAGCCAGGCATTCGGTTGACCCACTTTTCGATCGTTTCTGCCGGGCAAATAGCTCGTCTGCGGACGTATATATACGCCATACGATCCTGTTGTTTGATGTTGAGGAGACTGGAATCGGGAATATGGGAGACAATGGAGATGTGGGATCTCATAATCTTCTTTGAGACATTACACTATTATTATAGAGGCATTGGGCTATATCTGTAAATTGCAAAATTTCAAAAGTGCTCAAATAGCTAAGAAGTCAAACTTCCTTGGTCCTCAAATTGTAAGGTCTCCAAATTTCCATATCCTCAATTTTCTACACTCCCAAACTCCTATGACTCCAAATTTTCACTTCCCCAAATTTCTATATCCAAAAACTCCCATATTCCCAAATTCCCACATCCCCAAATTGCCACATCTCCAAATTTCCACATTCCCCGATTGCCACGTCCCCAAATTCCCACATTCTCAAATTCTCACATCCCCAAATTGCCACGTCCCCGAATTCCCACATCTCCAAATTGCTACGTCCCCAAATTGCTACGTTCCCAAATTCCCACATTCCCAAATTCCCACATCTCTAAATTCCCACATCTCCAAATTTCCACATTCCCAAATTGCCACGTCCCCGAATTCCCACATCCCCAAACTTCCACATCTCCAAATTCCCACATCTCCAAATTTCCACATCCCCAAATTCCCAAATTCCCAAATTCCCAAATTCCCACATCCCTAAATTCCCACATCTCCAAATTTCCACATCCCCCGATTGCCACGTCCCCAAATTCCCACATTCCCAAATTCCCACATCTCCAAATTCCCACATCCCCAAATTCCCACAGCTCCAAATTTCCACATCCCCAAATTGCCACGTCATCAAATTCCCACATCCCCAAATTGCCACGTTCCCAAATTTTCACATCTCCAAATTTCTACATTCCCAAATTCCCATATCCTCCAATTTCCATATCCCTAAATTCTATTAAGGAAGCAGCCAATGTGGACGTTTAAAATATCGGTTGTTTGGCGCGTATGCTAGTGGCGCCACGGATCGCATGAAATAATCAACAATCTTCTTCCTGTTACCGGTCCGCGCCCCACTGCACGAACTGTTTAGTCGTTATATTTATGTGAAACTGTATGTATCTCTTAATTCGTTATTTTTTCTCTTTCTCATTATATATTTGCAAAGTGTAACTCTGTTTACATATGTATAAATTAAATCTATAAAGATGGTGGCACTTATTTCAACCTATAATCAAATTCCCACCTCCCCAAATAGATACATTCCAAAATTCCCCACTCTTCAAATTGCGTTCACCTCCCAAACACCCCCCTCCCCAAATTCCCAACTCACCATCTCCCTAGAAACCAAAATCCCATAGTCCCAAGAACAATAAAGTATCGAATTCCAGAAAGCACGATATGCAAGTCATATTCCGTCAGTACGGAGAAAATTGCATATTCGCGAGATGCAAATGCGTATACCGCGACCGTGCGTAGCAACTTCGGGGCACGAACGAAATAAACACGCGAGCCTCCTCTCCGAGCAATTTCGCTGTCCCGGCAATGGGAAAGCGGTGCATCGATCCCTCGGAAATGTTCCGTGAATCGAATTCCCAGCGTTCGATTATAGCGCCGGCTCGCACGCCGAACCTCCATAACGAATGCGGAATACATTAATGACTTCTTCTTCTTCTTCTTCTTCTCCGGGGTTTCACGAACGGTATGAATTATTTAACCGGTGGTTTGGTATATCAGGTCAAAGGCAAACGGGCTGCGGGGCCGATTTTTCCGGCGAATTATGGCGAGTGATCATGAACGAGTTCGATCATGATTCCACGTTACTAAGTCAGTCGTTGCGAACTGTGCTGCAATTATCCAATTACCGGAGGCAAAACTGAATCTATTATGCACCCGTATCATCATTCTAACATGCTATGCTCGCTACTTCGATCTTCCGGTATTCGACATTGTTACACAAAAATTCTAACTTCTGTTACATTTTAATGGCTACGATTACGAACGACTTCGAGTAGCTATTATCGGGTTGAGAGACTTCGAATGCATCATTTTTTATCGGAACATTGCATGTATTATTTTTTATGGGATTGAAGACTAACGTATAATCTTTTACCGGTTCGAAGACATTGAATGCGTGATTTTTTATCGTTTCGGTTGAAGACATTGAATGTATTCTTTATCGGAGTGAATGTATAATTTTATGTTGGGTTGAGTTATTGTTTTTCGACGATGAGTTATGCTGTTCTCGTTGGTGGATGTTTATTCGTAACTATGTTTATTAATATATAGAATTTGAAAAATTAGAATTTATAATGTACAGTTAGAAATGTTAGTATCCTCGTAATCCGATGACCCGTTATCGGTCGTAATTTGGAAATTAGCGGTTTTACGGAGCTACTCGAACACGATCTAATCGGTGGTCTCTAAGATACGAAAAAGTCTATAAAATTACAAAGGTCATGGATTTTACGATGTCCGTGGTTCGTTAAGCTTTATCTCGAGGTGTTTTTTCAATGAGGTTATCTGGTGTCTTAACCAGGAATTCAAAACAGAGATCACAAGCCTTATAAGAAAGATAAGAACCTGTTATTGAATAATAAAAAACCTATTGGAAGAACAGTACACTCCGCTTCCGTTTCTAACCGACTTCAAAAGAAGAATTACTACTTTATATAAATTAATTTGATGTAACTTTTCTAATTACTATCATGTTCAAAATTAATGAAAAATTGAAACGTTAGATAAAAATTGGAGATTGAGATATCGAAACTTTTTGAAAAAGGTGCAAAGGACTTCAGATGAAAAGTATTGAAAATACTAATAAAATTAAAACAGAATTGAATAATTGATTAGTTGAATATTATTGAAACAATGTAACAGAAAATTACCATTAATAATGTATATAAAAATCGAGTTAAAAAAGAATACAGATGTTGTCAAATTCTTGCATGCACACCAATGACATCACTGACTACAATATTTAAATTTGCCGCCAATTTCAAAAGATTAATATTACTAAGCTAAAAACGTATTCACATGAACACAAAAGTTGGTCAATAATATTAAACAATAATCTCATTCTAATTCAATTATTCTATTCCTTCCACTGTTCCTCTTTTTCTTGAATTCAATCTAAATTCACATTTGGCGCCAATTTCAAAAAGTTAATACAAACCTATAAAAAAAGAACATTATCTCGTAATAATAAGCGCTACGGTTTAACTCTAAGTGTTTTTCCGTTCGAAGACTAAAAGTTGTACAAAGTTTAACGAAAAAAAATGATTAGATCTAAGGTGATCGTGTTTAGAAGTAAATTGCGAGTTGCGGTTTCGCCGTTGTTACTCGAACGAAGAAAAGAATGAAACGATATCCTGGGCTCGTTCGATAAAGAAACTAATGGCGGCGAGTCAGCCGAGAAACACTCACGGACAAGGTCCGGTGAAAGTGAATTTCCTGGAAATCGGTGTGCGTCCACGTTCTTTCCTCGTAATCCATGGCGCGAAGGGGCACAAGAACGTCGGCGTGAGTAAGCAACTGGCGTAATAATACGGTTTGTGCCGTTTAACGGGAACCAGGATTCTCCCGATACCTTTCCTACGTGCGTCTGAATACGTGCTTTTAGTCTTGTCGATCGCCGATTTCCGTACAGTCTTCTCTACACCGTTATTTACTCCGCTCGATTCAACCCTTTTCTTATTAACGATCAAACCGATTCTACACGCTCGTCGTAAAACCGTTCCCGAATATTACGGCTAAGTGAATGCGCCATCAACTTAACATGCTAATTGTTATGGGTTCCTTTAATGATCGGATCTTGCTATTTTATTGACTGTACCTTGTGGTGTTCTTTGCCACGCACTATATTGCCAAGTATTAGGTAATGCTCACTGCTATTTAAATTTCCAAATTTATAATTCCCTAACTTCCAAATTTCTTAAATCCCCCAAATTTCCTAAATTCCAAGTCTTCCAAATTGCAAGTCTCCCAAATTCCAAATCCCTCAAATTCCAAATCTCCCTAATCCCAAATTCCCCAAATTCCAAATCCCCCAAATTCCACATCCCCCAAATTCCACATCTCCCAAATTCCAAATCTCTTAAATTCCAAATCCCCCAAATCCCAAAGTCCCCAAATCCCAAATCCCCCAAATTCCAAATCCCCCAAATTCCAAATCCCCCAAATTCCACATCCCCCAAATTCCGAAACCCCCAAATTCCAAATCCCCCAAATCCCAAATTCCCCAAATTCCAAATCCCCCAAATCCCAAATTCCCCAAATTCCAAATCCCCCAAATTCCAAATCCCCCAAATTCTACATCCCCCAAATTCCGAAACCCCCAAATTCCAAATCCCCCAAATTCCAAATATCCCAAATTCCAAATCCCCCAAATTCCAAATCTCCCAAATTCCAAATTTCCCAAATTCTAAATTCCCCAAATTCCACATCCCCCAAATTCCAAATCCCCCAAATTCCAAATCCCCCAAATTCCGAAACCCCCAAATTCCAAATCCCCCAAATCCCAAATTCCCCAAATTCCAAATCCCCCAAATCCCAAATTCCCCAAATTCCAAATCCCCCAAATTCCAAATCCCCCAAATTCCACATCCCCCAAATTTCCCAAATTTCCCAAATTCCCCAAATCCTCCAAATTCCTCAAATCCCCCAAATTTCCTAAATTTCCTAAATTCCCCAATTCTCAAAATTCTATTCACCTAATTCCCAAATTCCTCAAATTTACACCAGTGGATCACTAAAAGAACGTCACGAAATTCCAGAGAGTAATTGGTTCGTTAAAACGGCACTCGAGTCCGCGAATAATCGTTGCTCTTCGGTTCGAACGGCATTGCGTAACGGTACCGTTTGAAAACGCGACTTACGCGTTAGCCGATTTTAACGAGACGACCAGTCGCTCAGCGACAGAAACTGCGTACAGTAAAGATTCTTTCGGGGGAAACTCACCTGCGGGGCTCGTTGACAGAATTCTTCTTCCGTGAGGGAAGCCAAGGTTGCACCGTCCACGTTGAAACTCTCCAATGGCACCGAGGGCAACTGCAATTGCCTTCTGGCCCATTGTATCCAAGCTGCTACGTCCGCTGCGCTCCAGCGTCGTGGCTCTGCAATTTTATTTAACGATGGGTTAACTACTCTGTAAATACGCTTCAAGCATTTTAGTCAAATTATTAACTATAAAGTAGGGTATCATTTTTTTAACTGAACTTTGGGTCTTTTGGTAGACTCTGAGATTTTTTAATTTCTGGATTTCTGATTTTTTGAATATTTGGATTTTTTATATGTTGAGATGTTGAGATATTGAAGTTGGATTTTTGGAATTTCGGAATTTTAGGGATGTTAAGAATTTTGGGTACTTTGGGACTTTTGAACCTTTGAAATTTACAACTTTGAAATTTTGGGACTTTGCAAGTTTAATACTATGTATGATGGTACTGTATACTTTTCAATTTTCGAATCTCAGAGTCTAAAAACTTAAAAGCCAAAATCCTATAGAATTTCCACAATTTAACAACAAAGAATTTCTCTAAATTCCACAATGAAGAAATTGCGTAGTCTTCTCCCTTAGTACCATTTTGTTCAGTGATTAATCTACTCCTGCCGCAATTGATTACGTTTCTGTCCGATACACGTATTTTATTAACATATTCGAGATCGACGCGTTCCATTCATACGAGTCACTTTCGATTTTGCTGGTAGAATTTTTCTTGGAATTTCTCGTCGGTAACCGTCGATCGTTGTGCTACTTTGAAATCGAGTTCACCCGCCGTGATGCGTGTTATTCGAACGTCACCCACTATGGCCACCAATGAACAATACTCCACAAGATTTAGTATTTTTGATTTAAGTAAGTACAGTCGATTTAATATTTTTGATCTGTAGGTAATTATTTGTTCTTTTTTAAGTCGATTTTTATATACATTGTATATGTTATTTGAATTCTTTCTTAATTTACTCGTAGCGTGTTTTGAATTTGGCGTCAAATTATGAACATTTAAATATTGTTTTAATCAGAGTGATTTTGTTGTATATTTATGAATTAAATGGTAGATGTATTCGGTTTTAAGATGTATATATTTGTATATCTCCTTTTTTAAATATTCAATTGATCATTTTTAAATTGATCTATTTTAATTTTGGCGCGAATTTCAAACAATCGACATCAGTAGATTAAAGAAGGATTCAAATGTGAAGCAAACATTAACTCTCATACAATGACAATTTTTTTTTAACTTTCTTATTTTTTCCACAAAGAACTTCTCTTTGAAGTTGGTCTTATTTTTTTCTTAAGATCTAAAGATTGTAAATGAGTAGTTTGGTTCGCAAGAAAATGTTAGAAAAGTAGCGGAAGCGAGACGCGACCTTGAGGAGAGCCTCGAAATTTCGTAACTTCTCGTGAAAGCACTATGTGACTTCGTAACTTATTCCGAGCATGACATCATGCTACCAACTAATAGTCGAACCGGTCGCTCCTACGTTCACGAAGATAACGTCGAACACGTTTGCCCGCGGCAAGGTAGCAACAAGGTCTAACAGTCTAATGGACGCTCACGCACCTCCTTATTGCCTTAGGAACACCGTGTATCTCGATACAATTTATTAATTTATTACGCGACAATTAACCCAACGGTCATTAAACGCGATAACGACTCCGAGATTTTTCCAGTCTCAAAGGACGGCGACAAATTGCTGTGAAATCTCGCTGATAATTAACACGTTCGCTTCGCGGTAAAAACTGCTTACCGTAATTGCAATTATCTGGAATAACATCGGTTTGTCTTTTTAATCTACTTCCCGCTCATTTTCTCGCGTAATTATACGGATATACAGTATATTCTCAGAGTCTCAATTAATAGGGTTTCACTACGATTTATGAGGTGCGTCAAACCTAACCATTCCTACAATACCAAAACAATAAAAAAAATAAAAATGTTCATGATAAAAAAAATAATCATGCCTGTCAACGATGAGTTTGCATATCAAGTATATAAATTGATAAATAAAATTGAAAATTAAAACGCATTGAAAACGTGACAAAGATTTATCATGCACCGCGAGTGCGTCACGAGCATAGTCATTATAGTAGAAGAGGTCGAAGAGAGGAAACCGATAAATGTCACTCACCAGGATGAATGCCGAGTGCGACGCAGGTGTTGTCGAAGTCCTTCTGCAGTTGTTGTATGGCCAAGCTGAGTACGGGTTCGATCTGTTCTCTGGTGAGGTCCCCGACGCATTCGCCGGGTTCCATGTCTTCGACGAACCCGGTCCCGACGCTCCCGAGATCCACGGGTCTCAGATTGTACTTCCTCTGAAAGCTGGTGTCCCTCAGAACCTCCCTGAGCAACTGATGGTCGCTCTTTTGCCCGTCCTTGAAAAGCTCCTCCTCCTTTTGCAGAGGATTCCTGACCTCGTCCTGTATTCTCTCCAGCTTCAGGCTCGAGTTCGTCCTGGTCACGTCGGTGAACTCTTTTCGTGCACCCTTGAACAGCAAGTTCCTCAACGGAGAACCGTTCTCGAGTTCTATCGGGTCCGGCGACGAGGAAGCGCTCGACGAGGACGAAGAGGAGGAGGAGGACGACGAGGAAGAATTGCTGCTGCAACTGGATCGAGGTTCCTCTTTGAACAGGATTTCCTTCAACAACGGGTGTCCTTGCACCGTGGTATCTTCTTTCTTCGCGAAGAAGTCCGCGTCAAGGCTGTTGTAGATGTCCTCCTCTGTTCTAGGAGGAGTACAGGGCACCGTGCAATCGGTAGAGTCCTCTCGATAGCCCAGACTCTCGGCCAAGAGTCTGAAATCATCGTTACGTCGGTGTTATGGGGTGGTTTTGTCTTATGGGGTATGTGGAGGTAGCTCATTTCAGTTTTAGAGCTATATTTTCCCTTGCGATCTCTCTTCGTGATATGTCTTCGTTGCTTTTGATCGAACACAAAGAAAACTATGATGAAATCTCAAGAGTTTAAGATCGTAATCAGTGCCAATTTACCAAATTCATAAGTTTGAGAACTTCATAAAATTTCCAAATCATTACTCACACAAGTTTCAAAATTTCTGAAGACCAAAATTAAAAATTTCCATGACCCAACCTGACCGATGTACTTCCCCACCCATAAGTACTACCCATACCCATAAGATACTCATCAATGCCCATCATCTGCCCATCAACATACCCATCTTCTTATATTCCAGTAACCAAAAGCATTCATATAAATATGATTCATGTGAACTCATATACCTGGACTCCTGCAAGATGGCCAGAAGATCAAGGCTCTTCTCCCTCTTGATAGGTTGTTTGGCGGACGGTTCTGGACTCGTTGGATAGAATTGCGCGCTCTGAGGACTTCTCGGCACGTAGTAAGGACTCGTAGGATATCCAGGCGATCCTTCGTGCGAATAATTTGGCGACAGTTCGCCGGCTGCGCCCGAATATGGAGGGCTCGAGTATGTGATCGGTGAACCAGGACGCGGCGATTGTGCTTCCTGCTTGATTTGCGCTGGTTTCAAAGTATTTTGAGCATTTGCGGCGCTGTAATCGTCCGATAGAAGGGACAAATCGAACTGAAACGTGATGTAATCGAACGACGGCAAGTAGCCGGCTGCTGAAGGCACTGTTTGTGGCATCTGAAACAGTGGAAAGAAAAATCTGCTGTTAGGTGAAATGTCTTATTGCAGCTGGTATTTGAATACAAGTTCTTGGATTATTTGGACGGAGAACAGGATGGTCTCAAAACAGGGTGGTCTCAAAAAGAGATTTTTCAATTCTATTTAAAATTATGTAAAATAATGTATATATGTGCATTTATCTATAAATAAAATAGGACAACCTGTGGTCTGGTTGAGTTCAATAGATTCACTTATGAATATAATTCAGTAGATAATTTTTGAAATCCTAAGAATTCTAACTATTCAAATTTTAGGAATTTGTCTTTAAAGTTATACAACAAATAGAATGCTATCAAGAATAACCAAAGAAGCAATAAATGTTGAAACCAATGAATAAAATCGTTTTTCAATCTGAGAATCAGATACTTAACAGGATGATTTTTAGCCATTCGTTTGTCGAACGAGATAAAGCTTGAAGGAGAGAAGCAAAGTTGCTTTATATCGCCGACAATGCCACGATTTATTTAGGCCTGTACGAGGTAAGAAAGAAAAGATCTAAACGAAATGATACAGTTTCTTCGAGACAGCAACGATGGACCAAGGGTTCCATTTATCTTTCCACGGTGTTTATTGCCCGTCCAGCGCTTAAACTCGCGTCAGTTTGTTACGCTCCGTAAGTCACTTCTGGCTCCGAGCGATCTCGAGGTCCATCCTTGAAGGATCACGGAGCGTTCATCCTTGCCGTATCCTACTGTCAACCGTCTAATTTGAACGCTAACGTTATGATCATTTCAATACGAATTGGTGTCCACAGTGTTAATGAGGGGATTTGGCGGTGTTGGAATTTGGGGATGTTAGGAGACATTTTGGAATTTGGGGATTCCTCAGAGATGGAATTTAAGAACTTGGAAATGACTGATATGGTATTTGGGGATCTGGGAATTACTGATATAGTATTTGGGGATCTGGGAATTTCTATATAGAATTTTGAGATTTGGGGTCTTAGGAATGCGGGGATGTAGAGATTTGGAGTCTTAGAAATATGTGGATGTAGAGACTCGGGGACTTAGGAATCTAGAAATTAGTAAATCCAGAGTTTTGTGAGCTTAGAAATTTGGGTATCTAAAAGTTTGCAAGCCTAAGGATGTAAAGAGATGGGAACCTATGAATTTAGAAGTCTGTGAACTTAAGAATCAGTGAATCTATGAATTCAGAGCAATTTTTAATAATAAATAAAAACTACTACCAGTTTCCCAATTTTGAACAATAAAAATCTAAATCTTGAGATAGTGAACTTGATCAACTTCGAAGCGCAAGAATCCTATCCCGCAGCGTGAAACGAAGAGGAAGATCCAGCTCGGTTCTCATCGAGCGAGTCGGTAATTAAAACTTCAGCCCCTGGGTTCAAAGGATCAAAGGCGCGCGGTATAAAAAACTAGTCTCGTAATCTCTCATATCCGCTAATAAATAAATGCGCCGCACAGTTTCCTAGTAAATAATCTCTAACGATTCGCCATTAACGTGTTTGGTCGAAAAGGAGAGGAAGCGTTCGGCGCCGAAATGAAACACTTTCCAGGACGCGATGGTGTACGTTGTGCACCTTAAGGGCCCATTTATCTTTCCGTGTGTTTATTGCCCGTCGCGTGTTTGACCTCGCATCAGTTTGTTACGCTTTGTAAGCCCATTACAACGTTCCCAGTGCATCTTCCCTACGCTCAGGCGGGGTCGCGTCTGACATTTTGACGTAGTGCCCCGCAAAGGTCGACGCGAAATAAACGATTATACCCATACCACGGGGCCCGAGCCGTGGATTTGCACGCTTACACACTCGTTTATGCCCGCGTAGAGACACAATAACAATACCCCTTCCCTATTACGTTCACAGTGTATTCGCAAGCAACACACCGCGAAACCAGAGAAAGATAAGCTACGAGGAGAAGAGATACGGGGGAGGGTTCAGCCACAAAAGAGAACCGCTTATTTCTTGACTTCTCCTAGCCTCCCGCGAAAGGTCCCAGGGAGAAGAGAATGTTTATCTATGCTGATGGGATCTATGGACGATGGAATTCTTGCCGGGGCTTTCCTGAATCGCCCGTGAGAGAACGGGATGCTGCTCGACAGCGTTCACCCAAGGAAAAGGTGTCTGATACCCTTTACTCAACGATTATACTACTTTTTCACCCCTTAGCCTCTACGTTATTACTAGCTTTCAAAGTAAAATAACTTATTTATTTTTCTGAGAACGTATGAAGAGATGTGGTTTTTAGATTTGTTTCATGTGTCGATATATTAACCCTTCACGCTTGAAGGTACTTTTGCTGCTACCAGGTAGCAAACCATTACAGAATTATTTTAAAATCATTACTAGTCATTGTCTGTTTCGCTATGTTCATATCAACATAGTTTTGTTCATATGTACAATACAACAAATGTAGGTAAGAAATATTTATTCCAAGTCGTATTAAATCTAATACTAACTGTGAGTCACCTTTCAAATGCAAAGGAACTTGAAGACAGTGAAAGGACAACTAATGTTTCTTCAAATCTATCAGAATATTCATGACATCAGATTACAAAATAAAAATATAGAAATATCATCCTATAAATAATTCTTTTAGTAAACAATATGAAAAAAGTGTGGAGTATTCAAAAACTAATAACTCACTAAAAAACTCACGTTAGTTCAGAATCTTAATACGCCAATTAATATTCGAAATGAGCTGGAAATTCTCCGAAAAACAGCGTGATGTTTCGATTTACGATCCATAAAACGGTTTTAATTGGCCGCGACATTGAATATCATTGTTCGGTTCGTTCCGTCACCGATCGATCGTCACCGGTGTCGATTTCTCGAAAACGATCAGGCCAGTCCCGAATCGTGACTCGGCTGGAATTCCGCGTTTAATGCACGAAAGGAGAGAATGCAGCTGCACCGTTGGTTAGCCGGTAACGTGACGTCAACGACTGGTCCTTAGGAAAGGCCAAAGAGATAGCAGGAAACCGAGGAAGCCGTAAAAACTTGTTACCGAGACGATTTTGTGGTCCTCGGGTCATAAAACGAACGGGTCCGAGCGGCGTGTCGATCCGCGTCTCATCGATTAATCGACCGCTTTCAAATATACCCGACTTATCAATTAATTTGTGAGCATCGAGCTAAGTGAAACTTTTTGTTTCCTGCTTGAGAAACAGTGTTTTAGCGAAAAAATTTTAAGTCGCCGAACTAATGGATCTCGACTTATGAGACATATAAGATATTTTCAGCGAATTCTTTTTCTGCTCTCCAATGTTAATTTGAATGCACTTCATCGCAGATTTAAATGCAAATGAACTTTCTACTTTGGTATGACTAATCTTCTCGAAATATCACTAGAGTTTGAATATTATATGTATTCAATTTTTAAGAAATTTTGTGGGAAAATATGTTAGTGAGTAAGGATTGAACAATGACGTATTGCGATAGCAATGCGGAAATCGATAAGAACTCATGGAAATTTCTTTGACTTTCTCCATGAGTGGCTATCGAAGGTCAGGATGAGACCATTATCGATCACGTGCGAAGCTCGTCTGGTCCAGATGATGATTACTTCCAAGCTCCACGATGAGCATGTGACTATCGTGTCACATCTTAAACTCGCAACATCTTTTCGGAATATCCCGCTTCTTTAAGGTGTCACAAGTTTAATTGAAATTATATCAGAAACTAATCAAATATGGACACACCATTTTGTTTTCTGGCTGATATTTTAAATATTGCAAAAAATTGTAACCTTGCATTTATTTGTTCAATAGTAAGGGAAACTATGCTCCATTTAAGGGCAGTCATTTATCTGTACTTCAGTTATGAGCAGTCATATATTTGTTCTACATTTAAAGGAGGTCATGAAGCTTCACTTAAGGACAAGTATGTATTTGAGCTTAATGTAAGATCAGTTATATTTGAACGTAATATAAAGACAAACAGATGTTTGTATTTGAAGATAGTTATTTATATGTCATATAAGAGCAGTCATTTATTTGTGGTCAATTTAAGTCATATATCTATCAATCACATATTTATATTCAATGTAAGAAAGCTTTGTACTTATCCTTAATTTAAAGACAGTTATTTATTTTTAATTTCAGGGCAATATATATTAGCGTTCAATTTACAGACAGCCATATATCTGTACTCTATTTAAAGATAGTCAACTTAAGATCAACCTTACGAAACAAATTAAAATATGAAGATAATGAACCTAAAGAGAAGGTAGTTCAACGACCCGACAAGAGTACAAAACAGGTTCAAGGACAACGATTGTACGGTTCACAGGACCAAACTTCAAGGATGATCCTTAATCTGTCGTGACGTAACGATATTAGAAAGGAATATGACGTCAGGGTCCCACTTCGTCTTATGATTCTTCAACTTCTTTTCATTCGACTCGGACAATTGTGTATGGTTCTCTGTCGAATTGTGCTTTTGATTAATCGAACAATTCGTTCTTTGATAACGGCTAATTGTGCCGTTACACGCGCTTAGGTATTCGTTTTCGATAAACAAATTCTTACTGACGTTTCGATAACTCTTATGTAATTCGTATCGATCGTGTTTTCGAAGTTACGTGTATCTTGGCACGATTAATCTTCTTTTTTTGCTTAACTTCGCTGGATTTATAATCTGTTGATTCTACTTTCGTATTTTTGTAACGGGTGTTGTGAACGAAATTATTAAAATTTCTTTTTAATAAAAAATTCTTTTTAATAATTTCATCGATAATAATATTTAATAATTTTGTTACTAGCTTCGTTTCATTAAATAGTTAGTGTTCTTTAAATAATTAGTGAGACTGAAAGGAGACGTTCTGTATTTTGAATTAATTCAAATTTTCGCGGGCTAAGATTGAGCGCTCGGACATTTTGTGCTTCTCGAATCGAAATGGGTGTTATTAATACGTTCGAATGTCACAAGATTATACCGTTACCTGTCATGACATTCAACGGCGTCGATCCGCATACTTCTCGCCGAGATAATTACCATCCGAAGCGTGTTGGAGCGAATCGCATGCACGGGATCCATCGGTGAACACTCGATGCCGATCGAACTTCCCTCGCTAATTGTTCGATAAACAATCCGACCTCGAGATTAACGCCTGTCACCTTTCCGTTCCCCGAAATTCACGATCGCGCGAAATAACGGTAGAAACGTAACTTTTCGTGGAACGACCCAGTTGAAATGTTGCGTAAGACGACGATACAAAAAGAAGTGGAGAACAGGAACGATCGATTAATCTTCTTTCTTCGTGGCAGCCCGTAATGATCGTTACACGTGGCTCGAGATTAGTTCGCGGTTTACAATAATGACGGCGTGACAGCAATTTCCAGAAGAATAGAAGACATTCTAATTAATTCGATGTTTGTTTTCGAACAATTATGGCTGAATAATCGATGAGGGAACAGATGGTCGTATTCTTCTGAAGCTTATTACTTTCTTTAATGATCGTTTGTTCAAGATGTAAATGTTAGTTCTTGAGGAAAATTACTTCTCTAGCTGTAATTTCGAGGAAAATAATTTTTAACAATTTCATTTATTTTTTAACAAATTTTGATAAAAAAAGTTCTTGTGCAGAGAGTGGTTTTGTTAGGTAGAGTGGAGAATGTTGTTAGAAACAGAGGGTTGCGAGATCGAATCTCTTTGTGATCATTCTTTTTTTACAATTTTTTTTAAACATTTTTTTTGGTATTTAAATGTATAATTATTCATTGTAAATATTCACTATATAGTATTTATTCATTCTATGTATTTTCTATGCAATATTTATTCACACTATGTATAATTCACTGTATGTATTCATTATACAATTATACAAATTAAATAAAATTTTATAACTTGTAAGAATAATTTGCAATGAAAATTTGTTCATATTTTTCATTTAAAATAATCTTACTCTATTTACAATTATAATAATGACATTATATAAATGTTATTAGAAATATGTTTTAAAATACTCTTTAATATTTATGTCTATTAAAACAAGATATGTGATACAAGATATTTAATAAAAAAAAAAGCAGAAGAGTATTTCCAATTGAAAACCAGTATAATTCGATCAAAGTGTAAAATGAATAAGCAAACATTTAAATACGCAAAAAGTCCCATGAGTTAGTATATTATAACGAGAAGAGCAAACATGTTTAAAGTGTTACGAAATGAAATTGAGAGAAATAAAGTGACAGCACGGAAATGAGCTGAGAAGTAATTAACGACGTGAGCAAGCGCAATTGACACGATCAATTTAATTGCCGGATGAAATCGATTACTTTCAATTGTCTCATCGAAGTGCGCCTAATACGCGCGGCAATTTTGAAACTAATCAAACATAATTTTCTTTGAAGCAATCTGACTGTACGCGAAATTGAGAATTATTCAAATAATATTTGTTTGAATCATTCTGTGTCTGAATACTATGTTGTATTCGATATTAGAAAAATATTTAACATTCAAATATTATAATAATTTAAATAATGTACTAATTTCAAGATTATACTGCTTTCAAAATATGTAAAAAATTATTTAAATATTTTATTGCACTGTATTTGAAAAATGTACAAATTCAAAAATGATTGAATAAAATATTATCTTGTTTGTTTGGAAATAATTGTAATTTAAAATAATTGTAAGATTATTGGAAGATCAAAATGATTTTGTTGAAGAGCTCCATCATTTTATTAAAATAAAATAATTTTCTATTTGATATTTAAATAAGTTCTCACTAACATAATTTCCTTCTTGATACAACTTTCTACATTTTATATAAAAATTGCTAATTACAGAAAATTATGTAATTAAAAAAAAATTATGTAACATTTTATAGTAAAGTTTGTAGTAAATTGATTCAAGCTAACCTTACCATAATTATTTCCTTCAAACTCAATTAGCTCTCACAAAAACTGATTTCATTTCACCCGAAACTCATTCCACACGTTCTAAAATAGAAATGAATGGAAAACAAACTAAAAAAAAGTACAACGATCACTTTTTACAAGATATAAAACCATGTCTGCGATGTAATTAAGAAGACGGTGAGATAATTAAGAGAACGTCAAAGAGACTGATTTAAACGTCGTTGCGAGCATCGGTGCACAACAATGAAGCGAAGATGAACCATCGATTACAGAGATGTTTTTCCAGAATCACGTAACGGCAAGAATAAATGATTAAGTCGTCGACTAAAATCGATTATCCGCGGACGCATCGAGAATCAGGAACTGACGTTCGATACGAGTTTCAATTATTTTTAACCTCGAGTATCCTCTCGGTATTAAAAACCGCGAATTAAAACCACATCGAAGAAGAAACACGTTGAGATGACTCGTGAATTCCGTTGAAAAGCCACCCGAGATCACTGCACCGAATTCGACACTTTTCGCGATGAAAGCGACGGCTAAAGAACGTACTGTAACTGCAAACACGGCACACAGAATTCGGAAGGTTCGAAACAACGAAAATGCTGATTAAACGGCGATACGTTCACCTGGAAATGTTGCGATGGCTACGCGGGCGGTCGAGTATCTGAATCGGACGTGAACGACCGCTCTTCTCGAACACGTGTACCATCCATGACAGTTGCGTACTATCTAAGATCATCGTCTCGAGAGATCGTCCCACCTCTCCATTTATACGTTTTACTCTACATTCGAACAACGCTGTACAGTCCGCGGCAAATATGCCTTCCCTACATTAGAAAATTAACATCGGTCAACCTGTTGAGCGAGTAGTAACTTTCAGGGATTTTTTTCGAGCTTTGGAAGGATTGGGATGGGTTGGAAATAAGGGGAGAATTCGAGCAAGTGGAATTTTGGGATTTTGGGACGTGAGATGTGGATAGAGGAAGCTGAACATTTGGGTATGTAGGGATTTGGGGATATCGGGACTTGGGGATGTAGAAATTTGAGAATATAGGAATTTAGAAATATTAGAAATTGGGGATGTGTAGATTTGGGGACGTACAAATTTGGGAATATAGGAATTTAGAAATATTAGAAATTGGGGATGAGTAGATTTGGGGACGTACATATTTGGGAATATAGGAATTTAGAAATATTAGAAATTGGGGATGTAGACATATGGAGATTTGCAGATTTTGGGGACGTAGAGATTTGGAGGTGTAGGGATTTGGGGATATGTAAATTTGGAGATGTGTGGATTTAGTGATGTGTGGATTTGGAGATGTATGGGATTGGGGATGTGTGGATTTGGGGATGTGTGGATTTGACGATATGTGGATTCGGGGATGTGTGAATATGGGGATGTGTGGATTTAGGGACGTGTGGATTTGGGGATGAGTGGAATTGGGGATGTGTGGAATTGAGAATGTGTGGATTTAGAGACGTGTGGATTTGGGAATGTGTGGAATTGAGGATGTGTGAATTTGGGAATGTGTGGAATTGGGGATGTGTGGAATTGAGAATGTGTGGATTTAGGGACGTGTGGATTTGGGGATGTGTGAAGTTGGGGATGAGTGGATTTAGAGATGTGTGAATTTGGGGATGTGTGGATTTATGGATGTGTAGAAATTTGAGGATGTAGAAATTTGGAACTATAGGAATTTGGAAATCTAAAAATTTGTCAATACAAAAATTCCAAATAGACATTCCAAAACTTGAAGAATCGACAATACATAAATTTAGACATACATGAATTCAGGAATCCCGAAATGTATTTGGAAAATACCAAACTACTAACTAGTCAGACTTCTAAAAATATAAAAATGCAAAATTTCCAAGGCATGACATCTCATCGCAACCCCTGGTTGTTCCCAAGTTCCCCGGGCACCCGTTCTGCCCATCACTCACTTAAATTATCAATTTACGTTGATTCGCTCATTTCCAAGAACTATTTTTTTCTTTCACCCGTGTTACCCGCTTTCCAAGAATTGACGCACGCCTTTGACATCTGCATTACATCTACGTAATAACCACTTATTACTTTGTAGTGAATCACTACTATTATTTCGAATTGTATTCCACTCGATTTGAAATTACGAGAATCTGTGAACAAGTATGATAATGGGAAATAAATTTGAAATCGAATACTTCGAAGATGCATTTGCATAGATTTTTGCACAGATTTACACGCCGTTGAATTCATAATAAACGCAGATCGCTAACGATAGGAAAATGTTTTGAATAATAATTTCTTTTTGTCGTCGTTTTCTCGGTTGAGAACAAGGACTTTGCGTTAAGGAAAGACGACTTTTCTTTCGCGATTAATCTTTTCCTCTTCCTGAATTACAAGGACGAGAGGATTCCTCGGTGCAACGGTAACCTTATGAAAATTACTCAGATGTTTCCTACATTATTTTCACAATACTGCGTAAATTCAATTACGATCGAAACCGCCGATACGGCTCGATTATCGATTCCGTTCGATCTATAACGCAAACCCTGATGATCTCACGACCAAACACCATTCTTTCACCGATCAAACTGCTAAACTTGTAATTAATATGTTAGCTTCAATGTACGATAAGTAAATGATTTTTAGGTTTGATTATTTTTTTAAACAAATTCATAATGAAATTATCCTATTTTATTCATAGCAAAAGTAGTACAGTTAAGTACATACTATGAATCAACATATGTTCATTTTTCTGAATAAATTCAATTTGGAACCATATAATTTTATTTTATACATTAGAACATACATGTTCATTTTTTTTAAATAAATTTCAAAACAACATACATGTTCATTTTTTTTAAATAAATTCCAATGAACAACAGATTATTCTATATTGTTCATTGTAAAGTATTATGAACTGCAATATACAATTTACTTCACCAAATTCATCACGACATTAAATTGTTTTACTTTATACATTGGAAACTACATATTCCTTTTTTTAATTAAATTTGAATTAAGAGAGAATTTTCTGTAATTCAATAATGAGTTAAAAACCAAAATTTTCATAAACTGTATGTACGGTAAATAAATTTACATACATGCACCTACATGTGACATATCTCTTGCTTTTATAATATAAATGCACCAATATAAATAACTGTCATAAGATACAAACTTGCTTCGGCGTCGCATAAAACGATTAAAATCGTGGCAGAGGAGAGCAACGGGAAAAAGGGACTATGCAAGTGTACATCGGTGAACTGCAAAACTGGCACATATTTGAATACGCGTATCGTGAGGATGACTAACGGTATACCCGTTGGATTCCGTTCGAGTAACGCAAGAATGAATGAGAAAAAATTGAAAAGGTAACGCAAAAAGCGAGAAGAAACCGTTTATTATTCAATTAACCATGTTCGATTAAGACGTGATCAATTCAAAGAGTTTTTCAGTGATTCAGTAACAACGTTCTCCATTTTTTGCATCGTCCGAATCTTCACACTTATTGTAAGGCATGCAAGTGTAAAAAGCATCGGATTTTTTTTATTACGAGGTGAAGTATTTTACATTTTTATCGTCGCATTATTTAACTTCCGAAATTTTCATATTTGTAAGTACTCGAATTCCAACATTTTTGAAACAACAAATTTTTAAAAATATGAAGACAGGAAATAAATTCTAGATACTTAAATCATCAGATTACAAAATCTATGGATTCAAAAGTTACTACAAATTCAAATTTCTGGATTCAAATATCTTTAGATATTTTATTTGGAGTCACTAAAATCTCAAGATTTCGAAAATCTCTCCACTGGAAACTTAATAGATGTATGACTCTGTAAGTAGGGAAAACTAAAAAATCCCTAGATCCTTAGATTTAAAAATCGTCAGATTCAAAAGTCCCTAAACACTAAAATTCCTAGATTTAAAATTCCCTTAATTTTACAATCCATAGACTCTAAAAGACCCCAGATCTAAAAAAAGCTTGAATCTAAAACCCCCAGATCTAGAAATCCCCAATTCAAAAAATCTCTAAATCCAAGGATCCCTAGATCTAAAAACCTTCAGATCTAATAATCCACAGATTTAGAAATCCCCAAATCCCTAAATCTCCAATTCCACAAATCCCCACATCCCTAGATCTGCAATTCCACAAATCCCCAAATCCCCAAATCTCTAAATCTCCAATTCCGCAAATCTCCATATCCCTAGATCTGCAATTCCACAAACCCCCAAATCCCCAAATTCCTAAATTCCCAAATTCCCAAATCTCTAAATCTCCATTTCCACAAATCCCTAAATGCCTAAATCTCTAATTCCACAAATCCCCAAATCCCTAAATCTCTAATTCCACAAATCCCTAAATCCCTAAATCTCTAATTCCATAAATCCCCAAATCCCTAAATCTCCAATTCCACAAATCCCCAAATCCCTAAATCTCTAATTCCACAAACCCCCAAATCCCTAAGTCTCTAATTCCACAAATCCCCATATCCCTAGATCTGCAATTCCACAAATCCCAAAATCCCCAAATTCCTAAATTCCCAAATTCCCAAATTCCCAAATTCCCAAATTCCTAAATCCCCATGTTCCTAGATCTGCAATTCCACAAATCCCCAAATCTCCAAATCCCCAAATCCCTAAATTCCTAAATCCCCAAATTCCCAAATTCCTAAATCCCTAAATCTTTAAATCCTTAAATCCCTAAATCTCCAAATCCCTAAGTCCCTAAATTCCTAAATCTCTAATTTCTCAATTCCCCACTAACCAAAATTCTTACACTCCTAAAATTCGCAAATTTCAAAAAATCCCTATGAATCAGTGTAAGCGTCCCAACACATATCCCCTAGGGAAGATTTGGCGACGACTGTACGCGAAGAGAACACTGGGAAGAAGGTGTAGGTATCGATAGACGGTCGAATAAGAAGAAAGGGGGAATATAGGGAGATAAAAGGAGCAACGTCGATGAAAAGAAACTAAAATCAGAGTTTCTAAGTAACGTGCATCGGCATGGCGCGTGTGTACGAACCACTTGAGAGTACAAGTTATGCTCGAACCGGCGCATAACGATAATGTGCATAACTTATGCGCATATAATGCAAGTACTCCGCGAGAACCATCGACGTTGCACCTTCGTGGTGTTGCTATATGGAAAGCTGGCATGGTAAACTAGCTAAAGATTCCGAATGGCAATAACGTTGACTAAACACGGCCGCGGGAACGGGCCTCTTTATTCCCGCACCTTTCTTCGCTCGATAAGGAATGCGCGTTTCTACGCCAAGTGGCAAATAATGCCGCAACCACCTTCGTATTTATTAATCTTCGATACGGAAAATACCCTTTATTCGATGTTGCATTGTGAAGGTATTTAATTCTCGAGATAACAACTCTATTTACCTGTTAATTAGAACTCTGCGAACTTGAGGTTATTTGGCTTCTTTTATTATTTGTATACTGGGTGATTGAGTCGAATATTTTTTATACCGAAAACTGCATTCTTCGAAGTCTCCAAAAATATTTTGAACGTCTTTAAACTATCTATCCGCAATAACCGATGACGTACAAAATAAAGAGCTTTCCTATCCATGCGTCGAAGTCTCCGCAATCCTCGGTGCTCGCCTGGATTCAAAAATCCCTGAACCATCGACAATCAAACCTCTCTCAAATGAGTCATCATGAAATCACGCAACTCGACGTAACTCGTCGATGTACCTCGTTTCGGACCCACTTTAAATCGTCCTATCGCGACGATCCATACATTAACTCGTCCGCGAAATCCCACGTCATTCACAAAATTATCAAATCGACTCGAGTTTAAATTCGACGAATGACGTGACCACGAAACTTTCGATTCGACGAATTTGCGACATAAAACTGGGCCTCGTTAGAGCGTTCTCTTCGGTAAGAATCGTTCGCTGGCTCGAGTTCAACCGGTCAGTTCGAGAATCCAGGTGTTCGTACCGGCAACAGGTCGAATTTATAACGTCCACGGTGTTATACGAAGAGAGCAGACCGGTGTTCTAGGACAACGGCCTCGGAAAGATCTGAGCCCTATAAAACGTTTAATAACGCGGCCTTAAGGGCCGCTCACGACGGACAAAGGCAGACCTGCTGTAACTTCTTTCACGGTGATGCACAAGCGGCATTATCGAGCCGCGTTATGCCCCCATTATGCGGTATTATGTTACTATTTACGCTATCGCGACTCCCTATTTATTTGTCTTGCCTCGCCTTCTTTACACCTTCTCGCTACTCTTCCTTTTGGCATTTTTTGGTTTTCAGACACTTTTCGCGCCATTTTTTGGGTCAGAAAAGCTCATTGCAAACACTAATCTTATTTCATTTTCTGAATAAATATTAGGTATTATAGAATATTCTTTAGCAAGTAAAGTTACGTGGAATGGGTTATGTATGGGATAAGTGAATTTGCTAAGTTGGTCACATACGATCACTGTGACGCTCAGCATCAATACAATGATCAATTTTATTTATATTTTATTTTCTACTTAATCAGTATACATATGTCATTGAATTTGTTTTATTCTATCCCCAAAATTAATAGTTTGCAAGTCTTATTTTAGTATGTTTTGGAAAAAGTGAATTTGCAGCGTTGGTCACATATGTCACATATGACATAAGAACAAGGTTATTGATTTTTTTATTTCATTTTTTAATTTGATAGTATATATAATTATCTCAATGCTAAGAGACCTAAAATGTCCTTTTTGTCTGTTTGTCCTAAAAATATTTAATTTGACTGAATTTGAAGTGATGGTCACATATGTCACATATGACATAAGAACAAGTATACTTGATTTTTTAATTTCATCCTATAATATGTTAGTGTATACAATTATCTCAATACTAAGAGACTTAAAATGTCCTTTTTGTCTGTTTTTCCTAAAAATATTTAATTCAACTGAGTTTGCATTGTTGGTCACATATGTCACATATGACATAAGAACAAAAATACTTAATCTTCCAATTTTATCTCTTAATCTATTAATGTATATAATTGTCTGGACATTAAGAACCTTAATATATCCCTCTCACTTGCTTCTCCTATAAATAATAAATTTAACTGAATCTACAGTGTTGTCACATATGTCACATATGCCATAAGAACAAAAATACTTAATCTTCCAATTTTATCCTTAAATATATTAATGTATATAATTGTCTGGACATTAAGAACCTTAATATATCCCTCTCACTTGCTTCTCCTATAAATAATAAATTTAACTGAATCTACAGTGTTGTCACATATGTCACATATGCCATAAGAACAAAAATACTTAATCTTCCAATTTTATCCTTAAATATATTAATGTACATAATTGTCTGGACATTAAGAACCTTAATATATCCCTCTCACTTGTTTCTCCTATAAATAATAAATTTAACTGAATCTACAGTGTTGTCACATATGTCACATATGCCATAAGAACAAATACACTCAATCTTCCAACATCATCCTTTGATCCATTAGTATCTACAATTACTTCATTATTAAGAGTCCCAAAATGTTCCTCTCCCTAAAAATAATTCCTCTAAAAATAATTAATTTAAACTTGCAACGTCGACCCCAACTATGACCATATGGTAATCAATAAAATGAGTAAGAAAGATCAGTAAGAAAAGATTGGTAGTCAAAAGTGGTTGAGCATCAACCCCATCACCCGTAGCCTATTATTACTAAACGATTATGCAGTCGTATGATGAAAGAGCATAGAACTGAATCGTAAACGTTTTCTATCGGCGAGTCGCGAGTTCCACGTTTGCTACCTCGAGCGCATAATCGAGTCTCGTTAATAATTGCCTCATTATTGCGCACCGTTGCGCCGCATCGTTTGTACCCGAGATATTGGCAGTGTTCGCTATTAATAACACTTTGCCGCCCACGCATCGCCATTGTTGCGAGTGGGTCCCGCGCGTTACACGTGTGCGCGTTGCGATCGCGGTGCATACATTACGATGCATCCTCAAAGATGCACGCAGCGGTCCAACAAAGGCGCGAAAAGCCCGCGTTCCGCATAATCGAACGATTCAATTCCACGGATACGAGCCTCGTTCTACGGCGTATTCATTGCCCCATAAGATTTCTCCTTGCTCTTTCCTCTCCTTACATCGAGAAATGTACATACTTTAATATCGACGTACTTTTCTATCATCTATTTCTCTCATATGAGCTCTTCTTTTGTTTAAAAATGAAATTCATTGAAAAATAATGTAACAGGTTTCTCAATTTTTGAGTTTCAAACAAATGAATTTTTAATGGGGTATGTTTAGAAAATTTATAAAATTGAATTTTTAAAATTGAACATGTCATGCAATGATAAAGAAAGTAACTTCTTTCTTCAGCTGTTAGAAGCATTCTATATTGTACTCTGTATCAAACACTTTGTATTAAGATTTAGAAATTTGTACCTTTGAGAAGATTAAAAAATTGTGAAGTTTGGAAATGATGATTATAAACAAACATCTCTGATGTAATCACAAGCATGGATAATAATAAAAGTATTAAAAAAATTCCAAGTGCAGTATACATATGTGTAGATCAGCTAGTGACGACAGAGTAAAAATTCAACATCCCCAAACTCGATAATTTATGGAACATATGCAATGAAAAATAAAGATAACTTCTTTCTTCAGTTGTTAGAAGCATTCTATATTGCACTCTGTATCAAGCACTTTGTATTAAGATTTAGAAATTTGTAACTTTGAGAAGATTAAAAAATTAAGAAGCTTGAAAATGATGATTATAAACAAACATCTCTGATGTAATCACAAACATGGAAAATAATAAAAGTATTAAAAAAATTCTAAGAGCAGTATACATATGTGTAGATCAGCTAGTGACGACAGAGTAAAAATTCAACATCCCCAAACTCGATAACTTATGGAACATATGCAATGAAAAATAAAGATAACTTCTTTCTTCAGTTGTTAGAAGCATTCTATATTGCACTCTGTATCAAGCACTTTGTATTAAGATTTAGAAATTTGTACCTTTGGAAAGAATAAAAAATTGAGAAGTTTAGAAATGAGGAATATAAACAAACATCACTGATGTAATCACAAAGATGGAAAATAATAAAAGTATTAAAAAAATTCCAAAAGCAGTGTATGTATAGATTAGCTAGTGACGACAGAGTAAAAATTTAACATCCCCTAACTCGAACAGGTTGCAAATTTATTTGGCAAGCATCTAATTTCTCCGATTTTAAATTAATCACCCTGAACGAGGGTACTAAACCCGGCACGGCGATCAAGCGTATCGAACGCGAATATAAATAAACGACACGACCATTAATTTTCTTAAATGGAGCAACAGACTTTGTGTTGCGCGGTTAGCCGATCGCAATGGATTGTAAATCGCGGCAAGTTCGCGATACGTATCGGTCTAAGCGATCTTTAGGCAAGAAAATCAGCAAATAAAGATTGGTATCGGGAAAAACCGTCTCGTGAAGTCATGAGTCGTATATCGATTGTTAAACGATCGAAGCCATCAACGATACGATCTCCTCTTCGAGTTCTTTTTTATGCCTCCATGACAAGTTACACGGTTTTTTCCGCGATCGAATATAAATATAATTCTTGAAAAACGTACCGATCGATCGATACGTTTGTCCGACATCCGTGGACGTCAACGAGGAACGCGAATCCTGGTTGGAAAAAGATTTCGTAGAAGAAAAAGAGAGGAACTTATGATCGCGAGTATGAATATGCTGATTCGACGCTTAGCTTCGGGATTCCGGATACGGGAGCACCTATCATTATTTACGAGTGGATAAAACCTCGATCCGATTTTAAATTAGCTACCCGGAAGAATGCCGATCACCCACGTACGAACGGAAAAAAGAAACCGATTCAGACGTAACGATCGATACGCATCGGACGTTCGACTAGTTTCGTAAGAAGAAAAAAGAGAAATGAGCCACCAGTGTTTTGGTATTCGAAAAATGACCGTTGAGCCTCTTTCTCGGACCAGATTCTAGCATATTATTAACGAACTTGTTATGGTAGATACATACCTTGCTAGCGCCGTTAGCGTTGCTCGAACGGGGCCACTTTGCTTGTACATTCAATTTCAGGATATTTATCTTACACTTGTTTACACGTTTAAGCTCTCTCGAACACGTTTGCGATCTTTTTAATTTTGTTAGGTTTGCGATCTTTTTAATTTTGTTAGGTTTGCGATCTTTTTAATTTTGTTTAGTTTGTAATCTTTTTAATTTTATTAAGTTTGCAATTTTTTTAATTTTGTTAAGGTTGCAAAATTTTAATATCACAGATTGTTCAATTCACAAGTTTACAGTTATCACATTTTGATGTTTTCAGATTTAGAATTACACAGATTCGAAAGTATAGCAGTTTTCAAATTTCTAAATTGATAGAATTGCTACATCGACTACAATATAAGTAGAGTCAGCTGTTACATTCACTGCAATATAACTAGAGTCAGCTGCTACATACACTGCAATATAACTAGAGTCAGCTGCTACATCCACTGCAATATAAGTAGAGTAAGCTGTTACATCCACTGCAATATAACTAGAGTGAACTGCTACATCCACTGCAATATAACTAGAGTCAGCTGCTACATCCACTGCAATATAATTAGAGTGAGCTGCTACGTCCTCTGCAATATAACTAGAGTCAGCTGCTACATCCACTGCAATATAATTAGAGTCAGTTGCTACATCCACTGCAATATAACTAGAGTCAGCTGCTACATCTACTGCAATATAACTAGAGTCAGTTGCTACATCCACTGCAATATAACTAGAGTCAGCTGCTACATCCACTGCAATATAACTAGAGTCAGCTGTTACATCCACTGCAATATAATTAGAGTGAGCTGCTACATCCACTGCCAAATAACTACAGTCAGCTGCTACATCCACTGCAATATAATTAAAGTGAGCTGCTACATCCACTGCAATATAACTAGAGTCAGCTGCTACATCCACTGCAATATAATTAGAGTCATCTGCTACATTCACTGCAATATAACTAGAGTCATCTGCTACATCCTCTGCAATATAACTAGAGTCAACTACATTCGTCCTTCCATCATTGATCAACATGATCAAAAAATATATCTCAGGTTCTACAAACTCTACCTACAGCTCTGTTTTTATTTCACCGCCATTAAGTAACAGCAAACCAGCTCAAGATTAACTCGTCTAAAAATTCTAGTTCGCTTTTAACGTCAACAACAAAAGTGGAAACAATTTGCAATTAGCTGGAATTTGCAATTAAATCGAATATTTTGTTTTTCGGCTAAGTAACATTTTCATATTTTACACCGATACCATCTACGCTCGTAAAACACGATGACAAAATTCACCTTCGACACACGAGCCTGATACGATCAGAATCACGGAAACATTATGTATTCTACAGATTTACAACGGTCTTATTTTTCATTTAATATCCGTATGGCTGTCGTTGTAGTGCCGCCAGTGAATATAAACTAGTCGAGTTTTTACGTCAGCAACTACTATCTTATTTCTGTCTAATCACCGGCTAATTGAGGACCCTGCAGCAAAAGGGGCAGCGACATTTTTAAAACTTCTTATACGTTGCGTAAATTTGCCTACAAAATGTAGTGGTCTTTTATCGTGAGAAGAATTTACTGTTCTTTAAAAAGAGGAATGATATTTTGAAGTAAGTAGTGTTTAAATTACACTGATTATCAATTTTGAAATTAATAAAAATTGTTCTTTTTATAATTTTGTAACAAGCTTTGCAATATTACTAATAAATTTTATTTTAATATACTACTAATAAGTTTTTAAATTTCTTGAAATTATTCTTCTTGTAATTTCATAAAAAATTGTTCTCGAATTTTTACAATTATAATATATTTATACAGTTATCCAACTTTTACATATGTAACATATGTTACAAGTAGTATATGCTATTCAAGTACATTTATTACAAGGAGTATAAACTATAATATTCTATATAATATATAAGCAAAAATTTGCAAAAAAAATATACTAAAAATGTATATAAAAAAAATGTTATTCTATAATATAAATTAAATCATTACAAAACGTGTCCGCCCCTTTGGCGGGAAAATAGCGAACATTCAAATTAAAATAACAGGTGAGGCCACTATTTGTGACTCACCCTGTACAAGCTTGTATACTTTTTTCTTTCGAGTTACGTCGATGGTCTCCCTCTGTTCGTTTTTACACCCTCTGCGTCATTCTTTTTGTTGCAATATATGAGACTGGAAGGAGCTAGATAGAGAGAGAGGGAGAGAGACGGAGTTAGGAAGTTGTTGGTCATGTGGGACCGTGATTTGGAAAACCCGGAGTGGCCGACCTTGAAAGTGTCAGACCGTTCTCCACGCGAGAGAAGGACAATCTCTTCCTCTCTTTACAACCTTCTTTCTGTCTCCTTCCGTCTCGTTTTTTCTTCCCTTATTTGGCTTCTCTTTTCCTCTTGCTCGACATTCTCTTCTCTTCGTCCGTCGTTCTCTGTCTCTTTTTCTTCTTCTTTCGGTCATTGTCTTTGTTATTTGGTATATACGCGTGTAGTTGGATATTTTGAGAGAAGATTTTTGGAGTTTTAGATTTTTAGATTGTTGCATTTTTAGAGTGTTGGATTTTTAGATTGTTGGATTTTTAGATTGTTGGATTTTTAGAGTGTTGGATTTTTCGAGTGTTGCATTTTTAGATTGTTGGATTTTTCGAGTGTTGCATTTTTAGATTGTTGGATTTTTAGAGTGCTGGACTTTTAGATTGTTGGATTTTTAGATTGTTGGATTTTTAGAGTGCTGGACTTTTAGATTGTTGGATTTTTAGATTGTTGGATTTTTAGAGTGCTGGACTTTTAGATTGTTGGATTTTTCGAGTGTTGGATTTTTGGATTTTTAGATTTTTGGAGTTTTAGATTTTTAGAATGTTGGATTTTTCGAAGGCTGGATTTTTAGATTGTTGGATTTTTAGATTGTTGGATTTTTAAATTGCTAGATTTTTAGATTTGTAGATTTTCAGATTTTTGGATTTTTAAATTTTTATATACATACATCGCCATACTTCTTTAATACTTTCAGATCAATATTCTTAGATCCTCATATGCCTAGATATCACCATTCCTCCATCTCTATGTCCTCACATCCCTATACCTCCACATCCCCATATCTTCATATTCCCAATACATAGATCTTCTCACCATCATTATATTTCTGTCTCCCGATCCTCTTATACTCCCATATTGCCCCGTTTACAATGTACAGTTTAGAGTTTACAGTTTACGGCGATCGATGCCACGAGTTACGATTCTCGTCGAGTTCAGGCTTGCGCAATATTCCGATTGAAATGTTTACAGGGTGAAAGTAGACCGGTGGGGATAAGGAGAGCTCTGATTCGCCAGCAAACATTTCTTTTTATTCCGTGCACGAATCAGATTCTGTTATCTCGTCGCTTTGTTCGAACGACGCGTTAAACGATGATCTTATTTCAGCGTTACCGAATATACCCACCGTCGCTGCTACGCGGACTTTCCAGTAATTAGCAGCCAATCTATCTTCAATCGTTCTTTCGTTCTCCTAATTAATACTATCGATCTTTCACGCTTCTTAACTGCCATATTGTTCATACTTGACTAATAATTTTCACAATTTGATTTATTGCTGGTGGCTAGTTTGAGGGGATGGGATTGAGAAATTTGGGGATGTGGAGGTTTGGGAGGTTTGGAAGTTGGAGATTTAGGGATATTGGGGTTTGGATACTTGAGGAGGTAAATATTTGGGGATTTGAGAAGTTGGGGAGGTACAAGTTTGGGATTTTGGGAGTTGGGAGATTAGAAATTTGGGGATTTGGGGATTCAGGAGATTAGCAATTTGGGGACTTGGAGATTTGGGAGATTAGAAATTTGGGGACGTAGAAATTTGGGGAGTTGGGAGATTAGAAATTTGGGGATTTGGGGATTCAGGAGATTAGCAATTTGGAGACTTGGAGATTTGAGAGATTAGAAATTTGGGGACGTAGAAATTTGGGGATTTGGTGACTTGGGGATGTAAGAATTTGGGGACTTGGAGATTTGGGAAATTAGAAATTTGGAGATTTAGGGATTTAAGAATCTGTGAGTTTAGGAATCTTGGAATTTGGGGATCTTGGGATTTGGGGATCTTGGGATTTGGGGATCTTGGGACTTGGGGATCTTGGGATTTGGGTATGTTGGAAATTGGAGACCTTGGAATTTGGGGACTTTGGGATTTTAGAGATCTTGAGATTTGGAGGTCTTGAGATTTGATGATCTTGGAATTTGCAGACTTTGGAATTTAGAGACCTTGTAATTAGTGAATATTGGAAATTGGGAACCCTGGGATTTGGGGACTTTGAGAGTTAGGAATTTTGAGATTCGGAGATCTTGTGATCTGATGATCTCTGAATTTGGAGACCTTGCGATTGAAGGATCTTGGGATTTGATGATCCTTGGAAGTCAGGAAATTTTGTAAATAAGACTTCCAATATAAAAATTGAAAAATTTGCATATTGCCAAATTTTCAACTTCATATGTATTCATCTAAAAAAAAAAAAAAATTGTACACTGCATCCGAACATAATAAAATCGACCAGTTACAAGTTACCAATTACCAAATTGTCAAATTTGCAACGTCATGTGTACTCATCTTCAAAAAGTCGTATACTGCAGTCGAATCAATAAGTTGCATTTGTTTCTCGCAAGATTCGTCGAATTCGTAACGAGACCGCCTTATCGTTCGATATCTAATCGCGAACGACACGGTCGTTGAAAACAATCGCAGAAGCAGTTAACAGAGCTGGTATAAAAGATTAGACACAGAGTTTCTTTTCCTTTATTCAAGGAGGCATCGTGCGCCGCCTTTCTCTTTGCGCAACCGTTCCATTTCCAGACAACAAAAGCCAAGTCGAAGCTTCACGTATCGGCCTAGGGAGAGAGAGAGAGAGAGAAAGAGAGAGAAAGAGAAAAAAGGTTTAATAGGATTTGCTAAGCAGGTAAATGTCGAACCGCATACTTGAATAATTTATTTCGTCCCGGTGAACCGTATCTGCGGCTCGATTGAAAAACTTCACGTTCGACCTAGCCGCTCGATTACCACCGATTCGACTAATTAACAGCTTTTCCGCGATCGTGTAAATTGCATCGAGTGTGATAACGGGTTGATTTGAATAAACGCTATAAATCAACGCCGGAGAAGAAAAAATTGTTGAGACGATAAATAATCGTTAAGTAACACCGTTGCATCGTAGAACGTCGAGCAAATTATAATCCGACGATTTATAATTTTTTTAATTGATTATGGTTGTGGATACGCTTTGCAAGGTAGACATTGTACGATGAAATATTTATTTAACTCGACTTTCACCTTTCGACTCGGTTTTAAATGTTCAAAGCTTCCTACTTTCTAAATTAATCCCCGTTGAAATGCAAACTTGACGGAAATTAGCGAGCTGATCGGAGTAAAAGTTTCGATGAGGAACGAGGATCATTCGTTGGAGTTCGTCCAAGTTTCGGAGCTGAAAATCACTCGACTGCGAATCGACGTGCAAACAAAATGGTGGGAGTAGATGTACATAAAATGTATATGTATAAAATGTCTCAAGAAAGCGTGCGCTTTCTTATTTTGTTTGAATATTTCAAAAAATGAAATTTATTGTGCGGAGTTTAAGAAGGATTGGCATTTTGAACTTGAACAAAAGATACTAATAAAAAATTAAAAAGTAAAATATTTGTAAAAAACAATTTTATAAAAACAACAATAATAATATTTATAAAAAAAACAAATATTTTTTATTGAAAAAAATTATTGGAGATCAGACAAAAATTGATTTAAAATTGATGATAGATTAAAGAATAATTAATTTGATATTAATTATAGGTTAACGAAACATTAATTTAATATTGATTGCAAATTAAAGAAAAATTGATTTCAAATTTATTATAGATCAAACAAAAATTTATTTTAAATTAATTGCAGGTCAAAATTGATTCAAAATTGATTACATGTAAAAAATTATTAATTTAACACTTACTGTAGATCAAAGAAAAATTGATTCAAAATTGATTGCAAGTCAAAGAAGAATTAATTTAAGCTTGACTATAAATCAAATAAAAATTGATTTGATATTGCTTGCAGATCAAAGAAAAGTTGATTTAAAATTGATTACATGTAAAAAAATATTAATTTAATATTTACTGGAGATTAAGGAAAAATTGATTCAAAATTGATTGCAAGTCAAAGAAGAATTAATTTAAGCTTGACTAGAAATCAAATAAAAATTGATTTGATATTGCTTGCAGATCAAAGAGAACTTAATTTAAAATTGATTACATGTAAAAAAAAATTGATTTAATATTACTTGCAGATCAAAGAAAAATTGATTCAAAATTGATTGCAAGTCAAAGAAGAATTAATTTAAACTTGACTATAAATCAAATAAAAATTGATTTGATATTGCTTTAAGATCAAAGAAAAATTGATTTAAAATTGATCGCAGGTCAAAGAAATATTTATTATAAATTTATCTAAAGAGATTATATAAATCTTATTATCAAATGATCTAATCCTTTATTTATCATAAAAATACACATACTTGATTATCATACTTAATTCTTTGCTGTGTGCTTTCAATATGAAATTGATTGATTTATCATAAAAAATTGTGTACCCACTTTATTATCCTACGATCTAATCCCTTGTGATATAATCAATTAAGAAGAAAATGTAATTTCGAAGTTTAGAAAATACGTAAATCGCCTCGATTAAATGAGTGTACGAAGAGACTCGATAAAATAAGATTTCTGTTTGCAAAGATTTAAGATTAAAGGTGTTTTATAAATTGAAGGACGTTGCACACCTCGATATCGTAAAGTGTGATATTTGATCGAATTTCGATGGAATCGCGTTCGATGTTCGGTAAATTTGTATCGAATCGCGTGCGATGTCCGGTAAATTTCGATCGAACGGAGTAAATTTCGCTCTCGCGAGACGCAAGCATGTTCGCCACCCACTTTCGGAATACGCGATAAACGAGCTTCTCGATCCACGGTCTCGGGTGAAAATATAATTGAAGCGGTGCGCAAAATTGGTAAATGAAAGCGCGTTAAATTACTGTGGTAGTACAACTCGCCGGAGGATACATATTTCACGTTGTAATGCCGTTTTACGCGATGCGTTGATGGCGGTAGTTTTCAGAGCGGCACGATAAATCGCGGCATCGAGCGATTGCGCGTGTTCGCCGCAAGAAAACACGCGTTGCTTAATCCCTTAATAGTTTTCGCGAGATTTAAACCGCAAGGAATCGTGGTCCGTTCGGAACGTTTTAGATGAAAAACGATTACGAATTAAATTAATGTTAATCCATCGAACCGATAATATTCTACGCTCTTCAATCTTATTGAAATATGAGCAGGAAATGTTTCATGATTATTATTATTCTGAGTTTCAAGAATTCGAGATAGGATCTTGATATATTGCAGTTTTGTTGGATGGCTGTAGATGGTATTTGAGAAACGGCCATATAACGAGAGATTCCTTCCAGTGGAATTCTGTTCAAGTTTTGAGTACTACGAATTTTGGAAGCTAAAGTTTTTTGGTTGTTCGAAATTAGGGAAATTAAGGAGATTAGAGACATTGAAGAAATTAGAGAGATTGGGGAAATTAGAGAAATTGGAGAAATTAGGAAAGTTAGGGAAATTAGGGAAATTTTAAGAGTTTGAAATTTTCGAAATTTGAGAATAAAGATAGAAAACTAGGAAATTGGGGAATTTTGGAATTGGGAATTTTGAAATTGGGAAATTTTGGAATTGGGGAATTATGGAATTGGGGTAATATGGAATTGGGGAATTATGGAATTGGGAAATGATGGAATTGGGGAGTTATGGAATTGGGGAGCTATGGAATTGGGGAGCTATGGAATTGGGGAGCTATGGAATTGGTGAGTTATGGAATTGGTGAGTTATGGAATTGGGGAGCTATGAAATTGGGAAGTTATGGAATTGGGGAGCTATGGAATTGGGAAGTTATGGAATTGGAGAGTTATGGAATTGGGGAATTATGGAGTTGGGGAATTATGGAATTGGGGAGCTATGGAATTGGGGAGTTATGGAATTGGGAAATTATGGAATTGGGGAGTTATGGAATTGGGGAGTTGTGGAATTGGGAAATTATGGAATTGGGAAATAAGAGAATTGGAGAATTATGGAATTAGGAAATTAGGAAGTTAGAAAATTAGGAAATTAGGAAATTAACAAATTGAAAGTTTGGGAAATTGAAAAATTAGAAAATTAGGAAATTAGCAAATACTCGAATTGAATCTCCAACCCAAAGAGACAAGAATTTTCTTCCGTTTCTCTCGACAGAACGACGAGTTAACTGGTTTCCCGGTTAACAGGTTAAACGAGACCAGAACAGCAGAACTAATTAACGGCAATGGAGTTTCGCGGTTCACGAGATACGAATAATTCGGAGTCGTTTCCTTGCCACGCATCGAAATCACCGGAGACTCGTCGCGCGCGAACCTGACAAATGAATTATAGCTGGCATCACAGACAATCAGCTTGCCGACATTGGCACAATCCATAAATGGACTTAATTAAGGATCCTGCCTCTACACTCTGTTGCTCCTATCAAATTCATTAGCAGCTTCGACATAGCATTCGCATTTCAAGGCCCCAAAAAATAGACATCTTTCCTTTTTTTGATAAGAGTGACTTCGAGTTTTTTCAAAGTATCTTTGTTAATTTTTGTATACTATAATTTATATACATTATTATGATTTATTTTGGTGAATGGTTTATATTAATTAAGAATGCTGATGTGTATAATTATATTTTAAAATATCTACATCTTATGTGGTTACGTTTGGAAATGTTAACATATGTGTATGTATAATTACATATGGGAATAACATACTACATAATTACATTTAAAAACATTAATGTACATATGTGATTAATTACATATGAAAATATTAACACACTACATGACTACATTTAAAAACAGTAATGTACATATGTGATTAATTACATATGAAAATATTAACACACTACATAACTACATTTAAAAACAGTAATGTACATATGTGATTAATTACATATGAGAATATTAACATGCTATATGTACAATTACACTTGCAAACATTAACATATATGTATAATTACATATGAAGATATTAACACAACCACATTTTAAGACGTTGACATATATATATTATATAATTTCACATGAGAATATTAACATACTACATAACTACAATTAAAAACATTAACACACATGAATAATTACATACGACAATATTAACATACCACACATTTAATTACACTTGAAATCGATAACATATGAACACTAATATACCACATAAACACGCGTGAACACATGAACACGTAATAAATGTTAAAATATTATATACTGCCATTCGAAAATGACTCTAAACAGTCATTTACAGAAACATATACAGCAATCTAAACGTTAGCGTGACGAAGTAATGCTCACCTTCGTTACTCGAACGAGTGCACGAGTTCTCGGACATTTTTAACGCGCAGCCCAGCATAAAATAACGTAATTCATGCGGCTTATTAAGTACGCGCACGCTACTTACTTACCACTTACGCGTCCATACACGAGTTCACCCACCCAAATCCGTTTGCCTACATTTCGAGCTGCACGAAGAAAAATCATCGTGCCCGTTCCATAAGGCGCGATACCGTTTCTTAATTAACAATATTACAGACCAGGTAGCCCGGTAAAACAGCCGAACGTGACTTGACAAATGTGAAACTGGTTCGATACTTAAAATCGAACCTGCCATCACAATACGCTTAATTGAATACAATTTCAAGTGAGGAGACCATGAAATGTTATTGTTCTTTTGTTATAAATATACACTGTAAGTGGTTGTTAGGGTTAGGTTAGGTTACTTTTGAGTGGAAGTTGAATTGAGTATTTTGGATGAGGTGGAGATTTTTTGGGGGGAAAATGGGGGACGAGGGGTAGAATGAGGTTTTAGGGTTTTGCAAGTTTGGAATTTTTTGGTTGATGAAGGTGTTTGAATTTTTGAAGTGGCAAGTTTTGTATGGTTTTAGATTTTGCATGTTCTCAAACTCATAAATTTTTTAATTTTTACGAATTCTTAAATTTTCTTAACCTCAAACTTTTAAGTTTTCAAACTTTCTCAATCTCAAACTTTTAAATTTTCAAATTTTTTTAACCTCAAACTTTTGAGTTTTCAAACTTCTAAATTCTCAAACTCTTAAATAGCTAAATTTTCCAATTTCTGAAACTTCCAAATTCTCAAACTCCCAAATTCTCAAGCTTTCAAATTCTCAAGCTTCCAAATTCTCAAGCCTCCAAATTCCTAAATTTTCCAAATTCTCAAGCTCCCAAATCCCTAAATTTTCCAAATTCTCAAGCGTCCAAATTCTCAAACTCCCAAATTCCCAAGTTTCCAAATCCCTAAATTTTCCAAATTCTCAAGCGTCCAAATTCTCAAACTCCCAAATTCCCAAGTTTCCAAATCCCTAAATTTTCCAAATTCTCAAGCGTCCAAATTCTCAAACTCCCAAATTCTCAAGCTTCCAAATTCTCAAGCCCCCAAATTCCTAAATTTTCCAAATTCTCAAACTCCCAAATTCTCAAGCTCCCAAATCTCTAAATTTTCCAAATTCTCAAGCGTCCAAATTCTCAAACTCCCAAATACTCAAACTCCCAAATTCCCAAGTTCCCAAATCCCTAAATTTTCCAAATTCTCAAGCGTCCAAATTCTTAAACTTCCAAATTCTCAAACTCCCAAATTCCCAAGCTCCCAAATCCCAAAATTTTCCAAATTCTCAAGCCTCCAAATTCTCAAGCCCCCAAATTCCTAAATTTTCCAAATTCTCAAACTCCCAAATCCCTAAATTTTCTAAATTCTCAAACTCCCAAATTCTCAAGCTTCCAAATTCTCAAACTCCCAAATTCCCAAGCTCCCAAATCCCAAAATTTTCCAAATTCTCAAGCTTCCAAATTCTCAAACTTCCAAATCCCAAAATTTCCCAAATTCTCAAACTCCCAAATCCCCAAATTTTCCATAATTATCCCCACCAAAAGATCCCAGTCAAATCCCCAAATAAACTGTACCTATCTCGTCCTAACTCACTTCCCTTATTTTTAACTTAATTTGCAAGAAAGTCTCTAAAATAAATCCTCAACCACTTAGCCATTTCACCAGTCACTCAACTACTAATCAGAAACATCTAACTGGTTAATTGTCTCCTCCCCTTTTATCCTTGCAAATAGTAAAGAGCGACACCGAACTAGTTTTAATTACTGTACGAGTTATTAACCGCGCTGTTATTACACATTTCTGTCGTCTAATTAACATAACCGCACTTCTCGTGTCGATGGGACGCACAAAGAGAGCCACGTATTACCATTTACACAACGGACACCGATCAGACCGTTATGACATAATTTATTCGTTTTAATACGCGTCCCCATAAGCCGGTAATCCGCGACGAAGAAGGTGCGGAGAAACGTTAGAGAAACATCGACTAACGCTATATACGAGTACACGTAGTCGTGGAGTTTTAATTGAAGATGCCACGAGCAACGGTACAGCGAACCAAACGAAACGAATAAAGTGTACGGCCGTACGCGAACAGGTCGATCTCAAAACGCAGCCAGTGGACAAGCGGATTTTTTGCATGCGAAACGAGACGCCGGGTTTCCTCGTGCATACAGATACCGGGGCTCATCGAACGAACATACGTAATTAGCTTTTACGTTGTATGCGCAAATTTTACGGGATATGTGGACGAATTTAGGTTTAGGGATTCGTGGAGGAAACTTCGTCATTTTTTTGGGAGGAGAATAGTTTGATGGAAAATGGGGATGGAAAAGTTGAGAATTGAGGGAAGTTGCACATTTTGAAATTTTAGAATTTCCAAATTGACAAATTCTCAGAATTTGCAAAAATTTGGAATTTCAAGACCTGGAATTGAAGAATATGGAATTTCAAAATCTGAAATCGCAAAATTTGGAATTTAAAATCATGGAATTGCAAAGAATCGAATTTTCAAACTTGGAATTTCAAAGCTTGGAATTGCAACACTTGGAATTGCAACACTTGGAATTTCGAAGCTTGGAATTGCAACATTTGAAATCTTGAAGCTTGGAATTGCAAAACTCGGAATCTCGAAGCTTGGAATTGCAACATTTGGAATCCCAAAGCTTGGAACTGCAACACTTGGAACTTCGACGCTCGGAATTGCAACACTTGGAATTTCGAAGCTTGGAATTGCAACTCTTGGAATTTCAAAGTTTGGAATTGCAACACTTAAAATCTCGAAGCTTGGAATTGCAACACGTGGAATCTCAAAGCTTGGAATTGCAACACTTAGAATTTCAAAGCTTGGAATAGCGACACTTGGAATTACAAAGCTCGGAATTGCAACACTTGGAATCTCAAAGCTGGGAATTGCAACACTGGGAGTTTCGAAGCTTGGAATTGCAACACTTGGAATTTCGAAGCTTGGAATTGCAATACTTGGAATTTCGAAGCTTGGAATTGCAACACTTGGAATTTCGACGCTTGGAATTGCAACACTTGGAATTGCAACACTTAGAATTTCAAAGCTTAGAATAGCGTCACTTGGAAATTCCAAAGCTTGAAATTTCAAAGCTTGGAATTGCAAAGCACCGAATTTCGAAACTTGGAATTGCAAAACTTCGAATTTCAGAGCTTGGAAGTGCAACACTTGGAATTTCAAAGATTGGGATTGCAACACTTCGAATTTCAAAGCTTGGAAAGCAAAGCACCGAATTTCGAAACGTGGAATTGCAAAACTTCGAATTTCAAAGCTTGGAATTGCAACATTTGGAATTTTCGGCACTCGAAAAGCGAACGAAGATTAAAATCGAAGAGCAGAGGACTTCATGTATCGAATTAAAAGCGAACACCTTTCGAGTTACTTAAAGCTCGTTATTAAAAACTTACGAGATCGATCGAGTCGCCAGGTAATTCTTTTCATCCGCGTTTCGCCAGTATCTAATGATTACCATTCCGCTTGGAATTCCTGGCGAGCTCGAGATACTTGCCGCGGTAATAAATTGAAGGTAATTATAAATTACTACGGTTATTATGACGCTAATCGTTTGTTCATTTTCGGCCGGTGTAAAAATATTGCTTCAATTTGTGTCGGAAAGGTGGATACGCACCGTGTGTACCATTAAATATCATGATAATAAAGAATCATGAAAGATACATTTGCGCAAACTGGAAATCGTTTTACGCGCCTTTTTTATACCACGTGATCCTGGCGGACGGCCCGGGAAAATTTAAGATATAATACGGTATAGTACTTTATTCCGCGATAACGATGTTATGATCTTTAAACGAAACGACAATTTTTCTCTCACCAATTTGAACTTTCACGATTTCGATAATATTAACTTAACTTAGTGTTCTCGGTCGAGGTGTTGTGTAATTTATTAATATGTGGAGATAATAAACGAAGGGCATCAGAAAGTTGAAAGCAACTTTTAATACGCGATAAATTATGCAAATTCTTAGCAATCGCATCGATGTAAAGTAACAGAATTATCTTTCGTGAAACACAAAGGCATATAAGTTGAATTATTTATTTCGTAAAACCTTTTTATTCCACTCTTAATATATTATTGATGAATTCACAAATGTAGAGACCAAATCTCCAAACTGATAAATCCTCAATTCACCACGTTTCGAAACTTCGAACTCTTGAAATCATTCCTAAATCTCCCAGTTCCCAAATCATCAAATTCTTTAATTACTAAACTCCCCAATTTCTAAATGTTCAACTTCCCAAATCCCTAATTACAAATTTCCAAAATGTCTCAACTCGCAAACTAACAAACCTCCAAACCCCAAAATTGCCACCTTCCCAACAGACGAGCACCTAAAAATTTGTCAAAACTACGATAGTAAACGCGGCTGTCGACGCAATAAAATAGCCCAGGTGATAAAACGCGAAAATCCTAAGTTGGTCGATCAACGTTCCCTCAAAACCGTGTCCGCAGTTCGATAAGGATCGGTGTTCACGAGCGTACGCCGCAAGATCGAGCGATATTTGGTCGATCCCCGAGGTTCCGAATAGAGAACGAACGGCTTTTCGATCGGTTCGTAAAGTTTTTCCCTTGTCGGATAAAGAGAAAAAGGAAGCGTATATTGGGGGGTTTCAGCCGGTGTACGTGGCACGTACGTACACTTTACCGAGTCGCGTTTTATATCTACCGGTAACGTTCGCGGCATATTTTATACTCGCTGACTTATGTTTAATTCAGCGGAACACCGTGGCTCCGTAGTTCGCATACGGGAAACAGAGAAAGAGAGAAGATCGGCGAATGCGGGAAGATTGAGCGTAGATTGGCCGGGTCGAGGGAGCAAACGTCGTGAAAAAAGAACGGCCGGGAACGGGTTAAAAATTGAAAACGCGGCAATAATTTATTTCGCTAACATCCGACTGCGCCTTCCAACGTCGACCCGCTCCACGCCTCGAGCATTTCGATGCGCGATCGCCTTTCGTCTTTCGAAACCATCTTTTTCGATCGTTACTTTTCTCATAGACCACTTACCATACGAACCACTTCCTTTTTTCAGTCTTTCCCAAATTCCACCCATTTTTTTACAGAACTAAATTTACGTTAGAACTTCAGATTTTGAATTACTTCAATTACAAAAATTAGCTTCATGCATGTTAACTTTCATGGAGGTAAAGAATCATTGTATGATCTACTTCATGACTTCTTCATTTATCATACAATAGGTTAGAATCCATTATTTATTTTTATATTTTAATTTCAATAAGTGGACTAAATGTCTAGGAAGACTAAACATCTTAATTTCAAGGAAAATTGACTAAAAGTGAAGTAATTAACAAATATTAATTTTTGACTGTTTTGGTCATTAATACCTATCTATTACAAACGATAAAAATTTCTTTAGGTATTGCTAACCATTATCGTTAATCAGAATTTTAACTTGGTTATCGATAACCATTATGCACCATCATGAATTCCATTATAAATTCCGAGATGTGTAATTCAAGATAAAATATTTTCACCGAGAGAACATCATTCGAAACACACCTTCCAAGTATAATCGAAATAATATCCACCTTGCACTTTCGTTTGATATTTAAATGTTTGCCCTTTCGAGATCTCTGCAGTCATGTCTAAATCTTCGTATTTACCGAATTCTTCAGAAATGCTGAACCAAATATTCCAAATGCTTACTTACAGTATTGTAAACAATATGATATATTTGTCAGGTGCAAACTAACTGAGTTACAATATCAAAAAAGACAAAGAAAAATGTTATGACTATTTGGCATCGTTGACCATGCAAATAATTAGACTTGTCAAATCAGAGTATTCAAAATTCGAGTAAAATTGATCTCAAAGTATGAATACCTCATGAGACTCGTCAAAATAGCGCAAGGGGTGAAAGAACCCTTTAAAAATACAAGTCAGTAAAATTATAAGATCACTGTGCTCGAAAAGTCGCATTTAATGATAAAATATCTAGAAATGCACCCTGTTCCATTTGAAGCGTATACCTAACCTAACCAATACTACTTGGTTTATGACATTTTCGTAGCTCGAGCTTTGTACGGCCATGCTCGCCTTATTTGCGATCGGCCGACGCTCGATAAACCCGCTATGAGAGGAAAGAGCGATTCACGTGGTCGGAAAAAATAGGCTGACGCGATATGCTCTCGAAAAACTTTTACCTCGCAGAAAATTGCCGAGCTGACCATGTGGGCGTCCAACTTTTCTCCTCCTCGTCCCACGTTTTGCCGGACTGTCGTCACACCCGCGCTTCGCGCAAACGGTGGGCGGACTATACTATTTACTATATCGCTCGGTGCGTACCGCTTTAAATATAACGCATGGCGTGCACGCTCAAAGATATAGTGGCGTTACGTCGACAAAGCGCGGATGATGAATCGTCGACGGTGTTTTCCGAGGCTCGTCGGTAACGCGTCACTGCGATCACGATTTATCTCGTTCGTACACGTCGGATACGAAAATGGATTAATGGCGTACGGAATCAAACGTTCGCTAAATAACCGGTCCTCCATCTGATAACAGTTCACAACCTTTGTTCGCTCATTTTTTAACCCCTTGTCTGACTTATGACGCACGGTTTAAGTGTACTGAATTTTACTCCCACTCTGAATATACTTCAATTTGAAGTTCGAAGAGTAATTATAATTTAGACAATTAAAAATCAATAGACAAAATGTTATTAACCTTCTATGTTCGTTTTAGTATTATAACAATGAACAGTTACTTTCAAATGACGCACATGACGCACTAGACGTATATTAATCTGATGAAAGGGATTAACCCCTTCCCAGATGCGTCAGTCAAGACTAACTATTCAGAACTATAACATTAAAACGAACAGAGAAAATTAAAATATTGTGCATATTTTATATTCAAGGATCCTTGGTAATGCAATTTATAGATGGAACCTAAATTTCAAGTTGAAGAGCGTTCAAAATTTGAGTAAGGTTTGTCACATTTAAGTTGTAAGTGCGTCACGAGCGAGACTCGTCAAAGCACGGGAAGAGGTTAAATAAAATGTGTAAATTCAGCAAAAATGTGGCAGAAAAATTACTTGAACAATAAATGCTGAAGACTACGATTGCTCGTCAACCCCCACAACCCTCAACCGAAAATAGCGAAATATTAGTAGAATCCTCGAAAAGGAGCGTAAGCAAAATTCGCCAATAAGAAACGAAAATATCGGGTGGAAACACCAACGCTTTGACATTATAGGTTGCCTCCGACGCGACGCTTTGATGTCTGTAAAAAGCGTATCGGCTCGCAGAATAAGGCCGTGGCTGTCACGCTTAAGGCTCGCGCAACAATTCGCTGGCAAACTGCGAATAATACGTACGTGGTATACCGCGTGTACGCCCTTACGGAGCGAATTATCGTGGCGGCCAGGTATCGTAAACACGTGAACGTTATGTCTTTAGCAGCCTCGCAGGAAACATCGATCGGTGCCCTCGATTGTATCGTTGTCGTTGTAACGATAGTCGAGTCGCGGAGACATTCGCCTCCGCAATGTCGATGCAATCGTAGAACCGCGGCTCTTGTTCTCCTCTAAGTATCGTGCTGTTCCGAACGAGATCGTTCTTGCGACGCTATTCCACGCGATTTTACGATAGAAAATCCGACGATGAACATCCCTTTTAAAGCGGACGATTTCGAACGATATCGAGGGTGCTGACTCGAAAACCCTTTTATTCTACCAGCATTTTATATTTTATGGATATGGAACTCTTTTTTATTTACTGTTTTGTATTTGTTCTCTGACAAATATTAACTTGGAGTCAAGTCGTGAGGTACATCACAATTCGAATTTAGCAAAAATTTTCAAGATCCTTGATTTCGTTGTTTTGACACTTGTACCATGTCACATATTGCTACAAATTTTCATGTAAATCTATCACATGAGACTATGTCACATATTGTTATAAATTTTCATATAAATCTATCACATGAAACTATGGATAATATACCACTACTGTACCATTACTGTGCCACGATTTGTTACGACACAAAATGGCTACCTAATTTCCCTTCCATATGGCAATCGCAATAAGCCCTGATTCGACTACCTTGAATCACCCCGATTTTTCCCTATTCAATCACCTTATGTAGGTTAGTCGCAAAGTGTCGGAGAAAGGCGAAGATAAATGATACAGGTAGGTAAAAGGCGATAAGGGTGTGAAGAAACAATAAAGGTCATGAGAGGTGTTCCTGAAATACGATAGGCTAATGATACACCTCTGAACATTCGCGGTTTTCATTCCGCGAGCGAACACTCGAATCAGACCTTTGCCAAAGGTCAATATGAAAATTAAATGATACGAAAATACAGGCGGTTATACGAACCAGTTCGGATATAATTAATTGTCGTTGTCATAAAGTTGCGAAGAAACGTGACAAAAAGACGAAGGAGCCGAACCGATAAGCGACATATTTTACTTTTTCGGTTGTTCGATATTTAACCTCCTCGTATGCTAAGTTACTTCGATTTTCAGGTCAAGAAGTAACCAAAAGACATTATCGTTTCATATACAAAGGGACTTAATTTATAAAGACAAAAGGACTTAACCCTTTACGTTCGAACGTAATTTGACTGTTCGCAAACAGCAACTTTAAAACTTAATTAAAAAATTAAATGAATTCTCTTGAGATTATTATTTCTCTACTAATTATTTCCACTATTGTTTGTTTCTCTATGTTTATACATCCCACGTATCATATTATAGAAACAGTTAAAAAATGCTTATTTCAAGTTATTGTATTAAATAAAATGGTGACTGAGAGTCACCCCTCGAGCGTAAAGGGTTAAATTTAAAAAAAATATATAATATCGAAACAGGGGTGAATGTGGTATTTGGATGGCTAATTCAGCATTCGATAAGAGCAATTAATCGAAAACGAGGCAGTAAGAAGCAGGAATCCGTGGTCAGGAAAGAGAAAGGATAGTTCCTGGCAGGAGGCGTTCCTGGAACGTGGTATGGATGGCATCCTCGCAGGATAATACCGTACAGCCGCATACGTGGACGAGTACACGACGCGACGATTGTGCTCGCGTACCCCGCCATTATAATGGATTCAAACTAAGGGTTTGTATTGAGATATCAGTATGTGGCCGGGCACCGGTAATGGCCTCCCGTTCTAAGAACCCGCCTCCTGTGTATCCAGAGCAGATAGGATATGTGCTACTCTCTCTTTCTGCATTCGCGATGCAGGGTATAAGTATCTATATGTAACCGTGTAACCGCTATCAGATTTCACCCCTCTACCTTCATTTCTGACCCTACCGAGCTCTACTTCGATAAAAAAATAATTGAATTGTTGGGATTATTTGAGAGCAATTGTCACGGGTAGATTTCACCCTTCTTGGAATTTTTGACCAAATACATTTCAGTGATTTGTGATGATGTTCAGTTTATTTGTGGTTACAGACTGTCTATTTAGTAGAATTGAATTCGGGATATTTAACCCTTTCCTATGTCGAGTGTGGCTCGACATTTTATTTGGATCTCATAAATAATCCAGATAAATAGATTGTAGTATGTTATCATTTATTTATTGCTTGTAATAAAAGAAACATGTAATTGTTACATACTCTGCTTTGTTGCAATACATTTTATTGGGAACCCCTTTCTTGATCTATTTAGTAAATTAAGGAGTCGGTAGGTGAAAGATATTGAGGAGTGCAAAGGGTTAAGAGCAATCTTGAAATAATAAAATTCTTCTACATTGACTCCATTTCTACCAGACTTCGATGCTTGCATACTAGGTGAATTTGAGAAATATTTAATTCTTTGCACTACGATTTGTCAGATGCGTCAATCAGAACTATATGTCAATTTAGTATCATGCAATCGACTATGCAAATAATTAGACTTGAGCTCCAAATTAAAGCATATTGAAAATTTGAATAAAATTGAAGTATACGAAGTACAGTGGACAAAGTATACGACTCGTCAAAATAGTTCAAGGGGTTGACCCTCCTATAGAACCCCTCATTCCTCCAAATAAAAATGTCCGCTCGTAACCCGTGGAGCTCATAGCAGATGAGGTGGAGAATCCGATTAGACGATCGGAATCGAGGATTCTTATTGAGATATCAGTCGGTCGAGCAGTGGGTGACGCGGGTAATGATGATCGTCGATTCTCGGAACCCGTTTGCGCATCCGGAGCAGACGGTGCACGATCGTCCTGCACCCTTCTCGCTTCTGATAGCTCGAGCTGTGCGAACCGCTTGCATCGCTCTCTATTGCGGCGTCATAACTTACGAACTTGTATTCATGAACGTAAAGGTGAGAGGGAGAGCGTGGCGTCGTAAATTCAAGCCGCGACGCCGTGTACGCGAACGTGTAGAATTAAAACGCGAGATACTATAACTCTCGCCGTGATTTTTCTCCTACGTTCGGCGTGTCTGACGTTTTACGCGCGGGCACGCCGTTTTAACTCAACTTTGATAAATATGAGACGAAGTTGCGCGCTGCCACAGGTGTGAACTCGTTCAGGATGCATTAAATCTTTCCGGGAGCGGAAGGTGTCGGGAAAGGATTCATAGATTGGCTCGTTCGAGGAGAGAAATATGAATTGTAGAAGGTTCTGGGAATCGGTGACGTTACGTGAGAAAGAATCTTAATTCTAGACTAATGAAAATCTAATCAGATGGATAAAACCGATGACGTTTGTCGCTGATCAAATTGGCCTTCGATGTCTTCTATTTCTCTTCTTCAATGTTACAGAAGTTCTTTTTTATATTTTGAATTCATTTTCTGTGACTACAGAATTATACTACAGTTGTCACATTTTCCGACATGCATTTAAACTTCTTCATTTTCGTTTGCAGAAGATGTAGAAATATATAAACAAGAAATTTATGAATTTGTGCACTTGAGAATTTAATTTTACTATTGTGGAAACAGAGGCACACGTGCGCGGTTTAAATTTGGCGCCCTAAATATCTGTATTAACCTAAAATCGACTTTTATGCATTAATCTAAAGAAAACCTCTGTAACGAAGATTTTTATTACAAAATATATCCCAAATTCAAAAAGTGACTAATCATATCTTAGTTTCTCATTTGATTTATTCTTAAGTTCATAATTTTCTATATCTTCAACCCTGTCCTATCCACAACCACTGCCTATCCACAGCCTCGAGTACAAAACTGTCCTAGCGCATCAGAATAAACTTGCAAAAAAAGAAACAATTCTCTACCAACAAACTTAACCGCAAATATTTCGATACAAAGATTATGGAGTCCATAAAGAATCTCCGTATTTCATTAACGACGTCCCAGCATAGTTCAATCCTCTGTTAATGAATACAAATGGCTACAATTTAATCGGAAATTTAATCGGGCAGCTTGGAATAGCAGATAAGTCCTTAATACTTTCGTTAACGGAGGAATTCCAAGTAAAACAAAACCCTGGATACATTGTACGAACAGAGAAAGAAATAAGTGGTGGAGGAGGTAAAAGACGTTACACAGAGGGAGAACACGAGTTTCATTTGAATAGAATAGGTCGATAGTGATTTACGATACCCGAGGCTCGTCCGCTCGTGACTGTTTTCCACTTCTTCTTTATCTTTTTTCCACGATGGTACACCTCTTGCCGCGACCTCTCTTTTTAATGACATTACAAAATTCGTGTGCTCTGAACTTTGTCTTCCGTCGCCTGAAGAATGGAGGCGAGACACAATGCACCCCCCATAAGATGAGCTCTGGGTATTCAGGGTAACGAGTCTACCTTTACTACTTTTCAGGTTAGGCAGTGCTAGGCAGGTTAGGCACGTTAGTTGTACATTAGAAATTTCAATGTCTTATTCGAAAATTAGGAAGTTTATTTTTAGATAATTATTATGATCGAAGTTTATATGAACACTGTGAAATTTATTTTATGTAAGTTTCAGGAAATTATGATAGGAATCGAAATTTATGACTTGGTAATTGCCCAATTTATTTGATCTCATTTTTAGGTAATTATGATAAGGAACATCGAAATTTATGATCTGATTCCGCAAATTTTATTTCGTTTTCACTTAATTATAATTGGGGACATCGGAATTTATAACCTGATAAATCTGAAACGGGTTATTCAGAGACTTATAAGTTCGGAAATAAAATTTCAAATTTTTTATATTTTTCAATCTTTAATGTTCCAAATCTTAATCACTAAATTTTTAGAGTCTTATACTTGGAAACATGGAAAAATATGACTTAAAAATTTAAAGCCACAGAAATTGCAAAACTTTTAGAATAAATAATTGAACCCTTCAGATGGGTACCTGAAGTGTTCAGAAGGGTAGATATAATAATTTTGAAATTATTTTTAAATACTCTCATGTAGTTGTTGGTTAAAAATACATTAACATACTTTTTATTTAAATAAATTTACTCTTACAAATGTATATTTATAAATTGTATGTATATTTATGAATTGTATGAAAGACACAATTATTCCTAAATATGTATAATGAAATTCTGAATTGCACAAAAGACCAAGAAATCAACAAATCGAACATACATAGTCAATGCAGCGTAAAACTGCATACCAGCATACGTAAAGACTAATGCAAGTATTAATGATAAGTGATTAACGATTAATCACGCCTTTCTATCTAATCCGAAAGCAACCGCGATTTCGATCTCGACTGCGTCGAGAAACGCGTGTAAATTATCAGCTCTAACCGACCGATGTACCGTCAGTTCAAAACGAAAGAAGAAAAAAAGGGAACCGAAGAGGAAGAAGAAGAAAAGGATGAACGAGCGAACAAAAAGCTTTGAAAACTCGTTCATTAAACGTGCGTAAAGGCTGGTTCGTATGTAGGCGACTCGCGGACAAGAGTATCAAGCGGCCTAACGGTAAAGCCACGTACCGAAGAAACTCGGTTGCTGCACGGCTACATACCGACATAAACCAGACACATGTGTGTTTACCTGCACGTATGTACACACACGCGCGAAATACGCGTAGAAAATTCAAGCAAACGAAAAAAACTAATCACGGACGAAATCTTCGCGAACGAGAACCGCTCGAAATATTTTATACTTATCATAAAATCATTCGTACACGTAACTGTATATATGACATCCCGATATATACGGTATAACGATATAGTCGGGTGCGTTCGATAGCCACAATCAGACTGGAATTTATGATCGATGCACGGACAAATGGATTCGCGTTTAATATGTAACATATGTGACGTATATGTTTAGGATTTTTATTTGATGTTATTAAAATTTGTCTCGTATTTTAGAAAGTACGGTTAGATAATTAAGGTAGGGGCTTGTTATGTGAAATCGTGTAGTGCGTATGAGTGTAGTGTGCATTCTGATATGTGTGGGATGTGAGGTATGTGAGGGAAGTGTATTCTAATATTTGGTTATGTTTGAGTGATGGTTGGTGGAATGTTAGAAATAGATTTTTGTATTTATAGGGGATGGAAATTTGGGGGTTGGAAGTTCAAGCTTTTGGGAAGTTGGAAAGTGGGAAATTGGGGGATTTGGAAGTTGTGGAATATTAAAATTTGAAATTTGTGGAATTCTAAAATTTGGAAACTGTATAATATTATAATTCGGAAGATTGAAGAATTGAAAATTTGGAAAGTGGAGGACTCTGAGATTTGCAGATTTGAGAATTGTGAAATATTGTAATTTGGGAATTTGAAGAATTGGAGATTTGGAAATTAGAGAGCCCCGAATTTGGAAATGATAGAATTTGGAAATGTGAGAATTCAAGAGATTAAAAATTTGAAACTAGAAAAATTGTAAAATTTGAAACCAGAAAAATTAAAAAATTTGAAACCAGAAAAATTAAAAAATTTGAAACTAGAAAAATTAAAAAATTTGAAAAGTTGTTCACATATAAAATTCGGTACATTTTCCTCACTCGAGAAAGTGTATCGAAAAGAGATAAGAATCATAAAAAATGATATACATATTAGAAATCGGCCCGCAGAATTCACGCGCAATTACGACATACTACTCCCGATACGCAGAGAAAATTGTTACATTTTTAATAACTGCGTGTTTCCCACGAGTGAAGAAAAAACAGTAATTCCAGGTGATATATCGCTGTCACTCGTAAACGCTTGTCTAAGAATACGCATCGTAATCTGTACAAATCAATGAAATTGAAAAAAGAAGGAACATTATTGCAGACTTCCGTAACAACGCAAGAATTTTCTGATCGATAATGGGACAATAATCGCGAGTGTCGTAACGGGTAAATAATCCTCTTCATTCTCGTTACATCAACGTGTACTTCATTTTTTTATTCAATTTTAAATGACACTCGTCTAGAGAAGATCTAAGAATATAGAAACAATTTGGCTGATGTAAGATTTTCAAGCGAAGCATAATGTACTTTCATTCTCAAAATATTCTCCTCGCAATTATACAGGTCGATACAGAATTCGATTTTCCGATTCTTCAAACATTGTAAAAAAATTTACACTTTTTACAAAGTAGTTAAACTGCAAAATCGGGCTCCCCGAGCTGCATAATTGTGCAAATAATATTTTGAAAAAGAAAATATGAGAAAATATTGCTTCCTCGCTTGAAAATCGTACGTCGGTGAAATTGTACTGTCCTTGTCTCTCCTGTACGAAGAGAGACAAGGATCGTCGGAGTTCTCGGTTTTGCCGCACGAGGCCCCCAATGTCGATTCAGAGACAATTCGTCACTTCACTAGAATCTAGTGACTAAAACTAGACCCTTGACGACGACTTCTCGTCGGCTGCTAAGAAGCTGGTAATTTATGAAACAGGGAGAGAATGAGAAAGAATGCGTGCATAGGTGAATGTGTGTAGAGAAAGAGACGGTTCAGAGGATGGATAGCGAAGCGTCGTGGGAGCATTGTGTACAGATCTATTTTTTTTTCTTTTTTACATAATAAAACCGAAAACGATTCTTGGGACCTGTTCGTCTTCTTTCAATTGTTGACTTTGTTTTACGAAAGCGCGTCGTAACACTTTTGTAAATTTGTTCTTATTTTTTGATAAGTGTCCTTTGTAAATTAATAAAAAATATACATTTCGGGAAACGTAGACCCAGAAAATTGACTTCTTTTGGTTCAATCCTTCTTTTGTATTATAGCAATTTTAATGATGTAAAGAATGAGAAGGAATAAAGGAAAAATATATGTGGTTAATTTCTAAAATAAGACCCTTAACGAGACGGTGTTTGCAATTTCACGTCTAAGTCGAAAACGGGTATAAAAGTAGAACGAGGGGAAAGCCAATTACTCAAAGCACGCGTTTCTTTCGCGCCGGTGTGAAGACACGAGTTCGGTTAATGCGTCGTAATGAATATTAACATAATTAACGAAGAATTCGAGGTTAGGTATTGAATAGTTCTGATACTCGGATCGTTCTCACGGTGGTTAGGTAATTTTTCAAGACCGATGACAACTGAATGAAGACGCAATAATGAGAGAACACACAATATCGAACACGGCTTCCCTAGGGAAAATGTCGATGAGTATCTCAATACCGATAGTCTTAAAAATACGATTCTCAAAATATTTAGGTTAACTCAAATGTATACGTATTTATTATAAACTAATTAAATTGTATTTATAGTATTAACGGTATAAACAGTACAATGCTGTAAATATTGAATAAAATTTTTCTGAGCAAAGTTTACACTCCTTTCTAAACGTCGCCATTTTCCGTGTCTCATGCGTCACAGCGGGAACACAGAAAGGTTGATCAGAATTATTAAAGTTTACCACGCTGCACAAGCATGATTCCTACGGTATGAACAAAATGCTGTTGAATGATTATAATAAAACGCAGAATCCTGCAAACTCTGAGGACATTTTATTGCGTGAAACGGGCTATAAATCGACGTCTCTATCGCGTAAAGTTTCGTCGAGATTCTTTGGCTTTTCAGAATCGTTTACAGTTTGACGTCATAGGTGTTTACATAGCCTCTCGTGTAATCGTTTTATTGGAAAATATAAGTACCGAATTCACGACGTCGTTCGAGTTTCGGAGAAGGCAAAAAAGACCAGTTCAATTAGTACATCCTTAATTAGTTAAATGAAGAACGCTCGCAAAAATTCCTGGATCCCGCGGAGATCTCGTCGAACGGAAACTTTCTTTCATGGAAACGGTACTCGCGCGAGGAAAACCGTTTTAATGAAAGCAGCGCGCCGTAATAAAGCAGTAAAACCATGGCAGACCGTGGTAACTATGGAAATAACGTAACAGTACTGAATTTACATTAATTTTAACGAGTAACTGGAATCGTAACTATTCTTCTTCGATTAACGTTTAATGGACTTCACGGACTTCATTATTTGTTAATGATACAGATATATTGATATGTTCAGTGTATGTGGAGCGAGAATTTCAGAATTTAATTATTTACAAAGCGATCTTGGGAATTTAGGGATTTGGCAATCTAGGGAATTTAGAAGCTTAAGGATTTGGTAATTTTGGAATTTGGGAATTTAGGGATTTGGTAATCTAGGGATTCGGTATTTTAGAGATTTGGCAATTTAGGGAATTTGCAATATAGGAATTTGGAAGCTTAAGGATTTGGTAATTTTGGAATTTGGGAAATTAGGGATTTGGTAATCTAGGGATTCGGTATTTTAGAGATTTGGTAATCTAGGGAATTTAGAATATAGGAATTTGGAAGCTTAAGGATTTGGTAAATTTGGAATTTGGGAATTTAGGGATTTGGTAATCTAGGGATTCGGTATTTTAGAGATTTGGCAATTTAGGGAATTTGGAATATAGGAATTTTGGAATTTAGGGATTCGGTATTTTAGGGATTTGGTAATATAGGAATTCGGTATTTTAGGGATTTAGCACACTAGGGAATTTGCAATATAGGAATTTGGCAATTTTGGAATTTAGGAATTTAGGGATTCGGTATTTTAGGGATTTGGTAGTCTAGGAAATTTAATAATTTTGGAATATGGAAATCTAAGGAATTTCGTAAGCTAGGGAATTCGGTAATTTTGTAATATGGAAATCTAGGGAATTCGGTAATTTTGGAATATGGAAATCTACAGAATTTGGTAATTTCTAAATACAGTAATCTAGGAAATTTGAGAATTTTGGAATTTGGTAATCTAGGAAATTTTGAAATTTGCAAATATTTGCGTATATACAAACCCTAAAATTTGAGCATTAAAAAATTTGAAAACTAAAATCCACGATTGAAAATCTCAGAATTGGAACCCTTTTCCCAACAGTTCCCATTCATGCCTTCGCGCACTCGTTGAAAATGAAAATACCTATTCTTGTGCTCGTCTCTTTTCTTTTTTTTCCACCGCGTTCCTGAACGACCGCGAACACGAAGGTTCGACGAATACGCGAACGGAATAGTAATAGCCGGTATTATTAGTTGAACGTAGCTGCGTAATCGACGAGCAGCGTTTAGTTTGAGATTAGCCTACGTGATCGGCAAGAGTAAACGTTTTTCCCGTTGTCACGTTGAACGATTCTTTCAAGAAAGTCGAACTTTCTAAATTCTGAAAAAGGTTCGACTCGGATCTTTTTCCTTTCCACGTTTCAGCCGTTTTTCTCGGCAGTCGTTTGCTAGAGTAAAACTACCTCACATGGGACTTATTTTTAAAGAACATTGTTACTCTCGACGAAGGTCGCTTTTATACAAGTTTTATATACATTTTATACGACCAAGGTCGCTTTTATACAAGTTTTATACACATTTTATTCACAGTTTATAGTTTTAAACTTCAAGACGTTTTTAGTACAATTTTATATCAGTGTCGAGGTTTTGATTGTATATACACAGATGCTCAAGAATGGATTTCTTTGTTCATTAAATTCATTTCTTTTTTACAAATCGAGATATTAATTTTAGGTTCATATAATACTTTTTCTAAACTAGCTGTGACCTATGAATTTAAAGGATGCATAATTTTTTAGTCGGAGACTGAGATGAATATTAGCAAGGGGTTGGTACATTTATGGAACTCCTAAAAATTAACCTTAACGCAAATCAACCTACTATTTACAATACACCAAATTTTATTTAGGAACTACAAACTTAAAGAACTCCTAAAAATTAACCTTAATGCAAATCAACCTACTATTTACAATACATCAAATTTTATTTAGGAACTACAAACTTAAAGAACTCCTAAAAATTAACCTTAATGCAAACCAACCTACTATTTACAATACATCAAATTTTATTTAAGGACTACAAACTTAAAGAACTCCTAAAAATTAACCTTAATGCAAATCAACCTACTATTTACAATACACCAAATTTTATTTAGGGACTACAAACTTAAAGAACTCCTAAAAATTAACCTTAATGCAAACCAACCTAATATTTACAATACACCAAATTTTATTTAGGGACTACAAATTTAAAGAACTCCTAAAAATTAACCTTAATGCAAATCAACCTAATATTTACAATACACCAAATTTTATTTAGGGACTAGAAACTTAAAGAACTCCTAAAAATTAACCTTAATGCAAACCAACCTACTATTTACAATACACGAAATTTTATTTAGGGACTACAAACTTAAAAAATATTGGCTGTAATTTTTATCTGAAAATCAAGTTTAATCAGAATAGAGGGTTGGTATGCGACGCAGTGTAATTTCCGAGTTATCGATGTCGTAATTGAAACCGGTGCATTCTACGCAACATGAGGTTATTGTTTCTCGTTGGTACGTGCACTTTTGCTCTTTCCATCTTCCTCATCCGGATGTGCGTGAAACGGTCGCTGGTATCGCGGAATCCGGTCGCACTTGGACACGTCTTACGTTCGAACCGTCACAGAACATTAACCGTATATATTACTCACCGATCTAATGTTCTGGTGTGCCCCCGCTATTTAGCCGTTCTATGCTTTCTAGAGATGGCCAAAAGTATTTATGACCATTGTTCGTCGCGTCGGTATGTCGTGGAAAAGCAACCGGCTGAATAGATAATTGGTAACACGGTTTGTTCGGTTGGTTACGTTTAATTACCGTACACGTGTAAATTGCCAATTGAGACGTTTGAAATTCTTCGCGGTTTATACGCCGTGACGCGTTCCTAATGGAAAATCGTTTTGTTTTCAAAAGGAAACAACACAATTGATTTCTTCATGCACTCGAAAGCGTCCCAATTTCCTGCGGTGAAATAACAAATTCTCGTTGCGTGATTTTAAACGATGCTATCGTGCCATGAAAATTGTTTCATTACGTTTTCTCTGAATTTTTGTTTATTAATAAATTTTATCTTTCGGATCTTTACGTGATCTGTTAGGAAAATAATTGTACATCTACATTTAAAGTAACATTTACTCTTGTAGAACAATTTGAGACACGCAAAGGTAACATTTACTCTTGTATAACAATTTGAGATATTACTGAATATATCAACATAATATTAATAATGTACCAGTTTATAATAGAGATGCTATTAATAGAGATGTACCTCATTTACGTAAAAGAAAAAATTAGTATAATTTATACGAGGCCAGTATTTCCGAACAATCAGCAAAAATACAGGAATCACTTAACCGAGCACGTTCTCGCGCGTAAAGATCACGTGAAAGGGATTAAAGACGCGATGCTAACTTCCAACCACCTGGGAATGGATTTGTTAACATCGAATTAGCGGTTGAAATCCATTGCATCGCCGTTTACGAGATGCATCCACGCGTACGCGAGCCTTTTACTCGGGTCAATTATCCGCAAGAATTCCGTGTAATCGCATAAGATGAAAAGGTGTACGTGTAACAAACGAGGTGAAAGTAAGAGACGGGTGCCCCGGTGTAGTCCCGATCGAAACAACGAAACCTTGAATATATCACGAGTCGTTTCGTAAAGATCGTATGTAACGTTACGACGGTATCTTATCGTCTCAACTAATAAAAACTTCTTCAATGAGTTATTTACGTGAATGAACGCGCCATGCGAAATTAGCCTCAAGCACGTGATGTTTACTTTGCAATCTAACGCGCTCATCTTTTCTGATAATGCGAAAGATCCGCATGGATCTTCCTGATACCGCGTTTTTATCTTTCACGGTGACTATGTAAAAATTTATTCCTTCTCATGAAATTTATCGACGTTATTTTCAATTCATATTTTATTATAATGTATTGTGCTTCGATTAATCTATGAATTTGGTATTTATGATGTTGTGTCTCATATCAGCAATTTATAAATTTTTAACAATTACAGATTTTCAAGTTGTAGGTCTTGAAATTTTCTAATCCTTCAGATTAAAAAATTTTTAAATCCTTAAACTCCTACATGTCCACATTTATAAATTTCCAAATTCCCACATTACAAAGAACCTGTATTTTATAATTAAAAAATGTCTATATTTATATATCCACATAACGTTCCTTTGACTTTCTTCAGTTACTAAAGTTTCTTAATTTCCAGGTTCTCCCAAATGAAACCTGCACTGCATTAAATTCAGCCTACATCACACATGCACCACCTCATACGTGTACGTAATGTCTCACAGCCATGTACATACAGATAAACGATAGCAGAGTACTAGAAGAGTACTTTGTAACCATAAACGTGTCCATCAGCCAACCGCCCCCGTTCTAAATCGTCGCCGCTGGCGATTCAGTAGTAAGGGTCAACGAAAAATGCCCCAATCCCGCGTCAGCGTCCGATCCATCGAAATTCGAGGACAAAACGAATCGCGAGGTTAAGCGAGACTAAACGACGTTCTCGAGGGTGAACGGATATCAGAGACAACGGGGGGCGAGGAAACGAGGCAAGCAAATCGTTCTGCAAGACGGGAATCCCTGAAGGTAAGAGAGATCGTTGTTCGCGTTACAAAGTATTTTAAAGGCGGCGAGGAATGAACGCGGTTGAGCGACAAGACAAAGAATATCAGCTGGTAATGGCCGCTGTAAATTTCACGTTACCGAGGCCGAAACGATACAGTGAACACAACGGACAGACGGATGGACGGTTCGCGTAGGACACAGCCGAGCAAAAGGGACTCGCTTAGAGCAGCGGGGAAGAGATTGCGAGAAACGTGAGACGACGGGATCTCGTAACCTTTTCTTCTTCTCGACGAGATGACCGAAAGAGCGACGAGGATACCTCGATCACCCGTTAACTACGAATAATTCTTCGAGGTGCTGCACGACCACGTTTTACGTCTTTACACTTTTCACCTGCATCTACGCCTTTTCTACTTCCTTTGCTGTCTGAAGATTTACTGCGATATTTCTCAATTTAGCATATTTATCGTGTTTTAGAATATGTATAATTAATTATTTGCATTAACAAATTCAGTGACGTAATAGACGTTAGAGCACCAGGAAGAATTCATGCAATGTAACCTGACGAGGTTACACGAACATTCCCGACTTCTAGCGAGCGCGGTCTCGAAAGGATTGCGACAAACTTTATCAATTTCTACGCAATTTTAATTACATTTTCGTTTCAAGAAAAATTGCTCAATTTCAAGAAGGTTAATCACATTCTACAAGGATTAATGACCATAAATTATATAATTAATAATCACTAAGAATTGATAATTATAATAATTGTGTATAATATATTAACAATATTGTGGAAGACAAGCGCGCCAGAAAGAATTCGTACAATGCCGCGCGACGGAATCACGCGAGCATTCCCGACTTTAAACGAACGCGGTCATGCTCATCCTCTCGCGACAACCGTTATCAATTTCTACTTAATTTTGATTACATTTCAATTTCCCCTTACGATAACACAATATTAAGCATTCAGGCTGTAAATATAATTTTACTACCTTCAAAGAATTTTTAATTCGATTACAACATCTCCAATATTCAACAAAGTTACGTGACAGTAGACGTCAATTTATCTACGGACTTCTCACATAAATCTTCAAGTTTTTAAGTCCGTATGCAATCGCCAGGTTTCTCAATTTTCAAGTATGTTAATCCCGTTCTAAGAATGAATAATTATAGAAGAATATTAATAAAAATTAATATATGATGATGGACACCCTAGTGCGCGATTCGTAAAATACCGCGTGACGAAATCGCGCGAACATTTCCGACTTTCAACGAACGCGATTAAGACAGCCGCTGTTAACAATCTATACGTCATAGACTTAATTTTCTCTTATGACGAAGCAAGATATTTATCTTCATATCTTGAGATCTTGATTTTAAATAAAATTCATCAAACCTTTCAACTACAAAGTTTCACAGTTTTATCTGCCATCAGTAAAAATACCTTCGAGTGCAAGTGGTTCATATCTGTAATATCTATATTTGTAGCATTTATATGTGTAGCAATATCTGTATTTATAGCATTTATACGCGCAGTAATATCTATATTTGAGGTGTTAATATCTGTGGCATTATCTAATGTGTATTTGTGGTTTTAGTATGTGTAGCAATATATTTTTAATTTTAATATGCGTAGGAAAATTTGTATCTGTAGAATTTATACATGTAGCAATATCTACATATGTTTGCAGTATTCATATGTATAATAATATCCACATATGTTTGCAGTATTCATATGTGTAGAAATATCCACATATGTTTGTAGTATTAATATGTGTAGTAAAATTTGCATTTGCAGAATTTATACATGTAGTAATATCTACATATGCTTGCAGTATTAATATGTATAATAATATCCACATATGTTTGCAGTATTCATATGTGTAGTAACATCCACATATGTTTGCAGTATTAATATGTGTAGTAAAATTTGCATTTGCAGAATTTATACATGTAGTAATATCTACATATGCTTGCAGTATTAATATGTATAATAATATCCACATATGTTTGCAGTATTCATATGTGTAGAAATATCCACATATGTTTGCAGTATTAATATATGTAATAATATCTTCATTTGTAGATTCAATATGTGTAGCAATATTTATATCTTTAATTTTAACATGTGTAGTAAAATTTGTATCTGTAGAATTTATACATGTGGTAATATCTACATATGTTTGCAGTATTAATATGTGTAATAATATCTACATTTGTAGATTCAGTATGTGTAGCAATCTCTATATTTGTAAATTCAATATGTGTAGGAATATCTGTATCAGTAGTAATATATATATGTGTAGTAAATCGTCAGATAACTTTCTCGCCATCGAATGTTAATCGACCTTTGTAGTTGCCTTTCGAAAACCGTGGCGCTCTCTGCGGAAACCTCGACCTCGCTCGATTTATCCACCGTTCCTAGCATTACCGGTTATCGTACGATCGTTACGATTTGCGTCAATACCGACCACCCACGTGCACGCACCGAACGCTGATTAATGCCCCCGATTTCGGCCCGTTGATCGATCCTAGATCGTAGATCGCCGGCACGACAACACGCGAAACCAGCGTCACTTTTGCTCCGCTCGAACCCGATCGTAACGGTTGTGCAAGGTCTCGTTCGACGACTTTTCACCCGTTCGTAAAACGGTCTTTCTATCGGTATTTAGAGATGCCATTGATATTCGTCAGACGACTGAAACTTGGGCGAGTTCTGGCTGCCTCTCGATTTATGCGAACCACGCGAGACTTGTTCTTCGCGTCGTTTCCACTCGATGATTCACGAATTTCGCAACTATATGCATACTCGCAGGGTGTTCAACAGCTTCGAAGAATTCTGATTTATTTTGTTTACCGAAAAAATTGAGTGTCTTGAAATTTGAGAACTGCTACCATGGAATTAATGTGAGACACGTTTGTTTTGATGTTTTTGGAATAGTTCGAAATATTTGGGAAGATAAATAAATTGAAACTTCAGGAATTTACGAACTTCACCACTGGATGTTTCTTGTATAATAAAATTTTATATGCATACTGTATACATGTACAATTATTTTACTGTACCTATTTTTATTTTCTAACAATAATAATCATAAATGAACAGAGTATGATTGACCAAAAATATAATTATTAATAAACAGAACGATTTAATTTTATGTCATATGTGTTTGGAAGCTGCGACCTATTAAGTCATCACATAAACTATTAAATACATGTGTACACATGTTATTGTGAAATAAAATTGTGCAACAACTGTTGTACCAGGAAATTGTACAATAATAAACTGTACCCAAGAATTGTACAACAACTGTAAATTGTGGAAGAAACTTGACAAATAATTATAAATTGTATAATAATTGTGAGCTACCCAAACTTTATACACAGTCATTTTTCTAAGTAGAAGAGACATTTCGATCGAATAAATGAATGAGAATTATGTGTACGAGTTCCTTGAACGCACCCTAGCCAAGGGTTAAAACGAACAACGCCCGGTATCTTTATACCGGAGACTCGTTGTTCAAATCGCACGAAGTCGCCTGAAGAAGAAGATTTCAGTTTTCACGAATCGACCCGAAGAAAATCGAAAAGCGCCGTATGTAAATCGGCATTGTTCACGAGACGTTGTAATGATCGCTGTATTGTGCCGTATGCATGTAAATCCGTGCAGTTCGAACTGAAAAGTTCGCCGGAGAACAAAGGGGGTAGACACCTGAGTAACACGGCGAACGGTTTGTCGGCGCACTTGAACATATTTTTCTTTTTTCTTCTCGGGAATAATACAGCGAATTCTTTGGTTCGCTGGCCCCGTAGCCAGCCAAAGGACGAAGGGTGAAGAAGAAGAAGAAGAAGAAGGAGTAAAAGGGCGAAAGGGGACGACAACGCGACGCGGTTCCAGGAAAGTCGAGAAGGTCATCGCGAGTCTCCCGTGGCTACCAGAAACGATTGAAACAATGAATCGTGAGAGGAAGGATTCGATCGTGCTTACACGGTTTCAGCAATTAAATTCAGGGATGCGGTGGTCCGCAAGGTCGTCCAGACGATAGTGTACCGAGTAGAATTTACTTTGTTGGAAGGTGAACGCGACGGTACGGGTAGCGACGATTTTGGAAATCTTTGGCTACTGGCAAGGTTAGGTGGGTCATCGACTTTGATCGAACTATGGCGGAAGAATTTGCAGACCACTTTTTCATGGCTAGTGCTATTGACTAGTATTAGGGGACGTATTTAACATTGATTGCTTTTAAGCTTATTGTATTACCATAAGTATTTGATCATTCTGTTCACTGTACACTGCACACGTATGTACACGTAGTACCCTATAACATACATTAGTACCCTAGTACTACCCTAATAGTACCCTAAGATACATAATATTATATACACATTATATTACATAATATAACATACATGCAATACACTACCTATAAATAATATGCTATATATTATTAATTGCAGCATAATAAAATATAAACACTCAAGGATCGAATAAAATAAATAAATGTAGGAAGAAACAAAATGATTGCTCGTACAGTATCTTTAGAATCTACCACCACCTTCAGAATACATAGCATCACTTTTCCTTCCACATCCACCTACACATCTCTTACTAATTTAATATGTCATGGAATGTCAGAATTAAATATTAAATATCACTTCAAGCAGAGTATTGCCAAAACCATCAAAATACAGGTTATTTTAATTCCCTTCCAGATTCGTCAAAGTGGTATCAAGATATCCCGACTGACATTCGTGTCAATCAGATGTAAATGTTCTATTTCATCGTCACCGATCGAATCGGATAAAAATCGTCCATTTTGAATTCGGTTATATATTCTAGTCGCGCTTCAAGGCCACCCTTTATATCGTTTATCGAGACAGCCCAAGAAAATCCTATTAATAACACCGCAATTTTCCCCGTCGCCGCTATCGACAACGGTACACTCCGTTACCATCGAGATCGTAATTACAATCTCGAGTCAGGTTACGTAACAAACGCCTCTAACGTCTCGATATCGTGAGCGAACCTTTCGTTGTTATTTCGTTATCGAATTCAAACATTTCTTAACGCATTGTTACACTTTTATTATTTTAAATTGTCAAAGTTTCTGGGACTAGGGTTAAACATACAAATTCGGTTTTAACAGGGGGATGCAATTTGTGTTCTAGGTAAAGTGTCTTTAGGTAAATTCATCGTCGAGAGGTAGATTCGTGTTTAACAGGTAGATTTGCATGTTTAATGATTGTAATAAGAATCTTTTATTTGGATTGTATGATTGTGATGGATAGGTTACTACACACCCCTATGTAGAATATAGATCTCTTTGGAATATGGGGATCTGTAGGCGAAGGGACATTAGGATATAAGAAAGTAATGATCTAGATGTAGGTATCTAGAGGAGATCTAAGGATAGAGATCTAAGGATATATTATTCATTGGAATCAAAAGATCTGTGGATCTGTACAGGCATAGGGCTTGGAGGACATATGAATACATATATGTAGGTACACAGACGTACATATATGAGATTTAGAGATCTAAGGATGCAGCAATCTAAGAATACAGAAATTTAATATAAAAATCCACGGATGTGTAAATCTGCGGAAATAGAGACCGGGAAAATAGAAATCTAGGAAAAACTTAATTTAAAAAAAAAATAGAAATCTGGAGATACCGAAATCCAGCAATATAGAGACATAGGCATATAGTCAAGGAACCTGAAATCCAGCAATCTAGGTCCCTAAATAAAATACAAAAACTTATAATCACTAAACTACCTATAAACCCAGAAGTCGAAGAATAAACTTCCCAATATTAATCACTCGCAGACATATCGCTCTTGCAGAAATTGAAAAATCCGTAGGAGGAAAAACGTCCGCAAAGCTTAAGAACGATGTGTTTCGCGGCGCACCGGTTGGATGACGAGGAAAACGAGACAGTTGAAAATGCGGAGAGAAAGAGTACCGAGAGGAGGAAAGGAGAAGAGGAGAGGAGAAATCAAGCCCGCAAAAGTCGTGTCGTGGAAACGAGTCTGCCGCAATTACTACGAGGCTGCTATCCTCGGACCAGGAACGAACGACCAACCACGCCCTCGCTAATGCGAGACCGGGACAGGATTTCGAATTGCCTCGGCAAGGACATCAACTATATACGACGACCGACACAAAGACCGGCTAGTGAGATTTTTTAATTACACCCTGTTTACGCGGTCAGCCGCGAGAGTATGCTCGCTTGTCTGACTGGCATACTCTACTCGGGCCATGAGATTTATGATGGACGGAATCGCTGTCCTTTTTCTTCGTCGAAAATTATTTCCGCGGCTATTTAACAGGTGTTCGATTGTACCCTATTATTTTCGATATTTTTTAGTTTGATTACACGGAACACGGTGGTTGTTTCAGATTGTCACGCGTGATCACACGTGTTGGATGCAATTTGTGTCGAGGAGAAAGTGTCGATACTCTTTAAGCTACGTCACTCTGTATGGATGACTGTTAAATTTTCGTACGGACCTGTCGTGTGTTATTAAGAAGTATTTGGAACTAGGCATGTGTAAATTTCGTGAGAATTTGACGAGGTAAAAATACTTGGAGGAATTTTTAACTGCTTCCGTGTGGCAGTCGGTAGAACTATGAATAGTATTGTGTGTTCGTCTCCAATAATTGTGTAAGCGACAGGAAATAGGTGTAAAAGTAGCAGACTGGAAAAGCAGTTATTCTTTAATGAGATCTACACTTTCCAAGGGGCAACGATCTGTTCGCAAGAAAAAATACTACGAACTTGAATGTCGATATGACGAAACGTATTGCGTTTTTCTTATAATAGAAAAGTGTTACTTTGTGTAATGCTGTAATTAACAACCGTAATAAGAGATCGAACGAAGAAATAATACAATGTAATTTGTTCCGCGAAATCTTCCTTCTTTTTATCGCTCGATGACATCGCAGAATCCTCACAGAAAAGGACATCGGATGCTTAATGCGTGAGTTCATAATTTGAAAAATTGTCTAAATACTTGAAAAATTGGTATGAATAACGCATCGGAATTCAAAAAGTCGACTAACATGGAGCGGCTTAATGGATACGAGAGCCACTTAATTATTCCTGGGATTTCCACCGTGGTAAGTTTGCGATCGATCGATCGAGTGGAGCAAACGTGGAAGAGAATACGGAATGAACAGTCGTTTTATGCGAGAACGGAGAATATTTTAATAAGAATAGATCGCTATTCGAGAAGCGATTCGCTAAAATACTCGAACAAGCATGGGAAGGTCGATAACGCGAACTTGAGCCACACCGCAACGCGCGTGTGTCAGTGTCGTGTTAAGACGTATATCCATAAATACATAGATCTTTAGATTCCTGTATCGCTGCATCTTTATATCGCGATATCTGTATATCCTCGGAATTACATATTCGTAGACCTGCTACAGACTTTTGATATCCCTAGGTCGCATCCTTAGACGCAATATTTCTAGACTATAATATTACTATAATACTAGATCTAATATTCTTTTTTTCGCAGATATCTAGGTTTGATATTTATATAGAATAGATATTTGTACATTGCTATATTTTAAGAATTGATATTCATAGATATTCCTAGACTTGCATTCTTAAATTACAAGATCCAATATTCCTGGAAATCTAGATATCTAGATTCAGTATCCCTATCTTTTAAGAGCTGATATCCCTAGTTCTTTAGGTTCCACAATCCATAGGATCCTAGATACTTAAATTCGATATCCCTAGCTATCTAGATTCCTCGAATCAATGTTCCTAGGTTTCGATATCCCTGGGTCCAGATATCTCTAGATCTTAATATCTCTAGATCTCAATCTCCCTAGATCCCAATCTCTCTAGATCCAAATATCTCTAGACCCCGATCTCCCTAGATCCCAATCTCCCTAGATCCCAATCTCCCTAGTTCTCAATCTCCCTAATTCCCAACCTCCCTAGTTCCCAATCTCCCTATATCCCACTCTCCCTAATTCCCAATCTCCCTAGATTCCTATCTCCCTAGATCCCAATCTGTCTAAATCCGAATCTCCCTAAATCCCAATATCCCTAGATCCCAATCTTCCTAGTTCCCTATCTCCCTAGATCCCAATCTCCCTAATTCCCAACCTCCCTAGTTCCCAATCTCCCTATATCCCAATCTCCCTATATCCCAATCTCCCTAGATCCCTATCTCCCTAGATTCCAATCTCCCTAGATCCCTATCTCCCTAGATCCCAATCTCCCTAGATCCCTATCTCCCTAGATCCCAATCTCCCTAGATCCCAATCTCCCTAGATCCCAATCTCCCTAGATTCCAATCTCCCTATATCCCAATCTCCCTAGATCCCTATCTCCCTAGATCCCTATCTCCCTAGATTCCAATCTCCCTAAATCCCAATCTCCCTAAATCCCAATCTCCCTAAATCCTAATCTCCCTAAATCCCAATCTCCCTAAATCCCAATCTCCCTAAATCCCAATCTCCCTAAATCCCAATCTCCCTAAATTTCAATCTCCCTAGATCCCAATATCTCAAGATTTCAATATTTCTAAATCCCAAAATCCCTAGACCCCCAGATCACAATATCTTCAGATTCCGATAACCCTAAAATAAATATCCCTAAATACTAAAATTCCTATATCCCTAAAATTCTACCTAGAGATGACAGCCCTTACAAGTCAAGCTTTAGTTCCCCCAAATCTTTAAATTCTTTTACAGAAACAGGAAAGCGAGGACAATAAAATCCAAGGATCGAAGATGGTGTCCAACGTTACAGATGACCAACGAAATTTTAGATACATCTAATACGTGAATATGGTAATGTAAAATTCATGTCGTCTGGCCTTATAGAGCTTTTTCATGAATACATAATTCTATTACAGAACATACGCATTAACCACTCGGCGAAAAGACGAAATGAAAACATGCGCGAATAATGCGGGTTGCGAACGAAACGGATCGTTCACCACGCGAACGAAATACCGAATAATTTTGATACAGTTTATTGATACGCAGAAAAACGGGGAAGTGGGTTGAAGAAGTTGAGACGCGGTGCGAACAGATGAGCAAGGAAGAATCTTGAAAAAGAAATGCAGCGAGATAAATATCTGGCGAAAGCGAAATTCTTGGAGGCGTTTATCTTATTTACAAGAAACGACATTTTTACAAGAAACGACAAACAAATAATTTTAGCTTCTGCATCGTGCAAAGTTCACCGTCAACCGGCGTGATAAGAAAGGAATCAATTAATCGCTCGTTAGTATCAATCTTTACGACTTTCTCGGATGAAAAAATCTATCGAAACGTTGCGAACGACGAAGAAGTGTAAACGAGAAGTATTTAGAGACAATTGTGAAGGCGTTCCCTTCGAAAGATAAAGACCGAAGAAACATTCGAACGCGATTAAGGTTTTCCTAATTGACGAATCGTCGATGTTAAATTTTGCCTAATTTGATGAAATTTTGAAGGAACGACACCTTGTTTTCGCTTCCGTTTTTACTGCAAAATTTTCCATTACGTGTCAGCCGAGTGAATTTCTCGTAGCTGACTACCAACTGTTTAGTTGTAGTAGATTCGAAAGTTAGCCTTCCGCGAGCGACCGTCTCTGACTGTTGTTTGTGTCTTTCTACGACAGGGCCGTATCTACTTAAACAAACTGGGACAATGCGTTCGTAACGGCGAAACTGTTCCATCGATCCTCCGCAAAGATAAGACTTTTGAATAATTTCAATGATATGTGGGTGATTAAACGGTGAGGAAAGGCTACTGTTCCCGAACGATACCGTGAAAATGAAATTTCGTTTTCAGATTGCGTCATGAAACGCGAAATTAGATTAACGAGTTAAAGTTCATTGAGGATCGAAAATTCGAGTATCCGATTAATATTTATTGCGTAGCGGTTACTCGAGCATTTGTTACTAAACGAAAGATCTGTATTCGTACTCGGAAATTTATTACCAAGTAATCAATACGATTCTAATTATTGAAACAATTTAACGAACGCAAAAGCGTTCATTATGAAACAAAATTATTACGTAATGCGCGTATTTTTTTCCAAGAATCTTACAGTTTATCCATCAGCATAGATATTCAAAGCAGATAAATTTATCATGCTGATTTGCAAATTAGTAGCGAGAAACGTAATTTTAAAAGTGATTAACGGAGGACAGATGTTGACGCGGGAAGTGCGCCGATTTGAATTTGCCTGTGAAAAATCATCCGGGTCCCCCGTTATTATACGCGATTCCTGTCCACGGTTTTGCTCATTATCGTCAACCAGCAGGCTTAGATGCCATTTCACTTGTAGAACATCCGTTACTTTCAAAGTGGCTCGGTCAAATTAATTCTAATTGCCGTACCGCACGTACTAAGTTTTCTAGGTTTTACTACCTTCAAAATTAGAAGAAATTTGGCGGGAAAAATATTAGGTAAGTTATGCATAATTATAACTAATTTTGCATAAGTAACTTATTTTATAATGATGTCCATTTTAATTCTAATATAAATTTAATAAGAAACTTATAAATTCATTGTTTAAAAAATAAGTTACATAATACTATGAATTTGTAATACTATTCGTGTAACAAGAAATTGTAATTACAAAAGATAAGCAGTGTTTTCCATAATTTCAGTAATTATAAAGTAACATTACTCCTGAAATAATCTCATTAGTTATGAATTTCACATCTAGGTTTTCAAGTAACACATTTGAAAATTCGCGCCTAATAAACCTCCCCGCTGCACGAAAGTAGTTTAAATGGCGGCAGTTTTGGCGCCAATTCTACCATCCCCATATGCGTTCAATTAAAGAATACACACGCAAGACTTTATCACATAATTGTATTCTCATTCTCTCAAAAGTACCAATCGTAATTAAAACAAATAAAATATCGTATAACAAAACGTTTATCACGTAGAACGAAAGAAAGCACACTTTTTACGTGTTTCAATAAATAAATAAAAACAAGTGACTTACCGTTTCCACCATGTCGAATCCTCCTCCGTACACCATCTCGTCTTTCCCGGTGTTTTTCCGTGGTATCACACTTTTGACAGTTTCTCCCGCGTCTGTCGAACGGTGCTGCCTCGAAGGGTGGCAGTCGATCTCTCGAACGGAGAAGAGAGATCGACTCACTCGCTAAGGCGACTCCAGTCTTCACGCAAGATTCCGCAGTCTGTCGTACTCTCCTCGGTCTGTTTTGTTTTCCTCACTTATCTTTCCCTTCACCTTGTCCAGTATATTTTTTTTAATTCGCGCGTTATCGAACCTCCCTCAACGTGTCGAGGCTTTCGTGTGCCGCGTGCGACTGACTGGGCCGAGCGGCGAGCGCGCGTCCGCCACTACGGTCTTCGAATTCAAGCGCGCCGAGTTTACCCGACCGCGGCCGATCGTCGCCGAACGCGACTCGACCTACTATCGCGCGCGCGCGAGCCTGTCTCGCGCCTTCCTCGCGAAATGTCCACGATCCTTAAACACTGACACCTTGCAAAGAATCGATGTTACTCCTCTCGATCATTCGATTATGTTTTCAGAGCTTCCTTTCCTCCTTCCACGATCTACCATTCCTTCGAGGCAGCTGTTCCCGAGCTTCTTACGCGATGATTTCGAGAAAGTTGCAACTACGGTCACACTCACTTCGCGCACTCGCGAATCTTTTCGAGGTTCACGAAATCACTCGAGTTCACTTTGACAGACTTCTTCCAACGACACTGACCGAGGAACTACTTCTCGAGCCGAAACGGACAAACACTGGTACTATTCTGTTGACGACGATGGTAATTTGTGCACGACGTATATCGCGAGTTACCTTTGGATGACTGATCCGTGCGAACGGCGCGAGACGAGTTCGTTCAAGTCGACGACGCGACCTACTAAGGATTCTCGCGCATGCGCACTGCGCTCGCTGTTTTTACCGACGATGCAACCGGTACGCAATTCGCGCGACGATTTATCGTTAAAAAATCGTGGAATGCTAATAAATTAACTTTCGAATGAAACTATTTAGAAAAAGGAAATACAAGGATACACTAGTACACGTTAATTTTCTTGAATTCTATCCTACTTTGCGAATGTGATGTGTTTTCTTTTTGGAGGAAACATTGTTGCAATCGCGAACGAATGGCGGGAAATTTTTGAGCGCCAATTACGAATTACGGAGAGCTCTTACGTTCATTGGTATTCTATCTTCATTCATACTAATGATTGAATCGTTTGAAAAATTGTGTTGCGAGAATTTGAAATTGTAGAAAATACAGAGATTCAAATATTTGTTTTAGAAATTTATAGACATAAAAATTCGAAAGTCTGAAAATTTAAAAAATTGAAAAATATAAAAATTGCGACTTTAAAGATGTTAATGTGTTTACTGCTTTAGTGCTACCTGACCTAATTATAGAGCATAACGTTAGCTGTACCTGCAGATTCCCGTAAAAATCCCATAAAGCTGTAAAGCCAGGAATATTAGTCGCTGGTGAGCATCACACCAAGATCTTATCTGGTATCGAGCGTGTTAACACGGTCGTTTCGATAACGATGTGGTCCGTTCGATGTAACTGTGAAGAAGAAAAAAGAAACCGAAAGACGTTATCGTAACGAGCGAAAATAACCGATGAAAAGCTCTGTTACGGCATTCTTCGGAACATAGCGTGTAGAATCCGCTACCAGCCTTGATCCGACAGTAAATATGTTGGTACACGCGTGGCGAGCTCCTTGGAAACGCACTCTAACGATCCGCGCGAGAGCACGCAGGTATTTGCGTGGGCGATTAGTCGACGATTAGATCCGCGACACGCTTTATGGAGGAAAAGTGGACACAATGGTCCTTTCTGACTTATGGCGATACAGGATGGTGGCGCCGTTCCCGGGGATTGTGAAACGGATTCCAGGCCAAGTTTTCCGGCTCTGACGTCAAACTTTCGACAGATTATGCTGTCCGCGAAAACACGGAAATTGCAGGTTTCTTTATTCGATCACGTAAATGACACGTTGCTCGATGTAATTGGAAAATGATCCTTCTGTCAGCAACGAAAGGAACACCTTCATAATGCCGACAGTCAACTGCAAAAGTTATGTTATTAGGCTCTTACTGTTAATTACTAACAAATGTTTTATATTTATAGAAATTTTGTGAAATATTTGAAATTAAGTTTTTTAAAATGTTATGTACAATATAAGGTACTAATAATATAAATAAAATGAAAAATTATAATTGTAAAGGTGAGGAACGTTTTTGGTAGTGTCATTAATTAAAAAATTTGCAATGTATTCATGTTTGACGAATTATTAAAAATTTATATATTTTATGTAATACAGCTGCAACTCGTCGCAACATCGTTGATAAATTAATTACATAGAGTAGTGTTACATAATTTAGTCTTATAGAGTAGATAATTTTTAAAAAATATTGATGCAATGTAAGTGAAGCATGATATAAAAGAAGCAAAAAAGTAAATACCTTTCCTGTCAATCATTATGTCGAACACATGCTATTGAGAACTGCACCTGTCTCTTCCCTGAACTTGTATTTCTGAAACGGTTAATTATTTTCGTTCTGCGCAATTTATATTAACGTGAGGCTTCTCGAAGGTTTTAATTAACGATTAAAATTTTATAATTCGATCATTTGTTATGGGAATAATTATTTCTAAACCATACTATTTTTATAACGAAAAATGTATATCTTATTTCAACGGATTAAATAAAAATTTAATTTAATTTCCTGCATGATAATCGTTACGTCGTTTGAGTGATTACGCTGCAGCACAAAACAACGAGTGCTTAGGATTCCTCAAATGCTTCATAGCAATCGAAAGACGCGTGCCAGCGCATTACAAATCTAATTCACCGAAGAAACACTTAAATACAGACGTTAACGTATAAAAAAGCAGACATGAAACGGCGGAAATTATAAATTATACTTTTATACGCAACGAGAACATATCTTAATTTTACTGGACTCCAAGGTATAAATTAACCTTTAATTGTATCGCGCATTTATAATCCACCATTGATTAACGGAAACGATCGATCATGTGGCAACAATCGCCATGAGTTTTTGCACCCACGTGCGTCATGCATGCAAATTTCTATTACTGCGTCTAGAACATAAAAAAGAAAAATTGACGGATGAATCAAGCTGATGCAAAAAATTGGCTCGTGTCTTTTGAGAAAGTCGATAATCGTTTTTCTCTTTCGTGTTCTTGTTTCGCGTTTGATGTTGCGTCAGGAACTTTCAGAATCCTTACGCAATGAATTCATAGTACTCGACCCTCTTCGGCGTTAAAGATCCTTTTCTTGAATTTTACATTGTTCCTCAGTCAATTTTATAGTGCAGACTTTCATACTCTCGAGTTCTTAAATTTACAAATTTTTTAATTTGTCACTTTCTGAATTTACGAGTCACAATTATCATAATTTAAAAATTTTCAAATATTAAGTTATAAGTAATAAGTCAATATATTAGTATAAAATTGATTTGCTATTACCTAGCATCGAACACTACTATCATTATCAAAATTAACACAGACAAATCCTAGTTACCATGATGTGTAATATCAACGTCCATAAAGTACCGATAAAGAAATTTATTAGCACTGTAAAATCAATGTACACTGATAATAGACAATTGAATTGATCGCGATTGCATTTTGGTCACCCGAGGAATTCCTATAGGAATACAATTGATCCCGGTAAAATGATCAATTTAACTAGCCTATTGATCTATCGATTTCAATGGATCTTATTACCCAATAAAAACACTTTCATCGTCGTTACGTGGAACCGTTGCAGACTAACGACCATACTCACCACTCCAACACGCAGTTTACGTGGCGGTCTTTCCCCATTGCGAAACACCATATCCGGCTGGGAAATTAAATCGTTTCGCGCGTTGAAAAGATCAATTTACGTGCGTCCGTGTAAATTATTACGTGCGAACGAACTTTTGCTCTCGACGCTTTCGCTTTCTTGTTAAGCTGACTTTCCTGGAGGATTTCGAATTTGGTCGAATTTTCGGAGAAACTTGAAGTGCTTCAATCACTGCTCAGTGATCGAAAAAGAATTTGAACCACGAGATATTCAATAAAATTTGAGGTCTTTACAATTGTCTAGATATTATAAACACAAGACTTTCATGCCTGGTTGCAAAATTAAATTTTGAGGTTAACTGGTTAAATTCCATCACTTGCAAAAGATAGCTAACTTTTTAAAATCATCATTGAGTTTATTACTTAAACAAACGTTATAAATCTTGACAACCATTAAAAATAACATTCATGAAACTTGAAGCATGTCGAAAACAAATCCTTTTACAAACTGAGAAACTTCTCTTGACTGAGAAACCAGAAGAAAGGATTACATTTTTATTTGCCAAAAAGTTAAGAAGAGGTATAAATTTTTGAATTGTCGTGTATCGAAGTTAATGGTGAGAAAAATTGTCGCCGGTTTCTGAAAAAGAGAAGAGAAAGTGTGCTGTACGTCAGCTTCCACCGCGTATCCGCCAGGAGCTTCGCAGATTGCGAAAAGGGCGTACGTTTGCCCTTGTACGTTGAGCAGTCGCATACGAGCAGCAGTTCTTTTCTTCCCGACATAAATCCTCTTCGTTTTTTTCTGTCGTTCGCGCTTTCTCACCAGCTGAACGACGTTAACGTGGCGAACATCGACGTCACTGCAGTCGACCGCTTTTATTTTCTACTCGCTTCTGCGATTCTCACACGATTCCCCTCGTTCAGGGTGCACAAAACACCGGCCGAGACTGTTTTCACCGAACGTAGCTCCCCCGATTTCCGTTCTACTGACGTAATTTCGCAGATAAAGAAACAGAATTCTGCGCTTAAGGTACTCCTTAACGAACCAGATGAGTATTAACAAGCTTGCGAAGGTATTGCAGATAATATGGTATTGTGTGGATAATCTCTTTCAATATTATTCTAAGTTGTTATTATATGATGGCATAATAACGTGGGCACTTTATGATGGAGCTGTGAACTGACACCTCATAAGTACATCAATCTTCTACTTCCAAAATCGGCCATTTTATATACATCAGCGTAAGTATTGATCCATAACAGTAGCTATAAAATTGAATATTATTGTGATAGAAGTAACCAGAGTATTTCATATGAAGACCATACACAATAAGGTTATGTAGTCTTCTCCATCATAGTGCAAGCTTTGATCTAACATCTCATAAGTACATCAACCTTCCATCTCCAAAATCCGCCATTTTATATGTACCGTCCTAATTATTGATCCACAACATGAGCTATAAAATTGAATACTATTGTGATACAAGTAACCAGGTTATTTCATATGAAGACCTACACAATAAGGTTATGTAGTCTTCTCCATCATAATTCAAGCTTTGATCTAACATCTCATAAATCCATCAACCTTCCATTTCCAAAATCCGCCATTTTATATACATCGACCTAATTATTGAACCACAACACGAGCTATAAAATTGAATATTATAGAAACGAGTGTCCAGCATCGTATACAGGTGCGAAAGCAATAACCAAAGGTGCAACGCGTCACGTCGGTTTCCGCGAAAAGCGCCTCGTTTCCGGCGGCCAACGTCGATGCGATAAAAAGCAACGTCGAAACAAGTAAACGCCTAATGAACCGCGCGAAACGCGAATCGTTGGCCGTAACAAGCGACCGCCTTGTTAATTAGCCGTTCGAGCGAAACATAGACGCGACGCGATCGTTGCAATACTGTCTTTAGCCAAGGGATAAGTTGTTGAGCGTTGGCTATTAAATCGGCTGAAAAAGAAGATATAATGCCGACTTAGCCGGTGAAAGGGAATATTGTGGGTCTTTTGTGTCGAACGTTTACAGGTGCTGGCAAAAACGATGGCGATGCTGACTTACGAGACGATTAGTTTATCGCGGGTTTAGTTTCCCTCGTGCTGGATCGGACAGACGGAAGTTTATTGCCGCTTTTAATGTCGCTTTCGTTGGATTATCGTGGCGATGAATCAATGAGGGTGGTTAATTTTTATTGATCGTAAATGTAGTTCGCTCGATAGTCAATGAATTGTGATTATCAGTTATAGCTCGTGTTTTCACTCTTGACAGTTTCTTTGAATGGCTCTCTTTTCTTCCTTTGTGTACTAACGTTTCATTACTTCTCTGCTACACAATTTCGTCATCTTAACATTTCACCGTACTTGTAATTTTACTATTTTATGATGTTCTACCATTTCACGTGAATCGAATTGAAATTGAGAAATATTTATGGTCTTCATAACTTCTTACGAAACTCCTAAATCATGACTAAAGGATGTACACAATTTAAACGGATCAAATTCTTATACATCAGTCACGCGTATCAAAATATTGTATCAACACTATTTATAAAATTCCAAGGTACGTGAAACCACGTGCAAGTCATCGGCTATAACAGCCGTGTTTTTCACAATTTTTTCCTTTCTCTGAATTATGTTGTCAACGGTGTCCCCGATGAAAATTATATACCATTGATTTACCGCATAATTTGTCACATATGAAAGGTGATCGATTTTTGTACGAGGTCGATAGCGATCGATAAAACGCCGGTTATTTCACATAAATTATCCTCTACCGAAGTTAATTAAATTCTTTATGTCAAAGGAGCCGCATTTTATGGTCCGAAGGAATAATCGAGGATCTCGAACGAATTATTAAGATGGCGGACGTATTTATGGTGAAGAGTCGGAGGGGGAAGTTGGACGATCTTTAACCGAGGATCGTAGTTGTAATTTCTCAAGTTGTTTCGCGGAGGACGGGTGTGTACGGGGCCTAAGGATGCTCCAGGAGACCTCATGCAAGATACCACGGGGTGGTCGCAATACGCGAACGTTACGAAGATGCGGGACGATGAAAAATCTCTGGTATCTCGAGCCAAGATCCCTCGAACAATGGGATATCTTCGGGACCGAGTCGGTTACGGTGGACAATTATTGCTCGATTGCCGGAAGATAATGTTTCATCGTGGATGAAATAATGATTTTCTTTCGGCCGTACGGAAACATGTGAAAATTCCTCGATAATGGCGCCCCGTAAATTATTTCCGTCGATGGTTACCGATGCCATCACGATAATTGGACGGCCTTCTACCCTCCATGCTAGGGGAATTTTGAAGAAATGGGAAAGCGATCAGCTTACTTTCCTTGCAAGTCGAACCAGAATTCAAAACAGTGATATTAACTTTGTAGGTACGAATAAGAAAATAATTACATTTGTCACGAATTCGTTTATAAGTCTGTTAATTATTCCGACATGATTAATACACTAGTTTTTCAATAATAATAGTTATATCTCAATAATCTCTAAGTGCCCATCAATGAAGCGTCAGTTCTTGGCGCCAAAAGGACGCCATTTTGGTGAACTCGGTTCTGCTCGAACTATAATCTCGCTTGCATTCTACGTTTTACTGTAAAATAGTATAAAATTAATGTAAAAAATACTTCTAATTACACTAAAAATGAGGTACATTAGCTACAGCAGTACAATAAAGTGAAATTTTATTAAAAAAAAATTCACAATAGCAAACATTTATTAGTAACCACATATACAGCATACTAATCTAACTTACCCAAACATATTAAGTAATAAAAAATTTATAATAAACGCCACAGAATTATTCCCATATCAATATAATACAGTTAACAACTCTAAAACATCTGTTCAACAATAAATCCTCGGAAGAATTATCAAGCAAACAAGATAGAATTTGCGCGGGATTTTCGAACGAATCAAGTATGATCTATATCTATGAATAAGCAATCTGTTTCTGTACTTAGAAATTACCTCTGTTATTAACATTTCAAATGACTCTACGTCCCCATAAAGTTAGAGTTCACAAAGGTTCCTTGTAAAGGACAGGCTTTACGACGTGGTAAAGGAACAGAGTAACCATAAAACAAGGAGATCGTTGAACAGTCAAAGAGTATTAATTTGTATGATAAACCGTCGATAGTCAGCGGGAACGCGTATCGTAAAAGGTTGCGACAATACTTTTCAAAGGTTACGATACGAATTGCAATGCCGTGTCGTAACCTTTCGCAAACCGCAACGAACGTCGTGAACATACCAGATAATAGCTGGTATTATCGTTTTCGAGCGTAATTACCATTTTCCCGGTGTCCACGCCTGTGTCGTGCAGTTTTTCACGAAAGATACATGGTGCTCTGTTCGGTGATTGTATTATGGGGACAAATTTTTAAAATCCTGATTTGTATACGACGTTTATGTACCTAGGTGGCTAGATGACGATAAAACAGAAGTGCAATTAAAAATTTGGGGAATAGATTTGGTAAATAGAGTCAGAGTCCACCTTCCCAGATTTCAAACTTAAAATTTGTCTTTTCTGTCACTACCAGCGTGTTTTCCTTCTATATTCAAGGATATTTTGATGCATAAAATCTTCAAATCTTTAAATCTTTACTTAAAATCTCACCCCATGAAATGCCAAAATCTGTTGAAATCTGGAAATAGTTTACCTTAAATAAAAGTCTGGTGTATATTTCTGTGAAGCAGAAATGTGTATCCGATCGAAATGATTGTTGTGAGTCGATCTTAAGGCGATCGGCGCTTATTGAAGAGCAAGAGGAGGTGAGTAGGGGTTGTAGAAAAAGGTAGACGAAGAGAAAAGAAGAAGAAGAACAAGAAGCAACAACGGCAGCAGCAGCAGCGTCGGATGAAGAAGAAGAGGACCGAAGACTGGAGCAAGAGGAAGAGACAAAGAGAATTGACCACCTCCTCTTCAGGGTGCTCTTACCGTGCGTAAATATAGGGCACACCACGTAGCCGAGTGCACCGTGGAGGGTGACCTCGATGACCCTCGGTACCCGAAGGCAGCCGTACGATGAAGAGGAGGCCGAAGAAGGGGGAGGGAAGACGAACGGGAGAGAAACAAGTCGCGCTCGCTGGCGAACGTAGGAAAAAGGAAGTCCAAGCAGGGAAGCTCGAGCGGCCACGGGAGGATAGAAGAGGACGAGACGTGAACGAACGAGGATAAAAAAGGAGCAGAGGGAGAGGGAGAGGTACGCTAAAGAGACGTACGTTCCCACACGAACCCCCCAAGATGCGTCCTGGCATCGTCGGGTCTGAACCCCCGATGCCCAGAAGCTGATAAAAACAGCTACAAAACTGCCTACCGGTGTTTTCTGCCTTTTGCTCCTGCATTACTCCCACCACCGAACATCACCCTCCCTATATCGCGACTCTCCGTTCGCCACCTTCTTCTTTCCCTTCTTCGCTCCTCTTTCTCGCCTTTCGGTAAAACCTGGACCAAAGGGGAGACTCCGATGGCGTGTTGACCCGAGTTATGCGACTACCTCGCACCCGATTGACTCGTTTTCGCGGATGTCCCGCCGATGCTAATTTTATCCTTGTCTTTTCTACCCCCTCACGTAGACGTAGACCATGTGCTGCGTATTTCGAATACCCGAATATCCACCAAACTTTACTACGATTTGTCGTTTGCAAAAATTTGCATTTGTCGTCTGCAAAGCGTGGACATATTTGAGTTATACAAATCGGAGAGTATAGACACTTGGGAGTTCAAAATATGGAAGTTGAGAGATACTGAAGTTTAGGGATATAGTTGTTTCGAGATGTAGATTCGAGTATGTTATTCATAAGTATGGAGTTTGGGAAGCAGTCAAATTGGGGATACCGTTGGGAATACCATTGGGGATTATAAGAGTTTGGGGATCTAAAAATTTGGACATACAGATATTTGAAAATATGGAAAGAGGATCTAGGTATTTGAGAATATAGACTTGGGCATGTAGGTGTTTGGTAAAATACAAATTTGAGAATCTAGAAATTTGGACATCCAGATATTTGCAAATGTAGTAACTTGGGATGTAAACAATCAAAAATATTAGGCATTTGAACACATAGAAATTTACAAAACATACTAATTAAAAAATACACAAACTTGAGCCTACTAATATAACTAAATCTATTCTCCTCCCCTAACCACCAACACATTCTTATTATTCTAACACTCACACATAATCAGACCAAAACAATAAACCCCTCTACGCACCTCTTCACACCACTAAAATCCACTTCAAAACCATAACATTCACTATTGTCAGTATCCCTACGGATTGATGCGTTCTCTTTTGTTTTGGTTGGTAATCGAACCGCGAACATCAAAGTCGTTCATCAGCAAGCAAGAACGATTTATCGTTTGGCCGATCGGAGGGGAGCTTTTCACGAAAGTTCGTTCGATCATGGGTATCGTGCAAGAAGAACAACGACGACGAGTGGAGGCCGTGTAATTGCGATTCGATTCCCCACGTGTGCAATCAGCTCTCTCGCATTGTCGCGATTGCGACATCGATCTATCGTGGGAATGCGCGAGAAAAGTATACACCGGGATTTCTTTGCCCAACGATGCCAGAGATGACAGGACTGACTCATTCCGTGCAACCGTCTCTTGCTACACGCTTTCTATGATTCAGTGCTTCGAAGATTCGGTAATGCTGCAAATTTACGGATAACGTTACGGTAGAAGCGAGATCTAGGGGAAAAGATATTAGCTTGTTCTCACGTGAGAAAGGTTTTTGTACCAAGTTTCAATTTTACAAATTTTACGAATTTGAGGAATTTGATGAATTTTATGAAGTTTATAAATTTTATACATTCGACAATTTTTATGAATTCTGTCAATTTTATACATTTTATAGATTTGTGCAATTTTATGAATTCTATTGATTTTGTAAATTTTGCAAATTTTATAAATTTTTGTGAATTTTATCAAGTTTATAAATTTTGCATATTCTACAAATTTTACTAATTTTATCAAGTTTATAAATTTTACAGATTCGACAAATTTTATAAATTCTGTCAATTTTATAAATTTTATAGATTTGAGCAATTTTATGAATTCTATTGATTTTGTAAATTTTGCAAATTTTATAAACTTTTGTGAATTTTATCAAGTTTATAAATTTTGCAGATTCTACAAATTTTACGAATTCTATCAAGTTTATAAATTTTACAGATTCGACAAATTTTATGAATTCTGTCAATTTTATAAATTTTATAGATTTGAGCAATTTTATGAATTCTATCAATTTTGTAAATTTTACAAATTTTACAAGTTTTGTGAATTTTATCAAGTTTATAAATTTTACAAATTCGACAAATTTTATGAATACTATAAACCTTATAAATTTTGCAGATTCTATAAATTTTACGAGTTCTATCAAGTTTATAAATTTTGCAGATTCTACAAATTTTACTAATTTTATCAAGTTTATAAATTTTACAAATTTGACAAATTTTATGAATACTATAAACCTTATAAATTTTGCAGATTCTATAAATTTTATGAGTTCTATCAAGTTTATAAATTTTGCAGATTCTACAAATTTTACTAATTGTATCAATTTTATAAACTTCATAGATTCTTCAAATTTTGCAAATGTCATAAACTTCACAATTTTTGTAATTTCACAAACTTTACCAATTTGATGAACTTCACAAATGACAAATCTTAGAACCTTTCACCTTATCAATATAAACAAATAAAAAACTTAAATCGATAACCTGATAATTGCCAAGAGTCCAAGTACAAAATGGCGTCCACTTCCGTACTCCTCGATACAGCAGAAACCCCACATTGCACCTAAACACTGCACCGTACCTTTCACATCTGATAATTAAATTTTTACAAACACTCCTATCGTAATTTCCTCTATCTCCCCAAAATGCTATCCATAAACTGTCGAAACGATCGTTGCAATTCGTACAAGAAGTCACGAATCCGTGAGATCGAAGCTCGAAGCGTTAAAAACGTCCTTGTTCGTTTATATTTATCGTAGCTCGTAATTTTGCATGGACAGGGTTTGAAATCGGGATGAGAACTAGAAGCAGAGATCGCTCGATGTTACGCGATTGAGATTCGATGCGGCGATAAATGCTACACGAGAGACCCAGCTCTATTCTTTTTCCTTTTTATGTATAAAGAAATGCGGTTGCAACACGATTCGGTACCGTTGTGTTATAGTCACGGTAAAACAGTCCTTCTTGATTACGAAACGAAATGTTACGGTAGTATATTAGGAACTTTTTTTTTTTTAAATCACTCGAGAGTTGTAGAAAATCTGCCAGGAAGAAGACAAAGACCGCGACTTTCAATCATAAAATACTAGGTGAAAGAAGAGAAACCACTTGTTGTTGTGACACTTGCGAGAGAAAACCCGGTCTGCTTCTTGGCGATTGTTTGAAGAATGTCGTGTCTCAAAACGGCTGAATCATTTCGTAGGGGAAAATATTATATTTGTAGACTTGTATAACAAGCAATGTTATTTTCTTCGAGTATTTAATGTAGTCTTTACTGTTACTCTTTACTTTAATAATCTTTGAAGTGACTCTTCTGATAATCTTCTTGTGTGGACTGGTTCATACGTCAACTTTCTACATGTGTGCAGTACATGTGCACACTTTGTAAAGTCATGAAGTTCACACTTCATTTATGACACACTTTATAAAGCAGACATTTTTAAGTAGACGCAAAATTTAAGGAAATGGATTTACTTTGTACATTCAGAAATCTAGGAGTTTCCCATTTACAAAGTGGAAGATCTTGAAAATGTCCCGCAAACTACAGAAATTGTGAAATAAGAAAATATAGAAATTCGCAGACGATATCGAAAGAAGTCAACCTTCGAGAATACTAGCGTTATCGTGGAGTAGCTTTCAGTATCGACACAAGTACGCGTCTCGCATTCTCGATGACTGCCATTAGCTGTAATTATCCGAGAGCAAAGTAAAAAAATTTGCAAAGGCATCGCGAGCACGCGTGGGTGTTCCAGGTCTTACAATCGATGCGTACGCGCTTCTTCTTCCTTGCTCCTCTTCGTCTTATTCCTTCGTTTCCTCCTCCTCTTCTTCTTCTTCTGCTTTAACCGTGCACACGAAGGGAACGCGCGGGACTTCGATTTCGCTGTTGCTCTCCGTTAATTTATTTAAATTGCCGGAGAACCAAGTGGCATGTGGTACCAAACGATTCGAGCCGGTATTGTCGGTGAACTCTCTTGTTATTTATCGGCGCGAAATTCCGTTTCAGGGATTTTCGTGGCAAGGCTGCCGGTGAAACCTGTACAAACATGCCTTCCACCTTTTATCCTCGAGCGTGTTTCGAGCTTCCACTGAAACTCTGACACAGCAGAGTGTTAACAGTGGCCGGATTATCGAAATACAGTCTGCCTTCTTGCAAACTAAGCCGCTTCTACCGACAACATATTTTATTAGTTTTTTTTTAATTCGACTTAATATAAAAAATAATGATGTCTGTGTAATACTGAAATTTTGGAATGACACCGTACCAGCAAGATTTGGAAACGATGTTTAATATGTAAAATATGGGGGAACAGTTACTGGAGGAACATCTTTAATTATTATGTCAGAATACTACTTCAAATATTTTTTTTTAATTCACAGAATTATAGAAGAGTAACAGTGAAGTTTGTAATTTTAATGGGATTGATATTTGACACTTAAAGATTTTAGAAATTAGAGGAAATCTGAGAATTTTCTTGAGAAATTTCTGAACTCTGGAATTTAAGAATCCTATTTGGTTTCCGGTAATTTGAAAATTCGAGAATGTTAAATTTTCTAAGAATGTTAAAATTTCTAAATTGTTAACTGACCCCAAAATTTCCGAGTTCACTTACATCAGAGTGATCTCACTAGATATCACCCCATACTCGAAATTTTCCATTCGATGTTGACCTTCTTTCAGGATTCACACCTGTATCATGTCAATAAAAATATCTCTATGGTAGATCCGTCATTACCTTGTCTTCAAGCAAAGAAAAAAAGAGTATCTCTCCAAGCGATATTTATTATTTCTGTCGGTGCGTCACTTAACGTCATATCTAGTCAGCTGTCCTTAATGACTATTAAATACAACATAGCGAATGATTCATGTTCCAAACCGATCCTCATGGTTGTTCTCACCGTAAAGGAGAACGCGTGGTATTAAAAAAAAATGAAAGGAAGAATGAATTCACGAACAAAACCACCCCTATTTCTTCCCTTTTGCTATTTCCTAGTTCTTAACTTACTATAATACGTTGCTATAGTGCAAAAGAAAGATTGAACCAAAAGGAGTCAATTTTCTGGGTCTACGTTTCCCGAAATGTTTATTTTTCATTAATTTACAAAGGACACTTATCAAAAAATAAGAACAAATTTACAAAAGTGTTACGACGCGCTTTCGTAAAACAAAGTCAACAATTGAAAGAAGACGAACAGGACCCAAGAATCGTTTTCGGTTTTATTATGTAAAAAAGAAAAAAAAATAGATCTGTACACAATGCTCCCACGACGCTTCGCTATCCATCCTCTGAACCGTCTCTTTCTCTACACACATTCACCTATGCACGCATTCTTTCTCATTCTCTCCCTGTTTCATAAATTACCAGCTTCTTAGCAGCCGACGAGAAGTCGTCGTCAAGGGTCTAGTTTTAGTCACTAGATTCTAGTGAAGTGACGAATTGTCTCTGAATCGACATTGGGGGCCTCGAGCGGCAAAACCGAGAACTCCGACGATCCTTGTCTCTCTTCGTACAGGAGAGACAAGGACAGTACAATTTCATCGACGTACGATTTTTAAGCGAGGAAGCAATATTTTCTCATACTTTCTTTTTCAAAATATTATTTGCACAATTATGCAGCTCGGAGAGCCCGATTTTGCAGTTTAACTACTTTGTAAAAAGTGTAAATTTTTTTACAACGTTTGAAGAATCGGAAAATCGAATTCTGTATCGACCTGTATAATTGCAAGGAGAATATCTTGAGAATGACGGTACGAGGTGTTTCGCTTGAAAATCATACATTAGTTAAATTGCTTTTATCGCAGAAGAAATAAAGTCGGTTTTTCGATTTTCCCGGAAGAGGTCCACGATACTGGACCCTTAAATCGATCTTTGTGGGTGGGCATCAGAAGTCGGAACGCCCTCTTTCACGCGAAGACACCGCGGATCGTCACTGTCCAGAGAGTCGTGACGAGCCGCATCGCCCTCGATTAATTACCTTAATTGCGACCAACGTTACAAATGTTTCAAAGTGGTACGAGCCATCGGTCGCTCCTACCCCAGAAACGTTTGCAAGGCGTCCAGTCGTTACTCCTGTCGCGAATCGGAACGAAACTCCACGCTTTCCGAATTGTTTCGTCATCGCTGTCGACGGGCATCGCTCAACTCTTAAAACATGAAGATTAAATCACTCAATTAAAACTAAATCACTCACTAAATTATTACATTTCCCAATTTATAAATTTATAAAGTTCTGAAGCTCTGAATTATATTCATAAAAACTTATAAGTAAACAATATAGAAAATTAAAATTACAATATTTCTAAATTTTCAACTGTTAATAATTTTACATCTCTCTTCCTCAAAATGTAGCAAACTTGAAAATTAAAAGTTACTAAATTATATTTCAGAAAAGTTGGAAGTGAATTATTATAGAATACGTTCTTCGTGTTTTAAGAATGAACGATCGAGTCACGTCACGTCCCGTTATCAGCTACGTACAATAAAAATAAAATACATAATCACCCAACAACTATCTGCGCGTAACGCTACGATCTATACATAAAAAAAGGAGGAGGAAATTTCGAGAAGTTTCTCTTCAACATCGAGCAAACAGATTGACTTTTAATGAATATCTAAAAGAATACTTATTTCGAAGCATCGCTACCACCAGCTTGTTCATTCCAGATTTTCATGCTCGCGAATCGCTTCTCTTATTCTATGGATTACGCGAAAAATTTTTATTATTTTCTTGCTAATTTTATCCCACTACTTCGGACACGATCCTAGTACCATTTCTCACTAACGACTGCAACTGTTGTGCCGCTCCCTGAAACACAAACATTCGAAATATTATATTTGTAGCAAAAATATAATTTCTGTTTTTTAATTATTATATTTGGGAGTCAATGAATTTGTTAGTGTATCTATATTTTAGAACCATTTTGGTAATTTGAAAATTTGATATAATTATCAAATTACTAACTACTAAATTATCAAGTTACCAAGCCACATAATTGTCAAGATATCAATTTGACATCAAAGTATCAAACTATCAAGTTACCAAGGTACCAAGCTACCAAGCTGTCAAGCTACGAAGCTACCAAACTATCAAACTACCACGCTACCAAGTTAGCAAGCTACCAAACTATCAAGTTACCAAGGTACCAAGGTATCAAGCTGTCAAGCTACGAAGCTACCAAACTATCAAACTACCACGCTACCAAGTTATCAAGCTACTAAGTTAGCAAGCTACCAAGCTACCAAGCTACCAAACTATCAAGTTACCAAGGTACCAAACTACCAAGCTGTCAAGCTACGAAGCTACCAAACTATCAAACTACCACGCTACCAAGTTATCAAGCTACCAAGCTACCAAGCTATCAAGTTACCTAGTTACCAAGCTATCAAGGTATCAAGCTATCAAGCTACTAATCTATCAAGCTACCAAGCTACCAAGCTACCAATCTATCAACCTACCAATCTACCAAGCTATCAAATTATCACGCTCCTAAATCATGAAGGTACCAACTTGCCAATTAACCAATCTACTAAACTACCAACTGTGCAAGTTTTAGAATTACCAACGCAGCAATCTATTAATTTTCCAGGTTGCCAATTATCAAGTTGCAAATGACCAAGTCACTAAATCCCAAATTTACAATATACCCACACTATCATATAAAAAAAATTGCAAAATATCCATTATTGTTCTCATCATACTCCCTATTATCCACCTCTCCATCACATACTTGATCTACCCATACCTTCCAGCCCTTATCTACCCATCTACCAATAATAAATTCAATAACTAAAACTTACGCTTAATGCAGCACCGAGGAATTGACTGAACGCCCTGGTAGCACCAAATATCGCGCCATTATCCGAATTGCCAGCGGCAGCCGACTGTCCCGGTGTAGCGTAATTGGAGAAGGAGCTGAAGAGAGGAGGTGGATACGTGGAGCTCGGCGACCACGTTGTTGTGCGTACCCTTGGTCTTGAGGTTGGTCTCGGTGTCACCGTGTTTTTCGTCGTATCCGTGGCTCGAGTCGCAGTCGAAGTCGGCCTTGTTGTAATTGTCGTAGACCCGCTGCTAGCCGGGGATAAGCTCGGAGCAGAGGTGACGCTCTGGCCGAGGCTCTGTTACAAGACAAGCAATTATTTTCTTTTATCGCCGTTCGCTTTTTCTTCGCTACGAAGTCCGATTAAACGCCTCTCGAATCGCACCGTTCCGCTCTGTGCTCCTTTTCCGCTCCGGGCAGAAACAATTACGACGAGATTGATATTAATTAAAATCAGTCGCGTATTCGGAGATCGTTTATCAAACTGTGCAATGGTCTTATAAATTGTTAGTATTTTTGTCTTATTTCTTGTTTTTTATGAGTTGAAAGCAAAAGTTCTTTTATAAGCTGTTTTTGACTCTTTGTAATTTTTTTATGGTAGAGGAATGACAAACGTGTTTAAAATTTTTTGGAAAATTTGCTTTTCTATATTTTTCAAGTTTCTAGCCCTTACTTGACTAACAAATATGGAATGTGGAACTAAATAAAAATTGTAAGAAGAATCGTGATTTAAAAGAAAGTATGTGAAGTAACATGTATGTGAAGTAACATGTATGTAATTCTTTAAAAAATAACAATTAGAATTTTTAGAAGTTTATCCAACAACACATCTAAATAGTTAATTAACAATACTGTTAAGGTACTCACAGCCAACTGCAATTGCTCCCTGATGTTAGTAGCAGGCGTTTCGGGTTCGATGCCTTGAGCCTTCAACAACGCTGCCAACAGAGCAGCGTTGCTGATTTCCGTTTGCGGAGGAGGAGTACTTGTCGGGGAAGCCTGTCCGCTTAAAATTGCTCTCAAGAAGGCTTCATCGTCCAGAGAATTTTTCGAACCGCCAGCTTTCTCATCTATTAATTCATCAAATCATTACTTCATTAAAAAAATTCAAGTACACATCAAGAATCTCATAGACACTGCTAGTATTCAGACCTTCAAAAATTACAAAATTTAGTCCAAAAATTTCAAAAGTTACCATATGAATACTACATGTCTTAAGAAGAAAATGTCTTAATTTCAAGTTCAGAAACCCAACAGTGCCCACAATATAATCTCCCCATAGCCTAAACTGTTCCTCACCCTGTTGAGCGGCTCTCAGTATCGACAGCAAGAACCTGGTCTCCTCTTCAGGAGAGAAAGTGGAAGTAGGAACAGATAACCTGGGGTTCGGATTATTCAGCAACGATTTCTTCGTCGTCGACAACAGTGGAACCGGCGTAGCAGCCTTCTTTTCTACTCCGATCGAATTCGGAGTGCTCACATGAATCTTCGAGATATCAATCGTGTTGACTGTTGTAGTACGAGCTGTGGTAGTCGTGGTGGTAGTTGTGGTAGTGGTACTAGTCGTTGTCGGTCTTTGCGTAGTTGGTATCGGCTTCGGAGTGATGTTCACAGACTTCGTAACAGTCTTCACCTGCTTAGTCCTCAAAGGTCTCTCAGTAGTCGATGGCCCAAAAAGTCCTCCGCCCAGAAGAGTCTGCCACAAGAGTCCCGCTAAACCCACGGGAGCCTCAGTGGTGGTTCTGGGCCGAGTCACTGTTTTAGGGGAGACTGGGACTTTTGTGGTGCTTATTAGGGTGGTTTTGTCGGTCGTCGAAGGAGCGCTCGTGATGATGTCTCTCTTCGCGGTCGTGGTCGAAATCGAGGTCTGAGTGACTTGTTCCGTCGTTGAACTAATGGGCGCTTTCTGACTAGTTTGCTGGGTCGGTTTCCACGTTGGCGACGTGGCGGTCGATGATGGGGATAAATCGATCACTATCGGCTCGTAGGACTTTGGAGACTGGTAGACGGAATTCGGAGAGGCGTTCTCGAAGCTGATGGCCTTTGGGGCGCGGGTTGGGCCTGGGTCGGGGCCGTTCAGTGCCAGGGACAAAATCTATTCACAAATTTTGACAATTGTAAGACAAAATACATGTTAACTCTAGTATACATTAAATATCATATCTGTCATATCTCGAAAAAGATATTAACAATGAGCAATGATCTAAAGTTAATGTCCTTTCATTCGAAAACAATTTAACACTAAAACTACCAAACCAATCAAATAACCGCTCCTCACGTTTCTTATTATAAGGTACACATTTTGTTAAAGTACATTCCTTGAAATCAACAATGATTTTCATTAAGATAAAGAATAAATGTGTGTGCTAATTTATGTTTCGTTTGTACATTTATTCTTTAACTTCATTTTTAATTTCAAAGTAAGTGTACATTATATGTCGGTAGGTTTAGTGTTAAACATGAAGTGCACTATTTTAATCCTGCATCTAAGTATTTAGTTGCTTCTAAATATTATCAAGAAGAAAATTTGAAGGTTTCATCATCAAATAATTTGTCATTCAGCGCAGAAGATTTATATCCCCCGATCGATGGAGGGTAATCATTTATACTCTTATCTTTCAATGAAGGTACAAATTCATTTATCACCGGTACATTAACGCGATCCATTATCCATCGACTCAGCGTTATGAACAGATGACATATCGTACAAACCGTTGCGGGGAATAAAGAAGGCCGTTGGCAAGGTTGTTACGGTCCATTCACCGTGACTAGTCGATAATATGATTACGATCGTCATAGATAAGTCATTACATTTTTTTCTCGTAGGGGTAATTGAATGTAATCGGCGATAAACCGAATTTTTCTTCCTGTATGATTCAGACGAGGCGATTTTATATCGCGTGCGAAGTGAAAGGAAACATAACGATTCGTTTATTTGCAATTCGTCTTACTAATTCGATTTCTGTTCGCTTTTCTAGTATTAAGTTTACTCAGACACTATTAACGTGTTTGTAGACGTACCTTGTTGGCTAACAGCTGCTCGACTTGGGTTAGGGTCTTTGTTTTAGATCCTCGAGAATTATCCTGCAACTGAACGAAGACGAAAATATAAAATAAATATTATAACTACAATTTAATAAGGAAAAGGCTGTTTTATGATTGTTCATATTTTGTTAACAATTTTTCAACCAGTCGAATGCACTTCTTTGTTTGAATATTTTTAAACCTGTCAATGTATAGTTGTACATATATGAGGTTCACATAGTACCCATACGAACAAATATTTAAACTTGTCAATGTATACTTGTACACATATGAAGTCCACATAGTACCCATACGAACATATATTTAAACTTGTCAAATTATACTTGTACACATATGAAGTCCACATAGTACTCATACGAACAAATATTTAAACCCGTCAATATATGCTTGTACACATATGAAGTCCATATAGTATCCATACGAACAAATATTTAAACCTGTCAATGTATGCTTGTACACATATGAAGTCCACATAGTACCCATACGAACAAATATTTAAACCTGTCAATGTATACTAGTACACATATGAAGTCCACATGGTACCCATACTAACAAATATTTAAATCTGTCACTGCATACTTGTACACATATGAAGTCCACATAGTATCCATACGAACAAATATTTAAACCCGTCAATGTATGCTTGTACACATATGAAGTCCACATAGTACCCATACGAACATATATTTAAACCTGTCAATGTATGCTTGTACACATATGAAGTCCACATAGTACCCATACGAACAAATACTTAAACCTGTCAATGTATACTTGTACACATATGAAGTCCATATAGTACCCATGTGAACAAATATTTAAACCTGTCAATGTATACTTGTACACATATGAAGTCCACATAGTACTCATACGAACATATATTTAAACCTGTCAATGTATGCTTGTACACATATGAAGTCCACATAGTACCCATACGAACAAATACAGTTTATACACATATGAACAATTAAAATCAATGAAGCTGGCCCGATCACTTACCAATGAATTCAGGAACACCAGGTCATTAAACGACGTTCCAAATGCGTTCTGCTGTTGCATATTATTCAACAAGTTTGCAGGCAAATTAGTCGGTGTTGTCGAAGGAGGTCCTGTGGATCCAGGAGTTGACTGAGGTGCTTGCGATGCAGCATTAGTTTGAGCAGTTGTAGGCTGTGGTGTAGTTGTAGATGGTGTTGTAGTTGTAGTTGGAGCTATGGTAGTAGTTGGTGTTGATGGAGGTGGTGGTGGAGTTGCTGATGTTGATGGTGTAGCTGGTGGTGTTGGTGCCATAGTAGTAGTAATAGGAGTAGTTTGCATCGTCGTACTAGGAACAGCTCCTGTGACACTAAGCACGCCATTTCCCCTTGGCATACCAATCGCGTTCGAAAGTGGAGTGAAAATTTCCACGAATGGGTTCACCGGCCTTGCTGCAGTCGGATTGCTCGATTCCGAAGAATCATCCTGAAATAACGAATTATATATCGAATCGTAATGTACTCGTACGTGTGCCAATAAATGTGGTAAAATACTAATAAGTGTGGTCCATATAATTTTGAAAACAAAGGGTGGAATTTGATAATCTATTTGGGGCTCTGGACAACACTGATTTAGAGGGCAACGTCCATCGAATACGAACCAGCGAGTTCGATGCAACTGAAGCTGTTATTATCGGCGAGGAGGTAGTAATACCGAAAATTTGATCCAATGGATCCCTCCATGGGAATCCTGGTGGAGCTGTAACTTGACCTCCTGGTTCATTGTTCAAAAGATTTGCGAAAGACGGCACGGATGGCGACGGTCCCAAATTTGATCCGGTCTATATTTTAACACATCGTAATTGTACTTGTATGTAATTGTATGCCATTATACTTGTATCAAATAATTTTCGATCTTTAACAAAATTTTAATTAAATACTTCATATCTTTGTTCTCAATTTTTGAACAGAATTTTAATGAATCTCTAAACGCTGCAACTTTGATCAAAACTTAATAATAATAAAATTCTATGTACTTCGTCTTTTAATCAAATTTTAACGAATCTCGAAATAACTTTGGAAGAAACTATATGTTAATGAAATCCTAAACACCTGAATATTTAACTAAATTACAAGGAACTTCTAAATTAAGTGCTAATACAAGATCTGATAGAAATAACAAGTCCTACATACTACAATTTATGAACGTCATTTTTTCCAAAATTACCTCTAAACTTCTAACATAACAAAATACCAATAAAATTGTAAATACTTAAATTTTTAACAAAACTACATTTCTCCTAAATGAAATAAAAATTACATTTCTCCTAAATAAAATAAAAACTACATTTCTCCTAAATAAAATAAAAACTACATTTCTCCTAAATGAAATAAAAACTACATTTCTCCTAAATAAAATAAAAACTACATTTCTCCTAAATAAAATAAAAACTACATTTCTCCTAAATAAAATAAAAACTACATTTCTCCTAAATGAAATAAAAACTACATTCCTCCTAAATCAAATAAAAACTACATTTCCCCCAAATAAAAAAGAAGCATGAATTCCTCCTAAAAGTTTATCTTAAATTTTAAATTAACAAACTTTGCATCAATCATTGCAAACAAACACGAATAAAGATCAGGTGTGTAGAACGTAACTTACAGCCACCGAGTTTATTTTGACACCGAGGACACGCGGGTTGGTGGTGGAGGCCCCATCGGTCCAATAATTGACGAACTTGTCCTGAAAGATTCGACATTGCTCGTATTTTTTCGTCTCTTTCTCTCAGAGATACGTTGCAGCGCTGAAAGAATCAGCCACAGCGTCGTTGTAAATCATGTTCTGTCTCTGTTGCTTTCTTACCTGTCCGATGTACACGGAGCTGCGTTGACCTCCGACCTCTTTCGTCCTGGTGGCCTCGTCCCTCTCTCGATCCTGTACGATACGACCGCCCTGCGAAACGGTCGGCGGTCGACCGGTACTTACTGTCGGCGTCACCGATGCTGTCCCCATTTGCGTATTTACCAGGGCATTGCTCTAAACAACGCGACATTATTCCAACTTTTTTTCATGCGTACATACCCATCAATTGTTCGTTAGACGGGACTAATGCTGGGGATGATGATGAACTTTATCGAATACCAATGCAATTAACGTTATCAATGCATTATCATATTTTTACCTTCTACTTGTGCGAGACTTGCGTACTTTTATAATACTCGAACATATTTTTATTGAATAGACTCTGTACACTGATGCATTGAGATTGAGACACTTGACGGTCAATAGACTATTTAATAAGAATAATAATTTGTGACAGTGGCAGTTGTGGACACTGGAACAGCAACCCCTATTTTTCACTTGACATTATTAATAACATAGTAAAAAAACAATATTTGATTCTGTCATTTTAGAATTTCGTCAAGTTTTTCAATAGAATTTTTTTGTTACATACGTTTGTATTTTGTTTTAATAATTTTAAAGAAGAGAGTAAATGTTTTCTACAATAGCATCAGTACTGATTTTAGCTACGAGCCGCCATTTTCTTGTGGCGAGTCTAATCTGTGTTTTTGAATAAATGTTTTAAAATAAATATATCCAGTCAGTTTTCATACTGCTTGTATTTTTATACTATTACGTATAAAGACAGTATAATATACAATATGTATACTGTTTGTTCTGTACTTTTTTTTGTGTTTATGTTCGAGGACCAAAAGTATGTAGGTCTGGAGCACTGCAGCCAGTTCAAATGATGCGGTTATTTGACCGATTCGGTAATAACCGAAGGCAGCGTTCGAACAGGTATTGCAACCCATATTCTGTCCATTGAGCCGTGTGTGGAGGTGTGTGAGTGTGAGGATTGGAAACTTGGAGACGTTGGAATGTAGGTATTTGTACGTGTGGGAATTTGAGAATGTGCGGATTTGGATGCATTGAGATTCAGTAATGTGAGGAATTCGGGAGTGTGGCGATTTGAGAATGTGGAGATTTGAAAATGTAGGAATGTGGTAATTTTGGTTCGTGAGGGTCTAGGAATATGGGGATGTAGAAAACTTGAAATGTAGGGATTTGGAAATATTGGAATGTGGAAATTTTTGGATGTAGAAACTTGGGAATACGGAGATTTCGGAATTTAGAAATTTGGAAATACCAAAATTTGTAAATGTAGGAATTTAAGTAAGTACTGATTCTGCATTGTGGAAATTCGGGACCATAGAAATTTGAAAATGTACTGACTTTCAAATGTGAGGATTTGAATCTTAAAATTTGGGAATTTAGGAAATTTGTTAATTTTAAATTAAAAGATAGAATATAGACTCATATGAACGCTGCCTTCGCTCATCATCAAATCAGTTCAACCCCATTGTTTAAACAACACAAATTTTAATAAAAAGTCAGATTCCTATTTAAAGGTGCATCTTCAAAGTGCGCGGTGCAAACATACGACAATTTCATAGAAACTATTATGTACATATTTACAATAAAATTATACGCAATGATGTTCATATATGTACATTTTGTATATACACATGAAGATGATATGAAAGAATGCAACCTGAAATAACGAAATGGGTATTTGATAAATTCTCTGAAAGAACGGAACCGAAAATAAACTACAATAATTAATAATCACGTCATTTGGAAAATTAATATATCACCAAAACGTCTACTTCGAACCAAAGCGTTAAACAAGAAGCAAGTATCTACACTGTGTCATTGTAAACATAATTACAGATAATTTATTAAACAAAATATTTGCAAATTTTTTACTTGTAAACAAGCTGTAACTCCACAAAGTTACCAAACTCAATTCTACGGTTAATTAAACATCCCCGAACAATTTCCATCCAAATTGAAAAAATCTTTGATGATCACCCTCCTTCCCTTAAAGAAACCGTCTCATTGTCAGATTTTTACTAAGAATTTACAAACACCTCATAATTTTTCACAAACTCTCAAAAAATCCAAAATACTAAAATACCATAAATGACCTAAAGCACCTACAGTGGTTAAGAAGGTTCAAAAAAAGAAAGTAGTTCAAATTGGATGCAAAAAGTTTGTCAAAACTAATTTTTCCCTCGAGTATTATCTTCGACCTATCATGCGTGGGCCCGTTATGCAACAATGACACAATTCCTGGTATAATCAGCAAAGTGAAAAAATGAACGGACGATTGTCGAGCGTAACTTTCTCGCACGGCTAACGATCGATGATGAACAGGTGGAATAAGAGATACCATTTCGTTGGTGCTCGGGAGGCTAGCAGGGGTACCAAGTGGCCCCGTGAAACCGGGTCCACCTCCATTGGGGCCGACGATCGCGTTACCAGTAAGGCCGAGGTCAACGGTGCCGGGACTTTGGACGATTCTCATCGGCTCAGGTCTACGAATATTACTGTACACCGGGCCTTGATACTGATTGTAAACGCCTTGGTTAGCCTGGTTATAATACGGTCTGGGTGGTGGCCTGTTAGTGGTAGTGGTAGTGCTAAGTGAGAACACAACCTCGACGGGGCTCCTAGGTGGGTCCGGTATTATCGTTCCGTTCGGGAATTTCCGGACCAGCCTGCCATCCGGGAAGATACCGAATATCACGTACGGGCTGTCCACGTTCCTAGCATCGATCAGGTTGTCCTCCGGTCGTTTCCTAACGATCGTTTTGTTAGGATATATCCCGTAGACCAGATAGTCCCGCAGGGGAGCTCTGGTGGTGGAGCTGAGGCTGAACCTGGGGGCAGGCGTCAACCTGGAGCCCCCGAATCGACCCATGTACGCCGTCGTGGGAGCCTGAGAAGACGGAGCCATCGTCGAAGTCGCAGGAGTGGTTTGCATCGACGGGGTCGTCGTTTCGGCGGTTGTGTTCGCGGCGGTTGCGTTCATGGTCATCATCGTTGCGTTCATGGGTCCCATAGGTTGCATCGTTGTCCCAGCTTCGGTGGAAACGAGATTGTCCTCTACGGCACCCGTGACCGTCGTAGGAACCGTCGTGTCGGGCATCGGCGTGACGGTGACGACACCCATGCTCGACTGTGTCGTTGCGAGCTCGGGAACGCGTCCGATTTTCGTCGTTGTCTGCGTCGTCGTAGTCATCGTCGGCGTCGTAGTCGTAGTCTCGACCGAAGATGAAGTGGTTGAAACGAGAGACTGGGTAGTGGATTGCATGGGAGAAGGTGTGGAAGGTGTCATGGTCATGGGAGTGGTGTTCTCGGTCGTTTGGCCGATTCCTGAACCTGCCGTCCCTTGGGCGGTTGCTGATGTCGTATCCTGGAAACGGGCAACAACAGTTGGAGTTTCGTTCTCGAGGTTGGGGGTTGTTTGGGGGAGGTTTGTTGTTTCGCTGGGCGTATTAGTAGTGGTTTCCACAATGGACTCTAGGCTGGACGTTAGCGGGGTCTGGCTGGTGGTGACCTCAGCGTCGTCCATCGGGTTAACGTCCAATCGCGGAGTGCTCGTGATCGGCGACGTGGTTGTCACGTCGGTTGTTACGCTTTGGATCGACTCTGTAGTGGACACCACCGTGGTTTGCTCGACTATCATTTCGGGCAACGGCGTGCTCATCGTATTTACAGTGGACTGAGTTGTTTCAGGAATCGTGGTTACTTCGGGTTGATTAGTGCTAGTGTTTGGCGAAAGCTCTGGTGTTACGGTCGTGAGATCGGTTAATGGTGTAGTGGTTTCTGTAAGTTCGGGAGCCGCTTGCGGCCCCGTCGTCGTCGTCGTCGAGTCGGTCGATATCAAATCGAACGTGTTAGTGGTTAGTTCAAAATTAATGGCGGTGGATGCGACTGTCGTTTCCGTGTTTTGTGTGGTTGTCGACAACTGAGTCGTGGTGTCCGGGCCACTTTCGAGCCTGGACAATACGTTAATCAAGAGGGTCGTTTGTTCGTTTTCGGTCGTTAACGAGGGGGTGGTCGACTCTACGTTCTCGGCGAGGGGTGTTCCTAACGTTGCGGTGTCGTTCGTTCGCGCGACATCCACCAGGTTGTCGAGCATGTTATTCACTAGAGTTGTACTGGGCGTGTCTGTCGAACTCTCCGTAGACGAAACGGTCACGGTGGGGTCTGTGGAGTCCACCTCGTTCTGCGAGGGATCGACCGAAAGTGTGGTAACGTCAGACATAGTTACAGTGGTCGGAGTTGCTTCTACGGTTTCTGTCGTGACATCCGGCGAAATCGACGACGATTCCGAGGCTTGAATCGTGCCTGACACGCCAGAAACATCGGTCGTCGTTTGAACAGGTACCGATGTTTCGGTGTCGTTCATCTCTTCCGAAAAGAGGGTCTTGGCGATGGACATTAATTCTGTCAGTAAAGTATCGTTCGTGGTGGTAACCGTCGACGCAGTGGTCGCATCAACGTCTAACGGAGGGCTGGAGGAACTGTTGGGGTCGCCTACGGTGGTCGATTCTGTGTTCGGAACTGTTTGAGAGTCTTGTGGTGTTACTGGTGTGGTGGTTGTAACTGGACTCGATTCGTCCAGCGTGTTGGCTTCTTGGGTAGATACCATTGAGCTGGACGGGTCAGTCGTGGTCGCAGGTGTCGTAGTAGGGACTGAGCCTACTGCGCTCTGGGTAGTGGTTTCATCGGTGGTTGCCGGTTCAGCTGTTCCCGTTTCGTTCAACTGCGACAGACTCTGCAGGGTATTGTTCGCGTCGAATCTAATATCTAATATCGCGTTCGATATCTCGGTCGTTGGAGGTATAGTCGTGGAGTCTACACTCGGCTGCGTGGTAACGTTCAGAGACGCTTGCAAACGGGACAGAATATCCTGCGCTAAATCGATCAGTCTAGGTCGCGACGTGGTGGTAGGTATCATCGTAGTTGTCTCCGCATCCACCATATTGCTCGATATGGCCTCGGTTGTGGGGGCATCGGTCGAACTCGAATCGGTCGACTGAGTGGCTGGCGTCTCGGAGAACGGTATAGTATTGCTCTCCGGACTTTCGGACATACTCGCGGCGTCGCTGACGGCAGCCATCGTGGTACTCTCCGTCAGACCTTGCGCACCTTGAGTGGTCGACGCGGCCTCGGTCGTACTAGGCACATTTGCTTCGGTACTGGACCCTGTCGTGGTAGGAGCTTCCGTGGTAGTCGTCGAGAGTATCTGACTACTTTCTGAGCTTCCGACGGTCGTAGTCGGCGCATCCGTGCTACTTTGTTCAGGTGGCGACATGGAAACTGCGTTGGTGGAAGGTTGCTCGGTAGAGGGTGATTCCGTGCTGGAGGCTTGTTGTTCGGCGTTAGAGGGTTGTTCGGTCGTGGTGGCAACCTGTTCGGTGGTCGCAGGGGTTTCAGGGACTCCCGTGGTAACCGCGGGGGTGGTGTTCTCCGTATCCTCGGATAATCTCGAGGTCAGAGTAGTGTTCGCGGTGGTGTCTGGGGTCTGTGGGCCGGTGGTCGCTACGGAGGGGCTTGTGGTGTCATTGTTAGAATTACTGCTGTTGTCGTTAGCGACAGTGGCGTTAGAGTCTACCTGGAGAACCCTGTCGGCCTGTACGCTCGTGTTCGCTTCTAATTCGTTCCTGATGTCTGCCGACTCCAACGCGTGATAAAGGGTCAAGAACCTTGGCTCGCCAGGACTCGAGACATCGATCGGTGGTGCCGAACCAGAGTTCTAAAAACATAAATTTCGTGCGTGCAGGGTGCTATACATACGGTAGATCGAAGGTGCCGGGTGGTCCTGCAGAAACTTTATGTACAGACATATAGACATTGATCTAGGATATTTACACTAGCAGATAGAATCACGCGATACGCGGTGCTCGTTCTTGGAAATGATTGTTAATTTAAACGATACGACCGGACGATCGATCGGACGCATAATCGAAGGAGTATACACCATCTCTTGGTGGAGATACGAACTATCCGAGGAAGAGGAGAAACCGAGGCTGCTTTAATACGCTACAAACGCGCGGATTAGCGAGCTAGAAACTCGTTCTTTGAGCAATGGATCGCTGATACAGGCGATAGAGACTGGTTGCCCGTTCACTTTGATTTTTTTTCTTTTTAATCGCCATCTCTCGCAGCTGTTAATCTTCTCTCACAGAGGTCTCCAGCGATATGTCCTAACGACGTCGAATCGGAACGAAATCCCAACGAGGTTTAACTCGACGTTAACTACTTCCGAATAGTTGCGACAAAATTACTTGAAAATTTTCATCGACAATCCGTGATTTTTTTGCTAAGTTTGTAATGAGTCCGATCCACCCACGTGTCCCAGATACGATCGCTTTAAGACAGTTTCAACGTGTGTACACATTATGCAGCATCCATTTACTTTCACTCGTTACCGCCTCGAATACCGCGAAATGGACAGATCACGAAAAGTCTACCCACGTAATCGGAATGCGTTCATATTAGAAAGTAAAGTCCAGTTACGTCGGATTCAAATGAAACGTTAAGTTCGTTGCAGAACGTTTATTTAATCTTGAAGCTGCGCGAGTACAAAATCTATTAAACTTATGACTATTCTATGTACTTTCGGGCATCACAGTCTCGTGTTCGTTTTATGATCTACGTACGAGCTCGGTATGAGATTAAAGAACAAGCGAAGCTATTTGGAAGATTTTATTTGATCAATGTTACAATCAAGAACGAACAACTGCGTATCACGTGCGATCCAAGAACCAAGTACATTTATTACCAAAAACATATATATTTGTATAATTCTATATAACACAATATATGCACTGTAAGTGATAAGAAAATACCTGTAAGTAAATATCTGTACATATTAGTACGAGTAAACCCAAGAGAGTAGCATAAAAAAGTTCAACGTTAATCACAAATTAGTGGTCTTTTTTTATTCGTTTTCTTCTCTATTACTTGTAATCTTTTTTTTGTTCTATTTAACTGTAGTGCTAGTGAAAAATTTTGTACATGATGAATGTTAAAAGTGTAACTTTATAGTAAACTAAGTACGACGATCCTGCGGCGCTAAATGAAGATAGATGAATATAATTAGTGGCGAACAAGGTACAATTAGTTCAACGAAGTTTATTCGTATCGATGCCGTTAAGATCGTGATTCCCGGATGGAGTTGTGATGATACCAATGTGATCGGTCCAAGATGGCGGCGCGACAGCTTCGATCTCCTCGGTTATCTTCGTGGTGAAAACCTTTTAAGCACACAAAAAACGACCACACTGACTCACTGTTAATCAGCTACGACTTTCTTCTGCCACGTAATCTTACCTCGGTAATCATCGTCACGATCCATCTCTTTCGCACACATTCTATGTTTTTTATATTTTTACGACTTTCTTAGAACAGTGCAAAGGTAGATAATTTGCGAGGAATCTTACGTTACCTTTGTTCAATCGTATTCGGGAAACTCGATAAAATGTAAGCGGGATATTGTAAAATGTACTGTTTGGATATCTAATAAGTAAAATCTATGTCATACAAGTATTGTACTGAATCTTATTATATTTCTAAATTCATCATATTATGTCTGTACATTTCTATATCTCTAGATCTCTTCTGTGTTCTTATATATTTATGTTCCTAGAGTTCTATGCTTCTAAATGCCCAAAAAACTGCCCAAATGTCCATCAATCTCCATAAAAGTACTCCCTGTCCCTCGTTATATTTACTCACGTAGGTACTTGGAGTCCTATGTTTTCAGATATCTGTGTTATTAGACTTCTATGTATTAAGATCCCTATGTCTCTAAGTCCCTATATCTCAAGATCTAATGCCTCGAAACCCCTATGTACCCATGTATACCTAGCTCCCCATACATATTCATATTCCCTTGCATTCTACTTTTTATAAATATCTACACTCATATGTCTCAATATTCCTACGTCTCCTAAGTTCCCTATATTCCTACCTGCATCCTCCTAAAGTTACAAAGCACCTTATTTAAAGAAAACGAAAGAACTTACGTTTGCAAATGGAACTGTCTTAAATACCTTCGGTTAGTTAATGAATACATCATAAAAGCGATTGAAATATTGAATTGAAACTTTGAAATGATCTTACCTCTACGGTTGTAGCTGGTGTTGTAGACGAGCTAGTGATCGATGGCACAGTGGGTTGATAAATGTTATTTTGTTTTCTGACAAATAATTCTGCACCTTTGTATCTCGCGCTAAATCGTGGCGGTGATCCGTTTGGCGTGATTCTGGGAGCTGAATTCTGAAACAATATTTAGAAATTTATTTCCTTTGATTTCGTAATTCCAGATTTACAAATTTTCTAACTTCAAAATTTCCAAATGTAGAAATATCAAATATTTAACTTTAGAAAGCTCAAACTCTGAAAAGTTAAATGTTCTAAAAATTCAAAAATATGAGAATATCTTCACATATTTTTATTCTTCCAAATCAAAAAACTACCCAAATATCCATCAATCTCCGTATATTCAATCAATCTCCGTATTCCCCGTCCCTCGGTATAATTACTGATCACAACTAATTAAAAATTTAATCAGAGTCAATGACAATCAAGGCCCCAACAAAAATCAATCTATCAAAAATCTAATTTATCCAAAAACAAGAAAACTACTCACCACATTAACGTTGCTGTAGGATCCAGAGAACACCGGCGTCTTGTTACCGAGCGAGTTGAGCAGCGGAGCGACGGTGCTTCGCAGTTGTTCCAACAGGGTTCCATTTCCCGCGAGAATGGTGCTTCTGGTCGGATTGAAGATATTGCTGCCGGTGTCTCCGTTACTGCTGCCGGTAATGCCAGCCGCTTCCTGCGCGGTGTCGTTGCTGATCCTCAGGTTAACCTGCGGTTCCTGCGCTACCGATCGAGCGCTTTCTGTCGAGGTCTTCAGAGTCGCGGAATACTTGGTCGATCTGGGAGTGATGGCGACTCCAGCACCCTCAACCTTGGTACTGGATTCCACCAAGGTCGTCGGCACCTCGGAGTGTCTTCTGTAGGTCGCGGTTCTAGGACGAAACTCCAGCTTCTTCGTCTGCGTCGCTACTCCTTCCGTGGTGGTCTTCGATTTACCCTCTGTAGCCTTCACCACGGACTTCTTCCTGGAGTACCTGCTGGTAGCAACAGGTACCTTCGTGGTGATCGTCGCTTCGTAGTCCGTCAACTTGTCGTCGATCGATTTCGGTTTCGTTCGTTTGCTGTATCGGGGTCTGAAGGTGGGTTTGGTAACTGTCGTGGACTTGGTTCTTCTCGCATCCTCTTCGCGGGAGCTTTGGAACTTCCGTTGCCCTCCGTTCTGTTTGGACGAGGCGTAGGTCTTTTTGGACGTTACGAGATTCTCTTCGGGGGTCGTAGATTGTTCCTGCGATTTGGTGACGCGCGATTGATACGCGTAAGGCTTCTTCGGTTTGAAAGTGGTAATGGTGTCGTCGTGTTCGCGTCTCTTCGAGGTCTCCTCCTTGGATTTCTTTCCGTTCCGAGCGCTGGACAGGCGAATCCGCGTGGTGTCTATGGTGGTCGCCGATCCCTCTTCAGCGGAGGACAAGGTGACCACCGACTGACTCGACGAGTATGGCTTGGTGGTTTGTTCGGCAGCCCTTTCCTCCACCGAGATCGAGGTGACCATTCTCTCGGAGATGATTCGTCCTTTCTTCGAATTCGGTCTAGCGAACCTAGAGGAGTCGTCGCCTGTCCTCGCGGAAACTTTCGACTTCTCGTCTTCTCGAGACCTCTTTTCCGTGGACGTTCTGCGACCCGCAGACGGTTTAACGAACTTGGCGACCTTGGCCGTCTCATCGACCGTCGACGCCACGGTCGGCCTCGGTTTGCTGAAAGAGGAGGCCGTGGTTGCGTCGAGATCATTCTCCTCGATGTTCAACTCTGGCTTCACTAACCTCCTAGCCAGCTCCAGCTTCATCCTCGATCGTTCGGCGAACAGAGCGGCCGACGATCTCTTCACCTGAAAGGTTCGTTGAAACAGCCCCGTTTTAGGATAGTGGATTACCGCCGAAGAGAGTAAAGCCGGCTCCGGAAGCTCGAGCGGGGACTCTGTTAGTGTGCCACGGTCTCGACGAGGTTCCCGTCGCCGGGAGACGTTCTCAAGGTCACTCGGAAAGCATACACTCGCGACAAGTCGGGGGGACAATAGTTCGATTAGGGGGAGCTCGGTTTTCTCCTACATGAAGAATAGGAGCCTGAGGAAGCGCAGAAACGAGACGATCCAGGCTGCCATTTGGCTCGTAACGAGCGTCAGCCACGATTTCACTGTACTGGACAACAACTGAAACGTTTAATCACTGTTATCAGACGATTAGGCGATCGGGAGACGTGCGAGAGGAAGAGAGGCGTGATCACGACCTAAATGAACGATCCAAGTCGATGACTAATTCGACCTAACAAGCCGGAATCTGCTAAACCAAACTACTCTTAACCGCCCGCCAAACCGTTTGACTCGATTCTGACCTCGGTAGAAATTTCTTTCGCGTCGAGCATTTCTTTCGGATCTAGGGTCAGAATTGATTCACGCGCCTGATCGGACGGTTAATTTATTGTACGCTACGAAAGTTACTCTACTGTAAGGAAACACAACACGTATTCGTTCGACGTATCCTTTCAAAAGCGTCAGTCAAGCGATTAGCTGCGGTGAACGAGGTGATTTTTGGTTTTATTCTTCTTCGGCTTATTCGATCCCGTGGAGAATTCTGAGGCTTTTTGTATCGGGGAAAGTAAATAGCTTCGAACGCATCAAAGTGGAGATATCAATCTTATTTCAATCATACGACCTTCTTTCACCTATGTAATTAGGACGTAGTTTCGTGCGAAATTCTATTAACTTAACCTCAAAATTAACTTTGAGTGCTCTTTGCTGTTATCTGCTTTCACTGTAATAAGTGGTATTAATTTGTTGATGGACTGTCACTTTAATACAGTTAGGTGATTTATGTTATTTATAGACAAGTATTATCTCTTCCTTCACGAGATTGGTTAACGAGTTCTTCACGTATTTTGCAATATACAGTACACCTAAAAATAATCAATTAAAAGTCTCACAACAGTGATGTACATTGTCATCAATGTTCATTAATGAGGTACTAAGTTAAAATTTCGCATGAAATAGATCTATGACTTCATCACATGAAAATTGTCAAATGTAGACTTATTTTGATAACCAAACTGTAACGTTTACTTTCACTATTCCAAGAAAAACAAAACTTTCCACGGGATCTCCTAGTGATTTGGTTCCAGGACGACGGGTACCATTAAATATTCGCTGATGAGCATCGTAGACCTCCCTTTCTCAGGGAAAATAACGTTGGAGGGTGAGGTCCTCTTCTCAATTTTTGATCGACCAATTCTCGAAGTTTAGAAATATTTAGGAATATGTGAATTTGGAAATTTGAAAGTTCTCAGGTTTGATGATGAAACATTGACCTAAAGAGCAGAGACAAGTACAAAACTCGTCCCAACCCTGGTTCTTACCCACAGCCTACTTGCACGTAACCGAATAAAAAATAAGTGCAGAAGTGAAGCAATCAAATAATTGGCACCAGACCTAATAAGATCTTAAAGTTGAATTTACGAAATCCCTGTACACGATCATTTGGTCCCAATTCTCATCAAGAAACAAAGGGTGCTTTCCACAAAATCAATCTCGATATAATTACAAGCTAGAAACCCGTTCGAACGTGATTCGAAAGAGACTGTCCCGTCAAATTGAAAAATGTCGAAAGTGCACCATTCGATTAGAAGATCTCTTTCGGAGCATAAAATCGAACTAGATCGATCGTGCTACCCGTGGAGAACAAATCGGAACGCATTATATTCAGGTAGGTCAAACGAACCTTCACTTTCTCCGGCGGGATTCCGAAACGAAAGTAACCGAACGAAACCCGAAAACCAGTTTGCCAGCTGCGTAATACTCTCTTAACTCGTTCGAGTGAAATCCTCGGATTACTTTGTACTCCAAATAAGCGATTTTCTTCGACGAATACGACCCTCGGATAGCGCCACGGACCTTGAGAGTACTCCTCGTCGAGGATTCGTGTTAGGATATCGTTCGATCCAGTCCTGTTTGGAGATTAGACGATATCGTCGATGACCCAACAAATTCGCCTCTCGAACGAGAGACCAACCACCAAAACAAGCTCGTTTTTTCGTCGCTCTTTCTCTTTTAAGGGTCTAGAATTTCTCAATTCAATTCTGGATAGAGACTCAATCACGAAATAATCGAGGTTAAATCTATATATCATTTTGCAGCAAGTGGTACGAAATTTGATTTGTGATGACTTTGATGGAAGTTGCAATATAAATTACAGGGTGATACAAGTTACAGATATGAAATTTTTCTGGTGTTTGTTGTATTATGAAGTGTAGTAGGTTTATTATTAAAATATTTTTTTGTAGGCAATGTTTAATTTGGAGCAATAATATTATAATACTATAATCAAATTAAAATTAATAAGAGAAGATTTGTTATTTCTGTAACTTGCATCGTTTAGATAAATTTCTTCGCAAATTGAATTTCGCGCCACATTGCTGAAAAATGGCGGACCGGTGCACCATCGTTATTTCGTGATCACGGAGGATTTCTAATTCCAAATCAATTTTGACCTCATCTGACGAAATTTACAAACTTTCGTGATACTTGTCATTCTTCTTCTGCTTCATACATAAAAGAGACAGTAATAATTTCGCTGAAGTAAATTCTGAGACAAAGAACGTTTTCTCATACTTTCTTTTCCAAAATATTACTCGGTACATATTAAGTTTGTCTCTGTACACTTGATAAAAAGAGAAAATATTTTTTTACACTATAAGAGATGAATTATAAAATTGTACTCTGCATTAATTATAAAATGAAGTCCAGCGTTATGCAAATATTTTGAGAAAGTACAAGAAAATATTGCTTCATCATTTCACTTCGAAATTGTTCTTGTCTTCTCTCAAAAGACAAGATTCACCAAAGTCACCAGAATTCCACAATTTGACTAAACCCTTAAGCTTGTTAATCGCTCATCATTTTCCAGTCTTGTTTGGTCGTCAATGATGACAGAAAGCAGAACTTAGTTAATCCAGCGCTTAATCTCACATATTCCAAGAAAATATTCTAACTTGTATTTCAATTGACCAGTTCGAATGTTAGAAAATCATATATGCACTTATTTATATTTGGTGTAAAAAGGAATAAGTTTATTGCGTACCCTAAGTATGTTAGAACATTTGATATATTTTTTAGTGACACACAGTGACCTCTTTTATGAATCTAACTCATAGAAAATGATGGAGTCATTTGAAAGATAAATAGTATATCGAATCGAAATGCTACTAGATTAGAACTTTCGTCAGGTATATCATTGTGCAACGCATGACATTATTAATGTTGTCACACATTTAATAGCAGAGCTGGCATCGGATTGACGTAGACATGTTCCTATTATAATGGTTACTAGAGCGGTCAAACTGTGACGTCAAAACTTGAGTTATTAATTTTTTAGGTTGCAGAGAAATTCGATACAAAATTTGCTACTTAACAAATTGGAGAAATTGGAAAAATTGGAAATATATTTAAGGATATTAAAATTGAGAAACATAGATTTGGAGATCTATGTATTTTGAAATATAGAAATTGGGGAGCATCGAAGTTTGAAAATGTAGAAATATAAAAATATAGAAATTTGAAGACTTAAATATTTGAGAATATATTCAGGAAGATTTGCAAAATAGAATGATACTTGGGATATGGAAAATGTCACACCAAAAATACGATTGCTATATCATTTTCTAACACGTGTGCTAGCAACACGTCACGTTCCATTATTTCTGATAAAATTCTGACGAATCCAAAGCAAGAGCTGATCTATAAATGACATTGAAAAATGTGAAGAAGAAGAAGAAGAAGAAGAAAGAAGAATAAAAAAACATCTACTATCTTCTACAATCACCATAATTTCCATAAACTAAAATATTAAATATTTTCCCAAATAATAATTATTGCCAATACAGACCAGCGTCAACTAAAGATTAACCAGAAGAAATCAAAATGGCCGAAACGTGACGTAGCTCGCACATGGAAGACTCTAAACAAAAGCGATCGCGTGATGCAAATGTTGTACTCTTACGCGTCGCAATCCGTTGGCATTTATCAACGCGAACTCAATAAAATTTTGATCCTTGACTACAAGATCCCCTGAAGCTGCGTTTTCGAGGTCCTCGATTGTCCTCGAGTTGCTTCTCGAGCGTCGACCAAAGGTATTCTTCTGATCCTACACGAATCGTTTCAAAATAGAAAGTACTATACTCCTAAACTACATGAAAATGATTTCACCGGTATAACTCTTTCGGAAACTTGAAACGACTCTTTGTAACGTCTGAACAATCGTCCGCGAGAAAGGGAACCATTTTTACTTGGTGTGTTCTGTTACGTGCATGCTGATTATATTATTGTTTCGTGTTAGAGTTACATAGATATATACAAGTGGTTTTGATATTGTCAGTCGTGCTAAATTTTAGCTGTTCGTTGTACCATATTTGATTTCTTTTTTTTTTAGTCATACGTCAATGGTGTTACGTCTACGTATTATAAGTATCGTTCGTATAAGCTTGAAGATCGTTGAACTAGAATGGAAGCACAGAAAATATATGTTACATTTATTAATCAGAGATAAAGAAAGATACAATTGATCGGATGCTGTAAGCTGATTTGTAGGACACACGGAACTCTTACCTCCAATGGCGTTCTAGAGGTAGTTTTCGGGGCTGGTATTTTCGTGTTCGTACTCTTCTGAAATCATACTTCTCAATTAGCTTGGGTAACTTTATTTGATGACGTTATCGAATGTGATCAGAACTTTAACACGTTTACTGCGGTTCACTATTATAATTTTTTTACATTTCGGTCATTTGACAGATTTCTGTTATTTGACAGATTTCAGTAATTGTCATTTCGCTCATTTCATTAATACGAAATGAAATTCAACAACATTGTAGGTACACGTAATTTACCTACAGTTACATAATTTCTAAATTTATACATTTTTAAATTCATCAATTTAAGTTTTAAGATTTAAGGAATTCAAGTTTTCTTATATTTTTCCACTGTCTACTTACATCAATTTTACTTTTTTTTTTCATTTTGTTTGCTCAAAAATGCAATCTTACTCAGCTAATCCAACATAACAACACATGTGTATTTTCCTCAGTAAACGTGTTAAAAAGTACTAACAAGAAAAAAAAATAACGCCACACAAAATTTCCATTTCCCCTAAAATTGCACTAAACCAAACTCACCAACAGAGACAACCTGGCCTTAAACTCCGGCGGATAGTTGTCGCTCTCTTCATGCTCCTGTTTCCCAGGTGCAACGTTCCTATTCTTCTCGAACGTTTTATTACCCCTTCTGAAACTCTTCGTAGTAACATCCATCTCCGTAGTGCTCTCCTCCGTGGACTGCAGCTTTTTAGAACCTCTTCTCGCGGTGGATGTAGAGGTTTCCACCGTAGTTACGATTTCGGTGCTCGTCGATACCTCGTTCTGAGGAATCACTTCGTTCGTTTGGTCTCTGGACGAAGGGATCGTTTGTGGAAGGTTGTCGGAGTAGTTCAAGTTAGGTGGTCGTCTTCTGAGGGTCCAACCGGGGTTTATGTAGGAATCGTTTTTCGGGATGGGTCTTCTGGACTCCCCGGTGTTTGATGCATCCAGAGATGGCTTTCGTCCTCTGAAGCCGAGTCCGTGGTTGAAGAAATCTTCCTTTAGTTTTCTTCCTTGATTGCCTCTGCCTCTTCCTCGGTTTCGTTCGGTTGTAGAGGATGATCGCGACGTGCTTCGGGTTGTGGTTGAAGTTGTCGTTGGTTTAAGGGTGGTGCTGGAGACTTCGGGCTCGGTGCTCGTCGAGTCGGTGAAGACTGTTGTCTCTGGCGCGACGGTTGTGGTGACATCTAGGTAAAAAATAAAATTCATACTGACTTAAAATTTGCAGAATAATACGAGTTTATACGAGTACAAGTTTTGTACAATTCGAAAGTGACGAAGGGAGACATCAGTCTACATGAATTTGATAGGTCCCTTCATGTTCTGAAGACTTTCAAAGGAGTTACTCAAATATTTTTTATATTCAATATAATCTTATTTATCTTTATAAAATAGCTGAAAATCCATCATATTATAAGGACTCATTTCAGCAATTATTCTGAACTACTTGTCAATGAATTATCGATAGTCGATAAAAATGTGTGGCACAAACACCAATAAATCTGACAATAATAAAACACATAAATAAATATATAAAATACTACAAACATATGTACATTAAGAAATACACGAGATACTAAAAATAATGTACCTTAAATAAAATGTCACATACATAAATTAAGTTACAAACTTTCCTCGAAATCAATGTTCATTTTCATCAAGGTAAAAAGTTAACACGTACATATTCTAACTTGCATCATACGCTTGCAGTTCAGAAATAAACTCACCCGTAGCCAGAGGCGTCGTTTCCGTCCTCGCTCTGCTCCTGGATCTCCTGGCATCCTGATCCTGTCCGCGACTTTCCACCGACCTCGTAGTTCCCTCGGAAAGTCTGGACCTCCTATCCAAGGAATTCCTGTCTCCCGATTTTCGTTTGACATCCACATCTGCACTCTTCGCCTGTTCTCTACCCCTAGATCTCGATCTCGATTCACTAGCGCTCTTCCTAGTTTCCTTCAAACGATCCCTGGAGGCGGCTTTCCTCGAACCAACCTCGTTAGCTTCCGTGGTGGAGAAGTCGTTGAACCTGGACGATCCTCTTCGGGAGCCGTTTCTGGAGGAGCCGGCAGCTTCGGAGTCGCTCGATCGTCCTCTGCTCTTCCTCTCGGCTCCTGACCTGCCCCTGAGAGTCTCCTTGGTGTCCGACCTTCTTTGGGAAACGATTCCGAAGCCGACTGTCGTTGGATCACTGGAAGGACTCTCTGTTCCGTCGACTGCGAGAGGAATGTCGACTCTGACGCTTTCGGACTCGTACAAAAGGGCTTCTTGACCTTTGCGAGCAACGGAGTTCTCCCTGTTCACCTTCGACCTGCCGGACCTACTGCGCTCCGTTGTGGGTCTGCCTCTTTTGAAGGAAACTGTAGTCGTCTCCACGTTCTCCGATTTTTTATTATACCTCCTCGACGCGGGTATCTGCGTCTTCAGGTCCTTCGTGGAGAACGTCGTCTGGATCTTCCTGCCGGTCCTCGACCTCGAAGACTCCGTCGTCAACGCGAAGACCGACGGCCCTGTGTTGTCCAGCCTCTCCGTGACTCCGTCGGATCTCCCGTTCGACACCTTTCGAGATATGACCTTGGAATCTATCGCGTTTTCATCCTTCGACCTCGTCCTCTCTGGAGAGAACCTTTTACCGTTTCTTCTGTTCGGGTCCGTGGTCCTTCTTGCGGGGATTTCGGTCACATCGCTCGCTGTGGGGCTTGGACGTTTGGTTGTGGACTCCGAGTCGGTCGGAGAGGTTGTTCTGTCGTTTCGTTCGAAGTTCGATGAGGTTGTTCTGTCGTTTCGTTCGAAGTTCGATGAGGTTGTTCTGTCGTTTCGTTCGAAGTTCGATTTTCTTGACTGCGATCTGTCCTGAGATCTGGATCTTGAGAGCGAAGCGGTTGTGGATTCCTCTAGCGATCTTGAGTTGAACCTCAGAGTACCTCGACCTGCGGTTTTCTGATCGTCGACCTAAAATTTGCGATAGGAAGGTGCTTCAGAATTTTTGAAGGAAAGTTTTTGATTTATTTAGAGCAAGTTTTCGTCATGGACTAGTCTGAAGAATTTTTATTTTAACGACTTGATAAAGTGACTGTATGAACTCTGAAATATTATGTTATAACTTAGCGCTGTATTATGTGAACATGTGAATTATGTCCAAACTTAACGTTGCATTATATGAACATATGAATTATATTCAAACCTAATGTTAAATTATATGAACAAGTGAATCATGTTCAAACTTAGCGTTGCATTATGTGAACATGTGAATTATGTCCAAACTTAGTGATAATTATATGAACATATAAATTATATTCAAACTTAACGTTGAATTATATGAACAAGTGAATCATGTTCAAACTTAGCGTTGCATTATATGAACATGTAAATTATATTCAAATTTAGCGTTGAATTATATGAACATATGAGTTATATTCAAACTTAGCGTTGAATTATGTGAACATATGAATCATGTTCAAACTTAGCGTTGCATTATATGAACATGTAAATTATATTCAAATTTAGCGTTGAATTATATGAACATATGAGTTATATTCAAACTTAGCGTTGAATTATGTGAACATATGAATCATGTTCAAACTTAGCGTTGCATTATATGAACATGTAAATTATATTCAAATTTAGCGTTGAATTATATGAACATATGAGTTATATTCAAACTTAGCGTTGAATTATGTGAACATATGAATCATGTTCAAACTTTGGGTTGCATTATGTGAACACATGAATCATATTCAAACTTTGAATTGCATTATGTGAACATATGAATCATGTTCAAACTTTGGGTTGCATTATGTGAACACATGAATCATGTTCAAACTTTAAATTGCATTATGTGAACACATGAATAATGTTCAAACTTTGAATTGCATTATGTGAACATATGAATAATGTTCAAATTTTGAATTCCATTATGTAAGCAAGTGAATTATCTCCAAACTTAGCTTTGAATTACATGAACAAATGAATCATGTTCAAACTTAGGATTAAACCACGTGAACATATGAATCATGTTCAAACTTCGACTTCACATCCTATCTAACTAAACGCCTCATAAAACGTCAAGCAAATCTCTTCAAAGAGATGAATATCTATCTTTCTTTTATACTAATTAATATGAGAAGTCAAGTGAGTCCAAATGAAAGTATAAGTATGCAAAATAAAAGGATCCAAAAAGAATAATAAAAGAATAACCGATCAGCCTCTGTTTAACGAACCGTAATTTAATTATACCTCCAGTTAATTTATTCGGCTGACACGATTCGAGATGCACTCGAACGAAACGATTCTCGTTACCTATTTCCATAATTAAACGATAACGCGACGATTATGAGGGTGGATCGATTTGCATGAAAGATTTTAGCACGCGAATTCGATCGATAAATCTTTCGTAAGTGTTACGAAGACGTCCAGCATCATCGTGTGTTGCAATACGCCTGCGACGCGTTACAGGTGAACCATTAATTCTCTGCAATTGGAGCAAGGAAGTTCGTAATCAATCTAATGCAACACGAGGATTATAAGATAGGAACAAAATTAAATAGTTACTTGATCATTTATTTGCAGATGTCACGGTGTATTATGGACATCTTTCAAAAACGTTGACACTTATGATCAAAAACAATGCAGAATATTTTAAGACCTGATTGATCAAATCATCATAAAACATGATTGTTCATAGAACAAATATGATCATGAACATAGAAAATAGACGGTCAAAATAAAATTTATGGTCAATTGTCAAGTAATATTTCTGCACTTATATTTCATAAGAAATTGTTTGCTTTTCTTGATAATTTCGTAATACATAAAAATTAATGAACATAAATATAACATGATTAGAAGTACACCATAGTACAATCTGATACATGTGCAATTAACAAATATTTAAAAAATAATGTTGAAATAAATATAATTTAAATATAAATTTAACTAAAGCATCCTATACAAAGTGACAAGTAAACCATCAAGAAAATAATAAATTCAAAATTATTTACGATGTCGATTGAACTCTGAACTATACCATGATTGATGGCAAGTTACGTAAACGCAGGAAAAAATGTCAAGGAAGGAATTATTCATGAGATACACGATTAGCTTAAATAGAGGTAACAAGTCTCTGAAAATTGTTGATCGTTGACAACATAGCTAATGGAGTTAACTGAAGCTTGTTCTATCATTAAATCGGGTAACCACTAACTCATCTTGTGATTATGGTTCTTCCGCGTCCATCGATAGTAAACGACGGCATAAATAGACCCGTAATTTTACGGACCAGTCACCGATAACTGCCTCGAATCACGAACTGATCAATTAATCAATTAGAGTCTTGGGGAAGGCGAATCTGGTGAAATTGCATGGAGTAGACCAAAATACAGTGGAGAAATAGGGCGAAGATAACAAGCTTTTGGGTGTTTCCATTTTGTGATGGGTAGAGGAATTGAATGGAATTGTGGACGTTTGGGTATTTGGAATTTATTGTAATTGGGGGGTTTGGGGATTTGGGGAAATTTGGGATTGGGAATATTGGAATTGGGGAAATTTGGAATTGGGGAATTTTGGAATTGGAAATTTTGAAATTGGGGAATTTTGAAATTGGAGAAATTTGGAATTGGAAAAAATTGGAATTGGGGAATTTAGGAATTAGGGAAATTTGGAATTGGGGAATATTGGAATTGGGGAAATATGGAATTGGGGAATTTTGGAGTTGGAAATTTTGAAATTGGAGAAATTTGGAATTGGAAAAATTTGGAATTGGGGAATTATGGAATTGGAAATTTTGAAATTGGAGAAATTTGGAATTGGAAAAATTTGGAATTGGGGAATTTAGGAATTAGGGAAACTTGGAATTGGGGAAATGTGGAATTGGGGAATTATGGAATTGGAAATTTTGAAATTGGAGAAATTTGGAATTGGAAAAATTTGGAATTGGGGAATTTAGGAATTAGGGAAACTTGGAATTGGGGAAATGTGGAATTGGGGAATTATGGAATTGGAAATTTTGAAATTGGAGAAATTTGGAATTGGAAAAATTTGGAATTGGGGAATTTAGGAATTAGGGAAACTTGGAATTGGGGAAATGTGGAATTGGGGAATGTTGGAATTGGAAATTTTGAAATTGGGGAATTTTGAAATTGGAGAAATTTGGAATTGGGGAATTTAGGAATTGGGGAAATTTGGAATTGGGGAAATGTGGAATTGGGAAAATGTGAAATTGGGAAAATGTGGAATTGGGGAATATTGGAATTGGGGAAACTTGGAATTGGGAAAATTTGGAATTGGGGAAATGTGGAATTGGGGAATTTAGGAATTGGGAAAATGTGGAATTGGGGAATATTGGAATTGGGGAAACTTGGAATTGGGAAAATTTGGAATTGGGAAAATTTGGAATTAGGGAAATTTGGAATTGAATAAATTCAAACTGAAAATTCAACACCAATAAAAATCCACAAAAACATTTCAAACCAATGAAGTCTACGTGACGGGAAGCATTTCATCCAGAACCGTGGCAAATGTGACCCAAAGGTCATAACCTCTGCCGGGTGAACGGCACTTGCCCTAACGAGAAAACTCCTTCCGTTTGGTCGGCTCTTAAACGCGAACGAACCCCGTGAACGGGTCAAGAGGCGGTCGTATTTACCTAAGAACATTTTCAGCATAATAAGACCAACGGACTCGACTCCGGTACGCCTTGGCGTTCCAGTTTCGTTTCTCCTTATCTGTCCAAGACACACGTAGAATCGCCACGGAAAGTAAAAGTCGGTGTTTCACGTCACGTTACCTAGTCAACCATGGAACCGAACTACGAACAGTGAACAGCCTTTGGCGAACGAACGGGGGCCTGCAACGAAATAACGTCCTCGTTGGCTTTCCCGAGTGGACGCAACTGTTTTTCCCCACGATTTTGTCTCAAATGCTCCTCCAAGTTGACCAGAACAGAAAACGTTATGCGTTTTTATTCGGAGAGAGTGCAAATGATACTCTGCAGATGGACACTGTATGGTCGAATCGTTATTATGATATTCTTTTTAATGGGACAAAATTATTTTCTATCGTGTACGAGGGTATGAGGGTTAAATTGTTAGGTTGGAAATTTGTTTGAACTGGGGAATTTTGAGATTGGGGAAAATTGGAATGGGGGGGACTTTAGAATTAGGGAAATTAGGATACGGGAAATTGTGGAATTTGGAAATTAGGAGTTGGGGAATTATGGAATTGGGGAAATTAGGAGTTGGGGAATTATAGAATTGGGAAATTATGGAATTAGGGAAATTTGGAATTGGGAAATTATGGAATTGGGGAATTATGGAATTGGGGAATTATGGAATTGGGGAATTATGGAATAGGAAAATTATGGAATTGGGAAATTAGGATTTGGGGAATTATGGAATTGGGAAATGAGGAGTTGGGAAATTGAAAAATTGGTAAATTGAGAAATTGGGAAAATGGGAAATTCGATATCTGGGAAATTGGAAAATTGAGAAATTCGATAACTCAGAAATAAGAAATTTGAGAAATTCCAGAATGTAATAATTTTCAAATCTGAAAATTCGCAAATTTAAAATCCTACAAATTTATATTCTTCCAAAATCTCAAATCCCTAAATCCTGAAATTTCCACTAGCCCCGTCAAATAAGAGGAATGCATTTTTGCAATACCTGTAAATACATTCAGAAAATCGAAACTTCTTTCGCCCGAGTGACCGTATTTCGCAAAAATCACAAACACGTTCTTGAAAAACAATCTGTACCTTCGAAACAACATTCTTGGCAGGGATTTGTAACGCAGATATTCATATTTCGTAGTCAACTAGCACTCAGTATGTGGAACTCGTATAACGACCCAGCATTTCTATTAACGATATTCTACGCAGGTCCTGGCCGCTCAAACCAGTAACTGAAGTGGCTTCATTCTCCAATTCCAAGCTCCTCAATGTTAACAGCACTGACCAGTGCTGTTTTTTTAAACAACTGGCATTTGTTTAAAAAAATACTGACTCTATGATGTAAGCTGACCAGGAGGATTCAATTATAGGTTACGAGGTTCATCCAGCGAAAGTACGCTCGCGTCGGGACTCGTTTTTCTTTTTATCAGTGCAGTGGATGAGAAAACACCTTTCACGACAGAGAATCCTTTCGAAACTCCTTTTAATAGTGATAGAACTGATCTCAAATGCTGGTCACTTCTGCTTGAAATAGACTTTTTTTTAAGCTTTATTTGGACATACTATTTTTTGTTGTATTATAATTTTATTATAATTTCCCAACTTTTTATTTTCCAATTCCATAATTCCCAACTCCCAATTTCCCAATTCCATTATTCCCTAATTCCATAATTTCCCAATTTCAGAATTCCTCAATTCCAAATTTCCCCAATTCCAAATTTCCCCAATTCCAAAATTCCCTAATTCCTAATTGCCCAATTCCATAATTCCTCAATTCCAAAATTCCTCAATTCCATATGTTAGGATTAGCTCCAGGAAAATAAACTGCAGTGCTGAGGTGAACGGAAAATACTTTAATAATATAAAAATGTCTTTACAAAATGCGCGGTGCTTCGTAGACGAAGGTAAAACTGTAACTGTAGGACAAAGCATCGTGATGCGTGTTCGGACGCGCATAGCGCAGTTCATTTGTTTTGTCCGTTACTTCCAACACCATAATTCCATAATTCCCCAATTCTCAAATTTCTCCAATTCCAAAATTCCCAAATTCCTAATTGCCCAATTCCATGACTTCCCAATTCCATAATTTCCCAATTCCAAATTTCCTCAATTCCAAAATTCCTCAATTCCTAATTCCCCAATTCCTAATTCCCCAATTCCAAAATTCTCCAATTCCCCAATTTCCTAATTCTCCAATTCACAAATCTGAAATTTCCATTTCTCAATCTCCCCACCTCTCCAAATCCAAAAAACCAAATTTCAAACTAAAAAAAATTTTACATTCCCATATTTCACAATCAAACTACCATTACCCCAATCATGACTCACAAAAACCTGTTCAAACATAAATCCCCTGATCAATAATCTCCCCCGAAGCCGGTCCCAAAACCGAACGACAAATGAACAAAGTGCACAATAATGTTCTACATACGCTCTCCATACGCGAAATAAATTTTCGCAAGGATATTGTACCCTGAACAACCTCTCGTGGCACGCATTACGCAAACAAGATCAGTAAAAGATATTTTTGTCGAACCATTTTACGTCGCATAATTTAAAAAGCTTATGAAAGTATTTGCGACGACAAAAGAACCTCAAGGTAACTGTTCGAAACGATTGTTCAAGGACCGAATAATTTCACAGAGAAATGCATCTCCAATCATTATCGAATTTTTCCGAGCTAGTTTTTATAATAATCATTTTCTGCATTGTGACAATTCTACTGGAAAAACTTTCTCTAAAAGAAAAAATTACATTGTTTCGCTACTAAGTCACTGCTTAGAAGCAGTTGAAATTGTATGCAATTTCTTTGATATTGTAACAAAGAAGTAAACTTTCGATTCGACGATCGATTTGCACTTTTTTAGAGAGATTCGTAAAAAAGAAGTGAATCATAGTCGAGAAATATGGGTTTCTAGGAATCGAGTCAAATCTATTGTTCCTGCCAATTATAATAAAATATGTGGAATGCAAATTTGAGGTTCAGTGGCGATAAAATTGTGCAATTTCTTCGGGAGAAACAATTTTTACCTGAAAAGGTATTGGCAGGGAAATTAATTCTGTACAAGAAGGATATTAATGAAACCTCCTACGTTGCAATTACGTTCATTCGATTTCGAAACTACTTGGACAACGCTTTTCCCTATTTGCCACAAGTTGGCTGGCAATGCTAATACAGCTGCGCATGTTAGCTACAAAGTGCGTTTGGCTGTCAGGGACGGATCATGATCTGTGGAGACCATGCATATGTTTTGTTCTTGTACTTGTAGATTATGAGGTGCTTTTGGTTATGTGTATGTCCACGTATGTTGCTCATAGAGAAATATATAAATTTCAGTTTTTGAGGTGAGGAATTTGGGTACTTGGAATTGTTGAGAATTTTAGATTTTGGGAATTTCAAGGTTTGTAAAATTTTGGGGATTTTAGAACCTTACAAATTTGTAGAATTTTTAAATTTTTAAAAATGTTTAGCATTTGTAGAATTTTTAGAACTTATTGAATTTTTAAAATTTTATGATTTTTAGAATTTTATGAATTTTTAGAATTTTATGAATTTTTAGAATTTTTAGAATTTTTAGAATTTTTAGAATTTTTAGAATTTTATGAATTTTTAGAATTTTATGAATTTTTAGAATTTCATGAATTTTTAGAATTTTATGTGTTACGTACGCCAATGATTTTTTACTCCTCGAAGATGAATATTCAGGAATAGCCTAAGACCACCGCGAAGCGAGAGTCTAGTCTTGCCTAGGTTTTCCAGTTACCAGGGTTTCCTTATTAGGCTTCGCTCGAGAACATCTAACGTCTTCGGACCAACGCGATGAAAATTCGTTAGACGAAAACGTCGCGTTGATTCGTTCCCACCGTCTCCACCACTACTCGTTTTCTACCCATTTTTGAGTATAAAAAGGGTTGTGGAGAAGACGCCTCGGACCCAGTTAATTCTCGAACGTGGACTAACGAGGAACCTTTGTCAGAGTTTAGTTAGAGTCTTTCACGTTGAATTAAAACTAAGTCACTTTTGAGCAAGATCGGGTTAGAGTCCCCTTCGAGCAACATTGATAACCATACAGTACGTATAGTTTACTGTTAGGCATTTTTCCCAAAGTACTTTCGGGTCCCCGTTTCGCTTGTTTTTCGTTAAAACTGGGCAGGATTAGATTCTCGCTTTGTCGGAGTCGAAACATATTAAACTCAAGTAAAATCAAGTCAAGAACATTTTCTTGTAAAAATCACCTTAACCGACAAATACACATAACCATTTGTAATTCCGGTTTTGGGAAAAGAATATATTTTCAACTTTTATTTTTAAACTTAATTATTGCCTTTGTCAATTTATAACCAAAGTCCTAACAAACCCACCAGTCGGTATATCTTAGCCGCTCGAGGTATACTGGCATATCTTTGTTACGAGCACAACTACTAACATTTCCTGTGACACCCGGCGTTAGCCATACGTCGGCTAGTTCACATATCATTTTCCTGGGGCACCCGGCGTTAGCCATACGTCGGTACATCCCCGCGTCTTGACCAATCCTGTGACCCCCGGCGTTAGCCATACGTCGGCTAGTTCACGATAACCAACCTCCTGGGGCACCCGGCGTTAGCCATACGTCGGCTCATCCCCGCGTCTATTTTCCTTTGGCGCTCAGGTTAAGTAACAAACCTGAGTTAGCCTAGTAACACTGCCTTGACCAAAATACAGCCCCCAGCCACGCGGCTGTGACCCCTCCGGCTCGTAACATATGAATTTTTAGAATTTTATGAATTTTATGAATTTTATGAATTTTATGAATTTTATGAATTTTATGAATTTTTAGAATTTTATGAATTTTTAGAATTTTATGAATTTTATGAATTTTATGAATTTTATGAATTTTATGAATTTTTAGAATTTCATGAATTTTTAGAATTTTATGAATTTTTAGAATTCTTAGAACTGTAAAGAGTTCTCAATATTAAGACAATGATATACAATCATTTATGAAGGAGTTGAGGAATGGAGTATACGCTTGTTCTTGCTAAACTGTATTATAGTGTATCTGTCAACAAATGTCAGTTCTGAATGTGGTGATCAGCGTGTTAATATTGATCCAGCCCTGGTAGCTGGCAACAGTGAGAGGTTAACTCAATACCTTGCAACGGAGATTGTTATCGGAACACCATCGAGTCGTTGAAAAGTTATCAGCTAGAAATGGACAACCTCATTCTAATTTTCCAAGGTTGAATTGGAAAATTTATGTGTCATCTACTTTAGAAATTGGGGAATTTTGAAGTTGGCAAATTTAGAATTTGAGAATTTTGAAATTGGCAGATTTAGAATTGGAAACGTAGAAATTAGGAAAGTTGAGGAATTGAGTAGTTAGGGAATTAGGGGATAGGGATTTCCCCTAATTTCCTCATTCCATAATTCCCCAATTCCAAATTTCCCTAATTCCAAAATTCTCCAATTCCAAAATTCCCCAATTCCAAATTTCTCTAATTCCAAAATTTCCCAATTCGAAATATCTCAATTCCAAATTTTCCCAATTTCATATTTCCCCAATTCCAAATTTCTCAATTCCCCAATTACATAATTCCAAATTTCCCTAATTCCAAATTTCCCCAATTCCAAATTTCCCCAATTCCAAAATTCTCCAATTCCAAAATTCCTCAATTCCAAATTTCCCTAATTCCAAAATTTCCCAATTCGAAATATCTCAATTCCAAATTTCCCCAATTTCAAATTTCCCCAATTTCAAATTTCCCCAATTCCAAATTTCTCAATTCTCCAATTACATAATTCCAAATTTCCCTAATTCCAAATTTCCCCAATTCCAAAATTCTCCAATTCCAAAATTCCTCAATTCCAAATTTCCCTAATTCCAAAATTTCCCAATTCGAAATATCTCAATTCCAAATTTCCCCAATTTCAAATTTCTCAATTCCCCAATTCCCCAATTCCTCAATTCCCCAATTCCCCAATTCTATAATTCCAAATTTCCCCAATTCCAAATTTCCCCAATTTCAAATTTCCCCAATTCCAAATTTCCCCAATTCCAAATTTCTCAATTCCCCAATTCCCCAATTCCATAATTCCAAATTTCCCCAATCCCAAATTTCCCCAATTCCAAATTCCCCAATCCCAAATTCCCCAATCCCAAATTCCCAAATTCCCAAATTTCTCAACTTACTCCCAACTCCCCAAATCCCAACATTTCCAAATCCCCTAAATCTCCAAATCCCCACATATCCAAACCCCCAAATTCCAAATCATCCTCCCACACTCCCGCCTCAAAAATTTTGCAATCTCCCATCAAATTCACCGAACCCGAAGCACTGCACTTTCCGCAGAACGAAAAATCTTATCCAGAATCACGACGATTGCAAAGTTCTTGCATGCTCCTAATTAGAGATGTGCACGAAATTACAGTTCGGTAGATTTCGATCGAAGATCCTCCTGATCGGTATGAATCCGAGATCGTGACGTCCAATTACACGAATTAACAGGCAATTTGTAATTGCACGGGGGAGAGTTAGCAATGTTGCAAGGATGTTCGTTCCAGTCGAGTAAAAAAATTCTAGATAAAAACGAGATAATTGAATGCAGCTCGTTAGAAATGAAGTGAACAGTAATCTGATTCGATTCGAGTTTCACTTTTCTGAAGAAACTGGAGGAAAGATGCATATAGTGGTGATTGCCGAATATTTGTGGTCGGTGGAAGGTTGATTTGGTGGAAGGTAAATGTACATAAGATAATTCGCTCTTTGACTGACATGTTACGTATGTATGGGTGACATGGGATTACATTTTTAATTCATACATTTATAATTCTCAAATATTTCGTATTTTTATATTTTTAAATTTTTAAGCTATGTAATTTAATAAGTTATTAAGTCTTTAGTTCTTTAGTTTTTTAGTTCCCTAATTCCTTATCCCCTAATTTCCTATCTGTTAATTCCCTGGGGTATAGGAAATAAGGGGATAGGAAATTAGAGAATACGAAATTAGAAACCTAACGAACTAAGAATCTACAGAACTAAAGAACTATTATTAAAACCTACATTTTCTAACAAAAAACCGTTTGGACCTCCCAAAAAGTATAAAATAAAACCCCGAATTAATTAATAGCGCCATTAACAACCACTTAAATCATAAAACTAATCCAACAAAAAAAGTATATCCGTGTCTCCCAAATTTCAATGTTGAACGTGAAATTTCAATGTCTCTCAAGGGGAATAAAATCGATCCCAGTCACACTGGAATAATGTCACCAATATCGCACCGCATGTCCTTGGATTTCGACAGTGTCTCAACCTCGAAGCCTTGCATCTCGGTTGCGATCGAAAATCTACTTTCGCCGTCCGACATCAGTGAATCCGATGAAGATTAGAGCTCTGCAAGCTACGAAATAATCGATCACGCGATCTGAGAACGGATCCTCGGACCTATCGACTTGGTTAAGGGCTGTGAATTATTCATGGGGTTATTAGTGATTTTCCGCGCCGTTTGACTCCGTGAACCGTCGATGCGGTTTCACTTAAATCGGCGTTTTCGACAGATCGTTGGAGAGAATAGTCTCACGGATCCAGTGATTATGATTTTCTTCTTTGATAAATAAAAAAGTTTCGTTGCCTTAAATATGTTAAATATACTAATATTTAGTATTTAAATATTAAACTAATACTTAGATTATATTTATACTTTAATATGGTTTAGTAATTATTGATATGAGAGAAAGATTAATGTGGCAAATATACTGATGTCAGAGATATAATTTTACAAGGTGTCTTAAATAGTGTAACTACCAATAGTAAGTGGTTGAGCCAGAAATTCTGAACTACATTTCCCTTTGCGAAAATGCGGTGTGAAGCTTCGTTTTTGAATTATTAAGGAAAAACACGTGCCTATGAGCGAGTGACAGCTTAGAGCCGTGATCGAACGTGATCAAGCACCTTTGCGTCGAGACAGTCTAAACGTCTACTAAGAAGGCTTTTTGTCAAAACTCTTTGTGTTGAATAATGAAAAATTTTGTCAAAACTCAGCTAAATAATGATTAGAATTAGAAATAATGTTCACTTACTCATTTCTTGTAAATAACTGACAAGTCAATCTAAATCAGACACACCTAACGAAGACCCTGTATATTTTACTGTCATTGTACACGATTGCAAGTTGCAAAAGGAAAAAGATGGCATAAATGAATGAGATGAAATAAAAAATGACAACATTATATATTAATAATTTAAAGGGTAAAAATTGTTATAAATTTTCAATAAGTTTGAACCCTGAGTAAAATGAGCGTCGAGACTCAAACGCCAACTTCGATGAAGAGAATAAATGAAGTGAACTAATTTTTAACCGTGTTTCCAATTTTACACGCTCCGATTAAAGTAACAAAGTAGGAACGATTCTAATGTAACAATACAGTACAGCGTATAATTGTGTCAACCTAGTGGAACAATATTCAATTTTGCAACTGATCTAGATTCGTTCGATCATACATATAATAGATCGATAATATTGGGTTGATGCATATGAAATGATTTCGAAAATAGAAAGTCGGGGTTGATGACATAAAGACTTATGGTATCCCAATTTAAAACTTGAAATATGGTAATGAGTCTTGTGTAACCTATCGGTTAATATTCTTAATATAAAATACGTGGTAAATACTGGCTTTGATATTTCTATGAAATATCTGGTTCTTTTAGTGTTAACATAAAATACCTGGTAACCTTGATATTAATATATGCTATCTGGTACTTGTAGCACTATATGAGCTACATTTAAGGTACATAAAATACCTAGTAACTTTAATATTGATGTAAAACATCTGGTACTTTGGTACTAATATAAAATACCTGGTAACTTTGACATTAATATAAAATACCTGACATCTTATAATATAAATATTAATTAATAAATATCTGGTACTTTTGAGATTAATATAAAATACCTAGTACCTTTGGTGTTACAATAAAACACCTAATATATCACATTGTCAATTTCCTCTAATTTACATAATTAAAAAAAAAGAACAATCGATTTGAAAGTTTCTGATTATACCTAGGAAGATCCTCAACAAAGATCCTCAGCAAAAAGTATCTAGGAAATAAATTGTGGAATCATGGTTGCAAGCTGACCTAATGTTCAAGCGAACAGTAGGCAGGTTATATAAGAAAACTAAAAAAAAAAAGAACGAAGGCTTCCAAGTTTGCTCAAGAAGAAAAAATGTTAATGCAGGTAGAAGCGACCTGAAAAAACTGGTTCGAAAATTGTAGGGTGTGGTCCTTGTTGGCCCCGTAAGACGATCCAACGGATCCTTTCACATGTACCTCTATCTTAGCATCCGTATTTCGCAAGATTGTTTTCGGTAGGTATTTTACCATATCATTTATGAATATATGTGCTGCAATATGTGCGGGATGTATCCATTTATGAGCAACGGGAGTTCGAATGAGGGAAAATGACGAAGTAGAGGAATGGTGAATTAGGGTAGGTTTATTTTGTTTGGGGTAAGTTCAAGTTTTTGTAGGTTTTAGGGTCTGAAGTTTGGGGATTATTCGAGTTATTGTTCATTTTATGGTAGTTTATAGGATTTTTGTAAACTCAAGTTTAGGAATTTGGAATTTGAGATTTGGGGTTTTTGAAGGTTGGAAGGTTGGAAGGTTGGAATTTAAGGGATTTGGAATTTAGGGATTGGGGAATTAGAGAATTGGGAAATTAGGGAATTGGGGGATTAGGGAATTGGGGGATTAGGGAATTGGGGAATTAGGGAATTGGGAAATTAGGGAATTGGGAAATTAGGGAGTTGGGAATTAGGGAATTGGGAAATTAGGGAATTGAGGGATTAGGGAATTGGGGGATTAGGGAATTGGGAAATTAGGGAATTGGGAAATTAGGGAATTGGGAAATTAGGGAATTGGGAAATTAGGGAATTGGGAAATTAGGGAATTGGGAAATTAGGGAATTGGGAAATTAGGAAATTGGGGAATTGGAAAATTTGGGTATTTAGAAAATTGGGGAATTGGAGAATTTGGGTATTTAGGAATTTGGTCAGTTGGAAAGTTGGGGAACTGGGAAATTGGGAAATGAGGGAATTGGGAAATTGAGAAATTGGAAAATTGGGAAATTGGGAGATTAGGAGTTTAGGAAATTGGAAAAGTGGGAAATTGGAAAAGTGGGAAAGTGGGAAAGTGGGAAAGTGGAATAGTGGAAAAGTGGAAAAGTGGGAAACTGGCAAATTGAGAAATGGGAAAACTTGAAAATCGTAAAATTGAGAAATTAAAAATGCAGGATCTCAGAAATATAATTTGTAAATGTTTGGGAACCACTGTCATAAAGAAATAAAATCAATCATGTGCTTTGTTCAATTACGCCAATTGGTGTATTGCTCACTGCTAGGTAAATTTTTTACGGCAAAGGCAAATGTCCTTCAACAGGAATCTTGCTTAATGTTTCGTTTTCTATCTTTCCAATAGCAATTGCAGCGAGATACGTCGAATCATACAGATTAATCAAACTTTTCCACAATCATTCAATAAATCCTCTTTCTCTTCATTTTCAACTTCCATTACTAATTCTTTCTTTATTGCTTCATTTATTTAACATTTCATTCATTATAAAATTATTGACCAATCATTCTTCATTCAACATTATTGATCAGTCATTTTTCATTCATGTAACATTATTGATGTACATAAAATTAATTTATATCAAATTCAATCTTTCTAAATAAACCCATGTATAAAAATATTTTATTTTACACAATTTTTCACGTATTCTTTTATACCGATTCACTCCAATTTCTCCATTGTACCATTTCAAAAGAACCTCCTATACAATATAAAAATTTGTCAGGGTAATTATTTATTATAGAAAGACAACTACGGACAGTTTCACGAATCATAAATCGTGCGAGGAGGAAAATGATGAAGCAGCCTCTGTTGCCTGAGGCCTTGTAGAAAGTTGACGCTCGGTTTTGCGGTTCGAAATCATGCTAGAGGTCGGCATCGTTTCGATCGCACGCGGCCAACTGCAAAACTCGTTCGATCGCCTCTACATTTTTCATTGATATTATGCCTAACGATCACTTGTCGTCCATCTGTCGCGATCGCCTTGCGAACACTTCATTTTCTGTTCAATTCCGAAGTGAAACGGAGCAGGAAGCGAAATGATTTTATAACCAGAACATCTACTAATTACGTACCGGTTGATATTCTGAGTTATACTTTTTCTTGTAATTGTCTTTGCTTTCTTTATTACTCTTTTGTGTAATAGTGGGTTTGGTGAGCTGGGATTTGGAAGATGGAGAGTAGGGTGACTTTTGAGAGTTTTGGGTTAGAATGCAAGAGTTGTGAAGTATCAAGGTTATAAAATTAGAGACTTTTAGGTCGTTGGAAAGTTATCGACTAGAAATGGACAGCCTCATTCTAAGTAAAAGTTGTAAAATTCGAATATTTCAAAGTTTCAAAGTTCTGAAGTTCCAAAGTCTTAAAACTTGCAGTCTCTGGGCCTTGAACTCCTAAAGTCTCCAGATTCGAAAACTCCTAAATGCTAAATTTTCCAAATCCTAAATTTCCCAAATCTAGAAATTCTCAAATCCTAAAATCCATATTTTTAAAAATTCCCAAATCTTAAAATCCCCAAACCCTAAAATCCCCAAATCCTAAAATCCATATTTTTAAAAATTCCCAAATCTTAAAATCCCCAAACCCTAAAATCCCCAAATCCAAAAAGCTGCAAATCCTAAAATCCATATTTTTAAAAATTCCCAAATCTTAAAATCCCCAAATCCTAAAATCCCCAAATCCAAAAGCCTGCAAATCCTAAAATCCCTAAATTCTCAAATGTCCAAGTTCTAAAATCCCCAAATTCTAAAATCCCCAAATCTAAAAACTTGCAAATCCTAAATTCCATATTTTTAAAAATTCCCAAATCTTAAAATCCCCAAACCCTAAAATCCCCAAATCTAAAAACCTGCAGATCCTAAAATCCCTAAATTCTTAAATGTCCAAGTTCTAAAATCCCCCAATTCTAAAATCCCCAAATCCCAAATTTCCCAAACCCTAAAATCTCCAAATCCAACAACCCCCAAAATTCTAAAATCGCTAAATTCTCAAATATCCAAGCCTTAAAATCCCCAGTCCCACAAATTACCCCAAAAAAAACTCTTCCATCTCCAAAAGTCCTAAACTCGCAGAAACCCAAATTCCCACGTACACAAAACCTTAATAAAAATTTTAAAAATCCAACTTGCAAGACAAGATTTTACCTCATAAATAATCCACATCAACTCAATTAAAATTTTTGTAAAAGTTCAACATCGTAAAATAATAAAATTATTAATGTATTCAGTGAAAAGATTCGTCAAAATGCAAACAAAAATTTAGGATTCACTTCCTAAATTCCTGTGAGGGGACATCCTCTTGATATTTATCGAGGTTATATAATCGCAGGATTCGAAGATCGTCGTGCGACTACGAAATTGAATAGGCTACTAGATGCAAAAGAAACTCTCATCGAAATCAAAAGAGAAAGCAATATTTGCATCGACTCGAGCGCGTTTTTTTTTGCAAATTCAAGTTTCTTTACACGCATATAAAAATCATCGGAAACAACGTACTCGGACAAGGATATAGAAAGGATCGATTATCGCGTCACATTATGCGATCACTTTCGATTTAACTATCACTTCCGACACTCGACTTCCACGTTTCTTTCAAGATCCTACTGGAATTATTGTCGCATGTGAAGATTGAGGAGGTGGGAGATGTTTTCGAATTTTTTTGGAAGTAGACCGAGGATGTGGATGTATCGAAATTTGCTAAGTAGAGAAATTTTAATTTCTCTTCTATTTAAAGGAAGATAAGTATGCAGAAGGATTGATAAAATGTGAAAGGGTATTTATTATGTACATTTTTTAATATTTTATAATTTTACTTTTCTTGATTTCTAAATTTCTAAATTTTTGTAGTTTTAGACTTTTTAACTCCTGAGTATTAGAATTTCTAATTTTGGAATTGCCGAATTTTCAAATTCCAAAATTACTAAATTCCTAACTCCCCTAGATTCTAAATTCTCTAATTCTAAATTTGCCAATTCCAAAATTCCCCAATTTCCCAATCTCCCAATCTCCCAATCTCCCAATCTCCCAATCTCCCAATCTTCCAATCTTCCAATCTTCCAATCTTCCAATTTCCCAATCTCCCAATTCCCCATTTTCCCAATTTTCTAATTTCCCTATTTCCCACCTTTGCAATTTCTCATTTTCCCAATTTTTCACTTTTACAATTTCCCACTTTCCCACTTTCCCAATTTCCCAATTTCCCAATCTCCCAATTTCCCAATTTCCCAATCTCCCAATCTCCCAATTTTCTAATTTCCCTATTTCTCACCTTTGCAATTTCTCATATTCCCAATTTTTCACTTTTACAATTTTCAATTTTCCCACTTTCCCAATTTCCCAATTTCCCAATCTCCCAATCTCCCAATCTCCCAATCTCCCAATCTCCCAATTTCCCAATCTCCCAATTTCCCAATCTCCCAATTTCCCAATCTCACAATCTCCCAATTTCCCAATTTCCCAATCTCCCAAAATCCCAATCTCCCAATCTCCCAATCTCCCAATCTCCCAATCTTCCAATTTCCCAATTTACCAATTTTCCAATTTCAGCTTTCTTCTCATAAAGCTATACTACATTCTCCTGCTCCCCGCGATTCAACCTAACCTTTAATTTCATTTCCCTTTCGTTCTCTTCATTTTTTCTAGAAACAATGGTAATCGTACACAGCGAATTTGCCTTCTTATTGCACACCGTTTCCTCGCCTGGATTCGCTTCCTGTTTCTTGTTACGTTCGACGAGTTCTACAATCGTTATCTTTTCAATTATTAGTTTCTCTTATCCTTTTTTTTCGCGCGGATCTCGAAGGACCGAGCAGAAAACTATATTTCAAGGCGAATAGTTGCAACATTTTACGCTGTGTAATAGGAGATTGTCGCGCCGATGCTGCCATTTATGGATACTAGCCTCTTTATTAGTAAATATGAATATGTTCATTTGTAATGTTAACTGTAAATGTTAATTTCAAATGTTAACTTTAAATGTTGACTATAAATATTAATTTCAAATATTAATTTTAAATATTAACTATAAATGTTAACTTAAATTTCAATTTATGATGTTTTCAGCAACCACATGTAACTTGAACTTGAACGAAAATTAAATTAAAAAGTACATAGATTAATTTTCATTAAATTCAAAGATGTACATAGTCGCGGAAACCATGCTGAACATTAAAAACAATAGAAAAGTACAATTTAATTTTAGCAACAAAAAAAATTGATGTATCTTCAGAGTTTGATCGAGTTCATCGATTTACGAGATCTAACGAAGATGAATTAAAAATTTCCGATATCTTCGTCATTACGAATTACGCAAATCGTCCAGTCAGCATGAATTATGCAAAATTCATACGTTACATCTAATTCCGATCCTGTTGGGTCAGGTTAGGGATAATAGCGATCCACTGAATTATGAAACGGTGCCATGCTAATATCCCAGAGATTGTTGAGTTGCACGGTGTTACATCTCTGACCATTACGTGTCGAAATCACGACAATTAACCTGATTATACGAGCATGAGTGCGTGTGTCTTCGATAAAAACATGAAGATATGCCGAGTGTTTCACCTTTGATCGGAATTCATTAAACGGGAATCAAGTATGTTAGTGATTTGTCCTGTGTGAAGAAAAAGTTGATCGCGAGAGAAACATTGTTGTTGTTCGATACATTTTTTTATATGTCCTCTTTTTTTTCGTTACTAGAAAAAGTTTACACTGTAAGTAAAATCAGTGTACGTTAAGTAACGACTGATTTGCATGTTTGATTATTTTATTGGAAGAAGGATATCGTGTTGATAGGTGTGTTTATAGTACAGTATTTGCATATACTGGGTAGAAGTGATAGATTTTATTTTTGAGAAGTGATGAGTTAGGTAATGAGGAGGTTAGGTGGTTAGCAGTTTGTTATTAGGGGGATGTATGTGTATCTTTTGATTTGGGAATTTTGGGATTTTTGGGGAAATTGGGAAATTTTGGAAATTTGAGAAGTGTGGGGAAATTGGGAAAATTGGGGAATTTGGGAAAGGGAAATTAGGGAATTTGGGAGTTATTGGAATTAGGGAATTATGGAATTGGGAAATTAGGAGTTGGGGAATAATGGAATTGGGAAATTAGGAGTTGGGGAATAATGGAATTGGGAAATTAGGAGTTGGGGAATTATGGAATTGGGGAGTAATGGAATTGGAAAATTAGGAGTTGGGGAATTATAGAATTGGGGAGTTATGAAATTGGGAAATTATGGAATTGGAAAATTAGGAGTTGGGGAATTATGGAATTGGAAAATTATGGAATTGGGAAATTATGGAATTGGGAAGTAATGGAATTGGAAAATTAGGAGTTGGGGAATTATGGAATTGGGGAGTTATGGAATTGGGGAGTTATGGAATTGGGAAATTATGGAATTGGGGAGTAATGGAATTGGAAAATTAGGAGTTGGGGAATTATGGAATTGGGGAGTTATGGAATTGGGGAGTTATGGAATTGGGGAGTTATGGAATTGGGAAATTATGGAATTGGGGAATTATGGAATTGGAGAGTTATGGAATTGTGGAATAATGGAATTGGAAAATTAGGAGTTGGGAAATTATGAAATTGGAAAATTAGAAGTTGGGGAATTATGGAATTGGGAAATTATGGAAACTTGAGAAACTAAAAATATGAAAATTCCAATCTAATCTAATTCCTCAAACTTTCCAAATCCCCAAAAATGAAAAATCTTCTCTTCCCTCCTCAAATTTCAAAATTCTCAAATATTCAAATTTCTAATTTACGAAATTCAAAACTTCCGTAAACAGAAGATATTACATATCACTTTCTCTATCCCACACCTCACTGCCCATACACTGTCCATACAATGCCCTCGACCAGGCAATGTCCTCCAATGGCCCCGAGTTCTTCCAACACATCGCTAATAAAACAAAATTCGATAACGACAAAATTAACCAGAGTATTACGAAGGAAAAGAACAGCACGATTTTCAGGAAGTCTGACGAGGTAAACGATGCAGAAGCGGCGCTTTCTCCGATAGAAAACCTGATTTAGATTACGTTTGCACGTGCTTGTGCAAGGTGCAACATCAATCTGGGTGTACACACGCGTACGTACGCGTGCTTTTGCACACTCGATAATCACGTTGCATCTGAACGTTGTATGCAATCGTTGTGCATACAAACTCGTGTCTAAAACCAACCGAGTAAATTCAACAAACTCTTCGCGAAGGGACAGACAAATGATCCTGATTTACGAGCTCTTGCAGCGACAGCCTTGAAGAGATTATGCTACGTGATATGTTCGTAGCAATTAAACACGTTGAAACTTTGTACTATTGACGGATTCGTTGCTGATATTTTCATTTTTCTATTGCTATTTTTTTTTGTAATTTTTGATTGTAGGTTTTTTAATGATTTTTATGATTATAATTCCTTTTGTGATTTTCATGGTTGGAATATTTTTTTGTGATTTTTATAAATACAATTTTTTTATGATTTTTAAAGTTACAATTTTTTCATGATTTTTAAAATTGCAACCTTTTCATGATTCTCATGATTATAATTTTCTCATGATAATTGTGTTTACGTTCAGCATATGTTTAAATAAAAAACATTTTATTTCCTGAATTTTTACTAGCAAAAATAGTTTCAAAGGAACATAATGTTAGACATAACTTTAATTGAACTAACATTAAAATTAAGATAGCTGTGTCTATAATTTTAAATAATAATTTCATTTGAACACGAACAATATTGAATACAATGTTAATATAATTGAAATTAAAATTAAAATTGAAATAATTATTATCATAATTTCATTTGTAGGAAGACGATGTTAAATATAATTTTAAAATAATTAAAATTGAAATAATTATAATAATTTTATTTTCAGACAGACAATGTTAAATATAATTTTGACTGAATTAAAAAATCGAAATGAAAATTGAACTGACTATAATAATTTTAAACAATGATCTCAATTAAAGAAATTAAAAAATATAATAAAATAAAAGTTGTGAGCATCGTGTGGTCATCTCGCAGCCCACACATCCCGATCGTGATTAGCACATATCGTTACAAAATGTTACATAACTAGATTACCGTTACGAGCTCTGTTACTATTTATCCCGTTCGAAGTGGACGTCGGTTATTATTTCTGAAATAGCCGCGTGTCTCGTCGGGTTATGACAATTTAACCAGAAGAAAGATTTCCATTCCAGAAGAGATGCTATTCCCGTTTCCGCATTCTCCGCTAACTTCTCAGAAATCATGCGATGCAGAGCAGGCCAGAAAATTGAAAGAAACAAGCTATGCAATTATTTCCAGATTCATACAGTCTGTTGTAAGCCCGATTTCTCGACAATTGGCCGATTTAAACGCGATTCACGTTGATTGTTTGGCACTATCTCCAATTTTCCCTATTTTCCACCACAATTGCCGTAGCTTTCTTCTCGCAATGGTTTATTACATTTTTCTGCTCCATGCGATTCACCTTTAATTTCATTTCCTTTCTTTTTTATTGTTTCTTTGTGACAGTGGTTCACAAACTCTTCTGGTTTTCATTTTCGGGTTCTGAATTTTTGGTGTTTTAGTGTTTGATGGTTGCAAGGTCTCTATATTCTCAAATTTCGGAATTTATAAATTCGTAGATTTTGGAATTGTGGAATTCCTGCATTTATAATTTTCCCAATTTCCCAAATTCTCAATTTCCTAATTTCCACTCTCACCAAATCCCAATATTCCCAAATTCCACTCTCCCCAAATCCCAATCTTCCCAAATTCCACTCTCCTCAAGTTCCAATCTTCTCAAATTCCAATCTCTCAAAATCCCAATCCCTCCAAATCCCAAATTTTCAAATTCCCAATTTCCCAATTTCCACTCTCACCAAATCCCAATCTTCCCAAATTCCAATCTCTCCAAATTCCACTCTCCCCAAATCCCAATCTTCTCAAATTCCAATCTCCCAAAATCTGAATCCCTCCAAATCCCAAATTTTCAAATTCCCAATTTCCCAATTTCCACTCTCACCAAATCCCAATCTTCCCAAATTCCAATCTCTCCAAATTCCACTCTCCCCAAATCCCAATCTTCCCAAATTCCACTCTCCTCAAGTCCCAATCTTCCCAAATTCCAATCTCTCCAAATTCCACTCTCCCCAAATCCCAATCTTCCCAAATTCCACTCTCCTCAAGTCCCAATCTTCTCAAATTCCAATCTCCCAAAATCCCAATCCCTCCAAATTCCAAATTCCCAATTTCCCACTTTCCCAATTTCCCAATTTCCCAATCTCCCAATTTCCCAATTTCCCAAATTTCTACATTTTCAAATTCACCAAATTTTCCAAAATTCTCAAGTTCCCAATTTCCACCCAAACCACTATCCTCTCAAAACCACTTCTCAACTCCAAAAATTTCACACTTAACAAGAAGCATAAAAACCGTGTCACCAGGTGAACAGAAGCCACCATAATTTCTCCGTTTCCCAGACAAACCAATAACCTATTCATAGCAAGTTACTCAATGTATTAAATTATAACATACATCTATATTTCTAGCAAACACTATTCTCATTCCCATGAACACCTAATCTCGTTCCTATCACACTCTATTCAAAAGTACCGTAATATTAATCGTGGAAGACAATTAATTATACAACGAGATCAATATTTACACAAGAACATTAATATTATAGCGGTATAATTGATCCTAGAAAAGTAGCACAGGTTACCTGCGTAGAAACCTACGCGAAATGTCCACCAAAAACAGATATTTACTCGTACGGTGTAAAAACAAGCTACAGGTTTTAGTTACGTTGAATATGTCCCGTTGCATTAACCTGTTGCATTACGTGCACTTTTCGTTGCATCATCGGTGTACGAGCGGTTGCCATTAACCTGTTCGAGCGAAGTATTTTGTGGTTTAGTGACGGCTATCGTTTCGTTTCTAATCGAAAAGGAATCTTAAACAATCGCAGGTGTATTCGTGGGCTTTCGTCACTTCTATTCGTTCCTTAGTTCATTTAGTTTTACACAATAAATATTTAATACAACGATTTATTTATCGCTTTAGAAAGTATGTACATTTTTAGAGAATTTGTGGAGGACGTTGACCTTGACACTCATGGTAACCATGCGAAATATTCGGCAGACTTTAGTTGTTAAAGTAGTCGTTATAAATAGTTACTTATTTTAACTAGAATTTTTTAAGTCAATTTTGATTAAGTATGTTGCAAATTTTGTTAATTTTAAGACAAATCCAAATTTTCTATATTTGTATGTTTTTATATGATCACGTTTCAATATAACTATATTTATATTTAAGTAGTTAGTGTATTTCAAAATTTGTAGAAATAAAAAATTTACTAATGTGAATGAGTGTATGAAATACTGTAATAAATGAATTTCTAAAGTGCATATTTCCTTAATTGCTTTAAACAAATGCACATTCTGCCGCGTTAAATGAGATTCACGGTTGCATAATACTCCTATAAGACATAAAACTACATAAATTATTTCTGTTGAATAATAATACCGTTAGAGTGTTAAATATAACAGCAATGCTGTAGTTAGATATAATAGCAAAAATGCACTGGAGGAATAGTGTAATATATGTAGAGTGGTAATATTGTAGTTCAGTAAAATTCACAGCAATGATAATAGAAATGAAAATAGTAATGACGTAGTATAGTATAGTATAGTATAGTATAGTAATAGTACTAATAATAGTGACAGTAATAGTAATATTAAAAGTAATAGGAACAGTAATAGTAACAGTAATAGTAACAGTAATAGTAACAGTAATAGTAATACTAATAGCAACAGTAATAGTGACAGTAACAGTAGCAGTAATAGTAAGAGTAATAGTAACAGTAATAGTAACAGTAATAGTAATACTAATAGCAACAGTAATAGTGACAGTAATAGTAAGAGTAATAGTAACAGTAATACTAACAGTAATAGTAACAGTGAATAGTAAGAGTAATAGTAACAGTAATAGTAACAGTGAATAGTAACAGTAATAGTAACAGTAATAGTAATAGTAATAGTAATAGTAATAGTAATATTAATAGTAATAGTAACAGTAATAGTAAGAGTAATAGTAACAGTAATACTAACAGTTATAGTAACAGTGAATAGTAAGAGTAATAATAGTAGGAATAGTGATAGTAATAGTAACAGTGAATAGTAAGAGTAATAATAGTAGGAATAGTGATAGTAATAGTAACAGTAATAGTAACAGTGAATAGTAACAGTAATAGTAATAGTAATAGTAATATTAATAGTAATAGTAACAGTAATAGTAAGAGTAATAGTAACAGTAATACTAACAGTAATAGTAACAGTGAATAGTAAGAGTAATAATAGTAGGAATAGTGATAGTAATAGTAACAGTAATAGTAACAGTGAATAGTAACAGTAATAGTAACAGTAATAGTAACAGTAATAGTAACAGTAATAGTGACAGTAACAGTAGCAGTAATAGTAATAGTAATAGTAATAGTAATACTAATAGTAACACTAATAGTAAGAGTAACAGTAATAGTAATAGTAATAGTAATAGTAATAGTAATAGTAATAGTAATAGTAATAGTAATAGTAATAGTAATAGTAATAGTAATAGTAATAATAATATCAATAGTAACAATAACAGTAATAGTAAGAGTAATAGTAACAGTAATACTAACAGTAATAGTAACAGTGAATAGTAAGAGTAATAATAGTAGGAATAGTAATAGTAATAGTAACAGTAATACTAACAGTAATAGTAACAGTGAATAGTAAGAGTAATAACAGTAGAAATAGTGATAATAATAGTAACAGTAATATTAACACCAGTACTAACACCAATAAAATTGAAACCAAATCTTCAAAAAAAAAAGCTGACCTCCCGAATTCCCAATACAATGCAATTTGTCAGACTTCAATCAAGACCGATCAAGGATACGTATGTCCTTCGAGAAAGATTGATAAGGATAGTAGAAATTCCGTGGTAAGAGTAGGCGACCTTGGACCGTGCACCTCATTCGACGTGCTTCTGTTACCTATGTATGTATGTCTTCGATAATTACATGCAACTAGGAAGATCCCTAATAACGGGATGTTGCAAAGGTTTCGACAACCATCACAAAAACTGTTCCACATTAATAACATTCGCCTTGCGTAATTTTTTATGTCGATCCTCCATGTCGCCTTTTAATGCTGTCCAAGGATTTTCAGAAATTTCTCTTACGCAACTATGAAATGGTTCACGTATGCTGATATCTCGATACCACGAGTTCTACTTTGTAGAGAAACCTGAACTCTTAGTATGCTTCGACAATGGTTTTGTTTGCTGTTATTTTGGAATTCATGAATTTTGGGGTTTTTGAGGATGGGTGGAGAAATTTTAGGTGTGTGGAGATGTGGAGATTAGGGGATTTGAGGATTTGGAGATTAGGGGATTTGGATATTTAGAGATTTGGGGATTTAGGGATTTGGGGATTTGGGGATTTGGGGATTTGGGGATTTGGGGATTTGGGGATTTAGGGATTTGGGGATTTGGGGATTTGAGGGTTCAAGGATTTGGGGATTTGGGGATTTGGGGATTTGGGGATTTGGGGATTTGGGGATTTGGGGATTTGGGGATTTGGGGATTTGGGGATTTGGGGATTTGGGGATTTGGGGATTTGAGGATTTGGGGATTTGGGGATTTGGGGATTCAGGGATTTGGGGATTTGAGGGTTCAAGGATTTGGGGATTTGGGGATTTGAGGATTTGGGGATTCGCGAATTTGGGGAATCGGGAATTTGAGAGTTCAAGGATTTGAGGATTTAAAGATTTGGGAATTTGAGAATATGGGGATTTGACGATTTGGGGATTTGGGGATTCGGGGATTTGAGGATTTGGGAATTTGGGGATTTGGAGATGCGGGGATATGGGGATTTAATAGTTTAAGGATTTGAGGATATGGAAATTTGACGATTTGGGGATTTGGGAATTTGACGATTTGGGGATTTGGGAATTTGGCTATTTTTGGATTAGGGGATTTGAGAATTTAAGGATTTGAACACCATAATTAGTGATATGAGGATTTGGAGATTTGTGGATTTGGGGATTTGAAAATTTATTTTAATAATTTGAAAATATAATAGAATTATATATAATAGAATTATAAATATAATTATAGAATATTATACAATTATATAATAGAATTATAAATAGAAATATATCAGAAATTTGTAAATGTAGTTTAAATAAATAAATTTTGAAAGTTTATTGAACTTCTGTTAGAAACAATTTTCTGCGCAATTTCAATTGGTCTTACCACGAGTCATCATTATATCGTTGGTGCGTGTTCATAATTGTTTGACTTTCATTATTCAAGGTTTCCCAGCACTATTCCTTCGACTGCTAACAAAGATTCGCGTTTTCCGTGTTTCCTATCATAAAGATCCCATAAAGCACGTGTGAATTCCATAAAATCAAAGCTGGCTACGTAACAGAACATAACTATGACTAATTTCTACTCGTAACGTAACCACTATACCTTCTCGCCTTTTTTAATCCACCTGTTACTACATTTTATACGCTATCGATATACCTGAGTACTATGATTTGTATTATCTTGCACTTGATATGGTTATTTATGATATTTCGAAAATATTTTTTTGGCAGAAAGGAAATTTGCAAATTTTGGTATTTCGAGATTTGGAGATTTCGGGATTTAGGGAGTTGGTAATTTAGGAATTTGGGGATTTAAAAATTTGGTAATTCGGAGATTTGGAGGTGTAGAATTTGGTGCTTTACGGAATTTGGGATTTAGAAATTCGATAATTTAGGCATTTGGGGATTTAGAATTTGGACATTTAGAAATTTGGTAATTTAGAAATTTGGGAATTGAGGAAATTGGTAATTTAGGAAATTGGAGATATAGAAATTTGATAAATTACTAAAATAAATGAATGAGCTCGAAAATTTGAGAACTCACATATTTTTGCCCCCAAACTAAAAATAATTTTTGTATCGCACAAAATTTCAAATGCACCGCTAATAAAAACAAGTAACAACAAAAAGTAATAAGAATTCCTCTAACAAGCAACATTATTATTTCCCAATATTCCTCGTAAATCTCATCTCCTCTTTCGCCACCCAGCACAAATAATATCAGTTTCTCGATTAATCCGCTAGAAAAGCGTGTTACACTTTATTTGCCAACAACATGAAATTTCCTGAGCAATGTACCTGAAAGTTCCAGCTAATCGTTCCAGCAATGTTATCATCAAAAAATAATGAATTTCGTTGATGAAACAAAATCCGCTGACCTCATCCTGTTGCTTCTCCGTTCGCGTTGCGATTCGATTACGCAAAACCGAGCAAGGAATACAAAATGCCGTAACACGGGAAGTAACGCCCGTAATAGATGTGTAATTTAGATTAAAGATCGTGGATGATGCGCGTTAACTTTCGACGAGATCGAGCTATCTTCGGTATCTTGTCTGAAAGGTTCATCAACCATCGGCCAACAATGGGTATCATTAATATTTCGATGTATGCCTGCAATGTTTGCTTAATCGGAATCCGAGTGGTATTTTTCGACTCGTATCTCCGAGATGTTTCAAGTCCGGTATATTTACGAAACGCGAAACGACTTTCTAGTTTGCAATCATCTTTTCAAAAGTGGAAGATCGAATTTAATTCGAGACCGTTTCGAGTCAAGGTTGCAACAGACCTCTTAGTCGGAGATTAATTAGCGGTGGGAAACGGTGAATGCGGTCGAAAATTTAATTTTAATTATAGTTTGTTGTAGTCGATGGTATTCGCTCTTTTGGAAGTATTCATTTGTTTCGGGGTTTTTTAGAAATTTGGGAGTTTAGGGATTTGAGGATTTGGGGATTTGGAAATTAAGGGATTAGGGTTTAGGGATTTGGGGGTTTAGGGATTTGGAGAGCTAAGGATTTGGGGATTGAGGGATATGGGAATTTGTGGAATTGGTGATCTAGGGATTTGGGAGTTTAGGGATTTGCGGGGTTAAGGATTTGGGGGTTTAGGGATATTGGAAGTTGTGGAATTGGTGATCTAGGGATTTGGAAATGTGTGGAATTGGGGATCTAGGGATTTGGGAATTAGTGGAATTGGAAATCTATGGATTTGGGGATTTGTGGAATTAGAGATCTAGAGGTTTGGGGGTTTATGGAATCGGAAATCTAGGGATTTGGAAATGTGTGGAATTGGAGGTTTAGGGATTTGGAAATGTGTGGAATCGGAAATCTAGGGATTTGGAAATATGTGGAATTGGAGATCTAGGGATTTGGAAATGTGTGGAATTGGAAATCTAGGGATTTGGAAATGTGTGGAATTGGAAAACTGGGGATTTGGAAATGTGTGGAATTGGAAATCTATGAATTTGTAATTGTGTGGAATTGGAAAACTAGGGATTTGGAAATGTGTGGAATCGGAAATCTAGGGATTTGGAAATGTGTAGAACTGGAAATCTAGGAATTTGTAAATGTGTGGAATTGGAAATCTAGGGACTTAGAAATTTGTTAAATTGAAGATCTAGGGACTTAGAAAGATTTAGGAAGATCTAGGAATGGAGACACACGCCGCCATTTTACATAATACACCTTTCCTTCTCGATAGAAACAAATCGATTAAAAGTTATAACATTCTAAACACGATTTCGTGCGTTATCCATCTGTTCCGTATCGTGAAAGTTGTATCTATCGCAAAGATTTCTTAATAAGCAATTGAAAAAGAGCGACCGACTTTCCTGTCCAGTAAAAAGCATCGATGCGTTGCTAACAGCGAATAACGCTTCATTGATAGTGAAATGTGGGACATCGCGTGGTTCTACGATGTCAAGATTGTATTTTCACTTATGACTCCTTTTTCCCATTTTGCGAATAATTTCAGCTCCGTGTTCAGAATTTAACGTACCGTTGCAACAATCGCATGAACAACTAGACATAAATTATTAATGAAACAGATGATTGCTTACGAACATGTATGGTTATTAAGATTTCTAGTTATGCAAGTTTGGTTATGATGTTTTACAAACCTGTTTAGCATTGATAAGCAGAGGACTCTTTTTTTTTACTATGAAACAGCTTCTGTTGTGTAATAAACGTTTGGTGAAAAGTTACGTGAAACATCTTTGCGTGTCTGACTAGATGCAGCTGTTTCTACTGCGACGTGTCTGATGGCACGGAAAATAATTGCTTTATTTTATAATACGTGTAGAACATGTACATCTTCTGGTCTTCGTTATTTCTTTGTGCTACTTGTTGCAATAATTTTGTTAGGATTTATTTAGGTAGGTAATTACGGAGTTGTTAGTTTAGAAAGTTACGTTTTCATATCGTCAGATGTTAGACAATTTTTGGATTTGGACATCAAATTTATTGATTCAGATATTCGTCTTTTGGAATTTTAATGGTGTCTAGTACAAATCCCCAATTCCTTAAATTAGCAAATCCCTAAATTTTCAAATTTAGAAATGTTCACATTCTAAATTTCCAATTAACTTAATTAGTAAGTTTCTAAATTTCCAAATTTCCGAATGCCCAAATCCCTAGATCTCCAATTCCACAAATCCCCAAATCCCTAGATCTCCAATTCCACAAATCCCCAAATCCATAGATCTCCAATTCCATAAATCTCTAAATCCCTAGATCTCCAATTCCATAAATCCCCAAATCCCTAGATCTCCAATTCCATAAATCCCCAAATCCCTAGACCTCCAATTTCACAAATCCCCAAATTCCCAGATCTCCAATTCCACAAATCCCCAAATCCCTAGATCTCCAATTCCACAAATCCCTAAATCCCTAGATCTCCAATTCCATAAATCCCCAAATCCCTAGATCTCCAATTCCACAAATCCCCAAATCCATAGATCTCCAATTCCATAAATCTCTAAATCCCTAGATCTCCAATTCCATAAATCCCCAAATCCCTAGATCTCCAATTCCATAAATCCCCAAATCCCTAGACCTCCAATTTCACAAATCCCCAAATTCCCAGATCTCCAATTCCACAAATCCCCAAATCCCTAGATCTCCAATTCCACAAATCCCTAAATCCCTAGATCTCCAATTCCATAAATCCCCAAATCCCCAGACCTCCAATTCCACAAATCCCCAAATTCCCAGATCTCCAATTCCACAAATCCCCAAATCCCTAGATCTCCAAATCCCTAAATCCCCAAATTCCCAAATATCCAACCCCCATCACCCCCAAATCCCTAAATCTCCAAGTCCCCAAATTTATTCCCCTTTCGTAACACCAATTAAAACCACAAATATTAACACAACAATTAATTTATAAAAAATACCAACGTAATAAAGAGAAGGTAAAATTAAAAATGACAAAGGGCATAACAAGCGAGCGTACGCTAACGCAACCGCATTTTTCTTTCTCCGCTTTTGAAAATCCCCTATCAAGATAGCTCCTCAACTGGCTGGAACGATCGCGCATTTTTTCGCGTCGTATTAATTAATCGCTTCTACGGTAATTACGCGCAAGTAACGGTGTTACTTTAAGCCGACCTGTCGCCTGTTTTCACGAGCGCTACGTTAAATAACGAGCACGAGAAGTTGCATTGAAATATAGACCGGATAATCCTGCAGAATGCACTGGCAGTCGCGTATAAACTTTAACAAACGCTTGATACCTCCGATCCCTCTAACGGGTGGACCAAAATAAATTTAACTTTACGACATTTTTCCTTCGTAATATTTACGTATTTTTATTTGAACTTTCAGTTTGAGCTAACATTATTCTATGTATTAATTTATATAGGTTTTATTCTTGGAATTATTCTTGAGTGAAGTTAGGTTAGGTTTGATTTCAAGTTTAAAGTATAAGAATAACGTTATGTGTTCATGTGAAGTTACATTTGGTTTGGTTAAGTTTGAGGTTTAATCTAGGGTATTAGTATTATACATTCATATAAAATTAAATGTGATTAGGTTTGAAACTTAAACAAAGAACAACTAAATGACAAAACCAAGTGTGAGGTTAGGTAACAACTTACGTTCGAGGCTCCATCAAAAACAAATACATTTGAATAATTTTATTTAATAGTATCACAATGAATAATGTTTAGTATCCGAGGATTGCTCGACACTAGACAAATCACGTGAACCAGATACGTCTATTAGGATTAGGTCATTAAACGAGAACAGAAGTGAATTGTCAGATGCGTATCGGCTAAGCTTTCTCTACTAAGGATTAAAATATCTAATAGGACGACAACTGGCTGTTTTACTTTCGATAGAAATACAAATTAATTCAGACATCTTGTTAAAGCTTATGTCGACACCCTGTGTTGTCCACATTGTTCAACATCCTCGAGAAAAAGGTTCTACTAAAATGATATAACTACGTGTATAGCAAACGTAAGTAAAAACTATAGTAAAACTATAGTAAGACTGTGGAAAGACAGTAAAACTAATCTCTAATAAAATTTTCTTTTCAAGAAAAGCACCACACGAGACAATTATGTATATGTATCTGTCAGAACGCATTTGTAACGTTATTTGTTCAATGACACGCATAATCGCATCCGGTTGAATCGATGACCCGATTCATGTCCTGTCCCACACCCAGCCAATCTCAGTCGTCATTGTTCGATAATAAATATTATCTAGATCGATTGAGAAGCCGAAAATTTACGAGCACCCGTTGCATTATTTGCCAGGAGAGACCGGCGCACGACTAGGCGTGGCCCACGCGAACCTGCAGCTCTATTTTCTTCCTTTCTTCACCACAGTGTCCATTTCAGTCTCTCTCTATATCGCCTATCTACTATCTCGAAGCACTTGAAAATACGATACACTTGCGAGCTCATAACGCGATCGCAGGTTCCCGCCATTTTTAGAGCAAACTCCATCTTCCGAACGATTTGCGTTCTATAGCGTCGTTGACACCGTTATCGAATACGTTCTTTGTTCTCCTTTGTTATTTACGAGGAAATTTACATAGAAAGTTATATTGTTAGGAACAGGTATTATGGAACATCGGTTTATATTTCATGCCTTCCACATGTTCTCAAGTCTTCACATTTTCGAGTCTTCACATTCTCAAATTATAGAGAATAATTTGTTGCAAATTAATTTATAAAGTTACTTTGTTAAAAATTATTGTAAGAAGCAGAAGGTTTTCTTAATAATTGCATGTTAATATTTTCATGTATGTATATACGTAGGTAATATTTATATTTTATTCTGTGCATGCATTTCATTTATTTATTTATTCATTCATTTATATTTTTTATGTGTAATTATATGCATTCATATTTATTTTTTATGTATAATTATATACATACATGTATATTGAATATATCAAATATTACTTCATTTACAGAATCATTATAAAATTACCTACGTAACTTTTCATTAAAGAAACGTTCTTTATAAATTGAATTTCGCGCCACGGTACTTGCGCAACCAAAATGGCGGCCGATCAAAATCGACGCCACTTCCCTCAATAAAAAAGCGTAATTTAACAGAATGCTTGACTATTACCAACCAAGATGAGATAATAATAACTTACAAGAAAGAATAATTCAAGATAATCGAATTTAACGCATAGCACGTTTAATAATCTCGCATAATAACCTTTCCCTTTCGAGTGGAACGCTCGAAACTCGCGATAGAAATGCATCCAGCGTAACGTTTGGATCCTGTTACTTCTATTTACCATGAAAACTTTCGAATGATCGACACGTGGTGTCTAAAGTACAGGATTATGACTCGCATGAAAGCATTCGAGACGTCATTTTTAACGACGGCAACCGATAACCTTTGAATAAATCGGAACGGACATCTTCATCGAGATCGCAACACGGATAAAACGATTGAGAAATCGATAATTAACTCGTTAATCGAATACAATTAGGAAATCGTAACGAGATAAAAATTGTATAAGATGCAACCAGGTCATAAGTATTCCGGAGGAATTGAAAAAATGAGAAAAAACCGCGGCGTCATTAACGCTAATTTTATGGAAAGCGAAGTTAACGATTTCAGTCACTTTCTATCGAGAAACGAACGTCACGTTTCTATTTCTCGGGTAACGTAATTAATTCCTTCTCCTATCACGAGTTCCTCGTTTTGCGACTATTTTTCGAAATAATACAGAAGTCGAAACGATGCAGGCAGGTTTTTTGCGGCGTTACGTGACGCGAGTTGATTAACTTTGTAGACATAAGTGATTCGGTAGATCAATCAGTGCTCCGAGAATAGCTCACGGGGATTTATGGGTAATTGGGTGCAGTGATGAGTTGTGAGAAATTTGAGACTCCGAAATTTATCAAGATTTCAGAGCTGGAAGTCTAGAAATTTTATTATTTACAAAATTGGTAAATTGAAGATATAGAAACGTAAAGATGTGAGAAGCTGACAATTGAAGTGTGTGATGAAATAATTTAAGAAATTTATAACTTGAATCTGTAGTAGAATTTAGGAAGTTGATAATTTAAAGATCTAGTAAAATAAAAATTTGACGCTTTAAAAACAGACTTAGAAACAAACTTAACAGCAAAGAAAAGCAGACCCGTTAGAAAAACAAATCTGATATATTACCACTCGAAAAGTAAATAAAATTAAGAAATTTTCAGACCTAGAAATTTATAACATCAAACTTAAAAATTTAATAATTCCAGAAGACCAAAATCTCTATAAACATAAAAACTAAAAAAGTGAATGTCCACAAGTGCAGATCACATGCACATTGCCCTTGGGGCAGCTGCCCACCGTCACAGATAAAGAGACCAAGTAAAACAGTGGAACGAGCAAATTGAAGATGCGACTTAACGACAGGAAACGAAGAAACGCACAGAAAACACGTGAGGATTTCCTTTTCGAGGCAAGGTCCCATTGTCGTGGACCATCTTCGCAAATAACTTCCTTTCTACGACGTTAATTATCTAGCCTGCACATTCGATCACGAGACTTGGTCGAATTATAAAGATTAATCCGTTCCAGTGGCTCGGTAGCCTTCGTGAAAAGGAAAGAGGAAAAAAATTAACGCCGCCACCACATTAAATGCAACGCAATATCCTTGACACGGAATCGATGCACTCTTGAATCACATTTGCAATGGGGGAAAAAAAACGATCGTGTCGTTGGAAAACTGCGAAACGGACTGTGGTTTATCGTGTCAATCACCTCGACTTCATTGCATTTTTTTTCAACCCTCAAAATCGCTGATTGATGACTCGGTGAAACGTCAATTTGGATTCTTGTAATTTTCAGGTTATGGAAAGTTAAATTATATAAATCATTCTTATTGTAAATAATTATAATGGTGTCTTTCAAAAATCTTTTGCGATAAGTAATCATTGTAAGATAATGCTCATAATAGCACAATTTAAATACTTTTCATATAAAAATAATTTCTATATTGTTACAAATAATATTCTAGACAAAAAAATTGTTACAAATAATATATAGATAACAAATAAATAATAAAAATAATTTCTATCAGTAAATAATTTCTGAAATTCATGAATGTTACTCATAATCAGAATAATTTTAAATTCATATAAAATTAAATTAAAAGTTGATGACTAGAATATATGTTTGTATTTTAATAACTTCATCTGTTCAGTCTAAATAAAAATCTTCAATTTTGCACAACGTGTGTAGGAATACAAACTTCTCAAGATAAAAAATGAATTTTAATGCGTCTTTATGAATGCATTTAATTAAAAGTAAATATAAAAAATTGACCAATTAAGTAGTTGTCCCTCAACCGAGAACATTTATGTTAATAACTCGAGTTTACGAAATAAGTAGATGACAAAAAGTTGGTCGTAGTTCGAGTTTAATTAAGAAGTAATTGATTTTTTATTCGCACGGTTTATATACAGTTATCTGTTTCGCAAGTTTTTTACTTACCTGAGTGCCACGTTCACGAAGACCTTCGGTCGTGACGAAAAGCAGCACCACCAATGCCACCGCCGTGCACCACGAAAATCTCCGCGCCATTCTGCAAAAGAAACCCATGAATATGTTAACGAACAATGAAGAGAACAAATGTAAAGCAAGGTGGTTTGAAAGGGGATTTTTATTTGGAACTGGTTTTGAAACCAGGAATTCGACTTTGGATTAAGCATGAGTTACTTAATTTTAGAGAAACATAATAATGATAATAAATATTCATAATTTATGAGAACTCATCATAATGTACTTAGTAATACATTATAATAAGAGAACAAGGATTTTCTGTTTAAAAGAAAATATTGCAAAATCTTAGGTTGAGGGTGCACAATAAAAAATGCTATTATAAAAGATAAATAATGTGTTCTAACAGCTTCTTTCAATATTTTCAATTGAATATAATAATTTTTAATTAAATTTCATAGTTGTACAACGTACCAAACCTTGAAGAAGTTCTTGGTTATAAAATAAGAAACAAAGCAATAAATTTTAGTAACAGAACAATAAAGCAGGTCCTCAAAAATTTAAATTTATTCAACTGTTAAAATTAAAGAAAATTTAGTACCAACAAATATACTGATTCGCATTTAATTAATATTAGAAGAAACAGGAATCTCTGTTTCTTGCGTAGCTTGTAAACCTAACCTCCATTTTGCAATACCTTTTCACATTTCAATAACTCCGGTTAATTGCTACAATAGTAAAACAGTAAACAGAACATCGATGTTTTTATAGAAACTAAAAGGTTAAAACCCTTAACCTTTATTCCTCCAACATTACACAAGAATGCAGTAATAACAGTAGCGTCAGAAAATAAAATGGCGATCAAACTAGGACATTTAATCATCGAAATATTTGACCCTTTCGTTGTCCCTTCCATATCATTTCTCCCATAATACGCCGGTTATAAATTGCCCTCGATATTATTAAGTTACACCGCATCGTTCTGTCTTGCTCGAGGGTTATTTTTACGCCATCAAGGATGAATACGCGATTACCCTCTTTGTTCCTACATCAAAAAGATCGATCGAACCTTATTTTTATCTCCCGTTGTTGCGGCAGAACCGCCACGTATTTGTTCCATTAAAAATAACAGGAACTGACGGTGTCGCATAGAAAATAGAATTTCATCCTTTGAGCATCGATTTCGTAATACAAGATAAGTATATATCGTTGTTTGTTTTATGCTCTTTAATTGGCACCGTCTTCAGAAGCAACGGGTTCGAAAGGAGGCCAAGGTTCGTTTCATGGTGCTTCGAGAGGATTCAAAATCCCCATACCCCACCCTCCGAAACCTGAATCTGTCAAGATATATCTTAAATTTCTGCTCGATACCGGTTTGCGAAAATGTCGCTAAAAATAATTGCATAACTGGATAACGCGACTGTGCAAAAACGATGTTCCAATCTCATTTTTTTGGTACACGTTTATCGTGGCTGATTTTACATCACGATCTACTTTTTTGGGGAAAATTACGTTGATTAATTCTTGCATTTATGTAATCTTTCAAATTTTCATGTTTGTAAGTTTGCAAATTTTTTTATTTTAAATTTGAAAATGTTCAAGCTTGAGTAAGGTTTGAAAATTGGAGAATTAACTCCGTCAAACTATGCTAAAATTTATCCTGGTAAATATAATAATCTACGTCCCAACAAATATGGTCGCCACACGTTTTCTCACCATTGTTCTTATATTTCTAGGTCCTCGATGAAACATTGTGTATTTTATTATAAATGAAGTATATTTGAAAGAAAAATTGTATCTTTTTATTAAGAGACATTATACATTATTTTAAAAAGATATGACGTATTTTATTTTAAGAAAACATAATCTTATGTTACACAGACATGGTGTGTCTTATTATAAAGAGACATAGTGTATTTAAAAGAAGAATTTCATAAAAAGACATGATTCTTTTCATAAAGAGACATAAATTATTTTAAGTAGATATATATTTTGTTAGGAAAATATAATCTTATGTTACAGAGACATTGTATAACATATTTTAAAGAGACGGTGTCATCACGAAAATCGACAACAAAGGTGAAACCGGTTCCCAGATGATCAGGATTTGACAAACGGTGATCTAACGAGGTCGTCTCAAGTACACGGTGAGTCGTGATGATCGTGAGCTCTTTCGATCCTCCTTCCTCTTCAACGCGAAGATCAAGAAGGAGAGGAGGAAGATCAAGATCAGCCATGGATCGACGACCGTACTCGAAATACCGTTAGACTCGTTCGCGTTGCATTACGATTCATTCAACTTTTGCATCATCCATTCAACTTTTCCGCGCCCATTTTCTTCGCCCAAACCCGTTTCTCGGCCTCGCATCTACCCTCCTCTAAAACAATGCTATGCATTATGTATTTTTTTAACACAAGAAATAATTAAAAATTATTAAAAAATAATTAAAAATTATTAAAAAATAATTAGAAATTATTTTTTGTGCTAACAATTCTTTTCATTTTTGTAATGTTACAATTTCGCTGTATTATACAGTTCTTCTTTTATTAAATTGGAAGTACAACAAGCATTTGCTTATCGTTGAAGTAAATTGATTTTTAAGAGAAATTTATTGAAATGATTTTCTAAAAGTTGAAAGATATTTTCTTTTACTACTATGTGGTATTTTATATTTGCTTTATATATTCTTATAATATACTCTTTTTATAGTTACACTATTTTATTTTGTTTCTATACAGATTCATACATTTTTATGTTTTTAGAAGAATTATGACAAATTTTTTCAGACTAAAAAATAAGAAGCTAAATAAGAATGTAAACATCTAAACAGTTAACATTAGATAAACAGTTTTACAATTTCCTCCTAATAAGGTGTCTACGGCAGCCATAATTACAATGATTTTATATTCGATCGAGTGAAAGATAAAGAACGGTAATAATCTCCATGAAGTTAACCTCACTTTCACTCCTACTGACGCACACGTTGCGTCCCTCGTTTCAATCACGCTCCCACAATTTTCTGCTCCTACATTCATTGCTACCGTATCCACTTCTTTACAAAGAACCACACTCGTTAATTTTTTGATAATTACCTTTATGAAATTAACAGAACATGCGTCAGTATCAGTAGGAGTATTAAATGCTTAGAATGTAATATAAATGAAGGCGATTGTAGGAGAGCCGTAGAAAAAGGAGAGCCATTAATTCGTTCGTAACCTATTACGTTCGCCAACTAAAAACGTTCACGAGAGAACAGTTTCCGAGCCGATTCCTTTCCACGATCGTGCACGCGAGCGATCGAAAGTAAATTCTCCTAGGCGCTATATGCAACTGCACTAGAACTGCGCTAACTGCATCGGTTTGAGGCCGCGATCGTGAAGCATATTCCGTATCGTTGAAAATGTTGAAAGTATCATTCCAGCTAATAATAGAAAACTAATAAAATAATTCAGTTTTAGAGCACGAAACTTCAATTGTAAAATGAAATACTTCTTTCGTAAGGGGAATGTAAATATGTTGGCGAAGATGGTATCGATGTTAGGTGGTATAATTGCTAGATATATTTGGGTAATGCAATTTTTAGGGAATGCAATATTATTTTACTGGGCGTTTATTTTAATAGATGGTTTACTGTTTTGACACTTTGATGTTTCTAGTGTTGGAGTGGTGTGGTATGTTATTGGTCCGTTGTTTAAATACTTCACTATTCTACTTCTAGCTCATTGGTACACTGACATACTGTATTAGGAAATATATATTGCTAAATTGTTAAATTTCTATATTTTTATATAGCTCTGGTCTCCTATTTTTAAATTTTGGTATCTCTAGTCTTCTACGTCCATAGATTGCTATAACCTCATAGCTTTCAACCCTTATATTTCTATATCTCGATACACATCTCATTGAGATTGTATCTCAAGATTGCTATCTTCCTATATCTCAAAATTCCTACACTCTTATATTGACTTCTATGGTCCTAGATCTCTATCACTCTAGATTTCTATATCATTAGTACTCTACGTCTTTACATCCCTATATTCCTTGACTTCTATCTTTCTATCTTTGGATCCTTAAGTCCCTAAACACCTACATCCCTCTACCTCCACATCGTTTGATCCATAGCCCTCCATCCAGAACCCTAGCTAGCTACATGTCTAGAATCCTATATTTCTACCTTCCCACGTACCTATCCTCACATCCCCAGTTTCTGGACAAGAAGACCTTGATCACCTAACAATCACAATTATCCTATCCCTAATTTCTAAACAAGAAGACCTTGATAATCCAACTACCTCCACTATCCTAACATCCCCAATTTACACAAGACCTCCACCACTAACCTAACCATTCTCCCACCCCTTCTCATCTTCTCCACTATCCTCATCTCCACCCAAATTCTCTCATTCTCATCCTCCCCAAAAATACAAACCATATTGTAATCTAACAACCAAACTCCCCATTCGCTTTCCAATGTACAAGAAAGAAAACGATCGCAAGAAAAGTGAACCGTACAAGCCTCCAGAAAGAATAATTTAAGAAAAGCACGTAGCTGAACGGTACGCTGATCTCGCCGGCAATTTTCAGCGTTGTTGTTCGATTTAAGGGTCCGTGACGAGCTGCACGGTGCTGCGGGCTAGCCGGGCCACGATCATTTCGGCACGGTCCGCTCTGGCAAGCGGCGGGTTTTTACGTAAGAAAGCGCGGGGGAACATCTAGAAGTTTGCACGCGAGAAAGTCGACTACCGGAGTTATACAGGCAACGGTCAGTTAATTCCGCGGTCGGTCGGCTAATATTCTGCAACTACAGCCGGTTCTACCGATCACGGAACCGACCACCGCCGATTCCAGATGCTTTTTTTTTCAGGGGAAACGAGTTTTCCCGCCGAGTTTTCGTTCCCAGGAAAACACGCTCGTTTCGTCACCGAAGGACCGATTGAGAACCTTGCTAACCTTTGAATAGATTTGTACAAACGAACTTAAACAGATGAGAATAGATTTATTCTATGAAACAAAGCTTTCAGTGACGGAGCTGGTAAAAATGATTGATCAGAAGATTTGCAGAAAATGTCAGAAGATAGAATGATAGAATGATAGAATGAGCATAGTATAAATTTTGGAGTACGTGTATGTTTGGAGTAGTGAGGGGGTCGCGTGTGACTGCAGTGGCCCATGGAAAGTCGCAGGTGGCAAAGGTGTTAAGGACGGCGTAGGCGTTGGGTAGCGTAACAAAGTACGTAAAGTGGAACGTTATCTACGAAGGTGCATCGTCCCTCAAAAAATCCTTGATTCGTTCCCATAGACTCACGGTTTTCCCATGTCGGGACCTCCTTTCGATCGCACTTGAATCACGCTCACCTTGCAGCTTCTTAGAGTCCGATCCAATGTTTCATTTCAAAACACCTGGGGCCACGCGGCTTCTTCCTTCTTGTCGCGTGCACTGGTCGTCGATAATCACAACGTGAAGCGGATACAATCGGTTTGGAGAGTTCTCGGAAAAGAATCACTGAAGTGCACGAGGTGAGTTAGGTGAGATGCAAACGAACGTGATGCATCATCGCGAGGTGTATGGCTCGACCGGTGTGGCAAAGCGCGTGTTCGCGTGTACCTTTGTCGACGGAATGCTCGGAGACAAATGCAAGTCGATCGAACGACCGCCGTGTCAAAAAACCTGGCTCTAAATGGGGGAGAAAAAAAGTGTTCGCCCGACCATTTTCCCTTTCGCCCGGCTCTCGACAGCCACCACCACCGACGCCGTTTGCTATACGCCTAGCCCCTACCCTCGCGCTGCTTACTCGAAAGCCTCCCCCTCCTTAGACACGTCGCCTCGTTCCTCGTTCCTCTTACTGACTGATAGCTGCTTTGATATGCGTGACTTCCTGCGATCTTGCATGGACACGGATATACAGCCTCTTTCTGGACCAAAAGTACGTTTATATTGATTTGTTACAATTATGGGTGCTCACTTAATAGAATCATTCAGAGTTCACTACTAACTTCTATTATGGTTGATCACTTTCGTTACAGATATTCGTCAAGTTTCGTTTAGGTGAACCGATTGAAACATGACATAGTTCATCATAACTGAATGTTTGGATAATATAACTTCATCATAGTTCACTACTAAATACATAGCTAACTTCTGTCGTGGTTTGATCATTTTCATTACAGATGTTCGTAAAGCTTCATCTATGTGAACCGATTGAAAGATGACACAGTTTGTCATAACTGAGTGTGCGGATAATATAACTACATCATAGTTCACTACTAAATACATAGCTAACTTCTGTCGTGGTTTGATCATTTTCATTACAGATGTTCGTAAAGCTTCATCTATGTGAACCAATTGAAAGATAACACAGTTCGTCATAACTGAGTGCTTGAATAATATAACTCCATCATAGTTCACTGCTAAAGACATAGCTAACTTCTATCAGGGTTTGATCATTTTCATTACAGATATTCATAAAGCTCCGTCTATTTGAACCGATTGAGAGATAACAGTTTGTCATAACTGGATGTTCAGATAATACAACTCCATCATAGTTTACTGCTAACTACATAGCTAACTTTTATCATGGTTCGATTATTTTTATTACAGTAACCACAGGTTCGCCATAATTGGATGTTCAAATAATAGAATTCCAGTAACTTCTGCTTCTATTACGGTTCAATCGTTTGTGTAATAGTTGATGTTCGTGAAGCTCCGTTGATTTGGACCGAGAGAGGGTTCGCCATAACTGAGCGCTCAGAAAATGAAGGTCTACTATCTCCTTCTTTTACGGTTAGGTGTAGAAGTTGATAGTGTATAACTCTGGTTAGGCAAATCAGTCTAGGAATTTTAATGTTTAGAAATTTTTGATGCAGCATTTTGAATGTTTGGAAATTTGGTGATTTAGAGATTTGTCTATGTAGGGGTTGAAGTCTGGGAAATTTGTGAATTTGAGAATTTGGACGTTCAGAAAATTGTGCACTTGTGAATTTGAAAATTTGGAAGCTTGAAAATATAGAGATTTATTGCTTCAATAGCCCTATTACAATTTAAGAATCTTAAAATACTACATATTTCAAAATACATGTAAATAATCCTTGTATAAATGCTAATTAAAGATTCGATAAAATTTGAAGACGTCGAGTCAATCTAGAATTGTACAGTTGACAAAGCACATTACTTTCACCTTGACATTTGAATACAGAAACGAAATTAATAATTGAACCGTACGATTCAATTCGAAAGTGGATTGCAAAGGCAGCGATTACGCTCTTAATGACCGATTGTCTACCTATTTCCTGCACGCGCTCTATAATAATAAGAAATATCGCTCTGAAATTGAAAACGTTTCGCTAGCTGCTAGTGCTAACATAAAACCAGGTTACTCGACTTCGAACCCTTTATAAACGTGTTCCAGTTTTCTTTATGCTTGACAATGACGCTTCGTATACATGAAACACGATTGTTCGCGACACAATAACGATGTTCGATCGTTTTGTTTTTCATGAAAAAGGAGTTTGAACGAAAAAATTTGACCTCCATCGATGCATTAACTAAAGAACTAATTTTGGTATAAATAGAAACCTTTAAGAATAGAAATGCTGCTGTTGTATTATTTTTTATTTTTGTGCAACTACGCGCTTCGAGGAGAATACACTTAACGCCATCTTGTACTTTGTTCGAGCGACAAAATTACCGAAATGAAAATATTTTTATCGAAATAAGCAAATTTTTGATATATTACAAACAGAATAAAATCAATATACAATAAATATATAGCATATTAATCAATTAAATATATTTTAATTGGGTTTTTTACAAATTGAACGAGTGGCGCCATCTCTCCGGCGAACAGGGTGAACTACGCGTATTTGAAACACGTATTTCATTAGTTCCTACCTTTCACCGCTAGGTGTCGAATAAGTTTAAGATTCTCGCTCTAAAGTTGAATACTTAGACATCTAGCGGTAGAAAATAAGAACTAATGAACCTTGAGTTTTAAATACGTGTAGTTCACCCTGTTTGTTGAAGAGATGGCGCCACATATTCCATTTTTTGTAAACAATTAATATTGATTTTATTAGCTTAATTTACTGTAATAAACATTAAATTATATCACAGTGTAACTTCAGAATGTTTTGACTCTTCATTTGAATAATACAAATGTGTCAGTAAAAAAATTGTGTATTATATGTACTTTCTTGGGTACAGATTACAGACGCACGTATTTTAAAAAGATGTAGTATATTTCTTCCAATAATATATTGCAAATGACGTTTTAAGAAATAGTTATTTGAATACAACTGTATCGAGCATTGCTCCCAGACACTGAACAATGTTTGTGGCCATAAGCGTGTCCACTTTTTCCTCTAAATGCCGTTTTGGATCTTGTTTGCCCACATTTTTTATGGCTAATTGTTGGGGCGTCATTTTTTCCTCGTCTTCCAATGCCTAAAAGTGCAAATTCCGAGATTAGGTATATCTGATTTATAATCCTAACTTGAAAAAATAGTTAACATTCAATACTATACCTTGTTATAATTCTTGGCAAGCTCAAGCATTTCAGATACAATATTTTCATTGAGTCTACTGTGTTCAGAGTATTCTGCAAGTGTGAGACCGTCCATCCATGTCTTTTTGTGTAAATTTAATAGCATTTTTTGCTCTAATTCATTTTTACGGTAGTTAATACTAATGCTATAATAATGACGATTTAAACCATGAATTAATGCTTGAACAGATGGCTTTTGTAGATGACCTAAATTGGATGTAGTCTGACGTGGTTCTTGTCCTAGAACCTGTAATTTATATATATTTATCTTATCTTATTTCTTAATAACTTAAGTTTATTTAAGAAATTATTTCTTTACCATCATGTTTGGATTAATTAATCTAAATGCATCAATAACAACTTTTCCTTTTACTGATTGTATAGGATCAATTACAACAGCCACTGCCCTTTCACTAAGAGCTTCAAATGACTGTTGTGTATTAATATCTACACCAGAAAGCCAACAACCAAAACCTGGATGAGAGTGATACCATCCTACTACCATTTCTGGCCGACCAGTTTGTTTAAGCATATCTAACATTTTTGCTTGAAATACTGGATCAACTGCTTCTACGCTAACTCCCTAAGAAAATATGAATAACAGTAGCAAATCAATATTAAGACAGTACAACAGCAATAATTAATGAAGTCAAATAAAACAAAGATGATGCAATGAAAAATTTTCATGCTTACTGTTCCAGTTTGAGGCATAGCAAACACATCAATAACACGAACAGTGTAATCATCAACAAATTCTCCAAGCATCAGACCCATCACTTCCATAGGTACACCAGCACGTCCATGTTTAAGCATTTTCAAAAGTGCTAGTGATGATATGTATACCTAATAACAGCAAGAAATTTATTAATGAACATAAGGCAAAGATATAATAAACACATTCACACGTCACATATAATAAATTATACCTGTTCTGCAGTATCAACAACTGGAGCATCCGAGGGAGGAGGTCCTTGACTGAGGCCTGGCATAGTACCTCCTAATCTCAATAATCGGTCCATATTTGCTTATTTCTTCTCTCTTCACAATCATGAAAATAATTATGATTTCGAAATATAAGACATTCTAATTATTGACTCTCATAATTTAATCACAAGTGACAATTTCTGATTAGGTTAATTTCATGCAAAACACATAGGAAAGTGTAGTGTTATTACAATTCATACAAGGCTTATTTATTTATTTACTTACTTATTAAACTGAACTACTAATAAGATATACTATAATTTATCAGTCATTCGTTGTACAAAGTAAATACTTTTTTGTACGGGAATACATACACTGACAACTATCAAATGTGCACACTCACGAGCGCGGCCTATTGGAGCGATTATCATTCGCTCTCTGATCATTTATTCGCGCAACGCAGCTAACTTCAGTAAGTTTCCCACCACTTGGTATTTTCTGTAAGCATTTATAATATTTTGAACGATGAATTTCACAGTATAGTGAAAATGACTGAAGTAAAACGATCAGTTCTACGAAATTCAAGAGCCGGGCCACACGGCGTAGGTAAGCTTCAATTTGCTGTAATCAGCAACTTATTAAAAACATACAGTTAATCATGCAGTAATACAGATACTTTTAATCAGTTTTTGGTAAATTCGAGTTATGTTCGTATTTTTCTATGGTATACTTTTCAGAGTAAACTATACTAAAACTGATATGTTGTTGATAAAGTAACGTTTTTGTTTATAAATTACAGTATTTAACATTTTAAAATATCATTGTTATTATATCAAATAATGTGATGATATCAGTAATTTGATATGAATTGGTTTTATAGGTGACCCTAATGACACTTTTTTAAGAAAAGTTGAAAAAGATGTTCTTATACCACAAAAAATGAGAGATAAAGCAAGAGAAGAAAAATGTGTGAAAGAAGTTCAAGGTAGATTCAGTAATATTTATTTACATGCTAGTATGGTGGTACTTTCAATATAAAATACACTTGTCATTTAATTTACAGAGTTTAATACCTGTTGTAAAAATTCTAGTTTTTTAATGGTATTCAAATGCAGAGATGTAAATACTGCATTAAAATCATGTTTAGAAACATGGTTTAATGATCCAGCATTTAAAGAAGAGTGTACGCAAGAATATCTACAAGAAAGAAGTGAATATAGAAGAACTGGTATACCGGTAAAATCAAAAAGAACAAGAGCTGTATCAACATCATAAGTTAAAGGTAAATTGTGCATTTATTAAATGCAAAAATGTAAATATGCATATTTGTAGTACCAGATTTTCTTTAATAAAAAATGATAACTTTGGATAAAATAAAATAATAAAGAATATGATAATATAAAAATGTAATATTTATTAATGTACAGACACTTATTTGTAAATGTAATAAATTACTTAGCACAAAATTAATATGAATCATCATCTTCTTCTTCTGCATCTCTATTATGTTTGGGATTCAATCTCCTCCATAGTACTTCTCTTACAGAAAATTCTGACAATATATCCACATTAAATGAGTTAGATGTTTCTATAGCTGAAGATGGCCATAAAACTTGTGCAAATAGTATTTCCTAAATTTATAATGTACAACAAAATTAAATTTTTTTAAATATACATAATTCAGTTAATGCTAAATTACTTGTATAAATTACCTTGGCAGCAGTCTCTGATAATCTTTCTAATCCTAATAGATTACTCCACGTTAATTTATGCATAATCTTATTTTCATTTCTAAGTAATGTATCACCATCTATAACATCCACTAACACAATGTAGGATGCATGGTAAAATGGTGGTCCTTGTTTATACAACACTGGAATGTTAAAAGCTATTTATAGTGGCATCACTAAATGAAAATGATCACAAAAAGAATATAATACTAACAAAAGTCTCCACCATATTTGAGTCCTGGTTTCACTACCCACCCTTTACTTCGAAAATAATGATATACAACATATTTTGGCACAAAATTTTTGTCTGCTTTACAAAAAAAATGCCAAGCACTATCAACATCTAATAAATTACCATCAAAGTCTATTAAATTTAAACAGCCTAAGCCATACAAGAGAAAAAACGTTTCTTCAAATGTGAGATGCAAAGTTTCTTGCACTGGAAAACTTTCTTGTTTAATCTTAGGTTCTATTTCTTTTAAATAATTTTCTGTCTCTGAATCACTATCTGGGAGAACAAGTAGTTCATTTTGAATGTTTACATCATCATTAATAAAATACATATCATCCTTTTTAAAATTAAAATCTTCAAAACAAAAAGGTCCTTCTTTCCCTTCATCTTCTATGCATTCATCATTGTTATCAATACATTCTTCAGTCATATTTTCACTTATAATATTCAATGAATCATCTTTTACGGAATCAAGCTCTGTATGACTTGTTTCTGCCTTTTTATCAATTTCTTTACTAGTTTCTTCATTTTTTTCAGGAGAATCATTTGTATCTAATTCAATTATATCTGGTGTATTTTCTTTCCTTGAAATATTTAAAGATTTATCATTGTGTTTATCCTCATTTTCCAAATGAATAAATTCATATTCTTCTAAGTTTGTCTGTTTACTATTGTTAGGTACCATACTTAATTCATTAAATTGTTTTAACCATTCTTCCCTCCGAACCCATTGTCTATTTCTTACAACAGGAGGTGCTCCATACCTTGGTTTTCCAAATGAAGGAAAACCACGAGACAGTGAACCTTTACCAAAGAAACCCTGAGCAAATTACAAATCACATAAAGTACAACTAAAAGTATATGTTGTGTAGCATAAATAAAAACAGTTATCATTCAAATTTAATCAGAAAGGAATTATTATTATAAATTTTAATTTTTACATGTTATTATAAAGAATAATTACCATGGAATGTATTGCGACAATTTCATTAGGGTCGATTATACATGATCCTAATTCTGTAAGCTGAGCAGTATAAGTTGTCCATGCATCTTTATTACCTATTATAATTGGAAAAGGCGGTTGTTCTTTCAGTTTGACACGCCGTTTTTTCTTTGGTTCTCGTACATTCATTTTATAATTTTTAATAATTTCGAATCACCGTGATTAAGTTATAATCAAGTGCAATATAATTTGATATTGAATTTTATATCAAGCTTAAAATTTTTATGTTTACAAATGTGTTTAAGGTTTATGTGTTTATATACATCGTTCATTTTCGTACATAATTACCACAACTTTTATTTCCATATTATATTAATGTAATACAGTTTATAAATATACAAGTACGATATTATTTTTTTATACATTTCACGAGAATAAACTTTGTCTTTAAGGTTATTGTAGAAGGTGAAACGTGTTGAAATGGAGATAGTGTAGCCTGTCAGCATCATTATATCACGCGCGCGCACATACTCAACACTACTGCAGAACCACATTAATATAATGTGAATTATCGAAATACAAAGTTTAAAATTTGTATAACATGCATTACTTTTTATAAATGTTATATTTTAATCTTTTAGTAGTTGATAATGATAATCTTTTAGTACTTGATAATGTATAATCAAGGAAAACATAAATGAGGAAACTATAGGATGGTATAATTATAAAATTTATTTATAAAAATTAACATGTATATATAAATGGATATTATTACATAGCCCCAAATATAAATATAAACAGTCTATATATTTAAAAAATACTTTCATTAATTTGAAGCAATTTCTAACATTTCATTAATATTAACTATCTTTTCTCTTGGTTTTCCTAATAATTTTCCCCTTTCACATTCTGCTTTATCAATTTTTTTCCAGCCATTGTATGATACCACAGGTACATTTTTATATTTAAGAATTTCAAATAAACCTTCAGAACCTGATTTGTTTTCTACAATTGATAATTCTTTACTTATTAAAGCACCAATTTGAAGTGCATTTGTCATTGTTGATAATATAACTCCAACAGGACCTGTTGCAGCCCAACCTGCAGCATAAAGTTTATCCTGAACTTTACCTTCTATGTTTTTCACACGACCAGCTTTGTCATCAAATGGTATTAATTTGTCTATCTGAACAGATTTATATCCAATACTACGAAATGCGAGGTTACATGGCATCTCTTCAAATGACCCAGTAGGTACCGCAACTTGTTTCGGTATATCGTCTCCTTCCAGTTTAGTTATTGCAAATTTAATACTATTTACGCTATTAGAACCTAAAAATTCTGTGGGACTTCTCAAAAATATTGGATGAAATTCTTTTGAATTTCTTGGTTCTGAAGGTACTTCTTCAACATGTTTTAGCATTAGTTCAGTCAGTCTTTTTCGCGGTCTTGCTAAACTACTAACTACTTCTTTTACACCTGAGAAATCATCTTTGCGCCAATAAGTATGACAGCCTTCTAACTTCAACATTTCACGGAGTTCAGCAATTGTAAAAGCTGCTTGTAGTGGTCCTCTTCTGCCTACCAGAGACACTTTACGGATTTTACTTTGTGACAATTTTTCTAATGCAAATGATGTTATATCAGTATGCTAAAATAATATGATTAAAGATGAATTATAAAATTATGTTGTAAATCATGCTTTATAGGTAACTTAAAATGTACCTTTAATTTATCTATCGGGGATAACAAAATTCTTGCAATATCTATGGCAACATTACCTTGCCCTAATATAATAGCTTCTTCTATGTCTAAATTTATATCTAAATTACTATCTGCTGGTAGTCCATTATACCAACCAACAAAACGTCGCCCCGATATTATATTATTTAAATTTTCTCCGGGTATACCAAGTGCTCTATCTGCTTCAGCACCAAACGTCTGAAATATTAGAAAAATATTGTTAATGTTGTTTATGATAGATTACTTAATAACAACAAATATGTAATAACTATACCAGTAATACAGCGTGATACATTTCTTGCAATTCCTTTAGTGTAACATCTTTCCCTACGTTAACATTTCCTATAAATTGGAAACGCGGGTTAGACGCAGTTTTCTCAAAAGTATGAATAATATTTTTCACTTCTGGATGGTCTGGAGCTACACCAAACCGAACTAAGCCAAATGGTACAGGTAATTTTTCCAATACATCCACTTTAACATCACTAGAAGTCTAAATAGAATTGTTCTTATTATGCTATAACTTTATAATAAAATATACTGTGCTTGCCTTTAGTAACTGTTGCGCAGCATAAAATCCTGCTGGTCCTGCACCAACAATACATACTTTCGGTACAATAGGTTCGGTTGAAAATAAACGAATATAGTTGCAAATTGTACCAAATTTCTTATTCATTTTGATAATTGTACTAAATTAAAATAAAATGCATTATATATTAAAACTATTTTTCTAAATATTATGAAACTATATAATATTTTGAAAAGAAGACAGCCAAGGATTATTGCTTCTAAACTACTTAGAATATACTACCGTGTTACTTAATTTTATACTACAAATTTCTTTTACAAAAAAGATACTACATATGTAAAAGATAATATGCATGTCTAATAATTACCAGTATTAAATATTATTATGTAAAGTCATACTGATTGTAACAAACATTACTTCATAATCACATAAGAAAATTATACACCATTTACAAACATGTAGTTAGTGTTTATTATACCAAAAGTAATACAACTTTGGCTTTTTACAGAGCATATATTTTATGTATTACTTTTCCCATCAATAGTATTGTCTTTCACCTTATATAATACATAGTCAATATATGTTTTTATAACCCAACAATTAAATTCTTCTGCTGAATAACATAAATTAAATCCTAAAAAAACATAATGTGTAATATTGAAATATTATACAATTGTGTAATTGGAATACAATAATGAAGTATTTTTTTACCTTCATATAAAACTGATACCGGGATTATCTCCAGAACAGCTCTTCCTTGTTTTTCAATGTTGACAGAAGCAGCTTTAATTTCATGTAAGAATTCTAACGCTTTGAGATTGGAGTTATAATTTTCTAAAGTAATTTCTAAGCCTAAATCGTTACTAGCTGTTACTTTCAGTACACTAAATGTACAGCTTAAAATATAAAGAAGTCCAACACTAAGGTAAGTGAGTAATGGATAACCAATTAAAATTAAAGTTTCTCCACTGTTAAGACATTGTATTGTATCACAAATTTTAGTAATTATTTTATGGCTATCATATTCATTTGTACTTGGAAAAACTAGAACTTTATGTTGAAATTTATTAGAAACTTCATCTTCTAATTTTTTTATACTTTCTGTGGAAGGAAACTGTATTTTGTAACCCAATGTCATAAGGATGTCATCAACACCATTTTTTATTTTTAAAGCAATTCTGCTGCAAAATTTTGAATTGCATATTCTATGAAAGATTTTTCCAGAACATATATGTAAATTTTCTGGTAATTTGGTAGACTCATACTATAAAAAAAGAAAATTTAATTGTAAATATGTTGTAACAAACTTTCTAATTAATTTAAAGAGAAGTTCAAATATAATATAAGATATAAAGTGGCTTACTTTCATACATGTATTGGATTTTACATGTAACTTCAGTTTGTTAAAATCATTACAAAAACTTTCTAATCGTTCTGAAGGTGATAAATGTTGTTGTTCACAACGTTCATGATAAGATCCTTGTAATGTCCTCCTATGTTCATTAGTATTAGTACTTTTTTCTAATGCAACTGCTTTTCCTACAATTTCCCCTGATTTCAGTTTTTGTAAGTTATAATCTTTTATATATTTATCAGCAACTATATATTGCATTTGTTTCAGATCATGTAACATTTTACGATTAGTAGATTTAAATGTAATAATATTATTCTCTATGACTAGACATTGATGTGCTTTAAAGAATTTGCTGCATTCTATGATCTGTTCTATAAATTCAGGTGGAATATCAGATTCACTAAATATTGCCTGTTGAGGACCATGGTCATAGTGTTCTCTAAGTTTTTCTAAATATGGGGAAATAAATGTTGGTCCTTTAAAGTTTATGCACACTACATATGTCTCTGAATTTCCTTCTTTACTTGTTATTGGTTTTATCACATTGACATTATCAAAACAACAAGATAATAAGTAAAGCAAACATATTGTATTGCATTCAAATGTGGTAAAAATTTTTAATAAGAAGCTACCTCCTGTAGCTAGTAGATGCAAAGCTGCAACAGTTTCACAGAAATGTAAATGTGTCAGAACACTTTCTTGTTCTGCAGGAACATCTGTACAGTCTATACTGCCATCAGCAGTAATTAAAAATATATTATTTTCTAGTTCTGAAACTTTTATAAGTTCATCTAAATTACTTAAATTCATAATATTTCCAGTATTGTCTTCTCCAAAACACCAATGATCTAATGTATGTCTTATGAATCTATCATCATCGATCATCACAGATGATGGGTTACCTTCATAATACGGATTTAATGTCATAGCAATCCAGTTCCATTGTATGTCAGGTTCATTAGTTTTTAACCAATGGTTTAAAGATGTAATAAAAGCTCCAGGTGCTTCACACAAATGAATAGATGTAAAACTTTTATTATTACAGTTAATATGATTTACTGGTACCAAAGGAAAGCTTGAGACTATCTCATAAAATTTACACCATGCTTGAGTTAAAAGTTCTGGCTCAACTTTGATTCTTAGATTTGTCATAACATTTTTTGCAATGTTTCTTAATCTTGTATGCAACTGCCATTCGTGACTATCATACTTATCTAAATAGCTTTTTACATTATTTAATTCATCCTTCAAAATTTGTAATTCTTTCACTTTCCACAGACAGTCCTTAAACATTAGTTTTGGTTCAGGCAACGAATAATGTCCATTATTTACAATGGGAAAATGCTTCCTGAATAAATTATTTATATGTTCATTTGCAGTTTGTTTCTTATGATGTGATGGATTCTTTGTTGCAAACGGTGTTTGCATTGTTTGCGAAATATGCTCCTCTAGTTCCATTGTTTTGTTCAAATCATTCATACAACTTAAGCTGCACAAATGAAACAATTATACTTTCAGTAAACTAAACTTTTTCTTCGTAGTTCAAAATAAACGAAAAACGGAAAAGTACAATTAATGAACAATAAACATTAAGTTCTTTTTTTCGAAAAAAACATAATTTTAAACATTTTTGTTAGGTTGTTTTTCATGCAACATCTCGGCTGTCTTCTTGTATTCAAACGTCAAAATTATTTCTCACCTTGTACTATAGAAATAGCTTTATTTTACGTAATATTCAGTAAATGTCTGTATTAGGTTATTCGATTATAAGACAAACAAATTTATACACTGTAATGTAAATACGTAATACAGTATCGATTCCTAACAAGCAACAGTTTTGTGATTTGTAACAAGCAAATTTCTATCCCCTCTTCTTTGTTTGAAGCAATGATGTGATCAATGATGAGATATTGGACGGGTTTTTTCGCGCATGTGCGGCACCCCTCATTATTTTTCAAAAATTTTTATAATTTCGTTGTGAAATATGAATGTATAGGTTGGATAAGATTAGATTATATACATATTTACATATTTGAGGAGCAGATGGAAAGGAAGGGTACTAAAATAACTGTAACCAAAATATATAATAAAGCCATTTGGTGGCGCCGCTAAATACATACGCTGCGTACGTTCCTGCATTTCTCGCGCATGCGCGCAAAAACCCGTCCAATATCTCATCACTGGTTTGAAGTCGGCCGCTACATATACTTCTAATTACGAAATATTCTGATACCTACTGAATGTAATCACGAAAGAATAGGGCCGTCGTACGGATAAAGAAGGACCCCAACTTTAATTTTTATGACAAGGGCCTGAAAACTCACTTTCTGAGCACAGTCTATGAAGTTTTATGATTAAAGAATGGTCAGCAATGCATTATTTACATGGTTCGATAATAAAAGTTCATAAATAATGTTCGGGTTCCTCCACTCACCGCTAGATGGCGCTACATGTACCGTTTTGGCCCGAATTTGACAAAAATTGATTTTCCGGCTTTATTAGACATCAAAACGCGTCAAACCCTAATAGAAATTTGTTTCTAAATACCTCCGGAACCATACTACGTCGTCAAAGTGTCGAAATATTGCACTCTGCATGCGCAGTAGAATTGACATAGGCGGCTCTTGTACGTATCGCAATGCTGAAGTTATGAGGATCAGTTTTTTCGGTGATTATTCCTCCGTGGCAAGTCCGATTTAAAATTTTTTTTTCTATGTCCATCTGGATGTACATACGCATGTACGTGCAAAATTTGATGAGAATGAGAATTAACTCAATAATTAACAACAAGAATTAAAAAATGAAATTTTTTATTTTATAAAATATATATTCAGGACAAAAGAAATTACAACGCAGAGATTATATAGGGCAATTATTAAGTGTAATCTATTATTAAGGGCTATGATGTCAAAGTAACACAAATTATATATAACAGTAATTTATTTACATAGTAGCTTATATTACAATCTTTCATAACAGGAATACTGATAAGCGTGACAGTGTATGAATGAATTAACCGGTGAATTGTGAGAACCAAACAGTCCAAATAATGAAAATAAATTTCGAACTAAAAAGTTACTGGAACACCAATCGTGAGCAGATGACTCTTCTTTATCCTCGGTAGATAGTTGATTGCGGCGAGTCGAAATCTTCTCATCTATCTTTAGTGCTGTCATGAAAATCATTAAACTTCTATCTGACATATTCGTCACTTCTTGTACCCCAGTTTACGTAACGCCTTCAGATCCACGTCGCCGTAATAATCTTCGCTACAAAATTTAATATTCGTTCAGTCGAAATGCATTATTTATTTTGTTGAGGGAAAGTGGAGCTAGGTACGAAGAGCAAGTTGCTTTAGTTTTAGTGACGTAGATGAAACATTTATATTATTGACATAAGAAGTGAGCATTTTGGAGTATTTGGGATTTGCGGAATTGGGACTTGGGGAATTGGGATTTGGGGGATTTGGGATTTGGGGGATTTGGGATTTGGGGGATTTGGGATTTGGGGGATTTGGGATTTGGGGAATTTGGGATGTGGGGGATTGGGGATTTGTGGGATTTGGGGTTTGTGGGATTTGGGACTTATGGAATTAGGGGTTTGTGGGATTTGGGACTTGTGGAATTAGGGGTTTGTGGGATTTGGGACTTGTGGAATTAGGGGTTTGTGGGATTTGGGACTTGTGGAATAAGGGGTTTGTGGGATTTGGGATTTGGGGAATTTGGGATGTGGGGGATTGGGGATTTGTGGGATTTGGGGTTTGTGGGATTTGGGACTTATGGAATTAGGGGTTTGTGGGATTTGGGACTTATGGAATTAGGGGTTTGTGGGATTTGGGATTTGGGGAATTTGGGATGTGGGAGATTGGGGATTTATGGGATTTGGGGTTTGTGGGATTTGGGATTTGTGGGATTTGGGATTTGGGGGATTTGGGACTTATGGAATTAGGGGTTTGTGGGATATGGGACTTGTGGAATTAGAGGTTTGTGGGATTTGGGACTTGTGGAATTAGGGGTTTATGGGATTTGGGATGTGGGGGATTGGGGATTTGTGGGATTTGGGGTTTGTGGGATTTGGGATTTGTGGGATTTGGGATTTGGGGGACTTGGAATTTGGGGGATTTGGGACTTGTGGAATTAGGGGTTTGTGGGATTTGGAGTTTGTAGGACTTGGGGTTTGCGGGATTTGGGACTTGTGGAATTTGGGTTTTGTGGGATTTGGGAATTGTGGGATTTGGGATTTTGGGATCTGGCATTTGTGGGATTTGGAACTTGTGGAATTTGGGACTTGTGGAATTTGGGGTTTACGGGATTTGGGATTTGTGGGATTGGGGGTTTATGGGATTTGTGGATTTTGTAGGATTTATGAAATTTGTGGAATTTGTGGAACTGGTGGGATTTGTGGGTTTTGTAGGATTTGTGAAATTTGTGGGACTGATGAGATTTGTGGTTTTTGTGGGATTTGTGGAACTTGTGGGACTTGTGGGATTTGAGATTTGGGGGACACGAAGCATTTCTACAATTTCTAGAATTTATGTGATTTGTGGGATTTGTAGGATTTGCAAGATTCGTAGAAACTCGGAATTTATGGGATTTGTACAATTTGGGTCTTGCGATGAACAGACTTACAAATATAAAACATTACAGACTTGTAAATTACAATACTTGCAACTTAAATATTTGTATCAATAAAAAGTTTGAAATATCTCTTATATCAAATTCCTCATCTCACACAATAAAAACCAATAAAAGTCTCAAGGGGAGAATACATAACTCACCCTAGTTCCATCTATTTCCATCACTGATTATTTACCTCGATAAATCCATAGCGCAAAGTACCTGTGTGTTATTCGAAAGAAGAAAACAGTCGCTTCACAGTTATTCAATTAACAAGCATGCAGTTAGATCGACAGTAATTAAGTCTCCAACAAAAAGCGACACGAAATGACACCATACATAGAAAAATGACACCACAGAGATCGGGTACCGAGGTTATCAAAAGCACACAAACATTTTTCACGAATTTTTCATTTATTGTACGAATTTTTCACATCACTTAAAAATATACGGACGAGTCTAGTTTACGCAAGCATGCTCGACCGAGGCCAAGAGTGTCAAGTTCGAATTCAATAATTTTTCATTCTTCATCGAATTCTTTAAATCACATTCGACAAACAGTATATTCACATACTCGAAATCCTTCCAGATTCTCGATCGAACTCACAACGATGAAATAAAAGTTCGACTCGATAAAAAAGTCATCGATTCGACCTTCAATTCGATTTTCAACTTTCAAGCGCGATGGCAACGAATAAAATATAAAAGAAAATGTGGGACAATTTTATCCATCTTTCATAGGTGCAATCAGTCTCTGTAATTCCCCACGTTCTCTGGATAATTCCCCAATCGAAACGCGTGGAATTAAAATCGCGAATAAAACGTCCATCGTCGCCATCATCGAATCAGACCTCGATTACCATTTCTCTCAAACTACAAAATCATTCGATTCAAATCCTGTCTCGAATGCGATCGAGTATTGCTCTTGACGCCCGGCGTTACATATTTCGAGGTATCGAACATCATGTTCTCTCGAGATTGTATGAGTTGTGTGTGTGTGTGTGTTGTGTAGAAGACAAAAGTTTTGGGGTACAAGGAATGAGAGGATGGATGGATAGGGCGAAGAGGTGTGATAAGGGTGGAGTAAAGAGTGTAAGAGATTAGAAATTATTCTTGAAGGGGTGCGTTGGGCCTCGCAGGTGCCGATGGGGGCCTTGGTTTACTCTGGGGCTTCCTGTTCTCGTTGTGCTGAATTCCGGTAAGCAGCTCGCTCTTCCTGATGCTCTTTAGGTCCAAGTCACCGTAGTAATCCTCACTGTGAAGCAGAATCGGGAAAAGCGGTTAGGACATGCGTGACCTTCCACCGGATTTTATAGTGATGGGCCGTTTATCATTTCTCTTGTGGAGAACTATGATGAGTTGCTAATGTTTAGGGGTTCATGTTTGTAGGAATATTTGGGAGCTTCATAGTTGTACGAGATGTGGAGGTATTGATGGGAAAATATATTTGGAGGGTTTGGGAAATTTGGGATTTGTGGAGTTGAGGAGTTGAGGAGTTGAGGAGTTGAGGATTTGATGGGTTGGGATTTGAGGAATTTGAGACTTGGAGAATTTGGAATTTGGGGAGTGCAGGATTTGAGGAGTATGACGTTTGGGGAGTTTGGAATTTGAGGAATTTGGGATTTAGAGAGTTTAGAATTTGGGGAGTTTGGGAGTTGGGAAATTGGGGAATTGGGAATTTGGGATTTGGAGGGATTGGGATTTAGGAAGATTGGGACTTGGGAAGATGGGAATTTGGGAAGATGGGGATTTTGGGAGATTGGGACTTGGGAAGATGGGAATTTGGGAGATTGGGATTTGGGGAGAGTGGAATTTGGAGAGATTGAAATTTGGAGAGATTGGAATTTGGGGAAATTAGGATGTGGAAAGGGTGGAATTTGGGGAGAGTGGAATTTGGAGAGATTGGAATTTGGGAAAATTAGGATTTAGAAAGGGTGGAATTTGGGGAGAGTGGAATTTGGAGAGATTGGAATTTGGGAAAATTAGGATTTGGAAAGGGTGGAATTTGGGGAGAGTGGAATTTGGGGAAATTAGGATTTGGGGAGAGTGGAATTTTGAGAGAGTGGAATTTGGGAAAATTAGGATTTAGAAAGGGTGGAATTTGGGGAGAGTGGAATTTGGAGAGATTGGAATTTGGGAAAATTAGGATTTGGAAAGGGTGGAATTTGGGGAGAGTGGAATTTCGGGAAATTAGGATTTGGGGAGAGTGGAATTTTGAGAGAGTGGAATTTGGAAAAATTGAAATTTGGAAAGAATGGAATGTGAAGAGACTGAAATTTGGAAAAATTAGAACTTGGAAAAATTACGATTTCAAGAGAGTACAATTTGAGAAAACAGAAAATTGAGAGAAATAAAGATTTGAAATGATTAGCCCATCACTACCTGCCTCATGTGCAGTCTCGTGTTCAGTTAATTACATTCGTGAAGAAGAATCGCACATATATCAGTTTAGTACACTTGTGCATGTGTAATCGAGAAGTATAGTCTGTCGAGAAAATATCCAGAGTATTGTTATAAATTAATTACTTCCATTTGTTAGACGATTTTGTTGTTAATTAACACAATTGATTATTGGAATATTCCAACCATTGGAAAGAACCATGTATACATACCTCAGCCTTACAATTACACCTTATTAAATACAATATTGTTTTTAGAAAATTTGTTGTCATTAATCAATTTTAATTTAAGCCTCAACTTTGATGATGTCTATCTCGTATTTAGATTGAAGTGACTCATTATGTTTTATGTAAATTTGAGTTGATGTGGAAATTTAAGATTTATGATTCAGTAGGATACGACTGTTTATTATATATCAATATGGTATTCATGTTAATACTGTATGTACATGTATGTCCATTATAGTATTGATTGACAAGTGATATATGATGAGTGAGTAGGTAGAATGCTTTTGTGGACATTGAATAATGCTCAGTTCTTAGACTTCTGGATTTTGAAATCTATCAATTCTCAAATTTTTATGTTTTTATATTAGTATGTTCCTTAATCCCTACATTTCTAAATTTCTATATTTCTAATTTCCTACGTTCCCAAATTCCTACATCTCCAAATTTCTATGATCTCGAATTTCTACACTCCCAAATTCCTACACTCCCAAATCCCTACATTCCCAAATCCCACATCCCCAAATCTCTACATCCCCAAATCTCTACATTCCCAAATCCCTACATTCCCAAATCTCTACATCCCCGAATCGCTACATCCCCAAATCCCTACACCCCCAAATCTCTACATCCCCGAATCGCTACATCCCCGAATCTCTACATTCCCAAATCTCTACATCCCCAAATCCCTACACTCCCAAATCCCTACATTCCCAAATCCCTATATCCCTAAATCCCTACATTCCCAAATCCCTACACCCCTAAATCTCTACATTTCCAAATCTCTACATCCCCAAATCCCTACATCCCTAAATCCCTACACTCCCAAATCCCTACATCCCCAAATCCCTACATTCCCAAATCCCTACATTCCCAAATCCCACATCCCCAAATCTCTACACCCCTAAATTGCCACACTCCCAAATCCCATATCCCCAAATCCCCCTATCATCAAATTATCAAATCCACAAAATGAAAAATTTCGAATTCCTAAATCCCCAAATTCTCAAACTCCCAAATTCCAATTCCGTTTACTACATTTCAGCGTCCCGCATCATCCTTCATCCACCACAACTCGCAACTAAATATGAATCTCACCCTATAATATACCATCTATACATATAATAGTCAAACATACTAAAATACATCACATGTCTACAAGTATCAATTTTAATAACACGTTGCAGTTATAAAACATTCGTACACGTTATTCCTCTTGTCAACGAATATTATGTAAATATAACGTTACCAACATTTATTATACCGTTACGCAAAACCTATCGACCAGTTATGAGAGCAGAATGTCTCTCGAATTTAATTACGTCACTCCAGAAAAAATTGAGATATCTTACGAACGTCCAGACAGCGTATTCGCGAGTTTTAAAGACCCGTAATCACCCACGGACTATCTGGTTTATCCAGAATTCGTCTTTACATAACAGCCGGTCTGAAACCTTCCCGATCCGTTGAAATTCGCTGTCTTTATCGCTACTCGAAGCTCGGGAGAAAGCATACTAGGAAGTTTAAAAATCCCTTTCGAAAAAAAAAGAAAAACGAAAGCATTTCTTTACAGTTCAAACCGTGAAGTTTCCTGGAGCAACTTTACCGCTACACTTTCGCGTTCCGATTACTTTCGAAGAACGAAACGAGGCTTATTTTGTCCGGTTTCGTAATATAATTACTTTCTTTCAGTGACTCGGATTCACTTGCGGTTATACGGATTTTTAATTCGTGAGAACATGTAGAGCGAATTAAATGGTGATTTAATTGGAGTGATATATCTAGAGTGTTAATTACAGAGAACATAGAGGACGTGTACACGATCGGTCTTAGATGTTTCTTGAAAATGGTATAAGTAAGAGATAATAATTATCTGGTATTGGTTTTTTATGAATTCTTTATATAAGATGTGGAGATATGGCAGAAGACTTCAATATTGTAAAAAATTTAACACACTAATTAATGCATTAATTAGTACACTAGTATGGTAGTTAATACACTGACTAATACAGTAATTAATACAATAATTCATACATTTATTACTACATCACTGTGACTAATATGATCATTTAAAACAAAAATTTTATGAGTAAAATTTATTTCTTTAATGACTCTATTGATTGTTTTAAGAAATTTTTATTTATAGCAATGTTTAGATATTTCAAGTTCTTCATGATCATCATTTTAGTTCATTTTAGTCATGTAATTAAATACAGATTCTCTGAAAATGTTATCCGATTGAAAAACCAATATGGCGTCAGGGGTTGGCGCATGCGCACTGCGCGTATTCTTCATCGTCAATAACGATGCATATAATAATTGTTTTCTGGTATACATAGCTTAATAATTTTTTATAGAAAACATTCCAACAGATTCGAACAATGTATTAAAAGTAAATATTGCACTTAATAAGTGTATTTAATTATGATTTCTAAAATGTACTACATATGCCTCTTCTTTCGACGCCATATTGGTTCCCAATCTTCATAAAGAACACATTCTTTAAACGCATTTAATACAAGATTATGTTCGTTCAATTATTATTTATGTTAAGGTCATTGAAATTATACTTGAATTTCTTTTTATACTTTATCATGTATTATATTTGTTACTGTCTTTATTTTATCTCAGTAGTTAATCATGTTATTAAAAACCTCAAGTTATGTACAATTTAATTTATGTTCATTCTTGTACTTTATATTATAATGAATCGTAAGTTTGTTTCTATCATTGTTTTTATTTTATTGCAGTTGCTAATCATTTTATTAAAAACTTCAAGTTATGTGCAATTTAATTTATGTTCATTCTTGTACTTTATATTATAATGACTCATAAGTTTGTTTCTATCATTGTTTTTATTTTATTGCAGTTGTTAATCATATTATTAAACTTGACTTCAAGCTATGTATAATTGAATTCATTATTCTTATACTTTATATTATAATGAATCATAAGTTTGTTTCTATCATTGTTTTCATTTTATTGCAGTTGCTAGTCATTTTATTAGAAACTTCAAGTTATGTGTAATTTAATTTATGTTCATTCTTGTACTTTATATTTTAATGAATCATAAATTTGTTTCTATCATTGTTTTTATTTTATTGCAGTTGTTAATCATGTTATTAAACTTGACTTCAAGCTATGTACAATTAAATTCATTATTCTTATACTTTATATTATAATGAATCATAAATTTGTTTCTATCATTGTTCTTATTTAATCGCAGTTACTAATCATTTTATTAAAAACTTTAAGTTATGTGCAATTTAATTTATGTTCATTCTTGTACTTTATATTATAATGAATCATAAGTTTGTTTCTATCATTGTTTTTATTTTATTGCAGTCGTTAATCATCTTATTAAACGTAATTTAAAGTTATGTGTAATTAAATTCATTATTCTTATACTTTATATTATAATGAATTATAAAATTGTTTCTACCTATTCATTATTTATATCCTTATATCAATAACCATATAACAAATCAACAAAATAAACTCACCATCCAGGAACATCCTCAGGGTCCTCGCAAGCTCCGCTTCCGTCAGCGTCTCCAATCTTGAAGACGGTGCCGATGGGGCAACCATATTCCCTGGCGATACCTTCCAGGCATATGTAATATTTTCTGCAGTCTTCAGGATGGGCGTGTCTGCTGAAGCTGCCGGATGCTCCGCTCACTTCGCCAGCGGCCGGACACGCGAAACCTCCTGCGACCTCTGCGCAATGCGATAAATAGCACATGAAACGTGATGAGATAGACCAACGAAAGAGAGAGGCGTTTCTTGTTCTTTATTTTCTGTAATCCGCGTTGTAAACCGGCGAACAATAAAACGGGAGTATATACGGCTTTCTGACGTTCAAGATGAAGAAACACAGGATGTGGGATTGCTGTCACGTATCGGTTATCGACGAGCAACGGAATGAATTAATAATACTTCAGGTACTTTGGATTAGTCGATGGTTTGAATTAGTTTATACATGTTGGACTGATACTTTTGTATTTTTAAGTTTTTTAGTTCTTGAGGATTGGAATTTCTGGGTTTATCAAATTTTAGCATTCATAAATTGATAGATCTATTTCCAAATTTAGGGAGTGTAGGTTTTCATATGGGTGGGTCTCAAATTCTTAAAAATCTCAAATTCCGGGATTCTCAAGTACCTATACCTCCAAATACCTACACCCCCAAATATCTACACTCCCAAATACCTATGCACCCAAATTACATCCCAAAATTCATAGATCTCCAAATTCCTACATATCCAATTTCACAAATTTCCAACCTCCTAATTTCCCAAATTCCATGATATCCAATTCCACAAATTTCCAAACTCCTAAATCCCCAAATCCCTACATCTCCAATTCCACAAATTTCCAAATCCCTAAATCCCCAAATCCCATGATAACCAATTCCACAAATTTCCAAATCCCTAAGCCCCCCAATCCCATAATAACCAATTCCACAAATTTCCAAACTCCTAAATTCCCAAATCCCTACATCTCCAATTCCACAAATTTCCAAATCCCTAAATCCCCAAATCCCATGATAACCAAATCCACAAATTTCCAAATCCCTAAATCCCCAAATCCCATAATAACCAATTCCACAAATTTCCAAACTCCTAAATCCCCAAATCCCTACATCTCCAATTCCACAAATTTCCAAATCCCTAAATCCCCAAATCCCATGATAACCAATTCCACAAATTTCCAAATCCCTAAGCCCCCCAATCCCCACATCCCCAAATCCCTAAACTTCCACATCCATGACTCTCCAAATCCCAACATCCCTAACTCTCGCGACCCCCCAAACCTAACTTAGTCCCCAAATTATAACACCCCCAACAATCAACGAGTAATCTCCTTCTCTCTCCTTCCCTCCATCCTAAAATTTTCCTCAAAAATATCCTTGCTCATACGAACCTTCATTTTTGCATTCAGGTACTTGATCAGCCCACATGCAGACTCTAGCTTCCCGGTCGTAAGCAAGTCCAGGGCTGCACTGATACCTGGAGGCCTCACCGTTCCAGCAGTTCCAGAAGACGTCGCATTTCTTCTCATCGGGGAAAATACCGTACAGACGCGGACAATGCGGCGTGCTGATGGCTGGTTCCAATTGTGACCTGTCGCCGCAGTCCACGTTGTGGAGGTAGTCGCAGTTCTCGGTGAGGAACTTGCTGTCGGATGCGTCGAAAGCGAGACCGTTGCCGCACGTCTTCAGCTCCGCGACGTTGTTGTCGCATTTCCAGTATTTGTCGCAGGATATGTGATGGGGGTAGAAGCCGAAGTCGTCGGGACATTTGAAGGATTCTTGGGCGGTCGCGCCTGTGGACATTGGTAATTAACGGGTTAAGTGAGAAAGAGAAGTGGTTCTCAAAGAACATGCATGTATAAATATAATGTATGTTATGTTATTGTAAATGTAATTTATTAAAATATGACAGGACATTAAAATATGACAAAGATTAAAATATGACAAGAATTAAAATATGTATGATTTGATGTCTTATTTGAGACTTTTGATCCAACAAGTAAACATATACTAGAAGAGCAAAATGGTTAAATCAATAATTCTTCTTTCACATTAGATAAACAGGTTATATGTTATGTAATAAGGTTCTGGCTAGGTATGTTAGACTTGTAATCGAATATCTCCTTGAACGACAGCACTTTTTGACCCAATACAAGGAGGACGAAGAAAGTTTCGTTTCCATTCAGGTAAGTTCAATCTGTTTTTTTTGGGTGTGTATGGAGAAAGCACTTCGATGTTCTTTTGATCGTGGAACGACTTCGTTTGGTCATTTTGTATTGGTAACACATTAATCCTGATTTTAATAGCGGATTAACACTTTGGATGACATTGTAAATGGATGGTCAGGTTGAAATTGTAAAAAATATTTTTAGTCAGACATTTTTAGTTTATGTCTTTTTTACTGGACAATGTTTAATGAATTTGGTGAAATTATTTATTATATAATGGTCTTTCAAAGTCGTAGATATATGTGGATATTTATGTACATATGAGTGATGTAATCAAAGAGATGACTGAGAACAAATGAAGAAGATATTTATTTAATTTTGGATGACAGTGAAAGTAATTTATAGAAAGAAATTGGCAAATTGAATATTAATAATCATGCAGTAAGGAATTGCAAGGCACTCGATCAGCAAAGAAAAATAATAAATCAGGAATTCGAAATTAGTTATGAATCATGAATCAACAGAAAATTGCTAAATAAATGTAACCATTACATAACTAGAGGAAGTATTAAAAGTAATAAGAACAAAATTATCGAGATCCTGTCTAACTAATGGATTTCAAAGAGGGGACTTAAAAATTCCTAAAATTCGCAAACTACAGTCAGGTAAAAGTAACGTAATCCTACTAAGAATAACCTAACCATCAGCAAGTACAAATCGAAATGTCCCAAATAAAGATTGTGCAAAACCTCATCGAGAGCTCATCTACATTTTCCAACCTCGATCAATCGTGAAAAATGTGTTCTGCGGTCAGAGGCTGCACAACAGCACTTTAATCGGTGTCAGAGATAGCCGGTAATCGCGGTTCAATTTTCCCGTTGGTTGGGTCTTGCTTTCGCGAGAAAATTAAACAATAAGGTGACTGCAGACCACAAACATCCTCCGCCATTCAATTTCTCATCACAATGCGTGTTCACGATTCCGAAGTGGAGGTGGTTCCGAAGGAGGGGGTAGAATCCGAGACAAAGACGCAGGACGTCGACACTCCTTTTATTACCGATGCTAATACCGGCCTTATATCGTGGCATCTCGGCCGCCAATTACACCTAATAATCAGTTGTTCTTATTTTTTCTCCGGGCACAAAGTATGATGTCTGAATAACCTAAACGTCTTATGTAAGGGACACAAAGTGACTTTCGCCAGGCGCTTTCACTTTGGGCCCAGAGCCAGGCCCAAGCTACCAACCGCCACGGCTTCGTGACTTGGGCCCTCCCAGCATCCCGTTCACTTAGCTCTCCTCCACACGCGTACACGCGCGTGTACATATGCGCCGACGTATGTACTCTCGTGTATATACGGCGCCGGAGAACCCTGGTCTCCGTTATTATTCACTTTCGCTCGAGTCCCAAAAGTGGCCGGACCCCTTTTCGGCAATCGACGACGATGGCGATAAAAAGAAGGGTCAAGATCTGGGCCAAGGTTATCCTGTCGGCGTGCAAAAAGTATGGCGTGACGAGAAGGTTTCTCCGCGCACGGAAATCGAATACGCCTTTTTGATCTCGTTCCACCGGTAGATCGTTCGGATGATTTTTCTTTCAGGAAAGACTCGGGAAAGGTGCTTGTCGACGCGAAGAACGGCCGAGAAACACGCAGAGAAGTTTCTAGATGCTTTATACCGGATCGCTTTTGTGCAAATTTACTCTGGTCGCGTTACGAGTGATTGATTTGTATTGTGGATACTGTTTAACCGCACAGCGAACTCGTTTTCCTTTCCCTGGCTATTCATGCGTTGTATCGTATTGTAATCTTGCTTTTCTAATATGGACTCTGTAATGAGGTACTTCTTTATGTCGAATTATTGTTATATTTTGTTTGGACTATTATGTGAATTACAATTGATTATTTATTAAATGATTTATCATAGACAATTTATTAAATGATTTATCAGGGACTATTTATTAAATGATTTATCATAGACTTTTTATTAAATGATTTATCAGGGACTATTTATGAAATGATTTATCATAGACTTTTTATTAAATGATTTATCAGGGACTATTTATTAAATGATTTATCATAGACTTTTTATTAAATGATTTATCATAGACTTTTTATTAAATGATTCAACAGGGACTATTTATTAAATAATTTATCATAGACTTTTTATTAAATGATTTATCATGGACTATTTATTAAATGATTCATCAGGGACTATTTATTAAATAATTTATCATAGACTTTTTATTAAATGATTCATCATGGACTATTTATTAAATAATTTATCATAGACTTTCTATTAAATGATTCATCATGGACTTTTTACTAAATGATTTATCATAGATATTTTATTAAATGAATTATTCTGGACTAATTTTAAAATTAATTATTATGGACTGACTATTAAATGAATTATTACAAATCAATTATTAAATGGATTACTATGAACCATTTATTAAATGCATTATTATAGTCTGACTGATAAATGAATTATTAAAGTACAGTAGTTAACTGAACAATTATTATGATGTAATTATTTAATGGATTATTATGATCCAATTATTAAATGAACTGTTATGGATCAATTTGCTAAATGGATTATTATGGACTACTCATCTCATGGATCACTGTAATTTAATTATTAAATGAATTATTGTAGACTGATTACTATAGGATTTTTTATGTGGACCAATTGTTGAATGGAGTATAATGGAGTAATTATGAAATGAATTGTAGTGGAATGATTAATAAATAAATAAATTATTGTAACTATTAGGTGGATTACTGTGGAGTAATTATTAGGTGTGCCAATAAGTATCCCCTCAGATATTCCTCTAACGAACCATCAAATACAGACTACCTCTGAATAAAAGTTTGACAAACCACAAAATTCGAAAATGTAGATCACCTGATCACTTCCATAAAATTGCTACGATTCGAAATACAAATGGCTGTCGGTGAATCTAAATCGAAGTTATGAAGCGATGCAATATGGGACTTCTCGAACAGTCACAAAAGACCCATGATAGAGAAACTATATAGAAGGCACAATAATCCCGTTCATGTCGAACGTAAATTAGGAAGGAATCGAAGACTATCGTGAAAAACGTTGGAAGAGTTCACTCCCTTAGTGAATACACACGCATATGTCACACACTAGATAGTCCTCCACTTCCGGTAGAACGATAAGTCCTCGAGTAACACTTTGATCCCCCGTTCCGTACAATCTCCACCCAGATTCTACAATCCACCCTGATTTTACAATCCTCGTAATCGCGTTAATCTCGGGTACGTACCGGCGATCAGAATGGCGGCAATCACGTAGTACGTCCTCATGGTAACGATCGTGTGTGTGTCTTCCCGCGTGGTGTGATCGAGTTACTTCTCTCGGGATCGAAATTTAAATAAAAAAAAAAAATTACTGTCACTATTGCGAGCACAGGCTCCACCGTGCAGAGAGAACTCTGTGTGTTTGCGCCCTGTCGTTCTCCACCTTTATATAAGTGATTGGTCACGTGTTGTTCCTCTTCCACCTCCTGCAGAACCTCCTTCTCTTCTCCTCGTCACTTCAAGAAGAGGTACATTGCTACGTTTCTTCTTTCTCTCCCTCTCACCCGAGTCTGATCTCCCTCTCCTTTTTCCTTTATTCTTCTCCGCTGAAAATGTCACCCGAAGACCTAACAGAAGGCCCCCGTAATAACCTCTGTTCTTCTTCGTCCCCCTCCTCTTCGACACCGTCGCATCCTTGCCCGTTGCATTGCCTTAAATGCTAAAATCATTTTTTTATACCCGATATCTTCTGCTTCGATGATTCCCGATACTTTTTATTCTTTCCTTTTTCCAGGACCAGACCTGTTCGAAGCTGGTTTTTGCTGAGATCCACCTCAAAATTCACTTTTTGATTTTTATCGCAATGGTTTTGTTCCTTTTGGGGATTCTAGAGGATGTTGAAAGCATTCTGATTAGACCTGCGCTACTACCAAAGGAGTTGGATAGTTTTCAAGCTTCTGTTAGAATATTTTTGATAGAAGGGATTGTACATTTTTAGAGGAATTTTTTGGGGTATGTGGATGACCTGTGGAGTCACATGTGGATCATTTGAGGAGTCATATGTGGATGATCACTTATGGAAACATGTGGATAGTTATATTTTTTATGGATACAAGGATTGTGAATTTTTGGAGGAATTTTTTGGGATATGTGGATGACTTGTGGAGTCACATGTGGATCACTTGTGGAGTCATATGTGGATGATCACTTGTGGTAACATGTGGATATGTGGATTTATAGTTGTGTAGTAAATTACTAAGCCTTTTCATAAGTTTCTAATGTTCCTAATCTTTCTTCTTTCTAAATTTCCAAACTGACAAATTCTGAAACTCGAAGTCCCAAATTCCCAAACTTCCAAATTTCTAAATTCCCCAAATTTCTCTTTCCCAAACTCCCAAGTTCTGAAACTTGAAGTCCCAAACTCCCAAACACCCAAATTTCTACATTCTCCCAATCTCTCAAATTTCCCAAACTCCCAAGTTCTGAAACCAGAAGTCCCAAACTCCCAAATTCCCAAATTTCTCAAATTTCCCAAACTCCCAAGTTCTGAAACCTGAAGTTCCAAACTCCTAAACTCCCAAATTTCTAAATTTCCCAAATCTCTCAAATTTCCTAAACTTCCAAATTCTGAAACTTGAAGTCCCAAACTCCCAAACTCCCAAATTTCTAAATTTCCCAAATTTCTCAAATTTCCTAAACTTCCAAATTCTGAAACTTAAAGTCCCAAACTCCCAAACTCCCAAATTTCTACATTCTCCCAATTTCTCAAATTTCCCAAACTCCCAAGTTCTGAAACCAGAAGTCCCAAACTCCCAAATTCCCAAATTTCTCAAATTTCCGAAACTCCCAAATTCTGAAACCTGAAGTCCCAAACTCCTAAACTCCCAAATCTCTCAAATTTCCTAAACTTCCAAATTCTGAAACTTGAAGTCCCAAACTCCCAAACTCCCAAATTTCTACATTCTCCCAATTTCTCAAATTTCCCAAACTCCCAAATTCTGAAACCTGAAGTCCCAAACCCTGAAACTCCCAAATTTTTTAAATTTCCAAAACTCTCAGATTCTGAAACCTGAAATCCCAAACCCTGAAACTCCCAAATTTCTCAAATCCCCAAACTCCCAAATTTCTAAATTTTCCAAAATTCCCAAACTCCCCAAATTCTCCAAATCTCCAACCTCGCAAACCTCCTAAATTCCCAAGAACCGAATTCCTAAACCCCTGAAACACCTAAATCCCTGAACCCTGAATTCTGAAACAGCAAAACGTCGTCCGTCGTTAGGTCTATATTTGGTCGATCGGTAGTCTAGAATCGAGTTAGCGATCGCTAACTGGTATCTGTTGGTTAACCTCTGTCGGAATGTTGAACAGGGTGGTGTATCAGGACTGGGTGTCACGGTGAGTCACGTTGCTCGTGCTCGACCTTCGCCCCCTTCCAGCCTTCTCCGTTATTTTATATCGCCTAACCGCTTGGCCTTACGATTATTATTATTATAATCACGTTACGATCGGTCAGTATTCTGCAAATCGTACGACCATACAATGTACGCTGTCTGTGTACGAAAACAGTCGCACCTGCACGGATTCGACGAATTTTGATGGCCAGATAGCTCACGTACGGATCGGTACAATGACAATATGGAAGCTTATATAGCATGTGATGGACGATGACTGTCTGCAGTCGTGACCAAAAAAATTTTCATTGATATGTCTCGAAATGTTTGACATTGCAAGGAAGTGTTTCTTAGGAAATTTCTCTAGGAATGTTAAGATGTACAAGGATGATGTACGATGTTTATATATGTCGAGTAAAATGTAAACAAGTTATGTAATCTATGAGATACCTGTGGATTAAATAGTATTAAGTGGAATTTAGGGAGGTGGACATTTGGGGATTTGGGAATTTAGGGAGGTGGACATTTGGGGATTTGGGAATTTAGAGTTTTGGGAATTTAGGAAGATGGAAATTTAGGGATTTGGGAATTTAGGGAGGTGGAAATTTAGGGATTTGGAAATTTAGGGAGGTGGAAATTTAGGGATTTGGGAATTTAGGGAGGTGGAAATTTAGCGAGGTAGAAATGTAGGGATTTGGGAATTTAGAGAGGTGGAAATTTAGGGATTTGGAAATTTAGGGAGGTGGAAATTTAGGGATTTGGGAATTTAGAGAGGTGGACATTTGGGGATTTGGGAATTTTAAGTTTTGGGAATTTAGGAAGATGGAAATTTAGGGATTTGGGAATTTAGGAAGGTGGAAACTTAGGGATTTGGAAATTTAGCGAGGTGGAAATTTAGGGACTTGGGAATTTAGAGAGGTGGGCATTTGGGGATTTGGGAATTTTGAGTTTTGGGAATTTAGGAAGGTGGAAATTTAGGGATTTGGGAATTTAGGGAGGTGGACATTTGGGGATTTGGGAATTTTAAGTTTTGGGAATTTAGGAAGATGGAAATTTAGGGATTTGGGAATTTAGGAAGGTGGAAACTTAGGGATTTGGAAATTTAGCGAGGTGGAAATTTAGGGATTTGGGAATTTAGGGGTTTGGGAATTTAGGGATTTGGGAATTTTGAGTTTTGGGAATTTAGGAAGGTGGAAATTTAGGGATTTGGAAATTTAGGGAGGTGGAAATTTAGGGATTTGGGAATTTAGAGAGGTGGAAATTTAGGGATTTGGAAATTTAGGAAAGTGGAAATTTAACCAGGTGGAAATTTAGGGATTTGGGAATTTAGAGAGGTGGACATTTGGGGATTTGGAAATTTAGGGAGGTGGAAATTTAGGGATTTGGGAATTTAGAGAGGTGGAAATTTAGGGATTTGGAAATTTAGGGAAGTGGAAATTTAGCGAGGTGGAAATTTGGGAAAGTGGAAATTTAACGAGGTGGAAATTTAGGGATTTGAGAATTTAGAGAGGTGAAAATTTAGGGATTTGGGAATTTAGAGAGGTGGAAATTGAGGGATTTGGAAATTTAGGGAGGTGGAAATTTAGCAAGATGAAAATTTAGGGATTTGAGAATCTAGGGGTTTGGGAATTATGGTGGATTTATGGTTGCTTAGCTGAATTTCATATATATCAAGTGCATGAGTATGTAATTTGAAAGTATGAGGTCTGCAAGTTCTTACGTTTGATTTTTGAGTTCTTGGGTGTATTACAAATTAATAATTTTTGAAATTTGGAAGCTCGTGAATTTTATAAATATACAAACTTGAGGATTTGGAAATCTGTAATCTTAGGAAATAAACTTGTAAATTTTGTGAACTTAAAAATTGTAGAAAGATGTAAATTTTGTGATCCCAGAAATTTTAGAAACTTATAAATTTTACAAATACAGAAACTCGTTGTAAATATAAAACCCCAGAAATTCAAAAAAGTAGGAATTTAGAAATTCATAAACTTAAAAATTCATAATATTTAAAAGATATATTAAATTTCTAGAGAAACCGTTTGTTACGTATTACGAGTTTTCGGCTACCACGAATAGAAAGTCCATTAGGATCAAGTCCATACTGACCATGATATAATCTAACAGAATATCTTTCGTTCAACATCGTCCAATTAAAAACGTTTCCTTAACCTTGGTCCGTCTACAGAATTTTCGTCGGTGAAAATGATTTCGTAGACTTCGATAGGACTTCACACAGACGATTCAACCAACGATTTGACATTTATTTCCTTACATCATCGATTCGCATTTCTGTCAGTTGTTGCGTTTCTTCTACAAGAAAGTTCCCAGGATTTTGCAACTATTTCGACATTTTTCTCTTACACCTTGCGGCGAAGATTGGTTTCGTGGAATTGCATTTTGAAAGCGATCGATCTGTGTTTAAAAAATACACGTTCAGTGATGTTGATTAAATAACCATTCTGTTATTGTCAGTTTTTTATTACACTTTATAGTTCATGAGTTTTATAACAATAAGGTTCATAGTTTTATTTTCATTCTATTTAATTCAAATTTACTTTACAGGTTCACATACTTTCATAATCCTAACCTAATCAGCTGCATTTCCCGCCAAAATCGCAGCCACAAAATTTTTATTCAATAAATGAAAAAACCTCCATACGATAATAAAATACTAAAAACAATAATACACTAATCAAATAATAATTAACGAAGTAAATAATTTTATATTCATTTAAATAATTCCATCACAGTTTTCGTTACAACCATCATGTCACTCATCCGCCATTTTGTCGAATCTTCCTACCCAAGGAATCCTCAACAATAATTTTAAGCAGTTTCGAGTGAAACTGTAAATTGTTACCTTCTCTTCGATATTCCGTACAACTCCCATGTACGAAAGGAATTTTGAAATTTCACAATGTTGTAGAAAAAGTAGCAAAACGAAGATATTCTAATTCAAGGTATCTCTGTGACGGTTTCAATCAAGGAGGACAGGCGCATGTTAATGCGGGGCGCTTTCGACGACAACGGAACTTTCTCGCTCGGCTTAATCCAGTTTCTCGAATAAATCGCATTGCTTGGTGTTTACGCTTACGTGCACGTCCACGATCTAGCGATCTAACGAACGGCAAAAAACCACGTATCGATCTCGCGGGTTGATCGACCTTGGATCCTCGCGAAGTAAACGAAGGCGAAAGTGGCTCCATCGTTTACCAATTACTCTATCAATTTTAGATAAACTTGAGCTAATGTATTAATGGGATTGGAGATTTCACTTGGGGAGTATGGGAAATTCTTGGGGATATGATGGAGGAGTTTAGTTGTTTTTGGATTTGGGGAGAGTGGAATTGGGAGAGATTGGAATTTAGGGAAATTAGGATTTGGGAAGGGTGGAATTTGGGGAGAGTGGAATTTGGAAATTTGGGGAATTTGGGGAGAGTGGAATTTGGAGAGATTGGAATTTGGGGAAATTAGGATTTGAAAAGGGTGGAATTTGGGGAGAGTGGAATTTGGGGAGATTGGAATTTGGGGAAATTAGGATTTGAAAAGGGTGGAATTTGGGGAGAGTGGAATTTAGGGAGATTGGAATTTGGGGAAATTAGGATTTGGGAAGGGTGGAATTTGGGGAGAGTGGAATTGGGAGAGATTGGAATTTGGGGAAATTAGGATTTGAAAAGGGTGGAATTTGGGGAGAGTGGAATTTGGGGAGATTGGAATTTGGGGAAATTAGGATTTGGAAAGGGTGGAATTTGGGGAGAGTGGAATTTGGGGAAATTAGGATTTGGAAAGGGTGGAATTTGGGGAGAGTGGAATTTGGAGAGATTGGAATTTGGGGAAATTAGGATTTGAAAAGGGTGGAATTTGGGGAGAGTGGAATTTGGGGAAATTAGGATTTGAAAAGGGTGGAATTTGAAAAGGGTGGAATTTGGGGAGAGTGGAATTTGGGGAAATTAGGATTTGAAAAGGGTGGAATTTGGGGAGAGTGGAATTTGGGGAGATTGGAATTTGGGGAAATTAGGATTTGAAAAGGGTGGAATTTGGGGAGAGTGGAATTTGGAATTTTGGGGAATTTGGGGTGATTGGGATTTGGGAAGAATGAAATTGGAAGAGATTGGGTATGGAAGTTTGATGGACTTTTAAGATCTTAGAATTTTGAGAGTTTGGAGATTTGGGACTTTAGAGTATTTTGAATGCTGGAGATTTGGAATTTTGGTAGTTTGAGGACTTTTAGAATTCTGGAACCTTGTGAAGTTTGGGAATTTGCAATGTTAAGCACTTTCGAAAGGTCGTTGAGGTTCTTGCAGCTGCAAACGTTGAAACTTTTGGATTTTGCCTCATTCTCAATATTAAAATATTACAAATTCTAAAGTATTGTCTAAAATATTAAAATAGTGTCAATACGAAACTACTAAGAACTCTGACATAATATAAACTAATCATCCGAAATCTCCAGTACAGCAGTCTTCATCCAAAAAACAAACAACCCTCGTTTAATCACCAAATCCCCGAACCGTGTCTAATAAATTAAAATCCCATTACAGTAACAATAAAATCAGAGTTACAGTCTCCTTAAAAGTATCAAGTTTTTAATAATGGCGAGTGATATACAGCATCCGATGGTAAAGGTCGCAGCCACAATCAAGGCTGCAGTTTTGCGAATTAAATACGGCCATGAAAGTGGATAGAAATCAAAACTTATAATGCTCTTATGGGCTGGATAATTAGGAGTTTCACGTCCGCGCTTAATGGTTACGAGGTGAAATAACATTTTTGTGGCTCATCGTAAGGAAATCGCTTGTCCGCTTATCGATAACTTGTTCGAGATAGTTACTCTTCTTTTATCGGGGTTTCCGGTAAAAGCTTCTGTCTTCACTTTTTTCTTGTTTAGAAGAATTTAGGTGGTAAACAGAAATTTATAGAATTTATGAAATTTATAGAATTTATATAATTTATAGAATTTATTGAATTGATGGAATTGATAGAATTGATGGAATTAATAGAATTTATAGAATTGATGGAATTGATGGAATTGATAGAATTTATAGAATTTATAGAATTTATAGAATTTATAGAATTTATAGAATTAATGGAATTGATAGAATTGATAGAATTGATAGAATTAATAGAATTGATAAAATTTATACAATTTATACAATTTATACAATTTATGCAATTTATACAATTTATACAATTTATGCAATTTATGCAATTTATGCAATTTATACAATTTGTACAATTTATACAATTTATACAATTTATACAATTTATACAATTTATACAATTTATACAATTTATACAATTTATACAATTTATACAATTTATATAATTTATACACTTTATCATTGTGTGTACAAATAAGTTCATGAAGCAACAAAATGGCTGTATCCAAAGTACTACTCACTATTGTAAAACCTATTTTCGTTTGTCACTGAATAATTATATAATTATTATAATGGTTTTATAAATACACCCTAGGTATTCGTACGGACACTCCTTCAATCCTTTGTACTCCAGAGGTGACTTGCACCTGTCACAGCGACTTGAATGGCGCCCGAAAGGTCACAGTAGTTATTTCATCTATGGGAGAGCTTCTGAAACTTTCATGTCTGGGATCCACTTTCGAAAATAGTCATTTTAACGCTCCATTGCGATGCATATTTTAAGAAAGTGAAAGGTTCGACAAAAAATGCACTTCTACTAGAAATTTAGGCACATAGCAATTTATAGATCTAGATAGAGGTAATAACAGTTTGTAGACATAGAAAGAGGATGTATTTTACTAATTTTAAAATATCATAACTGAAGAATGTGAAAACTTAACAGCTTGATGATTTAAAAATTGCAAAGTGAATTTCACTAATTTGAAAATGTCATAATTGAAGAATGTGAAAACTTAACAGCTTGATGATTTAAAAATTCAAAATAAATTTAACTAATTGGAAAACGTCATCATTGGAAGAATTTAGGGAATTTAGAAACTTAAGAAATCTCAAAATACATGTATGAATATATGTATGAAATTTTTTCCACATATGTATATGTCCTTATCTGAAAGAAGTTACATTGTACACATCATTTAAAAATGAAGTCCACTTAAACCATTACACTTAGGCTATTTTAAACACGTCATCAGTGATTAATTCTACAAGTATCCATAACAGCAATAAGCATCCATAACAGCAACAAGTATCCATAAATGTCTAAAGAACAAACTTCCGTCAAAGTAGTCGCAAGTAGGCATCAAAAAGTGCACGTGCAAAGGGTAGAACGTGAGGAGACTAAGTACGGACACCCGAATACGAAATCCTCGGAGGAGGAAGGGAGTCGGACACCGGATGGCTAATGCAGAAACACCTTCCGGATAACGGTATAGCTGCACCGTGTGTTTTATTGCGGTAGCAGTAGGTGTTACGTGCCGCAATGTGCCAAGGATGCAGGTGCCGCGCCTCTCTCGTTGATTAATATTCGGCTCGTTGATCTCCTTAAGTCAGCCGATTCAAGCAGGACAACTGGACGTCCTCCCCCTGGGTTTTGCTGTTACCTTGCCCTGAATCCCTGCTCAACGCCTTTGCAAGGTATACAGGGTATCTTGAGAAATATGCGCTCTCCGGGTGTCTATGTAGCCTCCAGATGTTTATACGTTTATGATATATCGATGTCTGTGGAGACTGCTTTTCTCACTGGTGAATGTGAAAATTTAGGGTGGATTATGGGTGCTAGTAAATCCACTCTCCTCAAATCCCAATTTTACAAATTCCAGTCTTCCCAGATTCCAATATTTTCCAATTTCACTCTTCCCAAATTCCAATATTTTCCAATTTCACTCTTCCCAAATTCCAATCACCCCAAATTCCCCAAATTTCCAAACTCCACTCTCTCCAAATTCCGCTCTTTCCAAATCCTAATTTCCCCAAATTCCAATCTCTCCAAATTCCACTCTCCCTAAATTCCCAAGTTCCCCGAATTCCTCAAATTTCCAAATTCCACTCTCCCCAAATTCCACCCTTCCCAAATCCTAATTTCCCTAAATTCCAATCTATCCCAATTCCATTCTCCCCAAATCCCACAAATCCCAAATCCCACAAATCCCAAATCCCACAAATCCCAAATCCCACAAATCCCAAATCCCACAAATCCCAAATCCCACAAATCCCAAATCCCACAAATCCCAAATCCCACAAATCCCAAATCCCACAAATCCCAAATCCCACAAATCCCAAATCCCACAAATCCCAAATTCCCCAAATCCCAAATCCCACAAATCCCAAATCCCACAAATCCCAAATCCCACAAATCCCAAATCCCACAAATCCCAAATCCCACAAATCCCAAATCCCACAAATCCCAAATCCCACAAATCCCAAATCCCACAAATCCCAAATCCCACAAATCCCAAATTCCCCAAATCCCAAATCCCACAAATCCCAAATCCCACAAATCCCAAATCCCACAAATCCCAAATCCCACAAATCCCAAATCCCACAAATCCCAAATCCCACAAATCCCAAATCCCACAAATCCCAAATCCCACAAATCCCAAATCCCACAAATCCCAAATCCCACAAATCCCAAATCCCACAAATCCCAAATTCCTACTAGGCGATTTGGGTGCTTTTAGGATTTTGATATAGGTATTATAACTGCATTGACATACAGAGTTTAGGAATATGTCTAACATCTAATTTTTCTGATTTCGGATACTTTGATATTCGTTCTGGTTTTAATTTTGTTGTCGTCTTCAAAATATCTTGAAGCATTTTCTGCTAGTTTTAGGTATCTTCAGGTGTTTCTCCCTTGGTAATTGTAGGTGCTTTTGAACGGATTAAACAGGTACTTTAAATAGATTTTTACAAGTATTTTATATTATAGGAAATTTGAAAAGCCACTTAGCCACTAACACTAACAAGGCTACAATAAATTCTTCCTCACATTTTTCTTTTGTATCTCACTTCACACAATCCATTTCCTCGTGACATTAATTTCCTTTTGTTCGTCATCGAACCTCTCCAGCCTTTCTCGATAAAAATTCGTCGAAGGCTTGCTTCTCGATATACTTGGAAGCACGTTGCTCTCCACCAAGGATAGCTGGAAACATGAATGCCGGATCAAGCGATGAACGGGGTGAAAATAACAGCATTACAGTTCCTTATGATTAATCGGATCGTTTGCATTCAGACTGTGTTTCTCATGATTTCTAACGTGAAACGAGGTGAAGATTCTTCAATAGCGATTTTTAATACCGATTCAAAGAGATACTCGGTCGAGTTATTGCGTAAAGTGCATCAATGAGAGATGTACAATTGCTGGGTTTGATACGATTCAATGAGTTTTATTGATCTTTTGTAATAACGATGACTATTGCAACTGATTATTCACTATTTTGTATTATATTTATTAATAATGTATTCATGTATGTTAAAATAAAGTTTAAACTTAATTTTATAATAAAAGTTACGTCATCGACTGTTTACTGTAACTGATCGTCCACCATTTTGCACAACTACTCATCAAATATTCATGTAGTAGCTACACAAAAGTTTAAACATAAAATTGCTATGTCACAAGTATTATTTTGTATCATTCCTTCAAGTCACTGAACCTCAAATTTATTCAAGTTATTTTATTAAGTCTTGCTTTTAACTTCGACTGTTCACTGTAACTGATCGTCCACCATTTTATATTACAACCATTCATAAAATGTTCATGAAGTATCTACATAAAAAGCACGACTTCTGATACATCACAGATATTATTGAAACATTTACAATCATTTATCAAAATCATTTATATCATCAAATAATGTAAACATCCCTATATTCCTTAATTTATAATTCCATAAATGTCCAACAACAACCTAAACATTCGATTCTCCAATTTTCAATCTAAAACTTATCTACTCGTTCTAATCAAAGTCTACCGTTGCATTTACGATGTTTTCGTCGACCAGTCCCCAGTTTTCATAAGGTTACCGTTATGCTGTCTTTTGTATGCCAACGACATCCGCTCGCGTCACCGGAACCGACGGTGTATCAGACTCGATTCGAAGAATTATGCTCCCGATGCGGTATAATTATATTCGTAATCGACGTAACCGTGTGGGTCTTTACAACCTTTTATTTATGGCCGATGACACGACACTTCGCAGCCGATAAATCATTCATCTAAACGGTGCAGGGATTGCGTATGGACGATGCCGAATCATTATTCCGCCTTTTATCGAGCTGGCAGATCTCGTTACGGATATGGATTTAGCGAGTTCAATGCACGCGAAGCATTATTCTAGAGTCTTCCACTTCGTTTCGTTGCACTCCGTCTTAGCAAATCTGTGTTTCGTGTTTATTACGAGGTTGTGAATTTTTGAGGAGGTTTTTTAGGGATGTGGTACTTTAATTGTGGTACTTTCTGGGTTTCTCAAAGTTTCAAGCTTGAGAAATTTCACTCTTCCCAAATCCCAATCTGCTAAATTGCAATCTCCCCAAATTAAAATCTTCCCAAATTTCAATCTCTTTACACTTCACTCTTCTCAAATCCCAATTTCCCCAAATTCCCAACTCCCCCAAATTCCCCAAATTTCCAAATACCACTCTCCCCAAATTCCACACTTTCCAAATTCCACTCTCCCCAAATTCCCCAAATTTCCAAATTCCACTCTCCCCAAATTCCACCCTTTCCAAATTCCACTCTCCCCAAATTTCCCAAATTTCCAAATTCCACTCACCCCAAATTCCCCAAATTTCCAATTCCACTCTCCCCAAATTCCCCAAATTTCCAAATTCCACTCTCCCCAAATTCCACCCTTTCCAAATTCCACTCTCCCCAAATTCCCCAAATCTCCAAATTCCACTCTCCCCAAATTCCACCCTTTCCAAATTCCACTCTCCCCAAATTCCCCAAATTTCCAAATTCCACTCTCCCCAAATTCCCCAAATTTCCAAATTCCACTCTCCCCAAATTCCTCAAATTTCCAAATTCCACTCTCCCCAAATTCCACCTTTTCCAAATTCCACTCTCCCCAAATTCCACCCTTTCCAAATTCCACTCTCCCCAAATTCCACTCTCCCCAAATTCCAAACTATCCAAATTCCACTCTCCTCCAATTCCAGTCTCCAATATTCCAATCTCCCCAAATTCCAATCTCTTCAAACTTCACTCTTCCCAAATCCCAATCTCCCCAAATTTCCAAGTTCCCTAAATTCCCCAAACTCTCCAAATTCCACAAATCCCACAAATTTCTTCAAATTCCCCAAATTCCCAAACTTGCTAAATTCCTCCAAATCCCAAAATTCCCAAATCCCTAAATTTTCAAACGCAAACCAAGCAGCATAATAAACCATGCCAACGTCGAATTGCATAAGCGGTACTGAACGCGTTAGCAGAGAGGACTGTTGCCCGGAGATTGAAGATGAAACGGGGTGCACAGACGACCCGACATGCTTTTATCTGGTTCGGTGCATCGTTCGCCCCAGTCACAAGAGTGAAAGTCGAGTGCTATGTTGAACGCTCATCGTTCAGCAGCATCCGAAAGCTGCACCTTGGCTTCTGTACTTATTATAGTATGCACGATTTACGATCTCGTCGATGATTAATAATTTCGTGTAACATCTTTCGGGACGTGTCCTTAATTTTCTACATGTCATGTATATTCAAGTATATGTGTACAACGAGGCTAAAATGTTATTACTATACTTTGTTTTCTTTTTTGGAAATAAGTTTGATGGATGATGAAGAGTTTTGGGTTTGAGAAATTTGGAAGGTTGGGGTTTTTAATATTTTGGGAGTTGGAGAGTTTTAAGGTTAAGGATGAGAGTCTTTTGGAGAGTTAGAAATTTGGTAATTTGAGGAGTGGATAATTTGAGAAGTTGAGAAGTTGAGATGTTCTAAGTTTGCAAATTTACAAACTTCTAAACTTCCAAATTTCCAAATTTCCAAATATTCAAATCTTCAAATTTCTTACATTTCAATCCACAGATTCCCAAATTTCCAATTTTGCGAATTATCACGCCCCAAATTTCCACATTTCTAATTTCCAAATTTCCTAACTCTCAATCCCCCAATTTCCAAACTTCTGAATTATCACGCCCCAAATTCTCACATTTCCAATTTCGTCAATCCCCAAATTCCCAAATTCCCCAACTCTCAATCCCCAAATTTCCAAATTTCCGAAATATCACGCCCCAAATTCTCACATTTCCAATTTCGTCAATCCCCAAATTTGCAAACTCCCTAACTCTCAATCCCCAAATTCCCAAATTCCCCAACTCTCAATCCCCAAATTTCCAAATTTCCGAATTATCACGCCCCGAATTCCCACATTTCTAATTTCGTTAATCTCCAAATTTGCAAACTCCCTAACTCTCAATCCCCAAATTTCCAAATTCCCCAACTCTCAATCCCCAAATTTCCAAATTCCCCAACTCTCAATCCCCAAATTTCCAACTTCCCCAACTTCTCACTCCCCCAATTTCCAACTTCCCCAACTCTCACTCTCCAAATCCCCAAATCACCCCACTAAATCTCCACTACATCACATCCAATCAACCACAAAAACCCCAGCAGTTCCAATCCCTTTCAAATTTCAGCACCTATATAATTTCTATTGTATCCGTAACGGTTCAATCATCTTATATTTCAATAACAATATGGATCGTGACTCGGATTTCGTGCAGCCGACATTGTAGTAAATACCCGGAGTTCATTAATCAGCATCGTTACACAATGCGTTTACGTCATAGTTATCCTGTACACAACGCCTCGCAACATAACGTCTCACTCGCGAAATATTACGATGTCGCGATCGATAGGCATTAAACCAGCGAAAAGAAACAGAGACGGGGGCGTGCGGCGCGTAAAAGTCATCAGACGTTTCTTTGGCGCGGGTGAAAGAGGGTGGCCGAGGTTGTTGACACCGGGTTATAGTACTTGCTTAAGTTCCTTGAACGTTTCGACGTCGGCGGCACGTTGCTCTGAGAATGCCGATCAGAGAGAAGCTCCTCCCTGAACGCGGTTTGCATTTCTATTTCGCGTTTCCTTCGCGATCATGTAGCCCGATATCAACGCTAACATTGTACCATTGTATTGAAACGACCGGTACCCGTCATTTCACGCGCTATCTTTCTTCCTTGGATCATGCTAATTTCCAGGGTATTCTTTTCGGATTCTCGTCGTAATAAGTGGGTTATGGCATGCGATTTTTGGTTTAAATAGAGAGGAGTTTACGCTGGTAATGGATATGAAAATTTAGGGATTGTGCTGTAGTATTTGGGATTTTCTTTTCTATGCGGATTAATGCAACGTGTGGTAATTGAGCCGTTCAGTGCACACATTGATTAACTCCATTTTTTGAAACATCGTAAATTTAAGTGTTAAAGCATTTGGTATAGTCATAACTTTTTCTATTTATAATAATTTAAGATTTTTCAAAAAATGGAGTCAATCAATGTGTGCACTGAACGGCTCAATTCTACGCATAGTTATCCAACGCGTAGTAATCCAACGCATCGTAACCTAGCGTGCGGATATCCAACCGTAGTAGTCCAGCGCGTGGATATTCAACGCGTAGAAATCCAACGCGCAGTAATGCAACGCGTGGTAATTCTACGCGTAGTTATCCAACGCGTAGGAATCCAACGCGTAGTAACCCAGCGTGCAGATATCCAACCGTAGTAGTCCAGCGCGTGGATATTCAACGCGTAGAAATCCAACGCGCAGTAATGCAACGCGTGGTAATTCTACGCGCAGTAATCCAACGCGTAGTAACCCAGCGTGCAGATATCCAATGCGTAGTAATCCAGCGCGTGGATATTCAACGCGTAGTAATCCAGCGCGCAGGAATGCAACGCGTGGTAATTCTATGCGGAGGAATCCAACGCGTAGTAATCCAATGCGTAGTAACCCAGCGTACGGATATCCAACGCGTGGATATTTAACGCGTAGTAATCCAGCGCGTGGATATTCAACGCGTAGTAATCCAACGTGCAGATATCCAACGCGTAGTAACCCAGCGCGTGGATATTCAACGCGTAGAAATCCAACGCGCAGTAATGCAACGCGTGGTAATTCTACGCGTAGGAATCCAACGCGTAGTAACCCAGCGTGCAGATATCCAACGCGTAGTAATCCAGCGCGTGGATATTCAACGCGTAGAAATTCAACGCGCAGTAATGCAACGCGTGGTAATTCTACGCGTAGGAATCCAACGCGTAGTAACCCAGCGTGCAGATATTCAACGCGTAGTAATCCAGCGCGTGGATATTCAACGCGTGGATATTTAATGCGTAGTAATCCAGCGCGTGGATATTCAACGCGTAGTAACCCAGCGTGCGGATATCCAACGCGTAGTAATCCAACGCGTAGTAATCCAGCGCGTAGTAATCCAGCGCGTAGTAATCCAACGCGCAGTAATGCAACGCATGGTAATTCTACGCGTAGTAATCTAACGCGTAGTAACCCAGCGTGCAGATATTCAACGCGTAGTAATCCAACGCGTGGATATTTAACGCGTAGTAATCCAGCGCGTGGATATTCAACGCGTAGTAACCCAGCGTGCGGATATCCAACGCGTAGTAATCCAACGCGTAGTAATCCAGCGCGTAGTAATCCAACGCGCAGTAATGCAACGCATAATAATTCTACGCGTAGTAATCTAACGCGTCGTAATGTAACGCGTAGTAACCTAACGTTCGGATATCCTCTAAACAACTACACTGCCACAACGCGACGGATGAGTCTTTTGAGCAAAAGGAAAGCCGTGAGTCGAAAACTGGGGGACACTTAAAAGTCCTATCGCGCAGAGTTCAGAGAGAAAACCGTTTGAACGCTTCGCGGAATAAAATAGCCGGATTCTCGCGAAAGGGAAAAGACGTGCCAGGCAGACAGACTGACAGACAAACCCGCGGATTTACGGACGGAACGTGAATATCTGGGCTGATTTCGAAATCGTTACGAGAACTTTCTTCGAACGGATCGTCTATAGGGAAACTTGCGGATCGGAGCTTCGTTAATTGTCTTTGCCTCGGATTATGGAAATTTTCCTTCGGAATGTCTTAACGAGCTATCCTATTGTTCTCTTTTTCTCTCTTTCGTTGAATGTTTTTACATACTTTTAACATACACAACATACTTTTTTTTTTCTCGATTTTAGTTAATAACACCTTTCGTATGTTCATAAATCATGTGTAGTTTTAACACGTTCGAGTAACGCGATATTATAGGTGATTGCTTGTAGGTTTTGTAATTAAAAAGAAGGATAAAATGTGGAAAATTTACTTTCGAATGGGTGTACGTTCTTTGTATGACTAGTTTTTGATGTTCCAGTACATTCATACATTTATAATGTGCACAGAAATTATTTATTTAAACAATTCTTACCATAGTAATATAACAATTGAACATGTTAGATGATGAATAAATTTTGTTCTATGATGATTACAAGTATTTTATTATTTTATTATTTGTTTTTTAAATGAAAGTTAAGGAAAGTATGAACATAAATGCAGTTAATTCAATTTGCCAATCTTCCACATTACAAATTGCACAATCAGCAAAGTTACAAATATTTCACTTTGCAATCTAATAAATTTTGAATTACATAAATTGAAATATTTTTGTGAGAATGTAGAAGTACCTTTGGTATCCTAATGCTTTTGTCGAGTCAACTTTCAACGAAATGATTTAGAAACTCTTTTGCATCGAAAAGGTTAACGAATGTCCGAATTTATATTCCACGTTTCACGTCCCTGCAATTCTATTTCAGTATCTCGAAATCGTGCAGCAGTCTGTTATAAACGTATTATAATGAGAAACCATTAGATCTCATGCTCGATTAGTCAAATGGAAAGGGGAATCCTCGCGAACGAAGTCAATGTATTCAGAATCAGTGCGGTTATAGTGGATGCACTCCGCTGATGCGGCAAACCATTTGCTAACTCGTTTCGCGATGATATTATAACAACGCTTGAGAATAAAAATTCGTATTGCACTCGATGACAATTGAAACTGTCCGATGTCGTTGGACATCGATTTCTATGTTATTGTCACGCGAAACATGTTAATCGACGCTCGTAAAACATTATGTAAGATTTTACAACGCGTTAGAAGTATGCTCGTTATGTCACGTGTAGTGTAATGCACGCATACGTGAATATAATACTTTAAGCGTGATGAAACAATGCATGGCTTGTACTATGTTTGATAATTTGTGTAATTTCATGCTTTCAATTCGTTTGTTATGAATAAATGCATAATATGGCATGTGTCATATTTCCACAAGTTGTATTACCACGCGTTATATTGCCACGCGTTGTATCACCACGCGTTGGATCACCACGCGTTATATCGCCACGCACCGTATCACCACGCGTTGTATTACCACGCGTTATATCGCCATGTACTGTATCTCCACGCGTTGTATCACCACGTGTTGAACCAACACGCGTTGTATCACCATGCGTTATATCGCCACGCGCCGTATTACCACGCGTTATATCGCCACGCGTTGTATCACCACGCGTTGAATCACCACGCGTTGGACCACCGCGCGTTCTATCACCACGCGTTGGACCACCACGCGTCGTATCACCACGCGTAGGACCACCACGCGTTATATCGCCACGCGCCGTATCACCACGCGTTATATCGCCACGCACCGTATCTCCACGCGTTGTATTACCACGCGTTATATCGCCACGCGTTGGACCACCGCGCGTTGTATCACCACGCGTTGGACCACCACGCGTTATATCGCCACGCGCCGTATTACCACGCGTTGTATCTCCACGCGTTGTATTACCACGCGTTATATCGCCACGCGTTGTATCACCACGCGTTGGACCACCGCGCGTTGTATCACCACGCATTGGACCACCACGCGTTATATCGCCACGCACCGTATCTCCACGCGTTGTATTACCACGCGTTACATCGCCACGCTCCGCATCACCACGCGTTGCATTACCACGCGTTGTATTACCATGCGTTATATCGCCACGCACCGTATCTCCACGCGTTGCATTACCACACGTTATATCGCCACGCACTGGATCACCACACAGTGCCCTACCTCGCGTTATATAACCACGCGTTATATCACCACACATTGCTTCATCACGCATTGTATAACCACAAGTCATATCATTTTTCATTAGATCCTTATATACAATATTTCTTCGCATTGTATCGCCACGTGTATTACTATACATTATATCGCCGAAAGTCATCCTAATCTCTTATTACCGTCACAATTTGTCACGTAATAAAGTTAATTATTCCTCAAACAATGAATCGAATAAATCTGATTAAACTTTTCCTGACTCGTTGCACTCAATGAAGCTAATTAACTGCAAAAAAATAACGCAACAATGAATGTGAATTATGAGATGATTGCGAGTAAAGTACCTAATTCCCACGATTTAAGTAGCAACTCCCGGTGTATCGCTGTTTAGTACTGTCAACGTTACTTTCCTTGTTAAATAACAATTATCGGATCGATTATCTCACGATGTTGATTCAAGGATATATGTTAGCAACAAAATTCGCCTGGAGTGTTGGCTCGGTAACGGGACGAGATTTACGATAAGATGTAGGTGAACGCATAACTTTAGCCTAAAGGCTTGTTTCTCAACTTTAGCGGTTTGCTTTTAGCAAATCTTCTGGTGCTCTTTTTGATAGAGTAATGAGGTTTACTTTCGAAAGGGAAAGAATGTAAATTTCCTTAATGTTATACAGTATGTGCTATAATAATTTTGATGCAATTATATCGACTTATTTTATGACTTATTGTATTGTAATTACTGCTTCGCATTAAGTACTACAATATAATAATTATAAAGCAATAGCATGATACTGAATGGCACTAATATTTTGTATTAAATAACATAACGTTACATATTGTATATTATATAAAATATTAACAATACGTGTTGAATATTAAAATAATCAAGCACTAATTGTACTCCCACGTGATAACAGTAGTTCGTGTCGAGTACGCGTTTAAAACAGAATATTAAGTACTCACATTTACTATGATCTGATCGCAAAACTATTTCTGTGATCAGACGTATACACAAGCGGACTTAATGAATATAAATAGTTATACCCGTTCTAAGTAAACCGTTGCTACACCTTGGTAACCATAGTTCCACGTATCACGTACTTACGTGTCTGTTTCCGTATTCCGTCACGTCACCGTAAAACAGTTACTGCGATCGTGACAAATTCGTAACGCCGATCAAAATAAAAAAACAATCTATCTTTTCTAAGGCCCTTGTAATTTCATCCATCACCATTCACCAAGCATATACGTTTCAATGAAGCTTAACAAGTGTACAACAACGGTGTACCATGGAATCTGATCATGTGGATAATTAGAGAAATCACGAATTGAAGTATTGCGTAAGCTTAAGCAATACTATTGAGAGCAATTAAACTCGAAACCTGCTTTAGATTTCACTTTGGTGAGATTACAATCGGATGAATGTGTTAGACTTGCTCTTGAATTCGGGGAAATTTCAATTATGGAACTTTTGGGTGATAAGAGTTTGGGGGTTTGGGACTTAGGGAGTGTTGGGGATTGAGAGATTTGGAATTTGGGGAGATTGGGACTTTGGGAGATTGGGATTTGGGGAGATTGGGATTTGGGGAGAGTGGGATTTGAGGAGAGTGGAATTTGGGGAAATTGGGATTTGGAGAGAGTGGGATTTGGAGAGGGTGGAATTTGGGGAGAGTGGGATTTGGGGAGAGTGGGATTTGGGAAGATTGGGATTTGGGGAGAGTGGGATTTGGGGAAAGTGGGATTTAGGGAGATTGGGATTTGGGGAGAGTGGGATTTGGGGAGAGTGGGATTTGGGGAGAGTGGAATTTGGGGAGAGTGGAATTTGGGAAGATTGGAATTTGGGGAGATTGGGATTTGGGGAGAGTGGGATTTGGGGAGATTGGGATTTGGGGAGAGTGGGATTTGGAGAGATTGGGATTTGGGGAGATTGGGATTTGGGGAGAGTGGGATTTGGAGAGATTGGGATTTGGGGAGAGTGGGATTTGGAGAGATTGGGATTTAGGGAAATTGGAATTTGAGGAGATTGGGATTTGGAGAGATTGGGATTTGGGGAGATTGGAATTTGGGAAGATTGGGATTTGGGGAGATTGGAATTTGGGGAGATTGGAATTTGGGGAGATTGGAATTTGAGGAGATTGGAATTTGGGGAGATTGGGATTTGGAGAGATTGGGATTTGGGGAGAGTGGAATTTGAGAAGATTGGAATTTGGGGAGATTGGGATTTAGAGAGATTGGGATTTGGAGAGAGTGGAATTTGGCGAGATTGGGATTTGGAGAGTTTGGGATTTGGAGAGATTGGGATTTATGAAGATTGGGATTTGAGGAGATTGCAATTTGGTTAAATTGGAATTTGAGAAGATTGGGATTTGATAAGATTGCAAGTCCACCAAAATTCCACTCAAACCCACAAAAATGAATAACAATCCATTAAGTCCTCTCCTCGCATAACAATCTGCCACAAATATAAATCCCCACATCCAAATATGGCCGACAGTCCTGAAAGAATCGCACGTGTACGCTTTCGTTCGAACTACATCAAGGATTAATGCTTGCGTGCACGAAATAGCTCGGAGAAAAATCCTCAACATCCTCCTCGCGATCCGATTCGCGTATTCGCACCTCGATCATCGTCATTAGCTCATTAGGCACCGCGAATTCCTAATATCCTCGGATCACGACAAGAGAAAGCTAGCACGCTTGTTCGAGAACAAGAGCAAACGAACCGCATACACGCCTTTCCAGTGTATGCAAAACGAGCAACAACTCTCGATTCCTATTTTCACCCCGCTTTTCCCGCCGCTTTTTCACGCCGAAGCACGCCGGTGCGTTTCTTGGAGCGCGCGAAGCGTATCGACGGCCGATTTACCGGTCGCGAGCCGGTACGCGTTATTTTTGATCCGATCGCGGAAGAAATACGTCTAAATATATATTCGATACTCGACGGCCGATTAGCCGACCGCGTTACACGATCACGCGCTTGATAATTGTCCGCTCGATAATCGTATGAGCGAGAGACATAGCAGGCCCATGGATACCTGGGGAATATCTAGGGCGCAGCGAAGTGGTTCTCCTTGGACAACCGATGCCGCATTCCGATCCATGCATCTCCAGTCGGTTCTCTTTTCCAATCTTTTTCACTATCTTTTCCTTACTTTGCTGGATTTCAGAAATACGGTGGATAATAATAATAAGATACGAAGGATAATAGGATATTTATTATCGGATAATTAAATGGAAATAATGAGAAGAAATATAAAGGACTTCACTATGTGTAGTTTAACTTTAACCCTTCTCTCGGTTTCTCACAATACGATACCACACTTCAAGAGTACATCACATTGTTTCTTTCTGTAGATTTTCGGTAGCGAGGATCTTAAAAAGACACTCGTGTTCTCTTATGTTCGATTGGTTTCAAGCTTCATTCCCAATCATGTTCACTTCGTTCCAAGCTTCATTCCAAGCTTGTCATTCACACCATGCACCCATGCCATACGACTACGCAGTTCACATACACACACGCCACATATGGAGTGCAGACATGATAACATTTTTGGGGTTGCAGAAATTATAATATTCTCAGGTTCTATGGTTACTTCAAGAATTATGAAGTTCAAGTATTTTCAGCTACCATTTGAGGTTCTATGGTTTCTTCAAGAATTATGAAGTTCAAATATTTCTGGCTATCATTTGAGGTTCTATGGTTACTTCAAGAATTATGTAGTCCAAATGCCTTCAGTTAGCATTTAAGGTTCTATGGTTTCTTAAAAAATTATTAAGTCCAAATGTCTTCAACTACCATCTGAGGTTCCATAGTTTCTTCAAGAATTATGAAGTTCAAGTATTTACAGCTACCATCTGAGGTTCTATGATTTCTTCAAGAATTATGAAGTCCACATATCTTCAGTCACCATTTGCTTCAACAGTTCCAAATTTAAATAACACGAAACAGTGAACATTTTCAGCTCTAAAATTCAGCAAAAATAAAGTTAAAAAATTTCAAAGTTTGATAATTTTTCTACAACAAAGCTTCTGAACATTTCAAGTCTTTAACCCTCGAGGTTCCAAAACTTCATAATTTGAAAGACTTCAACAAAACCCTAAAATTAAAAGTTTGTTAAGTTAATAAAATGTATTTATTTAAAATAAAATTCTGAATATAAAAGGAAGTTGTTGGAAGATAAATAGGCAACGTCTTCTAGTTTCATCTAAGAGTCAGCCATATTGTAGGAGGCATATTGATCAAATACTTATCCAATCACTTTCATCGAATCCTAAGTTTTAACTTAATATTCCATAAGTGCCATTTTGCGGCACTTCTCTGTCATCAGATCGTGTTAGACTTTCTACGTTTCGAAATTGATCATTGTTTGCTATAACTGGCAACCAGCCATTTTCTATTAAAAACGTTGATGAAAGGTTTGTGTAATCATTTTCATCTACCTTTCAACTTCGAGTGTATAAAACTAGATACGTTATACGTGCTGTTTTTCAGTACCTTTCTGTTGTCGAATCTTGTAAGACTTTCATGTTGCATTTATTAATTTAATTTGATCATTTGAAAGTTTCATAAAGATTAAATAATATATTAGACATAAAAATTAAAGACTTAGAAATTTGTAAATCAGCACGTTTGTAAATTTGCAACTCAGATATAAATTTAATTTGATCACTTGAAAAATTCATAAAGATTAGACAATATATTAGACATAAAAATTAAAGATTTAGACATTTGTAAATCAGCACGTTTGTAAATTTGCAACTCAGATATAAATTTAATTTGATCACTTGAAAAATTCATAAAGATTAAACAATATATTAGACATAAGAATTAATGATTTAGACATTTGTAAATCAGCACGTTTGTAAATTTGAAACTCAGATATAAATATAATTTGATCACTTGAAAAATTCATAAAGATTAAACAATATATTAGACATAAGAATTAATGATTTAGATATTTGTAAATCAGCACGTTCGTAAATTTGAAACTCAGAAAAATAAATCATCACAACTGCAAATTTGAAACTCAGAAATAAATAAAAAAATGTATAAATTCAGTTACATAACCGTTCGCATCAAATATTCAGTAACCTAAATCTCCCATCTAGATAATACTCGTTGCGATGCCTCTATTACTATCGCTATAATTGCTCTCATGATGCACGTATTTTATAACAACCCACGATGTATTTTAATAGCGCGTTCGAAAGAAAGAAGGAAGAAATAGGAATCACGTAGAAAAGAAAACAGTTTTACGTTAATGCGCGCTTCGTTCCAAGAATCGATTTCACACGACGCTTATTCTTGATGCAAGATCGTGGGATTATCGCAACAATTCGCCCTCGATTAATCAATCTTCCACGTATTCACGGCATTACACACGATTTATGCAGTTATTACTTAACGTAAAGAGCTTTTCTCATGCAGCTAGAATCGTAATTTCTTTTAAAGTAGCTGTTCAACCACGGAAAACCTACACTAAGTTCCTCGACACACGAGCTAGCTAATCGTTACGTTCATTAATCCCTCGTGCAACAGGGTCTTTTCGGCCTCCAGTTTCTTGGGACGAAAAATTCGTGTCACGGTCGCGCAATTTAATTATTCCGGTAATTTATGACCGGGGCAGCGATGGGCGAATTGTGGGCCATTGCAGTGATTTTAAACTTTCTGATTTTTTAAGTTTTATTTGGGTATTTGGGGGTTTGAGTTTATGGGTTGATTATTTGGATTTTTGGAAATTTGGGAATTTGGGGATTTGGGGACTTAGGGAGGTGAGAATTTAGGAATTTGGGGATTTGAGGACTTGGGGATTTGGGGATTTGGGGATTTGGGGATTTGGGGATTTGGGGATTTAGGGATTTGGGGATTTGGGGGATTTGGAGATTTGCGGATTTGGGGAAATTGGGGAGTGTTGGACCTTGTGAGTATTGGGATTTGGGAGTATTGGGATTTGCAAGTATTGGGATTTGGGAGTGTTGGACCTTGGGAGTATTGGGATTTGGGAGTGTTGGAATCAAATTGGGGTCCAACCAATGTTGGACCTTGAGAGTGTTGGACCTTGGAAGTGTTGGACCTTGGGAGTATTGGGATTTGGGAGTGTTGGACCTTGGGAGTGTTGGGATTTGGGAGTGTTGGACCTTGGGAGTATTGGAATTTGAGAGTGTTGGGATTTGGGAGTGTTGGACCTTGGGAGTATTGGAATTTGGGAGTGTTGGGATTTGGGAGTGTTGGACCTTGGGAGTGTTGGAATTTGGGAGTGTTGGACCTCAGGAGTATTAAACCTTGTAAGTGTTGGACCTTGGGAGTATTGGGATTTGGGAGTATTGGGATTTGAGAGTGTTGGGATTTGGGAGATTGGGATTCGAGGAGATTGGGATTTGGGGAGAATGGAGATTTCGAGATTTAGGGATGTAGGAATTTTTGGGATTTGGAAATTTAGAGACCTCAGAGTGTAGTGACTTTGTCTTTCTTCACTTCGTAGTTATTTAACTACATTGAATGCATAACAGTGGTCATCCATGACCCCAATAGTAAGCAGCGTGTTAAGGACAGTAAGGAAATAGGAAATTAATATGAAATTGTTTAACACGGTTATTCGCTTGACAATATGCAAAGAGGTCATTCTCTTAGTATACTTGCTATTCAATTATGCTAATTCTTTGATGATTATCTTTGTCTACCATTAATGTCAACTTTTGCATAATATAACATAACGTGTACAATAATTGTAACTATTTTGTATTATAATATTCATAATATCCACTAATTTCCAAATTATCAAAAAGATTATTAAAATTATTATCATCCATTTTATAAACAATTTTCTTTATCATTTTAAACACTCTTCATAATTAATTTTTTTAAAAATCAACTTTCATGTCCTGTATCAATTATGTCACCACTATTGAAACATCAACTACTAAAAATGTATAATATAAAATACCCGAAGTAAGAAATTTACGATCAAAGTTATGCACATACTTAACATTTAACGAACGAAACTTTCTAAATAACACGTACCTAAAAATTTCTTAAAGGATGCATCCGACGCCATCTGATGCTGTTACTACCATCTCAACACTGTTTAAATTCCGCGCGTTTAATTCGCCATTCAAATTTCACCTCTTCGTGTTAAAAACAGCTACAAATAGAAGAGTGTCAACAAACGATGCTATAATTTTCAAAGTTAGATTTCTGGAGAAAACAACTTTTTGCTTGAAAAAGATAAAATATATCAAGCATTCTTTCGCTGTGATTCTGAGAAGCTTAAAATACTTGTTTGGATAAAAATAGTGTTTGCACGAAAGCGAATGCTTGTAGATGTGGATTAAAATGTTGCTACATAGTTTCTTGGCTAATAAATCTTGATATATTTTACCAATAGATAATGTTTTGATAAAAATGTTATTTTTGTGTTTTTGACGTTCAGAGCTTTATTTTCACTCTTTAATTGCAATAACTATGATTAAATTAGACTTGTAATAATTTTTTTTAAATTAGTAAGTGATCATATTTGACTAAATTATTAAATGTAGTAACTCGGACTATTTTAATAATAATAATAATTCTAACTAAATTAATACTTGTAATAATTTTGACTAAATTAGTAAGTGATCATCTTTGACTAAATTATTAAATGTAGTAACTCGGACTATTTTCATAATAATAATAATTCTAACTAAATTAATACTTGTAGTAATTTTGACTAAATTAGTAAGTGATCATCTTTGACTAAATTATTAAATGTAGTAACTCGGACTATTTTCATAATAATAATAATTCTAACTAAATTAATACTTGTAATAATTTTGACTAAATTAGTAAGTGATCATCTCTGACTAAATTAGTAAGTGCATCATTTTTGACTAAAAATATCTGACTGAATCAACAATCATAATTACAAACACAACTCCTTACAAAAACACAATTTCCATAACCAAGTACAAATTTCCAAAAAAATAATATTCAAAACAATTTTCTCTTCACGCCACAATTATTAAGAAAATACGATCCAAACTACTGTATCTGACCTTACAGTGAAACGTACCTTTGCCGCTTCGTCCCGATGCGTTTATGGTGCCAGAAGGTGAATTACGCAACGACATATTATATGCATGTTCCTCTCGCCTCGCCTGCCATAAGCAACTCAGCTGTGCGTATTCGCGGTAAGGTTAAACTCCAGTGACATTTTGGACGACTTTCACCGTTCCAATCGACGAGTGGAATACTGCTTTCTTCGTCTTTTCGTCTCGAGATATGGCTCCGGATTAAACGAACTCGTCTCTCCGTTTGTTCATAAACAACCGTGACCATTCATTTCATTTCGTATCTCGGTACATGATGCTACATTTACTTCTCAATTCATTTCTTTGATTTTATGCTTTGTCATTGTGGTATCGCTTTATGGATTTATTTTATTTATTAATTTTTGTGAAATTATAAATTATATTTGGTTAGAATTTTATTTATTGTTTGTCTGATTGATATTCACATTCACATTAATATCAATTTTTATGGAATTTGAATTGTACTTATTAAGTTTGATGAAATTATAAATTCCCACGTTTTCCAATTGCTACATTCCCTAATTCCCACATTCCCCGATTCCCACATTCCCCAATTACAACATTCCCCAATTTCCACATTCCCCAATTCCCATATTCTACAATTCCCATATTCCCCAATTCCCACATTCCACAATTCCCACATTCCACAATTCCCACATTCCCCAATTCCCACATTCTCCAATTCCCACATTCCCCAATTCCTCAATTCCCACATTCCCCAATTTCCACATTCCCCAATTCCTAAATTCCTCAATTCCCACATTCCCCAATTCCCACATTTCCCAATTCCCACATTCCCCAATTCCCACATTCCCCAATTCCCACATTCCCCAATTCCCACCTTCCCCAATTCCCACTTCTTACAAGTCCTCCTTACCTGTTCAAATTTGACAATGGATAATAAAAGTCCCAACACAAATTTCAATTTCTAAACCACCAGCTACCTGGCAGTATTTTGTAATCCCACTCGCTAGAATTCTTGCTAATGAGTTGTCACCTAGGAAGTAAGTAGTTACGTCCCGTTCGCAATCAGCCACGTAAGAATTTCCTGAAACCGTCGCTCGAATAGAATGCAACGTAGGTATCGAGGCTAGAATTATTTGTATTAATCCTCGATGAAAATGCGCGCTTACGTGTGCAAATTATAAGTTACATAAATATCGACGGGGTCTTTCACTGGAAAGTAAACGCGCGATTACACCGCGCCTGTGTGAGTGTAAATATTTGTTTAAATACCTTCAGAACCCGTCGGTGACATTAAGGTAACCAGCTTCCGTGCGACAAGTTGAGGTATTTCGTTCGACGATATTATTTGATCGAAACACGAGGAGCTTATCGTTGAAAAGAGTAAGAGAAAGGGAAAGTGGCCTTCCATTTCTCAAGCGTCAAACGACTGTCGTTGACGCTGTCGACCTTGCCAGATGCCGATCGTTTTCTACGAGAAATACAGATCATCGTTGCAATGGTCGCTGGTCAAATTTGTCGATTTCTAGTTGTGTTTGAACAGCTTTGACAAGATGGGGTTCTTGGAATTGGGGGATTTAGATTTGGAGGAAATTGCTGATTGGAGAACTTTGGAATTGGGGATTTAGGAATTGGGAATTTAGGAATTGGGAATTTTGGAATTGGGAATTTTGGAATTGGGAATTTATGAATTGGGAATTTTGGAATTGGGAATTTAGGAATTGGGGAATGTGGGATTGGGAATTTAGGAATTGGGGAATGTGAGAATTGGGGAATGTGGGAATTGGGGAATGTGGTAATTGGGGAATGTGAGAATTGGGGAATGTGGGAATTAGAGAATGTAGGAATTGAGGAATATGTGAATTGGGGAATGTGGGAATTGGGGAATGTGGTAATTGGGGAATGTGAGAATTGGGGAATGTGGGAATTAGGGAATGTGAGAATTGGGGAACATAGTAATTGGGGAATGTAGGAATTGGGAATTTATAATCGGCAAATTTAGGAATTGACACAGAAATTAGGTAGCGAATGTCATTCCACATTTCATAACATATAAAAATGTATTACAAACAAATTACAATTGCTCGTAATAGAACATCAATAGGAGTTTCATCGTTGTGCAATGTTAAAATCCGAGCGAACAAAGAATGAGCAAGACGGTGGGCTGTGGTTAATGCGTTCCAGGAATTCGAGGAAAGTTTGCCCGAGCATGGCCCCTGCTGACAGAAAGACAGTCCCCTGGGGCTCCTCGGAACGTCTCTTTATTTTCCCAAAACCGGATTTTCAGTTCATGGTGTATGCACCGTTCCGATCCGTCCCTGTTGAGTCTATATATACTTCTGTTAGACGGCTACCTACCGGAGTTGCAAAACCTCCGGCAAGGTGACCTAGTTGTACCTTCGATCGAAGTAGGTTGGAGAACCTAAGGATCCAGTTGAGTTATCGCCAGATTGTTCCGTGTTTCGATTATGTTGCTTTAACTTCGTTCTTTTAATTTGAAGTTGACAATTATATTTTTAAATTTGTATATTTTCTTTTTTGTTTTTGGAATTATTTTTGTGGTACTTTGTAATATGATCAAGCTTTAATTTTAATTATAGATATGTTTAAAATTAAATGGTTCTACTTCTGAAGATTAATATTTTTTATCATATGTTATTAATATAGTAATGTTGTTAACATATGTTAATACATTTTTAAATATTTAGGTTCATATAAAATTTCTTTTCAGATTAACTGCTCTGATCTTATCTGATGAATTTTAACTTGACTGAGCTAATCAGATAGTTAAACCTAACCTAATGCAACCTTACTTCATATAACCTAACCTTATCTAATTTAATTTAACCTAACCTCACTTAGACTAATTCGTTTCCAATATACTTAAAAAGAATGTAACAACTGCTACTATTTGTATGTTCATCCAGGTTATTATATTACAAAACCAAGAACCAATCAGTTCCCAATGGTAGCTTCTAAAAATGTATTTAATTATACAACTTATGATATCACGACTGCTGCATCTCTTAACCTATAAAACCTAACCTACAAAAATAAATCTCATAACCTATAAACCAAGATGCAAATGACGTACACAAATAAACATCACACCCTATAAAACTAATGCAAATAACCTGTAAAACCGATGCCAATATCCTATAAAACTCATGCAAATAACCTATAAAAATCTGGGAACACCTCATAACCTATAAAAATCGGTGAACACCTCATAACCTATAAAAATCGATACAAATAACCTACAAACGTCCCTACAAAAACCGAGATAAAACAAAATTTCCAGCGAAAAGAATAAAAATTAATGGAATAATTTTCGAATAGAAGGCACAAGTTCTCCAATGGCTGTGCACGTGTGTGGCCTTTCTTTTAAATGGAACAGGCAGAACGCGTTTCTAAACAGGATCGCTGGCAAGTAACACGGACACAGAGGTAGAAAGGTAGGAAGAAAGGAACGGTTAGAGAAAGAGAGAATCCAAGGAATTCAAGTCACACCTAGAAACAATGACTTCCAAGAGATATTCGCCTTGCACCGAGCAGAAAAAAGAAAGAAATGCCGTGGAGGGGAATGCAATGGACGTAGGCGCGGAAACCCACGGAATCTTCCTTCGGTTGTCTTTTGCGCTTTTATTTAATCGCACAGACTCTTTGAATTGTTTGTGTTCGAGCTTATCAAGCGAAATCCTTGCGTACCTCGGTTCGCGTATTTTCGCGTGTGTCACGCACGAGAAATGCAGTTAGGACGCCCACATGGCTTCGCGGAAACTCGGCCCTGAAACAACGCGTGTTCCTTGACGGGTGCATGACCTGACTGCGTGCAAATGTTTTAGAATTATGCGAAATATTTCGAGTTTTCGTAACAGATCTGATACTTTTGATGCTAGAAGGATGAAAAAGGTTATGAAGATAGACGGTGGTATCTGTAGGATGTAGAGGGATGAGTTACAAGTATGACTCTACATATATTGCCGGGGGACTGTAGCTATTGGCAATGTGGGCAGAGGTCATTCAACAAGTTCATTTAACAGTGTTTCATTTAGTTTTTGCTGTAAAATTAATCGAAACTTTTTTTTGTGAATGAGATGATATAGCTGAATGAAAAGAGTAGAGCTTGCGTAAGAGTAAATATTCAGTGATTCTCAAACTGGTTTTCAAGTTTTGGTGCAAATTTATTTTGAGGTTCGTCAATTTACAGGTTTCTAAATTTTTATATTCTCAAATTCTCAAGTTTCAAATTTCTAAATTTCCCAATTCCTAAATTCCCCAATTCTCAAATCCCCAAATTCCAAATTTGTCAATTCCACATTTCCAAATTCCAAATCTCCCAATTCCACATTCCCAAATTCCAAATCCTCCAATTCCACATCCCCCAATTCCCAAATCCCCCAATTCCCAAATCCCCCAATTCCCAAATCCCCCAATTCCCAAATCCCCCAATTCCCAAATCCCCCAATTCCCAAATCCCCAAATTTCTAAATCTCCTAATTCCCAAATCCCCCAATTCTCAAATCCCCAAATTCCAAATTTCCCAATTCCACATTCCCAAATTCCAAATCTCCCAATTCCACATCCCCAAATTCCAAATCCCCCAATTCCCAAGTCCCCCAATTCCCAAATCCCCAAATTCCTAAATCTCCCAATTCCCAAATCCCCCAATTCCCAAATCCCCAAATTCCAAATTTCCCAATTCCACATTCCCAAATTCCAAATCTCCCAATTCCACATTCCCAAATTCCAAATCCTCCAATTCCACATCCCCCAATTCCCAAATCCCCCAATTCCCAAATCCCCCAATTCCCAAATCCCCCAATTCCCAAATCTCCCAATTCCCAAATCCCCCAATTCCCAAATCCCCAAATTTCTAAATCTCCTAATTCCCAAATCCCCCAATTCTCAAATCCCCAAATTCCAAATTTCCCAATTCCACATTCCCAAATTCCAAATCTCCCAATTCCACATCCCCAAATTCCAAATCCCCCAATTCCCAAGTCCCCCAATTCCCAAATCCCCAAATTCCTAAATCTCCCAATTCCCAAATCCCCCAATTCCCAAATCCCCAAATTCCAAATTTCCCAATTCCACATTCCCAAATTCCAAATCTCCCAATTCCACATTCCCAAATTCCAAATCCTCCAATTCCACATCCCCCAATTCCCAAATCCCCCAATTCCCAAATCCCCCAATTCCCAAATCCCCCAATTCCCAAATCCCCAAATTTCTAAATCTCCTAATTCTCAAATCCCCCAATTCTCAAATCCCCAATTCCCAAATCCCCCAATTCCACATTCCCAAATTCCAAATCTCCCAATTCCACATCCCCAATTCCCAAATCCCCAAACTCCAGAATCCCCAAACTCCAGAATCCCCAAATTCCAAAATCCCCAAATTCCCAAATGCCCAACTCCACCTCCCACACAAATCCCTCTCCACAAATTAACCTGCTACCATCCTACATAACAACTCTTTCAACTAACTTATAAACATAGCGTGAAGCCAGCAATTTGAAGTTGGCTATCGTTTCTAATTAATTGGTGTTACATAGTAACCGCACGGTATTCAGGAAAGTTACCAACCCCATGAAAAGGCCAGTAACAGAAAGATAAGCTACTTTTACTGTCAACTTTCATAGGCTACATTCATCCTACACTCCGATTTATATAATATTCGACTGTGTAAATTACAGTCGTTCCTAATGCAACGATTCCTAGTTGTTGCACTATCTTGATTCATGTTAAATATTCTCTGCTCGGTTTGAAAGTTTTAATTAATCAGAACCTGCAGTAGTTATTTTACGTATGTGCATAACTCATTGATAAGATGATTTTCTCATCCAATATTTATTGCATGTGTATATTTGAGAAAGTAGCTTATGTTGATAATTTATGTTGATTCTTTGTATTATGTATACATGAAGGATTATATGAATAGTAAAAATTATGTACATTAATAATTTTTAATAAAGATGTAAAATAACGATGAACATCATTAATAATGTTTTTAGTGTTTCAAGATTTGAGGGATATTTCGTGTTTTTTAAGATTTCTCTCAAAGTGATTTCTACAGTAAATTAATTATTACTTCGAGTATTTACTGAAATAATTTCTGTCTTTCATTCTTTGTGTCGTTTCATAATTTTAACACTTATCAAGTTTATAATTTATAATTGTATGTCTGTCGAGTTTAAAATTATTGTTATCTAGGTTTCCACTTTTCTGTCACTGATAATTAAAATTAATTTCATTGCATTTTTAGAAACTTATTGATACAAATATAATTGTAATCAGTGAATAACTTAATAGTTTCAATAAGTCAATAATATGTAATTGAAGGTTTATTGATTTTCTGTAATTCATTCTTGAGTTAATTTTTAATTTATCTCCACATGTGGTGGACAAGAGAAGTGTGTGAACCAAACACGTGTCTCCTGCACGTCTGAACGCATGAATCTAGCACGTTTCGCCGGTCGTAGCACGTAATCCACGTTGGTTTTCAAGTTTTATCGATTTCGAACCAGGAATATTAGCGTTGATTGGTTCTATGACGTAATCGAATAATCAACTTCCTCGTTCTATTTCGGCCATAATTACGTGATGTTCGAACGTTTCATTGTAATCCTAACTACAAGTCGAATCTTTCATCGAAATTAACATTTAACAAGACTTTCTCTATGAAAGATTATTGTTGTTCCTTTAATTTTACACTTTAATGATGTACTTTTACATAATTATAATTGCATTCCTAATTTTAATTCTTTAAAAATTGTATACATTGCAGTGGTTAAAATTATAGAATACGGAAAGTGAAAGATATTTTATGGAAGAAATGTTATGAAGAAAAATAGAATACTGTACTTTGATATTTGTTAACATTTAATTGAAATCTTCAAATCTTCAATTCTCCAAATTTCCAAATCTCCAAAGTTCCAAATTTTCAAATCGTCAATTCTCCAAATTTCCAAATCTCCAAATCTTCAAATCTTCAATTCTCTAAAGTTCCAAATCTTCAAATCTTCAATTCTCCAAATTTCCAAATCTCCAAAGTTCCAAATTTTCAAATCGTCAATTCTCCAAATTTCCAAATCTTCAAATCTTCAATTCTCTAAAGTTCCAAATCTTCAAATCTTCAATTCTCCAAATTTCCAAATCTCCAAAGTTCCAAATTTTCAAATCGTCAATTCTCCAAATTTCCAAATCTTCAAATATTCAATTCTCTAAAGTTCCAAATCTTCAAATCTTCAATTCTCCAAATTTCCAAATCTCCAAAGTTCCAAATTTTCAAATCGTCAATTCTCCAAATTTCCAAATCTTCAAATATTCAATTCTCTAAAGTTCCAAATTTTCAAATCTTTAATTTTCCAAATTTCCAAATTTTCAAATTTTCAATTCTCTAAAGTTCCAAATCTTCAAATCTTCGATTCTCCAAATTTCCAAATCTCCAAAGTTCCAAATTTTCAAATCGTCAATTCTCCAAATTTCCAAATCTTCAAACCTTCAATTTTCCAAATCTCCAAAGTTCCAAATCTTCAAATCGTCAATTCTCCAAAGTTCCAAATCTTCAAATCGTCAATTCTCCAAATTTCCAAATCTTCAAATCTTCAATTCTCCAAAGTTCCAAATCTTCAAATTTTCAAATCTTCAATTCTCCAACTTTTCAATCAAATCCTAAAAAATTCTTCAAATCTTCCAAAATTCTTCAAATTCCAAAAATACTAAAAGACATAAAATACATAAATAAATTTGTATCTATATCAATATAGTACACACAGGTGCCGTAATATAACATTACAAGCAATTTTCTCTTTCCTGAATTTATAATAACAGATAATAATAGATAAGTATTTTAAGCGTAGACAGTTTAAAAAGTAGAGTATCGGTACTCGCTCCGTTAATCTTTCCGTTTTCTCCTTAATGAGCATCGTAAAAGATGGCTGAAATTGCTTCTGCTCATCGCCGGTGATTTCATGAGAATTTAGAACGCCTCTTCTTTTCCTCTGTTGATTAGTATGCATTAGGGTACACGCGTTTCGTTCAAGTTCGCACAAAAGCACGTTTGTCGGGCGTGGCACCAAGAAAGCCGGGAAAGTGATATCTCTTTCCTGTCGGTGTGTTCTGTTCGATTCAGGAACGGATTGAGGTTACTTCTAACCCTGTTACTTCAACGACAGTGAAATTAATATACTAACTTTATATACTTTATTTATTTCAATCACTTCATCAATTTTTCTATTTCGAAGATATTCAATTTTTGGTTCAATCTTTTTTTTTTTCTTTTCATTTTAGTTCAATTTTTTTTTCTTTTCATTTCGGTTCAATTTTTTTTCTTCTTATTTCGATTCAATTTTTTTTTCTTTTCATTTCGGTTCTTCGCCATTTTTTCTTCTTCATTCTTCTTTTCAATTATTTTTCCTTTTATTTCTTTTTAAATTCTGTCGTATTTAGTAGGTGGAGTATTTATTTTTTGTAGGTAAAACAAGTCATTTTTTGTTTCAATAATTTTTAGTTTTATCTCTCTTTAAATGTAATGCTCTCTCATACTTATTATTAGGAGTATTCATTATAGTTATTCATTGCAGATAAAATAATTTATTCTTCATTTCAATAATATTTACTTTTAACACTCTTCAAATGTAATACTCTCATATTTATTTGGAGTATTTATTATATTTATTCCTTGTAGGTAAAATATATCATTCTTCGTCTCAATAATTTTTACTTTTACCTCTTCTTAAATGTAATACTCTCATATTTATTTTTTAAAGTGTTTATTATATTTATTCCTTGAAGGTTAAATAAATTATTCTTCATCTAAAAAATTGTTACTTCTATCTCTTATTAAAAATCCTCTCGCATGTATTACTTAAACAATTCATTATATTTGTTCCTTGCAGGTAAAACAAATAATTCTTCATTATAAAAATTGTTACTTCTATCTCTTATTAAAAATCCTCTCGCATGTATTACTTAAACAATTCATTATATTTGTTCCTTGCAGGTAAAACAAATAATTCTTCATTATAAAAATTGTTACTTTTATCTGTTTTTAAAAATCCTTCCACATTTATTGTTTAAACTATTCATTATATTTATTCATTGCAGATAACATAAATTATTCTTCATCTGAAAACTTGTTACTTCTATCTCTTTTTAAAAATCCTTCCACATTTATTGTTTAAACTATTCATTATATTTATTCATTGCAGATAAAATAAATAATTCTTCATCTAAAAAATTGTTACTTGTGTCTCTTCTTAAAAATCCTCCTACATTTATTCATTCAACATTTCATTATATTTATTCATTGTAGGTAAAATAAATTTTAATTCAAAAAAGCAAGTGTTCTAATAAGAAACATTTAACTTCCCTCATTTTTTAACAATGTTTTTAAAAATAATATTCTCGCGAGTGCGTCAGTAAGAAAGAATCTACCATTACGTAATTCCGAAATTTTACGATGCGGGTGAAACGTGAACTCGACTTTCGTGTTACTTTCGTTTCTAAACACTTTCCAAATTTTTACCAGATTTTTCTGGTTTTGCATGCTTTCTTCGGGTCGTAAAATTCGACTAGCAAATAATGTTCGAAAAACGCGGCGACAAGTTTGATCGACAAACGGAAGTCGAGGTTGGCGCTTCTTGTGCAAGGATAAAGAAATAGTCGATAGAGGAAAAAAAGAGTAATTCTATGGTTTCGTGTGGTAAAATCTATTTTTAGTAGATCCTGCGTAATATCCTTTCTCTTTGAATGAAATATGCTCTTATTCTGTTTTACGCTTTTGGAGAACGGGATGGTATGGTGTCGCGCTCTTATGGTGGAGAACGGAATTATTTAGTTCTTGCTTCTTTAGGTTCTCTGTTACCAGCTAGAAGATAACGGAGTTTTCTTACTTGATCATTACTACATTTTCTATATATTCTTTTACTTAAATTAAAAAAATTTTGTATTAGAACAAAGGAGTTACATTTATTTAAAATCTTAAAGTTTCATTAATATCAAAATTGAAATTGAAGTTTTTCAAGTTTTTCTTAAATTAATATATGGGGTGGTTTATTTTGATGGTGAATTCAGTATAAAGTCAAAGGAGGAAATTTTAAAAAACTTTTATACAATATTTATATAATATGTAGTCTTATAATTATACTTGAAAGAAGCAAATTACGATTTAAGCTTGTATCAAGTGCAGTTAATGGTTCATTTTAAATGAAGATAATTAAGAACAGATAATTTTGTAATTACTTGAAATTTAGCTAGTTTACTAACACTAATGTTATAAAAATTAGTACTTTTAATATTTTGTTCTAAAAATTTGGTACGAATGAAAGAGGAAAAGGATATTTGAAGTAAACTCAGATTGTAGGAAAAGTCGATGCTTTATTTAAGTAAAAATAGTTAGCGAATTTAATACAAAGCGTAAGTACTAACGGTAAGTGACTCGTTGATTAGCTGAAACAGAAAAGAGAAATATAATTTAATAGTTGTAATGCGTGGTTCTTGTTGAAAACAGTTAGCTTAGTTTTATATTTTTATGTTTAAATGAATTATGAGCCCGCTATATTGTAATTTCTACCTTCTAGTTTTTTAGTTTTTAAATTACTAAATTTACAGGTTCCTAAATTTGCAAATTACTGAGTCTCAAAATTCTTATATTCTATAATTTCTAAATTCCCAAAATTTTATATTTCCAACTTCGTAAATCCCCAACTTCCTAAATTCCCAACTTCTTATATTCTTAACTTCCTAAATCCCCAAATTTTTAAATTCTATAATTTCTAAATTCTCAACTTCCTAAATTCCTAACTTCCTAAATCCTCAACTTTCTAAATTCCCAACTTCCTAAATTTCTAATTTCCTAAATTCCCAACTTCCTAAATTCCCAAACTCCCAAATTCCCAACTCCCTAAATTCCCAACTTCCTAAATTCCCAAACTCTTAAATTCCCAACTTTCTAAATTCCCAACTTCCTAAATTCCCAAACTCCTAAATTCCCAACTCCCTAAATTCCCAACTTTCTAAATTCCCAACTTCCTAAATTTCTAATTTCCTAAATTCCCAACTTCCTAAATTCCCAACTTCCTAAATTCCCAACTTCCTAAATTCCCAAACTCCCAAATTCCCAACTCCCTAAATTCCCAACTTCCTAAATTCCCAAACTCTTAAATTCCCAACTTTCTAAATTCCCAACTTTCTAAATTCCCAAACTCCTAAATTCCCAACTCCCTAAATTCCCAACTTCTTAAATTTCCAACTTCCTAAATTCCCAGCTTCCTAAATTCCCAAATTCCCAAATTCCATAACTCCTCACTCTCCAAACTCCTAAAACCCCAAATACCTAAACTCCCAAACTTCCAAACCTCCAAATCCCAAATTTCCACCTTCTTAAACCCCACAACACCAAACCCAAAATTACCACCCTCACAAAATCACCTACCCTACCTAACCTACCTAACCTAACTCCTATACCCCACCCTACACATCTCAATAATCCCTACCCCCTATACCCCACCCTACACATGTCAATAATCCCTAACCCCTATACTCCACCCTACTCATCTCAATAACCCCTACCCCACCCCAACCCTCCCATAAACTACCAAAACCCACCATTTGGCAATAGAGAAGGGCTTGCAACTATCCGAAGGCCTGTCGTACGTCAATCCAGTCACGCACTGCACCAGCTGCGGCCTTCCGTTTCTGCAGACCACTACGTTCGTGCAAGCATCATTCAACCTATGCATATCTCCGTCGTTACAAGGAACCTTAGTCAGACTCGCAGGGATGCTTTGCAGCAATGTCCACGCGTTTTCAATTTCCTGTGGCGTATCCTGCACTCCTAGCAACTCTTTCTTTTGACTGTCGATTTCCAGTTGCGAGGCTACGGGTCTTTGGTTCCACGGATCTGGCTCCGCTTTGCTCAGCCAAGGATTGTTGGGATAAGATGGCGACGGTCCGTAAGATGGCGGCGAGGGTCCGTAAGATGGCTGCTGCGGTTGCTGCGGTTGTGAAGGAACGTAGGGTGGTTGTGAAGGAATATAGGGTGGCTGTGAAGGAACGTAAGGTGGCTGTGAAGGAATATAGGGTGGCTGTGAAGGAACATAGGGTGGCTGTGAAGGAACATAAGGTGGCTGTGAAGGAACATAAGGTGGTGACGTCGGATAAGTAGGCTGCGGAGGTAAAGAAGGTTGAACAGGTGACTGCGTCTGCGAAGGAACCGTCGGAAGCGTGGGTCCAGGAGTCGCTGCACCTTTGCAATCGACGTTGTATGGGTAGTCGCAGACACCCAGCAACTGTGAAGCAATAAATTACAGAAATGAGAGGCTGCATAAAGCAGACGTATAAGGCATGCACGGGGAGAAGACGCTACTCCTAAAATGGCGAGTCTAGCGGGCTCATTAGCATAGCCTGCAAACGTGTTCTTAGACTTTAACGGACTACAGTTTAGCAAGATACAAGCTAGATGCTTCAAGACTCTTCTGAACAAGAACGTTCTCTATTTCAATTCTTAAAACAGTAAATTATATAGTTTATTTCAAAATTGAAGCGTAAATTGATGAGTAAAAATTGATTTAATAAATTTAATTTTAAAATGAAGTTAAAAAATGAATAAATGACTGAACATAAAAAGGATGTACAAATTAATTCTTTATCTTGATGAAAATATACCTGGATTTCAAGAAGAGCTTCTTGAAAAATTGTGCAAGTTATAGAGTTTGAAACTTGTGGAGATCATTTGAACGTTTTAGTAGTGTAGTATTAAAAATGATGAAGTTTGATCAATTTTACAAATCAAAATTATTTTACTGACTCTTAAGGGTTAACCTTAGTCTAAATGTTTTTTTTTTAATATAATAATTGAATATTTCAAACACAAGCAAAAATGAATACATAATTTGTACTCTTTATAACGAATGAATTAGAACTAATTTGTAGTATTGGTAGTAGTACTACTTCTACTTAAGAGCTAGTAGTAGTAGTTGTAGTTGCAAATACAAGTTTTTCATGTAAATCATATTAAGTTAATGTAATTATAAAATGTCTGAATATCAACGTAAACTTCAAATAACAATTAGAGATTGTATAACAGTATTTTCGAAACTAGAAATTAAACTAGAATTTAATTTCAAGAAGCAACACGGAAGTAGCCTTTGACCGTGTACGGAGGGCAAGTGGGAGTACAGAGATTCTCACGCTCGCATGACGCATGTCATTTTGAGACTTAAAATTCCGCCAGCGAGTTAGGAATAACCCGAGAATTAAATTCTTACGTCATTGTAGACCAGACCACGAGGACAGCCGAATTTGATGGGCTTTCGGTAGACGCAGACGTAGAACTCTGAGCAGTTCGTCGCACTTCTGTAACGACCGTTCGGTTCGGGGCACAGTTTTGATCCAGGCGGCATAGGCGGCCCTGTAAAAAGAATCACATTGTTAAATGATGAAAAAATTGTTTATCATGCTTTTGCAGTACAGAGATGTAAGTTGACATTGAAAATTCTTTTTGTTTAAAATATTGCTTGATGTAAGAAGAATAGTATATTGAGTTCAAGGTGGAATGAAATTTTAAATGCTAGTCTGGAATTAATTTTTTTATGTTCATTTAAGAGGAATGCGGTTTTCAAACTTTTAATATAATGCGTGGTGTTAAATAATTTGTTCTATGCAGGTAAGAAGATCAGTTTTGTTTAATGACATAAATTTAACTTTTTTAAAAAAATATTTAGGAAGACCATGGAGGAGGAACAGTTTTGCTTCATGATGTAAATTTAACTTTTTTAAGAAGACAATTAAACAGGAAAATTGTAACATAGTATAGTGATAAGAGAGTAGAATGATGGAACTATAAAGTGGTAATGTAATTAAGTAACAAAATGTAAAAGTGGCAGGGTAATCAAATAGTAAAATAGTAAAATAGTAAAGTAGTAAAGTAGTAATGTAGTAAAGTAGTAAAGTAGTAAAGTAGTAAAGTAGTAAAATAGTAAAGTAGTAACGTAGTAAAGTAGTAAAGTAGTTAAGTAGTAAAGTAGTAAAGTAGTAAAGTAGTAAAGTAGTAAAATAGTAAAATAGTAAAATAGTAATATAGTAATATAGTAAAATAGTAAAATAGTAAAATAGTAAAATAGTAAAATAGTAAAATAGCAAAACAGCAAAACAGTAAAATAGTAAAATAGTAGAATAGTAGAATAGTAAAATAGGAAAATATAAAATATAATAAAATAGTAAAATAGTAAAATAGTAAAATAGCAAAATAGCAAAATAGCAAAGTACTGAAATAGCAAAGTACTGAAATAGCAAAGTGCTAAAATAATAAAATACCAAAAAACCCAAATAGTAAAATAAAAAATAATAGCAAAAGAATAAAATAGAAAAATAATAAAATAAACTACTAAAATAGTAAAACAGTAAAATAGTAAAATACCATAATTATAACACAACTAAACAAAAATACAAAAAAACCGAAAAAGTAAAACAAAAAAAAGTACAATACAAATCTCCACCTACATCCCCACAACAAATACAATAAACTTCAGCAATTTCCTTCCAAATAATCAAACACATCTACTTACTCGGCGTAGGCAGAGGTCGACTACCACAGTTCACATTATAGTCATAGTCGCAAACCAAGGTAATATCATTAAAGAGCAGCCCATCAGGACAAGTTTGCTCCGTAACCACATCGTCCCAACAATTCAAATAATTGGCGCAGCCTTTAGGACTTGGAAATTGTCCCCTCGGAGCGTAGCATCCAGGTGGTGGAGTTATGGATGGTATCGGTGCAATAGTGATAGGACCTGGTAGCTCGTTCGTGTCTCCAGGTCCAGGAATTAGCGGATAAAGTTGTCTCGTGTTCACGTCTTCTGAATCTACTGATCCGGTTATGTTCGTGTTGGTATTAGGATCTTTCCAGCTACCGCCACGGGTGTCTAGCTTTTGTAGATCCACGAGGTCCCATACGCTTTCTAAATCTGTTGGGTGAAGGATGAAATGTGTGATGTTATAATTTTGTTGGCGTTGTTAGGTACATTTCAAGTTTTCAAGGTTTTAATAGCTGAATCACAAAATTTTTAAGTTTTTGATTCAGAAATTTCTAAATTTCTAAACTTGTAAATTTTTTAATTTCTAAATTAAGTAGATTCTTAAGGTTATAAATTTCCAAATTCCTAAATTAACTTTAAAAATTCCGAAATTTCTAAACTTGTAAATTTTTTAATTTATAAATTAAGTAGATTCTCAAGGTTATAAATTTTCAAATTCCTGAATTAACTTTAAAAATTCCTAAATTTCTAAACTTCAAAATTTTCAAATTTCTAAATTAACCAAATTCTCAAGGTTATAAATTTTCAAATTCTGAAATCACAAAATTTCTATGATTCCAATTCCCAAATTCCTCAATCCCTAAATTTCTAAATTCCCAACTTCCTAAATTTCCAACTTCCTAAATCACCAACTTCCTAAATCCCCAACTTCCTACATTTCCAACTTCCTAAATTCCCACCTTTCTAAATCCCCAAATTCCTAAATTCTATAATTTTTAAATTCCCAAATCCTAAATCCCCAAATTCCTAAATTCCCCAAATCCTAAATCCCCAAATTCCTAAATCTCCCAATTTCTAAATTCCCAAATTCCTAAATCCCCAATAAATAAATCCCTAAATTCCTAATTTCCTAAATTTCCAAATTCTCAAATCTCCAAATTCCCCAGATTAGAAATTCCCAAATCACAAAATTTCCAAATTTCTAATTCCCAAATCACACAATTTCCAAATTTCTAATTCCCAAATCACAAAATTTCCAAATTTCTAATTCCCAAATTCCCAAATTCCCAAATTCCCAAATTCCCAAATTCCCAAATTTCCAAATTCCCAAATTTCCAAATTCCCAAATTTCTAATTCCCAAATTTCCAAATTCCCAAATCACAAAATTTCCAAATTTCCAAATTTCCAAATCACAAAATTTCCAAATTTCCAAATTACCAAATTTCCAAAATCCTAAATCTCTAAACTCTCAAACCCCTGAACCCCTAAAAATCGCCAAAAACCTCCACCCCAAATAACTTCACAGAAAGTGCAATCAAACTACGTTCCAGAACCCCTGAACCGTCCATCAACCTCATCAGTTAGCACCAATCAGCCCGTCCCAAAAAGGAACAAACCCAACAAAAAACCACACAGCAGTCTCACAAGAAAACCCCCCCAAAAAACAAGAAAAATTCCATGAAATAAATAAATATTCTAAAGAATCTCCCTAAATAAATATCCTAAATAATTAAAATTGAATGAAACGACTGACCTTGATGTCGAGGGTGTACCCTGGCATCGATGTTCTCCGCGGTGGCCGCGGTGGTCGTCCGTCTTCTAGCGTGAGCGAGTGCGAGCACAGCGGGCAACACCATCAAGATGAACCTCATGTTGACCTCTGCCCTTCTGATCATCGATAAATCCTTGGGTACAAGCACCCTAAATGCGACCGTCGAATGAACTCGCGTTAACCGTTGAGGGATCGTTCGAACCTCCGAGTCCTTGCGCGATGTCCTGATGCTGGATGGTCTGGACCTGGTCGGTTCGAGGGCTTACATAGGGCATCCCCCACCATTCTGCTCTTCCCGTAGGGAGTAGCTTCTCAGGACCCCAATTACACGGGCGCAGGAGGACCCTGCGGTGGACTGTTGCTCAGGAAGTGCACGCTTCTGCAACGCTCTTCTTGGTTGCCTGCGAAATGCCCCTCCACTTGCTCGTCACCGGGGTCGAAGACGCCACAAGGACGCGTTTCGGTGTACGGACTCTTATTGGAGATTCGAAATGACCGGTCGTGGTTACCTGTTGATCATTCGTCGTTCACGGAACGTATGGTCAAAAAATGGTGGTGGACGACCGCGTAGGATGTCAAGGTCCCTTCAGGATTGTACGGATTCCCCGGCCTTTCGACGGTAACGGTATTGTCAGTCGTTCTGCAGTTCGTACAATTTTGGTATTCTGCCATGGCGATCTGATGCAACTGCAGGGGTCGATGCATGACCCCTAGTTTCTTCGGTTCTTTCTTTAGGAAACTTCTAACAGGAAACTGTGTTTGCTGGGTTTAACGAGCTTTGCGTGGTGATGTGTCGTGTAGGGAATGGTACGGTACGGTCTAAGACGGACGTTTGAATTGGTCTGGAGATAAAGTAACGTTAACTTGGAAATGGTACTTGTAGTGCAATTTTAAGTGTGCAAGATTTATAGTCTTTAACGTAGAGCAATTATTTGAAGGGTCTTACTTAAGTACACCTATGTTATTTTCATTAGGATTCATTTCATTGTGAGGTAACTTTAATTGAATCGGTAGATCTGGATTGAATCAGCAGGCACTTTAATTGAATCAGTAGATGTGAATTGAAACATCAGATACTTTAAGTGAAACATTAGATCTTGATGGAATCATCAGACACTTTAATTGAATTATTAAATCTTGACTGAATTATCAGACACTTTAATTGAATCATCAGATCTTGATGAAATTATCAGACACTTTAATTGAATTATTAAATCTTGACTGAATTAGCAGACACTTTAATTGAATCAGTAGATCTTGATGCAATTATCAGACACTTTAATTGAATTATTAAATCTTCACTAAATTATCAGACACTTTAATTGAATCATCAGATCTTGATGAAATCATCAGACACTTTAATTGAATTATTAAATCTTGACTGAATTAGCAGACACTTTAATTGAATCTGTAGATCTTGATGCTATAATCAGACACTTTAATTGAATTATTAAATCTTGACTGAACCATCAGACACTTTAATTGAATTATTAAATCTTGACTGAATCATCAGACACTTTAATTGAATCAGTAGATCTTGATGCTATCATCAGACACTTTAATTGAATTATTAAATCTTGACTGAATTATCAGACGCTTTAATTGAATCATCAGATCTTGATGCTATCATCAGACACTTTAATTGAATTATTAAATCTTGACTGAATTATCAGACACTTTAATTGAATCATCAGATCTTGATGAAATCATCAGACACTTTAATTGAATTATTAAATCTGGACTGAATCATCAGACACTTTAATTGAATCAGTAGATCTTGATGCAATTATCAGACACTTTAATTGAATTATTAAATCTTCACTGAATTATCAGACACTTTAATTGAATCATCAAATCTTGATGAAATCATCAGACACTTTAATTGAATTATTAAATCTTGACTGAATTATCAGACGCTTTAATTGAATCATCAGATCTTGATGCTATCATCAGACATTTCAATTGAATTATTAAATCTTGACTGAATCATCAGACACTTTAATTGAGTCAGTAGATCTTGACGATCTCACCAGACACTTTAATTGAATCACCATGGTCTTACTTAAGTATCAACATCTTTAATTGAATCATCAGATGAGTCCTCAAGTAATAATTCCTAATGGCACTGAGTCATCAAATGAACATAAAATTGAAATTCACAAACAAGTTCATAAACTTGAAGACCCAGTCTGCTTTGCCTTAATCAAATCTATGTTAACCATGTAAGATATGATCATTTTTTGCTAATATTTATAGCAATTCAGAATTAACATTCTTAAATGAAATTCCTTATATAATTTTGCATGTAGATAATCTTCTAGATAATTTCCAGAAACGTCAACTTGTACAGACGGTATAACACAGCACATTGTAGAAGAGTAATAACATATCCCAGCGTAGACACGGCTAGTAACCTCTGACTCCGAGGCTACACTTCACCGTCCGCGACAAAGAAACTTTTGTTATTCCGTAGAGGAAGGACAAAAGTCACTGTCCGCGCGAACGAGCGATTAAAATACAGATCAAGTTCGATTCCACGATTCGGGTAGAACGTCGGAATCTGGCGAGCTTCCGGTGTCCTTGGAGAACTGACGCAACTCGACAGACAGAAATCTCGATCGTTGAACTTGTGAATCTTACTGCTGGAATGCACTCCGCTCTTTGAAAGACACTCATTACCGAAATGCATTCCGATATTCAGGATCCTTAAATGAACCTTCTTTCCTGGTGTCCGGCTTCGGGATATTGCGTGAATTTTATGGAGCGGGTTGCGTTGCCAGGACCGGGCCTCGTCGTCTTTTTTATTATCCGGCAATAAGGAAGATTCCTTCGGCGAATAAACAAGAGAGAGACGGAGACAGAAATAAAGATACAAGGAACGAATCCACGTAATCCTGAAATCCAGATATCCGTGCTCGATGGACCCACGGGTTTTGGCAAGAATACCGCGTACGCTCGTGAGTCACGCGTGACCTCAGCACTTGCTTTTCCATGCGCGAGGCACATTTTACCGAAACAGTTAAATGACACGATATTTTCAGTGTTTTCGAACAGTTTGTTGCTCCCTTGTATGTCCTTATCTAGTAACGAGGAGGTCGATAAACTTCGACCCACGGAAGACACACCTTCTATTTTTATATGGGCAGGACTGAATTTGGATACTTTTGAAATATTGATGGGGAGAGGTAATGTTATACGTTTGATTTGTGCAGGGTCATTCATGGTTAGTTAATTTTATCAATTTTTGGAGAGGGTTATGGGTAATTGTGTGGTTGGGTTGTTAGGTTGGACTGGAGTGGTTTAGACTGATCTTAGATGTGGATGAATCATATGTGAGGTAAGGTTCTCGAGTCTCTAAAGTCCAAATCTCCAAATTATTAAATCTACCTAAACTCCTAAACTCCTAAACTAATAAACTCGTAAACTCGTAAACTTCTGAACTCCTAAACTAATAAACTCGTAAACTCGTAAACTCGTAAACTCCTGAACTTCTAAACTTCTAAACTTCTAAACACCTAAACCCTTGAATCTCTAAATCCTTAAATCCCTTAATTCCCAAATCTTTAAATCCCCAAAAAGTCTCAAGTGCTAAAATTTCCAAATCCCCAAATCCTCAATTCTCAAAATCCCAAATGTCCAAATGTCCAAATCTTCAAATCTCCAAATCTCCAAATCTCCAAATCCTCAAATTTCAAAACCTCACATCCTTGAATCTACAAATCTACAAATTCCTAAAATCCTAAATCCTTGAATCCCTAAATCTTCGAATCCCTAAATCCTTGAATCCCTAAATCCTTGAATCCCTAAATCTTTGAATCTCTAAATCCTTGAATCTCTAAATCCTTGAATCCCTAAATCCTTGAATCCCTAAATCCTTGAATCTCTAAATCTCTAAATCCTTGAATCTCTAAATCCCTAAATCCTTGAATCTCTAAATCCCTAAATCCCTAAATCCCTAAATCCCTAAATCCCTAAATCCTTGAATCTCTAAATCCCTAAATCCCTAAATCTCTAAATCCCTGAATCCCTGAATCCCAAAATCCCAAAATCCCTAAATCCCAAATTCTCCAAATTCTCCAAATCCAAAAAATCCTCAAATCCCAAAATCCCTAAATCATCCACCTCTACCTCCCGAACCAAAAACCGAAATAAAACAGCAAACCCCGTAAATTATATATAATAATACACATTCTCTGTCGTGTCAGTCCTACCGTTCCTTCCTTTCATAAGTAGTATCTTTTTCTCGGCCCGCTATTTCTCGCCCACGTTTTTCATACCCACCATGTCTTGTTTTTCCATTTCGTTCATTTTGGATAGCACGCCGTGGGCTCTCGACTATTCAGTCTCGCTATACGGCTATTCGTTGCGGGCTGCTCGGTTTGAACGGGAACCTGACCGAAACAAGAGCAAAACCCTGGAGCAGGATCGAACGTGGAGAGGAACGATACTCGGTTGGCAAAATGAGAAAGGATCGACGAGATTAATTCGACCGGTGAAATAAATGATAACGGTGTAAGCTCGTTGGATATATGTCAGATTAAGTTCTGGCGTCAATTTTAATATTTTTTACATGACTCGTTGGAGAGAGAAGATCATTGGGGTGGCAATGTTCGGAGTCAATGTTGTAATCCTGAGTGACTTTATGGAGAGTGATATATTTACTGAATGTGATACAGTTTCTTAGGTATTGATATTTTTAGATTTTTAGATAGGTAGATAGGTAGATAGGTAGATAGCTAGATAGCTAGATAGCTAGATAGGTAGATAGGTAGATAGGTAGATAGCTAGATACCTAGATACCTAGATAGCTAAATAGCTAGATAGCTAGATACCTAGATACCTAAATTGTTACATAGATTGCTAGATTTTTAGATACCTAGATACCTAGATACCTCGACACCTAGATACCTAGATGATTAGGTAGGTCGCTAGATTTCTACATCCATAAGTACTTAGACAGCTAGATATTTACATCCCCAGATATGTAGCTCAGTGGATACTTAAACCATATGATAGGTAGATCCTCAGATAGATACCTAGGTCCCTAGATATTTGGGCTACTGGATACTTAGATCACTGAGTACCTAGGCTACTGGATGCTTACATCACTGGCTGCTTAAGATGACTGGGTACCTAGATCTCTAGATTCCTAGGTTAATGGATATTTAGATCACTGGATACCTAGTCTCTAGATACCTAGCTCACTGAATACCTACATCACTTGATACTTAGATCACTGGACACTTAGTCCAGTCCTGGTCCCTGGACACTTAGATCACTGGCTACCCAGAACCCTTGATTCCTAAGTTACTGGACACTCAGACCACTGGACACCTAGATCTGGACAATCCTATACTAGACCTTAATTTCTACATCTGATGTCGTCCTTCACTCCTCCAAAAACAACCACACAAAATACTTAACAAACCCAAAATAAAATTGAAGTAAACCTAAACCAGTCTAGCAAACGAACCAGGTTTAAAATCATTCGAACGTAAACTTTACATTGCTACCGATCATACCCGGTTTAATATCGTTTAATTACACTTTTGCCAATTTATCTCGAGCACGAACAAATTACTTATCTTCATCTGCGCAAGTAATTACCTCATACCCAAGTGACGAACATTCGTTTCATATCGCGTGTTCAACAACCAGTCGAATAAAAGAGGAGTACAGGTGTGCGTACAGCTATATTTGGAGAGAGAAGTTTCTTTTTTCATCCGTGATTTGTCGACGTATCCGTGAATCTGCTTAGTAAACACAGCTTGAGCCGAGTACGATCGCGGAGATTGTACGAAGTTATGAAGTTTCAACGAGTCTAACAGTTAACGAATTCACGTCACGAATAACCACAGTGTTTCACATATTATCTCTGCACGCAGGAGCTCGCAGATCTTCCCTGCCCCTCCGCGTATGTTCCTAGACAGCTACGGTAATATGTACAATATGTGACCGGCTATAAAAATGTTATATGTTGTACGTATTGTCTTCCTACGTTAACGAATGATGCATATGACACTGTACGCGGAATGCTAACGGGCCGATATTAGGAACGGGTGGGCGACAACTTAAGGCATTATCGTTTGGCCTCGGTTTGTTGATGATTGGCCAGTGGCGTAACTAGGGACTTTGGGTATTGGGAGATACTTGGGAATTTGAAGATTTATGTGAATTTGGGACACACATCCTCAATTTGAAAGTTTGGGGAGTTGAAAAATTTGGGTTTAGTGATGTGGGAGTTTGGAGGTTAGGGAATTGGGAGATTAGGAATTGTGGATTTAGGGAATTGGGAAATGAGGAATTGAGGAATGTGGGAATTGGGGAATGTGGGAATGGGGGAATGTGGGAGTGTGGAAATTGGGAAATTATGGAATTGGGGTATGTGAGAATTGGGGAATGTGGGAATTGGGGAATGTGGTAATTGGGGAATGTGAGAATTGGGGAATATGGGAATTGGGGAGTGTAGAAATTGGAAAATGTGGGAATTGGAGAATATGGGAATGGGGGAATGTGGAAATTGGGGAATGTGGGAATTGGGGAATGTGGAAATTGGGGAATGTGGGAATTGGGGAATGTGGGAATTGGGGAATGTGGGAATTGGGGAATGTGGGGAGTGGAGAATGTGGGAATTGGGGAATGTGGGAATTGGGGAATATGGGAATTGGGGAGTGTAGAAATTGGAAAATGTGGGAATTGGAGAATATGGGAATGGGGAAATGTGGAAATTGGGGAATGTGGAAATTGGGGAATGTGGGAATTGGGGAATGTGGGAATTGGGGAATGTGGGAATTGGGGAATGTGGAAATTGGGAAATGTAAAAATTTGGAAAATGTGGGAATTGGGGAATGTGGGAATTGGGGAATGTGGGAATTGGGGAATGTGGGAATTGGGGAATGTGGAAATTGGGAAATGTAAAAATTTGGAAAATGTGGGAATTGGAAAATGTGGAAATTGGGAAATGTGGAAATTGAGGAATATGGAAATTGGTGAATGTAGAAATTGGCGAGTGCGTGAATTAGGATGTGAAATGTAGAAATTAACTACTAAAAAATCTTCAAGCCATCAATCCCTCAATTAACAGTCCAATCAATTCAATAAAATGTCTCTAAATGCAATGACAGCACGATACGAAAGCGTTCATTCATCCTTCAGCACAATTAATTTCTTTCACCGATAATGCCAACCACTATATTGCATAAAGTATTACTCTCAGCGGTGTCGAATCGGGCCATAAATTCGACGCGACTTACACGATCCACCACTTAAGCCCAAATACGACCGCGATATCCTTCGAAAGGATGTGCTTGAATCACGCATATTTAAACGCTGTCTAGCAGCTCTTTACTCGAGTGAGTCTCCGAGCAACATCGTGGAACAATTCAATTTCCTTGCCAGCTCGTGACGGACAGGAAAGTGCTCTTTTCAGTCGTCTCCTTTGATCCTTGAGATCTTATTATCGTGTCTGGGACTCTCTTTCTCTTGCGTGTCCTTCCGAGTCTGTTCTAATTTGTCGGGACGAATGAAAGGACGAAGAAATTGAACGCGGAGATTCCTAGGGAGTTGGTTCTTTTTGTTTGAATAGGAATTTTATTGTTAAAAATTAAGAAAGAGGGGAATAGTTAAATCTTATTGTTATTTAATAATTAATTTTGTCAAATATTTCAGTTTATGCATTTGTACTTGTGTCAAAAAGAAGTGTAACTTAAAAAATCTTATATAACCTAAAAATTTCACTCTCACTGAAATAAAAATGGCGACGTATCTGATTTTGAATCAGTTGCACCTTTAATATCATTTTTTATAAATGAGATAAAGAAGTAACACTTAATTTCAATTATTGTGGCCACTATATCTGGATCTCTCCTGTATAAAACATTAGCGACTGTTTACTTTTTTATCATTGAACACTTATATTTTCAACTGAATTGCGTGTCATTTAAGGAATGCACATAAACGGTGAGAGAACAAGAACAGGACGTGTCACTTTCTACTTACTTGTTCATTAGTCGACACACTAGATTGCACATATTTATTCTGCAAATACATATTTCTCATATTTCACATTTTTCACATACTTCACATATTTTGAGAAATTTTACATATGTCACATATTTATTCTGCAAATACATATTTCACATTTTTCACATACTTCACAGATTTTGAGAAATTTTACATATGTCACATATTTATTCTGCAAATACATATTTCTCATATTTCACATTTTTCACATACTTCACAGATTTTGAGAAATTTTACATATGTCACATATTTATTCTGCAAATACATATTTCTCATATTTCTCATATTTCACATTTTTCACATACTTCACAGATTTTGAGAAATTTTACATATGTCACATATTTATTCTGCAAATACATATTTCTCATATTTCTCATATTTCACATTTTTCACATACTTCACAGATTTTGAGAAATTTTACATATGTCACATATTTATTCTGCAAATACATATTTCTCATATTTCTCATATTTCACATTTTTCACATACTTCACAGATTTTGAGAAATTTTACATATGTCACATATTTATTCTGCAAATACATATTGCTCATATTTCTCATATTTCACATTTTTCACATACTTCACATACTTTGAGAAATTTTACAAATGTCATATTTATTCTGCAAATACATATTTCTCATATTTCACATTTTTCACATACTTCACATATTTTGAGAAATTTCACATATGTCACATATTTCACATATTTTATATGTTTCACATATGTGCATATATAACATGTACACATTGTGCATATTTGACACATGTTACATATTCAATATAAATTACTGATGATATGAATAAATTGTTTACATTTCACATACATCATATACTTCATACAAATTAACGATATCTAAAAAAATAATCTACATACATTATCAGCATACATTATACATTTCTCAATAATCTTATTAAACTCCTAAATGAACATAAAATATAAATTTCTTAGTAGTCGTTTGATAACCCTTATTTTATGAGTTACTCAATTCACAAACCTAAAGAAGAAAACAGTTTGACTAATTCATTTGTCCGTTTCAACTCTTGTAACAGGATTAACCTGCAAGAAAACCACCGTGTCAAACGAGATAATTCAACTTTTCACGTAAGCTCTGGTTCTGGTATTTCCCGAGGAAAGTTGTAGCCGACGAGGCGTAATTTTACTTTCTCTCAAACTCCAATCACGCCTGTTATACACAGAAAAAATCGTTTGCATTAATTTTCGGTAGCAAAGTATCCACCTGCTGTGTACCTGCTATTAGTGTTGTAACTAGTCTGCGGATATTTATGTCGATAAAATTCGTTCAACTATGTGAGAAGTATGTGGACGGTATTTTAATGTTATGTAGCATGCGTTGATATGTTGTGTAGGTATGCGTGGATATGTTATTTGGATATGTGTATTTGTCGATTACGTATGAATGTTATGGGGACATAGGTAGTTTTCAAAGGAAATTCTCCAATTCACAAATTTTCAGTTCACCAAATTCGAAACCTTCCAACTTCTCAAGTTCCCAAATTTCCAATTTCCCAGATTTCCAAATTTCCAAATTCCCAAATTTCCAATTTCCCAAATTCCCAAACTCCCAAATTCCCAAATTCCCAAATTCCCAAATTCCCAAATTCCCAAATTCCCAAATTCCCAAATTCTCAAATTTCCAACTTCCCAAATTCCCAAACTCCCAAATTTCCAACTCTCCAAATTCCGAACTCCCAAATTCCCAAATTCTCAAATTTCAAAATTCTCAAATTTCCAACTTCCCAAATTCCCAAACTCCCAAATTCCCAACTCCCAAATTCCCAAACTCCCAAATTTCCAACTCTCCAAATTCCGAACTCCCAAATTCCCAAATTCCCAAATTTCCAACTTCTCAAATTCCCAAACACCCAAATTTCCAACTCTCCAAATTCCCAAATTTCCAACTCCCCAAATTCCCAAATTCCCAAATTTCCAACTCCCCAAATCCCAAATTTCCACCTCCCAAACTCCCAAATTTCCACCTCCCAACTTCTCACCCCTGTAACCCCTCACCCTCTCATCCTCCCAAAGCTCCCCACCATCCCATCACCATCCACTACACACTCCCACATCAAAACAGCACCCAACAACAAACCACCAGTACCCACAGTTCAAGAAACCCGTAAATCCTCCCAAACACGTAGAACCGCATTGGAATTCAAGTCCCCGAGAAATACGATCGCTGATCGAAGCCTCTTCCGATTCTTGATCGCCGAAAATTCAGGGAGTCATCGGTCGATTACGGTAAGTGCTCGTATCTTTTCCCGCGATTTATTCCCCTCTTTCTAAACCACTTCACAAAGAACGATCTCCGAGTTACTTCGAAGGGTGGACCACCTTTTACGTTCTTCTGGACTAACGAGACGCTCCGATGAATTCGAACGAGCATTACGGTATCCTCTCGCTGGTTCTGCATTTTCATTGCTGTCCGTATTTTTATTTCCTTCGAGAGTGCACCCAAAAGATTTCAGGCATTCGAGGCCCGAGTTCCAAAAGGAACACGCGGAGCTTTTACAAAGGGCGTCGATATTAATTCTTTTAGGGTCACCTCTGCAACGTGAATAACGACCGGTCACAATGCCTAACCGTTCAATGGATTTGCATAAAAAACACTCACGGGGTTCTCGATAAATATATAGGGTGTTTCACAATTAGGGGAGGTAACTGAAATGGGGGGTGGATGACGGTTGTTGGTGCTCTGATTGCTACGTGTTAGATTACCATGCGTTGGATTATTACGCGTTGGAATACTACGCGTTGGATTACCACGCGCTAGATTACCACGCGTTGGATATCCACGCGTTGGATTACCACGCGCTGGATTACTACGCGTTGGATATCCACGCGCTGGATTACTACGCGTTGGATTACTACGCGTAGGATTACTATGCGTTGGATATCCACGCGCTGGATTACCACGCGCTGGATTACTACGCGTTGGATATCCACGCGCTGGATTACTACGCGTTGGATTACTACGCGTAGGATTACCACGCGTTGGATATCCACGCGCTGGATTACTACGCGTTGGATTACTACGCGTAGGATTACCACGCGTTGCATTACTACGCGTAGAATTATCACGCGTCGCATTACCACGCATTGGAATACTACGCGCTGGATTACTACGCGTTGGATTCCTACGCGTTGGATTACTACGCGTCGGATTACCACGCGTTGCATTACCACGCATTAGAATACTACGCGATGGATATCCACGCGCTGGTTTACTACGCGTTGGATTCCTACGCGTTGCATTACTATGCGTAGAATTACCACGCGTCGCATTACCACGCGTTGGATATCCACGCGTTGGATTACCATGCGCTGGATTACCACGCGTTGGATATCCACGCGCTGGATTACTACGCGTTGGATTCCTACGCGTTGGATTACTATGCGTAGAATTACCACGCGTTGCATTACTACGCATTGAAATACTACGCGTTGCATTACTACGCGATGGATATCCACGCGCTGGTTTACTACGCGTTGGATTACTACGCGTAGAATTACCACGCGTTGCATTACCACGCGTAGAATCACCACGCGTTGAAATACTACGTTATCGAAAGCTATCGCTGTCCCATCTGCGTACGTGTAATCCTCTCATTCTGATTGCTCCATATATTTCCTTAATAATTCAAAAACGAAGCTTCAAACCCCATTTCTGCACAGGGCAATCTTATTCAGAATCACGTCAGCTACCTCCCATTTCAGGGACCTACACTAATTGTGAAACACCCTGTAGAATAGCTGAAAGAAATTCACGACTGATATTTTTCAGGTATAACTGGCAATTCTTCTGCCTTTCGGAATAGCGTATTCTTAAATGCTTGCCAGGATACCTTGTAACAGTCGAAGCAAGTGGCGGAGATGAAACCCTTCGCTTCCTCGAAGCATCGTAAATATTCTTTGTACTTTGTTCGCGGGAAAATTGCTTTAGTGCTTCTGGGTAATTGGTAGGAATTTTAATTGTTTATTGATGCTTGAAGTGTGGATCTACATGGTGAAGTTGGGATACAGGTGTTTGGATGAAAGTTGAACATTGATTTTGTCCTTGGAAAGTTTACTTAAATGAATATCACTTTTACTTAAATGAACATCATCATTTAAATGAACATCACTACTTAAATGAATCTTAACATTTAAATGAACGTCACTACTTAAATGAATCTTAACATTTAAATGAACATCACCAACTCAACACAATTGATTCCAAAAGCAAAGAAAAAAGATCCTCAAAAGAAAAAAATCCACAAAAGTCCCCTTTGTAACAGCGAACCCTAAATATTTAAAAGATATAAAATTACCAAGAACCGCGTTAATTCCAGGAAGACAAATTCCTCTACTTAGGGTTGCATTCTTCCGTTGCACCTGAAAGGTACGCAGCTGCGGATTCACTGTAAGGACATTCGTAGGAAAGCCCGGATAAAATAAAAGATCCACGAAGACAAGCTTCATAAACACCTTGAGTTATTTCTTCTTTTGACTACTGTCTACCTCGACTCGCGTGACAGCGTTTTATTTCATGCTTTTGCGACGATTGTCACGCACATGCGTACCGTTATTGTGTACCTATTGAGCAATGCTTGTAACAAGGAGTTTAATCGTTTTACACCATTCTTGCAACCCGTTCGACATCCTTGTTACAAGGTGCGAGCGTGTCGGGATTCAGGCACGTTTTTGTCAATCTTACGTGATCAAATTTTAATAGACAGGCTAAATAATCATCGCAAATTATCGTCGCAAATAATCATGGTAAATAATCATTTTAAACAATCATCGTACGTAACCATTGTAAATAATCATCATGAATAAACATTGTAAATAATCATCGCAAATTATCGTCGTAAATAATCATGGTAAATAATCATTTTAAACAATCATCGTACGTAACCATTGTAAATAATCATCATGAATAAACATTGTAAATAATCATCGCAAATTATCGTCGTAAATAATCATGGTAAATAATCATTTTAAACAATCATCGTAAGTAATCATAGTAAATATTCATTATAAATAAACATTGTAAATACTCATAGTAAATAATCATAGTAAATAATCGTCTTAAATAATTATCATAAATAAACATTGAAAATAGTCATTGTAAATAACCATTCTAAATAATCATCGTAAGTAATCATCTTACACAGTCATCATAAATAAATCGTTGTAAATAACCATTGTAAATAATCATCATAAATAATCATCATTAATAATCATCCTAAATAATCATTGTATATAACCATTGTAAATAATCATCATGAATAATCATCTTTAGTAATCATCATAAATAATCATTATAAATAATCATGATAAATTAAGCTTGTATAAAATGTATCTAAATACAGTCTTTCAGATTTTCGACACGAGTCGGGATTTCCCATGGATCGGTTAGACGATCTAATGAAGCGAATATATTTCGGCGAGGAGAAAGATGGAGCAAGCGATAAAACAATTAAAAAGGAAGCAAAGGACCAACAGGATGAGACGTACCGCAGGAGGGTCCGCAACGAAGAAAAATAAAAGATAAGAGCAGAAAATAAGAGAAGAGAAGAGAAGAAGTGGTGGACTCGAACTCGTCAAGGACCAGAGGTCCTTGCTCTCCGGGTCATAGCGAGCCACAGACTCACAACACTTTCTGTACTTCGGGCTGAACCAGAGGCTCTCAAATTTAATCTATTTTTAATCGTTCTTTTATCATTTTTAATCATTCTTTTATTCGTCTTTGTTCATTCATCTACTTTTTTGTTGGGTATATTCATTTTTAGTTGCTGAAAGTGGAAGTTGTTTTAATGACTGGGAGAGTGGTCTATTTTCTAGGTAGAGTAAAGTAGAATGGACTGATATCGGTTTTCAAGATGGAGGAATAAGTTTCCTAAGTTAACCCTTCAGTTTTCTCAACTTTCAATTCTCCAAATCCCTATTTCTAAATCCTTAATTTATCAAAATTCCAATTTAACGAATTCAAATCTTCTAAAATTCCAATTCGCCAAATTCCAATCTTCCAAAATTCCAATTGACCAAATTCCAATCTTCCAAAATTCCAATTCACCAAATTCCAATCTTCCAAATCCCTAAATCCCCAAATTCCAATCTTCCAAAATTCCCAAATCCCCAAAATTCCAATTCGCCAAATTCCAATCTTCCAAATTCCTAAATCCCCAAATTTCCAATCTTCTAAAATTCCAATTCGCCAAATTCCAATCTTCCAAAATTCCAATTCGCCAAATTCCAATCTTCCAAAATTCCAATTCGCCAAATTCCAATCTTCCAAAATTCCAATTCGCCAAATTCCAATCTTCCAAATCCCTAAATCCCCAAATTCCAATCTTCCAAAATTCCCAAATCCCCAAAATTCCAATTCGCCAAATTCCAATCTTCCAAATTCCTAAATCCCCAAATTTCCAATCTTCTAAAATTCCAATTCGCCAAATTCCAATCTTCCAAAATTCCAATTCGCCAAATTCCAATCTTCCAAAATTCCAATTCGCCAAATTCCAATCTTCCAAAATCCCCAATCTTCCAAAATCCCCAATATTCCAAAATCCCCAATCTTCCAAAATTCCAATCTTCCAAAATCCCCAATCTTCCAAAATTCCAATCTTCCAAAATTCCAATTCGCCAAATTCCAATCTTCCAAATCCCTAAATCCCCAATCTACCAAAATTCCAATCCCCCAAATCCCCAATCTTCTAAAATTCCAATTCACCAAATTTCAATCTTCCAAATCCCTAAATCCCCAAATTCCATTTCCCAAATTTCCAAATCCCTAAATCCCCAAATCCTTAACCTCCCAACTCCCCAAATTCCCAAATTTCCACTTAATTATTATCTAGTACTAAATAATATTCATCACTCCACTCTATAATATTCATCACAATGTCACTTGACTAACGTCTCAATGAACTTGCACATACTTTTCACATCCACATCTGCATAAATAATAGCAGTCATTGTATCACATGAAATATAGCGGATTTCACTTTAGCAACATGTTAATTAAAGCGTTACTCTAATACGAAAATACGCTGGAGTCATCCGACCGAGATAGCTGAGGTGTCGCGCCATTAATCTGTCAACGAGGAGCCCATAATAAAATGGAAGATAAGCAACTGCCACCGGACTTGTGCATCTTGCAATTTCCTTCAGAGATGCACAAACTGTTCTCTTTACAGTCAAGGTTTTATTATGTCGACACGCGTCGTCATCTTGCTAAAGTAGAGCAACAAAATAAATTTTACTCCAGCATTTTTTATGTTATTTTATTATTTATTTTTCTCTGAATGAATCATTTACTTCTTTCTGAATTAATTTACATTTTTTCTGGTTTCATAATTTATTTTGAACTTTAGTTAATTATTTCTCTGAATCAATGATTAACCTTTTGCTAAAGCAAAGCAACAAAATAAATTTTCTTCCAGTATTTTTTTAAATTATTTCATTATTTACTTCTTCCTGAATGAATCATTTACTTCGTACTGAATGAATTTACATTTTCTCTGGTTTCATAATTTATTTTGAACTTTAGTTAATTATTTCTCTGAATCAATGATTAACCTTTTGCTAAAGCAAAGCAACAAAATAAATTTTCTTCCAGTATTTTTTAAAATTATTTCATTATTTACTTCTTCCTGAATGAAACATTTACTTCTTCCTGAATGAATTTACATTTTCTCTGGTTTCATAATTTATTTTGAACTTTAGTCAATGAATTCTCTGAATCAAGAATTTATCTTCCTCTGAATCAACAATTTACCTTTCTCTGAATTTAAAATTTACCTTTTCCTTAATCAACGATATACTTCCTCCTAAAAGAAGAAAAAACTTCAATCACAATTTTCCTAAAAAAAAACTCGTTCGTAGATTAGCAAAATCAAACATGGATTTATGCACAGAATATTTACATAATCGTGAGGTGTTGAAAGTTTCAGTGAAAAACGCAGTATGCTAGAAAGCATCATGCATTTCCTCCATAATTACTTCTTTTTTGCTTCGGAGAGACGTAATGATGATCGAAAGTGGGACGTGATTTATGGTAACATTAATCGCGTGCTTATCTTTAATAATTTTTACGTTAATCAGTGCGTTTTTCGAGGTCAGATACAGGAATGTGGAGTTTAACAAATTGAATTACTTTGAAGTGTATTATATTTTAAGTGGAAGGAGATGTGTGATAGAATGTGGATGTTTTCAACGGGAAACTGCAACCAGTTTTGCGGAGACGTTGAAAAGTTGCCTCTACTTTAGGCGCATTCTAATAAGCATTTTTTCTAGTCAAAACAGAAACAGTACTTTACTAGATATTATTTCTAAAATATTGTTAATAATGAATTCAACAGAAATTTGTTTTATAATTTTTAATTGCAAAATGTCCTAAATACCCTAATCTTCAAGCTAAATAATTTATTATATAGGGATTTCGCTGTAAATTGCAACCTAACGCGTTCGATTACTACACGTTAAATATCCAATCGCTGGATTACTACGCGTTGGATATCCACACGCTGGGCTACTACGTGTTGGATTACTACGCGTTGGATTACCACGCGTTGCATTATTACGCGTAGAATTATCACGCGTTGCATTACCACACGTTGGAATACTATGCGTTGGATTACCACGCGCTGGATTACTACGCGTTCGATATTTACACGCTGGGTTACTACGCGTTGGATTACTATGCGTAGAATTACCATACGTTGCATTATTACGCGTAGAATTATCACGCGTTGCATTACCACGCGTTGGAATACTATGCATAGGATTACCACGCGCTGGATTACTACGCGTTCGATATTCACACGCTGGGTTACTACGCGTTGGATTACTACGCGTAGAATTACCACACGTTGCATTACTACGCGTAGAATTATCACGCGTTGCATTACCACGCGTTGGAATACTATGCGTTGGATTACCACGCGCTGGATTACTATGCGTTCGATATTCACACGCTGGGTTACTACGCGTTGGATTACTACGCGTAGAATTACCACACGTTGCATTACTACGCGTAGAATTATCACGCGTTGCATTACCACGCGTTGGAATACTATGCGTTGGATTACCACGCGCTGGATTACTACGCGTTCGATATTCACACGCTGGGTTACTACGCGTAGAATTACCATACGTTGCATTACTACGCGTAGAATTATCACGCGTTGCATTACCACGCGTTGGAATACTATGCGTTGGATTACCACGCGCTGGATTACTACGCGTTCGGTATTCACACGCTGGGTTACTACGCGTTGGATTACTACGCGTAGAATTACCACACGTTGCATTACTACGCGTAGAATTATCACGCGTTGCATTACCACGCGTAGAATTACCACGCGTTGCATTACCACGCGTAGAATTATCACGCGTTGCATTACCACGCGTTGGATTACCACACGTTGCATTACTACGCGTAGAATTATCACGCGTTGCATTACCACGCGTAGAATTACCACGCGTTGCATTACCACGCGTAGAATTACCATGCGTTGCATTACTATACGTTGGATTACTACGCATTCAATATCCACAGACTGAATTACTACGCATTGGATTACTACTTAAGCTAAATAATCTATGCTATAGGGATTTCACTGTAAAAAGCAACCTAACCTAACCTACTCTAACCTTTCAATTTACTGCTGCAGTAAATTTCCATATTATTAAGAATGATAAAATTTCTTCTAATTAACAATTTCAATGCACCAAATAATTTCTAAATACTCATCTTGTATAATAATCCACAAGTTGCAAAATAATCCACAAGAAAGATCCAGAAACATCTCGAAACTCATTATACAGTTAGCATCCTTAGAATCCTAACCTATAAGCGAGGTTCACTGCCTGTTCCCGATCGAAGTGCAAGGTGCCTCACATAATCGAACAAAATTAATTAAAGGGTTTAATGAGTAATTAAATTCGATAGAGAGAATAGGAAGAACGAAGGGGAACGAGGAGCTAACGCACACCGCGAGAGACTTTCGAAACATGGCGACCATTGTTTCATTCTTATGTGTCTCGTTTCCTCTTGTGACCATTCTCACCGAGCATCGAGATAATCCTTCTTTAGTAACAGCTCGTCCTCTGTTTTCTTGCACAAGGGAACAAGGTGAGAGTCCTTGTTAAATACTGAGCTTCGAGTGTTCCTCCTTCCGGGAAGTATGTTCGGTTCCTTACGAAATCTTTCCTCTATTTTTTCATTGTTAATTCGCTCGATTCGAATATTTAATCATAATATCATAATGTCTAATTATACTAGAGATTCCCAGTAACACAATGGGACTTTGATTTATTTGCAATCTACGAAGAAAATGATTTAGGAAAATATTATTATTATACATTTGATCTTTGATGGTTCATTTGATCAATTTTTAATTGTATGATCAATTTCATTAACTTGTTGTTGTACCTTACAGATTTTCTTTTAGTTATTCTGCAGTTAAAAATTGTTACAATTTTTTGAAGCATATTATTCTTTTTTTATAAACATTTTATATGATGAAAATGATTTTTCAAAAATAAATTGCGTGATCCAAAGCACTGTTTTAACATATATATTAAAAACGCCATTTTGGAGGACAAATAACTGGAAAATTAATTATTAATAATATTATCTATACTGTCTAAGTATTTTCTGATAATATTAAAAGTTTAGATAATTAACAATTAATTAAAAGTTTGAACATTTAACAATTGATTAAAAGTTTGAACAATTAACAATTAATTAATAGTTTTCCAAATGCAAAGTTTGAAATTCATCTTAAAATACAAAGAAACATTCTTATAATCTTAACTTTTTTATAATTGCTAATACATTCACATCGTATATCGTGTATAATCGCCTAACAAATTGTGTTTACATATTTATAAATACCAATTAATTACCAGTTATATCTTTCAACGCCTCCACGTTACTATTTGCTAATTCCCAAATGACAGAATCAATTTAATAAACGTTAATCAGTGTTCACAATCCAAGGAAGCGTCAAGAGCAATTAATCAAGTTGAATTACTTTCTCGCTCATTATTTTAAATCATTCCAACTGACATCAAATTCACACGTCACTCAATTACGAAGATTCACACGCCTGTGAAACTTCTATTTCTGCAGAATTATTACATTTTGTTGCTTTAATAATATATAAACATCATGAATAATTCAAATATTACCAATTAATTTATAAGTATATAATTGATACATTATTAAACTGTGAAGTTTCGAAAAATTTGAGGTTAGAATATATTTCAAGTTAACATAGTTTTAAAACAGTCTTTAATTAAGAATTGTAGCACAGATTTTCTCCTATTAAAATATATTAAATGATGAAGGCAATAATATTTCATTAACTGACTTTAATTGTTTCTTAAAATGAAACGATTATAAAGATATACAAATTATCTCTTTTCTTTATTTCAAATTTGCAAGAATAACTTTCTTGGAAAATGATTTAACTGCTTCAAAAAAACATCATATAAATCATCGTAGGAATAAGTTGTATAAATTATACGGCGTGAATCACTTCTCTCGATAGCTATCGTTAGTTAACGATGCGTTAGATTACCACGCGTTAGGTTCCTACGCGTTAGATTACCACGCGTGAGATTTCTACGAGATGAATTACTACGCGTTGAATATCCACCCGCTGGGTTACTACGCATTGGATTACTACGCGTAGAATTACGTCGCGTTGCATTACCACGCGTTGCACTACCACGCGTTGCACTACCACGCGTTGCATTACCACGCGTTGCATTACCACGCGTAGAATTACCACGCGTTGCATTACCACGCGTTGCACTACCACGCGTTGCACTACCACGCGTTGCACTACCACGCGTTGCATTACCACGCGTTGCACTACCACGCGTTGCACTACCACGCGTTGCACTACCACGCGTTGCACTACCACGCGTTGCACTACCACGCGTTGCACTACCACGCGTTGCACTACCACGCGTTGCACTACCACGCGTTGCACTACCACGCGTTGCATTACCATGCGTTGCATTACCACGCGTTGCACTACCACGCGTTGCACTACCACGCGTTGCATTACCACGCGTTGCACTACCACGCGTTGCACTACCACGCGTTGCATTACCACGCATTGCATTACTACGCGTAGAATTATCACGCGTTGGAATACCACGCGTTATCTTAATACAGTCGCTGTCGCGTATGCGCATGCGTACTCCTCTCACTCTGATTGATCTGTGTTTTTCCTTAATAATTCAAAAACGAAGCTTCATACCCCATTTTTGCAAAGGGAAATCTTTTTCAGAGTCAAGTCAGCTATCTCCCACTTCAGAGACCTACACTAATTGTGAGACATCCTGTAAAAATATCCTAGTGATTCTTTCGTACTCTTCTAACACAATTAACCGAGAACGAAGAGAATCCCTGAGATTGCATAACGAAAAATTATTTATTTCACCATCGATTACCTCCTAATCGACCCAATGATTGTTGCAAACCGCCGCATAACGACAGCGAAAGCGTTGAAGACATCGAGCAAATCTATGCTCGCTTTCTAAGCATTAACAAAGTGTTTTTGATTTCGAATGACTTGTTAAACGTGTTAAACGTTCAATTATCGCTCGGATTTCGTTTGGAGCTTTTCACGAATTCAGCGAAAGCGACATATTCCGAAGCATGTAAAGTAAGAAAAAATTCCATGAAATTATGGAAATATTTTGAGGCCGATCGGTTTTGCAAAATCGTCAACAGGATCACTAGGAAACGAGTGAAAGGAACGGAAGAGTAGGGACCGAATTGAGACGGGGGCACAGAGAAACCGTTCCATTATTCATTCCCGTGGAATTAATAATAAATTCTAAACGCTCTGTCTTTACGATCCACTTTGTTGCACAACTGCGACCCTATAAATGGAAAAGCGAGAAACCGTGTGGTGATCGTTTTAAGGATACATTTGGTTATAGAAAGTCTTTTCTTTTGTTCTCTGTAAACAAACGAATCTTCTTGCTGAATTTTGTTCGTTCAGGATGCAACTTTTCCTTTTTCCGTCAGCTGTTGCGAGAGCATTTTGTGGAAGACATTTTTTAGTGTGTCAAGAAAAATTGGAGGGTATTATTTGAGGATTAAAATTGAGACATTTTAGAGGACTCTAAAATTTTGAAAATACTTTAACTTTAATTTTAAGAAATGTTTGACATTGCTGTAGTGTAATGTTCATATAAATTTTTATTTAATCTTTTGTATCATTAAATGTTTCAATTTTAAAAAATATCTGACGTTGCTGTAGTATAAGGTTCATATAAATTTTTATTTAATTTTTTGTGTCATTAATTGTTTCAATTTTAAAAAATATCTGACGTTGCTGTAGTATAAGGTTCATATAAATTTTTATTTAATCTTTTGTATCATTAATTGTTTCAATTTTAAAAAATATCTGACGTTGCTGTAGTATAAGGTTCATATAAATTTTTATTTAATTTTTTGTATCATTAATTGTTTCAATTTTAAAAAATGTTTCACATTGCTATAGTATAAGGTTCATATAAATTTTTATTTAATTTTTTGTGTCATTAATTGTTTCAATTTTAAAAAATGTCTAATATTGCTACAATATCAGACTTGTAAAAATTTTATTGAATTTTTGTATCATTAATTGTTTCAATTTTAAAAAATGTTTAATATTACAACAATGTAAGCTTTGTAAAATTTTTAATGAATTTCTATATCATTAATTGCTTCAATTTTAAAAAATGTTTAACATTGCAACAATGTAAGTCTTGTTAAAATTTTATTGAATTTTTATATCATTGATTTATATCAATTTTTAAAACAGTTTCATTAAAATAGTTGTCCAACCTAACCTAACCAACAATACTTTGAAACAGACTTGAAACTTTTCTGATATAATAACCATTACGAAACCCAACCATAATTACAGCGAAAAAGTGTAAAAAAGTTAGAACAATTCAGCTGTATACTAACCACGGAGATTACACACTCAAATGCATTTCATTGATAAAGATCTTCTAAATTACACGCAGTAGTCTTATCCAATCGCTCTTAATTTCCCACTGATTGTTACCCAGGTTTCTAACCTAAGTGTCTAAGCGTAACGAGACATGTACACAGACATACACCGAAGAGTGTAAGAATGAAAAACAGTGTCAGCAAATTTTATTCAACGATCAACAGTGTTTCACCATTATTTTCACCGAGTTATCACGTGAAGCGGCTCGAATCGGTGAAAGAAACCGTGAAGGCCTTCTTTTGAGATCGCTGAAACGCAAAAGAATATCGCATCGGTAACAAGAGCAATAGCCGTTGTGGGATCGGTTAAGAATCACAGAATTATCGATTATTGTGGTTGGATACTTTAGAAATTATGTTTGGACAATTTTTGGATTAGGTTGTTTATTAATATTTACAGGAATGATGACATTGTTTTAGGTAAATTTTTTATTTTGTCATTTATGGGCGTTCTATAGTTACTTATACAGGATTTATAGTTACTTATAGAGTTTACTTCCCCAATTCGACTTCCAAATTCCCCAGATTCCAAATTCCCCGAATTCCAAATTTCCCAAATTCCATTCTCCCCAGATTCCAATTTTCCAAATTCCAAATTCCCTAAATTTCAAATTTCCCAAATTCCACTCTCCCCAGATTCCAATTTCCCAAATTCCAAATTCCCCAAATTCCAAATTCCCCAAATTCCAAATTCCCCAAATTCCACATTCCCCAAATTCCAAATTCCCCAAATTCCAATTTCCCAAATTCCAAATTCTCCAAATTCCAAATTCCCCAAATTCCAAATTCCCCAAATTCCAAATTCCCCAAATTCCACATTCCCCAAATTCCAAATTCCCCAAATTCCAATTTCCCAAATTCCAAATTCCCCAAATTTCAAATTCCCCAAATTCCAATTTCCCAAATTCCAAATTCCCCAAATTTCAAATTTCCCATATTCCACTCTCCCCAGATTCCAATTTCCCAAATTCCAAATTCCCCAAATTCCAAATTACCCAAATTCCAAATTCCCCAAATTCCAAATTCCCCAAATTCCAAATTCCCCAAATTCCAAATTCCCCAAATTCCAAATTCCCCAAATTCCAAATTCCCCAAATTTCAAATTTCCCAAATTCCACTCTCTCCAGATTCCAATTTCCCCCAATTCCAAATTCTCCAGATTCCAATTTCTCCAAAAATCCAAATTTTACAAATTCCAAATTCCACAAATTTCCAATTCCCCAATTCCCCATTCTCCAAAGTTATAGAGAGTTACTTTAGGCAGTTACTTTATAGTTACTCATAGAGAATTTATAGTTACCTATGGAGGATTCATAGTTATTTATAGAGGTGAGGATGTTTAGTATACAAAGTGGGTTACTTCGTAATATTATCTTCATATATGTCATTTATGTAATATATGAAGATTCTTATTATATAGTAGGAAATATCAGTTTTTGTAGATGGAGACACCTTGGAAACCTAAGTCGGACATGGTTGTATAGGAGATATTACTCAGAACGTTGACCCTGAGACCATGCACATATCAAGGTCAAGGAAATCAGTGAAGTGTACTTTTCTATGTAACTGTCAATGATACTGCATATTGTTCGGATTTATTGGGAGTATTGAAAGAATTTCTGTATGAGAAACTTAGACATTATAAAATCTTAATTTTTTAAATTTTCTAAATTTCTCAAATTCTCAAAATTCCAATTTTCCGAACTAGCAAATTCCATCACTCATAAATTCCCGAATTCCTAATTTCCAATGCTTCCATTTCTCCGAAGTCTCAGTTCCCCAAGTTTCACATTCTCCAAATTCTCAATCCCCCGAATTCTCAATTCCCCAAATTCTCAATTCTCCAAATTCCATATTTCCCAAATTCTCAATTCCCCAAATACTCAATTTCCCAGATTCTCAATTCCCCAAATTCTCAATTCCCCAAATTCCATATTCCCTAAATTCTCAATCCTCCGAATTCTCAATTCTCCAAATTCTCAATTTTCCAAATTCTCAATCCCCCGAATTCTCAATTCCCCAAATTCCATATTCCCCAAATTCCCAACCCCCCGAATTCTCAATTCTCCAAATTCTCAATTTCCCAAATTCAATATTCCCCAAATTCTCAATCCCCCGAATTCTCAATTCCCCGAATTCTCAATTCCCCAAATTCTCAATTCCCCAAATTTCCAATTCTCCAAATTCTCAATTCCCCAAATTCCCAATTTCCCAAATTCCGAATTCCCCAAATTCCCAAATCCCCTAATTTCCCTAATTTCCCAAATTTCCCAAATTCCCAAATTCCCCAAATTTCTCAAATTTTCTAAATTTCTCAAATTCCCTAAAGCCACTCATTCATCAACTCCCATACCAAGTTCCCCTACCACCACACCCACAAAACCGCAAAACAGTTGAATCATAAACACCATATTTCTCAAACATTCTCCCACAATTACCCATCATAATTCGCCGAAGTCATATATTTTCCGAAGGACAAACTAGCAGGATATTTCGTAAAACCAAGCCACAAGGTAGTAGATTATCATAATAAAAAGTAAGAAAATAATTGTAGAAAGTGATCCCGATCGATCTGATCGATCAGTGATTCCCATAAAATTCCACTCGACGATCCATATCAAAACATGAATCAAATTACTCATCCATTACGCAAGAACAAGTTCCTTTTTTGCTTCGGGTAACATTGAATCGCAAACAGGAAGAAAAAGAAAGAAAGAGGGATACCTACGTATCAATCAATCAATATTAATCGTACCGCATTATCTTTATAGCCGCACAGCGTGATGACGCTGAAGAAATGTCTGGAAAGCAAAAAAGCTTGCTTGAAGGACATTTGTGATGCTCTTCTTACTTTGTTGTGTGCATGGTAAATAGGGAGAGTAGGGAGATTTAGTTTTTGGGTGCTTTCTATTGATTGCAGATTTCAAATTTTTTAAATTAACAATTTTTACAAATTTTTTATTTTTCCAATTCCAAATTTCCTAGATTCAAAGTTCCCAAAATTGTAAATTTCCCAGATTTCAATTTCCCCAAATTCTAAATTTTCTAGATTCCAATTTCCCCCAATTCCAAGTTTCCCAAATTGCAAATTCCCCAAATTCCAAATTCCTCAGATTCCAAATTCCCCAAATTCCACTCTCCCCAGATTCCAAATTCCCCCAATTCCAAATTTTCCAGATTCCAAATTCCCCAAATTCCACTCTCCCCAGATTCCAATTTTCCAAATTCCAAATTCTCCAGATTCCAAATTCTCCAGATTTCAAATTCCCTAAATTCCACTCTCCCCAAATTCCACTCTCCCCAGATTCCAAATTCCCCCAATTCCAAATTTTCCAGATTCCAAATTCCCCAAATTTCACTCTCCCCAGATTCCAATTTTCTAAATTCCAAATTCTCCAAATTCCAAATTCTCCAGATTTCAAAATCCCTAAATTCCACTCTCCCCATATTCCAAATTCCCCCAATTCCAAATTTTCCAGATTCCAAATTCCCCAAATTCCACTCTCCCCAGATTCCAATCTTCTAAATTCCAAATTCTCCAGATTCCAAATTCCCCAGATTCCAAATTCCCCAGATTCCAAATTCCCTAAATTCCACTCTCTCCAAATTCCACTCTCCCCAGATTCCAAATTTCTCAAATTTCTATTTCCAATTCCCCCCATTTCTATTTCCCCAAATTCCCAATTCTCCCATTCTTATTTCCCCAATTTCCCAAGCTCCCATCTCCCAAAATTCTCTACTCCTCAAATTCCCAACTCTCCCCATTCCTATCTCCCTAGATTCCCAACTTCTACCACTTCCCAAACTCCAACTTCCCAAATTCTCCCAATCCCCCAATTACTCAATCAATCCTCAATTACTCAATTTCCCCCACACTCCCACCTTTCCAAATTCCCTAAACTTCCAACTAACCAAACATCCACATATCCAAATCCCTAAATCCACAATAAAATCCTCAAAATCCGTAAATCCACAGTAAAATCCTCAAAATCCTTAAATCCACAATAAAATCCTCAAAATCCCTAAATCCACAATAAAATCCTCAAAATCCCTAAATCCACAATAAAATCCTCAAAATCCCTAAATCCACAATAAAATCCTCAAAATCCCTAAATCCACAATAAAATCCTCAAAATCCCAAAATCCTACCCTAAAAAATTTCTAAACTCCCCAAGACCATCCAGAAGCCCAACTAGTGTCACCACTACCTTGTACCCCAATACCCTAATTTTCCCTAGTGAACCCTAGCAGGCTTTCTTATATACAAAGCATCGTATCATCAATGAGGATAGCTAGCAAGCCGGCTGACTCGATAGAAGAAACCAGGTGTGTTCTCCATGGTGAGGCCTTCCTATGCGGCAGAGATCGGACCTGCCGGAAGAGTGGGGAGCTCATATAAGACACGAAGCCAAACGCCTCTCCCAGTGACCAGTCTCGACACGAAAACTCATCAGCCGAGCTTCTTCGGTTCTCATAGCAACCACTTGGCATCAGACCCTCCTTTGAATGGTACCAACCGCCGGATTGAAATTCGAGTAGATTCCATCGAATCGAATTGGTCTTGTTCAAGGCCGTGCCGGACAGAAGTCAGAAATGGTGTCCTCCGAGGTTCTCTCGATTCTTCTGCTGTTCCTGGCTGCCCACGGTGAGTCTTTTATTCCTCTTCTTCCTCTTCCCGTTCTTCCAGGTATACTCAGGATCGATTCTACCCTATACTGCCATTTTGTTTTATTAAGCCTTCGACCGACGCGAATTACTTGTCTGTATAAATCACGATTTACTGGCTGGGCTTGTGCGTGTGCTTGTTCGTTAGTGTTTCATTCTTGTGCGGAGAAATATTTTCTTTTTAGTTTTATTCTTTTGGGGAATGTAATTTTTGGAGATTTTTAGGATTTTAATTTTTGGTATTGGTGGGTCGGTAGAAGGTGTTCGATTCGGGGGTTAAATAAGATAGTTATGAAAGTTTTTGAGAGCACGTTTACTTGTTCGATATACTGAGAAATAGGTAATTTTTTTTTTAGTGAAGTTTAGGTGTTCTGATAATGCACTTGATATTTGTTATTTATTAGATTTCTGTGATAATGCGTTGATCTCTTCAAGGACAATATTATATACAAATATGTTTAACATCAAAAAGTATGTAATTTTATATTAAAAAGTTTGCATACGTTTAATATTCAGTTCAACGAACAATGACTACATATGTGATTCTTATCACTTTTTTTCATGTATTGTTAACAAGTTTTATTTAATAATTATCGATTCAAAATAAGTAAAGTATTAAGTAAAGAATCGAACCATTTCTCTTTCTAACCTCAAAAATAATTATTCCTGACGAAGTATGATTAACTTTCTCACTGACTAATAGTATGGTATTAATGTCGTATCAGGTCTTCTTTAATTTTTCTTCCTTTAGTTACTAGATAATATGCTAGATACAGAAGTACATATTAGTACTTGTCACATAAAACACGTATGAAGATACTTGACTTGATTTATGAATTATTTTACATACACTCAGTAACTTTTAAATTAAATGTAACTAAACATTGGATGTATAATTGAATACAGTGGAACATCTAATATTTCATGAAACAGACTTGAATATTTGATTGAGTGCAATTGAACATTGAATATTAGTTGAATATTTAATTATTGCAAATAATCAAGTACTAAAACCATGATAAAATTGTTCAAAATTTATGTGAATCGAACACTGACATATACATACATGTTTACTTTCAAATTCAACAGCCGACGGCCATATATGCGGACTTCATCGATTTCTCTTATATCAATATTTTTACAACTTTCTTATTGAATTCTTACTAATCAATTTTCAACTTTATTCTTCGCTTCTTTACTTTAAACTTTAATAATAAATAAGATAGTTATATAAAACAGCTTTCTAACCATTTCTAACCTAACCTTTAAAAATCGTCTCCAAAAAGATGAACACAAACATTGAAATAAAAAATATAATGTATAAGTATATAAATATACTAAAAAATAAATAAGTAAACAATAAATACACACATTAATATCACCACAAACCTCCAAATAAAAAATACACCCAAAAAACAAATAAGTAAACTAATAAATTAATACACGTTCCTTATTTTAATAAACAGAAACCAATAAATTTTGTAACTCGAAACAAGAAACTAGTAAAGCGATCATTTGACCGGTTCGCTAGTTTTACTGTTAATTAAGTGGATGAAGAAAAAACGAGCATCGGTAAGGCGGTTTTACGCGACGCGAGTGCAAGTGAAAACGGACTTTCTGTGATCAGACGAGCGCATTTCTTGCAGCCGCTGGATCTAAAAAAGTGCGCGTCGGCCTACTTTCGCGTTTGCGTTCCTCGTCGACGCTCTCGCGATGCTTCAATTATAAATACTCGCGATCTGTCGTGTCCCGTGTGAAATCGATGGTAATTTCAGCAATTAATTAACCGTAAAATCGGCTGCCGGTTACCTTCGCGTGTAACGTAGATATTAAGCGTACTTGATCGAAATAATTTCACCGGTGGCACAGATACCATCGACATCGTAAGACATTTTAAAAATTGTTATTTATTAAGACATTTTAAAAATTGTAACTTACTAAGACATTTTAAAAATTGTAACTGATTAAGACATTTTAAAAATTGTAACTTATTAAGACATTTTAAAAATTGTAACTTATTAAGACATTTTAAAAATTGTAACTAATTAAGACATTTTAAAAATTGTAGTTTACTAAGACATTTTAAAAATTGTAACTTATTAGGACATTTTAAAAATTGTAACTGATTAAGACATTTTAAAAATTGTAACTTATTAAGACATTTTAAAAATTGTAACTTACTAAGACATTTTAAAAATTGTAACTTATTAAGACATTTTAAAAATTGTCATTTATTAAGACATTTTAAAAATTGTAACTTATTAAGACATTTTAAAAATTGTAACTGATTAAGACATTTTAAAAATTGTAATTTTTTAAGACAATTTTAAAAATTGTTATTTATTAAGACATTTTAAAAATTGTTATTTATTAAGACATTTTTAAAATTGTAACTTATTAAAACATTTTAAAAATTCTAACTTATTAAGACATTTTAAAAATTGTAATTTTTTAAGACAATTTTAAAAATTGTTATTTATTAAGACATTTTAAAAATTGTAATTTATTAAGACATTTTAAAAATTGTAATTTATTAAGACATTTTAAAAATTCTAACTTATTAAGACATTTTAAAAATTCTAACTTATTAAGACATTTTAAAAATTGTAACTGATTAAGACATTTTAAAAATTATAACTTATTAAGACATTTTAAAAATTGTCATTTATAAAGACATTTTAAAAATTGTAACTTATTAAGACATTTTAAAAATTGTCATTTATAAAGACATTTTAAAAATTGCTATTTTTTAAGACATTTAAAAATTGTCTTTCACTAAAGAGATTTTTATAAATCAAATTTTACAAAATGTCTTACAAAATTGATAAAATCTTTGTTGCAAAAAAATTCATATCCAAAGGGCAGTACATAACAATGATAAAAATGGTCATCAACAACTATAACAGCCATTAAACGAAGTGATATAATCTGTTAGGTGAACATCGCCGTTTAGGTTCGATCGCGATCGATGGTTCTTAAGTTTTTTTCTTTCTCACGCTATGGACGCGTATACACGGTCTACTTTTTTTTCGTTACACAATCTCCATTATCGTCTAACACGGTGTTCGTAACTTCAAAGAATGCCCCCACTTCGTACAATTATTACACGCGTGTTCGTTAAACAATGACGGCCATTCACCGTGTTTCACACATCTCGAGAACTTTCTCCCGTGTCTCGGGAGTGAAAATATGAAAGTAGCTCTACGGACAGATTACTCTCTCTCTCTCTCTCTCTCTTGTTCTCCTCCGCATATTTTGCATCCGCGGACCGTAAGTTCGCTGATCGATTTTTCGATAGTCTCCGGGGAAGAAAGTTTTTACTCGGCACGATTTCAACTGGCAGTCATAAATCAAAATGATGTGGATTGAATTCGGTTATAAATTATTTATGATGCTTTTTATTTTGATGTTTAATGTGATTTAGAAGTGATGTAGTTGAAAATTATAGAGTTTGCATGTTTCTTCTCTCATGAGAAATTTGCTTGTTTATGGACTTGTATATTTTGAAGCTTCCAGTTTTGGAATTTGTGCTTTCAAGCTTAAAAAATGTCAAAATTGCTGAATTTACTGTTGCTTGAATTTTTAACCTACCTCGTATTCAGATTCTTGGATTTTCAAATTTTTTAATTTGCGAAGATGCAATCATGAAATCTTGAAATTTCCAAATTAACAAATTCCCAAATTCATTAAATTTTCATGTATAAAAATTTCCAAATTTTCAAATTACCTAACCAATTTCCCCTATTTTGCAAATCCCTAACCTTCAATATGACTAACTCCTAAATCCTCCATCCCCTTCCTAAATTCTCAGATTATAAAATTCCGAAATCCCCAAATTCTTAGATGACTAATCCCTAAATCCCCTATTTCTCAGGTTACAAAATTCCTAAATCCCCTAATTCTCAAATTGACTAATTCCTAAATCCCCCAATTCTCAAATTACAAAATCCTTAAATTCCCAAATTGTCAAATTGACCAATCACTAAATCCCCAAATTTTCAAATCATCAAACCTTCAAATCCCTAAATCCCCAAATCACCAAACCTTCAAATCCCCAAAACCCCTAATCACCAAACCTTCAAATCCCTAAATTCCCTAATCACCAAACCTCCAAATCTCCAAAACCCCTAATCGCCAAACCTTCAAATTAACAAAACCCCAAATCACCAAACCTTCAAATCCCCAAAACCCCAAATCACCAAACCTTCAAATCCCCAAATCTCCAAATCACCAAACCTTCAAGTCCCCAAAACCCCTAATCACCAAACCTTTAAATCCCCAAATCTCCAAATCACCAAACCTTCAAATCTCCAAAATCTCCAAATCCCCAAATCTCAAAATCTCAAAATTCCCCCAAAGATTGCCACAGTAAAAAAAACTGCATGATACACACTCTGTACCAACTTTAAACACAATTCGCAAAATGTCACTTGTCCGGTTAGCCTCTTCAGTTACGAAACACGAGTGAGGTAAAAGTACTTCCTCAAGTTTCGTAATTCTTTCTAAATAAATACTTGGTCCTCGTTTGACGGAGTAATTGTTACATGATTTTTCAATACTTTCACTCTGCTCCACACGTACAGTACCAGAGAAATCAATTCGGACTAACTGATGAACTGTTTTCTCAGTTTCGTAGAAAATTAGATACTTCGCACCAAAATGGCGGACGTCGAATCAGCATCACTAAAACACAACTTCAAATCGATTGAAATTCTTTCAAATTCTTTAAAGAAATTAATTTATAGTAGAAATTATAGGAATTTATAAAAAATATTCTAATCTTCTGAAGAAATATTTCATAATATTTTTTGAAGCGTATTTTAATCTGTAATTTAAGTCTACGTTAATAGAAATTAATTAATAATAGAAACTTTAGGAACTTATAAAAAATATTCTAATCATCAGAAGAACTGTTCAAAATATTTTTGAAGTGTATCTTAATCTGTATTTATGTCTATGTTTATTGAATTGACTACAATCAAAAGAATGCAAATGGTGAGTGACTCCACGCGAAAGATATTCTAAAAGGTTTCCAAACTGGTTTGTTATTTTAAAATACCAGTATCATAATTTATTCTCCTTTGTTTCTAATTATATATCGTTACTTCACAAATATTTTTGTCATTCACTGTTTATTACTCAGAAATAATAGTTTGATATAAATTATACAATCTTAAGATATAAATTTTAAATATAGAACCTGAATCTCAAACTAGAACTTAGATCAGAATATTAAATCAGAACTTACGCTTCTAATTTATCAATCCTAAAAGACTACTTGCTGTTCTAACAGCAATGTTTAATGTTGTAACCGATGTATGATTTAATTACACATTTCATGTGATTTTATTTCACTTCATTTTAATTTATCAAACATTTCATTTTATTTTATTTCATTTTAAGTTATGAAACGTTTCATATGATTTTATTTCATTTCATTTTAATTTATCAAACATTTAATTTAATTTAATTTTATTTCATTTTAAGTTATGAAACGTTTCATATGATTTTATTTCATTTCATTTTAATTTATCGAACACTTAATTTGATTTTATTTCATTCCATTTTAGTTCATCAAACATTTCATATGATTTTATTTCATTTCATTTTAATTTATCGAACATTTAATTTGATTTTATTTCATTCCATTTTAGTTCATCAAACATTTCATATGATTTTATTTCACTTCATTTTAATTCATCAAACATTTCATATGATTTTATTTCATTCCATTTTAATTCATCAAACGATAAATTATTTGCAAGAACACTCAGATAAAATTTATCTGAAAACACATGTCAGTACTATAAAAGTCTTCGACAATATCTCGTTTAATCTTAAATCGAGCAACTATCTATCGAGCAGTCTATCTTCGGAGATTCTCCATCTTGAATCACGAGACATACCATGCATCGATCTCCTTCGATCTGCAGCTACGCTTTACGTAAGAGATTCCACTTTCTATCGTAGCGTTCAGTTTTATTAGAGATTATTTTCGTGCTAGCAAGATAACCGGTGTCCCACGTAATCTTCGAATTATTTATTTATTTTCACTGGACAGTTTCCGCGGTTGCTTTCCTTCCTCCGGAATTCGCTGGCGAAACTGGTCTACTTCCTTTGGAAACCTTGAGGTGCTTCCGGCTCTCTGTGGAACCGGAAACGCTGATTCCGGAGAAAAACCGATATTATCATTCGAAAAAAGAACACAAAGAAAAGAAAATTCTCTACCTGTACAATACCACAAAAATTATTATAAAACTTCCTAAAAAAGGAACAAGATAAATCAAACGACTTCAGAGCAAAATAAAATCCACCATACCACAAAAATTATTATAAAACTTCCTAAAAAAGAAACAAGATAAATGAAACGACTTCAGAGCAAAATAAAATCCACCATACCACAAAAATTATTATAAAACTTCCTAAAAAAGAAACAAGACAAATCAAACGACTTCAGAGCAAAATAAAATCCACCATACCACAAAAATTATTATAAAACTTCCTAAAAAAGAAACAAGATAAATCAAAGGACTTCAGAGCAAAATAAAATCCACCATACCACAAAAATTATTATAAAACTTCCTAAAAAAAAAAACAAGATAAATCAAACGACTTCAGAGCAAAATAAAATCCACCACACCACAAAAATTATTATAAAACTTCCTAAAAAAGAAACAAGATTTCAGAGCAAAATAAAATCCGCCATATCACAAAAATAAAACTTCTTTTCCACGAAAGAAAGTTACAATAATCGATTTGAAAGTGTCCATACAAAATCTGATTGTCACAGAAATTGTTATAATAATAACGTTTGAGAAATTCTAACAAGATATTAAAGAAAAACGGTGACGTTTAATTACCATTAAGTACAAACCGACAAAGTCGTGAGAAGGAAAAAAGGTTAGATAGAGATAAAGAAAAGGGAAGTTGTTGGATATCTAGCAAACGGTGTCCGATCGGTGTAGTTTATTACACGAGTTGCCTTTTGACGTGGAACGTTGCACTTTACGGAAGGAACGCGAAAAGGTGGGGCTCTCTGTATAGCAACTGTTCCTGCAACTCTCTACGGGTCCAGGGAAGGCCGTCGATGTTTGATTATTTCCACATTCAGGAAGCAGATCGTTAAAACGTCAGACTACATTTTTCTTGTACCGTTTATAGGTTCAATTATTTAGTATTAACATAGAGGGGAGAGATAGGTTGATCTGAATTTGCAGTTTTTGCGTTTTATAAGTTTTTTATGAGCAGGTACTTTAGGGAATTATATTATATGCAAACTTTGATAGTCTTTTGGGGAGGCTTTAGGTGTGTAAATGCTGAATACTTAAGGTTGCAAGCTTGTAATTCTTTAAATTTGCAAATTGTGAAATATGGTATTCTAACCTTAAATGCAGAGGTTTTCTAGATCCTCAAATTTCTACAAACACTTCATAAATTTATAAGGTTCCTAAACCCTGAATTCTTAAGTTTTCAAATTCCTAAATTCGTAAACCCCCGAGTTCTCAAATCCCAAATACTCAAATTTGCAACTTCTCAAATCCCTATATTCTCAAAGTTGCAACTTCTCAAATACCCCAAATTCTCAAAGTTGCAACTTCTCAAACCCCCAAATTCTCAAAGTTGCAACTTCTCAAACCCCCAAATTCTCAAAGTTGCAACTTCTCAAACCCCCAAATTCTCATAGTTGCAACTTCTCAAACCCCCAAATTCTCATAGTTGCAACTTCTCAAACCCCCAAATTCTCATAGTTGCAACTTCTCAAACCCCCAAATTCTCATAGTTGCAACTTCTCAAATCCCCAAATTCTCAAAGTTGCAACTTCTCAAACCCCCAAATTCTCAAAGTTGCAACTTTTCAAATCCCCAAATCCCAAAATCCCAAAATCCCAAAGTTCCCAAAGTTCCCGAAGTTCCCAAAATTCCTAAAACTCCCAAAATCCCCAAAATTCCCAAAATTCCCAAAATTCCCAAAATCCCAAAATTCCCAAAATCCCAAAATCCCAAAATTCCCAAAATCCCAAAATCCACAAAATTCCCAAAATCTCCAAAATTCCAAAAATCCTCTAAATCCCTAAATTCCCTAAACCCTCACATCACATCCCCAATTTCCCAACTCTGCAACTCATCAAATTCCCATTTACCCAATTTAAAAATACCAAAAATAAAAAATTAGTTAAAACACGACGTTCTCCATTGGAAAGTGAACGAAGTCAGAAAATAGATACGCGGTGAAGCACAGTGTCGTCCCATAATAATCAAACGGAAACAGGTTTAGTCACGCATGACTTCTCTGATATGCATAAACGAATGCATGCAACATCTATGTGCAGTTACATCGTCAGGGATAGCCGAGAGAAAGGTCGATTTGCGTACTTGTCTATACAAATTCTCTAAATCGATTCGAGAACCATAAGCTCGACGAATTTTACCTCTGTATAGCCCATTATTCCAAGCGAAATTAACTTTCCAACTGAGAAATACCATTTTCTATGAATAGATCCCACAATTTCACTTAACTGTATTCAATTGCATGCAAACTTAACAGAAAGAAAATTTTAGAGGAAAATTCTTGCAAGGTTTAATTGAAAATTATTGTATACTGATCTAAGTTGATTCAGAGTGAAAACTTTTTATTTATTTTATTTTATTTTTGGAATGAAAATTTTTATTTATTTTATTTTATTTTGGAATGAAAATTTATTTTAGGTTGTGTTTTATTGGAATGATGTTGTAATTATTTTAGGAAGAAAAAATTGGGAATACAAAATTTTTCTCCCTTTTTAATTAATGTTACTATTAATGTATGTAAGTAGTTGGTTCTCAAAGAAATTTTCTGTGAGAAAAGAAATTTTTTAGGAAAGTCAACTTTGCTAATTTTTGTGAACAATTTTTTGTTACCTATTAGTGTTCAGTTTAATATATAACAGTTTGTTTATTGATTAGCTGACTTGCTAGATTGCAAGATATATTCTGTTGTAATACCATTTGAACTTGAGAAGACTTCCGTAAATAAATCACTACGAATAATAGCTACAAAATTATTAAACAGAGGCAGTCACTCAAGTATCAGAACAACTCAGTTTGATCGCAGACTTTGAGGTTATGTCTTGAATGACGTAACCATTATCTCCTGACAGTATGTTTTAACCTTTTAACAAGTTTTATTGACAAATACTACTTATGCAATAGTTAAATTTTCTTGTCTGACACTCGAACAAGTAGCTAATCATACTTGACGAGCACAAAAATAAGAAATTAATAAAAAACTTTGTCTACGTGCGGTCTATAAAACGTAAATGATTAAGGGGTTGCAAAATATAAATGATTAGATCTACAAAGCTTGATTAGTTTTACAGAATGATTAGTTTTACAAAAACTGAATTGTTAGTGCTACAAAAACTGAATTGTTAGTGCTACAAAAACTGAATTGTTAGAGCTACAAAAACTGAATGACTAGTTTTACAAAACCTAAATGATTGGCGGTTTAAGTATAAATAATTGTTTCCCGCCGAAACATTGTCAACTTCGATAGTTATTGTTGAACGCAAAAAGCTGATTGACTACAAGCACTTACTTCTTCGCTAGAAGTCGTAAAGGAAGGGAAAGTAACCTGCTGCCATGACACTACTAATAGGAATCCCTGTTGCATAACTTAGCCGTTTAACCGACGATCTGTTCACCTACAAAATTAGCAGACTTCCAGTGATTTCAATGCCTGGAAAGCGATGTCATGTGCAGACGCGGCGTTAAAAATTCTTATGTGTTTGATATTAAGTTTAATATTTATATAACTAGTATATAACTATTTATATACTATTAGGTTTAATAATTATCTAGATATATTATGTGAAATTCTTATTGTGCTTTTATGTAATTTCATACATTATTTCGTAAAATAAAATTGGTATTTGTTTGCAAAATTTATTATGCAAAATTTGATGGTGTTTTTTTGCAAATTTGATTGATTGTTACCTTTTCTTAAGGTACCAAAATTTATTTTCGAAGTTTGATAAGATTAATCAAGTATTGAATAGTTGGTTTGGATATTTCTAGTGAGCGAATTAATCTGAAAACGTTCGTCGCATTTGTGTGTATTGTATTAATGCCTGTTCGCATGAAACAGCATTCTATCGAGCATTCTAGACTTCTGAAAGGCGGCAAAGCAATCCATTTTGAAAGGTATGGGATAGTCAGAGGCGTGCGCTCGATTTTCCTCAGGTATGCGATCTCCCCGTTACTCGACGAAAAATCTCGATGCTTCATAAACTGAATAACATGTACCTGTTAGAAATCATTATTTCTAAAACCAGAAAAAAGAACCAATATTAACTTCTCTAATTTTAATACACACATTCGCTAATAATATTAAAATTTCAAATCAATTATCCTTCATGTATTTTCTCCTCATTCATTTTTCTTGCATTTAACGAACTGTAAAAATATTTTAGATATTCGTCTTAAATTATACACCCTGTAAGGCAAACATAAAAAGACATTGTAACAAACATACCAAATAAAATAGAAGACAGTAATATTTTCTAAAATGAAACTAGTCACACGATATTAAAAGATATCAATTTCTGATACACTGGAATCTGTTTACTAAATGCAAGAAAAATGTGGATTTCTTTCGTGCTAAACGTGTTTTCGAGGAAAGATGGTGGACCCAGAATAGAATCCTGAATGTCAAGGATACATGGAAGGTGTAAAACAGGATAATCTTCCTGTCATCCACGGATTACGAGGGTCGAGTTTTTAAGTGGTAAATTAATTTAAACGAGATGCAGTCTGTTCACGTCTGGTTTCTCCTGCGGAGAGGAACTCCCATTTAATCTAGGAACGTTTTTAACTTTTGTGGACTTCAATCTTTGAAAATACACAAATGTACTTGGAAGAATATAGACGTAGACATTTAAGAATCATGCAATTTGTAAATTTTTTAAGTTGAAGATGCACAAATGTACAATCTTGAAAATTTAAATACTTGAGAACCTAAAAATATTTATAAATCCACCTTTGGACTTAAAGATCTACAAATTAAAATTTAGGAATTTGTGAACTTTCAATGCACTAATAAATTGGAAAGAAGAAATGTGACATGAATATGTCTCCCAATGAAAAAGCCTGAATTGCAACCGGAAGGACTAGACCCGCAAGTACCCTAAACGTTATAACAGGAATATCTAGGGGAAAGTAGGGTAGAACCGGGTAGGCGGGTGAAACCGGATACTCCTGTTTTTCCTATTATTTCATGCACTACTAGTAACCATTCTAGAACACTAAATCAGTTTATACTTGCAATGCATAACTTTCTTGGTCTTTAGTCTTTCACTAATATAAGCTAGTCCTATGCAAAAATTAGATACTCGAAGTGTTAAAGAAGTATTGTAAGAATCATCGTATGAAGTGTCAAAGAAGTAAAATCATAATAGTATGAAAGAAGTGGTATCAGAAAAGTAGTATCAAAGAAGTGAAATCATAGTAGTATGATAAAAGTGGTATCAGGAAAGTAGTATCAAAGAAGTAGTATCAAAGTAGTATCAAAGAAATAAAAAATACAGTATCAAAGAAGTAATATTACTTCTAAAAGAAGTAGTAGTAGTAGAAATAGTACTAAAAAAAATAAACACCCTAGAAATAGTACAATAACTGAAATGCCAAAAAGTACAGAATAAGCAAATACAGAATAAAATTTAATACCTTGCTATGAACAAATAAATTTGCAACTCAAGCATTTATTTTTCCACTGTCATTAATCCACTAGGATCAATGTTCAGTAACGATAAAAATAAATTTCACGAGAAGTGAACATAAATCACCAATGATAAATTGCCAATAAGAAAAGTTACCTAATTGTACCTTGTAATATTTATACGAAAAAATAATCGAACAAGTGTCGCAGCCATTTTTATTCACCGTGATCCTCGTAATCGCGATGAAGGATGAGAACGATAGATACAACGTCACGAACCGAATCTCGCATTTTATGGAGCATGGAGGAAAGGGGTACCATGAAGGTTGCAAGTCAAGGCTAGGGACTTTCACTTGCGCCCGTAGCGTGCTCTCTTGGGAGCGCACCACGAGCTACCTTCCCACCTTACTTTACTATTTACTTTTCTACCTGGTCTTTAAGAGAACAGCGACCGAATTACGCCCATTACACGAGATATTACCGGCTGCGTATAATTCTGTGGTATAAACGATTTCGTGGTTTTAAGATTTACTTGAAATGAATCTGGGAGATTGAGACACTGCGTTGTTGAAGCTTAATGGTTTTAACTTGATTTTCATGTAACTCTTGTTACCACAATTTCTAATTTTCCGAATTTTTAATTTAAACTAATTCTAATTTGACAAGTTCACAAATTCATAATTCATCAAATTCGGAATCTTCCAAATGTGAAACTCTTCAAAGTTCTAAACTCTCAATTTCTAATTTCCCAAATTTATAATCTTCGAAATATCAGATTCCCCGACTTTCTAAACCTATAATTCTCAATTTCTCAAATAATTAATTTCCTCAATTTCTAATTTGCCAAATTCTCAATTACCCAATTCCCAACTCCCCAATTCCAAATTTCCCAATTCCACGTTTTCCAATTCCAAATTTCCCAAATTTCCAACTCCCCAATTCCCAAACTCCCAAATTTCCAACTCTCCAAATTCTCAACTCCCAAATTCCCAAATTTTCAAATTTCCAACTTCCCGAATTCCCAAACTCCCCAATTCCAAAATTCCCAAATTCCCAAACTCTCAAATTTCCAACTCTCCAAATACTCAACTCCCAAATTCCCAAATTCTCAAATTTCCAACTTTTCGAATTCCCAAACTCCCCAATTCCAAAATTCCCAAATTTCCAACTCTCCAAATTCTCAACTCCCAAATTCCCAAATTCTCAAATTTCCAACTTCTCGAATTCCCAAACTCCCCAATTCCAAAATTCCCAAATTTCCAACTCTCCAAATTCTCAACTCCCAAATTCCCAAATTCTCAAATTTCCAACTTCCCGATTTCCCAAACTCCCCAATTCCAAAATTCCCAAATTCCCAAACTCCCAAATTTCCAACTCTCCAAATACTCAACTCCCAAATTCCCAAATTCTCAAATTTCCAACTTCCCGAATTCCCAAACTCCCCAATTCCAAAGTTCCCAAATTCCCAAACTCCCAAATTTCCAACTCTCCAAATTCTCAACTCCCAAATTCCTAAATTCTCAAATTTCCAACTTCTCGAATTCCCAAACTCCCCAATTCCAAAATTCCCAAATTCCCAAACTCCCAAATTTCCAACTCACCAAATTCTCAAATTTCCAACTTCTCGAATTCCCAAACTCCCCAATTCCAAAATTCCCAAATTCCCAATTACCCCAATTCTAAATTCCCCTAAATACCAAATTCCTAATCCTCCAATTTCTAATTCCTCAAATTGCTAACCTTGTAAATATCAAATACCCCAAATTTTTACCTTTCCAAATATTAAATCCCTCCAACCCTAAATTCCAACAATCCTCAAATCCCAAAATTCTCCAAATTCCCCCAAGAAACTACCCTCAAAAATTCCCGAACCAATCAACTGTTAACGTCAAATTTTTTAATTTCAAATAAAATTATTCTTAAGCACTTTGAACATAATAATGGAAACAGTTGTTACAACACCGTAATTAAACGAAGAGAACAAATAGACATTGATAAATCGTATATTCTTGCCGATTATAATACACACCGGTTATATCGCAATTTTCACACGATTACGCAGAACGCTTATAACGAACATTAACACCTTTCCATTTATAATTTACATCTGGGAAAGTATCACACGGAGCACTGCATTCTGCAACGCATAATGCACATTACTGCATTTTATGTTTGATCTAGAGATTACGACGACGTTATAAACTGCGGTGCATAATTATATTTTATCTATCTGCTAATGACTGTAGAAAGCAAGTGTTGCGATGTAACAGGAAAATTCTAGAAGATCGACAAATTACGCTTGTAAATTATATTTTACATTTTAATAATGTGTAGTTTGAATTTTTATATAATACTGAAAGTGAGGAAAAATTGATACGCAATGAGATGTTAATTTTGTGCTAGTATTTTTATTGCGATAATTGAAAATAATATGAGATTTGCAAGAATGTAATATTGACAATGATTTTTCTTTGCAAAGAGTTGTATTTCTTCATATTCAAGATGTTGCAAAATAAATTTTATTTAATATTTTCTATTGTAAATTAATTTTATTAATTAATTATTGTAAATTAATTTTACGTATTCTAACTTTTGTTAAAATACATGAATTTTTGTTTATGGAAAGCTCCTACCATTTTTTTTAGGCAATATCCTTTCTGAATAAAAAAATGTACAAGTAAAAAAATTGTTTCACTTAAAAAATTTAAATGAAGCATAAATGAACCACGTAATTAAATTCACGAGTTAAGATATTGGAGTCAAGATTTTACTAAAGTACTTGCATTTTTAAAAAAGACCAATTGAATTCCTAAATTAGTGTTTATAAACTGCCCCTGCATAAAAATGTCCCGTGTCAAGAAATAAAATTGGCAAAAATGTGCGTTAAAAAACCGGAAATTCTTACCAAAAAAAAAGCGACCAAATCGTACGAATCTTACCGTATATTCTTATCCCTCCGTACGCACCTTGCATACCGTCCCGAAATCGAATTATAAATTCCACGGAACCTCGCGTCCCGAGATTCCCACAGTTTTAAGCTTTTCTGACATTAAAAAAAAAAGTTGTGTCGAACGTGAGATCACGAAGAAAGGATCGGTGTGCCAACGAACGATGAGTCACGATTGTTCGATCGGATCGAAGCAAGAAATCGTGTTACTATGCCTCACGGTCGCCGGGAACGTGTTCCTGAATCGAAAGAAGAGAAGCAACGTGCTGTCGTGCAACTTGATATTATATCGCCAGTCATTTGGCCTTCTCAATGGAAGCACGCATAATGATGGAATTTATTAGCTCGATGAAAGAACGGTGGCGATGAAAGAAGCTTAGACGAGGATCAACTTCAAGTCGATTCAAATTGTTTGGTCAGGGGGTTGATCAATCGCTTCTTTATCGACACTCATTTGTATACACTCATTGTACTCATTGGTGTACATTTAACAAGAATATTGACAGTTACAAACACAGTTTGTTTATCATAGGAAATACTGTGTAGAATTATTTACTTATTCACTGTATGAAAGAATATATTTATTGGTTAGTAAAATTTGATACGCTGCTATGTACATCAGTTGCATAATAGACGTCAATTGTAGAATAGACTTTTATTGTTTTGCTGAGTAATTATAATACTTCATATGTCACAACCTTGTCCACTTAAACACTTAATCGTAATTCAACCCTCAACAGTAATCCTTAAGATTGAAATACTAATCTAAGAACCTAACCTAACCATAAATCTTAACCCTTAAACATCACCCTCTAATAAATTTCAAAATTAAATCCTTAACATACTTAAATAAACTGAAATTACAAATATAAATTCTTGTATAATTTCCAACGATTCCATTAGTAACCCAAAAAAAATATTTCAGGATCACAGGCCCAGAAGCAGCAGCAAGAGGATCCTTGCCAAACAAAGTCCAGAGTCGTCGGCGACATAGAATACTGCGATCGTTACTGGGAATGCGTCAACGGACGTCCAGAATTGTTCGACTGTCCAAATGGTTTGGTATTCGCTGGGAAACATCGAGGCGTAACCGAGGGTTGCGACTACCCCTGGAGAGCGAACTACTGCGACGGAAAACGTCAGGCGAATCCACCTATCCCGGCTGATCATTGCGATTGGTTATATGGAATTTTTGGTCATGAGACTTCTTGCACGAGGTATTGGACCTGCTGGAACGGTACCGCTACTGAACAACTTTGCATCGGTGGACTTTTGTATAATGAGAGGGCAAGGTCTTGTGATTGGCCGGAAAACGTCGAGGGATGCCAGAAACATCGTGAGTAATGATTTTGATAAAAACTGTAAGCTTGATGAGCGAGTAGAATGAAATATTTTGTAGAAGTATAGTAAGAATGTTAAAAATGTTATAAATTATTTGTGATGGAATGTTGTTTGTGTGTTGACAAATATGGAGTTAGTTGTTTTAAATAGTTTGTTATGTTAGCATTAATGAAGTGAGATGTTTATTAATAAATTTGATTAATCATTGATTATAAGGAGTGTTACTAGCAATTTACTGTATCATCATACATTGAGCAATTTATTAATAGTTTGCTGAATTACAATTAACAGATTGAACTATTAGTAAAGAATTTGCTATATCTTCATACATTGAACAATTTATTAACAGTTTGCTGAATTACAATTAACAAATTGAATTATTAACTAAGAATTTGCTATATCTTCATACATTGAGCAATTTATTAATCGTTTGCTGAATCACAATTAACAGATTGAACTATTAGTTAACAATTTGCTATATCATTATACATTGAACAATTTATTAACAGTTTGCTGAATTACAATTAACAGATTGAATTATTAACTAAGAATTTGCTATATCATCATACATTGAGCAATTTATTAATAGTTTGCTGAATCACAATTAACAGATTGAACTATTAGTTAAGAATTTGCTATATCATCATACATTGAACAATTTATTAACAGTTTGCTGAATTACAATTAACAAATTGAATTATTAACTAAGAATTTGCTGTATCATCATACATTGAACAATTTATTAACAGTTTGCTGAATTACAATTAACAGATTGAACTATTAGTTAAGAATTTGCTATATCTTCATACATTGAACAATTTATTAACAGTTTGCTGAATTACAATTAACAAATTGAATTATTAACTAAGAATTTGCTGTATCATCATACATTGAACAATTTATTAACAGTTTGCTAAATTACCATTAACAGATTGAACTATTAACTAAGAATTTGCTATATCTTCATACATTGAACAATTTATTAACAGTTTACTGAATTACAATTAACAGATTGAACTATTAGTTAAGAATTTACTATATCATCGTACATTGAACAATTTATTAACAGTTTGCTAAATTACAATTAACAGATTGAACTATTACCTAAGAATTTGCTATATCATCATTAACAAATTGAACTGTTAACTATATACTGTATCATCATTAACAAATTGAACTATTTAAGAACTTGCAATATCACCTCTAAGAAATTGTTTACTAAAAAATAATTATTTACTAAAAATCTGCTAAATCATCACATAAACTTGCTTATCTACTACATCATCTCAAAGCTACTAACAATTCACCACATCACCAGTAACATATTTTAATTTTGTTACATCTTTTGTTAATTTTGTCACACTCTTTCACAAATTGCGACCCGAGAATTTCCTATTTAAGCATTCCTCCATTTCGAAGAAGCAGTTTCATCTCGTGTTTCGCAAAACACCGTAGCAAAGTTCGCGATCATTCTCACTTTCGAAAGTGGCCATACAAGAAAAACGCACACACGTGTGTCCTTTCTTTCCTTGCTCGAGGCGTTGCTCGAAGTCACTGCCCTCCGCAGAGAAAAAGAGGCGAGTTAATTAACATTCAGAGTAAGTCGCCGTAAGCTTTCTGCTCGCTTGACAATTTGACGCGTCAAAATTTCATTTCGTGATTTGATTTCATTTTTCAAAATTTCATCGTGAAACGATCTCTCAATGAAAGAAGTGTAAATTTGGCTGATGAAACGTAGTTTAAACGTCGAGTGTTAAATTGTAAATTCTTATGTGAAAGCTATTGTAAATATTTTGTAATTTCATGTAAGAATTTTGTAACTGTCTATAAGCACAAATTATGGCTCCAGAAATTATGGCTCCAGAATATTCTTGGAATAGGAACTTTCTTTGGAGGATGTTGACCTCCATTTTGTAGAACCACGTTACGTAACACCATACGTTTATCACGTGATTTTTATGAACAGTAATCACCTTGCACATCTATTCATGCGAATACTGTTTTTTGTTGTACTTTGTACCAAGGTTAACTGCAATATTATGTTCCATTGAGTTGCTGCCACTTCCTGAAAATTTGCTGGGCAATCCAGGTTATTTGTTTACTTTAATGCAGCACAAAATATCATATAGTCATTATTGCATTATAATTCATATAGAAGGGTATGCAACACAAAATGTATTAGCATTGCAATTGTTAAGATAGGTTCAATTATATCTTCCAACTTACTATTTCACTTATACACATAATTAGGAATTTGCAAAATTTTCTGATAGAAATTCTCAAGGTTTAAACTACTATACTTTGCTAGGACACTTTTGCTAATTATTAAAGTGCTACAACTTCTTGAGATAACCTTGTTATTCTTTAAACTGCTATCACCTCTTGAAACACCCTTGTTAATCATTAAACTGCTCTAACCTCTTGGGACACCCTTGTTAATCTTTACATTGAGGCTTCTGAAAAACTTTGTGGAGCTTAAAAATTACTTTTGATGAGCTAAATCACTATCAAATTGAACATTAAAGCTTCGCAATAATTATCAGAAAGCTAACACATAGTTTTCACTGCCATTTTAATTCATTTTAAAAATAACCTCTCTTCATCTTCAAACGCTGAACCTTCATTTGATTATGCATCACAACTAATCTGTTAAAGACATGTTTCATATATCACCATCTACAGCTATATCACATATAAAACTACACAATAAAATTATATATAAAGCTACATTATTTTGTATACATAACATTGCTTCATCAATAACTCTTCATCTCCATCTTCAAAATTTCCAATATTTGTTCTCAAATATTTCTAAAGGTTATCTTAAAACAACTTGTAACTTTCTCATTACAAAACGATTCACCAATCCGTAATTTAATCTTTCAACAGCACTCTGCAACGACGACGCGAACGGAAATGTGCCCCTGGGCAAGTCTTGCAACCGTTACTGGCAATGTCAAGGTGGATACCCAAGATTACAGAGATGTCCAGCGATGTTGGTCTTCGACAGAAGGTCGTTGAGGTGCGTTGTTCCACCCACGGAAGACTGCGACGTACCTACGACACCACCGAACCTAGAGGGTGATCTTCCGGAAGGAAGGAACGAACAAGAACCGGAAGAAGAGAATCTTCCTCCTGGTGTTCCACCTCTGCCTGCTGGTGCACTGCCTATTCCTCTTCGAGCTCGTTCCAGAAATTAAATTATAATAAGGAATTCTTTTGTGGGACCTTAAGTCGAGTTTCTACGTGTGCAAAGATAATGTGTTGCTATTAGCAAGATGATAGATATTTTTTTAGTGTGACGTTGGGTTGGATTTTAAGAGAAAATTAAGGGAAAAATTGAAGTTAGATGACTGTTTTTGGTAACTTGAAGTTAGATGACTGTTTTTGATAAGTTGAAGTTAGATGACTGTTGAGGTTATGACTTGTTGAGTTCATTTTGATTGATTTTATATGGAAATTCATATTCAAGTTTTGAGATATAACCTCAAATATAGAGGTGCATTTTAACATGAAGATATATATTGAAACTTAATATAGAAATTCAATATTTAAATTTAAAATAGAAGTTCAGTATATAAGTGCAAGATAGAAATTCAAGTTTAAACATAAAATAAAACTTCAAAATTTAATTTAGAAATAGAAATTCAATATATAAATTTGAAACAAAAATTCAATATTTAAATTTGAGATAAAAATTGAATATATATATTTGAAACAAAAATTGAATATTTAAATTTGATACAAAAATTGAATATTTAAATTTGAAACAAAAATACAATATATAAATGCAAAACAAAAATTCAAGTTTAAACATAAAATAAAACTTCAAGATTCAATTTTGAAATAGTAGTTCAATATTTAAATTTGAAATAGAAATTCAATATATAAATTTGAAACAAAAATGGAATATTTAAATTTGATACAAAAATTCAATATTTAAATTTGAAACAAAAATACAATATATAAATGCAGAACAAAAATTCAAGTTTAAACATAAAATAAAACTTCAAGATTCAATTTTGAAATAGTAGTTCAATATTTAAACTTGAAATAGAAATTCAATATATAAATTTGAAACAAAAATGGAATATTTAAATTTGAAACAAAAATTCAATATTTAAACTTGAAACAAAAATACAATATATAAATGCAGAACAAAAATTCAAGTTTAAACATAAAATAAAACTTCAAGATTCAATTTTGAAATAGTAGTTCAATATTTAAACTTGAAATAGAAATTCAATATATAAATTTGATACAAAAATTCAATATTTAAATTTGAAACAAAAATACAATATATAAATGCAAAACAAAAATTCAAGTTTAAACATAAAATAAAACTTCAAGATTCAATTTTGAAATAGTAGTTCAATATTTAAATTTGAAATAGAAATTTAATATATAAATTTGAAACAAAAATTCAATATTCAAATTTGAAAAAGAAAATAGAATGTATAAATACAAGATAGAAATTCAAGTTTAAACATAAAATAGAACTTCAAGGTTTAATTTGGAAATAGAAATTCAATATATAAATTTGAAACAAAAATTCAATATTTAAACTTGAAACAAAAATACAATATATAAATGCAGAACAAAAATTCAAGTTTAAACATAAAATAAAACTTCAAGATTCAATTTTGAAATAGTAGTTCAATATTTAAACTTGAAATAGAAATTCAATATATAAATTTGATACAAAAATTCAATATTTAAATTTGAAACAAAAATACAATATATAAATGCAAAACAAAAATTCAAGTTTAAACATAAAATAAAACTTCAAGATTCAATTTTGAAATAGTAGTTCAATATTTAAATTTGAAATAGAAATTTAATATATAAATTTGAAACAAAAATTCAATATTCAAATTTGAAAAAGAAAATAGAATGTATAAATACAAGATAGAAATTCAAGTTTAAACATAAAATAGAACTTCAAGGTTTAATTTGGAAATAGAAATTCAATATATAAATTTGAAACAAAAATTCAATATTTAAATTTGATACAAAAATTCAATATTTAAACTTGAAACAAAAATACAATATATAAATGCAAAACAAGAATCCAACTTTAAATTTGAACATTAAATATAGCATACGTAGTAACACAACTTAAGAGTCATCCACAAAGAACGCTTCAAAACTTCTTTCAAAACCGCCATATTGGCTTTAAAAAAAAATTCACCGATACAAATCGGTAGCTCTCGAAACGAGAGCACTCTTGTTAAATTCTACGTTTTATGTATATTCACCGCTTCTAGAATACGTTCTGTTACGTTTCACCGGAAGTAACAGTTTTCTTCTGTCCTTTCTCGTCGACGCTTATCGTCACCTTTTCTGCACGTACTTTTAAGTTAAACGATGTATGTAATATCGTAAGGTACACATTTTGATTGTATCCCCCTTTAATCGTTAAGCTCTCACCGACCGTTCTTTTATCATTTTATTTGTTTATTTAGTCAAAGTGTAAATATTCCTCGTAGCCATTCTCACCGTCTTCTCGCGTTAATCATAGGTAAGTCGATCAGAAACACCTGTACGAATGTAGACACGTTGGAATAAAGTATACGTTGTATATTTTTTGTACGCATGTCCACATTTTTTATTCGAAATACTGATTGTACATATTTCTTTCTTTTTTCTTTATTCAAAATGGTAACTAAGTTTACACGGAGAAATAAATTTTTAATAATTACAGAGATCTATTTTTTCTTTCGGAGCTAATTTTTTATGGTTAAAAATCAAATAAATTACTACTTCGTGTTGTTTTACATAAATAAACTGATAGTTTGAGAGAATGAATCGAATGTTAACAAATTTCAAGGTTCCTGGTTGATGCAATTCACTGCTTCTAAATAATTTAGAGGTTATTGGCACTGAAACAGAAAAGAATACTGTTTGTATTGTGTTTATGGAATGCGAATAGAATGTTTGATTCATAGGTTTACCAGTGAGGCAGTTCATCACGGTCCATACAGCTCAGAGATACGGAATCGAAAAGCTTGTCCTCTCCGCAGGTTAACAGTCGTGGATGTCCGTCGACGCAGGTAATTAATCTTCCGCAATCACCGGGTACTGGGAATCTGTAAAATGGACATTTGTTAGTACTTCATTCATTAATCTTTTAGGGCTGCTCTTATATTATATGCAAATTTAGTATTTTGGAGAATTTGAGAATTTGGAAGTTTGGGAATTTGGGAATATGTGGATTTGGGGAGGTAGGAATTGGGAGGGTTGAGAATTTGGTAGCTTGGAAATTTGGGAATATGTAGATTTGGGGATTTAGGAATTCGGGAAATTGGGAATTTGGGGAGTTGAGAATTGGGGGCTTGGAAATGGAAATATGGAATTTGGGGAGTTTGGAATTTGGGGGATTTGGAATTTGGGAAATTTGGAATTTGGGGAGTTTGGAATTTGGGGGATTTGGAATTTGGGAAATTTGGAATTTGGGGAGTTTGGAATTTGGGGGATTTGGAATTTGGGAAATTTGGAATTTGGGGAGTTTGGAATTTGGGGAGTTTGGAATTTGGGGGATTTGGAATTTGAGAAATTTGGAGTTTGGGGAGTTTGGAATTTGGGAAATTTGGAATTTGGGGGATTTGGAATTTGGGAAATTTGGAATTTGGGGAGTTTGGAATTTGTGGGATTTGGAATTTGGGAAATTTGGAATTTGGGAGATTTGGAATTTGGGAAATTTGGAGTTTGGGGAGTTTGGAATTTGGGGGATTTGGAATTTGGCAAATTTGGAATTTGGGGCGTTCGGAATTTGGAAAATTTGGAATTTGTGGAGTTTGGAATTTGGGAGATTTGGAATTTGGGGGATTTGGAATTTGGGAAATTTGGAATTTGGGGGATTTGGAATTTGGGAAATTTGGAATTTGGGGGATTTGGAATTTGGGAAATTTGGAATTTGTGGAGTTTGGAATTTGGTGGATTTGGAATTCGGGGAATTTAGAATTTGGGAAAATTGGAATCTGGGAAATTTGGAACTAGGGAAATTTGAAATTTGCAAAATTTAGAATCTAGGCAATTTGAAATTTGGAAAATTTGCTCAAACTAGCACTTAAACACAATTATCCTCAACAAAACCTTTACTCCACCATAAATAAAACTTCCCCACAAATTTTATTACACCCTAATAACCGTGTTTTGATCACCGCTATATCAAAGGCAACCATTTATTTATAGCTGCTCTCAAGAGTAATTTCATGTCCGGTTCTCATCGCGATTGTAATGTAAATAAAAAGGAGAACACGGTGCATTTGTTAACAGAGCTGATGGTAAAACAAAATAATCGTAAAACACGTGTCTTCTCTCAGCGGGCGGTGAAACCCTCCGATATCCGGAGCTGGACCGGTTTTTAATTTGTGTGCAGAGTAAACGCGAATTCACGTAGTATTTAACTTCTTCATTTATTTTCGAAAGAGACCCATGCAATATTTTCTTTTTAGATGAATCTCCGGTGTTATTTGAGAAGGATATCCTGTTTTCGTGGGGTATTTTATTTGCAGTCCTTTTTAAGCGGGTATCCATTACCCTCTTATTTTATTATCTCAAGTTTTGTTTTGTGATTTTTTGTGGGACATTTGAGATAACTTTGTTAGGTCGGTTACTTAAATGATTATTTAAAATATGCATTGATTATTAGATGCATTGATTAGACAAAAGAAATTTACTATTTATTTACTTGTTATTTAATATTGATAATGAGGATCATTGAGTCACTCATGTTTATAATCTTTTTAATAATTTTTACTCGGTGTTAGAAATTTTATTTTTTTTATTTTGATTTGTACTATCATATTTGATTCACCATTATTATTAATTAGATACTTCTTTGTGTATTTAGAGTTTTTACAAACGTTCATAAGCACTTCGAGACTTGAAAAGTAAAAACATGAGAAACTGCTAGTGTCACATCTTAAAAAAATTCCCATATTCATTAAACAGTTACAATTATAACTATTACAGTTACAGTTAATAATTACAATTCTTCATAGGCCTAAGTAACAAATTTGTACACATTTTGTCAATAAATAATTTTGCTAAACTTAAAGAATTATTGTAAAAAATAATTCTCTAACCTTGACACTTACAGCAGACTACTCTTGCTTTAAAAAATTCCATTCTTAATTTAAACTTGATAAACAATATTTATGCAACATCGATAATACACCAAGATTGTTTATTAAACAGTCTAAGACCTGTCTATACCATAAATACGTTTTTAATGAATTACCTATTGCAAAAATAAAAATAAATTTTGTACATACCTGGGATATGGCCAGAATTTGGCAGCAGCGCCGTGAGAGGGCGCCTTGTGAGGGCACTTGAATCCAACTATTTCCTCCGGGTTGCAATAGGGCAATAATTGATCAGGCCACACACAGGTGTGACTCTTCGGTTCGTATACTAATCCTGCATCGCAATGTGTTTCTTCAGGATGTCCATGAACGCATTTGATATAAGTCGTGCTGCACGAATCGCTGATGGGGTACAATCCGAACTGGAATTCGCAGCCGGGGGTGCTGTGTGGGGTCACTGAAAATTATTTCCATAAAAGAATATTTCTCATTTAAAAGATACAGAACAATATTCTTATCATATTTCAAGCAAGATTTTACATTATTTATTTACTTATTGATATGAAGTTTAAACGAAACATTACTGAATACTTGAAATAAAATATTAATAAAATTGAATAATTCTTTTGCAGAATAGTAAATATTTTTGTGAACTATGTATGTATGTATATATTTAAACTTGTATATTTTAATATTTTTTTCTTATGAGGAATAATATGAAGTTTGAATGAAAAGTTGCTAAATATTTTAAATAAAATATTCTTCTGCAGAATAGTAAATATATGAACTATGTATTTTCGCATTTTTGAACTTGTGTATTCTAATGTTTTTTTCTAACGAGCAATAAATAAGTAAAATATTTTCACATCTAATGGAGAAGGTATTTAACCTTGCAGGTGTAAATAGAACCGCGATATTTTCTTCCTAGATTTCATGGTCGACAAGCTTACAGAAGTTGAATGTTATTTGCAGACGTAAATTGTAATGTACGTAACCATTGTTCAGGTTAGGTTAGCTTTTAAAACAGTGTTCGACGAAATATTTAACCTATCATTATTTGAATTTTGTATTCGTCAAAATACCACTGATTTTCAAGTAACTCGAAGAAGAAATAACAGACTACCATCATTTGATAATAAAAAAATATGTAACAATATTTTGTTATATTTTATAGACAATTACTTTACAAACAAGACAAGCGAATTTATGGAATAAGTTGTCTGATTTACATCGCTGTTAAAAAGCAAACGAGCAACAGAGAACACATCGTTGTAATTGATGTAATTTGTGGCAAGTCTTCATGATGGATGACAGTGACGTGACCTACTAAAGCACGGTAAATGTTACCGAAATTACTTTGCCGTGCAACTTTTACTTTCTTGCACGAATTGTTACGTATGCCCAGCAGAAATTTTATCTTCTTTTTCACCCTTTGAAGTTTGGCAACAACGAAAAGAAGCTGCCAATATTGATTTTTGCTAATCGTTTTTAAGGAATGGTTTAAGATATCATTATAATCTTTCTATTTTATTATACAACTTTCTGCATCTAAATTTTTAGTATTAGTCAAAGTTATTTGGAAATTAAAAATTAATTAAATTGTGCTTTAGTTACAAATTAGTTTAGCTTTACTTAAAATTATTTTTTAGCTGCAACTTCTGAATCAGAAATTAGTTAAAGCATGCTTTAGATACAAATTAGTTTAACTTTAGTTAAAATTAATTTTTAGTTGCAATTTCTGAATCAGAAATTAGTTTAGCTTTAGTTAAAATTATTTTTAGCTTCAACTTCTGAATCAGAAATTAGTTAAAGCATGCTTTAGATACAAATTAGTTTAACTTTAGTGAAAATTAATTTTTAGTTGCATTTTCTGAATCAGAAATTAGTTTAGCCTTAGTTAAAATTATTTTTTAGCTTCAACTTCTGAATCAGAAATTAGTTAAAGTATACTTTAGATACAAATTAGTTTAACTTTAGTTAAAATTAATTTTTAGTTGCAATTTCTGAATCAGAAATTAGTTTAGCTTTAGTTAAAATTATTTTTTAGTTACAATTTAGTTTAGTTGTAGCTAAATTTTCATATATTATTCAGGTTTAGTTGCTTGAAATAACTGGATTAAATTAAGCTCCATTGTATTAAAATTTAACATAATATTTGATGTTAATAATACTTTCATAAAATTAATAATATTTGACAATATATTATTATGTTAAAATATTACTTGTTTTATATTACTACTCATAACCTTTTGTTTCTCTCAAATAACAAAGAAAATAATTTGCAATAAACGTCTATAATTGCATCAGTCTGCGCCATTACCAAAATGGCTATTAGAAAATGGCCGCCACACAATTTCAAACTCCAACAATAATTTATATAAACTTATCAGTTTTGTATTATTATACAAAGTAACAAGTGTTGCTATTTCTACAGATTATAAGTACATATTTTTTGGAATGTCGTGTATTTAATATTTACTATAACCATTTCGCAATACGTACATATATGTACGTGACATCGATAGGAATAATCGAGGGCGTAAGGTGATATACAATACTTACGGTCAGCCTTGCGATCTCCGCAATTAACAGCCCAATAATAGTTGCAGTGTTGGTACACAGATCCGTGACCGTCAAAAAGTAGTCCATTCTCGCAGTATTCGAGGGTCAGGGTGCCATTTGTGCAGAGGAAGTATGCGTTGCAGCTTTCAGGGTGGGGGTACGCGTGGATCCCATATGGGTCGGGGCAGGGTGGTGCACCCAGAAGAGTAGTTCCTTCGACTGTTTAACAAAAAGAAGTACTTCAATTATTATATCAAGGCTATTCAAATACCCTAATATAAATTTACTAAATAAACTTCAACGATGACTCTAAAAAACCTGTAACCTATATACAAATAGAAATTAAAAAATTAAACATTGAATCATTACAAAATTATACTATTGTCACATTATTACAGATGTTACAGAAAAAAAGAACAAAAGTATAGAGTAGATCTCGTCTACAAATTAAATCTGTGATCTAATGAACTCAATCTAAAAAAAATCTCCTTCAAAAGTGAATTAACTTGACAATATCAGTAAACTATAAAATCTCTCAGAGCTATCAGCGATCGATGTCAAAGTACCATTCACAAACTCACCAATCTCGCTGCGCAGAAACGTGGCTCATAAATTCTGGCGATAGAACGACGCAATAAAAAACAATTAAAATTCACAATAGCGAAGGATAAAACGATTAACAAAACCAGTTAAAGATGCAGTTTCTGAAGCGAGAGGAAATGACGAAGTTTCACGATTTAAATTCCCACGTCGATTCATCGAGGCGAGTCACGTAGCGACGATATTCGTGCATCGTCGAGTGGAAAGTCTACGCTTCTTTTTACGTTGAAGAAATGCTGGATGGAATGCCGCAAATCGTCGACGATTTCGAGCTAATTGATCGCGCGAGGATTTCTAACCGATAGTCAAAATAGAAAGGATATGAGGACGAGGAGCAATCCTGTCGCTGGTGGAAGGAGAAACTCGAATATCCTTAACGATATATCGTGCGGGTCTAAGTTAATGTTATCAATGCTGAAAGAGAAAGGAAAGAACGTGATCATCTATCACTTGGAACTGTAGCAAGGCGAGAAACATTCGGTATTATGTTAGCACGTGTAACTTTCAACTTTTAGGGTGGTGGATTGGAAGATTGGTGGATTTTTGGATTGGTGGATTTTTAGAGTGGTGGATTTTTAGATTGGAAGATTTTTGGATTGGTGAATTTTTAGATTGGTGGATTTTTAGATTGATGTATTTTTAGATTGGTGGATTTTTAGATTGGTGGATTTTTAGATTGAAGGATTTTTAGATTGGTGGATTTTTAGATTGGTGGATTTTTAGATTGGTGGATTTTTAGGTTGGAAGATTTTTAGATTGATGGATTTTTAGATTGGTGGATTTTTAGATAGGTGGATTTTTAGATTGATGGATTTTTAGATTGGTGGATTTTTAAATAGGTGGATTTTTAGATTGATGGATTTTTAGATTAGTGGATTTTTGAATTGGTGGATTTTTAGATTAGTGGATTTTTAGATTGGTAGATTTTTAGATTCCAAAGTTCCTAGATCCTCAGATTTCTATATCCCTAGATTCCTAGATCCTCAGATTCCTAAACCCCTAGATTCCTAGATGCTCAGATTTCTAGATCCCAAGATTCCCAGATCCTCAGATTCCTAAACTCCCAGATTCCTAGATCCCTGAATTCCCAACTCTTTAAATCTCTAGATTCCCTAAATTCCTTAGATTTCTGGACTCTCAGACTCCTAGGTCCCCAGTTTCCTTGATCCTTAATTTCCAGGATTACTGGATGTCCTGATACCTACATCTCTAGATCCACATATTTCGTTCTCAGGACCACTAGATTACTAGACTTCTAAATTCTTACATTGCTAGGTTCCTATATTCCTTCCACATCTTCAGATTTCTTGATTTATAGCTCTCCATATTTCTTGATTTCTAAATTTCTAGATTTCTAGGTTTCTACATCTGTGGTTTCTAGATTTCTACGTTTCTGGGTTTCTAGATCTCGATTTCTCAGATCTCCAAATCCGTAGATAAATCTCTTGTACTTTGATCCTCATATTCATCTCAATGTACCACATGTTCATATGTTCTCTTTCTACGTTTATTAATCCCTAAATACCTACCTCTCTGATAGCTCCAAATTCATATAAACTTAGCTCCCTATTATAGATAGACAAATTCTCACCTAGACTGTATTCCTAAATACTTATCAGTATTATAGAAAGTCAAATCTTAAGATCCTCAATCTCGATTGTAGATAAACAGATCCCTAAGTAGATAAATCCTCAGATAGATCCATAGACATCTCTAACTATGCAGATCCTTAGCTCTAATCATAGATGAACCCTCAATAGATTCCATATAGAATACTACCATCTAATAGTAGATCCTCACATAGATTCCCAGATACTCCAACACCCTGGATCCTCCAACAAGATTCTCAATATCGGTAAAATCTAAAGAGCACAACCAGCAACATCAAAGATAAACGATCAATAGTTAAATACCATCGATGTACCCGGATAGCACAGATCACCCGCAACCATAAATTACCACCACCTAGAAAGCACTCTGACGACACGATCCAACACGGAAAAATAGAAGAGGAGGAAGACGCGGGAAAAGGGACAAAGAGTCTACGAGACAGCGCGCATGAATAATGCAACCCGATCAGATGGTAGCCAGCGATAAACGAATTTGAAAATAATAGACGGAGGCGTGAACGGCAGACAAGCTCCGCCATTATATCATAGACCACGTAACCATATGGCGAGAGGATCACGTTGGCGGGCTCAGTGAAAGCTATTGAAATCCTACGACTGTCGTAACACGAGGGAACGAACGGTACCAGATGCAGCGACGCCTGCGGGGATGCAACCTGGAGAACGGCCGATGCACCTGACGCATCGTCGGATGCTGAACCCTGAAGAGGATCGAACCGTACCGGTTCACCAAACGCGACCTTCCTGAATGAACGCCGATCGCCGCAGAAACACTTACCGGAGAGCAAAAAAACCGCCAGGGCCAATAGGGTCACGATCCTCGGGTGGCTCATTGCTGCTCTCGGCTCGGTCTAATCCTCCACGGGTTGACTCTGACTACTGACACTTAGTTATCGACCTCGGGACAACAACTTCTCCCTTCACTTGCTTTGTACGCTTGCTCGACCGTTTCGGTACCCCACCAGATCGGTCCCCGCGGTTTCTTACCGCGATCGTGCGGCTTCGGTTTAACGGCGAGTGCAGCCGAGCGAACGATTCTCGGCCGGATTTCTTTTCGCGCGCTTTGCCCGAAAATACGGGAACAGCTGGACATCAAGATGGTGCTGGGGTTCGATGGTAGATGGCGAACGATGGATTCATTTGCTTTCTATATATTTAGGTAGCTTTGTGTCTACGTTTAGGTCTACCTATGAACTTTTTATGAAGTGATTTGGAGGTTCACATGTGCATTTGTGTATCAAGGTTTTCTACCCACATGTAGGCACCTGTGTGTGTTGTAGATCACATGTGGACCTGGAGATAATAACGTACAAATCTATGTTTGTCTATGTAATTACATTCTTCTACCTGTCACTGTGATTATTTCTATATTTACATCAGCCATTACACCCCTAGCTATGTTGCTTACATATAAGTTACTTAACTTTACCTTCGTATCAACGTTCACTTGAGTATCCAGGTGTTGATTGAGTATCTAGGTCCATTTATGTCTAGGTCTATTTTGATCTGATATGATTGCATCTATTCTTGTCTAGGTAATTACATTCACTGTCTAGAATTATTTATGTGTCTTACATTTATGTGTCTACATGGATGTAAGAGGTTAGGGTGAGTCTGACGTCCTTAAGCTACTAGCTGTCCCTCTAAAATGGGACGTAACCCCTGAAAATATAAACTAGCACTCCAAAATAAGGTCTGATCATTCAGAATGTGACCCAACATCCTCAAAATTGAAACTAGCTTCTCTATAATGAAAATCAGTCACGAAATTATTATTTGAGTCTTCTGATCTTATTGGAAGATCAAGAGGATCAAACAAATTATTGAAAAGATCATAAAGAGCATTTATCGTCTCACAAAATCATGTCTCAACTGAAATAGACATATGGACCAAACTCATCCTTACTGAGTTCGAACGAAATGTAATTGTTATGAATCTTTAATGTAAGTCAGTAATTAAGAATGTACATTATATTAAAATAAAGTGACAATGAATATTGAACATCTGTAGTAAAGTTATTGAACCTAACCCATCCCAGACAAATAGTCTATAGTACCTAATTTCCTTCAAGTCTCCTAATTCGTGTAACTAATAATAATGGAGGCATCTAAGTACCTTCGTGTGGTACCTAAGTGTCCATACCTAAGGTAAGGTCTACACCTAAGTGTCCATACCTAAGGTAACATCCACACCTAAGTGTGCCATATCTAAGGTAAGGTCCACACCTAAGTGTCCATACCTAACGTAAAGTCCACACCTAAATGTCCATACCTAAGGTAAGGTCCACACCTAAGTGTCCATACCTAAGATAAAGTCCATACCTAAGTGTCCATACCTAAGGTAAGGTCTACGCCTAAGTGTCCATACCTAAGATAAAGTCCACGCCTAAGTGTCCATACCTAAGGTAACATCCACACCTAAGTGTGCCATATCTAAGGTAAAGTCTACACCTAAGTGTCCATACCTAAAGTAAGGTCCACACCTAAGTGTCCATACCTAAGATAAAGTCCACGCCTAAGTGTCCATACCTAAGGTAAGTTCCACACCTAAGTGTACCATGCCTAACGTGCACCTAGTCCAGTTTACCTAATTCTACTTATATATTAAGACATACGTATACATATATACATGCGTTTCTGTATGTAGATATATGAATAGATAAATTTCGTAGCAGTCGATATAGCATATAACGTGAAGAACGATTACCCCCTCAGGGTCTTAGCTGGTCTTACGCAACAGCTATCGCTACCTCGAGCCCGAAGGGGGAACCAGATCTCCCAGCATGGATAGTGAAAGCCGACGAATACCACTCGCGATCTTGCTACTCACGATCAGCATTGTCGGTGAACCGGTCAGATGAACGAAACGAACACGTCACGGTCATGTCGCTGATCGATGATTGATCCAGCTCTTGATCCTGTGTCCGTCGAATATGCTCGACGTTTTGTAATACGGACATTTTGAAAACGGTCGCAAATTTATACCTTTCGATTCTTATACTGTTGATATGTACTGAAATTTATTGTACGATAAATGAGAAGTGATGTTCAAGATGAGGTATTGATCTTCTTGATGATTTTTGAGTAGTGATATTAAATATAAAATTGAGGAAAAGGGATTGTAAATAGGGAAATTTGAGATGGTGTGGGAGGAGGTGGATTTTATTTGGAAGAGTGAGGTATGGATGTGGAGATTTTTAGGAAGATTTGAAGATTAGAGCGTTGGGGAGAGCCATATGTTAGATTGTGACGCGTCAGATTACAACGCGTTGGATTACTACGCGTTAGATTACTACGCGAGAGATTACTACACGTTAGATTATTACGCGTTAGATTACTACGCGTAGAATTACCACGCGTTGCATTACTACGCGTTGGATTTCGACGCGTTGAATATCCACGCGCTGGATTACTACGCGTTGGATATCCACGCGCTGGGTTACTAAGCGTTGGATTACTACGCATTGGATATCCACACGCTGGGTTACTACGCGTTGGATTACTACGCATAGAATTACCACGCGTTGCATTACCACGCGTTGCATTACAACGCGTAGAATTATCACGCGTTGCATTACCACGCGTTGGAACACCACGCGTTGGATTACCGCGCGCTGGATTATTTCGCGTTGGATATCCACGCGTTGGATTACTACGCGTTGGATTATCACGCGTTGCATTACTACGCGTAGAATTACCACGCGTTGCATTACTACGCGTTAGATTACGACGCGTTGAACATCCACGCGCTGGATTACTACGCGTTGGATATCCACACGCTGGGTTACTACGCGTTGGATTACTACGCGTTTCATTACCACACGTTGCATTACTACGCGTAGAATTACCACGCGTTGCATTACAACGCGTAGAATTATCACGCATTGCATTACCACGCGTTGGAATACCACGCGTTGGATTACCACGCGCTGGATTATTTCGCGTTGGATATCCACGCGTTGGATTACTACGCGTTGGATTACCACGCGTTGCATTACTACGCGATTAAATTACTACGCGTTAAATTACTACACAATTAAATTACTACCCGTTAGATTACTACGCGCTACATTACTACACGTCAAACTACCACGAATTAAATCGCTACACATTACAGCACGACATCAAATTATTACACGGTAAATTACTACCCACAAGATTATTATCTACACAGTAGATTGCTACTCATTAGAATCCTACAAGTTAGATTTCTACGCATTAGATCGCTATCCACCAGTTAGATTACTACAAGATTTTTACGCATTAAATTACTACGCATTAGGCTTCTACACATTAAATTACTCTACGCGTAATATTATTACGCATTAGATTACTACATGTTAGATCGTTATGTGCTAACTGCATGTTGCATCACCACTCATTAAAATCTTCGCACGTCAAATTACACATTGTACTTCAACACTTTGAATCGTCATTCATTAATTACGTCAATTAGAACAGACACATGGATTTGTTTCATGACGTTAATAAAATGTATTATTAATACACTGGTAGACAATCTATTAAATACATTGATAGACATTGTTACAATGTTTTTAATCGAATTTTTAGGAGACTAATTTTAGTATAAAGTTAGATAGAAAATTAAATACATCTGATCATCTTGGCAATTCTATAAAATACAGTTTAGAAACTTTTTTATTTTTCAATCATTTTTCAACAACTTTCACGAGGTATTTATATTAAATAATTATTGTAAGGAGTGTTTGGAAATTTTGTATCGAATGCTACAAGATGTTATAACTATTTATGAACGGAAATGTAAGTCATTCGTCTGGAGAATGCATTTCCACGTGGCGCATTATAAATTACGTAAAGAGAAAGGTTGCAATCGGTCGAATTAAGTGAAATTGTCTACCCACGTAAGAAATGATTTTATGCGAAGCCTATTGTATTCAAATGCGATCAATTTTCGATGATTCAAGTGAAAAATTGTCACTCAGCCTCTCTCTTAAGCAGCGACCTACGTGTTTAATGCTTGCGATAAAAAGAAAACGCCTTGGAATTTGAGAGCAAAAAGAAAGGAATGATTGACGACTTATTTTTATATTTTTATGTAAGCTGCAGTATTTTATTTTACTTCGATCTCTCTTTTAAGTAAAAAGCACACATGTACTCAAATAAATGACATAATAACTACATCATGCTTTCTTCTATCTTTTGTAATAAAAATATCATTGTATTTTTTTGTTTAACGATTCTTAAAAATCATTGAATTTTTTTAAAGTGAAAATGGGAGAAGAATTTGTTATTTTAACTTGTGAGTTTTATTTTATTCCTTACTTAGCTTAAATGCATCAAACATTAATTGTATACTTCTTCATTTTCTGCAATAAAAAAATAACAAACATCTATAAATTTCTGAAATGTGAAAAAAAAGAACCAAATCATCTACGTATCAATTTTTTATTTTACAGACAAAATTAGAGTATCGTATTTTACAGTCGAAATTATTGATAGAAAAGGAAAGAAATGTGAACGCTGCGGACCTTTCGGATACCATTTAAATCTCTCCCCGTTACATGTTAAGTGGCGACTATTGATTTCCCCGTTACAACAAACGGCAACAAAATTGTCGACGCTATAAATTTCCTGAGCGTAATATCCGTTTACATAAGGAGAAAGGTATAATTATCGTGGAGGAGTATGCAAAAGCCACCCATTTACGTAAGTGAATCGCGGGTTTATTGTTCTTAAGTGTAATAAAAAAAAAATAATAATAATTAAGCGTTACAAACGTATCGCTGAGTAACTGGCACCTTGTCTTTGTTCTCAGTTTTTGTTCTTGTAGTAGTCCTCGCTGCAACAAGAAAGTGGAAACGAAAATCAGGTTTATTTGTTCAAGATAAATTTCGCGTATAAAAAGTAGGAAGACATTCATTTCTTTTTTGTTTAATTTTGGGATGTTGTTTGGGAATTTGGAGATTTAAAGAATTTAGGGATTTTGGGATTTGGAGATTTGGGAAATTTAGGGATTTTGGGATTTGGAGATTTGGAAAATTTAGGGATTTTGGGATTTGGAAATTTGGAAAATTTAGGGATTTTGGGATTTGGAAATTTGGAGAATTTAGGGAATTTAGGGATTTGGGGATTGGGAGATTGGGAGATTGGGAGATTGGGAGATTGGGAGATTGGGGAATTTAGGGATTTTGGGATTTGGAGATTTGGAAAATTTAGGGATTTTGAGATTTGGAAATTTGGAGAATTTAGGGAATTTAGGGATTTGGGGATTGGGAGATTGGGAGATTGGGAGATTGGGGAATTTAGGGATTTGGGATTTGGGATTTGGAGATTTGGGGAATTCAGGGATTTTAGGGTTTGGAGATTTGGGAAATTTAGGGATTTGGAGATTGGAAGATTGGAAGTTTGGAAGATTGGGGAATTTAGGGATTTGGGATTTGGAGTTTTGGGGAATTTAACGATTTGGGGCTTGGAGATTTAGGGATTTGGAAATTGAAGAATTTGGGAATTTAGAAATTTGACAGCTTTGTAAATTGGGAAAATTAAGAATTTGGAAATTTGGGGATTTTAAGCATTTGGGGAACTTGATAACTTGAACACTTAAAACTTTGCAAACTTGCAAACTTGATAGCTTGAAACCTTGAAACCTAGCAAAAATACAAACTTAATAACTAAAAAACTCTCAACCCCCATCTATCTCAACAACATATAAGAACCCAAAAACTTGTTAGGTTATAATTATAACCTAACCACCAATAACCTAACCAAGAAACCCTCCAGGTACTCTAAGTTCTCACCATCCAGGTACATTCTCCGGATCAGTACACCTGAAGCTGTCCTCGCTATAAACGGTCCCAGCTTCGCACTGTCCCTTCTGCGGTGCGACGCCATTTTTACAAATATAAAACTTGGCGCAGTCCTCGGGATGCGGATAAGTAGGATGCGGTAAGATTCTACCAAGAGGACCAGACACATCTCCTTCGGGACACACGAAGCCATCATCCAAAACATCTCTCCTCACGTTCTCGCATAATCTCGTCGCATCTGCCGGCCAGACGCAGCTAGAAACCTTGTCCTCGTAGATCAAACTCGGAGGACAAGGCATTATTTGAGGGACGCCATCGATACAGTTCACGAAACGATCGCACGCTGTTGGGTCCTCGTGTTTGAAGTAGCCGTTCGCTCGGGGACATCCTTTGCTTGGCTGTGGCTCCTCTGTAATAAAATGAAGCTTTTAAGAAGAACATATAAAATGAAGTTTTAAAAAAGAACATATAAAATGAAGCTTTTAAAAAAGAACATACAAAATGAAATTTTAAAAAAGTACATACAAAATGAAATTTTAAAAAAGAAGATATAAGATGAAGCTTTTAAAAAAGAACATATAAGATGTAGCTTTTAAAAAAGAACATACAAAATGAAATTTTAAAAAAGAAGATATAAAATGAAGCTTTTAAAAAAGAACATATAAGATGAAGTTTTTAAAAAAGAACATACAAAATGAAATTTTAAAAAAGTACATACAAAATGAAATTTTAAAAAAGAAGATATAAAATGAAGCTTTTAAAAAAGAACATATAAGATGAAGCTTTTAAAAAGATCATATAAAATGAAGCTTTTAAAAAGAACATATAAAATGAAGCTTTTAGAAATAACATACAAAATGAAGTTTTAAAGAAGTTCACATAAAATGTAGTTTTTAAAGCAATCATATAAAATGAAGCTTTTAAGGAAATCATACAATATGTACTGTCTAAGAAGATCATATAAAATGAGGTTTTTGAGGACATCATAGAAAATGTAGTTTTTAAATAAATCATGTAAAATGTAGTTTTTAAATCAATCATATAAAATGTAGTTTTTAAGGAGATCATATAAAATGTAGTTTCTAAAAAGATCATATAAAATGAAGTTTTTAAAAAGAACACACAAAATGATGTTTTAAAGGAGTTCATATGAAATGAAGGTTTTTAAAAGAACACACAAAATGATGTTTTAAAGGAGTTCATATGAAATGAAGGTTTTTAAAAGAACATACAAAATGAAATTTTAAAGGAGTTCATATACAATTAAGTTTTTAAAAAGAACATACAAAATGAAATTTTAAAGGAGTTCATATAAAATTAAGTTTTTAAAAAGAACATAAAAATGAAGTTTTTAAGATCATATAAAATGTAGTTTTAGAGGAGATCATATAAAAGGTAGTTTCTAAGAAGATCATACAAAAGGTATTTTCTAAGAAGATCATATAATTTGTAGTTCTTAAGGAGATCATATAAAATGTAGTTTTTAAGGAGATCATATAAAATGTAGTTTTTAAGGAGATCATATAAAATGTAGTTTTTAAGGAGATCATAAAAAATGCAGTTTTTAAGGAGATCATAAAAAATGTAGTTTTTAAGGAGATCATACAAAATATTGTTTTTAAGGAGATCATAGAAAATGTAGTTTTTTCTACAATCACTGAAATACCGGTTTTTATACAATCACTGAAACAGTAAAAGAAACATCGAACTCTTGTCCTTTCACCGAGATTCTTGGGACCGCAGGAACGGAGGAGATTAACATGCAGATTTATTCGCTCGATAAAAAATGGTACCTGAAAGAGCCGAAGAGGCGGTTAGAAGCAAGGTTGAAAACGAATTTAGCAAAGAATTCGCGGAGAAACTGGTTTATCCTAATTTATCGCGTTTGCCGACATTGCCAATCTAATCGTTTAATTTACTCGTTTATTTGTCGAGGGGAGATTGTGCAGAGTCATCAAATGGTGAACGCCATTTTTAGATCGGAAATGTTTGGACGGTTATGAGTTGGAATAAAAATAGCGGATAGAAGAAAGTGAGGTTGGAAATATGAGACAGGTAACATCTTTGGTAATATATTATTAGAAATTTGGTGTTATGATGGAAACTTTGAAAAGTATTGTAAGAAAAGTATTATAACCGAAGGGAGATTGTGCAGAGTCATCAAATGGTGAACGCCATTTTTAGATCGGAAATGTTTGGAAGGTTATGAGTTGGAATAAAAATAGCGGATAGAAGAAAGTGAGGTTGGAAATATGAGACAGGTAACATCTTTGGTAATATATTATTAGAAATTTGGTGTTATGATGGAAAAGTATTATAAAGTGTTGGAGTATGGAAGAAAGTATGCATATTTTATGGGTGGAAAGTTTAGAGAATATTTGCATGTGATTATCTGATCTTTGTGGAACTAGATTAATTGAGAGCTTGTTAGTTGTTGAGATATTATTGAATTTTATTAGGTTTTCAAATTTGTTAGTTAACGTAGAAGAGAATTAAAATTTTTCTCAAATATAATGCTAGCAATGTAGCAATAAATATGTACATATAATACTAGCAATATTATATACAAATATAATATATCAAATAATGTAAGTAACAACTATTTTATACTTGTAATATATTAATAAAACTGTCACTGTAATTTGAAAATAGTAAAAGAAATTTTTTAATAAGAAACATTGTTACAATATTTATTATACATATTGTAACCATTTTTCTATTAATAAATTTGTTATAATAAATTTGTTTATTATCATTTTGAAGCTAAATTCTCTGAAGTAGAACCTTTAACATTTTTCTAAAGTGTATTCTTTGTAATAATATATGTAATCAGTGCAATATAGGGTGTAGCTGATTGGGAATGCAAGTTACGAGGTTGCTCGGAATTTCTCGAAAATAGAAGACACTGTGACCAGAATATTCTCGCGCGCACGATATCGATACTCGTAACTTTCACCTTTGGTTTCGCATAAGTTTGCTCCTACAAGTGATGTTTCCGTGATTATATCTTGTTCGATTAGATAAATTCAAGTTTCTACTTGCCCTTTCAAACGAGCTTCAAAATATGGGGAAAATGTACGGGTTTATGAATGGATTGCGGAAGTTTGTGCATTTGTTACGTGTTGGGATACGTGAAAATTATGGTAAATGAATGTTTAAGACTGAGTTTATATTTCTGAAAATTTAGTTTTGTAATTTAAGCGTGTTACAATTTATAAATGTATACATTTTTAAAGATACAAAAATTGAAAGTTTAAAAACTTGAACTCAAAGTTTAGAAATCTGAATTCAAAGTTGAAAAAAAAGTTTAAAAATGTGAAAATATTGGCGACTCTGGTGGTGGATGATATTAAATATTTAGTTTAATATACTTATTATAAAAAAATTGCTAAACTACAAATATAAAATTAAAAATTTTATTAAAGACAGTAGAGGAGGAATTTAAACTTCAACCCCTTCGGTCCTACCCTTATCATATTTAATAAATAATTCATCACACCTTCCAAATTATTATATCTACAATTTTAATAACTTCAAACTGTAATTTTTTCAATTACTCAAAATATTTATTACACCTTAAATCTATGCAATCTTAAATAATTCAACAAGTCAAAATTTACCCAACACCTAAAAACCTGTGTATGAATGATATCAGACTTGATGGGTTAATTTAAATTATAGAAAAAGCTTTCAACTGTTAAAATTATAATAATGACTTGAAACAACAAATTGAGTTATTACCTTAGAAAACTAGTCCCCAACATCCCTTAACATATTACAATATTATAGTATTATAATATTCAAGTAGAATCATATGTGAATATTCATATGAAATACAAATATTGTAACATCACATCATACACAGAAATGAATATTAAAACGTAGCATTGAAAATATAAAATATTGCAAAGTATTGTAAAATATTGTAACATCCCATCATACAAAAAAAATTAATACTAAAATATTGAAACACTGAAAATATAAAATATTGCAAAGTATTGTAAAATATTGTAACATCCCATCATGCAAAAAAAATTAATACTAAAATATTGAAACATTGAAAATATAAAATATTGCAAAGTATTGTAAAATATTGTAACATCCCATCATACAAAAAAAAATAATACTAAAATATTGAAACACTGAAAATATAAAATATTGCAAAGTATTGTAAAATATTGTAACATCCCATCATGCAAAAAAAATTAATACTAAAGTATTAAAACATTCAAAATAATAAAATATTGTAATATTGAACACCAGACAGTGAGTAACACCACCAAAGAACGAGTACTACAACATCACCCCATGCAGAGTATTATAAAACAGTCTCATTGCAACATCGCATCATAACACCGCAACCAAGAGAGCGTTCCCCATTAATCTACTTCCACCAAGTTAAATAAGAAGATTAAAATCAAGAAGATTGTAGCAAAAGAATATTAAAACTTACGAAGAAGAGTTCTATCTCCGCAAGGAACATTAGCCGGCAGATCACAGAACTCCTTCTTAGGGTTGTCGTCCCTGAAGACGAGACCGTCCTTGCACAGTTTCTCTTCCGCCTTACCATCCACGCAGGCGTAATAGAGATCGCACTGTTCCGGATCCGGGAAGAAGCCCTTCGCTTCCGGGCACCTAAACTGCCCTCTGCTGAAGGTCACCGCACCGAGCAACAAAAGGCTGGTGACCACGTACCGGACCATGGTCCTTCTCTCGAAACCCTTAATCTTAAGTCAAGAAACACGCGCAGTTCCTCCTCTTCGTCCTCTTTATCTTCTTCTTGTGACTTGTCGACAGCACGTAGCAAACGTGGGTATGACGTGAGTGCAGACCTGAAACTGGTCCTGATTCGCCTGCGAGCCACACCACCACTGCATCTTTCCTTGCATTTCACAACACCCTACCCCCCTTTCGCCGAAACTCCTTTCTCCCTTGCTCCGCTAACGCCGCTTTTCTTACACGGGAACACGCGTTGCATACATGCGCCTCTACACGCTCTCCCAAAATGGAGATTTTTAACACAAAAGGGTGATTCATGCTTACTGGCTTGTTAGGGACTTGTGGTGGTTGAGGAAGAGATGGGGGAAGAGGTGGGTTTCGAGTTTTGGGGGAATGGAATTTAGGGTGGGTGGAATTTGGAAGCTTGGGATTGGAATGATGACATTCTGGGATTTGGGGAATTTTGAGATTTTGGGATTTGGGGGATTTGGAGAATTTTGGGATTTGGGGAATTTGGAATTTGGGGGATTTGGAATTTGGGGAATTTGGATTTTGGGGAGTTTGGAATTTGGAGGATTTGGAATTTGGAGAATTTGGAACTTGGGGGATTTGGAATTTGGGGAGTTTGGAATTTGGGGGAGTTGGAATTTGAGTAGTTTGGAATTTGGGGAGTTTGGAATTTGGGGGATTTGGAATTTGAGAAGTTTGGAATTTGGGGAGTTTGGAATTTGGAGAATTTGGAATTTGAAGAGTTTGGAATTTGGAGAATTTGGAATTTGAGGAGTTTGGAATTTGGAGAATTTGGAATTTGGGGGAGTTGGAATTTGAGGAGTTTGGAATTTGGGGAGTTTGGAATTTGGGGAGTTTGGAATTTGGGGAGTTTGGAATTTGGGGAGTTTGGAATTTGGAGAATTTGGAATTTGAAGAGTTTGGAATTTGGGGAGTTTGGAATTTCGAGAGTTTGGAATTTGGGGAGTTTGGAATTTGGGGAGTTTGGAATTTGGGGAGTTTGAAATTTGGAGAATTTGGAATTTGGGGAATTTGGAATTTGGGGAGTTTGAAATTTGGAGAATTTGGAATTTGGGGAATTTGGAATTTGAGGAGTTTGGAATTTGGAGAATTTGGAATTTGGAGGATTTGGAATTTGGGGAGTTCGGAATTTGGAGAATTTGGAATTTAGAGAATTTGGAATTTAGAGAATTTGGAATTTGGGGGATCTGGAATTTGGGGAATTTAGAATTTGGAATTTGAGAAGTTTGGAATTTTGGGATTTTTGGAATTTCCTCTACTTTTTATTTTGAAACCTCCTGTACATAATGGCGACTCAAGACTCGCCCGGCTTTCTGTCCCGCATTACGTCTATCTTTTCATTCTTTTTACATTTCTCGTTTGCACGTAAGTATATTATCGATACCGATATTGCTGTCTGTTGCCGGCTTCCGGGTGTACAAACCCACCCTGTGACAACTGTTACCTGGTCACAAGGCTTATCAGTGATCCGGGTAGCAAGTTATCCGACCAGTTCCGGAAGAAATTTGCTAACGGAAGTGATTGGGGAAGTTGCGATGAAAAATTGAGATGTTTCTTTCTGAAAAAGATTAGATATGTGAATGACTTGCTGGTTTTGTTTCGCGGAAAATTATGCTTACTCTGGTTGATTGTAATTTGTGAAAGTAATTAGCGGTGGATTTTCGCAAACCGGAAGACGTAAATAGGAATGCATTAAGGGGATTTTTAGTTGCCGGAAATTGTGGGACATTCAGTTGTTAAATTCTCAAGTTCCAAACTTAAAAATTCCAAATTTCCAAATTTCTAAAATTCCCAAATTCCCAAATTCCCAAATTCCAAATTTCCCAAATACCAAATTTCCCGATTTCCAAATTTCCCAACTTCCAAATTTCCCAACTTCCAAATTTCCCAACTTCCAAATTTCCCAACTTCCACATTTCCCCAATTCCAAATTTCCCAAATTCCACATTTCCCAAATTCCACATTTCCAAATTTCCAAAATTCCAAAATCCCAAAATTCCAGTATTCCAAATTTGCAAACTCCCTGAATCCCAAAATCCCCAATTTTCTTCCAAACCCACCATGGTATCAGAACCCACATTCTAACAACCTCTATTAGATATAGAAAATCAATCATTCCACACACAATCATTAATTAAAATTTTTAGATACGTCCTGTATAGTTTCACAAGCATTTGTGAAATTGTATTTACGCAACACTATGAAAGTGTTAGTGAATATTAATTCCATTTTTAAAAATAGAACTCCTAACGCCATCTCTCCGGCGAACAGGATGAACTACACGGTTTTGAAACTGTAGTTTCATTAGTTCCCATAAGTGCCGCTAGAGGCGCCACGTCTATTTTTCCGACTTTTTTTTTTATAAATAATCAGCGCCATCTGTCCGGCGAACGGAGTGAACTACGCACACTGGGAACTGCAGGTTCGTTAGTTCCTATTTATAGTCGCTAGATGGCGCAAATTGTGTTTTCTGTTAGCGCGCGAAAATTTAAATTGTCTTTTATACCTCCTTCACACGCTAACTCGCTGATACTTGCATTATGAATGTAAATTTCGATATGAAATTCAGTTCTAAAGAGTTAAATTGCATTCTGATATGGTTACTTACCTTTGAATTCTGCAATTCATGGTACTTACAGGATTTGTAACCTTTCATCCATTTGATAGTAAAAACTTTTACAACAAAAATAGAGCGACTTTGATAATTTATTAAAATAAATTAATATTCTACAATCACAGTTCATGTTTTATTATTAATTTTACAAATATACATCTTATTATCAAAATATGGTACATCTTTGTCTTATTTACTAAATATTACACTTAATTATTGCAATTAATAGTAATATCATAACTCAGACAAATATAAAATTATTACGATCGAAGAGGCACTTTTTTCAAGTATCTGCTTATTTTTGATTTTTGTTTCTTTTGTATCGAATCTATCGATGTATTAAGTGAGGGTAAGTTTTCAAGAGATGGTAAACTTATTGTTTTCGTGATGGTGTATTTTCTTTTATCATAGTCTACTTTTCGAATCCATTTTCGCCATAGTGGCATGAAGTTCATGCGTTTCTTATTTTTATCTTGTACATTATCTAATTTAGAATTATTTGGTGTTTCCACTGTTACAAGTGATTCATTGACGTCTTTTAATACTTCATCTTCCTTCAATGGTGTTAAACATTTTGGATTTTCTTCGGTTTGGTATTTGATATTTGTCTTAACAGTTCTAAAAATAGCCTCATTTTCAGTAAATAATTGCAATTCCTTTTCTGTGTTTACACTGAAAATGGAATAGAATTTTTTATAGAATAAAATAGAACAACCATTGATGCAAAGTTAAAACAGGCTGAATGAAGATACAGTACCCATTTACAGTTTTTACAGAATCTCGTAACCGTTCCCAGAAATTATATAAACACCGTTTATAATCGAGTACAAACATGTAGTTCAATTGTCGTGGTAATTCACACTGTCCATACAAACATGGTATGATTTTCCGTTGACCTTTACCTAAGTAAACCAGACATATTAATACAATATAAAAATTATGAACTATGGTTACCCAAGTAAAATTATAATATTGAAGTGTACAATAACTTACAAATGCCAGATCCTTGAGCATAGGATAAAAAGAAATCATTTGCTGGACTTTTAAGAAAATTAGGTGATACTATAACAATTAATCTGTTACAACGTTCTGATATTAATGTCATTACAGCTTGATGTTCAAATGTAATTCCACCAATTAAATCTCGATCTTTCAAACAAAGCTGAAAATATATTTCTCTTAAATATTCTTCTTATATTTCATTTCTTTTACATATTCTATATTAATTCCATTTTATTACCTTCAAATTATATTGTTTCTCTAATTTCTCTACTGTCATCAAAGCAAAGTTCTCATCCTCATCCGCATACAGTAAAAAAGCATCATAATATTGATTTTGTAATCCTTGCCTGACCCTATAAATATCATCTGTTGGAAAAGATGGAATGATCAACAATATTCAATTATGATGATCAGTTACCTTGTTTAATAATATAACATTCTATACCTCAAATGACTTACCTACAGTCAAAATTTTTTTATCAATTTCATTTTCTATGACTTCAGCCGAGTTCTCAGACGACAAATATTTAGCAGCATCTTTTTCTATAACATAAACACAATACAACTAAAGTACAACTATAAAATATAAGATGTTTCAAAAGGAAGCAGGAAAATATGAAGTTCTTAGAACAAGGATATTTTTAAAATATCCTTATATATTTAAAAAAATTATGTAGCAAAATTACAAACCAAACAATTCAGATGTATCATCTATAATGTCCCATCTATCAATTTCTTCTAATGCTGTTTGTAAATCCTTAAGTGTAACATCCTTCTGCCTTTCTTGCCAAATCGATAAAATATATGCGGATGGATCAGAATGCGACATTAACAATGGTAATATTTCACCACTCAAGTTGGATGAATGTGCAAGACCTCTCCAATCTCTAAACATCACAAATTCTTAAAAGTTGTTCCACTATGTTTAAATATATAAAGTAAAATTTATGTACAAATAAAATTTATTAAACTTTATGAATCACATGTCATTATTTATCAATTGTCACTTTACCTTGGCAAACCATTTTCAGTTGGTATTACTTTTGGAGGATTTAGTAATGTTGAAATAACTTCTTTAGTTTTCACAGACAAAGCAACAAGTGGCACTTTTGACAGGTCAGTTGTCATTTTGTCTTCTTGAACACAGTCAAATTATTTTTGGTAACAAGGTTTTTTCAACTAAATTAGTTGAACACTACTTTATCCTAAATCGTCATTATTAGAAAAATACATTATGTACATCTAATAATTATCTCTAATCGTTGGACCTGTTAAAGTCACTTGATCAATTGTATATTTCTACACAATCTTGTTTCATTTCGACTTTTCTTTCTTGGAGATTATTCAGCAGGGGTAGGAAATTCCCCTCTTGCAGCAACATGATTAGCTTTTTGCGCCATCTAGCCAATATTTGATTCTTTTCGGAACTAAATTTAATATCTCACTTTTTTTGTTTACATAAATCGTAAGAATAAAACGATTACATTATCTAATTATATAGCATTAAGGTTATTTTAGATAAGAAAGACGTAAATAACGGCTTCAATATAAAGAAAGATGTTGTTAACAGAAAATATATCCTATGATATGAAAGGAAAGTGAAGTTCAAGAAAACGAGCGTTTATTACATTGAACTTTCTGCACTGAATTGATAATTGATTATAGTACTGAAAGCAATGTATGAAAGAAATTTGTCGATTACATCGTTGCATTAAAAATAGAAAACGAAGATAAAATCGAGAGAAAATGACGAATTAATTCGCAAGTAGACCGTAACAGCGCTTCTAGCGCTAGTAATTGTCACTTTTCCGTTGACTATCGTGCGAATTTGTTCGAATTATTCGCGGTGCTCATTTCTGTAGACACGGTCATGTTTTAATTGTTGTTTGTAAAATATGTTAATTGAGTGGATGCAAAAATATTACATCACGTTTCAATAAGGTAATAATGCGTACAAATTCGTTTTTAAACGTTGAACGTCCACTTCGAGGAAGTTAACCTCAGATCCATTTGACATTTTTTAACGTCATAATATGCATTAATGAACAAAATTGGTATTTCAAAATGACCCTTTCATGCACGCAAATATGATGTGTTTTATTTGTATGAGTTATGAACCAGTGTCAAATAATATATATTATTTGCGAGCACTTCAAGAATTTCGGCATATGTAATTCAAGTTTCGATTTCGATTTCACATCCGCTAACGACTTTTCGATTGCGATTTCAAATTATGAATTTCGAATGTTGTGTAAGCGACAGCGTTGTTGGAAAATTTTCAGATCTTCCAGTTCCAAATTTCAAAATTTCATAACTTTTATAATTTCTACATTTTTAATTTCTTAAATTCACAAATTTCCAAATTTGCAGATTCACAAATTTGTAAGGTTTAGTGTTGACGAATTATTGCGTAGATAAAAATTACACACTGATAGCAACAAATAACTTACTAAAATGATTTTAATGTTGTTGAATTAAATCATTCTGTAATTTATAATATTGATTTTTGTATATTATGATATTTATTATTATAATATTTTATAATAATGTACCTTTACTATTTTATTTGTTAATTATTAAAGCATTATTTTTTTATGCAACTTATACAATTTTCCCAATTTTATCAACCCATTATTTTCATATTTCAGTGTTACATAAGTGCATACATATAAGATGACAGACCCAAAGCCATCAGGACTAAGGCCACCGTCAAAAATTGGTAGACCATGCAGCAATCTACCACCAAGACCAGCAGTTCCACCATCGCCTCCAAGATCATCAATGAGTGAGTTCATAACAACGAACTGTATTATATCCATAATATATTTGAGAGTATAGTGTTTAGTTTATTTTTAACAAGAAGAATGTTAAATTTCAGTATGCTTGTTAGTCATTGTACACATGGAATAATTTGTGTATGATAATAGAAGTCTAAAGAGGGCCATGAAATATTGTTATAACGAAGCCACTTGTAATATGATACATAAATTATTGCACATAATTAATGATTCAATAATAAATGTACTGAAATTTAACATTATTATTATTTGAAATTTATGTTATGTGGCATATGCATGCTTAGAAAAATTATATTTTATTTCTCATTATTTTCATACTTTAAACATATATGTTTGTGTCACAAACATGAAAGAATACAAGTCTGGGAGTTTTCAAGGAGCTTTATATTTCAATTGTTCGCGTCTTCATAATGATAAGGTAATGTTACTGTGTCCTGATATAATCTAATCATTGGAATACATCTTACATTTATGTTGACATATAAATATGAGCAAAAGGTATATACAGGGTGTCTCAGTATTGATGGCACATCCAGCAAGTCTTTAAAGTATTAAAATTTGTAGAATAAAATCATTTGTTTTCAGAGCTGCTGCATGTATGTGAGCTACCTGTGTGCAAGTTTTAGGAAATTGTCTTTCACTCTTGAAAAATGCTGATTTATATGAATATGGATTTGGGAGAGTAATGTTGGATAACTGTGAGGAAGATGAGATCTCTCATTTGCTATTAATTTTTGAAGAACATAGGAAAAATCCAATGTGTATCATCCTTGAAGAAGTTGCACATCTACATGCAGTGGCTCTGTTCTACTGGCTTTAATTGAAGTTTCCATCTTAAGAGTATATAAATTTGATGAAAGAAATACAATGAATAATTAAATATGATCCACGTGAAATACACGTGTAACATGGATAGGGAAAATGAAACCGATCAAGGGTTTAGACTAGTTCGATGCTGAATGCGACTCATTAATTCCCCACGCGGTGCAAACGAGTACGCCCACGAGACCCTGAGACGAACGTGAACGAATACTTTTACAAGCTCGAACCCGCAAACTTCTCACGAGTCGTTCTTCCACCTCTCAACGGAACGCATCTTGTCCGAGCGAGCCGGTAAATATATCGATTTCTCATTAACAAACGCCACAGTTTTGATTAAGCATCGTGAACAATTTGGTTGATACTTCCTTTAAAACAGTGAAGTAAATTTCAGTCGTTTTTGTGTTATTTATTACTAACATAAAAAATCATTTTGTCCCATTCATTCTTTTAACTGTGTGTAATAGGTGTTACTGAAGATCATAAATGTTTTGTTTGGATTCTTCACACTGGATCTGTTTCATTGAAATTCTCTGATTCTTCAATGTTCATCAACATCTTTAATGTTCCATTGAAAAATTCTCTGCATTACAAAAGTTTATTGTTAAATGCTTGTTCTGGTGACTGGAATATGGTTGTATATTTTTCTTTAATATTTAAAAACATGTTTTACCCTTGCTTAAAATTTCTAGTATCGATATTTGAATAATTTACCCAATTTTTCTGGATTACTTTCTAATCTGAATTTTCCATTTTGTTTAAGGTCTTCAAATTTGCAATCAGTGTTAGAAGGCACTTTTAAAATTACTAGAATGTAAAGATGATCCCAAGATCTCTTAGAATCACCAAAATTTTGAATTACAAAATGTGTGTTGGATTTCCCAAGTTTGAGTACAATTTATCCTTTCTGAATCTTGATAAAATTGATCTACCAATCCTGTCCATTAACCCGCATTTTATTTTAGAACACATGCTTAAAAAGCAAGGTCCTGCGCCTTTAGATCCAGATAAGTCGCTCGATTATTCATCAAGACACGCGCTACAACGCGTACAAAAGCGTCCGTCTCGCATCGAGGGCACCCATCTTGCCTTATTGGTTCATCCAGTGGCTTCGTTGCACCGATGCACAAATGGATGAGAAGCTAGGAACCTGCGTGTGCAGTCATCATGACGCACGCGGTTATGCAATCCCAGTGTTTATTGTACGCTCGATTTCCAACCGTTTCGTCTTTCCTCCCACGTGTTTGCCTCGTTTCCCTTTTTCGGGCAGGGCTTTTCGCGCCAACTTTGCCCGTGATCTTTATACGATCGCGTGTATCTTGGCTCGGGTTTCGAAACGCGATCGGAAAGCTCAAGGTAACGATGTCAATTTTCGATTTGACGTGCAAACGGATACGTTTCCCGATATCTGATATTCGAAACAAGGGAAGGTCCTCTTGAAGAAGTGTGAAAAATCACACGGCTTTCCTTTCAGTTCTTTATTTTCTCTCGTTATCTTGGAGAAATTGATTCTCGGTTTGTATTAGGTTAGCGGTAGAGGTGCACGAGAATGTGGATAGAGATCGAATCACCTGGGTGAGGTCAGATTCAGAAAAGTCTGGATATTCGAGGATGTGGAGAACTTGAATTTTTAAGATAAACTTTGTTGAATTAGATTCTGGATTTTGAAAGTTCTTTAAAGTCCCAGAGATTCAAATATTTCAGAGTCTCAAATGTCCAAAGCTTCAAAGTTGTAAAATCTTAAGCTCCCAAAATTTCTAACATCTCAAAATTCTCCCAAGGTTCCAAAGCAAGTTCCAAATATTTTAAACTACAAAAATTCAGAAGTTCTCTATTCTCTAAAACCCTAAACCAAGTGTTAAGATTTATTGCCTCAGTTATCTCATTATTTCTCTCATGGAGAACTAACAGTTTGTAAAGACATACCGCAGGCTTTTAAAATTCATGACATTCCTCGATCGAGTTATTCATCACTCGTGTCACTCTAAAAGTTACAAACAGATCACACATGTTTACGTGTTTTTACTACGAATGATTCCGGCCTAAATCACGTTTGTCCGAGGTGACAATCTTTTGTTCTGACGTAAGTCCTCATGTTGTTTAATAACAGTCGCCTAAATATGGGCAGATCAACGGTTCATCGTAACGATATTCCGAATAATATTGCGCGTTTCGAGTGTCCATTTTTGAGAGATAGATTATTAACATATTTTACTGGCGCCAGTGACATAACACGTTGGGTTGCATTCTTAATCTCCTTCGTTGATCAGACATCTGGTAATTGGATACAGAGTACCATTGATGTGGTTCTTCTAATTAAACTACTAGATTTATTTCTTAAAGCATTTAATCTTCTGTTAAGTACGTCATAAACAAATTTTGATTAAAATTAAAAAATTGATAATCAGATTGTTGTAAACTTATCGATGCTATCTTTTTAGATGAAAGAGTTAAAGGAAAGATACATGTGGTCAGAGTATTAAGTTGCAAAATTGAGCGTTTCAAGGAAAGGTGTGCAAAGTAACGAAAATTTGATACATCAGCGAGTTGGTCACCGGTTACGATTGAAAATCAATTCTCGAGAGGATCGCGGATCGCGTTACCATGATTTTCATTAGATCAGATTCCAGGTACAAATTGCTACCTGACGAGCGTAATAGTAATCGTATAGTTACACCATTAACCTTGTTTACACGATGTACACGGGAGAGATTGAGGTATCTTGGATTGTATGACTACGTATTGTATGGATCGCGTTACAAGCGTTTCGCTTCACGCGGTCAAGGTGCTTGACACTTTACGTGATGTTTATTTTGGTATCGCTACTTGTAACAAGTACGAAATAGATCTTAAAAATCAATTAAATCTACGTGACTATTATTTTAATCATATATTTCTTGCGAGTTCTTTGAAAATCGATTGAAGAATCAATGTAAAGATTTATTTCGTGCAAGGTTTAATGCGACTAAGATGTTAGACTTGCATCGTTCAGGTTGTCTCTTTTTTGTAGAGTGAGTCATTGTTTAACCATTGGAAATGTTGGATGATGATGCATCGTTCTTTATATAGTATTTTAAAAGTAAAATTACGTCTTTGAAACTTGTAGACGTGATCTTAAATTTTTTATAGTCTTTAGATACATTTTAACGTGGTGTATAATTGACGATGCAATTTCGATACTTTTATGATTATGAGTAATGTATAATATTGACCTTCATTTATATGCATTTGACGTTAAAAAGTATCTTCTACTCACAACATTAATAAGATAAATTAATGTCTTAAATATTAAAATTCATATCTTCAGTGATTAAAATTCATTCTTTTTTGTGAAATCAAAATGTTAGCCCATTTGATTAACAGACTCGCTAAACAAGAATATTCACATAAATCTCACAGAGGAATAAATTATAGATAAATGTTTCAGATACAACACTTTACATTTCAAGTTCCTGAAAGTTTAAATTTCGTTTCAAACACCGTTTCAAGTTCCGCATATGGTGTACAATGATTATCGCAGAGATTGTGCATACACAATCTAGATTAATCTAGAATAATATAATCGTTTCGCTCTAATCGCGAATCTATCTCGTCGAACAGCGGACTTCAGCCCACGCGAACAACCTACAACCAGCGTTCGCCCACGTTTGTTTATGAATAATTAATTTCATCGTTAATCGCTATACTTTTTTCTTTTTTCTGGTAACGCGGTGCTGTAATTGAATTATATTATGGGTGAGGATAGGCAGATGTAGTTTGGTCATAAATTAAGTAGTCTCTAATTCTTAGAGTTCCAAAATTAAGGAAGTTAAAAAATGTTAACAAATAAAAATAAAATTGAAGAATTGTAAAATAAGGAAGTTTTGAAATTGTCAAGTTTTAGAGTTAAAAAATTTAGGAATTTATACATTAAAAAATTCTAAAATCTCAGCCCTAAAAATTTTCAAGTTTCAAAATCTTCTATGTACAATTTTTAAAATTAAAAAATTATAAGCTTGCAATATTCTATAATATAATAAATTGCTATATCTTTGAACTTAAATACAAGTTAAGATATAACTTGAAAATTGCTCGAATCTCTTTGAACAAGATATCAGTCAAATATTTATTAAACTATTGCCACAAAAGTAACAGTATATCATATACCACAAAAATGACTACACCACACATATACATATGCTATATTTTATAACACATAGGTTTCAAAACCTCATTACTCCCCTTTACATAATTCCCCGCATAACATCAAAGGAAATTAACTTCCTCTACGTTGCAACAGCAATTAAAAAACCAAGCCCTGATAGAAGCATCACGGTTTATTTTATCGTGCGTGACACGTTTTCATTTCCAACGACGGCTTGTCACGTTCAACCCCGTGATAAAAGGTTCCGCAATCCCGTTCACAAAAGCATGCTTCCTCCGGTTTGATCTGCATTGTTTTGCGTTATTTTGCATGACCACAGACCAGATGGATCATCTTTGGGAAACGCATGGCCGTCGATTAAGCGAGGCTGGCCTGCGCAGAGGATCAGGTAGGTATTTCATTTCATCTTTTTCTTTTCTTTTATTTTCAAGAGGGATGCAAAAGTAATAATCTTTTAATACAAGATAATAGTAAAAGATTTAATCATTTCATTCTTCTGATAGTGATGAATAAAATGATGTGATAATTTATGATGTGCTAAATGCACTCAGATTAACTGCAAGGACCACCTTGAAAATTAATTAATCTTCTAAATAAAAGATGAAGTATGTTTCTAGATTTGAATATCAATGAACAAAAATTTGTTTAATCAATTAATTGTTTATTTATTTAATCACTGTTGCATCACTCTACAGTAGAAACATTTTTCTCTTTGTGAATCGTCTCGTAAATCGTGTATTGTCCATGTAGTAGCGCAAAGGTTGCAAGCTTGTTGCATGTGCTTTTCGACAAATCTTCCAGACAAGAGCCCAAAATGCGAGCGAAATATTTAGCACAATTCTGATCGAATTCTCAAAATTCCGAATACTGGAGACAATTCGATTAACGTCATACTGTAATCACAGGAGAGACCGTCAGTATTCGAAGAATTTGAATTTTCCGATACACAAGATATCTGCTCCCCAAATTCCGATCTCTCTGAAACAATTAACGCTTGTGTCGGACAGATAACAGTGTCGTCTTAACAGAGGACACCGACAGCTTCATAATAGGAGATCGAGTATGGGTCGGTGGTACGAAGCCAGGTGCCATTGCATACATCGGAGAGACGCAGTTCGCGCCAGGAGACTGGGCTGGTGTGGTCCTGGATGAACCGATCGGTAAGACACTTCAGATCCTCCAAATACTGCTAAAATTCGAGAAACTAAAAAATGAGATGTTCAGGCAAGAACGATGGATCGGTGGCTGGCTGCCGATACTTCCAGTGCGAGCCGAAACGAGGAATATTCTCTCGTTTGACGAGACTCACCAGGACGCCGTTGATGGACGTGTCACCGACACAGAAGACTCCAACGTCGCCGATTGGCAGCACGAGAGAAGGCCTAAGCAAGTCCATGTCTCCGTCTTTGAGTAAGGAACGCTGCAAGAGATACTCTCCTCGTCCATAGTGTGCTTGAAAATTGTCCTGGGATTGAATGCGCAGGAAGAGCAATTACGCCTTCGTAAACACCTCGAATAAAATCTGTTCGTTGTTGGAGAGTTTTGCAGTTCGTATTGTTAACATTGTGTATCTGTTATTTGTTGAGGAACTGCAAGATTCTGCGAATGCACGCCATTAGCAATAGCTTAGCGCACTGTTTAGAATAGATTGTATATTTGTTTGTCCTCGCTGTTTGTATTTGTAAACGCCATGTCTAACCCTTTTGTTACTGTACATAGTTGACATGTATTGTTAACAAATATGTTTTGTTAACCAATGTGAAATTTTGTAAAATATTCTGACAGTTGCCAGAAATGTTCTGAGAGTTATTGTAGTCACTTTTGAAATGCGACAAGCTGTATAGACAACTTTAGTTTTGTAATGAAAGGGTTAACACATTTTTGTACTTTGTTATACAACACATTGGCAGCTGACACAGTTTCAAAATCTGTAGTTCTAAGATATCTTGTATTTACAAATTACTTGCACATTATGATTAGAACTTTATTTGTTACATCTGTTTGTAAATTATTAGTGCCATGACTAGTATAGTCATATGCGAAAAAGCACATTTAGCAAAGGAGACCTCAGACGATATATCATTTCTGTATTTAATATACTCGTCTAAGATCTCCATTAGGATCTCGTCAGTTGCGAATTTGTTATCGTAGCACTTCTGGTAGATTTCATTTGGGAAAACTATATAATCCTTTGTGGCCTGTAGTAACCATTTATGTAGCTGAACCTTGAATTGTCTTCAATAAATAAATCGGATGTGCGCCGATTCCTCATCCTCTTCTCGTCGCTAGAATTGTATATGTATTCTGAAAGGGCATTTGATGTAATAGTGCACTGTATTGCATGTTGTATTCAATGTTCGAGTTGATAAAATATGTAAATGTAACGTCATGCAGACGCATCAACAACGAGTCTGTCGTCCACGATGTCGACGAGGGATCTCAGGATAGGCGACAGAGTAATAGTATCGTCCAGTCAAGGCAGTAAAACAGGTGTCCTCAGGTACATGGGCATCACAGACTTCGCAGCAGGCGACTGGTGCGGCGTAGAGCTTGATGATCCGATTGGAAAAAACGATGGTTCCGTTGGTGACAGAAGGTCTGCATCGAGATTCTTAATTCCATAGTCTGAGCCCAGATTTTGAATATTCAAGGTTCTGATGGTCCCTCCACTCAGCCACGTGCCTTTGCTAGCAATATAACTATAAAGACTTTGCTTTATCGATACTATTTAATTCCATATTCAGAAGTAGTGACCTCGAACTGACAATCTCCTGGCTCTGACTATAGCGGAAAGTATCAAGAAGCGATGAATTCTGGAAAAGTCGAAAGAGAAGTTGCTCGTGTGGGAGGAACGTTTGTTCGATTCTGCAATGTCGAATTAATTAACGAATCGATCATACCTGTGGGTGTATTTATAGCTTTGCTCATAGGAGTAGACGTGAACAGATAACGATGCTTTACAAACTGCAGTATCTCACTATATGAACCTGCATGAGACTATAGAAACTGAAGGATCATATAACTCATACAGTTTGATTATCAAAAATTTACTGTACATCATTACTCTTTATAAAGACAAATATTATAATATTTCATCAATTTCCATTGCAATTCATGTTCTTGATACCGCCACTTAGCTCTCTCTTTGTGTCAGGCTAGCTAACTGCTTTAGCATTGATTCAGGTACTTCGAATGTCGACCTAAATACGGCTTGTTCGCACCCGCACACAAGGTCAGCCGATCGCCAACTAGCAAAAGGTCATCGTGCATGGTGCATAAGCCAACTGGCGCTGCGCTTAACTCGTCCCTGAAGAAGACTGGTTCCAGAGAATCTCTCCTTTCACTGTCAAGTGTCGCCAGCACCGCAAGTGTCGCCACCAGGACTGGTGTTACCTCTGCGAGGGTAAGATTCACCGTGCCAGAATAAGGAGAATGGTCTTCAGCTTGCATCTTCTGTCCAGAATGCAGATTCTTGGCTATTTACTCTGAGGCATTGTTGAAAGCAATTAGGGAATCACATGTTCTAATGAATACCTCATTATGTAGATTATTAGACAATCTTGAACAAATGATTCCTCTTGTTTTGAACGCATCAACATGTGTCTCTTTCTACGAATAAAGTATAACTTCTGTTAGATTGCTTTGAAAAATGTTTATAAAAGAACTATTAGCTTGTTAGTTATGTGTTGTTATTGTTGTTTTTGTTGAGTAACATTGTTGAGCGTAACTTGATTTCCAAAGAGTTGTTTGACAATCTTAATATTTGTATGTTCCTAACTGTTATAGTATAGATGATATCTAATTGATGTTATGAAAATAGTTCAGACCTATATTTTTTTATAGAAGATACTTATTTAATAGAGAAAAGATTAAATAACGAGTAGAAGGAGTTGCAGCTTAATTGTATGGCTGTTGCATGATACATATTTGTTATCTGTTGCATCCAATATTCCAGAGGCCTGGTTTGCGCACGTCGACACCTGCACGAACCACACTGCAGGTGAGAGTATGATTTAATATCTGTTTGTATTAATTATGAAATGAATAATTCAAGCGCTCTTTATTTAGAACATACTGCAAAAGTAAATGAACAAATGTGGTTGTGATTGTAGATTGTGCCCTACTTTAAGCATAATTCTATGATTTGAGAATTATGATTTATTAAATTCACCTGTATGGCCATTGTAATTGTAATCATGTACTGTTTAGTCACTGTAGACAATACAGTTTTATTTATTAGAATGTAATTGCTAATTATGTAGTAGTTGATAAGTAGTTTAGAAAAGTAATACTTGTATGTAATGTTAATAAAATCCTCTGTCCACTCCTTTTATTCTCCTTGGAAACCAATTCCCACTTAGATGGGAATTTCTTTTGTAAATTGATCTTCTTTTATATCACCAAAAACAATTATGTTTACCTACCAAAAAAAGCAGTTTTGATTCTGCTAGATAGTTTACTAGTTTCTTTATACCAAATGTGAGAAATTTTCATATTTAATTGTCATCCAAATGAATAAGAAATATTGAACCTTAGATACTCTTTTATGTGCATACAAAATTCATTACAACGCCAAGCTTGAAATATTTATGTTACTTCGTTTGCACGTTTCTGTTGTATCAATTAAAAACCGGTTTTTCAACCATTTAAAAGTTCAAGTGCAGTATCAAGAATAAAATATGAGTTGTAGAAACATACCAGTATGCGTTAGGATGACAATTAAATATTAACTATTGAAGCTATATTATGTAACAAACATGCTCCCAAACACAGCTTAGTTTCCAATAATTCCTTCAATAACTATGTATCCCATTTAGAAAAATGTAAATAAATAATATATCATGTACAACTTTCCTTATATATGTTTTCATTATTTTAGGAAACGTTAAAAGAAAAGCAGCAGGAGATAGAGTTCCTTCGAAAAGAGAGAGATTTAGAACGTGAACGTGTTACAAAAGCCGCAAATCAAGCAGACCAAGCAGAACAATCTATTATTTCAATAAAACAAGAATATGAACAGGTTACCACATTATATGTATATACATCTCGAATGTTTTCAATACATATTTTAATGGTATTAAGAATATCATTGTGATTTTAGTATCGGGAAAAGATGCAAAAAACAGTTACAGAGGCAGAATCTGCATTCACAAAACTATTGGCAGAAAAGAATGCTCTGGCTTTACAATTGGAGGAGGAGAAGAGGAAATGCGAAGATCTTCTGTTTCGGTTTGAAGAAGAATCAGTCAATAAGGATGATATTCAGGTACATATTTCATGCATAGGTACAGTAATTCATAATAAAATAAACTTAAAGTACGAGGTAAGCTATGAATTAGTCAGAGAAAGAACTTTGCAAGAATGTTTAATGAATTTATCAAGTGGTCAAAAAAGAACAAGGTGAAATAATCAAAGTGTATATTATTTCTCTCTTTCTTTGCTTTCACTTTGTTTAGTCAGATTTCCTTTTCTACTTCTGTTTCGAAAAGTATCAGATACACCAAATTTTTATTCGATAAACATCTACAAACAATAGAATTAGAATGTAGATTAATATGCTTTTACCAGCATTAGGAGCTTTTACATGACAAATGGTGTTGGGTACAGATTCAGATCTTGGATTAAATTCCCATAATATAAAGTGTTCTTAAACAATCATACATAAAATTAAAAGTTCGGCATTTCGTAAGGTACATGAAGCATTTTTATCCAGGCTTTGGGTTAACGCAGAAACCTTATCGTTTATTTTCAGAAAGAGAGAACTGAGCAATGTGTGAGTATCCAATGGCAGCTGTTTGAGCCACAGGAGGGGTTGATGATGCTGTTTTTCTGCACCGCTTCTCTTATCGTCACTGTAGTCATGTCATTTAACGTTTCATCGCTATTTTGTCAAAAAGCTATGTGACGTCGCATTATCTCTTCAAGGCTTTTCACAATTAATTCTTTTCAACCTTCGTTAACATTAAGTATCAGATTAAAGGGGCGATAGTATCATAGTGTCCTATTCTATAGTATCGTAGAATATATAAAGTGGTTAAAATTATATTACATATGTATAAAGTTTGATCATTATGCTATGAAGTACATTAGATAAAAAGGTGTGGGATTAAAATGCTCTGCAGTGCACTGCAAAATAATTGCTGATTCTAGTAATGCTTTCATTATGCTGAATTTGTGCTTTACGTATGGGTCTCATACTTAGTATTAATACGTAATGATCAGTAAGGCAGTATATGACAAATTTAACGAGTAATGTAATTTATTTGTTTATTTATATATTTATTTCGTACTAATTATTATTTATTATTGTAAACTTTCTTTGGATACACTATGTTGAATTTATATGTTTCCAATTAATATATATTATTACTCTGCAAGATGAAATAATATGGTTCACATTTGTTTGAGCATTTAAAAAGACTTTTTTTTGTATTTTATTGCACTTTCGCCTAAATCAACGTAATCAATAAACGGTATTCTTGAATATATCTTGGGCATTTAACGCTAATTAATGTGTACATAAGAGATTTTATCTAGGCACTAAGCAATTGTGTTTCTCGTTAGGTGATAAATACGGTAAATGAAAATAGGATAAAGGATCTCGAAAAGCAGTTGTTAGAGGAAAGGGAACGCGTTGCTCAATTAGAACGTGATAGCATAAAATTGTTTGAAACTGAAGAGGAATTGACGCGTCTTCGTAATGAGATCTCTACTGTTACTGCTCAAGATAAACATCAGTTGGAAGGTATTTTGATAAATATTACATTGATAAATTATATTTTGTAAATATTAATTAAATTAAATTAATTTAGAATTGCAAATTCACAACAAGACTCTGGAAGTAATTAAAAACGATCTTGAAAAAGAGGTACAGGAAAAAACAGCACTCATAGAACAATGTGTCGCACAAATAAAGGAACTAGAAAAGAATAATTTACAGGAGAAAAATACTCTAATAGAAAATATGAAAAAAGAATTTGAAAATAGTACAAATACTTTAAAAGAACAACTGCAACAGGCCACAGAAATGATAGAGACTGTACGAAAAGAAGCCACGAGTGAAAAGGAATTATTGGTATCCAAATATGAGAAAATGGTAGAGGAGAAAGAAAATCTTCTAAAAATCAAAACGCAAGAATTAGAGATTGAATCTAGGAAACAATTAGAGTCACAAAACGTAGCTTTGGAAGATCTTAAAGCTGAGAACATGAAGCAAATTAACAAACTTTCAGAATCCTTTAACGAACAGTTGAATGTGAAGGATTCAGAAATCAAAGAAGTTTCAATGCAGCTAAATCAGAAGATATCTGAGACTGAGAAATTAATGGCAGAATTGTCAGCGCAGGTTGAAATAAATAAAAAGAAAGATGAAGAATTAAGTATCACTTTAAAAAAGATTGAAGAACTGAGCGAGAAGCTGAAATTAATGGAAGAGAAAAATGATATGCTTTCTAAGCAACTACAAGAATATCAATCAAAGGCTGAAGATAGTTTTAAAATACTACAAGAAAAACAAAAATTAGAACAAGACATTGCTTCTTTACGGGCTACCGAAGTAAATTCATCTACGCAGTTGCAAAAATTGAATGAAGAATTGAAAGTTAAAGAGAAGGAGTTATCGGAGCTTCGTTTATCTACAGAGACTGAAATAAAAAAATTAATTAATCGTTATGAATGCCAAATTGAAGAGAAGACGAAGTATATTGAAGAAGCAAATACAAATATATCTCAGAAGTCTCTGTTACTTAGCAAATTAGAAAATGATATAGTTGAACTGAAATCCATTCTAGCGAATAAAGATGAAGAAATAAAAAATCTTACAAAGAAAACTTCAGAGTTGCAGAATGCGCTTACCATATCAGAACAAAGTAAGACAAATTTGGAGAATCAACTCCGAGCATTCGAAAGTAACATAGAAAACTTAAATCAACAGGTGGCTGGTACAGAAAATAAACTGTCGCAGGTCACAGCTCAAAAAGAAAAATTGGAATCTGATATTGCAAATTTGATAAGTAGTTCCACTGATTCGTCTGCGCAACTTGTAAAATATAATGAAGATTTGCGAATCAAAGAGAAAGAATTGGATGAATTAAAAGATAAAGTATTCAAAAGTGATAATACGCTCAAATCGTTAGAGGCTAAATTGAATAACACTGAGGTAGAATTAAAAGAAGCTACTACAGTAATTCAAGAACAACGCTCAGCATTAGAAGATAATAAGACTCAATTAGAAAAGGAGAGAGCATTAAATACAACATTATCTGATAAAATGAAAGCTATTGAAATAGAAAACGTAGAACTCAATAAACAAATACAGGAGAATGAACGCGTTAAACAAAATCTTAAAGAAAAATCTGAAGAAACATCAAATCTTATGAGTCAATTAGCAAGTAGTAAAGAGGAGATTGTTAATCTTCAGAAACAATGCGATACTTTGCAAAATTCACATAAAGAAGAAGTATCATCACTTCAAAAAGAAGTAAGTAATTTGCAATCGGAGCTAGCAGCTTCTAAAGAAGAAACAAAAGCTTTGCAAAAACTGAAATCTAAATTAGAGGCTGATCAAAGTGCCAATCGTTGGTCTATCGAAGAACTAACAGAAAAATTAGAAGCTGAAACTAAAAGTCGTTCAAAGTTGGAATCTTTGATAGCAGAAAAAGATTCTAATTTTCAGCAGTTGCAAAATAAATACTTAAAACTGCAAGAAACAAACGAAACATTAGCAGCTAGTAAAGAAACCAGTAATAAAAATCTTGCAACTTCGTTACAAACTATGTCCAGTGAAATAAATGAATTGAAAGACAAACTAGTCAGTGCAACAGAGACTATCAAAGTTAAAGAAGATGCTCTTCTTCAAACGAAGAAAGAAGCTGAGCAAACTGAAGCACAGATTTCGCAACTTAATGAAACTATTACACGTATGCAAAAAGAACAGTCAGACAGTGCAAGTGAAACGAAGAAAATACAAGATATACTTACAGCAAAAAAAACAGAAATGTCCAACATTTTAGAGACAAAAGCTTCCTTGGAAAGTAAAGTGCAAACTTTAGAATCACAATTATTAGATAATACAAAAACTTTGGAGTCCCAATTAAAGAATGTACAACAAGAATTAGCCACAAAAGATAATTCACTTCAGGAGATGGAACGTTTAATGAAAGAATTGGAAAGCTCCAAAGATGAATCAATAACGAAGTTACAAAGTAATTATGAATGTGAAATCAAATCTAAGCAAACTGAACTTGAAACTGCAATAAAGGAAAGTTCTGACTTACAACAGAAACATCAATCGCTTCAGAATTTGGTAGACAAACAAAGTACTGACTTAAATAATAAAGAAGCAATGATACAAGAATTAACAGCACAAATTAAACTTTTAGAAAATGCACAAACAGAGAAGCTTAAAACAGATGAACAGACACGAAATGAGGAGGTCAAAGTCATTCAGAGTCAACTTAATGAAGTGATCAAAGAAAATAGAAACTTGATAGATACTAAAGAATCGCTTGAAAAATTATTAAAAGATCAGGAAGAGAAAGTTGAGATGCTAACAAATACTATTAAAAACAAGGATAAAGAAACTGAGAAGAATATGCAGAATTTGATGGAAAAATTAAATCGTATATCTTCGGAATCCGCACAATTGAAGGAAGTACAAAACAATTTGTAAGTATACATAATGGTAATATAAATTTTAGTATGCTTTTAGTACATAATGTGTAATAAAGATTTGTACACTTTAGGGAAAAGGAAAATAAATTAATTACTGCAAAGTGGACAGAAGCAACGAATCAGTTAAAACTAACTCGTGAAAATATAAAGAACAACTATGATGTAAGTTCCTAACTTTGATATCTGAATGTACCATTATAATAATCAACAAGAGTAATGAATTATTTATATTTCAGGCAGCGGGAGGTGACATGAAACACATAGGTAACATTCTGTTATAATTTATCCTTTTTTTACATATTACTTTTTAAATAGTATAGTAACCATAAAATTATTGGTTCTAGTCGATAAAGATATTGATATCTTAAAATTAAAAGAAGAAAATGAAACGGCGAAAAGCCAAATAGATTTCTTAAATTCTGTAATAGTGGATATGCAACGTAAAAATGAGTCTTTATTATGTAAAATTGAAGTTCTTGAAATGGGAGTACCTGCTAACGAAGCTGATGAGTATACGACGTACGTATTATCATAATTAATTAATATACGATTCATAATTTTAAATATTAATTATCTAATTGCAGTGCCACGTTAGAGAAACGTATGGCTGCGCCACGTATGTTCTGTGATATTTGTGATCAGTTCGACTTACACGAAACGGAAGATTGTCCACGTCAAGCCCAAGACTTTTTGGAAACGGAAAAAATTGCAAAATCTCCAAAAAAGGTTTCGGTGGAAAGACCGTACTGCGAGAATTGTGAAAGTAAGAGTTTATCATTTAGAATTGTACGAACTGTATTTCTTTTTGCATTTGTCTGCAACGTTCTTTGTTCCAAAAAAAAGAATAGATGTTTAAGACTTTCTTCGAGAAAACTTTGGCAACTCCTAAGAAGTATCACATAATGATCAAAAGAAATATTTTTGTTTTGATTAATATAATTTCTTTATTGAGACATATCTTCTAAATCTACTAAGTTTTCCTTTCTAACCATCTTGTTACGCTATCCAATTTCATTGATGATTTTTTTGATTGTTTTGCAGTGTTTGGACACGATACTCGTGATTGCGATGATGCCGAAACATTTTAACAGCGTGTTATTATTTGTAAACCTACCTTTCCGCTTCTCAGATATTCTAGATACAAGAAGAAACCTGTTGACATTTAGCAGAGTATATTTTTATATAAAAAAAGTTTAAAGCTACCGTTGTGTGTACGTCTTCCCGCATTGGGTATGGGTGTTCATCCAAGAATTTCAACAAGTCGATAAAAATCTGTGCTCTTCCTTGTTAAATTTATGGTTTAAAAATCTATATATGTTTATTGGATTGTTTTTTGCGTGCATATTTGTGCTTCCATGTAATTGTTAAAGTACAAAGCCATACCGTTCGATTACAAGCTATAGTTATGGTTAAATTGTTATGTTGTTTAATGATTAATATAAACTGAACATATTTGGTTCGTTTTCAGGACGAAAAGCTGTACGTATACCGATTAAGGGGGCTGGCTAAAGTCCAATGTAATTATGTACATAATAGTTATTTATATCAACCTGTATATGTATTTAATAATTTATTTAGTGTTAAAAAGCGCAGAAAGTACAGTGATAGTTCCTGTAATTGAAGAACGCAATGATAAAATCATTAGCGTTCGAAGCGTAAGACAGTTCTTGCATAATTTGCGAAAGCTTATTTTGATTTAATTGGTAGTACATTTTTCTGAAAAATGTTTGTACAATAAGTACAAAAAAAAAAATATTTATTTTGTTTACATTGTTTGTTATTTTTATCATTAATATTTGTACGAAAATCATTTCAGCAAAATTGTACTACTATGACTTACCATTGTCTTGCCTTTTAACTAAGCTTTAACACAGGGTTGATACATTCATTAAATTAGTCTTAAAACTTCATGCTTTGTAGTTAAGAGAAATAAAATTGTAAGAGACTGATTTTAGTATTTTACAGAGATTCATTCAAATTAAAAGTAAATACTGATTAGTTATAATAAAGAAAACAAGTTATTGTTAATTCTCCTTTGTATCTCTCTAGAAAAATCCTTATCAAAATGATATAATATATAAATATTATAAACAATTTCTTAAAATTGATTTTATTTAATCATTCTTATATACAAATACTTTTAGTTTATTCATTAAAGTATATCAGGTCACTTTGTAACAAGATCTCATTCATACTTGTTGATATTTAATTATATACATAATTCCTTAAAATATCTATATTAAATAACTAATAGAACTTAATCCAAACCTTCTTTTTTCTCTTTGATAGCTTCCTGTAATATTTAAAAAAAAAATAAAAATAAAATTTGAAAAAGTCACTCTATATATAAGATTTAATAGTTGTATTTTACCTTGAAACGTTCTTCAAATAATGAAAGTTCTGCAATAAGATCTGTAATCGCATGCATAAAAGCTTCGTGTGGTGTGTAGTCTGATGTTGTTTGAATCCTAATCACAAATTTATGTTCTAATGGATGAGGAACTTTGTATCCAGCAAATAAAACTTGGGGGTCCTTTAATAATTGGCTATTAAATAACAAAACAGCTTTAGAACCAAATAAAATCATACACATTTATGAAACTACACAACAATAATACTTACTTGCGGATCATGTTTCCAAGAGTATGGTCTTCCTTATTCACTGTGAAAATTGCGGCATTCGGAACCTTAGTGTCTTGCTCTTTAATAATCCTAAGCACAACGTCTAATATTATAAATATCTTCCAAAATTGAAAAATGATAGGTTAATTAATTCAGAACACTTACTTTTTCTCTCCTTCGTAAAGAAGGAATGATTCAAAGGTGGGTGGTGCGTTCATTATGTAGTTGAAGTGTTGTGTACAACGTTAAAATCAAACTTTGCAATTGCGTTATTTAAATAATTCAATTTTTAAACTAAACTGACAGATCACAAACAACGTCTACTACAGTTTACTATTGCCACGGTTTAATGAATCATGTAAATGAACTATTTTAATTGCATTACAACTACAGCGACATCTGTAGAACCGATCATTCAGATGCTCTGTAATTACAAGTGTGAAGCCTCTCTCTATATAGCCTATTTCTGCCTTTGTAGCCATATACAAGGCAGGACAAAATAAACAGAGTACAAGAATCGGTCATAATGTAGCACAAGAATGCATGATTTGAAGTACTATATAAGATGCATATGACAAAATGGTTTACATTATAAAAGAAGATAAAAGAAAGCTAGTACTTAACAAATTAACTACAAGATAAATTGAAGATTCATAGTCCGTTAATAAATGATATAATTTTCTTTGAAATGTTAACACTTTGGGGCAGTGAATAAAAGGTAGTTCGATGTTGAAAACGATAGTTGTGAAATTTATAAAAAGAGGGCGGGAAGATCGACTTGTGTTGTATTCTTTAGTCCATCTAATAGCAATATCGTTTCTGACGATTCGACAGCGAAGCAAGACTTATTCCGACTTCGCCGGAGCCGCAAAATAGTTGTCAAAATGGCGGGCGAAGGTGCTGCAAATGTGAATCCAAATTGTGAGGTCGTTCGCGGACAAACGTTCGAAGTTGGCCCGCGATATACGAATTTATCGTACATGGGCGAGGGTGCTTACGGGATGGTCGTGTAAGTGTCTTCAAGTCAATTTTCCTCCTGTTAACTTCCGAGAACTTTCGCCCGTGTATCGACTGGCTGACAGGCCGAAAGATAAACAATCAAACACATGCTTAATACGTGAACGATCGATTCTTTGTCGAAATATTTACTCTGCGATGCGTGTCAAAGATTTTACGTTTATTTTGACACCGTGCACAGCCGTTATTATGTGCTATTCATCGTTATGTATCCTTGCCTTTTGGCGCCACTTTTAAACGCGATTGTCACACCCTTTTAAACCCCCGTCTACTTGTGTTAGTGTTACGACTTCCTTGTTCCCGTCGCTTATCTCTCGCTTATCGGTCTTATCATTACACTGTTAACCAAATCATGATTATTCTGCGAATATCTTCTGAGAGCGATACGTATTTGCGTTCGAAATTTACGAATTTCTTCTTAGAAAGTATCGCATTTTTTAATTATTTGATGCTGCTTTTTTTATTTTTGAAAAACTTATTATTTTATGCTACAAATATTCCCATTATCGGTTACTATCAGAAACTAAAAAATTATATAAGCATATGTTAAATTGAAAGGAAATGTTAACAATAAAACTACCCTAAGCACTCTCATTAAATCTTAATAAGCTTTTGCAATTTGATAGACTATGTTGTTACAAATCTTCCTGTACATAGATTCAAGCACAGATGATCAATAATTTAATAGGTATTTAACATTAAAGATTGACAATTACATGATCTATTGAGTTTCAAAAGCTAGTTAAGATCAAAAAGCCACTATTTAAAGTAGTTTTCTTATAAGGATACTCTACAATATGAGAAAGCTGTTTTAATTATATCAATATATATAGAATTTAAAAAGTAATTTCATATATTTTGGAATTATCTGTTTTTTTAGATCTGCTTATGATAATGTAACAAAGACAAAGGTAGCTATTAAAAAAATTTCACCTTTTGAACATCAGACTTATAGCCAGAGAACTTTAAGAGAAATAAAAATTTTGACTAGGTTTAAGCATGAAAATGTGAGTATTTTTGTAATGTGAGTACATTATTGACTGGCAGAGAACAAGTGATAAAAATACATTACCCCTGTAATTTTTTTTTAGATAATAGATATAAGGGATATATTAAGGGCACCTACTATAGAACAAATGAAAGATGTATATATTGTTCAATGTTTAATGGAAACTGATCTCTATAAACTTCTGAAAACACAGGTTAATATAATTACTGATGATTGCTGAAAGCATTCAGAAAGTTTAATGTGAAAATACCTTTACAATTTCAGGCTATTAGTAATGATCACATATGCTATTTTCTTTACCAAATATTGAGAGGATTAAAGTACATTCATTCCGCAAATGTATTGCACAGAGACTTGAAACCAAGCAACTTGCTATTGAATACCACGTGTGACCTTAAAATCTGTGATTTTGGTTTAGCTAGAGTTGCTGATCCAGAGCATAATCATGCTGGTTTTCTTACCGAATATGTAGCTACAAGATGGTATAGAGCTCCAGAAATAATGCTCAATTCAAAGGTAACTGATACTTGATGAATTTTAACTTGAAAATAGTACAACAGATAATAATATGTTATCATTGTTACAGGGTTATACTAAGTCTATAGACATTTGGTCAGTTGGTTGTATTCTTGCAGAAATGCTTTCAAGACGAGCAATATTTCCAGGCAAGCATTACTTAGACCAACTGAACCATATATTAGGAGTCCTTGGATCACCATCTCCTGAAGATCTTGAGTGCATTATAAATGAAAAAGTATACATTATGCTCTTTGAAATATTATCCACATGTGTTTATAAATCTATTTAGATGATTTTTAAACATTATTTTAGGCGCGAAATTACCTTCAATCTTTACCATACAAACCAAAGGTTCCATGGACAAGTCTTTTCCCAAATGCCGATCCGCGAGCTTTAGACCTTTTAGATAAAATGCTAACTTTTAATCCTAACAAACGAATTGTCGTGGAAGATGCACTCGCGCATCCTTACTTAGAGCAATATTACGATCCAGCTGATGAAGTATGCATACGTTTTCGTAAATTACGATTATCAATAACAAACGACCAAATACTAAAGCTAAATTATTTCAGCCTGTCGCAGAAGAGCCATTCAAGTTTGATATGGAGCTAGACAATCTTCCAAAAGAAGTTTTGAAACAGTATATCTTTGAAGAAACTCTTCTATTCCAGAAGAATCATCAAGAAAACGCTATGTAGTCTACTGGTATCTACAAACAATCCTGTTTTCTTAAAGAGTAGAGTAGAAAAGAGTTTTGTAAAATAGAAAATAATTAATGAAAGTATTGAATCACGTTGCAGCTGCAGTTAGCGTGCAGGGTGACGAAAAAGGAGGCGAAGGTGCGGCGTCAAAGTAACAGAAGTGTACTTCTTTCACAGTTGTCTACGATCGAAGCAAGAAAAATAAAACGAAACCAAAAACATTCTACGAGGACATTATAATCGAAGAAAATTAGTACCAGCGACGACCATGGCGAGAAACGGGCGAAGCAGGAGGCGGTGAATGAGGTAAAAAACAAAAACAAAAAACCGCAGTGTCCGTGCATATACTTGTACATTCGCATGTCTTTACCGGAAAACAAAATACAGTGTCTCTTTTTTTGTTACATTGAACGCATAATATTAATTTGTACAATAACTTTTATTTATCCCGAATTATATGTAGGTAACGCTAGTTGACGATTTATTGTTAATCATCGTATCATACACATTGTCTGTGATTTAATTGCCGAGCGAGTGACGTGGTCGGTGTAATGTGCGAGATATTCTGAGCCACGTAATAACGGCGACCGATAAGATGAATGTGCGCAGAGAGAAAGAGAGAGAGAGAATTTGTGTGCTTGTCCGTAACTGAAGTATATAGATGTACGTATATAAATATCAGTGTACTACGAAACAACAGCCATTAAATTCATCCAACTGTTTGCCGATAGTTTCCTTATTATCATTATGTAATGTTCAGTGTCATTCTTGTAGTAGCTGCGTACCTCGCGGAAATTCGTTTTTGCATCAATCGGACTTAGCTAGCAGAAGAAAAAGATGGAGAGAGAATGAGATGAAGAGACAGCAAGAAGGAGAAAGAATGAGAAGAGAGTGCGTGCGAATGAGAGAGGCGTAAAACGTTTAATTCGTAATTAATTGCACTCGATGCAATTTCCAGTTCTTCTAAGCCATTTAATTGCGCCTTGTTTTACGAGCTACAGGTATTATTACACTGATACTGCCATTCTTGTGCGATAGAACGCATGGTGTCTGTTTGAATGCGGTGTCTGTTTGTATTGTTTATTTTATATATATATATATATATGCATACATATATATATTTCTGATCTTTTTACACGCTTTAATATACCACATTTTTGTTTCTTTTTCCTTTTGCGTTAAGCATCTCGAAGAATTCCTTACTTGTTCATAAAATTAGTGTATCGTGTCGTTCTTTCCTCCTACGTACATGTAAAAGCAGCACTTCCTTTTCATAAAGTCCACTTGTCTCTGGACACGATTTCTGGGATTCAAACACTCACCATGTGAGTTAAACATACGATATAAAATAATGTTCTTGTTTCGATTCGTATGCTTTCGCTCTAAATGTACATGCGTATACTCGAACGATTCTTTTTTGATATTCAATATATAACTCTAGCTTGGAGAAATGTGGCCGTGACAAATGGAAAGTGATTTGATCCGTGTGTGTATACGTGAACAGTATCATCGACGGTAAGAAACAAGAACCTTGTCCGACTGTGAACGCGACAGAAGTCGAATGATTATTAAAGCACAAGTAACATATGAACGATTGATTTAATATTGCTTGTTACCCATATACGAGAAGCTTTAACAGAAGTAAAATTATTATTTTCGATGAAACGATGTTACTTTCAACAAAATAAGGACATGCTTGTTGAGACAGAAAAATAGAAGAAACAAATCATCCTTATTTTGGATAAGACCAATCACACGTGTACAAATGAAACATTAGGATTTTGTTAATAATAAAAAGAAAGTAAGGACGACATGAGAGAGAGAGTGAGAGATTGAGTGATTAGCAAGAAGAAGAAGGAATCAGAACGAAACGCTTTGCCTCCCTCGAATAATCAGATCTCACGTTCTTCGATGCATCCAATAAAATGATTCTTCATTGATAATACGTGTCAATGGTATATTTATAATTGAACTGGGGGCGTTGATGCGTTATCAATAATTATACATTTTCTATATCCAAGTTGCGATAACGCTTCGTTGCCTCCAATTGAGATATCCTTTTTGCGATTTATCAAGTATTAGATGAAAACTGTATTACCCAGGCGAGTGTCCTTTTCGATTGCTCAGCGTGTATTATGCTTTACGAAACCTTGAAGGATGTATTGGATTATCGATCTGGCCTTGTCGCTGCTTATATCTGGAGCTCGATGAAAAATAATCTACGAGAGGAGTATCTCGTCAATAATCAGTCAAGATCTCCAATTATGCAGAATAGAATTTCAATAATTATCAGATGCTTCGCGGAGAAAATTTCGAAAACTGGTGGCTGGCGCAATTAAATTTTCAAAATCTATTCAAGCTTAGTGACTATCACTAGAGCTAGGAGATCCATTCCGAAGAAAAATAATTGCGCTTTGATAAGTTTAATCAGTATTATTTTTTGAATCTATTAGAAAAGGTTTTCTTTCACGGAAGAAATATAGATTCTTTTATGACGACGAGAATCTAATTTAATACGTGTCTTTTTTGCACGTCGCTTGTCCTTGCAAACATAATTGAACCATTGACGTCGTTGGAATATTCAGACGGTGATTTCACCTATGGAAATTAGTAATTAATCAATTACGTGGAATAACGCGTTGCTTTCCACGGCAGATAAACCTTCCTGGTTGATTTTTCTCGCGAGAAATCGAAAAGGACAGCTTGCACTCGTTTAAGTATACGTGACATCTTATTAAATTCTTGATGTGAAACATTTTGATCCGCGCTTAAAGATATTGAAAGTCGTTTAATGGAATTTGTCTGATAGAATCTTTCGGAGTCGAGAAATACGTTGAACGTATAATTTTCAATATTTCGAAAGTTTTACAAAGGGAATACAGGAAGAAAGATCTCGCAATGCGTAGGAATCACAAGCTTATACTTTTTGTCATATCTTTGTGCTGTATAGGCTGTTTCATAATATGTGAGACCCACTTCAGCAGTCATTCATTATTTAACTTGAACAACTAAATCATAGTGACCTTAACACGTTGACTGCCATGGGGGTCACTGTTGACCGGCACCACGTATTTAATGTAATACAAAATTAAATCAAATGTTCAGTAGCATTATACTAATTGCACATGGTAGCAAGCTTAAATTAAAAAATAAAACAATGTTATTCTAAATAACTGCACGTTGGTGTAGATAGTTATTTTTTATTTCAACGAGAAAATTTTCAAACTTTTTGGTTGTAACTGTAGAAAGACCCTGATCAAAAATCCCAGTTATGTTGATCCATTTTAACTGGGTAGTCAACAGAAATATCACGTATTGTATACAATTTATTACAAAGTACTTCATTGTTTTACTTTCCTCTCGTGGGTCCCATATGTTTATAAAACACCATGTATCTTTATTCGTAATAAAGCTATCGAAGCAAGAGCAAATTTTACAAAAGTCGTACATAAAACGAGATATTGTTCATTAACGTTTCAATGCAGTTCGCGGATTATTAAAAGAAAGAGCTATCCCTTTCTTCCTCGTACCCTTTCGTCTGCAATTTTCGAGCGCAAAATTGAACTTATTTCCAGGCAGTTTCTTCGAATTTCCCTTTCTGCGTGTACAGACGCTATATGTCAGAATTTCACGATTATATGTATATGTATTTAAGAAGCTAATCTCGAAAACGGTTTCGACCGTCGATAAATTAGCATCGCGAAATGTTTGTCGAGTAATTTTCACGAGCTGCCTCGAAATGAACGAGCAGAAATTTATTGGGCCTGACAAACGATATCGGTGTTCCAAAATCACTGTTAATTAAAAAGCTGTTAAATATATTATGTTTTACAGAGGTGATTGGCATTGAATGCAAACTTCAAAATTAAATATTCTTACATGTGCACTTGTTAAGTGGTTATAATGCTACCGAGGTGCTAATGTGATTATTTATCAGCTAGAGCTGCTAATTCAATTTTCAAGGTGTTACTACGTGATTCATAGATAAGGTTGATAAAGACTTGACAAATATTTGTAAACCGAAGACAGATTCTAATGGAAATCACAGACATTCGACATCGTCAATATTTCAGATTTCACAATATTTACAATATTGTTAAAAATATTGAGAATTCTAAAGTATTGGCATGTGTTGATAGCCTGAGTTCATTTTACAGAAAGATTAAAATAATGTACACCAGAAGTTTCCTTCAGAATTTTCATTAAAAATTGATGTTTCCTTTAAAACTTATCCCAACCAGAAATTCAAACATTGTGACATTCAATTTTGAAGTCTTTTGCAAGCATCACCTCTGTAAATCGTGATAATTATTATCTTAACACCTTGTACAAGTCAGAGAATCTAAACATGGCTCTCTGAATTTGTTATGCAACTAGTTTGTCTAGGAACAGGTTGAAATCGACATTTAAATCTCTGATTGTTCGTAGCTGTAAGAAGTATAAATATGGCATTGAAGATTAAGTATTCAATTCCATTATCTGTTTTCTCTTCTTGTTAATGAACGGAAACCGTGATTTTACATTGAACCCTATAACGTGTTCGATCGAGCAAAGTATTTCGAAAGAAAAGGTCAATGAGACTTCGTCAATTCGTTGCGAGAATGTATGAATATTTCATCTATCATTAAGGATCTACGGAACATCGTGTTTGATGCGTACACTTCGGGGAGAAGTTAATAAAAGAAAAGGAACAATTGGAACACCATTATCGGCAAATAAAAGAGGCACAGGACGCAAACGGAATATGCGAGCAACGATATAATGTAGCGTTTAATATACAATTGATAGAAACTATTATCAATATCATCAGGCCTAATATACTTAAACGTTGCGTGTATTTGTTGTTGTTGCCGATTCATATCTTATATATACATATATATCCGAATATTGAAAGAATATTTCGTCTATGGATTTTAAATGTTATACGTCATTTACGATAAAAGAAAAAGAACAAAAAAACGAAGCGGAAATTGGAAAAAGAGATGCCTCGATCGGTTGAGAATATTAATTAGAAAAATGCATCAACACAGTTTTTACGTAGGATAGAACAGTGATGGGCAAATCGAGTGCTCGGAACCTAAGGGCAGTGCACTATGCGACAATGAAGAGCGATATCAAATCAATGTTTCCACTTGTGGGTACTAGACGAATACAGTAAATACAGTAATCGAGCATAATGAGTGGTAATTTAGCACGTGGTAATGCGTGAACGCGTGGCGATATATGGCGCAGTAATGTGACGAGTGGTAATCTAACGGGTGGCTATGTAACGCGTGATAATGGAACGCGTAGTGATATAAGGCGCAGTAATTTGATGAGTGGTAATCTAACGGGTGGCAATCTGACGCGTGAGAATGGAACGCGTAGCGATCTAACGCGTGGTAATGGAACGCGTAGCGATCTAACGGGTGGTAATCTAACGCATGATAATGGAACGCGTAGCGGTCTAACGCGTGGTAATGGAACGCGTAGCGATCTAACTGGTGGTAATCTAACGCGTGATAATGGAACGCGTAGCGGTCTAACGCGTGGTAATGGAACGCGTAGCGATCTAACGGGTGGTAATCTAACGCGTGATAATGGAACGCGTAGCGATCTAACGGGTGGTAATCTAACGCATGATAATGGAACGCGTAGCGATCTAACGGGTGGTAATCTAACGCGTGATAATGGAACGCGTAGCGATCTAACGGGTGGTAATCCAATGCGTAATAATTGAATGCGACATACTCTAACGAATGGTAATTTAATGTGTAATAGTAGAACGCTTGGTGATGTAATGAGTGGCAATGTAATGCGTGGTTATACAATGCGTGAAGAGCACGTTGCCCATCACTGTGATAGAAGAATGGAAACCTCGATATCTTGCACGATTGCCTTTTAACAAACGAGATTGGTATTTTTGATTCCGAAGCGTCAGCACCTTGCAAAGACTAGAATTGATAATCAGTAGATCTTACGTTTAACGGAATGTATAAAGAAAAGAAACGTAGATAACGTTAGAATATTTGATAGACAGAAAGTATGTAGATTATTTAAAGCACATAATTAATAGTAATAATAGTTGTAGTATTTAAACGCTGAATGGTATCAAAAATATTTGACCTCGTTTGTTAATGCATTGAATTACCTCGTGCCTCGGCTGCATTCATAGAATCTAACGTATAAAAAAATGATCTTTAAATTTATTGCTGGTAGTTCTGTTTTTGTTTGTTAATTATTAAAGAGGTACTTCTGTTTCAAGAATAGTACAAAGATGCGATTAAATTAATGCGAATAAATCAAAGAAACCTATGAATGCGGCTAAAGAATATTCCGATAATCCACTGTGTTCTTTAAAAAAGAAGTCTATCTTTTCTTTTTTTAAATTACTTCAGTCATTTCTCCGAATAATTGTTATTCATGTAAATGATAAATATATATATGTACATCTTGCATATATATATATTATACATATGTATGTACTGAAATTGTAATTATCAATTATTGTATTTTAAAAATAACTATTCAAAGTATTATTGTGCTAATATAAAAGCGGCTTTATTGGTCAATTATTCGGAATCGATGTCACAATTATTCTTATCCTTACTTCCCACTGTTGTATCTAATTCTATTCTCGTTTTGTTACTTTATTCTCTTATTTGATACGTGAAAAATTGCACACAGAAAAGTCTTTGTTTTGTATTCGAAGAAAACTGGTTTAACCATCGTTATTACATCGCGTTTTTTGTTGGTTTCTTTAATGTACAATTCTGAGAAATTACAGATTACGAAACATTTCATTATTTGCAAAATACGTAAGGAAAATATATCCTAAATGCTTTGTACGTATTACTATCAATTACTCGCATAATTTTATTTTTATTTACAATCATATTGAGCATTATCAAGTGCTTTTCTGTTTTTTACTAATTTTATTATTGAAAATTAAAGAGAAAAAATTTGTGTAAATCATTATCACGATTTCGATGCATAATGAATGAAATATTCATTTGCAAATATTTTTATCGTATGACAGCGTATCAGTTCCGTTGTTACAAAATATCTGAAAATACCTTTTTCTAGAACATGATTTGATTTGATTATATTGCAATAATGTAATTATTAAAAACGCATAATTCATCGTAAAATATTATCGATCAGACAAACGAATATTTAAAAATATATCGTTTCTCAGTACTTCGAGACCTTCTTTTATGATCATTTATGTTAGGTAATATCTATGTACATTTCAGGAAGCACTCATTACCCGTTTTAAAGACAGGAAAATATACAAAATATATTATCATTATATAAAAGATACTCCTATCTTAAATATCAAAAAGTCAGTGTGTATAAAAATTATGAACCAAAAACAAAATGTTTAATCCTTACATTCTCGAGCAAGCAATTCATTTGACAAAGCGAACCATTTCTGTCATAAATAACCAACTGAAATTAAACTTCGTAACATTACAAATTTCATAGTTTAGAACTGAATAATAAACGAACAAGATTTTGTCGCACGTATCGAATAACACGAGTAAATACATCCGCAAGATAACATTATCCTCATGTAGTTTTAAAACAAATCATGCAATGTGTTACTTTAGTAAAAGTGTACGAATGTGTACGACTGAAGTCGTAGCAGATTCGGAGTAATGAGTGCATTTTCTATATTTTTATACACCAATTATAGTTTTCACCATGTTGCATTCCTCCACGGAAACACCACAACCAATCTCACACTTTTATGATAATTCTTTCAATTAATTAACAATTATTCCGTTTCACTTCCTTCCTCTGTATATTTATCATTTTTCACTTCTATCCTTAATGGAGAACGTCCTCTAGTGTGGTTACCGATGCGAGATCGAAGATCACCGCCTTTTAAAGTACTCCTTAGATCTCGTACTTTTGGTTGCCTATAAAATGTTATTTTACTTACATAAAAGTAGCTTAAAATAAATATCGATTTGCTAAAATGATTACCTGTCTTTTACAGAGTTATCGATGACTTCGCTTTTTACATGATTCAATCTCGCCCATACCGTCGAAGCAACGCGGGGTTTGTGTTGCACTACTTTTATTACACTGCCTTTAGGCCCTTGTACTTCTTTCGCAGGTCTATCGCTATCATCGTCGCTGTAGTCTTCATTTTCATCATCTTCCTCTTCTTCTTCTTGCTCCTCTTCATCTGATGCTTGCCATTCACCTTCTTCTTTTTCTTGACTTTCATTATCTTCTATAATCTCACCATCTTCTTCCTACATAATTGAAATATACTATATATTTAAACTGCACTAATTGTAATTCAATTCATACGTTCTAAGTCACTACCTCTGACTCATTCAGTTTTAACGGATTAGACTTTGCCGCATTTGTATTCGTTACAACCACTTGAATTGCATCACGGAATTGCATTCCTTTTCTCGACCTACCGAGCCTCGATCGTAAATCATTATCCTTGTTTAAATTGTTTAACATTGTCTACGAACATATAACGAATGCGATAAATAAATCCTGTCGGTATATAAAGATTTAATTGGTAGTAAATGTTACTAACTTGCTGTCTAAGTTTTGCTCGTCGTTTATGTATTTTTTCTTCTTCGTCATCTGCATGCATTCGCATCCGTAATACTTTACTCCTCTTACACCAATCATCTTCGCTTTCATTACTTGAACTGCTCTGCTCCTCGGCCTGCGTTACATCTTTCGGAGGTTGCTTTACGCCTAACCTTTCTTTTACACTACGACCCTGTTCTTTAGGTTCATTCTTCGTAACAAAATCGTTTTCCATAGCGTCGTTTAGTCCCCAACTTTCGGACAGCGCACCCCACGGATTTTTTACGCGTTTGTTATCTTTAGCATTTTCTTCTCCATCATCTCTAAACTTTCTTTTATTCTGCTTAATTTGTTTGTACATTCGCTTACGGGATTCAGTTAAAATTCCTTTGATACCTAGAAGGAAAAATAATTGTTCAGAATATGTAACTATAAAATATACTATTTTCTCTTTGTCTATGATTTTACCTCCGAAATTAGGGTTGCCATATTTTTTATAATATTCACTCATTTTTTCAGCATTTGGTTGCTTTTTATCAGCTCTAGTAGCAAACCTGAGAAATATTGCTTTAGACTTGGGGTAGTCCACTCCTTTTCTCCATAAACCAGGAGGCAATGGACAATTGATATCTTTGATATTTATATGGTCTCCTGTATCTTTTGTTTCATTTACAGCTTCATCATCATTCATTTCTATGGTACACTCATTGTTGGTTACATTATTCTCTTCAGTTGGATTGCTATCAAATATTTTTGAATTTTTTTGATCTGGCTTCTCTAATCCCACAATTCTTTTGGATAATCCTAACATAGCTCTGGCTGCAGACACATTATCTAACCATACCACATTACCTACAATACATTATATTTTAGAAATCTATTAGTATCTTAATGTTTAGTAAATTAAAAGTTTTAATTTGTAAAAAACTTTTAAGTTGTTTTTACATGACACATCATTGATCCATTCAATGGATGCTGGAGCATAATCCTCAAAATACTTGAATACATCTTTAGTACTCATTTCTTCTGTGCCCCTCATGTGTATCACGTTCAGTCTGATATTTTTTGTATTTTCATTATCTTCTACAATTCCCATACTAAAAATCAAGATAACTTGCGCTAGATTAAAGTCAACAAATCATCACATTTTGTCCATCAAATTATTACATGTCTGGATTTTCACCTAGAATATAAGTCTTGCTCTTGATTCGACAGGCTGGGTTTTATCTTATCCGTTAATCCAAAACGTTTGGCTCTCTCTTCCATTTTCAATTTTTCTTCTTTACTAAATATATCTATGCCTGTTGTAAACATACCACCACGATTTTCATAACGGCTGTCCACATGTACCTATTACATTATACAAAAACATGATTCAACGCAAACTGCTCATCAAAATAGTAAACTGAAAAGTGTACAAGATGCAAAAATAAAAAGTATGACAAAGAACCTAATAAAAATTCTTTGTTAATTTCAATTAAATTATTATCATTAATATTTATGTACCTCCGGTACTTGCACATCGTTTAATATAAATGGTTTTACATCAGTTTCAACAGGATCAACAATTTTACTGTCATCTGTGACTGGATCTACTTCCACGTCCATAGGTTCGCTTGTTTCATCCATTTTTCAAGATTCGTTTCTACTTTCTCACAAGGTTATGAAATGTGCACAGAAACACATGAAATATTAATTAGTGGAACAACTATTTACAACGCACCAAGAGAAACAACGCGATAGGTTATGGTACACATTCGCTTTTACTATATATAAATATTCAGATTACATATCTTGTAGTTCTCGGCGATACTAGCGCCCTCACTAATTTTAGCGCCAAATTCAAATTGTATGATGTCGACTTCGGAACTGTTTACAGAGAATGTTTGTTGTTCAATAAACTTATCATTCCGAGCTGCATATCGATTTTATTGTCCTTTATCAAAATGATGTTATTAGAGATAATGATATAAGGGGATTTTAGTCGTACGTTATTTTATTGTCTAAAGATAATCTGTGAAATCTAGGAAAGTTTCGCTTAATAATCTTCTTGAAAGTCGTAAAATTTATGCTTGATTATGCTCAATTATATAGATGATTGAAAATATTTGCGCCTATATTTTTTAATTTCCTAGTTTTTAAATGAGGAGTGAAAAATAAAAATACATTCCAAACTAAAAAATATAGAAATGTATGAATCTTGTAATTTTTTATTTTATGAACTTTTATGTATTATATGAAAGGACTTATATTGTCAATTTTTACAACCCCGACTGTAATATACAAGATTAACGTTTATTGCGTTACAATATTAATAATAATGTCGATTTTTGTTGGAACAAAGTTTGAACCCTATTTATCCAAAAAATTCAAAACAGATTAAGCGAAAAAAATTTCCAATAATTGAACAATCGCGATTCAATGACGATTAATGACCTACATAACAAAGTCAATAAAATAACTAAATCTCTATCACAGATAGAGATTCAAAGCAAACTATAGATAATATTATTTTTATCAGTCTAAAGTTGTATATGCGAGATTTCCTGGCAAGTAATTGACACGTGCGCATAATATTGATTTAATTATATAATCTCCTCTTTGCAAAATGTGTAACATTGCTAAATTATTTGTTTCAAAAATTGATGATTAATTGTGACACTTACTGTTACATATTTGAGTAAAAGAATTGATATATAAAATTATTTAAAAAGTGCCATTGAAACTCACCCTCCTCTTTGAAGGATCTTTATGTGATAATTTTATTATCAGTTCAAACGATAAAAACATTCAAATCATAAAAATAGTACATAAAATACTAATCAATTAATGTTTTAAATTATTAATAAAAACGATTCAATTTCTCTATGTGTGTCATGTAGAAAGATTCGATTTTAAAGACTTAAAAACACCCTCAATTTTCAGTCACGTTTCCCCAATCGTTCAAGTTCGAAATCAAAAGGAATGCCAACCAACACATGGCTTGTTTCTAACCAGGCATTTAGTGATAAATTAAGGAGCGATGGCTTCTATTAACACAGTTCGTCAGTAACGTCGGCTGAACGTGGTTGTTCTTGCTCTGAAACGCGTCAAACGGACCAGAGCGTCCACACGTTCGACGGTTCCCGGCGAATCGTCTCAAGCTTTTTAATGACTGCGGGATTAAGTGGAATTTTTTTTAATTGAACAAACTGTGCAAAACGCGATTTCAAGATGCTCGAGAACGGGATACAGATGAATGATATGGTAAGTCGAACTCTTTGATCAAATTGAATCTTTGGATTCCTTCAGATTCTTCAGGATGTTTTAACTTGATGTTATGAAATAAAAATAAATGTGCTTGTTACGAAGAGATGTTTATTAAAAATAATGTATTAAACATTTATTAAGAATAGACCTGTGACTGGAGTTTACAGAAGGTGGAAAATTACGAAAACTCTTTCTTTTCGTTCACTGTTGAGAATTAACTAGCTAACTCTTCGTTCACAGTTCAATTTTATAAAAATAATGATACAGTCTATTTTAAGGAACTTCATATTCGGTTTTTCGTACCGGAAAAATATTTATCAGTAAATACTAGAATACTAAACACTAGAATTATTAAAGAAAACCTTGAATAAAAATTAGTTTCATTCAAGGTTTCGAATAAGTCGATTACACGAAGTAATTTTTGCGGGATACTGGTACAGCGATCAGCTGCCGACCGCAAGATATTTCTAGCTCCACAGTAAACTTCAGATTGATTTCAATTATCTAGCGATCTACCGCTGCGTTTATATTTTTCTAAATGTGAGAATCCTATTGAATAAAGTAACCGATAGTAATTCTAGATTTGCATATCAAGTTTATAATGGTACGTTCGACGCGATGAGTAGGATACTATGTAATTAGTTAAATAACATTAGTGGCACTTGAGTCGCAGTTTGATTTGATCTAAATATATCGTAAATAGTGTGATCGACGATATGAAGGGTACCGAGACTTCTTCACTACAAGGATTTCATTGTTTTCCTTTCTTATAATGTGTACTCTATTTTAGCCACATTTTATTTGTTTTTGTGGAAATATAGAGGTCTCTCTTTTAATATTTTTTTTGTTCATTTATGTTTAGCTTTTGAATTTTTTGAATTTTTCAGTCGGGAAGTTTTGGAAAGGTAGTTTCATATTTTAGAAATTTGATGCTTTAATAGATAGGAAGTTTGATAGTTTGATACATAAGAAATTTGATACTTTGATAGATAGGAAGCTTGATAGTTTGATAGTTTGATACATTAGAAAATTGGTACTTTAATAGATAAGAAGTTTGATAGTTTGATACCTAAGAAAGGTACTTTGATAGATAGGAAATTTGATAGTTTGATACATAAGAAATTTGATGCTTTGGTACATAAGAAATTTGATACTTTGATACATAAGAAATTTGAGACTTTGATACATAAGAAATTTGATACTTTGATACATAAGAAATTTGATACTTTGATACATAAGAAACTTGATACTTTGATACATAAGAAATTTGATACTTTGAGACATAAGAAACTTAATACTTTGATACATAAGAAACTTGATACTTTGATACATAAGAAATTTGATACTTTGAGACATAAGAAACTTAATACTTTGATACATAAGAAACTTGATACTATGATACATAAGAAACTTGATACTTTGATACATAAGAAATTTGGTACTTTCAAAAATGTTAAGAAACTTGGAACTTTGGGAGATTCAATATCTCGAAATTCATAAATTTAAAAAGATGATAATTCCCAAGTTTTGCTATCACGAAATTTTGTTCTAAGACTTGAATAGTACTTTATATATATTTCTACAAATTTTATTTTTGATCTAAACTTCAAATACTTCACTACACAGAGTGAAACAAACATTGAGAGACACTGAGCGATAGCAAATAATAAACTTGATCGTGAACTTGAACGTCCATGATCATCAAAAGTATAGTACATCGTCGATAGATTCTAATTAAGGCGTTAGGTTACGAATATCGTAACATTCAGATTTAGTAATGAAGCGATTAAAAATTCTAGATCACAAGATACATCGAGGTTTGCGCCATTAAATCCAACCTTCGCGAATCGATTAGTATACTGAATTGAGAGTTGAATGAGAAAAGAAAACATTGCAAACTTTTGTACTAATCTTTGCGCTGTCTGTTTTCAAACGTCGTTCGATCTAATTTTCGTAATTTTTTGTTTAAACATATTCTGTGCTCGATTATTGATCGTTTGCTTATGAGACTGAGCAAAAAATAGTCAAGATTGACGCAGTGTAGTAACGCTACTGTAAATCAGATTCAATGTTGAAAATATTAAACGTAGAATGGCGACTTTTTATTTCTATAATTTTTCAAGATAGATTGATTAGACTTTTCAATTACTTTGGTAAATAAGTTTAAACTTACTGACTGTGATGTTCAAATTAATTCAAATTAATGTAATTTTGTGACTGTAATGTTCAAGTTAATTTGTAATTTTGTGACTGTAATGTTCAAATAAATTTGTAATTTTGTGACTGTAATGTTCAAATAAATTTATAATTTTGTGACTGTAATGTTCAAATAAATTTATAATTTTGTGACTGTAATGTTCAAGTTAATTTGTAATTTTGTGACTGTAATGTTCAAATAAATTTATAATTTTGTAAGTGTAATGTTCAAGTTAATTTGTAATTTTGTGACTGTAATGTTCAAATAAATTTATAATTTTGTGACTGTAATGTTCAAATAAATTTGTAATTTTGTGATTGTAATGTTCAAATAAATTTGTAATTCTGTGACTGTAATGTTCAAGTTAACTTGTAATTCTGTGACTGTACTATTCAAGTCAATTTGTAATTTTGTTCTTCTTAAATTATTAAATCTTCATTTAATTAGACTTGTGTATTACAATCAGTATAATCAAAAACTAAACGTAACAGGTTTGTTAAATAACTTATCCTTCTACAAATAACTTATCCTTCTAGAAATAAACGAAATTCTACAAAAAGAAATAAACGAAATTACTCAACCTACCAAACCACCCTGACGGAAGATTTACATAAGAGGGCCATACAAACGGCGCAAAGAAATTCCTCTCTTTTAATTGCATTACTCTCTGTTAATTATTGTAGCACTATCGTTCCGTTTCAATGAACGCGATACAATTAATCATTCCCCTTACTCAGCTGTTACATTACGCAACCAAGCTCCTCGTTATAATAAAAACTAATCCTGTCTATCGTGGAAGAAATAAAACAAAGAGACGCAAAATTTGTTCTTATACACATCTACGTTTTTTAACAATCTCCATTTTAAATAATCGTACGATAATCGTATTCTTAATTAGGATTCCTACATGATTGTGTAGGAATTGATATAATGAATCTGTTTAACGATTAAGTCCTGCATATAAACGAGCTGAAAAGATGATCTAAATGTCGAGAGTATGACATAAGACGAATTGATTATTTATGTTTTCAAGAACTTCGTTCAGTTTAATCGAACGATCGTTTACTTCATTTCAGAACGTGGAAAATTCAAGTTTCACGTCGCCAGCGACTAAAAAGGACGGCGGAAGGAACACAAATCTCACTTATGGCATCGACGACGTTCCACCATGGTATCTATGCTTGTTCATGGCTTTACAGGTACTTCACATTGCGTTAAAATTGAATGAGAATTAAAGTTTTGGGGGTTTGAGAAATTTTGCAATTGGGAATTTGGGCAATCTGGGTGATTTGGAGGATTTGGGGGATTTAGGGGATTTGGAAGATTTGGTGATTGGTAGTTGGAAGAGTTGGGTATGTGGAAAATTGAAAGTTTGAGAAATTGAACCTTTGGGGAATTGGAAATTTAAGACCTTAGGAATCTGGGGAATTTGGAGTTCGAGGAAATTGGAATCTGGGGAGAGTGGAATTGGGGGAAATTCGAATCTGGACAATTTAGAATTTGAGGAATTTACAATTTGGGAAATTTGGAATTGGGGGAAATTGGAATCTGGGGAACTTGGAAACTAACGAGAGTGGAATTTGGGGAATTTGGAATTTGAGAAATTTAGAATCTCGGGAGAGTGGAATTGGGGGAAATTCGAATCTGGACAATTTGGAATTTGGGAAATTTGGAATTGGGGGAGAGTGGAATTGGGGGAAATTCGAATCTGGACAATTTGGAATTTGGGAAATTTGGAATTGGGGGAAATTGGAATCTGGGCAACTTGGAAACTAAGGAGAGTGGAATTTGGGGAATTTGGAATTCGAGGAAATTGGAATCTGGGGAGAGTGGAATTGAGGGAAATTTGAATCTGGACAATTTGGAATTTGGGAAATTTGGAATTGGGGGAAATTGGAATTGGGGGATTTGGAATTGGGGGGATTTGGAATTTGGGAAATTTGGAATTTGGGAGATTTGAAATTTGGGAGATTTGAAATTTGGGAGATTTAGAATTTGGGAAATTTGGAATTGGGGGAAATTGGAATCTGGGGAACTTGGAAACTAAGGAGAGTGGAATTTGGGGAATTTGGAATTCGCGGAAATTGGAATCTGGGGAGAGTGGAATTGAGGGAAATTCGAATCTGGACAATTTGGAATTTGGGAAATTTGGAATTGGGGGAAATTGGAATCTGGGCAACTTGGAATCTGAGGAGAGTGGAATCTAGGGAATTTTGAATTGGAAGAAATTGGAATCTGGGCAACTTGGAATCTGAAGAGAGTGGAATTTGGAGAAGTTAGAATTTGAGAAATTTAGAATCTGGAGGATTTGGAATTTGGAATCTAGTAAATTTGGAATTTGGAGAATTAAAAATTTGAAAAATAGTAACTCAGAGAATTACAAATTTCAAGAATTTAAATTTGCCTCATTTCCAATTTGAAGTCCAAAAATTTTTACCCACCAAAATTTCAAATTCCAATGAATTTCAAAGTAGACAAATTCCCAATTAACACCATCCAGAATTTTAATCCCTTTATACATATACCGTGATCACGTACAAAATATCCAGTCACACGTGCAGTATTGATAAGATACCCTGCAATCCTTGTCTTAACACCTGGCGAACCTTGTCACGTACTAAATGTCTATTTAACTGTTAATCTTTGGATTCCAATTTTTTCAATTACCTTCTAAAAGATACTATCATGTTTTCAGCATTACTTGACCATGATAGGCGCCATCGTTTCAATTCCATTTATCCTGACGCCAGCACTGTGCATGGCGGAGGATGATCCTTCGAGGAGCTACATTATTTCCACCATGATCTTCGTCACGGGATTAGTAACATTCGTCCAAACAACCGTAGGATGCAGGTAACAACATTTCTCAATGTCCTCTTTAATTTAAACAAACCTAATTTTAATCACAAATCTTAATAAACATTCGTGCAAACAACCGTAGGATGCAGGTAACATTTTTCAATGTCCTCTTTAATTTAAACAAACTTAATTTTAATCACAAATCTTAATAAACATTCGTGCAAACAACCGTAGAATGCAGGTAACATTTTTCAATGTCCTCTTTAATTTAAACAAACCTAATTTTAATCACAAATCTTAATAAACATTCGTGCAAACAACCGTAGGATGCAGGTAACATTTTTCAATGTCCTCTTTAATTTAAACAAACTTAATTTTAATCACAAATCTTAATAAACATTCGTGCAAACAACCGTAGAATGCAGGTAACATTTTTCAATGTCCTCTTTAATTTAAACAAACCTAATTTTAATCACAAATCTTAATAAACATTCGTGCAAACAACCGTAGGATGCAGGTAACATTTTTCAATGTCTTCTTTAATTTAAACAAACCAAATTTTAATCACAAATCTTAATAAACATTCGAGCAGACAACAGGAGGATGCAGGTAACATTTTTCAATGTCCTCTTTAATTTAAACAAACCTAATTTTAATCACAAATCTTAATAAACATTCGTGCAAACAACTGTAGGATGCAGGTAACATTTTTCAATGTCCTCTTTAACTTAAATAATTCTAATTTTAATCACAAATCTCCTCAATAATAATTTGTCAATTGTTTCCCTATATAGCTAATTTATTGTAACTTCTTTATCCTGCTAATTTATTGTAACTTCTTATGTATAATCTCCCATGATGTAACATAATTACTAATCATTCGAATACATTAAGGTGGTAACGTTCAATAGGCACCGGTTGAATTATGTGAGCAACTTTACGACCACGAGGCAATTACACCTCACAGCCTGCAAATACGAAGATTAAAGTTTAAGTTTCGTTATCGTTGATAAAAACTGTATCCTGATGTTATTGTATCGCGCAATTCGCAACTATGTATTACATGTATGTATGTACACCTACTACACCTAATATGTGTACACCTAATCGAATTAAAACGCGATTTCAACGTGTGTACGGACTATTAGAATTTAATCAAGACGGAATGCGAATGGCTGTTGTTTCATGCACGTTTCACGCTTGTAGCTTATGTCTACAGCATATTCTAACGCTAATTTTCATGTCTTTATCGCTTAGTACTCTCGTTTAGCAAGATTTACAGACCTCTAACGATTCGTAACAAGTTCCGGGAAGAATATTGCTCGCAATTTTAATACAAATTTTTACGACATAACAGCTGGGTTTCGTAATTCCTCAGGAAAATTATTTTACAACTTATTGATGCTGAATGGAAATTTACGACTTCATTTTGTGAGATATAATCTCTTTTATCCAACTTCACTTTACTAATTCACTTGGAGTTTGGAAGTTGAGGAATTTTGAATCTGAAGAATTTTGAAGCTGAGGAATTTGAAGTTTGGGGAATTTGGAATTTAGGGAATTTTCAATTTGGAGAATTTAGAGTCGGGGGACTTTTCAGTTTAGGGAGTTTGGAATTTGGGGAATTTTCAATTTAGGAAATTTGGAATTTGCGGAATTTGGAATCTGGGGGATTTTAAAATTGAGGCATTTGGAATTTGGAGAATTTGGAATCTGGGGGGTTTGGAAATTGGGAAATTTGGGGGATTTGGAATTTGGGAAATTTAGAACTTGAGAAATTTGGAACTTGGGAAATTTGAAACTTGAGAAATTTGGAATTTGGGAAATTTAGAACTTGAGAAATTTGGAATTTGGGAAATTTGGGGGATTTGGAATTTGGGAAATTTAGAACTTGAGAAATTTGGAACTTGGGAAATTTAGAACTTGAGAAATTTGGAACTTGGGAAATTTGAAACTTGAGAAATTTGGAACTTGGGAAATTTGAAACTTGGGAAATTTGAAACTTGAGAAATTTGGAATTTGGGAAATTTAGAACTTGAGAAATTTGGAATTTGGGAAATTTGCAACTTGGGAAATTTGAAACTTGAGAAATTTGGAATTTGGGAAATTTAGAACTTGAGAAATTTGGAATTTGGGAAATTTGCAACTTGGGAAATTTGAAACTTGAGAAATTTGGAACTTGAGAAATTTGGAATTTGGGAAATTTGAAACTTGAGAAATTTGGAACTTAGGAAATTTGGAACTTGAGAAATTTGGAATTTGGGAAATTTGAAACTTGAGAAATTTGGAATTTGGGAAATTTAGAACTTGAGAAATTTGGAATTTGGGAAATTTGCAACTTGGGAAATTTGGAACTTGAGAAATTTGGAACTTGGGAAATTTGAAACTTGAGAAATTTGGAACTTGGGAAATTTAGAACTTGAGAAATTTGGAAATTTGGAATCTCAGGAATTTAGAATCTTGTTGGAGCAACTGTTATAGCAAAACTTTAATATTCTCTGTCATAGATTACCTTTGGTGCAAGGAGGAACCATATCGTTTTTAGTCCCAACCCTAGCAATTCTAAATTTGCCGCAATGGAAATGTCCTCCACCGGAAGTGTTAAACGAAATGTCCGTAGAAAATCGAACGGAACTATGGCAAGTCAGAATGAGAGAACTATCGGGCGCCATTGCCATTTCCGCCCTGTTCCAAGTGATCATCGGATTCGGAGGTATTTATTGTATTTAGTTTTCTAAAATGACTAAAATTACCTTTTCAAAATTGTGCATTGATCATTTTATATTCATCTTCAAGTATTTACTGTATTCTATTGTATTCGGTTTTTTAAAATGACTAAAATTACCTTTTCAATATTGTACATTGATCATTTTATATTTATTTCCAAACAGGTATTATTGGTTATTTACTGAAATTTATAACACCTTTAACGATCGTGCCCACTGTCTCGCTAGTCGGATTATCCTTATTCGAAAATGCCGCCGACGCAGCCTCCCAACATTGGGGTATTGCAGCCGGGTAAATCATTCAAATTCTCATAAAGAAAATCCATCATTAATAAGATAAAGATCCATCGTCTAACATCTTTACAATATTTTGCAGGACCATACTGATGTTGACGATGTACTCTCAAATAATGGTCAACGTGCCCTTCCCAATTTTGATATATCGCAAAGGACAGGGCATAAAGCTCGTCTGGTTTGAGCTGTTCAAACTCTTTCCGGTAAAATAGCTTCCTTAAATTAATAACATTAAAAATTAAAAATCTGAAATTAAATTAAAGACCTAAAATTAAAGATCCAATATTCTGAACTCATTCAATTCATAGTTGATATCTTTTCTTCTAACTACAGGTGTTATTAACAATAGTAGTCATGTGGATAATCTGCACGATTTTAACAGTGACCGACACACTGCCAGTCGGTCATCCAGCCAGAGCAGATAGTAAATTAAGAATCATTAACGATTCTCCATGGTTCAGGGTACCGTATCCTGGACAATGGGGAACACCGACAGTCAGTCTGTCGGGGGTACTTGGTATGCTAGCTGGGGTATTAGCATGTACAGTGGAGTCCATAAGTTATTATCCTACGACGTCAAGGATGTGTGGTAATTTGGAATATAATAAAGATAATGGAATAATTTATTGGTTAATTCAAATGTAAATTTTCTTGCGAAGGCGCTCCTCCGCCACCGGTTCACGCCATTAACCGAGGCATCGGTATGGAAGGGTTGGGGACCATGCTGGCTGGACTCTGGGGAAGTGGAAATGGTACAAATACGTTTGGAGAAAATGTTGGAACTATAGGTAATTTGTTAGCGTTTAATCAAATTTTGTATAAAAAGTTGATGTCCATTTTTAATTTGGGGAAGTGGGAATTTGGGGAAGTGGGAATTTGGGGAAGTGGGAATTTAGGGAAGTGGGAATTTGGAGGATTTGGAATTTGGGAGATTTGGAATTTGGGAGATTTGGAATTTAGGGGATTTGGAATTTGGGAGATTTGGAATTTGGGGAAAGTGGAATTTGGGGAATGTGGAATTTGGGGAATTTGGAATTTAGAGGATTTGGAATTTGGGAGATTTGGAATTTGGGAGATTTGGAATTTGGCAGATTTGGAATTTGGGAGATTTGGAATTTGGAGGATTTGGAATTTGGGAGATTTGGAATTTGGGAGATTTGGAATTTGGGAGATTTGAAATTTAGGAGATTTGGAATTTGGGGAATTTGGAATTTGGATAATTCGGAATTTGGGGAAAGTGGAATTTGGGGAATGTGGAATTTGGGGAATTTGGAATTTAGAGGATTTGGAATTTGGGAGATTTGGAATTTGGAGAATTTGGAATTTGGGGAAAGTGGAATTTGGGGAATGTGGAATTTGGGGAATTTGAAATTTAGAGGATTTGGAATTTGGGAGATTTGGAATTTGGGGAATGTGGAATTTGGGGAATGTGGAATTTGGGGAATTTGGAATTGAGGGAAGTGGGAATTTGGGGAATTTGGAATTTGGAGTATTTAGAATTTGGAGAATGTGGAATTTGGAACTTGGAGAACAATCTATATTTTTCCTTTCACTCTTCAAATGTTAAAAAAGAAAACCTTTGACTCTATCATTGTGATGAACAATATTTTGTACTCTATAAATCCACTGCACTAACTATAATAGTTAAAAATCTTAATTTTAAATAAAATAACAGGAGTGACAAAGGTTGGCAGTCGCAGAGTCATACAATGGGCGTGCGGACTAATGATTCTGCAAGGATTAATCAGCAAATTTGGCGCCGTTTTTATCATCATCCCCGAGCCCATAGTTGGTGGAATATTCTGTGTGATGTTTGGAATGATCTGTGCTTTCGGTGCGTTACAAGAACACATTACATTGTAAAATAACAAACCAATATTAACGAAATACTTGATTTGTAGGTCTATCTGCGTTGCAGTACATAAATCTGAATTCAGCGAGGAATTTATACATTCTTGGATTTTCCATTTTCTTCCCATTAGTAAGATCATTAACAATGTATAATAACAATTTTTCCTTCAAAGAATGATATATTTTTCTGTGATTTTTAGGTTTTATCGAAGTGGATGATCAAACACTCGGATGTGATCCAAACCGGAAACGACATAGCTGACGGGGTTATCACGGTGTTGCTTAGTACAACTATTTTGGTTGGGGGTGTAGTGGGATGTTTACTGGATAATCTCATACCAGGTATAAATTGTTTTTTAAGTATAAAGTTGCAGTTTAAATTATTGCTTTTGAATTAAAGGTACCCCGGAAGAACGTGGTCTCATAGCATGGGCAAATGAAATGGAGTTAGATACCGGAAAAGATGAGAAAGAACAAGGGGAATACGTACCGAACACATTCGATTTTCCGTTTGGAATGAGTGTCTTACGAAGGTAAAACAATATTCATATCAACTTCATTTTAAACCTTTTATTAATGAATTTCTTTCTTCTAGATGGAAGTGGACCCAGTACGTACCATTTTTACCTACATACAGGCCTGCAATTTACTCGTGTAATAAGAGAAAACAATGAGCAAAAGTGTACATTATACTTGGTGAACCATTGTTAATGAGTACAAGAAAATTTGTTATAGTGTAAATATTGAAGAAACACTATGCAAGCGAGAGACTGTTAATTGAATGTTAAGGTCACACTAGAATGCAAATAAAAAATATTTTTATATAAATGATGAGGCACTTCTTTTTATAGATTTTAGTATTTGAACGTCGATAAGGTAGAAAATGTTTAGTAGAATAATTTCTTGTATTGGCAAACAGTGACACACCTGGCAAACACCGTGTCTGGCGCGAATACGTTGGAATTAAGTTCTTTAAATGTTATTTTTCACAATTTGCACTAAAGTAAATAAATACGAATATGGCTACATCTTCGGACGTTGCTACGGTATTAAGTGTGCATATAGGATATGCACATTTTATTTTCATTACGTTTAATTTGCACTTTTAAGGAAACATAACCTATACTTAACCTAAATTGTTTTAACCGGCTTGTTTAAAACATTCTTTTTTGTTAAAGTAACATGTATTAACAAAGAAAATGTATTATTTCTTTGAAATAAATTTATGTGTGAAATAATGTATATGTTGTATTTATATGTAAAAGTATATTTTGAATATGCTTTGAAATGTAAATAAATAGTAATAAGTCATATCTACTAATCTCAAGTATCTACACTGAAATTATATCCATCATAATTTAACTTAACTAGTACAATGAACCTGATCATTATTTCTTAATCCGTGTATAGATCAGATTACAAAGATACCTGAGTTTGCCCCTGGTACAACGATGTAAGGAAATAGCAACATTAATAGAGGAATCCAGTACCACGGAATTACAACATGTATTCCCAATATTGATAGATTCATTGTTTGGAACTACTGATAATATTGGTTGGGGTTTACACAGTATTACTTATAAGAAAAATCTCCAAGAATATGAAACGCTTTGCAACTTTCTTAATCCATTGGGACCAGTTTTTTCTTTGTGTTATAAATTATTGCCAGATTGTTACTTAAAATACAACTTTCCAGTCTCATATTTACCTGTATGTAAAAAATGAAACTATATTTTACTACTTATACATTAGCAAATTAGTAATCTTTGTAATTTCTTCACTTCAGGTAAAAATACGTTCAATGTTGGAAGAAGGTGTAATACCACCATTTTATCTTGACAAAATTAGAGAAGATCAAGGCATACGTACTGTAACTGCTTTAAACATGAGTATCCTTTTCTATTCAGTATTGTAACAAACTGTTTCTAAGCATATTTTATATAGCATCCTTAGCAGTTACACATATCCCTTTGAATATTACATCTTTCATTTTGCTTATCATCTGACGAACCCATGGTTGCAAGTACAGCAGCAAGAAAATGTCTGGGTGAATTGGGAAACTGTCTATGTCCAATTAGCGCATTGCTACTTATATCACTTTTTACCTAGAGATAATTCTCCAGTTCTTCCTATAATTGGTCCATATATTAGGAGAACCCCTCAACGAAAAGTAGTTCAGTCACCTGATCTAAAAAGGTATTTTATGGATTCTCTGATACTGAGCAAATTAACATCCACAAAATTGCATTTCTTAGAAATGTAATTATAAGTTAAAAATTTAATTCAGAGATTATTACAGATTACAATCACCTAGACTCCTGAGAACATCTATATTGTCACCAGAATCTATGTTATCTCCAAATTCTGCATCAACTGTACCACAGCAACAGTGTCTACCACAAGTTTGGAGAAGTGAAACTGTGGTTCAAGTTTTTCTTGATTTTTGGCTGGAGTACACAGAAGATGACCAATTGAATTCGCGATTAGGTACATCTTACTCTGCATCCATACCACGTCGCGTAAGTGTATGACGAAATCATGGTCGTAAAACCGACATATATACAGATGGATTCAATTTTAATTACAGCATAGCATTCATTCTGGAGAACACATACGTCTTGTACGGGCTTTTATAAAGACTTTGCATGAATTTGCGAATAGTGCAATCGGCGATAAAAGTGCAATGGACGAACTAAAACGGTATAAAAACTTTAAATAGAAATTTCAGAAAAATTAGAAATTGTATAATTACATTTTTTGCAGAATAATTTTACCTTCTGTCCAAGGTAAAATTTATACATTCCTTCGAAAGGCTATACATCATTGGCCTTTAGATAGTTCATTTAGATTAATTTTGGAAGCATGGTTAAGCTTCATCCAACCATGGAGATATTTTCCTGGTATAACATATACTAAAGAAGGGTAAGCATACAATTTAAAAACTTATTTCATATACTATAAAATTTTCTTATAATCACAGTAAATTGGAAGAAGAAGAGAGAGGAAAGATTCACGACGTGTACAGATGGATGCCCTTTATTGCCCATAATTTATTAGCTTATACAGCCATATTTCAACAATTGCTACCGCGTTTCATGAGAACAGACCTAGTAGCTCCCAAAAATGCATTAATGCTGTTCAGAGTTACAAAGGTATTCTCGCAGCCGTACTTAGCAAAAATAATATGCGAAGTAGAGAATCACATGGACGATATCGGAATAAGTAGAAGTCGAGTGTCTACAAATCAGTGGGCATCAATCGTACGACAACAAATTTTAGAACTTGAAGGACCAACGTACCAATACGTTCCTATGTTCTCTACAGCCACTATCTCACAAGTATGTAAAATATATAGCTATACTTGAAGTGCTTTCTACTTATTGATTTCTGTTATCTCAGGTTGTGTGCTTGTTAAGCACGATCAAACAATCTCATTTAACAGCAACTAGTTTGATCGATGCTTTAGAGCAGAAGAGAAAAAATAGACGGTTTTTGTTAGCTATATGGGAACTCTTCAACGGTGAAGACTATTCTTCAGACGATATCAGTATAGAAGAACGACGTCGCGTTCCCATATATCTGGCAAATGCACAGCAACAGTTAATCGAAATCTTTGAGGTAAAATGGTCTATCATATATATCTTCCAAAAATATGTCTAAGTATTGAACGTATTTTTATAGATTAATGTAGAAGAGATTCCTCAGGTAGCAATCGAAGCTGACCAAGAATACCATGAAAGTATTCTATCCACATCCTTCTGTCATCAGTCACAAGTAAGATAACTCTGTTGCTTCATTATTAAGAAGGATATCATTACTATTCCTTACTAATCTTTCAGATGGATTCGAGTCTAGACACCAGCAAGCCAGGTGTCTTCGTACCTGTACAACAAGACAGGCAAACGTGCAAGTACATCGAATATCTGGGAGACCCGGAATTGCAGCCAGTTCGAAGTAACGAATGTGCTTTTCTCGTTAGAAATTTGTACAAACTTTGTACTTACATAAACATGAAAGTATGACGCATTCTTTAGCAATACGCCGTGTAACGATAGTCATTCTTAGTATGGAAAGTAACTTGATTAGAAATTCTTGTAACTCTAATATTTTTTGAACAGTACCGACATAAGATACCTGGGTTGTACTACCGACGCGGTTTCCTCGGCAGCATTTGCCGACAAATCTTACAACCACCTACGACAGTCGTGAAACTGTCAAAACGAACACAGAATGGACTATCTGGCTCGTCCGAGGAACGTATCCCTCCACGATTGAGCTTACGACCGTTGGCTAATTATAGCCTTCTAACGACCCTAACGTTGGGACTGTTTATCGTTTGGCTTACAAAGTACGAGATCTAATTGGTGCTAAATCATTATAGTTACGAAAATGTCAGATATACAATTTAATGTTTCTTTTTCAGTTTCGGTGTCTCCATGTTTTTTGGATTTGTTTTTTGCATATGGTTCGTTTACATATTAATACGAGCAACGTTGGAATCTTGGAGATCAATGGACGTACACCGCGCTACAATACTTCACGCGATTCATTGAATTTATTTATACATATGTATTGTAATTTTCAAAATGTTACGCGCAATTGTTATGAAATAATTTAAAACGAATACATTTTTATCGAAAGTATGAGACTGAACAAAATCCTAGAAAATATTATGTACTTTAATAACTCCGGCAAATTGGTACTTTGTACTGCAGGTGAAATACGCTTTTGAAATCTAGATATCGGAAAGATGGTTATTATTTAATCAATATCAGCCGATCATTTCTGCCGATGGTATGGCACGTACATTCACTTAAGCAAGGTGGTTCGTTAACGTTGATATTGTGAGTCAGAAAATTGGCATGGGACTGCGGCGAAAGCTTTCCAGATGGAAGAAACGAATGAAAAAAGGAAATAGAAAAGTAGAGCTCATAATTTTCTCTCGTTTCATACGATATCTTTTGTTACCGCGAGGAAATATTCAGGAATTCAAGAAGAACTTAAATATCTAAGAAGTATTTATACTTCATTTATGTTGCAACTTAACACCGAACAAAAAGCTACACCTCTAATTGGACCTCCCTACTTGTCACCAGGCTCTAGTAGCATTTTATGTTTTCTGGGTATCCTGCTAACTTTAATAAAATGTGTTTTACATAAAAACGAACTTTGTTAATAATTAATTATCGGTATTAATTTGTGAAACTTTTGTGAGAAATTCTTTTTTAAATAAACTTGTTATTTAGACGACATACAAGTCATAGGTAAATTAAGGCATAATTTATATTTAGACATATGATTATATAGAAGTTGTACGTGATATAATTACTCTCCCAACGTGGTCACAAATGATACGTTGGCACGAAACACATTAAGTTTTTGCGGATCAGGAAGCTTGCGATCACCCAGAAATGTCTTTATACATTTCCAATGTCATTAAGCCATTAGATATCTAGTTTTATGGGTGCGTTTGTCCCGTGCATCACGAACATGACCCGTTTTCGATTCAGACCTGCACAACTTACGTTCTCGTCGACGTTGTCTAGGCTTAACTCATTCAACTTTGCAGTACAATTAAGGATCCTTTTATGCACTCTCAAACGACCTGTTATGCGCCTGTTACGTACAATAAAGCACGTTTGAATTACCTAGAATGGACTCGTTCACTATTCGTCAAGATTATTGGATGCGCTAAGGTGTCTTTTAGCCGTTGGATACGTGTCACTTAAAATCTATGTATGATTATCAGGAACATCCATTAGCGTAACTAGGTAGGCACCAAGGGATCGCTAAAATAATTGGGCTATGGGGGATGATTTATAATATGTAGGATTTTTTAATTTTTTAGAAATCTTTAGAAATGATGAAATTCCTAAATTTTGAAATTTAAAATTTTTTAATTTCTAAAGTCTCAAATTTTTAAATTTGCAAGTTCCTTTACCCTGTTCTCAAATCTTCCAGTTCCTTAATTTTTCAATTTCCAAGCCTTTAAATTTAAAAACTCATAAATTTTCTACTGTAAAAAAAGTTTAGCTACTCCGCTGAGAGCTGAAACGAAATGATTCCCATGTGCGAATTTGTATGACTATCCAGTTACCTTAATTGCCCGATTAAGAAACTGAGTATGTGAATGTAGGTTCACGGAACATTGATATTTTTGAAAGTAGCAGAAATCAATTAGAATGCATGTAACATCGATGCAGTTTCATCGATATTTTAATGCAAGAACGGTGGATTTCATGGAAGTCGGTTCTCACCGCACATCCGACTAATTACGTAATTGCCAGTTATTAGAACAATGTAATAACAAGCGGAGGTCGAAGACATGTTTAAGGTCACTCCAGCAATTAAAATTCATCGTTAATTTTATTACACTCTGTAATTTTCACGCGTTGACGTTTCAACCCTCCACGGAATAAGTAATCACGAACAGGAAGTAAAATTATTAAGCAAGTTAACATCTGCTTAATAATTACTTTACCTGATATCTACCTAATATTTCCTTTATTACGAAATGCATTACTGATTTATAAAAAGGTTCGTATTATTGTACGTAGAGTTATGAGATTTCTTTCAGGTCATTTTAAGGATCGATCATTTGAGACACTATATCCTACCATAAAATTGAATCCCTGGTAACTCGCAAGAAGTCGATTTCTCACTTACGAACACACGTACGTGGTATAAAACCACCTTCCGCGAAAGGGAGAACGAAAAATGTGCAGATCCATTTGTCCGGTTAGCCTTGATAGTAATTCTATCCTGTCTAATGTCGAATGAAATAATAAATACCTGCTTGTTTGCAAGACGATCCTACTTGACTTGCAGAATGCTGCAGTAAACTATTTCTATCATTTTCAAGATTCAAGTCTATGTTCATTAACTATAAAATAAAATTTCTGAATTTCTTTATCAAGCTTTATGGGGACATATAAATATATATGAAGAAGTATGTAAACACGTATCATAAGAATCTATACAGTATAAAAATAGAAGGAATCTAAATTCGGATAAAAATATTTATTTTTACTAAATATTTTGAAACGAAACTTGTAGTAGTTAAAGAAGGTATAAGTCATATAACACGTACATACAGAAAGTATGTATTTTTATACTTTGTATAGAAAGTCATATAACATTTTATCTGTTTTATAATTTAACTTCAGCTAATCACATTTAGCCCAAATACTCCTTCACACCGTTTGATGATTCAGAGAATGAACTTCCGGAAATATCAGAATTGATATAAATAGAGATTTCTATTCCTGAGGTCAATATATTACGCCTATCAGCATATCCCTCATTAATTATACGATGTATTGTGTTTTCCAAGTATTTTTATCGGAAGACTTCGAGTAAACTCGAGGATTAATAAAAGATGGGTAATTCGCACATTTGCTTGCAGTATTATAACCGTGCAAGGTGGATCCTTTTTGATGAATACAGCAGACAGCGGTATAATGTAAGCGATTTCCGATAAATACAGACCTCCCTATGTCGTGGGTAGTTTTCGTCAGAAGTTCGTATAATGCGGGTCACGGATTCTTTTTGATAAATATAGTGGATCCGTATAATGTGGGCTTTTTCGATAAATACGATAATTAAGTATTAGGCAGTAGGTCAAGGTTTCCCACAGTATTATACTCTGGGATCTCATTTTAAAAACAATTTTCCACTTACCTGTAATACATCTTCTAAAATGTTGAAGTTCCATATTCCGAGATGACAAGATCTTCCAAAATCCTGAAGTTTGTAAGTTCCAGAATTCCAGTACTGCAATCGCACCATCAGTCTCAATAATACCTGTAATAAAATATACAAGTCTTACAAAAGTGAAATTTACTTTACATTCAATAGATATTTAATACTAATCCAAAAGAATGATTTACATGTAAATAACATAAAAATCCTGAAGCCCCAAATTTTTGAAGTTACAAAGTGATATTTTGAATAAAGTAACATTGAAGTTCCAAGGGAAATGAGTTGTGTAAAATACGAAACTATCATAGTGTGTAGTATCGTCGATTTTCTTTCTCCAGTTTGCCACTACCGCTTCCGTTCCACCTCCACCGTCGTTTTGTCCCCGCGTGTCACGAAGAAGAACTCAGTTACGCGCCACGGGGTTGAGAAGACGGACGCGTTCCCTGAACGCGTTCTATCCACGCACAATCGTGTTTCATTCCAATTTCGTATTTTTAGAGAAACACCGCTCTCAAGATTCACCTTGATCTAATAACGACCTGTGACAGTTCGAAAAATACCGCGCGTCATCGTTGACCGACGTTGATTGGTTCTCTGGAGACTCGCGCCGTTCCGATCGGCCGAAAAGAAATCGAGCCGTTTGAAATTGTTCGGGAAATTCGAACGATTCCGCGAAGTTTATTTCGAATTTACATAAAACGAATATTCTAGATCGTGAAGGATCTTTAAGCGCTAAAATTTCAGTGAAAATATTATGAAGGTTATAATGATGTTTGGGAAGTGATATGCTAAGCCTCTATAAATAAAGATAGGCGTAAAAGCTTAGAATAGAGTATCAGCGTATATGATGATATTAAAACACGATTGCGTCCACCACTATTTTATGATGACATTTATCACTTCCCACAATCTCTTAAACGAACGTTTTTCATCTGTTCTAGTAATAAAGCTTTAGCTCGCAAGTCGATATTTTAAAACGATTATAAACACAATTTCATTGACTCGAAACGTTTTGTACGAAAGTTCGAAGCATTTCAAAACGAGCGTCGAGGGAAGTTTCCGATCAAAACTTTGATAGTTTTCCAAGCGTCGTGTGTTGCCTGATAATTCGTCCGTCAGCTGTATCGAATTTATTCTCAAGATACCCATAACTTCAAAATTACGTCTAAAAATAACCATCGAAGTTATTACTTCGATTCTTTCAACTCTTGAGCGTGAAACTTGAAGAGAAGCTTTTATATCGTTGTGAAATTAAAATTTTAATCTGTCCCTTTCGGTGAGTTTCTTAATCACGCCATTGTGTGACGAGTAATGAAGAATCGCTTGAGATATTACGTTTACTTTGTTTCCACTGTCAAGAGACAAAAGAATGTTTATCACTGACTGGAAAACCCCATGAATTTTAATCATCTCCAAAATTTATAACAAAAGACTTCAGCACAGAAAAAAGTACATTAAAACATAGAGTTGTTTGACGAACATGCGTTGCAAAATTGTGAATCATAATAAACTGTACAAGTGTGCGATCGAAAAGTGGTTGGATTCGAAACGTCGACACAATGAACGCGACCCGTGGTTTTCAATTGCTGTGCTACTTAACGGACAATTCGTTGCTGTTTAAACGAACTAACATCGCCAAAGATAGTGTACATTGTTTGAGGACACGGTTGAACTACGAACTTTACCGTAACTATAATTCAGAAGACTAACATTTGACGCTCGTTGTTTGGACGGATTGCTTGAACAGGACTGCCCACTTGCTGGCCCGTTTCAAATGAAAATCAGACGGTAGTTTGCGTCGAGCTGTACTGGCTATTTTAAAATTGGAAGATCGTAAATTGCGTTCCCAGTGGATCAATTAACCCTTGCATGACGGTAGCTGGACCTATCTTGAGTTAACCGAGTTCCTGCTTCGCTATTCGAGGGTTAAATGTATATAGCAGACTCTCGTTATATTGTTATCTATACTGGTGAAACTTACTAGTTATTAGAGAAAACAAGATCTGCATAAGTCGCTGTACCTTCAGGCGGTGTATCTACACGTTATATTTCATTATTTTGTACTGCCATAAGTTGCACTGTTAAACGCTGTAACTCCTCTGGTTGCAAATTTTTAAATTCTTCAACTTCTTCAACAAATCTTCAACTTTGTAAATCGCTTCATCTTTTCTTATACAAATTCTAGAACTTTCTATTGTTGCAACTCCGCCCATGGCAATATAACGAAGTCTACTACGCCCATTATAAACGTGAATCCTTGTTCTATACAAAAAATATTTGCAGTTATTAAAACTAAATGAAAAATTAGAAGTGGAATTTTGTAATAAAGAATAAAATTTGTATAAAGTTTACAGGTAACCTGAAAAAGTCCAGTGATAAAGATGGTCGTTTGAATCCGCAGATAAAGTTGGTACGGTTTTTAAATGAAAATAGAGGTAAGACCTAATCCAGCGGATTAATGTACGCTGTTATTCATAGGAGAGAGACACAATTCGTTGCGTGTAAAATGGAACAAGTATCATTAGCTGTCGCGCCACGTCCATACAAATAAGCAGCGATGCTTCCTTCTTCCGGTCTTTTTCATCGCACGTGTTGCTGCTGTCTTTTTGCTAAAACAAAATCGATCGATTACCATCAAGCGTGATACAACAGTCGTGGGTCGTTGTCCTTTAACGTCAGAAAGAACCGGAAGAGATGTAACGCTGGTTTGTCCTTGAACACTGGCTCTCATTCGAATATAGAAAGGTTTCGAAACTTTTGATTCATAAATTGTTCGTGGATTGTGCAATACTTCGGAACGGGCCATTGAAAGGTCATAACACTTCAGGAAGTGAAGACTCATCTGGTTGATTTTCTTGAAAATATCAGCTTGTGTGAACTCAGCAAAAGTAAATGATGAAGAGTTTAATTTTTCACAAACATGATCAAGAATGAAAAACATTCCGCGAGGATCTATTTAAGGAAGTGGCATCAAGCTCGCGTGACGCTTCGTTTCGCTGGGTATCATGGAAATTCTCTGTACAGAAATTAAGAGGATCCATTAAAAAGATCGGAAAAAAGCGTGTGTCACGCGACGCCGGTGTTTTCCATTTGTCACGGATCTTCCAATATACCCCAACAGCAGAAGACAAATGAACAACGATCGATTATTGAGCCGTTCGAAACTAATGAGAATCACTTGAGATATATCTCACGATCAGTGATGGACACATCAAGTGCTCCCTGAAGAGCTCGTTGGGCAACGGCGTGCACGGTAGTGATGGGGTGTAGGACAACCAAAGTGATAAATCCCTCGTTATTAAGACTTCAAATTCCGAAATTTGGAACTTTGGAAATGTTGGAATTTTGAAACTTCGAAATTTAGTGATTTGTTGGAAATTAATAAACTCAGAGATACAGGAATTGAAATTTGTAAATTGGTCTATTAACTATCCACTAGTGGCCGTCAGTAGCATGTCCGAGAACCTCACCCTTACTCGTGCAGTTGCCTCTGACATATCCGATAATGTTTCACTTTATAAATGGCTACAGATAGCAGAAGATGTTCTCCAACTTCCGGAGAAACTTGATCATTTAACAAAAATATTCCAACAGTGATTGTTACGCAGCAACGTTAAACTTCCGAGTATCAGCGTCCATCGTGATGGAATTTCCATTAAACAACAGCGTATTGGCCGATAATTTGACCGTGACAGAGGCGAATTCGTCTACCCGTTCGGAGCTTAATCTACCGTACACAGTTTGTGAGATCCTTGTGGCGGTTTGCGCGGTGTTCGGTAACGGACTGGTAATCATCGTTTTCAGCAAAGAGCGAAAACTTCGTCGACGAACGAACTATTATATCATCTCTTTAGCAACGGCCGATCTGTTGGTTGGATTGTTCGCCATACCGTTCGCCATTCTGGCTAGCATCGGTTTACCGACGAACCTGCACGCTTGTCTATTCACCGTCTCCGTGTTGGTCGTCCTGTGCACCATCAGCATCTTCTGCCTGGTGGCGGTGTCCGTCGATCGTTACTGGGCGATACTTCATCCCATGGGATACTCCCGCACCGTACGCACTAAAACTGCCATAGGTAAGGGTGAATGATGACTTTGATGCAGGTTTCAAAATTCTCAGATAGAGTAACACGTCCAGTTAATCTTTTAGACTTGGTCTACATTTGTAACATAGATTCTCCGTAGTTTAGAATAAATTGGTTTTTGGGTTTGGGAAAGATTAAGGAGAATTTAGAAGGAGGTAGTGATTGTATTGGAGGAGTCTGGTACTTATGAAAATCTAAGATCTGTAGAGACCTAAAAAATCTAAAATCAATGCGAACTAGAACCTAGCGTTCCTCCGTACGAATGTTTACATACATTAGTCACGCATTTGTTTCGGCGTTTGCGTGTAAAAGGCAGGTAGGCATGATGAAATCAACGCGCAAGTAGTGTAACTCGATAATTGCGCAGACACCGCGAAAACTTCGTAGAAACGCGCAACGAGTCGAGCAATTGTTATTCGTTACCTTGTGCAATCCGATGATCCAATTAAAATCGTGTCTTCTCGGAAGCATTTTGCATGGCACACGTAACCATTTAATCGTGCTACCGTAAGGCAATATTGATCCCAGCTATGCAATTATAATTTACGGAACTGTTTGCTCGAAAGCACCTGTTACTCGTTCGACACAACTTTCAGAATTTCAATCCAACATTCAAATGACTAATCTCTTCTTTCTTGATTAATCTAGAACATGTAAAAGTTTGATATATTTAATACAGATGTATGTATGGTCCTTCTAGTTTTGATTATACAAAAGTACATGGAGTAATTTTAATAGAAATTCGATAATTACTTTTAGGGTCTTGTAGTGTAAAATGTTCCTGATATTGCTTACGCAATTTCTGTTTAAAGTGCACACGATGAGGGATGTACATCACGTCCTGCTATATTAGAATACACGACATCAGGCTGTTGATTAAACAACATTGTGCAGCAGTCCTCAGAAACCAATGCTGTTTCCTATTGAGTTGCAATGCTATTGATAATACATTGAAATGGAGACAGTTTTGTGACTTTTAGTTCAAGAAACTTACCTTTCTCTGGAAGAGTAAGGTCGGTGGCAACAGGTGGTAGGTGTTGCTGGCACCTGAGGGATTTTAATATCTTAGACGAAGCTGTATAGTGAATAACTTTGCTAATAAGTTTCAGTAAAATTTAGTGATATATTATGCTGTAAACTTTTAATCATTCCAATTTAAGTACTGCTCAAATCTTGGTAATCTGTGTCTCGATATAAAGGAAGTATAAAATTATAAGATCCGTAAATTCTGTTAACAGTATAATTACTATTCAGCACAATACGTTAGGAATTAAAAATTGCATTACGAGTATGATGTTTATGCGAACGTGTCATATAAAGTGTACACTATAATTTCCATCCATTCGATTTCCCAAAGGACTTTTTCTTCCGTTGTGTCACAGAATTGATAGAAATCGTGTCCTTGCGATTCTCTCTGTAACTTCAAAGAGTTCATACATTGCAATATCTTAAAGGATCAAACACCGAAGGGTGTTATTAATTGAATAACGTAATTTAAATTCATAAAGGAAAAGGGTTTGAATGTTACGAACGGGAAATGTCTAACAAATAAAATTCATAGCTTTGTTAGACTTCTCTCGTTTTACAGCCCGTTTGACCGTGATTAATTCAAGCGTTTCGCCTGTTTATGGCACGACTGATTTTAATTACAACACCGCTGACTGATACCATCACTCAAGGCGAAAAAGGTGCGTTTATTGCTGTGCTCTGTAATCGATAACGTTCACGTGTACTTCCTATCGTCGACTTCTTTGACCGACTTCCAATTTCTGCCTTAAAACGTCTATAATTTCCATTAGAAACCCTTCGTCATGACAGAAAGAAGAGTAACATTAATCGTGAACTTATTACTTAATAACTTATCAGAATTTCACCCTTTTTGATGGAGTAGCAACATATTTGTCGAGGCACTTTAATTTCCTCCAAGGGCGAAGAGCAAGAAGTTAGCCATGAACTGTCCTTATCAGGGGCCATATCTGAAATAATATAATACTTAGTGGTATATTATAACGCTTTAATTCTGCTTACTCAGATAATAAACAGTATAATATAAAAAGTTTTTTCCTAGAAAAAAGAAGATCTAACGTATAGATTAGAAAGAATGGTAGAAATAATATCAGAGGTACAATTAAAAAGAAACATACTCTTTGCAGGTATAATTTGCGTGTGCTGGATTGCCGGCACTCTGGTCGGCTTTCTGCCGCTTTTCGGTTGGAACGCGGGCGAGAAATCCAACCAGAAATGCATCTTTACCGAGGTGATGGATTACGATTACTTGGTGTTCCTATACTTCGCCACGATCATCTTTCCCGCGCTATTAATTGCAGCCTTCTACGCTCACATCTACCGAGTGGTTGTAAAACAGGTCAGACACTTTTAACCGTAAATACACGATCATCGCGTATACCCACGTGCGATATGCAAACACGATAACGAATTAATGAAGATCGCCCGGTGTTTGTTGGTCATCGCAATTTACTTCTTTTAATTAATCAAACATACTTGACACAGCAACGTGTGCATTAATATTTCACATTTTAAAGACAACAATAAAGCTTAAAAACTAAAAGCAACCTTTTCAGTTGTATTATTTTCTACTTGTTGAAATAAAATCCTATACCGAATAGAACAATATAGTAAAATATTGTTTCAAATTATTTAACAAATCTCTCCACGTGTCTATGTTCTTTGGTCACATGAACATTTTGTTATATAAAATAAGTCTACATTATATTCGTTCTATATATATTTTTATAGCTGCAACAAATCGTGACGATGAATCCAGGTCGAAGGACCGGAAATCAAACGACAGGAACGATGCTGCGATTACTTGGAGCAGCCAGGAAACGCGAAGTAAAAGCTACGCAAAATCTGTCACGCATAGTGATCTTCTTCATCATCTGTTGGTTCCCTCTGTATACCATTAATTGCATCATGGCGTTCTGTCCGGGATGCAAAGTGAACGAAATCTTGATGAATTTCTGCATCATCTTGTCGCACATGAATTCGGCTGGTAACCCGTTACTATACGCATATCATTTAAAAGATTTCCGCGCAGCGTTGAAGAACTTCATGTGGAGGCTACTTTTCCCGCACAGCGACGTAAAGTCCAGCGTGATTAGCGTGATACACGATCGTGGCTCTCTGGTTGGTTCGCAACGACAGCTACAAAGGCAGACGGGTAGTCAACCTGCATCGAGAGGACAGAGATCAAATTTATTGCGACAAGTAAATGTTTAACAATATTTTCATGAAAATCTATTTTTGTTACCTTTTAAGTATATATGTGATATGTGTGGGAGTATAGAACCGCTATTTAACTAAAAAAAAAATATTCTCGCACTTTACGGGGAGATAACAATATTATTCATCAAAGTTTCAACAAATAAAATGTAGAGTTTATCATAAAATTATTGTTCTCTGTTAAAAATACATATCTTATCTGATCAAACAAAAGATACAATGTTGTAACAATGTATGTTTTAAAAACAGGTGACTGACGTCAAATTGAGGGGATCATATTCGACGCCTCGCAAAGTTTCGATTCGAGAGAAAGAGTTGTGCAACGCAAACGCATCCAGTTCTTCGCACAGCGACAAGCCGGAAGTAGACGATTGCGCGAACGACAATACGACACAAGATGACGAGTTCCGTCGAAACGGCAGCGATAATTTTAAGATTAAAACGATTGATTCGAGTTTATCGATAACTCCGTCTCACATTTCGTCCATAGAATTACAGACTTACAAACCTTTGATGCCGCTTCTTCCGGCGGAAGTCGATCACGTCGAAGAGACGCCACCATCCTCTATTTTCGTGATCGAAGTGGATGTAAATCACGTTGATTCCGTTCACGAAAGTATGGACGAACTGACGGAAAACAAAGATAAAGGTTGATGATATTTGGCGGGATTTTCATGTTCGATCTAACTAAATAATCGATGACATCGTCGTCGATAATAACAATTAATGAATCGTGATTATTTAAGTATGATTACCGAAAATTATGGAGCGTTGAAGGTTTTCTAAAATCGAACACGATGTATTTTTGATGTTAGTCTTGTAATTTGATGTATGATACTGTAAATCCTGGTGTTAATACTCGACACAAAATGGCGGACAAATAAACGTCGTGTGCTGCGTTAAATGGAATATTTAATCGATGTTATACTCGAACACCTCGCAAAACTAGAAATAAATGAATTCGTGAGCTACAGATAAAATATTCATGTAATTTACTTTCCAAAACTTGTAAAACATTCTGTATCAGTAATATGTTTCAACCGGGATTAAAATACATTTAGCGCCAAAATGGAAATAAAAATGAAAAACAGAATATGTTATCGACTATGGAAATCTGTCCTTACCTGCACGTTTGAAGAGTACCATCAGCGTTATCTGGTTTCGAAGTATTGTACTGCGACATAGAGCTGTCTCCACCACTCACTTTACACTGATTCTTTTTCAAATATAAAAATTCTCACACAATATAGTTCTGCGTGTTATATCAAATTTAAGAATAACAATTATATAGAAATGGTAAAAAAGTTTAAACAAGCTTATCAAATACAAAATGTAGTTCGTACCGCGATTCATATAATTAATTACACTAATAAAATGAACAGTATTAATTGAATTTAACGGAAAAAATACACGTGGCGCCGTCCAGTGACAGTGTGGAGAACTAATGAAGCTACAGTTTCAAAACTGCGTAGTTCACCCTGTTCGCAGGAGAGATGGCGGTTTGCTCCATTTTCGTTGATGACGTCACTTTTTAAAAAACCGCGCGTAAATGAATTTTTCACAACATATAAAAATGAAACTTTTTAAAAAACATGAAACTATTATGTGTTCAAAATAGTTCGCACACTATACTGAATTTCTTCGGTAATAAGTAGTTACAAAAAATTATATAAAAATACATTTGAATACAAGATATGAATTTACAAGGTATACGCACGGGAAGGTTATTAAAATAATGAATTGCAATAATTAATTTATATAATAATGAGTTACAACAAAATATCTCGTAATATATTAATTTTACAACATATCTGTTAGAGTAAGTTAATAAAAACGACGAATTTGAATAGTTACAACAATAATTTTATAAATAAATAACTAAAAAATTATTAATTACAATAAAACATATCGTCATATATTTATTAAAAATCATTTTGCAACATATCTGCAAAAGTAAGTTAAAAAAAATAATAAATTTATTTATTTATAACAATAAATTTGTTAATAAACAATCGAGAAGTATAAAATTATAAAAAAATTAACGTTAAATAGTTATACAACAAGCAACCATAATGGTTGCACGCTATTGGTCGATTACATGATGTTTAATTGGCTACTGAAAACTACCAATCGCACTTACACTTGAAGAGGTCGCCCGTGCTCAGTTTTGTTTTGGAAGTCGAGGAGGTCGGATCAGTCCTGTCAACACATACCGGTACGAGTCAAGGGTTCACTTATCCGATATTGTGCTTGTCCCTGTCTTACCTAATGTGTTATAACAAGTGTCTAGTGTGCTTTAATAAATATTTTTTAATAAATATGGGGGTGTATTAATAAATTTTATGGTGTGATTCAACAAGTGTCAGTGACTTTAACAGTGTGTTACCTGCGTGCATATACGGATATATTAGTGTACCTAGTGTATTATTACCAGTGTTTAGTGTGCTTTAATAAATATTTTTTATTAATTATGGGGGTGTATTAACAAATTTTATGGTGTGGTTTTACAAGTGTCAGTGACTTTACATGTGTGTTTCCTTAAGTGATTGTGCACGTGTATACGGATATATTAGTGTTTTATGGCGCGGTTATTTAAATGTTTTATTAATTTTTTAACGTTTTAATGCATTTTGTGGAGTGATTATTTAAGTGTTTTTACAAATTGTTACTGGTTATTAGTGCACTTTATGCAACTGTTATTTAAGTGTTTTGACATAATGCTACTGGTGCTTTAGTGTATTTTATGCAACTGTTATTTAATTGTTTTAACAAACGGTTACTAGTGCTTTAATGTATTTTATGCAATGATTATTTAAATATTTTGACAAATTGTTACTGGTGCTTTGGTGTACTTAATGCAATGATTATTTAAGTGTATTGACATACTGTTACTAGTGCTTTAGTGTATTTTATGCAATGATTATTTAAATATTTTGACAAATTGTTACTGGTGTTTTAGTGTACTTTATGCAATGATTATTTAAATGTATTGACATACTGTTACTAGTGCTTTAGTGTATTTTATGCAATGATTATTTAAATATTTTAACAAACTGTTACTGGTGTGTAGTGTAGTTACCTACGTGTTCCGGTATATTTTTGCAAACGTTCTAACATGCTCTCTAAAGTAATTACGCAATTGTTATGAGATACATTTTCGAATATTTTATAATATTTCACGTTGTGACATGAACGTTTGCAAATTTATAACCAACTCCTAGTTCTGCATGCCTCTATATGTTTTTACATGTTTGTACAAGTAGTAGTCAAAATACGTGTATGTTATCAAAATGCAAATCGATAAACACAGTTAATTAATCGTTGTAATTTATTTATGATTACAGAAGGCCAACTGCCAAACCGCAACAGCCAAATCTGATGAAAGTGGTCAATCAATCAAGCAGCCAAGCAGCCAACCAATCAAGCAGTCAATTAACCAAGCAGCCAATCAATCTGTATGATGCAATGCCTCCCACACGTGCTGTCACAGATGCTCTACCGGTAAAACGATCGCAGTGGCGCAAGTCAGCGATCGGTGAGTCGCATGCTTTACGATTCCTCCGGTTCCCATCATGTCGTAGGACGAATGGTCCGAATCGACACGGGAACTGGTTGTATTTTATATTTTTGAGCGAGCATAGTGACCACGACTGTACGATCGTGCAAAATTCGTACACACTGTTTATTTCATTTATTAGCTCAGGTCAGGGTTTTCTTGTACATCGCGTTTTAACTTCTTTACAATTTAAAATTAAAATTAGTACATAGAAGTCGGATGACCCTCCGATTTCACAGTAGTTGTCGAGTCACTTTTATAAAGTTATAGAGTCACTTTCAATTTTTACGTACGCGTGAAAATTTTTTAAATAAATGTACAAGAAAGTATCGCGAGAAACAGATTTCGATATCAAAGTTATTTACGAATGTTTGAGTCATTTAGAAATTTACTTTGATATCACAAATCTGTTAAAAATGAAACTACCGATATACTTAGATTTTTGCAAAGTGATCTTCCATTTTCCATTTCGAAAATTTTTTAAAGTTAGAGTCAATTTTTGCTGGAAGACACTTTATTAGCATGTTTCTAATCATGTTTTTTAGCTCAGGATTTTCAGCACACATGAAGAAAACTGGTAGGTCAAAATACATGTGGCCGTGTTCATTTTTATGCTCTATACTCATGCGCATGCTTAGATGCTACTCGCATGGGTTAGGGCAGGTGGACACGGTTTAGTTTTAAGATGTTTTGGCGATCGACAAATTGACAGTGAATTATCGACACAAGTTACACGCGTGTGTGTGTGGTTAGGTCGTGGACCTTGTGTCGATTAAACTATAGATTTATTTTTTAAACTTTGCAAAATTCTATTTGAAAATGCATACAAAATGCAAGTCGAGTCATTTGAAAATTTTATAAAATGAATAAGTTAATAACTTGTATGAGTAGTTAAAATTATTACATGTACATATTACATTGAATATTCGAAAGAGTACAAAAATGAAATATGTTCAATGTTCACTGTCGATTGTCGATCGATTTCAGCAAAAAGGTATGAACTTAGAGTGTGAATGTAGTATTGAACTCGGGTGTCGGAGACGTCCCGGGACGTACTCCCTAGGATTAGGCTTATTTGCACCCGGGTGGTATGTGTGAGAACCGTGGAGTGTGTTTTTGTGAGAATGAACTTTGCAATTTTTTAAATATAGCGATAGGCAGGCAGGTAGCTTACTTCTGGTGTGAATGAGTTAGTTTTAAGTAGGTAGGGCCAGAGCAAGCTTTCACGTTTCTCTTTCCTCCTCTCTCACACGTGAGATGCTTGTATCTGGGGGGTTTACGAAAAATCGAGAAGAGAAAAATTAAATATGAATATATTTAATATCTCTTGAACTCGATTGTTCGTTCAGGCCAGGCCTTTTAGTTTGTAAGTCGCAGTCGGGTTCTAGATCCGACTGCAAAAATGAAGTATAAAGTGAAGTGAAGTGAAGTGAGTGAATTAAAATATTCTGCTCGGACATTCTTTTACGGACAGCGCATTCTAAGAATCGCTGGTCGTATATCTTTTTTGAGTATTTTTCTTGATTATCAAACTAACTTATTAGATATTACATAAAATTTCGATTTTCTTATCGATCGAAATAAATGGATAGTAATGCAATTTTATTGTTATAAAACTGTCTGCTATCTGTTTATGGAGATTGATAGCAAAATTGAGAATTTATGTAATTGAAAACTAAGAATGTCCGAGTTACCGTAAAATTTCGCGAGTGATTTTTGTGAGGCTTTGCCGAAGAGAGAAGAGGCTATATGCCGAAGAGCCCCGGCAAAATTTGCCAAAGAAGAGGGGAACTATTAATGGCTGTCCATCTTAGGATGGACAGTCATTTGTCACTATGCTCGCTATTATTTTCTTGTATTTTACATGTGCTTTTTGAACGATACGAAATGTATCGTTTTGCTCGAATTTTTACGAGCAAAGCCACTCGCGATTTTTATGCCCTCCCAATTAAATTTCGAAATTAAAGATTTTTGCATAACTTTGCGATTACATTTCGAGATTAAAGATTTTTGCATATCTTCGCGATTATATTACGAAATTAGAGATTTTTGCATCTCTTCGCGATTACATTTCGAAATTAGAGATTTTTGCATCCCTTCGCGATTACATTTCGAAATTAGAGATTTTTGCATCCCTTCGCGATTACATTTCGAAATTAGAGATTTTTGCATCCCTTCGCGATTACAGTACGAAATTATAGATTTTTAAATTCCTTCACGATTAAATTACGAAATTAAAAATTTTTGTATCCCTTCGCGATTTTATCTCGAGCTTCGAGATTTGTATATCCCTTCGCGATTTTAATTTCCCTGAATTTTATGTGTTAATTATTTTTCTCTGTTTCAGGAATTGATTTTGAATAAATTGTTTTATTGTTGATTGATTTTAAATTCGTATTTTTCATTGTGTTTTTTGTTTCTCGATAGGGTTGTTTCACTTCTTCTTGTACAATTTTATTTGTTAATAAAATTTTGTATGTTTCAGATTTTATTTTTTGGTAAGTTAACATGTTCTCTCTTCTCAAATTTCTGTCTTAATAAATTTTTGTCTGTTTTAGTATTTCTTCTTTGGTAAATTCTGTTGTCTTCTCAAATCCGCAATTTTCATTGCGTTTTGTATTTTCTGAAATTCTTGTATGAAATAAAGAAAAATTTTCCTCCCCCTCCCACAATTTTCTGTGTTAATAGAATTTTGTCTGTTTCAGATTTTTATTTTATGTAAGTAATTCAATATTTCGTAATTGTCATAATTATTCTTGTCTGTTTCAGATATTTATTTCAAGTAAGTATTGAAATCATTCATTTTTGTCTTAATAACTTTTATTTATTTCAGCATTTTATTTTTGGTAAGTTATGTACAGTGCATTAGTTTTACATTAATTTCGAGCTTGTGGGAGGAAGGGTGGGCTCGGGCGCAGGTTTTTCGTCACGTCATGTGGCGAAAAGCTTGCGCACATTGTAAGTACCTCTTATTCTAAATTGCACTCATCTTTGTCACAATTTTTTAACTTACGTATTAGATTACAGTAATAGTTTGTTATTTTTTTGTAGTTTTTTTTAATAATTTCTCCAAACTTAAAAGAAAGTTCTTCCAACTTTCTTTCCTATCTTCTTGCAATTTTTACAAAGTTTTATATGCGAGTGCAATTTTAGAATAAGAGGTACATGTAGGGCATTTAGAATGTATTATAGTATGCGTGAGTGTGTGAATGGTGTGTGTCCTGCATCCTGTACTCACTGATAGGGCACCTAATACTTTATCTCATTTTATTTCTAGCTTCAAAGTTTTCAACACTTTATTTCTTCCTCTCTCTAACTTTATTTTTTGATTGGTTTTTAATTCTTGTACTTTGATTTCAGTTTCTCTTTCATTTCATGCGACAATATTACTTCGAGCGTCGAAGTCTTTGGACCACCTGGTGATTTCAATTCGGTCTTGAAATTTTTAATATCTTTAGGTTTTTATTTCAAATTTGAGGTTTTCAAAGAGTACCCTGATTTTATTTCAAGTTTTGAGGTTTCTTAATCTCTACGTCTTTTTATTTCGGAGTTGAGGTTTTTGAATCTATAATTTCATTTCGGATTTTAAGGTTTTCAAAGCCTATGATCTCGATTTTTCAAAAGTTTCGTTTCGAATAAAGGGAGATTTCATTTTTTGCTCCTTCCATTTTCTGTCATAATTACTTTTATCTGTTTCAGGTCTTATTTTAAGTAAGTAATTTATTTTCTTTATTAATAAATATTTGTCTGTTTCAGGTATTTATTTTATGTAAGTAATTTATTTTCTTTATTAATAAATATTTGTCTGTTTCAGGTATTTATTATATGTAAGTAATTTATTTTCTATGTTAATATATTTGTCTGTTTCAGGAATTTATTGAAGTAAGTAATTTATTTTCTTTATTAATAAATATTTGTCTGTTTCAGGTATTTATTTTATGTAAGTAATTTATTTTCTATGTTAATATATTTGTCTGTTTCAGGGATTTATTGTAAGTAAGTAATTTATTTTCTTTATTAATAAATATTTGTCTGTTTCAGGTCTTATTTTAAGTAAGTAATTTATTTTCTTTATTAATAAATATTTATCTGTTTCAGGTATTTATTTTATGTAAGTAATTTATTTTCTATGTTAATAAATATTTGTCTGTTTCAGGTATTTATTTTATGTAAGTAATTTATTTTCTATGTTAATATATTTGTCTGTTTCAGGAATTTATTGAAGTAAGTAATTTATTTTCTTTATTAATAAATATTTGTCTGTTTCAGGTATTTATTTTATGTAAGTAATTTATTTTCTATGTTAATATATTTGTCTGTTTCAGGAATTTATTGAAGTAAGTAATTTATTTTCTTTATTAATAAATATTTGTCTGTTTCAGATATTTATTGTAAGTAAGTAATTTATTTTCTTTATTAATAAATATTTGTCTGTTTCAGGAATTTATTTAAAGTAAGTAATTTATTTTCTATGTTAATATATTTGTCTGTTTCAGGAATTTATTGAAGTAAGTAATTTATTTTCTTTATTAATAAATATTTGTCTGTTTCAGGAATTTATTTAAAGTAAGTAATTTATTTTCTTTAATAATAAATATTTGTCTGTTTCAGGAATTTATTTTAAGTAAGTAATTTATTTTCTTTATTAATAAATATTTGTCTGTTTCAGGTATTTATTTTATGTAAGTAATTTATTTTCTATGTTAATATATTTGTCTGTTTCAGGGATTTATTGTAAGTAAGTAATTTATTTTCTTTATTAATAAATATTTGTCTGTTTCAGGAATTTATTGTAAGTAAGTAATTTATTTTCTTTATTAATAAATATTTGTCTGTTTCAGGAATTTATTTAAAGTAAGTAATTTATTTTCTGTGTTAATAATTATTTGTCAGTTTCAAGAATTTATTTTAAGTAAGTCATTTATTTTCTATGTTAATAATTAATAATTATTTCTCTGTTTCAGGAATTTATTTTAAGTAAGTAATGTATTTTCTATGTTAATAATTATTTCTCTGTTTCAGGAATTTATTTTAAGTAAGTAATTTATTTTCTATGTTAATAAATATTTGTCAGTTTCAGATTTTTATTTTATGTAAGTAATTCAATTTTTCATATGTGTCTAATTATATTTTATCTGTTTCAGATTTTTTTTTTATGTGCCTAATTACATTTTGTCTGTTTTAGATTTTTATTTTATGAAAGTAATTTTTATTGTTTCATAGTTATCTTAACTACTTTTGTCTGTTTCAGGTTTTTATTTTATGCAAGTAATTCAACTTGTTATTTTGTCTAATTACATTTTGTCTGTTTCAGATTTTAATTTTATGTAAGTAATTTTTAATGATCCATACTTGTCTCAACTATATTTGTATGTTTCAGGTTTTTATTTTAATGATTCATGTTCCTCTTAATTTATATATTTCCCAAGTATATTGTATTTTATTTGCGTATTTTTATCGAGTCGACTCGAGTTTTATTTCACTTTTATTCCGAAAATGTTAATATAAACTTAAATGTTAGCATGAATTCTGCATGCATTCTATAGGTAGGGAATAGATCATCATTAAAGACTTCCTTCGAGGGATATCATCAACTAATGCATTAATTTTAAGTAATTTTAAGTTAGTTTTAAGTTGCGTCTATTGTAACATATTGTAGTATGCATGAGTGCATGTGTGAATGGCGTATACGCGAAGATTGAAGACATCGATCATCGAGGGATCATCGAGGAATCACCGAGGGATGCGTGCGTTAGTTTTAAGTTAATTGTATGCGTGCGTTAGTTTTAAGTAAAGTGTGCTTGTGGGCAGGGCGGGTGGGTCCCTGTAAGTGCCTCTTATTCTAACTTGCACTCTTGCATCTTCTGAATTCTCAAGCTTTGTACGCGTTAGATTGTAGTATACTCGGTTATTTTTTGTCAATCGTTCCGAACCCAAGTGGATCATTGGGGGTTCATAGCGCTGTGAACACGCGGCAGAGGTGAGCTGCAAGTGCTGGTGTAGCGCCAGGGACACATCTCTGCGGGGCCGATCGATTGATGAACCATCTCGATCTGCCGCCTCACGGCAGGGGTCTCCTCTCTGCGGTCAGACTTGCTTCAAACGCAAGCGGGGAGAAATGGGAGACCCTCCGCGGATGTGTCACTCGTTCTTGCCAGTATTTTCGGTTCATCTCTGTCTCGTGGTTCACGTAAGTCACTATGGACTACCCTTTGACCCATGGAAGGCGAGGTTCACTTGACGAAAAATACTGATCCCCTTTTTTCACAGAAAGTTCTTCTAACTTTCTTTTCTTTTTGTAGAAAGTTCTTCTAACTTTCTTCCCTTTGCTTTTCGAGTTCGTCATAGATTATTCGAGTGCAATCTTAGAATAAGAGGCACCGTGCGGCGTTTGGAATAAGTTAAGCGTATGTGTGTGGGGCCCCATGCTATTAGTATTAAGTTAATGTATGTGTGTGCGTGTGGTACAAGTTCTTTGCTGGATTGTGGTAAAGAACTTGTATATGCGAGCCTATGAGCTAAGTAGAGTCAGAACTCGTTTATCCTTCCGATAAATGAGGTTGCATTTGGAGGGTGGAAGGGATTTGGAGTTAGGGTGGGTCACTATTTTATCGTAGCCACCTCCTCGTGGTGTGACCCGGTAATCGATGTCGTTTTCTAAATATTGTTCACGAAATTAACTTTAGAAAACGATATCGAGCTAAGAGCTACGATTATAACTTCTCAATTTCATATGTATATTACATTAATTCCGAGCTGTGGGAGGAAGGGTGGGCTCGGGCGCAGGTTTTTCGTCACACGTGGCGAAAAGCTTGCGCAAATTGTAAGTGCCTTTTGTTCTAACTTGCACTTATCTTTAAGACAATTTTTTAACTTGTTACATATTAGATTGTAGTAGTAGCCTATCATTTTTATTGTTAATTGCTTCAAACTTAAAAGAAAGTTCTTCCAACTTTCTTCTTGAAACATTTTCTTTACAAAGTTTTAGATTATACGAGGGCAATTTTAGAACAAAAGGCACAGTTAGGGATTTTATAATATGTGTATTGTAGTATGAGTGAGTGTGTGAAAGTATAGGATGCAGGACCTATTCATTTCATTGTGGGATCACAGAGTTTTTCAAATTCTAAATGATTTTATTTTTCGCTTTGAAGATTTCAGGTTTTGTTGCTATTTTACTTTTTGCACCGAAATTTTCAAGTCTCTGCACTATTTTATTTCGTGCACCGAAGTTTTCAAGACTTTCTGCTATTTTATTTATTGTTCTGAAGTTTTCAAGTCTCTGTTCTATTTTATTTCTTGGTTCGAAGTTTTCAAGACTTCCTGCTATTTTATTTATTGTTCTGAAGTTTTCAAGTCTCTGCTCTATTTTATTTCTTGCTCTGAAGTTTTCAAGTCTCTTTGATATTTTATTTCTTGTTCTGAAGTTTTCAAGACTATTCTCCATTTTATTTCTTCTACTATATTATTTTGTTATTTGATTGGTTTTTAATAAGGATTAAAGGGTACTTTCATATCATGTGTGAATATTATACGCGAAGATTGAAGACATCGATCATCGTGGGATCATCGTGGGATCATCGAGGGATGCATGCGTTAGTTTTAAGTCGATTAAGCTTTAAGTTAGTTTTAAGTAAAGTGTGCTCGTGGGCGGGCGGGTGGGTCCCTGTAAGTGCCTCTCATTCTAACTTGCACTCATCTTCACAACTCTCAATCTTTGTACGCGTTAGCTTGTAGTATACCCAGTTATTTTTTGTCAATCGTTCCGAACCCAAGTGGATCATTGGGGGTTCATAGCGCTGTGAACACGCGGCAGAGGTGAGCTGCAAGTGCTGGTGTAGCACCAGGGACACATCTCTGCGGGGCCGATCGATTGATGAACCATCTCGATCTGCCGCCTCACGGCAGGGGTCTCCTCTCTGCGGTCAGACTTGCTTCAAACGCAAGCGGGGAGAAATGGGAGACCCTCCGCGGATGTGTCACTCGTTCTTGCCAGTATTTTCGGTTCATCTCTGTCTCGTGGTTCACGTAAGTCACTATGGACTACCCTTTGACCCATGGAAGGCGAGGTTCACTTGGCGAAAAATACTGATCCCCTTTTTTCACAGAAAGTTCTTCCAACTTTCTTTTCTTTTTGTAGAAAGTTCTTCTAACTTTCTTTGCTTGTTGGCGGAAAGTTCTTCTAACTTTCTTCCCTTTGCTTTTTGAATTCGTCATAGATCATATGAGTGCAATCTTAGAATGAGAGGTACCATGCGGCGTTTAGAATAAGTTAAGCGTATGTGTGTGGCATGCCATACGATTAGTATTAAGTTAATGTATGTGTGTGTGTGTGTGTGATACAAGTGTTTTACTGGATTGTGGTAAAGAACTTGTATATGCGAGCGTGTGAGCTAAGTAGAGTCAGAACTCATTTATCCTTCTGATAAATGAGGTTGTATTTGGAGGGTGGAAGGGATTTGGAGTTAGGGTGGGTCACTATCGTAGCAACCTCCACGTGGTGTGACCTGGTAATCGATATAGTTTTCTAAACATTTTTTAAAAAATGGACTTTAGAAAACGATATCGAGCTGATAGCTACGAATTAAATTATAATTTCATTTGCTTTACATTTTGGATCAAATAAGCATCTATTACAAGTTCCATACTTATCCAAATTTAGAAAATTTACAAATCTTATAATAAAACGCAAATCTTTGCAAAATTAGATGAGCAAAACTACTTTCATGTCAATCTCAAATAATTTGAAATATATTTTAATAAATTTTCTGTACATTACTAATATTATCTTTTCAGGTATTTTTATCAATTTTACGGCGTGGAAAAGTTAAGAAAGAAAAGAATATACCAAAATGATTGCTCTACAAAATATATTTGGAGGTATGTATTGGGAATGGGTATTACAAATAACTTATAGAAAATTTATTTCCCAAAAAAACTTTATTTCACAAGAAATTACAGATGAATATGTTACAGAGATATGACAAAATATTTAATGACTGGTGAATATGCATGTTCAAACTGCTCCTTTTTGACCGCCATACTTCTACACTATGCGCATGCGCACCCACGCTTCTTTTGATTTGGGCATTTAATTTGGTTGTGTCTTCTGTCTCTCTCTAAGAGGTAAGTTTCCTTGTCTAGTTTCGCTTCTTGATATATCTACTCTTTGATAATACTGCTTGCAGTTAAATGACAGTGGCAGCACTGTGTTTTATGGCGGGCGTTTTTAAAAGTGTGCCATTCTGCAATCTTTCAGGATGCATCCATCAACAAAATTGATCAATTAACTTCTGTTTTAACATGTAAGAAAAGATATATATATTCTTCTAATTTACAAGGAGTATTTCTAAAGAAAAAGATTTCCTTTTTATCTGACATCGTCGATAACTTTCAGAAGTACCGCCATACTACGTAGAGGGCGCAACGAGTCTACGCAAACGAGACTGCAGTACTCGTCGGTATTTCAGTGCGGGTGAGCTGAAGTGTCATAAGGTGATCAGTCTACTGTGCATCTCGTTCGTGGTGACATCGCTGTTGCTCAGTGAACGTCGTTGCTCGCGTTGGAACGGTTTGTGCTGTGATGTTTGTTGGTTCAAATACGAGTCGATCTTGGACGCGCAATTCGGCAGGAACGAATTACCGCGTGTTTATACAGCGTTCTAACGAACACACAACGAGGACAAGAATGTCGATCAAGGAGTGGATCGGTGAACGTTAGATGCGAAGACATTTTGGACGAATCTGGACAGGCGACACTCGAGGGAAAGGCTGTGAAATATCCTGGCGCCAAATCGCGAGGGGGTAAGTGAATTCCTTAAAATGGCACAGATTAAAGTTAAGGTTAGGTCCTTTCAACAAATTTTGTCAAACCATAAACATTTATTTCCCATAATTTTATCGCGTTACAATCTTATAAGAAATGTCACCCGGAATGCAATTTCGTATTGCATAATTGGCGCGTTAAATAACAACGAGACAGTTTGATATCCGTTGAAAACTGTAAGGTTTTAAGTAATTGCATATTGTATACCGTTACCGAAGTTATGCCGTGCATAACGTTGTTATATAAACAAAAAGGGAAACTAACATTCGCGATTGCGATATGATTAATCCTGACGCTGCGCTGTAGTGGTTTATGACATATTGTTGAGCTTTCGTTTCCATGTACAGGTGCATGTGTTCATATTAACTTCTTGAATTTCAAAACTTATATTGCAAATATATTTTGTTTGCATACATCAAATAACAAATTTTCGAAGGCATACAATAATGTACGTGATTATGTTGTCACACTTTAAGTAATGAATTACGAGTGCAATTAAACTTACACGTACAATACTTCCTGTCTCCGATCTTGATTACGAGTCGTCAGCATTCTTGACTGAAAGCGATTGTTTTTATTCCACTGCGCTTTATCAACGAGTAAGATGATATCTGTAGAAAAGCTGAAGGTCTCGAAATTTAATCTTACATATATGCATTATGTAGACGTAAAGTCGAATGGTTTATAATTTACTATTATCGTAATACACTATTATGAAATATAACGTAAACAAAATTTCCAGATAATAATCGTATTATTTGTTTTATCTCGATTGAAACTTTTCAGGGAAAGCTATATTTTCGCACTCTCACTTGTGCAAGAGGAAAGTGATGCGTTAAGTTCGATGACTTCCATTGACATAATAGTTTCGAATTACATCACAATCGTCGCAATGTTTGAAATATATTACTGATAAAGTTTAATTAGTAAAGTAAAGACTCCGATTAAAAATAAAGAGGTCAACAAATTATTCGACGTATATAATTTAGAATTGATGAATGAGTATGCGATATATTTTTGTAGTTCGATTTGTATTTCAACGTGCTTTCTCTACGCGTTGCGTCTTCACGCATCGCTCTAAGGCGACATGTTGCTTAGCGTGTTTCAACGTGTTGTTTCGCCTCGCGTTATTTAGCCACGTGCCATATCCCAAGTGCAGTTCCGTTGCATTTCAACACGTTGCATCTCACCGCGTATAATTTCAACACGTTGTATTTCAACACGTTGCGTTTCAATCAGATAATATCGCAAGTGTCATGACGTGTGTATACATGGTACAACGCGTGTACGTTGCGTACCTTTGTTAGGTCGTGAAATGCACACGCCGCGTGTGTATCGCAGACGATTTTGGCTCAATGCTCAACAATATATTCACAAAGTGGCTGCTACTCATGAATTCGTCTCCGACCGACCAATTGGACGACTCGCGATCTATAGTAAATATCCGGCTACTATTATTAAGTTTGTCCTTAACGATCGTTACGGGTATCGTCTCGCTACCATTAGCTGTCGTCGTACGAATGGCACCGGACCCGTTTACGGAGTCCGCGAACCTATCAGTTAGTGATCTTGTGTCCGTGTGTTTACGTCATTCCTTTTAAGTGGCTCCAGGATCGGAAGTCTCTCGGGATTATATAGCTTTTTCGACGACATCCTGGGGGAATCGTGTCGTAACGATCCTGTGTAGGTAAGCTCTCGATAACGTGTACGAATCGTGTCACGATATATTAGAAGTAAAACGCTGAACACGATAACATCGATTCGTGATCGAATATCGAGTTTTATCGTGGCCATCACGATCAGAAATTGAAATATTATATGTCTTCGATTATCTGACAATCACATTGAGAAGGTTATATTTTTAGAGCCGTTTGGCAAGATACGCATAGGTGCATCTTCGCGTTTCTAACCGATCTTCCGGATGAATCATTTCGATATACCTGCGTTTCGGAAAACCGGGTGGCATTACACGGGACAACACTTTCTTGAATGATGCTAATAAGAACGCTTTGGGCACCACTGCCAAAATGTGCTAGGCCAAATCATAATTCTTGCAGTTATTCAATTGATGACCTTTTGAAAAGTTCAAAGAGGAATAAAATTAATATTGGTTTGAAACGCGAAGTCTGAATCAAGCTAAATAATACATGTAAAGTTATCGTGATGGGATTCCTTGAATTGATAAATGTTTATCATTCCCAGGAGATCAAAATTCGTTCAGGTTGTTGTTCATAGTTACGAGACCTGTATCAATAAATAATGTAGTACCGTCCAACAGGTACACTTAGCCAGCGTTCGCGCTCATTACCGCGTCATTGTTTTACTCGCATAACGCATTATACATACGTGATTAACTTATATGTATATCATATAATTTGTCATATCGAACGCCAACGCCCAGCTAGATAAGGGATCGATCTACCTATACGAAATTAAGAGTGGAGCGTTTTAAGATAATTAGTTTCGAACATTATTTGCTTGCGTTACCAAATGTGGTAATCTTGTAACGCCCGAATATATTGATACAGACAGATGGGCGATCTTTTGCAATAGCATTATCGGGAAATATCGAAGGAATAATTTATATTTTTACGGATGATTTCAAGTTGAATTTCAATTGAAAAAGTATTAAATGTGCTGGAAACTTAAAGTTTGTTATGCAACTTTATTAATGGCAATATAGTAAAAGATGCACTGAATGATTAAGGAAACTTTAAGCAATTTAATATATTGCCAATTTCAAAAGTTTACTGTCTTTATATCGCAAGCGGCAATATAACAAGAGTGTATTGAATAATTTAAAAATTAAGAAACTTTGATCAATCTGATATATTGCCAAATCCATGAAGTTTGCTGTCTTTATAATCTTGTTGATGGCAATATAACAAGAGTCTACTTATGATTTCATAATTAACAAAACTTGATAGCCAACACAGTATATTGTTAACTCCCACAATTTACTGTCTCTGCAATATCGTAAGTGGCAATATAACAAGAGTTTACTGAATAATCTCAAAATTAAGAAACTTTAACCAATCTGATATATTGCCAAATCCATGAAGTTTGCTGTCTTTATAATCTTGTTTTCGGCAATATAACGAGAGTCTACTTTATGATTTCATAATTAATAAAACTTATTAGCCAACACAATATATTGTCAACTCCCACAATTTACTGTCTCTGCAATATCGTAAGTGGCAATATACCAAGAGTCTACTAAATAATTTCAAAATTAAGAAAACATTGACCATCTAGGTATATTGCCAACATTAGGAATTTACTACGTCTACAATATTGTCAATGGCAATATACCAAGAGTCAACTGAATAATCTCAAAATTAAGAAAACTTTGACCCTCTAGGTATATTGCCAACATTAGGAATTTACTACGTCTACAATATTATCAATGGCAATATAACAAGAGTCAACTGAATAATCTCAAAATTAAGAAAACTTTGACCCTCTAGGTATATTGCCAACATTAGGAATTTACTACGTCTGCAATATTGTCAATGGCAATATAACAAGAGTCTACTGAATAATCTCAAAATTAAGAAAACTTTGACCATCTAGGTATATTGCCAACATTAGGAATTTACTACGTCTGCAATATTGTCAATGGCAATATACCAAGAGTCTACTGAATAATTTCAAAATTAAGAAAACTTTGACCATCTAGGTATATTGCCAACATTAGGAATTTACTACGTCTACAATATTGTCAATGGCAATATAACAAGAGTCTACTGAATAATTTCAAAATTAAGAAAATGTTGACCAAACCATATACAGCCAACTCCAAGAATGACAATTCTTGATATTATTTTGCAATCTTGCCAGTGGCGATATAACAAGAGCGTCCTTATCTCAGTAATACAAAAAATTAGCGAAATTAAATGCTTCCTAATGAAATCGTATAAAAGCAGTAATACATCACAGGTTGATTCTTACGTAAATATAAACATGTACAATTTCCTGATTGGTTATCTTATCAATATAATAATTGACTGTCGTCGAAGCCGCATTGTTACCTTTCAAATTATAATTGCAAAGTTTCCGTTGGCCACGGCGAGTAACGGCAAGGTTTCGTATAACCAGCCAAGTAGGCTTATTATTCGCATCCTTCGTCTCGTTTTACCTCTCTTTTAGGATCACCATACGGCGTATTATACGCGACGTACCTACTCGAATTTGCATCTTTGTTCAGTGAAGTAGCACGCTGCACGTCGTTGCACTTACCGGAGAATGTTCAGTGTTATGCCGGTGCACGCCCACGCATGCACGCCAGATAAAACGATGGCATATGTTCGTTGAACGTTACCGGAAAGTGGGACACTCTTGGCTGACCATGAATTTCTTGTTAAGCTTCGAAGATTTATGGTTAAGCGTCCTATCGTGTTGCCTGGAATCTAAATAGAGGATTAATTTCAATGACTCCGCATTCGCCATTTTGGAACTAATTTATGTCGAATATGTCGTACAAGGGGTGTAGGAACTTGTAATTTGTACACCAGTTATTTTTACTTTTAACCATATACGGTAGTGTATTAACAGATTAAATAGAAGTGTCTCTAGAAAGGGAGAACTTGTTAGGCTCTCCGTAAGTTTCTTTGCATTCACAGATTCAAAACTTTGAAGTCGAATGTCCCAGAGCAGAACTTGTCTCAGTACAAAAATTCTAAAGTTCCAAAGTACCAAAGTTTCAATATTTGTCTTTAAAAGTGTTATGCCACAAAGGTAAATTTCTATGCGGCATTCGTATCATGTAAATCGATAATTCTCACCTTCGTCGCGGGCCACCGGTTGAGGACCGCTGTACAAAAGTAAATCTGATGATCGATGGACACTATCCAATTGCCCGACACAGATCGATACAGTTCTGAAACTCAATTCCGTGACGAAATTGGAATGTCGTGTTGATTGTTCGTTGAGCAAAGTTATCGGGACTTCACCGTTGTGCATTGTGTTCAGCTCATAGCGCCGTTGATGTGTAACAAACGGCTATAATATCGCGGTTACACGACACTGAAATTCTTCGTAACGTGTGTATTTTAACGATCGCCTCGCGCTACAAAATTATTGCAACGGTACTGTGCGATCACTGGATTTCAGTATTATACACTGGATTTCAAATATCGATTATATTTCTTTACGTCGCTGTTATTATCAAATTATGCAAATTTGTTGGTAGTAAAAAAAGTTATTTCTTAAATTACCGATTTCACTAATCATGGTTCGCTGGTAACGCTAAAAAGCGGATCGATTACTATTCCGTTTATGTACCGACGATTCGACACGCGATATCGAGTGCTCTGAATCTTTGCGTGATCTCGGATATAATAGCGCTGATCGCTCACGCGATATTGAACGTATGGCCTTTATATGTTCATGCATTTCGAGTGCTTTGAACTTTGAGTCATTATAGATTTTTGTGCTCATAGGTTTGGAGTGCTTTGAAATTTGAGTACTCGTAGATTTCGAGTACTATAAATTTTGAGTGCTCATAGGTTTCGAGTGCTTCAAGTTTTTAACGCTCATAGATTTTGAGTGCGTTTGAATTTCGAGCACTCATAGATTTCGAGTGCCGCAAAGTTTGAACGCTCATAGATTTTGAGTGCGTTGGAACTTTGAGCGCTTATAGATTTCTAGTGCCGCAAATTTTGAGCGCTCATAGAATTTGAGTGCGTTGGAACTTTGAGTATTCATAGATTTCGAGTGCCTCAAATTTTCGGCGCTTTTAGATTTTCAATGTGTTGGAATTTTGAACACTCATAGAGTTTGAATTCCTCAAATTTTGAACATTTATAAATTTTGAGCACGTTGGAATTTTGAGTACTCATAGATTTCAAGTGCCTTGAATTTTGAGCATTCATAAATTTTGAGTACGTTGAAATTTTGAGTTCTTATAGATTTTAAGTGTCTTGAATTTTGAGCATTCATAAATTTTGAGTTCGCTGAAATTGTTATTATTCGCAGATTTTAAGTGTCTTGAATTTTGAGCATTCATAAATTTTGAGTACGTTGAAATTTTGACTTCTTATAGATTTCAAGTGCCTTGAATTTTGAGCATTCATAAATTCTGAGTACGTTGAAATTTTGACTTCTTATAGAGTTCAAGTGCCTTGAATTTTGAGCATTCATAAATTTTGAGTTCGTTGAAATTGTTATTATTCGCAGATTTTAAGTGTCTTAAATTTTGAGCATTCATAAATTTTGAGCGTGTTTGAATTTTCAGTACTCATAGATATCAAGTACCTTGAATTTTGAATATTCATAAATTTTGAGCGCGTTAAAATTTGAATGTTCAAAGGGTTTGAATGTCTTGAGCTTTGAATATTCATAAAAGTCATCTCTCTTAAGTTTTGAGCGTTCATGAATTTCCTGAAGCTCGAAAAATACTCCTAGATTTCAAGTACTCTTCTTAGGCACTTTGGACTTCCGACTATAATGAAAGTATGAGTTCCATGAGCCTTAAAGTGCTCCCGAAATGCAAGTGTCATTAAATACTCTAGAAATTCGAATCCTTGAACTTTGAGTGCTCTGAGATTTCGTGCACCATGAATTTTTGAGTGCCCTCGGGCGTCGAATGCCCTAGAATTTCAAGTGACTTTGAGTGGCCTAAGATTTCGAATGACCCAGAATTTCCAGCGTCCTAATATTTCCAGTGCCCTAAAATTCAACGTCGAACGCGATACTAAGTGCTCCGAAGTTTTCATTGCTCCCAAGCTTATCGTGAACGATACCGAGATACGAAGCGATCGTTAATGATCGCATTAACGCCGTTTATCTCGTTAATTCTATTTAAATCGTATTTTAAGCTTTGCCGTAATTCGTGTAATTGCTCGGTTAAGTGAATAAACCAGGTTTTTTTGATTCAAAGATGTTTCCCCCGTATCGACATTCGTTGTGCACGTGCATCGGTTACATAACTCGCACGATGCACTCACGTCTGCGTTCGTACGTGATTCTATTTTCGGTAGGGATGCGTGTCGTTGTCGAAACGTTGATCGACGGGCAACAATATTTATTCGCGGCTGAAACGCGGCCAATCAATTTATGTGGACGCTCGAAAAAGGTGCCGAACGTGGTCGAACGACATGTGGCTCACCCCCGCATCTTGTCATTGAACTTCAACATCCCTCGTAAAAACACGAATTACTTGTCCACTTTTATTAACCCCATCCCGTGCGATTTATTTAACAGATGCGTCAGTCAAGACTAACTATAAAGAGCTATAACAATAAAACGAACAAAGAAAATTAAAATGTGAGTATTTTATATTCAGGGATCCTTGATAATGCAACCTAAATTGGACCTAAATTTCAAGTTGAAGAATGTTCAAAGTTTGAGTATGGTTTGTCACATTTGAGCTGTAAGTGCGCAACCAGTGAGCCTCGTCAAAGTACGGGACCGGGTTAAAACGATAATAGTAAATATTAATAACACGAGAAAAGAAAAATGACAGCATCGATAAACGATACACTGCAACAGTTGTACATCAAAACAAAAGATTAACGCGGACAGCTTAAATGGACACGAGTCGTTTTCGTAACGATTACAATCGCCAAAATCTGTGCATGTATCTTTCCAGTATCGTTCAATTGATTTCGCCGTCAACTGAAACGACCGGGGATTCAGTCAACAAACGTATCACGACGAGGCTCTTTGTTTTAATCTGAAAGAACGACTGACACTTGTTCCATAACTCGAAGGACATTTCTCGGAAACGTACGTCCGTATGGTCAATTGCACAGTTGACTTTTGGCCCTTACCGCACTCTGTGCGACGCATACGATATAGCATATACCTTCGTTAATAAGAGGAGGCGGTTAAAATTACCTATTACGTGTACGCTTGTTTTCTGTATGTAGTTTCGGTCCGCAGTCTTCATCGCACGATTCATTTTTCATTTATAAAATGGAATCATACTTTAACCCTTTGCACTCGAGGGGTGACTCTCAGTCAGCATTTTGTTTAATACAATAATTTTAAGTAAGCATTTTTTAATTGATTCTATAACATGACACGTGTGATACATAAACATAGTGAAACAAATAATAGTGGAAATTATTAGTAAAGAAATAATAACCTTAAGAAAATTCATTTAACTTTTTAACTAAGTTTTAAAGTTGCTGTTTGTAAACAGTTAAATTACCTTCGAGTGCAAAGGGTTGAAAGGATTATGTTTATTTAGTTTAAATGGTTGTAACCCGTTTTCACTCCAAAAAATGACAATAGGCTAGAATTCATATCTGCAAGTATGATAATCGAACGATAACGAGTCGAATAAAAACCGCGAAGGTTTTTCTTGGTTTCACGGTTTGTTTTCCCTGCATCTGAATATGCACGCTTTCCACGGTTTCTCACTCTGTTTTCTGCGTTATTAACCCTCTTCTTTCGCCACGTCCTCGCTCGAAGCCGACCGAGTACTGTCGAGTGCGCCGTCTTCTAATGGCGTGCACTCGAGAGCACCGACAATCTTAACACGTGGACGAGTTCTAAAAGGAGGAAAAAGAACGAGGGAATGAAGAAAGAAAAGCATGGCACATGTATATGTATGTGGAAAACTCGACACCGTTGTGTCCACTGTGCTTGCTCGTTACGCTTCTTATCGGTGTTCCGTCAATTTTGGTTAATCTTCTGTGTTTAAGATTGTTGATAAAGAATACGTTGATCTCTCTTTTCCTTCTTTTCGATGAGGTTTCCGGCGTCGTTAACATGGAAAATTACTGGTCACGTTACTGATTACAGGGGATGTAAGGGATATGTGGATAGATATGATAGGGACACCATGGATTTGGAAGTATAAGGATTGAAGGACATAGGACTGTAGGACTATAGGACTGGAGGACTAGAGGACTAGAGAACTATAGGGTTATTGGTAGTCGGGAACATGAGATGTGAAGATATAGGGATTCGCAATAGTTCGCAGAGTCTCGGAGATATAAGGATTTGGGGGTGTAGGGAGCTAAGGACATAGATATTCATTTTATAGGAATTTTAGGGTATAGAAATTTGGGGATGTGGTGATCCAGTTTATAGAGATTTGAAGATCCACGATTTGGGAATGTAGTGATCCAGTTTATAGAGATTTGAGAATCCTTGATTTGGGGATATAGTGATCAAGTTTATAGAGATTTGGGATTCCAAGGGTTTGGGCATGTGGTGATGCAGTTTATAGAGATTTGGAGATGTAGTGACTCCATTTATAGAGATTTGGGGATGTAGTGACTCCGTTTATAGAGATTTGGAGATCCACGATTTGGGGATGTGGTGACCGAACTTATAAAGATTTGGAGATCCACGATTTGGGGATGTAGTAATCTAGTTTATAGAGATTTGGGAATCCACGGCTTGGGGATGTAGTGATCCTGTTCATAGGATTTTGGAATATAGGAATTTGGAGATTCGTGGTTGGAAATATAAGGACTTGAAGGTTTAGGGACCTGGACATAGATATTTGTGGATTCATAATGTAGAGATATCTACATATGTAAATATGTATGTAGTTTATAGAATACAAGAGTACAAGGTCTGAGGAAAAGTCTGAGGATTTGCAGACTTATGGATGTAGAGATCTAAGGATCTTAAGGTTCAGGTTTATAAGGATTTGCTGATGTAGAAATCTATGAACGTTGAATTGTATGCATGTAGGCACCTAAGGATCTAAGAAATGAAGGGTAGAAGTATCACTGTACTTTGTAAATATTCGTAGATATAGAAATCTTAAGAATTTATTATCTAAGTACATAAAATCTGAAGACACATGAATTTAATTTTATATAAATTTGAATACATCCAGTACATTTGACCTGAACCGAAAATGCCTCCAACCTTTTACACAAGTATATCCTACATCATGTACGACATAACAAACACCCTATATATGAATTCTAACTGTAAAAATGGCACGTAAATGCCACAAGGATAAAATGTCGCGGCTTAATATAGATAAGGAACGATCAACTACCGTGGTTATCTGTTCCTTTTCATTACGTATGCGGATAAGATATTAAATTGTTTTGAGCGGTAGTGTACATTCTTTTCCACACTCGGTCGCAGAAAATATGAAACGCTCGTGTGCGCTTATGGCGAGGCGGACGAAAAAAGGGGGTTAATTAGTGTACAAAGGCCGACTGGGTTACACGAAACAAGGAAATATGCTCCCTCCTGTTTAGAATGACTCTAACAGGATGATTACAATAAGAAATGTAGATCGTGAATTAGTTTTTTAAGAGTCCTTTACGTCTTCAGACGCGATGACGCCATTAAACAAATCATTTAATTGCATACTCTCTCCTTGATCCGTCTGTAATTATACTCGAGCAATCTGCGTTATGAGCCGATAATAATCACGAGTCCTTGGCAATATCAGAATTCTGAATCTTCCGAGTGGATGTAACATCACAAGCTTAAACATCGATCGATGTTGAATAAATTTCAAGCGCCCCAAGAAGTTGAGGCTGAAATTCAGGTTATTATAACGGACGCAAACAGGCAACCGGTATTCTTTTATTATTATTTCGCTCACGCGAAAGAATGGCGATTCTGTTTTGTGTTATTTTCATTAAGGAAAGAAAATACGGAAATGCCTAGGTTGTCCGAGGACTATAACTATGCTTTCATTGTTCTAAAAACGGATAAAGGTATTCCGGAGCGTGCACAAACTTTGGTGTACTTGTTGACGAAAAACGAAGAAAATATTAGACGAAATATTTTCACCCTTTTCATATGCACCGCTCGGTTTAACGTGAGTAAAAATTTTTAAACTAAATTTATAATCTTATGTAGACTTAGTAATGTGGACAATATGGCAGCTAGTAGTAGAATAACAACTTCAAAGAAAATTTGTTCAATTTTCCTTTTGGAGAGTTTTAAAACTGTTATCTGCAATCAGGTAAAATATCTTGAAGTACAAAGAGTTAACTTGCGAAAAATTTCATTTCTAACAGAACTACCAAATGACAGCTTATCTTACGTTGTACAGTTGTCTCGAAATGCACTCCTAGAAGAATGTTCCACGTTTCTTGGATATTTGAGATTCATTCGAAATAATTGTACGAGGACGATCCGTTATAAGTGGCAGCGCGAATAATATATGATCCCGTGTCATTGTACGTCGCAACAGGATCCTAACGGATGCAATTATCGCGATTATGTAATACAATAGGGAAACAAAATGAAAGGACACTTCACGGTTCATTGGCACGAGCAAGTATTCTTATTGCATTCCAATGACAGGGTAGCTCCGGGATAGTGTTACCGCGACCACACAAGCTACAACTCCTTGATAACGCACTGATAAACGTTGCGCAAACTGGTACCCACAATTATGCTCACCTTGCGTCATATAACCTAATCGCTCATCTCATCTTACCTCAGTAGAACCAGTTCTCAGAAATCAATTAGTTCAATTAATTTTTTTTCGTACGCAGAAATGTAATCCACAAATCTTTGACGAACCTAATCTAACGTAACCCTTTATGATGCTAATTTAACCTAATCCTTAATGATGTTAAACTAACCTAACACCTTATGATGTTCATCTAACCTACCCCTTAATGATGTTAACCTCGCCTACCACCTTATGATGCTAATCTAACCTAACCCTTTTATTCTAACCTTAACATGACCTAACCTAACCAATTATAACTCTAACTTCACCTAACCTATATCCTTAATCCAACCTAACCCTTTTATTCTAACCTTAACATGACCTAATCTAATCAATTATAACTCTAACTTCATCTAACTTATATCCTTAATCCAACCTAACCCTTTTATTCTAATCTTAACATGACCTAATCTAACCAGTTTTAACTCTAACTTCACCTAACCTATATCCTTAATCCAACCTAACCCTTTTATTCTAATCTTAACATGACCTAATCTAACCAGTTATAACTCTAACTTCACCTAACCTATATCCTTAATCCAACCTAACCCTTTTATTCTAATCTTAACATGATCTAATCTAACCAGTCATAACTCTAACTTCACCTAACCTATATCCTTAATCCAACCTAACCCTTATCTAACCCATTATGATCCTGAACTACCCTAACCTATATAATTTCAATCTAACCTAACTTATTGTAATTCTAATACAACCTAACATGACTTAACAGATTTTAATGATGTAACCTAACATAAGTAACATAATTTAATATTTTTACTCTAATTTAACCACAATCTAGTCCTAACCTAATCTAACTATATTTGAATATGAAAACTTGACCTAACCTTACATGGTGTATTAGGTTAATACCTAATTTTATCACATACCGAATTAATTTACTAGTAGTACTCTAATTCAGTAAAATGAAAATTTTTACTCATAATGTATCATAATCTCATAATTAATCGCAAGTTTCACTGTTATACAATTCGAGGACGTTGCCAGGTGTGTTTTCACGTTCAATTCACGCTAGAGTACCCTCCGTACACCTTTCTATCGAATTTCCCCTATAATTGGGTATTGTCGCTCGCGAGACATTCACGAACAGACAAAAGGATCCAATTAAATTAGGAAGCGATTAATAGCTCACGTGAGTGCTTCTCACGTGGTCCGTTTAATCGAAGTTTAACGAGCGCTGCTAGCGAAAAACGTTTACGACGCTTGGACGAGGAAGGAGAATCCGAAGTCCTTGTGGCGAAGCGAGTGCATCGGTAGGCGCGATAATTAGCGTCGCGATTATCCGCAACGAAAATTGCTCTTCCATCAAACGACACGAATAACTGACGTATAAACGATGACATAACATCAGTAGACTGTACAATCAATCTGGTTATTTTTCATTGACCACCCGATGAAACGAAGTTTTGGCCCACATTTCCAACAATCGAGTACTTACGTAAAAATTGTTACACCTCATGAATATTTTTAATCGCCTCGGAATTAAATTAATTGCTTCCTCTTCGCCGGTGAATCGTGAGAAAATCATTTCTGTGCGCGCTTCTACAGTCTGAGAAGAAAACTTCGACTTTACTTTTATTCAGACTATCAACATAATATTATGTAAGAACGAAGTCAAATATTTTTGTCGATTTGATCATCGCTTTATTGGAACCATCATCGAGATCTACTCGTAGTTTTATTAATATATAGTTCAGAATAAAAATAATTATTTATTGACGAATTTAATATTGAATGCGATATCGAGTGTATCCAGTAACGATCAGTACATCAAGCACTAGTAAACCTATTAAATATCCCTATCTTCCCGAATTAAAAATGTGCTCGAAACGTTCAAGTTCAGTGATCCATGAGCGAAGGCCACATTCGAAGCTCGTAAAATCTGCAAATTACAGTTAAATGGAAGTCAAGAGAGGATGCTCGAAATGGTGACGTCCATCTGCTATATCGACGCATCGATAAAATACAAGGCTACCGAAATAGTTCGAGAGGCGAACTCCGTCGAATCAACGATTCTAAAAATACGAGATAACTGCCTACTGACGGACCGCTGTGTTTTTGCCAATTTTCAGCGCCCCAGGAGTAAAAGTAATTTACAGGTGTTTTGATACACATCTCTCGATTACAGAGCGAGTTTCATTAAATCTGTTACCGAGATTTCACGGCGGTATGTTACGTGGATACATCCTTCGAGATGAAATAGACGCTGACACGTCTTCGGCGAAATGAAAACATGAGATGATCGATGCATTTGACTTGCAGATCGTTAAGATAGAATTTACGCGAAACGGAGAAGAATAATAACCATGAAACCAGAAGCAGTTATGTAAATCTCATTGTATACGTTGCAATTTATAGGTTTGCAGAAAATAATGATATTTATGCGAAATATATATGTATAAATATGTTATCGGGATTTCCAGACTAATAAGAACAATTGCGAGGGAGAATCTTGGTTGATTTATTGGCGCGGTGGATGAGTATCTGCCTGCTAATCTGAGGTTCATCAGTTCGAATCCTTACGGGAGAACCGCCTCCCGTTGCTTTTTTCCGCATTTTCTTCTAATTACGAAATATATCATTTATTTCATCTTTATATCAGTTACGACATTTTCCGATAAAATAAATTAATGTCTTCTCAAAGTCTCAAAATTATTAAAATTTCCCATTATTATAAAATTTCTCAATTTTCTCTCCCATAGTCTTCAAAATTAAAATCTCCAAATTTTCCAACGTGCTTCCCAAAACTTCCCAAGCATCCCAAAACGTCAAAATTGAAATATTGCCAATGATTCAGTCTAATTTTCACCAATCTTTCCAAAATTCCGAAGTTGCAAAACAACATTTACTTTCAACAATGATTACAACAGCAAGCGTTGATGACAACAAGCGATGACATTGAAAAGGAAACTCTTATTTTCAGCGTACAACATATCTGCAATTAAGTCCCCCGATAAACGCAACGAAATCTCGGTCACGTCGTGCAGTAAACAATTACCGCATGCCGCTTGATTACAAACATTTCAGAACAGCAGTTGCGCGCGAATCGATCGTGTTATTCGTTTCGGGGTGATTTTATTCGTATTACAAGACTTTGGCCACTATTTATCATTCTCGTTTTGATTTTCAAGCTTCTAGCGCGTGCCAGCGCTCGTAACATTTTACACAACCTTACTGCCCACCAGTCACGCAATTTACAAGTGAAACGAGATGCGTGTTCGATCGGAACTTTTAGGGAACGTTATGCGTCAGTGTGAAACCAATGTAAGAAATTCGGCACAACTTTCGCTGAGCGTTGTAAATAATTTCGCAACATCGGAAACAACAAATTGTTAAGAATTTGCTTATGCACGACGTTACCATTTGTTTACATAAACAGAATGATGTGTGCAATTAAATTTGTTGATCGAGCGAACGCGCCAGGAAAATTTCTGCTATTGGGCGAATGCGTACAAAGGGGATTTGTCAACAGATATGCATTTTAATTTTGGAGTAGGGTCATTTAAGATGATTACCCGAATATGGAGAATTTCAGAGACTTAGAGAAAGGTCATAGACCTTGGGAATTTGACCTGAGGACTAAAATATGAAATTGCAAGTTTCCTAAGTTGGAAAATATAATAATTCCAAATTCTAAATCTTGATTAAAAAAATGTAGAGATGCACTCGGTTAGGTTAGCTCGGTAATTTGTTAAAGTCGTGTCAAAGCGTCAGCCTTAGAGGTCTACATGGACAGTGAATGACGGGCAACAAACAGTGACGTCACAAGGGGTAAACAAAGGCGGGTAATAAACTGCGAGATCGATCAATTAATAATGATACAAGTAGATGTTTGGTAACGGTAGCCTCAGATCGATCATATGTCAGAGAACCTCTTAACCTTATTTCGTGTAAGAATAATTCAGCGGCGCGTTACCTGGGGGGACGACTAAGAAGTGGAGAGGTCCATTCTGTTTTCTCCTTGAGCGTCGAGGCGCTCTACGAGTCAGTCGATGTTTGTTCGTCCGTCGGTAAAGGTGTTATACACGTCGTCCGTTGGATCGAAAACGAACGTCGTTTCGGTGCTAGAACAATTCGCGTGCACTTTGCACATATTTTACGATTAAGTCAGTGCGCTACTTGCCTCGAAACGGGACGGTCGCTATTCCACGTTCCGTTTTTAAATATCCGAATATTGCTAAAATTGCTTTTTCGGGGTAGTGTTAAAATAGTTGCAAATTGGAATAAAATTTGATAGGATTTATGTGGGAAGATTATACGTTTTTATCGCAGACTGTGTGAACGTTCTGTACGGTTCGGAACGGTTGAATGGACCGTGTAAAAGTTCACCGTTACTCGTCGCTGTGGAAATTCTGGAATTAGGCTTTTTAACGAAGCGTGTATCGACTATTAAACAGCCTTCGAGCCCTAGAGGACTGGTACCGTGAACTTTCTAGGGAAAATGGCGACGTAGGGAAATGAGGAATTACTAGGTTCTTTGATGGAACGTTTTGAAACTTATTTGAAAATTTATTAATTTGGAAACTTGAGAATTTTGAAGATTGAAAATATACCTGGTCCAAGTGGAAGACATGACAATTACAGATTACATTATCTAACGAAAATAAAATTCTTTTACATCGAGGGTTAAAAAAGAATTCCTTTATACAGAAAATATCCATCATTCGAAGAAACCTTCGATGATAAATAAAGAATTCGAAATTATCAAATGAATCGCACAGAGCCGTGCGAAACGAGAGGAAACATAATAATCTTGTCATTGAAAATTACCGTTTTGTCATCGTCAAGGAGAAGCTACTCTGATTTCCCAGAAAATTCGTGTCGCCGGAAGTGACCGTGAAAACGTGCCAGATTTTGATTGTTCGTGGAAAAAGGTGAACGAGGCGGTTCAGGACGCGTGTGATTTTTCAATGGGAAAAAGGAGTGAAGTCAAAGGACGGAAAAATGATCACCGTGCCGATATCCGCTTCCAGTCCTTACATGAAGGTTACGTCCTACAGCGATACAAGCGCTATTGGCAAAAAGCCTGCAGTGAGTAGATCGAGAAACCATTTAAACTCTACATTTTTTTTTCTTCATCTTCACGCTGTGTGAACGCGTTTCTTTGCTTTTTGCTCGTTGCAGCTGCAAGAACGTGAATGACAAAAACAAACTGAACGTCAGTTTAAGATCTCGGTAGCAGAGTATATTTATAGAAAATTACCAGAATTAAGATCGTCAGCTAGAAAATCTCTGATATTGATATTACAATTAATTTTTAAGAATGCATAGTGATATTAAGTTTCTTGGTGTAACTATGAAATAGGGACTTCGAAATTCCCTAGGTTCAAAAATTCTCTAGATTTCGAGTTTCTTGTCGTTGCAAATTTCAAAGATTCCGAATTGCCCTAGTGATCGAATTTCCTAGACCACGAATTCCCTAGATTCAAAATTCTCCAGATTTCCAATTCCTCAAATTCTCAAGATCCTGAATTTCTCAAATTCTAAATTTCCTAGATTCCAAAATCCCTAAACTCGAAAATTCTCTAGATCCAAAAATTCTCTAGATTTTGGATTTCTTGGGTTACAAATTTTCTGAATTCCGAATTGCCCAAATGATCGAATTTCCTAGACCACGAATTCTCTAGATTTCATTTCCCTAGATTAAAAATTCCCCAAATTCCCAATTTTCCAGATTCAAAATTCCCTAGATTTAGAATTTCTTGCGTTCCAAATTTCCTAGATTCCAAATTCCCAAGTTACTGAATTTCCTAGATCACAAATTCCCTAGGTTCTAAATTCTCCAAATTCCTAACTTTCCAGATTCCAAATTCCCTAGATTTAGAATTTCTTGCGTTCCAAATTTCCTAGATTTAGAATTTCTTGCGTTCCAAATTTCCTAGATTCCAAATTCCCAAGTTACTGAATTTCCTAGATCACAAATTCCCTAGGTTCTAAATTCTCCAAATTCCTAACTTTCCAGATTCCAAATTCCCTAGATTTAGAATTTCTTGCGTTCCAAATTTCCTAGATTTAGAATTTCTTGCGTTCCAAATTTCCTAGATTCCAAATTCCCAAGTTACTGAATTTCCTAGATCACAAATTCCCTAGGTTCAAAATTCTCCAAATTCCCAATTTTCCAGATTCAAAATTCCCTAGATTTAGAATTTCTTGCGTTCCAAATTTCCTAAATTCCGAATTCCCAAGTTACTGAATTTCCTAGATCACAAATTCCCTAGGTTCAAAATTCTCCAAATTCCCAATTTTCCAGATTCCAAATTCCCTAGATTTAGAATTTCTTGCGTTCCAAATTTCCTAGATTCCAAATTCCCAAGTTACTGAATTTCCTAGATCACAAATTCCCTAGGTTCCAAATTCTCCGGATTTAAACTACCTAGATTCCAAATTTCCCAAATGATCAAATCCTCAAAATTTCCAATGCGTTACATGCCAAATTCCATTCATTCAAAATTCCGAATTCCTTAGATTGAAAATTCTCGAAATTACAATTTTCCCAAATTTCCAATTCCTTATGCTAAGTGTTCAAACATTGAAATGCCACTTGATCATTCCTAGCGATAAAATTAAACTACCACCCCAGACAAAGGTTCTAGTCACATCAGATATCGAGATAATTATATTAATTAGCATGTTTTAAAATTTCGAAATAATGGTTATGGGCAAGTATTTAGCGTTGTATGTCACGGTGAGCGGATCGACCACAAAACACTTACGTCAAACTCGATTCATACTATATTTCATGTTTTACGTAACTTTCACCAAGGTAGAGGTGAAAATGTAAAACACTGTATATTCTTAGACTGTCGGGAAAAGCAACACCGATCTTTGTCCGCGAACCAAGTGAAATATTTGCGAATAAGGGACGTCCGGCGGGAAGTCGACGGTTTTTTACGGAATAATCGGGAACACGGTCAGTAAACGGGCCTCTGGCAGAGAGTTGAAATTCCTGCTGGTTCGTCCGCCGTTGTAAATTTAGATCTCCCGTATACCAGCTTCCACGAACCTCGATGTCTCTCCTAGTCGGTGAACGGAAGCAAAAAGAAAGGGGAAACCAACGTCCAGGCTAGTAAACTTCCTTTCTCGCTTGGTCGCGATCAAACGCAAAAGTCATCTCCGATAAGCTGATAAGGATGAATAATGCCACGATGGAAGCCGAGCAGAAAATATTTGTGACGAAATAATGTAGTATCGGTCATGATAGGAAAACAATTAGTCGACGCATTTAATGCCTCATAAATCAAAATACGACGTCGCGTGTTCGGTCGCCAAGATGTTCTCTCACGCGATATCACGTGATTTTATTCGATGTTCAATTCGTGGTAACTTTGTTCGACGATTGAATTGTAATTCAATTCTAATATACTTTAGTTATGGCACGATTTAATTCCAGCATTAAGGTGTGGGGTGATTAAATCGTAATATACGAAATGTTGAACCCGTATGTTTCTATTTTTTATTCAGTTCAGATCAGACATGTAAATAACACGTATTTCTAGTTCTTACTTAATCCGGTCGCAAAAGACGTCAGATGAAAGGTGAGCAGATTTTGATCAAGAACGCGGTGTAAATTGTCTATTATAAAAAGCGTCATTACAATTAACGAACGTGATCAACAGATCCGAAGGATCAGAGCACAGACCTTCCATATTCATACGTCCGAGTGACTCATGTACCTTTAAATGTTTTTTTCTAGTCCCTGTTCTGTGAACAGTGCACGATGCGCCTTTTTTTTAGCATCATGCTTTGCACGAGTTACGTGTAAAAGAAATAACTATTTCATAAATGAACGATAAATGGAAGTATAGTACTTGAGTTCCGACACGAATTTTTACTGGTACACTCGTGCCAAACTTGTAACATTTCGATCACGTACCGGTGCCTGCTTTCACGATTTGTGGTATATTTCTTCGAATTCTTGATGACGGTCGCGAAAGCGATAGCGAGAAGTACATTTACTCGAAAAGAAACGAATGTCGATCGATTTTATGCGGCCGAGCAAGTTCTCTGCATTTGGAATGGCTCACTTTTTATTTGAATAATGTATCGGAAAAATGGGTGAAATTTAACTGTGTGAAACAAATTTACGCGTTATATTACCACGCGTTGAATTTCCACGCGTTGGATTTCCATGCGTTATATTATCACGCGTTATATCACCACGCGTTATATTGCCACGCGTTATATCACCACGCGTTGGATTTGCACGCGTTATATCACCACGCGTTGGATTTGCACGCGTTATATCACTACGCGTTGGATTTGCACGCGTGGGATTTGCGCGCGTTATATTGCCACGCGTTATATCACCACGTGTTGGATTTGCACACGTTATATCACCACGCGTTGGATTTGCACGCGTTATATCACCACGCGTAGGATTTGCACGCGTGGGATTTGCACGCGTTATATTGCCACGCGTTATATCACCACGCGTGGGATTTGCACGCGTTGGATTTGCACGCGTGGGATTTGCACGCGTTATATCACCACGCGTGGGATTTGCACGCGTTGGATTTGCACGCGTGGGATTTGCACGCGTTATATCACCACGCGTGGGATTTGCACGCGTTGGATTTGCACGCGTGAGATTTGCACGCGTTATATTGCCACGCGTTATATCACCACGCGTTGGTTCTTCACGTGTTATATTGCCACGCGTTGGATCTCCACGCGTTGGTTCTCCACGTGTTATATTGCCAGGCGTTATATCACCACGCGTTGGTTCTCCATGTGTTATATTGCCACGCGTTGGATTTCTATGTGTTATATCGCCACGCATTGAATCTCCACGTGTTATATTGCCATGAGTTATATCACCACGCGTTGGATTCCCACTCATTATAGTGCTACACGTTGTATCTCCACGTATTATATTGTAACGCGTTGGATCTTCATGCGTTGGATTTTCATGTGTTATATTGCCACGCGTTTGAAAATATGTATCGTCAATTGTATCGGTACGCATTATATCATCAAACATTGTACGATCACGCGTACCATTACCGCGTATTACATAGTCACGCGTTATATCCTCATATTTATTCTCTTAACGTCTTCAGCACCAATAAAAAACTACTGTTTCCTTTCGCTACTGTTATTAATGGCTTTACAAGCCGGTTATGAATTAAAATGTTTGCATTGATTTTCATTGAAAATATTGTTATACGGAAAATCGTTACAAGAGTTGTTATTTATGATTTTATATTTTTATCTGAAATAACGTAGTCTTGAAATTGAAAGATTCACCTGTCGAATAAAAAATGAAATTTCGAAATTTATTTTTGCACATTTTGTTTCGTAAGCTTTATTTATTTTGACACGTATTTTAATCTGTTTATTTCGTTTGTCGATTTATCGATTATTTTTTGGTTCGAATGAAATGTGCTCATTGTTGTATTTATAGCGAATCGAGAGCGATCATTTTCATAGTTAGTTAAATGATAGGCTATTGAAAGGTAGTTAAGTCTTACCGGTAGACACACGATAGCCGCAGAAAAGGCGTTTATTAAGTCATAATCGTATTATCGGCTGATTACAGTGGTTACCGCAATAAAGTATACATAAGATAATGTGCCCTAAGAATTCCCCGGGGATCATATTTCCTTATGGATCGTTGTGCAGCCACCTTGTTTCAGGTTTAATGTTAATTTGGTCACGTAGAAGTGATACGTTGCATTCCTTCTCTTTTCTCTTTTATTGCTGCTTTTACGGTACGTGCAAGAAGTACCCTGCGCCTCTCTTCGTGTCTGTAATATATTATGTTTTCAACGAATGATTGTTTGCGTTTTATCAGACGGGAATAAGATCTCCTACCGAGCGTAAAAAAACATTGTTTACATCATTCTTCACGAAGCTTGGCATTTTTCAGTTAACGTTTCGAGAAAGTTTATTTTCTCACAGCTTAATTCGTCGAAGTAACAATTAGCTGCGATGATCAACCCTTCGTTATATCACGTTGTCACAATTGTCCTATTTTTATAACATAAATGAGCTACGTTTCACTGTTACTAATATTATCAGGTTCATCATAAAATTCATTTAAAATGAAGTTTTTCCCAGAATCAAAAGATTCCTATAACAAAGAGTTAAAATGACAAGACTGCAGCTGTTACTAGGTGATCTTTTTTGCTGCGTACACACTCCAGAATGTGGTTCTGTTGTCGTCAAAAGTGCTAGTTGAAATCCTAAGACGGTGGTATTTAAATAACAGCACGGTGAAAGCTCAGGTATTCGTGGAAGGATTAGAAGCGACAAGCTGTCTGCATATAATTAGACATCTTGGCTGCTGTGCGTCTTGCAGCGAATTCATCTAGAACGCCTCCTCGGCCATCGTCATTTAAATGACAAACAACGTTTCTTGAGTTATGTACAAGAGATATGACTATTGTTAGAATAGGAGCAACATTTTTCAACCTTGTGCGTGTCACTTATTTTTATCGATTTCGTCATACGAAATTCTCTGATTTATGCGTGGTTTCATTTTACATGGTTGACAATCGCGTAATTTGAGAGTCGATAAATCTTGCGAAGATGGACGGAGTGGAGTCTAGGGAAACTATATGAGAAGCCTAGGGAGATGGTAGAGAAAGTCTAGAGAATATTTAAGGATTTAGGAGAGGCAAAGGGGAGCCTGAACTCCAGGGAGAATCTAGGGTAAATTCCTTAGATTCCTAAGGAGTTAAAGATGAAATATTCCCTAAATCTAGGAATTCCAAATTCTGTAAATTCGAGGGATCCAAAAATTCCTTAGACCCTAGGATTCGATATTTGCAAAATTTCTGGTTAGATTACAGACCAAAATTCCTTAGACACCTAGAGTCAAAAATTCCCTAGATCTTCAGGGTCGAAAATTCTCTGGATTCCTAAGATCGAAAATTCCCTAGATCACTGTAGTTAAAAATTCCCTACACCTCGAGTGTCAAAATTCCCTAGATCTCCAAGGTAAAAAATCTCCAGAATTCTAGGGTCAAAAATTCCCTAGATCGCTGTGGTCAAAATATCCTAAATCTCTCGGACCAAAATTCCTTAGATCACTGTGGTTAAAAATTCCCTAGCTCTTCAGGGTCGAAAATTCTCTGGATTCCTAAAATCAAAAATTCCCTAGATCACTGTAGTTAAAAATTCCCTACACCTCGAGTGTCAAAATTCCCTAGATCTCCAAGGTAAAAAATCTCCAGAACTCTAGGGTCAAAAATTCCCTAGATCGCAGTGGTCAAAATACCCTAAATCTCTCGGACCAAAATTCCTTAGATCACTGTGGTTAAAAATTCCCTAGCTCTTCAGGGTCAAAAATTCTCTGGATTCCTAAGATCAAAAATTCCCTACTTCACGGTAGTTAAAAGTTCCCTAGATCTCGAGTGTCAAAATTCCCCAGATCTCCAAGGTAAAAAATCTCCAGAACTCTAGGGTAAAAAATTCCCTAGATCGCTGTGGTCAAAATATCCTAAATCCCTCGGACCAAAATTCCTCAGATCACTGTGGTTAAAAATTCCCTAGCTCTTCAGGGTCAAAATTCCCAAGAACTGCAGGGCCAAAAATTCTCTAGATCTCTTACAAAGTTTCAAAATAACAGAGTTGAAAATAAACGAACCAGTAACGTTGCAAGTGGTTAAAATTAGATGAAATTTTGCAGCGGCCGAGGTGTTAATTATGCAGTATGCCGTTGTAGAAAGATCAAATATACAATATTTCAGGTTGTAAGATTTGATCGGTAGAAAATTTATGCGCATTCGGTTATGGCGCGTGCACGGTCGCGAAAGGATCGTTATTTTAATTTGTAAAAGTATTTGCGGTTGCCCATGACGCATTCTTCGACATTTCAATGGAAATTGTGTCAACCAGGATCAAAGACCTTCCACGTGATCTAGGTTTACTTTTTCAGCGTGAAATCGAATGAAACGAAGCATAGAGACACCACCGGCTGGCGCAATTAGGATTTAATTATGGCCGACACCTGGCACGCATAGAAACGTGGCTCTAGTTTCTTTTCCAAATAGAAGTTCACTCGAACGATCGTGAGACAAATACCGCGCATACTTTAATCATAAGAGCGTGGTTCATTGTACCGCGTATGTTCGTTAAACTAAATTATATGTACATAGTTTATAACGTCTTGTAACGACGCTAATTTCGTGTATAATGCATGTACTTACATGTAATGTACACATCGAGCAAGTGTTATACATTGTTTTCCGAAGGAAATTATGAAGAACGCAGTACTATATTTTGATCCAAATAGATAGACAGTTTACAAACGTAACTGTTAATTTTAATACACATTGTATACACACGCACACACGTACAAATCTATTCTACTTGTACGTGTAACGAATGGCTTCGCGAGTGCTATTATTCATAAAAGATCTCCGATCACAATTGGCACAGTTTCCGTTAAGTCTCTGTTCATGAATAATTAATACGCGATCGCGTATCCTGAAGTAAATTTATGTAATGATACCTTTTACAAGATCTGGAAATAAAACGTAACGAGCGTGGTGAGAGGGTAGAGGAAGTTACAACACAAACAGATAGTTTAGAAATACATATTCTTCCCTAGATGTATCATTGAAGTATTTAATCATCGAGGATTTCGCAATGAAGTCCAACTCACGATCGCGTGAATTCGTTGCCATGATTAATTGCTAGTCGACGAAACGCAACGGAAATGATTTTCTTCGTTCTTTTCCCAGCTGGTTCGTAACAGACGTCCTTGTTTTCACTGATCGCCGTTTACGAAACGGTCGCTTCCATTTAACCGCGAACGCAACAGATCACAGGGTCGATCTCGAAGACGTTCAATCTAATTTTCCACGTGAATTCAATCGATCCGCGTCACGATGCACAGCCGTGCTCTCGATGATCACGCGTACCTTGAATTGGCGACGATCAGTCGGATACACGAGTATCCAACGTACTGAAATGTTCGCAACGTGAACTAGGAATGTAGGCATTTAGAGGCGACAGATATACGAAACTAGAGATCTTAGGATGTAGTGATATGGAGATCTAGAACTGTGAGGAACTAGGGATACCGAGATCTGATGGTAGTGATAGGGATATCGGGATCTAAGGAAATATTGAAATTTAGGAATATCGGGATTTAGGAAAAGATCGATATCTAGGGATATCAAAATTTAGGGAAATATCGATATCTAAAGGAATATTGAAATCTAGGGATATTGGGATCTATGAAAATATCCAAGTTTGGGAATATCGAGATCTAGGGGAAAATCGAAATTCGGTGATATAGGGGAATATTGAAATCTGGGGATTTCGAGATCTAGTGGAAAATCGAAATCTAGGGAAATATTGAAATCGGGTGCGTTGAGATCTAGGGAAAAATCGAAATCTGGGGATATCGAGATTTAGGGGAATATAGAAACCTCGGGGTATCAGAATCTATGAAAATATCGAAATCTAAGGATATTTGGATCTAGGGATTTACTGCTCTAGGAATTTAAGAATCGAAGAGTATCGAAATTTAGAAATCTAGGGACTCTACAGAATTTAGAAATATTGGTAATGTGAGGACCTAGTGATATAGAAATCATTCTTCCATTCCTCTAACAATAAATCCGAAAATAGTGTATGAATATAATGGATACAATGTATCTATTTTGTTCCAAAAAGCATCACAAACGTTGACCTATTGTTATCTCCACCGTGCATGCAACATATACCCATTCAGAAAAAGCACATAAAACAAATCATAAAAGCGCATTTAACGCGGCAGGATGAGCATCTCTGAATATTCATACACTTTTTCTAATCTACCCGTACCGAGTGACCAATAAAAATTTTTTTCACGCATCGCTTAAATATTCATCGTTGCCGTGTATCAACGGTCGTCTGAATATTTTTCTGAAAGAAGGGCCAGCCGGATAATAATAAAAAAAAAAGGCGAAAGAGCTCGTCTAGTAATTGGATAAAAGAAGCCCCATCGCTTTGTGTCGATCTGCTTTCTGTGTCAGCAACTGCTAGTGAGATTTTCTTGTCGCAGCCGTAGACCTCACGGTCGCTAAGATAACCACCCGTCAAGATAATCTTGTTCGTTTTTCATTCATGGAAATTGTCTCCTGATCGATCGTGTCAACCCATAGTTTTACGCTTCGACATCCCTCTAATCGCACGATATCGAGGAAACCCAACCACGGTTTGTATAATAAATTGTTTATACTTGCGAAGATGCCGAAGATCGATTGTTCGGTTCTTTTTCCTCCTCCGTTCTTTGAACTAGACTCATTTATATCGCTTGCCCTCTAGCCATCTTCGCTGTCAATTTTTCTCTTCTTCTGTGTTTTACTGTTCTCGCCTGTCAGGTTGTTTAAGAACGACTCTGTTACTCGGATGACTTCTGAGAAAGATATTTCGGTGTGATTTTACACTTTTGTAACTAATCGATTTTCAAGTTTTGAAATTTCTGAGATGCAGTCTCAATCTGTTTATAGCTTGACTATTTACTTTTGAATTCCAACATAAATAAATTCCTTAATTACATAAAGTTTAAAAATAGAATGAGACCTAAGGTTGACCACTGACGAATCAAAAGTGACCGATCGACAATGGGCCATAAACATAAACCTACCTAAACAGAATGCATATTCAGAATAATTTAAAAAATATGTTATATCCTATCACGAGAAAATAGATTAAAAAATTGCACTTAAAAAAATATCGATTGTGTGCGATAAACGTATGCAACAGAAGGCACGTGTAAAGAGTTGATAGTAACAAACGAGGAAAGGAAATGAGTAAGAAAATATCAGGAAATCCATGTGATCGACGAGTGCTCCTGAAATGATGGTTATTTTTGGTCCACGGCCATCGGCCACGTTTGATGCACGTTTTCTTGCGAAATCCGTTTTGTATATTAATGGTACAAGCTACTTAGTTAAGAAAAGCTACATCCTGGACTATTTCTGGGTAAATTTTCAGATCGTCGAGAAATTTTCGGCGTACAACGCACAGATGCGTGCCATTGTATAACCTTATTACGTAAACGTGCACCATGCAAAAACGGTCTTTTAAGGTGAATTAGGTCGGTGTATTTTTTAACGACGGTCTTTTGAAAATGGGAGCTTAGAAATCAGGTTAAAAGCCTTATTCGCTTGCATCGGAACAAATTATTTAAATAGGATTTGAGGATGAATCGACGGCATCTTTAAGGTGCAATGACTGCGATCGCGAACACGAAGATCGCTAATGCGATTGTTGTCCGTTGTCGCGTGACGGGGATTAATTTGCAGCCCGTGAATGCTGTGTAATGACATGTCGTGCAAGATATTGCGATTCACAATGCTCCTCTTTGTCTCCAGGTTCAGCAATTCCTCAGAGACATGAAGGAACACTCGGCCTCGTCCCGATTCGAAGGCAGGGATGTGCCTCAAAGATCGCAGAGCAGCGCTGCCAGCCTGATGTCTCTAGGTGCTGACATATCACCCAGTTCTTCCCACTTTTTTGAGGTAAAACTCGACGGCTAATTCGATTTCCTGGCGAATTATTAATTCGACTTTACTTCCAGGTGCTTTACGTGGGCAAAATCAAGGTATCGCATCCAAAGGTATCGGAGGCCTTTATCGACGATGCGCTAGTAAGGTTTCGTGTTCACGGTCTTGAGAAATCGAGATCATCGACGAACAATATCCTCGCCGAGTATCAACGTCAATCAATTTTAACGTCTTCCAATAACAGGAGAAACAGCGCGGTGAGCCAGTTATCTTTCACTCTCTTCTATTTTCTTCTCCATCTAACGCTTTAACCTTCTCTTTTTATACAATCCTCTTAAAACTAATCGAAAGATGTATTTTCTCTATAAAATTTTTTAGAAGAAGCTTTGGCTGTGAAATTTGATCGACTTTTAAAAATGCACCCAGAGAGGATATCTAGTCACTGTTACGTTAGAACAGTCATGGGTTCAAATGCAGCGATGAGATGCAAAGCAGATGGACAACTAAGCGAATACGAATTTAGACATTTTCAAGTTCATAACTTAAACTGGCAAACTTTCAAATGTTCGCATTTAGAAATTTGCAAATTCGTAAATATTTAAGCGCTGTATGAATCGGTGGTATAGGAAAGGCATTTCAATAACCTTGGAATATATTGTCAAGGACGACATTCTGAACCTTTTCCTGCACATAACTGCTCGATCTTAGTTTATGATCATACGTTCACTTTATCATGGAACGGTGATATGCTGAAATGTAGTCTATTTGTGTATAGCAAATATAAAAAAAATGTCCTATGTATTGTAAATCTAATTCAGGTTTTTTGCGTATATCTCATAAACTAAGGTCGATAGGTGATTACATACAGAGAGTTATTCAGAATATTGATCTTGACAAGATATTTCAAAGTCATTGAGGCTTGGAAAGGTGTGTCTTTTATGTAACCATCGAAGGATCTCTTCTGATATTATCAGTTTCAAGAATGTTCCCTTGCTACATCCCCTATAGCAAGAGTATATTTAACGAATAAAAAATTAAACTGAATAAATATTAATAAATCACTGTCGTTGCAGGAATCGAGCGCGAGCGAAACCGGAAGTATCGAGAATGTCTCAGGAAGCGGAATCATATCACCTATAAATCCTTTGGGAGTGGCGTCGACACTCACCGGTTCGGTGGAGACCTTTCCAAAGCCGCAAAATGCCAGTCTCGCGGAGAAAGAGGAACGCGAGGAGAATCGGGATGCCACGAACAACAATTCCATGCATGTGCCAGAAGTGATGCGAAACAGAGCATCCTCTACTGGCAGCGTACTGAATCCCAGAAGAGATTCCATGGCTAGAGCGGGAGATGAGCACAACCGTACAATGCTCTTTCAGGTGTGAAATTTAATCGATTTTTCATTTAGTGAGTCCAGCACACGTATCTTGATCAGAGAATGAATTTCAGGTAGGCAGACATGATTTGAGATTGATCAGTCCGGATAGAAAGCAAGTGCTGCTTCACAAACAGCTGAGGGACGTAGCCAGTTGCGTGCAAGGCGTGAAAAATCCGGAACACTTTGGTTTTATTTGCAAAGAAAATACGATAGACTGCTTTATCGGCTATGTGTTCAAGTGTCAGTCAGAATCGGTCGCGGACGATCTCGTTGCTGGTGAGCCAAGTTTTTATTTTTGTTCGTACTTTTAGAATACATGCTGAGCATATTTATATATTTTTTAGAACTGAAATTGAACGTGCAGTTGAACATAAACCTGTTATTTGTTATAGCTATTTCGCAAGCGTTCGTTGGGACGTGTGATGTCGCGAGGAAAGAAAGATATCCTGTGTTTTCATGCGAACACTGCCCTATGTACTGGTACAACAAGCTGTGCCAGGAAATCGATGGTAATTTTGCATACATATTCTTTCCGTTTCTTTGATTTGCAACGAAATTGCGACCCAGTACAGATAATGAGTTCGCGTGTCTTTCTTGACTGCTAGGCCAGAACGACAGAAGAACCCAGAGTATAATCTTCTCGCGAATGGAATTGCTGCCGGAGGACGAACAGGAAATCGTGGTTAACAAATACAAAAGCGCCGAGTCCGCTGGCGGCACGGGTACAACTTTACGCGAACAAAATCAGTTTTTAATGAGGCTGTTACGCGCCCATTGCGAAGCGAAACAAGCCAGACATGTTCACGATACGGCAGAGAACAGGTATTGTTATATATAGAATTTTAAAATAACAATGTCAAGATAGAAATTGTTAATTGGATTTTATTTATGGTACATTATGTAGGAGCGAATTTTTAAATCAGTACTTAAGCGTGGGTGTCGGAAGCACAATATTCATGAAAGCGAAACGCTCGCTTACAAATAGTTTTGATAATCTCATGAAGAGGAAGGGTTCGCGGGATGACCTCGGTCTTGGCTCGCATTTGAGAGATACGAGCCACCTCAATGCTGTGATACAAAAAAGCGGTAGCCAAAGCCCCGAAAATTCACGACATCCGTCTATAGTTGATATCTCACCGGAAGCTAGCAGACCAAGGTCTCTAAGGGTTTCACCTGAACAACAATTGACTGTGAACACTGGACCAAAGAGTTCTATGATGGACATGTATGTAATATTTACCAAAAGCCGTAAGAATTGTCTTTCTTCAATTACATATGTTTAAAACTATCGTTTTCTTTCATAGATTTCTAAAGGTAGGAAACTCGCCAAAAATGTCACCGACGGAGACCGATGGAAACAGTCCTGTTCAGTCGAACAGTTCCTGGAGACAAGCTATATTGAATCGAGTCGTGACTCCTAGTAAAGATCACGAGAAGGAAAACGATAAATCTGGAAACATGGGTATCATTAAAACTCCTCAGACAGTTCCGAAGCGCAGAACAAAACAGGAATTAAGGGATCTTTGGAAGAAAGCAATCAATCAACAGTTAATACTTATCAGAATGGAGAAAGAAAACGCAAGGCTTAGAGGTATAAAATATTAATCAACTTGTTCTAAGTAAACTAATTGTATATATTGCAACCAATATACTTAAAATCTTTTATTTTATTTCAGTACGTCAAGAAGAAGCAACTGTTAAGAGAATCAAATTAGAATACGACGAGCTTAGTAGTTGTGCTCGTGAATTGGTAGAAGTATGGGATCTTCTCGTGAGCAAAGAATCAAGAGTTTCCACAAAATGTGATAATCAAATGTTGCTACACGCTATTAAACAAGGTAAATTGTCAGGAGACTTCATGTTATAGTAAATGAAACTAATAAAATGACATATAGTTTCATTGAGAATTATATGATTTAGGTGTACCAAAAGGTAAAAGAGGAGAAGTGTGGCAATTCTTAGCCGAACAATTTTGTTTGAAACAGCCGCCCATAGACACCCGCGATTTTCCTAACTATAATACACCGTATGAGTTGCTCTTGAAGCAACTTACCTCGCAACAACATGCAATTTTAATCGATTTGGGACGGACGTTTCCCAATCATCCTTATTTTAGTTCACCTCTAGGCCCAGGCCAATTAGCGTTGTTCAATTTGCTGAAAGCGTATTCGCTTTTGGATCACGAAGTTGGCTATTGTCAGGGGCTTAGTTTCGTTGCTGGCGTTCTTTTATTACATGTAAGTGTTGTAATCATCAGGGTTTTAAGTTAACAATCTTATTCTTCTGGATTGTACGTTATTTTATTATTTTATTAGATGTCTGAAGACCAAGCATTTTTTCTTCTACGGCATCTAATGTTCCGAAGAGGCCTAAGGAAATTGTATCTTCCTGACATGGCAGCATTGCAGCTATACCTATATCAATTATCCAGATTGCTGCATGATAGGTTACCGGCAATTTATAACCATTTCGATAAACAGGAAGTTTCGCCTACATTATATGCTGCCCCATGGCTGTTGACCTTGTTCGCGAGTCAATTTCCACTGGGTTTTGTAACCCGAGTTTTTGGTAAATTAAAAAATACAAAGAAGTTTCTACCCCGTATGTTTATAATATTTCTAATATAAATATATTTATTTTTACAGATTTACTTTTTTTGGAAAGTACGGAGGTACTTTTCCGTGTATCGATGGCATTACTGGAAGAACATCAAGATCAATTATTAACGTGCGATAGTTTTGAAGAAATCATGGAATATCTTAAAGTAAGGAAAAGTTTTGTTCTTTAAGTAAAGTTTATCAGACAGGTTTTATTTTTCTTTTATTTCTAGACGCGAGTACCAGCTGTCGATAAAGAGGTTTTGGATCGAGTGATGAAGCGCGTGTTTTATCCAGACCAAGAGATCACGAAGCAGTTGAACGAATACAGAGTAGAGTATCAAGTGTTGCAAGAAGAAATGATGTCTGTGAAACCACAGATGGAAAACTTGGAGAAATTCAAACTACTTAACAAGCAACTTACCCAAGAAGTAGCACAGCTGAATGAGCAATTAGAAGTACGACATTTAGAGATCAGTCTTATTTCCAGTAAAACATCATTTCAAAGTCTAATTCACCCAAACTATGTTCACAGATCACAATGAGCAATTTGCATCGTCTGGAAACTGCGCGGTCCGTGCAACAATCAACTCTCTTGAAACTTGAGTCTCAGAATCGCAGTTTAGAAGTGACTGTCGCAACTTTAGGTGCGTTTATTCAACAATTATCCGAAACTAGACCTGACATCGAATTTCCTGGAGAGATTCGTAGAATAATTGCACAGCTGAGTCTCGCCGAGAAACGAAGGAACGCGACTGGTCGATCGTATCCCTTGAAAGTGATCGAAGACAACCAGAAACTAGGAATGATAAAAAGCAATTCCACGGGTAGAGAATCTCACAACTTCATGAAAAACAATAACGTGGTAGATCCACCTTATCCTCTGAAATCTACATTGAGCCAACCAAATTTGGCTACCAAGCTCGAGAGGGTCTCATCGTTCTTCTCAAATTCGCACAACCATATTCAAAAGCAACGAGCTCAGTTGGCTGCCCTTAGGAACGAGTACGCTGAACAGACCATTCGTAACGATGAAAATGATCCAAAAACCGTCAACATAGATATCCAGATTACTGATGCAATGAACTCGACCAACGAACAAGTTGTGCAGAACGATAACAACCTCAAGATAGAAGAGGTGAACTTGGAAAAATCTGTTTCGCTGCCACTGAATGCGAAGATGAAGCTGAAGTCATCCAAATCTGCGTACGAGTTGGGATCGATTAAGAAAGTACCAACCACCAAGCTGGAAGTCACGACAGACGATGACGGGACGAACTTGAAGGGTACAATGCATCCTTTAGATACCTGTAGCGACGTGAACTTCAGATATGGCGGTACGACGAAGTTAAAGTCGCTCAAACCGACCAGACTTCCCAGTCCAAGTGGTCAAGATGAAGCTGTGAGCAAGAATGCTCAGAATCAAAATATGGAAACATTGAACAGATAACAATTACTTATGATGTTGCGTTCAAGGAAGATATCTTGGAAGGTAACCAACTTGAGAAAAGTATACCCAAAAAGCTAATCGTTAGCAACTGTATTATGCGCTCGATCGTTTACCTCCACATTTCGTACTGCATTAGTTACGTCTTGTATACAACACTTTTGATACGATGATCGGTTTTCATTTTTTAAACAACTGCGTTGTTCAACTGACTGTCGACCGAAACGCTGACACTCGCACTTCCCTTTTACGGTACTTATACCAATGATTTTAATACCTTGCGAAGAACGAAAAGAAAATCAAGTCAATTTATAATATATTATACAGATTTGACATGTTGTCAGATTAGTTGAATATTTTAGTATATAAATATTGTATACAATGGCGAGTATCGTAAGCTTCCCTAGAGAAAATAGATATAAGGGAAAGAACTAACATTCGTCGATTTTAAAATTTATAAATTAAAAAATTTTAATCTTTGACAATTTAGGATATTGAAATTTGGTAACTTTCAAGTTTTCATATTTAATCTCCTAAAATTGATGACGGGTGGTATTCTTTATCCTTCTATCGTTAACCAAGGGAAGCCTACTTTGCACCTCAGTGTACATAAGAAAAAAGAACAAACTTAGAAAGGATTCGTACGAGTTCATACCTATTTATAAAAATATTCATCTAATTCGTATAATTTATATTAATCTTGACGCGTAGAAAAGAATAAGAAATATTTACTTAAATATAGCATATAAATATGCTGATAATAAGAAATTTGTCTAAAATAGTAGTAACACAAAGATATTAGATCTGTTGAATTCTGTGAAACAACAGATTTGTAGATAAATATTCGTAAAGTATAATATATTAAAGTTCGTCGGTTTGACGATACACAGCGTGTTACTGATATAAGTTTCTTAGAATTCAGCGAATAGAGAACCATATCCTTAACATAAAGTGAGTATTAAATTGTATATTAGTTTATTACAAAATTAATAGGAATTCGATTAAGAAATAAATATTGAATAAAAGATTAATAATATATTTTTCATTGTTAGCCTGTAGTTACCCAGTATTCTTATTTATCAATAAAGATGCTAGCTTTAGTAATTAATGAAAATCTAATTTAAATTTTTGATAACCTTTTGAAGCTGATCAAAAATCTAGCTAACAATAGAAAATATATCTTATGCTTTATAATTAAAAGAAATTCCTATTATTTTTGTCTAAACCGTCAGGAGAAGTGCCAAACTTTTCAAAAAGAAAAAAAAGATGTGAATATAAAGAGCAAGTCTTAAAAGTATTGTCTACAGTTGGAGGTATATTTATAAAATACAATTTATAAGATCATTGTGCACTACATAAGATTCAAAGAATCAAGTATTACTATTTTTGCACAAAGGAAAGCCTTGTGATATCAGGGATATATTTAATATCATTTAGCATTCTTATAATAATCGATCGTTACCATTTTTCAAGAGCATGATACCGATATAAATTGTAAAAATACTCAGTAAATATCGGTAGCGAATGTTATCATATATTTCATTGATGATTAATCGCGTGTCTTCTCATTCAACGGAACAACAAATATTTTCAATCTCACAATAATACTATTTCATAGTGAACGAAGTATGTTCAACAAATGTTTATATAGTATATCATTAGGAACAATAAAATATTTTGTAGTATTCAACTTTATATCTTCCATGTAGTGATTTGTACGAATAGGCTATTAGAAATTAACTATAAATTGTGATTGAGAGTATAGAAATGGGAGTAATGTTAATATATTGATAGTTTTTATGCACATGTTACTGTTAGCATAGGCATCGTATTATTTCAACCAATATAGTAAAAAAATAAGAGATAGTTGTGAACATCGTTTGTTCCCCACTTAATTTTATTGTGATAGCAGTCAATTTATTTAATTAAAATAAACATATTTTGTGTAAGAATACAAAATGCCCCATCGAACAGAACAATATTGTTCGTATTGTTTTATACACACGTTCAAAACACTGAAAATTGTACCAAAAAAGGAATAATTATAAACAACGTCTCAAAGACCTTCCTACCAAATATAAATATTTGGGCCATATCATCCGTAAAGAGTTAAAAATATAAAGTTTCTCTATATCAATTTTTATGATGTATTAAGTAATTATCTTATTAAAACTAATATTTTAAGCCGTCAAACGATTGATGTGTCTAAAAACAATAAAGAAAGGATATAAAAAGGATTAGCCTCTTTTATAAATTCATATAATAGTTACTTTATTATTATGTAGTTTAACAAATCAAAAGAAGGTGCAATGTTTTTATTTTACAGCGATTAATGTATTATCTGATTTAAAGATGTACTGATAAAAGATTTCTGTCTGCCTGTATATTATATACAATTCTGACTGAAGTTTACTTTAAAATCTTTAATGCTTTGACTTTGATATACTAGTCCTGAAAAAAATAACCATAGTTTTTATGAGCCAACATTTTTAAGCCACATTTCATTATGTATATAACATAAAATAGCCTTACGTTTGCATCTGCTTGCTTCCACTAAGCACTATGTATGGCGATTGAGTTTCCTTCTGTTTCGCCTGTAATAAATTAAGCGTACCCAGAGGTGTATCTGTAGAAGACATACGTTTCATTAAAACTTCTTGCTCCGCCTTCTTCATTCGCTTCTCAACCTAAAAATTATAAAATTATGCAGTCGTGACGTCCAAGGTATAACAACGAATATAAAATATAGAGAAAGTACAGACCTTATTTTTTCCTGGACCTTTTCCATGGAATTTGTGTGAAAGGTATCTGAAAGCTTCCTTTGCACTCAATACATGTCCATCGTCGTCGATATATTCCAGTTTCACATTAGGCTTGAAACCATCTTTTTCCTTAAATTCTGAAGTTGGGCCATTAAACCGGTCTCTTCTACCGAATTTATCGTCGTCTCTGGAAAGAAAAACATGGATGAAATTACTTATGCTAAGCAGGATATAAATAACATAGGCAGTCGTTTTAATTATAAACATTTATAGTAGCCCATGGAATTCGGTGTTTCGAAATTTAAGTTACCAAGGATATCAATACTTTATAAATATGTGGCGATTAAAAAACAGACTATTGAAGTTTTGAAGATACATTACATTATGCGATTAAATCAACACGAATCTAAACAAGTCAATAAAAATATCAGCATTAAATATATACTTGATTCAAGATAAACTTTTATTTGAAAAAAAAAAAAAAATAAATTGCATCCTTAAGCACTCAAGTAATTTACTTTAAAATTAATCTAAAATCCTTTTTACACAAATTACGTCATACTTTGTATGTTGAAACATGCAAATGTAATATAAAAAAAAAAGAATAACGTAAAACCATACCGTTAATGAATATATATGCGAAATTATCTTTATATTAAATAAATTAACATAATTTTTATCCATACCGGACTTGTCTAGAACGCTTGTACGAATCTCGCTGGCAACAATAGAATCGCATAATATAAACATACCTCAATTAATCCTACTCTCTTCTCTGGCCTTTGATCATCTCCGACAAAGTAGTTAACTCTTGCGGTAGCGGATCATCCATTTCCGAGCACCGAAATCCGGGCTCTATTTACGACTGTTAACTAACAGTGAAATTCACTAGAGACTCGTCTAATAAGATTCCTTTGGAGTGGATTCAATAGAAGAATATTTCTTACAATCGCTCGTAATGGGACTCGTTCATTTGCAAATGCGTTGTAAGAAAGCTTCTTATATCGAACGATAGTTATGATCCATACATACCCGTAAGTTTTGTCCTCTATCGAATAATTCTGAGCCTGCAAATGCGCGAAACGAGACGCAGATGGTCTACTACTATCTTCTTTTTGCAAATAACCTTTACTCATTGCGAGTTTTAGTGCACCACCAACCCCATGTCCGAGCGAAGGCTCTGCGTCCAAAATTGCAGCTTCCATCGCTACTGGCTCTGTTATACTTTCATCTGTTCATAAAGTACAATAGGATTTATAAGTATTACAGAAATGGGAGAATCTGTATATTTAACTGATCAATTGATACCTAATTGCACAGTATTCCACGCGCCACGACCATCATCTTCTTCGTCATTTACCGGTGGTTCTTCTTTAACTCCATCCATTTCGAAATCCTGCAATATTAATTGTGAAAGAATATATCAAATAACACTTAAGGATATAAAGAAGAACCGGTTAATACCATAAGTTCTTGCCCATTTTCTTCCCTGTTTCCGGCAAGTCCGTAAGTTGGAATGTCTCCTAAAGTTCTACAAAATTCTGCGGTGGCATTAAGAACAATATTTCCAGATTGACTTTCTTCAGAACCAGCAGGTTCTTGCTTTATAGTTTCAACAACTTTCTCAATACTTGATGCTTGTGATTCTTTCAAACGTTGAGCTTTCTTGAGTGCTAACTGTAACTCTAATTCTTTATCATCTTCTTCCAACTTAATTCCACTAAGATCTTCAGGAGGAGCTAAAAATGAAAAAATCGGTTAAATAAGTAACGTAATTGTTAAAAATTAATGAAAAATACCTTCTAAGTCATCTACGTCTAAACTATCGTTATCTTTTATATCCTTAGGTCGTTTACTTCTTCTGCTTCCTAAATCACGAAGATAATCGTTATCTTCAGGAACCAGATCTTCTGCTTTTAACTTTTTCCTAATTTTTCGAACCTGCAACATATTAATTAAAGGGATGTACATTGTCTTAGAAAGTTATAAAAATATCATCTTGAAAATTCACCTTTTTCTTTGGTTTCTTAAACTTTGCAAGTTCTTGCTCATTGTAATATTCACTAGCTAATTTTGGCTCTGCTAGCTGTAACGATTCTAGTCGCTTATTAGCTAAACGCTGCTTGACATAATCAAGTTTATTCTGCTTAGTATCTTTTATATTATTAGTCCCTAACACAAAAGAATCTTTCTTCTCGCCTTCGATTTCTTCGTCATATTTTTCTAAGATAGACTTCTTAGATATACCAAACTCATCAAAGTTATCATCATCATATGCATCATAACCAGGTTTTTTAGTTTTATTTAAAATATTACGTTGGTAACGTTCTTCGTCCGTTATATTTACGTTGACTAGTACGTCGTCATTTTCTTTCAAAACTTCCTGGTCTTTTAAAGTCAATATAATTGTTTTACCTTCTTCAAACTTATCCTGTTAAACATCATTTAAATAAAGTAAATTACTTAATATTTATGATTGATACATTTATCCAATAAGAAGATACAATTACTTACAATATCATGCTCTACTCTAAGACCCCTTAAATTCTTTTCAGTATAAGCTGTATTTCGAGCAGCATGTATTTCCTCTTTAACTAAATTTCCAATGCCAAATTCCTCATCTAACTGATCTAACATTTTTGCCTAATAAAAATAAAACATTAAAATGATGATTCTCACATAAATTATTAGAAATATTTCAAATATTTAAAATGTAAATTTACCCTTTCTTCTGCTTTTTTCTTCTCCTCTTCCAAACGTCTGGTTTTATCAATCCAAACTTCAGCATCATCATCAGAATCACATTCTCCTAAGGTCTTAGTTTTTGATAAATTAGATTCAATGAGCCTTTTCTGTTTCTGAACAGTAATCTTCTCCTTTAATTTTTGTGTCCTTAACTTTTCATTAACATCAGGGGCAGGTTTATGATAAAATTCTCCCAAATCGTCTTTAATCTTATTAGGATCATCTTTTGGACCACTATCAACTTCTAATGGTTTCAAACCTAACTTTGCTCGTAGTTTATTAGTTTCTTCAATGGATAGAGAGCTTTGTGCTGCACCACCTTTGATCGGCGAAGGACTGCGTTGTTTAGAAATTTCAGGAGGTGGAGGTGTTGATGGATGTGATGACTTAGAAATTTTTGGTGGGGGAGGTGCATTAACTATTTCGACTGAAATAAAATGAACACGGTATTAACTGACATTAAACAAGTATGTTCATCATAGTAAATGCTTATGTACCTATGTAAAATATAAACATTATTCGGTTCAATCCCCATCGAATTACTTAATCTTGTATGCGAAATTGATAAGTACATTTCTGCGGATAAAACACGATACATTTTCAACACGATGGGAAGGAAGTTATTAGATACAAATAGAAAAAATAGTTCAAACAATCGATTATTGGAGTTGTAAAAAAAAGCTAGCGACATTGAAAAATGCATCGTATAATGTATTTGTATATCTTAGAAAGAATGAATCAGATAATAACCATCACTGTCATAATCCTTGCGTTCTTTCCTTCTATGCTTTTTATGATGCCTGTGCTTATCCGATTTTTCGCGTTCAGGTGTATAGCTACGTGAGCGGCTTCGGTGACGCTTCTTCTTAGCGTCCCGGCTCTTCTCGGTTTTATGCCGTTTATTTGAACCCATTTTTATGTTTTCAATCGACGTTCAGAACGTTAGATACACTGTTTTATTAAACCTTTAAAACTTAATAAACTCAATACATCGATAATTTCTGATACCATCCACCATCTTTTCGATGCGCACTTCAAACGATAATGCTGGATGAAGTGTGTTGCAAACTACTACCAATATAAAGTATTTAACTTCTATACTCTATTCGGCAAAAGATCATACTCAAATTTAACAGCGCAACACGACTAACTTCGGTTCATTTCCCACTATTTGAAATTCCCCTAATTGAATTCTAGTTTTACTGCACCGACCATATATATGGTGAACAAAATATGTGAATAAAGGAAAGAGATATAGATCAGGTATAGTGAGATTTAGAAATTTAGATCACAATGTATATACGAATGGTTACGAAACGTACTCTAACTAATCAGAGGCAACGTGCGCAAAATGAACAAAAGTTCTTTATAGGACAAATTCAGTTCATTGTTGAACAGAGTATATTTATTTTGGACAACAGAATAGTGATTTTAACTTTTTTATCGTGGTTCCCCCTATGGTTACAATGTAATCTAACCTTGATGATCTGACGTTTAGAAATTTGACGGCGGCGTTATTGTAAAAATGTAATGCACTGTGAATAATTTAATTCCTTCATTTCTTGCATATGAAAGGATATCACGTTTAAACGGAATGCGCAATGTGATAATTGGTCTAGGTTTCTTTTGTAATCATTTATTTTTAGCACGAGAATGTGTTAAGAGACAAAGCTTTCTTCTCGTCAACTATATTATTTTACAAATATATAAACACAGGTATAACAGCTCGTAATATATTGTTAAATATTTTTATCGCTGTGTTATACGATCCTCAAGAGCAAGGAGCATTTATTAAATGTTATTTTGTGCTTAGACTTTTCATTTCCACTATAATTTAATGTGTCATCCAAAATTTATATGAGATATTTAGAACTATCTAGTAATTATGTTAATTTAAATAATTATATTCTACAAAAATGTCTGAAGATATAATTCACTAAATTGCGTTCTGAGTACTGTTTACTAATCTATTAAAGATTAGCATACATATTAATGGAAATTCAAGCAATATATATTTCATGAAATGTAATTAGCACTTATAATGATATGTTATTAACATTTTGTTTTATTTATGTGTTTTAGATAGTACTAAGATCAATAATAATCTGAAATATGATCGCAGAAATTGGCACAGAGGGCTTTGAGCCAATGACAAGTTTTACAGAAGAACGCTTGTTTAAATTGCAATGTTTGATTAAAGCAACAGAAATACAACACAGTGCTCAATGTGATTATGAAAAGAAATTATTTTTAGCTCTTACGACTGGAAATGCTGAGATCTTTTTATATTATAAAAGGGATTCTATATCTGCTCCAGTAATTAAAAGAATTCCTTGGTTTCAAGGATCTCATAAACAAATCTCAGCTATATGTTTTCACTCAGTGGGATCTTGGTTGCTTTCTGCAAGTGTTGATGGCTCTATATATATTATTCCTGCTTTGTGTTGGGTTGATGAAAGTTATGACAAAGATAGCAGATGGACTAGTGATGATATAACTTCATTTCCTTCTATTAGTTCACAATCTTCCCATTCAAAGTACATTCCCTTACTAAACTTTACACTAGATGTAATTTAAAATTTTTGCATAATTTATTTATTTCATATTTTTAGGCCTACAGCCATAGTATGGTGGCAGAGCATGGTAATACCAGCAGAAATTGGTATTATTGGAACTGAATATGGGGAAATTGTATTTATAAATCTTGAGACTGGTCATCAAACAAATGTTACACAAATTAAGGGGAATATTTCAAGTTTGCATATTTGTCGCGATCAAAGTAATGACATTGTATCTCTCCTCATAACAAGTCAGTCTAGACGACAGTGGAGATTACTTTTAGAGCAGCGTACATATAGTTGCTTGCAACATTTAGAAAATGGAGAATCATATAGTGTATTACATGCAAATGACAACATGTATGATAATACAAAAATATTTGCTTCTACTAGATCCAGGTTGCAGGGACTTAAGCAGTTGTCTGTGGACAAACTTGCTATAATTAGACAAAAGTTGATAGAAGCAAAAAGTCAAGCTTTAGGGGAATATCTGCAATATCAACATGGTCTGCAACATTTATAATACTAAATAATACACCTAAATATTGTTCAAGATTATTGATGAATCTATTTATTTTCCAGATATTACAAGTAATAGGAATACTCACAATATAACTATTAATTCTGATCCATCTATAGAAGTAAATCAAAATCAGATAACTCCTGAAGTAATGTCAAAAGAAGTTTTTTTAATGTCTCAATCTGATAGAGATGGCCAACAATTGTATACATGTTATCACTCTGTTACAAATCAAATACTGGTAGGGAAATAATTTTTAAGTTGTAGACAGTAATGAGTATAACATTTAACCAATTTTGCAATTACAGGTATATGGACCTAATTTTACTACTGTTCCTTTATCGGCACATAAAGTATTTGAATCTTGTAAAAACGTTTTATTAACTCAACGCTTTTTTTTTATTACTGACGTTAGTCAGCGTATAATGTATGTAGTATCAGATAGATTATCTGAAACTCGTAAAAGTGATAATGGTAAATTTAATCCAGAATGTATTGTTGGTTACTTTTCTTTAGCGAATAGCAAAGAAGTAATACGTGCCGTGTACAGAGCTATCGACTTTACTAACAATGCACCAACAATACTTTCTGAAGAGATTAAAAATAAATACGCGTTACCAAAGGGAATAAATGATATTAAAATTGAATTACCTCATGTAGATACTTGTATAATTGTAACAAATCATTCTGTGTATAAAGTTGTTCTAAGGTTAGTATTTTATCCTTTACTTTCATGTTTCATTAACTTAGACCAATGAATTTTCATTGTTAACGTTTTTCTTTAAGAAAACCGATATTGTCAATTTTTATGGAATTAGTACTGAAAAACAATGAACTTGAGAAAGCAGTAAAATTGGCTATAGTATTTGGCATTAATGCACAACAGTTACTTGAACAAGCTGGTGACATACTTTTGATGAACAAAGATTTTCCACGAGCAGTAGCTTGTTACAAGTTGTCCAAAGTAAGTACAATTGTGTCAGAATTTGGTTGGGTATACTTATATATAATTTTTGTATTTAATATTTTCAGTGTAGAATAATGAAAAGTATGTTGAAGTTTGCATCTGTCGGATATACAGCAGATTTATTACGTTGCCTCACGCATTGTTTAGCTTCTCCGGCTATTAGCGAATTACCTGTCGCACCAAGAATACATCTTTCTAACTTATGTGTTCTTGCTTTTATTGAACGAACGCTTAGAATTTCATCTCAAAAGTCTAAGGCTATATATAAGGAGTTTTTGTATGTATTTCATTAGATATTTTATAAATCTTTTTAAGCATGGTTTAACGCAAATTATTTATGTTATAGGTATTTCTTGTCTACAAATTCTTTTTACGACGAATTGTTAGCAGTTAATATTGCGGGACAAACGTGTCTTTGGGAAGTGTTGCATCACCTAGCAACACAAAAGGGTCTTTATGGACAAATGTTGGATATACTTATGAAGACAATACATTCTTTCAGCACAAGCAATTTCTATCCAACACCATGTAATGCATAATAGTTATAATAGCAATAAAATGATCGGAAAATGTGTTACATCAAGAATTAAACATTTCATAAATCATTTCAGATGGTTTGTTAATATGTATAAGCGAACCGAATTTAATGCAAGCAATTTTATTAAATCCTGAGTTAGCTAGAAGTCATATGTCATATATTGTTGATAATCTTCATGACTCTCAAATTTTTGTACTTCAGGTAAAGTTTTTATTCTTTAAAAAGAAAATGTATCGATCTGAATAACTTAATACATATATTTTTTGTTGAATATTCAGAGATTAGTAACGCTGTACGATCCAACGAATCCAGTGATACGACCTAGGATAGTGCGATGTAGATTACGTCATAGGACAACTTCACATAGTTCTCAATCTAGTCAATGTGATTCTATAGATCTCTTGGAAAATGTGAGTATAATTTGTGCATTCATTATACCTATTTACTTGTAAAGATGTAAGGTATATTTTCATTCTATTCATAGGATGAGGCTGACACATTGGTAGAAGAAATTATAGAAACTTTTTTACTAATTTTATTGACTTTGATTTATAAAAAATCTATTTTACATCAAGAATCTTCTCTTACATGTAACATTGAATTACTGAACATTAAAAAGGTAATAATCATATAAAGTATTTCATGTTTTGTATCAATAGATAATCATGTGTTTTAATCATTAAAATAGGAGAGAAATAAAACTAATTCTGGTGCTGATTTCAAAAGAAGGCCATTATGTGCTGGATTTTCTCACGTTGTTCTCATCAGAAATGGAAATGTTTATACTTGGGGAAGTTCTGTACAAGGATGTTTAGGTAAACAAATGGGCTATTATAAGATGCATCAGTTATTATATTTATAGTATTTTATGTCCTTCATTATTTTCAGGAACTGGCCCATCTGTATTGAGATATGGACCACCACAAGCTATATCTTTTTTCAAAATCATGGAGGTTGAAGTTCTCAGTGTATCATGTGGCCACTGTCACACTTTAGCAGTTACCAACAATGGTGTTTATGCATGGGGATCAAGTCGGTTCGGTCAGTTGGGTTTGGGCAAAATTTTACAGTGTTCAACGCCAGAATTAATTACTTATTTGGCTCAAGAAGTCATTATTGATGCCGTGGCTGGTCAGTACCATTCTGTTGCATTGACTGCGGATGGCAGAGTTTTTACATGGGGTTGGGGAGTTCATGGCCAATTGGGCCATGGTAATACCGATAAAAAGATCGTTCCCACATTAATTACATCTTTACTTGGTACGGTCATACGTTACATTAGCGCTGGTCATGCGCATACATTAGCCCTTTCTACAGAGGGTATTGTGTATGCATTTGGTTGCAATATTTTTGGGCAACTGGGTGTAGGTAGTAATGTTAAAAGTTCAGTGCCAATAAAAGTCTTGTTACCAGAGAAAATTTTTCTTATTACAACTGGATATTTTCACAACGTAAGTAGGATGTTTTCTTCAGTTACAATTTAATATTACCACACGAACATGGTTTATCTATGCTTATATCAATTTTAGCTTGCCGTTAGTTACACAAATAAGTTATACGTGTGGGGAGCAAGTCCTCAAGTTCTTCGATTGCAAGCACAAACGCAAAAGAGAGCTCGAATATTAGAACAACGCGACAATATTATAAAGCAGTTTGAAAATATCGACGAGTTTGAAAAAGTTCCGGATCAAGCGTGTACAAATGATACGAGCGAAGAGGTTTCAGAAAGTAATGCACAAAATAAAAATGCACAAGTAAAACAGACAGAAAGTAGTTACTCAGATTCACGAAAAAAACAATTGGATAATGTGTGCCTGAAGAATGTAAATGTTGGTTCAATTGAAGAAGCTCAAACACATTTGAAACCGACAGTAGTGGATACAAGTTTAGTGAGAGGGGATATCATACAGGTTTGTGAAATGATTTATAAGTGTGTTAGTTTCTTGGCAAATAATGTCATTGTTTCAATGGTTTTCGATAGATATCAGCTGGGTGTCATCATAACGCTCTCGTAACGAAAGACGGATCTCTTTACACGTGGGGTCGAAACTTAGATGGTCAAATAGGTAATGGTAGCAGAAGGGAAGTACCAATCCCCACTCCGTTATGTTACAACCCTGCTTCAATCTTTGCACAAGTACCTCCAAGACACAATGCACACAGACGAGATGAAGAACAAGAATTGGATGGTGGAATGAAAAATTCTGGGAACAGTGAAAAAAATGGAAACGGAAATGATGAAGCTAAGTCGTCTCCAGCAGAAAGCAGTGAATCGAGGGAAAAAATAAATCCTATCATTAAAACTGTTGGTATCTATTGTGGATACGATTACACGGTTGCTATTCAACCAGGTATCTACATCATTCTAATAAAAGAAAATAATTCAAACTTTCATTATTCGATTTGTAAAATTCTAATGGTTTACTGTATTCTAGGAGGTACAGTTTTAGCTTGGGGTAATAACAGTAGAGCACAATTAGGCCGCCTTCCTGCAAAAGATACACGCGACACCGACGATAAACTCGTATTGATTAAAAAGCGAGTTGTACGACTACCCCATACTTCGCATATAGCCATGGAGGTGCCTAGCCAAGTTCCTAACATTCCCGCTCCTATTATTTCTTATCAGAGTTACGACATACCTCCTCTAGCGGGTGTTATTAACCCCTTAAGCGTTATAGAAAGGTCATCGGGAGAATTGACACTGCACTATGCGCTCGAATATTTCTCTGGTTTATATGATTCTTCAAAAATCATAGATAAGGTTTGTGTATTATTTTGTTACATAATAATGTTGAACCGAAACAGTTACGTGATATCTTTATACATTTTTAGTGCGTTGAACTGGGTAATTATCAAGCTTGCTCAAAAATAGCTTTGTTGCAACATAATATTTCTGAGGCATTTTCATATCAGCTAAAAATTTTGCATCTAATGAGTCTTCACTCTTGCTCAAAAACAAAGTCTGAACATTCACGTGAAAAGGCAGAACGCAAAACAGCGGAGGAGACTGAATTAAAAACAAAATCTTTAACTCGTAATGTTAAAAAGAACACAGAATTGTTTAACAAACAAGTGGAAAAGAATTTAATCGATTCCGTTGAAGATTGTGCTGCTAGGAACAAAATGAAAATTCCGGCGAGCAAATCATTGAACAGTTTACAATTGCTTCAACAAGAATTGTATACTTTTGATTGTCAAGGCGGTTTAGAGGAGTTATGCAAAGACGCGAAATGTGAAAACGCGCCTTCAGAAATTTTCGAAAACTCTTTCGATTCTGATGTCAGTTCTGACTCGGACGAATGGGTGGAGAATCTCGTTTTTAAAGATAATAAGTTACAGATGCAAGAAAAAGAAAGTAGGTCCATTGAGGACAATTTCGCATCTTCTACTGCTATGAGTGAAGCAACTGAACAAAATCAATTGTGCAAAAGCAGTGAAAGAAAGATTTCGTCTTCTCGGCAAAACAACGTTATCAATGAAGCCATAAAAGTGATTAAATTTTTCTTGAATGAAATGGAAAACGAACCAGATACAACCAAATGTAAAATGTTGCAAGATGCTCTTAATTTCTGGGTCGAACATGAGTTACCCGTACAAAGTATAGAAAATTTATTTTTGGAGCATATTGAATCAATTTTTTACCCCCTTGGATTATTATTATTCTGGTAAGTTAATGTTATATTATTTGAGATGCAATTATCGTAATCAATTAATTATTATAACATTCACAGTCAAGAGATAATGGATAAATATTTAGATACAAATAAGAACGACGTAGAAGTCAAGAACTTCAACCTGATAAACTTGTTTTCTGTTAATTTTTGTCTTCAAGTGTGTTCCATGTTATTAAATCATATTGATCGAGGTAAATTTATATATAAGATTTTATGTACGTCTTATACCGCGCATTTTTATAAATTGCTTTTATATCACAGATGAACCGGCACCTGAATTTATCAAGTTGTTATCTTCCTTGGCTGCTGACCATTATGGACCACCGCTCACTGGTTATCCGGGCTCGAGCGGAAATAATACTTCAAAACAAATGATAGAAGGGGTTATAAGTACTTTGTCTTCTGATACTCATGATTCAAGGTCATTTGTACATATTAAGGTGAATCTAAATTTCCCCATTCGTTAATCCTGCAATAAAAGATAAATTTCTTTGTTGATATAAAAGAGATAAAAATAGATACTAAAATAAATTGTTGGAAATTAGGATCCAGACGCAGTGTACAGATTTCTCGCTACTGAAGAAGACTCAATGATATTCACATGTGGACATCATTTTCCATTGTCTGCCTATAAGACGGAAGTGATTTCGACGATGGAAACCGAGTTATTAACATCTGAATCACTAGTTCTTCCATGTACAGCCCAGTACTTAGGAAAAATGTTGCTGCAAACGTCTAAACCAGAAATATTATGTCCATCGTGTATACCACGAGCGTTGGAAACGTTGGTGAGAAAGAATAATGGATGAGAAGTATGTACCTGAGATTTTATTTAAAAGAAACTGGTATACAATTTTTTCTTAGGCTCTTAAACAACTCAGATTATATACACGTAAAGTGAACTTCGAAATTAATTTTAATAGATTGAAATATTGAAAATACCGGAATCTAGTTAGATGATAACTAAGTATGAATTAATGTGATGTAATACTTAACTCGATAAAATACTTGCCGCCGCAATTCGAACGTTTATTCAGCAAACATCACAAGATATTGTAAATGATTAAAGCTCTCTATATATTTCAAACCATATTTTTTAAATTATCTACATATATACAGGTAAATATTCATAGACACAAAAGTTTATTAAACATATTACTAAATATAAATAAACTATAGTGCACTAATTTTTATATTACTTAAAGACTTTTGTCTGATTAAATATCATAATTGTTTTATTACGCACATTGAAATTGATCGTATTTTACTGGAAACGGATGTTATGTGTTCATAAATTGTTAGTACTAAAAGGTACTGTTAAGATAAAAAGAGGAGCAAGGTTATGCATTGGTATTTTCTTTGTGCATCGTTTAAATTTATGCGTATCATGAAATTAGGACAAATTTAACAAAATGTGTGACTTATAATTAGTATACAGTATAATAAATTTAAAGGTAATTAGCGTTATTATTACAAAAAAATACAACGATAAAAACAAAAAATAACGAAGTAACTGTTCTCTTTTGTATATTTCTTTTCGAAGCAGTTAGTAGATTGTAATAATTAGAATCTTGACTGTTATTCGTAGAAGGATCACTTCATATTTCAGTTTTTAAGTCTTATTAGAATACAAATTTTTAATTGAACAAGAATAAAAAGTTTGGATTATAGCATAATCATGGCTATAAGAAACACAAGTTACTCAAGTGTGAGGTTTATAAATACTAGTTACTGTGAAATATAACATACAATTGTACAGTAGTTGTTATATTAGAATTGTAAAATAACAAAAAGCTAGAGAATGAATGCAATTATTATCCGTGCAATTATCTAAAATTGGTGCAAAGTACTAAGGACTGACAAAAAGTACATTCATCTAGTCTTCAAAGTATATGCCAGAATTATATATTAATTAATCTTATTAGAGATTTGAACGAATGTTTCATTAATACAAATATGTTTTAAGTGATCTTTTTATTTGCGAAATTACATTTAATTTTAATGACATAAGTGTAAGAATATAGTAGACAAATAGAATTGTATATGTGTATAGAACACAAATTTATAAAGTATACAAGATTTTTGGTTACAAATGAAGTAAGTTCGTAGACATATTTTATTGTCTTTTAATAGTAGAACTGCATGAAAGTAAAAAATAATAAAAATGTAGTGTACGTGTCAGAGATCTTCTCCATTATGATTTCAGTAACCAAATTGGAAGGTTTTAGAAATTAATCAATGCAAATCCTAGAATTAAATCATGTAAAATGTTTAACTACGTTTTTAAAATTGTATTAATCTTATAAGTTAAATGAAGGTATTCTTATTTTTAAATTATTACTACTCAACATTTTATCAACTTATTGTTAGTAAACATAATGTAACAAATTTAATGGATTCACTTTAGCTATTTCAGTTGGTCAGTATTTAATTTGTATATTACATAATTAAATTTCTAGAAGATGTGAAAGTTCAAAACAGAAAACAGTTGTTCGAGAAGGTGCAATATTTTGAATGAAGATCGCGTTGAGTAAAGTCTAAATCCTTCTGTTTTACGACGAAACGCGTTTGATACGCGCAATACATTTTCCTATTAGTTATTTTAAACAAATTAGACAATGAAATAAATAATATATACATATACATATATTATATTTTCGACGTACATGACAGTCTTCTGTGACTTGTTTCTCGATACTTAATATACGGGTATGATATATGAATTTGTTTTAAGGGTGAAATGTATCATCTTTCGACATATACATATAACCTGCGTTATAATTTAAAATATAACACCCATCGATTGAAATCCGATGTTCCATTAAATTTCAATAAATTTATTTAATTATACGAACCACAACCTGTAACATATATGTAACCGAATGTACAGTTTTAAATGTCTTTCATCGATAGTACTTAGACAATTAAAATATTGGATCAATAAAAATGATTAGTAGAACGAATTAGTGAATTTTATTTTAGGTTATCAGCTTAAATTTATAAAATTTCTATCACTGTTTTTCATCTGTTGGTGATAACGATGAAAAAAGAAATGCAAAGAATGTTTTTTTTTAGAAACTTTATTTAAAAAATTTTAATCAAAAAATATCTACATATGTTCCTGCCATAATCGTTTCGTAGTTCCCGCCATAAGTATGGTGGCCATAAAAAGAGTCATTGCAAGTGGCGCCCATTGAAGTAAATATTTCCAGGACATGAACTTATATTATTCTGGTCGAAGTTTTCAATTTTTATCTCCTCTAAATTGCTATGCCAATGCCTGGATTTAACATATCTTTCGAAGAATTTTATGGACCCGCTTTATCATGGCGGAGACTACACTTGACATTCATTGCACACTTTTACGCTCTCACACTGTTTCAAGTAATCATAAAACGAAGAAATTCTGCCAAACGCCCGTATCAGCGATGAACACGAAAAACAAATTGAAGTAATAAAATTTTCTGAAAACATCAACATGTTTCAATAATGATGATACCAGAATCCTGCACCTGATATTTATTTATAAGAAGTAAGCACTTTGCAAACAGTCAAATATTTTGTTTACTGATCGACAAATAAACTTCGAATTTATTAGTTACAAATTTTCATGTTTTAAAGCCGTTTATCACATATCGTCAAATTTTATAATAAATGACAAAACTCACGAATTATGCATTTAGATACGTATACATATCACAGAAATTATTTTTGTTAATAGGACAATTGAAAATTTTCAGGGGCAGCTGTGACGATTGCATTCGAGTAAAAAAAGCGTTATAATACTACGTTCACGTTTTAACGTTAAAACTGTAAATAATTACCAGACACCCGTACCAGAAACTAATCCACCTAGAATTTAAAGTAGGTCTCCATTTTTATAAAATTTCAATCGACCTTGAATAATTTTAATTAAGTGTCGACGTAATAGATCATAATAAATCAAAATCAATTTCATTGGAATTAAAAAGAACATTGAAAAATATTTAAAAATGAAATAATTAAAGTTGTTCAATATTACGAGCAAGCTGATCGAGCTCGAAGCGAATGGCTTCCGGTAAGTCGTCGCCAACTTGCGCATCGAAATACTTTTTAAGATCTTCAACTTCTTTTTGCCAGAAACTTTTTGGCAATCTGAACAATTCCTGCATGTTAACATTTTCTTTCATGTTATCCAGGTTGAAGGAGTCTAATTTCGGCAGAAGACCGATCGGAGAACTAATAGCGATGTCCTCACCGTCGATCCGGCGGAGAACCCAATCCAGAACCCGGGAGTTCTCGCCGAATCCTGGCCAGAGGAACTTACCGTCCGTTCCCTTCCTGAACCAATTCACGTGGAATATTGCTGGTAGTTTAGCGTTCTCCACATTGACCATGCTCAACCAATGGCTGACATAATGGCCGAAGTTGTAGCCGAAGAAGGGCCTCATCGCGAATGGGTCATGCATGATTACCTTACCCTGATCATTCAGAGTACATATTAGTTTTTGCTTGACATAGTTATTGTTGGAGGAGGCAGGTCATAATCATGCTTAGATGAATTATAAAACTTAGGAAGAGTTATGGAACCTAAACAGAGTCATAGGATGTAGATTATAGGATTTAGAGTGGGTCATGGAGCCTATAGTTATAGAATTTTAAATCATAGAACTTAGGGAGGGAATCTAGAGTTATAGAATTTAAGGTCATGGAACCTAAGATCATAAATTCTCATATTGTAAAACTTAGAGAGGGTCATGAATCCTAAGATCATAAATCCTTATATTGTAAAAGTTAGAGAGGGTCGTGGAACCTAATATCATCTACGATCATAGAATCTAAGAGACTTAGAACCTAAAGGAAATCTAAGGAGATTAGACCTCCCTACTCCTAACAATCACACAAATGTTGCACCTATATTAAGGCTCAAACAGTATAAATAGATTACTTCTGACTATGTACCTGATGTTCTGCAGCAGCAGTCGCTTCGGATCTCATTGCGGCTCCTATGAAGACACCATGCTGCCAGTTCCTTGCTTGATAAATCAAAGGGACCCCCTCGGGTCTGCGACCACCGAAGAGGATAGCATCTATGGGAACACCGTATTGATCTTCCCAAGCTGGGTCAATAATGGGACACTGGCTGGCTGGTGAACAGAATCTGGAATTTGGATGCGCGGCAGGTGTCTTGGATCCTCTGGTCCACTTTTTGCCTTGCCAATCAGTAATCTGGTTGAAATATTTCTTACATAATCAGCTGTTAAATGTCAGGCTTTTTATATTTCAAAATTGATCACTTCATATGGAACAATTTAATATTTAACACTGTTACAGTTATACAAAATTTATTATTAAGATTGCTGATTGTTATACCTCAATGTCCTCACTGACTTCTTTTTCCAATCCTTCCCAGAAGACACCACCGTCGCCGGTAGTCGCCACATTGGTGAAGATGGTGTTCTTGAAGATAGTCTTCATAGCGTTTGGATTAGTGGCGTAGCTGGTTCCAGGTGCCACACCGAAGAACCCATTTTCAGGATTGATAGCACGAAGTCTTCCCTCCTGATCGAACCTCATCCAAGCGATGTCGTCGCCAACACACTCGACTTTGTAACCCGGCAAAGTCGGCTGCATCATTGCTAAGTTGGTCTTTCCGCAAGCGCTCGGAAACGCGGCGGCGACATAACGTTTTTTACCTTTTGGGTTCGTAATACCCAGTATCTAGAAAAGGTAACTGATACAGAATCTCTTTAGACGAATGACAAACTCGTAAGCACTGAGTAACGATTGAAAAGAAGTAGTGTGTTGAGTAAGTTAGAAATTTGAGTGATTAGGAATTCAAAAATTTAGGAATCTAAAAGATTCGTTCACCTTAATGATATAAGAAAATATGAATGGTACATATGACAATGAATGGTACATATAAAAAATAGAGCATAGTGTTCTGAGAGCATCCCTCCACCTTTTCAGAAATTTCACTAAATGAATGACGGTGAAAGATAATTTCACCCAGCACAATATTAACAAATAAAGCAATGTTGATAATCGTTGATCAATTATGAACTAGCGAAGTTGATCAGGTACACAAGGTTTCGTGTATAGATGATTGAATAGGTATTATGTAACATAAAAATAAGCATGATTACACAGTGTTACGTACGAGCATGTGCTCCGCAAGCCATCCCTCGTCCCTGGCGATCGTCGAGCCGATTCTCAAGGCAAAGCATTTTTTGCCCAGCAATGAATTTCCACCGTAACCGCTTCCGTAAGAAACTATCTCGTTTTTCGCCGGTCTGTGTAGGATGATCGTTCTCTCAGGATCACACGGCCATGAAGGCATCACGGCGACTTTTGAATCTGATTTTGGTACACCGGCGGAGTGCAAACACTTGACGAAGTCGTTGTTCCCAAGGTTGTCGAGAATTTTCTTTCCCATTCTGGTCATTATTCGCATCGAACAGACCACGTACGGAGAGTCGGTGATCTCTATTCCAATTTTTGATAGAGGAGATCCCAGGGGACCCATGTTGAATGGGATAACGTACATTGTTTTACCTATAGAATGTTTGTTGGTTTATTGTCTGCGTTTAGTAATTGTATATGATGTTTTAGATTGTTTTTTACTAGATAGACGCTCTTTATATTGCTTGAATGTTTAGGACTGAGATACATTATAATGTATCTAGATTCTAGATACATATTACAGTCAGTGGAATATGTGGAGAATTAGAAGATGTTTTTGTCATTTTTTATTGTCATAAATTTGATATATCTGTACTTATGAATTTTTAAGTTTCTAAACACTTTTTAAATAATTTCTGTTAAAAAATTACTACTCTTAAAAATTTCTATGTAAACAAACTCTATATCTTTATATTATTCTTAGATGAAAAAATGACTAATGCTGTGAATACGATTGTCTGTTTTAGAATAAACGAAAGTACAACCGGGAGTAACTGACCTTTCATGCATCCAGGAAAACGTTCTAGAATAGCCTTGTCCATGTCATCCGGAGAAATCCAGTTACCCAGTTCTCCGGTAACACCATCGCGTGGCGTAGGGATCGTATCACGCTTCGACTCGGTGCTGATGAACGTGCGTTTCTCGACGCGTGCCACGTCCGCTGGATTCGTTCTAGCGAGCCAACTAAAACCCCCCAAATATGAAACAGCAAATAAAATGAACAAGTCAAATTACATATATCAAATAATCTCCTATATGTTCAGAATACATTCTATGCATATTGCCTAATTATTATAAGCCGGTTATTTTGGATGCTGGGAAAAGGCCAAAGAAAATCTTTGCTAGAAATAACGACAAGGTTATTTATTACCGTTATATTATATTTGATTATATTATAATTAATTATTGTAATTTATCTTCTATTGTCACTCACCAGTTTTCATACTTTGGCAGCGGCAAGACGGTTCCGCTTTCCTCGAGGAGCTTCAACAGTTGATTGTATTCCGAGTCACTTCCGTCGCAGATGTAAATATCCTTTGGACAACAAATGGACGCACACTCCTCGATGTACGATCGAAGCTTGGGAGCGAGAGATTCTGTCAACGCGTTTAACAATGGTGTTTTGCCAATGTTCTCGTAACTGTTGTTAAGGGCGGGATTCTTCGCCGCGTGGGTGGCTAACGATGACACCCTAGAATAGTCCAATAACCTACTTTTTAATTTAGGTAAACTAATAAATAATTTTTAAATTTAATTTGTACATGCGTGGACCACGGAGTCAGATTGAGTCACACTTTTCAAAGTCCAGGGAGAGCAATCATGAGCGGAAACCTTGGCAAAAGATATCGACTCGTCATCGTTTTTTACAATATTATATCAGACACAACAACGACAGAAATAGTCTTTTACTATCTAATAATAATAATTATCATTATTACAAGCAAAAGTAAAATATGTAAAATGTTATTTTTTTTTTAATGTGGACAATGTATTTTGACTCTGGTCCAAACATAAATTCTATGGATAACTATTGAATTAATTAATTTCTTTATCTCGTAAATATTTGTTACAAAACTTTCCTCATATTTTCGCTTGTGAAATTCTTTCAAAAACATGCTGGTTTCACAAGTGCGGTATTTAACGCATATTTGTTTTAGGCATGGGATATCGGAGTAACAGGTGGTTGTACAGAGTGCAGTGCTAATGATACGTTGATCGATCGACTCTTACTCCATCACTATAGAAACCTTGTCAAATAGGAAAATGAATTTTCACATAGTCGACAGCCAATCCACAAGGTGATAGTCCGTTGCCATAGTAGAACGGACGTTAACGTTCACTTTATCAACGATATTATTTAAATTATTATCATTCTAGAAAATCAATAATTTTGTATCAACATCGACTTAACGGGGCTTCAGATATACGATAGGATAGGAAGATTCAAAACATATTTGTTAAAAAACGAGATATGTTGTACAACAGAAAAGAAGAAAAAATACTTGTTGCAATATGATAAATTAATGTTGAAACTTTGTACGCGATATTTACAAAACATGCTAATTTGACTTTATTTACTCCTCGACCGTATCGTAAACAAACGGTGCACGTAAATTGCGCAATGAATATACCATTACATTAGATACCAAGATAAGATTATATAATAGAAGCCTAATACAGTTAACTGAATGGTTTCTTTGTTAAGACAGTGTTTTGCATCTACGACACATTGTTCGGTTTTATATAACAATTTGGTCGAATTCATCCGATCAACAAATTCAATTATTAGATAGATATAAACGGTACTTGATTTAATCAATTTCAAATTTACATAATACTATTTCAATTGATAAATTACTTCATTACTTTGATGCTAAGACTATGTCACGTTTATTTCTTTATTCTTCTTCATGTCTTAAATTCAGAAATTTAAGGATATAGGAATCTATAAACATAGAGATGAAACTTAGCCCATGTGGATATAGAATGTAATCCACAATGTATTAATATGTTAATGTATGGATGGCGTGTTAAAATATTTCTTAATTATAAAACAGTATAAGTAGGTATATTTATAATTATTCGCAGTACCAGATCAACATATACATACGAATTATTACTAAAAAATGTATCATTCACAGGACCAGTACAATCACCTATCACACATCGAACAGAAGACTAAAGAAGACAACAGAAGATTGAAGAACCCTAAAAGAAGAAAGCTCATTCCTCACAAGTACTCTTCATAAAACCCTCGAAATAACCAAATCCAACAACTTGCATCTACCCAGCCATTTACCCAAATCGAGCAACCACGCATTTAGCACGAAAAATGGGAAAAGAAGCTAGCACATCTGACTTACCGCGTCTGATAAACGTCAACGCACACGTGGGGCATCCCGAATATTTTTCCGTATCCTAAGGGTGTTCGATGGATCAAACTCGCGAACCGTGCAGTTTGTTTAGCCCCGGGGGCATTGATCGACTGGGCAACTTTTATGTACCGAAGATTGCCGGGATGTAGAACGGAAGATCTTCTGAAAGAGGCAGCAACGACGGAAAAGTTCCTGGTGGCGCGTAAACCGTTGCCGACCAAGTTTGACCAGCGGATCGGATCGATTCTCGCCGACATCTCTGCAGCTCGTGGCTTTTATACGATCGACAAAGGTACCGGCAAAGTCCTGCTGGTTCGTTCCACGGATTGGCCGATCGTACTTCCGGCGGGACAAGTAAGTGGGGAGCGACGGAACGCTGGCGGAATCGTTCGCGGACTTCGGATTGATCGATCAGGGATCCGATTGTTGACCTTTGCGGGTCGAGCCTCCGCTGCGAAGGATGATGCAAAGCGCGGAACGAATTTCGATTGAGATCGAAAAAGAGGACTCTGACGAAACGGAAGCTCCCTGCGGACCACGGCGCGTCTGCGGACGCGAGTGACCGTGCGACACTGCGACCAGCTGAGGTTTAATTGGAGCACCGGCCGATAGACGACGCGGAGACGGTAAAAAGTATACGTTGATGCTGATTGATCGGGCTTGACGCTGCCAGCTGTAGTCCTTGAGCTGCTCTTCGGCTAATGAACGATTAGGGTGCGTTTAGATTCAATCGAACGGGAGTATTCTTCCGTGCGTGTTTGGTTGATTCCATTCACGGGAGTATTCTTCCGTGCTCGTTTGATTCTGACATCATCGAGTGAACTGTCCGGTTCAGATAAATGTTTGCATTTGCTCCTTAAGCCCGGTCAAAAGTTAGGTACGAGGAATTGAATACTTTTTAACTGAAGCGAGAGGTCACAGCATTTAAATTACAATAAATTGTATCGAATCAAATTGGAATCATGTTGAAATGTAATTTAGGAATTTAACCACGTAGTATTGCGTTAAAACTGAATAGCATCGCAATAACTTGCGTCGGATATCTCTAATCTATCTCTAATTATATCAAATTAGAGTGTAATTAAATTACTTTGAAATTGAATCGCATTGACATTAAATTGTTTCAAAATTGAATGTGCCTAAATAGAATTAAAATTTGACTCGTATTCAAGTTGGATTTCGAATTGAATCTCGTCGAATTGAGTCTCGCCAAATTATATCGTTGTCTTCATCGTTGTAGTTGAACCGCAACGAATCCACTATAGCCTAGCGTTGGTAACTGGCGTTGAAATCTAATCACGTGTTAATCAGATCGCGTCAAATTGAATCATGTCGTACTTAGCATTCAGTCCCTCTGCTTAAGCTTCACGAACAGTTAACTCGATGATCGTAAACGAGCACGAACGAATGCTCTTGCTTTACGTTCGGTAATAGAACGCTCTGTTGCAGGATGGACAAGATGTCAAAATTGCGTGGACGAGTGGTAACGACACGCTTCTGTTCGAAGAGGAAACACGTTTACAGTATACGGTTAATTAAAAGAACAGCGCACAGTTGATCGCACGGTTACGGGTAGACTGGTGTTAGCCACCCGGCTCCGAGAAGTAAAAGCAATCGCGGGCGCGATTAATCGACCCACGCCTTGCATTAAAACGAAATCGGTTGGTTGGGCCGGTCGAGTTTTATTACACTGAAAGCGTTACTACTTGCTCTTCTATTTTTGCGCGAACACTTTCGCTTTTCGCTATCTAGCGCACGCTTTGACCGTTCGCGTAATTATCTGAGCGGATCGATGCACTTCGATTACGGATCGAATACCGCTTTCGATAAATCCCCGGCAATGAGCCGTGATAGAACAATTGTATCTTTATATTTTATTCCTCATACATTTGTGTATGTGAATAGTGTTCGAAATCAGATACCAGGAAAGCGTAATTGCTTAGTTTAACTTGTCGCTGGATATCAAAGACATCTCATTAAAAGATATCGATGCCATATGCACGTATCAATAAACGATAGTAAATAGCTTCGAGTTCCGCCACTTTTAATCGTCAACAACTGTACAAATCGCGGGCGATTAAGTGGCTTGTAAAATTTAATATTGGTCAATGCAGATCGTGACGCTGGTATCTAATCAATAAAACGGTAGTACAAAGTGTAAACAGTAAAACGTAGCCAGAATTGAAGTGAATCAACTCTGTCGAGATAACGGGAGCAAACAAAAAAACTTCTTTGACCTCGCACTTCCAATTATGTTGATAACAATATGAATATTACCGAACGTAATTAAAAATAATGTTATGCGTTACTGGCATGTGCCATTGAATTTTTTCACTTAAGCTTTGACGGCCAGTGCCATTGATATACCAATTTTTAGTGCATTCGCGACGAATAACGAAAGCCGATAACTTTACGACGTACAATAGCTCTGTAAGTTTTTCAGTAATACAAAAACGTATGAAAAAGATCGATCAAGGTAACTCAACTATCCGATCATTCGAAAATTATATCTTGAATTTGCAATTTAACCGTCGCCTTGAGAGTACTGATTTCGTTGTTTTTGTATGGACGTCCTTCATTCGTTATCTAAGAGATACTTAGTGTTTTGTTAGTCGAGAAGGGGAGGATGCTCCAAAATGAGAAATTATTGCGCGGCGATCAAGAGAGATGGAAAAAAACTCCTGGAAAGACGCTAATGTAAATAGAACGGTGCATCGGTGCTTTTTTCTTCGACTCGTTCGAATAGATTCGTCGTTTTGTCGCATTATCGCGTCACGTGTGGGATCGGCAAATTATCGCAACCAGACGGTGAACTACGGACCAAGCGAGCGGCGGTGGATCGTGTCGAAATGCATTCTCATCGCTTCAGCGCAATGAGATCGAAAAATTAGCGAATGATCCATCGCCGCTTTGATAAGGTCAACAACGAAGATTGCAATCGCTAACTAGCTTTTCTTTTATGAAGATGCGTTACTTTATTGTGTAATAGACAACTATTATCTTTCGATTATAAGTTAGAATATGAAGTTGTATTACGGATCACACTTTAGCGTATTGCATAGTATAATTTATATTTAATTTAAATTCATATATATTTTTATATATTTAATTTAAATTTGTATATATTTATATAAATAATAGTAGAGCTTACATACTTTGAATTTGACAATGATATGTATTGACTACAAAATTATTTAGAGAAATTAATCATATTTAAATTTACTTCAACTAAAATTAATTCAGAACCAATACTGTTTTTCTGACCAAAGCAAATAACACGTGTCCACGTTTCAACATAATTGAACCAATACATATTTTTGTTAACTTTATAACTAACAATTTAGATATCTACTGATTATAAATTGGGAAATAAATTTGCGAAATTGGAACACTGTTACAACATTCATCGCAAAAAATAATATGTTTGTTCCACGACAAAATGTTTATTGAACTGCTGCCATTATCTTCGTACATTACACAAAAAGGCTGTTATTATATTCGCTTAAATGTAGTTTAAGTATTTTGCAAGTATTAAAAATTATTAGTACTTTATTTCACGGTTGACAAATATAGAATGTATAATGATAATGTGTTTCAAGTTTGCAAGTAGTGTATGAGTATATGAGTATGAGTATATTAATAAGTATATAAACAAGTGTATGAGTATACAAACAATATTTATATACTCAGTGATATAACAAACTGGTTAGGTGTTTATTTATTGCAAATTAAATTGGTGAATTTAGAACGTTCTTATTCATAAATTTATGAGTATATAAACATGTATGATTATGAGTATATTAATGAGTATATAAACAAGTCTATGAGTATACAAACAATATTTATATACTCAGTGGTGTAACAAACTGGTTAGGTGTTTATTTATTGCAAATTAAATTGGTGAATTTAGAACGTTCTTATTCATAAATTTATAAGCATATAAACATGTATGATTATGAGTATATTAATGAGTATATAAACAAGTGTATGAGTATACAAACAATATTTATATACTCAGTGGTATAACAAACTAGTTAAGTGTTTATTTATTGCAAATTAAATTGGTGAATTTAGAACGTTCTTATTCATAAATTTATAAGTATATAAACATGTATGATTATGAGTATATTAATGAGTATATAAACAAGTGTATGAGTATACAAACAATATTTATATACTCAGTGATATAACAGACTGGTTATGTGTTTATTTATTGCAAATAAAATTGGTAAAACGTTCTAATTCATAAATTTATAACACCTTGAATTATGACAACAATGTATATTTTTTCAGATGCATGAATTAAGGTCGCACCCTGAATCTGGCTGAATCGAATAACATTATGCTAGATGAAAGTGAAACGAGGGCGATGGAGAGTTATAGTGCAGCATGGAGATCGTATACATCCAGAACATAATGTCCACGAAAGTCGCCTTGCAGTCGAGGTGAATTCAGGGAGACGAAAAAGAAAAAAGACAACGTTGAGATTGCCCAGAGAAAGGAAACGTGCTTAGCGTAGTGTACTTTGATCTAAGCCAACACGATTCATACAACTTTATTGTTTACGGAGATTTCTCGAACAATTTCTCATACTTTTGTTTGGATTTCAGAGCCGGTTGTCATTGATTAATTTCCTGGAACATAGGATCACGGATAGCGGTGACATAGGGTGCGCGAAAATCTCGATGTTTCGGTAAACTTCGGACCCGTTTTCTCCAACGAGATACCGATACCTTTACACTCGTGGGAAATCAATAAAATTTATTCGAGAAGTTACTTTTAATGAATGCAAGCATTAGTCTTGTCAAGAATTTTAACAGTTTTGTTTTGTAGGTCGAAGGAAAATTGGAACAAAACAAGTCGTGATTCGATTGTTACGATTGATTTTAATAGCATCTCGTTTCAAGGTAACGTTCCGCTGCGAGTTTATCGAGATTCTATACATATTTTTCTTCACCCTGTGCAACTAATTAATCATACTGCAATGTTAGAACCATTATTATTATTGCTCTTATACCATTGCCATTATTATTAAAGCTCTTATACTTGGCTTTGCAACTTCTTTGTCCGCGTTTTTCTTTTGCACGACTTAACCAATTCTCGTCAAATTTTGCACGCGCATGCGTATGTACAATCCAGATGGACATAGAAAAAAAAAATTTTAAATCGGACTTGCCACGGAGGAATAATCACCGAAAAAACTGATCCTCATAGACTTCAATGTAAAAATTGAATTTGCTCGCGCTTGGAATTTTCGTTATTGGGAATATTGCAAAACACCCACCGTTTGATATTCAACACATACATTTTAAAAACACTATTTCCGGATAAGTATACAGTTTTATACATATAATATCTTCGTTCAAAAAATATTCTTCGACATATCGAGACCAAGTTGAGCCGTCCAGGTTTAAGAGGTGCAAAAATTTCAATCTGGGCTGGAATATACTTCAAATTTAAAATTGACCCCATGCGCAGTAGCAAATCGTTACAAATAGTGCAGCTTATGGACTAAAAAATTGGCGTCCATCTAGCGGCGGAACGGGTGAACTAAACCTAAAAAATGAGGGTCCTAATACGCATATAAGGAAAATTAAAAAATGAATATTTCGGCACTTTGACGACGTAGTATGGTTCCTGAGGCATTTAGAAACAAATTTCTATAAGGGTTTGATGCGTTTTGATGCCTAATAAAGCCAGAAAATCAATTTTTGTCGAATTCGGTCGGAAACGGTACAGGTGGCGCCATCTAGCGGCGAGCGGCGGAACTACGAAAAACTAAAATTTCGATTTTCTCCGAAATTAGGCAATTTTATGTATTTCTGAGGGTCAGAAATTGTTCTGTGACCTCTCTAGAACCTATATAATGCCGCAAGAACCTCTTCAGAGCGCTAGAAAAGAAAATAGAAAAATAGGCCAAAACATGGACTAAAAAATTGGCGTCCATCTAGCGGTGAAAGTTGGAACTACAAAAATATAAAAATGCGATTTTCTCGAAAATTAGCGAACTTTGAGTACTTCTGAGGCTCAGAAAGTGTTATATGATCGCATTAGACGTAAAATAAAGCAATAAAAGTTTCCTGAAAGCTTTAATAAAGAAAATAAAAAAAATGTCATTTTATGGAGAAAATTTGTGGCGCCATCTAGCGGCGAAACTGTGAACTAAACTGAAAAAACGTATGTCCGAATACGCGTTAAGGGGTTATATAAAAAGTAATATTTCGCAACTTTGACGACGTAGTATGCTTCTTTAGATATGTTAAAGCAATTTTTGTTGAATAAGTTACTCATTCTTTTGCCTATTAAGCCCAGAAAATCAATTTCTATTTGATCCCTTTACTGCGTGTTCGGACATATGTTTTTCAGTTTAGTTCGCAGTTTCGCCGCTAGATGGCGCCACAAATTTTCTCCATAAAATGGCATTTTTTTTATTTTCTTTATTAAAGCTTTTAGGAGACTTTTATTGCTTTATTTTGCTTCTAATACGATCACACAACACTTTCTGAGCCTCAGAAGTACTCAAAGTTCGCTAATTTTCGAGAAAATCGCATTTTTATATTTTTGTAGTTCCAACTTTCACCGCTAGATGGACGCCAATTTTTTGGTCCATGTTTTGGCCTATTTTTTTATTTTCTCTTCTAGCGCTCTGAGGAGGTTCTTGTGGCATTATATAGGATCTAGAGAGGTCACAGATTGATTTCTGACCATCAGAAGTACATAAAATTCGATAGTTTTCGAGAAAATCGAAATTTTATTTTTTCGTAGTTCCAACTTTCGCCGCTAGATGGACGCCAATTTTTTAGTCCATGAAATGGCTATTTTTCTATTTTCTTTAATAACGGTCCTAGCAAGTTATAATTACATTCGTTCGATTCCGTAGGCGACAAGGAACAATTTGTATATCTCAGAATTTCGGAAAAGTCGCTATATTTCGAGAAAATCGAGATTTTAGTTTTTCGTAGTTTCGCCACTCGCCGCTAGATGGCGCCACCTGTGCCGTTTTCGACCGCATTCGACAGAATTTGATTTTCTGGCTTTATTAGGCATCAAAACGCATCAAACCCTTATAGAAATTTGTTTCTAAATGCCTCAGGAACCATATTACGTCGTCAAAGTGTCGAAATATTGCACTTTGCATGCGCAGTAGAATTGACATAGGCGGCTCATGTACGTATCGGAATGCTGACACAAAATAATTAATTACTCGTTACCCGAACACTATTTATGAATTTTTATGATCGAACCATGTAAATAATGCATTGCTGACCATTCTTCAATCATAAAAGTGCACATAATATATCCACGAAATGTGTAATTAATTATTCAACATGACCTCGTGTATACCGCTTGTCACCCTGGTTATTAGTTAATAACTAATTAATTTCATTAAAAATCTAAACAAATATGATACGAGAAAGTAGCTAGGGAGTCACTGAACATTCTTTAATCATGAAAGTTCATAGTCTGTACTCAGAAAGTGAGTAATTAAATGATTTAAAATTTCGCATTAGTACGCGCTATTAAAAGAACCGTCAACGCCATCGTACAATAAAAGCCGGAACTATTAGAAAGATTAAACTTCTGAAACATCAGTACCGACATAGCTTGAGAATTACGAAATGTTGCAGAACGTATGCATGCTTTTTTGAAGTTAACCTGAACTTCTCTTCAAAACAACAATCAAGATTTTTAACTTGTTTTAGAAAATACTGAATATATTGTTATTTTAAATTATCATCATGACTAGGAAGAAAAGAGGCAAGTTATTTTCTAAATTTTGTATTATAAAAAATGAAGAAAAGCAATTACTTTATTAAATACTTTATTTTCATTCTCAGAATTTGAACAGAGTAAGGAGGAACGTATGGTCATGACTATTGGAGAAATTATACAAGAGCTATTAAAGGCACATGCTGCGAATAAAGATGTTGATTTAAATAAATTGAAAACTCGGATCGCTTCCAAATATGGCTTAGAAGCTTCACCGAGATTGGTGGATATTATAGCAGCTGTGCCAGTTGATGCAAGAAACATATTAGTACCAAAATTAAAAGCAAAACCTATTAGAACTGCTAGTGGAGTTAGTATCACATGTTATAATCTATGTAACTAACAAGAACATGTTCATTATTAACTACATAATCAAACACATGATTTTCATATTACAGTGACATGCTTTCAATGGGTAATTTGATGTTTATAGATAGCTGTTGTGGCTGTAATGTGTAAACCACACAGATGCCCTCACATCAATATGACAGGGAACATTTGTGTGTATTGTCCTGGTGGACCTGATTCAGATTTTGAATATTCTACGCAATCTTATACTGGTTATGAACCTACATCTATGAGAGCCATACGTGCAAGATATAACCCATTTCTACAAACCAGACATCGTGTTGAACAGGTAAACATCAGCTTCTGTTGAATAAAAATAAAATTGCATCAAGTATTAAATGAGGAATGTTATTTCAGCTGAAGCAATTAGGACATAGTGTAGATAAAATTGAATTTATTGTTATGGGAGGAACCTTCATGTCTTTACCAGAAGACTACAGAGACTTTTTCATTCGAAATTTACATGATGCATTGTCAGGCCATGTTAGTAGCAATGTTGATGAAGCAGTAAAATATTCAGAAAGAAGTAAAACAAAATGTATTGGCATTACTATAGAAACTCGACCTGATTATTGTCTTAAAAAACATCTCTCTGATATGTTACGTTATGGGTATGTACCACAGTATTCATAAAACGAATTTTAGAGATTTTATTTTATATCCGAAAAATATTTCATATAGATGCACCCGTTTAGAAATTGGCGTACAATCCGTGTATGAGGATGTGGCACGAGATACTAATAGAGGACATACTGTTCGGGCAGTATGTGAAAGCTTCCAGTTATCTAAAGATGCTGGCTTCAAAGTAATAGCACACATGATGCCTGATTTACCAAATGTCGATATCGAAAGAGACGTTAATCAATTTATTGTAAGTCGAATCTATCAGTTAATCACATAATTATTTGAGATTCTTAATATTGAAATTTATTTTTTATAGGAATTCTTTGAAAATCCTGCTTTTAGAGCAGATGGATTGAAAATTTATCCAACGTTGGTAATACGAGGTACAGGCTTGTATGAGTTATGGAAAACTGGAAGATATAAAAGTTATCCACCAAGTGTATTGGTGGATCTTATAGCCCGTATTTTAGCTCTAATACCACCTTGGACTCGTGTATATCGTGTACAAAGAGATATACCTATGCCTTTGGTCAGGTAATATTAATTAATACATATAGTTAAGGTGCACATACTATTCATATTTCATTAAGTCCTTATTTATCTTATATTTAATTTTCAATATCTAGTTCAGGCGTAGAACATGGAAATTTGCGTGAATTGGCATTGGCAAGAATGAAAGATTTAGGAACTGATTGTCGCGATGTTAGAACTCGTGAAGTAGGAATTCAAGAAATACACCATAAAATACAGCCTTACGAAGTGGAACTTATACGACGCGATTATGTTGCTAATGGTGGATGGGAAACATTTTTATCATATGAAGATCCTACACAAGATATTTTGGTTGGATTATTGAGGCTGAGGAAATGTTCCAATGACACGTTTAGGTAAAATAACAACTAACAGTAAAAATTGAAAATAAAGAACAATTGTCTTAATCAAGTGTATTTTACAGGCCAGAACTTAAAGATAGATGTTCAATAGTGAGAGAACTTCATGTTTACGGCAGCGTTGTTCCTGTAAATGCTCGTGATCCCACAAAGTTTCAACATCAAGGCTTTGGGATGTTATTAATGGAAGAAGCTGAACGGATAGCTAGAGAAGAACATCAGTCACTCAAAATAGCTGTTATATCAGGTATGAATCATAAACATCATTTTAATGACATTAATAATATTTGTATAATGATATGATCATGTCTTTCCAGGTGTTGGTACAAGAAATTATTACAGAAAGATGGGTTACGAGTTGGACGGTCCGTATATGTCGAAAATGCTTACAGATTGCAAATAAACGCGAACTAATTTACACACCAAAAATTAAGTGTAATTATTATTCAACTTTTATTTAATATTATTTGTTATATCTTTCTTTAATTTTATATCAGTACAATAGGAAAGTTAAGTTTAATGAACAAAGAGGCATTCATATTTGGACACAAATGCTGAAAGTATTTTTCATTTTAATTTCCACCGCTAATAGCACTGGTATGTAGTTCCAGTCCCAATAGATACGGCAGGAATTGATAAGAAAAAGGAATCTTGTGACACAAAATATAAACAAAGATCATTAGATCTCAAAATCCCTGGAATTCCATTATCTTTATATCGAACCATTCTCAGATTCGAATGTCCGTAAATCCTTACATCTTAATATACCTAAGACCAAAAAACCGTAGATCCCAATATTTTTTGGTTCTTATATCACTAGATACTAAAATGCTTAGATCTTGAAATTCCTAGATATCAAAATATTTAGGTTCCAAAATTCTTGAGTGTAAAAATGTCTGGATCTCGAAATCTGTAGATACCAAAGTGTCTAAATTCTAAAATCCCTAAGTTCTAATAGTTTAAGATATCCCCCTATCTCGTATCCTTGATTATCAAAGTAGGAAGAAAATTTTGGAATCAAAATGTTTTCCAAAAGATAAGCGTCGTGCTTGACAGATCCTCGGTAGATGTCACTATAGGTTGGCCGCTATATTGATCAAGTTAGATTTTCTAAGGACGCATGTTGATAAGATCACGTATTTGTCGATTGTATAAGAAATTTGTTACAATATCAACATTCGTCGGGACGATTTTTGCGAGGTTCGCCATCGCGCGCCATCGTTGGATCGTAACTTTTCGCTTATGACGTCATTTGTGAATTACACAAGCGTCACCGCTCAGTCTGTTGTGGAAAATTTCGTCGAATTCATGGCAGCGCCGAACGAACTCTGTTTTTTCTAATCGAAATTCGAACGCCGGATTTTTCAACCATATCGCAACGTTCTGTGAACGTTTCCGGCAGTGTTTTTATTCCTGAGGAAACCCCGTTCGAATCGAGTAAGCAATTTTATTTGTTCTATCTGTGTCGTGATCATCGCGCGAATCTATATTTGTTGTATGGAATGACTGTAACCGTATTGTCCAATGATTTTTCTTTTGTTTTCCCGTTTCAATAACGCGGTAGTTTGCACTTCTATAGTTGTGTAAATTGTTGTTGTATTCGCCAAGAATGACAACTTGACCGCGAAATGAACTCATGAATTTGGCTCGAGTTTTTGTCTTTATTAGTAAACGTTTGAAAGGCATTGTAAATTGTTGAAACATATTCTTTTTTTATGAACAATAACTCTCATCTCATTGACAGTTTTATGTTTGCATTTAATGCCATTTTTTTTTAGTCAGTGTATTTGATTATTATGAGTCACTTGCTCTTTTATGTCTTTGTTTTCCTTTTTATATTATTAGAAAAAAATGATACACTTTATGCAAAGTGTTTAGTGTTTAAAACCGAAAGCATTATAAAATGATTTTGTTTACTATGAAGATAATTTATAGGAAACTAAATAACACATAATTTTACAGGTATAATTATTGTTTTTGGCTGTAATTTGGCAGCTTGTTAAAATGTCGATGCAGCAGTTTTGTTTACGATGGAACAACCATCAACCAAATTTTATTTCTGTATTTTCAAGTTTGTTGAACAATGAAACCTTAGTAGATGTAACGTTGGCTGCCGAAGGGAGACACCTTCAGGCGCATAAAGTTGTACTGTCCGCGTGCAGTACATATTTTCAATCATTGTTTACTGTGAATCCATGCCAACATCCAATTGTAATATTAAAAGATGTAAAATTCTCTGATTTAAAAATCATGGTTGACTTTATGTACTATGGAGAAGTGAACATATCACAGGATCAGTTACCATCAATTATAAAGGTACACAGATATTCATAAATATTTTGTATAATTTGGGTATTTAAGAAAGCATTAATAATAAAGTGCTATTTGTGTTTTGTTATATAGACTGCAGAGAGTTTAAAAATAAAAGGGCTTGCAGAAATGCATACTGCTTCTTTAACTAAATGGCCAAGTAGTGAACCAGGGGGAGGAGATCGTGGTGAATCTTGTTCGCCCAGTCCATCTCCATTATCTCCATCTTTTAGAAGAAAGAGGCTAAGAAAATCATCTACAGGCTCAACATCTGGGTCTGGTGATAAACCAGAGGAAATGAATGAAATCACATTAGTTGCTACCAATATTGTAAAACCAGAACCATTGATAGTTTCACAAGAAAGTGGTGAGAGCCTAAGAAGACCAATAAATACCAGTACTGAATCTCAAGGAAGCATAGATGAAGATCAAATATCCATTGTAAGTAAAATTTCATTACACTAATGTTTGTAACTGCATGTGTATATTATGAAAACTTAGATACAGAAAATGAAACTTATTTCAGATGAGCAACATGGAGAACAGTTCTGCAACAACACCGGCACAAAGCGATGGATCACTCCAAGATGTGAGTCAACAATCAGGAGGAAACGTGGCACAGAGTTCACTTTCTTCACAACCACCTACACATCAAGGTAAGTAATTATTTACATTGTGTTGGGTTGACCTACATGCTGTAATGTAACAAAATATTTATAGTACATAGTATGAATTATTATGAAAAGTTTTATTAGTGGTAGCAAAGATAATGATATCAATTTTAAGTAGCACTTTCTTTAAGGAAGTACATATGTAATATGAATTGTATAATAATGTATAGTACAAAATATTATATTTGTATAATTTATTGATAGAACAGTCTTTTAATGGTACCATAAAAGAATTTCTCTTAAATTTGTAATACTGGCGTAATTTTTATCACGCAATTTTGGAGACCCTACTTTCTTATTTGTGCACAAACGGCAATAATTTAATTTTAAACATGCATGATGTCTGCCTCTCACACAGTTACCTTGGTAGTTTAGTAGTTAAGCGCGGTCTATAGCAAGCGTGGTGGGTATTGAAAGTGCATGTCAACAAATGAAATTTACACACATTATATGCTGGCACAGATGCGTTTAAATGTACTGCACAAGGAAAAATCAACAGACGTTTGACATGAAAATAGAGCGAAAATTCAGGAAAAGTGAAAACTAGTAGCATAAATTTTCAATGCAGGCTAGTCTCATTCATGAAATTCACCATGGTACACAGATACATAGCACACAATGTATAATGTTCTTTCAGAGGACAGTCAAATCAGGCCTTTAACATTGTCAAGTGTGTATGTGTGCCTTGCTCTGTCCTTTAATTTGGTGAAGTTGTACACATTGTTTTCCTCTACTTTGAACGAATAATAATGTGCTTTAAAATGTATCTGTGCCATGCCATAATTCTGCTCTTAATATTCCCATATATATATATACATATATATTTCATTATTTCCACAGACCTTTTTTTACAAATACTTAATTCTTTTCTGCTTAAAGCTTAGCATTGTCTTTTTTTCTTTTCACACATAGTAGCGTACAGCATTTCATTTTGTACGGATTAGATATTTTCTCCAATTCTATAATTTTATTTCTAATAAACAATTATTGCCGAATTGCCTCTTTATTTATCAACTATTATACTATATTATACAATAAATAATAAGTTTCAATGTCACATTTTTCTTATACCACACAAATATTTAATTTCACTTTGCCTAACAATTATAAAATTTGGTATTTCATTCGAGAACACATCTCATACGTATGATACATATAACTAGTATTTATTCTTGCATTAATTAAAGATAGAAGAAAAAGCATATAGTCAGTGTTGAAATAATTCCTGTGCTCTGACCAAAGTATGAACCGGTCTGTTCCACAGGATTACAATGGACTATTATGGAGCATACATATCCACGTTTCGCTCTGTCCTCGTGTCAAACGAATCTGTCGATCCAAGCGTCATCAGCTTTTACCACGCCCGAAATAACAGCTTCCTCGGCAATCAGCGATCAGTACTCTGGTACCAGCACGACTGGTAGCAGTTGCGCCCTGACGAATTATCCGAACTCCTCCCACGGGACGTTGCAGCACGCATCGTCAGGCGGGCCTTCACCGTCGACACAGTGTCCCAGTAACTGCCAGAGCCCTTGTGCCAGTCCGCAGACCGCAATTAAGAGGAAACGATCAACGAATCCGCAGGCGGACGAGAACTTTATCAGGGCGTTAGACGCAGTCCGTTACGGTGGTATAGGGTTCTGTAAAGCGGCCAGGATGTTCGGCGTGAACAATCGAACACTTTGGCTCGAGTATAAAAAACGTGGTTACCCGAACAACCGACCGAGCTTGAAGTCGAGGGTCAAGCAAGAAGTGAATTCCTCGCCGCCCCCAGCCCAGTCGACGCAACCGGTCAATTCGCAGAGCCCCACGCCGATGGGACCTCCCACCACACCACACAGTACACACAATACCCACAGCACGCATACCATGCTGACCACTCACAGTCCTCATACGATGTTAAGTGGTTACATAGATAGTAGGCATACAGATTATGCGTTGCCCAGCACCACGATGCCAATCAATTTACACGGCGTTAACTATAACGCGATGTGAACTGGCCACGACTCGACGCGCATGGTTAATTGTATAGACGAGCTTCAGAAGTATTAGGCATTGGTGTAACTAGATAAAGAACAGGGTGGTCCTTACAGAGTATGGACTGTATCCTTACATCCCGTAAGGGATGTAGAATGTTTTATTAAAAATTTCCAAATTTTTAAATGCACCTTGGTACCTAAAGTGGAATGGTGGTCCACCCTGTACAAAGTCGTAGTTACGCCAGTGGTATTAGGTCTACGTGTCGTGAAGCCGAGTTAGCCGGTTAGATACTCATTGATGACATGGAAGAGATGTCAACACTCTAATGGTCACAAGTTTCATGCAACCTTGGCATTTACAGTTTTTAGTTCTCTTTTGTAACAATCTTAACTAATTGGAGTGATCTTCCTATTTTATATTTTTACTTTGCGTAGACATTGTATCATAGAGTGTAATGATAATCAGTATTTTAATATTTGAATTTACTCATTTCATGGGTATCTTATTAACAATATTACTGTGAGTATTGTTTGAATGTGAAATCGGAAATGTATTAATAAGTGTAAAATGTTAAATGTCAGAATGAGAGCATGAAACGGACCGTTACAGCGTTAGCCGAGAATACATTTTCAAATATTTATTTGATCCCTGTAAGAAACTTGTAATATCATATAGAGAACTCGAGTTGAAGGGGGACGTCTATACATTACAAAACTTTATACTTTATATTTTATACTTCACAGAGGTTTTTTTTATAGTAGAGTAAATGAAATCTATGTAAATGAGAATGTTGTGTAGCTAAGAACTCTTGGACAATTCTTAATTCTAATGTCAAGTGTACTGTTACACTGTATTTAAATATGGTCCAGCTTTCTAAATCCGAATTATCTTTCCTTTGTTTTCTGAAGAATTTAAGGTATAATTTTTGGACATAAAATTTCATGAGCGAGCTCTTAGCGTACAACAAAGCATTTGTGTTGATAGTGTCGTCCAATACCGGAAGCTTCGGCGGACGGATACGAGTTCCGGAACAGGTTCCTTTAGTTTAAACGGTATCGTTTGAAATGTGAAATTAACGATGTGATAGAGAGCACACGGAGATAACCGTGAACGAATATATTTGCTTGTTTGTGATTTCAAATATTTATGAACGGATTATTGAACATTTCTCCTTTTTTTAATTTGTCGATTTATACGAGGGTCTGTAAATTCTAAAGTTGGCGTAATAATCCTTCACGTGCACGAAGTGCCGCGAAATATTCTGCCAACTTTAGCGCATATACCAACGTCGTATGAACTTTTGTACATAGTAAATAAAGTAGCGATATAGTTAAACGGAAAAATGAAAAATATATCGATGTGTATTTGCACAGCAATTGAACTGTAACAACTTGTTTACGAGCAAGGTGATCGAAGTCAATACATGTATTACAATCAATTGTTCGGTATCGATAAGAAACATTTTATTCGTTAACGAAGGAATAATTTGTTTAAATTAATTACCGTTTAAATTACTTTGTGTAACATTTTAATGGGACTTCTTTCAAATATTTATTTAAGAAATTTCGTTGTATACAGGATGTATCATAAAATATGATTTTTATTAGGGAAAATATATGACTAAATGAATTTTAATAATTTAGATAATAGTTCAACTGATTTAGATGATAAGTAAACTTGTAATCTTTTATATCGAATATATTTTAAAATGTAGAAATCTATTTGAAAAGACTTTATTGATTGAATTTATTTGTACGTTATGGTACACCCTGTATATGGATACAAACTACAGGGTATAAGATTAACGCGCAGGTTCACATCAGTACAAATTGTCAAATTCCACTTTTTAATTGAGAATCAATTTTATTATAAGATATGTTTATTACGAACGTTTCAGCGTTTTAACATTATTAATCGTTTATCTAATATTAATTTGTATAAAAGTATTTTTTTATTTAACTGTTAAATAGTCGATCCTTTTATTTACACGTCGATTTTTTATTTGTATACCTACTGCTGTTTAACAAAAAATCAGTAAAGTAATGCATGTATTGAAAAAATTACGATAAGAGAATCTATCATTATTTATCGGAAAATTTATTTTTTAATTCTACTTTAATCGATGATTAACGATAATTGAGATTGTAATCCAATTTTATTCCTTTATGAATAACGAAAACTATTGAATCCATTGTTATCATTGTTCTTTCGTTTTCTAAATACTTGTACAAAGCGATAGATATAAATATAGGATGTTAACAAAATGTTGATAGCAATGTATACTCTTACACACTGATATTTCATCCCTGTAAGTAACAGGGAGGTAAAAAAAAGAAACTAATTTAAATTACTATCGAATTTTATAATGCAGAGGGTCGAGATTAATGTGTCAGTGTTATGTATAACGCCTGTAATAAATCACGTGAAGGAAGAATATCATTCAAACTTATTTCCGGTCAATTAGAATCTTCATTATTGTCAGAACAAATTTTCATTCGTTAAATTAAAACAGTGTATCATTTTTCATTTAATAATTTATCTGTGCCCGCATATCAAATGTACACCAATTATATCGCCTTAGTGCACAAATGTATGTCCATGTTACATGTATATTTAATACATTTTAAAGGAATAATTCCTTTATTTTGTATTATAGAAATATTTGTGCATTTTTATCTTATACAGGCTGAGCCAGTAAAATGGTTGTGTAAACATTTGCATTAAATGTGTAGCATTTGTAGTCTGAAGGTGACCTTCAGTTGACCTTCAATCTCAAACATACTTTATATTGTATCACACAGTTCATTTACACAAAAATTTTCAAAAATCCTCAAGCTAACTTCATGACCTTGAAGATCTACAAACAAAATGCTATACATCCCTTGTATCAAATCAAACAATTCTCAACATCTAAAAATCAGTCAATTATTAATTAATTGATAAAAATCAATTTTCCCTGTTTTTAATTGAGACTGTTCCTGTTACTAAATATCTTTACATTTCAGTAGTGTGCAAGCAGACAGCAGTGAAAAGGTGTCGTCTGTTGACCCGCCAGCCCCGCGTGAAGAAGGAGCCGAATCATTTATCCCCGGACAGCGAGACGTCTCCGCACATCGTGTCATCTTCGGTGCACGCGACGACGCCCACCTTGAATCTGCCGCAAACCTCAAAAACTTGGGAGGAGACTCGAATCACCTCATCGCCGCCGCAATCGATCCTGGTGAACCAACCCAGCAGCCTGTTGACCGTCACCACATCGACGAACCTGTTGACCGTGCCACAACCATCCTACCTGATGAAACAACACTCACACCCGATCTTGTCTAGTCAGCAACAGTCCACCAGCGGTAATTACTGGATTCATAGACAGCACTCGAATCCGGAGTTCCCTGGGAGGACTACTAGTCCCTCCATCGTTGTGGAACCGGCGCCTGTTGTTAAAACGGAAGAGGACGTCCCGGAAGAGTCGGTTGTTACTACAGAAAGTGGAGGTTCTACTTCTGGACTTAGGGTGAAGACCACGGAACTTAGGCGAAGCTCTTCGTCTCCTCAGGTATGGGTGTGGAGGAGTATAGTACTGTGCAGTTTCAAGGTTTCAAAATGAGAAAGTATTGAAGTCTTAAAGTACTAGTGTCTGAAGTTTTAAAGTCACAAGATTTCAAGGTTCCAAGATTCCAAGCTTGGGAAGTTTCCATAGTCCCAAAATTCCAAGGTTGTAGACTCCCAAGCTTGAGAAGTTTTCACAGTCCCAAAATTCCAAGGTTGCAAACTTCCAAGCTTGAGAAGTTTCCATAGTTCCAAAATTCCAAGGTTGTAAACTCCAAAGCTTGAAAAGTTTCCATAGTCCCAAAATTCCAAGGTTGCAAAATCCCAAGCTTGAGAAATTTCCACAGTCCCAAAATTCCAAGGTTGTAAACTCCAAAGCTTGAAAAGTTTCCATAGTCCCAAAATTCCAAGGTTGCAAAATCCCAAGCTTGAGAAATTTCCACAGTCCCAAAATTCCAAGGTTGCAAACTCCCAAGCTTGAGAAGTTCCCAAGGTCCCAAAATTCCAAGGTTGTGAACTCCCAAGCTTGAGAAGTTTCCAAAGTTCCAAAATTCCAAGGTTGCAAACTCTCAAGCTTGAGAAATTACCAAAGTCTCAAAGTCCCAAGCTTGAGAAGTTTCTAAAGTTCTAAGGTTGTAAAGCCCCAAGGCCTCCCTGTAAAGTCCCAAGGTTGTGTAGTCCTTGGCCTTCCTGTAAAGTCCCAAAGTTATGTAGTCCCAAAGCCTCACTATAAAGTCCCAAGATCTCAGAGTCTCAAAGTTCTAAGACTTCAAAGTTACAAAGTTCAAAAGTCCCAAAATTCCCACATTCCAAAGTTCCAAGATTTGACCACACTCTAATCTGAATTATCAAATCTATTACAGACTACAACCAGAGAATCCAGAGAAAGCACAGGAGACCAACGTTTGGGTCACTGTCCAGTCCTTCGTCCAGGTCCAGCCCTAGGTTGCAATCACTGTTGGAACACCATAGACGCCCACGGTAGAACGCTAAGAAGAAAGACGAAGTATCATTGTCCCGAATGTCAGACCAACCTCTGCATCGTACCCTGTTTTCAAGAATACCACGAGCAACGTCGAGAGCTGAAGCTGAAACCTCTACCGAAAACTAGTTCCGTCTAATGCGTCCTTGTTTGTAAATCTTGTTTGATCAATTGTGAGCACACGTGATACGTGTGCAGAAAACAAGTCCTTTTTGCTGTTGATCGACGATCAGAGTCCTTTATCGAGAATCTGAGATGTCGTGGTGTCTTTTTGAGGTGCTTGCTGGCCTTGATGATGAAAGATACTTACAGTAAAATTGATTTTGGAAATTTTAGACGAATTAAGGTGCGTCGAAAGAGTCTTTCGATGCGAGCTGATTGTTGTTTGCCTTACCAGATGATATTTTCAGAAACGAAGACGAATTGACTAGATAACGAAAGTTCCTAAGGATATTAGCAAAGTGACACCAAGAAACAGAATTGTAAATTAATCATTTTGTCGATTAATGTTTAGCTGTAATCGGATACGATGGTATTCAAGATTTTCGAACTTTGTGACTGTTAATCATTGGTCTCCGATTCGAACTTCAAATTGCACTTCGAGTTGGAATGATTTTGTTGGTAATGTACGGTTTTTGGCGGCTCTTTTGAAAATATAAGTCAGGTGACTTACCTTATCACAAGAGATTGCTACAGATTATGCAAATCTTTTAGAGAAAAGGGTGTGAATACAAATTCTTCTAAAAGGTGCTTTACACTGACGATATTATTTTAAAAAGAACAATTTAATGTTTTGTGTTAGGTGTCAGCCTTGTAGTTTTAAAGAAGCTTCTCAAAAGCCGTACAGTATCATCTTTTTGTATTGATATTGGCTTCACAGTGTTTCGAAGTCTTTTAATATTTATTTCTTTTCTGGACTCAGACATTTTGAGTCACTAACGTTTCCAAGGAACCTCTATCCGTAATTGTTGAGTAATCTTCTTGCAATCTTCTTCAATGAAGTTGTAGGGAAACCATTTTGGTTTTCTTTGCTGTTATAACAAATATTCTCAACGATAGAAATAATCAGTTATTATTATTTTCAATCATTGAAGTAATTCTATTTCATTCAAATGAAGTAATGCAATTGTTAAGGCTAGAGATGTATTTTTGAAATTATTTTTTTGTCTGTTTTTTAATTACATTGAAGAAAGATCATTAATAAAAAAGTACTGCGAAGAAAACGAATTATTAAATTTAGATAAGATAGCGTCTTTGAATTAGAAATTTATTTTTATTTTAATTGTATAGATCATAATTTTTATAAATACATTGTGAAGAATATAAATTCGTGTAATAATAAATGAGTGATTTGTCAAGTCACAAATAAAGTAAAAGGCATATTGCGATCTTTGCAGCTGCAGAGAAGAATTTTTCAAGGAGTAAATATTGTATGTTCGAGGAAAACACGGAGCAAGAGTCCTTTGACGATATTGAGCGCAGCAAATATTAACACGAAAGGACGAGGGGTTGTTTTCTTGGAATTGAAACGAAGCCACGGTAAAATATTTGACAAAGAACAACCATGGTTTTCCTGGCATTGATTAACCAGGTTTTTCACTTTTTTTGGCTATCGTTTTCCATTTGCGAATCGTCCTAAACAAAAAGAAACAATAAATGTAATTGAAAAAGGGGTGCAATATATAGATTGAATTTTATTTAAATATAGGTGTCTCACCAGAAAGAAACAAGGCTATAAAATGTTTCATATTAAAAAAATTATTCTTATGGAACATTCTGTACTCTTGCATAAAATGTACTTGTTGTTTGTAGTCCGTGTAAAATTAATTTGTCACGAAATACAACTCCGTTATATTTATCTACTTTGTCTCGTATCGTTTACTTTGCAAGTGAGAAACATTGTAACCATTGCATATAATCTGATGCGATCGATCGATTTTACACGGACTATATAATTGTATCTAATAAAACGATTAATTTATTTGTATACGCGTGTAAATAACCGTGCCGCTTGATTGTACATATTTTTATCGACTTCCGGTTTCGACGGAAGCTGCAGATTGACATTGACAAAAGAGGAAACCCGCATTTTTGATATTACAAAGTGTAGCAACAATCTCCGCTGGAGAAACGTGTATTTTGTGCATTTATTGGGATGATTGTCTTTTTTTTGGAAGCAACGAACGAGAGACAAAAAGAGAGTATAGTTTTCTATAGGCGAGAAAAAAACTTTTGGACTTTGTCGAAGATACGAAGTATTTTGCACCCGTTTGCAAGGTTTTATTACAGAGATGTTATATGTATAGTATACGTATGTTTGTTATAAAAATGTAAAAAAAAAAAACAGAAGATTAACGAGAGTGTATCGAGCATCGTCCAAAACTTTGTACTTTGTCCTTTATCCCTGAACAAGAGCTTAGCACGCAGATATGTATTTTTTTCTCCCCGTGGATCTGTGTTTGCGAACGATATGATGTATTGTTCCCTGATCACATAATCGCGCACCTCGTGACAAACTCAAGAGGATGTAGCATACATGCAATATATATTTTTTGTCAGCGTTACGAGCATACTGTACGGCAGTTGTATCGAGTAATTACATTTTATGTAAACCTAGATTAAGATTCGTAAGTGAACGAAATAAAAAGAACGTGATCCAATGTTGTATGTGTGTACAACTATTATTACCTTATCATTAATCTATTAGACACCTGTCTTGTACAGTATACTTTCAAGCTAGTTACATAACTATATTCTCATTTAACATTTTAGTTGTATTATCATTTTCTAAGAACAAACAGATATATGAGAAGTACTTGATAGAATACAGTATTCAATTATTGATACTTTAGCACAAATTCATATTTTAACATGTACAATTTGCATTTAACATTTTAGTTGTATTATCATCTTCTAAGAACAAACAGATACATGAAAAATACTTGGTAGAATAAAGTATACAATTATTGATACTTTAGAACAAATTCATGTTTTAACATGTACATTGCAGTTAATTAAAAACTGAAGAATCTGGTACTTCAGAAATCTGATGATTATACTGAAAACTTGAATTTATATATTCAAAACTTGACAAACTTACACACCTGAAAATAAAAAGAAATTAGAAAGTTAAAGATTTCTAGATTCATAAATATAAAAAATTGAATCATACCACTAAGCTTAATAAAATTAAAGCTGTACAAAGTAAACTTTGATCACCAAACATGCACCAATCCACTGTTCCAGAAATCCCTCCTTCATAACAATCTCTGAAAGTGTTCAAGAACGCGTACCTGATATATTGATAATCAGAAAAAAGGGGGAGTTTTTTTGGCGATACGTGAAAGAAGAGGCAGGGTCAGCCGTTTTGTTTCTTCCGTTGCAAGCTGACGCCAGAGAAGGTGGCGTGTAGCCCCTTGGACATAACGCGAGAACGGAAGGAGAGGGCGTCATCTTGGATCCCCAAAAGCCACGGCGATATTGTACGTGCAGCCGCTGCCCTGTCACAGCTGGTTCCCTCGTCTCGTTTCTATCCAAGGATATCTCGATCCAGGAACGGAAAGTCACGGATTAATCGTTCACCACCCTTGCTGCCCTCGGCTTTGCGACGATCGAACCATCGGGGCGGTTGATCTCGTTAGGGTGACGTTTAAATCACATTATGCAGACTGATCGGTTTACCGGTCGTTCAAGCTTGAAACAACGCACCCTACATGCTTTTCATATCGTGATAAGATAATTTGTCGGTTCTTTTCATTATTTTTTATGGGTGTTCATATGGAAATTTTAGGGAAGGGTAATTTGATGATTAGGTCTATAGTTAATGGATAAGTTCTTACTCTATGTAGCTGTACATACTGCATAGGTTGTTATGGAACTGTTACTTGTAGATGAATTGTATGATGTGTAGGTTAAGTGTCCGTCGCCCACTCTGAATGCATCTTTAGTATTTGATCAACAAGTATTTCTCAGGCTGTATTCGCTTATAAATATAATATACATAACTACAATCTTATTATACATGTTACTTTTTTCAACGTATCAGAATTATTATTGATCAAGAACTTCATTTAATCAGTACTAATTATTTATAACTGTGTTTGCTCTTCTAGGATAGTAATTGCAGTTTGGAAATGCTTTGCGCTGAAATTGGATCACGTGGAATTGAATCGTGCCGAAATTAGGTAATATGGAATTGAACCGTGCTGAAAATGAATTACGTGGAATTGAAATGCGTCAAAATTTAATCACGTGGAATTGAACCGTGTCAAAATGAAACACGTCAAATTGAATGTCGTCGAATTGAACCACGTTCAATAAAATTGAAATCTATCGAATTTTGTTAATTCCCTCGCCACTCCGATTAAACCGAAAGTTAAGTTCCAAAGTTTAAAGTTGAAATACCGTCATCGACTTTCCGAACAATTACGTATCTAACATATATTACAATTTTCGTGACAGTAAAAAAAAAATATTAAAGACAATAATTTACAATGATCAACAAAATGTATGCAGTACATTGTAGTTCTTTAAACTTACCAATTGTCCTGACACTGATAGAACGATAATGTAAATAGAAACGCGAGACTTTCACGGAACATTCGAACCGAATGAACTTTACCTGCATCCCAAAGTTCAGTCGAACTTAATGGCCATGCTAGATGATAAGGTTAAAGGTTATCGTTCGAGGTACGACGAAAGAGGGAACAGCAGATCGTAGCCATGAGACACGTCCGCGGCTCCGCCCTCGAAACCCTTAATATTCCACCCCCGGCACCACTGACATGCGCCCTGCAAATATTTCACGGTGGTTCTCAAACGTCTCTTCGAATGAAATATCTATCGGAAAAAACTTTCGAATCGTTCGAAATTATTCAACTAATTTTGTTCTTCAATTTTTAACCTCTATCTGCGTCTGACACACGCTTTATTTTTAGTTGATTGTCGTTTAATCATTGACACAATTTAATAGATAACTTTTGAAACGAAGTTGAATATCTTTGAAAATCTGTTCTTGAAATAAATATCTACCTTGTTATATCATATAGAATTTTGATTGTTCACGTTACATTTTTATTAGGTTGGCAATAAAAATAAATAACTTTTTAGTTTTGGGTTGGTATTTTTGTGATAAAGAATGGTCAACTTCATTTCAATACTGAAAGCGCGTTGTATCGCATGTACCTCGTGTGTGGAAAATGAATATAAGAAAAGTTAATCTACTCGGTTTAATATCATGATCTGCGTGAATTTTATACATTTTTATACGGATTAACCCTTTATGCATATATGTATATATGTCCAAACAAAATCGTCTACAGAAAATAGTAGATTCAATGATAATCGAAATATACAACAACCTGTAACGATGGGGATACGTATCGTGTAAAACACGATGTATCTAAACAACGAATCGAACGATCGCTCGCTATCGAGAAACGAATTCCGGCAGAAGGGGGTCCCCATAAACCTGTCACAGGAAAAAAGAAGAAATCGAAACACCTGTGATTAGTCCTAGGATCACAGAGAAACGGCACGGTTAATCGATAGTTAAGCAAACACGTGAACTTCGTAGCTAATAGCGTGTCAAATCTAGCGGAGGGTGATCGGCAAAGCATGTCAGCTGTGTCCACACCGATACTTTTCAACCGTGAACTTTTAAACAACCGAAAGCAGTTGATTTATTGACTCGTAGATACTGTCGGATCTCTAGTCGATGTCTGATCACCCCTGTCAAATTTCCCTTTCGGAACATGTTCTACTTGCAAATGGACATCATTTACGAGGCCCCAATTAATTTCCAATAGCTAACCTATTAATCCAATGCTAATAAAATCACAGTTAGACAGGTATATTACGCACACCACATATTACGTACTTATATTTTATTACAAAATAAATTTTACATGTTAAGAGTTTACAAGTTAACAACACTATTAGAAAGAATTTACTTTCTACACTTATTTTAGGTTATCGTGTTTCGAACAAATAAAAAATGTAACGAGTTGAATTTTTATAAAAAAATGGACTTGTTTCACTTTTGTTACGAATGATTGACACATACAAGGTTATATTTTTCACATTTCGGAAAGTTGCGAGACTTCAATTCGACCGAGCAACAATCGAAGATATATCGAGATCGACGCATCCGGCTGTAATGGCGGCTGAAGTGTTCGACATTAGATCACGACTGAGCGCATATTGCTCAACGATTTGGGAACGCAAATAGAAGTAACAGAGGGATTAAAACAGTTTGTGGTCAAACACAGAGGCTTTCCAGATCTGAATGGTAGAAACGGTAGATCGTTCGTGCGAGAAAGTGCACCATGGGTATTGTATAGGATCCACGGGAACAGGACTCGTCTTTCTATGGGATCGACGATGCGTCATAATAGTCGGTAGTGTATTCAAAGGGTGATTCGCCACCTTATATTACTCGGCATTAGAGCGTGGCTCAACAGACTATTCGAGGATCGACTGATTCATTTTCGATGATCGCTCGAAACCTTCTAAATCCGCGCGTTGACTTTCAATGCATCGACTTTCTAATAATCGATCCAGAAAAACTTTACTATTCAACTTTATTACTCGTTTTAGGAAACGGAGGATTGCGGAACTCTGCGAATTCGTACAGCTTCGAAGTTGGTAAATATTTTATGGTTTGAAAAGATATTTTCTGGAGGTTTTGTAAGTTTCAGAAAATGAAAATTTGGAGATGTGAAGATTTATAAATTTGACAACTTGTATACTAAACTAGTTAACCTACAAACTTGTCAATCAGCTGACTTGTTAACCTGTTGACTTGTAACTTCTACACTACTGAATTCATTAACTTGTCAACTTGTTATCTTATCAACTTGACAATCTGTCAACTCGCCAACTTGTCAACTCACCAACTTGTCAACTTGTAAACTCGTCAACATATAAACTCATAAATTTGAAAGCGCATATAGAACCTAGTAAATATTGAAAAGTGCTAAAACAGTACGCACGTATGACAAAACAAGTCGAGCAGAAGAACATAAAAGTATTTCCATCGCCATGAAGTTCGAACGTAATCTTTAGCCAGAGAATTATGATTACGTTTCTGGTTGGTCCGAGTGTGGTGGTGGTGGTCGAGTGTACGACGGTGGTCTCAATCTCCTCCGAAATTTCGTCGGGCCTGATGTCTGTAAGTGTCCTTACGATCTTTGCTTTACCCAATATCTTCTTGGCTCCACGTTCACCGGGTCCTTCCACTGCGACGTTTAGCTTTCCTGGTGGGGGTACTTTTATTAAAACTCCCGTCAATAGTGCGGCGAGGAGGCGAGCAGGGAGGATCCTACTACAGGACGAGGCTTGCGCTTTATACAATGCTACAGCATGTGCTAGAGGCCAGATATCGAAAGAGACTGAAATCCTCTCTGTATTTTTCCTTCTTCGGCTACACGCTTTCATTTTAAAAACTCTTTTAAATAATACAACCAAATGTATAAAAATGTACGTATACTTTAATGTATTTAAAAGTGACAACAGGTAAAATAGTTTAATTTATTACTTCTTGATTTACTGTCTTTGTGATTGATTTGAAGAAAATGATGAATGTTAATAAATTTCTTTTAAAACAAAATGGCGCAGAATGAAAAGTAATGTGTATGTAAATTGACGTATTCGAAGGTAGGTATAAGTTGTACATATAAATTGATGTATTTGAAAGTAAGTATAAATTGTACATATAAATTGATTTATTTAAAGCTAAGTAAGAATTATTTAACAATTAACAACTTATTGATTGACTTTTTAAAATATTTATTAAGAGATAAATTTGAATGAAAAACTTTTTTTAACAACAATAAAAAATGTATGAAGAGCAACATGTGTGCAAATTGATATTCTTGAATATGTAAATAATTAAATAATTGCTTCATTAATAATTGACTATTTTTATAAACGAATCAAGGCGAATGATAAAATGTAGAGGTTAGTTTTTTATTATATCGCAACAACTCGACCGTTGTTTGTAGCTTTAAATACATATTAAATATCCACGATACCCGAATTTAACACGCTTCAAGTAACTGTTGAAATTCGAAATAACGGATCTAAAGAACGCAAGGTGTCCCTTGTGCGTCAGTACCCTCGATTTTTAATTAAATCTTACAGAATACAAGGGATGAAAGAAACATCTCCCCTTAAACATCGCACCACGTCTCGTGTTCTAAATAACTAAGATACGTCTTGCAGTTTATTCGACCTATTTACTCCCTCCTCAAAATTAAAACGCGAAAGATTTATCAAAACCTTGAAAGTTTGTTAAAATGTAATTATTTCGTCTTTAATCAACGTTGATTTATTTCTAAAATTAAATAAATAAAATATTATTTAAAATAGAATATACATTTCTAAAATAAAATATATACATGTGATTTTTTCCTGTCTTAAAATATAAATGATACACTTAATTTCTAAAATAAAATATGTATAAGATTCTGCATTTAAAAAATATTGTAAATTACATTCGACGTTCGAATATTACCAGTGAAAATTTATTGGTACTCCGAAGGAAAAAAGAACACGAGGAATGCATGTGTGAACGGGTTGCAATAAAAATACTCGCGATATTAAACACGAAATATTAATTGAGAAAGGGAACGTTTCGAAAAGCAGGAATTCCGGCGGGAAACGACGAAGGGGGTAGAAAGGAGAAAAAAAAAGATGGAGCTTCCCTGCAAGTGAGGAATTAATCGTTCCAGATATCGCTCCTACGGATTGATTCGTTTCTCGAAAGGATTGCAAATAGATCGTCTGCTACCCAAAGGAATTTTTTATTATCTCGATTTCAATATTACCCGCGAATTCGCTGTAGAATATTCACGATTCGATCGGAAGGAAAATTTCTAAATTCAGAATCTATTTAATACGGTTCCTACGAAAATTTATGATCCTTTTTTACATAACGTTCAACGTTTACTATTATTATTATTACTGTCGCTGTTATTGCAGGTCTTAGTGTTATTAATTTATTATTGGTGTTTTTGTGGTAGTTATTATTGTAATTAGTATTGTGTAATTTTTTTATGGGGAAGAGTAATTTAGGGGAGATGGAAATTTGGGGAGATGGAAATTTGGGGAGTTGGAAATTTGAGGAGTTGGGAATTTGGGGAGTTGGAATTTTGGGGAGATGGAAATTTGGGGAGTTGGAAATTTGGGGAGATGGAAATTTAGGGAGTTGGGAATTTGGGGAGTTGGAATTTTGGGGAGATGGAAATTTAGGGAGTTGGAAGTTTGGGGAGTTGGGAATTTGGGGAGTTGGAAATTTGAGGAGATGAAAATTTGGGGAGTGGGAAATTTGGGGATATGGAAATTTAGGGAGTTGGAATTTTGGGGATATGGAAATTTAGGGAGTTGGGAATTTGAGGAGTTGGAAATTTGGGGAGATGGAAATTTAGGGAGTTGGGAATTTGGGGAGATGGAATTTTAGGGAGATGGAATTTCGGAGAGATGGAAATTTGGGGAGTTGGAAATTTGGGGAGATGGGAATTTAGGGAGTTGGAATTTTGGGGATATGGAAATTTAGGGAGTTGGGAATTTGAGGAGTTGGAAATTTGGGGAGATGGAAATTTAGGGAGTTGGGAATTTGGGGAGATGGAATTTTAGGGAGATGGAATTTCGGAGAGATGGAAATTTGGGGAGTTGGAAATTTGGGGAGATGGGAATTTGAGGAGTTGGAAATTTGGGGAGTGGGAAATTTGGGTAGTTGGAAATTTAGGGAGATGGAAATTTGGGGAGTTGGAATTTGAGGAGTTGGAAATCTAGGGAGATGGGAATTTGAGGAGTTGGAAATTTGGGGAGTTGGAAATTTGAGGAGTTGGAACTTTTCAGAGATGGAAATCTAGGGAGATGGAAATTTGGGGAGATGGAAATTAGGGGAGTTGGAAATTTTTGAACTTGGAAATTTGTGAATTTAGGAACTTAGGAATTCAGGGATTTGGAAATAGGCGATATAGGAATTCCAACCCACAAAATTAAAAATTCAACAATTTACAAAATTCCCCAAAAAATTCCCAAAAATCCACAAACTTAAAACTCCAAAACTCACAACACCAACAAATTTTCATAAATACCTAAATTCCAAAGTATAGTTATCAATATAAATACAAAAGTACCATTCTTCTCCCCATAATTTAATCAGAAGAAAGCAAAAATATCTAAAAAAAATTGAATTCCACCCCGATAAAATTATCCGTATCCAGCGTCGTTATTATCCCCCGACCTTATCCCTCGTTCTTCATCAAGATTTCACGATATTCCCATGTTGTTCGTTAATTTAATTGTCCCGTTAATGTTCGGCAAGGCAACACTTCCTTGAAAATCGTAAGAATGTACGCGTACAGCCGGTTAGAGGGTGGAGAACAAGGGTGGTTGGAAACGTACACGTGACCAACCACCGTGGACCTCACGCATGCCCCGTTTAATACCACAGCTTGACGGGTTGGTTGGTATGCGGGGGTGAGGGGTGGCTACCCCTAGCTAGGTATATTGGCGCCTGCCGTTAAGCTCATGTTGATCCCTTGTACCGGGATAGAGTTGCTCGATACGCAGAGACCTTACTCCGCCATTTTTTGTACGGATCTTTCTCGATTTTATTAAATAAATAATTATTTTTCTCTCACACGATATTCAGTGTTATTAATAATAGATTTTGATGTACATGGTTTACGGCAGAAATTTGGGGACTTTTGGCGTTTTTGGGTGTTTGCGAAATTGGGAATTTTGGGATTTGGGGATTTAGGAATTTGGGAAATTGGGAATTTGGGATTTTGGGAATTTGGGGATTTGGGATTTTGGGAATTTGGGATTTTGGGATTTTGGGAATTTGGGGATTTGGGAATTTGGGGAATTAGAAATTTGGGGATTTGGGAATTTGGGGAATTAGAAATTTGGGAAATTAGGAATTTGAAAAATTAGGAATTTGGGGAATTAGGAATTTGAGAAATTAGAAATTTGGGAATTGGGAATATTTGGAATTTGGGGTATTTGGAATTTGGGGAATTTGGAATTTGGGGAATTTGGAATTTGGGAAATTTGGAATTTGGGGAATTTGGGGAATTTGGGGAATTTGGAATTTGGGGAATTTGGAATTTGGAATTTGGAATTTGGAATTTGGGGAATTTGGAATTTGGGGAATTTGGAATTTGGGGAATTTGGAATTTGGGGAATTTGGAATTTGGGGAATTTGGAATTTGGAATTTGGGAAAATTGGAACCTGGGGAATTTGGAATTTGGGAAAATTGGAATCTGGGAAATTTGGAATTTGAGGGAATTGGAATCTAGGGAATTTGGAATTGGAGGAAATTGGAATCTGGGGAATTTGGAATTGGAGGAAATTGGAATCCGAGGAATTTGAAATTTGGGGAAATTGAAATCTGGGGAATTTGGGAACTTGGAAATTTGGAAACCTGAAAACTTGAAAATTTGTAAACTTGAAAACTTGAAAACTTGAAAACTTAAAAATTTGAAAACCTGAAAATTTAGAAAAATAACATACAATATATTCACAAACACAACAGTCCATAAATACAATTTTAAAATATAATACACAATAATTGCAACATTGAGCAGCCGACAAAATGGCGAAAAAGCGACAAAGGTCGAGAGAATTTGTAGATTGATTTTGTTAATCCTTGGAGTACAAAGCATATGTTAATGTTTTGAGAATGATAACAAGTAATCGTCAGGGTTTTTCATCTCCTGAGAACAGAAAGCTGTCCACACATCGTTATCGTGTACGATACCTGTAAATACGAGATATGGGATTGCCTCGGTGTTAATTAAATCGAATACGACGATACCTGTTTGGTCGTGTTAGGAGGATATTGAACATTGTTTGCACTCTATTTTCTATTACGAGGTTACTTTATTATGTACTTATTATATATATATAATTAGAAAATTTCAAAGCTACATTTGCTAAAAAATATCATAGCTCCAAGATGGCAGAGTTGAAAAATTCCAAAATTCGAAGCTACCCAACTTACAAAATAGAAGAATTAAACAAGCTCCTGAAATTTCAAAGTCCCAAAATTGAATAAGTGGAAAATTTCAAAGTCCCAAAATTGTATAAGTAGAAAATTCCGAAGACCCAAACACTGAAAGTGCCAAAGTCGCAAAAGCATACACCTACAAAACTTCAAATTCCTGTAAATATAAACTTTCACGCTTCCCATCTCCCAAAGTTCAAAAACTCCAAAACTCCTAAGAGGGTTATAAGAGACAATGAAATCCCCAAGAGTCAAACTCCACAATCCATAAAATATATTCCACTAAAAAATCACCCTTCGAGAAGGTAAAAAAAAAAGAAAAATTCAGTACAGGATTTCGTAAGGGTAAATCGGCAGCACCCCAAACATCGGGTGAGAAGAATCAACAGGCTTCGAAAAGGACCTCGAGCAAATTGCGAACGATTCCTGTATTCTCAAGAGACGTTTGTTTCGTCGGCCAGCGGAGGCCGAATTTTTACGAGCGGCATCCAACGACACGAATTTCTTGCCGCGGAAATATTCCCACCGAGCTTTTCACTTGCAACCGAGGGGTTGCAAACGGTCATTAATTATTTATGTGCGGTAAGACGTAACGATCGTGACGCGTGTCGAGGCTTTTACTCCGACAACCTTCTGTCCGAAGGTCTACGCTTTTACACCTACCGAACCGCCCTTACGAATATCCTCGACGACTTTATTATATGGCTGGATCGTTCGCACCCTTAACGAACTCCATTTTTAACAAATTTACGTCGTGCACCGTTCTTTCGGTATTTGGAGAAGAATTCAGAGAGGAGGACACTGTTTTGTATGTGTGCGGTTAATTTCTTTGGGGTTGGGATTTTAATGTGTATTAAAATTTGGAAATGTAATTTAGGGGCGTAAGAGTTTTTAGTATGATTAGGGAAACAGGAGATTTTGGGCATATGTGTAATTTTGGAAAAATAAGATTTCATGTTTCATTTCAAGATTTTACATGTCGAACATATGTGTATGTGTGTGTATGTATATATTGTATATGTACATAGATGTACGTGTGTATGTATGCTTGTATATGTATATATGTGTATGTATGCATGCATTGCATATGTACATATTTCTATGTGTGTGTGTATGCACGTACTGCATATGTACACATATGTATGTGTGTGTGTATGCATGTATCATATATATTCATATATGAATGTGTCTATGTATGCATGTATCATATATGTTCATATATGTATGTGTGTGTGTATGCATGTATTATTATATATTCATATATGTATGTGTGTGTGTATGCATGTATTATTATATATTCATATATGTATGTGTCTATATATGCATGTATCATATATGTTCATATATGTATGTGTCAATGTATGCATGTATTATATATGTTCATATATGTATGTGTCTATGTATGCATGTATTATATATGTTCATATATGTATGTGTCTATGTATATATATATTATATATGTTCATATATGTATGTGTCTATGTATGCATGTATTATATATGTTCATATATGTATGTGTGTATATATGCATACATTGTGTATGTACATATGTGTATGCATACATGTATGCATGTATTGCATATGAATATATGTATATGTGTATATGTATGTACGAGTTTTTCTTCAACTTTTTTATGAATTCACCAGTTCTGAATTTCGAAGTAATTGAACTCTGACATTTTTTAACAGGCGTAGTTTGGAATTTTCTACTCATACAATGCTGTGACGATACACAGAAGTTTTGGACTTCACTTCAGAAGTTTTGGAAGTTGAACAAAATCAGAGGATAGAGCAATCGGTATTTTCAAAGGCAACCGATCAAACAGTGGAGATAGCTGCGAATAAATATTGTTCTTTGCCAAAATCACATGAGCACACGGCCGATTCATATCCGGTACGACGGGTGCGATGCAAACAATCAGAAGCTACATGGTTTGCCGTTATTTCAATTGTTTTTCATTTCATCGATGCAACATTTCATCGTCACGTTCCAGGGACACTATGATCCCATGAAAAATTGATTTCCACCCTGATATTCGATATCTGTTCAACAAACGCTTCCGCGAAATAACAAATTTTGGTTCTGCCTCTTTTCAACTTTCAAATTTTACAATTTCTTTTGAAATTCTGGTACTTCAAAACTTTTCATTTCTTCAATTTTTATATTTTTAAACACTGGAACTTTGACATCTGTTCACTTCTTTAATTTGTCAACTCAGGAAATTTGTGATATTTCAGTTTGTTAATTTAGGATCTTTGTGATTTTTCAATTTGTCAATTTAGGATCTTTGTGAAGTTTCAATTTGTCAATTTAGAAGCCTTGTGATTTTTATATTTGTCTCCTTAGAAACCTTGTGATGTTTCAGTTTGTTAATTTAGGATCTTTATGAAGTTTTAATTTGTTAATTTAGAAACACCTTCCATAAAACCTCCCCTAAAAAAATCCCTTAAAATCCCATAAAAGTCCAAGCTCGAATCTAAAAAAAATAATTTCAGATGTCATTGAATGAAACGATGACAAGTATAATTGAATGAAACGTTCGATATCTGTATATTTGGATGAAGCAAGACTATTTAAGCATGCACGCGACCCGGAGTCTCCTATTTGGATGATCCCGTATGGCGGGTCCAGCTACCAGCAAAACCACCCTTCTGGTCGAAGGTGTAGCTCGTACGAGCCGCAGTCACGTGTGCGTCACGTGCCAGGGATTACTAATTATGCCCCGAGAACGGTCATAATATCCTGAGCCCAGTGGGCACTGCATAGATACAGTTAATATCTGGCACGGCAAACACCGCCTCCATTCACCGGTTCTACGATTTATGAATAAAGTTCCTTCCTTGCCCGAAGGCCCTTCTCGATATTTGATTTTCACACACCAAGGACCTATGGATTCGGGCGTCTTTCAAGGAGCTTCTTTCTCGGTTCTTCTAATGCTTTCGTTCAGGTCTATAATCTACTAGATTTCTGATAAATTTCTTTGTAGGCGAAATTTTTTTAGGGGTAGTCCAGTTTTCTTTGTTTATGCAAATTTCCAAATTGCCAAGTTTTCAAGGGTACAAGTTCGAAAGTTTTAAATTCTCAAATTTCCAAATTCCAAGCATTCAAATTCCAAATTTTCCAATTCCAAAACTCCCAAAATTAAAAATTTCCAAATTTCCAGGGGCCCAAATTCCAAGCTTTCAAATTCCAAATTCCCCAATTCCAAAACTTCAAAAATTCCAAATTTCCAAATTCCCAAGGTCCCAAATTCCAAGCTTTCAAATTCCAAATTTGCCAATTCCAAAACTCTCAAATATCAAAATTTCCAAATTCCCAGGGTCCCAAATTCCAAGCTTTCAAATTCCAAATTCCCCAATTCCGAAACTCCCAAAATTCAAAATTTCCAAATTCCCAGGTTTCCAAATTCCAAGCTTTCAAATTCCAAATTCCCCAATTCCGAAACTCCCAAAATTCAAAATTTCCAAATTCCCAGGTTCCCAAATTCCAAGCTTTCAAATTCCAAATTCCCCAATTCCAAAACTTCCAAAATTCAAAATTCCCAAAGTTCCAAAGTCCAAATTCCTTAATTTCCAAAATTCCAAACTTTCAAAGTTCCAATTCCTAAAGTTTCTAAAATTCCTTTATTTCAATTTAAATTCCAAAGTTTCTAAAATCCCAAAACCCCAAACTATTACAACCTTCATCAGTTTCCTACCAACCTAACCTAACCCAACCTTAATTACTACTAACCTTAATTTCCTACAAGCCTAACCTCAATAACCCAACCATTTCATAACTCTTACACACATTACTCTCAAATCATAACCACTTAAAATCAGTTATATTTGCCAATATAATTTAAAAAGAATAAAAGTACATATATGTAAAGAGAGGTGTGACTTTCGCAAGAATCGTTCGATGCATTCTATTAAGAATAAGTTTCCCATGGGCGTAGGAGCGCACGTGATGAGCCAACGACACGTGACCTCTGTCAATACGACACACACAGGGGTCCACGGTCATTGAATAGGAAGAACGATCGCCATGAAATCTTCATAGGTTTCGCAAACGAGAGCAACTATTTGCAAAAGTGTCCGGCTTTTCGAAATTGCTCGTGCGACTCGTTCCGAAAACAAGGGTAGAAATCGCTCGAACCTGGGAACCGGGCTTTCGACAAACACGAATTTCGGGAACCGTTGACATTTCTGTTCGGGAGTGACAATTAAATTCATGGTGGACCATAAAGTTCACTGTCGTTTTGAGGAAGATTTATGAGATGCTTGGGTAGGTTAGGTAAAGGGAAAGGTATGTTGTGTTATTATTACGTAGTTAGTGACAACGTTCAAGATTTCAAAATTTCGAATTCTAGAATTTCGAATTCCAAGATGCCGAATTCCAAGATTCTGAATTCCAAAATTCCGAATTCCAAGCTTCCGAATTCCAAATTTCCGAATTCCAAGCTTCCGAATTACAAAATTCCGAATTCCAAGCTTCCGAATTCCAAAATTCCAAATTCCAAGCTTCCCAATTCCACAATTCCGAATTCCAAGCTTACAAATTCCACAATTCCGAATTCCAAGCTTCCAAATTCCACAATTCCGAATTCCAAGCTTCCAAATTCCACAATTCCGAATTTCAAGCTTCCAAATTCCACAATTCCGAATTCCAAGCTTCCAAATTCCACAATTTCGAATTCCAAGCTTCCAAATTCCACAATTCCGAATTCCAAGCTTCCAAATTCCACAATTCCGAATTCCAAGCTTCCAAATTCCAAAATTCCAAAATTCCAAATTCCAAATCCCCAAATACCCAAATTCCCAAATCTCCAAATCCCCAAATCCCCAAATTCCCAAATCCCCAAAGAAAATATACTTATTGCATATCAATTCTATTAGTCTCATCATCTCTCTAAAATTTCTGTGAATTTCTCGAAAACTCATCCGCCCTAAAGTTCATGTAACAATCCACCCTCCAGCATCAAAAAGCATCCCTTTCAGCGGCACGCGTGAAAAACCTCTCGAAGAGATGATCTCGAACGATTAACCGTAACCAAGCCCCTCCGAATCGATCCCTTTTTTCAGATCGGTGATCTAAAAAGATGCATCGGGAGATCGGTGTCCCGTGACGTCGACAAGTTGTTCCTGTGACCGGTAGCTGGCAATCGTGTAAGGTCGCACGAGTGCCACGTGTTGGCGCGTGTCGGCTCGGATCAAGCGAGCGGAAAATCGCTCTTTGAAGTCCTGAATTCGCTGTTAATCGCGATCTAACGCTCACCTTCCTTTATAGCCGGCTATTTTTCGCCGGAAGTCGACCGACGTGAAAACAGAAAGGGAATCAAAATCGCGGGAGAAACAAAGGGAAGATACCATGGAGAAATGTTGCAGGAGGGCTGTGCTTTATGGCAGGGGCGTAGTCATGGCATTTGGTACCCCTACTAGACTCAAACCATTACTGAAGTTTTCTATTTTAATGAAATTGTTGTTTTAATTCTTACTGTTATTTTAACAATTTGCAAACAGAAGAGGACTCATAATTTCATATGGCAATTTCACATAATTTTTTTTTTAATTAAATCTGTAATATTATACGTTTGATACAAGTGATGACATTCACTAGGTATGAACATAGTGTGATATACATGACTGTGTGTAAGCATAACTGTGACATATATGTATATAATTAATATACATAATTGATATACATGTGTCATTCACTGTACATATTGGTTAGCCATTTTATGTTTGAGATTCTAATGAATCTTCTATACAGGTATTTTTTATAAATGTTTAAGTTCAAATTGATGTGTCATAAGCGCCATTTTGTGATACTTTTATGTCATCAAATGGAGTCGGTCTTTACATCTCATAAAATTGATCCTCATTTACTATAAATGACTGGCAGCCATTTTATATTTGCGATTCTAATAAAACGTTTACATAGTCATTTTCTGTGAACCTTCATCTTTAAATCCATGTATCATAAGCGCCATTTTGTGATACTTTTATGTCATCAAATGGAGCCAGTCTTCATGTGTCTCAAAATTGGTCCTCAATTATTATAAATGATGAGCAGCCATTTTATATTTGCGATTCTAATAAAACGTTTACATAGTCATTTTCTGTGAACCTTCATCTTTAAATCCATATATTATAAGCGCCATTTTGTGATACTTTTATGTCATCAAATGGAGCCAGTCTTTATGTGTCTCAAAATTGGTCTTCAATTATTATAAATGATGAGCAGCCATTTTATATTTGCGATTCTAATAAAACGTTTGCATAGTCATTTTCTGTGAACCTTCATCTTTAAATCTTTGTATCATAAGCGCCATTTTGTGATACTTTTATGTCATCAAATGGAGTCTTTAAACGTCTCAATTATTTTATGCTGTCATTGGATTTAAAACGATTAAATAGATGATGATACAGCATAAAGTGTTAAGAAACGAACAGGTTGTGATGAATAAGTTACGTATTTCGGGTGAAATCTGCGACAGAAAGAACGGAGGTGAAAGAACAGTATTTGAATGGCAAAGAGAATGCGTTCTTACGGAATATGAATATTTAGATGCTAGTTTTTCTTTTTATTATTCATTGGACGTCGGTGTTCTTTGTTCCGCAGCTAAATTCTGCATGAATTTGTTCGGGTTAATTGACGTTATGCATACCTTGCTAGGAATTTTATTATTTCTACTTTGTCCATTGATATTTATAATATTGAAAGTTCTAATAGTTTAATTATTAGATTAGATACAATACTCAGAATAAAAACACTGCGATTATAGTTCTTAGTGTTGCAATTTTCTTTTTGATATTTCAAATCATCAAGGTTTTGATGTTTATATGTACTATTATAGTAACGTTTCAGGTACTTAAATTTATATTTCAATGACTATATAATTTGTTTATGATATAATCATATTAATTATTTAACTACTCAAGTTTATTATAAAAGATAATTTATTATACAACCGCCTTAATAATTTAATTTATCAAATTTAATATCTACAAATCATTATTCGAATTTGTAATACAAATACCTTATTTATAACACAATTTTAACTACAATTTCTCAAATTTGGAATGTTAAAATCATTGCACTGATATTTTATCGCAACCACCGTTTAAACCGTGATTAAGACATCCACCATAAAACGTTTCACGCCTTCCACCATTAAACAACTAATTCGTTCTTACGAGTTTACCCCATCTCTCTTTACCCGTGGACGAGCAAAAGAGCCCTCTAAAAAAGTAAACAAAAATCGAGGGACATCTCGTGGAGTCGACGTTTCGATAGCAGACGGCCTTACAATATAGCCACTCGGCAAACAACCGAACCCCGTACACCCACCCCATAGCCAGGGACGGCTACGTATTTGATGCAAGGACTATCTTGTACGCGAAATATTTTATTCTAACAAGGAAAAACTACTTTCTACTATAAATTTATATATAATACTAAACTCAAGTTTACAACGATACAAAATTATGAGCAAGTTTTCTTTCCGAAGAGTAAGAAGTTTCATTTTGAAGCAAACAAAGTTTGAGTCAAAGTTGGAACTTACAAAAAATATCACAAACTTGTAAAAATATAAAATTGTTAAACAACACTTTCGATATCTCAATTTGTATCTTGTATCCCTAATAAAATTATCCGTCTAAAGTGACTCTAGCTTCTTTAGTCTAAACGTCTCATCAATGTTTCCCAAACAAAATGGCTTCCACTTGAACCTCAAAACTGATCAAGTTTACATTTAATTATTAACTACCCAATTTTCAAATATTCCTATCAGAAAATTATAATAATGTATCAGTACGATTGTCATTTAAAAGCGAGAAGTGTTCATTTCCGATCGAGTGATCCCGTTTTAAAGGCACGTGTCCTTGAAGCTTGTTTCACCCTTCCTAGATCTTAGCAGCATTCCTCGCGTTGGCCCCAGATAAAATGTAATAACGCGTCCTCTTCAGGCTGGCGCGCACGAATCCATCTTTCGTTAACGAGGGTGGAGGCTCACGATTGCGTCCCAGGAATGCGTGATGACTACTTTGTCAGGAATGCGCCGCGGCGCCCATACGCGAAACGGGAGCGCCGGGACGTCACGTTGTACCCTGGACGTCCTGGTGGGTGCAGCTGCCTTGCTACCCATCATCGCACAACCGTCGATCCTTTTCCAAATTTTTCTATGACGTCAATTATTTTCAACTTTTACTGGTTTTTACTGGATATGCGTGGGTGCCATTTTGAGATAGTTTTATGGCGTCGAATTGAGGTTGAATGTGGGACGAAATTGATAACTGTTTGGTAGAATCAGGGAGCAGTCACTTTTTGTTGGGAGTATTGGTGAAATTTTTGGTTTGCTATTTTTGGGAAGCTTCAAGCTTTGTATTGATGTATTACAAGCGCCATTTTGTTATACTTTTATGTCATCGAATTGAGGTCGAACTTTATGAAGATCCAAATTGGTGAATGTTTGATAAAATCGAGGACCAGTCATTTTGTGTTAGGAAGATTGATGAAATTCTTATGTAGCTACTTTTGTGAAGCTTCAAGCTTTGTATTGATGTATTACAAGCGCCATTTTGTTATACTTTTATGTTATCGAATTGAGGTCGAACTTTATGAAGATCCAAATTGGTGACTGTTTGATAAAATAGACAATTAGTTACTTTAGGCTAGGAATATCAATAAAATGATTATACAGCTACTTTTGTAAAGCTTCAGGCTTTAAATTGACATATCATAAGTGTCATTTAGTGACACTTTAACGTCATCAAGTCAAGTCACTTGGTACATGACTCAAAATTGATCATTATTTATTGTAAATGACAATGACCCACTTTGTATGAAAGAATTTAATAAAACGTTTCTATAATTATTTTCAATAAATCTTTAGCTTTAAACTGATGTTTGTGATCGTTTTATATAATCGAACGATGTCGGACTTTTTACCAGTCTGGATATGAGCTAGAGAAGAAAAGAAGACCCTTAATCGAGTCGTATCGTTGCCTAAGTTGCATAATTTATAATCAATGACGGTAATTTTAAATGCGAACCACCCTCCCGTGAATCTCAATGCCGCAACTGGGCCCAAGAATCTTCGATGCGTATTATGATGCAGAGACACCCCTTTGTGCGTGACGAAAGGGTGCGCAGGGAACCACGTGCAGAAAATTCGAAAAAAAGAATTCTTCTATCTCTTTCGTTCTTTTTTAGCACTCATTTCAAGTCAATATTGCACTATCACAATAATAATAAATAACAAATCTTATTTACTACATAATTTAATATTTAAAACATTTCAATTAAATATTGAAGTTCATATATTATGAAAGAAATAAAGTAACTAATTTAAAGATATAATTAAATTTTCTTTTCTGTCATGCTACTCTATAACATTTACACTGAATTTATAATATACATAATAACAATTTGTATAATAATATTTCATTCATAATTTGAGTTACTGTGTAATTTAGTATTCCAAACTGTTTAATATTCCCAATAGACACCCAAGCCAGAGCATCAGACTCCCAATACCTCAAGTATTAAATAGAAATAATAAACTCCCAATACCTCAAGTGTTAAAAACTGTGTACCAACAAATAGATAATTTGCGATTGATCCAGATCTACAGATTAAAGATAAGTTATAGGGTCTAAAAGAGCGTAGCACGTATCCTGTGTAGACACCCCCTCGAAGCGTGACGAAAGGGTGTTTAGAGGTCCACAAAGGGGGGATAGTCTACCTCCCTCCTCTGTCACGAAACAACGTTCGGGACCGTATCGGTATAATTACACGGATGGCGTTAGTGTCACATATCCCTGACAATACGTCGAACGGGAGCTAGATAGGGTAGATGCACCTGCAAGGAACCATATTTCATCCGACTTTTGTGCCTTTATGCGCCATGAAATCGCGAGGGTCACCGGGTTTCCCTAATTTCTATTATGCCGAGATAAGACCGTGTTAGATATCCACCACTTTAGGGGTTGCTCGTATTTCGTTGTAATCCTATTCTCTGACCAGGTGACCTTGCATTTTACTCTTCTTGCACTTTTAAGCTCTTCTATTTTTATTACAGAATTTTATTATCAAGTTTTTAAGTTCTTCACCCTCAAAATTTTCTATTCAATTTTCAGATTCTCCTTCTGATTTTTATTGTGAAATTAAATTACTTACTTGTTCTGTTCGTGATAAAAATGTTGACCACTTCAGGTGTTGTAATCGTATTCTGTATTCAATCAAATGGCATGTTTCACATGTGTCCTATATCTTCTTGTGTCTCCTGTATCCTTAAGGTTGTATCACTTCCTCGTCATAAGATTATCTGAAATCATATTCATAGAATGAAATAACTGTTCTTAATTACACAATTTCTATTTAAAAAAAGTAATTGACATATTACATATACGTAGAAGCTATTTAAACTTGTACTTCAAGGGTTGGTACATTAATGTAACACCTCTATCAAATGAAACATAATAACTTTTTGTTTGGGTACATAATAAAAAATGAACGAAGAATTTGTTACAGTCACACATGCTAACAAATAGTAATAGACATTTCTTTTTAATTAGTTGAACAGTTAAATGTTTAACCCAATTGAATTGTTAAGGGTTGGTACAACATGACGTCTGCCTACAAACTAATTTCAGCCTTGTCTGACTACACACGTCTATTGCTATTGTCAAAGAAAATTTCCTCTCAAACACGCGTCAAAGAAAAGCAAAGACACGCGTTAAAGAAAAACGAGAATGCGTAAAAAGATAATCTGGCAAAGGTGAAGAAATTTCGTGCACACACCATCGCCGGCGGAGAAAGAAAATGAATTGCATGCAGATAAAGACACGCACAAAAGAGGAGAAAACGTTGAAACGCGTAGACAAAAGAATTCCGTAGAGGAGGAACACGTTTCGTCGCCATAGAAGATCGTCAGAGGGAAAATGGATGCCGTCTCGAGGCAATATCGCGACAAGACGCGACGTCTTCGTGTATTTTACCGGAGGAAAGTCGAGGCGAATCGAGAGTATTTGGCCGTTTGTCAGTTCGCGTAAATACGCGACAATGCAGTCCTTTGTGCGGCGATGTTTGTCAAATAAAAGCCTATATACGGCGCTCTTTGTCTTTGTTCGTGGGTGCACGGACCACGGGGGGAGCCCTCGATGATACGCCTAGTTGACTATGAAACTCTCCGCTATGCCCCTGGCTTCGGAGCCTGAGCACAAAGGGGCATCAAGTTGGGCGGTAATGGTGATGCAAAGTATTTTCGGGATCGAACACGTGCGTATCGAAGGGGACACGGTGGCCCCACGATGCCGAAATCGGCCACGACACCGAGCATACGTTTAAGGGGCTGGTGTGTTTAGAACCTGAAATTTGTCGGATACGTTCAAATTCCCTGCGGATAATCGTCGGACAGGTCCATCAATGTCTTTTCATTTCTTATAGTTTATGTCGCCAGACTGGGGATGAGATGTACGTGAGGTTTTACCTACAAATATTTCATGTTTAATTGATAAATGCAACTAGGAGTATTTTAAGATTTTGTTGTTTTTACTGTTCTATCGTTTTGGTATTTTATTGTAGATTTTTCTACTATTTTGCTATTCTGCTATCCCACTGTTTTGACATTCCAGTAATCACTGTATTGTTATGCTGTATAGCACCATTCTAATACTCTTTACTACTGTATTACTACTTACACTATTGTACCATACTACTATATTACTATACTATTTTATACTATTGTATTATTATACAGTATAATAACACAGTGCTGTATTATTCATTTAGTACAGATTCATTATTATACTATTATAATACTGTACAAGTTTATCACCATACTGTTATACTACTTCATTATTATCCTACTATACTGTTATACACATACATTGCTATACTGCTACACTATAAAATTATACTACAGTATTTTGCAATTTAAATACATTAGATAGTTTCCCCAATATTGTTAAGCAAATTGTAGAACTGAACACCAGATTTCCTACAGATTTGGAGTACTTCATGGGGGATTGTGATTCAAGAACACAGACAAAGACACCCCTGGTTCTTTATTTGCCAAATATGATTTCTGTATGAACAATGATTTAGCAAACATTGAAGCATTCAATATGTCTTTCAACCATTCGTGGTCTTGATTAGCTTCATACGAGCAATTTTTAGTGTACTGGAAAAATACTACAAAGGCTGTTATACTATATGCTATCAAATTCTGATTATATATGCTATCATACATGAAACCTCTATCATACATGAAACACTACTTTACTCTGGTCACCTATCAAATTCAGTATAAAGCATGAAATTCAGTCAACAATAAAGCAACAAATAATTTTGCTAACTAAAATGTAAGACCACACACATACACGTTTTAACATACTCCTACTAAAAATCTGTATTCAATTCCACATTTGACGATCGCGGTAGCAAATGGGTTAATTACCCCAGCTTAGCACGACATATACTTGTCCATACCTCAACCTCGATCTCGAGAGCTGCTTAAAAAACCAGAAAAAGTCTCGAAATAACCCGAGTGTCCGTATCTGTATACGTCACTGCCGGCGTTCGCTGGATTATTGATCCCCGCGACCCTAGGCGCAACCAGTTGAGCACCACGACATCATCTCATCCCCTCCATCCCCCTTCCACCAAGGTTTAAACATTAGGGCGGAACCCTGGCGAACCAATGATTCTCTTCGTACCGTTTCCCTCGCTTGTCTCGAGCACTCCGCCTCTAGATTCTCACCCTCCTTCGGGAGGGGTTGGTGCACGATGACGGCCAGGGGTAGGGGGATGATTTTCACTGTCGATGCTGTGGCCGTCGTCAAAAAAGCTTGAGAGTCCGGGCCGTTGACACGCACGAGGTATCGCGGGCGCGACAATAATCATTCAGGTGTCAAACATTAGCCGGACCCCTATTTGAAAGACAAGGGTTGAAACGAGCGTAAACATGCAAATTAAAGAGAAATTACCCACCGGAGAAGTTTGGAAGTCCGTCAGGATGGCGAACGGTGTGCACAGGATCTTCTCTTGAGGCATATCACCACGTCGGAGGACTGGAGAGGGTTGAGGGTTGTCGCGGGCCAATTCTGGTTCCATCGCGTTCAGGACGCTTCGAGTGATTTTTGTGAACGAGCTGGTCAGACAGAAGGTGCGACTTTTTTTTTATCGATTGATCGGCTGCCAGTGATTCGGGAGAGACAGGGGTGCCAGAGGGTGCGGGAGTGGATCGAGACGGTCGAGTTTGTGGTTTTTTCGGTTGGGGTGGTTCTTCGGGACCGAGTGATATTGTGGTGGGTGACTTTGAGAAGCTTCAAGAAACCATGTTGGAATTCTACCCTCCGCTACCAGGTAGCCTTGGCAGGCAGGGTGAGCCGGGGCCGACGACGATGGCCTCCGCTGCACCACCGATACCGTTTCGACCTGCAAATGATAATAATAACGCAGGTAAGATCTCAGAACACTAAGGGTTAAATTGGATATTTTGACCTGTGGGTCAGTTGTACTGAGAGTTTTAGAAGGATCGAGATTTAAGGATTAGATTGTGCTGGATATTTAAAATGATAAGTGATTATCAGATAAGTCTAATAAATTAATAAATACTCAGAGAAAATTAATGTAGGAAGAGAAATCATTTACCTCTGACCAAATTGTCAAATCCATAATTGCTATATCTCCAAATATTCCATTTTCCATCTTCTGCAAATTTCCAAATTCTCAAACTAATATTCCTGAATTTCCCATTTTCAAAATTTTTAAACATCCAAATCGCAAACCTATAACATTTTAAATTTCAAATTTAATAATCATAAAAATTAATTACTCAAAAGTATTTATTCCGTTTTATCTCCTCATATGGCCATTTTCTCCACAGTAGTGTACCCTGTCCTCAAGTGTACACATGTAAATAAAAATGGCGACGAAACCGAGAGTGGTTAATATTAGTCAATATAATATTAAAACATTTAAAATAATCGAAATTAAATTGTAAAACCTACAATAAAAATGAATACTTGAAATACGTACTTCGTTAACGAAAAAGAATTATATAAATTATCGGAATTCATGTAAATAGAAACTTATTGTATTGCGTTCTATCATGGCGTACCTTTATCGCTATCGCTATCGACAATCGATAAGCGACGGAATAAATTTCATGGGTCTCGCAATATTGCTTTGCACCAGAACACCTATCACATTTCTCAGTCTGACAGCTATATCATTCGAAATAACTCTGTGCACATTTATTTTTTTCGAGGTAGAAATGTGACTGTGTTACAAGTTTCAGTATTGCACAATACAAGCACAAATTATTACTTATTCATATAAACAATGACACTACATCATTTTTCACTTTACATCTTTAACATTTTATAAGGCACTATTGAGTATATTTATAATTAACAATGGCGGTTTTAATAATTGTTTAATTAGATATTTCTTATTTCTATTAAAATTAGTTTTAAAACTTTCGTAAAGTAAATTACAGATTTGTCAAAAATGGGAGTGCAATGGCATTATGGGAGTTCAAGATATAGATCTATGTTAACTACGCAACATCGCAATGTCATCACTTTTGAATGAAAAAGTTTATAAAACTATAAATATTAAGATACTTTCGTATTCAAATGTTTAAAATCACTAAGTCACAATATCCCAAACTTCCCAAATTTTAAAATTAAAAATATTCTAAAATCCTAATGCCCATTGTCCCACGTATCCCACAATCCTTAATTGCAATATTGCAAACTAGTAAAGAAAATTCCCTATAGCAACAGTACCTCCGAAATAACGTAAGAATTGTTGGTTACAGAGCCGTCGGTATCGGTGAAGACCGAATCCGGACTCCTGGAGACAATTTGTGCCGGTTGCGGTCGCACCATATCCGACAAATACGTGATGCAGGTCGCCGGAAGGAACTACCACGAGGAGTGTTTGTCGTGTGCCGCTTGTGCGGCTCCTCTCACTCAATCCTGCTTCATTCGCGAGCTGAAATTCTACTGCAGGACCGATTACGAGAGGATCTTCGGTGTGAAGTGCGCGCGGTGCATGGAGAAGATCAGTTGCTCGGATTTCGTGCTCAGGACACCGGGTTTGGTTTTCCATGTGGAGTGTTTCGCGTGTTGTATGTGCGGCCAACCGTTGCCACCCGGTACACAGTATTTTCTGCGTCAGGGACAACCGATTTGCAGAAGGGACTACGAGCACGAGTTGTACCTGAACAGTCCTCAAGGTTGGTGAACATCCATCTTCGTTCTCTGTTTCTATTCTTTTCTTTTCTTTCTCGTTTAATTGCCGACAGTGCAATGACTTTAGTAGGCTGGTCGCCATATTGACAAATATGTCATTTTTCGGTAATTTGTTAACTCGTTCAGAGATGGCGATACTTTTATATTCGCGTGGTGATTTATTTAATAAATAATTTATTTAAAATTCTTTCTTGAAACTGCATTTATTTGTTAATTGAATTTGCTTCGTAACACGATTACTTTAATTTCTTTCATTAGCTTGATCAATTTTGTTTTAACTTTATGTAATATATGAATGACTTTTTTTATATAGAAATTGTATATCTACTTACACATAGAATAACTAAATATATGAGACAGAAAATGCACGATTAATGGTGAACAGTCGAATCGTAAATGTCGAGAGCAAAATCGATAAAACGGAAAATATCAAACATCGATATTATGGAAATCTAGAAATTTATATCGATAAAGTTAGATTCGTAAGATACTAGCGAAATGTAAATTAGAAAAACAGAAATTAGATAGCCTAAAATTAGGTACCCTCGGATGCCCCAGAAATGAAATATAATAGTGTAATTTTTAATATACAGGAAATACGGCCGATGCACGTTCCAGTGTAAATAAAAAAAGTCGAAACGAAGAGAAAACTTTGACAGCAAACTGCTCGAATAATAAAATAAAATCGAGATTGGCGATCTGTTCAGTGTGAGAAAATAATTGTTGTAATAAAAGCAATAAAAGCAAATGAAATTAATCGACGCACGTGCGAGAAACGTATTTGTACATACCTTGTTGCATTGTTCGCAGGTTGTACTGCTACAATCTAAAGACATCCAAAGTAAAAACCTGCAGGAATTTCGAATCGAGGCTGTCTCTTTTCAAGGTAACTAAACTTAAGCCAAGCGTAATTAGAAATTCGAACGAAATTCTTTGAATGAATTCGACGAGACTTACACCAAAGAAAAACAAAACAGTGATACGCCAATCGGTGGTTTTGCACTTAATTTCGATTTTCTTCTAATTTTACGCGGGAATATTCAAATCATTTGAGGATGAAAGAGCAGTTTGTTAGTCATAGTTTCTTCAACAAATTTTCTAATCTCCTCGTTTGTTAGTTATGGTTTCTCGAAGGCGAATTAATTTATTTTTTGTTTTCAATGCAATTTCGTTCAAGTTTGAAATAGTAATACTATTGCAAGCTAGTGAAAACTGATACTGAAGAAGTCCCAGAAAGGTTGATAAAGGTTTTCAAATAAAAATTATTTATTAAAATAAATAGGTGAAAATAAATAAGATAAAATAGACATCTTTAAAATTAGTATTGAAGAAGTGATCATATTTTATTAAAGGAAGGTTATATCTTTGTGAGGTTAAGTAAACTATACGATCTGTCATTCGACTTCTAAAGGAAATCATTTTACAGACGATGATTTATTGGACGAGAATCGACCTAGAGACGGTCGTCGGGGTCCTAAAAGACCCCGAACGATCCTGACATCGGCCCAAAGACGTCAATTTAAGGCGTCCTTCGAAGTCTCCCCAAAACCCTGTCGAAAGGTACGAGAAGCCCTAGCAAAAGACACGGGTCTCAGCGTCCGCGTGGTGCAAGTTTGGTTCCAAAATCAGCGGGCAAAGATGAAGAAATTGCAAAGAAAAGCGAAAACCGAGCCCGGATCTGACAAGGAACCGAAAGAAGAACGTCGAACGGAAAGTCCCCACAGTGATCACAGTAAGAACTTTATGCTTTTCTAGAAACATCCTGGAATGTCATTTAACATCATTCAATTTTTATTTGTAGTTATTAATTAACACAAGATCACAATAAACTTGGTGATATTCTTTCGTTTCTACGTTTCAAGAGGTTAAGTCAACTTCGAGGATCAAAGTTACATGTGTATTATATTATGGGCTTTGTTGTGCATCACTGACTAGAGGTGCAAACAAGACTAATCGTGCCTTTGTTTTCGAAGGAATCTGTCACTTGGAAACAAGCGCCATCTGTTTTATTTTATTGTTAGTATAAATGAAACACTTTACTTCAATATTTTAACACACTTTAAATTGTTATTTATATTGTTAATTATATACTGTTAAAGGCTGACAATGATATAGGAGTATCTTAGAAACAATTTAGTATTTTGTAAAGTCCTGCAAGAAAAAGAAGACAAATCAGTAAAACGTATTGGAAAAAGATAAACGGGTAAAACAGATGTCGATATTACTGCTTTCTACTACTTGACTAGTGTCCTCGGACACCAAATTCATGTGCACTCAAGAACAAAGGCATGTTTAGTCTTGTCATATCTTCAGACAGTGTTGCACACATCCTGAGGTGTGAGCTTTATCGGATTTACAAAGTTTTGTTACTAGCGTGACGTTTGTGTCTGAATGAATGTTTGTGGTTTTCGGTTGAAACGTAACTGTTCGCGAAGACTGGTTAATGGGGCTTAGAGGAACGTTATTTGGTGCAAAATGCCAATTGTCTGATCTCGTTCGCAGGTCATTACTTGAACGCCATGAACATGCGCGATGGGGAATCTTCTAGCTTCCCCTCAGCCACCCAACCGCTCAACCCCAATAACCCGTACTCGCCCGACGGTAAGTCTTCTCCGTTGGAATTTTGAGATTTGGCGATACTCGGTAATTTTGCAATTGGAGATTTATGATTTTGTACATTTTCCAATGTGGGTAATTGGAAATAGAGGGCGTGGAGATTCGAAGATGCGATGACTGAGGAGTGAGATGTTGGGGATTTGAGAAGTGGAGATTGAGGACTTGGAAATTTGGAGATTTGAGAATTAGGGGATTTTGGAATTTGGGGATTTGAGAAATTGGAAACTTGTGGATTTGGAAATTTGAGAAATTGGGGATTTGAGAAATTGGAAACTTGTGGATTTGGAAATTTGAGAACTTGGAGATTTGAGAAATTGGAAACTTGTGGATTTGGAAATTTGAGAACTTGGAGATTTGAGAATTAGAGGATTTGGGAATTAGGGGATTTGAGAATTAGGGGATTTGAGAATTAGGGGATTTGGGAATTAGGGGATTTGGGAATTTGGGGATTTGAGAATTTGGAGATTTGAGAATTTGGGGATTTGAAAATTCAGAAATTTGAGAACATGGAAATTTGAAACCTTGGAAATTTGATAATTTGGAAATTTGAGAAACCAAAGGTATCAAGAATTATAATACCAAGAAAATTGAATAAAAATTGTACCTAAAATATTTTTTTCATAAAAGCTTTCTTTTCTAACAAACATTCTACCTATTTCAGACGCGTATCCGGGTCATTCAGGGGAGAGTTTCTGCAGCAGCGATTTATCGTTGGACGGAACGGAAGCTGGCTTCGACATAGGCGAGAACGAGGGCGGCGGTGGTCAAGAGGGTAGTCATCAGGGCACCACCCACACCCACCATGGTACATCGTCCCACGAGGCACCGTCATTGTCGCAAAGTTTGCACGCGGCGATTCACAACCCCATCGACAAACTGTTCATGATGCAAAGTAGTTATTTCAGTGGTGATCATGCGTAATCTTCGAGAGAAAATGTTCTCTATGGTGTTTGCGACCGGTTATCCAAAAGGGCTAGCTGATTCATGACATCAAGTGTGAAATACGCAGAGATCGTACAGCATCGTTTTTTCTCAATTTTTCAAATATTTTATATTTTCTTTCATTTAATTTTTTTGTTATATTGTTTTTGTATATGTGTATTATTTGTTACGTTCTTTGTTGCAATTTTTATTTATTTATTTTGTGTTCTCGAATATTATGTATTCGTTAACCGTTTATATTATTTATTCAAACTTTTGTGCAATTATGAGATTGAATTATTGTACAGTTATATTATTTTTTTGACTCTGTATTTTATTATATTTTATTTATTTGAGTTTATGTTATTTTGTTACTATGTTTATTATATTATTTTGTTGTATTATATTGTTTTATTTTGGTTCGATTTATTTAATACTCAGGGTAGAATGCTGTACGACAGAATGTCGATAGCATCGCACGATGCTATCTCAGTGCTAATTATTTAATTTAAGGTGGTTTTCGAGGTACCAAGAGAGAATAAGAGTGGCGAGGACAATTGAGATGGTAAAACGAGTAATCGCGTTTCGATTTAATATTAAACGATGTATCCCTCGGTTTTCGCCTATAAAAATGCATATATTATATTTAAACGTCGACGTACCTTATTTCTATCCCGAGAGATTGTTGTTAAACAAACGTGACTATGCTGTGTCATCGACCCTCTCTGAATTCAAACAATTTCATTGAATTTAATACTCAAATTAATCATAAATAGTACTTTCTATAAATTACTTGCAAACTTTTATAAATTCGCATTTCTATTTGTTTACATTTGTATATATTTCTACAAATTTCTATAGGCTTAAAATTGACTCAAAAACTTTCATCAAAGTCTCAGATTCATTTTAAACACCATGGAATCAAATACTATTCGTTTTTGAATATTAAAATTTATTGAACACTGAACACTTTCCAAGTGTTTGAGTCAATTAAGCACAAAAGTAATATTATAGTAAATTATTATTATTATTGTAAAGAATTAAGGAATCCTTGTCTATAGATATTGTAACTTTCTCCAACCGCAATTAATTCAGAAAGGGTCAATGTCGATTTGTTGCAGCGGAAGAATGATTTACAAGGAAACTAATAAGTGATCTGTTAGGTTCGATGAATCATTAACTAGGAACCATACGAATTAGTGAAAAAATTACAATACATTGTATAAAAAAGAAACGACACTTCATTGACACCCTATGTTTCATCCTTTTCTTCCATTATCAATATTTATACTAAAGTCAAGATTAGAACAAAATTAATTCATTAAAACATTGATGCAGATAATAACAAAATTTGAAACTTTACCAAAAATTATTTGATATATTTTATAAAAGTATTTATATTAAATATATTTATATTGAATTCTTCTGTCTTGAAAGAAGACAAATCTGATACCAGGAGAAAAGCTCGAAATAAGTCAGACGCAGGTAAGAATAGAGGGTTTATTATCGTACATCAGAAATACACTGACCAAAAACAAAAAAGAATTCTCGAACGTTAAAATATACAAAAGATCATTTGTCAAAGGATATTTAGTTTACAAAACTTGATTGTTTTACAGGTAAAATAATGCGGTAGAAAATTAATTAAATTCCTCCTTGGATCTAATTTTTATAAATCAATCTTTTCCTAAACTATCGATAACCGTAAGTACGATTCTCGACTTCTCTTCAAACTCTAATAATATTTTATCAATTTTTCCTTCGTTTCAACTTTTAATAAAATTTTTCAATTCTTCCTTCGTTTCAACTTGAAATAAAATTTTTATATTTTCAAACAGTTTATAATTCGAGTTTAAATTTTTGAACTTACGAATAACACTTAAACACAGTTACGAAGGTACCTGTTTAATTTAAGTTTTAATTATAACAAAAACCTAATTAATCCTTAATAATCAGTTCTACCAAGCAGTTATTTAAAAGAAACAATTTTGACAATTAGAGACAAACCCTTTCAGTATATTAAAATAACACGATCTAGAAATTGATAAATAATTTCGTTTATTACTAATTTTTTCGAAGAAAGATCTCTATGCTATCGTAGCTGAACATCAAATAATTAGTTCCCAACGACGTAAATATACGTCGCTCTGCAAAAATATTCCTCAACATAAAATAGAAACATCGAGAATGATTGTGCGATCGTACAAGCTCGAAAGAAAGAAACAGGACGTATCTTTTCGCTGGATTCGACAATAATTTGGATCGATTTCCCGGCAGTGACGATACAGAAGTAGCGATTTACGATGCATCTTGTTTTCGCGGTGGAAAATTTTCAACTTTGTTCTACTTGGTTCGCGAATCGTTGTACGCAAGCTTGTCGAATAAAAAATACGGCATAACTGACTACGCTTTTCTCTTTCTTATTGCTGCAACCGGGCAGTTCTTTGACCTTCTTCTTTTATGTAATATACATCTGTAAACTTTTTCAACAATATTGTTCGTTCCTGTACAAAATCTTCGATCACAGGCTTCTGTTTGTACAGTCCGTGTCTAGTGCTGGGCATTCGTTCAAATTTTTAGTGATCAAATTAGGAAGATTGACGGAAGCCAGTCACGTGGATGGAAATCGGATAGCAAAATATTTTTGCCGGTGGTTTTTCGAATGTTTTTAACACTTTAACACTTCGGTGGTTTTTTGATACTCGAATTTAATCTTGTACTTTGATACTTCATTGTTATTCATGTTATGGACAGATATTAATTATTATAATTGTGAAGATGTTAATTAGAGTCATTGTAAAATAAGAAAGAAATTATTACGGTTATTGTAAGATACAGGATATTCGGCTACTGGTGGACATAGTCCCCCTGAAATTTCTGGAGGTGGTAGTTGAAGTGGTACTGAACACATTTTTCAGTACTGAACAACTGAATTTGGGGATTTGAGAAATTGGAGAATTGAGAATTTGGGGATTTGAGAATTTGGAAATTTGAGAAATTGGAAATTTGAAAATTTGGGGATTTGAGAAATTAGAACCTTGAGGGTTTGAATATTTGAGAATTTGGGAATTTGAGAAATTGGAAATTTGAGAATTTGGGGATTTAAGAAGTTGGAAATTTGAAAATTTGGGGATTTGAGAAATTAGAACCTTGAGGGTTTGGAAATTTGAGAATTTGGGAATTTGAGAAATTGGAAATTTGAGAATTTGGGGATTTGAGAAATTGGAAATTTGAAAATTTGGGGATTTGAGAAATTAGAACCTTGAGGGTTTGGAAATTTGAGAATTTGGGAATTTGAGAAATTGGAAATTTGAGAATTTGGGGATTTGAGAAGTTGGAAATTTGAGAATTTGGGGATTTGAGAAATTGGAAACTTGAGGGTTTGGAATTTGAGAATTTGGGAATTTGAGAAATTGGAAATTTGAGAATTTGGGGATTTGAGAAGTTGGAAATTTGAGAATTTGGGGATTTGAGAAATTGGAAACTTGAGGGTTTGGAAATTTGAGAATTTGGGAATTTGAGAAATTGAAAATTTGAGAAATTGGAAATTTGAGAATTTGGAAATTTGAGAAATTGGAAATTTGAGAATTTGGGGATTTGAGAAATTGGAAATTTGAAAATTTGGGGATTTGAGAAATTGGAACCTTGAGGGTTTGGAAATTTGAGAAATTGGAAATTTGAGAATTTGGAAATTTGAGAAATTGGAAATTTGAGAATTTGGGGATTTGAGGAATTGGAAATTTGAGAATTTGGGAATTTGAGAAGTTGGAAATTTGAGAATTTGAGGATTTGAGGATTTGAGAAATTGGAACCTTGAGGGTTTGGAAATTTGAGAATTAGGGGATTTGAGAAATTGGAGATTTGAGAATTCGAATCACTCTCGCGTCCAAGCGCGCGCTATTCTCGCGCTCTGATAGGTCCATTGTTGTTCCTTAATAATTTAAAAACCAAGCTTCAGTCAGCATTTCGTTAAAGGAGAAAGTTGTTCACTACCACCTCAGCTACCACTCCCCGAAATTATTTCCACCACTATCCGAACACCCTGTATATCAATAACCATAATAAGCTACCAATTATAAATTACCAATTATAACCGATCCCAATTTTCCAAAAGTGACAAAGTGTTAAAGTGCTTACTTCTACGAATATCCAGCTACAATGCTACTTAAATATAAAAAAAAAAATTAGTCAAAGTGTTAAAGTGTTCTCAGCAAGTATCTAACAGTAATTTTCCCTTTCGAATAGGAAAATTCCGCTTCTTAACAATATCTAACACTTTACTCTTATAAATCATCTACTTAGCTCTATTCGCTTAAAATACTTTCAGATAAAAAGAGACATTCAGGAGAATACTAATTTTTGTTTCTGCTGAATTGCTCCTTTGGCAGTGCGACTAACGAGCAACTAGAAATTAGTATAGGCACCGTATGTGTTTAATTATGTATGTATAATCCTAATTAACGACTTTAAGTAGCGTGAGTACAGTTTAATTCGGCAACGTTGGATGTTTCGTGTCCCTGATTCAAAAGGGAAATGTTTGCTTAGCCTTATGTCTATGGTACATACTTCTTTTTTCGCTCGGCAGGTATAATTCTTCAGATTTATCAGATATAATGACTCAACTATGTCATATGTGATGATTTGAGTACATTAGGTTCACTGTGGTTCAACATATTCATCATTAATGTATAATGGGTCATCAGGTTTATCATATGTAATGTTTTATCAGGTTCATTATAGTTCACCAGGTTCACCAAGATTCAACAAATTCATCATGAATGTATAATGGATCATAAGGATTATCATATATAATAGTTTATCAAGTTTATTACATGTGATGGTTCACCAGGTTCACCAAGATTCAACAAATTTATCATGAATGTATAATGGATCATCAGGTTCATCATATGTAATATTTCATCAGGTTCATTATGTGTAATAGTTCACTAGGTTCACCAAGGTTCAACAAATTCATCATGAATGTATAATGGATTATGGTTTATCAAGTTCACCATATGTAATAGTTCACCAGGTTCATCATATGTAATGGTTCATCAAATTTGTCATATATAATGGTGTATCTGATTCATTGTATACAATGGGTCACTGAAATCATTATACATAATGGTTCAACAAGTTCATTATATGTAATGGTTTATCAAATTCATCATATATAACTGTTCATCATGTTCATCATATATAATAGTTCATCAAATTCATCAAATGTGGTGGTTTGACTGGTTCATTGTATACAATGGTTCACTGAAATCATTATACATAATGGTTCAACAAGTTCATTATATGTAATGGTTCATCAAATTCATCATATATAACTGTTCATCATGTTCATCATATATAATAGATCATCAAATTCATCAAATGTGGTGGTTTGACTGGTTCATTGTATACAATGGTTCACTGAAATCATTATACATAATGGTTCAACAAGTTCATTATATGTAATGGTTCATCAAATTCATCATATATAACTGTTCATCATGTTCATCATATATAATAGTTCATCAAATTCATCAAATGTGGTGGTTTGACTGGTTCATTGTATACAATGGTTCACTGAAATCATTATATATAATGGTTCAACAAGTTCATTATATGTAATGGTTCATCAAATTCATCATATATAACTGTTCATCATGTTCATCATATATAATAGTTCATCAAATTCATCAAATGTGGTGGTTTGACTGGTTCATTGTATACAATGGTTCACTGAAATCATTATATATAATGGTTCAACAAGTTCATTATATGTAATGGTTCATCAAATTCATCATATATAACTGTTCATCATGTTCATCATATATAATAGTTCATCAAATTCATCAAATGTGGTGGTTTGACTGGTTCATTGTATACAATGGTTCACTGAAATCATTATACATAATGGTTCAACAAGTTCATTATATGTAATGGTTCATCAAATTCATCATATATAACTGTTCATCATGTTCATCATATATAATAGATCATCAAATTCATCAAATGTGGTGGTTTGACTGGTTCATTGTATACAATGGTTCACTGAAATCATTATACATAATGGTTCAACAAGTTCATTATATGTAATGGTTCATCAAATTCATCATATATAACTGTTCATCATGTTCATCATATATAATAGTTCATCAAATTCATCAAATGTGGTGGTTTGACTGGTTCATTGTATACAATGGTTCACTGAAATCATTATATATAATAGTTCATCAGGTTCATCATATGTGATGTTTCATTAAATTCATCATATATAACAGTTCATTAGGTTCATCATGTATAATGATTCATCAGGTTTATCATATGTAATGTTTTATCAAATTCATCATATATAATTGTTCATCAGGTTCATCATATATAAGTGTCCGTCAAGTTCATCATGTATAATGATTATCTCCACGAGTAACCACATGCAAAGTCCAAATTACATGATTTCCACCGACATGCATTTATATCCAATGTCATTTTGTGCCCAACACTGCACGACTCCTGGTCGTAGTTAAACAATACATCTAAAAACTCTGTTTAAGGTGCGCTAATGGCGATAATGGCGCGAGAGAAGCATTACCTGAATGCTAGTCCGCTCGCAATTTCCCTAAAAGACCCTCTGCACGCTTGTCTACCTAACACGAAAAGCTCCCAAAATGATATTCTCAGGTTTCAGTAAACTTTATCATACTGATAGATCATTATCAATATTCCTACAACTTTAAAGGCAAGATTTAATTTATTTGAAATGGAAAGTGCTGTATGGATATTGTAATATTTTGTTTCATCAAACATGTGATACTAGTCTGATGAAATCGAACTATATGTAATTTGATATTTGACACTAGACTTTGATCACGTCAGACACTACTTGATTTGATATTTGATACAAGTCTGTTCAAATCAGACACTACTTGATTTGTTATTTGATACAAGTCTGTTAAAATCAGATACTACTTGATTTGATATATGATACAAGTCTGTTCAAATCAGACACTACTTGATTTGTTATTTTATACAAGTCTGTTAAAATCAGACACTACTTGATTTGACATTTGATACAAGTCTGTTAAAATCAGACACTATTACAACGTGTAACTTGATCTATCAAGATGAAAGAGCAGATTAAAACACGAAGACATCATTTCGGGAGCACGTCTCGTATATCGCCGCTGTAAGCTAAACTGAGACGAGAAGCTGCGGCATGTTCCCTATATAGCATCCTCTTACTCTCCTCTCTCTTCGTTTATCTTCCTTCGATTGTTTCTTCCAGATCGCACGTAAGCTTCACTTGAAGGAGTTAACGATGTCGACGATGCTGACGTAAGTGCCGATCACCAGACCCAGCAGACCAAACACTATCAGACAAATGTTCTTTAATAGCATGATCATGCATGGACCGAATTCTCTCTCTGGCCACAGTACGCAAATCTCGATGATCGCTGGGAAGGCGATGCCCAGGGCGGAGAGGCAGAGGGCCCCGAAGAGGGAGATGAAGAGACCCAATCTGGGTACAGCGACTGCCAGTGTGACTGAAAAAGAAAAACTTTTTAGAAATATTTCAAATGAAGTTTTTGGGAAAAATTTTGTGTAATCAATCACTTTAAGGACGTTACACACATGCACGTATAATACATACATGTACATATGAATACTTGTATGCTTGAACAGTTACCATCCTGTCTGATCAAACTTTACAACATTGTCACATAAGAGCAGTTTGATACAGCAAATAATTGACAATAATTTCTTGAAATATTTCGAATAAAATTTAATTAGAAATTTTTTGTAATGAACCACTTCAAGGACGTTACACACATGTACATATAATACACACATGTACATATGAATACTTGTATGCTTGAACAGTTACCATCCTCTCTGATCAAACTTTACAATATTATCATATTACAATATTATCAATTAGTTGACAATAATTTAGTAGCAATTAATGAATATATTTACAAGTGATTAAAGTGATGACAGTCCTGCACACGTATTCCCAGAAGATCTTCCGTTTCTGTATCTTCTGATCGAGATACGTGTTCCATATAATTTCGACAGGGACGTATCCTTGAAGAGCATGCGTGATAAAGATCGCGATAGCGAACATAATCCTGATGCTCTGTGCCATCCTGAAATGGAATAACGGTTTAATTGCCATGTATTCGAACGGAGATACGTTCAATTGAAGATCACTTACACTTCGTCCGAGCGTAAATTGAAAGTAATACTGCCGCCAGCCTTGTCTCCGTACTTTACGTAACCGAAGAACCCCATAAGAATGTAGAGAGCCACTATTACCGTCATTCCTATGTTCAGAACACCGCAGTACCCTCCGAAGTACTGTGGGGTCTTCATGTTGTTCTCCAGTGCGATAATCTGGAATTGAAAAAGAAGTATATTAATTATAATAAAACATTTATCTATTTATACTATCCCAATCTTTCTATATTCCAATCTCCTTAGTTCTCAATCTCTCTAGTTTCCAAACTCCCTAATTCCCAATCTCTCTAGTTTCCAAACTCCATAGTTCCCAATCTCTCTAGTTTTCAAACTCCCTAGTTCCCAATCTCTTTAGTTTCCAATCTCTCTAGTTTCCAAACTCCCTAGTTCCAATCTCTGTAGTTTCCAAATTCCCTAATTCCTATTCTCTCTAGCTTCTAATTTCCCTAGTTCCCACTCTCTCTAGTTTCCAAACTCCCTAGTTCCAATTTCTCTACTTTCCACACTCCCTAGTTCCCAATCTCTCTAGTTTCCAAACTCCCTAGTCCCCAATCTCTCTAGTTTCCAATCTCTCTAGTTTCCAAACTCCCTAATTCCCAATCTCCCTAGTTCCCAATCTCTCTAGTTTCCAAACTCCCTAGTTCCAATCTCTCTAGTTTCCACACTCCCTAGTTCCCAATCTCTCTAGTTTCCAAACTCCCTCGTCCCCAATCTCCCTAATTCCCAATCTCTCTAGTTTCCAAGCTCCCTAATTCCCAATCTCCCTAGTTCCAATCTCTCTAGTTTCCACACTACCTAGTTCCCAATCTCTCTAGTTTCCAAACTCCCTAGTCCCCAATCTCTCTAGTTTCCAAACACCCTAGTTTCCAATCTCTCTAGTTTCCACACTCCCTAGTTCCCAATCTCTCTAGTTTCCAAACTCCCTAGTCCCCAATCTCTCTAGTTTCCAATCTCTCTAGTTTCCAAACTCCCTAATTCCCAATCTCCCTAGTTCCCAATCTCTCTAGTTTCCAAACTCCCTAGTCCCCAATCTCTCTAGTTTCCCAGCTCCCTAGTTCCCAATCTCTCTAGTTTCCAAACACCCTAGTTTCCAATCTCTCTAGTTTCCAAACTCCCTAATTCCCAATCTCTCTAATTTCCAATCTCCCTAGTTTCCAATCTCTCTAGTTTCCAAACTCCCTAGTTCCCAATCTCTCTACTTTCCAAACTCCCTAGTTCCCAATCTTCCTAATTCCCAATCTCCCTAATTCCCAATCTCCCTAGCTCCCAATCTCTCTAATTCCCAACCTCCCTAGTTTCCAATCTCCCTAATTCCCAATCTCCCTAGTTCCCAATCTACATATACTAATACCATCTATATTTATACTATCAATACATAAATCTAATATGAAAAATTTGTTTATTAGCAACAAATGAAATTACTTTAGGGACTAAAAATATTGGAACTGGTGTGTCGTTACTGTAATTAAAATAAATATTATTCTCGATGTATTTTGTTATCAGCATACCACTTGCGATCGATCATAACTTATGACAAGAGATCAATGATAAATTATATCAAAATAACATCGAGCTCGGGATTAAACGGCACTTGAGAATCACTGAGATTTCTTGAAGAGGATGAGAACGGCTGAGAAATAATAGCATGGATTGCATCGACGCACTGACGATCTGATCACGGCAATCTCAAACTTGTCCAGTAAGTGGCCATTTATTTGTTTATTAACTGACGCAGCGGCGTTGTTGATCTATTCTAAGCGTGCAGGCTATTCGTTTCGCTAACAGTCACGGGAAATGATCGACGAGGCCAAATGATAGATCGATCCAGGGTACACGGGTAAAATCGTAAAACCGATATGATCTCATATTCAATATTGTGCTAAATTGCTTGTTTCTGTGGGCAACAGAAAATTCTGTTCTGCGTGATGTACTTGTTATTCTGTAGAAATGTATCAGAAGAGAAATTCGCGGTTGTCGATAGACTTTTTTTTCAATAATTGAATTTCTACATTTAAAAAAACGGTTAAAAAACAAGTTTAAGATTCGTAAATATGTGATATGTGTATCTGTAGGTGCATCGATCACTGTGTACACAAGATCCGAATATTTCTATGGATCTGAATATTTCTAAACAACAACCCTTCCAAATCTCGTTAGCTGTAGATTCATAATCCCTAGATTCCAACATCCAAAAAGCCCCAGATCATAGATCCAAAAATTCTCAAATTCCAAGAATTCCCAAATACCAAAAATCCCAAGAATCCCTAAATCTAAAGAATCCTCAAATCCCAAAAATCCCTAGATCCCAATCTCCCTAGTTCCCAATCTCTCTAGTTCTCAATCTCCCTAGTTCCCAATCTGTCTAGTTCCCAATCTCCCTAGTTCCCAATCTCTCTAGTTCTCAATCTCCCTAGTTCCCAATCTCCGTAGTTCCCAATCTGTCTAGTTCCCAATCTCCCTAGTTCCCAATCTCCCTAGTTCCCAATCTCCCTAGTTCCCAATCTCCCTAGTTCCCAATCTCCCTAGTTCCCAATCTCCCTAGTTCCCAATCTCCCTAGTTCCCAATCTCCCTAGTTCCCAATTACCCTAGTTCCCAATCTCCCTAGTTCCCAATCTCCCTAGTTCCCAATCTCCCTAGTTCCCATTCTCCCTAGTTCCCAATTTCTCTAGTTGCCAATCTCCCTAGTTCCCAATTTCTCTAGTTGCCAATCTCCCTAGTTCCCAATTTCTCTAGTTGCCAATCTCCCTAGTTCCCAATCACCTTAGTTCCCATTCTCCCTAGTTCCCATTCTCCCTAGATACCAATCTCCCTAGTTCCCAATCTTCCTAGTTCCCAATTTCTCTAGTTGCCAATCTCCCTAGTTCCCAATCGCCTTAGTTCCCATTCTCCCTAGTTCCCAATCTCCCTAGTTCCCAATCTCCCTACTTCCCAATCTCCTTAGTTCCCATTCTCCCTAGATCCCAAAATCTGGAGATACCAAGACCCCTAGATATCAAAATCCCTACTTCCTGAAATCCCTAGCTATATCTTTATCCTCCGATATCTCTATATCCCAAAATCCCTAAATTTCAATAACCTTACCCATACTCCTAGATCCTGAAATTCCCTAAATTTCTAAGACTAAAATCGTAACTCACCACTCCAACAGCCTCCAAAGCGAACAACGTCGTCCCGAAATAAAGAGAGAAGTTCCTAAGCGTCCCAAACATTTCTCTCTCGCTAATCGGCGGCAAGTCTTTGAACATATAAACCAGGATCATAGCCAGACCAACGAACGTGATTAGGTTCGCTAGGGTGGAGAACGGCGCCAGTAACTTCAGGTTCCTAACGTAATTGATCAAAATCAACGGTAGCAATAAAATGAGCATGTGCGTTTTAACATCCAAAGGTTCCCAGTACTGGTCTGCCACCTGTGTTCACCAACAGAACAGAGAGAATGATATATCAGTGAGTTCGATCGAATCACCCCGATCGTTCGTTCATAGAGAATTTTTTTGTTTTAATTTTCTTTCACTTGTTTCTTTAGGTCGTTTTATTATTTATTTATTTATTTATGCTTTCTTTCGGTTGTTCGCTCGATAGAAGAGAAAGCCCGCGTCGCCGTTTTTATCCGTTTTCGGCGTCATCGATTTTTTTGATTTTTTCATCATTCCCGCTTCGGCTATTTACCTGCTTGATATTCGACGCTACAAATACGATATAAACGCAGCATATTCCCAATTGATACGCTATCATGAACCCGTCTACGAGTCCTCTGCAAATATAACAGCAACTTTCATGTTACAATTGAATGGCCTTCAGCCGTTTTAGTAGTTTTGTGGGGGGATGATCTGTGCGTGCTTTGTGTGCGTGAATTGATTCGAGGTTCGTGAGCGATGCAGGAAGGGGCAGAAAAGTGCTTCACGTTTTGGAAAATTTTTCGTTACGTGAAATTATATTATTGTTGAACGAAGAAGTAATGAAAGAAGAGAAATGTTATGAATTTTAAACTGTAGCTTCAGAAAAATTGTGTCGCTGATCGCGGTGTAAGATAATATTTGATAAGTTTGTTTCTAATACTATCTTATTATCTTTCGCGTCTTTTTAAACATTTTTCATTTATGGTATCATCAATGTTTTTTAGCAAGAATTTCGATTGTCAATTAAAATAAATTAGAGAATTCTATATAGACAAATTAGGGAAATTTTTGTAGTTCAATAGCGAGTAATTTTTTAATAAGTTTCATTCATAATTTCGCGCCAATTTGAATCCGTTCGAAGTACAGTGGAGTGGCTCAAGTAGATACGGTCAACCATGATCAGACATCACTTTATTGGTTCGCATCTTCTACTAAATTGCATCAAATTTCGTAATTCCGAATTGCTGAGTCTTTTAAACATTTCAATTTTATTTGTCATACATATTTTTTCGATATATTAAAATTGAATTTTATTTAAGAAAATGATTTTTGTATTAGATTGTTGCGTGTTTGAATACTGCAAAGTCGCACACGATTTCATGACATAAAATTATCAGAAAATAGGACTTATGGCATACCAATTTAAAGCTTAACGAAGACGTCTACATAAAGGTTTCGTTAATATTTAAAAAGAAAAATGGCTGACTTGCTGTTGACAACAAACAACGTTCGATTTAAATAAATAAGATAAAATTCATTAACAATAATTTGCAGCACTTCGAGTACTATCTAGAGCACGTTAAAAATAAATCTTCCACTTCATTAACAACAATATAATACAATAAATCAATTAATTAAATTACTTGAACCAGCATTTAATCAGCTCTGATAATTAGATTGCGGATGTTTATACAAATACGTATTTTCTCAAAACATTAACGAACATTCCCAAAATAATCGTTACTGTCTTGTGACGTATAAGACCGCAAAGATAATTCACGAAAATCGATTAAGTATTATCGATGATCCATCGGTAAAATGTAAATGCATAAACATCGACAATCGATGAGCAAGAAAATGACGAAATAATGATTACGTCGAGATACACGATGATTATGACAAGTGTAGAAATATGGATGTGTCCGTGTGTAGATGTGCACGGTCGATCATACTTACGGTGCATACGGCGCGAACCATTTGACACACGCTGGACCTTCCTCGAGAGCGTACTTCATACTCAACGGATAACTCAATATAGGAACTCTTAACCGTTTACACAGTCTGTACTGAGCTTTCACTAGTACGTGCAAGCAATAAGTGCATAACACTCCTATGATCACTGTGGCTATCACACCGGTAACAAGTCCACTGTTGCAGAATGCGTTCGGCATTGCCAGAATTCCGGTTCCCAGGCTTCCTTTCAGTAAATGTATCAGGGTCTCTGCGTTTCTGTAAAGAAATACACTCTGAAATATTTTCATGAGAATTATAATGTTGGGAAATTTATAGATCTAGGAACACAGGAGACAAAAAATTTTAAGGAATGTTAAGATAATTTTCTCTAAGGTATCCGAATTCTCTAGTTCCAAATTTCCTAGCTTTTAAATTTTCTACTTTCAAAATTTCCTAGTTATCAAATTTCCGAGTTCCGAATTCCCTAAATCCCGAATTCCCTAGTTTCAAATTTCGTAGATCCCAAATTCCTTAGTTCCAAATTTCCTAGTTTCAAAACTCTCTAGTTCCAAATTCCCTAGTTCCCAATCTCCCTAGTTCCCAATCTCCCTAGTTCCCAATCTCCCTAGTTCCCAATCTCCCTAGTTCCCAATCTCCCTAGTTCCCAATCTCTCTGGTTTCCAAACTCCCTAGTTCCCAATCTCTCTAGTTCTCAAACTCTCTAGTTCCCAATCTCTCTAGTTCCCAATCTCCCTAGTTCCCAATCTCTCTAGTTCTCAAACTCCCTAGTTCCCAATCTCTCTAGTTCCCAATCTCTCTAGTTTCCAAACTCCCTAGTTCCCAATCTCTCTAGTTTCCAAACTCCCTAGTTCCCAATCTCCCTAGTTCCCAATCTCTCTAGTTCCCAATCTCCCTAGTGTCCAATCTCTCTAGTTCCCAATCTCCCTAGTTCCCAATCTCTCTAGTTTCCAAACTCCCTAGTTTCCAATCTCTCTAGTTTCCAAACTCCCTAGTTCCCAATCTCTCTAGTTCCCAATCTCCCTAATTCCCAATCTCCCTAGTTCCCAATCTCTCTAGTTTCCAAACTCCCTAGTTCCCAATCTCTCTAGTTCCCAATCTCCCTAATTCCCAATCTCTCTAGTTCCCAATCCCCCTAATTCCCAATCTCCCTAATTCCCAATCTCCCTAGTTCCCAATCTCCCTAGTTACCAAATTCCCTAGTTCCAAAACTCCCCAGTTCCAAACTTCCCTAGTTACCAATTCTCTGGTTCCAAAATTCCCCAATTCAAAAATTTCCAAGTTCCAAATTTACTAGTTTTAAATTTCTCTAGTTCCAAATTTCCTAATTTTGAAATTCCCTAGTTCTAAAATTCGCTGGTTCCCATCTCGTATGATTAAGAAGAGAAACATCGATGGAATACTTACGAAGTTGGATTTGGCCTATTTCGATGTTTATGGGGGTCGTAGTCTTCTACGTTTGCAGTCGGTGATATTGGTACTTCCGATGCATTTAGACCACTTCCGGCGATTTCATTATTAACCCTGTAACCGCATCAATTTGCAAATGTAATCGTCGTCCGACAAGTTCTTGTTGTTTGTCGAATATTCGGAACGTCCCGTTCTTTGTTACATGTTCCGACGGGAATTAGCATCAATTACCCAAACAAACAATCGCGAACAAACCACAGGTCAGTCGTATATGATACTTGTACGGAACGTATCAATTTCAGCTTCATTGAACTTTGAACGAATCGAATCGAATCGGTTGCTTTTTCCACGCACGGAATATATATTAAGTAGAATAAGACGTACTTGTACGGGCTCTCGGAACCGATCAGCTGCATGTTTATCGTCTCCTCCTTCGCGTTCTCCATCTTTATTGCTCACTCAATTTTCTCTTCTCGTTTCTGTATCTAAAAAGTAAGAAACAATTTATCAATATTTTAATTATCAGTTGGTGATTTTAAAGAGTCATTAAAGGTTTCTGTTATAGAGACTGTTAGTGGGTAGTACAAATTCCCTAGTTTTCAAATTTTCTACTTCTACAATTCCCTAGTTCCAAATTCTCAAGTTCCAAAATTCCCTACTTCCAAATTTTCAAGTTCCAAAGTTCCCTAGTTCCAAATTCTCAAATTCCAAAATTCCTTAGTTCCAAATTTTCGAGTTCCAAACTTCCCGTGTCCCGAATTCTCAACTTCCGAAATTCCCTAGTTCCAAATTCTCAAGTTGCAAAATTCTCTAGTTCCAAATTCTCAAGTTCCAAAACTCACTAGTTCCAAATTCTCTAATTCCAAAATTCCCTAGTTCCAAAACTCCCTAGTTCCAAATTCTCTAGTTCCAAAATTCCTTAGTTCCAAATTCTCAAGTTCCGAAATTCCCTAGTTCCAAATTTTCAAGTTCCAAAGTTCCCTAGTTCCAACTTCTCAAGTTCCGAAATTCCCTAGTTCCAAATTTTCAAGTTCCAAAGTTCCCTAGTTCCAAATTCTCTAATTCCAAAATTCCCTAGTGCCAAATTCTCAAGTTGCAAAATTACCTAGTTCCAAATTCTCTAGTTCCAAAATTCTCAAGTTCCAAAACTCCCTAGTTCCAAATTCTCAAGTTCCAAAATTCCTTAGTTCCAAATTCTCAAGTTCCGAAATTCCCTAGTTCCAAATTTTCAAGTTCCAAAGTTCCCTAGTTCCAACTTCTCAAGTTCCGAAATTCCCTAGTTCCGAATTCTCAAGTTCCAAAGTTCCCTAGTTCCAACTTCTCTAGTTCCAAAATTCCCTAGTTCCAAATTCTCAAATTCCATAATTCCCTAGTTCCAAAATTCTCAAGTTCCAAAACTCCCTAGTTCCAAATTCTCTAGTTCCGAATTTCTCAAGTTCTAAAATTCCCTAGTTCCAAATTCCAAAATTTCACTAGTTCCAACATTCACTGGTTCCAAATTCACTATTTCCAAAATTTCCTAGACCCCAAGTTTCTCAGTCCCCAAATTCCCTAACTGTTACAATTACAATTTCCCTAACAAGTTACATAGAAATTCAGACCCACCGATTTCTAGAATGATGAAAACGCGAATGATCGAGATATGAGATAACGAAAATGTTAAGAATGACCTGACGATGACTTCCGTGTGGCAGATCATTTGAGATCTCGATGTGCACAGCAAGGATCAAAGAATCGACCCAGATAGAGTACAGACCGATACATAAAGGCTCCTAATCAATTGGCGGATATGGAACAACGGGACGGGATAAAAATGGCAATTCATCATTGCAAATCTGTTGTCAGGGACGAGGAGCAGAGAGGATCGTCGCGTCTAGCTTTAGCACATTCTTTCGCGAACTGATTGTTCTTAATTATTGCATTGAGGTCAAATGTAGTTAACTTACCGAAGGTTATATATACAACAAGTGCATTCTCACTTCGCCGTATCTGCGCGTTCAATTGATCCACGTTCGTTCGAGTCTCGAAGCTGCGATCGCGCGCGAGCATCGCCTCGAGATCGTCTTCGAAACCCCGTGATCGAAACTCGATATTCGATGGTTCGGATCGTTTTGACCGTACGGCTAAACGCGTATTGCGGTTACCTTGTTCGACAAGCTGAGATGAACGAGCAGATCAGGAACAAGCAGAAGATTCAGAAATAAGGAAATCATTATCTAGTTAGCATACTAGACGCGCAAAATAGAGACACGCGATTTCATTTTGATTGAATAATGATGATTTATGAACCCATGATTCTTGTAACGAACTCGAACGAATGTTTAAGTATAAGATTGATGATTAGACTAAATGACTTTAATAACATTTTGCAGTAAATAATTGGGAAACTGCGTTGAAGAGAAGAAATTAAAACACCATATTAGTAAGACGAATAAAGTTGAAGTACCTCCTGGTATTTCGTAATGTTTAATAGGAACGATGTAATTGCATATAGTTAAATTACGAGACGAAATTCATCTAAAAATTATTCATTTAAAATATCGATCGACGTATTCGAAAGCAACAGGACTGCATCATCCAGAAATGTCTGAAGCAGTTGACCGAACCCTTGACACAGCCTCGACGTCGTGGCGAGTTAAATTTGGCAGTCGTTTATCTATGTCAATGGTACTTCTTATCGCGTATAAAGCCGCATCTGAGTCAATGTAACAGCCACGACACACGACCGGCTGTTAAACAATTTTATTTGGTCATTGACATTGTGTGCTCCCTATTAATATGAACCTCGAGGAAGAATCGTTCGCGCGGACAAAAATCGCTTAACCCGATGCGTGCATCGATAAAATAATGATAAATAACTGTGGTGATTTCTTCTTAGATCACTCGCGCCAACTTTGTATCTCTTCTTGAGTAATGCGAGATGTCAACTTGAAAGTTATTTTGAAATAAATTATTTATGTTTACAACACAAAGTAGACTCTCGTTATATTGCATAGAGTGATACAGCTGGTGGCGATATAACGCGAGGACGTGGAATGGATGGTGATATAATGCGGGGATATGGAACAGATGGTGATATAATGCGAGGACGTGGAATGGATGGTGATATAATACGAGAATGTGGAACAGATGGTGATATAATGCGAGGACATGGAACGGGTGGTGATATAATGCGAGGATATAAATGAGAGGCGATATAATGCGAGGATATGAATAAGTAGCAATGTAACGCGTTGGTATGCAACGAGTGGCAATATAATGCGAGGATATACAATGAATGGTGATGTAACGTGTGGATATGCGACGAGTGGCGATATAATGCGTGGATATGCGACGAGTGGCGATATAATGCGTGGATATGCGACAAGTGGCGATATAACGCGTGGGTATGCGACGAGTGGCGATATAACGCGTGGGTATGCAACGAGTGGCGATATAACGCGTGGGTATGCGACAAGTGGCAATATAACGCGTGGGTATGCAAAGAGTGGTGATATAACGCGTGGGTATGCGACGAGTGGCGATATAACGCATGGGTATGCAACGAGTGGCGATATAACGCGTGAGTATGCAACGCGCGGTGATATAACACGTGGAAATGCAAAGAGTGGTGATATAACGCGTGGGAATGCAAAGAGTAGTGCTATAACGCGTGGGTACGCGACGAGTGGCGATATAACGCGTGGGTATGCAACGCGTGGTGATATAACGCGTGGCTATGCAACGAGTGGCGATATAACGTGTGGGTATGCGACGAATGGCGATATAACACGTGGGTATGCAACGCGTGGTGATATAACACGTGGAAATGCAAAGAGTGGTGATATAACGCGTGGGAATGCAAAGAGTAGTGCTATAACGCGTGGGTACGCGACGAGTGGCGATATAACGCGTGGGTATGCAACGCGTGGTGATATAACGCGTGGCTATGCAACGAGTGGCGATATAACGTGTGGGTATGCGACGAATGGCGATATAACGCGTGGGTATGCAAAGAGTCATGATATAACGCGTGGGTATGTAAAGAGTGGCGATATAACGCATGGGTATGCAACGCGTGGCGATACAACGCGTGTATATATAACGAGTGGCCATATAACGCGTGGATATGCAACGGATGGCGATATAATGCGATATAATGTTACGCGTGAATTAATAATTAATGTAATTGATATAAATGCGAGAAATTAAAAATCGCAGTAATAAAAGTACACGATTAAATGAACGGATTGTTGCTACGAGTTTATCAGTACGGGTTATCAATGGAAATTGCAAAGTAACTCGATTCAACGTGCAAAAGCATAGTCAGGAAGAAACAATTAGGTTAAAATCGTAGTGAACGATTAAGTTACGCAATCAGAAACCGGACGATCGCTGTTCGTGGAACGTTTAGCAAGTTCAAGCTCGTCAACCTTACTCTTGCACGTGAATCCTCCGTTTCCACTAACCGTGATTAAATTAATGGAACTAACACGAAAATAAACGTTTGAGAGATTCACGTTTGTCGAATATATTCGTACGTTGATCATGCAAGTCAATGAATTGAAACCGTCGGGGAAATAATTAATTGGCGACTTAATTGGAACGACAATTATCGATACGAAAATAGAATAGATTACTCGATATTTCAAAAATTTCTATCTTGAATAAAATTACCTGTTACGTTGAAAATAGAATCGTTTCTTCTTTCTAAAAAACCCTGTTTGTCGAATGGTCTTTGACTTTCCCTGTAAAACATGATCGAATCAGAATCCAATGATTTGAGAACAAAAATGAGAAGAATTAATAAAAGATAAATTACAAGAGCCTCATGCGCTTATTGTGCTAAGAATTATGCTTGAGCATTATAGGTATGACAAATTACTAGCTCAAATGAACTTGACAGTAACCTAACACTCGCTACATTTCATATTTCTAAAATCCTAATACAACCTAGTTACGAGGTACTAAAATAATGCGTTGCTCGAAATAAATACAGCTCGAACTACCTCAACCTCTATCCATAACAAAATCACCACCGCTGGTTTCTTTTAACCGTGGAATTTAGTTCGTTCTCAATAGTCACAGCTAATTACATTTAATAGTGTATTTTGGCAGCGTCGGACGAACCCTCAAAATTGTGTTTTGCTCTAGAAACTGCACACCCTAATTTAACACTGGCGAACCTTGACTTTTCCCTAAGAAATAGCTTCGTAAATGAAAAACCAAACAGTAAGCTATTATTAAATACATTAATCTTAGCTATTAATTTCATTGACGATAGCTTTCATTGAAATAAAAGATACAAACAAGCAAAATGCTGAATCATTTTAATTCAATTTCCTACTTTTTTCACGATAAATTAATTGTGAGGTACAAATTTTATAATCAGCAAAGTTTCAGCTTTTTAAATCTGCAACATCTTCAAGTCGCGATATCTTCAAATATCATCATTTTGAAGGAGTCCTAAAGATTTCAAACTTCCCTAGGCTAAAGTACATAGCTCAAAAATTCCCTGAATCTCAAATTCTATACTTAAATAGTTCCCTAGATTTCAAAATGCAAAATTATAAAAATCCCTAGACTAGAAATTTCATGGCTAAAAAATTCCCTAGACTCCAAGTTTTATATCTTAAAATTTCTTAGATCCCAATTTCTCCTAGACCAAAATTCCCTAGACCCCAAATTCTCTTAGGTCAATATTCCTTAGATCCCAAATTCTACTACACAAAATTCTCTATACCCCAAATTCTCTTAGATTAAAATTCTCTAGATTCCAAATTCCACTAGACAATATATACCCTAGATCTGAAATTCCCCTAGATCCCAAGTTCTCCAGTTCCCAAATTACCTTAGATCAAAATTTCCTAGATCCCAAATTCCACTAGACAAAATTCTCTATACCCCAAATTCTCTTAGATTAAAATTCTCTAGATTCCAAATTCCACTAGACAATATATACCCTAGATCTGAAATTCCCCTAGATCCCAAGTTCTCCAGTTCCCAAATTACCTTAGATCCCAAGTTCTCCAGTTCCCAAATTACCTTAGATCAAAATTCCCTAGATCCCAAATTCCACTAGACAAAATTCTCTAGATCTCAAATTACCCTAAACAAAAATACCCTGGATCCCAAATTCCTCTGACAAAAATTTTCTAGATCCCAAATTCCCCTAAACAGTAAATACCCTAGATCTGAAATTTGGTAATAGTGCAGGTCATTTTGTCAAAGTTAATTAACAAACTATGATAAAATTGGTGACTATTAATTTAGTTTAAAATAATGAAAATTTTCGGACAAAGGCGTCACAATGACGTCAGCTAAAACACTTGAACAATTGTAGCGAGTTGAAACGTAGGGCTACTTGGCTTAAGTATAGTAATCGATCTCCTAATTCTTACTTCCTCGGGTCGCATTAGGGGAACACGTCAACCAGCTCGTGAACGCATAGCCCCGAAACAATATCACAAGAACACATATGTATATTTACGCGTTCGCTAATTTTAGACAGCGAAAGTATTTTGCCACCTGATGAAGAGAGCTGTTAGAGAACGCGCGGATACACTAGAATTTATGAATCATAATACATTTTTTTTTATATACTCCTTCGTTCGCTACATTTTTGAACCTAAGCAAGCAAGTTGCGTATAAATTACAAAGTTTTTATTGATTTGATCAATTGATCTCTGAATAGAAAAATGAATTAACTTGCATTTTATGTGAATCGAGAAAAATTAGCGTTTGTCCATTTCGATGAATTATATTAGCAACGACGTTACACGCGAAGCATGTCCTCATCTACTCAGTTGTGCTGTTCAAATATCGGAAGCTTCTTCATTCTCAATACTTGAGATGATGTTCATTCTTGATAAACATCCATATGTAATCTACTGAATCTTCCTATATTTAAATATATCGAATTTCAAAAATATTTAATGACTGCAAAGATTACTACATTCGCAAGTCTGTAGAATTTTGTATAAACTTTCAAATGTGATGAGATCAGTCAGTGAGATCAATAAATTAACATCTGTAGTGCATAAGATGGTAGTATAATAGTGCTATTGTGTAATAAAGTCAGTGGAACTATAGTAACTATACTATATCACAGAATGTATCGCAGAATGCTGGTATAGCAAGTAGAATAGCAGCATGACACTATAATAGGATCAGTGCAGCAGTAATATGGTAGTACAATAGCAAAGCAATATTGTGGAATAGTAACATAGCAGTAATGCAATATAGTAATATACTAATATAGTAGAATAGTAATATAGTAATATAGCGATATAGTGGTATAGTAACATAACTGTATAGTAATATAGTAGTATAGCGATATAGTGGTATAGTAACATAACTGTATAGTAATATAGTAGTATAGCGATATAGTGGTATAGTAACATAACTGTATAGTAATAAGGTTGCATGGTGTTATGATGATACAGTAATATAGTTGTACAATTATATAGTAGTATACTAGGATAATAGACTAGTAGAATAGTAAAGTAATGCATTAGCAAAATAGCATAATAGTACATTAATATAAAGAAATAATAAAATAGTAGAATATTTGAATAGAGTACCAGGACACGTGACTACATTTGATCTCTAATTCCAAGCACCAATGAATCAAACCGAGTAGTGAACAATGAGACTAAAAGATAGCATCGATATCCCTGTAGCATCGATTACCCATCTCTCCATGAACATCGACAGCAAATTTAACAAATCAGCATACGAGACAAATAAATCATTTAATAAATTTGCAGCATCCAAGAATCCCAAGCGTTCGATACGCAATGATTCCAAAACTAATATTATTCCGAATAGATCAGCAGAGAGGGTATCGCTGCGTCTCCAGATGACAGGGTATCGTGCCAGAAATCGCAAAGAGCACGGTAAATTACGAGCAAACTCGCGATCCAGACTCACCAGATTAAGCACATCCGCAACAAGGGAAACGGAAAAATCTGTCGAGCCGCCAGACAATGCGAAAACGCTATCTATCCAACAGGGGAACTTCCTAACGCTAATGCGGCCACGACAGAGGATGTCTAACGACTGGGCCGTGCTAAACCACGGAACATTTCAATTTCCAACGAGACACCCGGCACATCACGTGATGCAAGTTAGAAACTGCGCTTACGGGGCACACCAGATGATTTAAAAGCGACTGGTCAAACGAACGAGCCAACAGTTCGACGCTGACTATGGGACGGACGATGCCCTTTGTGACACGCAGATCTATGGGACCATGTGTATGGGGAATATCGGTGATGGGAGGAACAATTCTTCAGAAGGTGATGAGTTTTGGTGGATTTGGAAGGGTTTTGGAAGGGTTGACAAAGATCTACTGACAAGGGTTGAGGAGATTCTACGAGATTACTGGTATGTGATGATTTTTGTAAAGTCTTGGGGAGTTTGGGAAGGTACTGCAATGTGGTGGACTCTCGTTATATTGCCGCTGTTACACACTGTCGGATTTCTGAGTTAGTTGAGTCTCGAATTCTAAAAACTCCCAAATCCACAAAATTCCAAGTCTACAACTTTCTCAAATTCCCAAAATTCCCCAAATTTGAAAAATTTCTCAAATTCTTAAATTACTAAACTTCGACATCTCTAAATTCCCTAGTTCCCAAATTCTATAGTTCTTGATCCAATATGAAGTTCTACCAATCTAAGCAGAAGTCCCAATTGCTCCAATTATTTCGCCTCGCATTATATAGCCAAATGCACCATCACTCATTACATGATCAGCCCTTAATTTTTGGCAATATACCAAAAGTCTCCCATGACAATAATATTAACCTTGTAAATATATAACCTTGATATAATCTCGATGTTTACGTTTTGCTTCAATTAGGTACAAAATAGAAGGACGAAGCAGGAAATGGTAAGGAGAGGATCATATTTTCTTTGTTCTATATTTTTCAAGGATAATAAAAGAAGATGCAGCGATTTGGCGATGCGAATGTTATAAATACACATTTACGTCAAGTTTCGAATAGAGCATATCGATTGACCCACAATTGGAATTGCAACCATGAGAACATAGTATGGAAAGAATGAAAGATCTTCTGTAAATGAACCGGTTTAAATTATCTTTTTTTGATTATTTGGAACCTTAAGGTTTATAATTGCATTGGTATTAGTGTTTATAAGAATGCATACTGATACTGGAATACTAGTATCATAAATATTTGGTGGGTATACTGGTGAATATTATTATTAAGTAATTATCATATAATACCAGTATTATGTATATTATATGATATCAGGATTATGTATATCATATAATATGAGTACTCAAGTACTCAAACTTCCCTAGTTCCGAATTCTCAAGTTCCGAAATTCCCTAGTTCCCTATTCTCAAGTTCCATAATTGCCTAGTTCCAAATTCTCAAGTTCCAAAATTCCCTAGTTCTAAAATTCCTTAATTCCAACTTCTCTAATTCCAAAATTCTCAAGTTCCAACATTCCCCAGTGCCAAATTCTCAAGTTTCAAAATTCTTTAGTTCCAACTTCGCTAGTTCCAAAATTCCCTAGTTCCAAATTCTCAAGTTCCGAAATTTCCTAGTTCCAAATTTTCAAGTTCCAAAATTCCTTAATTCCAACTTCTCTAATTCCAAAATTCTCAAGTTCCAAAATTCCCCAGTGCCAAATTCTCAAGTTTCAAAATTCTCTAGTTCCAACTTCTCTAGTTCCAAAATTCCCTAGTTCCAAATTCTCAAGTTCCGAAATTTCCTAGTTCCCAATTCTTAAGTTCCAAAATTCCCTAGTTCCAACTTCTTTAATTCCAAAATTCTCAAGTTCCAAAATTCTCTAGTGCCAAATTCTGAAGCTTCAAAATTCCCTAGTTCCAACTTCGCTAGTTCCAAAATTCCCTAGTTCCAAATTCTCAAGTTCCGAAATTTCCTAGTTCCAAATTCTCAAGTTCCAAAATTCTCTAGTTCCGAAATTCTCAAGTTCCAAAATTCCCTAGTTCCAAATTCTCAAGTTCCGAAATTTCCTAGTTCCAAATTCTCAAGTTCCAAAATTCTCTAGTTCCGAAATTCTCAAGTTCCAAAATTCCCTAGTTCCAAATTCTCAAATTCCAAGTATCAAGTATCATTGATATTTGGTGGGTATATTGGTGAATATTATTACTAAGTAATTATCATATAATACCAGTATTATGTATATTATATAATACCAGTATTATGTATATCATATAATATGAGTACTCAAGTATTAATATTAATTCATCAGGTTCTTGGTGTATTGCTCAGTCAGGAATTCGAGGAGTGGAATATGAAGCCGGCAATATAGCAAGAGTGGATGTCCCGTGCTGCAACAGTGCTTACTGGAACATGTGAGAGTAGTGTTAGAACGCGTGAAATTCTACGCAACGACTATATAACGGGAGCCAACGACTATACAACGGCTATATAACGGGAGCTGTAATATTAAATATTATGCCAGTACTAATCAGTACAGTATTACTATTACCCCTATAAATTACTAATATCTCTGATATTATATAATTACTAATTTCCAGTATTAAATAATTACTAATACCAGTATCAAAATTTGTAATATTAATACCACAATTACCACAATTAATACTAGTAATGAACTAAAATAAAAAATAAAATTTGTTTCTGATGAAATGAAATCAATTCACCATAACATCGAATAAATCTTAAAAGAAGAGAAAATACTTTTTCGCGCGAAAATATTAATCGTTCATTTATTCATATTTGCAGATGAACGAGGTCACTCAACAGGAAGATCGATTAAACGGTCCATCGATCACTCGTAAGAAATTATACGTCACCAAGTTGTTCTTTAATTAGGAAATTGATCGTGCTTCCGGTGATCAACACGATGTTGCGATACTCGTGTCAACGCCTGCCATGATAAATCAAAAAAATAAATGTTTCTTCCGATCTTTATCGACAAACGTTACGTCGATATACCCGTGAGTTTATCATAGTCTTACTGGTGTAAAATGTTCCACAACGTGCAATTGTTACTCGTTCATTGGACTCGTCACGATTGTCTCTGAATTAGTAATCATTCGCTGATCAAACTAAAATGATTATCAGACATCAGAACGATAGGGAGATTCGTTTGAGATTATTGATACGTTTGTATTACAATTCACGATAATTTTTTAATTTTTGTAATATTAACTGTGTGTATATTTTTTGGGAAAGTGATTTCATAGTTAATTTTAGTTTAAAGAGTTAGCTCAACTATGTATGTTTGAAGTACTGTTAAATGAAATGATAATTTGATTGCTTTCATTGAAGTATAATATTAATATTATTATCGTGTAACAATATTAATATTATTATTATGAAACTAATATTAATGTCATTATTATATAACTAATATTAATATTGTTATTATGTAACTAATATTAATATTACAAGACAGGTAAATTAATCACAACTTTACATATACAACATGCATCTTAAAGAACACCTACATACAGGGTGTCCACAATAACATGGATCAGTGTTTTTCTGGTACAGAAGTTTTCAGAAAAAAGAAGAAAAAAGTACTATATTTTACTTCCAACACGGTGACCCATATTGACTTTTCATATTTACATTTCTTTTCACGAAATGAAAGTAACCTTCAGTCTTTTTATTTTCTTTAATTTCTCACCTTTATTTTTTGAGAACGAATGTAAATATAAAAAGTTAATGTAGGTCATGTTGCTAGGATACCATAGTCTTTCCTCTCCCATTTTGTTTAAATTGTACAGGACGAAACCATTAATACTATCGTGATATCATATAGCTAACTAATTTAATCATATAGCAAACTACTCTTCAATAACAATCTGCATCTCGATAAATAAAAACAAATCTTATTCGATGAAAAACTAACCAAAAGAGCTCCAAACAACCACTCCAAAATTCACTTCAACTTTCAATCTTCATTCACACTCCAAACATCACAATAATAAAATACAATCACATCAATAAATAAATTAAAACGTAGAATCTCTATTTCACTAAACAGAATTAAAACCCGCACCTTAAAGCGCACTTCCATACAGCAAGTACACCCCTTCTGTAGGTCACCGTTACATAATCAACCTTCACATCCAGCCCTCGCACACCACTTCTCGATAGCAACACAAATCGGCGAATAAATCTATCACAACCGATTCAACATCTCCAACACATCCCCACAAAAATTCCTCCAAATTTTCATACATCACAAAATATCTACAAAACAAACTTATGCCATAAACAAATTTATGCCACTATCAACCTCAGAAAGAAACTGCAACTTCCAAAAAAAAGATCCTCTAAGTCCATGATCCCTCGGATAATCTTCGTGGAATCGCGAGCAAACAGATACGTGAACTTGTACGGCTATTTAGGTTCACGCCGTATTTCCCGGGTATCGGTCTGCTTTCTACTCAACTTACGTTCACTGGCTGTTAAACAGGGGTGGTTCTCGTCGAGGGTGCGTGCTAAACTAGCGAGAAAGACAGGGACGCGTGTGCTGATCGCACACACAAGGACGGACCTCTTTTCGACATGGGGTCGCGTGTACACGTGCAACGGGAACTCGTGGAACTGAAACGGCAACGGGGTTGCCTCGAGGTATGCGGGGGCAGCCACCCCGACAACGATCCATACGCCTGTCGCGGGAACGACATCTCATGGCGTCTGCGTCGAACTCCATCGTGAACTTTCACCTCCGTTCCGCTATAGCTTACCCTATTTCGGATCAGCCAGGTTCGACGTGGAGGTGTACCAGTGGCGTCACGTCTGAGGTGGGCACTAGTTTCAGATATTTGTGTCAAGGACGCGTGAAAGGGTTTAGCAAATTCGGTAATTTGGGGGCTTGGTGTTTAGACACTTGGAAATTGAGAAATTTGGAGATTGAGAAATTTGGGGAGGTGGGATTTTGAGGATTAGGGGTTGGGAAGGTAGGGATTGTGGATTGGGAGAAGTAGGAATTTGGTGAGTTAGGGACTTTGGCAATTTGGGGAGTTCAGCCTTGCAATTTTGAGAATTTCAATATTTGGAATTTCAAGACTTGGAGATACAAAAATTTGGAGATTTGGGATTTTGAAGATTGGGGGTTGGAAGGTAGGGATTATGTGTTGGGAGAATTAGGATTTTGGTCAGTTAGGGACTTTTGGAATTTGGAGAGTTGCAATTTTCAACCTTGCAATTTTAAAAATTTCAATATTTGGAATTTCAAGACTTGGGGATATAAAAATTTGAAGATTTGATATTTTGAAGATTGGGGGTTGCAGAGGTAAGTACTATGGACTGATAGAATTAGAAATTTGATGAGTTAGAGACTTTAGGAATTTGGAGAGCTCAGCCTTGCAATTTTGAGAATTACAATATTTGAAATTTTAAGACTGGAGATATAAAAATTTGGAGATTTGATATTTTGAAGATTGGGAGTTGCAGAGGTAAGTACTATGGATTGATAGAATTAGAAATTTCATGAGTTAGAGACTTTAGGAATTTGGAGAGCTCAGCCTTGCAATTTTGAGAATTACAATATTTGGAATTTTAAGACTGGAGATATAAAAATTTGGATCTTTGATATTTTAAAGATTGGGGGTTGCAGAGGTAAGCATTATGGATTGGTAGAATTAGAAATTTAATGAGTCAGGTACTTTGACAATTTGGAGAGTTAAGCCTTGAATAGAGAATTTAAAAATATAGGTATTTAGAGATTTGAGAGATTAGGGGAGATCTAGGACATTAGATACTTAGGGATTTTGAAACATAGGTACTGCTATTTGAGTGTTTAGAGATTTGGCAATTTCTATATTGGTATTTGAGTAATTATGTATTTGGTAGTTTAGGTATCTGGATATTTAGAAATTGAGGAATATGCATATCTAAGTATTTGATAATCTGGAAAATTTATTTTGAATCTAATACAAATGTTATATCCTATACGTCCATTTCAAATTTCTGATTATCAAGGTTCATCCCCACCTACTTACGCCAATGACTGTAACTAGGTCACTCAGTGATATAGTATTCTCTGTCTGATTATGGTGTCACCAAGGCGTCAATACCTGTTAAAGTTTATACAATGAATCTAACTATGATCTCAGAATATATAAATCAGAAATGATGCTCGAAGTACTTCAATGTTATCTCACTCGTTATTTATTTAAATAAATGCAAGCTCACAATGGGGAAACTTCTCTCAGCTACACATAACAAGCTTTGATGTCAAAAGACGTTGAGCGAACTAGGAAGTGGATAACCGGATAAACAGGAGTGTTCTCTAAAATTAAACAGCTCTAAATTCTCGGTTCCATAAATAGATTTATTCGTGAATTCTTTAACCAATTATATCAAAATATCACGCGTTCTTTCCAATGAAAACACTTCTCGTCCGTGACATTTGAAAAGCACGGGCGTAAACAAACGATAAAAACAGTTCCATGTCAGAAAAAAAGGAAACGAAGAATCTTAACGTGATTCCGTGACAAATGTTGCACAACGGAACACGATATCCACGAGCGTTTTATCTAACAGTTGGACGCGATTGGCTCGTTCTTTCCTTTCCTTTTTTCTCGTGCTCCTCATTCGCACTGCAAATGATTCACTCAGTCTCGTACTAAGGTGATTCAAGCGTATTTATAAAATACATCCACGGTAAACAAGAAGATCCTCGTCCAACCAGGATCGATCGTTCGAACGATCGATCGGCTACATCTACGTCGCTATCTCATGATTCTGCTCTTAGAGAGCGATCCTTCCTTCCTCTTCCTCAAACTCTTCTTGCCACCACTCTTCATTGTCTCCTTATTTAAATCGTCCTTTCGATTCAAGAGAATTTCCTGACGATGTTGCGGAGACTCGTGTACGTTCCCACTATTAGGCCTAGCAATCCGAATAGAATCAAGGACATGTTCTTGGCTAACATTATGGCTCTCTCGGTGCGGGTGCTCACGCCCCAGAATGTGCAGATTTGAATTATGGCGGGAAATATCAGACCCAAGCCGGATAAACACAGAGCGCCGAATAACGATATAAAAAGTTCCAACTCCGGAATCACTATGGCCAATAGGACTGCAAATACACAAAATAGATTAGATTATGTTTATCTAGTACTTGTTAACAATATTTCTTTTAAAAGTATAATGAATGTAAGGACATTGAGTTTGTCAGAAACGCCGCCTTTATAGATAACTATTATCTGCTTCATGTTAGTGCCTTTATCGTAAATGCGCAACTTGTTAAAAATACATAAGTAGCACCTATACATATATTTACAGTATACATATACATATATTTTATGGACATACATATATATATATATATATATATATATATTGATAAAACAGTGTCATGTATAAATCTATACAACTTACATAAGTCACAACAAAAATGTACTTGCATATAAGTATATGTATAGGATGCACTTATGCATATGTGAGTATACAGGATGCACTTACATGTAAGTATAAAGGATGTACATACATGTAAATATAAATGTTGTACATACATGTAAGTATAAAGGATATACATGCATGTAAATATAAATGTTGCACATACATGTAAGTATAAAGGATATACATGCATGTAAATATAAATGTTGTACATACATGTAAGTATAAAGGATATACATGCAAGTAAATATAAATGTTGCACATACATGTAAGTATAAATGTTGTACATACATGTAAATATAAATGATAGACTTACATGTACATACATTCACATGCATGTAAAAGGGTATACCCACATGTAGACATATAAAGTGTACTTACACATAAATATAAAGTGGTAAACTTGTACGTAAAGGATGCTTACATGTACTAAGAACAATGCAGGTCCTCAAAACGTACTCCCACAAAAGTTTGCGCGAGTTTTTCTCCAACTTCGGTGCAATATACTCGTTCCAAACGATGTCGATGGCAACGTAGCATTGAATCGGATGCGTAAAGAAGATGGCCAGAGACAACAGAAGCTGGACGGACTGTCCTAATATTTCATGTTCCCCTAACTTTAACGTTATGCTACCACCTACTTCACTTCCGTAACGAATGTATCCGAAAAGACCAATCACTGTGTACAAAACGACGATGGTACTCATTCCTACGTTCAGAACACCGAAGAGACTCATGAACTTCTTCGGTTTCTTCATCTCGTTCTCCAGTGGCATAACCTGTAATGAGATTAAATTATTAATTTGTGAAAGTTTGGCAAGTCTGAACTTCTTCAGTTGCAAAGTGAAGACATTAATAATTAGTAAATAATGGTAAATGATTAGAGTTTGAATACTCACCACTCCTATAGCTTCCAGGGCGAAGAGTACAGTACCAAAGTAAAGCGGGAAGTTGGTCACGTGACCGATCGGTTCCCGATCTTCTAAGGATAATGGTTCCCTGAAGATATAGTACAGTATTATGCTAAAGCTGGCGAGCGTGATGAAATTGGCAATAGTTGAGCATGGCGCTAAAAACTTCAGATTCCTGATCCAGTTAACGAGGATCAGTGGCACCAAAATGGCCACCATGTACAATCTGACGTCCATATTGGGTAAGTAGTCGTTCAGCGCCTGAAAATAAAAAAAATCATTAGAATAAATTAACTGGGTATAGTTCACTAAGTATAATTAGGTATAATAAACTAGTATAATATAAACTATTATAAACTAATATAACACTAAGTATAATAAAAGGTATAATTCACAACTAACAACAAACTATTGCATTGCAAATAACGTCGCATTAACATCGCAAACGAAGACCAATTAACTAAAATTATAAAAGATAATATACTGAAAAATATTGATAACGTTGATGACGAAGATAAATAATGTTTATTAACTTCAATTTTAATCTCAATTGATAGGAAATCCCGTAAATGTTGTACTCGATGACGTAACAGTGACGAAAATTAATTTCGATATTCATGCATGTCGTGGAAAAGGAGCATGTGCAACTGAGTGTTTCTTATCTTTATGTGACGTGTATCTTTGACACTTGAAACATGCATCGATCATTTCTTGATCTGATATTGGACGACAACGTAATCCTTTTCTTTCCACGCGCCTCATTCTCTAATCCAGACGATCGCAATCATAATCAAGACAAGATTAATCAAAATCGATACGAAGTCCATCAAACTTGCGATTTCACAAATGTTAGAATGAACTGACTTGAAAATACTACATTGGAATAATTTAGAACTTTGCAAAAACTATTATTAATTTATTTAGCAAGATTATAGAGGTGAACCAAGTTGAAAATGTCACGTCAGAATAAGATCTAATGCGTAGATCAATCATCATTCACTACTTATTGCTCACTACTCACCATTCACTACTCACTACTCATTACTTATTGTTCACTATTCACCACTCACTACTTATTGCTCACTACTCACCACTCACTACTCACTGCTTATTGCTCATTACTCACCACTCACTATACACTACTTATTACTCATTACTCACCATTCACTACTCACTACTCACTACTTATTGCTCACTACTCACCACTCACCATTCACTACTCACTACTTATTACTCTCTACTCACCACTCACCATGCAATACCCACTACTTATTACTCTCTACTCACCACTCACCATTCATTACTCACTACTTATTACTTTCTACTCACCACTCACCATTCGCTACTCACTACTTATTACTCTCTACTCACCACTCACCATTCACTACTCACTACTCACTACTTGTTGCTCACTACTCACCACTCACCATTCACTACTAACTACTTATTGCTCTCTACTCACCACTCACCATTCGCTACTCACTACTTATTACTCTCTACTCACCACTCACCATTCACTACTCACTACTCACTACTTGTTGCTCACTACTCACCACTCACCATTCACTACTAACTACTTATTGCTCTCTACTCACCACTCACCATTCGCTACTCACTACTTATTACTCTCTACTCACCACTCACCATTCACTACTCACACTGCCCATCGTTTAATGCTCACTTGTTCCTACTCATTACTTACCACTCATTACTTACCACTCATTACTCACCACTCAGTTACTATTCATCACTCATCACCAATCATCTGCTTCTCACAAATCACGTCTCGTCTATACACAATATTCATCGTTCATCACACATCACACACCACACACTACACACCACATACTATTTACTACTCCTTGTTTACTCATTATTTACTCCTCCGTTTTCACTGTCTGAACCTTTACATTTTTACTGCTTATAACATTATTCACTGCTTGTGTACTTTCTAATTAATATCTGCTCATGTATTTATTTATGACTGCTTACTACACATTCTTTCATTTCTTCAGAATTTGTATCTCGCTATTCGTGACTCATTGCTGAGTATTGAATATTCATTAATTGTTCTTTAGTCATTAACAGATATTCAATATTTGTTATTCACTAGTTGTTATGAGTCATCAGTTTTCAACGATAACTCGTTGTTTATTTATTATTGTTCGGTACTTATTATTAAGTAGTGCTTAGAATTCAAAACTTGGTATTTAATAGATCTTGTTACGTTGATCCTTACAATCCAATCGATTCTAACTTCATAAACTCTGAAGCGTTAAATAATTATCATAACACTATCCAGAATCGCTACTTTCTCTTACGATTCGTATTTATTTTGCTAATAAACCGTGGCTACGTTACAAACCGTATCACTCGCTTCACGGTTGAAAGTTAATTGTATCTCGATAAAGTAATTATTATATAAAGTGCGTAGTTGAATCGTTTACGTAACATTTACATGGCGTATCTATCGCCAGCCAACTCTTTCATCGAACCAGGGTGAAATTCAATTTATACGTGGCACGAGTTTTACAGTTGCAATGAAAATTCTTACGGTCGTGTTACGTCATCGTCTCATTATGTAAAGCGAAGGCTGAACGCCATCGTAAATGGTACGTGTTAAGAACCGTCTCGGTTCATTTCCGGCTGTCCTTGAATTACTGTATACATAACTGCGTCGATATCGATGATCCTAGGATCGATAGTGGTCGTCTCTTTGTAGACTCAACGCGACTAGGACTGGACACTATTAATCGTTTATTATATTCCACGTATTAAAGGATCAAATTCTGTTCACTATTTTGAAACGCCCTGTACAGGCTCAAGCATGTAGACACGAGCTTGTAGACTAAACCCGACTAAGATTGGAAGCTATTTGTAGTTTATTATACTCCACGTATTAAATCATCAAATTTATTCTGTTTACTATTTTGAAACGCCCTGTACAGGCTCAAGCATGTAGACACGAGCTGGTAGACTAAACCCGACTAGGATTGGAAACTATTTGTAGTTTATTATACTCCACGTATTAAAGGATCAAATTTATTCTGTTTACTATTTTGAAACGCTCTGTGCAGGCTGTCTCACAATTAGTGTAGGTCCCTGAAGTGGAGGGTGGCTGTCGCGATTTTTAATAAGACTGCCTTTAGCAAAAATGGGATTTGAAGCGCTTGAAGGGTTTGATGAGTGGTGAGTAGTGGATAGTGAGTAGTAGTGAGTGGTAATGAGTAGTAGTGAGCACTAGTGAGTAGTAGTGAATAGCAGTGAGTGGTCATGAGCAGTAGTGAGTAGTAGCGAGTAGTAGTGAGTAGTAGCGAGTAGTAGCGAGTAGTAGTGAGTAGTAGTGAATAATAGTGAGTGGTTATGAGTAGTAGTAAGTAGTAGTGAGTAGTAGTAAGTAGTAGTGAATAGTAGTGAGTAGTAGTGAATAGTAGTGAGTGGTAATGAGTAGTAGTGAGTAATAGTGAATAGTAGTGAGTGGTAATGAGTAGTAGTGAGTAATAGTGAATAGTAGTGAGTAGTAGTGAATTGTAGTGAGTGGCAATGAGTAGTAGTAAGTAGTAGTGAATAGTAGTGAGTGGCAATGAGTAGTAGTAAGTAGTAGTGAGTAGAAGTGAATAGTAGTGAGTAGTAGTGAACAGTAGTGAAAAGTAGTGAGTGGCAGTGAGTCGACTGAGTAGAGTGAGTAGTAGTGAATCGACTGAGTAGAGTGAGTAAAGTGAATAGTGAGTAGTAGTGAATCGACTGAGTAGAGTGAGTAAAGTAAATAGTGAGTAGTAGTGAACAGTAGTGAACAGTAGTGAGTGGTAACGAGTAGTAGTGAGTGGCAGTGAGTCGACTGAGTAGAGTGAGTAGTAGTGAGTCGACTGAGTAGAGTGAATAGAGTGAATAGTGAGTAGTATAAGTAAATACAAATAAATAAATAAATAAATCAGCAGTAAATAGTGAGTGATAATTACCGAAATACGAGTAGTAAATAAATACTGAATAATGAAATTTCTACAGTTAATCTAACGGTATTACTACCGTAGACATAATGACACGGCAAACTAATCGTAAGAAAATAATACTGCGTGTAATCCAATACATAACACGATAAACCCACGCGTCCGACCACCGTATTTGAATTGCGAACGTAGTAATACGATCACATAGTAACAAAATCACCAACGTAGTACTACGTTTCACGAGTGGACGCAATTTAACTCAATCATATGCCCAACAACATTGTAAAGTATAACTGATTCACTCTCGATTTCGTTACTCGTTGGATCTTGAAATCTCCTTTTGTTCGAACTCAAACACTATGTGAAATCGCTACTTTTTGCGAAAACGCCAACCATCGAGGCAATTACAGATACACAGAAATTGCTACCTGCGCAATCTCGACCACCTTCAGACGTACATTTTTGGTCTTTTTCTCATTGACCATGATAAATCGTTCTCGATTCCTGGCTGAATCCAGGATGTACGATAAAAGGAGGCAATACACCTTCATTGAAATTACAAGGGCACTCGGTGGAAGAAACATGACCGTGCATGCTAGAACTGACCGACCTCTCCGGCAAGCAAACACGATTAATTTAACTCATTGCTCGAAAGCAACTTCTCTCAAAAACTTTAACAATCAATGCTACATTTGTCCGCTACACGATCACATAGTAATCCTTCGTTCTACATGACTGTTCTATATTTTTGTTCCACGCTCTTTTAACTTAATTCAAAGAATGATTCAGACAAGGGAGAACAATTGGTCATGAATTTTCTTGATCACAGATTAACAGCGAACCGGTTTAATATGACCAGCAAAGGAACGGACACGTTTCGACGCTAGAAAAGTGACCGAACCCCTTTAAGTACTCTGGTTAGATCGAAAACTATACCTTGTTTCCTGTACGAACCAGAGTGAACCGATTCCGATCGGTAAGCACGCAACTTACGCAACAGATCGAAATGTTACACTGTATTAATTTTGTGCAATCCGGTACTTCCGGTCTGTATTGCAATGTATACTTTCAACAACTGTTACATGTTTCACCGTTCTGATAATAACTTCCCTCGTCTTTAAATAAACATTATATATAATTCATGATTCTGCAAAGTAGCTAATTAAAAATTTCGATAGCGTGAAATCACGTTAAATATGCGCAACGTTTCAGCAATATCTTTTTTTATACTTCTGTTTCAATACCAGCGGGTCGACATTCTTGCTGCGATACTATTCCGCTACTGCGTACTTTAGTTCTCACTTTCACCGATCGAATAGACCCGTTTAACGAATGTCATTCTACAATCTTGAGATCATAAAAAGAAACCTTAATTTATCCCACTAAATCACTCGAGTCATAGTTCATGGTTATCTGTTCTTTTAAAAGTAGGTTCCACGAATGAAGATACTAAAGATGCGTTCACATCTGAGGAACACTAAATGGTGAACAAAATTTCGGAACCACACGATTCTCACATTTGGGGATTTAGAAGGTTAGAAACTGGAGAATTTGAGGACTAGGAAATTTGGGGACCGGGGAATTTAGGAATTAGAGAATTTGGAGTACAAACAAATTGGAAACTAGGGAGATTGGGATCTAGGGAGATTGGGATCTAGGGAGATTGGGATCTAGGGAGATTGGGATCTAGGGAGATTGGGATCTAGGGAGATTGGGAACTAGGGAGATTGGGGATTAGGGAGATTGGGAACTAGGGAGATTGGGAACTGGAGAGATTGGGAACTAGGGAGATTGGGGACTAGGGAGATTGGGAACTAGGGAGATTGGGAACTAGGGAGATTGGGAACTGGAGAGATTGGGAACTAGGGAGATTGGGAACTAGGGAGATTGGGAACTGGAGAGATTGGGAACTGGAGAGATTGGGAACTAGGGAGATTGGGGACTGGAGAGATTGGAAACTAGAGAGATTGGAAACTAGGGAGATTGGGGACTAGGGAGATTGGGAACTAGGGAGATTGGGAACTAGGGAGATTGGGGATTAGGGAGATTGGGAACTAGGGAGATTGGGAACTGGAGAGATTGGGAACTAGGGAGATTGGGGACTAGGGAGATTGGGAACTAGGGAGATTGGGAACTGGAGAGATTGGGAACTAGGGAGATTGGGAACTAGGGAGATTGGGAACTGGAGAGATTGGGAACTGGAGAGATTGGGAACTAGGGAGATTGGGGACTGGAGAGATTGGAAACTAGAGAGATTGGAAACTAGGGAGATTGGGGACTAGGGAGATTGGGAACTAGGGAGATTGGGAACTAGGGAGATTGGGAACTGGAGAGATTGGGAACTGAAGAGATTGGGAACTAGGGAGATTGGGGACTAGGGAGATTGGGAACTTGGGAGATTGGGAACTAGGGAGATTGGGAATTAGGGAGATTGGGAACTAGCGAGATTGGGAACTAGGGAGATTAGGAACTAGGGAGATTGAGATCTAGGAATATTAAGATCTAGGGTCATTTTGGTGCAAAAAATTGGAATCTAAAAATATAGCAATTTAGAGTCATTGGATCTAAGGATGTTGAATGCAGGAACACTAAGATTGTACATCATAAATTATAATAATGAAAATTCCTAGGTTATTCAAATTGTTATAGCAAATTGTTATAGTTATACAAATTTCAAAAACAATTTATTATACACTCATGAAAATGCAAGTATCGATACTTCACAGACAAGAAAGAAACCGAAATCTATAACCTCGTATGCGATCGTAGTGTTCTTTGCAATAGAATACACGATCGTGCGTATTTAACAGACCCAGTTTCAACCGCCAGCGAGTAAACCTACGATTTAAACCGTGTACAGGTAAAATAAAATATCGCAGCGATCTTATTACTGATATTTAACCGACAGGTCCGCGAATGTTTCGTAATTGATAGGTATACGGTTGTAACGAGCGATACGTGGATGGTTAATTTACCATGTAAAATTCCGTTGGCCGGCTCGTTTTCTGAAACGTCGAAAGAAGAGGAGCGTGGTTCGGACGTTGGTTTAGCCAACCCGTGGAACGCGTTACTACGCAATGTAATAGATAGTTAGCGGATAGTTACGACACCTGTTATTACGACGAGCGTGTAGAATGTGGATGCAACGAACGCACCGCTCGTGAAAACCTGAATACTGCGGCCAGTCTCGAGCTACCGTGAAATAGCGAATTAAGGCTCGTTCATATTTATAAAATTTGTAAGATTTCAATTTTTAAGAAAATTTATATTATACTTTTGCGAATGTAACGGAATGAACGAGCATAGGGATATTTTAATTTCGGTCATTCAAAAATTTTTTAATTTCCTAATTTCCTAGTTATCGAATTTCCTAGTTATCGAATTCCCTAGTCTTCAATTTCTCTAGACCCCAAATTCCTTAGTTCCAAAATTCCCTAGATCCCAATCTTCTTAGTTCCCAATCTCTCTAGTTTCCAAGCTCCCTAGTTCCCAATCTCTCTAGTTTCCAAACACCCTAGTTTCCAATCTCTTTAGTTTCCACACTCCCAAGTTCCCAATCTCTCTAGTTCCCAATCTCCCTAGTTCCCAATCTCCCTAGTTCCCAATCTCCCTAGTTCCCAATCTCCCTAGTTCCCAATCTCCCTAGTTCCCAATCTCCCCAAATCCCAATCTCCCCAAATCCCAATCTCCCCAAATCCCAATCTCCCTAGTTCCCAATCTCCCTAGTTCCCAATCTCCCCAAATCCCAATCTCCCCAAATCCCAATCTCCCCAAATCCCAATCTCCCCAAATCCCAATCTCCCTAGTTCCCAATCTCCCCAAATCCCAATCTCCCCAAATCCCAATCTCCCCAAATCCCAATCTCCCCAAATCCCAATCTCCCCAAATCCCAATCTCCCCAAATCCCAATCTCCCCAAATCCCAATCTCCCTAGTTCCCAATCTCCCTAGTTCCCAATCTCCCCAAATCCCAATCTCCCCAAATCCCAATCTCCCCAAATCCCAATCTCCCCAAATCCCAATCTCCCCAAATCCCAATCTCCCCAAATCCCAATCTCCCTAGTTCCCAATCTCCCCAAATCCCATTCGTGAAGGACAAAGTTGAAATGTTTCCACGATTTCTACTGAAGTATCCAACTATTAATTACAAGTTGGATACTTTCCATGCGATTACAGCGTATTAAGAAATACGAAGACGCGTCGTGCAATCTGAAAATTTTGATTCATCACGAGTCTCGAACGAGGCTAATGAACCTCGACATATTAACCAAACGAGTGATTTGAATTTTCATTTCGTTCTGTTGCGTGAGGGGAATATGTTTCATACGATGCAGCCGGTTTACGAACATTCAGGCAAAATAGGAATCAAGCCGACCTTTTTGAGTGATTTATGACAAGTCAGACGAGTTCTTCCGATCCACGTACCTGCGGATCTTCAGACGATGAGCGATGAATTCCAAAAATATTACACAGTTAGGGTAGGGGGAAATATTTATACGATTTTCCGTTGTTCACTGTTTTGACCACCTAAGGCAATATATGGAAAGAGCGAAATGTCCAACGGTTTATTCACAACTTGTTCAAAATTTCACGACTACTACAAAGTAGCTCTAGGTTTACTGATTTTCCAAATTCTCTTAGACGTTTTTGTCAAAATAGTTCAAGATCGTCTAGTTCATCATCCTTCAAGTTCATCTTCCAAATTAGAAACGTTCGTTTCGAATTTGACCACGATCAACCTTCAACCCTCGAAATCCCTCGACCTTCGACGAACAAAGAGAAGTCTGCGCACGCTCGAATAAAAATGATAAGACTCCCCCATATGTATCGTTCAAGATCACTGAGTCACGTTCAGGCCATAAACCCTGTCCATAATCGCATGAAAATATGCAGCGAAATTGAAACTGAACATCAAGGAAGCGTTTAGTTTAACTAGCGCTCACGGTCAACTCGTCACGGTGAACTTTCCGGCGATGACGTCAATCGTTGTCCTCGCGAACGAGCGCAAAAGGAGGAAAGACGAATCCTTCCCTCGAGAAATGTCAACGAACCCGGCCCTGTGTAACGCGTCGATTATCACCTTGACTCGAGCTACGTACTTAGCTCGTTACAATCTCTAAATGCCGACTAGTCTAATCGTTTATTCCTTACGCTGTGTTTCCCTGACCTACATGCTCCTTTTTCTTTCTGCCCACACTGGTCTAGCCGCGCCGATCGAGTGGGTATTTCTTTGCGGTAAAAGCTGGATCGACGACGGAGTAACAGGAGCAGCGAAATCTCTGAGTCACTTCGACGCGATCGTAGCTACAAGAAAAACTAGAGTACTAGAGGAAGGAGAGCCAATATTGGGATTCAGAGAAATTAGTGAAATATTAATGTTTCTTCGAGTTGTCGATGTGAATTGGTTTCAAGGGGTCGAACGATCTGGGATACCGAAAATGTTATAATATGTAACTAGATTTCTACATCCCCAGATATATGTTTTCAAGTTTCTATATTGTATAGGTAGAATCATATGTTATATAACATCTTTATACCGGGGGATCCCTATAGTTTTAGATTCCAAATTCCACAATCACTAACTCTGGGAATCTTTATGGTCCAATAATCTATATGGCAATGTTCCTAGATACCGATATCCCTATACCCTGTATCCTATATCCCAATTTCTCTAGATCCCGATAAACCTAGACCCCGAAAGCCCTAGATCCTAATCTTGCTAGATTCCAATCTCTCTAGTTTCCAAACTCCCTAGTTCCCAATCCCTCTAGTTTCCAAACTCCCTAGTTCCCAATCTCTCTAGTTTCCAAACTCCCTAGTTCCCAATCTCTCTAGTTTCCAAACTCCCTAATTCCCAATCTCTCTAATTCCCAATCTCTCTAGTTTCCAAACACCCTAGTTCCCAATCTCTCTAGTTTCCAAGCACCCTAGTTTCCAATCTCCCTAGTTTCCAAACTCCCTAATTCCCAATCTCTCTAATTCCCAATCTCTCTAATTCCCAATCTCTCTAGTTTCCAAACTCCCTAGTTTCCAATCTCTCTACTTTCCAAACTCCCTAGTTCCCAATCTCCCTAATTCCCAATCTCTCTAGTTTCCAAACTCCCTAGTTCCCAATCTCTCTAGTTTCCAAACTCCCTAATTCCCAATCTCTCTAATTCCCAATCTCTCTAGTTTCCAAACTCCCTAGTTCCCAATCTCTCTAGTTTCCAAGCACCCTAGTTTTCAATCTCTCTAGTTTCCAAACTCCCTAATTCCCAATCTCTCTAATTCCCAATCTCTCTAATTCCCAATCTCTCTAGTTTCCAAACTCCCTAGTTTCCAATCTCTCTACTTTCCAAACTCCCTAGTTCCCAATCTCCCTAATTCCCAATATCTCTAGTTTCCAAACTCCCTAGTTCCCAATCTCTCTACTTTCCAAACTCCCTAGTTCCCAATCTCCCTAGTTCCCAATCTCCCTAGTTCCCAATCTCCCTAGTTCCCAATCTCTCTACTTTCCAAACTTCCTAGTTCCCAATCTCTCTAGTTCCCAATCTCCCTAATTCCCAATCTCCCTAGCTCCCAATCTCTCTAGTTCCCAATCTCTCTAGTTTCCAAACTCCCTAGTTCCCAATCTCTCTAGCTTCCAAACTCCCTAGTTCCCAAACTCCCTAGTTCCCAATCTCTCTAGATCCCAATCTCCCTAGTTCCCAATCTCCCTAGTTCCCAATCTCCCTAGTTCCCAATCTCCCTAGTTCCCAATCTCCCTAGTTCCCAATCTCCCTAGTTCCCAATCTCCCTATATCCAAATCTCTCTAGATTCCGAAATTCCATAGATCCCCAAATCCCCTAGATACCCCAATTCCCTAGACCCCGAAATTCCATAGATCCCAAATATCCATAGATGAAAAATATCCTTGGATCCGGAAATTCCCTAGATCCCAAATATCCATAAATACCAAATATCCTTGGATCCCGAAATTCCCTAGATCCCAAATATCTCTATACTACCTACCCTATATCTTAATATCCCTAGATTTTGATATCTCTATAATCTTACATATAATAATTTGTAATCATAGAATAGTTAAGAAAGTGATCTGCACTAACCTTGTCCAAATTCGTGCCAATGAACACGGTGTAGACGCAGCAAGTTCCTAGCTGGTACACCAATAGGAATACGTTTATCACGTGGCTGTAAATAAGACAGATTCCGTGTTAAGATTTCTGTTTGCTCGAGTTAACTTCACAGAAAGTTTTCAAGGTGTTTGCAAATTGTGCAACGTCGAGCGAAAAGTAGGAAATATTGAGTTTAATGATAAAAAGGTTCCTTGACAAGAATGTCGATAAACTGTTAAGTCGTCAATTCGCGATAACCGATCCGGAATACATAACTCCGGGCATATTTTTAAAATAGCGCATCGGTGTCTATTCGAGGAAGATACTCTAATACGTACCGTAAGCAAAATGATAATTGCAAAGTTCCATTATGCAAAAGTAATAGCAGTTCTCTTATCGCGAATCGGTAACAGTGGTTGTTCCGTTTCTAAATTAAACAGTGACCGCATGAACCAAGGAATGAAATATATCAAAATGTAATTGTCCGTTATTTTTGTACACGTTCAACGGTTCCATTCCGCCCCGTTGATCGCTATACATATACGTATACATATGTAGCACAGAAATACTCACATTGATGGTTTAGCAAATCGCCTCAAGGGTACAGGACCAACCGACAGCGCAGCCTCGGCAGTGCCATGATACGACAACGATGGTACCTTCTTCCTTTTACACAACTCGTATTCCGAATTGACGAGTATTCGCATGCAGTAAGTACAGAACATGCCAATAATTATTGTCGCTACTGTACCAACTGCATATCCAGAATTATGGAAAGCACTCGGCATCGCGAGAATTCCAGTTCCTAAACTGCCTTTTAGCAAATGGAGCAACGTCTCCGCGAACCTGAAATTGTAATCACATTTACAGATAAGGGATTGTGCTAATTGAATTACATCACACTTCGATCATCCATGATATACATTTGTATTACGTAATTCAAACTTTCCAATTAATTCAGTCTATTGTTTATTACTGTAATCTTTAATGTAGAGGATTGAGTTTACAGTGCGCGGCAATATAGTGCGAGATATGTGGTAACTCTCCGTGTAGACTACACGTGGCAAAATATATGGTAAGACTATATATTGAAATATAACATGTAATACAGCGCATGGCGATATAACGAGTGGTACTATTGTTCGTGGCAATATAGTGCGAGGCTATATAACGTGTAGTAATACTGCGCGTGGTAATACAGCGAACGGCGATGTAACACGAGGGCGAAATAACGCGCGGCGATATAATGCATAACAGTACTGCGCGTGGTAGTATAGTGAACGGCAATATAACGCGTGGCAATACAGCACGCGACGATATAACGCGTAGTGATAATGCGCGTGGCAATATAGCGCGCGGCGATATAACAAACTATAATTAACTGCGCGTGGTAATATAGTAAACGGCGATATAACGCTTAGTAATACTACGCGTGGTGATACAGCACGCGCGGCGATTAACGCGTAGTAGTACTGCGCGTGGCGATATAGCGCGCGCGGCGGTTAACGCGTAGTAGTACTGCGCGTGGCGATATAGCGTGCGCGGCGATATAACGCGTAGTAGTACTGCGCGTGGCGATATAGCGCGCGCGGCGATACAACACGTAGTAGTACTGCGCATGGCAATATAGCGCGCGTGGCGATATAGCGCGCGCGGCGATACAACGCGTAGTAGTACCGCGCATGGCGATATAACGCGTAGTAGTACTACGCGTGGCTATATAGCGCGCGCGGCGATACAACGCGTAGTAGTACCGAGCATGGCGATATAACGCGTAGTAGTACTACGCGTGGCGATATAGCGCGCGCGGCGATACAACGCGTAGTAGTACCGCGCATGGCGATATAACGCGTAGTAGTACTACGCGTGGCGATATAGCGCGCGCGGCGATACAACGCGTAGTAGTACTGCGCATGGCGATATAACGCGTAGTAGTACTGCGCGTGGCGATATAGCGCGCGCGGCGATATAACGCGTAATAGTACTACGCGTGGCGGTACAACTCGCGCGGCGATATAACGCGTAGTATTACTGCGCGTGGCGATATACCGCGCGCGGCGATATAACGCATAGTAGTACTACTCGTAGCGATATGACAAATAAAAATTACTGCGCGTGGTAATACAACAAACGGCGATATAGCGCGACGGCGATATAGCGCATAGTAATAATCCGCGTAGCGATATAACGCGCCACAATATAAAAGTCAATAACACTGCTTACGATAATACTGTACTCGACAATATGAGAAAAGCCAGCTGTACAAACGGTAATATATCACGAGGTAATGACAGGAACACGTAACGAGGGATCTGCTTATATCTAGAATGGTGATATAAAAGTCTACTATGTGAATTTTCTCTTTTACTAGTTTCGTAAATCATAAGTTACGAGGACATGATAAGCAAAGATAACGCGAAACGGCAACAATAATGCAGAGTTTCAAGTTCGACGAGCATAGGAACAATATTTAACACGCGTTTAATAGACAATTCGTAGCGGTTTCTTCGAGGATGCAATCTTATTCTTCCGCTTCACGACTAATCGCCGCAACAAATTACACGGTAATTTGTATCCAGAGGAACGCGGTCGGAATAAACGAAACATCGTTTCGCATGCGTGCTGCGTCCATCATTATGCAAATGTTCGTGATTGCATTAAGCGACCGAATGTATCGATTTACATTTTCATTCTACCGTGTTCTACGCGGTTTTTCCGCTATTCGCGCGATCAAACTGTAGCATTGTAACACTCGAACGGAGAGAACGTCTAATGCTTCTTCACTATTCGTTCGACTCAAAGTTAATTTCATGTAAGGAGTAGATATGGAATATCAAAAAAAAAAAATGTTGAAAGAAATCGAAGTTGGAGGTTAAATGTATATCGATCCATTCTTGAAAAATTAAAGTTGAAGTATACATTCACTCACGTTGTTGGATGTGTTACTACTCTATGGTCGTAGGGGTCATAATCGTCTTGGAATTCCTGCACGCTCTTCTTCTTCTCTTCCATTTCCATGACATAGATGCTGGTCTTCTTCTGTGATGGATCATAGCTGTTCCAAAAGTAATTGTAATCAATATATATAATATTTTTGCAAATACTGTACTGCTTTATAATTAATATAGATGATAATTTGGATATCGTACCTAGCTTGGTTATTCCTAGACGAGTCGACCCACTTTTTAGTGTCCAGAGCATCCTGCAAAAAAAATTGATATCGTCAACAAAAAATCATGAAGAATAAATTAAAAGATATGTTAAAACAAAAATCCTCAATCCAGTCATATAACTTTTTCAATGATATCCTAAAATTAATTTGAAAAGTTTGAAAGCTTCAAAAAATGAAATCCAATTAATAGCAGTTACTATGTAAATTCTGTTATCTTCTTCAATTTAGTTATTGCGCGTTTGCACGGTTCTAAACAGGTTGTGTCTCCAAACTGGACACATCGAATGAATCTTCTGTCCATGATAATGCATGGCGCCGTTCATCGATAACAATCAACAATCTGTGTTTTCCGGTATTAGATTTATAATAAGAAAACAAGTCGTAAAATCGTTGCGAATTTTTCAGCCGGCGATAATTCATCACGGATGATACACCGTCGCGCGGATCGACGATAACACGCATCGGTACGTGACAAGAGAAAAGAATTTAAACACAGATCGAACCGAGACAAAGTCTGCATAACTTTCCGCTTATTCCTATGATATTTTGTTGAAATAATGGAATACGAAGAAAAAAACAGGCTGCTCAAATTACTTGTACTTGCAATGCGAAACGTGCTTCGAAATTTAATACGCAAACAAACCTCGTTTTCCTAAGAGATTATTCGGCCCATTATCGCGAATAAAGGATCGCCGAAATTGTTATCGCGCGAAACGTGTCGAAATCCGACATCAACAGAATGTTTTTCAAAAAAGTTAGCGCAATGTCGATTGAAACTCTTGATAAACGCAATGTTTAATAGACGAGTTTATCCTATTGGTTTTATGTTACACTTATATTGCAAAAACAAGTATCCTACAGAAGTTTTTTAAGCTTTGAGGGCTATCTGGGTCATTCGTGGTACGATATTTGACTTTCCGGAATTGAAGGATATTGTAGAACGTGAAATTGAATTGCAGTGAAAAGGAATTGAGTTGTATCGAAGATTTAATTGAATTTCGCAGAATTGAATTTCATAAAATTGAATCTCATAGAATTGAATTTCATGAAATTGAATTTCATAGAATTGAATCTCATAGAAATGAATTTCATCGAATTGAATCTCATAGAATTGAATTTCGTAGAATTGAGCCTCATAGAATTGAATCTTATAGAATTGAATCTTATAGAACTGAACCTCATAGAATTGAGCCTCGTAGAATTGAATCTCATAGAATTGAATCTTATAGAACTGAACCTCACAGAATTGAGCCTCGTAGAATTGAATCTCATAGAACTGAACCTCATAGAATTGAATCTCATAGAACTGAACCTCATAGAATTGAATCTCATAGAATTGAATCTCATAGAATTGAACCTCATAGAATTGAACCTCATAGAATTCAATTTCATAGAATTGAACCTCATAGAATTGAATCTCATAGAATTAAATTTCATAGAACTGAACCTCATAGAATTGAATTTCCTAGAATTGAACCTCATAGAACTGAACCTCATAGAATTGAATTTCATAGAATTGAATCTCATAGAATTAAATTTCATAGAACTGAACCTCATAGAATTGAATTTCCTAGAATTGAACCTCATAGAACTGAACCTCATAGAATTGAATTTCATAGAATTGAATTTCACAGAATTGAATTTTACAGACCAGAACTGCATTGAATTGAATTTCATAGAAAATAAAATAAAATTTATTAAAATAAAGTCCATTTGTCTTTAATTGTCATACGAGTCCCAAGGTTTTATCTCGAATCGTATTTCTGAAAGGAATAACCGCATCAAATGATTCAAGGATAGAAAATCACGTATCGTAGACGAACTATTTCACTCGATATTAATATCTCGATTGAATAGGCAAATCTCTGACGAATCAATCGATTGTTAAACGACATTGATGATCAATTGGGGATTTTACTATTCTTCGACGTGAATATTGTTACGACACTCGTACACACGTAATCGCGGAGAGAAGTGTCCGTCATGCACGAATTAAACAGTGTAAATAGCTTCAATTATATTTTCCAATTAATTGATTTGTATTGTACGTATAAATAGAATCGTGTCAGAATTATTTTGAACCGAATGACATCGATATTGAATTCAGTCAAATTAAACATTATGGAATTGAATGATCAATGAAAATCGAGTAGAATTGAATGATGTAAAATTGAATCGCACCAAACTGGACCGTGTAGAACCGAATCATTTTGAATGGAATTGTATCGGTCTAAACCACAGGCATTTAAATTGTGTAGAACTGAACAATGTGGAATTGAATGATGTAGAATTGAATGGCACGAAATTGAACCATGTGGAATTGAATCGCATTGGACTAAGCCACAGGCAATTAAATTGTGTCGAATTGAATAATGTAGAATTGAATAACGCAGAATTGAATCCCGTAGAATTGAATCGCATCGGACTAAGCCGTAGGCAATTAAATTGGGTTGAATTAAATAATGTAGAATATAATAATGTAGAATTGAATGGCACCACATTGAATTATGTGGAATTGAATCTCTTCGGACTAAGCCACAGGCAATTCAATTTTATCGAATTGAATAATGTCGAATTGAATGATGTAGAATCGAATCCCGCCGAATTGAATAATGTAGAATTGAATCGCATCGGAGTAAGCCCCAGGCAATTAAATTGGGTTGAATTAAATAATGTAGAATTGAATGGCACCACATTGAATTATGTGGAATTGAATCTCTTCGGACTAAGCCACAGGCAATTCAATTTTGTCGAATTGAATGATGTAGAACTGTATCGCGCCGAATTGAATCTTGTGGAATTGAATCGCTCCGAATTGAATCGTGTGGAATTGAACTGCGCGGCAACGAATGATGTGGAATCGAATCGCGGCAAAATTGAATAACGTGGAATTGAATCGCGCCGAATTGAATCTTGTGGAATTGAACCAGGTGGAATTGAATGATATGGAATTCAATCGCACCGAATTGAATCATGTGGAATTCAATCGCGCCAAATTGAATCTTGTGGAATTGAATCGCGCCGAATTGAATCGTGTGGAATTGAACTGCGCGGCAACGAATGATGTGGAATTGAATCGCGGCAAAATTGAATAACGTGGAATTGAATCGCACCGAATTGAATCATGTGGAATTCAATCGCGCCAAATTGAATCTTGTGGAATTGAATCGTGTGGAATTGAACCGCGCGGAACTGAATGACGTGGAATCGAATCTCGGCAAAATTGAATAACGTGGAATTGAATCGCGCCGAATTGAATCTTGTGAAATTGAATGATATGGAATGGAATCGCACCGAATTGAATCTTGTAAAATTAAATCTCACCGCATTGAATCATTCGAACTTGAATCGCATCGAACTCAATAACGTAAAAATGAATCTCCTAAAATTGAACCTCCACAAACTTAACATCACCAAAATGAATCAAACAAACTTAAATCGCGTAGAATTACATACAATCGAACGCTACTACCTATCGACGATCATCCATAAAAATCAGTATTTCGATAAAAAATTATTCGTTGTTTGCATACGGCATATTATTCGCAATTCGCAAACACGTCGAACCCTGGTATTCCTGAGCTCATAAACAGAAATACATATTTCTGCGCTCGCAGCTGGTCGCCAGAGCGTGTTCGCGATCGCTCGCCGAGTTCTAATGGGATTTTCCGTTTACAACGATCGATTGATGGGTTCCTCGGCAGATTTCAAGTTGCTTGCCTTTTTATCGCGACGATCATGTACCGACAGACAGGCAGATGTTCGGCTGATTATGTTTCGCTCGGTTTATTGTACGCGAATCGGTACCGATTACAACGTATCAGTAGTTTCGAGAGATCGACGATGAACTTTGCTACCGTAGTCTACTCTTCTTAGTCGTTTGACGAAACATTTTATTGAAAGACTTAGTCATAATTAAGACTGCGATAATACGGATTAGAAACATCCTCGTTTATCAAATGTACACGTGAATCATTTAATAACGTCATCTTGATGGACTACTCTTTTGTGGAAATACATATTTTGCGTATAACGAAGAGCTTATCAAAATGTATTGTAGAATTTATGTATACGTCAGACTGATGATACAGTCGTATCACTGAAAATGAAGAGGATACACGTGTCTGATCAGCCATGGCTATATCTACTGATACGTCAACGAGATCGCGCTCGTTTTCCTAACTTCATTAATTTTATCGCAAGTATTAAATTCGTTTTAGATAAAAAAATAAAGACCTTTTCAATATTAATAAATATTTATGGAGATAAATTTCTCTGTTGAGATAATTCATAGTTAAATAGTAAACTCAAAAAATTTTACCAATTGATTATGTAAAAATTATCGAATTACAAGTTTCATGGCCATCGAGATAAATTTCTTTGTTGAAATAATTCGTAGTCAAATAGTAAGCTCAAAAAATTTTACCAATTGATTATGTAAAAATTATCGAATTACAAGTTTCATGGCCATCGAGATAAATTTCTTTGTTGAAATAATTCGTAGTCAAATAGTAAGCTCAAAAAATTTTACCAATTGATTATGTAAAAATTATCGAAATACAAGTTTCATGGCCATCGAGATAAATTTCTCTGTTGAAATAATTCGTAGTCAAATAGTAAGCTCAAAAAATTTTACCAATTGATTATGTAAAAATTATCGAAATACAAGTTTCATGGCCATCGAGATAAATTTCTTTGTTGAAATAATTCGTAGTCAAATAGTAAGCACAAAAAATTTTACCAATTGATTATGTAAAAATTATCGAATTACAAGTTTCATGGCCATCGAGATAAATTTCTTTGTTGAAATAATTCGTAGTCGAATAGTAAGCTCAAAAAATTTGATCGAAGAATTATGTAATGATTATCGAATTACAAGTTTCATGGCCATCGAGTGCTAAAATATTCTCAAGTGTCGGATCATTTTCAAAGACAAATTGCTCCTTTCATATTGAATAATTCCCCGGTAGTCGCGTTTATTAAAATTTAGTCGTAACACCGGCTCAGTAACCGCAACAAACAAGAACTGGAATTCGATTAGCATTAATAAATCGTCCGTCAATGACGATCGTTAATTCATTCGTCAAGCGTGGAATCCGAAACGGATATTGCTTCGGGAACCTAAATCACGTAAGAGGAAATCATCCTCTTCTAAGAACGTCCGCGTGTTATTTTACAATGACACCGGTAAACACGAACAATACACGGGTCTACGGCATCGTCCAAGACGTAATAGAATTCGCGTTACGTGTTGCTAATTAACAATTCCCAATGACGTTCTCAACGTCATTGAGAACTGTTAACCACAACTACATGCTATGAATTAATTTACTCTGATTCGCGTGGTGATAGTAATTATTCCATGTAGGTAATTCCTCGACCTATTGTTATCACATCTTTACTATTGTAATTACAATTTTTAAGCTGGATTTACATTGGCACTTGTTATATCACCACTCGTTGTATGGTCCTGTGTTGTTTCACTGTATGCTCTAGATTAGTACTACTGTAGTATAATTGTTAGGCTATCTACTATAGTAATAAGTGTGACAGGTTTGTGGCTCACTTACTACTAAATAATTGATATACTAGTAGATACATGGTATAGTAATACTATATACTATATACATGTTATAGTAATACTATATAGTGTGTATATGTTACAGTAATACTATAAAATACTTGTTGAAGAAATTACTATAATTACCACAATGTAATTTATATACTAGTAGATACATGGTATAGTAATACTATATAGTACATACATGTTATAGTAATACTATATAGTAGATACATGTTACAGTAATACTATAAAATACTTGTTGAAGAAATTACTATAATTACCACAATGTAATTTATATACTAGTAGATACATGGTACAGTAATACTATATAGTACATACATGTTATAGTAATACTATATAGTACATACATGTTATAGTAATACTATATAGTAGATACTTGTTATAGTAATACTATATAATACTTGTAGAAGAATAGCAATTACTATAATTACCACAATGTAGCAATAGTGTAATAGTTACTATAATACAATGCACTGATATTTCTTAATGCTATAATATACTAGAGTTACATTACTATACTACACTACTATACTGCACTATAATGTACTAAGTGTTATACTATTATTAAGTATCAACTGTTATCAGTAGCATATGAATTACTATACTTTATTGTGTGACTACTATACTACATATAGTGTCTACTATACTAGAAAATGTATCACTACTATACCACAGTATCTAGTATCACTACTAGACCAACTGTTGCAGATGATATTGCAACTACTATACTAGATAATAAATGAACTATTATACTACAAATTGCATCAACTACTATACATACAGTATCAGTTATATTAGAAGATATACCGACTACAATGGTAGATAATGTATGAGCTATTACACCACGAGTAGTAATTACTATACTGCTACTATGCCACAACCATACTCTATGCATGTAACTCCATGACCTAATATCATTACTATCTTGATTATTAACCAGGTACTAATTAAATAGCGTAGAAGCAATCAGTATCCAGCTACTAATTACTATACCAATAACATAGAATCAATCAGTATCCAGCTATTAATTACTATACCAGCCAGACATAAACAGGTTAATTCATAGCGGGTTTCTTTGATCGGGAAGTAAAAACAAAAAGAGATAAGAGACCGCGTATGTACACGGTCGTTTCTCGTTATTATGGAACGTGGTTCATGGCGCGAGACCGACTTCCGGTGAGCTCGTGTCAGCACAACGATTACACTTTAAATTGCTGGATGTCCTCCTCTCGTGTTTCTCGCTAATCTCCTGAAAACTGGCGTAACGTGTCATTTTTAAAGAGCTACGCGATCGTACGTGCTCTCCGGGTACTTTACACGTTGTCCAACTCCTGGAAGTGATTGATAATTCGCGAAACGAGGTCGGATTGTACCGGAGCCTGGTGATTCAGGAATTCGGTTCCCGCGAATCTTTCGTCGATTAACCAAGTTAACTTTATTGTCAAGGATCGTGTTCGGAAATATTTTTTCCCAATATTCGATAAGAAAAATTTCCTTGATTCCCGCGGAAATCACTTCGCCAAATTCCGCTCGTAAAAGCAAATAAAGTTAAGATCGCTTAGCCTGTAATCTCGGCGGCGTTCGTTCATTTAAACAACGCTGAACTGATAAAGCGAGACTTCGGCAAAATGTTGCGAAGCGTGCATTAAGTAAGAAGTTTCCTGATCCCGTTCTTACTTCCTTGATAACGTTTATTTACAGATTATGTTCGGTCTCGCAAACAACAGGTAGCTGTTTCTTGCGTCGAGATTCAACGAGTCAAACACAATTTCTATTCTCGTCGTCGTGTTCGATAATGAACTATTTGACGCACAAGTTAATTGAAACCATAAACGATAATCAACATCATCGCGGCTGCGCGGTACTTAAGTTCGTGAGAAGCGTGTATCGAAGTAATTTTGCATCGTTTTAATTGTGTGGCGGTCGTAGTAGACAACATAACAATTATACCGGATAATTCATTAACTATACTGGAGTACCAATTATGAGTACTAATATAATTATGAGTATTAATATACATATATACTATATTAATGAGATCAAGTAGCAACTACTATACATATGGTAGGCAACGAATTACACTATGAATAGCTACTATACAATAGTACCAATTACTATACTAGGGAATATATGAATTATGATGCTAAGAATAATAATAGCTACTATACTGGATATAGTTGCGACTACTATACCAGATGTAGTTACGACTACTATATCAGGTATAGTTGTGACTACTATACTAGGTAATGTAGTAACTACTATACCAGATATAGTTGCGACTACTATACTAGGTATAGTTGCAACTATTGTGGTAAGTATAGTTGCGACTACTATACTAGGTATAGTTGCAACTATTACGGTAAGTATAGTTGCGACTACTATACTAGGTATAGTTGCAACTATTGTGGTAAGTATAGTTGCGACTACTATACTAGGTATAGTTGCAACTATTATGGTAAGTATAGTTGCGACTACAATACTAGGTATAGTTGCAACTATTATGGTAAGTATAGTTGCGACTACTATACTAGGTATAGTTGCAACTATTGTGATAAATATAGTTGCGACTACTATACTAGGTATAGTTGCAACTATTATGGTAAGTATAGTTGCGACTACTATACTAGGTATAGTTGCAACTATTGTGGTAAGTATAGTTGCGACTACTATACCAAGTATAGTTGCAAGTATTATGGTAAGTATAGTTGCGACTACTATACTAGGTATAGTTGCAACTATTGTAGTAGATATAGTTGCAACTATTATACTAGGTATAGTTGCAACTACTATACTAGGTAATATGGTAACTACTATGCTAAGTATAGTGCCAACTACTATATTATGTAATATAACAACTACTATACTAAGTAATATAATAACTACTATACTACATATAGTGTCAACTATTGCACAAGGTAATATATAAACTATCACACTACGTATAGTAACAACTATTATACCAAGAAATATTAGAACTACTATACTAGAAACTATATCATGCACTGACCAAATACTATATAAGCCCCCATACTAAACTGCATAAGAAATAGTGTGTTAAATATCGAGCTGTATAATATATGGCGTCAGACAATATATTGATTACCTAATTATTGTCAGGAATATTTTATATCAACTATCGTTGCATTACACAATTTACGATAGAAATATAGGTTTACGTGTGCCTCGCGAATAATTTATCGTACAGCTACCATCATCGTATAACGAAATAATCGTGAAAATTACAGCACGGATAATTTTCAACGTGTTGTATCCTTGACTCGCATGCGATTTCGTCTGATAATGACAGAATATTCATAAATCCTTGTAACGCGAGGGATAACGCGCAGATCCGCGTGTAAATTGCACAGGAACGAGTACACCGAGTATTCCTCCTATGTAACAATGTAATCGGTCGATCAACAACCGTGAAATAACTTTCTATCAGCTCGCTTGGCAAATACACTGTGTCCCGATACACTAAGAACTTGTTATTCGTCCGCGATCGCGACTTTTCTGAAACAATAAGTCAACGTACCCGAACGAAAATAATTTGAAAAGCATGTCGCGGATCGATATTCGCCGAATGATATTTACCTAACGATATGACCTTAAAATCGGCCGCGGGGTATAACAATCGAAACACAGACAATATTCGCGTGTATTGAAACCGGACCGTAAAGAGCAGACGAGTGCTTTTTTATCGTACGACTATCGTAGCGTCGGTTTAAGACGCTTTGAAACCTGTTCTTACGAAAACTTCTCTTTTGCAGAGCTTATTATTTACCGATCCATCATCTTGAAACAAAGAATCGTGCGCATACGAACAATTCGCGATTAATTTCCATTAATTCGAGCCATGAATAGATAAACAATTGTTTCACCATCCATCTAAATGTCAGTGGGATTACGTAAAGACGGAAAGCGGATGTAATTCGCCGATCGATAAGGTAATTAAATGTTCAATTAAAATGATGCATTAACTATCTTAATTCTTGACGATCGAAAGTATCATTTTCTCGGTAATACACACTTCCTGTTGTAGAAAAGAGAACTAAGAAGTATAGTTACTATATTGGTATAGTAATTACTGTCACACGAAATATAGTAATACATTAAAAAATATAGTAGTTTCTGTCCTGCGTAGTATAATAGTTATTATGTAGCTACTATAGTACAAGCGTTACTATACCTAACTGTATTTAATCACTATACTGCTCAAAAAAATACTACACTGCACAATATCCACAGTGTGTTATAATAGTAATTTAAACGCCCCCTAATGTAATGGTAAATAACCCACTATTTAATGCGTCACCTAATACAGTACTTAGCATGTAATGTAATGCAGTGTTTACGCCAATAAGTAATTTTCAGTAGCACAATATGTATTTAGTACACGTTAGTGTGTTACCTAATGTATAATTAGTGAGGTACCTAGGTACAACATCGAACTATCGGATGTGTTATCCGATGCACTATCTTACTACATTATTATGTTATTTAGTATGCTACCTACTCACCGTGTCTAATGCGATGCTTAATGCACTACGTGGTACTCTACTTACTCATGATACCTGATACGCAACCTAATATCCTACTTAATGCAGCGATACGCTACCGACTAATTTATTAATTTTGTCGAATTCCAGCACTAACGCCCTAATGATGAGCAAATCTTAATAAAGAAAAAGGTATGGCCGTAATGTAATTAGAATTTTAATATCCGCAAACACACGTGCCTAGATCGATCTCATAAATTTCGTGGTTATCAGTAGAAAGAGTGAGACGGGTATAGTAGCTTCTTATTTCCACGAAGAGAGACGATTATCTATCGGCCGGGAATGTAAAGGACGATTCCAAACGCGACAATCTCTGTGCGATCAACTATCAATGGAATATTTCACTGTTCAATGATCTCAAAATCGTTATCAGTTATGAAACGAATTATCGTTTACAGATATTACGGGCAACATCAGACAAACAATGATAATCGAACAAGCACTATAAACAATTGCATCACGCATTGAAAACTATGGAGATAATTAATCTAACATATTCTATACATTTTAATACGCAAGAGTGATTTAACATAATATAATTTATGTTAAAAATATAATTTATGAAATAGCTACTATAATATAATTTATGAAATTTCATTTAACCGAAATATTCCGCCATTAACGCTATCTGCACTTGAATTCGATGTAGACGCATATCTAGATACAACTATGTCAATATTTCACTGTTCAAAATGGACCGGCTTCGAACATCATAAGAACAGATAAGAAATAAGAAAGTAAAGTAGTTACATCACTTAGCTTTTGTAGATTGTAAATAACGTTAATAATCGTTTTGATTGGACTTAAGTTACCCACGAAATCGCACACTAAATGGACAATTGGAAAATTACTTTCTTAGGAGAGATTATTTTCAAGTAGTATGGATTATCATATAATTTGTTTACCGAAAGATTAATTAGGACAACCGTGCGCGATATGCGATAATTAAGATTTAGTTGACACGTAACGTGCTGCATGGAGCACTTAAGATCCGTATCTTAAACTGACAATAATCATTTAGGCGAATTTTACATGGTACTAAGTGGCTAGGGACTTTCGTGTAATTTACTGGAGGAATTTCATTTAATTTTATAGGGTTTTCTTCACTTCGTTTAATGAGAGTTTTCTATTTAATTTAATAAGAATTTTTATACTTAATTCTGTAAAGATTAATTCTACTTTAATTCTTAATGTTATGTGATGCTAGAAATAGTTGTGACGTCACGTTTCTAGACGATTCTTCAGGGACGACTCTCTAGTATACTCTATTGTACGTGTACAATTTTTTTCCCCTGAAACGATCTTGCTCGAAGTCGCTGGAAATATCGACAATATTTATTAACAGCAATCTAACTGATTAACTAGAAAAAATTCCTAGTAAGACACGATAACTATAAATAAAATTATATTTAACTTTACCATTTAACACTTTAGAATTTCTAATTTTGTTAATTCTTTTATTGAAGACAGAAATCACTGTTCCTTCTAATGAAATAATTTGATGGAAAAAGCGCCCTAAAAGAATTTCGTGATTAAACAGATCTGTTCATTATCAGAAAATATAATCTACGAAAACAAGATGATACGCGGGATACAAACAACGAACTGATTAATCAGTGTAACAAACATTTGATATCGTAGCTAGCATTGTTATTGAGGGTAATAATTTTTTATGAGATACGCTGTCGATGTCAAGGTATATACAAGAACGAAAACCACTTTTCCTTATGTCTGATGTGAAGTGTCGAACCGTCTGAACGAAAACAACGTCAGCCACCGTTTGCTTTGTACTGGATATCAGTCCGTAATTAAAATTCCGTTCTTCCTTAGAATAATACAATATTCGCAGACTACTTAAGATTTACATTTTCGTGGAACTTTCACTTTACAAATGTACTTTTTTAATTTGCAATTTTATTTATATTTCTAACATTCTACAACACGTAACGCCGTAGGCAGCTTCCATTACGATTCGATCCATCGAGATTTTAATCGCCACTTTGACATCTTCTAATTCAGTTATCGAATTTTTGAAGTTTCGATATATCGTAATTGCGAAGTTCCGATCGTTCGAAATCATAATCCGCAATTTCAAAATTGATAAGCTTATGAAATTCTCGATACGTATATCGCAAAGTATCGATATGTCAAGATCCTAATCACTAATTCTCACATATTTCAACTTTTAAGATACCAAACTGAATATCTTTCGATATATCGTAATTGAGGAGTCTCGATATCCCGAAATCTTGATCTATGAAATTTACAAGCTTTTAATTCTTTTTAAATTCTCATAAATTATCGAATTTTTGAATTGTCAACATATCGTTACCAATCTCTGGAAACTCTTGTCCTCAGCTGCGAATTCTTCAAGTAGCGACATTAATAATATCGATTCTTAATATGAACTAATCTCGATTCACGCTTCAGTGCACGCAATAACCTGTCATTTGAACGGCCCCGTTTGATCCGTTTACAATATTTACGAATTTTCATTGGATCTACAATTATTGTAAACGACAAGGCTCTGGAGTATGACTAACAGCAACAGGTACGAAACCAAGAAAATCAACAAACTGAGCAACCGGGTGAAAGTAACCTATACAATAAAGGTTATAACAGTACCAATTGTCATTGAGAACGAATTGCGTCGAAAACATAGTGAAACTAAATAGAAATTGCTTAATTTCTCTCGATCGCGAACTTCGAATCTAACAAATTAACCACGAAAAGAGAACTGGCACCTGGCAAAAAAAGGTTACAGAACGAGAGTTGCACAGGGACACGCAGTTTCACTGACCGTTCGACAGAAACGGGGCACTTTTTTTCTCCATCGAATTTCACGTTCTAATGACGTAAATCTCGCAAAAACGACTGTGTCGAATAATCATAACTGAAATCGTATATGACTAAAAAGCCTGATTTCGATCATGAACCTGCCACCGCTATAATTAATATCGTTGGCACGCAGTTCCGGCCAATATTGTCCTTCGACGCAGTCAATTTTTTCATCGAAGCCTGGATATTCCTTTCTCCGCGATATTCATCGAACGATGTACTGGTTATTCGCGGGAAAATCACGAAGTACGCGCGTCGCAAATATAACCAAAAATACGATCATGTCCGCCATAAACTGCAGTGACGTCATATCGATCGATTCGATACTTGCATCCTGATCGATTGATTGACCGTTCTACTTGAATACGCGAGATTCGATTGTTGCGAGATATAAATTGCGATACGTTCTAAACTCGATTCCGTGACTGTAACTGTCTTTCGTATTTTATAAAAAATGCACGTTTGTGACATATCAATAAGATAATCTATAATTTACGAACGAGTTTCTTTTTTATGCGGTTGTCTATCTGGAAGACAAATAACAATATTTATAATTCATAAACTGTATTTTTACACGTGCAAAACAGTTCGGTACATTTTCCCACAACGTGTCGATAAAAGGAAAGGCAAATATTTAAGTTTACCTTAGACATATTTCTCGATTAACAAATGAATACTTGAAAATTCGCGCGAAAATAAGAAGTTCAGAATAATTAATTGGAATGAAACATTCGGCCAAATTTTTCCTCTATAAATTCAAATGTAATTCAAGTTATAACTGCGAGCCAATACTTAAGCTCGTTCGTTTAAATAGAATAACAGTATAGTGACACAGCGAAATAGTCAAATAATAGAATAGTAGTATAACTGTAATCGCTGCGTATATCATAAAGCGAATGAAGAAAAAGTTGTTTTCAGAATTAATACAATTTCAACGAACATGAAATAATACGTTGAAATAGAAATAAAAACAAGTGAAAATACCGAGTGCAAAATAGGAATAAAAGAAATAGTGGAATGTCACTCACCGTGCTCGAAGTAAATCCTAAATTATCGTGTGACATCCTGACGGATCACTTCTGTATACACAAATTCACCTGGCTACGGTGTCAAAAGGATAAAAGAAAATAAAAAAGAAAAAAAATATACAGTCACGACGCAAGCACGGAGCAAGGTTAAGGTAAATTGAGAACGAAAAGTATCGAAAGAGCAAAAAAGGACAACCGGTTTCAGTTTTGTTATGATACTTCAGACATTATATTGTGCTGCGACAGGTACGACCGCCGCAACTCAACTGATCAGGGTTCGCGCCAAGTATTATTTATATAGCTTCATAGCACGCACACGGCACACCGTATACTCCTTGCCATTTCGTTTACCGGTCACTCACGGCGTGATTCGGACGCGACAATGCGACTCGACTACCATACAAAGCTTATTCCACATTGCTATCTAAGTGAGATAAGCCGGTTCACCTTAGAAACACATTACCTTTCGCAATTTCTATCGTTTTTTCCAATCGAACGAGATACATGAATCTTTGCCGCCAATTTTTATTTTTACGGAATTTACGTTCCACTCACCGATTATGTACGTCACGATGACGTAGAGCTTCATCTTCGATCTATCAAGATTCTAATCGCTGTCTTCGAGATTCCCTCATTTGCAAGTTATCGATTTTGAAAATTGCGATGTGACGTTATTACGAACTTTCGATTTATCGAGATAGTGCATTCTAATTGTTACATTGACAGATTTAAGCAAGCAAGCCATTTCAATATTCTAACCTTTAATTCCCAATTTAAATTTCTAACCTTATAGTTAGGTTAGATAGTTCGTAAACTGTCAAATGTCTAAACTTTCGATCTACTGTGATTTGTGGTATAAAAATTTTTCCAACTTTATCAAAGTTGCAAACTACCGAACTTCTAAACTTTCGATATATCGTGTTTGCAAGTTTCGATCTTGTGATTTTTCATATATCGTTCTCGTAAAGCTTAAATACGTCAAAATCGTAATCTGCAATTTCAATATGTCCTCATTTCTAACCTTATCGAAATAAAAATCGAATTTTCGAACTTTCGACTGTAAGTTTCCGACATATCTAATTTCTAAAGTACCAGTCTATCGAGATGCGTATCTCGATCCCCACATCGTGAATATTAAGGAAATACGCAATCGATGTCATTATATCGCTACATCATATTGTAACAGCATAAGTTTAATAAAAATTCTACTATCACGCGATAAAATAAACATCGATATTCACTTTTATAATTCCCATTAATCATTAGAAAGAATCCGGTCGGTAAATAAATCAAACGAGTCCACATTTTGGGAAGTACAGATTTTATTACGCATCATTTGTAAGTCTAATGACAAACAATTATCCGTGATTATTACATCAATGAACGCAAGATAATAAAAGATGAGTATAAAAGTTGTTAAATCCGGGAAGTTGCTTGTCGAAGGTTGCAGAATACACGTAATTATATTTTTTGATTTCCCGCCTTTTTGACGATAGAGTAATAAATCTTTGCTTTTCAATAATCGCATTATCTGCAAGCATTTTGCAGGTAAGTGAGAAAAATGCGAAGAATTCCGTAAGACAGGAACACAACAAAAGATCGTTCGCCTATCTGATAAAAATTTGAAACAACTGCGAAAGCAAAATTTGCTTCCAAAATTATCAACGTAACGATAAAATTATTTTTCCTGCACCTTTTATCTTCTGCATTGACATTACATCGTATTGTTCGAAAAATACAAATTTACGTTTTTGCGAATCAATTTTGACATTACAATTTTTGGTATTTGAAAATGCGTGTAGTTACGTGATTTTTTCTGCTTTAATCTCCCGCATTCCTTCATTTCCTTCCTCTCGACATTTTCCTGCAATTGTCCCGTTCTACGCACTTATCCTTTACCTTTCCATCCTACAATCGCATTTCGCCTCCCACTCGATTCCTAGAATTCGTTCGCATATTAGTAATAAATATATTGCATACGTACTGCAACTGGAAATTTTCCAACAATGTAACTGGTATAATGACTCAAATTACTTTCTTAGATACAAGTTTTTCCTTTTCGACTTTCTTCTCTTTCGTCAACTTTATACCTTCACATATTATTAAATTCAGAAGCTAAATATATCTGCCGTTTTGTTATTTTTAGAGGTGCGACAAATTTGTTGCATAGTTTATTGGTGTATTCATTTTGACTCACTATAGTTATGTATCTTCAAGTATACATACGTTACCTGTCCTTTATAATCGAACTGCTTCTCCCATCTTGCTATTGACATTCCTGATCGAAAAGCTGGAATTAATTAATTTGTAGAATTACATGGTAGTCTATGACATCAGTGAAAAGGAATGAATGCAATGAGTCGAAAATGTTACGTAATCCTTTTTTTCATATATATGCCTTTTAAATTAGTATAAATACGCGCTTAGAAAACAGTATTTTTGGCTCCATTTATCGGGTACATGTAGAACTAAAGAGCTGTGCTCTGACAATAACATACCAGCTAGGGGAAAAATTTGGAATACCGTGGCGCCATCTCTTCGGCGAACAGGGTGAACTACGCACTTTTGAAACACTACTTTAATTAGTTCTTACTTCTACCACCAGGTGGCGCACATAAGGCGCCCCCTAACGGCAGTGCGCGGAACTAATGAAAGTACAGTTTGAAAACCGTGTAGTTCACCCTGTTCGCCGGAGAGATGGCGCTATTTTTGGCGGTCTTTTCAAAAGTGACAAAATCGTTTCAACTTAACTACAAATTTATCTTGGAAATATCCGACTGTTACTAATTGTTGCATAGTGAAATAAATACAGAAGACGCAATACAAATTCATAATTTATTTTCAAATACTTGATTTTATTACTGTTAACAATATCTAATTTATTATATTTAACCGTTAGCGAATTAGTTAAATTATCATGTTTATTTTGATGGTCAGAATTTAATTGAGTACAAATATACGTATGGTGTAATAATAAATTAACTCTTTTGCGAAATATCTTTAGTATTTTTGTACAATTCGATTCAGGAATGTGTGTTAAATAATATGAAAGAATCAGTTTCGCGTACAATTATTCATTTAGATTTCGGCATTCATTTTTGTTCAATATCGGTAGCAAGTGATGTGCAGTCTTTACAACGTTTTTAAAATTTATAAGAAAGGTACATGACAAAATTGTAACACAGACATTAAACGAAGAAAAAATATTACAAAAATTATGAATACGCCTATGTATATAAATAGAAAAATTATGCAAATAAGTGAGGTATAAAATGTAACGTGTTAATACAGTTTCATAAATCGTTCAAAATTGTATACAGAAATTTGTTTCGCTAAAAATTTGTAAACTAAAAAGCTGCAAAATGCAATGCCAACACTAATGTTGAATGTTTTGTACAACTGCAACGGCACTTTATCACAAAGTTTAAGAATATATATATATATATATCAAAACGATGCAAATCTTTGCACTAGTACAAAATACGTTTAAGTAAAATATTAATTTTAAAATTCTATGTTACAGTTTTCTTCGCTTTCCGTTAATAATCCGTTACTCGTTCTTGCGTTCTTTACTGGAGACAGAGATAAAGATCTGTTATGATCCAATCCCAAAGTCATCTTAAGTAATTTCAATACGGTTTTTTTATCTGCACTCTCGTTTTCTGCAAACAAATTTTATTATTGCAATTAAATGAAATACAAACAACTTTATGATACTTACCTCCTTCCTCTGTAATCTGCTGTTCAAGATGCAATTTTTCTTGGGCTATTTCATACATGCCTTCTTCTATAGTACCCTCACTTAATAATCTCGTTATCGTGACGGGCCTGAAAATACAATCATAAATCATAAATTTAGAGAGAAAAAAAACAGAAATAAATGTAGATACAATTAAAGTTGTATCCTTACAATGGATTATATTTAATGTCAATACAAAGTCTGTCTTTACATGATCTCCAAAAAATTAAAAGCAGTCAAGTGAAAATTAATAATGTACCTTTTTTGGCCTACTCTGTGGCAGCGATCTTCTGCTTGTTTGTCATTGTACGGATTAAAATCGATATCGTGTATTATAACGGTATCTGCAACTGTTAAATTGATCCCCAAACCTCCAGCTTTTGTAGATAACAAAAATACGTTTATACTCTCATCTTCCGTATACTGATTAATTAAATCTTGTCTATCTGATACTGGAGTACTTCCGTCCATTCTATTGCCCAGGTATTCAATTCAGAAATTAGTAACATTGATATTACTTGGCGTTGAAGAACTAAATAATAAAATATAGAACAAACCTTAAATATTTTTGTCCCCTAATAGTTAGATATTCCTCTAATATATCTAACACCATTGTAAATTGGCTAAATATCAACACCCGGTGCCCTTCTGCTTTTAACTTTGGTAACATTTCGTCCAATATCTTTAACTTTCCAGCTCCAGGAATGAGTTCTTGCGGTAACCCTAATCCAGCTAAACTTTTGTACGTTCTTGTTAACTGACTTATTTGATAATCGGACAGCCATTGTAAATCCTCGAATACATAATCAGGATTCTTTTGTTTGTACGTATGTTCCTTTGCTAATCTACTTGAGATTATCTGACAAAAAATGATGTAAGTGATACAGCTGATAAAACTAATAAAACTGTTTTAATAAATAATGAAATTGCAAATTTACTCTTAACTTGGAGTCATTGTAATAATCTCGCACCAAAAGTGGATGGTTAGCCAACTTTCTTAACTGCATCATCATTCCAATGCCATTAACTACTGTGCTCTGATCCGCTTCCGCTGAAAACTTAGCAATTAAATCTGTATACAGTTTTTGTTGCTTCTCTGTCAGTGGACACTTTATCACGTTTTCAGTTTTTGTAGGTAAGTCTTGAAGGACTTCCGATTTCAATCGACGGAGTACAAATGGTCTCATAATTTGCTTCGCGTTTTTAACTTGTTCTTGTTCAAATAATGGCGGTTCACCGTCTTTTTTAACTGGAATTTTCTGAAAAAAAAAAAAAATATAAAAGTTACATCGCTTGTTTTCACGACTGTCGTTAAAAGATTTTATACTTACGGGATTTTTTGAAAATAAACTTTTTAAGTCAGCTTGTTTGCCAGCAAACAACGAGGGCATTACGAATATTAGCAGCGACATCAGTTCCAACAGATTATTTTGTAGAGGAGTACCCGTTAACAGAATTCGATGTTTCGCCTGTAATCGTAATCGCGTCTTACTATTTATTTAGGAAAATGTATATAATAAAATAAATACGTACATTAATTCTAACGAGGTTTTCATATCTAATTGTACTCATATTCTTCAACATGTGAGCTTCGTCAAAAACAACGTAATAAATAGGCATAACACGAAACAACCTCCGTTCCTCGGGAGTACTACTAATTAAACTATACGTAGTTAACAAGACATCTACATCATCTAAATCACCATTTCGCCAACCTAATCTCATTTCTTTTCGTTCTTCCTGAGTACCACAATATTTTACAACCTTCAGGCCAGGTGACCACCTTTCCAACTCGTTGTTCCAGTTTTCTATGTAAATTCAAGGGGAATCACAATTGGAAACAATCGAAAATAAGGAAATCTACAAATATCTGCTTACCCATTGTTGAACTAGGAACAACAATTAAATGTGGTCCATCTTTTTCATCTTTAAGGCCAGCCTCTTTCAAATATGTTAGAAAAGCTATTACCTGAACTGTTTTTCCTAAACCCATTTCATCAGCAAGAATACCATTAACGTGTTGAGCATGCATCACAGCAAGCCAGTTTAAACCGACCATTTGATATGAAGCTAGCTTTAAATTTGGTGATAATGCTTTTGGTTGACTTTTGATAGCTGATGCTCCTGCAGCTACAGCCCTTTCAATATTTGTAGATAACCGAAGACATTTTTTCATGAGGGTTTCTACTGCATGTCTGGTAGCCAATAATTCCTATTTCATAAGAAATGAAATTCAAGAGTTCATTTGTTATTTGAAATTGTTCAAAAAACATTTGAAGATCTGCAGTTTCTGTTATTTACCTGAGCTGAATTCAACAGTTCTGTATCCAAATATTTATTATTTTGGAACTTTTGAACTAAATCTCTCCAATTTTCAAATGGTCTTGCTTCTATGATAGCATTTGTTTTCTTTTGAGAACATTGAGACATTAAAAGTAATTCTGTTGGATGAGCAGTTTGCATAAATTCTAAAACTGCTTTCTTATCACCAGTAAGTTCATTAGATATTTCCATATCTGAATCTTCATCACTGTTAATATTGCAAAATGGAAATTAAAATATCTGACATTTATGAAATTATTGGGCACATACCTATCAAATACTTTATCCTTAAAACATGCTTCATCTGAATCGTTATCCACATCCTCTGCTCTATTTAATTTTCTTCTTTTTTTCTTACTGGTTTTAGAAGATCCTTTATAAGTTCTCTTTCTGGCATTCCTAGAATCTTCTTCACCTTCATCACTGTTACAATTTGTATTATTATCTGCTTCCTGTTAATACGGAAAAAGATTTAGAATGGAATATGTAATATATTCAATAGCATCATACCTTGTCCTTGTAATCTACAGGGCTTTTATTTTTAGAGGTCCTATCAGAATCGCTATCGCTGTCTTCAATAACATTTACTGGCTTACGTCGAAATTGTATCTCAGGCTTCATTGAGTTACTATCATCATCCGCTTAAAAACATAATTAATTCATAATCAGTTATTTCTAATTACATGATAAACTAACCATTAGCAACATTATTATTCTAAGATGAAAGAAAATGAACATACTCTTCCTTAGTTAATATGTAATTAAATAGAAATAAGATTGATCAAAAGCTTTTATAAAAAAAAAACAAACGATAATAATGATATAAGAAAATATTCTTCATAATATAATAAAAAATGGACACCGGTTGTATCGACCTGTAAATTGAAACTCTAAAATAAAAAGAGTCTTACACATATTCAACGGTTTCAGTTGTTTCTTCTGAAATCGAAATTGCCGTAAATTTCCTGAAAGGCTTGAACTGCTTGCATCCGTTTTCGGTGAATTCGAATCCGACATCTCGTTAAACGAATGAGAGACGCTGGCGAAAATACATTTTTGTCAAGGTAGCTTTTAAACTTGTTTGACAGGTGCATTCAGAAAAGCTCTGAATTACAAAGAGAGATAGATGTCCAACAGGTTAATATAATTACTAATTTACCTGCTATTCGAAATACCAATGTCTGAAATTTTAATTATTTTACGTAATCACTTTTACGGCCACCTATCGCCTTTCAACTTTTACGAATTGTTGATACAAAGTTTGCTAAAAATCTGTGATATTCAAATGATATGCGTTTATGAACTGTAATTAATTAAAAATTCAAATAAACGATACAAATTTCTTAACGAAACATGTTTTTTAATCAATTACATGTTTTAAGATATGGATTATGTTCGATTTTATTTTGTTATAAACTGCAATTTCGTTTTTAAGAAATTAAGAATACAGATATTCCATACGCAAAATTTTATAATATATGCAAAGAAATGTAACTTCATATACTGAACAATTGATCGCATACAAATCTTCGAACTTTTTAAATAATAGAATATGAAACGATGAAAGATTTGTATTTATTAAGGTGCGTTTAAAATCTAAATGCATGCTTTCCTGAAGAACAGTATTGTCGTTAATGTCGAATAAAGGGGGCACCAGTCTCAGGTCCCGCCAAATTTTCTATTTTATTGTATATTTAAAAATTTATCATTAAAAATCAACAAATAGCGTAGTTTCCTTTCCCTACATTATCATTTTTTTTAAGAACACCTACTGCTCAGAAGAAATATTAATTTTTGCCTCGGGTCCAGTAAACTATAACTATGTCTCTGCAAGGAATTGTATAACTAGAATATATAGCACCTTTTCATACGATTTTACCCAAAGGATTTCGTATTCATATTATTCATAGTTTATGTCAGATATAAAATAATGTACTATGAGCTCGTATTGTTCGTGTAAAATTCCTGTTTTCCATTTTCATGTATCCGATTATTCAGAACGTTTATTTGTACATTAATCAAAATCGTTGTAAAGGATAGCGATATGACTCGATATATTGTACAAATAAGAAATGAGAAAGGAATGTAAGATGTTGTTATATACGATAATAGGAAGTTACATGTTAACATCAATGATACTTTTTAAGTATCCAACGTTATTACACAAGAAAAAGAAATTAAAATTTATGTGTCAGCATATTAGTCACAGAGGCGGTATGTTTTTTTCATTTGTCAGTCATTTTTGACAATTATAAATATCACATACCAATGTACGCATATAAGACGTTTGATTATACGTTTTAAATTTTTTTTAGGAGCAGGAGAGGGGTATGAAAATACAATGTTCGCTTTCAAACGGTTAGTCAAAGATCTAACTTGTTTTCTCAAAAACGAAAATGATTTTTTATTGTGTTTATAACTAATTTACTGTTTATTATATTTTAGAGCCGTGGCACTTGGTACAGAAATGTTGGAATTAGATTGTCATCTGACAAAGGATGGAGAAGTTGTTGTATGTCATGATCATAATTTATTACGTAGTACGGGTACAAACAAAAATATTTCAGAAGTGAATTACAAAGACCTACCTCTGTTGAAACCATGTCTTCCTATTGACTTTGATCCAGGTAGTCAAATACTTTTATATTCACACATGTTGTTAAATGATATGATTTAAAAGCTATAGCTTGACAGATGCGGAATATATTGGCACAAAGAGAGAAGAGGACAGACAATTTGCTTTATTGAAGGAAGTGTTTGAAGCATTTCCTAATATACCAATTAATATTGATATTAAGGTTAACGATGATGAACTTATAACAAAGGTGTCTGACTTAATTAAGAAATATAATCGAGAAGAATATACAGTATGGGGAAATTTTAATGATGAAATAACAAAAAAATGTTACAAAACGGTTACTATTTACTTTTAAAATAATTGAGACAATACATTAAATCATGATAATTTTTATTGATTTCAATAATCTTTCTTGCAGAATCCAAATGTAAACTTATTATTTTCTATGCGGCGTGTAACTCAATTAATTATTCTGTTGTATACTGGTTTATTGCCATTTGTACCACTGAAAGAAACTCACTTAGAAATATTTCTACCTTCTATTTACTTACGGTACTATATTATTTTACCTTATAATAAATTTGAATAGAAACAGAAAATAAATAAATATATTGTTACAGGCGTAAAGGCAATCTGAATCCAACATTTTTGCCTTTAGAAAAACTGGTTGTACGTACTGTTAATATATTATTAATGAGACCATGCTTATTCAAGCATTTAAAGGCTCGTGGAATACATGTAAGATCTACATAATAATAATTATAATAATTTTAATGTTAAGAATGTATTACAATATCAATTGTTCTGCAGGTTTATTTTTGGGTCTTAAATAAAGAGGAAGAATTTAAAAAAGCTTTTGATCTTGGAGCAACCGGTATAATGACGGATTATCCCTCAAGATTAAAATTATTTTTGCAGAATTATTCCTATGAACAAGGTAAAGTCGTCAGAGAAAATAGTTTAAAAAATTAATATTCATTGAGCAGAGCTAAGTGTATACTTTCAAGAAGTATACATGTCACTGTAGATCAGCACATATAGAATTTGCTTCAAAAAGCTCAAATGTTATTTAAAAAATATATTTTTATTTCTTACATGTTAACGAGAACTAAGCTGAAACTAGCTTGTTACGTGCGTCGTGCACAAAGTATTTTTCTTATATAATCTAGATAAGATTACTTCAAAAGCTTTCCACAAAATATTAGAAAATATTCATAGGCGTTAAACGTAACATACGAGTAAGGAAGCATTCCAAAAGTACATTTTCAGTCATAACGAAATCTAATATTTCACTTATATTAGAAAAATATTTTACCGAACTGTTTCTTAAATATATTAAAAATTTGCACGCTTCGGTTACAGTCTTGGTCGCATTTCAGTTTGATTCTTTTTATTATATTATCAGTATTATTATACTTCTTTACATTTACGAGTGAGTGATAACGCAAAGTTGGCAATAATAATTATACATTTATTATTATTGTACCGCACATACAGAGTTTCATTGTTAATCATTAATAGCTATTTATATAAAATTTATTGCAAAGTATTTTAAAGAATAAGAATTGATTAAAATCACAAATAATTCATAGCTTTATATGTAGCACTAAATTACTTTTAATTCTATAAAATCTGGAATATGTATATATGTATACATGATGCACATATTAATGTAACATAAATAGTAATAAATACTATTGGCAAATTTTACAGAAAATGTATAGAATATAAAATAAGTTATATTGAAAATGTTGTTATTTTTTTTAACTTAAAAGGTATTATGTTAATACTTAATGATTTACATTATATTATATTTATCTAATTATTACTTTTACTGTGTGTTCCTTTCTACTAACATTGCCTACACCAAAGTACAATTTACAAATAGAAAATTTCTACATGTTCATATTTTATTATATATTTTACAAAACTGTCTCTGTTATTTAAAAAATTCTGTGAATCTGTAACTTGTAAGAAGAGTAACTTTATATTGTGTACAAATACACATGTATCTTTATACTTGTAATAAATTTGAATATATTTGTAAGCTCAAACTTTATAATTCTTATTTGTATAGCACTTAACAAAAATCATGTCTTCCTATGGTACTGTGAAGTGAATTGTGATCTATTTATATCTATTACCCATATTTGTATACTTATATACTTTGTCCTGTTTTATATTGCACATACTAATGTAGAATAGTTTTATAAAAAAATACACCACATGTAAAAAGTTCTTTTGTACTTTTTCTTGAATATTTGTACTTAAGAGCTAACTTACATTATTTTTCAGATCCAGTGCATTTGTGATAAACAACTCGTTTTGGTATTTCAGTAGAATCATCATATGATACAACTACATAGCTAAATACTTTGCCTTTACAATAGCAGCAGTATTCTTCAGTAGGATGAGAACGATTAAAATGTTTGCTTATAGCAGCATAATTTCCACTGATATTTATATTGCAAATATCACAGTGTACTTCTGTTGTTCGAAATCTGGAATGTACAGCATCTGTAACAACCCGATCAGTGGGTTTCCTATTATTCGTTGACTCGTCATTTTGTAATGACATTTTGTTTCTGAAACAAACAATGGTATAATATTTAATATTGTTTGATAATTTAAAGCATTGTATTTTTATTTGATTTACTAAAAAAAAATTCTAAGAATAAATATAAACTGAAATTCGGTATAGAAGAAAAAACAATTAATGTCAATAATTAGAAATGTAACATAACTATATAAATATAACTGTATTCAGAGTATTTTTGAAATCTTTAATACAGAGGTTAGGGAATTATAACCTATAATATTATACTTATGTCAAAATACCTTTTATTTCTTATTACAGTCTTTTCTTTCACAACTCAGATCTTTATTGAATACTGACGTACGGTTAGGGAATGTTCATGGATTTTATAACTACCCCTTATCTGTCACACATATTTTTTTTTCCATTACAGTATACTGTGTATCAGAGACACATTGTTTTCACATAACTCATACAAACCTATACAATAGAGAAATGTGATTCAGATTGTGTCTCAACTTCTATTATGTATTTTTATATTTTTATCTTAAAAAAGTTTAGTGTTACAGATAAGTAAGAAAGAAATACAAAATTAATTAAAAATGGTCATATATTTCCTTAATCAAATACATTACATTTATTTAAGTTTGAAATAGATTATAAAGTAATTGTATGTATTTATATAGGTTTAATTTTAAAATGAAGTCCTATAAGAGAAAATACTAAACATTTAAGGTCCTGTACAAGGTAATAGAAGCATCGTAGACCTTCTGGATCACGTGACTGATTAACATCTAGTAAAGAACCAGTTTTAGATGTTGTGAACGATATGTGTTCATCTCCAATTACAATTTCTAATTCCTGTCGTCCAACTCGATCAGGTTGTGGCCACAGAGAATCATCTTCCTGCATGATTTCAGAATCTTGAATGATTCTTTTCAGTTCTTCCATCACACATTGATGTACATAGGCTTCCTTACGAATCATTGTATCGTTTTTGTAATTTGAATTATTTGCATATCGTAATTTGCCGTCTGGTCTAAATTCGAATTCCAAAAATTCGTGACCAAATTTTCCTTTATGACCAACATAATAACGTATATAAAAGTCTGTAGACATCGTCACAATGGCTTCGATATAGTTTGGTATTTAGTTTAGTCACCTAAAATGATAAATCTTTAATTTGGATTGAAGTATTAGAAACGCAGACTGGAGGTTAATTCGCATACTGTAATATATATTCTTCTTTTCTATTACTATTGGTTTTCAATAAAAGATCAGTGAGTGTTTAACACTTACGTTTTTGTTATGCTTTTAACCAACTATTAATAATATATAAAATTATCCTTCAAGAAAAGATTAATGCTTCAGATTATCGTATACAATATACAAACTTTCTTGCGTTATGAATGTGACAAACATTGGCTATGATCAAGCATTAAGGCAGTTCTACGTACAAACCAATATAAAATATTTTTGTTTTTAAAAATGATATAAAATAAAGAATAAAAATTGAAACATATTATAAAATAAGTAACGTTAAATATTCTGTTTACATGATTTTGTTACAAATATAATATTGAAAATATATTATTTTTGAACATTTTTCCTTTGGAAAGCACCTTAAACCCGAAATTTGAATACACTTCATCGTACTTGTCGCGGTTCAACCTTCGATAATAAGACGTTATTCAGTGGTCATCCGGTGACACCTGAATTGTCAAGCTGTGTGCCACGCAATTCTGAAATTTGTTCTCGAATTAACAACCTCAATTACATCGAATACTCAAAAGACCACATTATTCTTCGTCCATTTTGCACAATGAGAACCACTAATGAGGAATACAATGCAAGTGACATGTGCGAATGTTAAAACTGTTTGGTGAATAAGTGAAATTTTTATAGTAATCATTTTGATGTATGTACCAGGGTAATAAATTAAAGGATGAAATTATTCTGCTCGACGAGTTTACGTAATTTAAGCTCGTCATAGCAAAAACTCAGCCAAGGAGTTTATTAACAATGAACAAAACTCATATGGATAAAAGACTGAATCAATTGCCAACTTGGCTGTGGACTAATTCCACTACTTTACCACCAATCTATAAAATGGTATGGGAAGCAGTACGAGAAGACAAAGTTAGATCAAATGGAATGCAAAGCGAGTTACTTGTTGACACGAATAAAGTCTTTCCTTTATTGCTCACTAGTCAGCTTCCTACGGAAGTTCTTGGACACATATGGAATTTGGCAAATCAAAAATACGCTGGGCAACTTACAGAGCAAGAATTATATATTGTTCTTGCTCTTGTTGCTGCAGCACAGGCTTCGTATACATTTAATAGTTTAGATATATTACATTTACTTCCATTTCCACCAACTCCATACCTAAACATTGAATGTTTAATGAACTTACAGCCTATGACTCAATTAAATTCTGCAACTAAATTTCAAAATCTTAATGACACCACTGAGGTTGGTTTTATAGACTCAGATGGAAAATATTCTTCAGAAATAAAGAACAGAGTTAAATTGCATCAACATGGAATCATATCTTCAGATTTAAATGTGCAAATGATAAACAGTGTACCTGGAAAAGTTTCATGTTTTGATAATAGATCTTATGCCTCCTCTACTGCAATATGGGATTCAAACAGTGTATTGAAGGATACAAAACAAGTTTCTTGCTCTCAGTTAGATTCTAAGTATTCAACAACAACGGATCCGTGTGATGATTTTTCAGAGTTTCAGAGTGCTCCAATTCCAAATACTCCTAACATTCCAATATGGGACACGAAACAAGGATCAGCTATTGGCAGCAGATTAGCAAATCATAACTTAGGTGTTAAGAAACCTATGGAAAAGTCAAAGAAAAATAATATAAATACTAAATCTGCTCATGGCACTATTCAAACACGTATTACACCATCATCTTTAAATACAGTATCTCAGAATAAAGATCAACCACAGTTAGAATGTTTACCAGAACTGTTTCCAAAGTGCACGATAAAGAATCAGTCCAAAACAGTAATACTTAAGGACACAGTGATAAGGAACAATGATCCACCCAAAGACCATAGTGAGCATGTAAAAGATCACACAAATACAGAAGTTATATATTTAAGTAACGATAAAGATATACCCAACAAACTAGAATGCATAGGAAAGGTAATATTTAATTATCTCATTAGTAATACTTATAATTATAAGGGTTTTCACTTGTATATATTTACTTTTTGTCATTAAATAATGCTTAGGCTGCAGTAAGATCATCAGAAGTTACTCAACAGGATCTTATGAGTCTTCAACTTGTTGAAGACAAATATAGTGCCTTGCGTGCACTGGTTCAGGAAACATTTGTAACCACGGAATCAGATCCAAACGCAAGTTGTAATAATCAGTCGCTCGATGAATTTGGAGAGTTTGTGTCCGCGGAACAGCCTGCTACTGAAACTCCTGCCACAAATGCTTTAGATACCAACAGTTTTGCCGATATTTTTACAGAGTTGGACTTTAAATCTAATAACAATAATGCAAACACTGCAGATTTCAATCTCATGCCAGAAATTTCTGAATCGTTTGACAATCTTAAACTTGAAGATGCTGTAGAAGAACGATCATTAGAGATGGGTAAATAACATCATGTTATTTATTTTATTTATCTTTTACATAATTTATATAACAATCGTAATTTTATTTGAAGGTAAAATTCTACAGAAGGAAGATGCCATATCAATTAATAGTATAGAATTCATGAATAGTGCATCTAATGCATTAACCCGATCAGGATCTGTGCCTAGTTTAGATCTTAAGTCTTTCTTACCTTCAAATGCAGAGGATGAGCTAATAGTAGATACCACACATCAGGTTATTTCATATTACTGTACAAAAAGTATGAGAAGAATAATAATACATGTAATATAGAAGTTTTGTTCTATTTAATTTTGTAGGCAGAATATTGGGAATGGAAACAATACATGGAAAGCTGTGTATTATTATTGCAAGTAGCTGCAAATATATTTACAAATATTAGTTCAGAACTTGTACTTAATGAAGTTTTAAATTCGGCGCAAGGATATAATTTCCTTTGCAGTTAGTAATATTACAAGATCTCAGCTGGATTTGTCGTAATATCGTAAGAGTATACAGCACTATCATTTTCAGATTTAGCTGAAGTTGCGGCTGTTTGTAGACGTGTTAATTTTTCGTATAAAGAAATGGACATCAATATAATAGGTTTTGATGAATTGCTAATGGATATTGATCGAATTTGGGCAGAAATGGAACCATTTTACGCCAACATACCAGTAAGATACATTACAGTTACATTTTAAAAACGTTTATTAATTCTTAATATAAATGTATAAATATGTTCTTAAATATTTTTGTATACTATATTTCAGATAGTTACGGAATTACCAGCTTGGCCTTTACATCAAGGAGAAGCCATTTGTTGTTCACTTTGTTTAACGATTATTACTAGTGGCGGGGTAGTTTATAATGAAAATAATTATCACGTTACTTGTGCAAATCTATGGCTTAATTGTGTTAACAGTCAGTTGCCGGTGATGCGGCATCCGTCTTTTTATTCTCATTCAAACGTATGTCCAGGTAACAATCACATTTGATACTAATCTGCGTAACGAAAAAGAAACTTATGTTCATAAACTTTTATGTACACATATTAACTTATTACGCAAAGATTTGTAGGAAGCAAAGCCGACTAATTTTATATTTCAGTAACAATTAGAAAATCAAATGTTAACATTTTTTTAATAATTAATACATAATGTAATACGAATACGGAATACGTGTACGATAAGAGAGAATGATGGATTCCACACAAGTTGTACATATGCTTTAAATTCAAAAGTTTTCAAGATATTATAAACTAGTCCATTTAAAAATCTGTACAAACATTAAAAAAGTTAGAAAAGAATAACGATATAATGTAATCGTTCGAAATAGGGAGAAAGTGAAGTCGCGGGGAAATCTCAGAAAATTTTAAACATAGTCAAAAAGGTTGAAGGAATGCAAGCAAATTCTTAAACCTAAACAAAAGTTCATATCAATCAAATTGAATTAATATTTTCGAGAAGATCTTATAAAATTCTTAGTGCAAATATGAGACAAAAATTAATATATTATTCTATTAACGGTAACAATAGAATATGGTAGTGATCTTACAAGTTCAAAATTATCGTTGACTTGTATCGCGTGGTCTATACGCTATCCCTCTGCTTTTCATCTCTCTTATAACACCCGCTGGTAATCGACCTGACACCGATATTGCGTATACGCCTTTACAGAATCGATCTGAAAGAAAAAAAAATCGAATCTCAGTTATAACGAATACTTGTAATTAGCAACTTTTGTCCATTACATTGTCTTAGTTTAAAAGAAAAATGATAAAATAATGAAAAACAATATGTAAAAATTAATACAAAAATATACGTGAAATTAAAAAAAAGATCTTAAATATAATCTTATGTACGCACATGAGCATGTTCCTTAATAATTATACATAGTGTCATGCATTACTAGTAAAAATTCTGTATAAATGTATAATAATACTTAATATTAAGAAAATTGAACACAATCTTATTAAATTACAAGCGTACATACTGTATTACTTTGTATCAGTTGCATTATTTGTATCAAACTATTGGTTTTAAAATTTGTACAAAGTGCTGCCTTCAATATATTTATGAATATAATGCAGAACATGATTTAGATTATTGTCATTTGCACTGCCAAAAGACTTTAAAAAACAATTGATTTATTAATAGGTAGTTGGGGAAATATTGTAAAATTGAAAATCTTAAAGTAATGTAGAATAAAAGATAACAATTTATATTATGATTTACTATGAAATAATGTAACTGTTATAATTTTGTAAAGGTGTACAAGAATAAAAGAACGATATTTCTCTTGCTTAATCTTAAGTTGTTGTATATAGATGTACATTTGTTACTTACTTATTCTTTGCCACTTGCAAACCCAACTATCTTCAGGACTCATTGCAGCAATCATACTAAAAGAAATTGAATGGTTCGCAAGCAAATGTAATTACACATATATACAAGTTCATGTTATTTATATCATAAATAACTTACCCATCAAAGTTAGAACTTGTACAATCAAAAACATTGTCTTTATTATTCTTCATGCGTAAAAATTCATCACAATTGTCGCAACCATCAAATTCAAATTGATCAAATGTCTGAAATAATATAAAAAATATTAGATATATAATTTTATAATAAAATTATACCGACAGATTTGTAGAAAGTATACCTTAACCAAAGAGCATACTAAACAAGCTCTTAATCCACGTAAATCTTTAGGAACTGTCTCCATTGATATAATTTATAATATCTATTATAATTAAATTTCAACTTATTAAAAAATGTACAGTATTTAACTTTGTTTTGAATGTAAATATAAATTGCTATACAACCAACAAATACAATGTATGACAGCTGTACGTTAAGGTACTATTTCCATGAAGAATTACATGCATTATCACCTGAATCAATATTACCAACTACTTGGTGTTATTCCACTATTTTCACCTACAGGTTGCACGCATAGGCTAATTTAATTTTGGTCAGTATATTTATTAAAATTAATCTCTTTATACTTTTTAATAAGAGTAAAGCTTTTATATTTGTATACTTATTTATTTAAATAAATTTTTCATAGAAACTGTACACAATTTTATGCCTATTTTTATGAAACGAATGTTTTGGACGCCGGGATGCATTAAAACGCGGGAAAGTATTACATTGTACGTATCAGTATCCGTTGCATGATTGTAATGAGAGTAGGCTTTTCCCAAACGGTTTCATCGACTCACGTTTCTAACGGCCGCTACCATGAAACCTGGAGGTGGTACGAAGACTTCTACCGCCAAAACTGTAGCTTCTGAGGTTAGTAAATAGCTTGCTTTTTTATTAATTTTACATTTGCCATCATTCAAATAACAAGAATAACAGGGATTATCATTTGCATCTCGGTTATACTACATTGTTACGACTCCAAAAATTTAAACTACTGTAATTTTCTTTTTATTTGTAATTTCATGATTGTATTTAAAATTTTCCATAATTTAATGTTTGCATAGTGTATATTGATTTAATATTAATTCACTCCATTTTACATATAATAATTTAATACTTTTACCTAATATACCTATCTTGCTTTTGACATTATCAATGCATGCTAAAGCTTCAAGTTAGATCATATATTTTTGTTTTACCAAAACAGGATAAGGTCAGAAAGTCTTTGCACGTTTTGCAGCCATCAGCCACCGACAAAGAAAACTTGGTTGGTGGAGGGAGAATGCTCAGATCTGCTTTGCCGGTGAAAGAATCAAATAAAAAGTAAGTAAGCAACCAAGCTTTGTATTTTACTCATATTCTGTATGTATGATTCAATTTAAATCTTATGTTCTAGTGAAGTAATTGAGAAACCAAAAAATGAATCTACAAAACGTAAGAAAATAACCTTCAAGGATAAAGGTGTTCAGACTGCAAGAGGTGGAAAGATTAAAATCGAGGTTGAAGACCTAACTTCTGAAGGTAAATTCTTTTACCATATATAAAAATACAAACATCTGTAAATAATTATTGAAGATAAAAACATATTTCCTATCATTAGCTGGACCTAGCGAAAACTATTGGGAAGTATTAGCTGAAAGACGGCGGATAGCTCTGGAAGATGCTTTAGAAGACAACAGAGAATTGACTGAACGCGTTGAAAAATTGGAAGAAGAAAAACGTATATATAAAGAAATGTTGGACGAATCAAGAGCACTAGTCGAAGTTTTGCAGGTATTTTCAAAAGCATTCCTTAATACATAATGTTTAAATTATTCACATACAATTGAATGAAATTTCTGTGTTGCAGGAAATGCTTGGAGAAGATGGAAATAATATAAATAACTCTCTGGATGATAGCGTACTTTAATTCTGTGTTTTGTAATTAAGTTTCAACCAGTGCCTTATGATTCAAACATAAAAATATACATCTCCATATTGGAGATTATTATACAAGAAAAAAGAAAAGTCTGAGTAAAAAAGTTTTTATGTCGTTGTAGTTAACTTTAGCCATGTATTCGTGAAAAATTCGAACATAACTGGTTATTCGAATAAGACTATAGTTGCGACTATGGATATAATTACCTCATAGAATATTACTTATAATAATAAAAATATTATATAACTTTGATTACATTTAATAAATTAATTTTCTAAAATTTACGATAATTTTCACTCTTTACATTTCAGCACCGCGTATAAGCTCCCTGTAAAGAACCATCAAATTTCTCCGTTAAAACTTCACACTAGTCGGCTCTACGATAAGAAATAACTTTACTAACAAAGTCGCTAACATCACGTATTTATTTCACAAATCTTTGGCATAAAAGACCTTAAATTCCATCGAAAACATCAACGCTAGCATCAGTTTTGGCAACAGCTGTCGGTGTTCTGTTAATACACCAGTCACAGCACTACGTGTTCGAGGAAGCCGTTATCTGCTACATCATCATCATCATCATTATCATCATTTGGTGAAAAATTATAAATTGTTCGGAAGGCTGCCAAAAAAGTCGTGTGTATAAAATGATGCTGAATGTGGGCCGCACAAAAGCGAACCTTTTGCGATTCTTGTTCTTGCCCGAGGATTTCGCCCGGAGAGTTTCATCTTTTCTCATCCTGTGTAATTGGAGAAGTATACCGTTTCCTTGACGATCAATCGAACGAATAGCGGACCGTCTCACGAATCGTGAGAAGCGGTGAACGTCGGGTTTGCACTGCAGAACGCCGTCGAGAAGCGTCGAAGTCAGTCCTTAATCTTCGTCTTTGAAGCGGCGATAGATGGACTGCACGTAGGTGAAGACACATTTCCAATCCGGACGGCGCATCATCACCATGTCCTCGACATCAAGTAACGGTGCAATCCCGGCGAGTTCACTGTACATTTCAATTATACAAAATTTATAACTGGATAAAATATTATTTCAAATACTAATCTATTTTATTTTAGATCTGAGAGAAAGTAATGTGAAGGCGTACTCGGCTTTTTTAAACGCCAATTCAAAGTTCATCCTGCGGTTCTCCGGTCGTAGCGAATGATAGTCGAAAGCGTCCGGTCTGAAATGATGAAGCAAAGCGCAGAACGCCAATCCGTTGTTCCAGCTGGTCGAGAAATTGTCCAGCTGCACATTCTGTAACAGAAAACGAAGGCTGTATACGCAGCTAATTTCATGAACGCGCAATTTTACTTCTCGACAAAACGCAATTATTTCTCGCGTTTCCGTAAATAACGCGCGCACACACGCGTTCGCACGAGAAGCTCCATTTACTAGGCGGATTTACCTCGTACTCTTTGGTCTTGGAACGGCACCACGCCAACAGCCGCTCTTTTATTTGCGCCGCGTTGTCCCGCACCGCTGGCTCGGTAAACTTGAATCGAAATTCTGTTGCCGGTGACTTTACGGGACTAAATATAGAGAAAGCACGCGTTAAACTTTACAGAACACTCAAAAAATATCATCGCTGTTTATATGAACCGTTCATCTGCCAACGTGATTAATTTCACTAAACAAAGGCATTACTTATTTTTCTGTTTTTAGTGCTCTACTTGTAATGCATCAGTGCCAAATCCACTTTTGTTCTGTTTCTTATTTAATTAACTTTTATACTAGAAATAAGAAATAAGTTTTTCTATGATTTTTGAACAGTGACAAAAGTGGACTTGGATTAGATTAGCTTTCAATTACAAATTGTTTCAATGGTTTATTTTACTGAATTATTGTAAAAATTCTTATGATGATGTTATAAAGTGGATTTGGATTAGATTAGTTTTCAATCACAGATTGTTTGAACAGTTTCTTTTACTGAATTATTGTGAAAATTCTTATGATGATGTTATAAAGTAGACTTGGATTAAATTAGCTTTCAATCACAAATTGTTTGAACAGTTTCTTTTACTGAATTATTATAAAAATTCTTATGATGATGTTGTAAAGTGGACTTGGATTACATTAGCTGTTAATCACAAATTGTTTGAACAGTTTATTTTACTGAATTATTGTAAAAATTCTTATGATGATGTTACAAAGTGGACTTGGATTAAATTAGCTTTCAATCACAAATTGTTTGAACAGTTTATTTTACTGAATTATTGTAAAAATTCTTATGATGATGTTATAAAGTGGACTTGGATTACATTAGCTGTTAATCACAAATTGTTTGAACAGTTTATTTTACTGAATTATTGTAAAAATTCTTATGATGATGTTATAAAGTGGACTTGGATTACATTAACTGTTAATCACAAATGGCTTGAACGGTTTATTGTATTGAATTATTGTAAAAATTCTTATGATGATGTTATTTTAATAATCTAGATGGATAAATGTATATTGTAAAAGTACAGTTTTAGTCCATCTGGCTTATTATTACAAATGTTAAATCAGTGAGTCGATGCGTAAAGAAAGGAAACATAAGAATAGAAGTTCTTTCACCGGCAGCAACTAAAATACAGTCGTATAAATAAACAATGCTAGTAAAAGGTTTTCGATTACCTGGGTGACGAGGCGGCGCTATTTTGTCTGTCGAGTTCACGAAACTTGGCAAACGGCGATTGCGGCTTCTTGCGGGCTGAAAAAACGAACAGTATCATTTGTACGTGCAAGAAATAAATCAATCGTATTGCAAACGTTAGGGTTCATCATCGAAACGCATTCTGTAACTTTGTCAATGTTAATCTTCTCTATCTACACGTTTGAAATCAGTTTGTCAATGAAATTGTTGCGCATGTGAGAAGATTATTAGGAGGATTTCAGCAAAATTCAAAAAAAGAAAAAAACTTCACGAAAAAAAGAAGTATTTTCGTTTCTCCGCCTCGTCGACATTCGATCACCGATTGCGAATTGTTCAATGTCAAGTATTTGCGAAAACTGCACGGACGAAAGGAAACACTTTAAAAATATATAAGAGGAAAGAAAACAGAAGTGAATTTCAACGGTTAGGTCGTATTATAAAATTATCTCTCTCTCCGGTGATCTGAGTCGCAACGAGGCGATGACGAAATCGCTTCAACAACAAGAAACACGTGGAGCTGAATCTAAAACTAAAGATCTAAATTCAAGTGTTATATCGATTGCTCAATTTTAACCCTTATTTGGATAAATGGGAAGTCATATACTTCTGTGTTACTGTATAGAAAAATTTAGAAATGTAGAAGTTATTCATAATTTAGAGATATAGATATGAATCTTAATATTAAAAATTTCCATGGTCATATCCCAATAATCTGAAGAAGGGTTACAGAGGAGCGTTCAATCTCTTATTTTAAATTTGTTCTTGTGGCACCCAGTGTGATGGAATATTCCTGGTTCGATACCAACGTACGATTGTATAAAACGTAAGAAAAGATTGAACATTCTCAAAAAGTCCAAATTAAAGTGTACACGTAATTCGCGAATTACATTTTAATTTCGTTTGAGCATTTACCATAATTGTTTGCGAACGAAATATAACTTCCAGTTACTTGGGAAACGCGACGGAGAACGCTAGATTCTCCTCATTGAATTAAAGACTTGGAAACTTGGCTGGCGCGTATTCCGGTTGTTTACAATCTCCAAATAAATGCATGTGTGTACGTGTAGTCGCTATTTTTGCGTCGATAGAGGACGAATTGCTTGTTCGTCGATCGAAGAATGATTCGTCAGGAGCTCTTCGGTGAAGCCGATTCGAGAATCGTCCTCCGAACCTTTCTTTTTTTTCGCGCCCGCTGTTCTTGTATCGTTCTTTTCGTTTCTGTTAGCCATTTCTCGTAATCCTTTAAGATTACTCTTGGTATCCTGTTCTCTTACAGTTGATCGGAATACCGCGTAGATATTTTGCGACGAGGGGATATCCCTTGCGAGCGGATTCGAACCGGTTGGATTAGTAGGTGAGACAGGAAAGCATGTCGGGTCGCGAGCTGTTAATAGAGCGGATTCAAGATCGTTCTTGCCACAGGAGCAACATCCTACAAGACTATTCTGCGGTCTGTTAACGCGGCACGCAGGAAATCAGCCCGTTTCCGCCAAGAATCCAAGCGTCGTACGAGTCATCACTCTTTTTCTTGTAAAATTGTGTGCAGTGTAGTCTGTTACACGACCAACATTGTCCAAGTATTTGCGATCGATTTCCACCTTACAAATTCTTACTGTTTTGACTTTTCGTTTAGATTTTCAACTTATTGTAAAACTCTGTTGGTGCAATCTGGAAATATTGAGAGTTAGTTGCGATCAAGGAATATCGGTGCATATTTATGTCGTTAATATTGCATTTAAAAATATGAAAAATTAAAACCTACGAATACAGAAAAATAGAGTTGTGAGCATCTAGGAATGTGTTTCGATATAAAATACACACATCTTCGTACACTGTGAATTAATAGGAGTATTAATAGTAGCAGTAATTATTTCTTTCACTCGACAAATATTCATAGTTCACGGTGCATAAACCCGAGTCTAAAATCTAAACGAAAGATCAAAACGTTATGTTTAGAAAGCGTACCGCAAAGGATTTAAACATTTATAACTGGAAGAAGGAAAGCATTGTCGGATAAACGTTTATATCTCATCCCCGAGACGATTAGAATAAGCTTCTACAGTTTATTCGCGTATTTCTGGAACAATCTATAGATTTGAGGATTCAGCGTAAACGAATCATCCTTCTATAAAGGTCCGCGACAACTTGGACAACGTCCCTCGTGAATTCTATTGCGCCTAGATGTTCTAACATATCTATATGTATATGCTATGTTCAAACTTCGTGCACAGTCTCTGGCCGGTGCAAGCTACACGCTACTGCGCGGCAAAAAAAGGATCAACAAAGAAGGGCTGTGACTCACTGCTTTATTCGGGCTTTGGCACGACCTTCTTAGCAACTCTGAACGTCCGTCCCGCAAAACGTGTTCGCAACAGCGCGACTCGAGTGGCTTATTAAAGAAAACAGAAAGAAAATAACAAGAAACAAACAAAGAGCGGAAAGCACAGCGCGGGGCGGTTTCTTCACCAGCTTCTACAAAGATCAACTCTCGTTTTATTGCCCCTTCTAGCATTCAGTCTTGTCTCCTCGATCAACGACTTTCAACGATTTCTTCGCCGATTTCTTCCAAAATACTCTTCCAAGTTCATTGTCGAGCTTCCTTTTATGTCTCGTTGCAATTCCTCATTCATCGTTTTATTACTGATTTGATGCATCTTTAGCATTTCGAATCTTCAATTTCTTTCAATATGGCGTCGGTAAATCTTACAAGTTTCTTGATCCGAAAGTATCACTTCACGGTAGAGATACTGCTATCGATCAATATATCAATACTTTGTCTATATTCAACGATATGTCGATGGCATCGCTGTGGCTAATTAAGATCAAGGTGCGGGCTAATTTTACCATTCGAATCTATTTATCTTTTTCAACCTCAAGGATATTTACATATATGCTTTTGAATCAACCACAGGTCACAAATATCACCACTCTCTTCGTATACTATTTTTTAAGAAGATTTACAACCATTCCTGAGAGGCCGAACTAACATAAATAGATTCAAACGATGAAACTACGCATTCCTCTTCCAAGAACTCATCACCGAGCTATCGATAATACAAAATTGATAGCTACCGATAACAGCAGCTCTACAGCACGGTGTTAAACCCGGAAGAACGCGGTACACAGACTCTTGCGGTTGAGAATCACGATTAACGACCGGAAACCAGCGACGAGAAACGATCGAGTCTTTGAACAACCGGTCTGGAATCACTGGTAGATCAGTCTCAGCCAAAGAAGCCCGACACGGCGAATTTCCTGATCGCACGCCGCGTCGAGCGTTAACGCGTGGACGACAAAGGACGATCCAGTCGATCAGCACTGGCTGTCGGTCCTCGTGGCTTCCTCGAAGAGGTCGTCGAACACTTTATCAACGTCCGCGGTGTTCACGTTCAGCAGAGGAGCTTGCTGAGTCGTGGGGATCAGAAGACGCAATTTGTCATCGGCCAAACCCGGCATCGTGCGACTGCGAGACAGCCCTACGAGGCCTTTGCTCGCAAATCGTGGAGAACGTCTGTTCTTCAGGGAATCCTTGGCTTCGACGTGGTCCGCAGGGTGATCAAAGTACTGTCTAATCTTGTCCTCCATCTTCTTCACGCTGTCCGCCATGGAGGAAGCCTCGAACTGTTTGGACCGCAGCTTCTGAGAAGAGGGCGACCGCGGTTTGGGTGGTTTCGGATGAGCGCCCCTCGAGAAGGCAGAGGTTTGCGCTTGGTTCGGTTTGGGAGCACGAGAATGACTATTAGAGATGGCCAGCTGGTGCCAGGACTCCGATTTCGATAGGACGATGGATCTCGACGGTTTAGTCGCACAGGAGACTAGGTACTCGTCGCTGGAGTCGTTGGGCGTTGCACCGTTTGGTATGGGAGAACGCTCCTTGTGCAGCGGTTTCGGTGGAGTGTTGGGTGTCTCGTAGGCTTCTCTCAGGGCAATCACTCTGTTCACGGTCATTGGACCAGGCGAATGCGATGGAGGAGGTTCTGGCTTCTTCTGAGGAACAGGCGCTAGGAACTTGCCGTATCGACTGGCTCCTTGAGGCACGTCGAAGTTTGCTGGCTGATCGAAGTTTCGTTGGTGGCTCTGAAGGGTTGGTGAATGATGTTGATGACTCTGAGTAGGGTTTGGTGAGTGGCGTTGATGGCTCTGAGCAAGATTCGCTGGCTGATGATGGCTCTGAGCAAGGTTTGGTGACTGGTGACTCTGAGCAAGGTTTGGTGACTGGTGGCTCTGAGCAACGTTCACTGGCTGATGCTGACTCTGGGTAAAGCTCGTTGGCTGACCTGCAGGATGATTAAAGCTTTTAGGCTGAGTGACGGTCAAGTGCTGGCCGTAGTTCTGATGAGGAGGTGGATCGTTCAACGACGTGACCTCGTTTTGCAGTCTACGGACAAGGCTCTGCTGCAGCAGATTGTGTCGACGAATCTCGTCTTCGGGGGTAGTGTTTTCGTTGGTGGGTGGTCTGGATCTGGACCAGGACCACTGCGAGGGGGACGGGGACGAGGATGTTCTGGAGTCAGCTGCCACCTCCTCGGAACGAGGCTCGGGACTGTCCACGGAGGACGCGACCGTGGCTATCGCGCAGGTGTATCTGGTGACCACTCCAACCTCAGGGCTGATATCCTGATTCTGAATGTTCTGATCGTCTGGGAAAGTGGAAGCGTCGTTGGGCCAGTCGGGTGCCTTTTGCTCGGGTACGTCCAGCGTGTCATCTGGGTGATCGTAGTCGTACAAAGCGGGAGGGACGTAGGAGGAAGAGTACTCACGGGTCTCGGGAGCTTCGTCCGGTTTCTGGTAACCTCGGGTGTCCTCGAAGGGCGCGGAGTCCCTGAGAACGGGTTCAGTCACTATCTTGCGCGAGTTGGTTATTGGAGGACCGTTCAGCTCGGAATCACTGGACACCGTGCGGTAATTCTGATTGTGATCCAAAATGAATCGCTGACGGTCTTCGAAGGCCTGATCGGAATCCGAATGTTCGTAGTAAGCTGGTTTCCACTGTTTCCCAGTCTCAGTGTCACTCGTTCTATCCGAGTCCCCGGAAGTCTGAACGGAAGCGTTATTGTACACCAAATTCGAACCTTTCGAGGTTCTCGGTGCTACTCGGAACGAGCGTCCTTCATCCTGGTGCTCGTCGTTGACTCCGGTCTGCACGGCCACGGAGGAACTACCACGTAACGTGGTATCGGCGAAGTTCTTTGGTTTTTCCGCGTCGTGACTTTTAACCACTGGACCTCTTATGGGTTCGAACTTTTCCTTCGAATCTCGACGATTCGTCGGGTACTGGTAAGTCTGCACGCGCTTGTCGGGAATCATTTTGAAGGAGATTTTGCCGTCCACCACTCCGGGGGTCTTGTCGCGCTCCAGCTTCTTCGGCTCCGTGGACGGGGGTCTCCCGACGAAAGGAGCGAACTGTTTACAGAACGAGCGATAATCGAGTTTCCCGTTCTCTGTCACCGTACCATTTGCTCTGTTCTCTTGGTCCAACCACGGTGGACGCGGAAAACCGTGCTTCTCCTGCGAATCCACTTCGACCCTCGAAGGTTTTGAGGGCTCTCGATCGAACATCATCCTTGCCTTTTCCTTCAGCGTGTTAGTTGGAACCGGTGCGTTCTTTGGCCAGTGATACGTGGGAGGCACCTTAGACGGACTCGCAGGACTCTTCTCTATTTTCTTGAAGGGAGATGAAGGAGCGTGTCGAAAGCCCGACGGCGAGTTCGTTTTCGTCACAGGGTGATTATAGTTGGAACCCCAGTCAGGGTAAATCTGCGTCTGAGCACCTGGGAACATTTTGTTCGCTCGAGCCTTAAGTGACGCTTTATTTTCCTTGTCTTCAGGTACGTTCGACTTGTCGAAGGACGTTTTGATGTTGGAGAACCGGCTGTTCCAGTTCTCGTTGGTCAACGACGACATGTCCATGGTTTTACCGCAGATCTTGAAGGGAACCACGGGCACGTTCGACGGCGCTTCTGTATTCTTGTTGATCAGGGCCAGGAACTTTCGGTCGTTCTCCGTTTTCGGTTGAAAGGTAGGCACGATCGCGTTCACGGAGTTAAACTTGTCGCCGACGTTTATCGGTCGTCGCAGAGAAACGCAGCCAGTGTTCTCGTGACCCAGACTCTCTTGCAGCTTCAGGTAACTGGGTATGTCGATCGTGTTCGCGCGTTTGATCTTCGTCTTCTTCGCGGTGAACTTGTTGCTCGCGTATTTTCCACCGGCGGAAGTCGCCAACTCGGCGCGTTGCCTAAGCGCGGCCGCTAATTTGCTAACGCGAGATCTCTCTTCGTTTTCCTCGTTCTCTTTATCTTGGTAACTGCAGTTCGCTCTGTAAGGAGCCTGGTACGCATTCTGCTCCCCGTTCACCTTATCATTTACCGAGTCTACCTGTTGGATTCCACGGTACGCGCAGTTCTCCCGAATCTCCTTGTTCTTGTCCTCCAGCAGTTGGCGCTGGTTGATGGCGTCCTTGATACACTTGTCGCGAATCTCCTCCGACTTCCTATCTACATTCGCGTTACAAGGCGATGTCAGATCTTTTTGATCTCTAACGAAGGGTACCACATCTTCCCGTTGAAAACCGTTTCGTTCTTCCTCCAACCACTTCCTGGCACGAGCCAACTCTTCCGCGGAGACTCCTATGGTGTGTCTGGTCCCTCGACGTCTTCGGCTCAGCGACGTTGACGGTAAGACGGTCACTTTTTCGGGTACTACTTCGGGCACTTGCAGTCTGGACAACAAACTAGATACCAGTCTCAGTAATTGCAATTTGCTGGTAGGGTCAGAGGCGGCTCCGTGTCTGGCCAAAGCTGCCACGTCGATCCTCTCCAAGGTCTCCCGGAGTCGGGACAAAGCGGTCTCGATGTCGGACAACAACAGGTCCTCGAGAAACTTGAGGTCCTTCTTTAGCTCGGGCTCCTTGCAGTTGCCCAGCGCCTGTTCCATTGAGCCGCGTATCCGGAAGTCCTCCTCGGAGTCGATGCCGGAGTCCTCGGGCAACGCGGGCTCGTCGTCGCGACGACTCCCTAAGGAGAGCTCGAGAGCCGCGCGTAGACGCTCTACCAGTACCGGCAATGAATTCCACTCACCGACTGGCGCGTTCTCGTTGCGTCCATCGCCGGTACCTGTCGTCCCTGTTCTCGTTGTCGCCTCTTCTCGTCCCGCGACGCTGTTCCCGTGAATGGCGGTCCCCGGTTCTCCGGGCGTGATCGCTGAAAAAGAAACGACACGAGACGGTGGTTGAACCCGGACGACCCGAACAGTCAATCTACGGCCGCACGAGGAAGCACACGCACGCGCTCGGAAACCCTCTTCGCCTCTGGGAGCCGGTCGGACGAAAGACACCAGCGAGCGAACGAGCGAGCGTGGAACGCGTGACGCGTTTTCGCGAGCTGAAAGGGAGGCTGGCTGCTTGACCGGCAATCGCCGCGCTAGCTTTATTTAAAAGCCACGGGATTCTCCGCGGGATTTATTTTCGGTCGCTCGTTCAACGCCTCGCGAACGAGCGCCGTCGAACGTCACGCGCGCGATGTGTACGCTAGGATTGGTGTCGGCTAATTCGAAGATCGATGGTACACCTTTCGCTTTTCGGGATTTCGATGGATTTGTTTGCTTTGAATAACGAGCCCCAGTTTTCTTTCTAGCGGGCTCATTTATATTTTGCGAATAGACTGGTGGGGATTGAAATCTTACACGCTGATACTATTTTTTTTAGAGAAAAGTTATAAACTAATGTATTAATCTTTGAACATTCACTTTCCTGAGAAATCTTAATTCTTTAAATTAACAGTCTATGTTCACATGAGTTTGTCATTGTTTGAATTTCCGGGTACCTCTGTGAGTCAAATAGATCTCTGACTCATCTTATTGTTACAACAATAGGTATCTAATTAAAGATTTCTTAACAACAAACGCATAGAATGCACTTAACAGTATACATAGAATGCACGAACTAATCTCTTCCATTAATAGAATCATTTTTACAATAATATTGCTTTGAAAATTAATTAATATTGCTCAATATGTTTTTAGAAAAATAGTAATCAGCGCTGGCATAGCTTTGTCTTGTTCAATGACTTTGTCGAATCAAGTTTGGCACGTTCCTCGTTGAATGAAGAAACAATTCGATCTAAAGTACCTCCTAAGTCGATATTCTTTGCAATTTCAATTGCTGGCAATTAAACAGAGAATAAATTAGCGGTAGGTGATCCATTTATCCTCGAATTACAGCGTGCATCACGAACCTGGTCGAGTGACTTCTCTCTTCTCTAGTTCGCTCGATTTTCTTTCTATCTCTGCAAAAGTTTCTTCTTTGTTTTCTTGAATTTTTCCTTCTTCACCGAACTTCGCAGTTTCCTTAGGGATGTCTTCGTAGGTGTCTAAGTAGTCCACCGAGCTGGATCTTCCGCTCTCTCCCTCGATGATGCTGTGGAAATCATTGCTCTCTGCTGTTGCTCGAATATCTGAAAAAATATAAACACTGTATCGAAATACCAGAGAAAATGATATTACAGTCCGTACATAATTATACGTTTAAATGATCTATTACAATTCTATTCTACTTTATTAGTGGTTTCAAATAACGGACTGTGCTGTGCTAATCCTTGAACGAACAGCCATTGAAGCGAAAGTTTAAATATAAAGCGCTAAAATTACGTTTCAGAAACGCTTTTATTTTTAAAATTTTGACAAGTTGAATGGCGTTGAGGTCAACGGTAAGTGATACTTCGGAGAACTAGACAAAAATTGTGGACTCGTTATACCAAGCTTTATAAAAATACAAAGACGATACAATGGTAACAGAGTAAGACGTTAAAATTAATTTTTACAGCGAGTTAAAATCTGAAAGATAAAACATTTCATTTTTAATTTTTGTTAAACAGTCACCGAATTATAGACAAAATATCGTGGTCGAAATTTTTGAACTTCGTTCAAGGATTAATGCAGGAAAATGTTATCAATTAGAATGATTGATCAGATGCCGATTAATCAAGTCTCTGGCTCGCGATTTCGCTCACTTCAGAAAAAAAGAACAAATAGGGAAAGAGCTCGAATTATTTAGTGGAGAAGACCAAGATGTTACTTGGTTTACAACGTACTCGTTTTTTAGTAGCCACGTGCAATCGTTTGTCGAATCAGAAATTATAGACAAAGGTATCGTTAAATGATTGTTAGAAAAAGAGTAATCCCGTGTACATTGGTGTCAGACGGTCACCATCTTCGATCATCGTACATTTTTATTTTCCCTGAGTGTTTCGTCGCTCGTTCGTTATCTACGTATCTACGATAGACGAATATTCGTAGGCCAGAGATATTCAAAGAACATCGTGACGCCGTCTCGTAAAGACCTCACCTTCCGTCTCCGACATCTTTGATCCTCTGCTTCGACTGCGCGCCTGCAAGCAAAAATAATTGTCGTTTTATACTTTGTCGTTACATTTTTTATTTTTTATGTGAAGTTAAGAGATGATTGATATTTTGCATTGATTTTTAGTTAAATTAAGGATTAATAGATTTCAAAATTAGGGAATTCGCAAATTTCTAATTTCCCAAATTTCTATTTTTCCAAATTTCAAATCTCCTAGATTCCAAATTCTCTAGATTCCCAATTCCCTAGATTCCATATTCCCTAGATTCCCAATTCCGTAGATTCCCAATTCCCTAAATTCCCAATTCCCTAGATTCCATATTCCCTAGATTCCATATTCCCTAGATTCCATATTCCCTAGATTCCATATTCCCTAGATTCCATATTCCCTAGATTCCATATTCCCTAGATTCCCAATTCCCTAAATTCCCAATTCCCTAGATTCCATATTCCCTAGATTCCATATTCCCTAGATTCCCAATTCCCTAAATTCCCAATTCCCTAGATTCCATATTCCCTAGATTCCAAATTCCCTAGATTCCATATTCTCTAAATTCCAAATTCCCCCAATTCCAAATTCCAAATTCCCCAAATTCCAAATTCCCTAAATTCCCAATTCCCCAAATTCCCAATTTCCCGAATTCCCAAATTCCCAAAATTCCCAATTCCCCAAATTTCTAATTCTCCAAATTCCCAATTTCCCGAATTCCCAAATTCCCGAATTCCTAAATTCCCAAATTCCTAAATTCCCAAATCCCTAAATTCCCAAATTCCTAAATTCCCAAATCCCTAAATTCCCAAATCCCTAAATTCCCAAATCCCTAAATTCCCAAATCCCTACATTCCCAAATCCCTACATTCCCAAATTCCTAAATTCCCAAATCCCTAAATTCCCAAATCCCTAAATTCCCAAATCCCTAAATTCCCAAATCCCTACATTCCCAAATCCCAAATTCTCTTAATACATAATCGCCAATTCATACTAACAAACAAAACATAAACAAGTACGAACAAACAACTCTTTGTCTCCTCCTCAACCTTCCTCTTCCATCTTCCTCAAACTCAAAACTTAAAAAAATTTCGTCGATCTGAACTATCACTCCCTTGCAAACTCCCAATTTCGAGTCCAATAAAAACTTACAAACTTAATATTACATTCGATACCTTCAATATTACATTTCAATACCTCCAACACTTCAAAAAACGATAAAAGTGAAGACGCTCTGATGTCGACGGTTCACCGGTGATCGCATGGTCGTGTTAACATTAAAAGAACGTTTTGTCATTTCGCGGTTGGTCCTTATTTAGGCGACATTGAGCTAGTTCTATTAAGACGGTTCGTTTAGTTCCACGTTTGACGCGGGGCGTTTCAGGATGTTCCCCAGTGAACGACGGGATTCTCCGGTTCCGCGAAAGCACAACGCGCGACCACCTCGAGGTTCAAAGCGTAAAATGACCGACTCTAGGTCTAGCCTGATGCATTTCTCGATGGCAGAGAAGCGTTGGCGGCTGTTTCGGACACGGCAGGCCTCGCGCGAAAATAACTTTGACCCGTTTTCGCGCATACAGAAATTAGGAAGTATCCGTTGATTCTATGCGAGCTACAATCGGTATCCACTTCAGGAATTTCAATCAAAATATCTTTGTGCATTTCTGAGTGATACTCAAAGTACACTTGCTCAAATTTACACGTTAAACTTGTACAATTATCACGGTATAAAATTGTATAAATTAGTGTATGTTCATTGTGAAGCTTCTCTCAAATTTACACATTCTACTTGTACAATTATCACAATATAAAATTATTTAAATTAGTGTATGCTTATTATGAAGCTTTTCTCAAATTTACATATTCTACTTGTACAATTATCACAATATAAAATTATTTAAATTAGTGTATGCTTATTGTGAAGCTTCTCTCAAATTTACACATTCTACTTGTACAATTATCACAATATAAAATTATTTAAATTAGTGTATGCTCATTGTGAAGCTTCTCTCAAATTTACACATTCTACTTGTACAATTATCACAGCATAAAATTATTTAAATTAGTGTATACTTATTGTGAAGTTTTTCTCAAATTTACATATTCTACTTGTACAATTATCACAATATAAAATTATTTAAATTAGTGTATGCTCATTATGAAGCTTCACTCAAATTTACACAATAAACTTGTACAATTATCACAATATAAAATTATTTAAATTAGTGTATGCTCATTGTGAAGCTTCTCTCAAATTTACACATTCTACTTGTACAATTATCACAGTATAAAATTATTTAAATTAGTGTATGCTCATTGTGAAGCTTCTCTCAAATTTACATATTCTACTTGTACAATTATCACAATATAAAATTGTATAAACTAGGATATGCTTATTGTGCTGCATGTCTATCTTAAGGTAAATGCACTCATACTGTTTATTCCACTTTATGAAGACTAATAATTTAACTGTGGATGTTCAAAGAAATTGATATATGAATGTTTACAAAATTTAAATGAATTATGCAATCTGTAAGATATGCAGTCTGTGAGTTGAATGAAATATGTTTACTTTACAGAACTTGTGAACTATTTCATTTTAATAAGAATGATAATTTAACTGTGGATGTTCATGCATTTGTATATCAAGGTTTACAAAACTTAAATGAATCATGCAATCTGTAAAAGTACTTTACAGAACTTGATATATTATAATTCATGAACATCTACATCTCATAATTCTAAAATGAATGAGTAAATCTAAGCATGGTTCTAATATAAATACATTGTCCACTATGTTCATAAGCCATGAATTTTATAAAGAATCTACATTAACATTGCATGATTGTTATTTTATAGAAAAGTCTTCATATGATAGTAATAAATGCTGACTCTTAAACAATTACATTCTCATGTGTCCAATAACAAATTCATTTACCTCAAGCTTCATTGAACAACATACCAATAAAATTGTATAATATTTTGGTTACTTCTAATACAATTATAAAAACTTAATTAAGAAAGACAACTGCTTCTGTGTTTGTACTACAACTTTTGTAAGTGGTATATCTATTAGAGTACTCCAATGTTAATTATATTATGGCCTGATTCCGAACACGTGTAACATGCAGAAAATATTAATAGCTTCATCTATCGAGAAAACAAGAATTGTGTCCAAGTTTCATTTCCGTTCGCACTTTCTACAGAAATATGAAATCGAATAAACAAGCACGTTTCACGAATTCAGTATTATTTTTCGATTTCGCAAAAATGTGATAAACAAACAAAACGTCGATTGTTGTTTCGCGAACTATAACAAATGTTTCCGCGAAACGTTGCGCAATACCGTTTTACTCATTCACTTCTTTCGCATGATCAACGGTTAAGAACAACAAATCCGTATGTTTTTCCAAATCGTTTCGACCGTCTGTCTAGTTTTATTCGATCGTTTAGGAACGCTTAAATCAGTGCCGAGAAACGTACAACCGCATCGCGTCAATATCTTAAAATAGCAACAATCTGTTTAACAACGATCTATTGAAAAAGAAACAGAAAGATCATCTTGGAGAGGACCTCTATGTTTCTTTCACACGTGGACCGACGGGGTGAAAATAGCGCGTAGACACATTGTAATAACAATTATTGAAACGTTCACTGCCACTGTGAAAATCGGGGGTAGAAGAGGGGAGACATATTGGAAACTGAGAGTACTAGGCGTGGCGACGTAACGCGTCCAAATTTTAATTTACAAATTTTCGTCATTTTAAACTGCAAGATTTAAAAATTTTCAAATACTCAATTTATAAATTTTTAGTTCCTGAGTTTGCAAATTTATGAATTTACAAATTTACAAATCCTCAAGTTTCCATGTTTCCAAATTTGCAAATCCTCAAGTTTCCATATTTCCAAATCCTCCATCTCATGTGTGGTAACACAATGGAAGACTACACAATGAATAACAATGTATCATGTGGCAATATAACGCGTGGTATCACTTGCGACAATATAATGGTAACATCACTCGCAGCAGTACAACGCTTGTTAATACAATACTTGTTAATACAACGCTTGTTAATACAATTCTTGTCAATACAATACTTGTTAATACAACGCATGACAATACAATTTTACCAATTATCAAGCTAATAAAACGCTCATAACATATTTATTAAGCTACTGACCAGCCATGCCCTAACATCCCCTAACTCAAACTCAAATTATACAAGTATTATAAAATACCTATCAGTCGTGACAATAAAGTGTACGCGTAGCAACGAAGGGTGAGAAAGCAGGCGAAAGTTCCGGTCAGTTTGCTCTGCACGCGAGACGACCATGATAGGCAAGCATTAGGTTGTCGCGATCGCGCGTGTCCACGAGGCCGCGGCTTTATAAATAGTTCGGGCGAGTTTCACCGCGGTAGACGGCTCTGGATGCCCTCTCGAGAAAGCACCTTCGTCGGCCTTCGACCGGTATACGCTTTTTACCGAAATACGACGGTGCGCTGCGACCTTCCCGTCCTCGCCACGCGATACAAGCTTTTTCGAGGCGAGCGACCACCGGTGGACGCGTGCCAAGTCTCTCGGCCACTTTGTTGCTCGAAAGCTGGCCGATTTTGGCCACGCGAATCGAAACGGGGCGTTCGTCCAACGTACACTGGAACGCGAACTTCTCTTCCTTCCTTACTTTTCGAATTTCGTTCTTCGATCGCAACTTACACGGCGAAAGAGAGACAAAGGCACCTGTCGTCGCTCGAGGAACACACAACGATGATAAACGTTCACGAATAGAAGGTAAAAGCGATATGGTTTACCTTGAAGGGTCAGAGGAGCAGTGTCGGTGTGTATTGGGAGCCTACGCGCCGAGGAGACTGCGCGAGCAACAGCCTCTCTGCCAGCAGACTCCTCGTTCCGGTGGTTATCGTCGCCGTCGGAGCTGGTGGTGGTGGTGGTGGTGATGGTAGCGACGCTACCGTTAAAAGCTTACCGTCACCCGGCTCGAATTAGACCGCCCTGAAATAGTCCGAGTTATTGCCGCCACTGTGAACCAGCCTGGATGCATACCTCGCTATCGCACGCGTCCTACGGGATGCAGTGTACGCGGTGCTTCCGCTATCGGTCTCTTCGTGTCCACGTTGCCTCACGTACTGTGAGCACCTGGTCGAACACACCGCATCAATGGAAAAGCGGTAGACAGTATCCGGGATTTTACGTTCCAGTAACTGCATTGATCATCATGTACCTGTGACCAGCTGCTTCTGCCGTTACGAACAGAGAATGCGGACGAAGAGAGTGAGCTTCGAGTTTCACCGGTTACGGGAACACCTGATGGTAATGTACTTTATTACAGGATTTCAGCGGTGATTACAAGGTTTGAGACTTGATTGCGCTTGAAAGTTAATCATAGGTTTAGTACTTTGAGGTGTTGGGTTCGCCAAACTGTTTTGTCTCTTTTTGAAAAGACCAAGATACCATAAGCTTATTATACCTTGTTATAAGACCAAGATCATTTAATCATCACTGACCATATAATGTTTAGTTGCATAGAACCTGGAGTATTCATGGGAATGTTTTTGAAATAATATTCCATATAAATTGTAACATCTATTGACAAAGTCATCATTCTTTGCTCAACCCTTTGTCAAGATGATTAAATTCAAGTAATCAAAGGCCATTTTGGTACCTACCTTTCTAGTCAAAGTTATTTTGAACTAATTTTGATGAGTATCTTTAATCTTATAAACTTTAACTCCTCTTCAACTCCTCAATTTATTTTTGTTTTAGTTTCTTCAAGACTGTAAAAATACCCTGAAACAGAAAAGGCAAATGAAGAATTTGAAACGAAGACTGGCAAGTATTAATTATTACGATGAATTCAACACAGACCTCCTAATAATATTTCATATTTAATATTCATGTTTCCTTCTTCTGGTAACCGATGTCTGATCACTGTCCTAATCTACTAACGTCCTCACTTGAGTTACCTGTAAAATCCAATTAACGTTATATATTAGTCAGCACGTTTAATTAATAAAGAATTCTTTAGAACTAATTGGAGGCCAGCCAATTAATTTATTTCATATTAGAAATGCATTTTACAACTTTCTAAAATACCATCTTATAAACTTCCAAAACCTCAAACTGTCAAATTTGTAACTTCTTAAGTTTCCAAATATTCAAAAGCCTCTTTACGTCCGATGTGGGTCATTGACACCATTAGCCAAACCAATTGACGAGTCTTATCCCAGCCAAAAATCTAAATTACGCAACAAGTAAAACACGACTGAACTTTTTTCAAATATTCCGTTCTAGACGTACGAGGAAGTACGAAAAAACCTCTGGTCGAGGCACGATCGTCATCGCTAATGCAGGCATCGAAGTCTCCCGCGTGCCATCGGACATGCCTCGCGATCCACGCTCACGTGTCCCGTCTCGTGTCGTCATCCGGGATCATCGATCGGCAATCTGCCGAAATAAAACGTCGAGACTCTCGTTTCGTTCCGAGCTACCTTTTCCTGGCTCAGCTGATCGCGAACACCTTAAGTCTCCGTTCATCTCCATCGACTCCGAGCCCCACTAGTCTTTCTCTTTCATATCCCCTCTCGAGACTGTTGTCCTCCTACCACCATACTGGAAATCACTTTCGAAGACCCGTTAACCTACTGGGGGCTTCAGTGTTCACGTTGTCTTCGTACCACCATGTTAGCATCGCAAGTGTGTCTGTAGTGCACCTTGGTTTGGAGATAATCATCCTCGAATGCTAACAATTCACCGTGACCGAAGGTACAGCTAACACACAAAACAACTTTCAGAAAGTTACAGAGTTAACTTAATCTATTTGTGTTATTCGACTGATACTTAGAGAGAGCCGATGCTAAGAGGTTTGCGAGAGAACTGACCAGTTCCTCCAGGGTCGAGGGACATCTTCAAGGATGAAGGGATGGTTCGACGCTTTTCGCATCGATGGAGGTCCAACGTTGTACAGCTACAGCAATCGCACTCCCGTCACCGGTGATGTTCCCCTGGTGATCGTGTTTGTGATATTCGGCACCATTTTCACGGCGTTCCTAGTCATATTTCCTGGCATACGAAAGGAGGTCAGCATTTCTTTAAGCGTAATCATGACAAAAGAATAATTGCGTTTCTTGCATCCTGTAGAGATTCAGCACGTTCCTCACGGTGACCTTGAGCCTCTTTGTCGGAGCGTCGATTCAAGGTTCGTACGGTCCACTTTAGCACAATTAACTGACTTCTGAGGAGCAGAGAATGAGGTGACACGTTTATGATTGCAGTCGCACAGTATGGATCCTCTTGGCATACCAGCTCCGCCACCATCGTCAGCACGTATAGCGCGTTCTCTAGACACAAAGCGGTCGCTGAAATTGGGGGATACATTGGACTGATGCATATAAATATTACTTACAAACGTGAGTCACTCGAGGAATGTTCTTTAGTGATAGTACTGTTTGTCCGAAATTAGTACTTCAAGGTTAACATGAAGGAACACATTGTTTAATGTACATGGAGATCTATAATGTAATATATGGTGTCTATAACGTAGGACTACAGTCTCTAGCTATATTATACAGTTAATAGTTTTAATAATCACTGCATTTCTACCTGAATTAATCAAAACCCATTTACAAATCTAGTGCTACCCAGCAGCGAAAATCCAATGGACGACGTAGAGTACAACGAGCGATTCTGGTGGAGAAGTACAGGAGAAATGACCAGCGCCTTCAAACAAGCCCTTAACCAAGGTGCACCATTTCCTATCGTTTCCCTAGCTGAGTACTTCAGTCTCCATCAAGAAGGTTTCTCCTGGGGAAGCAAGTACCGACAGGCTGGATATTACGCATCGCTCATACTCTGGTATGTCACAGAATCGCTTTAATATTGAGTCATTACTTGTTCATTTAATAGCTTGACTTTGTATCTTTCTATTAGTCGATTAATCTCTTCTGTAGGACATCCTTTGCCTCCTGGATTATGATGAACCTGCTACTGGTAGTTGTGCCACGGTACGGAGCGTATGGAATGATCTTCACCGGTATTTGTATGCTGATAACGAACCTGACTTATTGGGTTCTTCTACCTTGTGAGCCACTGATAGCTCATGTGGATGGATCGATTCTTGCTTTTGACTTGGGATGGAATTATTGGCTGGTTCTGTTAGCTGGTTTGTATACTTTTGTTCGTAGTTAATTAGGATTTTTGTCTGGAGTGAATCAGGAGATCTCTTCTAGGTATCGGATGCTTATTCGCTGGAGCGGTGATCACGGCCATCGACATGATTTTTCCTCATCAGTTCTCCACTATACTGGAGGTCGATTACGATACACCATACGACAGGCACGTTATCATAGAGGAGAGTTTCGACACGAGGAACATCAGGCGGAGGTTACCTAAAATTGAGGATTCGTTTGGTGATCGCATAATAAGGTTTCGTCTTAATTCATTCACGCTGTTTGTTGAATGAATTGAGGATGGGATATCGAGTGTCATTAAACGACGAATCTTTTGATCGTTTCAGTCAACTGTCGTCGAAGTTACAGAGCAGACACGACGCTAAAGAAGACACGCAAGGTGTTATTAATCGAGGCTACACGTCGCACGAGTCTTCCGACTTTCAACACGACAGCCACGAGGACTCGTCGAAAAACAACTGGTCTTATCCATTCCCGTCGTCTTCGCGAAGAACTATGAGCGGTTGACTTTTGTTATTTATCAATTGTTAGTAAATTCTTTAACACTTAAATAATTTTTACTGTTATTTTAACCCTAGAACTCCTGCGGGAGAGGAAATGTCTGTTTTATAGATTAACTAGAAATGAAGGATAATAAAAAAATATTTTTATTGTCCGTAAAATGGAGGAGGATCGTCCTAGGAGTCCTAGGGTTGCTACCTCAAAATTAATTTATTAACGCTTTGTATCGAAAATTGGAGGCAAAAATGATTCTCTTCGTGGTCATAAATAAGAAATATAATAATCGTTATAAATAAGGGATGCGCGTACACGCATAAATATGTACACTCGACAGAATTCCATGAGATTCATGATAGAGTCCATCGTTCTTCTTCTCCGTCGATCAGACTAGCCAAAGTTTTCGAAATGATGAATGAAATACGGCAAACGACGACCCTTGTTCACTTCGTCGCAAGATGACATCACGCTCTTCGTTAGTGGGCGTGGTCCGCAGCTAAATACTCCTATTTTACTGACCTGTAAACATCCGTAACCATTTAATCCTGGCTCCGACCGACTCAACAGAAATAATCCAACATTTTGCAAGAACTCACGTAGCTATGTTTCTTCTGAACAAACTTTAAGAAGGAAGTCATGTCGGGTCGACCAAAGTGATTGATGGCTTTCAGCCCAGTGAAAATGCTTTTCTTGGATAGCCTCTGGAAATGATTCTCGCAGATGTACTGTAACAGACACAGTTCCAATTTAGATGGACAATTATAAATAACAATGATGGATAAGTTAAATAAGGACACTCCTGTTACCTAGATGAATGCTACTCATAGATACCTATCAAAGATAAATATACAACTTACCAACATAGTAGTACGTAAGTCGAACTTGTGAAAGAATTGCGTGATAAATATATGAATTTCTAAAACGTCCGTAACATCCTTCCTCTCCACGTCCCTGAGTACGTCGATGAACCACTCGAAATGTTTGTGTGAGGGACAAATCCACAAGAAATAAACCTACAATATAGGAATCTGATAAGACTGCAATTAAATGAACCTAACCATAGGCTTTAGAACAAGTACCTTTTTACAAGCAACCCCTGAATATCTGTTGGTTGAAGTTCCAAAAACGAGGTCGTTGAGCATGGACGCATAAGGAGTGACTCCAATACCACCGCCGACCATAACGGCAACTTCAAACTTGTACCAGTCTTGATTGCCTCCTCCGAATGGTCCTTCTATTCTAATTTTCGGGTGCTCGTCTTCTGGGTTATAGTTGCAAGGATCAAAGTAATTGCGCAGTTTCCAGGTCCATGGTCCTTGCGCTTTGATGTGACACGACAGGAAGTTCTCGTGTGGTGCCGAGGTTAGGGTGAACGAATGGAACTCGTTGGACCTGAAGGCGGTACACGAGATACGCACCCACTGTCCGGATAGATACTTTAAATTGGGAGGTCTGTAGAATTTGATTTTGATGACGTCTGATGGTAACAGCTCTGTTTCGATGATGTCTAACGCCATGTACTTGGTTCGAAGACTCACCACCTAAAAGTGTGTTAATTATTGGCTTGATGCTATTATTAAGACTAAGCTGTTATTGTCTAAGATCACTAATTTATTGACATTAATATTTAATGTCAAAGTTAGATGTTTACCTTGTCAAGGGAGTAAATGATGGCGGGGCCAACAAAGAATATCCAGAACCTCGGTGAACCCGTTAAACGAGCTAATCCGTGAATCAGACACAGCGCATACAACACGACGTACAAACTGTGAGTCGACCAGAAAAATTTGTATGCCTTTTGACGGATAGTAGGGTGAGCGAAGACGAAGATTATCGTCATCACGACGAACAGAAGGATTCCAGTTAAACCTATAAAGAATTAGTCTGATTTCAAACAACTTGAACGAAACCACAAATTATGCAAGATGATTTACACTATCTTAATGACTCGTCATTTAAAAGCTAATCAATCTATAAAAAGTCTAATGCATTCTACAATCACCTGTCACGGTCCTAAAAAGCCAAAATGAGATCGTCAAACGAGCATCGCTGGGAAAGCTGATCTCGCTAGTCAAACATCGAAGATGAGCAAGTGGTTGCGTTGAAATGTGATAAAAATTGACCATGTGACCCACTGTATGTAAAACGGAAAAGAACAGCGCGGTGCACGCGGCAATTTTATGGAACTGTATGTGAGAGTCCAAAGGAATATACTGTTGAATGGAGAATTCTTTGAGTTTGGTTAACAGGTTACGAGACATCGTTAAGAGGAGTAGACTGTAGCAAAAAGACAGGGCAGCTGCAGATCCTCTGGTTATGGCAATTCCAACTCCCATTATGTGTCTCAGATCCGTGTGTTCGGCCATAAATGAATAATCTACAATTAGAATAACTCTTAATTACTTGACTCTTGGAATTGAATAAAAAAGAACTGTACGTACAGATAAATCTCTCAACGAAGAGAGCAATAGTGGTGACGTAAAACACGAACAGGTAAAATATATTCTGTCGATTTTCCTCGAGGAATGTGGACACAGCGTCCCACTGCTTGCGTGCCCAACTCTTCGAGTCCTCAGGAGGAAGTGTATCGATATGGAAACCCGTCATGCGAGCCACATTCGTCGATGTGTCGAGGAAATTTTGCTTCGCACCTTTGCAATCGAGACCGATCGCCACGAAATCGCCTTTGTATTCTTTCATCATCAACTTGAAGTCGTTGTAGGTCAAGTAGTCTTTCCTTTCTAGGCCAGCATCCTGAAAGACATCATGCTCAACGTCTGCATTATATCGTGATTATTATTGTAATTACTTGGAACATTCCGTCGATCAACTCCGTGACGTGATCGTCGGACAGACTGGTCGTTCGCGCGATTTCCACTAAAGATCTAAGCATCTCTGATAATTCTTCTTTGTCAATCACTCCGTTGCTGTCCTTGTCACACATGTCGAATATTATTCTGAGTTTATCCTCGGTCTTCCCTCGAGAGAACAGCAGAACGGTGTCTAAGAATTCCTAAATACAAATGTAATATTTATTACTGGATCCCTTAGGGATGTTCAAAGTGTGGGTATAGCAAGTTGAAGAATAATAAATTAAAGCAGACTTTTGTCATTTTAAAATAGTAGAACCCACACCTGAAACGAAATACGTCCATCACGATCTTTGTCGACGATGTTGAACATTTTTTTCACGAAAACCGCATCTGCCCGCATGCCGAGGGCACTGGCGAACTCGCTTTTAGAAAGCGAGGTTCTCATCACGGTGACCACTTCACCGCTGTCGCTATCTTCTGATCGTCGTCGCCTTTCACCAGGTCGTAGACCGAACGTCAAAGCATAAGCTTCCCTAAAAAACTGTCGTAACGAAGAAAAAGTAGCGTTACATAGGTGGACAGACAGGAAGACCATTTAACATCCTTAAAAGGCAAGTTAATGGAAATCAGCTCGACATAAAGGAGCAAAGGGAAAAGACCTGCTCGAGTTTCTTCTGGCGTCGCTCCTTCGTTTCCGCCTTTGCTAGCATAATGTCTCGCCCCACTTGGGACATTGTGAAATGCTTCTTATGGGATGCCAGAAATGCTTCCAATTTCGCAATAAACTTTCTACGTGAAGCCAGGGAATCCAGTTCAAGGACAAGGTCGTAGTCTCGAGGTATTCGTAACAGTACCAACGCCTTTCGATGCCCATTCTCGTTCTCCTAAAAGACACAGTTATTAATTCTATTGCCGTAGACTCTTGGTCATGGAGGTCAGAACTCTGCGCATTGAGCTCTGAGGTTAACCGTGCAAATCTTTATAATTAAAAGCAACACTATTATTTTGCTAATCTATAATTGATGTAGTTGTACAAATATGAGGGTCAAATAGAATTCTATTGTACGTATTTAATGATATGCTAAACGGATATCGTTCTGCTTGTTAATCTTGAAAGCCAAAGATAATAACTCGTCCTTACAATTACCGTATTGCATCTGTTCGTATTGCACAAGAGACGTAACGCAAACTAGTCGAAGCTAATTAAAGGATCGCAACCAAAAATAATGAACAAAGGATCAGAAACGTTCGTAGACGACGATCATTTCGAACGGCATAATTTCATCGTATGAAGCAAGTCTATTTTTCGCCGTTCACGAAAGCGTGGAATTACAGGTTTCGACGTTGAACGGGTCCGCTGGATTTGGTTAATTCGAAAAGAACCAGTCGCAGGAATTTTCACGTGTTCGTTTTCCCTTTGTGAGCACGGGGTTGTGCAACGATCGGGTTCCGTTCGTGATTTCTTCGTCAGATTCCCTGGCGAAATTTCACAAAACGTACAAGCATGAAGGATCGTTGCGGCAATCACCTGAGACTCCTCCATGGCAACGGTGTTCACATCGTTGAAATCGAACGTGCGTAGTTTCTCCCCTTTACGATCGACGATGTGCAGAGCGGCTTCCGGGCCGAATTTCACCTTGACCAACCGACGATGGTTCGCGTGCAGCCATTCTCGTACGACCATCTTATCCACGCAGATCTTGCCATCGCTGCGCTTTTGTATCGCCTCTTGAAGGATCTTCAGGCGTCTTCTTCGTCGGTTTTGTAGCTTGACTAATCCGTAGCCGGCCCCGGCACACAGGATGGGCACGAAACCCAGAAAGATGCAGGCGTATATGTACACCAGCTCGCTTCCCTGTAAAAATACGACGTTACTTTTACCATTCCAAATGATATTATTAATTAATAATCACCTCGAAATAGTCGTAACGTTGCAGTGGAATGCATGATTCTAACATGGTAGAATTCAACTGGTACGGTTGAGGGCACGGATCTCCCTCTTCCCAGGTGAACACATTTCTCTGGATAGCATCCGGCGGTATTCCAGTCGCGTTGACTATTACGTCCCACAAGGTAACGCGACGAATCTCCTCGATTTCGCTTTTCGTGAAAATTCTGTGGAACATTAATAGAGTTACCTCTGGATCTTTATCACTCAGCAGTTAAAATGAGCTTCCTTACCCAGTCTCCGTGTTCTCGAACCAGAACCTATCCGAGTCTCTCAAACGAAGGAACTGTTCCTTAATCACCGCCGAGAACAGTTCACCTGGACCAGCACTAGACTCTAACATACCCCCAACGTACACGTCCACGTTATTCAAATTATTCGAGTGTATCTCTACTAATGTCCGCAAGAGTGACGGGTTCTTGTTGAACAATTCTGGGTTGATTTCGTTCCACGTTTTTCTGCGAGGTAACTTGAAGTGTGCTCTGGCAGTGTTGTAGTCTGGAAGACCATTGTCTCTTCCTCGCATGATGTTGAGGGCGCCTAGATCTCTGCGGGAGAATTCCATGGGCCCGTAGAGGTTGTTCCTGATGTCGGTGCCGAGGAGGTTGTCTTCTTTCTCGCATAACTGGGAACTCATACCCATGATTAACTCCTCGATCGTGCTGTTGGTTAGCACTTCCTGTGAAAGGTTGTTGGAAGGTTATAATTATTGAACATATTGAAGCTAGCTTTAAGTAGGTAAGTACTAACGTGCCCTCAATATTCAGATTGGCTTTCATAATATGAAAAGTATAAAAGATAGATTATCTCATATTGAAAATAGAAATCTTTTAAGTATTCAAATGTTCAAAGACTTAATTGTCAAATATTAAACTACTGAAAAGCTTCTCAACTTTCTCAACTAGTTCTCAACTTTCAAATTTCTACATTTCCAAATACTCAACTTGTCAAACTGTCAATTTGATTGATACACAAATGCAATTACCTATATTTAGTCTAAGACATTGGCATTATTAGCTACGGTCTACAAGCCAAGGTACACTAATGGCTCTATAATCCTCGCCAATTTCAAACATTATAATAAACTTACAAACTAAACAATACATATCTTGATGAACTTGTAAATTTAGTTACAAAACATTCACTTTCGCTCACATTCGAGTCCCACCAGGTGGAACAAAGTCGTATCGCTGCTTGATCGGTATTGGTTCTCCTGTATTCACAATTTTCATCGCGACGATATATACCAGGCGGTATCAGAGTGTGTCCGTATCGGAAAGCGGCGCTTTGGAATATGTGACTGATTCCTGGGTGTAGGTCCGACTTGTAGCCAGTGTAAGGAGGAATATCTTCGTTCAGAAGTACAGGAATGTACTCGTACAAAATAATGTTCTGCAAGGAAAGAAAATAAGAAAGTTTAAAGATTGGTGTTATGAACTTTGTATCAATTTTCCTAAATAGCACAAAATTAGTGTGTGTTCAGTTACGTTGACAGTATACAATTACAGGGGAATAATATAGCATTACGTGCTACGACAACAATGAGATGATAGCTTATACATATATTGTGTGAAGGAGAGATACATTTATGTTGGAGTAATAGGAGGAGAGTAGGAAGAGACTGAGAAGATAAATGCTGGAGAAATTTGACAGTATAGAAAGTCTTAAGGATACACAATTTGAAAATCTGAAAATTTAAAAGTTTACATAATATTATATCAATTTTTTTACCTGAAGAGTGCCTATAACCAATCGTCGAGCTTTCTGAAAGATGTCTTCGTCAGACATGTTTGGATTTTCCTGTTGTATATGAGCTGCAAGAACGTTGTGCCATCGGTAAAACAATATTCCCAATGCGAGCAACGGTGGGTGTTGATTTGTTCGTGGATCTCCAAGAACTGAAAAAATTAATGAATTAGTATTTATAGAAAATCGAATAGTAATTTTTTACTGAACATCGAATATGAACTTACGATAAAGACGTTCAGGGCTGAGCATTCTCATCACGTGCGGCACAGCATGATTAAAAAGTGGAGCACGCATGGTGTTTCTCACAGGAAATTTCCTCGTGGGTTCCATGAGGAGGCTGCCATTCTTGAAGGATCTCATAGTGTTCGCCCATGCTTCGCTGCTCGAATAAATGAAGCTACCGTCGATCCAGCTCGTCACTTTGTTTATCTGCAACCTCACGTATTCAGAGCTACTTTTCACGACTTATTTCCCAGATTTAAAGAAAATCGTCTAATTAACCGTTCGAAATTAGGAGAGAGATCGCGTAACGCGACACAACAGTTCTGTTTACAATTGGGATTCAGATAGGAGTCCTTAGTCGGACAGAAATTTCTCATGGGAGCATTCGATGCACCTTATTTAGCAACGCAATTATGATATACGTTGAAAGAAAAAACGTAAGACGCCTTATAGGCGGCTTAATGACTCCTACTTTCCCCGTCATTAACAATAACGCTTACGCCTGTTCCATGTACGAGAAGATTGCGCAGATTCCTCTTTTTCTTTTCTTTTTTATTAATCGCGTCGAATAATAAACGTGGATACTTTCAATCTTGAATACTCGACAGATATCTTTGTTGAGGACAGATTAATCTAACAATACATTATTTAAAAAGATTACAGAATGGTTTTGAATGGCGTCTACGACGTAATACAATTTTCAGAAAAATCAATTTTAATAACGTTTCGAAACATTAATGACTCAGCGTCACGGTTTGCTATGCTTTTCAGGATCTCTCTATATATCGGATTTCAATGTCTGCAACCTCAATGACGAACGATTAAAACCGGACACGAAAATTCAATGACGAATCTCAATGCTAGTCATTGAACGTCATCGACCACACCCCGAGGTGAAGGGGTAACTTCAGGGTCTTATATTTGATACTTTTGTACTAGTTACAACATGTAAACAATTATTTCTTCAACATTAATCTTTCAACTCATATCATTTATACACTTCTTTACTGTGTTATGCTCTCTATAGTACAAACAATGCAAGACGCACCACGTGCGTCTTAAATTACACCGAACAAATTGTACAGGACAGTGTATAATCGATTCTAGTGAATGATATAAGTCATATACGATGCATCAATGCATAGATAATGTAAGAGGCATAAGAAGCATTGTGACAGAGTACAGGACGCATCAGGTGCGTCATTACAGAGTACAACGTTAGAGAGTACATAACGCATAAGATGTGTTATTACAAAGTATAGGACGCATAAGGTATGTCATTACAGAGTTTAGAACGCGTAAGATGCGTTGTTAGAGTCCGCAGGATGCGCAAGGTGCGCCGTTACAGAGTATAGGACGCATGTGTGTCGTAACATACTATAAGACGCATAAGGTGCGTCAGACGGATTGCAATTCACATAAGATGTTTAACTACAAAGTATTGGACGCATTAGATGCGTTGTTAGAAAGTATAGTACGTACAAAATACGTCGTTACTGAATGTTGAATACATAGGGTGCGTTGTTACATAGTGACGCATATGGTGCGTCACCTATTATACGTACAAGACACATAAGGTGCGTCATTAATTACACTATACAAGACACATAAGGTGCGTCATTTCTTACATAAATCTGTACAAGACGCACATGATGCATTGCCAATTATACCATACAAGACACAGCCGTTACATAGTGACGCATATGGTGCGTCACCAATTATACAATACAAGACACATAAGGTGCGTCATTGCTTATACATGTAAATTCGTACAAGACGCACATGATGTGTCATCAGTACATCATGTTAATACAAAAGTATCAAGAAAAATTGAGAAAGAAATTATACTATACAAGACGCATAAGTTGCGTCATTGCTTATACATGTAAATTCGTACAAGACGCACATGATGCGTCATCAGTACATCATGTTAATACAAAAGTATTAAGAAAAATTGAGAAAGAAATTATACTATACAAGACGCATAAGTTGCGTCATTGCTTATACATGTAAATTCGTACAAGACGCACATGATGCGTCATCAGTACATCATGTTAATACAAAAGTATTAAGAAAAATTGAGAAAGAAATTATACTATACAAGACGCATAAGTTGCGTCATTGCTTATACATGTAAATTCGTACAAGACGCACATGATGCGTCATCAGAACATCGTGTTAATACAAAAGTATCAAGAAAAATTGAGAAAGAAATTATACTCTACAAGACGCATAAGTTGCGTCATTGCTTATACATGTAAATTCGTACAAGACGCACATGATGCGTCATCAGTACATCATGTTAATACAAAAGTATTAAGAAAAACTGAGAAGTTAATTATACTATACAAGACGCATAAGGTGCGTCATTGCTTACATAAATCCGTACAAGACGCACATGATGCGTCATCACAATATCATGTTAATACAAATGTGTTAAAAAAAAATGAGAAGAAAAACAAGGAATTACCTGTTCCCGAGGACTGTTAGGGCTCCGTCCAGTTTGCCGATCGTAATCCGCCCGACGGAAGGGAATGTACTTGTTACCTTGGCACTCCTTGTCGAAAACCGGATCGCACTTATCCACATCGATCCGATGATACTCTATCGGGCAGCCGCTTTCGCTGGCCATGATTATTTCTGACGTGACCAGTTGCCCTGAAAATGTTTCCGTCTACGCTGGTGAAGACGGTTCCTTCAAGGAAGCGTGCATACGCGACCATGCAACCAACGACCGGTTCTCGAATCACTTTTCCCTGAATCCGTTTCCCGTTGGGTGGAACGACAATCGGACACGTATGGAATTTAGGGAACCGTCCCAGTTTTTACTTTCTTCTTTCAGAATCTGACACGCTTTCCTCGCCGTGCGCTCATTCCATCGTCAAATTTCGTCGGCTCGTGTTTCACGAAACAGGAACGAAAGCGGATCATTCGAAAGTGTTCACGCTATTTCGAATTATCGGAGCATCGTTTGACTTTATTTTTTATTACAGGGTTCTTTGATTGTTCGACCTTACAAAGGTACTGGAGGATTTTATTAAATTTTGAGACATTGTCACGGTGATCAAAGAATAAACTTTGCATCAAGAATTTAGGAATTGTCAATGTTACAAATTTTTGAATTTTGTTAAATTGTGAAGTTAATTCTTAAATTAAGGTTACTTTCTTTACATCGGTATAATTCTTCATCGGTGTTATTCTGTATTTTACAATTTCATAACACCTTTTTCATTGCCAATAACAGCGATTACAAAAAAAATAAGAGCATCATAATACACGCTTTCTCGGCAAGAAAAAGTTAATGGAGGTGAGTAGTCGGATTCCCAATTATTCGGAACAGCGTGAACTAAATAAGGTGTGTGTCTGTGTGGAACATTTTACGACGAAAAGTGGATCAAAAGGTTCTCGCAGTACTCGTTTCTATTCCGATACCCAGACACCTTGTCGTTTACGCAACAAACGTAATATAGATATTCGAATGTACCGTCACGGTAATTTCTTCGCTTCGTAATCCACCGTTCTATCCTGCGATTATCAGATTGATCGTCGATAGATGTAAATGAAGATTTCGCGATAAATCAAACACGCGTACGCAACGAACATCAGAAATCAATTTTCTCCAAAAGAAATCATCGCTGTATTCTAATTTTCATAATCGTCGCTGTTATTATCTTACATTCCCTTTTTATTACTAAAATTGCCGCACCTTGGGAAATCGAGATGGTAATATGCGAAATTGATCCTCGTGAATTGCGCGAGAGAAATTACATGACGCATCGCAGTTTTTCAGTTCCTTTGTTAAAGCACTAATTAGACCAACATTTTGGATCTCTTTCGGATTTGAATCATCGTACACGCAAGACTATTAAGAAAACAAATGTGAATAATGCCTTATAAATTTAACTCTGCATGACAAAACAATTTTTTGCACCTGTCATATTTTATAGCATTTACAAGAGAATAAAAAAGGAAGATATCATAAATTATTGTAAAATGTTACTTTTAATTTTATGCAATACTGATACTACTTAGACTCTATCCTCTATTTTTGTATTAATTATTTCAATGTATAAAGTTGTAACTATTGGACATTAAAAACACTAATATCTGTGACCTAACCTAACCATAATTTTATCTAATTACAGTTCACAAATATTGATAAAGTTGTATAATATTTTGCTTCACAATAATTCACATTTACCTAACTGACCTAACAATAACTTTATCAAATTACAGTTCACAAATATTTGTAAAGTTATAAATAATATTGTAAATAATATTGTGCTTCAGTTATAAATGATTCACATTTACCTAACTGATCTAACAATAATTTCATCAAATTACAGTTCACAAATATTTGTAAAGTTACAAATAATATTGTAAATAATATTTTGCTTCAGTTATAAATGATTCACATTTACCTAGCTGACCTAACAATAATTTCATCAAATTACAGTTCACAAATATTTGTAAAGTTATAAATAATATTGTAAATAATATTTTGCTTCAGTTATAAATGATACACATTTACCTAACTGATCTAACAATAATTTCATCAAATTACAGTTCACAAATATTTGTAAAGTTATAAATAATATTGTAAATAATATTTTGCTTCAGTTATAAATGATTCACATTTACCTAACTGACCTAACAATAATTTTATCAAATTACAGTTCACAAATATTTGTAAAGTTATGATATTGTAAATAATATTTTGCTTCAGTTATAAATGATTCACATTTGCTTTCCATCATGCAATTTTTCCTTGTATAAATCAATTGTGTATCCGTGTTTGTTCCTCTTAGCGAGATAAACGACGAGCAATTTGACATCGAACGAGTCCATCGACAGCGCCAAATTGGATCTCCTCCAAATTTCAATTTTATTTTCGCCTCGTGATCCGTGAACCGTGTACTTGAACCGGTCGCTCGTGCAAAAAGTTGAATGAATATTAACGCTTTAATGGATCGTGTCCCGTTCTTCATAACAAACGAAGCGGAAAGATTGACAACAATTACAAATCGTCGAAACAAAGTTTTGAACACGATAAGCTACAGTTAGATGTGTTTCTCAGAGTAATTAACGAATCTCTAACGCATAAAACCTGAAACAGGAATTAATTAAGGATCAACGAATTCTGGATAAAATCGATTCACGTAACACGAATAATTATCTCGACGAGAACGTTCAGAGTGCACGTTAATTACCGTGAGCGGTGTTTTCAGAATATTAATCATGATTCTCACCGAAAAAAGCGAACAACGCTGTTCTGTTCTTCACCGAAGGAATACCGTCATCACCTTGCATGAACAATTGACTTAATTTCCTTGGTGAAGGTCTGTCTTGTCCTGCCAGCATGTACACCCCATCGGAATAGGCTGCTGGCATCTTTCGTATCAGCCTGCTGTCTATGGAGGTACAAAATGCATTACCAATGATTGAAAGCAGAAAAATTAAGTGTGGTGCAATTTAGGCTTATTTTAATTCAAAGAAAAATTAGGGAAAGCTATGTACCATCACTCTACTTATTTACATTATATTACTATGTTAATAGAAGGTTTTATAATACATTTTCTTAGGTTCTTTCTGGGTTCTCACTAGGAGCTTTTATAATCTTTCTAGGGTCTTAGGTTTTCATTAAAACTTTCCATGGTCCTACATTCTCTCTTAAACTCTCTCTGAAGATTCTCTCTTACACCTTACATTTTTCTTAGGTTCTCTCTACATTCTTTCTAGGTCATCCTTAGATTACTCTCTTTGAGTTCTTTCTAGAGAAATTAATTTCTCCTAATTTCTACCTCTTTAAACTAAAAAAGCCTACATTGCACCTGAGTCACACAAATTAGTCTATTTGTTAAAACAAGAAGTACAAAAGTAATTCTAGAACAGTAATATGGTGTCATTCAGTTTGAACTTAAATTAAACTTTAAATTATGCTAAGCAAATATATTTCATACTGTAGATCACTTGAATCTTTATAAACAACTTTATCTAAACCCAAGTAATTATCAAAATTGTAATAATTACAATTATAAACATTATATATCACTGACATCATAAATGACACTCCATTACTGTTTGTACATACTAAAATATAAAACAATTTGAAGATGAATATTCTTACAAAATTACAGTTTGTTTACTTATATTCTATATGAAACGTGTCGACGAACATTATAGTGAACTCCAATTTAAACAATCTTTATGCTTGTATTTTCTGTTACAGTAAAACAGTAAAGTTTGAAAGTTTCCTTTCTTCTAACAGTAGCCGTTCGTGGTTTCAAACTGTTTGCAGACCTTGTTCACAGACGTCTAATTACCCTATTCTTATTGTTCAAACGGCGAGCACAATCTGGTGGAAATGTTTGTGCAAGAGATTAGTACCTGGTTAAAAGGGTTGATAGTAACTTTGTCCCTTTGCAACATCTCTATTGTTCTATTGTAGAATATGAAATAAGATATTCAAATGAGTTATTTACATTTCACTAAAAACTTGATATATGGCTTGAATAAAAACTTGACACAATATGCTAATAGATATGTTTTCTGAACTATCATAAATCATACAATTATTGAAAATATTCATTTTGCAGTGATTAACAACACTAATGACATTAAAGTAATACTAAAAAAACCTCATCGATAACTTCAAAGTCTCAGAAACAATTTCAACAATGTATTAATAGATGTACATTTCTTTGAACATTTCTTTCTGATACAATTCAAAGAATGTATTACATTTCCTGATCTATGAACATTGCAGTTAAAAGAAAAGTAGTATTACATCAGAAAAAAGTTTCAAGCAACTCAGATAGAAAGTTATTACAAAAATGTACAAGATATTTTCAAAAGAAAGAGAACAGACTTCAGTGTGTACATCTAATAACAATTAAAAATAAAGCATGACCAAGTTGTAATTAAGATTGCGGTATACGATTACAAGTACGTATTAGCAGAATCGGGAGAGACCGCAATTTTCAAGTTTAAATAACCATAACATTTCTGTCCTCACAACTGATTATGTCTTTCACGCGACCAGCCTTTTTGCCGCTCCTTTTATTGCGGCTGTATTGAAACAAAATAGCGACTTTTTTTCGCCTTTCACTCTTCACCAGATTGGTTTGCACGTTATTGCAATTCGAGCTACATCACAATGCCAAGAGGACTCGCAACAATTTGTGGCAACCGATAGCCGTTTCGTTCATATCATTGCTTTCGAAATCTTCATTGCAAACAAAATGTAACTTCATTTCACCATACTAGACCTAAATATCAATCAAGTATTCAAACGATTAGATTGCTTTACACAATTATACATTCTGTTTATTGAAAACTGATAACTTACTCTAAATCGCTATTAGAATCTAATTTTTTAGACTTATTAGCAGTTCTGAAGTAATTCTATCTGAGTGAAAATTGATACAAAGCTGATAGCTTCAGATATGTGAATAAAGCCTCAATCGTTCACTTATGCTCGTCGACAGGGAGTTTATGAGACAAGGTATGCATAATAATCTCGCAGTGCCGTCGTTAGAATTCTAGAAGCCCTAAGAGCTTAATTAAGTAGTTATGATAGTCGTGATATCAAATGTGTTGAAAGAACAATATCCGGTGATATAACGCAGAGTAATACAGAGTTGAGATTCGAACACGTGGTAGCTCAATGTGTAGACGCTCTGCGTGAAGTACAATGAATTGCAATTTCAATGTGTAAAGTACAAGTAGCAATTTCTGATCTACTGACGAGTAGCAATTTGATGACCTAACACGTGACAATACGTAGAGACTGCATACGTGGTAATATAATGTGTAGACATTATAATAGGGAGCAAAGCAACGCGAGATGCAACTTGTAGAAATATGTAGCAACATGTAGCAGTTCAAGTAGCAATATCTATCAACATGTAGCAGTACAAGTAGCAATATGTATCAACATGTAGCAGTACAAGTAGCAATATGTGTCAACATGTAGCAGCACAAGTAGCAATATGTGTCAACATGTAGCAGCACAAGTAACAATATCTATCAACATGTAGCAGCACAAGTAGCAGTATGTATCAACAAGTAGCAGTACAAGTAGCAGTATGTATCAACATGTAGCAGTACAAGTAGCAATATGTGTCAACATGTAGCAGCACAAGTAGCAATATGTATCGACATGTAGCAGTACAAGTAACAATATCTATCAACATGTAGCAGCACAAGTAGCAGTATGTATCAACATGTAGCAGTACAAGTAGCAATATGTATCAACATGTAGCAGTACAAGTAGCAATATGTGTCAACATGTAGCAGTACAAGTAGCAATATGTATCAACATGTAGCAGTACAAGTAGCAATATGTGTCAACATGTAGCAGTACAAGTAGCAATATGTATCAACATGTGGCAGTACAAGTAGCAATATGTATCAACATGTAGCAGTACAAGTAGCAGTACAAGTAACAGTATGTATCAACATGTAGCAGTACAAATAGCAGTATGTATCAACATGTAGCAGCACAAGTAACAATATGTATTAACATGTAGCAGCACAAGTAGCAATATGTAATGATCTAACGTGTGAAGATACAATACGCAATATAACAAATTTGCTATAAATATTTTTAATAGTATCAACGCTCAAGGCACCAGAAACTCTAACGACGATTCTGCGATTTAGAATAACTTGCCGATTGATCCCCAATCCGGATGAGCGAGGTTGTTGTACCATCCGTCGTATCTCTGTTTGTCGGCATGACTGTGCAGCACTCCTAAAACAAACAATTACAAAATGACTAAGGTTTTGCACCTCATAAACAAAAAACGCTATTATACATATAAATTGATAATGTTCTTACGCGCTCCTTTTTTACCGGAGCTATTAACTTTTTATACAATGATACTTATTTAAATTTGAAAGTGAAAACGTGAGTAGAAGATTCAAGGATAGCTCTCGTTCCTAGCCATTGATTAATTGAGTGTATCGACACAATGAGTTTTTGTACAATGCATTTACACTCGCTGATCTATTAGCACTTTCATAGAACAGACAGGATGATCTAGGCTAGAGAAAAAGTCGAGGTTGAACTCTGCATCCATCAATCATCGTGAATAATCGTGGAGCGATTGCAGTTCGCAGTTTTACTGGATCGTTAAACAATAATCATTATTCGGAAATTCTGCCAGGCGCATAAATAAGTTGGCTGGCAGAGATTCCGGCTGAGATATCCCAAACAGATCCGGCTATCGGTTCGGGATTTATGGCTGACGAGATCTTGCACTGGTTGCAAAGATATTATACATTAGATGTTTAAGAATCTAGTATTTGAATACTGCTTAATAGGGTTAAAGTTATTTAGAATAACGATGTGATCTTAATGAGTGGAAATATAATGTGTAGCGATTTTAATGTGTGGCGATTTAACGCGTGGCAATTTTAACGCGTGGTAATTTAACGCGTGGTAATTTAACGCGTGGTAATTTAACGCGTGGCGATTTAACGCGTGGTAATTTAACGCGTGGTAATTTAACGCGTGGTAATTTAACGCGTGGTAATTTAACGCGTGGCGATTTAACGCGTAACAATACAATACATTGCAATATAACACGTAAAAATCTAAACCTGACCCTTTCAGACAAAAACCTTAATTATAACAATTACCTACTTTATCAAAGTTACAAATATATAAGCAGTCAGAGTTAACACTCTCTGAAGCTTCTAATAAAAAGTAATACAAACATCCTTATCTAACACAGTTCATCGGTAAACTTATTTAGGTATAATATCCGTCGAGCCACAACCGTTATACGGCAGGTAACTCAGCATAGCAAGCAACCTGACATCGATATTCAATTAAAAGAGCGTCTTCCAGAGGACTGATAATATTCAAACAAAGCTTCATAAAAGAAGAAGAAAAAAGATTTCCATGACAAATGAAAAATATTTTGAGGAAATCATGGAACATCGTATTTTCACTTTTAATACACTTTCCTTGTTCATTTGAATGACAACATTGAGCTTGCAAATTTTGTAAAAGGAACACACTGAGTCAATAATTGAGATGTCAGATTTTGTAGATATAACATGCGATAGAATATGTAACAATTTAATGCATTTCGAAAGAAGTATTTAATGTATAGTGATAAGACGAGTAATTTTAACGAGCAATTAGCGCGTTGTAAAATAATGAGTAGAAATTTTTACGCGTAATAATACGATGCGTAGTGATTATAGTACATCGCAATTTCAATGAATGGCAACTTAACGCGTGTATTACAGTAGCGAGTTTAATGCGTGGCAATAGTGGGGTAATTCAACGCACAGAGATTACAACACGTAGAAATTGCAACGTGTAATAATACAACGTATATGTTACAATGCACAGAAATTTCAACACGTAAAGATGTCGACTGGCGATTTAATGCGTGGCAATATAAGAGACATCAATGCACGATGATACGGGTAGCGATACAACGCGTTGCAGTTTCAACGCCAGGCGATTTTACGCGTGGTAATATAACACAGCGATACTGCATGTAGCAATACAACGCGAAGGAGTCTCAGCGCAAGGCGATCTAACGCGTGGTAATACAATACGTAGAGATTTCAATGCATGGTAATAGAACGTATCGTAATTTCAATGCACGGTAATAAAAGACATAACGATTTTAACGCACTGTTGTACAACGCATAGTTATTATAACGAGTGGTAATATATCGTGCAAAAATTTCCACTCATGGCAATACAACGCATGGTGATCTACCGCATGTCTTCACTTTCATTATTTCGAACGGTTAAGAGAATCGCGCGCTGGCAATAGCGTACCGGTTCCAGCAGGCAGGACGATCCAAATCAGCCAGATCAGCGAGTAGAGTAGCGGCGAGTATCCCCTCGGTGGTCGTCGTCTGATCATCGTCACCACAGAACCAACTCACACCCTAGCATTTCTTCTCCACAAATCTATCGTTCTCGAACGCTGTTTGGTTTCAGCAGGCGGATCACTCGCGGATGTCAAACGTCCGGTTCAATGGCAAGAGCGCATATTGCCTCGTCGAGAGGTCTTTTCGGAAGGCACACCGGATGACAAAGAAGAAAATTCGCCACGATGACAACGGACAGCGAGGATCGACGCGTTGGCGAAGGAAGGAACGTACGACACTCGGTTACCGGCCAAACGACAGAGACAACACGTGCGACACGGCCGAAAGAAAAAGAATCGAGGCCCGTTCGCTGCTCAGGGTATGCCTCGTGTCTGCCTGTCCGATCCAGGATTCCCCCCACCGCCTCGAACCACGGGAACGGTGAACGAGGGTATACCTGGTACTCGAGTGGTTTGGGCCAAGAGCGCTCGGTTGTTGGCTGTGTCGTGTACAGCCGTTCTTGGCTACGCGGTGAAAGTCGCCGGCCTATTTGTTTCGTTACCGCGAACGCACCTCGCTCTGTCTCTCTTTCTCTCTCTCGCGGCTGTTCTGCCTTTGCCGCTCTCCTCCTCCTCATCCTCCCTCTTCGTCGTTCGTTCATATTCGCGCACATCGCGACGTAGCGGCGACGTCACCGCAGGCGCAGGCCTAGTTTTCGAGTCCGCGGCACCGATTACCCAAGGCGAAACCTCTCTCGGTTCTCCGACCTGGAGTTTCAAGGTCGTCGCCTGCCGAACCGAGTCCCGACGACGACTTCTCCATCGGGACCTTACACGCAGACCCCTTTGAGATGTCCCTGCTGCAGCCTGAAACTGTGAGAAGCGGATGAGAGGAGGTAACCTTGACACGAGGAACTACTGCGTTACAGAGAGGTGTTTCTGAAGTATATTGCTTGGAATGTTTGATGGTGGATACCGTGTTTGATCCTTCAGGGGAAAGGAAGGCTAAAGATGGTTGGTAGATTTTAGGGGATGTCTTGGTAAATTGGAAATTGCTTCCTTCTTAATAAATTATCTGGATGCATCTTGCCTATAACAGTTTGATAAAATGCGATATCAGTCGACTATCGGTATTTATGCATTCATGATATATCGAGGTCTGCGAAATGTAAATAAGCCATGTAATGTATGGAATCCACACCCTGGATTAAATACTTTACAAACTGTAATATGTCAGAAATGCATAAACATCTATCTATTATAAATATCAGCAACATTTTTTATACTTGTTCAATATATGCCTTTGTATCAACTTCACCCATCTTTGGGTGACCTGTGCTCGACGTCAGCTTCATTTTGGTAACCTTGCGGATACCGGTAGAGCCTACGTGACTAAGAGGCCGTTGACAGCAGTACTGGATATTAGTATACGTCAGAGTTACATTGGTGGAAAATATATAAACCTAATTAGCTACAATGTATAACACATCATTACTGAATCTGCAGTTAATACTCAGAATATTCAGTTTTTGAAATAAAACTTTTGATCATAACATATGCTATGTTTAATTACATTAATAAATTACTCTCAAAATAAATTAATCATGAAATAAGAAGAGAATGCATTGAATATACAACGAAACAAAATTTTAATTTTTTTATAATTTGCCAATGTAGCCACTTTAAAGTTACCTCGTTAATTAAAGAACAGTCACGATCTATAAAGTACACGGTTTTCAGCAAACTTCTTTTTTGTATCATGGGAACATTCAGGCAAACTTTCATCCGCCTCGTAGCACGCATGGTAAATTAGACAACAGCGTCTTACAAGCAAGTTAACGCGTTAATATATAACGTCTTGTAATACCTTTCGCAATGTTAATCTCGTATTAAAATGTTACGCGTTTCGTAAGGCAGCTAGGAAATTTCCAAAATTTCGGCTATCCCTAATCAGGTAACACAATTAGACGTTCTCCAGGTGGATGTGAGTCAACCGGCAGAGAGATCGCGACTACCGGGCGATTTTTATCGCCCTTGGCACGAATCAGTAATGGCGATTGCATTTCGAGAAGGAGATCACACTCTCATGTTCCTTATTAAGAGTATATGTCACGCAAAGCGTCGTTTTCTGCTTGGCCGCTTCACTTTTTCTATGATGAATCAGCGATCATCCGCCTATATTCCTTATCTACGAAAAAGTGGTTAAAATTAGTAAGTTATTCCACAGGATAGAAGAGAAAAGAAACGGAAAGAGTAAAAGAAAATTCTAGCACCTGTATTTCAATGTAAGTCATTCGCTATCGTGTTCGAATATCGTGGTCCATATTTACATACAGAAAATTGAGTATGCACCTAGGGCACAATACCAGAAGGTACAACGACGTCAAATCACATTATCCATCGCTTACTCCATGTACTCAATAGGAACAATTGTATGGATCATCGACGTGATTGTTCAGATCGTTCCACATAAGGGTCGTTTTCTTTAAGTGTATCGTTTTACTATGTTCACTCATGCTTTCATTCGATTCGTTTTTAGTTTGTACATCTTTGGGTGCATCATAGTCTTCCTTTGATTAAAGACAAATGAAGAGAATGGAGTTTTCCGACACCTAGGAGGACAAGGATATCAGGAATATTCAAAGGAAATTGTAGAAAGAACCTGAGACGATTTTAAGAAAAACCTGCAAAGGTCTTTGGGTCGCTACGAGTATCTAGAGCATCCTAGAAAGAGTCTATACAGACTCCGAGGATCCTAACATAAGTACCTAAGAAAATTCTAAAAGACCCTAATCTACTCCTACGCATTCTCTTCAAAGGAAGCCTATATTGTACCAAGGCGTACTCGATACCATCGTATTTACGGAAAAAGCCGAGGAAAATTCGCGATTCGTGATCTTCTGCAGACTACCACGTACTCTCTATGCAAATATCTGCTCCGTCCCAATCATTCGTCGCTCGGATACACGCACACACGTCCGCGTTTCAATGTCCACTTTTAACCGTGAACCTGCGATCTCCGCTCGTCGTTCGAACCAGCTCTCACACTCTGGGTCCTCGCGCTGTAATTCAGCCAAACGACGTGCCAGTTTCGAGTGTCCCGATTTCTTAACCCAATGCCTTACTAACAAAACAATTTCTAACTTGACACGGCAGATGCGCAGCTTCCAGCATTGACTCGATTAGTTACGAATTCCCAGGAGAACATCAATGTCATTCCTCGCGAAGTAGCGCAATAACGATCGTCGTAAATCTCCGTTTTTTATAATTCACGCGAGACACGATTATTCTTCGTTGCAACGGCGAGATTAGATCCAGCTGACTCATCGCGAAAAGCATCTTCCCGGATTATAATTCGAAGACACGTTTATTACACGCGTAACGTGAACGTTCAATCGCATCAATGAATCGAAACGGATGTTCTAATATTAACTTATGAACAGAAAGACAAATGTGTACTAAATACTCTACTCAAAGTGATTAGAGGATTGTCCGTCGTAAAAACTAAGCTTTCAAGGTAAATTCTGTGGTATTAAATGTTAAAGTGATTTAGTATTTCTTGTAGAACTTTCAATAGCTCCTTCTTTCCAGTCGGAATACTCAATCCTCTAATTAGTTTAAGCGGTTACGATGTTTTTAGAACAAAACGTTGCACAGGTACATTCCACGCGAAGGATATATCAGTATAAATTAACGTTTGCACGACAGTCAGGCGCATAAAACCAACGCACGAGCGACGTTGCTCCGGGCGATTGCCTTTGGCGACTCCTTTACACCCGTAGTCGTCACCGACAGTGGTCGTTTCATTTTTAATTCGCATGACACACACATTCTATGCGTATTCAAGTGCAAACCATTCCATTAACGTGCTTACACCCACTTAACGCACACGCACGGGACCGACGAGTGGACGGAGGATTCGAAAAGGTGGAAGATCATTTAGAGGTAGATCCAGGGTAGTAATAAACAACCGCTGGTGCTGGAAGCTGCCAGTGTGCGGCGTGGAGTTCGATCAGTTGCAGAAGGGTCTTTCTGACCGATGGTAAGATCGTTTCTTCGGCAAGGAAGGCGTCCCTTAAACTTCCCAGCAGTTGCTGCAACTGAGCTGGCAATTCGGTATCCAGATCTTTGCCGATGCATGTCAGGATGAAAAACAGGCAATCCGTCTTTAACACAGAAACAGATACATCGTTAACATAGAAACTTTAATACAGAAACAGATAACGAGATACCATTAATTTTATTCAAAGAGCTTTGTATTCACTTTGTTAATGAATGATATGTCCTCAAAAAGTAAAGGTGCAGTAAAGCACTACCTGATCTCGTACAAGAAGATAAAAGCAGGAAAGGTTAATGTAAACGGAACTACCGTTGTATCTCAACTTCATAAACATGATTCACCAAACCTACCTCTGCCAAGGAATTTACAACCGGAGGCTGCAAACAATCTTGACAACACTTCCAAAGTAACGTGAGAAGTACGCGTCCAGGTGGAACACCCTCCTGTTGTGTCTTCAATTGGAGCTGCCTTCGCTTCAACTGTAACCATCATCATGAATATGGATGAGAACGAATGCCCACGTCAATCGCTTTGACTCATACTAGCACGAAAAAATAGACTGGTTTGCAGTTAAGGTAGTAGAAGGTTATAGAACCTAATAATCGATTACGTGATTAATCTATAGCGGCGATATCTATATGACTCAAATATCTACAAAAAGTACATCCGTATAGCGGATCTTGCCTACCTGACAATACATCTCGTTTAAAAACGTCATGAAGGCAGAATAACGATGATAACTAGATCCATCATAGAGCACTTTGGCGCGATCCTGATACCATTGTTGACACGTGTTCAACAAGGACTCCAGGAAGGTCTCCTTACTTTCTTTCTGCGCATGAGAAAGGTAATCATTAATTATAAAAGTACACCTTAATGACCTTAAAATATGTCATCAAAATTATGATGGAATGAACAGTAACCTCTATGATCGTAATGCAAATTTTTGCCGCAGGTTCTGCATATTTGCGATTCTCAACAACCCTTTCCAAGATGTGTCGCACCAGCTCCATTAAACTACGTGCGTTCAACACATTTGGATCTGTAAATCAATAATCAATGAACATTCGATCCAAAGCGTAGCATCAATCGTTTCTATTCATTGTACCTTCGATAGCTTTTAAAAGCGTGTCTTGAATAGCGGCGGGGAATTTTCCTAATTCAGAAGCATCTGAAATATTCACTGCCTTTGCAGCTAACACGTCGGCTGCATTCAAGCTTTTCGATCGTTTCAGACCATAAGTAGAGACGAATGATAATGATTTCGTGAGCCTGCCGGGTTTCGCTGGGTTCGATTTGACTTCGTTCTGATCCATATTGAAGTGGACCCTGCCCGAGCCCTATTAAAAAAAAAACATTAAGCGTTTACCGTACATTCAGTCTATTCATAATAATACACATATTCCATTTTGTAAGGCGCTGTTCCAGCGAACAACTTAGCTAATTATGGAAACCTCAAGGTATTGACAATATACATTAATCATCCGAGGTCTCCATTCATTCACAGTTCAACAATCTGATAGTTTCAAGTAGGCAATTGTCATAACTCTGCATAAATGGATTGATCATTCTTGCAAATTATAACCTACATGTAGAATATTCCCGCTGGATGCCGAAGTATCAAGCGGATGAGACTGTCGCAGCGCTGAACTCGCTGAATGATGACCGCTTGGGAGATGACGAGTCGTTTGATGATGTTGCTGTTGAAGAGCATGTTGTATCTGTTGTTGTTGCTGAGCGTAAAGGTATCGATGCACGTTGCCACTCGATTTACTGTGCTGCAGATAATACGGAGATCGCTCTGAAGCATTCGTCCGAGACCTAAATCAACATCATTAAATTCTAATTACTTGCATACATGGTAAAGCGTAAAATTAACTTTGTTTAGATATACAGAAACTAATAGGTCCTACAATTTTTGGAAACTAAAAATTTATTCTTTTGGGGGGCAAAAATCCACCATGGTTACGCCAATGATACTAGCTCTGCGAGAATTATAACATTTCATCAAAATGACATTGCAACACGCTGACATAAACCTACGCTCCATCTTTCACTTCGAACATTGATCTGAATACTAATCTACAACATCAAAATTACGCAAGCATCAAAAATGAATCTGATTTCGAAATTTCTTAATGAGATAAATGGTTCTGTTTACAAATGATGTTATTAAATCTTTCAATTATAACTAATATACAATTGTTTTTAATAGTATAATCGACTTGAAATATATTTTTCAATCAGTCATTTAATTTATAATAACTAGTTGGCAGAATGTAAATTGTTCCCTTTCTTTGTTCTCGTTTTATTCAGGAATATGATAATCTAAGGATATAGGGATTTAGATATTTAAAAATAGATACAACTGAATACACTAAATCCGTCAATATTACTATACTTGTATCTCCTGGAAGTAAAAGAAGACATGATGTCAGTGTTTCAAACCGTAGAAGTTTCTTCTGAAATAATCTCGTTTACAAGAATTTCATATTGGCTTTCTAGACATTCTTTCGTAGGTCGACCGAGTCCTAACTATTTCGTAAGTAGTTTATGCTCACTTAGAAGGATGCGAATCGTTCTGCTTCATAGTGAACTCCTTGGCATGTACGTTCAAACGTGGATTAGTCGAGTTTGCCGTGGTTCCTTCCGTTCTTCCACCTATAAATCATCGAACATCGGATTTTATTATAGTGTACACAAACTGCAGAAGGAAAGACGAGATACGTAATATACGAACCTGGAGGTCGATAAATCTCCAAAGATGGTTTACTTTTCAAAGTGGTTACGTTATTGTTGTTATTATTAGTAGTAGTATTGTTACCGTTGTTATTTGCTTTCTGCGGAACCGCATCCCTCATCTGGAAAACATAAAATTTCTTCTCTCAAAATCCATTTTTATTTACGATTTTGTTACAGAATTGTAGTGTCCTTAGATTCCTACATCTCTACACCTCGATTCTACACGAATGCTCTTTGTATTTTAGACACATGGATAAAACCATCACGAGTCACCGCATCAATTACCTACCCGGTCGAAAACTAAATTTAAGGCGATTGAACTTTGACGTCGGTCAATCCCATCGAAGATAAAAACGTTGAATCGTGAAAATTCTTCAAAACTGAGTTTACACAACGCATATAAATATAAAACATACGGTAGAGCTCTATTGATCTAAACATATTGTGGGACGAGTCAGTTCGAACAACTGAAATATTCGGATGATAGACGTTCACGGACGAACAACCAATAGAAATACGTCTATTGGGTATCGCAAAGCTGATGAAGAGAAGTTTCAGTCATGTTCGTTCACGTAGTTCGGCTTTAAATAAATAGAATTTCCGTACACATTCCACAGTCAAGGTACGTTAAATCAATCGTCTTCCTCTCACGAGGTTTCAAAGAAAGTGGCTGCTTTCCAACAAAGAAATTCGATGGATAAACGTGCTCAAAACAAAGAGATCGCGATGGATACGGTCTCTGATGATAAAGACGCAGTATGGAGAGAACGGGGGAGACTCACAGTGGAAAGCGTGCGAGAATCATCGTTTCCAAGGGCCTCGAGAGAGTGTGGGATGGAGATCCTTGATCAGAGAGGGTGTCAGTGACGCTGCGAACGGCGAATAGGCCGGTAACAACAGGCTCGAAGAATCGTCTCCTTTGACAGCACGTGTTAGCGGAAAAATTCTCGCGGGATCCGTATGTTTTCTCGTCGAATTTTCTTCCAGCTTTTTCCGCTTGTTGTGGCTCGGCCGCGCGTTACAGCCGACTCCGATGACTGTCGACTAATAATAGACGGCACGGCCACGAGCGAGCAAGCGAGCGAGCAAGCGAAACGAAACGAAACGAATGCGAATATACAGCCACACGATACCAGCTTACATACGTATTAATGCGAGCTGCACCGTGCTCTAACAGTGGACTGAAAATATCCCGACGAGAGTCATCCTCGGGTGTCGCCGAAACACGCGTTTAGGGTAGATCCGAAAATTGTCGAGCGCGGACGTTGTACGGCCTCTTCATGGTCGCATCGCTGCCCGAACGCGTGTGTTCCTCGAAAGACCGCGAGAGTGTGGCTGAAGAAGAATGAGTGATTAGGATGTGTAGGGTGATTAGAGATAGTGACATAATAATTATTTGTACCTGATAACCGTTGCGTGCAAATTGTACACCGCAGTAATTTGATTAATTATAAAAAAGAAGAAAAAGGTATATACAATGACAGCTCTGTGTGATAGAAAAGGAAGGAATACAATTGTGACTGAATGTTTGAAAATTGGTGAATGAGAGTGTGAAATGCATACCATTCTTTAGAAACGTGATAAATGTAAATAAAAACAGAAATACGATCTAGGGAACTCGGAACAGCTTGCGAAGACAGTACCTCCTTACACTCGGTTCGCAACGATCGGCACAAAGCGCTATTGATATCAATCGAAATTTCTTTCAACTATAATTGAATTACTTCTAAGATGAAATACCTCCAACAGCTTATTCTGTTCTCTAGACTGCTTCTTTAAATAAAAGACTGTTTGAAATGTTTTGAGATGAAATGTAACAAATCTGAAAAAATAATTAATAATAATTTCATTGTTTATACAAGTGGCAATAGTGTTAAGTAATAGTTTACAACTGAGCGGTAATCAATAATACTAATTTCTAATATCTTTCCAATAATTATTATTTAATTTGCAATTATTAATTGGGCACCTTTGTAACTGAAGTTAATTTTTTGTAATAAATATTAATAATTCGTAACTAGTTGTAAATTGAAATAATATCCAAAGAAAATTCAGTTAGAAACGTGCAACACGTTTTTGGCGTTGGATCCATTTCCGTTTGGATCTTAAATATCTATGACTAACGCAATATCCAGTTAATGTATTCGTAATTCTAGATATACAACATTTACACTGGACTGTCCTTCATTTTACATTATTCATACGTTTTCAGCGCATCTATACATCATAACTTACCTTTGTCGCTTCTTCTTTTGTGTGAGACAAACGTGCAACGCGCACCATCTTCGTCGCCGATTATTCAAATAAATTTATCGTTGAAAACCGTTGAACTTCACCAACCGTAATTACACTGTGCACATCAATAAATATATTATTATCACTACGCCTATTGTATTGTCACGTCATATTATATTGTTTAAATTTTTAAACGTGCAATTTACAAACTATTACTTAAATATATAACCGTTGTGTCTAAACATTTTTTTATCTACAATTTTATATTTGACCAATCAGGATCAAGTTGTTTCAATATGGATGCTGGATTCAACGATCACTTATACTACCGACAAAAGTTAATTTTATCGTGAACGGGTTACTAACCTTCGTTAAAACGCATCGCAAATGATGAAAATATTCGGGAGAAATTACTTCGAATTTAAAAAACCTTCGAAAAATTCTATAATTCGTTTAAAATGTTCTTGATATAATCGTTCGTTCGGTCGCAGTTTCGTTTAGCCGGTACTGAAGACCGGAAGTGAGCCGCAGCACTAACGTCGTTCTCGATGCTGGCACTCGATCAACCGATTCGAGACGACCGCGAACCTGTATTCAAATTATCGCGATGAATCATCGTTCTGTTTATTCGCAATTCTAGACTCGATCTAGGTATGAATTTCGAATATTACCTACGACGCACTTTTAGTCTAAATGTACACTATTACCATATATTGGTAAAATATGGTGGACATATCAAATATAGATCTCAAAATGCTTACAGACTTCGAAGTATGCGGTGCATGCAACCGTAAGATGTCAGAGATTCATTTAGATTCAAAATGTCCAAATTTAGAAATCTAGAATTTGTACATCGCTTCCGTGATGATTATTCCTTCAAATAAATTTATAGAACACCATAAACACAACCCGTGTTTCAATTCAATTTCTTTAAATATATTTTTATATTTATTATAATACATTTCGTGAATTTAAAAAACTTGCGAATTTTCGAATTTTAAACAATTAGTGTTTCACTTCGCATTTCATTTTCCGGAACGCGAAATGATTGACCCGGTAAATAAGATCAGTATCGTTAAGAATATGTAGTTTTACCTGGAATTACGACGTAACCATTGAGATTTTAACACACGTTAGTATGTTACGCGTTCACTCTTTCGAAATGTTGTGTTTTGCCGAGAACGGAAGGATGCATGGCGTTGGAAAGCAATGCCATTTACGCGTGCACATGTCGCGAGCGTTAAAGCAACTCAGGCGGTAACAATCGAGCTGGATCATCCACGATCCGTTCGACCGTCCGTGAATCTTCAACCACGCACAATCCCACCCACGCAAATGACGCTGGTTCTCCATACTCGTTGCATACACGCACGTGCAATCCGTCATTAGTATGGCGTACAACGTATGCATGGTTTATAAGTCCTTTGCACGCAATCAGCTGTTTTCATCAAACTATTAACTCTCTGAGCTTGACTATAGCAATAATAGTGCAACGTTTTAGATCACTTGAGCGCCATCGGTAGGAGAAATAATGTTACTATGACAATAATAAAATGGATGATTAAAAATGGCAATTTTAATGAAGGTTCATGACATTTCGAGTTTGGATGGATGCCGGAAATGTACGGACATAATCGAGTGGATGAAATATTTCGGGTTAAGTCGGAGGAAATCGGGCAGGTTCGAGCTAATTCGGCTTAGTTAATTTCAAATTTAAAAATTAAAAAATCTGAAATTCTAAAACTTACAAATTTGGAAATTTGAAACTTTGTTTCAAGGATAAAAAAGATAAAAAGAAATCAAGGAAAATTTGTTGTCACAAATCATTATTTATTTGTAAATACGATTCAGAGGATTACAAACCATAATAGCAATGAATCAATTATAGAATCTATATTTCTTTTAATTGGAAGCATCAAACCATTTATCACTTATTTCGGCCAATGGCTAGTTATTTAATTTACATATCATTCGATGATACTTTATTTTTCTTCTTTTAAACTCTTAACTAATATATGTATATCTTGTGCCTCGTGGGGTAACTATAAACACTTCTTTGTTATTAATACCTCAAACAGAATATTATAAAAAATAAATCTTAATTTCTGCTAAATTCGTTTAGTATGTTTTTTCGGTTGTCGCGACGAAACGTAACATACAAGATCTAAATAGAGCACTAGGTGCTAACGATAATTGATTTCTTAAGGTGTACAAATCAATTACAGTATGCAGGCCGCTTTGAATTGAATCAAATTAATGAGTATCAGCACCAAAGTGGTTGTTGCAAAGCATATCGGTAGAATCTACCTACAAAGTTCATTATTTATATTAACGATGAAATTCTATATAAATTCTAATATGTTTCAAAACGATTTCGATTCTTATACGATGTTTATAGTTATAAAAAAACGGATAAAAAATTATAGTACATTACACAGATATGGTAATACGTTATTACATCATTGCTGACGTAATTATTGTTTTTGTTTTATCTTTATCAATTAAATACTAATTCATTTCATTATAAACCTGAAAAATTAACATTGTTTGCGTACGTTTTAAGTCTTAATATCTCACTACAGAAAGATCTTTGAACGTTAAGCACGACGAACAACTCTGTAGACAGATTCTCACTTCAACATCGAAAATACATCATTCGACACGTACGGAAAAAGTGGCTTATAAATTATCCTCTCTGAATATACGCTTCTTTATAATACAATACAATTTGCGAATATCATCGTACGCTTTTCTTTCGTGTGTAATGTAATCTTATATATTATACGCAATTTGTTTAATGTATGCATAGTCGAAATGTAGCGTCAAATTCGCAGCAGAGAGACCATGGGATGTAACGTTCTAACATTTCGACCATGGGGTATATTCGCTGTAAATATAGCTAAAATTGTAATGCCAGCTAGTATGGCCTGTGAACACTTGGGTAGTTTGAAATTTCTTGATGAGCGGCCAACAATCATTCTAAACACTTATCCTTTACCACAGTGATGGACAGATCATGTACTCGACAAAGAGCTCACGGACACAAGTGACTTCGAATTTCTAAATTTGAATGTTGACCAAGCAAAATTTAACGAGTGCTGTGCTCAATCTTCCATCATCGCAAGATCTTTCTATATTGCCAGTTTCAAAAATTTTACGCTCCTTCAGTTCCGCTCATGGCAATATAACAAGAGAATATTGTACTCGTCGGTTCCGGCCGCTTACACACTCATGCACCGCGTCCTCGCGAGCACAGCTGCCCATCACCGCTTTATACTATAGTTTATCTTTACTAATATTGTGTGTACGACAAAATCAATATATTAGTATTTTCAATAATATATAAATACATGTAACAAATAGACGTCAATTAAATAAATTGCAATACAATATGATGTCACACTGAGCATGTAAACACGAGTGTAAATACGAAATATATATTTTATGATATCGGCAGCAAGTCAACGTTTCGCAGTAACATATGTTACCATGGTAACTTGTTTTACAGAAAATTAGGAAAAGAAAAAATTTGTCTCTGTATCAGAAGTAAGCACTGGTTAAAATAATAACGAATGCACGAGTACCTTTACAAAAAATATTTGTTTGTTGAAGATTGGAATACATTGCGGTTTAAACTCACTTGTTTCTTAGGAACTTTCAATTGTACAAATGCAATTCCGTTGCAGTATTACGCAAACATTGTCTATGACTATCGTGCAAACTTTGTTATTGTTTACATTATTGCCATGGAAACGTTATTACTGCTGAAAATATTTTCCGAAATGAACAACCAGATATGGAATTTTGAGCGGCGGAGCGGTTGTGGTAGCTGTTAATATCTTCGTATATTAAGTCTATTCGTCTTTTATTTCCTTATTTTTTAATTAATTATATTTAAGCACGCGTACACTGTAATAAAATTACACGCCCCGTGTACGGACTTTTAAATATACAAGTGTTACAGGATGGTTGAACCTCAAACTTGTATTAACAGTATAATTTATGAACCTCTAAAAGTGCTAGAATTTTTCAGTCTGTTGCACTTAGCGTAAATGACATTTTGTAGATAACTATATATGAATATCCAACCAACCTGTGTATCATATATACAAAACACAACAGGTGATTACGTATTAACGGGTTAATAAAACGTATGTAGCATTTGACTATAATGTATGCAAATAACGGATTCTGTTACAACGTTGAGCACGTTTGTAATTAACGGTAAATAAGTAAATAAAAGTCTTTTCTTCCTGATTATTTATCGTTCACAAATATAAATGTACGTGTGTGTGTATGTATATGTACTCTTTCCTTTTCTTATTGCATGCTACCAAATAACTGCTGCGTCGCTGTTCTTAAAGCATAATCTTAATTGGTATTTTTATTTTAATTATATTTGATAAAAAAAAAAATTAGCTAAATTTAACTGCTGCATATCCAATAAAGTACTGGTGTATTGGACCTATCCTTTTGCTACTCCATCTACATCTTTATAAAATCCCTCCCTGAGACACAAGGATTGGTCATGGATATCCAGCAGTTAGGCCGAAATGCTAAGCATTTTCCACTATAAAAAAGTTGGCAGTTAGCCTATTTCAATCATTTCTGTATCTTCCATGTTTCCATGTCCAACTCCATTGTGTCTATAAATTAATATATTCCAGATTTCAGAAATTTAAATAATCATGTAATTTACATCAAATGTATTATACTATGTTTGTGTACGACATAGCGATGCATTATTAAAATCACTGAATATGCTTACCTATGATTTTGTACATGTGTATTATGTAAATGAAAGTGCGTTCCTCGTGGTGAGAAACCTCGCATGTTACCTCTACGTGGACTTCTAGCATTTATTACTCGTGGTTGGGAATACATATCTTCCAGTATGCTAGGTGCTACATACGTAAATCCCTAAGATCCGATACAACTAATTAGTAATACAGTAAAACTTTCCAGTGATTGTATCAAAACAAGCAATATGGGAAAACACACTTGAAATACTCTGTTAGCAGATTCACTTAATGTATACTCAGCAGGAGAGTCTATTGGTGCAGATGTCGTAAATGTTTGGTCAAACTGAGACACATCATCTTCACTGGCTAATGTTGGTTTAAAAGGTGGTTCTAATTTGCGAGAAATCACATCATCCCAGTTGATATGCTTGAAAAATTGGTGACTCTTTATTTGCTCTGCATCTGATGAACCAGATCCTAATCTTTGTGAAACTTGTCTCTATAAATGATAAGACCAAACATTAAAATTTGCATTAACAAATAACTTAAAAAATAGTAGCTTCTATGGTCCACAAAATCAACCTTCAACAATTTTCGGATAAGGTCCCTAGAATCAGGTGTCAAGTACTGAGGGAGATTTAATTTACCACGTAGAATCTTTTCAATGGTCTTCTTTCTATTATCAGATGTAAATGGTGGCTAAAAGTTTAAAATATAGATATTAATAAAGTGACCTTCTCAATTTATATTCAAATACTTAAAAACACTTACTAAACCCGTAAGCATATCATACATTAAAGTGCCTAAACTCCACCAATCTACTGCCTTACCATGACCACTTCGTGTTAAGATTTCTGGGGCCCTTTTATCAAAACATTACTATCATTAATATCAATAAACTAAGAAATTCAGATTGTAGTTATATTAAAGTTTTCCTTACATATATTCTATAGTACCACAGAATGTATGTGTAACAGTACCATCTTGAATATGCTCTTTACACAAACCAAAATCAGTTAATTTTATGTGTCCTTCTGCATCTAGCAAGATATTTTCTGGTTTCAGATCTCTACAAATTTATTTACAATATAATCATTAGTTTAAAGATTTAGAAACAATACTTAAATTTTACAGTAAAATGTGTACTTATAAAAACATTAAAATACCTATAAATAATTCCCTGTAAATGAAGATGTTGAAGAGCCAGTATTATTTCTGACAAGTAGAAACTATAAAAGTGAAACATAATATAGTTTATACTATCAGAACTAAGTAATAATTCACATGATTACTGCTAAGATCTGTATCATTTCACTTACCAAGCAGTTTCTTCAAGGAAAATGCCTTCATCGTTCAAATGTCGAAATAATTCACCACCACACATGTATTCCAAAATCAAATACAATTTGCCACCAGTTTGAAAAGCATACATGAGGTCTACGATGAAAGGATGCTGCCAGGTAAAAACACATATACACTTATACTTTGAGGATCTTTTACTACATGTTAGTTGTGATAAATTATAAGAGATACTAATATCTAATTACAAGCATCTAATTTTTTCTACTTTGTTCTTCTGATTGAACAATGTAATAAATTAGACGGCCAAAGATCAAATATCGTCTGCATCAGTTAAATACATGCAATTTGAACTTACTTTCACAGCTTCCAAAATGTTTCTTTCAGCCTTAGTGTGTGCAGTATCTTTTTGGTTCCTTATAATGGAGGCTTTACGCAAGACCTATTTTCCAAATAAATATATTCAACGTAAAACATACAAATGTAAAACAAACCTATAAACATAAGTCAAATCAAATAAAAAATCAATAGTTAACATATCTATTTTTATTTTGCCTGTAAAAAACAATAATAAACAGGAAAACTTATTACTTTGTTTTATCATGACAGCTGTCTTTTATTTCTTAATACTTTTTTGGTTCTCTTAATTTTAGGAAAAAAAATTCATATATAATTCTGTGTGATTCTAAATGAATTGATTTGTACTTTGTTGAAGTTCATAAAGCTGTAAATGAGAAATCTATTAGCTAATATTATTTTTTGTTATAAATTTTATTCATATTATGTATAAGGTAAAAAGAAGATGGGTGGATAAAGGCAATTTTTTGCCTACTGCATTGTTGAAAAAGAATTTTAACAAATGAAACATTATATTAAGTCATATAAAGTTAAAGATGTACTCCTTATGTCTTTGTAACTTTATTGTGTAATTATTTGTTTAAGTATAATACATGACCTTTCAAGGCTCAGCCATTTGTCAATTTGTTGTTGCTTTAACTGTAAAACAAATATATCTCTTTAAATATCCAGTGTTTATTAAAAACCATTCTCCATGTAACAACACAATACCTTTATAGCATCAGGTAGACATAAACATTGATATTATAAATATACATGGTATCAATATTATATTGTTCTTTTTAAAGTACATATAATTAAGAAAATGTACTGAAATTGTTAACATACTGTACTCTTAAGTGGCTAATAGCTTTAATTTATTTCCTAGCTGAACTAGTAGACTGCATTAATAACTGTTCTATTTTAATTAATAACAAAGGTGAAATTATTAAAAGAAGAATAATAAAGTCACAATTAACTAACAGGCGAAAAATGATCCTTATCCAGCCACCTTTCGTGAACAATAATTGCTGCGCAGTCCCGATCAAAACAAAGGAAGACAAAAAACTTATATAATTCCGAGTGGAAGGTTGAAATAAAATTTTCCGTCGAACGAGACCGAACGGGTGTATATTTAATTTATTCATTCATACGTACTGTACAAGATCGGTAAAGTATCTAATAAAGAGAAAAGGAATGAATGAAATATTTTGCCCTACCTTCATGGCAAAGATCGTCCCCCTGTCATTACCAGTGATCTTACGCACTTGAAAAACCTTGCCGTAACCACCTTTCCCGATAACTTTACAAAGTTCGAAATCCTGGGGCCCAGCTCTTTCCCGACCGCGATTGACATTCTGTTCCGATATTGCTACCGTTTCGACACCTTCCGATCTAACAACGTAAAATTTCTTGTTACTTCGGAACCTGACGCGAAAGACTGGCATAAGTAATTAAGGAAGGCTTACTCACTCGGTTATCTCATTCACGTTTGGATTTGCATCGTACTCTTCCTACACGTGAAAAGAAAAATTGAGTAGGAAAGCGTTACGGAACGTGGAAAGTAACTGACGATAAGGAAATTGGAGTGCTCGTGTGCAGATGGAGAATTACCTCGCCGATCTCGATAACATCATCGTCCGACTCGTCCCTATTTACCGTGTCCGCATCGTGCAATTCGATATCGAAAACTGCGGCCATTCCTACAACCGACTAACTTAAACTCGACGAGATTTCGCGGCTGCCAAGGAGAGGCGAATTATTTCTTTTGTAACAAACACGACGATAGCACAACAATATTGTTACACGGTCAAAACCTTGAATTACTGTGAACAAGCTGCCCTGTCCCAAGGCATACCAAACACCCTCTCCTTCACGAGTGATCCGATTGGCTGTGCAACTCGTCATTCTCGGGTTATCAAAGCGGGAGTGTACACTCTTTTGTCCAATCAGAGGAGGCGGTTCAAGTTTCACGAAGGAATTGACAACTATGAAATTCTTCGCACTGTTATCATATTTTCTAATTACGATTTTAGAATTTTTCGCGGTTTGTTTAAATTTTTGTTAATATCAGAAAGTAGCAATACACCGGTATTGTTAAAAATATATGTTAGTCAAAATAGGAACAATTGTATTTCTTACTTTGCTTGCTACTGCACACTTAACAAAAGCGCATATACGCACGCCTATGTCACTCATACCTGACAAAATATGTTGCACATAAATAATTAATATTTTAAATAGAAAGTAGATAAATTTTTAAATATTTCTCATAGCTGAAAAGTTTTATAATTTAGTATTGCTGACACATTAATTAAATAGGTGTCAGATATATTGAATGAAAAATAATGGATGACTTATCGTGTAAATAATACCCGACAATCGAGAATATCTCATAAGTAGGTGTCACCATTTTACCATTGATAACAAGTCATTGGATATTATAACGCATCATAGAATAGCAAAAAAGACTAATAATATTTAATTACTGTTGTGCAGATTAATACGAAACTATATAACAGAAGATGGTTGTACGTCATCACGTTCAAGGATATGAGAATTTTTTTAAATTCATTAAGAATTTAAAAACTAATGACCCGATTTATGTGCTATACGGTGGTACAAAACTTGCTAATGGCAATAGTTGGTGTCCTGATTGTGTCCAAGGTATAATTATTCAAATGCAGTCATTTATTTTATACATAACCTAGTTATAACATCTTTTTAACACAAAGCATAGTTTGATAATATTGACATTTTTTTTTGGTTATGAGTATACTTCATCTTATTCTATTGAAAATTCTAAATTACATATACCAATAAACTATAAATAACCATGATTTTATTTGTATTACAGCGGAACCTTTTATAGAGCAAGGATTTAAAGATGCACCTGAAAATGTAAATTTAGTTGAAGTTGAAGTTGGAGATCGTCCCTAGTAAGTATATTAATAGAATTCACATCAATGTACATTTATGATATCTTCCTTATTTCACACTTAATATTGGAAATATTGGCAATGTTGAGAATATTCTTGTATTACCTATAATCTATACCTGTAAGCTTCAAATACTGTTTGCATTTTAAATGTGATAATCCAAATCATAAACCTGTACAATTATTTTTTGTTTCAGTTGGAAGGACTTAAAATGTCCATTTCGGACAGATTCCACTACAAAGTTAAGAGTTTTGCCAACTTTAGCAAAGTGGGGTACACAAAAACGCTTAGAAGGTGATCAGTGCCAGCAAGTTGATCTTATTGAAATGTTATTAAACGATGAAGATGATTAGATACTTTACATTTACATAATTCAGTATTGATGATCAACATGAATAATTCTTTAAGTTTTCTGTGATAAATATTATATCAAAATAGTTTTATATTATAAAATTTGTTTTTATTATCGGAAACCTTAGTAGAATTTCCTATCCTTTCATTCATTACAAATGTAACTGCTTGTTTTTACAAATGCGTACACAGTTAAGTGGAATGCATAAGTAAACATTGTATGTTTATATTAACAATAGGTACAGTCACCAACAATGTAAAAGTAAGAAATTATATAAATTTTCTATAAAATTTTTTTGGAATGACTTTTGATACCTAGTTATAAAGATAAAAAAAATATAACATTGTTTATAACAAAATAATACATTGTTTTATATATTATTTTATCCCAAGGAATGTGGTACTTGGATACAGCTCTTTTCATTCTGTATCCATTGCTTTTATTAGGAAGTAGCTGGCGTTATTTCTTGCGAAACTGCTGGTGGTATAACTCGTATAGAATAATGAATTTTCTTATTTCTCAGAATACTGTAACTGTTATCGAACACGACGGAATCTGAAAGTGATAAAATCAGCGGTGAATTATGATCGACAAACATCGTGTTTTATCGATTAACATGATCAGCGCTTACACGTGGCAGGTACTTCACAGGTCAAGATTCCAATTTCTTCCAATTGATGAGCGGCTACTCGTTTCATAGGTATAACTTCTTTTTTCTCCCCGTTTGTGTCTTTTTTCAAGATACCGAATCTAATATCGTGATCCTCAGTTCGGAATTCCCAACTGTGAACGTTCACTAATTAACAAAACTGAAATCACATGAGTGTGTACAATTTATGCATATACCTCAACAGAGATCCCATTTCAGATGCTGACATATCAAGCTCCAGTTTGCCACCTTTGCGAATCGTGACCGTTGTATAATCTTGCATGTCCTTATCTGTGTTATTCACGTACAATTCTTTTGGGATTTTACCACCGAGCCGAATCTGAATGCAGTTTAAGTTATTGAAATCAACATGTTAACTTGGATTTAACAGTAGAATCCTCACCTTTGTTCCAAGTTTTGGATTACCGTCGGGATCTTTTAAGGTACCTCCAAAGTAAGCAGGTACCTGGTCCTTTGCAACATTACTGAATATCGCAGATTGCCATTTCGGAGGATCAGCCTTGTATATTTGAATCTTGGACAACGTGTACTCGTTCATGAATTTTTTCGCGATGGAGAATGCAAAAGTAAACACTTTCGGAGCTGAAAATTAATATGTACGTACGCTCTTGTTTTACAATTAATAATCTATGACAAGTCTTAATGCATATCGTAAAATATACCGTTAATTATGTAACAGGTCTTTAAAATTTCGGGATAATTAGCCTCGTACATTTGAATGAGAGTGATGACGACTTCTCCAGCTGAAAAGGAATATGTATATAAAGTAACGCAGAAGTATTCCACATTTGTCCTAAAGGACTGATTGTCCATCAAGAAACCAATATTACCTGGTCTCCACAGATATTGCCTCAAATTAAAACCTTGCATATCAAAGATCACAACCACCTGTCCTGCTTCTGGTCCATATTTCTTCATCTGTTCTCTGCATATTTGCAGATACTCCTCAAGATGTTTTATCGTAATTCGTATCATGTCCCTTCTCGAAACGACATGTAAAATTCCATAAAGATCAAGTGCATCGAAATACACGACGATCACTGGAAAAATATCGGTCATTTAACAAAATTATTATAGTTATTTTGTATGAAAAGAATAATACTACCAGGAGCTCCATCCTTATCGTATCCACATAAGCCGTGAGGTAAATGATCATACAAAATTTTAGGGGGATCCCACTCGGTTAATTTTTCCACTTCGTACTGCTTTCGCCATTCCAAGGACTGTGAACGATAATTATAGTGGTTTGGATAAATTTGAAAATATGAAAATATTGTTAATTACAATGGAAACAAAATTCAGTTATGCAAAAAGCAAATTTTCCATGCTACTGTACTTCCAGCTCAGGGAATGCCTATCTGCTTCTAAGATCTAAACATCATCTAAACCGATAACTAAACCGTGAAGTGCAACTTTTTTCTTTCCTGAAGAGAAAGGATAATTGGCTGAAGTCAACACACTTTGCAAGAGTAACTTCAGAGAAGAAAGTACAGAGTGCATTAGTGCTGAAGTCTTTCACGTTTTTGAATTGCACTAATTATGTGGAAGTTATCACTTCAATCATTAAGCTTCCTACTTTAATTAAGTGAATGTACTCATGTAATTAAATAAGAAGAATACGTCTTTTTTCATAAAGGAACCAGAATTCTAATCAAGTGAACATTGGAAGTCTTTAGAAAAAAGTAGGGTGAACAATAATTAGGGTGTCCTAAATTAGCTAATAAGAATAATTTGTGAAAATGAATTAAATTTAAGGTTGATCATAAAATATAAAAAGGAGTTAGTCTATCTATAAAGAGGTCACCTTTCCAGTTTTGCAACTTTTAATCTACGCATGATCGAGATGTACTGATTACAAAACGTAGACAACTCTTGTGTAACACCTTGTTTCTTATTTTTATTTACAGAACTCTTGTCGAGAAAACTGGCACCCCGTTCATAAGACATTACAACTGTTTGCACTCCACGATCATTTTGCTCTCTCTTTGCACTTCGAGTTGGAACAAGTTGAACATCTTTGCAGTTTTCTTTTTGCACGCCCATTCACCGAGGTGTTTCGTGCCACATGAAACTTACAATTTATGACGAATGTACAGAAGTTATATCCAAAAGTTACATCGCAAATACCTACTCGATTTATTCTACTTTCGTTTCGCTGTTTCGCAATTTTACTGCAATGTTACGACGAACAGAACGTTAAACTTATTTTATTGAGGCCGCGTAATGCAGAACGTGTTAACGCGTCTAGAAGTTAATATTATTAAATGTATGCATATTGACGTGTATCTGAAGAACCACAGTTGATGAACAGCATCGTTAATTGATGCACGAAACGTTAATTAGTTCGATGTAATTAAGAAATATGAGAGTGAGGAAATTAATTCATTTTGTTAATTATCGAGCGTAGAAAATATACACATCACCGATCAAAAATTTCTATGCATATTAAGTTTCTTTATTAACACGATTTAACTATCTCTGAATTAATAAAAACACGTGAAAGTCCTCGATGAATTATATCCGTTTTATTATGATGTACAGTAGAAAATTTATGATGTACCAGCAATTCGACAGTTTCGTTTTTTTTGTTTATGTTTTTGTGGAACGATCCATGCTATGGGATAAGACGCGCAAGAAATATGTGAAAGTACAGCTATAAGTTTCAATGTGTCCCCCTTTCGAAAGGTTCGCCAAGATTTTTTGAAAGCAGAAGTGTTGATGTTTATGGAGTTCTTGCTTAATTTAAGGCATTTTATCGCGGGGTTTATTATGAAACTTGTAGTTCGATTTATATTTATTTACACTTTAAAACATACTCACGTCTCGAAGCATCTTCTCCGCGGCCGCTGGATCCCATTTTCTGGCTGAAAATAGTAAATTATTTTCAATTATTTTTCTTGCAAATTTTTGGAAGCATATGATACACTAAAGTATGATTCATTAATAGTTAATTTTAAAAATGTATAAAACAAATTTTTTCATTACAAAGCTTCAGAATGAAAGAACAATATTGAAATATAATATTTAGATTGACAGTAGAAACGTATTTTAACAATTCTTCTAAGTTTTCTTGTTAGCTAGTTAAAGTGTAAAGAGGTTACAGAACAAACGTAATTACTAAAAAAATATTCATCGACTGTTTGTCTTCCACTGCCTTTTTTGCAATTCATATTAAACATACTTTCCAGGATTCTGTCCCACCTTGGATTTCCTCGAATTTCAGTTTAACCTTTTACAGTCTAACATTGGATCTGACTCCTACTCTTTTTATTCGCTTTATGTTAATACAATGTTTTATTCCAGGAAAAATATTTTAAACCACTAACGCAAAAAAGTTTATGATTTGAATAAAATTACTATAGAAAATCGAATGAACTGTTCGAGACACAATCAGTCTTCCGAAGAAATATTTAAAAGCATACATTTGCATAAATACCCGCAGCTAGTGACAACTTATAAATAATAAACTTCTTGTAATAAATCAATTTTTGTAAACTTCACAATTTTCAGTTTCTACAATTTTGAAATTTCTTGACTCAAAAATGTCAAGATCCGAGAATCTACGTCTATAAATTACATCACTGCACCTCAATGTCCATAATCTGCAGTTGACTTGCCCATTACAGCACTATACCATACACGCTCCTCATCGTGGCAGTCAACGAGTTAACAAAACCGTAAAGAGGTTTGAATCGGTGTTAGTAGTCTTGTTGCCAGGCAATTGCAGTTACATTTATCGTCTTCAAACCGCGTCGATTACAACGAAATAAATAGGCACAAACGAGTGTCAGCGAGATAGGTTTCGTTTCTTCTTAGGCACACACGTCGATCGACCTTACAGCGAATTTCAAGAATTCATACCTCTGAGCCAACGCAGTAGAAAGTAATCATCGTGATGAGGCTGCAGAATGTCTTGAACCGACCGCCTAAACTGAAACCAGAATTTTCTTTAAATTATTCCATTTTACACAACCGCATTTCGTCACACTGACGTAATACATGCATTCATTACTTCCTTTTACTACGATACTATGTTGCTCTTACGTTCTACTTCATTTGCTATTACGTAATAGCATTAACTAGTATAGGTAATTATACTGCTTAACAAGTTTTAATCTTTGTGGAATTATAGAGTGCGATAAATTACTATCTTTGAAATTAATATTGATATTCAATGGTAGACGAGGAAGACTGTTGAACGATTTATCGAACTCTTCCTATATTGCCATTTTCATGAGGTCATTCTATACACTACGTTGCATAACAATACATGTGTATTGACTAGTATAATAATTATACTGTTTAACAAGTTTTAATCTTCATAGAATTATAGAGTGCGATAAATTACTATCTTTGAAATTAATATTGATATTCAACGTTATAAGAGGAAGATTGTTGAACGATTTATCGAACTCTTCCTATATTGCCATTTTCATAAGGTCATTCTATACACTACGTTGCATAACGATATATGTGTATTGACTAGTATAATAATTATACTGCTTAACAAGTTTTAATCTTCATAGAATTATAGAGTGCGATAAATTACTATCTTTGAAATTAATATTGATATTCAACGGTATAAGAGGAAGATTGTTGAACGATTTATCGAACTCTTCCTATATTGCCATTTTCATAAGGTCATTCTATACACTACATTGCATAACATGTACTAAATTGATGCCTTTCACAAAGACTCACAATATTAAAAAACTTTTAACTTCTACAACTTCTACTTCAGCTCGCGGCTATATAAAAGAAGTGCATTTTACAACAACGGTTCTCTGCGCTAAATTTCAGAATAATGGAGTATAACATCATAAGTATTTCCTGGTCATAAACTAGTGAAAGTAAAACGTTTTTCTAAGTAGTGCTTTGATGACTTTGCGATTACTGCAAAAATATGCGATTGTTTTATTTCGTGCGGTTTACAAAACCGCTTGGACTTTCACGTAAGTTTCTCGGGGCCAATCCGGTTATCCGCAATCAAAATATCATCCTGTGGTATTTTTCTTTCCCTTTCGAAAAGTTCAGACTTTAATACCCGTTTTACCGGTTTAATTATCGATCACTTCATTGTCACATTCTTTCAGTTTTCTTTAACAACTTAAGCAATAGTTGTACCTGTATTTTAATGGTAACTGTTTTGCAAGTGTAAACTGTCAGAAGAGTTGACCAATCAAAGATGACAGTAGTAATTTGATCTATCAAAGATCACGGTAGTAGATTGATCAATCAGACGTCAGTGGTTTAATGAATCAAAGACTTGTCCTTCCATACAAATCGACGTAATGTTTACGAAAAATGTCTCTTATTCGCAATCGCAGAAAAAGAAGTAAGAAAAAATTGTAAAGGTAGAAAGATCACAGAACATATGCAGCAAACCGGTTTTTCTTTGTTAAAAATCCTTGCACATAGAACGGGACATATAACATCCGTCTTCTGCAATCTTACTACATTTTCATAATTACAGTGATCACAATTTGCCTCTTTTATATACACAGAAACGACATTTACAACTTAATTATTTGCTACTTAATTAAAGAAAAACTTTATCACTGACTCCATAATTCACAGTGTACATTTCAGGACAATGTGCCTTTAAACTTAAAAGGCAATAAACCTTTTACAAACTGCACATAACCTTATAAACTACATATTTATATAACGAATTGACTGTATAAATGAAATAACTGATAGATTTGCATAGGAATCTTTTCAAAGTTATAGGAAATAAATTTGAATAAAGAATAGCGTTTATAAGATTGTCATGCGTATCGCGTTCAGTTACTATTGCACATATCTTTCATTTGTGATATACAGTTATCTTCGATCACTTTCCGATTAATTAAAAATTTAAATACAATGCTAATCAACAGATATCGAATTTAATTTTCAGAACTAATTGCATTCTCCGTGAAGCGATAAAATGTATACAAAAATTATTGAAAAATAATCACTTCAAGAGTCGCTTGAGCTTTGTAAAGAACGGTCTTTGGAGTCTTTATCTTTGTTCCCTTTCAGACAGAATAAAAATAATACATGATAATATCATGATAATTAGGATTCTATTCTTACATTTATAACAGTAAAAAATACACGCATTGTATCTTATTTTAGAAGACATTTTCATATTGTTATTGAAATGCAACGTTTTCTTTGACTGAGAGTTTCTTTGCTTTAAAAAATCAATATTTCAGGACATTCAAGACTTTGAAAAATGACTTCACTGTTGATTTTGTATAATTCTGAATTGTTCAGATAAGCATTTAAAGTGAATACTGATATTGATCATTATACAGATGTATACAAACACGATACAAATGACAGAAACACGATAAAACCAGTTCCTTAACTTTTCTACAGCATTATAGATGGTTGCGATACATCGTTATTTTGGAACTTTCTTGTGATCAGAGACCTTAGATTATTTATTAACATTTATGGTTTGGGTTTTCGTATTTCACAGAGTTGGAAAGTTTGATCATTGGCGTGACTATGGACTATAGGAGGTCCCTTCTAGTTTAGAAAATATGAACTAGTAATTCCACGTAGCGTGAGGAACGTGTTATACCACACTTGTACATAGATATTTTCGAGTTTACAAATTTCTGATTTTTACATTTGAAAATTCCTAGATTTCCTAATTTTTAAATTTGGAAAGTTTTAAGTTTGTAAGGTACTAATTTTCAAAATTCTCAAATTTATAAATTTTACAGTTCTTTAATTTCCTATTCCTTAATTCCTTAATTCCATCACTCTTTAATTCCATCATTCTCCAATTCCATCATTTCCTAATTCTATCATTTCCTAATTCCATCATTTTCTGATTCCATCATTCCCTAATTCCATCATTCTCTAATTCCATCATTCCCTAATTCCATCACTCTCCAATTTCATCATTCCCTAATTCCATCATTTCCTAATTCCATCATTTCCTAATTCCATCATTCCCTGATTCCATCATTCCCTAATTCCATCATTTTCTAATTCCATCATTTTCTGATTCCATCATTCCCTGACTCCATCATTCCCTGATTCCATCAATCCCTGATTCCATCATTCCCTGATTCCATCAATCCCTGATTCCATCATTCCTTGATTCCATCATTCCCTGATTCCATCATTCCCTGATTCCATCATTCCCTGATTCCATCATTCCCTGATTCCCCATTTCCCTAATTCCCTAATTCTCTAATTTCCTAATTCCCTAATTCCCTAATTCCCTCATTCTCCATTTCTCTAATTGCCTAATTCCCTCTTCCCTAATTCCCTAATTCCCTAATTCCCTAATTCCCTAATTCCCCAATTCCCTAATTCCCTAATTCCCTAATTCCCTCATTCTCCATTTCTCTAATTGCCTAATTCCCTCTTCCTTAATTCCCTAATTCCCTAATCCTCTAATTCCCCAATTTCCAAACCCCCAAATCTCCAAATCCGGAGAACTTCAAACAAAAATCCAAGTTACGCCAATGATGATACTAATTTACATATGTACATCGTCTCCGATTGTAGATATCGGTTAATAGGTTCGAGATGTGTGTCAAAGTGTGTATATACAAGTGATCTTCAGCATAGTAACACTGTGTAAAGCTCAGGCGTGTATTGGAAACTACAAGGGTAAAGAAAGTGCCGTTTTGCTCGCGGACATCGTTGCCTCTCGATTGCCGAACGGCACAAGAAAAAACATCTCACAAGCGCGCAGGAACCGTGTTCACGTCGAACGAAGAGAGAAACGAAATTAAGTGCAGACAGATGTACAACTCTAAAACGGAAGGAATCGCAAAAACGGAAGGTGTCGGATCCCCTTCTCTCTTGAAATAAAAGTGATTTTCATTGGGAGAAATCTTTCGGATAATAACACGTTTTCGACGACGAAAGCGACGATAAAAAGTTAGCTGGAGTTTGAATGAAAGTTGCTGGAGTAAGAGGAAGTTCTTGGATGCGTTATGGTGTTCGTGAGTCGATGATTGATTACATGAAACAGAGAAAGCAAATGACAATAAGGATTGTGTTAGAAAATGAGAATAAAAAGAGGAAGAAATAGTTCTTAGGTGAAGAATAAATTAGTAACGTAGACACTTCGTGACAAGGAAATAAGCTTGATTCTACACCGACCTGTTTATAATGTACACTGGAAGTTTCTACATTGAACGCATGAAAAAATCACCATCGAGTTTTCTAATTATCATAAATACATATACAGATTTAAAAATGTCACTTTATTCTTGCTTGCAAACATTCCTGCAGCTTTATCAAAGGCCACGGTAGCGAATTCTACTTGAAGTCCATTAGAATTTCCATCGTTATTTTATTCACTGCACTCTATTATTTCATATTTTTTTCGAACTCAATATCCTATTAAAACATTTTTATTACAATCTACCTTGGTGTATTATACCTGGAAACATTTTAATTCACCGCATTGGTAAACACTATAAAATAATCGGAAATTTATTACCCAATAACGTCGTAATAGCACAAAAACGCTATAAAGATTAGACGCATTAATTACCATAGTAACAAGTAAAAAATGATAGATTGATTACTGCAAGTCTAACACTTTGATTTAAACTCACATTATAATGCCAAGGATGAAAGGTTGAACAATAAATTCAATTCTCATAATGAATTCATTGTACGAATGTCCCTGAGAAAGTGGCAATATAGTAAGTATGCACGTTATGTGATAGTGAAGATATCTAAATATTCAATTAAGGGTAAAGTTAAACATTCCTTGTGTTACCGGATAGCTCATTACTGACCCCGACCTTTTGGCCTCGGTCCGCGCATTCATTCGAATCACGCATACGAAGTCGAATACAAAGACTTACTTTCATCAACGCGAATCGTTGATCGTCTTCCAGCTTTAATGATTTCGACATCTTTAACGTCCTGGTCGATCCTCAGTCGCCGGCAATTGCAAAACGTATGCTTAGCTGACAGTTGCTGATTTCGCAGTTCTTCAAAACGCCTTAGAACACCTCGTCTTTCACGCTCGAGGCACCGTGTGCAACCTTTCCTTCGACGTTTTTTGTTTCCTACCGATAACGAGGAAATACGTATTAATATCACAGTAGATTAGTCAAACTATCGATAGTGTGAGTTAGAAAGGAAAATAAAGTGTCGAAACGCGAACACAAATTAATTTAGCCCTCCTCTATAATTTAAGAAATCAAAGTTTCAAGCAAGTTTCAACTTTCTAGATCTTATATTATCTCTCCCGATATCTACATTAAAATTAGATGTTTATCGGTGTATTTCGTGGGCTTAGGTCACGAATGACACAATCATCGTTCGGGGATTAACGTAATGTATGTTGCACGCATTACTGTATGGTAATCTGTGTCATTGTTATGCGAGACGAGGGCTGTTGCATTTCAGTAATACATAAGTTCTTCACAACTTCTTTGATCTACCAACTCAGAGCTCGAGAATTTATTTCGCCGACAGTACTCGCTATAAATAAACATATATGTAAATAAGTAATAAAGTACATGGCTAATAATACTGCAAGTATATTACTTTGACCTAATACGAATTGAATACTGAATGACACCTAATGTTTTCAAAATGTAGTTCACCTCTGCAGTAAGTTAAATGTAAGTAGACAACGATAACAAAATACTGAATTTACATTGTCATATTTTAGAACAATTCTGTTTTAAAATCTATAAGTCCATCAAGGGAACATTAAAAAAAAGAGAAATACGTTTTATATTTGTGTATTACATAAAGCGCATCCATCCATTGAAATTACTGTTACGTTAGAGCAATAACCGTATAATGTTACTAAACTGAAATTTACAACAGTCATAGACTACATCTACAACGGTAAATACAGCGTACAGAAAATACCTATAAATTGCAGCGACCTGCAATAATAAAAATCGATACTAGATGTACGCAATCGTCAAGGACAGGAAGAAGTATCGTGCAGAATAACCGTCATTTAATGGATATAACCGCTGTAACGGGTATGAATTTGAACTCTCTCCGTACAGAGTGTTGCAATCGAATAAATTCCCTTCAACCGGTTCGCAGCCACCACGAAGTGCATTAAAGAAAGAAAGAAACATTACCAAAGGAAAGTGAGAAAATTTGAGTTCTTCTTTCTTCGGTGGTTCGACAAGAACTGTCAACGATCTAGTCACTCGATGCACAAAACGTAGCGTTTAGGCACGATTGAATGGCGCACACAATCGCGTTCGTGTTTCGCGGTTGCCGATTTGCACGATGGTGCAACAGGTGTCTCTTGCGGTCACCAACCGCGCTCCAGTTCGAGAGCCAATTTCTCACTAAAAATGCCCGCTGCGTGTTGATCGACACCCAAAGAATGAAAACGTTCTGTTCTACACTGTTCTCGATACCGGCGCTACCGTGCCACGACACCCCACCACGTTTCCTCGTTTGTATCCCAGATTCACAGGTAGGGGAACAGAAATTGATCGAAAATCAAGCCGATTGTTTCTGACGATGAGCTCTTCCTCCTCTGCGGAATACAGCCTGCGCTGGGAACGATGCAACATAAAACTGGATAATTTCGAATGCACACGAGTCTGTGAGTAAATGTGACATTGTTTCATGATATTGGAATACTATCCTCCTTTTATGATTCCACTTTAACCAAGATCTAACTTAACTAACCCCGACATAAACTTGACCTAACCCAACCTATCTTCAATCTGACCAAACCCTCGTGTCGTGACAACACCTTGTTTTGACTTTACCATATTATGCACTAACAAGCTGATCACTTCTTCAAACATTCGATTACATTTTCTATCTTTTATATCGCGATATTTTTGTTATCATTATGAAATATAAATAAATACATCCTAAAAACATAAAAGTTGTCAGTGAATCTTTTCTACATTTAATAGCGATGATAATAATGTAGAAGTTCAACTATGAAACACTCTGTAAATATGATGAATTCGTGTCAGTTCATTATACCTCCATCATTTCTTGGATATTGATTTAAGCATAACCTCTTCGACTCGTATTAGCAGCTGCAGTTTAACGATGTTGATTTCAACATTTTCGTGATGCTCGATATCGCTGTAACCTTGACAATTTCGAATTTGCGGACAGCCAGTTTATTTTTGTAGACTCATGGTGCTATTATAAGAAATATTCTTGCCTCGAAGTGGATCTGAAATCAAACGGCGTACCGCCAATTTCAAGTCACTGGTTACGCCATCTGTGGAAGGGTTGATGTATTACGCAGTGAATTTGACTGTTATCGTACTTAACCTCGATCGATCTCTCGCATTCGAGTCATTGCGCGATTCAGACATGGCGCAGAATGACAAGTAGCACGGTGGCTTGCTTCGCGAGTGTTTCTTCGATACACAGACGAGTGTACAGTTACTATTGGAAGTAGTATTTCGGTTAACTGGTGTTTAAATCTTGAAGACGCAGTGGCTTATGCGATCGTAACAACTTAGGTGTTCCTGCATCGAAGAATGCAGAGCTATTACAAACAATACGTCTTCGGCTTTCTGTGCCGGCATAAATTTCAAGAAAAAATTATCCCACGCTATCGAACGTATTCGACGGTTTCCAAACTGAACGATATTCCCTGTTATCGGGAACCTGTCATGTAAGTACTTTTTATAATTGCGTTATATTTTCAGTATAGAAATTTATAAACGTTGATCGCATTTGATTTTCCGGAAACAGTGACTGAGTATTGAATCTAGATTTCTTATCTTGTCCTTTCGGTAAAGAACGCACGTCATTCTTTACCGTGGGTACAAATTTCTGGACGTAATATTTTTGCATTAAAAACAAAAAAATTATAAGATTCAAACGTAACATACTGACAGATTTTTACGTTTTCCCCTTTCACAATTTATACTATTCGACCGGCCTGCTCATTTACGTCATATAGTTTCATTATGCAATATTTTTACCTCATGATTATTCATTAAGCTAATCTTATGCTATTCCATTCAGAAACTTGTTTAGCATAAAAGAATGTTCTATTTTTTTCGCTTACATTTTATGCCTAAAGTACGTTTTGACGATCGCATGTGTTTGTGTGCGCGTTCCTTTATCTTCAGCGTAGCATAATTACACAAGCGGATGTATATGCGCTCAGTTATTTCCTTCACGTTTCTAAATAATTTATCTCGAAACTATTTTTATCTCGAAATTCACGAAGCGTAAAATTGATCGGATGAAGCCGTACCTTCCACGACTTTTAATTACGTAAGGAACCTGTGCCATTAAACGAAGAAAATTGAGTCAAGGCTCTACGCGGAAACGAAGCACGTTTATGTTTATATGCACCTTGGAGCCGATGACCCGAAACGTTAGATCCTGTGCTACATTCGGAAGAGAACGAACCTTATATCTATTCCCTGTGTATCCTTGACGCTGAAATATCAATGCAAATGTGTAGTTCGTGCATATACTACAAGTTACCTGTTTATTGTACTTATTTAAAGATATGTATTTACAGTACGCGTTATATTGTCACAGGTGGTGCTGTAACAGTTCTTGGCAATGACAGTATGTGAGATTAAAGGTGTAATATAACGTATGGCAATATAATGGATAACTTGCTGTCTTATTAACTGCTATCGATTATCGGTACATTATCGATGCGTTATTGATTTTGCAGTACATTCAGTATCGATCACTGGTATATTACCGATATACTACTGTTAATTACCGATAATTTTATATCACATTTATCGATCAGGAATGAATGCCAATGACTTTTGATACCATGACGCTGTCCGTGGATCTCAAAGTGCATGGTAGGAGAACGCGCTGTGTACGAAAATTCTTATCAAAGTGACAATATAACGAGAGTCTACTGTACTTAAAAAATAACCTTGTAACATCTGTTACCTATAACCGTGGCAGTCAACATGTTAACACTTTGATGGTTTTACATTCCGAATCCGAATCTTGTAACTGTAAATTTTTTTTAACATCTGAAAGAAGATTATATTTAAGAGCTTATCTGTAATACTACTAAAATAAATACCAATAAAATAAAGAACAATGAAATACAGAATTGAGCATTACGGTCACGAATACATGACGCCACTCGTCAATGTAAAACTTCCCAATGAGGAAAGTGTGGGGTTCGGGAAAATCACCATTTTGAAAGACTGATCTGGAGGAAATGTGGAAGGTATAAGAAAGCATGGTTGGTTCCTAAGCTCCTTTCTCCTGACCCCTCTCGAACGGGACACCACTCCACGTTGCGCCGTAGCCAGTCAAGCACAATAAAGCGTAATATTGAGCTCTTGTTATACTACCGTCTTCATAAATTTCTGCGTTTATCTCTGCGGAAGGGTGTGCCCGCGTCTGCTGATGAACAGAGGGGAATCGTATCTAAATCGAGGACAATAAATATCATTTGTGAGAAGGAACGTTGATAGGCTCGCGGCGCCGCACGCGCGTCCAGTTTTCTCGTGTTGTTGTCATTGTCGGTGCCAAGAAGCAAGAATTTTTGACCACACGCTTCGGTTTCGTTAGCCGTGAATTCTTGCGAGGAAAACTGTATCGCCGATTTATCAACGACGGAAGAAAGTTGACGTACCGCCAAGTTTTTGTATAATTAAGCGGAACGAAATTTTCCTCTTTTCCTTTTCGGGATGGTGAATTCGTCTTGATGTGACCCGTCGATATGCCCCCCGGAAACATGGAAGGCCGCCGCCGAGCTGAAAACGGAAACTGTAAGTGAAAAGCATTTACCGTTGATCAAAGAGTAACACTGTTTACGACAGGTACCGTAGTAAGAAAACATGAATGGGGCTTGTTCGATTGACTCGAGTTTCCTGCTTCTTTTTGATCTCAGATGTTATCGGATGTGAAATCTTCGTACTATAATAAAACCTCTGTGTAAAATAAATTCTTTGATCGTCGAACGTTCGTACTCTTTGAAACGCAATTGATGAGAAGTTTTTCCCTCTTCTCGTGTTATAAAACAGAATCGCGTGTGTGTCGTATAGATCACCTTTTATATTTCTTTTTATAAGTTCTTGCACATCCTCTCTTCTTCGTTAAATTCCTGTTGTCGTGCAACATTTTGTAAAGCAGTTGTGAAACACAGTAATTGTGCAGAAAAGCATATGCACGTTTCATCAAGAATAATTCTGGAATAATAACAGGATACACTGAATAGCTGGTTACGAGTGCGCAGATTCTGATAATAAGAACATCCGATATTCTCAATTCTATCAATCTCGATGATGCGAAACAAGCATGCTAACGGTGACATAAAAATTCACAACTGTTAACACGTTGATTGTGTTTGCAATATTAGCCATTATTAATTTGTTATATACATGTGCGTACGATACAGTCGATTCTCGTTTTATTATAATTATAAGAAGTTTTGCTAAATACAGTTTTCTTTTGCCAATATAACGAGAACCTACTGTACTACGCCTAAGGCCTGAAGTTGTAACATTTGAATAACGTAAGCATAAATAAATACTTTATTAAAATCGCCAACAGTCAAAGTGTTAAACGAAATGGCAAGTAGCGAACAAATAGTAAACCTAATAGAGATTCTAGGACAACAATGCCCGGAGGTAATAGGCTTAACGGCTCGATACAATTTACGGCGATTAATCTTCACGCTTCTAGCTTCTATTTGTTCAATCAACGTTTTCAACTAATTATCTCTAGAAACTTTAGATCCTAAAGTGAATCATTGAAAGCATTGAACTTTCCCATAATGTTTGTCACTCGATTCTTGGACGTTTCCATGCACTTGTATAACAGAAATTTTATGTATCAACAACTATAACAAATTAGAACTGTTGAGGCGATAATAGTCCACGTGATGGTTAATTGTTTGCTGTACATGTACAAGGAGAAGTATCATATCTATAGTTCGTATCCACTTGTTTAACGTTGGTAATAATTGCGTGTTTCGTAGGAGGCCTATTAGTTGCATGTTTTCTTAGAACTGCGCAGAGAAGACAGTTGATCAGATTGCATGATTAACGTTTGGATCCATAGAATACCATGCACGAATTCCTTTTTCATATTTCAGTTATTTTTCCTTTTTTACATAACCTGGAAAACATTCTTCTTTATCCTGAAAATATTTGCCACTATAATATGCTTACAGTATATTTCCTACACATTCACGACCAAATTATTGAAATTTGTTAAAAAGTAGCATTTAAAAGTTGATTCAGTTCGGTCTCGGTTGCTTTGACTACTGTCTGAGACATTATAAAAGTCGGTCGTGTTTAAACAATGAGTCATCTTCAAGTGTTTAAAGATTTTTATACTTACAAATATAAGATAGCGATGTACCTGCATAAAATCTCCATAAGTTCATAAACATCTCTGCATAAAATCTGTTTGTTTATCAAACTTCAAAGGAGCTGTAAGAAAATCGTTTTGGTTTGAGGCGCATTTTCAGTTGTAAACTATAGAGACGGTATAATTCTGTTGGTTCTCAAAATTCACTTTTTTAAAGCAAACAATATCGAAAAATATTATTCCACTTGTTCGATTTATTTGCGCAGCTATAAATTGTATCGTACGAGCGAAAAAAGACACAAAATTCACGCGTTGACTGCCGGAGGATTTTTCAATCACTGGTGCATAAAAATACGAGGGTTAAATTAAATTAAAAAGTTAATCGATACCTTGCCTTCACTCCTGATTGGGTACAAAAAAAGTTAAATATTTTATATAATTTTTGTTTGGAAAACATCAACTTTATAAATTATAATTTAAGCTAAAGTCAACAACATGTATAGTAAGAGAATTACCTACTAAATAATTGCCTGTTAGATAACTATTAGATAACTATCGGCGAGGTAATTACTTAATAATTTCGTGCTACATAATTATAAATAACCCTTAGAAAACTAATCAATAGTTTTTCAAAGTTCACCGTAAGTATCGAGTTTGAAGTAGATCAAATGTTACTATTAAGTTAGCAAGTAAGTTAGAGGTGCCCTGACCATGACTGCAGTAACTGATCGTACATCCATCGTTCTTCGATGGAAGTGGCTGCGTTCTGGATGCTTGCCACGAGAAAAAGCCTATATGTAAAATTACTTACTGGCCAACCACTTTGCGTCCCCGTTCACCCTGGCAATAATTCCTGTGACAACCTTACGTTTCGTAATGTACCTTTTGTAATTTTCCCGTCTCCTCCAACGAACCTAAAAGAAAAAATGAACTTATAAATGGGACGTTTTTTGCTGGATACATTCCGTGAATTTTTGTGGCTGAAGCACTCACTGTATATCTTTAAACATATTTTACCTTTTTAATTAATTTTCAATCAATATCAGAAATTACAAAATTCAATACATTTTTAATTAATAAGATGTCCAAGTTTATTAGATAACTCAGTTAATTTTAATGCAAATGCAGTAGTATATTTTTTTGTTAAGTAAGACGTACCAGTGTGCATAACAACAAAAGAGAACCTTCCATGCTTTAAAATATTCACAACCTGTCATTAGAAAGCCGGTAAATTTATTTCGGCATAAAACGAACATCAGTTTATATTTTGACCCATTATACTGCGCACACGTGCAGTTGCACACTTGTCGATATTTCGCAGCCACGTTATTCTCAGAACAAACGTAAAAAAAATTAAACAGGAAGTTGTTCGAGGCATTGTTACAATAGCCTGTTCGTGATTCTTTCGTGCTGCAACTGAATGTGCTTAAAAATATTTATGAAAAAATTAAAAAAGATTGTTGAATAATATATCATTATTAGTGGTATTGTTTATATAATTTTGCAATTTAAAATATGTCACTAATTACCTACTAACGATTTTGACGTTTTTATTACATCGATTCATTCGTAACGTCACGAACAGTAATCCGGTATAATCATCACATACAAAGTGTGTCTAATCTTGAGAATCTACATAAATGCTTCCTTAATCCGTTATTTCCATACATACGTGCTTTGTAATATTCCTCTATTTCAATCGATACGTTATTCTTTAATAGTATAGCAAATGAAAATGTGGTTTGCATACGGTTGTTGTATGAATTATTTACATATATCCAGCCTTGTATAACTAAGCTAAAAAAGCAGTTATTATCATAAATATTCAATCAATTATGTCTTCTGGATATATTAAAAATAGAGATTCCACAATCCAATACTTACTATAATACGTAAGCAATTGTATAATTTTTTAATATTACCATTTTCTAGATAAATGAAAAGATAAACAGCCATGTGTAAATTGTATTCCTCTAAAAAGATCATCTCGATCTTATCGACAAAATTCGGTCCATTTGGAATCTCCGTAAAGTACAAAACTGAAGTTGTTAGAATTTTTTTAATTTCTGTAAAAATCATTTTTATTCGTAGAACATTATGTCTGAAGATAGTATTAGCATTTTGTATTCGAATAAAAAAAAAATAGATTAAAGTTACGACATGTAATTGCAAGTTCAGTCGGTTGGTCCAACTTACACACAAATAGTCGAAGACAGTCGGTGATCGTCGGGTCGATTCGGCATCGCTCGTCAACGTTCGTTGATGCTGTATCGTGGCGTTCTTATTCAGTATGCTAGTGTCTTTTGCCGCTATCATGTAATGCGAGCTGCTCGCACGCGGAATGTTTTAGTATTTTGTTTCTTCAGTAACACGATGTTAGATTAACCACGAGTTTGTGTTTCTTTTCAAGGGTTTTTATCTCTTCCTCCCTTATTTAAACTTCCTAAACAGTGAAAAGTGAAAGAAGCATCATGAATTTGCGTGTTCGTTTGTTTCCACCTCCAACCACCCTCAAAATGGTAAATGCAATTATCGACTTATGATTATTTGATAATATCTTGTTTAAGTCGCATACTTTTATCTCTTTAAAATGTACTTTAAGATTTATAATTTGTATCAGGTTAATCTTAACGTTTAACATTTGATCATTTCATCTCATTGTGTTTGCAAATTTTGTTTTGTTAATCATCATTCGTACACTTCAATGCAACGTAGGTTTTCGTCAGATAAGGTCAAGTGTAGGGGGAGGAGCTCCTCCCACTACTTGTTTTCGTTTTTGGGGACGATAATACGTAACCTAAACATTTGCAAATTCCAAATTTTTAATTATCAAAGTCCCAAGTTTCTAAGTTTGCAGATGCACAAATTTCTGGAGTATCCAAATGTCTAAATTTTCAAATTTCTGAAGTTGTAAATTGAGAAATATTAAAATAAATTAGCGAGTGGTGGGGAACTCTCCCTATACGTCGCCATTTTCCCTAGGAAAGTGTACCATGCTCATTACTGTACCATATTAAACATATTCTCGCATTCGTAACTGACACGAACACGATAGCACAAGGTACTCGGCAATTTGTTAACCTCATGCATAATGACGAAGTGTCTGTCAAGAATCTTAGATGAATCTAATCATTTTTCACTAGCAAACTCTCACCGTTCCTCGGTCACTTTAATCACGATTTAATTTCGTACGTGAGCGGTCACAGTGGGCTCTGTGCATACTGTGGTCCTTGTATTTTTAGTGATATTGGCACGTATCACCGAACGATATTAGCTGCAACACCTTCAGCAATGTAGACAATTCGTTACATTTTTGCAAAATATAATAATCAAACAGTATACGTGTTTTCACGTTCTATCTATTTATATTCGTTCGCTTGACATTTATATCTATAGCGTTTTGTGAATCACTTGGGCATCTAATTAAGCTTTGCAAATTATTTCTGTACTACTTCCTAAATAGACAGTGAAAATGATCTTGGTTTATCTAAAATCAATATAACAGTATTAGTTGTGATAATTATAATTTCCTAAATTACCTGTTTACATAATACAGATGTTATTAAGTGCAATTTTATTTTTCATTACAAAAGAAACAATTTTTAATTACCTCGTCTAATTATCACTCTTGTACGTTTGATGGCTGTTAATAATAATGCACACTATGCTATATTTAAAACACAAGTGTCCTTATGCGCTCAGTCTGACAACTCATTGGAAGTTTTTTCATATTTTTGTATATTTTAATATCCTGTAAAAATAAATACATATATAAATATTACAAACATTGAATATAAATAAAAGCATGTTATAAAAGAGTTTCGGAGGGAATCTTCCGCTTTGTTTATACTGGTCCGGTTTCTGCCAGTTTTTTATTTGACAGTCGGCAATCAAGGTCGAATTCCCAAGAAAAACTAGTTTATAAATGCAGATCTTTGATCGATGCACATTCAAATAAGTGATGATGTTTCAATATCATTTCTCTTATACATGTTTAAAATAACATATCCGTTTGCATTACAATAAACTTCAGCCGGAGAACTGCAACCGCCATTCTAACAACACGATGAATCGATATGTACATTCTTAGTCCGATTATCGATAGCGTCGATTTATTGTTCGATTTGGACGTTATTGCTTCTATCGAAAGTATGGCTGCCAACATTCTTTAACAGTTTTTCGTCTTCTGGAGACTATTTTCGATCTCGAGATTAGCTATTTTTATTCAGACAGCTATTTATCTTTTAAAATACTAGTATATTTTTAGCAATGATATATATCTTACAGTCAGAGTGCAATGATCGATTTTAACTACAATACAAACTTGTGAATGACTTCCGTGTTCTGTTTTGGAATTTGCAGTGTTAAATGTGAGAACGTTATTTCCGTGAGCATATCACTTTATATTTGGGTCTTCGAATGACGTTTAATTAAAGAGATCGCGGGAAACGTATCATTTGCGTAATAGCGCGTAAATGAAATAGAATTCTATACGTGCAGCGCCCCCATCATTCAAGTAGACGCGTTACCATTTATTAGAGATGTGTGGGTAGTCCGATATGTCAGGTACCTGAGATTTCAGGTCAAATTAGAGCGGAAACCCGAAAGCATTCATTTAAAAATTAACGCTTACAATTCTGGAACTAACAAAAGTTAAAAAGTTGAAAATTCGGAGATTTGCATATGCGACGTATAAAATTTCTACAACTGTGTTTACCAACGATAAATACAGAATTGTTTATACACATAATGTTATCAATAGCAAAATACGTAAGGTAAATTATTATAATGATATAATTAAAAAGAAATGGTACATTAAGCATTTAAAATCTATGACAGAATCGGTGACCGTTGAGAAAAGTCAGTGCGCATGCGCGTGTGAGTATCCGAGTGAATTTGAAAACCTTCGCAAGTCGCGCACGTATGAAACGTGGTTATGACTTAAAATGGGTCGACTCTCGTGTATGTTTCCTTTTACTTGGCGCATACACGTAGAAGAGCGTTACTCGGTACATTTCAATGTCTTTTTTCTGTTTTAGCGTTGGTCAGAGCCGCGCAAGAATCGAGCCTGATGTCCGTATGGTCAACAAGCACTGGACGCAATTCAGTGTTTGGCGCGGAGGGTGGAGCGGTACTCCCCTCCTCGCATTTGCCGATCCACGTACACGTGGCGCGCACACATCTGCGCAACGCTGACGGCCACTGCTTCCACAAGCGGTTCCACGACTGTCAGGTCGGTAGTCTCCCCTTGTTTCTTTCATCTCTTTGCAGTCCGTTTCCTCTTTATCTCTGCACGTTACGTTAAATATTAGGTCGTTAAATATGAAACACTACATAAACTTCTTTTATCTTTTTTTAATAAAACACATTATTAATCCAATTCTGTTATTTCATTTCTGATATTTGAATATAGTCTGCTTGTGCCGCCGTTGAAGTCTGAAGTATGAAATATGACAATGGGATCTAGAAGTTGTTTTGAAAGCGGATACCGGTTCTCGCCTAAGTTCGCAGTTCTATAGAGAGTGGATCAATCAGTAAAACTAATTATCGTAACAAACAAATGTAACAAATAAGGGGCGAAGAGACGTCTTTCAAACTAACGTAATTTAATAGCGGAATTTGGCGTAAAACGGATGATATATACTAAAATTTGCGGGACGACACTTGTCAGATTTCATACTTAGCGACCTAATGTACTCTTTCGGTGTCTTTTTGTAACACACGCATTTTTATACTGTAAACCATGATTCATTTTCAGTTACATTATTATTACGTTATAATTCGAAAGTTTCAAAGATTTTGCAACGTTGTTTTGATTCTGTTTCTTTATTTACAGAACTGTTCAAGTATAACATATATTTGATCATATCACGATTCATAAACAAGAAAATATATTGGATGTCAATTGAACTTGAACGACAGGGATCAACTAGCTCGTCACTCTGTTTTTAATTGATAAAGCATGTTGTTCGATGCTAAAATATATTCCATCGGAGGAACAATGAAATGTTCGAATTAAGATTTATGGGGTTGTTAACGATCGTCATCCGGAAGGAACTCGTGTCGATATCCATTATCATAATGTAGAAGCACCGAGCTGGAACAAACTCAATTTATCATCCATTCGCGGAATCCTTGGAAACGTGGATAAAATCAATCTGAGTCGTTTAAATGGTATTGCCATCATCTTCGTTATCAACGGAACGCAATTTGTATCTCACAGTTATACATCGGATAATTATCTCGATTATTCTCTTGGCTGTGAATTTACCTTATATAAAACAGGCGTACAGGAAACATTAACGCTTTAACACGTTCTCTGTGAACGTCGCGGATTCACGTCATACTCAATATTATTCTTGCAACTTTGGAATTTTAGAATTTTTGGGGGTATCAGAATTTTGGGACTTTGGAATTTTAGAATAATATTCCAAATTTAAACTCGTGTTCCCAAGTTTCCAGAGTTCCAAAATATTATTACTAATAATTCTGCTATTGTCTGATTTTAATATTAATAGTATTAACCGAGTATAATGCGTCTACAGCGAACGTGTTAACAAAACTCGCCATGCAAATTATGTGTAAACTGTGAACGTGTATCACATGCAAATTAAGATCCGAAAGAAGTCGGTTTATCGCGTATCCTATGCTCACGATTGCCACTTATTTAAATGATAAAGCAACGAAAATTCTTCCTACGTTTGTTTATGGAATACATTCAGAAATTATATGATTTCCGAGGTCAGAATTATTCGCGCTGTTTCTCGCTTGCCAGATTTCCCGCAGACACGTCAATCTATCAGCATTAGATTCGCTTTACGTCTACAAGATTTTCATTAATTTTCCTTGTTATTTGTTTCGTTCAGCACCCGTTGGTTTTTTGTCCTACACGGGACTTTTGGCAAGTTCTCCCATTGGCACCAACGTTGCCATCTACTTTCGGTACGTGTCTTTCTTTTTTAACGTGCTTGTACAATTGAACGCCAATTATTCGAGCACTGATTGTTTCTAGATGTGCAATTAGCTGGATTTATGTTTAACGACAATTTCGTTATTCGAGGTACGTTCTCAAATGTGTAAAATAAAGATTAGCGTCGTTATCATTGCACCACGCTGTAGAAAAAATGTTTACAAAAAAAGAAGAACGTGATACGTGAAACCTCGTATGACTATTTCAAAATTGAATTAGAAACATTGTATTATGTGTTCGTAGTACTTGAAAGAATACAATATTAATATTAACTGTATACAATCTCGAACTAGAGGATTCGAGAGAAAAGTTTTATGTATGAACTGGATGAAATAACCAGGTTGATATTCGTACTTTAGTCACTTAACTCAGAAACATTGGCGTAACTAGGTGGAGACCAGAGTAGACCTGGCTCTTAAAAAAAAATACAGATCCCCACGTAACATGAGGTACGTACTACATGGAATACCTCATATTAGGAATTGACAAATTTCTAAATTCATAAGTCTTCAATTCGCAAATAACTGAAACGTTAAATTCTGAAACTCTAAATGCTGAAATTTATAAAAACTACTCCTTGCCTCTAGAGGTACATTGGCACTACAATGCTAGGAAATGTGACCCACCTCAGAAAAGAATTCTAGTTACGCTAGTGCTCAGGAATGCGATGTATGTACGTTAACTTGTATCTTTGTATTATTTTATTATAGATATATATACTGTATGTTACGAGTCACGTCGTCAAAAATATCTCCGAAATTACTGCGCTGGCTTTACATGTTCACTATTGTATCGCGTTGCTGACCAGTTTGAATCATTGAAGTGTAATTTTCTACTGCATGAGCGTTCACAGTTACAAGTTAGCGTACCGTTCCAATTAAGAACATTGTGCGACCAGTTGCTTTTTGATTTAATAATATTACTCGTCTTGGAATCATTCACCTATATTGTCTGCATCCTTTTTTGTTCGCCAGTCAAAAATGTCGCAGTCGGGAGATGGCCTTCACACGCCGGGTTATCTCTCTTGGAGAAAACTACAGCTCAGCCGAGCGAAGCTTAAAGCGTCGAGCAAGACGTCTGCTCTACTTTCCGGTTTTGCTATGGTACATTTTCTGTAATATAATAGGAGGCATAATGAATAATTTTAGAGCAGTGCTGTCCACAAAGTACACCATCTTATTCGGTACTTTATTCCCATTTATGTTAGTAATGATATAATGTAGCAAATCATTTTTGAATAGCACTGTTCTAGAATATAGAGATGCTTAAATTAGCCAAAACTTGCTTGTAATGCATCCCTTTTTATAATTCCAAAATATAAGTTAATCTACAATTTATGTATGTACATGATAGTAATTAAATTTTGTTAATACAGGTTGCTATGGTGGAAGTACAACTGAACTCTGACACTAAAGTTCCTCCAGAGATGCTGATCGCCTTCGCCGTGTGCACAACGCTGCTGGTCGCAGTCCACATGTTGGCCCTAATGATATCAACGTGTATTCTACCAAACATAGAAGCTGTGTGTAATCTGCACAGCATAAGCCTGGTACACGAATCACCGCACGAACGTTTGCATTGGTACATCGAAGTGGCGTGGGCGTTTTCCACTTTACTAGGACTGCTGTTGTTTTTATTGGAAATCGCTATACTCTGTTGGGTGAAATTTTACGACTTCTCGCAAGTGGCAGCCTGGTCGGCGTGCATCGTTTTGATACCGGTGCTAATAATCTTCCTCGCGTTCGCTATACACTTTTATCGGAGCCTGGTCGCTCATAAATACGAAGTCACCGTGTCCGGAATAAGGGAACTGGAGTTACTTAAAGAACAGATCGAATCGACCGACGTCGAGGGTAGGAACGGTGTGAATCTGTTACAGACCGCCGGTGTGACGCACGTGGTATGAACGCGCTGAAGCGTTAAAAGATCTAAGTTATTTTTTAAATGTGATAATCTTTTTATTTTCGGAAGAGAGTGGTGAATCTGGGGTGACTCGACTGCACAATTGATTGTTGTTATAAACGTTCAAGCAGCCGAAAGAAAAGGTCAAGGAGATACGATTATTAGAACCAGAAGTGAATCTTTCGTGTGCAGATTTGGATCATGATCATTTAATGTGGGAGAAAAGATTTCGTTTATTTTGTTCCTTGCAATACTTCAGTTTGCGTGTATATATCGATGAAACGAAACATCTGTACCTTCCATAAAACGACGCAGTCCGTTACTTCTCGTGTTTAGATATATTGCAGTAAATTCTGTGGTTACCGACAAGTAATATTCAACGAAAAGTCTGCGTAGTAACGTGAAACATTCCCTTTCTCGCGTAGCGACTTAACATGTAAAACATAACGATACACAATAGGATTTACTGGTTGATAAGGATATGCAGGTACCTGAGATTACGAATGCGGGTCAGGTCTGTTAAAATTCGAATGATAATGGACGAGAACTTGAACATTTTTTTCTGCATACGAATTCCCAACATTCAAGTCTCGAAAATTCATGGTGTTTTAGAACCAATAAATCGTTAAGATTTAGTAAATTAATATGATTAATTTCAAACACTCGAATCTCAGGGTCTCGTATGCGAAAAAAATATTTTCGGATTCTCATAAAATCCTGTCCGAATTTTTCCAAATATCCACCTGAGCCTGTAATCTCGGGTTACAGCACATCCGTATTGTTTGATGTAATTAACTATAGCTCAAACAGCGACAGCTATGGATAGATGTTTATATTTGTCTCGAATAAGCGTGACTAGACCGCGCAGAATGTACTTATTAACTGATTTGAAAACGTGCCTTGTTTTATGCACCGTTATTCGCGAATCTTCCAATTTTATTTGTTTGTCTCTTCATTTATCTCGCGTAACATGTCCTATGCTCAAGCAATTTGTCAAAGTTTTTTATACTATAAATTATATTGCCTCCTCTTGCGTTCATACTTGGTCGTCGAGTTACTGCCGGTATTGAATAAATGAAAATTGTACATAATTTCTATTAAACGCGAACGTACATACATGCTTTAATAGGTATAAATATATACAAAATTAAGGCGCTTTTGCCGAAATAAAATATACAATAACGAGATTCATATTATACTGCCCCCCGCATTATTATATTCCATCGTTAAAATACTTCTCAATAATATTTATTAAATGTACAAACGAATACTTTAATGCTGATTTGAATGTTTCTCGAATTTTTAAATTTGAAGGTTTTATTGCAAAATTTTCAATTACGAGACAAAATTTAAACAGGGACACGTGTTGTTGGACACGCACACAGTCATTATAGGCTTCGGCATTCTTTTGCAAACGGGTTCAATGGAAATGGGTGGTACGTCTTGGTCAGCGTCAGCAGTTTCAAGCGTAACTTGATCACTGTCCATACGTTCTATTAATTCGATCTGTGAATCAAATGTGTGTAGAATTACAAGACGGAAAATGTGAAAAATTTTTGCATTTTGTTACGTACCGGTGGAATAGGATATGGTGTGGGACGAATAGCAGACTGTCGCCAACACGCATCTAACATCGTCGCATTTACGCAAGAATCGTTTTCCCAGAAACCATGTTGCTCTTGGCCAGTAATTATATGATAAAAGATTCCATGACCTTCTTTTCTACCTTCGACAAATTGACCTTTGTATCGATTACCATTAGCTGTAAAAGAATTAATATTCCGTTTGCTGTTGATTTTTATATTGTATACGAAACGAACAACATTAATACGTTCTTTGTAAGTTGCAACTATTGTTCAATTTGATAAACTAATTTTAATTTGTATTCTAACATAAGAGGGCATCAAGTTTAGACACCTGTGATGATCATTCCTATGCCATGATAAAGATTGTTCTTCCAATCACCCTCGTAGTAATCTCCGTTGCAATACCACATTCGACCATGACCTTGACGTCTATTTTTCCAGAAATCGCCTTCGTAGTAACTACCATCTTCGAACCATTTATGCCCAAAACCATGTTTTTTACCATTAATCCAGTGGCCAATATAATAATGACGAATGGTGCGATCTTCCATCGAAATTTTGCTCAAAATACCACAACCATGTTTTTTATTATTCAGCCATTCACCATCATACATCCATCCATCTCTAAAAAATTTTTAATGAAATTAAAATTATTTTCAAGTACATTCAACTTATTAAAAAGTATTCTAAAATAAATGTATAGTATCATTAGTTTAGCAGAATTATTTACCATCATTATCATTGGTGTAATTAGGATTTTTATTTGGGGTGGACTGCATCTCTTAATATTATTAATAATGAAAGAAAGGTAGATTGAACTTTTAAAAATAGAAAGAGAAAGGAAAGTTTATCCTATCTAATTATGCCAATAATAATTACGATAATTATAGTACCTGTATAACTCTTTACCCCTGCCTTCTTTTTTATCATCTTTCCATTCGCCCCTGTAATAACCTTTGAAAAGTAGTTTAGTTTTAGGGCTAAAAATGGCATGCCGTAAACCGTTTCTTTTCGTATTTTCTATTTTACGTTTTGTGTATGATTCTTTTATAGGCTTCAAAAAAGGCATAGTATAAACATTTATGATATTTAGATTTAAGTGGCATAGGATTTTGTTATCGGTGCTATCTTAAACAACGCTAAATTGGTAATTGAACATTTGAAATAACAGTTAAAACATTTTAAATGTAAACGAAAGAACTTTCCATCAAGAATATATTAAAGGTATTTATTAAATTTATATACATATTATCTTTAAAATTAATATATTATTATAAAAAAATATAATACAAAAATATAATGTTTTTAGTATAAAAAATATAAATAAAATTTGTGAAAATTTACGCCATTACAACACTCACGAATCAAAGCGCCTCTACAGTAAAATTTAGTTCATGAAACTTGCCGTGGTCAACGCGACGTGTTTTCTTTAAAACAAACTATCGAAAGAGGGAAAATTTACACGTGAGAAGTATCGTATTTATTTTAACATAAAGTCCTTTCATCTATGTTCTCGTGTCAGTGTCGATAATATTTCTATGAATTCTGCTATCACGATCGAAGATATCGACGAAGAGGTGATTGATTTGGACTCTAGCCAAGATGCCATCAATGATACTGACAATGATCAAAGTGAATGTTCGATCGAAAAAAATTCACTATCGAACAACATTGCGCACAGGACGAATATAACGAATGAAAATATCGATAATAATAAAGGCACAACTAAATTAGAAACTTGCATTGATTTGGATATAGCGAAACCACTTATTAAGGTTATGTTTCGCGATGAAAATATTGCTCGGTAAGAAATTATTTTATCTACTTTCGCATAATGTGTGTATTTTCAAGTAAAATATTGTTTCATTCATTATTATTTTCTACAAAGAACTGAATCTATGTGAAATGAATTGAAAATCTTGCTTGTTTACATCCAAATAGTACACATGTGGCGTCCATTTAATCCTTTATTCCGATTTGTTGATATTATGCTTTTACGCAGTTGCGATTAATTTATCATTTATAAATATTTTTTTTTATTTTGCAAATGAAATTGTAAAATAAAAACACGTACGATATGTATAATAGAATAAATCATAATATTAATTTCCAGTAAAATATATAAGTTAATATGCATATTAAGATATTACTGAACAACATAGGTACTACCTCATGTGTCTCTCTTGGGTTTTAGTATCCTTTTGCTAATTGATATCTCATATTATTACAGCTCTCCTTATATATGGTTTAAAGTGTATTTTATTGTTTGTAAGGCAATTAGTTTAGTTCATTGAAATTACATCTTATAGCAGGAAAGATAAATCCTATTGAAACAATAACAGTAAATATTTTTTAAAATATGGACTATTAATGTCGAACCATATACAGGGAGATTTTTAACAATACAACCTATCAATTTGCAAATGCTTAATAAAATTTAAAGAAGACACTTGGTATAATCTGTTTGCTAACTTTTTGTGTGCATTATGCTCAAGTTAATTGTTTTAAAATAACCCATATTTCCATTTCCTTTATTCAATTTGTAGGCAGTATAGTAAGAAAATAACAAAGTTTTTAGGAGAATTAGTATCATCCAAGATTAAAAATCAAGAAAATGATAATGGTTTAACTTTAGAAATTTGGGATAATGATATTGACTCTTGTCAGTCCATTGAAATTACTACAGAAAGCGAAGATAGTCAGGATATAATATGTGACACATTGTTTACTGTAGATACACAGCCAAAAATTAAAGATGATTTTGATGTTCCAACTTATGGGAAGGTCTGTTATTTTACTGGAATGTTTGATACTTATATATTGGAAGAAAAAACTAAAACTTTGTTGTAATAAAATGAAAATAATATTTACCTGTTATTATCATTATTAAGCATTTAATATATTGTATATATTTTAGAAATATGAAAATGCATTTGAGAAAGTACAACATAAATCAGATTCTCCAAAAAAAAATGACTGCTCACGAAAATTAATGTGTTTTAATTGTTTGGAAAATCATAATTTAAGAGATTGCCCAAATCCACGCAATCAGACTAATATAGATAAAAATAGGAAAAATTTCAATATGAAAAACTCAAGAGCTTTGAGATATCATTTAGAAGATGATCAAAAGTTTGGTCACCTGATTCCTGGTCAATTAAGTAGTAATTTACGTAAAGCATTAGGTCTTAAAAGTAATGAATTACCTAAGCATATATACAGGTAATTATTTCTAATATCAGAATATGAATAATATGGAAATATGAATATAGGAACATACAATTTTTTGCATACAATATATCCATAATATTTTTCTTAGAATGAGAGAACTTGGTTACCCTCCAGGATGGTTGGAAGAAGCACGTTTACAGCACTCTGGTTTGTCATTATTTAATTCTGATGGTGTCCCAGAAGATGATCCTAATGATGAACCAGGAGAAATTATTGAAGGAGATAGAGATCAGTATGATATTAGGAAAATATATGATTTTCCTGGTTTTAACGTACCACCTCCACCTGGTACTCATGATGTAAGTAATATAATAAATAAAACAATTTTACAACTGAAAATGTATATTTCTATGCATTCAATGTATTTGAAACTTGGGAATGATAGGAATATGTACAATATTGGGAATCAGATATGAGAAATATTCATAGCAAACAAACAATGCTATCTAAGTTAAGAGGGAAAAAAGCAGATGATGGATATAAACGGAAAAAGCTCAAAATATCTAATAATTCAGAAAAAGATAATTCAGTCCCGGTATCTAGTGAAATGGAAATTGAAGATGTGGATGGTACATGATCCCTTTTATATTTTTATAGTATAGTAATTAAATAGATTTACCATAAAAATATATTCATATTTCTTTAAATAGAAAGTGTAGTAGAATGCATTCCTGTTAATGGATTGTTTATACCACCATTACCACTAGAATCTACAGAAAAATTACCAGAACCGCCAGTATTACCATCACAATCAGAAGATTCAAATTATCATTCTCAAGAAGTACAGTTTTCTGAACCACTGGTATGTGTTAAACAAATTTTATATTTTAATTAAAACTGCTACTTTAATCATTGTTTAATTTGTAAGTAAAAAAAGACTTTAGTGCGATATATTGCAAATGAAATAATAACTTATTTTTATCAAACATTACAGGAGGAAAGCAAGTCACCGTCGTCTCGTGCAAATTCTCCATCATTATCGGATTTAGAGAACATGAAAAAGCAATTACTTGTAGAATTACAAGAAACAAACTCTCAGTCAAATTCAGATATTTCATCAAAAAGCAATTCTTCAAATTCGGTATCTAAATCTGATATGCCGCCACCTAGCAATGAAGTTACACCAGAATCCAATCGAATCCGTACAAGAACAAGCTGTGGAAGTGTAAAATCAGTTGATCTAGGTACTCCAGTTTTACAAAGTACGTCCCCCTATAGTAAGTTACCGTCGTCTGAAAAGTTTTCAAAAGATATTTGTGATGTGATCAACTTTGAGAACCTGCCAAATTCAACAGGTAAGTATAAACAAATGAGTGGAGTTTTGCAGAAAGTGAGAACTAAGTTAGCAAAACTTCATGAATGAAGAGCATAAATATTTGATTAAAACATGCATAATATTAAAAGAATTCTAAGTATATTTCATGAGTAGATTTTGTATAGAACGAAATAAGCAATAATTTTATTTATTTATAAAGATAACATAGCGACAAACTAGATCCAGTGAAATAATTTTTTTAATGAAGAAACGTTTTAATTTAATTGGTATTAATGAAAACGTTCTCATTATACATTTAAAGAGGTATAGATAATATGTGTTTTTAGTTGGTATTATTTTAAATTGTATATTTTCCAAATTAGAAGATCTCCAAGATTTCTGAATCATTTTTAATAATAGGTAAAAGATAATCAAATATTTCACCACCAGAATGTAATTGCATTTTTCATATAATTAACTTATGTGGAAGGGGGCCTTGAGATAAAATACAATCGTCCTTCTAATTGGTCTTTCTATTTATCATAAAAGTAAGAAAAAAATTCGTAATTTTCAATAAAATTGAACGATGTCGCACTTTTGAAAATTACAATATAGTATTTTTCTATTAATTAGTGACATTTTTCTCGTATATTTCCATATAAGAGATATATTTCAATATCCACGAAAGAATGTGTTTGATTTGACTACTCAGTCAATCACAACATTATTGTAATTTTACGTTTTTCCTTTTGTAGACTTTGATTATTATGCTAAGTCATTTCAGAATTGGCGAATATATTTATTGATATAAACAAAATCTTTGTTTATATAAGAAAAAATAATTTTCAAATAAATGAATTCTTAAATGAAGTATATGTATTTAAAGTATTCACCTACATGTTAAATGTATGTATATATAGATAGTTCATTTATACTATATATTGTGAAATAAATTTGTTGTTTATTAAAGAACATATACTTCGCTATTTTTATATAAAAATTTGATTTCAATTTTCCAACAAGATCAGTAATAGCAAAAGATTCACCAATTCTAAAAAACTTTGTATATATGTAAATAAAATAAAAATGTGTTTTTATAATGCCATAATGCAATGAAAACAAGCACTTGAACAACATATTTGAGATGTATTTCTCTTATTCTTCGTTTATAATATTCATTTTTTTCTACAGTCTTAATTAAATATGCGAGGCAAAAAAGAAATTTTAATCAATGGAGTAATCCCGTAATTACAATCTTCTGTAATATTATTATATTACATATTTGTTACGTTTTAAAATAAGAAATATGTAGCATTTGTCACGCATTACATATTAATAGACTGTTAAAAAGTAAGCATTAATTCCATGTTTATTAGTTTTTAATTATAGATATTTTAATTCTTCTCTATAGAATTGTTTTGTAAATATTATTTTCTGAATTAGTTAAGTATATACACAATTAAATTGGAATGTCTTACTTTTCAAATAAGTATCATAATTTAGTAATGTTTAAATGAACATAATAAATGCGTAACTATTAATTTCAAGCATAATACTATATTTTTCATAATTGAACAAATAAAAATTCTCGGAAATTCTGAGATATTAATCTATTTTCATAAGTCAAAATTAAGAAAATGAAAAAAATGTAAAATGTAATGCAGAATATTTATTGTCAATAATGTAATAGAGAAATGTACAACAGTGGAAAAGTTTAATTTATCGCATAATCGATGTTTTGTATTCGTCGCATATAATTAATATAATATCATCGGATGTTTTATACAATAAAATCAATTAAGTTAACTCTCTCACATAAATTGTGCTATTAAAAGGATGTAATCTGGATAAATTACCTTATGAATACTTAATTTTCTCAATTAATATCGAAACAAGTTAACTATAATACTCTTCTTTTTTAATACACTTTTCTACCATTCCCACTATTGCCTTTAGAGTGTTAAAGTTTCATACTATAAATGGTTAATATAAAATATTAGCTCAATTCGTATATTTTAACATATCGTGTGCATATAACGAAGTTTTACTATTAAATCGGAAAGAAGGAATGGACTTTACTAGAGAATCATCGCTTTGTTATGCATTATTTTAATGTATCAAATTCCAATGTACTTGTTTCTAGTGAAATTTCATTAAAACTAACATAAATATCACATGTAATATTACTATCGAATTTTAAATACTCATGTTAGTTGCAATACCATCGAATATCAAAATACATTAAATACTTTTCGTGATATTACGTTAGATGCAGGCACTATAATATCTCGATCAAATTTTATTCTAATTCAGCGATCACAATTCGGTATAATATTCAAACAAATGCGCTCGTACACATCAATACCAGAGATTCAATTATGCTTTCGTTTGTATATTGTATCTTACAAAAATATTTTTGCAGAATTTTTTGTCACATATTCTTGTCATGCGCTAGACGTTAATAATTCGACAAAAAAAGAGAGAGAAAGAGAAAAAAGCGAATACCTCGTAAACAATATAAATACAATAATATTAGGTATATATGGGAAGTTACTTTTCTTAGGATCAAATAAAATATATACTAGTATCGATTAAATTGAACTGTTATTCCCTCTTCGCTCCCTCCTTTTTCTGTAAGCTCAGTAGATTTAACTATCAAAACGGGTTATCGTATTGCACTTCTTATTGCATTGTTGGCGGGGGTACAGGAGGATCATCGCTTGAATCCTGAAAGAATTAATACATCTAAAAATCACTGTTACATACAACAATGATTAAAACGGTGTGTACAACTTACACGCTCGTTATCTCGATCTTTAACGTTATTGTTCCTTATCTGACGAAGTGAATTCGGTCGAAAGACGTACATGAGAACCATAAATGCAATAATTAAGAAAGGCATAAAGAAATCATTGGACGGCGGAGCGGCTGATGGTCCTGGTACTAAAAAAAACGAACCAGTTATATGTTTGATCAAATCTCAAAAGTATATTATTGTTAAAATAATATAAGTAGCTGGAAAAAATTTGCAGTCACTATTAATGAGTTAGTTAGAAATAAAAGTACGTACATCGCGCCAGGCTGTAACACTCGTCATCCGTACAATAATTTTGGTTCTGCCTCAACTAAAACAATAAAACGTTATTCATAATATTTTTAATCAATTTTTAAACTGAGAGAATTGTATATTTCTGTTATGAATAATTTGCTTTGAGTGTAGTTACATGTATAAAATTTAGAATCTAAAATTAGTATTGTCAGATAAATTCTTGGAAAACTGTTTATTATAACAAAATTTTGCAGAGTAAGTTAAACTAAGGTATTGCATCAATATTTATGTATATGTATACAGAATATGATGTAGTCATCAATACTTCTTTCATGATTATGAAATTATAAACTGGTTCATGTTAATCAGGAAAACATTGAAAAAATATGATAACAATGCTGACTGTAATGACCTACTGCACAAATGTTATATGTCCACCTTGCAAATATTTTAATTTTTATATACAATGAAATTCTTAACTATTTTATAGTTATATAAAATAATAAGTGCAGTCCCAGAGGTACTTATTTAATATGATTTACCATTAATTCTTTAAGCCTGTTTTTTCCAAAATACTAAAAGTGGACATACAATGCTTGTGCACTAAGGTATCATTCAGCTTCACTTGTAATAGAATTTAGCCATATTTTCGACGGTTAAACAGATATGCCACGTCGCAGGATGTATACAGTGGCCACAATGCTAAAATAGAAATTGAATCTATTCAAAACAACGAATAATGATCATCGATAAAGTGTTCAAAACAAAAACCAGTTATATGTCAAATTCGGACACAATCACTTACGATAGAAAGTAGGCGTTGCATAGCTAGCTCATGGTTCCATATGCGCTCGCAAATATCAAATTCTTCGTCAGCCATTGTAAAATCTACACATAATTAAAACAAAATCTTTAATCATAATACATCTGCGTCAAAAGAAATATATACATATCATATGGAATTGTTCTCGTAATTAAGCATATGTCATAACAATTATTCTGGAAGCACGTACATAATGCAACTCAAGTGACGGATGTAATGTTTTTCGTATTATCGTATACGTACACTGCGGTGTATATTTCGACGAATGTGAATCGATGCAAAGTCCTAGATTATGTTCCGATTCGCGCGACAATGATATAAACTATTATCAAAAACGAAAGGAAACATATATATGTGCATTTACCACTACCACAATAATTATAAGGAAGAATTATATGGTATAGTTCTGTTCCGTGATAATACTGCACGTAATGGTACAGTCGAGTGCAGCGTTAGCTTTTAAGTAAGAACAAGTGTAGGCATAAAAAATTTTCCGTTTATTTATCATAAAGTAGCCGTTAAATTTATCGAAGAGTACATTTTTTTGCATAATTTAAAACAAATGTCACAAAACTTGTTTTACATCAATAATAATGTTAATTTGGTTCACAAAAATATTACGACTCTTGTTTTAAAAGATACAGAAAATATTTTACCTATATTTTTAACGGAGACTGTTTTCTATTCGATATGGTTTAATGTAGAATGATTTAATTCTATCGATAAATAAGCGCGCTCGAATGTGATGTATTCACATGATACTAATAAACATTTTTACAGACATTTGGAAAACTGTTTTATATAATCATAACAAGATAATATTTACTCTCGATACAGGATACATTAAATGAAGTATTATAAGCTGATTTTTCTAAAACCACAAAAATATTGATTTTACTTTTTTAAATTAAAAAGAATAGGAAATTCATCATTTCGTGTGTAATCCAACATTTTACGGAAATAAAAAGAGTTCTCCTATTACTTTTTTATAAACAGTTATTGAAGTGTCAAAAAAATTTATAATATTTGACTTTATACATACTCCATACTGAAATACATATGTGTAGAAGGATTTAAATTGCAAACATGATAAGTACTGGTAAACATTTCATACTACAAAATAAAAGCTGTTTATAATAGCCAAATTACTAGACAGATTAATAGTTGAAGTACGATTAAAGAGTTTTGTTGTAATGCGTTGACGTTACCGCCAATAAAAGAAAAACAGCATTCTATATGTACAATAATTTTGCAAACTCGACACAGCTAACAAAGTATATTTTTACTCACCTTAATTAGTGTGGCGAAGGTAGAACTTTATAAAAATAAAAATAATTACGTTACTACGAGAAAATGTAGACCGTACTGTATTTACAATCGATACGAGTCAGCCATTACGTTTGTCGTGTCGTATCTCGAATCTCGAATGCGTGGTGTCGCGATCGAATGCTTAAATAGAGTTGCTACTATCGATTATCGATACACTATCGATATCGTATTGATATTTAAAAAGTATAGCGCTAATATCATAAATGCTAATGAAGGTGACGGAAACGTGTAAAATATAGTGTGTAATTATATTATTCAAATTTATTTATTTTTTTTAATCTTCAAACAACCTTATCTTACATTCATCTTACATATAGAAATTACAAATATTACATAATATGTGTATCTATAATTTAAGTCTATTATAATAAAAAAAAATAATTACAATATTTAATAGTGTAATACAGAAATTATCCCAGTTCTAGGTCTTGAATCTGAAATACAATAATTATATTAAAGAAAAAAATATATGGTAATATAATTACTTATTTGATGTTATAAATAACTAAAACATATACCTCTTGAACTTTCTGCATTTCTTGCGTTAATAGATTGTCTAATATTTCTTGAAATCTTTGTCGTAATTTAACATTTTCAATATTAGCAATTTCAATTTCTTGTTGTTGTCTTCTTTGACGTAATTCAGTTAATTCAGTATGTAAAGTCGCAAGACGCGTTTGTAACGAATCTGCAATGTTAAAAGAAAAGCGTTTTATTTAATTGCACAAGAAATGTGCATTAAGATGCGAGACAATATGTTCATTTATTATACCTTTTGATGTAGTGGCAGGAGGTAATTCTGGGAAGGTTTCTGGAATAATATATTCTGAATGAAATTGTTCAATTTTAGGCACTTTTGATTGTGGTACATCTTCCGGTTTTTCTCCTTCTGTTTCTATATTGTTATCATTTTGGAACATTTCTTTACTAAATTCCGTAACAAGATTGCTATTTGTTGCTGTATTATTAGCAGATCTTTCTGAATATGCAGCTTGCATGGAATTAGAATCTGATACCCTACTATCTGCTGAAAGTCTGCTATTATCATCCAATTCCATCACATTTATATTTGCTTCCTCGTCATCTTCTTCGCTATCGCTTACCGGCTCACCAAATATATCGTGTTCAGCTACATGAGTTAAATAGTATTCATTAATTACTTGCTTTAACATAATCATATTGATTTATAATACTTACCAACATCAAGGCTCTGGGAAGTATTACCATTAATACTTTCTCGTTTAGTTTTCACTGTACCAGATGATGATACTTTACTTGGCTTAGATTGATCTTCATCTTCACAAATTACTTCCCACTTAACATTAACAGCCTCATTGTCTACCCTCAATAGACGTTTGACTTCCTTTTCAATTTCTGGAGCTTCTACATATTTCTTTTTCAAAGTCTTTCTAAATCTTCTACGTCTGACATTTTTTGTAGGAGGTGTTAAACCATGTGGCCATAAAAACTTCTTGTCTACTTTATTTGGATCTTTCTTTTTTTGTCGTACTGGGGACTCTTCATCTGTTGTAGTATGATCATCTTCTTCCTTACAAATCAACAACTGTAAACAATACAGTAAAATTATAATGAGATATATTGTATACATAAACATTTTATTTTTAGTTTACTGAATCATTCACTGTTGTACCTGACAGACATCAGCTGTTTTATAAAAACTCTTATTGTCAATAGTTTTTAAAGATTCCACAATTGTTGGTAGGTCCACAACCTAAATTTATAATATCCTTGTGATTATGTTATAGCATTAAAATCTTTTATACGCATAAAAAAGATATGCTACAAATTCTACCTTAGCATGAAGCAACCAATGGTCAAATCTAACCTCTCCATAACGCATATCATTTTCCAACTTAATACTTAATCTGTCCTTCAAAGGCAACCCAGAACGTAAAATATCTCTTAAAACTCGTGCTGGTTCCTACAAAATATTGGACAATTTTTATATATGCAATTAACCTTCATAATTTTCATAATCATTTAGGTTAAGAAAAATGATTGCACATTAAATTGTACATACCGGTGGTAAACGTAAAATAAATTGACTTTCTAATTCAACTTGCGGCTCACTTCGATTCTTATAATCCACATTTGGATGACGATTCATGTTTTTACATACAAAACTTTGTGTTCTGAATTAAAAGTTAAATAATACAATGTAATCAAACAACGAGTTATCATTCATTTTGTCATTCACTGTACTAGAGTAAAGCGCATGCTTGTTTACGTCTTTTGTAATGCCAAATGTATATACCCAGTGACTTTTTATTTTGTACAACCTTATGTCTGGCGTGGTCACCAAGATGTGAGAAATTGGAAGGATGAAACTTTAGAAATTTAAAAATTTGCATATTTAAACGTGTTCCGTTTCACGTCTAAATTTAAATTCTTAAGATTTAGACATCATTATCTCTTCTGATTATTCGCATATTTTATCTTTACCGTGTATATAACCGATCAAATGAAAGATGTATAATAGGGGGGGTGATTTCGACACAAGGGTGGGGAATCTATTGAAGTTATCCGCGTTGCGCGAATTGGGTATGATCTCTTCCATACAACTTAGTATACATTGAAGTCAAAATACTTCATTGCAGATAACGAATGTGATATCAAATAAGCAAATCATCGAAAAATGCGTACATTACTTTGACAAATTTTATCAAACTATTACATAATTATTAGCTTATCTTCATTGAAAATATTCATTTATAGTGACGTTACGTACTTATGACGTAATAATTAACCATTTCAGTCTAGTCAATGTAAAAGAATATAGATAGCGTTTCTTTTAGATTTTGCTTAGTGCCACTTTGAACATCGCCTTTGAATATATCGTTTGGATATTTGATTTACAGATTTTATATATCATAATTGTATAATATCTTATACAAAATCTATTTTTTCATTGTTTACTAGTGAGACGTAACATGTGAAGATACACATGGGCATCAGAAAGTTCCGGTAAATAAGTTCGCAATCTTGATTTTTGACTTAATAATTAATACAAATAAATTGTTTGTTCAATTCGTGAATCCATATTGTTACATAAACAATAATATTTATTCATTTTTGTTTTCATTTTTATCAACATCTGCAATGTGTGTACGTTGCGTATTTACATCGGTAATTCTGTTCTATTGAAACATTATTTACGCGCAAATTTTTAAAATCGATTTTAACAAAATATTTTGCACTTACATATACGAAATATACACGTTAAATTTGTATATAAAATTTAATGATTTTATTTTTATCAATTGAACAATGGGTTTGATCGAATCACATTAATATATAGAATATTACTTTGTTACTGCAATAGAAAGGTCACACTATATAAAAAATTACATTTCTATCGTTGCGAGTTATCATTTCTGCTTCAATAAGAAAAAGTATAAGTGAAAAGTCTTGTGCATCGTACATTTTCCTTGTGAATTATTTAGCAAATCCATATGTTTATAATTAAGCTATACCAGTAAGTGATCAATGGAACATCGGACTTCGCGCTCGCGCTGTCGCACTTCTGACGTCCATCCATAATCGCCTTTTTGCTTCGAATGTTTGTAATTACATCAGTAAAAAATAGCCTAATTCACGAAGTACATCAATTTCGGAAGTTTTTATAATGAATTTATTGTCCGCTTGCTCATTCATTATGTTTTCTAATATCTTTCTCTTAGTGTGACTAATCTTCGTAATACACAAGTATTGACTGGGTATACTGTTGTGTCGATATCAGGTAAGTTATAAATGTTTTATATAATATTTTTTGCATGGCTTGCTAATAATTTACTAACATGACAAAACTGTTTTTGTACTTTAGATAGCATGTCTGCAGAGACAAATTATAGGCTTGGTTTGCAGATCCAACATTTGTCTGTTTTTGTTTCAACTTAATCAGTTTTTCCCATTGTATTACTTGTTTTCTAAATGCATGGCATTAATATTTATTACCTAGCACTTTTTGATTATGTTTGTTGTATTCTGTAATCAATGTTCTTATAATTTATATCATTTTGTATCTTAATTATGAGTAACTTGCACATTTATTTCTATTTTTTCATTTAGAAGTATATAGATCTATTATTTATTACATTTATTGTAATTAAAAGTTACGCATTTTTAATATAATAGATCCATAATGAGCTCTCAACCGATTGTGGTGCCTGGTGGTGAACATCGATCTCAATCAGAAACATATTCTGTGTCTGTTGGAAGTACTTCTGATTCTTTCAAAACTATGACACCGCCAAATGTTAGCAGATCACTTAGCAATCGTAAGTATGATTGGAGTTATTGAAGTTTAAATTGTTATATGTTGTTGAAGATAAATATTTTATGAAGGAGAAGCTATTGGTAAATGGCAGAAACAGTTGTATTAAAGTATTAATAAATTTTTGTTTTAGTACATCTATTTTTATGTAATATGTTAATTATATAATAGAATGAGAATTATAGTTTTTCTGTATTATAATTTTATGAGAATGTATTTACTTGTTATTCGTGAAATTTTATTTCTGTTTTAATATTGTAAATTAAATAGTTTAAAGTTTTGTTTAGTTATGTTGTTTTAAATTAAAAAGGTTTATTTAAGAATAATATTAAAACATATGTATATGTCTGTGAAATGTGATTGATTGAAAGTATTATTTTAATAACTTGTTGATTGTTGATTAAAGTAATTATACTGCAAATAATTGCCATTTAAAGGTATTAGTGACAGTGGATGTGATACATTGCCACGCAAGCTAGGTAGGCTTATAAACATGGATTGTGTGTATACAGTAGTAAGCATCAGTATTAGAATTACAGAAATCAATAAGTAGATATGAGTATATACATATGTATAACATTCTATCTTCATATTACACATATTATTAGCATTTCCTAGTTTCAAATTATTTACCGTGTCATCATTCAACATTATTAAGTAATTTATAAATACATTTATCAGTTTCAACCGTTATCATTTGTTTCGATATAATCTCCATTAATATTACTGAATTAAGAAAAAAAATTCTTCATACTATTAGATATATTAAAATGCCATTTTATTGTATGTATTAGATTAACATAATGCATTCATGCTGTTAGCATATTATTCACTGTTAATTATATTATACCGTACAACATTTACATCTGTGCATAAATTTGTTTGAAGAAAAGTATGTGTAAATTAGAGAAGGCTGTTTCTTAAAAGCATGAGTATTTTCAATGCATGAAATACCTTATAGCTTGTAGTTACTGTATTGTAGAATATTTGGAGCATGTATTAGTATTTATAAATAAGTTTAGTATTATAGCTACTTTTTTAATGTCATTCATGGCAAATTTTTAGTTTAGAAATATTTGTATTACAAATATGTATGCATTTTTATAATATATTTTGTCCAATATCTTTAAATTACATGTTTTCCTGTATGTAGTATGTATTCATGTTTGTTTATTGCTTTTTTAAGATTCCTTTGCTTCTACAACTAAATGAATTCGATTAAAATTTGAAGCTATGTTGTATACTATTATATGTTATATAATGGTTATTAAGAACTATTATTATTGATAGTACTTTGTTAATGTTGTAAAAACAGATTTATAATTTAGGACACAATATAGCATAATTTACTTGTAGCATATTTATTGTTACATAGTGTTAGTTAAAAAATTTGAAATTTGTAATTTTAAAAAATAGATGTATTTGAAAAATATAATTTTTTGACTTATTGTAAACATATCAATAAATAAATAATAATTATGATTGAAAAGAAACTAAATATATAGAACCAGTGGATCAACAACTTCGAAGAAGCAGCGCTCAAGTTCAATCTCCAACATTACCTAATCTTCCATCAACAGAGTCCATAGCAACATGTGTAAATTTAACAACTGCTGCACCTCCACTATCACCAGGTATAAATATAATTACATTAGTTCATAATGAGAAATAATCCCAATTTTGTCAGGTGCTTTTTAACTTTTACATGAATCAATACTAATCCTTACTTGTGAAAGTAGTTGATTAGTTATGAAGAACTGCATTTTTTGATTCTTGTTTGGCTTACAACATTTATCTTATATTATGCATATATATTAGAATCTGTAACTTTTGTAATGTAATTTTTGTACATTGTATAATTTTTTGTGGCTGACAAACCATCAAATATATGTATTAAGTAGATTATTACGAACATAAGTCATGAGTGAACAATACTTTTGTATCATAATTATATATAGAAGTTTATGAGCATTACATTGAAATAATAATTTTTGTCTATTAATTTCTATCCATTTATGATTAAGATAAATAGGAATGATAATGTTGCACTAAAAACAGCTTTTTAATGTAATTATAAAAAAGAATTAATAATTATTATAATATAAAAAATTGCTAACTGCATAATGGATTATGTTAATACTATTTATATAAACTTTTCATTTTACCTTGTAACAAGTTAGGTACATCTCATTTAATGATAGTTTTTTCTTATAAAATTAAATTTGTTAAGTTTATTATACATATTTTAATTTATTAAGCTTGATTATTTTTAAGGCCTGTAATTTTAATTAATTTTAAATAACAACTTAAATTTTATTAAATGTTTATTATTAAGGCAGAAAAAGTTGTCAGTTCTTTACATAATAATTCATAATATCATTTCTCAGTAACTACTGTCATCTACATATTTTAATCATCTTACAAGATATCTTAATAAAAATAGTGAGAATAAATTTCTCATTAAAATTATTACACTATTAATTTCACTTAAGTGTAATGTTTTAAGCAGTCTACTGTGTTAATATAATTATAATAAAAAATATAATTACTCAGTTAATTTTTAATTAATTGTGTTTTTGTACATTGAAAATATTAAAATGTAATCACCTTGTTATCTAATCACATTGCTTGAATAATTTATGTTATAGGACTATCTGCAATGGGTGAAAGTAATCAAAAAACAGATAATACATCTGATAAGGTACATAATTATTGACTTTGAATTAATTAGTTTGATATTTTAAATTGTTGATTACAATATTTTTTTATTGTCTTTTTTAGTCTTTAGATTCCTGCAAATTAACAAGAAAAGAATCATACAAGGCTCAGAGAAAGAATTATCGAATGGAAAAGAAAAGAGTTGCAGATGAACTTTTAAGTTCATTTAAGGATCCAACTGTCATTGTAATGAGCGACTGGCTTAAAGTCCGTGGAACATTAAAAAGTTGGACAAAACTATGGTGTATTTTAAAACCTGGTTTGCTACTGCTATACAAAAGTCCAAAAACAAAAGTGCTGATCTATATTATTACTAATTTAATAATTCTCTCTTTCATGCAAAGTTATGTCAACATAATTATTGCAGAGTAATCATTGGGTGGGAACAGTTTTACTTAATACATGTCAAGTGATAGAGCGACCAAGTAAAAAGGATGGGTTTTGTTTTAAACTATTTCATCCTTTAGAGCAATCAATATGGGCTCCAAGAGGTCCAGAAAAGGAATCCATTGGTAACTAACAAACTTTTTTTAGAAATAACTATGCAATATGTCTTCATACAATCTTACTTTTAGGAGCTGTTGTACAACCTTTGCCAACTTCTTACTTGATCTTTAGAGCCCCTTCACAGGCAGCTGGTAAATGTTGGTTGGACGCACTTGAATTATCTTTGCGTTGTTCCTCGTTAATAGTGCGTTCAACAAGTGCATTGCCACGCACTTTACCACATGATACTACAACAACTCATGAAACTCAGTGGAGTGAAGCAGATTACGAAAAACATTTTGATGAGCATGGTGAGTTATATAAAATAACAGTTCATGTGACAAATGAAATGAATGTTACATCGAATAAAGCTACGACGTTTCTTTTCATAATACTCATTGCTATTATTACCTCTAGTAGATTTGCAAAAATATTTAGCTAAGGAATGCTCTGATATGTTATCGATATTAATTACACCATTATTATTGTCCTTTTCCTGACATTTGTCACCTTAAATTCTTGCTTTTGATATCCACAGTATGTTTATCTAATTATGCACCTCAATCACCTACAGTACATCAAAGACGTTTATTATCTTGTCCCCAACCACTTACTCCTTGTACAACAAATCATCCTAAAAGTGTTTGTCCTTCTCCAACTCCAATGTTTCAACAATTATACCATGCAATTGCATACTGGGATAAACAATTTCGTGATAGATCTCCAACACCTACTACAGATACAGAAATAGTAATGTCTTCAACTTCTGTTGATGCATTAGGTGATGGAGAAATTTACTCTAATATGTCTCACTTTGAATCTACTTCCAAACCTATTCCATCTTCTACTCGGCGTATGACTGTTCCTTCTATACATGTCCTTGAATATGACACCCCACATGTAGTAACGCTAGATCCTATGCACTCCTCACATACAGACCTGGACGATATTAGCCAACCCGAAAATGGAGTAGCAGCTGATGCAGAAATTAGTGCTTCGGACAGTGAATCAGAAGGATCAGCTAAGGAAGATCAACCAGAAACCATCAATGAAACACCATATGTTGCAAATGAACAAGAAGTTCTTGGAATGGTAAAATAACTTACTATACCCATATGATCGAAATCAATTTTCCTTTATTACATTTCTATTCATATAATTTTAATCTGAATGTGGAAAACAGGCTGGAGAAGTCGTCACAGAATTGCAAGAAGAACAAAAGTCTCTAATATGGTTCTTAGTAAAACAAGTTCGACCAGGGATGGATCTATCAAAGGTGGTCTTACCGACCTTTATTCTAGAGCCTCGTTCATTTTTAGAAAAATTGGCTGATTCTTATTATCATGCAGACTTATTGTCTCAGTGAGTAAAAGGTGTATAAATTTTGAATCTTATTCATGTATAATTTAAAGTACATACAACTTGTTCTTTGCATTTACAGAGCAGTGGTGGAAGATGATGCTTTTACACGAATGAAGGGAGTAGTTAAATGGTATTTATCTGGATTTTATAAAAAACCACAGGGTCTAAAAAAACCATATAATCCCCTTTTGGGTGAAACATTCCGTTGCTACTGGCAACATCCTAATGGTTCAAGAACGTTCTATATAGCTGAACAAGTAAGATTTCTTATTTTTAGAGTGCAACACTGATATAATCATTTATTACTTCGGTAACTTATTTTCTCAGTTATCTCACCATCCGCCTATATCAGGCTTCTACGTTACAAATCGTCAAGATGGATTTACTATTAGTGCTACAATCATTGCTAAATCTAAATTTTATGGTAAATACATGCAATGTAAAATACATTAGGTTTCCTTTTGTATAAATTTATGAATTAACAATGTATTAATATTTTTCCTTAGGAAATTCAACATCAGCAGTTTTAGATGGTGTTGCAATATTAACAATGTTACCTAGAGGAGAAGATTATACAATGACTATACCATATGCTCATTGTAAAGGTATTCTTATGGGAACATTATCTATGGAATTGGGTGGAAAAATTCACATAAAATGCGAGAAAACGGGTTACCATACTGAATTAGAATTTAAGCTTAAGGTACCATTTATTAATATATTTATAATTATTTTAAATTTCTAAATCCCTAGATTTCTAGATCCCTGTATTCCTAAAAGATAAAAGTATGATTATAAAAATAATTCGATACTTACTCGCTAGCCATTCCTCGGTGGTGCAGAGCAAATGAATCAAGTTGCCGGTGCAATACGTCTTGGAAAAGAAACTCTTGCTACTATATCAGGATATTGGGATGGTCAGATAATAATTACTGACAAACGAACAGGAGTACGTTAACCATAATTATTTCTAGTTTCATATGTAATAAATAAAGTCGGTACTGTATCGGTTGATCTTACAGCAAGAAAGTGTATTCTTTAATCCAACTCCGGAAGTGCGCAAGAAGAGGTTGAAAAAATATACTGTGCCGTTGGAAAATCAAGGTCCATGGGAAAGTGAAAAATTATGGTATGATGTCACACAAGCTATTAACAAAGATGATCAAATAGCTGCTACCGAAGCAAAAACTCAATTAGAGGAAGCTCAAAGAGAGCGTGCTAAAGAACGAAAAATCAAAGGACAAGAATGGGTTCCTAAATATTTCGTTCAGGTATTGTGTAATAAATACTTTTTGTGAGGATTTATTTCTTGCACTGTTTAAAATATTATTCTTTTATGTCAATAGGATATTATAACGGGTAATTGGGTGTATCGACACGCAGATGTTCGACCATGGGATCCCAGGAATGATGTTGTTCAGTATGAACAAGATTATATAGTTCGTACAAAAACTAGACATAAAACGCCAATTATGCGTACTGGTAGTATTGTTTCTGCTGAACCCCAAACACAGGTACAGAAATAAAAATGTATAATTAATTAAGTGATTAATAATTAACATATATATTGGTTATACATTTAAATTATTTAATCTTGTTTTTAATATCTATAGTATCATTTGTATTTCAGGTTCCGCTTCTACAAGCCGAATCCCGTTCATCACTATCTGTATTGAAATCTTCCAAAAGACAATTGTCCAGTAATTTACCATTGACAGAAACAGCGCACGATTCAGGCAGTTCATCTGCTGAAGCACACTCAGATTCTAGTCAATCAGTAGGCAAAAGAAAACGTTCTACTGCAAGGTAAAATTTATTGCATTATACAACAACATGGTAATAATAGCCCATATTTTTATAATATTTTTGTAAATAACTTTCTGTTCAGGATAATGGATGTTATTAAAGAAGTAGAAAGACAAATGATGGAATACGGGGATAAACTGAATCGCATACAACATATACTAGAGCAGCTTGCTATAAGACAAAGAGAACAAGCTGATCAACATCATAGTATAAGTATGTTGAAAAGTTTCATAGACACGATTCTTGTTATCGTGATAGTTTTTTCTGTTCAATATTTTGTAAAAATATGGAACGAAGAACCTAACGGAGGTTGAAGAATGCTATAACGAGGTAGTAGTATAAATTGTACATGTTATTTATCTCATCTCAATTTAAATTATCAGCTTTTATGTAAAAAAGCTTTGAAAGAGCAAATCCTAAAATTTGAAGTACCTAATTTAAACGCGCCTTCGGCGGATGCAATAAGGTATCTTGTTTTAGTAGAACACCGCTGAATAATAGTATAGGAAAGAAAGATTTAGGGGTTCTAAGAAACATCCTAAATCACAGTGCAATTTTGTTTCGTTTATAGTTTAAAAAAATTCAGTTGATGCTTTGTAAAATAATATGTTCCTTGAATGAATGTGTACGTTTAAAGATTCGTTTTTTAGCAATTTGTGTAAAATTTATAATCCATGTTAAACGGTCCTCGCAGCAGCAATGAACTATACAAAGTAAAGGAATTGTATTTACAATTTCTTTGAGCTTATGATGTATATACTTTACATGCTAATGCACGAAAAATAATTACATATTTATTCAAAGATTCTAACAATGTTGTAGTCCTTACTGCAGGCGCTCAATAGTTAAGTGTAATTATAACAATAAGGCTACTCTAAAGATATAACATTTATTGTTATAAAAGTAACTATATTTCTTGGATTATGGCAAACATAGAAAAAGCTAATTGCAGTTCCCATTTTCAGAATCACTTGTACAGCGGTTACAAAGAAATAGATCATAACTTAGATCTAATATTAACCACTTATAAGTGAAAAGAATTCCTAATAAGTATCAGATATTAAGATTATTTAATACTAAACAAAAAAAAATTATCAAAAATTTTAGCAGATCAATCTATCAGCTTATTTTGTATCATTTATATCTTTATATTGATTGCTATATGTAACAGTAATTTTATCATTACTTATTTATATTTAAAAATATCTGTATTAATAATGTTCTCTATTTTACTAGTTTAAAGCAGATATTTAAATTATTTGTTTATGACTTACTGTAAATATAAAATTTGTTATACATTTAATATCGTATGACTTTTAAAACTTATACGCTATTTCGTATAAATCTTTCTTATAATAAAAGTATATCGGATTATAATAATTAAGATAAGTATTTTAGAAAAAGAAATTTTATTGTCAAATTTTATGATATATCGTGTCAAATTAATATTTATCTGTATTAACAATAGTATACCAATTCAAATATTTTATTTGGATTTTTATGTTTATATGTTAAAATTTTAACATTTTAATAGTAAGCAATATTTGCTTTTAATAAAAGAGTTATATTTCGATAATATTTTAATGACTATAAAGGTGTTATACTTTAATAATTTTGTTATAAAAAATTTTGTCAAAGTGAATTTGTTATTAATATAGATATATGTTTTTATAATTCAAAGTACTAATCACTATTTGCAATAATATAAAAGCTAAAAGGTTTCTTCACACAATCATTTTTTAAATGAAAGTTGGTTTTTATTTGTACAAAATCTGTATACTACATTTCCTTTTTTCTAAAGTACTGCAATTAGCTATAAATCTAATAAATTTGTTCAAATAGTTTAAATGGTTGTTAATATAAAAATATGTTTTTTAATGCCATCGTTTAACGTATAGTTTATTAAATTTTATTGTATCATTTTTTATCCAAATTCATTGAGCTAAATTTAAATTCGTTAATTCCTTAGATATATTTTTACCTAAACTATAATATATTTTGCACAAAAATTTACAATGATTCTTTATTCAGATTTTTCTTATTACTTAGTTTTGAATATGTAAAATTATTCTTGGTAATAAGTAGGTGTAATTTGTTCTTAGATTAAATTTCAAATAATTTTAAAAAGTACAAGCGCATTGTTAACTGTTGGAAATAAATTGTTTCTTGTGATGTTGAATGCGTTTTAAAATATTTTTCGTAGAGTACCTGATATTTTTATACTGTAATTTATTTAACTTCATACTTTCTTTTGTATGTAATAACTATCTGAAATATTTCATGATTTAAATATTGTAATACCAAATTATTCAAGTTAGAAATAAGATATGTATTGAAAAATGGTTACAGAAATTGTTATATTATAAATTCGAAGTGTTAAATGTTATATGCTGAATGTTATTTTATACATTTAAAAAGATTGTATAAATGACCTTTAAAAATATATTTCATTGTAGACTTTTAATACATATTTTTGAACGTTTGCATTATTTTGGTTCATTATTTATATTAAAAATAAACCAATATTGTAATATGTAATACTGTGACAAATAAATAGCATATTTAAAAATAATCAAAAAGAGCTTTTTGCAAATTAGGTAATACATTTTATTGAGCGAGCGAGCCGAAGGCGAGCGAAGCTCTTATACTTGACTTTGCAACTTCTTTGTCCGCGTTTTTCTTTTGTACCACTCAACCAATTCTCATCAAATTTTGCACGCACATGTGTATGTGCGTTAAGGGGTTAACGCAGTTAACAGTATTCATTTTTTTTTGTTAAATTTTATTTTAAAAAGAAAGGAACAAATTATAGTGTTTAATTCAAATCATAGTTTTGTACAAAATAATGTACTCAGATTCAAAATGCTTTAAAAAAAGGAATTTTAATTCTTCCAAGAAAGGCACTAATAATGATGCTTCTAATGAATCATGTAGGAATATTTATAAATTTACATGGTTATATGTTCTTATTTAAAACTTATTTTGTAATTGGTAGAAATAATATCTACTAAAGGACAAGTTAAATAAACTATAATAATATTTGAAAATATATCAGGTGGCTGCATACCAGTAACACCACAAATGATTCGTGCAGCTGTAAAAAGATTACACCTACGCAGAGCTTTTGTTAATACAAATCTCATCAGCCAATATCTACGTCGCAGTTATCCAGTTGAAAATGATTTAAGATTGTTTTCTGAAGAATTGAAAAAAAAATTGGATTGTGCCGTACGTGTTGGATTAATAGTAAAACATGGAGAAGATGCATATTGTTTGCCTACTCTAAGAGAAGAAGCAAATATATTTGACACATTGTGCACTACATTTTGGGAAATATATAGAAATGTAATTAAAAGTTGAATCACATATTAGCTGCAGTATTATAATTAGTTATATATATTTTTTCAGTATCCAGGTACTGCACAAACTAGGTATCAAAATAGAAAACGTTCTACCACAAAGAAAAAGAAACGATTAGAAGGTATAATTAAAAAGTAATAAACGAAATATAATTTAAAAATTTGTATATTGACATATACTTAATTTACATTTATTTTGTACTTGAATTTTATTACAACAGGTCTGTACATATGTATATTTAAACAAGATATTTGTGCATATAAAATATAAAATCTATATAAATGTTATGTTAAATTAAGTGCAGAAAATGGATTATTTGGATCAATAAAATTTGGTTCATCCAAATTCTCTTCAGCACTAAAATATTCTAAGTCATCATTATCTGTGGTTTTAGGTTTGGAACATTTACGCTTTTTGTGCTTTTTACGAAACTTAATTCCTTCTTGAACTATTGAAAACAAGAGTTTTATTTTCAACAAAAATACATTAAGGAATCTTAACAGACTTGAGGATTTTTCAAGTACAGTATTTATATATCTTTCCACATCATCGCGTGTTTGAAAATTGTTACATAAATTGTATAATAATGTACCATTATAGAAATTAGCAATTTCAATATGTGAGTAGGGCCTGCCTAAAAGTGCATTCAATTCTATACCATGTTTCAAACAATTTTGAAATTCCGCGAACGCATGAACTATAAGTTTATTAAACTTTTTTGGGTTTGCATACAATTTTTGATCCATTTCAAAATGAGAAGCAAAGAATTGTGCTGCCAATATACAATCTTCAGTATCAATTTCATTAAAAGCTTCATCAATTGTAACATCCATTGAATAATTTGGTTTATAATCATCTGCTTTTCTTTTCTCTTGTATCTCCTTCAGTTTTTGACCACACTTATGTTGAAAATTATACAAACTTCTATATCTCCCAATTTTAGAATCTATTATATGAAATAACATAGAGACAATTATAGAGTATATACAACTATTAATTAGCCTAGATGGTTCTTGTTGTTTTACCCAATATTTAATACAAATTATATATAATTTCCATTTCAATGGAAAATTATTTATAGGGTCCATGTTTGAAACCTCTAATGTATGATTAAAAATCTCTCTTCTTATACCTAATGGAACTTTTCTGAGATCAAACAATGATGGAATTTTACAATTAAATATAGTGTCTGTACATTGTAATTCATAACGTTCAATTCTTCCTTTTGAATTTCTGGTTATATAGGTCATATACTGTGTTTTCTTCTTTACTGCTGATTTGAGAAGTCCAAATATTACACCAAGAATTTTTAAACTTACTGTAATGCTTGGAGGATAATTATAATCCTCTAATTGTACAGCACAAATATATAAACGTTGATTTATCAAGTCCAAAAAATATGGTGGCTGTTTAGCCATAAGATATTCACTTACAAACCATGTAGGTAAATTACTAATAAGTGCATTAGTAGGCGTTGGTTCAGATTCATTAACAACATTCATTATTTTACTTTCTTCTTCTTCTTCTTCTTCTTCTTCACTTATGTAAATTTCATTTGTATCAAAAGTATCTTCTATAAATGTTAAGTTGTTGATATCTCCATTAAATTTATAAATTTTATTTACATTACGCATATTTATTTGAGTAACATAGTCTTTTGAAAAACCTAATGGAAGAAGCATTTCAGCAGATCCATTGGTGTATGTATTTATATTGGTCTCTATTATATTCAATATATGTTGTCGTATAGATTTAGCCAGTTTGCTTAAAATTCCAGCAATAGCATTATCCAATGTATATCTACTCAACCAAATAAAGGTTTCTTCTATACGACGTTGTTGGAGATTTTGTTTATTCTTTGATGTACCTCGCACTTTTATGTGGCAGAAAAAATTTTTAAATGTACCAAATTTTACATAATCATTACCTAATAGTATTGCTGCCAATGGTAACACAGGTTCTGTTAAACCTTTAAAACATTTTAATAAATATTCGGTTTTATAAATTTTACAGCATTTCACATATCCTTTCCCATTTGTGTTTTTGGTCACATAACTATCTAATGTATTAAATGGTATATATAATGTTCCATATATATAAAAGTCTGAATCATAACTAAGTACAGGGCAATTCAAAATTCTTGCTATAGATGCTATAGTACTATCAGCTTCAAATAAACATTGTATATGACGTATATTCTTCTGTTTTAAAACACTTATAAAAACTTCTGTCAAAAATAAAGGGAAAAATGTCATGCTCTGTTGACTTTGAGGGCAGAAAGTTGCTGCTGCATTGATCCTTTCTTGTACTCTTCTTATTTTAGTGTTCATTTTCTTACTTTCATAGGCTCCATCGAGAATGACTAATGGTGTTACATTACATTTTAATAAGTCATCAAAAAAGTCTGATACAGATTGATAGTATTTATCATAATCACCACCAAAGGCACAATTACACTTTGCATATAATTTATATATTTGACAACAAATACTGTAACCATCAATTATTAAATATGTGTCATGTAACTCATAGTACTGTAGTAAACGACATGAACGATTGTTTATAAACTTAGTTAACCCTGAAACACCCATTTTAAATCACTTGAATACAAACTAAAACAAATGACAACATTCAGCACTAGATCATATTTCTATTAAAAAAATAGACCACTTTCGTTGTACTATATTGCCATATGCAAATGAAGTATTATCATCATAAAGAAGTATTAAAAGCGTTTCAATGATGTATTTAGGTTTCTTAAATATGAGGTTATCATTAGTTCCTGAGTCAATAAGATATGTAGTGGGAGTTCTAGAAAGAGAAGAAAACTTCAATGAATGAAATAAAATGTTACAAAAATAATATGTGTTAATCAAATTTATTTGTTACTTTTTTGTGTCTGCAGTTATTTCATATATACATACAAATATTTGTTGCAAAATATCTTACCAGTATCAGAGAGTAGATATAATTCTATTCCAGTATTCCAAAACATTGTGTGTACACAAATAAAAACATATGAACATATTTTGTGTTTTTACACATTTAAAATACTAAATCATGATTGCATTTCGGAAACATGTATACTTCTTGCACACATCTAATATTGCACTGTATCGATCATAACAGCACGTGTTTTTCTACCTGTGCATCGCTTATATATGCGCACATAAGCTCTTACTGATAAAAAAATCTCACAACAGCGCATCAGTATGACGAAGTGTTGGGCAGTCGTGAGATTTTATCTCACGCAAGAGCTTTATGCGCATGCGTCAGCTGACGTCACAGCTTGCTGCCAATGCCGTACCTAGCCGGTACACCAATGGTGACTGATGAGGGCACCTTAATGATCCTACAGAATTTTTCAAAAATTCTTATAATTGCACTGTAAACTATGAATGTATAGGTTGTGTTAAATTACATTAGGCTGGGTTAGGTTAGTTACATATATGACTGTATAAAACTATACAACTATATATATATATATAGTTGTATATATAGTTGTATATATATATATATATATATATCGTGAATTATATAATATAATATAATGGGAATAATATGATGGAATATGGGAGAGTATTATATTTAAAATAACACAAAAGCACAATAACTTTTAAAACACTAAATGAATTTATTATTTAAGAAAAACGACTTGGAAGGACCTCTTTGAATAACTATATTTTATACGTGTGAAAATTATAATATCAGAGAAACAATAACAAAGAAATATATGGATTTTATTTTGTTAACATGCATAGATCTGATAAAAATCGAGCGGTATATTTTCCTTTGCTCTTGTAACAAATATTGGTATTCATATAACAAATCGGCTGCAAACGTAAAAAATAATAATAATCAAAAATAAATTTAATATTACTTTTATTATATATAATCTGTTGTATTATTTAACCCTTTTATTCACTTTCTTGCAATTTTCTTCAGATTTATTTTTTTTCCTCACTAGGGCCTAATGATACCTTATATTTCATCAAAGTGTATACGGTACTGAGGATTTCTACGGACAGCTTACTGCGCATGCGCTGGGACCGAGATGAGTTATGAGCAGCGTTTTTTCGCGCATGCGCGGCAATTTTAGTCTCAGTGAAGTATAAGTTTCAATAAAATAGGGTACCTCAATCACCCCTTATTATTTTTCAAAAATTTTTATAATTTGGTTGTGAAATATGAATGTATAGATTGGATAAGGTTACATTATATACATATTTTCATATTTGAGGAGAAGATGGAAAGGAAAGGTACTAAAATAACTGTAAGCAAAATATATAATAAAACCATCTAGTGGCGCCACTAAATACATACGCTGCGTACGCTCCTGCATTTCTCGGGCATGCGCGAAAAAACCCGGCCCATATCTCATCACTGCACTGGGGCTGCCAAACACTGATCGGCGCGCTACTTAAAAGTACATTAAGCCATTCTATCAGACCGACGAGATAGTCTTTACAGCATTGAAGTGGATGAAGGTTCTCTGCTTTCCATTTAATCAACGTAAGTTCCATTTTTTAATATTACCCATATATTTAGTCATAACAATTGTACATTATAAATAGTTATTCAATTTATTATTTTTATAAGTAACATTTTTTGTTTACTAATGTCCTAACTTTCACGTAAAAATATTATTAAATTGTGCAACAACAATAAATAAGTTATTATAAATGCTTTTATTTTTCAGTTTCAAAATTGAATATACACACAATCTGCCTCGATCTTCGATAAAGAATTAAGCCAAGGGTTACATAAACAAAGGGTTACATAAATTGAAAATTGTACCAAACATATTTACAAATTGTATGTATTTATGAAGTTACAATAAATAAACAAAAGAACTTATTTACAATCATGTACTTATTTACAATCCTCTCCATTACATTCTTAAACATAACAGCCAATCAACAGGTTAGGTCAGGCTTACGGTTAGGTCGCATTATATTAGGATATATATATATATAGTATATATACTATATATGTGTATATATATATAGTATATACACACACACACACACCATATATATACTATACTATATATAGTATACTATATATATACTATATATACTATATACATACATACTATACTATACTATATACTATACTATATATAGTATACTATATATATACTATATATACTATATACATACATACTATACTATACTATATACTATATACTATACTATACTATACTATACCATACTATATACTATATACTATATACTATACTATACCATACTATACTATACTATACTATACTATACTATACTATACTATACTATACTATACTATACTATACTATACTATACTATACTATACTATACCATACCATACCATACCATACCATACCATACCATACCATACTATACTATACTATACTATACTATACTACACTATACTATACTATACTATATATATACTATATATGCTATATACATACATACTATACTATACTATATACTATATACTATACTATACTATACTATACCATACTATATACTATATACTATATACTATATACTATACTATACCATACTATACTATACTATACTATACTATACTATACTATACTATACTATACTATACTATACTATACTATACTATACTATACCATACCATACTATACTATACTATACTATACTATACCATACTATACTATACTATACTATACTATACTATACTATACTATACTATACTATACTATACTATACTATACTATACTATACTATACTATACTATACTATACTATACTATACTATACTATACTATACTATACCATACCATACCATACTATACTATACTATACTATACTATACTATACTATACTATACTATACTATACTATATATATATACATATATATATATATATACTATATATATATACATATATATATATATATACTATATATATATACTATATATATACTATATATATATACAATATATACTATACTATAAACTATACTATATATACTATAAATATACTCTGCTATACTACTTTTATCACCATTATCCTTATTATTCTTATTATTATCAATATTATTACGCATATTACTACATTTATCATCATTATCCTTATTATTTATATTATTATCAATATTTTTACGCTTATTACTACTTTTATCATCATTATCCTTATTATTCTTATTATTATCAATATTATTACGCATATCACGACTATTGTCATCGCTTCAACTGTAATTATCCTTACTACTCTCATTATTATCAATATTATTAGGCATATTACTACTTTTATCATCATTATCCTTATTATTTATATTATTATCAATACTATTACGCTTATTACTACTTTTATCATCATTATCCTTATTATTCTTACTATTATCAATACTATTACGCATATTACTAATTTTATCATCATTATCCTTATTATTTATATTATTATCAATACTATTACGCTTATTACTACTTTTATCATCATTATCCTTATTATTCTTATTATTATCAATATTATTACGCATATCACGACTATTGTCATCGCTTCAACTGTAATTATCCTTACTACTCTCATTATTATCAATATTATTAGGCATATTACTACTTTTATCATCATTATCCTTATTATTTATATTATTATCAATACTATTACGCTTATTACTACTTTTATCATCATTATCCTTATTATTCTAATTATTATGAATATTATTACGCTTATTACTACTTTTATCATCATTATCCTTATTATTCTTACTATTATCAATACTATTACGCTTATTACTAATTTTATCATCATTATCCTTATTATTTATATTATTATCAATACTATTACGCTTATTACTACTTTTATCATCATTATCCTTATTATTCTTATTATTATCAATATTATTACGCATATTACAACTTTTATCATCATTATCCTTATTATTCTTATTATTATCAATATTATTACGCATATTACTACTTTTATCGTCATTATCCTTATAATTCTTATCATTATCAATATTATTACGCATATTACTACTTTTATCATCATTATCCTTACTACTCTCATTATTATCAATATTTTTAAGCTTATTACTACTTTTATCACCATTATCCTTATTATTTATATTATTATCAATACTATTACGCTTATTACTACTTTTATCATCATTATCCTTATTATTCTAATTATTATCAATATTATTACGCTTATTACTACTTTTATCATCATAATCCTTATTATTTATATTATTATCAATATTACCCATATTACTACTTTTATTGTCGTTTCAACTATTACTATTATTATTATTATTACCATTTCCTATATAGCCTCCCCTGCCCTATTCCGACCTAACCGGTTAGGTTGTATCAGGTTAGGTCGGTCCCTAGGGTTAGGTTGGAAAAGGTTAGGTCGGACTCTAAGGTTAGGTTACATTAGGTTAGGTCTGGGTACCTAACCTACCTAACCCACCCTGACCTAACCTGATCTGACCTAACCTCAGGCCCTGACCTAACCTAATCCAACCTAACCGGTTAGGTTGGAAAAGGTTAGGTCGGACCCTAGGGTTAGGTTATATTAGGTTAGGTCAGGTGGGTTAGGTAGGTTAGGTACCCAGACCTAACCTAATATAACCTAACCTTACGGCCAGACCTAACCTAATCTAACCTAACCTTAGGCCCAGACCTAACCTAATATAACCTAACCTTAGGGCCAGACCTAACCTAACCTAACCTAACCTTAGGCCCAGACCTAACCTAATCTAACCTAACCTTAGGGCCAGACCTAACCTAACCTAACCTAACCTTAGGCCCAGACCTAACCTAATCTAACCTAACCTTAGGCCCAGACCTAACCTAATCTAACCTAACCTTAGGGCCAGACCTAACCTAATCTAACCTAACCTTAGGCCCAGACCTAACCTAATCTAACCTAACCTTAGGGCCAGACCTAACCTAATCTAACCTAACCTTAGGGCCAGACCTAACCTAATATAACCTAACCTTAGGCCCAGACCTAACCTAATATAACCTAACCTTGAGCCCAGACCTAACCTAATATAACCTAACCTTAGGGCCAGACCTAACCTAATATAACCTAACCTTAGGGCCCAGACCTAACCTAATATAACCTTACCTTAGAAACTTACCTAACCCAATAAAACTTAACCTTGGATTCTGACTGATAGTACTAACAGTAGTAAGGACACTAATTATAGTTCCACCCACTATAATACGATTAATAAGGATTATTTATATTAAAAATAGATTATTACTACTAACAATAGTTATAACGAGAATAGAAGTAGCAATATTGATAGTGATAGAGGTTAAACTGATAATAATAGCAACGATTAGGAGGATAATAATAGTTCTAACTATTATAACAAAGATAATTATTGTTCCAGCGATGATAATAATCATAATATGTGTAGTAATATTGATAATAATAAGGGTAGTAAGGATAATTACAGTTGCAGCGATGATAATAGTCGTAATATGCGTAATAATATTGATAATAATAAGAATAATAGGGATAATGATGATAAAAGTAGTAATAAGCGTAATAGTATTGATAATAATATAAATAATAAGGATAATGATCATAAAATTAGTAATATGCGTAATAATATTGATAATAATGAGAATAATAAGGATAATGATGATTAAAGTAGTAATAAGCGTAATAGTATTGATAATAATATAAATAATAAGGATAATGATGATAAAAGTAGTAATATGCGTAATAATATTCATAATAATAAGAGTAGTAAGGATGATTACAGTTCCAGCGATGATAATAGTCGTAATATTCGTAATAATATTGATAATAATAAGAATAATAAGGATAATGATGATAAAAGTAGTAATAAGCGTAATAGTATTGATAATAATATAAATATAATAAGGATAATGATGATAAAAGTAGTAATAAGCGTAATAGTATTGATAATAATATAAATAATAAGGATAATGATGATAAAAGTAGTAATAAGCGTAATAATATTGATAATAATTAGAATAATAAGGATAATGATGATAAAAGTAGTAATAAGCGTAATAATATTGATAATAATTAGAATAATAAGGATAATGATGATAAAAGTAGTAATAAGCGTAATAGTATTGATAATAATATAAATAATAAGGATAATGATGATAAAAGTAGTAATAAGCGTAATAATATTGATAATAATAAGAATAATAAGGATAATGATGATAAAAGTAGTAATAAGCGTAATAATATTGATAATAATTAGAATAATAAGGATAATGATGATAAAAGTAGTAATAAGCGTAATAGTATTGATAATAATATAAATAATAAGGATAATGATGATAAAGGTAGTAATAAGTTTAATAATATTGATAATAGTTAGAATAATAAGGATAATGATGATAAAAGTAGTAATAAGCGTAATAGTATTGATAATAATATAAATAATAAGGATAATGATGATAAAAGTAGTAATAAGCGTAATAATATTGATAATAATTAGAATAATAAGGATAATGATGATAAAAGTAGTAATAAGCGTAATAATATTGATAATAATTAGAATAATAAGGATAATGATGATAAAAGTAGTAATAAGCGTAATAGTATTGATAATAATATAAATAATAAGGATAATGATGATAAAAGTAGTAATAAGCGTAATAATATTGATAATAATAAGAATAATAAGGATAATGATGATAAAAGTAGTAATAAGCGTAATAATATTGATAATAATTAGAATAATAAAGATAATGATGATAAAAGTAGTAATAAGCGTAATAGTATTGATAATAATATAAATAATAAGGATAATGATGATAAAGGTAGTAATAAGCGTAATAATATTGATAATAATAAGAATAATAAGGATAATGATGATAAAAGTAGTAATAAGCGTAACAATATTGATAATAATATAAATAATAAGGATAATGATGATAAAAGTAGTAATAAGCGTAATAGTATTGATAATAATATAAATAATAAGGATAATGATGATAAAAGTAGTAATAAGCGTAATAATATTGATAATAATTAGAATAATAAGGATAATGATGATAAAAGTAGTAATAAGCGTAATAGTATTGATAATAATATAAATAATAAGGATAATGATGATAAAAGTAGTAATAAGCGTAATAATATTGATAATAATAAGAATAATAAGGATAATGATGATAAAAGTAGTAATAAGCGTAATAATATTGATAATAATACGAATAATAAGGATAATGAGAATAAAAGTAGTAATAAGCGTAATAGTATTGATAATAATATAAATAATAAGGATAATGATGATAAAAGTAGTAATATGCGTAATAATATTGATAATAATGAGAGTAGTAAGGATAATTACAGTTGAAGCGATGATAATAGTCGTGATATGCGTAATAATATTGATAATAATAAGAATAATAAGGATAATGATGATAAAAGTAGTAATAAGCGTAATAATATTGATAATAATATAAATAATAAGGATAATGTTAATAAAAGTAGTAATATGCGTAATAATATTGATAATAATAAGAATAATAAGGATAATGATCATAAAATTAGTAATATGCGTAATAACATTGATAATAGTAAGAATGATAAGGATAATGATGATGAAAGTAGTAATATGCGTAGTAATATAAGTAGCTATATTGTATATGAATGCATAAAACTATACAACTATATATATATATCGTGAGTTATATAATGTAATATAATGGGAATAATATGATGGTATATGGGAGATTATTATGTTTAGAATAACACAAAAGCACAATAACTTTTAATGCATAAATGAATTTATTATTTAAGAAAAACGACTTGGAAGGACCTTTTTGAATAACTATATTTTATACGTGTGAAAATTATAATAACATCATATTATAATTATTTTGTTAACATGCATAGATCTGATAAAAATCGAGCGGTATATTTTCCTTTGCTCTTGCAACAAATATTGGTATTCTTATAACAAATCGGCTGCAAACGTAAAAAATAATAATAATCATAAATAAATGTAATATTACTTTTATTATATATAATCTGTTGTATTATTTGACCCTTTTATTCTCTTTCCTGCAATTTTCTTCAGATTTATTTTTTTTTCCTCACTAGGGCCTAATGATACCTTATATTTCATCAAAGTGTATACGCTATTGAGGACTTCTACGGTTTATGGATAGCTTACTGCGCATGCACTGGGACTGCCCAACTCTGGTGTGACGAATTTTAAATTCGTTTTGCGCAAAGATTTGATCGTTTTTAGTTCGGTACATTTTAGCTCTTAGATATTGATACTCAGTAATTTTCAAACCCTTTTCTCAAAATCTTCTTCATCTGAATAGAAGCTTTAAAATTTTTTTTAAGTTTTAATAAACAGAAAAAATCAATAAATACAAACATTGCATTTAAAATTTCATTCTATTAGTTCCTACTATCTACCTCTAGATCGCTATAGTGTCAACTTTCATAGCTATAAATACTTTACTACGAACTACTATAAATTGCCGTCTATTTTTGTTGCAAAATGAACCAGTTTGTTTTTAAAAATTAACATTTACTTGGGAAAATTGTATTATTTATCGATTTCGAAATGTCTTCTATGAAAAATTCTCCTTACGAATAATGCGTGCCACCATGTATCATACGAACGAACCATCGAATAATGTGCGTTTGCCACTATTGGTACACCTGGTTTCAAAATGACAATGACAGAATTCAAGCTAGAGTTTAGTTCAGTATTGACGTGAGTTGAATGCAGAGTTTCGGTTGTGTATGCATTGAATCTGTTGTAATATCCGTAAAACGTGACTGAAGTTTTTGAATAAATAAAACAGAGACGCAGTTTAAAATATTTCAAGTTTTTCTTTCATAAATAATGAATACCAAAAATTTGTTAACACAGTGCATTGATTTCAAACGAACAGGTAATGGAACTTGAATTAAGGATTGTTCGTGATCTCGTTACAGAGGCATTTATGAAAACGATAAAAGAAGCATCAAGTTTCTTGTAGTTTTCAATTTTGAGGAATTTGGTAAATAGCAATGAATGTTTAAGAAACATTGTGCGGAGTATGCATTTCTGGATTAACAAACCGGCGGGGAGGTATTACGGTTTTACTGGCCGCCGATACCCCGCCACACCTCTGCCAAAAACAAACTTCAGTAAGATACAAAATTTTCTAAAGCTTTTTTCTTTTTAATTAGTAAGTATTTTGTATTAAGGTATTTAAAGACATGTTTAAAAATTTCACAGTTCTGATTGTTATAAAGTGATATGAAAAAAAAATTAATTTTAATACAAAATTTGCTACTAAAAATGTTTATATTTATTATCCTATATTTATTGTCTTTATAGATCAATGTCGATATAATCCAGATTTAAGACAAATGGTGACCCCACTTCATCGATTTCAAAATCAGAATGCTATGGAAAATGCAGCTGGTCCTAGTAATTTAAATAGTTGCAGAGCATTAAGAACTACATTAAGAACTAATAATGAGACCCAAAACAATTACCCAGTTGACTCTACTCGACGCACTCAGCTAAACAACATCTCCAAGTAATTAAAGAAAAAGGTCTACTAAGAGGATTCTGAGGAACATGTTCTTCTTATATACAGGGTGACTCACTTATACATGTCTATCAACAGAAAGTACTTATAAATGATTCGCCCTTGATCATAACTTTTATGTACAAAGATATGGATGTTTAAGCAATAATGATAAAAATAATAATGTTTAAACATAATATTGTTCATATTTACAGCAATGTAACGACTGCTGGAAATAATCAGTTGATATTGTCGAATACTGCTACAAATGGAACAAATAGAAGTCTTTTAGATTTTTCTGAATTCAATGATGCAGAATTAGCAAGTTACAGATTACGATGCGGTGTTTGGATAACTTTTGTATTTGCAACAGGATTTGTTGCTGCTGCAAAATTTTATTTTGGTGATCATGTATGCTAAAATTGAGATATTTCAAGGAACTATATTTGCTGATACAATATTTAAATATTATTTATATTGAAATGTTTTGTTCTTTATAGGGCCAAGGCATAGAAGTCTTTGTATTTTGGGGTCTACTAACGTTATTATTATTGTTTGCATGTTTATATTCGATTTTATGCCGTCGAAATCAGCGCAATAATCATCAAGAACATCACATTCAAGAGGACCATATTGCATCTGTAACTACTACGAATACAGTGTCCAATGAGAATATTAGACCTATTTCTGTAATAAGGCAAAATCCACCACCACCCTATCATATTGCTATTTTGATTCCTCCACATAATTCGTCGGACGAAGCTCCACCACCGTCTTACGATAAAGTCATGCGATGAATTAACATCGTTAAGTCGATATAAAATTGTATAGAATGTTGTCACTATTTTTTCATATATTGCATTTTGTAAGCTGATCAATATTATCGTCAAAGTGTGTTATCAAACATAAATATTTCATCGACGAGCTTTTAATTTATGCAACCAAAAGAAAAAAAAAGAAATGAAATCATTAACATTTTCTCTAGGCTAGGTAAACTTTACATCTGTGATACAAATAGTGAGGTAATGTCAAGATATCATTCTTTATAGCATTTACGAATTAAAGGAAGCATAAGAAGACTATTGTGGGCATTATGTGATGTCTGAATAAAAAGAAATAAATGTGGTATCTACAAAACTTAAGTATCTGAATATCAAAAAGGTATGTGCTTTCTGTTTTTATATTTGAATGAACATTTTTAATTTATTTAAAAAAATATATGTATCCTAAAGGAAAAGTAATCATCTTTTCATGCCTAAGAATATACATCTTTGTCACAGAAGAAAGTAAAGTATATAATTTTAATTTATATTATTATATCCGTTTACTAAAAACGGCAAAAAGTGCTGTTTGCACAAAGATTAAATTTGGGCTCACCTTTGACGCATGAATCGTTCGCTCTTCCTACAATCCGTAAAATGTAAAATGCTTCAATACAAAATACACTGATTCTATTATGTAAGATTAAATAAAAAAAACATAGGCTAAGCATTGTATATGTTTTATAATACTTACTTATACACGTGTACATAATATAAGTAAATGGATATACACATACACGCAACGCATACATACGTACGTACATTTGGACTATAGCATAAATTCAATCAATAAATATAAATGTAATTTCATGTTTGTTGTGTCTTTTTAATATCGAAATTGCACATACATGTAAGTAAATGATAGTTTACAGAGTAATTTTATTTTGTATTTGAAACAAATTTATATAATACATTATACAGAAAATATTGTATTCAATACTTATAATTATTAACGATCTTGAAGTTATCTTTTTATACGTTAAAATGTAGCTTGAAATAAAGAATCAATCAATTTTTTGTTCTGTTCCCTTTTTACAATTTTTTTATATGAAATTTATTACAAATCTCTAGGCAACATTACATTTGTATAGCTTTATCGCGTAAGAATTAAACGTAGGCGCTTGTTTTGTATGCACAGCATAAATGATTGATTGTTACTTTATTAAGAAAATAACCGTATACATTGAAATGACACACTTTCTCTCTAGCTAATAATCAAAATTATATAATTGCATCAATAAAAGAATTGCACGGAATCATTCTGAAGCTTAAAAATAATGTCAATTCCCTAAGTCACTATCTTTATTTATTTTATATATATTTAAATTATGAAAAAATTTATAACGGAGTTAACATTAATAAATTATTCTTAAATTAATTTTGTTAAAATAATGACAATTAAATGTCAAGCATCAGATCAATTTACATATAAATATGTATTTTGTACATCACGTTAAAAAAGCGTAAAAGGTAAATTAAAAAGAATAAATGAATTAATTATGATTTTATCAAAACTACTATAACTACTTGATTTGCTAATTATAAGAAAGAACATCATGTTGTCATAAAGTAAGTAACTGAATAAGTTTAAGATATTCTGTAGTCTTATTTGTAAGTTCTTTAATTTTTCTTATTAAATGCTTTATTCCATAATAACATGATGTTCTCTGTTATTACTGTATAAATTAAGTAGTCAAAGAATTTTGAGTAACTTCTAATAATCATATATCATTAACATTTATTTCTTTATATTATGGCTATATTTCATGCTAGAATAGTATAGAAATTTCACTTAATAATATGCACTGTGTTTAAACTCTTTGGATTTCAAATAACTTTACATCTGTACCATACCAAATTGGAGGTTCAACATTCCTTAAGTATATAACACCCCACATATACGTTCTGAACCAAGCAGTTGTTCCTGCATTGGCTTGATATCTTCTGATAAGAATAGGATGTGGTACTGGTAATAAACCGACCAATGTACCGTGTTGTAAAAACTTCAAAATTTCACTTTCATCTGTCAGACCCCTACGGAGAAATATATATATAACAATGTAACAAGCAAGTCTGAGGATTTGTGAAAACAGCAGACTTATACATTATACTTACTTATCGATACATATTTTTTCAACTTGAGGTACGAGAACTTGAAGTAAACGCATAATAGTTTGTAGTGGAAGTTTGCTTTTCCACTGATATACCCATTCGCTAGAAGGGACCCACTGATTTATATTATTAGAGGAATTTGTATATTCAGCAACTCTGATGCCTCCCTTCTATTCAATCAACAAAATAATAAATAAGTAATTTATAAAACCCAGACAATTTAATAAATTATTTGTGTCATTATATTCTTACTGGTATAACAGAATTTTTAGTAGAGTTCATTAAATCTTCTGTACCACCCACATTGTTTTGGTGATTAGACTTCCCTACATCAACATTTACTGAAGGACTTAACGGATGTGCAGATTCTTTCTCAGTCATTTTTTCGATACCTAAAAACAAATACAAAAGTAATTAACAATGCAACTAATAATTAAACATTATTCATTTACCTGGAGTTTCTAACAAGGATGCTTTTAAAGTTCCAGGTTCTGCTGGCTGTGCAGGATGTGAACCTTCCATTACTGCTTTGTTAACATTTTCATGAGATGTACTAGCAGATACATGTCTACGTTGTCTTTTACTAAGGGATTTTGCAATTGTATTACAATCACTTGGTAAATTTGCTAATGCATGGAACACTTGTCTTTTACGTATTATAGTATAAACCAGATTACTATTTCCATCAAATTGATACTAATAACAAATAAACATGATTAGTTACATTAAAAAAAATTCACCTTTTAATATATGTACAAATTACCTGGATGATATTATTAAAGATCTCAAGTAGGAAAAATACTAAATGATGGTTCGTGGGGGCGGAAAATAAAAACCACGGTGTACTAAATGCTTCCAATAAATGCAATAATTTAGTACTAGCCACCATTGATAGTGTTTTAAGATATGGAGAAACATTGACTAGAATTGTTAATAAACAGTCAAATAGTGGCTGTAGTCTTTGGTGTCCAGTTGTAATTATCTTATGAAAAACTGTAATTAACAAATCAGCATGTGTACCTGTAAGCATTTCATTGCAGTTATTTAAATTATGTGAATTATCAAAAAATTAGCAATAAAATTATAGACAAATTATTACCTGTAAAAACAGGAATGTCCATAGGTACTGTAGCTGTATATGGTTTATTTAATCTAACGCCAAAGTTACGTTCTCCGCTTAATAACAGTAAAATAAATACTCCTATATGCATTAATCCAACTCGTGCTGCACAATTATGCTTAATTATTATGTAACCTATAGTTTAGCTAAATTCATAATTTCAAACAAACTTACATTGATCTGCTCGTGAATCATTTAGATGATATAATATAGGTACCAATACTTCAAGAACATCGGAACTTTTCAATACATAGTATAAGAACTTCTTATTGTAATCACACATTTTCCAAAAGAACACCAATAACTCTTGGTGAAAGTGTACTTTTTTTGTAGAGTTTGGGAGATACGTTTGCATCAATGGGTTATTTAATAATCTAGTAATTCCTTTCAGTACGAACTGAAAATCTATAAGCATAGTTTTCTTCAATGTCATATTACTGCTAAATTGTATCAGGTACAAAGACAAATGTTACCTTCATCTCTATGAATACGACTAAGATAATTAATGAATAAATTATTTCCAACGGTTCCTTCTTCTAATGGAGTGCCACCGCTAGTATCATGATCTAATGTTACTATAAGGATTTGTAATGCAACATCCACTAATGGTTCTAATGAATCAGTAAATAATAAATGATTGTATGGTACTCCAAGACCAACAGGGTCATATGCACATACTGTATTCAACAATGATGTGAACATAGGCAAAGCATGTCTGTCACAGAAACATGAAAATTTCCTTTAGATTACTTTTTCTTACATGTATTGATTGATATAATCAAATTTAGGGCAACGTACCTATTTTCAGAACTAGTTAAATACTGGATCCATCTGTTTGGTGTAACTGAGAGATCCATTGGAGGATCATACATGGTTTCACTGAAGCATGTAAGTAATAATTTTAACAATTCTGTTCTGTTTGAATCTAAAATTGGGTATCTAGGGGGTGAATGTGCAAATCCCACACCAGCTTCCCAAATATATTCACAACTATCTATAGATTGCAATTCTTCTGCTTTATCCTAAGTAATTTTAAAAACAATCTATTAACACTTTTCAATTCTTTGAACTTTTAGAATATTAAAAAAAACTTACAGGTCCAGATTTTCTATTTGCAGCTACTGTAAAATCAGGACAAAACAATAAATCCTAAAATAAAAATATGAGTTATTAACAATTCATTTTCTTTTTCTGTTTATTTCAAAAGATATGTAAGATGTATAATACTTACACAAAGTGCATTAAGTAAAGAATGGGCCAATGGAATACTTTTTTCATCATCTTTGCCAGGTAAGCTAGACCAAAAGAATCCTTTCCAATCAGGATCTTCAAAAATATAAGGTAATAATTTTGTTAATAAACGGCAACAGTTCAAAACAGTTTGTTGTTCCCTTTGTGTTCGACAACTATTATCAACTGCTTTCACTAGTTTTTCCACTGCTTTGTAACATAACTTGGCTAAATTAGATGGTGCATCTCTTCTCAATATACGAATATCAGATGCAGCGATTAAAGTAAATATATCTTGGACATTAGTTACGTTTTCAGACCAAAATTGGTCCCACAATTTATCATCTGAAGCATCGATCGGCTATAATTAAAAAAAAGAGTTTATTACATACTCTCAACCTAAAATACACTCAGCCAAAAAATATTTAAAAACCGTACAATGATTCAAATAATGTATGGATAAAAAGCATTTTATTATTACTTATTATATTAATAACAATAGAAAAGTATATGATAAACAAAACTAAAAATTTGTATATATCACAGATACGTCAAAATGTCAAACAGCTTGGTGAGTACAGTAATAAACAACGATTTTTACCTGCGTTGTCGACATTAGTTGTAAGATCGCTCTACGAAAATTTAATTTTGTATTAACGTTCCCCATGTTGTTCTATTTTTAATTAGTTTAAAGTGAAAAGTTAAGTGTTAAAATACAAAAACGATCTTGTTTCTCTTTAAACAAGAACGATCACGGCGATCGCCATGTTTACGTGCTATAGAGCATCAGTGCTACCAATAAAAATTTTATCCTTATATCGAGTGTGTTTCATTATCATGGGCACATGTGCAAATTACATAAAAGCATAGTGAAAGATAAAAATTCGATATATTTATCATTTACAATGGTATAAGTACTGTTATTCATATTTATACAATTGTTATCACGGATATAAATATAATATGATACAATTCTTAGTTTATTTCCTATATTTTCCTTGAATCCATACTCTGTACATTTTAAGTTGTTTTCCTCTGTTAACTTGAAGTCTTCTATCCACAAGATTTTGTTCTTCACTGAATCCGCAACTTGTAAATAATGTCTTGACTTCGTCTATAAATAAATTTATTGTAGAATTGGGTGCAATGTAGGCTTCCTTTACATAAGGATTAGTGTAGGGGAAGAAATACCCCATTATTAATAATATTAAAACAAATAAATAAACAAAGTACCTTGAGTGAAAAAATATACTCTAGTTCCATCTCCTCGAGCATAAAAATTTTCTGACAAACAGCTCCCTTTTTTGAATCTTAGTTGAGCTAGGTCATATCTTCCATAATCTCTGAATAAAACTAATCCACCTGGTTTTAAATATTTATATACTTGTTGTATAACATGCTTCATTCTGGAAGTAATGTAAGTTATTCATTTTAATCTGCACCTTTATGTAGTTAATAAGATACTCACTTATCAGGCTGTATAGCAGAAAGAACAAATATTAATACTATAATATCTAAACTTTCTGGTTCAAACGGCGTTTGCCAGTTTTCTTGTGTTACATCAAGAACAAATGCTTCACACCTTTGAAACATATACATTACATTGATAAGATTACTGTTATGATTAATGTTAAATATTATATTTAGTAGTTTATACCTAGATGTATCATAAGCAGGATTTTGCTTTAATATATCTATTGCTTTTGTAGAAAAGTCACAACAGTATACAAATAAACTTGGATCTCTATTATACAAAAGTATTGGAAATACAGTGTTTCCTACTCCACAGCCAATTTCTAAGATTTTATGTCCACCTTCACTAGGTAAATCAAGAATCTTAATATGGGTTTCTTCATCATTTTTGCTCCTGTTTTCAGTTACAGATCTCAAAGATTGTTTAACATCTTGTTTTACAGTATCAGCAGCTAACTCTGGAAATTCTGTAAACAACCAATGTCTATCTTTGAAAAATCTGCAACATTAAGAATAAAACTTTTTTTCTCATTTCTACTATTCATAATAGTTACACTGATTATTTCTTATATACTTCATCGATGTACTTATTTTCATGTATTCCATAAAACTTGTCCCAATACTTGTTAGCCTCACATTCATATTCCCAAACTTTTTCATCCGACAGGGTTACAATTGAATTTTCATTTACTTTTTGTTGGGCCAACGTTTGTTGTTCTTCATTCCACACGACATTGTCCCTTTAAATGACAATCAAATGCAATAACATTCAACAAATGATAAACTTTAAAAGATTGCGATTTATAGGTTAAGAATGATAACCTTAATAACACAAATATCGTGGTAAATATTAAATAATACACACATACCATGCATTATGTTGGAATACATTATCATTATTGGAAAGCGTTCTGTTCCCAAATTGCGGTCTTTTAATTGATTCATCTTTGTTTGCCTCCGGTGTATTCTCGTCCATTTTTACGCGCTTTTTCAAAAGCACGCGTAGATAATATACGAGTTAAAGTATAGGTTATATACAAGTATCAAGAAATCATGGATCAAAGTAGGAATATAAGAATAGAGCTAGATCCTTAAGAGTGGGAAGTCACTTAATAAGACAAAGACAAGATGACGAGGTAATTCGATACTAAATTCGATTAACTGTCATTGATATGATCCCGAATTTCTAAATTTAAAAATTTGAAAATCTCCAATTTCATTTCATCTCTATATTTTCAGGTATGTCCACGAAAAGAATAAAAAATATAATCACCTAAAAATAGAAGCATAATTTATTCTGTACTTTCGTTTATTTTAAATCAATGCAAAAATGTTTAGATACATCACAGATTAAATTATAATCGTTCCATAGTTTGATTCAAACTAAGAACAGTGATATGAATATGAAAACAGTTTTTTTTTGACTATATCACTTAAAGCCGTATAATTATCGTTAATTACAAACATTTACCTTATTTAACGAGTAAATCTATTATTATCGAGTTAGACTTGTTACAGATCATCGTATGTACACTAGGACTTGAAGATCAACGACCTAGGAGACAGATATAGGTTGAGGGCGCATGGTATGCAGAAACAGGATGGGTGTGACGCAGAGGGTGCAGGTTAAGGGTGGTATATTGCGTCATTGGCTGATTGGAACCATGAGGATTAAGTCGTTTACGTTCACAATTTTCCGTGTCCTATTAGTTTAATATTTATATTCATAAAATTGTTATATAAATCCGTCTTATTACTACTTCTAAACATATTGCATAAAATTAATTCATGGTTAGTTTTATTTGAATGATCAAAATCGACTGTCAGTGCTCGAGCATTTTACGTAGATTCACTGATAACAATTAAAAATTCGTTCAGTTTTTAATCTATTATTTCACTTATACTACAAGAAAATAATTTTAATTTTTAAATCAAATAATAGGTTAGATCCGCAAAGATGGCTCAACGGATAAATGACATTACGTAACGATGGACGAATGACATAACGAAAAATAATTTTTGGAAAGCTCGTAATACGAAGAGGATAAAGCTATGTAATGTCGTTTGAGTACCCGATTTCCTGAAACGTGTTAGTAGATTTTCCACCGCAATACGTTGCTAAGGGCTACAAGTTCCTTCTTCCGTTACTGCATGGTGCTTCATGGCTCATCGTGGGTGGCTACCGTGATGTCCTAATCCCACCAAGTCCCTAGGGGTGAGATCGATACATCTATTTCTCTTTCCCTTATGTTTTTACCGGGGATAGTACTCATCGATTTCAACTGATTCGGAAGGAATACTTGAAATGAACGAAATCAATTTTTTCAGGAATATTGAAACCAATTTTTGCGTGTGGAACATTCGTGAGGCGAAATGATCGAGGAGATGTGCGTCAGGAAAATTTTATAATTATTTTTTATATGACTACTAGTTCTAATGAATGTGCACTGAACTAGCTGTTATTAGAATTAACTTTTCTAATGAATGTATATTTTTGCTATTTGCACTGATCAAGGGAGGAGAATTATTTGTAACAGTTTGACCACCCTGTACATAGAAAGAAGTTCTGTTTCAAGATTGTTTGAAGAAGCTTTAAAAAAAATTGCAAGGAAACATGTAGACATAGAAGAAGAGGTAATAAGAACAAAGAGTATTTTGAATGGGACTTAAAGAAACCACACATGGTCAGAAACAATTTCATTTAAAACTTGTTTATAAAAATATTGAATTGTTTGATGTGTTCAAAAGATATTAATCTGAATCGTTTGTGCACAGTTTGCAGCCCTCGAACGCGACGGAAAACACAAGTAGGGCATCGTTTGATGGAAAAAAAGAGAAGAGGAAAAACCGAAACGAAAGGGATGAAAAGTCATCGAGTTCCCTCTTCTTCCTGGCTCTGCCATCCTCGAGCTTGCACGGTCGCGTTCGATAAATTTAATGCGCGCACCAAACTCGAAAGCGCCTATTGGCGTCGAGAAATTTGCAGGGAACGAAGGGTCTCCACGTTGACGGGACAAGAATGAGAGAAACATACATAGATAGAGACTGGAAAGGGATACAGAGGAGGAGGAGAGGAGGCTGTGAGAAAGAGGAAGGCGAAGAAAGAAGGCGACAGAAAAAGATAAAAATTGAAGGGATGGGATGAGACATAAGGGTGATGCAGTGATAGCGAGGGAGAGAGAGAAGGAGAAAGAGAAGGACGGATTGAACGCATGGAGAAATAGGGAAAAAGGGGGGAAAAGAGAGCGAGAGAGGGAGAAGGAAGAGAGTAGAGAACTGTGCGCGCCGCAACGCTACGGGGTGGTTGCCCTCGTCTGCGCTTTGTGGGAAATGCCCGCTCAATAACGCGTAGGTCCTCGTCTGCCCCTTCTCACCCTCGGAGGCATCGCAGCAAGGGCCACTGCCCCAAAAGGCACGACCACCCGTCGAACAACCCTTATCCTACACTCCCTCCTACCCATAAGACACTCCTTCAAATCCTCCTTCTATTCTGCTCGTCTCGTATATCTCAAAAAGATCGAATCTTGTCCTTACACCTTGTCCTCTTCGTGGACGCTCCTGATACAACTCGATGGACATTGCTGCATTCATTAATATTGCAATCTTCTGCGCAGCATGCCTTTCAACACCTTTATTTTTGCTTTTAACCTCAGTATCAATTTTAACACTGGTCAAGTTCCTCTGCAACTTTGTATTCTAGTCTGAAAATGAGTAAGAAAGAAATCTAATTAGAACAACCGCAGCAAATTTCTCTACTGTTCATTTTTTTTATACATATTTGTAGAGTAACTGGAATGGACAAATGTTAAATTGCAACTATGTGTTCTAACTTTTAAACAGTAAATGAGTCTGTTATTCTTTAAGAGTTTGCAATAAATGTTTGTATCATTCTTTAAAATATATTTCGCAAATTGATAAATCAATATATTTATTTGCAACTTTGTATTCTAGTCTGAAAATGATTTGAGTAAGAAAGAAGTGTGATTGAAACAATTGCAGCAAATTTTTCTAGTGCTCATTTTATATATATATATATTTGTAGAGTAAATGTACTGGAAAAATGTTAAATTACAACTATGTGTTCTAATTTTTAAAGAATGAATGAAACTGTTTTTCTTTGGGAGTTTTCAACAAATGTTTGTATGATTGGATACTTTGAAATATAATTTGCAAAATGATAATGCGAAATGTTTAATTGCAACTTTGCATTCTAGCTTTTGGAGGAAAGTGGTCGATATCTGCCCAGTATACCGAGGTACCTCACCCTCATTCCAGGCATGGTGGAACCCCCAAAGATCGTTCGGGCAATGACCTCGAGATTATATATTCTGCCGGTATAGGGTGGTACAGGGTTATTCCCCTTGAATTCGTCCGCGGTGCTGTACGTTTGAACAAATCGAAATCGTAACTCTTTACAAAAATACCGTTTTTGCACCTGAATAAAAAAACCTTGGAAAAAATGAAACGAACTAAATGAAAAAAGTACATCGATATTAACAGGAGCTTTCGTGCAAACGATTGCAAGAAATATTTTATTCTTTTAAGTCTCTTTAACATTTGAGAGGTTCAATTATAAAGAACAGCGGGTTTCAACGATTCACCCCAATATCGATTCACGGTGTCTTCAACCACAAGGATACAAAATAATTTGTTTCGTTCAAATATTTGATGATCCTTCTCGTAAACGAAGGTCTGCATAGGCTTTGCATAATAATTGTACGTCAAAGGGGGGTAAACTAGCATTGGTTATAGTTTTCGTGGCGGATGGCATTTATAAGCCCTGCTCGCTACATCCACCACCTACCGGATCAATAAGTACTCTTCTTGTTTCATAGGAACCGTGTCCTCCTACGTATTGTGATGTCTCAGATTTTCTTCAGGTACAGTCATTAATTAACAGACATATACTTGCGTAGTATTGAACGTATACATAGAAATTCTGTTTGGAAATCCTGGGGTCAATTGTGTGTACTAACCTAACATACATTTGGGGTCGAGATGAAAGGGGCTGATAAAAGGGTATTAAATCGCCATATTAACTTCGCATTGTTTGACATCATCGACATTGACGTAACTAGGATTTTTATTTGGGGTGCTAGGTACCCTTTATTTATAATGAATTTGAGAACTTATTGGAAAGGAATTGGTGAATAGAATGTACGAGTCTGGACTTTCATGAACTTGTGAATTAATGAATTTGGAGATGTTGAAGTCTGGTACTTACAAATGTGGAGACTAGAAATGTAATTCTTTATGAATTTCTAAATTCCTAACAATTTCGCAATTCTCTAAATCCTTAATAATTTCCCAATTCCCTAAGTCTTTACAAATTTTTCAATTCCCTAAATACGTTGCAATTTCCTAATTCTCTAAATCCTTCAAAATTTCCCAATTCCCTGAATCATTAAAAATTTCCCAATTCTCTAATTCTTTAAAAATTTCCCAATTCCCTAAATCCTTCAAAATTTCCCAATTTCCTAAATCCTTCAAAATTTTACAATTCCCTAAATCCTTAAAAATTTCCCAATTTCCTATATCCTTAAAAATTTCCCAATTCCCTAAATCATTAAAAATTTCCCAATTCTCTAATTCTTTAAAAATTTCCAAATTCCCTAAATCCTTCAAAATTTCCCAATTCCCTAAATCATTAAAAATTTCCCAATTCTCCAATTCTTTAAAAATTTCCAAATTCCCTAAATCCTTAAAAATTTCCCAATTTCCTAAATCCTTAAAAATTTCCCAATTCTCCAATTCTTTAAAAATTTCCAAATTCCCTAAATCCTTAAAAATTTCCCAATTTCCTAAATCCTTAAAAATTTCCCAATTTCCTAAATCCTTAAAAATTTCCCAATTCCCTAATTCCTTAAAAATTTTCTAATCCCCTAAATCCTTAAAAATTTCCCAATTCCCTAAATGCATAAATCCCAAAATTTACAAATCTCCAAATGACCAAATCCCAAAATTACCAAATTACCAAATCACCAAATTCAAAAATTGCCAATTGCCAAATCACCAAATCCCAAAATTCCCAAATGACCAAATGACCAAATGACCAAATTACCAAATCACCAAATCCAAAAATTACCAAATCCCACAATTACCAAATTACCAAATTACCAAATTACCAAATTACCAAATTACCAAATTACCAAATCCCACAATTACCAAATTACCAAATTACCAAATTACCAAATTACCAAATCATCAAATCCCCAAATCCTAAAATTCCCCAAATTCCAATATTCCTAAAATTCCCAAATCCCCAAACCCCTAAATTTCAAAATTCCCCAAATCTCCAAATCCCCAAATCCCTAAATCCCCAAATTCTCCAAATCCTAAAATTCCCAAAATTCCGAAATCCCCAAATCCCTAAATTTCAAAATTCCCCAAATCTCCAAATCCCCAAAATCCTAAATCCCCAAATCCCCAAAATTCCCCAAATTCCCCAAATCCCAAAATTCCCAAAATTCCCAAAATATCCAAATCGAATTTAATGAATTACATAAATGGTAACAAGAAACTTATAACTGTACCCAATCAATCATAAAACATCGAAAATCATACCAGCAAATTACGCTTTGTTGCGATGCAATTATTTTTAGTCGAGAGTGGTGTATCACCTGTTTCCGCGGTGTTATCGGGAAAAGTTGCTGTTTCATTAACACGTATTTATAAAAATTAAGGGTCAACGATCGATACGTTTAATCAATGGGAAGCCCGAAGACGTCCGATAAAAAAGTTAAGGAAAAAATTGAGACGTATGTACGGATCGAAATAACGTCAATTCGGATTTTACAGCGTGCGTGCAAAATAGACGCGTAGATACCGGCCGCTCGTATCTATTTATAACGGCGACGGATCGCGGGGCAATTGACCGCGTGGCCTTGACTTCCTGTTGACCCGACTGCCCCTAGGGAATTTTGGCGTATCTCGAGGAATTTCTTGCCGTGATATTCACCGGTCTTCTCTAATCAATTCGTTTCTTTTCCTCTATGAACTCGTCAGCGACAGACTGCTTATTTCGTTTTATTTCAATCGACGATTCAGACGATGATCTGTTTTGATCTGTCTGATTGGACGAAACCTTACAACGTCGCTGCTACAAGCATCTTATTTAGTGCTTTAAAGACTGCTCGCGTATTAAACTGTTTGTTAACAAGCGTAATTACGGATGCTTACATAAATTCCCGAATACGCATGAAACTGTAAACTTATCAATTTTATAAAGATGTACTGTATCATTTATTGGAGATAATTAAAAATTGCGAATAACAGGAATTAATTCTCGTTTATATAATTATGAAATATGAAGGTCCATAAAGGGGACGTCAAATTTTGCTGTCTCACTTTTTTATAAATATGCAGTGTTCTGATTTAAAGATTTGAGAAAACTGATTTAAAAAACTTAGACTAATACTAATTTTATTAACATAGAGGGACTTTATGGATTAAAATTAAATCCGCAAGCACGAGTCGTACGAGGAATTATACATCTATGATATCAATATTTCCACGGATTATAAACGACCGCTATAAACATGCCGCACCACCCAGGTTGATCGCGATATCGAAAGGTCGAAAGTGATATTTTTTTTCAAAGACTGCGTTGACGTTGATTAAAAATCATCGAACGTGTCGCAGCCAGCCTTTCAACGTTATTTATCGAGACAGCGAGTGATAGGTTAAATCGAAACGATTGTTCTGTACACCTTTTTGGCTAATTGCGAAACTATGCTCAAATTCATATCGGTGTATACGCGGTCATGTACAGGTACATACTTTTTTTATGGGGCCCATTGATGTTGGTAAAGAAGTATCAAGGTGCAGAGAAATTAATAATTTATGTCATTTGGGAATTTTTGGAATTTTGGGATTTGGGGGATTTTGGGATTTGGGGGATTTGGGGGATTTGGAGATTTGGGGATTTGAGGGTTTAGGGATTTGGGAATTTTGGGATTTGGAGATTTGGGGATTTGGGGATTTGGGGATTTGGAGATTTGGGGATTTGGGGATTTGGTGATTTGTAAATTTGGGGAGCTAGGAATTTGGGGATTTGGAGATTTGGGGATTTGTAAATTTGGGGAGCTAGGAATTTGGGGATTTGGAGATTTGGGAATTTTTGGAATTTTGGGATTTGGAGATTTGGGGATTTGTAAATTTGGGGAGCTAGGAATTTGGGGATTTGGAGATTTGTAAATTTGGGGAACTAGGAATTTGGGGATTTGGAGATTTGGGAATTTGGAAATATAGAGATTTGAGGATCAAGGGATTTGGGAATGTAAAGATTTAGGAATTTGAAAATTTGTGTGATTTGGGAATTTGATGAATTAGAGGAATTTGGGAAATTGGGGATTTAAGAGTTTAGGGCTTTGAGAATTTATGAATTTAAGAATTTGGAAATTTATAGATTTGTAGATTTGCAAATTAATTAATTTTTGTCCCCGAAAACTGTATACACGATATTCTACTCTATCAACTCTTTCGCTTATACCCAAAAAATTGCATAAAATATTTTCGAGTTATTTTTTCATGCATCCCCTTTTGGATTGTTACGGTGATCTCGGAATATCATAAGTTCAGGGCTGATTTTCTTCCTTCCCTTACCGAAATCCGGGCGTATCGGTTCTCCGCGAATAACTTTGTTTAGCTTACTTGGCTCAACGTGCTTTTTTTCTGCAATCGGTAGGAAACCTGTTCGTACGAGCAACGGAATGTCTGAGTGGCTGCCGTCCTCCTCTCATCTCCGTGCAATTCCACGCGTAGTAGAACGAACGTGTCGACCAGGTGAGATCGTTCATTCTCTGCAAGGGACATTTTTGTACGAAGCTCGGTGCTGGACGGCGGGCTGCTGGTTGGGGCTGCGGAAAAAACGGGCGGTGGAAAACGGAAGGGCGGGACGAACAGTAGAAAGTATATTATAAAATAAAGGGGAACGAGAACACGTTTCTCGAAACATTAGATCGGTGCATATTAAAAATCTGACGTCATTCGATTTTTGCTTCAACTCGAAATTTTTGCATTTTTAGTTTGTCTTATTTGCAAGTTTTTTTAGTTATAATTATTCTTATTTCTAAATCTTTATTTTTGCAATTAGTCACATTTATAAATTTCTAGGTTTATAATTTTCTACATTTAGAATTACCCTCATTCCCATATTTCTACATTTGCAATTATTCTCATTCCCAAATCTCTACGTTGAGAATTACCCTCATTCCCATATTTCTACGTTTGCAATTACTCTCATCTCCAAATTATTGGCAATAACCAGTAACCATACAGAGATGATCTAACTCATCTCTGTCTCACGTGGAGATCCAAGGGTTAACCTAACACGTGTTGTGCAACACATCTCTCACATGGCGATATAACGCGAGGAACGCAAAGAGTATCGATTCAATGCATACCCATAACGCACGGATCCTCCTCAGAGTAACAGTAACTAGTAAATCCTAGTCTCTCACATGGCGATATAACGCAAGGAACGCAAAGAGCATCGATTCAACGCATAACCATAACGCATGGATGCTCCTCAGAGTAACAGTAACTAGTAAATCCCAGTTACTTCGATGCTCAATGGATTGCGTGCACAACTGGAGTCTAAAATCGAATTACCATTCGTAATTAAGTATCGCAAGGTAAATGCATAAGATTAGAAAGAACACGAACGAACAAGAGAGGCCTAGAGAGAGAGGAGAGCTCGTAGGTGGTTGTGGATGTCGAGAAATGAAGGCCAGCGGCCTTGACCTTGTCCGTGACTTCGTAGTGAATGAGAGGGAAAGAGAGGAAGAGATACAAGAAAAGACATCGGTCAAAACAAAGTGGTCTGCTTTCTTCTTTCGTCTCGTGCGTGGCAGGCAAATCCAGGTAAACGGCCAGTCGATGTTAATGACTAAGTCACTAGGCTCCCTCGGTCAGGGGCTTCTTTGAATTGACCGTACGGATGATGGCTCAGGTAGTAGGCAGGCATGATTTTGCCAACGATTGTGTGCACGCACAGGGCTGCCCAACTCAACTACAAACCAACTTTACGGTAACACGTTTATGGACTGACGGATCGATCGAGTTGTCGGTCGAAATTTTCGTTTCTCGATCCAATTATGTTGCATAGAACAGACAATTTATTTGCAAAATTATTAGATACTTGTTTTAGGTGTCTGTAGATCTACTTAAATATTCTTAGATAGTCGAACATGTCTCTAAAGCTATTTAGATTTTTGTAGATATTATTGGATAACTCTAGATATCCCTACACGTGGATAGATATCCCTAGATCTCCATAAGAGTAGTTATATATCCTTAGATCGACCTAGATCTCCTTAGACATCATTAGACATCCCTAGGTTTCATCAGACATCTCTAAATCTGCCTAGATAAATTTAGATGTCCCTAAATGTCCTCAGACATCTCCCTAGATAAATTTAGATATCCCTAGACATCCCCTCAGACATCCTCAAACCTCCTTATACCCCCCCAAACCTCTTTGTATATCTTAACACAGCCCTACATCTCCTTAGATAGCTGCAAACGTTCCTACATATCCTTAGTATCATAGTATGCCTCTAGAAACCTCTAAATATCCTTAGCACATATTACTGATACAAGGGCCCAAATATCTATATATATCCATAGATGTACCTACATATCCCTAGATCACAATATCTTTACACCCTTATGTCTTATGTCTTATATCCCTTTATCTAGCTCTTTATAAAATCCTAGTATCACAATTTTTATACATTAACTTGTCCACAATAATTGATTTATAATTCAGTCACTAGGAAGTAATCTTAACGTAGCATTGTTTTCATCTTTTCAGCACTGAGTCATCTTTTGTATTTTTCTAGATATAATTCTAGATAAAATTTCAAACGAGCTTCGAAAATCTAAGACGATTACATTTTGTTTGAGTAGTGACAAAGAATTAGGTATAATGCATCTAAGTCGTTACGCGGGTTTTATTGAATTATGCGTCACTCGTGAGAACGGTAGACATTGACCGTGTTAGTAAGAGCTTTGGCATTATCTTGGGCCAGGGAAAGATGTATTTTTAACATTCCCCGTCCGATTTAGAAGCTTGTTGTTAGATCGAATTAGCAGACTAATGAAGTTTCTGGATTTTCACCTTTGACTTTAACAACTCCTCGAAGGATTTAATAATTTTTGCATCGAAGACAGGAACATTCTGAAGCGATTAGGATCTGCAGTTAGGTACCGTATTATAGATGAGGATTTTCGGACAGATTCATTAGTCAGCGTTAATCGGAGGTAAAGTTTACGGTAAATAACGGAACGTGAGTAATATCCTGATGACACAGTTATTGCTTATATTAGTCATAATTCTTTGTATCGTATCGCCCATTATGGTAAATATATACCTTCCGTATCAATCCATTTCTGAAACAATAGAAGCATCATGGGGTAGATTACAGATCTAAAACGAAAAACAATTTTTACCAAACTGACTTCTTACGAAGATTAATCCGAACAGAAGATCAGAAAATATTTATGTTTATTTTTAAAAGTCTTTTCAAGGTTTTTACGCAGAAAGGCACATGCCCAGACATCTGTCCAGCATAAAGTCAATATTGCCATTATCGAAAGTAATGTTTCGATATCGTATTTCCTTGCGATTGTATATTTACAATAGCACGTAATTGCACCGTGAATTGTGTCTCGTAACGTATCGGTTAAACTTACCTTAATTGCGGAATCTGGGACTTCGTAATTTTTAAACCTTGAAAAATAATACAACAGAAGCGAGTCTTCAAAATTTTACTGTTTTCGAACGCTGACGTCTCATTACGCTGCATCGTATTATCTCCAAATGTCCGACCACGCGACGTTGGATCAGCACATAGCAACCGCTAATAATGCTAAATAGATAGTAAAAAATAATGGAGGAAAGATTGGTGACAGTAAGAGATAGAGCGTCGATATAGTGATTAATGGTAGAGCGTATGAATGAAAAGTGTCGATGACCAGTTAAGAAAATGACGAAAATTTTCCTGTCGGGGAGGAAAAAAAAGCGACAGGAAAATCTCGTCTCCTGACCTCGAGGGAGTAGGAGAAGTGAGTGAGGTCGTTCCACGATCGATAACGCGAGTCTCTCGCGAGAAGGTGCGAAAGAACTTGGTCGGGTACCTAACGAAAGGGCCGAAAGAATCGATCTGGTTCTATGAAAAAGAAAGAGATTTTTGATACCTACCGGTTTCTCCTTTGGTTAATGGTCGAATGAACAAGACGAGACTTTGTACACGTATGTTTCTCAGGTAGATTTCTACATAAGGGGGCATATGGTACACGCGTTTATTGTCGTATCGCAAACGGTCGCGTATACGGGGGTGAGTGTACCACCCGCCACTGTCTGTCGTCCGTTTTTCTCTCTCCTCTTTTTTCATTCTCTTCCCTCGTATCGTCCTTCATTTTCGTTCCTCGTCTGCCGAGCGAAACTATTGGTCGCTGCTCTCTGTCGTACTCGTTGCTCGTTCATTCGCATGCCTGCCAACTGCGCCACGCCGAAACTCGTCGAGAAAACCGCGGTGATCATAGCCCTCTCTGCTCTACGTCATTCGTTTAGGCAGTACGTTTCGTCCTTGTTAGATCAGTCGTAGCCATGTTACTTTCTTCTTTGTCACTCTCAGGGAACTCGTAAGATATCGTGGTAATACCGTGCAGTACCGCCGTTAGCTTCGGGCACACAAGGCACTTGCCCTGGGCCCTGCGCTTTGGGGGGCCCCGTGCTTCAACTTTCAAATTCTCTAATTACCGCCTCTTCAAACTCTCGAATTTCTATATTACCAAATTTTCAATCTTCCAAATTTCTAAATTTCCAGCTTTTAAATCTTGGGGGTGTCAAATTTTGTAATCTCTGAAATTTTCAATTTACTAATATTCGAAGTTACAAGCTCCAAAAATGTCTAAAATTCCTAACTATCAACATTTCTAAAGCTCTAAACTCCTAAATTACTGAATTATCAAATTTCCAACATTGCGAATTCTCAAATTTGTAAATTTTAGAATTTGTGAATTTTTCAATTTTTAAATGTTCTCATGTACAAGTTTAAAAATTCATTACTTTAGCAATTGTCCAAATGACAAATTTACAGTGTTTGAATAACGTGAAGAATAATTTCGGCATTTGTCTCGGTGCCCGGTGAATATTATTGTCGGCCCTGAACACTGTGATACGGTGAGCGTGTGTTGAGTGGCGGTCGTGCAGACAGGTGCGGCCGCTGGAGCCCCACCGTTGGTGGTGGTGTTAGCAGCGCCTCCACGCGGCGACTCATCTTAGTTTCGGGCAAGATGGGCGAACCTCGCCGGGCAGTAGCTTAGACTCTACCTACAAGACAACACATACACTAAATGTTTCCTAACAACAAGTAACAATTAATTGTACATTTATTTTATTTAAGGGAACACAAACTCTATTTTTGTAACATGCTGTATTAGTAGTGCTCCGTGGAATTTGTACGATAGTAAAAAACTGGTGCGTGGCCACGCGCGATACAACGGACGAACACGACGACGGAAAGTATGAAAAGATAGGAGAAGGTTTCGCGATTGTCGGAAGAGCAAGTGCGAACGAGCCAAAAGGAAGAAGAAGAAAGAAAAAAAAAGGGAGACGGTGATCGTGAGGAGGCGCAAGACGAGGATCCGTGGATCAAGAGGACATCGAGACGAAACGAGCAGGACAACGACAAAGGGGACAATCTCGAGGAAGACGGTAGGCGAGGTGGATAAGGACGATCGTACCGCAACAGTGGCCGCCACTGAGGCTGAAAACGACAGCGAAGTAGGTGATAATCTCGCGGTAGTCTCTGTTCGTTGACTCGGCTCGGTGCTGTTAGCCGATTCTCCGCGGTGTGGTGCGTGTTTCGATATACAAAACGAGCTACGACGTGGAGAGAAAAGTGTACGACGACCGATAGCAGTGAAGTGTACGGAGCCGACACACCCTCTTGACACTCCGACATTCGTCTCGTATCGCCATCGGTTTACCTCTCTACCCCCTTCTTTCCTAATCATTTCTCGCTCCTTCGTTCGGCTACATTTACGTAGTACACCGCGTGTACGTTCGGCCACTGCAACGGAAAGCCGCACACCACGTTCCTCTTTCTTTCTTCTTCGCTCTTCCTCCCGTCTCAACCCCTCGTCTCCTTCTCCCCTCTCTATCTCTTTCTTTCCGTGCAAAGTGATTTATCGTTACGCTTGTCGCATCGGATTTCGTCGGTGTTAAAACCATACCGAGCCGGCTATCGCGTCCATAACCATACGTACCGTGCTTCGTCCTAGCTCTACCCTCCCCCGGCAACCCCCCTCAAGCGTCTCACCCACACCTATATCTCTCTTTTTCTGCCTCCGCTCCCGCACCCCGGTTTATCGGCCGATCCGAGTGCAAATTCGTTCGTGACCGTGCTGTGCGAGTTTTGCATCGACGAAAACGCGGGGTGACGCCGCTCTCTTGGCAACGCCAGACCGAAAACCGTCGACGACTACGAACAGAGAGAGGAGGGACACGCTCAGCCGTAGCAATTGAAACGACCACGGCACGGTATCGTTTCGAGCAGGCGCCACGAGCGATAACACCGCTAACATGTCCGTGAGAATGGAAAACGTAGCCGCGCCGAGGAAAATGAACTATAAGATGATGGTGAGTAACGATTGCTTTTCTCCTTTCGATCGCGTCGAACGTGTCTAACGTGTGTAACGTGTAACGTTTCGAGTGTGCGTGTTATACGCGAGAGCGTGTATACACGCTGTTGGAAAACGTAGCATTACCATGGGGACGGCCGATAGCCACGAACCTTGCGGAACCGGCGTAGTTTGACAGTTTGCCGCGGGGCGTCTGCTGCCCCACCCAGTCTCCTCTTTCTCTCCCCCACCTTAACCTCTCTTCGAACGTCTTCGCGTATTCTTTTTTTGTCCTGTTTCTTTATTCTACAGATATTGTGTCCGGGGAGATGAGTATTAAACGATCTCGAATATGTGTGTTCTTCGTTTTATTTTTTTCTCGTGTGTTTTGCCGTTAATGCGTGATTACATCGTGAGCTCCGCGGTTTACTTTGAATGAAGCGGGAATGATGAACTTGAAGGATGAAAGTGTATAATGGACCACTAGTTGCCGCTGCCGGTAACGCGTTAAAGGTATTTATTGAAATAAGTGTATTTTAATTAGGTCGTTTTGTTGCGGTACGTTTGTCTGATGGGCAACTGTGCCCGCGAGAGCGTAATCACGCACGTGCGAATAACGTGCACGCGCGGGTAGTGATGGGAAATTACTTTCTCTGTTCGGAAATTCGAAATCTCAGTATTTTTAAATATCGTAATTTTTCGACTTTCCTGGTTTGGAAATTTAAATCCCAGAAATAGGAAGAATTCGATATCTCTAATTTTGCCCCCTCCTCCCCTCACGATCGTTACATGCACCGATGTTTGATCTTTTTTAATGGGCATTTAATTTGCCCATCAATGGTCTAATGACATCATTTTCAAATTCTCTTATTATCCTTTCAATAATTCAGATTTAAGTGTAATCGATAATGTGAAATGCGAGATAGAAGTTCGATCACATTATTCTCCTTGCTTATCTTTCATTTTGTGACATTCGAGACATTTTATATCTTTTCCAATTTTTAAACAATTCACTTATAGAAAAATAATAATCATTTCAAGTTATATATACTCGAAGAGAGAGCAGGGTTAAAGACCGGTCGACCAGTACCTTGCTTTGTATTGTTTTAATTATAGATATTGTTATTATTAATTGTCAACTTTAGTCGGGCGCATATCGGATTTAAATAATTAAACCTATGTAGAGTACAGATTAAATTATTTTAAAGCGATAAAAGAAACGATGTTTTTCATTAGCTTTATAACTTCTTTTATCAGATATTCGCGAAAGCAGGTTCTTATTCTCGCGCATACGGTCCTGACATTTCTGCGCAGACTCTCGCCGTCTCTTCCTGTTCTCTGTCTACTTTCAATTGCTATGCTTTTCGTAAAATAATTCTGCATTTCTCCTCACATTCGATTTATTTACAACAAACTCCTTATTTATAACAAGTGTTATATTCCACAAATACATGAACGTTATTTTTTCATTTTCGATCGATTTAAAAACGACTTATTTATAACTGTAAATAAGATATTTACCCAAAATTCCATTTCTATTTTAGCATTTTCCCTTACTGTCACGAGTCAAATTTTTCGTAACTTTGTATCACGAATTCGCCTCAAATATGAAACGTTCGTTCCGTATTTATTTAACGTATCATTTTCGAAATGCGTTCTTCGATATTACATCAAAGTTCTGCGGTTTATTAATGCAATATTTAGTTGCTTGTGAAAGCGACGTGGAGCCACTATCCGGAAGCATTCTTAATCTGCACATTGAAATTCGACCTAACGCTCGCCAGTGTAGCCAACTTCATCGTACGCTTTTAGTGACAATGCAATGACAGTTACGTATTCTTGTTCGTACATAAATATCTTCGAGCCTGATTCCGTGTTATCACACGAAACCTTGTAAAATATGTTACAGAAAATGTAGGGAGGATTCCATCGAACCCGATGAATTTCTTTTTATGTAATGTTTGCGGCGATAAATATCGCTTATGAATGCGAAGTACTGTCTTATCGAGCCTATTAATAATTCAGTGTTTTAAGCTGTCTCTAAGTCTAGTTATTGTTAGTGAAGTCATTAGAAAGGTTATCGCACGGTAAACGTGTTCAAACGGATTGACGTGCAAACAGCTGTTCTTTTCAGTGTTGCCAACGGCAAGTTGTTACTCAAATATCGTATCGATGCAAATGAAGGCAGCAATGTGTGTCAATGTGGGATACACTTTTAATTGATACGAAATTAATATTTCGTGGAATTTTTCATTCAATATATACCAAAGACTTAAGTTATCGGTAGGAATGATAAATTTGTAGCAAACATTGAAAACACATATGTATTTGTTAGAACATCTGAAACCGTGGATATCATGGTTGAAATTAACAAGTTTTTTTTATTATACGCGTACTTTGAACTCCATAATCTGGAGTGTTTAGTTAACAAATCAAACATTTAATCAAGATAATCAGAACACATTTACGCTCGGCGATCTTTACATCATTTGGTGCACTTTCACGATTAATTTCTTTCTTTTCTTTCTTCATTTGTATGACGACGGTACTTTGAATATACGGAGATAACGAGAGCAGGATTTGTGTTGAGTTTTCAGAAATTGATACGGTTATCATCCACTATCAAATATTTTTGTTTTAGTACGTCAGCAGTCATTACTTACGGTTAGATTATGTGATTTTATCAAATCATATTGCATTTAAATTTAGATTGTTTTATTAGCTCAAGATGGAAAATTGCACGTTCTCGACGCCGTTATTAACGAGCCGCGTGTAATTTATGGATATCGCGTAAAAAGTTGTCGACTAATGCGAGTTAAGTATGAGATTTATAGAGTATATTCGCGTCCCTTATCTCGTCGGTAAGCGGAAAAATGATCAATATGTTATTTAATGTTTCTCAACTAAATACCAAGTGTTTTGTTCGTGGAACAGTTTCCCTACAAAGTAATCGATTGTGCATATCGAAATCGATCGTACACGAAGCGAGATAGAAGTCTTACGAAACTTCGTAATTAACACTTTCGTGACTGGTAATTCCTTGTGATTAAAGCGAAAAGAACAAAAATTTGCTTTTCTAATACACCGTTTCGAGTCATTCGATTGCTCGCAATCGCATCGAATGCCGATTGAAAATATCAACGTAGAAAGTAATGGAAACGTTACGGTAGCCGCGATTATCAATCGAAGATATTTACGCGGGAGGTTACGTAAACCCATAACCTAAAATTTTGAAAGCGACATCCTGTTTCTGCCGGTCGGACACATTAACGTAAGAGGTTACAAATTTCTAACCTAATATCGCAAAGTATACTAAAATACCGTTGTACTGTGTCAACGGTTGCAAACGCGTTAACAAATCATTCGTTCGCGCGCATTGAATCAACGATCCACGACTTCTGATTAGGCTCCCTCCGGAGATAACCGTCGTTCAACGAACACAGTCGAACAGAACAATATTGTTTTGCAATATCGAGACACGCGTTCGATAGCGTACACTCGATAGGATGCCTCGAAATTATTTCACGTTCGAATTCGATTTATATTTTCGAGAGAGGAGGCGCAACGGTTCACGATCTTTTCCTACCACCTTTTCCTGTTGTCGATCGTAAAGTACTAATAATAGATGACCGGTGCTAGGGAGGTTTGAAGGTGATGATCACCGGGTTGTATCACGTTTCAGGATCGACTTTATCGTTGAATGTCACAAGGACTATTAGTAGACGACATTTTAAATTTAACTTAATCGAATAATTCTGAAAGTTTAAGGTTTGGAAATTTCGAGTGTGTATAACATGATTCGACATTTAGACTGTACTCGACGTCACGTGACCAGACATCAGTGCTTCAAAAGTGAAATACGTGCGGTACATCGAAACGTGTATTATCTTAATTTCTTAGATATCTATATTTCAAAAATTATATATTTCTGTAGATTCTAAACATTCTCAGATCGAAATTATCTGTAAGAAATTTGTATGGCTTGAAGTTTAAATATGTTTGGATTGAAAACTTGCAAGATGGAGTTGTAAATATCTATCCGTGTGCGAATGTCAAGGGGAGCGTACCTTCGAGAATACGAACGCGTGTGTATTAGTGTGAATCAACCTTTATTCGCCAGTTGGTCAGTGAACGTCGATTGACGCTGAGAATTCATAACGATAATTGGACCGATTTGTCTCAATCGCGATTAGATATGCGAGTCGATCCGTTGGTAAATCGCGACCACTTCAGACGATCGCAAAGATAGATTGTTTACATCAGACCGCTTAGACTTAGACGTTGTGTTGATTTTTTAGAATACGTTTCCATTTTCGTATTTGCTTGTATTGAAAACATTGCCTTGTTGATCAGTTTGATATCTTGACACGATACCAATATAATTTGCCATTTATCGTTAACATCGATAATATTTTAAAGACCGTTTTGTATGCATTTTGTTACTCTGTATAAATTACGTAAGAAAAGCAGGAAACTTACCGTAATCGATTTTTGAACGCTGGCTTATTTGCATGTCTCGATTCGCGGGGGTTATCTATTATTCCGATAGAAAGAAAGGATAAAGATAAAGGTTTATTCATTAAAAGAGAGAGAAAGAGGGGACGGTCTCGTAGGCGGACAAAAGTTGTATGCAGAAATAATCGTGCAGGAGAGAGAAAGAATCGAAGGTAGGATCGGAAGGACGAAGGGAGAAGAAGGAAGGGCCAGGTTGAGCGAAGAGAATAGAGACGCAGCAAGGATATCGATTATTTGCGGTTGCAGTAACTGCAGGGCTCTTCTTCTCTCCCTTCGTCAACCCGAGGACGAACACCCGGAAATCTCGACGATACAGCGAACTGAGATTAATCTCATTTTTCCCTTCCGGTTTTGAAATACTTCTCAATCGAGTTACGTGAATGAGACGAGTGTCTCGTTTGATCAAGGGGAAAGAAGCCCGATAAAAACATCAGATATATACCTAGTTTATCATTTAAAAAATTCTTCCTTTTCATTTATATAGTAGCAAAGTAAACAATCCTCCTATCGTAGATTTATAAATCGCTTGAAAATATTTTTCACTAACGTATTAAGATACCGTCAGTGAGATATTCACTATCGAATAGTAGACATGTCTAGGTGTAACTAGTAATATTAGGATCTGGGGAGTTTTTTATAGCAGGGAAATTGGGATCTGAGGATAATCTGAGAGTGTTCATATTTTAGGAAAATTTGACACTAGGGATATTCGTATTACACGTAAATTGTAATCTAAGAAATTCTGCATTCGGGGAATTTTGTTCGCGGAGAATTTGCGATGTGGATTATTTCGATTTTAGGGAATTTGAAGTTCGGAAATTTTACCCTAGGGAATTCTAAGTTTAGGGAATTTTAAGTTTAGTGAAATTAGAATCTGGGGATAATGAGAACTTAATATTTGAAGATGTTCGAATTCTTAGAAAATTTCCATCTAGGGAATTTTTATCTGGAGCTTTTTTATGATAGATATTTTGGAATATTTTATAATTTGGATTCTAAGAAAATTGGAATCTGAATTTTCATAACTAGAGATATTTTCCTAGGAAAGTTGAGGAGTCGAAGTAACGAAAACTAAAAATATTGGAATTTATAAGTAATGGAAATTTTAATACTCTGATTTTAGAAATATGGAAATTTAGTAACATTGGCGTGTATGAATTTAGATGAACAAGATACATCAAATATGACTGTCCAGTCGCAAACATTCTAGTTGTTTTTTATATCCATCGTGTCTAGAATTTAAAAATTTGTCTCTATATTTTATTTTATATCGCGACAATTTATCTTTTGCATTATTACCATCTACTTTTGAGCGAAATAAAAAAAATGTCGAATCACCGGCAATTTTTTACGCCAGGCAAGTTTCGTAACAACCTAACCAAACGCCGAGCGAAGTTGTAAGTTTAATACAATTCGAAATGATTTTAATTGCAAATGGCCGAAGTATCGTGGACTTCTTTGAACTTCTTTCTTAACCGTCTGATACGTATTCCTAAAATACTGGATAAATTGTTTCGTGGAAAACAAAGCAGATTGTACAAGGAAAATGTTAGAGTGACACATTATTAGTACATATGGTATTAATCGTCTTAAAATGATTCACTCTTTACCAAGCTCGATACATTTCACTATCTCCCTCCCACCTCTGTACATATCTCGATCAAAGTCCTTCAGATTTTCTTTGTTCCGCCGATAACCGATTATCAGTTACCAAAAATACGATTATCGAATCTTCGTAACTGTATCGATCTGCATTTCTTAACGATTTGACTACTGAATTGGTTTCCTTCCGTGTCATTGGTTGTCAACGCTCCCGTGTCATTGGCTGACCAACATGCCAATTAACGCGCCAATTACGAACTGAGAATTTTTACCAAGCGAGTAATTCAACGGATTAGTTGAAAATCTCGGAAAAGAAGTCGAAGAATATTCCAAGCAAGTTATCCCGAAGAAAATGTCAGACGTGCGGCATTAAAACGGCGCAAGCAATAAAAGCCAATCAAATTATTTAGCATAGAAACAACGCGACGGGTTTCCCGAGTGAATCTCCGCCTCGAGCATCGAACAAGATACAATCTCGTCGAAATGAATCGTGACGAGATACTCCTTCGATTCCGCGAAAAAGAATGTTTCTACGTTCTGTCGATACACCAAGGCCTTCGATGTATCGATACACTGGAACACCTGTTGCTGGGTCAATTATGATCGGTATAACTCAACCGCAAAATTGACGCGAGAAATTCAAAGGTTCCTAAATTTCGTAACCTCGCATAAGCAAAGTTACAAGGATACAAGAGTAAGTCACTGTTATGTAACTCAAAGTCACTGTTAGTGACAGGATTTGTCCTATATTGACAATTCTATGAATGTATTTTAGTAGATGCAAGGACATGATAATAAAAGGGAGAGTCGGGGGCACAACGGGTTTAACTATCAAACGAATGATTCACTGAGACAAGATCAGACCAGACGCAAAAGCAAAAGTTGTTCGTTTGTTGACATACCACGCGTATTTGCCGTCTGTGCAGACCGTTAGACAAAAGTGGTCTCTTGGAACGGAAGATACACCTACGCGGGACAGTGTAACAATCTTTGTTGTTGTCTACGTTCGCGTGCCTTTCGCGACCTACCGTGTCACCGGGAAAAAATTCGCTAGACAGACAACGGTACTCGATGTGTCTGCAAGGGGTCAAGGTCGTACGATGTCCACGGCTCGTTTCTTGCGAAATTTCATCCGCTCAAGACTCGTTCCTTTGCTGCACGCATCATGGGGAATTTCATTTTTTCAACCATTTACGATCTCTGTACGTTTCAACGTAGATCTGTTCTATCTGAGAAGAGTAATATTTCAAAAGATTTTGGTGTCAGGTTAGATTAGGTTATTGTCAGATTAGGTTAGTTATATCGTTTACATCTGTTAGGTTAGTTTAAGATAGATTGTTAAGTTAGTTATTTTAGTTGATTGGGTCAGTAGTTCAATTTGATCATTATTATTAAGTTTAAGGTTTGATTGTTCAGTTGGGTTACTTTGTTAAGTTTGGTTGGATCGTTAGGTTTATTAGTTCAGTTAGATTTTATAAGGTTAGGTTAGATTAAGATTAGGTCAACAGTTCAGTTTCATCATTATTATTAAGTTTAAGGTATGATTAGGATTTTCAGTTGGGTTACTTTGTTCAGTTTGGTTGGATTGTTAAATGTATTAGCTCAGTTAGATTTGTTTATAAGGTTAGGTTAGATTAAGGTAAATTGGGTAGGATTAAATTAGGTTAGTTCAATTACATATCAGGTTAGGTTAGTTCAATTGCAAGTTAGGTTAGGTTCGTTTAAATGAAGTTATGTTAGGTTAGGTTCAATTGGATAAGATTACATTACTTTGTTAACCATGATGTTAGTTTTGATTAGACTTAGGCTACAGTATTTAGTCAGGTTCTGTTAGTTTTTCAGACCTGTAACTTCAAACAGGATAAAATTCCAAGCAAGATCAATCAAACCGAATTGCGCGCAAATTACGAATTCATTATGAGGGTATGACCGATTCGTCGCGTCGTCGAATTTCGATATTATCGATAATATCAGCTCAGCCGGAGGAGGATGATTGGATTTCCAAGGTGGTCGCGTGAGCTTGATACTGTGTCTGTGCCTTGTATCATTCGCGGACGATCTCATTGTTTCACGAGGTAAGGACACGGAAGCACGCGATATGCTGGCTAATAATACTCACCGTCGGCCTAAACTCGGTTAAAGGGTGTCAGGCTCGAGGCGACCAGGCAGCCAGCCAGCCAGCCAGTCAGCCATTTTCCCTCTATTTTCTTATCCCCTCTGGTCTCTCGATTACCTTCTAGCCCGCTAACATGTTCGTCCTTCTGCTTTTTCGCGAACGTGTGTACAAGTATCATGCGTATCACGTCGGCCATACGTGTCGCACGCGGGAGACATTCGCAAAATGCACGTGTCCCTTCTCTGTCTCTTTGCTGTCCATGCACCTGCGATCGCCTAGACATCGAGCCATAGATGTATCTACCATGAAAGCTGAAAAACCGATGTTGTTCGCTCTTCCTTTTCGGGAACACCAGATGGAATTATCGAACAGTTTTTTATCGCATACAGATGGACTGCTCATCATTTCGGTGCTTTGTTTTAACGTTCAATTTCGACGCTACACCAGTACCCTATCATGAATCATGTGGATAAGTTCATACTGATTTCGTTGGTATAGTCATCAGCTTTCCCATTGGATCTCCTGAACCTTGAAGATTAACAACTTCAGTGCCTACCTGTTATACCTATAGTGACAGTCTTTTTTTAAATTTCCCTTTAACTAAAGGTCCATAAAAGAATAGGTAAATCCTGAAGTTTAAAGACCGCATACAGAAGGTTTTCGATTATTGCCTTACGTGATTCAAATGTAAAAAGTCGTAATGTGTTATCTTACATCAGCTACTATTGGTGAACGTGAGAGTCTGTCGGTGAATTCCACGGCTGACGAAAGGTGAATGTTAAAGCGAGAAATTCGCAAGCTTTAGGCAAATAATAATGCTGTTGTACGTCGAGAAGCGAGATTCGCAAGGAGAGATCCATGTCCTGGAGGCGCGTATGTAGGTCAGCCTGACGATATTGATGACGAGCCATTAACTGGCCATCTGCTTTGAAAGATGTTGAATAAAACCGGATTTTGTCGTGGTTTCTACGTTGATAAATTATTCCTTTGTCATCTACGAACGTATATCCACCAACAAACAAAAGCCTATTTGTCCACTTGTTAAACACTTGGAAACTATTTTCATTAATAATTGCATTTAATTTCTCCTTAACGTTTCTCTGACATCAATCTTGTTATACATAAATTGCCATAAATTTATATCGTTCAGATTTCTAAATATTCAGATATTCCAGCATTCTTTTATTCATCGGTTTTACTAATTGTACATATATCATCGAGATGGAATGATGTAATCTGATGAATTATTATCTTCATTAATTGCAGCATACGATGCTAATTGTTTGAGTACGGATTCCGTGTTATTGGAAATTCAAAGATGGATTTTCTTCGCGGTTTGAGCGAAAATAACGGCAACCTCGAGTTAACACAATACTTTCTGCTTAATCGTCAGCGTGCGTGCCTGTACACACGTTTGTTACGTATCCGTGGTATGCGAGCAATCATTCTATTCCGTCTCGACTTAGTTCTGCGTCGGCTCTTGAATTATTACGTTAAATGCGAGCGTACGGCGAGTCGCGGCCTAAACGCCGCTAATAACCAGTGACACGTGCATGAATCGCAACATATCAACGCGGTGGAATTCCTGTTTCGATAACTGCAATTAAAATTTCAAATAATTAGAGTTCGTGCAAGCATTACGATTAAAAAACACTACTGTTCGCTGATATAGCTCACGCGTAAACAAAAAAACACTTTTGTCATTTTAAATAACATGTGTATTATTTAATTAGTACTTTACAATTCAATTACTTTACTTTCCTATAATTTTTCTTAACTCGCTGTTGCAGTCTTAAAAATATAATTATAACAGTCTACATCTAACATATTTAATATAACATTCCAATTTATGATTAAAAACTTAAGAAAGAACGAGCTAATACGTTCGCAATTATGCAGGTGATTGAAATTGTAAATTTGAATTTTCGCGCGCTTGCTTGGACTGATTACACATACTCAGTCCTCGCGACGCGTGCGATTTACATGTACAGACTCAAACGCTGTTCGCGACGTTTTTTGAGAGTACGGTCCAGCTTGGTAGACTAAGGAAACAGTTTCCAAGAAGTTGTATCTTCGTGATAAATATGTATGTTTTATATAATAATCTATTTTATGTCGAGACATATATTCCTAATTTTCTAAACCTGCATTCCTAGAACATAAAGAGAAAATAAAGCATTTATTATACAAGGTAATGTCACGTTAAAAAACTTGATATAAAAATAGAAAGAATATCGAAACCAAGTCGATACATTGTCGAGTGCGTTCATCTGCACCGTTTAAGTAATTCAATTGACACGCGTTTGTTTTCTACGCGAGCTTGTTATTTTTATGATCGAAGTTTACAGGCAATAAATATAACCCGGTTGCGCTTCCGTCACGGACAACTTGATTTTAATGTAAGAAACCAGCTACGTCGCAGCCGAATTTTGTGCCACGAAACCTGTTGATCTGGGAATCTATCCAAAAAGTCGAAGGACGCGAAAAACTAACATACATATTATTGCCATATGTAGTTTTACATAGTGTCTATACATGCGATGACTAGTGAACATTTAACACTTTTACCGTAACATATAAATTACATATAATCTATGTCATAGAGCAGTAAAAATGTTTAGAAAAGTTTTCCGCGAATACCGTGCGTAAAGTTCCAAGGATTCACCGGCTCTACACCGGTTGATTCGCATAGTTTTCACGTAGTTCGAGCGCCATTAAGGCGTCTGGAAGGAAACGTTAGCGGTCGAGTAATTAATTTCGTATTAGTCATCGTGCAGAGTCAGTGAACTTGGTGTATCTCTTAGACGGTCGAGAGCTCGAACGATTTTTTTTCTTACTTTAAACAAAAAAAAAGAGTTCTATCCGATCCAGTGAATTCTCCTTTCTTCCTTCGTTCCTTTACGCAGATCGAACGTGTTTCGTGATTACAGTCCGTAAGTAATCGTTCCGCGCGCAAAAACGAAAGTCGATTTACATAAGGTCGAATCCCGTTCGCGGAATTCGATACAGTTTCAGATATTCTTTTTAATCGATCGTCCGATAAAAAATCGATAGTTGTGAACCATGCATCGTGCGTGAATGACTTCTGCGCAGAAATGGCGACCGCATGAGCCGTTTTGCCAGACTTGCCGGTCGGTGCAATTTCAAATAAACCAACATGTCTTTCGTAACTTTCACTGGGTATACGCCCGTGGGGGCTCATAACGCTCTTATCAGATCGATTTTCCTGTTCGTGGATCGATAAGAAAAATGTATGCGAAAATATCCGTAAACAAGTTAAACTTACTAATTGGACGGAAAGTATTCGACTCGTATTTTGTACGAATATATATTTCTTACTTTAGTCCGTCGAAATTTTCATGAACGCTTATAAATCTTTCGACCACAACATTTATATTTTCATTGTAAAGTAAGAAACAATACGCTTTGAAAATAAATGACCAAATTATCATTAGTCGCTCTACTGCGCATGAGCAGTTCCGTTGTGACACTTAACCTAAAACTACACATTGTCCATAGATTTTAAACTAATCGACTTTTCTCTTTTCTGTTTCAGGTAAGTTTTCAACGACTTGAAGGCAGCAAGTATTTTATTACCCGCCCTGAATATATTAGGTACGCCCATATCTTTACAATCCACCGCGATCATCTATATTTTAATATTGTTTTAATCGCGTTGAAATTACTTTGGAACTTTTAAGGATGTCACGGAAAGTCCTCTAACGATATTAAACAATTTTGGAACTTTTTGAACTTCGTAGAAAATTTTATCCAACGATGTTTTTGCGTAACATAGTATTTAAAGTATGCCGTTCAGTCAGTCACGATACGTGACTTCATTAGTGAACGTCGAGGAGAAAATATTTTCAACGGAGCGTCTTATTAAAAGCACGTTCTTACGTGTATGCGAACTACAACATATAATATGCATACATTTTTGTATTGGCTGCTTAAAAGTACGGACGTGTCGAGTTGATGACTTCGAGCCTAATACCATTGTTATTTTTAAATCTTTTATCATGAACATTCTAGGCTATATTGATAAACGTTTGATTCGATCGAATTCTAATCGTATTTTGCTTATCCGTCAGGCTTTTTAACCGTTATTTTATCTCTGTCACGTCACCACATTTTAGCGAGTACAGTAGGCTTCCTTAGGAACAGTAACGAGGTAGCGGAAAGATAACTCACCACTTGTCGGTTTCCTGTTGATAAATTAAAAAATTTAGAACTTTTGAAATTTCACGGTCCAAATATCTTCAGGTTTACGTATTATATCTCGTCTTAATCCAAAGAAAGCCTACACATATTTGAAATACGATGATACGGTCAATTGCATATAAGGTAAACGCAATAGTATTGTGCACTCGCTTGCCTCGAGGTCGACCTTGCTGGTACAACGATCTGAAAGTAATTGTTCTTTGGCGTGAAATCCTACTTTGTATTCTACTGCTCGCTTTCGGTATCGTTTAAATTGTCCTCGATTAGTAAGTTCACGATCGCTTCCGACTGCTTCCGAAAACATACGATTGACAGAGTACGCTTCTTTATCCCTTCCTAAAGTTCAACATCAGATGCATTCGATACGAGAGAACATACCAAAGTCTTGAAACAAGAATTGCGCGGGTTAGAAATTAGGTTCCATGTCGTGTACGCGTACCGCGAAATGCGAAAGGACTAGCAGTGTGTCATGGTGTTGCGCGAGTGCGTAACGTACTGTATCTTCTCAAGGCGAAGAAACGGAATGTCCGGTATGCGCCGGCAAAGAGGAACTCTTTTGCGGAGGGATGAGCGAGCTTGACGACTGGTTCTCTCTTACCTGCTCCCCTCTGGCACTTTTCTTTTCCCGTCCCCTCGCGGCTATTAAGGACGCATGCGCATGCGCATGCGCATCCACGCGCATCCGTCGATGGCTAGCGATGGGATCGACTCGATTCATTACTCTCGAAAGTATCGACTAATAAAAGTTCATCAATTTCATCTGCTTCTTTTCACGTAGTGTATTTAATCTGCTCGTTATTATTGGCATTCAATGAAAATATTGACACATATATTAACCGAAGCTGTAAGTAAATATTTTGTTAGATTTAATTCGAACGTAGACTTGGTTAGTTTATGTACTTAAAGATCACTAGTGCTCGTGCATTTACCGTTAACGCTGTTACGTTCGAGGTAATTATTTATCCGTTACTCATAGGTGAAACGTTAATTCAAGATAATCGACAGAGCAGTATCTGGTATTCGCGTGAGAAATCGCGGAATTTCTTCTGCAATACCGGCACCGCACGCGAGGATATTGGTCCCATCGCTAGACACATGCACGCCAGCGCCGCGTGAAACAACCAGTGGCGTATCAGAGAAAACAGTAATGGAAGATATCGAGCAGTTTTTCAAGTTTCGTTCGTTTCCATTTTAAATGATCGAAGTATGGAAAAGTATTTATATATATTTCTTGCATAATCAGCACTATTCTCTTAGCGTTTATAAAGTATATCATAATCCTTTACGCAAATACATCAGATTCTCGTTCGAACGTAAAATTTCAGGTTGAAACCGATACCGATTAGCAGGCGAGTTAACGGCTCGGCGTCGTCGTGACTTCTATCGGCAGATTAATCGAGCGTGTTGGCGGAGAGATGAGAAATGAATTTCTAAATAGAGTTCGCAACGTACTCTCGCTGAAATCGAGAAGCGGACACTGCGCCACTGCGTGAGAGTAGTTCGAGTACCTGTACGGTCTATATCTGTTACCATGTTCACTGACTGCATGTATCTTGGCCGTGAAGCAGTAAACGGGATTAAACCGAGTTGCAATTCTAACGCACGGTGAACTTTATCTGTTCGCTTCATTTGCACTCTCTCTACGCAGAGCTATACACGAGAAGTTTATGCGCTATGATCTTTTTCCTGATAAAACATTTGTTGAACTTAACCTTTTGCACTCAAAGCACGCGACGAACAAATGACATACAGTACCGCGATTCAAACACGTCTCGTACGCAGTCAATAACTTTTAACAGTTAAATGTGTCTCGTTAATAATTCTTTCGCCAGATGCAAATGAAGCCTTAGAGTTAGTTTCGAAAAAGGTATCTTTGCATATTATGAATTTTAACTCGAGGTTTGATTAAATATTACACTGTGTAAACTCGAGTATAAGTCAAAGCCTAAATCCGTTCGCTTGAATAGAATCGTTGTATAGCACTGTAGTGAAATAGCGGTATAGTATAGATATAATATTATGTTAATTCTAACTCTGACAAAGAAATACCGCTTTTGTTACTATATGTAGAAAGTATTAACCTTTGTTAAAATTTTCTTTTCTCCTAGTTATCCGATCGTATCATATTCGAGAGACAGTCATCAGTTCCCAGCACAATTAACGCGTTAATCAGCGTTCATATAATCGAACATTCTACTGGAAAAAGAATAGACGAGGGCAATCTTCTCGCATGCACCGACGCTTCCGAGAGAAAACTCAGAGAACGGCGTTTCATGATCTACATTAATGGATCTCCGGTAGTGGTCCTCCCCTCTTTGGACGAAAAGAAGAAAATCTTTATCGTATTTGTAACACGAGTCCGTTTGCTAATAGAGCGTAACATTCATGCGAGATCGTACAACTGACGCGGTTTGCCCTGCCGTGGTATGTGGGACATCCTGATCCCTCTCAGGTCCTGCTTTGGGATATATGTATTAACATAAAAGAAAGTGCGGTCCAAACTACATCATGCAAGGCCATTCGATCTTCGACGCACGTTGCACCGTAATTTTATAGCGAAAGTAGAAATTGTCTACTCGATCTTGGGAATTTTTTGCTACAAATATCCTTGTGTCGAACGTTCTCCATGAAAATAATGATCATGTTATTAGAAAACGGACTACAATGTATTGACATTAATTTCTACGCTGATCCGTAAAATTCTTTTTAAGATTATTGCCTCCGGTATTATTAGATTTTGATTTATCTACGTTGCGATAGTTCTAGATACGTAGTAATGTATAGGCTAAGAGAGAAATGGAGATATTAAATATCACGCAGAATTAAGCGTGGAGACTCTGTTTGCTTCCATACGTGATTTTCTACCTTGCAAGCAGTTTTTTTTCGAACGCGACGAATACACGTAATCGTTCATTGTAACACGAGAGCTCGAGTTCTTTCATAAAACTGTCACTCTGTTACGACAATTTACGATTGTATTTCAAAACGTCAGCGACAGAATATAGGATCGTTGAACTCCGTTGAAATAGGAATAGCCAAGGTGAAGAACACTGTTTACTATCTTTTCTTATCAGAATTAATTTGAATTAATGTCTGTGAATATTTTTTTGTTATTTTAATAGTTAGCAGCAGTTACGCTTATGCATCAGATTAAGAGCTAATATATCGGATACACAGGATCAAATTAATTCACTAGGTAAAGGAAAACCAGTCAGACGAATTTTTCTTCGTGGTATTTCATCGATGTTTACGTTATCTTTTTAAGATCGCTTCGCAATTTAACCGGTCAACGAATCCATAAAAAAAGTGTTTAGTCCGGTAAAACGATTTAATAACAAAATAAGGTGAAAGACTATTTTAGAAAGTGATTACGAGAGCCGTAGTTTCACGTATGCTGGACGACTCGATAAAAGGCCCCCACCATTATCATTTATCAGTGACCTCGTGCAGTCACGCCTCTTTGATAAGACGAAAGAATCAACCGATTCCTGTATCCCATCGCTCTCTTCATTTTCATTCTCTGCACCGTCAGACTCGTACATTTTCAAGAAAGTTCTTCCCGAATAATTAATGTAACTTCGAATATTCTGTTTACCACGAACTTCGCGATCGCTTTTCTTCTAACATAACTCACCAAAGATGGCCTCCCTTTGCGCACAAGTGTTTCCAACCGATCGAGAACCAACGGCAAACTGGTTCGCGGGAAAACCATTAATTTTCACGAAGTCGAAGAAAGCTTCGAAGTACTCTCGAAGTGAAATTTACGATAATGCTCCTCGACCACCATGTAACGAGCCATTTTCGTTGCCCAGTTTATGTTAGAAATTTACCGCAAATCAGTCAAGTAGTCGCTGCTAATAGAATCATTTTGCATGGACGTTTACCAACAGTCTGTCTTCTTTCTTCTTTGTATCAATGAAAACACCATTAAGGATACCGCTTAATTAACGAGAAGGATTTATCACGTTACGAGACTACATTTTCTCGATAAATATCAATGGACGTTATTGTCACAAATTAGTACTCTTCGCGATTAACAATATTCAGATAAATGTGACTGTTAATATTCTTAAGTACGAATAATTCATTCTAGGGATTGTAACCTTTTTATTTACGCCAGCTGCGGGATGTGGCGGCCATCTTGGATCTTCTCGATCAAGGTTTGCTTACTTTTTTTTAACTTTATTTGAGGGGCAAGCTTATTTTTAAATTTTAAATATGAATGTGGTAAAATTTGCAAATTTAAACATTTTTAAATTTTCTTTAATTTTGAAAATTCTTGAATTTTTAAATTTTCAAATGGCTAAATCCCCAAATTTCCTAATTTATAAATTTTCAAGTTCCAAATCCCTAAATTTCCAACTCCTCAAAATTCCATCTCCCCAAATTTCCAACTCCTCAAAATTCCAATTCCCCAAATTTCCAACTCCTCAAAATTCCAATTCCCCAAATTTCCAACTCCTCAAATTTTCATCTCCCCAAAATTCCAACTCTTCAAATTTCCATCTCCCCAAAATTCCATCTCCCCAAATTTCCATCTCCCCAAAATTCCAATTCCCAAAATTTCCAACTCCTCAAATTTCCATCTCCCCAAAATTCCAACTCTTCAAATTTCCATCTCCCCAAATTTCCAACTCCTCAAATTTCCAACTCCTCAAATTTCCAACTCCCTAAATTTCCAACTCCCCAAAATTCCAATTCCCCAAATTTCCATCTCCCCAAAATTCCATCTCCCCAAAATTCCCATCTCCCTAAATTTCCATCTCCCCAAAATTCCATCTCCCCAAATTTCCAACTCCCCAAAATTCCATCTCCCCAAATTTCCAACTCCCCAAATTCCCATCTCCCCAAATTTCCAACTCCCCAAAATTCCAACTCCTCAAACTTCCATATCCCCAAATTTCCAACTCCCCAAAATTCCATCTCCCCAAATTTCCACCTCCCCATATCCAAAAACACCCACTTCATATTTAAACACTCCCAAATTATTAACTAAAAATCAATTACAGAACAAATTGTTAATGACGCACCCGGTGCGTCATCAATAGTTCAGACGCACATGGTGCGTCAGTATGTTAATTATGACAAGGAGGCGGACGATTTGTCCGTAGATGCCGCCGGTTCAATTGAACGGCATGCAGACAACGTGGCCGTTGGTCACTGCGAAATAGAGAACGACGTGTGAAATGGGTATCGTGATGTACCGACCGGATGTCACTTCCTGCTTACCACGTCTGCGCATCATTGTAACGTGCACCGTACCTAGCGATGGGAATAAGACGAAGCCTCTCCCAGTTTACTATTGACCATTTCCAACGATGAAAAGGAGAGCGCGGCTTGTAACCAGGATCGGATCCAGTCCGATGAGTTTTAGAATGCAGAAATAGCCATCACCTGCTATGCGAATTGAATTCAATGAACTTGGCGAAATATGAATGTTCGTAATTTTCTAACCTCAAAATTTGAAGCGAGTTGTAATCGAATGTATGAAAAGAAACGGTGCAGGAAGTAGCAGGAAATGTCTGGACAGATAAGCGATTCGGCTTCCGATCGTTTAGTGTTTTCTGCAGGAATTAAAAAAAAAAGAAATATGCAAATGAACGAGCTCGTAATACAGTGTAGACCAGAAGCAAAAGCACAAAACGGGACTTCCTTGTGTCCATGGCGTTTGCTAATAAGGTGGAAAGGAAGAAAGGGAGGAAAGAGATCTGTAAAGTAGTACAGGAAGCGACAAGCGACTTGGAGTTTCATGATAAGTGATTTACAACCGTGACTTTCAGCTGGGTCCTCCCTCTCCTGCTACTTCTCTTTCCTCTCATTCTCTCCCTCCTCTCTCTCTCTTTCTTTCTCTTTCTCTCTACCTTCTTCTTCTTGCCATTTTCCTTCTCTCTCCAGCTGGTTCGTTCTCCGGCAAACGGTAAACCGTGTTATCACAACTATGCCAAAAATGCAAATCAACGAGAGGCCTTTCTAAAGAGGTTGGAATGCAACGCACTTGAAAGTCCTGGAAAGGCTTGTCCTGGGAGATTGCGACAGATGTAGCTACCTGGCTGATGGGGTGTTCTTGTAGATTTTCAAATGGGTACAGTGTTTAGGAAAAAAAGGTTTCCCAAATTTCCATACTCTGAAATTAAAAAATTGTTGAATTACTGTATTCCAAATTTCTGAATTCCTGAATTCCTAAATTTCCAAATCTCCAGATACCTAAATTCCCAAATTTCTAAATCCCCAAATTCCTAAGTTCCCAAATTTCTAAATCCCCCAATTTCTAAATCCCCAAATTCCTAAATCTCTAAATTTCTAAGTTCCCAAATTTCTAAATCCCCAAATTTCTAAACCCCCAAATTTCTAAATCCCTAAATTTCTAAACCCCCAAAGTTCTAAATCCTCAAATTCCAAAATTCCAAAATTCCAAAATTCCAAATTTCTAAAATCCTAGTTCTTAAATTTCTAAATTTCTAAATTTCTAAATTCCCAAATCGCCATATTTGAGTATCCCTAAATTTGCAGACCTTAATCCCCTGTACCACTGTACCGCCATTTTATCACTCCACTGGTTTATTCCTCAGAATCAATTTATTCACCCGATTCCTCGTCCGTAGATCTAAAATCAGAAACAGATATTATATCTCATAACTTATTTGTACCTTTATAAACGTATAACGCTTCCTGAAATAATCGACCCATCACCACCAGCCATAGGCAGTGAGAAAGTCTTTCATGATTACGAGATAGATTTATTTTTGACGTTACACTAATCAACAGCCCATAGAAAATATTTCTGTACACCTTTGATTAAATTCTGACAATCCCCTGCTGGTACAAGCTCCAAGAATATAATTTCTTCCGCGCCTGCGCACTTGACGAAAAATATTTGTTTCCGCCGTCATCTAAGGTCCCTTTTATTTTATCGCTCGCCTTTCTACTTAGTGGAACGGAATGAACGTTCTAACTTCGACGAATCGATGCGGAATGAACGGTGTGGGTCGAAAAGGATGAAATAGGTGAAATGCATCAAGAAACCTGTAAAAAATTGTAAAATCGTAATTCCATTATGGTTACATTGCGCGGAGATGATTTTCCTTGAAGTAAGGCAGTAGCGAACGAGCCGAGAATGTATGGAGAACATAACCTCTTCGATTTATTGTGACTCGACTAATACGTATTTTTGCAATCGGTGATTTATCGGCGATTGAAAAATCTAATGAGCTCGAATAAACCTATAGAGTTTACTCAGTTTCAACTGGACATCTCGAGCAACCTTCGAGTCTGTTTTACGTTCAAGCCCGTACGTTGCAATTAAGGCCTATTTGTGAATAAATTTATCTGGCAGCAGACCAACCGATTGTACTTGCTGTTGCTTACACGGACTTACAACAGTTACTGTAATGTGTTTGCTAAAGACATTAACTGACACGAATTTACTGTGCAAATGACTCTAATTAGGATGGCCGCAAGCAGAACGACCAAGCTTGTGTGTTCTGCGTTAACCATGCTACTCTTGCGTGTGTAGGTTTTCACGCAGAATCATTTAGAAGCATAAACGTAATAATCTTTAGCCATGAAACGTCCCCGAGAAATTAGCGTAGAAATGATTACAGAAATAATTACCAGAGAAACCAGTTCTCTTTGTACGTACTTATCTTTCTGTCGTTGTTACAATTTTGAAAGATCATCTTTTTTATGACTTCAAACCATTCAGCACAATATTAACTCGTTTAATTCACCGGTCATCGCATATATTGTGTTACCTCCCGAGTTCACCGTGAGACACGCGATATCGTATGTTTCGATACTAAACGATTCGATATTTAGAGTACTCCCAACGTTACGAGTTCCGACAGAGTGCGCATAATGTTGCGAGTTTCGATACTTTAATGCGATATCGCGTTTAATATTTCGAGTGCACTAAACATCGCATTACCCGAATTTTCGATACTTCGATATTAACTCTTTTTCGATCATTTTCGAAATACCTTTGAAATCCTTCCAGAAGCAAATTATTTTGGAAAAATAAAAATGTTCACGAAAGCAGTGAATTAAAGAAGGATTTTTGTTATATTCCAGGGTACAAACGGTCCGAGACCGACGTATGTGGGTGCTAACAATGGTAACGCCGGTGGCGCCGGGGGCGGCGGCGGTGGTGGCGGTGGAGGTGGCGGAGGCGGCGGCGCCACGGGTGGCGGCGTCGGTGTGGGTCCAGCAAGTGGCGGCGGCGGCGGCGGAGGTGGAGGTGGTGGCGGCGGCGGTGGTGGAGGCGGGCATGGATTGAAGGGGAACACCGGTGGCGGGCCACGAGGCGGGAACCCGGTGCAGTATCGTGCGAGCGGTGCTGCGGCTTGGGGCGCAGCGCCGCCCTCTCACGCGGCTGCGGCTGCGGCTGCGGCAGCGGCTGCTTATCCGCCGTACACGCGGTATCCGAGTGCGGCTGCAGCTGCGGCGGCCGGACAGATGCCCGTCGGAGCACAGCAACTACCGCCTACGGCGAATCCTTACGCCGCCGCCACCTACGCACAGCACGCGTCGGTAAGTCCTCTCCTTTCGTTATTCGCCAACTCAGACTGCACTTGTTAACTACAAATTTACTTTACGTCGCCTGCCTTGAAGACCGGCTTTGTTTCGGCCCATTTCGAATCATTTCCACATACTTCTATTTATAACCACGCGAAAAGATACAATTTTCTTTTTTTACATTTCGATGTTGCGTTGTTATTTATATTCGTATAAATTTTATTTTTGCAAACTTTTTATCATGCGATGCGAAAAAATATATTTCAATTTTAATTATACTTATTCGCTTTTTCTTTATTATTCACGATTAGACGGTTTTTTTTTTAAATGAATAACAAGGATGATTAGATGTGCACTGACACTTGGATGCTGACCGTTCAGCGCAAACGTCTTGTACGTTCTTTTTTTTCGAATCTCTGTAGTTGATAAGGTAACCTATAAACTGTGCTTGAAACACAGATGAGAGTCTCGTTAAATAATGTATAGTTCATTGTCGTTCTTAATTTTTTAGTGTGAAAGCAGTAGTTAGTATGTTTCTGATAATCCTGTCAAAAAGGACCCGCGCAGACAGTAGGAAAATGTTAACCTTTGCGCAGCGAAAGGGTTAACCCTTTCGTAAACCGGGTGGGGCCATGACAACGCGGCATGTCGTTCTCGTTGAAATGATGCGCGATCTTTTTATCGCTATTTTTCTTGATTTTTCGTGAAAGATTCTTTCTTCTTTTAATTCATAACTATGATTTTTCATTTTTTCTTCGAAACGTGTATGACTTTCAAGTAGTGTAGTACATGTGTACCTTGTTTCAAATATGCTTATACTTCGAAGCAACCGGCATAATTACTGTAAGATTATTGTAAGCATGTTATAACCAGTTGCTTACAAGGAATTACATTCTGGTAGTATATGGACAAATTAGTTTGAAAGTGATCATATATTTATACTACACACGATATTAATAACCTTTTTTATGCCGGGTGGGGCTACAGTATTTTCCGTAACTTTTTATAATTTATGTTTTGAATTTAGTCGTTGCAACACTTTTATAAGTAATAAATAATTGCCAAATCGGATAATGATAAAATTTACTTTGCATTAAACTAAAGTGTACATTATAACATGTGAGGTAACCTTTTATTTACAAAATTTTTAAATATATTACAGTATGGTGGACAACGGGTGCCTACAGCCTCTTCTCCAGCTAACACTAATAGTAGTTCTAGCAGTGCTACTGGCAGTCAAAGCGGGACAATGAGCACGAGTCTTAGCAATAATGCTATACAAGGACAACAAGCAGAACAACTATCAAAAACAAATTTGTATATCCGTGGCCTCAACCAAAACACTACCGATAAAGACCTTGTTAACATGTGTTCTCAGTAAGTCATTCGTGTAATTATAGGTATTCTTAATAATACTAGCGAGTTAATGATTGCATGAAGAAACTATATTTTACTTTGACTTGTATGTTTTTTTTTAAGATAGAGAAGCATATTATTTCTAATACAGTGTGTTTTTGCAGATATGGAACTATTACTTCTACGAAGGCAATTTTGGATAAAAATACGAATAAATGTAAAGGTAATTTATTAAAGTTTTAACCATATACTATATACTTTAGTATATTTATAACAGTATATATAGTATTACTTGTTTATTAGTTACTTTTATTAATTTATGTTGTAATTGTATGTTGCAGGTTATGGATTTGTAGACTTTGAGTCACCAGTGGCGGCAGAGGGTGCTGTGAAAGCACTGGTCGCCAAGGGCATCCAAGCACAGATGGCGAAAGTGGGTATCTGGTTGCTCCGTAGACTGCCCAGTGTACGTTGGTTGTGCATGCAAGTACAGTAATACCAGAGTAACAGTAAACCTTTTCTCTTTCTTTTCTTCCTTTTCCTCTTTCCCACTGTCCTACCTTACTTTTTATTTCTTTTTATTTTTCCTTCTTTATCTTTTTCATCTTTAATCTTTTATTCCACGCTGGATCCATCTTTGTGTTTGAGTATAACTAATATCCCTTTTATCCTTTTGTTGATATATCATTTTTGTTGACATATAATGATTAAATGCCATTAATGTGAAAAAAAAAGTTCTTATTCCCATACTGCTATGATAAATATGTACACAGTACAGTACTTTCATGCATTATTTACTATAAAAAGTTGGATAAGAAAGTACTGAAATTTCAATTACAGTAAATGCTATGCTTGTCTTTCAATAATCACTAGCATAACTACTAATCACAAAGCAAAGATAGATTGTCCAATTGCATAATATTTGTGTTACTTATTGAAGGATATTCATCTAACTAAAAATAAGTAATTCATAGCTGGTTTATATAGAACATAAATATCTAATCAAACTAAAAATATTATTTATTTTGTTCATCTTTTTAATTTTATTTCATTTCATATTACTTCTATAAGCACTTGCATATTACAGTAAATGTGACATAAAGTTTAAGTCTGTTATAATTTTAAGAAGTGATATTATTTGATATTATTACTAATACTTTTGTTGTTTTTCTCTACTTTATTTTGCAATTACCTAAAGACAAGCATAGTATCATTTCATGGCATCATTGCTCTGCTTTCAGCCCCTCTAGACATGCTTAGAACTGTACATTGACAGGACTATTTTAGTATTTTATAATCGTTGCGTTACGTAGAAAAGGTACTATCTTTTAGTATAGTAATGTCAGATTAAAAGAAAATTACAAGTTATTGCAAAAGAATTGAAAGTACTACAATTCATCGACAAGTGAGAAGGGCTGTTAATAAAGTGATATCATTTTTGTAACTTTTTATTTCTAGTTCTGTCCTGTTACTTTAAAACCAGTGTATTTCTACTAGAGGGGTGTTATTAAATATAAACTATATTTTCATTGGTAATTAAAGTTGTGAACAGTTAATGGTAAAAATTTTATATTACAAACATTCACATATATCCTTTAAGTATACATGGAATAATGTATCATAATAATATTATTCTATCAGTGGAAATATAGTAGCAGGCAATCATGCATAATTTAAACAAGAAACAACTTGAACTTAAAAAAAAAATAAGATAAAAAACTTTTCCTATTAGAACCTGTCTCACTTGTCTACAAGTCTCTAATCTTCACTAATTCTATCTGTCATTCTATCTCATGTACCTATTGATTGCTTGTTGCTGTACCTCGGCCACAAATTGCTGATACTGCTGTGTCAATACATTTATCAGAAAATTGCATTCATTTCAGCACTATTTCTAGCCTCTAGCAAACATCTAATATACCCTCAAATGTTTGTGTCCATATCCTGTGTAAAAATATTAGTTGCTCATTGTCATACCAAAAGGAATAAAACATTTTTTGAAATATTCTGTTAAAATTGCTTTCAAGTATGGCAGTACAAACAATATCATACAATCGTAATATGGTATATTTTCTTATTTTTTTTTTTTTTGTGTAATTTTGTCAAATGTTATGTGTTTGTCTTATATTCTAATGATGTGCAAATACTAAGAAAAAAGTGGCTTATTATTTATTTAGTTGTTAAAATTTGTTCGACTTTGAATCTAATTTTTACCCATATTCGCACATTGCCAAAAAAAGTATTGGCTCTTGCCTATATATTGCTGAAAAACTAACTTGGAATGGTTCTTCTAATCTGGCCGCGGTAAAAAGCACGGGGTGCCATCAGCAGCTGTGATGATGTCAGTCGCATGTGATATGATATAACTAAATGATGTACCCATTATTAACTGTACTCAGGGTACACGGTACTTACTTACTAATTAGTGGTGCTATGTCAAGATCAGGTGCTATCTTATTCCTGGGGTGTTGGTTGGTTCTAATTGATATACTTAGCTTGAATAATAATATTTAACCGGCACACCAAACAAGTTTAGGATGTGTATTTGGGAATCTTTAAGAATTTTAGTTTTATGATGATTTAGTACTTTATGAGGAATTGTATTGAATCTTACAGTTCCTGTAATGTACTTGAATGCATATAACATACAGAAAGATGCATATATTTTCTACAAAATCCTTTATACACATTCGCACTTGATTAAGAACTAAATCATTCTATTGAGATACAAATTCATATTCATACATATATGTATACATAAATACGTTTATATGTACATGTATGTGTGTATATATGTATATATGTTTTAATGAATATATATACATATATTGATGCCATAAGCTTGGCTTATATCATAATATTTTCATTATTTATTTTTTTGTTTTAATGCATTCGCAAGATTGAAGTAAATTGTCGTAAAGTATAAGTATATTCAAGTAACTGTAGAATTGATTGATTTTTGAGAGAAATGGTGGATCTCAAAATATGCTTGAGGGTGCATAAATATTGAATTCTAGTTCGAGTTGAGTTTAGTGTACACGTATCTTTCCCTTTTTGTTCTTTACGTACAAAAATTGTAAACAAGGGAAACTTGAGCATGAACACATGTATATGTATGTGCATACATCTTATACACATAATGTACTTTTGTAATATCGTGAGATAATTAGGCCTTAGTTTCATTCCTATCTCATATTGTAACTGTATATATATGTGACATGCCTGTGCTTTTTGTTATGCTTGTTTCCAACAATATGTCATATGTGACTGGAATTCTATTACTGCTTTGAATGGTTATTCTTAATATTGTTTATTACAAATGACTAGATAGCTTGCATCATTTATTTGTTATTTGTTATATACGCATATATGATTATTAAAATAAATCTTCTAGATAATTGTAGAGAAACAACATAAATTCCGATGAATTTGAAATGTTGTTTGCTAAATTTCACTGCTATATTTGTTGTACAAAAAGAATATTTAACATTGGACATATGCTTAGAAGAGAGAAATTTTAACAAGGGCTACATTAATAACATTATTCTAAAAAAAATGTTTGAAATTGTTTAACATCAAAACAAAAAATAACGAATGTCTTATTATTCAAAAACATAATTATTATCTTATTATTCACATAAAATAAACAATGTTTGCACAGGCGATATTCATTACTGTGATTTTTTATGAATTCATTATTTATTTTCCAATTACGTTATTGAGCACCGAATGCTATAGGTTACCATATAGATTATTGAGTTTGAAATATTTTTTATGGAATACAGAATGTATTTATGCGTGTGAGCATGCTTTGCACATAAATGCAGAGTACATATTATATTAATTTTGATCATAAGCATCCATAAAGCAAATTTGGAGAACCACCAGAATGTGGTAACGTAATGTCATGAAGCATGATAATCTCTCAGTATTTAAAGATCATAATTATCTTAATTCATAATAAGTCGTTTTGAGTATATTACTCACTTGTATATTTAATACTAGATTAAAATAATCATTATAGTTTAATGGTCTCTTAAGTAGTATCTTGTAGATTTATGTAATTTTTTGATAAAAAGAATATGGATAAGTTATGTATATAAAGGATTTATGTTTTAAATATTGTGTAAAATTTAGTTTTCTAAATTTCTTGCATCATTGCATTGAAACGAAGTTTAATTTTAAGTTATCATTTTAACATTCTATGTGAATGTGTATGTATAATGAAAAAGAGAGATAGACAATATTAATTTGGATTGAAAAATTTACATTGTAAATTTCTTAACAAACTATTTAAAATATAAACAGACCTTTTGTAATGTTCATCTTACAAATCACAATTATTAATTCATCATTGTAGTGATCTCGTCTGTGCATTCATTGATATCAATCATATTTATGTAGGTATATGCAAATACATGTATCTTGGTGATGAATGTTAAAATGATAGACACAAAGCTTTTTTTGAAATTTATTATACATATACATATTTACACGTTACAAGGTGAAATACAATAAGTTGCATAGTATTTTTACTCTCTTCTCAGCAACAGGAGCAAGACCCCACCAATTTGTATATTGCAAACCTTCCATTGAGCTTCAAAGAAAATGATGTTGAGGGTTTACTCGCTCAGTATGGGCAAGTTATTTCAACGCGTATATTACGCGATACTGCTGGACAAAGTAAAGGTGTTGGATTTGCAAGGTTAGCACTTTTTATATTTTTTCCTCTTTTATTTTTATTAATAGTATAAAATGAATAATCGGTACTCGTAGTTTGTCGTTATATATAAAATTACATTTTTTATATTAGAATGGAGTCCAAAGAAAAATGTGAACAAATAATTCAAATGTTTAATGGAAAGGCACTACAAGGGGCTAAAGACCCTCTATTGGTGAAATTTGCTGATGGTGGTAACAAGAAAAAATCATTATACAAAAGTACAATATGGAGAGAAACTGGAGAGGTAATTTGTTTTAATAATTAAAAGGATATACATTAATTATGTATTATGTAATTTTTAACGATTGTTGTATATATTTACGCAGAACATGACTCTGAATTACGATACAAGCGGTGTTGGTCAAAATGGGGTTGCAACCACTCACATGCTACCCACAGCCACTTTAGCACAATATGGTCGTCATTACGGCCAAGCTTTGCCTGGTTACAGCGTACCAGGAGCACCTTGGGTTACTCCTTATTTGGTGCAAACTGGCCCTCCACATATGCAACAGGTCGACGTGAGTTTTTATACAAATTTTTTGTTGGTTTTGTTCCTCTTTCAAATATTTATACTTAGTTTTTCAAGTTTATTTGTTATGTCTCATTTTCATCCAAATTTACAATGAATTACAGCCTTAGATTAAGATTAACAAAACAATTAAATGAATCTATAAATTAAATGTAAACTTTGCATTACAGATGATGCCATCAGCTGATCCTAGCAACCCACAATACAGTATGATTCCTCAGCTTACTACACAAATGTCTACACTGCATCTTGGCACTGGTTCCGTGAGTATTATATCTGTTTATCTTTTTTACTTTAAATATTACAGTCTGTTCTTTTTATTCAAATTTAAGTTTGAACAGTTTCTTAATTTTTCATTCAAACGCGTGCTAAGATCGTGTATTTTATTTTTGGATCATCTACAGTTAAAATATTTCGTTTTTCAGTACATAGCAGCAAGCCCGCATCCCTATCCTTATACTACTTACCCTCCTAGCATTATTCATACCATGCCATTGGGTGATTCTGAACAAACAAGTAACGCAGCATCTCCTGATGACTCCTATCAACAATACCAAGCTCAGCAGCCCAAGTAGGCTACGGTTTTTAGGTACAGGCAACAATTTTGAATTTGATTAGGGTAAATGTACCAGTAGTTGATATTATAAGACTTATTTTTTATTGTAATTATTACGTGCACCAACGAGTAACGTGTTTTGTTAATTCGGAATTTTGTTTTTGTTAAAAGTGAGTAATTTGATAAATTTAATATGTAGATTATTCATTGGTACACCTAATGTCTCTTTTTAATCAGTAATTTTGTAGATGGATAACTTGATTCATCAATTGATTTTAAACGACTTGAACTTATTAAGTTCTGACAAATAATCCAAGAATGAAATTTTATTAAAAAATTGAACCCTCCAAGCTGTACAAATAGTTGACACATAAAATTTCTTAAAAAATTAAGTTCTCAAATCGGTCATTACTACCTGATAAAATAAAACAATGTTTATTTAAAAATAAAAAAGTAAATAACACGTACAAAACATTTATAAAATCGAAAAAATGCAAGAAAAAGTAGGAAGGCACTTATAAATATTGACACAAGAATATATAATCTTTCAATCAATAAACTATTTAAGCAATGTTTGTTAATAGCTTACAAATGTAAACACTTAGCTCAATCATGATTCAATCTAATTCCGACGTCTCGATATAACAACACATATCATACTTAGGTCAGATTATAGAGTTTTTATATTTGTGATTGAATATAAAAATGTTAACTATCGGTACACTGTCAACTACTGATACAGGTACTCTACACCATAACTAATAAATCTGAAGAAGGAAATCCAAGTGAAAGCTAAATAACTTTATTTCAGATACGATTACACCGAGGGTTACGTAAGTTAGGAGAGCCACACCTGTTGATACGAAGGATTATATTAATGAAGAATAGATGAGACTAAATACATTATATAAAGTCAGATAAGATTCTTCCTCATGATAATTGACTTGCCAGCCATCTTTTATACATTTTATCCATCAGATAAAAATAGGTGAAAGTAGTTAATATTTTCCAACGATTAGAGAATGAATGTTGTCATAAGACGGGGTACGAGTGCTCGTGTCATTTACATTTGTTCGGCACCAGCACGGCTCCATACGCTGTAACGTCAACACATCATTACGACAGTGACAAGAAACTGATACTCTACGACGGACAGTTTAGTGTCAAGCTGATAGGCTTCCAGGATTAACTTTAGGTATTACATTTACTAAGGAAATGATAAGTCGAAGCTGAACGCTTGAGAGTGTGAATAAATATTTTAACAAAAACTGTAAACTATAAAAGAAACGCTGCTCAGAAATATACAAAGGAGAATTCTTCCCAAGAAATAATAATAATAATAATAATATACAGAGGAAAAAGAAAGCACTTCCAATGCTAGAGTTGATAAAAAAAGAACATTCAGATTTTGTTAATTGCGTAATCAGTACCTACCGGACTTTTGTGCCAGCTGGCTGGCCGGTGGCTGGGCTGAGAAAGAAGAGATATCGCTCGGTATTTTTTTTACAAAAATACCGAAAACAAGAAACTCTTCCTTGACAGCGCACACCACCCCATCCGCTAACTGCACTCTCATCACATTATTTCTTTTTGTTTTCTTCTGTTTCGTTCAGACATTCCAAGCCAGGCACATATATTGTATGTATGTATTGCCACGCGGAGATTTTTATCTACTTTTACAAGTACAGTTCGCGTTCTCTTTTTAATCACGGACGACTATATTTTATGAACGAAAAAGAAGCGAAGAAGATTTTAAAAGAAAACTAATAAAAAAGAGTAATAAGAAGCTTTATTTCTAAAAGAAAAAATACTTCAGGATATATGTAATTATTGTAACAAGAAGGAAAGGAACATAGTACTTTTTAGAGGATTTATATTTATGAGTACAGTTATTAACGAATCGATATCAGTTTTAATTGTACAGTAAATACAGATATTTTTTTTAGAATTGTGCCTTTTCAGACAAATCCGCTAGACAAGGGATATGCTGAAAAATATTATAATATATTTTTACGTCGGTATGTAAATGCGAAACTTGAGCCAAATTTTGATCTTCTAGTTAAGAAAATATAATTGTTCTTGCGTTGTAGCCAGTTAAATATCAATGCGTTTGTTTTTTGGTTACAAATTCGAATAGATTTTGTATGTGTATAGTTGCCACTAACGGGATTGACGGATCGGAAAACACCGTACGATCCGTGCGGAAAGAGTTATAGGAACAAAAAAAAAAAAAAAAGAAGAAGAAGAAGAAAAGAAAATCAAACGGCGGCGGATCATTGTAAACCAAGATAATTCACACCGCCCGGGAAAAAAGAGAGACAGAGAGAATAGGCTTGTTACAACGGGATACGATAGATAGAGTGTAAATTAATTTATTATATCGAACGAACGAGTAAAAAAACGTGTTACAAAATGAACGAAGATAAAATAGGACTGGAGGAAGAACGATAGGCGAGAGGATCGAACGTGAGGAAACAAAAAGAAACTTATAATAAGAGAATTTGAAGGAAATTTTCTATCTACGCGATGTCTCGAATGAAAAGAAAAGAAACACTCCTCCTCTACTGCGTTCCTCTAAGCCCGTTTTTTACATCCGGTACACAGTTTTCACGTTGTCTGACTTAGATCGAGTCGAGGAAAGATTAGCAGAAAGCTTTCTACCAAATATTGCGAGCTCCGGGCTCGAAGTGGCGGGCAGGTAGTTAGATAGAGTTAGAGGCGAATCGTAGCTATTATTATAATATTACAATAATACGCTGTATTATTATAATTAACGATTACTATTATTGACGTCATCTAAAGTATGAAAGATTTTTACACTGTTGAGACTTGAAGTAAATAATATATTTAGTTTATTTTGGTACATCACGATTTGATGACAAGAGATAAAAGATGAAAAAAAATGGTATGAGCTATTTTTTAAGAGACCGATTATTACTCGATTTGAGTCCATGCATTGAGAGGGGAGAGAAAAAGAAAAAATGAGAGAGCAAGGGAACGAACGAACGAAAGAAAGGGGGAGAACCTATTTGCGAGCGTGTAAAATTTGTTGCACAAGCGAGAGATTGTCACCACGACTGACAACAAAAAAAAAAAATCACATGTGATTAAATAGTGAATTTTGAAGAATTTTACTAATAGACTTGTACTAAATAACTAATTAATTATTGTGACGACCAAAACAAAGAGCAGCATTTTAGTGCTGGCCGAGGCGGAAGAACAATGAGGTTCGAACGCTAAGCTCCCGCAGATACGGAGCCGCACTGGAGAGCGGGCAGAGAGGAGAAATAGAGAGAAAGAGGTGATAAACACAGAGTGTAAGGGACAACGAGCGAAAGGAACGAAGGGAAAACAAAGTAAAAGATGAATGTGAAATAAGAATGAAAGCATTACAGAAGGTTAGAGTGAGCGAGATATAGAAAGTAGAGGGAGAAAGAGAGGAAGAATGAAAATGTAAGAACGAGTGCGTCGTAATCTCTATTGTATAGAATTTGCGAAGGAGGACACTGCGAGATGTTGTGTAGTTAGTGTTGACTATGAACATAGGTTAGGCACCATTTTGGATAGGAAGTAATCAATTAAGTGATTAAGTTTAGGTAGATAGTTAGCTGATAGTTAGGATTATATAACTGCCTCATCTTGTTAAAGAAGAAAAAAAAAAGGAAACACACAAAGACGAGGCACCGTTCAGCCTATGCACCTCGTACCCGTCAAGACTGACTGGCTATTCATATTAATAAATATATATTATTCTACAACATATTATCTACTGTAATATAAATAGTAAGGACTGCTTGCTGCGCACCGCGGGTCGGGTGCTTGGGCTGGCCGGGCAAAATGTATTTACGAAAATCAACTTTTTTTTGGAAGCTCGTTTCCAAAAAAAAAAAACAATGCTGCTTTCCGTAAGCTTTCTCTAGGATTCTCTAGCGTAGCCTCTTTTTAGATTAGATTTAAAACTAGTAGTACGTAGGCTGATTGTAGAGAAGATGAGAATAAATTGAAAAAAAAATCGTAGGATGTTTTAAGTAACGAAAATAACAAAAAAACGTAAACGTTAGTCGAATATCGGCTTAAGCGAGTCCGAGTTTTCTCTTTGATGACGATGATGATAACGATGATGATAATGACGATGACCCGCAACACGTCATCGTACTTCGACTTGTACAGTCCTTAGATTTCACCGAGGTGTTTTAAGTCATTGTTTTACATTGTTAAGCAAAGATAGGTTTCTAGCTGTAACGAGAAATGAACACTTTTTTCCATGCTCCCTATTCCTCCTTCTCCTTCTCCCTTTTCTAACTTGTAACTTTCCTCGATTTTCCTCCCATCGATATGTTCTTCCTATATTTTTCTTTTTTTCTTTTTTTTTTTTTTGTTCTTTCTCCTCATGTTCTTCGTCGCGTTTGAATCTCTTCGCGTTACAAGATATCGACGAAAACATATGTAATTCTCCAAAACGAAATACCATACAGTCTGATTAATTTTGGTTTCTTCTCTCCAGGATATATTGTTATGCGGTGGGCGACCAATCTGAATATGAAAACAGAGTTTCGTAAATCAGAGAGAAAGAAAGAGAAGATGAGAATGGGGGAGAGAATGCGAGAGAGAAAGAGAGAGAGAGAGAATAATGTCGAAGCATTAAGTTAGCTCGCAATCGTACGAGAATTAACATTGAAGGAGAAAAAAGAAAAAAAATGAACACATAGGTTCGAATACATTAAGATGGCGAGGCATAGCACGTAATGAACTTTTTTTAGATTAAGGCAAGTGTGTCATAGCTAGTTAAGAAATAGGGACTCTTAGAAGTCGATAGGTGCTGTAATAAACAACAAAAAAAAAGGGAAAAACCAACAAAGTTTAACAACGGTCAGAATTAGATTTTTCATGAAAGAAAAAAAATCTCGAAATAAGAACACAGGGCATACGCCACTAAAAGTGCCCTTAGTTTATTTTGGATCGTTTAAAAACGCTAGTCTTTGTGTGAGATAATGTGGGGGTTAGATAGGGTCTTCTAAAGAAACAAACGAAAAAAAAGAGAAAAAGCGAGAAAAGAAAAGAAAAAGATAAACGAAGAAATGCAAAATGGCAAAATGATAAAAAAAAAACACAAAAAAAAGAACGAGAACGTGAGAGAAAGTGAAAATAAAATGTGAGAGAGTGAGAGAGTGAGAGAGAGAAAGTGCGAGCTGAGCATGTGGTGTGTAGGTGTATGCATAATTTAAATAATGCGTACTTTAAAAAAAAAACCATCTGCCTATTACATGACACAGACTGCAGAAGACACACTGTTACTGTAAACTGCACACTGCGTGTGCACGCTCTGAAACGTCACTCTTCTACACTTTGTATGGGGGAGCGTGCACCGAACAGTTTTTAGAGTTACTTACAAGTATGGTTTGGTATATTCAAAGTGAAAGAATCAAATTCTTAATTATTATCGTCCCTTATTTTTGATCAATAAACGATCTGTTTTGGGGATTTATTCGAATCACTTTCTTTTTCCTTTCCTCGGTTCTGATACACCAAGAGTGAATCCCCAAATTGTATTATGATTTCTTCGATATCTTTCTTGCTACTCTTACGTATGAGTTGGACGATTTCGTTGCAATGCGTAATGTTTTCCAATCGATTATTTTCATTTCTCCTTTTTTCCTTTTGTTCGAGGGCAACAACAACAACATCTGCGAGACAAAGGAACAAATGAACTGTAAAAGTCTGTAAAATAAACTTACTCTCGTACAAAAGAAGAAAATCAGTGGCTGTATTTACACGTATTCCAGAAACACCTAAAAGAAAAACACTTATGCCTTCTGTCGAATCAAGTAGCAGAACTATTGTAAATGTCTTTTTCAACGTTGAAGCAAAGCCCCTGCGACGTTTCTTGATATCCTTTAGGGCTGAAAGAGAGCTTAATGAATTAAAATGATGAAACAAAAATAAAAAAGTCATGTTTTTCTCCATTGAACAACAGTGAACGACAATTATACTATTCACTAATGTGTAGAGGTACAGCATGTGCAATAGACTGAAACGACATTGTCCTTTGTAAGTAAAATATTAGAACGATAAGCCCCCCACATTATCCTAATATATCGTGTAATACATCCAGCGTCCGCCTCTATATTAACCGACGGTAGAATTGTTTCTTGCGAGGTAACGAGTCCACACATGGACAATTGACATGCCATTGTTCAATTCTGGCAATACGGTAGAACGTAACGAGTCTTTTTCTTATAGTACTTTTAACACCTTACCGCTAATGCGATTTGTACTATTTTGAGTAAACGCTTTGATTTATGCGCAATAAAAATAATTCGAAGTCCTTAAAAAAAAGAGAAATAGGAAATGGTAAAAATGAATCGAGGTGCTGGCAATGTACGAACGATTTACTAGATCTCCTCTTTTGTCAATTAAGTGGTGGTTTTATAATAATGTAAAATACGAGGGTAAAATTAAAGAGAAAAAAAGAGACACATCATAAGAAGAAACTCATTGAAATAAAAAGTGCGAATTTTGATTTCACGTTCAAAGATTTTTCATAAACGATGAAATATTTTTTCGCTAGGACCGTATGTTTTCCTTTTTCGTTTTTGTACATGTGTTTTTTATTCGTACGAAAATACTTGTTGTTGCTTTATATACGTCGTTTCGATTCAAGTTTATTTCAAATATGTTGTTGCAGTTAAGAATAAGATTGTTCGTTTCGATTATTTTACGGTGAACACGTGGAATTTGTGATCGATATGTTTAACGACGTCGATATATTGAATTTCATTTAGACGATTACATTGTTTGATTTAGAGTATAATAAATATTAAAATAATTTAAAAAGGCCTATTGTTATTAATTTGCACTATATATGAGACTTTGTGGTATTGTAGTTCAAAATTTTGTGTAAGGTACTACTTTATTATTAACGAACAACGGATTTTGACTTGAATATTCTTACAGTATTATCCGCGCCTCCGGATACCATGAATTTTGGATTCGACCAGTTGCAACATAACACTTTGTCTTCGTGTCCGGAAAGGTCGAATAACGGTGCCTTAGGACTGCAATAAATAAACATCATTTTAAAATTAGTATACGTTGTGCATGAATAGCATCGAATTAATAGCGAATTAATACCTTCTGGTATCCCAAAGTTTCATGTCATTATCGTATGCTCCTGAAATAAAAAGATTTTCGTCCACGGGAGACCATCTCACGGATTGCACCCATTGGGTGTGGGAAGTGAATACTGATTTTACAAGCGTTCCCTCTGAAACAAATATATTTTCAGCAAAGTTGCCAATTATCAATTTTTAAAAAAAGCAATTTAAAATAAAAACCTGTAGATCTCGGATCATATAATCTGATGTGTCTATCGGCGGACGCTGCTATAATGGCACGGCTTAATAGAGAATAATCAAGGTCAAAGAAACTTTTATTGCCAGCAAGTTCATGTTTAATCCCTCCCAATTCTGAATCCCATAGTTTTATCGTATGATCCCACGAAGCCGTTATAAGTTCCGCTTTATCTGACCATACGACACTGCTAATGGCTTCTTTGTGCCCTTTCATAGTTCTTTTAGGTACCTATACAATATTGCACACGTTTATACGAATAATTATATTATACCCACATTTTTCGTCTACGTTCATACGTGTCATTTACCCTTGTTTTACCGTGTTCCGACTTCAATCTTTTCGAAGTAGATTCACCATCTTCATTTTCATCTTGATTAGCTGTGAAAATTAACACAGATTAAATAACTTAGTTTCTTAACAAATAATAGTGTTCAGTACATACTACAATTTAATTAAAATACTTACATGTAGACCAGATTTTTAGCATTGTGTCCCATGCTCCAGTTGCTATTGTTGTTTTGTCATAGTTTACACTGACAGCCTCGAGGCCACGTTCATGTCCTCTGCATATATGTATACAATCTACTGAATTTTCTACAATATTCCAGTCCCATATTATAGCTGTTTGATCCTGCGAAGCGCTATAAGTTTCATGAATATATAAAAATCATAATGAAACATCTTTTTCATTGTTTATTCAGTACCTAACAAAACTGGCAGTGTCATTATTCAAAGAGATCCATGCAACTGCTTTGATAGGTGATGTATGTCCAGGAATTACAAGATGATGTTTTCCTTTTGATGTCCAAATATGTAATGTATTATCATAGCAACCTGTCAGTATCCTATTAAACACAGTTTTGCCTTATATAGCAGTTAGTTTAACTGTTATAGCGTAGAATGGTTATAAATGAATAACATTAAAATTAACCATTTTTCACACACGTCCACTGCAGCCACCCAATCATCATGTATAAGACAGTCCTGAGGTTCTGGTGGAGGATATTTCTCAACATATTCAACATTTATCACCTCTTCTGTAGAAATATTTTTCTCTGCTATGTGCTCGGATAATGAACCACGTAGAAATTGAGAGCATATCAAAAAATCAAATTCTATGTCATTTTTGATATCAGTAGATTCTAAAATTAAAAAGTTATTTTCTAAGTAAATATTTATTACTGAAATTTATTAACACAAGAATAGATAGATGTTTACCTTTCAGTAGTTCATTTACAAGAGTATTCAGTTCACTCGATACGATAGACGTGTGAACAGATAGAGGGAAATCTGGTACAGCATATCTAAAATTTAAAAACATATGTTCCATACATTTCACGGTTTCTGAGTAAAAGTTTTGTTATATCACCTGTACGTAACAAACTAAATTAACCTCCTCATAAAAATAACCACAAATGGTACTTACTGTTCTTGTTTCGTAATAAATCTTATTTGTATCTGTGGAGCACTACTATTTAAGCTTGTATTAGCCATTTCAGCTTTCCTACTATTCGCGTAAGTTATATTTTTCATATAATTTGCAAACTACACAATCACACGTGTACACTACATTTTAAACATACTGCTTTCACAACGCAAATCATCGATTCGAAGAATCGACTTATTTGAAGTTCGACATTCTGTTATCGATTATCTCTTTTCAAATCATTGAACACCGTTTCGTAAAAGGCTATTCTTGTTTTACGCAACTCGGCTAACTTCAGTAGATGCCCCTCTAGTACAGTCTAAGGCAGTCGTGAGATTTTATCTCACGCGAGAGCTTTATGCGCATGCGTCAGTTGACGTCACAGTTTGCTGCCAATGCCGTACCTAGCCGGTACACACAGCGGTGACTGATGAGGGCACCTTAATGATTCTACATAATTTTTCAAAAATTCTTATAATTGCACTGTAAACTATGAATGTATAGGTTGGGTTGGATTACATTAGGCTGGGTTAGGTTAGTTATATATATGACTGTATAAAGCTATACAACTATATATATATATATATATATATATATATATATATCGTGAATTATATAATATAATATGATGGAATATGGGAGATTATTATATTTAAAATAACACAAAAGCACAATAACTTTTAAAACATAAATGAATTTATTATTTAAGAAAAACGACTTGGAAGGACCTCTTTGAATAACTATATTTTATACGTGTGAAAATTATAATATCAGAGAAACAATAACAAAGAAATACATGGATTTTATTTTGTTAACATGCATAGATCTGATAAAAATCGAGCGGTATATTTTCCTTTGCTCTTGCAACAAATATTGGTATTCATATAACAAATCGGCTGCAAACGTAAAAAATAATAGTAATAAAAATAAATTTAATATTACTTTTATTATATATAATCTGTTGTATTATTTAACCCTTTTATTCACTTTCTTGCAATTTTCTTCAGATTTATTTTTTTTTTCTCACTAGGGCCTAATGATACCTTATATTTCATCAAAGTGTATACGGTACTGAGGACTTCTACGGATAGCTTACTGCGCATGCGCTGGGACCGAGATGAGTTATGAGCCGCGTTTTTTCGCGCATGCGCGGCAATTTTAGTCTCAGTGAAGTATAAGTTTCAATAAAATAGGGTACCTCAATCACCCCTCATTATTTTTCAAAAATTTTTATAATTTGGTTGTGAAATATGAATGTATAGGTTGGATAAGGTTACATTGTATACATACTTTCATATTTGAGGAGAAGATGGAAAGGAAAGGTACTAAAATAACTGTAAGCAAAATATATAATAAAGCCATCTAGTGGCGCCACTAAATACATACCCGGCCCATATCTCATCACAGCACTGGGGCTGCCAAACACTGATAGGCGCGCTACTTAAAAGTAGATTAAGCCATTCTATCAGACCGACGAGATAGTCTTTACAGCATTGAAGTGGAAGAAGGATCTCTGCGTTCCATTTAATCAACGTAAGTTCCATTTTTTAATATTACCCATATATTTAGTCATAACAATTGTACATTATAAATAGTTATTCAATTTATTATTTTTATAAGTAACATTTTTTGTTTACTAATGTCCTAACTTTCACGTAAAAATATTATTAAATCGTGCAACAACAATAAATAAGTTATTATAAATGCTTTTATTTTTCAGTTTCAAAATTGAATATACACACAATCTGCCTCGATCTTCGATAAAGAATTAAGCCAAGGGTTACATAAACAAAGGGTTACATAACTTGAAAATTGTACAAAACATATTTACAAACTGTATGTATTTATGAAGTTACAATAAATAAACAAAAGAACTTATTTACAATCATGTACTTATTTACAATCCTCTCCATTACATTCTTAAACATAACAGCCAATCAACAGGTTAGGTCAGGCTTACGGTTAGGTCGCATTATATTAGGATATATATATATATAGTATATATACTATATATGTGTATATATTAATATAGTATATATACACACACACACAAACCATATATATACTATACTATATATAGTATACTATATATATACTATATATACTATATACATATATATATATATATATATACTATATACTATACTATACCATACTATATACTATACTATACCATACTATACCATACTATACTATACTATACTATACTATACTATACCATACTATACTATACTATACTATACTATACTATACTATACTATACTATACTATACTATATACTATACTATACTATACTATATACTATACCATACTATATACTATACTATACCATACTATATACTATACTATACCATACTATACTATACTATACTATACTATACTATACTATACTATACTATACTATACTATACTATACTATATACTATACTATACTACACTATACTATACTATACCATACTATATACTATACTATACCATACTATATACTATACTATACCATACTATATACTATACTATACCATACTATATACTATACTATACCATACTATATACTATACTATACCATACTATATACTATACTATACCATACTATACTATAATATACCATACTATATACTATACTATACCATACTATATACTATACTATACCATACTATACTATACTATACCATACTATACTATACCATACTATACTATACCATACTATACCATACTATACTATACTATACTATACTATACTATACTATACTATACTATACTATACTATACTATACTATACTATACTATACTATACTATACCATACTATACTATACCATACTATACCATACTATACTATACTATACTATACTGTACTATACTATACTATACTATACCATACTATACTATACTATACCATACTATACTATACTATACCATACTATACTATACTATACTATACTATACCATACTATACTATACTATACCATACTATACTATACTATACTATACTATACTATACTATACTATACTATACCATACTATACTATACCATACCATACTATACTATACCATACTATACTATACCATACTATACTATACTATACCATACTATACTATACTATACTATACTATACTATACTATACTATACTATACTATACTATACTATACTATACCATACTATACTATACTATACCATACTATACTATACTATACTATACTATACTATACTATACTATACTATACCATACTATACTATACTATACCATACTATACTCTACTATACTATACTATATACTATACTATATACTATACTATACTATACTATACTATACTATATACTATACTATACTATACTATACTATACTATACCATACTATATACTATATACTATACTATACTATACTATACCATACTATACTATACTATACTATACTATACTATACTGTACTATACTATACTATACTATACTATAAACTATACTATATGTATATACTATAAATATACTATACTATACTACTTTTATCACCATGATCCTTATTATTCTTATTATTATCAATATTATTACGCATATTACTACTTTTATCGTCATTATCCTTATAATTCTTATCATTATCAATATTATTACGCTTATTACTACTTTTATCATCAGTATCCTTATTATTTTTATCATTATCAATATTATTACGCTTATTACTACTTTTATCATCAGTATCCTTATTATTCTTATTATTATCAATATTATTACGCATATTGCTACTCTTCTCATCATTATCCTTATTATCCTTCTCATTATCAATATTATCACGCATATTACTACTTTTATCATCATTATCCTTATTATCCTTATCATTATCAATATTATCACGCATATTACTACTTTTATCATCATTATCCTTATAATTCTTATCATTACCAATATTATTACGCTTATTACTACTTTTATCATCAGTATCCTTATTATTCTTATTATTATCAATATTATTACGCATATTACTACTTTTATCGTCATTATCCTTATAATTCTTATCATTATCAATATTATTACGCTTATTACTACTTTTATCATCAGTACCCTTATTATTCTCATTATTATCAATATTATTACGCTTATTACTAATTTTATGATCATTATCCTTATTATTTATATTATTATCAGTACTATTACGCTTATTACTACTTTTATCATCATTATCCTTATTATTTATATTATTATCAATACTATTACGCTTATTACTACTTTTATCATCATTATCCTTATTATTCTTATTATTATCAATATTATTACGCTTATTACTACTTTTATCATCAGTATCCTTATTATTCTTATTATTATCAATATTATTACGCATATCACGACTACTATCATCGCTGGAACAGTAATTAACCTTACTACTCATATTATTATCAATATTATTACGCATATTACTACTTTTATTAACATTATCCTTATTATTTATATTATTATCAATACTATTACGCTTATTACTACTTTTATCATCATTATCCTTATTATTCTAATTATTATCAATATTATTACGCTTATTACTACTTTTATCATCATTATCCTTATTATTCTTATTATTATCAATATTATTACGCTTATTACTACTTTTATCATCATTATCCTTATTATTCTTATTATTATCAATATTATTACGCATATCACGACTACTATCATCGCTGGAACAGTAATTAACCTTACTACTCATATTATTATCAATATTATTACGCTTATTACTACTTTTATCATCATTATCCTTATTATTCTTATTATTATCAATATTATTACGCTTATTACTACTTTTATCATCATTATCCTTATTATTCTTATTATTATCAATATTATTACGCTTATTACTACTTTTATCATCATTATCCTTATTATTCTTATTATTATCAATATTATTACGCTTATTACTACTTTTATTAACATTATCCTTATTATTTATATTATTATCAATACTATTACGCTTATTACTACTTTTATCATCATTATCCTTATTATTCTAATTATTATCAATATTATTACGCTTATTACTACTTTTATCATCATAATCCTTATTATTTATATTATTATCAATATTACCCATATTACTACTTTTATTGTCGTTTCAACTATTATTATTATTATTATTATTATTACCATTTCCTATATAGCCTCCCTGCCCTATTCCGACCTAACCGGTTAGGTTGTATCAGGTTAGGTCGGTCCCTGGGGTTAGGTTCGAAAAGGTTAGGTCGGACTCTAGGGTTAGGTTGCATTAGGTTAGGTCTGGGTACCTAACCTACCTAACCCACCCTGACCTAACCTGATCTGACCTAACCTCAGGCCCTGACCTAACCTAATCCAACCTAACCGGTTAGGTTGGAAAAGGTTAGGTCTGGCCCTAAGGTTAGGTTACATTAGGTTAGGTCTGGGTACCTAACCTACCTAACCCACCCTGACCTAACCTGATCTGACCTAACCTCAGGCCCTGACCTAACCTAATCCAACCTAACCGGTTAGGTTGGAAAAGGTTAGGTCGGACCCTTGGGTTAGGTTATATTAGGTTAGGTCAGGTAGGTTAGGTAGGTTAGGTACCCAGACCTAACCTAATATAACCTAACCTTAGGGCCAGACCTAACCTAATATAACCTAACCTTGGGCCCAGACCTAACCTAATCTAACCTAACCTTAGGCCCAGACCTAACCTAATATAACCTAACCTTGGGCCCAGACCTAACCTAATCTAACCTAACCTTAGGCCCAGACCTAACCTAATCTAACCTAACCTTAGGCCCAGACCTAACCTAATCTAACCTAACCTTAGGCCCAGACCTAACCTAATCTAACCTAACCTTAGGGCCAGACCTAACCTAATCTAACCTAACCTTAGGCCCAGACCTAACCTAATCTAACCTAACCTTAGGCCCAGACCTAACCTAATCTAACCTAACCTTAGGCCCAGACCTAACCTAATCTAACCTAACCTTAGGCCCAGACCTAACCTAATCTAACCTAACCTTAGGCCCAGACCTAACCTAATCTAACCTAACCTTAGGGCCAGACCTAACCTAATCTAACCTAACCTTAGGCCCAGACCTAACCTAATCTAACCTAACCTTAGGCCCAGACCTAACCTAATCTAACCTAACCTTAGGCCCAGACCTAACCTAATCTAACCTAACCTTAGGCCCAGACCTAACCTAATCTAACCTAACCTTAGCCCCAGACCTAACCTAATCTAACCTAACCTTAGGGCCAGACCTAACCTAATCTAACCTAACCTTAGGCCCAGACCTAACCTAATCTAACCTAACCTTAGCCCCAGACCTAACCTAATATAACCTTACCATAGAAACTTACCTATCCCAATTAAACTTAACCTTGGGTTCTGACTGATAATACTAACAGTAGTAAGGACAGTAATTATTGTTCCACCCATTGTAATACGAGTAATATGGATTATTTATATTAAAAATAGATTATTACTACTAACAATAGTTATGACGACAATAAAAGTAGCAATATTGATAGTGATAGAGGTTAAACTGATAATAATAGCAACGATTAGGATGATAATAATAGTTCTAACTATTACAACAATAGTAATATGGGTAATAATATAGGTTATATTGATAATAATAAGGGTAGTAAAGATAATTATAGTTCCAGCGATGATAATAATCATAATATGTGTAGTAATATTGATAATAATAAGGGTAGTAAGGATAATTACAGTTGCAGCGATGATAATAGTCGTAATATTCGTAATAATATTGATAATGATAAGGATAATAAGGATAATGATGAGAAGAGTAGCAATATGCGTAATAATATTGATAATAATAAGAATAATAAGGATACTGATGATAAAAGTAGTAATAAGCGTAATAATATTGGTAATGATAAGAATTATAAGGATAATGATGATAAAAGTAGTAATATGCGTGATAATATTGATAATGATAAGGATAATAAGGATAATGATGATAAAAGTAGTAATATGCGTGATATTATTGATAATGATAAGGATAATAAGGGTAATGATGAGAAGAGTAGCAATATGCGTAATAATATTGATAATAATAAGAATAATAAGGATACTGATGATAAAAGTAGTAATAAGCGTAATAATATTGGTAATGATAAGAATTATAAGGATAATGATGATAAAAGTAGTAATATGCGTGATAATATTGATAATGATAAGGATAATAAGGATAATGATGATAAAAGTAGTAATATGCGTGATATTATTGATAATGATAAGGATAATAAGGGTAATGATGAGAAGAGTAGCAATATGCGTAATAATATTGATAATAATAAGAATAATAAGGATACTGATGATAAAAGTAGTAATAAGCGTAATAATATTGGTAATGATAAGAATTATAAGGATAATGACGATAAAAGTAGTAATATGCGTAATAATATTGATAATAATAAGAATAATAAGGATAATGACGATAAAAGTTGTAATAAGCGTAATAATATTGATAATGATAAGAAAAATAAGGATACTGATGATAAAAGTAGTAATAAGCGTAATAATATTGGTAATGATAAGAATTATAAGGATAATGATGATAAAAGTAGTAATATGCGTGATAATATTGATAATGATAAGGATAATAAGGATAATGATGATAAAAGTAGTAATATGCGTGATATTATTGATAATGATAAGGATAATAAGGGTAATGATGAGAAGAGTAGCAATATGCGTAATAATATTGATAATAATAAGAATAATAAGGATACTGATGATAAAAGTAGTAATAAGCGTAATAATATTGATAATGATAAGAATTATAAGGATAATGATGATAAAAGTAGTAATATGCGTGATAATATTGATAATGATAAGAATTATAAGGATAATGACGATAAAAGTAGTAATATGCGTAATAATATTGATAATAATAAGAATAATAAGGATAATGATGATAAAAGTAGTAATAAGCGTAATAATATTGATAATGATAAGAATTATAAGGATAATGACGATAAAAGTAGTAATATGCGTAATAATATTGATAATGATAAGAATAATAAGGATAATGATGATAAAAGTTGTAATAAGCGTAATAATATTGATAATGATAAGAATAATAAGGATAATGATGATAATAGTCGTAATGTGCGTAATAATACTGATAATAATAAGAATAATAAGTATAATGATGATGAAAGTAGTACAATGCGTAATAATATTGATAATAATAAGGATAATAAGGATACTGATAATAAAAATAGTGATATGCGTAATTATAATGATAATAATAAGAGTAGTAAGGGTAATTACAGTTGAAACGATGATAATAGTCGTAATATGGGTAATAGTATTAATAATAATAGGAATAATCAGCATAATAATAATAGTTGTAACGATAATAAAAGTAGTAATATGTGTAGTGATATCGGTTAAATTGATAATAATAAGAGTAGTAAGGATAGTAATTATAGTTCCACGATAATAGTAATAGTAACATGGGGAATGATATATGTTAGGTCTCCAGACCTAACCTGATACAACCTAGCCTTAGTCCCTGACCTAACATGATCCGAAGTAACATTAGATCCTTACCGAACCTAATATAACCTAACCGTAGGCATGATCTAACATAATCCGACCTAACCTTGGACCCTGACCTAACCGAATATAACCTAACCGCAAGCCTGACGTAACCTGTTGATTGTCTGTCATGTTTAAGAATGTAATGGAAAGGATTGTAAATAAGTACATGATTTCTTTTGTTTATTTATTGTAACTTCATAAATACATACAATTTGCAAATATATTTTGTATAATTTTTAATTTATGTAACTCTTTATTAGCTTAATTCTTTGTCGAAGATCGAGGCTGATTGTGTGTATATTCAATTTTGGAACTGAAAAATAAAAGCATTTATAATAACATATTTATTATTGTTGCACGATTTAATAATATTTTTACGTGAAAGTTAGAACATTAGTAAACAGAAAATGTTAATTATAAAAATAATAAATTGAATAACTATTTATAATGTGGTAGTTTAAGGCTTAAACTACTTTTAAGTAGCGCGCAGATCAGTGTGGGCAGTCTCAGTGCATGCGCAGTAAGCTATCCGTAGAAGTCCTCAGTAGCGTATACACTTTGATGAAATATAAGGTATCATTAGGCCCTAGTAAGGAAAAAAAAATAAATCTGAAGAAAATTGCAGGAAAGAGAATAAAAGGGTTAAATAATTCAACAGATTATATATAATAAGAGTAATATTAAATTTATTTATGATTATTATTATTTTTTACGTTTGCAGCCGATTTGTTATATGAATACCAATATTTGTTGCAAGAGCAAAGGAAAAAGATACCGCTCGATTTTTATCGGATCTATGCATGTTAACAAAATAAAATCCATGTATTTCTTTGTTATTGTTTCTCTGATATTATAATTTTCACACATATAAAATATAGTTATTCAAAGAGGTCCTTCCAAGTCGTTTTTCTTAAATAATAAATTCATTTATGTTTTAAAAGTTATTGTGCTTTTGTGTTATTTTAAATATAATAATCTCCCATATTCCATCATATTATATTATATAATTCACGATATATATATAGTTGTATAGTTTTATACAGTCATATACATAACTAACCTAACCCAGCCTAATGTAATCTAACTCAACCTATACATTCATAGTTTACAGTGCAATTATAAGAATTTTTGAAAAATTATGTAGGATCTTTAAGGTGCCCTCATCAGTCACCACTGTATGTACCGGCTAGGTACGGCATTGGCAGCAAGCTGTGGCGTCGCTGACGTATGCACATGAAGTTCTCGCGTGAGATAAAATCTCACGACTGCCCAACACTGCTCTTGTACTGTATTTACTGTACATCCGAGAGCAAATATGTTTTTCTTTGTGGTTTCTTACATTGAAGCTCGGGGAGCCACCGTCCACGTGTGACTATGCTCGATACATAGTAATATTATTTTTACCAGGTTCAAAATAAACCAGTTTGCTTTTATGAATAAGTATTTGCTCGGTAAATATTTGTTATTTGTTGATTTTAAAAATGTTTCCTGTGAATTAGGCAGTGTTATGGCTAGTGATAGAGGACCATTTCTCCTTCGCTACCATTTTTCCCAGATAAACTAGATTTGCTGCAAGATGTACATATGCTATTCACATCATCGATCATATACAAGGTGGATAAAATATGTGAATAACGAGAAGAAAGAGATATATAAACTGCCTTCAGTTTCAAAAACCGGAACTTCAGAATTGGGTGGAAGAAGTTCAGGCTCAATACTTCGATATGATTGAAGTTATTTAAAAATTTAGATCGAAATTTTTTAACTTTGGAAGGTAATGGGTTACCAACAAGTGGTAATCATACAAAACAAAAGATCACTGAGTATACATGAATGTTGCTCTGGGTTACAAGTGACTGAATCTAAACAGAGCAAACATGCGCAGAGTAAACAAAATATCGAATCTTCAGCATAATCTTCAATAGAGTGAGTAATAGGTTAAGATAAATCGCGATAAAGTTTGTTTTGAAAAATGTAATGTTTTTAATAAAATATCTTTGCAATAAGTATAAAATTAAAGATACAAGGACATAGCAAGTATTAATATTTGTGTTTCAAAAGTTTATGTACGTGTACTACATGACTTGTACAACATCTAAAAAAGTTTCTCTATTACAAACAAAAGATCTTGTCATTTTTAACAGTCTGTGTAATAATTGGTTTTAATTATAGAAACGGAATTTATTTTGCATAATACAGAAAATTATATTTTCGTTTCTGTAATAAACAAACATTTGTTTTATTTCTTACTTGTTTAATGTTTACATAAGTAATTTAGAATTAACATTAAATGTTACAATTGGTTACAGGTTCCATATTTTTATTATAAGTATTACATAGTAGTTAAAACAAATATTACATAATGGATACATTTCCACTGAAAAAGGTAGAATTACAAACTGATGTGTATATGACATGCTTGCAACATGCCTTATCAACGGAAAAATTTGAAGTAATGGGTCTGTTAATTGGGGATGTATGTTTGTGTTTTTACTATACATTACAATTTTATATATTTTCATGCATTAAAAAAATCTATCGTGTTTTATTGTAATTTATATTAGACAGCAAATGGCGTTGCAAAAATCACAGCAATGATTATTTTGAGACGTTTGGATAAGAAGAAGGACAGGGTAGAAATTTCACCTGTACAATTAATGAAAGCTGTTACAGAAGCAGATCACCTAACAGAACAATTAAAACGTCCTGTACGTGTACTTGGATGGTATCATTCACATCCACATATTACAGTTTGTCCATCGCGTGTTGGTAAATTTAGATTGATAACATTACCAATGCTCAAAAAACAGATTATAAATAACATTTGAGTAAAAGAAATATATTTTCAGATGTTAGGACACAGGCAACCTACCAGATGATGGATAATGCCTTTGTGGGTTTAATATTTTCAGTATTTTCAGAAAGTAAAGAAACTAAGGTAAAGGGTAAATGAATATTATCAATTACTGTTTTAAATAAATAAACAAAATTGTATTTTTATAGGAGCAAGAAATTGCTTTAACTTGTTTTCAATCTCATAATGGAGAAGCAACAGAAATTCCACTAGAAATTGTGTACACTCCAATGATATCGAATATATGTTTAAAAGTAAGATCTTGAGAAATGAATATATATTAAGCTTCATATGTGACTTAAAGTTTAACCATAAACACTTAATATCTTTAGACTATGACAGATTTGTTAAAAATTTTGGTACAAGAAGAAGAAGAAATGGCAGAAACATATCAAAACTATGAGGATATCCTTGCCAGTATACACAATACTGCTGGTTAGTCTATTATATTAATATTAATCAGTTTTAATTACCATGAACAGAAAATAACTTCAGCTACTAATTCCAGTGAGAACGCGGTCATTGGTCCACATAACAGACATAATTACCAAGCCTTTGGTATTAATGTTTGAGAAAAGGATAGCTTTAAATAAATTACGTGCTGCTCACCTTCGAAGACAATTACAAGAATTACAAAAAGTATGCAATGGATAAAAACTTCTGATACCGTAAAAAATAATGTTTCTCCTTTTCCTCATGTATTCTAATCTATCTTAAATTCGATATTTCGTTATTTTATAATATAAATTTTCACTCATATTTTGTATTATTTATTCCCATGCAAGATAAAAGCAAGTTCTATATGCAAAACTAAAAAGTTACTCAATTGTTCATAAAATTTCTTTTATTGTTAATTTTAATAATTTTTGTTAACTGAATGAAAAAAAAGACAAACGACCTTTCAGTGATTATTTTTATTTTACCTTTCACGAACAAAGATCTGGCAATACTTGCACAGCTCTATATTTACACTACGAGAACAACAGTGTATTTAAATAGACTTAAATTTATTCAAAACACGGATTCTGCAGAACGAGAAAGATGTATAGGATGAGAAGGACTACGTGCTAACCTTTTGCGAGGCAGCTTTTCCAGAGTAGTTAATAATTTTGCAAAGTCGGGCCGATTTTCTGCATGGAATGACCAGCAAAGCATCAAAATATCCTATGAACATATAAATAGAGTGCAACAATTTTCAAATTACAAATATTTAAACATTACTGACAAAACATAAGTATAATTTTTTTATACCTTTACATCACGAGAAGCTTGTAAGTTAGCTAAAGTTTGTTTCATTCCTTTGCCAACTTGCCAAATAATTGCTTCAGGAGGTTGTCCTTTAAATGGCCATTCACCGCACAAAAGTTCGTACCATACAGTGCTGTAATAAAATGTTATTTTTCATTGCAAATATATAAATAATTACCGACATATAAATAATAACTTGTTACCAACCCAAATGCATAAACATCGGAAGCTTCTGTAAAAGGTAATTCTTCCTGATCCCGATTTTGTTGTGGTTTCAGTCGACGTACAATTTCAGGAGCTAAATAACATAACCAGCCAGGTGGAATACTCAGTGCATTACCTGTTCTGTTTAAAATAAAAAGTAATGAATACAAAAATATACATACAATGTTTTGCAGTGTTTATTGTTTCAGATATAAAACTTACCTATTCCCATAACAAAGCTTCGTAACACTAAACAAACCGAAATCAGTTATTACAACTTTTCCATTTTCTAAAAATATGTTTTTACTTTTGAGATCTTTATGAATTATACCACGAGCATGAAGATATCCCATTCCCTGAAAAAATGTATACGCGTTGAAACAAAATTTGTATACAAAATAATTATTGTAACATAGTTTTGATACAATATACCTGAGAAATCTGTTGAGCGATGATAGTGGTTTTGTTCATATTAAATTTATCTTTACGCAAATGAATATGAGTGTAAAGAGTCATGCCTTTGCTCATACTAGTCACTATCGCCAAGCGAGGAGGTTTCATACAAGCTCCCATAAATAAAACTAGATTTTCGTGTCTCGTTTTTCGGAATGTAGCCACCTATAAATATCGACATAATTTTTATTTATATTATTCGTCAATTTATTCACGCTATGGTTACGTTACTTTAAAATACATAAATGGATAAATTATCAAAAGCGTTCGTATGATCAGAGCCGCCGCTAGAGTTTGCGGGACCTGAATAAAAAATTTTCGACGTTATTGGACGCTGCATTAGATCAGTAAAGGGCATCGATGAGTACAGTTGATTCTCGTTATATTGCTATAGTTGCAATTGGCAATATAAAAAGAGACGCTTCCATACAACGCTTGAAAGTTTTGGCGCGAAGCTTCTCTAAACGCAGGGCCCGGGACGAGCGGTCCATTTTTCAACGCTAACGGCGGTGCTGCATATGATGAGAAGTATATTTATTTATAAGTACCTCTAACTTGAACGCTTCCAAAGTTTTATCATCATCTAAATAATAGTCCATGTTCAGGACTTTAATTGCAACATTACCATGCCAATAGCCTCTATACACTGTGCCAAATCTCCCAGTACCTATAGGTTCTCCAATTTTCAGTTCATCGTAAGGAATGTCCCATTCTCGCATCGATAACTGTGATATTCAATTGATATAGACACTACGATTAAATATTAAATAATTTAAATTACAAACATTTAAAGTACATACGCTATTTTGTCGTGGCCAACGACTATCTCCTGGTTCTCCATCAGAGACTTGGGAATCTTGAGAATCAACCCTAACAGGAGTTCGTTCGGAATCTGTGCTGACACTGCCAGATCCAGAAACACTCACTGTTCTTTCGCTATCACTTGACATAGTCGTACCTTCGAGTCGATGAGTCTCTAACGTAACACCTCTGTCATTAAGCACAACATCTAGAATGAAACGATAGTGAAATGCTCGGTTATTATAATACAATATATTATTAGATGAATACCTGGAAAATGGAACTGTTGTTTGGCAGGTGCCTGTGGGGTTTGGCTAGTATTGGCAGGTAACAAAGCTGGACTAGAAGGCGTTGAGCTGTTACAGCTCGAGGTATTTGAACTAGAATCCGCGCCCTAATAAATTTAAATTAGAGTAAAGTGCAGTTCATATTTTGAAACAGTACTTATTCAACAATTCATAAGTTTATGGACTATGTAAAACCATCATTTGTGCGTAACACACCTGAAAAGGTATATTCATAGAAGAATGTGGATGCGAGCGTTTACGATCTCTTCGATTTAAAGAGCTCAATAAATTTGAATTATGGTGATTAGGAGATGTTATACCAGGTTTAGTTAATATCGGAGAAACATTTACCATACCTAGAAGATGTTATTTTATTTGAAATCTATTAAAACGACAAACATTTGAATAATTTGATTTAAAATGTTTGTACATACTGTCACCTTGTACACTTCTTTTAAACTCGTCAAAGAGTTCTTGAGGTAGGCCACAAGATGGTGGTACTTTAGATTCGCAATCTCGGTGACATTTATATTTACATTCTTTGCATTTCAAACCAGTGCCTATAAACATTTGCTTATCGCAATAGTCGCAAGTTGTCATCATTTTATAAGTTTTGGTAAAGCGATGAGCAATTATATGGCCCATTCCGCGGGTTACAGTTGGCGTACGTGGTGACTTTGGCACTTGGAGACTCGTTACTGTGAAAAATTTTAAAGCAATAGTTTTTCATTCATGTTATAAATAAGAATTTTCTAAACCAATAACAAATATTTACCTGTTCCCTTGAAACTGTTATCATCACTTTCAGCACTAGAATAAGGTGGTGACTTAATAGGACTATTACTATTTAGCAAGAAACTTTCTCCTGCAATGTCTGCGGTACTACTGCAAGATCCTGGTTCTGTAGGTAGACGATTTCTTCTTCCTACACAACTAACAGGATCATTTCCACAACTATAAAAGTAGTGAAAGAATATATTTGTGAGCTTCATATATAAAGACTATAATAATTCAAATTATTACCTTGAAGCTGAATCCCCATTTTCAAGTCGGTTTGCTAACTGTGATTCGTGAGACTTTGACTTAGTTAAAGGAAACACTTCTGGTTGTGATATTGTATTTTGTAAACCTATTTGATGTTTTTTACAAGGAGGAGGAGTCGTTGGAAATTTAATTCCTGTTATTAGAAGACAGAATTTTGTATTAATTGTTTTACTGTATTATAAAATAAGTAAAAATATCAACTAAGTAGAAAAAGCAGAATTTATTTACCACATCCTGGTCTTTGTAAAAGAGGGGTAGAAGGAGGACTAGTTGACGATAAAGACGTAACGGAAGAAGCTTGTGCTAATATATCACTGTTAAGATTGTTGTTGTTATGATATGGAATGCTGTCTTCTGAAGGAACAGAACATCTTGTTGTACGGGATCGAGCTGGCCTAGGAGATGCTCCAGTACGTAAATGATGTCTATCCCAAGAATCCCAAGAATCCCAATACAAATTCATATCACTGTTATCCATATCCCCTCTTAGGAGAACATCTAAATACCACAATGTTTCAAATAAAATACATATCTTAATACATGAATAAATAATAACTGTATAAATATTGTTATATGTAATCAATTTTTACCCATATATCGACGAAGATTGTGTAATGCCCTACAAAGTCTACGAAGTTCTTCTTCGTGTTTAACATTATTTTCTCCCAACATGCTACCTAGTTCATGTTCAGATTTTTCTTTGAGAGCTTCAAGTGAGTTAGCTTTAGAACAAATCATCTGAAATTTGTAATCAGTATAGATGTCTATTAAAATTTTACCTATGTATTCAAAATAAATTTTTTATACCTGTATAGACTCTTGTGTAAGTCCCACTACCCTTAACCATTGTTGCAAAGATGGATACTGTTTCATCTCTGCAGGTAACGATTCTTCTAAAGCCAGTTTGGCTTTGGTTACAAGTTGCTTTGAATATAATTTTATAAGCTTCCCCTAAAATATATTTAAACAATATAAAATAAGAAAAATTAATATAAACATCAAAAAGAATTTTGTCAGCGTTAAAATAATTTGATCTGTCAAATATTCTATTAAATATCATAGTACTAAAACTACAAGTACTTATTTCTAAATTGCTTATATTCTGTTAACAAAAATTGAACGAACCTCTGTGAGATATATTTCTGTGATTACTACTGACATCATTATTACAATTATAAAATAAAACAATAGTGGTAATGACAATAAATGACCATATTTATGAAACACAAGTAACAAAAGATTTGCATGCACAACTGTCAACACATATACAGATATAAATTCTTAGTTAATAAAGAAATGCATCTGCAACTTGTTGACAATCAAGAAACAGCCTTTCACGAGGTCAAGGCGATCGTGCTGAAGGGAATAAAGAAAAAACGAGGAACAACGAGAACAACCATACACGCTTGAGAGTACCTCAAGCGTCCGAATTTCCTGTTGAGTGAGTTCTGCACTGGTGGAACATTGGGTCCTCAAACCTTCAAGTCGATCAGCAGAGATGTCAATCATGGATTGAACGACATCTAAGGCTCGACGGATTTCTTGTTCCGCATCTTCGCCGTCCGCCATCCCGCGCCACGATGACGGCCCTTTATTTCGTTCTACGCGAGTCTAATTTCTATTTTACAGGCATAATTCCGTTCGCGTTGGGCTCCTATCGTTCGCGGCTTTATCACTGATTCTCCATGTAACCAAACCACTTATCAACATTGACAACCATCTTGGCCGCCTATCGGTGACGTCAATCGGTGCCCGACAATCCGGGATTTCAGCACGTTCATTCGAGCGATACTGCTACGTTCATAAAAGTGTTCTTTTCTACTTCCAATTATTATATTCATCATTTTCAATAGCGAATAAAAAATTTATAATTTGATTAAACTGCAATTACTATAAATGTTAAAACATACATTTTACTACTACCTATTGTATTTTCCATTTTACAAAATCAAAATATAAGAATTGGAGACACGCACATATATGTAAATAATTGATTTTTCTGTTATGCAGATTATTTATTGGATATCATATGGAAGTGCCCTTTTCTAAAATTATTAGTCAAACTCTATTTCACGAAAGAACAAAGTAGACAGTAACTAGATAGTTTATACGCCTCACTAGCCTAGGGGGGTTACTACTCACGAATGCGACGCTCTTCTACTGTCTGTTTCTATCTTCGTGATCATGTACCCGTTGGAAAAGAATAAACGAACAACGATATTATCGTAAAATGGACGATAATGGAGAGAATATAAAAGATAAAAAAATATTACACTAAATTTTTTAATGTAAATATGTAAATATGAAACAAAAAATTTTTAGCCTCACGAACGAAATATATTGAAAACCGCTAGAATGAAAATCACGAAATTTTCTGTCCACTGAGTATATAAAGACGGCATTCATGATTTTCATAGGAGCGCATGCGCAGTGTCATAGATTATACAATACATGAACTCAAAATGTGAACATGCGCCGAAAAAGCGAATTTTCGTAATCTACTTATTGTGTTCCATCGTGGAACAGAAGATACGATACCCAGGAATACATAAATAGAAATTAAATGTATGGTTTTTGGAACATTTCTTAGGTACGTATTCGTTCCACGAAAGATCGTACTTAGTTCGCGCATCATGACTAACTTTAGGTGGTTCTCTATCGGTAAATGTTTTCTCCCACCACTGTATACTTTCTACTTTGTCGATCATATACATGGTGGACGAAATACACAAATAGCAGAAGGGAAAATCGATGAATCGTTCCATTGTACAAAGTATACGAAATAAAAGTCCACTGGGTATATATGCTTGACATCACGAAAGTCATATGGACGCATGTGTGGTGCTGTTGGTTAGAAATTGTGTTCGAACCAGTCAAAGTTTATATGCGCAGAATGAACAAAAATTCATCGTCCGATGTGTATGATCTTGTGGTCAACGAATAATAAAACGCATAATAAGCGCCACTTGCATCTTCTCCCGTCACTTTGCACATCCAATATGAGATTTGAAGTTTCTTATCTAACTGTCTTATCCGGTCGATGAATAATCATGTTCACTCGCTACCTCCTGATTTCGGTGACATGTATTCTTTAGATAAAATTCTGTGTTTTGTGTTTGAATCGTGGAATTTATAATAATTGCTGTTGTTATATGTTAGCGTTAACAAGACTTTATAGAAATGGTGAATATAGGTACAATACTAAAGACTTATCCGTTGCATTGGCTTGTGTGGAATAACAACTATCTAGAACTTGAGGAACAATTATCTTCAAAACTGGTTTGTAAAACAGAAAATGTCATTCAATTTTTTAATCTATTATTATATTATCATTCATCATACTTGTCATTAAACAGACGGAAACAATAAAGTCATGAGAATGAAGTATATATCAATTGTTTCTTTTCTCTCAGAAGAACGTAATACATTGATAACTTTTTTATTTGTTACACGCGATATTGAAACACTTTGCTCAAAGTAATGATAAAATATAAAAAAATTATATATGATAAACAATATTGGAAAAATTATATTACATTTACTGTTTGATTAAAAAGTACAATGTAAACAGTATTTTTCCCTTTTTAATTTAATTATCATAATTAACTTTTATTCGTTATTAAAAAATTAATTTACCAAAAGAATAATTTATTAATTACTGAAATAAATTATTTAGAATGTTATCAGAAAAATTTCACGAATGAAGCCTTATACAAGTAGGAAACCATAAATGTACACTGACTTGTAACTTTTGATATTATCAGTTTGAATATATATCATTTGGTGTGATAAGTCTTATTAAGGAATTTAATGTCAACATATATTTATATCTCTTACTATAAAACTCATAGAATCTTCTGTTTGTTTATGTATAATAACTTTATTCCTTTTCTAAAGTCCTAGACATCTTGATAATCGTAGTATTTGATAATACTTATATTATTTTTATATAAATTACAAATTATATGGTCACAAAAAATTATGTTTTAGCATGATATTGAAAAAGTTGATAACAGAGGGAGAACACCGTTAATGCTAGCTGTAACTTTGGGTTATACCGATTGTGTTGAAGTGTTATTACAACATGATGCTAATGTTAATACAGAAAATACTCAAGGATGGACTGGTAACAATTTTGTTTGTTAAAATTTTATATCAATTAGTATTTAGATTTTAACTCCATTATTTTTATAGTGGTCCAAGAAGCGGTTGGTACAGGAAACCCTGAATTGCTACAAATGGTGCTAGCACGTAGAGATTATCAAAGATATTGTAATCGGACAGCTGGTATTCCAGAATTACTTCATAAACTTAAACAAGTAAGTTTATTAAAATATAATAGAAAAATACAATAATATGAAATTAAAATATATAACATTCAATAATATTTTCAGGCTCCTGACTTTTATGTTGAAATGAAATGGGAGTTTACTAGTTGGGGTAACTATAAAAATGTGTAATATCCCCATTATTTTTGGTTACAAATGCAAAACTAACATTTTATCTATTATTAGTTCCTCTTGCCTCTAAAATGTGTCCTAGTGACACTTATAAAGTATATAAACAGGGCAGCAACGTGAGAATCGATACCACTTTATTGGGATTTGACCATGCAAATTGGCAACGTGGAAATCGTAGTTACGTTTTTAAAGGACAAAGTAAGTATTGGATTATTGTAAGGTTGCATGCATAACATTTGTTAAGTTCATTTTATTTGTCAGGTTTTTTTTTGAGTATTTTTTTGAGGTATTTCATTTTATATTAATAGTAGAATTTTTTATTTATTTTTTAATTGTATATATTAAATGCAAGCTGCATCAAATGTACCTGTGGCAATTAGATGTGAACGGAGTTATGTATTCAGTATGGTGGGACATGAGTCAGGTGACAGAACAACTTTTACAATTAATAATGTGATGTACAAGGAATGTAGATAACATACACTTTTATGAAGTAGCAAAAACTTTCTTTATAGATTCATTTTATTGTCTGTTTATTTGTATTTATATTTCCGTTATTATTATTTCTTTGCAATTTTATTTTTAAACAGTTCAGTAGAATAAATTGTAAATTGTAAGAGGTAAGTGTATATACTATGGAATTATAGAAATTACAGTAATGTGTATAATATATCTATATTCATGGAAATAAGTTTTAATAGAAATTTATCTATATCTTGTTATAAATAAGTAGTTGTCGGTATATTGTAAAATACTTCAGAAGTGATTATTAGTACCATTAGTAGTAGAGAAATACAAATGTGTAATGTAGAATAATGTGAAAGTTCTACTTTTATTATTTTTTTATCAAGTAACTTTAATGATATAAAGATAAAATCTGTTCACACAGATGATGGAGCAACAATGATGGAAGTAGATCATGAAACAAGAAAAGTGTATGTCGAGCATATGAAAATCATCGATGTTGATAACATACAGTTAATGGAACCAGCAGAAGAGGGTGTATTAGCTCGGCTTACAAATCCAATAGTTACTACATATATAGATACGGATAAAATTAGTTTTGAACGGTAATTATTTCGTAGTAAAATACATTTTGACTTGTTAATTGTATTTATATGTACTCATACAAAATTATTTTTGAATGATAGCAATAAAGCTGGTTTATGGGGATGGCGATCTGATAAAAGCGAAGTAATAAATGGACATGACTGTAAAGTTTTTAGTGCAAGTAATGTAGAATTAATAACAAAAACTCGATTAGAACATTTATCTGAGCCCGATAAAGCGAGGGCCCGTGCACCTCGTACACCTCTTCAGTCATTTCTTAGCATAGCGGAGCAACAACAAGAAAACAGTATTAGTGCAACTACTAGTGTAATTTTTCTGTCTTTAATATTTAATTACATATATTATACAAATACTCTAAATTTCATTTATTAAATTAAATATTTTAGGAAGAATATAGCAATGTTGGAAATCCTTGTAATATTACAGCTGAAGAATATTTTGATCCAGATGTTGATTTAAATGGAAGAGATATAGGTAGACCAAAAGAAGTTAATACAAAAATTCAGAAATTTAAGGTATTATAAATAGCATTACATGGAAAAAAATTATTATATAGTAATCGTAAAACATGACTTGAGATTTATAATTTATTGCTTGCATACAATTACAGGCAACTTTATGGCTTAGTGAACAATATCCATTGAGTCTTCAGGAACAAATTATACCAATTGTCGATCTTATGGCAATATCTAGTTCACATTTTGCAAAATTGAAAGATTTTATCCAAATGCAGTTACCTGCTGGATTTCCTGTTAAGATTGGTAAGCGCTTAAGTTTATTTCCTCTTACAATAAAAGGGCATGTGATATAATAAATTTAGGAACGTTGAATTAAAATTTATTTTGTTTATAGAAATTCCTCTGTTTCATATACTAAATGCAAGGATAACATTTGGAAATATATTTGGTATGGATCAAGAAGTACCACATGTTGGGCATTTACAAGAAACTAATAGAATGACTTGTTTAGTTGATGATATTTGTTTTGAAGCACCTGTAGGATATGTGAAATTGGGTATGTTTAGTTCTTATAAGTAAAATAATGCAAGAAGTTGTCAAACGTATAGTTACTGCTAAATTTATATTAAAAAAAAATCGTCATTGCATCATATAATAATTATTTTATAGGTGCTGAAGTTCGAACTCAATTTAGTATCGAAGAAGAAGATGATCTGTTACAGTTTGCTATTCAACAAAGTTTGCTAGAAGTTGGAAGCGAACGCGATGAGGTATGGATCCTTAATAGTAGGAACATCTTTTATAAAATTTTACAATTTAACTTTTGCCATTGTAATTATTACTATTTCAAAATTATTTAGGTTGACATATGGGAAGCTTTGAGAGCTCAAAAACCGTCTCGACCTACAACGCCTAACATGACGACGGAAGAAGAAAGGCAATTACAGAGGTATGCAAATATGTATTCCGTAGGAATGCTATTTCACGTATTTTGTTTTCGTTCTCAAAGTTCTAAATTATTTATTTTGCATGTGTTCTTGCTTGACAATTCAAATTCAGGAAGGTGGGTGAAGGATTGTTACAAATATTAGTTGCATGATAAACATTAAAAATTTGTTATTTTTATTAGGGGATATTAATAGTGAATATGTGTACAAACATTTTTGCACCAAACACAAGAAACAGAAGTACATATTAGAATAAAATATCTTTTTTACTTTTGAAAATTGCATTTTTTATATAATTGGTGGTTCATTTTTCATTTTTGTTCGTACATTGAAGTATTTAGAATAATATTATGCCAGCATTTCGTGATCTTAATAATAAATTTTTACTTTGTTTTTGTTAATACAGAGCTATTCAAGCAAGCCTAGCACTATATCAGGAGAATTCTGCTGGATGTGCCAGCGGTCGAAATAACTCTAACAAAACGAATGACGTAGAAGATGCTGATTCTCTAGAAGATACGGCAGAACAACTCAGATTGGCGTTAAGACTTTCGGAACAACAACAATTAGAAGAAGAACAACGTCGATTATTAGAAGAAGAAACGTTTCGGCAAGTGTTGGAATTATCTCTTACAGACAAATGAACTTTAAAACGTGCAATAGCCACTTAAACATTTCATTAAATTATACTTCCACATCTACGATAATCTTCCGACGACGTAATATCGTGATGCTGTCTAGCATCAAATCATTTCCTACGATTCGTACATTAAAAAACAAAACTGTTGTTTTTAACAGTCATTTGTTATTACAAGTAAATATATATATATACATACATATATATATATATAGTTGCGAAATCAGATCAAAGTGGTGGAAATAATATAGCACTAACTATGAAAGTAAATGATTTAACTTATGTTATTTATTTCTTAGCTACATTTTATATGAAAGAAAGTTGTAACGGTATGGTGGAACATGGTATGTAATGTTTAGAAGTCTTGAAAATTACAATTGCTCTGATGAAGAGTCAGAATATTTTTGAGTCTTAAATTACATTTAAATCAAATGACATTAGTTAAATAGGGAGGGGGGAGGGGGGCTTGTTGAAAGTACGTACTGTAAGTTACGGCTGTCAATATTTAAAATAAAAAGCTTGTAATTCTCAAGCCTTCAATAATTATTGGTTTTATCCTTTCTCCTAGTATTAAATTTTCATCTAAAAAAATTTTTTAGCATAGAAATTTAGAAGTATATATCAGATTAATATTTTAATTAATTCTATGTAACAATCTACTAAAAACTGCCTTTTTTAATGTTCGGGCAATTAAAAAACTATTCCAAGTTCCTTTTTATACCCGTGATAAAATAATTGTAAGTAGCGTTTCAATTTATTAAGGGTAGTAGTGATATAATAAAAGTATGTTATTTATTCCTTAAAGTTTATTCGTTATAGGCGGTAATTTCGTTAAAATATTTAATACAAATTATGTGTATGAAATAAAAACATCATTGATTAACCTGTTGTTAATACACGAATTTATCAAAAAAATCAAACGTAATTATACTACATATCATTGCTCTGTAAAAATCTTTATTATAAAGATAAATTATTGCTTCTCTCACAATTTCAGTTAAAATTCGAAATAATTGTTCTTAACAAAATGTAATTGCAATATATTAATTATATTGCAATAAAAGGGTATATTTCTACAATATACAACAGGTGTAATTATACGTATAAAATAAAATATGCGTAGAAAAGTATGGAAAAAAAATATTTATACAATACTTGAATAGAAATTTTATTATCGATAACTGACGGTAGCTAATACTGCCATCAATAGACTACTCAAATTCTGATTGTGCCCTAAAACAAAAATACCGTTTTTATAATAAAATTATGTTTCACAGTATTAAATTTAATCTGAGAAATATTTTTACACGATTCCAATCGAAAATTGAATATATTCTCAATGATATCTTTGATACAAACCTTTTATATATAGTATTTAGTATATGTGCACTCTGCGCAAAACGTTGTTCGTTCTTATGTGCTTGTTGATGCCACTTTTTGCGTACAGCATTCCAATGTATTCTATGTTCTCTCAATAATGTTTCTCGTGATATTAAAGTTTGGCCGTCCTAGGATAAGTAGCATAGTTAGGTACTATAATATCGAATTGATTAAAGGGGTAAACATGGAATTTTGCTGTACAAACATCTTACATAATCTAAGCTCAATTCTTCCTTTGGTTTATTGATTGGTGAAGGTATACGATTTCTAGGTATAGCTTCTTCGCAAGGTAGCGGAGGAGGTAAATAATAAACATCGCGGACTTCTCCATTAGTATCCAGTATATTATTACTAATATTGACCTCATTTACTATTTCTGGACTTGGACTGCGCACTCTGAAAATAAACACAAATTATAAATTAGTTTTTCTAAATTATTCTTTAATTTTAGATGATATATAGTAAAAGATTACTAGTTCCTTCCACAGTATTTTACGAATATTATTTAAAGTTATGTTAGTGTAAATATTAATATGTGCGAAAATGTAATGGAATTAATTAAATAGCATAAGATATACATGTACGAAAATCAAAATGAATGAACAAATAATATTTAGATATTTACAATTGTATATTTGTTTTACTTACTTAGGTACAAGATTAGGATTTCTTGGCTGATTAGCCATCCATGCTCTGCATATTGGATAAAGCGGTGTATCTTCTTGAAATTGTGCTAAATCAACACTTCGATCAAATAATTTCATTACATAAGTATGATGAAACGCAGTATCCATTTGCACTTGTCTACGACGTCTTACTTTTCGTGGTTGTTGAAAACCCATTGCTTTTGTTCTATACATATCACTAAAAATGAAAATTCATTATTTATTGGAAAAAAAATTACTGCTTATATTATAAATGTTACATTTTCTTCATCTGATGCTTATAATCTTGTGTGGAATTTTCTTCACTTGAATCAGCTGATGAGCCTGTATCGCTATGTTGTAACAGTTCCCTAAGAGCTCCTTTCAAACGATCTCTTGCAACAAGTACATCGTTGTCTCCTATAAAATGTGTATTAAAAGAAAGAATGCAGTTATTTTGCAAATGAATGTATTACAATGATCTATTATAAAATAATAACTAGGATTAAAATAAATGAATATCAATATTCTTCATTACCTAATTCATCTTTTATTTCTACCTTCACACGAACAGGTGTGGGTTGAATATTTCTTTTTTTCCCCATCTAAATTGTAATAAAATTTATTAGACACAGTATAAATATTTGTAATTATAACTTTATAAACATATACAACACTAACCATTATTCAGAACGTACCTTTTGTGAAAATTCCAAATAAAATATTTTATTTTTAAATTTAAGAAATATATAAATGTGTTATAACAAGTTATAATTATGAAAAGAAAACGTGTATTTGCTTATTAATAAATATTAGGCCATTGGAAATTCAAATTTATGAGGTTAGAAAATGATAAATTTTCATACTATTTCAGTAGTGATAAAAACCAGATTATTTTAATTGTAGTTTAGTTTCTTCTTATTTTTTTTAAACAAACATCGCGTTATATTATTTCAACAATGGTTTTATTATAAACGATACAAATTGCAGCAACTTCATATACGATTGTAACGCGTTAACGTTACGTCTTGACACTCAACCTAATAATCCAATTCATGAATGGATCATTCGGATATGTTTGTTGTATAAAATATTTTATAGCGATACGAATTTGTATATTTAAGTTATATAGAAGTCAATAAAGTGATGCAGTTGATATCAACTATCCAATTCTTGTTCATATTCAATGTAGTAAATACATTTGCATATAATTGTTGTTCCTATGGAAAAAGTTACAGATGCAGATTGGGTACAAAAACACCATACAGATTTATATCAAACTATGATGATTCACCTTTTGAATATTCAGGTATGTAACTACAAATGTAATATTGATCTCTTTATTTCATTAAAACGTATTTTGTTGATGTTAAATATAGGTTGTAGTCCAACAAAAATATGGTTAATTATAAGACATGGTACAAGATATCCTGGTAAAAAATATATACCCACTATGATTGAAAAATTGCCAAAATTAAAACAAATCATTTTAGACAATTATAAAATAAATAAGACAAGTATTACAGAGGAGGATGCAGCTTTATTTGCAAACTGGAAAGTTAAATTTACAGAAAATGATATGATGAAGTTAGCGGAAGAAGGTGAAGATGAAATGATTAATCTTGGAGAAAGATATCAAGCTAGATTTCCTACACTTATGACAGAAATTTATGATAACCAAAGTTACAAGGTAAAGAAATATACATACTTTAATTTTAACATGGTTTGTGGTATATTAATTACATTATTATATTACATTATAGTTTAAATATACTGCTACTCAACGTACTGAAGAAAGTGCAAAAAATTTTGCAACTGGATTATTTGGCAGGCATGGTAGCCGTAAAGTTTGGTATCCAGAAGCAGAACATAAGGATCCTATCTTAAGAGTAATTAATAGTCTTACCATTTACAAGAGAATTAATTTGCACTTGCTTATTCATTTTGTTTCAAGTTTTTAGTTTTATAAAAGATGTCAACGTTGGAGATCTGAAGTGGATAAAAATCCAGCTGCTCTAATAGAGAAGGAAAAATTTTTGAAGAGTAATGTTTACAGAAAGATGTTGCAAGATGTCTCAAAACGTATTGGTTATCAAGTTGACCAAGGTTATTATAGTACAATTGACATAAAAACATGATATTTTAAAAAGAAATATACAGATGGATAAAATTCATGTTTTAGAAACAGCACATATTATGTACATGATTTGTGGGTTTGAAACTGCTTGGCAGCTAGATACAGAATCACCATGGTGTAAAATATTTTCCATGCATGACTTCAAAGTGAGTTTCCTGAACTTTACATTTTAAAGTGCAATTATTTTTTAAAATATTTTATCATTTGATCATATTTATAACTATAAATTATAAATTACAAATTCTGCTTTTAGGTACTTGAGTTTGCTGAAGATTTAGAATATTATTGGATAGATGGATATGGTCATAAATTGTCTTATGAACAAGCATGTCCTGCCTTAAGAGACATGTTTGATTTTTTTGAGTAAATATATGTTTTGTACTTTTAACTTCGTTTATATAAAATTTGTTTATCAAAATTTGACTTTGATTATAGGTCAAACGAGGGACCAGTAGTATCTGCATATTTTACTCATTCAGGCACCATTTTAAAGGTGTTAGCTTTACTAGGAGTCGCTAAAGATGATCAGCATTTAACGCACGACGTATTTTCATTGTATGCGGATGATAGAGCTTGGAGAACTAGTATTATAGATTCTTTCGCCTCTAACATCGCATTTGTTTTATACAAGTAATTATTATTTTATGCAAATTTTCATTACTTTGAATGTCAATACAATCATTTCATTTTAAACTCTTGTCTTTTTTTGTTTCAGTTGTTCAGGGATTCTCAGCGTTCTTTTTATACATCAAGAAAGACCACTATTTTTGCCAGGTTGTCCTTTAAATGTACCATGTCCATTATCTATCATGAAAGCTCTCTATCCTAATCATGAAGAAGAGTGTCAGTTTGATACAATGTGTTCCATAAACTAACAAATATAATTAAGGAAACGTACAAAATGACCAAAAATCCATGACAAATTATAAATACTTTTTATATTTTATTATACTGTAATTCTTGTTTATGTGATCTAACTTGTCATAGATGAGGTATAGAACAAATATATGTGTGCTGGAGTCAAACAGAGCCCTCTACTTTTTATAAAAGTGCTTGTTTGTCACTGGTTATTATTGAATAAATAGTATATATTTATTATTTACATAAAACTCTGTATTGAAAAATGATTTTTACATAACAAGGTGTCTAAAAGATACAAATTGTATGTGTCTATTTTGTACTTTTAAAATATCCATTCCTCTATTGTAGGTAAACTGTTTATATTCATTAAACTGTTTCTATTTAAACTTTTTTGCATTTAGATATGTTTTTATAAAAAAATGAAGTTTCATTTTTTGATATATAAATATATTATAATTTAATATATTTATTATCTAACTATATATTTAATTTTCATAGATTTATATGCAGGTTAAAACATAACCTTTATATCTTTTAATAAACATCAACAGAGCAATGTGTAAATAATTTTATGAAAAAATGACTTTAGCTACAATAAAAAGTGCGTCTCGGGCTCAGTTGTATTTTTTGAAACGATTTTCTTTTCACGCTGCTAAGTGGAATGTTAATACTTGTCAAAAACATATTCTATCAGAAGATGATAATAATAATAATGGTTTGATATTACCCCAAAGTAATAAAAAATGTGTAAAAGTTGCTTTTATAGGTTTACCAAATGTAGGAAAAAGTACTTTAGTTAATCAACTTTCACGCAGATCAGTATGTATTCTTAGCTATTTTGTTACTTTATTAGTATATTTATTTTTTGGTAATTTTACTTAAAACAAATGTTTGATAAATAGATATGTCCTGCATCTGCAAAGGTTCATACTACGATGCACAAAGCAGATGCTGTGTATATTGAAAATGATACACAGATTGTATTTATGGATACACCTGGATTGGTATCAATGCGAGAAATGAAAAAATATAAACTATCTAAAAGCTTTAGAGACGATCCCTTAATTTCAATCAGTGAAGCAGATGTTATTGGAATTATTCAAGATGTAACTAATGTATATACTAGGCACAAAATTAGTAATTTTGTTATTGACTCCTTGCAGAATAAAAGAGAAGATACTTCGTTATTATTAATCTTGAATAAAGTTGATAAAATAAAGAAGAAAACAGTTTTATTAGATCTCACAAGACTATTAACAAATTCTGAAATTTATCCAAAGTTTGATGATATTTTTATGATATCTGCATTGACTGGGGATGGCATAGATGATTTAAGGGTAAGATGATATACACATCTTTAAATATTATAATATTAATTATTATAAAATGTTATATGTATATTTATATTCAACTTAATTCATATTTTAGAACTATCTACTTGATTCAGCTAAAGTAACAGAATGGAAGTATGAAGACTATGATACTAATCAGAACATTGAAAGTATAATAGTAGAAACTGTAAGAGCTAAATTAATGGATGCTCTTCCATTTCAAATGCCATATACTATTAAATTACAAATGGAACAATTTGGCTACAATGACGATGGTGGTATCGACAGTGCTGTGCTGTTAATCTGCCCTAAACAAAGTTATGTAAGAACATTATTAAAACGTAAAGGTGAAAAAATTAAGTTCATAGCATTTCAAGTAGAAAAGAATTTACGTAGTGCATTTAGAAAATCTGTGTTTGTACGTCTAATTGTAAAACAAGAAGAGAAAAAGTAATAATTTTATCAAAATTATTAATTTTTTTTATACAGAAATAAGTACATAAAAATTTGCACATAATAAAAAAATTTCATTTTTATTTAAAACATTGTTTCATTAATTTTTAATATATATTTATTAATGGATAACACTGCAATATATTGTATAAAATTTTCTAAATTTGGTTGAAAACAAATGTACTCATACATATACATATATATAGATATATATAATATAATCATTCACAGTTATTATTGTTGTTGAAATATGGAAAAGTAAAATCAGTTTTTTTAAGGTTTTCTTCTATCCATTTGTTAGCTTTAGCATTAAGTTCAGGGGTAAACATATCCTTCCAGCTACCACTTTTACCAGTTCTAACAAATGTTCCTGCAGTTATAATACCACATTCTTTTAACTCAGATGAGTTTACCATTGAATTATTCCGAAAGTTTTTGATGTTTAAATAATTAGCTACTTCCTTCATTTGTTCTTCTGTATAGTTTTTTCCAAGAAACTTAGCAACTTTTTTAATTGTCTTTGGAAAGTCCTAAACATGTTATTTAAATAAAAATACATTTACAGCAGAAATAATTCATTTTGAGTGAAATTTGTGACTCACATGTTGCATTTCTTCATAAAATATAAATAATAGATTTGGATGATTTTTATATTCCCATGCTTCTTTCAAATGTTCCCAATAAGGACTCCATGGTGCTGAAAGAATTTACAACTGTCTAAATTGTATCATGTGCTATGTTTTCTGCTGTATGTATATAATACTTACTGAGATTATTTTGAAAATAATCCCAAAAAGTTGCAAAGTCACCTACATATCCTTGAGTCTTAATTGCTTTATTCAAGTGATACCAAGAAACAGCAACATCTTTTGGATTCCGTGCAACATATATTACCTTTCAATGAATAATGTAACATTGTATGAAATTATGAAAAAACAAATTTTTGATTTCATAATTATAATTCTACCTTGCAACCAGTATCCAAAATACCAGGCAGTAAACTAAATGGAAAATGTGATTTAATGAATCTTTTAGAAGTCATTTTTGATAAGACTTCATATCCAGGTTCTGCAATCTTTTTACAGAGTTCTTCCTTATCTTTGTTGCCTTCATTCATTTTTAAAAATTCAAGTGTTACCTCTGGATGATTGAACAAACTAAATCTAAATACAAATAAATTTTAAGCATAAGATAAAATTTAAATTTAAGAGTTTTGAAACATAGATTCAATTATACTAACTCAAGAAATGGAAATCGTTCTGCCAGAAGTTCGTTCTGCGCTCTTTTGAAATCTAAATTGTTTGATAATAACCAAACTAATTCTTGCATCCATGTTGTACCTAAAAAAGAAACGAAATATAGTTCGAACATTCAGAGCGCGTATTATTATTATAACACTTACCAGATCTTGGATAAGATAGAACCCAGGTATCATCTGCTCGTGCTTTGAAGTTGTAAAAACCTTTACCTTGTTCTGTATATCTGTATGGAAAAAACCATTTTTTTGGACCTACTAATACCCAACCAGTTTTCTCTCCTTTAAATAATTTCAACATTTTATTGGTGTCTTCTGTGTTCAGGATTTCATATTTCGGACTTTCAAGTGCCATCATGTTTGTTTTTATATAAAACTGCGCAAATTCCAATACATAAATGCAGGTATTATCTGTCGAATAAAGCGCGCGAAATATTACTGTTACATTTTATATTTTTTATTACTTACTAAGTAATATTAATAAAAATATATTTAACAAATTGAATTACACGATCAAACACAGTGAATGTTCTTTATAAGTCATAGAAAAGTTACGGACTGATAGAAATATTACATTCACATGAAACCTAATAATGAACCAAAAGAATTTAACGGGAAAATCAGGTTGAAGCACTTTCACCCGCTAACGGGTCCCGTTTCTTTTTCTTTTATCGGTTTGATCATTGATAGTAAATTTTAAACTATTAGAAAAATCAAGCACATAAAACATTTTATAAATTTTGTTCCTACGATTAAACGATATTAATGCGATAAAATATTTTATTTTTATTCCATATTTGCTAAAATAATTTTTAAATATATTCGTATGATGCATGGCTAAACACGAGGAATGTAGGTATTGAAACATTGTGAAACTTTTTTGTGAAAAATTTATTTCTACTATAATAATAATACCGACAATTAACAACGTATGTTTTAATATTAAAAATTGATCCCTAACGGTGCGAAAAAATCACATCAAGGTTCAACTATTTTATATAGGAACTTCTCATAATACATTTATGTAATGTATATATCTCAGTCTTTTTTTACTTATAATTAAGATAAGCGTAAGAGTACCTCGTCTTGATGAAATCTTTATTTGCTAGAAGATAATAAGGAAATTTTCTTTGGTTGTGAAATATAAATTTTCATCGGGGACGAGTTACCTGATTAAACCGATTTCCATGCAAATCGGTCTTTACGATGAGCTACCTAAATTGATCACGTGTAGAAAAATGACTTATTTTCATTATAAAAGTATTAAATTAATCTTAAGATAAAAAATTAATAGAAATCTTAATCTACTAAATTACTGAAATGATTTCTTCAATGTAACAAATATGAGAATATTAAAAGTTCAAAGATATTATTGAAATACTAAATTCTAAAAAATTTATTCAAATTTAAGTACTTTTTAAATAATAGATCTGTTTCAGAAACGATACGTAATTTGTTATTGAACGATTTGAAAACATGAAACCTTATATCACATTTGTACTCTTGGATAATATCATTGTACGATAGTCAATGAAAAAATTTAAAGTCAATTCCATATTCTTGTATAGAAAGTATCAAAAACTTTCTGGTCTCAAAACGTTTTCAAGAACTGTCAGATTTTCACTTTCTGGAATGAATTTATCATTAACTTGTGAAATTTGAATTACATTAATTTCAGTGGACCTTGTAACTTCTGTTTTTTCATATAAATCGTGATCCCAAGTTTTATTTACTGGCTCGATACAAGAGATGTTCAGTCCTAATTTGCAGAAATTTACTGCACCCTTATCTTGATTATCTATAGTTTCAGTTGATAATTCACTATTTTGACTCTCAACAAATGTAGGCGAAGTAGGTGTTGATATATCATCGCTTCTCAGATCATCTTCTAACTCTGTGACTTTAGTAAACGACGAACATCTTTCTCTTTTTATAAAAAAGTTTTTAAGTTCTGGATTCGCCAGAAACACTTTGCATCGTTTAGTGTGTATTTTCATGTTGTCATGCCGATTGAAAGGTCTGTCACATCCAGGGCAATGAAATCTATAAATAAGATATGTTACAACATAGAACTTACATTGCATAGAAAAAGCGAATGTCAAGAAATTTACCTAATTTTACTATGTACTGCCATGTGAGCAGCTAAATGAGACTGTTGTCCAAATGCTTTTTCACAGACGTTGCACTTATAATTCCTAATACCTTTGTGTTTTAAAAGATGTTCTTTTAATATTTGACTACTTTTGTACACATTCGGACACAAGGAACATTTGTACTTTCCAACAGCATGTACCTATAAACAAAATTCAAAGTCAGTTAATTTTGATCATTTAACTAACTTTCAGTAGTCTTTCAGCAAATGATCTCACATTTCTATGGTTATGCAAAGCTTTCTTTGATTTAAGGCGTTTACCACAAATACTGCATATGTAATCTTGCATATGCACATTTTTATGATGTGTCTCTAAAGCTTCTTGATTGGATAAGCAAGCAGAACACAATTTACATATAACTTTATCCTTGTTGTGCATGATCATGTGTGCTCGTAATCTGCCTCTTGAATAAAACTCTTTTCCACAAACCTTACAATTGACGTCCTGACAAACGTTTAAAAAACATGTAAAACGTAACAAAAATATACATCGGTCAATTACAAAACTATACTAATGGTACCTTTAATACTTTATGAGTCGAATTGTGATAACTCAGCATCTGTCTTCTTGAAGTCGAAAAATCACATAATTTACATTTATATGGACGGTCACCTGTATGAACATTCATATGTTCATCTAGAAGAAACGCAGTGGCATACCGTTTCTCACAGATATGGCACGGAAATGGCTTCAATTTTAAATGACTTTTTCTAATATGCCCACGAATATTGGTAACAGTTACAGTAGAAAAATCACACGCTTTGCATTGGTAAGGTTTCATTTGCAAATGGCCCCAAACGTGTACCTGTAATAGTATGATATAATTTAATATTTGCCATGCTGACATACATATAATTTTTTTCAACTTACTTGACACTTATCTATTCTGAGGTAAAAGAGTCCACAAATATTGCAACGTATATTCTTTTTATCGACTATCGTTAAATTCTTCTGTACCTCTTCATGATCGACAATCGACATGTCGACCGTATAATATGTTTCAATGGCTTGTTTTTCTTCATCACTAATCAATTCAGAGATTTTAAAGAACAACTTGTCTTTGCTCTTCCTCTGCTCCTTGCTGTCGTCAGAACTGTTACTTTGATTGTTTTGTTGCAGCAACAATTGTTCAGTTAGACTAGACTTTAAATCTCCCTCTACATTTTGATTTAATGTATCTGCTTTAATGCACAGTTCTAAAGGATCTTTCTCAATCGTTGCAGTGGCTGTCTCGTTTGACGACTTTATAACACTTATACGATTTTGTGCCGTGAATGCTCTTGGTTTCAAATTACTTTGATCATTAGGTAGGTTGGAGCAATCAGTAACATTGGATTCTGTAGTCGCAGTACTTTTACTTGTTTCGGTATTAGTGATTTCTGCTCTTAGTGAAGAACTTAATTGTTGATCCGTTTGATTCTCATGCTCGTTATCCGTCAAATTTATGTTTTCTTGCACCAAAATTTCATTAGGAATCCAAGTTAAGTGACTCAATTTCTCAGTCTGTTTAAGTGTGCCTTCAGATTCCAATTTCTCCTGCTTCACAATAACAGATATTGCTTTATTTTTTACCAAATTGTTTTCAATTTTCCTTGAACAGTCTTCAACATTTTTCAAGTTTTCATCATCAGGTTTTGTTTTTGTTGAATTATTACTATTAGCAGTATTATCCTTTGTATGAGTTTCATTTGATGACGAGTCCATTGCTACCTGTTCCTTTGCTGTGATTTCATCCACTTGTTTAGGTAGAACTATAGTGCTTTTAATTGCATCATTGAAATTAGTATTGTCATAAATATTACGTAAACAATATCTTTTGCTCTTGTTATTAGAATCATTGTTCCTTTTATCAATGACATTCTGCAGCTCTTTCTGTAACAACGCAGCCTCCCTCATTTTTTCCAATTTACTCTTTCTACCTCTCTTACGTCGTACAGGAAACACCGAGTTTTCGTTAACATTTGTTTCATCTTCTCTCAATAAATTTCCTGAACTTGTCTTCTTCATAATAGCGTCCTTTCTTGTGAAATTTGTTTTGCGTTTAAGTTTCGTACCGTTACTCTGTCTGTTCATTGAACACTTTTCTCGTGTAGGAATATTATCCAATGTGGATTGAGTGTTCACTATATTTTCTAATGTATTTGTATTAGTCTGATCGTTATTCGTTTTCTCGATATTGCTATACGGCGCGTTACTTTTGGTTATACAATTATTAATGACTGGCGATAAGGCTTTGCGTTTCGTGTCAATTGTTGGTGTAGCATTTTCTTTGTCCGATTCAGCGTCATTTTCTCGTTGGAGTTCATCTTCAGTTTCCTTTTGAACCTGTGGAATAAGAATTATTGTTCATACCCGTTAAGTGAATAAAGGAAATGTATTAGATTTTAACTTACTACCTCAGAGAGTTCCTTTTGAGCATGATGGCAGCTGTCGTAGAAGTCGCACAAGAATTCCAACGTGCCCAGACATCGCATGCACACAATTTGAGGCAATCCATCGTTCTTTTTTATCTGAAACAACAAAATAAAACTTCGATGTTCATGGAATGGATTGCATTCGCATTGCAGAACTTCATTTTTGGTAAGAAAACATCAAACACATGAACACGTACATTAAACAGTTGTTAATTATAGAGTTTTATAGGACAATCTTGGGATTAAATAACGATGGATCCAAGTCAGTAGGATAATGTTCCATCGATGAAAAATTTCAACTGTCCAGTGAGCGATTATTTTCGTTAATATACATGCGATATAGAAAATTATATGCAAGGTAAACGATGCAACAAGCACGGAAAAGATAACGATGAAAATCAAATAATCAGCAGTCCCAAAAATATCGTACCTTTATTGAGAAAAATTGTGGAATCGTTAAACAAATGTATTTTTTGTTCTTATTGTCGAGAGAAATTGTTATATATATATTTATATATATACGCTAATTTATACTGGACATTATTTTTAATGACATATTAATGTTTATCCTTATTAAGAATTACATATGTGTGTATATACATATTTGTTCTATGTATATATGTATATACATACATACATATTCTTTTGTGACAAGTACATTATTTCCTAGACGAAAAAGTAGTTCGATTTAACAAACGCCTCGTAAAAAATAATAGTTATTGCTTATCACTTAACTATCTGAGGAAATAGTTTATACGTTAATTATAATATCTTTCACGTAATTTTGTTAATAATTCTCGCATGAATCACTTGTTCCAAGAATATAAAGATCGTAAGTCATACATAATTCTTTGCACTCCTGGCTTTTTTATGTCTGAATCTCTTTTATACCTTTCATAAGTCTCTAAATATTTTCAAGGTCACTTTAAGATCATTCTAAATATTTAAAAAAATATATATATTTATATTAATGTTCAGAGCAAACCGATACTTGATAAACAGGAAATTTTATAATTATGAGCATTTCTTTTTTCTCTATATCTTCACTATAGTTAAAGAATAAAGAAACTTGTCATTTTACTAGAAAAAAGAATATAGCAATGTTGTAACAATTTTATGAAATTTTATCTATAAATTTATGTCAAATTTTTAGAGCGCAAAGAATTAATATCAACTTCCTTCACAAGGAAGATCAATGTCACAAATACTCAAAAACCATCAATGCTCACACAATGCGTGATCAAAATATGTTGAGTTCAAGGCACTTACATATAATTCTAGTTTCGTTTCTTCTCGCAGATCACATAATCAATTTTTTCAACGCGTTTCTTATGCTAACTTTGTAGCGAAATTTCTGTTACTCTGAACAATGTAGATTCCACTGAAAATAATTGAATATTCGTCCAAACGTATATACGTTTATCGTGGATCAAAGGCAAATATGTGTTTTGTTTTAATGAACAATTGTTTTCATTGGACCTCTACGTATATACATGTAAGAATCTTATATGTAAAATAGATTCGAAAATAGAGTAAAATGTACATTGCACATGTATGGTTTAAAACTTTTGTGATTCTTCTAAAAACAGTCATGTAAAAATACATAGAAAATATTTTTATACATCTTTTTAGATGGAATTATTCATTTTGGAAGCCCTATCTGTACCATGTTCACATTTCTGATGAAATATATCTCTTTAGGAAGCTAAGTGTGCGATAAATATACAAATTTTTGTAACACTTCATACTGTAATATTCTTTGGCTTCCATGCACTTGAAAATTTTGATCACTTTCATATTTTTACAAAGTTCATCAAATCTTTTTAAAGCAACTTTGATACTAGATTATCATACATTCAATGGCTTGTCTTTATTACAGCTTTGGTAAATTCTAATCGATAGTACTTCATGTGCAAAAATTCTTATAATGTAGTACACGTAAATGGAAAGAATACTTAAAAGATCTCGGTAGTTTCTTAAATGCACACCTACTACATTATGTACAAAAAGAAAAAACTACTGTTTCAAAAGAAGAAACGCCAAGGAAGGAATTGAATTAACTGATTCGTAATGTCATTATTCGTTTGGTAATATATGTTGTTCTGAAAAATAAAAGTGACATTTCCTAGAAAACGTGGCTACTCCGAATCTAATCACATCCACATTATCAGAAACAGATTTTACTTCATTCTTGCAATAGTATCTCACAGTTTTCTTAAAAAAAGTCGACATAAACGAACAACGTCCTGTCAGTAGACTATGAACGTCTCAGCACTTATATGATATATGGGAGTTTGCAAAACATACAAAAGTTATGTAATCTATGAAATCTGTAGATCACATATTTTCTGTATATTTTACAGACCTCGATATACTATAAATGCAGAAACAACCACAGTCTATTTATCAAATATTGTTGATTCGCATAATCTAATAATTAAAAAGCGTTTCTTTCGGAAAGTTCTGACTTATCCGTGAATTAAGTTAAGCTTACAAAAATATCAGAACTATGCTCAGTTCGATTACTTTTCATTGGACGTGGTGGAAGTCACGTCAACGTTAGAAGCATTCTTTTGTTTAATAATACCAGTCTTTTTATCTTCGAAATGTCTTTTTCTATGTACTTTCATGTTATCGCGTCTATTAAACTTACGCCCGCACTCTGGACAAGCGTGCATCTTTTCACCGTGCACGTGCCGGTGCGCAGCCAGATGACTAGCTTGAGCGAATCTCGCACCACATTTCTGGCATATGTGTTTCCTCAACCCTTCGTGTTTCAATAAGTGTTCGTTCAGGAATGCTTTGGATGCGTATCTATTGTTACAGACGTTACACACGAAGGGCTTAGGATTAGAGTGTTGCAACACGTGAGCTTTATACTTGGACGCGACCTTGAACGTTTTACTACAAACCTCACATGTATACGTTGTTGCATGTCGCGTTTTAATGTGTTCGTTTAAGACCGCGAGACTCGAATAAAGATTATAGCAAAATCGACACCTAAAGTTACGACGGTTTTTCAAGTGTACACTAGCAACGTGACTCAGTAATCTCGTACGATAAGGAAACACTTTGCCACAATATTCGCAAGCTAAATTCTGCGGAGGTAAATGCGATTTCATGTGGATCTGTAACGACACTTTATGGTGATAACTTTGACCGCAGTCCGTACAAGAGTAAGGTCTCACGCCTTTGTGTACATTATCGTGTTCCATCAAATAGAATTTCGATTTGAATCGTTTTGGGCACTTTGGGCACTGTATTGGCCTCGGATTAGTATGCGAACATCGGATATGTTTCATGACGTCGGATTTACATACGAATTTAGCGTTACATAAAATACAGGTATACTGTTTAATTCCGAGATGAGTCTTCACGTGAACCATACACTTATCTTTACGTTCATAAAACTTGCAACACAATTTACAAGAATAGCCGTTTTGATTGTCCGATACAACATGTTCGACATTGTCATCCACACGAATCTCTTCTCCGTCGATCTTGAACAATTCTTCAGGATTTTGAGAAGCCTGCCATTTTTGCTCGAATTCCGCAGAGTCTTTCGATTTTGTCGAATTACCATTCTTAAGACTACTGCTGATAATGGTATTTATTATACTATTTACTTCTACACAACTTTGGCTCTGTAGAAGACCAACAATAGCTTTATCTACTAGACATGAACCTTGATCTGGAAATACCCGTGCTCGAACTGTGGCAACGTCGTCACTTTCCTTTTTACATAATTCTACAGTGAAACTAATATCTTCAATATCACTGTTTTGATTCCTGGATTCTTTCACGGAAACCTCAATGTTTGGAGAGTTTGATACAATAGTGAGAAGTTTATTTAATGCAGATGTTGGAATTTGAATAGTATGAGAATCTTGTTTTCCAATTTGCTTTTCAAGATTTGTATTTGAGCTGTTGCGTGAATTATTAACAGTTACTTCTGTGGCAGTATTGTTATGACTTCTAAGTCTGTTCGCGATTGGCATATCACTTGTTGTTTCATTGGTGGTAGTTGCTTCTGTACTCTGTCTGCTTCTAAGCCAACGTGTGGTTGTTTCTGAGCTTTCAATAGTCTGTACCTCTTCTGTAGCATTCTCATTCTGGTTTTGATCACTATTTTGATCTTTTGAAGTTTCCTCAGTACTTTTTGCTTGCTGCTGACTCCTTAAATTTCTTTGAGTTTTTGTAGCTGTCTTTGAAACACGTTCTACTTCTTTGACAGTCTTCTCACTTGGAGAATTTAAATTTTTATCAATATCATTGTTGTTATTATTTGTTGAAGTGCTTGGTGTTGTATCTTCAGTCTTTACATCAGCCTAGGAATAGATTGAAATGAAAATAGAAATGGGTACCAGAAATTTACTGATTTTATTGAAGCAGTGAATTTAATCTGGTATTTATGGTGTATGTTCATTGACATAGTTCAAAATATACTCAAAGAATTATTTAAATTTAATAATTATTATACTTTCATTTATTATAATTTTATTTGTACATATTTGAACCAAAATACCAAATGATGCTTCTCTTATGTAATTTGTATTTCAAATATTATAAGAAAATGAATAATATCATAATGAGCGGTAGAGCTATACATTAAATTGAATACAAACTTACAATTTCTGATAAGGGTGGTAGATTGTATCGATCGCGTAACACTTGTTGGGTGCGAAGACACTCCTCTTGGAAGTCACAAACGAATTCGAGCTTGCCCAGACACTGAACACAGATCGCCTTGGGCAGAGGATCCCTCTCATCTATCTGCGATTCAAACAAAATACCTAAATACTAAATATATATAATTTAAAAATCTTAATTGAAAATCTGATTCTGTTGAATTTTTAACTAATCTAAGAAATCTGGCAAAAGATAATTATACATTTTACTGTTAACCCTACCGCTCTGTACATAAACTGTTATTAGAATTATTACAATCTGGTACCCACTCCAATATCATACATCGTTTTCATTATTATTATTATGCAAGCTACAACATTTATAATAATTTATTAATACAGTACATTAACATAATTTTTACATAATTTTACAAAAGACATTACTAATTATGAAAATTACAAAATATGTTTCACTAAAATATAGTATATATTCTATAAAATATAGTATATAGTTATAAGTTAAAATTACAATGCATTTGACAAAGAACATAAAGTAAAATCATTTTTATAAAACATATAATTATACAGTTTATACATTAATATTTTATATGAATTTTAAAATCGGATAATTACATTAATACTTCTTTTTCAAAGAAATGGAATATACCAATTTCGTAACAAATACTGATAGTGACAGTATTGCTAACATTGTCGTAACATCATATATTCCTCCTTGAAACATACGTACAATGTGTAAAAGAAAACAGTTATTATTAATAAAACTATGAAAATCGTTTAAATTTACTGGAAAAGTATAAGATAACAAAGAAAGGAGATAACGTCTTTTTTTCTCATGCTGTTCTCCCTTCCGGCCATTTTTCTAACCCCCTCCTTTACAATGCAACTGGGGCCCGGACCCCATGGCACACCTTTTACTTGTACTTACCAAAATGTTGATTTTCGTATAAATCTTCAATCCCAAAAATCGTTTGGTGCCTTCTTCACCGAACACATCAATATATATACTTTCGCACTGGCCGCAAAGACGACAAATCTTCGCCTCTCCCTCCCCTAACTCCATTTTTGTTTACGTTGAAGGCTGCCTGAATACGCTTTCGACTACTTGATCGCACCGAAAATTTACCATGGACAATTGGTGCTAATTTATTTTTCTGGTCTATCCCCGAGCACCAGCCGCACGGCTCGGCTGTACCACGTTCCTCGAGCTCGACCTCGTCCCGGTGAAATAAACATAAACGATAAACAAAAGACAAAATTAAAACGCTAGCGTTACTACTTCCTTGCTGGCCTGGCACGGGGATGTAGCCGCGTTGGGCCAGACCAGCATACATTCACTTCCCCCCACACAGTTGTATGAATTTCAACCAATCGGTGATTTCTTTTTTGCATTATACGTCTGTTATTCGTTCAACGGGAGATCGTATTCGTCATCCGACAAGTTTCTGTTCGTTCTGCGCATATCGGCTTTGATTGGTTTAGTCAACCTCCGTAGCTAGTAGCAACGCGCATGTGCTTTTGCATTTTGTAGGACGCCACAGATATATACCCAGTGATTATTTACTTCGTATTTTTGTAGCACGTGTCACTAGAAAGACTGTGAAGCCCAAACATTTTTAAATTCCGAAATGCCAAAGTTTCAAAATCCTAATATTTTCAAAATTTATGATTCCTCTTCAGGTGAAAGTATTGAAATCTCGCTCGATCTTACTCGATCTTGATACCGAAGTCGAAGTTTCCAAGAGTCAGAATGAACCGTAAATTTCTCTCTTCTCGTTTATTTATTTATTTTGTCTACCGTGTATATGACTGACAGAATGAAAAGTGTGCTGTAGGAGAGCAATACTAATTGGTGGGGTGCATGCTGAAGTTAGTCGCGTGCGCAAACCGTGTATGATCTCGTGTTGAAAGGATGATACAATGTTCGCCAATAGATATCGTTGCCGCGCTTCTACTTAAAGCATCGTGACCGATATATCGACGATTATGATCGATAGCTAAGTTCCTTAGTAGACTTTCGTTCTAGTAACTCTGTTGTCATTGTAATTATCGTTATTGTTGTGTTATTAAAATTGTCATTGACTACTGTCTTAGAAATTGATAGGTAAGTGTAAGAATATCTTGTGGCATTTATAAATAAATCAGTTTGGATTTATAATGTCATGTGTTCGATTAGTTTTATTCTTTGCCACATGTAACGGCATGCAATTGGATATGTTATTTTACTTTATCTCGATTAAATTTAACATTTGGAAAATGGCTATACAGATAAAATAATGAAAGTAATCACATGGTTGTAAAATGATTTATTTACACGTAAAAAATATATTGCTTTTAATTCTTAATCGGTAGAAAAACAAGATTGACTATGTTTATGGCACGACACCTGGAACACATGTTTCGTGATTGAGTCTAAAACTATTTGAAATTGGATTTATTGTCTGATGGAAATGTTTGGTTATGTTTCAGAAAGATGCTTTCAATAATAAATAATTGATGGCAGTAACGATAAGCATTTATAAAACGACTCGAGAGAAACGACTGAAAATGTATAAAATTTATGAACGTTATAAAATAAGAGACACTTAAAATTTACAATAAACATAGTAATAAATATCTTTGTATTTTATTATATATTCAACATATAATATTAACTGCTGTAAGTATTATAGTTATGTAATTCTTTTTAAGAGTTTATAGATTCAATGAAAAAGAAATGGATGCTGCAACATTTGCTTTTGACTATACATAAAATTGGAAGTTGACATAGATGTGGCATATTTCCTTTTTTCATTGAGTTCTTCAATTATTAACTACTACTTTGAAATGCTTTTAATTTATGCATTATAGAAAGTAAAATTACATATTCAGATTTTTCATTGCATATTTTCAATTTTGATACAACAGGCATTATGTAAAGAATATAATTGAAAAATGAATACATTAAATGATTCTGTCATAATTTGTGATATGACTCCAAAGTCAAGTAAAAAGAAAACTCCATTAGGAACAAAAAAGCCACCAAAAAATCTGAAGAAAACCTTTTATGAAAGTCCTTTGAAACATATTCAATTAAGGTAACAAAAGATACTGAACAATTTTATTTACATAATCAGAATGGTTCATAATTTCTGTTTTCTTGATTACAGCAATAAAAGATGGAAACAGATGCAAAAAGAACAGAAACTAATAAGAGATGCTAGACAAATAAATAACAATAGAAAGAATTCCTTTTCTTTAATGAAAGATGTATCTTTGCAAGATAGCATAATTATTTTAAGTGATAATGAAAATGATTCAAGTAATCAAAAGGATCAAAGTAACTGTACAAAGACAAAGAAAAGGAAAAAATCTCTGGAGACATTAACAGAAGATAGAGAATGTTCTACATTTTTACATGATTCAAATAAATGTTTGTGTCAAAAAGACGCTGAAAGATGTCCAAAAAGAAGAAGAAGAAATTCTCCTTCATTACCTGATAATGATTCCTCTTGTCTTTTAATATCTGACACAGAAGATTCTGATGTAATATCAATTGATGTAGATAATGAAAACATAGGTAACGAAATTCATGTGTTTAAAAATTGTAATTAAATTTTATTGATTTTGTATTTTTACTACAATTTTTAATTTATTTAGCACCAGCATCGAATTCTATAAATCAAAATTCAGATGATATTATTGTAGTATGGTCGTCTAAAAATAATTCATGTACATCATCTAAAAATAATTCAGTAGATGAGAAATCTATAAATGACGAAGAAAATAAAATATTTATGGTAGATTGTACTCCAAATCCAGAAAACCTTAGTTATTTAGAATGTAATGAAGAATCAACATCTAATGAATGTGAGATAAATACTAAAAGAAGCAACGAAAAAAGTTCTAAAGAATGCTCCGAAAATAATACTGAAAAGATTAATGAAAAAAATTCAAAACAATGTAGTGAAGAAGATGAAGAAACAAGTGATGAGGAAGAAGAGCCTAAATATCTACCGTTCAGTAAACAAGGACTGAAATTACCTAGAGCTCATAACATAAGTAAAAAACTTTTAATAAAAAAGCCACAGAGGAAGAATACATTTCTAAATTATAGAAGGCATCTTACACGATCATCAAATAATAGAATACCGGTTATAGAACCATCTAGATCTGAACCAGTTAGTCTTGAATCGTCCAAACTCGAACCACCTAGTCTTGAACCATCTAGTTTTGAACCACCCAAACCTGAAGCATCTAGTTCTGAACCACCCAAACCTGAACCATCTATACCAAAACCATCTAATAAATTAAGAGAGATAATTGTTGATGGCAACAACGTAGCTATGGCGTATGATAATCTCCTTTTCTTAATAATTTCAATTAATATACGTATATAAGTAAATATACAATATCATTTTATTTTCTAGGCATAAAAATAATAGAAAATTTTCAGAAGAAGGAATAATATTAGTTACAAATTATTTCCAAAAAAGAGGTCATAGCGTAAAAGTATTTTTACCTCAATACAGGAGGTCAAAATTCACTCCATTACTTGAAGAATTATATAAAGAAGGAATAGTGGTTTTTACACCAAGTCGTAGAGTCGGTAGCAGATGCATAACTCCTTATGATGATCGGTAAAGATTCTTTTAATTGTTTGTACGATGTTCATTTAATTCTTATTACAAATAATATAAACCTACTATTCGTTCTCAGGTATATTTTACAGTATGCGACAGTGTCTGAAGGTATTATAATTTCTAACGATCAGTTTAGAGATTTGTACCAAGAAAAGCCGGAATGGCGCAATACAATCGAAAATCGTGTATTAGCACCAACATTTGTTGGAGATTATGTTATGTTTCCTGAAGATCCCTTAGGCAGAAATGGCCCAAATCTTGAACAGTTTTTGAAATTTTAAATGTAAAAAGATAACAAACTCATAATATAACTATTACTCACTTGGATTATGCAAATATGTTTTCATAATTTTTTTATAAACTATATTTTTTTAGTGTATAAATGTGTAAACATGTACATACATATATATTTGTTACTTAAGTGTTCAAAACATTTTTGTCAAATGTTTTGAATAATATTTAATTTCCTAAATAGTAAAAAAAATACTAACAAATATTTTTTATCCGTAAAACAAAAAATAATTTCAATATTAAAGTAATTAATACATTAGTGCATCTTTCATTTTTGTTATTTGTTGTACATAAATAAAGTGCTCGAGATATGTACAGCATCTTGCCTAAATGGTACATAGCTATAAAAAATATATATAATGTAAAATAATTAAACTAAAAATTTTGTTTAAAAATTACGGAAATCATATATTTATATTTTACACGTAAATATTTAGTAAATAATAAATTGTATGATTACAATTCTTTTTCATACTTTAATAATTTAAATAAAAATATTTAATTTTAAGTTAACAACACATAATGTTTATAAAAATAAAACTTTCTTTCTTACTAATGTAAATACAAATCAATACAAATGCATAAGAGCTAATTTATAAATACTGAGAAAGTGAAGATCACTTTTCTTTAAGAGGACTAAATTATCAATAAATATAATGTATATAAAGTTTATGTTTTTTAACTGCCAATATACCATTTTCAAAATCGAATCAATCATTTTTTGAGGACACAGAATCCCATGTAGGTTTCCAACACCACTTCCGAGATTTACGAATATTATCCATATTTTCTTGCGCAGTTTCACGAGCCAAACGTTGCATTGGATTGCTATCGTCCGAATTATAACTTGAATTCGATAATACTGTATCATGTTGAAATGCAGAAGTAACGCCTGCAGAAAGCAATATTTTATGTATTTTTGTGTTGCTTAACGGTACAAATTGTATATATAAAAAAAATAATTACTTGCTTTGGCGAATAACTTCTCTAATACATATTGATCATCTTCGGTTGAAGTAGAATGATCTGTTTCAGAACGTCCGAGACGTCGCCCAATCAAATACGAAATACGTTCACCTTCGAACAAAGCTGAAGCTACATGTTTGTCTGATCCAGAAGTTTTTCTATTCTTTTTATGTTTACGATGTATTTTATCCGATTTCAGTGCTGTATCCCCATTCTTGTTGCATAAAACTGTATCATTTCCTTTACCCGTTGAACTCACTGTATTTGAATTAGTAATTAGATTTTCTGGACTATTATTATTATTACTATTATTATTATTATTACTTGAAGTATCGTCTTTATTTTGTACTTCATTCTCTGGTGCACTAACTTGCATATTATGCTCAATACTGCTCGAAATATCATTTTGCTTAATATCGCTTCTATCTGTATTTTGATTTTCATGTGTGTTATGGACATCTACGTCAGTTTCACCCTCCTGTTTTGTTGAATCTTTTTCAGATATTTGCTGATTATTTTCTGAAGTGTTAGCGTTTTGCGTGGTGGATTTAGAGTTTACTGTATTTTGACTTATATTTTTACTAAGCGTGGCAGCCAATTGCCGCATTTTTTCAATTTTACTGGAAGAAAATTTAGTACTTCCTGGAGTCAACCTGGATTCTCGGAACAACTGATCAGATTCGCTAGAATGTCCATCAATGGATTCATTGAAATTAAAAAGTTCAACTAAATCGGAAGTTTTAAATAACCTACGTTGACGTGGATCTTCTAAAACTTTGTTGGAAAGCAGTACTTTAAATATTTGCCTATGATATATCTAAAACGAAATAATGCGAAACATGTATATTATATATCAAAATCAATAAAATCAATAAATCTACTCATCACTTTGCAGTATTTCCCAAATTGATTTACCTTCTCTTCAATGGTACCGGCAGTAATGAGTCTATAAATAGTGACGTTTTTACTTTGACCGATTCTCCATGCACGTTCTCTTGCTTGAGCATCGGTCGCTGGGTTCCAGTCTGGGTCATATATGATTACTCGATTTGCCCCAGTTAAATTTACTCCTAATCCTCCAACACGTGTTGTTAATAGAAAGACAAAATATGAAGAATCCTGCATAAAAGAAAAAGATATTACAAAATGACTTTAAACATCAGTAGACCAAATGTACTTTTGTTATCAACGTGCGTACGTCATTAAACAATCTAATTGTCTCCTGCCGCTGTGACATGGGGGTGGTTCCATCCATTCTTAAATAAGAATATTTTTCATGTTGTACCAGAGATTCTAAAATATGCATCATCTGCAAATTAAATTTCACTATTTGTAGTAGATTATGTAACATGATTACCATTCTACAAACAATGGTAAAAGTTACGTACTTGTCTTCCTTGAGTAAATAGCAATGCTCTGTGACCTTGTTTCTTCCAAATTTTAAGAAGAGATTGTACTACTATCATTTTGCCAGATCGTTTCCAATAGCCAAAAGTTTCTAGAGATTCTTCTGACATGTTTATGTCCTCATCGGAATCCTAAACACAATGCTAGTTAAAAATAATCGCGTTGTAGCATCTTATCAACTGTAATTAGTAAAACCTTACAAGTGGAGTTGAATAAACAAATAAATCAGGATGATTGCATATTTTTCTAAGCGCTGATAAGGCTATTAATAGGCGCGCTCTGTATCTTCCTGTTTCTACATACTTCTTTTCATGTAATACAAAAGAAACATCTTCGGAACATAAATATTTTTTATACAGCTTTTTTTGTTCCTCAGTTAAACTACAGAATAATACCTGAAGTTTAGAGAATACATTCGTTTAAAACTTTGATGAGTTTATGCAATTATAAATCATAAGAAAATATAATTTTGCGAACCTGTTCATTCTTTTCTGGTAAACTAACATGATGCTGAACATCCTGTTTAGTTCTTCTAAGCATGTACGGCGTGATAGCATCTCTGAGCATTGTTGCAACATGAAGTGCCGTAGCTTCCTGCAGAGGACTAGCATTTGCGTACCCTCCACGAGTAATAGGACCTGCACAGTGTTCTAAAAATGCAGGTAAAGTACCTAATTTTCCTGGTAGGATGAAATCAAAAAGAGACCATAGTTCTTTCAAGGAATTTTGCATTGGACTACCAGTTAGCAACAATCGATGTGGTGTCGAGAATTCTTTTACTGCTTTACTAACCTGCAGTAAGCAAACTATTGTTATTATTCGAATCCAAATTTTGTATATTATCTTTAAGTAATTGCTTCTAATAAATTTCAGATAAAGTACCTTCGCTTGAGGATTCCTTATTTTATGACCTTCATCAAGAATAACATAATGCCACTCAGCTGACACAAGTATTTGTTTATGATTAAGCATACTAGAATAAGAAGTAACTAATATGCCACCACATTGCAAGGAATGTATTAAATATTCTAGATCACCTATAAAATATTTGCTACTTTTAATATAGAAGTAATATAATTAAAAATTGCTAGTACGTTTATCTTTACCATTATAACTTCCAGATTGATGTAAGACAACTACTCTTAGAATAGGCCACCACTCATGAAAATGCTTTACCCACTGTTCCATTAAAGTAGCTGGACAAATGACTATGGTGGGTCCCAATCCTCTAAATCTGTAAAAACGTTAAATAAATGTATGAATCTTACAATAATCAATAAAGAAAAGATTAACAAAGGAGAAGGATATTAAACATTGCTTACCTTCCACCATCAGAGAGCAACTCACTACAATCCAAACCTGCAAGAAATGCAATAACTTGAACCGTTTTTCCCAATCCCATTTCATCTCCTAATAATCCCCCTTGATTGCGACAATGCAACTCCCAAAGCCACTGTACAGATACTTTTTGATATCTACAAATATTAAAAAAAAAAGATTAGCTTGTTGAAATGAGATATATTTGGTCTAATATTACTTTATTTATACCTATATAATTTTTTCCAAATGGACTGTGGAACTTTAAATAAATTATCTATTTTATGTAGTGATTCATTTTTTGAGAAACTACCTGTCTCCACTCTTTGTTTGTATATTTCTTCATTGCCATCATCTAAAACTAAAAATCAAATATTCTATTAATAGAAATGATGTCTCATCAATGGTAATAAATCTTAAATTAAATTTGAACATAATAAAATTTTGCACATACCTCTTTTAACATGAACAGATTTTATGGAAGATTTTTTTCTCTTGGATGATGGTACTTCATCTTCTATAAATTTTAAAATTTCTTAAACATCTTTGTAAAATAAATTTTAATTAGATTAATCTTAATTTTTACCTGAATCAATTTGTTCATCACTTGGAACATATTCACTTCCAGAATCATTTGTTACATCTATAGAATCTTTATTGTCTCTACTTTCAACTGTTTTATTATTAGTATTGTCTTTTGGAATGCTAGAAAAATTAGATATATTTTTTGGACGTTGATTTCCTTTAACTGCTTTATTAACTTCTGTAACTTTTGTACTTTGTATGTCATTATGAATACTATTATCTTTATCTTTATGCAAATGTTTAATTGTTTTATGCTCTGAAGGTATTTTTCTTTTAAGAGATTTACAGTTTGTTTCTTCAGAAATTGTGTTTGATACTTTTGAATTTTTAATAACAATCTTTTGATTTTTATTATTGGATGTCTTTGAGTTTTTTTTTAATTCTTGCCTTTGCCTGCCAAGTTCAGCTTGTTGGCGAAGGTACTTTTCAAGATCTAATAAACTAGATGTTCTATCACATGTTCTAAAAAATGAAATTTTAAATTTAATTTTTAGCACATTCATTTATGTTAACTTATTATTATGTGCATACATACTCATGATTTTCTGACGAATCAGATTGTTTTTTGATTGCTTCAAATGGTGTAATTTCTCCATTTAAAACTTGCTTTTCTAATTTTTGTTGTTTTAAAGAATCTGCAGTACTGCTTTCATTATTGACATCATCATTTAATGCTTCTGATTTCCTTTTTGTTTGTATATTTGTTTTTACAATATTTTCAATTTCTTTTGATGCTTCACATAGAACACTTTCCTCACTTCTTATAGACAAAACCTAATAACATTTTTTATTTATGATAATAATGGAAGAGCAATTAATAAACATTTTTATAAAAGGGGTCGAAAATACGTTCGTATAAATAATAATTAATAATTACAAATTCTGTCATCTTACCTTTTCTGATAAACATTCGTGAACTTCATTCACGTGTATCTGATTTAATCTTTCATTATCAGGTTCCAAATCTTGATCATCAGTATCCATATTTGCAATAAGTCAACGCTTTATATGAATGCATCAAATTCAGAAAGCAAAAGAAGAAAAGAATGATACGCTACATTTTAATTACTTTAACCACATTTTAATCTTGTACACTATTATCATTATTAAAATATTCTTATATGAATCAATGTTTACCAATTACATATTATTTACTTTGTTAATCATAATACAATATAGCACACACACTTTTATCTTGCTCAATATATGCAGAAAAATAAAATGTTATCTAAATTCTTTGTGTATTTTAAAATATTATTAGATTGCACTAAAGCGCATCATCTTTTGTGACAGCGATGTGCAGATTAAAATCTCATGGACACCGGCATGCGACTCTTATTATTTTTATACTATAGCCTACTTTTCATTGTCAATGCAATAACATTCAAAAATTTGAAAATTTAGAAAATTAGGAATTTCGAAATTAAGAAATTTGAGAATTTGGGAATTCGAAAATTGAAAATTTGGAAAATTTGCATATATTATAGTTGTGTACATTTTAACTTGAACGAAGAGAGCGAAACACAAAACCTTCGATAGCTCAGTTGGTAGAGCGGTGGACTGTAGTTGGTACGTAAATTAAATGGACATCCATAGGTCGCTGGTTCAAATCCGGCTCGAAGGAAATTTTTGTATTTTCAATTTTTTTAACTAAAGAGTTTCTAATTCTTGCAACAATTATTTTCTCACTAGATTATACATTTCTATATCATTATTATTGATTGCATAATTCAATGAACAAATGATGTGATATTTGATATACAATATGTATAATTATAAGGAGATCTAAGGGTATTTACTGATGAGATGTGTAGACAACTTTTTTGTAAAAAGTAATTAATTATTTTATAAAGTATCTAAGAAAATAATGAATTATAATTGAACCTATAAAGTACTTGTGTAACTATTCATAGTATAACATTGTAAAAGAAAACAAAAATTATTTTTGTTTCGACCGTGACAGGACTCGAACCTGCAATCTTCGGATCCGAAGTCCGACGCCTTATCCATTAGGCCACACGGTCAGTTGTACACCTTCTCCAAAATTTTCTCTATCATGATACTTCTCGTAACATATTATATTATAATACGAAACAATATTCCGTATATTTTATTTCAATCATATTAGAAATGTAAAAAAATTAATATTAGAACCATTTTTCTCTCATAATACACATATATTCTCATAGCACTTAATAATGAATAGATGCGTGCTATTTTTTTATCGAAATATATACTATATCATGATTTACAATTTATAGTTTTTACTATACAATACAAGCCATAATATTTTATTTGCACGATATTCTACAAGTGCAAGTATGTATTTTGTTTTTTAATCTTCAATTTGAAGCTAAACTCTGTTAGATGGCGTTAAACGACCAAAATAAATTTGTTCCTTCGAGAGTGATGGAGTAGCGAATATTCCGAAGTTTGTTTAAAAAATTCATACATGCAAATAAAGTCGCATAAAAATTAAAGTGGTAATAAAATAAAAATTCAAAACAAAAATGTCAAATTTCCAAACTCAACTTACATACGCTTTAGGAAACAGAATAAAGGTTCTTCCCAAATTAAAAAAAGTATTTCTTCGTCCTTTAATACAAAGTAAGTTCACTTTATATATTGTATCTTAAAAACCATAATGATTTATTATTTTGTTTCCACTTACAGTTGCTGTAAAAGCAATAAATCAAGAATACATTGAGAATGGAGTATTAGATAGGATAAGTCAAAAGTATAATGTACCAGAAGAAACAGTGGATGAATATTATTCAGTCATTTTTACAATTTTAAAAATTCACCTAGGTTCATTATCTCAAAATATTAAACCTGCAGAATTTAAGCAAGTATTGGAGGAGCTAAAGTATGTATTACGTTGGATGTATACAGTGTTCTATTAGATTTAATTTTGTAATATATAACAATGCATTATTTGTAGATTATCATCAGAATGCATTGATGATTTTTCAACAGTTGTATATGGTCAAAAACGTACAGAGTTAATATCAGGACTGATAGAAAAGACAAAGTTTTATCCATATATAGTTTCCTGTAAATGGCGTGTAGACATTACTATTTCCTCTAGGTAATTTTGATCTATGATGTATGCTATATATTATTTTGTTATGTAGTTTAATATAAAATGTAGATGATGGATTCTCCCCTATACTTTTGTTATCCAAAGGAAATCTATATTATACATAAGTGTATTTAATTTTTTGTATACTTTTAGCATGTTAAATAGGGTTTTGGAACCACATATTGTTATGGAATGGACATTTAACAATGGAAAACGTCAAATATTTGAATTATCTCTATCAAAGTTTCATCAACTTCGACATGCTGTAGCAACTATACTTATGGAAATGCAAAAAGTTGAACAACAGTGTATCTCAAAAAATATCATGTGCAGTTGATAATTATATACAGGTTAATAACACTGTTTTTTGATACAGTATCATTGTAAAAATAATCATATATGTAACATAGAAAATATTTTTTATAATAGAAGTAGAATTGTAAATAATAATAAAAATAATAATCTATAAAGTAATGCAAAATAAATTATTTTATAATGTTTCACCCTATAGTTTTTAAGTTTTATTGATATGAAAATATTTTTAGACAAACTTTTAATCAATGTTTGAGCAACATATGATATTTAAGTACAAAATGTTCCAATTTTAACACCTAGAGTGCGCAATATCATATGCACTGTATTAGTGCATCCGTTTTGTAAGGTAAAGGAAGAAGACGTTTTCACAAAAATGACGTCTTTATTAAAAAACTGTTGGAGATTATCACGAAGTTTGCCTGTCACCATACCGAAGTGTAAATAAATTTGTATACTAATTCTTTAATTTTTACATTTTTGTATTATGTAATGAATTATAAACTAAATTGATAGGTTATCCAAAACTTCTTCCTTCAATAAGAACTAGCACCACAGACAGCGAGAAGATAGAAAACCGACGTACGTAAAGTTATTATTTATCACGTATGTAATAAATATTTAATATATTGTGTGATAGTAACAAAACAATGACAATTTTATCTTCTTATATTTTTTAGCAGTTTTCATAGTGAAAGTACATCACTTGTATTTGTACATTGTAGAAAGATTTTATAAGGTATTCTTAAATGAATTTGTTAATTTTAATTACAGCAACAATACGTAAAATTACAACAGATGTAGAACAATTAAAAGATTTTGGTCGTTATGTCGCTGAATGTTTACCAAAATATGTACAGAAGGTACAAATAGCAGCTGGTGATGAACTTGAGATATTAGTTTGTCCAGATGGGATTATTCCAACATTATCATTTTTAAAGAATCATCACAATGCTCAATTTGTCAATTTATCAGATATTACTGCAGTTGATGTTCCTAGCCGTACATACAGATTTGAAGTAATGTTTTATATAATTTACTTTAAATACAAATACTTTTATATTTCATGTAAGAAATGTTCTATATCTTGTCATTTTTAGCTTGTCTACATTCTCCTGTCATTGAGATTTAATACTCGTATTAGAGTAAAATCATATACAGATGAACTAACACCTGTACCAACAGCAGAACATGTATTTGATGCTGCTAACTGGTATGAGAGAGAGATATGGGATATGTTTGGTGTATTCTTTGTTAATCATTCGGATCTTCGTAGAATTCTTACAGATTATGGTTTTGAAGGACATCCATTAAGAAAAGATTTCCCTCTAAGTGGTTATGTCGAGGTAATTGATTAGTGGTCTTTTTCTATTCCTATGAATTATTTTTTCAAATATATTTAGCAGATAATTAACAAGAGTGTTTTTTTATGTCTAGGTACGATATGATGATGAAATGAAGAGAGTTGTGTGTGAACCATTAGAATTGGCACAAGAATTTCGTAAATTTGATTTATCTGCTCCATGGGAACAGTTTCCCAAATTCCGAGATGCTGGAGCTCCTTCTGAAGAAGTACCCAAAGTTAAATAAATTATAATAGTGAAATAAATTTTATAGTATTAAACAAGATTTATCTCTACAAATTTTACACCTAAAAGAGAAACACAAAAATATAAATGAAGGGGTTAAATATTGACCTTTATTTTGTAGTTTATTTAGCAAAATAGGTAACAGATAATATTATTGTTTATCCCCATAAATAAAACTAATATCAAATAACAATTTATTTAATTTGTTCAATGATACTGATAATATAATTTTATTTATTTTGTTATAAAAAAAGCACATATACGTGTTTTGTATTATTTATTTTACATACGGCATGATATTATAAACGTAATTCATTAATTACAAAGTGCTTATATTTTATTTTTTAAGGCATATTTTTCGGTGAATTATAAACAAATTGAATCGATAACAAAATTGACTGATCCTATCTTTAATGTTTGTGTGTATATATAACAAGGAGAAATACTCAATTTTTTTACAATTGTATACATATATTCTAAGAAAATTGTTCGTGTACTAAATTATATTATTGCATCTTTTTTTAATTACAATAGCACCAACAGCTAGTGCATCATTAAACTAAGTACTTACTCTTTCATGTATGATGTCTTTTAGTACCAATGAAAATTTATTTCCAAAGAATAATTGTTGTCCATGTGTAAGGCAAGATACTTCCAACTTTTGAGAAAAGAGAAATTTTCACATTTCATAAAAATATATATTTTGAAAATTGTTTTCTCGTTAATCCACCCGGAAATACGTGTGCGTGGATCGTATATAACATCATCACAGTGCCAGTGGTATATATGTACATACATAACATTCATTCTAACATCACAGTATTTCATAATTATATTCTTATATAGACTTCAATACACGCTCTATAGATGTAATAATTGTATCCTAAGATAATCATACGACCAAACACTTGTCTTTCGTAAAATACTCAATTCCAATAACCGGATACAAGGTTGAATTGACAGTGAATATGATACCGGGTGAAATCATTATTTGAGACACCCCTTCCAACTTTTTAGTGAAACTTCTGTGCGAAGAAGATTGAATAGAGGATTAATCAAATCTTCAAATTTGTAAGTTTTTAAATTCCTAAATTTTCAAATTCTTTTACCCCACCTACTGAAGAAGTTTCACTTTCAACGCTCACGATGAGCAGTTCTTTTATTAAAATAATAATAGAAGTACTAAAATTTTTGGGTTACGACGTCCCCTCGAAGCGGTGCTCTGGGCCATCACACACTTCGCCCGTAAATTTCGCCGATATTGACCGGAGACACTATAATTTTTCAATTGAACTTTCCTTCTCTAAACTGTCCTGTTTCTTTCTAATAAACGGAACAAATCCCCACAAAGACGCTCCTACTACTAAAATGATTCCTAAGATGCTAAAAATCGGACCGTAGCTCCCGATCTGTTCAAACACGATACCACAAATAGGTGGACCAATGAGCTGTATGATTCCATTAACGAACAACGAAATCCCATAAGAGGAAGTTAACTTCTCAGTTCCTAACATGTCAGCCATTATAACCGCGGTGATACCGACATATATACCGGAAGCTAAACCAAAAACGCCACAATAAACCGACAACATACTGTAGGTAGTTGCTATAGGCAAAAGAGCTAAGGAGATTCCAGAGACGAGCAATCCTCCAACGAAGTACCAGTGCTTTGGCATTATTGAGACATCGGATAGAGCTGAACCCCCGATACGTCCTATTAAATCTAGAATTGAAACGGTCGAAAGAAGAAGGGAAGACATGTTTTTGTCGAAGCCTAATGAAATCGCGTACGCTGGCAACAGTATAACGAAGTTGGTGTAACTAACAGCGTTGGTAGAATTCGAGATTAATATAACCAAGTAAATCGGGTCTTTGAGTAAGCTGAAATCGAAGAATTTGTTCCCTAACTTCTCTTCGTGCTTGCTCGTTTCGTCGTTGGCCTTCCTGGTGAACGTGCTCGATATCGCGTTCAAGGTCAACGTGGACGCTCTTTCTGGATGCAAAGCGGACAACGTGCTCCCGTGATACGGCGTGCTAACGTAATTGAACGACGACGTGCTGGGAGACTGGAAGGGTGATCTCTGGCGCTTGAACAATCTGTTGGCATCGGCACCACGTTCTGGAACAGCGTGCAGCGCTGGAGTACTATGCATCTGGCCAGCTATCTCTCGTCCTGTTGGCATGCTGATCTTCCTGGTTCTCCCTTGAACCGGCGTGTTCTTGTAATATTCTAACGCAACGCTGGACGCACTCTTTGGTACTATGGGTGCAGCCTTCTCGTTCGAATTCGAGGAAGAAACAACCTGTTTCGGTTGCTTCTCGTCTTCGGGACTAGTTACCGTGATTGATGCGGCTTCTAAATCGTCGTCGTTCGACTTGTTTGTTCGTGATGCCGGCACCATGTGCTTTTCCACCGGTTCGTACAAAAGAGCACTCGCCCATACATTTAAGGTGACAGCACCCATTATTAATACTGCACCTCTGTAAAAAAGTAAAATCAATTTTAGCGTTTCATTCGGTTCATCGAGACGATTGATATGGGCTTACAATATTGTCATCAGGGTATTCCGTGACTGTTGAGATAAGAAATCGAAAACAAACGTTAGTGGAACACAGCGTGGCTTCAGGGACGGCTTAACAGTAAAATATGATAAAGGGTGAAACCATTTTTTTGGCGCACACTTCTTAATTTTTTAAGCGAAATTTATGTAAGTGATTGCAGTGAATATGGGACAACCTTAAGAAATTTTGTTTTCTAAAGTAGACATGACTGATCAACGAAAATTTCCAAATCTCCAAATTAAAAAATTTTTAATAATCTGGAAGCGAGTCCGCATAAGGCCTGAAGAGGCACTTGGTCATGTCTATTATAAGGCACTTATCTTTCCCATACTCACAGAAGTTTCACTTCTAACAACGGCGCCCCGGGCTTTGCCCGTATATTCCGCCAACGTTGTGTGGCTTCAAAGTCAATTACATAAAAATAAGCGCTTGAACGTTGATTTTGCTAACCCTTACTAAATATATTATTTAAAAAAAATGTTATACTTAAACTATATCGTCAGTATAATTATGTCAATATGGATTGGAATAGGAAATACTTTCAAATACATATAATGACGAAATGAAAACAATTCAAAAGATAATAAATACAAGCGTTTATAAAAAACGCTTTATTTTTTATATTGCTTGCATATCCCTTACATAATTGAAACATGTTATAAAGTACCATGTTTCATGGCATATAAATTATAAAAAAATGAAATATAAAGGTTATTTTTAAGAATTACAAGTTCAGAAATATAATTTGATAATGCTACTTAAAAAAGATCATGTATCACAGATGTTACCAGTTCATTGACAATAACATACTTTTGATTTTTACAGTCACATAATTTTCATAATACTGGATCACATATTGTACATATTATCACAGACAAATCATTACAAATAAAGTCTTATATATTCCCAGATATATGAGACTTATCCTAATGAAGATTTTAATTGAATGACTCAATTGAATTCATTGGATATTACACAGGTGTTTCATAGTCTGGACCGAAGATTCGTATTCCAATTGGAACAGACTATGACATACCCAGTTTGTGCGTCAATCTGAAACTTTACGATTCAAACATGAATAAACAGTAGGTAATTCCGATGCGTTCGTTTAAAACATTAACTCAAAGTATTAATACGAAATAGTATTTGAACATTTCTTCGAACATTAACGTTACTGGTATTTACGCAAAAAAAGAAATTATCAAGGATGAAACGTGCATCCCTTTCTCGCTTAATATAGACGATGAAAATGATATTTTTAGCATGTGTTTCAGATCGCGTACAATATTCTGCGGTACGATAGAAGTTCATCTTCTTCGAAATTGCATTTTGTCCCTGTCTTCATCCATGGAACACATTTTTCTGTAACAAAAGAAAAAAATAAAGGGACGCTTAGACGAGCACAAAGTTAAATTTTACTTGAGCGATAATACTACAAGTCATAACGGAAGTGTGTTTGATTTGTTACGTATAAAGATTCCACATTAGGCAAGTAAACATTACATGTTTGATACACGACGCGTGCAAACTCAATTATTATAAAGACTATAAATTGTCGTTGCGAAAAATCATTTCGATACAACACTTGTCTTTCGTCACTGCAAAAGAAAACTTTGAGAATTAAATACTGATAAAACACGATATTGAAGACTGACTTACATTAGGCGCAACGCTGACCTATTAGTCAACCAAACCGTACGACAACATTGTATGCAAACATTGCATATCGTTGAAACTAAGAAAAAAGAAAGAATTGTATTCGTGTGTGTGTGTGGTGTAAACATTGATGTAACTAGAATTTTTGTCTAAGAGTAAACCAAGTTCAACTTTTACAACTTCATCAGACATGATGAAATAACTTTTAAAGTTGTAACTTTCCTACGTTTCACACGTTCTTTATGCTACATGTGACACATTTTGAGTAAAGGTCTACCCTGGTATCTAGTTACACCAATGTGTATAAACCAAGGACATTAGTAGAAATCGATTAAATAATAATAAAAGTAAACAAATATTTTGTTACATGTCAGCTATCACAGCGTTCAATAAACAAATTGAAGCGGATAACGAATTGGAGTTATCTTAATTCCTTTTTCTAGTTACGACATACTAACACACGACACGTGAGCATCACGCATTTGTCACATATACTTTGAACGTCAAAACGTACGTTTCCGCAGTTCTCACGCGCGTGGTTGATTATGTATGCACATACAAACAAAACGGGACGTGCATATAATTTCTTTTAACTAAACTTTTTTGTTAGTTCAGCAATTCGTTTTCAAAGAGACAAAATAAAATATTGCTTTCGTGTACATATACGCATGTATTTCGAATAAACGTTTACACTTTTATTCTAAATAATGGTATGTACTTTCATTTCGATAGTTTAATTACGCAAAAATAGAACGGATTAAAGGGCAGTGAAATCTTGCTATATGGCTCTTTTCTACATATGAACGAGTTCTGGTTATTTAGCCCATTCTATAATTTTGTCAGTTTCTACAAACCTGTGTAGGGCCATATAGCGAGACTGTACTGTGTCGTTTACACTGACGATAACCGGAGGGTATCGCAACTTGACGGTGGAAGGATTGTATCCAAACTTTAAATAACCACCCGGGAACTCGTCTCTATCATCGTGGAGAAAAATCATCACAGTTCAATATATCATGTAATCAGGTTTACTCGTTCCTTTTATATTGTGGTCTCGGCGTAGTTGCGTCTATTTTAAAATCAAGCGTTAAAATACAATTGTTGATATATTGTGAGAGAACGTTGTACAACTCTGTATAATAAGTATGAAAATGTAAAAAGACTATGTTTAACGAAAACGGATTCTTACCTAAAACAATTCAGAAGCATCAAAAATGTTATTTGCGGATGAAGACTTCTCGAGTTAATGTGAAATTGTTTCTGCTTATAATATTAATGTTAATTGGTAATGTTTCTTCGACACCCGATACGATCATCAACATACGATACACACTTCTTTACACATGAATATTCATACATTACCGTACGAGTGTCGAAGAGTTAAATTTCGTTATCTTGAATGATAACACACGTTTGATAGAGAAGCTGTAAAACAGCTATAGAAATTGTAATCGCCATGTACATAAATGTACACGCGTGATTTATCTCGGCATCGTGTGAAAGGAATTCTGCACATGCATGATCAATCATAGTCAAATTTAATAAATTGTAATAATGATTTATAAATACTCACCAGAAATAATCTTCACAAAATATACAAACTTTCTACGACAATAACACTTTATTTACAGATCTTCACGAGAACGAGAAGATGCACGTGATAATACACAAAATCTTGTACTTTTTAAAACACATTCAATATCACAAATTGCACAAAAATTAGAGAGAATTACAGATATATTAAATTTTGTTGAAATCAAATAAAATCAATATACTAAAGCATATCTTAATTTATTATTTTAGTTATGTAATTAAAAACAGAAGCTAAATATAAAGATATGAAAATAAATATTATTAAATAAACCAAAACAAAAATTTAATTTTTAATTTCAATTATTTATCATAGATTTTTAGTTTAATTTTTTTTTGATAATTACGAATTCATTTTGTAAGAAATAAAGCCACACCTATTTATTCAAAGACAGAATTAAAAGGACATACCTGTAACCATATTCTCGTAGTAGAATTCCTAGGATAGGTGGAAGGAAAATTGAACCTAATGCACTACCAGATATACACAGTCCATTTGCAAGTCCACGTAGTCGTACAAAGTAAGATGTTACAATATACACAGTTGGAGGGAAAGCCAAACCAGCTCCTATTCCAACCAAGACACCGTAGCTAAAGATAGAAGAAATAATTAGCTTATATGTTTATATTTAAAGAGATATAATATTTCCATATTTGATATTTCTATTATTACCTAACACACAGGAAGGCCACAGAATTTGCAAAATAACTTAGCATCATTCCTGCAGCTGCAAATGTTCCTCCTAATAGAGTTACTGTTCGATAAGAATATTTAACTGATAATATACTGGAGAGAGGCCCTGCAATATAATTCACAATATAATTCAAATTTAATTGTAAATAACAATTTTATTTTAAAGATACTAATATACAAAATTATGTTTTACCAAGTGAACTGTATAGAAAATAACATAAGGCTGGTATCCATGCAGCTGCAGCAGGTGATGCATCAAAAACTTCAAGAAATTCAACAAAAAGAACACCAAAAGATTTCACTGTTCCTGGGATAAGTAGATTGACCATAACAGATGCTAATAGCACAAGCCAGCCCCATCCTCCATCTGGTGGAACTAAGTCTTCTTCTGCTGTTACCTTTTTAACTAAAACATAATATATTACTTGTAGTAAATTTTGTTGGCATAGATAATGTAACACATTTATCTTTGTTACATCCGCATATTTCACAATGAAATAATAATTTAAATTGTAAAAATACTACATATTATATTATGTTCACATTATCACTTTTATCTCTCGAGTGCACTTAAATGTCAGAGATAAACACTGGACTTTTTATTTGGAAGCACATTAAAAATAATTTTTAAACAAAAAAATCTTTGATTAATAGTTTCTAAAAATAACATTTTATAAATACTACGATTTAAAACTTATAAATAATTTTTAATACTAAAAAGTAATTTTTACTATTTTTCTTTTATTTTATATATATTCAGATTGATCTCTTTTTCAATCTCACCAACTTTTAATTATTCAAAGTTTAAATTTTAAACAAAAACTAAATCTGCACATTAACATTTTATGTAAATGTTATAGCAGAGTGATCATGAACTATGATCAGCAGACACTGATCCAGAGCAGAATAATTGAAGTTAAAAATTGGGCTATTTTGAACATAATTTATAGTTACAAAATAATAAATTAAAAATAATTAAAATAAATAAAATTAATTTTTTTTATGTGCAGTTTGAGTTACTAATGCAATTTTTATGTTCTTAAGTATTATTAATTGTTTAAAAAAATTGAACATAAATAAAAAATTCTTTATCAAATGTTTTTCTTTCTGCCATCAACGTCTGAAAACCTTGCATTCAACAAAATCTTAAATACAAACATAAACGTCGCGTTGTTCTTTAAAAAAAAAATAAATGAATGAATGTCTTACCTTGTTTATTGGTCCCATTGAAGTTACTTTTCTTCTCATTTTCCGTATGTTGTGACACAAGCCTGTAATCCCCTTTTTTGTTCTTGTTTGCTCCAAACTTGATGTTAATTCCATTGTCTTGATCTTGGACTCGTTGCATTGTCATCGACCTTTTCTTTTTCACGTTTACACTCGCGCGCGCGCGCGCTTACACATGCACCCCGTATATAATTATACAAAGTAAAAGCAATCGTGCTGTTGCGAAGAAAAACCCAATGCACGATAACGATTCGTGTGTGAATTAATAAATGCAATGTAAAGACAAGCGAGGAACAGCTAGCCGATATCCAGCGAAGGATTGCAACATAAAATAGATATATATATGTATATATCGTGAGCTACGACTGCACCAGTATCAATGTTCACAAACTGCAGGATCAGCAGTCGTGTCCTCCTCAGCGATTGCCTCGGACTTCATCAATTTGAATCTAATGCCGTTTACACCTACGTTACTGTGGCTTTTTCTACTCCTTTGATAAGGCAGGCCCCGTGAATCGGTCATAGACCTTCCGCGCGTTAACGATTTTCTTCGAAAAAGGGAAAAATATCTACGATGTAAATGACCCGACGACGTCACGAACTGCAGCCCGCAGCGCGTTGATGTGAGCAATTTCACTGGGCCAACACCTCCGCCCGTTCCTCTTGATTTCGACGCTTTGTCAAATTGCATAGAGCACGTGAACAATGGCATGTATGCACACGAAATGCTTATACGCGATGGCTTGCTGTCATCCCGAGTAAAAACCCTCACGAATACGCCCCTTCAAACCAGATAACAACCACACGACTTGCCTGTCACGGAACGACTGATCAGCTGTGTATTACGCAGACCCGTTTACCACTACTTCGAGTCCTGTTCCCCACTACGCCCACGTCCTTCCCTCCAGCATTCTACGGTTCCCCACTCTTTCTTTTTTCAATGGTGTCCTCTCTATCTCTCTTTCCTTTGTCTAGCCATCCTACTCTATTACCTTCTATTTCAGCGATTCTCAACCCTTTCCACAACCTTGGATTGCCAAAATCAAACTTTAAACATTACAGTGCCATCAAGCATGGCGTCAGTGTATAATGACAAGCATGGCAGTCTTCTCTAGGGAAAATGGCGGCGCGAGAAAAAGAAGCTTCACTACTCGTTGGATTTTGATTGGAAAATTAAAAATTTACAAACTGCCAAACTAAGAAATATAAGGGTTCGAGAACTTTATGATTTTAAAATTAGAAAAGCTACCGATTTGAAGATTTAGAAATATACGAATTTGAAATTTGGAAATTTCAAATTTGAAAATATCAAATCTAGAAATTCAAAATTAAGGACCTAAAAATTAAAAAGTTTGTGACTTTGAAAACTTCCCTAGTTACGCCAATGTGTATCCACCTCCTCGACGCGCAACGCTTATTGAGAACCGCTGTTCTATTGCACGCGTAGAAAGAGGACGAAGGAATAAGGAGAATGGAAAATTTATGACAAACACAATGGCACGAAGCAGGGGACCGATTTCTGTGTGGCTGAACGCCATACGAATTTGATATTTGTCGCGCACAACGGCGTCCCACTTTAGAATAGAGAAATCGAGGTAGGAAAAACAACATGAACACCGATAAGCCTCGTGGTGCGATTATATCGAATGGCAATCACGAAAAATGTTTACTATCGCCACAAGGGATCCCAGCTTTGAGCTTATCGCGAAAAGGTAAATTTCGAAGCGACTCATCGGTAAGTATACTCACCTCTTGAAATATGGTATTAACTAACCATCCTTTTCGAACATCCCAGAACTAATTTATGACGTTCTAAATAATCGATTTAGTCTATGAGAGGTTTCAGAAAGATAAAAAAATTATTCATTTCTTTTCTATCTCTCCGACACAACATATCAACGTTGTAAATATCTTTGGAACAAGTATACGGAATTTGAAAATTTCCAAATCCCTAAATTTGAAGATTTGAAATTTCTATGGGTGTCCGTGGGCTTCGATGGGTTCTCGACCTCCCCTTTAAGGCTCTACCTGAGGTATTAATAGTATGAAGGTGACTATACTGAAAAGTTATATTGAGCTGTAAGATCCTTTGAATATTCTATATACATTGTAAATATATAAATAGTAATAAAATTTACTTGATTATCAATGCATAACTTTCTAATAAAAAATATGTTTTATGTGAAATATTTAAATGTATTGCATCAAGCATTTTTGAGGCGACTCATGTGAAACAAGAAACGACCAACAGAAATCCACGCAAACAGTTTTGATGCAGTGTCACTGCACAACTATGTGGCGGAGAGATTCTATCGTTTCAGTCATATCGCGGATTCATTGTACCATGTGTTTGTCAGAGAAACCATTATGCGTACTTTTGACGATGAGTGTTCGACGAATTGTGACGAAACATTTGCGATAGAATGAAAACGATAATTAATCCTTTTTCTCTCCACTAAATGATAATCAAATTACTTTCTGGTCACAACATATTATTATAATTTTTTCGATCAGAATTTTTGAAAGTAAAACTGATTCCAAACAAAGATGCAGTATCAATTTATCAGTGATCCAAATAATTTGATGAGAACAAGCTTTCGAAATTATCGTCGAATCGTTAGATTTTTAAAACGCTTTCTCAATCAAGTCAGATGTTCTACATTTTTGTTTTTCGAGTACACACTGAATTGAACACTTCATTTTTATCACTCGTATGGAATGTTTACGTGATAATCGACACATCCTTCATACCGATGTAACAGATCTATATTCTGAATCTACAGAATTACGATAAGCATATTTGAGGTATTCCATATACGAGAAAACACGGAATATATATAATTTTAATTTATAGGGTAATATTACATTTCGCGGTAAATTCAAACATGATAAAAACCATCCATAAAGATGGCTATTGATTTCGTCGAATAGTCTGATTAACTGAACAAAGGAAAAAAATACTCAGTAGGAAAACACGTGTTTATCTAGTCTAGAGAAGAAATTAACCTCTTTATATGAAGGATATTTGATCATACGTAGTTGTGAAAAGTCGTGGACAATATAACAAGGTAATTGCTGTGCATCGCAAATTAACTTGAAACGTGCAATTGACAGCAGTAACTACACGCATGACTCAGTCTATATTTGTTCTTATTAAGCATCAATTGGTGTTGTGATGACAGTTATAAGAAGGATGATGCACAAGTCACCGAACCGGCTTACTTCTCGAATTTACGCGTGCACGCAGAGTATCCATATTAATCGAACCTGAGTTTTATTCTTGGAAATCATGCTTCGAGAATGTGTATAATCCCGCTACGGATAGAGATACAAGAATGCGTGTAAATATTTGAACGGACAATCACAGCTATGAGGAAACTACAATGCCTTCGTGCTTTAATATTTCTTATTGTATTATAGTGATCGCTCACGCTACGCAAAAAGAGATATTCTCGCGAAAACGTTGGACAATAATCGTTACATGATGCAACCGAACCATTAAACATGTTAATAAATAAATTCATTTAGTTAATAGTATGATTTTTTTGTACATATCAGCGGTTACGATTTTGCACTAACTGTCTCTCGTTTAATTATATTTTTTGCGGAAATTGTTCGTACAAAATATTCGTAGACTATGAAAGATAAGACTATTCGATGAAAACTATGAAATTGTTATGATGATATATGACTTTATCTAATTATTTAAATATTGTTGTGGCGTTTGAAAGAACGATATTTATCAATAAAAGGTGATATCTCCAGCTTCCCTTTCCCTCCCGCCGGTCATTGCGTTAGTACGTTGTTGATGGCGTAATGAGTTCGAGTTAAAACAAGATGTACAAATAGAAATGCTTCTGTCAACACTGTAAATTGCCACTGAAATACTTCATTTGAGACAAGTATTCATGTCAACAAAAATATTTGTTGCTTCAATCACGCACGTCGTATTGCAGCAAATTGCAACTAGCAAAACTTAATTGCTAAATTGGATGGATACATGTATAGTCTTGTTTTCAGAAAATCAAGAACTGATTAATGTTGAAAGAATACTCAACAGCAATGAGAAGATATTTTGTGATATGATTTTGTGAAATTTGGATAATAATATTATGATCTGTAAATGAACATTTTAATTTAAACAACTTAGTTAAATATATTTATTTCTGCCATAAAAGAAAATATGACATAGCAAAGTATGTCTACATAAAGCTCTAAATATATTTTAAGGTACAATGTTTCCAATATAATCACAGTTCATAGTTTGTGAAACTTTTAAATATGAAGTATTTAGTGGCTATTAATAATTAGCACTACTCTTCACAGTTGCTTAGAAGATCAAAATCATGCTTTATTTGGAGAGCTATCTTTCTTTTCTTTTGACTTTTGCTTTTGTTTTATATTGTAATCTGACAAAGCAGCCTTAATTGCATCTTCTGCAAGCACTACAATATATAAAACAAAAGGTTAGGCACTATACTTATTTTAATCAGGAATAATTATATTGAAAGGTGCAATTAGATAACTGCAAAAATTACAATCAAGAAATATGGTTCATATTTTCTTTACTTTCATTTGAATCTACTAAACTGCATAAAACTATCTTAAAACAGTTCTTAAAAATGTAAACTTATATCTAATATCGTTAATGTAACAAGAAACTCAACATATCTTAACAAAACATATTACTTACTCGAACAGTGCAGCTTGACAGGTGGTAAGCACAATTCTTTAGCAATGTCAGTATTTTTTAATGCCAAAGCTTCATCTACCTGTAAAATATATCAATACATTGTACATTTCATGAATAAAATTATAAGAAAGTATAATAGTACTTACAGTCTTTCCTTTAACCCATTCTGTAGCTAACGAGCTAGAAGCAATAGCAGAACCACATCCAAAAGTTTTGAATTTTGCATCTATGATCTTTCCTTTCTCGTCAACTTTAATCTGAAGCTTCATTACATCACCACAGGCAGGAGCACCTACAATGCCTGTACCTACTTGATTATCATCTTTATCTAAAGATCCTACATTCCTTGGATTCTCATAATGATCTATTACCTGCAAAATAGTAACAATAATATAATAAAAGTAACATGTCAAGATCTACAAGATATATGAAAATTGCTAAATATAGAAGATGTGACATATAACCTAATATTACCGGAAAACGCGAAATATTTATCATGTCGTTTTTAAAACGTTTTGTCGCAACAGTACAATTATAGATAATTAAAATATGAAGGTCAAACGTGCTATATATACTTTCTCATAGTAGATATTGATTATTGAAAGCAGTGGAAGAAATTCGTCGCAAGTACTAAGGATCAAAATAATGAATACTTACATTTGGATGATAAAATACAGCTGGAACACTCCGGGATATTAATTTCGAAGTGTTGCTAAGTCTCGTGGGTAATGATCGCAGTAAAGACATCGTGTTTAATTGTGAAGAAACATCGAGCAACCAAAACAACACCCGTCACCTTCCACAATGCTGAAACAATCGATTTTAATTTAAATTATGCACATGTTTAAATGTTGGCAATATGCAGAATTGGTAGCCCTGTTTCAATTTGGTCTCGCGTTACGCATATCTTGGCTGATTCAAGAAACTCGTCGTTAGCGTAATGTGCGCTTACTTTTCGCTTCGTATTCATATATACGGTGAATAAAAACATATGGATATCGAAAAGAAATTATAATGTAGGAGTATACTAAATAAAAGATCACTGGATATACACGTTAATGTCATATATAAATGTCAGTACGGCTGCGCACTATCTCTAGTTACAATGTATACAGAACCAATCGCAACCATATGCGCCGCAGAAAACTCGTTATCTAGGGATTTTCGTAACGAGGATTCAAATGAACTTTTGATTCAATTTTTGACTTATATCTTCATAATCAATTCACGATGAAACGATAATGAAATATAGTCGTTACAAAACAAATATTATTTCATTACATGCATAACACTGCTCAATTTCAAGTATACTACATGTAATGTATAAGTCACATAAAAGAATTACGCGTCTCTAACAAAAAATGAGAATACAGTGATAATATCATGAAAGAATTCGTAACTTGACGATAGATGTTTTATAATTGTCATAAAAAAATGTTGGTATTACACAACACGTTCAATTGGTAAAAGACCTTGATTACTTGTTTGTACGAGAAAATGTGCTTTAAACTGATCTTATGATATTATCGCAATAAAGTTATTAGTGAAATTACGTACCTTACATTTTATCTTTCATGATAAAGTAACAAGAATTTCCTGAAAACGGCAAATCCGTTTATTTGATATTAGCCAGATAAAAGAAGAAGAATGCAGAAAAAGGAAACAAATGATCTTAAAGTATGTAACGGATGGACACAAAAATGGATGTGTCCAAAGAAGATTCAAAAAAATAACGATCTCTACATACGCGAGATAGTACGTGGACCATTTTCTTCGCCTAAGTTATTAGTGTCGCAACCATTTATCGAACTTTCGACTTGTCAACGACAAGCTGTAAATGTTAATGAAAATCGCAACGATCTACGACACGGCATTCCAAATGCTTGGAAAGAATATTTAGCTAGAAAGGGATACTGCAATTCAATAGAAACACGTGTTCTGCAGAAAAATTTAATACCTTCTTACGTTAGATCTTTCGCCACTGACAGGATATGGAACGAGTTAGGTTTACCTCTCGTGCAAGGCATCCCTGACCCATGGAAATGTAAATTTCTTTTTCAGAGGCGATCCGTTAAATGTTTACAACGACGGTGCGCTTACAATAACAAAATTTCCGCGCAAATTGCGTGTATTTATGACGGAGACGATGAAGCAGAAATAGAACACAGTGCAAAGAGACAATTTAATAAAGATCGTGATCCGCACCACGACGAAAATAAAGAATTGTTTTTTTCGCGGATAAAAAAAATGGCGCCTGAAAAGAGTAAAAATAATTTCAAGAAAGTAAAGAGCAATATATCGAAACTCGATGATGAGTCACCGATTGATAAAAATTCAACAAGGATTCAACATGGAAGGCCAATGCAAAAATTTAAAAGCGATTTTAGTACAAAAAGAAATGTTTCTACCTCTCAGACTATTAATTGCGTGAAAAAGGAGGCAAAATTTACACAAATGGATGTGATTCCAATAAAAAAAAAATTAGGTAATGAAGAATCGTTTTTTGAACAAATATATGAAACTTTGTAATTAGTATTTTTCAGTCAGTGTGAATATTTAAAAATCTGTGAATTAATAAAAAAAGAATGTTCTCTCTATTTCAGTGCAGACACCAAACAAATACATAGATACAAGAACCCAAACTGAAAATAATCGTAAGAAGAACGTTCAAAATATTGTTTGTTGCAATTGTACCATACCGAATCACGTCTATTCAAATATAAAAAATTGTCCTCAGCGTGCAAGTTCTTGCCAACAGCTGAACGCATCGAATCTCGTACTCTGTCAAAATTGTGAAAATATTTTTTACAAAAGAGATTCTCAAGTAAATAACACCATGAAAACGAAGACTACGTGTGTACGTAGCTCAAAAAATATCGGGCAATATAAAACTATGAGTCAAAAAAAGTCTGATAAACGAAAGAAACGTAAATGGTCTGATTGCTTTAGAAAAGGAAAAACGTGGTTTAAGCAGGAAAATCTTATCGATGCAAAAAGTAAGATCTGTTGTGAACAAGATCTGAAACTTGTTTGCGGTCGATGTAATAACCCTTATCTCAAAATTGCGTCCTTACGTGCGACTGTCTCCGATCAAAAGACAAATTTGTGCGGTTGCAAAAAGGAAGAAGAAAATGAAATTAGAAATGCCATTTCAAAACATTCCATGACGCGGAAACAAAGCGACAATATCGTTCGATGTTGCAAGAATTACTTATGTACGTGGACTGAAAGCAAAATGTACGTTTCCAGGGAAGACCTTGGCTGGACGCCATGTTCGATTAAATCAGGAAATAATGTGTTAAAGAAAAATAGTTGCAATGATGATGTAAACATTTCAGCAATGAATTCAGAAATTAAGGTAAACCCAGAAGATGGCGATCAAATCTGTGTTGAACATCGTGTCATTGATAATCCTAAAAAAAAGATAATTTCAAAGAATATGATGCACAGTCGGTCATGCATCGACGGTAGCAAAGGAAATCATCTGTTGGAAGGTAATCGTTATAATGTTAAGAAGAAGACTATAAAAAGGGGAAACAAAAACATCACTAATACAATGTTCGTTGAAGGAAAAGATAATATTACACAATTTCAACAGGTAAGATTCGATCCCACATTGCAGTACGTTGTAACTGATAGTGGTGAGTATGCGGATGTATCAGATAATTTTATAGATGATGACACTAATAACTCATCTCAAGATAGATTGTCAGTCACTTCAATAACTTTCATGCGACAATTGAAAAATGCAATTCCGATAAGAAAGTTGTATCGGAAACGCAAATTACAGAAAATTTACCGTTTTCGTCAAAAAATGTCGAGAAATAATATGTTTGATTTTGAACAGGTTTCAAACATTGAAGACAACATGATGAATGATAATAAAAATGATCTTGATTGTGATGTATTGTACTGTTCTGAACTTGTTAAAGATGATAACAGCGAAATTGAAAGTTAATAGAAAAATATGCTTCAAGGGATTATCAATTGATTTAACAATAAAGTTCGATAATTTTAGATTAGTAATAAATTAAAACTTGAAAAATAATTGAACAACTATTTTAAGGACACTGATATATAACCGAGGTATAATATAGGAATTTATAAAATACATTAACCTAATTTTCTATAAAAAAAAAGTAGTATGTTAACGATTCCATTAAAAATAAATAAGATTTTAGTAAATAAAAATCCTTTTCAGTAGTCCTGATGTAAACTTTTTAATATGAAAGTAATTTAATATAAATTATTTTTCGATTCAAATTTATTAAAAAATGCAAAGCAATTATTTGATAAGTACATATAATTAATTACATTTTAATATTAGAATATCTAATTTTACTAATTAAAAATATATATCTTATAAGTATATTGTTAGTAATACTGTAACAAAACAAATTTCAAATAAATATTAATTGAATTACAATTACCATTTATCAAAATGTCGAAAAATACTTGAGTTTCAACATTTGTTTACCATATGATACACTTGAATATGTACTGACACTCATATTTAAAAAACTAATCGTAAAATTTTATTTAAATAAATTTACACAGTTCTTAGGTTATATTTTTTAAACGTATTTGAATATATGAAACAACATGCACAAACACTTACAACAAAATATCGTGATTAGGTTATATGGTTAATTGTCTTTCACCGCCATCTGTCAATTGGAGTCCAAATTATTTCTTATTGTGTTCCTTTTATTCATTACGACTGTCATTACTTATTAGCGTGATGCTGAACGAAAGAAAAAAATATTTGTTGTTACAGTGAGAGATCAGAAAATGCATCTTCACCGACCCAAAATCTATTTCTGTGCTGTGATGTCATTATTTAGTGTTATGGTTTAACGATATACTTTCTTAGATATATTTTTCAATTGTAAATAACCTTATTTTTAGTAAATGTTTTTCAAATAAATGGAATATGGCAAAGACTAAAACAATTAGTAAAGGCTGCCCAAAATGTGAACTGCAGGTAATTTTATATAATTATTCTGCTGATTTAAATTAAAGCAAAAAATTAGCAGATAATAAAATACATTAGAAAACTTTTTAATTATCATAATATGACATTTTTTAAATTACAAATTTTAGTATCGTCGTTAATATATACATTATTCCTGAATTTAATATAATTTTTTTTAATATTTATAATTTTGATACCAATTCTTAACAAAAAATCAATAATTTTAATAAATGATACATGTTTAAACCATAAAGTGAATTTTTTTGTTGAAAATTAAATTTCAATTTTGTATTATATTTTAAAATGTTTATTTTATACTTCTGAAATATATTATTATATTATTTTAATTTTAGTAAGGTACAGTGAAATAAATATTTATTTATATTTATACAGGGTGTTTCTGTACAGGTAGTACAACGAGGCACGAGTGATTTTCTTATGAGCAAATAAATGGAAAGTATGGTCAATAATATCATTGTTGGAATTTGTTCATAACATGAGAAATGCAGTTATTAATTTATAACAAATTAATTTTTGAACTAACAAAAAAGCTATTGAAATTATAATCTTTTTTACTGTTATAATTTCGAAGAATTTCTTTGAGTCCTAAACAAGGAATCATTATTATGTATTTTCTATTTATTTTTCATAAAAATTCTGCCTGTACCTGGTTGTATTATCTATACTAAAACAACATGTATGTAAACTTCATAAATTTATGTATTAAGGTACCTGTTGCGTGCAAAGCATGTCCATGTGGGCATTCGTTTTTCAATGCAAGGCGTAATTCAATTAAAAGTCCTCCTAGTCCTGATAATGGAGTAATGAAAACTAGGCAAACTAATCGACCCAAACAGAAACCAAATTATTACGATTCATTAGAGTATGATAAACAATCAAAGAAAAGTGCAAAAGTAAGATATTTATTTAGGTAAATTTCCAACTATGTATTGTGATAGTCAAAATCTATGAAAGATTTTAATCACCATAGATAAGAAAAGCGACAGATGCTGCTAGCGACATAGACTGCAGACAATTAAATAAAAAGAAGAAACGAAAAGGAAAAACTAAAGGTAAAAATGGATGTAATAATGGAATGGCAGATGACGATGATGAAGTGCAAGGAATTAACGGTTTATCACCGGAGAAGCAGCTCACGTGCACTTTAATACTACAAGAATTAAATAACAAAATGAGAGTTGTAGCCTGGAAACCGACGTAATTTTTCTACATATTCATATATCTCTTATCATCAGAAATACTAGCATTTATTACTAATTGACTCTGATGTAATCATTTTATATAGATATTAAATGGCGTGTTTAATACGTCTACCAATTGCATCGTGAACCATTTAAATGCTATTATATGATTTTATGCATGAATTAATAGGATCAATTCATACAAGTAATACATAATTTTTTTAATCCAAGAGTAGATTCTATAAACTGATTTTAATTGTAAAAATTGTGTACACTTTGTGATAAAAAAAATTTGTACTTCATTTTTTATGGTGATTTTTAGAGTATGTAAAGTTTCTCAAATATCAATTTGTATATTGATTTAATTTTCTTTCAGATAGAAAAATTAAAACTATTTAAGTGAAAAGAATATAACTTTTATTAAAGATCACTGTGTTTAATTACATCTGTTTGTATGAAAAATATGTATTTCCTACTAAGACTGTTTCTTTCGTCGCAGGACCTGCCGCAATTCTTCGTTTTCTACAAATAACCATAACGTAACATGTAAATACAATGTATATAATGTTGACGTAATACATAAGGCAAATAACAAACTGTAAACCAATTTTTTTTAGAAGCAATTCTTTACAGTGTATATAGTATATATGCGTAACAATATTTGCCCTACATCGTTCGTTTTCACTTAATTGTAAACGGTGTAAATGAGAAGATCTATTTACCAATAAAACGAGAGAGACTTGCATTTATAAAAATTTATGGAAATCACCCTTACCTGCCGCGAATGAGGTATTTATCGTAAAACGTTACGAATACATTGAACCAAGCAATACATCATAGTGGAATAATTGTAGCGACAAATGTTGCGATTTATTAGTTTTCTATTACACATTCAATCACATTCGCAAAATATCTTATTCTTTCACAGTCGTCTCTCCTTGACAATTACTGTTCTCAGCGTTAACAGTCATCTTCGATGACTTCGTTACTTCGTTAAAAACCAGGAGCAAAGGTAGTCCTCCCATCACCATGCACGTTCCCATACAGAGAAAACATACATTATAACTGCCGGTTACATCGCGCAGGTAACCTGGAATCATTTTCAAATCATCAATAACTAGTCATTCTGAATAAACTTCTTTTTATTATACATCAAACCAGGGTCAGCGCGAGGTGGACTTAAAACGTTTTCCGGAACCTGCCAATGTGCTATAAATGGACCGTGAAAACTTTTCCATAGATCCTTCGAGGCCTTATGCACGGTATTATACGAGTACTTTCAAATTTATTAATATATCAAGTTTGAAATTTACGCATATTAGGCCTCACAGAATTTTTTAAACTCATCCCACAAATGTTCGCGCCGACCCTGCATCAAACAATACCTCGTCGACTGCTGTGCAGCATCGAACACCTTTGAGTGTATTAGTTTGATCATTAACATTCAACATATTTTAACAGTGAAACGATCATGATACCTGCTAAAGGCGGAATAGAAATTGCTCCGACACTCTGGAACATCCTAACAAGACCGTAAGTAGAGGATATTTTATCAGTTCCGTATTGGTCTGCGAGAAGGACGGGTACCAAGAGAAACCAACAGCCCAGACATAATCCGTACATGCCGACCGAACATGCCAGTACATAGAAAGAATGGGCCATTGGAATTGCCAATACTGCTACACCAGCACCCACGACACTATTAAATAAAAACAATAAACCATTTTTATTTCCTTTCAATGAACGAAATGTATCCGCACCTATTTTTCAGACACGAGAAATTGTTTGTGACGTTACCTTCCAATGTATCCTTTCCGACGATCGAACAACTGCAAGTCCGAAAGCCAGCCAAGTCCTAATCTCCCGCACAAATCCAGCGCGGCGGAAATCGCCACTAAGTACCCAGCTTCCGACTTCGTGTATCCAGCCGCGTGAACGTATGCTGGAAGATAGTACAACATGTACGGGCTTCCGGTCGACATGAGGCTGACGGAGAAGCACATCATGATGAACTGAGGATTTTTCAATAGCGACAGATCAATATATTGCGCTATCCTTTGCATGACAGTCTTCTTTTCCTCCGGCACTTGTGGTTCGTTCTGAGGAACTGGACATACGGCGGTGACCGATGATCTCAGGGATCTCAACGATGACCTGGCCTTGTATACGCACGTGGAGTCGGTCGACAGATCCTCGACGCTGTGGAGTATACTCGAGCTACGGATCTTCGAGATCGGTTTCATCCTAAGGCCCTCGCCCATCACGTCCTTCTCTTCCTCGCTGTCAGTCAGCTCGACGGCCACTACACTGTTCTGATGAAATAATTCGTTCAACAGATTATGCTTGGTAGTCGAGTCGTTGGCAAATATTACGTCTAACTTCTGCTGTTTCGCCGTTTCTAATTCCTTTGCCGTGGTCTCGACCTTTTCCAATTTATCCACCACGATCGTGTCTTCCGGCGCGTAATTATTCTCCAGTGGTCGGTACAGGGTAGCGCTCACGCACACGTGGAGCATACAACCACCCAGTAGGAGAATGGTGCCATGGAAGCCGAAATTCTTCACCAGGGTTTCGATCAGAAGCGGGAACACGAAGCTGCCCGCCGCTGTGCCAGACACGCAGATCCCGTTCGCCAGGGCACGATGCTTATCGAAGTACTGGGAGACGAGGATGATGCCTGGCGTCGTTGATAATCCACCGCCGATACCTGAAATTTCATTTACATAATCAAGAAATAACAATTGACGAAGGTTTAAACGTTAAAGAAATGAGAAATTATCATTTAATAAATACTAGGTTATTTCATAAACCTATGACTGTTAAGCAAATCATATATTTCTAAAATTCATAAGCTCATAAGTTCATAAGTACGTTAAGCCTATTCACTCAGAGTAGTAAGATAATAGAATAATATTATAATAACACAATAAAATAATAGAATAGTAAAATGATGAAACAATAAAATGTTAAACTATCAAGATAGTAGTACAGTGGAGTAATAAAATAATAGTATAGTAAGATAGGCATTGTGAGATATAATGGTAGAAGAATTGGTCGATATGCAGACAATTAAATATAATAGCAAATACTAATGCTTTAACCATTGTTAAATGATTAAGAAAGCTGCATTGTTTATGAAATGACCTGATAGTTCGTTTGTTCCTTTGTCTAAAGTTGCATCTTTATTTTAGCATTGTGCCTGCATCTACGTTACGTAACAAGTGACGGAAGTTAATAAGCTACAATACATGTGTACACTAGCGAGTATGGTTGGCTTCCCTAGGGAAAATGGAGATGCATAACGAGACCTCACCACTCGTTCATTTCTTGGTAAATTTTCAGATTAACAAACTTTGAAATTTTGAGAAATTTCGGAGATTGAAAATGCGGGGATTTGAACATTTTTATGTAGACATATCGGATCCTTGAAAATGAAAAGCAAGTGGTCCTTCCTTCACAGTTTTTGTCCAAAGGAAGCCTACGTTGTATCGGAGTGTACATGTGCAGACTTTGAATGCATGATAAGATCATAAATCATTAATATTTGCGCACGCTACAGCTTTTCACGAACCTGTTAAAACTCCAAATGTAAAAAAGAGGTGTATCAAGCTCGTGGCAAAGTAACTTATAGTTAGTCCTAAAGCACAGAACAGTCCCCCGATGAAAACGACCGTTCGACAGCTGTATTTCTGGCACAGCATACTCGTCACTGGAGCTACGTGTGGAGCAACACATTAATTTCTCTTTTAATTACACCACTCGTATACGTAATTACTTCCGGCAATATAGTATCAATTATTCGTCGACAGAACAGAAACATCCAATCGACGATACTCATAGATACAATTACTCACCAAGCGCGAGACAAAGACAGGACAAAATAGCCGGTATCCAGGAAGCAACCGACGCCGATGAGTCCTTGAACGTTTCCATCACCTCAACGTACAACACCCCGTAAGATTTCACCAGACCAGCCACCCAGAATTGCACGAAAAACGCTCCGAAGACGATGACCCACCCGTAACCGCCGTCCAAAGGAACATAAGTGATGTTCCTCGGCTTCTTCGTCTCGGTTTTCTTCGGTTTCTTCTTCTTCGACACGGAGCTTTTGGTCGAGCGAAGTTCCCTAGACTTGGCTATCAACGGCCTAGCCGTGAGACTCGATATCGTCAATAGATTGTCGTTGTCCTCGTCCTCGATCGTTTCGGGGCTCTGAAGGTGAGGTGGCACGATCGGCGTGGAGGTCGCCGTCGCCTGCACGGCCAAGGAAGCTGGCCTCTTCGGCGACGGCACGCCATTGCTCAAATCGAAGACGGGAGCCGAGTGTATCGACAATAGGGAGCCCAGCTGATTCTGTTGATTCATATTCTCGTCGATGACGGTCGTGCCGACCATCTCCTGCGACGCTGTCGCACAGGCGACAGCATCACGCTCAATCGAATCCTGCAAGCTCCATTCTCGTGGTAACGACATATTTCCGTGGCTTCGTTTGTGCAAGGAGGACCGTAATACATTGGAGTTACGTTGCTTTCACGTTCTCCGTTTGCTTCCCTCGGCAAACTGTATCCCGCACGTTTCGCAACCACCTCTCGTACACTAGCACCCTGAAGAAGATACCCTCTCGGACTTCCGGACGATGTCTATCTACCTAGCTGCCTGTGGGTACACCCTTCGTGCTGGTTCGACGCCGCTCTCGCCCCCTCCTGTTGCCCTTACCCGCTGCCCAGTTGGAAACCTTGCGGCAATTTGCTTACCATCGACCTGGCCACCCCCTAACGAATTTCTCGTTACCTGCCGATCGACTTCCTTCTCACCATTTACACGTTCTCCAAGGTTCTCCTGACTCTGTCGTAGGGTGCTTGGTAAATAACTGAGATGAAAAAGGTGCGCACGCAGAGGAGGTCGCCACCGAATGGAAACTTACAAGATCGATAGGAGAACACAACTGACGCACTGGCATCTCGTGGTAGTCACCACCACGTGCTTTTCCAACAATGCCTATACAGTTTATTGTCCTGCGGTCGACCCACTTTTTTTTCGCTTCGACCTCGACTCTTTAATCGCATACACCCCTCGAATCACTGCATTATGGACCGGTCCTCCGCAAGGCCCAGCCTTCGCGTGTCCTTTCTACTTTTACTCAAGATCGTCCTCAACGTCATTGTAGGGCAATTATCAGGGCTGGGTTAGATATCGAACAAGATAAAAGGGAGGGGTACTACAGAAACTTTTCATGGACATTATGGATCATACTTTAAAATGTTCAGACTATGGAATGTCAAAACTTGGAACTTTTTAAAGACTCAATCTTTAAAAATTTTTAAGTCCCAAATACAATAATTCTGAAATTTCAAAGTCTTAAATTTTAAACATTTCAAAGACTCAAAGTTCAGAACTTTGAAACAAAAATTTTACTCTCTACCATTTCTAAAAGCAAGGTTTAATGTGTTGAACTAGGTACACACGTGATATCAAGATCCATTAAGCATTTGGGGCCTCAAAAATTTTTAACCCGTCCCTGAAGATTACATTGGCATGCAAGGACGAAAACGGAACAGCGTGTACAATAATTGGTACAATCTTTTAAAAGTTCGTGGACTTAATTATCGATGTTGCTTATAGCAAAGTATAATTAAATTGTTAATCAATTTCAGACGTCATTAAGCTGTTTTATCCACAGATGAAACAGTCACGAAAAGAGTTTGTCCTTTCAATGACGGATTTGTAAAAGGATATAGATAAATTTTGTCCCCTCTGGATCGGAAAAACGACATAAACACCCTAAAATCGTAATAGTGGGGACGGATTCTGTGCGCAGCATCCGAACGGATCAATGAATCTCTGACTTCTGTCTCGCAGATCCACCTTCGCGGTCGACGTTAACGTTGAGTCCGTTTATAACACCATCGAGAGATAAGGGCGTGAATGACTTGAAATGAATTGTCAAGTAGTTTGTACATACCCAAAAATTACGTGAACGTTCAGTGACTGATGCGGTACGTTCCAAGTTTTAGATTTTCTAAAAAACAGTATATAATTTTAATTTATTCTCTGTTCATCTTATTAACATTATTACGTAAATATTAAAATTAATTGTGTATAAAGATGTCAGATATAATTTGCAATAAGAATTATGTATGATTAGAGTCGTACATTAAAGAATTCGTGTTATTTTTTGAATGTATATAATTCTTGTCGTGCACTTATTCAATGAAAGCTCTTAAAATCTACTTTACATCATAGATCGAATTCCATAATGAGGCAACACGATCGGACCGCATTATTCCTAGTGCTGATTGTCCTGAACGAGCAGGTGTACAATGGACTCACCGAGAACCAGTTCAACAATCCAACCTTCTTTAGGATCGGCGGTGTTTTTTCCAACAACGAGAGCATAGAATATTTCCGGGAAACGTTAAGCGTAAGTAATGATCTCTACTCGATCCGAACTCTGCGACACAGAATTATTTTCTATTCTATAATATCACAGTGATATTTTCTCCCATATATGTATCCGTTTCTCCCGACATCGTTTCACAAATTTTTTAAAATATTTCTTAATTGGATCGCAAACGTCTCACTTTCGTTTGTAAACAATTAAGCAAAGTGAAACGATGTGGAGTTCAAATACAACCGGTAATCGAATCGTTCGTGGCCATGTAAATGATATTTACCCGCTGCACTATATGCTTACCTTTTATCGAAGTATTACTCATTGTTCATTCCAATGTTTAATCGATTTTTCAGACTCTGAACTTGAACTCGAAATATGTCAATAAAGGCGTGACCTACAAGCACACGGTAATTGAAATGGATTCGAACCCAATTAGAACAGCTTTGAGAGTTTGCACCAATTTGATAGCGGAACAAGTGTACGCCGTGGTTGTGTCTCATCCGCTTACGGGTGATTTATCGCCAGCTGCTGTTTCTTATACCAGCGGATTCTATCATATTCCCGTTATTGGTATATCGTCGAGAGACTCTGCTTTCTCAGACAAAGTGAGTTGATCAGCGATAAATTCTTCTGTGGAAATACTTGCCAAGCGTAAACGAAAAACTTGCCAGTAATTTTATGAAAAATAACGAAGTTTTAATGTTCAATCTGCGTAGAGATTTAATTCGTTATAAGTTCGTCTGCAGATTACGTGCAAATAAGATTAACGATAATACTTATTGCGTCAGCATCACATTATCGGTATTATTACGTTCAATATCTATAGCACATACCTACGTTCTAAGATTCTTAAAGCGCGAGACTTAGAGACTTCAAGACATTAGAATTTCAGAGTTTTTAAAATTTGTTAATTTTTAAGCTAAACTGCTTTAAAATTTTATATGCAAAAAAAGTCTCAAACATGTACAACCGTATATCTCGAATATACAGTTCATTAATAATGGAACATCCTTTTGCAGAACATTCACGTTTCCTTCTTAAGAACCGTACCACCATATTCGCACCAGGCGGACGTATGGGTGGAACTATTGAAACACTTCAACTACATGAAAGTGATTTTCATTCATAGTTCTGATACTGATGGTCGAGCTCTACTTGGGCGTTTTCAAACGACTTCTCAGAACTTGGAGGACGATGTGGAGATCAAGGTTCAGGTACGAAATCCTGTTGTAACAATGAAAATTTTAATAGCAATTGTTTATTAGTCTGATATCAATTGTCTATTTTTTAGGTAGAATCTGTTATCGAATTCGAACCTGGACTTCAAAGCTTCATGCATCAGTTGATAGACATGAAAGGCGCGCAAGCTAGGGTTTGCCTTTTGTACGCTTCGTAAGTGTCTTGAAGATAATTCGAATATATTTAATGTCTCTTTACATTGAATTGTGTGTTTTCAATGTTATATCACATGTGTATTTGTACATGTATGTATATGTATCTGTGTATTTATTGATTGCAGGAAGACAGATGCGAGCGTGATCTTCCAAGATGCTGCGGCTCTAAACATGACCGGTGCAGGATACGTGTGGATCGTGACGGAGCAAGCCTTAGATGCGCCGAACGCACCGGAAGGTCTTCTCGGCTTGAAATTAATTAACGCTGAGAAAGAAAAGGCGCACATCATGGATAGCTTGTCAGTTCCTTTCCAATCGTACATAGACATCCACGCATGTATGTTACACATCTATAGCTCCCCGTCTATAACCGCTGAAGCAAATATCAAGGAATTCTACGCATGAGAAGACTCGAATATAATTCTAACAACACCTATCTTCTTTCGTGACTTTTCCTCTGATATAAACATACTATCGCATGCACTTATACAGTAACATGCACATCTCTATTTCACTGCGATGTACAACTGATTTCAGATCACTGGATCACTGCATACCCCTTTAGTAGATCCTCCAATCTGTCCAGTGGATATTCTGTGTTGCGTACACCAAAACGCTGTGCTTTAAACGTTAGGATATACGTGTACCGAGTATCGTTGCTCTAGACGACAGAGATAACATACTTATATTATTTCGTTACTTTGTCTCTTAATCAAAACTTCATTTACTCTGTAAAACTAATAGGATTCTAAAGCAACGAGTTCAGTTTTACAGATTCACTTTTACAGAAATGTACATATTTTTTAGTACTAAGCAAGTCTATTTTTAATTAACTAAATATAGTAAAGGTTAAGGTTAAAGGTTACAAAAGCCTGCCAGCGAGTAATCATTAAATCCGAAAGAGTTTGTCAAGTGTTTCATTAAACTTCATAACAACTTTACGAGTGTCTTCGTTCTAATGAGCTATTCGTTTCAGGGTAGTGCTTGTATCTGCTTTACGGAAGATGAACGAGACGAAAGAGATCACAGAGGCACCTAAGAACTGTGGAGACTCGGGTTCCATATGGGAAACCGGAAAAAATCTGTTCGAGTACGGTTTATCTTTATTATACCATTGTTAATTCTAATTTAAGCTTCATTTAATCACTTTCTTCGAACAATTAGATTCATCCGGGAGCAAGTGTTGATTGATGGAGCTACCGGCAGAGTAGCCTTTGATGACAATGGAGACCGCATTTACGCCGAGTATGACATTATCAACATCAAGGAGGATGGCGAACATGTTTCCGTCGGGCAATACTTCTATCCATCTGTAAATGATCAATTGTAATTTTTTTTGAAAAGTATGGACACATGGATGGACTTTACTACGCACATTTTTATTTATAGAATGGTACCAAAATGAAGTTAAGCCTTAACGAGATGAACATAACGTGGCCTGGTCGAGTAGCAACCAAACCGGAGGGTTTCATGATTCCTACGCACTTAAAAGTGCTCACAATCGAAGAAAAGCCTTTTGTTTACGTCCGCGAAATCGCGGACAGTGAATCTTGCCTACCAGAAGAAATATTATGTCCACATTTCAATGTCACTGATCAGCAAAGTAAATATTTAAGAAATTTTACGATAATCAGCTGTAAAAATATGTATCGTTTTCATTGCTGATTAAACACGTCTTTTACAGGCACAAAAAGATACTGTTGTAAAGGATACTGTATGGATCTGTTGAAACAACTGTCGAAAACTATTAATTTCACCTACAGTTTGGCTCTGTCGCCCGATGGACAGTTCGGCAGCTACATAATCAAGAACAGTTCAGGTGCGAGATGTAAACGATGATAGAACAATTGTAGATGTAAGACCTCGTTTCGGTAAAAAGAATGAGATACTTTAACACATTCGTGCCCACTTGAGTAAATCATAAACTTTAAATCGTACGAGCTGCGTGACTACAAGTTAAATTGTTACTCGTTAGATCACTACGTGTTGTATCACGTGTTATGTCTTTTTATCTCGGCCGTTTCTATTAACCTGGGCTTGAACGTGTTAATACGAGAAAAAAAGAATCAACGTCTCATTATGAATAAATTGATGTTGCAGTTGGAGGAAAGAAAGAATGGACAGGCCTAATAGGAGAGCTGGTGAACGAAAGAGCGGACATGATAGTTGCCCCCTTAACGATCAATCCTGAACGCGCTGAGTTCATTGAATTCAGTAAACCCTTCAAATATCAGGGTATCACTATTCTCGAAAAGAAGGTACATTCTTTATAAATCGTTCTGAAAGACTTTATCAGTGGCTTAGTTCAACTGATGTAGGCAGATTAGATTCAAAAGGAAAGCTCCCTTAGATGGGCATTGTTAAAATTAATACATAGACACAGTGAGAATAGACATAATAAGTTGTTTAAAATGTTCCTTTCTCTTTTAATTACTTGAGTATGTCAGTCATTCTCACAGTATTCACATCAATAAAAAGTCATTCAGTGGATTAATGAAAGAACCTCTCAATTTCCAGCCATCAAGATCCTCGACGCTGGTGTCGTTCTTGCAACCGTTCAGCAACACCCTGTGGATTCTGGTGATGGTGTCGGTGCACGTAGTGGCTCTAGTTCTGTACCTCCTCGACCGGTTCTCGCCTTTCGGGAGGTTCAAGCTAGCAAACACTGACGGTACCGAAGAGGATGCCCTGAACTTATCTAGCGCCGTCTGGTTCGCTTGGGGAGTCCTCCTCAACAGTGGAATAGGAGAAGGTCCGAAGGTTTCTAAATTTCTAAATCTAGGTCCCTATATTTCTAGATCTGTAGGTCCCTATGTTTTTAGATGACTGTACTCCTATATTTCCAGGGTTATTCCAGAGCACCTTCCTATATCACTAGGTTCCTCAAAATGCCTGTGTCCGTAGTTTATATTAAGCTCCGTAGCATTATCTTGTTGAGTCAAGCGGTTAAATCGATTAATCACGAATGGATACGTAATCGGGTAAAAATACCTTTATCGTCACGCTCGTCGATAGGTTATTACAATAGCCGAGACCTCTTTTGTTGGCTGTGTATATTTTCGTTAAAGCGATAATGAAAATTGTGTAACAGGTACTCCGCGAAGTTTCTCTGCTCGCGTGTTGGGTATGGTGTGGGCAGGATTCGCAATGATTATCGTAGCCTCGTACACTGCTAACCTGGCTGCATTCTTGGTGTTGGAGAGGCCGAAGACTAAGTTAACCGGCATCAACGATGCTCGAGTAAGAACGAAAGGTTGAAATACATGTCGTATCAAGATAAAATAGTTGAAAATGTATGAACGTATGTGTTTAGCTTAGAAACACCATGGAGAATCTTACGTGTGCCACGGTGAAAGGCTCTGCCGTGGACATGTACTTTCGACGACAGGTCGAACTATCAAACATGTATCGCACAATGGAAGCTAACAATTATGACACTGCCGAAGAAGCTATTAGAGATATTAAAATCGGGTTAGAAAACATTATGAATATATACATGAAATATTGTTTAAAAATATATATGTAATTGTTGAAAAATGAACGGGATAAAGGACAATATGTTTGCAGGAAACTTATGGCATTTATTTGGGACAGTTCCCGATTAGAATTCGAGGCCGCACAAGACTGTGAACTGGTAACTGCTGGAGAACTGTTTGGACGATCCGGTTATGGTATCGGTTTGCAGAAAGGCTCTTTATGGGCTGATGCGGTAACCATCGCTATTTTAGACTTTCATGAAAGTAAGAGTCCAATATTAGAAGCACAGTCTCTAAATCAGTGATATAACAAGATATAAATGTGCAGGTGGTTTCATGGAAAGCTTAGACGATCATTGGATCTTCCTCGATAATAGACAGCAATGCGAACAACTTGAGAACACTCCGAACACCTTAGGTTTGAAGAACATGGCTGGAGTGTTCATAGTTGTCGGAGTCGGAATCGTTGGCGGTATCGGGCTAATCATAATCGAAGTGGCATACAAAAAGCACCAGATTCGCAAACAGAAAAAGATGGAATTAGCAAGACACGCCGCCGATAAATGGAGAGGTGCGATCGAGGTAATGCTTCCTTTTTTTCTTGAAGATAATTTCTATCGCTGTTTCGTGAGAACTCTGTGTTTATCAGTAAATCGCAAGCAGCCAGGAGAAAACAGGAGCAACGCAGGGAAATCTAACAGACCTCGTAACGATACAAATAAAAAACATGATCAAACCAAACACATACATAGACACTGTATAGATCAGACAAAGGCACAGACACGCTTCGCCAGCTTTAGCGATAAGACAATTATGTATATAGTTAATTGCCGTAAAATTAGATTTTGCGCTTTGTACAGGTCAATGCGAAATACGATAAGGATAGAACAATTATCCTTCGTATCTTGCATCACAATCGCTTATTTTATACAACGTTGGCATTTTATGCCGTTTGCTTCTTTTGTATTTGATACATGCTTTGAATTATTGTTCATTCATTCAATGCATCTTTATATGCATTATTCATTAATGCATTACGATTCGAATGTCAAACGTGGTGTAGTGAAAGAATTTTACCAGTGATGGGCAACTATGTCCATGAGGATCTGGTGCACAGATGTGCAAGAGGTGTGCACTCATGGGCATTCGTTTGGTAACGACGGTATTTACATGTGGTCATCTAGAGTGAGATGTTGCTGAGCCTCTCTAGACTCTAAGTTATTTTCAGCTGTATCTAAATTCTATATCAAGTTGTCCTCGAATCCTTATAGTTTCTATGGCCCTACTTGAGTTGTGTAGTCTTAGGTTTTATGATCCTAAATCCTTCGACCTTTAAATTCTGTGACCCTAGATTCTATGACCTTCTCTAGGTTCGATGACCTTACGTTTTTCCTAACCTTCATTCTAAACTCCTCCTATGCATGCATGCTGCCGCCCATAAGCTCTCCAGCAGGCACTTTATCTGACCACCACTCAATTAGAACAGTCGCTAAAAACGCAAAATTTTAATAGTTCTATTTAAAACAATTCATACACTGTAATGTAACCTTGAAATTTGATAGCGTTAGTCGAAGCGAAAAAACGAATATTTTTTTTTTAAAAAATTGTTCTAATTTGAATTTTCATTTCTTTTTTCTTTTATACAGAAACGAAAAACTTTACGAGCCTCAATAGCCGCACAACGAAGGATTCAAAGCAATGGCCTTAATGATCCTACGACCGTGAGTCTGGCGGTCGATACAGTAGCTAGATCGAACGTGGCTCCACGAAGTCCTGGTCGAGCATGGCCAGGAGACAGTGATATTCGTCAACGACCTATTCCTCGCTCAGACGATATCAGATTATCGCCGGCCGCTTACACTGCAGACGTTTCGCATCTTATTGTGTGAATAGATTAATTCCTAACAATTGAGAATACATCTTAAATATCAAAATGTTGTATTATTGTTGGAAAAACAGAAGTTTGTTATAAGACATGTGTATTGGTTGGTCAATAGTGGAAATTGCCACCTTTTTTTAAGTGGGCCAACAATTGTATCCAACATAGATTCCATGTCACTTAGTATGTAGGGCCAACAGATTGTTTTTTTCTATAGAACCAAATGTTGATCATTTATAATAAACCAATAATAAGCAAACAGTTGGCTATACTACATTTCAATAAAAAGCTTTTAAAGATATTTGAAGAAATTGTAAGTGATTTATAATTATTGCTTGTTATAATAATTATATATATGTATAAATTGTATATATTAAAACGTAAACAATTATTTTGGTAACAAACTTACCTTTACAATTTATACATGCATCTAATTATTATGAATAATTATAAGTTATTTCTGATTTCCTGCCTCTTGTATTTTCACAGAATGTCTTATGTTAGGATTAGTTCCTTTACTTATTGAATTTATACTTTAATTTAGTAATTGTCCTGAAATAAAAAACAATTTGTACATTTTATAACTATTCTATTTATAAATCTGTAATATTATGTTTTTTATATTATATGTAATTTCAATAAAATACAAGATCCATTTTTTATCAAAATCATTGTAAATGATCTTTTTAATCTTCCTCATATTTTTTTAATTCTTCTTACTCTCCTTCCCATTCAGCTATCACTTAATATTCACTTCCTGTGTGCTTGCTTGTTTCAAGGATTTTAGTTAAATCGTTTGAAAAAAGGTCTCCTTTCTTTTTATATATTTACCTGTTTGTCGCATCACAGCACACACGTTACGACCCCACGTGCTTCCTTCAGAAATGGTGAGACAAGCTAGTTTTTTGCGTATGCGTAGATGCAATGGCCGGTTGCAGCTGTGTGTCCATCATGTGGCGAAAGTAGTGGGGTAATGCTACAAGCGCGAAAGTTTTTTGCTAAATTGATTTTATTTTAACCTTCCGGAACTGAAAATAAAAAATGAATTCTAAGATTGCAGACAGTAAAACTTGAGAAAGCCAATTATCGCCTAACGACTGAAAAATACGGTCTATTATTACATAATAGAAACAATTAGCAAAATTCAATTTAGGATATAAACAGTTTTTGATTATACTAATGTTTCTGATGTCTGTAAGACGGAATTTAAATGTTGGTCTACGGTAGATAACCCAGTATTATCTTGTCATTGTAAATTTTTTAATTAACCAATTATAGTAATTGTTGACTCAACGTTGAAAATTTCATGACAAACTATCATAATTATTGTAAATAAATCATAATTGCAGTAAAAACACAGACTAGTTTTTAACTACTGGTTACGGTTGGGCAACCATAAATACTACTGCGGTAACTATGTATAGATTATAAGATTCGTTTTGTGCAATAAAAATATTGCTTTATTGCTTTACCATTTTGTCTGCAGCATTCCTGTTAAATTCTTAAATTTCTACATTTGAAAATTTCTAAAGTGCCATTAATTACATATTATGCGCAATTTGTGTATTGATATATTTATAATCAATTTTTAAATATTTTTAAATAGCATCGTTTATTTCATAAAACATACAGTAACTAGAATTAACGTGAATTGCATTTATGATAATCGCTACATATTAATGCAGTTGAATGTATTTAACACATTTACTATTCTTTATGATTGTAAATAATATTATTGAAAAATAAAAACAGAATTTAATTCGATTTAATAAAAAATTAATTGATAATTGATAATTTGATGCGTACAGAAATATATTAGTTTGTCTGTGAGTTTCCTTTCTGGCTTCACTTTATTGTACCATGACCACAGACGTAACACATGAGAACGAATTGTGTCAAGTTTCTCACCGCTGTCATCTGATGAACATTCATTGTGCACTGTATCAGATTTGTTTTGTAGGCGGTTTGTAAGTAATTTAATTAATTTATAGTTAAAAGATATGGCGGATACAACGGTAGACGCAACACGCCGTTTAAACGTTAAGAAACAGACCCTGGATGACGCTTATGCAGCACCTGCAAATTTTCTCGAAATTGACGTGATTAATCCAGTCACACACGGTATCGGCAAGAAACGATACACTGATTACGAAGTTCGCATGAGGGTAAGTAATACTCCCCTTAAATTTGAAACTTGTTTCTACTTGTTAATGTCACATTATACGTTCACGAACGTTTTCAGTTTTGCAAGATCTACCAGATCTTGTTTTTACCACTGTAGAGCAATAAAATATGATGTGGCTTTATTTTATCAAAACAGACAAACTCCGTAAAACTATTACGTCAAAAATTTTATCCGTTTACGTTCATTTATAAATTTTATGGATTGTTTGTTTCACTTTCTTGTAGTTTACAATATTTTTCATAGAAAAAATTTAATGTTGCAGTTTAGTAGTTATATGCTATGCATAAATTGAAGATGTAACATGTGTACAATTTAAGAATTTGCTAAAGTAAGTTTTAGATATTATATGTCAATGTAGCTTTCTAGAATAAATGTATTATTTATTAAAATAAAGGTATAATAGTAGAAAATGAAGGTGACATTAATAATTTTGTTATAGACAGTAATCAGACGTGTCATGGGCTGTGTCTGCTATCTTACTTTTGATGATAAAAGCATATAGATACAAAAAATATGTATGCTATTGAAGCCATTTATAGACCTTAGATGAATATATGAGAATCATCTAACATTTAAGAATTAGCACTGAATATAAATGAATTGATTTTGTTATTATTTGATTATTGTGTAATAATATGATTATTATATCTTATATTTTTACAGTTTGTAGGTCAAGTTAGTTACATATTGCATTTTGTATAACATTTTAGATACTAAAAGAATAAGATATGAAACATGAAATTTTTATTTCTTTCAGACAAATCTTCCAGTTTTTAAAGTGAAAGATTCCACTGTAAGAAGAAGATACAGTGATTTTGAATGGTTGAGAAATGAATTAGAAAGAGATAGTAAGGTTAGTTGATAAATTACTTGGAGAACATGGAAAGAATTCTTAGTTATCCAATGAAACTGAAGTATTAAATAATTTTTATTATAAATGTACTAACTCACCTTGTTTATTTAATGTCTAAATTGTTTATTATGAACATATAGATTGTAGTGCCTCCACTACCAGGAAAAGCTTGGAAACGTCAAATGCCTTTTCGAGGAGATGATGGTATTTTTGAAGAAGATTTTATTGAAGATCGAAGAAAAGGTTTAGAAGCTTTTGTTAACAAGTAAGTGTATGAAGAGAATGTATAAACAATATAAAGTAATTTATTAAAATATCAAAATCTATTAAATTGTGAAACATACAGTAAGTTATTAAAACAAAATTATGCATGATGTTTTAGAATAGCAGGACACCCATTAGCACAGAATGAACGATGTTTACATATGTTTCTGCAAGAACCTGTAATAAACAAGAACTACGTACCTGGAAAAATACGTAATACATAAGTTATAATAAGACTTATTGCAAGTATATTTTCCTCCCCACCTTTAATATGTGAAGTTACTTTTGATTATTTTAAAAATTTATGCTAAATTTTGTTAAGATCCTTCTGTATTTATGCAATATTTAATCGAGCTTCTCGTGCTGTGATGTTAAATTAGAATATTTGTTTTTGGAAGTTCTTGTGTTTAAAACACATGGTAAAATATTCAGAAGGATCTTTTACGTATCATTATCATTGAAAAAATATGAATAAAATCTTTACTTTTCATTTTATTTTTTGCAATAATACTATTGGCATTCTATGGCAAGATTTATAATTTGATATTTATCATTTCCAGAAATTGAAAAGTAAAGTTGTATACAAAAATCTAATTAATACAATAAGTATATAAAATTCATAAATTTCACAATATGGCTTAAAAATAAAATATCAAAATAAAAGTTATTCATTTACAAGTTGTTCAGTAGAAATAGTATTAACACTTTTACTTTTTTAAAACAGTTCAGGTCATTTTCTTTGTACACATTGTAGATTTTTATATATATATTACAGAAATATTTTAGCACTGAAAATATTTAAAATGAAAAGAAATAAATGTAGTATTTTACTAAATCGATTTCTACTGGACAGCTTGTAAGTAGTGTATAAATTATAGTTTGTAAACTGTGCTATTACAAGCTAAGTGGATAAGATAAATTGAATTAGAAATGGAGGTGAAATCTTTTAAAAATTGTTTATAATTTGATATTCTTTACATAAAGAAATGTTAAAAATCTAATCTAAACTTTTTTGAACTTATATCTTTGTTTACTGATGATAAAATATATATATCACCAACACGTTTTGAATCTCCTCGTTACACTTCTCGGTTTACTATGAGAACAGAATACAGAAATACTATCATTACTGTACTGAAATCAACAGTAAAATCAATGTTTTCAGTTTTTAATTTATGTTGGGCGTAACACTTCTTGAACGTGTATAGTTATCAAAGGGACTATGTACAGGGCATAGATTAAACTATTTTACAGTTTTTCATTTAAGTTATAGTTTATATTGCAAGTTTCATTCTAATGTACATATTACGTGCGCGTGCATGCGCACCCATTTACACCAATATATAAACAAAAGTATTGTACATCATTATAAATAATAAGACACATAAGACAAATTGAGACTGTAACTTACATAACTACTTTAAAGCTTCAAATAAGTAGGAAAACAGTTTCTACCTTAATCGAAAGATGTGTAAGGAACTTAATTAATAAACAAAGGAGGCAGCATTGCTAGTTTAGAATACACTATGTTGAATAACTTTCACACAAAAATTCACGTTATTCTTTTAAAAACTTCTACAAATATTTCATGAAATTACCACTCTTACTTATGCTACATTCTTTTTATATACATATCTTTGAGTAATGGATACTGAACATACTCCTTTACTGTATCTCTCTTCTTTGAAATAAAGTACATAGTTGTAACCATCTAATTTCCAACCTTGAACTTGTAATATATAAACAAGTGCATTGCTAATACTGCATTTTATGCTACCTTTTTTCTGTTTAAAAGATCCAACTATATAATCGTTTGTTTATAAGTATACGTCTTGTTTAGTTTTAATGAACTTCTTATTTTTAAAGTACGTTTCTATGTATTTGCTCACACAGTCTTGCTCTGAAAAACAAAAATATAAAATATGTTAGATACAAAGTTTTATTTTTATTTGTCAAGTATTTTACGAAATACTAACCAGGAAATGTATTTTCAATAATAAGCATATCAGCTATATGCTTTGCAACTACTTTAAAAAGTTGTCTGTCTTTGATTCTTCTTTTTTTATAGAATGGCATTAAATGTTTTACAATCCATGGTGCTATTCTTTCTTTACATGCAGTTAAATGTTCTTCTATACAAATTGGCGAATCTGGCATCATCTCCTCGTCATCAGATTCTCCAAACAATTCAATAAATTTTTGTTTTACACGACCATGTCTTCTATAATTTTTCAGAGATAACTCTGTCATTTTCGCCTTTAACTTTGATACTTGGTAAACACGTTCAACGAACCAAATACTGCTTAGTCTACGTTTTTGTTTACTTTCTTTAGTTTCACTTTCTACTGGTAATGATTTATTAGATTCTCTAGCTTTCATTTCTTTATAGTAACTAAAACTATATTTTCCTTTACTTATATCTGGTGCTTTTACATTATTACTTTTTATAGGATTGCTCTTTACATTGCTATTATTTTCAGGTATACTACTAGATTGATTGGAGTCTTGTGGAAGAAGAAAGTTAATTTCTTTACTCACACTTGCTCTAGTAACACCAGAGTGTTTCTCAATCAGTGTCATAAGATCACTACTATCATCACTGTCACAAAACATGTCTTCCATGTGTTGCAAAAGTGAATCTTGTGAATTTTCTTCATCATTCTGAACATTAGATTGATTTATGATTTGAGTATTAGAACTGTCTTGTATAAAACTGCCTTCTTTCATTATGCTATCTTCTTTCATTATGCTATCTTCTTTCATTGTGTCTTCATCAAATATCATTTCATTATTGATTTCATTGCTTGATTCATTACTAGGTTCTGTGTCATGGAAATAAGTGGAATTTACAGTAGGTGAAGCAGCACCATTACAAACAGTCAACTGTGAAAATATGTCCGAATTTTCATTTTCAATCTTTACATCATCTTCTTCATTAGCCTGTGGTGTTTGTTTTGTAGAAAGTAATTCTTCAGAATTAGATGTAATGCAAATGCTTTGAATATTATCAAGTTTTTCTAACTCCACCCATGAATTAGTTGTTTGAATTCCAACATCCACTTTGGTGGGTGGGGTTTCTAAAAATATTATTAACTTTTTATAGGTTTTTTTCTGTGATGTATGTGATTTTACATCTGAAATCTGAAAATATCTTAATTTCAATTATTAATTAACTTACCAGTTACAAATATTTCAATAAATAGGCTTACCAGTTTTAACATGTTTTGTCTATATAATGTTGCTTCTAGAGATGATCGAACTGCAAGTAATTCCATTTGATTTGCACATTTTTTTAACTGATCACACGGAATATCTTCATTCTTATCTTTATAACAAAGAATGTAATTAGTCAGCAGGCATTTGTGAAGATATGAAAAATACACAGCACGAACCTGTAATGCAATTAATATACTGATGTTTAAACTGTCAGAAATGAATTAAAAGCAAACTTTTGATTAAACAACTAAACACATATAAAACTTAATGTTTGAAAGAGTATTCTATCATGTATAGAAAACCTGCCGTAGTGGTCAGTCGAAGAAATTCATCATTTTGATCAGTAGGTATATGAAATTTGTTGGCTGAAAGTGAAGGTAATGATATTGATAGGAGATTGTTGATGTCTTCAAGACTAATGTTATCATCATCAGTATTTCCGATGTCGAATTCTTCTCGCTCTTGTTTCATTGTACAGGGAAAGGATGTATCCATTTGTTCCATTGATGAATCATTAAAATTTTATTCAATTATTTTAAAATTATTGCGTCCAAGTCTTGTAAATATTCACCGTGAGGTAATGTCATGTTCAACGTTATATAGAACGTAAACTTATGATTCTATAAAATAAATATAACGAGTATTAAAACATGCATTAATATTTGTATACGCAAAAAGCAGTTTCATATAATTAAGTAAAAGTAGTAAACACGCTACTGTTGTGTATTTATATTTAACTACAAAATTCCGACTTGTTAGTAACTAACTTCATACATGTCGGAACTTCAAATTATCGAATAAATGAAGCGAGTTATTACACAATTAAAAGATTGATTTGAACAATATTAGTGAATATAAGATCTAAAATAATTCAAAAATTTAAAAAACAATACGAATTCAAAGGAATTTTATTAATATTATGCTATAAATTGGTTGAATGATTGACTGAAGTGCGATGCATCGGTATTTGTATGAAATAGACATTGGCGTAGCTAGGTAAGGATTGAGTGATCCTGGGTCTCTACATATGAAACTAAGTACATATGCTTATATAGGATGTGAAAAATTAAAAAATTTGTATGGTTATAAATTTTAAATTCTTAAATTTTCAAATACTGCTTTCATACTTCTTAATAATGATGCGAAATCTCATTGCTCTAGACAAAAATCATAGCTACGCCAATGGGAACAAATCAATTATCCACTATTTTTTTACTCATGTGCATGATGCATTAAACTCCCCTTACCATTTTCATGCTACATCCTGTAGTAATATCTACTTTTACGACCAGGGAAAGGAAATCTTATACGTTTAATTATTAAAAATAAAAATATATATGAATTTCGTTTATTATAATAGATTTACACTTTACAGACAATTATGCAATTATCAAAGTTATAATATTTATAGATGCTTTTAAAAGAATATAATTGGTTTAGAAAAATATGAAATGAGAAACTAGTACTATGTTTGAATAATTATCCTGATTTATTTTTGTACTCTTGTAATATTATTCTTTATGAGATAAATGCCAAATCTGTGTAAATATACAGTGAGTTCAAATGTTTTATACATTAAAAATAACTCTAAAATATTTTAGTTATCTCTAGTTTCTGGTTCTTCGTCGTACGCTGCCATAACTTTTTCCATTATTTCCCAAAGTTTATCTCTTGTTAAGTCCTTACAGAAAACCTGTAAATAATCAGAATTATAAATGTTAGATGCTTAAAAAGATGCATCATTTTTTCCAATTTGGTTTAAATTTCTTACATTAAACCAAGGTTGTTGATCACATTCATCCATCAATGGTACTACAACACCATAAATTTGTAATGACAAATTGATACAAGCAATTGCTATTAAATTTGGTGGATAATCAAGTATAGCTGGGGAATGATGAAAATCTTGCAAAAGAGCCATACTGGTTTTTGCAACTGGATATTTAGACCATTCCTCTTCTCCAAACCATGCTTGCAAAGATCGTAGGTAATGTAACATGTACTAAAATAATAATATCACATTATTTAATGGAACAAGATTTATAATTTGTTTTTATAAGAAGAATATTTTGATATTTACCTTATGTGGATGTATAGGAGTTACTTGAAATTTCAGCATACGCATAGTCAAAAGTTCTGCTTGTACAATTGCATCTCTCATACTCCAGTACTGATCTCCTAATTCTAATGGCTGAGATCCTCTATGTAATGTACTGTAAGATACATTCATTACATCTCTTATTTTTAAATTATCATCTTTTACTTTGCCTGCTAAGTAAAGGCAAGTTGCAGCAATTAGCTAGAACATTTGTATAAAGAATGATTATTAAATAATGTATACATATTATGAATTTTTATTATTAATGAATTATTTACATAATTATCATAACCCCCTGGAGCTGCCTCTTTTATAAACCTGTGATATAATGTTGCAGCCGTAGCGATAGTCAATGGATGTGCTTCTAGTTTTAAACCTATAATTATACACATAGTTAATGCAAGTTTTTAAAAATATAAAAATTAGTTGATAAAAGCTTACCACATTCAAATATAAATCGTGAAACAGTAAAATTATCACTACTTTTAGTGTAATCAATTGTAATACTTTTTTGTAAAGTATTCCTTTTTTCTCGTTGCATAGCTAACACATCAATAACATCTTTCATTTTAGAACTGTAAATATATAATATATATTTATTAGTTTTATGCAGTGAGATATATAAAAATTATATTACAATCATATAATTATAAAAACAAATAATGTAAACCATAGACCGGCATATTACTTTACGAGTGCATAAAACGATTATTTGTAGTAATTTTTACATGCTTTTGAATTACCTTAGCGTTTCTGTACTAGTGGGTTCCGTTGGATTCATTTTGACAATTTTCAAATTGAATCCGTCTATAAACAATGAACTTTAGTTTATTATAGGTTACAACGACAATACGTATTTATTTTCTGCACACTACAGCGTCAATGTTACCAACATACCAAACCAAACACATTTTGGTTGCGTTTTCTTCGCGCGTGTTGGGTTCTCCAAACTTGACAATTTATGCAGTGAAGGTGTTACAGAGGTAGCATGGCATAATGTTGACATTTTAAAAATGTAAATAACTTTATTTTAATATGTATATAAGAATGTAAAGGCATATGCAAGTCATGTCAAAAGAATATAAGATCATTATATTTCACTTTGTATAACATACAAAATATTGTACTTTTATTTATTAACAATATGCCACTGAAAGGAATAAAAGTTTTAGAATTAGCTGGTCTTGCACCAGGTCCGTTTTGTGGAATGATATTAGCTGAATTCGGCGCATCCGTGATTAAAGTAGACAAGGTATTACATGATTGATTTTATTTAATATTAATCCAATGATTGTAACATTAAGATATACCTATTACAATTAACATGTTTTTCAGATTAATACATTTTATAGCATTGATTCACTTGGCAATGGAAAACGATCAATTGCATTAAATTTAAAAAACCATGAGGGTATTAATATATTTAAGAAGTTAAGTAATCAAAGTGATGTGCTCATAGATCCATTTAGACCTGGTATGTATTTGGTAAGACATATGTTACTTACAAGAATTCATTTCTTTTTTTTTTTAAATTATTCAAATTAAAGGATTTATAACAATTTAGGTGTAATGGAAAAAATGAAATTGGGGCCAGAAGAACTTATGAAGGCAAATACAAGATTGATATATGCTAGATTAAATGGATTTGGTAACAAAGGACCTTATGCTAATATGGCTGGACATGATATAAATTATTTAGCTTTATCTGGTAATAATCCTGCAATTTTATTTAAAATGTTAAGTATTCTTTAAAATAGTTTTAATGATATTTAGGTTTATTATCTTTATTTGGTCGTTATAATCAGAAGCCAACACCTCCAGCTAACTTAGCTGCTGATTTTGGGGGTGGTGGATTAATGTGTGCCTTTGGAATAATGTTAGCATTGTTTGAACGTACTAAAAGTAATACTGGTCAGATTGTTGATACATCAATGGTAGATGGAACTGCATATTTAGGAAGCTGGCTCTTTAGATCTCAAAAGCTTCCAGGATTATGGGGAAATCCACGTGGCAAAAATATGTAAGCATCCTTAAAATAAAATAATTTTATTTGTAAATTCACTTATATATGATATATTTTATAATGTTTAATAGATTGGATAGTGGTGCACATTTTTATGACACTTATGAAACAAAAGATGGACAGTATATGTGTGTTGGAGCCATTGAGCCACAGTTTTACCAAATATTTTTAGATAAACTTGGCCTTTCAGAAGATGAAATGCCACAATTTGATAAATTTGATGAAAATCGTGAAATATTAGAAAAGATATTTAAACAGAAGACTCAAACTGAATGGTGCTCTATATTTGATGGCACAGATGCTTGTGTAACACCTGTTTTAAATTTAGAAGATGTTGCATTACATGCACATAATAAAGAAAGAAAGACATTTATGTCTAACAAAGATGGTACAGTAATTCCAAATCCTACTCCTCATTTATCTCGTACTTCTGGAAGTTCAAAAGGATATGAAAGAAATCCTGAAAGAGGTGAGCACACAACAGAAATTCTTACAGAATTAAATTTTAAACCTGAAGAAATAAGTACCTTACTATCAACTGGAGTTGTTAGTCAGGGTATAAAACGTTCTAATCTTTGATCACACAATATATATATTACAAGATTTTTAAACTTTTATTGCAATACATAAAAAAGTACAGTAATTTAAGTAAAAAGTATGTTAAATATATATTTTTTTTAAATAATATCTGGTCCTTTCATTTATTAAAATTTGTATATATTTTAATATATTTCACTGTTATACTAAGTAAGAAAATCTTGTAGAGATTCTTGTGTCTTTTAAAAAGTCAATGTTTAAAACTCATAAGGATTCTTATTCAAAAATTTTTTAATGGCAACCACAGCTGTTAATGACCATATTTTTGTATTTTCTTAATACAACATTACTGTCATCAAGAAAATAAAGTACCGATATTGGTGATAGTTTTGAAGGTGCACAACATGGTTTTGGTATCTCATTTGGTTTCATAAGATGAACTAAAGTTTGTACAATAGCATGATTAGTCGCGTTCATACGAATGTTCAGTGGAAAACTACACTCCCCACTGCAATAATAAGCATTATATCCTTCTGGTGCTATAATCCAATCCTGCCATTGAAGATCTTTGAAACTTACATAAAGTGTTTTCATGCTGCATATTTGTTCTCTTCTCTTTCTTGTTACAGAATCAACATAAGGATTTTGAACTTTAGTAAAATGTTGTTTTTCAAGTACAGTATCTTTTTTCTGTTTAAAGATTACTTCACGTTTACTGCGATTACCACTATTTTTGAAAAATCCCACCATAAATGGTTGCTTATCTGGGATTCCTAAAACACCTACAATTCCTATGTCATCTGGTCTCATAATATGACCAGTATAATTATCATGATATACTGCTAAGAATAATCCTCGATTTTCTTTTGGGTATTTGATCCAATGTTCAAGAGCTTCATTAATATTTAAAGTTATCCAATCTTCCTTTCCAGTTACAGTATTTGCTGAGTCAATGAAATGTTTAATTCGTCCTCCACTTTTTGTTCGTGCCACTCTATATACTGCCACTGTGTAAGTTTCATTGAATCCAATATTTTCATTCAAGCTTTGATACAATCTTAGTTCAGCTGCAATGATATATTCCTCCCGCGGCACTTCCGACACATCGAACCAAATTCTTTTACCACGATTAGTTTTAGATGCATTACCTGAGTATGGATTATGAGCACCAAATGTCATTATAAAATCACTCTGGTCAATAACATTAATGTAATGATCATTTAAATTAAACTCTTCTTGAATTGACGTGTCTCTATCACTGGACAATACATTTTTGTAAATATTCAATAGAAATTTAGGTGCAGACCTCTTTATGAGTAAAGCTCTATGCGTGATTCTATTTGGTTTCTCAGGTAATTCCAGAATATTTAACAATTCGCGTTCGATTTCTCGTTTCTGCTTGTAATTAAAAGCTTTATATAAAACTGTTTGATTGAAACCATTGTCTATGTAAAATCCACTTGATGTTTCAGAATTCGCATAAAATATGATTATTAAAAGAAATACTACCTCTACAACATATATTTTGTACATTTCAAATTAAAATATAATATAGAACATAAAATATTTTTCAAAGAACGATATTCGTTTCATACTTTATTCAGATATTATTAAGCCACAAAATAATATTTACTTTCGTAGAAGCCTCTCATTGGTAGATGTATGTTTGTATACAAACAATGTACAGACTGGATTTGATACAAGAAATAAACCATTGCCTATAAATGATTTCTATGATACATATCACATGATACTTTTTGGTAATTCACAATTCTGATTACAATAATTTTTAATTGCTTTGTATACTATGCTAGACTGTTGTTAAAACATGCATTAGTATATTACTAATCAATCATCATAATTAATTTCATAGGCTTTCTCAAAATATTAATTGCAACTTATAGCATAATGCAACTGGTGAATTGTACCTTGCAAAACTAATAATTTGGAATCTAATAGCACATAATCGCAGTGTACAGTTTTATTATAAATAATGAATATTTATTACAATCTACATCAACAAGTATAAAGCATATTCATTAAATATCGTTACTGCGGAGGCGGCGGCAGTCGTTCAGATTGTTCTTTACGAGGATCTTTGCAAACAGGTGGCATAGAAGCTTGCTTTATCGGTAATAAAGATCCAAATAAAACATGTTGAATAACAGGAAATTTCGCTAAAACCTAATATTTAAAATGTATTAATGTTTAGATTATTATTATGTAGTAAGTTACTATTATCTGTTGATATTAGTTTGTACCTCAGCTTTGTACATTTTAATAAGACCACTGTTTACTTTGACCCATGAGGACACTGCACTAACATTCCATAATTGATTGGAATGCTCAGCAAATGGACCTGTTTTTACCTGGAATGATATTATGTTTACAACAAAAGAATAATATACTATAGTTGTACATCAATATATGTATTTATATAAACCTTTGAAATGAATTGAATGCAACCAAGGAACATATACTGCTTGCTGAATGATTCAACAATGTCCTGATCAACAAAATGACGAGGTTCTATACGAGGATGACCTGGAATATATTTATGATTTATATATTTCGGTAATAAGTTACTAATAATGGTAATAAAAATGTGAAAATACCAATTAGCTGAGCACTCCCCCATATAAAAGGAACAAATTGGTAGTCATCTAAACTCCAAACACCATGACTACCTGCTGGTTCCATTCTGTATGTTAATTGCAATCTGCGAACTAATTCAAGATATCTTCCAAAAAAAGAAGTAACTTTAGTTTATAAATATGTACATAAAATAGTATAGTATTTACATTCAATGAAAAAAGTATTACCTATTAAATATTTTAACAACTACTGCAACTTTATCCTCTTGTTTGAAAGCACCAATTTTGAACATGCAACACAGAAACATCAAAAATGCCATTTCATGTCCTGTACCATAATCTATACGTGTTGCATTACCAAAACCTTCATACAAATATTCTACTATCTCTGGGACTGCTCTATATAATTTTTCTGGCAATACTTTTTGTAATTCTTCCACTCCATTCTGAAATACATTAGATTAATAAATTTTTAATAATGTATTTATAATAATAAGACATATTTACCTGTTGTAATCTTTCATGCCATATTCTAAATGATTTGTTACCAAACCGTTGAGGTTGTTCAGTTGGAGGTATTTGTGTTATCCATTCATCAAATTCATTAAGCATTTGTATAATATTGTCTATTATAGGACTATGTGGGCATTCAACATTTAAAGCCTTTCCCTGAACTGACTCATTTAAAGCTAGTATAAACCCCAAGTATTCCTACAATAATAGTTTCGTAATTGTTATATATTAAAAAAATAATAATATATAGTTAAAAGAATTTATTAAGTCTTACAAAATATGCTTCTGACTTTTCCCAAATTGCCATGTCAGTTGGTGTTTTAACTGACTTTTTTGGAACAACAAATTCATGGTCATCCGCTAAAATATTAAAAATCATTACTTTATCTTCATAATTCATTTTTATATTTACATATTATACTTACGTGATACTGGTCCTCTTCTTGCACGTTCATTTGACGTTGACATGGTAGATATTTTGAAAATCAATTATTATTCTGCATAGAAATATGAATACTTTAGATCGTTTTTAAAAAATAAGGCAATGTACTCAAATAATACTCGAGAACGACGTTGCAAAACACTTGAACTACATAATGCTGCTATTACTAGAGTATGAATCATTCAAATATTTTATAGAGTATAGTAAGTAACAATTCAAATTATAAAAATTAAATACTAAAACAATTAAAAATGTTTCCCGATAAAGAGGTTTCCTCACGAAAGCAGCTTACCACCAGCAAAAATTGGAATACAAAAGTTGATAGTTTCTAATTACAAAAATTGCAATTAAATTATTAAATATGTATATGTGCAATTTTCATACACGAATTTATTTTATTTTCGGAAAGAAAATATGACATCTTTTTATTAATCAGAAGTTGGTGAAAAATGCATAAGTAAACATACCTGGTGATCCGTATATTCTATTCAACAAAACACTAAACTTATCATGCGACAACTTTTCATTCATCTGCGCATGTAGTTCTAATTGGTTCGATCATGCTTCGGTTTGCACATGCGTTTTTCTGATGTTCGTGGTATCAGCTAATGTATACCGTGATCTTTTATTTTGTATATTTCCTATATCACCAGTTCATCGGCTTATTTACGTATTTTTGTCTACTGTATATATGATCAACAGAATGGACAGTATGTGGCTAAATAGAGAGATGAATCTATTGAAGTTAGTCGCATTGCGCGAATCAAATATCGTCTCTCGGTGAACAGACTATAGTTCAAAATTTGTCAGAGATAACCGGCAATAACAGTTGTGTATCAAAACTGCGTCTAAGCGATGATACCTGTATTTATCATAAATATTTATGAACTTATGATTACTATTCCTATTTAACATAAATATATACAAATTATGAGAGAGAAGGAATGGACAGTTAAATATGTTTGATATTAATCAATATTTTTAATATTATATCAAAAACGTATTATTTTTGTTTGAAAATTTATATATGCCAGGTATGCAAATTGTACTGTAAAAGAGTTCATAAGAAATTTCATACTTAATATCATTCTTGAATTACAGCTATGAACTATTCTCAAGAACAAATAGAACAAAAACGTTTATTGGCTTTACAACGTAAAAAACAAGCTCAAGTAAAAAGCAATCCATTTAGTTCTTCAACAACACGAAACAGTATTCCATCCACCAATAGCAATGTCAGTTTTAATAAAAATAAGGAAACAAATGCAAATAAATCTTTTGGAAATTATGGTGCAAAATCTTATGGACATAATGCTGACTCTAAATCAAACTTTGGAAACAATTCAGCTAGAAATACTCCAAAATTTAATAATAAACAAAAGAAACGTTTTAGTCCTATTTCAACACGGAATTTCTTTGGACAAAAATCATGTATTACAGGAAAATGTTATATGATAACTCATGAAAGATTTGCTTTGGAAACATCTGCATATTTTCCTCCACTTATTGAAGCTTTAAAATTGATTCCAAGCAGATCATATGGTAATATAACAAGGCTGCTTACTATATCTTTAATCTGATATTATAAAAGAACAAGTAAATATAACAGTATATTTTTAGATATGAAAAGTAAAACTTGGAATTTTAATTTGAAGGATTATGAAACTGTAATGGAGAAAATTATTAATTTCAAGACTGACATACAAGTAATAGGATTACCGAAAATTGTTATTGAAGTAAGATTTAAGTAAAATTTAAATTACATATGAACAGTACCATTGATAAATTTTTGCAATACAATCTATTTTCATTTCAGCTTTTTAGAAAGAATAATAATTCTGAGAATATTGATGAAAACATTGATTTATCAAAAATTGATCCCCAGTTGTTATCAAGTTTGATGCCTTTTCAACGCAAAGGAATATGGTAAAATTTGATTCTTAATCATTTACTATTATGTTCCATTGCTGTACAATTTAAAGTAAATATCTTTTAGCTATGGAATATCTAAAAGAGGCCGTTGTATGATTGCTGATGATATGGGTTTAGGAAAAACCATTCAAGCACTGGGCATTGCACATTACTTTAAAGAGAATTGGCCCCTTCTTATTATTGTACCATCTTCAGTTAGGTTGAGTGCAAAAAATGTTATCCATTACTGTTTAAAAAGGGATATGTTATAATTGCATATATTAAAAATAATTCTTGCGATTTAGATACCAGTGGACAGATGCAATATATACATTTTTGCCATCTGTACCTGCCCAATATGTTCATCAGTTTGCAAATACAAAAGATTTTATTACGGGTAATAAAATTGTTATTACATCTTATGATCTCTTGGTACGAGCCGTGGACGCATTCGAGCGACATACATTTGGCTTTGTTATTTTGGTATGTATTATAGTATGGTACACTTACTTTAAACAGAAAGCTTGAATAGTCCAATTTATGTACAGGACGAATCTCACGCTTTAAAAAGTGTTAAGACTGCTAGGTATAAGGCTGCACAACGTATAGTTTCAAAAGCATGTCACGTTGTTTTACTTTCCGGGACACCTGCTTTATCGAGACCTATAGAACTATATTCTCAAATAAGTCTGATAATGAGAAATTTTATGGGGTAATGTAAAACATTGGTTAAACTTCATATGCGAGTAAATGAGAAAATACACAGATATATTAAATGAGAAAATTACACAGATATCAGGAATATGGAATTCGATACTGTGCTGGAGAGAAATCTTCATTTGGTTGGGACTTTACAGGGTCATCAAACATGCAAGAATTGCAATTGTTACTGAAATGCACGTGTGTAATTCGAAGATTGAAAAATGAAGTATTAGAAGAATTACCATCAAAGAAGAGGTAAGGAATTTTTATTTTCTTCAATTTATTCTGTTATGTATGAATGTACGCATTTCTAACAGTCCTCCAATTGCAGGGAAGTAATTGTATTGGATCCAGATTTAATTAAAATTGGAACCAAGGAAATGAAGGAGATATCCGCAAAATTGGAGCGCAGTTCTTTAACTGGCATGGAAAGGCATAATACTCTTCTACAGTATTATAACGAATCCAGTATTGCTAAACAGAAAGCTATATGGTATGCTGTGTTGTTATGTTATTGCTATTGATGAATAATTTTTTTAATTAACATAATGTTCTAGTGATTATGTTACAAACTTGTTAAGAAGAAAACAAAAATGTATAATATTTGCTCATCACCAGAATATACTAGATGCAATTTCGGAAGTTGCGGAGTCTATGGATATAAAGTAATTTTATTCTTATCTACAGTAATTGAAGATACATTTATTGTTTATCATCAACTTTATGCATTGTAGATATATAAGAATTGATGGGAAAACAAACCCGGAACGTAGAAAGTATCAGGTGGATAAATTTCAAACATCTGATGCTTATTTGGTGGCAATTTTATCCATAACAGCAGCTAATGCAGGAATTACTTTAACAGCTGCACAGCTTGTAGTATTTGCAGAATTATTTTGGAATCCTGGAGTACTTATTATTTGTATCATTTGATGTAAAAGTTGTTTCATTCAAATGTATTAATTATACATTCTATTGTAGGTTTTGTGCCAAGCAGAAGATAGGGTGCATAGGATTGGACAGAATGAAAATGTTGTAATTCAATATTTGGTTGCAAAACAAACGGCGGATGATTATTTATGGCCTTTAATACAAAGAAAGATGAACGTATTAAACGAAGTTGGATTAGATCAAGATTTTTGCCTTAAGGACGTTGATGTTACAAAGCAGACGTTAAATGAAAAACAAAGAACGTTAGATTTCTTATTTAATAAAGACTGCAAATTTGAAACCGATGAAGAGACAATACAAAATAGTGATAACACAATTCAACAAACTGAAAATTGTTTTGCCACAGCGTCGGGGGAATTTAACGAATTACTTGAATTGAATGATGAAGATTTCGACTTTAGTAATTGGGATGATATAGAATAAAACATTATTTTTGTACGGTATATTGTTAATATTGTGAGAAATACATATGTGATTGAATCGATGTTTAAGGAATAAAAGCATTTATAGTTTGAATAGATTTTTATATTTTGAAAGCGCCTCTAACTGAATAGTGAAATAAAACTAGGTCTGTTTGATTGAGGCGCTCCGCGCAGTGTTGGGCAGTCCCAGTGCATGCGTAGTAAGCTATCCGTAGAAGTCCTCAGTAGCGTATACACTTTGATGAAATATAAGGTATCATTAGGCCTTAGTAAGGAAAAAAAAATAAATCTGAAGAAAATTGCAGGAAAGAGAATAAAAGGGTTAAATAATACAACAGATTATATATAATAAAAGTAATATTAAATTTATTTATGATTATTATTATTTTTTACGTTTGCAGCCGATTTGTTATATGAATACCAATATTTGTTGCAAGAGCAAAGGAAAAAGATACCGCTCGATTTTTATCAGATCTATGCATGTTAACAAAATAAAATCCATGTATTTCTTTGTTATTGTTTCTCTGATATTATAATTTTCACACGTATAAAATATAGTTATTCAAAGGGGTCCTTCCAAGTCGTTTTTCTTAAATAATAAATTCATTTAGTGTTTTAAAAGTTATTGTGCTTTTGTGTTATTTCAAATATAATAATCTCCTATATTCCATCATATTATTCCCATTATATTATATTATATAATTCAATGTATATTAATAAATAATCATTTTGCAACATATCTGCAAGATTAAGTTAAAAAAAATTAATAAATTTAAATAAATACAACAATAAATTTGTTAATAAACTACCAAAAAATATAAAATTATAAAAAATATGACGTTAGAATAATTATACAGCAACCAATGAGAGTGGCTGCACGCTATTGGTGGATTACATGATGTCTGATTGGCTACTGTACACTAGCAATCACTCTTGCACTTCGATTTCATCTATTGGTCGATTACGTGATGTCTAATTGGCTACTGTAAACTACCAATCGCATTTACACTTGAAGAGGTCGCCGCTGCTCAGTTTTGTTTTGGAAGTCGAGGAGGTCGGATCGGCCCTGTCAACACTTACCGGTACGAGTCAAGGGTTTACTTTACTGATATTGTGCTTGTCCCTGTATTACCTACCGTGCTTTAATAAGTGTTTAGTGTGTTTTAATAAATATTTTTTAATAAATATGCGGGTGTATTAACAAATTTTATGGTGTGATTCTACAAGTGTCAGTGACTTAACCAGTGTGTTACCTGCATGCATATACGGATATATTAGTGTACCTAGTGTATTATTACCAGTGTTTAATGTGCTTTAATAAATATTTTTTATTAATTATGGGGGTGTATTAACAAATTTTATGGTGTGGTTCTACAAGTATCAGTGACTTTACTAGTGTGTTTCCTTAAGTGATTGTGCATGTGTATACGGATTTATTACTGTGTTTTATGGTGCGGTTATTTGAATGTTTTATTAATTTTTTACTGTTTTAATGTATTTTGTGGAGTGATTATTTAAGTGCTTTTACAAACTGTTATTGGGTGTTGGTGTACTTTATGCAATGATTATTTAAGCGTTTTGGCATAGTGTTACTGGTGCTTTAGTGTACTTTATGCAATGATTATTTAAGAGTTTTGACATATTGTTACTGGTGTTTTAATATATTTTATGGAGTGGTTATTTAAATGTTTTGGAATACTTGCACTGGTGTTTTAATGTGTTTTACCATGTAGTTATCTATATGTTTCGGTATAAATTTGCAAACGTTTTAAACTGTGCCATACAATAATTATTCAAGTGCATTGACATATTTATTCGAATATTTTATAATGTTTCACTGAGTGACTATACGTTTTGATATACGTTTGCAAATTTATTACTGGTTTTTGTAATGTAGTACTGCATGCGTGCTTAACTTGTTTATTAACTGTTTGCGTTTCAAAAATGTATACGTTACTCGAAATGCAAATTGATTGACAGTTACTAAATTGTTGTCCTGCTATGATTACAGGTCACGCTGCCAATCCAATGGACAAACTGCCAAATCCAAACGTTGCCAAAGCAGTCCAAAGCAGTCCAAAGCAGTCCAAATCTCTGATGCTTTACTGGTAAAGCGATTGCAGTGGCGCAAGTCAGCGATCGGTGAGTCGCATGCTTTATGGTTCCTCCGGTTCCCATCATGTCGTAGGACGAATGGTCCAAAGCGACACGGGAACTGGTTGTATTTTATATTTTTGAGCGAGCATAGTGACCACGACTGTACGATCGTGTAAAATTCGTACAAACTGTTTATTATATTTATTAGCTCAGGTCAGGGTTTTCTTGTACATCGCGTTTTAACTTCTTTACAATTTAAAATTAAAATTAGTACATAGAAGTCGGATGACCCTCCGATTTCACAGTAGTTGTCGAGTCACTTTTATAAAGTTATCGAGTCATTTTCAATTTTTACGTACGCGTGAAAATTTTTTAAATAAATGTACAAGAAAGTATCGCGAGAAACAGATTTCGATATCAAAGTTATTTACGAATGTTTGAGTCATTTAGAAATTTACTTTGATATCATAAATCTGTTAAGAATGAAACTACCGATATACTTAGATTTTTGCAAAGTGATCTTCCATTTTCCATTTTGAAAGTTTTTTAAAGTTAGAGTCAATTTTTGCTGGAAGACACTTTATTAGCATGTTTCTAATCATGTCTTTTAGCTCAGGATTTTCAGCACACATGAAGAAAACTGGTAGGTCAAAATACATGTGGCCGTGTTCATTTTTATGCTCTAAATTCATGTGCGTGCTTAGTTGCTACTCGCATGAGTTAGGGCAGGTGGACACGGTTTAGTTTTAAGATGTTTTGGCGATCGACAAATTGACAGTGAATTATCGACACAAGTTACACGTGTGTGTGTGGTTAGGTCGTGGACCTTGTGTCGATTAAACTATAGATTTATTTTTTAAATTTTGCAAAATTCTATTTGAAAATGCATACAAAATGCAAGTCGAGTCATTTGAAAATGCATACAAAATGCAAGTAGAGTCATTTGAAAATTTTATAAATTAATTAAGTTAGAAAATTGTATGAGTAGTTTAAATTATTACATGTACATATTGCATTGAATATTCGAAAGAGTAGAAAAATGAAATATGTTCAATGTTCACTGTCGATTGTCGATCGATTTCAGCAAAAAGGTATGAACTTAGAGTGTGAATGTTGTATTGAACTCGGGTGTCGGAGACGTCCCGGGACGTACTCCCTAGGATTAGGCTTATTTGCACCCGGGTGGTATGTGTGAGAACCGTGGAGTGTGTTTTTGTGAGAATGGACTTTGCAATTTTTTAAATATAGCGATAGGCAGGCAGGTAGCTTACTTCTGGTGTGAATGAGTTAGTTTTAAGTAGGTAGGGCCAGAGCAAGCTTTCACGTTTCTCTGTCCTCCTCTCTCACACGTGAGATGCTTGCATCTGGGGGGTTTACGAAAAATCGAGAAGAGAAAAATTAAATATGAATATATTTAATATCTCTTGAACTCGATTGTTCGTTCAGGCCAGGCCTTTTAGTTTGTAAGTCGCAGTCGGGTTCTAGATCCGACTGCAAAAATGAAGTATAAAGTGAAGTGAAGTGAAGTGAGTGAATTAAAATATTCTGCTCGGACATTCTTTTACGGACAGCGCATTCTAAGAATCGCTGGTCGTATTTTTATTTTGAGTAATTTTTCTTTCTAACTTATTACACATATTATATGAAATTTCGATTTTGTTATCGATCGAAATAAATGGATAGTATTGCAATTTTATTTCTATAAAATTGTAGGCTATCTGTTTATGGAGATTGATAGCAAAATTGAGAATTTATGTAAGTGAAAACTAAGAATGTCCGAGTTACCGTAAAATTTCGCGAGTGATTTTTGTGAGGCTTTGCCGAAGAGAGAAGAGGCTATATGCCGAAGAGCCCCGGCAAAATTTGCCAAAGAAGAGGGGAACTATTAATGGCTGTCCATCTTAGGATGGACAGTCATTTGTCACTATGCTCGCTATTATTTTCTTGTATTTTACATGTGCTTTTTGAACGATACGAAATGTATCGTTTTGCTCGAATTTTTACGAGCAAAGCCACCCGCGATTTTTATGCCCTCCCAATTAAATTTCGAGATTAAAGATTTTTGCATAACTTCGCGATTACATTTCGAGATTAAAGATTTTTGCATACCTTCGCGATTATATTACGAAATTAGAGATTTTTGCATCCCTTCGCGATTACATTTCGAATTTAGAGATTTTTGCATCCCATCGCGATTACATTTCGAAATTAGAGATTTTTGCATCCCTTCGCGATTACAGTACGAGATTATAGATTTTTGAATCCCTTCGCGATTAAATTAGAAAATTAAAAATTTTTGTATCCCTTTACGATTAAATTACGAAATTAAAAATTTTTGTATCCCTTCGCGATTAAATTTCGAGCTTCGAGATTTGTATATCCCTTCGCGATTTTATCTCGAGCTTCGAGATTTGTATATCCCTTCGCGATTTTAATTTCCCCGAATTTTATGTGTTAATTATTTTTCTCTGTTTCAGGAATTGATTTTGAATAAATTGTTTTATTGTTGATTGATTTTAAATTCGTATTTTTCATTGTGTTTTTTGTTTCTGGATAGGGTTGTTTCACTTCTTCTTGTACAATTTTATTTGTTAATAAAATTTTGTATGTTTCAGATTTTATTGTTTGGTAAGTTAACATGTTCTCTCTTCTCAAATTTCTGTCTTAATAAATTTTTGTGTGTTTTAGTATTTCTACTTTGGTAAATTCTGTTGTCTTCTCAAATCCGCAATTCTCATTGCGTTTTGTATTTTCTGAAATTCTTCTATGAAATAAAGAAAAATTTTCCTCCTCCTCCCACAATTTTCTGTGTTAATAAATTTTTGTTTATTTCAGAATTTTATTTCAAGTAAGTAAGTGAATTGTTCATATACGTCTTAATTATTTTTGTCTATTTCAGATTTTTATTTTAAACAAGTAAGTGAATTCTTCATATGTTTCTTAATTATTTTTGTTTATTTCAGATTTTTATTGTAAGTAAGTAAGTGAATTTTTTATATGCGTCTTAATTATTTTTGGTTGTTTTAGAATTTAATTCTTGGTAAGTTATCACGTTCTCTCTTCTCAAATTTCTGTCTTAATAAATTTTTGTCTGTTTTAGTGTTTCTTCTTTGGTAAATTCTGTTGTCTTCTCAAATCCGCAATTTTCATTGCGTTTTGTATTTTCTGAAATTCTTGTATGAAATAAAGAAAAATTTTCCTCCTCCTCCCACAATTTTCTGTATTAATAGAATTTTGTCTGTTTCAGATTTTTATTTTATGTAAGTAATTCAATATTTCATAATTGTCATAATTATTCTTGTCTGTTTCAGATATTTATTTCAAGTAAGTAATGAAATCATTCATTTTTGTCTTAATAACTTTTATTTATTTCAGCATTTTATTTTTGGTAAGTTATGTACAGTGCATTAGTTTTACATTAATTCCGAGCTTGTGGGAGGAAGGGTGGGCTCGGGCGCAGGTTTTTCGTCACGTCATGTGGCGAAAAGCTTGCGCACATTGTAAGTACCTCTTATTCTAAATTGCACTCATCTTTGTCACAATTTTTTAACTTACGTATTAGATTGTAGTAATAATTTGTTATTTTTTGTAGTTTTTTTTAATAATTTCTCCAAACTTAAAAGAAAGTTCTTCCAACTTTTTTTTCTATCTTCTTGCAATTTTTACAAAGTTTTATATGCGAGTGCAATTTTAGAATAAGAGGTACATGTAGGGCATTTAGAATGTATTATAGTATGCGTGAGTGTGTGAATGGTGTGTGTCCTGCATCCTGTACTCACTGATAGGGCCTTTAATACTCTATCTCATTTTATTTCTAGCTTCAAAGTTTTCAACACTTTATTCCTTCCTCTCTCTAACTTTATTTTTTGATTGGTTTTTAATTCTTGTACTTTGATTTCAGTTTCTCTTTCATTTCATGCGACAATATTACTTCGAGCGTCGAAGTCTTTGGACCACCTGGTCATTTCAATTCGGTCTTGAAATTTTTAATCTCTTTAGGTTTTTATTTCAAATTTGAGATTTTCAAAGAGTACCCTGATTTTATTTCAAGTTTTGAGGTTTCTTAATCTCTACGTCTTTTTATTTCGGATTTTAAGGTTTTTAAAGCCTATGATCTCGATTTTTCAAGAGTTTCGTTTCGAATAAAGGGAGATTTCATTTTTTGCTCCTTCCATTTTCTGTCATAATTACTTTTATCTGTTTCAGGAATTTATTTTAAGTAAGTAATTTATTTTCTTTATTAATAAATATTTGTCTGTTTCAGGTACTTATTTTATGTAAGTAATTTATTTTCTATGTTAATATATTTGTCTGTTTCAGGAATTTATTTTAAGTAAGTATTTTATTTTCTTTATTAATAAATATTTGTCAGTTTCAGGAATTTATTTTAAGTAAGTAATTTATTTTCTTTATTAATAAATATTTGTCAGTTTCAGGAATTTATTTTAAGTAAGTAATTTATTTTCTGTGTTAAGAAATATTTGTCTGTTTCAGGAATTTATTTTAAGTAAGTATTTTATTTTCTTTATTAATAAATATTTGTCAGTTTCAGGAATTTATTTTAAGTAAGTAATTTATTTTCTTTATTAATAAATATTTGTCAGTTTCAGGAATTTATTTTAAGTAAGTAATTTATTTTCTGTGTTAATAAATATTTGTCTGTTTCAGGAATTTATTTTAAGTAAGTAATTTATTTTCTATGTTAATATATTTGTCTGTTTCAGGAATTTATTGTAAGTAAGTATTTTATTTTCTTTATTAATAAATATTTGTCAGTTTCAGGAATTTATTGTAAGTAAGTAATTTATTTTCTTTATTAATAAATATTTGTCAGTTTCAGGAATTTATTTTAAGTAAGTAATTTATTTTCTGTGTTAATAAATATTTGTCTGTTTCAGGAATTTATTTTAAGTAAGTAATTTATTTTCTATGTTAATAATTATTTGTCTGTTTCAGGAATTTATTTTAAGTAAGTATTTTATTTTCTTTATTAATAAATATTTGTCAGTTTCAGGAATTTATTTTAAGTAAGTAATTTATTTTCTGTGTTAATAAATATTTGTCAGTTTCAGATTTTTATTTTATGTAAGTAATTCAATTTTTCATATGTGTCTAATTACATTTTATCTGTTTCAGATTTTTTTTTTATGTAAGTAATTCAATTTGTTGTATCTGCCTAATTACATTTTGTCTGTTTCAGATTTTTATTTTATGAAAGTAATTTTTATTGTTTCATAGTTATCTTAACTACTTTTGTCTGTTTCAGGTTTTTATTTTATGTAAGTAATTCAACTTGTTATTTTGTCTAATTACATTTTGTCTGTTTCAGATTTTTATTTTATGTAAGTTATTCAATTTTGCATATGTGCTTAATTACATTTTGTCTGTTTCAGATTTTAATTTTATGTAAGTAATGATCTATACTTGTCTCAACTATATTTGTATGTTTCAGGTTTTTATTTTAATGATTCATGTTTCTCTTAATTTATATATTTCCCAAGTTATATTGTATTTTATTTGCGTATTTTTATCGAGTCGACTCGAGCTTTATTTCACTTTTATTCCGAAAATGTTAATATAAATTTAAATGTTAGCATGAATTCTGCATGCATTCTATAGGTAAGGAATAGATCATCATTGAAGACTTCCTTCGAGGGATATCATCAACTAATGCATTAATTTTAAGTAATTTTAAGTTAGTTTTAAGTTGCGTTTATTGTAACATATTGTAGTATGCATGAGTGAATGTGTGAAATGCGTATACGCGAAGATTGAAGACATCGATCATCGAGGGATCATCGAGGGATCATCGAGGGATGCATGTGTTACTTTTAAGCTAATTTTATGCGTGCGTTAGTTTTAAGTAATGTGTGCTTGTGGGCAGGGCGGGTGGGTCCCTGTAAGTGCCTCTTATTCTAACTTGCACTCTTGCATCTTCTGAATTCTCAAGCTTTGTACGCGTTAGATTGTAGTATACTCGGTTATTTTTTGTCAATCGTTCCGAACCCAAGTGGATCATTGGGGGTTCATAGCGCTGTGAACACGGGGCAGAGGTGAGCTGCAAGTGCTGGTGTAGCGCCAGGGACACATCTCTGCGGGGCCGATCGATTGATGAACCATCTCGATCTGCCGCCTCACGGCAGGGGTCTCCTCTCTGCGGTCAGACTTGCTTCAAACGCAAGCGGGGAGAAATGGGAGACCCTCCGCGGATGTGTCACTCGTTCTTGCCAGTATTTTCGGTTCATCTCTGTCTCGTGGTTCACGTAAGCCACTATGGACTACCCTTTGACCCATGGAAGGCGAGGTTCACTTGGCGAAAAATACTGATCCCCTTTTTTCACAGAAAGTTCTTCTAACTTTCTTTTCTTTTTGTAGAAAGTTCTTCTAACTTTCTTTTATTTTAGTAGAAAGTTCTTCTAACTTTCTTCCCTTTGCCTTTCGAGTTCGTCATAGATTATTCGAGTGCAATCTTAGAATAAGAGGCACCGTGCGGCGTTTGGAATAAGTTAAGCGTATGTGTGTGGGGCCCCATGCTATTAGTATTAAGTTAATGTATGTGTGTGCGTGTGGTACAAGTTCTTTGCTCGATTGTGGTAAAGAACTTGTATATGCGAGCCTATGAGCTAAGTAGAGTCAGAACTCATTTATCCTTCCGATAAATGAGGTTGCATTTGGAGGGTGGAAGGGATTTGGAGTTAGGGTGGGTCACTATCGTAGCCACCTCCACGTGGTGTGACCCGGTAATCGGTATAGTTCTCTAAAGATTTTTTAGTCTTTAGAAAACTATACCGAGCTGAGAGCTACGGTTTTATTTCGTGATTTTATTTAGAATATTTCACTCCTTTGCCTAGTTTTCTATGTCAATAAAATTTTATCTGTTTCAGCATTTAATTTTTCGTTAGTTCCTACATTATTCTCTCTTCTCAAATTTCTGTTTCAGTAATTTTTGTCTGTTTTAGAATTTAATTTTTACTAATTTATCATGTTGTTCTCTCTTCCAAATTTTTGTGCTAATAAATTTTTGTCTGTTTCAGAATTTAATTTTTGATAAGTTAAAATATTGAGTGTATTAGTTTCATGTTGATTCCGAGCTTGTGGGAGGAAGGGTGGGCTCGGGCGTAAGTTTTTCGTTACAATCTGTGGCGAAAAGCTTACGCATTTTTTAGTGCCTCTTGTTCTACCTTGCATTCACTTTCACAATTTTTCAACTTTTTACATTTTAAAAATTTTTCACAAGTTTTACTTTTAATTCAATAGTGTATTCTTGTAAATTGATTGAAACATAAAAGAAAGTTCTTCAAACTTTCTTTTTATTTCCTTCATTTTTCTTTCACATAATTTTACCTTGTACGAGTACAAGTTTAGAACAAGAGGCACATGTAGGGTCTTTAGAAAGTTTAATTTGTGTAATTGAAATGGAGTTGCAGTTGCAATTACGTTTTTTAAATGTGTAAATGTTTTTATTTTCAGGCTCAACTTTTATTTTCAGCTTTTATTTTCTGACAGGACCGAATTTTTATTTTGCTTTTTAATGTTCTTGAATTTTTTCTCATTTTTTCGGGTTCTGAAGTTTTCATATTTAATATTATTGTAGTATGAATAATGTGTGAAATGTGCATAGGTACACGAAAATTGAAGACATCGATCATCGTGGGATCATCGTGGGATCATCGTGGGATCATCGTGGGATCGCCGTGGGATCATCGTGGGATGCGTGCGTTAGTTTTAAGCTAATTTTATTCGTGCGTTAGTTTTAAGTAAAGTGTGCTCGTGGGCAGGGCGGGTGGGTCCTTGTAAGTGCATCTCATTCTAAATTGCACTCATCTTCTCAATTCTCAAACTTTGTACGCGTTAGCTTGTAGTATATCCACTTATTTTTTGTCAATCGTTCTGCGCCCAAGTGGATCATTGGGGGTTCATAGTGCTGTGAACACGCGGCAGAGGTGAGCTGCAAGTGCTGGTGTAGCGCCAGGGACACATCTCTGCGGGGCCGATCGATTGATGAACCATCTCGATCTGCCGCCTCACGGCAGGGGTTTCCTCTCTGTGGTCAGACTTGCCTCAAACGCAAGCGGCGGGGAAATGGGAGACCCTCCGCGGATGTGTCACTCGTTCTTGCCAGTACTTTCGGTTCATCTCTGTCTCGTGGTTCACGTAAGACACTATGGACTACCCTTTGACCCATGGAAGGCGAGGTTCACTTGGCGAAAAATACTGATCCCCTTTCTTGACAGAAAGTTCTTCTAACTTTCTTTTCTACCCCTTTGCTTTTTTACTTCATCATAGATTATTCGAGTGCAATCTTAGAATGAGAGGTACACGTGCGGCGTTTAGAATAAGTTAAGCGTATGTGTGTGAGATCACATGCAATTAGTATTAAGTTAATATATGCGTGTGTGTGTGTGATACAAGTTCTTTACTGGATTGTGGTAAAGAACTTGTATATGCGAGCCTATGAGCTAAGTAGAGTCGGAACTCATTTATCCTTCTGATAAATGAGGTATTGCAATTGGAGGGTGGTAGGGATTTGGAGTTAGGGTGGGTCACTATAGTAGCCACCTCCTCGTGGTGTGACCCGGTAATCGATGTCGTTTTCTAAATATTTTTCACGAAATTAACTTTAGAGAACGATATCGAGCTAAGAGCTACGATTATAACTTCTCAATTTCATATCTAAATTACATTATTTCCGAGCTGTGGGAGGAAGGGTGGGCTCGGGCGCAGGTTTTTCGTCACAACATGTGGCGAAAAGCTTGCGCAAATTGTAAGTGCCTTTTGTTCTAACTTGCACTCATCTTTAGTATTTTTTAACTCGTTACATATTAGATTGTTACAAATTAGATTGTTACATATTAGATTGTAGTTATAGCCTATCATTTTTATTGTCAATTGCTCGAAACTTAAAAGAAAGTTCTTCCAACTTTCTTCTTTAAACATTTTCTTTACAAAGTTTTAGATTATACGAGGGCAATTTTAGAACAAAAGGCACAGTTAGGGATTTTATAATATGTATTGTAGTATGAGTGAGTGTGTGAGAGTATAGGATGCAGGACCTATTCATTTCATCGTGGGATCACAGAGTTTTTCAAATTCTAAATAATTTTATTTTTCGCTTTGAAGATTTCAGGTTTTGTTGCTATTTTACTTTTTGCACCGAAATTTTCAAGTCTCTGCACTATTTTATTTCGTGCACCGAAGTTTTCAAGTCTCTGTTCTATTTTATTTCTTGGTTAGAAGTTTTCAAGACTCCCTGCTATTTTATTTATTGTTCTGAAGTTTTCAAGTCTCTGCTCTATTTTATTTCCTGCACCGAAGTTTTCAAGACTTTCTGCTATTTTATTTATTGTTCTGAAGTTTTCAAGTCTCTGCTCTATTTTATTTCATGCTCTGAAGTTTTCAAGTCTCTTTGATATTTTATTTCTTGTTCTGAAATTTTCAAGACTATTCTCCATTTTATTTCTTCCACTATATTATTTTGTTATTTGATTGGTTTTTAATGAGGATTAAAGGGTACTTTCATATCATATGTGAATATTATACACGAAGATTGAAGACATCGATCATCGTGGGATCATCGTGGGATCATCGTGGGATCATCGTGGGATCATCGAGGGATGCATGCGTTAGTTTTAAGTGGATTAAGCTTTAAGTTAGTTTTAAGTAAAGTGTGCTCGTGGGCGGGCGGGTGGGTCCCTGTAAGTGCCTCTTATTCTAACTTGCACTCGTCTTCACAATTCTCAATCTTTGTACGCGTTAGCTTGTAGTATGCTCAGTTATTTTTTGTCAATTGTCCCGAACCCAAGTGGATCATTGGGGGTTCATAGCGCTGTGAACACGCGGCAGAGGTGAGCTGCAAGTGCTGGTGTAGCGCCAGGGACACATCTCTGCGGGGCCGATCGATTGATGAACCATCTCGATCTGCCGCCTCACGGCAGGGGTCTCCTCTCTGCGGTCAGACTTGCTTCAAACGCAAGCGGGGAGAAATGGGAGACCCTCCGCGGATGTGTCACTCGTTCTCATCAGTATTTTCGGTTCATCTCTGTCTCGTGGTTCACGTAAGACACTATGGACTACCCTTTGACCCATGGAAGGCGAGGTTCACTTGGTGAAAAATACTGATCCCCTTTTTTCACAGAAAGTTCTTCTAACTTTCTTTTCTTTTTGTAGAAAGTTCTTCTAACTTTCTTTTCTTTTAGTAGAAAGTTCTTCTAACTTTCTTTTCTACCCCTTTGCTTTTTTACTTCGTCATAGATTATTCGAGTGCAATCTTAGAATGAAAGGTACACGTGCGGCGTTTAGAATAAGTTAAGCGTATGTGTGTGAGGTAACATGCAATTAGTATTAAGTTAAGTTAATGTATGTGTGTGCGTGTGATACAAGTTCTTTGCTGGATTGTGGTAAAGAACTTGTATATGCGAGCCTATGAGCTAAGTAGAGTCAGAACTCATTTATCCTTCCGATAAATGAGGTTGCAATTGGAGGGTGGAAGGGATTTGGAGTTAGGGTGGGTCACTATCGTAGCCACCTCCACGTGGTGTGACCCGGTAATCGGTATAGTTCTCTAAAGATTTTTTAGTCTTTAGAAAACTATACCGAGCTGAGAGCTACGATTTTATTTAAAATATTTCACTCCTTTGCCTTATTTTCTATGTTAACAAATTTTTGTCTGTTTCAGAATTTAATTTTTTGTAAGTTATGTTCAGTGCATTAGTTTTATTCTAATTCCGAGCTTGTGGGAGGAAGGGTGGGCTCGGGCGCAGGTTTTTCGTTACGATATGTAACGAAAAGCTTGCGCAAATTGTAAGTGCCTTTTGTTCTATCTTGCACTCATCTTGATGACAATTTTTTAACTTGTTAGATATTAGTTTGTAGTAGTAACCTATCATTTTTATTAACAGTTGCTTTAAACTTAAAAGAAAGTTCTTCCAACTTTCTCCTTTTACTCTTTTCTTTACTTACTTTTACATTATACGAGTGCAATTTTGGAACAAAAGGCACATTTAGGGCTTTAATTTTATGTCAGTGTTTTCAATGTTCCATATTTGTCTTAATCATTTTTGTAGGTTTCAGGTTTTAATTTTAAGTAAGCAACTTATTTATTCATATGTGTCGTAATTGTATTTGTATGTTTCAGGTTTTTATTTTAACGATTCATGTTCTTTTTATTGTTACGACTAATTATTCTGTAGGTAATAAATAGGTCATCATTGAAGACATCCATCGAGGGTTCATCGAGGGACCATCGAGGGATGCGTGCGTTAGTTTTAAGCTAATTGTATGCGTGCGTTAATTCTAAGTTAAGTGTGCTCGTGGGCAGGGCGGGTGGGTCCTTGTAAGTGCCTCTCATTCTAAATTGCACTCATCTTCTCAATTCTCAAACTTTGTACGCGTTAGCTTGTAGTATACCCACTTATTTTTTGTCAATCGTTCTGCGCCCAAGTGGATCATTGGGGGTTCATAGCGCTGTGAACACGCGGTAGAGGTGAGCTGCAAGTGCCGGTGTAGCGCGAGTGATATTCTTTGCCCGGCGGGGCGGATCGGGGTTGGCACCTCTCATACTCTGATGTGCCTCCCCGACCCGCCGCCATTCTGCCAAGGGGCATCACGGTCTGGGTATCCTCTCTGTAGTAAGACGCGAAAGCGCTGGGGGAAATGGGAACCCTCCGCCAACTGGGGTGTATCACTCGTTCTTGCCAAAGGTATCTTCGGTTCATCTTTGCCGTCGTGGTTCACGTAAGTCACTATGGACTACCCTTTGACCCATGGAAAGCAAGGTTCGCTTGGCGAAAAATAATGGTCCCCTTTTTTCACGGAAAGTTCTTTTAACTTTCTTAGCTTCTTTGCGAAAGTTCTTCTAACTTTCTTAGCTTCTTTGCGAAAGTTCTTCTAACTTTCTTAGCTTCCCCTTTGCTTTTTGAATTCGTCATAGATTATTTGAGTGCAATCTTAGAATGAGAGGTACCGTGCGGCGTTTAGAATAAGTTAAGCGTGCGTGTGTGGGATCCCTTGCGATTAGTATTAAGTTAATGTACGTGTGTGTGTGCGTGTGATACAAGTTCTTTACTGGATTGTGGTAAAGAACTTGTATATGCGAGCCTATGAGCTATGTAGAGTTAGAACTCATTTATCCTTCTGATAAATGAGGTTGCATTTGGAGGGAGGAAGGGATTTGGAGTTAGGGTGGGTCGCTATCGTAGCCACCTCCACGTGGTGTGACCTGGTAATTGGTATAGTTCTCTGAAGGCCTTAAAAAATCTTCAAAGAACTATACCGAGCTAAGAGCTACGATTATAATTTGTATAATATTGTATACTATACACATACATATAGTTGTATAGTTTTATACAATCATATATACAATAACTAACCTAACCCAGCCTAATGTAATCTAACCCAACCTCTACATTCATAGTTTACAGTGCAATTATAGGAATTTTTGAAAAATTATGTAGGATCATTAAGGTGCCCTCATCAGTCACCATTGCGTGTACCGGCTAGGTACGGCATTGGCAGCAAGCTGTGACGTCATCTGACGCATGTGCATAAAGCTCTCGCGTGAGATAAAATCTCATGACCGCCCACACTGGTCTACGGGGATATGATTTTTCGGTAATTATTCCTTCGTGGCATGCGCGGGCGGCGCGCAAGGGAAATATACACGATAATGAGTATGCAAAATCGTTAATTACTCACTTTCTGAGCACAGTCTATGAACTTTTATGATTAAAGAATGTTCAGTGACTCCCTAGCTACTTTCCCATATCACGTATGTTCACATTTTTATTGTAACTAATTAGTTATTAATTAATATCCAACACGAAGTCGGCGGAATACATCGTACACATGACCTACTTTGAAATAATTAATAACACATTTTCTTAACACAATTTATGCACTTTTATGATAAAAGAATGTTCAGTGATCCCTCAGCTACTTTCCCGTATCATACTTTTTCAGATTTTTTATGAAATTATTTAGTTATTAACTAATAACCTAAGGCCAGCCACGGTGACAAGCGGTATACGCGAGATTATTTTGAATAATTAATTACACGTTTTGTGAATATATTTTGTGCACTTTTATAATTGAGGAATGGTCAGCTATGCATTATTTACATGATTCGATGATAAAAGTTCATAAATTATGTTCGGGTAACAAGTAATTAATCATTTTGTGTTAGCATTCCGATACGTACATGAGCCGCCTATGTTAATTTTACTGCGCATGCAAAGTGCAATATTTCGGCACTTTGACGACGTAGTATGGTTCCTGAGGCATTTAGAAACAAATTTCTATTAGGATTTGATGCGTTTTGATGCCTAATGAAGCCAGAAAATCAATTTTTGTCGAATTCGGTCCAAAACGGTACAGGTGGCGCCATCGAGCGGCGGAACTACGGAAAACTAAAATTTCTATTTTCTCCGAAATTAGGCAATTTTACGTATTTCTGAGGGTCAGAAATTGTTCTGTGACCTCTCTAGAACCAATATAAAGCCACAAGAACCTCCTTAGAGCGCTAGAAAAGAAAATAGAAAATTAGTCCAAAACATGGACTAAAAAATTGGCGTCCATCTAGCGGTGAAAGTTGGAACTACAAAAATATAAAAATGCGATTTTCTCGAAAATTAGTGAACTTTGAGTACTTCTGAGGCTCAGAAAGTGTTATGTGATCGCATTAGAAGCAAAATAAAGCAATAAAAGTTTCCTGACAGCTTTAATAAAGAAAATAAAAAAAATGTCATTTTATGGAGAAAATTTGTGGCGCCATCTAGCGGCAAAACTGTGAACTAAACTGAAAAAATGTATGTCCAAATACGCGTTAAGGGGTCAAATAGAAATTGATTTTCTGGGCTTAATAGGCAAAAGAACGAATAACTTATTCAACAAAAATTGCTTTAAAATGTCTAAAGAAGCATACTACGTCGTCAGAGTTGCGAAATATTACTTTTTATATTTTTCCTTAACGCGTGTTCGGACATACATTTTTTCAGTTTAGTTCACAGTCTCGCCGCTAGATGGCGCCACAAATTTTCTCCATAAAATGACATTTTTTTTATTTTCTTTATTAAAGCTTTCAGGAAACTTTTATTGCTTTATTTTGTTTCTAATGCGATCACATAACGCTTTCTGAGCCTCAGAAGTACTCAAAGTTCGCTAATTTTCGAGAAAATCGCATTTTTATATTTTTGTAGTTCCAACTTTCACCGCTAGATGGACGCCAATTTTTTAGTCCATGTTTTGGACTATTTTTCTATTTTCTTTTTTAGCGCTCTGAGACGGTTCTTGTGGCATTATATAGGTTCTAGAGAGGTCGCAGAGCAATTTCTGACCCTCAGAAATACGTAAAATTGCCTACTTTTGGAGAAAATCGAAATTTTATTTTTTCGTAATTCCGCCGCTCGCCGCTAGATGGCGCCAACTGTACCGGTTTGGACCCGAATTCGACAAAAATTGATTTTCTGGCTTTATTAGGCATCAAAACGCATCAAACCCTAATAGAAATTTGTTTCTAAATGCCTCAGGAACCATACTACGTCCTTAAAGTGCCGAAATATTCATTTTTTTATTTTAATGTGTGCCTTGCTTCGAGGTCTATATGTATTCCTATATTCTTAGATCCTATATTTCTGGATCCCAATATATCCCTAGATCCCTATATTGTCAGTAATTTTTTACAACGATGAAAAATGTCTTCTACCTTATGCTTATTATTTATATAAAAATTTATTCTGTATGCATAAAAGTGTAAAGCATCTTCGGTTTTATTTAAATTTATTTTTAAAAGGTTGAAATACCCGCCAGGAGACATTGACTTATCATATTATCAATACATTCATTGGTTTCATTGGCTGTATTTTCTTTAGCTTGTATTTACAACCGCAAAATGATGTAATGAATGAACAGGCGACTATATTTGCACCCCTGTTATTGCACATCTTGTATGAATATAGTAATAGACCATACTTTGAATATTTACCGCACAAATGAATTTTCAGTGGCAGTGTTCCTTCCGAAACTAATGTTTGTTCTTTGGTTTGAACCGCGTTCAAATCTTCGTTTATACTGTTTGTAACGAAGATAGTTTACAATGTCTATTTCTAATGCACAGCAATTTTTAGTCACATTGTATAAACGTTACATAATTTCACTGCCATCGATAAATTTATCCAGAACTCAAAAAGCAAGTATCCCTTTTAGAGGTTAGAATAAATACATTTACATCCGATAATTTTAATATTACATAATATTTAAAAGTAATGCCGCATAGTTGTTTACTAATTTTATATTTATGTGTAATTTGAAAAGTAATTATGCAGGAATTTTATGTGAAACTTACTATATAATAATAATATTTAATGATATCCTAATATCTTCTGCTTTTTCTCATAGATTTTTATTATTTGTCTTACTGGAGGATCATTGCTATTAGGAGGATTGGCACAGTTTTTAAAAAGACGGAGAAGACATCCTCTTGCTCCTTCAAGAAGACCTGTGAGAGATTTAAAACAAAGATTTGCAAGCGCGAAGAATTCTAACTTTGGTAATTGGACAATATAAAAGATTAACCTTATACATTGATAATGAAAAAGTATTCTAATTAGTCTGAAGCATAAGACTGTAATTTATTAGAAGGTATGGTATTTAAAATACTTTTTTAATAAGTACTTTTATTTTACATAGATGCATTATCCCAAGTATCGTGGGCAAGAAGAAGTGAAGCAAGTAGCAGGAGCCACATTAGCGATCGGGCATCGCTTATATCCTCTGTTCCTGGAGGTCCAGATGGTGATGTTAGACTTACACCACAGCAATATGGAGTTCTTGGTGAGTCATGTATCATTTTAATAATAGTTTTATAATATGTCACATATCCTATAACATTTTTTATGCTTGAAAAATAGAATTTAGTTGTGATCCTGGCAGTACATGACATCAGTATCTTTTTATTAAAAATTAAAAATGAAATGACATAAGTATGTATATTTGAATATAAAGAGTTTATCATATATGCAGGTACAAATTATTGGAGGATAAATATATTTATATACGCATAGATGCATATGTATATATAGTATTTATATTTACACAATAATGTACAGCATGATAGATTATACATAAATAATATATCTACAAAATGAAAATGTTGTAAAAATCAGGGATAATCCTGGATATTGTTAAATGCAGATTTTTACATTGGAATTTTTATTAACACTTTCAAAGGCATACAGTAATATGAGGAAGCAACTAAAAAATAAGCAGTAATTCTTTGTCCAAATATATAGATTTCCTATATCTTTCATTATTTTTATCCTGGAAACATACTATTCAGTTATTTTGGGCTAGATCCATTACATCGCTTTATTCACAATGAGAAAATATTGCTCACAGTATTAAACATCGCATCTTGCATTTTCTATCTACTTTTTCTTCTGTTTTCATTTAAACACACAGCATTCTAGAACTCGCATGTCCCAATCTTGCAACAAATTATTGCTTTCTATGATAATTAACAAATTATTTAACAGAATATGTCACATTTTTTTTACATCTACATAAAATTTTACTGAATATCACATTTTTGTGATTAGGCTTACTCCGATAAATATTATATTAGAAACCCATGGACATCTGTTTGTAAAATGAATTTTTCACAATATTTTCATTGACATTACAATGTAATAAAATATTATAATTGTACATTATTAATTACTGTCAGGAAAGAACTATAAATGATTAAATAATTTTATAACAATTACATCTAGTAAGAATATAGAAATACACTATATACATGTAAATTTGCAAGAAAATATTATCGGAATTCTAAGAACATATGACAATATTATTTTCTTCCTTGTGCATCAAACTAAGAATATTTAAATCAAGCACAAAATTCAATAAGTCCATATTTCTCGTTTGCTTACCAAAGAAATGTATCTTATAAATTATTAACGTATTTATACAAATTAAAATAATGCATTCCTTTACCATTACAATTTCCATTAACAGTTATTTTCTAGGAATCTCCAAGCCCTATCACTTTACATCGGAGATAGATGGGTACACAAGAATTGCTAGATTACACGTTCACTGTAGAACTAATCATTCTCAGCAGCTAGAAACATTAATAATTTAGAAAATATAGCTCTTTTCAAGTAACATCTTGAATCCTGATTCATCAGATTTTCATTTAAACTGTGATATTAAAATAGTTTTAAAGAGATATCTGTACCCATCCATCCGTACTCTATGAATTCTTACTCGCTACACCTTTATAAATTTTACACTTTTCTAAAATTATACTGCAATCTCAAAAATATATATATTGTAACTGCATTAACTCGCGCATCTTTTTCCCTTGTTTCATTTTCATTTCGCTTTTCTCATTACAATCTAGTTGCCCGAGATAATACTTGCAGTAAATTCTAACTCTCTGAACACGATTCTCAAAGAAGGTATTACCGTATTGTTTCCTTTCTTTTTCCTCTCTTTTTAAGCTTTTTAAAGTCTTCTAGAAGGTCTAGAATTACACTTTGCGAAGGCATAAAATAGTTTTAGCTGGAAAATCGATTCACAGCGGAATTAGTAAAGACGGAATGTCAATAGTTACACTCAGTTATTCAACAATATAGAGGTAATGTTAACAATACACCTGTTAACATATGCATTGGCTGCAATCGCTTGTACTTAACATTCTCATGAGTCTAGCTCATTGTTAAGGTATCCTTTTCTTTCATTTTCTCTTTCTTTACTACCCTAAACGTGTATATATATATGTGTATATATATATTTCATGTATATATATATTTGTATATATAAATTTGCATTGAAGAAAACTTGACAGTTAATGCACACGCGTGACATGTACACGTACGCATTAAATATCAAGTTCATGTTTTCGAAAGGCAAGCACATGTCAGCGCTGATATCGCAGTCCGACAATCAGCAATTTTAATCAAGGAGGCTTTTATTTCGTGCCATAGTCGCTATGTACGAAATAATTACAGCAACGTCTCAGGTTTGGTTGTCTTTTTTTTGTTCTTTTTTTCTTTTTATCTTACGCGTGTAGAGTGTGTAGAGTGTGTATGGTAATGTGAGCGTACGTTAATCTTTTCTTTCGATACTGTTCTACAGAATATATTACTATTGCAACGCTGGGAATTATGGATCTCTTAGAGGTGATTTCACGTGACTTTATGGACGATCATCGTCAACGAAAGTATGAACATCGCGTTCAGTCGGAACGAACAGGTTCCAGAGTGCGAAGCGTCTACCTTGTTCTTCAACGACAACGGTCCTCCGTCGTCGCTCTGCATATTAGATATGTCCGACTTCTTCGGCGGTACTATCAAGTTCTCGTCGTGATCATCGTCATCCATCTTCTGTTTATGAATATCCTTGCTGACCGTCGACGGTAACGGGGTGGTACTTGTTGCTTCCGTGGTGGGCGGTACGGTGGTGGTAGGAACTAAGCTGTAATTACTGAGGAAGTAGATAGGCCCGAATTCCGGTGTAATATCGAACATGCTCTCCTCTCTGCGTATGCCGCTTATCACTCGAGACTTTGTCTCGCCGTCTTCGTAATGGGATATCAGGGTTCCAGAATAGGGTACCTCCATGTCGGTGTAGTTTGCCCTCAAGGTTACGTTCACTCCAGTGCCGGGTTCCAGGTATATCAACACCCTGTTCAAAATAATACAATCAATGATGGAACAGAAAAACTGATTAATTTTTATATTGACTAGGTTAAAGTATCTTCACCTTAGAAATCTGAAAATTTGTGAAGTTGAAAATTTAGGAGTTTTATAATTTGGAACTTTAAAAATGTAAAAACTTAAGGGTTGAAAATATCAATAGGATAACAAGGGTTATCTGTAGGTTCTTTCAGAAGATCTAATTACATAAAATCTAAAACTCCTTGAAGATTTTTCTTCAACTTGAAGATACGATAATACTCACGTGTACACATCAGTACGATTAGTGGTCTCCGTGGTACCCCATATTATCTTCGGCAAAGAGGTGCCGTTCGTTAAGGTAATCGAGCTATTTAGACCTTTGAGAATAGCGTGTCCTTGACTCCAGTATACAGAGTGCTTGTAAGTGTATCCGAAAGCTTGCGCCATGTTCGCAGCTTCCTGTCCATTATTGGTGATCGTTGCCTCGCCCAGTACATGGGCTGTATGTTTCATCACACGTTTTTTAGGCCAATTCAATTTCACTCTATTTAGGTCGTAGTAAATCGGTTCAGTTTCCACGAGAACGTCGCCGGATTTAGCCGATCCTTCGGTGCCATCCTAGGTAACAGGAAAATAATTACGACGGTGTAGGAGGTGGTACCGCTGTTGTGAACCTGTGCACGGTGCGTGACTACTCCCACGTACTTGTTGCGGGAAGTGATGGATACTTTGGAGAAATCTATTTATATCAAATTTGGGAATTTGTAGACTTTGGGTTGTGGAATTTGAAGAGTTGCAAATTTGGGGATTTAGAAATTGACGCGTGGGAAATTTGGGGATTTGGAAATTAGGGGCGTAGGAAATTTGGTGATTTGGAAATTAGGGACGTAGGAAATTTGGGGATTTGGAAATCGGCGCGTGGGAAATTTGAGGATTTGGAAATCGGCGCGTGGGAAATTTGGGGATTTGGAAATTAAAGGCGTAGGAAATTTGGGGATTTGGAAATTAGGGGCGTGGGAAATTTGGGGATTTGGAAATCGGCACATGGGAAATTTGGGGATTTGGAAATCGGCGCGTGGGAAATTTGGGGATTTAGAAATTGACGCGTGGGAAATTTGGGGATTTGGAAATTAGGGGCGTAGGAAATTTGGTGATTTAGAAATTAGGGACGTGGGAAATTTCGGAATTTGGAAATCGGCGCGTGGGAAATTTGGGGATTTGGAAATTAGGCGCGTGGAAAATTTGGGGATTTGGAAATTAGGCGCGTGGGAAATTTGGGGAATTGGAAATTAGGCGTGTGGAAAATTTGGGGATTTAGAAATCGGCGCGTGGAAAATTTGGGGATTTGGAAATTAGGGGCGTGGGAAATTTAGGGATTTAGAAATTAGGGACGTGGGAAATTTGGGAATTTGGAAATCGGCGCGTGGAAAATTTGGGGATTTGGAAATTAGGCGCGTGGGAAATTTGAGGATTTAGAAATTAGGGGCGTGGGAAATTTGGGGATTTGGAAATTAGGCTTCTAGGGAATTTGGGGATTTGGGAATTAGGTTCCCAGGGAATTCGGGGTTTGGAAATTACGCTCCTAGGGGATTTGGGAATTAAGCTCCCAGGGAATTCGAGAATACATCAATTACACTTCTAGGGAATTCGAGAATATATCAATTACGCGTCTAAGGAATTCAGAAATTCAGAAATTATGCCTGGCAAATTTGTAAATTTCTAAACATAAAAGTTTGAAGACACCACAGAGTTTAGGAAAGCAGTTAATTTAGAAAATTCAGCAATCCAACAATGTGAGAATTTGACAATACGTAAACGAGGGGACTAGCCTACTCCAACATTCAAGAATTCTTAAAGTCAGAGATGAAAAAGGTTAAACAGTGTCTCCCTTCCTATATTGCCGTTTTCCCTAAACTACTCCCCACTGCATTCGCTTGTCTTTAACGTCCACAATATTGTTGACTCGCAAGGGGCCTTAAAGCACCCAGTGTCCACAAAGAGCGAGACAATTAACGGAAACGGCAGTTCTTCCCCTGCAAAGAGAAGACCCCGAGCGTAGACACAGCAATTACTTACATCTTTGACGTAGCTGATGGTGCCGAGATTGTCGCTCGAACTGAGTGTTCCTATATAATGGGTGAACCGCGTAGTCTTGTCGTGGGTTTCATCTTTGCCATTGTGCACCGCGTGTCTCGCGACGAACATCTTTTCCGATGTCGCCACGGCACCGATGGGGGTGGACTTGTATTTGTCCCAGTGTTCCCAGTTGACGCGGGCCGCATTGTCCATGTTCTCCAGCAGTTCGTACGCCTCGTACGACTGTACGCTGCCGTGAATCGTCACGGTGCATCGTCGTTCGTCGCCTCTCTGGCTTCCAGCCACCCAAACTGTGGTGTGCAGCACCCGGCACACGTACAGGGGTCTCTTTCTTTCCGACTTCTCCGCCTGATTGTTGTGCGAGTCGTCTGGAAAAAAGAAAAAACCCGTCATTATGACGCGAACCTCGGCTGTTTCGTCGCCCGAAACAATTATATTCTCGCGGAAACCAGACAACGTTCGCTGGAAACGAGACGGTTCGGTCTTTTCGTTCCGTCGAGACTTCGAGGTTGTCTGACGAGACACTCCTACCAATTAGTCGCTAAAACTACGACTCGAGGGACGCGACAGGTAATTCGCATTCAGACTTTTAGGGTCCCTAGGTTTTACAGAGTCAACGACCGAGGTAGACTATTGCTGTAGTTTTTTATGGCTGGGGTTTAGGGGTTGTTGGAAGCTTAGGGATTTAGGAGCTTAGGAAGGTGAATTTTTTTATTTAGGGAGGTAGGTTGTTAGGAATGTGGAGTTTGGACTTTTGCAAATTTTGGGACTGAAGTCCTATCAATTAGTTACTAAAACTACGACTCGAGGGAGTTTACAGGTGGAGGTAATTCGCATTCAGACTTTTAGGGTCCCTAGGTTTTACAGAGTCAACGACCGAGGTAGATTGCTTTGGATTTTGATGGCTGGACTCTTTGGGATTTAGGAGATTGTTGGAAGTTTAGGGACTTAGGATGTTAGGAATGTGCGTTGTTGGAAATTTAGAGATTTTGAATCTTAGGAATATGGAGTTTGGACTTTTGGAAATTTTGGAGTTTGAAGATTTTGACTCTTAGGAATTTTGGGATTTGATCTATTAGGAATATTGAGATTCAGAAATCTTAAGGATCTTTGGACTATTATAAATTTTGGAATTTAAGGATTTAGGAATCTAGGGATTTAGACTATTAGAAATTTTTTAGTTTAGGGATTTAAGGGTCTGTAGGCTCGAGTTAGAAATTTTTGAAGTATTACTGAAGTATTTGCAGATTTATAAACTTGTTGATTCGTGTACTTGAGAAGTTAGAAATTTATTGACTGATTGACAAAGGCCTCGACTGCTATGATCATTGGCCCAGAAATTTATATATTTATGTATTTGATCATTTACATATTTATTTGAAAATTTTCAAATGCATTCCAATATATTAAAATGTACGTTCATTAAAATTTTTTTTAAATTTCGAATCTCATTTTTAAATTCGTAAATTTGAAAAGAAACGAAGAAAAGTGATCTAACATTAACAACATTAACAAAAATCATCTTCACAAACCTAATAAATAATTCTCGGCCTATATCGCCACATTCATGCATCAAACTTGATCTCATTCTCCCCTAACAGTACATACCTTCAGCTTCTTCGATCTCGAACCCACCAATCACAATTTCCTTGGACGAATCATAGTTCTGTCGAGGTAACCAATTGAGGGTGGACGAAGTGATCAACTGATGATATTTAGACAGAATGTGTACACTGTTGTCTGCGTTGGTAAATAACAGTAGGACACCGATCAGTCCCACAGCGAGATATATCCTTTGCCAATACATCTGAAATTTCACAAGAAATCGCTCCATAAATGTTCGCTCTTTTCGTAATCGTTGAAATTCAATTTCGCGAGGGTTGAACGCGGTAAACGGAGAAGAGACATTCTAACGAGATCGTTATTACGATACCAGCGAGCTAATTAGAGATGGTAACCTGAGACACTGAGATACAGCTTCTTCTCTGCTTTCTGTGGAGAAGTCGTTTCAACTATATAAGTGCGGTATATTTTCCTAAAGAAAAAACTTCTTCTTTCGGAAAAAATTTTTTCTTTCACAAATTTACAAACCGGTGTCTCGGTATGCGATTCTATTTTTAACTCCCGACCCCATAACTCCGAGTAGTTTTTGCAACTAAAATTATTCTATAAATAAATAAAATTGTGTCCACTATTAATACAATGGTTATTAATACCTTGCAGTACTGCTCAAATCTGTCCCGACGAAAGGGAGCGCAGAAATGGATGGACAGAGTCGACTTGACAAAAGGTGTAGTTTTCAAATAAAAGAATAGTTTACGAATACGTATATAGGAAGTTAATACTAAAGGATTGCGTAACGTTTTGGTTGTGCCGTGTTGTAGCGACCTTAACTTTTGTAACAGTAGTATCTCTCCTCTTTGCGATTATGTTTCTGCTTACAGAGCGTATCTTTAACACAGCCCGAGTATAACTGGATCTCGTGCTCTACCTTGCTTCTCTCCTGGCTCGTGTGTTTTCGCTTCAGTTAATGCCGGCGAAACGAAACACAACTCGCCAATGCAACGAGCGAGACTTTTTCTGTGATAGCATCGAAACGGTTTCTTGTTTCTGTCGTTTAACGTTGTCCAACTGACATTAATATTGGGAAATTGATGCAAACATCTTTATTATACACCGTATCCACTTTTTGCGAAATTTTATTTCTTTATATTTATATTATAATATTATTCTTTATTTCTATACTGTATCAAAATTTCATTTAGTTCCTTTATACTTTATTCGTATACTTAGTTTCATTTTATAAATTAAATTTGTACAGGATAAAATTAAATTGTTTAAGATCATTTTTTTGTTTATCGTACATGTTAGGAAGTCAAATTATAATTGTGTTGAATAGTTACAATTTTGTCGTATGTGTAATAAAAGTAGGAAGTACTTGTTTATAATAAAACAGCAGTGGACATCCTACATGACAATTGCACACAGCAAAATCATTAGTATATTTTATTAATTCAATGATTAACAATAATGAAATTATTAAATAAATATCGTATATTAATATACAGAAGTATATTTTTATAGAATAAATTTTTATACAAAAATAATTAATATTATTTTGTCAACGGCCTTAGCCACGTACGCTTACCGGTTCTCGTAGCACTGAAGTTAAGCTACGTTGGGCACGGTCCTCCCTTAAGATGGGTGACCGCGCGCCGTTGACAAAATAAAAAAAAATAGTGACAGACCAACTATTTCAAATATTAGAATAATTTCGAAATTGAAATTTGACTTTCTATTTAATATTTGAATATTCGAAATTCTCATTACTCTAAAAAAAATAATATGCTCCATATATTGATATATAAAAAAAAATATATATATCAATAATTACAAGAAAGATAACATTGTTTTCTGAAACTTGCCCAACAAATTACAGTAATTTACTTGAGGTATCCTAAGAATTCTGAGTTACAATCCGGTTTATAATTATCCAGCAATTAAATTAATATTAAAAATGGGGGAAAAAAGTTTCCTCAGGAAGAATCTGATCTCGTGGAAACGCGAACGCGCCAGTTAGAGCGCCAGTGTATATAGCCGGTATATCTCCGATACAAGTTACTGTAACGGTTCCGTGGCATATCCGTTTACGTGATAATACACTTATTTTATAACGTTGGTGCCCCACTGCGTTTGCTTTTTGCTCTTGATTCAAGAATTCCGTTCGGTTGCACTTCGAATCAACGGACGAATGTAAGCCGTGTAATCGGCGAGCCAGAGATTTATGCGTGTAATTTCAATTTAAATCGAAAGAAAGCTGCGAATTGAATGAAACGATAAAGTAATTTAGATAAATTGAATGGATAAGGATCAGGTGTGGAAAGGTAACTAAATTAGCCGGAAAGAGTGCCGAGTTGGCTAAGTTTCGTTGGGGTGGTTCCAAATTGCAAAATCCGTAATCCACTTTTCGCGGGTGAAAGAGATCACAAAGGTGGGCATTCTTTGCCGGGTAAAAAGCTGAACAAAAGCGTAACGCTTTATCCCGGGGGACAAAAGAGCATCTGTTTGTCCTTCCAAGCAATTCTGACCAGGATCAATTTCGCTTAAGAAACGTTCTAGGATCACAATTTTTAATTAAGATTTATCTCAAATTAAATTTTGAAATAAAGTGAAACACTTTAGGACCTGAAATAAATTCGACGATAACGAAATGAAATTTTCTGTGTTAAGAAAGTCTATCAGGTAATTCGAGTCGATCAGGGGTAAATCCCGACGACTTCATACGTTCGATTTGCGGAAAACACAAGCCTCGAAAGCCGAGCTATTCCTGTTTCGGCGTCGAAACAACAGGCCAGGGATTTTATTGCCAGTCATTCAACGTGCTTGACCAACCATCACCGGTTCTAGCGTTCCACGTAGAACACACAATGCGATATCTACTGCATCGAACCCTTTTTTCTCTCTTCTTTTTTTCGATCACTGCACGAACAATACCAACATCCGCGTAAACTGGCGGGAACGGAAACGTTTCATCACCTACAACGATCGGAACTAGATTCGATGTAGTACGTGCACTCGAACGAATTCCAACGTGGAGAAGTTCTCGAATGCACTCGATGAAAATGCGTTCGGTATTTTTAGGAGAACTGGCAATTTCTTGCAAACAGGATATTTAGGATGTTTGCTACTGTTCGTTTGATATGTGTATTCTAAGTGCAACATTTTTGAGATATTGTGGGTATTTTATTTTTGGGGTTGCGATGTTAAGAGTACTTTAAATGTGGCGGATTTTAATATGGGTGAAGTTTTAAATATGGGCACTCTAATATTGAGTGCGTTGCAAACATACGGAGGACTCTAAATTCCAAGCACTCTAATTTCGAGTGCGCCCTAATTTCCAAGCACTGTAATTTCGAGTGCATTCCAAATTCCAAGCACTCTAAATTCGAGTGCGCCCCAAATTCCAAGCACTGTAATTTCGAGTGCGTCCCAAATTCCAAGCGCTCTAATTCCGAGTGCGCTCCAAATCCCATGCACTCTAATTTCGAGCGCGCTCCAAATTCCAAGCACTCTAAATTCGAGTGCGTCCCAAATTCCAAGCACTCTAAATTCGAGAGCGCTCCAAATTCCAAGCACTCTAATTCCGAGTGCGCTCCAAATTCCAAGCACTGTAATTTCGAGTGCGCTCCAAATCCCAAGCACTCTAATTCCGAGTGCGCCCCAAATTCCAAGCACTGTAATTCCGAGTGCGCTCCAAATTCCAAGCACTGTAATTCTGAATGCGCCCCAAATTCCAAGCACTGTAATTTCGAGTGCGCTCCAAATTCCAAGCGCTCTAATTCCGAGTGCGCTCCAAATTGCAAGCACTCTAATTCCGAGTGCGCTCCAAATTCCAAGCACTGTAATTTCGAGTGCGCCCCAAATTCCAAGCACTGTAATTTTGAATGCGCTCCAAATTCCAAGCGCTCTAATTCCGAGCGCACTCCAAATCCCAAGCACTCTAAATTCGTGAGCGCTCCAAATTCCAAGCGCTCTAATTCCGAGTGCGCGAAACTCTCAGCATTCTAAACTCGAGCGCACCCCAAATTCCAAGCACTCTAATTTCGAGTGCGCCTTGAATTCCGAGCGCTCTAATTTCCAATTGACTCTAAATTCCCAGCGCTCTAATTTCGAGAGCATTCCAAATATCCGACCACTCTAATTTCGAGTGCACCCTAAACCTTACACGCTCTCTAACATCAAACGCACTCTAATTTAATATCAAGTGCCCTCAACTATCGAGCACAATAAGAACACAACTCGCACTCTAAACTCTAAACACAACTAGCACTCGACTACCGAACGCATTCTAATCGTTCAATCACGAGTTATTCCGTGCACTCGAATTCAGTGGCAATGTTATTAAGAAATTATCAAGTATCGGATTTCCATTTGAGATCAATTTAACTTGAACAGTACACCGCGGTTCAATTTACAGTCGTTTTAATGACTATCATTTATGCAATGAGATGATAGGCTTGCTCTTATTTTAGCTTCTAATAGGATTCAACTTCGAATACTTTCAATGACTCTATTTCTCCAGTTCCCCAATTAGAACTGCTGTACTATTGTTCCGATAATTAGGCTGTCGTGACTTAATTAGAAAATGGGATATCTTGGTGGGAATCTCGACCAATATCCCTCATTCGCGGAATCAATGTTACGATGAATGTCGTTGCTTATTGGGACATCGAATTAGTATCACATTAGTGTCGATGCATTACGTATAGTAGGTTCATGTGGAGTTGATGTATTTTTAAATAGTTGAAGTTACAGATTTTTAGAAATTTAAATATTTGTGTTGAAGGTTTGTAGATTTCCAAGTTTTCAAATTCACTAGTTCATCAATTCTTAAATTTTCGAATTTCCAAATTCCCCAAATCTCAAATTTTCAAATTTCCAAATTCACCAAATCTCAAATTCATCAAATCCCAAATTCTCCAATTTCCAAATTCCCCAAATCCCAAATTCATCAAATCCCAAATTCACCAAATCCCAAATTCCCCAAATCCCAAATTCCCCAAATCCCAAATTCACCAAATCCCAAATTCACCAAATCCCAGATTCCCCAATTTCCAAATCCCCCAAATTCCAAATTCTCCAAATCCCAAATTCCCCAATTTCCAAATCCCCTAAATCCCAAATTCCCCAATTTCCAAATCCCCCAAATTCCAAATTCTCCAAATCCCAAATTCCCCAATTTCCAAATCCCCTAAATCCCAAATTCCCCAATTTCCAAATCCCCCAAATTCCAAATTCTCCAAATCCCAAATTCCCCAATTTCCAAATCCCCTAAATCCCAAATTCCCCAATTTCCAAATTCCCCAAATCCCAAATTCACCAAATTCCAAATTCCCCAAATCCCAAATTCCCCAAATCCCAAATTCACCAAATTCCAAATTCCCCAAATCCCAAATTCTCCAATTTCCAAATTCCCCAATTTCCAAATCCCCCAAATCCCAAATTCTCCAATTTCTAAATCCCCCAAATCCCAAATTCTCCAATTTCCAAATTCCCCAATTTCCAAATCCCCCAAATCCCAAATTCCCCAATTTCCAAATCCCAAATTCCCCAGTCCCCCAATTTCCAAATCCCCCAAATCCCAAATCCCCCCAATTCCCCCCTTTCCCCACTTCCCAAATCCCAAAACTCTCAAACCCCCAAAATCCGACCACCCCAAATTTCCATATGTCCACTGACCACAACACCTAAACACCACTCCACCCAAGCACTTCAACATTCCAAAAACCGTGAACCCCGAAAGAACCCGACCTCTCCTATCCACAATGCAAATGTAGCCGAAGAAGTAGAGGTTTGACCGTGACACTGGTAATCCAAGATGTGTCAGGTTGGCCGAGTTCATCGTCGTTCAACCGAAAATAATAGGATAAAGGGAGGGTGTTCGCGCAATAGTTGACCTGTCAACAAGTCGTCGGATGTAGGTTTGCAACCGGTTTGATATATAAGTCTTTAATAATGTCTCGGGCACGAGTCGAGAGTTCCAACTAACCGTACGCCGTTTTCACGCGTTTCTTTTTTTCCGAGGTCGGTCAAATTCATATTCATGAGGATTCCATCTGCCTTCCGTGACCGGCGTTATAAGACTGTTTTTCCCTCGTGCTACATTTTTCTTTTCTTTTTCTCTCCTATTTTAGCGTATCGCGCGACTATCGCGGAATCTCGGTTACATAATTTTCCGGCTTCCACGCGATGCAACGTACCGAGAGCGTAAATTGGCCGTGATGTAGGTGAGACTCGACCGTTTAACACTTTACTGAATCATCGCTCACTTTTTTTATAAGCTTACATGGTTTCTACTACCTTTTTTCTGCGTGATATCCGCATTTTTTAGGGAGTTTTAGAATGTGAAAGTTACGGAAGTTTTAGACAATTTGGGAATTTAGTAATTTAGGAGGTTTTGGAAATTTTAGGATTTGAAAAGTATTTGTTCAATTTTTAAAGGTTTTGAGAATATTTGAGTTTGAGTATTTTAGAAATTTGATATAGCACAGCTTTTTTGTTTCACTTTCTAGAATTTTGTAAATACCAATATGTGCCGTTTTGTAATCTACTCGCACAATTTAACTCGTGATTTATTTTCTTTCTAATTTCATTAGCAGTGAACCGCGACGACGAGATTTGATCCCGCGATCTCCAGATTACCAGTCATGCACTCATCGCGCTCCGCTAAGTACACATTACAAACATTACACAATAATTTATATTTTTAATAAAATTGCGTACTATTTCTACATAGATCAATTCGCCATAACATTTAGAAATCCCTCATCTTTTAATTTATAAATTTAATTTCAGTTATAACTTGTTTGTATATTAAACAAATAACAGTGTATGTTAAAATCACGTTGTTAAATCAGCAATATCATTTACCATTCTTAAATAATATTACGCAATGTAACTCGTAAGTGAACTCCCATTCAACTTTCATAAATTCCGTATTATCTACTGATCTCTAATTATTTCGAGCAGCACATCAATGAAGTCCAATCAAAACACTTTAACATTGTACAGATTATCAGATCAGTGTTCAGACTTGTACTCCTGCTCACAAAAGGAAGCAATTAAATGCTCGAAGAATATCAAAGGCAGCTTCAAGAATACGGATCCATTCATTGAAATTCCTTCGGCATCTTTTTAACAAGCTTTACGTCCACAAATCGACGATTCCGTACAATGCCTTTTGAAGCCCATTTGAATTTCAACTCGATTCCCGCCACTATTCACAGGATAATTTTCGTCTCCTCTTAGACCTCTTTTCACGGACCTTTAATCTCGGTTATATTTCCCGACACTTTTCATAGTATTTGTAAGAAGCTCTCTTCAATTTATTCAAAAAAAAAAAGAAATATATAACATACCGTACAGATGCGTCAGTCGAAACTAATTCATAACTATAATGTTTAAACAAACCCATAAAAATTAAAATGTTAATATCTTATATTCAGCGATCTTCCATAATTCAAATTATAGTTGAACCTAAATTTTAAGTTGATTATTAAAAATTTTATAAATATTTGTTATATTTGAGCCATCAGTGCGTCATGAGACTCGTCAAAGTCCGAGAAGAGTTCAACAGAAATGGTTCTCAAAAAGCGTATCGTGCGGTTTCCATCGAAATAGATTGGTTGCGGTGCGATTCGATATCAGACCGCGGTACATCAAAGGAAATCGAGCTGCAAGCGTAATTGAAAGAGCGTAAAAGGGAAAAAAATAGCGAGAGAGCGAACCCTAATCACGTATGATGCATCGGTCGTGTAGATCGACGAGAGATTTACAGGCGAAAGGGTAAGCGGACAAAGATGGACGCAATGTGTGCCGCATGCATTATTAACACGACTACTCGTCCTTGCCGTAATTCGGTCAGACTGTATTCGTATATTTCATTTGATACGACGCCGACCTACTGACCTTAACTATACGGAACTTTTATTTGAGCCGGGCATACCGGACAGTTTATTTAATTGAGAGCTCCGCGTGCCGACCAGAGGTGCACAACAAGAAAGACACATGGCCAAATGAATAATATCATTCCAGACGGGATCAAGTTCAATATGGAGACATTATTCAATGTTCCGCTTTGGAAGGAGACACTTTCAAGGATTTGGAGGGGTTTGGTTTATTTGGGGAAAATGATGGAGCGGTGGTTACTGTATTGGGGATGTATGAGTATTGGGAATTTTGGATTTGGGGATTTGGTGGTTTAGGGATTGGGAGATTGAGGATTTGGTAGTTTAGGGATATGGAAATTTGAAGATGTGGGAAATTGGGGGTGGAGGAATTGGGGAATGTGGAATTGGGGAATGTGGAAATTGGGGAATGTGGGAATTGGGGAATGTTGGAATTGGGGATTTGGGAATTGGGGAATGTGGGAATTGGGGATTTGGGAATTGGGGAATGTGGGAATTGGGAAATGTGGGAATTGGGGAATGTTGGAATTGGAGATTTGGGAATTGGAGAATGTGGGAATTGGGAAATGTGGGAATTGGGGAATGTTGGAATTGGGGATTTGGGAATTGGAGAATGTGGGAATTGGGAAATGTGGGAATTGGGGAATGTGGGAATTGGGAAATGTGAGAATTGGGGAATGTTGGAATTCGGGATTTGGGAATTGGAGAATGTGGGAATTGGGAAATGTGGGAATTGGGGATTTGGGAATTGAGGAATGTGGGAATTGGAAAATATTGGAATTGGGGATTTGGGAAATGGGGAATGTGGAATTAAGGAATGTGGGAATTGGAGAATGTAGAATTTCAAAATGTTGGAATTGAGGAATGTGGGATTTCGAAAATGTGGGAATCTGGTGAAGTGGGAAATTGGAAATATGAAGATTTAAGGAAACAGAAATCAAACAATCTGACAATTTAGAGATTTCACAATTTACGAATATAAATCTAAAAATTCACAAAATCTGAACTTCTAAAAACATCCAAACTTGTAAACTTAATAACTCCACAACTTCAATCTCCTCTTCACTACTTCCCTTAAATATTAACTCCACCTCCCCAATGAATATTACCATTATCATACGTCGTAAATAAACAACCTCAATTACGATACACTCAGATCACACCAACAACTCTCTTCCAATTAAAGAAACCTTTCTCTCACCCACAAACAAAATTCTTCGAAACACATTAATATATCCCATAGTGAAACGTTACCAATGAAATTAGATAATTGACTTTCACGCTAAATTAGCCACGGAAACCTTTGGAGCCAGTAATTTCAGAGAAAGTCTCGTCACTCTCCTGGAATCGTTATTTCGAGCCTTTTCGAAGTACACGATGACTCACATACATGTTCGTGTACTTTGAAATTAAAAAAAAAATATATTACGGTGATGTCATACCTCGCTCTTGAATTTAAACTCACTGGACCACTTCACTGAGTTTACGTACGTTTTAAACTCTTTAATGATGAATCGTGAGTCACTCTTACTTTTTTATATTCATGTTTACAAGCGTGTATATGCAGCGTTTCTTTGCGTTGTAGTAATCTGTTTGCGAGTAGTGGAAAAGTGATTTGATTAGGAACTTTTGCGCATTTAAGAGGAAAACTTTAACTTTTTGAGGTGGGGGAAGGTTACCTTGGAGTGGTATGAAGTGCGTTTCGAAGAGCTGGGTAGAGTGATTTGGATGTTTGGGAATTGGGGAATGTTGGAATTGGTGAATGTGGGAATTGGAGAATGTGGGAATTGGGGAATGTTGGAATTGGTGAATGTTAGAATTGGGAAATGTAGGAATTGGGAAATGTAGGAATTGGGGAATGTTGGAATTGGGGAATATAGGAATTGGGGAATGTTAGAATTGGGAAATGTGGGAACTGGGGAATGTGGGAACTGGGGAATGTGGGAATTGGAGGATGTGGAAATTGGAAAATGTTGGAATTGGGAAATGTGGGAACTGGGGAATGTGGGAATTGGAGGATGTGGAAATTGGAAAATGTTGGAATTGGGAAATGTGGGAATTGGGGAATGTGGGAATTGGAGGATGTGGAAATTGGAAAATGTTGGAATTGGGAAATGTGGGAATTGGGGAATGTGGAATTGGGAAATGTGGGAATTGGGGAATGTGGGAATAGGGAAATGTGGAATTGGAGAATGTGGGAATTGGTGAATGTGGAATTGGAGAATGTGGGAATTGGTGAATGTTAGAATTGGGAAATGTGGGAATTAGGGAATGTGGAAATTGGAAAATGTTGGAATTAGGATGTGTGCAATTGGGGAATGTGGAATTGAGAAATATAGAAATTAGAAAATATAAAATTTGAAAAATACAAAACTTAAAAAATATAGAAATTCCAAAATTAAAAAATAGAAACCTAATCCAACCTCAAAAAATTATTCACACCCTACCTAACAAATAAAATTTCCAAAATAAAAAAGAATGTTACCCGAAAAAAAAAATAAATGTGGACATTCGAAATTGAATTTGGAGCAGCAAGAAAGATCACAGCCTGGCGTGTTCTCGGTTTACAACACCATTACCTAGGACAACCGAGCTTGCATCTCGGTTTACTGGGATCGCGTGCCTTCGCAAACGCGTTCACGCAATCCATTACGGCATTATTCGTGGCTCGTCGCTGATATCTCTCTGAATCTCTTGACGTGAGAATGCCATCGAATCAACTCGTTTTATTAGAATCGCTAATCGTTTCTCGTCGTTATCCTTGAATTTCTCGGGAGACGTGCCTGACTAGCGGGCACAAAACGGCGTGGTTATGTAAACACGCGCAGACCCACCAATGTCACGTTGCTTTTTATAATGTTTTTAAGTGTTGCTTCTGCGCGGACAAAAGGATTATATCCTTATGCGTTTCTTGATTAAAAATTATACTTCTTGAAGATTTTTAAATTCGAGGCTGAACTTCTAGGATTCTCTAGATTAGAATTTCAGTCTCAGTATAGAAATACTAGATTAGAAATTGAACCCTAAATTAATTAAATCCCTAGATTTAGAATTGGAGTCCATAAAAATTTCTAGAATGGCAATTAGGTCTTCTGAAGTTCCTAGATCGAAAATGAGATGACTAGAAGTCCCTAGGATGAAAGTTCCACACATTCGGAAATCCCTAGATCAAGAATTTCATACGGTCTGAACTCCCTAGGCACAAGATTCTGTATTCAAAAGTCTCTAGACCTGAAATTTTTTACTTGCAAAATTCCTTAGTTCCTAAATTTTATATTCGCAAAATCCTTAGATTCAAAATTTCGCACAAGATAATTCCCTAGATCCTAAGCTTCACATTAATAAATCCCTAGATCAAAAATTTCATGCACTCAGAATTTCCTAGAACCACATTTCCATAATAGAAAGTCCCTAGCTAAAAAATTCTGTACTACTAAAATTCCTTAGATCCAAAGTTTCATGTACTCTAAACTCCCTAGACTTAAAGTTCCATACTCAGAAATACCTAGACTCGAAATTCCATATCGTAAAAATTCACTAGTTCCAACATTGCACTCGTAAATAGACCTCTAAATATCCCTAGCTAAATATTACATCCCTAAAATATCCCTAACTATCCCTAAATATTCCTCCTCTTGTAAGAAATCCGTGATTTCATAAGAAAAATAAATAAATGGAATATTTATACGTTTTTCTATTTCTCAGTTATTTGCTAGAAAAGCAAAAGAAGTACCTATATAAGAGTTTCCCGGCAATGCGTATCGAAATATGTAAATAGGAGTTTCCCAACTAAACTTTCGTCACGGTGAACTTACTTTTTCTGTTCGCATAAATTCATAATGGGTTACGAACACGATTCGAGCATCGAAGGTCGCGTTTTAGACTCAGGTAAAAGCCGTGCTCTCGTGCGGATATTTGAGACCTTTGGCAACGTAAAAGGAACGAGTATCGGTCGATTGCGCATGAAAGGGAGCCAGTCTCGAGGGCACATATGCACTGATAAATAGATTACGGTCCCCATGCATTTATGCAACGACAAACGACACGGTATATTCCTTCTCGAAATTTTGTTACAACCCCTATCTTCGACGTGCTCGCTTTTATCGTGAAACCAACAGACTTCTCTGACACCTTCGAAGGTATTTCGAGAGCAAACACGGTGATCGATTTGATAAAGTTTATCGTGCAACTGTCCGGGTATGATAAGTAGTGTGTTGGTGTTTGGGAGCTTTTGGGTTTTGAGAATTAAGTGGTGGTTTCAGGTTTTGGAAATTGGGAGTTTGGGAATTGGGGGATGGAGAATTGGAGGATGTGGGAATTGGGGGTGGAGGAATTGGGGAACGTGGAAATTGGGGGTCGAGGAATTGGGGAATGTGGAATTGGAGGATGTGGGAATTGGGGAATGTGGAATTGGGGAATATGGGAATTGGGGGATGTGGGAATTGGGGAATATGGGAATTGGGGGATGTGGAATTGGGGAATATGGGAATTGGGGGATGTGGGAATTGGGGAATATGGAAATTGGGGGATGTGGAATTGGGGAATATGGGAATTGGGGAATATGGGAATTGGGGGATGTGGGAATTGGGGAATATGGGAATTGGGGGATGTGGGAATTGGGGAATATGGGAATTGGGGGATGTGGAATTGGGGAATGTGGAATTGGGGAATATGGGAATTGGGGGATGTGGGAATTGGGGAATGTGGGAACAGGGAAATGTGGAATTGGAGAATGTGGGAATTGGGGAATGTGGGAATAGGGAAATGTAGGAATAGGGAAATGTGGAATTGGAGAATGTGGGAATTGGGGAATGTGGGAATTGGGGAATGTGGGAATTGGGAAACGTGGAAATAGGGAAATGTGGAATTAGGAAACATGGGAATAGGGAAATATGGAATTAGGAAAAGTAGAAATTAAAAAATCTAAAAATTCCAAAACTTGCCACTTCAACAATTCATAAATCCATAAAACCCAAAATTTGAAAATTTCCCAACAAAAAAATTCCAAAAATTGAAAGTATATCAAACCTATCACAATAAACCTTTCACTGAAAGTGCTCTCAGAATTCACTTCAGGTGAAATCCATTCATACAGTCAGAGAAACACTCTCAGCATGTTCTTGAAGAATGAGTTCATCGATAACCCCCGCAACCCCCGTGAGTAAATGATAATAAGATCAATCTTCATCAGATTAGTCGGCACAAATGCACGTACACACGTTCCAAATGAACTTAGCCTCGATTTCTCCAACGCCGCGTTTATAACGATCGTCTGTAGAAACACGTGACGTACGATTAAATTTATATATCGTACCGGTTGATTAAATAATTTTCATCGCGTGAGAAAATCGTCACTGATAGAAAAATTACTGAAATTTTCCGTTATTACCGCTGCACGCTACTTAACGCTTGGACTCGGTTCGTGACTTCCGGATTTTTACATTGTTATTCGGTGCACTATTTTGTATTTATTGTTTAATGTACGGATTACGTGTACTTTAGGAAGTTTTTACTGTGAATGCTACTTGTATGATCTAACGTCATTTCGTGAAATAAAAGGATTAGCAAATGATGCTTATGATACATCAATTTAAAGGTTGAAGTTTACTACAGATTACTGTATACATTTTTCATTCATGTTTTTAATGTAAAATGACTAGTAATCATTTATGTCAGACAATAAGTAATAATAAAATATATATGAAGTCTGATGAAATTTCATGACAGAAAATGATTAAATAGTAGCACTTATGTTAGGTCAATTTAAAGATTAGACTTTGTAGAAAATAATTATGTAGATAGTTTATCAATATTCTTAAAATAACTGACTAGTTCTTCATTCAAGATGGGATATAACTGATGATATAACATGTTAGATATAATTGTTGATTAGTGAATTAATACTAAGAATATTGACTATATATTTATATCCCCATTTTCAGTAAACTGTAAGCTGTAATCTGATGTAAGACAAGTGGTCTTTCGTGACACTTTTATGTCTTCAAATTCTAGGAGACTTCATATGTTCTCAAACAGCACGTTTCTTGTTATATTCAATAGTCAGCCATTTTGTATTAATGAACATGGACAGTGCACCTATACAGTAATTTTCAGTAGACTTCAAGCTTTAATTTGATGTAACACAAGTGCTACTTCGTTACACTTTTATGTCATGAAATTTTAAAAGACTTCATATGTTTCAAAATTCATGTTATAAATAATAGGATCGTTTGCTGTTATAATCAACATTCAGCCATTTTGTATTAATGAACATGGACAGTGCACCTATACAGTAATTTTCAGTAGACTTCAAGCTTTAATTTGATGTAACACAAGTGCTACTTCGTTACACTTTTATGTCATGAAATTTTAAAAGATTTCATATGTTTCAAAATTCCTGTTATAAATAATAGGATCGTTTGCTGTTATAATCAACATTCAGCCATTTTGTATTAATGAACATGGACAGTGCACCTATACAGTAATTTTCAGTAGACTTCAAGCTTTAATTTGATGTAACACAAGTGGTCCTTCGTTACACTTTTATGTCATGAAATTCTAAAAGACTTCATATGTTTCAAATTCCTGTTATAAATAATAGGATCGTTTGCTGTTATAATCAACATTCAGCCATTTTGTATTAATGAACATGGACAGTGCACCTATACAGTAATTTTCAGTAGACTTCAAGCTTTAATTTGATGTAACACAAGTGGTCCTTCGTTACACTTTTATGTCATGAAATTCTAAAAGACTTCATATGTTTCAAAATTCCTGTTATAAATAATAGGATCCTTTCTTGTTATATTCAATAGTCAGCCATTTTGTATTAACGAACAACGAGGAAGTTTTTAGTAAACCTTAAGCTTTAATTTGCTGTAAACATCTATGCGATGAGCGCTAAAGGGTTAACGGGTGATAACACGTATTGTGCGTGACCATGTACCTCAAAAAACTAGAATAAAAGCAGCAGTTGTTTGGTAATGCTAGAGCAATAAGATAGGGCATGCCCTTGCCTTGGGAATACGAAATGAGAGTGGTATCGACTTTCTCCACGGTCACGCTATCAGCGTTACCATGATAACACCCCCGCGTCCCTGAAGCAATCCACAGGGACGAGAGAACACTCGTTGATACTCGTGCTTCTTAGCCGCGTTGTACACGTAACCCTCAGCCAGGGTGAGAGAGAGGGAATAAAAAAAAGTGTACACACACGACAAGTCCTTCAGACTACGGTAATGACGAGGAAGAAGTAAATTCTGGCGGGCAACAAAGCAAACGTCACGAAGAGACACCTCAGGTACCCCACTGCGACTCGTTGTCGGCTGCACGCGTCTGTTACGAACAACGTACAATGGAACAAAAGAAACCTGGACTAGCTTTAGCCTACGCTGCTGTTCCGTGTTGAGCTTTTTATTTCTTTACCTTTGTCGAGTGCCGTTGGCGACCAAAAGTCCCGCGCAAACGAGGATGATACGTGCGTAAACGCATGGGATTATGAACGTTTCAAGTGAACGTCCTTTTGTGCTTTCTTTAATCTAGGGTAATAAGCGACGAAATGAGAGGAAGCTATGCGTTGCTAACACATTTTTGGGCGGGCTAGTGACCACGGCAGTCGACGCTTTTAATAATAAACAACATTTTTGGGATTACTGAATTAATGTGGGGAATTGTCGAAACCTCAAAATTAAGAACCTAAAAATGTACACTCAACCAAACCTAACGACATTCCACTGCAAAGAAAGCCCACTATCCTCCATCGACTACCATTTCACCAAATTAACAAGCTTAAACAAACCCGTCCCAAACGTTTAAAACGCGATAATAAAACAACGCTGTTCAAGTCCGTTTCGTTTAATCCTCCGACAGTGAACCGCTAAAGTAACAATATAATTCAAGAAGCATTTCATCCGAAGGATAATGGCAGGTTTCCAAGAAATCCCATATACTGGGAGACGATTTTCGGGTCAAGGAAGTTACGATTTGTGGAATCAGTACACCAACGTTGCGGACCATCGTTCGACCTTACGTTGTTAACACTTAACAAGTTGTTCCGCGGTTGTCGACAGCTCAAGATGGCAGGCAATAAAATATTCTCGGTTCATGATGTAACGTGGAAAAAAAACATATACGAAGTCACGTTCTCCTCAGCCAAAAACCGGTGTCGCAGGTAGCTCGCTATCACGTAAGTTTCATCGTGTTACGCGACGTTTTACACCGGTTTAGATTTATTTGCATACCACATCAAGGTAAACTTTTTTTCCCGTTGCTCTTGAATCACTCTTGCGAAATACTTATGCGTCCATTAGCGGAAAAAATGAATGCTTTTACCTTTGATTGAATATAACACGGTTCAGCTTTTTTACTGCTATAAAAGTGAAACTTGTATGCGATATATGACCATGTTTTTAAATTTTTAGATCACTTCCGTAAGTTTAAACATTTTTAAATTTGTAAAGTTCATACATATGAGTATTTCTATATTGCTATACAAATGGATATCTGTTTAACACTAGATTGCCTAAGGCAGTCATTTTGACTGCTTTTCAATTTCAATTAGAAAAACAATTGTGTATAGAATGACACAGCTTCTTAGAATTTTGTAACTTTTTGTACAACATATAAATGCGTTTATTAATAATTGTAATTACCTCCCCCCTCTTTCATTTCCGGTATATATATATGTGTTATACCTATATTGCCCCAAAGCAGTCAAAATGAATCAAAGTTTCAGTCTTTCTAGTGGTAAATTCTAAACTGCCTATAACATATGAGGGATCGGTTTGTTCGGGGGTCGTCGGGTACGATCGGGAGACTCGGACAATTGGCGCCAAGAGAATTTGGCGTTACTATGATTTGGCGCAAAAAATTAGCGAGAGGACAAAGGAGCGGATGGCATTTGTTTCCTTTTACGCGGGAATTGGGGGAGAATGAGGAAAACGGCGTCGCAAGGAGTCTTATCGTAACGGTTGAAGTAGTACGTTGTCCGAGAAGTTGTCGCATAATTGTCTATAATTGATTTCTGATTTTATTGATTGTAAATTGATTTTACTTTTATTGAATTGTTAAAATTATTTTGTTATCGTTATTCCCAAAAAACATTACCGTCAACCTCGATTATTTCGATCCTACACATATCTGTATATCAAAAAATCATTAGATCCTAATATTTAGCTCCTAGTACCCCTAATTATATGTTCTTAAAATGTGACTATGAAAGTTTCCAAGGTATGTTGTTCTGAAAATATAGTGCGGTAGTAAAATCGTCGATGCGTGAAAGAACATGAACTTTGAGGACACGAGTTTCACGAGTAGATAGTAGCTCGAGTCTGGATCAGAATCGTGCAATGTAAACTCCAAATTAATTTTTCGATATCGGGGCGCTCGAGGAAGAACACAACCGCGCACGGTCCTGAGCTTTCGTCGCGTCGATGAGCGATCTCCGCGAATCGAATTTACGACCGTGTTAATATCGTCGAACCGTAACTCGAATTTTTTCCCGAGCCACGATTTTTCGCGCGATAAGCGCCGACACGACGTTATCGTACAGAGTTTATGGATCAAGTTTCCTTCGCTAACGACGTGTAGAACAGTGGCTGCAGTATCTATTTATCATTGTCAAGGGCGACTATGCAACCGGATCGTCTCTCTGCAGCCATTGTTAAACTCATTTCCGTCGCTCGATTGCCCGTGAGTGCATTGAAAATTTAAGAGCCACCCGGAGGACTAGACCCCTGTTATCAATCGTGAACACTGATGGATTCGCCGGCTGTATGGATTATGCTGTAATATTCTCGATATGTTTATAACGTACTTTTATACTGCCGCATAATTTTAGAAACTTGATATCTTCGATTGTGGTGTTGGAAATATTAGTAGGGATTGTGGGTTATATTGGAAATTAGCGCTAGGGATTGTAGGTTGACCGTTAGGAAGAATTTGGAGCTGAGTTGTGTTTGTGGAATTTCTAAGATTAGATATTGGATGATCTTAAAATCACTAGATTGGTAATTGGAGGTCTCAGGAATTTTTATATTAGAAATTGGACATTGAAGGTTCCTAGATTAGATACTGGGCCTTTGGGTATCCCTAGGTTAGATATTGGACCACCTCAAAATTACTAGATTGGTAATTGGAGGTCTCAGAAATTCCTACACTAGAAATTGGACCTTGAAGGTTCCTAGATTAGACAGTGGACTTTGGGTATCCCTAGGTTAGATATTGGACCACCTCAAAATCACTAGATTGGTCATTGGAGGTCTCAGAAATTCCTACACTAGAAATTGGACCTTGAAGGTTCCTAGATTAGACACTGGACCTTTGGGTATCCCTAGGTTAGATATTGGACCACCTCAAAGTCCCTAAATTGGTAATTGGAGGTCTCAGAAATTCCTACACTAGATATTGGACCTTGGAGGTTCCTAGATTAGACAGTGGATCTTTGGGTATCCCTAGGTTAGATATTGGACCACCTCAAAATTACTAGATTGGTAATTGGAGGTCTCAGAAATTCCTACACTAGAAATTGGACCTTGAAGGTTCCTAGATTAGACACTGGACCTTTGGGTATCCCTAGGTTAGATATTGGAACACCTCAAAGTCCCTAAATTGATAATTGAAGGTTTCAGAAATTTTTACATTAGAAATTGGACCTTGAAGTTTCCTAGATTAGACACTGCACCTTTGGGTATCCCTAGGTTAGATATTGGACCACCTCAAAGTCCCTAAATTGGTAATTGAAGGTTTCAGAAATTTTTACATTACAAAATTGGACCTTGAAGGTTCCTAGATTAGACACTGGATCTTTGGGTATCCCTAGATTCCATATTGCACATCATGGAAATCCCTAAACTAGAAAGTGGTACAGTTCCAAATCCCTAAATTGGAAGTTGAATCTCTTCAAAATCCCCAACTTAAAATTGACACCCTACGAATCCTCAGATTGAAAATTAAACTCCTAAAAGTTCCTAAATTATAAATTACATCGTTCCAAAATTCCCAGGTCGAAAATACCTCTCTAAAATTCCCAATATGAAAACCTATCCTTCTGAACTCCCTAAATATAAATAAGTATTCCCAGCATTTTCTAGGTTAAAATTGATATCTCCAGGATACTTAAATAATAAATTAGAGTCCTTAGAAATAAATAGGAATCCTCAGAATTCTTAGAAATGTCTAAGATATCTTTAGAAGATGAATGCAAGTTCATAAATGAAAAATTATGCACTGTACAAAATCATCCTCTGCATAGAATGTTAAGAGACGTTTATGCGATCCTCTTCACAACGGAAAAGTAATATTCCTTTTCATCCGTCTGTTTGTTATCGATTCGAAACCTCTGGCTTCATGAATGTTGTTCTTTCGCATGCAAATCCCCTCGAATAATCGACTGTGATGTTTGGAGTTTCGAAGTTAATACTTCCACGGTTTATTTTGGACGTGATTTAATCCCAGCCTTCCAGAGTCCTCCAGATGCGATTCAGGGACTTTCTGTTTTACTCTTCATTCTAGACAGATTGGCATCGTATGCTCCTTGAACTCCTTAAACGAACATCGGCGTTTTCTAACGCGCTCGCTTTTCAGAAACTCCGTGTTAATTGTTTCTAGGACTTTGGACGACCCATTTAAAACATTCTCACTTCCTCGGAAATTGGATAAACAGCGAAGTTTCTTCGATTAATTCTTCACTGCAGAAACAAACCGTGCCGCTAAGAATTGGCGCTTTGTCGAACGTGTAACTTCGATCTTATCAAGATAAATAACGCATTATCGATATCTCTGCACCGATAATGCAATATTGACGAACCGTCAGGGCGTATCTGTTCTGTGCAACTAGTGATCGATTCTAGCAATACTCTCCTTTTCTCTCAAAAAATTCGCGCATATTCTAATACTTTCATCGTGCAAACAACCGGCAATCTACAATAATTCCTCAGTAATTTGAACATGCATAATACATTCGCGAAGACTATCAAATCCTTTCGAACTTTCGAGACTTTCTACGGTTTTGTTTTGCACTTCGTAACGCAAACATGTGGCGTTACGACAAAACCTTTCGACTTCTGTAGGTTATGAAAAGACCATTCTACTTCGTCATCGTTCGTGAAAGTGTTGGAAAAAACGAGATCCAAAGGCCGTTCAGGAAACGACTGAACGTTTTACTCCCGGTATAACGGTGTTGATCCTGTGTTCCTTTCTCTGTTACCTATCCGCTCCGATCCTTTGCGAATCGTCTCGACCGATGATTCACCTGGTTGCAATTTTAAAAAGACCGCTATTCTAAAAACAAAACCGCTAGGATGCTTCATTCGAAAGCTTTCTCCATAGTTTCTCACGCGTTTCGTATCCACATTCTTCTAGGGATCGTAACGTGTTAATTGCTGTAATGCACGAGTATCCGTAGTAAGACCGAAGCACTAGTTAAGGATACGAACATATTCAAATTTATACCTTTAGTAGCTTGTGAACTCTCGTTATATTGCCGACTTCCCACAGACACATTATAATACCGTGTGTGATAATGTATTGTGACCATGAGTTATACTGACGAGTTGTGTAACAGTGCGTCGTGTGACCTCGAGTTGTATTCTCATGTGTGGTGTTGTCACGCATGGTTTTGCAATGTGTTGCATTGTTATATGTTGTTTCTTGAAATATATTACGAGTTGTATATTAACACGTTGTGCATGAATTTATTATACGTTGTGATACAACGTATTGATGCGTTGTATCACAACACGTTGTATGTCGACGCGTTGTTTATCATTGCGTTGCAGCGTGTTATATGTTGACAAGTTGTATTACAACTCGTTTATCAGTGCATCACATTGCAATAAATTATACATATCCATCTTGCAACACGTTATATCGCATTGTATCTCCTCGCGTTATATCACCACATGCACAACCACTGCCATCACCATATCATATCACAAAACATACTATGTACACATCAGATCTTCTCACATAATATACCATCAACTTCAAATATTTTCTACGACTATATAACGAGAGTTATATAACGGCGATATAACGAGATGAACACTATCTAGTTTCCCTTCTTTCACCAATTGTATATAAAATTTAGAGCCTCCATCGGTGATAAATAAGAATAAATTTGGATCGAACGATAATCTATTACCAGCGACTAAAATCCGCGGCAAGATTAACGAGCCACAAAGACGGTCGTCCTCGTATTGCTTCTATGAATAATTGCCAACAGCCACTGCCGCATTGTCGGTATTTACACGACGACCTTACGCTACTTTCCAACCACATTTCCAGATACTCGAGCATTCAATTCCGTTGCCCCGTTTGCTCGCTCGGAATTGTTTCGAGCGTGTACGAGAGCCCTCGAGCTGGTCACGACGCCTACGAGGGTGACGTTATCAAAATAGTTCTAATACCTCGATGATATTTAATGAATTCAAATGCTCGATGACGTTCGAAGCTACAGTTATCGGGATATATTCGGAATTGTCTAGGAATTCGTCCCAGACGAAAGTCGAGAGAATGTAGTAAAATCGGAGACAAAATATCTTTCCCGCGGGAAAAGTCAGAGACAATTCGACAGATGATACTTGCAAAGTATCGTCGTATGATCAGTGCCAAACTGGTTCATATACGATCACGAAGAGACGCGGAATTGTTTAATACCGTTAAATCAAAGAAACAATTGACATGAAGCGAATCTTCTAATTCGTGTAGGCGGACGTTCAGTGATGTCTGATAAAGTCTTCGAACGATTCTGCAACAACTCTAAGGATAAACCTCGAGCGGAAGAGTGCCAGGCACTGAACCTCGGGTTTATCGAGATACAGAAGATCTTCGCAGCTGACGTGGCCATATAATGTGACCTCCATTGGTCTACTTTACGGAGACGAACTCCGAGTAGGAGGCACGTACACCTTCTACCCTCTTTGCTGTTCTACAATGGATGCTCTCTTTGAATGCTCGTCTCGACGAAAGTTAACTAGAATATTAACACGTTAACTGCCACAGTGAAATTGGACCTACGTAATAAGCCACGTTATGCTTATAATTATTCCACATTCGATAAATCCATTTTTTAAACTAAATTCTTCATCTTACAAAATTAATAACATAATAAATAATTTAAACTTCTTTCCTTTCGATACTAGGCATGTAACAATGTAATTATCTAGAGAGTTGGAGATCTAGGGAAATTTTTATCTGGTTAGAAACTCTAATTTCAGAGTTCAAATTTTCAATCTAGGGATTTTTTTAATCTGAGTATATTTAGATCTAAGGATTTTTTAATCTGGGTGTATTTAGATCTAGGGATTTTTTAATATGGGGAACTTTGGATCTAGGGATTTTTAATATGGGGAAATTTGGATCTAGAGATTTTTATCTGGGGATATTTGTATATAGGTATTTTTAATCTGGGGATGTTTGGATCTAGGAATTTTTATCCGGGAATATTTGGATCTAGGGATTTTTCATCTGGGGACATTTAGATTTAGTGATTCTTTAATCTGGGTGTATTTAGATCTAGGGATTTTTTTAATATGGGGAACTTTGGATCTAGGGATTTTTAATATGGGGAAATTTGGATCTAGAGATTTTTATCTGGGGATATTTGTATATAGGTATTTTTAATCTGGGGATATTTGGATCTAGGAATTTTTATCCGGGAATATTGGGATCTAGGGATTTTTCATCTGGGGATATTTGGCTCTAGTGATTCTTTAATCTGGGGATATCTGGATTTAGGGAATTGTGGTGTGTAAATTTTAAGGGCTAGGAATTTTGATACTTAGGGATATTTGTATCTAGAAATATTTGGATCTCGGATATTAATATCTAGTGATGTTAGGATCTAGGGATATTGATATTTAAGGATATCGTGGACTGATAATATTGTAATCCAGTAATATTTTAATATCTAGGCCTACTGTAATCTAGTATCTAGGGATATTTTAATCTAAACATATTAGGATTTAGAACATAGAAATGATTCTAGAGTTTAAGAATTTTCTGGAAACGAAACTTGATCCCGCTTTTATTCGTGGATCTAGGGATAATGTTATCTAAGAATTTAAAGATGTAAAGTGATTACCAATCATCCCCATAGCATTAAACTAATAGTTTGCCATTTATGAATTGCCCCCATTTACTTTTTATTAAATATGAACTTGTATTGCTTATGAAGCATCGTTCTCCAATGACGTACGCGACAGTCAACCTGTTAAAAGCGTCTGCACTCAATTTCTGCGAACGATCTCCATCGATTTACCAAGAAGAAACGATTTGTTGATCGTGCCCTTAACAGTTTACAGACGTTATAAGAGATGGCTGCAACTAATGGTGCAGGGCATCATGACGACGTGAACCAGATTATGAAAATCAGAGTGAGCCACGTAGGTTAAAAGCTCGTTGCGGCGAGCGATAATGATGTCACTTTTATTAGCCTCATCAGGGTCGAAGCATCCTCGACAGGGGATCCACTATTACCTAATAAATGACACGATCATGTCATGTATGTATCTTGTTACCCGTGGAATTTGCGTGCATCGACAGGTCGTCTACGTGCTAGATGCATCGGTCGTGTAATCGATTTTAAAGGTGTCATTTGGTCTATTAATAATTTCATTTTATCCTTCTATCCGTTCGGTTTTATGTCCATTTTAAGACCGTATCATCTTTCGCAACGTTCGATTAATTTCGATAATGAAACGGTGATTATCGTACGGTTTGTTATTAATGAAAAAAAATTTGCTTTGCGTGCATAATTACTGCGTTGTTTATCGGGCGTGACTGTCTCGGATGCGATTATGTTTCTTTCAACGTTCTATGCTGTGCATCTTCATTAACTTAATCGAGCGTAGGTACCATTCAATTATCCACGTGTGTTACTCACGTATCGTTTACGAGGTCACGTTGTTTATCGAACGCTATCATCCATTTTTCACGGTAAAAACGGAGATGTAGGCGTGAAATGCGGGTAATTTGTGCAAATAGACTCCGTTCACAATCTTCAATTTACCACTTTCAAATTGTAGATGAAAATTGTGCACTAATTCCATGATCATTGTGATTTACTTTTCTTCGTGACAAAATGTACACGATATTTCGACGAATTACTTCTTACGGAGGTAATTCTGATAAAAAATATTATAGAAACATCGAGTCTTTGGTCGAAATACGAGCTCGACCAGTTTAGTTCAACTCTTTAAGAACGAACATGCTGAACATGTTGACAAACTTCATTAGTTTCATCACAGAATACCTAACAGTTCATGCCCGTACGAACAGACCATTCCCTTGAATCTTCTTAAATAATCATTTCTAGAAATATTTAATTTCTTGGTTCGTTTTCAAAATCAACCTCAGTGTCGCGCGATCAATACAAAGATTATTTAGGTTCATTTTTCAAGATGGTTCCGTTTCGATTCAGTTACTCTATTCTATTTACGATAACATCTGTTCTGATTAGAAGGGAATTTCGTAGAGAACACTCAAAATCGTTCACATTTGTACGATACATTATTCTGCGTGTGTATACGTTAACCTAACTTGATACATTAAAGACGCCAATAATTGTCGTATGTCGTGCTTTAAGGTTTAAATGAAAGTAAAATACCCCCTCGTGTGTATAGGGCAAAAGCTGTATAACGGATACGCAAATATCATGGGTGCAGGAAGTGCGCGTGTGCTAGGGAAATTTCCAAGTTCACCAGCGCACCAGGCACCTCCATCGATCTGCCGGTGCGGTGCTATTGCTACATTTACGGCATTCACTTTTATTCAAGATCCAACGGGTACGATGTACTGACCCCTGAACTTGACCTATACACAAAGTATACCTGATCTCGAATGGTTTCGGTAGATCAATAAAACGCAAAAAAGAGACGAGGAACGTGAAACGGTATAAGCTTCGATATTTCCTGCCTTCGGTGTGTCTAGTCTTGTCAGGAATAACGCAATATTTTGGAACAGGTGTTTCCTTTTCCTGCCGTTCTATCTTCCCGAATAATCTGATGAAACATCGATAAGAATTGTTTTGTATGTTTGTTCTTCGTGTACGAAAGGTTATAATAGTTCAAATAGAATCTTATTGTCATCCTAGACATTTGTCCCATTGACAAACGAGAGCGCGAACGATTCACAGTCAAACACCGAACGTGTTCAATAAATCGTAAAGAAGGAAACAATCGTACTTACTATTGCATTATCTTAATTATGCGAGCGTCCGAATACTGGCATCAATGGGACCGGGATTACGCGGTCTGGGCACTAGGTGTCGTCCGGTGTGTTTTATTCTGTATCGCGGAACAGAACGTGTGTTACAAAGTTAGTTTCTTTCTTTTTCCCCCTTATTTTTCGTTTGTAAATGTCGCGTGTCAACGGCCCCCGGTAGTACGATACGATCCTCGGAAGTACGAGAGCACACTACACCCGCCAAGTAAGCGGCAAGCCGAATAACTGACGCTAGCGCGAGGACTCAATGTGTCCCACCTTCCCTTCTTCTTCTGCGCGCTCACTCTCTCACGATCCTCGTTTCTCTCGTGTTGCTTTCCTGCTCCCTCGCTCTTTTCTGCACATAAGGGTGCGTTTTAACAAAACGAACAAGAGCATTCGTTCGTTCTCGTTTGGCAGGAAACGAACATTCGTCGAGCAAACAGCTGAATGCGGCCGAGTATTCGTACACCTTAAATCAAATGCTCGAAACGGGGAATTGAAAAATATCGAACTGAATTAGGTCAAATTCAAAGCGAATTGAATCGCGTGTAATAGTCAATTTCAATTTACATCATCGTAAATCAGTGATATGGTCGTGGGTTTTATTAGTCCATGAACGCATGCGCAAAAGATGGTCGCACCCGCTATATTATTGCGTACATAAGCTCCTAGTGAGAAAAAAAATCAGAACAGTGCATTTTCGATTTAAATCATATAAAAGTGAATTGTATTTAATTGAGTGTATCAAATTGAATCGTATCAGATCAAACAACGTCAAATCGAATTAAAATGTCGATTTGTATTACGTCGACTTAAGTCATGTGGAATTGAATCGAATCGAATTTAGTTGGATCGCGTCGAGTCGAATTGCTCGGTATGGGAGGGTTTTCATTAGAGCATTCGTTCGCATCGAACATCGATCTGGCGAACGATTGTCGAGCAGTGAAAGAATGCTCGTCTACGTTCGAGTTTTATCGAAGTAAGAATGAAATGAGCATTCGCTTGCTCAGTTGAAACACACCCTAAAAGTATACTCTCTCTCAAACGTTTCTCGACGTGGTTTCCAGCAGCGCACTACTAGCGCGCCGAACCGCGATGCCGCAACGCGTGCCTGGAACACACTTTGAGAACGCGCGCGCCTCCCAGCTGCCGTATCGACCCCTCCCCATTGGATGACACATCCTCCAATAACGAACCTCCAAAAGGATTACGTCACTTTGGTATTATTGACGCCAACCATCCGGCAGCATCGCAGTGCTGGATTCTTCGGGGTATCTTTTCTTTAATGGGAAGATCAGAGAATTCTCTGTACCAGGGTAGTCGTCATGAAATCTCTCCTTGTCATAAAACCAGCGTAGAATCCTCTGCTTCTTGAAATAAGGGATACTTTAAGTTGCATCATGAAGTTGAATGACATGGCTTGTGTAACACTTTGTAGGTTACCGTATCATTTTGATACACGAATGTGCATCAATTGCTTTGATAACCGAGTTGCAACTATTGGATTTATATTAAAGTAATTATGGATGTATCTTCTTTATTGCTTAAACGTTTTTAGGTTCTTTTGCATTGAACGACAAATTAAGATATACCGTACTGCCAAGGATCGTTTTCTCTTAATATGGATCATTAACTGTATGCGTAACTTTATTTACGTAAGTCTTTTTATTAGTTTCATTGCGTTTTATTTTCTTCCTATATTCCATCAGCCAAATGCAGTTTACCGAGTTCATATTAACGCATTCATTTCATCGTTGTGTAGGTACGTTACTGGGAAACACCCCAACTTTGCTCCCTCTGTTGCGCATATATTTTTCCTTCTCTTTGTGCATCCCCTACTCTAGACTGTGACAGTTGAAATAAAAATCAAAATTCCGATTGAAGGGAACGAGAACGAGGTCCATTGGTTTTTGCACGTCATGTAGCGCGTACATATTGCTCGATATATTAATGGGGATAACAACTACTTTAGCCCACTCATCTCGATAATGTCGGTAAATTAATAAATCTATACATATTTATGCCCGTACCAATATATAATGAACATTATAGACGATCATTGACGTAGGTACAGACGAAGTTTATTCTGGTCACAGATTGAAGATAATGGGGTGCACCTTTAGGACGTGGATATCCTTAATTGATGCGGCGCGCTCGATTTCCGCCTCGACGAATTTCGTGTGTACGCCGATCGCAAGTGACAAAACGTTGAATACGCAGAATGTCGTCACCGACTCGGAATTTAAATCCTGCGACAGTGTGACAACGTTAAGTAGGTGCTCTCAACCCCTCAACTCTTTGCTGACTGGCTGACACGACCGCCAACAGGGTCTCTCATTTGTAAATCTTCTGGCGTTGCAAAATCAGTCGTTGAACTTACCTCGGCCCCTTGTGCGACTGCCAAGTACCAAAGTCGCGACATTCGTCGTCTGAGCTTTTCGTCAAGGCATTTCCTGGTTGTCTGAAAACATCTCTTCAAACTGTTTTCCTTACTTTAATGGCCACGCACTCCGGGCAATCTTTAACTCTTATCATTTCAAGTTCCTTCCCATACAATACATTATTAATGAGGTTATATTTGGGACGTACGTCGCAAAATGACTAATACGTAAAATGTAGTTAGCATACGTAACATCTTATTAATGTATCTATGTAATTAATTACTAGTATTGATTTTTAATCAAACGGAATTTAATAAGTGCAGACGCATGCCATGGAAAAGGTTAAAATTCCGGTTTCGAAATGTCGTATCGGTGTCGAATCAATATTTCTCATCCTCATCTTAAAAAAACTGGTTAGAAAGAAACAGTTATGCTATAGAAAGCGTCGGCGCTTGCTTACAGTATAAACGAAAACAAGAATCTCGGAACTGTGCACGCTCCAAGCCTAAACTGAGAAGAAAGTGAAAGTGTTAGATCCGTCTATCCCTTTCTATATGTTGTTCGATCGTAACTATACGAGACCCTAGCATTGAACGTGGACCTTGCGATATAGTAAGCGTAGGAGAACCATACACAGTTGAAAGTTTACACTAAAGAAGATATGGAAAACGTCAAACACGATTAAAAAAGTTTCGTTTTAAATTTTAGCTATAATATATAAATAACAGTTATACGTATTACGACAAAATTATACATTTCCAAGTATCTATTTTTCCCTGAACTCCCACGGCGTGACGCATGTTCAGCGCTCGCATTGAAAATTTATCTCTAGCGAAACATCGTTTGTACACATAGTACATGCAACTTACTAATCGTAGAAGTAACAGTATTCGTAACGAGAGGCAAAAAGAACCGAGATGCAATAAAGATCATAGATACCTTGAATCCATATATGTGTTCAAGATTGAGAACACAGATATATTGACGATGGGAGTAAACCGGGGAAACTGTATTTGTACGGTTAAAGAGGTGGATTCTAAGAACGCAGCGAATCGAATTAATCGGCTAATTCCTTTGAAAATATTAACCCATTTATACTCAAAGTTATGTATAAGTAATATCACGTATGTTATCTTTTCCACAAATTTCTTTTTATTACCCGCTTAATATTTCTAGCATTTCCTCGACGCGTTGCTGGACCGAAACAGCGGGCAGCCACTGTGTGCCGCTACGTTGATAATCATTGAACCTTTATAATAGAGCACGCGGTATCGCGTGATCGGACATTTTTAATGTATCTTACACTGAGTGATTGGATAAATGCATTCGATAATGTATATTAATGTACCCTGCATTAGAGGCTATATTTAGAGTGCATTTGAAATTCACGTAATATCGAGTGAGCGTCAACAACCTCCGAGAAATAAGCGGATTAGCTTGTCCTTTTTGCTTTTACCGACATAAAATAACAAATATATTTAAGAATGTTAATAAGATAACTTTCATAATTGCTTGTGAGATCTGCTTTAAAACATTAGCCTCTCTAGTGAGCATTTTCTGGATCATGATAATCGATGCTATTTTGGATGTAAAATATTGATTTCGACAGCAGAACCTATGATGGTGACATTCACTGTGCCTACGTGAATTGTCGTTACACGAAAGCGTTTTTGTCACAACGAATTAAACGAGTTCAAATTCGTCGTTTGTAATATTACGCGTTGGAGGAGAATGAAAACTGACAAATGTAAAACAGATATAACTGAACGTTGCAGGATTGGAAGCCCTGGAAAAAGCACTCTATTGCTGGGAGGATGCTCTTACGGCGTTCAGCTCTTCACTCAATAATGATACACTCGCATTACCGTCTAAGGCGGATGCAGCATTTACGCACGATGTCCAGGAACTCCTTGACTTGGGCTATCAAATACAGAGCCATGCAGAACTTCTCTTTATCGATCAAGTAAGTTCCCTTTTACTTCTTTAATTATTTAAATATATTGGATCTTGTATTTTGAAAGTGGTGTCCATTTTTATTTATTTTGAAAAAATTAGGGTAGCATATATTTCAATGAAAAAATATAGGTTGTTATATCAAGACTGGTAATTCAGCAATTTTTTTTACTGATTGATGAATATGTAATTTGACTATATAAATTTGTTTTAGGTGATTTGACTAAAATGTATATTCATGCAAATGGACTTACAACGCTCTCAAAATAGGTCCAATTATCAGAGTAAATTATTCTTGAAATTATTTTATGATTAAGAATACCATTGTAAATATTGAGTCATTATCTTTGTATACATAATTATCATTGTATACATAATTGTCATTGTATACATAATTGTCATTGTATACATAATTGTCATTGTATACATAATTGTCATTGAATTACCTACAATTAATATTTAATATAAACTAGAAAGTAAAATACTTCCTTTTCTCCATTGTCTCCTGCAATCCTTTCTACTCGCTGTCATTCCATTCCGCTACATTCATCAATTGCTTTTTCCCCGTGTAAAAAAGTACAGGAATTAATCCAATTTAAATGATAACCGCGTGTAATTAGTGCAATGAGTCACTTGACCTAACGCAAGGAGGAACTATTACATAGGAAGTTCACGGCATCGCGACTACGGTCATTCGAGTCTAAGCGTATAAAATGCTCTCGCAATTGAGCAGCTCAGTCACGTTTCTGTCGATCCTCTTTTACGTAACAAAAAGTATATTTAATATATTGATGAAGTTGTCTTTTAACAACGAATAAATTTATTTACAGCACTCGGTACTATTCCGCAATGAGAGCGAAGAGAGTTTGGATAGTCATAAACCGTCGAATATTGGCACCCGGATATCCGGCAAAGACAAAGCAGACGCCGCGTCTTCTCCGGAATCGTTCGAATCTGCGCGTGATGGGGTGAGTTAAAACATAAACTTTACTGCAATGTCATAAATATTGACTAATATTTCTATTTATGCAGGTAGCAGATTTACGAGAATTCGAAGAATTTTCTGAACTCTTTCCTCATTTTGAAAAACAAAAACTGTATCATGCTGCTCTTAAACAACACGAGGATAAAGGTATCCCTTGCAGGTAAAAACTTGGACTACAAACTCTTTAATGCAGTAGTCTCGCGTTATATCGCCGAAACAATTGCCGAAGCAATAACGACAATATGCTAAATAACGCGAGTCCCATATATACAAAGATCATTACATTATCAATTTATTTGTAATTGCAGGAGAATACATACAGAACTCGTGAAGTGCGGCTCGGATGTTGAATATTTAGCAAAAGTGTATTGTTTGCGGCAAGCGTACACAAAACTGTTCACTATACAATCCGCATCAAATTGGATTGCAGACATAGGCCGACAAGTTATTAGCGATTTGATCATGTATGCAGACAGGGTATACACAACATACATTTACTTCTATGAAGAAAATAGAATTAGTTTTTAAAAGTAGTCTATATAGATAATTGATTAATAATTTTTATTGTTAGGATCCGAAAGATTATTTAATACATTATGAACGGATGTTGGAGTTTCTGCAAGAGCCAAGTAATCATAGCATTATGGAAGAAGAACTGACTGCGAGAGGTGTTAAATGTATGAATTTCTATGATGTTCTTATTGATTTCATTCTGTTAGACGCGTTCGAAGAAGTTGAAAAGCCGTCCTCTTCAATTAGAGCTATTTTACAGAATAGATGGATATCGGCTAGTTTTCGTGAGACTGTAAGTGTATAAATAGATGTAATGATTTTAATTTAGTTTACTGATATTTATTTGGGTTTTGTTTAAGGCCATTGGAACTGCAGTGTGGACAATGATCGTGGGTAAAAGGCGTATGTTGAAATACGATAAAGGATTTTTGGCACATTTTTATTCTATTTCTGAACAAATCTCTCCGGTACTGGTGTGGGGATTTTTAGGCCCTGAAGGAAGTTTACATTCCACTTGTCACTATTTTAGAGATCAAGTTATTGAATTCCTTGTAGATATATTTAATTTTTTTAAAGTAAGGTACACCACTGTTGACAACCTTGCTGAAGATATACTCAGGGAAATGAAGATAAGGGTTGAAAACATAAACCAAAGGCTTTCCTTAGAAGGTTGCTAATTAAATAGATACCATAGTAGCACTAAATATATACACTAATCGTTAATGTAGTTAAATAAATGCGACGATGGTAAATGAAAGTTTCGCTCACTGGAAAGATTTAAAACATAACTAAATCAAGTTGAATGCGAGCAGTACGTTATTCATACCTTTTGCAAGTTACATAATAATCCATTCGTACGCCTTTGAAACTAAACATTTACTCTCTATCTATTTCCATAATTTATATGTAAAATATTTTGTACAAATTTTGTTTAACTACTTTTTAACCGTATTTATAGATTTTTTATTTTCTGAATAGTGAGATAAATAGAACTGTTATTTCAATGAAGTGTAATTCACTGTATGTATCAATCATTAATTTGCCTAAATGAAAATTTAAAAGTAACAAGTCAGTAACAAGTAAATATTTAAACAATGATCTGAAGCTACAGAAATGAAATATGCTCATATTTATATCTTTACATATAAAAATAATATATTTGTTATACAAGCGCTATAAAAATTGACTGATGTTATAGAACAAAATTATTAGTCTCATATAACGATTTCAGAATATTATTATTTTAAATATTTTGAAGTTGAAATTTGCATTTGTCCTACACCTAATACCGAAATTTACATTTTTAGTACAAAGACATCGTATTAGATGTTTAAATGTAGTTATTTTATTGTAAAAATAGATTTTAATATATTACCATTAACTGTTCACTTAGAAATGATTTACATTAGCTGTATTATGATATTATTGTGATCAGCTGTTTATAGCATTTAAAGACAGTATATAGTATACCTGTTCTAGTTCCTTAGATACTTCATAAGACTATGCGGTATTATAGTAAACTGTGTAATTTATACTTTATTGAAAAATATTGCAACAACTTTATTTTAAATTACACACTGTATTTATTTATCTTGTATTAATACTGTATGTATTATCACACCAGTTAAGTTGTATTACTTTCATAGTACTTTATAGCAATGTTGCATACAGATGTGTACGAATCGAAGTATCTGCTGCCAAAGATAAGAGCAATATTACTAACATGTGTAGTCCATTATTTTCCCTGAGAGTTACATCGGTCCTTAAAATTATCCCTTATCCTATTCTTATTCTAACTTTGGTTTATTGTTCTAATTGTTTCTTAATTTTTTAAAACAAATTTATTATAATTCACTCTTTTTTATATAAAGCATTTAATGGTAAAACAGCTTGTCCATTGCCTCGTCATCAGATTCCTCTTCACTGCTAGATGGTACATCTGGCATTATTTGTGTTATATTATTTCTACGCTTATACTCTGCAAAACTTTCCTTTTTTTCTATAAAATAATTTTTATAAAGTTATTGTATAATAAAAGTTATAAATCATTGTGTCTATTCATAATATACATGTTCTAACATAATTACCTGTAATTCTTAATGATGCGAATGTCCACTTATTTTTATATATATGGTCTGGATCTAAAACTATCAAAGGATTCTTTTCTTTGTCAATATGCAATCTTAACCACTCAGTCCCTATCAATTTCATAAAAATGATACAATATATAAATTTAGAACAGTGTAAAATAAAAGTAAATAAATATTTTACATTTATGAGCCTTAACAAGGGTAATTTTGATTTCTCTTCCTAGATTTATGTGAGTTGTTCCTTCTGCTTTTACAGTTCCAAAGAGATATAAACAAATGTAATAATGTTTTGAATTTACTGTAGTGCTAAAAATAAAACAAATACGAATATAATTTTTTAAATTTATTTTTATTTATTAAGTACAATATAGCGAAAATTATTTTACAGAGTACCTAAATAATAAATGATCACATTTAACTTGAAGAAAATAATTATCAACGTCTTGCAATAAAATACGTATAACTACTGTAACGTCCGTTTGGTACCACGCAATCTTTGGTGTGTACAATTGACTAATTAATTTTGGATAATTCATACTTTAATAAGAGTATTAAAAAGTATATAAAATTCATTTATTTCATGTAAACTACCACCAAAATACAGCAACTTAACCTTACACGACAGAAAGAAATAAATATACTGGATCACAATATTGCAATTTAATTAATATTTTATATATTTTATATACTTGCGTAAAAAATTATTATTGTTTATATACCAAAAGTATTTTAACCTTTTTAAAATTTTAAAGTTCATAAATTTGAAAATTTGCCAGCTAAATACTAACGAGTGGTGGGGCTTTCTTTCCCTATATCGCCGTTTTTTCTAGGGAAACCTGCTGTGTTAGTTACCGTATATAATAAAATATTTCTCCTATGAAAAATAAATGCAGTAATAACGTAAAAATAATTATATAAATTTTTGCGTCGATATCGCACATTCTTTGATACAGTTTCCACTGGAAAATGCACCATATAGATATATAGATTTGGAGACCAATGAAGATTCATTTCAATGCGGTAGTTAATAAGCCGGGCGTGATCGCGATAAAACGTCAACCACGCAGTCAAAATGTCAAGAAACGATGGTAAAAAGGACTCGTCAGCATCTGCGTTTCGAAAAATTGACGTCGATCAGTATAGCGATAATAATTTCAAAGAGGAAGACGCTGACGGAGGATTGGGTGGACCTACCGGTCCGGACGAAAATGAAGTTTTGACACTTCTTAGCCAATATCCTTTCCATGACTTATATTTACATATAATATTGTTATAATGTATTTTTTTATATTCTCCTTAATATTTAATCAAGGGTAAGAATGCTGAAGCTTTGATATCAGTATTAAAATCTGCACCACTTGGGTGTAAAAATCAACAAGTAAAGGTAACCTCAATATCTTGTACTAATTATTATTTTGTGGAAGTGTTATACATATATTCAAGAGTATTCTTTTATATTATTGATATAAATTAGTATATGTTCCTAGTATATGTGTATATGTAATGTTCTGAAAGCAATTATTGAATATTGCAGGATAGCGCACGGAATCTGACGTTAAAAGTTCTTCTAAGTATAAAAACTAATCAAATGGATGATTGTTTAGCACAATTGGACCGGGACTTAGTGGATGTTTTAATGAAATATATATATCGTGGATTTGAAATCCCAACAGAAGGTAGCAGTAGTCATTTATTAATCTGGCACGAAAAGGTATACAATATAAGTGGTGTTGGCAGTATTGTAAGAGCATTTTCAGATAGCAAACGTGCTTGAAAATTTGTACATTTTCTTTTAATGTTCATTACAACAATTACCATTAATCCTTACTGTTACTCATTGTCATTGTTAATACAATGAAGATGTAGATAGCCAAGTCATTCAATTTTCTATGTGGGAAATATAACACTTGTGTACATTTGTTATCAATAAAGTAATTTTTATTTCTTATACATTTGGAGAAGTGACTTCCTTATATCGAATTTCCATTATCTTTCATAAACTTGTTTTCATTCATGACTCATTTCAGATAAAAGTATTTACTCAATTATAAAATAATGTAACAGAGCATTAAAAAAACAGTCATAATTTTTATTTAAATTCTTTTCAATGTCTATAGATCTATCTGCATATTATTTATAACGATTAATACATACAAAATAATACTATATATATTACTTGAATGCAATGGCATTCAAATCTTATCATCAAATACATAACAAAACGGATTAAAGTTAGAATATTACAAATTTTGTAATTGCCGTGAATAGCTTCATTTTTATAAAAGTGTTGCTCAACAGAATCTTCATTACTCACATTTGTCTTTCACTGTGAGCATTATCATGTTTGTTTGATGTATTAAATAAAGTGCACTGACAAATACTGCATTTGCTCTGTAAAATAATTGAAACAGGATAGTTATCATAAAATGATAAATATATAATTGCACATATAAATTTTGTAATACTTACTGCCCTTCTTTAAAGTACTCTTTTAGGGTATTGCTAAACCTTTTACTGTACTTAACAAATTCTCTTTTTCTCTGATCTAATGCTTGTTTTCCTGCAGAACCGCTTATAAATGCAGTAACTTCATTCACTGCATCTAGAAGTTTTTTTATTGCACTTGCAATTTCTCTATAAGAAAGTATATTACAAATACACTGTAGATAATACATAATACAAGAATTTAGTATTTGTAAAACATGTAAATATAAGTTCATACTTAATTGTTTCAAGGAAAGTTTTACGATCTGTTATTTCATCAGGAATTCTACTAAGTATTCTCTTTAATGAAGTTGATTTACGATTCAATTCTTGAAAAGCATCTTCAGATCGAGCTGACCTATATTCTACCACTACAAGATAAAGAACAGTAGTAAGTTTTGCAGTAGTGTTTAAAAATGAATGTTGTCTATATGAAACATAGTTATACCATCATAATCAGAAGCTGCACCTTGCAACCTTAGGACACTTTCATTCATATCCAGATTAAGTTCTGCTCGTTGTATAATTCCAAGAATTAGATCAAGTGTAATTCCTGGATGAGAGTTTTCAGCTTTCAACAAAGCAGTACGCACTGTTTGAGCAGCCAATACATTCTGCCTTTCTAACTATGATAATAAATAAAAATAACATTTTTATTTATGTTGAGCAATATTGTACATTGGTAAATTTGCTTGTTGCTTAATAAATTTATTATAGATCACTGGGATGAATAAGTGACAAGAATGTTTAATACCTTCATCAGTATTGGTCTTAAAATGACAGGAAAAACCAGTGATGTAACTGGAGTCTCATCGCCCATTGTCATCCTTTACAATGTTTATTTATAAACGCAGTTTAAGCTCAATTAATACAACACAAATAAAATGTAATTAGTTAATATTTTTGACGGATAAAACAAGCATGGATAAAATTGTTTTCATTAAAAGAGAACGGTTTCGATCATACTATCCATATGACAGCTGTCACGCTCCAGTGTCTTATTCTAAAACGAGGTAAACAGGTTGTGCAATCGTTCAACGGGAGATCGTACTCAATTTGTATGTACATTGCGGCTAACTTCAGCGAATGAACAAAAAACTCGTCCGATAACGAATGTGTTCTTCCGTTGAACGCATAATAAATGCCTCAATTTCTTTTCAGTCAAATATTCTGTATATACTAAAAGTACATGAAGTATATTATTTTGTTATTAAAGTTATAATTTTATAAATAGTTAATATATTAATGTATATCTAAATAAAAAGCTATATCACAAGTACAGTAATCAATGAAGCGCATGATTAATGAAAAGCGCCTTGGCATAACGCGGTTGAACCAAATAATATCAAAACAATAGAGAATAATCTATTGTAAATATATTATACTTAATTTATTAACATTATTAATATTTTCAATGATGTTAGAACGCAAAGATCCAGAAGGAAATTTATATGTTTTTGTAAGTATATTTACTATGAATAACCTCAATTCATTTTACATAGTGTAACATCATTTTCTTTATACTATTTTATGCAGAATGAAGAGGATTTACCATATGAAGAAGAAATTTTAAGAAATCCTTATTCTGTGAAACATTGGCAACGTTACATAGATCATTTAAAAAGCACAAAAAGCAGTAATTTGAATATTGTGTATGAGCGGGCATTGAAAGAACTTCCTGGAAGGTATGTGTATTCATTGTTTATTAAACAGATTTTATCATGTAGTAATGTATATTTTTATCAGTTACAAGTTATGGTACAATTACCTACGCCAACGAGTAAGTCAATTAAAGGGAAGATGCATAACAGATCCTCTTTATGAAGATGTAAATAATGCATTTGAACGTGCATTAGTATTTATGCATAAAATGCCTCGGATTTGGATGGATTATTGTACATTAATGACTGAACAGTGCTATATTACACGTACCAGGCAGGTTTTTGATCGTGCACTCAGAGCTCTTCCTATCACTCAGCATCATCGTATATGGCCATTGTACATTGAATTTTTGAAAAAACATAATGTATATGAGACTGCTATTAGAGTTTTTAGAAGATATCTTAAGGTATGATATAACTTTATAATTAAAAGTTTTATTAACATATACGTAAATGTGTATTTTGTTTCTAGCTAGCCCCAGAAGATACAGAAGAATATATAGAGTATTTAATATCAATTGGTAGGCTAGATGAAGCTGCTGTAAAACTAGCACAGATTGTTAATCAAGATGATTTTGTATCAAAGCATGGAAAATCAAACCATCAGTTATGGAATGAATTATGTGACTTAATATCAAAAAATCCCTCTAAAATAAAATCTCTTAATGTAGATGCTATTATAAGAGGTGGTTTAAGACGTTACACAGATCAGTTAGGACCTTTATGGAATTCATTAGCGGACTATTATGTCCGCAGCGGTTTATTTGAAAGGGTATTAAACAATTATTTGTACATTAAAATATATATTTGGGTGATCTTGAAAGTTATGTAACTGTATACTTTTATTCTTGGTAGGCAAGAGATATTTATGAAGAAGCAATACAAACAGTAACCACTGTCAGAGATTTCACTCAAGTTTTTGATGCTTATGCACAATTTGAAGAACTTAGCCTCAGTAGACGTATGGAGGAAGCTACAAAGAATCCTACAGAAGATGGTATAAGTATAGATACATGTATTATTGTTCCGTAAATCTTGTAGTTTTTAATTTTGTAACATTGTATGTACAGATGACATAGATTTGGAATTGAGATTAGCGCGATTTGAGCATCTAATGGAAAGACGTTTATTATTGCTGAATTCTGTATTATTAAGACAAAATCCTCATAATGTACAAGAATGGCATAAAAGAGTTATGCTGTATGAAGGACAACCACACGAGGTACATAAGTCTTGCTATTAAATTTTAATAAAAATTAAAATCTTTGAATTTTATTATTGTTATTACTGAATTTATTTTTAGATTATTAATACATATACGGAAGCTGTACAAACGGTGCAACCACAATTAGCAGTAGGTAAATTACATACTTTATGGGTTGCATTTGGCAAATTTTATGAAGAAAATGGACAAATAGCAGATGCTAGGGTAGTTTTCGAGAAAGCTACTCATGTCCCATATACCAAAGTAGATGACCTTGCTTCTGTGTGGTGTGAATGGGCAGAAATGGAAATTAGACATGGGTATTGTATCTACGTGTTCTTACATTCTCGCCCTTTGAAAATATATTGCTACTTTCTAATTGTCCTAATTTTCTTTACATAGAAACTATAAAGAAGCTTTAAAGCTAATGCATCGTGCTACTGCTATGCCATTCCGCAAAGTAGCTTATCATGATGAAACTGAAACTGTTCAAATGAGATTGTATAAATCATTGAAAGTATGGTCTATGTATGCTGACTTGGAAGAAAGCTTTGGTACATTTAAGACGTGTAAAGCAGTGTATGATAAAATCATTGACTTGAAAATTGCAACGCCACAAATTATTATTAATTATGGTTTGTTCCTAGAAGAAAATAAATACTTTGAAGAAGCTTTTAGGGTATGTAAAAAATTATCTTATAATTATAGTTGATATCTTCAATTTTTAATAATTGTATCACCTTACAGGCATATGAAAAAGGAATAGCACTTTTCAAGTGGCCCAACGTTTATGATATATGGAATACTTATCTCACTAAATTTTTAAAACGTTATGGTGGTACAAAATTAGAACGAACGCGAGATTTATTTGAACAGTGCTTAGAACATTGTCCACCAAAATACGCCAAAGGTATTATATTTTATTATACAATTATATAATTGCCAACGATCATTATTCATTTATTTCGTTTCTTTGTCACAGCCTTGTATTTATTATATGCCAAATTGGAAGAAGAGCATGGTTTAGCTAGGCATGCAATGTCCGTGTATGAACGAGCAACAAGTGCTGTTCTTCCTGAAGAAAGGTTTGAGGTATAATATTTAACATTGTTTTAATAAATATGTTATCTTTACTTTAAAATAGCATTGTACTAAAGAATATAATACATAAAATTTGAATGTTAGATGTTCAACATATATATAAAGAAAGCAGCGGACATATACGGTGTTCCAAAAACGAGACAAATTTACGAAAAAGCTATTGAGGTACTTAATGAAGAAAATACGAGAGAAATGTGCCTACGATTTGCAGAAATGGAAACGAAGTTAGGAGAAGTCGACAGGGCTCGAGCAATATATGCACACTGTAGTCAAATTTGTGATCCAAGGGTAAGAAATATTAATGTCGTAAAATAATATTTGTAAAGTAATATACTTTTGTATGTTATATACATTTTTATATTACGTACAGGTAACATCTAATTTCTGGCAAATATGGAAAGAATTTGAAGTGAGACACGGTAATGAAGATACAATGCGTGAAATGCTTCGAATTAAACGTAGTGTTCAAGCTATGTATAATACTCAAGTAAACATGATGTCTGCTCAAATGTTAAATAATGCTACAAATCCACCATCTGACGTACCATTAGACGCAATGCGACTTCTGGATAGTAAAGTACCAAATACAGGTTTGATTGTTCTACTTTATACAGAAAAATATTTTTCAATTTATGCATTTAAGTACTATGGGTTATTAAAACGATAATGTGACTTTACAGAGAATGTTACTACGTATAAGGATAGCATTAAGTTTGTTCGCGGTGTAACTGAAAAAGACGGTAGACCGGAATCACAAGTAAATAACCCAGACGAAATTGACATCGATGTAGATGAAGAAGTTAACGACAATGAAGCTGATATAGAAGAAGGTAATAAATAATTCCTAATAATGTGTTCAAATTTTTATTACATTTTATTACATGTAATATATTTATAAATCATGTTGGACACTCTTTGTAGCAACACACCTATTTAATTTCTTTATTTATTAATTCGTCCTTACTTTCAGATATACCTATAGAAAAACAAAGTATTCCATCACAAGTGTTTGGTAGTCTAAAAACAACTGAAGGAGAAGATGACTAAAGCATACATAAATTATAGTGTGCAAGACACATGCAGATAGTAAAATTTACAATAAAAGAATTTGTAATTATATACCTAAATCTATTAATCACAAATTTCAATCATGTACAATATTTCTTTCGAGAAAAAAAGAAAGAGAAAAAGATGAAATAAATAAAATAATGTTTTTACAAGTAATTTATGACAGAGATGTTTGTTAAGTTTCTTTTTATAGTACTACCATTTTTATTTGCAAGTCAAAATAATTTCCAGTGAACAATCTATGGCAGTACTAAATTTGTTACTAACAAAATAAAGATCTTTTTCATTGAACATTGAATTATATTATTTATTGTTACAAGATATTAAATCACATATCTTGGCGGATTTATAAAATGGAGATCATTATAAACTTCGGACTCGTCCATGTCAGAATGATTTTGTATAGATGTTTGTTCCTTACGGATACCGCCAAATACTATTAATTCACCTCGACCGGCTACAAGCGAATAAAGTATCCTTTCATCGGGGCCTGATTGATTATTATGCTTCAAAGGAATCCATGAAGCTGTACACTCGTCACATAAGACATTCGTAATATCCAACACAAATATGGATAACGTGTTTCCTGTTTTTTTAGTAGGTTTTGAATGCATTCTTCGATTTCTAATACTTTCTTCCATTCTACGAAGAGATTCTAGTTGCCGTTGTCGATTACTATTAGTGCCATTACGCACTGGTTCATCACGAAAAGCAGCCATGCTTAAAACATTATCATTACACAGTGTTAAACTTTTTGTAAAGTTAGAAGGATGAGATGAAGGACGAGGTGTTTTCACAGACACTCTGGCAAAAGATCCATGCCGACCATTAACGTTTACATCTCTATCAATATTTGATAAATTCCCTTGTCTGAAACCAAGATATAATTTGAAATTTACGTCAAGCTGGTGTTAGTACTAATAGCAGATTTGAACAACCAAACCTTGCATGTAAAGAAGTCGAATCACTTGGTGGTGGTGTGACTGTCTTTTGACAAGTAACTTTCTTCAGTGATATACTCATATCATTTGGTTTATTTTGACATTTATTTATACTGAGAACAATAACGTAATTTCCCACCTATTAAATTATAAAACAAGTAAGTGACATAGAACATTACAATTTATAATCAATAATATTTAAGACATGCTCACTTTGCAAGCTTGATGACACCAAATACGCGTGGGTGCCCATTCTGTATTATGCATGTTCACTTTTTTCCATGTCCAAGCTGCACCTTCCATTTTCAATAACCAAGCATCATTCATAGCAATATTCGGTCCAGTACACCCTCCTAATTTTTCAAATATTTAAATGTGCTCCATTATTTCAAAGAAATTTTCTTTCCTTTGTCAAAATATAATAGATACAATATCCAGAATATTCACCTAGAACAAGAAGGTGTTTATCTCCAAGTTCAATTTGAGATTGACCATAGCGTGGTTGTGGCTTTAGGTTTGAAGTGGCTTGCTTATGCCAACTATACGAATCCAGATTCAAACACCATATGTCATTGGATCTACCTCAAAATAACATTTTGTTATGAGATTAAACTAAAATACCAAGATAAAATTCAACACTTTTAAACATATTACCTGTATCCATTGCATATACCACCAAAAACAACCATATGATTTTTATGGATTGATGCAGAGTGAGCTGAAGTGGGCGGAGGTGTTTCCAATGTATTTATAGCATTCCATTTATTTGATTCTATAGAATACACATGCAACTCATTGAATAATTTCCATTGCTGAAAATATGTGTGACAACATGTAGGAATATACAACATTGGAGTTTTATTACTTATAATTGAAGTTAAATGTACCTGATGTAATGGATATGGTGATGGATGTGACCATCCACCAAACAAAATGAAGCTTTTTTTATAGTATAACATAGTAGCACAAGCTTTAGGAGATGGATAGCTACCCATAGTGATTAATCTAACCCATGTTCTTGTGTCCAAATCTAATCTCCATAAATCATTAAATGTTGTAGATGTAGCTGTACATCCACCAAAAACATACATAGAGTTTTCGTATGTACAAGCAGAATGTGAATGTCTCTTGGCAATAGTTGGCATCCAGTGCGTAGATGGCCATGGACTCCAAAGTAATGAGCCATAAGCCACAGATTTATGAAAGTGCGCTTTATTGTGCTGTATTACATCTGTTACAAAAATAAGAATTTTATTATTGATTATAATATAAGGTTTATAAACAGAAATAAAAAAATTAACAAAATTTACATACTTTTAGTGGCACGGAACCATCTTTTGGATACAAGCTTACATTCTTGCAAATCTTTGTATGGTGGAATTAGACTTAAAATATATTCTAGCAAAACGTCTGGTAAATCGTCGATGTTACACTCCATTTTATACTATAATTGTTTAGTTATTTAATTTCTATGCTATTTTTGATGTTTAAATTTTCGAGCCAATACAAAACTGTTATTATTTCGAGCAGTCAAAAATCATGTTCCTGAGATATCACTTTGCGGCAAATCCAAAAATTTGAGAATTTTCCACCTGAGAATTAACAAAATTTTCTATGCAACAAATTCGGCACATCTCCATCATGTAACAAGCATTTATGTTTACTGCATGCATTTTACTCAACTGCTTCTTCCATTGTTCAAAAACAGCGAACAAACAATTATTGTAATTTTTGTAAACAAAAATAATCTAACGGGAAAAGTCGTGCAAAATTGCGAGGCGATACTAGGGACGGATCCTTACATGATGTCTGTCATGAAACAACATTCGTTTGACAGTGATTAAAAGAGCTTCAGATCCTGTTCATTTTTGTCATTGTACATGATAGTTGAAAATTTCATTCTAGCATTGATCTTCCAGTAATTATTTTTGTTATATCTATTGGTATTTATCACTAAATAAAATATTCCTGCATAAATAAAAACATCATTAAAAAAGTAGATGTAGTTCATCAACTTCGAGTATTTATCCGTCACTGTTTCTTGATTTTAAGAACACAAATAGTCAAATAATGAAATTCGTTTGAAAATATATACTCTGTTCCATAAAAAATTGCACTAACTTTATGTACCGTTCAACAAGAGAATATACTTTGTTCCGTGCAACTCGGTTAACTTCAGTAGGCTTGTCTCTACCGAGAGTTGTCTCACTATGATGCGTTTTCTACCTAGTGAGTCACATACATAATAGCCAAAAGCACGAAAGCAGAAGGAAACCTAATGACATGTGAAGTATAAATGAAAGATCAGTGGGTATATATGCACTTGGAGTTTTAAACATTGCAAGTACGCATGCACGTTGCTCTTGGTTACCATGCATACTAAAACCAATCAAAATGGACGTGCGTAGAACGAACGAAAAATAGTCGAACAACCAGTATGTTCTCTCATTAAACAATTATATTTCCAATTTCTAAAATGTATTTATCAAATATATGAATATAGCAAAATATAATTAGAAACTATGACATTTTATTATTATTTTAGGTGATATACTTGTCATAAGAACACATATGAATTTCCATGATTACAACGTGTAAAAAAGAACATGCGCAGAAAGAACGGGAACTCCTTGCCTAGTAACATTTAGTAACTAATGACATATTCATTTGACGGGTTTTTGTTTGTGTTTCTGCCGGAATGATATTGTTAACAAAAATGATATTTATATGGATTTTATTGTTATTTGCTTGTCATGAAGTAAAAAATGTTGAAGTAGATCCATCGAAAACAATAATTTGGGGCCCAGGATTAAAACCGGACAAAGTAACGATGCGAGCAAGATATATTTTTCTTCAGTTTGTTGATACAGAAGGAAAAAAGTATATTTTTGTTTTTATTATATGTAATACATAAAATAGAAATACTTAATGTTATTTAAGTTTGAAAGAATTTTCATTAAACTCGATCTTAAAATATAACTTTCTAATTCATTAACTTATTACATATGTTCTATGTACTGAAAAATTGCTCTTTTTATTTTTAAGTTTAACAGAATCACCTGGAGAAGATATGATCAATGTTTCTATACAAGGCCAAAGTTCAACAGGTCATGCGTGTCATATATGGACACAAATTTTAGATTGCAAAGATGGAAATTTTATTATTCGTTATAAATTACATAATACATGTTTCAATTTAAAATTGAAGATAGGATTAAAACAACGTAATTTACCTATTTTATCATTGGAAGCTAAAGGTATTATTAAATTTCATTTCTACCAGATTTTTATTTTTATACAGTATCAAAAACTTCATACATATTTTTAGAACCTGCTTATGAAGAAGAATGTTATTGTCCAAATCCAGATATTGATAACTGGTTGGAAAACTTTGAATGTACAAAGAATTATACACAAATACACAATGATCTTGCTGACTTTATAGATGTGGATTTTGACAAAATACGTAAAGATATTGTGAAAGCATATGATCGACCTGGAAGCATCAGTCTTTGTCATTATGTAGTTAAATCTAATAAAGTAAGTACCACTGTACTTGGTTCATAACTGTATTTGAATTAAACTAGGTAAAAATAAGATTTTCAGGGAATGTCATGGTCAACATGTAGGCTTCAAAATATTTATGGATTCCATTTTGTTATCTATTACACGAAAAGTTATTTTGCCAGACATTGAATTCTTTGTGAATTTAGGAGATTGGCCACTTGTTGCAAAAAATGGCAAGAATTATCCTATCTTTTCTTGGTGTGGCTCATATGACACAAAAGATATTGTTATGCCCACTTATGATATCACAGAGTCATCATTAGAAGCAATGGGAAGGTATAAATTATATCTATATTTTAGATAATTTATCTAGAAGATTAATACATTGTATAAATCCTAAACATTTATGCATTGATTGATACAAATGAAACAGGGTAATGTTAGATATATTATCTGTACAAGGTAATACAGATACACCATGGGAAAAAAAGATAGATAAATTATTCTGGCGTGGACGTGATTCGTGCAGGGAAAGACTTGATTTAATCGATATTTCAAGAAAATATCCTGACCTGTTTAATGTCTCGATTACAAACTTCTTTTTCTTTAAAGGTGAAATGGATAAATATGGCCCTGGCCAAAGTCATGTATCTTTTTTCAATTTTTTTAAGGTAAAAGAATGTATGTTCATAAGCATGTAATTTTAATTTCGCAACAGCCGAATAATGTAACATTACCAACACTTTTGTAGTACAAGTATCAGTTAAATATCGATGGTACAGTAGCCGCATATCGATTTCCATATCTGCTTGCTGGGGATGCTTTAGTATTAAAACAAGAATCAAAGTATTATGAATTTTTTTACAATGATCTTGTGTCTGGAAAACATTATATACCAGTCAAAAGCGATTTGTCAAATTTGGTTGAACAAATTGTATGGGCTAAAAATCATGATGAAGAAGCACTACAGGTTATCAAATCTGCTAGGCAGTTTGTAAGAGACAATTTGCTGCCACATAATATATTATGTTATCATGTAGCTTTGTTTTATGTAAGTACCATAACCAAAAGTTTTATTTCATATTTCCTTTTTCGAATATAAGTTATAAAAGAACCTCTTTACATTTCAGGAATGGAGTAAACGCTTGAAAAGCGAAGTTAAGATACTAGATAATATGGAAGAAGTGCTGCAGCCTAAACATTCTTGTAAATGTTACGATAATAATAGGAACCTAAAAGAAGAGCTTTAGTGTTCCTAATATCGTAATTGCAACTCAAGTTTAAAATTATACATATTGATAAAATCTTTTTCTACTTTTTATTGTTTACTTTTGTCAAATAAAATTCACGATCAAAATCTATATTTTTATACATATTAGTACCCATACATGTAAAACAAAAGATAGTATTTTTTAAAGTAAAATACAAAAAATATATCAGTTGTTAACATACTTTTTCAAGGGTTAGATAAGGGTTAGATTGTAAATCCATAAAATTTTTAATGGTAATAAAAAAAAATATAAAATTAAGTAAGTAAATATAAAATTAATTCTAAGGCAGACGTATACATTGGAAGCTATAAATAGGTAATGTATGTTGAATCTTGTTTCATACACTTTATTTCGGTGTAACAGATATGTTTATGCTGCATTGTGCACACCGAAATTCCCAAGCTACACAGATTTTTAAATGATGCATAAGTTTATGTATTAAAATTAAATAATAAAAATGCACAGTTTGCATCATACATCTCTATAAATATGGAACCGCAAATGCATGAAACTGAAACTGTAATATTACAATAAAATAGTTTATGATAATATCTTAAGAATTAAGATGTTTCCAAACCTTTATTATTCATAATTAAATAAAATTTTTGAAGTAGGCAGCTTTTTGAACATATTAAAACGCATATACAAGATGCAACTTACACAAATCATTTCAATGTTAAAGTATCTTGTAATGAAATTCCTCATGATAATTTTAATGAAATTTTAGCAGCACTTTTCCTTATATATAATTTTCTATTATTTGCCTCATTATATAACATTGGACGATATGCTATTTAGAATTAAATTCTTAAAGTAAAGATGTTATATGTCATTTGTTACAAATTTGCAACTGAATTGTTTTTATATTAAATTTGATTATTATACGAATTTACATTAACATATACTTTATTGTGGTGGTGGTTGGTATCCATAACCTCCGTACTGATTTGGTGGTGGAGGTCCCTGAGGTCCGGGTGGAGGAGGCATGTGACCACCAGGTGGTCGCGGTGGATATTGCGGATATCCTTGACCTGTTGGTGGTGGTGGATAACTCTGAGGAGGATACTGTGGATGTCCATAATGCTGACCACCCTGAGGAGGATGAGGAGTGTATACCTGCAATTAATTTAATGTTAAATCAATTCATTCACAATAATTGGCAAAGGTTCCATATTTTTCAAATAATCATACCTGTGGCTGACCACCAGGCGTTGGTGGCACATATGTCTGAGTAGTGGCTGGACCGTAGCCAGGTTGCGGTTGTGGCCCCGGTGGTGGAGCAGGACCTTGAGGAGGTCCTGATGGTGGTTGAAATCCGCTTGGGGCAGGACTCTGAGATTGTTGTTGTGATTGTGGTGGTGTTTGAGATTGTTGTTGAGACTGTTGTGGTTGATGCGGCGATTGATGCGAAGGAGGTTGATGAGAAGACTGATGAGATGGTTGATGAGGTGGTTGATGGGGAGCATGAGAAGGTTGATGCGGAGACTGATGTGGCGGTTGATGCGGTGGATGCGACGTCGGATGAGGCGTTTGGTGCACTGGATAGCCAGATGGAGCAGGGCCTGGGGGAGCATAATTTCCGCCTTGCGAAGTAGGCGGTGGACCACTACTCGGTGGATAAGTTTGAGTTGAAGCAGACGGTGTACTCGTTGGTTGGCTACTTTGAGCATAAGTATTGATTCCACTGGCAGAGGCAGTACTAAACGGAGGAGACGTAGAAACTGGACCATACTGAGTTGCACCAGGACCAGGACTTGGTTGGTTACCATAATTAGGCTGAGGTCCAGTATTTTGTTGAGAACCAGGTTGTGGAGGCTGAGCACTAGAGGTGGGAGGAGCTGCATAATTCTGAGGTGGAACATTATTGGCATATGCTTGAGATGATGGAGGAGGATAATTTCCAGGTTGACCACCTCCATATGCATTCTGAGGTGGAGCTTGTGATGGTGGTTGTTGATAATTTGGCTGTGGGCTAGGACTACCATACTGTCCCGGTTGTTGTTGTTGACCGCTTGATGGGAAATTTTGTTGAGAAGGATTAGAAGGAGGATAGCCCTGCTGATTCGGCGGCGGTGGACCATAACCCGTAGGAGGTTGCGTGCTTCCCGGTGGTGGATATCCACCCGGTTGGGGACCATAACTATTTACCGTAGTTGGAGGTCCATAGTTTGGCTGGTTGGATGTACTATATCCTTGTTGCTGTGAAGTATTTGGTGGTCCATACTGATTTGGTTGTCCTGGGGTGTATGCAGATCCTTGTGGTCCTTGATAATTGGATCCAGAATTTTGATTGGCATACTGAGCAGGATAACCTTGTTGTGAAGGTTGTTGAGGATAACCTTGGGGTCCTCTATATTGCTGTGGACCAGGTGCAGTAGGTGGTCCTTTTAAAAAAGACAAAATAGCAAATTTAAAGTAGAGTACCACTTTATAGAAACAATTTCAAACTGAAATAAAACTTACTACTTATAGCAGGTCCTTGTCCAGGCATTACAGGACCACGATATCCACCTTGTGACATTGGTTGTCCTTGGCTAAAACTTGACATAGGTAATGTTGGCTGATTGGATGGAGGTATCTCTCCTCCAGGTCCACTTGTTCCTGTAGGGGCATTTGGTAGACCTTGTGGATTCATCATACCATGTTGAGGACCATTAGGAATTCCTTGCGGAGGCTTATCATAGAAACAAAGATACCCTTAGCATGTTTCTAATTTATGTATTATAAACATTTAAAATATTCATTGTAATAACAAACATGCAAAATAAATTAAATATTTCTTACCGGTAATAATGCTTGTATATTTTGATTTGCATCAGCAATTGATGCTAAATATACTAAATTGCGATGCAGCATTTGTTGGTACCTAAGCAAGAATCATGTTGCAAGTATATTATTACTATAATAAATACTTCTTAAATATTTGTTTTGGGCAAAACATTAAAAACAAGTTTTACTTACTGTATACATTCTTGTGGTTTTCCTTTACTTTGATATTCCTGTATTGTTTGTATAAGCTGACTATTTTCATCAAGCATCTATAGTTTAATAATAAAAGGTTATTATACAAGAATATATAAAACCAACATCAAGGTACTGTTATGATATTAATCTGCAAGATTCATTACCTTCTGTATTTGGGCAGGATTTGGTGGCGGCCTACCGCGTTGAGCAAAGGTCACGGACATGATTTAAAACGACTTATAAATCGTAAAGAAACTTCGACAGATATAATTAACTATTGTTCCCAATTTCGTCTTCGCAATACGTAAGCTCTCAGTTTTCCTCTCCAAATCGTTGCGGTTCTTTGAAACTTTAAGACTTCGCTATAGTGTTGCTTGTGTACATTGTAGCACTGCAATGTCCAAAGAAGAATAACTTAGCGTGACTCTTACAAAATTGTGAACAGTTAGGGATTCTTTTATCCAATATTATTTTGTTTATAGAAGAAACTTTAAATACAGTGAGCCGCTGTTAGGGATCGCTTCGCAAAATTTCTATATCGTTTTGCAAATAAGAGAAGATTGCTGTCCATTTCTAAAATAGAAAGCTTGGGAGAAGAGCGTATCGTGTGGCAAATGTGCGAACTATTGTAGTCAAATGTACGATACTAAAAACTGAAAATTCGTTACTTGCTATGTACTTCTATATACATAAACTTAAAATATAGAGATTATATTGACTGAAATAAACTTTCAACGAAAAATTTCAAAATCAGTATTCATTTTGAGTTTTCATCGTGGCATAAATTGTACACGTATCCCATGTTCAACGAGAGCAGATCATTCGATACAAAACTTGTTCGTTCAACGGGAAATCATGCCGACCTACGCTACGTGGCTAAGTTCAAGAAGCTTCCTTCTTCGTTAATCATATATACGGTGAACAAAAATATGTCAGCAAGGAAAAGAGTGATAATATAGAAAGCATACAAAACGTTTTCCCACCGGCTATATACGGTATATATGTCGTGAAGGCAGTGTTGGACAGTCCCAGTGTATGCGCAGTAAGCTATCCGTAGAAGTCGTCAGTAGCGTATATACTTTGATGAAATACAAGGTATCATTAGGCCCTAGTGAGGAAACAAAAAATCTGAAGAAAATTGCAGGAAAGAGAATAAAAGGGTTAAATAATACTACAGATTATATATAATAAAAGTAATATTAAATTTATTTATGATTATTATTATTTTTTTGCGTTTGCAGCCGATTTGTTATATGAATACCAATATTTGTTGCAAGAGCAAAGGAAAAAGATACCGCTCGATTTTTATCGGATCTATGCATGTTAACAAAATAAAATCCATGTATTTCTTTGTTATTGTTTCTCTGATATTATAATTTTCACACGTATAACATATAGTTATTCAAAGAGGTCCTTCCAAGTCGTTTTTCTTAAATAATAAATACATTTAGTGTTTCAAAAGTTATTGTGCTTTTGTGTTATTTTAAATATAATAATCTCCCATATTCCAACATATTATTCCCATTATATTATATTATATAATTTACGACATATATATATAGTTGTATAGTTTTATGCAGTCATATATATAACTACTTATATTACTACATATATTACTACGCATATTACTACTTTTATCATCATTATCCTTATTATTTATATTATTATCAATATTATTACGCATATTACTACTTTTATCATCATTATCCTTATTATTCTTATTATTATCAATATTATTACGCATATTACTACTTTTATTATCATTATCCTTATTATTCTTATTATTATCAATATTATTACGCATATCACGACAATTATCATCGCTGGAACTGTAATTATCCTTACTACTCATATTATTATCAATATTATTACGCATATCACGACAATTATCATCGCTGGAACTGTAATTATCCTTACTACTCATATTATTATCAATATTATTACGCATATTACTACTTTTATTATTATTCTACTTATTATTCTTATTATTATCAATATTATTACGCATATCACGACTATTATCATCGCTGGAACTGTAATTATCCTTACTACTCATATTATTATCAACATTATTACGCATATTACTACTTTTATTAACATTATCCTTATTATTTATATTATTATCAATATTATTACGCATATTACTACTTTTATCATCATTATCCTTATTATTCTTATTATTATCAATACTATTACGTATATTACGACTACTATCATCGCTGGAACCGTAATTATCCTTACTACTCTTATTATTATCGATATTATTACGCATATTACTACTTTTATTAACATTATCCTTATTATTTATATTATTATCAATATTATTACGAATATTACTACTTTTATCATCATTATCCTTATTACTCTTATTATTATCAATACTATTACGTATATTACGACTACTATCATCGCTGGAACTGTAATTATTCTTACTACTCATATTATTATCAATATTATTACGCATATTACTACTTTTATTATTATTCTACTTATTATTCTTATTATTATCAATATTCTTACGCATATCACGACTATTATCATCGCTGGAACCGTAATTATCCTTACTACTCATATTATTATCAACATTATTACGCATATTACTACTTTTATTAACATTATCCTTATTATTTATATTATTATCAATATTATTACGCATATTACTACTTTTATCATCATTATACTTATTATTCTTATTATTATCAATATTATTACGCATATCACGACTATTATCATCGCTGGAACTGTAATTATCCTTACTACTCATATTATTATGAACATTATTACGAATACTACTACTTTTATTAACATTATCCTTATTATTTATATTATTATCAATATTATTAAGCATATTACTACTTTTATCATCATTATCCTTATTACTGTTACTATTATAAATATAACACATATCATTCCCCATATTACTATTATTATTATCGTTGGAACTATAATTATTATCCGTACTAGTGTAATTATTATCAGTTAGGACTTAAGGTTTTGTCGGATCATGTCAGACCCACAGTTAGGTTAGATTAGGTTTCGTCAGGCCCTAGGGCTAGATCAGGTCCTAAGGTTAGGTTATATTAAGTTAGATCGGGGCCCTACGTTGGGTTATATTATGTTAGCTCGGGGCATAGGGTTAGGTTATATTAAGTTAGATCGGACCCCTAGGTTAGGTTGTAGTAGGTTAGGTCAGACCGCTAGGTTAGGTTATATTTGGTTAGGTCGAGGCCTAGGGTTAGGTTAAATGAGGTTAGGTCGGGGCCCAGGGTTAGGTTGTATTAGGTTAGGTCAGGGCCTAAGGTTAGGTCAGATCAGGTTAGGTCAGGGTTGGTTAGGTAGGTTAGGTACCCAGACCTAACCTAATGTAACCTAACCCAGGGGTCCGACCTAACCTTTTCTAACCTAACCGGTTAGGTTGGATTATGTTAGGTCAGGGCCTAAGGTTAGGTCAGATGAGGTTAGGTCAGGGTAGGTTAGGTAGGTTAGGTACCCAGACCTAACCTAATATAACCTAACCCTAGGGTCAGACCTAACCTTTTCCAACCTAACCGGTTAGGTTGGATTAGGTTAGGTCAGGGCCTAAGGTTAGATCAGATGAGGTTAGGTCACGGTAGGTTAGGTAGGTTAGGTACCCAGACCTAACCTAATATAACCTAACCCTAGGGTCAGACCTAACCTAATATAACCTAACCTTGGGCCCAGACCTAACCTAATATAACCTAACCTTAGGCCCAGACCTAACCTAATATAACCTAACCCTAGGGTCAGACCTAACCTAATATAACCTAACCATGGGCCCAGACCTAACCTAATATAACCTAACCTTAGGCCCAGACCTAACCTAATATAACCTAACCTTATGGCTAGACCTAACCTTTTCTGACCTAACCTTAGGGCCAGACCTAACCTAATATAACCTAACCTTATGGCTAGACCTAACCCAATATATCCTAACCTTGGGGCGAAACCTAACCTAATATAACCTAACCTCAGACCCAGACCTAACCTAATATAACCTAACCGTAGGCCCAGACCTAACCTATTCTGACCTAACCTCAGGCCCAGACCTAACCTAATATAACCTAACCTTAGGCCCAGACCTAACCTATTCTGACCTAACCTCAGGCCCATACCTAACCTAATATAACCTAACCTTAGGCCCAGACCTAACCTATTCTGACCTAACCTCAGGCCCAGACCTAACCTAATATAACCTAACCTTAGGCCCAGACCTAACCTCAGGCCCAGACCTAACCTAATATAACCTAACCTTAGGCCCAGACCTAACCTATTCTGACCTAACCTTAGGACCAGACCTAACCTAATGTAACCTAACTTTGGACCCAGACCTAACCTAATATAACCTAACCTTGGACCCAGACCTGACCTAATATAACCTAACCGTAGGGCCAGACCTAACCTAATATAACCTAACCTTAGGAACTTACCTAACCCAATAAAAATTAACCTTGGGTCCTGAGTGATAGTACTAACTGTAGTAAGGATACTAATTATAGTTCCACCCATTGTAATACGAGTAATAAGGATTATTTATATTAAAAATAGATTAGTACTACTAACAATAGTTATAACGATAAGAGAAGTAGCAATATTGATGAGCAATAGGATGATAATAATAGTTCTAACTATTATAAGAACAGTTATATGGGTAATAATATAGGTTATATTGAATAATAATAAGATTAGTAAAGATAATTATAGTTCCAGCGATGATAATAGTCGTAATATGCATAATAATATTGATAATAATAAGAACAGTAAGGATAATGATGATAAAAGTAGTAATATGCGTAATAATATTGATAATAATAAGGATAATAAGGATAATGATAATAAAAGTAGTAAGATGCGCAATAATATTCATAATAATAAGAGTAGTAAGAATAATTACAGTTCCAGCGATGATAATAATCGGAATATGCGTAATAATATTGATAATAATAAGAGTAGTAAGGATAATTACAGTTGGAGCGATGATAATGGTCGTAATGTGCGTAATAATACTGATAATAATAAGAATAAGAAGTATAATGATGATGAAAGTAGTAATATGCGTAATAATATTGATAATAATAAGGATAATAAGTATAATAAGTATAATAAGGATAATGATGATAAGAGTAGTAATATGCGTGATAATATTGATAATAATAACAATAATAAGGATAATGATAGTAAAAGTAGTAATATGCGCAATAATATTGATAATAATATGAGTAGTAAGGATAATTACTGGTCCAGCGATGATAATAGTCATGATATGCGTAATAATATTGATAATAATAAGAATAATAAGGATAATGATGATAAAAGTAGTAATATGCGTAATAATATTGATAACAATATATATAATAAGGATAATGTTAATAAAAGTAGTAATATGCGTAATAATGTTGATAATAAAATGAGAAGTAAGGACAATTACAGTTGAAGCTATGATAATAGTCGTAATATGCGTAATAATATTGATAATATTAGGAATAATAAGGATAATGATAATAAAAGTAGTAATATGCGCAATAATATTGATAACAATAAGAGTAGTAAGAATAATTACAGTTGAAGCGATGATAATGGTCGTAATGTGCGTAATAATACTGATAATAATAAGAATAATAAGTATAATGATGATGAAAGTAGTAATATGCGTAATAATATTGATAATAATAAGGATAATAAGGATAATGATAATAAAAGTAGTAATATGCGTAATAATATTGATAATAATAAGAGTAGTAAGGATAATTAGAGTTCCAGCGATGATAATAGTCGTAATATGGGTAATAATAATGATAATAATAATAATAATAATAATAAGCATAATAATAATAGTTGTAACGATAATAAAAGTAGTAATATGGGTAGTGATATCGGTTAAATTGTTAATAATAAGAGTAGTAAGGATAATAATTATAGTTCCACGATAATAGTAATAGTAACATGGGGAATGATATATGTTAGGTCTCCAGACCTAACCTGATACAACCTAACCTTAGTCCCTGACCTAACATGATCCGAACTAACCTGAGATCCTGACCGAACCTAATATAACCTAACCTTGGATCCTGACCTAACCGGATATAACCTTACCGTAAGCCTAACCTAACCTGTTGATTGTCTGTTATGTTTAGAATGTAATGGAAAGGATTGTAAATAAGTACATAATTTCTTTTGTTTATTTATTGTAACTTCATAAATACATACAATTTGCAAATATATTTTGTACAATTTTTAATTTATGTAAGTCTTTATTGGTTTAATTCTTTGTCGAAGATCGAGGCAGATTGTGTGTACATTCAATTTTGGAACTGAAAAATAAAAGCATTTATAATAACATATTTATTGTTGTTGCACGATTTAATAATATTGTTACGTGAAGGTTAGATCATTAGTAAACAGAAAATGTTAATTATAAAAATAATAAATTGAATAACTATTTATAATGTACATTTGTTGTGACTAAATATATGTGTAATATTAAAAAATAGGACTTATGTTGATTAAATGGAAGGCCAAGATCCTTCCTCCACTTCAATGCTGTAAAGACTAGCTCGTCGGTCTGATAGCATGGCTTAAACTACTTTTAAGTAGCGCGCCGATCAGTGTTTGGCAGTCCCAGCGCATGCGCAGTAAGCTATCCGTAGAAGTCCTCAGTAGCGTATACACTTTGATGAAATACAAGGTATCATTAGGCCCTAGTGAGGAAACACAAAATCTGAAGAAAATTGCAGGAAAGAGAATAAAAGGGTTAAATAATACAACAGATTATATATAATAAAAGTAATATTAAATTTATTTATGATTATTATTATTTTTTACGTTTGCAGCCGATTTGTTATATGAATACCAATACTTGTTGCAAGAGCAAAGGAAAAAGATACCGCTCGATTTTTATCGGATCTATGCATGTTAACAAAATAAAATCCATGTATTTCTTTGTTATTGTTTCTCTGATATTATAATTTTCACACGTATAATATATAGTTATTCAAAGAGGTCCTTCCAAGTCGTTTTTCTTAAATAATAAATTCATTTAGTGTTTCAAAAGTTATTGTGCTTTTGTGTTATTTTAAATATAATAATCTCCCATATTCCATCATATTATTCCCATTATATTATATTATATAATTCACGATATTTATATATAGTTATATATTTATGTATAGTTTTATACAGTCATATATGTAACTAACCTAACCCAGCCTAATGTAATCTAACCCAACCTATACATTCATAGTTTACGGTACAATTATAAGAATTTTTGAAAAATTATGTAGGATCATTAAGGTGCCCTCATCAGTCAACATTGCGTATACCGGCTAGGTACGGCATTGGCAGCAAGCTGTGACGTCGCTGACGCATGCGCATAAAGCTCTCGCGTGAGAAAATCTCACGACTGCCCAACACTAGCGTGAAGGTGGCTGCGCGTTGTCTTCGGTTATGAAGTGTGCTAACGTGCTAACCAATCGGAGCTAGTTCGTACAGGATGAAGAAATGTTCATTAGGTGTCGAGCGTCAGTCAAGCATGTTCTTCCATTTTTGATTGAACATATACTAGTTTATTTTACTTACTTTTTAATGCTGAAAAGAAAAGGAAATGAACTCGGATTTGTAATACTTTTTACGGGATGTAATAATGCAACTGTAAGGATTCCTATGGAGGTAATATTATAACGTATATTTATAAAAATTATAATTCAAAATCTTACTGTTTTCAGAATTATCCTAATTAATAAAATATGTAAGTATAACAGATATTGTGAGATTGGTGAGCAAGGTATAAAAACTTTTCTAACAAATAAGTTGTTAGTTGTTTAAAATTCCTATCAAAAGTATAAATTCAATTGAATACTGTAAAAGAATTTATGGATATGATACAGAATATGAGGTATTGTATTTTGTAATATAAGTTTAATATCTAGTGATATGTTATTAAATAATAGGTTTTTAGAAGTTTGGATATGATTCTGGGTATTGCATACTTAGGTTAAGATATAAAATTTATTATTTTAAGAAATATGAAACAATAAATTAAAATATGGATATTTTTATGGTATTGCAAGAAATAACATGGATATGATACAATTGATTGCATTCTTAAACTGTAGTTTAATATTTAAAATTTAATTTTTTTAGCAGAGTAGCTTTTTTTAAAAATGAGGATTATGGATATGTATTGCAAAAATATGGATATGATACAAAGTATGTTGCTGATTATGTTTTACATCTTATATTTTTTGTCAAAGTTGGATATGATTCAGAGTATTGAATTTTTCAATTAACGTTTAGAATTCATTATTTAAAAGAAACATAGGTGAATATATGGATATTACTGAGAGTATTGCATTAAATAATATGGATATGATACATTGTATTGCAATTTTGAATATGTATATGGATTATGACAGAGTATTGCAAAAAGAACTATGGATATGATACATTGTATTGCAATTTTGAATATGTATATGGATTATGACAGAGTATTGCAAAAAGAACTATGGATATGATACAAATTGTATTGCACTTCCTATTACAAGTTAGAGACTAAACATATTTTATTACTTAAAATTTCTTTTCATGCCAAAAGGTTGGATATGGTTCAGAGTATTGCATTTTTCAATTATAATTAGGTCAGGTTAATAATTAAAATATTTCTATGAGTATTGCAAAACAATATGGATATAATACTATGTATTGTAGTTTTTATCATATAGAATATGAATGAGTATTGTGAAAAAGATATGGATATGATAAAATGTATTGCTTTTTCTAAAAGTTGGATGTGATTCAGAGTATTGCATTTTAAATTGTAGATATAAGTTATTACAGCTGTGTATTAATGTAAATCAATAAATAACTGAGTTATAATTGAATATTGTTTTCAGGTATATGATAAATGTTTTCTTCAAATAGATAACAGCAGATGTTCTGGATGTATAATTAAGTAAGGTTTGACTTACTTTAACTAAACATTGTACTTACTTTTAAATATGTGTATTATATATTCTGCTTTCTATGTATTTTTGTAAATAAAATTTGTTGTATTATGTGAATTGCGTTTTACTATGTAATGGATTGTATAATAAAAATACTATAAAAATAAAGGAAGTTAGGTCGAAAGTTAGGTTAACTTAGGAAAGGGTATTTCCTAATAAAAGTACAGTTTCAAAAACGTGTAGTTCATCCCGCTCGCCGAAGAGATGGCGCCAATTGTTCCATTTTCATGAAATTTCAATAATAGCACCGCTCGTCGGTAGATAGCGTCGTCAATTCCTTCCGGTTAAAGTGGGTAAAAATACACATTTTAAAAAATATAAGGAAAGAATCTGTACCAGTGGCTGCTATTTTCCGCAGAGAAGACAAATTTGCACTGAATGTACATTCGCTCGTTACATATCGTAACAAAAATCTGTTTTTCCTTGACCTAATCGATATGGAAGAAAACTTCAGGACCACCTTATACTCTTGCATTACAAAAATGCATTAAATGAGTGGTCTATCCTATATCTTGTCTGTGGTTGTATACAAAGAAGATCGATATCAGCATGGCGGTAAAGGAGCGGCTCTGTTCAGTGTGATTGAAAATCAAGATTATTATGGCTCAGATTTTATATTACATAACAGGAAAGTGCATTTCCACCGAAGTGCATTTTTCACGACACTCAGTATCATCTTGAGCTACTGTAAGAGCTTAGCGGAAAAGTCGGTATTAAATTTGTTATAACGAGTGAGAAAACCGAGACAATTTGACATTTGATAATTGGAAATTGAAGTCCCAACCTCGACATACCGAACCGTAAACAGTCACCATGGCAAAGTACGAAGATATTGCGTAACGCTAGCCTTATCTAATTATATCAGCGTAGAAAGCGCATCTTTAATTCAGTGATAATGCTTTGTTTACTATCCCACACTGCACACTATTACTCTATCGTTGTTACATTTGTTTCATTGCTTTCCTTTTCGCCGGCATGTCTCTTTTTAAATCTTTAATTTTTATTAAAGAGAATGGTGATTTTAAGCTGGTGTGAGTTTCATTGTTATTAATGAAATAAATTCACGTATTTTCTGCCTTACAGTCATGATACTTTTATTTTGCTACTTAATATACAAGGTATATCACCAAATTCAACCACCTGGAATACCATTACTATTTTAAATAATAGATAAATATGGTATATCAATAAATTTTGTATAGGTACAGAGCAGACCTAGAGGTTAACTTTTTTTTTTATACAGAACATTTAATTTCTTATGGTGAATTTTGAAAGTAGTCTATCTCAAATATAAATCCTAAAATTTATCATTCTTCTTGTTCATCTTATTTTTTTTACTTTTTACTTTGCATTTAACAATCAATGAACTATTAACATTATAGTATATATTTTTTATATACAATTCTTATAAGTAATTCTATTATTTAAAATAACCATGCTATTCCAGACAAATGAAATTGTTGGAATACCTCTTAGTATCATAATTTTTAAATAACACATGTTTATTGCAGATTTGATTTCTAAGAAATTAATTGTAATATAGTAAATATACTAAGCAATAGCTTATATGTATAATTAACTAATTTATGTTTACGTGTAATTTAATCGACACATTTTATATTTTGAATAGAATAGTATTTATGTAAATAAAAGTACACATTTGATTATTCTATTAATGAGTAAAAGTAATATTAAATTTTAGTTTCAAAATATGTAGTACTTAGTAGTAATCCATGCATGTACATATGTATCTAAATATATTGCAGTACATTTGTTTTATTAGTATTTCATAATGTAAGGTATTTAATTGGTTTCAAAGCCTTTCCGTATATTTAAATAATGTACATAATTTATATAAGTATAAATAAAATACTACTTTCAAAGCTCAATATAAATTTTGTCAGAGTAAAACATTCCTTTTTATATTATTTATAAAACATCCTTTTAACGATAAAAGGAGATATGACTTGTAGGATTATGATACTTATTGACAATTACTGATTAAATCAGTTTTACCAAACTGGAAAAACCTGTTTGTCTCTTTTTAAATATCTATGAATGGTAGTATTACAAGTTCTTGTAATGTATGTATACACAACAGATTCTAATGTAACAACAAAGTGCTTATAAAAGGTGTGTTCTAAACTGTAATCTTATCTCATTTATTTTGTTATCGGTTAATGGTGCAGCTAATCAGTAATTTTTTGCCTACGATTGTTTTCTTCATAGACCTCTTAGTATATCAGAATCATAGCAAGTTATAGACATTAATATTATGTCTGTGATTTTGTAAAAATGAAAATTGGTAAATTTTCACAATTGCATATAGAACATTTTTATCAATTATTTCAGGGTAAGCTATTTCATTTTTTTACAAAATGATGTCTTATTTTATTTTCCATGTTATTTTATATAAATAGATTTTAAATACTAAATAAATATAAATATTGGGTTATTACAATTGTTCTTAATTTTTGTTTGTTTTTAGAGAAATGATGATAGTGTTTGTTTACGACACTGCAAGGTGTTGTAAAGAAGATGATGATCCTGCCGAGGCAGTTATGTATTTCCATCCAGCATGGGTATCTCTTACTCAAAGACTAGCTTTAGCAGGTCAATTGATGGCTGTTAATCAGTTTCTTACCTCTTCTTTTTCTGCTCCAAAATCAATTACATTACAGGGTGGAAAATTTGTGTTAAAAAAATTTGGCCAGTATGTACTTGTAAGTATATTATTATCAGATTCTTAACATTATATAAAGCTATTAATTTTCAACTCATAACTATTCCATTTGGAAATCTTAAAATATACAAAGTAAAAGGTACTGTATAGCATAGATATGATAGTAGTGGTTATCTACCAAAGCTATTACAATTATCAGTGAATAAGTCTCTTAGTGAATGAAGCACAGTATCTTTATTATTGTTTAATGTATCATTTGCTACTATGAAGTAATTCAGCACACATATTTCATTGATTATTACTTTGCAGGCAGTAGGAACTGATAGGAATATTCATGATTGGGTTCTAGAAAGGCGTGCAAATACATTGGAATCATTATTACAATTTTTCCATTGTGATCTCAATAAAATATTAGAATCATTTAATAATGATAGAAATAAATTTACCGAAAAGTTATATCAAATGTTTGAAACATATTTGCCAATTCTTCAATATAGTGCCAATCTTTTTTCTAACATTCCTATTATTAAACTTCCAAAGGTTAATATTTTATTTTTATTTTCCTGATTATACTGCACTTTGTATTATAAATTAATTTAATGTTTTTTTTTGTAGAGTGCTAGTAACATATTTTTAGAAGCAATTCAAGTTTTACAATATTGTCAAGAAACTAATGGTATTATGGGTGGTGCACTCTTCTATAACAATAAGTAAGTTATTTTATAAATTATTCGAAATTTTTCTGTCTGAAAACATTAATGTATTAACATTTTAGGGTAGTTGCTACTCAACTGAGTTCTGATTTGACAAAACAAATTGTTATAACTGATCCATATAGAATAAAGGTATCTTAAATTACTAATGGTATATAATACTTATATAATATGAACAAATTTTTTTATCACTTGTATTTTGTATACAAATTTGCTTCTTAGGCCCCAGCAGAGAGAATATCAACTGAATTTCATTTACCTGTTGGAGTGCAGTTAATGAGGGTGTACATTGAACAAAAACAATTCACGAAACTCTTACAAGAAGCAAATAATGAACGATATTACAGTTCTTATTTGGATTCTGCTGCAAAAAAGACCTTACAAAGAAAGGTAAGCAGATATTAAAAGATAAGTTATGATGTGCATATAATAACAAAACTATTAAATTGTTTAGAATATGTCCAAGAATGCTAAAGAATTACCTTTATCTGGGATGAAACGTGACACTTCTCGTATTTTTACTGTACCTGAAGAAGGAGAATTAGATTCATCACAGTATAATGATAATAGCCATTATGTATCTTCCGTTCCACTTACAACTTACAATTCTCCAGTTAAGCGCAAACAGGAAAGTAAATCAGACCGTCCTAAGTGTGCAAATCCTTTAACTCCAAGTGTTTGTTCTACGCCTTTAAAAGATATTAATAGAGTGTTGCATGGCAATGTCATGTTAATATGTAACACGAACGAGGAAGCAAATGGTGAAACAGAAGAAGAAAAGAAAGAAGTGAGAACAAATGTTGATGACATTCCAGATGTTGTTAAAGAAGCACTTAGATGTAAACGTTTAAATAAATTACGAAACGAAACGCCAAAAGAAAAACTAGTTAAAAGGAAAGAATTCAGTAAAAAAAGTTTAAGCATGCATGATTTAGAATCATCTACAAATTTTTACACTAATCGAATATCAGTTAGAACGTACGGACTAGGTTTACCGCAGACGAAAGCCAGTATGTCTCCTGAATCTTCCCCTCGAAGGAGACCTATGCATAGGAGACAGTTTCATACAATTACTGATCCTTGTTATCCTGTATTTCGATGTGATGGATTGCCAGCATCTCAATCTCTGTACGAGCAATACATATCTTCGCATTATGAAGAACTTAAAGACGATCAAAACTATTTAGTAAATCACAACGACTTTTTAGTAAGTTTAACAAAAAATTGTGATGCGAAGAATATGACTAACAACTGTGATACAATAACTAGTAATAATTCTGAAAAACCGGGTAATTCTCGTGACATAAAATTAGGTGATAAAACAAAACAGGAAACTTATCGTAGATCAATGAGTCTTCCTTTAAAACCACTCAATATTACCGACAACGATGATAGACGAAAATCAACATCAGAATGTGGCAACTCGTATGATTTTCTTCAGAAGAAAAAACTAGATGGTCTACAATTAACACCTCTCATGTCCAAACTTAGTTTACTTGCTGATGAAAGAACCAGTGGTTTTTGTAGTAGAGAAACTACTCCCAGCGAATTTCGTGATTTGTCTGGATTTTCAACGACAACAAATCAATTGATCAAACAAAAATTAGAAGCAGTTAATAAGGAAACTGGTAGTGATGGAGAGGATGAACTAGAAGAAGATTGGGTAACTACATCTAAGAATAAAGTTTGTCTTGAGAAAACGGAATTATTTCTTTGTGGACATCAAAATATGGTATTAGTATTGTTAATGGAAAACGGAACTGCCAATAATCCTGATCTTATACATTTTCTTGTAAGCATATTTTATGTTTCAATACATCAATAATTTATGATAAATAACTTTCTTTAATTCAACAATACATATTACAGTGGCAAACTTGTGTAAGTACATTAGGAAAACTCGAAGCAAGATTGCAGCAATGTCTAGAACCTATGCCGTCAAATGAAAATAAAGAGTTATATAGTATTTTAAGTATTGATCCCCAATGGGATACGATACATCGTTCTGGACTTTGGGGTGTCACTGAATTGGACATTGTTTCTTGTCTTCATGATAGATTCAAGCATGCTAGTAACCTCACGGATATCATTGTCAGGTAATTCTTTAGATGTTAGATGACTCATTTAAAATTAATTTAATTTTGCACATGACAGTTATAATTTGTTTTAGTAGATCTTTTTTGCTTCGTTGAAATAATGCTAATGTTTGAAAATTTTTTAAACTTGAGAAAAAAAGAATGCAATGTAGTTTTAAATACACTTTCTCTTTATTACAAACTTGTTATAATAAATTTTTGACTATTTACTCGTGCACAAAGTTTTAACTTTGACAAATATTGTTTATAATAATGCTTCACAAAGTATGGAAAAAAATACGAGTATATTTTATTAATTAATTAGAACGGAAGATACTGTTGTTTATGGTAACCAGTGTGGAAACATAGAGGTATTTTATCAACAAGCAGTGGCTCCAAATACCTCTGGAGGACTTCCGACTCCTGCAGATTTAATGGGAATTGTATCTCTTAAAGCAAAACGTAGACTAGAAAGAGATCACGGGATTGTATTACTATAAATTACAATTATCTACAAATATCTACATTACAACATCATTCCAGATTAATTTATTTCATTTAATATTGTGTTTATTGTATATTATGGCATGCCAAAGTAATGATACAATATCACATTTTGTACATATTTTTTGCGTATAGTAATAGGTAAATTTTTCGAATTTCTTAATTATTATCACAGGAACATTCTCTTCACCTTGTTACATGATAATACAAGGACATCGAAAAACGAGAATGTATTCCTGCATTTAGTAATTAGCATGTAACAGTAGTTGAATTTTTATTACTATAGTGATAACTTTCTAATAATCGTGCATAGATATCACGTATACATTTGAACGTGTATATAGATAGTATCATATTTATTTAAAATGTCCACATCATGAGTAAGAAACAATGAGTTCAAATTTTCATATCTTTCCAGATATTAAAATGATAAACGTTCTATTAATTTAATTAACTAATCTTACAATTAAAATTTTCTACACGTATTTTTGTAACAAAGAAGATACTATTTGGTATAATAATTTAAGAATTGGCTATAATCGAAACTATTTTATATTAATTACATGTACCAACCATACATAATAAAATTGGTATTAAAGCATTTCTATTTTCTGGGCTATGAAAATGTATTTTAATATAAAATATTACATGTTTCACTAAAGATATTTACTTTATAACGAATCTACATTAATTGTTTAACAATATTGCTATCAGAGAAATTCAAATTTTATCATAATCGTACAAAAATATATTAAATATTGCGAGTTTCAGAATTAAAACAATGGTTCGACGTTAAAAACTTAACTTTCTAAATATAAAAAGTAAAATTGGTAATACAATTATACATTTTTCTTTTAGAATCATTTATTATAAGAACAAATGATTTTTATTATGTATGGTTTCAATGTTATGCGACACTTAACTGCAATAGAATAGCATGATGTGACAATGCTTTGTTTAATTCTAAGCTTTAAATGTCTTAGACAGAAGAAACAAACAAGACCTATAGTATTGTACTACTACGTCCAAATTAAGTGATATTTAGAATTAATTAAATAATTTATTTATGTATTTAAGATTGTGTTATTACGAGTAAAAATTTGTATTATAAATAGGTATAATAATTGTTAAGTATTGTTTAACTTTTTAATAATTCGGTGTTATATAAATGTGAATTTATATTTTATGTATTAAAAAGCATCATTTTTAATATATGATATCATTGAGTATATATGTTAAATTAAAGTAGCATTATTATTAACAAGAAAAGAGTATAACATATGTCAATGTTACAAAAAATATGTCAAAAAGAAATGTTAGAAAAACCACGCATATAAGAAATTTACTACAAAATGAATTACAGGAATTAAAAAATAACTAGCTATTAGAAACTAATAACAGTTTTTCACTAGTTATAATAGGTTTCTATTAAGTATTAAAAAAGATGATTCTTATTTCTTTTCAACATGAATGAGTCAATGAAACTATGAATTCTCTTAGATTTTAATTATAATTTTAATTTGTAAACTGTATAAAAATTTATTTTCAATCTGTAATATAACAATATTATTATTAAGTAAAATGAGTTAACTATAATATTTAATATGTCAAACATCTTTATTCTTTTTTTTTTTCATTATGTACTTAATATTAGTATATTATATTGTTTATAGTAGTATGCTTAAATTCGTATGCATATTTTCTATATTATACTTTCAATCATCTAATCTAGTCATCTAACATGTTATCAAAAACATTATTTCTGTAGTGAAATTAAATTTAGTCTAACCGATTAAAATGTTTTATTCAATTTAAAATAATTTTATCATGGACCATAATTTTCAAGATCTGAAAGTCCTAAACTTCTGGAATTCCAAAGTCTAAAAAATAGTTCAAGTTTTCATTATAATTTTTATATAGAATAATTTGAAAATGCAGATAAAATATTTACATGGTATAAATATTATAAAACAGCATACTATATTTATACGTACTAATACAAAACTATAACATCATTATACTGTTTTTATTTTGAACAAAACATCATGTACAATTTATGGATATTTACCGCAGATCTGGAATCTGGAAGTCATTGTGCCGTTTTTCTTCCTCGACTTCGATGATGACGAAAATAAATCGAGGCGAGCCTCCTAGTTCTGCTAGTTTGTTAATATGCTTATTCCACGCAGAACACACGTTTCATTTCACGCGCTATTTGCATCAAAAACTCGTCTATTAAACAAGAATCACGCGCTGACGCACGACCAATCGCGTTTTATTATTCAAAATGGCAAGCCCCCATTAACGGAAAGTTTTTCAGAAGCAGAACATTCTGAATTTCCATGATTTATATAGAAATCATCATACATATTTAATACTTTGTTCTATTAATTAGTTGTCTCAGTAATAATTGTTTAAACAAATTTCAATTTATTTGTTTTTCTTAAACTAGATAATGAAAGCACCGATACTGAATACTTACAATATTTTCATGATACAATATCAGTCATGTATACTCAAGATGCAAATTTAAAAATTTCACATTCAATGAATACTTCAGTCTTGCAAAAAATCAGAAGAGGTAAACATTCGCTCATAACAAAGTATTATCATGCATTATTTATTGTATCAAGTATACTGTAATAACAATTTTAAGGGATTGCAATATATTTCTTCTTCTCAACTACGTTTGGCTAGAAATATTTTTCATTGCAAATGTATAAAGAAAAAGTTAATAATGTTGTCACCTGTGTATTAATAACAAGTTAAATAAAATATAAAATACTAAATAACAAGTTAAATAAAATATCTGAATATTACATAGAAGAGACCTCAGTGTTTAATATGCACAGAAAAGGTAAACTTTTATTGAACAGCCTACTTTAGCTCAATCAAAGAAATGACCTTAGCACGTGGTAATTTCAGAGGCGAGCCCACATTCGAGAAAACATCAAATGATCATGTCGTAGAGCAACCCTGAAAAACCTGCTAGAAACGATAATATTATTCAGTTGATTTGCGTATCACAATTCTAGAAGAATGTGATACAAAACAAGCCTCCACGATCGACCAATCAACGATCAGGATATCGATAGTTGATTTTGATGCGGTGATATTTAAGCGGGATACTCCTGTGATTATGAACCACTAAAAACAAAACTTTGACTAACTGCACTTGAGGTTCTACGGACATTTAAAATGGTAAGAAAACAACAATCTGTAGTTAAACATAAAATTATATTACTTTATTCCATAAGTAAAATTTATCTCAATTGATTTGTTAAAAAAAAAATTAATTTAAAAATTTTCCATCTTTTTAGACCACATATACGGATAAAGGACCAAAGGTAAGTAGATTGCAATATGATAATAGAATGATAAAACAAATTGAGTGTATAAATGTCTGATTAATGTGATTTTGGATTTTTAGCCTTTGGGTGGAAAGTTTGTATGCTTTGATCATATTAAATTTTGGGTTGGAAATGCAAAACAGGTAATCAAAACTTGTTATAAAATGAAAAAATAATCAGGATTTTACATTTATTCTTCTGACTTCATAGTTTGAATATCAAAAATAAAAATATTCATCATTTTAGGCTGCCAGTTACTATTGTGCTAGGCTGGGTTTTGAACCTCTGGGTTATCGCGGTTTAGAAACTGGCTCAAGACAAGTTGCAGCTCATGTTGTGAAACAAAATCAGGTATACTAAAAGAAAATTTTTATTAATAAAAACATTTTTATAAAATTAATGTTGCAATTTAAACACGTACTGCATAAGATACAATACAGTAAAGGAAAGAGTGATACTTCATTTATTTAAGGATATTTTATTTACAGATTATTTTTGTATTTGAATCAGCCTATGAACCTGATAACAAAGAGATGGCAAATCACCTTTCACGACATGGTGATGGTGTCCGCGATATTGCCCTGAACGTTGAAGATATAGAGATCATTGTGAAAGTATGTAAAGAAATAAACAAATTTATAGTAGATTAAAAATTATAACAATTAATATTTGATAGATCGCGAAAGAGAGAGGTGCAAAAATAGTGAAAGATATATGGGAAGAAAAGGATGAATATGGTACTGTGAAATTTGCTACAATAAAAACTGTAAGTAGACTATATAAAAAGAATATATAAATATAATTGCTTTTAATAAATATTGTGTTTTAATTGACAGTATGGAGATACATATCATACCCTCATAGATAGATCAAAATATAAAGGATTCTTTCTGCCAGGATATAAAAAGCAAGAAAAAGATTCGTTTTTGAAGAGTTTGTATGTAAAATACTTTAAGCAAAGTACAATGTAAGGGGTAAATTAACACAATAATATCATACTTTTATTTTTTAGACCGAAAATTGGATTAAATTTCGTAGATCATATTGTTGGTAATCAACCTGATAAAGAAATGGAACCTGTTGCAAAATGGTATATAATATGATTAAAAATGTGAGAAACTATGAAAAGTACTGTTTGTAAAAAAAATGATGTGATTGTAGGTATGAACGATGTCTGCAGTTTCATCGATTCTGGTCGGTAGATGATACTCAACTGCATACAGAATATTCTGCTTTACGCTCTATTGTAATGACAAATTGGGAAGAAACAGTGAAAATGCCTATTAATGAGCCTGCTCCTGGCAAGAAACGTTCTCAAATACAAGAATACGTAGAATACTATGGAGGAGCAGGAGTACAACACATTGCTCTTAATACAAATGATATAGTTACAGCTGTAAATATCATTCTTAATTTTTATAAATCTTTAAACTGATTTTCGATATTACGAAGTTTCCTTGTGCTTCAGATACAAAATTTACGAGCTAGGGGCGTGGAATTCCTGGATGTACCGGATAGTTACTATGATATGTTAAGAAATCGTTTGAAGAACAGTGGGGTAAAAATTATAGAAGATCTTAATATACTTCAGGTAAGAAAATGAAAACTGAGATACATGTGAAATAACTTTAATAAAAGCTTATAATCACTACTAAACCTTTAAATATTATACTTCCAGAAATTGAAAATTTTAATTGACTATGACGAAAACGGATATCTTTTACAAATATTTACTAAAAACATGCAAGATCGTCCAACTCTTTTCATAGAAGTAATTCAAAGGCACAATCACAATGTAAGTATTATAACTAGTAATATAAAATTAAAATATATCTATTCTTTATTACAATTTAAACCTACTAAGAATTATTTAAAATTAAGATCATTAAAAATATGTTGATTTCTATTTTCGTTATAGGGGTTTGGAGCTGGAAATTTCCAAGCATTATTTGAAGCTATTGAGATGGAACAAGCTAAACGTGGCAATTTATAATGAAGTGTAAATTATAATTAAATAATCGCGTTAAGGCTACATAAAAATATGTATAGTTATTGCATTTACTAATTTTATATAATAAATTGATATTATAATAAGTTTAATATGGAAATACTTTCCATTACTTTCAATTTATATTTAAAATTTTTTTATATTGCTTATCGCAGAATGGAAGCTAATATCACATTATTAAGTTTGGATGTTGTATTTAATGGCCAGTATCTATTTTACAAAAATACATACAGCATAAGGAGAAAATATGTAATACAATTCAAAGCACAATCAATTGATCATTTAAATCAAAGATTATATAACATGTTATGGTGGTGTTATATTATAATCACGTAACCAATAACAGGCATATTCAGAAAATGAGGAAAGCAAGACGATTATTAAACTGTGTTTATTTTGAATGCTCTCCTGTTTTTGTTTTATGGCCAAGATATAAGCAGATATTTTTTTTATATAAAAATTGCAATATCTAGAAAGAATAGAATAATATGTGATTGACAAAGGATATTAAGGAGAAAGTAGCTCACTTATTTCAATCTCTGGGGAGTCCATGGATTAGATCATTGTCTGCTATTAATCATGGTGAACTTGCAGACACTTCCCTTCACGCGCTATCATGAATGCCAAGACGGAAAATATCGTGTTGGCAAAAGAATGAATTCCCCAGTGGCTTCAGCACAAAAATCTGTGAGAAGGCATGTGGTGGATCTTCATCAGCCTGTAACAGATTATATATATTTTACAAATATATATATACAAGTATGTTATGCAAGTAAATATCTTTGGCAGTATTCAATTTGGACACTCTGCATAAAATTAACTTTTCATATGCAGAAGTTAGAACAAATTGGTTATATGCAAAAATATATTGATGCAAAACCAAATTATGGTTACCTATTGTATGTTATACTGGACTGAAATTAATAATTTTATTAAGTCATGCAAAAATGATCCAAATGCTATTTGAGATATACAATGAACAAAAAATATATATGTTATGTATGATAAACTTACCAAGTGATAACACTTAATCTAAAAATATATTTTGTGTTCCAAATTTATATAAAACTGCAATAAACTTGTATGTTATATTGGAGTAAGTTATTTCCAGTATTATGACAAAAAATACATAATAGTACTTCAATGGTTAAAATTATAAAAAAATAAATATATTACAATCATTATTCTATTACACTTTTGTATAAATAAAATAAAATAATTTTTTTTATTCCAGTCAGTTCAGCAATTTAAGATTTTGTTTTGTGTAATTAACAGTTCCCAAAGTTATAAAAATATATAATTAATAATACATAAACCTGTAGTTAAATATAGGGTAATTTCTTAATATTAAAAAGACATTTTGGTGCAACATTTATTACTGACTGGTGCAAGAAGAAAAAAGAAGTTATAGCACATACAAAAAGCAATATTGCTAAAACTACACATTTAAAGTTAATAACAAGCAGCCATACTAGTAAGTAACAAGCATTTTCAGACTAAAAATTAGAATTGAGCTTGCCTGTACCATGGTACGAAGACCAATGGAATATCAATACCTGACGCCTAAACGGTGTCGTGCAGGGCAAGTCTGAAGATGTCATGCTGCACGTAAAAGCTGGTGCCAATTGGCTTCAGGACAAATGTCTGGATGTATGCATGGGGCTGATCCTCATCAGTCTGCCCAATCATCAACAATCACTGACTCAATTTTCTTATTTCATCTTCTTTGCGTAGGTATATAGAGAGATTGTTGCTGGACATTAGTCATAGCTCAATCTCTATCTTCATATGGCAGCACAAAAAATGTAAGGCAGTACAGTACACATTTGTGTAGCATGTCCAGCCAATAAAGTATAATATATGGACAAACATAATGTACATCGATGTAACGAACAATTTAACCAAATACTCAAGCCAAAATTTCTTTTCACTTCAAAAATATATTGCATTATTTAGTCTCAAAAGACAACTGCATCACAAAATCAAATTACTGAACTAATTGGAACAAGAATTTTGAACATATTAAAAGATATATCACCTTCTTGTGTTAAATTCTTATTATGTATATATGCCTTAAGTTTTTATATACTTCTGTATGAATATATTTATTTATTCTATTACTATTATAATATAGAAAAACTATTTCTCTTACCTGCAACCTTCCTAAGACATTAATGAGTACGCCACCATCAAACATTGGTTGTGAATCAATAGCAGTTATTATCCGATTAATTTTTTGAAACGTTAAACTCTGAAAATGAAAAATTATAACTTAATTCATTAAATAAAATTCATTATTCATATATACAAAATGAATATACTTTTCCTATTAAATAACTACATTTCAATATATTTTTGTACTTTCTTAACCTAACCAATATCTTTTAAGAAGGAATGACTGTTGGACTATAAAATTAACTTACTTTTCTTATTTATTGGAAGTACTTACAGTTAATTTTTCCATTATTTTAATAGCACCCTGTATTTGTAAACCTTCAAACGTCATGAATGATGACTCGGTCTGTAAGCACGATAATGAATGCATATGCAAACCACGATTAACACAGCAAATGAACACAATTATGAACAGTAAAAACTTACATTATACATATTTATTAAATTTGGTCTTTGAGTAGGGTCATCAAACAGCGCATAATACTGCTGCACGAAACCCTTCCCAATAACTTCATATTGAGGGTTTAATGCCATTACGCTAACTTATTACGTCCCACTCACTACTCAATATTAACGATAATAGTCTTCCTCTGTGATTTAATGGTTCGACACTTTTATCTTTAGGAAAGGTCTTATAAGAAGAATAAAATAATGCCTCTTAACATCCCTCGTGTGAGATACAAGCGAGCAGGAAGCTACTTATGCCGACCAATTCGATGTATCGAGAAAATCGTTTGGCATTATTCTCGAACTCTCGAAAAGTTTTGATGTTTGACAAAGACTGTGCTCACTTTCGTGCAAATAATTTACTGCTTGTTCGCGAATTTCATAATTGAGAATATATAAAATTATTTCGTCATTATTTTATTAAATTGTATAACACATTTTTTAAGAAAGAAAAGGATATTTTTTACCTTTTAACGACAGATGAGAAAAATTTAAATTGCAATTCTTCGATAAAAAACAATTTTACCCAACTTCATTTGAATGGTAACCTATCATTGGTTTGTTGATATTGCCGGATGTTTAGTGGTGCGACATCTGCATTTTGTATTTTACACTTGTTTAAAAGTTAGGTTAACTTCCTTTTTTCCGGTGCGAAAAACCGTGAGGTGTGTGTGGTGCCTGTCACTGTAGAAAGTAATCGAAAAACATCGGAAAATCGAAAAATAATCTCATTTTACATAGAGTATTGTTTTAAACCGTATTTATTCTAATAATTTTTATGTATTAAACATTCTTGCTTTCTATAACTTTTAAAATAGGCTTTTCAATATTTTAATAAATGCTTTGTTTATTTGTATTAAATCAATTTTGAAATTAAACATATGATTTGAATTCAATGTATTTCAATTAATGTTACTTTTGTACAATTTTCATTTTTAATTTAAAAAATAATTGTGGTATGATAGAGGTTATGTGATGCTCTTGGATGCAATGTTTACAACTGCCAATTAATGCATTACCTACATTGTTATAAAACAAAGAAATATAATACATAACTTGAAGTAGATTATTGATTGGAACTAGTTTTAACAAATAACACATCTTTAGTTCTTTATATTAATACAATATTTTGTCATTTTTGTGTATGCAGCACACATCTTCAAGATGGTGAAGATTATGAAACAGGGAAAAGTCGTATTGGTCCTTAGTGGCCGATACGCAGGGAGAAAAGCTGTCGTTGTACGAAATTTTGATGATGGTACTACAGAAAAACAATATGGACATGCCATGGTTGCAGGCATTGACCGATACCCACGTAAAGTACATAAAAGAATGGGTAAAGCAAAAATCCATAAACGTTCCAAGATCAAGCCATTTGTAAAAGTAAGTCAATCTTTTAAATTATTTAAAAAAATATTGAAGCAAATAACATGTGAAACAAATATTAAACATTTCAGTTTCTATATTTATTGTACTTAAACTTTTATTGTTAAACTCTTAAATAAAATGTTAATTGAATATATTTCAGGTATTGAACTACAATCATTTAATGCCAACAAGGTATAGCGTAGACTTGCATTGGGATAAAGTAGCTCCTAAAGATCTTAAGGATCCAATGAAACGCAAGAAAGTTCGATTTCAGACAAGAGTCAAATTTGAGGAAAAGTATGTACATCTTTGTGAGTTCTTTAAAAATTATTTAATAAATGATAAAATAAAATAAATACTTATTTACAGGTACAAATCTGGTAAAAACAAATGGTTCTTCCAAAAACTACGGTTCTAATTACAGTTAAATAAAAATAAAATATACAAGTATTTTAAGTGTTACATTTCTTACTCATTTTCCTGCATTTAGATAAAAGCACAACTATTTTTTCACATTAATGTTTAAAAAGCATTTGGTTTATTTGCACTGTTTAGAAGATAAGGATAATTCATCTTGGCCACTTAAAAAATTATATTTAACAATCAAAAGAACTTGAAATTATGATTTTTTTCAAAATGCAATACATGATGAGGTATATTAGTGTCAGTAAATTAACGATATATTTAAAAAATATTAGTTAATTGTGTGTAATTTAACATATAATAAATATATACTTTTAGAGTCGAAGTACCATAATCTGCAATGCATCTTCACTTGTTTTATCGACTATCACTTGCTAAGTTTCTTAATACGTTCATCTAAAGATTCTATGTTAGTTCTTATAATTTCTAAATTTGATGCAAAACTTTCTTGTACTCCTTTCAAAAGAGATTTATTACTTTCCAAATCAGTCGTAATTTGAGATTGCAATTCTTCTAAACGCGTTAAAGACTTACTAAAGGTAGCAGCTGAAAATTACATTGAAAAGGTGATTACACATTACAGCATTAAAAAGAAATTTCGTACCATATTCAAATACGCACCCTGTTGATGAATAGTATTCAAAGCCAACATTCGATTTACAGTTTGCGGTAAAACATGTGACATAGTTTCTGTTTGTTTCATTATATCATACATTTCTGAGATCTGAAAACGATTTCAAATAAATATTAATTCGCTAAGAAGCAAGTTGAACTGATATAACGAAAAAAGTAATTTACCTTTTGCTCTTGTTCTGAATCTAAGGACAATGCAACCTTTTTTTGTTGAATGTTATCCATTTTATGAATTACAGTAGCTAATCTGCTTTCAATGATGTCTAGTTGATACATGTCTAATAATGCAGCTTTTGCTCCAAGTTCTTGTACAGCTTCCATAATTCCTTGACATTTGAGATTCTATAAAAAAAATGTATTAGTTACTTTGTATTAATCTAGTAATAGAATGAATAATTATATTATACCCGTGAAAATTTGTCCAGTTTATCAGTAGCTGTTCCAATAACACTTTCTAAATTACAAAGTCTTTGTTCAAGCAATGCAATTCTAGCTGCTTCTTGCATTCTTGCTTTTTCTGGAAGATACATCATCTGATATTTAAGTATCCCATTTTCAGCTGCCTTATCAGTCTTCATGCTCTGTTCTTTTGAATCAGATTGAGAAGCAGGAATATTAGTTTGCTTGAATGCTTCTATTTGTGATATTAACTGCCTGGAAATTAATCATTTAAGGCAAGAAATTTATCAATATTTTATCATGAAAATTATATATGAAAGTTTACTTAAGTCTTGTGCCTTGAGGATCTGACAGCGTTGCAATAAGATCAGCACCAAGACATTCTTCTAATTTTAAGGAATCTAACTGTTTTTCTAGATGCTGTACTTGAGATATTATATCAATTACAGATGTATTATCTGCATTCTCATTTTCCTGTTTTATGGTAGAAATAACATCGAATGTATTATGATATTTCAAATACAAATATGAAAGAGGAAAATAAAATATATCAATGAATACCTTTAAATCATTAACTTCCTCATATAATTCTTTAATTTCACATTGCAAACGTTGATATTTTTGAATGGGTGTTTCCTTCTCTCCTTCCCCAGGGAGTTCCCAATCTCTAATTCTAAAATTTCAAATGTAACTTAATATATTAAAATTATATTTTATATTTATATATTAAAAAAGAGGTTTACTTATATCCTGTCCTTGGTTTAGATGATATACGGTCAGAAAAATCAATTGCCTCTCCATCAACTTGTTTACCTTTAAATTTATTAAATGCTTCTGTTGCACTAATATGTAACTTTGCTATAGAATCAACTTCATCCTGAAAAATAAAAATATTAATGTTATTGAAGTATTACTTCTACATGAAATAAATTACAAGTAATCTATGAATATTTTACCTCTGGATAAAGTTGAAACTGCTCAGATTCTGGTAAATCAGTTGTTTCATATACGTCAACTTGATCATATGCCTATTTATACAAACAAGCAACATAAATGGCAAGGCAAATGGATAAGTGCATATACATTATATGGGACATATAATTCAACAAAAAAAGTATATCTAACTAAATAAAAGAAACGTTAAATATAGATTTTTGCCCGAAATGTACGACAATCAAATTATATTGACAGAAGTTTGACATGACATTTCTGTGTGTAAAATATGAAGTACTTACAATTCCAGGTAAATCGGCATATTTGGGATCGGCCATTTTCTGTATCGAATTAAAACGTATTATTAATATTTAAATTACTTTACACAGTACAAGCGATATTTATGTTCCAACAACGAATGATAATAGAAAGTTTTGTAGAGGTATCAAAATTTTTACTCAATGTAACAGATTGTCATTGAATGTTCAATTCAACGTCCTCCATTTCATTTGCACAACTTCCATGACATCTTTCTGTAATCTTCTGTACTATATAAAAATGCGGTAATTTTGAGCAATAAAAGTTAAATGTAAACAAAATAATTTTGGTATTATAAAACTTTATATTTCTGATAACTCCATTCTATTTCTTATAAAATTTAAAAAGGAACAATATGTTATAAAAGAACTCAGAAGCAACTAGTATTAGTTATTAAATAATATTGTTACATATTTTTTGTATTTTTTATGGTTTATATAGTTCATTATTAGTTAGTTCAATATTTATTAAAAAAATGGTACATAAAAAGACGAGTTCAACAAGTTTTTATAATAATTTAATTAAAATGTAAATGTCTCTTATTAATTATCAATGAATGAAATTACGAATAAATGAAAATATATGATAAAGGTAGTTACAAATGTTACAATTCTTCATGCATAATGGAGGCTGATGATCTTTCCGTAGGAAAGCCCCAGAAAAATGTAGGATATCCTTTAATCTCTCTTTCTCTTGCTACGAACGCTGAGAAAGAAGAAATACAATTTCCTATAAAATAATTTGCTCTTCCAAGAATAGCTAAGTCTAAATGAGGAGATGCAGGCTGATCTTGTTTGAACACCGGTACCTATATAAAATGTAGGGACGTTTTATTGAACATACTTTTACATAAACTATTGTACATACTACACAACATGTTATTTAAATTTCTTACTTCCATACGTGCCAATGCTTTAGTAAGTTCCTCAATCATGTAATTATTATCAGATGCTACAAATACTGATTTAATGTCATTGCCATTACGTATAACACGTTTTAAATGACGTACTATCAAATCAAATGTTGGCAAGCACATAGCAGAAGTTGCTTTTCCGCGTTCATTTCGATAACCGAGACATTGAGGAGCAGCGAAAAGGTTTGGTGTACTTGATATAAATTCACAAGCACGAACCTGTTGAAAATAAAATATACATATTGTCTCTGTAGTACTTTCTCTTATCCAAAATATGTGAATAATGTAATAATAAATACCCAATCAATTCCATTACGTAAATGAATTCCTACAAATGCTCCTCTAGGTAATTTTTCTTTTACAAATGCTTTTGCTTTATTAAGCATATCTGTATTCCATTCAAGACATTTGTGTAACTTTTTGTTTTCTAACTGAACAGGAAAGCTAGCAGGTGCACCTGTAAAAGCCAATACTGGCCAGTTTATAGCAGGGTATTGTCTTCCCCATTGTAATGCCATGTCTGTATGATAAACATCATAATGCAGAGGACCATAAAATTCTGATTTTACAAAATCTATGTTATATGTGTCCCAAAATGGACCAAATGGGTTTCCTTCTTTAGCATTGCATGAATCCCCTTTTCCACGTGCAGAGTAACAAAAAGCTAAAAGTAACAAAGTGTTAAAAAAAAACATTTACTTTTTTTATTTCAAATTTAGAACTTACATACTCTTTCCTTTGGTTGCCATATCCTTGGTGCAATATCCTTCATGAAATCTTCCATAACTATTGCCTTATGACAACTTTGTACTCGAGAAACATTAAAATATGTATCAAAAGGAACTTGTATCTGAAAAATACATTAAGAATTCAATTTAAAAATATTTGTATTTCATAAGATATTAAAGGTCATTAATTACTAACAGATCTTGTCTCTCCAGTTCTATATTCAACCCATGGTGGTAGAACTAATGTTCTATTTAAGGCTTTTGCAAATCCTAAAGCACCTAAAAAATGATCTGCTTGATTTCCAAATCTTCCTAGAAATTATAATTAAATAAACAATTTAAATTAATCAATTCAAAGAATACCTATAAGTATTACTGTAATATTATATTTAAATCTTACCCATACAGGGACAATAAACAATGTAGCCATTTGTATCAATATCAAAATTTTCACAATATGTGCTATGCAATGTCATTGATAAAATAAAGAAAGTAATAATAAACATTATGATTCGGTTTTTGTATCTAACGTGATGTATTGTAAATGACTTATATATATATATCAGGTTAGGAATACGACACACAGTTCAATCTAAATTCCAAAATTTAAAATCTAAACTATTCTAGTGCAACTTTTATACATTTCCTCGATTACTATGGATACGTGCATTGATAAATGAAAACATAGAGATGCTATCAAAAAAAGAACCGACGTAAAATAGGGACATTCTTCTCTAAAATTGCATTCGATTCAACATTACTATAAAATCCCCACTCTCTGATTACTGTATGAATCTTCGAATGAAAATTTGAATGAAACTGCACAAATATAAGAAAATAATAGATATATTTATATTTATTTTACAACGTCATATAAACATTATACAAAATTAGTATCAACTAGTCTTAAGTTAACAAGGAAAATATGGATATGGATACTTAAAAAAAAATACATAAATAATTAATGTATATTTGTCTCAAACTTGTAAAACCTTTTATATTAGAGCATACTATAAACCCATTAATACTGTACTAGCGGTAACAGGAGTTTGCGAAGGTGCACTGGCTTGTCTCACACTCATTTCCCAAGTATCTAATAACTGAGATACAGAAAATCGGCGAGGGAGCTTTGTTATACGTGCATTTAAAGCTTTTTGTACTGCGCAAAGGAATGTTGTTGCATATTCATGAGGTGCCATAACACAACGCGGTGGCGTTAAAGGATAATCAGCAGGAACTGTAACTGATACTGGTGGGACGCAAGGAAGATGACGGTCATCCAACCAACATATTAACTGAATACACTTCGATCCATTTTGTTGTGCTGGATCCAGACTGACCTAAATGCACAAACATATTCATATGTTAGAATGTAAATTAATGTATTATATTAATAACTAAGTTGAATAAATTACTTTAAACCGTTGATCTAATCGAGCTATTTCTCCTTGCAAGACATCTGGAATTTCACTCGGGGATTCTTCTATTTTTTGTTTCTTTAATGGTGGAGGTAAATTCCTGTTTTTACAGATTTTCGTAAGACTTTATTCAGAGTACTCTATAAGTACAACTATTTGTACTTAAATATAAAATTATTACTTACTTTATTTCCGGACCAAACAGAGCTTCTAAACATGGACCGAAGGTCCGCTGTAATGTATGATTTACAACTGGACTTTGGAGATGGGTGCTTACTGCTTCCAAAAGTGGACTAAAGAAATGATGTTCCTTCAGAGTTGTTACAGGAGGTCCTACACTAGCATCACTTCGTTTGAAATCTAGTTTTTCAAGGACTACCTCACATTTTAGTAATGTATCTAAAGGCATACGTTTGCTGGGATTTGATAAAATTTCTAATAGTTTTTTCATTTTACTTAATTTATCGACATCTAGAAAGTTAAAAATTATGTAAGTAATAATATAAATATACAAGAATATTAATATCAGATAAAAATCATTAAAAAACCTACTTCCTTCGTTTCCCATTTTAGCAATCATTCTCCTCAAAGGCTCAACATATTTACTTAGCTGTCTAACTTTATCTCTATATGCTTGATCTTCTTGTTGTGGGCTTGGAGTAGCACCCACTCCTCCAGGAGTATTTAGAGAACTACTGGGCGATGGTGCCATGCCTAATTTTAATATAATTTGTTTAATAAACTTCTTATTGTAGCAGTTTTTAAAATCTTATATTAAAAATTATTTCAACATACCCACAGATCGTTGTGATCCTGCCATTATTGCATGTTGTGGACTCGGCGATGGAACTAATGCTGGCGAGGCTACCATCTGATTGCTACAAAGAACATAATTTTTAACTTCAATGTAAATTTTGAAATATATAAGAACATACGAATTTTTTTTAGAAAAGTTATTCTACAGTAACAACCTTGATGGTGCACCTAATCCAGCAGGACTTGGAGCTGATGGAGATGGACTCTGTCCTAAAAATTGATTTGGAGTAACATTCCGAGGACCAGCAAATCCTGCATTTATCATTTCACCCTGCTAACAATATTAATATCTATGAAAATCTGAAAATAATATCACTTACATGTTAATTCTTCATTAATATACCTTTCTCTGCATGTGACTCAATTGCTGTTGCATTTGGCTAGGACCTAATGGTCCAGGAGCAATTTGATTCATTTGTTGTGGTAAACTAGTTTGGATTCCACTAATAGATCCACCAATTTGATTACCTATCTGATTAGATAATTGATTCTGCATTTGAGTCTGCAAAATAAAAATATGTAAAAAATCGTATATTATTACTAATAGTAAATATGTACATACTTGCATATTTTGCTGCATTTGGCTTGTAGTTATTTGTCCCATTTGATTAGGAACCATTTGGTTCATTTGTTGAGGAATATTTCCTTGTGCCATTTGATTCATTTGTGTTAACATTGAATTATTCTGCATAGTTTGAATGGATCCCATATGACTCATTGGACCAGTAGTTTGAGCAGGCATCATACCCATTCCTGGCATTTTATTTTGCATTCCTTGCATAGTTATAGGTTGTCCAGGACGTTGATTTAAACTTTGCAATACTAAAATAAATAACATAGTACAACATGAAGTATGTGACTTAAATGAATAAATCTACACACAAAGAAATAGTAATTAATTAAAACTATTTTTTCTTTTCAAATGTTTATTTTTCCCAATTTGTGTTTATATTTTAACATAAACACATATATTAATAAAAAATGAAAATAATATACCATAGAATAACATAAAGTATATTTTTTAAGTAAACAGATCAATTTCAACCATATATAAAGGTACAATAATACATCAAAGAAATAACATATAAATATTTAACAAATATATATTTTTCTGGACATGTACTTATATTTTAACTTAAACTGATACATTGATATATGTATATAAACAAAAATAAATAATTAAAATATCTTAAGCATTTTTCAATATTTTCTTCTTCAAGATTGATTTTCACCAGGAGAATCTTCTTCCATGAACATTTGAAATGCTTCCATTAAATCATAATCAAAAAATATCTGCAACTTTTTTTCTAACTTAGCTATACATATTTTTTTCTGTTGTGCTGGTAAATTTTTATTGTATATATATTCATATGCAAGATCATCAGTTTTAAAGTTTTCATCCAATACTATTTCTAAAATGATAATATCTTCATAACATGTTTTTCTTAAACTTTTTGGCCATGCTTTCTCTTTGAGCATTATTTTTAAATTAGTCAAGCATGGCTTTACCTGAAATTCCATATCCTTGTAACCTTTGGAAACTTTCATAATATCAATCACTTTATATATGTATCTCAATTTTTGTACATAAATATCTAATATATTTTTAACTTTATGTACTAATTTAAGAATTGTTGGTCCAACAGGACTATAAGTACCGTTTTGCATTTTACTACGAAGATCCATTATGTCTGGAAAACGACTATATCCTAAACTAATGTACCATTTACGTAACAGTTTGATATATCTAAGTGCCAATTTAAATTTAATGCCTGGTATTATAGGATCATCAATGGCAGGTTTATAAATGTAACATACTCGATCATCACTCAGATGAACTGCCATACCACATTTCTTTTTGATATCTTCTATATCAATCAAATGATCACGTAATTGGATCTTCCAAGATTCATGTAATAATTCTTCATCACGTCTAACTTCAATATATTGATAAAAAATAGCTTGAGATGGTGATGCAATCAATGTTCTATAAGTATCTTCATTATCAGAATCATAACCACCTTCACTTTCTGTAGAACTGGCATATTGTGAGTAGTACATATTATTCAATTTAGGCATCTTGTGTATTATTTTATAAACCTCTTTTAATATTTAATAAATGTTTTATGCAGTAATGTAATAACCAAAATTAGCCTTAAAGTGCTGAATAGTGATTAAATTAAATTTCCTTTTCTCTATAAAGGAAACGTTTCCCAAAAATTTCAAGCATTTAACAAGTTTCATAAATGAAATATTTTTGAAATGATGATTCTTATTAGAAATAGATATTTCTAATCGTAACATTCTTTAAATTAAATTAATACTCTTTTATGACGAACAAATCACTTTCACTTCTTGTTGATATTTTGACTTTGAAGATCTTAGTATAGGTCGCAGTTGACCGGGGAGCAATAAATAGCTAAATTCACGCTATCATTTTCTCATTCTGTTTCGCTATGCGAAAGACGACGGCAACACGAATGTTGCCGCTTACCGATTTCTACGTGTCTATAGTCTTCTATTGTACTTTCTGCTCGTAAAAAGTTTAGCGGAATCGAACGGAACTACTGTTATGTATAAAAAAAGGTGGGCCTTATGGTTACATAACCAATTGGACCCAAATCCTTTCCATTCAACTTTTGAAGTATACAGGGTGTTGCAAATTTAAAGTACCAAACGAAATATTGAACGCAACAAAATACAAAGTTAAATACGAAGAAAAGTTACATAAACATAAATTTTTTAACATGTTATTAAAAAAAGTTTTAACTAGAAATTAAACAGATTAAAGGTGAATAATATATACTTGTTATTTTATGCAAATTGCAAGTTTCCAACAGCAATCACTTAGTACCAATTTCTGTTTTTCATTAATAATAACAACTAATAATTTAAAACTGATAATATCTGATACTATTAATATAAGCAGCATTTATTGATAATGATATACATTTTAATACTCAATTCATAGATGTAACTAGTGTTTCATTTTGAACTGGACACTGTATTTATTCAAATTATTAAAATATGGGATGATATTTTAAGGGAATATTTTTAAACATATGACACTTAAAAATCATTTTCTATAAAGGAGTCCAAAGATTGATAGTCAGATTTTTTCTAAAATCATCCTTAATTAATACATGTACTTACAATTTGTAGCAGTATTTGCAGGAGGCTGAGGGATTATTCCTTGAGGATTAGATCCTGGTCCATTCATATTCATCATTTGGTTATTACCAGTTCCTTGACGTGCTAGTGTTTGCAATGCCCCAATTGGATCTGGCATTCCTTGATTTCCAGTACCAGCATTACCTGGTGCAGATCCTCCTGCTGCCTTCTTAGAATCTGAATGGGGAAAAAAATGATAATACAATACCAACATTCAATTGCTGAAGTAATGTTTGCACGTGTTAATATGTATATTACTTAGTTCTCTGACATGTAGAATCAACCTAGCCACAAAACCTAGATATTCTTCCTGCAATGAAATAAATTTATATTGTTAATTAATTTAATTTACTGTGCCATCATTATAAGTTTTGCTCATTATTTGTTCAATACATTAAGTTGGAAATTAAAGGGAGATAACAAACCTTAGTTTTTGCTTTTTGGAAAACATGAGTTTCCATCTCAATACTATTTTTAGTAGTAGGCATTCCAGACATTTGTATAGCTTCATCTCTGCATAGAAAATTTTCAATAAATAAAAATATATCTACATGTACATATTCATAAGCATTTGATGCTATATGATTGATTCATTTTTTACAAAGGTAAAATATATTGTTAGAATCAAGTTCATTCAATTATTTTATTATAGAAAACTTATTAATGCATATTAGCTTACATTTTTGCAATAACACTCTGTCGAAAACTCTGTGTTCTCCAGGAATTTTCGTCTGTTGCCATTTTTAATAATTAAGTCAATAATTAAAATATTTTCACCACTTTCTTTTATCAATTAGCTAACACTGAACGCCTATGTAGCAGACTCAGAGTCTACGGGTCTATTATTCAAAGCACTGTTTGTAACCTAAGGCAAAATAAGAGCAACTGCTCTTCTACGCCATCTTCCGTACTATGAAGTAAATAAAATCCAAACTGGAACTAACTTCACTTGATACGTTTCTACGACTTCAGAGTGCAGGACAAGCATACTGAAGTTCGTCGAGTTCTATGAAGTATAGTTATTTTATCCTTATTTATTGGTAAATGTCTGTTACAATCATTGATTGAAAGAGTAAGGATGGAACAAGAGGCGATACTAGGTGAGGAAACTGAAGCCGATTGAATGAGGAGTGTGAGTTTTGTAGAGTAATCATTTTCGTATATCAACTTTTCAACGTCGTAAATGGGTGCAAATACCTCGAAAGGCAGTATTAGTAATATACAAAATAGTATTACAAATATATTCCAAATTATTACAGGTTGACATGAAATTAGATTCATTTGATATGAATTTCCCGCTCGTTTGTACATCCGATTTAAAGGGATAATATTTTCAAGAGATCAAAGATTTCATCCCTACTCTGTGACTGATTCCTATTAAATTTTCCTAACCTCAAAATAAATTACATTTTAATTAACCTCTAAATTAAAAATGGCAGAATTGGAATTAACACAGGAAGAATTAGCACAAAAACATAAAAAAGAACGCAAGGAACTACAAGGTATTCAAATTAAGGTCTTAATATTTTATTTTCAGTTTACACTTATATATTATCAAATAAATATCGTTTCCAACGTTGCTTACACAAAATTTTATTATCACTTTGATATTTATTATTATTTAAATAACATATTGACAAGTATTAGATTTCTTAATAAATGTTCTTTGTATTTAAGGGCAAATACAAACTTTGAAAAAGTCAATTTGTAAGGGTGATAAAAAGAAGAAAAAGGAGGTAACAGAAGAAATAAGTCGTTTAGAAGAAGCTTTAGATAAAAAGCAGGATGAAGAATTAACTGCATGGAGAGTTACACATCTTAATATTGATAATGTAGAAAATGAAGATACAGAAAATTATAATAATGATGACATGAAAAATAATATGCAATGTGAACAGTCAACACAGAGAATTTCAAAAGCACAGAAAAGAAGAGACAAAAAAGCAAATGCAGAAAAAGAACGCAATCAGAGAATAATAGAAGAAGAAGCATTAAATGTTTTTGGAAAAAGGAACATAGAAATACAAACCATAAAGAAAATTCTATATGAACGTGGTTTAATGATTTATGAAATTCCGAGTGATGGTCATTGGTAAGTAATTTATTCATATTAATTTAATAGCAATTAAAAATATTACTATCCATATGTTGATTTTTATAGCTTGTACAATGCTATTGCACATCAACTAAAGGTTATAGGAGAAACTCCATTAAATTTTCAAGAACTTAGAACAAAAACTGGTCTATACCTAAGAGAAAACATGAATGAATTTTTGCCATTTATTTCCAATCCAGAGTCTGATGATTTTCTTTCACCAGAACAGTATGAAAAATATTGTGATGATGTTACTGACACAAATGCCTGGGGTGGTGCTATTGAGGTAAGCTAAATTTAATCAAAAAGTATTTCTGAAAAGTTACATGTATATAATTACAATATTCCTCCATGATTACTTTTGTTTCAACCAGCTGCAAGTTCTTTCGCATGTACTGAAATGCCCAATAGAAGTAATTCAAGCATCAGGTGCACCTTATATTATTGGTGAAAGCTATAGTAATGATAAAAAAATGATATTAACTTATCATCGTCATATGTATGAATTAGGTGCTCATTATAATTCAGTTACAAAATATGTTAAGGAGGAAGAAAGCTGATAGAAATTGTTGGTGTTTAATAATATCTGCAATGAAAATTAAACATGCAATTTCTTATTACTTTTTACTACAATAGAATATATGAACCATTTAAACAGCTGCCACAAATTAAGTGCTCAGGAAACATATCAGTTAAATTTAATAGTCCAATGTTTATCTAGTAACTTTAATATATACATATATATATATAACCAATCTGTAATTTTCGTCAGTAGTAAATTAGATCTATGACGTTATTACGAAGATAACAAGAATATCTTCCTTTATGTTTCTAATTACAGTATTCTTTTGGAAAGTTTTTAAAACAGGATATAAGGAATAAGAACAAGATATTTGCTTTTATAAAATTAAGGCAAATTAATTTATATTTATTTTTATCATAAAAATTTTAGTAATCCTAATAAAATAACTCCAACAACGACACCTTATTAAATTTTTAAGATCCTTTTCAAAAGAGTACTGTACTGTTTATTACAAAATTTAATTTATTTATTACCTAAATGTTCGACAATATAAAAAAGCTGCCAGCAAATTGCAAGTACATATTGTTCAGTACTTGCTCGCTCTAACGCTTCGATGTAAATATATATTTAAGTAAAACTTATGTTTCTTTTTTTAAATACGGTAAAACCTCGATTAGTCATTCCTTGAATAATCGTTCCTTCGCATGTAGTTTCGACTTTTGAGTTATGTGTACTTATGGTCTTCCTGCATCTATTTAAAAAATTAATAGATCTCATTCTAAGCGACTATCAAAAGTGATAAATCGAGATTTCACTGTAATAAAAGTATTGTGTGTACATGTAAATATGTGGTAATACTTTCCTCATGTGTTCTTGGAGTTTTTATACTATTTTAATGGTAAATATTATGTGTAAAATATGAAATAAAAGCAATAAAATATTAATTCTTGTTGTTTTGAAAGTAAAATTTATTTACTCCTTAAAACGTGTATACAAAGAATAATCTGTATACTATGAAAAAAGAATGCAGTGTCAGTCCTCACTTTTCGACACTAGGTGTGTTAGTATCATTTGGTGTTTTATTATCATCCACTACTTTGTTTTTATTTGGATCATCTGGTTTCATTTGTGGGAATAACAGTACTTCCTATAAGTATATGAAAATTTATGTAGCGTAATACATTTTTAAATGATTCTTTGAATATAAAACAATTACCTTTATATTGTTTGCATCTGTGAGGAACATAGTAAGACGATCGATACCCATTCCCCAACCAGCGGTTGGCGGTAAGCCATATTCTAGCGCAGTACAAAAGTTCTCGTCGATCAACTGTGCTTCATCATCTCCTGCTGCTTTATCCTTTGCTTGTTGTTCGAACCTGAAAAGTAGATTGTTACAATCATTTTAGCTTTAATTACCTCTGATAAAGATTTCACCCAGATGAATTACCTATCCCTTTGTACTATAGGATCATTCAATTCTGTATACGCGTTACAAACTTCTTTCTTCATAATAAATAACTCGAATCGTTCTGTCAAACCCTTTTCTGAACGATGCCATTTCGCTAATGGTGACATAATTTGTGGATGATCCAAGATAAACGTGGGATGAATACAAGTTTCTTCTATAAACTCGCCAACAAGCTGTTAAAAATATTGATACTGGATATACATACGTAATCGCCTATACAGAAACTAAGAAATAATTTTCTACCTTGTCTAGCAATCTAGCCGTTGTTCTTGGCGGAGGACATTCAATTTCATGCTTTATACATATATTACTAAGCATTTCATTTGCTTCAGGTGTATTTAATTGATCTGCTGGAGGTAATTTAACTTTTAACACCTCTTCCAAGGTCTTCATCATTGAAACTCGCTTAAACGGCGGAGTGAAGTCAATTACGACCTCTTCGCCATCTGGTCCATCCGGATGATACGTTATTCTATAATCACCATGTATAGTTTTCACCATTCCTGATATCATATCTTCTGTAATAGACATTAAGTCATTGTAATCTGCATATGCCATATAAAATTCGCAAGTAGTGAACTCTGGATTATGTGTTAGATCTATTCCTTCATTTCTAAATTGTCTTCCAATTTCATATACTCTATCCATTCCACCTACCACCAACATCTATAATCATAGAGACAGTAATGTACTAACATATAATCACAATGTATATTGTCTATAATTATATGAAAGTACTTATTACTTTTAAATACAATTCTGGAGCAATACGCATAAATAAATCCATATTCAGTTCATTATGGTGTGTAATAAAAGGTTTTGCTGTAGCACCACCAGCAATCATATTCATCATTGGTGTTTCAACTTCTAAAAAACCAAGTTCATCAAGGAATTTACGGACGTATGCGATTATTTTTGCTCGTACATGAAATGTTTTTCTCACTTTATTGTTTAAAATAAGATCTAAATAGCGTTGACGAAATCTTGTTTCCTATATAGATAAAAACAATATTATTAGTATTAGTACCAATACATGTCTTGAACTAAATATTTTGTTACTTTTTTTGTACCTTGTCTTGCAATCCAAAATAAAGGGTTGGCAACATATGCAGACAAGGACTTAAAAGGGTAATACTACGAGGCATAATAGAAAATTCACCCTTCTTAGTTTTCCCAGGATTTCCAACAACACCAATAATATCACCTCTTCTTATTTTAGAAATATCAGTGGCAAATTTTTCCTCATTCTCATAATGTCTTGCATTTGCCATGACTTGAATTTTAAGGCCTTCACCTCTAAGGTCATAAAAAATAAGTTTACCACCAGACTCTCTAATTGAAAATACACGACCAGCAACACTATGTACTTCATTCTCTAAAACTTCTCCATTTCCTAAGATGTTGCTAAACTTATCAATAAAATCTTCCAATGATATTGATACATGAAACTTATGCGGATATGGATTTTCATTTATACTCTTTAGGTGATTAACTGCTTGTGTCCGAAGTTTAATGTATTCCTAAAAATAAAAATATGATTGAAATATTTAAAGACAATGACTATATAATAAATATCTATAAAATTGCAGAGATTCTTCTTTAAAGGAAAGATGCATTTTAATGTTATGATATATATATTCACATTTGGACTAATATTCTCTTCATCATCCTTTTTCCCAGTGGCTTTGGCCTGGGTGTTTGTTGCTGCTGTAGCACATGCTTTTGCTTCTTTTTCTGCCTTCGCTTTTAATTTTTGTTCAGCCTTCAAGCGTCTCTTTAATTCACTGTAAACACAATTGAGATATGCAAAGTACACTTTTAATTTATTTTAATATAAATAAATACAATCTTTTGTATCGTACGCACTGTGGACAAAAATGGCGTTTAGTTATCTGATGTAATTTTGTTGATTTTGCATTATGAAGTACCGGTAGTACTACGTCAACAAAAGCTTTGGTTATGTTACTTAGCATAATTAATTAAAGGTATTGTTGTTATTGCATCAATAATGTATAGACATATATATACAATAGATACATTTATTTACAAATCTTGATCAATTACTACACATACACTTATAAAAAGTGTCCCGATACAGGCAGATATTTGTAACAACGTGGACAGTCAATCCATGACATCAACCACTGTTATATGTAAATTTTACGTTGAAATTACAAACGTAAATAGAATAAAATATTACATAAATATAGAATGCAGAAATCATACATTTAATTTTCCGCCAGTATCATTATTTTACTCACTTTTTAGATAGTTTTTCATCCGCAGTGTCTGCCATATTGGTAAACCTCCTCAAAAAAGGACTCTCCCTCTTATTGTTATATTGGTAAACCTGGGACATGTATCAATGCGCCAAATAAACCAACACATTTTTTCTCGCGGGCCATTCCAATTTCGAATTAATTCTATTCCGGCTTTTGATACTTTCAATAATTTTATTTAAATATATATAAATGTGCATAGATAATATAGTTTAACTTATTCATCATTGTTGATGATTTGATAATTATATATGTAAAATATGTTGTCTTGGCAACTGTATCCACTGACTCGCTCCTTCAGAATTAATCGGTTTCGATAAAAATTTTCTAAGACTCGTTAGAAAATGGATGGTTGCTTCGGCTATCAAGAATTAAAGGCGTTGCAGGATTTAATTAGCGTTCCAAAAGATGATTCAGATTCCGAAGATCTGTTGCAAGCTAGCACTGGGAAACTCGGTAGGTTGGAGGCAAATTTCGCTTTTGTATCAACTGCTAAGTAAGAGTAAGAGTACGAGTATTATGCCATTACTATCAATGCAATATAGACTTTTTAAAGGGCCTGGTGACATTGGTATTAAGCATGGTACGTCTCAGCAACACGGCGGTCCACATGCACCATTGAAGGCAGATGATGATGACATTTGGCACCCGTCTGAGGTAACCACTGTGCAAAATTCGGAAACCTACGATCCAAGAAAGGTGCCGGAATATGAGATGAAATTTAAACAATCTGTGACGGCAGAAGACGTCTTCTTAGGTGTTAGTATCACATTTTCAATTACGAGTAGACGTCATAACGTGAATTTATAAAACGCGTGGATAGTTAAGTATATGAATAAAGTACAAATATGTACTTGTTCATCGTGATACGTTTCATTTTTTAAACCAGATGGGTTTTAAAACGCCAAGCACCTCTTCCTGCGAATGGCTATCTATATCCATAAAGATGCCAAATGAGACGCGCGAGAAGATCGAGCTCTCAGTGGAACCGGAAGCGATTGATGTACGTAGTCCAAGGTGAGGAAACAAAAATAGAATTTGTTGACAATATAAAATTTCTCTGATTATGTCATGATAATACGTATTTATATGAACATAAAGTAATTTATAATTTTCTAGATATCGACTGCACCTTGCAACGCCTCACCCGGTTGATCCAAATTCTTCATCAGCCAAATGGCACGGTGATATTTGTATTTTGGAGGTTATACTAAGGCTTATGCGTGAATTAGACAATGTGAATTTCTAATTAATAATTGACCAGAGTTTTTAATTTTACCTGTACAAAACAATATAAAGTGTGTGCAATATTATTGAAATCTGAATGAGATTTCATATTTTATGAGATTTATAGTTTTCTTTTAAAAAGACCGCCACAATATTGAAGCGCAAGAGACATCTAGTGATTTTTACAAAGAATTCTAATGGAAGCAAATTTTGTTACTGATATTCCCGTCGGTAAAGAGAACTTTTTTTATTCTATTAATTCGTCTATTCCCCAGAAGATAGCGTTTGTGTCATAAAAATGGTGAGAGCTACGTAAGCCCTGAATAGCGAGACAAAAATTTACATTGTATGATAAGTCTATTTCATGTCTTGTCCATGGTACTACACATCTCTTACCCCAATGACTCGTGTATTGATTTGAAATTTTAACAATGAAATCTTTTTGGGAGTGCCCTTTCTCTAACACAGTAAATTTATTTAGAAAAGACTGCACCTTTGTAATACTTCAGGCGAACCTTTCTTTCAATTTTGTTTCGTGCATTTGTTCAAGGAAACAGTTATATTATTACCATTTACTTCGCAATTTCTTTGATTTGAGATTTCCAATTACTCTCACTCCTCGATACTGTACTTCTCTTCTTGGAAATTTATTTTTAAATCTATAAATTCAGAAATATTGTACTCGTAATGACATCTGCACATTTATCACATTGATAGATACTATAAGGAGACAAGTAGTCAGTTCTTGATTGAATGAAACTACAAGGAGAGTATACCAATAAAACAGTGGACATTGTACCCTGGATCTGATATTACACTTTGCGCGTAAATCAGAAGTTTGAATAATGCACATTTCGGAAAAAAAAATACATTAGTTACACTTACGATCGATGACCAATATTCTACAACATTTATTACTCATATTTACATAATATCTTCTCATAGGTGTCATTTTTCGCTATACCTGTAATGTCTATTTTTATCAAATGACATTATACATATAAATTTTTTATGATGAACTCACGAATCTATAGTTCTTAAATTAAATACACGAAATAGTGAGTAACTGTTGCGTGCAGTTGAAACATATGGCACGACAGTCGTGGGAACGTATATTACGCATACTCTCCCCTATATATTAAATTAAATAGTAAACATCATCGATATTACAATCGATTGCATGCATTCCCTTCTTTTATTATGTCTGTTTGCATATATAAGTTTCTATTATAAAATCGTATATAGATAGAACGTTATTTATGTCCACGAGTGCATAATTTACTTTTGCATGATCACGTGTTTGAGCGACGGTAACAGAAGGATAAAATGCGTGTTGCCATCCGGTGCTTGACATTGACAGGTGACGTACCGTATTTCCAACCTAAAAGGGTGGAGTACATAGATAATTCTTTTTAGATCATGCTAACTATAACAGATGGTTTCGAAACTAACGACAAAAGAGAAATGAGGAAGAATTAATAAAGAGGAAGTAAAAGTATTAGAAGAGTGGAAAGCCAGGTTATGAAGGAAGTCATAGCCGATTCCCAAATTTGATTAGTTGCTTTCGTGCGCATGTTCCGTACCGCCAATTACGAGAACCACAGATTAATATAGAGCTTCAAACAAATAATAATTTATTTACGCACATGCACCATTTTCAAAATAAGTTTTAGGGATTTAGAGAACTTTTGTTTCTCAACTTTTACATTCTTGAAATTATTACCAACGATGGCCAATCAAAATTGGAAATCGGTTTATCTGCCCACCTCACCCTTAAGAACATGTTCTGTCCCTATATTTCTAGTTCTACGAAAAAAGGGTACGTTCACATGACAAAAGCAAAATATTGCTCAGATGAACGGGTAGACGCAGAAATTCGCTAAAATATAGGGCATAGTAATAAAGTTCTGTACATTATAAGATAATAAAGTGGACGAGGAATTTATGAGATAAATATAAATGTGTAAAGAATTAACCCCATAGTTGCAATCTGTACGGAAAAAGACTTGTGTAGATTTACTTCAATCATTCAATTTAGTAGAAACATCAAAGTAATTTTTGTTTACGAATACTTACTTTTAAGTATTTTCCATTGTAGATGTTCGATATTTTCAATTTCTATTGTAAACATTTCGGATGAAATAAAGGATGATTATAGTTGCTCGTAGTATTCTATGGTTGTGACTATAGTCAGTTTTACAATTAGTAGTAAAAAGAAAATAAAGTTGGAATTAGAAGATGAAATGTGAAACGGATGAAAAGCAATGAAACGAAAGGGTAGAAAGAAAAGAGCGAGATAAAGTATACGTTGATAGAAAAAAGGACAAAGATAACTGTTGTAAGCCGATACAAGGGGGTGTTGGTGGGGATGAAGTAGAACGGGCAAGAAAGGTGGCGCTCACGCGCAGTCTGGCGTCGTCGGCCGACGGGTGTGCATCTAAAACTCATTGAATTGAAGTTTTATTTTATTTCGTCGTCTTTACGGCCGTTTAAATCGTGATATCGTTAGTTCATTTTTTTGTTGTTTGCAAGGACCGTCCTTTGAGTGTTGTAGTTGAGTTCGTAGTAGTATATATTAACAGGAAGAGGAACTGATTACGCCGGTCGATGAGCTGCCGTTACTCGTGCTGTGGAGATCCTCGCATAGGATAATAGCTGGCTGATGCGACGTGCAATAAGGTAAAGTTTCATCGTACGAAAATACATTTTTCCGAGTTATTCGACATACACTGGCCTCTCTAGGCCGGTAGCGGATCGATTTTCGCAAAGGTAAAGCGGGAGCAGCGAGAGAGAGAAAGAGTGGTATGCAGAGCGAGAGAGAGAAAAGTAACAGGGGCAAAATGTCTCTTCCCCTATTTTCCTTTTATTATTTTACACCTTTGAAGTACGATTTCCTGCAATTTTGCTTCACACACTTCGTTATTTCGATTCGTTTCTTTCATTGAAACCTTTAGGTTCTATTTTTAACACCATTTTTTCGGTTGTTATATATTTCGCGCGTGTAGATCTTGACGCTATCGCGGTCAAAGGAACCTGAACCTGTAAAATCCTGTAATAATTTCGGCGTTATACTGCTCTGACGTATATCATAATTTGATTATCGATGAAAATTGCGAACATCCCTCGATATCATTACTTATTAATCATAATTATATCTTTCGCAATAAAATTGATTATCAAATCACTAGATATTACGAAAGAGAACGAAGTGATTCGTACGACAAACGAGACATCAGGGTAGATCAATTTCAGCCATTGTACCTCCTTGAACAGAACATGAAAGCGTACACGAATTACTCTAAAGAAATACTATATTGTGAGAGCAAACATCAATTCTCGTTTCTCGTGTGATTAAATGTGACACGTTAGGGCAGAAAGAAGGCTTTAACCATAAAGATATTAAGAACAAGGATGGTCGAACGGATTATTACCACGAGGATGTATGAGTATGACGTTTAGCGACCTCTGCGTGCCAGTGCAAAAGTAATAATCGCTTTAAATGCACCCTAAATGAATTAAAATCCGGTGGCCGTTGAACTAGGATGACTAATCTCGAGATACAAGAAACCCAGTGTGATTGTACCGTGACGCGAGTGTTGTCGTGTAAATAATTGTAGTCGAGTGAAATTTTTGTTACTTGTGTTTCTCGTCTCTGACCCTCTTCCGCCCTCCGGTTCTCCTCCGGTCGATAGACTCGGCTCGTCGTGGGTTACACTCTCTCGTGCGACTAATGAAAAGGACGAAGACGAAAGTAAAGAAAACGAGGCACGAACAAGACACGAAAATCGTACGATCGTGATTGCATATATGGGACAGTGGTTTATACTGCGTTTCTGATCGATATCACGGACTGCAAAGTGCTCGTTGAACATCGACAACGTGATGGCAAACAAAGTGGCAGTGAAAGGTTGGCACGGTGATAAATTAATCTTTTGTTTCGTAAGAATCGACGAAAGACAGACAGGGATTTATCAAGTGGCTTGAATTAATCAGACTACCTGACAACCATTTGACATTAATTTTATATTTCATACTCATTGATAATTTTCATTTCTTGAACTTTACGCGGTTTCTTTAAATATTATATATCTTATAATGGATGACCCGTAGTCGTTGATGAAGATGGGTCCATACCGATAGGTATCGATAACGATTCGATACTAAAATACTCAACAGGGAGTATCGATACCGATTCTTTTTCGATGGATGTTAAAACAATGTATTAAAATTCATTCTGTTTAATAATCAAGTAAATCAGTATTTTCGTAGAGGCATTAGAAAGTTATTGACATGTTCGTAGTGGTATCAAGCTGATATCGATATTTTTCAATGGCTGCGTTTTCAATGCTACTTGATATCAGATCGAAATTTACTCGTATCGATAATATCGATACAATAAGTTCCAACTTCCAGCAGTAATATGGTCCATTGTATGCGTTTTGTAGGTCTGGGTCACTGTTGACCCGACTACATCGTTCGAGGGTTAATCGGTGTCATACGGAGAAGTGGTGGAATTGGGATTTCCGGAAGGAAGTGTTTTACTTTTGTCGTATTGAGACTCTTCTGTAAGTTAGTTACTTGCTGTTTGCTTGGCGGTAAGTTAGTGACATCAGACATTTTGTTATCCTTTTAAGGAACATTACACTTCCTGAGAATTGCAGTTAAAAATGGGTAATTTTATGATGATGATGATACAAAATTATAAAAGCCAGTAATTCCATAAATTGCGCGGTCATTAAAGTGTTAACGTCTTTTATTAATATTTGTAAAATAGAAACGTTGCCAGAGGCGGTGACGCAGACAAACGAATAAATTGATCACGTGTAGTACAAATGAAATTAGCAAACTCGTGTAGGAGTTATATTGCAAATGATTTTACGTCATTTGGTTAAATTTTCAATTGTTCAAACAGAACAGTCTTCTTCCTTACTTTTTTATTTGCGGTTAACTGATAACGATACGTTTTGTTATTCCGTGTAAATAATTCTGAAATTTATGATCGTGTTAACGGTGATAGGTTAGAAATCCGGCGGGAAAATAGAATAATGGTAGATGAATAATTTTTTGAAAGCTACTTAAACGTTAAAATTATAATAAATTAGAAAAGTAGTTAAGTTCAGTGATCTACTTTCTTTTTTTTTAATAATAGTGCATTGGATTATTCTTGAAATACATGATTGCTCTCATATAGTTAGCAATATGACCCTCTTTTGCGGTAGCAACAACAAACATACATGATTTTCTTGTGATGCGATTAAACTTTGGATGTATGTATGATGAGTGCACTGCAACAAGTAATCTCTTAGGGTCTTCGTAATGCTTCCAGATTATGTACTTATGTGCCGGCTTTATTCGTCTTCCCTTGTCCTCTTACTGTTAGTCTTTTACTTTTTCATGTTTTGTTCCATTTAAACCGCAACTAATGTATTTAAAAGAAAGGAGTCCATCGACCCCTTCCGTTCATTTTATTGTATCATACGAGAATATAAAAGTCCGTATAGGACGATTGCTTCCTCGATACGGTAGTAATTGTTACATTTTATTTTCGCACTTTCTTATTGAGGAAAAAGACCACGAAGAACCTTGATCAACTTTAGAAAAAATGACCTTCGGTTGAAACTTTTTCTTACGTCATGTTTGTCCTTTGAAATCACTTATCTGTTACTAATTCTTAACCTCAATTCAATCCGGTATTGCATAAGTGGATCAGGATTGAAAGAGATCCGAAGTTAACGTTTTATTTTCATTAATCTGATTGTAAAGATTAATCGTCTAAAGATGAGGTTTTATCGGCTTAACCTTTGACTTTGACAATTTCCGGTTTAAAACAATATTCTTAATTAAAGTTGCAAATGGTAATTCTGTCGGTTATCGGCGATAACACTACTTAATTTAATTAGCTTGCATATTAGACTACATAGTACAGTATTAGTTACATAATAGATTCTCGTTACATTGCTTATGATGAGACTGCAATGGATGGTATTATAACGATATAATGCGTGGCAATATAACGCGTGGCGATATGACGCGTAGAATCGTGACACGTGGCGATATAACGCGAGGTGATACGATGCGTAGAATTATGGCACATGGCGATATGACGCGTGGCAATGCAACGCGTAGAATTACGACACGTGGCGATATAACGCGTGGTGATGCAACGCGTAGAATTACGATGCATGGCGATATAACGCGTAGAATTACGGCACATGGCGATGTAACGCGAGGTGATGCAACGCGTAGAATTACGACACATGGCGATATAACGCGTAGAATTACGCCACATGGCGATATAACGCGTGGTGATGCAACGAGTAGAGTTACGACACGTGGCGATATGACGCGTGGCAATATAACGCGTAGAATTACAGCACATGGCGATATAACGCGAGGTGATACAACGCGTAGAATTACGACACGTGGCGATATAACGCGTGGTGATGCAACGCGTAGAATTACGATACATGGCGATATAACGCGTAGAATTACGGCACATGGCGATGTAACGCGAGGTGATACAACGCGTAGAATTACGACACGTGGCGATATAACGCGAGGTGATGCAACGCGTAGAATTACGACACATGGCGATATAACGCGTAGAATTACGCCACATGGCGATATAACGCGTGGTGATGCAACGAGTAGAGTTACGACACGTGGCGATATGACGCGTGGCAATATAACGCGTTGAATTAAAGCAGATGGCGATATAACGCATGGTGATGCAACGCGTAGAATTACGACACATGGCGATATAACGCGTGGCAATATAACGCGTAGAAATACAGCGCATATCGAATTAAGTAACAAACTTCTATAACACTAAATATTTAAGTGAATTACAAAAACGGAAAAGCCTTTGATAACTTATCTACAGCTCTAACATCGTAATCTTTAATTATCTTAAAACATGATCGAGGTAATTTACATTAAGTTTCCACTTAACAGGCTTAATCGACGAGCTCCTTTCTAAATTATCACTTCGAAAGCAACGAATTTATCACCTCATTTTCTCGTTCGATTTCTACTTTCCTACCATTGTTAATCCCATATAATCCAGATTATTTTTGCCGCGCTCATTGGGGAATTAAAAGTTTGAATTTAATTCGTATTAGATCATCTACTGAATATGTAATGATTTATTACATAGTTAATAGTTATAATTAACTATGGTGCATAAATTATCCTTGAATTTGTGATTTCTTTAAATGAGATTAATGATCTGGTACTCGGGACCTCGCGTCTCCTGAACATAATATAATCAGTTCTTTTTAAACGAAGGACTAATTAGTAGATATAGCTTCATTAATATATAGAGCGTGGAATGTAGAACATTGCAGATAAGTACTTCCGGTACTTGTGTTTCCGTCACTGTAATTCTAACTTCTCATATTCGCAGGTAGTCTTAAATATCCTTCGATTAGACATTCTCTCAAGCTCATTGTTCAGAATCATAATTTGCAACATGTATCTCACTCGAATCTGATTTAGGTTTCTGATATTATCTTTTTGCAACTGCAATTTATAGCCAGACAAATATTTTCAACTGTTATGTGTACAAATTTAGATTAAAATTTAAATAAGAATGTTATTCGAATCGATAAGATTGGGTTTATTCAAATTGACATTATTCTCGTGTTGCTCGAATGGAAATCTAAAAGCAATGATGTCCACTCTATTCAAGTTCTGGGAAAAAGTTTGTTTAAAGATTAAAAGGTTCCCGGTACGTAATTTCTGTAATTACACCGTCAAATACAAAACACGATGAACGCGCCGTGATGGCGTCAGTTTGTCTAGTCGATCGTTCCTTACCTCGACAACCCTCGGTGTTGTGGGGTGAAGACCCTGTACGTCTAGCCAGAGACTCCCGTGCATTTCGTATTTATTATTTATACGCCGGCAAGTGCCTACATCCGGTCGGATACGCGCAGTAGATCCACTTCGTTAAGGATACCGTGTCGCGTTTGCGGCAGGAAATCGTGTACGATTGAGAGCTTAAAATGTTTTTTATTTCGTACGTCGAATTTAGTTTGTGAAATAACTTAGCATCTAACGAAAGTGGGAATGCACCGCGCAGTAATCTATGGAACGTCTATTAACATATCAAAATTCATAATCTATGAATTTAGACTTCAATGTAATTTCACATATATTTTACTGAATTAATATTGGGAGTTTAGGATGTTACTATAAACTTCTGATCTGTTGTGTTGATATTTATTTATTCAGGCGTTAGTAGCTTCATTAATTTATTAATTCTGACCGTATTACTTTTTGATCTGCTAAATAAATATTTATTAATTTATATATTACTTCGTAAATAAATTGTGTGGTACTAAATATTAACACTCAAAAATACATTAAATATTATTGATGTAATGAATATCTGAAAAAATCGTCCTCCGAGGATTCGAACTTGGGCCCTCAAGATTACAAAGTGCATATGCTATTCACTACACTAAACATTCTTATGGTACTCGCTACATTCATTACCCTATTATTGGGTCCACATGTCTCGATCCCACAGTAACATTAAACTTTCTTTATACTGTATACATTAAACACACTACGAAATTGTAGGGAATGTAACATAATTCGGTTTAAGTAATGTTATGCGACGTAATATATCATACAATGTATTAAGCGAGGAACGATGGAATTTTTCCAGAAAGCGCTAGGTTTTTGTTTTAACCGACGCGACGTGTCCAAACCTGCACGCGTGCTCGGAGCAGTTTTACGAGACGCCGCGACGTAAAGACGTATCATTTATATTTATATTAACCTACATTTATACTAATCATCATTACAGTTAACTTTACAATAAAACCTATAAAATATACATACTCCATTTCACATAAATTAGACACATAGATTTCATTACGAATGTAATTATCAATAACATCTCTTACTCTCTGTAATTACAATTTTTTGTCTTTTGAAAATGTTGCGAATTTGCAACGTGAAATACTCTTAAGAGCGAAAATATAAAAAAAACTGTAATTTAAAAAATGTTGAAAAAATTCATAATTTTATCTTCCTTTCTTTTTACGTGCTTTCTCGAATCATAAAACGTTGCCGTGTAATACAAGGATTGCATTATTTACGTTTGAATTACAACTATTTATATCCACTTTCGTTGTCCGTATTTCATTTACAATTTACATGAAAGAAGAGGGCGTTGCTCGTTGCGAAAGAGGATACGTTTATGAAAAATGTAGTGGAACGCGCGCGCGTAATATCTCGGTTTGCAAATCCTTGCCGACTGAAATTTTATAAGCTCGCTCCGCGTGAAATTGGCCGACAGGCGTATAGAATATTCTTCCCCGTGACGGACAGTGTTTTTTATTTCAGTCATGGAAAACAACGCGAATCCTCAAAGGATTTTGAAACGAAACGGCACCGTGAATATTCCTGTTATTAAAACACCAGGATAATTGCGAATACGTTTGCGAAGCGTCGTTCGTTTTAATTTTTTTTTCTCTATCGTTGCTTTTTTTTAGTTTTTGTTTTTTTTTCTATTTACGAATTTTCGTCCCTTGTTTCGCGAGTACTCGCTGGAAAAATACACTCCAGAGATTTTTATCGACGATACACCGTTTGCTACGGATATCATCCAGGGAATCAAGACAATTAGGAGATCACGTTTCCGGACAATTCAACCGACTGAATCATGTTTCAGGGACGAAGGAAGCGTGTATTCCGCTCGGATTAATATTTTTGCCGAACGTACATTGGACGCTGATTAGGTGGCTTTTGGGAATTTGGGGATTTAGGAATGCGGTGATTTGGGAATTTGGTTGATTAGGAATTTCGGATTTTGAGAATTTAGTGATTTGCGAATTGGGTAATGTGGGAATTGGGGAATGTAGGAATCCGGGAATATGGAATCGGGAAATTTGGAATCGGTGAATGTGGAATCGGGGAACATGATGGAATCGGTGAATGTGGAATCGGGGAATATGGAATCGGTGAATATGGAATCGGGGAATATGGAATCGGTGAATGTGGAATCGGTGAACGTGGAATCGGGGAATATGGAATCGGTGAATGTGGAATCGGTGAACGTGGATTCGGGAAACATGGAATCGGGAAATATGGAATCGGAGAATTTGGAATCGGAGAATATGGAATTGGGGAATATAGAATCGAGAAATTTGAAATTGGGAAACTCCGAAATTTCAAAAATTGGAATCTTAAAAATTGAGAATTTAGAACACTTATACCACAAAATTACTTCCAGCAAATCACCATATTAGTGTTCATTTTCTGACCAATAATCCTTAACATATTAACTAAGTTCATAGTTTAACTTAACAAGTTTTTCTTGCCGTTGGTTCACAGATGAGGGGACACGTATCAACGCGTGACTTCCTTTCGACCATAATCCATATGGATGGAACAAGGCAGAAGGACTGAGAGAACAAACCCAAGTCGAACAACGTCGTTCCCCTGGTCCACGTCTCGTTTCGTCATCGAATCGTTTTCGTTGACCAGGGACAGGATTGATCTTTCTGCGAACAAGTGTGAGTAAACTTCTTCTCTCATCGATTTCTAATCATTCTTTTACCGTTTATCTGCTTTTGGATTTGTCTCTGTTTTCGTTTGTTTGTTCCTTTTTTAGTTTCGGTCAGATCCGCAGAAGACGTTCAGACTCACGATCCTCTTGATTCTCCATAAATGTCTGACACAGAAACTCTTGTTTCTATTATGAGATTCTAGTGAACATATGTCAGGGTATTAATTGCGTAGTTCGTTTTCATCGACATGAAAGAGGTGTATTTTATCGCATTATTAATTACATACATATTTACAACAGATGTTCTCTACATGCTCCTTCCATTTCTGTACACACTTGACTGCTTGTATCGTGAAACTCTGTACGTGTGTCATCTTCTGATTAGAATAGTTAAATGATATTGGTAAATCAATACCCTTTAAGCTATGCAATCATTCATTACAAGGACAAATAATTGATATTCGCGATAGATGTATGGTGCTGTGTTGATCTATTGTAACAAAGCACATGTAGAACACTGTCTATTTGTTAGCTTAGAAGCTAGAGCATTGGTATATATCAAAGCATGATATGTCCAAATTGTTAATCATACTAATTGTAATGAAAGCAGTTACTTTTCGTTTCTATTCTGTTGGGAAGATAATAAACAAAGAGAAACCCAATTAAGAACTAATTAATTAAAACGTGTGGCTTTAGTTACTTCAACTGAATTATAATTAACGTATTGTAATCGCTTCTATGTATAGATTTTCACAAAAACACTATCTCTATGATAACATTTATGATAGCATTACTGATAACATTTTCACTGTCAATTTTGTCGAAGGTCGCTTGCATTAACATTCAATGTACAGAAAAGTCCAATTATTTCCTTTAAACTCAGAAACAATTAGAAGTGTTTAAGAAGTTTCAGAAGGTTGGCAATGACTACAGAAATATAGGCGGAATATCAACAATGCCTATGAATAACTTTATAGAACAGCTACTTATTGTTTTAAAGCAGATGTGTTTCTTCAACATATGTTCACTAGATTCGACAGTGCCCATTTATCTAGTCCATATACTATACTCTGAAAACACTTTCTACTCTTAATACTCTGAGGCTAATTTTCGATTCACCCATCATACATTTAAGAATTTACTATTGCATTATTTTATACAGTAGAGGTGTTTGGTTTTATTATACTTATTCAGCTATTAAACGTGTCGGTGCATGTAAACTGCAGTTTGTGTAAGAATACAAGATGTGTGTAATGAAGTGAAGACTATGTATGTAAAGATGTAATGCATGTAATGTATATGAAGATGTATGTAATGTATGTAAAGATATGTGTGATGTATGTAACATATGTAAACATGTATGTTATGTATGTAATGTATGTAATGTATGTAAAGTATTTAAAGTATGTAAAGATGTATGTAATATTTATAATGCACGTAATATATGTAAAAAATTACAAGCACCTTCATTATAGCAACATCCATTGATGAATGAAGTTGCTATAATAGGGTTGTAATTGATACATAAATTACTCGACACGTTTAATAACTGACAAGTATACTGAAATTTAACTTTCTGATAGTAACTGAAGGTTTGTACGTTAGTTTGAGGGTAGGGTACTGTATCGAGCCGTGTTGCTGTAAAACTGAAACTGTGTTTGGTGAAATTGCAGTCACTCGAAATTCGTGGGTAATCGGTGTCGGCGGCGAGGATGGCGAGGAGCAGCGTCACTGCGAACGCATACCGGCGATGCACCGATTGCACCGTCGTCGTTCATCGCGATGCCATTGTCGCAGTTCGTAGTACGTCCCCTCGCGAATCACGATCGATCGGAATCGGGTACGGTAGAAACGGCCACGGCACTGGTACCTCTGGCAACACCAGCTACTCTACCAATTTCGATCAGGGAGAAGGGCACGGCCGATTAGAGTCGCTCCTTTCTATATAACTGCCGAGCAGCACGTGATTCACGTAAGTTCGAGAGCATTGATTTTTTCCGACTAACGTTTTCTCTTCAGTTTCCTATTTCAACCTCATTTTTCTCTTGTTTGTTAGTTGGAAGTTATTGAACGGATGTTGTATGCACTTTCACACCCTTATGCTTAACGACTTTGTTAGCACCTCACACCGGATCGAAGAATGTAGTCTTGGATAAAGGATGTCAGGATGAAGTTTGCAGAGAACAAAATTAATAACTAATCGTTTTGAGATTGCGCGTCGGTACTGACAATGTAGTAGCCAGTATAGCTATGCTTTTATTGGACAATTTATTGGATATTGGTGAACAAACTTGAAAATTTATGGACACGAACATATAGGATTTGAAAAGTTCACGAATGTCATCTCTCAAAATCCCAACCGGAAAGGGGATGTTTATCCACAATAATTTTTAGTCGTAGGTTAATTCATAGAACAAAAGAATGCTCTTCATTTCAGAAATAAAAACCATTATTCAATTAATTTCTTCTCTAAAAAAATCACTGTGTATTTTTTCTCTTAATGAAAGTAATTGGTGTATTATTAATGATTAATGGGCAGCTCCAAGCAATTTGTCACCTGTTTTGTAACAACGTTTTTTTCGCTGGAATCAATTGGCTCAGTAATTCCCAAAATGATTCACACTGTTATTGAAATGCTAACTTAATAATCAATTTGACCTAAGAAAGTCCTTTCAGTTAATTATTTTTTTCAAGAAATCTAATAAATAAATAATTACTTATTCAATATTTTCTGCACGAAATGGAAAATTTTAACAGAATTCTGCACGATAGTTATGAACGAATAAATTACTTCGATATCGTGCGGGAATTATGAGGAATGACAAGTTTTCTCAGAAGATTTTCTTGTTTGTTCGCCATATTCGAATTACAAAGCTTACAGTGTAATGTGAAGATCATCAGCGGCACAATGCGAAGCTCGTCCGTTGAAAAATGTCTTTTGTTACGCAAACGACTATAAAGAAAGTGGATATTGATTTTTCACGAAGGTTTTAGCGATAAAGTTGCCGACGTTTCGGTGAAACGCTTCGAAAAACATCGCTGTTAACCTTCGGTTAAATTAGATTTTAGTCGATACATTGGTTATTAGTTTTAGCGTTAACTCCTGTGAAAGCTTCTTTACGACTGGAATTCTGCGAAACGCATGTAACGCTCGTTGTTATGGTTGTACGGTACCATAAATACCGTGATCTGTGTTTCGTCGTGCAACTGTTAATTACCATGTTGTTTAACTGCAGAAACGTTTGCAAAATTTCAACTGGAAACATTGGAAATTTTCTGCAGTCTTATAACAGTATATTAAGACATAGTTAGTTCATTGTTAATAATTGAATAGAAATTGTGGTAATCTAGAAATTTGAGAAAATTTATAAATTTGTCAGGTTTGAAAATTTGGAAGAATAATGGTAACCACGACAATGTGTTAACATCAAAGAACGTAATTAACAATTTCCTCCGTATCTTTTTACGACTATCAGCAAAGCTTCCTGGTACAATTAAAAAGGCTCGAATATAACCATTGTTTTATTTCTCACGTAGAATGAAGTCAATGTTACGCAATAACCTTGCGAACACGATGATGCAATGTAAAAAGAGAAAAAAATGTGCGATGAATTTTCATCGATTGTTCTCGTTGTCATCTATCGTCGCATACAAATAGTGTCACCCGGCCACAAAGCTAGAAAAATATTTTTTTCACCCCGTTCAAATTCAATCGAGTTCGTGATGCTCCCTTGAACCTGTGCTCTAAATTTTCTAGATCTCTGGATATTCAGCTTCCAGCTTTTGAGCAAATACGATCGTTTACTCGAGCACTCTGCCTGGCTATGTTCATGGCTTTCTGACGAATTCAAATATTCTATAGTCACTTAATTATCGAGGATGGTAGAATTCGACGTTAATCATCATAATTGGTTGAAGAAGTTTTGTTATTTACATCTCGATATTTTCGTTTTAATACCATGAATGTAACAGAATAAAATTTTGTAGGAAGACAAAAATTATCTTAGTCTTTATATTTTATATAGTAATTCATATGTTAAATATAGTAAGAATCCTCGATTAACTTTGATTCAGTGTAACGCACTTTGTATGTAGAAGTAATAAGTTAATACAAAATTAGCGTGAAATTAAAATAAGACTTCTACATTCGCAGTTCCTCGAGTGGCTTAAACCCTCTGTTTGACATAGAGACTTAGAAATTGTTCGCTTTGTCATGAAGTACTCTCTTAAATGTACTATAGATACCGAAGATCCGTCCGAAAGGTCGGCGCCGTACGGCACTCAGACTTTAACTCCCTGTTTCTGGAGTGACTTAGACTTTCGTCTCTTTGCTTCCCACGAGCGCCTAAAACTTTTATATTCTCGGATGCATATTTATTTATTTATGCTGAGATGACTTCATTCAACACTTTGTTTTCTATTGTACGTTGAGCAGGAAATTACTGTACTTATCATCCGAAAATTGTACCTAATGCGAGTATCCTTCATTGTACTCTGAGAGTTAAATTACCATACGTTGTATTCACTACGCGTTGTATTAGCTGCTCATTATATTTTCCACATGTTGTATTTGCTATTCATTGTATTTTCTATGCGTTGTACTATGCGTTATATGATCAATCTTATAAATATCTTCTGTTAGTTTTGACAAAGTAAATGCTAACTTTAGCGAGCTGATGGTCCTACAAAATAAGTGCCTCATAAATATCACGCAGATATGAGCGATAAGTCATTCCCAGTATTAATAGCCATAAATATAATCTGAAATCGTTAAAATCTAAATACGGATCAGAAATGACCTGGTCACGTAGTTTCTCTTTCGAGGGTCAGCAGGTCGAACTTGTGCGTCTACCTAACACGAATATTATTTTTTCTGAATTTTTCTCATTTCCTTTTTTTCGTTAGGCTATTACAAGAAACTGTTCGGAGGCCTTGACATATTCACTGGCATATTGCTCGCTGTTACACGCGCGAATGCTTAAATAGTGCAAACGACGAATTATCGACCACATCGCGATCGTTTCTGTACGTTAGAGGCCTGCGACTTCGTTTCTGAACACACGGAGTTGTTCGAAGGGAAAACTTTCGTCACGGCCAGAGGGGGCCAATCATTGGCCAAACTCCGCGCAGCTGGATGTTAATCGATAAGAATATTTTCCGTGGCTGATTCGTCGATACTGTAGGGATTATTTTTAGATAACTTCGACGAGTTCATATAAACAATAACAATAAACCGTAACTAAACACTTTACATAGCCCTCAGTCATATCATTTACACATAATAGAGAATGAGGACCACATGTTCTATGGTCACATGCATTTCGTAGTAACGAGAGTTTAATATATTATATCGCCATCGATATAATGCTTATTGTACTTCTCTTTTCTGTTTCGAAACATTAATGGATTTGCTCGTTTTGTGTTGCAGAAATCAAGAGGAGAACGAGTGCATCTCGCAGAATGGATTTGTGCGGGGTCTACTTGTCTCAACTGCGAGCGATGCTCGTGAGGAATCTTCTGCTGAAGAAGCGCGACAAGCGGAAGACTACAGCGGTACGTGAGAAGTTCATTATTAGCTTTCTTAAAGCTCATTAACCACAAGCACCTGGCCTTAAAGAATCAGCTTTCGTTTGGAGTTCAACCAACGAGATGATACGCTATGATCAAGGAAATCGAATGGACGATCCTTAGAGCCGAAGAAACTGGAAAGGATAATTTCACAAAGCTTTTGTTATCGCTTCAGTTTTCTTATTTTAACACTTTACGCGCACTGTATGTATGTATAAGCCGTTGATTACACTCGAGTACACACGAGTGGTTGTTAAAAGCTACTAGGATTTCGCGATTAAAACAAATTGTATACATTTTGTAGGTCTGGTCCGTAATTGACCCAGAAAGTTACAGAAGAAAAAGCAATGCGATATTTCTGCAGCTGTCAGGATATTTCTGCGCTTTGCAGGAGAGCATTACCACACGCGTTAATGCGAGCGTATTTTTATTTCTCTCCGTTCACCACCGGCAAAGTCGAACAGTTTTATGATAAGAGTGTAGAATCTTAATTGAGTTAGTTCGCGCTGGGAGGGCAGTACTAAGTATAGACACGGTAATACTTATTTTATGTATAAATCGATTTTCTCCACCACTAACGAGCTATATTTAGGTATGCCTTTCCCCTCTTCGCTTCGATCAATCCTTTATCTTAACAAGTCTCTGTAAAAGTTTGACGAACATCACCTGAATACCTTCTTGTTCTATTTAATAATTAGTTGAAGATATGAAACTAATTAATAAGGTATTGTTAATAATTCAATTGTAACTCGAAAATGACATGTAAATGCGGTAATTAAGAATCTCGAGAATATGGACTACTTCCAATTTGGAGTTCAAAGTGAGTCATCACAAGAAAGCACTTCATTCTAATTACTTAACCGGAAACAATTTCATGAAATATTTTGAAGTATAGGAGATTAAATCTTACTAGAAAAGTGGATAGAATTACTCGCATGTAATATTCAGTGGGTTGAAGATTCACCCTTTACCTTTTAATACCAAGCTATTCTTATAATTAGATTTCATACACTTAAGTTCCATATAAATATCTGAGTGTGCAATGCTTAAAAATTTGTAAGGTTTTAAATTTTTAAATTCCAAGGTCTCAGATTTTAAAAGCTCCTAAATTAGTTATATTTTAATATGCAATGTAATTCCGCCAAAATTATCTCTGTACCCAACAAAGCATTTTAAAAATCTCTGCCACGGAACTATATCAGCGGGACGTTTCTACGGATCAGCGAGTTCCGCGTCGTCGAGACCTGAAGATAAATCGAATTTTCATTAGAAGACGAAGGGGGTGAAAGGGGAGGAAAAATATGCACGTTCGATGCCAGTACACTGTAAACCAAATTCACGAGAGCATGAAACGATATAGAAAGAGGAAGAAGATCCTCCGCAACTAGTTTCCACGGATGGCGACAAAATGACTGCGTTCCGTGGATGTCCACGACTGCCAAACTGGAGGGCGTATTGCCAATTCGTTTCGTCGCTGTTTTTGCGTGAGCTTTGTGCCAACTGGGCCAAGGGTCGTCGTGAACAGACGTACAGAACTTTTTGTTTTCACCAAGTTTTTTTTCTTCAGACATCTCTATCGTGGATCGGAGTAACGCAGCGACGACTCTTCATCGTTGTCGATACACTTGATCAAGGATAACATCGAAACGATCTCCTCTGCTGGCAATCTTAAAATAAACTTGGTCACCGAGGTGGTACAGTTACTAGCACAAGCGATCTCCAAGAAGATTATTCGTTGTTTTCGTTTCATTGGAACGGGGAGACATTTGGAAATTTGGAAAGGACACATAGATTCAATTGGACACGAGGATGCTGATAATATCGTAAAACGTTTCAAGGATACGTAGTAAACAATAATAATTCAGAATTTTATTATTCAAGATTTATTCCCTTCCACAGATACGTAAAAGATAAAAACAAGATATCAATTAAACCAACATTATTTCTTCCTGGAACACTTCTGTTTTCCCTCCTTCGCTTTAAAAATGGCCGGATCGATAGCGTTCGTGGGTCCCATGTTCCACATGGACGTGGAAATGGTTTCCGTGGGTTCAATAATGGAGGGCAGTAAATGTGGACCAACAAGAAAGTACACCTGCTCGACCCACGTCGGCAAAGACACACCCGCCACACAGCATTGCCACAATGGCAAGCCGAGATGAACCAGCATCATACGAAAATATACAATGAAACTGTCAGCCAAATGGTACCACCGATTCGCTTCCTCTCGATGCAGCCAGATACTAGGTGCTTCTTGTTCCGCTTTCATCCTATACACCAAATAGACCTTGGCCTTGCCACTTTCTGGGAAACACTGCGCGATTTCGAACATCTTGCAACCGTGCGCACCACTTCCTTCCAGAAGAACAGAAGCACTGTTCTCGACATCAGTCGCGCTACTTGAAATTACCTCCGTTTCTGCCTTCTCGGAATCGACGGAAGAGGAAGAAGACACATCTCGCTTGCTGCTGGAATCCGTGGGACGTTCTTTGATGTTCGTGTACCGTTTAAGGGAAGAGAATGTCCCTACTTCCATGCGTCCAACTGAAAATTCTTCACCTGCGAGTAATGAACGTGAATACACCAATTGACGATGCGAAGATCAATAAATTTATTATATATGTATTAACAAAAGCTGTGTTAAGATTTGGACTCTAAAGTTGATATTAACCCTTAATGGGAATTTTTTAATAGTGCTATTAAAGATGCACGAAACGGAGATATTAAATAATATTAATAATCTATGATCACGAATGAAAGTTGATAAAAAGGAAATGTATGGATAATTCTCCAAAGGGGTTTACCAGCTATCTCAAGGTTCCACTGGAGCAAGAAACCATCGATCGAGGCGTAGAAGTTTTTAACATCCTCTGGGAGCACACAACAATGTCGTTGCTCCCAGTTGGTAATAGTCGTACTCTCGCATCCGTTTCTTCTGTCGATTCGTACATTTTTTATATATGGCAGATTCTCGAGAATCTTTACCACGCCCAGCGTGAGGTTCTCGTAGAAAGAGTCCTCTGTAACGATATCCACGTAAAAGGACATCGCTTTGCTTGTTTTATTCTGAAAGTCATGATATTACATGACTGTCTGACTCTGCTCAGCAATGCTGTTAATTTCCATAAATTATTAAGATACGTGTGATTTTTGTTAATTATGGTATTTCATTTTGGAACCTGTACATTTTAATCTAATAATCTATTGTAAAAATGACTATAAATGTACAGGACTTCCTAATGGACTCAAGAGTATTGCATTGAAGAAGTCATTGTTAATAGGAAAAAATAAATTGAAACTCTTTCGATGAGTAAGAGTAGATTGATAAAGAACAGAAAAGATGTATAAATTGAATAAGTATTCTTAGTAGTGCATATTTTGCAGAAACTTCATGACTCACCCTTATATTTATACTGCTCGCTCAGAATTTCTCAGACACTCCTGCAAGGAATCTAATTTTAATTTTTTTAAATCATTGGTAAGAGTCTATTTTAATTTTCCAATGACTCAACTTCAAATCTTTCAAAGAAAAAGAAATTTGTATTCAATGCATTGATATTTTACAACCTTGAAAAACCAACATTTTTTTTACTTGCCTGACAGAACCTAAATCCTTGTTAGAGGGTCGAGAACAATCGTCCTGATGAATCGGATTAGCCTGATCCGTTGTTGATCGCCATGGTGACCGAGTATGAAAGCGAATCGGTATATATACTTTTCCGTATTCGCCGAAGGGTGGGTTTATATCGAACGCTTGCGCAGGTTTACTTGAACGTCAGGTGTAGAAGAGGGTGCAGGCCAAATAATTATTATGCACTTGCGAGGGAAATGGTTCTTTTTCGAAAGTACTGCTTTTGAAATTGATATGTATATGACATGCATTATTAACGCGGTGATTGCTATAGCGGCCACCGGAGACTGTCCCTGAGTTAGGGGAGCTTTGTAGAATAAAAAAAATATTTTACTGTATTCATTTCCGCCGAATGAATTGTAATACGTTGATCTCCAAGCTGAAGGTGTTAAAAGATTTTAATTTAATTTCTTTTTATTAAACATTTTTAATTTTGTTTACAGGAGATTTTTCTACCCCTTTGTATCCTAGGCGTGTTGATCGTGGTAAAAGTATTGCCGCCAAATCCAAATTACCCTGCAATGACAACGCAGAGACAGGAAGGTGGTATATTCGAAACATTCAATGGTTACAAGAACAACACTGTCGCTGTTGTTCCAAACTCAACAGAGACCTTGGTATGTATTTTGACAATTGCCAACTCTTTTATCAAAATGTAAATCGTTATCTGTTTTGTTGTAGATTTTTTTAAATGCAATGAATACCCTATGGTTATCGATGTGGGATTATCCTGGCAAGCTTCCCTTGAATTTCATGGTGTTTGATACAAAGGATGATCTACAAGCAGCGTATTGGAGAGATCCATACAGTGTACCCTTAGCAGTAATCTTTGAAAATTCTCAACCTATATCTCAGCATCTTCTGTAAGATAATTTGAATTTTGTTCAATGTGTTATTTGATTCGTGAGATGAATGTCGTGCATTAATCATGAAATTGCAATTTATGCACTATACAGATATGAGATAAGAACCAATCCTTCATACACAAATCCGCCTTCACCGACTGAATTGTATTCCGCTCCAGTTACTTGTCGGAAAGACACAAGCCATTGGATGGGTGGAGTATTGTCGATAGAAACCGGTGGATCATGTCCTGTAAATAGTTATTTACACTCTGGTTTCTTAGCTCTGCAAATGATAATGGATACCACGAAAATAAGAGTATGTTCTGAACTCGTTTTATTGAAGCCCTAATAGTATGGAGTACATTTTATTAACTTAATCACGCCTGCTATTAATTTGCAGCTAGACACGCAAAATACCGATATAACCGTACCGAATGTTAAACTCGAAATGTTTCCTAAGGAAGCTTTCACTGCAGGTAAAATATTAGAGCATTCGCTAACTCTCATGAATGATCTTCTTTTATTTCTTTACATAGCTATGCATGTTAAATAACCAACATTAGAATCATGGTAGATTATTAATCATAGAAAAATAAAGATGTGTATGGTTTAGGAGTTAAACCTTAATGTATCTGTTTTTATTTCGTGGGCATATTTCTAAGGATATCTTTTATTTAGACTGGATGCTGGCCTTTAGAGTTGTTATACCTCTCTTTATGGTTCTGGCTCTTTCACAATTCGTCACTTACCTCCTGATCCTGATAGTCGGTGAAAAGGAGAAAAAGATCAAGGAAGGAATGAAGATAATGGGCCTACAAGATTCTATCTTTTGGTAGGTTTGCTTTTCTGTAGTAGTATTATTTAGAAATTAGTTAATACATCTTATTAGTTAATTTTATTAAAAAAAAGAATCAGTGCATGTTTACCAATATACGCTTTACTGAACAAATTTTTATTTACAGTAAAATGGAGAATTTACTAAAATCTTTTTTACTAATAACAAATCAATTTTTTTCTATTTTAGGTTGTCATGGTTCATTATCTACAGCGTCTTTGTCTTGTTACTCTCTGCCGTTGGAGTGATACTACTTTTTACACTACAAATGTTCCAACATACCCACTTTTTACCAATATTCCTTTTGGTAGTACTTTACAGCTTTTCCATAATCATGTTTGCGTTCATGATAACACCTTTCTTTGATAAGTCACGTGTAAGTATTTCATTAATTATATCGGTATTGTATTATTATTAAATGCAATTATTTATTTCAGACTGCTGGTGTACTTGGTAATTTTTCAGTAACAATATTGAGCTTGATGTATTTCATACAAGTTTTTGTAAAAGATTCTAGTTCCATTTCGTTCTGGGTGGTTTCTCTCCTCAGTCCAACAGGCGTTGCTTTAGCGATGGATAAGGTTTGTATTCATAAAAATATGTAACCCAAATAAATTTATAAGTAATCTGTAAGTAATTATTATATTTATTATTACAGGCTCTCGTGTTAGATTTACAAGGAGAGGGAGTCAATTTTGACAATCTTTGGTCTGGTCCAGGTATACCTTTCGGAGGCAGTCTCATTATGATGACACTGGATATTTTTCTATACGCCTGTTTAGCGTATTATTTTGATTCCGTCATTCCAAGTATGTTTTTAAATTTCTTAAATTATCAACGAATAATTGAGTATTAAATAAATTTTTGTCTTAGGTGAATATGGAGTTAAAAGAACTCCCTGGTTTTGTTTTACACCCGGATTTTGGTGTCAGAGAAAAGCTCCACGGGTGGGTCTCATAAATTTTAATAAAAAATACTGTATACGAAGGAAAATAGAAAAATGTATTCACAGACGTACTTACAGGTACCATCATCGAATGGCGAATCAAATTCTTTTATACCCGGTGAAGAGACAAACCGTGATATTGAACCAGTCGTACGCGAGATGAAAGGCCGCGAAGCCATTAGAATAGTCGATCTTTACAAGTCGTATCAGAAATGTCGTAAACCAGAGATTAAAGCTGTGAATGGCATCAACTTAACAATCTATGAGGGGCAAATTACAGCGATACTCGGACACAACGGAGCTGGTAAAACGAGTTTGTTCAATATACTGACTGGCCTGACTGCACCTACTGCCGGCACTGCCTTGATTTTCGGTTACGATGTCAGAGATTCCAATGATATGCAAATGATACGAAGTATGACTGGTGTTTGCCCACAACATGATATTCTTTTCGATCTTTTAACGCCTCGAGAACACCTCGAGTTCTTTGCTGCTGTCCGCGGTATTCCTAAATCAATGATCGAACATGAGGTACATACATCTGCTGCTACATATTTAAGATACAATCGATTATAATTATTCCGTGTAATGACATTTTTATTTTCAGGTCAAAAAAACTTTGAAAGATATCGATTTAACTGAACATGCAGATACTTTCGCAAAATACTTAAGTGGTGGTCAGAAAAGGAAGTTGTCTGTAGGTATCGCCATTATTGGAGATCCAAAAATTATTATCCTTGATGAACCCACAGCGGGAGTAGATCCTTACTCCAGAAGACAAATGTGGTCCTTCTTACAATCCAGGCGTCATGGGAAAGTGATTTTATTAACGACCCATTTCATGGACGAGGCAGATATATTAGCAGATAGAAAAGCGGTTATTAGCAAAGGAAGATTAAGATGTTGCGGTAGTTCTCTATTCTTAAAAAACAAATTCGGCATTGGATATCACTTAACGTAAGTTAAATCGAACTACAGGATATTTATATACGTGCATTTTATAATACTTGTTTAATTTGTTAAATACCAACAGATTAGTACTTGAAGGAAATGCAAGAGAACACGCTATTACCAGATTAGTAATGTCTCATGTTTCAAAAGCGGAAAAGGCAAGACGTCATGGTCGCGAACTAAGCTTCATTTTACCTCACAATTCCGTAGAAAGTTTTGCACCACTATTCTCAGCTATCGAACACGAAGTTAAGACTCGATCTAGCAGATTAGGTATCAGCAGTTATGGAGTCTCAATGACTACTTTAGAAGAGGTATTCTTGCATTTGGAAAGAGACGAAGGTACAGAATGCACGATGGATAATTTGTCGAAGAAAATGGTGCGTAATCGTGCATTGAGCAGGTCATTATCATTACAATCAAAAAGCACATTTTATCAGAGTCTACAGAATGAAGGTGGTACTGTTCCAAATGATAATCAAGCGAAAGGTAAATTCATAATAACACTCATAAAATATCATTATGTTCATGACGTTCGAATTTCACTATTGTATTGTACTCTAGGTGCAGGAGATTTACCAGATGGCGTTCAAAATGATAGAAACCCTCCTGTTCGCGGCCTTGGATTAGACCCCATAAAAATTAGGCCTAATTTCCTTCAAACCCTATACGCTATGCTTCGCCTAAGGATACTCAGACTCATTAGAAACATTCAGTTACTGTATTTCACTATTGTTGCGCCTCTTTTTTTGATAGTACTTGGCCTCTATTTAAATAGCATTCAAACGGTTGAGGTCAAAATGCAGTCTTTAAAATTAGATACCGGTATGATTTACTTCTTATTATGAGAGCTATTCTGTATAATAATCTGAACAGGTGTTTAAAGTATATGTATATTTTTCTTGTTCAACAGATACCTACGGCAACGAGACCAAAATTTTGTATGCAAACAATACCGATCATGACATTTCAGATTTAATCGATGGAATTAGTCAGGATGTAAAATACATTGAAGAATACTATGGAAACTTCGCAAACTTGTTGAAGATTGCACCACATATAGCCGCTTTTAATATTACAGAGTTCAGTTTGCCCAAGATTGATTTAACTATCGCTTATAACGACACTATGCAACATTCCCTACCGATCGTGATAAACCTTTTATCTAACACCTATTACAGGTACCCTTGTTAGATTAGATAAATATTTTAAATTAATATAATTACTACATGAAACATTATTGTTTATGTGATTAGAATGATCTCAGATAAAGAAAATTCTAAGCCAATCGAAGTGAAGTCGCATCCTTTCCAACAAACATCACAACCACAGGAATTTAATATTGGTACAGCAAGTTCAGCTGTATCAATCGGAATGAATTTCGTCTTATTACCAGTAACGTTAGTCGTAGACATGGTGTATGATCGTGAAGTAAGATATCCTTTTCGTACATCGTATCTGTACAATGTACAAACACTCTGATTTAACATTCATTACTGCGTGTGTTTTCAGATAAAAGCGAAAAATCAACTTCGTGTCAATGGTCTGTCGTTTTCTATGTACTTCTTGACGTATTTCATTGTACTTGTCGGCCTGATGACATTCATCTGTATATGTATTCTTGGCATTATATTTCTCTTCGATGTGCCTTCGCTTCAAGAAGTACCAGCACTTATTACTCTTAGCGGTCTTCTGATGCTCTATTGCCCATCGTCTATCCTATTCACAACATGTATGAGTTATATTTTTGACAAGATGGATTCTGCTCAAAGTATTTTGCCTAATATCGCAACATTCTTTGGGCTTATTCCGTTTATACTAGTCACAATTCTGGACATGCTGGGCCTTAGTAAGTTATGATCAATTATAATAATTTAGTAATTAACATAATTTAAATCCTTTTGGTTGAACAATTCAAGCATTATAACATTGGAACGATTAAATTTTCCAGGTGGAACGGCGGCATTCGTTTTACACGTAATCTTTTCGTTACTGAACACCCTGTACGTACCGTATGCTGCAGTATATTATGTAGGAAGAGTTCATTTGATGTGCTCTATAAATGCTGCTTGTCATCATCTCACCATGTCCGATTATTTAACTACGGAAATTATTTTAATGGCCTTTGGCGTGCTTCTGCACTGCCCAATGTGGTTCTTCGTGCTTCTGATCTTAGACATTAGAAAGAGCGGTGGCAATGTCAGTGATATCTTCAAACACTTTTTGGTTAGTAACAAAGTATAGTATAAATATAAAAACTGTCGATCATATAAAAATATACTTTGTGTTAAATGGTTGTTTTGTATTGGTAGCGTAATGGTGGTTCTGTTGGCGAAGAAATCATGGAAAACACGGATATCGGAGAACACGAAGACTCGGACGTTAAAGCTGAAAGACAAAAAGTCTTTAATCTTATTACTTCATCGTCGGTTCAAGAACCACCTGTAGTTCTAGTACAGGTATTGCCTTTAATGGATTTCATACTCTTCATTCTTTTCTACAGAAGTCGCATTTTAATTGAATTGTATTTGATAGAACTTGAGAAAAGAATATCGACAAAGAGATACCGGATCATGCAGTTGTTGCTCTAAACAAGATGAAGATGCCACTACTCAGATACAACGAAAGGTTGCTGTAAGAAATCTGTCTTTAGCGGTTGAACCGGGAGAAGTACTTGGCTTACTGGGTCATAACGGTGCTGGTAAAACAACGACTATGAAGATTATCATAGCAGAAGAAGCAGCCACTCGAGGAAGAGTACAGATCGGTGGTCATAATATCAATTCCAATATGGCAGAGGCTTTCAGACAAATGGGATATTGCCCTCAACATGATGCTCAATGGAAAAATATCACTGTCAGAGAGCATTTGGAATGCTATGCTGCGATTCGTGGTGTGCCATGGGGAGATGTCGATAGGTAGTTTATTGAAACATTATTTTATTTACACTCTAGAACCTGCGAACATAAATGAACTTGATTTTATAGTATTGTGGATTTATATCTCACTGGTCTTCAAATTCATGAACATGCCAATAAACAAACTCAAGAATGTTCGGGTGGAACCAGAAGGAAACTCAGTTTTGCCATGGCGATGATAGGTGGTCCGAAAGTTGTCCTAATGGATGAACCTAGTACAGGAATGGATCCTAGATCAAAGCGATTTTTATGGGATACCATTCTTGCTAGTTTTCAGGTGTGTTTCATCATTCAGTTTACTTCATCTCTAAAATGGAACATTTTCTCTAATTATAAATTTGTCTTCAATAGGGTGGTAGAGGAGCGATTTTAACGACTCATTCAATGGAGGAAGCTGACGCTTTGTGTTCTAGAGTCGGTATAATGGTGAAAGGGGAACTGAGGTGTATCGGTTCAACGCAACACTTGAAAAATCTATACGGTGCTGGATACACCCTAGAAATGAAACTTTTAGGGGGTGACTGCACACCTACGACACCTTCTGGTGATAGGATTACGAGTTTGAAAGAGTTCGTTTCTAGTCTTTTTCCAGATGCAACTCTGGAGGAAAGTTTTGCTGACAGATTAGTTTTCGCTGTTCCCCAACATGCAGTTAACTCGCTGGCCGAGTGTTTCATGCAGTTGGAAAAAGGTAAACGTATAATTAATTGTTGAATGTATCGTGAATGTAATGCAATATTTCTAACTATTCTATACATTGTTTTTCAATTTAAATTTGATTTCTAGCCAAGCTTGAGTTGGACATCGAAGAGTACAGCTTCAGCCAAACTACTTTGGAACAAGTTTTCCTTAAATTTTCTCACTACGATGAATCTAACTCAGGAGAATGATGACTCGTAAATATGAGTGTGTTAATTCCCATATGTTATATAGTGAAATACTCATGGAACTGCTCAAGTCGTGCAAGAAGTGTAAAGAAGTTATTCTTATGGAGAAAAGTGATTTGTTTTCTAGTGTTTCCAGGTTAATACTATTGGAAATCATTAAGACAGAATGATTTCTGCATTCTAAATATCAAAAAAAGAAAAACGTTATAATAGTTATATAAAAACCTCGTATTGTTGTTTGATGCATACGTGGAAGATATATGTCCTTGTTTTTGGTCTTGACGATAATTGTGAGTGGAACATTCGTATTTTTACGATATACATCGATCGACCTAATGCAAAGAGAAGAAAAACAAAATTAAATGATATTTTTTGTGCCGGTGTTCTGTCCGTTTATGTTCATCAGAATTACAGTGGCGTCCTGAAGTGACTACGGTGATGAGATAAATGAACTTGTGTGTAAAATCAATGAGCTGTAAATAGTGGAAAAATCGAACGATATGTCCGATTGTCAACAGAAGCGGTAATAATGCTATTCAACAGTAATATTCGTAATTTTAAAAATTGTATTGTAATTTAGTCTATTATTCGATTCCTATTAATAGGTCTCACAATTAATATTGCTGTGGAATTGGAACATTATTATCATCATTATAAGTATAATATAAATATTGACAGGGAAGAAGAGAGTAAAGATCTAAGGATCAATATTAAATTCTTTTTAAACACAGTGAATTCAATGAATTACCTATCTACATTAATACACGTAGGAACAAACCTATACAGGTCTATTCATTTAGTGATATTTACGATTGCTCGTGAATTATCCCGAGTAATGTTTACATGGCATCCGTTGTTCAAAAAATGGTGCTGCTTATATGGAAAAAACAGCTACATTACACATACACCACAATTGGGCGACTTAATTTGTGCATATATCGTAGGGCGTAGTACGTATCTATAAAATATTTCTCTATTTCGCTTTTGGACTTTACCAAAGCCTTTTGAATAACGAGAAAGACATGATAGGTTGTTAATCTTGCCTCGGTAGCATATAAGAAGCGAGACTTTTGTGACAACTGTTCCATGATGAAGTAACTTAAATTCAGTAAAAGTAATCAGCAGGAAGCTTTCAATAATACATGAATGAGACTTTATTATAAAATACCTGTATGGATTTAATAATTTAATAGGAAACAACAAACGATCGTTGTAAAGTTATTGAACATTTTTATTCGTCTTACAATTGTGTAGTATATCCAACAAATGGTTCGGATATTTTTAATAATAATTTATTTTATTGCATATATGACACATGAGTAGGTCAAATAATTTTATGGAAAATAGTCGCTGAAAATTAAATTAAACAGTTTTAAAAATACGGAAGTTGATAATTAAATCTAGAAAGGGCAAGATACTATATTGTTTTATAAAAAAACAGATTTAATGCTTAATATCCGAAAGAAGGAAGAGGTCAAAATTAAAATGTTAGAAAAAATACGCTCTCTAGATTTTTCATTGGAGACAAATTTTCTTTTTTAGAAATAAATATGCATACAGTCGATCTTTCGAGGTCAGAGTCCCGAAAAATCGTATGGAAAATACAGTAGAAACATTGTTTGGAGGACTGAATAAAATATTTTGTAGATGATAGCGCATAGGTAGTCAAAAATTTGAATCTCGTTATAAGGGAGGTATTGATTTTGTAAATAAAAACTCATTACAAAGAGTAATCATATTGTATAATATTATATATTATATAATACTATGATACTGGATATTATGTAATATATAATAGGAAAATATTGAATGATACATGCGTCATAACGCGCGTGAGCATTTATAGGGATTGTGTACGCACAACTCTCGTTCTAGCTAATATCACATAATATAAAATTTAGTCAATTATGGAATTACACGAATGAAGGAAAAACTGCAGGCAATTTTATGAACGTTATACATATATGAATATAAAAATACTGGTGTATTTATATATTTATATAATGTGTAATATAAACGTGTACGTATACCATTTTTTAACAACACAATTATGTTTTAAATATATCACGATTACGAGATATTGCGGGAATATTGTAAACATTCCTGGACACAATTGCTACGTTAAGAAAGAGGCATACTTGCATTCATGCTAAGTAATTTTTATTGTTTCTTTCCGTCAGTAGCTCTATCTACATATATCTTCTCTGCTCATATATTAGTCGCCATTTGTGGCTTTTCTTGTTATAGCTCGTTCATACTTACGGAGTTTTCACGTTCGATCAATATATATGTATATAGGCGTATAAATATAAAGATATATATATGTATGTGCGCAATTGAATATTTTGCAACAAGAACGAGACTAATTCATTTTTTTAATTGAACTTTTCTCAGATTTCATTAGAATTATCCTGCTAGATTCTTACGAATTTGTAAATTATCCGATATCTTGGAAAAAAATATTACTGTTTTAAAAATAATAGCGTCAAGTTTATATATTGCGAAGTATTATAATTTGTAAATTTGCAAAATTTAATTGATGCATGCATTGGCGTAACTAGGCAGGGACCACAATGGGCCTAGTCTTCCCAAAATATACAATATAGCGTGAAGAAAATGAGACGTAATATGTCTTAAATTTCTTACTAAAAATTTCCAAATACATTCCCAAATTTCCAAATTCTCAATTCAGAAATAATCAAATTTTTAAAATTAGGGAACTTAGCCCACCCCAAACAAAAATCTTAATTACACCAATGTATGCATAACTTGAGTATAAAGGTTCCATTGTCAAACTTTTAGATTTTATTTCAGATTACATTGCTGAATTGACTTCAGTTCTCTCTTGGAATTGAAGCTTTGCTGATTTCTAATATAAAAACCATTTTCATATTTTATATGTTTTTACAACTATCGAAAATTGCTTCGAGGAAAGAAGCCTCGTACGACAAAGCTGAAGTTTATCGCGAAATGTCAGAGTTGTAAATTGAATGTAAAATCAATTGTCATTCGTATATATGATTTTATAGGTATAACATATACATATATATGTGCATCGACACGCGACTCGGATTGACCATCGTCGGTCAATTTTTCGTTTTTGTAATATCAACGATCCCGTAACAAATGGGAAAACGAAGCGACGAAATGATTTTTTGCACATACACAACATACATGCACGCACGCATGCACGCACGCATTCATGATGCACCCGAGCGCGCGACCGTTGACATTTACAAAAAGATCTCGCGCGTAAATAGATACGCACCCAGACACAAGGACATTAAGAGAGAAAGAGACTCATATATAGATACGATTATTAAAGATGCGATTTATCATCAGTAAACTACACGCCGAATACACCCTGTCGATAAACGGTTGACTTTGCGAAACTACATATTTGTTGTGTAAAGTGAATGTAATCGATTGGTTAACAAAAGCTTTTTCACCAATAAAAAAAATGATCAGTTAAACATTAACAAAGTGTCCTTCTTCAAGCATTTCATGTTTTTTAAACTATCAAAGTGCAAGAGGGCCTGAGAAACATGTGACACTGAGGAGCTTCTTGTATCTCGAATCCACTCGTTGTTGTTTAATATATAATTTTTAAATAATTCGTACATCGGCGTAACTAGGACTTTTGTCTGAGGTGGGCCAGGTATTCTAGGTGTACTAAAAGTGGCTAGAGCAACTTAATATCATTTATATTCGTAACCTCATGTGACAAGGATATCATTGTGTGTTTTGTATTTGCTGCACATTACATTTTAATTTATATTGCAATAAGATTTCTGATGAAGGGAAGAATTTATATTTGAAAAGGACCAGACCCACCGTGGTCCTTAACTAGTTGCGCCAATGGCAATATGTACAGTGGAGTTTCACTATATGGCTATTGAAAGCCGTGTAGATTGCGAATTATAAATTTCTCAGTTTGAATATTTTTTAATTCTGAAATTTTAAACTTTGAAAATTTACATTTTACAGGGAACTTGCAAACTTATTCGTCAGCCAGAAACAAAACGATATCAATCTTCAAAAGTTCGTATGAAGGGGTACTCTCTAAATATATCACATATATGGAGATCATATAGCGAGACTACGCTGTATGTATGTACGTTCGATCTAATTGATAGTATTTGTTATGTAGTACTAAGAGAAGTTTAGGAATAAATATTTCCTTTATCAGACCTCATTTTATAATACACTGAAGATAGAAGCTTAAGTTATTTGATAAGTAATAATGTTAATCGAGTTGTTTCATAGTGCAACTATTTGTATTAACTATATTTTCTAATTACTTAATTTCATTTGTTTCGTTGTAATACTTTCTTTTTAATTTACGCATTTCTTTTTCAGATTTTATAGCTGTCTTATATTGTGATTAAAAGTTATTTGCATAAAACCAATTTTGTACAAATGTTTAATTATAATAGTACATTAAAAAATAATAAAACATTGGAAAAGAAAGATTGAACAAACGATACACAATGTTTTTCATAAGCTTTATTATTTTCATCAGGATTTACTGAACACAAAAACTAAATTTATATAATGTTTATACGATTAAAAATGTGTAGTTATATACAAATTAATTAATTTCAATTCCATATAAAACTTTATATAAACCAATTGCTGCATTTTACGTTATACAAAGAAACGAAAATTTTTATTATTACATAAATAACACTACTGTCAGAAAACTATTATAATAACGTATATTTGTCCTCCATTCGTATTTACACAAAAATCTTTTACGTATACTTATGCATACACATATGTATACGTATACGTAGACACACGTACATAACGTACTATATGCTTTTTATTGAATAAACTTGCATCTAATAAAAGTGTTCGTGATATTTTGTGAAGTGCAAAATGTATCAAAAATTTTCAATTGCCCTTAACGATAGCGAGTATCTTTTAATAAGGTATATAGATGATTTATTTACTACTAACAATTGTCGATAATAATATTAATAATAATTAAGTCTGTAAAAGGACATTAGGTCCCCCGCTTCAAATAAATAAATTTACAATATCGAATTTATTGTATTATTGTTATATTGCAATAAATATGTGTATATCAGACGGTTTACAAAATTGCAAACAAAATGTTATTTATAAATAGTTCATTTTCTAATAGCCACGTTAACAAATCATTCTGACAATGAAAATTTGATTTTATAATTTTAATGAAGACAGTTTTCTAAAAGTCTGTTAAAAGTTCTAATCAATTTAAGAATAAATATCTGTCATGCATAATGAAAGTCCATCATTCATTTTTTATTGTAACATTTTGCTTTTACAATCAAAACTTCATTTATTTTAAAATATTTATAGTTTGTGAATAATTACAAAAAATAATTTCAAAAATGTGCTTTTAGAAAACTATGCTCTCGTTACAGAATTCATATTTACTACTTCTATACAAGCATATTATTGAAAACCCTTAAATTCTTTACAGTTTCTATATTTTAGGTACAAATTCCTTTATGATAAATTTTTATAAATGCAGTGACAAACTTTTTTTTCATTATAACAACAGATAAACCTAATAAAACCTTGTTTATTCAAAGTTTATGAAAATATAAAATTGTTTTCTTGAATTTTAAAAGTTTATCTTTTGTTTGAAGAAATTGTTCACATAACATGTATTTCATTTTATACAGTGATATCAAGTATTAACAAGGTTTTATTATCCCTACTAACATTTTATTATGGAAAGTATCTATTATATCGTAAATTTATACATAGACAAGTAAGGTAACAACAGACTTCTATATAAGTCAGGAAGGAAACATCCTTTACTGTATAACTTGACGTACATTCGTTAATTTCATTTAAAAACGTGATACAATCAATTATTATAAATTATTAAAAATATGATTTAAAAGCTATATCTATCTACGCTTTAAACCATTAATACACTTCTTGATCTTTATTACAAAATATTGAAAATTACATCAATGAACGATGACGATATTATTTTTACAATTAATCTTATTTAAATCGACATTCACATATATTATATAGTGTAAATATTCCAGAAACATTTTTATGTTTCCCACCTTCATAAAAGAAACTGAAATATTTATTAAGAAAAAGTGTAGAAAAAGAATTAGATTATACTAGGTATAATATAAAATAACATTACAATTAAAGAATGTTTCTAAATCAAAGATCTTTCTATTTTATGCACTCGGTACATTTCTATTATAATAAATTAATTCTCTTATTATAATTTCGTTCCTAATATATTTTCTAATGATTCAATTATTCCAAAGAAAAAAATAGTACTACGAAGTAATTTTTTATGAAATTAATTTTTCAATATCTTAAATAAGAATTTTTTATAAAGTAGTTCAATTATCAAATAAGTATGTTCCGCGTATTTATCATTACGTTACTTTTAATCCTATAGTAAATATTTTAAATTTCTATTTATAATATATTACAATATTCCTATCATTTCAAGTTACTCTTAAAATTCAGCCGACTTTCCGGTTCAATTCATAACTAAATTATATTCGAGCCGAATTTTAAGATTGAATAAAATTATATAACAGTTGATCTTTCTAATATTCCGTTAATTGCGCTGATCAGAAACACTTCTCACAAAATTTAACTTCGTCCCTTGCATGAGATCAAAACGTTATGAAAAAGTAGTAATTTGTGCATTCGAATATATTTAATAAAATTACTACCAAATATTTTAAAAATGCAATACCCCTTTTTTATATTACATTCGACGAGATAATGGCAAATTTTTACAAACATTATTTGTATACCTTTCTTTATAAAATAATGTGCAATTGTACTTCTCGCTTTCCAATGATCAGTATAATAAATAGAAGGAATAAGACACGTGCACATCATTATCTTAAGAAAGTTTGACGCAATCAAATTAAGAGATACCACACATGTTTAAGGTTTCCTTTTTCATGTGGAGAGGTACAAACGATGATAATCATTAGCTCCAAAAGCGCAATTACATTTTGGACACTTTCGCTGTCTAGTCTCATACCGTGTACGTAAGCAATCCCAACAGAATACGTGGAAACACTTGGTTAAAACTGCATCTTTACGTTTCACTTTGCAAGAAGGACAGGTGAGAGTTTCCTTATACTCCCGTAACTCTTCGGCCATTACTTCGTCTAATGTTTCAGCAAGTTCTATTTTCTTCATTCTTTCAACTTTGCGTCTCAATTGCGCTATTTCCTCCTGTAACAAAGCATAATAATAATCATTAGCAATTTATTAATTCGCTTGTTTATTTTACGTTCGACTACTAGTAGTCTTATGAAAGTTCTTAACATTTACCTGTAATCTTTTTGTTTTATACGCTTCTGCTTCCAACGAACTTGTTTTCTCAGCTACGACTTGTTGCGCTTCCTTCATTTGAGAGTGATATTTTTCTAAACAAAGTTCAAAAACATGCATTGAAAGACATCTGTAAAAGAAGCAAACAAATTTGTAAATAAATCTCTTACCGAGATGAAGTTTTAAATCAGCCGCTGACTGAGCACTTTCGATGGCTTTTCGTTTATGCATCTCCATTGCTTGTTGTCTTAAAGCTAATTCTTTTTCAACAGTAGCAAGTGAGTTTTGTAAAAGACGTTCTTTCTCTTCTAATTTGCGGACAACTACATTAGCAGCTTCAACTTGCGCTGTTAGCGTGGAAACTTGTTCTTTCAAAACGTCCTTCTCTTCTCTGGCTAATTTATGCAGTTGATTACTTTTAATCCGTTCTGTCATAAGTTTGAAATTCGCATCATCTTTTTCGCGCAATTGTTGAATCAATCTGGAGTTTTGTTCTTGCATATCTTCAAAAGCTTGTCCAGTTACTTCCATCTCGTTTAAAAGAGCCTCCTCTTCCTGTAACCACACATAGTTCTATTTAGCATTACCACTTGTCCATGATTTCAAGCAAAATTGATGTTCTATATCATTTACTAGGTATGTAAACTTACCTGCTTTTGAGATGCAACTTGACGTTGAAGCGTATACGCTTGTTCTTCCAACTTTTTTATTTTTATCTGTGCATCCTCATCGGCCAACTTCTTACGTTCCTCGCGTTTACTTTCCTAAAAGAAATGTATTAGTTGTTAAAAATCCATTAAATATTTTTAAAAAAATATTTGTCGAAATCATATAACAAATATATACTTGAATCTTTTTTATTTGTTGACGTAATTCTTCTAATTCTGCTCTTGTTTTTCGTTCAGCTGCCATTAACTGTACTTTATCTCTTTGTTCTTTTCCAACACCTTTATACATGTCTAATAATAATTTCATTTCTTTCATTTCATTCACAGCCTTTCTATAATTATAATAATGTGTCAATAACGGAAACAGTGCAAAAATAATAAGTTATAATTGCAGAAAGCTTTAATTTCCTCTTACTACTCTACAAGTAAAAATTATAGTTAAAAAATTATTAATACTATTGCATAAACGTACTTGAGTTGTGCTTTCAAATCCCTAACTAGTTCTGATTCCGCCATTTTCGTATCTTTGGTACGATGCGCAGGATCACGATGCTCGGTTTTAATAGTTTCTTTTTTAATATCCTTCTCGCGTTTAATATCTTTTTCTTTCTTCAGAGTTGGAGAAGTTAAGGTCAAAGAATCCGGAGTACCTTTGTTTCCATCTCCTTCTCCAACTTCAATAGTTTCCACTTCCTCTTCACCAGATTCTCTTTTAATTGAAACTCCACTTTCTTCTTTAATCTATATTAGTAAAACGATTAAAATAACTGTATTTGTAAAATCATGCTCATAGCACACGTTTTGAAAATATGAATTTATTTTATACATGTGTAGAACCAGGAAGTGAGTTTGATGCATCTTCTTCTTTGCCGCTTCCATCTGAATTATTGCCTTCTTTATTTTCTTGTGAAGTTTGTTGCCCCAATTTTGTCGTCAATTCCTCTATTTCCTTCTTTAGCTACAGTAAAATATAGATACTGGCTATTAAGATCTTGTTAACTTATCTTCTTTATGCATACTAATATAATAAAATACATACCCGTGGTATCTCTGAAGAAGCTTCTTTGTACTTCCGTTTATAACGATGAACTTCGCCTTTGAGTTGCTGATTATGATTCTGAAGAGATGTTATTAAATGTCTCATTTCTCTATTGATTGGGCCTGTCTGTTCATTTGCTGCCAAATTTTGTTCAAATTCAATCCTTAACATTTCATATTCCTTTCGTAATTGAGCTAAAACATCTTCCAATTGTATACATTCTCCACGCAATTTCTTTTGAGCCATTAATTCTTCACTCTATTTAATAAGTGTATGCAAATTAGCACACGCTTTATAAATATACATAAAATAATATAAAATACACTTGCCTCCATCATTTCAATGTGACGTAAATGTGCGTTTTTGCTAGACTGTAATTGTTGACGGGCGTCATCTAATTGAGTTTTCAGTTGCATGGATTCGTTGTATAATACGGAAAATTGCGATTGTAAGCATTTATACTCTGTCGTCTCAACAATAACTGATTCTGGAAGTTGTCGAATCTGCAAATATAAAATACTTTTCAAAATAAAATTCAAAACAATATTACATGTAATGTTAAAATAGCCCCTCCATACATTTATTTTACAATATATTTATTTGAATGCAAAGAAGTAAAACACAAGAAACAAGTAAAAGCAAGTATAATTTAAACATTTATTGCACATGACATTAATTTACATTTAATACTGTGCATTATAAAAACTATATTTACAAAAACTAAAGAACTCACATCCATTTTTAATTTTTCTACTTCTTTCAACGCATCACGATGTTGCTGATGTAATTTATCCAATTCCTGTAACCTATTATTAGCTAGTTCTCTTGTTTCTTCTAATTCTCTTTGCAAATCTTCGAGCTGTGTACAACAAAACCAAATTAACACATATTAAAAATTAGCCAAACAATTAATACAATATGAAACATATCTTACCTTTGTTTGTGAAACACTGGATGCAACTAAGGTACTTGGTTTATTACTACCCTTCTCGTCAGCGCCATGTATTTGTTGAAACGCTTTTAACTTTTCAATTGCTTCTCCAAGATGATGCTCTAATTTGTCATTGCGCGCTCGTACTTTATTTAATTCATACTGAAGGTCATCCACTTGATTGCGAAGTTCTGCAGCAAGTGTATCTTTTCCTGTTATAGTATCTTGTAATTCTGACATCTATGATGCAACAAAATTATTAATATATATTCAAATACATATGTGATATGCTAAAGTAAGTAAACATACTTTCAAGGAAATAGTGTGGTATTTTTCATGAAGCTGTATATTTATTGCTTGAAGATTTCTATTTTCCATTTGTATTTCAGCATTTGCTCTGCGAACTACTTCATCAATATTTGGTGCTTCTTCTGAAATGTAGTAACATTATCAGTTTTTACTTTAATCCAATACATCTTTTTAATGCATTAAATTAAAGTACCTCCATCAAACTCTCCTTTTAGTGCAAGAGTAATTTTTTCATTTCTTTGTGAAAGACGGTCAAATGCTTGTACAACTTTAGAAACAGCACGTTTGGACACTTGAACACGGTTTGCTAATTTGTCATCTAACTCTTCTTTGTCCCAAGAAGACAACTGCATGAGAAATGATGTTGTAGCTTCACTTTCATCTATAAATATAAATAAAAACATTACATATAAAAATATATTTAATTACACAATGACTCCATTGTTATGTCTTACTTTTATTTTCTGACTCATCAGCTGTTTCAGCATCAAATCTTTGAAGTAATACACGTATGTCCTCGTTTAACTGATTCCAATAACGGTTAACAACATTGAGTACTGCATCATCTTGCATTTGCCGTTTTTCTAATTGTTCAATTCGTTGCCTTAATTCAGCTTCTACTCTATGACGTTGTTCTAACCGCTACAAAAAAAAATATACAAACTAATGATCAGAAAACTTATTATATTCTAACAAATAAAACAAGCTGTAATAATCTAAGCATTAAAAACATATATTACATGTTAATCTAGTAATTATTACCATAGTTAAGTTATATAAAAATAATGGCATTATACTAAAACATTGTAATCAAAAACAGAAAACACAAAATAAATAGAAATTCAGAATTTTGGTTAACATTCTTTTTAATACAAAATTTCATACAAAATTTTATAAATGCATAATACACTACCAACTTACCTGAGCCAATTTTTTGTTTTGAAATTGTAAAACTTTCATATCCATTTCTTCCAAAGTTGATATAGGTCCGATTAATATCGGCTCAAATTGAACTTTTTTAATAGGCGGTTGGGAACCCGAATCCCCGCTTTCTGCAGGACGCTTTGACATTTTGTTGTAAGACTATTTAACTCTAAAAAATTAGAAGAATAAATTTTTTAGATGTAAAATATATTATATGTAATTTATTGTTGAAATTCTGAAATGTGTTATTGATCAAAGGAATCCATACCTTGTAACGTGTATTAATACCCCCCAGAAATCCTCTCCGCGAGTACCTTAAAGTTTTGATATTACTATGTCATTTTTGAACGTCTAAAACCTGTCGAAAAGAGCGCACTTTCGACAGATCTTTATATTTTATCGAAAACGATCGACAAAAAGTAGGAGCTTATAACGGAAGCCGCCATTGTGTCACAGCGTTGCATACGCGGCAAATTAAAAAATAAGGCGAAAACATCGACATCCACCATGACTATAAAATCGACATAGATACGAAACATAATCACTTAGCAGAAGATCGCGCTCGATAACATCATTTATTACTATACCGATATTTGTGACTATTTTTACATGATTTTTATATAAAACATAATTGTATCCTTTTACGTATAATATATTTCTATATTTTTTGGTTATCATCATTTTAAAAGAAACTAATTAGTAGTAGGTTACATTTCAAATTTTAACAACGTTTCTATAGAAACCACTTTTACTGATTCAGTCGTGTAGGTATAGATCAAACCGCGAATCAGCCGCTTTAAAGAAGTAGTGTTCAGTTTTTGAAGCAGATTAGAAATTTTCAAAATTTTAAATCAAAATGTCAAATAAACACGTGCCTATAGTGGTCCCCCCGCCTCCATTGAAATTTACTTTAAACGAATGGCATCTTACCAATCGTTACAGGTATGATTAATCAATTCAAATGATATTATATTAAAATATTTGTCTACCAAAGACTTAGAAATTAATTAAACTAAAAATTAAAACTTATTCGCTAGGTACCGATGTTCTGAAGCGCAACAAGAATTAGCGGAACAGCTCATTAGTGAATCGCAAAGGGTATGCGAATCGACTACTGAAAAAGTACGAAATAACAAAGAAGAAACTGACTATAGAATCAAAGAAAAAGTAGAGGATATCGAGTTTCGCAAAAAAGAATTATTACGCATAAGAAAGGAAGTCCTTCTTGAAACTGATGCTCTACTGATATACAAGGAACGTATCATGGACGCTTTATCGTCCGTAAAGAGAAATGCTCTAGTTATTTGCGAAAAATGTCTTATTTTTAGGTCCGTCTTGCATGAAGAACGTAAAATAAGATTAAAATATTAAAAGAAAAAATTATTCGATATATATAAAAGTTAATGTATACATATCATTAATTACCGACATTTTATTACAGAGAGCATAGATTAGGAATTGACTTAGTTCGCGACGACGTTGAGAAAGAATTGTTGAAAGAATGCGAGGTGATTAAGGGTGCTGAAAATCTATTGATGCGAATTTTAGAACAAACCCAGGAACAAATACGGCGGTTAAAAGCGACGCTTTATTATATGGACCATGAGTTAGAAGATAAGGACAATAATTTACGTATTGACAGACACAATCTAACTTTGAAAGAGAATAGCTTAAATTTAAGTATTTATCATGGCACTTCACGACTCGACCCATCGCAAGTATCACTTTAATTTCTTGTTTAATATTATATTACGATTACTATACTGTAATGTATGTTTTTATTTATGAAGAACTATAGAGTTGAATGAATGGGAAATGCAAACGAATAACAATATCATTGCCGCTTCGAAGGAAGTGAACAGCGCTAGACCAATGCGGTGTTATATTGATACGGCTATTAGGCAGGTAGTCGACGATTTAAACGAGCAAAAGAATATTACCGATGATGCTTTTAGACGACGCATTGAAGAAACAAAGGAAACTAAAATAAAGTTGGAATTACAGCATTCTGAGGTTTTATGGTTACAATTTTATGGTTACAATTGGTATAATTATGGTATAAAGAGTGAAGATGATTGAATAAAAAAATTGTATTGTATGCACATATGTAGATAATGCGACAAGCAAACGAAATGACACAGAATATCACACGCATAGAAAAATCAATCGCGGAAAAGGAAAGATATTTAGCCTTAGCGCATACGAGACTTGGAAACCGCTGTCAACGGCCTGGTTTAGAACTTACGAGAGATCTAGTTGAAATTAACCTTGTTAAAGAAGTATACGATTTGCGTGAAGTTGTATCAAAATTACAAGCAACTTTATTCGAGGTTTAATAATACCGTTATCCATTTGTATTTTTTTTACTTAGTTCTAATCGTACGGTTATTTATTAACGATTATTTTTATAGGCTCAGGCATCACTGCGTTATTTACTGAAAACTCAAATTCAAATAGAAGAAGATATCAATGTTAAAATGAACACGTTAAAAATCGACGAAGTCGATTGTATGACACTTCGTCAAACTATGGATTATCATGCATATTAAATTTATTCAAGAATTAAGTATCCTACTCTACATTTTGTATGAAATAAATATATCATGATTGAATCCCAAAAAAATATAAAGTGTATTATCTATGTATACACTAACTTTATATAAACGACTTGAATATAAATATGTACTCGATTGTAATTCCCGCAATTTCAGTAGCGCCATCAACTTACTTTAGTTTAAATCGATAATGTCGCATGTGACACGAAAATGGTAAGGGGGATGGAAGTTTACATTGCATGTTAGTTCTATTTTATGTTTTATCTGTGATTCTATCTTAACTTAAGTGTGAACAAGTGTGAAGTGCGCACTGTGAACTGTAGCTTCTATCAAGAACAAGAACATCAAAAAGCTACTGACGTGATGTTAAGTCAGTAGCGACAATACGATGACAGATAGAGAGTGAAGAAGTGTTTTGCTGCATTATAGAATCGCATGTACACATTTGTTCTATAATTTCATTTGATCACAAAGGTATAAATTGTAAGAAATGGCATGTGACGCAATGACATCATTACCTGAAGAGATTGTCGTGTATATTTTGGAAGATAAACGGCTTAACTTCTTGGATGTGATTAATTTCAGTTTGTCATGCAAACACTTGCACAAAATTGTCAACGACAGTAACAAACTTTGGAAGAATAAATTTTTTCAAAGGTATCTATTTAATTATTTAAAATATCAAAAGTTAAACATAGCTGAATATAACTGATGGTAATTGTTTGTTTATTAAAAATATTACATGATTTTTAGCACTTTGCCAATTAAATAAAATTTTTGTTTATGATAAGGCTATGATTAAATGACGTAAATTGCTACTTTACAAGGTAGTATAAATATCTTTAATATATACTGTTATAACCTTCAGTTGTAATTACTATAAACGTAGATAGCTACCTTTTTAAATGGTGTAAAAACATGCTCTGCATATTAGTTAGTTATGACTTTAATTACTTTTACATTGAATCTTTTGCAAAGTCTAGTTTCAATGTACTTTAATATCTAAATATATTTAAAAAGAAATTAGTGACTTAAAAATATAAAGAATATTACTTTATATTGAAAAAAAAATTAAACAATTTTGTTCTTGAAACAGATGGCCACTTCTAAAAGAAGCATATCAAGAAAACAAAAAATTAGAGAATCAACAATTGATTTGGAAAGAAGAAATAAAAGTTAGTCTAAATACCAGGAAGAAGTTAATGTATCATTTATCTATGATGTCCAGTAAACATTATTGGAAGCAGGAATTATCTGACATTGAATTTAAAGAGTTTGTTCCTTTATTTCGCCCAGAAGAAGGTGCTCATCCATTAGGCTATTATTATCTTATGGATGAACTCATGAATTTGATCAAATATCCTGCTAAGTAAGTATATTTGAAGTGATTTAAAGCATTAAATATTACTTTTGTTGTTATATATTCTTTTTAGAGCAAGCAATTTAACACATAGATATTATGCTCTTAAAGTTATTCGATATTTGAAACAAACTCACTTAAAAAATGAGTGGCAGAAATTTATATCTTTACCAAGAAATGAGCAAACGTTAGAACGTGGTGCAACTATTGTAGCACAGTGGAGCCAGCCTGAAAAGGATTTGTCATACTCATCAATATCATCGGCTTTAGATAATATTGCGGAGCAAACCAAAGAACTACTCAAAGAGCAATATCCAAGTCATACTATATTTTCAACTCCAGCAGAACAATTTAATTATTGGAAGAATCATATTATAGATGACAATCAGTGGAGCATTTCAGAAACAAAACAAGTAACAGATGCACTTTGTGAAGTATTATTCAAAAAATTAGGATTTTATGGAAATAGTGAGATGTACTATTTATTAGAAACATCATTTATAGATTGTGTAAGTTAACATAGATTAAGATAATAAAATTTAGTCATTTTTGAATATCATATTTATTGATAAATAATAATATGGATTTTTATAGGTTTTAGAAGAAAAACGTGGAATTCCTATAACTTTAGCAATAGTGTTTGAAAGTGTTGCTCGAAGACTTGGTATACGTTGTGAACCTGTTAGTTTCCCATCACATTTTTTGTTACGATGGAAGGAAACATAGTAAGTTAATAGTTCTATTTTCATGTCAATTTAATTCCCATGCATAAACATTTCAATATCTTTTTATTTATTTTAGTGGCCCAAATGCAAGGAATACAGAAAACTTTTATATTGATGTTTTTAATGGTGGCGAATTTCTAACTAAGAGAGATTGTCCTAGAATTGGTGTTTCTAGATGCCCAATAGAAAAATACAATATCCATGAACCAGCAACTGCTGTAGAGGTTTGTACCTCTACATTCTGTGAATGACAAATTGCTGTCTGTTATTTACGTTTGCATTTATTATTCGACATAACTTGTAACAGGTGATAACGCGAATGGCAAGCAATATAGAAATAGCTGCTAGACAACATACTCGTATAAATAGGAGAACTGCAAGACTTCGTTCGGCTCTTGAACTTCGATACATGATAGAACCAAGTGATGCAGATATAATTTTGCAGTTAGGTCGTATATATCTGTTACAGCATATGGATTTAACTGAATTAGTAAAAATATTAGAGAACATGCAAAAGGTATTTTATAAAGTTTTAACGATGTATTGTAAAATATTGCATCGCATTAGAATAAAAATCTTATTAAAACTTTATAGGATTTAGAATTGACATCAAGAGGACAAGCAAGTATTATTTCACAGACATTTAAAACACTTCAGGAATATCAAAAAAATTTACAATTGAAGGTAGGAATAGCAATAACATTGTTATATTTACTTGCTAAGTTACTTGAAGCATTTTAGTAACGTCATTACATATATTTTAGAAAGAAATAGAACCCAAGGAAAGAGTACCAGAAGTAAAATACGCGATAGGGCTAATAATGGAGCATAAAATACTTAGATACTTGTGTGTAATAACAGGATGGGATACACGTTGTATGGCATCTACAGAGTGGATGAATGAAATGAATGTAGATGAACTAACTCACGGTGCAGATCAACCGTTTTATAATGTTTTTGTAAATGATGGATCGTGTCATTATGTAGCCCAAGGTATTGTCGATTCTTTTACTGTTAATTTTATAAAATAAGGAAAAGGATATCTTCTAAAATATTCTGATTTATTATTAGAAAATTTGCAACTAGCCTCGAATCCGGATTGGATAAGTCATCATGCAATTGGAAGGTATTTTTGCAAATTTAATAATACTCATTATGTACCAAATGAAGAAAAAGCGAGTGAGTATCCAGGCGATGAAAAAGTTCGCGATGAATTACTTGCTGCTCACATGCAAAGTAATGTGTAACATTAATAATTTATTTTTCTAACTGAAATATAAGATAATAATTATTCTTTCTCCACTACATATTCCATGCATACTGTTAGAAATCATATTTCTACAAAAAAGAACAAAAGTTTTGTTTTTTATAAAAACATTAACAATTTTACTTTTTTTTTAATATTATGAATAGAATTTGCTTAGATACTTTTAGTAAGTTTTATACACTTATTGTAAATAGGAGAATCAGAGAGTGCAAAATTTTCTTTTTTTAATACTGAATTAGATGTAAAATTGTATATACGAAAAACTTAGTAAGTTATATACATATGTAAACATACGAATTTTGGATTATGTAATATCATTAAATATGTAAATGCATTCATACTATTGCTTAGCGATAACACTTATCTTCTATTAGTGCTGCACGAAGATCCGAAAAATATACAATAACTTTTAACTCTTAAATCAATTCGTATGTGATATAAATATGTATTAAACGTACTGTTACTTATAATAAGAGTAAAAAGTAATTTATGTTTTTACAATACTTTGTTAAGTACTATGCAAATTAAATAAACATCAGTTGCTGAGCTACAAATAGTAATTAAATTGTACTTTTCGATACAGTGTCGAAATATGTAAATTATTAACGAGTAATGTACAACGTGATTTGAAATAGTGTTAAAGTTAATTAAGATTTAAGTGTATAACGGATAGAACGATAAAGGATATTTACTTAGTTGTGCACTTTATTTTATTTTTCTGTCATGGGCTGTGCTCATTTTATGTAGGTATATTTGCAATCAACCACATAAGAACAATACAAAATTTGTTGTCACTATACTTGTAATACCATAACCATTGAAAAAATAAAACATTGAGTATTTAGATACTATACAATATATTAATATTTTAGTCTAAATAAACTTGATTTTTTTTGAAAGTGTAATATACACGCATATAATAAATAATGATAAATAATGTAAATTGAACTACTTAATATGGAATGATATTTATCATATTTTCTTTCGTGTCTGCTTTTTAAGCTGAAAGAAGAATTAATTTGTTACTAATATCCAGTTACAGCTAGAATATGTTGTTTCATAGCAAGTACGGTATTATTTTTTCAACATTAATAAGTACATGTAATATTTTGTGTTCATCAATAAAAATTAGTACCTGCTATAAAACGCATTGGAGTTACTCGAACATTACACTTACCATGTTATTAGATTTAGAAATGAAGTCTAATTTTTAATATTTTTACTACTTTTCTATCGTCTTTAATAATATTAATGTATAGATAAATAAAAATCACAGTATATTTGTAATGTTAAATACAACGGATGTAATTTAAAAGGGATTTCAAGAATTAGTTTCTTCTAATGACCTGTAATAACGATAATTTAGTTTTAACTTTATGAGAACCACATATTGTTATACAGTAATACAATACATACACATATATTAAAATTGACTTACTTTTCGGCAGTGCATTTATTGGAAGTATCATTAGAAGACATCTGCATGGTAGCCTCTAAAATGTTCTTCTGACCTGAAATTTTTTTAAACATTTTATAATCTCATATAATTGTTATAAAAATGGCTACACTTACTATGCTTGTGCTGATATAGTGCAGGAGCCCAGCTATAATTGTTGGGACTGGGTATAGCATCTGTTGCATTACTTGTAGACGACGATGGAACATCCGGTCCTAACGAAAGGGCAGTAGATTTAATATTTGTAACAGTGCAACCGCTATTTTTTCCATCGGATGAAATATTTTTCCTGCATATAAAAATAGTATTAAATTATATTGTAAATTTAGTTATATTTGTATATTAAGAAAAATTTGTACCTTAATTTATTAAAACAGCTGGCAGTGTCTTTCTGAGATATTGGAGATAATTGAATAGTTTCAAGTAATTGTTCGAATTCAAATATCTTACTATTTTCGTTATTTACAATACTAACGTTACTGGACGACGACGGCGAAGACTGTCTCCGCGACAATAAATGTTTTGATACAATTTTGTTGCTGTCCAACACTACTAAAGAAGTAATAACGCGTGTTATTATACGTGCATTATATAGATATTAGTTACTAATGTCAGTTTCTATTTACCACTTGGCACTATCAAATCTGATCTAGTAGTTTCTACTTCGTGATTCATCTTATTAGCTACAGATATTTTTGGAAGATCTTTTTCGCAGTCTATTGAATTTGAGCGAGTCGCAGGTTCAGATCTTGTCTGACTCCCGCAAGCTATTAATCCGGAAACATCTTGTTGACAAATGTTAGATAATTGACTTAGTTTGGATCTACCATTGCACATCATTTGAGGTTGGCAAAGGTGCGAAGGACACGTTGATCGTTTATCAGAAAATTGTTCGTTGCACACTGAATCAAGTTCACGATGCTTGTGTGAAAATGTTGATGATCCATGAGTTGGCAGTGTAGCATTACAGTGTAAAGGGCTGGAATTATGATGTAAATTTGTCAAAGATGCCCGTGCATCACAAGTATCATCCACATGTTGGTTATTAAAGCACAAAGGAGGCCAGGCAGAATTCCGATCTTGCATTTCGAATAAATGTAGTAGCATAATTTCATCTTCTAAACTATCATTGCCGCGCAATCTACAATGGCAAATAAAATTATGTCTATTATACTAAACAATCTAAAAAAATTATCTGTTGTTTCTATAGTTAGTTACGTAGATAACTTAATGTTAAAACAGACCTGCAAGTGTCTCCTGTACTATCTCGATTACTTTGTTGCTTTGTGCGCTGTTTATTCTGAATCCACAGTGTTAATGATTCTGCAACTTCTACATCATTCTCACCTACAAATATACAGTAATTGTTATTATACATGGAAACATTTAAAAATATGAACTAAAATTGTGGACAATTATTAAAAATTATGTACTGTAATTAACGAAATATCTCATTTTGACAAATGCAAAGTTACTTAAGACGTAATTAAATTATTCAATTAAAATTTGTCTATAAGACCGACTATTACAGTACATTCACGGGAATATTTATTTTTTATTATAAAACCAAACGCAGTGAGAGAGAGATTCATTTGAAAGAAACAGAAAATTTCTTATGAAATTGTTGGAAAGTGATCAAGAGTATGGGGAGTCGAATTTTCTTTCACAAAATCTTCGTCTGGTTTCTCATTCGTGGGTTTGTCATTTTCGGCACCTTTATCTAACTTGTTTTCTCTTTGTCTGATTCTCTGTACATCCCCTACAGAACCTCTGTTTGAACTTGCGCCTAATTCAGCAATATTAGTGATATTACTATGTTAAATATTCTAGTATAAAATATTAAATCTAATAGAGTTGCGAAAAATAAAATACTTTTAATATAGCTTGTTTGTATCATACCTGACATAGTTTCATCGTCTACATCGTTTTCATCGTTAGAATTATCATCTAAAAGTGTTAAATGCGGTTCATTATGTTCGCATTCATCCAAATATATATCGTGTTCGCTTAATTCCTATAATAATTATATAAACATTTTATAAAATGTTATAAATTATTATCATTTATTATTATTTTAAAAAATCTTACTCCACTATCACTACTGCTGCTACTAGATAAAAGATTCAATGGTTGTTGATTAAGTACTGTCGGAGACGAATAAGACGGGGATGGAGAGTGGGCATCGGTTGCCGGACAATCTCCAGATGAACCATCATTTGTACTGTGTAAATTGGGCGACTCAGCTTCGACGACGCTTAAATTATTTATTCTATGTTGCTTTAAACTTGTTTTAGATGAAATGGACGATAATGTTGAAGTGGAGCCAAGAGGACGCATATTAGAGAGTTCTCCTATTTCACACATAGGCATTAGTTGATCACCCACTAAGGCGTTGTTATTACTTCCTCCAGGAAGCACATTCTGCACTGATCTACTACAAGAAAGAAATTGAAATATTATTTAATACATGATAAAAATTGTTGCATTACTGTTTGTTGTATAAACTAGTTTACCTTGTACATGTACCGTTTGGATATGTTTCAACAGAACGGGTAGTGTTAGTATTGACTAAAGGATCTCCAGCAGCTTGTGATTGTTGTTGCATCATCACAGGTGCTATGTTTGACGCAGATCCACATAATGTGGCTCCACTAGGTACTCTGGTTGCTGCCATTGCATTTCGTGATATTTCTATTGCTAGCCTCTATAAAAAAAGAAATAAGTTATTAGCAATTAACATCTATACTTGGTACTAGGTATATGACATCATTACCTCTTTGAGTTCATTGATTTGAGTAGCATATTGATTTTGAACGGTAATTAATTGACTAATATACCATTGTTGGTCTCTGCAACGTTGATAGAACGTCGGTGGACGTACCTGAAACCTAATATTCATCTTCATATTATAACTTATATAATAGTAGGATAAAAAATAAATATATTAAGTTACATATTTTATTAGAATGTTACAATTTAAGAATTTTTAACATACCTTAATATAAGAGTATCCAATTCTGTATTTAAATATCCTTCAGTTGCAAGTAAATCTAATCTAAAAAATCTATTATAACCCCAACATTCACCGATTTCAAAGTCAGAAGCAAATTCTCGTACGATGTTCTTACTTGTATCACGAGATCCTTGATGTATCATTTCAACTCGATATTCGTATCTGAAAAAGATTAAGATGCGCAAATAAACTAATTTAAGAATAAGAAAATTTAATTCTAAAAATTGAAGATGAAGTTATATGTTCACACGTACTTTGATGTTTCTGGCAAACCAGCACTTAATTCTAAAAAAACCGATAAATAATTTCCACGTACAACACCATTTCCATCAGGATATACTTTCAATCTCCAACACAATCCATTAACATGCAAGGGTGCAGAATATACTGGATCTGCTTTTAATTGCAGTTGTGTAAAATTTTGCATTGCAAATGTAGCACTATCATATCCTGGTACAATTTCACTGTAACAATAAATAAAGTATAAATGTATAAGTATAATATTTTATAAATAAATGTCATATCGTGAATTAATGTATGAAAAATCTTATACCTGTGAAAATCAGCTGGTACAGGGGCAGTGACAAAACTTGTCATTGGTTTTTTTCGTACTTGATGTATCATCCTTGAAAGTTCTGAACTTTTGATTATAAGTTCAGAACGAGTACATGTATGTAACTGATGTTCCACTTCTTGCAATAAAGCTTCTAACTGTTCTGTTTCTAATGTTAAAGAATTCTTTTGACCCATTAATGTTAATAATTTAGCTTTCAGCTGAGAATCCAAACGTGCTATTATCAATTCTACAGCACCTCTAATTTCTCTGACCCTTTCATCCTTTGCAGCTCTTACTGATTCAACATTACGTTCCTAATGAAAAATTAAATGTGACAATTGCAACTTCAAAATATATTCTGTAAATGTACACATACCACTTCTTGTACTAGGCTAATCAATTCCATTAACCTTCTTTTCAACTGCCCAACTTCTGCTTTTATTTGTGTAACATGTTGTTCATATACTTCTTCTAATGGCTTAAAAGTGTGCCCTGAATGGGTACCACCCCACAAAGCACACTGATGACATATACATCTACGACAGGTCCAACAATAAACAGATAGCTTTTCATGATGTACGGTACACCTGTTTCAGACATGTATAAATGTTAATAACATGAATAAATAAATTACAATTTTGACAGTATAAAATAAAAATAAAATACCTATCCCTATTTGAGTCATCATGTCTAGAGTTTGAGATACCAACAGCTTGAAGAGTATCCAGCTGTTGTGTCACTTCTTCAACCCATCGACAATTTACTAACTCATGCAAATGTAAAGAAGCTCTACAATGAGGACATTGAGAGCGTTGTTCTGTTAGCCACCGTCTAATACATGTGTAACAACATAATTTACTGCAATGAGGACAAAGATGTGCATCTCTCAGCTTCTCCATACAAATGAAACATCGGAAGACTTCTGCCAATGTCTATAATAAAGATATGTATTTATAATAAATATAACAAGAATGTACATTAACTTTCATACATTAAAAAATAAAATAGCTAAGATGAAATTATTTAGAGGGCATTAGAATTATACAAACCTCCACACTGTGATCGTCCGAATTTTTTGAATTAATTGATGTTTCTCTACTAGCCATCATGTATATCATTTATTAACAAAAGTAGTTACTGGGATATTATTGATTGTTACATGTATCCTTAACTGTAAAAACTATTCAAATCTTCGGCATTTCATGTCGAATAGTTCATTAAACTACATAACCGATTTAATAAAACATTATCTTAAAAATGAGTCGAGTATTGATCATTGTTGTTTATTAATTAATTAAACATACACAAAATGCTTTCCAAGTACTCATAAAAATTTTCAGAGGAGAATTCGATATTGTTATAGGTCGTGATTCGCCATGAAGTAACATATTTTACGATACGCAGTGCAGGAAACATCTAATTTTCGTTGAGCTGTTTTTGAAATTATATAAAGACATGCAATTTATAATATTAAGTTACTTCTTTTTTATCTTGTACATACATATAATAAACTGCAGAATACAAAATAATGTAGAAAACATATATACCTGTATAAATATGATCAAGGTATATTTTTTTTTTAATTAAAAATAAATCATATCGAAACAAAAATTTGACTTTGAAATTTCATTTTTATTAATACCTATAAATTTAGTAATAAATATCACGGTAAATAATGTTATAATTTTAAACAATAAGTAAAAAGAATACATTTCAAAAGCATAATATACATTATCCACTGTGTATTATTCATGGTTATAAGTATACAACCATGAAATGAAAATAAGGCGTAGAGGGGCACCACACTGTGGTGAAAGGCCTTCTGAACAGTGTTGGGCAGTCCCAGTGTATGCGCAGTAAGCTATCCGTAGAAGTCCTCAGTAGCGTATACACTTTGATGAAATATAAGGTATCATTAGCCCCTAGTGAGGGAAAAAAAAATCTGAAGAAAATTGCAGGAAAGAGAATAAAAGGGTTAAATAATACTACAGATTATATATAATAAAAGTAATAGTAATTTATTTATGATTACTATTATTTTTTACGTTTGCAGCCGATTTGTTATATGAAAACCAATATTTGTTGCAAGAGCAAAGGAAAAAGATACCGCTCGATTTTTATCGGATCTATGCATGTTAACAAAATAAAATCCATGTATTTCTTTGTTATTGTTTCTCTGATATTATAATTTTCACACGTATGAAATAAAGTTATTCAAAGAGGTCCTTCCAAGTCGTTTTTCTTAAATAATAAATTCATTTAGCGTTTTAAAAGTTATTGTGCTTTTGTGTGATTTTCAATATAATAATCTCCCATATTCCATCATATTATTCCCATTATATTATATTATATAATTCACGACATATATATATAGTTGTATAGTTTTATACAGTCATATATATAACTACTTATATTACTACATATATTACTGCGCATATTACTACTTTTATCATCATTATCCTTATCATTCTTATTATTATCAATATTATTACGCATATTACGACTACTATCATCGCAGGCACTGTAATTATTCTTACTACGCTTATTGTTATCAATATTATTACGCATATTACTACTTTTATCATCAGTATCCATGTTATTCTTATTATTATCAATATTATTACCCATATGACGACTATTATCATCGCTGGAACAGTAATTATCCTTACTACTCATATTATTATCAATATTATTACGCATATCACTACTTTTATTAACATTATCCTTATTATTTATATTATTATCAATATTATTACGCATATTACGACTACTATCATCGCTGGAACCGTAATTATCCTTACTACTCTTATTATTATCAATATTATTACACGTATTACTACTTTTATCATCATTATCCTTATTATTCTTATTATTATCAATATTATTACGCATATCACGACTATTATCATCGCTGGAACAGTAATTATCCCTACTACCCTTGTTATTTTCAATATTATTACGTATATTACGACTATTATCATCGCTGGAACAGTAATTATCCTTACTACTGTTATTTTTATCAATATTATTACGCATATTACTACTTTTATCATCATTATCCTTATTATTCTTATTATTATCAATACTATTACGCATATCACGACTATTATCATCGCTGGAACAGTAATTATCCCTACTACCCTTGTTATTTTCAATATTATTACGTATATTACGACTATTATCATCGCTGGAACAGTAATTATCCTTACTACTGTTATTTTTATCAATATTATTACGCATATTACTACTTTTATCATCATTATCCTTATTATTCTTATTATTATCAATACTATTACGCATATCACGACTATTATCATCGCTGGAACCGTAATTATCCTTACTACTCTTATTATTATCAATATTATTACACGTATTACTACTTTTATCAACATTATCCTTATTATTTATATTATTATCAATATTATTACGCATATTACTACTTTTATTATCATTATCCCTATTATTCTTATTATTATCAATATTATTACGCATATCACGACTATTATCATCGCTAGAACAGTAATTATCCTTACTACTCTTATTATTATCAACATTATTACGTATATTACGACTATTATCAACATTATCGTTATTATTTATATTATTATCAATATTATTACGCATATCACGACTATTATCATCGCTAGAACAGTAATTATCCTTACTACTCTTATTATTATCAATATTATTACGTATATTACGACTATTATCATCGCTGGAACTGTAATTATCCTTCCTATTCTTATTATTACCGATATTATTACGCATATTACTACTTTTGTCGAATTATGTCAGGCCCACGGTTAGGTTAGATTAGGTTTCGTCAGGCCCTAAGGTTAGGTCAGGGCCTAAGGTTAGGTTATATTAGGTTAGGTCTGTGCCCAAGGTTAGGTTATATTAGGTTAGGTCTGGGCCTAAGGTTAGGTTATATTAGGTTAGGTCTGGGCCTAAGGTTAGGTTATATTAGGTTAGGTCTGGGTACCTAACCTACCTAACCTACCCTGACCTAACCTGATCTGACCTAACCTTAGGCCCGGACCTAACCTAATCCAACCTAACCGGTTAGGTTGGAAAAGGTTAGGTCTGACCCTAGGGTTAGGTTATATTAGGTTAGGTCTGGGTACCTAACCTACCTAACCCACCCTGACCTAACCTAATACAACCTAACCCTAGGGTCCGACCTAACCTTTTCCAACCTAACCGGTTAGGTTGGATTAGGTTAGGTCTGGGCCTAAGGTTAGGTCAGATCAGGTTAGGTCAGGGTAGGTTAGGTAGGTTAGGTACCCAGACCTAACCTAATATAACCTAACCCTAGGGTGCGACCTAACCTTTTCCAACCTAACCGGTTAGGTTGGATTAGGTTAGGTCTGGGCCTAAGGTTAGGTCAGATCAGGTTAGGTCAGGGTAGGTTAGGTAGGTTAGGTACCCAGACCTAACCTAATATAACCTAACCCTAGGGTCCGACCTAACCTTTTCCAACCTAACCGGTTAGGTTGGATTAGGTTAGGTCTGGGCCTAAGGTTAGGTCAGATCAGGTTAGGTCAGGGTAGGTTAGGTAGGTTAGGTACCCAGACCTAACCTAATATAACCTAACCCTAGGGTCCGACCTAACCTTTTCCAACCTAACCGGTTAGGTTGGATTAGGTTAGGTCTGGGCCTAAGGTTAGGTCAGATCAGGTTAGGTCAGGGTAGGTTAGGTAGGTTAGGTACCCAGACCTAACCTAATATAACCTAACCCTAGGGTCCGACCTAACCTTTTCCAACCTAACCGGTTAGGTTGGATTAGGTTAGGTCTGGGCCTAAGGTTAGGTCAGATCAGGTTAGGTCAGGGTAGGTTAGGTAGGTTAGGTACCCAGACCTAACCTAATATAACCTAACCCTAGGGTCCGACCTAACCTTTTCCAACCTAACCGGTTAGGTTGGATTAGGTTAGGTCTGGGCCTAAGGTTAGGTCAGATCAGGTTAGGTCAGGGTAGGTTAGGTAGGTTAGGTACCCAGACCTAACCTAATATAACCTAACCCTAGGGTCCGACCTAACCTTTTCCAACCTAACCGGTTAGGTTGGATTAGGTTAGGTCTGGGCCTAAGGTTAGGTCAGATCAGGTTAGGTCAGGGTAGGTTAGGTAGGTTAGGTACCCAGACCTAACCTAATATAACCTAACCCTAGGGTCCGACCTAACCTTTTCCAACCTAACCGGTTAGGTTGGATTAGGTTAGGTCTGGGCCTAAGGTTAGGTCAGATCAGGTTAGGTCAGGGTAGGTTAGGTAGGTTAGGTACCCAGACCTAACCTAATACAACCTAACCCTAGGGTCCGACCTAACCTTTTCCAACCTAACCGGTTAGGTTGGATTAGGTTAGGTCTGGGCCTAAGGTTAGGTCAGATCAGGTTAGGTCAGGGTAGGTTAGGTAGGTTAGGTACCCAGACCTAACCTAATATAACCTAACCTTGGGCCCAGACCTAACCCAATATAACCTAACCTTGGGCCCAGACCTAACCTAATATAACCTAACCTTAGGCCCAGACCTAACCTAATATAACCTAACCTTGGGCCCAGACCTAACCTAATATAACCTAACCTTGGGGCCAGACCTAACCTAATATAACCTAACCTTGGGGCCAGACCTAACCTAATATAACCTAACCTTGGGGCCAGACCTAACCTAATATAACCTAACCTTGGGGCCAGACCTAACCTAATATAACCTAACCTTGGGGCCCGACCTAACCTAATATAACCTAACCTTGGGGCCAGACCTAACCTAATATAACCTAACCTTGGGGCCAGACCTAACCTAATATAACCTAACCTTGGGCCTAGACCTAACCTATTCTTGCCTAACCTTGGGGCTAGACCTAACCTAATATAACTTAAACTTAAACTTAAACTTGGGTCCTGACTGATAGTACTAACAGTAGTAAGGATACTAATTATAGTTCCGTCCATTGTAATACGAGTAATAAGGATTATTTATATTAAAAATAGATTATTACTATGAACAATAGTTATAACGATAATAGAAGTAGCATTGCTGGTAGTGATATAGGTTAAATTGATAATAATAAGAGCGATTAGGATGATAATAATAGTTCTAACTATTATAACAATAGTTATATGGGTAATAATATAGGTTATATTGATAATGACAAGAGCAGTAAAGATAATTATGGTTCCAGCGACGATAATAGTCGTGATATGCGTAATAGTATTGATAATAATAAGAGTAATAAGGATAATGATGATAAAAGTAGTAATATGCGTAATAATATTGATAATAATAAGAGTAGTAAGGATAATTACAGTTCCAGCGATGATAATAGTCGTAATATGGGTAATAATATTAATAGTAGTAAGAATAATAAGGATAATTACAGTTCCAGCGATGATAATAGTCGTGATATGCGTAATAGTATTGATAATAATAAGAATAATAAGGATAATGATGATAAAAGTAGTAATATGCGTAATAATATTGATAAAAATAACAGTAGTAAGGATAATTACAGTTCCAGCGATGATAATAGTCGTAATATACGTAATAATATTGAAAATAACAAGGGTAGTAGGGATAATTACTGTTCCAGCGATGATAATAGTCGTGATATGCGTAATAATATTGATAATAATAAGAATAATAGGGATAATGATAATAAAAGTAGTAATATGCGTAATAATATTGATAATAATATATATAATAAGGATAATGTTGATAAAAGTAGTAATACGTGTAATAATATTGATAATAATAAGAGTAGTAAGGAAAATTACGGTTCCAGCGATGATAATAGTCGTGATATGCGCAATAGTATTGATAATAATAAGAATAATAAGGATAATGATGATAAAAGTAGTAATATGCGTAATAATATTGATAAAAATAACAGTAGTAAGGATAATTACAGTTCCAGCGATGATAATAGCCGTAATATACGTAATAATATTGAAAACAACAAGGGTAGTAGGGATAATTACTGTTCCAGCGATGATAATAGTCGTGATATGCGTAATAATATTGATAATAATAAGAATAATAGGGATAATGATAATAAAAGTAGTAATATGCGTAATAATATTGACAATAATATATATAATAAGGATAATGTTGATAAAAGTAGTAATACGTGTAATAATATTGATAATAATAAGAGTAGTAAGGAAAATTACGGTTCCAGCGATGATAATAGTCGTGATATGCGCAATAGTATTGATAATAATAAGAATAATAAGGATAATGATGATAAAAGTAGTAATATGCGTAATAATATTGATAAAAATAACAGTAGTAAGGATAATTACAGTTCCAGCGATGATAATAGTCGTAATATACGTCATAATATTGAAAATAATAAGGGTAGTAGGGATAATTACTGTTCCAGCGACGATAATAGTCGTGATATGCGTAATAATATTGACAATACAAGAATAATAAGGATAATGATGATAAAAGTAGTAATATGCGTAATAATATTGATAATAATAAGAGTAGTAAAGATAATTACAGTTCAAGCGATGATAATAGTCGTAATATGGGTAATAATATTAATAATAATAAGAATAATAAGCATAATAATAATAGTTGTAACGATAGTAAAAGTAGTAATATGGGTAGTGATGTCGGTCAAATTGATAATAATAAGAGTAGTAAGGATAATAATTATATTTCCACGATAATAGTAATAGTAACATGGGGAATGATATATGTTAGGTCTCCAGACCTAACCTGATACAACCTTACCTTAGTCCCTGTCCTAACATGATCCGAACTAACCTTAGATCCTGACCTAACCTTGGATCCTGACCTAACCGTATATAACCTTACCGTAAGCAAGACCTAACCTGTTGATTGTCTGTTATGTTTAAGAATGTAATGGAAAGGATTGTAAATAAGTACATGATTTCTTTTGTTTATTTATTGTAACTTCATAAATACATACTATTTGCAAATATATTTTATACAATTTTTAATTTATGCAAGTCTTTATTGGTTTAATTCTTTGTCGAAGATGGAGGCAGATTGTGTGTATATTCAATTTTGGAACTGAAAAATAAAAGCATTTATAATAACATATTTATTGTTGTTGCACGATTTAATAATATTGTTACGTGAAGGTTAGATCATTAGTAACCAGAAAATGTTAATTATAATAATAATAAATTGAATAACTATTTATAATGTACAATTGTTGTGACTAAATGTATGTGTAATATTAAAAAATAGGACTTACGTTGATTAAATGGAACGCCGAGATGTTTCCTCCACTTCAATGCTGTAAAGACTAACTCGTCGGTCTGATAGCATGTCTTAAACTACTTTTAAGTAGCGCGCCGATCAGTGTTTGGCAGTCCCAGCGCATGCGCAGTAAGCTATCCGTAGAAGTCCTCAGTAGCGTATACACTTTGATGAAATATAAGGTATCATTAGGCCCTAGCGAGGAAAAAAAAAATCTGAAGAAAATTGCAGGAAAGAGAATAAAAGGGTTAAATAAGACAACAGATTATATATAATAAAAGTAATTTTAAATTTATTTATGATTATTATTATTTTTTACGTTTGCAGCCGATTTGTTATATGAATACCAATATTTGTTGCAAGAGCAAAGGGAAAAGATACCGCTCGATTTTTATCGGATCTATACATATAATAAATAGTGTTATTTTAAATATAATAATCTCCCATATTCCATCATATTATTCCCATTATATTATATTATATAATTCACGATATATATATATATATATAGTTGAATAGTTTTATACAGTCATATATATAACTAACCTAACCCAGCCTAATGTAATCTAACACAACCTATACATTCATAGTTTACAGTGCAATTATAAGAATTTTTGAAAAGTTATGTAGGTTCATAAAGGTGCCCTCATCAGTTACCATTGCGTATACCGGCTAGGTACGGCATTGGCAGCAAGCTGTGACGTCAGCTGACGCATGCGCATAAAGCTCTCGCCTGAGATAAAATCTCATGACTGCCCAACACTGCTTCTGAAATCAGCTGAGATTCGCAAAAATTCTGTGGGATTTTTGCATACTTCTGTGGAATATTTATGCGATAACTTATTTGTATAAGATATTCGCAGGGTAACTTATTCCTTGGGATGAGTTGTCTACTTGAATTAAATTTTATTAAATTGAATGAAGATGATAAATACCATAGAAGTCGAACACAAGTAATTTGGAAGAATAATTAATTATATAAAAAATATTAAATATTAAAATTAAAAACAAGGTTATCAATAATCAAGTTAATTAGAGAGTTTACTAAGAGAAGTAAAATGGAAGAATTATCCAAGAAGTAAAGATAACAAACACAATAATGGCAGTAAAATTAACGGACTGGAAAACTAAATAAAAAATTGCTGACAGAAAAGATAATGATATTCGCCAGAGATAAATACGGAGAAAAATAAATATAGACCAGAAATATTATATGATAATATAATTTGATAAATTAATATGGGACATGCTAGAAATTAATTAACTGGTTAGTATTAAATTTACAATAACTAATTAATTGAATTTACAACTTTTGTAGTACAAATATTTTTTACAATTCGTCTTTCGAAATATTAATATTTCATGAAGAATTAGTAAACAATTTAGATTTTAGATGCTGGAAATGTTCGAATGAATGCAATGTCTGATACATCAGGGGCTATACTACTTTCGTCTCTATCTTTCAAGTGGAAGAAGAAGATAGAAAGTACAACATTACTTGTGAACTCAATTTCTCTGCAACAAGTGTTCCTAATCGATACTTCGATGAAATTATGTGAATCCGCTCAAGTAACAGCTGACAAAGTTTCCTATTAATTTCCAGGGTAAAATCATAGTATTTTCCGAATATCTGCTCGTTCGGTGTTGCGACTTTCGGTAACCGAATTTTCATTTTCGTTAACTGATGCATTAAGGCAAAGAATCCATCATAAAAGTACTTATCCTCGGCAATATAACGAACAATTTTAACCTAACTTTTTTAAATATATTTTATATACACGGTACAATGTAGTAATTACAGATTAAATAATATGTTTCATTTTTATTCTAGCCTGGGGTCACGCTATGCAAGAGATACACAATGCCTGGCTACTTTAAGAGGAAAATGTAATTTGTGAACAACAGGTGCTTCGCGTAGAGGGAGGAGAACCCAAGAGGGATGAGGTTGAAAATGCGCAGGCGTTTGTTGGTACACGAATATACTCCACGTAAACCGACATTATCGCGATAAAAACCTTTCTCAATCGAAATCTTGCTAAAAGTTTCTGTACTGCTCGAGATAGCGCATGCAATAATATCGGCATGTTGATAGCGGGGCGCACGAAAGAGCCTGGTTTCTCTATTATCGTAGGTGGTATTATTTCTTCCCTCCCCGTTATTTCTTTTTTCTCGTTCTCTCGTAGTGATGGGATTGATCCCGGATCCACACAGATTTACGACGTGGATTTGTTGTTCTCACATGAACTTTTTAGTTTAAAAAAAATATACGCACATATGCAATATGTAACCAGTTTTATTCTGTACTTGTACATACTTATTGCACATTATTATACTTACCATGAAATTAGTATTTTATTAATAATAAGTATAAATAAGCAGTTCAAGATAATAAAATGATCTACATTTATATCAATTATTTCAGAAAGGATTTGAACCCAGGAAAAGGTTCTGAGTCTCATAAACCTCCCGCTGTGTTACGGCCTCTACCCAATAAACTTTTTCATTACCTGAACATATTGAGGTATACAATTTCCTAAACTTTGTATGCTTATTCCTGGCCACGTATTTATTATAATTTTAATTAAGCTGAGTGTATAAACCCTTCATTCAAGTTTCATTGAAATCGGCGAAGACCACATCCGGGTTACCTTATTGATGAAGTCTCTGAAGAAAACAATACATTGACGTAGTACTCAAGCACAGATGCTAGGGAAGCTGCTTTCATATCTTTCTATTGTTGTCCTACATCCATTTGAAATTTCAATCGATTCAAAACATGCGGCACGTAATAATTTTGGACTCGCATTTCAGACTAGTTGCTGGCAAAGTGTTTTCAAGGTCCAGGTGTATCACGAGGGTATTGGTCCCATCGCTATTCGCATCCTTCGTCGCCTGGCAGCCGGCATGTGCGCGTTGCAATCGATTCCAGAATCAACGCATGCCCTCCTCTCTTTCACCGTTCTTCGTGGAAGAATACTCCAGTCAGTGGCACCGTTGCGGCACAACTGGACGTGCACAGTAGGGAAATGATCTAACGGGCGCTGTTCCATGTTGAACAATCGTAGTTTCGAAAGATCGATCGAGTCGAACCGCGCGTCGAATCGTAGAGTCGGTTCAGTCAGGATGTATTAGAGTCGTAGAGAGGGCAAGGGGACCACGAGGAAAAGGTGTCACGCCCAGGTAAGCCGAACAAGACACGCGTTTCTTGTCGTCCTCGAAGCGTCGCTATGAGGCACCACGCAGGTTTGAAAGAGCGGGGGAGGGGGTGAGGGAGAGAACGTGACTACAACCTGATGCTTCGAACCCGGACTATAAAGTTAGACGTCGTCGGTGCTTCGAGAAGTGCTGTAATATACATACGTGGACAATTGAAAGGTGTACATGTATAATTAGGTACTCGTTTCGATTTTATCGCACAACCTTGAAGCTCGAACAAGCGGTTTAAAGGAGCGCTTTGTTTTCAACCCTCTGATGGTGTATCTTTACCGATTCATGTCATCCGGGGTTTCACATCTTACATTCGTTTTCTTACCCTTTATTCAAATTTTATATTTATTATGTTTTGAAGTATTCAAATTCTACTGTAAAGAAATTACAAATGTGATAAAGAATTATTAATTTGTATAGAAAATTCGGCCGCATTGAAAATCACCTGTTGTAAACGATTTTGCATTATTCGTGAATTTAGTTGCGAAAGTACAAAGGTTTTTGTTTAGAAATTTGAGTGTCTAATTTTAGTCAATCGTTTTGTTCATCGTGTTTCTTAGATCGTTGCCGGCCTATCGAGAGATAATGGTTATAATAATTACTGAGTGATACAAACGTATTGCGAACTATTATAATACAAGCTTCCAGGTTGCTGCGTTTAATGTCCGATAAGCTTATTTGCCTTACAACGCAGTAATTTGCTTCGTTTTGTACGTGCAGCGAGTGATTGCGTAAATCTAGATGCTTATGTCATTACGCAAAAGGGGTGCTGTACCGCACCCTTTATAGCAATACCTGTCGCGTTAATCGTGAAATTGATTAAATTGATGTACCGCCGATGATCTTACGAATGTTTATTCTTATACTTTCATGTACGTTTTAAACATCTGAAAGATGTTCGCCGTGCGGCTGGGAGAATTGCGAGATACAAGGAAACGCGTTGCAAACAGCTTGTACGCTTTAAAGCGGTTTAAAGTTCGTTACAGATGTTTTTAATTCGATCAACTTTGCTCTCAAAAATGAACGCTGCGATAAGACATTATTAATAATTTGGTAACTATAAATTTTGCTTGAGAGCTTTAAATTACTACAAATAGACAAACAAATAAATTTTTGTTACATTTAGAGTATTTGTAAAATATTAATTAAGATTAATTTGCGAAGTGCTAACTAAATTTAGTATAAACAAAGATTTAAGTAAATAATTTTCAAGTAACAAAAAATTGAAATCCAGAAATGAAAGATGCTGGCAAAGTTCCAATGTAATCTTTCCTCTCTCACTCTTCCGCTGATGATAATATCTCTCTAATCGAGAAAAGCATCAACAGAGCATTCTTCCTAATGGAAATAGCTCCGACCTGCAGACTTCAAAGAAATAATCCTTCACCCACTTACTCTACCTTATTATTCCAGTTTACTCTTCATTTCCCGCTAGAAGATGCCCGGGCGCAGATTAAAAAACGAATTATAGATTTATCCTGTTCGTGTCATTTCACTGTTGAAACTAACTTAGACGTGCAATTATAGGAACATCTATGGGCCGTACACGGTGGTGGAGAGGAGGTTTGGAGCTGTTGATGCTCTTCATCCTCCATCACGTAATTCTGGGTGATGGCGACGTCGGTGAGTACAATTCATGATCGTTTCTCCGAAAGGAACAATGAAAGCTTTTCTTACGTTCGCAACGAGCATTTCAAGAACATCTTTGAAATCAGAAACGAGATTGTCCTTCAATGATGAATTAATGGCATTCCAGACAAAGACCTACCTTGAACAAAAAATGTAGGAATAACCTTGGATGCTTTTATCATGAAAGCCCTATTCATACTACAGAAGAAAAACATGTGTAGAGTGAGACGTATACAAAATTTCTTGATTCGGATGTTTCCTTACTGATTTTTCTTAGATTTATGTATCTTTGGGTCTGATAGCTTAGGTTTGCTAGAGTTTAGATTTCTATGTATTTAGGTTCTTGTATCTCCAAATTTCTGAATTAGTAGTTCGCTGTATTTGTGAATTTCTATATTTCTATATCAGCAAATTTTTATATTCCCAAATCCCCAAATCCCACATTCCCCAATTCCCACATTCCCCAATACCCACATTCCCCAATTCCCACATTTCCAAATTCCCACATTCCCCAATTCCCACATTCCCCAATTCCCACATCCCCAAATTCCTACATTCCCCAATTCCCACATCCCCAAATTCCCACATTCCCCAATTCCCACATTCCCCAAATCCCCACATCTCCAATTCCCACATTCCCCAAATTCCCACATCCCCAAATTCCCATACCCCCAAATCCCCACACACCAAATCCCCACACCTCCAAATCCCTACATCCCCAAATCCCCACATCCCCAAATCCCCACATCCCCAAATCCCCACATCCCCAAATCCCCACATCCCCAAATCCCTACATCCCCAAATCCCCAAATCCCCAAATCCCCACATCCCCAAATCCCACATTCCCCAATTCCCACATTCCCCAAATCCCCACATTCCCAAATCCTCAAATCCCCAAATCCCTACATCCCTAAATTCCCATGTCTCCAAATCCCTATATCCCCAAATCCCTAAACCCCCAACTCCCTACATTCCCAAATCCCTAAACCCCCACATCTCCAAAATCCAAAAACAATTCAACAGAATTGCACTTCTATCTAAAACCTCAATAAAAAATAAATGTAAAACTAAAAAAGAAACATCATACCAAGGTTTAACAATTTTATTCGAATTCAATACTGAAATACTGATAATTCATAATGCAGTACCAATTCCGTTTCATGCATGAATGAAAAGTAAATATAAAAGCAGAAAAGAAAGATCACAGTTACGTGATCTTAAATAATATCAGGTATTCAGTTCACTCTTTTTATCGTCCATAAAAAGAAACGATTAAAACTGGAAAAAAGAAAGCTCTTGAAAGTTTGCATCCTCTCACGTTGGAACTAAAATTGGATTTATCACTGAAGCTTGTTTATGCATCTCAATATACTCGCAGTTTCTATTTTTTTTTTGAACTATTTCTTTGAAATACGACTTATATGACTTGTTTAAAAAAGTAGAGAAATAACTTCACAGTTTAACCCGTCATTCCTTTTTTAAACAGCGGCGATTTATTTTTATCGCTTGATTGTGTCGGCGATAAAACGCCAGTTTAAAAGAAAAGTTATTGTAACAATTAAAAGTGACACGTTATTTCGACGTCTACGATATATATTTGTGCCCCGGGAAACGTAATTGGACTGCAAAGAATTGAAATGGAAGAAAAAGAATGTATACTTGGTTTTAATTAAATGTGAAACAAAAAGAAAAATACGTAATTGCACTTTGGAGTTTCTTCCATAGAGAACGTAGTCCGCAAAAAGGTCATATTATGACTTTCTTCGTCATTAAAAAAGAGAACCATTCAACTTTTACAGTCAGCATATTGAATGAAGAGTGTTCAATTTTCTTTCACTCGAAATAGTTCAAACAATATGGTACATATTGATCGAAACGTGAATAAACTCGCTAAACCATTATCTTTTCAGAAGTTGTAACAGTGAAAGAAAATACTTTGCGAGTGTTACTAAAGGTCCATCATACTTCTATCCGCTCATGTCGAGTATAAACATTTTGTGCATGCAATCCATTTCCTTTGGTAGCAAAAACAAGTTCCCGTTGATCGAGAGAGAAAAAAGAAATGAAAAATCGTCGGTACAATTTCTCTCGAAACGGCAATCGCTTCTTCGATATCCCTTTTCCCGTCGAGCGGCTTTCAATGAAAATTCAAAGTTGCCATCGATTTCCTTGCTTCCTGCGCTTTCCCGTTGCAAACGGCAGATTTCATCCTTTGATAGCACGCTAATCTCTAGAACCCGATGAATTATATATTTATTATTTATTTTCAAGATCTGAACAAATCCATCTTCATTATAACTTTTCAAACTTTCAAGCGGTGTGTTATTTTATTGCTACTTATTCATATTAACTAATTATAGTTCAAAGATAAATCATTTTGTATTGTATGTAACTCTTCCTTGTCACGCACATGACGTAAGCATAAAATGCGTGGTAAGTTGAACTTACACATTCGAATATAACTTCAGAAAATAAATATAATCAACGGTGAATTCAGGAACCACTAGGATTTTCCCTCGACAGAAATAAGAAAAGCCATAAAACTGCAAGAGCTGTAGAGTCCACAAAATGACGTCCATTAAAATGTTAAGCACATCGTCGAAAAGCGTAATCGTCTCGTTCTTTCATTCAGATCAAAGGTCTTTATCGTAGCGACCTTGAAAATTTGATGTTTCTTCGTGGATGGGATTAAACGATGAAAAAAGTGGTGGGAGAAGTGTGTTCGATTTTCGCCCACGACCTTTCGACGACTATCGAACCGTGCATCCCACGCGACCGCCGCCTTTGCAAATGCTTCCTCCCTTTGGATCTGCTTCCATCTACATTCCAACCACTACAAGTATATCTCTTCAACTGCCCTCTTCCGTTTCCTTATCAATTAACATTATAGATTTTTACTGATCGACCTTAGATCTTATTGCTCGTAGATCAGTTTACTTGCTGTTTGATAAAATTCGAGCAGACGTTTAAAAATATGAAAGCGACTTCTGTGCTTGTGTGGTATACATAATATTCTATAATTATAATACTATTCGATATTTTTATAAATGTTTTAAATAATCCGCCAAGTTTTGTCCGACGTCATTTTTGTAAAAGTTTCATCGGCGTCACCTATCAGTGACGTGTTGAACTATTTATGTATAATTGAATTTAATCCGCTGATATGTTATCTGCTCCTTTATTTGTTGATCACAATCCGTGATGTCTATGGCGGTCTTTTTAAGTGAGCTTTTTATCTTCAGATGTCATGCGTTTTCCAAAAAAATTCTAATTCTTTTGGTGTATGTTTCAGGATGTCTGTTCAGCAAGAACCTCTGCGATCCTCGAACGGAAACATGCTACAATGGTAATGAATGATTATGTATAATTTTTATAATCAATATAAATAAAATTTTAATTCAACGTTTTAGACTTGGCATTCGGTAGATGTTTACCTGTGTATACCGATTTAACCGAGGATGACTATTATCAGTAAGTATCGGTGGATACAAATAAACTCTTTGAATAAAAGATACCATGCATGCTCAAGTTTAGTAGTACAGAGTAATAATTAATGACATCCAGTACAAACACTCTTCTCTTTTACTGTCTGATCATAAAATGACTATACTACTTAGAGTTGTTTTATGAGAACCGTGCATTTCCACTTCGTGAAAGAAAGCTATCCAAATAAAATAAAAATTTATAGCCGAGTTCTTAGTGTGTAGAATTTATATACAAATAAACGTATTACCTCCTCACTATTTTGTTACTGACATTTCTCTGTTTACAGATATAACTTTGACATCAACGAACTGGAACAATTGAGACTGCAACTAGAGAGGCTGCAAGCAGATGGCTATAAATGGTCACATCCTTACACGCAATGTATTATGCAAACGTCGTTGTATAATTTACATCATGGGTATGATCACTGCTTGATGTGGCAATCTGAAATTTATAGTATATTAAGTAACTACCAAGGTGAATAAGCAAGTTCAATTAACCCTTTGCACTCAAAGGTAATTTGACTGTTTGCAAACAGCAACTTTAAAACTTAGTTAAAAAGTTAAATGAATTCTTTTGATGTTATTATTTCTCTACTAATAATTTGTTCGTTTCACTGTGTTTATACATCACACGTGTCATATTAAAGAATCAGTTAAAAAATAGTTACTTCAAATTGTTGTATTAAATAAAATGGTGACTGAGAGTCACCTCTCGAGCGCAAAGGGTTAACAGATTGAATACTACATAAATTATGTTTAACTTACCTTGTGTTTAGAATGTATTAACCATTAGGATATCTATACAGTTTGGAATACATTTGGAATCTTGTTCAAGACATACTTTTATTTCAGGGAGAGCTATGATCTTCGACTCTGTCAGCACTTGAAAACACGTACACGTTTTGAAAGTAAAAATAACATTGAACAGGTCAGTTATATCCTCATTCCTTTCCTTCTCTGAATTTGATACTGATTGAATCTTCTTCTTCAAGGTACCTGCAATAGCTATAGTAAAATTCACACCCAATCATGGCGGATCCAACAGCCAGTTTGCCAATGAGTTGTATTACCCCCCTGGAACACAAATGCAATACGTTCCTGATTCTTTATACACTGATCAGCTCTCTGAACAATCATACAGGGAACAACCTAGAGAGCCAGCTTCTCAGTTCTACAAACCAGAATACGATCCCAATTCCTACAATGAATATCAGACTCTGACCAGAGAAAATTACGAAGATCAGGAAAGTAATTCGCTTAATAAACCCTTGACCTTTGACGGAATTAACGAGAGGCTCTACAGGACCAGACGACAACCGTACAATCTACGGGATTACAGTAACATGGAGTCTATCAAAAGTGTTTTGGAGAATGATAATGAACCACTGAAAGAATTTACTAAGAGCCCAAATCCGAACACGGTCGACGATCTAACATCTGACGAGTTAGAGTTCTTGATAAATGAAAAGTCCTCTGATGATTATCCTACAGTTCTAAAGAGCACAAACGAGTACGAGAAAACGTTTTCAAGAAAGTACAAACCGAGAAAGTTTGTTGAGCTTCCAGACGATAGTGAACTTATGTTTGATAATGTAAAACGTAATTCAAAGAATGATGACTATGTGAACGATGATTATGACGATATTAACGTTGACAGTGAGTCGAGTCATGGGGATGCTTCCTCAAGGGAAAATGTGATGTATACTGAAGGAGGTCTTATGCAAGCTAAGGATAAATCCAACGATGATTCAGATGGTAAATTTGTAATTAGGGTAATACAGATATATCCATATGTATTGGATATCTTCTAGATTCTTGCTAGCTCTGTCTTCAAACTTCAACATTTTTTTATTTTATTAATTCTTTAATGAATACTTGATTTGCTCAGCATTAGAATCCTAGAATCACTAGAATTATGAATAGAATTTCACGAATGAATTTAACATTCGCAGAGAACGGTTACGACAACTTATTCGACGATGACGACTTGAACGAACTCTGGAGACGTGAACTGGCTGGTTTCAAACGCCGAGAACGGCTGGATGTTAAGAAACCAGGACCTCCATTCTCGACGAATAACTACGCATTTAAAATACCATCCACATCTGGTAATTATACTCATCCTAATTAAAATTAGTACATTCGCAAGCAACTGTAAGTCAATAATGTCTGCGCAGGTTTGGAGAACGAAAACCGGTCCGACTCGTCCGAAACCGAGCTAGACGTAAGTGGCAATCAAATGAAGTTAGATCCTTGACCCTCATGCGGATCCATCCATTTTCATCATATAAAAATATTTTCCAGAATGAAGTAATATTCTCTCCGTTTGTAAAAAAAGAAGTTGGAGCTGGACATCAGTCAGAGAGTTTAAAATCATACAACAATGTTGATTTAGATCACGTTTACATGGTGTTTCAGCAACCGATTCATACGTGGTCAGAAGGAGAACACGTGGTCAAAGAGGTAAGTTTTGACATAATCCATTAAAATTTGAAAGAAACATGTGCTTTTTTTATATAGGTAGAAAAATTACTGGAGCTAAGACCCGGAGTACTGAAAGACATTCGGGTGGGTCGAGCAGAAGTAACATTTAAAGTCGCTAAAAATAATAAGAATTATAACGCTACCGATGTCCTTAATAATATCGGTACGTAATCATTGCAACGACGCACGTATAAAGTGAAATAAGTAATGGAATTGATCAACTGTATATTTTAGGTCATATACGTGGAAAATTACAAGAGACATTGGGTGTTGTGGTGATTCGTGCAGGCATAGGTGACAAGGTTCATCTGAAAACATATTTAGGATAGAATGTACGCTTGAAACAATTAGGAGATTTTGAGTGTCTTCATTCCTCAATTAAAATAGCTATTTTCAATGAATGCTGATGACACAGAAAGACTTAACAGTATTCTCTAATTGTCTCGAGCAATACATTCAAAGAATATAATAAGACTGTTTCATAGAATAACAATTAACATGAATATTTGTTTGAAGACAAAGCTACCTGCCACCCTAGAAGTTGCCAGAGAATCTCAGATGTCGTCAGGCGCGCTCGGAGCGATAGTAGTTGCAGGAGTTGCGTTTGCTGCAGTGGCTGCAGCAGTAACTTTGGTATTCGCTCGTCGTCACGCTAAATTCCGGGCTAAACTGACAGGATTGGCTACACTTGATCCAGAAGCTTCAAAGGATTATCAGGATCTATGTAGAGCCAGAATGCAAGCGAAACAGCCAACAGACAAACCGGAATCTCCGCGTATCACCAGCTTGAGTCGTGAAAGTGAATCTAATAATTTGCCTTCGAATCGTTCAAGCACCTCATCTTGGGGAGACGAACCTGCTCTCTCGAATATGGACATATCAACAGGACAGATGGTCTTAGTAAGTTAACACAACTGTTTACAGAAAGAATTATGTGTCTAGTGCTCTTTTCCTTCATATTGTTTTCTACATTTCTATAGCATCTTTAATTATTAACTTGCTTTTTAGAGTTACATGGAGGATCATTTAAAAAATAAAGACCGATTAGATCAAGAATGGGCAGCGTTATGCGCGTACGAGGTAGATCCGTCATCCACAGAAATTGCAAAGAGCGAAGAGAATTTGAAATGCAATCGTCCCGGCGCGGCACTTCCTTACGATCATTCCAGGGTGATATTGAATGATTTCGCTAATGCCAATAACTCCGACTATATTAACGCCTCGACGATCGTAAGTATTATCAAGACAAATTCGTTCACGACTTCTTCGAAAGATATCAACGTACGGTGAAGTTCATGGACTAATCTGTACGTCATTTTCGTTTTAAATTCATTGAATCGGAACTGAAAATAGAAATCGGTAAGTCACACGACGAGCATGTAAAATACGCTATCATTTACATTCACAATGTTTGCGACAAGGCTTTCGCATAGATATTTTCACAGTTTTACAAAATCGAAGCATGAGTACAGGTATAATGAATATCCACCTTTTATGAGATGTTGAGATACTGAGATTTAGGACTATAGAGATCTAGCACTTTAGAAATATACGTTCCAAGTAATACATGCACATATTTTTTTTTAGTATAGATACTAAACGTGCACTACATAAAGACAACAGCTTAAATGACAAATCAGCTTCGATTTGAAACAAAGGAGAATTGCATTATGAAATACTTAGTACTCTGAAATGCAAAATTATAATAGTTTGCAAAGTTGCAAATATGTATGCTTTCCACATGTTGAAAGAAAACCGTGTGACTTGCTTTAGTAATTTACAGTCATCGTTTAAGAGAAATATAGACAAAAACAAAGTCGTATATGTTCTTGTAGACGGATCATGATCCTCGGAATCCAGCTTACATTGCTACACAAGGACCATTGCCTCACACAACGGCGGATTTCTGGCAACTCGTTTGGGAACAAGGTAGCGTTGTAATTGTAATGCTAACCAGACTCACCGAAGAGGGTATCGCTATGTGTCACCGTTACTGGCCACGAGAAGGATCAGAATTATATCACATTTACGAGGTGCACCTTGTCTCTGAACACGTCTGGTGCGACGATTACTTGGTTCGCTCCTTCTACTTGAAGAATCTTCGTACCGGTGAAACCAGGACTGTAACGCAATTCCATTTCACGTCTTGGCCTGAAAATAATGTGCCACATTCCATTAAGGCTCTTTTGGAATTCCGCAGGTAAATATTCTTTTATTTCTAATGTTGTAACTGTTTCATGATGTAAAACTTTGACTTTAATTATTTTATACAATTTCAGAAAAATCAATAAGTCGTACAAAGGCAGATCATGTCCTATAGTAGTACATTGCAGGTAAATTATTTGTACTTTGAAATAACTAGTATAATGTGTTTGAATAATTAGCTAGTTTTATTTTAGAAAGATATTTTTGTCACTCGTTATCTTTAATTTAATTTTTTCGTTTATAGCGATGGTGCTGGCCGTACCGGTACTTATTGTTTAATCGACATGGTTTTGAATCGTATGATGAAAGGAGCCAAGGAAATCGACATAGCAGCTACACTAGAACACATACGAGATCAAAGGCCTGACATGGTTGCAACTAAGCAACAATTTAAATTTGTCCTGATGGCCGTAGCAGAAGAAGTACATGCAACTCTTAAAGCTTTACCTGTACCCCCCGCGGAAAAATCTTCTCTTCTAGTAAGCACTTCTTCCACGAAAGAAGGCTAGTAAAATTTGAATCGAATTGTAAACTGCGACAAGCAAAAACGAAGTATTAATTACAGTCTATCCAAAAAATGGCCAAATATTTCTAATTCAACGTAATCATATTTATGAGTCTAGAATCTCTATCAGATCTTTTATTTTCTATATAACTTTCTTGCCTTGAAATATTTTTGAACAGATTTTAAAATCATAGGAACTGATCACGAGCTTGTAATAGACTACTTCAAATATGCTTCATTATGAAAAACCCTGAATTTCTGTATCCCTAGATTTTTAAAAGATATGCTGTTTTTGTTTATTTATCGAGTGTGATAAAAAACATGCGTACAAATTACTATTTTCTAGGGAACAATTCCTTCTGGCTAATTTGTAATATTTTTTATGATCTCTTATTTGACTACGGCCTATTTAAATAATTAGGTGCAAACATTTATATACAAAAGACTGAGCTATACAACTGTTGGAACTACCTATTGGTTCACAAGCGAGTCATTTATATTCTTGTGAAACTTTTATGTGAAGTAATCTTTTGATTATACATAATTTTAATGCTTCGAGAAAAAATGAAGGCTTATCACTGATTATGTAGCTCAGTCTTTATAGTATTTGTTTCATCCTTAATGAATTATTTGAGTCAAATTAAAGTTATATTGCCTTCTCTAATGGATGACTTAACTAACGTGCTTTACAATAGCTTTAAACAAAATATCAAAATATATTACGGTATAAAGAATATAGTTCTATCTGCTCAGTCAATTCTATCAGCTGCAAATAACTTAGTGCTCGGATTGATTAAAGCAAATATGTTCAATTATGTATATAATTAATATTTATGATAGTTTTTTTAATTAACTTTTGTTTACGTAAAAAATGCAAGAATTGAAATCACCATTTTAGAGATTGAAATCAGAATTTTTATACTATTGTTACACGTTCTAAAAAATGTGGATTTTAACGAAGGGCTAAGAATGTTATTTCCGTACAATGAAATTTTATTCGACGTTGAACGAAAAGTTTAACGTGAAAAGATCGCGGGAAGCACTATTTATCAGTCTCTTTTCTACGCATACGAAGAAAAAAAAATAATCGAACTGCACAATATTCGCATTATAATTAAATATCATAAAAAAAAATAATCGGTTTTATCAATGTGAAATATAGTGTGGCTGCATAACGTAAACTTAATGTTCTAAATATCATACGAAAGTGTATTATGTTAACAAACTTTTCCAAGTGGAATGTTTAATTATTATATCATGAAAATGATATTAGGTGGTGTATAAAAAGAAAAATTGTAAACGTACATGTTCGCACAAACTGTCGTGTCGATATGATAATTTGTAAATGGAAATGTCGTCTGTTTGTTTTGAAACTACAGCATTATTGGTCCTGTGTATCCAGTCTCCCGCAAGATGAACATATTGTATTTAAAGTTCCTTCCTTGTTCATTGTGCAGAACGATTACTGTCAATTAATGTTTTTTCCTTTACATTTACATTTCTGTATTATTATTCTTTCCTATTAAATTGTAGTTGAAGATAGAGTAATACATTTATTGAGTGCTGCAAATAATAAATTAAATTAAAAAAAATTAAAAACGGTAAACAAATAGTTAAAACCATATAAAATATACAATACCAAATAGTTTGATCCTTATTACGAGCATTTCTGAATACCAGATACTTTGCGCATCTAAGTATACGGAAATTGAAAAAGTATTATTGTAATAATTTCGATTTTGTGTTGAATACGTATAATGTACCATGAAAGTTTACTTGACCAATTAATATGTTTTCATTTCTTTTTTAGCACAGATTGATATAACAGATTCTATATTTTTATGCAAAGGGAAGAATCTATATAAGATGAAATAATATATAAATATATACTATGTTACTCAAAATGTAATACTATATGTGTTATAATATAATAAATCGCTCTATGTTCAAATCATAATGTTGCCTTGTTCTTCAAGTTTATTTTTTAAACATTATAATTTTTACATATTTACAATATATTTCAATTTAAATAAATACATTTAAGGTTCTGCAATATTAACAAATACTGCGAAACCAAAATATAAAATATTACTATATTTAAGAAAAATTATTTACGAAATATTAATATTTATATGGCAAATAAAATGCACTTCGATCTATTTTATGTTAATCATCTTGCAAAGTAGATGTATATGTACCAGAAAATAAAGGATTCCAAAATCCTGAAAAATATTAATATTTATAAACATTAATACATACTGCTCTATTCTTCTGAAACTAGAAGACAATAGTACTTAATATTACCTTCTGGTGTATCTTCTCTTTTCTTTTCATTAGTTCTATGTCGAGAACACTGATTCTGTCTTAGTTTTATTTCTTCTTCAGAAAGTCCAAGGTTAGCATAATACTAAAAATAAAAATATTTAAGTACTTCTGTGTAAAACATTATATAGATGCATAAGATATTATATAATACCCTTTGACATTCCCAACAAGAAACACCAGACATCTTTGCTCTGTCTGCTTTTTTCTTGGAAGGTTGATTGACTTCTGCATTCTTTCTCTTGCGATTTCTTTAAACCAAATTTATAAATTTGAATATCAACACATATTTAATAATTTGTCAGATTTATGTAAACAACTTACGTATCAAAACTAGTCAGAAGACTCCTTCTTACAGGGGAAGGTGTTTGTGATTTGTTATTAAATATATTTTCTTTAGTAATCTGTGATTTATCTATATTACAAACAGCAGGTGCTTCTTTCAATTTTTCCCCTAACATACAAAATGTTTCGTCATCACATGTTGAAGAATTAATGTGAACTTTTTCATCAATTGGCTGTAAATATTCTTTTTTTATCTGATTAATATTTTGTATACTTTCCAATTCTTCACTGTTTGTTATTGTAGTTGATAAATTTTCATCATTTACGAAATGCATATGTTCTAATTTATCTACCACAGATAAAGGAGATCTTATATCACACTTACTTTTAGTTTTCTCATCATTTTGAAAACTAAACGTTTTCATTTTTTTAATTGAAGGTAATTCATTTTCTTGTTTAAATGAACATGTTGATAGAAAATTCTGAGTGAGACTCAATTGATTTTTTTCTTTTAAAGGAGATTTGACATCATTACTTTTGTCAGGATTATTTCTACTAAGAATACTTGAATCTTTTGCACCTTTCTGAATAACTTTAATAGGAGTTTTTCTCTTGATTTTCAAATTTTTTATTCTTAGATTTGATTCAGTATGTTTATTAGGGCTAACTTGTATTATTTCTTCATCTACTGATTTATTTCGATTTTTTGATTCGTTCTTTTTACTTTTTTCTGGTGTCAACAATGTGTATGTTGATCTGTTGTCTGATTGTTCGCATGGAAGGAATACAAGTTTTGACTGTTTAACTTTTTTCCCACTTTTCAATAATGTAGTATCAACATTATATTGTTTACTAACTCCTAATTTTCGTGACACTTTAGCCACAGGTGTACATTGTATTTCAGTAGGTGAAAATAATGAACATTCATCTTGTTTTGGTTCCACAAATAGTTCATCCTGTTGAGAACTATTTGCTAAATCAGAAAGATCTTCTTTTATTGGAACACATTGTTGTGCTAGATTTTCGTTGGACTCATTTGAAGAAGAATGACTGAATATATTATTATTGTTTTTAGATTTACAACGTTTTTTTATAAGTATTGGACTACTCTGTAACTTGTCTTGGTTTGTTTGCCTGCTTACAGAATTGTCATCCAAGTCAGAAACAATACCAGAGCTACATGTAATAGGAACACTTGGGCATACTGATATGGGTATTTTTATACTTTCAGGCAATATCTGACTTACATCAGGTGATTCTATGGAACATCCACATTCCTCTGATAATGTATTGCTAAAATAAAATGTAACATGAACAATATCTGTTTGACAATATATAAGTGTTTCACGTAAAGTTTGTAACTTTATAAATTAAATTTTATAATTGAAAATAAAATTGGCAAAAGAAACAAAACTTACACATCTTTATTATTATAATCATCTAACTGAAATGGAATCTTTAAATTAGAATCTTCACAATACTTTCTCAGTTTTAAATATTCATTCCATAATTCTGCAAATAAATAAAATTTAAAAGCTGCAAATTAACTAACACAAACTTCACTCAAAATTGAAGTTACAGTATGAACCATTAAAACGTTTTAAATTGTTTTATTGAAACTTAAATCTTTTTATCTTATTTGTTGACGATAAAGAATATAAACAACGTACATACGATAACAAATAAAATAAAAAACAGAAGACGATAATACGAAAATATAATCAGCATAAGAAGCAAAAGAAATCAAATGCATATTTTATTAGTACAAAATATGTACTTACTTTTATATTGCTCGAATGCTTTTTCAAGCATTCCTGCAAAACTTTTCGTAGCATTTCGCGCGATTTCATTGTCTACAGAACAATCAAATTGCAGAACAGCTGACATAGCCATCAATAAAATAGACGAGGTTAGGTGTTTATTTTCTCGAGTGATTGAATATCCCTCGTCTTCTTATTTGTGTATACTGTTAAATCGTTGAGTTTTTTTTTTTATTAATACCACACGAGTATAGAATCGAACAAAATCAACAAAGCAAACAATTTATTAGTCATTCCCACAATGTTGTACTGTTGTTCACTTCGTTGAACGATCTACAGCGCGTCGGCAGTTCGTTCAAATCGGAGCACAGTTCGCCATACCGTCGTATGCAGCTTGCCGGTATAAAAGCACACATCCTAACCTCATTTTCACGATGTACGTGTTCTCTCGTAATCAGTTCAATCTGAAACGTTTGTGAAAATTGTATTAATTATTATCTGCTCTTACTTATATCTCTTTAAAAAAATTACTGTATCTGAAGCATTTCTTCAATTTTTTGTAATGCATGGTTGAATACCCGTTTAACATAAATATCATTTTGTAAGTACCTAACCAAAAAGAAACTAATTTATGGTATCATTAACTATTTTCGACTAGGAACTATGGAATTTGTATTACCATGTATAATTAGACTTTTTTTGTTCCCATCCTAAAAAAATCCTGTTGTATTCATGTATTTTTGTATCTTTATTATGTATTGATATTTTTTTATGTACATTACATCCCGTAAATACTTCAATAATAAATAAGCATTAACATCTTATATAAAAAAATCTTATGCAACAAATAAATGTTCAGAATGCATCCAAATTTGAATATTTTCTGAACATCCCATTCTTTCATCTTTCATTTTGTTTCAATTATAACAAAATACGTTACTTAATATAAATCATATAGTGATAAATATTTTAAAATGAAGCTTTGCCTTGAAATAAAATGAAAATATCCCTGTTCAAAGGAAATATTTTTGTTCCAAATTAACAAATCAACATGTACAGCTTTTTTATAAGTATAGAAATATTGAATAGTTTCAACATTAATTGAATAAATTTATACTTGAAAATATAAAAAAGAAAATATTGAGACTTTAAAGCTCTTGCTTCATATATCGTGTAAATGTGCACTATAAAGAGCATGTTGATATTATTAAAGATACAAGTACTGTATTAAGTAACTGGTCAGGTATCAATAATACATCAATTATATACAAGTATACACCAAATGTGCACTTACAGTTATGAACAGATAGTAGAGTCTATAAACAACTTGGATGCAGTTGTACTTCCATGCCTAGTTAATTTAAAAAATAGCAATTTAGACCTTTTCCAACTTTATACAGAATATATAGCTTAGAACGCTGTAAAGAGTTATATATACAAATCATTATGAGCTGAATGCTGACTGAGAGGAAGTTGAGGGCAGGAAAAGGTTTTGTGTTAGGTTGGATGCTGGTTTACCTGGGGGTCGGGTGATAACAGGGGAAGGATTGCAAGTTTCCAAACCATAGCGCGACATGAGCGCTAATAATGCACTGCGAACTCCAGCTGTAGCAACTTGTGACCACCTTCCAGAACTCATTGCATCATCACCAGCATAAACTGCATGTGCATCAAAATTTCCTGACTGAGTTGCATTTGTATCTATGAAAGTGATATTTGAAATAATATCATGTCATAAATATAAAATGAAAAAAAGAAAGGCATCAAGCTTACCTAATGATGATGGATTTAATCCAGGAGCATGAGAGTCTGTTAATCCACTTGGTCTTGAATTTGCAGCAAGCCGGAGTTCAGCATGTAATTCCCCTAACAACTGTACTACCTTTGGATCACTCTGTAATTTAATTAATTATTTATATTTTTAAGCTATAACAATAAAATAATACTGAAGTATTTAGCAGATAAAAGTCAAGAAACTATATGAAATATTCTTATATTGTTTACCTCATTTTCTGATCGAAGTGACATGAGATCTTCAACACGAATTGGTTTTCCCTGATTTAAGGTATTTGTGAGAATACTTAATCTTCGAGCAAGACTATCTTCTGTGCATAATTCTGTTATGTGAGAGGTATTTTCTCCCTTTGGCCGTGGTGTGACAGATGGAGGACTAGTATAATAATATGATGGTGATGAAACCATATAAGGTCTACTAGCATCTCCCTTGGACCGTGGTGTAACAGGCGGAGGACTATTGTAATAATATGATGGTGATGAGACCATGTAAGGCCTACTTTGATTAAACAAATTATCTCCCGCATAATGAGATTCTGGACCAAGACGATTTGGATGAGAATTGTAACCTGCTTCCATTTTTAAACGTTTGGAAGATCTGAAATCAAGTAAAAAATTTATTTTAAAACTATTAAAATCTTATAAAATCATGTATTTAAATAAACATAACTGTTCATTGAAATGTTATATTTCAAAAATGTATTAAATTTAAGACATAATTTTATATAAAATGTAACTAGTACATATATTTCATGATACATATACACATCTGATGACAAATGTTACATGTGTTATGATGAAAATTTGTAGACTGATTCGAGCTGATACAATAACTTTTTTAATGATTTATGCTGTGTTAAAATGAAATGAATGCTTTTTGAAAGTAATAGTATATTAATAATATTAGTATATTTGTGATGGTAAGAATAATACCAACAAAATGAAAAGCTTTAAATCCAATTTCATATTGATATCATGAACACAAGTGGTAACATTTATTACAACTATAACACTTATCTGATAATCCATAAAAATCATGCAGAGATAATGATTTGTAAACGTGCACGTTGAAGAAGCATGGCTAAGAAATCAATATTTTATATGGATATACATGCAATTTAATAGTCATAACATATCAACTTTTATTTATATTCTGAAAAGTTTATTTTTCACAACTTATGGTATACTTATTATTTATACCTTTATATCTGAATATGATGAAACAATTTTGTAAGAAATTATAAATATTAAGGTCATAATGTAATTGTTGAATTCATTCTATCATCAATCTTTCTGCACAAAACGGTCAAGCTTTTTATTTTAATTATAAAGCCCAAGCAGATGAATTTGTTATATGATACACAAAACCAAATCTGATATGAATTATTAAACTGGACACCCTGGGTATAAACATATATAAATTTGAACATTTATTACCTATGTATATTCTTATAAGTGTTATAAAATTTGCCCTTTATCATTCAGCCACAATAACATTACTTCCTGAAACATAATTTTTTCTTTTATTAGATATTTTGCCAATTTGTATTTGTTTACAATTATTGTTATGTTATATTAAAAGTGCCATGTTACTTTCTATAAATTCCACGATTTAATCTATCAATAGTCTGCAGTATAAATGTAATTATAGCATTTAACATATAGTATTATTATATGTATCATAAATAATATGTACATAACCAAATGAATACTGTATATAGAAATTATACAAGCTCAGTGGTTATGTATCAAATACTTCTCTTTATAACAAATAATGTACAATATATTTATATTTATTTTTATTAATTACAAATTAGTAATTATACAAATAATAATATTGACAAATTGTTAAAAACTCAAATTTAATATGACTTTGATTACATAAATGAGAAAAATATGTTACAAATATTTTAATCCGTGCTATGTAAAAAAGTTAATATTATAAAAGTCTAATATAGTGAAATACTATTATAACTCCTTGACTATATTGCATTTGATATATATATATATATATATATACCTTTTAATATGAATATTTCATATCTGTGACTATCTTTTGATTATATTAATCTTTAATTAAGATAGCAAAGATAGAAAACATGTTTCATTAATGACTGATGTGAAAAGATTATTATAACTTTTATTAATGGACTTCATTCTTATTTTAAAGCTATTGTGAAGATTCATCAAAACCTTTAGTACTTACAAGTTTCAAATTACAAAGTTTGTACAAGATCATATTCTTTTTTTAATTAATGAAGATTTAACAATTTGTAACATAAATATTAAGTCCTTCCATATATTTGTACATACTTTGAAAATGATTTTTTAAAACAGAACACAGAATGATCAAAGTTATGTAACTCATGTGATAATATTTATTTAAAAATGAACTACATAAACCTTTTAATCATCCTGTTAGCAAACAATGTTCAGTATTTACACAGACAGTTCAAACCATTTGTTCTCTTTTAATGTATATGCAATAACTATTATCTATATATTAACATGTTACTTATTTTTGTACAATCTACATTAAAATAACAAACGTGTTAAACATTTGTTTGAACTTATCGTGGAATAAGTAGAAAAATAACATGTACTTTCACTTATTTTGAAAGAGTACATCATTGTGTACACTGGCATTATCATTCATTCCCAAGGTCCCAGTGTTTTTTTATCAAATACAATTCTTTTGAAGGATCATGATTTACTTAGTTCATAAATTAAAATATAGAAACATTGAGAGGTACTAAACAAATTAAATGATAAAATATTTTAATAACATTGGAAAATCATTGTCCATAGAAATATTAGGCAAATCGCCCATGGACATTCAGTAAATATTTTATATTACAATAATTCAATATTATTTTACATTGTGATAATAATACATTAAGATTATCTGAATTCCAAATTTCATTATAAGAATGGCATTGATATAGAACACGTGCAGCTATATAAAATTATTTAACAAATATCAAAAATTGCCATTCGTATATTGAAACTTATAACTATCTACAATACAGAAGAACAAACTATAACACCGTTGCGAAAATACGATCAATTAAAATATACCTAAGCTATAAATGTGAATGTTTGAATAAACCGAATTAACGTAAATAAAATAAAATGTTGATAGGGATGGTCGTAATATAAATATTTTGCATTTTGCATTTTGCATGTTTACATTCACATTTCAATCTTGACTTGTATTCTGCGTCTTCAATCTTCCAAACAGCTTCTTCTGAACATCCACGTTACCTATTTACACTTCAGAGCTTTAAATATATATCATCTATTTGCTCGCATCGTGTCCTCATTCATTTTATACATATATCCTTTCATACGCTTGTAAATATTTCAATTTAATATAAAAATTAACATGAGAAATTTCATTGATTTTGATCTCTTTTTATTTACAATCACATCATTCTCTACTACTATATTTTTTTTGCATCTTTTTTACGATTTATTATTTAAAGGCGAATATTTCATAGATATATATATATATGTTTATATCATTGATACAATCATGTATATTAAGGATTATATGCATATACATGCAAATCATGTAAATGCATACATGTACTTCAATGACAACTTATACACAGAAGTGCATCCATTTTACATACACAAATGTGTCATAACATATGTATATGTATATTCATGCACTCATAGATTAGCAAATATGTACATATTTATCTGCGTATTGGTCATAATATTATTATATGTAAAAAATATTCGGTAATTTTTCCGAGCTCACGTGATTACTTTCTAAGGCAATCAATCAAACTGAATCACAAATGGATTTCAGTAGAGGATAATACGATTTTCCTTTTACCATAAAAATATCTATATCCTTTAAACCAAATAACATTCTAATATTATTTTAAAGCAAAATAGCAGTAAGATATTGTGATGATTAGTATGTAAATATTATAAGTTTTTTTTTCGGTTGTCGATTCATAATATGTATATATTACTACTATTATTTAAAGATATAGCCGTGTAGCTTAAATATTATAACATATTCTGTCATGACAAAAGTATCGCTGTAAATTTTCTATGTTCTTTGATACATGCGTTTAAAATATTTCGTATATTTAAAAGTAAAATATTAGGACATTTTTTCTGTGGTAAACCAACCCATGAAAAGAGAACGATGTTGTACATTTTCGTGTCTCTATATTCCACTGTTCTGCACTATAGCCATCGTCGTGTTTGAACGACTGTGAATCAAACTAAAATTAACTTATTTTATCCATTATTGAAAGTCACATGCAGACGGACGATGAAAATAAGATACTACAACAGTTATGTTTTCATTCTTTAAATAAATATCTCTAATAACGCATTTTGCTAAGAAAATAAATGCCAAGCACAACTGCAGTACACAGCCATCTACGTGTGTAAGCAATTAGTATCTGGTCAGTACTGGATCGCGTCTCAGTTTGTGCGAATATGTCTCTCTACGACTACTCACCCCCCGACATCCGATAGATCTTCAATAGCCTTATGAGGACCTCCTTTATTTGGAAGAGGAAGAAGAGGTATCTTTCCAGCAGAGCTTTCTTGCTGTTCGCGCAACTGACGTCTTCGTTTTTTGCTCCACAGCTCGTGACAATCTTGCCAAGTAGGAAGTTGAGGTGCCGGCATCCTAATTTTTTATGTGATACAAACAGATTTTATGAACAAATAACGATTAAAATCGTTCGAGAAAATTATGAAGTAAAATAAATCCTATAGGGTTAACAATCTAATTGAATACATTCTAACGTAAATGCTAATATTATTTTAAATTAATAACTTAAATATTAATTGCTTTACAAACATATACTGAAATACGAAAAAGAACATACTGCTCTGGTTGAACATTTTTCAGCCAAGAACTTTTCAATGCATCAGCAGCCGTTATTCGCTTTTCAGGATCTAATTCCAACATTTTGTCTAACAGATCCAAAGCGGGAGCTGGCATGAATGAAAAATCTTCTCGTAAACGTCTTCTATGTGATTTTTTTGGTTTCAACGTATGCCACAATGGTAGTTTTATCACAGAAGGCCAAACGGCAGGAGTCGGCGTACCACAGACTCTAGAAATCATCTCCAACTGCATCATTTCTACGTTCGCCTGTTAAAATTTATAACATAATTACATATATTATAATTGTTATCCTTTAATTATATCATTAAATCAACACTATTTTGTACCTGAAATAGTGGTTTCTTAGAAAATAATTCTCCTAAAATACAACCACAACTCCACACATCTATCGCAGGACCATAACGTTCTTCACCCAATAATAATTCAGGTGGCCTATACCACAAAGTTATTACTTTGTTTGTATAAGGACGCTGCCTATCTTCAGCGTTGTAAAGTCTTGCAAGTCCAAAATCAGCTAACTTGACTTCTCCTCTACGGAAATTATCCATATAATTAGACTGCATGAACTGAAATGATCTTTCTTTCTTGCAGTAATATATTTTACATACTTGTTATTCATTAGTATATTAGAACATTTAATGTCCCTGTGTAAAAAGTTTTTACTGTGGCAGTAATTCAGTCCGTCTAACAGTTGTTTCATAATGCTTGCATTATTCATTTCATTGAAATCAACCATTCCGGATTCCAAAAGACCCATCAAATCATGATCCATGTATTCAAATACAAGATAAAACGAACCTTTGTCCTGTAAAAAAGTAGTATGTAATATAATTCTCGTTTAATGATTTATTTTTACCTGCAGTATTATGGATTTTAATACGATACCTTTCTGAAGTCTAAAGCATCCTGTTTGTCAGTGACAATTTCTCTCAAATTGACAATATTCTTATGATTAAGCTGACGCAAAATTTTAATTTCGCGTACCGCTGTGATAGGAAATCCTTCTTTTTCGTTTTCTAAACGAACTTTTTTCAGTGCGACCAGTACACCAGCTCGTTTATCCTGAGCTTTATAAACTTGACCATAAGTACCCTCCCCAATTTGAGCTATGACTTCAAACACGTCAACACAACGTTCTCCCCAGTCTTTACCACCTGAAGCTGACATAGGAGTATGACAGTTTCTAGAACCCCTACGCTTCAATATTTTTGGTCTTTTCAGTTTTGGTTTCGGTGGAACACGTTCAACTTTCAACCGTGGCGGTGTTGCATTAGGATCATCTTCTCCGCTTAAGTCCTCTGAACCAGGAACAACTAAATGTCAGAAATAAAATAAACTTAAAATCATGATAAAACTACACAGATTGAACTAAAATAATACTAAGATCAAGTTACCTGGTGGCATTGGTAAATCCTTAATACTTTTCTTCTGAGGTGGTTTTGTAGTGGAAGCAGGGAATTTCAACTGCGCTTTGCTAGGCGGGCTTGGAGATCGACTTGGTGGTGAGTCTATACTCTCTAAATCATTTTGATTAATCCCAGGCGGTAATGGCAATCTTGATAAACTTTTAGTTTTAAATGCCACGATAGGAGGTTTAGGAGGATCTACAGACTTTAGAGGAACTAAATTATTAGGAGGGTTGAACTTAGACATAGCTGTATTCGGCGCTGGGACTGGTATAGGTATAGGTGGTGGTGGTACAGATAAATTGGGGAGAACAGGTACTGGTACAGGAATAGGCACTGGCATAGATACGTGTGGTAAACCCGACGTGTTCGCAGGTTCGGACAGCGGTAATGGCGGTGCTTGTACATTTGTAACAGCTGGAAAATTTGGACTGCTTGTTACAGTCACCGAACAACTAGATGTAAGTGCTATAGATGAAGTATATGTAGCTAAAGTATGTTGATTAGCTCCAGGCATCAAATTTGGTGCATTAACGGATTGTACTATCGGCAACGGAGGCGTTTTTCCTGCGATTCCATTATCATCCGACATTGGAACTGGAATATCCACAAGATCAACAGACTTCACACTGTCGTTTGTCGGCTTCAATTGCTCTTTGTGATTTACATATTTGTCTTTATTGTCAGAAACTTTATTTTCGGAAGATGCACTACCGCCATCCTTCTCATCGGTGCCTTCTATAATTTGAACTTCATCCTGATTAACAGCTTTTTCTTTAGCTGCTTGTAACTTTTTATACGCTAATTCTCTCATATTTCTATCTTTGACCAACTCGGCGAATAAACTGGTTTCACTAATTTTTGCCTGTACTCGAAGATTTCTTGCCGTGATACTTGATGGACTCCTTGCTCTGGGTCTGTGAGGTGATGGAGAAGGTATCCTCGAAGGTCGAGGGCTCTTTGATTTGTGTTTTCGTAATGATTTATGAGATTTACTAGGAGAACGGGATTTCTTTGGAGTACGACTTCGTCTTCGTGAACGCGATCTTGAACGAGATTGTATTTTTCGCCACCTTCCAGGACTTCGAGATCGCGATCGAGAAAGAGGTAAATGCAATCTGAAAAACAACATGTTTAATTTACGAAAGAAAAATGAATGATTGTAATTCAAAAATATAATACCTGCTTCCAGTGGGACTTCTCGTTGACCTCGATTTTCTTTTATCCCTTCTGTCTTTTTCGTGATGACGATGTCGTCGTTCTGATTCTTCCCGCCTTCTACGTTTGCTCGAAGATGGCGAACTAACAGGCTCTCTGCGTCGATGACTTACAGGACTTGGACTAAATTCCCGTCGCCTTGTAGGACTAGGACTATGCCTAAGCCTATGCACCATTGGACTTGGACTAAAATCTCTTCTTCTCGTTGGGCTATGGTCCCTTCTTCTTGCTGGTGGACTTGGACTATGAGGTCTCCTCCGACTTGAACTAATGGTGGGGCCTGGACTAACGCTATTACGACGAGTATGAATACTAGGACTATGTTTTTGTCTTTCAGGAGTATGTTTCATTGTTGATAAACTTGCTTTATTGCTTTCTGGCGTTGTAGTTCTTGGTGGCATTAAAGGGGTATGTGGTGATTCTGTTGGCCTTGGAGGAAGTGGGGGAGGAGTTACATTTCGGGGTTGCCTTGTTATTTCAAGTTCTACGTCACTCAAGCATCTTTGTTCTTGAGGCGTTGCAGGCGATATTGGCGAGGTACTATCTTTTAATGGCAAAGGTGGAGACTCTGACCAGTTTCCAACTGGTTTTTCATGATCTGGACTGATGATAATTTCATCCGCGATACGATGTGGGCTCAAACTATGAGAATGTCTTTTGGACTTCCGTTTCTTCTTCTTTCCCGAACTTGAAGAAGGACTAAGACTTCTCTTCTTCTTCTTTTCCCGTTTGTGTTTTTTCTCTTTTCTTCTCGCATATCGTCTAGACTCTTCTTCGTAGTCAGGTGTTCCACCATGAAGTGTTGAAGGCTGCTGTTCATTTGGTGAATAATGTCTATTAGAATGCCTATGCTGAACAGGTGGAGATGGTGAAAGACTAATAGGAGATGCTCCAAGGGCATGTACTGGACTTCCACCATAATAACGTCTCTGCAAAACTGGTTCAGGTACTTCTCCATCTGTATAGCTATTACCCCTACTATCTTCTGACTGAATTTCTCCTGCTTCTGGTTCAGATAAATCTTCGCTACTCACATCTGAGTATTCAACCAAAGGTTTAACAATGGAAGAAGCTACAGTTGGAACATTTTCTATAGATTTATCTCTAGACCTCTTCTTTTTCTTTTTTCCAGAACTTTTACTTTTTCCATGCCTTCTGTGCTTCTTATCAAGTGCTTCAAAACTGTGACGATTTATATCACTGCTGGTACTACCTCTTCTACGGGAACGAAATCTTCCATTACGTTCAGCTCGTTCAATATCACGGCTGCTAGGCATGTCACCTACTGTAATGCATAAATATAAACAAGAATATGATGAGTATTTTGCTTTTGTTTTGATAATATATTAATTTCTCATAAAAACATTTATCGTGTGATTTATATAAAAACTCCTACATCTTTCTGAATATTTTCACTGTAAATACATATATAGGTACATGTTTAAATAGAACAGAATATTATGTTTTTTGCATAAAATCTTATTTACAAGTACAATGATTCAATTGACAGTGAAATAAATGTATTAATTAAAAGTATGTAAATATTTATGTGTACTTGATAAATCAAATGTAAGAATAGAAATGAATGAAGTATTACAATTTAACATATAACAGAATTTAAAATACTATATATTACCAGCTATTTGTAGTGCTTACCTTAGTGTAATTCAGAGTAAAAAATTTTAAAAAATATTACTACTTCTATTTTCCTCTATACTTGAATACCGATCGTCATGGATATAGCGCACATATATAATACGCGCATGTAAGAAGACACACGGACATGCACATGCATAGATTAGTCGACGTAACAGTATATTCGACACAACACAATTCTTTAACAAGTGTAATGATACAGTGATTTTTAACGAACTGTCACGATTTCCAGACAAAAATACAAAATTTATCAAATATATATCTATGATTCGTCGATTCAAAGAACATCGTGTAGAAAATAATTTTTCATTGAACCTAGCACAGCCGCCATTGTTAACGATTGGGTAGAAAGGGAGTTGCCCAGTTTTCGTAAAACAGAGTTAGTTCTTATTTTTAAAACCATTATAAGATCATGACAAATATTAATACTCACGTGCAATATGGATCTTGTGATATCACACTGAATGTTGGCTTTCTTTGCATCGAGCTGATCCAACGTAGCGATGAGTGTAATGGTTACGTTCGTTGCTCAGTAAACAATTTCAGCACATATTTCGTAGGCCACGAGTAAAATTTAATAAAAATTAATAGCTATTGTAACGGTTGAATGTTCAGGCAATCATATTTTTATAATTTTACAAGCCGATGCATCATATCTCATGAATTTTCTTTGGATTGTATTTGGCTTTCTCATAAAGGTAGCTGAAGTAAGTAGAAGCCATTAACCATTAGCACGTCATTATTGTCTGATGTAACAAGCGGCAAGTGCTGCGCTCTACCGTCTAACAGTAAAATATTGGAAATTGCGGAATAATCTTGAATATTATTATACTTGATGCAATTGGTCAATTTAAATTTACATGTATGCCCATGTATAAATATAAATACATATATCTACAGTTGAATATTTATTGCAAAATATAAGAATGCAAATAAAATATATCATATTACTACTATCTCCATTTACTTACATTTGGGATGTCACACACTACAATTAAAATATAGAAAAAGTTTTCGCGTTTTTCTTTAACATATATACTTTTATATTTTCAAATAATAATTGTTTGCAATTATTTCAAAATTATTTGTAACCATAAAATATGCAACAATTAGTTGGCATAAATGGTTTTTTGATTAAAGGTGGTTGGTGTTCCAATACCATAAAATTTTAAAAAAGGCTAAGGTATTGAATTATATCATATCAAATATGTAAATTGGAACTCTTTTAATCTTTTTCAAATTCTCAATTTGTAAATTTGGAAGCTTATGGATTTGAAAATGCACCAGTTAAAAACGAACAAGTAATAGGATCTCTTTCTTCAAAACTGTATCCTCATAGACTTAGCGGTTTGTTGATCTATAATATATTTTGTCTGTGATATTAATAAACGCGATAAAACCTATATTCGAACGCAACTATTATTTTTGCTGTTATTATTGGAATAGCAAAATAAATTATGGGAGAACGTTATAACATTCATAGTCAACTAGAACATTTGCAATCAAAATATATAGGCACTGGCCACGCTGACACAACCAAGTTCGAATGGCTTGTGAATCAGCATCGTGACTCTTGCAGTTCTTACATGGGACATTATGATCTATTGAATTTCTTCGCAATCGCAGAAAACGAAGCAAAAGCACGTGTTCGATTTAATCTTATGGAGAAAATGTTACAACCTTGTGGTCCGCCTCCAGAGAAACCAGAGGATTAAGCTTTGATGGGATGTGTTGTGTGCTGTGAAATTTATTAAATTTAAATCAACTTGCTATTTTTATGTTATATAGATAGAAACTTAATTACATTTTTACATATGCAAGAAACAGAATAATTAAATTAATAAAAATTGATAACAACCTTCATATGAATGAATTGAATTGTTTTTTAACAACATAAAGTTTAACAAATTAAAATATGATTGTGATACAATAATATTGTATACATATTTTAAATCAATATTTATAAAGAAAAAGTGAAATATATAAATTTAATATTTTACAACCAAAATGCCAGTTCAGTGTTCAATAAATTGTGGAAAAGCTGCTATTCTGAAAGTAAATAAAATGAGTAATTCCTTATGATCATTAATATTTGTATTACAGAAATATATGAAAAACATCTGACATGTTCATTTACAGAGACCCAAGACTGGACATGCCTTGTGTAAAGAATGTTTTTTCTTAGCTTTTGAAAATGAAATTCATAACACTATAGTAGAAGGCAAATTGTTTAAAGTTGGTGATAAAGTTGCTATTGGAGCATCAGGTGGAAAAGATTCTACAGTACTTGCATATGTGTTAAAAACTTTGAATGAACGTCACAAATATGGCATCGAATTGTTTCTTTTGTCAATTGATGAAGGAATCACTGGTACTATAATCAAAAGTTATAATGCATGTAATTTATGTGAATTCTTTTATAAAACATCTATATTATTTTAGGGTACAGGGATGATAGCTTAAAAACTGTTCAGCAAAATAAAGAAGATTATGGTTTACCATTGAAAATATTATCTTATAAAGAATTGTATGGATGGACAATGGATGAAATTGTAGCAGAAGTATGAATTTATCTAACACTTTTATATCAGAAGTATATATATTTATTATTTAGTAATTGTTTAATCTTAGATTGGAAGAAAAAATAATTGTACATTCTGTGGAGTATTTCGAAGACAAGCATTAGACAGGGGAGCTGCAATGTTGAATGTAGATTGTATTGCAACAGGTCATAATGCAGATGACATAGCAGAAACAGTTATAATGAATATCTTACGTGGTGACATTTCAAGGTTACAAAGATGTACTTCAATCATCACTGTAAGATTTTTTAAACATTTCCCTTTGAGCACAAAAGAAGAAACTTGTATTTCACATGCATATATTAATAGTAAATCTTGTAATTATAATGCAGGCAGGAGCAGATTGCATAAAACGTTGCAAGCCACTCAAATATGCTTATGAAAAAGAGATAGTAATGTATGCATACTTTAAACATTTAGTATATTTTTCAACAGAATGTGTATTTGCACCAAATGCATACAGAGGACATGCAAGAACATTTCTTAAAGATTTAGAAAAAATTAGACCATCATCTATATTGGACATAATTCATTCTGGTAATAAAAGTTATAATATTCTTGATTAAATTTTATTAACATTTGTTTAACATGTAATCAATGTATGTCTTTACAGGAGAAACAATGCAAGTTAAAGATACTATTAAAATGCCTGAACGGCGAACTTGTTCACGTTGTGGATTTGTTTCAAGCCAGGAAATATGTAAAGCTTGTATCATGTTAGAAGGTTTAAACAGAGGACTACCAAAACTTGGTATTGGGAAATCGACGAAAGTGAAACGAATAATGGATTCAAATGTAAATAAAGATAAGGAAAACAGTGAAGTTAAAAGCAATGATAAAGATAAATTAAAAAATATAGAATTTTGATATTTTTCGTATTTAAATATATTAATGTAGGTTTAATATGTATTATTAAATTTAAATATAATATACTATGATAATCTAATAATTAATCAAATAACTTCATGTACTTTGAATAACTGTTTTATTATTCAAAAGTAAAATTTTATAATCTCAAATTACAGTATTTTTTCAGTTTTTATTCATGCCGCATTTATTCATTTTTGGTTCTATAAAACATGTTGCATTGTTAACAAATAAATTTTTTTAAATTATTTTATTATTTTTGAGGTGTTAGATAATATATGCCGCAGCTTTCTGTGTAATTGGTACTCTACAAACAGGGCAATCATTAACAATATCATCAGAACAATCTTCGCATAAGCAAACATGTCCACATGGAAGAAGAATAATTTCACGTGGATTTGTGCGACAAACAACGCATAACTGATCCTCTCGAAGATCCGTATCTCTTACTCTTTGCCGTCTTTCTTTCCGAGATGCAGCAAGAGACTGTCTTAGTTCTTCTGCTATTCTTTGTTCTGATCTATCTTTCCAATAGCGTCGAAATACTATACCACCAATTAGCAATCCAATTGCACCAAACATTAAACACAATAATCTATAACAAAAATTGATTTGGAAAACCTTGTTATATATTATACTAAACATATAACTCACCTATATGTCCTTTTACGATCGTCTAATTTGCGAAGCAAAGAAGTGATGGACATGCTTGTTAAGTAAAATGGTGTGCCATTCAAAGGAGGTTGTAACACAAGCGTTTTAGATTTTCCTCTAGTTAATTCACCTATACCTGTCATAACTGCACCTTCCCTGAGTAACTCTTCAGTAGATTGCAAACCACGTTGGCGTACCCCTAACAAATCATAATTTTCCGTAGATATATATAAGTAGCATATTGATAGGAAGATATGGAATAATTATTCTACACCTGTAAAAAAACCCCATAAGTGGTCTGCAAATGATGGTACTGTTGGTTCAAAGGTATCAGACACCACATCCATATCTAAAATATCTGCTAACAATGGTTCTATTACTTCTACAGCATGAGTGCCTCGTTGTAAAACAAATGGTACAGTATTATATACTTTATGAACAGTTCTCTCCTGGTCTGACCTAAGTATCAATAAATGATAATACTACTTATGCTTTTACTGGGTCTATAATTAAAAGAAATGTAATTTTACCAAAAACCAGCGGTTGTTCTAGCCACAACATGTTCTTTAATTTTAAGTTTCTGTACAACTCCTGTCAATTTTTTATTATTAATGCTACTTAATGGTTTTCCTAAAGGTTTCACAATACCCCTAATGGCTATATAGCCTATTTTATTATTAGGGCTTTTTTCGATAAGCTCTCCCAATTGTGGACCAACTTCGTGAAATTCGGCTTCCTGCGGAAAGACTGAACGTTTTGAAGTATTTTTAAACATTAAATTCATTGTTATAAACAATGATTAAGTTCATCATGCAAAATTGCACAGGTGTTAAGGTTAGGTATGAAATAAATGTACCGATATGCAATAAAAAACGTTTATTTACCTGTACTGCAGTAATTGCATTTTTACAATAAAAATATTGCTTCAAACAAACACCAAAAATGATAGTGTCAATACCTAAGGCAATTATTTCACCTAAATATTCCATGACTAGGTTATAATTTTAAATTTAATGTGAAATTGCTGTCCATTGTTAATATTTATATTGATTGTTACGTAATCCGTTTAATTTCATTTTGATAGAATATTTGAAAACTTCATACATAGAATTTTCATAAATAATAAAAAATTAAATTGCACATGTATCTGATGACCAATGTAAGACAGGACAAATTGTAATTGCCTATATATACATTTCATTTTTTTAAGTTGGTGAACCTGAAATCGCATTTGTTCTTCCGCCATAATTAAAATTGTGTTTTGGCATTTGCACATCGTAACTGTCGTTTACAAATTTGTTCTTATTGTTTTTTCAAGTGTTACTCAACATATTGTCATATTAAGAAGCTACGAGAAGCATTTGACTAAATCAAGTGAGTTTCTTTTGAATTTTTAAATAAATAACACATATTTTTATGAGAAAAGAAATTTTATTGATAACATAGAGGTGATCAAACCGGTATAAACAGTATGTATAAAAGTATAAAAAATAAATAGCGAGGGCGTTGCAATTCCTGCAAGTCTTAATGAGAGCGAATTTATCGTAATGCGTTTCAATCGTTTAAAAACGCGATTATGAATCCAATGATAATAACATTACTAGTGACATACAATGATAATAATAATTGACGTTGTACACACTTAATTGTATGATTAATTTCTCTAATCACACAAAACACTTTCATTCATTCATACATCATGCGCGCGCACACATACGATTTCTCATTTTCGAATAATAATAATCAATTCATTGAAACTAAATGGCCGAGATCAAAGCGAGTAACATTCATAAATAAACTAAATCCCACAAAAAATGTGTTACTTGCATTCTAATTTATGATTCGAGTATTTTTCACATTTTTCTTTCGAACATATCTAACATTTTTTTCTAAAAATTATTAGATAGTAATTCAAACACTAACACGTGTATAAGTACATCAAATCAAACTGGAGCAAATAAAAGCATATTCTAAATATTTTTTCCTCTTAAACAAAGCGTTAAAGCTACAGTGAATCGTACTGAAATTTGTTCAATGGGAGTCATACCAGAACATAAATTAGTTATTTTCCATTTGCAAATTACGATCGATTTACGATATTCAACTGTCTGTCTCGCTTCGATTACAAGATATGAAACTAAACGCATCGCTTGTAAAAATAAATGATCGTTTTCAAAAAATACTAACCAACGTTGAAGAAGTCGAACGCTCATCTAACGAAACATCATAGTAGCGTTATTCGAGTATTTTCATGACCCCCTTCGGTTAAATTCTTTTTTATGGCAGTCAATTCGTAGTCTATGTATAATCGTCTGCAATTGTCGAGCTTCGACGACCACGATTGAGGTCAATCGCGTGTAGCAACAGCAGAGATTATTCGAACCTCTCGCACACGTGTTCCGTTTGATAACTCGTTCAGGTTTTTAAAGGGAACTACGCATGCGCGTTGCGCAACACCTTAAGCGCAGCTATGCATTATTTTTGAAAAAATGGCGCGCATTAGCTTTTATCAGAGGCAGGATCAGATGAAGCGAGGGTCGATAAGTAGTTACGATATCTTACAAGATTAATTAATATTGCAATTTGATATATTATTGATGTAATATTATATAAAATTAATTATTATTTATTTTCTACAATATTAATTCGTGTAAAATAATGTTCAAAATATTCTTTTATTTCCCTCTTCTGCATCCGCCCCTGAATGTGTGTACCAAATGTTAGTATTCTAATATTTGTAATGTTTCGTTTTCTAGTTAAGTAATTTTTCATAAAGAGTCGATTCAAATAAAATTATAAATCACACGCGTTAAAATTCACATTTCCAACCGCGAATAAAACTATTCCTGACCTTAAGAAATCGTCCTACGACTTATTTTCCCTTAAAATTCGTTACACAGGAAAATATGGCAGTTACTGTTCCACGTTTGGCTAAGAAACTGAATGCAAAGCAGACATCGGTATCTCGTTCAGAAAGATTAGAATGATTTCGATATTTGAACGATTCATCTGATCAGGCAGTGTTTGGATAAACAATTCGTTAAAAAGAAACCCTCATGCCCCTTAGTATCGATTACTATCCGCGTTAACGTTATCCTAGAAGCTTTTCTGATATGCAATAACAGAAATTTTCGTTTCCGATAATCTCAATAAAAGTTCAATTCACTAGATATCCATGATGGATTCGCGTTAGAAGCACGTATAATTGCTTGGTCACAATTGCATGTGGTCCACCGTTCTCGATTCTTTAAAAATACAATGAGATTTCATTGTCGTTCGCATTTCTTTCTTCACAGCTTTTCACCTCCCCGAAATTGTCTCTATCGACACTTTTAAAACACCCAATCTTCGATTCGCTGAGTGTCTTCGACCTCCACCGATCACCGTAGAGTTTCGAAGCTTCTTTCACGAGAACCGAATCTTCGAAGAATTTCCTTCGCTCGAACAGATGCTTCCTCGCTCATCGCGTGTCTTCACCCAAGCCCGTTTTGAACGAACGCATGGGTCAACGGACGATTGTCAAAAAACGTGTATCGAGCTAATCCCGATCAAGGGACTCCAGATAGATCCTAGTTTCTTCAGGGAGAGACTATCCTTGGCCCGAACCATCGGAACACTGGTCGTCCACCGAACGATGCGTGAACGATAGATCTCGACACGATCAGTGTCATTTCGATTCGTTTTGCCCGCATCCTCTGCTCGAGGATCTCGACGGGGAGATTCTAAGCAGGTACTTGCACCACTGGCCGGTGAATCGGCACTGATATCACGTAGATGTCCAATTTCTCCCCGGAAGTCTTGTCCACGATTTCACCATAGTTCACGGAATCGTACGGAGGTGGCGCGAACAGATGGTACGGAGGAGGCGGTGTCTCGGTGACCACTTGCCCGCCGTTGATCACCTCCGCCCGTTGGGCGTAGGGCACCGTTATTGTCCTTCCACCGCGACGACAACACCACTCGGAACAGCTCACTATGAGGAAGAAGGCCACCAAACCTCCGAAAGAACCGATGTACCACACGATCGACCATGGGTCCAATGGGTTTTGGCTGTCTCCGTCTGGAACCAAAAGAAATTTGTGAGAAGAGAAATTTGGGAGATTTGATGCTTTTTCTTATTATAACATCTTACAATTATTGTTAAAAATTATAATTTCCTTGTGAGAAAAGAAAGGGAGATTTGATGTTATTCAGTCATTAAGTTTTTTCTTATTATAACATCTTACAATTATTCTTAAAAATTATAATTTCCTTGTAAGAAGAGAAAGGGAGATTTGATGTTATTCAGACATGAAGTTTTTTCTTATTATAACATCTTACAATTATTCTTAAAAATTATAATTTCCTTATAAGGACAGAAATTTGGGAGATTTAATGTTACTCAGTCATGAAGTTTTTTCTTATTATAACATCTTACAATTATTCTTAAAAATTATAATTTCCTTATAAGAACAGAAATTTGTAAGATTTGATGTTGCTAAGTAATGATATTTTTTCTTACTACACATCTAACAATTATGCTCGAAAATTATAATTATAGCCAACAAAATAAAGCACAGTTAAATTATTAATTATCCATACTAAAAATATTACGATTATTTAGGAGACTTAGAGATCGTGTTGCTTCGTGAATTTTCATAAGTATCCGATAAAGCCGACACAACCGAAATATCATAAGCGTAGCACAGATTAGATTTGCTAAAAATAAAATGTCAATCAAATTGTTAGATATCGACCACTCGAAGAATTACTCACAGTTATATTTTAAAGAATTGGCATTGGATCTTTGTTAACGTTATTCTCGACGGAAAGAACAGTTTGAAAGTGCATCTATTTTCAGCGGCAGAAAAATTTATTTAACCTCCATAAAACTTTCGTTCAGCGAGGTTCGATTTATTTTTTCAAGCGAAGAATCTGTAGGTCCACTGGGAATAAATTTTGCAGAGAAAGCTACGAAACACTCGATAAAATGATATCCAAGGTAGTGACCCTAAACTCGAGGGTACCTAAGTAATAAATCGTCGTATGTATATTCATACACAGTGGGAGAAGTTAGTTATTGGTTTACTCCGCTGACGTCTTTCGGTACCATCTCCAGAATTAGTTCACAGCCATAAATTCCTCGATAATTTACGGCAAATCTACGTTGCAACTGATTTAGCTCGATTACTCTGATAAAGTGTTATGCAAATTAGTGGGACGGGACTCGTTAATGAGCTCAATGAGAGTTAACTAAAACGATGTGTAGGTTTGAAACGATGTGTAGGTACAAGAGACAATGGGGTTCACACTTTACTAGCGACTGATATTCGAAATTTAATTTGAATGAGAAAAAGATGAGTTGCCACCAACTCCAATGTCTAAGTCTTAAAATCTTTATCTCTCCAAACTTCTAAATTTTTCAGACATCTTCAAATAAAAATTTTCAAGTCCAGCATGAAATTATTGTATGTAGATGTAATCAGCAATATTACATCTTGCCCCGGGTTCTCCAAAATCTAGCGACGGCTATGCGATTCTTTGCCAGTCTAAAAATAATAATCGAAGACTTCGAAATCCTCGTTATTGATTCCGTCGGGAAAACTCGTCGATTTCTCCGCAGATTCTACGAATATAGAATAAACATTATCTAGAAAGTTGTCGAAGTAGACGTCGATCATCGCGACATTAACGATTCCGATGATGGAACGATAACGATTGCTTCTGATACGTGAGGTATTTTTATACGTCTTTTACGAGACGTAATTTCGTATGCACAACGGTACGTCGTACTTGGTCTGACGCGGTATTGTTAATTCATGAATAAACGTCGATGAATTAAGACGTTAATAAACAGGTTTATCGTACGACAATTAACTGAACGTTTATAAGAGAATTAATACGAAACGTTGAAAAATTATACGAAAACGAATGAAAGGATTACTATGTACGATTGTATTGTTCGTGAGGATATCTTAATGATTAATCACGAAATAATCTAGAATCTAGAGGATCAAAGTATTAATTGGATGTATGTACCGTGATTTTATTGCTCGTTAAGGGGATTTAATAATTCTGGAACTTCGGATAATTTAATACACTCGACGCATTAATTACAATGTAATGCAGGAAAACAGGTATTATTACCATTAATATTTTGTAATACCGGCTTTGATTCGAGATAATAAAAATTAGAGCGAACAAAGATACCGTTATAGTGTATTGAACTCTGAACAGAACGCGTGCTAATTCGTTTAGCAGTTTTCTGCTTACGAAAGCGAAGAATCAATTTTTTAACGCCTTACCAACAGGAAGTATTGACGTTTTTCAGTTTTTGATCGTTCAGCAAATATGTACCGACCGACTCGTGAGAACTAATTACACCTCTGATGAACGTTTATTTTAATAGGATTAAATATAGATACGTTACAATCAAATGTGATATGTTACAATCAATGACATTTTCTGCAATTTTCCAATTAACGTCAAATTAACGTAACTTCAGCTAAACACCGTAAGTTACAATAACTTCATTCAGCTTGAGTTACAGTAATTTACCGAAGTCTCGAAGTAAATTACAAGCGATCGTTACCTTACGTAACTTATAATTTAAATTGTTTCTTTATTTCGAGTGGTAGATTAAAGGTTGGCTCGCAATGCACAATATCAAAATTGCTTTTAATCACGAATCGATTAACCTTGTAGCTTCAATCAAATGTATTAAAAAACGGACACATCGATAAACAACGAGTGTTCGTAATAAATCATGATTTTATTCGATGGATTACCAAAAAGAACAGAAGATAATTACCGTTGGACGAGTCTTTCCCTTTGTTCTGCATACTGTCTTCTTTCTCGTTCAGCTCCGATTCGAATTCGATTACGTAGACGGTTGGCTCGTCGTCACGATCATCGTTCGACGAATCGTCCGGGTGTTGTTCGTGGTTGTTATTGGTTTTATGAATCACCTCGTTGGTCTCCAATCGTCGTTGAACGTCGGTCGCATCGTAACTCGACACTCCGTGAACTGCAATAAGACATAAACGTGCGTGTTACAGACACATTCGTGCGGTCATGATAGAGGCTAATTGCTGAAAAATTAAAACCGTCTTGACGGGAACAGTTTCGTGATGTATGGCACAAAACGATTGAGAAACCGGCGGGTGAACCGTGGGACGAGAAACTCTTTAAAAATGTATTCAATCGAAACAAATAATCGTGTTACGTAGGCATACGGTGTAGATCAGATAATCATTCGCACGTCTAGCTCATCTGCAATTATATTTTCTTATATTGCATTCCATTTCCTAATATTGCAAGCACGAGTATCGCGGTGCTCATCTACATTATAAGAGCGAATCATGAGTTCATCGGATATACGAGAGATACATTTGCAACACTCTCAGATTCCTACTAGATTACTAGATTACTGGATTTCTAAATATGTGGATTTCTGAAATTTTATACGGGTCGTTCCATGTCAAATCGATCAGTTTTGGACGTGAGGATTCCTAGATCTCAAATATTTGTAGACTCAAAATATCCCTAGATTCCCAGATCTGAAATATCCGTTGATTCCTAGATCCCAAATATCCCTAGATCCCAAATATACCTAGACTCCAAATATCCCTAGATCCCAATCTCCCTAGATCCCAATCTCCCTAGATCCCAATCTCCCTAGATCCCAATCTCCCTAGATCCCAATCTCCCTAGATCCCAATCTCCCTAGATCCCAATCTCCCTAGACCCCAAATATCCCTAGACCCCAGATATCCCTAGACCCCAAATATCCCTAGACCCCAATCTCCCTAGATCCCAATCTTCCTAGATCCCAATCTCCCTAGACCCCAATCTCCCTAGATCCCAGTCTCTCTAGATCCCAATCTCCCTAGATCCCAATCTCCCTAGACCCCAAATATCCCTAGACCCCAATCTCTCTAGATCCCAATCCCCCATATCCCAATCTCCCTAGTTCCCAATCTCCCTAGATCCCAATCTCCCTAGATCCCAATCTCCCTAGATCCCAATCTCCCTAGATCCCAATGTCTCTAAATCCCAATCTCCCTAAATCCCAATCCCCCTAGATCCCAATTTCCCTAGATCCCAATCTCCCTAGATCCCAATTTCCCTAGATCCCAATCTCCCTAGATCTCACTCTCCCTAGATCCCGATATCCCTATATCCCATATCCCTAGATCTAGATAACCTATACCTACATTCCCATACATATTTTCCACGAGAACGAATTTTTCGAATTATTATATTCACTCAAAACGGTCTTTCCTTTTTTTCGCTTCTCGAGTGGTCTGTCAATAATGATCGTGATCAGTTTTAATACTAATAAGATAAGCGATGACTCGATCAATAAATTCATTAGGGAGCAAATTGATAATTATTATCCACTTTTGAAATTGAATTCAGTCGTATCAATGGTCAATTACGTTTGCACTTCGTGACTTATTATATGCGTAATGAAAGCACGAAGCGTTAGAATAACGGAAGCCATTAATTTATTGCTGCGTCTAATATCAGTCAACGGGGAGAAATATTCGATTATCAGTATCCGAACGATCTCCCCGCGCGTCCGTATCGCGAGAGACACGTACAGGAAATAAAATAAAACGATAATTCCGCAAACGCCGAATTTTTGATCCGAGGATCAGCACGTACGCGCGTACCGGATATCTCGTGATAACACTTATCAATACGAATGGCCTGTCTGCCAGTAATTACGCGAGACGCAACAAGATCATGCCACCAGCAAGTGTTCCGGCACGCTTCTCCATTCCGTGACGAACAGAAATAAAAAATATCTACGAAAATAAACAGACGAAGTTCACACACGCAGAGCTACGAAGATCGCGAAGATGTTGAACTCGTGTATCGATCTGTTAAAAAACGTGCTTAATCACACGATCTACGGTCTTGTTTGCAGATAACGAGATACAGAAGAACGACTCGTATTCGTCGGTGAATCGAGACACTTCTGGCGCCAACCACCGAGACGTGGGCAATGTACATATTTAACCCCCCATTGCCGACGATTAACACGTGAACTTGTCAACGTTTCGATACATAATCTAATTAGAATACATTATCTGAAGAACAGTAGGTCCTCGACTCGTGATATTGTGTAATACCTTTCATAATACATGAGCCTTGTGTCTATTTATTCCGTGTGCATGCTTGTATTAACATGCTGATGAGTGAACAACATTTTGGGGCCTTGAGCTCGATACGTACAAAAACAGTAATTTCGTCACAGTAACACTTTACGTTCGTACAATGAGTCTAGTTGCATCAAATTATATTTTCGAAAATTTTGCAAATCTGGACTTTGTGAGTTTCTTCTGGAATTTCTTATTGTTTGCTAGTGGAAATTGTGGGGGTTTGACTAATTTTTGGCTGATGTGGGAATTTTGGGAGTTGGGTATTTGGGAATTTGGGAATTGGGGAAGGTGGGAATTGGGGAAGGTGGGAATTGGGGAATGTGGGAATTGGGGAATGATGGAATTGAGAAATGTGGGAATTGGGGAATGTGGGAATTGGGGAATGATGGAATTGAGAAATGTGGGAATTGGGGAATTTGGGTATTGGGGAATGTTGGAATTGGGGAATGTGGGATTTGGGGAATGTGGGAATTGGGGAATGTGGGAATTGGGGAATGTGGGAAGTGGGGAATGTGGGAGTTGGGGAATGTGGGAATTTGGGAATGTGGGAATTGGGGAATATTGGAATTGGGGAATGTGGGAATTTGGGAATGTGGGAATTAGGGAATGTGGTAATTGGGGTATGTGGGAATTGGGGAACGTGGGAATTGGGGAATGTGGGAATTGGGGAATGTGGGAATTGGGGAACGTGGGAATTGGGGAACGTGGGAATTGGGGAATGTGGGAATTGGGGAATGTGGGAATTGGGGAATGTGGGAATTGGGGAATGTGGGAATTGGGGAATGTGGGAATTGGGGAATGCGGGAATTGGGGAACGTGGGAATTGGGGAATATTGGAATTGGGGAATGTGGGAATTGGGGATGGCTGGAATTGGGGAATGTGGGAGTTGGGAAATGTAGGAATTGGGGAATATGGGAATTGGGAAATGTGGTAATTGGGAAATGTGGGAATTAGGAAATGTGGGAATTGGGGAATGTTGGAATTGGGGAATATGGAAATTGCAGAATGTGCCTTTGTAAATTTCTTCATTTGCACATTACGTGTCCTACGTTTAATATTTCCGCCATCTCAGATAAGGTAAAAATGAAATTTCGAAGAACAAGTTCTGTCATGAATTTATTTCGCGAAACGAGGAGACTTTAAGCGCACTTCCGTTTCAAAGTTGCCGCGAACTTCGGATGAAAAGTTTATCAACGAGATAGAGCGGAGTAATACGAACGTTCCACGAGGTATTTCTTCAGCAACTATGAAACAAACGCATTACGAAGTAGGTTGTTCCTTTTAAAGTGATAGGAAAATAGCATTGTTAGGCCGTATAAATAACTCCGGCAAGTATCCCGTGGTTTCTTTACGTTTCCTGCCCCATTCTATCGCGAAACGGGCCAGGTATCATTATTTCTCGGAACAACTTGACGAACTTTCCTTCGAACAATGGTCTCGTAGTTTTCTCAAATTTCAAGCACGATTTCACGAGTCCCATTGAAACATATTCTTCTTCGACTTATTAGCTTGTTACGTATCAATATGATATAACAAGTCTGACATAGTTTCGTGAAAAACATTGTGAAACACCACTTGTGGCACATCAATTTGTAGTTTGAAGTTTGATAAAAATGTTTGCGAATGTTTTCAATACGAAATCGTAAAGTAATGGCTAAACAATGACTCTGAGTATAAAGTCTGATGTTTCATGACATAAAAATTGCACAAAATGGCACTTGGGATGTATCAATTTCAAGCTTGAAGTTTAACAGAAATATCTATGTAAATATTGAATAAGTATTTTTAATAAAAAATAATTATATCAAGCAACGGTCAATATCGAAACATGTAAAGTTCGATGAAGTTTCATGACATAAAAATTGCACAAAATGGCACTTGCGATGTATCAATTTCAAGCTTGAAGTTTAACAGAAATACCTATGTAAATATTGAATAAGTATTTTTAATAAAAAATGGCTGATATCAAGGTCAACATCAAAACATGCAAAGTCCGATGAAACGCGATGTAAAAGTCGCACAAAATGGCACACATTCGATAAAAATAATACAAAGATTGCACCGATATTTTTAATATAAAATGTCCACATAATTAAACGAATTTGCGAAATAAAAAGCATGTTCCGTTGAATAAATGAGTAATAATTTCGAAACATAACAAGTTTGATATGATTTGATAACATAAAAGTATCGTGCAGCGGAATGCATATTGTGTCACCACTATTTTGACAACATCACGATATCTTGTTGCATGAGTCGTAAAGTCCTTTCGAAAATATTCCACATTTTTTTGCAACGATCGTCCGCAGATAAGAAACCCGTTCTATATTCTTAACCTTACTCCCTGTTGACAGTATGGATTTGATCGGTTCATAATAATTATTAAACTCTTTGTTTACAATTTGGATTATGCCGATTAATTTACGGACGTATTTTCCACTTTTTGACTCATCGTGTCCCATTACGACGCAATGTCTGGTGAAATTACCGTGAATCGATTCGAGTTAATTATAAACGATTCCACGGAGAATCGACGAACGTTTCGAGAATCACGTACGCATTCTCCTTAAAAAAATAATGACTCGTAAAGGAACGAGTAATCTTTATATGGTGAATCTGGGAGACTTAAACTTTAACCTCCAGTAACCTTTTATGTATCTACGCTCCCACATTAAAATTATCTATTCTAAACATCTACACTTTAATTTTTAAATTCAACCTCTTCAATATATGAATCATCAAGATTTTAATTTTGTAATTAAGATTTGATCAAAATTAACATTTTGTCAAACTGAAATAAAGCACCGAAATTAAAATTGGTGAATCCTATTAAATATTTAATACGGAAATAACCTCTGGCAGAATAAAATATTTATCCGAGTTTTATAAAGCGTCCGATCGATAGTGTCGGAGGTATTTAGACCTGAAAGGCTTATCTTGATGCAACCTTCGAAAACACGATTACCCTGAACGAGAAATTGCCGAGGATTCACATCGTTCCCAATATTGACGAGGTAAATCAAAGAGCTGAAACGAGATTCGTAGCCTACGTGTCCCGAAGATATTTCGTCTCAAGAAATAAGAAACTGGTTAGAACGAACGAGATGAGAAAACGAAGGGGTCCAAACGAACCGATGGCAAATATTTAAATATGACGATGGTTTGTGCAAAACAAACTATCCTTTTTTTGTTAACCCTCGTTTTTTATGAAGCCTCGTGACACGAGTCAAACAACCGTAATCTAAAAATAAGAATTCAGTAAAGTTAGAAATTCGTAGATTACAATACTTGATCATAATTTGTAACATTAATATAAAATATTGTAATTTATATTGAATATTGTAATTGAAGCCTCGTTTCGTTTAAAATTTTCTCATCGCGATATCGACAAAAATGAGTAAGAACCTTGGGGGGCTTAATCCGAGCACAATCCAGTCTCTGTCGATCAAGGACCGATCTCGTGGCTGCTTTCTCTCTCGTTTCGTATTTTAATTACGTACTTCTGGAAATTAGAGTCACGAGAAACGATACGCAATACTCGACGAGCGGGTTTGTGAATCAATATCGTACAAAAGGTGAGCGTTGAATATACGTTGAATTGAATCATCTAATGGCAGGTTTACAACGAAACAATACACCTCAGCCGAGGGAGTTGCTTAGAAACATTAACCATGTACGTAACCGGTATTCAAATAAACCGCCGTTAAATACGAAGAAAGAAGACCGGGTCAAAGGGAATTACGAAGCGGACGATGCCATTTCATTTCTATCGGCAGCTGAAGAAATAAAGCGGTACAGACGACCCGCGGTAAAAAAAGAAACAAAAACCATCGTTGTTTCGAAAGGTGTTGCAAGTATTCCCATAAACCCGAAGTAATTAAAATCGAAACACGGTCCCGTTTTGTACCTTTCACTCGGTACACCGTTACGTTATACCGGTAACATTTTCTTCTTCTTTTTTTCGGTCGAGACGAACTGTTTCAAAAAATTCTGTACCTCAGTTCGTTTGACGGGTTACATAAAACATTACAGTAGAATTACTGCATTATGTAAACATATGAACAAAAATAAACAACACTTGATAGAAACGACCGTTCTTCTTCAAACGGCGCCATAGGGATCATTTCACTTAACCAAGACGAATAATTTAAGCAGAAAGTGTATTTTGCGTAGTGTTGTTTCGCTAATTACTAATATAGGGACTTACAGATCTCGATATTTCATGATTTGGGGATTCGGAATCTATGGACTCCGGTGTTAGGAATTAGAGATCTAGGAACTCTGGAATTCGGGATTTGGGATCTAGGGATATTCGGGGTCTAGGGAATTTTGGGAAATTAGGGATTTTGAAATATAGGGAGTTTTGGGAAATTGGGGAATTCGGAATCCAAGGAATTTCTGGAATTTGGGATCTGGGGAGTTTGGGGTCTGGGGAGTTCGGGATCTAGGGAATTCGGTGAATCTAGGGAATTTCTGGAGACTGGGGAATTTGGAATCTTGGGAATTTCTGGAAACTGGGGAATTTGGAATCTGGGGAATTCGGTGAATCTAGGGAATTTCTGGAAACTGGGGAATTTGGAATCTGGGGAGTTTGGAATCTTGGGAATTTCTGGAAACTAGGGAATTTGGAATCTGGGGAATTCGGTGAATTTAGGGAATTTCTGGAAACTGGGGAATTTGGAATCTAGAGAATTTGGAATCTTGGGAATTTCTGGAAACTAGGGAATTTGGAATCTGGGGAATTCGATGAATTTAGGGAATTTCTGGAAACTGGGGAATTTGGAATCTAGGGAATTTGGAATCTTGGGAATTTCTGGAAACTAGGGAATTTGGAATCTGGGGAATTCGGTGAATTTAGGGAATTTCTGGAAACTGGGGAATTTGGAATCTTGGGAATTTCTGGAAACTAGGAAATTTGGAATCTAGGGAATTTCTGGAAACTAGGGAATTCGGAATCTGGGGAATTCGGAAGCTATGGAATTTCTGGAAACTAGAGAATTTGGAATCTGGGGAATTCGGAATCTATGGAATTTCGGATCTAGGGAAAATCTGGAAACTAGGGAATTCGGAATCTAGAGAACTTCAGATCTAGGGGATTTTGGGAACTAGGGAATTTGGAATTTATGGGATTTCGGGAAACTAGGGAATTGGAAATTTAGAGAATTTAGAATATTAGGACTCTTGGGTCTCGAGTATTTGGGAATCTAGGGAATTTGAGACGCAGCGAATTTAGGCTATAAGGATATCGCAATTTAGTGATTTTATATCCGAGAATTTGGGAATTTAGAAATTCGGGGATCTAGAGAGTTAGGAATCTACGAATTTTTAATTTAAAGGTCTGAGAACTTGTTACCTATTTGTAGAAAATACCTAAATTTTCTATTTATAGAAAATATCAAAGTAAACGCAAAATGAATTTTATCCTAAGTAATGGTAAATACGTGTTTGACGATTATGAACAAGACGGAGATGCTCTTTTAATAGGATGCAGTTTCCATTCGCAAGCTTTGAGCAGCAAATTCGCAATTAATCGTAACAACAAAAGGCATCAGGATCTGAAACGTGACTACGCGAATGGAAGTTCATAGAAGAACGTAATCACGCGTAGTAAGACGGCTGATTAACGGCGAACGTACATGTCCAATTCGTCCAGGAATAGTACAATGGAAAACAATTTTACAACAGAGTCAACAAGGACTTCGCTATTAGTCAACGATACATAGACACGTTGCGCAATGGAGTATGCGATTCACGTATCGCGTCGGAAATATGCAGAAGAATCATCCGCGAGAAGAAATATACGCAGAATCGGCAACAAAATCTAGAGAACTTTTGATACGAATAGATGTGCAATTAACGGTGACAAATAGTCGATTGAAATTGAGCACCGATCGATTCACAATCGGACCTGCGAGCGAGACTTTAATCGTAATTGTCCATCGAACGATATACTAATTGCGAGGCAAAATTGAATTCTTCTATCAACTTGTCCATTCGAAGACTCTTTAATCGAAGTTCTGCTTAAATGGAATTTTGACAAAAGGTGTTTTAACGTCCCACTACATTTTCACGTTCGAAGTTCAAATATTATATAAAATTCAGGAACAAAAAACAGGACAGTAGTTACACAGTCGGTTCATTAAAAAGTAATTAATCATTCAGTCATAAATTAAAGAAGTGATGTAATTTTTCGCTAAACGTGACTTCGTACGAACACGTGTACCAAGAATTTCCACGAGTTTTATTCAAGATTTTCGACTTTCGACCGCTCGTTCAGAGTCGATAGTGCCTAATTTACCGGAGATAATATCAACGATTTATCGTGCGCAATAATATGTTTTCGACAGATTACAAAGAGCGATCAGATTTTTGAAGAAAATTATTTCTAGAAAGCGACGGAAAGATGTTTACTCTTCCGACTTTCTTACGTAAAATTTGAACGACCATGCAGCGAAATTCTTGGCAATTCGCCAATACGATACACAGCAGCTCTATCGAACATAGTATCTGATCGCATCTGCTAATTCGATCATGAATGAGCAGAGAGATTCACCTTCTGCCACTCTGACCAAAGATAGGGAAACATCACGTAATTACTGTAATTAAACGTGATGCTTACTCGTTACATCGGATAATAACGCATGAATAATCATGTAACTCGTATTACATAATTACGTATGCACATCGAATAATATTTCCTAGAATGATTTACATTCAACGTAACTTTTAGCACGTTCAGAATCCGTTGTCCAGTTAGATAATTTTATCATATTTCATACAACACATATTCCATACATTGTTTCCTTTTTTAGAACGTGCGCTCTAGCGAAAGTAATCTTATTGCAGTAAAAAATTTGTTTAAACGTTTGCTCAAATTGAATAGCAATATAATAAAACAATAACAAATAAAATAGCAAAAAAAATTGTAGTGTAAGAAAGGTCACTGTAACATTAAAAGTAGCAAATAGATTTAGATGTGGTCGTACGTGGGATAGATTCATAGAGTTCGGTGAATCTGCCGAAAAATGTACAATTATCTCGAATCTTTGTTCGAGAGGAAGACCTTCGAACAAGATCCTTTTGTTTTCGGGCCGTAGTCCGGCCGAGAAACTTGGCCACGTACCAACTTTCACGTTCGTCCGTGTATTATTATCGGAAGTATTGTTACCTGCTTGAAGTGTACATCCATTGTTCGTGGTGCACGTGAACAGACAAGAGTCTCACTAGACTTTTGTCGGATTCCGGGTCGAAGGGACGACCCTTCTTTGCTGCTGTTTCAAAGTCGACCGTGTGCTAGATCTACCCATGATCGAGATAATACATGGATCTATATTTGTCGACCGACAATAAATATCTTTGGGTCAAAGGGTTGTTGGTTTATGACCACGAATTAAGTATATCTCTTTTTTCTTTGAATGTTGATTGTGTGGAAGGGTAATTATATGAGAATAGGGGAGTACTTTTCTGTTCATAGGCACTGGTCTTCTTCTGCGTCGAGTGAGATGTGGAAGATAGGGCTTCTCTAATTTTTTGATTCCTTCAGGTTTTAATTTTCAAATTTTCAAATTTTCAAATTTCCAAATTCTCACATTCCCCAATTCCTACATTCCCCAATTCCCACATTTCCCAATTCTCACATTTCCCAAGTCTCACATTTCCCAATACCCACATTCCCCAATTTCCACATTCTCCAATTCCCACATTCTCCAATTCCCATATTCCCCAATTCCTACATTTCCCAATTCCCATAATCCCCAATTTCCACATTCCCCAATTTCCACATTCCCCAATTCCTACATTCCCCAATTCCCATAATCCCCAATTTCCACATTCCCCAATTTCCACATTCCCCAATTCCCATATTCCCTAATTTCCACATTCCCCAATTTCCACATTCCCCAATTTCCATATTCCCCAATTCCCATATTCCCCAATTCCCATATTCCCCAATTCCACAACTCCCCAATTCCCAAGTCCCCAAATCCCCAAATCCCCAAATCCCGAAATCCCCAAATCCCCAAATCCCCAAATCCCCAAATCCCCAAAATCCCCAAAATCCCCAAATTCCCAAATCCCCAAATCCCCAAACCCCCAAATCCCCAAATCCCCAAATCCCCAAATCCCGAAATCCCCAAATCCCCAAATCCCCAAATCCCCAAATCCCCAACTTCCAAAATTCCCAGATCAACTCAAAAATTTCTCAAACCTCCAGAATTTCCACTAACAAATAATAACAAATTCATTTGTCCAACAGAATATCTGTCGTAGCTATAAATGGAATACTGGCAATAGATCTAAAATTACCGTACAAATTATCGTCGAGCTGTCTGTATTCATGATACAAATATCGGAGAAGACACTTGCTGATGCAACGAGCGTACAGTTTTGTATTCACGTGGCAATTTTTGCACGAACGGGGACAGTTGCTCGATGTTGCGAATACAGCTACGGCTACGAAGTATAACGGTTTCCTGGAGCTCTTGTAGCGTGCTCCACGTGTAATAGAAACGTTAACACATCCTTGGAACCCGTTGTAGAAACTTCAACCGGGACAACCGGTCAACTAGAAATTTAGCGAACGGATTAGGATAGTACTTCAGCTCGAACTGGAACAGCCATTAATTCATACGAGTCAAAGTAGATGAACTCTTATCGTTTGTACTGGAAATGTATCGGTTTATATATTGTTAGAGATTTAGATCCTGGGATGCTTAGTATTTATCTAGGTTTAGATATAGATATGTATGTTATTAGATAAATGTATTCCTAGTTACCTATATTTCTAATTACCTGTATTATCAGGTATCTGCATCTTTAGATATGTACCTACACATTGGCGTATATCAGACATCTACATATGTAACATGTATGAAGATGTGTATGTGCATCTCTAGATATATACTTACATATTGGTATATATCAGACATCTACATATGTAACATGTATGAAGATGTGTATGTGCATCTCTAGATATATACCTACATATTGGTATATATCAGATATGTACATATGTAACATGTATGAAGATGTGTATGTGCATCTCTAGATATATACTTACATATTGGTATATATCAGACATGTACATATGTAACATGTATGATGATGTGTATGTGCATCTCTAGATATATACCTACACATTGGCATATATCAGACATCTACATATATAACATGTATGAAGATGTGTATGTGCATCTCTAGACATACACCTACACATGTGCATATATTAGTCATCTACATATGTAACATGTATGAAGATGTATATCTGCATCTCTAGATATATACCTACATATTGGTATATATCAGACATCTACATATGTAACATGTATGAAGATGTATACGTGCATCTCTAGATATATACCTACACATTGGCACATATCAAACATCAACATATGTAACATGTATGTCCTCAGGTATGAACCAGATACACCTACATACCTGGATCCTCAGATGCCTAGTAAAAAATTCGTTGTGCCTGCACGAAACGATCAAACATACACACAGAGTTTCGAGTGCCTCGATGCAATAATTTCCTAAAAATGACCTTTACGAATGCACCTCGAAGTGTGAAAGAGATCGAAAGATCGAACGTGGGTCGGTTAAAGGGGTTCATTATCGCGGTTTGGTCGATCCGAAGTAGGAGAAATTTGCAAACGGTCGCTCATTATCGCGATCTGGAATTACTGAATTTCTTCGAGAGTTAGATGCTGGTGAAAGGTCGTAATAGCGGCTTCGTTAACCGGTTTCGTGGCCACCAACGCGAATCATTTCCTCCGCTTCCTGGCAAAAACCTGGGCGGCTTTCGTTTAACCAGCTGTTACAGCTGTTACCGATTCGACGACAATATCACGTGGAACCTGTGTTCCCGTTGTTTTACACGTCACCTCCATTCGGAGCAGAGATTTTTGTCCCGAAACAAAAGAAGCAACTTGCAACGATCGTGCAGATTTTGCGAGATAGCAACACTCGCATTGAAAAATGGAACGATCGTGTAATTGCAGCGGCTCCTGTTACACGACCGTTTTCACAGTCGAGAACGTATCTGGTGCGATGGTATTCGCTTTTAATTGCAACGAATTAAATTTTTGATAAGATAGGAAGAGTCCCGTTTTAACTTTGAATGCAGTCGTTTCGTTAGCGGTTTTTCTCCGGGCGAGGATTAAGTTTTATTACGCAGCGATTGACCCCCATGGTAGTCAACGCGTTAATGGATTCTCGATTGGTACAAGGTTCGCCAGTAAAAGTCTGACAACCGGTTCTTGCACACATATCTGGAAGTTTCGTCGAGGATCCAAAACGGCGATCAGTCTTTTTAGACTTTGATTAAACGTTCGATTTATTTGTTCGGCCTTTTATCAACGTACATGAAAACAGATAAAGTGGGGATCACTATGTATGCTGTAGTACGAAACGAATTCAAAGAACGGATGCGAAGTAATTCGGAATCGGGGAATTACAAAAATCTTCACGGATTTCGTAGAAAAAGACTGTTTGAAAAATCTCAAAGCAACGCCGCTGATATCGTTAAGAAAGTAATATCAGCAGGTAATTAACCCGGCTTTTTTGCAATTTGTCCAACGATCAGCGATAGATACGTAAAGCCTATATGCAGATAAGATCGAGGAATTTCGTTATGTCTCGATTTATGATCCACGATAAAACTTGCGTACGCTATCACGTTTATTATCTCACGAGGTGCAGTGAAATTTCCAGAAGTATATTCGTACCTTGCAGGAGGCGTGTTTCGAAAGGAATTCCTCGCAAATGTAAGCGTCATACTTGTTTGCGGAGCTGATCACTCCGGTGATCGTTGCCGGTTCGTTTTCTCGATTTTTCGTCAGGTTACGACATCTTTTTTCTCTCGTGCAACGCACGATACGCGCGGTCTCGAATGATCCGCGCTGGATCAGGCTATTAATCAAACTCGTGACTCGCGCGATTCATCAATCGATCTAAATCATACGGAAATGCATAGTTTGTACAAGCCGGTAACGCAGAGACAATCTCCAACGGAGAATACCATAATGTCGATGGAAAAAACTTATGCACGTATATCAGCTATGTTTCGTCTAGCGCCGTTTTGCTATGCGTTATATGCACATGTTACTGAGCTTGAAGATTTATGTTCCAAGTGTAACATACTCGATATTACATTGTTAAAGCGTGGCGTACGATGTTATCCTTGTTTTATGTATTTTAGATCCGGATATCACTAGATCATGATATTTCTAAGCCTTGAAATCTCTTTACGATAACTCTAGATCTCAGTATGACTAGATATTTCTAAACACCAATATTCTTCGATACCGAAGTTCCTAGATAATACTTTTAGATGCCAATATCTCCAAATTTCAATTCCCTAGATTTCGAATCTCTAGATATAAAACTCCCTAGCTATCAAATATTTCTAGATCCCGAATCCCCTAGATTTTTAATATTACTAGATACCAAATTCTCTAGATTACAAAAATCACTAGATTCCAAATTCCCTATATTCTAAATATCACTAGATTCCAAATTCTCTAGATTACAAATCCCATAGATCCCAAATATTACTAGATTCCAAATAGCACTAGATTCCAAATTTCCTAGATTGCAAATATTACTAGATTCCAAATTTCCTAGATCCCAAATATCACTAGATTCCAAATTTCCTAGATTCCAAATCCCCTATATTCCAAATATCACTAGATTCCGAATATCCTAGATTCCAAATATCACTGGATTCCAAATCCCCTAGATTCCAAATTTCCTAGACTCCAAATATCACCAAATTCCAAACTCTCTAGATTCCGAATCCCCTAGATCCCAAATATCATTAGATTCCAAATTTCCTAGATTGCAAATATCACTAGATTGAAAATTCCATAGATTCCAAATATCAATAGATTCCAAATCCCCTAGATTCCAAATTTCCTAGACTCCAAATCCCCTAGATTTCAAATATCACTAGATTCCAAATTTCCTAGACTCCAAATATCACCAAATTCCAAACTCCCTAGATTCCAAATTCCCTAGATTCCAAATTCCCTAGATTCTAAATATTATTAGATTCCGAATTCCCTAGATCTGAAATTCCCCATGCCCAGAATCCCTGAATATCTGTTTCCCTACATCCGAAACCCCTAGATCTGGAATTCCCAGATCCCTAAGTTCCGATATGCCTCGATATAATATTCCCTTATCTCAAAACCCTCATATAGGAATGTCCCTAGTACTGAAAATCTCGAAATGTTCACTATCCATTGGACAAAGTACGTTTATGTTCCAGTGAAGTATAAAAATAACATGTCAATAACTAATAATTGAACTGGCTATACGTCTAGTTACGAATATCTGATTTCACTGTGCTGGTCGACGCGTTAACTAGCTATCGAGAATAGATCGTATCTCGATACTTTCTCCATGACCCAACAGCTTCGATATTTATTGTTTCTGTTCCCGATACCGAGGGGAAACTCGCCTTAAGGCGTGCAAGCACATGCAAGCTTTTCTGCAACTGCAGCAGTTCACCACAATATCCAATCGACTGAGACCTAGCCGGGGTTTAAAAGGGCCTCTGGCTAGCTGCCAATAGGGCTGACAGAAAACGACAAGCTCGTTAACGAATAACCGGCGACAATTAAGGTAAACGAATCGATCGGGCCAGGGTATTTAACCACGACCAGGTCGAAGTGGTTGCGAGTGCAATTAACCGGCAGAATCGAATTCATTTGCTTTCGTCTCGTTGCGCTTCTGTTCCCTGTTTTCGGTTCCCCGCCGACGAGGAAAATCGACTGTTCCGTCACCGATATCGTTCAACTTGTGTCTCGATGATTCTTGTACCTTCTTTTTTCTTCCTTTTGATCGTCAAGTGGCTAATCTTTAACGCGTTCACTGTCGCGAAAATGGATTTCTGCCGCCGAGGAGAAAATTCGCCACTTTTCTGCCCCGCTATTTATACGAGCGCGCTGATGTTCTCGAAGCACCCGAGAATGATTTATACACTGGAATCTGTCGTGGCGCGAAGGTAACATGCATCATGTGTAAATAATGAAAAGATATACGATTGTTTTTAAGTAGCTGTTGTGAACCGTTTTCGTTTCTTTTACATTGGAAATTCATGACGGTTATATTTTATAATATGATTATTTTCTGCACGTTTTTCATACGTGTAAGGTTATTGTCGTTGCAGTAAAGTTTAGCAATTATTATTGTAATGTACAATGCGACTGTGTAATATACAACGTAATGTGATTGTTGCTACACAATCAGCTTTTTCGAGGTCTTTTGTATACCGTGAAATTAAAAAAGACGATATCTTTATTTACAAATATTGTTGAAGATAATTTGAGGAACATACTGATACCTCTTGATAGAAAATAATATACGGTTTTGTTTTCATATAAGCGAGACGGATTCGCGGTTTCCATAATTTATGTCTTTTCGTCTGGTTTCGGAGGTAAAAGTCGTGATAAATCTTTCTGTAAGTTGCAATCGCGTTTCCAATAAAGTACATGAATTTAAAACAACCCTTCTATTAGTATCTCATTTAATATTCTTCGTATTTCGGTCGTAATTTGACCCACATTCTAACCTACCGATCCCAGCCACTCTAACTGATTTTAATCCTAAGTAATCACTGTACATCTTAAATTTCTCGGTTGACAGGTGGAAAAACTCTTAAATAAAGAATTACGATACCGTTATCTATATAATAATTAAAAAGATACTTATGATAATCGAAGTCAGGTGTCCAATGAAATCGTAGCATCGATAATCGATGAAGAACTGATTTATCAATCGACGAAGATTGCACAACGTACTTTCCACAGTTTTATCGTTCGAGACAAAAGTTTTCCGTACGAAATAATTAATTTCGGTCGTAAAGTTGCGAATATATTGAACATGTTCGATTATCAAGAATCGGAAAATCGTTTGCTTTGATTTTGTAACTCAAACGAACCATCGATATCGAAGCTTTTAATAAACCTTGATCGATCGAACTTATCAAGCTCTAGTGTCGTGTGAAATTAAAGTGGTAGAAATAAAAAACGAAGGTGTCAGACGGATCGATCGCACGGCGAGATTGTCTTGTTCGAATCAAACTGATCAAAGATTCGAGTCGTCGAGCGAATCTAGCGAAAAAGAAAGGAATTCCTTGTTCTCGACATTTTCTGCTACGAGTTTAAACTTGGTAGTTGTGGTAGATGGAGTTTGAGACACGGAGATTGATCTTGGGTTCTCGTGACCCCGCTCATTAACGGAATTAGTCACACGAAATTTGCACGTGGATTGATAAATCATCGTCGAACATCCGCGAGTGATTCTGCTATTTTCGAAGGTTTCCTACGTAAAGATTACTCTTCCCATAAAGAGAAGAGTAATTCTTGCATTAAAAAATCGTACAAGGCAAATTAATAGTCGATAAAAGATCTCGAACAATAGATACCCTTGCATCGAACACCAGCGAAGTTAAATGATCACCCATTGATCCGAAGTTTCATAATCGGTATACGTTAATTAACATTCGATTGTATCGACTCGTTCGATTAATTCAGAATAGCGCACAGAGATAGAAGTCTTACGATGATAAAACTCATCGTCGGCGAAGAAGAAAAAATAAATTCTAATCTGTTCGATCACAATAAAATTGCTTTAATCCCCCGACAAAATGAGATCGATTAGCGGAGATCGTTGATATTGTCATTTTTAACGAACGTTAATTAACATTTTCCACTCCCACTGCACTGCGAATTGTTTATCAGTTTAACATCGATAAACAAGCTATTCATCGGTTATTTTTGTTCTTTATTTTTTAACATCGGTTGCGAATAATGGGTAGCCTCTTGCACGGTGAGGTCGATAAGCTTTTATCTGGCTTAGGTTAGGTTTTACTAATGTCAAGTTTTTAAAATAGATATGATCATATTTTATGATGGTGGTTTGGACAATTTTTACATTGGGGAAATTTGGAGAATTTGGGGGATTTTGGGAGTTCGGGCGTTTGGGGAATTTGGGGTATTTGGGAAATTTGTGGAATTTGGAGAATTTAGGGAATTTTGGGAATTTGAGGAATTAGAGGAATTTGGGATTTGGGGAATTTGGAGAATTTGGAGAATTTGGGGAATTTTGGGAATTTGAGGAATTAGAGGAATTTGGGATTTGGGGAATTTGGGATTTGGGGAATTTGGGATTTGGGGAATTTGGGATTTGGGGAATTTGGGATTTGGGGAATTTGGGATTTGGGGAATTTGGGATTTGGGGAATTTGGGATTTGGGGAATTTGGGATTTGGGGAATTTGGGATTTGGGGAATTCGGGATTTGGGGAATTCGGGATTTGGGGAATTTGGGATTTGGGGAATTCGGGATTTAGGGAATTTGGGATTTGGGGAATTTGAGATTTAGGGAATTTGGGATTTGGGAAATTTGGAATTTGGGAAATTTGGGATTTGGGAAATTTGGAATTTGGAATTTGGGAAATTTGGGAAATTTGGGATTTGGGGAATTTGGGATTTAGGGAATTTGGGATTTAGAGAATTTGGGATTTGGGGAATTTAGGATTTAGGGAATTTGGGATTTGGGGAATTTGGGATTTAGGGAATTTGGGATTTGGGAAATTTGGAATTTGGGAAATTTGGAATTTGGGAAATTTGGGATTTAGGGAATTAGGGATTTAGAGAATTTGGGATTTGGGAAATTTGGAATTTGGGGGATTTGGAATTTGGGAAATTTGGAGAAATGGCTGGTGAAGGTATACAGGGTGCTCCATACAACAGTCGCATCTCAGCTAATTTAAAAAATTTCTATATCTTACAACTGTATTTTTGATGCTATCACTGTTCAGTTATATTAATTTTTACGTATCGTTGCTATTTAATAGAGGTCATTTAACTGTTTGAACAGCATGTATGGCAAATTATAACTTACAAGAAAATATGAATCGTAATTGATAGAACTGACTCGTTATTTTTATTTGTTACTCACATTATTAAATATCATATCAATTATATTATGGAATTATATTATGAAACGTATTTGTACACTTGTAAAAACATTTTCCGTCATTCGATTTCGTTTCTGTCAAAGGTGTTTTTGAAATATTTTGGTCGAACTGAAATCTCTCTCATATAAAAGTAGCGTTAAAAATAGATCATTCTGAAATCGCACATTTCTCGTGCAGCTCATTCGAGAGATAGATTTAACTTACAACGACAGAGGAGAGATGAGAGAATTTGGCTTGAATCGTTGCCACGAGAAATTATGGCAGACTTGGTTGCCTTCCAGAGGTTTTCGTATAATTTCACCTGCTGTCCCCGACCGTCAAACAATTCCGCGAGATCGTTGATAAAATTACAAGTTTACCGATCAGAAATTTCGGACCGCTCTCTTTCTTGTGACGTTATAAAGTCATATGCTCTTTTGGCAACGAGCGTGACGGTGCCGTGACGCAATTTGTGTATCAAATTTAATTGATCGTCACAGTAGGCCGTTGGACGCTGAACGTGGCATTCCTTGCGTGGTTTTCTAGAAATTGTCAGATTTTCAAATTTCTATATCTCTAAACTTCCAAATTCATTTCTATGTTCTCAATTTTTTAATTTCTAAATTCTTGCATTTTTAAATTCTGGAATCTTCATATCTTTAAACTTTCAAATCCTCAAATCTTCACATTTTTGAAGTTCCAAATATCTAAATTTACAAATCTCCAAATATTTAAAGCGCCAAATCTCCAAATCTGCAAATCTGCAAATCCTAAATCCTCAAATCCATAAATCCCAAATTCCCCAATTTGCAAGATCCCCAAATTCCAAATCCCCCAAATTCCAAATTCCCCAAATTCCAAATTCCCTAGATTCTAAATTTCCCAAATTCCAAATCCCCCAAATTCCAAATCCCCCAAATTCCAAATCCCCCAAAATTCCAAATCCCCCAAATTCCAAATCCCCCAAATTCCAAATTCCCCAAATTCCAAATTCCCCAAATTCCAAATTCCCCAAATTCCAAATTCCCCAAATTCCAAATTCCCCAAATTCCAAATTCCCCAAATTCCAAATTCCCTAGATTCCAAATTTCCCAAATTCCAAATCCCCAAATTCCAAATCCCCCAAAATTCCAAATCCCCCAAATTCCAAATCCCCCAAATTCCAAATTTCCCAAATTCCAAATTTCCCAAATTCCAAATTCCCCAAATTCCAAATTCCCTAGATTCCAAATTTCCCAAATTCCAAATCCCCAAATTCCAAATCCCCCAAAATTCCAAATCCCCCAAATTCCAAATCCCCCAAATTCCAAATTTCCCAAATTCCAAATTCTCTAAATCCCAAGTTCCCCAAATTCCAAATTATCACGGTCGACTCTCAAACACTTTCGAACAGCAACAAAACCGCGTCCTACACTATTTATACTGGTTGTTATCAAACACGCGAGAAAGTCACGCACGATCTACCAGAAGCTTCGACAGAAACAGCCTTCGATAATGGAAAACGTGTCGCGGGAAATAGGAGCTCGAAAATTCGCACGCGACTCCACGTGTTCCTTACCGGCATGTTCTATCACGCGTTCGAACTTTCGTCACACGAAAAATAGATATTTTACTCGTCGAGTGTCATTCGAAGCACGATTCGTTTTTCATGACACTTCGATGACATTGAAATTAGCTGAATTGTACCTTGTCCTGGAGTTTTTATAAATTTTTACATAACACTACGCACTGATCGTGTCACGGTATTGATTGAACGTTGGTTCTTTTTTTATTGATTCGCTTACCTTTGACAATCTAACTATAGTAAAAGTATGCTACTAGTAACTTTGAACTATTTATAATTCTGAATTAAATATAGAAATCGATAAAAGATGTATTGAATGAGTTTTAACACGTGTACATGTTAATTACGAACTATCACTTAATAGCAGAGGTCGTGAAGCACTCATAAAACACACCATAAAACTTCGATAATAATTCGGTCGATAAATATCGTTACCGGTAACGAAGCACTCGATTAAAATAATAAACAATTTGCAGTACCTGGTGCAGGAGCAGCGAGGAATGCTTGATTGGTGGCGACGAGCAATGAGACCAGCACGAACAAGGACCACGCGAGCACGATCATCCTGGATCACTGAGAGATCAAGCTTTCGGGAAAACTGAGTGGACCGCTCCGGCACGACGATGGTTTCGCGCACCTGGTTTCCGGTACACGTATACGGTACAGTTAGTAGGCTGTGTGTTCGCGAGCGTCTCTTTAATTGATCTATCTATTCGAAACACGTTTAACGGGGCCGTCAGGCTCGGACTCGGTTTAGCCGACTTCTCCGACCAGTTAGCCAGCAGTGAACTGTTCGTGTTCCTGCCTTGGGCATCGTAATATACATAAAGTCGCCAGATAAGCCGTGGCTGATACCCCACCACGAGCTGCACCGTCCCACGACGCTCTGTGTTTCCTCGCTCGCTCGCTCGCTCGTTCTCGATAGAGGAACTCGAAATCCTCTTCTTCTTCTCGAGACCTCTGTCGCACTGCCAACTCCTCCGCGTCCCTCTACACGTGTTCCCGTGGCGCCGATTGCTACCCGGTCTCTGCAAAAACTTATCTGTATATTCCTATTGATATTGGTAAGTCAAGCTTCGGAGAAATGGCGAAAATCCTCGAAACCTATTTAAAAACGCGTCGATTATGATTTTCACTTAATCAACTCCTAACGAGAATATTGGTTAATCGGCCACAAACACCGGATGGTTTTATCTAATTCTCGGTATATCTTTAATTATTGTTCTTGTCGGTTTATTTTTAATTATTCTTATCTCTTGAGTGGCTACATAAAAAGATATGTGCTCATTACTTATTAAATGAATTATTAAAGTTGTAAGTGCATTTGTAATATTCTCAGGTCAGCAGATTAATAGATCTCCTACAGAGGTTCTAAAATGTTCCACATCTAAATATCCTACACCTAAATGTCCTACTCTTAAATGTCCTACACCTAAATATACTACACCTAACTGTCCTACACCTATCTGTCCTACTTTCATATGTCCTACACCTAACTGTCCTACTCTCACATGTCCTACATCTAAATGTCCTACTCCTAAATATCCTACACCTAAGTATCCTACATCTAAATGTCCTACACTTAACTGTCCTACTCTTAAATATCCTACACCTAAGTATCCTACACCTAAGTATCCTACATCTAAATGCCCTACACTTAACTGTCCTACTCTTAAATATCCTACACCTAAGTATCCTACACCTAAGTATCCTACATCTAAATGTCCTACACTTAACTGTTCTACTCTTAAATATCCTACACCTAAGTATCCTACTTCTAAATGTCCTACACTTAACTGTCCTACTCTTAAATATCCTACACCTAAGTATCCTACACCTAAGTATCCTACATCTAAATGTCCTACACTTAACTGTCCTACTCTTAAATGTCCTACACCTAAGTATCCTACATCTAAATGTCCTACACTTAACTGTCCTACACCTAAATGCCCCTAGATTCTACCCCCAGATGCCATACTGATACATCCCTGTATTCGAATTATCCTGCATTTTATTTACTCGAAACCGCAAATGTCTCCAGATCCGAATAATCCTGTGCATATTAGGTAGCTTGTTATGCTAATCTCTTAGCCTACACATCGAGTGTTCAGGGTTCAAAAAGACAAATAAAAGTGGCCGCACGTGGTCCTCACAATGAACATTAGGTTTACCGAGTCATTCGATTGTGTAATTCTTGGCACATTGTACCGCCTCTCTTCCGTGTCACACATCGAAATATCCCTGTGTGCATTAAAAAGCATTACTTCCTCCGTTCTTATCTAGAGACAATTTAAATATCTCGAGTTAAGGATTAACGACACAGGTTCGCGTGCACCGGCTTTACACGATTTCTTTTTTGCGCCCAATTGTTCGTGAGTCACGAACGATCTAAAATTTCTTGTTGAATGTCAAGGACCGGCATTTTACGTAATATCGCATTGTGAAGGATACAGAAGCACGAGAACAATCGATCGTGAAGGGGAACGAACAAAAAATCGTTTCGATTCGAATTGTTTTCGTAGTGATACGAGATGAGGAAAACGACGATTTTTCCGTGTCGTAGTTTTGTATCTATTGGCTGGATGTTCGTTCGTAATTGGCATGTAATGAAACAGTTCGATAGAATTAATTGTACCGACGCAGTTTTCATTGCGTTCCAGCTAAATTTTACTTCGTCATCAACCTGTTTACTCGTTCCCCGAACTTCGAGGATCTACCTTTGGCTACACCTTTTTTTCCTCTTCCTGACTCATGCATTTTCTCTCCAATGGTTGTATTATTTACACGAATAATTTTACATTTCCTAGAACATTCCTTATACATTCATCTTGCATCGCGCTGTATAATCATCGATGCCTCATAGCATTCAATTACTGTACCACGAAGTGACTGCTCACCATAAGAAACCCTGGTCACAGATATGGAGATCAAGAGATACAAGGATCTAGCAATCCAGAAATATCTTGATACAACAGACACATGTTTCGTTTTTCGCAATACGAAGATATCTCTGTATCTATTAATTCGATTCAAATTAAAGTTATTTGTATCGTGCCAAGTTTCTTCCAATCGAAATAATCGCAAAGTGTCAAACTCGACAATTTTTGCAGCTTTTCAGTCACGCTTCCATGACGATTAAATCTAAATGTCATCGCACGTCGAGCAGCAAACGAGTCGCATTACCATAATCCCATCACGGGCGTAGATTATGGTCGCGTTCGTATCCCATTAATTCCACGTTAAATATTTTCGCTGGGAACTCGGCCTTCCGGGACTTAACTGTTTACGGGTCCAAGAGTGTCTCCTAAATGCCAGTCAAATCTTAGAGTACCCCTGACATTTGCGAATTCTAGGAAAACATTCTCTGACATTATTGTATCAAACGAAAATTCTGCATTTTAATTAACGGAGTTACTTTCGTAACCTTGTTCGGATGATCCTCATAACTTCATGAAAGATTTCAAATTTTTCATTCAACCACGTGCTTGCGTTACACCATCAAAGTAATTATTTATACTGAGTCATTATCTGCTTGCTGATAGTATTCATTTACCTTGCTCATCGACGATGAAACAATATATCTACGGTAAACAATGTGTTCGATTTGCTTAAACAATCTTTTAGCTTGCAGAGGATTTGGATGCGAAACGCATTCAAACGAAAGATATCAAAGGTGCGATTCGTAATAAATATAATAGGGCTGATACAGTAGGCTGCAGGATCATTTTGACGCATTAAAGCATCATTCTATATGTATATTTTCTCTCTGCAGGTCAAAAATGATGCATTATTTCTGATTGTCAAAATGACTCGTCTAAGATGAAGATGATGAAGATGATAGAGATTATGGAGATGATGAAGATGATGGAGATGATGAAGAATTAAGATGATAAGGATGATGAAGGATTTAGATGATGAAGGTGATGAAGAATTAAGATGATAAGGATGATGAAGGATTTAGATGATGAAGATGATGAAGAATTAAGATGATGAAGATGATGTAGATGATGAAAGTGATGAAAATAATGAAGATGATGAAAGTAATGAAAATGATAAAAATGATGAAGATAATGAAAGTAATGAAAATGATAAAAATGATGAAGATGATGAAGATGATGGAGACGATGAAAGTGATGAAGATGATGAAGAATTAAGATGATAAGGATGATGAAGGATTTAGATGGTGAAGATGATGAAAGCGATGAAAATAATGAAGATGATGAAAGTAATGAAAATGATAAAAATGATGAAGATGATGAAGATGATGGAGACGATGAAAGTGATGAAGATGATGAAGAATTAAGATGATAAGGATGATGGAGGATTTAGATGATGAAGATGATCTAGATGATAAAAGTAATGAAAATGATGAAAATGATGAAAGTAATGAAATTGATAAAGATAATAAAGATAATGAAGATGAAGAATTGAGACGTAAATGATCAACTATTAATAACGACGAAGCCGAACCTAAAAATAACAAGTAATTTACTATTTTCAGATAGAACTATTTCCCGAGTTGAAAGTTTGAAGACCGCTTCAGCATTCGCATCCAGCTGATCTACTGGGTGAGTTCTTTTCTTCCTAGCTTCTGAATGACGAGGTTCTTTCATAATTTTCCCTTTACTAGGTATTACACGAGTGTCACGCGTTGAGGCTAACTTATGTGATACTTGACACACTGGTACCGGCGATAACGAGCCACCTGGAACGAGACTAACGAGCATCTCACATTTCGTACGATGTATTCTGCCGTTACTGACATAATACGCGATGCTTTCGTGTCAGATGAGTCACCTCGCCGATATTGTCTGCATCACGAGGATCCTCCCGCGCAGAAATCAACCTCCAATTATTACAGCCCGATTAGATCTCAATGATCCGTATCTGCTACCCGAATCAAGGTAACCATCGTGGAATCATTTAGAAATTAAAGTTCTAATCCTATCGAAAGATAAATTTCGAATACAAATTTCCTTTATTTCCAGCGCCTCGACATGTTACATCGCCAGGAACAAAAGGATTCGATATTATTTAAATACGACTTCACGATGAACAGTTGAAATGCCCAGCTCGTACAATTCATTTGCATTTAGAGCTCACCAGAAACGCCAGAAATATCCTGTTTACGGTAAATCCTAGTCACGGCTGCGTTGCAGAATAATGCATTAAATTTTTACGTTTTGTTTGCCCAGACATATTTGGTTACGTCGAGAAGATGCTTTATGTCGTGCTCGTATCTCGACGACATGGTGCTCCTTGTCACATTGACTTGTGCTCGTTGGACCGTACATTTCAATCCCGCTTCACACAACGTTTTCTCATGCTAATTTCAACGGCAGGCGATTTTCATCTCGCACAATGCTCACGTACGACGTCTGAATCAGTTGTTTGCGGCTCACAATACGATGCATCCCTGTTTTCCACTTTACGCGTTTGATTAACAGTAAGTAGCTGTCGAATTAATTGTGATGTAAACAGCAATTATTCCTTGTGATGTATTGTTTTTATGTTTAACTTTGACTTTGTTATGTTTGTTATGACTTTGTTACGACTTTGACATTGGGTACTTTATAATTTCTTAAAATTCTGAGTGACTACATATTCACTAAGTGAATGTATATTCTAAGTATTGCTCTTTCTTATTTCAGATATCTGAATTCTGCGACACTAGCCCACAACCTGATAAAGCTTCGAAAACGAGATCTTCCACGTCTCACCATCAGACAATTCAATTCGATTTCTTCGTCCGATGCATACTGATGTTTACCAGCGTGTTTGCAATCCGTTCCACGGCTCCATTGTGTTTCTTTAATTTTATTATTAAGTTTCACATCACGCTCGAGCACATTGCACATGCGAAATGAAAATAGACACATCGCGCCTCTGTTACCCACGGCCTTCGTTGCATATTTGCTTACAAGGTGCGTCTTAAAAGCACTGTAAACACCGAGTAGTCTATCTACTCGGTGATTACGTATCCCATTTACCTCGCACTAAAAATCGAAAATCGTGCCCTGTCCAGCAAACGTTATACCCTTGTAATTCGTATCTGGAACGGTGGTTGAATTAATAATACGGTTCGACCTAACAATAAACCGTATAGATTGAACCATCGACCTAATTCGTAGGACAAAAAATAATTTATGACGAATAAAAAAAGCCCTTGGTTATTTGGAACTTGCACTTTGACGTAACTCGAATTTTTTGTCCTAAGTTTCTGTAAATAGTCTCCAGTGTCCTTTAAAAGTTACTGGAGTCAACTATGAAATGTTCACAGCGTTACTAAAACCGAAATGTTCGATCACAGCGTTAATGAAAATTGATCGATCCGCTCCTCGACGAGAGAACAAATGTAAATGGATTTAGTGTGTTCAGCTCGAAGATGTATCCACGTAGAACATCCGCTAGATTACGGAACAAAAGTTTGTATATTAAGTGAGTTATATTTAGCTGCATCGATGTTTTGAAAAATATAAAGAAGCGCACGAGACGATAATGCCAAGCGACGATATTAAATTTAATGTAGCCATCGCTCACGCTGTGAGAACTCGTTTGCAAATTAATGCAACGACGACGACAGCGACAAGAATACGCGTTGGGACGTTCTGATCGCTCGATTATTATCTCCAGTCGCAGCGGGTGAAAGAAAAATTGCCTAATTAACGCTTCTTCGTGGCGAGATAATAGCGTTACGGCAACAGTCGTGTAACTAGAATTCTATGAAGCGGGCCAGGTACTTCAGCTTTGCCAATACTCTTTTCCCTCCGGATCAGTGGTATAAGCTTTTGAAAATTTAGGAATTTAGAAATTTATAACTTTGAGAATAAAAATTTGTATTTTTCCAAATTTATAATTTTTTAAATTTCTAATGTGAGATACGCTGCGTCCTACGTCCTTCGTACCAATGTGCACAAACAAAGACTTTCTCCTGTGACGACGTGAACCTCCTTTTCTTTTTTCCATGACATAATCGTCAAGCAATACTTACAGTTTATTGCAGTTTTCGAATGTAACGCTTATTCAACTCGATAGAATATGAATCAACTTACCTTCGAACAGTTTTTGCCGTTAAATAATTTGTGTTAACGGTAACGCATATTATAACGTGTTTCGATAAACGCGTTGACCGCATTGGACCGTAATTGGTCACAGTTTCTAAGTTACTGCTGTTTATTTGCGTGTAATGTGATTATTTTGTGGCGGCGTGACTCGATTCCTCGTTCACAATTTTTTATCTGGGTTGTACGATAAAATAAAGAAACAAGAGGGTGTTCGACGCCTTTCACGCGCGTAAACATCGGAAAATATTAAGACGATAAGTTTCTAAATTCAGAAAATGAAAAATGTTAACAAATGTAATTGACCTGCGATATTTATCGAGAGTTGTTTCTAGAAAGGCAACGTGAAAGTGTTGACCTAATTAGAACTTTTATCTGGAGTAATTCGAGTTGCTTTACTAATAGCTTTAATTCCGCAGATATTATCAAAGAATTTAGAAATTTAGGAATATGAAAGTTTTGAAATTTTTGCGTTGTTCAGTGTAGAGATAATTTAAATTATAATTATGCGATGAGCAAAATACGAAATGTTATTGAATGATTTATATTTGACTCGCGAGGGGCAATGATCCAAGAGTTGAAATTCTTGTTGCGTTGGCAATGTTCAGTGCTCTCGTCGCAAAACTGATCGTTCTATGCGATAGATAAAACAGTAAGGGTAGGTTTCTCTTAATCGATACTAATTATTGATATCTCCATTGAGTAACCCAAATGCGCATATGTTCTAGATACTTTATCAAATTAATAACGACGAAGCCGAACCTAAAAATAACAAAATGTTCAAAATAAATTCAGTAATCCATCAAATTCTGTCACACGAGCACTCATATTCGACCACTTTTATCATCACGTATGGTGTAAAGGCAATCGATACCTATTTGTCCACTTTGCGAATGTAGATAAAGGTTGTAATATAACTTCATGCTGTTTTTCGCGATAATCTCGTTATAATTCGGTAAAACATGCCGCTCGATAAGAAATTCACCGAGATATCATTATTTTATCATGTTATTATTGAAAGTACACAATCTTTGAACATTTTGAAAGGACAAAATCTTTATCTACCGGCAATGCTGAAGTTTGATTATGTTCAAAATTAATTACTCTGAACACCGAACAGTTAGTCACTTGCACGTACAATAAAATGATTAAATATATCTTGGTCTATCTTTTATTATAACCTCGAAGCCATTATCGCGATCCATTTACCATTGAACGATCGCTTGTATATCATAATAAAACAAACTTATGTTTTCTGTAGCATTACCAAGTCATGCAGCTATTATTAACCCTTCAGATAATAATATCGTAAACAGGAACCGGCTAATCGAAGAACCAAGATGGATGGACTGATTGCAATCGTCAGTTGTTATTAATATAACAATCGTTTTGTATTAAACGTGACATAACAATCGCGTAGTCGTACGTTACAAGTGTCAATTCGTTACTTCATTCGACTATAGTTTATACATCTTCTGTTTGAATAAATATGACGAAACGAAGCTTTGACGATAGCGATCCTTCTTCGAATTTTATTTTCGGAGGAAATAATTAGAATGTATCGTATTACGCAATATAAATTAGTATTATGTCGATACGATCTTCAGGCACACTTATCGACTTTAATAATTAGACGTTATTGCGTTGTAAAATAATGCCATAGATTATTGGTAAGTGGTTTTATATAATAAGTTATCGCACTCCAACTATAATTCAAATACCGTGTCCGATATTTCAGATTTATATGTATATTTTTGGATGTAGAAATTATATCTACAGATCTAAAGATACAGATAGGTTAGAATATATAGGTCGATGGGAAAGTACGTATTTAAGAATTTAGATATATAAATCTTCACATGTATACACTCATTATAAAGATGTATATCATTCAGCAAACATCCAAAATAATCAGCAATTAGTCCACATTATATGTAGCTGTTAAATATCTGCCGATGATCTCGAGTTCCGCAGAGATACTATCAAGGCACGAACTGAGGTCATCTACATGTTACAATAAACGTGCTTTCTATTTTTAACTCCATTTAATGCTCTTGTGATAAGCCGCTCCCGTGGAGGTACACAGACAGTCGATTACTCTTGATGCTTTTCCTCTTTTCTAACGCGCGTAACGCACTCGATTTAATCGTTGTGTCGCGAAATCTTGATGTCCATACGTTAACTATAATTCGCACGTCATCTGACGGAAGTTCCCAACTTGTCATATTTTCACGCACCGATTTACACAAAAATTCGTTAATTGTTAGCAGGGGTCCTAAAACCGAACATTGACTAAGGCGTTTTTTCCGATGATGCAGATAAACACGTCTCACCTGGAGTCTTGACATCATTGTTCCTTGAAAAATAAATTCTCGTGCGCATTACTTTTGTACCTGTTACCCTTTCCTTGACGTCATTACTGCTACTGCGTTAATTATATTTCATATCGACAGTTTACACGCTTAATTTGCATTGAAATTATACTCTTTACCGTAAAGCAGTGAATTAACGTATATTTCTTCTTTTTTAGCATCTGAAACGTGTCCTATAATTTGCTACCATTTATGATTTCAAATAAGGAATCTGCTCGTAGGTCTTAATCAATAATTAGTATGTACGCATCTTCCTGAACCTTGAATGACGTAACGCATACTTTGTGTGAATTAATTATGCAAGATAAGAATCGCTGTGTACGTATTTGGAGACAGGTATAATAAAATGTTTCATTCGACGTACGATAAAAGCAATTAACGGGAGTATTAAATCCTAACCTTTCGAAGACAGCTCTGTGGCTCTCATATCTTTGATATAGTCTTGATTGGTCAACTAATCGAGAAGCAAATAAATATGCACCTTTGAAACGGTGTTTTGGTTTCGAACTCATTGCACCCTCGTATTATCATAGTCTGAATAGGTCCATCTACCGGATGGTTTATGGAACTAAAACTCCTGGTAACAGGAGCGCAGAAAAGTGGAGAAGGTATTCGAGGAGGTCAACTGTGCGACAAGGGTAGACATATTATGTGACAAGGATAGACATATTTCAATATGGCGTATCACTTATGCTCATTTCTATGAAAAACTTGCTTTGCGCATCCTGACTAACTTCAGTAAATTCTCTTCCACCTAGAGTTGTCTTACTATATGTTCATTATATTTAATCAAAATCAACAGTAAGAAGAGAACTAACTACTCAGTTTATGTAATTAATCCTGTACTCTTATAATTGTGTATTAAATTAAAGAGTGTTGCCTCTTTGTGATTTAACATTAACCTTAGATCCGTTTCCATTGTAAGCGAATTATTTTTGTAAATTCACATTTCGATTTTGGAAATACATTGCAGTTTACCATCTTATAACATTACCAATGGAAAAATTGGTAATAAACGAAATTTTGTCTTGTTCTGCAAGTTTTAAGCGTTTAATCGAATGTTAATGTTTACACGTAGAATTAATGCTTATGTGACCGCACGAAAATAATTCTATTTTCAAATACTGACAAAATTTATTGAAATTCTGACAAAGTTTCCGAGAAAAAACACATTGTCAGGTTTCAACGCTGCACGATGGATTCCATTCCAAGAACGCACGAAGGTTTGTTGTTATTCAATTCTGTGGGCTCGAATTATACATTGTATTATTTTAATACTATTTATAGTTTCAACTATTTGTTTAATTTTACTACACATTCTTAAAAGTTTATATCCTACTATCTTGATACAAAGTGTTTGTTGCTAAAATAAAAAGTACTCAGGTGGTTAAATATTTGATTAGTTGACCACTTGTACTTTTGTGTTAACTTACCTTAATACTTTTTAGATATTGAAGCACAAATAAGAGAGATTCAATCAAAGAAAAAAGAGATTCAAAATACGTCAACAGAGAAAGAGCAAGTAGGGCTAGGAAAAACTGGTTTCTATGACCAAGACATTTACGATGGAAGTAATAACAAATACGAAGGCTATGTCACTTCGATTGCTGCTAATGATGAAATTGAGGTAATTTTATTTTTCATATCTTCATATTTCATTTTGGTGTGTTTATGTAACATTCAACATATTAATCTTTTTAAGGATGAAGATTATGAACCAACTACTTTTAGTACTAATAAAAGGCCTGGTTATAATGCACCAGCTGCATTACTCAATGATGTTGCACAGGTAGAACACCATTGTCATTTATAATATTTATAATAATGTTAACAGTGGTAATAATACTAACATTTCATATTATTTAGAGTGAAAAGGATTATGATCCATTCGCGGACAGAAGACGACCTACAATAGCAGATAGGGAAGATGAATACAGACAAAAGAGGCGGCGAATGATTATATCACCTGAGCGTGTTGATCCTTTTGCAGAAGGTTGGTATTTTTTTGTTATGTTAAATCATATGAGAATAAAACAGGTAATTAGATATTAAGTGTGTTTATGTATTATTATCTTTGTTCATATTTTGAAGCAATGTAATAGAGTATAATAGTTACACCTTTTTTTTTATGGTCTAAAGTTTTTTTCATATTTAGTCAGCAAGTTTTTCATGCTTGTATTAAAATATTTAAAAATATTTTGCAAAATTTATTGGAATCGAATGTTGTGTATAATTACATACTAATTATATTGCAACAAAATATATGCACAATAAAGCTTTTATCACTGCAATATGTGAGGAAATAAACCCACGTTAAATATACAAAATCATAAAGAAAGATTCAACTTAATTTTAATGTGATGAAACTTCGTTTCTAAGTAAAATATACCCTCTCTTTGAGGATCAAAAGTTAGGACATAAAGTTTATCTATTTACTCTATTAAATAATACATATATGGCATATTAAAGTAAAGAAGTAAATTAAGTTGACTTTTTCACATCAAGTTATACAATGACACAAAAAACTAAAGATAATATTAGAAAACCTTAATAGCTGAAAGATAATTTTGATTTATCTTTTATTATTCACATTCAAAATTTTGTTATGGAATGAAAAAAAAACAAAAGAATCTGTATTTTTTATGCAATTTATAAATAGTAATTGAATGATTAATGAATTATTTAACTTTATGTGCAATTAAGAGAATCATTATTTTTCTTATTCTTTGAAGTGATTTTTGAATAAATAATTAAGGTATTATTTCACATATTATGCATTTTATCTTTTATACTTACTTGAATGTGTCATACCATTAGGGTTTCAACATTGAGTCATATAATACTGTGTGCCACTTTGATAAAATTATATGTATGTATAAATAAAAATATTAAGTATGTAAATACTACAGCAAACAAAATTACTTTTAATATCTATACATATGAACTTGATTTTAATATTTAATTTTGAATCAGTACTTATTAATTGACTTAATTTGGTTGCTGTAGTATTATTAACTACAATAACTGAGTGGAAAAATATAAAATATTCAATTTTAAGAACAACATCTTCAATTGTTATTTAAATGCTTACAGTAAATTATAAATACTTTTTGTTTGGTAACACCTCAGTTGTTGGTAGTTAATAAATTTAATATTTTTTCATGCTCAGATTGTGGAAGCATTGTGAAATATATAAGAACTGGGTTGAATGGAAAGAGTGAATGTGATTCTTTCAAATACATACTAATGTATACATTTTTTTCCAATCTTAGTGACGGTCTGCACGTTTGGAATCATCTGCTTACCGAGGATACTTTGTCGAAGGTTAAGCGAGATTGAATTGTCACAGCATTACAGTCACATCCTATAAATGATACAATGAGATATATTCATATCAAATTGTAATTTTATATATGTGTTCTCGGATTTTCTTGTTAACGTAGCTTCTTTTATTTTGTTTTTTAATTATTTACGTAATATATCCTATGTCATCAAATTCTCATTGTATCATACATTTTTCGTGAGAACGTAAATATTGAAAATTAGAATGAGTGGATGGTGTGCAAATATTATTAATAACAAGAATGAGTTGATTTTTAGATGGCTAAAGTATTTTTCGATGTGGAAGACTTGAGCAGGACAGTGCTTCCTATGGCACCAAATTTTCACGTACGTATGCTACATGCAATCTGCTGTTGCAGCTCTCTCAAATCCGTTGTGTAAATAAATATATATCCTGTTGTTTATGATTTACATTATCTTTATAAAACTTTTATCATTTGACTTGATGGTATATGCAACGTGGAAATGAGAGTGAATTCAGTAGTTTACTTAGGATATACTTGTATATTCTAAGGGCATTTTAATAATAAATATTATAATAAAATGACTAGGTATGTTCAGAAGTTTTTGAAAGTTTAAGCATTCTTTGATCAAGGAACTAATGGTTGCGCTTTGCGTGACTTTTGATTCCTGATTACAGGTGGTAAGACGCCAGACATCGGTTCTAGGACGTATACTGAGATTATGCGAGAACAATTGTTGAAAGGAGAAGAAACCGAGGTATGTAACCTCGAGTTTTCCTTTGTTTTTCTTATTCATTTTCGAATAAGATAATCTCTATTTTTCTATTTCTTTGCAGTTACGTAAGAAACTAGCAGAAAAAGCCAAAGAGGGAACTTTAAAGGCAAATGGTGAACCTAAACCTGCACCTAAGAAAAGGGGTCGTTGGGATCAAACAGATGATGCTCCAACACCTAAGAAACCATCTGGTACTGCTATAGCGCCAACATCTTGGGATAATGCAGATGTAAGTAAATAAACTTAAGATTATTTGTAAGTCTGGAAAAATTTACATGGTTTTATATTTAAAATATTATTAGGTAACGCCAGCTGCAATCAGATGGGATGAAACACCTGGTCACGGTAAAGGTGGAGAAACTCCTGGTGCAACGCCAGGCGTAAGTACACGAATGTGGGATGCTACTCCAGGGCATGCGACACCTGGTGCAGCTACTCCTGGTAGAGAAACTCCATCTCATGAAAAAACTGTTTCAAGCCGTAGAAATCGATGGGACGAGACGCCAAAAACTGAGCGTGGTATGTTTATTTAATTTTAAGACATAATAATAATAAATTTTATATCAAATATTTTACATCAATGTTATAAAAAAATAGAAACACCGGGTCACAGTAGTGGCTGGGCAGAGACTCCGAGGACAGATCGAGTCGCGGGAGATTTAATCCAAGAAACACCAACACCGTCTGCCAGCAAGCGTCGAAGTCGATGGGACGAAACTCCTTCGAATCAAACACCTGGTTCTATGACGCCGCAGACGCCAGCAACTCCTCTTACAACACCTCACCAAACTTCTATTTTAACACCTAGTGGAGTGACACCAACTGGACCTAAAGCCATGGGATTGGCTACCCCAACACCTGGACACCTGATGTCAATGACACCAGAACAACTCCAAGCGTATCGTTGGGAAAGAGAAATAGACGAAAGGAATAGACCACTTTCAGACGACGAATTAGATGCTTTGTTCCCACCTGGATACAAAGTTCTACAACCGCCTGCTGGTAAACAAAAATATAGATGTGCCTTACAATTGTAGCTATTCATGTTTTTAACTGTTATTCAAATGAATATTTCTTCATCACAGGATATATTCCAATTCGTACACCTGCAAGAAAACTTACTGCTACGCCTACACCGATAGCGGGCACACCACAAGGATTTTTCATTCAGACCGAGGACAAAACCGCGAAATTCGTGGATAATCAACCTAAAGGAAATTTACCTTTCATGAAACCAGAAGACGCACAATATTTTGATAAATTATTAGTTGACGTTGACGAAGAGACACTCAGTCCTGAAGAACAAAAGGAGAGGAAAATTATGAAGTTATTGTTAAAAATTAAAAACGGTACACCGCCGATGAGGAAAGCTGCTTTAAGACAAATAACTGACAAGGCAAGAGAATTTGGCGCGGGTCCGTTATTTAACCAGATACTTCCTCTCCTTATGTCTCCTACGTTGGAGGATCAAGAACGTCATCTTTTAGTGAAAGTTATTGATCGTATTCTTTACAAATTAGATGATTTGGTGCGACCTTATGTACATAAGGTGAGTTTACGAATTGTTATATAATATTTTAACTGTCATCTTCTCATATTAATATATTTAAAAATATAATTTATGTTGCAGATTCTAGTCGTCATCGAACCTTTACTCATTGACGAGGATTACTATGCTCGTGTAGAGGGTAGAGAAATTATTTCTAATTTAGCGAAGGCGGCAGGTTTAGCGACGATGATCTCCACAATGAGACCAGATATCGATAATATTGATGAATACGTGCGTAACACAACTGCGAGAGCGTTTGCTGTAGTTGCTTCAGCGTTGGGAATTCCTTCTTTACTTCCGTTCTTAAAAGCCGTGTGTCGCAGCAAAAAATCGTGGCAGGCTCGTCACACTGGTATAAAAATTGTACAACAAATTGCTATCCTTATGGGATGCGCTATATTACCACATTTGAAGAGTTTAGTTGAAATTATTGAACATGGTAAATAAAATATTAAAAATCAATCTATAATGACAATAATAAATGGTTCGTGTAAGTAACAAATATAAAATATTATCTTCCAGGTCTAGTCGACGAGCAACAAAAAGTTCGTACCATCACCGCTTTGGCAATTGCTGCTTTAGCCGAAGCGGCAACGCCATATGGTATTGAAAGTTTTGATTCTGTTTTGAAACCACTGTGGAAAGGTATCCGTACTCACAGAGGAAAAGGTCTTGCTGCATTCTTGAAGGCTATTGGTTATTTAATTCCTCTTATGGACGCCGAATATGCCAATTATTATACTCGTGAAGTGATGTTGATTCTCATACGTGAATTTCAATCTCCTGATGAAGAAATGAAAAAGATTGTTTTAAAGGTAAGTCTTAATAATAATAGCGATACGAATTATATTGAATATGTAATATATATGTATGTTTTGATAGGTGGTGAAACAATGTTGTGGTACAGATGGTGTAGAAGCGCAATATATCAAAGATGAAATTCTTCCACATTTCTTCAAACACTTCTGGAATCATCGAATGGCTTTAGATCGTAGGAATTACAGACAGGTATGTATGTTATTTACAAATAAATATGTATTTAATAATGTAGATTTCAACTCAAAAAAATTGCAATTTTTTAGCTCGTAGATACAACCGTGGAAATTGCAAATAAAGTTGGTGCATCAGAAATTATAAATCGTGTAGTAGATGACTTGAAAGATGAAAATGAACAATACAGAAAAATGGTTATGGAAACTATTGAAAAAATCATGGGTAATTTAGGAGCTGCTGATGTTGACTCTCGCTTAGAAGAACAGCTTATAGATGGTATTTTATACGCTTTTCAGGAGCAGACGACGGAAGTAAGTAATTGTAATTCTTGTGCTAATTAAATTTATGGATTTGTTTTAATGAATATATTAACTATTACAGGATGTAGTAATGTTGAATGGTTTTGGTACAATAGTAAATACATTAGGAAAGCGAGTGAAGGCATATCTTCCACAAATATGTGGTACAATATTATGGAGATTAAATAACAAATCTGCAAAAGTGAGACAACAAGCTGCTGACTTAATATCAAGAATTGCTGTTGTTATGAAAACGTGTCAAGAGGTAAACTCGATATTGTATTAAATCGATTATATTTAATATTAACAAATTTATTTCTTCTGTTATTATAGGAAAAATTAATGGGCCATTTAGGTGTTGTCCTCTATGAATATTTAGGTGAAGAATATCCGGAAGTACTAGGTAGCATCTTAGGCGCATTAAAAGCTATCGTTAATGTCATAGGAATGACAAAAATGACTCCGCCAATTAAAGACTTGCTGCCACGACTTACTCCTATATTGAAAAACAGACATGAAAAGGTACAAGAAAATTGTATTGACCTCGTAGGTAGAATTGCAGATAGAGGTCCCGAATATGTATCCGCCAGGGAATGGATGAGAATATGTTTCGAATTATTGGAACTACTCAAAGCCCACAAGAAGGCGATTAGAAGAGCTACAGTAAATACATTTGGTTACATCGCGAAGGCAATAGGGTAATTATTAAAGTTTAAAGATCTTATTACATATTACATTTTGATATTTCGTTATATGTTTCAATTCATTTTTCAGACCTCACGATGTATTGGCTACATTGTTGAATAATTTGAAAGTACAAGAACGACAGAATCGTGTATGTACCACGGTAGCTATAGCTATCGTTGCCGAAACTTGCAGTCCATTTACAGTACTTCCGGCGTTAATGAACGAATACAGAGTACCGGAGTTAAACGTACAAAATGGTGTATTAAAATCTCTATCCTTTTTATTCGAATATATTGGTGAAATGGGAAAAGATTACATTTATGCTGTGAGTCCACTATTGGAAGATGCACTCATGGATAGGTAAGTATTTGTCTATGTGAAATTAATTTCTTTTTCTTATGAAATTAAAATTTGTATTCATTCTTTTGCAATAGGGATTTAGTTCATAGACAAACCGCATGTGCTGCGATTAAACACATGGCGTTGGGAGTTTATGGATTTGGATGCGAGGATGCGTTAATACATTTATTGAATCATGTATGGCCAAATGTTTTTGAAACTTCGCCACATTTGGTACAAGCTTTCATGGATGCAGTGGATGGTTTACGTGTCGCTCTTGGACCAATTAAAATACTGCAATATACTTTACAGGTATGCAAGTATATTGTTTGTTATATCAATGTTTCTATTTTAGGATGAAAACTTCGCACTTTGTGTTAACTTGAAAAATTAATTAATAATTATGTTCTTTAATTTACAGGGATTATTTCACCCAGCACGAAAGGTACGAGATGTATATTGGAAAATTTATAATTCTCTTTACATAGGTGGACAAGATGCTCTTGTGGCTGGTTATCCTCGAATTATGAATGATCCAAAGAATCAATATATTAGATATGAATTGGACTATGTTTTGTAATAGAATCAGTAGGTATATGTAAAACATGTGTACCATACATTTATATGATCTTCGTAAAAGTGTCATTGGCTTATTGTTTATAAATAGTTGTGCTATATAACTGTCTGTTACATGATACATAAGATAGACATCTACAATGAACTTTGAAAGTATTTATTTCTTGGACTTCTTTTAACAAGTTATACACAAATTTTTTTATTAGAAATTCATTCTAGACTTACTTAAAAAGAAATATATGTCAGTCCTTATAAATAAAAAGTTTCATATCATAAGCAATATTAAATTTATTACATTTTAAAAATCACTTGGTTGTTCCCTTAAATGCTCATAAGTGGTAAAGCTAATAATAAAAATGAAAAAGAATTCTATTTTTCATAAAAGCAATATTTTAAACCAAACACATGATCAAGAATTATCTAACACTTTATTTTCAAGTAATTAAATAAAACTAGTGGCAATGGATGTTTAAATATTTATTTATAATTTGTAAGAGAATTTGATATTTTATTAGCGTATATCGTGGAAAATGTCCACGTATTGAACTTGTGTACGGATATTACAATTTTTAAGTATTATTAGAGAATACAGTCATATTTGCTTTATATAATCTCTTGCTATGAAACATACTTCTTGATCATAATAATTTTTGTATCAAAATTGCATGTGAAATGTTTGTCTCTCCAAATACATTCTTGTTTACTTTGGCATAAAGCATTATGCATATAAACACATATAATATCATTATATTTACGACATTCCTTGATTATTTATGATTTCAATACAATTCCTTTAGTTTCAATACTAGTAGGTACGTGATACGAATTATTTCAGCTCCTACGTTCGAATTGGAAATCAAGCAAAATTTAAAGACCAAGCTCTTTATGTCCTCAAAATATTTTAATAATATATGAAGGCCTTTTACTTAATAGCACTTTTGTATACGTACATATCCGCAAAATATCATAATAGGAAATATACAATGCTATTAGAAAAAGAAATAGTTATACTAATACGATTAAAAAGATATCTAAACACAAATTACGATTTGTGAAACATTCAAAATATTAAACAGATATTGAAATATATATATATGATTAATTTATAAGATGCTTTAAAATATTTCAAACGAACGACGTTGTTTAAGATTTCATTTTCACTTGCAATGTGTATAACACGCATTAATTAAAATGACAATATGATTCTGAAGTTAAAATAAAAAGTCTGATGATGAAAATAATACAAGTTATTGTTATTATATTTTTTATATTAACTATTTCAGTATGATTTTTATATAAATCATTTGTTTGAAAAACCTTTGGTATAAGAAGTACGCAAAATTGGTACTTGATGTAGTAAAACTTGGTATGATAGAAACGTAAAGAATAGCTGATCATAGAATCACATTGATACATTGTATATATACACATTATAAAAATTATTTTCAAGCTAAGTACTTATTAATGATTATGAATTTGCAAGAACCATATATATTATATATAATATCATAAAGATGCTCTTTTTAATTTCTTCGAATGTACTTTTCATTTATTTTTTTTATTTTGGAATTTTAAAAATCAAATTCGATTACGAAAATTACGGTATATAAAAATGATTTTTTAATTCCACCATTAGCACCAAACACGCATTTAACCATAATAAAGTTTTCTCTATGAAATCTATGAACATAAACTTCGATTCCACAACTTACAAATACTATATATGTGATTCTATTAAAATATGATTTTATGATTTGTAAAATATCTTTATGGTGTTTTTTAAAAAAATTGATTAAAATGATAATATAATCGTAGTGTTAAGTAGGTTACTCCTTACACCGATAAAACTTAATAAGTAACGAAATATACGTACACGGCTATCGCAAAAGTATTAATTTGAAAAAAAAAAGATGTATAAATATCAAAAGCACGCGTAACTGTAGTATACAATTCACAATGAAAACTAGATAAATCTCACTTTCACTCTTTTACATCAAGACATTTCATTTCATCCATAATATGCCGAAATATTCTCTCTGCTTATCTCTCGTTGTAGTGTAATAAGATTTACGATAGAATATCATATTTTGTAGTTTTAATAACTTTGGTAAATGACTATAGGATATGGAGGCTGTCAGTCATTTCTACAACTAATAAAATCATTTATACTAAAAAGTTTTTAAACTGTATGGAAGTCAGTTTCGCTACTTTCATTAAGAAATATATGCAATGAACTTTTGGTGAAAATTAGTTTACATAATTTAATATTGTGGATGTAGAAAATAACACTGTACTACTCTTATAATGGAAAATTTTCCTTGTCTCTCAAATCCTGTTGCATCTTATGCTCATTAGAAAAGAAATATGCTGTGAATATTGAAATAATGATATTCTTAAGCTTGTGATCGATAAAAAAATACGTATATGTGTTTGATTATGATTGTGTGTGACATAAAATATTGAATAAGTGTGAGTTTCGCGTTTACGTTAAAAAAATTGTTAATAAATTTAAAAGTAAACACGAATAAAACGATACAAAGAATGTTCAACTTATATAAATTTCTCAATACTGAAAGGAAATTTCAATCAAAAAGGTGCAACAATTGCCGCTGCTTCGCCCCTACTTGTCGGTAACGAAGCACATTCGTGCCACTTGTTTGAATGCGGATCATAACATTCAACGGTAGAAATTGTAATTTGGGTTCGATAAAAATTGATTTCCTGAGACTGATCACCCCCTATAACATATAGTCGACTATCAGCTGCTGCCACTGCAGGATATGATCTGCCCATATTCATAGGTGCAACAGTACTCCATTTATTCTGAAACATAAAGTATCGAAAATACAAAGAATCTGAACAAAACTATAATGTATTGGAAAAAAGCAGTACTCAAATCACCTTTTCGAAAGAATAACGTTCAACAGATGTTAAGACTTCTTGATTTTTGTTAGTACCACCAACAACATAAAGATATCCATCAAGAATTGTAATTCCCATTTGTGAACGCGGTGTAAGCATGGGAGCTAAATAAGTCCATTCCCTTGTTACTGGATTGTAACTCATTACATCTTGACGGTGCCTGCTATTATGTGTACAACCACCCACCACGTATATCAAACCTAAACAATATAATATATTCAATGTTTTCCTAAACAAAATGCAGTCAAATTAATTAATCTGTAAAATATTAGTTTTACCCTCATAAGCAACTACTCCCATACTGAACCGAGGTTCGGGAAGTTGTCCATCCAGCGTCCAAGAATTAGTTATTGGATCATATATTTCTATTGATCCACCAATATCTTCTCCTACCCAACCACCAAATGCATATAAACTATTATCCAAGGCACAAAGTCCAAATTCGCATCTGGGTTCTTCCATGCAGGCAATAGAAGTCCACACGTTATCACGTGGATCATAACATTCGCAATTGGCAATAATACACGATTCCAACTCCCCGCCAACGACATATACTTTGCCATCTAACAATGCCACTCCCGGCAGTATTCGACCTATACCTATTGGCGCTACTTCACTCCATTCACTATAAAATTAATAGAATCTTATGAATGAAAAAAGTAATACAAGATTTGCATAGTTTTTTTTAAGGTTCATATAAAATTGTACCCTGTAAATATGTCATATTTTTCGATCGTTTCATAAGTACTTTCAGCAGCTCTACCCCAGCTGTCTGCTGAATGTTCACGTCTTGATCCACCAATCACTAAAATATTCTTTTTAGCGCAAAGTCTAGGTTGTGCGTGAAGAGGCACAAGACATCCTTTATTAGATATTAAATCTTTTTGTATTGATCTTAATGCAACAATCAAACTTGCATCTTTACATTCCAGAATAACTCGTTCCAATCGTGCTAATGAACACAGTCGTAAACGAATGTGACTTAATATTTCAAATACATAACATCTTCTTGTTGGTATATCATGGACAATCCAATTATATGCTGCGTGGAAGACCTATTAACATACCAGTACAACATTTCAAATAATTAACTAAATCAAATTCGTATATATGTTCAAGAGCATATATGAAAATACAAACCTGAAATTCAGTATCAATATGAATGTAATCACTACTAAGAAAATGAACAAGATGTTCTTTCGGCAGATCCAAAAATTCTTCCTCCTGAGATACTTGAGGAAAATTGACTTGTATAAAGCGTAGGGCAGTTTCCAAAAGATCTAATCTGTTATGTGCTTCTGCAAATCTATTTAATACAATAATTTTAGAAGATAATACTATATAAAATTGTAATTATACTTAATAAACCTACAATTTACAAAATGTTTTTCTTCAATCTTACTGATCTCACCTATAAATCCCAAGCGCATTTGAATAGTGAAGTTGCTGTTTTAAATAAGTAATGCAACCAGACACTACTTCATCTAATTCTAACATATCAGCAGCTGCAAATAATTCTTGAACATTGTCCTGAGTGATGTCAACATTTCCAGTATAAATAAAATCTATCAGAAGGGAAAGAATGTTAGCTGATACTGAATGAATTTCCACCAACTCCTGTTGTTCTTCAACAAGACCACCAGTAAACATAGCATTGAAATATGCACTTCCTGCTGCTAAAACTGATCTATGTGCTCTAATGACACTACCACCAGCAACCAAACCAACATCGCTAAATTGATTTTTTAATCTTTGGGTATTCAAGTTCCTTAAGACTTTGGGGGCATATTGCCCCACTGCATAAACAATGTTAGATACATCAGAGGTTTGCTTTACAGGTTGCGTTGCAAAACCCATATTACTGCAGTTATGTCCATTCTTTATTGGTGGCGCTGCACCATCCGCCATGAAACCATCAAGTTGTCTTTTATCTGCAGTTCCTAATGAATAAATTATGGCTTTCATGATATGTATCATATTTACAGATTACTTTATTTTAGGTTTATACAACTACACATATTTATTGACTTTTGAAATATAGTGTAAGAAATTGTGTGTCCCTTAAAATTTAATATACGCAAATATAGATGTTATGGATTTTAATATTAAGTTATAGCTATATAATATTGAAATATTAGAAAACATGTAGGAAACTCTTTTAATAAATTATTAGTGGAAAATCTCTGTGATTCCACTCTATCATTTATGTTTCAAACATATGCTCCTTAATCTAGAAGTACATAAATAATGAAATAAATGTCTATTTTCTAAAATTTATTGGAGAAATGTATCTTTAAAAATTAAGTATAAAGTAAAAGCTATTAAAGTAACAGATACTGCAGTAGACTTAAACTGAATATATTTCAATGTCATATTTGTTCAATCATCTTTAACTTATTTATTAATTTAAAAGTAACAAATCAGTATTGAATATAAGCATACTTACGACATATACGCGAAAGCACCTTATAGACGCTATGAAACGATTTTGTATTATTTTTCCCTTTTAAACGCATCACTACCACCACATTTTCATGTAATTTATTATTGCTTGATACCAGGTTCTATTTGCTTTATTCTTTTACTGACTCTACCAATTAGTCACTAATTCAGTAATATGAAATCTGACATATGTCAAATAACCTATTTAGTATATGAAAGTAGCTACAAGAGAATTACTAATAAGTATTATGTATATATTCGTACCACACCTACAAGATTTTATGCAAACTGTAAACGATAAAGTATGACGGTACTTTTTATCAAACAGAAATTGGAGTATTCCACTTGTAACTTAAGAAAACACTAATTCCTCGCGTATTCTATATATTTAAATTAAAACTTTCTATTCACACATTCTCCTCGTTCGATTTTAGTAATTCAATTATGAGTTCATCGGCTTGCAGTTATACCAACAATACAAACATGCATATGTATTACATAGAGAAAGCTAAAATGCACGAACAGTAGTCAATAACTTGTCATTATATCGAACCCTTTTTTACACGAACAGAATATTATATATATAATTAATTTAACATATAAATATTTTTAGATTATTCAGGTCAGCTGATTGATATTTGTAGTGGTACGAATGATGTTCATATCATGGAAAAATTAAGAATTATACCACTAGCGCTACTCAACATCAAATGGTGAAACATATTTGATACAATAGTCGGTATTTCAGATCATGTAACACAAATTCACATAAGATGATTGCTCTATCTCACATTGCATCTGTGGCTATGCACTTTACAAGTGATAGTGCCATCTCAAATTGTTTTGCGTTTATCATATTCGTATACACAGTATACGTATAGAGGATAGGGTGTTCGGCAGTGTTCATTTTTGCTTGCTTTTGTGACAGTAATTTGTAGGAGAAAAAAGGGCTGTTGGATCATATTTTCAGCTTTATTAATTAGCTGCAAACTTAGATTTCATCATGGACGATTTACAGAATTATAAATTACAGCTACAACAGGTAAAGAACTTGTTTATTGCTTAACCTAACTCAAATGTTGAAATGGCGAGTCCATTTTTGGTGAATCTTTCGTTGTTTACGATGTAACAGTGTTAAACGAAATTTGTATATTATTGTTTTAGGTGGAGGCAGCTCTTACAACGGATCCTTCTAATGAAGAACTCTTAAAATTGAAAATCGATCTCGAGGAAGTAATAGAGCTGACACATGATTTAATTAAATCACAACAACAGGAAAAAAGGCAAGCCAATGGCATGGATGCTAAAGATCCTATTTTACTTGCAGTTCTGGCTAATAAATGGAAGATTGGCGATCAGTGCATGGCACCTTGGAGCGAAGATGGCAAGTAAGTAATTGCAATTTCTACATTGCTGTACTCTAATAAAAAATGAGAATCAGCTGTCTAATGTTAATTGGTTAATTGAAGCTGTCATAGGAAACACATATGTTCCATTACTATAACTCAATTTTTCTTAGATATTACGAGGCAACAATAGATGCAATAAGCGAGGATGGAGTGGTTAATGTAACTTTTAATGAATATAAAAACACTGATGTCACAATGCTTAGTCAGTTAAAATCAGTAGCCAAAAGGCCAGCATCAGACTGGGCAGATCAAAAGTCAAAGTAAGTTTGAACAAAGATTCATTAATTTTATTTATTAGCAGCTAATATTAACATAATCCCCCCTGCAATTTTGAGTACATATCAGTTCTCGAGGAACATTGCGGGTTAAGTTTTATGAATACAATGATTACTAATCGTTCATTTTTCTCCTTATTCCTTTATTCCCAATTGGCTACGATAATCACTCCACTGTTTGGTGTGCTTCGATCTGAAATTCATTTGTTCATTTGTCTCTTGGTGTTGAACTGATCGTGTACATCGCCGGAACTCAGGAAAAGGTAACAAGAAATATTAGATTTTTGTTGAAATATCATTTTTATCTATCTGTACCATTGTACATAATTATAAATAATGCATTAGATTAAGTGTAAATTTAAATATCATAATAACATTTTTAATACAATTAATATAGTAAAATTTATTTAACATAGTGAAATTTTTAACCTTAACTTGTGTTCATTCAAGTTAACAAGTTCCTAGGTAAAATAATATTATTTTGATTTTTTTATTACAGATGTGAAATATTAAATTTAGTGGAAGTCGTATATCTGATGCATACATTTTACAATAATTTATACAATCTCATTTTTAGCAGTAACATAACAATGGAAATTTAATGTCTCAATGAAGATTTATTTTCACTAGTTACTTTCAGAAATGATAGATCTATTGCTTTACAGAAAAATGCAAGCTGCTGCAGTAGCAGGTTCTGATCCTAATAAACAAAGAGAATACCTTAAGAAAAAGAAACAGAGAAAACTTCAAAGATTTAAGGAGCTCGAAGAGGAACGCGAAATGGAGAAAAATAAGTGGCTAGCATTTACTAATAAGGTATTATTAAAACACAGTTTTCAAATCAATATATTTTTTAGTTATTCACATGCAAATTTTTTTGTGATGCAGTCTTCAAAGAAAGGTGTAATTAAGAAGAGTATATTCGCAACACCAGAAAACGTAAATGGTCGAGTTGGAATAGGAACATGTGGTGTAAGCGGTCGAGAAATGACCAAATTTAGCAACGGTGAAAAATGGAGGAGAGGAGCATGAATGTTATTGTAAATATACAATTTAATACTTCGTGACATAGAACTATCAATTATTAATATTATTATGCCGAAATCAGTTCTTTAAAGAACTGAAAACGTATGTTTTGTGTTGTGAAAATGTTTACTTGAGCACATGAATGAGGAGTGTTTGGCGGTTACTTTTAGATTGCGCGTAGACATTATATTATAAACGAACAATGACCTCAAATAAATCCTGAAGTTACTTGGATTTTCTACCTTTCTGAAGCGAATGAACGTTGTGAGTGAATGTATTTCTAGATTAATACATTTATGTGGATATGATTTGTTTATAATCTGTAATGGACATGAATAAATGTATATTTTAAATCCGGATTATATTTATGTATTTTTTATTCGATACTATGATCAAACGTTCATTGAATACATACATTATACATTCTATTATGAAAACGTAACATTGTTCTATAAAGACAAGATGAATAGATAACGGTATAGTTATATGTATCTACAATGTATGTAGAGATGAAGTAATCAACTCCTACGCTGCCCGAACTATATATGATACCGTTAAGAAGGATTCGAAATGGTCGTTCTATCGTTGTACAACACGTCACCAGTCGGTGATATATTTAAGAGGATAACGGGAATATAAGTGTTTGATAATCTCAGAAAAATGGATTTATCAAATCATTATCGTTTCGCATAAGTATCGGAACCGTTTTCTAACCTATTTTAATGAGATTTTTAATAAACATGTACGTCCAATGAATCTGACGTTTTTTTTATGCCGTGATACTAAAATAATCTAATGCTTATTCTACGTTAACTATACCTAGTAAACAGTACTTTGTACTTTTATAAATGATGTAAAAATGGAAATACATAGAAGGTGTTTCATGTGCCTACCAATTTACTATTTACAACTTGTACAACTTTACAAATAGATAATTATTGTACAAAATATTGCATTTGCATAAAAAGAGAAATGGAGTCAAACGAAAGGAATCAATTATCAAATGGGGATGCTGCAAGTAACAGGGACATAGATTGGTCCAGATATGGTTTACATAATAACGTAGAAACACAGAGAAATGATGAAACACGAAGGAATAATAGAGAATACCAAGAACTTGCACCTGAAATGTATGAAACTGGAGCAAATGAACTTTTTGCTCAAGAATATGTAAGTAATTACAATAGCAATGCTCATGAGTTTTCTTTAAATTCATATCTTTCAGAGTTCGGATCCATGGTGGAAATCAAATTTCTTCATTTCACAACCTATATTGTTTGGAACATGGGATGGAGTTTTTACATCTTGTCTTATTAATATTTTTGGAGTCATTGTATTTTTAAGATCAGGATGGATAGTAGGTCAAGCTGGTGTTCTTAATGCAATATTAATAATCTTTTGTACAGGTAATAATGATTGTTTGTTAGTAATAACAATTTTGAGAACTTCAGAACCAATTTCTTTAATTGTTTTAGTGTGCATTGCATTGGTAACTGTATTATCTGCTGTGGGAATATGCGAAAGATGTAGAGTTGAAAGTGGAGGGGTTTATTTTTTACTATCACACGTGTTAGGATCAAGATTTGGGGGTTCTATTGGATTGCTATATTGTTTTGGGCAGGTACAAGAACTCCTATACTCCTAACTCTGTACCTACAGTATTACATTAAAATTATTTGTAGGCGGTGGGCTGTGCTCTAAATGTTTTAGGTTTTGGAGAATCTATGGCTGGTCTTGTAGGTTTAGAATCTGCATGGGCAGAACGTGGTTTTGCTTGTGCTGCAGTTATCTTGTTGTCTATTATAAATGTTGCTGGTGTCAAATGGGTGATAAAGCTGCAATTCATTCTTTTGCTAATTTTGTTATTAGCTGGTGTAGATTTTATGGTTGGAAGCTTTACTCATGTGAATATTGGTAAGCTGCAGCTTCCAACACAGTTACTACTATTAACAGAAATAAATAATTCTATGAATATTTTTAGAGGCTGGTTTTGAGGGTTGGCTGTCAGGAAATTTAAAAAATAATACTTTCCCTGCATATCAAGATGGATACAGTTGGTTCACAGTGTTTGGTGTATTCTTTCCCACAGTAACTGGTGTGTTAGCTGGTATCAATATGAGCGGAGATTTAAGACATCCATCCACAGATATACCTAATGGTACATTAGCAGCAGTAGGGACCGGGTAAAAATCATAACTAAAATATTTTGATACCTCATATTATCGAGAAGTTACACCTGATTTTAATTTGATTTCAGAACTTTATTGTATCTATGTTTCTCAATGTTTCTCGCAGCGACTTGCACTCGAAATGCGCTTCTCACGAATTTCATGATAGCATCAACAGTATCAGCGATTTCGGTACTATTATTAGCAGGCCTTTATGTATCATCATTTAGTAGTTGTTTAGGTGCGATGTACGGTACTCCTAGAGTTCTTCAGTCTATTGCTAGTCAAAATGTTATACCAGGAATGAGCTGTTTACAAAGAGGGGTAAGAGTAATACAATTACTATATCCTTAAATTTAATAATATAATAAAATAACAAAATATACTTTTCAGAAAGGACCAAACAAAGTGCCGATATACGCTATGTTAGTTGTTGCTGTCGTTACATTGACTTTTATCATTACTGGCCAAATTAATACTCTCGCGCCAATCGTTACAATGCCCTTTCTTTTAACATATGCATGCTTGGACTATGCATATTTTGCTCTTGCGCAAACGTTCGACATACAATTGAACCGGGAACAACGATTTCGTACACAGTCACCAACATTCGATCGCAACTACGGTTCCGCAAGCAGAAATAATTCGATAACAGACACAGACAATGATTTGGACAATTTATTCCCTGAAAGAATAAGACACAAAAATCTTGTTGTAAGTACAGTTGATCATTGTATAAAGATAAGGAGTTAATGGTTCCTATCGTTTTTAGAGAAATCCTAGTCTTTCTGAAAATAACGTCTACATAGATTCTTCTCCGAGTGTCGATGAAAATGGCAGCACTGTGGAAAATTCGGAAAAGAAAATTCATATCCATAATAAATTGGGGAATTGGTACAGTCCTTTATGTAACAGATGGCTCTCCTTGCTAGGAGTAAGTGTTGTACTCAATTATATTACTCGTGAAGTCAATTATGGGAGCACGTGCTAATATTTTACTTTTCAGTGCCTCATAAAATTGCTTATCATGTTTCTCGTCCATTGGGGTTACGCCATAGCCAACATTGTCGTCGTTTTTCTAGTTTGGAGTTACGTAGGTCATGCTAACCCTGCCGTGATACCAGGAGTATCATCAGAATTTAAATTCTTCAAATGGTTGAAAATATCTTTGCTAAGACTAATGGGGTAATTATTTTGCAATATTTCTTCTTGATAGAACTAGTTTTATTTGTTTCTTAATTACAGGAGAAAAATGTACGATTACGAACAAATTGTTGTTGCACCTGTGCATCCAGGTGTTGAAACATCTTCGGCTCAGTTGAACGAAGAAAACGAAGATTTCGCTGGCAGACGAAGATATCATCAAACAGCTACGGTTACAGGGGAATACGTTAACGTTGATTGAAAATGTTGTAGACTAACTAGGCGAAATATCGAATTCGACAAAGTTGCAGAGTATTTTATAAAAATAAATTATCTGAAAGTAATGTAAGAATGAAGCGTTGTAATTTTGAACGCTAACGACCGCACAAAGCTAGTCTAATCAAAAATATCTCATATCTTAGGCACAAGGAATTTTTTTTGATACAGTGGAACCCGGTAGCCTTAAGATTACTAATAATCAAAAAGAGATATGCTAAGCATTTACATAGTTTTACCACAACTTTTTATAACAATTTACTCGATATGCATTAAATGCTGTAGAAATATGTACTGCCAGAAGCGTTTCTAACAACCGAGGGTCCATATATAATCAGTGAATTATTTTAATTACCGTGTATTGTAATATAAGATTATTTATTCTTTATAACTTATAATTTGTAGTTAGGATTCATTGCAAATGATTGCATGAGGGTATCAAAAATGCTGGATATCATACCAATTCGATATCATATCATTTATGACAAAATACTCTGTACATAAGTAGTAATAGTTATTTATAGTATATGTTACATTTTTGTAAATGTCATTGCAGAGACGAGTTACTAATAAAATATACATACAGATTAATAGATAATATATGTGTATCAATTTTATTGGACCTTTTAATTTAACTGGACATAATGGAACAGAGGTAAGTTTAAAAATTATTTAAAATTTCTGAGGCAACATTCCAATCAACTGAATAATTTTATAAGGTGATTATAGAATAGATTCTAAATAGAAATTCATAAATTCATAAATGAGCTTAGGTGGCATTGATTTCCAGTTTGAGGCGAGGCTGAGGTACGTAGTCCTCAAAGATTCTTATTTGAAAGTTGAAACTTGGAGACTTATGAATTTGGAAATTTGGGAATTGGGGAATGTAGGAGTTGGTGAATATGGGAATTGGGGAATGTGGGAGTTAGTGAATATGTGAATGGGAAAGTTGTGGAATTGGGGAATGTGGGAATTGGGAAGTTGTGGAATTAGGGAATGTAGGAATTGGGAAGTTGTGAAATTGGGGAATGTGGGAATTTGGAAGTTGTGAAATTGGGAAATGTGGGAATTGGGAAATTGTGAAATTGGGGAATGTAGGAGTTGGTGAATATGGGAATTGTGGAATGTGGGAATTGGTGAATATGGGAATGGAAAAGTTGTGGAATTGGGGAATGTGGGAATTGGGAAGTTGTGAAATTGGGAAATGTGGGAATTGGGAAATTGTAAAATTGGGGAATGTGGGAATTGGGAAGTTGTGAAATTGGGAAATGTGGGAATTGGGAAATGTGGGAATTGGGAAATTTTGAAATTGGGGAATGTGGGAATTGGGAAGTTGTGAAATTGGGGAATGTGGGAATTGTGAAGTTGTGAAATTGTAAAATGTGGGAATTGAGGAATATGGAAATTTGGAAAGTTGGGATTTCCAGAATATAAAAATTTAAAGCTTGCAAATTTGAAAATTATAAAATTCCAAAATTTAAAATTTTGAATTACCAGCACGTCATACTATCCTACTACACCCCCTCATTTCCACTACAGTTTTCACATATTACCACATACATTCACGTCGCTAATTATTTAGCTCTTTACAACCCTATTACACAATTACCCCAATGTTAACCAATTAAGAACCGAATAATCGAAGTCGTAAACAAGTTTTATGGTATCTTAATGGATCCAGTATGTATGTCGATAATGTTTCGTGTGCGTGGGGCGCATACCAGTTCCTAATCGTACTGGATTCAGCGAGTATAGTGCGAGGTTGAATCCGGAGAGCTTCGGAAGCCTCGAGGTTCGCGGTGATCTCGTGGTTGGCCACGATGGTTAACCTTCTACTGTGTACCAGCCTCTTAGGTGGTTGCGTTAAAATCCTCCATAGCGTCAGAATGCTAGATAATTAGCTGCGGCATATTAACACGTATTTCTGATCATTTCGATCCTTATTTCTACATGCACTATTTTTTAACTCTTGTGTAACCATTTTTACTCTTATATATTATGTAACATATATATTATAACAAACACAATATTATATATTTTTAATAAATTCTGTACACATTTAATACTATATATTTATATTCATATATTTAATATTGTGTACTTAATGTATATTTTATATATTTTGTACATTTTTTAATATATAAAAGATATTATATTATATAATATATTTATTATAACAAACAATGTATTATATATTTTTAATATATTCTGTATACATTTAATATAATATATTTATATTCATATATTTAATATTGTGTACTTAATGTATTTTTTATATATTTTGTACATTTTTTAATATATAAAAGATATTATATTATATAATATATTTATTATAACAAACATTATATTATATATTTTTAATATATCCTGTACACATTTAATACTATATATTTATATTCATATATTTAATATTGTATACTTAATGTATATTTTATATATTTTATACATTTTTTAAAATATAATATTATATTATATTCCTTTTTATTCTGCAATAAAATGTATACTTTTTATATTCATTCATATTATACATAGTAAAATATATATTTTCTGTGCTCCTTCATAAATAATAAATATTTTACGCTTCTCAATCCTCTCATACAATTCTTAATCCTCTTCCACAAAATTCCTCTTATTCCATCTGTATCCGAAACTGCAATTTAAAGTCAAATTACAGCGTCATGTAATTTGTTTAGACGCCCGTAGTTACATTAAAACTTGCCTACAGTAACATTAAACGTGACAAAACCAGTCGCAAAAGTTCCAACATTAAATTAGACTTAATTCGTCGAATGAAATTTTGGAATCGAAGTGTAGGTCACCATTTCAGAATCGAATTAAGGGATGACGTCGTCGGTCCCCGAGGGTGTATCTTGTTTGCTCATCTTCTTTACATCTTGTTCGACTGTTGTTAAAGATTGCACGCGAGCTGATCGAACGAAAAATCCTTATATTGGATTCCAGGGATAAGTAGAGGATCGACGTAATCGAATAAAAACACGCGATACCGGAGTAATGGTATGGAAGTAGCGGGGGGTGAGTCGAATCGAGAGGCAACGAACGTAATCCTTGAGAATACTGCATGGTTGTCGATCTTTGTGCATTAAGGAATCTTATAATGCCTGACTAGGGTACTTAACTACGGGAATTTCGCGTTCTTGGGAATTTTGGTATTTTGGAATTTTGATGCTTTGTAGTTATTGTACTTTGGGGGTTAATTAGGATTTGGGGATTTCGCAGCTTTGGTATTTTGGAATTTTGGAATTTTACTACTTTATAGTTATTATACTTTTAGGGGGTTAATTAGAACTTGGTGATTTCGAAATTTTGGGATTTTGGAATTTTGATATTTTGTAGTTATTACACTTTTGGGGATTTTAATTCTTACCATTCGACGATTTTGGAATTGAGGAATGTGGGAATTGAGGAATGTGGGAACTGGGAATTGTGGGAATTGGGAATTGTGGGAATTGGGATATGTGGGAATTGGGATATGTGGGAATTGGGGAATGTGGGAATTGGGGAAAGTGGGAATTGGGGAATGTAGGAACTGGGGAGTGTGGGAATTGGGGAATGTGGGAATTGGGGAATGTGGGAATTGGAGAATGTGGGAATTGGAGAATGTGGGAATTAGGAAATTGTGGAATTTGGGAATTGTGGGAATTGGGATATGTGGGAATTGGGATATGTGGGAATTGGGATATGTGGGAATTGGGGAATGTGGGAATTGGGGAAAGTGGGAATTGGGGAATGTAGAAATTGGGGAATGTGGGAGTTTGGGAGTGTGGGAATTGGAGAATGTGGGAATTGGGGAATGTAGGAATTGGGGAATGTGGGAATTGGGAAGTTGTGGAATTTGAGAATATGGGAATTGGGAAATGTGGGAATTGGCTATTGTGGAATTGGGGAATGTGGGAGTTGAGGAATGTGGGAATTGGGGAATGTGAGAATTAGGGAACGTGGGAATTAAGGAATATGGAAATTGAGGAACGTGGGAATTGGGAAGTTATGGAATTTGGAAATGTAGGAATTGTGGAATACATATTAGTCTACAATCACATATGCACGTTATTACTCTGCAATCATATATAACATATTATTCTACAAGCACACATAACACATTATTATACAATAATCCATATACATTGATTGTACCCCACTTCGCAGACACAGATTCTATAATAATTCACAGACATTGATTGTACCACAGTTCACAGACATTGTTTGTATAATAATTCATAAGCATTGATTCTATCACAATTCACAGACGTTGGTTCTACACTAAGTCATAGATCGATTCTACAATAATTCATAGCTATTGATTCTACATTAATCTACAGACATTGAGTCTACAATAATTCATAAACATCCATAAAATAATTCATAAACCTTGTTCCTACAACAATTTTGATAGACACTGATTTTACAACAATTCATGAAAAGCAATTTCATAATGATTCCCACACAGTAATCCACGGTACTTCTAAGCATCGTACAAGGATGTTTAACCCTTCACCCTATGATTTATTTGCAAAGTGCATCAGTCAGGAGCTAGTCATACCTACAATATTAAAACAGACTAAGAAAGTTTTAATGTTATGTCAATCTGGTATTATACAATCGTTGATTATGCAAATTATAACTGGACTTGAACACCAGATTAAAGTATTATATGTATTAAAAATTCTAGTAAAATTTCAAGTAGCTTGAGTGCGTTACGACTCTTGAAAATAGTGTAAGGGGTTAAAATAAGCAGAAATAACGTACAAACCATGCTCGTACATATGTATATTAAAAATTCCAGTAAAATTTGTCACAGTTCGAGCGCGTCACAAATCAGACTTGTCAAAATAGTGTAAGGGGTTAAATAAGCAGAAGCAATGTACGACCCACGATCACACATATGTATATTAAAAATTTCAGTCAAATTTGTCACAGTTCAAGTGCCTCACAAATCAAACTTGTTAAAATAGCATAATATCATAAGCATTAAAAATAAGCAGAAACATTATACGAACCACGGTCGCAGAAGCGATCGGCATCCCTCCGTCCCTCTCGAGATAAGAAGACGCTACTTCATCCGGTCCCGCTGGTTCTCCCTAGTAGGTGGCTAGGTGTCAGGTTGAAAGAGGGAGGGTGGTAGACGCAGAGCGAGGTGTACGCCGGGTGACGTTCGCTGACGGTTTCGAGTGGCGGGAGGGTTAAAAACGGGGGTTGTTCCTCGACGCTGGGTTAGAAGTGGTGGGGCGAGAGACGAGGGTAGGGGGTCGTGTTCCTCGGTGGGATTCCTAGTTGGATGCCGGATCCACCGTGGAAACTTCAGTGCGCGATCAACCACCGACGCGTGTTTACGGTCGGAGCTCCAGCGGAAGCTGCGAGGCTTGGCTGCTGCGGGGGTGAGATTCTTTTCATTAACAGTTCTCGTGTCACCACTTCCTTCGTGATTTTACCACCGGATGTTTCTCAAATTCGTCGCTGACCACCACCACTATATTCTCGCGAGGATCGCACGAGTGTAACGTGAATCCTTTGAGAAACGCGGGCCACGTGTTCTGCAAACCGGCGTGCGGTCTCAAAGAAACCCTTGAGCTATCATTTCTTTTGCAAGTTTATCAATTACCTCAATGTAAAGACAAATAAGGAAAGTTGAACTGTTAGGAAAATTTTTTGTATGAGGATCTCTGGTCATGCAGATACTGGTACCAAGTTCAAACCAATAGTGCTGAGAATATTACTTTGATTTGTTGAAAGTTGAGATGTTAAAAAAATTTTGCATTTGAGAGAACCCTTGATTATACAAATAATTAATACCAAGTTCAAACTATTAGTGCTGAGAATATGACTTTGATTTGTTGAAAGTTGAGATGTAAAAAAATTTTGCATTTGAGAGAACCCTTGATTATACAAATAATTAATACCAAGTTCAAACCAATAGTGCTGAGAATATGACTTTGATTTGTTGAAAGTTGAGATGTTAAAAAAATTTTGCATTTGAGAGAATCCTTGATCATACAAATAATTAACACCAAGTTCAAACTATTAGTGCTGAGAATATGACTTTGATTTGTTGAAAGTTGAGATGTTAAAAAAATTTTGCATTTGAGAGAACGCTTGATCATACAAATAATTAATACCAAGTTCAAACCAATAGTGCTGAGAATATGACTTTGATTTGTTGAAAGTTGAGATGTTAAAAAAATTTTGCATTTGAGAGAATCCTTGATCATACAAATAATTAACACCAAGTTCAAACTATTAGTGCTGAGAATATGACTTTGATTTGTTGAAAGTTGAGATGTTAAAAAAATTTTGCATTTGAGAGAACGCTTGATCATACAAATAATTAATACCAAGTTCAAACCAATAGTGCTGAGAATATGACTTTGATTTGTTGAAAGTTGAGATGTAAAAAAATTTTGCATTTGAGAGAATCCTTGATCATACAAATAATTAATACCAAGTTCAAACTATTAGTGCTGAGAATATTACTTTGATTTGTTGAAAGTTGAGATCTTAGGAAAATTTTTGATATGAGGATCTTTGGTAATGCAGATACTGGTACCAAGTTTAAACTAATAGTGTTGAGAATATGGTTTTAATTTGTCCTGTATCTGAAGTGTAACGTGCCACACTAGTGTAACAGAGGGTGTATCAGAGAGTTGCTGTTGTTTGACAATCCTGATACGTAACGCACTCACAATTAAAATGTGACGAACCTCATTCAAATGTTGAGTATATTTCAATCTGAAGTTTGAGTCCAATTACAGCTTGCAAAGTCAAGAATCTCTGAATACAAAATTGACATAACATTTCGTTATTTGTTTTAATATTTTTAGATATGAATAGTTCTGATTAACCTAACAAATTGCACCTGCAAGGGGTTAATTTCTCAATGATACTATTTAAAAATTGTACTTACCTTGTTGCCTTTTTACAACATACTTCTAATCTTTCAATCATTCTTTTTGACCCAAGAATAAAATTCCCTCCATAAATATAATTGAATCTTCAAACATAATTTATGAAGAGTCCATCGAAAATATTTCTAGTCAACAATTTTTACTTTCCCAAAAATTTGTAATATACAATCTTTTATCCGTAAGCAGATATGTTTACCTTCATTGGAAGTTCAAGATGATTTTACGAAATTGAAAAGCTCAATGTCGCGTGCAAAGGAGGGATGATCGATACATATCGAGTCCCTGTGCATATATGCTATGTCAAATAATGTCGATGATAGAGTAGCTACTCATGAATAAATTAATTTCTCAACAAGTTTTCACGAGTAAATTAATTTGTCAGCAACAAGTTTTCACGAACTGATTTTTTAGGCCAATTATAGTTTATTCAAATTTGCGAATGTGGTGGAAATTTGTTCAGTGCAAAGTGACTTGTATGTTTCGACAAAAAGTTACACCGATAATATTTACATTTTCGTTCAAGTGAACAAGTTTTGTTCATATATTGAGAGGTAAGGGATATGTTTTTGATTGTAGTTTTGGTTTTATTCGAAAGTTCGGTTTCTTTTATGATCAGTGCATAAATATTAACAATTTCGTGATCAGTTTCAAGTATTAACAATTTTCGTGATAATCGAATATGGTGGCGTGAATCAGGTTTGTGAGTCTAACGCAGTGAGTTAGATTTCCTGCAGAGTCTGAATTGATTAATGAGGATTTAAGAGGGTTTAATGGACGCTTATCAAATTACTAATCTTTCTGGACATTAGTGATATTTTATCTCAACTGATTGTTTTAAAGAATTATAAAAAAGTATAAGTCTTTTAATAAATTTAGCAATTTGTATAATTGTAATTATAATTTATAAAATATAGAAGTGAAATATTTAATCCATTTATAAAATATATAATTCAAAGTCTGATACGAAATATAAGAAATAAAACATCAAACAATATAAATTATTATAATTTGCATTACTATATTTTCAAAGAAAGTATGATTAAACGTAACTTATAATACAGTTATAATTAAAACGACCTTATCAAGTTTTGACGTTGACAATTTTTTACAGCAGCATACAAATGCACTCTGCAACTCGCATTCACTCACCCCGAAATATTAAGCGAATTTCCATTATACGAGCACATTAAATTCATCGCGATTAAACATTCCAGTCGCTTTTTATCGCACGAGGAAGCTCGAGAAAGTTGTTAGGAAGTTATGAAGTTCAGTGCCTCCTCAGGGTCAAGGACTCGATATCCTGAATCCTGATGTTCCCGTAACGCGTTACTATGTTCAGTGCTTTTAATCGTGTGGTAATCTTACGAAGCTTTCGCTTGAAACTTCACTATCAAAATATTAATAATTTATATGTACTGTAAGTATCTTCTTTATTCAAAAACTAATCAAACACGCTCTAAAATGCTGAGGTTAATATGAATCAAATTATGATAGTTTCAAAATAAATTCTGAGTACATAATTTAAGGTTAGGGTGTACAAAATGGCTGAACAGTCGTTAAACAGAAAAGAGCGAGAAAATCGCGCCTGAGACTCCATTTTGTTCACCAAGAGTTAAACCCTTGCCGTTTGTCAAGTCGTTCAGTCAAAAGTAATTATTAACTACAATAGTATTAAATTTTTATACTTTTAAAAGTATAAAGTAATTAAAAAAAGTCAAAATGTCGTGACTATTTTGTATTCAAAGCTCCTCGACTGCATAAGTTATGATTACACTTGAACTTAAAATGCATTAAATATTGAATCAAGATTTGTCGCATTCGAACCGTAAGCGCCTCACGAGTCTGGTTCGTGAAAAACCTGCAAGAACAGACATTAAATAACATTGAAAAATGAAATAAAATAAAGAAATTTTCGAGGGTCGCAATCTCCGAGTTAAAAGATTACACAGCGTTCGGTAAACAACAGTTTCCGAACGTCGAATCGAATTGATTTTTGAGCAGATCCTCAAACGTTTCACAGCATCAATCTTCATCCGGTAACGTCAGCGAGGAGTATTTTCGCGGAGAATCTCCCTCGGAAAGGTTTGATTCCAATCTGTCATTCGGAACGAAGGAAATAGGTCAACTGAACTGTTTTCAAGGGGCTGTCTCTCGCGTGAAAATTCGCGGTACGTGGTAATCGTTCGAAGCTGTCGTTAAAAAAGGTGGTCGAGAGAAAGAGAGGCTAGGGAGAGAGAAAAAAAAATGAAATCACACCCCATTCGGGGATCAGCTTCTTTTCAATTCGAGCTCCCTTTCAATTCGACCGACCGATTCTTCTCGAGAGGATATTTAACAGACTTTCGAGAGAATCGTCGCGATACGCGGACTAAAAAAACTGAACAAAAATTCCTACCGAGAATTACAAATATGGGTCGTTCGATAACTATTATGCGATCCTATCGATTTTACTTCGATTGTATCTTGCTGGAAGGCAAAAGGGAAAATACATTTGGAATTGTAATAATATCGTTAAATATGTCAGTTGATTGTTGGGTGTAGTATGTTAGAAGGGTGCTAGTTTTGGGGATTGTTACTTTGGAGTATTTCAGTTTTTGGATATTTCTAATTTTGGATACCTTCGATTTCTATTTCTAATTTGGGACACCCTTAAATTCGGGTGCTCGAGAAGCACTGAGTATTCATTATCCCCAATTTTGCACACCCTTAATTTGGAATATACCTAATTTGGGGTGTATCGAATTTTGAGGGTTCCTAATTCGGGGTATCCCGAAATTTGGGTGTTTCGGATGTTTCCAATTTCGGGGACCCCTAATTTGGGGCATCTCCAATTTCTATTGCCTCCAATTACGAGTCGCCCCAATTTTGAGGAGCTCCAATTTTGGTCCTCTCGAATTTTGGTTATTCCTAATTTTGGAGCTCCCAAATTTTAGTCACCCTCAATTTTGGTTCTTCCGAATTTTGGTTATTACCAATTTTGGTGCTCCCGAATTTGGTCACCCTCAATTTTGGTTCTTCCGAATTTTGGTCATTCCCAATTTTGGTGCTCCCGAATTTTGGTTCTTCCGAATTTTCGTTATTCCCAATTTTGGTGCTCCCGAATTTTGGTCACCCCCAATTTTGGTGCTTCCGAATTTTGGTCACCCCCAATTTTGGTGCTTCCGAATTTTGGTTACCCTCAATTTTGGTTCTTCCGAATTTTGGTCATCCCCAATTTCCGTTGTTCCCCATTTCGGTTTCCCCCAATTTTGATCATCCTCAATTTCGGTCATCCCCAATTTCTGATATCCCCCAATTCGGTTTCCCCAATTTTGGTCATCTCCAACTCGCGTATCCCTAATTTGTAATATTCCTAAGTTCGAATGTCCCCAGTTTCGACTATTTCCAGCTGCACGTACCTCCAACTTCAATTACCCCCATTACAGGTATCCTTACCTTGAGATATTCCAACTTCCAAAATTTCTATTCCCTCCAATAACGCCATCAAATCAAACAAATTCAACTAAAGTCTCCATCACCCCTCGACTTCGCCAAACTCCCCAAAGAAAATTACAACACCCCTCAATTTAAACCAAAAAAATAAACCGTGTTCCTTTAAAACATGTTAGTGGATCACCTTTAGAGAATAGGAGGATCAATAATCTCCAAGATATTTCAGCGCCAGCGAAGAATGGTTTTTGGAATTCCTCGTAAAAAAACACATACACATAGGGGCTGTTTTTATTTCGAGTCGTAAGAACTTTATTCGTGGCGTAGCATCTATAAAATGATCGTAAACCGTCGCGTACGAGCGTAAAAGGTATTTCGAATTTTTCCCGGTCCTCCGTATATCGCATACGACTGATTGCAACGTTTAATGTTCTCGGTTGTTTCTTTAGGAAAAATTGTTTCTCTTCATGTAGCGACGGGAACAATAGAATTACGTCTGCGCGATATTTTATTCTCTCGATCATTACACGGTCTTGATGTTTCGGTTACATTACCGTGAACGTACTCGCGTTCGAGTCGTAAAACTCAAACCTTTATTGTGGAGGTTGCTCTTTTAGGAAATGGAGTGTGTAGATTTTTGAGTTTTGGGAGCTTGGGAAATTGAGAGCTTGGGAAATTGGGAGCTTGGGAAATTGGGATCTTAGGAAATTGGGTTCTTGGGAAATTGGGAGCTTGGGAAATTGGGATATTGGGAAATTGAGTGCTTGGGAAATTGGGAGCTTGGGAAATTGGGAGCTTGGGAAATTGGGATATTGGGAAATTGAGTGCTTGGGAAATTGGAAGTTTGGGAAATTGGGAGCTTGGGAAATTGGGAGTTTGGGAAATTGGGAGCTTGGAAAATTGGGAGCTTGGGAAATTGGGAGCTTGGTAAATTGGGATCTTGGGAAATTGGGAGCTTGGGAAATTGGGAGCTTGGGAAATTGGGAGCTTGGGAAATTGGGAGCTTGGGAAATTGGGTTCTTGGGAAATTGGGAGCTTGGGAAATTGAGAGCTTGGGAAATTGGGAGCTTGGGAAATTGGGAGCTTGAGAAATTGGGAGCTTGGGAAATTGGGAGCTTGGGAAATTGGGAGCTTGGGAAATTGGGTTCTTGGGAAATTGGGAGCTTGGGAAATTGAGAGCTTGGGAAATTGGGAGCTTGGGAAATTGGGAGCTTGAGAAATTGGGAGCTTGGGAAATTGGGAGCTTGGGAAATTGGCATCTTGGGAAATTGGGATATTGAGAAATTGGGATCTCGGGAAATTGGGAGCTTGAGAAATTGGGAGCTTGTGAAATTGGGATTTTGGGAAATTGCGAGCTAGGAAAATTGGGATCTTGGGAAATTGGGAGCTTGTAATTGGGATTTTGGGAAATTAGGAGCTTGTGAAGTTGGTATTTTAGGAAATTGGGATCTTGTGAAATACTCAATTCTCAAAAAACTGAGACTCCAAAAAACTCAAAGTCTCCAAAACATGTGTTGTAAAAAACGAACACCAAAGAAACACACGTAGACCTCAACCCTGAAAACTGATTCTGAAAGTACCTCAACAACTTACACCTTCCACCCAAATAAATTTCCAAAGCACATCTCTCATAAAAGTACAAGCTCAAAGATAAATCAACGAATCGTTGCAGGGAATTCATTGTACTCCTGCTAGTTTCAATGTCAAGGTAATAGTCGATGAGAGTAAATCGCGGAGGGGTTGGCGTGGTGTCGGCAACAGGAGTATTCGAAACTCCTTCGGTAAGAACGCAAGGAACGTGGTAGGTACCAGGGGGTGCAGCATCGTGGTGGTTGGTGGTGGTGGTTTGCGGTGGAATATGTAACCCACACCGGTACGCCCTCTCCGGTGGCGTTGGAGTGGCGTAAAAGTGGTGGTGACGTAGCCGTATCATAGCGGTAGTTGTAGTAGTGATAGTAGTACGATAGTACAACTCTATGTCTGGCGAGTCCATGAATGAACGAGCACTTCGCTTTCGCGCGAACGCTAATGGGCTTCCTTTCTCGTGCAACGAACCGCCCCTCGTATTTTTGTTACATCGCCGGCATCTCCTCTTACCCTTGCGAACCCTTTCGATCGCTCGCGATGACCGTCGATAACTAATCGATACTGTTTCTTTCAATTTTCCACTATATTTTATTTTTTATCGATTATTTATTGGATGCATCAGTTGAAACACATTATTCATAGCTATAATGTTGAAGCAAACATTTATTATATCGGCTACATTTTTTACCACCGTTGAGAAATCTTTTGTTGAGCTGCGTTACTAGTGCGTCATGATTGCGTCACGAGTGCGTCACGAACGCGTCGTGATTGCGTCACGTGTGCGTCACGAATGTGATTCAAGTGCGTCACGAGTGCGTCGTGATTGCGTCATGAGTGTGTCATAAGAGCAACTCGAGTGCGTCCCGAATGCGTCACGATTGCGTCATGAGTGCGTCATGAATGCGTCATGAATGCGATTCGAATGCGTCACAATTGCGTCATGAGTGTGACTCAAGTGCGTCATGTGTGCGTCATGAGTGCGACTCGAGTGCGTCACAATTGCGTCATGAATGCGACTCGAGTGCGTCGTGATTGCAACTCGAATGCGTCACAATTGCGTCATGAGTGCGACTCGAGTGCGTCATGATTGCGACTCGAGTGCGTCATGATTGCGACTCGAGTACGTCACGAGTGCGTCACGAGTGCGTCACGAGTGCGTCACGAGTGCGTCATGATTGCAAATCGAGTGCGTCATGATTGTGACTTAAATGCGTCACAATTGCGTCATGAATGCGTCATGATTGCGACTCAAGTACGTCACGAGTGCGTCACGAGTGCGTCATGATTGCAACTCGAGTGCGTCATGATTGTGACTTGAATGCGTCACAATTGCGTCACGAGTGCGACTCGAGTGCGTCACGAGTGCGTCATGATTGCAACTCGAATGCGTCACGAGTGCGTCACGAGTGCGATTTGAGTGCATCACGAGTGCGTCATGATTGTAACTCGAATGCGTCACAATTGCGTCACGAGTGCGTCATGAGTGCGTCCAATTGCTTTCAACCGAAATATTATCAATTATTATTTGCAGATGAAACTACATTTTAACACCTATAATACAACAATAACAAATAATGTCTATAACAATCACAACATACATCGTCACTTACAATTAGAATAATTGCTAAGTAATAATAGTATACATCCGTAACTACAATTAAAACGATTACATCGCAATTACAGTACACCTTCCCCATAATTAAAATGATTATAAAACAAAACATCGTTACCAATGATAGAGATCTTGAATTTAATGGAATATCACGTCGACGAACCCCGCAACAAAGTTTTTCGATCGCAGTACGTTGTACGCAGAGAAAAGAAGATAGACGCAAGCTATTAAAAATGTCGAACACGTGAAACTCTCCGTGCAATTACGAATGAAAAAGAGAAAAAAGTTTGCGGAAAGTTAATAATCGTGTATCGTTGCTCGTATTATAATGAGTCTGACCAAGCACAATCTACTGCGTCTGACAAAGCACAATGTTTCCCACTGCGTCTGACCAAGCAGGGTCTTCTTTACTGTGGCGGTGGAGAAACGTTTGCTCGCAAGATTAATTATTTTGATATAATTAGGATATTTCTTTATTAACATCGTGGATAACGATATAATTTACGTAACTGCTGACGTGATATTATTATACGGAATTACATAAACAATTTATGTAATATATGAACTTTCTTGCGTACACTAACGATTAAATGGCAGGAAACATTTTGAGAATTCATTTTTCTCGATTTTAGACATGTTCAAATTTTCAAATTCTCAGATTAAGATATATTTAAATTTTACATTAGCAATGTTGGACATATTTAAATTTTCAAATTGTCAAATTAAAAGGTGTTTAAATTTTCATATTCTTTAAATGTATTAGTATGTTGAAATTCTTAAATATTAGACATATTGAAATGTCAACAATTTTAGAAGTACATATACATGATTTTCTAAAATTAAATATATAAAATTTTCAAATTTACTAATTTCATTCTGTGACAAACTTCAAGTTTTAATTGCAAGTTCTATTAAAGTAGTCCTTGTCGCAATTTTTTCTGCAGGGCCATATAGAAAGACTCCGTCGTAAATATCAAATAATTCGACCAGTCCCTTTGCATTTCGAACTTTTCTTAAACTTTCGCCCCGTTTTCAACTGTATAAATCTCTCGAAAGTGTCAACGAATTTTCAATAATTTAAAAAACAGCTTTCGCATTTAATCGCACGAAAGATCGAGCGAAACGCGTCGTAAAAACACGGCATAAAACGTGCCATAAAGAGGCGAATGGAAAATCAGAACAATGCTAAACGTCGAACGAAGCGAGAATAGAACGATTTTACGAGCTCGATACACGTCCGATCAAAGTCGCTTGCAAACTTCGATCGCTTGTTTTTCATGGAAAATTTTCCTATGACCCAACGGGGGTATAATCGCCGAGCGATTGATTATCCGCCGGTAATTATACAAAAATAAGACAATGTTTACACGAAACGAGTAAATAACCGGATAAATGGGTTGATTTCTCATTATCGAGGTAAAACGAGATCAATCGCTGGACGAACAGGATTGCGGATCCACCGGGAAAAAAATCTGCAAAAAAGTGTATGGGGAAACAAACTGCAAAAGGAGTGGATAGAAATCGATGCAGCGTTTATATTTGCGTGGGGAAAATTAACGTGTAATATGGGTACGGTGCAATCGAGTAAACGGTAACAAAGATGATAAATTAAAAAGTACAAATATTGGTGGAACTTTCAAACGGCGAAATGTACGGCGGGGGTAATAAATTGACGTTCTGAGTTAATTAAAATTTTGTTCGGCGTTTAAATCTTCGTAATTTTATTTGTATTAATTTCTCTTCGTTTGTGGGACTTTTAGAATCAGCAATAAGAACAAATAATCGTAAGAACATGATTGTAAATAATCACAGAAACATGCTACTAAAAAGAATAAGTACTAACAGTAATAAAAAGATTGAATCGAGTTTAAGAAAGTTTCAAATAATTCCTGATTCCCAATTCGCAATCTCAATTCGCAATTCCCATATTTTCCAATTCCGATATTCCCAAATTCCACAACTTCCCAATTCCCACATTCCCCAATTCCTACATTCCCTAATTCTCACGTACCCCAATTCCCACACTCCCCAATTCCCACATTCCCTAATTCCTACATTCCCCAATTCCCACATTCCTCAACTCCCACATTCCCCAATTCCACAATTCGCAATTCTCACACTCCCCAATTCCCACATTCCCCAATTCCCACATTCCCTAATTCCTACATTCCCCAATTCCCACATTCCTCAACTCCCACATTCCCCAATTCCCACATTCCCTAATTCCTACATTCCCCAATTCCCACATTCCTCAACTCCCACATTCCCCAATTCCACAATTCGCGATTCCCCCATTTTCCAATTCCCATATTCCCAAATTCCACAATTTCCCAATTCCCACATTCTCCAATTCCCACATTCCCCAATTCCCACGTTCCCCAATTCCCACACTCCCCAATTCCCACACTCCCCAACTCCCACATTCCCCAGTTCCTACATTCCCCAATTCCCACATTCCTCAACTCCCACATTCCCCAATTCCACAATTCGCAATTCCCCCATTTCCCAATTCCCATATTCCCAAATTCCACAACTTCCCAATTCCCACATTCTCCAATTCCCACATTCTCCAATTCCCACATTCCCTAATTCCCACGTTCCCCAATTCCCACGTTCCCCAATTCCCACACTCCCCAATTCCCACACTCCCCAAATCCCACACTCCCCAATTCCCACACTCCCCAACTCCCACATTCCCACATTCCCCAATTCCACAATTCTAAAATCTATTATCCAAAGTTGAAAATTTGAAAATTTGCATATGACAAAATTTGAAAATTTACATATGTCACAATTTGAAAATTTGATTAACTCCAAGTGTAACATAAATCATTCCATAATCTAAAACCCAGTAAATTTGTAAATAAAAATTTCACAGCTAAAGTGGGCTAATTTAAAGTTACGAAAATCCTCGATCCGGAAATTAAATTTAGCGTGTTTATGTTATAGCTATGTACACGAAGTACATACATTGAGAGCAGTATATACTTATTACTCGAAATTATCGATTGAATGAAACGGTGTCGATTGCTTTGCATAAGCAAAATTATGGACTCCAAATATGTGTTCAGATGATTTTCAATGCGCGTAATAACGCTTCGTATTAATTTGGTCCAATTAATCGTTGCCTCGTTATTATTATTACAAAATTCATTATGCAGCATCGTATCGATTGTACGATGAGATATTGCCTTTCCTCAGCGGCAAAGTTTTTCGAAAATTACATTTCTCTCGATCTCTTCTGAAGGAACAGAATTTTCTTTCAAACGAAATCGCGTGGCTTCAGCTTCTTTTCAACTCGTCATTCTCGATTCATTCTCCGGCAATTGAAACTTTTAAAAATCAAGCACTTCCGAATGGACCTTCGTTTGAGTTCACTGTAATGCGATCATGGAATTTCTCTTTCGATGTTAATCGTTCAGCTTTTTGACCGTCGAAATGGTGGACGTTAAATAATAAGGATTTGTAAGATACCAACGTGGGACCTTCTTACTTTAAACAGCTTCAAATTTTTAAATTCACAAATTCTTTTATTGCTTTGAATTTATTTATAATTTATTTATTTTGTTTTTGAATATTTTATTATCGAAAAGATCGTATGTGGACATTTTTAGATTAGGTTGAGTTTCAAGATCGTATGTATAGACTTTAGGTTAGGTTAAGTTTCAAGATGGAGTCCAAATAGAATCTAAAATTTAAACAGCTTCAAATTTGTACATTGACAAATTCTTTTACTGCTTTGAACTTATTTATAGTTTATTTATTTTGTTTCTGAATATTTTATTATCGAAAAGATCGTATGTGGACATTTTAGGTTAGGTTAAGTTTCAAGATCATATGTATAAACTTTAGGTTAGGTTAAGTTTCAAGATGGAGTCCAAATAGAATCTAGAATTTAAACAACTTCAAATTTGTACATTGACAAATTCTTTTACTGCTTTGAATTTATTTATAATTTATTTATTTTGTTTTTGAATATTTTATTATCGAAAAGATTGTATGTGGACATTTTTAGGTTAGGTTAAGTTTAAAGATTGTATGTGGACATTTTTCGGTTAGGTTAAGTTTCAAGATCGTATGTGGACATTTTTAAGTTAGGTTAAGTTTCAAGATCGTATGTGGACATTTTTAAGTTAGGTTAAGTTTCAAGATCACATGTGGACATTTTTAAGTTAGGTTAAGTTTCAAGATTGTATGTGGACATTTTTCGGTTAGGTTAAGTTTCAAGATCGTATGTGGACATTTTTAAGTTAGGTTAAGTTTCAAGATCGCATGTGGACATTTTTAGGTTAGGTTAAGTTTCAAGCTCGTGTGTACGAACTTTTAATTTTGTACGAAATTCGAAGCAGATAAAAATTCAATTTAAATTAAATAAGAATCAAATGCAAAACAAATAAAAATTGAATTGGAAACAAATAAAAATTGAATAGGAAACAAATAAAAATAAAACGTGAAATAAGTAAAAATAGAATTGGAAACAAATAAAAATAGCGATATTTTGTACCAACGAACGCAACAATTATTCGCAGTGTCCGTAAGTTTTCATAATGATTTTCGGAGTGTCAGAACACGTCGCATCGGTCAATATTCAGCTCGGTTTTCGCGCGCAATGAAATTTATCGCACAACGCGTAGTATTATCGGTTATTACGTCACGAAAGACATATCCGGCTAAAACGTAGCACGTTCTGGGATCGCGTCGATGTGAGCATTAAGCCAAATCGATATATTAAACACGATATCGAGCCGAATACAAATAATACCATTTTTGAAGCAGGCTAATAGTTATATTTGTATCGGACAAAAATCTGGCCTGGTTTCCCTCTTTATAACTCGAATGGTGCTTGTATTTCACAAATGGAATGAGAAGGACAAATTATTGTTCGACATCGATACGTACTTGTTTGTATTTAAAGGTAATATTTCGAACTGTGGAATTATTGGGGAAAATGAAATTTTTTGAAAAATGTCAAGTAGTGAAATTATCGTGGTTGCTGTCCGAGTACAATTATTAGCCAACTGTTCTGGTATTATTTTATAAATAGTTACTGTAACATAAAAGCTGAACTAGTAGTATCAATACTATTCTGAAAATAAATAAAATTATAACAATTTATAAATGAGTATATAAAATTAAAAAAATGCTGAAGAATAATCGTGAATGAAAGACAATCAGAGCAGTAAAGAAACAAAAAGCACATTGAATAAAAAGAAATTAAAATGGGTCGTGATACGGTAGAATAAATCGTTGTAACGAGGCAGAGTAAAAAGCGATTGTCATAAACACGAGCGTCCATTGAACACTTAACGCATCGATAGAAACGCGTTCGTATCGAGTTTGGCCGATTAAATAGATCCGAAATGATATCGCAACGCCGATCGAATTAACGCGAAAGTATGAATTACCGATTAACGCGTCGAGGTCTTAGCGGGCTTTGACGCCCCAACCCTTTCGCCTCTGTGATTTATAATAGCGTGCCATCGCGTTTAATTCATCGCCGGGCCGACGAATTAATTATTCCGGCCAAGTTATAAATGTCCGACGAAATTGTGTCGTCTCCTTGGCGACATGGCTCATCGATGCATTAACGTTACGCGATCGTTAAAAGCGAAGAACGACGAGACACGATAAAATGTCGCAGCCAGGGGAGGGGGATTAACCGGCTACACGGGGTTAATTGACCCATTCGTCTTTATTACCATAATACACTTCTCGTCGCGTTATTAACTGGGATTTCGAACGGGTTCGCGTGCGACACGCTTGTTACGTGTCCGTCACGATGTCTTCTGCTGTTGTTTTCGTGTGGACGGCAATACGATCGTCCAAAGCAAGTGAAGATGTGCTAAGAGATTTTTCTGGTCTTTTAGGGATTGTGCAAGGTGCTGGGAAAATATCCACAAAAATTTGTAAGATCTTTCAATACTAAAAGTGCTATTGTACTTCAAAATGGCCGCCATTGTCACTTGCCGTTTTACCCTCTGCGTTGCACAATTTTAATCCAAGTCGACGTCGTTAAATTTCTACAAATCAACTACTCAAAATTGCACAAAATAAATGCAATATAATATCTAATACATTCTCGTAAGTATCCATAACAATTTGCAAGATCTTTCAATAGTAAAAGTGCCATCGTACTTCAAAATGGCCGCCACTGTCACTTGCCGTTTGACCCTCTGCGTTGCACAATTTTAAACCAAGTCGACGTCGTTAAATTTCTACAAATCAACTACTCGAAATTGCACAAAATAAATGCAACAAAATATCTAATACATTCTCGTAAGTATCCATAACAATTTGCAAGATCTTTCAATAGTAAAAGTGCCATCGTACTTCAAAATGGCCGCCACTGTTACTTGATGTTTTACCCTCTGCGTTGCACAATTTTAAACCCAGTCGACGTCATTAAATTTTTTCAAACATCGATTACATAGTCAGCACTTTAGAAATGAGATTGAAGAGTTTCGTTATTGCCATCGAAGTCCCATCTTTTAGATTGCACGACGCGTCTTTTTTTACCTCGTTTATACACGTTACATCGGCCGAACGCGCGATAAAAAGAGGACATAAATTTTACGCGATCGTACCATCCGACGAAAGAATTTCGAAAAGCATCGAAGATGCATGTTTTCATTACCGCAATTTCCAGCGTGCTTCGAAATGCGCATTTATATCTGGAGAGTCGAACGTTCGTTAATTAAAGTTCCCGGCATTAATTTGCGGCTATAAATGACATCGCTATTTATAAATTCTGCATCGAAACGACCATCCAAATTATGAATATTCACCGGAAGCCTTTCGACATACTCATAGAATTTATCGTTTTAATCGGTTCGTCGAGACTTCTTTGAAGCACACCCTCTTGCTTTATCGGAGACCAGCGTATAATTTCTGTTAATTGAGATCTTTCGGCGGGAAATTCGTTACTCGAATTTATTAATTTCATTCGGTGAAAAAAGGTAAATTATCATTTATCGTGTTATTAGTAGTTCAAGCTGAATTTTTATAATTATTTTCTTTGTATAAAGACGTCTCAAAGTAAGTTCAAATGAAGCTAATTAGACACAGTCAGTTTGATTAAAATAGATTCAGAGTTAATGAAATACAAGTCTAAAATTAATAAAATACACAGAATAGAATATAATTAAAGTTCAAATACAATTAACTTAATGAATGTAATGAAGGTGCACTGAGTTCGATGAAGTAAATTTAAATAAAATTGATTGAACAGAACAAAGTCAAATAAAATAAATTCAAATAAAGGTGATAAAGCAGAAGCTCGATTAAAAATAAAATATAAATGCAAATAAAACTGATGAGACAGCATAAACAGAAATAACATTGATCAAACAGAGTAAAGGCAAAATTCAAATAAAATAAATTGTCAGTGGACCAGGTTCACTCGTACAAGCTCCTCTTTTGACAACTACATAATGCAAAAGTTAAATTTTAAATTTAATATATAAGTTACAAATATAAGAGCGAGGGGACAATTAATAGTGACGATATATTTTTAATGTGGGGTGTATAGAATTTTGAGGATTTTTAGTTTGGGGTATGACTAAATTTTCGTTTTCCTCAATTTCGGTTCTCCACAATTTTGGTTCTCCTCAATTTTGGTCATCCCCAATTTTGGTTCGCTTCAATTTTGATCATCTCCAATTTTTGACATCCCCAATTTCGGTCATCCCCAAATTTGGTTTTCCCCAATTTCGGTCATCTCGAATTTTGGTTCTCCCCAATTTTGGTCATCCCCAATTTTGGTTCACCCCGATTTCAACGACGACGTCACATATTATCGATTTTAAAAGAAAAACGTGAAGAGAAAAATGGACGATAAAATGATTAAAACTGTATTCCATAAAATATAGACATCCATACACAAAAAAGAAAAAAAAAGAAAGGGAGAGAGAGAACTTGAAAATAAAATTAAAGAACATAAATCGAAAGCTGAAATAATCGTAGCCTAAACCGTAAAGCACGCATCGAGGCTGGTATCTTGATTCCGGTCGTAAATTTGCAAACCCGGCAACCTCGTCGAATATTTCATCACCGACGATTCAATGCTCTCGATAAAATCGTTCCCGCAGTACAAAGACACATCCGGCATCGATCTTCCCGTTCTATCGTTGTATTCGTCATCGATATTATCGCGATCTTTCGTATCAATCTCGTCCCGGCAGTCGGACGAGTGCCACTCAACGTACATTCCATCGGGGGTTGAATTCCCTTTGGGGAGAAAAAGAGAGAGGGCTAAGAAAGAAAGAGGGACTTCCGAGAATTCCTACTTTCCCTCGGCGGGATACCCGGAATGAAAAGAAGACGCGGAACAGGGGGTTGTTGGAGGCGGTCGGGGGTGGTGAATGGCTGAAAGTATATTCGAAAAGGCAAGTGGGAGGCTTTTGTCTCGACGAAAGCACGAAAAACTTTTGTTCTATCCCCTTCTGTCGTCGGCATCCTGGTTCGAGCAGTGTCAATCGACATCAGTCTCTTGTACTACCCCTTCATCCCGTCGTGCAAAGAACAATCGCACGGTGATTGTGATTCTTATTAATCTCTGACTCGCTGCGACGCTAATAAAACTTCACTGGCGGGTGGTCCACACGGTGTTTCCTTTCAAATCACCTTTTAATTCGAGGAGAAGCATTTCGGACCTTGTATGAATTTTTGTTAATTTTGCAAATTTTTAAATTTACAAATTTATGAATTCTTAGATGTTTCATAAACTCCCAAATTTTCAAATTTACAAATTCCTTAGCTTTCGAATTTGTGTATTCTGAAACTTCCAACCCCTTGAAGCTTCAAATTCTCAAATTCCAACCTTGAAATTCCCAAATCTCCAATTAGGATAGATAATTGAAGAAATCTCCAATTATCTAATCTCCACGCGTGGGATTACCACGCGTAGAATTATGACGCGTAGAAATTCCACGTATTCTATTTCCACGCGTAGAAATACCACGCGTAGAATTACCACGCGTAGAAATACCAAGCGTAGAATTACCACGCGTAGAAACACCACGCGTGGAATTACCACGCGTAGAAATACCAAGCGTAGAATTACCACGCGTAGAAACACCACGCGTGGAATTACCACGCGTAGAAATACCACGCGTGGGATTACCACGCGTAGAAATACGAAGCGTAAAATTACAACGCGTAGAAATACCACGCGTGGAGTTACCACGCGTAGAAATACCACGCGTGGAATTACCACGCGTAGAAATACCACGCGTGGGATTACCACGCGTAGAAATACCACGCGTAGAATTACCACGCGTAGAAATACCACGCGTAGAATTACTACGCGTAGAAATACCACGCGTAGAATTACCACGCGTAGAAATACCAAGCGTAAAATTACCACGCGTAGAAATACCACGCGTGGAATTACCACGCGTAGAAATACCACGCGTAGAATTACCACGCGTAGAAATACCAAGCGTAGAATTACCACGCGTAGAAATACCACGCGTAGAATTACCACGCGTAGAAATACCAAGCGTAGAATTACCACGCGTAGAAATACCAAGCGTAAAATTACCACGCGTAGAAATACCACGCGTGGAATTACCACGCGTAGAAATACCACGCGTGGGATTACCACGCGTTGGATTACCACGCGTAGAAATACCACGCGTTGCATTACCACGCGTTGGATTACCACGCGTCGGATTATCACGCGTTGGATTACCATGCGTTGCATTACCACGCGTTGCATTACCACGCGTTGGATTACCACGCGTTGGATTGCCACGCGTAGAAATACCAGGCGTTGGATTACCACGCGTTGGACCACCACGCGTAGAATCTCCACGCGTAGAATTACCACGCGTTGCATTACCACGCGTTGGACCACCACGCGTAGAATTACTACGCGTTTCATTACCACGCGTTGGATTACCATCCAAATTCTCTTCCCCCAAAATCTTCAAATCTCCAAATTTCCAACCCCCCTATCTCCAAGACCTTGAATTCCTCAGCTTCCAAACTCCCAACGCCATAAATCCGCAAACCCTCAAATTCTCTCACCTGTAAACTCAAAAATTTTCAAACTCCCACCCTCCCAAACTCCCAACCTCTAATTCTCAAAACCTCACACCCTCAAAAGACCTCTATCCCTTTCCGTGAAGAATATAGACAGAAGAGTTCTAAACGAATCGTGCGAATGATCGAAATAAAATAGAATGATTATACACCTCTTTATCCCCGACACGTTTTAAGGGAAGCTCGATAGGACAGTCTAATAGCGGGCGAAGACCATTAAACGCCATTAAATTTAGCATAAAACTAACGGCTGGGAATTAAACGCGGCCCGCGTAAAAGGGAACGAAAAATAATGATCTTTCCGCGTGCTGAGCCGAGCGGATTCTATGGTCGGTTCGTTCTCGCGGGCTTATTAGAATTTTTCGTTTGAGATATCCACTTAATTGACTCCGCGTGAACGGATGAGATAAAGGGGGTGGAGGTTTCAGAATAGTAACGGGCCCGGCTCGGGGGGCTGAAAGAGAGGGGGTAATCGGTGGTAAAGGGGTATAAGAGTAAGTGGTAGAGAGGTTGGTTGGGGATCTCCATTATCGTAATTAATACCATTACAATTAACGCGACAGAGACGTCGGTAGGTTAGGTCGTGAGCGAGCTTGAATTCCTTTTACTGCACTTTTATCGCGACCAAAGCTTTTCCGGCTACGTAACGAGCGGAAACTTTGCCTTTCGAATATTCTTGGATTTCCGCACACGCGTCTTTTCTTTCCTTTTCGGAAGCGGGAAATTATCGCGATTAATCGGTTCTTTCTGCGACGTGTTTCGTTGCAGTTTCTATTTTCTAGGAGATAGGTAATGAAGAGGCGAATGGAAATTATTTTAAGGCGAACGTCTCATGAATTTTTAAAATTGATTATATTTTATATCAATTATATAAATGATTAACTATACTACATAATAGCCTTAGAATATTATTAACCATAAGTATATTTAATATACATTTTCATATGTTGCAAAAACATACATATCAATAAATTAAATATTGTCCATACATTTACTGATTGTACTTCAACTTTAAGTTGAATTTTTAAAATTGATTATATTTTATAAAATACACAGTACAATCACAATATAAAACTTCAAAAGCAAGTACAAAAAACGCAGTAAAGTTTCGATCAGAACATTCCGCGACACATCAGCCTGATCAAAGTAGTATAACGCGAAGATGGAATTGCATTGAAGACTCTCCAAGTGTTATATGTCGTTTGAATATCCATATCTTTCCATCTGGAGTCAGCATTTTTATCACCGCGTATTACATCGCGATCACAGAGAAGCATCTTCTCACTGGCGTGTTTCACAACGATTAACGCTCCACCTTGGCCGTAAACTCGACACGTAACTCGCGTTCATTAATTCGCGTGATAAATTAATCCGCGTACCGGTGACGGTTGATTAATCGTCCCACGGTTCCGGATCGAAATTGCGAGATCGTGGTCGATGGTTGTCATCCTGTTCATCGCCGGAGAAATGGATCTGGGGAAATGTAGACATGTTTCGCGATAATCCACTCTCCATGGTTCAAGGATAAATTAACGGAGATTCTCCATTCGGAAGATTTGCGAGGCTTCTAAACGTTTCCTCTTAATTTGTCATTCTGTTTGAGATCATATCAGTTTATGCCGAGAACTTGACGATGTGTCTAAACCGAAAAAGCTGTAGCTTCATTTATCACGGTTAGGACGTTGACCCGGTTTCACAGTTATAATCCGGTAATTTCCACCTGGCATATCAATGACGCCCGTATCGCGTTACTGTAAACTCGTCAGCTCGTTTACGATCGACACCAAAGCGGGTTAACGGCTGTGGTTTCACGCGGATACGCCTGGACAACCCTTCTATTTCATTTAAACATAGGGTCTTCTGACTGGGTCTTATCTTTGGTGGAGATATATTATTATAATGTGAGAGGAAGACCTTAGCTTTTATGACTACGTTGTCGTAATACTTAATCGGTACGTGATTAAAATATTTTGAAGTTCATGGTTGGTGTTGGGGTGATTTGGTAGTTGGCGTTGAATTATTACGCGTTGGATATCCACACACTGGGTTACTATGCGTTGGATAACTACGCGCTGGATTACTGTGCGTTGGATAACCACGCGCTGGATTACTACGCGCTGGATAGTCACGCGCTGGATTACTACGCGCTGGATATCCACGCGCTGAATTACTACGCGTTGGATATCTACGCGTTAGATTACCAAGCGTTGAATATCCACGCGCTGGATAGTCACGCGTTGGATATCCACGCGCTGAATTACTACGCGTTGGATATCTACGCGTTAGATTACCAGGCGTTGAATATCCACGCGCTGGATTACTGTGCGTTGGATATCCACGCGTTGGATAGTCACGCGTTAGATTACCACGCGTTGAATATCCACGCGCTGGATTACCACGCGCTGGATTACCACGCGTTGAAGATCCACGCGTTGGATTACTACGCGCTGGATATCCACGCGTTGAAGATCCACGCGCTGGATTACGACGCGCTGGATATCCACGCGCTGAATTACTACGCGTTGGATACCTATGCGTTGGATATCCACACGCTGGATAGTCACGCGCTGGATTAGTATGCGTTGGATATCCACACGCTGGATAGTCACGCGCTGGATTAGTATGCGTGGGATATCCACGCGCTGGATAGTCACGCGCTGAATTACTACGCGCTGGATAGTCACGCGCTGGATTACTATGCGTTGGATATTCATGCGCTGGATAGTCATGCGCTGGATTACTAAGCGCTTGACAGTCACGCGCTGGATTACTATGCGTTGGATATCCGCACGCTGGATAGTCACGCGCTGGATTACTATGCGTTGGATATCCACGCCCTGGATAGTCATGCGCTGGATTACTACGCGCTTGACAGTCACGCTCTCGATTACAACGCGTTGAATATTTACGCGTTGGATTACTACGCGTTGAATTACTACGCGTTGGATTACTACGCGTTGGATAACCACGCGTTGCATAACTACGCGTAGAATTACCACGCATTGCATTACTACGTGATTGCATTAATACATAGGTGTCCCCATGTTTTATGTACAATTACGTGTTTCGGGCGACGAAGTGTAAAAACGAGGAAAAAATTCATACGCGAGGGTTAATCAATATTTCAAGCGAAAAAGCACGTGAAAAGGCAAGCATTGACCATTTTGCTTTACGAGCAGCTACTCGTATTAGAATTCTGAAGAGCTTCAAACGTCTATCCTTTCTGCCAGCTGTTGAATTGTTAATTTAAATGGGCGCATTCCTCGAGAAATATGCAGAGTCGAAGAGGGTCATTTCCTAGCTTCTGAACTCGATGCTACCGTATGCGCGTTAAATAATCTTTCCTTCTCTGCGGAATCACTCTCGGTCTTAAAATTTCAGGAAATTAAACTATCGCTGATGCATCTACTCAAACATCCTTTCCGCTGCTTCATCGTTTTATAAATTCGTCTGACAAGTCTACTACGCGTTTCGCGATTATTACGTCGTGTTAGTGACATTTCTAAATTTTAATTTTTTAAATTCCAGAATTTCCAAATATCCAAGTTCAGCAAATTCCTAAATGTATCATAAAGCGTAATCGTGACAGCGCAGATATGGTATTTTATCCGCATGGTATAAAAAGATAAGTTTGAACTTCCCTTAAAATGTTGTACTGAAATTTTTACAGGTATCATAGTACCGCGATGAATCATTATCTCTGTTGAAAAACACTGAAAGCCTGGAATATGCATGGAATATAAACTCGCGTAACTATATTAAACTTTTTATACATTTCACTGTATCTTTCCGCGAAGTTTATACTCGAAAAATGAAGAACTTTAATAAAATTTGCCATGAAATTCTATGTAAGAAATGATGAAGCGTTTCGAGACCATAAAAACATACAGACCAGTACGGAACATACAAAATGCATTAGGCACCATGAATTTATCTTTTAAATGGCAGACGTTTTCCTCCTACAGCGTTAAGATAATTAACACGATTCGATATAAACCTATAATTTTAATATGGCTAGAAATTCTTACTCACTCGTACTTTATAAATTTTAATTCACTATAAATGTTTATTTAGATGTCATTTTTTTGGACATGTTAATGTTTATGATTTGAAACAAGCAATTTGAACAACGTCCGATTTTAATTACCATTAAAATATGAAATTTTGCAACAAATTACATGGACCGAAAAATGTTTGTAATTAGTGGAAAATTCACCCCTTCGAAACAAACAGTTTGGCATAAATTTCGGAAGCATGGCCGTGTATAAATTTTTACATTTTTAATTACTCGATGCCATAGCAACGAATATTACATTTTAACAACTCGCGAACCTTTTTTGTTTACATTATAGCTACATTTTGTCGGACGAGAACCTTTCTCTCGTGTGCACCTCGTTAATTCCATTTAATAAACTGGCCACCTCACGAGAAGTGCGATATGATGGGGTTGAAAACAAGGGTAAATAAAACCCTTTAAAACAACGTTTCTGCATAAAATAAACGATAACACGGCGTTTACAAGCCGTCAAACATCGTTCTGATGAACACGTACCAATTATTCTTTCAAATAAATATTTGACGAGGAAGGTAAATAATTTTGTACTGCGATCATTTCGTATTTATATGTTGCATGTATGTGTTAAATATTCAGGAGTTAGATATATACCTGTTAGATATTGATGCGTTAGATATCCACGCGTCAGATATCCACACGTTAGTTAACCACGCGTTAGTTACCCACGCGTTAATTATCCACGCTTTAATTACCCACGCGTTAGATATCCACACATTAGTTACTCACTCGTTAGATATCCACGCGTTAGTTACCCACGCGTTAGTTATCCACGCTTTAATTACCCACGCGTTAGATATCCAAGCGTTAGTTACCCACTCGTTAGATATCCACGCGTTAGATATTCACGCGTTACTTATCCACGCTTTAATTACCCACGCGTTAGATATCCATGCATTAGTTACCCACTCGTTAGATATCCACGCGTTAAATATCCACGCGTTAGTTCCCCTCGCGTTAGTTATCCACTCTTTAATGACCCACGCGTTAGATATCCACACATTAGTTACTCACTCGTTAGATATCCACGCGTTAGTTACCCACGCGTTAGTTATCCACGCTTTAATTACCCACGCGTTAGATATCCACGCGTTAGTTACCCACTCGTTAGATATCCACGCGTTAGTTACCCACACGTTAGATATCCACGCTTTAATTACCCACGCGTTAGATATCCACACATTAGTTACCCACTCGTTAGATATCCACGCGTTCAATACCCACACGTCAGATATCCACGCGTTAGTTACCCACACATTAGATATCAACGTGTTAGTTATCCATGCGTTAGTTAGCCATGCGTCAGATATCCACGCGTTCAATATCGACAAGTTAATTATCCACGCGTTAAATTTCTAAGCATGAGATATTTATGCGTTTGATACTCACGTTTCATTAGATACCTTCACGTTAAATATCCACGCATTCAACGTCTACGCGTTGCATATCCACACGTTAAATATCCGCGCACTACATACTCACGTTTCATTAGATATCTTCGCGTTAAATATCTATGCATTCAACGTCTACGTGTTGCATATCCACACGTTAAATATCCGCGCACTACAAACTCACGTTTAATTACGTATCATCGCGTTAAATATCCACGCATTCAACGTCTACGCGTTGCATATCCACACGTTAAATATCCGCGCATTCAACGTCTACGCGTTGCATATCCACACGTCAAATGTCCGCGCATTACAAACTCACGTTTCATAACGTACCATCGCGTTAAATATCCACGCGCTCGTTATCTACTAGTTAGATACCTACACGGTAGATATCGACACCTTATAAATCTTCCCATTCGATATTCACATTTGATCAAGTACCTACACATTAGATATCTACGTATTAAATACCTGCACGTTAGATAAGTAACCGTTACGTATCTATAAAATAGAAATTCTTACATGAAATTTACATACTTTTTAATCTTGACTCCCAAGTTGAAACCAAGGAACACTGAATTTTGATTAAAATCATAAACTACTCCAAAAATTCCTATGTTAAGATATCTATACAAATTGCTAATGTATCGACATGTTGAATGAATAATGTTTGATTGATTTTATATGGGCCTCGACTACTATGATCATTGGCCCGACATAAATAATGGGAACCATAAAACAGCAACATATGTTGATCTAAAGTGTACATTAGATATTCGTCTGCTGAATGGCTCAGCATATTCCGTCTACCCTTAAAACGTACCTCTTGCAAATTTTCTCAGAAATTACCATAAAACAGCGAAATAGTAAAAAAAATATTACGAGGGAAGTGCGATAAAATAAAGTAGGTAGAACGTTTCAGATTAAAGTCTAAGACTTCCGGGAAGTAAAAAATATCGCAAATCGACCTCGTTTCCCGAGCATCAATTCCGTTAAATCGACGTTGCAAATTTACGAGAGAGATTCGTAATATAGCCGCACGTGAGGCCAATTTTTTAGTATTTCTGGAACTGCGCGATCGACGCCGCGACGGGGAATAAAAGAATGTTCTCGCAAATATTCTATGAAATAAATGCGTCGATACCGTCGTCATGAATTTTTAATATCCGACTCAGTACCGATTTACTGGATGGTACTAATATTTGAATTGATTCCGGTGGACTCGTTCCGCTGAAAACGATCGACATAGAAAAAAAAGACCGAGCACGCGGGCATGGATGAACGGAATAAAAAAAGGATAAAAAATTGAAATCCAGGAGGATAGGAACAAAGGGGTGTCGACCGATTTCGACGAATCCAATCAGCGAATCAATTATAACCGACGAGCTTATCCGCCATGTTTATTTATAACGCAAATGATGTACTTTTCATTGGCTTCGCGATCGGCGAAAAAATAACGCGTGAAACCGTTCGAAAAATGAACTGTATCAGCGACGGGACGTATCAAAAAACGAGCGGGTGTTGGGCACCATTAAAAACAGCTAGCTCGGCGAATAAATCAAAATTTTTACGGAAGAATAATAACAGAAACTCAGCAGCGTAGAGCGTAAAAGCTTTGTCAGCGAAACCGCAAAAACGTTCTAGCGGCTGGACTGGACAATAACGTGAAACGAATATAAACGAAAAACGCCCACGATGCCCGGGACTTGAATTTATTTTACTCGACACGGCTTAACGATTATACATGGTGAATGCGAAAACAACCATCAATTGAGATAATCTTCCTCTAAACGCTCTTTTTATCAAGCAAATACAAATGTGCACCGGGTAACACGGGATACGTAATTTCAAACATAAATCAGCATTATGGATTTACGTTTGCTGGATTATTTGCTTATGGATCTCTGTGTAGTTCATTAGGGACTGCTATTTTAATTTATTTTGTTTGTTACATTTATTAGATTTATTTAGATATGGTCGTAGAGCTCTTTTTACAGGTTTTAATTGATATTACGGTCATGTTTAATGACAAGTTATTTAATATTTTTTAATTCAATGCAAAAGTGTAAGGATAGCTTTAAGTGTGTGCAGGCTGTCTTATAATTAGTGTAGATCTCTGAAATGGGGGGTAGCTGATGTGATTCTGAATAAAATTTCCCTTTGCAAAAATGGGGTTTGAAGCTTTGTTTTTGAATTATTAAGGAAAATGTGGACCAATCAGGGTGCGAGGAGGAGCATGCGTAGATGAGAGAGGGATAGCTTCGAGCGTTGGATTACTACGCGTAGAATTACCACGCGTTGGATTACCACGCGTAGAATTACCACGCGTTGGATTACCACGCGTAGAATTACCACGCGCTGGATTACCACGCGTAGAATTACCACGCGTTGGATTACCACGCGTAGAATTACCACGCGTGGAATTACCACGCGTAGAAATACCACGCGTGGAATTACCACGCGTAGATATACCACGCGTAGAATTACCACGCGTGGAATTACCACGCGTGGAATTACCACGCGTGGAATTACCACGCGTGGAATTACCACGCGTGGAATTACCACGCGTAGAAATACCACGCGTGGAATTACCACGCGTGGAATTACCACGCGTGGAATTACCACGCGTGGAATTACCACGCGTGGAATTACCACGCGTAGAAATACCACGCGTGGAATTACCACGCGTGGAAATATCACGCGTTGAATTACCACGCGTAGAAATACCACGCGTGGAATTACCACGCGTGGAATTACCACGCGTAGAAATACGACGCGTAGAATTACCACGCGTGGAATTACCACGCGTGGAATTACCACGCGTAGAAATACCACGCGTGGAATTACCACGCGTAGAAATACCACGCGTAGAAATACCACGCGTGGAATTACCACGCGTGGAATTACCACGCGTGGAATTACCACGCGTAGAAATACCACGCGTGGAATTACCACGCGTAGAAATACCACGCGTAGAAATACCACGCGTGGAATTACCACGCGTAGAAATACCACGCGTGGAATTACCACGCGTAGAAATATCACGCGTGGAATTACCACGCGTGGAAATACCACGCGTAGAAATACCACGCGTAGAATTACTACGCGTAGAAATACCACGCGTAGAATTACTATGCGTTGCATTACCACGCGTAGAATTATTACGCGTTGCATTACCATGCGTTGCATTACCACACGTAGAAATACCACGCGTTGCGTTACCACGTGTAGAATTACCACGCGTAGAAATACCAATCCAACGCGTGGTAATCCAACGCGTGGTAATCCAACGCGTGGTAATCCAACACGTGGTAATGCAACCTGTGGTAATTGTACGCGTGGTAATGCAACGCGTGGTAGTCCTACCCGTGGTAGTAACTCAGCGCGTAGTAATCCAACGCGCAGCAACTATTTTTTTATAATCACTCTCAATCTTAATTAAATTCATATAAATTTTTGTAATGTTCTCTTATGAGGACCTCTTCAAGAAAGAACAGAAATTTTTTGAATTTTCTACTGTATTTTATTCTTGTGATACATCAGTAACAATTATTACTAATTATTATTTACATAATAAAGCAGGAAGGTTATCTAGAAACGAATGATAAATACATGGTTAAATTGAAGGCTCCGGATTTAAAGTCTTGTCGCGTTCGCTAGGTAAATCCGTGGGAATGAAATTTAACCTTGATGGGGTGAATTTCAGAGGTAATTTAAAGATCCCGGATGTCTTTTGTGCGAACCCACCGAGCCACCCCCGAAAGACGTATCGACGATTACGCGGTTAAATGGCTTGGAAGTATTTTAAGTCGATCGTAGCCGCGACCGAGTGGATTACTGCTACACTGTAATCTCCGATTCCACTTGGATGTCGTGGAAATTTAGAAAAATTGCTCTTTTATTGTCGTTGATGATGGGAATTGGTGTATTAACAAATTGTCGAGTTTATATACTTTTATTTAGAATTAATTTACAGCATCTAAAAGTAACAAGTCTTCACATATTTTTTCATTTTGATAAGCGAAAGATTGTTCTGATACTTTGAGCACTTATAGCAGGTATCTAACGCGTGGTCATTTGACGTGTAGGTATCTAACACGTTGATATTTAACATATAGAGATATAATACGTGGATGTCTAACGCGTGGGTATTTGTCGCGTAGATATCTGATATGTTGGTATCTGAGGCGCGGATGTCTAGCGTGTGTCTACTTGACGCGTGAATATCTAACACGCAGATACTTGACGCGTAGATATCTAACACGTCGTCACCTAACACGTAATGATTCAACGCGTAGATGTTTCACACGTGGATATCTGACACGTGAATATTTAACACGTAGATATCTAACATGTAGAGATGTAATACGTAGATGTCTAACGCGTGGGTATTTGGCGCGTAGATATCTGATGCGTGAATATGTAACGAGTGAATACCTAGCACGTAGAACTCTACCGCTCGTATATCCCACGCGTAAATATCTATCATGTAAGTATCCAACGTAAGACTATATAACTTGAAAATAACCCTCGAATCTCGCAGAGTAATCTAATACACACGTACCTCGAATATCTACTCAGCGAATTGGATACTCACTGAAATCAGTAGCAAAAACAAATCATCCCCCACTAATTACCCTCCCTGTATATTGCCATTTCCATTCCACAGCCCAGTTGCATAACATTAAATCTTGTAACTCGTGGTTTCTGTCAGCCGATACGTTTTGTCGAGACGGTTTGCAGACGGATTTTCGCTATTGTTGTTATTCGAGTGGGTGTTAATTCTTCGTAAGAGGTTAGCATGCCCAGCCACGCGTATTAAAACGTGTTTCGGCCGCGCTCGTGGTGCGCGACAACGTTGGCCCGTTCATTTCGCAGGTATATACGTCATGGAAATGTCATTTGCAGGATTCGTGTAGGTGTATAGGTGTGTACGTGTCAGCAACGGGTGTATTATGTAATTCACTGTTCGCAACCGGGTCACATGAGTTACAGTTCCATGAGTATCTGGTCGGTGTGGCCAAACAGGCCGCGCTAATTACAACGCAAACCGGCGCATAACCAAACAGGTAACGTACACGCCGAGTGGTCGGTCGACGTATTAATAAACACTTAAGATCGCTTCCGGTCTAAACGAGCCTGGCCACAGGGGTCATCCGTTCGTTTCCGACTTCCGTGTTAGTCTCGTATAATCGGCTGTGTCTCGTTAACGTTGTTTGGTTTGTACCACGTTTACGCTTCCTGTTATTCTATAAAACAACGTGGTTTAGATATTCATCATATCAAATTTGCTTAATGAAACTGATTCGAATTTGATTCAACAATTTTCGAGTTTGTGATATTATTACGTTGCACGTTATGGCTATCAATTAACTGATACATTTAATTATTTACTGGGAAAGATGTATGTGCACATACATGTATGTATACATATATGTATGCATATATGTATGTAGACATGTATGTATACATGTATATATGTAGGTATATGTAGGTATACACATATGTATGCATACATGTATGTACACATGCATGTATATATAGGTATACATATATGTATGTACGTATATGTAGGTATACATATGTATATGTATGTATATGTAGGTATACATATGTATATGTAGGTATATATATGTATATGTATGCATACATGTATGTACACATGCATGTATATATAGGTATACATATATGTATGTACGTATATGTAGGTATACATATGTATATGTATGTAGATGTAGGTATACATATGTATATGTATGTAGATGTAGGTATACATATGTATACATATGTATATGTATGCATACATGTATGTACACACGTATGTCCACACATATGTGTACATGCATATATGTATGTATGTATACAATGTATAATAACAGATTAAAAGCTGTAACCAAAAGATCATATATCTTTGTTCTTAATAATTTATATTTCAGTATGTCTGACCACATATGTCAGTCTTCACTGTGACAATCAATATGTTCATATGTGGACTACTCACTATAAAACATAAAATATTACTAATATTTTTGACCAGTTTGCAAGTTTCAAACTTTAGTTTCCTATCATATGTTCCACTTTAATTTATCAATGATGGTGCACATACAGGGTGTACCAAAGTAACATACTCACACATGAACTGGCTAAATACACGCGTATGTAATATTGATCGCGTTTGCTCAAATATTGATTGGTCTAATGAAATGAATGAATGGTAATCAATTATTGAGCAGATTAGTCAAGAGCACCCAGTATATGGAATATAAAAAATGTCCATAAAACTTGATATTCAGCTTAAGAAGTCATAGACAAACATACGAGTAATTTAACGAGGAAGATCGAGGGTTGAATGAAAATTCATTACGAGAACATTTTATTCCTAGTAATGAATTTAATTTTCTTTGATTAATTAAATCGAGGACTAGTTTTAATGTCACTCCAGTGGGATGAAATTTGTAGAACATTTTAATTGCGCTTGATAAGGGTTGTGATTAATTCAACATGAAGGGCGATGTTTGAAACAAACTTGAATCCCTCGAGAGCGCGGGTTAAAAATCTGGAAATAAGTCGAAGGAAATTTGTAATTTTGCAAATGACGTGACGTATATATCGAGATGAAGTTCATCTTAATTGCATAAATTTTAGTCAACTCTAATAAAGGGAATCGATAAAAATTGCTGTGTTTCCGCAATCTCCGGCTTCATACATTTTTTAAGGAAACAGCTTTGCGAAAGTTTAACCGCACTTTTAAACCCGCTGCGTTAACGGAGGATCGGTGAAACAGAGATCAGTTTACGAGGAAAGTTATCGCGTTCTTTTTCTCGCCAGGGAGCTGCGGATTTTATGATCATCCGAGTACGTATTAATTAAACGGTAATCGAGTTATTAAGCGGTTGCGAAAACGATCCTCCATGGGAATACACGTACACAACTCATACTAAAAGTCATCCAGCTAGACAATTTCACATTGTAATTAAAATTCGATGCTAATAAATGAAAAGTAAAAAAGAATCATTACTTAAAAATTATTAATCGACGATTTCACTTATATTTACATTCAGAACTCATTCGCTAAATAAAATACAGCAATCAAGTTTATTTCTTGTAGGTTATGTTTGACGGCCACGTACTACCATACGTATTAGGAAACTTGTTATCTGGTATTAAAACTAATATTAACTATTTGCAACTTTCTCTGATAAATACAATAAAATATTTGGGGTAAGGTTTTGTGGAAACAAAATGTTTATCCAGTCGAAGTTTCAATATGGCGGCCAACTTGTCTCGAAAGGTGACGCCATTTTGTTTAACACGACGCCATCTTGTTTAACGCGACAGGAATAAGTACTTTTCCTCTCAATCTATAATGTTAAACATAATCTTCCAGTTACAGTGTTTATATAATCACAACAGAAAAATAACTTCTAAAATAATTATCAAACTTTTTAAATAAATATGTCAAGTTTCCATCCGCCATCAATAAAAAATATTTCCACAAGTGTAAATATTACAAAGAGTCAAAACATCGATCAGTTAGCTATATTTTACTAAATAGTTTCGCAGATATAATTGACAGTTATCCGTCTCGACTTTTATTAGAAATTAAAAGCCGTAGGTTGATTGAAATTCGTTGAACGATGGCGGATTGTCGGTGTCCAGCATTGAATGGCGGGTTCGCATGAATGCGAATCCACGGACGCGACAGGTATCGAAGTAGCAAGCGTCACGCACTCTTCAGACCTTCGTGAAACACGCAGGGTTTTAATCAGCCGTGCTGCGTGTAATGACGACACTAGCGAAGGTACACGGGGACGATTTTGATCAGACTCGTTCTAATGAACGAATGTCCTGATCAGACTAATTGGAAAGCTCGATTATTCCTGCGACTTCATCGACGTAATTAGCTATCGTATGAATATAAAAATGTCGTGATTATGTAAACAGAGATTGGAGAAAGTGGGAAATAGAGGGATTAATGATAGGATGATAGAAAGGAGAAAAATTGTAAAATGTAGGAAGTTTAAATTAAATTAAAATATTTAATAATGGAACAATTAACATTTAATTTAATTACGAGGAAAAATTGATTATATTAAAATTAAGTTATAAGGAAAATTAGATATGTTCTTTTTAATGGAAGGGTAACAAGACTGATTGAAAGTTAAATAAAATTCTCGTAGTAATGATGTGTTTTTCAATGAAACGTGATATCCATTGCAACAGCAATTGAGAAATTGAAAAATAGAAGAAGTTGGGAAATTGGAAAATGGGAAAATTGGAAAGCTGGAAAAGTAAAATTTGGAAAATAGGAAAATTGAAAAGGGGAAAATTGGGAAATCGAGAAATTGGAAAATGGGAAAATTGGTAAAGTGGTGAATTGGTAAAATGGTAAATTGAAAAATTGGAAAATGGGTAAATTGGTAAAATGGTAAATTGAAAAATTGGAAAATGGGTAAATTGGTAAAGTGGTAAATTGGTAAAATGGTAAATTGAAAAATTGGAAAATTGGAAAATTGGAAAATGGGTAAATGGGTAAATTGGCAAATTGGTAAATTGGTAAATTGAAAAATTGAAAAATTGAAAAATTGGAAGATGGGAAAATTGGTAAAGTGGTAAATTGGTAAAATGGTAAATTGAAAAACTGAAAAATGGGTAAATTGGTAAATTGGAAAATTGGTAAACTGGTAAATTGGTAAATTGAAAAATTGGAAAATTGGAAAATTGGAAAACTAGACACCTGGAAAACGGTAAAGGCAAAATTTGGAAAATAGAAAAATGGAAAGTGGGAAAATTAAAGAATTGAAAAACTAAGAATCCCAAACTTGAAAATTAGAAAATACATAATAGAAATACCAACAAATAAAAAAAACCAGAACTACAAATTTAGAAAACCGCAATCTCACAAAATTATAATAAAAAAATTATCATAAAATAATAAATCTTCATGACCAAAAACCTGTCCAACTTAAAACAAAATTTCCCCATTAAATTCGTAAGCAGCATAAAAATTTCCTGCGCTGTTATATCGAAGTTTAAGCCAATCTTCTTAGCAACTATATTAGCTCCCCGCTAATGAAGTAGTTTGTTTCGAAGACAGTCCCGGTGTTAATCCCCTGTTAATTAATTGAACAAAAGGACCGTATAAAGTATCCTATAGAAACCGCTTTTGGTAGAATTGCAAGAAAAATGGTGGTGAATGGTTTTTTTGTTGTTTCACTTCGAGGAAGATATTCGAGACGACACTGGCGAAATCCTTCGTCTTGAAGCAGTTTCCATCATCGAATTTGCGGTACGAGCGTTTCTCAGACATTCCACACGGTTTCTTCTCCTGTCTGAAAGCGTACATCTAAGTAAATGGGAACTCGCTGAATCTGATTGTCCGTTTGCTTCGGGGTACAGTGATCGGGACGAAACAGCTCGATCCAAAAGAGTATCGGGGTATTGGATTTAATAGACCGAGACTGATGGTCTGAAAAACAATTTTCGTCTGACTATTCTTCGGATCTTTCAGCTCTTCGATGAAATTTTCACGGAGAGATCCACCACAACTTCTACTGCTTCTTTTTACTGGTTCTTGTACTACTATTTTAGTCTTACTAATTTTTTATGGGATAATGCAGAATTCTTTATATTCTACTTGGGATATTGTACTATTATTTCGGTTAGTTCCATAGTTTTCTTTATACACTTTGAATTAACACTTTAGTGACCGCTCACATGACATATGTGTGATGGCTGGGTCAACCGTTAGCATTATCTCACACATGTGTGTGATCTTACCAAAGGTTATTGACTGGTGTCCTTTGTGTGATGATTGAACATAGGTGATCCAATAACTATTACAAACGTAAAATATTAATTTCGTCGTATTAACTGTGTTGCTATTTTTGTTTGTATTATGTGCTGACACATGTGTAACACGTCACACATGTGTGATGCTACTAAAGATTATTAGCTCGTACTCTTTGTACGATGATTGCTCTAATAACTATTACATAAAAATATTAATTTTGTCGTATTAACTATGTTGCTGTTTTTGTTTGTATTATGTGTTGACACATGTGTAACACGTCACACATGTGTGATGCTACTAAAGGTCATTGGCTAATACTCCTTTTGTGATGATTGTTCTAATAACTATTACAAAAAAATATTAATTTTGTCGTATTAAATGTATTGCTACTATTATTTGTTTTATGTGTTGACACATGTGTAACACGTCACACATGTGTGATGCTATTAAAGGTCATTGGCTAATACTCTTTGTATGATGATTACTCTAATAACTATTACAAAAAAATATTAATTTTGTCGTATTAATTGTATTGCTGTTTTTATTTGTATTATGTATTGACACATGTGTAACACGTCACACATGTGTGATGCTACTAAAGGTTATTAGCTCGTACTCTTTGTACGATGATTGCTCTAATAACTATTACAAAAAAATATTAATTTTGTCGTATTAATTGTATTGCTGTTTTTATTTGTATTATGTGTTGACACATGTGTAACACGTCACACATGTGTGATGCTGTTAAAAGTCATTGGCTAGTACTCTTTGTACGATGATTGCTCTAATAACTATTACGAAAAAAAATTAATTTTGTCTTATTAAATGTGTTGCTGTTTTTGTTTGTATTATGTGCTGACACATGTGTAACACGTCACACATGTGTGATACTACTAAAGGTCATTGGCTAATACTCCTTGTGTGATGATTGCTCTAATAACTATTACAAAAAAATATTAATTTTGCCCTATTAAATGCATTGCTACTCTTATTTGTTTTACACGTTGACACATGTGTAACACGTCACATATGTCGAATTATTTCATGAATTTTCATAAAGTCTCTCTAAATTCTTCAAACTGTCTCTGGCGACATTTGACCGCAGCCATCGAAGTATTAATCAACATCGAAATTGGCAAAACACAAGTGCTCTTCGTTCGCCAACGTCATCCCGACTCCCAGGGCAATTTCTCGTTCATCCCCGTCACTCAGGAAGGGTGAGTAGGAAAAAGCAGAGGAAGACGTACGAGTAAAGATCGCGGTACGATTAGCCGGAAGGGATAAGGGTGGTCAGGACGGGCAATTGATCCCTGTTGGTGGAAAGAAGAAACCGACGGGCCATTCTGTGTAGCATGGATCTCCGTAACGTATCGTGGCGGCATCGAGCGATTTAAAGAGAGAAACGAGCACGCCGGTTAAAAATGTTTCCACGGCGATGCTGTTCGTTTCCGGGGCTCGTTTCACGTCTCGTGCGAGCGTGTACCTCGTTCGATACGACAGCGCTGTACATACGGAGCGTCCCCCGCTATTTTTACGCTCATCCGGAAATTCTTCGACGTTTCACAATTTTACTCTTGAATATATAATTGTTAAATTGTCAAATTGTTAAATTGTTAAATTGTTAAATTGTTAAATTGTTAAATTGTTAAATTGTTAAATTGTTAAATTGTTAAATTGTTAAATTATTAAATTGTTAAATTGTTAAATTGTTAAATTTTTAAATTGTCAAATTGTTAAATTGTTAAATTGTTAAATTGCCAAATTGTCAAATTGTCAAATTGTCCAATTGTCCAATTGTCCAATTGTTAAATTGTCCAATTGTTAAATTGTTAAATTGTTAAATTGTTAAATTGTTAAATTGTTAAATTGTTAAATTGTTAAATTGTCAAATTGTTAAATTGTTAAATTGTTAAATTGTTAAATTGTCAAATTGTTAAATTGTTAAATTGCCAAATTATTAAATTGTCAAACAATCAAATTGTCAAATTATCTAACAATCGAATTAACAAATCATCAAATTCTCAATTAATTAAACAGTCAAACAATTAAGTAGTTCAATAATTAAATTGCTAAGTTGTCAAGCTGTACAGTTGTAAAGCTGTCAAGTCTGTAAAGTTGCAACGTTGTAAAGCTGTCAAGTCTGTAAAGTTGCAACGTTGTAAAGCTGTGAAGCTGTAAAGTCGTAAAGCTGTGAAGCCTGTAAAGTTGCAACGGTGTAAAGCTGTGAAGCTGCAAAGTTGTAAAGCCGTACAATTGTAAAGTTGTAAAATTATAAAGCTGCAAAGGTGTAAAGTTATAAAGTTGTAAAGGAGTAAAGTTGTGAAGTTGCAAAGTTATAAAGTTCTGAAGTTGCAAAGTTATAAAGTTGTAAAGTAAATTGCCAAATTTCTGTCCTTAAACATCTTTCAACCCAAACAACTAAAATGTGATAAATAATGAAAATTGCGAATCCTCTCTCTATATCGCCATTTCCGCAAATAAATCTCGCCGCGTTCAGAGTATTATTTTTAACGGACACCCCGTATAATGCAAGTGCAGAGGGATCTGACGTCTCCATCCGAGGCGTAAAATCGTCCAACGGTGCATTTTTGCACGGCTCCTGTTATTTCCCGTTCTTCTAGCGACACTTTCCTTCCACTTTCTTATTGTTAGACTCCTAACAGCGATGTTTCGCTAACGTTGCGTTGCCTTCCAGTTACCTGCGACCGTCGTTCACTTCGTTTCTATATACTTTATGAGATGCATAAAACGTTGCCGAGTAACGAGAGCCACGTTTCGATGCCGGTTTCATTCCGACGTTTTCGAGACGCAACAAACAGGAATGCAAGTTCAGCTTTATTGGAAAGTGACGATCGATCTCTCAAATGTATAGAATATACTTTCTCATAAATTCCTAACTTCCCTAGTTACTAAACCCCCAAATTCCCAATTTCCGAAGTTACTAAATTTACCTAGGTGCCAAATTACCAATTCCCCCAGTTACTAAATTTCATTAGTCCCTAGATCCCCCAATTCCAAAATTTCCATAGTCTCCAGATCCCCCAATTCCAAAATTTCCCTAGTCCCTAGATTCCCAAATTCCCAACTTTCCCAATTCCAAAATTTCCCTAATCCCTAGATCCCCTAATTCCAAAATTTCCTAGTCCCTAGATCCTCTAATTCCAAAATTTCCCTAGTCCCTAGATTCCCAAATTCCCAATTTCCCCAATTCCAAAATTTCCCTAGTTCCTAGATCCCCCAATTCCAAAATTTCCCTAGTCCCCAGATCCCCCAATTCCAAAATTTCCCTAGTCCCTAGATTCCCAAATTCCCAACTTTCCCTATTCCAAAATTTCCCTAATCCCTAGATCTCCTAATTCCAAAATTTCCTAGTCCCTTGATCCTCTAATTCCAAAATTTCCCTAGTCCCTAGATTCCCAAATTCCCAATTTCCCCAATTCCAAAATTTCCCTAGTTCCTAGATCCCCCAATTCCAAAATTTCCCTAGTCCCTAGATTCCCAAATTCCCAACTTACCCAATTCCAAAATTTCCCTAATCCCTAGATCCCCTAATTCCAAAATTTCCTAGTCCCTAGATTCCCAAATTCCCAACTTTCCCTATTCCAAAATTTCCCTAATCCCTAGATCCCCTAATTCCAAAATTTCCTAGTCCCTACATCCTCTAATTCCAAAATTTCCCTAGTCCCTAGATTCCCAAATTCCCTACTTCCCCAATTCCAAAATTTCCCTAGTCCCTAGATCTCCCAATTCCAAAATTTCCCTAGTCCCTAGATCCCCTAATTCCAAAATTTCCCTAGTCCCTAGATTCCCAAATTCCCTACTTCCCCAATTCCAAAATTTCCTTAGTCCCTAGATCCCCCAATTCCAAAATTTCCTTAGTCCCCAGATCCCCCAATTCCAAAATTTCCCTAGTTCCTAGATCCCCCAATTCCAAAATTTCCTTAGTCCCCAGATCCCCCAATTCCAAAATTTCCCTAGTCCCTAGATCCCCCAATTCAAAAATTTCGTCTAGTCCCTAGATCCCGAAATTCCCAATTTCCCTAGTTACTAAATTTCCCTAGTCCCCAGATGCCAAATTCCCAATTTCCCTAGTTACTAAACCTCCAACTTCCCAATTTCCCCCATTCGTAAATCCTCAAATTACACGTACGTGATCCAATATCCCAAATTCTCAGTTCCTCAAATTCGCAATTTCCGAAATTTCTATCTCGTCAATTCCTGACTCCCGAAATTTCCGAAATTGACTCTGAAGTTTCCAAATCTCATTATCCCTCTCATTTTACTTCCACATGTAGTTTCAGTTCCAGTTCCTGTCTTCGTTTCAGCTCTAATTTTAGAGAGCAAGGTATCTGCATCTACACGGTATACATGTAACACATGTAACATATTCAAACGCATCTCTAACGTCATGCAACAAATAGCGAATGATTACCATTGCATCTAACTCGAACAGACTTGTTCAATTTACCGAACGAAAATAAGGAAAGTTGCCCTCGCCGAATTCGCGAGGGAAGTTTCTGAAAAGCCGTCGAAAGAGACGAAACTGTTATTGAACGTGAATAATTCATGGGAAACGTGTAAGCAAATCTGTATCTCATCCATCTTCCATCATCCGAAGGACACTCGAGCTATTACAACCGCGTCTAGACGAAACGTTCTGTCCTACTTATCGTTTAACAAGGACCGGGTAATGTTCACGAGAACATTGCTCGTAGCCGTCTACATCCAGACACACGTTCGCGACAGACGCTTCGAGGCTCGTATAAATGGCTTATTAATTATAGCGAGTTTTACGATAACGACACAACGAACTAACGAGCGACGGGCCACGATCGTAACGCGCTTTACGACGGATAATTATGTGCGAACATGATGTAAGCCGCCGTTGAATAGCTTCGTATTGAAGCTTCTTTACTTGGAAGAATTACCTTCTTTCAGAATTAATTTTACTTATCAGGAAGTTCCCAAGTTACCAATTTTTAGAGAATCGAGCTTTACCGAAATTCGATTTGACGTTGTTCTAATATGGTCTTTTCTCGGTTGTGCAAATGGCCGCTCGCTTTAATGGCTGTTGAATATCTTCTTACCGAAGCTTCTTACGTTTATTTGGATTAAGGATTACCTTCTTTCAGAATTAATTTTACTTTAGTCTGTTCGTAGTGCTAAATCACTAATTTTTATAGAATTGAATGTTACCGAAATTCGATTTGACGTTGTTCTAATATGGTCTCTTCTCGGTTGTGCAAATGGCCGCTCACATATGTGCGACGTAGGTGATTGCCGCAATAATTACCACGCGAAGAGAAAATTTGATTTATGTGTATGGTCATACGTGGAATTATTTCGAGACTACATAAAGTTTTTTTGAATTAATTCTTCAAAAAGATTGCCGACTCCTGGCGACTTTTGATACGCGGTTACATGTTACATGTGTAGGCCGCCATTAAAGTGTTAATACGTATCGTGAAGGTTTAATGTACAGGGTTTCTTTACACTCAAAGGTGAAATTCTGTTTGCCAACATTATCTTCAGCGCGACAAGTTAACCAGTCACTTAACTGATTAATTACAGCAAAAGATTCAGATATAACACACACGGTACATCTAGCCGAGGTATCTTGTTAAATTATGTCGTTCAAAACGTGCACAACGTTGCGCAACCGCTCGCGAAGGCTTTGTGAAAAAGCGGCAGAATAAAAATGATTTTTAAAGGGTCGCATGGTAAATTGTGTCAGCGACTGTCCTAAGGGCTGACCTCTTAGACGTATTTCACGCTTGAATTTCGAAGGGGACGCGGCTCTGCCAGCGGAGAAACCAGCTGAGCGAAAAGTTGCGGAAGTTGCAACGCTCCGCAGAAAATCGACGGTGTAACGTTTCGTGAAAATATGCAAAATCGAATCCTGCATTCCGGTTTTAAGGGAGTGGTCGAAATGGGGAGTATTTTTATTTCGGGGCTTCCATATTTATTTCGAGTTCGATATCTTCCGCGTGCGTCGATATCTTCTCCTACTGTACAACTAAAATGAGCTTTCTGCAAATTCTATATTTATTAGAATATATAATAGTAATAGTATATAGAATTTGGGGATCTACGGATTAGGAAAACTTAAGAACTAGAGAAATATTGGAATTTGGGGATCTAGGGACTAGGGATATTCTGAAATCTGAGAATCTAGGGACTAGGTTATTTAGGGACTAGGGGAATTTTGGAATTTGGGAATTAAGGAACTAGGGAAATTTTGGAAATTGGGGATCTAGGAACTAGGGTATTTAGGGACTAGGGAAATTTTGGAAATTGGGGATCTAGGAACTAGGGAAATTTTGGAATTTGCGAATTAAGGAACTGGGGAAATTTTGGAAATTGGGGATCTAGGAACTAGGGTATTTAGGGACTAGGGAAATTTTGGAAATTGGGGATCTAGGAACTCGGGAAATTTTGGAATTTGGAAATTAAGGAACTAGGGAAATTTTGGAAATTGGGGATCTAGGAACTAGGGAAATTTTGGAATTTGGGGATCTAGGGACTAGGGATATTCTGAAATCTGAGAATCTAGGGACTAGGTTATTTAGGGACTAGGGAAATTTTGGAATTTGGGAATTAAGGAACTAGGGAAATTTTGAAATTTGTGAATCTAGGGACTAGGGTATTAGGGAACTAGGGAAATTTCGGAATCTGGAACCTAGGGACTAGTGAAATTTTTGAATTTGGGGATTTATGAAATATGGAAATTAGGAATTTTTGAATTTCGGATCTAGTAAAATTAAAGTTCGGACGATTTGAGAATTATAAATTTGTGAAATTAGAAATTCAAAAATTCAGAAACCCCGAAATTCCGAATTGTAAAAATTTTCCACCATAAAAGTGAAACAGTAAGATAAAACCCTACAATAAGGGATATAAAAGAGAAGATGAATAAATAGGGATATTGATATTTGATTGATACGAAAACCGCGTTCATTCCGCGTAAATGATATCCGAGGAATTGTTTGAAGAGGAAGGGACGTTCGTTAATTATTCCGGGCGTAGGAACGAGCAAAAGAATGGGCAGGTTAAAATTTCAGACGTCCAAACAGCGAGATGAGAGGCCACGCGGACGCGAGAGGAAACCGCAAAAACCGAGTCATTAGGGAAACAATACCTATCGCGAACTTTCATTCTTTTTTCTTCTCTTCTTCTCAGCCATTGTCCGACGGAGGCAAACATTTTTATTGCCACGTTGCACGAGTCCACGCTATTTATCTCGTAGATGCAACTCGTTTAGCCGTAGGATAATGCTGCCTATACAGGACTTCCAATTGTATACCAAAGCAGTCGATTAAAATGCAAGAATATCGATGATCCTTCACCGGAGAATTTCTTCGCGATAATCGTGACGCGGATGTTTGATCGATAGGTGTGCAACAAAGAGTAAGGAGAGATAAAAGGAAATTGCTTGAGTTACTAAAAGAAGCTTTTCGTTTAACAGATTTTGCAAACTTTTTATTTTTCAGATGTTGGCTATCAATATTTTTTAAAGGGTGAAGATTGTAGTATTCTGAAATCCTGATATTTAAGTTAATAGCACTTTTTACCAAATAATTAAGGACTATAAGTTATTCATGTCAATATTAATTACTAAGTTTGGTCGTAAATTATTCAATATTAATTACTAGTTGTTATAAGCACTGTCATCCCCCTTCCAAATTTTCAAATGCACCAAACTTCTAAAATAGAACATTGTTTAAAAAATAAAATTGTTTACCAGAGGCTATAAAAGGTATAAGCATCGATGATCCGTGAAAGAAGAATTTCTTCCTGATAATCGCAAGCGGTAGTTGGATCGATAGGTGCGAAAGGAAGAGCAGGGCGGGAAAAAAAAGAGGAAAATTGCTTTAGAAATGAGGGGCAAAGAAGGGAAGTCGTAGGGGGAGGTCGGTGCTTCCGGCGAATGGAAGGTAATGCAATTACCACGGACTGAAATCGCGTTTCGGAGAATCGAGTTTGCGACCGAACGAATCGGTCAAACTGTCGACTTGCGATACTCGAAACCGTAGATATTTCTGTCCCTAAATAACCTCTTCTTAATCCTCCTTCCAAGTTTACTTGTATACAGGGTGTCTCATGATTAGTGGAGGTCTCTGAAATGATAGCTGACTTGATTTTGAATAAAATTTCCCTTTGCGAACATGGGATTTGAAGCTTCGTTTTTGAATTATTAAGGAAAAATGTGGACCAATCAGGGTGTGAGGAGGACCATGCGCAGATGTGAGAGGGATAGCTTCGAGCGTTGGATTACTACGCGTTGGATTACCACGCGTTGGATTACTAAGCGTTGGATTACCACGCGTTGGATTACCTCGCGTAGAATTACCATGTGTTGCATTACCACGCGTAGAATTACCACGCGTTGCATTACCACGCGTTGCATTACCACGCGTTGCATTACCACGCGTAGAATTACCACGCGTAGAAATACCACGCGTTGCATTACAACGCGTGGAATTACCACGCATTGCATTACCACGCGTAGAATTACCACGCGTTGCATTACCACGCGTAGAATTACCACGCGTAGAAATACCACGCGTTGCATTACCACGCGTGGAATTACCACGCGTGGAATCACCACGCGTGGAATTGCCACGCATTGCATTACCACGCGTAGAATTACCACGCGTTGCATTACCACGCGTAGAATTACCACGCGTAGAATTACCACGCATAGAATTAACACGCGTGGAATTACCACGCGTAGAATTACCACGCGTAGAAATACCACGCGTTGCATTACCATGCGTGGAATTACCACGCGTGGAATCACCACGCGTGCAATTACCACGCATTGCATTACCACGCGTAGAATTACCACGCGTTGCATTACCACGCGTAGAATTACCACGCGTAGAATTACCACGCATAGAATTACCACGCGTGGAATTACCACGCGTAGAATTACCACGCGTAGAATTACCACGCGTAGAATTACCACGCGTGGAATTACCACGCGTAGAATTACCACGCGTTGGATTACCACGCGTTGCATTACCACGCGTTGCATTACCACGCGTAGAATTACCACGCGTTGCATTACCACGCGTTGCATTACCACGCGTAGAATTACCACGCATAGAATTACCACGCGTAGAATTACCACGCGTAGAATTACCACGCGTAGAATTACCACGCGTGGAATTACCACGCGTAGAAATACCACGCGTTGCATTACCACGCGTAGAATTATCACGCGTTGCATTACTACGCGTAGAATTACCACGCGTTGGATTACCACGCGTTGGATTACCACGCGTAGAATTACCACGCGTTGCATTACGACGCGTTGCATTACCACGCGTTGCATTACCACGCGTAGAATTACCACGCGTTGCATTACCACGCTTTGCATTACCACGCGTTGCATTACCACGCGTAGAATTACCACGCATTGCATTACCACGCGTAGAATTACCACGCGTTGCATTACCACGCGTTGCATTACCACGCGTTGCGTTACCACGCGTTGCATTACTACGCGTAGAATTCCCTCGCGTTGCATTACCACGCGTTGCATTACTATGCGTAGAATTACCACGCGTTGCATTACTACGCGTTGCATTACCACGCGTAGATATACTACGCGTAGAATTATCACGCGTTGCACTACCACGCGCAGAAATACTACGCGTACAAATACCACTGGTTGCATCACCACGCATAGAAATACCACGCGTTGCATTACTGCGCATTGTATTACTCCGTGTTGGATTGCTTCGCGTTAGATTACCACGCGTTGCATTATTAAGCGCTCAATTATCACGCGTCGGATAACTTCATGAAATTGCACAGTCGATGCACTGGAAATTTGAGGTACAAAACTTCGTAAAATTATGAACTGAAGATATTACAAATTTTGGAAATTGCAAATTTTCCTCGGTACCGAAAATTCATAAAGCGGGTTTTGATGAAAATCCAAGAATTCTAGGACGTGAAACTTACAACTTAAAACTCAAAGTAAGAAATTTGAAGAACCATGAATTCGGATAAAGGAAAGGCCAGCGAAGGTGTCGGTATGAATTTTTGGGTCAGCGTTTGGTAGATCGGGCGGGGTGTCAGTTTGTCCGTGGCAAACAGCAAACGAGGAGGTCGACTCGTTCGAAAACGACGCAGCGACCCTTCTCGTATCAAAGCGAGGAAAATGTACACGGGTCGCATACGTCCCCGGTAACTCGGTGTCCCGTCTATGTATTATGCAATGAAGCTGGAGTGCTCCTCGACTCGTTCTCTGGCGCTCGCGCGTGCAGGCGGCCAGATCGAAAAGACAGGCTGAAGGATAGAAGGGAAAATAGAGAGGAGAAAAAGAGAGACTGACGTGTTTGAACAGACACGCGACACTTGTGTTTGCTCTCTCTTTCTCTCTTCGTTTGCCGACGTTGTCTTCGCCCTCTTCTCTCTTTCTCACTAACACACACACACAGTGTATTTCCGTGTTCCGACTCTGTTTCGTTCTTCCGCTTTGTCCTTCTTCTTTGTATCGTTCCACAATGGAACTCGGCACGGATTCCACCCTCCTGACCCCTCGTCCTGCACGAGGATTGAAGTGTCATTCATTTTCGAGTTGCGCGAGATTCCGCGCGCCGAAAGAGTGCCATCGTGCATCTTTCTCCCTCGGCCACCCTTTTCTCCGCCGGAGTAATTCTTACCCCGTCACCGGAACATGCCGGAAAAATTACACGCTGAAACGAAAACGTCGCCGATCATCGAGGAAAAAGACGGTTCTGATAATGGGAAATCGTTGCTCGATCCGAGAACGATAGGTTTGAAGCTTCTGGTGGAGATGAAGGTTACGAAGGTATTTCAATCAGGGATTTCAAGGAATTATTTAGGTGTTGCTGAACAACACGGTTAAAACTAGATATGTACATTCAAACTATTTAAAAAAATATTCGCTAAATGATACAAGTGACTTAGCACGAGTAGAGTGACAACGTGATGATGCTTTCTTTAGTACTCTTTCTTCAAGGACTTTTTGAGTAACAAAAGTCAGTCCTTACTTTTTTCGTTGGTCCAGTAGCGAGTAACTAAGCTTGTCACTAAATTGCCAGGTTATCCAAATGACCCTGCGAGAGGTAATCGATTCAATCGCAGACTCCTTGTAAGGGTTTCGGTGTCTTTAAAGGTTTAATCTAATCCGATGGTCCTTGAGATTAATGGGGGACTACGTTTATGTAATTCGTGTCTCTTGTTCCTTGAAGATCGTCGTGCGCCACAGGAACAAGCTGATATTAAGTCAACCGTTCTCCAGTTCGGCGACATTGACCCATGTAATTCCTTGATTAGACACGAACAGGGTTCTGTCCGATTACTTGTTTTCTGAATATTCAATTTTTGGGGAAATTACTTATTCCATTTTCTGGATTCGAGAATTTTATGGTTTTTCATTTTGGGGTAGTTTAGGTATGACAGTAGAGGACACGGTGGTTAGGTTAGGTTTGAATCAACGAAACTGTTTTTTGATTTTTAAGTATTCTTGGATTTTAGACAATTTTCTGTATCACCTAGATTTCTTTGTTCTCAGGTAAGTTTTTATTTATTTGGATATCTATGTCAGTAGACAAATTGAAATCTTACAAGATGTTATAGGTAGACAATTTTTTGTATCACCTAGATTTCTTTGTTCTCAGGTAAGTTTTTATTTATTTGGATATCTATGTTAGTAGACAAATTGAAAGATCTTACAAGATGTTATAGGTAAACAATTTTATATATCACCTAAATTTCTTTGTTCTCAGGCAAGTTTTTATTTATTTGGATATCTATGTCTGTAGACAAATTGAAAGATCTTACAAGATGTTATAGGTAGACAATTTTATATATCACCTAAATCTCTTCATCCTCAGATAAGTTTCTGCATACTTTATTTTTATTTATCAAGTTACCTATGTCCTTAGAAAAATCGAAAATCCTTAGACGTCATTGTTAGACAATTTTCTATATCATCCAGATCTCTTCATTCCCAGATAAGTTTCTGTATATTTTATTTTTATTTATCAAGTTACCTATGTCATTATAAAAATTGAAAATCCTTAGACGTCATTGCTAGACAATTTTCTATATCATTCAGATCTCTCCATCCTCAGATAAGTTTCTGTATACTTTATTTCTATTTATCAAGTTACCTATATCGTTAGAAAAATTGAAAATCCATACACTTTATTTTGTTAGACAATTTTCTAAATCATCTAACAACCCTTTGTTCTCAAAAAAATATTTTTATACTTCATCCTCATTTTTTTAAACTCTATAAAGTTTGTCACTGTACAAATTATGATACACTTTATTCATAATAAAAGACAAACATTTTATTTTATTCATAAAGTTCTTCATATTTTAACTACATTTATATTTGTACTTAAATTAAATCGTATTTAAATGAAATCATAGTTAATATTTATTAACACTGCACTGAAATTCCGTCATCAGATAAAATCATATAACAGCAATCATTTTCCTTAACACATTTAATCCCAGATACACTTTTGATCCCAGGTAAACATAAAGGAAGAAATATTTCGTAATTAGAAGCATAACAATCTGACCACGTAATCGTTGTAACGATACTGGTGTTTAATTCTCTGCTCGCGAACAAAGTTGTTCACGGAACAGACACATTAAGGAGTTCAAACCAAAGTGCCATTAAAGTTCCTTCGAACGGGGGCGGCCTTAAGGATTCTTCTTACTTTTCTATGGCACACAAGGGTGGCGTAAGATAACGGCCATTGTGACCTGTGTTTGCTCGTACATCGCGGCGTGCCTTGAATCTTTCTGTCCACCGTGGAGGAAAAAGGACTACTGGGATGACAACGTAGATCTAATCTTCTAAAACCATAAGTGGTATTCCGGATTGTACGCATTTGATAATATGAAAAATTTCTTGAAGGCCATCTTGGTCTTTCTTTTAGGGTGAACTTCAATTATTTTTGGTGACATTGAAATATTTATTGTACAATTTAAATTGAAAGGAGAGAAGACAAATTTTCTTTTGAATTGTGGAAGGTTAAAAATTGTAGAAGGTTATTTTTTATACTTCTTTTCAAGGACGTCGTCATTTGCTATCAAAGCAGTAATCCTTCATTTTGTATAATATTTATTTACCGTATTTATTGCATCTATTTTGCACTCAAATTTCGTATTCAATGTATTTTATTCACAAAGTAGAATAAATTAAATTTGCTCAAGTTCTGAATTATTATTTCTGTCACGTAACACAAACTAACAATAATTTGCTTTTATTTATTTATTATTCTAACTACAGTACAAAAGTACATAACACGAGAATATATTAAACAAGTCTTTCCTATACGTAGCAGGACTTTCTTCTTTATATCCTTCTTTTTCTTCGTCTATTTTTAATCCGTCGCAATCTGCGGTAGTTCCATCCTCAGAGTTTTCGAACCTTCCTCGACACGGATTTGCATTAGCATAGTTTGTATCTCGTCGTCGTCGAAATCGGATATTAAGTCTTGGGAGAATAGAAGGGAGATAAAGTGAGTAATCTTTTCGAGGGTCCCCGTAAAGTCGAGATTATGAGTCGTTCCATTTTCTCGCTAAAGGTGCAATTCTATAAAACGACTGTTGCGCGAACGCGCACGAATACGGGTGTCGGTATATCGGGGCTGCTCTTGTTTCTCTTCATTACAGTCGAGATAATTGCCCATCGTTTTCAGTTGAATCCATCAAACGGAAGGTCTGAGTTGAGTTTGCTCTTCGTTGGGGTGCCTTGGAACTTGGGAATTTAATTGGGGAGGCTGGGAATTTAGAAATTTGGAGATTTGGAAGAGGGGGAGGTGGGGATCTGGGGAGATGGGGTTTTGGAAGAGGGGGAGGTGGGGATTTGGGGAGATGGAGATTTGGGGAGATGGGAAATTGGGAAGTTGGGGAATTAGGGAGATGGAAACTTGGAGAGTTGGAAAATTAGGGAGTTGGGAAATTAGGGAGATGGGAAATTAGAGAGATGGGAAATTGGGGAGATGGGAAATTGGGGAGATGGGAAATTGGGGAGATGGGAAATTGGGGAGTTGGGAACTTGGGGAGTTGGGAACTTGGGGAGTTGGGAAATTAGGGAGATGGGAACTTGGGGAGTTGGGAAATTAGAGAGATGGGAACTTGGGGAGTTGGGAACTTGGGGAGTTGGGAACTTGGGGAGTTGGGAAATTAGGGAGATGGGAACTTGGGGAGATGGGAAATTAGAGAGATGGGAACTTGGGGAGTTGGGAAATTGGGAAGATGGGAACTTGGAGAGTTGGGAAATTAGAGAGATGGGAACTTGGGGAGTTGGGAAATTGAGGAGATGGGAAATTAGAGAGATGGGAACTTGGGGAGTTGGGAAATTAGAGAGATGGGAACTTGGGGAGTTGGGAACTTGGGGAGTTGGGAAATTAGGGAGATGGGAACTTGGGGAGTTGGGAAATTAGAGAGATGGGAACTTGGGGAGTTGGGAACTTGGGGAGTTGGGAACTTGGGGAGTTGGGAAATTAGGGAGATGGGAACTTGGGGAGATGGGAAATTAGAGAGATGGGAACTTGGGGAGTTGGGAAATTGGGAAGATGGGAACTTGGAGAGTTGGGAAATTAGAGAGATGGGAACTTGGGGAGTTGGGAAATTGAGGAGATGGGAAATTAGAGAGATGGGAACTTGGGGAGTTGGGAAATTAGAGAGATGGGAACTTGGGGAGTTGGGAACATGGGGAGTTGGGAAATTAGGGAGATGGGAACTTGGGGAGTTGGGAAATTAGAGAGATGGGAACTTGGGGAGTTGGGAACTTGGGGAGTTGGGAATTTGGGGAGTTGGGAAATTGGGGAGATGGGAAATTAGAGAGATGGGAACTTGGGGAGATGGGAAATTAGAGAGATGGGAACTTGGGGAGTTGGGAAATTGGGAAGATGGGAACTTGGAGAGTTGGGAAATTAGAGAGATGGGAACTTGGGGAGTTGGGAAATTGAGGAGATGGGAAATTAGAGAGATGGGAACTTGGGGAGTTGGGAAATTAGAGAGATGGGAACTTGGGGAGTTGGGAAATTAGAGAGATGGGAACTTGGGGGGATGGGAAATTACAGAGATGGGGAATTGGGGAGATGGGAACTTGGGGAGTTGGGAAATTAGAGAGATGGGAAATTGGGGAGATGGGAAATTAGGGAGATGGGAACTTGGGGAGTTGGGAAATTAGAGAGATGGGAAATTGGGGAGATGGGAAATTAGGGAGATGGGAACTTGGGGAGTTTGGAAATTAGGGAGATGGGAAATTGAGGAATTGGGAAATTAGGGAGATGGGAAATTAGAGAGATGGGAACTTGGGGAGTTGGGAAATTAGAGAGATGGGAACTTGGGGAGATGGGAAGTTAGGGAGATGGGAACTTGGGGAGTTTGGAAATTAGAGAGATGGGAAATTGGGGAATTGGGAAATTAGGGAGATGGGAAATTAGAGAGATGGGAAATTGGGAAATGGAAACTTGGAAAGTTTGGAAATTAGGGAAATGGGAAATTGGGGAGATGGAAACTTGGACAGTTGGGAAATTAGGGAGATGGGAAATTGGGGAGTTTGAAAATTAGGGAGATGGGAAATTGGGGAGTTAGGAAATTAGGGAGATGGGAATATGCAGATATATCCTTGCAACAGCCAGGAAAAATGAAGGACAGCCTCAACCGCGGTAATCTATGGAAGAGATGAACAGAACTATTTTCTGTAGTCAGAAATCCCATAGAGTACTAGTGAGAAAGTCACGGTGTGATGCGCCGTCTACCGACGATGCGCGTACTAATGCAACCAGCATATTGGTATCTAGAAATTTAGAACCCTAATTCAACCATCGAGCATTTAAAAATTTGTGAATTGACATTCCTTTTAAAATCGCCAAAATTCGTTAATGCACCCTTATACCGTCACCTATTGACTCCCCCTCATTAAGCTCTAAAATCTTGCACAATATGGAAAGATCCACAGATGTGGATCCAGAGATCAAACCATCTCTTATACCCATCAGTCCGTATTATCGAAAAAATTGCAAAGGTACAATAAATGACAGCGTGACCCTTTGAACCGGTGTTTTTTGTTGGATCGAAATCCTAGAAAGTAGCACACGGCCAGAGGGTGCATCGTAAACCCTCTGGCGAGCATCGGCAGCATCTAATCAGAAGCTTTCTACGAGGCTCTCTTCTGGCGGGACTCAATCGTCCATGGGATTGAAGTCTCTTCTGGAAAAGTAGTCCACGTCAGTGTGACCGGTGTTTGTCCCTTTTGGGTTGTTGGGTCGGGATGATAACAGGGAGGAAGCAGGAAAGAAACGCGGAAACGGGATCGAATCTGGCGTTCGCGAGGAATCGCTCGATCCCTCGAGGCGTCGTTTAATTGGATCGAATCGGGCCGACGATGCAGGCCGACGAGAGTAGTCGTCGAGTCTCTCGTCGGTTTCGCGTCTTAAATTTCAATTACTCGGAGGCATCGCCACGGGGACGAGGGGTCAAAACGTCGAGCAATTTATCGCTGATAGAACGGCGACGTCGTTTCCGCTGACTGACCGCAATTAATTAAAGCGAAACCGCTCGAGAAGAGGGTCCTGTGCGTCCAGGCGAACCCTCACGACCGTTTGTTGCCCCTCTTCTGTTTACACTGTCTCCCGCTACTTGACAATTCGCCAATTCCTTCACTTTATAACCTCTAGCTGTGTTTCTTGTCTGCACTAATGCACTTTACTATTTGCTACGATGTTTCATTAATTCTGTTGGGGGAGCTGTCGTTCTTCGTTGAGCGACATTTGGTTTTACGGATATGTGGGCATATTCATAAGGTCTGGAGGTACGGAGACACACGTATATGGGTTATTTTGAGATATAGATATAGGTATAGGGTTAGAGATGTGAGTATACGGTCATGTGGAGATCAAGGATCGAGTATATGGTCATGTGAAGATGCAGGGAAATGAGTATACGGTCATGTGGAGATACAGGGATATGAGGATTCTATAGAAGTTGGGGATACAAGTATACGGTCATATAGAGATTCGGGGGAATAGGTATACGGTCCTATAGAAATTGGGGGACATAGGTATATCGTCATATAGAGACCCAGCGTTAAGTATACGGTCATGTGGAGATCAAGGATCGAGTATATGGTCATGTGGAAATGCAGGGATATGAGTATACGGTCATGTGGAGATACAGGGATATGAGGATTCTATTGAAGTTGGGGTTACAAGTATACGGTCATTTAGAGATTCGGGGGAATAGGTATACGGTCCTACAGAAATTGGGGGACGTAGGTATGTCGTCATATAGAGATCCAGCGTTAAGTATACGGTCATGTGGAGATCCAACGATATGAGTATATAATTCTATAGAAGTTAGGGTTACAAGTATACGGTCATATAGAGATTCGGGGGAATAGGTATACGGTCCTACAGAAATTGGGGGACGTAGGTATGTCGTCATATAGAGATCCAGAGTTATAAGTATACGGTCATGTGGAGATTCAACGACATGAGTATATGATTCTATAGAAATGGAAGGATGTATACGGTCATATAGAGATCCAGGCTTATACGATCATGTGGAGATCCAAGGATATGAGTATATGAGTCTATAGAAGTTGGAGGATATAAGTATATGGTCATATAGAGATCCAGCGTTATAAGTGTACGGTCATGTGGAGATCCAACGACATGAGTATATGATTCTATAGAAATGGAAGGATGTGTATGGTCATATAGAGATCCAGGCTTATACGATCATGTGGAGATCCAAAGATATGAGAATATGAGTCTATAGAAGTTGGAGGATATAAGTATATGATCATATAGAGATCCAGCGTTATAATTATACGGTCATGTGGAGATCCAACGACATGAGTATATGAGTCTATAGAAATGGAAGGATGTGTATGGTCATATAGAGATTCAGGCTTATACGATCATGTGGAGATTCGAAGATACTTGTATCTAGTCCTATAGAAATGTGAATGGTATTTGTCCAAATCACATAGAGGTCCAGGGATATAAATACACAATCTCAGATACATAGACATACGTATAAAGAAATTTTGAGATGTAAGTATACAGTCATATAGAGAATCAAGAATATGTGTACACAGGTACATAGAGACTCGAAATATGTGTATATGCATACGGTCATATAGAGATCCAGAGACATAAGTATATAATTTCATATTGTATGCATGACCTCTCATAATTCCAAATAACTTGTTCCTACATTTACAACTAGAATGTATAATAGAATTACACATATTAAAAACAGTGTAATGTTCTTTGCGCAACGCAACATTAACCCTTTGCACTCAGAGGTACTTATATCAGCAAACAGCAACTTTAATTTACTAGTCAAACAATTAAATGAATACTCTACTAATAATTTCCATTACTGTCCATTTTGTTATATTCATGCATCACGTGTGTATTATAAAATCAGTTAAGAAATGCTTACATCAAATTATTGTATTATATCAAACTAGAGTCCCTTCTAAATGTCCATACATTTCCGCACTTATTTTTATTCAGTACACTGTTAAACAGTTTCAACTAGCGCGTGGATTTAAGGTATACTTGAAACTCCGTACAATATGCGAACGATTAACGCTGTAATATGTATTCAAAGCTGTTTTGGGTTGTTTCGCAACTCCATAAATTGTACGATAATGCAGGTGAACTTGTGCCTTGTTACCGCAAACAATTCCTTTTTCATCGGAACACCTTGACTGGTTACCGACAAGTCTCCTCGATATCAATTAAAGCGAGAATTCCGTGGAGGCGGCGCGTAAACACGGTATCGGCATGAAAACTTGAAAAGTATTTCGTCCCGTGAAACCCGACCACTAAGGCGAGTAATGAAGTACCCTGATTCCCCGGGGAGTCAACCAAGTTTCATTAAAGCGGAAGTAGCTCAAGCTGCTACTGCTCCCTCATAAACGAGCATCTTCATGTATGCAACTTAAATCGATTTCCGTCGAGAATGCCGCACTACCACGCTCGCCAACTTTAATTCCCTCCGCCTCTAATTATTCCGTTGCATCGCGGGACACTTTTGTTTAACTTCCCACAACGCTTCGGATAAAACCATTTCGACGCTTTTCAAACCAATTACGCCTGCCATCTTATACTTTATGTAACTAGCGATATTTGGGATATAGGGATATTCGGGGTATAAGGATATTTGGAATATAGGGATATTTGGGATGGAGGGATATTTGGGATATAGGCATTTGGGAATATAGGGATTTGGGGATGTAGGGATTTGGGGATATAGGGATTTGTGGATCTAGGGATTTGAGGACATAAGGATTTGGGTATATGGGGATTTGAACATACGGAAATTTGGGCATATGAGGATTTGGACATATGGGAATTTGGACATATGGGAATTTGGGCATATGTGGATTTGGGGATTTGGGGATTTGGATATGTGGAGATTTGGGGATATTGGGATTTGGGGATCCAGGGATTTGAGGATATAAGGATTTGGGCATATGGGGATTTGGACATATGGGAATTTGGGCATATGTGGATTTGGGGATTTGGGGATTTGGACATGTGGAGATTTAGGGATATTGGGATTTTGGGATTCAGGGATTTGAGGATATAAGGATTTGGGCATATGGGGATTTGGACATATGAGAATTTGGGCATATGTGGATTTGGACATATGTGGATTTGGGGATTTGGGGATTTGGACATGTGGAAATTTGGGGATATTGGGATTTGGGGATCCAGGGATTTGAGGATATAAGGGTTTGGGCATATGGGGATTTGGACATATGAGAATTTGGGTATATGTGGATTTGGACATATGTGGATTTGGGGATTTGGACATGTGGAAATTTGGGGATATTGGGATTTGGGGATCCAGGGATTTTGGGGATATAAGGATTTGGGCATATGGGGATTTGGACACATGGGAATTTGGGCATATGTGGATTTGGGGATTTGGGGATTTGGACATGTGGAGATTTGGGGATATTGGGATTTTGGGATCCAGGGATTTGAGGATATAAGGATTTGGGCATATGGGGATTTGGACATATGTGAACTTGGGCATATGTGGATTTGGACATATGTGAATTTGGGCATATGTGGATTTGGACATATGAGGATTTGGAGGTATTGGGATTTGAGCATCTAGGGAATTAGAGATATAGGGATATTTGGCTCGTGACGACATTTGGGACACTCGAATATTTGAGATATAAGGATATTTGGCTCGAGTCGAAATTTGGGTTATAAAGATATTAGAAATGTAAGGATTCTTAGAATAGAAGAATATTTAGGACATGATATTTGAGATATCAGAATATTTGATATAATGGCATATTTGGGACATGAGGACATTTGGGATATAGGAATATTTGGAACATGAGGACATTTGGAATATAGAAATATTTGGAATGCTATATTAAGGATGTAGACATATTTGGAACACAGAGGTATTGAGATGTGGAGATATTTAGAATATAAAGATGCTGGGGATGTGGAAATATATGGAATATAGGGACATCCTGAATATAATACAAGATTATAGAGATACAGGACTACGGTAACATTGGAATATAGGGATAGTGTAACATAGGATATTGCGATAGAACAATATTAAGATACAAGAATGTAGGGATGTAAGGATACATATATTAAAAATATTGGGGGAATGGGGATATTGAGGACAGAGATAGGGTAAGTGATAGTTCAAGACACTGGAGATGAGCTATGGGGATAATGGTACATGGGTACATGGGCATCTGGGGTATAAAGGTACGGTCTAGATATACGAGATACAGATATATGTTCGCACACAGTAACCGCCATATATGTATACAATCATGTACTCTGACAATTTAAAAACATTACACCATATTTTAAACCTTAAATAACGAACATCCTAATCATATTTCTAAGTATTTATAATTTTGATTATTATACAAAACATTAGATTTTCTATTACATCGCTTCTCAATTATATCACATGTGTGACATAAAAATGAAACAACCCCTATTTCCCAAAAGATTGATTGATTTTATAAAGGCCTCGATTGCTACGATCATTGGCCCCCAAAAGAAGTGGCTAATCATCTTACACGAAGATGTCTTAAAATCGTCTTAATCGTCTTACAGGAAGATTCAATTCTACAGAAATTGCATAGAAGTACAAAAGTTTTGAGAGGAGTAGTATAATCTCCGGCACATAACGAGCGGAAAGGTTGACGAGTAGAAGCGTCGTCCACGAAAGGCGTCTTCATCGTGGTTAGAAAGCAGCGTCGCGTACATATGTACGATTACATAGGGTTCGTTCTTCTCGCGACTGGCAACCCTCCCGCTGGGAGAGCACCGAATCGAATTTAATTACCGATGCGCAGATATTTACCCCGGTCTTGCGGGGGTCAGAGAGGCAGGCGACGAGCTCGTTAAAAATTGAATTTTCCACGACGTCGAGGCCCGTTGCTTTTCCTACGGCAAAGGTCAGCGAAGGATGTGTACGGGACCCCGGATGGAATTTATTTAACCGAAAACTTTCTATCGATTTCCAGCCAACCTTTCTGCTACTTTCGTGATCGCCCGGCTTACGGGTATTTTTCGTTCCACGAGCTTATCCTGCCGGAAGTCCGCGGTCAAATCGATCAGGGTTAGTCTCTCCACGTTTGATGAATTTTCAATCGGACGATGCGTTTCTCTTTCATAAATGGATGTCTACTTCTCATGCTTCGGGAGCGAGATTTCTACCTTGCGGTCAGCGGATTACCATTAGTCGAACTCTGCTCGATTTTAAATCGTTCGATAATCATAACCTGTGACTGCAGCATTTTTGTACGCTTAGGGATCCTACATTATACATTAGGGTGTTAAGTGATCTCTTCTGTGTCAAATATCGTTCAAACTGTCTTAAAGACAAACATAACAAAAAAGTAAATTAGTTGACATTTCTGATATTGTTTATGAAGTATGTTAGTCAATACATCATATGCCATTTTGAATTTCTTGCCATATTCAACACGGTAGCAAGAAGATACGTGTTCTTATTTGTACAGCCTCGACTTCACCAAACACAAACCATTTTCAAAATTTCTTTTAGACATATTTATTCAACACTTCATACCTTGCAACTCTTGTTCTAAAAGAACTCTTGTTTTTTTGTTAGGGGTTGATGATTATTTCGAGGCAACATATAAAACATGTGTAAACAAGAAAAGTATTTATTCAAAAAAGGGGCTGGTTACATGGACTCAGTTGTGAGGTGCAGTGAAGGGAGACACAGTGAAGCTCATTTAAAGGAGGTACAGTGTTAAAAAATGATAGTAAGAGAAAATAATGATCAACTGGTGAAAAGTGCAAAACAGCGCGTCCAGAAGAAAGTCGATCCTCGCAATCGGCGATCTTCCACTTATTCGAGCGAGGGCTAACGAGCAAAGACGAGGGACGCGACCCTTCGATTTTTCCGGGTGTACGGGCGACGGTACCAGGATAATTGTGATTACGGTCTAGCCAGATGAAGAGGAAAAAGAGAGAGAACGTGGAAGGAGATGGAGGGAAGAAAAAAGAAGGACACGGTACACGGGTACTCGTTTTTCGGTCATTACGAAATCGGTAATAGGAGCACGGCGGAATGCAAATGAAACCGTAACGGAACAGAAATGTAAATCTGACCCGTTACAGAGACCGAACTCGAGCGAATATCTCGTTACTTATAAGCACTTGTTACACACGCTGCTTACCACTTAATGAAATTAATTGTACACGTACGGTTACTTGGAAAAATAAGTCCGAATTATCGATTAAAAGCTTGTTATTTATTTCTATTACTTTACTTCAATTTATATCGATATTTCTATTTAATTTTGCTGAGTTTATTAATAGTATGAAAGTGGAAAGAAAATCACGAAGTATGAAAGTTTCATATATGGCGATATAACGCGAGGAAGTATCATAAGTGGCAATATAACGCGAGGATGTATCATGTCGCAATACAACGCGTGAAATTACATCAAGTAATAATATAACGCATGGATGTATCAAATGTTATAATACAATGCCTGGAACTACCACGTGCGGCGATATAACGCGAGGATGTATCATGTGGCAATACAACGCATGAAATTATCATACGGAATAAAATAACGCATGGATGTATCATACGTTATAATAGAACGCCTGGAACTACCACGTGCGGCAATATAACGCGAGGATGTATCATGTCGCAATACAACGCGTGAAATTATCATACGGAATAAAATAACACATGGATGTATCATGCGTTATAATAGAACGCCTGGAACTACCACATGCGGCAATATAACGCGAGGATGTATCATGTCGCAATACAACGCGTGAAATTACCTCACGTAATAATATAACGCATGAATATATCACGTGTTGCAATACAACGCGTAGAACTACCATATGTGGCAATATAACGCGAGGATGTATCATGTCGCAATACAACGCGTGAAATTACATCAAGTAATAATATAACGCATGGATGTATCAAATGTTATAATACAATGCCTGGAACTACCACGTGCGGCGATATAACGCGAGGATGTATCATGTGGCAATACAACGCATGAAATTATCATACGGAATAAAATAACGCATGGATGTATCATACGTTATAATAGAACGCCTGGAACTACCACGTGCGGCAATATAACGCGAGGATGTATCATGTCGCAATACAACGCGTGAAATTATCATACGGAATAAAATAACACATGGATGTATCATGCGTTATAATAGAACGCCTGGAACTACCACATGCGGCAATATAACGCGAGGATGTATCATGTCGCAATACAACGCGTGAAATTACCTCACGTAATAATATAACGCATGAATATATCACGTGTTGCAATACAACGCGTAGAACTACCATATGTGGCAATATAACGCGAGGATGTATCATGTCGCAATACAACGCGTGAAATTACCACACGTAATAATGTAATGCATAGATGTATCACATGTCGCAATACAACGCATAGAACTACCACATATGGCAATATAACGCGAGGATGTATAACGTTGCAAAATAATAAACGGAATTACCACAGGTGAAAATATAACGCATGAATGTATCACGTGTCGCAATACAACGCATAGAACTACCACATGTGGCAATATAACGCGAGGATGTAAGATATGTGGAAATATAACGCGTAGTACAACATATCGCAATAAAACGTGTAGAACTCCAAAGCACGAAAGATTTATAATTGACAACATACTACATGGAATTATCACACGTCGTAACATAACGCGTGTACGTACCACACGTGATAATGTACCGCGTGAAAAACAAGAAATCGCGGTAAAACGTAGAACTACAAAGCGTGGAGATTTCATATACGGCAATATACGACGCGTAACTACTTATATGTGACAATGTAATACGTGTAAGTGGCATATGTAGCAATATAACGCGGGAAAGTGCCACATGTGACAGCGTATAAAAAGAGAACATATTAGAGCAATACGCAGAAATACGACATCCGATGATAAAATATGCGAAAAACAGCGCACAGAATTATCGTCGCGAGCCACATAAACCGTCGGACGTTATCAAGAAAAAGGTAACCAGGAAGAAAAACAGAGCGAAGCTACAAGCATCGGCGACAGTGGAATAATTCATTTCCGAGGGAAATCCCTTTAAAACTCGGCGAACGTCGTAGCCCTCCAAGAAGTCCCGGCTTTAGTTGCATTAACGCGAAAGCTTATCACGGTCGGGGCCCCGCGTAGCCGATATTTTTCTCCTTCTTTTTCCCTCTGCCCCACCGTTGATTGGTAGGTTTAGCCCAGAGGCAAGGGGAAGGAGAGAGAAGTCGGAAGACAACGAGCTTAAACCGTTGGCTCGGAACGGCACCGTTCTGACGTGCGTTCCATGGAACGAGGGGGGTTCCTCGTCGATGCGTCTAGTCGCTCGTTACTTTTTCGCCTCTTTGCATAGGTAATTGCCTCCGCCATAGGATCAAGGTGGTAAGAGGCGGATGAAAGGGTGGCCTGCATTACCGGGGCCAGACAGAACGTGGCTCGAAGCAAAGGATGGGACAGGGGAAAAATTGGATTGTGCCAGCTAACGGAAGCACGATATAAACGGGGCTCGTTAAATCCTCTCGCACAGTCACGTAGGATTTTCTGCATGGTTCTATCGATTCATAGTGATTTTGAAGCTGCAGTATTTATCGCTGCATTCTATCTTTTATTGCTGCTAACGATCTAGGGAGGTCTGCTCTTAGGGCTGTGGATATGTGGATTGTCATATAAATCATCTAAGTATAAGGAGGTCTAAGGATACACTCGTTTAGGGATATGCTAATATGTGGATACAGAGGTTTAGAGATATATGAGGACTGTGGATATGTGGATATGTGGATTGTCATATAAGTCATCTAAGTATAAGGAGGTCTAAGGATACACTCGTTTAGGGATATGCTAATATGTGGGGTTTAGAGATATATGAGGACATTGAGATATATTGGTATAGGTATTTAGAGATGGTATCGAGGTACCTTGGTACTTATTATTAAGAACGTAGTGACAGATTTTGGTGTCTAGGTAAATGTATGAAGATTTGGGGATATAGGTACATGGACAGGGGTGTACTGATATAGCGATATAAGGATGTGAGGATATAGGAAGGTGACGTAGGAATTTTGGCACGTAGGGTCATAGGTGCATAGACACCTAGAAATGTATGGATGTGGGATCGACGTGCAGATTTAGACGTAAGAATCTATCGACGTGTCGGTTTAGCGATATAGAGTGGGAATATAGAAACGTGGAGATGTAAGAACATAAAGACCTAAGGACGCAAGGACCTCTAATAGAGATCCTATGAGGCTACACGTAGGAGTCTATGGACCGAGGATTCTATGGACGTAGTAACTAATGGACGTTGGAATTTATGAACGCAGGAATCTACAGGTGCAGAAACCTAAGAACGCAGTGATCTATGGACACAGTAATGTACAGCCTTAGAAATCTACAGACATAGAGCTTTAAGAACCTATAAGTGGTAATCCAACCAATCTAAGTCTACTGATCAGTAGAAAAACAATCAATGAACAAGCATTTAACAAATATTCTCTCCAACCAGAAAAACCTTATTCAAATTACAAAGATTAAAAAAAACGAACCCATTTGCGACACACACGCAGACACGTTGCTAACACAGTCTCAGCACGTTGGACGTCCAAAGGCATTTCCTGTTCCATCGACGAGCTTCCGTGCGCGAGACAATGGTCCAACGGACAAAACGAAAACCAAAAGCCTCCCCCTCCGAAAAAAAAGATACACCCGCAGTCTCTCTGCAATCGGATGCAAATCAAACAAGAATACAGGAACGAAACAGAAGCGAGAACGAGGGTGATGGCGCAGCGTTGTCGCCGACGAACGAGTATCTCCTTTCGAGCCGGAACATCGTGGAAAACTGGCGTTATTATTAAAAAAGTTGGGCTTGTTATCTCGCTGGTATTCATCCATTAATTGCACCACGCGCCTCTCGCGGGGGTTGTCCGCTTGCAACTGCGACGAGCCTGGTGTCGGAGGGGTTGGAAGGGACGCTGGGTCAGAGAAGGCCAAACGTACGACGACCCGGATCCTCTCCGGTTGCAAACGGATTAATAATTTCGCGATATTGCGATATCATCACCGTTATTCTCGGTCTCTGGAGCGGTCGTTGCACTGTAGACTTGGTAGGCTAAACCTGGAGATACCCTCTCTGCAAGGATAAAGCTTCATCTCCATACACTTTCAGAATTTCAGAGTTTTTGGATTTTCCACAGTTTTTGGATGTTTGTTGGGAATTACGCTCTTTAGGATCATAGGAAGTTTAGTAGACTCTTTAGGGTCATAGGAAGCTTAATAGATTCTTCAGGGTCATATGAAGTTTAATAAACTCTTTAGGGTGTATTTCAAGAAGCCTAAGGTCTTTTACCATCTTAGATTTGTTCATCTTCCTAGTCCTCATTAAGTCAGTTAGTTTCAATTTGCATTCCTTTATCTCACTCAGTAGTATAATGTTTAACTTTTAGGTAGACCCTTTTTCACGAAGATCCAGAACCTCAGAGTCATCTACCCTTTCAGAATTCTTTATGAGAAGACTACTAGATTTTTCATCTTCCTGGTTTTCTTTATGATCAGTGCAACTACTTTCTCTTTAATTTCTTTCATCTTCCTTAACAACATAATGTTCAGTGATTTTTAAACAGAGTTTCTAGGAAGGTCCTAGAACCTCAAGTTCTTCTAACATCCTATATTTGTACATCTTCCAAGTTTTCTTCAGGATTAGCTTAATTAGTCTCTCTTTTTATTTCTTCATCTCTGTCAAAAGTACATTTAATGTCTTTTGAGTTGGGTCTTTTTCGGAAAGGTTTTAGAACAAGTTCTACCATCTTAAATTTTGTTCATCTTCGTGTTTCTTTTTTTAGATTGATCTATCTTCCTTGAACATTCTCCGAACATAAACCTAAACTGAAAGCTAGGCAAAGCGTATTTAAGCCAGCCATTAAAGCGAAATTTAAGCAGAAATGCGAAAGTAATGCGTGGTAACTGTCGAGTGTTAAGTCTCGCGTAGACAAGGCCTTCATCCCCTATATCGTATTTTACCCGAGGGAAGGCTAGTAGGCAGTGTTCTAGCTTCACGAGTACACGGGGTTGCGATGCTCATGGGGCAATCGGTGTTTGTGCTTGACCCCATTTGGCTTTGTGAGATGATTGTTAGAGATTGAAGGGTGCTTCAGCTATGGATTGCGGGGTGCATCGCTGAAGGGCCGGTCTTCGAGTAGGGTTGGATTGTAAAGTGCGAACGTTGTTTCACAGGTGACTTTGGAACACACAAGGTGGAATACGGCTACTTTTGTCGGTGTTATTGAAAGGGTGTGCTTATTGTTTGCTGCGTGGTAAGGGCGGGTTAAGGGTGTGTCGATGGATGTAAAAACTGGGAGACGCAAGAATCTTGTTCTGAAGGATCGTTTCTATAAAACCGGAATTTCGAGTTCGGTTCATTAAAAGCATTTCTATTAACCGAATATTAAAAGCATTTCTATAAAATAAATAGTCACGGATTATTTATCTCCGTAAAAAAATGTAGAATTTTGCTAAACCCTACTTTGAACTGCAGTCCTCATATATTATTTACAGAGGCTCGAAAGATTGTAAAATGTGGAACATTCGTAACAAAGAGAATTCTGTCCGGCGTTCAATCTCCTGCACGGATGGCGTTTAAAAATTCACTTTGAAAATTTGAAACATCGCTCTCGTTTCCTATAATGTCACCTACAAAAGAGACCTAATGGAAATTTTGAAATTTACTTAGAGTGTTAAAAATCTTCATACGTCGAGGGAAAGGAACCTTTCAAACAATGGTTCTTTCATTAAAAAAGATGTGTCATCGATCATGGTACCATTTTTGCTTTCAAGTAAACCAGCCATATAGATTATTGTCCATCCATCAATGGATTTCGGCTACGAGTGGCTGATCTGCCATATTCAGGTCCCTGTTACCTTTGAGTGTGGACAACCGAATGCCTGTAGCACACTTAGCCCACAATGTGGCTTTGCTGTTCTATGAAGATGATCCTCTTCGTCGAGGATGGCAATGGCTGGGCTATATTCCGAATGGGTTTTGCATACGTGATGTACCATCGACTCTGTAGGGTGATGGCGAAAATTATGGTGGAAGGTTTCATTGTGATCTTTTTAATTAGATAGGTTTGCTTTATTAGATTCAGTGGTGATTTGAAGGTTTCTGTTTTAACATTATGATATTTTATGAGTTTATTATTTTATTATTTTACTGTTTTACTGTTTCATTGTTTAATAGTTTCGTTGTTTTAATACTTCACTACTTCAATACTTCGTTACTTCCATGCTTCACTAATTCAATACTTTACTACTTCAATACTTCACTACTTCCATGCTTCACTAATTCAATATTTCACTATTTCCATGCTTCACTAATTCAATACTTCATTACTTCCATACTTCACTGCTTCCATGCTTCACTAATTCAATATTTCACTGCTTCCATGCTTCACTAATTCAATATTTCACTAATTCAATACTTCACTACATCAATACTTCACTACTTCCATGCTTCACTATTTCAATACTTCACTACTTCCATGCTTCACTGCTTCCATGCTTCACTAATTCAATATTTCACTACTTCCATGCTTCACTAATTCAATACTTCACTACTTCCATGCTTCACTAATTCAATATTTCACTATTTCCATGCTTCACTATTTCAATACTTCACTACTTCCATGCTTCACTAATTCAATACTTCACTACTTCCATGCTTCACTACTTCAATACTTCGCTCCTTCCATGCTTCACTAATTCAATACTTCACTATTTCCATGCTTCACTACTTCAATACTTCGCTTCTTCCATGCTTCACTAATTCAATACTTCACTGCTTCCATATTTCACTAATTCAATATTTCACTAACTCAATACTTCACTACTTCAATACTTCACTACTTCCATGTTTCACTACTTCAATACTTCACTATTTCCATGCTTCACTACTTCAATACTTCGCTCCTTCCATGCTTCACTAATTCAATACTTCACTGCTTCCATGCTTCACTAATTCAATATTTCACTAACTCAATACTTCACTACTTCAATACTTCACTACTTCCATGTTTCACTACTTCAATACTTCGTTCCTTCCATGCTTCATTAATTCAATACGTCACCAATTCAATACTTTGCTAATTCAGTGCCTCACTGCGATAATAGTTTACTAATTCAGTACTTCACTGCATCAATACTTCACTGTTTCAATACTTCACTTCTTTATTACTTTAATATCTCACTATTTTACTATTTTATCATTTCATCATTCTATTCTGTTGTTCTGTTAGTCTACTATTCTACTATTTTACAACTATACCAATTGACCAATTCACTATATCACTATTCCCTTACCTCACTACTTCACCACATAATAATATCACCCACTTATTTCATCATACCTCTATACTTCCACCCCATCACTTCACCACTTCACATTTGCAAGACCCCACTGCACTGTCATTCCACCATCTCGCTATTTCACCACTCCATCCAAACAAACACTCTCACATCTCTCGTCCCGTAATGAAAAACGTACACAAGTGCAAATGAACCTAAATATTTCTGAAACTTATTCACAAACCTTCGCATATTTACCGAATACCGTCGTTCGCAAACACCGTCCCGTAATATTAGCCATTGACGGAATTGACGCGCAGCCATATCCATAGCGATAAAAATCAAGTTGAATTTGAAGTTACAAGCGTGCTTCGGTATCCCCGGGTTGAATGGGCGCAACAAAATTGTTGAAGGGAAAAAGAGGAAGGAGGGAGCACGGTTCCGCGAATCGCATTCAAAAGAACGGGCGCAATGCGCCGTCGGTACAACAGGTATAATCTCCGGAATCAAAACGTACGGCAGAGGAGCAACCATTCAAGGAAAAAAAGAATCCTGGCCTGTAATAAAAGCTGACCCATATAACAGTCATTAGAGGGAACGACGTTGCGTGAAAACATTTGAATCGAGAAACACGAGGTATTGCTTGAAAGGGTGGGTTTACGTCGTTGCGAAAGACACCGTACGCGCAGAACGTACCAATGCTTTTTAATTACTTTTCTTCTTTTCCCCGCTCGTTCACCGGTTGCGTTACCTTTAAAGCCTTTTCTCTTTTTCTCCTCCTTTTTCTCTCCATCTCGAGCGTCGCGCGAATTTTCCATTTCACGCGACGAAACGCGAACGCACACCAGCGTTTAGAACGCGTTTCCCTGCTTAAAAGAATTAAGAGCAAGCTTCTTATTAGGGCGAGGCGATAAGTGCTCTTTCGACTCTAGTTTTACGGTTATTTACAAGAACCGCCCCGATGGTTCTCCTCTTTTTTTTCCAGTCGATCCACGATGCCGGTCATTTAAAATGTTAACAGCTGCAAACTATCGCGCGACCTTTATTACGGACTTCGCCCGACTGTTTCACGGACTTTTAATTAAAGGCCGCCACGAGAGCCTTCTGTCCTCGCCGAACATCTTTATCGCTTCTGTCGCGATTTAATGCGGAATATTTCGACGCCATTAATTCTGATTATTCTACGAACGGTCTTCTGACCACCTACTTCGGACGTTCTACTGATCGATCTGGAGGGTCCTTCCAATTATATGCAATTATTAACACTTCTTTGCAGACAATTACTTTGGTATTTTAATGGGGGATGAAGTCGACACTTTGCTTTTGAGTAATCGACTTTTATGCATTTTTAGGGAAATTTTGAGGATTTGGGAATTTGGGGATTTGGGGATATAGGGATTTGGGGATTTCGGGATATAGGGATTTGGGGATCTAGTGATATTGGGAATCTAGGGAATTTTGGATATAGGGAGATTGGGGATCTAGGGAGATTGGAGATCTAGGGAGATTGGGAATATAGGAAGATTGGGGATCTAGGGAGATTGGGGATCTAGGGACATTAGGGATCTAGGGAGATTGGGGATTTAGGGAGATTGGGAATCTAGGGAGATTAGGGATCTAGAGAGATTGGAAATCTAGGGAGATTGGGAATCTAGGGAGATTAGGGATCTAGAGAGATTGGAAATCTAGGGAGATTGGGGATCTAGAGAGATTGGAAATCTAGGGAGATTAGGGATCTAGAGAGATCGGAAATCTAGAGAGATTGGAAATCTAGGGAGATTGGGGATTTAGGGAGATTGGGGATCCAAGGAGATTGGAGATCTAGAGAGATTGGGGATCTAGGGCGATTGGGGATCTAGGGATTTGGGGACCTAGGAGTTCAGAAATCTAGAGATGAGAAAATCTAGGTATTTGGGGATCTAGGAACTCGTGAATATAGGATATAGGGATCTAGGGAATTAGAAGTGTCGAAATTTAGGAATCTAGGGAATTAGAATAATAGAAATTCGGAAATCTAGGTATTCTAGGGAAATTTGCTGCCTTGTATGTAGGATATTGGGATCTAGGGACTCAGTAATCTAGGGATTTACGGACGTAGACACCCACGACCTGTAATTTGAAAACCTAAAATTATGAACTGTTAAAATTAGAATATCCATATTTAAAAATTTCTAATTTTACTGATATGAAAATTCGTGAATCACAAAATTTCCAAAATTATCCACTTCCCTCTTATCCCTAGAAAATTTATATTTCGAGTGCACATTAAATATTCTTCACATTATCTACAAATATTTACATAAATAATGACGATATTTCATTATCCCAAATTAACTCTACATCTAAATACTTTGTCACTTAGGAAATGGCTTCTAACAATTGAATCCAATAATCGGTATCAGAAGAATACCGATGTACGCTTAAGAGCATAGTTCCATCGATAGTGATTGCATTCCGTTGTTACTCAAATTTCACTAGTATCACGGCTAGTCACAAGGGGATCGGATATGGCCAGTCCCGTTAAGTAGGCCGATCGGTAATTTAACGCGATTGGGCGGGTAGCTCGGTTGCTTTACCGGTATGTAGGTCGAACAGCGAACCGACCACCACGGCGACCATTGAAATAATTACGCTCACTGTCCGTTAATTTCGAGGCTCGCCATGATATACATACATACATACGTACATACGTGTACGTCAGTTGCGCGGCTCTCACGCGTATATTCGACGAACGAATAATCTGCGCGTGCATAATGTGTTCGTGCTGCTGGAATTGCCGTGAGAACTTGTCACCGATCGATACCAATTTCCATCGAATACTATACATTTATTATCTTTTTGCCCATTCGCGGAAAACAATCGAATTTTCGCTCGACGTTCGAATTGATACGATTAATAAATTCGGAGGTGCATTTGTTCAGGGGCTGTAGAGTTGTTAAGAGCGGTGGAAAGTGTAAATTATAATGGAAGGTAGTGTCTTTATGTTTGAGAAGTTTTAATGTAGTTGCGATGTTATCAGTATGAATTTGAGATGCTTTGAGTTCACTATGCGTTGAGTTCTCCACGCGTTCTAATTGCGACGCGTTGTGTTCTCCACGCGTGGAGTTCTTTACGCGTTGAGTTTTCTACGCGTTGAGTTCCTTACGCGCTGAGTTCCCTACGCATTGAGTTCTCTACGCGTTGAGTTGCCATCGCGTTGAGTTCCCGACGCGTTGACTTCTCTACGCGTTGAGTTACCTACGCGTTGAGTTCCCCACGCGTTGAGTTGCCATTGCGTTGAGTTCCCTACGCGTAGAGTTCCCGACGCGTTGACTTCTCTACGCGTTGAGTTATCTACGCGTTGAGTTCCCCACGCGTTGAATTCCCTATGCGTTGAGTTCCCTACGCGTAGAGTTCCCTACGCGTTGAGTTCTCTACGCGTTGAGTTGCCATCGCGTTGAGTTCCCGACGCGTTGACTTCTCTACGCGTTGAGTTACCTACGCGTTGAGTTCCCCACGCGTTGAGTTGCCATTGCGTTGAGTTCCCTACGCGTAGAGTTCCCGACGCGTTGACTTCTCTACGCGTTGAGTTATCTACGCGTTGAGTTCCCCACGCGTTGAATTCCCTATGCGTTGAGTTCCCTACGCGTAGAGTTCCCGACGCGTTGACTTCTCTACGCGCTGAGTTCCCTACGCGCTGAGTTCCCTACGCGTTGAGTTCTCTACGCGTTGAGTTTCCCACGCGTTGAGTTTTCTACGCGTTAACTTCTCTACGCGTTGAGTTCCTTACGCGTTGAGTTCTCTACGTGTTGAGTTCCTTACGCATTGAGTTCCCCACGCGTTGAATTCCCTACGCGTTGAGTTTCCACTGCGTTGAGTTCCCTACGCGTTGAGTTTCAAACGCATTGAGTTCTATACGCGTTGAGTTGCTATCGCGTTGTGTTCCATACGCGTTGAGTTGCCACCACGTTGAGTTCCATACGCGTGGTCTTTTACATTAATATGTAGATGCTGTTGTTCAATGTGCAGTCGTATAAAATTAGTCAGTTTTACTAAATTTATTATATTGAATATAATTATTACTCATCTCAAATAACTTAATTATACTAGTCAATATATAAACTAGTCGTTAAAGATAAAATAATTATATTGGTCCTTATCTACATATTGGCCAATACGTATTGGTAATCCCAAATAAGTTAATTATATTAGTCAATATGTACATATTAGTCACGTCAAATAATTATATTGGTCAACAAGTACATACTGGTCACCCATAAGTTAATTACAGAATATAACACAGTCTAATAATACATATTGGTCGTTCAAAGGCTCTACGAGCAAAAAGAACTTCACACCGAAGATTACATTATTTGAAGTAAGTAACGTAGTTGATAGCTAAATTATTGCTTCATTTTGTTCGCGCTCGAAGAAATCCGGTAATGTAGTAATTTCTTGCAAAAGGCTAGCGCTTACAATAACCCTGTTCTATCGGGGTTATCGTCACGACACGAACAAGTTAATTGAATTCCTCGTGCATCACAGCCTCTCAGACATCACCGTTGACTATTCAGAGACTGATACCAGCGAATTAACCAAGCCGATCGAAACACGTACAATGCTACAAGCGTCTCGATACTGCGGCTCTTCGATTGGTGATACACAAGTTTGCTCGAGTATCTATTAACTGCTTGATAGTTCCGTCAAATTTTGGATATTTCCACTTACTTCATATCGATGTTGCATTACAAGTTGTTAGTTTGTGGTAAAAGTTATTAACTTGTGGGGAAGTTAGGTTGTGGAGAGGGTAACTTGTAAAGTCGATACGTAGCAGTTATAGCACGTAGAGAAAACAACGCATTACAATTTCAATAGAGAACTCAACGCGTAACAAATATAGAGCGTAAAGAATTCCATGCGTGGAGAACTCAGCGTAGCAATTGCAAAACGTAAGGAACTTAACGCGTAAGAAACTCAATACGTAGAGAACTCAACGCGTGGGGAACTCTACGCGTGGGGAACTCAACGCGTAAGGAACTCAACGCGAAGAGAAGTCAACGCGTCGGGAACTCTACGTGTGGGGAACTCAACGCGTAGGGAACTCTACGCGTAGAGAACTCAACGCGTAGGGAACTCAACGCGTAGGGAACTCAACGCGTAGAGAAATCAACGCGCCGGGAACTCTACGCGTAGAGAACTCAACGCGTAGGGAACTCAACGCGTAGGGAACTCAACGCGTAGGGAACTCAACGCGTAGAAAACTCAAGGCGTAGGGAACTCAACGCGTAGCAAACTCAGCGTGTAAGGAACTCCACATGTGGAGAACTCAACGCGTAGCAAACTCAAAGTCCCTCAAATTCATATTAATAACACCGCAACTGCATTAAATCGACAATATAATATATCCTAGACATCTGACATCTCCCACAGAATTTCTAATAAACCACAATGCATTAGAACGTTCCTAGTCAATATATTGTACTATTTTCTCCATCCATTGCTCGGAAATAAAGCGACGTCTTTGAGCGCAGAAAGAAAACTAAGGAACCGATAAATGGAGAAGGATTTCGTTCGGAATAAAAGCCGACAGGGGAACGCGAATCACGTTACGAACAAATGTTTGTCTTCGTTCGGGCAACTTTGAAAGCTCGTAGAGAAGCTGTATAACAGGCAGACAGATCCAGCGGAGAATATCTTGCAGACATAATTGACGCATGTTATGGTGACGTCCCTATAGCAGCACCAAAAGCACGCTCGTACGAGCGCGAAATCGAATCGTTTCCAGCGGGCGGCTTTGCAGTTTATTGCCACATCCTGAGCATCGATGTTGCATTCTGGAAATGTCTGTTCCTCGTATAATAACCGGCGTAATCCGTCAGCCTGTTTTCGCGAGTCTTTGATTTGTTATTGTGGTATGTTTCTTGGTGGTCCATTTCTGTGATGGTCGATCGGTTCGAAAACTTATGGGCAGGGGACTTTATCGAGTGAATATGATGCCTTTGAGATGAACGCTTTCGTTCATAATTTTGATGGCGAGGGCTGTTTTGCTGTTATGCAGCTTTATTGCTTTACTATTTCACTATTGTGTCGTTTCACTATTATTTCGCTGTTTAACTATTTCACTATTACTTCACTGTTTAACTATTTCACTATTACTTCACTATTTCACTATTTCACTTCTCAATTGTATTACTGTACTATTATACTACTGTGTTACTATGGTACAACGTTAGCACGCTACTATGTTACTATACTACTATATAATTGCATTACAATACTACTATATAACTATACCTTCTACTGTTCCACCATACTACTTTACTTCCATACTATAATATTTTTACATTACTATTCTACGATACTATTTCACTATTATTTCATTGTACTACTGTTCTGCTATACCACTACATTACCATACAATTATACTACTATACTACTATACCACTATACCACTACACTACTATACTACTATACGACTATATTACTACACTGCTACAGTGCTGCACCATTATACTACTATACCACTACACTACTATACCACTACACTACTATACTACTATACTACTATACCACTGTACTACTACATTACTATACTACTATATCGCTACACTACTATACTACTATATCGCCACACTATTATATCACTACATTACTATACTACTATATCGCTACACTACTATACTACTATATTGCCACACTATTATATCACTACATTACTATACTACTATATCGCTACACTACTACACTGCTGCATCACTATACTACTATATCACTACACTACTATACTACTATACCACTGTACTACTATACCACTACATTACTATACTACTATATCGCTACACTACTACACTGCTGCACCACTATACTACTATACCACTACACTACTATACTACTATACCGCTGCACTACTATGCCACTACACTACTACACTGCTGCACCACTACACTACTATACCACTACACTACTATACTACTATACCACTGTACTACTATACCACTACAGTACTATACTATTATATCGCTACACTACTACACTGCTGCATCACTATACTACTATACCACTACACTACTATACTACTGTATCACTACACTACTACACTGCTGCACCATTACACTACTATACCAGTACACTACTGTACTACTATACTACTATTCTACTATACCACTGTACCAGTGTACAACTATACTACTATACTATTATTCTACTATACCACTGTACCACTGTACCACTATACTACTATACTACTATGCAATTATGCAGCAATACAACTATACAACTGTACAACTACACTACCATACAACTATATTACTATACTAATATGTTACTATGCCACAATTAACTATGCCACTATATCATTATATTACTATAGTAGTATACTATTACACTCCTACACTACTATACCACTATAGTCTCATACTAGTATTATACTATATCACTAAACTACATACTGCAATGCTACTATGTTACTTTGTTACTACACCATTGCACTATTGCATTGCTATGCTACTATACAAGTGCACCATAATATTAGTACGCTACAATAATGTTAAAAAACATGAATTCAAATATAATTTAATTTATAACATTCTGTAGACAAATGAAAAACCGATAAATTTTTTTGTCAATTTTGTTAATTTTCTTGTAACACTAATTTTTCATGGAATTCGTACATCCAGAATAAAAACGTCAGTGATTGCAATATAACTCCCTCTGCGAAGTTCGGCGAAATACAATTAGTTCTATTCCACTGATCGAAATGAAATATTTCGATGGAGTGAAAAATTGTGAAAAATCCGTGAACTTTAATCTGCGCGAAATTAACTTACAATATGGAAGCCTCGGTTTACTAATTGAAACCTTAACGACGCGATCGATAGCCTAAGAAAGTAAAGAATCTTTAATATACAACAGCATACTCGTTAACTCGAATAGCTAGATGATTAATTTTCGCTGAAGAAACCGTATCTCGAGCAAATGTAATTAAAGCGTCGTTGATTTTCCGCGATTTTCGGAGACGAACACATTATGAGAGAACACGTGCACAAAAATATTTTCATCACTCAAATGCCTCGAAATATGTAAAAGGGACAGAGAGACACGCGTTGAATACGGGCCGGCTACACGGAAACTCCTCTAAATAGAGTTTCGCCATGGAAAGGATGAAAAACAGAGCAAGGTTTTTAGTATATTGAGGCAAGTTGAATTCTCTTCGCGTTGAAATGAAAAAAAAAACCTAACACAAACCGAAATGTTTAAAACCTCGGATATAGACAGCTTTTCATCGGTATTTTTTTTTTTTACAAATGTTTCGATGTGTACGAAGTGTCTTTGGAGCTGTGTCAGTTTCGAGCGTACATCGCTTGTCCGGTATTGTTTCGATAGAATGAACGATCATTATACATCGGATCGGGGCTTTTGTTTATGGGAAAAATAATCCGCCGATATCGAGCCACGAGGCAACACGGGTCTCTCGCGTGCTGACAAACTCATTATCGAGCTGTCAGTCGCACGAGCCATAACATTTTCGAATCAATCAATTGCAGAATCTGGAACAAGTTTATACGACTGTGCGCAAGGATTATGAATGGTTTGCTCGTTCGTTCGTCATGGTATACCATTCAGATTTCACGTTTGCGCCTGATTTCACGGAGGAATCGTTGCAACGAGAATTGATCTGACGCTTTATTATGCTGTTATGATTAATTAAAAAGTTCTGTTCTATTGCGATGGTGATTATGTTAAGAATGGGTACTCTAGTTTAATGATACGTTACTGATTTGATTGATTTTATATTTGATAGGATCTTGATGGAATATGTGGTACGGTTGAGAGAAGAGGCAATGTGAGGGGAGTTTACTGTGGTAACTTTTGGATTATGTTTTGCGAGGTGTATTTGGAGATACAGCACGTTGAGAGTATAATAGGTGGCATGGAGAACACAGCGCTTTGGAATTTAATGTTTGGAGAACACAGTGCGTGAGGGACACAACGCGTGGGGGATACAACGCGTTGAAATTTAACGCGTAGAGAATACCATGCGTGGAGAACACAACGCGTAGAGAATACCATGCGTGGAGAACTCAATGCGTAGAGAATACCACGTGTGGAGAACACAGTGCATGGAGAATACCACGCGTGGAGAATTTAACACGTAGAGAATACCACGCGTGGAGAATACAACGCGTAGAGAATACCATGCGTGGAGAACACAACGCGTAGAGAATACCACGCGTAGAGAATACCACGCGTGGAGATCACAGCGCGTAGAGAATACCACGCGTGGAGAACACAGCGCGTAGAGATCACAGCGCGTAGAGAATACCACGCGTGGAGAACACAGCGCGTAGAGAATACCACGCGTGGAGAACACAGCGCGTAGAGAATACCACGCGTGGAGAACACAGCGCGTAGAGAATACCACGCGTGGAGATCACAGCGCGTAGAGAACACAGCGCGTAAAGAATACCACGCGCGGCGAACACAACGCGTAGAGAATACCACGCGTGGAGATCACAGCGCGTAGAGAATACCACGCGTGGAGAACACAGCGCGTAGAGAATACCACGCGTGGAGAACTCAGCGCTTAGAGAACACTACGCGTGGAGAACACACCGCGTAGGGAATACCACGCGTGGAGAACACAGCGCGTAGAGAACACCACGCGTGGAGAACACAGCGCGTAGAGAACATCACGCGTTGAAATTCGATGCATAGAGTCTACTACGCGTAAAGAACACAACGCACTGGAACTCAACGCAATTAAGTATAACACACAGAATTCTGGCTTCCACTCCTATAGCACTTACTATCTCCCCACAGCGTAAGACCCATCTACAAATTTCTAGTTCCAATCACAAATATATTCCACAAAAAGTGAGTGTTGCTACAAAATTCATGGTAGCAGAGTCGTAATAAATAGTCGTCGAAAAGTCAGGAGTACCTAGTTACCCGAGTTCCCGATCGATTATAAATCGTTAACAAGAAAGTACAAAGTTCCGTCGTTAAAACTTGGCGCGAACAACACGAGGCTAAACAAGTAGGAAAGAGATTGAAACAAGCAACCGCCTCGCATGTATACGTTCGTTACCGGGGATCGAATTTCATGGCGGTCGTTTTTCTGTAATTATCGGGAAAAAACCACGGGGAATCACGGAAGGCTGAAAGGAGGAAAGATCGAAAAGTCACGAGGGAACTTTCGTGTACGGGGGAATCAAACTCTCTTTCCTTTGAAAACTAATCGGAGAGAAGTTTGGCGAATGGTAACACAAAATGAATACAACGTAAATTAGAACAGTTGGATAAAAAACGAACTACGTTTCGATAGCTAAATTTGTCTATTTATAAAATTATCGATACTTAAATTCCAATATTTTCAATATTTCACAAATATACTGAAGTGCTGTATAATTTTTCAGTGCTGCATAATTTTTTCACTTATATCGTGTAGATCACTTTCATTTGTATCGTATCTCCTCTTTTCCGACCCTTTCCCCGTCGCTATCTAACGTCGTCCGTTATCCGACTTATCAGCAGCACGCGTTTGATTCTCGTTGTCTCCGACTACGACAAGTCCGAAGAATATATTTCCGCGTCGACGAACCATCTCGTCGAGCGAAGAAAGATTCCAGACGTAAACTTGTTCGTAGAGGGACAGAAAACGCCCGGCTATTGGTTCTTGTCGGCTGCGAAGACAATCCTCTCCTTTCATCCCCAGAGACTGTATTTTTCCTCATTTTACTACGCGGATCGAGTTTCTTCCATCTGTCTGTCGGGAAATCGTCGCGGCGACGTTGAATTTCCACCACGCGGATCATCCTTCGTTCCTGTGTTTATGGTTCGAATTCGACTACCATCGATTTGTCCTCGCTCCTCCGTTCGAATCTTCTTTCGTTTGGTTACGGCTTTTCTTCCGCCCCCTGCTCTGATTCATTGCTTCAACATTGTTAGGGAGATTTTCCTTCATACCTGCCTTTCTTAAAACGGTACAAAATGTTAGCAGTGGAAGATGGTGTTTTATATTGGAACGGAGAAATGGTAAAATTAAACGAATTTAATTAATTACTTCATTACGAGTACATGTGACGTTTAATTTATAGTTTTGTATTACTGTTGTAGTATTACGTTAGTATTGTATATATTGAGTTGCTTGTGCGTTGAGTTCCATACGTATCAAGTTTGCTAGGTGTTATTATTATTTCGTGTTGAGTTCATTATGCGTTGAGTTCTCTATGCGCTGTAATTACTATGTGTAGAGTTCGGTGTGCGTTGAGATCTTCACACGTTCTAATTACTATACGGAGAGTTCTGTTGAGTTACATGCGTGTCGAGTTCTCAACGCATTGAGTTCCCATCGCGCTGAGTTTCTATTGCGTTGAGTTTCCATTGCGCTGAGTTCCCATCGCGTTGAGTTCCCATCGCGCTGAGTTTCTATCGCGTTGAGTTTCCATTGCGCTGAGTTCCCATCGCGTCGAGTTCCCATCGCGCTGAGTTTCTATTGTGTTGAGTTTCCATCGCGCTGAGTTCCCATCGCGCTGAGTTCCCATCGCGCTGAGTTCCATACGCGTTGAGTTCCATACGTTCTGAGTTCCCAAGCGTTGAGTTCCCATCACGCTGAGTTTCCACCGCGTAGAAATTCCATCGCGCTGAGTTCCATGCGCGTTGAGTTCCATACGTTCTGAGTTCCCATCGCACTGGGTTTCCACCGCGTAGAAATTCCATCGCGCTGAGTTCCATGCGCGTTGAGTTCCATACGTTCTGAGTTCCCATCGCACTGAGTTCCCATCACGCTGGGTTTCCACCGCGTAGAAATTCCATCGCGCTGAGTTCCATACGTTCTGAGTTCCCAAGCGTTGAGTTCCCATCACGCTGAGTTTCCACCGCGTAGAAATTCCATCGCGCTGAGTTCCATGCGCGTTGAGTTCCATACGTTCTGAGTTCCCATCGCACTGGGTTTCTACCGCGTAGAAATTCCATCGCGCTGAGTTCCATGCGCGTTGAGTTCCATACGTTCTGAGTTCCCATCGCACTGAGTTCCCATCACGCTGGGTTTCCACCGCGTAGAAATTCCATCGCGCTGAGTTCCATGCGCGTTGAGTTCCATACGTTCTGAGTTCCCAAGCGTTGAGTTCCCATCACACTGAGTTCCCGTCGCGTTGAGTTCCATACGCGTTGAGTTCCATGCGCGTTGAGTTTGCTATGTGTTGTGTTATCTACGCGTTGCAATCGCTACGTGTTGAGTTCCCTTTGTATTGAGCTATCTACGCGTCGAGTTCCTTACGCGTTGAGTTCCATGCGCGTTGAATTTACTATGTATTGTGTTATCTACGCGTTACAATCGCTACGTGTTGAGTTCCCTTTGTATTGAGCTATCTACGCGTCGAGTTCCTTACGCGTTGAGTTCCATGCGCGTTGAGTTTACTATGTATCGTGTTATCTACGCGTTGCAATCGCTACGTGTTGAGTTCCCTTTATATTGATCTATCTACGCGCCGAGTTCCTTACGCGTTGAGTTCTCCTCGCGTCATAATTTCTTGCGTTGAGTTCCCAACGCGTTCCCAAAATATATACACTAAAATATTCACTCCATTCACCCTAGTCAACCGCAATACTTCGACACTTCCATAATTCAACCAGAAATATTGAATAATTTAAATAGAACGCATACCAATGCACAAGAAGAATGTAAATCAGTTCGGTTAATCCGTACCAAGCACCGATTACACTTTCAAAGTAAAAATATCGAATTCTTTTACGAAGGCAGGTCCCGCGCGATTATTGCTAGGAAAGATGTTAAGAAAGAGGCAGAGCAGTGTCACGAAAGAATACGAAGAATTTTCGTCGTGGAACTTGTTCTTCGGCGATACAAGCGGGACAACGTTATTCTTGGCTGAAACTTTCCCGTATTTGAATTTCAAACTTCTGCCTCCCCTCGCGAGAAAAGAGACAAGGAAGAGAGAGACAGAGCAAGAAAAAGTTGAACGAAGCTGCGTCAGATAGTTGGAATTGAAACACGGCCCCGGATGCGCGGGAATATTTTCTGAGGATTCCAAGCGACTTCTGGCGGATCCTGCGCTACCGAATACCTTTCTCGTAACTTCCAATGAAATTTGTCTCATATTTCGTCGATGTACTTGTTGTGCACAACGGAAAACTCCCATCGAACCGGAAGAAACTTGCCGGAGAATTTTCTTTTTCCCTAGCCGCCAGACGATACCTGCCAGAGGTGTCGAGTTTGTGTCTCGAAAGAGAAACTACCAAATTCCCCAGAGGATACAACGGTTTTACCGTAAAGGTTAATCGATTAATGGCTACGAACATCGCTCCAGATGGAGTTTCTGCGATCTTTAATTGGCAAACTTGCACCATGCTGCTTCCATTAAGCCTCTAATGGATTGTGCTCTTCCGCGGACTACTTTCGTTGTTTTAGAGCCACGTCTCGGACGAGTACGGGAGCTTTAAGCTCTTTCGAATGATTTTCTCCTGGGACATGATGCGGGGGCGATTTGGGAAATCACTGTCTGTTTGGATAACGGTTTCAAGTTTTTGCAAGGTTCTTGTTTTCGAATTTTTGGTATGGGCTGAGAATTTCTTTATTTTGGAATTTGGGAATTTTTGAAGTTGGAAGGGTTGGTGATAAATTTTGGGGCTTTGGAGTTTGTGGAAATCTGAATATTGGAATTATCTGGTTTTTAATTTCTAGATTTCCGAATCTTGACATTTCTAAATTCCCAAAGTTGTCAATTTCGATATTTTGCAATTTTCCAAATTTCCAATCTCTCAATTTCCTATTTCTAAATTTCTAAATTTCCAAATATCCAAATGTCTAAATTTCTAAATTTCTAAATTTCCAAATTTCCAAATTTCTAAATTTCTAAATTTCTAAATTTCTAAATTCCCATAGTTGTCAATTTCGATATTTTGCAACTTTCCAAATTTCCAATTTCTAAATTTCTAAATTCCCATAGTTGTCAATATCCATATTTTGCAATTTTCCAAATTTCCAATTTCTAAATTTCTAAATTTCTAAATTTCCAAATTTCCAAATTTCTAAATTTCTAAATTTCTAAATTTCTAAATTCCTAAATTCCCATAGTTGTCAATTTCGATATTTTGCAATTTTCCAAATTTCCAATTTCTAAATTTCTAAATTTCCAAATTTCCAAATTTCTAAATTTCTAAATTTCTAAATTTCTAAATTCCTAAATTCCCATAGTTGTCAATTTCGATATTTTGCAATTTTCCAAATTTCCAATTTCTAAATTTCCAAATTTCCAAATTTCCAAATTTCCAAATTTCTAAATTTCTAAATTTCTAAATTACTAAATTCCTAAATTCCCATAGTTGTCAATTTCGACATTTTGCAATTTTCCAAATTTCCAATTTCTAAATTTCTAAATTTCCAAATTTCCAAATTTCCAAATTTCCAAATTTCCAAATTTCCAAATTTCTAAATTTCTAAATTTCTAAATTCCCATAGTTGTCAATTTCGATATTTTGCAATTTTCCAAATTTCCAATTTCTAAATTTCTAAATTTCCAAATTTCTAAATTCCCATAGTTGTCAATTTCGATATTTTGCAACTTTCCAAATTTCCAATTTCTAAATTTCTAAATTCCCATAGTTGTCAATTTCGATATTTTGCAACTTTCCAATTTCTAAATTTCTAAATTCCCATAGTTGTCAATTTCCATATTTTGCAATTTTCCAAATTTCCAATTTCTAAATTTCTAAATTTCTAAATTTCCAAATTTCCAAATTTCTAAATTTCTAAATTTTTAAATTCCCATAGTTGTCAATTTCCATATTTTGCAATTTTCTAAATTTCCAATTTCTAAATTTCTAAATTTCTAAATTTCTAAATTTCCAAATTTCCAAATTTCTAAATTTCTAAATTTCCAAATTTCCAATTTCTAAATTCCCATAGTTGTCAATTTCGATATTTTGCAACTTTCCAAATTTCCAATTTCTAAATTTCTAAATTTCTAAATTCCCATAGTTGTCAATTTCCATATTTTGCAATTTTCCAAATTTCCAATTTCTAAATTTCTAAATTCCCATAGTTGTCAATTTCCATATTTTGCAATTTTCCAAATTTCCAATTTCTAAATTTCTAAATTTCTAAATTTCTAAATTTCTAAATTTCTAAATTTCTAAATTTCTAAATTTCTAAATTCCCATAGTTGTCAATTTCCATATTTTGCAATTTTCCAAATTTCCAATTTCTAAATTTCCAATTTCCAAATTCCCAAATTTCCAAATCCCATAAACTGTCCCAAATTCCCAAATCCCAAAAACTTTCCCAAATTCCCAAATCCCGAAACAAAGCAAATTCCACCTAAGCCTAAAGTAACCCCCCAAGACGCGAAAGCTAACAACACCCAAAGTTTCCCGAGACTCCTCCGTATTAAACGATTTTAATTAAAACACTACAAGTACAAAAAAGCCGAAAATTCCGAGGCCTCTCTTCCGCGAGGGTTGCGCGTCAAGTTATTTTAATTATAATATTCAAAGCTTTGACTGGCGTGAGAAAATGAAGAATTCTGATCGCATCATACCATTCGTTCCAACCCGATCGCTTTTATTTCGATCCGGTCCCGCCGCGTTAAATATTCCCCTTTGAATCGATCCTTTTGTCTGAACTCCCCGCGAGAGCTTTATCGCGTTTCAAGCTCCGTGCTTTATGCCACGTTGTTTTTCCCTTTGACATTTTCTTCTCATCCCCGTCCCGTTGATTGATATTTCGTTCGATGCATTTAATTACCAGGGAAGTTCAACCAACCACGCTTACCATCCGCAGAAAATAATAATCCGTTTGCTCGCGCGTTTGTCGACGCACCTTTATATATATATGTACAACTATATGTATACATGTACGTATATATACAGCTATTTGTCCGCTTCCGGTATAACGTCACGTTAGTTCCGCTCGACAAACCGTGAGCCGTGCGATTAGTTTCCCTGGCAATTCGAATTATTCAAAGTGGCCATTGCATCGATACGAACGGCGGGAACAAAGGAACAAAGAATTTTACTGTATAATAAATGTACGGTGAAATTTGTATAAAACTGTTGGAAAGATTTTCTTTGTGTTAAATTATAAAGCATGCGCTTCATATTGCCTATTTATATTAAATGTATTAACACGTTGAGCGCCATGTTGGGTATCGAACTTTCAGCATCAGCTGATGCCGAACTTTTAGGGCGCATCAACCACCGGTGGCTGATAGTGCAGAATTTGATGTACAACTGAAAGATTTACATTGTTCTTGTTAGTACTGGGGATATATAGTTCCTGTGTCACTAGGGGTGTCTTTCTTTAGTACAAATTTAACGTGGATTTTTTGGTACAGCGCTGTGCTGCAGGATTTGTTAACTTGTGAAGATGAGAATTTTGATATTGGAAAAAGCTGAGAATTTGCAGAGTTGAAAATATTTTAGTTTCAGTATTTTAAGAATTTAGAAACTTGATAATTTTTTAATTGATGCAACTTGAGAATATAGGATCTTGAATATGTTTTAGTTTGGGTATTTTGAGAATTTGTAAACTTAATAATTCTAAAAATTATAGAACTTAGAATCCTGACCTGAAACTTGATAATTTTTAAATTTAAGTATTTCAAAACTTGACAATTTATAAATTTGGGGAATTAAGAATCTTGACAAGGAAATCTCAAATATAATTTTAGTTAAATAAAAGTGTAAAAATATTTCTATTAAGAGTGCAAAAATATGAAACACTAATAAGAAGGCGTATTAACATTTTTAAAAGCGAGTTCATACATTTGATTATAAGCGAAAATTCCGTTTCTGGTGATCGAATTAACGATTCGATTAAATTGAAAATTCGACAGAATTGAAAATTTGACAGAATCGAAAATTTGATCAAATTAAAAATTTGACAGAACTGAAAATTCGACAGAATTGAAAATTTGCCAAATTGAAAATTTGACAGAATTGAAAATTTGATAGAACTGAAAATTCGACAGAATTGAAAATTTGACAGAATTGAAAATTTGATAGAACCGAAAATTCGACAGAATTGAAAATTAGAGAGAAGCAAAAATTCGAGTGGTTCAGATTTGTATACAGAGATCGAAGTGGCCTGTCGCTCCACAAGCGCCGAGAATATTTCCTGAGATCTAATATTCGCTAAAAGAAGGAAAGAAATAGGCGGGGCTCGATTTTCCAGAGACTTTATTCGATACGATTGAACCTGATCCTGTGAGATATTGCCCTCTCTTGGTCGTTTATCGATGCAACGGGAAATGTTTAAAAAACGTGCTGCTGCACTTCATATTGCGATAATCATTTATTTACTTTTATCCGGATTGATGATTTTATACGTGCTTTTACAAGTTTTCAGTTTTCCAGATTTATTTTTATTTTTTTATTTTCTTTTCTATTTTGCTAGGTAGGAAATTTCGGAAAATTTAGACATTTGGAAGTTCAGGAATTTTGGGGATTTGTATGTTTAGGAAATTTAGAAATTGGAGGTTTGGAAATTTGACGAAATTTGATAAAGAACGAGGTTGGAACTCAACGCGATGAGGACTCAACGCGATGAGAATTCAACGCGGTGAGAACTCAACGCGATGGGAACTCAATGCGTAGCGAACTCAGCGTGTAAGGAATTCCACGCGTGGAGAACTCAACGCGTAAGGAACTCCATGCGTGGGGAACTCAATGCGTAACGAACACAGCGCGTAAGAAACTCCACGCGTAGAGAACTCAACGCGTAAGGAACTCCACGCGTGGAGAACTCAACGCGTAAGGAACTCCATGCGTGGAGCACTCAACGCGTAAGGAACTCCATGCGTGGGGAACTCAACGCCTAAATAACACAACGCGTGGGGAACTCAATGCGTAGCGAACTCAGCGCGTAAGAAACTCCACGCGTGAAGAACTCAACGCGTAGCGAACTCAGCGCGTAAGAAACTCCACGCGTAGAGAACTCAACGCGTAGCGAACTCAACGCGTAAGGAACTCCACGCGTGGAGAACTCAACGCGCAAGGAACTCCATGCGTGGAGAACTCAGCGCGTAAGGAACTCCATGCGCGATGGGAACCCGCCACGTATGGAAATTTGGAAATTCTGGAAATTGTGGAGTTAAAAATTTGATAATATAGAGAATTAAAAATTCTACAAAATAACAATATAACTAGAATCCAGACACAAAGTATCCGCAATATCCGAAAGAGCAATACGACGTGTAAATTATGTAGATGAGTATATGTACATAACTCTAGCGCCAAAAACGGGATAAATAACGAGTTACGTCGAAAATTGTCGATGTTATAACCAGTTAACGACAATTATTCGGTATTTCGAGGCTCAGTATCATAGTCATGTGCAAAATCTGTTATACGTGGGCCGATAACGACACGGCACCCAGCCCATTCCCAGCCAAATTTATCGTCAATAATTGTTAATGTGCACTCATCTGTTTGCTATCGGCACTCTGTTCCCATTTCCGCTTCGGTTTACTTAATAATTTGTTATTAGAGAATTATCATTCGTATTACGCTGCTTTCTAGACTTACTGATACTAGTTTCTGCTCTTCAAGTTTATACATGTTGGGATAATTCGATTCTCGAATCTCGGATTTCCATTTTTCAATTCTTTTATTCAAGTGTTGGTTTTCTCAATTTTTCAATTTTTGAATTCTTCAATTTTTCAATTCGTCAATTCTTCAATTCTTCAATTCTTCAATTTTTCAGTTTTTCAATTCTTCAATTTTTCAGTTTTTCAATTCTTCAATTCTTCAATTTTTCAGTTTTTCAATTCTTCAATTTTTCAGTTTTCAATTCCTCAATTCTTCAATTTTTCAGTTTTTCAATTCTTCAATTTTTCAGTTTTTCAATTCTTCAATTTTTCAGTTTTCAATTCTTCAATTTTTCAATTTTTCAGTTTTTCAATTCTTCAATTTTTCAGTCCTCAATTCTTCAATTTTTCAATTCTTCAATTCTTCAATTCCTCAATTCTTCAATCCTTCAACTCTTCAATTCTCCAAGTCCTTAATTCGTCAAGTTACCAATTACACAATTTATCAATTCCACTCTTCAGCTCTAATTTCAATTCTTTCAATCATCAATTTTGACGCCTTTAAAGTTCCAAGTTCCCATACCCATAAATTGCGAAGTTTCTGTCTGTCCAACTTCCACACTTGAAAATCCAGAACGTCTCAAATGAATTCCGTAACGCGATCGTTCGAAAATGCTGATAAGACGATAACGAGTTTACGGTGAATTGTCGCGTTAAAGTACAACAAACGCCGCGAACGCAATAGAAATAACACGGAGAATTAAAGAAGAAAGGCTCGAGATGGAACAACGAGATCCATTATCGAGTTTCGAGCGTCGAGTGTCGAGACATTTTTCCTCGTTCGGCTCTTCACGCAAATTGCCGCGTTTCAAACGCGTCGCTTAATTAGATATTTCTTTCTCCGTGGCCGTTTACCCAGATCTCGTTCGATGCTTCCTGTGTACGTGTCCCTACCTTTTCCTCGCTCTCTTTCAGAACGGCTCTTCTAGACCGGCTAACGATTTTACCTTTTCTATTTGGCGACAATGGGAATTTTCAAAGGAACCCCCGACCACCGCGATTCTACTCGACAATTTGCGGTTATTACGTTGCCACGAGTGTCTCGTGCCTTTTTCTTTTTACCGATTCTACGTTGCTCTTACGTACCGAGGGACCGCGTTTGTTTTCTAATAATTACTGCCTTTCTCGTTACCGATTTTAAATACCACCCTACTACTTCACAGATTACGGTACATTGCGGCGGGGTTATTAACCAGTTAACTGTGGCGATCTTTTTGCAAAGCGCGCACCAGTGTGTGTCGCGATAATCAAGCAATGACGACTTAGCTGTCAAGAATTTATGAATCCATCTCAAATCATTTACACTTTTTATTTGTTTATTTCATTTCGTGTTGACCTCTAAACATTTTAAACATATTATAAATTACGAATATAATTTAGTTTTCACCAAAATTACAATTTAAATATCAAGTTGTAACAAAATTTTACAGCATGACGGATATAGTCGTCATGACACAAAATTCTGCCACATCTCCATGACGAATATAGTCGTCAAACACACTTAACTGGTTAAGTGATCGGAATCATTATTTTTCTGGGCTATGTTATAGGTGCTGGATATAGCTTTGTACCGTGTCCGCTATTGATATGTGCTGTTTTATACTGTTTATACACGTGCTAGACATAGTTTGTTAATATAAGCTGGTTAAGCATTTTGTAGTCTAGGAAGCTATCTTCAGTATTATGCAAAGTTCTTTTCATACGACCCACGCGTGACGAAACTAGACCTAAAAGTGGCACAGGATTCTATTAATAATAAATCCAAGCATTTCAAATAGCTGTTCCATGTGTTTCATGTTATCGGAAATCGATAACATCCGAAAAGGTTCCTTCACCTCTGTACCAGCAAGTGTTCTGCGTCACACCATTCTGATTTCAATAATCTCTACAGAATTAAGCTTCGGATTTACCACCGAGATATCTATTTTAATCTCGCATGAAATGCAAAACCTTCAAAAATTCCCAAATCCCAAAAACTTTCAAAAATTCCCAAATATCACAAAACCTTCAAAAATTCCCAAATCCCAAAAACTTATAGAAATACTCAAATACCAAAAACCTTCAAAAATTCCCAAATCCCAAAAACTTTCAAAAATTCCCAAATCCCAAAAACCTTCAAAAATTCCCAAATACAACAAAACCTTCAAAAATTCCCAAATACCAAAAAACCTTCAAAAATTCACAAGTGTATAAAAAACTGATACAAATACCTAAATACCAAAAACCTCCAAAAATTCCCAAATACCATAAAACCTTTAAAAATTCCCAAATCTCAAAAACTTATACAAATACTCAAATATCAAAAACCTTCAAAAATTCCCAAATACCAAAAACTTTCAAAAATTCCCAAATACCAAAAACCTTCAAAAATTCCCAAATACCACAAAACCTTCAAAAATTCCTAAATACCAAAAACTTATACAAATACTCAAATATCAAAACCCTTCAAAAATTCCCAAATCCCAAAAACATATACAAATACTTAAATATCAAAAACCTTCAAAAATTCCCAAATACCAAAAGCCTTCAAAAATTCCCAAATACCACAAAACCTGCAAAAATTCACAAGTATACAAAAAACTTATACAAATACCCAAATACCAAAAACCTTCAAAAATTCCCAAATCCCAAAAACCTTCAAAAATTCCCAAATACCACAAAACCTGCAAAAATTCCCAAATCTCAAAAACTTATACAAATACCCAAATACCAAAAACCTTTAAGAATTCCCAAATCCCAATAACTTTCAAAAATTCCCAAATACCACAGAACCTTTAAAAATTCCCAAATCCCAAAAACTTATACAAATACCCAAATATCAAAAACCTTCAAAAATTCCCAAATCCCAAAAGCTTTCCAAAATTCCCAAATCTCGAAGTCCCCCTACTTGTAACCACTATTTCCAAAAATCTCGCACACGACAACAACGGACGAGATCGCTACAAATACAACGCAATATCAAGTGATGTCCGTTTAAATTCCAGTTCAAACAAATGACCAATAAACCGATTACACCCGTTAATTTTTCATGGCGAAATGTTCGAATTCACCGCCGCGATCGTCGAAGAGTATCGTTGAACTCCCACTCTAAAAACGAGCAAATAAACTAATAGGAAGCTCCCGATTCTATATTTATTGTACTTGAATTCGTGTAAAATTCATCGCTCGATTAATTCACCGAGAATAATCGTCGTCTACAAAAAACGTTTCTGCGACTCGTGTAATCGGTTTACGCAGAGGAACCGAGAGAGGCTTCGATTCCTGTCGCACATCATTAATTCCGTTTCCCGTTGTATTTCACTGAACGCGACACGGTTAGACTTATTATTCTAATTAATACACGACGCTCGATACGCGCATTAGCGTGCCATTGTTGCTCTATTAAACGCGACGCGAATCCCTGGCCAAATTTAAATTTCAAATTGTACCCCACCACGTACGAATGTTTTCGACCGTAATTCGATACGTCGATACGTTCTAGCGCTCCATAAATCTTGACACCAGTTTTCTCGTCATAAAAGTACAACCTTCGTTAGTTACAGGAATTGTAGGAAAATAAGTGTCAAGGAACGTTACAAGAATCAAAGGGTGTTTGAAAGCGTCAGCTTCAATTTTTAAAATCAGAGAAGAACAATTCAACGTTAAAAATGTAAAAAAGAGTGCAGACAAACGATACTTCAAAGGTTCTCATTTTATCCCCGATTCTTTCCTCTTCATCCGACATTCTGGTTTCCATTTCTGACCAGCAGGAAGTTCCTGCAGCCTCTTCCTGTAACCCTCTCTTCACCCTATGCTCACAGTTCCCAAAGCGTAGAACGAAATCGTAAGCCGCTTAGAGACTTAACGTACCCGACGAAAATTCTAGCCGGCTCATACGAAATCCTCTGGCCTGTTTCGCCCTGTTCTTCCTCGTCTTTCGGCCCCTTTTCGTTCCTCCCAACCCCTCCGACAACCGGGATATAAACAAAAACGAGCGACCTGTGTGTCGCGAGATAGCGCAACAAAGTCTTTCGCTTGGCAAAAAGTACGGTTAAATGGATCGTTCGATGACGATCTAGGAAGATGGGTGAAACATGTTATTAGACTATGCTCGAGCGACAATTTTGTCTTTGGGGAGGAGTTTGGGAATTTGGGATTTTTTGGTGGGTGGCAATTTGAGGTTTGGGGTGTGGAGATATGAGGAGATGGGGATATGGGGATGTGGGGATATGGGCATGTAGGGATATGGAGATGTGGGGATATGGGGATGTGGGATATAGGGACGTGTGGGGTATAGGGATGTATGGGATATAGGGACGTGTGGGGTATAGGGACGTGTGGGATATAGGGACGTGTGGGATATAGGGACGTGTGGGATATAGGAACGTGGGATATAGGGACATATGGGATATAGGGACGTGGGAGGCGGGGACGTGGGATATAGGGACGTGTGGGATGTAGGAACGTGTGGGATATAGGGACGTGGGAGACGGGGACGTGGGATACGGGGACGTGGGATATAGGGACGTATGGGATATAGGAATGTGTGGGATATAGGGACGTGGGATACGGGGACGTGGGATATAGGGACGTGTGGGATATAGGGACGTGTGGGGTATAGGGACGTGAGGGATATAGGGACGTGTGGGATATAGGGACGTGTGGGATATAGGAACGTGGGATATAGGGACGTGGGAGGCGGGGACGTGGGATATAGGGACGTGGGAGACGGGGACGTGGGATATGGGGACGTGTGGGATACAGGGACGTGTGGGATAAAGGGACGTGTGGGATATAGGGACGTGTGGGATGTAGGAACGTGTGGGAGATGGGGACGTGGGATATGGGGACGTGTGGGATACAGGGACGTGTGGGATATAGGGACGTGTGGGATATAGGGACGTATGGGATATAGGAACGTGGGATATAGGGACGTGTGGGATATAGGGACGTGTGGGATATAGGAACGTGTGTGATATAGGGACGTGTGGGATATAGGAACGTGTGTGATATAGGGACGTGTGGGATATAGGAACGTGGGGGATATAGGGACGTGAGATATAGGGACATGGGATACGGGGACGTGGGATATAGGGACGTGTGGGATATACAGACGTGTGGGATATAGGAACATGTAGAATATAGGGACGTATGGAATATAGGGACATGTGGAATATAGGAATGTGGGGACACAGGGATGTAGCGATTTCAGAGTAAAAACAAAATGTGCAACGTGGAATGTGAAAAGGAGATTCGGGAATGTAGTATCTAACTGATACCACACATTCACAAAAAGAATACATATATATCAAAATGGAGTACCATAAAAAAAGAATAACGAAGAAATGTTTTTAGAGTTATTTGAAGAAACGCAAGAATTGTTAGAGTAACATATGGTATATGTCAGTTGGGATATCGTAAAAACGAACCCTTATATCTACAGGGGTGGTCGGGATACGATAAATTACAACCGTAGCAGTAAGTAGCAGACCGTGCCAGTGTTTATCTTCTAAAAGAACCTGTTGCGATTCGGAACATTCTTTAAATCTTCAAGAAAAAGAAAATGGCCTCTGTCTTTTACGCGATCGAAACATATTTCAGTATTTTTATCAAATCTCCGCTGTCAATTACTTTGAAATATCACACCTCAAAACGTTTGATAAGTAACAAACTTCAAGATAAAAAAATGTTAAACTTCACAATATAAAGATTTCAAACCTGACAATATATAGAAATATTATACTTAACAATATAAAAATTTCAAACTTGATAATATAACAATTTGAAACTTGGCAGTATAAAAATATTAAATTTGACTATATAAAAATTTCAAGCTTGACACTATAAAAATATTTAGCTTGACATTATAAAAATTTCAAACTTCACAATATAAAAATTTCAAACTTGACAATATAAAAATTACAAACTTCAAAATATAAAAATTTCAAACTTTACAATAAAAAAATTTCAAACTTGACAATATATAGAAATATTAATCTTGACAATATAAAAATTACAAACTTGACAATATAAAAGTATTAAACTTGTTAATATAAAAATTTCAAACTTGACAATATAAAAATTACAAACTTCACAATATAAAAATTTCAAACTTGACAATATATAGAAATATTAATCTTGACAATATAAAAATTTCAAACTTGACAATATAAAATTATTAAACTTGTCAATATAAAAATTTCAAACTTAAGAATTGCTCATCCAGAAACCCCTTACTCTCCCTTTCTCCCCAATAAAATTCAAGCATTGTCTAAATGTACAAAGCGCGCATTTCCATGAACCCCCATAAAGTATCAAACGACAGACCAATGTACATGAAACGTGCCATCTTTTTCACGTAATAAAGGGAGCCGAGAAAACGTTCCGCGACATTCGAGAGTCTCCGATTTCAGCGAGTTATTTGCACCCTGAAAACGGCTATAGTGAGAGGGCGATGGAGGTGCAGCATCCCTATCGAGTTTCGTATTCCATAAAGTAGTTCTTCTCTCTCGGGTCTGTCTAGATTCTCAAACGGTCACGAAACTCGAGCGTGAACGATTTCTCGTCAAGTGGCCCGTTCTTTCGCTTGTTTCCCTTGTAATTCTCGCGATATTGCATGCCAACGATTCGATCATATTGTGCTTTCGATACTTTCGAGAATCGTTCTCGTCGAGCCAGCTCCTTCGATCGACTAAATTATTTTCTCCCCGGCCCCCTCTGCGTCGATGCACCTACCTTTGTGCTTCTATACGTTTCTTTTTTCTTTACTCATCCTACCGTGTGTTTGATTTTCTTTTCGAGACCTACCTTTTGCTTTCTTCGCGTGTGTTCTTTCGCTGCAACTGTTTGCGAAGTCCCATTTTATTTTCCACCGTACTCGAGAACTGTGGACTGCATCTTTGCAGATTTATAATATGCGAACTTTCAGTGGCTTTAGGGAGGATTGAGAAGGTTGGAATATGAACTGGAATAGAAATACTTGAATTTATAGTTGATTCTCGAGTGTTTTGATTACGCTTTCATTTTTGTGTAATCGTCAATTTTTTCGTCGATGCGTTTGAGGTTAAATGAAAAATATACCTTGCATTATGATGCAGTGTTATAAGCAGTTTCCGTTGTCCAGTAGTCACTAATTTATTCATTAACAACTGTATAAATGATTCTTTTTTTGTTTTATAACATAATTGATTTATAATGAACTTGTATTATTGCACTGTTGATAAACACTTGACTTTAATTCACGATGAGCGGGAGACAGTGACAAGTCGGGGGAGTTCGACTCTCTTCGGCGCTGTTCGGTTAGTCACGTGGTACCGAACTTCGGAAGCCCATGTACTCGCAGTTTGAAATTCTCGAAGTATTAAATTTTTGAAGTTTAAAATATACAAGTTTAAAAACTACATAATTTTAAACTTCCAAAGTCCCAAACTCCTCAAATTTGAATCTCCAAAGACCCAAATATCCAAATTCTAAAGTTGTCATAGTCCTAAAGTAGTTTATAACTTCTAATACATTTTTACAAAAAAAGAATACTTACAATGTTGACTGACTCTACTGACGCGCGTCACACGACGCCATTAACCCGACGCGAACCGAACACTCCCGAACCTATCCGATGTGTCATTGTTGCGCGCCAATTTCTTGTGATCGCAATTTTTGTGTCTAAAGAAGTGCCTCATATTTAATCTATCGTATTTTACCGTCTGTACGTATATTTTATCTAAATAATCCTCGTAAATAAATATCCAAATGAATTTCCAATAAATAAAAGTGCAATTTTGTTTTCAGAGTGGGTTTGGAGGTCAACCTGGAGACGAGATCGAAGACCACAGTTCTCTGACGTGAGTTTATTCAAAAAGCAAACATAATTCAATGCATGAATAGAACAGTAGCGATGAGAAATGTATAATCGCCGCAATCGATGGGGTGACAATAATTATTGTCCGTGGACAGCTACAAATTGCGGTTCGATTTCGAAATTTGTTTCGTAACCGAATTAACAGTATCGACTGATGCACTTAATGGGTCGTCTGAAATTAGTCGCGTGTTTAAGGTTAATTCATTATCGGCGCCCGGTTGCGCTCGTGACGTGATTGGACGGTTTTAACTTATTAGCAATCGGTGATTCATTAATTAAACCTGTGTACCATTAAGCCACCATCGTTTTCAACAATCGGATCTCACGCGATGTTACGTATATCGTAAATGAAAAATCGATGTATTAGCTAATCGTTCGATCTCGTTTAATCATCTTCTATTCGATGTACTGTTTCAAAGAGAAAAGAATTTAATACATCCATTACGGAAAGTATAAATATGAAAGTCCATTAGTTCTATTTCATTTTGTTCCGCGATATTATTCTTCCGTTCGTCAACTCCGAGTAACAGTTACTGAAAATATCAATGTATTTTACGTTTCAATTTCATTTGCTGCTCTGTAATTCCGTCAAGTGCAATGCATCATGGACGTCAATGTCGACGCGTTAATTAGTATCAATAAAAACTGAAATGAAAACTGGATCAAAATATTTAATACAAGAATGAAATAAATAATTTTTATCTTTAGATAAGATTTAATTTTGTAATTTGTAATTAACACGTAATATTGAGAATTAGAATTTCAGTAGTACAGAAAAGCATTAGTCAGACACGTATCTCCAGTGACTGACATTTACTACTTCCAACTCGGTTGCCTCCACGCTAAACACAATTATTCGTTCGCATTTAAAACACCCTCGAGATTATTACCGTTTTAACAACGCTTTGACGTCGAAACTGACATAAAGAATGCACCAATTAAAAGTGTAACTCGTTTTACGGAATTATTTCAAAACGCGACCTCGTTTCGTATTTAAGCCCCTATTCGTACGACTGTTCTTACTGGAGTTAATTATATGTTCCTCAAACACTGCAAAATTTTCTTTTAACAATGCACTTTGTATATTGTACTTGAAAGTTGAAATTGTTTATCGCACTTCGTTGTTTTTTGTTATTCTATTTGTTATCATTGTTGATGCTTTGATTAAAGTGGGTCATGCATGGTTGGTAATAACAAGTTAGTTTGGTTCTACGTGATATGATGTATGTTAGAACTTGAAATGATGTAACAATGAAACGTGTAGCGACGTAATAAGTAGAAATATGGCGCGTAGAGACAGGACGCGTGGAAATACGGCGAATGGCAATATAAGACGCGTTGAAATACGGTGCCTGGAGATGTCACGCGTGGAAATACGACGTGTGGAGATAATAGGCGTAGAAATATGGGACTTGTGGGAAATCAAAGCGTGGGAATATGGGACATGTGGGAAATCGAAGCGTTGGAATACAGAATGCGTGGAAATATTGCGCGGTGAGGTACCACGCGTGGCGATACGGCGCACGGAGGTACCACGCGTGGGATTACGGCACGTGGAGGTATCACGCGTGGAATTAGGACGCGTGGCAATACGGCGCATGGAGGTACCACGCGTGGGATTACGGTGCGTGGAAGTACGGCGCGTGGAGTTACCACGCGTGGAATTACGACGCGTGGAAGTACGGCGCGTGGTGGTACCACGCGTGGAAATACGGAACGCATGGAATTACGATGCGTGGAATTTCAACGCGTGGAAATACGGATCGCGTGGAATAGCGGTGCGTGGAAATTCAGCGCGTAGAAATACGGCACGCGTGGAAATTTAACGCGTAGAGGTACCACGCGCGGAAATAACGAACGCGTGGAATTACGGCGCGTGGAGGTACCACGCGTGGAATTATGGCGCGTGGAAATTCAACGTTTAGAAATACGGAACGCGTGGAGATAACATGCGTGGAATTACTGCGCGTGGAAATATTACGCGTAGAGGTACCACGCGTGGAAATACAGTGCGTGCAGATATCACGCGTGGAAATATATCGCATGGAACTTCAACATATCGAAATGCAGCGCGTATAGGAATATACCGTATAGAGATACCTTGCAAATAAATACCATACAAACACGTGGAAGTGCACATGGAAATTGATCGAGAGAAAATACGTCGCATATAAAGATCACGTGTCCTACAAGGTGTAGAAACACCACACCTAGAAATATCCCAGGTCATGCAACGTAAAGTACCAACACGATCCGCATAAATATACATGCACATTGGAAAGTTAATTTTAAAAGCAAAGTATCCTTATTAATTACAATTTCCGCGGTACCATTTTGCCGGTATCACTGTACTCGTTAATTCGCTAAATAATCGTCGGGTTATTACGATGACGGGGTGCAAACGAATATTATCGACGTTCGAATCGAGCAAATTTTAATCGCGTCCACCTCGAAATAACAAGCAGCTACGGGGAAGTTCGTTATCGAAAACACGTATCGTTCTGTCGTTGACCGGACAGCGTTAAAATCGATCACGATACCACGCCCTTCGATAACGAACCGAATGCCGTACACGATCTCGTGCAACGGAGAGTCGCGACAGAGTAATGACACGACAGCTTCTGGTGCCTTCGTGCTCGGCCTAGCGTGTATTTGTCCATTGGACATCCGTACACTCTGCGATACACAAGGCCCTTTCACGTGGCCGCACACATACATACGTACAAACACCCTGCGTACACGTACGGACACACGTACACGCGTATATACACATTTGTGTGCACGTGTTAGCATGGTTTCACGTACACGTGGCTGACGGACGAAATACTGTGGCTGGTCAAACTGTTATACTCAAAAGATTTCTTTGTGGGAATATGTTACAGATGTGTTTTTTTTTATTGTACCTTTGTACTATTGGTCTTTTATTGTAACGCGTGATTGATTTTATTAGTACTGATGTTAATTTCATTTATATTTGATATATTCGAAATAAGAGGGTGTGGGTATAGCTGAAGTAGACAGGACAGTAAGAGTTTCGTAGTCTTATAACCCTCTGTCTTATAATACTGTTTTCTACGTATGACGCATTTAGGACGCACTCATGACAAACCTATGACGCACCCAGTTTGCACTAAGGACGCACTCGTGACGCACATATGACATACATCACGCACTCACGACGCACACATGACGCACTCATGACACACTCATCAAGGACTCATGACGCACCCACGACGCACTCATGACACACTCATGAAGGGCTCATGGCGCACTCGTGACGCACTCATAACGCATTCTCAACGGAGGCATGAAATATCCATGACGCACTCATGACGCACTCATAACGCATTCTCAACGGAGGCATGAAATATCCATGACGCACTCATGACGCACTCATAACGCATTCTCAACGGAGGCATGAAATATCCATGACGCACTCATGACGCACTGATAACGCATTCTTAACGGAGGCATGAAATATCCATGACACACTCATGACGCACTCATAACGCATTCTCAACGGAGGCATGAAATATCCATGACGCACTCATGACGCACTCATAACGCATTCTTAACGGAGGCATGAAATATCCATGACGCACTCATGACGCACTCATAACGCATTCTCAACGGAGGCATGAAATATCCGTGACGCACTCATGACGCACTCATAACGCATTCTTAACGGAGGCATGAAATATCCATGACGCACTCATGACGCACTCATAACGCATTCTCAATGGAGGCATGAAATATCCGTGACGCACTCATGACGCACATGTGACAAATGTGACTCATATTTTCAACTCGATCGAATTTCCAAATTAATTTTAATTCCAACCCGTCCACCGGTAATGTCTAAAGTGTCCCTAACGTTAACATATCTCTATCTTTAACACTACAACAATAATCTCTGAAATGTGACAATAATGTCTGACGCACTCGCCAGCGAAATCACAGGAAGTCATCCCTACTTCCGGGAAGAAAAATTAATTTTGCAGAGGAATGCGACTTTTCATTTCGCTTTGCCTCTCAAAGCGAACCGATAGCTTGCTACTCCGAGCGAATCGGAGTGCGCGTTCCTCCGATCGGTTATAGGAACGCCAATTGACGCGGTAAATTTTTCTTTATTCAATCGCGAGACGAGCGTTTCCCAGCTAATTACGCGTACGGAGATACGCGTGGCCGCAACCGGATGGCTCTCGTAGATCAAAGCTTGTCCGACAATGACGAGCGAGGTCGACCTCTGTCTCTGGTTGCCCTTTAACCGGCCTTTCGACCTCGATGGCACATCCCAGCCGAATACAACCGTCGTTATCGGTTCTCTGCGACCTCGTCTACCACCTGTCCCACCTATTACTATGCAAAAACTTGACGCTTGCGGGCAAATTAATATTTCGACGTCGCGGATCGAACGGTCCCTGAGTTCCATGGACCTGGAAGATTTAATTATCTTCCCTGTGATGGCATGCTTTTTGAAAAATAATTAGCAGTTTAATCGGTGTGTCTAACGTGTTACTTCTAGGATTTGGAGATCCAGGTTTTGGAGAAAGAAAATGGAGACATTGATGGAGGAGAAAAAATATGGAGGAAGGAGAGATACTTTTGAAGTTTTTGAGGAACTTTTTCTTTGCTGTCATGACAATGTTATTTTTTGTTGAAACGTTCAATGTTACTACACCGTTAAAATATTTCGAGTCGATCAGCTGATCATCCACAAGTGTTCGACAATTATAACACATAAGCTTACTCAAGAACGACTAACATTTCAATCATAAAACCCAAAATTATCTCCGGAAAATCTACACGTGCGGTAAAGCACCATACTTGAAAAGAGCTGGAATTTACCCAGTAACCAATCCAAGCCGAAAAATGACATTCGATCCAAAAATCTGCGATGAATGCCCTCGAAAAGGGCTGAACAGACAATGAACGCAAACAGTTTTGAGCGAAATCGGGTTAGTTCAAAAAGGTAGCAGGGATCTACGAGGGTGTGTAAAGGGGGTAGAAATCAGTTTGAATAGGAAGAAAGGGTGGGCCCTTTCGATCTTTCGTTTCGGTCGACTCGTCACGAATGAGGCCCGCGATCGGTTCTCTGATCGCGTCGCGACGCTACGCGCCGATTCGAGAATGGCTGCTCGAATTAGTCCGCTCGCAGGTTCCATCTGTCCCTTTATAGAGGCGGATCGATCGCGCTTGGAAAGCCGGCGGCGCTTTTGTCTCGGCCTGAAAGGGCCTTTCATCGGGGCAAATACCTCTCCACGCTCGTCCTGCGCCCGATTCCGCTGCAAACAATCGATCGAAGAATTCGAGGGAGGATCCGCGTTGATCCTCGATTCCTGTCCTCTATAATGCATCTCGATTTCTTTCCGCTCGAGCTGCTTCTACGTTCGCGCCATCGCGATTCTTTTGCGATGGTGGTTCATCTTTGCGAATTTTATGGATCTCGGTTACTGGTTATTCTTATCTTAGGTTTAATTATATTCGTCACAGTAAAATTTTTTATTGTGTAATGTACTTCGGAACCACAGGATATTTATACGAATTTTTGTGACGTTGTATGTGACGTTAGGGTATGTTGTATTTTTGTGTCGCCATCTTTGTTAGAAGATACATAACCTGCACTTTGGGGCAATTTTATAGAAGAATTTAGAGTTGATTAGAAATATTCAATTTTATTTATTTAGACTTGATTAAATTAGATGGGGAGAGAGTGCATTAGTAATTAAGGAAATCTAACCTAATTTGAATCAAATTAATTTGTACTTTATTGCACCTCGTAAGAGAATTAATTCTTTAGTAGTTCAATAGTAGTTCACGTTACATTAATGCTCTAAAACAGTTTAAATAATTAATTAAAGCTAAAATATGTGTAGCTATAAAGAATTAATGGGTGTATTGCCTAGATAAGACATCACTTCCGTATAATATTTCACCCACCTATTCTGCAAGTGTTGCACTTGTTTCTCATTCTCGTTGGAAAACTTCTTGAATTCTATATTCGTCCGTCGTATCTCACCAGAGATTTCAGATTTATCCAGCGTCCCGTATAATACCTAGAATTATTGTCTATCCTTTGAAGGATTTACATAAAAATGTCTTTTGTGTTGAACTCCGTTCTCGGTAATCCTTCGATACGACACGCGCTCGTATTACAATTTCATAAACATTTCCAGCCATTGAAAATCCTCTCGTAGTGTGTTGTCTATATACAACACTGCAAATTTCCGACTTTTATTTTCGACTGAAACAAGTGGTCGTTGATCATGTACGTATACATCCATACGCAAACAAGGCAGAATTGAACAAATACACACCTCGATATTACGATCGAAACGTAAATCTGAATTGGGTACAGTAAAAATTATGGTTGGATCTTAACCTATTTGCTGACGTTAAATAGGGATTTCCATACGCATTTTTTTATTTCTTTGTTATAGAATTATATTAAATAAAATGTGTACAATGTGTTTTTATAAACTTCCAAATTTTACAGTCTTCAAAATTATTTCTTCAAAGGTATCTAACTTATGAATTTGGCATATGTGGCATATGTATAACTCACAAGATAAAATTATCTGTTGATGCTTAAAATTTGACAGTGAGTTAAATCCTACTCTTATATCCTTCAGTATCCTTCAAACAAAAATTGCTAACTGAAAAATTAAGTATATTAAAGTAAAGTATGTAACACATATGAGTGACATATTTCTTCTTCATATGACAGACACAATAAAATCCTTCAAACTAAAATTGTTAAATGAAAAGTTAAGTATATTAAAGTAAAGTATGTAACACATATGAGTGACCTATTTCTTCTTCATATGACAGACACAATAAAATCCTTCAAACTAAAATTGTTAAATGAAAAGTTAAGTATATTAAAGTTAAGTATGTAACACATATGAGTGACCTATTTCTTCTTCATATGACAGACACAATAAAATCCTTCAAACAAAAATTGTTAAATGAAAAGTTAAGTATATTAAAGTTAAGTATGTAACACATATGAGTGACCTATTTCTTCTTCATATGACAGACACAATAAAATCCTTCAAACAAAAATTGTTAAATGAAAAGTTAAGTATATTAAAGTTAAGTATGTAACACATATGAGTGACCTATTTCTTCTTCATATGACAGACAATAAAATCCTTCAATATCCTTCAAACAAAAATTGCTAACTGAAAAATTAAGTATATTAAAGTAAAGTATGTAACATATACGACTAACCTATTTCTTCTTCATATGACACAATAAAAAAAAATAAAAAGACGTGTCTTAATTTCCACCATATGTAAGTACGATACATTAACCAGTCGGTGCGCAACCCATAACAATTACACATTATTCTTCCACAACGTGTTTCGTTCATTACGTATTCCGAAGGCTGGCAAGAGCAGAAAGCTGGCCCATAGAAATCTTTCTCGTTCCACGAGCCATTGAAATTCCGCTCGCGAGCTGGATACTTCTTAAGCAGAGTCCGATGCGCTAAATATTCCATTAAATGGAACGCTTTAAATACGTCCCTGCCGTATACCCCACCCGTATTTCACCTCGAACACCATAAAACTTTACCCCATAAGCTGCTCACCTAACGGAACCCGAAACTGTTCTTTCTCTTAGTTCTACCTTTCTTCCTGTATTTTTTTTTCTTTCGTTTTTCTGCCACAGTTTCTGCTGTGATTTTTGGGGATTTTTTGGCTGTTAGGTTTTTTGGGAATTTGGGGATTTTGGGATTGTTGGGGCTTTAGGCATTTTGGGAATTTTAGGAAGTTGGGAATTTGGGGAATTTAGGGAATTTTCAAGGCTTTTAAAATTTTGAGGGTTTTAGGCACTTTGGGAATTTCGGGACTTTTCAGGGATTTTGGAATTTTTGGGGTTTTAGGCATTTTGGAAATTTTAGGAAGTTGGGAATTTGGGGAATTCGGGGAATTTAGGGAATTTGGAGAATTTGTGAAGTTTAGGGAATTTAGGGAATTTTCAAGGCTTATGAAATTTTTGGGGTTTTAGACACTTTGGGAATTTTAGGAATTTCGGGACTTTTCAGGGATTTTGGAATTTTTGGGGTTTTAGGCATTTTGGAAATTTTAGGAAGTTGGGGAATTTGGAGACTTTGTGGAATTTGGAGAATTTGTGAAGTTTAGGGAATTTAGGGAATTTTCAAGGCTTATGAAATTTTGGGGGTTTTAGACACTTTGGGAATTTTAGGAATTTCGGGACTTTTCAGGGATTTTGGAATTTTTGGGGTTTTAGGCATTTTGGAAATTTTAGGAAGTTGGGGAATTTGGAGACTTTGTGGAATTTGGAGAATTTGTGAAGTTTAGGGAATTTAGGGAATTTTCAAGGCTTATGAAATTTTGGGGGTTTTAGACACTTTGGGAATTTTAGGAATTTCGGGACTTTTCAGGGATTTTGGATTTTTTGGAAATATTGGAAATTGAGGAAGTTAGGAATTTTGGAATTCTGGTAATTTTGGGAATATTGGAAATTTTATAACATTTAGGGGACTTTTAGAATATTAGGGATTTGGGGGATTTCAATGATTTTAGGAATTTTAAGAAATTGGATATTTTGGGATTTTTAAGACTTGAATTTTTTGTGGTTTTGGGAATATTGGGAATTTTATAATCTTATAGCGTTAGGCATTTTACGAATATTGAAAATTTTAAAAAGTTAAACATTTTGTAAATTTTACAAATAATTGCTAATTTTGTGATTTTTAAAATTACAATTATTTCCTTAAATCTTATAAACTTGTATTTTCTCCAACGAACAAAAATGTAGATGAGAATTTTCTCAAACTTTTTATTCTCATGCTACAATTAAAAAGAATAATTAATTTAACACATTTACCATTAAAATCCCCAAGCAAAAACTTTGCGCTCCTCCATAAATACCAAAAATCTGCGTTCCGCAAAGTCAGCGACGAACTTAAAAGTAAAAGCCGCCGCGCTTTAAATACATCACGGTCGAGCAGCGAACGCGTGTTTCACCTCGGCCACCATAAAACTTTCCCCCATAAGCTCTTCCCCTTTCAGAATCGTTCCTCCGTATTTCTTTCCCTCGTTCCTTTTTCTCTGGCAAAGTTTCGCCTTATGGCAATGGCAAGGGCGTGAGAATCACGATCGCGATCCACTCCACACGCGTGAGTCTGCTTTTACGAAAGAGGGACCGAATGATACGAATTTATGAGCCGATTCGAGAAGCCTGCTTTAAACACGACCTCTTCTGCCTCTCTTTTTATCACCCTTTTTTTTCCCTCTCCCGAAACCAGCGGTGAAAGTGTCCGAGATACGTGCTTCGCTTTTTCAGCAGCGAAAGATGTTGGCAAATTTTATCTGGTTACGTTTGCTTATCCTTTTTGGGACATTTTTGCACGGTTTATGCACTTTTTGAAACGACGAACGCTTGCTGAGATATTTTAGATGCGTTTTGAAATATTTGAAGATACTTTTATGCTTTCAAAAGTTTTTGCATCTTTCACTTTTTTATTTTCATCGTGGTTTAGTCTGTGGGATGTTCACTTTTGACGAGACGCACGATTTTTCACTCTTTTGCGTCGTCTGGTTATCAAAAGATTTAGGTTATGTAGGTTACTGTAGATGTAGATAAAGAGAATTTTTCAAATAGTCTGTTTTTATGGATAAAATTATGATAAATCACTGAAGTGAGCATTTAACGATGAAGTGATGTTAAACCATCAGGGTGATGAGGTTATGTGATCAGGTTATATGATGACGTCATGTGGTGAAGTCATGTGATCAAGTCATATTATCAGGACATATGATGACGTCATATGGTGAAGTCATGTGGTGAAGTCATGTGATCAAGTCATATGATCAGGACATATGATGACGTCATATGGTGAAGTCATGTGGTGAAGTCATGTGATCAAGTCATATTATCAGGACATATGATGACGTCATGTGGTGAAGTCATGTGGTGAGAGCATGTGTTGAGGTTATGTGATGACGTCATGTGGTGAAGTCATGTGATCAAGTCATATTATCAGGACATATGATGACGTCATGTGGTGAAGTCATGTGATCAAGTCATATTATCAGGACATATGATGACGTCATATGGTGAAGTCATGTGGTGAAGTCATGTGATCAAGTCATATGATCAGGACATATGATGACGTCATGTGGTGAAGTCATGTGATCAAGTCATATGATCAGGACATATGATGACGTCATGTGGTGAAGTCATGTGATCAAGTCATATTATCAGGACATATGATGACGTCATGTGGTGAAGTCATGTAATCAAGTCTTATGATCAGGACATATGATGACGTCATATGGTGAAGTCATGTGGTGAAGTCATGTGATCAAGTCATATGATCAGGACATATGATGACGTCATGTGGTGAAGTCATGTGGTGAGATCATGTGTTGAGGTTATGTGATGACGTCATGTGGTGAAGTCATGTGATCAAGTCATATTATCAGGACATATGATGACGTCATGTGGTGAAGTCATATGGTGAGATCATGTGGTGAGGTTATGTGATGACGTCATGTAGTGAAGTCATGTGATCAAGTCATATAATCAGGACATATGATGACGTCATGTAGTGAAATCATATGGTGAGTTCATGTGATAACTTCATGTGATGAAGTCACATGTCTAACTTCCTAATCTTCTTCCCTTATTAATAATTACTTATAGACAGCCTACTCAGTAGGTTAGGATTTGCGCATTAAAGCAGATCATGTTTCCTAAAGGATCACCCAGAAAGAAAAGCAATTAACGTGCAGAAGTAGCAAAAGGACCGTGGAGAGAATAAACAGTTAGAGTATCTCGAAACGGAAATGTAGGCTCGAAGGCCACTTTCAAGAAACTATGCCGAAAAAAAAGGAGGGAAAAAGAAAAGAGGTAACGCGAAGTTTGTCTGAAACGTGGCTCCACCTCTTTTACCAGCCAGTTCGCTTTGACTATAGCTGGGTGCTTTTCGTAAATGAGAGCAGCACCCATTGTCTTCTCGTCCGTGCTGTAAAGTGTGTCGCAGCGTCACGCCGGTGCAATCGCAGATTCCCCTTAATTGTCGCGCAAATTGCTCGCGAATGCAAATTACACGGGTGTACGCGATTAAAAACAGCTCGCCACTCCAAAAGAAATGGGTACACGCCCGCTAATAATAGTACTCTTTTCTTGCTTCTCTCGATGCACACTCTTTCGACGAACGATACGTTTATGGTACGAAAATATTGCTAAAAAGAAATTATGTTTATGTACGAAATTGTGTCGCGAAGGAAATTATGATCAGGTGAAACAGCTCGTTAATTAGTCTACATGTACTTTATTAATACCACAATAGTAATAAAATTCATTTGTTAAGATAATAATTCCTCTCGAAAAGGGTGATAAATTTCGGAATACAATTTGAACGGAATGCCGAGCACAGAGCAGAAAAACAGGCAGAACGAAAAAAATGGTGGAAATTAATTCGTCAGACTTCCGAAACTCGGGATTCTCGTGGCTCGAGCGAGACCTGTTTTGTCTACGTAATTAGGTCCGCGAGAAACAAACGCGCGGGGGAAGTCGTTGCGAGTTTGTAATTGTGTAAAAAGCCCGCCAGTTTCTCTTGGCAAACCGACACTTTTGGGACGGTGAAATTTTAACTCGTCATTTCCTATACCGACCGCCAATTACGACTGAAATCTCGTAAAAATTTTCCAACTTTCACTCGTGTAATATACGTACAATTATATAAAATCATGTAATTCATTCATAAGTATCTCGTAGTTCATTTACAATATATTGTATTGTTAAAAAATTCTCATGTTTAATTATGTTAATAACTAGCGAAATAAATACAGAATGTGAGACGAGAAAAAATAAACGTCGACAATTTTCCGAATGACCATAAAATCGACGTTCATTAAATCAGCGCAATTAAATTTGCGCCAGAAATGAATCCCGCCATTAAAGTCCGTTCTGTATTGCCGATATTATTACGTAGAAATAGCGTACGTCGACGTAGGAAAAAAGGGGAAGGTGGATGATCCGATGACCATTAACAGAATCTTCTCGGTCCATCTAAAATTCATGTTTCCATTACCAGTTTCGATGAGGTATATCGAGCGAGGAAAGAAGATAACCGAACGGAACGGAACGAGGTAACGAGGAAGATGGGACGGCTCGGTTCGCATATTTCATCGAACACGCGCACTAAAATTTATGTCCACGGTAGCGAGCCGTTTTATCAGGGAACGAAGAATCGCGCCGATGTTTTATTTCTTTTCACCGGGGTAGAAGAGGATGCACGCCTTCCGTTTGGTCGTTAACGCAGGGTGCGTCCGGCAAACGAGACTTTCGAACAAGGAAGTGTTTTAAAATAGAAATTGCTTTGCGAAGACTATGGTTAAATGTGGAGATGGATGTTCGGTAAAAAGTAGGTAGATGTTCTGTGAAGTTTATGTACGGACTGTTTTACCCCCGAATGTTTTCAATGACTCAACTTTTGCAATTCTAAAATTCTAAATATTTAATTTATTTCCTCAGATTCCTAAATCCCCAAATTCCTTCTGTAAGTCTATACGTGTTTAAATTTCCTCAAATTGCTACACCCTCAAATTTTTCCCTTCTGCAAATCTCAATGCTTCTAAAATTCTCCAACCACCAATTTCAAAATTTCTACCTCCCCAAACTTCCCCCTCTGCAAATCTGAATATTCCTAAAATTCTCCAACCCCTAATTTTAAAATTCCCAAACATCAACAACCCTAATTTAAATATTCCCAAATAGCTACGTCTACAAATCCCCAACTCTCCAAATACACAGCCCTAAATTTTCAAACCCACAAACTCTCCAAAAATCAACGAACAGATTTCCAACGGAACTAAAAGACCTCTAAAAATAAAAAACATGAAAAGTCTACAAAAAGCCTACAACGAGAAAAGTGCCGCAAAACGTTGATCGAGCAAGCCGAACAAATCGATACTCTTGAATGGCTAGAAATTGAGGGAAACAAAACGGCGCGGTCTCATTTACCGAAGCACGACGTTACAGTTTGAACAGCTAGGAAGAAGCCGGATGCGGTGCAGAGCCACAACATCCAGCTGGGACACGAGCGTATAGAAACGCGTAGGAATAAGGGAAGAGAGCGAGAGATACCGGTTTGGTAGCTCGGTTAACGCGGCTGGAGGCCGGCGGATTTATGTTCTATTCATTAGGTAGGGACGCAGCGACGCGACGCGTCGCGACGCGGCGTCAGGCCGCAAATGCACGGGGAGTCCGACGTGGCACGGCGTCCCATCGATCCCGGCGACTGCATCTGCCGTTGCACCGTGTTTACTATGCACTGAACTGCTGTTTGTTCGCAGCGCCGCGACGATACCTACCGTTACGTGGCGATACATTAATGACAGCCGGACAACGGACCCTTACTGGGCTAACACTAGATTTAGGATGACGGATTTTAAACTGGGAAGATTATTTAGGAGCTTTCTTGAGCTTTCTTGCTAACAGGAGAGATAGAGAATTGTGTAAGGCTTTATTGTAGGGAGCGTGGAATTACAATGTGAAGGATTAGGGCGTACGGAAATAGGACACATGGAATTTCTGCAGATGGAATTAGGGAACGTGGAAGTACGGCACGTGGAACTGGGGGAAGCGGAAAATAGGATGCGTGGAATTAGGGAACACGAGAGTGCGACGCGTGGAATTAGGGGACGTGAGAGTACGACGCGTGGAAGTAGGAGATGTGCGAATACGACGCGTGGAAATATGACGCATAGAAGTTCAACGCATAGAAATGGGACATGTGGGAGTTTTACGCGTAGAATTTGGGGAAATGGAAAATACGACGCATGGAATTAGGGGACATGAGAGTACGACGCGTGGAATTAGGGGACGTGAGAGTACGACGCGTGGAAGTAGGAGATGTGCGAATACGACGCGTGGAAATATGACGCATAGAAGTTCAACGCATAGAAATGGGACATGTGGGAGTTTTACGCGTGGAATTTGGGGAAATGGAAAATACGACGCATGGAATTAGGGGACATGAGAGTACGACGCGTGGAATTAGGGAACGTAAGAGTGCAACGCGTGGAATTAGGGAAATTGGAGAATACGACGCGTGGAATTAGGAAATGTGAGAGTATGACGCGTGAAAATACGGCGCGTGAAAGTTCAACGCGTGGAAATAGGATATATGGAATTTCTACGCGTGGAATTAGGAGACGTGAGAGTACGACGCGTGGAAATACGACGCGGAGAAATTCAACGCATAGAAATAGGACACGTGGAATTTCTACGCGTGGAATTTGGGGAAATGGAGAATACGACGCGTGGAATTAGGAGACGTGAGAGTACGATGCGTGGAATTAGGGAACGTGAGAGGGCAACGCGTGGAATTAGGGAAAGTGGAGAATATGACGCGTGGAATTAAGGAACGTGAGAGTACGACGCGTGGAATTAGGGGACGTGAGAGTACGACGCGTGAAATTAGGGAACGTGAGAGTACGACGCGTGGAATTAGGGAAAGTGGAGAATACGACGCGTGGAATTTGGGGACGTGAGACTACAACGCGTGGAAATAGGGGACGTGAGAGTACGACGCGTGGAATTAGGGAACGTGGAGACTACTACGCGTGGAATTAGGGGACGTGAGAGTACGACGCGTGGATTTAGGGAACGTGAGAGTGCAACGCGTGGAATTAGGGAACGTGGAAACTACAACGCGTGGAATTAGGGGACGTGAGAGTACGACGCGCGGAATTAGGGAACGTGAGAGTGCAACGCGTGGAATTAGGGAAAGTGGAGAATACGACGCGTGGAATTAGGGAAAGTGGAGAATACGACGCGTGGAATTAGTGGACGTGAGAGTACGACGCATGGAATTAGAAGATGTGAGAGTACAACGCGTGAAGATAACACCTCCTCAATATTACACAACACCAGAAAAGTATTAAAAATAATTACGATAAGTCTCCCAATGGAGCTAATTTCTCGATTATTATAAACACAAGAAAATCGTAGACACACGTTTGAATGGCCGGTTGATGCCGAAGCCGTTGAGCGCGTTTCCTGTCGGTGTCCCCGGTTGTGCACCGGATACCCGGTTAAATACTGGCGCGTACGGTGCATTCATTTGCCGCGTCGTCGAACGAAAGTACCATGATCGTGGAATACGTAGCGCGGAGCACGGTAGTGGGTCACACGCGTCCGGTCCCGTGTGCGGGCTACATCGACAAAGGACGAAGCTCGTCGGTTTGCGTGCACCACCGGCCAACGAGAAATCGTCCGAGCGGAATACACTCGAGCGAGATGCACGCGTTTCCATCGTAATTCAGCGAGAATGGCCGAGCCATCAAACGCGACGATACACTCTGCGGGTTGCCAGGGTTCCACTCCACACAACGCCAACGCGAAACAACCGGTTGCTTTGTACTTGCGTCGATAGCGTGCCAAATTTCCAAACGGTCCTTGCAACTTATCCGTCAACTTCCTGTCGTTGCTGTTGCGTTATTTCGAAAGAATAATGTACGCTGTAAAATGCGGAGCGTGGAAACTCGATGTGTGGAATTGGGGGATGTGAAAATACCACGCGATGAAATATGGGATATAAATATTGGGTTGTCTGCAAAAGTTCGTGCCGATTTTAAGAGGAATTGAAGCGCAGCTCATTTAAATTTGGAACACATTCATTAAATTATATAGATGCCATTCTGTTCTATAACCTTTCTCCATCTTTTATGCAACTTGAGAAGTCCTTCCAGAACGTCTCAGGCTTTTTGGTGAAAAATTATTCTAAATAAAATTTCATGCCGCTTACCGAAAATTGGGACGAAGTTTCCGGACAACCCAATACAATGAATAGAAATTTAATGCGTGGATATACAGCGCGTTGTAATTCAGGACGTGGAAATAAGGCACGTGGAAATAAGGCACGTGGAATTACAACGTGAAGAATTACAACGCGTGGAATTAGGGGATATGAGAATACGATGCGTGGAAATACGGCGCGGGGAAGTTCTACGCATGGAAATAGGATATGTGGAATTTCTACGCGTGGAATTAGGAGAAGTGAGAGTACGACGCGTGGAAATAGGGCGCGTGGAAATTCTACGCGTGGAAATAGGATACGTGGAATTTCTACGCGTGGAATTAGGAGAAGTGAGAGTACGACGCGTGGAAGTTCTACGCATGGAAATAGGATACGTGGAATTTCTACGCGTGGAATTAGGACAAGTGAGAGTACGACGCGTGGAAATAGGGCGCGTGGAAGTTCCACGCATGGAAATAGGATACGTGGAATTTCTACGCGTGAAATTGGGACAAGTGAAAGTACGACGCGTGGAAATAGGGCGCGTGGAAGTTCTACGCGTGGAAATAGGATACGTGGGAATTTTACGCGTGGAATTAGGAGAAGTGAGAGTACGACGCGTGGAAGTTCTCCGCATGGAAATAAGATACGTGGAATTTCTACGCGTGGAATTAGGAGAAGTGAGAGTACGACGCGTGGAAATAGGGCGCGTGGAAGTTCCACGCATGGAAATAGGATACGTGGAATTTCTACGCGTGGAATTAGGACAAGTGAAAGTACGACGCGTGGAAATAGGGCGCGTGGAAGTTCCACGCATGGAAATAGGATACGTGGAATTTCTACGCGTGGAATTAGGACAAGTGAAAGTACGACGCGTGGAAATAGGGCGCGTGGAAGTTCTACGCGTGGAAATAGGATACGTGGGAATTTTACGCGTGGAAATAGGACACGTGATATTTAGTGAAGTGCAAAATACGACGCATGGAATTAGAAAAAATGGAGAATACAATGCATGGAATTAGGAGACGTGAGAATACGACGCGTGATATTATAGATGCGTGAATTTATAGAACGTGGAATTACGACACGTGACAATATTAACGGAGTATTAAATAAGAAACGAAGCGAAATAGCACGACGTGGCACTGTGTAACGAAATAGGTCAAGGTTCAAGTACTTTAAGCAACAAGTACGAGCCTAAGTACTGAAGATACAGAATGCACCCAAAGATAGATGAATCTCTCGATAACCTAAATATCATCGCTTATTTTATATCCGATAAATTGAACCACTAATTATACTTTCTTATAAAGCACCATTTACAAGGTTAATTACCTCAATGGATAGAGCTTCCATTAATGATATTACATAGAATATTCTAGAGGATATTATCTTTTCATTTAATCTCGTCATTAACAAGAAATACTTCGCTTACCCGTTCCACGAACTTGCACAAAGAATCGCCATCCATTATCTAAAACCTACTTCTTCAACCTTTTATCTCCTGTCAAATGTTTCTTCATCAATTTCTTATGCATAATGTGGTCAAATGTTCTCATTATAATTCTTTCTAGTAAGTAATTAGATAGAAGAAACCGATTTCCAAGAGTTAATATTAATATTTCGAAACCGTAATTATTTACCGAGAATACTAAAATGTCACCAAAATTATATTATATATTGAACTTCCAATATGTATTGATTTTGAGAACCATGAGCATTGACAATAGATATGGTCCAAGATGTTGATAAGTTCGGAGACACAAAAATTAAAGATCCTCATCGGCAGAAGCGAATGAAAGTTCACGGCAGATTTTCAACCCAGATGGTCCGAGCGAATCGCAGCGGTTTCAGGACTATCTGGTCCTATTTTCGAGCAGGTTGTCGAAGAACAGTCCGACGAACTACGCCATTCGAAGCGTGTGTTATCGGGATATCGGATCACCCGATAGCGAGAAATCGATAGGTATTCTGCTCCCACCCCGCGTTTTCGAGGAACCGCATCACCGGCCCTCCTTCCATGAAGGGAAAAAGAAGTGGTCGGCATCGGCGAGTTTATTAAGATTTGCGAACTTTCCCTCTCGTAAATCTACCGGCTATGGCCACGGTCAAACGCTCGACATCGTATCAATCGAACAGGGTAGAATCTTCCGACAGAATTTTATCTACCTTTCAACTTTTCGAATTTTTTCCCCTCTCTTCGATGGAACTTTTACTGCAATGACAATTTGAAAAATGGGGGAGGAAGTTTTACTCTTCGTTTGCTTTTTATTTTGAACATGTTAGATGTAGAGACTCCTTTTAGATAATAAATCATGCGTTACATTTTCGAGCTCCGCATTGTTACGCGTAGGATTTCTACGCATCGTATTCTCATATTTCCTAATTCCACGCGTTGTATTTCCTTGCGCCATAATTCCTCGTGTTGTAATTCCACGCGCTGTAATTCCACGCTCTGAGCTTCAACGCGCTGTATATCCACGCATTAAATTTCTATAATCTATATTTCTACGCGTGGTATCTTCACATTTCATAATTCCACGCGTGGTACTCTCATATCTCCTAATTCCACGCGTGGAATTCTCACGTTCCCTAATTCCACGCGTGGTATTCTCACATCTCCTAATTCCACGCGTGGTATTTTCATATTCCCTAATTCCATGCGTGGTATTCTCACATCCCCTAATTCCACGCGTGGTACTCTCATATCTCCTAATTCCACGCGTGGAATTCTCACGTTCCCTAATTCCACGCGTGGTATTCTCACATCCCCTAATTCCACGCGTGGTATTCTCACATCCCCTAATTTCACGCGTGGAATTGTCACATTCCCTAATTCCACGCGTGGAATTCTCACATCCCATATTTCCACGCGTGGTATTCTCACATCCCCTAATTTCACGCGTGGTATTTTCACATCCCCTAATTCCACGCGTGGTATTCTCACATCCCCCAATTCCACGCGTGGTATTCTCACATCCCCCAATTCCACGCGTGGTATTCCTATATCCCCTAATTCCACGCGTGGTATTCTCACATCCTCTAATTCCACGCGTGGTATTTTCACATCCCCTAATTCCACGCGTGATATTCTGACATCCCCTAATTCCACGCGTGGAATTCTCACATCCCCTAATTCCACGCGTGGAATTCTCACATTTCCTAATTCCACGCGTGGAATTCTTACATCCCCTAATTCCACGCGTGGAATTCTCACATCCCCTAATTCCACGCGTGGAATTCTCACATTTCCTAATTCCACGCGTGGAATTCTTACATCCCCTAATTCCACGCGTGGTATTCTCACATCCCCTAATTCCACGCGTGGTATTCTCACATTCCCTAATTCCACGCGTCGTAATTTCCACTTTCCCAAATTCCACGCGTCACACTTTCGCGTTCCCCAATTCTACACGTCATACTCTCACGTCCCCTAATTCCACGCATTGAATTTCCACGCATCCTAATTCTACCCGCTGTAATTCTACGCGTCCCATTTTCCCTCCCTGAATTTCTACGCGCTGCATATCCACGCATTACCATGAATAATTTAATACCGCTCTCTGGTTAAATATTTGTCTTTGTATCGATCAAGGTAGAATTTTTTCAACGGCATTTCATTCACATTTCTAACTCGCTCAATTTTTAGTTTGATGATTCAAGAAATGAAAGAGCATGAGTTCCTGTGCTGTTTTTGTTTCGCAAGTACCCTTTTGATCGAACACGCTGTTAGACATAAAGAGCTTCTTTTTTAACGAGCAAACTGCCGTGGTCATACGATGAATAATTTAAGGCTGAAAGCTTTTCGAGCAAACATTCGACGCTAGGACGATTTAAAATTCCGATTGGACCCGTTCGATGCGCCTTCACTACGCCCCTGGGACAACATTATCGACAGATTTAATTATTAATGACAAGCTTATAAACTTAACTTAGGGATGGCGAACACTGTTCGTATCATTATAGCTCTATCAATAATTATTCAATCTATGAATTTGTAAATGGTATTATATGCAATTAAGCCCTTGTATTTGTCAGGTGTGTCATTTGGGACTAGATAATAATTGCTGTAATGTTGAAGCAGAGGAAGATTCAAATGTTATTTGTAGATTCAATTATGTTAGTTTCGTAGTTAGGTTGCTTGACCATACAAGTTATGGTTGCACTTAAAATTCAAGTTGAAGTGCATTAAAAAAGTTGAGTAAAATTTTTCACAGTTGAAGTATGAATGCGTCACCTGTGGAATGATATTGTGAGACAAAAGATGGATTGTATATAATAATATCGAGAAATGATTTTTAAAATAAAATTATAGAAGAGGTAAACGAAGTTGAAGAACAATTAAAATAACAATTTTGACTGATTTATGTTGAGAAAGAATTAATTTTATGAGGTTCACCCCTTGCGTCATCAGGTGCGTCAGTCAGAAACAGGTAATCACAGCTATAATATTTAACCAGACAAAGAAACTTAATATGTTATGTCAACTATGTATTCGGTAATCCCTGACTATGCAAATTATAGTTGGACTTCAAATTAAAGTGTATTAAAAATTCGAGTGAGGTTTGTTCAAGCGCGAGTGCGTCACGTGGGGTTCGATGACGCACTTGAGTTCTTGTCTCTCTCTTACACCACGTATACAGTCAAAAGAAGCTACTTTCGTAAATTGAATAAAATTCAAGTGTTGCAAAAATGAAATTTTTATAAATCAGTAATTTTCACCCCCGTATTGATTTTTATAGACAAAGTTAAAGAAAGTTAAATTACCGCATATTTAACAAAGTCGAATATTGCAAGATGCTTGACACAAATACTAATATAAAAATATCCGTAAATGACTACGTTAAATTTTCACGGACCTTCCCAAAGAACGTAGAAGCGAGCGAATCACGTAAACAAAGGGTGGAGGCGTCCAGCGGTCAATTTACAACGCGATTACACGAATCGGAGTAGCTCGTCGTCGAGATATTCCGATACACAACCGCGAAGGGCCTAATCCATAGAACCGCAATCCAGCGACGATAAATAGCCGTTTCACAGGGCGTAGGGATAACCATCTAAATACCCTATGCACCCCTCGGATCTCGATACTCCCAATGCGGCAACGATTAGCTGCCTACAAGCGTCCCTTGTGCCGCGTAACGAGATATAAACACCTTATGATTGCCCTTGGGGGATTTCGTAGCCCTAGCCAACGATAAAGCCTCGCCTATTTATTGGGAGGGGCTGCGAGACGGGGTGGAACGCGACCGAGACTCGTTACCAGAGACGAACAAGCACTCGGACGATTTAATGCGATCGTGTTCCTGTTCGATCCAATGAAATACACCCCTACGCGGTGGCCCAGCGCCAGACACCCCGGGCTAACGATTTTTAAATGTCTGTAATTCGGTTTTTATGGAGTCAAACAGTTTCGTGATTCACTCGGAGGTTTATTTCTAACGGGTCGAATGTTACTTGAAATTACACAGGGGATCTTTTAAGGGATTTTTTAGATAACTTGCAGGGCGTCAGATGAACTCTATGAATTCATAAGTAATCGATAAGATATCTAGGAAAAGGTTTTTGTGGATTCTTTTACTGGTTTTTGTTTATAGTACTGACTGGTGTAAATGAGTGGGTCTGAGCGATTATCTCGTTGAAAAAATATGTGAAACTTAGAATGTGATGTTTGACTTAATTGATAGTAACTGCATTTCTTTTGAACTCCTACTTCTTTTGATATCCAAGAAATGTGGTCAATGAACAGGTCTACTAACAGCAAGTTGATGGTCGCAGTGAAAATAGTACGTGGTCAGACACGTTATAATAGAGATTAGTCAATTTATGGTACGTGTAATTGTAGCATGTAGGAATATGATGTGTGGAATTAACTTGCGTTGAATTTCGGAGGGTGGAAATAGGACGCGTGGAATTAGAGTGCGTAGAAGTGTAACGCGTGTAAACAAGGAACGTGGTATAGTAATGTGTAGAACTTCAACGTGTGAAGATAGAGAATGTGATAGTGCGACGCATGGAATTGCTAAGCGTGAAATTACAGTGCGTGGAAATAACGGCGCGAGGAATTACAGCGCGTGGAACTATTGCAAGTAAAATTACAACGCGTTGGAATTTCGGCGCGTGAAACTAGGACGTGTGGAATTACGACGCGTAGAAATAACAGTGCGTGGAATTACAGCGCGTAGGACAAGGGCCCGTGGAATTCCAACGCGTGGAACTACGACGCGTGGAAATAACAGCGCGTGGAATTACAACTCGTGGAAATAGCGGCGCGAGGAATTACAGCGCGTGGAACTAGGGCGTGTGGAATTACGACGCGTAGAAATAACAGTGCGTGGAATTACAGCGCGTAGGACAAGGGCGCGTGGAATTCCAACGCGTGGAACTACGACGCGTGGAAATAACGGCGCGTGGAATTACAACTCGTGGAAATAGCGGTGCGAGGAATTACAGCGCGTGGAACTAGGGCGTGTGGAATTACGACGCGTAGAAATAACAGTGCGTGGAATTACAGCGCGTAGGACAAGGGCCCGTGGAATTCCAACGCGTGGAACTACGACGCGTGGAAATAACGGCGCGTGGAATTACAACTCGTGGAAATAGCGGCGCGAGGAATTACAGCGCGTGGAACTAGGGCGTGTGGAATTACGACGCGTAGAAATAACAGTGCGTGGAATTACAGCGCGTAGGACAAGGGCCCGTGGAATTCCAACGCGTGGAACTACGACGCGTGGAAATAACAGCGCGTGGAATTACAACTCGTGGAAATAGCGGCGCGAGGAATTACAGCGCGTGGAACTAGGGCGTGTGGAATTACGACGCGTAGAAATAACAGTGCGTGGAATTACAGCGCGTAGGACAAGGGCGCGTGGAATTCCAACGCGTGGAACTACGACGCGTGGAAATAACGGCGCGTGGAATTACAACTCGTGGAAATAGCGGTGCGAGGAATTACAGCGCGTGGAACTAGGGCGTGTGGAATTACGACGCGTAGAAATAACAGTGCGTGGAATTACAGCGCGTAGGACAAGGGCCCGTGGAATTCCAACGCGTGGAACTACGACGCGTGGAAATAACGGCGCGTGGAATTACAACTCGTGGAAATAGCGGCGCGAGGAATTACAGCGCGTGGAACTAGGGCGTGTGGAATTACGACGCGTAGAAATAACAGTGCGTGGAATTACAGCGCGTAGGACAAGGGCCCGTGGAATTCCAACGCGTGGAACTACGACGCGTGGAAATAACAGCGCGTGGAATTACAACTCGTGGAAATAGCGGCGCGAGGAATTACAGCGCGTGGAACTAGGGCGTGTGGAATTACGACGCGTAGAAATAACAGTGCGTGGAATTACAGCGCGTAGGACAAGGGCCCGTGGAATTCCAACGCGTGGAACTACGACGCGTGGAAATAACGGCGCGTGGAATTACAACTCGTGGAAATAGCGGCGCGAGGAATTACAGCGCGTGGAACTAGGGCGTGTGGAATTACGACGCGTAGAAATAACAGTGCGTGGAATTACAGCGCGTAGGACAAGGGCGCGTGGAATTCCAACGCGTGGAACTACGACGCGTGGAAATAACGGCGCGTGGAATTACAACTCGTGGAAATAGCGGCGCGAGGAATTACAGCGCGTGGAACTATTGCAAGTAAAATTACAACGCGTTGGAATTTCGGCGCGTGAAACTAGGACGTGTGGAATTACGACGTGTAGAAATAACGGCGCGTGAAATTGCGATACGTGGAAATAAGAAACGTGGAATTGCGACGCATAGAATTTCAACACATACTAATACAAATCATTATATAATATAAATTAAAGTAAAAGTAGAAATGTCGACAATACCTGAATATTTTGGAGTTTATGGTGAGCCATGCCCCATGGTACGCACCAAAAACCTATAGATCCATGGTTTCTCATTTAGCCAGAGCATTCGTCCGCCTACGGATTCAGCAATCGCATAATCTCTCGAATCGAACGTGGCGAACAAAGGCTAGCCCTAATCATTGATTTTCACGGTTCCAGAACGGCAGAAAATCGTTTACGAGCGAATCATATCTAAACACAACACAATGGGTATATGATCAACAATAGACCGTATTGTTTCCTCCGTCATCATCCGTTCCCCTGCCTTGCGATTCCATCATTGGAACTCTGGATACCGAAACACAAAGGGCATTTCCAATCACCGATACGCTGCTCGCGTCTTTCACCTCCTCTGTTTATCGTCTATGGTCTTTCTTCTCTTTTTTTTCTGTTTCACTTTTTTGCATTCTCAGCTGACGCGAAACTCGCAGCCCCGCACAATAGTTGGATAATCTCCGCTGATGTCGAGGGTGAAAGTACGTCGATGACGGTGACAGTACGGGGTGCAGAAGGTCCTGCCAGATATATCTTCACTTTTTCGTGAGATATTTTACGCGGGGTGCGCGAAACACTTGATAGGCATTTTATTTACATTGGGGTGTTATGGGGTACGCATACGCCCGGCTAGTATGATAGAGTGCCGTTTGTAAATTTCGCTCTTTTATTTTATGTATTTATATTTCATGTGATATTTTCGCTCTTTGCATGTATTTGAACATTTTATATTTTTCATATGTATGAAATATAATATTGAAAATTTTAATTACAGCTCTGCTTGAAAATTTGATATTTTAATTATGCATCCACTAGGGAATTTAATATTTTTAATTACATCAAACCTGAGAATAGTGCGCTGACATTTCCTTGCTGTTAAAACAAGGATTAAACAAAAGTTGGAGTTCAATTACAATAATTATATTTGATACTGATCATGTTTCAATTGTATAATACGTCGCGTTCTAAATAGTCGATAAAATTGTGAATGATTAATATACCAACCCGGTTACTGCTTCAGTCAACTTCACATTACAAACCTAGTGAACATTCAGTCGATGTTCGACCCCGTACATATGTTACCGTGAAAGAGCGAAATTGGAGAATGTCACCGGTGAATGTCGACATATACCAAATACGTCGGTGAAACACCGAATATTTTATTATATTCTTGTAGATTCGGACCCTCACCGGTGTACGTCGACAATCACAGATATGCTCTGGTGGAGGTCCAAAAGAGAGGAGCCGACAAAGAAGCGACTGGCTCTCTCCCGCCAAATCCTGTGTTCTGCTGGGAGTCAGTCAGCTTTGTCAATCTTATGCAAGCTTTGATAATGCGAGCAACGTTTTCTTCATTTTTTTTTCCAATACCGTAATTTATACTGAATGGATACTGCAGTAAATTGTGATCTTCTTCTTGAAAAGTTAAATGCATTAATTGCGGGTAAACGAGAAGACAATTGTTTTTGTTTTTCTCAAGAAAAGTACTCTAAAATACTTTCTGAAGTGGTTTCTGCTAAAACTAAGTGCAACACACCTTTGGATTACAGACGATTAAAACGTTTAGACGTTTTAAAAATGAACGATGAAAGGTAATTAATTGTACCATTAAAATCAGGGGAAACGAATATACAGTATTATGTTACCAATGAAGAATTGTTCAGTATACTATATGAAACTCACGCCAGAATAAGCCACGGAGGAAGAACACGTATGCTTAGAATGTACTATGTGTTTTAAATTCTTGGTCTCTCCTCTCAGAAAGAGAGGCGAAAAAGTTACGTCACCCTTGTGACGTTTTACAGCGACTGAATTACGGAGAAGAAAATATAAATCTCCGACATGTTCAATATTCACCATTAGTGCATGGTGAATGTCGACGTTTACCGGTGTAAGTCAGAAATAAGGATATTTAGCAAATATTTCGGACATACACCAAGCGACTATGTGAATGTTGACATTCACCGGTGAATGTCGACATTCTCCAGATTTCGGTCTTCCACGGTAACACATATATCCGAAAAGTTCCTCAAACCGTTCAAACAATTACCGTTGTAGCATATAGCACACTGCAATTAAGTGAAAACAGTCGCGTTTAATACGGCGATAAAAACCTTCGATGGCGTTCCCGGGTCCCCAGGGACCGGTCTCGCTTGTTACCAAAATAATTGCTTCCCAGTAAAATATTTCTCTCGGTCGTGCGATTTATTGAAGTAGAAAAAAACCGCGTTGCTTCTTCGCGGAAACGGAAACGCGCGAATCCTCTTCATCCCCCTTAAACCGAACGACCCGTGTTTCCTCGTAAAAATGTCGCCCGCCATAGAACCTTCTATGTATATCAAACCGCGCGAAAATTTACGCGCTATTCGCTGGCGCGACAAAATTTTTAATGAATTTGATCCTTTCGTTAAAAAGCGGATGAACGGAAGCGCGCCAACAACGAGGTTACGCGTTCGCGAGATTTATTCTAGCGAGTATTGTGCATTGTGAAAGAAACGATTGTTGCGTTGTTTTGCAGGAAGAAAACATTGTTTTGTGGTTCTCGGAAGATCGAACAATTTATGGGGTTTGAGTGTTCTGATGGAATAATTTTATTTGTATTTTCGTGAGTTGTAATTTTACGCATGGTAATTCAATGCATCGTTACTTCCACGCGCTGTAATTTCAAGCGTGGTAATTTCACGCACCGTTACTTCCACGCGTGATAATTCCACGCACCGTTATTTCCACGCGTTGTAATTTCACGTACCATAGTTCCATGCGCTGTAATTCCACGCGTTGTAATTCCACGCACTTTAATTTCAATGCGTTGTAATTCCACGCGCCGTTACTTCCACGCGCTGTAATTTCACGCGTGGTAATTTCACGCACCGTTACTTCCACGCGTGATAATTCCACGCACCATTATTTCCACGCGTTGTAATTTCACGTACCATAGTTCCATGCGCTGTAATTCCACGCGTTGTAATTCCACGCACTTTAATTTCAATGCGTTGTAATTCCACGCGCCGTTACTTCCACGCGCTGTAATTTCACGCGTGGTAATTTCACGCACCGTTACTTCCACGCGTGATAATTCCACGCACCATTATTTCCACGCGTTGTAATTTCACGTACCATAGTTCCATGCGCTGTAATTCCAGGCGTTATAATTCCACGCACCTTAATTTCAATGCCTTGTAATTCCACGCGCCGTTACTTCCACACGCTGTAATTTCACGCGTGGTAATTTCACGCACCGTTACTTCCACGCGTGATAATTCCACGCACCGTTACTTCCACGCGTTGTAATTTCACGTACCATAGTTCCATGCGTTGTAATTCCACGCGTTGTAATTTCACGCGTAATTTCTGACGCGATATCTCCATGCCACATACTAACACTCACCATATCTCCACACATCAAGAAATATTTATATACACACCATCCCATAGAAGTTAAACTCCAAAACAAAATAACTACCTAACAAATAACTAGCAAATCTGTCTAACAAACAATAAACCCCAATAAACCCTCACTTATTTAAGCAAATGAAATGCACAGATAACGATGGTTGAAATTTAATTGTGCTTGAAATACCGTGGAAAGAATGGAAAGTACAGAGAGCCACTCGTCGTTCTCTTCCTTTGGCCAGGCAAGTGTCTACGACGATAAATACTCGTAAGTCTCTTTTTTCGTCGCGTTAAAAAGGTCGATTCCTTTGTCGATTACCATTGAAGCAACAACTTTGAAGAGCGAACACATACGCTTCGAAGATCGTGGTGCTGGTAAACGGTCGAAACGTTAGTTGTTACTCGTTTGGCCTTCAAAACGAGCGCCAGGCTCAGACGGAGCCTTTGTTTCCCGTTTTCACGGGGATGAAGTTCGAAAGCCGCTGGTTTCATTGTTCCAGTCGGTCTGGAAAGAAAGGCGAGACGCAAAGATTCCGCAATTAAAACGACGGCCCGTTATGAGCCCTTGAATTATACAGAAATTATTGTATTGTTTCAAATTGGACCGATGAATGATTCGTGATTACAAGTTGCAAAACAATGTAGGATTGTTAGGGTGTATGGGAGCCTCATTGTCGGGCAATTATCGAGTGTTAATTCTTGCGGTTGTGGGGAAAGGGTTGGGGAAGTGGGGGTGGGATTTGGAGTTGGGGCTGAGGGATTATAAGGAGGGTGTGGTTTGAGGGATTTTGGGTTTATTAGGAGGATTAAGTTACCAAAGTTCCAAATTTTCAAAATTTCCAAATTCTCAAATTGTCAAATTCTCAAGGTTTCGAATTCTCAAATTTCCACATTTTCAAATTTCCAAATTCTCGAAATTCCAAATTCTCAAATTTCCAAATTCTCAAAATTTCAATTTCTCAAATTACCAAATTTTCAAATTTCCAAATTCTCAAAATTCCAATTCCTCAAATTTCCAAATTTTCAAATTTCCAAATTCTCAAAACTCCAATTTTTCAAATTTCCAAATTTTCAAATTTCCAAATTCTCAAAATTCCAAATTCTTAAATTTCCAATTTCTCACAATTCCAATTTTTCAAGTTTCCAACTTCTCAAATTTCCAACTTCTCAAAATTCCAATTTCTCAAATTTCCAAATTCTCAAGTTTCCAAATTTTCAAATTTCCAATTTCTCAAATTTCCAAATTCTCAGATTTCCAAATTCTCAAATTTCCAAATTCTCAAAATTCCAATTTCTCAAATTACCAAATTTTCAAATTTCCAAATTCTCAAAATTCCAATTTCTCGAATTTCCAAATTTTCAAATTTCCAAATTCTCAAATTTCCAAATTCTCAAAATTCCAATTTCTCAAATTTCCAATTTCTCAAATTTCCAAATTCTCAGATTTCCAAATTCTCAAATTTCCAAATTTTCAAATTTCCAAATTCTCAAATTTCCAACTTCTCAAAATTCCAATTTCTCAAATTTCCAAATTTTCAAATTACCAAATTCTCAAAATTTCCAAATTCCCAATATCCCAATCTCTAAAAACTTCCAAATTCTCAACCCCCTAAAGAGCAACCACCAAATGCCCCACACAACCTAACCTCACACCCACGATAAATAAGTAAACGCTGAAACGAGCATTCAAGTACTTATTTGTAAGTAGATCGAATAAAGGCGAACGAGAAAGCAAGAGTCAGAAGAGTCCCGTTCTCCATCTCGGATAGCAGAGGGTTAAGGAAACGTTTTCCGAGTTCCTCGAGTTTCCAACATATTTCAGGATCGTCGACCACCACGAAGGAACCGTACCATTAACCGAGAGATTCAATTATCCCGACAGGATATCCCCCGATAATCGAGCTCTCACCGTCGCGTCGGTCGAGCGTTTTATTAGCGAGCTTCTCGCTCGTTGCGATCGAGAATAGTTCCCGTTTCGAGGCTGGTTGATAAGATAACAGCGAAACGGCTAGGGTGAAATTCTTGCGACACCATCCACGCGTCCTAATGCATATTTCAATGCCTGCAATTACTGGCAAGTTTATACCGTTAAGTTAAACGCGAACTTCTTCTCGTGCTTGGATTTCCATTGATATCGTTTCTGATACTTTTGGTGTGAATTTTATTTCTGTACATTATTCTATGTCGTTCTACGTCATTCTTTATTAATGTATATCATTGTGTGTCATTCTACTTTGATTTGCATCATTCTACCTCATTATTTTACCTCATTATTCTACATTATTATATATCATCTCTATTAATGTACATCATTGTGTGTCATTCTACATTGATTTGCATCATTCTGTCTCATCATTCTGCCTCATCATTCTATCTCATTATTGTACCTCATTATTGTGCCTCATCATTGTACCTCAACATTCTGCCTCATCAATCTATCTCATTATTCTACCTCATTATTGTGCCTCATCATTGTACCTCAACATTCTGCCTCATCATTCTACCTCATCATTCTGCCTCATAATTCTATTTCATTATCCTACCTCATTATTATGCCTCATCATTGTACCTCAACATTCTGCCTCATCATTCTACCTCATCATTGTACCTCAACATTCTGCCTCATCATTCTACCTCATCATTGTGTCTCTTCATTGTACCTGATCATTCTACCTGATCATTCTGCCACATTATTGTACCTGATCATTCTGCCTCATCATTCTATCTCATCATTCTGCCTCATCATTCTGACTTATCGTTCTACCTGATCATTCTGCCTCATCATTGTAGCTGATCAATCTGCCTCATCATTCTACATCATTCTGTATGAACATCATTCTACATCATTTTACATGATTCTTTATAAATGTACATTATTCTACATCATTCTATACGAACATCATTCTACATCATTTTATATGATTCTTTATAAATGTACATTATTCTACATCGTTCTATACGAACATCATTCTACATCATTTTATATGATTCTTTATAAATATACATTATTCTACATCACTTTATATGAACATCATTCTACATCATTTTACATGATTCTTTATAAATGTACATTATTCTACATTATTTTATATGAACATCATTCTACATCATTTTACATGATTCTTTATAAATGTACATTGTTCTACATCACTTTATATGAACATCATTCTACATCATTTTACTTGATTCTTTGTAAATGTACATTATTCTACATTATTTTATATGAACATCATTCTACATCACTTTATATGATTCTTTATAAATGTACATTATTTTACATCATTCTGTATGAACATCATTCTACATCATTTTACATGATTCTTTATAAATGTACATTATTCTACATCATTCTATATGAACATCATTCTACACCATTTAACGTTATGTGTATTTGTGACGTTATACCACTATGCCGTACATAATGGAACTCCATTTGACCACAGTAATAACTTCATTTCCGAGATGAAACACTTAACAATTTTTGCAGCTCTCGGTTACGGCGCAACGCCCTGATTTACGATTACTATTTCCGCCACGGCGTTTGTAAAATCCGCGCGAACCACTTTCGCCCCCGTGTCGACATTGTTTATTGTTCGGCGCGACCTCTCGCATAGACAACGCGATTAATTTTTGTTACGCCCCGTGACCATAAATTTTTTCCCTCTGATTCGTCGCACATTTTTTTTCCGCGCGGTATTCCGCGGATTTTGTTAGCCGACGACATTTATTTTAGCGCGCTAAAAACTGCTTGATATTCGATTACCTGAAATTTCGTTGTTAATAATTGAAACATTCGGTCGACGATTATTTTTATTATATCGGTCGCGGTCGAGTAAAACGGGGATAGTCTTGCAAATTTAATAGAAATCAATTTGTGGTTGTAAAATTTTTATGAAATTGTTCAGTTCGATTTACCGGGATTCGAATATACTTTTGCAGAATTATTGCTGTATCTTACATTCTAAGTCAAAGTATGTCAAAGTATACGGTCTGGTACACTCTGAAGCGCTCTGATTGGTACGCGTGGAATTACCACGCGGTGGATTATTACACGTTGGATTATTACGCGATGGTTAGCTACGCGTTAGATTCCTATGCGTAGAATTACCACGCGTTGGATTACTACGCGTTGGATTACTACGCGTTGAATATCCACGCGCTGAATTACTACGCGTTGGATATCCACATGCTGGATTAGTACGCGTTGGATATCTACGCGTTGGATTACTACGCGTTGAATATCCACGCGCTGGATTACTACGCGTTGAATATCCACGCGCTGGATTACTACGCGTTGGATATCTACGCGTTGGACTACTATGCGTAGGATTTCCGCGCGTTGCATTACTACGCGTAGAATTAGCATGCGTTGCATTACTAAGTGTTAGATTACTACGCGTTGAATATTCACGCGCTGGATTACTACGCGTTGGATATCCACACCCTGGATTACTTCGCGTGGGATTACTAAGCGTTGGATTACTACGCGTAGAATTAGCACGCGTTGCATTACTAACCGTTAGATTTCTACGCGTTGGATATCCACACCCTGGATTACTACGCGTTGGATATCTACACGCTCGATTACTACGCGTTGGATATCCATACGCTTTTCAGTGCAAAGGGTTAATATGCCTAATTTAATAATTCAAGCTTCTAAATCTCCAGTATCCAATACTAGTAGGTAGTAGGTTCCAACAAAATAATTGCCTTCGTACAATTCCATTACAATAATTCCCCCAATCCACCACGAGCTTTCCTCATTGATCGATGTTCGAAGTCGCAAGTTGGGCAAAAGCCCGAAACTCATCAGAGTTATCCTTTTCTGCCTAATTCTCAGGAAACGAGTCTGTTAGAAACGTGGGCAGATCCTTATTCCCCGCACGCTTAACCCTTCTCCGATCGATCGGTCCCGGAGCGGGTAAAAAGGAGATAAAAGAAGAAGCAGATAGAGAGCAGGAAATAGAGAGAAGGAAAAGGGGGGACGTTTAGGGAGACAGCTGGTGGGGTGGTAAGAAACGACAGCGGGTTTCGAAGGATTCGAAGACGAAGAAGAAGAGGGCGAAAGGAGGATGTGCTGTCGTTCTGAAAGGATAGATTGTTAAGCTACGGCTGAATGGGAACGTCTCCTTTTTACCTCTCGTTCGGTCTTTTCTTTCGCTCGTCTCGGAGCCGACTTTTCGATTTTCTACGTCGTCGCGAAGAAAGGATATTGTTCGACCGACAGGAGCAAGCTGAAGACAAGCTACGAAAGGGAGAAGACTGCTGCTGTTACTATGAGGATTTTTCATCAGCGTTTGCTCAGCCAAAGTGCTGATTAACGGGAACGGCGTCGATGAAATTGTTTCCTGCTTCCTGGGGCTTCCAGGAAACGCAGCCACCAAAGGGGAATCCTCAATCACGCGGAACCCTCTATTGTCTGATACCATACACGGCTCGTTTCTGGAACTTCTTAACTGAGTATGCAATTAGTTTTTACGCTAATTGGAAGCTAATTCTGCGGTACATACTTTCTTTTCTATATTTACAACGAAATTTTTGAAGGTTTTTGAAAGTTTAAGATTGAAACAAAAATTTGCAATTAATAAAAAACAGAGGTAAACTTGGATTTGGCTTCGAATTACATTTGCGTCCATTTTGAAAAAGAAGGAATTTGAAATAAGAAATATTCGGTTAGCGTTAAAATATTGATTCGATAAAATAGATAATTAATTTAATGGAAGTTGAGCTGGTCGAATCTCGCTCCGACTTTTTGGAGTATTTTCAGGAAAGATGGCACCGATTCCACGGTATTTACCCTGGAAAAGTCAGCAAAACTCTGAAAAAGTTTCTATAGCCACTCCGCGAGCTTGGTTTCTTTCCGACTGCATCCACGGCTCTCCGCGGAAATAGCATTCGCATCGATAACAATGAAGAAGAAAAAGAGAGCGAACTCCGTTAACGAACGATATAAAAACATTTATTACAACTCATGGCAACTGACGGCAAGAGTGGACGGATCAAAGAAAATCCTCCGGCGCTCTTTACCCTCGAGTGGCGCCTTTTTTATTTCGTTATCGATGCAAAACGCATAAACAAACGTAGTCTGAGGAGCTTTTGTGCCCGCGACGCGACACGCTGTAATTTCACTACGAATGGTTCGTTAATTTTCGCTCCAGACTCGATAACCAATCTTCGCACTGTTTGTCCCGACTGTGTGTAATCTCCTTTCGTATCGATACGGTTTATTGGAACGCTTCCTCGTTCGCAATTAAATCGTTACTGTCGCGAGTCTTGAATCATCTTCTAGAATTGCTAATTTCTTCGTTAGAGGTACGACTATGATGATGAAAGGTAAAAATGAACTATTTTGATGAAAGGTAAAAATGAACTATGATGATGAAAGGTAAAAATGAACTATATTGATGAAAGGTAAAAATGAACTATGTTGATGAAAGGTAAAAATGAACTATGATGATGAAAGGAAAAAATGAACTATGATGATGAAAGGTAAAAATGAACTATGTTGATGAAAGGTAAAAATGAACTATGCTGATGAAACATAAAAATGAACTATGTTGATGAAAGGTAAAAATGAACTATGTTGATGAAAGGTAAAAATGAACTATGATGATGAAAGGAAAAAATGAACTATGATGATGAAAGGTAAAAATGAACTATGATGACGAAAAGTAAAAATGAACTATGTTGATGAAAGGTAAAAATGAACTATGTTGATGAAACATAAAAATGAACTATGTTGATGAAAGGTAAAAATGAACTATGATGATGAAACATAAAAATGAACTATGTTTATGAAAGGTAAAAATGAACTATGTTGATGAAAGGTAAAAATGAACTATGTTTATGAAAGGTAAAAATGAACTATGTTGATGAAAGGTAAAAATGAACTATGTTGATGAAAGGTAAAAATGAACTATGCTGATGAAACATAAAAATGAACTATGTTGATGAAACATAAAAATGAACTATGATGCTAGAAGGTAAAAATGAACTATGATGATGAAACATAAAAATGAACTAAGTTGATAAAAGGTAAAAATGAACTACGTTGACGCAAGATAAAAATGAACTATGTTGATGAAAGGTAAAAGTGAGCTATGATGATGAAACATAAAAATGAACTATGATGCTAAAAGGTAAAAATGAACTATGATGCTGAAACATAAAAATGAACTATGTTGATAATGAACTATGTAAGGCAAAGGATAATGATGATGATGATTAGTGTTATGGGCATCGACTGCCATGGTCATTAGCCCAAAAGGCAAAGGATTGAAGTATTACTGTATCATCTTTTATGAAATTCGGTATTTCATTGAACACGAATTAGATATTTTTACTGGTAAGACCAGAAATTTGTTGAGCGAAAAAAGCGTAGGACCGGAATCGATAAATACTGACGAAAAGTAAGGAAGGAAACGAATGGCGGTCGATGCAAGAAAACGACGACGGCCATTTCTCAGCTCGAAATCCGACGCGATAATTCAGCCGCTCGGGGAATTAGCCTTAAGAAGTTTCCCGCATTTCGTGACACGCGCAGATAAGTTGGTGTTTTTGGTAAGAACCGAAGAAAAATGTGATAGAGAAATCCATTTCGTCTGGAAACTATCAATAACTAGGATCAAACGCGTTGACGGCTACAGATATATGTTTCCTCTCTCATTTTCATGTGGTGTTCACATTTAAATTGGGGTTTCTATTTAAACACTTAAAATTGAATTGAAAATTTGTACAAAATATTGCTAATAATTGTAGTAACACATTTTCTTTACGTTTAAACTTCATGATTTCTTAAATTCATTATATAAATTCTTTCCTAAAATTGTTCAACAAGTTCATTATCTGACATTATAGTAACACATTTTGCTTTTTCTTCATGTCTGAAGTACGTCAAGGAATAATGAACTTTGTACTGAATTATTCTCATAAAATTAGGTAATAAAAAATTATTCCAACAAAATTGTGATGCAGTTATTCTAATATAGTTAGTAGGGAATACAGAATTGTACCTGCACGATCAAACAACATGGAATTATTTTTACAAGCTAGTAAAATTATTTACATAAAATTAGCTGAATAATTACAAAATTCCGTCATAATTATCTAATACAAAACTGCGATGTAGCGTCCAAGTAATGAAAGAACAAAAGTCGAGTGAAATATAAAAAAAGATAGTTATCGATTCAGAATAAACGTCCCCGATAAATTGTGGGTTTTTTTAGTAACGTCCAGCCGTAAATTGAAAATTCGTAGGCTCTTTAACGAACGAGCGTTGTTGTCGATTACGAGATACCAGGAAACGAATGTCTGACCGAGTGGGAATAATCGAGTGCCGTACCGCTCTCGTCCGTTGACGCGGCCGAATCGCGGCCATTAATGGCCGCATTGGCACGCAAAATTAAAAGTGCCGTGCCAATTGAACTATGCAACGTACACGTGCTGGATATTTCAACCACGAGTGGAAACGGTTCTCGTTTGTCGACCCATCGACTGGCTCGATGTATCGACGGGTCGCATCTGGGATAGATAGAGGATCGACCTTTGTCGAGGGTGCAATTCGAATGTAACTTCGAAAGTGCTCCGGGAATATCGTATCGAATTTTTTTGGAACTCGATGCCACTCGAAATTGCTCTCCTTTCTAGACTCTGCCAAGACGAACGTTTCTACTTCGATTGCTAGAAATATTCTCTTCTTGATGCTTTTGGAAATGTTTTTGTAGATATTTTTCTGGAGGCGAAGAGAATTTTGGGTCACTGTATGTTGAGGTAATTTTGCATTCTCAAATTTTTATATTTTATGTACTTTTTCAAGTCTCTATATGTAATTTTATTGGGGTATCTTTATTGGTAGGTCTCAATTTCTTGGGTTCCTTACTATATACATTCCTATATTGCATTTAAATGTACATAGTACTAGTTAAGTATATATTTATGCAAGTGGTATTGTACTTAAATATACATTCCTATATTGCGCTTAAATATACATAGTACTATTTAAGTATATATTTACGCAAGTGGTATTCTACTCAAATATACATTTGCACTAATATCATATTGCATTACATATACAGTCAGTGTAAAAAGTATTCGTACAGTAATTATTTCAACAAAAATGTTGTGAAACGTCATTTATTAACAAAATTTTAACAAATAAAAAATACATACATATTCTTAGACGTCTATGTATTCTATGTAAGAATGTGTATGTATTTTTTATTTCTTCAAATTTTGTTAATAAATGACGTTTCACAACATTTTTGTTGAAATCAATTACTGTACGAATACTTTTTACACTGACTGTATATTTATCACATTATAACAATTCTAGAACTCAAATCCATGTACCTTCCCAGAATCAGTAATCCAAACGAATACATTTAAAAATGCAATCCCATGAGTTCTTCTCGTTATTCGTTTCGCTTTGTTGTTTCACCGTCGAAATAGGGCTGCAGGGACCCGTATAACGCGGATATCAGCTATTTCGCGAGGGCTCTTCTAGTTTGATTGCGTGTGTCGACCGTGCTCGTTGTAAATCTCATAAATCTTTCATCAAAGCGATCGGAACGACGTGTCTGAGAGCGTTCTTCCGTTAACGACCGAGCGTGTCAGCTTGCTGATATTTCGGTAAGCAAGCAGGACTCCGGTGATATACGACGAGCAACGGGAGGTGCGTTGCTGAAATTCCGACGGTGGAACCGTTAACGATCCCCAACGACCAGTCGGAAGCCCGGCTGCCGATGAATCAACGCTCGTTCGCTCGTCGGATAAATTTCTTCTTCCTTCTTTTTTGATGACGGACCGTCAGTTTCGGGCAAACATGTTTTTCACTTCGGGATCTTTGGTTGTTTTGACTCCTGATGTTCACTTCTGTAATTTATCGATGATTTAAGGTGAAATTTCTTCTTTTGGAGTTTGAGAATTTATTGTTTAGGAGTTGTGCAATTTTTTTGGGGGATTTTGATATTTGGTAGTTCGGTTCCTGGGGGATTTTGGAATAGGATGAATGGGAAATTTGTATATTTGGGATTTGGGAATTTAGACCCTAGGGGATTTTGCAAATTTGGGATTTGGTAATTCGATTCTTAGGGGATTTTGGAATAGGATGAATGGGGAATTTGTATATTTGGGATTTGGGAATTTGGACCTTAGGGTATTTTGCAAATTTGGATATTTGGAACTTGGTCATTTGAACTCTAGGGAATTTTGGAATTCGGTAATTTGGACTCTAGGAAATTTTGGAATTGGGTAATAGGGGCCCTAGGGAGTTTTGGAATTTTGGTAATTTGGGCCCAAGGAAATTTTGGAATTTGGTAATTTGGACCCTCGGGAATTTTGGAATTCGGTAATTTGGAACCTAGGAAATTTTGGAATTGGGTAATAGGGGCCCTAGGTAATTTTGGAATTTGGTAATTTGGACCTTAAGAAATTTTGGAATTTGGTAATTTGGACCCTAGGAAATTTTGGAATTCGGTAATTTGGAATCTAAGAAATTTTGGAATTGGGTAATAGGGGCCCTAGGTAATTTTGGAATTTGGTAATTTGCGTCCAAGGGAATTTTGGAATTTGGTAATTTGGACCCTAGGAAATTTTGGAATTCGGTAATTTGGACTCTAGGAAATTTTGGAATTGGGTAACAGGGGCCCTAGGGAATTTCGGAATTTGGTAATTTGAACGCCAGGGAGTTTTGGAATTTAGTAATTTGGACCCTCGGGAATTTGGTAATTTGGACCCTCGGGAATTTTGGAATTTAGTAATTTGGACCCTCGGGAATTTTGGAATTCGGTAATTTGGACCTTAGGGAATTTTGGAAGTCGGTAATTTGGACCCTCGGAAATTTTGGAATTGGGTAATAGGGGCCCTAGGGAATTTCAGAATTTGGTAATTTGGTCCCTATGGAATTTTGGGATTTGATAATTTGAACTCTATGGAATTTTGGAATTTAGTAATTTGGATCCTTGAGAATTTGAATTTAGTACTTTGGGCCCTAGAGAATTTTCAAATTTGGTAATATAGACCCTAGAGAATTTTGGGATCTTGTAATTTAGAGCATAGGAAATTTTTGAATTTGGTCAATTGCGTATTTAAATATTTGAGATTCCATAATCTGGAGCCTAGGGAATTTATTCAATATCATCCCTAAGTGAATCAAAATTAAAATAAATTACTAAAAGGTGTAATTGTAAGGTAAATACTAGTAAGTCAACAGGTAAAGTGGTCACAAGAACAACATTATTGATCCTACAACTATATCCTCAAACGGGACAAAGCTTAAATTAAAATTTCTCTAATTACAAAAAAAATAAGATCTAACATAACATTACTCAATATAAATTGCATATAATTCCATAAGTATTACTTGGTCAGCAAGTGTGGTCAGAAGTACAAGAGTCAATCCGATAAACGCATAGATGGTCCCCAAGCGGGGCAAAAGGATGTCGGTTGGCTGTGCGGAATCTCGAGACGAGATAAATGAAATTCATAAGACGGCTGGTATCCTTGAGACGGGACTTTCCCCGTCTGGGGGTGCAATAGTTTGGCGCGAAGTCGGGGGTAAAACGTGGCGCTCCGAGGGTTCAGGTGGGGTCACGGGGGCTCGTGCAACAAGTGATGTTATTAGGTTGCCGGTGGAGGGTGAAAAGGGGGCTCCGCGAACGGCGAATCATAATGCATAACTCTTGCCCGTCCTTGTCTTACCCCTCCGGCTCGGCTATTCAACTTGCGGGGCTTGCTGTCGACGCTCGACCGAGATTTCTACGGAAGTCCTCGATCGATTACTATGCCCTCGCTGCTTTATACGCCCGCAGCTCTTTCGACTTTCTTTCCTTTCTTCGATTCCTTTTTACCACTCTCTTCGCGAGCGTAAACGGACGGGGAAATAAATTAACGATAAACATGGATTTACTCTGTGTTTTATTTTGTGGAGTTTGATCATGATGTTTACGTAAACTTCTTTTGTATAGAAAGATTATTTATTGGGTGTTATTGATTTGTTATAGCGAATTTGATGTAAAAATTATTTAAGCATATGTGAATTTAATGTGCAAATTATTTAAGCATGTGTGAATTTAATACAAAAATTATTTAAGCATATGTGAATTCAATATAAAAATTATTTAAGCATATGTGAATTTAATACAGAAATTATATAAGCATGTGTGAAGTTAATAGGAAAATTACATATGTATAAGCATATGTGAATTTAATACAAAAATTATTTAAGCATATGTGGATTCAATATAAAAATTATTTAAGCATATGTGAATTTAGTAGAAAAATTATATAAGCATATGTGAATTTAATACAAAAATTACATATGTATAACCATATGTGAATTCAATACAAAAATTATTTAAGCATATGTGAATTTAATACAGAAGTTATATAAGCATGTGTGAATTTAATACAAAAATTACATATGTATAAGCATATGTGAATTCAATACAAAAATTATTTAAGCATATGTGAATTCAATACAGAAGTTATATAAGCATATGTGAATTTAATACAAAAATTACACATGTATAAGCATATGTGAATTCAATACAAAAATTATTTAAGCATGTGAACTTAATAAAAAAATTATATAAGCATATGTGAATTCAATACAAAAATTATTTAAGCATATGTGCATTTAATATAAAAATTATTTAAGCATATGTGAATGGGTGTACACGTTATTTACACATATATGAATTAGTACAAAAATTATTTACGTACGTGCATGTTAGTATAACCATTATTTACCTACACGTAAATTAATACAGACATTATTTATGTATAAGCGAATTATTAAACACATTATTTACGTATATGTAAATTATTACACACATTGTTTACATATATGTAAATTAGTCCACACGTTATTTACGCGTATGTAAATTAGTATACACAGCATGAAAATCAATATAGATTTTGTGACAACCGCATTGACAAATATTTTAATGTAAAATTAACTTGTAACATGTATATCAATTTGTTTTAAATTTCTGTGTAAATTCTCTTGAGCTTCTATGTCTATTTTTTAAACTTCTTCTGTGTCGATGTTCTTAAATTTCATCTGTGTCAATGAACTTAAACTTTACACTTGACACTTTTTTTTTTTATAACATCTCCTAAAATTGAAGCTTCAAGGCCGCAGATATATTTTTAGCAGAACGAGGGTGTTGACACATGAATGGAATAAATGTCGTACACTGATAAAAACGACGTGACATTCAGGGCAAGCCATAGATGAATGATTAGGTGTATGAATGGAGTTGAACATGAATTTATGAATGAGCCTGTCAATACAGGTGAATGATTGCGCGAATAAATATTGTTAAATATGAAAAAGTTTGAGGATTCGTTGATGGTATGAATCGATGTTATAGATTATTTCCATGATGATTTTAAAAGATATAGTTTATTATCATAATTGTAATTATTAGTTAAAGTTATTGCAATATCTTGTAACTGAACTACTCAATAATATGTAAGGAAAATATAATTCATCCTTTGTTGTACAAGGTTTTAGGTTAGGTTAGATTGTCATGTGGGGAGTTAGGTTAGGTTGTCAGATGGGGGTTAGGTTAGGTTGTCAGATGGGGGTTAGGTTAGGTTGTCATATAAGGTTAATTATTTGCCACTCAGCAATATACAATTAATACAGTATTAAAATAAAGAAAGTATTACGCGAATTTTTTTATTCAGTGGTTCTTCATTCTGTAATTAAACATAACCTCAAACGAAATCGACTTCAAAATTCAAATATAATTTATAACGTTAAAACCACGAGTGCATCAAAGTAAAATTCATCAAAGTAAGCTAAAAGATTAATTCCGAAACAAGTATGTAACTGCAAAAAGATCAAATGAATTATATAACATTACAAAGTGCATCGAACATACATATACGATCTTTTATGCACTCTATAAAGAAACATTCTCCGACAAATTATATTATTTGAAATTCAAATTGCCTGAAAGGGAAACAGAATCTAAATATTGGATTTACGAAATTATTATGTAAACACGAGAGGGAAGTATTCTGAAATAAAGTGTAAAACTGAAATGCAGAATCCTTGCTTTCATCTGTTACGAGACAAGCTGACTACTCAAGTTTAAAGGACTTCGCCGTGTCTGACAGACTACGGAAGTGTTCTACTGAAAAGCAGGAACTGCGGCAAACTTAATTCGTTTTCCTTGTATACAGTTATACTTTCTCGCCATGTTGTAATTCTGGATTTATGAAGCGTTTCAGGAATCCAATGTTAATTGTGTTCGTACAAGTACCCGGGTACTTTGTTTCTAACTTAATATTTCACTTTATTAATTTTATTATTTTAGGGTGTTTCAGTGAAATTTTGCGGTGAGGTGTTGTTATTTAGAATTTTGAGATTTGCGAATTTTTAGTTGGGGACTTGGAGGTATGGGGATTTTTGGATTTGGGGGTTTTGGGATTTAGGGATTTTGGGGGTTTGAGGATTTGGAGATTTGGGAATTTGGGGACTTGGGGACTTGGAGGATTTAGGGATTTGGGGATTTGGGAATTTGGGGACTTGGGGATTTGGAGGATTTCGGGATTTGGGGATTTGGGGATTTGAGTATTTGAGGATTTGGGGATTTGAGGATTTGGGGATTTGGAGATTTGAGGATTTGAAGATTTGGGGATTTGGGGATTTGGGGATTTGGGGATTTGGGGATTTGGGGATTTGGGGATTTGGGGATTTGGGGATTTGAGTATTTGAGGATTTGGGGATTTGAGGATTTGAAGATTTGGGGATTTGGGGATTTAGGGATTTGGGGATTTGGGGATTTGGAGATATGGGGATTTGGAGATATAGGGACTTGAAGATATGGGGATTTAGAGATGTGGGAATTTGGAGATATGGAGATTTGGAGATATGGAGATTTGGAGATATGGAGATTTGGAGATATGGGGACTTGGAGATATGGGGATTTGGAGATATGGGGACTTGAAGATATGGGGATTTGGAGATATGGGTATTTGGAGATATGAGAATTTTGGAAATGTGGGGTTAAGGGGATATGGGGATTTTAGAAATGCGAGGATTCGGAGATATGGGGATTTGGAAATATAAAGATTTGGAGATTTGAGTATTTGACAATATGAAAATTTAGAAAGTTGGACATTTGAAAATTTGATTACCTAAACTTAACCTAACATATCCAAATCCATTTAAACCTGACCTAACATATCTAAATCTACTTAAATTTGACCTAATCTGTCCAAATCTATTTAAATATGACCTAACCAAACTAAAACCCATATAAAACTAACCTAACCCATCTAAAATCCACCTAAACCTAACCTAACCCATCTAAAATCCATCTAAACCTAACCTAACCCATCTAAAATCCATCTAAACCTAACCTAACCCATCCAAAATCCGTCTAAACCTAACCTAACCCATCTAAAATCTGTCTAAACCTAACCTAACCCATCTAAAATCCATCTAAACCCAACCTAACCCACTTAAAGTCCATCTAAACCTAACCTAACCCATCTAAAATCCGTCTAAACCTAACCTAACCCATCTAAAATCCGTCTAAACCTAACCTAACCCACCTAAAGTTCATCTAAACCTAACCTAACCCATCTAAAATCCGTCTAAACCTAACCTAACCCATCTAAAATCCACCTAAACCCAACCTAACCCACCTAAAGTCCATCTAAACCTAACCTAACCCATCTAAACTCCATCTAAACCCAACCTAACCCACCTAAAGTCCATCTAAACCTAACCTAACCCATCTAAAATCCACCTAAACCTAATTCCAAAGCACCCAACCTAACCTAACCCATCTCAAAAACCCAGCCCAAAGAAAGTACAATTAACTGTCTCCCAGGTAATTTTATTCCCCTATCAAGGCCTTCCACGATGACGTTTCCAGTGGCTTTAATTAGCACCGTTCACCGGAAGCGTTTCACCTCGAGCAGCAATTCGACCAAGAGATCCATCGTCGGTTAGGTGCGATTTTTCCGCGGTCAGGAAGCTTCTCGTTCCTCTTAAAGGAACATTTACATGGCGGTCGACTTCTCGTTAAGGCGGGTTCGCTCGTTTCCCCGGTGTCCTCTCGGCCGCTATGGTAATCGCTTGAATCGAAGATGAGCCTCCGAAGAAAATAAATTCCTCTTTTCTCGTTCCGCAGCCAAGCCCGTGAGACAAAGAGGCTTCATTATGCCGGCGAAGCGCTGGAAATTGAGAACGAAAGGAAACGGAGATTGGAGACCTTATGCTCGTCGAGATGTTGCTGGCAAACTTATATCCGCGATTCTTTATCCGATGTCTTTTCATTCTCAGATCATATCTGTCGATATTACTAACGAGAAACGCACTGAATAAATATGTTATTCTGTTAATTTTGCTGTTTTTTGCACTGGAGAAATATTGACTTCGATGTTCTGTTGATTTCAATTGCAAGTGTTGACAATTCTTTTTAAGTCACTGTATTTTGTGTTTAAAGCAACTTTTACTAATTGTGAGGACATAATTGGTGTTATTCTTTCAAGTTGATGAGTTGTCGATGCAAAAGTTTGCCTTTCTTGCGAAATCCGATGTATTATACTATTAGATAATATCGTTTTACTTGTTAAATGAAGATGAAGAAATATTGACCCATATTTACTGCTGTTTTTAATCGTTCTTGTTGACAATTCTTTTTAAGTCACTGTAGTTTGTGTTTAAAGCAACTTTTACTAATTGTGAGTACATAATTGGTGCTATTCTCTCAAGTTGATGAGTTGTCGATGCAAGATTTTGCCTTTCTTGCGAAATCCGATGTATTATACTATTAGATAATATCGTTTTACTTGTTGAATGAAGCTGAAGAAATATTGACTCATATTTACTGCTGTTTTCAATCGTTCTTGTTGACAATTCTTTTTAAGTCACTGTAGTTTGTGTTTAAAGCAACTTTTACTAATTGTGAGTACATAATTGGTGTTATTCTCTCAAGTTGATGAGTTGTCGATGCAAGATTTTGCCTTTCTTGCGAAATCCGATGTATTATACTATTAGATAATATCGTTTTACTTGTTGAATGAAGATGAAGAAATATTGACCCATATTTACTGCTGTTTTCAATCGTTCTTGTTGACAATTCTTTTTAAGTCACTGTACTTTGTGTTTAAAGCAACTTTTACTAACTGTGAGTACATAATTGGTGTTATTCTCTCAAGTTGATGAGTTGTCGATGCAAAAGTTTGCCTTTCTTGCGAAATCCGATGTATTATACTATTAGATAATATCGTTTTACTTGTTGAACGAAGCTGAAGAAAAATTGACCCATATTTACTGCTGTTTTCAATCGTTCTTGTTGACAATTCTTTTTAAGTCACTGTAGTTTGTGTTTAAAGCAACTTTTACTAATTGTGAGGACATAATTTATATTATTATCAATTGTTGATGAGTTGGGGTGGTAAAATTATGCTTTTATTAACGAATTCAACAGATTATACTATGAGATAACATCGCTTTTTGTTATTGAATGCAGATGAAGAAATATTGGCACTTAGGTACTGTTGCTTTTAATCGGTCACGTTGACAATTCTTTTTCTACCATCATATATTATACATGCGAGGCAATTGTTATTGGAGATATTGCAAAAATAGTCTTGTGCAATTATAAAAATGATAAAAATTACAAGGTAAAATTGAACTATAGCAAAAATTATGATGCTGAATTTATTGCAAAAATTACCGTGTGGAGTTATACGCATTCTAAAAACTGTCTAACAAAATTATAAATATTGCAAAAATTCCAAGATAAAATTACAGCCATCACAAAACTTATGATGTAGAATTATAAATATTGCAAAAATTGAAACACATCGCAAAAATATTGCAAAAATTGTAAATATTGCTTGACTTAAGAATGTAAAATAATTCAAAGCTAAAAAAATGAAATTAATTCCAGAATCGTAATCTAAAATTGTAACTATATAAAAACTGCATCAAAAAATTGCAAACGTCGCAAGAATATTTATTAAAAATGATAAATATTGTAAAAGTCGAAGCAAGAAGCTAATTATAAAAAATTAGTGCTTAATATTTCAAATTTGTATTAATGCTTAGATTGGGTAAGGAATTAACGTTCACAGTAAGCGTTAGTAAGAATTTTATCGATCAGGGTAGTTTCCGTTGACGCTAATTGAATAGCCGTGCCTTATCAGCTGCCACGAGTGTCCTCGTCGTGCAGATCGAGTTTTTTTCGGTGTTCGCCTCTTTCCAATTTAGCGACCGACGACTCCGTGTATCGTGACAGACGACAAGGGTTGAAGAGTGGAACGGAGTGTCGCTTCGATCAGTTTAACGAGCTCCTCCACTTTCCTCTTTTCCATCTTCCTTGTCCTCTTTATCTGTTTCGTTGTAACCTACTCTTATTTAATCTTCCATTCCCTCACTATTACAAATTACCAACAAATTCTATTCTTGCTCTTGCAAATTTAATTTACCCTCTCTTTACAACTTCTAGATCGATGAAACATAAACGTCAGTAAAGAAGAATATATACATTTATAATTTTTAAATGAAGATCCGCAAAGATTCGTGAATATTGTACATAAATAAATGTATAAACGTTGCAAACAGTATAATGAACGTATTATAATGAATCTATTTTGTGAGTTATTTTAATAATATTTTAATAATACATAATACAAATACTTGTTAATATAAATTGTTCAGTAATTATTAATTTCAATTGTCAAACTGAAAAAGAGAATGAATTATTTGTTACAGTATTAGTTTAATAGTTTCATTCTATTGTTGTGAAAGTTATTTCTGAATCACTATTATTCTGTTATGAAAACAATTCAAGTCGACAAGTGTGGCATTCTGTATAATCAATCTTAATTAAAAATGCACATACAGTAATAAATTGTTATACACGTAATTGTGTCATGAAATACATAACTTCATAATAATATTGAAATGTACAGACGAATAATAATAAAAGAATGTACAACAAAGTAATAATGGAAGAATGTACAATAAAATCATAATGAAAGAATATAGAACAAAGTAATAATAGAAGAATGTACAATAAAATCATAATGAAAGAATATAGAACAAAGTAACAATAGAAGAATATACAACAGAATAATAATAAAAGAATACACAACAAAGTAACAATAGAAGAATATACAGCAAAATAATAATAAAAGAATACACAACAAAGTAATAAAAAAAGAATACACAACAAACCAACAGTAAAAGAATTCATAACCAGACAATAACAAACAGTTACCCAAAATATAAATTATAAAAAAGTTCCACCTATTTAAATAACCTTCAGAACACAAAATAAATCACACATAAAAAATTAACAAATATTATTCTTCACAAAAAAAAAATAACGCGATATTTAAGAATATCTTCACATCTAGCGCACCCATCTCCCAAGCATCGAAGTCCCCGCAACAAAATGGCCGCCTCTAAAAGAAGAGTTATTCTTCCGACTTTCGAAGAGCATGATTTCAGGCGAAGTGTAACGAAGCCGTGAAGCGGTTGCTTTACTCGCTGCCGTATAACGATGTCTTAAGTTGCGTTATTGGATTTCATAATAGCCCAGCAGCAGCGTTACAGGTTGTTTACGGAATGTTACGTAGACTACTGCCGGGAGCTTATTGTGTTTGCATTTAGACAAGTTTCCTCGCTGAGCTCCATGGACGTTTCCACTTGCTTGTTTCTTTAATACGAAATATGCGATCAACGGTATTTAAACACTTTAGTGCTTTGCTTAACCCCTTTTGCTACGATCTGTCGGACGTAACCAATCAATTTACCTTGAGATGATTTCTTGTCAATTTACCTTAAGATGATTTCTTGTCAATTTACCTTAAGATGATTTCTTGTCAATTTACCTTAAGATGATTTCTTGTCAATTTACCTTAAGATGATTTCTTGTCAATTTACCTTGCGATAATTTCTTGTCAATTAATTGAATATTGTACTTCCATTTTGTCGTTATGAAAATGTAAGCGTTCGTGATATGTTTGATTTAATGAAAAAGCAATTTCTGCTTAAATGGTTAATCTTTAAGTTAAAATGTTTGTTGTTTGTGTTCTTTATTAAATAATTTGTTCGTGTTCAAAAGTGTATTATTAGTTTTTATCTTGCGATAATTTCTTGTCAATTTACCTTGCGATAATTTCTTGTCAATTAATTGAATATTGTACTTCCATTTTGTCGTTATGAAAATGTAAGCGTTCGTGATATGTTTGACTTAATGAAAAAGTAATTTCTGCTTAAATGGTTAATCTTTAAGTTAAAATGTTTGTTGTTTGTGTTCTTTATTAAATAATTTGTTCGTGTTCAAAAGTGTATTATTAGTTTTTATCTTGCGATAATTTCTTGTCAATTTACCTTGCGATAATTTGTTGTTAATTTACTTTGCCATTGTTGTTGAGTTTTCTTCCGCGTCAATTTTCAGTATACTGTTTTCTATCGTCGAATTTTCTATTTTGTTGATTTCTATGGTTTAGTATTTCTTATTGTGCCGATTTCTATCGCGTCGAATTCTCTAACGAGACAATTTCCATTGAGCCGATTTCTATCGTGCCGAATTCTATTCTACGCCAATTTCCATTGCGTTGATTTCCATTGTGTCGAGTTTTCTTTCGCGTCGGTTTTCATCATGCCGATTTCTATTGCGTCGAATTTTCCGTACGCCGATTTCCAATATGCCGAATTCCTTATTGCGCCAATTTCTGTTGCGCCGATTTCCATCGCGCCGATTTCCATCGCGCCGAGTTTTCTTTTGCGTCAATTTCCATTGCGCCGATTTCCATCGCGCCGATTTCTATCGCGCCGAATTCTCTATTGCGCCGCCTTCCATTGCGCCAAATTTTCTTTCGCGCCAATTTCCATCATGCCGATTTCTATCGCGTCGAATTCTCCATTGCGCCGATTTCCATCGCGCCGAGTTTCCTTTCGCGTCAATTTCCATTGCGCCGATTTTCATCGCGCCGAGTTTTCTTTCGCGTCAATTTCCATCGCGCCGATTTCCATCGCACCGAATTTCATCGCGTCGATTTCCATCGCACCGATTTCTATCGCGCCGAATTCTCTATTGCGCCGCCTTCCAATGCGCCAAATTTTCTTTCGCGCCAATTTCCATCATGCCGATTTCTATCGCGTCGAACTCTCCATTGCGCCGATTTCCATCGCACCGAGTTTTCTTTCGCGTCAATTTCCATCGCGCCGAATTCCATCGCGCCGATTTTCATCGCACCGAATTCCATCGCGTCGATTTCTATCGCACCGAATTCTTCATTGCGCCGATTTCCATCGCGCCGATTTCTATCGCGCCGAATTTTCTATTGCGCCGCCTTCCATTGCGCCAAATTTTCTTTCGCGCCAATTTCCATCATGCCGATTTCTATCGCGTCGAACTCTCCGTTGCGCCGATTTCCATCGCGCCGAGTTTTCTTTCGAGTCAATTTCCATCGCACCGATTTCTATCGCGTCGAATTCTCCATTACCCCAATTTCCAATATGCCGAATCCCTCACTGCGCCGATTTCTCTCATACCGATTTTCATCTTGTCGAATTCTCCATTACCCCAATTTCCAGTATACCAAATCCCTCACTATACCGATATCTCCCATACCGATTCCCGTTGCACTAATCTCCTTTTCCCCAACTTCCACCTCGCTAAATTCCATCTCCCTTAGAATCCTCGTTCACCTTGCAACACCTCCGAAACACTACGTCCATAATACTCCAAGATTTCTTAAAAATATCGAAAGAATAAATCACATGTCGCGTTTCAGCGCGGATCACTTAAGGATCTCGTAGCTAGTAATGGAAACCGTTATTGCGGCGAATATCGAAAGGATTTGCGATCGTTTCCAAAGGAAGTGGGAGGTGGTCGGTTTAATCGGTGGAAAATCTACTTTGGCAGAAAATTACGATATTGAATTCGTTGGCACTGGAACAAGTCCGTAGGCCAGCTACGCTAGGATCGATCGATCAGCTTCGCAGAAACTCGACTCCGCCTTTTGTCCGACGAAGGATACGTCTAAATCGCTTATCCGTACGTCTGGGCTCACCTGTTGAATACCAAAGAAGTTTCAACCCCGATAGACCCGTGCCAGAATAATCTGAAATAAACGGTTCTTGCGAAATCGCAAGACGATCGAATCGGTCACCTTTGCCTTCGGACTTTCTATTCTTTCGTAATTACTTGTTAAATCATTTTTACATATTTTTATAATTAACCTCTTGTTTCACTGTATACACATGTGGCGCACTGACGCACTGACGCACTGACGCACTGACACACTGACGCACTGACGCACTGACGCACTGACGCACTGACGCACTGACACACTAACGCACTGACGCACTGACGCACTGACGCACTGACGCACTGACACACTAACGCACTGACGCACTGACGCATTGACACACTAACGCACTGACGCACTGACGCACTGACACACTAACGCACTGATGCACTGACGCACTGACGCACTGACGCACTGACACAATAACGCACTGACGCACTGACGCACTGACGCACTGACGCACTAACGCACTGACGCACTGACGCACTGACGCACTGACGCACTGACGCACTGACGTACTGACGCACTGACGCACTGACACACTAACGCACTGACACTGACGCACTGACGCACTGACGCTTCGACTTCGACAAAACTTACCCTAATTTTTAGGTTAGGTTTTAGTTTGGAGTTTGAGTTCAATTATACTTTGTAAAGTCGAGAATTACTGTATATAAAATTGCCATAATATTTTAATTACTTTTCTCTGGTTTAATATTGCAAGTAGATAGTTCTGACTGACGCACCTGAGGACACATTATAACGCAAGGGGTTAACCTTACGAAATTAATTTTTCTTCAACAAAAATCAGTCTGAGGGTCATTTTAACTGTTCAAGCTTCGTGCTTTTATCTCGTTGATAATTACTGAGAAATCATCTCATGACATTTTTATAAGCAATTAGCCACTTGTACAATAGCGTTCCACATGTGAGGTACCCACACGATATTGTCTACATACGGCGCTCCAATTAGGACAAATCTTACTCCAATTTCTAGTACACTTCAATTTATAGGTTAAGTCTAAGTCCAACAATAATTTAAATAGACAAGGACTATGAAGCAGTAAAATATTCCGCCAATGCAAAATAAAAATAGTATACATATACATTTTTTATGTCAATCAAACTTTAGAAGAATGAAAGAAATAAAGTGTGCTTATTAATGTGAGCATAAAAATTATAATTCTCTATGAAAAATCTATACCATCTGATATTAAATTGAAGCTGATACTTAAATGCTCCGCAGCAAGATATTGAGTTGTCCGGAAAGTTCGTGCCGATTTTCGGTGGCGGCATGAAAATTTATTTAGACAAATTTTTCGTCGAAGAACCTGAGACTGGAAGGAATTCTCAAGTTGCATGAAAGATAGAGAAAGGTTATACCACCTATATAATTTAATAAATGTATACCAAATTTAAATGAGCTGCGTTTCAATTGCGTCTCAAAATCGGCATGAACTTTCCAATACAAACTTCGGAGTAACAAACACCACATACCATATAAAGCTTAATGCACATTATAGCTCCAGAGTAACATACGCTATAAATCTGAACACAGGCAGTCCCCAGAAAGACCAAAGCTCCGCAAAATACACAAAATCTGCGCGAAAGACTAAAACCCATTATGTTCCGTAGCTCGTAAACATCGGCGTGGGCATTAAAAACGCGCGCTTAGTCGTCGAATCTCGTTCGCAGACGTTTCGAAAATATTCCATGAAACCCTGGGAACACGGCAGTTACGCGTAAACGATGGGGCGAAGCTCGGTGGAAGAAGAGAGACGGAGAATAGAATTATTAAAGGTCTCGTCGTGAACGTTGAACATTACGCAAAACGGTTCGGGATCAAGCGTTTTTTTTTCGTATCGCATGAATGCATTATTCGTCGGGAATAGGGATGCACGGTGAGTAACCATAGACACGTTTCAACGAACAGATATACGTATATATATATATATATATGTTTTTTCACGTTCGATCATGCGACGAGGAAAAAAAGGTTTTTCAAGCTCTCCCAGTCTGTCACTTTGGCCCCGACCGTTTGATGCTTTTGCTCGCATCTCATGGTCGACTCGACTGCTCTCAAAGCTTTTTGCTCGAATACGCGGCGAAAGAAGTCACCGGCTTGTGGCCTGGTAACGCCGCAGAAATCATGATTTTTACGCTGTTCACCGCGATCCCTGCTCTCTTATCTTCTTCTACGGCGTGTTCGTTACGCTCCCCTTTTCAAGGGGATGAAAAAGCGGATGAAGAATTCCCTGAATTCGATTCATCGAAATGGCCCCTTTCAGGCTCTTTGTTTTTATACTCAACGGTATTAGACGGCCAATAGGCGACAGCTACTGCATTATGCGGAGGGGTGGCTTCCGACATAGCAAATTCAATCATTTCATTTATTCATTTATTTACTCCTTGAATAATAGTTTCTACGTCTGGGTTTTACTAGGTTACGTCTCTTGAAAATATGTTCATTTTGGGAGGACGCTTTTGGTCCACGTTTGGAAATTAGCTCTACAGAAGATGATACTTGCTATTTAGTTTAACCCCTTGCGACAGGTGACAGTCACCATTATATTTAATACAATAATTTTAAATAAGCATTTTTTAACCGATTCTATAACATGACACGTGTGATGTATAAACACAGTGAAACAAACAATAGTGGAAATTATTAGTAAATAAATAATAACCTCAAGAAAATTCATTTAACTTTTTAACTAAGTTTTAAAGTTGCTGTTTGTAAACAGTCAAATTACCTTCGAGTGCAAAGGGTTCATACGATTCGAAATGTTTTTGTACTGTTATTCATAAGAGGTAAGTATAGTAACTGCAGGTGTAACTTGCAAATATGTACACAGTAAAGTACATCCCCAGGTTAGCTCTAAATTATAAGAATTTCAATACGTAAGTCTTGCAGTGACATACTGAAATACCTAAATTGCAAGTAGAACATGGAAATATATGAGCCTTGAAATTTGAAAATATATATCTTTGAGAATACAAAAACCTGTATCAATATAAATTAAAAATTACCCCAGTCAATAAACTAGTTAAAGAAAATTAATTATTATATATTAGTCACAAAAATCTAACTTGCAAATAGAACATGGAAATACATGAGCCTTGAAATTTGAAAATATAAAAACCTGTTTCAACACAAATTAAAAATTACCCCAGTCAATAAACTAGTTAAAGAAAATAAATTATTATGCACTAGTCACAAAAGCCTAACTTGCAATAGAACATGGAAGTACATAAACCCTGAAACTTGAAAATATATATCTTCGAAAATACAAAAACCTGTATCAACACAAATTAAAAATTACCCCAGTCAATAAACTAGTTAAAGAAAATAAATTATTATATATTTGTCACAAAACCTAACTTGCAAATAGAACATGGAAATACATGAGCCTTGAAATTTGGAAGTATAAAAACCTGTATCAACACAAATTAAAAATTACCCCAGTCAATAAACTAGTTAAAGAAAATAAATTATTATATATTAGTCACAAAAACCTAACTTGCAAATAGAACATGCAAATACATAAGCCTTGAAACTTGAAATATATCTTCGAAAATACAAAAACCTGTATCAACACAAATTAAAAATTACCCCAGTCAATAAACTAGTTAAAGAAAATAAATTATTATATATTTGTCACGAAAACCTAACTTGCAAATAGAACATGGAAATACATGAGCCTTGAAATTTGAAAATACAAAAACCTGTATCAACACAAATTAAAAATTACACCCAAACTTATTCAAGAAAATAAATTATTACGCCAAAACTACCCTTAGCGTGGGAGCGTAAGAAATTCCGTGAAACAGCAACGAAATAAAGGAATGAAATAACGAAATGTTTGAGCTTAGGTTTTCGAATTGAAACGTATATTAGCGTGAACGTGGATACAAGTATAAACCGGTCGATAAACGATAAGATTGATGGTCTTGCGGGTAAGATATTCATTTATTTCTGAACGAGTGACGCGTAATTTTTCAGGACGCTCCTCGGCCAACGTAATACAATTTATCTTAATATTTCATGCTGTCGGGGGAAGCAGGTGTGTATGTATAGAATGCGACGAATGTGACCGTGGGAATGAGAAGAAAACGAAATTCATTCTCGAAGGTATAGGGGTTGTATTTCTACGTTTCTGGAATTTCAATTAAAATATTCTTTTCTTAGGGCGTATTAAAATATGATGACAATTACGGTGACAATGGATGTTGTTGAAAAACACTGGTTGTTGAAACGAAGAGCTTTCTTTTTGTAGGTAGACGTAAACATTTTATGAAATGCTTGTGGAAATATGGAAATGGTAATCTTTAATGTGTGGGTTAATGAAGCTACGATGTTTCATTTAATATTTACGTTGCAAGGTTAATCCTCGTGAAGTTTATTTTTATTAAAATTACACATATTCCTCGTGAAGTTTGCTTTTATTTAAATTCACGTTGACGTAAGTTTACGTTGGTCAAGTAATAAAAACGAAAAGGACCTGCGTAATAAAAATGTAAATTGTAAAAATACGAGGTTTCTCCAAATAATTTCATGCGCAATTTAAATAATTAAAACAATTCTTACAGAAAATAATTTTTACTGAAAGTAAAATACCGAGAGTAAAATAAAAACACAGTTGAAATACATAAAATAACATAAAATACTTACATAAACCTTTACATACAAAAGGTTTTACATACAAATTTTAATTCTTCAGAAATAAAGAAGAAACTATTTAATCAATCAAAAAAATATAAATAGAGTCTTAGAAGTCTTGTGATTATTCTGCTAAATATTTCTACAAAAACTCCTTCAAAAAAAGTTCCTAAAAAAAAGTAATAAATATTTAAATTCCTAAAAGAACGTGACAATACCTGAAACAATATTTCCCATCGAGCAGAAAACAGAGAACAGACCCTCGGAATTTTTGCATCCCCTCAGAGGGGTTGGCGAGATTCACGGTAACAAAAATTCCGATCTAAATTCTGAAAGATCACGCACAGTAAACTGAACGGAGTCCCAGAGGACCGACGACCGAGTTATGGTCGCGCAGGGGTTAACGGAGGGCCGGTGAATAGGGGATGAAACGCGAGGGTGGCCAGCACCGAAAGCACATTACGCTGGATAGTCAGGAAAAGTAGTCGGTGCTGGTGTTTTGTAGGATGCTGGAGACCGGAAGCACGACGGTGGTCATTTTTCACCACGCGGACATCCGTTTCCGGTTCGCGATCACCACGAGATACAAATAAAAATTATCCTGCAAACATGTGGACCACGATGTTCTTTCTTTTATTTTTTTTTGTGCATGCGTGTAACTGACCATCGTTTTCATTTTTTATTGGCAAATTATGTAAATTATATTGTACTGATGGTGTGTTATGTTGACTATTCCGGTTTAAGGGCAGGAAATCAATTAAAGGTTGAGTACAATTTTAACGAACAGCGATACGGAGGAGGTTTAATGATTCAATGATAAATTCTAAGCGTAGACTCTCTCGCATTTCCTTTTTACAAAGTATCAGCACTCTGAGAAGGGAGCAAAAAACACGGGGTGGGAAAAGTGACGTTTCCCGAAATCGGAAATTCTCACTTTCCCCTGCGGCGGTCATCCGGCCCGAAACCGTTGACTTTCCGACCCTCGACTTACAAATTACCGTAACAGTAATAAACCCAAGGATCGCCTCGACTTTTCAAATTACATGTACCGAAGAAAAGAAATACGTCAACCCTGGCCTCAATGTGCCTACCAAATGTTAAAACGAACGAGTGATGGTTCTTGGTCTTTCATTACTGCTACGTTAAACCTTCAATATTATAAAACTTCCTAAAATCTAACGTTATGTCTACAGTTAATAATATTATATATTAATGATACGCTGATAATATTATTAATTTATGCATTTTTAGTTAGGGACACTTCTATACATTTTTTTAAATCTGTAAAGTTTAGTTGCATTTTTCGTTCATAAGCAATAACTGAAATACTGTATGTACAGTATGTATTTTGTTAGGTTTCCTTGGATTATTTTGTTAATTAGTAATCAATAATACATATGGAAATTCACATATTTAAAGTCAGTAACATATACAAGTTTTGTTGATTTATTATTAGCAACGCTATATTTTGTTAATTTCTAATCAACAAATATATATTAACTTTTGTTTATTCCCCTACTAGATTCATAAATAAGTCGCCAAACATTGAATTGAAATATATGTATTTTATCTAAGTACATTTTTTATAAACTTACAAAGAACTCTTATAAAGGACATATTACAAGATCACCTACAGATGAAATACGAATATTCTTCTAAATAATCGCTACGTCAGAAACATCTGTAAAAGTGAGGTTATGTGACGCTCAGAATAAAATGTCTTCAAAATAACATTTTCCAGATGATTTGCTAGAAAACATTTATTAACCATCACTTTAGTTTTGTTTCTAAAAATTGATTAATATACAACTTTCTATAAAATTGTATTTTTTTTCTTTCATAAAAGTACTGTCTTTCTATAAAATTTGAATTAATTGTACGAAAAACAGTTTGAACATCGAGCTTGTCATTTTATATTGTTCCTTTCATTTTTGTAAAATTATTTCATTTCAATTATTTCATTTTTGCAAAATGTACTATTATTTTGGCCCATTAGGGATATCGCTCTACTAAATTTGAAAGCAGGGTTAATTTTTCTATCGTGCACAGACGATACCTCGAAAAGGATACTTTGAACGCAAACGATGATAGCTTGAACGCAAACGTAGAGAATCACGCTATAAACAGCATAGAATTCATGTTCTACCGTGTTATTAAAGTTTATTTCCTCTGTGGTCTGCGTGTTTCGCAATAATCATTTTCACACGGGAGTTCATTTAACGAGAATTTTACACCAGGGATATATTCTACTGGTTTCTAACAGTTGTACGCTGGCGAGAGGGTGTGCGCGCACGAAATCACGCTAATTGATTAATGGTCAACAGATGTAGGGGTAGTATGCTAATTCGGTGTGATTCTCTATGCCTGTTAACACCCCTGTAAAGTCAGTTAAACGCTAATAAGCGTGACGGACGTTCGCTTGAATTTATTAAATAAAACCCTGTTAACCATTCATCATTGCTGGGACAAAAAGAGGTTAAACAATGAACGCGAAAAATTCGACGGTTATTTTTATTTGGTGGTTATCAAGTTGCCGCGTGATTAAGGGGTGTGCAACATTATTAACGTAACCTTCATTGCATAATTTCTCGCACGATTCATTATCTACTCATTATTACAATTCAATATTCATTTTCATGTATGAACATGAATAAATAGAAAATATATATAGGTAGTTTAACTAAATAAAAATTATATAAATAAACAGTCTCAATGTATAAAGTCTATCATGTATTAATAGAATTGATTATTGATCGAACATCTAATCGATAAATATTTATTGATCCATTTGTAAGTCGTCTGAAATGATGACTAATAAAATATATACATTAATTATAACAAAAATTAAGTAAATCGCTATTAAAAGATATGTAGATATAAATTGTTATAAACAATTAATCATGATATCAATAATAACATTGTTAATTCTGACATGTTGCTGTTGCTTTTGTTTGGGCTTCAATTTCTTTGATCATTGATTCGGATATAAATTACAATTATGTCATTAATCATCACAATATTCCACTTTAAATTTACTACAAAAAATAATAATAAATTTTCTCCAGAAATCAAACAAAAAAAGAACCAATTTCATCACGAAACGTACAGGAATTTCTATAAAGTGTCGGAGCGTTTAATTAATCATCCCCCGTCGATTAGCTGTTAGTGGCGTTGTAAACGCGTTACTGATTCAACGCCCACTTATTCGTATCGTTGCTAATGGAATTTGTCACCGGGAAATAGCAAGGTTCTCGGGTGTTGCCAACCTTTGACCCGCGTTTCTTGCTTCGACCTCTGACCAGTTCGTTTCTTGTTACAGGAATGTTGCGAGAATGCGTTGAATTGATTACGACCCGGCGAATTTCGGCTTTGGGGATGGATTCGACCGTGCTGCTGTTCCTTCTGACCGGTAAGTGAATTCCACACACTTTATTCATAAACTTACTTTCGATCAAGGGGTGCTTTATCCCGAACCTCGCTTCCAAACAACTATTTAGACACTTTTTGAATTTGGGGACATTGTGGGTACAGAGATTTTGGGGACATAGAAAGTTGAGGATATAGGGAGTTGGGGTGGAGAGAAATTTGGGAATATAGGGAGTCGAGGGTTTAGAAATTTGGAACCTAGGAATTTTGGGACGTTGGAAATTGGGGATGTAGGAATTTGGGATCTTGGAAATTTGGGCGCATGGAAATTTGGGGTGTAGTAATTCGGGACGTTGGAAATTCGGGATATAGGAATTTGGGAGCTTGGAAATTTGGGAGCTTAGAAATTTGGGGATTTGGGAATTTGGGACCTTGGAAATTTGGGGGTGTAGTAATTCGGGACGTTAAAAATTCGGGAGCTTAGAAATTTGGGGATTTGGGAATTTGGGACCTTCGAAATTTGGGTCCTTGGAAATTTGGGGGTGTAGTAATTCGGGACGTTGGAAATTGGGGATATAGGAATTTGGGACCTTGGAAATTTGGGAGCTTAGAAATTTGGGGATTTGGGAATTTGGGACCTTGGAAATTTGGGCCCTTGGAAATTTGGGGGTGTAGTAATTCGGGACGTTGGAAATTCGGGAGCTTAGAAATTTGGGGATTTGGGAATTTGGGACCTTCGAAATTTGGGTCCTTGGAAATTTGGGGGTGTAGTAATTCGGGACGTTGGAAATTCGGGATATAGGAATTTGGGAGCTTGGAAATTTGGGCCCTTGAAAATTTGGGGGTGTAGTAATTCGGGACGTTGGAAATTGGGGATATAGGAATTTGGGAGCTTGGAAATTTGGGAGCTTAGAAATTTGAGGACTTGGAAATTTAGGACTTTGGAAATTTGGGCCCTTGGAAATTTGGGAATTTGGAAATTTGGGACCTTGGAAATTTAGGCCCTTGGAAATTCGAAACCTTGGAAATTTGAGGATTTGGGAATTTGGGGGTCTAGAAATTTGGAACCTAGGAATTCGGGCACGTACATAAGTATTTGAGGGAATAGAAGTTTGCAAGCTAGAAATTAGAGAATATAGAGATACAGGAATTTGAGATATATGGATTTGAGAACCACAGTTACAATCTTGTAAATAAATTTTCTGAGTCCTACAAATTTTCTCTCAAGTAATTCCTAAAATTCCTAAAATTCAAACAATTGTACGGTTTCAAAAATATCTTCCTCGGATCCAAGAGTACACCCCTTCTACACTCCCCAACTTCCTCCACACATCACCACATAAGCACCACGCATCACCCCTCACATGTTACTAACAAAAGAATATAACAAAAAACTCTTGAACTTCCATTCGTTAATCAAGATCCCCAAAACAACCCCGTCAAAAGAAAACATCCCCTTTGAAAAACAGTTCCTCTATCAATGTTTCAATAAACCAATGTACCATTGTCAAGGAAAAAATCATTCTGAATTGATCGATGGTATCACTGCGTTAGAGCGTGGTTTATAAAACGGAATCCAAATTGCTGTGGGCTCTTCGAAAAAGATCGCAGATTGGCCGGTTCATTGTCTTAGGGGTAGCCGCATAGTAAGAGCGTTATCTGTTCATTAATCTATACACAGTTCGAGACCCTGACACGTCCCTCGAGGATACACAAACCCCTTTTCCATCCCTCACCGGTGCCGGCTATTATTAAGGTTAGAGGGTGCACCGGAATAAGGGTTGAACCGGACACGAGTCGCACCTCGACCGCTGCCAATTCCCTATTGTCCTTGGCAATCAGCCATTTTTCCTTTTTACCTGGATGCTTCCATTTTGCGTTCTTCCGCAGGACGAATTTTCACGAGTGCCTTTCATTGCTGCCAATAGGGCGTCTTACGATTACACGCTTTTCAGGGGTTATCGTGAAAGAAATTCTTCTGCGATGTTTAACTATTTTATGTATGTGGCGATTTTCAATTTTGTATTTGAGTATTTGAGGTTTCAAGGACTGGGGTACTACCGAATTTTCAAATGCTAAAATTTTCTAATTCTAAATTTCCAAATCCCAAAATTCCAAATCTTCAAATCCCAAAATTTGCAAATTCCAAATTTCCAAATCCCAAAATTTCCAAATTCCAAATTTCCAAATCCCCAAATTTCCAAATTCCAAATTTCCAAATCCCAAAATTTCCAAATTCCAAATTTCCAAATTCCAAATTTCCAAATCCCAAAATTTCCAAATTCCAAATTTCCAAATCCCAAAATTTCCAAATTCCAAATTTCCAAATCCCAAAATTTCCAAATTCCAAATTTCCAAATTCCAAATTTCCAAATCCCAAAATTTCCAAATTCCAAATTTCCAAATCCCAAAATTTCCAAATTCCAAATTTCCAAATCCCAAATTTCCAAATCCCAAAATTTCCAAATTCCAAATTTCCAAATCCCGAAATTTCCAAATTCCAAATTTCCAAATTCCAAATTTCCAAATTCCAAATTTCCAAATTCCAAATTTCCAAATTCCAAATTTCGAAATTCCAAATATCCAAATTCCAAATTTCCAAATTCCAAATTTCCAAATCCCAAAATTTCCAAATTCCAAATTTCCAAATGCCAAAATTTCCAAATTCCAAATCTCCAAATCCCAAAATTTCCAAATTCCAAATTTCCAAATCCCGAAATTTCCAAATTCCAAATTTCCAATTTCCAAAATTTCCAAATTCCAAATCTCCAAATCCCCAAATTTCCAAATCCCAAAATCCCAAAATTCCAAATCTCCAAATCCCAAAATTCCAAATCTCCAAATCTCCAAGTCTCCAAATCCCTAAATCTGCAAAACCCAAAATTCTAAACCTCTAAATCCCAAAATTGCAGATCCCCAAAATCTCTCACCACCAAACTTCCACCATCCTGATATCCTTAGATCCCTGTGTTATCAAAAATTTCCTTTCTAATAAAAGTTCTAGTAAAAAATACTACACTCGCCTAATAAAACAGTAATTATAGTGACTAGTAACCGCTAGTGCCTACTAATTATAGTAACCACTTATAATTACGTCAAAAAATTAAAATTTCAACAAATGAATACACGATATTTGTCAAAAATGCAGAATAATTTTTATTAAAAATAAAAAACGACAGTGCATCACCATGTTAAATTACATTTAAAAGTTTCAATTTATCGCACGTTAAAGGTGGTAAACGCGTTAAATTTCCAATCTATCCCGGTTGGAGAAGGCCACCCTTTTACACCCTCTCGTGTACACACAGCCCCGTAATTCCAGGTTGCAACGCGCACTTAAAGTCCTCATTTCCCAAACGAAGCTCACGTTCGCACACCTTGGTGCGACCGGGTTCTCTGAGCTGACCACTCAACGAAATCGATAACGTTCGAACATCGAAGAAGAACCTCGAACAGGAGGAAACAGAGGGGTTTAAGTTTGATTTGGCAGAGATCGGCTCCTCTCCACGGTTCGCATCCTCGTTTTTCGCCGCTCTTCTACTCGGAACAGTCCGGCACACTCCACCTCGCGCCTCTAACATTCGGTATACAACTACAGGGCTGTTCAAAATTAGGTATCGGTGAGACGGTAACTTTTGTATGGGTAAATATTTTTATATGGGGCAATTATTTTTGTTTTTTGTATTGGGAGATTGTTGTACTGGAAGCTACAACAGTTGGAAGCTTATGGACATATTGAAGGGTAGGTTAGGTTTGTGTTAAGTTTGGGTTAGGCTTAGGTTAGGTTCAGGTTAGGTGTGTGTTAAGTTTGGGTTAGGTTTGGGTTAAGTTTGGGTTAAGTTTAGGTTAGGTTTAGGTTGGGTTTAGGTTGGGTTTAGGTTACGTTTAGGTTATGTTTAGGTTAGGTTTAGGTTAGGTTTTTTGCTAAGTTTGGGGTAGGTTTAGGTTAGGTTTGTGTTAAGTTTGGGTTAGGCTTAGGTTAGGTTTAGGTTAGGTGTGTGTTAAGTTTGGGTTAGGTTTGGGTTAAGTTTAGGTTAGGTTTAGGTTGGGTTTAGGTTGGGTTTAGGTTACGTTTAGGTTATGTTTAGGTTAGGTTTAGGTTAGGTTTTTTGCTAAGTTTGGGTTAGGTTTAGGTTAGGTTTGTGTTAAGTTTGGGTTAGGATAAGGTTAGGTTTGGGTGAGGTTCAGGTTAGGTTTAGGTTAGGTTTAGGACAATTTTAGGTGCGGTTTGTGCTAAGTTTGTGTCAAGTTTGGGTTAAGTTTGGGTTAGGTTTGGGTTAGGTTTGGGTTAGGTTTTGGGTTTCGTTTAGGTTAGGTTTAGGACAGGTTTGGGTTCAGACAAGTTAAATTGAAGAAACAGTAGACTGAAGATTTTGATCTTTGAAGATTTTTCAGAATCGAAGAAGTTTAATTTTATTGTTTGAATGAATTCTTCTATAATAATAAAGCCATATATATTCAACTCCAAAAGCAGTAAATTGAAGATTTTGATTTTATGCAAGTTTTGAAGAGTAAAAGAATAATTTAATTATATAATTTTAGAATAAATTCTACAATAATAATAAAGTCAACTGCAACACACAAATTTTATTTCAATAATAATAAAATCAAAATTATTAATAATTATAAAATTGTACCTTTCTCTATGAAATTATAGAATATTAATAATTAATTTATGAATAAATAAATATTATTAGGACATGGATATTCATTTCTTCATATAGGTGGACGACTTTTGTGAAGGTAAAGCTGCCTTTAGAAGAAAAAGAGGATTTTTGCAGTTAACGTTGTTTGACATTAAACCCTCGACATTATTAGTACAAAGTTTCTTTCTTCTTTTATAGAAACCCTTTTGTAATCCTTTTAAAATCTCGTTTGAGGATCCAGGTAATCCTTTCTCGGAATATCTCATAATTCTACAAAGCGCAACTAAACACTGACAGTGTAGAATGTGTCGGCATAGTCGGTTCGGGAGGTATAGTGAGGTCGTAAATTTCAAACGAATCCATCAAACATTTTCTACAGCAAAACTCGGGATGCTGAACTCTAAACATTTCAAATACCAAAGTTCTAAATTTCCAAATTTCAAAATTTCAAAATTTCAAAGTTTCAAATCTCCAAATCTCAAAATTCCAAATCTTCAAATCTCTGAATTCCAAAATTTCCAAATTCCAAATCTCCAAATTTCAAAATTTCCAAATTTCAAAGTTTCAAATTCTAAATCTCCAAATTCCAAAATTTCCAAATTCCAAAACTTCAAAATTCTGAATCTCCAAATTCCAAAATTTCCAAATCCCAAAATTTCCAAATCTCCAAATCTCCAAATCCCCATCTTCCCAAATCCCCATCTCCCCAAATCCCCATCTCCCCAAATCCCCATCTCCCCAAATCCCCATCTCCCCAATTTCCCAATTCTCCAAATTTCCATCTCACCAATTTCCCATCTCTCTAATTTCCCATCTCCCTAATTTCCCAACTCCCCAATTTCCCATTTCCCTAATTTCCCAACTCCCCAATTTCCCAACTCTCCAAGCTTCCATCACCCAAATTTCCCATCTCCCCAATTTCCCATCTCCCTAATTTCCCAACTCTCCAAGTTTCCATCTCCCCAATTTCCCATCTCTCTAATTTCCCATCTCCCTAATTTCCCATCTCCCGAATTTCCCAACTCCCCAATTTCCCATCTCCCCAAATCCCCAGCTCCCCAAATTCCCAAATCCCCAAATCCCCAAATCTACCAGCTCCAAAATTCCAAATTTCCCAATCCCAAAGTTCCATATCCCCAAACTCTCCCACCAACAAACTTCCACCGTCCGTTCCGTGTTACCGTTTCTGAATAAGCCAGTATACACAGGGTGTATACCTGAGGAAAAAGGAAGAGACTATCCGGTCTCGTACACGTCCATCGTGCAACGGCTATCTACGTGTTAGAGCCTACGGTCGATGCGACGCGGGGATGGATCAAAGGGGGTGTCGGGTGCGCTGGAAATGGAAGAGAGAACGAGAGCAGGAGACAACGAGCTCGAGGGGGTTGGAACGGCGAAAAAAGGAGGAAGAAGTACGTTTGGTTTGGCAGCGGGCGGTGGGCGTCGAACTCGGGACATCGCGCGCGGATGACGAGTAATCGATCACGAGCACTGTGCCAACACTCCGCATCGAACAGCCCAGTGACTCTCATTTTCTGCTTTATCGATGCTGTTACCCTTGCCGATCCTCCTACCTTCCGGATGATTTATGCAATCGTTCAAAGAAATCGGCGTCGTTTACCATGCGGGTGACGATGGTCAAACGCATCCGATGCGACGTTGGATTGATGTGATTCGTGTTTGATGTGATTCATATGAAGTGGTTGGTTACTAAACCTGAGGGTATTATTTCAAATTATTAGATGTGTTTTTTTAGTGAAGATATATTCTTGGTATCCTATTTATGAAGTAAGAGTGTAATTGAATGTGAAGTAAAAGGTATGAAGTAGGAGTCTAAGTATCATGAGGTAGCAACTGAATAAGACATACCTGGACAGAGACACTATGTATCATTAATACAACTTTGGACACTAAACCTGATGGTATTATTTAAAATTATTGGATGTGTTTTTTTAGTGAAGATATATTCTTGGTATCCTATTTATGAAATAAGAGTGTAATTAAATATGAAGTACAAAGTGTGAAGTAGGAGTCTAAGCATCATGAGGTAGGAACTGAACAAGACATATCTGGACAGAGACACTATGTATCATTAATACAACTTTGGACACTAAACCTGGTGGTATTATTTAAAATTATTGGATGTGCTTGTTTAATTGAAATATATTCTTGGTCTCCTATTTATGAAGTAAGAGTGTAATTGAATGTGAAGTAAAAGATATGAAGTAGGAGCTAAAGATGATGACGTCTGGTAGCACTGGACAAGACATACCTAGACAGAGTATGTATCATATTAATACAACTTTGGACACTAAACCTGATGGTATTATTTAAAATTATTGGATGTGCTTGTTTAATTGAAATATATTCTTGGTCTCCTATTTATGAAGTAAGAGTATAATTGAATGTGAAATAAAAAGTATGAAGCAGGAGCTAAAGATGATGACGTCTGGTAGCAACTGAAGAAGACATACTTAGACAGAGACACTATGTACCGTATTAATTTGAATGCTCTTTGTTCATAAAAGTTAATAAAATAAACGAATGAATGCTCTTTGTTAATAAAATAAACCAATAATTAAACGATATATAAGTAGAGTATGCACATTAATTCTTCATTTCGATAAGAATCGACAAAGATATCAAGAGAAGTATCTTAATGAGTCTCTTAAATATTTTACCGAAAGTAACCGAGTCTCTCTACCTCGAACCCATAAACGCAGTCTTAGTTTCAAAGTGAAAAGACATAAATACATCGGAGCTCGTTAGTTTAATGAAAATACCTGAAAAGTTTTAGCAAGAAAGAAGTTCTCTTTCGAAATTTATTATCCGACGACTTTACAAATGGTATCCGGGCAGTGTAAGAACAGTGTAAATAACATATGTTCTCGGAGAGCATCAAACGAGGAGTACAGAGAGGTAGCAATTAATAACGCAAGTAACTCGAACAATTAATCGTCCGTTGCAATCCGAAGGAGACCAGATAATGATATTTCGAAAGCAAAATAAATCATCCGGTATGCAAGCTTGACTCGGCGCAGTCCACTTCGAGTTCATGTCAGATTCACTTGTCCTATCCATTTCTCTCCACTTCGCCGCTCTATTACTCGTGATACCAGAATCGTGAACGTTTATTTCGTCTTTATTTTACATTACACATAATTAGATACAGGGATTTAGGGATACAGGGATTTAGGGATACAGGGATTTAGGGATACAGGGATTTAGAGATACAGGGATTTAGGGATACAGGGATTTAGAGATACAGGGATTTAGGGATACAGGGATACAGGGATTTATGGATATAGGGATTTAGGGATACAGGGATTTAGGCATACAGGGATTTAGGGATACAGGGATTTAGAGATACAGGGATTTAGGGATACAGGGATTTAGAGATACAGGGATACAGGGATACAGGGATTTATGGATATAGGGATTTAGGGATACAGGGATTTAGGCATACAGAGATTTAGGGATACAGGGATTTAGAGATACAGGAATTTAGGGATACAGGGATTTAGAGATACAGGGATTTAGGGATGCAAGGATTTAGGGACACAGGGATTTAAGGATACAGGGATTTAGGGATACAAAGATTTAGGGACACAGGGATTTAAGGATACAGGGATCTAGGAATTTCAAGATCTAAAGATTTCAGGATCTAGAGATATAGGGATCTAGTGATACTTGCACCTAGGGAAATCTGGATCTTGGGATATCGGTACATAGGAAAATCGGCTTCTAGTATATCATTATATAGGAACATAGGAATCCAGAGGTATGGATATCTAGAAACACTGGGAATCTAATGGTATCTGTATATAAGCATTCGGTACCTACTGACATCTAAATCTAGGGATACCTGTATCCAAAGATATTGGGGCTTCGAAGGTTCTAGGAATACCTAGTAACATATGAGAATCCTCGATAAAAAAAACAATATACAGAACAAAACTTAGTAGACTTGCATTAATCTACCTAATATAAGTACACATAATTCGTTTCCAGAATATCTTCCATTTATCATAAAAGTGGCGGTAAATTCAAACGCATATAAGCGATGAAATAGCCAGTTGAATTGACGAACGAAGAGAAAGAATCGAAAGAATTCACGAAAATCTAGTTAACACAGGCGAGCATATAATTAGGGAACGTCCCGGACGTCAGCGTTTTACGCGCGAACGATTCGCTGACTTCCGGTTAGGTCGAAATTAACCGATAAAGGCAACCGTTCGGTCTCGCGAGGCTTCCTTAAATATTTGAAGAACCGCTCGAAGAAATTGTTGCCGCCATCGCGGTAGCTCACTCGCGAATCGAGAATCGTGAATCGAGCTCTCCCGTCATTTCCAACCCCTTTTTCTCTCGTTTACTCGTCAATATTTCAACGCTGCTGCCTATCTCTTTTGCCGGTTTCCCCCCTAATGGATAATTTTCACCGTTGCCTCGAAACTTTGTACGAACGGTTTAAAAGCCGGCCCGATATGGTCGTTGGCATCGACCGATTGCCTCAATCAGAAATCAATAGGCCTGTCTAGAACGACTGATACGCGGCCTATGTTCCTGTCAACCTGCTTTTTTTCACCACTCGTTTACCTTCGTAATTTATAAGGACGCGCCTTTTTTACCGGATCGCAACGTTCGTTTGCACGGATCTCTTAAATTAATCATATAAATTGAAACGGGTGGGGAGCTACCAGGAAGACGGTGTCCGGGTATTTAGTTATGTTGAGATACGAATTCGGGATGTTAGCGTAATTGGTAATGGGAGATTAATTTCACTGATGGCCAATTGCGTACGGGACTCTAATTAAAGGGATCGCTAATTTCTCCATTTGCATCAATTTCTCTAGTTTCCATTTTACCACTTTATAATTATCTAATTTTTGACTTTCCTACTTTTTAGTTTTTCAGTCTTTTAGATTTGCAGGTTACTCATTTTTTAAATTGTTAATTGTTGGGACTTTAGGTTCGGGACTTTAGGCTTCGGGACTTTAGGTGTCGGGATTTTAGGTTTCGGAACTTCAGGTGTTGGGATTTTAGGTGTTGGAATTTTAGGTGTTAGAATGTTTTCAGACTATTGGGTGTCGGGATTTTAGGTATCAGAATTTTGGGTATTGGGATTTTAGGTGTCAGAATTTTTTCAGACTATTGGCTGTCGAGATTTTAGGCGTTAGAATGTTTTAAGCCTATTTCGTGTCGGGATTTTAGGTATCAGAATTTTGGGTATTGGGATTTTAGGTGTCAGAATTTTTTCAGACTATTGGCTGTCGAGATTTTAGGTGTTAGAATGTTTTAAGCCTATTTCGTGTCAGGATTTTAGGTATCAGAATTTTGGGTATTGGGATTTTAGGTGTCAGAATTTTTTCAGACTATTGGATGTCGAGATTTTATGTGTCGGTATTTTGGATACCAGATTTTAGATATCGGGTTTGGGTGTCGAGATTTTAGTTTGTCAGAACTTTTTTATTTTGAATTCTACCAATTCCTACCTACAATACCTTCACAAAAACCCACGCACCTCACAAATACAGTGCAGGTAAAAGTTATCAGTGTACTTCCGTTGCGCAAGGTGTTAACAGCTGAGAGCCGCGTGCAACGTCCGTATCCGTGAAAATTACAGAAAGAGAGTTGCAGCCCCTGACCATCCCCGTATCGATTTCTGGCCGATGGAGTATCGCGATACTCGTTCCGTCCCCGAACCACCCCCGTATTCGATCGCCATTCTTTGTGCGACTCTAGCCGTCACCCAACCACCCTCGGCCTTTCGTGTCTTTTTCCTTTCCAACCCCGTTCCTCCGCGCCACACGTGTACTCCTACATCACCGTGAACGGACATTAATCGAAGGTACGTGTCCACTCGAAAATGGACGACTTTCCATGGACGGTCTTTTCGGTTCAGTTCTTCGACTTCTCTGACTTGGAAGGGAGACTTCGACTTTTCGGAAGGGAGTTGCTTCTTTTGGGGCTGAGAGGGGTGTTATTGACTTCGAAATCACTGGGGTCTTGTTAAAACCTTGGTGCACTTTGAGAAGAGTACATGTTACCGTGAAAGACCAAATCTGGAGAATGTCGACTTTCACCGGTGAATGTCAACATTCACATAGTCGCTTGGTGTATGTCCGAAATATTTGCTAAATACCCTTATTTCTGACTTACACCGGTAAATGTCGACATTCGCCATGCACTAATGGTGAATGTTGAACATGTCGGAGATTTATATTTTCTTCTCCGTAATTCAGTCGCTGTAAAACGTCACAAGGGTGACGTAACTTTTTCGCCTCTCTTTCTGAGAGGAAAGACCAAGAATTTAAAACACATAGTACATTCTAAGCATACGTGTTCTTCCTCCGTGGCCTATTCTGGCGTGAGTTTCATATAGTATACTGAACAATTCTTCATTGGTAACATAATACTGTATATTCGTTTCCCCTGATTTTAATGGTACAATTAATTTCCTTTCATCGTTCATTTTTAAAACGTCAAAACGTTTTAATCGTCTGTAATCCAAAGGTGTTGCACTTAGTTTTAGCAGAAACCACTTCAGAAAGTATTTCAGAGTACTTTTCTTGAGAAAAATAAAAACAATTGTCTTCTCGTTTACCCGCAATTAATGCATTTAACTTTTCAAGAAGAAGATCACGATTTACTGCAGTGTCCATTCGGTATAAATTACGGTATTGGAAAAAAACTGAAGAAAACGTTGCTCGCATTATCAAAGCTTGCATAAGATTGACAAAGCTGACTGACTCCCAGCAGAACACAGGATTTGGCGGGAGAGAGCCAGTCGCTTCTTTGTCGTATAAATAAATAACCCTATTTTATAATCAACATTTATAGTTAAGAATAGCTCTGCCTTTCTAAAGACTTCTTTCATTTTATTTTTACATTTAAAGTGATCCTCAATATTAATTCCTGTTAACCTAACTTTGCAAATGGCCTCCAAATTATGTATTTTAATAATACATTTTACGACCCCATATTTTAAATTTACTTTTAAGTTACATATCAGAATATTCGAAGTAATATTTAAAAATAATACCTGAAATAAGATCCTCGACATAATTATTAGAATTTCGTATGAATAAATTGTCAGACTTTTCTGCAGTCTATTGTTACGTTTCCCCGGCGTTTTTGCTTTAAATGTAGATCATTTTCGCGTCACATTACATGCTCGCTTTTTTCATAGATTCTCCTCTTCTCGTTTACGTTTCGTGAAAGAATACCTTTTTTAATGAGGCACGACAGCCAGGCAACAAGGAGGAACTGTCTTTTTCATCCCCGTCGTTTTAATCGTCGTTTTATTATTGAGTTTCATTCGAATCACTGAAAACCATCGATTCTATCGACGTCAGTATTTTCAATCGAAAAGAAAACGGTTTCGATACAGAATTATTCGGGTTACCGCTGTTGTTGCATTTTTTTTCAACTCCCTTAACGAATGATCATTATTCCACGAATCTCGGGTAATAATTATTTCTGCGTTTTAAACGTAATATGATAAAATGATTTACTGTTGCGGAGATGTACAGGAAATATAAAATACGAATATCAGTTTCAGATGTATTTATATTTCGTATCACGTATCGCTCAACGAAATGTATTACTCAATTGTTTGTTTATAAAATATCGTTTGTCGTAGGACATGCATTTGCTGTTGGTTAAGTTTCAGGGTAGTAATTCTGGAGATAATTAACACCAATGTAAATACACTGGTAAATAATTTTGTCGGTCCGCACTTTTATGGCATCGGGGTTTTTCTCGTTTAAATTTCTACGATTTTGCATAATTTTGCGATTATAGAATTGGACGGTATTTATATGTAGTCTCACGAGGCGGGTGTGTGATTTGGGGGTTGTAGGATTTTGGGGTTCTATGTCTTTGATGTTCTGTAATTTTGTGATAGTGATACTGGCACTCTAAATAAAATTCTACAATTTCATCATTTCACAGTTTCACGATTTCACGATTTCACAATTTCACAATTTCACGATTTCACAATTTTACAATTTCACAATTTCACAATTTCACAATTTCACAATTTCACAATTCCACGATTTAACAATTTCACAATTCCACGATTTAACAATTTCACGATTTCACGATTTCACAATTCCACGATTTCACAATTTTACAATTTCACAATTTCACAATTTCACAATTTCACAATTTCACAATTTCACAATTTCACAATTTCACAATTACACAATTTCACAATTTCACAATTTCACAATTTCACAATTTCACAATTTCACAATTTCACAATTTCATAATTTCACGATTTCACGATTTCATAATTTCACAATTTCACGATTTCACAATTTTACAATTACACAATTTCACAATTTCACAATTTCACAGTTTCACAATTTCACAATTCCACGATTTCACAATTTCACAATTTCACCATTCCACGACTTCACAATTTCACCATTCCACGACTTCACAATTTCACAATTTCACGATCTCACGATTTCACGACTTCACAATTTCACAATTCCACGATTTCACAATTTCACAATTTCTCAATTTCACAAAAGTTAGACTTCTCTGTCTAACAAGTACAGTCACATAGACTTCTACGTCTGAATACAGTCACATGGACTCCTACATCTAAACACAGTTACATACATTTGTATAACTAAATACAATTGCATAGACTTCTATATGTAAATACAGTCACATAGACCCCTATGTCTAGCAATCAAATATATCGCACATATCCAAAAAGATAAATCTTCAAAAATCCACAACTATGAAAATTGAAAATGTTCAATCTTCCAAATCCATCCTATGAAAAAAAAATTTGAAAAATTGTCAGTTGACATTGGAATGTATGTACCCAGCGCAACAGAATGATTAATTTCTTCTTTGTACAAAATGTATTTGCCCGAGAAGGCAAATTCTGTGTCCAATACGTAACGGTTTTGTTGAAATCGATTTTACCCGCGATATTACGACCTCGATGGACGTTTCATGGCATCGCGCGTCCGCAGAACACGAGTTGCCAGAGGCGTTAAAACGCGTGCTTAATATTTACTCGAAAGCGGAACTCACCGCTGTCAGCTATTGCAAATTTCATTAACGATACAGTCGATCAAACATCGACGACGATAGACGAAATCTATAATAATAGATGTAATCGAGATATTTCATCTTTTTCAAGCTGAAAGGTGAATCTGCCTTTTTTGGAGGGAAATGGGTTGGGGAGATGAGGATTTGGGGAGTTGGGAAATTAGGGAGATGGGAAATTGGGAATTGGGAAATTAGGGAGATGGGAAATTAAGGAGATGGGAAATTAGGGAAATGGGAATTGGGGGAGTTGGGAAATTAGGGAGATGGGAACTTGGGGTGTTGGGGAATTGGGGAGATGGGAAATTAGAGAGATGGGAACTTGGGGAGTTGGGAAATTAGAGAGATGGGAACTTGGGGAGTTGGGAAATTGGGGAGATGGGAAATTAGAGAGATGGGAACTTGGGGAGATGGGAACTTGGGGAGTTGGGAATTTGGGGAGTTGGGAAATTGGCAAGATGGGAAATTAGAGAGATGGGAACTTGGGAAGTTGGGAAATTAGAGAGATGGGAACTTGGGGAGATGGGAACTTGGGGAGTTGGGAATTTGGGGAGTTGGGAAATTGGGGAGATGGGAAATTAGAGAGATGGGAACTTGGGGAGATGGGAACTTGGGGAGATGGGAACTTGGGGAGTTGGGAATTTGGGGAGTTGGGAAATTAGAGAGATGGGAACTTGGGGAGTTGGGAAATTGGAGAGATGGGAAATTAGAGAGATGGGAACTTGGGGAGATGGGAACTTGGGGAGTTGGGAATTTGGGGAGTTGGGAAATTGGCAAGATGGGAACTTGGGGAGTTGGGAAATTGGGGAGATGGGAAATTAGAGAGATGGGAACTTGGGGAGATGGGAACTTGGGGAGTTGGGAATTTGGGGAGTTGGGAAATTGGCAAGATGGGAAATTAGAGAGATGGGAACTTGGGGAGATGGGAAATTAGAGAGATGGGAACTTGGGGAGTTGGGAAATTGGCAAGATGGGAAATTAGAGAGATGGGAATTTGAAGAGCTGGGAAATTGTGAAAATGACAAATTGGAGAGATGGGAAATCCAGAAAATGAAAAATTGGGAAAACGGCAAATTACGAAAATAAATCTCTACAATGAAAAATGCCAAAAATCACTTTTTCAAGTAAAGAGCGTACTAAATCGTATTACGTAGTTCGATCTTAACAAAAGGATTCGAAGAGAAACAAAACGAAGGCTCTTAGCGATGCGACCGCACGTATTTCCGTGAAACTAGGTAAATCCAGGGAAAATTAATTCGTCGCCGCGGCTCGAAATGGAAATCCACCAAACTCGATATGTCGTTTTTTTTCGGGCGCTTTGAAGTGCGCGGCACAAACACGATTTAATCCTGAAAACGAGTGGACGGATCGAAAAGAATCGGCAAGCACATAATAACGCGGGATTAAAATCGGATTCCCACGGTCCCGTGCGTGAAATTAGTTTTCGCGATATTCCATCGGTGATCGAATAAATATTAATCAGTTCGCTACGCGAAAAGAGAACGGGGCCGAGAGTAAATGCATAATATTTGTTCGTTGATTAATCTTTTCGTTTCGGAACGCCTTGTTTCGATATTTTAATACTACGAATGAACTGTTTCATTACGATTAATTTTATCATCCTTTCAACGAGTTTTTCTGTCACAGAAATAAATAATCAATTGATTTTATGCTTTCTGTGTACTCGAATTAAAATTACTCTTTTTCAATCAAGTATTTCTTTCGAAATAAATAAATCATTTAATGTATGTTTTCTGTATGTTGAAATTAAAATATGTCTTTCTGTATCAAGTATTTTTTTCAAAATACAAAAATCATTTAATGTATGTTTTCTGTATATTGAAATTAAAATATGTCTTTCTTCATCAAGTATTTCTTTCAAAATAAAAAATCATTTAATATATGCTTTCTGTATATTCAAATTAAAATTTATTTTTTTGTATCAAGTATTTCTTTCAAAATAAAAAAATCATTTAATGTATGTTTTCTGTATGTTGAAATTAAAATATGTCTTTCTCTATCAAGTATTTCTTTCAAAATAAAAATTCAATTAATATATGCTTTCTGTGTATTCAAATTAAAATTTATTTTTTTGTATCAAGTATTTCTTCCAAAATAAAAAATTCATTTAATATATGTTTTCTGTATATTGAAATTAAAATTTCTCTTTCTTCATCAAGTATTTCTTTCAAAATAAAAAATCATTTAATGTACGTTTTCTGTATATTGAAATTAAAATTTCTCTTTCTTCATCAAGTATTTTTTTCAAAATAAAAAATCATTTAATATATGCTTTCTGTGTATTCAAATTAAAATTTCTCTTTTTCAACCAAGTATTTCTTTGACAATAAAAAAATCAATTAATGCATGTTTTCTACAAATAAAAGTAAAACTTTCTTCATTAAAATTGAAATAACCCATGTTTGTTTGTTTAACATATCATAAATATATAATTTAAAGTAACGTGTTGTTTAAATGAAACGTTTAAAAAGGAATTTTTTAGCAAACATCCAGATGAAAATTAATTTAATGAATTGTCTGTATCGTGCTCGAAGAAGAAGCAATATTTCTATGAAAGTAAGTTGTTTGTGTAAGTTCGCGAGGCAACAAAAAGGAGGATACGATTAAGAACACGTACACCAGCTGACACGTTGACACTTTGACATCGTGAAATAGGGAGAGGATTATTAAAAGATTGTAAGAGATCGTACACAGCCGGTGCGGTGTTTGTAGCACACACGACAGAGGAAAAGGTTCTGATTATATCTTGCAAAAAGCTTGTCTGTTCTTTGATCTTAGAAATTCTGTTCCCTACGATGGAACAAAAATGTGTGCTGGAATCTCCTTGATCAAAATTAAAAAATAAGAAATTTCTATTTACATATTTGCGATGGGACAAAGGATTTTATGAAAGCTTGTTGCTAATTTTATTAATTTATTTCTTTGGTGAAAGATTTCTTTTAAATTACAAGTTTTTTATGGTGGAACTTTTTTTGGGATTGCAAGTTTTTTGTGCTGGAAGTTTTGGAATTTTCTAATTTTTAAATTTAGAAATTTTTAGGTTGTTGAATTTGGAGAAGGTTGAATTTTTTTGAGATTGCAAGTTTTCTGTGGTGGAAGTTTTGGAATTTTCTAATTTTCAAATTTAGAAATTTTTAGGTTGTTGAATTTACAGAAGGCTGAATTCTTTTGAGATTGCAAGTTTTCTGTGGTGGAAGTTTTGGAATTTTCTAATTTTTTAATTTAGAAATTTTTAGGTTATTGAATTTGTGGAAGGTTGAACTTCTTTTGAGATTGCAAGTTTTCTGTGGTGGAAGTTTTGGAATTTTCTAATTTTCAAATTTAGAAATTTTTAGGTTATTGAATTTGCAGAAGGTTGAACTTCTTTTAAGATAACAAGTTTTTTATGGTGGAAGTTTTGGAATTTTCTAATTATCAAATTTAGAAATTTTTAGGTTACTGAATTTGTTGGTTAGGAAATTTTTAGATCGCTGCTCGTAGAAATTTTTTCATTTATGAGTTATTAAATTTTTAGGTTATGTAGTTTGTGAATTTTGAAATGATTGAATTTCTATGTTTTTAAATTTTGCAACTATCAAATTTCTAGATTCCAGTATTTCTAAATTCTTAAATTTCTAAATTGTCTAATTTGTATTGCATCTATACTGCAATTCTAATTTCCAGTACAAAAATTTGTTATACAAAGTGCTAACAAAATTGTCAGTAAAGATAGTATTACTGCTAATGTCAGCAAACAGTCAACAACTGTGAACAAAATTACTATTATTGGTAAAAAAATAAAACAATAACGATTAGGTATATCAAATAATAAATTTTCTGAAAGCAACTTCATTTTCAGTATTCAGAAAATCTTGATTATTGCTAAAAAATAAAACAATAACAACAAGGTATATCAAATAATAAATTTTCTGAAAGCAACTTCATTTTCAATATTCAGAAAATCTTGATTATTGCTAAAAAATAAAACAATAACAACAAGGTATATCAAATAATAAATTTTCTGAAAGCAACTTCATTTTCAATATTCAGAAAATCTTGATTATTGCTAAAAAATAAAACAATAACAACAAGGTATATCAAATAATAAATTTTCTGAAAGCAACTTCATTTTCAATATTCAGAAAATCTTGATTATTGCTAAAAAATAAAACAATAACAACAAGGTATATCAAATAATAAATTTTCTGAAAGCAACTTCATTTTCAATATTCAGAAAATCTTGATATAATTGGAAGCTGACGGTAGCTTCAAACTGGTCGTCTAGTGTACATTTCGAATCCGTCATACGTCGTTTTCGAGTCTAATCCATCACGGAGTGGCGTCGCGACGCCGCGTCGACGCGTAACGCTCGTTATTGCATGTTAAAGTTCGTTCGTGCTGTCAGCTTGACACAACAAATCGGGTTTGCCGGTGCACGTTGTAATCGAAGGGATATTAGGAAGCGGAAATTGCCGAGTTCGTGGCTTCCGGTGTGTCGATTTTTCATTCGAATCCGTTTTATAGAAAAATTCATTTCGCTTCTCCTATCGAACATCAGAAATATGCAAAACCGTTCATATTCATTTTATATTTGTTTGCTTAACGATTTGCAACTAGTTCTTATGCTCGCAAGTCTGAATAAGTTAGGTTAGATTATGTGTTAGATTACAAATCAAGTCTGTGAAATTGAATTTATGTGATATTAGTAAAATTGTTGGAATTTTGTTTGAACGAAGGGGTTGTTTTTCTTTTTCTAGGGTTTTGCATGAGAAGTTAATTTAGATATCACATTTTTCACAAATTTGGAATTCCAAAATTTGGAATTCTGAAAATTTGGAATTCCAAAATTTGGTAGTCGGGAATTTGGAATTCGGAAAATTTGGAATTCCAAGGTTTAGAATTCGGAAAATTTGGAATTCCAAGATTTTGAGTTCGGTAATTTGGAATTCGGAAAATTTGGAATTCGGTAATTTGGAATTCGGAAAATTTGAAATTCCAAAATTTGGTAGTCGGGAATTTGGAATTCCAAAATTTGGAATTCGGAAAAATTGGAATTCCAAAATTTGGTAGTCGGGAATTTGGAATTCCAAGATTTGGAATTCGGAATATTTGGAATTCCAAGATTTGGAATTCCGATGTTTAGAATTCGGAAAATTTGGAATTCCAAAATTTGGTAGTCGGGAATTTGAAATTCCAAGATTTGGAATTCGGGAAATTTGGAATTCCAAGATTTTGAGTTCGGTAATTTGGAATTCGGAAAATTTGGAATTCGGTAATTTGGAATTCGGAAAATTTGAAATTCCAAAATTTGGTAGTCGGGAATTTGGAATTCCAAAATTTGGAATTCGGAAAAATTGGAATTCCAAAATTTGGTAGTCGGGAATTTGGAATTCCAAGATTTGGAATTCGGAATATTTGGAATTCCAAGATTTGGAATTCGGAATATTTGGAATTCCAAGATTTGGAATTCCGATGTTTAGAATTCGGAAAATTTGGAATTCCAAAATTTGGTAGTCGGGAATTTGAAATTCCAAGATTTGGAATTCGGAAAATTTGGAATTCCAAGATTTTGAGTTCGGTAATTTGTAATTCGGAAAATTTAGAATTCCAAAATATGGTAGTCGGGAATTTGGAATTCCAAAATTTGGAATTCGGAAAATTTGGAATTCCAAAATATGGTAGTCGGGAATTTGGAATTCCAAAATTTGGAATTCGGAAAATTTGGAATTCCAAAATTTGGTAGTCGGGAATTTGGAATTCCAAGGTTTAGAATTTGGAAAATTTGGAATTCCAAAATTTGGTAGTCGGGAATTTGGAATTCCAAGATTAGTAAAATTGTTGGAATTTTACGAAATGTCATATTTTGTTCAATATAAATACGCCACCACAATCTCTGGACATAAATAAATTTATCTCATATATAAATATCATAGAATACTTCATACAGAATATGGGGTGAATTAGAGCAAAGAACTGGAAGAACAATAAATTGAAAAGTTGAACTACGAACGAGACTGAATGGCACTCTGTTTCTTCAGAATGTTTGGAAAGAGTTATTCTCAAAATGGCCGACCGGTTACACGAGATTATAACTCGTGCAAATTATTCTTTGACGCCCGCGATTTTAAAGAAAAGACGCAAGTTGCAAAGAATTTCTTAAACATAAACAAATGATAAAAACGTTCGTTTATTTAACATAAAAACTTTTGAAGGTAGATTAAAATCTGTCATGCATAAGAAGTTATATCAAAGTACAAACCTAACTCTTTTGATTTCGAAACATCAAAAGATGTATCAAAATCTCAACAGAAGGTAACACAACTTAAGAAGAAAGTAGATACGTCATAAGAATAAGAACTATCGTAAGAAGTCAGAATAAAAAAAAAAGGAATAAAATTTTCCTAAAGTTGCACGTTTATTATAACGTGCACCGTTTAGGCGTTCAGATATCAAAATATCGCGTTAGTTCAGGGTGGATCCGAAGATTTATGCGTTCCTATCGCTACGATCCGATACGAACGACCAGATAGAGATGATGTGTCGCGCAGTCGCGAGCATTTCTATGTATAAAAATGTCGCGACGGATGATACACGAGCGGAAATATCGCGTGGCGAAACGACGACCAACGTCCACCTCCGTAAATCTTTTCGTTGGGAGATCGAGGCTCGTTCCTTATTTCCTAATGGACTGACACGTCCATTAACGGCACGTGCCTGTAACTTTATAATTTCACGGGCGTTTAACGAGTGTGCATTTAGCTTTATATTTTTGAAAGGATTTAGGGGGTGTGCACTTTTAACTTTATAATTTTATAGGCATTTAGTGGATGTAGATATAGTTTTTTATATTTTTAATTGAGGTATTTAATGGGGGTGCTTTTCTAACTTTATAATTTTATAGGTATTTAGTGGGTGTAGATATATTTTTTATATTTGTATGGGTATTTAGTGGGGGTGCACTTCTAACTTTGTAATTTTATAGGTATTTAATGGGTGTAGATATATAATTTTATATTTTTACAGATACTTAGTGGGGGTGCATTTCTAATTTTGTAACTTTATAGGTATTTAGTGGGTGTCTATTATTTTATATTTTTACAGGTATTTAATGGGGGTGCATTTCTAACTTTGTAATTTTATGGGTATTTAGTGTGTGTAGATATATAATTTTATATTTTTACAGGTATTTAATTGGGGTGCACTTCTAACTTTATAATTTTATAGGTATTCGGTGGGGATGCACTTCTAACTTTGTAATTTTATAGGTATTTAGTGGATGTAGATATATTTTTTTATATTTGTATGGGTATTTAGTGGGGGTGCATTTCTAATTTTATATTTTTATAGGTATTTGGTGGGGGTAGATATATTTTTTCAAATTTTTACAGGTACTTAGTGGGGGTGCATTTCTAATTTTGTAATTTTATAGGTATTTAGTAGGTGTGCAGTTATAATTTTATAATTTTGCAAATATTTAACGAGTTTACACCTGTAACTTTATACACCTGTAATTTTATAGGTTTGACAAATTTGCAGCTATAATTTTATAATTTTACACACATAATTTTAAATACTCAAATTGCATTATTACATAATTCATTCTATTATTACATGATGGATCAGAGATTGATTTCAGACAACTATCATCAGCATCAGAGTCACATAATATACCTGCTACATCTTTTATACTTGATTATAGTCGCGCCCTATATGGTTCTACACATATGTACACTCACATATGACAATTCCGCAACGCTCTAGAAAGCACGTGTGTTAAGAGCAACACCAGATAATAGAATTATATAACACGAAATTAGTTTGGAGTCCATCGAACCAAGAAGGGAAAGGAGTCAAGTAGGCTGGTTCACAGCTAAGCCGTGAATTAAATATAGTCATCGTGTTCGAGTACTCGATAAGTGGTCTAAAAAGGGTAGTCTGGAACACCCTTCGTTCACACCCAATTCCTCTTTCATTCTTTCGACACTCCCTCGTTCGATTCGCGTGAACCTGTTCTCGAATCATCCCACACATTTTCACCGAGTGCCAACGAAACATGATCGTCGAACACGAACTTTGCCTGCAGAAATTATATTAATTACATGAAACTCTATTTTGTAAAATATCAATGTACAACTACTTTCGTAACTTTTAAAATGATGCAAATTTTTGTTATTGTGTATGATTTTTAACTCCATGAAATTCTATTTTGTAAAATATCAATGTACAACAATTTTCGTAACTTTCAAAATGATGCAAATTTTTGTTATTGTGTATGATTTTTAACTCCATGAAATTCTATTTTGTTAAAAATCAATGGACAACTATTTTCATGACGTTGTTAAAAATATCTTTTATCTTCTGCTATTACGATTTTCTGTTGAGTTTCTTCAAAATGATGCGAATCTTTAATGTTGTCGTTTTTTTAGTGAATTGATTTATTGTTGTTGTGTCTGTAAGTTCAAGGAATATTTTCTGCCTTGAAAAAGTCACGTATAAAAAATTTATTGAACGAAGGAACGAAGTTTGAAGAACTTGAAAAAGTATGTTTAACGATGATCAATTAATTGATTAATTAATAGCAATTGATCAAACCAATTGTCTATTGAATCATGGAACTAGACAACCAATGGACAACCAATTGATCATTCAATTGGTGCTAACAGCTATAATAATTCTGCTATAATTATCAAAATTCTGAATTCGAAAGAATTAAGTCTATCGCCACTTAAATACATAAACATCCCTGGTATCAAAACACCAAATTACCTCTTCAAAGATGTCTAAAATCTCCAAATACCCCAACATCAAACAACAAAAGCCCCATCCTCGAGAATGACAATACAATCTCGCAGAAATTTAAATTTAAATTGCAAACTAAACTTACGAGCAACGAAAGCGTTTCCTTAATCAAGGGTTAAACGAGACTGAAATTGATTTTTAAGAACGAACTGCAATCGAATCAGCATGCATTAACGATCGTCTGGACGTAACGACGCGATGTATCAAATAATTGCAGCACTCGAGTCACGAATTATCATCGTTTCGCATAATTGCCAGGGAGAATTGTCCCGACATAATCGAGAAGAGGCCAGGATGTCGTCGAGTGGCCGCGAACACATCCGGTCCCAGGTTTCACCGCGTCGATTTCTCGTTAGCTGGAGGAAGACAGAGAGGAAGAGAAAAAAAATGAAAGCTACGAATAATCATGGAGTAATAGCAAGTGCAAACGTGAAACGTGCACACGGTAATATCTTGCTATGCTCGGACAGAATAATGCAATAACGTTCTGCTATTATTAACGTTCATGACTGCAGGGACACGAAAGGAGCTTTCGAGAGCCACTCGACCGTGTTTCCTGTACGGGGATCGCGACTCTTCATGTATCCTCGTTTTATTTTCCACTTTTCCTCCGCTAGTTTTTTTTACTTTCCGCCCCTTTCTGTTTGCTTTAACTCGCTGATTTCGAAATGGGGGACGACAGTACATGATTCAGTTCCATCTGAAGTTACGTAATTGGCTACTTACTATCGACTTTACACTTTGGATTTTTCGAGTCGAGGATTATGGGGGTTGAAGTTTGGAAAGTTTGGAATTTGGAACGGGTGAAAGCTGCGAGGTTGGGAATTTTGAATTTGGAGTGTTTTGAGAGGGTGCAAGATTTTGTAGGTTGAGAAGTTGGAATTTTGAAGTTTTTAGAATTCTGAAATTTAGGATTCCAAAGTTTGGTAGACGGAAAATGGGGATTTCAAAATTTAGAATTAGGAAATTTGGAATTCCAAAATTTGGTAGTTGGAAAATTAGAATTCCCAAATTTAGTAGTCGAAAATTTGGAATTCCAAAATTTGGTAGTGGGGAATTTGGAATTCCAAAATTTGGTAGTGGGGAATTTAGAATTCCAAAATTTGGAATTCGAAGATTTGGTATTTGGAAATTTGGAATTCCAAAATTTAGAATTCGGAAAATTTGGAAATCCAAAATTTGGTAGTCGGGAATTTGGAATTCCAAGATTTGGAATTCGGAATATTTGGAATTCCAAAATTTGGTAGTCGGGAGTTTGGAATTCCAAAATTTGGAATTCGGAAAGTTTGGAATTCCAAAATTTGGTAGTCGGAAATTTGGAATTCCAAGATTTGGAATTCGGAAAATTTGGAATTCGAAAAATTTGGAATTCCAAAATTTGGTAGTCGGGAATTTGGAATTCGAAAAATTTGGAATTCCAAAATTTGGTAGTCGGGAATTTGGAATTCCAAGATTTGGAATTCGGAATATTTGGAATTCCAAAATTTGGTAGTCGGGAGTTTGGAATTCCAAAATTTGGAATTCGGAATATTTGGAATTCCAAAATTTGGTAGTCGGGAGTTTGGAATTCCAAAATTTGGTAGTCGGAAATTTGGAATTCGGAAAATTTGGAACTCCAAAATTTGATAGTCGGGAATTTGGAATTCGGAAAATTTGGAATTCCAAAATTTGGTAGTCGGGAATTTGGAATTCCAAGATTTGGAATTCGGAATATTTGGAATTCCAAAATGTGGTAGTCGGGAGTTTGGAATTCCAAAATTTGGAATTCGGAAAGTTTGGAATTCCAAAATTTGGTAGTCGGAAATTTGGAATTCGGAAAATTTGGAATTCCAAAATATGGAAGTCGGGAATCTGGAATTCCAAAATATGGAAGTCGGGAATTTGGAATTCCAAGATTTGGAATTCGGAAAATTTGGAATTCCAAAATTTGATAGTCGGAAATTTGGAATTCCAAAACTTGGAAATTAAAAATTACAAAACTTGTCATTTTTAAACTACATATTTAAAATCTAAAAATTCTGAAACTCAGAATTCCAAACTTCAAGACTTCAGACCTCCAAAATCATATATCACTATAAACCATAAAAATTCCCTAATTGTTAAACCCTGACACAATCAAAGTCCTCAGAATCGAAGTTCAGTCGCTTCGCGAACAACTGTAATATAAAGTTCAATTCGACATTCAAAAATGGTGACGAAGTTATTATCCACGGTACCTAAAAAAGTACATAAAAAAAGAGAACGCAATATATCTGGAAGAGAAGCATATCGGAGATTCAGATTCGCAGTTGATCAAAGCTGTTCCATAACCGGAACATTCGGGTCAGCAATATTTTATTCACGTTGACATCGTTTCAGGATTGACTTCGGTATCCCCTCTTTGGTGTTTTTGAAGCAACGAAATTTCATTTTCGATCGTGTATGGTGGTCGGAACGATCGACAAACAGCCGGAAGAAATCGATTCGATTCGGACGTGAAACAACGGGAACCTTGGAGAAGTATAGGCATGTTTGAATAAATAAATTGTTTACCTCTCTCCATGGGACGTTGGCTATCGCGATATCGATTGTCCACCACACAATCAGCGCGTACAAATGAAAAACAAATTTTGAAAAAAATTCTGCAAACAATCGGGCTGTACATTTGGATCGGCACGGCGTAACGTGCCTACCGTTTGGCAAACAAGATACACGTTTTCAGAAAGGGACGGGAAAAAAAGGATCGGACCTTTGATCAACTTGTGTGCACGGACGGAAATAAAGAACAACGAAATATTTTTCTGATATACGTCGCTTTGATATGGTTCTTTGTTCGTTGCTGTGTATTGATTTCAAATTCGAATTTTCCTGCTATTATGACATTTTACTTTACATCTTGTAGTGCTATTACTGTACTACTGCGTATTAAACTATATTGGTATTTTATTGTATTATTCTATTAGTTTATTGTAGGATACTATACTCCGTTTACTATATTAATACAGGGTGACTCACAACTGGTGTAGGAAGAACATGGACTTATGAGAGCGCGAGGATTATGCGCGCGCAGCCTCCGCTGCGCGTCTGCGCATGCGTAATCCTCGCAGCCTGAGCTGCGCATCTGCACATGCGCAATCCCCGCGCTCTGATCGGTCCGCGTTTTTCCTTAATAATTAAAAAACGGAGCTTCACATCCCATTTTTGCAAAGGGAAATATTATTCAGAATCATGTCAGCTACCCCCCATTTCAAGGACCTACGCTAATTGTGAGACACTGTGTACATTAGTGATCTAATACACTGCTGTATAATTATTTACTGTATTACTACAGTAGTGTTCTACTGAACTATTATACTGCTATTATATTATTCTGAATTTTTACGCGTCGAATTTCCATGCGTTGAATTCTTACGCGCCGAATCTCTATGCATCGAATTTCCAAGCGCCGAATTTCTACGCGTTGAATTCCAATGCACCGAATTTCTACGCATTGAATTCCTAAATGACGAATTTCCACGCATCGAATTTCCACGCGCCGAATTTCTACGCGTCAAATTTCCACGCGCCAAATTTCCAAGCGTAGAATTCTTACGCTCCGAATTTCCACACGTCCAATTTCCACGCGCCGAATTTCCACGCGTCGAAATCCTACGCGCCAAATTGCCAAGCGTGGAATTCTTACGCCCGGAATTTCCACGCGTAAAATTCCTACGCGCTAAATTTCTAAGCGTGGAATTCTTACGCCCCGAATTTCCACGCACCGAATTTCCACGCATCGAATTTCCACGCGCCGAATTTCCACGCGACGAAATCCTACGCGCCTAATTTCTAAGCGTGGAATTCCTATGCCCCGAATTTCCACGCGCCGAATTTCCACGCGTCGAAATCCTACGCGCCAAATTGCCAAGCGTGGAATTCTTACGCCCGGAATTTCCACGCGTAAAATTCCTACGCGCTAAATTTCTAAGCGTGGAATTCTTACGCCCCGAATTTCCACGCACCGAATTTCCACGCATCGAATTTCCACGCGCCGAATTTCCACGCGTCGAAATCCTACGCGCCAAATTTCTAAGCGTGGAATTCCTATGCCCCGAATTTCCACGCGCCGAATTTCCACGCGTCGAAATTCTACGCGCCAAATTTCCAAGCGTGGAATTCTTACGCCTCGAATTTTCACACGTAAAATTCCTACGCGCCAAATTTCCAAGCGTGGAATTCTTACGCCTCGAATTTTCACACGTAAAATTCCTACGCGCCAAATTTCCAAGCGTGGAATTCCAATGCCCCGAATTTCCACGCGTCGAATTCATACGTGTCGAATTTCCACGCGCCGAATTTCCACGCGTCGAAATCCTGCGCGCCAAATTTCCAAGCGTGGAATTCTTACGCCCCGAATTTTCACGCGTAAAATTCCTACGCGCCAAATTTCTAAGCGTGGAATTCCTATGCCACGAATTTCCACGCGTCGAAATCCTGCGCGCCAAATTTCCAAGCGTGGAATTCTTACGCCCCGAATTTTCACGCGTAAAATTCCTACGCGCCTAATTTCTAAGCGTGGAATTCCTATGCCCTGAATTTCCACGCGTCGAAATCCTGCGCGCCAAATTTCCAAGCGTGGAATTCTTACGCCCCGAATTTTCACGCGTAAAATTCCTACGCGCCAAATTTCCAAGCGTGGAATTCCTATGCCACGAACTTCCACGCGTCGAATTCATACGTGTCGAATTTCCACGCGCCAAATTTTTACCCATGAAATTCATTTACTGGAATTTATTTACTGTTCTACTACAGTGTTCTACTTAACTATTACACTGCTACTACACTTATTCTATTACTCTTCCAATTCTACCATGTCACTACTGTACTATTTCATAATTTACTTACGAAACCATGCAAGGTCTTCACAAAGAAAATTTCAGTTCAAAATAAACCAACTATAATAAAATAGCAATAAAAAAAATAGTACTATCTCGATAAAAATAGAATTAACCCTTCAGAACCGTAAAACAATGTAAAACTGTTGCAATGATTCCGCGTACCTTTGTACCGGTACAAAACGCAAATACCTATAAAACAAAGGTGCATAAAGGGTAGAGAAAACGAGAGACGGTCGTTTAAAAGCTAGCGAGAAAAAAGATTCGTGTGACAATCGGCAAAGGGGTATGGACGATTGAATTCAGGCCTCGGTTTATCCAGAGGTCTCCGTTTCGCGGCTCATATTTGTGCATTATACGGGGGTGGCAGGTCGGGGTGGGACGTTGTAGGGGTGAAAAGGGCGAGCGAAGCTTTTGACACCGAACTGCAAAGCTTCGGGAAAGCGGGAACACGGGGTAGCTTTGATATACGAGCAGGGAACGCTCGCATCCTCGCGACCGTGACTACCAATAATCGAACGTTATTGCGTTACCCGTTCGCAGTCGTAACACGTGCACCTCGAAATGGAGAGCGGCTGTTACTGGAACGAGAAAAGGGGGATGAAACGGGAACGAGAGGGAGAAAATTCGACGTTGCGAGGAAGGTTTTAATGCGTGGTCAGCTTGCGGTCATTTATTTTACAGTGTGCGAGGATGATTGCGCCGATATTTCCTGTGTTCCACGTTACAGGGATATCCGGGATACCTACGGACTACGGTTATATTGACGGATCTCTGTGCCGATTCGTATTCAAATGCTGCGGAATCTCTTGTTGTCCAATGTTCTTCAGATTTTTGAAGTTTGCTGTTTTGCAATTTTTGAGATTAGACACGGTGGAAATTTGGGATGTGAGAGATATAGGAGATTGTAATTTGGAAATGTAGGAAATGTAAGTGATAGCAATTTGGAGATGTAGGAAATATAAGTGATTGTAATTTGGAAATGTAGGAAAAATTGATTGTAATTTGGAGATAAAAGAAATATGAGTGATAGCAATGTGGAGATATAGGGAATACAAGTGATTGTGATTTAGAGATGTAGAAAATATAATTGATTGTAATTTGGAGATATAGGAAATATAAGTGATAGTAATTTGGAGATGTAGGAAATATAAGTGATTGTAATTTGGAGATGTAGAAAATATAATTGATTGTAATTTGGAGATGTAGGAAATATAAGTGATAGCAATTTGGAGATGTAGGAAATATAAGTGATTGTAATTTGGAGATGTAGGAAATATAAGTGATTGTAATTTGGAGATGCAGGAAATATAAGTGATAGCAATTTGGAAATGTAGGAAATATAAGTGATAGCAATTTGGAGATGTAGGAAATATAAGTGATAGCAATTTTGAGATGTAGGAAATATAATTGATTGTAATTTAGAGATACATGAAATACAAGTAATTGTAATTTGAAGGTATAAAAACTAGTAATTTAGATTGTCACATTGTTCAGATTTAGAGATTATAATTTAGAAATTTGTGAAGAAGAAGAAAGAAGTATAGGGTGAAAGAGATTATTGGCAATGACGACAGGTATTGCAAGGAACATTTTCCGTGAGCGGATAAGCGTAGCGCAAATCACCTCTGACGGTGAAATTTTGCGCGAAATTTACGGAAGATAAGCGAGATCGCGGCGGTGTCGATTTCAGCGGGGCAAGTTTGCCGGTAAACCGAAGTTCACTGCTAATTTCTCGTCCCGCCACACCTCAAAGTACACTTTAATTACGTTAAACGGGAAGTAAATTACATTAGATTGTCAACGCCCGAGGATGCGAGTTCCAGACGATGCCAGACTCAGCCACCGGCTGACTACATTTTAAACGGAAACACCCTCCAACCAACGATTCCATTAATTACCTACCATCCTTGATTAGCTACATCGTGTCGATCGACTGTTTCAACAATTAAACAACAGTCTTACACCTTGATACACCTCTTTTTCATTCACATTAGCTGTTTCTTTGTTTTTTACCTTTTTTTTTTATTTTTGTTGATTTGGAGATCGAGTTCGAGTTCGAGGTCGAGGTCGAGTTCGAGTTCGAGTTCGAGTTCGAGATGGAGTTCGAGTTCGAGATGGAGTTCGAGTTCGAGATGGAGTTCGAGTTCGAGATGGAGTTCGAGGTCGAGGTCGAGGTCGAGGTCGAGGTCGAGTTCGAGTTCGAGATGGAGTTCGAGTTCGAGATAGAGTTCGAGTTCGAGGTCGAGGTCGAGTTCGAGTTCGACTTCGAGTTCGACTTCGAGTTCGACTTCGAGTTCGACTTCGAGTTCGACTTCGAGTTCGACTTCGAGATGGAGTTCGACTTCGAGTTCGACTTCGAGTTTGACTTCGAGTTTGACTTTGAGTTCGAGTTCGAGATGGAGTTCGACTTCGAGTTCGACTTCGAGTTTGACTTCGAGTTTGACTTTGAGTTCGACTTCGAGATGGAGTTCGACTTCGAGTTCGACTTCGAGATGGAGTTCGACTTCGAGTTCGACTTCGAGTTTGACTTCGAGTTTGACTTTGAGTTCGAGTTCGAGATGGAGTTCGACTTCGAGTTCGACTTCGAGTTTGACTTCGAGTTTGACTTTGAGTTCGAGTTCGAGATGGAGTTCGACTTCGAGTTTGACTTCGAGTTTAACTTTGAGTTCGAGTTCGAGTTTCACTTCGAGATCGACTTCGAGATCGCCTTAGAGATTGACTTCGAGATGGAGATCGAGTTCGAGTCCGACTTCGAGTTTCACTTTGAGTTTCACTTCGAGTTCGATTGCAAGTTCGACTTCCATATCGATTACAACTTCAACTTCTACTTCGATTGACATCGTCGTCGACTTCGAATGTGACTGGGAGTTCGACTTCAATATCGATTTCAATTTAAACTTCTACCTCGACTTTGACATCGTAGTTGACTTCAACTTCGACTTCAACTTCGATTTCAATTTCTATGTCGTTCAATTTCGTACATCTACATGTTACATTATTTAACTTGATACCACAGCTAGAATAATACTTGTACATTTTAAGTAACGTAATGAATAAAATCATATAATAAGTCCTTAAATGTAATTGACTTAACCTTCGCGATTGTGTTTAATTATAAAGTACCTAACTTAAACTTGCAGTCGAACAGTTTCGTCCATGTCAAGAAAATTCCAATAACTTCTATCTTGAAGGTAGAGAATTGCAGCAGAAGGTATTAAAAGCTAACCGACCCCGTTGCTTTAGAAATAGAGAGAAGAAGCATCCAGGAATATTTGTAAGCGGTCGTTTCGCGTACGAGCTCGTCCAATTATGGACTATTATCGCGAACTTTTATTCGCTCGCGTCCGCTCGTGCGCCGGCCTTAATCCGCTTAGCGAAAGAGATCGAGAGGATTAGGACTTCGAAATTTCCCGCCGAGCTTCGTTACGAACGCGAACACTCGCGATCGTTATTTTCGAAACGTACGAGCGAACAATTGCTCGGGGAGGGAAAAATATTACTGCAGTGTCATATCGGTTTGATGCATTTCGTCAAATGATCGTTTATCAAATGGTCATTTAGCAAGTGGTCATTTAGCAAATGATCATTTAACAAATAATCATTTAGCAAATGATCATTTATCGAATGATCTGACAAACCCTAAAATTCCCAAAAATAAAAATGCAAATCCTAAAATTCCAAAAAATAAAAATCCCAAAACAAAACTAACAAACCCTAAAATTAAAAAAAATAAAAACTCAAACCATGAATCTGAAAAACAAAAAACAATAAAAACTGCGAACAATGAATCTGAAAAATGAAAAAAAACTTGATACACAAAAGAATTGACTGCTCATCAACGTCGTACATGTGCGACCAGTCCGATAAGTTCGTGTTATAGAGAAATCGCAGCGATTTCCACGAAATCCAGCGATTCCACGCTTCGAAGCGTTGCCGAAACGTTTCGTTCGAATCCCTTGTTTCCGGAATGCGTGGCGCATTACGTGGCTTGCAATATCCGGCAACCGATTTGAAATTTCTTCCTGCTGTTCCGTGCACACGCATTTAACAGTGAACGACGTAATCCTCCGTGCAACAAGCCGGCTTTATCCCGTGCTTGATGCTTAAATCCGACCTTACTTTCCGAGAAAATAAACGAAATTTGCTTATTGCGAGTAGAGCAAGAAAAGAATTTACTGTCCGAATTAAAATATCCTCCGTTCTCTGTGTTCTTCTTTATCGATTTCTTGCTTCAAGATGCAAAACATTATTCATGTTACAACGGTGGGGTTGTTGCAATTTTATTTGCGGTTCGGGAAAATTTATTTCAGGTTACAGTGATGTGTAGATTATAGGTTCTTTGTTTTGACTGTTTTATTTTGGCCGATGAGTTTATTTAGTTTTACTTAATTCCTTGATTTCATAATTTCCTAATTTCCTAATTTCCTAATTTCCTGATTTCCTAATTTCCTAATTTCTTAATTTCCTGATTACCTAATTTCCTAATTTCATAATTTCCTAATTTCCTAATTTCCTGATTACCTAATTTCCTAATTTCCTAATTTTCTATGTTCCCAAATTCCCTAGTTCTCAAATTTCCGAATTTTCAATTCCCAAATTCCCAAATTTCCAAATCCCCATTTCCCTAGATTCCCAATCTTCCTAGATTCCCAATTCCCTAGATTCCCAGTTTACTAGATTCCCAATCTCTCGAGATTCCCCATCACCCTAGATTCCCAATCTCCCTAGATTCCCAATCTCTCTAGATTCCCAATCTCCCTAGATTCCCAATCTCGCTAGGTTCCCAATCTCCCTAGATTCCCAATCTCCCTAGATTCCCAATCTCCCTAGATTCCCAATCTCCCTAGATTCCCAATCTCGCTAGGTTCCCAATCTCCCTAGATTCCCAATCTCTCTAGATTCCCAATCTCCCTAGATTCCCAACTCCCTAGATTCCCAATTCGCTAGATCCCCAATTCCCTAGATTCCCAATTTCCTAGATTCCCAATCTCCCTAGATTCCCCATCTCCCTAGATACCCAATCTTCCGAGATTCCCCATCTCCCTAGATTCCCAATCTCCCTAGATTCCCAATCTCCCGAGATTCCCAATACCCTAGATTCCCAATTCCCTAGTTTCCCAATTCCCTGGATTCCCAATTCCCTAGATTCCCAATCTCCCTAGATTCCCAATTCCCTAAATTCCCAATCTCCCTAGATTCCCCATCTCCCTAGATTCCCAATCTGCCTAGATTCCCAATCTCCCGAGATTCCCAATACCCTAGATTCCCAATTCCCAAAATTCTCAATTTCCCAGATTCCCAAATCCCCAAATCCCCAAATTCCCAAATCCCTGAACCCCCCAATTCCCCAGTCTCCCAACAAAAATCCCCAACCGCAAAAATCCCTAAATACAATAACTGAAGTAACAGTGTTACGCAAATTGCATGAAACTAATCCGATGAATCGTATATCAATCGCTCAATAGCAATCGCTTAAGTAACACCGCAATCAAAGGGTTAATCATCCTTAAAATCGTGCGCCCTAGATCGGATAGCTTTGGGATATCGCGAGGGGCGATATCGAGAGGCCAGCATCGACCGTGGGATTTACAGAGGGGATGGGTGTTAGAAGCAACGGGGTCATCGATAAATTCGAGAGGAATGCAAGCTCCTCTCTTTGGTAGGGGTGGCTTCGTGTTTTCAAAGCGCTTTCGAGCATCCTGATGCCACGTTCGACCAGCAAACCGGACCGTTTTTGACCCGGTTTCCGGTACATCCGTGTCTTCCACCCTTTTGCAAACGACCAACGGTGTACTTTCGCCTTGAACGCAAGGAAATCCGATACGTTTTCAGGCTGTCGTTGTATATTCCCCTCGGAAAAATATTGCACACGATTTTCATCCTCTGCTTCGTGCTCCTGGCACATTTAATTTCAATCCATCGTTTTTTTTTTACGGGACCTTCATTTTATTCCGATCACAACGAGTTTGCTGAAATCGACGATTTTATTGTTCCTGTCGAGTCAATGCAAGGACTCTTTTACAAAATTTCCAGATTTTTTACTGTTTTAGTTTTACTGCCTTTTGGTATCACGTTCTTTTGTGCAATAACTTTGACATTCTTTTCGGTAATCGCTTCGACATTTTTTGTGCCGCAACTGGGACATTCTTTTGTGGAATTCAGGACAGATTTTGGGAGTAAATCGTGGTTGTAAAGTTTTAATATTGCTGATTATTAAATTTGTTACTCTGGTTATAGGATGTAGGCTAAACATCCTACAGGATTTTATGATTAATGAAAATTTAAGTAGAAATAGGACTTCTTTGTACGAGTTGAACATTATTGGTACGTTTAGAAGATGTGGACATTGACGATAGCTAAAGTGTTGGTTTCATTTACAGGATTGTCAGAACTGAAGTTGATAAATTAATTTAAATATAACTCGCGTGTGTTCACACATTTATACATGTTAGACAACCTCAAACTACAGCCTCCTCATACTAAATCATTTCGTGTTAATTTCTACACGAACTACCCTTGAAAAATTATTTTACTTGTACGCAATATAAGTTTGCAATTTTCGACGATCATGGAAATCTCCACAGGATAAATAAATTGCATTTCAGAGATAAAAGCTTTGTGTTTTGAAAACGTTCGCCAAGCATACTCCATACCGATTCTAGAGGGTAACTGAACTGCTCTTGACCCACTTCTCATCGTGTTCCTATCATCTCGTCGCGTGGCAAAACTGTGCTTCAGATCAAAGTATTCTGCCAGTAAAATATCCTTCACATCTTGATTCTTTTCTTGTCGTTTCTCTTTGTCAATAGTTCTACGTCAAATAAATTGAAGAAACGCCTGATTCTTGTCAAATAAAATTACTCGTATCCAGATTCAAAATTCTCAGTTGAATTTGAAGACAAAAAAAATTATAATTATAATTTTAATGGTGACTGAAGGCATTGCATCTTATGTGGAATATAGATATAATATAGACTCAAATAAATTTGTCAGAAGAAACGAAGAACCAGAATCAAGGAACTTAGGAATTTGGAGGCGTAAGAATTTGAGAACGTAGGGATTCGGAGACGTAGGGATTCGGGGACGTAGGGACTCCGGGACGTAGGAATTTGGGGGCATAAGAATTCGGGGACGTAGGAATTTGGAGGCGTAAGAATTTGGGGACGTTGGAATTTGGAATCCCCCCAATTTGGGGACGCTGGAATTTGGAATCCCCCGAATTTGGGAACGCTGGAATTTGGAATCCCCCAAATTTGGGGGCGTTGGAATTTGGGAACCCCCGAATTTGGGGACGTTGGAATTTGGGAACCCCCAAATTTAGGGACGCTGGAATTTGGAATCCCCTGAATTTGAGGACGCTGGAAGTTGGGAACCTCCAAATTTGGGGACGTTGGAATTTGAAATCCCCCGAATTTGGGGGCGCTGGAAGTTGGGAACCCCCGAATTTGGGGACGTTGGAATTTGGAATCCCTCGAATTTGGGGACGCTGGAAGTTGGAATCCCCCGAATTTGGGAACGCTGGAAGTTGGGAACCCCCGAATTTGGGGACGTTGGAATTTGGAATCCCTCGAATTTGGGGACGCTGGAAGTTGGAATCCCCCGAATTTGGGGACGCTGGAAGTTGGGAACCCCCGAATTTGGGGACGTTGGAATTTGGGAACCCCCGAATTTGGGGACGTTGGAATTTGGAATCCCCCGAATTTGAGGACGCTGGAAGTTGGGAACCCCCAAATTTGGGGACGTTGGAATTTGAAATCCCCCGAATTTGGGGGCGCTGGAAGTTGGAATCCCCCGAATTTGGGGACATTGGAATTTGGAATCCCCCGAATTTGGGGACGCTGGAAGTTGGGAACCCCCGAATTTGGGGACGTTGGAATTTGGGAACCCCCGAATTTGGGGACGTTGGAATTTGAAATCCCCCGAATTTGGAGACGTTGGAATTTGGAATCCCCCCAATTTGGGGACGTTGGAATTTGGAATCCCCCCAATTTGGGAACGCTGGAATTTGGAATCCCCCAAATTTGGGGGCGTTGGAATTTGGGAACCCCCGAATTTGGGGACGTTGGAATTTGGGAACCCCCGAATTTAGGGACGCTGGAATTTGGAATCCCCCGAATTTGGGAACGCTGGAAGTTGGGAACCCCTGAATTTGGAGACTTAGAAAACCTCTAAATTTACAGACATAGAAATTTGAGATCTCCCGAATTTAAGAACGTAGTAATTTCAAATCATTAAAGCACAAGCACAAGAAGAGGTTACCTAAATCTTAATTACTTTACCATTTTCTAAAAATTGCTTCCACATAATACTCAATCCAATAATCGTCCGTTTATATCTCATAATGGCACAAAGCCGAAAGCCGCTCGAACCCGTACAAAGCTACTTAATAATCGATCGCAAAAAGCCAGCTAATTTCCTTGGAAAGCCATTGAAAGCGAGTGAAACTCACGGAAATCGATCATGCGATCAAACATTCGAATCGAAAGAACGGAATGATTCCGAGATTAGCCAGAGGCATCGAATGATCGTTTAATTTCGTTGGTTCTCGTTGTCGGTCAGCCGTGTTGCATATCGACGCGGAGCAGCAAATTCGCGGGAAATACGAACGGATCACTCGATTCTCTCGAGAGACTGGAAAGGGGTGATGGGGTGGAATTATATCGAGGCTTTTGGGATCAAGTTTGCCCGTCCGTTCACAGGCTCGTCAGGTTGCGTTCGTGTAAGCCGATTACGCTTGTGTTGTGTGCGTCCTTGTTCATCCGGCACCCTTTGCAACTTCCCTCTTTGCACCTAAACCTACCTCCGTCGGAACAGGAGCGTACTCGGTGATAGCTCTTTCGACAAAATTCTATCTTCCACCTTTATATTTTACTTTTACAATTTTCGTATTTTTCTGGATACTTTGATGATTTGCAAGATTGATCCTGTATTTTAGGATTTTGGTTAGGTTGCAAATTTTGTGCTTATTTTATTTTTGATTTTTATGGGGTTGAGAATAGATGGTGCGGAATTTATGCAGGATTTAGAATTTAGCGGAATTTATGCAAGATTTAGAATTTAGTGGAATTTATGTCCCGGAATCCCTACGTCCTCCAATTCTTATGCCCCCAAATTCCTACGTCCCCGAATCCCTACGTCTCCGAATCCCCATATCCCCAAATTCCCACATCCCTAAATTCCCACATCCCCAAATCCCCACATCCCCAAATTCTCACATCCCCAAATTCCAACGTCCCCAAATTCGGGGGTTCCCAACTTCCAGCGTCCCCAAATTCGGGGGATTCTAAATTCCAGCGTCCCCAAATTCGGGGGTTCCCAAATTCCAACGTCCCCAAATTCTTACGCCCCCAAATTCCTACGTCTCCGAATCCCTACGTCCCCAAATTCTTACGCCTCCAAATTCCTACGTCCCCGAATTCTTATGCCTCCAAATTCCTACGTCCCGGAATCCCTACGTCTCCGAATCCCTACGTCTCCGAATTCTTACGCCTCCAAATTCCTACGCCTCCAAATTCCTATGCCCCCAAATTCCTACATCCCCGAATCCCCACATCCCCGAATCCCCACATCCCCAAATTCCCACATCCCCAAATTCCACATCCCCAAATTCCCACATCCCCAAATCCCCACATCCCCAAATTCCCACATCCCCAAATTCCCACATCCCCAAATTCCAACGTCCCCAAATTCGGGGGTTCCCAACTTCCAGCGTCCCCAAATTCGGGGGATTCCAAATTCCAGCGTCCCCAAATTCGGGGGTTCCCAAATTCCAACGTCCCCAAATTCTTACGCCCCCAAATTCCTACGTCCCCGAATTCTTATGCCTCCAAATTCCTACGTCCCGGAATCCCTACGTCTCCGAATCCCTACGTCTCCGAATTCTTACGCCTCCAAATTCCTACGCCTCCAAATTCCTATGCCCCCAAATTCCTACATCCCCGAATCCCCACATCCCCGAATCCCCACATCCCCAAATTCCCACATCCCCAAATTCCACATCCCCAAATTCCCACATCCCCAAATCCCCACATCCCCAAATTCCCACATCCCCAAATTCCCACATCCCCAAATTCCAACGTCCCCAAATTCGGGGGTTCCCAACTTCCAGCGTCCCCAAATTCGGGGGATTCCAAATTCCAGCGTCCCCAAATTCGGGGGTTCCCAAATTCCAACGTCCCCAAATTCTTACGCCCCCAAATTCCTACGTCTCCGAATCCCTACGTCCCCAAATTCTTACGCCTCCAAATTCCTACGTCCCCGAATTCTTATGCCCCCAAATTCCTACGTCCCGGAATCCCTACGTCTCCGAATCCCTACGTCTCCGAATTCTTACGCCTCCAAATTCCTATGTCCCGGAATCCCTACGTCTCCAAATTCTTACGCCTCCAAATTCCTATGTCCCCGAATCCCTACGTCCTCCAATTCTTATGCCCCCAAATTCCTACATCCCCGAATCCCCACATCCCCGAATCCCCACATCCCCAAATTCCCACATCCCCAAATTCCACATCCCCAAATTCCCACATCCCCAAATTCCCACATCCCCAAATTCCACATCCCCAAATTCCCACATCCCCAAATCCCAGTAAACATCTTCCTACTTGAACAAACTTTCCGAGCTGAAAGTACCACATTGAATCCCGCAGAAACATCGTATCATTAAAATCCCCGGTGTTCTTGTTTCCACGTATCATTAGGTACGTATCCCCTCCGGTTTGACTATTTTCTGCGTGTCCGTTTCCAGGAATTCGTTCGGTTTAACATTTCGTTCGATCCCTTGTTATTTCCACGAGAGTTTATAACGAATTCTCATTATTATCCGGCTTGTCTGAACAGTTCGCATCGTATCTCGTTCCTCGCAGCACTGTTCCTCCACAGAAATAACTTGCTGCTTCAACTTCTTCCTCGAGAGAAACTTTTTACAATCGCGATCTTGTTATCCCGTCTGACGGTGCTCGTGTCGATCAACCATTCGATTCTTGGCTCAAAGAGATTCCTCTTCGAACACGTATCTTCGGAACGGAATTGTATTTCCATGCTCTCCGAGCGTTTCGATGCGCTTTGACGTAATTCTTTCGCATCTTGAGAACGGATACGGAAATTATGATACTATTTAAATATTTCTGGACATCTTTCTATTTCTATTTAATAGAAATCAATGTACAATTTATACATAGTTTCATATTATCACTGCATTTGTGAATCTTGAATACTTATAATTAAATTGAAATTAAGTTACAAGGATAAATAATGGAAACAAATAATGATGTATGTAAACTAGGTTATACAATGAATCTTAGGGTCGATGAAGATTATTGTATTGGCTGTTAAGAAGAATTAATTAATTAATTCTATAATAGTGCTTATGTGATGTATAAACATAGCGAAATAGACAATAGTGGAAATTATTAGTAGAGAAACAACTTCAAAAGAAGTCATTTAACATTTTAATTATTTTAAAGTTGCTGTTTGCAAACAGTAAAATTATCTTCGAGCGCAAAGGGTTAAAAAGAGAAGCACAACAGTGTTAAAACACCGGAAAGACAGCCATTCACGCGATGTCCGATCGGTACAAATCAAAACGACGATCGCGGATCAAAGAGCGATACGCGCCATTATCCTGTCGCTGGAAAAAAAGGAATGATTCGTGGCTCGCGAGAACAAGCCGCGAGTGATATTAATCCCAGACCAAGAGACAGCAAAGGAAGCGAGAAAGCGTGGAGGAAGATGGGGCGCGGAAGGGTGAAAATAGAAGGGATAAGAGTGGAACAAGCGAGCCGTGGTCTTTGAAGCGGAACCCTTGGCGGACCGGAGCGTAGAGGGGATCTTTGTAGCTCGTACATCTCGCTAATTAAATAAAAAAAGTCCCCTCCCGGTGTTTCCTCCTCTCTGGCTGCTATTCTTCTTGGTGTCGGCCCGCGGGCAAACGTCACCCGCTGTCTCTGGCTCTGTGCGCCGGGCTGCTCGGATATCGAGAAAGATGCTGCCGCGGAAAAATGGGAGAGGACCGACGAAACCGCGAGCATTGTCTTCGGTATATCTCGTGTTTCACTTACGATTACGTTGAAAGACCTTCAGGTGCATAGTCACTTATCGGGTATGCTTTAGGAGGTCCATAGTAGGAGGAGACTGTAGGGAGAGGACAATAGTGGACACTTTTTGGTTGTTGAATGTGTGGGTTTTGGTTACTTAGGGAGTTGAAGCTGGAGATTTGGTAATTTAGAGGGATGGTGGTGGAATGGAGGATTTTGGAAATTTGAGAATTTTTTGAGTGGAGAATTTGAGGATTTGGGAATTTTGGGATTTGGGAGTTTGGGAGTTTGGGAAGTTTGGGATTTGGGAAGTTTGGGATTTGGGAAGTTTGGGATTTGGGAAGTTTGGGATTTGGGAATTTTGGGATTTGGAAATTTTGGAAATTTTGGAAATTTTGGAAATTTTGGAATTTGGGAATTTGGGAATTTGGGAATTTGGGAATTTGGGAATTTTGGGATTTGGGAATTTTGGAATTTTGGAATTTGAAATTTTGGGATTTGGGAATTTTGGGATTTGGGAATTTTGGGATTTGGGAATTTTGGGATTTGGATGTTTTGGGATTTGGGAGTTTTGGAATTTGGGAATTTTCGGATTTGGGAATTTTGGGATTCGGAAATTTTGGAGTTTGAAATTTTGGGATTTGGGAATTTTGGGATTTGGAAATTTTGGAAATTTTGGAATTTGAGAATTTGGGAATTTTGGGATTTGGGAATTTTGAGTTTTGGGAATTTTGGAATTTGGGAATTTTGGAATTTGGAGAATTGGAAATTTAGGGAATTGGAAATCTAGGGAATCGGGAATCAAGGAAATTAAGAATCTGGGGAATTGGGAATCTAGGGAGATTGGGTATATAGGGAGATTGAGGATCTAGGAAATTGGGATTATAGGGAGATTGGGGATCTAGGGAATTGGGAACCTAGGGAATTAGCAATCTAGGGAATTGGGAATCAAGGAAATTAAGAATCTGGGGATCTGGGAATATAGAGAATTATTAATCTAGGGAGATTGGGAACCTAGGGAATTGGCAATCTAAGGAATTGTGAACCTAGGAAATTAAAAATCTGGAGATCTGGGAATCTAAGAAATTGGGAATCTAGTGTTTAAAGTCTAATATCTACTCTATTGTGTTGCGTTTAAAAACAGTGTTCGGTTATCCTCTGACAATCCTCCTTAAGAGAACCTTAATGAAACCTCAATTAAGAACCTTAATTCCAACACCCAAATTAACAATAATTCAGTTTAACAAAATCTTGTAAACCAGAAATCGGAAGGAAAGTCTCGATCAGAAAAAAAGGGTGTATATTCGTTTGATTCGAGCACGCATGGTCCGCTTTTGCACGGAGAACAATGGCGGCCCGTAGGCGAGCGTGTAATCACGGCCAATCCGCGTACAGCTGTACGTCGCCGCGAGGATATCGCAGCAGAGTCGAACATCAGATATCGCGATATTCTCGACACGGTATCGCGCGGTCGATCAAAGCGAAACCGTCTTCTGTTTCGCGACGAGGCTGTGCACCTCTCGCACCCTATCCTCCCTGTATTTTCCCTTTGTTCCCGCGCCGTCATTCCCGCTCTTGATTCCTCGCGATCGTCGACGCTTCCGTAAGTGTCTGCTCGCTTGAAAAATTGCGTGCATCCTCGTGACGGTCGCTCGAAGAATAGCTCGTTCGAGACGCGGACACCAAAGAACTTTCGATGACGAACGGATGAAAGAGTGCTCAGTGCTCCCTGCGGTTCTTGCGGATGGGGTAAATTATTATACTTGCGTTATTATATTTTTATGGCAACTTGTAACTTCTGATTTTTTTGTTTCGTATATTGTCTGAAGATATTTTATATTTTATGATAATGCATATGTGATGATATTTTATATTTTATGATAATGCATATGTGATGATATTTTATGTTTTATGATAGTTTGTGTTTGAAGATATCAGTATATTTTATGGTAGTTTGTGTCTGAAGATATTTTATAATTTATGATAATTCATGTGTGATAATATTTTATGTTTTATGATAGTTTGTGTTTGAAGATATCAGTATATTTTATGATAGTTTATGTCTGAAGATATTTTATATTTTATGATAATTCATGTGTGATGATATTTTATGTTTTATGATAGTATGTGTTTGAAGATATTTTATATTTTATGGTAGTTTATGTTTGAAGATATTTTATAATTTATGATAATTCATATGTGATGATATTTTATATTTTATGATAGTATGTGTTTGAAGATATTTTATATTTTATAGTAGTTTATGTCTGAAGATATTTTATATTTTATGATAATTCATATGTGATGATATTTTATATTTTATGATAGTATGTGTTTGAAGATATTTTATATTTTATGGTAGTTTGTGTCTAAAGATATTTTATATTTTATGATAATTCATATGTGATGATATTTTATATTTTATGATAGTATGTGTTTGAAGATATTTTATATTTTATAGTAGTTTATGTCTGAAGATATTTTATTTTTTATGATAATTCATATGTGATGATATTTTATGTTTTATGATAGTACGTGTTTGAAGATATCAGTATACTTTATGGTAGCTTGTGTCTGAAGATATTTTATATCATATAATTATACAATGAACTTAAATTGTTCAATTACACAAAGAATTTACTTTAACATCTCTTAAAAATCTTCTTACACATTTAAAACTTCTTACACATTTATCAAAGCATGGAGCAATCACCAACCAACAAAATGATCAAAGAAATGTTACTCTAATACCCAACAAAAATGAGCCAAAAACTTGAACATAGATAAACTTCATAAAAATCAACATACTTACTCAAACAACATACTTAATCAACCCCAAAGTTCTCATTAAAATCGTCCAAACGTAAGAACAAACATTGAACAACAACGAACAAGTGAAAGATAGAAATCGAAATTTAAATCGGACATAGAAGAATAACACAGGAATCTCGAAGATCGCAGTCTAGATCGATGTACTAACGGTGTTTGCTTTATCGTCGAGAGAATATCCCGGAGATGCTTCTCCAGGCAATCAACGTCAATTCGCATTCCCGGCGCTGGAGTGCGGCTCTCCTTACCGGAGAACGAGCTCCAGAACGATTCAGGAACGCGAACAACCACCCCCGTAGCAAGTTCATTGTCAGGCAACGTTGGTGGGGATAGTAAGAGGATAAGCACGCGATCAGAATCGCGAGGCCAACTCACGAACAAAGAAGAAGTCCAATAAAAAACTTATTAGATGGGTCTCGGCCGAGAGACCCAGTAAATATTTGACCGGTCTTTTCGACTCCGCACCGCGTTATGAGGAAACTAACCCTTGCGCTTCAACCCCCTTCTTCTATCCTCAACTTCGATGCTTTAGTACCTTTTCGCTTTACTCCTTCAACACTTTTCATTCTTCTCATTTCACCTTCTCGTTTTATCGAGAAGTCTGATATCTCCAGGGTTGCCGGAGGTTTAGAGCTTTGCTTATTACGGCTTCTGGAAATTGAACTGGGTTTGTTATAGTTATAGTTTGGTATAGTTATTTCTTGGTTTGTTAGAGTTGTTTTCTAGTTAGGTTTAATAGGGAGGTTTTATAGGGAGAATGGGGTGGAGTGATACGGGGTATGTGGTGTGTATATGTGTTGTATTGTCATATGTTTAATTGTTACAAGTGGAGGGGATATTATAACAGGGTAAGGATTCCATTCTCATGTGTAGAAGTTCTATGAGCTGAATTTTCACGCATCGAATTTCCACGCACCGAATTTACACGCATCGAATTTCCACGCATCAAATTTCCACGCGTGGAATTCCTACGCCCCAAATTTCCAACGCGTCGAATTTCCAACGCGTCGAATTTCCACGCGTGGAATTCCTACGCTCCAAATTTTCCACGCGCAGAATTTCCACGCGTGGAATTCCTACGCCCCGAATTTCCAACGCGTCGAATTTCCACGCGTGGAATTCCTACGCCCCGAATTTCCAACGCGTCGAATTTCCACGCGTGGAATTCCTACGCCCCAAATTTCCAACGCGTCGAATTTCCACGCGCCGAATTTCCACGCGTGGAATCTCCACGCGCCGAACTTCCACGCGTGGAATTCCTACGCTCCAAATTTCCAACGCGTCGAATTTCCAACGCGTCGAATTTCCACGCGTGGAATTCCTACGCCCCGAATTTCCAACGCGTCGAATTTCCACGCGTCGAATTTCCACGCGTGGAACTCCTACGCCCCGAATTTCCAACGCGTCGAATTTCCACGCGCCGAATTTCCAACGCGTCGAATTTCCACGCGCCAAATTTCCACGCGTGGAATTACTACGCCCCGAATTTCCACGCACCAAATTTCCACGCGTGGAATTCCTACGCCCCGAATTTCCACGCATGGAATTCCTACACCCCGAATTTCCACGCGTCGAATTCGCACGCATCGTATCTCTCTACGCGTCGTATCTCCACGCGTGATACTCCCCTGCGTCGTATCTCCACGCGACATACCTCCGCGCTCTCTATCTCCCCACTAACTATTTCCACGCCTATACTTTTCCCCTATACGTTCTATACGACTCTTCCTTCATTTCCCAGCTCCCTCAGCACGGCTTTATTTCGTTTTCCCCGAATTATTCAAATTCCCCTTCCTAGACTTGCATTTATTTAAATCATTTCGTTTTTCCCGCGCTCTACCTCGTCGCGCATTACCATATTCATTCTTTTCTTTTCAATTATGTTTCTCCCTGTGCAAGTTCCTTCGTCAATAGTTTCAAGTTGTACAAACGTATCTCTTCTATTGATCGGTTCATTTTAGCGAAACTTTCTAGTTTAATACACGCTCTTATCGAAGGTATTGGAGCGAAGAACGGGGAAGAATTTATTATACGAATTACGGTTACGCCGCGGAACGTGATACGTTATTTACATTAATAAATTAACTATTTACCGTGGGAGCGGCGGTAAACGGCAGTAACGTGAGAAAGTGCCGCTGGCGAACCACAATCTCGACTAATCTGCGCCCCGTTGCCAACGTCTCCTGATTCTCCTCCCGTAGAAATAAAGCCGCTGGCGAAACGGGAAATTCGTTAAAAAATTTCAAACGATATCACGTGTTATTTGCGCGACTGCCCAAACGATACGTGATAGTTTTCATTACGGAGAAATTCGAAAATCTCTGGTCATTTTCGCAGATTGAATTTTTAATTTATCAAACTGGTGTGTTTAAGCTTGATGAAACTATGTCTTCTGTAGATTTTGGTAAATATGACGCTGCTGCTGGAGAAATATTAGTTTACGAGGCTGAGGGTTGCAGCACAGAAACTCGCTGCATTATGAAGTTTTCTTTAAATTCAACTGATATAAACTATTCATAGATGTAGAGAAATTTTGAAGAAGTTGTCCGTATAATTTAATATGTATAATATAAGGGAATCATTTGTTTGAGATATTTAGATGTAATTGAAGGTTATAATTATACTAATTGGTTATAGGAGGATATATTATAAAATCATAGAGTATGAATATAACATGGAAAAAATATTTATTGTCCAGTTAAGTTTATTTTTTTTTTATTGTTTTACTTTGCAACAATATTAGAGGTTATCCACTTCACTCCTTCTACCTCAGATTTGAACTTAACAAAGTTCCTCAACCCTGAATTCCCTACGCCCCGAATTTCCAACGCGTCGAATTTCCACGCGTGGAATTCCTACGCCCCGAATTTCCACGCGTGGAATTCCTACGCCCTGAATTTCCAACGCGTCGAATTTCCACGCGTGGAATTCCTACGCCCCGAATTTCCACGCGTGGAATTCCTACGCCCCGAATTTCCACGCGTGGAATTCCTATGCCCCGAATTTCCAACGCGTCGAATTTCCACGCGCCAAATTTCCACGCGTGGAATTCCTATGCCCCGAATTTCCACGCGTGGAATTCCTATGCCCCGAATTTCCAACGCGTCGAATTTCCACGCGTGGAATTCCTACGTCCCGAATTTCCACGCGTGGAATTCCTACGCCCTGAATTTCCAACGCGTCTAATTTCCACGCGCCAAATTTCCACGCGTGGAATTCCTATGCCCCGAATTTCCAACGCATCGAATTTCCACGCGTGGAATCTCAGCCCTCAATTTCCTCGGCCATTCCTTAATAACTCATTTCGTTCGAACGAAGATAATTACGTAGATTATCGGTTAATGTTCCCTCTAGAAAATTGCCCGATCGATACGCCATTTCGAAATTGGACATTTATCGTAACAAATAACAGTGATCGAATAGTATTTGGTAAAGCGTTATTCTTTTTAGCGATACGCGTGTTCCGAATAGTACCAATTGCATCGTTCGCTGATTTCGTTCTGGAAGACGATCGTCGATAGCATCGAGTCCTTTCGAACGACCGAACAATCGGTATTTCATCATTGATTTCGCATCCGAATTGGCCGAAAGATATCGCTATTGTTTAGAGACGTATTGTTTCGACAGGCTCCCTGTCGTCGCACTCTCGTTGCTTTCGAGTGGCATTGTGGAATAAACGCGTGCTATTGTCCCGCGGTTTATCGGCGCACAGGTTCAGCCTCCCTGTTCGTTCGATTCGTCCTGAATCGTTCGCAAATACCGTGAAACCCTGTCGTCATTCTCTCGATCGGTCTTACGGTGAGCCGTGTGCCCTTCTATCTCCATTTCCTTCGGATTAGCAACAAACCCTTTTCATTCAATTTTGTAATAAATATTCTTTATTTAACTTTAATGATTCTGGTGAAGTTAACATCCTGATGTCTGAATTGTGTTGTATCACGTATCATATGTTACGTATGGTGTGTGATGTGATGTATCATACATGATGTATGATGTATGATGTATGATACATGATGTATGATGTATGATGTATGATGTATGATGTATGATGTATGATACATGATATATGACATGTATTGTATGATACATGCTGTATGATGTATGATGTGTGATACATGATATATGACATGTGGTGTATGATACATGCTGTATGATACATGTATGATATATGATGTATGATGTATGATATACAATATATGATGTATATGATATATGCATGATATATGATTCTAGAAATTTGACATATCATATACATGATGTTTGGCATATGACTTGTGTATAACATATGTGACATGTATGACACATGGCACGTAACATAATGACATATGACATATTGTATAACGTATGTTACATATGACATGACATGACATGTAACATATATGACATATGACATGACATGACATGTAACATATATAACATATGACATATACAACATACGTGACACATATGACACATGATGCGTAACATATATGATACATGACTCATGTCTTCTAACTTATGACACGCCACACAAGTGACATATAACACATGATACATATTCCACATGATGCATGATATGTTAACACATGACACATGACACATGAGACACTACATACAATATATGATATGCAACATATAATATAACATATAACATAGAACATATGGTATGTAACATACAATACAACATATAACATATGATATACGATATGTAACATATAATATAACATAACATAGAATATATGATATGTAACATAGAATACAACATATAACATACAATATACGATATGTAACATATAATACAATATATATTATAATTTGACAAAGCATAATTTCGTCACATAGATAAAGCATTATAAACGAAAAAGTAACGACGGAGCAGAGCAGGGTGCTCAGTATCAGTAGATACGGTACTGGCGGAGATAGGAAACGTGGTAGAGAGAGAGGATGAGAGAGGGTTGTCAGAGGGTGATGAGGACCCGGAGGACGAGGACCCAGTCAGGCGGGGTCTCGAGTGTCTTGTCAATATGTATAGTGTCATCGATGTCTCTCCACTGGACGACTATCCTTCCTCTGCATCGCGTAACCGAGATGCGCTCACGCGAGATCGCACACATGTACACTCAGGTGCAACAGACGCTTTTCATATAGATATGTATGTGAATTTGAACATTTTTCAACTTGCGAATTTTCTATTTTTTGTTCCGCAGTTCTCTCACATTCTTAAAGCTTAATATTACCGGATAGCTAAATTTTGATATACTAATGTTTTAAATTCTCAAAGTTTTTTCTATGCCATCAAATTGGTCACCAAATACTTGAGCACTTATAATCTCATATCTATATGTTCCTGAATATCAAAGTTCTACAAGAGCCAAATTACTTCAAATTCGAAATTTCCAAATCCTAAATCTAGCTAAATCTAGATCTCTCGAAATGCATATCTTCCTAAAACCAAGCCTCTCAAATTAAAAATTTCAACAAGTCCCAAACTCTGCAAATCCCAAATCTCTTCAAACCCCAAATTTCTGCAAACCTCAAATCTCCTCAAATCTCCCTAAATCTGAATCATCCCACATTCCTCCATCCCAAAATTCTCAACCCATCTCTAACCTCTTAAATTCCCCCAAAGATCCTAAAAATCATCGAATGATTTCGACATTTCGATACAAACACTGCTAATCCCTCCAAAGTCATATTTCCTCCACGCGAGGCAGATTTGCTGTTGACTGTACACAAATACACACACACGCGCGTGTATCACACTAGGGATGGGAAACGTTGGGTGGAAATTATCTGCCCATCTGGTGGCAAGGATGCCTATTGTGGCTGCGGGGAACTTGGTACGAGGCCAACGACACAGAGCTGCAGGTTTTTGTCTGGTTGTGTTGTTGCGCGTTAACGGTGGTAGGGTACTTTTTCTTTCGGGGTGAAAATGGAGTTTTGAGGTTTGCATTTTTGGGAGGAATCGGGAAACTATATAGTGCGCTCTGATTTAATTGCGGAAGATGGTATTGAACTTTGATATGTGGCATTTTGATGGTTAGGAAGGAAAGATTTATTCACATTTTTTATTGTTGTTCAAATTTTTTAATTGACAAATTTGTGGACGGTGGAAATTTTACGTTTTCGAATTGTGGAAAAATTGAGATTTTTAAATTTAGGAATCTTCAGATATTTAGATGTACAAATTTATAAATTTCTAATGTTTCTATTCACTACATCTCTAAATTTCCAAGGTTCCGAATTTCCAAGGTTCCAAATTTCCAAGGTTCCGAATTTCCAAGGGCCCAAATTTCCAAGGTTCCGAATTTCCAAGCTCCCAAATTTCCAAGGTCGCGAACTTCCAAGGGCCCAAATTTCCAAGGTTCCAAATTTCCATGGTCCCGAATTTCCAAGGGCCCAAATTTCCAAGGTCCCAAATTTCCAAGGGCCCAAATTTCCAAGTTTCCAAATTTCCAAGGGCCCAAATTTCCAAATCCCCAAATTCCCAAGTCCCCAAATTTCCAAGCTCCCAAATTCCCAAGTCCCCAAATTTCCAAGCTCCCAAATTTCCAAGGTTCCAAATTTCCAAATCCCCAAATTCCCAAGTCCCCAAATTTCCAAGCTCCGAATTTTCCAAATTCCCAAATTCCCAAGTCCCCAAATTTCCAAGCTCCCAAATTTCCAAGGTTCCAAATTTCCAAATCCCCAAATTCCCAAGTCCCCAAATTTCCAAGCTCCGAATTTTCCAAATTCCCAAATTCCCAAGTCCCCAAATTTCCAAGCTCCCAAATTTCCAAGGTTCCAAATTTCCAAATCCCCAAATTCCCAAGTCCCCAAATATCCAAGGTTCCAAATTTTCAAATCCCCAATTTCCCAAGTCCCCAAATTTCCAAGCTCCCAAATCTCCAAGGTTCCAAATTTCCAAATCCCCAAATTTCCAACGTCCCAAATTACCACGTCCCTAAATTTCCAACATCCCAAATCACCACCCCCCCAAATTCCTACATCCCCAGATTTCCAACGTCCCAAATTCCCACACCCCCAAATTCCTCTACCCTCAAATACCCATACCCCCAAATCCCCAAATCACCCAAATCCACCCTCCCACTGACCTTGAACTCACCTACCAAAGTGGATCAACCCTTAATCACCCCGCGCCACAAATGAACATCTCCCAAAAGTAGAATCGCGCAACCGGCCATTAATCCGTTAAATACGATTGATACACGCGAACGTAGAATATCGCGTAGAGTGATCGCGCAGGAACTTACGGCGTGATATTAATTTGCTGAATTATGGGGGGTCGCCCCGTGCGAATTCGTATCGGGTCGCGCAACGATGCCGAATTTATGGAAGCAATTTTCACGCGACGAGAAATTAATAGGAAAAACCACGGTGCACGATCGTAAACAACCGCCACAAATTTCAGCGCGGTTGTTTAAACGGTCCCGATTAAAATGTTGCTGTTATCGGTAATTATAACCGGTCAGCACGTGCAACTAATTAACGCGCCATTAACTGTAGCCCCGGTGTTTTACGGGAGTCGCATATCTGTCCACAGCATCGGCCTTATTATTAGATACACGCTGAAACTCACGTGTTTATTCGCCCGTAGCTAACGTGCATTCATGTTAAATAATTATCTTCCGTTAATGCACGATTCAATTACATTAAGGATTATTGAATGGAAGGTGCTTAGCTGCTGTACGATTTCAGAATATTTTATTCCTTTTTAGGTGGGATATTGTAGACATTTATTTGGGATATTATGTATTATACATTTATTTGAGATGGTGTGTGTATAGTATTTTTATGGCGGATAGTAGTAAAATTGTAGCAATTATTTATTTTGGTATTGCACAATTTTATAAGTGTATTTTAGGTATTTTTTTTATTTATTATTCGGTAGTTTTGCTTGGTATCAATATTAGAGGTTATCCGCTTCAAATCTTTTACCACCTTTGAACTTAACAAAGTTTTTCATTGTATTACACAACTTTATAAGAGTATCTTTCACTGTTTATATTTATAATTTGAATATTTTTATACTTTTAGTTTTTTCAAATATGTGTAGTATTTTTATGCGAAATATTAGTAAAATCATAGCAATGATTTATTTTGTTATTGCAAAATTCTATAAATCTCTCTTTCGCTGTTTATATATTTATTTGTATACTTTTCGACATATTAACTCATTACTGAACAGACTATATTAGGTGCACTTTCATGCAAGTGCATACTCGTAAAAAAAAGCAACAAAGAGAACATCAGTTTGAATTTATTTTGTCAACAGTTTTAAACATCCATTTTTAATTGTGAATATTTTTACGATGTATTGTACACATTTTCTATCGATTCGCAAATACACTACCGTTCACAAGTATCCGGACACTTGGTTTCGTTGCATAAAACATAGTTGAACTTTGTACGAAAGGTATTTAGGGTTATCATATCATTTGTAATAATTATTATTATCTTCTTCGAGGTGTCATAACGTAATAGAATTAATTTTTAAGTACAAATTATACAATGAAAGTGTGAAAGTAAAATTCATGTCCAGAAGTACAAAGTCCAAATTTGTGAATCTAATGAAACGCTTTCGATTCTAAAAAAAATTTTAATTTCTACTGTGTTTCATTTCTATGGTGCAGAACGTATTCAGAGGGTTCTTCGATATGTTTCAAGTGTTTGTAAACTGTTGGTAGATGTTTAGGTTCCATCAATGGAGATAAGAATGGAGGTAACGCTACGCACTCGACAGTTTCGGTTTAGTTCGTTTGTAGCTTCTTTTCCATCGAGATATGAGTTCCAAACGAGAATTATCAATCGAAAAACGTTCCAGTATTCTGACCTTCGCAGACAAAAAAATCGATTTTAGTTACTGTTGCAGATACTTGAATAACTTTCATGCAACGCGAATGCATATTTAGCTGGTGTCCGGATACTTATGGACGGTAACACTACCATGCATACACATGTATGTTTATGCAAGTACATGTTCATGTATAATAATAAGCAAAAATTCACTGGGTATTTTGCTATTAAATGGTTTTCAAAATACATTTTTTATTGTGTATATTACGTACGTTTTATGTATGTTTCATGTTGATTCGTGTGATGTATACACAACATATGTGCATATTTATACAAATGTATAATAAAAATGAAGAAGGTAAAATTGAAAATTAATTTAATTGTTTTAAAATTAAATTATTAAATTGTTTTAAAAATGCATGTTTTAATATGAATATCTTGTACGCTTCACATATGAGTGAATTGTATAATATTCATACGTGATAGAGCATATGTGAAAAAGTAACATATACAAGTTAGAAGATTATCCTCTTGTCAATTTCCAAATTACTTGCACGATTGTACAAAGCATGTAGGTCTCAACACCAATTACCGTTTTCACAAAGTAATCGTAGATACTCCCAGTGAAACCGATCGATAATCGGCTCTCAAAGCGTCGACAAAGAACTGACACTAAACAAACATTAAAAAACAAGCGAACGAAAGTTGGCGTTCGTCGACGCGTGGCAAACAATTAACCAAATTGCATCGAGCAAACCGAACTAAACAAATCCGATAAACCCGAAGTGTTCCTTTTATTCCAGGAATTCTAGGGGCACCCAGTATATTCGGTTCGAATCGTGGACAGGTTATGCATATTCAGCACAGCCATTATAATCCAATATAATCGCGAATATTTTACGATATCGCAAAGTGGCGGAGGACAGAAAGGGGTAGAACAGAGGGAAAAAAGGAAAAAAGAGGGAAAAGAAAGAGACAGGCCGCGAGGTAAAAAGTTAAAGTAGCGAGTATGCGTCCCTTCGAATATTGTTTGAATTTCCCCGTCTCGTTTCGATTAATTAAGTGCTCCAGCCCTTTCGGGGGCTACAAACGGCCCAAGGGCACACTTTATTCGGCCTGCCTTCTCAAAAGTGTTTTGCTTGTGGCAGCCGGAAGCTATGCCGTGTAAATTGAGAACACTTTTCAGCCTCTTTTTTCCTTACCCTCTTTTTTTATTGAACGCGTTCGTGTTCATTTTTATTATGCTCTCTGGGTTGTGGGATTTGTGGAGTGGGTTCTAGTATTATTCGGATTCTAACCTATTGTGGTCCTATCTTTTCTAGGATGGGATTAGGTTGTAGAATTTTTGTGGCATAGGATTGTGGGATCCTCGGATTTTTGGTTCTGAAGTTTCTAAACTCTGAGACCTGTTCACTCCAAATACCAACATCTTCAAATCTTGATATCTGCAAATTGCAATGACCTCCAAATGCCAACACCTTCAAATCCCAAGATGGCCAAATTCTTGCATTTCCAAATTCCAAGATCTCCAAATTTCAACATTCTCAACTTTCAATCACCCTCAATCCCAAGATCTCCAAATACCAGCATCCTCAAATTCCAATCACCCCTAAATTTCTGCATCCCCAAATTCCAACACCTCCAAATCCCAAGATGGCCAAATTCCTACATTTCCAAATTCCAAGATCCCCAAATTTCAACATCCTCAACTTCCAATCACCCCCAAATCCCGAGATCTCCAAATACCAGCATTCTCAAATTCCAATCACCCCCAAATTTCCACATCCCCAAATTCCAGCACCTCCAACTCCTACATCCCCAAATCCCAACACCTCCAAATCCCAACATCCCCAAATCCCAACATCCTCAAATCCCAATCACCCCCAAATCTCCACATCCCCAAATTCCAACACCTCCAACTCCCTACATCCCCAAATCCCAACACCTCCAAATCCCAACATCCCCAAATCCCAACATCCTGAAATTCCAATCACCTCCAAATCTCTACGTCCCCAAATCCCAACACCTCCAACTCCCTACATCCCCAAATCCCAACATCCTGAAATCCCAATTACCCCCAAATCTCTCCATCCCCAAACTCCAACACCTCCAAATCCCAATCACCCCCAAATCTCCACATCCCCAAATTCCAACACCTCCAACTCCCTACATCCCCAAACCCCAACATCCTGAAATCCCAATCACCCCCAAATCTCAACATCCCTAATCCCAAATCACCCGACACTCATCGACCAATAATTCAACCCATCATTCTACGCTTCATACTAAAAATACAATCAATTTCATTACTTTCCAAGAACACCTCACCACATTCTTCGATTCAGTTGTGATTTTACATTAGCCTATTGCATGATTCATTACTTTCTGCTCATGATCAGCATGACGTCGCTACGCAGACTTGGCGAACTCATAGTTCATCAATCTCAATCATCGTTATCGATCGCGATCCGCTGTTAATTTTTCATCTTCGCACGCATTAACCTAATAAGAAAATTATAGATGCTCCAACTAACTTGATCTTCATCTTGCTTTTAACGAATTGCGTCTAATTATTTTATTACTCTAAATAATTGTATTATTATAAAGGGACGTAATAATTTTTTATACAAGTTTGCGATGAATTTTCTTAAATGAATGAGAGAATTGATGAAATAAGAATGTTCGCTAGACTTTTTCTAGGCGATCTTGTCAAGGTTTTTAACCGAGATATAAAATTTTGCATGCAGCTCGTTAGGGCGAAGGGTTGCGTGTCGATCGGTCGAAGTTGCTCGTTATCGACTTACTCGAATCGCGAGACTCAACCAAGGGAACTCGAAAACCGATAATTAGGGACACCACGGTAATTAAGAATTATTGCCTATCGATCAGACGAAGTTCGTGGTTATCGTGTACCGTTTCCTCGAATTGGCTTTTGTACTTCCTATTCTCTATTTAGACGACTTGTTCCCTCCTCTTCCTGTTTGGACTCCTTCAAATAACATAGATCCACAACAAGACTTCTTCATTTTCAAATTTTGCAGAAAATTGATATTTCGAATTTAGGAATTCTGAAAAGTAAACATTCTATGTTCTAAGTTTCTCGAAGTTCTAAATATACAAATTTACAAGTTTCAATATTGTAAGACTTCCTAAAACACTTTCTCACGTTTCAAGTTCTTGTAGACCCAAATTATCAAATCTGAAGATCCTCGAATTAAAAAATGTCCCAAAAATTCCAACTAAAATCGAAGAACAAAAAGTCTCAAAATTCCATCTAAAAATAAAGACCAAAATTTCCTAAAGTTCTAAATAAAATGAAATTTGAAAAATTGCAAAAAATGGCACTACCTCGAGGGAACGATACCGAATGTCATAGTCGCACCGCACGCGTTAAAAAGTTTGTCGCGACAGGAACGATGCATCAGAGAGTTTTTCTCGAGTAAATTTATCAGAGTTTAAGTTAAGGCTCGTTCAATAAGCCGGGCAAACTGGTACCATCAATTTCTATCAAGTTGTCGTTGCATCGTGTTCCAGCGTTGCAAGAAAGATGCCGCGCATTCTCGTCGAGACAACGTTTCTTCCTGCTCGCTCGTCGAACAAACTTTTTCCAACGGTATAGATCCTTTAAATCCTGCCGTATCCACCGACACACGTCCGCCGACGCGACGCAGAAACTCGGGTCGAGTATTTTCGCGCGTGAAAAGTACCCGTGTCAAAAGTCCTCGCGATGTATCGCTCGATTCTGTCCATAAAGCGGCGCAGCCAGTGATTCTCGGTACGTTTCCCCCAGGAGGATTTCAAGGAAAATATCGGATGTGTCTGCTTTATCCAGATATTGCTCTCCATTTTCCCTTCACCACGGGGAGTTGCGTTTTAGTTTGAGCTTTGCACGCTCTGAAAGCGCACCGCCCCCGAATGTGTACGATTTCCTCTGTTAGGACGTTTGCCTTCGACCGCGAGAGAGAAAATATTTCAATTCCCTCTGATTATGCAGGCGGAAATTCAACGATATTCTTCTGCGATAATTCTTTATTAACATAAGCGTTCTAACTCTTCTACTTCTCAGAATTTTTGAAAGGCTTTGGAAGTTGTAGATTTTGGAGTTTGTAGAATGCGGATGATTTTTAGGTTTAGAGGTTTAGACAATTTTTAAAATGTGGAGTTCGTAGATTCTGGAATTTTTAGAAATATTTAGAAACGCTTAGAAAAACTTCTAAGTATCTAGAAATACTTAGAAAGTGCAAGTTGGGATTCATACATAGGACTTCGTAAGATGGGATCCGAGCAGCCGCGAAGAAGACCGAAGTCACCCGACACGCGTCCCCTTACGCATATTTCTACCCCACGGATTTTATAATTTATCTATACATATTTATATATTTGTACATTCTAAAAATTTACATCGTACAGAAGCTAAAATTATTTACTTCAAAATTCGATCCAAAACTTAGTAAAAACGAAAAGTTTATAAGTTTCGTATTCAAGTATACGTGAGTTCATATATAAGCGTAGTGTAACACGAGCTTCGGCGAAGAGAGCCGAAGTCCTCCGATTGATACGCGCGACCTTACGAATCTTGCTACCCCACCGATTTTATAACCCACCTTACAGTCTATCTATAAGTACACATTTGTATATTTATAAATATTGAAAATTTACATCGTACAGAAGTTAAAATTATTTACTTCAAAATTCGATCCAAAACTTAGTAAAAACGGAAAGTTTATAAGTTTCGTATTCAAGTATACGCGAGTTCATATATAAGTGTAGTGTAACACGAGCTTCGGCGAAGAGAGCCGAAGTCCTCCGATTGATACGCGGAACCTTACGAATCTCGCTACCGCACCGATTTTATAACCCACCTTACAGTCTATCTATAAGTACACATTTGTATATTTATAAATTTTGATAATTTGCATTGTACAAAATTAAAAATAATTTCCTCCAAAATTTGAACATCAAAAAAGAAGAAGTGAAAAGTGCAAGATTCGGGTATAAGTTTAGTGCAGCGAGTAGATACGAAGAGAACCGAAGTCCACCGATTGATACGTGTCCCTTTACGAATGTAGCAACCCGGTTGATTTTACAGTCCGTCTCCATACGATATAAGCTGACTTCGCGAAGGCGAGATGGAAAAGAAGCATGGAAGAAAGCTTTCAGGAAAAGTCAACAACCGGGGTAAAAGCGGTAGAAACGAAGGGAGGAAGGGCGTGGAGGGAGAACGAACGCGAGAAAATCGAGGGAAAAAGTAGGGAGAGAAAAGAGTAGGAAACGGACAGAGAACCAGAAGGAATATCGTCCGGGATTCCAAAGTCGACGAGAGAGTAGGTAGTCACGTCGACGTGAAAGATCGTAATTGCGAATTCGTTGACCCGCGGGTCGAGTGAGCTTTTCCACCGAGTCGCAATAGAGGGACGTTCGTTGAAGAAGAAGGGTGGGGGTGAGAGTTAGAAGGGGTTGGAAGGTAACCAACGGGGGTGGGGAGAGGGTAGGACACCGGAGGACGACGGGCGAAGGTGGAAAAAAAAAGAAGAGGAAGGCAGTTACAGAGAGAAAAAGCAACGGGAAGAGATGCCGCGTTCGGGGTGAAACGTAAGGGCGGCGGAGGGGGAGAGGCGCGAGCAAACAGACTTTGCAATCGTTTATTTTTCTGGCAATTATATTCTTCCGTGAAAAGAACCCAAGCCCTTTTCACTCCGTATTTATTTCTGTCGTGAATGCGTCGTGAAACGTCCGACCTACAGTGGTTCTCAAGAAGAGGAGACTTACTTTTCGAGTACATACGTTGCTACTTCGGTTAAGATACATCGATTCGATTGTACTGAAATGCACAACTCAGGATGCAAGATTTTCGCTTGTATCGAATCTTAACTATATTTTGGATATAGTTCAGAAAAATTTATGTGGACATCTTTTGACGACTTTCTGTAATTAAATATCTAAGTTCAACAATTCTACAAGTCTTGCTAAGTGTCAGCACAATTTAAAATCTATAAATTTCAAAATGTGCAATGTCCTAAATTTTCTGGGTCTCGAAATTGTAAAGTTTCAAACTTCCAAAGTACCACAGTGTCATCGTTCAGTTACAGAATCAGTGAGTAGTAAAATTCGCTGTAAAGGAACGAGTCGTGATAGATCGGGTAGCTTCGGTTCCCTTCGACGCTCTTCGGACAGTCACGCAATATGTCCGACGTCGTGCATCCCTATGTGCATATGTATCTCATATTTAATTACAGAACATATTAACAATGTAAGATTAGATAAAAATAAAGTACCCTATATATTATATAATTATTCAAGGATATAAAAATGAAAAACCCTGTGTATATCTCATACATAAAAATATTTTTCTTTCATTACAAAGTTTCTCATATTCTATTTCAATGAATATATCTTCACCGTTTGTAAAATAAAACTGAAACACCCTGTGTAAACCGGAAAAGCTCTATCTAATACCATCAAAAGATTTCAATATCTGAAGTCTATTTTTCGTCTGAAAAGTTTACTATATCTTCCGTTCTTCAAAGTTCTCCCTGATCCAGGATTTAGATTTTTGCGAATGTTTCCCCGACACCTTTCGGCTGACATTTCCTTTCGTCGTTGATCTTTTCCGCGGTTGTTCGGCTTCTTTCATCTCTCACGGTGTTCCTCTTCGTTTTCGCGGAGTTCTCGGGCCGGAGACGAGCTCGCCTCTTCTACGAGAACACTGGCGTCGAGACAGTAATGAGATTTTCGAGATCCAGTGGCGGTGCCATAATCGCCTTAGGCTCGGCCGTGGCACTTGACGCGGTCGCTGCCACCAACACCGGAAACTTTTCCTTCTTCGAAACTTTCTCCCGAAAGAACTTGCTCGAAAATTATCGCACAACTTAATTACGCACTGAATTTATTAATAGACTTCCTGACGAACGTGATTATTGAAATGTTTACGGGGATGAAATAACCATAAATGAATTGACCTCGAAATCCTTCGAATTTCCCGAATTCTTAAACATCTTCAAAAGATATCTCGCAGAGAAAGCTAGTTGGAGACCTCTTCTGACTTCGTCGCAGTTTTACCTAGGGATTTTCTCTTGACCGCGTTTTAGAACCGGAGATACTTATGCAGAAAAAATAATTCTCTATTTGACGATGGGTTAATGTACACGTAACTCCCGCTATAATTAGCGGCGCACCTTGTTAAATTGCATCTGAATAATCCACGAGGCGCTTGGCTAAACACAATAGATTGACTATGAAATATTTAAGCAATCGCCACTAAACAGGATCATTGATTTATAGTTCAATCTTGCCGGATTTGATTATCCTATTCCCAAACGCGATTAATACCGCCCCGTTGTAAAAAACGAACCTCCTCGAGATCGAACCGTAAATCTGGCGTGTAATTCGCAGGATATTCACCGCGAAATCTTCGTTTATAACAGTCGTATAACCACGGAACTGTTTTGCGCCGCTTGCCCGACCACACATTTGCTCGCGCTACTTGCAAACCGCCTGGCTACTCCTACGATTATATACGATCTAATACTACTCGCCTGATTACATACGGTCACGTACCACTTGTCTAACAGCATACGATCACGTACCACTCGGGCGGTCACATATGATCGCATATTACTGCTCTCTGCCCATACTACTTGCATCACCATATGCTACTTCGCACCAGGTTCGGGCCATAAATTCTCAGGATAACCCCGCAACGTTTTATCGCGATATAACTCTTATTATGTATCAATTTTCTTGCTCTTCGTTACGCTCTTCTGAATATGCAACGCTTAATTGTTCGGTTTCGTGTAGGTGCGAATTGGAGATATTATTCGTGGAAATCTTTTCATAAATTTATTACTTGTATGTTAATCCTTTGCGCTCGAGAGGCGTCCAAGAGGTACCATTCGATTTAATACAATAATTTAAAAGAAGCATTATTTAATTGATTCTATAATAGTGCTTATGTGATGTATAAACATAGTGAAATAGAATAGTGGAATAGAATAGTGGAAATTATTAGTAGAGAAATCAAAAGAAGTCATTTAATATTTTAATTAATATTTTAAAGATGCTGTTTGCAAACAGTAAAATTATCTTCGAGTGCAAAGGGTTAAATAGGTTCTCTTAATGTCTGTGTATTATGGACATGCTGTGTAACAAATATAGACCATGTACACAGGTATACAAACATGTATGTTTGAGTATTAAGTACATGTGTGTAACAAGTACATGTTTGAGTAACAAGCACATGCTCGAGTAACAAGCGCATGTTCGAGTAACAAATCCATGTACTATTAGAAAGAGATAAAAATATAAAAATTGTGAAAATATATTCTTCTCTGAAAATAAAAAAAAATTATGTAAAATGAAGAGACACTTTAAATTGACAGAACTGTTACACATTTGCGGAGTTACAATGCAATTATAAGAAATAAAAAATAAAATACAGCTGTACTTATATTAAAGTATTAAAATTGTATTAAAATTGTATTAAAAATAAAATACAGTTATACTAAAAATAAAATACAACTGTTCACTGAAGAATTTTTTTCAATGAACGATACTATAGATTATTACGATAAATTATATTTATTGTAAATTCCTCTGACGGTAAAAAAATATTTTTCTGTGGAAAACCGAAAGAATGAGTCCTTAACGGGAATAAATCGATCTGACGGGGTGAAATCTGCAAAATAACCGTCAACGATAGGGGTTAAATAATTGATCGGGGTAGCAGCAGACAAATTATTAGCCATAGATCGATCGTTGGAGCACTATAACGAAACATCGACGAGTGTTCACGTTTCGTTTCAGCCGATTTTTCCGCAGGCTGGCTCATAAAAAATGCAGTCCCGCGATCGCGCATGCATTCCTCATCAAAGGAGGATAGTAGAAAGCAAAATATTTCGCATTGATGTTTCCTCCTTTCAACCGTTCCCTTGCACCCCTTCATATTTCAGTCACGTTCAGAACACGCACACGTGCGCGATGCTACGTGTCCAATAATACGACCGCGAAATATATGAGACGCGACCACTTGCGTTTATATCGATCTTCCGTTTCCGTTTTCCTTCGATTCGCCAAATTTTCGAGAGGTCTGCCCTTTTTACCTCTTGCCCGTCAGTTTTGCTTGTTTCGTTGAGGATTAATTAATAAACGCGCTGATAAGTATTCGACGAATGGGAAAACTCTGCAAAGCTGATTTCTCGTTTTTCCGACGGGTTGGTCATTCTTTTTTTTGGTAGACGTTCGATAACTTCTCGGTGCAATGGATGGGGGTTACTTTTTTTTCGTTTTTTGAATGGACGTATTTGGAGAGGGTTGGAATCGTGTTGGAGTTTCGAGGTTTTTGGAATTTTGGGGTTCTTGGAATTTTGGGGATCCTGGAATTTGTTGGGCTTCTGGAATTTTGGGGTTCTTGGAATTTTGGGGTTCTTGGAATTTTGGAGTTTTCGAAATTTTGGGGGTTTTGGAATTTAGGGGTTTTTGGAATTTTAGGGTTCTTGGAATTTTAGGATTTCTGGAATTTTGGAATTCTTGGAATTTTGGGGTTCTTGGAATTTTGGGGGTTTTGGAATTTAGGGGTTTTTGGAATTTTAGGGTTCTTGGAATTTTGGGGTTCTTGAAATTTTAGGGTTTCTGAAATTTTGGGGTTCTTGGAATTTTGGGGTTCTTGGAATTTTGGGGTTCTTGGAATTTTGGAGTTTTCGAAATTTTGGGGGTTTTGGAATTTTGGGGGTTTTGGAATTTTGGGATTTTTGGAATTTTGGGGTTATTGAAATTTTGGGAATTTTGGAATTTTGAATAATTGGTGTTTTGGATTTTTGGATTTGTGGATTTGTGGATTTGTAGATTTGTAGATTCGTGGATTCGTGGATTCGTGGATTTTTGGATTTTGTAAGTTTGGAATTTTGAGATTTTAATAAATTTGAACTTGTGGAATTTTAAGATTTTTCAACTTCCAAACTTTGGGATTTTGGGATCTGTAAAATTTCAGAATTACACAATTTTTGAACTTCGAAAATTTGGAACTGTGGACCTTGAAATTTGAAATTTCTTGAATTTTTGAATATGCAAATTTTCAAGCTTCAAAAAGTATAAAGTTGCAGAACAAATATTTGAGTCATACCATTGCAGTAAATTTGGTACAAAAATAGAAGCATAGATCCCTCCTCTAACAACGTACCTAAACTACTTTTTCATCTTCCATAATCTCCTAACAACGTTAATCGATAAATTAGTACAGATAGCCTGTACAAGTTGCACACACTTGTTTGACCACCGTGTTGGTATAATATCGTGTGCTAAAACTGTCCGACTATATACCGACTTGTTCTACTTGTCTGACAACATACTACTAGTCTGACCACGCAGCGCACACAGCGTACAACACATCTAATTATTAATTATCTAAATAATCTAAAGTTAATTATCTAAATAATCCTAAAAATCATTGAACAATCACCTCCTCAATTAACCGACGTAAAATATAGGTCACGTAATTTAGCATTATCGAATAATTCGAATATTTGTATAAGTAGAATTTTGATGAGGAGATTCTACTTCAATTTTTACATTCATCTCTTCGATGCATTTTCCTGTGATTTTCTTTCTCACCGACGTACCTGCACACACTCTCGTTCACTTTTTCTTATGCATTGGCTATCCTGTTTTTTTTTTTTACGTTCTTTTTTCGTCGATATTTCGATGGGAATTTTTATTTGGAACGGAATATAACGTGTCTGATCAATTTTATGAGTACGTATGCGCTCGCTGCTTGTTCCATTTTCAATGGAAAATCGTGATTGCTGGTAGGCTACTGTCTGTTTATAGTGTTCGAAACGTGCGGAATGTTGTCTGATTTTTAACACCTCTTTCTGGAAGTTGAGATTGTGTGGTTGTTTTTCTAACCCTCTTTGAATAACATTTTATAGCGACATTTTAACAATTATATAACTTTTTAACATTTATATTATTATTTTATATTGAATATACACTACCGTCCATAAGTATCCGGACACAAGCGAAATATGCATTCGCGTTGCATGAACGTTATTCAAGTATCTGCAGCAGTAACTAAAATCGATTTTTTTTCTGCGAAGGTCAGAATACTGGAACGTTTTTCGATTGATAATTCTCGTTTGGAACTCGTATCTCGATGGAAAAGAAGCTACAGACGAACTAAACCGAAACTGTCGAGTGCGTAGCGTTACCTCCATTCTTATCTCCATTGTGGGAACCTAAACATCTACCAACAGTTTACAAACGCTTGAAACATATCGAAGAACCCTCTGAATACATTCTGCACCATAGAAACGAAACACAGTAGAAATTAAAATTTTTTTTAGAATCGAAAGCGTTTCATTAGATTCACAAATTTGGACTTTGTACTTCTGGACATGAATTTTACTTTCACACTTTCATTGTATAATTTGTACTTAAAAATTAATTCTATTACGTTATGACACCTCGAAAAGGATAATAATAATTATTACAAATGATATGATAACCCTAAATACCTTTCGTACAAAGTTCAACTATGTTTTATGTAACGAAACCAAGTGTCCGGATACTTATGGACGGTAGTGTATATGAGTAACATTTCACTTAAGTTTCTATGCAAGTTGTGTGAATTTAAAAGTAGTTCTATGAACATGTTTAATTTAATCCTTCACTTGTTCAGTTCTAAACAAAAATGTATCTATCCAACTTGATAAATAAAATTATAAAAAAACAATAAATATACAGTAAATAGCTTGACATTCTCCAATATTGAAGAAAATACATCACGGCACATCAATACGACACTTCGTGAAGAACGAACTCCAAAAATATGAAAGCTAAACGTGGGACAATTAGTTAGAAAAATGTTCGAAAACAAAAGATGCAGAAGACGTAACGAGTCGCTAATTGAAACGAACGAGCGTGCATATTTTTCTTTTGCCATTCAAATTCGCGGCGTAACCGTTTCGAATTGGCTGGGGAAAAAGAGAAAATTGAACGGGAACCCTTGACGCGGTCATTTTCCACATGTGTCGGCCAATTACCCTCGGTGTTTTCGATCGGTTGCGGTGCGAACGATTATTGCCGCCCGGTAATTGCAGGTTCCAATAACAAATGTTCTTCAAGTGCACCGCCGACCAGCGTGCTTTGTAGTTTAATGGCTGCATAACAGCCCCTATTACGAGTTATTGCACGCCTCGAAAACTTATTGCACCCTCGCAATCGAGTATTATTGAAAATCCTCCTTCGTCATTTCCAATCTTACCCTCTTCGCGCTGATTTCTATTTCGCGGTTCATTCGTGTCGAAAAACTACTCTTTCTGAAAGCAATTAATTGCTGCGTTTTTAACCCCTTCGATAGACAATTGCGGAAACAATTCGCTGAGTTGTCGACAGGTTTTCAATGCGAATAATTGGACTTAGAAATATTATAGAATTGCCAAATCCCTAAATCCCTAGTTCCGAAAATTGCTCGTTTCGATAATCCTTAGATCTCCATATGTAAAAAAAATTCCTATATTGGTATAACTCCGTATCCCTAAATTCTAAAATCCCTAAACTCTTTAGTCTAACAGTTACCAACCCCAAAAATCCCCTACCCTAAAGATGAGAAAATTTTAAACAAGTTTCAAGAGAGCTTAAAAATCCACGTACCTCCCTTCCTTCTCCTCGTCTTATATCGCATGTTTCGTGCCGAACAATGAACGTTTTCAATAACAACTGATTTGTTCGGTGAAAATGAATACGCGTAGTGGAAGGGTTAGTCTCTTTTCAAAGCTTTTTATCTTGGGCTTTCATCAGAAATTTAATGAAAGCACGGAACGCTTTTTATTAACTCGAATGCCTCTATTCTTCGAAAGGAAACGCAGCTCGATGAATATCGACGAAGATTGAATCGAATTATTAAAATTGATATAGAGGTGTATCTGTCCTCTCGATCGGATCGAATCGAATCGAATCGGAGTCGATACCGAGCGTCTAACCGCTTTGTGTTATTAATTAAACGCTGACCCGCGAACCGATTTAATGAACTTACGCTCCTTCATTTTTCTCCGTTTTGTTTACGTGGACACAGCGAATTTCTTTTCTCGTATTATTTTTAGGAATATAGTTGGCTCTGGAAAAAATTGGTTCGTAATAAATTTTTATTGTTATCAGCATTTCATGGTACTCTGTGTGATTTTATTTGTACAATATTTGTTATTGCCTTCCTCGCGCCAAATATTCGTGCGATTTTCAATTTCCATTTTCGAAGAAATCCTTTAGCAAATAATTTCAATTACACGAATTCGAAGAATCGGAGTGCTCAATGCTGCGTTAGTCACCTGTGTCCTGAAAATTCACCGTAATTCTATTTCCTCCTTTCATTATAATTTTAATTCTGCCCGTTCGAATTTGGCGTTAGCTAGCTATTAATTAAGGTTCTATATTAATTTAAGTCCCACTAAAAGATTCTATAATTTAATTACCTAATTCCTATCGTTATCGATTCGTCCGTAATTAGAATTCGCTGATTACTGTTTCTAGCGGATCTATGCGAGAAATCTATGCGAGTCTATGATTTCAACTGTCAAACATCCGGACACTTGATTTTACAACAATTCATAAAAAGCAATTTCATAATGATTCCCACACAGTAATCCACGGTACTCCTAAGCACCGTACAAGGATGTTTAACCCTTCACCCTATGATTTATTTGCAAAGTGCATCAGTCAGGAGCTAGTCATATCTACAATATTAAAACGGACAAAGGAAGTTTTAATGTTATGTCAATCTGGTATTATACAATCGTTGATTATGCAAATTATAACTGGACTTGAACACCAGATTAAAGTATTATATGTATTAAAAATTCTAGTAAAATTTCAAGTAGCTTGAGTGCGTTACGACTCTTGAAAACAGTGTAAGGGGTTAAAATAAGCAGAAATAATGTACAAACTATGCTTGTACATATGTATATTAAAAATTCCAGTAAAATTTGTCACAGTTCGAGCACGTCACAAATCAGACTTGTCAAAATAGTGTAAGGGGTTAAATAAGCAGAAGCAATGTACGACACACGATCACACATACACTACCGTCCATAAGTATCCGGACACTTGGTTTCGTTACATAAAACATAGTTGAACTTTGTACGAAAGGTATTTAGGGTTATCATATCATTTGTAATAATTATTATTATCCTTTTCGAGGTGTCATAACGTAATAGAATTAATTTTTAAGTACAAATTATACAATGAAAGTGTGAAAGTAAAATTCATGTCCAGAAGTACAAAGTCCAAATTTGTGAATCTAATGAAACGCTTTCGATTCTAAAAAAAATTTTCATTTCTACTGTGTTTCATTTCTATGGTGCAGAACGTATTCAGAGGGTTCTTCGATATGTTTCAAGTGTTTGTAAACTGTTGGTAGATGTTTAGGTTCCCTCAATGGAGATAAGAATGGAGGTAACGCTACGCACTCGACAGTTTCGGTTTAGTTCGTCTGTAGCTTCTTTTCCATCGAGATATGAGTTCCAAACGAGAATTATCAATCGAAAAACGTTCCAGTATCCTGACCTTTGCAGAAAAAAAATCGATTTTAGTTACTGTTGCAGATACTTGATTAACTGTGATGCAACGTGAATGCATATTTCGCTTGTGTCCGGACACTTATGGACGGTAGTGTACATGTATGTTGTAAACACGTAGAGTGTAACAAGGTAAATCGAGTCTGTATGTTCGCGATTTCCGGTTAAATAAGATCAGAAATGGATCTTCCCTGTCGGACAACAGCCAGAGATTATGCACGTGCGAAACTGCGGCTGCGTGATGGAGATAGATGAGAGGAGTTCCCAGTAGCAGATGTTTCGTACGCCGGCTTCCAACCAAATTATAATAATGATCAATCTTCGTGTTTGCGTAACCGCACGTATTTCCACGGCACGCGATAAATCACGCACACGGATTAGTCACTGATAAAAGCAAATACCCCAAAATTGTTTCGTCAACTTTCCTTTAAATCCTCCGCTTATGGTTTATTTCATTTCGCGATTTACTTTGCGGTTGACGGAATACTCGCTGTTTTCGTTGTCACGCTTTTAGATTTATTTTAGAGAAGAATTTAGGGATTCCGATAGATGGACGTGGAATGTTTTACAGTTGAATAATTTGTGAATTTGTGAAACTTTATATATTTATAAGTTTATGAATCTCGCAATCTAACAATGCGAATACTTTTGTAGAATATTCGTTGGTGTTATTTGAACGGTGGATCAACCGATTGATCGTAACTCTTTCGAAAAGCTGTCCCGTTCATCGCATAACTCGAGTCTGAGGCTGGAAATGGAATTTCAATTTCCTGGCCGACGAATGTGTCGTAGGTTTGCAAGCTTCTAACGAGAGATGCAAATTTCATCCGGCGTCGCGGCCTGAAACGTAGACTCGATCCCCTTCCTCCGAATTTCTCGCCGAAGCGTATTTTAAGCCGCGTCAAGCGGACCGGGACGAAGCTAAATAATTCATCGAGATGAATTATTTCCGCTCGTGCGACGCCCGCTAACGAGCATCGATCTGATCGATCGTCTTCTACGCACGGTTTTGACAATTATCACATATCGTAAATATCATTGTAATATTGCGACGTCCTTTCGTACCATTGCGTACTGCAATGGTACCATTTATCTTTGCGTACCATTTATCTGTCACGTACGTAAATCACCTCTAATCCACTGATACCGTATTCAAACAAATAAAGGGTTTTCAATTTTCTTCAACGACGTATCAATTTTTTTTCATTTTTGTAAGTTCATTTTCTTCAAATTTTATTATGGAGTTCCCAAATTCCAAAACTTCCAGCTCTCAACGTCACCATATCTGAAAGACTCTAGATCGAATAATTTCTACATAGAAAAGTCCTTAGATCCAAATATCCTTATATTTCACAAATTTATTATCGAGTTTTCGAATACTGAAATTTTTATTTCCTAGCACTATCAAATCTAAAAGTCCCTAGATCCAAATATTCCTAGAACTCACAATTCTATTATCAAGTTCCCAAATACTGAAATTTTTAGTTCCCAACACCACCATATATAAAAGTCTCTAAATCCTAAACTCCCTGCTTCCAAAAATCCCCAGATCTCAAAATCACTATATCAATGTACCAATATAACAGAAGTTAAATGCACACTTTTGAATCGAAAATAAAGTAAAAAAATAAATAAACACTAAAGTCAATACAATGTCCAATGAAGTACAAAGTGAATATATTATTCGGAATCAAGAATGGTGAAACAAAAGCAACATTTCTTCGACAATTTCTTGGCTCGACATTCATGCATGAAAATATGCAAATATTCTCATTGTTTCTCGCAGACAGCGTCAAAACCGAAACCGAGAGAAAAAAGAAATTGTATCGTCTACTATGGAGAGCACGTTGATTTGTTCCCCGGCGTTTTTATGCATCCTCGTAGAACTCGTCGCGCGTCAAAGACGAGCCACGTCGCGCACAGTTGCGCACGGGTCTCGTTGCGCAGATTTCACGCTTGAAATTCTACGGCGGTCGAACAAAGCCTGACACGACGATGCCCGCGTTAATTTATATCCCCTATACAATAACGCGATCAATTTATTCGTTACAACGAATGCGTATTATCGTTGATTTATCGCCACGGCATTATTTCAAACTGGACACCGTCTGAAAGGCGGCCACGGATTTCACTTCCGGTGCAAATGAAAAATTCCTATGGGTTATCGATTCTGTGCCACCGGGTAACGAGTTAAAGTAACGCTTTGTTGCATATTTTATCAAATTATCGGCCATTGTGATTCCGCGTCTCTACCGACGGATTATCGGATCCGTTTGCTAAATTTTTAAATTGCCTTGCAGCAAAAAATTTGTGATAAGAAATGTTGGAAACTTGAAATAAATTGTTTTATATGTCGTTTAAATTGTTTAAATGTATGCTCTGTTTTATAAATGTATTTTTACAAACAGAAAGAACAAGATATATTTTATGTGATTTATTTTGTGTTTATTGAAGTACAAGAACTTTATCGAAGATTAAAAATATGCAGATGTAGTTCTACGAATTTTATGATGCATATTTATATTATAGAACGTACAAATAATAGATTGTATTTATTATAAAATATTATTGTCATATGCAAGTAAAAAAGAATATAGAATTGGAACATAACCTCGCACATTACATCAATTCCTCTAATAAATTGTTTATAAAATAAAACTAAAAATTCTCATTTTCAATAGAAATATCTGACTTAACAATCAACCGTTCCAGAACTAAAAATTGTTTGAAATAATTGGAAAATTCTTTCTTCTTCGTAAATCGTCGATCGACAAAATGGCGACGTTTCAAGAACCTATTAAAAAATGTTTTAACATGAAATTAATTAAATCGAGTAAATTACCAGACTTGAGGAGAATATAAGAATAAATAAGATAAATATGTGCGTAGCTTGATTATTGGTAAGTTTTGAGTGGAAAGGTTTGAGGGTTGAAAATTTGGCGAATTCGTTATCGAAGCGACGGATCGGTTCGTCGATTCAATACGTGAATAATTTGTGTATCCGATTCGGTCTGTGAACCGAACAGCTGGCTACGTCTTCCAAATAATCTGATCAATAATCTGCACCCCACCTGCCCATCGAATCAACGCTGGCCATCGCGCAGACCAATTTCCAAAGGTTTCTACGTCGAATTTTGTCGGATCACCTCGTGGATTTATACGTTCTCGTTTTACGAGCGACATTAATTATTTCCGAATCGATTGACACCTGTCCGCGTGAATAATTAATAAGGTCGATCAATTTTTTTTTTACGAAATGCACCGTAATTTACAGATATCGAGAATTACAAAGTACTACACCGATATAATGATAAAATACTACCCTGTAAAATAACAAAACTGTAAAGTTGTTAAATAATAAAATGTTAAAACAGTGAGGTAATAAAATACTGACTTACTAAAATAATAAGATGAAATATTAAACCAGTAACGTAATAAAATAAAATAGTACAATTCCAAACTAATAAAATTATAAAATATTAAATCGAAAGAGTAATAAGATACTAACTCAGTATGGAAATAAAGTAACAGAATACCAGTAAAGTAATAGAATATCAACGCATTAAAGTAATAAAACGACAAAAATGCTGAACCGGTAAAATAATAAAATAATAAAAACAGTGAAGTAATAAAATACTAAAGCAGTAAAATAATAAAATAATGAGGTACTAATGTGGCAAAATAAAAAAATAATAAAGTAGTAAAATAATAAAATAATGAGGTACTAATGTGGCAAAATAAAAAAATAATAAAGTAGTAAGTTACAAAATAAAAAAATTAAAGTACTAAGACATAAAATGAAAAAATAATAAAGTACTAAATTACAAAATAAAAAAATAATAAAGCACTGAAACATAAAATAAAAAAATATATAAAAACAGTGAAGTAATAAAATACTACCCCAGTCAAGTAACAAAATAATAAAATACTGAACCAGTAATGTAATAAAATAATGAAGTACTAACGTGGCAAAATAAAAAAATAATAAAGTACTAAATTTCAAAATGAAAAAATAATAAAATACTAAAACATAAAATAGTAAAGTAGAAATAAAGAAAGAGAAAATAGTAGGATAATACGAAAGGGTTAGAAATAAAAAGCGAAGGAGAAATAGTTGGAACAACGTCGGAGTGAAAAGCGAATGGAAATAGGATGAAGGGTCGAAAAAAGGGAGGCATTGTAGATTGGATGGTGACAAGATGCGGTAAAATTGCAACTGTCGGATCTCACGTTCCACGGCCTCACGTGCCACCTACAGACACACGCTATTCCGTCAGATTTTGCGAGCTTGCGAATGAGCTTTTCCACGTAGTGTATCGATCGATCGATGGACTCGGCTGCGGGACGAGAATGTGCTCGTACTTTGACACGCAACCTCGACGATTGATGGAACGATGCCGTTTAACGTAATGTCGTTTTATTCGAGCTTTATTGGTTTTCCAAGCTCGCGCCGAGAAACAAACGCACCCTCCAAGGTTGATGCGGCAAAGTGAATGAAAGCGTCACGACGCTGGTCTCGCCGTTGCTTTCGAGGGGACGAACGCTTTCTTTCGCGAAAATATCGAGGGACCTCCCTTTTATCGGATTTACTTTTTCCCTCGACGCGTTATAATCAAACCATACTGCAAAGTAATATTTTCTGTCACTTCGTTTTCATATTTCATATTTTCGCTCTCAGGGAAAACTTTCTGAAATGTAAGTTCATTCGATATCAAAATAACTGTCGGAGGAAGTTGAAGTTCGTGTCAGGGATGATTAACCCCGTTGTTCAAACATCATTTTTCACTGAGTTTTCAATGTAACTTTAATTATAATTTGCATGTTCATACGAGATAAACATATTTTTGTTTTATACGTTTTAGCAAGTTAGATATGATGGTCGTTGATGGATGTTGCAAAATTCAGTTAAATTATTTGCGGTAAACGAGAGGAACTTCTGAGGGCTTTTAATGTGGAGAGAACGATGCAACAGATTAACCCTTGTCACACTTCGACAAGTCTGGCACGTCACTCAGCTGTAATTAACCTTACTGGAATTTTTAATACGCCTTGCAATTCAAGACTGAAGTTGATCTGAATGCAAAAATGACATCAAATTTCAAATTTCTTTACCTATTTTAATATCATAGCTGCGGTTAGTTGTGACGCACCTGACGCACACATATATCACAAGAGATTAAAACATCCTCTCACATGTGGACAAGTCTGACACATGACGCTCTTCAGCTGTAATTAACCTTACAATTTGGAGTTCAAGTTCTGAATACAAAACTGACATAATATTTCAAATTTCTTTACCTATTTTAATATTATAGCTGTGGTTAGTTGTGACGCACCTGACACACACATATCACAAGAGATTAAAAGATCCTCTCACATGTGGACAAGTCTGACACATGACATACTTCAACTGTAATTAACCTTACAATTTGGAGTTCAACTTCTGAATACAAAACTGACATAACATTTCAAATTTCTTTATCTATTTTAATATTATAGCTGTGGTTAGTTGTGACGCACCTGACACACATATCACAAGAGATTGAAAGATCCTCTCACATGTGGACAAGTCTAACACATGACGCACTTCAGCTGTAATTAACCTTACAATTTGGAGTTCAACTTCTGAATACAAAACTGACATAATATTTCAAATTTCTTTACCTATTTTAATATCATAGCTGTGGTTAGTTGTGACGCACCTGACACACACATATCACAAGAGATTAAAACATCCTCTCACATGTGGACAAGTCTAACACATGACGCTCTTCAGCTGTAATTAACCTTACAATTTGGAGTTCGACTTCTGAATACAAAACTGACATAACATTTCAAATTTCTTTATCTATTTTAATATTATAGCTGCGGTTAGTTGCGACGCACCTGACGCACACATGTATCACAAGAAATATATTCAAATTTATGTATTTGGTATTCGAGGAGTCGTAAATTTTGGAGTTTGAATCATTCTCCGATGTTGATACCCGACGAGCATACCATCCATTCGCCGGAACGCTAGCTTTCACGAAGAATAAAGTTTTCTGCGGATGTTACGTTTACGCAGGCGACCCCTCATCCTTATCTTCGTCCATTACCCCAACGACAACGTAGCCCCGTAGGGAGAAACGTTTTCACGGCTGTCTGCGTGTCGGCGAAAAACGCTGCTCTTTGCATTTTCCGCGTTGCCCGCCGCGAAACACGCTCGCTGAATTCCGCCCGCTTTTCTGCGCACTGTGCAACATCTCCAATCGTGATCGACCTGAAAACCGAACCGTTTCTCTACCCTCGATTCTCTTGATAAATTAATTTTCCTTCTCGTAACATTATTGTGAATTATAGAGAACATTTTTGTAGTTCATTTTTCGTACCATGTATTAATGTACGTAATGAATAGTAAAAATGATAAATAGTAAAAATGATGAATGTTAAAAATGTGCGATGAATGAGATAAATTGGACTTTATAATAAATGCAATATTAATGTCTATAATGAATAAAAAGATAAATTGAACATTTAAATAAGTACAATATTAATGTCCATAATGAATAATAAAGATAAATTGAACATTTAAATAAATACAATATTAATGACTATGGGGAACAATAAATATAAATTAAATATTACATTAAGTGTTATATAAACGTGCATAACGAAAGGTAAATTAAACATTATAATAAATGCAATATTAATGTCCATAATGAATAATAAAGATAAATTGAACATTTAAATAAATACAATATTAATGACTATGGGGAACAATAAATATAAATTAAATATTACATTAAGTGTTATATAAACGTGCATAACGAAAGGTAAATTAAACATTATAATAAATGCAATATTAATGTCCATAATGAATAATAAAGATAAATTGAACATTATAATACAATATCAATGAATATAACGAACAATAAAGACAAATTGAACATTATAACCTGAATAGTAATACAGAATTGAATTCGAAACGATTAAAAGCCGACGAAATTCATAAACGAATACGACAATTTAACATCGTACAAATAAAAGACATTACCGCGATTTTCTTCGAAATTACAATTATGAAGGTGATTTCGCGGAACGGTACTTTTTAAAACGTTCATCAAAAGCAGAAACGATGTCGAGCCGTTCGGTTGACGAGGATCGACCGATGGAAATGATTTCCGTCTAAATCGCCGGCCACTTCCGTCAGAGCTCTTTTTAATCCTCGGATTTTGAATTAAATATTTCAGCGGGACAGTGACGCGGTCGCTCGTTTCCCAGGCCGTTTAATCTCAGGCTGACCGTAGTGTCAAATCGATGTGGAATGTAGGTCGAATTCGGCTTACCCGAATTGATTTCTCCGGTTTCTGAATTATTGTTACTCGCGCTTCTGCTGAACTGTCGTTATTGCATTTTTACAAACAACCTTACTGAAAGTGTCCTTTCAAAACCTAACTCGTATTATCCTTTTAAAAAACCCATCTGATATTGTCTTTTAAAAAATCTAACTAGTATTGTCTTCTAAAAAACCTAACTGGTGCTGTCTTTTAAAAAGCCTAACTTGTACTGTCTTTTAAAAAACCTAACTAGTATTGTCTTCTAAAAAAACCTAACTGGTGCTGTCTTTTAAAAAACCTAACAGATATTGTCTTTTAAAAAACCTAACTTGTACTGTCTTTTAAAAAACCTAACTGGTATTGTCTTTTCAGAAAACCTAACTGATATTATCCTTTCAAAAAACCTAACTGATATTGTCCTTTCAAAAAACCTAACTGACATTGTCTGCCCAAGAAAGTTAATTAGTGTTATCTTTTTCAAAATGGTCAACTGATATCGTTTTTTCAAGAATGTTATCTAATAACGTCCTTTCAAAAAGCATAACTGGTATTGTCCTTTCAGGAAACCTAACTGGTATTGTCTGCCCAAGAAAGTTAATTAGTATTGTCTTTTTTAAAAGGTACAACTGATATTGTTTTTTCAAGAATGTTATCTAATAACGTCTTTACAAACAACCTAATGAAAATTGTCCTTTTAAGAAATCTAACTGGTATTGTTCTTTTAAGAAACCTAACTAGTATTGTCCTTTCAGAAAACCTAACTGATATTGTCTTCCCAAGAAAGTTAATTAATATTGTTTTTTCAAAAGGTTTAACTAACATTGTCTTTTTAAGAAAGCTAGCTAATAATGTCTTTACAAGCAACCTAACTAAACTTGTCCTTTCAAAAATCCTAGTTGGTATTGTCTTTTAAAAAACCTAACTGGTATTGTCTTTTAAAAAACCTAGCTGGTATTGTCTTTTAAAAAACCTAGCTGGTATTGTCTTTTAAAAAATCTAACTAATATCGTCTTCATAAGAAAATCAAACTAGTACTGTCTTTTGAAGAACATCTAGCTCTTATAGTCTTATCAATTGAGTCTATTGTTATGAAAAAGATAAAAGAATCATCCTGAACATACATGTATGTGGATTTGGAGGACAGCTAACTATGAACCTTCTTTCAGCAACTTTAATCAATATTTTCTTTAAAAAAATGAAACTAGTACTGTCTTTTGAAGAACATCTAGCTCTTATAGTCTTATCAATTGAGTCTATTGTTATGAAAAAGATAAAAGAATCATCCTGAACATACATGTATGTGGATTTGGAGGACAGCTAACTATGAACCTCCTTTCAGCAACTTTAATCAATACTGTCTTTAAAAGAATTAAATTAGTAGTCCTTTACGAAAGTGTCGAAAGGTAGAATCCTCTAAATAAACGTATGTGGATTTGTAGGACCACAGTATGAATCTCGTTAATTTCCCTATGCACTGTCTTGTTTCCAGCGTGCATTCTGGAAGTGGTGTTGGGTCAACAAGGTCCTGTGTTCGTTCTGGAGCCACCGAGTACCCTGGTCTTTTCAAATACCACAGGCTCACAGTTAAGCTGTTCCGCTCATGGGAGTCCAACACCACACGTCACCTGGATAACCAGTCCTGATCAGAGATCGGTGACCGCAGTTCCTGGACTTAGGTAAGACGATTCAAGTTAAATAGGATCAAAGTTGCATATCTGAATACCTCGGAACACGTAAGTTTGCTTTGGTGGAGGAATAGAAAATTTGACTGGATATATTGATAGAATAGAGAACTTTAGTGGTTTATTTGTGTATTAAAATAGAGATGTCAATTGGGAGATGGTTGGTGGATGGTAGTTGGTAGATGAGATTTTTAGAGGAGTTTGTTAGAGTCAGATATTGTTTTTAATCGGACAAAAAGTTTAACACTAGAACGGAAACAAAATTTGATGTTATGGAATGCGAAATCTGATACCAATCATTTTGACTTGATGGTAGCAGGTGAAGTAAGACTCCAAGTATGAAAAATGAAGAGTAACCAGTATGAGAGGCATCGATAAACATACATACACACTTACAATATTTTTAAATAATTTCTATCATTAAATTGCTACATCAATTAGAACAATTAGACAAGCAGAAAATATTGTTGAAGCAACTAATAAAACAGAAAAGCTTCTTACATCAATTATTAGAACAAGCAACAGTCTGCTGCAGCAACCAACAAAAGTTCCCGCCAAAATATGAAACGGAAACATTTTCCTAATCAATCAGTAAGTAAAAAGATTTGATAGGAGCATAAAACAGTAAAAAGTTTGCAAGAGGTACCAAAAGAGTAGAAGTATTTCCCACAGCAAGCAATGATGTGCAAGAAGATACACTTTGATAAGAAAGCTACCGGACGCGACAGGGCTTTCCATAATTCAGTTTCGGTTATTGTGCTCCGTTCGTAAGAGCCGGTTTTTCCGGCGGAAATACGCGACGCGATTCGTAAGAGAGTATCGCTGGATAGAAACGGGTAAAGCGGATTAACGTGTCCGGATTTCAAACTTTCTAGCCGCTGTAAATTGCGGAGTTCCGAACGCGTTGTTTTGTGAAGTAATGGAACTACGGATCCCAGTTCAACATAATTATACCTCAGCTTCGGAGGAACATCAATTTTTTTCTTGGAGGAGCTACGAACGTCTTTTGGGCATTGGATGATGGGGGTGGTAAAACTGTTGAAGGCGAGGAGATCCGTGGACGAATAGTGTCGTAATTAATTATATACAAAGCACAAAAACTATTTATTTAAGAACGATACAAAATACAATCAGAATAACGTGAGAAGAATAATGGAGAACAAAATTGAATCGAAACATGCGAACACAAGAAGGAACGAACAGTGATGATTAACATCGCTAGATGGAGACAAATGTTAATGCTAATTCGTGTATCGCTCTTATATCGCTTTTATCTCCAATAAAAACGTGTGAGGTAAAAGATGTGAAATGTTGAAGATGGAGAGTGGGAATTTGGGATGTGTGGGGATTTGGAATGTGTGGGATTTCGGATATGTGGGGTTTGGGATATGTGGGGAGTTGGGATATGTGGGAATTTGGGATGTGTGGGAATTTGGGAGATGTGGGAATTTGGGATATGTGGGAATTTGGGGTATGTGGGAATTGGGGATGTGGGGATTTGAAATATGTGGGGATTTGGGATATGTGGGAATTTGGGATATGTGGGAATTCGGGATGTGGGAATTTGGGATGTGGGGATTCGGTATGTGGGAATTGGGGATGTGGGGATTTGGGATATGTAGGGATTCGGTATGTGAGGAGTTCGGATATGTGGGAATTTGGGATGTGTGGGAATTTGGGATATGTGGGAATTGGGAATGTGGGGATTTGGGATATATGGAGATTTGGGATGTGTGGGGATTTGGGATATGTGGGAATTTGGGATATGTGGAATTTGGGATATGTGGAAATTGGTGTATGTGGAATTTGGGATATGTGGAATTTGGGATATGTGGAAATTGGTATATGTGGAATTTGGGATATGTGGAATAAGAGATATGTGGAATTTGGGATATGTAGAAATTGGGATATGTGGAATTTGGGATATGTGGAATTTAGCGTATGTGGGAATTGAGATATGTGGGAATTGGTATATGTGGGAAGTGGGATATGTGGGAATTTGGGATATGTGGGAATTTGGAATATGTGGGAATTCGGTATATGGGAATTCGGAATGTGGGGATTTGGGATATGTGGGAATTCTGGATGTAGCCATGATACTAAAATACTACTAAAATCAATAATAAAAAAACATTAAGAAAATCAATTACATGAAGTAATCAATATATAAGCATCATCTAAATACGAACTTTGTGAAAGAGTTACCGAATATCTTTTAAATTGAAAGGAAGCTAATCTTCTCGGAAGTTTGTCGTAAACGCGGTGATGGTTTGATCGGAAGTTTCGGGGATACAACGACCGCAACCCCGAGATCGCGTAAGATTCGTATTATATTGGAAGTTTGATGCTGTACTCTAGGCAATACCGTAACTGTGGCACCTGGGGAAACTATTTCCTCCCGGTAATTGAAATGTTCCTTATCCAATGGTCGTCTAGTAAGTTTGCTCGCCACCTAACATTTCGCTGTTAAACGAAAATTCACGTTCACGATCAATTATCAACCACGGCAACGTGTTGCCAACCGAAAGATCCTCTTATGCAACTTCTTGCTTGTCACATATACATATGAACATTTCTATGCACTATTCTATGCACTTTATTCAACATTTTTTATATTCAACAATTATTATTATTATATAATATACTCAGTTATGTTTCAAATAATTAATCAAGTTCTTAATTTAATTTTATAATATGTAACAATTCAAAGTTGAACTCTAATCATTACATTAACAACTATTGTGTAATTTAATTTCTAGTTAGAATTTCTTACAAAATGAATTGATATATTGATAATGATTAATCAAGTTCTTAATTTAATTTTATAATATGTAACAATTCAAAGTTGAACTCTAATCATTACATTAACAACTTTTATATAATTTAATTTCTAGTTAGAATTTCTTACAAAATGAATTGATATGCTGATAATGATTAATCAAGTTCTCAATTTAATTTTATAATATGTAACAATTCAAAGTTGAACTCTAATTATTATATTAACAACTATTTTGTAATTTAATTTCTAGTTAGAATTTCTTACAAAATGAATTGATATATTGATAATGATTAATCAAGTTCTTAATTTAATTTTACAATATGTAACAATTTAAAGTTGAACCTCAATCATTCAATTATTAAAATTCATTAAAAAATTAATTTTTGCTTAATTCAATAAATGATCAGTACATAAAGTTATAAATACAAGTACAAGCGATTGAAAAATTGAAATAAGAAATGATTAGTTGATTGAAGTTTGTAAGTTATTTGTGCACAAAGAATATCCCATTCGATATCAATAGCTGATAAATCAATAGCCATAGGTACTTCTCGATTTAATCGTTCCTGAAGGGTTTAAATGAACGGTAATTTCACCCTTTTCCCCTTCAGCCGTTTTCTATACGCTCAGACATCAATCGGTCCGATCAGAAAAGAGAAACAAGCATATTCTTGAAGTAGGAACTCGAGACCGACGGCGAGGGTTCAAAACCGCAAAGAAGTTGAAAAAATTGCAAGGTAAAGCAAACCCCTTTGGCCCGTTCATCCCCAAACAGATTCCCTTTTTACGTTCGATCTTCGTTTTCCATTCAACTATCGCATCCCATGAAACTCGTTGCCAGATATCCGGATTCTGATACATCGATCGATTAGGGGTGCTGGAAAACCCTCCAGGACCAGCTTTCGGTATACGAGACGAGCGGAAAGGATGTTGGTGGGAATTGGTTGGATAAAGTGAAACGAAATCGATAACAGTCTCGGCGAAGAATGAACGCAAATGAACGAGGATGTGGCGAGACTGCGGTAAATACACGCACAAACTGCTTAACGAGATTGACGTTCTACACTTTCTTCATTTTCAAGTTTTACACATTTTCGAAAAGTCCACCCTCACAAATTTTCCACTTATGCATTTCGTCTTCGTATTTTTCTGGTAAAACACGCACAAACTGCTTAAAGAGATTGACGTTCTACACTTTCTTCATTTTCAAGTTTTAGACATTTTCGAAAACTCCACTTTCACAAATTTAACAATTATCCACTTCGTTCTACACTTTCTTCCTCTTCAAATTTTACACATTTTCGAAAACTCCACTTTCACAAATTTAACAATTATCCACTTCGTTCTACACTTTCTTCCTCTTCAAATTTTACACATTTTCGAAAACTCCACTTTCACAAATTTAACAATTATCCACTTCGTTCTACACTTTCTTCCTCTTCAAATTTTACACATTTTCGAAAACTCCACTTTCACAAATTTAACAATTATCCACTTCGTCTTCGCATTCTCCAGTTTTCTTAATTTGCATGTTTTGAAATATACAAATTTATTAATTTATTATCTTATCGAGTCCTAACTTGAATTTCTCGGTTGTTCAACTTCCTCAAGTTCTAATTTAGCACCTTCCCGAACATTGAAACTTACATTCATATTTCTGAATATGAAAAATAGTCAGCTCACAGCCTTTTTAACACTAAAACTATCAAATGATCGCTCTGTTACCGTGAAAGACCGAAATCTGGTGAATGTCGACATTCACATAGTCGCTTGGTGTATGTCCGAAATATTTGCTAAATACCCTTATTTCTGACTTACACCGGTAAATGTCGACATTCGCCATGCACTAATGGTGAACGTTGAACATGTCGGAGATTTATATTTTCTTTTCCGTAATTCAGTCGCTATAAAACGTCACAAGGGTGACGTAACTTTTTCGCCTCTCTTTCTGAGAGGAGAGACCAAGAATTTAAAACACATAGTACATTCTAAGCATACGTGTTCTTCCTCCGTGGCCTATTCTGGCGTGAGTTTCATATAGTATACTGAACAATTCTTCATTGGTAACATAATACTGTATATTCGTTTCCCCTGATTTTAATGGTACAATTAATTTCCTTTCATCGTTCATTTTTAAAACGTCAAAACGTTTTAATCGTCTGTAATCCAAAGGTGTTGCACTTAGTTTTAGCAGAAACCACTTCGGAAAGTATTTCAGAGTACTTTTCTTGAGAAAAATAAAAACAATTGTCTTCTCGTTTACCCGCAATTAATGCATTTAACTTTTCAAGAAGAAGATCACGATTTACTGCAGTATCCATTCAGTATAAATTACGGTATTGGAAAAAAAATGAAGAAAACGTTGCTCGCATTATCAAAGCTTGCGTAAGATTGACAAAGCTGACTGACTCCCAGCAGAACACAGGATTTGGCGGGAGAGGGCCAGTCGCTTCTTTGTCGTATAAATAAATAACCCTATTTTATAATCAACATTTATAGTTAAAAATAGCTCTGCCTTTCTAAAGACTTCTTTCATTTTATTTTTACATTTAAAGTGATCCTCACAATATTAATTCATGTTAACCTAACTTTGCAAATGGCGTCCAAATTATGAATCTTAATAATACATTTTACGACCCCTTATTTTAAATTTACTTTTAAATTACATATCAGAATATTCGAAGTAATATTTAAAAATAATACCTGAAATAAGATCCTCGACATATATGTCGACATTCACCGGTGAATGTCGATATTCTCTAATTTCGGCCTTTCACGGTAACAGCTCTACAAGTTTCTAATTATAAGATGCACATCTGCACATCAGATTATAAGATGCACATCATTTTGTTAAAGTATATTCCTTGAAATCCTCATTGATTCTCATCAAGATAAAGAATAAATGTGTGTACTAATGTATGTTTCGTCGTTTGTTTATTTATTTTTTAACTTCATTTTTAACTTCAAATTAAGTACACATCATATGCCGGTAGGTTTAGCGTTAAATCATCAAATACGCGAATTTTTAAATTTTCACTTACTGTAATCTCAAAACATAGAGATTCGTCCGATATCCAAAATTCCAAAATATGGAAAAAGTGTCAAGTTCGAGAGTACAGGGGAGCTTCAATTTACCAATCAAGGTTTGATCGAACACAGCAGCGAAGTTAGTACATGTGTACATCCTGTTTCTGATGTGTGTCTGTACGCGTGTCTGGCCAGGATGAACGGCTATCACGCGGCAGGAAATTAAACGTAAAACCCTGAAAAATTGAAAACTCGTGGAACCGGAAGCAGACGTCCCTCTACCCATGCCGATTAACCGCGCCAGAGGAATTAGATGAAAGACCGCGAATCACTTTTACGTTCGAAATGACGTTGAAATAATTTATTCCTTTTATTTTTAATTAACACCATATTTTTCACGCGTTACGTGCATATGGTGCTATTTGAGCTTTATAACTTTCAACTACAAATTTATGTTGATTGATTTGAAAATTGCAATTGTGGATTTCTGAAATTTAGAACTTGAAAGCACAAATTTGGAAAATATAGGATTTCGGATATTGAGTTTCTCAAATTTGGAATTTGAAAGCTTGATTTTCATAATTTCTGCTTGCAAGCTCGAGTGCGACATTTTTTCCTGAGTTTGCAAGCTCGAGTTTCAAATTTTTTCTCAGCTTGCGAGCTCGAATTTCAAATTTTCCTGAGCTTGCAAGCTCGAGTTTCAAATTTTTTTCTCAGCTTGCGAGCTCGAATTTCAAATTTTCCTGAGCTTGCAAGCTCGAGTTTCAAATTTTTTCTCAGCTTGCGAGCTCGAATTTCAAATTTCCCTGAGCTTGCAAGCTCGAGTTTCAAGTTTTCCCTGAGCTTTCAAGCTCGAGTTTCAAATTTTCCCTGAGCTTGCAAGCTCGAGTTTCAAATTTTGCCTGAACTTTTAAGCTCGAGTTTGAAAAATTATGATTTTGAAAGCTCACATTCCAGGAATTACGAATTTACCAGCTCAGATTACAAAAAACGTAAAAATCCACAGCTCAGATTACAAAAAACGTAAAAATCCACAGCTCAAATTCCAATACTGGAATTTCGAAAGCTCAAATTTCGCAAACTTTGAATTCGAAACCTCGCATTACAAAAATTTCGATCTCGAAAGTTCAACTTTTAAAAATTAAAAATTTGTTATGAGATAAAAATGTAGAATTCCAAAGCTCAAATCCAAAAATTGAAAAATTCAAAAGCTCAAATATCAAAATGTAAATCATCCAAATTGAATTACCTTTACGATTCGAAATCTAAACCAAAATTTTCCCAACAGCTCCAATTTCAATCATCGTGTTTCACGTTTGAATATCATATTTTATTCGCGAAAAGGATTCGGCCGAAATTCGCGCGATGCGTTTCGCGTTTAACTAAGAATCGATACGTCATTTCATTCATTAGGAGTTTCGACAGAAAGCAGAAACATTGGTGAACGCAAACGCGAAAGCTCATTGGATCGTGCAGCGTATCGAGCATTTTCAATCCGGTGCCACTGTTCGAAACTTCTCCCCGGCGGAAGTTTATTCACGAGCAGCCGATTTTACTATCAATTAGCGAATTTAAAACGAGCCAGGGATATCCAGCGTCGAACGCATTAAACGTTCATGTAAATCATTCTCGTCGGTAAACATCGGCGCATCGTTTAATCCCGCCTGATATTTATTATACGCACGGGGAAATTTGCGCGATATCGCGACGATCGATATAATCGAAACCGAAAATTATGCGAGCGAAATTTTCGATATCGTGTTACCGCCTACGTTGCGTGTCTGTCGTCTATCTCTGTCTAGGTGTTACTCATTTTGTAATTATTCATTATTCACGCTGGTATCACTTTCGCGTACCGTGGCTTAAATCCTACATAATTAACGCAGAAATTGAGGTTATGGGGTGAATCGGTAATTTACCCCGATGAACGTTTTAATTTTCGAAATTGTAATTTCGGTGCTTGCGTTTTGGCAATTTAAACGTGGTGCTGGATTAAAGTCTTTTTAATTTGAAAGCTCAAATTTAGAAAATTGAAGTCTAACAGTGTTAATTTTAATCAGTCGAACTTGCAAGCTCAGATGTTGAAAATTTAAGTTTGAAAAAATAATTGTTACGCAAATTTGTGTTTGTAAGCTAAAATTTAGCAAATTTGAACTTCATGGTACAAATTTTAATAATTCAAACTTGCAAGCGTAGATGTTGAAAATTTAAGTTCGAAAGCTCAAATATTATGAGAATTTAAATTGGAAAGCTCAGATCTTGAAAATTTAAGCTTGAAAAAATAATAATTATGCAAATTTCTGTTTGTAAGTTAAAATTTAGCAAATTTGAACTCCAGAGTACAAATTTTAATAATTCAAACTTGCAAGCGCAGATGTTGAAAATTTAAGTTCGAAAGCTCAAATATTATGAGAATTTAAGTTTGAAAGCTCAGATCTTGAAAATTCAAACTTGAAAGAATAATAGTTATGAAAGTTTCGATTTATAAGCTGAATTTTAGCAAATTTGAACCTCAGAGTACAAATTTTAATAATTCAAGCTCGCAAGCGCAGATGTTGAAAATTTAAGTTCGAAAGCTCAAATATTATGAGAATTTAAATTGGAAAGCTCAGATCTTGAAAATTCAAACTTGAAAGAATAATAATTATGCAAATTTCTGTTTGTAAGCTAAAATTTAGCAAATTTGAACTCCAGAGTACAAATTTTAATAATTCAAACTTGCAAGCGTAGATGTTGAAAATTTAATTTCGAAAGCTCAAATATTATGAGAATTTAAGTTTGAAAGCTCAGATCTTGAAAATTCAAACTTCAAAGAATAATAGTTATGAAAGTTTCGATTTATAAGCTGAATTTTAGCAAATTTGAACCTCAGAGTACAAATTTTAATAATTCAAGCTCGCAAGCGCAGATGTTGAAAATTTAAGTTCGAAAGCTCAAATATTATGAGAATTTAAGTTTGGAAGCTCAGATCTTGAAAATTCAAACTTGAAGGAATAATAATTATGAAAATTTCTGTTTGTAAGCTAAAATTTAGTAAATTTGGACTCCAGAGTACAAATTTTAATAATTCAAGCTCGCAAGCTCAGATGTTGAAAATTTAAGTTCGAAAGCTCAAATATTATGAGAATTTAAATTTGGAAGCTCAGATCTTGAAAATTTAAGCTTGAAAGAATAATAATTATGCAAATTTCTGTTTGTAAGCTAAAATTTAGCAAATTTGAACCTCAGAGTACAAATTTTAATAATTCAAGCTCGCAAGCTCAGATGTCGAAAATTTAAGTTCGAAAGCTCAAATATTATGAGAATTTAAACTTGAAAATTTAATCTTTGCAGTAAAAGTATCATAAAAATTTAAATTCAAAGGTATAATTTTTGAAAATTAAAGCTTGAGTGGTGCATTGATGGTAATTAATTTATGCAGATGATGTAAGGGGAAGGTTTAATTAGACACAGAGTCTTGGTTTTGCAATTACGTGTTTAATTATATCAGTTGACGAATCACGTAATTTACGCCAATCCGTAGCACAATCAGGTGTCACTTGTCCTATCAGACATGACGTTGTTGCGCTTATCTCGAATAGATCCATATATGTTCTACTGATGCAACATGACCATATTCTCCTCCCTAATTACTGTACTCAGGTATTCTACTTCAAATTTTGGTATTTGGAAAATTGAAAATTTTAGAATTTGGATATTCGGAAATTTGGGAATTTTAAAATCTTGGAATTTGGTGAATTTTAAAATTTGGAAATGTTGGAATTTGAAAAATTTAGAATTTGGAAATTTTGGACTTTGGAAATTTTGGACTTTGGAAATTTTGGATTTTGGAAAATTTTGAACTTGAAAATTTTAGAATTTGGGAAATGTGGGAATCTGGAAAATTTGGAATTTGGAAAATTTTGAACTTGGAAATTTTAGAATTTGGTAGATGTGGGAATTTGGAAAATTTGGAATTTGGAAATTTTGGACTTTGGAAAATTTTGGACTTGGAAATTTTAAAATTTGGGAAATGTGGGAATCTGGAAAATTTGGAATTTGGAAAATTTGGAATTTGGAAATTTTGGACTTTGGAAAATTTGGAATTTGGAAATTTTGGACTTTGGAAAATTTGGAATTTGGAAAATGTAGAATTTGGAAATATTGGAATTTGGAAATATTGGAATTTGGAAATATTGGAATTTGGAAATATTGGAATTTGGAAATTTTGGACTTTGGAAAATTTTGAACTTGGAAATTTTAGAATTTGGAAAATTTGGAATTTAGAAAATTTGAAATTTAGAGAAATTAAAAATTTGGAATTTAAAGAATGCAAAACTAGAAATCCAAAAAGAAACCTTCAAACACAAAAATTTGAAAATCCAAAAGGAATAATCCCCCAAGAAATTTTGTCCGCCTCCACCCCTGTTAATGACCAAAATCCAATTCTCCGTAATCCCATCAACGAAACGTTTTACAAAACGATGTAATCAGTATCGTTCGCGTTAATCCCTTGAAACTTCTTCAATCCCGTAAGCTTGACTATAATGATCCGCACTCTGGAGCTAGGACACTTAGCAAGGTAAATACGATTTGCCTCGCGTTATTTCGCGCTGAAATTACAACGCGTCTGGTGCAAGACAAATTTGTCCCTACCGATCGACTCGTAACTGTACTTCCGTAGTAACGTAAAGATAACACCATACGAAGGTTACAGTCGTAAGAAATAGCTAGTATGCGATATAAGAAACGGGACCATGCGGTGTATGTATAAATCGGCTCTTAAGCTGGGGTTCTTAAGACTTGATGATCATACTTCGTCAGAATAACATATCATACATGTGTCATATTATATTATACATATACTATGTTATAATATTGTTTAGGCCCGCTATTAAATTTTAGAATTTAGTTCCATAGCGAAGGGTCAGACCTTCGGTTAATTTCTTTACCTATATCAGCAATAACACCCAAGGAGTCGTTACATTGTATCGAGTATTTTAGTTTATTGCCTTACATCTGATTGCCAGAACTCCAAAATTCCAAATTTTCAAATTTTTAATTTTTCTAAATTCCAAATTTTTCAAGTTCCAAATTTTCCAAATTCCAAAATTTCCAAATTCCAAGTTTTCCAAATTCCAAATTTTCCAAATTCCCATATTTCCCAAATTCTAAAATTTCCAAGTTCAAAATTTTCCAAAGTCCAAAATTTCCAAATTCCAATATTTCTAAATTCTAAATTTTCCAAATTCCAAATTTTTCCAAATTCCAAATTTTCCAAATTCCAAATTTTTCAAATTCCAAATTTTCCAAATTCCCATATTTCCCAAATTCTAAAATTTCCAAGTTCAAAATTTTCCAAAGTCCAAAATTTCCAAATTCCAAATTTTTCAAATTCCAAATTTTCCAAATTCCCATATTTCCCAAATTCTAAAATTTCCAAGTTCAAAATTTTCCAAAGTCCAAAATTTCCAAATTCCAATATTTTTAAATTCTAAATTTTCCAAATTCCCATATTTCCCAAATTCTAAAATTTCCAAGTTCAAAATTTCCAAATTCCAATATTTCCAGCTTAACAGTAGAGTACAAATATAATATTAATTACATATTAAAATGCAATTTTATATTATACTATTATACATATACTATGTTATAATGTAATATTAATTACATATTAAAATACAATATTATGTAATATATTATATTACAACACATAACACACTGAGATGTTAAGGTCCCAGCTACCAAGAAATACTATTACTCAACATTCTATCTTGAAAAAATTATAAATAGATCTCAAAAAAAATTATTAAGCTTGCATGAAGCTTGCTGAAACAACTAATTTCAGTATGTAAAATTAATGTCAAAATTATTTAAGGAGTCGAAGAATCAAAGATCCTAGAAACACTTGAACTTTCGACTTCGTGGTAATCGCGTATGACGAGTCTGGCCGAAACTACCGAATGGTTTGACCCCATCCAACAATCAATACTTTCAACCAGACAATTTTAGAACTTTCTGACGCGATACTTGAATCTTTTAAGACAACTTTTAGTTGTTCTGTACTTATCGATTTTCTACGGGTCTTGAATCTTTGGGTTGTACTGAGTTATCAGGATTTTACGGTCTTCTATACTGAAAGTACACATACACACATATGTATGTATGTACATATACATATGTATGTGTATGTATGTTCAAATAAAAAAATATATTATATAAACATTGTCTTTAAACAAGTATTAAAACATTGTAATAACAATACGACATGAAAAGATTTGAGAATTTCAATTTCACAAATTTGCAAATTAAAATCTGCATTTTAATTACGAACTTAAAAGCCACTCACAACAGTTACAAATACATGAAAGTTAGAAATTTGGAAAATTGAAAATTTGCTAAAATTCTGAAGTTTGCCTCCCTCAGAGGTAAATTTCAAAAATTCAGGTAACACATTTAGTAACAATAAAGAGAAATAAAATTTGTTTTAAGTGAACTTGTGTGCGTCTCACTCACAAAAGGGTGAGAAAAAAGTTGTACGACTTACCCAGAAGAAATGGTAATATTAATGACGTAAGGGCACGCACATATTAAAATTTAATTCCTCTTTTTTTCTATGCTGTTTCAGACAGTTGCTCGGAAATGGCACCCTCTACTTCCCACCCTTTTTGGCGCAGGATTTTCGCGCGGAAGTTCATAACGCGAGATACAGGTGTCGTGCAACCAGTTCTGTGGGTTCGGTGCTTTCTCGCGAAGTTACGCTTCGTGCTGGTGAGTTTGCTATTATTTTATTATAATAGTATTTAACCTATGTAACACATTCTACATTAAAGTTATGATGCTTCAAATTTTGACGAAGTTCAGAATCTTAGCTAGAACCTTTACGAGAGTTACGCTAATTTTGAGGCACCCTGTATGTCAGCCATTTTGATTTCGATTTATAGCAATTAAAGTTTTGTTTGCACATTTAACGTTTTGTTTAACTTTTAAAATTCGAAGTTATATTTTCTACAAGATTATTCTCGTGGATGTAAAGTTGATCGATTTTAATGTATGGGTTGTAAAATAATATTAAATTAATGTAAATAATAATAATATGAAGTCATATCGAAATATATATTGGTTGAAATAATGATATGTGAAGGTTATATGCAAAAATTATTATATGTAGAGGTTATATTAAAATACAGAATAAATATAGTAGTATACAGTGGTTAAATTAAATTAAAATTACTGTAAAATATAATAAACAATGTAGAGGTTAGGTTAGGTTAGGCTATATGCAAAAATAAATATATGTAGAGGTTATATTAAAATACAGAATAAATGTAATATTATGCAGTGGTTAAATTAAATTAAAATTACTGTGAAATATAATAAACAATGTAGAGGTTAGGTTAGGTTACGTTATATGCAAAAATAAATATATGTAGAAGTTATATTAAAATACAGAATAAATATAATAGTATACAGTGGTTAAATTAAATTAAAATTACTGTGAAATATAATAAACAATGTAGAGGTTAGGTTAGGTTAGGTTATATGCAAAAATAAATATATGTAGAAGTTATATTAAAATACAGAATAAATATAATAGTATACAGTGGTTAAATTAAATTAAAATTACTATGAAATATAATAAACAATGTAGAAGTTAGATTAGGTTAGGTTATATGCAAAAATAAATATATGTAGAGGTTATATTAAAATACAGAATAAATATAATAGTATACAGTGATTAAATTAAAGTAAAATTACTATGAAATATAATAAACAATGTAGAGGTTAGGTTAGGTTAGGCTATATGCAAAAATAAATATATGTAGAGGTTACATTAAAATACAGAATAAATATAATAGTATACAGTGGTTAAATTAAATTAAAATTACTGTGAAATATAATAAACAATGTAGAAGTTAGGTTAGAATTCATGAAAATACCAAAAAATGTACATAAAAAGCTAAGTATACATATAATAAATATAGAAAAGTTAATACTGACCACGCAGTACATTTACAACCCCCAAAATTAAAGTAAAATTTCACACAAAGTAAATTCGCAATATCGCAAACGAATGAAATAAATTTATCGAATATTTGTTACGTACCATATAACTTAATGTCACAAATATCTACCCTAAAATGAATAGCAATTCGCGCGACACAATATCCGCCGATGAATAGTAATTAGCTAATTAAAATTATGAATACAAATGGTATTACAGTTTTAAACGCGAACGTAAATGAAATGCAATTAAACATGAATTAATTGTATCGTATTAATACAACCCAGTAGAGTCAATTATAATGATTCATTTCAACGGACGGAATATCTGAATCTTCCTGAAAGCGGATGACACAGTTTCGAAAAAAGGAAACACGCCCTCAAAGGATGTCCACGAACTTCTTGTTTAAATGAGAATAATATAAAGCCAAGAAAAATTCTTTTATTACAGAACTCTTTCACGTTGTTTTTATTCTTGACGTTAAATAATATTTAAGGGACAGTATTAAGGCAGTTAATATTTTCGCGTAAAGGATTATTAGTACGCAATCGATATTTAGTTCAAATCTCTTGATTATCGTATTTTTATTGATTGGTAGTATTAATATTTTAGTATCATGATTAATTTTTTTTTAATACCTGTCTTTATTATTAAGGAATTAATACTTTGTCAACCCTCGGTTTAGCATTCATTTATAAATTTAAAACGTTAATGACAATAAGATTAATAATAATATTTTTAATTTTATCAATTAATTCCTCATTCTAAAATTCCCTACATTTCGCAAATTCAAAAATTCTCGATTTGCTCAAATTTCTCGAAATATTTGAACTTCCCAATTTTCGAAATTTCCCTACGTTTACCCTCGCTGCTTTTCAATTTCCAAAGCCGATTTCAACTAATAATCGTTGTTAACCGGAAGATCGAAATCGATGATTCGACTATCCAATATCGGATTTCATCGCGTCCAATTTCGGGTTTCGAATAATGCGCAGAATATAGATATTTTTCGCAAAACGAAATAAAAGTTAGCCCGCGAAATATCGATTATTAACTGTACATACACGTGACAAGGTTAATTCGAATTAAACGCTGCAGCCAGAAGAATCCAGCGATATTAAATTTTTCTCCGCAGAGTCAATCAAGTGTATCTTCCCCGATACGAAATCGAACTTTTAATTGCACAGTTTCGCGGCATCGCGTGTTCGCGCAACTCGCGCCAGTCTGTCGCGAATACTTGCCTGCCAAAGTGGAGAGATCGGGAAAAAAACCATAGTAATTAATGAGCACCGCACTGGGACACGATAATGAGACTTCTCTCTGTGCGCGCGGAAGCCGGGCAAAGCTTTTTCCCTCTTGTTATTTTACACTATTTTTATGTTATTAACGCGCTGGAGAACTGGATGAAAAACGCGACACGTTCTCCGCGGAAAAGTATCCTTTTCTTTTTTCATTCCGTGTGTATTTCTTTTTCGTTATTTGCGCGTCCGGTTTCCTATTCGTTCGAAATTCTCCTGTATCTCGTATTAACTGCATCAAAATAGTCGCCGAGAAAATCCATCAATTGTCATTTCCGTGCCGATTAATGGAATTCTTTATGAGCTTAATTGTTCTATGGTAATCGAGGTGGTTGAAACGGAATTTAATTGTTCACCGGTAAAAGTGTGGGTTGAAACAAAATATTCATTGCTTAATGGCGAACGTGAGGTCGAAAGGAATTATTAATTCTTTGAGATTGAAAGTGAGGGTTGAAATGAAATAGTAATTGATTACTGGGGAACGTGGGGGTTGAACCGAATTATTAATTGTTTAAGGGTAGAAGTGAGGGTTGAAACCAAGCATTAATTGATTAGTGGTGGCGTGAGGGGTGAAGCAAAATATTAATTGATCAGTGATAAACACGAGGGTTGAGACAAAATATTAATTGATTGATGGTAAACGAAGGGTTGAAATGAATTATTAATTGCGTGAGGATGAAAGTGAAAGTTGGAACGAAGTATTAATTGATCAATGGTAGATGTGAGGGTTGAAACAAAATATTAATTGTTTAATGGTGAACATGAAGGTTGAAACAAAATATTAATTGTTTAATGGTGAACATGAGGGTTAAGACAAAATATTAATTGATCAGTGGTAGACGTGAGGGTTGAAACAAAATATTAATTGTTTAATGGTGAACATGAGGGTTGAAACATAATATTAATTCAGCCATGGTAAACGTGAAGGTTGAAACAAAATATTAATTGTTTAATGGTGAACATGAAGGTTGAAACAAAATATTAATTGTTTAATGGTGAACATGAAGGTTGAAACAAAATATTAATTGTTTAATGGTGAACATGAGGGTTAAGACAAAATATTAATTGATCAATGGTAGACGTGAGGGTTGAAACAAAATATTAATTGTTTAATGGTGAACATGAGGGTTGAAACATAATATTAATTCAGCCATGGTAAACGTGAAGGTTGAAACAAAATATTAATTGTTTAATGGTGAACATAAGGGTTGAAACATAATATTAATTCAGCCATGGTAAACGTGAAGATTGAAACAAAATATTAATTGATCAATAATAAACATGAGGGTTAAGACAAAATATTAATTGTTTAATGGTAGACGTGAGGGTTGAAACAAAATATTAATTGTTCAACGATAATCATTTAGTAATTTATGAATTCCCTATATGAATCTAGAGAATCGACTGTCTGATTACCAGTTTCCCAATAATATAACAAACGTACCACACCAACGATAGTTCGCGTGTGCAGTTTCTTGCACGTCCCAGCATTCACCCTTCGGTGACTTAACTCGAGTCGTTTGATCGATCGAGAATAAGTTTAGCCTTTCGTGGAACGCTTTTAGAAAGTCGAACGTCTTCGGACGTCACAAAAGAATCGAGATTATTGGAATTTCGATCGGAGAACGGCTTGTTAGCGAGAAGTTGCCGGCAAGTTCGATGTAACGAGCTTTAATTAACGCCGCATTTCATAGATTCGACTTCTATGATCGTTTACGTTCCAGCCTGTCGTGGTGGAAGCTTTTTTTTTTCTCCCTTCAAGTGGTGCCGTAATTGCATTTAAGAAGGGAGGAAAGTCGCGCCCCGTTTATTAGTCGGGAAACTTGTTATCCCCGGGATCTAACTGGACCGATATTTACCTGTAAATATCTCCTCAAAATTCATCTGCTATCGGTGATTATTTGCTCGTTACTGTTGCATACCTGAGGAGATCGATAATTCTTAATAACGCTTTCTTGTTTATGCATTGCGAGCAAGTTTCTTTTATTTCTTTATATCTTCTCTTGAAGGGTTGTTCGTTAGAGATCTGCTAACGAACTCATTTTAATGTATTAAAGACATTATTTTGTAAGTTCTTTGTAGTTTGTTGAAATGTGTACTCATTTCACTAGGTTCAACAATGTATGTGTGTTTTACTGTGTTTCATCTTATTACAAGAATATATTAACAAGCTCTAATAATGTACTCTCCGTAATGTAATAACTCTTAGCGGTTGACGCGACTTTAAACAAATAAATGAAAAAAAAAGAATATATTGTCTCACCATATTAAGAAGTATATTATTCCAGAAGTATTAATATAAATATTTAACCATATTTATTCCTATATAAAAGACATACTACTTCGCCATGTTTAACTACTCTTTACTATATTCAAAAATATAATTGTTTCACCCTATTCAATCATGTCTGACAATGTTAAAATACATGTTGCTTAATGATGTTTAACATATGTCCATCATGTTAAAAAACATATTGTTTCTCCACGTTCAATTACATTTCTCCAATAAGAGGAAATGTTAAAGAGATATGATTTCCCTGCGTTCAAAAATATTTAAAATATTTTTAAATATCGCTATACCGAAATCGTATTGAATGAAATGACGATCGTGAGCGGCAAAGGGTTGAAGAAAGTAAAAGAAGGGAAGAAAATAAATTTTGACTTAGAAACTTGGCAGAGACTTTCTAAGAAGGGAAGAATGATACGAAGGGTAAATTCGACGAGTTCTCGAGGCCAGGGATGGGCCGGATATCGATTGGCCCCTCTTCGCCAGTTATTCCGGAAGTTCGTAAGTCGTGGCCGTCAACGGTAACAGAAATTCTTCTGCTAGCTTTTCGTCGAGTCATTCGGAAACTTTCCCGACGAGAACGCGCTGCTTCAAGCCAATTTCGTTCGAAATACTGAATCCAGAAGTTGCATTTTCGAATCTATCCATACGTTCTTAAAACTTCTCCAATGATCGTTATTTCATTTTCGTTAAATCGAACGTATTCATGTCCTCTTTGAACTCTGTTTATCGCAAACGGGACGATTAATTTCTGCTCGTGTAAACTCGCATACGTTATTCACTACCAGTTATCGCCAATATTCACTTGCTATTTATTCGCTCATCTAATTTCGAACACCTGTATTAAATACTCGAAACTGTAGATAATTATTATAACGATACTGTGGACATTTCTAATAAAATTTGTTTAAAGTAAAAATATTTAGCAGTAGTGGAATGCAGCCCCTATTTTCACTTGACATGAACTGTGAACATTTTTGATAAAATTTGTTTAAAATAAAAATATTTATCAGTGGTGGAATGCACCCCCTATTTTCACTTGACATTATAAATAGCTTACACCTATTTCTTTAATTCTGTCTTCACAGTAAAGGAATAAAGTAAAGATTTAATGATTATTTCCTTCTACACAATTTTAGGCTACAAATATCTGGGGCGACCCACTAATTTTAGCTACGGCGCCACCGTCGTTTAATAAAATTTTCAGCTACTCCCATGTGGCACGTGTTAAACGTACACGCGTATTCTTGAAAATTCACTAATGTTTTATTTTCCAATAATCGTACTTGAAGTATTAATAAAATTACATTTCACTTGGCAAGTCACTCTGAAATGAATCCCATTTAAATTTTTAACATACCTCGAAGTTTAAATCCATCTGCATCGAGAATCGAATAACTTCGCTTTAATATTGTGAATAGTTCTAACGCACCTGGCAGATAAATCGTACAGCAATCGCGCAGTAAAAATAAAAAAATATAACCAGTTTTAATACCGAAATTTCGTAAGCAGTACAGGGTAGAGAATAGTAGCCCGTAGGTTTAAAGGCCGTTTAAACGGTGGCTCACGTAAAGGCAGTATCGGACAAACTTTTGTCCCGAGAAGATTCTTTCTCTTTCTGTGTTAGGCGGTTTCAGCGCGAATCGAACTTCCAGAGATACAATTTAACGTCGTTCAGTGGCATTTTCCCTTAGGTATTTACTCGGGGGATGACTCGGGTGAGAACGCGGTCCGTGCAGCCAACCGCTTCCGGCTTCCGGCATAATGGGATCCTCAGGAACTTTCTCTGCCGTTATCGCGGCCAGTCACGTTTCTCGAGCGACGTTCCGTCTGTAATTGACGTTTATTGTGCTCACGCAACACCGTTTCGGGACGTAGACGTTACCCTCTCGTATCGATGGATAAACGAGTTTTCCAGCTGCTTTCCATCGGTAACGATATATCGAACCCTCTAAGAAAAGAAATTTTATTTCGCGTCCTCTGTTCGCGGCCGGAATAACGTTTCAGATCGCTTTTCTTTCCCTTACGTTATCTTGGGACATGTCACTTCGTATCTGACGCTGCTACATTTATATCATAGATTATTTACATTTATATCATAGATTATTTACATTTATATCATGGACTGATATATACCGTCCAAAAATATCCGGACACTTGGTTTCGTTACATGAAACATAGTTGAACTTTGTACGAAAGGTATTTAGGGTTATCATATCATTTGTAATAATTATTATTATCTTTTTCGAGGTGTCATAACGTAATAGAATTCATAAAAAACGTAATAAAATTCATTTTAGCTTTCATGCAACGCGAATGCATATTTCGCTGGTGTCCGGATACTTGTGGACGGTAGAGTATATGAACTGATACATAGATTTATATAGACTGTATAAGATATACGTATAAGACATAATGCATATAAAGCACATATAAGCAATGTAAGATGCTATTTTAGATAAAGAAAGTTTGGGGATTCAAAGAGGTAGTTCAGTGGTGGTAGCTCGGGCAGCCTCGGTTGCCTTCGCCTCGCGTCGTAACGAAGAGAGCCGGAGTTGCCCGACGTACCACTACTCGCTCCTTAACCGCGATTACCACACTGATTTTGAAATTGAATATTGAAATGTAGAAATTTAGAACACACCTGATTAACCTGATAATCACAGTATATATCTTACCCTGAAAATATTCCTTGAATCACGTAATGAGAATTCAACTGAATTACCAACTATCCCTCTCCCTAAACAATATAAAGACACTAAAGAGTCCACTAAAAATGAATCCTAAAAATGAAGAAAAATATAAAATAAATCGAAGCTATCGCGTAAAAAGTTAGACGGTGAAAAAGAGATGTCTTGCACCCTTGGTTGCACCAAAACGCAGCGTCCGCGTCGAAATGTCTGGCGACTCTTTTCCATGGGTCGCAGTTTCTTGCAGGCTTCAGCAGCCCCGTCAAGGGATGGGACGTCGCTAAGGGTGGCGTGGAAAAGGCCCCGTTCATTAAAATGTGTTCCAGCCGGCGGTAATTACGCGTTTAATTATTTAAACGAGTGACCCGGCATTCAGCGAGATTTCATCCCTCCTCGCTAACCTTTCACCGACGTTTTCACCCTCGCAGTCCGATTCTACGTTTCCGTTTCTAACCACCCCTTCTCTTGTACACATTTCTTACTATCTTCGACTCGCCATCTTCATCCAATCTTCCTCTTCGCGACTTCCGTCGCTGAATGTCCCCACCGGTAAAACTTGCAACGCTTTCTCTCTCGCTCTTTTTTTTACCCAGCGTGTGTCTCTTTTGAAAGCGACGCTCTTTCAACCGGGACGTCCCGTGCTTCTTCGCGTTTCCGTTCTCCGTCCTTGTTGCATTCGCTCGCGTGTCTGCCAGCCAGATCTCGAGGAGATACGCTGAATGAGACGGTTAATTGGTCGCGAGAAGGGAAGAACGGTGTACACGTTCGTCTCTCGGTTTGCTCTTCGAGTCCTCGCCTGCTTATCGCGTGCTAATTGTCTATGTTTCCAGCCACGATTTTCTGATAACGCTGATAACGTTCGAGAGCACCCTGCTTTTTCGAGGATCTCAGGAACCACCTTATTTGCTACTCAAATCTTCTTGAGGGTGCATGGTTTTTTACACTGAACAGATCTGGTCAAAGAGGTCATTTCTTATTGTAAATTAACTTTGATTGCTACAACTAATATGGGTGATGCTTGAAGTTATACATACGAACCTACTCTTTTGTCGACTCTTTCGACGAGTCTGATTCGTGACGCACTCCTGACGCACTCTTTCAAATCATTCATTCATCTATGATCAATTTTACTCGAATTTTAAATACGTTTCAATTTGAAGTTATATTTACATAGTTAACGATTACATTGATATAACATTTCAATCTTCCTTGTCTGCTTTAATATTGTAGTTCTGACACACCTCAGGAGCTGACAGTTTGAAACTACCGAATAATAAATACAACATAACGTTGTAAGACTTGTTACAAATAAAAATTTAATAGAATTTTCAACTGGTAGAACGTGTTAATGAAAACTTATTAATGAAACAGTCCCTATTCCCCTTCATAATACTTTCAGCGCCTCCTGTTGCGACTTCATTTTGTTTATGCAGTCTCCATGGTCGTCCACAAGAATTGCACGCGTTTATTCATTGTGTTGACTTCCATTTACGATGTTATGCAAAATGTCTTCGATACATAACCTCAAAATTAAGTTACTGTAAGTACCAGAATACAAATTACAGTCTGAACAGAGCTAAATTAAAAAGCTTTTTAAAATTAGAGATCTTTTATTCTATTAATATTAACAGTGAAGACGGTTAGTATTTTCATCCTCGTATCGATATTAACTTTAAAATTAACTCCCCATTAAAATACAAGTTTTAGACCGAAGAGGATGAAATCAAAAGGCTTTTACTTCAATACGCATCTCCAAAATTAATCATCAAAACCAGTAAACAGATTTCAAAAAAATATCAGTGCTTCGTGGAATAACTATGTTTCCCTGGTAACATAAATGAACCTAAAATAGAATTTTAATCGCAGAAGGATTTCTTTCGCGAAACGAGTCCGAGGAGGAAATTAAAACGTGAAATCCGGACACCGAGGCACGGAAGTGCAAAAGTATTCGTCCCGAAAAGGAATACTCGATTAGGGAAGGGTAAAAGTAGCCTGATTTCCGCTTGCTCTTCTCGATGCAATGTACAGAGAGTGAAAAGCACGAGACACCGAGGCCGGACAAGTCTGAAAAGCGACGAGAAATTTATCTGAAATGACATCGGCTCGACCCTCGTCTCCGCCAAAGGACTTATTCTCGAGGAGAGCGGCATTGTTTAAAAAAAAGGGGAGAAAAAAGAGGGAGAAACTGCTCCCCTTTTTTTCCCGCCACCTTTCCGGAACAGGCTCCGCCGGGGACTCTGGGAATACTTCAATGAAGCTACGACACTTTCGATGATGATGTCCCGAAAGGACTTAGGGTGCTTTCGCTTTCTACAAATTTATTTTTGGTAAACGAGTATTTTACTTGGACTTTTTTTCGCTTATTATGAACCGGCAGATTTTGTCCGAAAAATAATTACTTTTATTACTCTTCTTTTTTGGTGAATTTTCTGTTGGCGATATTACGTTTTATGTTCGATCGTTTTATAACGGCAAGCTGTTTATTAATATTTCGAATATTGGGTAACTGTTCTCTGATTTGTTCATTGATATGACATGGGTGAAGTGTATGAATTTCTGTCAACGTTGATTACAACTGAAATTTTATATGACAAACAAATGAACTGTCAATGTATTAGGTATATGTCACAATTGGTTATATCAGAAATGTTATAATATAAACAATTTTTCTGACGTATTTTGTCTGTGTCACAATTTAAACCAATTTAAATATTATAATGTAATGAACATGTACATAAACTCGTAACATATTAAATCTGTATCAAAATTGATAACAACTAAAATACCATAAACAACCCCCTCAACAGACCTTCCTCAACCAAACCTCCACCACTCAAATTGAAAAATAACCCCAACTAAAATACCATAAACAACCCTCTCAACAGACCTCCTTTAACCAAACCTCCTCCCCTCAAATTAAAAAAGAACCCCAACTAAATTACTATAAACAACCCTCTCAACAGACCTCCCTCAACCAAACCTCTATCCTCAAATTAAAAAATAACCCCAACTAAAAAACCATAAACAACCCTCTCAACAAACCTCCTTTAACCAAACCTCCACCACTCAAATTAAAAAATTATCCCAACTAAAATATCATAAACAACCCCCTCAACAGACCTCCTTTAACCAAACCTCCTCAAATTAAAAAATAACCCCAACTAATAAAATTACCCAAATTCCAAGCGCCATTTTCCAGGCAAAAAAATACGGTAACAAATTGATGGTTCGAGTAGATAAAACAAAGGAGAAAAAGAGAGTAGCAATTGAAGAAATTGTCGCACCGTGAAAAAGGTAGAAATAAGGGTCTCCGTTCAGAGAATATAAAAAGAAAAGGAGTTGAAAAGGAGCCTCGACAGCTCCTCGGAGACGTCAAGAATTAGCAAAGCCACTCGGAGGTGGATGGCTCGCCCTATCCTGGTTACAGAGCCGGAAAATACCTGGATGACGATCAGATTGCGAAGGCGAAGGAAACGAAACGTGCAAACGAGGCCAATACACGAGAATTCCGCAGCCAGGCGAGCAACGATATTTCTGGCGGATTCGCAACCATCGGCGGGATTAAGTTTCTTTTTCGGTTTCCAACATCGGGAAGCCGCGATACGCCGATTCCTTCGGGCTAGATAGCAATCCGTTCAAGTGGATACGGGCTTACAGTAGCAGAAATGTATTTTCGTGATTCCAACTGAGATATAAAGCTTCCAAAACAAAGTGTACAGTTGATTTATTAGATTGCTTTCGATAAGAAGTTTTGGAGTTTCTCGGGATGGTCAATCATGGCTCTAAAATTTTATTAGGGATGTTGTTAATAGGTTGAGTGTGTGAGATGTAGGTGTCAGGGAAATTTGGAGGTGTATGGATTTGGGGATGGAGAGATTTGAGGATGTAGAAATTTGGGACTGTAGGAATTTGGAAATAGAAATTGGGGGGCAGAGATTTGGGGATGTGGAGATTGAGGAGTGGAGGGATTTGGAACGTATGGGAATTGGAATATGTGAAAATTGGGATATGTGGGAATTAGGATATGTGGGAACTGGGATATGTGGGAACTGAGATATGTGGGAATTAGCATATGTGGGAATTGGGGTATGTGGGAATTGGAATATGTGGGAATTAGCATATGTGGGACTAAGCATACGTGGGAATTGGGATATGTGGGAATTGGGATATGTGGGAATTGGGATATGTGGAAATTAGCATATGTGGGAATTGGAATATGTGGGAATTAGCATATGTGGGAATAAGCATATGTGGAAATTGGGATATGTAGGAATTGGGATATGTGGGAATTGGGATATGTGGGAATTGGGATATGTGGAATTTGGAATATATTGGAATTAGCATATGTGGGAATTGGAATATGTGGGAATTAGCATATGTGGGAATTAGGATATGTGGAAATTGGAATATGTGGGAATTAGCACATGTGAGAATTGGAATATGTGGGAATTGGAATATGTGGGAATTAGCATATGAGGGAATTAACATATGTGAGAATTAACATATGTGGGACTTGGAATTGTGTAGAAATTAGAATATGTGGGAATTGGAATATGTAGAAATTAGGATATATAAAAAACTGAAAATACAAAAATTTGGAAATGTAGGAATCCCCAGATTCCTAGATCCCACATATCAATTTTCCTCTACGTCTATACATCCCCCGATCTCGACACGTCCAGCTAATATCTGCAGAAGAATTTCACAATGCAGATGTTACTAGGTCGCTACATCTCCAGAACCTATAGAGCTACTATATCAATAGCAGCAATAAGTTGCAGATACAGAGTTTATTTTAGAAAGTAATCCGCCAATTGCAGAGTCAACACCGATAAGAATCCCTCTTTTACCAGATATTAGCTACATAAATATTTAAAGACCGCGAACGTTAGCTTTTTCGAGCGAGCGGTTTGTAGAGGAAAATTTCGAGTGCTGATGTTTCATCTTGAATTATTATTCTATTACGTCGGCCACGTGAAAAGAGTGCCGGCGCAGTCGAATGTAAAAAGAGGGGGTTGAGACGAGAACGTGGCGGTCGGAGAAGGCGTTATCGAGGGCGATAACGTCGCTAAATTGAACAGAAAATGAGAGCGAATCGGCGAACTCGGCCAGATCTTCCTTCTTCCATCTTGAATCGATTCATTTGAACAGAGAAAATGCACCGTTTGTTGCCTCCACCATTTACCAACGAATATTTAATTCTCTGCGACCAACCATATTCCGATATCTCCGAACGTACATACGTCCATTTTTTTGTTTTCATTTCCCTACGTTAATATTCCATGTAAATTCGCGGAACGAGTCTCGTTTCGAATGCATTACACAAGCATGCTCGAAATAAAAGATCAGCGTTTTGCGAAATATTTTACACTATGAAATTCGGGGATTTGATGCACGCTGAAAGCGTATCAAACGCGCGAATTTTGTGAAACATCATTTGCACGGTACATTTTGACTTGTTGATACAGCGACAATATTTGCAAATCGTTTGATTTACCGATCGATTGATTTTTGGTTATATTTTAACAAATTTAAGTCAATAGTTTCATCAGTATAATTGGTAGAAGTGTTATATTAGATAATATTGTTGTAACATAGTAATTAAGGATAGTGTGGATTTGGAAGTTTTAAGATGTGATGCTTGATTTGAATTTTTTACATTTATAAGTTGCGGTTCCAAATTTCTATATATACAAATTTATGTATCTTCAATTGTAGAATTTTGGATCTAAAGAATTTTCACATTGGGGAATTTTGGATCTGTGGTATTTTTGATCTAGGGACTTTTGTGTCTACGGTATTTTAGATCATAAGAAATTTTTTATTTAGAGAATTTCAAGTCTAGGGAATTGTGGACCCAGGGATTTTTGGATCTAGAGAATTTTGTATCTGTGGTGTTTTTGATTTAGGGAATTTTGAATCTAGAAAATTTGGAATCTAAGGAATTTTGGATCCAGGGAATTTTGAAATTGGGGGATTTTGGATCTGGGGTATTTTTTATCTAGGAAATTTTGGATCTAGAAAATTTGGAATCTGAGGAATTTTGGATCTAGGAAATTTTGAAATTGGGGGATTTTGTATCTGGGGTATTTTTTATCTAGGAAATTTTGGATCTAGAAAATTTGGAATCTGAGGAATTTGGGATCTAGGGAACTTTGAAATTGGAGGATTTTGGATCTGGGGTATTTTTTATCTAGGAAATTTTGGATCTAGAAAATTTGGAATCTGAGGAATTTTGGATCTTGGGAATTTTGAAATTGAGGGATTTTGGATCTGGGGTATTTTTTATCTAGGAAATTTTGGATCTAGAAAATTTGGAATCTGAGAAATTGTGGATCTTGGGAATTTTGAAATTGGGGGATTTTGGATTTGGGGTATTTTTTATCTAGGAAATTTTGGATCTAGAAAATTTGGAATCTGAGGAATTTTGGATCTAGGAAATTTTGAAATTGGGGGATTTTGGATCTGGGGTATTTTTTATCTAGGAAATTTTGGATCTAGAAAATTTGGAATCTGAGGAATTTTGGATCTAAGGAATTTTGAAATTAGGGGATTTTGGATCTGGGGTGCTTTTTATCTAGGGAATTTTGCATCTGGGATATTTTTTATCTAGGAAATTTTGGATCCAGGGAATTTTGGATCTAGAGTATTTTATGTCTAAGAAATTTTTCATCTAGAGAATTTGAAATCTTGAGAATCTATGGTCTAGGGAATTTTGATTCCTCGATCTCGTAACATAGAGAGTTTTGGAACTAGAGAATGTATAATCTAGGGAATTTAAAACTTTGAGAGTGTATGGTATAAGAAGTGATCTAAGGAGTTCGCAATATTCAGAATTCAGAACCTAGGGAATCAAAAATTCAGCATATTTTTGTTCTATAAATCTAGGCATCTAGAAATCTATAGAGTATCTAACATTTTCCCCTAAATGTCGAACATTTTACATCAATACATCACACCGAAATACATCAGTCTATAAGAAGAATAATCTTCCTTTTAGCAATTATCGATAACTCGAAGTTGACTACGCAAAGTTTCGTGTAATAGTTCGGGAGCGTTATACCGATTTCCTTCGGCTGTTACGGCTTTCATCGCAGATGTATTCGCGGAAGAAAAGAAAGGAAATCTGTACGTTTGTCGTAGTAAATTCTCCAGCAGAGAGATAAGATTAGCCGGGGCATCCGGAAATTCATTTTCAGCTCCGGCAAGTTCCGTCGCTGCTCCATTTATTCCGAGATCTGACAGGTAGCTACGATATTGCTCTTAATAGCACTGTCAAGTCGGGCGTCATGCCGTTACGCGTCTCATTTCGGTGGCACAATTTAAGTATTAAATGTAACGCGTTTAAGTCAGCCCCTTTTCCTGCTGCTGACATCCTGAAAATTCGCAATAACGCGCTTTTCTATTCCTTCAGGAAACAGGTAAACGTTGCTCCGGTTATCAGACAACCCCGGGATGAATTTCTATTGTTCCACGTTTTACAATGGAGAGCCGTAGAAAAGTGAATTTTCGACTTGGTCCGATGTAACGAATTTTCAACGACTAAACAACTTCCGCGATTGTTTGCCTCGTTCTGGAAGATGCCCTCAGTCTTTGCGTTTTATGGCTTTTTGTGAAGCTCCCGCTGACGTGTTTGAAAGAAAATGGCGCTGCGTATAAATGTTCTTTTACGTATTTAGTATATTGTTGATACATTAAGTGTCAGACGTTTCGAAGACAAAGAACAGAGTTAAATTTCATCACAAATTGATACTCATTTTGCACTACTTTTATGAAGTATATATTGCATTGGTATTATCAAAACATTTTACCAACTCCACCTAAGTCGATCATTTCGAAAATCGTAATTTTACAAAAGTAACAAATGGAAATGTAAAGAACAGTTGAAACGATCAAGAGAGAAGTTTAACCAAGAATTTCCTTATGGATTCCAGTGCTGACGGTTCCTGGTTATGACGTAAGGGTGAACAGATCCCCCGTGATGGAGGGATGCAATGCTGTTTTATCCTGCACAGCCCGGGAAGATGTCAAGGAACACTTGACAGTCACCTCCTGGTTTCGAGACGATGCCATTCTTCTACCTGGAAGCACGGACACAGGTGAGTCTGCAAGACATAATCTTTATATATGAATTATTAATATAACAGTAAAAATTCACAAGTAGAATGAACCCTTAAAATGAACAACTAAAATGAATAATTATAGTGAACTACTGAAATGAACAAGTGAAACGAACAATTAAAATGAACAAGTAGAATGAACCCTTAAAATGAACAACTAAAATGAATAATTATAATGAACGATTGAAATGAACAATTGAAACGAACAATTAAAATGAACAAGTAGAATGAACCCTTAAAATGAACAACTAAAATGAATAATTATAATGAACTACTGAAATGAACAAGTGAATCGAACAATTAAAATGAACAAGTAGAATGAACCCTTAAAATGAACAACTAAAATGAATAATTATAATGAACTACTGAAATGAACAATTGAAACGAACAATTAAAATGAACAATTAGAATCAACATTTAAACTGAACAATTACAATGAACATTTAAAATAAACAACTGCAATGAACATTTAAAATGAACAATTAAAGTGAACAATTAAAATGTACATTATAATCGTTGTTTTTAGAATACACGATAAACATCTGAAGCAGCTGTCGATCTCCGCAGTATCTTTACTTTGGAACATCGTTAGAGAAACATCAGGTCAAAATGATAGGAATGCATCTCGAGTGTTCTCGTTTCTATAAAATATTTCATAAAGCACGCGACAGAATGCCGTTGTCGAGATATTTCCAAGAAACCGACCCCTTTGAAGCGCACTCTTTTCATGTTTGTCGAATAGTTGATCCTCTCTGTTGAACGTCGGAATACTTCGTTAATATCGATACAATTAACTTAGCGTATCGCTGTTGCTTTTCAATATCAACAATAACGTTGTCTTTCTTTTCTAACAAACTTCTTTGCATAGTTAAGTATACAATTTCCACCTTGTTAACCTGGTAACGTCAATTTTGTTCGAACGGTACCGAGAGATATTTCAATATAGGGATTTTAGCGAGGGATGGTATAGGAATGTTCCATTTTAGAAATGGGGATGTAGAAGATTTAGGGATGTAGCGATAGAGGGATATAGGGAGAGAGGAATAGAGGGATAGAGAGATAGAGGGATCTGGGGATATTGGGATTTAGGGAGATTGGGATTTGGGGAGATTGGGGTTAAGGGAGATTGGGATTTAGGGAGATTGGGATTTAGGGAGATTGGGATTTAGGGAAATTGGGATTTAGGGAGATTGGAATCTAGGGAGATTGGGATCTAGGAGTGTTGGGATTTAGGGAGATTGGGATTTAGGGAGATTGGGATTTAGGGAGATTGGGATTTAGGGAGATTGGGATTTAGGGAGATTGGGATTTAGGAGTGTTGGGATTTAGGGAGATTGGGATTTAGGGAGATTGGAATCTAGGGAGATTGGGATCTAGGAGTGTTGGGATTTAGGGAGATTGGAATTTAGAGAGATTGGAATCTAGGGAGATTGGAATCTAGGAAGATTGGGATCTAGGAGTGTTGGGATTTAGGGAGATTGGGATTTAGGGAGATTGTGATCTACGAGTGTTAGGATCTAAGGAGATTGGGACCTAGGGAGATTGGAATCTAGGGATATTGGGATCTAAGGAGTTTGAAATCTAGGGAGATTGGGACCTAGGAAGATTGGAATCTAGGGAGACTGGGACCTAGGGAGATTGGAATCTAGGAAGATTGGGATCTAGAGAGATTGGAATCTAGGGCTATTAGCATCTAGGGACATTGTCATCTAGGGATATTTTAGAGATAATTAGAGATTCAGTATTGTAGAGATCCCAGGACTACAGAAATCTGGGATTATAGCAATCTGGAATTACATAAAACTGAGCATATACAGATCTAAAGAACCAGAAACCTAGAAATATACTAATCTAGGGATATAGGAATCTAATAACATAAAAATCTCGGACTTCAGAAATTCTAAAATGTAAAAATCTAGGTTTACATAGATCTAAAGGTAGAAAAATTTAAAAAATAGAACAATTTGAATAAAAATATGGAAATACAGTAATCTAAAAATATAAAGCCACTTAAAAATATTCCGACATACATCTATTTATATAACATCTTTACTTAGTATCCTAAGTAACTCAAATCACGTGTAATTAGAAAAATCAGTGTCGGAAAAGTTCAACCAACGCAAGGCATAAAAAGTGAAACGAGGAAACAAAGACGTGAAAAACAAGTGGTCCATTTCAGCACAGATCCCCTTCAGTTTCCTCGGATCATCGTCCAGCAAAACGAACGAGTAAATCACTAAAAGATTGAGAGCGGAATCGCCCTCGCAGCGTCTTACGAATTTATCTGCAACGACCCGATGATAAATCGTTGCCGCGTGCTATGAAATTCTAAATGGCCCGATCTAACAAAGCGTAAGAACATCCTCTTCGATGCAACCGGTCCCGTGGGATCTGCGAGGGTTATTCGATGACATCCGATCGCTCGTCGCGCCGAAGAAAAGTGGAAAAAAAATTGTTACGCGGAAGGAGAAGAAACGGAGGAACGTGTTCGGGAACTGGGGAAAGAAAAGTCCACGGTAAAGTTGGAAAAATTGAAAGCAAGGGGATGAGGATGAAATAACTACGTTTAACTGGCGAGTTATTTTAAAGTTGTTCGATCGGTCGACGTGTTTCGAAGAGAGTTCGAGGGAGATTTATAATTTTTTTAATGTTCGTGGCTCGATCAAGACCGAACTATCGAACGGTTTTATCGTTTTTGTTTTAGTACTTCGTAATAAAGGCACGACGTTAATTGGAACTGCTGAAAAATATGGAAGTTAATAATTGTCGATATATTAGTTCGTGATACATGTGTGTGGAACTTTATTGATTCTACACAGAGCGTTTGTCAGACACCGTTATATAAAATCGAACCAATAAATTGAAGTGTCAATTACTTCGAGGTGAAGTTTAAAATTGAATTAAAATTAAATGATATATGACAAACAAAGTATAATATGACAAAGTTAAAAATAAAGCAAGATTACGGATTTGGAATGAGCTGCACAACTTCAATAAATAAATCTTCCATACAAATGTACATTAAAATGGAACTTTTCTGTACTGTACTGTACTTTTTAATAAGTATGTATATGTGTAACGTGACAGTAAAACTGTCAATGTAACTTCAAATAAATATTTGTTAACTTCATGGGTACAAGCATTTCCACTTTGGTAAATAACATGTGTTTATAGTCAAACTGTCAATATAAGTTGAAACAAATATTGCATGTGGAGGATATAAAGGATGGGGAGATTTAGGGGTGTAGGAATTTGGGGGTGTGGGGATTTGGAAATATTAGATATTGGGAATGTGGAGATTTTGGGATGTAGAGATTTCGAGGTGTAGGAACTTGGTAATATTAGAATTTGGGGGTGCAGAGATTTCGGGATGTGAAAATTAGGGGGTGTAAGAATTTGGGATATGTAGGAATTGGGATATGTAGGAATTTGGGATGTGTGGAATTTGGGATGTGTGGAATTTGGGATATGTGGAATTTGGGATATGTAGGAACTGGGATATGTGGGAATTGGGATATGTGGGAATTAACATATGTGGGAATTAGCATATGTGGGAACTGGGATATGTAGGAATTGGAATATGTGGGAATTAGCATATGTGGGAATTAACATATGTGGGAATTAGCATATGTGGGAATTGGGGTATGTGGGAATTGGAATATGTGGGAATTAGCATATGTGGGAATAAGAATATGTGGGAATTGGGATATGTGGGAATTGGAATATGTGGGAATTGGAATATGTGGGAATTGGGATATGTGGAATTTGGAATATGTGAAATTTGGGATATGTGGAATTTGGAATATGTGGAATTTGGGATATGTGGAATAAGAGATATGTGGAATTTGGGATATGTGGAATTTGGGATATGTGGAATTTGGGATATGTGGAATTTGGGATATGTGGAATTTGGCATATGTGGGAATTAGGATATGTGGGAATTGAGATATGTAGAAATGGGCATATGTGGTAATTGGGACATGTAGAAATTGGCATATGTGAGAATTGGTATATGTAGAAATTGATCTATGTAGGAATTGGTGGATGTAAGAAACTGGAAATATAGAAATTTGGAAAAGCAAAACGCATGATAAACTCTCTATACAACTCGATTCTTCCAAACAAACTCCATGACTCTATAAATAAAACATAGTAGAACAAACCGCAAAAAAAAATTGTAGTAAAACATTAAAAAAGATTGGCAGTATATCAACTGGCAGCAAAGATTTAAGCAGTCGAAAAGAAGTGTTCGATCGGACTAGAAAAAGAGCGAAGTAAATAAAAAGAAAGAAGGAATAAGAATCATTAGCTCCGCGGACCAGAAGATGGTGCTCCTCTTCCATTTAATTCCCGGTCTCGTTCGGCGTAGCACGCGCGGAAGTGGCTTTATACTTTTAATAATGGCCGAGTCTCTCCCCCGCCGCCGGAAATAGGTGCTCGACCCTTTTCCGGTTTTTCAGGGAGGCCAGGCACGCGCGTGCATGCAGCGATTCAGTCACGGTGCCTCATTTCGAGCCGCTGAAGCGTTCCTCTTCGGCTTTATGCCTTTGTACAATCCTCTCGTTGTTTTTCAGCTCGTCCTCGTCGTCGGCGAACAGCTCGTCAGCTCATCAGCCTAACGGTTGTTAAGTTCGAATCGGCTGTAATTGACAAAGCGACGGACCTCCATACGATCCAACGGATTTCCTCCAGCTTCTCTGCCGACCGCGTTTCGCTTCCGTTTTATACCGATCTTTGTGCGATGTTTCCTCCCCCGTCCTTCGTCGTGTAACCCGCGGATCAAAGTTCAAACGGAAACCACAGCTTTTTGTACAGAAATTTTTATCTTCGAGGGATCTCTTGTTCCGTGCGGGATCACGTGTAACTAGAGGTACAAATGTTGCTTCTGGAATATGAGACGAAAATATACAACCACGGGTTTTTCATACGCGGCTTTTTTGACAAAATGGAGAGCTTGTAATTACACTTTCAAATGCGTTCGTATAAATATGTAATATTCGACGTACAAAGTTCCAAGCTTTTTACAGGTAATTACTGAATTTTTAAATTTCCCGCGCACGTGGCTTCTTTTCAGGGGGGTTGTTTCTGGTTTTGCTGCGTATGAAATATGTATGATTTGGGGAGGTTTGAGGATATTTGGGATTTGGGGATAGAGGGATATGGGGACGTAGGAATTTGGGGACATAGGGACTTGGGGATGCAGGGATATGGAGATATAGAAATTTGGGGATATGGGAATATGGGGACGTACTTTGGAGATGTAAAGATATGGCGATACCTGGGAATGTAGGAAATTAGGGATGTAGTAATTGGGGATGTAGGAATTGAAAAATATAGTAAGTTAAGGATATAGAAATTTGGGTCTGCAGCAATTTGGTAATGGAAGAATTTGGGAGCGTAAAAATGTGGAGATGTAGGTATTTGAGAATTGATAAATTCACCAATGTGGAAATTTAGTTTAGGGATTTGGTAATATGGTAACTTGAGAAAGTAGGCATTTATGGATATAGCACTTTGAAGATGTCTGACCTTAGAGATATTAAAGCTTGAAGATGTAAAAGTTTCAATATGCAAATATTTCAATATGTAGAAATATAATTATGCATATGTGGATCCATATGGATCGATATTATATGTAGATGCATATGTGGATCCATATGGATCGATATTATATATAGATGCATATGTGGATCCATATGGATAGACATATGTATATGTAGATGCATATGTGGATCCATATGGATCGATGTATGTATACGTAGATGCATATGTGGATCCATATGGATCAGTATGTGTATACGTAGATACATATGTGGATCCATATGGATCGATATATGTACACGTAGATGCATATGTGGATCCATATGGATCGATATATGTATATGTAAATGCATATGTGGATTCATATGGATCAGTACGTGTATATGTAGATGCATATGTGGATTCATATGGGTCGGTATGTGTATACGTAGATGCATATGTGGATCCATATGGATAGACATATGTATACGTAGCTGCATATGTAGATCCATATGGATCGTTATATGTATACGTAGACACATATGTGGATCCATATGTATCGTTATATGTATATGTAAATGCATATGTGGATTCATATGGATCAGTACGTGTATATGTAGATGCATATGTGGATTCATATGGGTCGGTATGTGTATACGTAGATGCATATGTGGATCCATATGGATAGACATATGTATACGTAGCTGCATATGTAGATCCATATGGATCGTTATATGTATACGTAGATACATATGTGGATCCATATGGATCGTTATATGTATATGTAAATGCATATGTGGATTCATATGAATCAGTACGTGTATATGTAGACGCATATGTGGATCCATATAGATCGATATATGTATACGTAAATGCATATGTAGATCCATATGAATCGAATATGTATAAAATATAATATCCAAAAATTGAATAACCTAAAATTTCAACTTCTCCACCCTACTGACCACAACTAACAACTCCATAAATGAGAGTGCTACGTCGCAAAAATACACAGTACAGATTAAAAATTCGGTTCGTCGCAGACCTTCAAATTTCTTCGTAGCTTTTAAGGTTGTAGCGGTGTCGGGCTTTACGAATGAACCCCGTGGCAAAGGGGTGAGTTTGAAGGCAAAAGGACGGCGGAATTTTTCCCCGAGGGTGTTTCGAGGGCTGTTTATGAAAAGGTACCGGGCGAAAGTCTCGCACCGCGGAAAATGAAGTTTGAAGACCGCTTCCATTCTTCTTTTTCTACCTTTTCGGGGGTGTGGATTGTTTATGCGAAACTCGTCGATGAAAGTTCCACGCGTCGGAAATAAACGTTTAAACTTCTCTCAGACCGTGGAATTTTTTAAATCGAAATTAAAATGTCTCTCGCGAGCGCGCACCACGCGAATCAATTAATTATGTTAGAATCGATGACCGTTCTCTGTGGGGATCAGTTTTCCCTGAATTATCGAAATATGGAATTCGTGGAAGAGGATTAAACTTCGTGATGATGGCGACTTTAATTCGGTTCCTAGTGGGATTAAGTTTGATTCAATGATGCTTGTGATTCAATTTGCTAAAGGATTATGCTCGCTCAGGATTGCAACTCCTGCGTTCAATTTTATTGCGTTTCGGGTTAATAATTGGGGTATATACTTGTCAATGACGTTTCATTAATGTGTTACTCTAGTAGGGACATATGTCAAAGCGTGAATTAGCCATTCTATATTAATAATGGTGTTTCGGAGAAGTAGTTATTTCCGTCGAACACTGAGCTTTGTATTAATATAGGAACTTTTAAAATTTTATACATGAGATAAGGGTAGGATCGAGATCAAGAATTACATGTACGTGCAGATATCGGATACTAGAAATGTAGGGATCTAGGGATATCGAAATCAAGAAATTTAAGGATCGTGGTATCTCTAGACTTCGGAAGCTCAAGATCCCAATATCCCTAGATTTCAATATTTCTAGATCCGAATATTCCTAGATCCAGAAATTCCTACACTTCGAATTCCCTAGATCCCGAAATCCCCTAAATCCCGAAATCCCAAGGTCTCTAAATTCCCCAAATTCCGAAATCCCAAGATCCCTAAATTCTTCAAATTCCGAAATCCCTAGATCCCGCAATTTCCTAGATTCCGAAATCCCTAGATCCCGAAATCTCTAGATCCCTGAATTCTCTGGATCCCGAAATCCCCTAAATCCCGAAATCCCAAGATCTCTAAATTCCCCAAATTCCGAAATCCCAAGATCCCTAAATTCCTCAAATTCCGAAATCCCTAGATCCCTGAATTCCCTGGATCCCGAAATCCCAAGATCTCCAAATTCCCCAAATTCCGAAATCCCAAGATCCCTAAATTCCTCAAATTCCGAAATCCCAAGATCCCTAAATTCCTCAAATTCCGAAATCCCTAGATCCCTAAATTCCCCAAATTCCGAAATCCCAAAATCTCTAAATTCCCCAAATTCCGAAATCCCAAGATCCCTAAATTCCTCAAATTCCGAAATCCCAAGATCCCTAAATTCCTCAAATTCCGAAATCCCTAGATCCCTAAATTCCTCAAATTCCGAAATCCCTAGATCCCTGAATTCCCTGGATCCCGAAATCCCCTAAATCCCGAAATCCCAAGATCTCTAAATTGCCCAAATTCCGAAATCCCGAAATTCGCTAGATCCTTAAATCCCCTAAATCCCGAAATCCCTAGATCTCTAAATTCTTAAGTCCCAATATCCCTAAAATAAAATTAAAGAATAATCGAAATAAAAAAGTATGAAAATTTGTAATTTTCAAACACGCTCAGCTAGAATTGAATGTATCGAAAATGAAAAATGAAACCGCTGTCGTATAATACGAAAAGATAACGCGAGAAGTTGAGGGAATAAGCCGTATATATAATCTTGACGTCAAACAAGGAAAAATGAAAAGGCAACCATAATATAGGGAATAAAATAAACCAAAAGTTTCAGCAGGTCGGTTATTGCCGAGCATTTCTTCACAATTTTCACACATCCATCGACGATCGTGACGTGGATGTACCAGCAGACGAGCTAGTCGAGCAAAGTTACGGGCTATTTATCTTCGTATTTTTATTCCGTCCGGGCAAGACGATATTAAATTGCTCCTTTCGTGGTGTTCACCCTCTACCAACCCCCAACTGGCTCAACCCTCTATCACCTTCCGTCTGTTTGCTTATCTTATTCCCTGTTTCTTTGTTACTGTACCTTTCTAATTCTCAAATTATATCGATTCAAGAAGCGATTTCTCTGAATTATTCAGATTTCGAAATATTCACATTTTTAATTTCCACGTTAAGCGATCATTTAAAGTTTGTTTTACTGTTTCATTAAAGAACGCAATATATCCTGATCGAAAAAAGTATAATTTCCTAATAAAGCATTCGTTTCCAGAGTCACGTATCCATCTCCACGTTCCTTTATTTTCCTATGCCTTTATTTTTCCCCGTTTTCCTTGCCGTTGTCGTGCAACCGTGCCACTGTTTGCAGTTTCGAGGCTGCCTGTTCGCGTACCACCGCATATATTGCTATCCTGTGCAAGCTGATACGCCCCGTCTCCGGGCGTTTGCCCGCGCGTTTTCCACGGGATTTCCATATTTCTTCCTACATAGCCGTGTTTGTTTTCGCCATTCCCGATATTAAAACGCTCGAGTGGGTCGTCGGTCAGCTCCTCGACTTCCACGTTATTATCGTGTACCCCCTTCGTGCTGCACGCTCTGATTTCTTATGGGATTTGGAGAACGTATTCCCTGCAGATGTTGCGATCTTTTCTCACCGCTCCGCAATTACCGTATCGGTTCTCTAGGACACTCTTAAATTTTTCGCTTGACAAAAATGTTTAGTTTATATTGCATATTGTCAATGTGACATACATTGTATATTAACAATGTGACATACATTGCATATTAACAATGTAACATATGTTGCATATTAACAATGTGACATACATTAAATATTATCAATGTTACATACATTGCATATTGACAATGTGACATACATAGCATATTATCAATGTGACATACATTAAATATTATCAATGTGACATACATTGCATATTGACAATGTGACATACATTGCATATTAACAATGTAACATACATTGCATATTATCAATGTGACATACATTGCACATTGACAATGTGACATACATTGCATATTATCAATGTGATATACATTAAATATTATCAATGTGACATACATTAAATATTATCAATGTGACATACATTGCATATTATCAATGTGACATACATTGCATATTAACAATGTGACATACATTACATATTATCAATGTAACATATATTGTATATTATCAATGTGACATACATTACATATTGACAATGTGACATACATTACATATTAACAATGTGACATACATTGCATATTAACAATGTAACATACATTGCATATTAATAATGTGACATACATTGCATATTAACAATGTGACATACATTGCATATTATCAATGTAACATACATTGCATATTAACAATGTAACATATGTTGCATATTATCAATGTAACATACATTACATATTATCAATGTGACATACATTACATATTAACAATGTGACATACATTGCATATTGACAATGTGACATACATTACATATTATCAATGTGACATACATTACATATTATCAATGTGACATACATTAAATATTATCAATGTGACATACATTGCATATTAACAATCTAACATATGTTGCATATTATCAATGCAACATGTATTGCATATTATCAACATGGTAATATGTTTAACATTATATGTCCATCATCATATGTCTATCATTACATTGATAGACATATTATCATTGTATTGATATATGTCGTAATATGTACATGATGTATGCCACAATATGTCTACAATTCTATTGTAACCTATCATTATATTGATTATTATATTGATAGACATATTTGTGTCTATTGATGTCTGTCCACTAAAGGAAACTGACTAAACATAATCAAGTTTCTATAATCATAAGAACGATATTTAATGTCACTAATCAGTCAATTCCCTATTACAAACTCAATTAATGTGTTCCCATTTAATAACCAATCTACACGTGTTTACTGTGTCCACTTTCTTCCTCTCCATTTTGCCTGCCTACCTCTCCCACTCTACAAAAAGCGCGCGAATATTCAAACTCAAAAAACCCTCCTTACATCAGTATAACTTATATCAATATATATCAACACAAAACAGTATACTATAATTCTGTCAATTCATCACAAATGTGTCTACAAAAGTGCAAACTTAAAAAGACAACTCCCCCATACAAAATCACCCTAAAAAAATTTAATTCATAAATCTCCAGCAACTAGTTTTGCTCCAGCAACTTTCAGTTTCGAAAATATTTCAAAAGCAACCTGTCAAAGTAAGAAGCCTATCAGTTATTGTCAGTTACGCAGAACGTTCTCTTTATGCCTCGATCGTGCGTAGAAGTCTTTGTTCCGCAAATACCGATCGGTACGCTTCGATTCCAGAAGCGGCTGAGATACTTTCACGAGCGAGCGCTCGATTAAAATACGCGGCTGGTTGCGAACGTGCGTTCGTCGAACGCTCGAAGATTTTACAAAGTAGCTGAAAAGCTTTTACGTAAACGCGACATCGCTGGTTATTTGAAGTTCCCCGTTCCCTTATCGGATACTACTTTCCGCTGTACGGGAACGCACGCTCGAAGACACGTGCACCAGAGAAACCCGCTTACCGTTCCACGATTATCGATCGCGACGACAAACACTTGATTTCCCTCGACAGCAATTAACCAAGCAAATCAAGCTTTTTTATAATTAATTTCACTTTTGTGCTGTAGAGAGATTTGTTGACATTAAGGACGAATGCAGAAGGGACGAGAGAAGTAATACACTTTCATTGTTAGGGGCTTTGGGGGTATGGAGCATTTGAGGGTTGGTTAAGAATTTAGGGACAGTGGGATTTGGGAATTTGCAGGTTTGGTAATTTGGGGAATATGAGAATTTGGAGAGTGAAGAGCAATCAATTTGGGAATGTACGAACCTGGGATGGGGATCTAGGAATTTGGGGATGTAGGGATTTGGGGACGTTGGGATTCGGGAGCGATGGAATTTTGGGAACGTAGGGATTTGGGGACGTTGGGATTCGGGAGCGATGGAATTTTGGGGACGTAGGGATTTGGGGATGTAGGATATTAGGAAGTGTAGGGATTTGGGGGCGTTGGGATTCGGGAGTGATGGAATTTTGGGGACGTAGGGATTTGGGGACCTTCGGATTCGGGAGTGATGGAATTTTGGGGACGTTGGGATTCGGGAGTAATGGAATTTTGGGGACGTAGGGATTTGGGGATGTAGGATATTAGGAAGTGTAGGGATTTGGTGACGTTGGGATTCGGGAGTGATGGAATTTTGGGGACGTTGGGATTCGGGAGTAATGGAATTTTAGGGACGTAGGGATTTGGGGACGTTGGGATTCGGGAGTGATGGAATTTTGGGGACGTAGGGATTTGGGTATGTAGAAATTTGGAAGTGCAGAAATAGGGGAATGTAAGAATTTAAGGATGTAGAGACTCAGAAATATAGAAATTTGGGAATGCAGAAATTTAGAAGTGTAGAAATTTGCTTATGTTGAAATTCGGGAATACATGATTTTGAGGGCGTAGGGATGTGGTGATCTAGGGATTTAGGAACGTAAGAATTGATGGGTGTAGGAATTTGGAAATGAATTTAGTTATGTATAAGTTTCAGTAAATATTTAAAGAATTTGAAGTGTACGACCATAAAAAGTTTGAAAGTATCAGAAGCACAAAATGACGAAAATCTGAGAATTGATAAATAGTGAAATATTCAGATACGTATTTATCGGAAGAAAGCCTACGTCGCAAACGGAGCGTACATGTTCCACGACATAATGCAGATGTATTTTTCATCCGCTGTTGTATGAAGTTATTCCCTCACTTCAGTCTCGATTCACCATCAATTTCGCAGGATACTGGAAACGCGGGAGGACAGTGAAATATTGACAAATATTTAAACATGCCATCGCAAAAGTGTTCGACGAAAACAAATGCCACTATAAAATATCGTTCAAGATCCTTTCTACCATTGACACGAGTGTACTTCACCCTTGTGCCTGTTTCCTACACCCTGTCACATAATCCATTCTCAATCGACGTTTTCTCCAATGTGTATTCTTACCATTTCTTAACAAACGGAGTATTCGTTCCTCTAGCGAACAGAATTATGTACGTACTTTGTATTTATCGACTATGTACTTTTATTCGTAGGTTCAAGGAACAGTTATTGAAGGAATTCTTTTGGATCACTCAAAATTGAGGGATGTTATTTTCATCTTTCAAATGTAGAAATTCTCAAATTTGCTATTTCTCAAACGTAGAAGTAATTTTTCAATCTCTCAAGCAACACATATTCCCAAATTTTAAATCTCCCACATATTGCCAAATTTTAAATCTCTAAAATTTACATACTCTCAAATCTTGAACCTCTCAAATTTACATACTCTCAAATTTTAAATCTCTCAAGCTCAAAAATTCTCAAATTTCAAAATTTTCGAATATTCAACCTCTCATATTCGCAAAAATTCACCCTTCCACATTCTAAACCCCCAAGTCCCTAAAATTGAAAAACCTTTAAAATCTTCCTCCCAAATTTGGCCAACCAATCACCCTCCCGTAATTCGCCTAATCCAAATTTTCAAACGATCCTTCTTCGGCCTTCCCTATCGCAACCCCTCGCGTTTTGTCCCCGCAGAAAAACCTCGACCGCCCTTAACGCTTTTTCATGTCGAAAAATAACGCGAAACCTTCTCCCGGTGTATGTAAAAACGCGTCGAAGAGGTCGCAATTTATTCAGTCGACAACAAGGTTACGCGATGCATTTCGTTGCCATAAAAGAAGAGGCGCGAACCGGCATCCATCTAGAGCGCAGGTACGCTTTAACGGCTTGCCTCGGATCGTCCTGTACACGCTCAGGCATTCATGTCCCATACATATTTATGTTGGTCTGCTGCACGTAACAGGTACACACCACCCCCTCTTATGTGCACACACGTGTATATACATATGTGATTATATGAAATACGCACGTATACATATAGGGTGGCCGATGAAATATTCCATAAATTTTACGCCTATGTAGTGGGTTCAGTGGGTCATCAGTAGGTCGTCCTCGACAGATTTATGGCGTACCATGGGAGTGAAGTATGGTGTTGGTCGTTTCGTTTCTAACTTTTTATATCACAAATTTTTGTATCTTTGGGGTTGTAAATTTTATACTTCCTACATTTCTCTTGAATCTACGGAGTACTGAAACTTGGATTCGGAGGAAATTGGCAAATTTTCAAATCTTGCGATTTATATTTTACTTTTTATATTCTCAAGGTTTCACTGTTTTAATGTTCTGAATTTGCACATTTCTAGATTATTAAGTTTTGGTGCTTTGAAATATACTACATCCCCAATTCCAGCATCCCTCAATTATTACATCCCTAAGTCCCAACATCCCCAAACCTCTGCGTCCCCAAATCCCTACGTCCCCAAAATTTCATTACTCCCGAATCCCAACGTCCCCAAATCCCTACACTTCCTAATATCCTACATCCCCAAATCCCTACACTTCCTAATATCCTACACCCCCAAATCCCTACGTCCCCAAAATTCCATCACTCCCGAATCCCAACGTCCCCAAATCCCTACACTTCCTAATATCCTACATCCCCGAATCCCTACGTCCCCAAAATTCCATCACTCCCGAATCCCAACGTCCCCAAATCCCTACGTCCCCAAAATTCCATCACTCCCGAATCCCACCGTCCCCAAATCCCTACGTCCCCAAAATTCCATCACTCCCGAATCCCAACGTCCCCAAATCCCTACGTCCCCAAAATTCCATCACTCCCGAATCCCAACGTCACCAAATCCCTACGTCCCCAAAATTCCACCACTCCCGAATCCCAACGTCCCCAAAATTCCATCACTCCCAAATCCCAACGTCCCCAAATCCCTACGTCCCCAAAATTCCACCACTCCCGAATCCCAACGTCCCCAAATCCCTACACTTCCCAATATCCTACATCCCCAATTCCCTAAATTTCTATTCTAACCCCCCGCCCTCCAAACACTAATCCCCATTCCCCAACCTAATCTTCAAGAAATGTCAGAATAAATTTTCTCGACACATCCAGCCTCGACAAAATGTTTCAAATTCGAAGAACGGTACTCTTGACTGTCATAAATGTCAGAAAAGTACGCAGAACGAGGACGTTATCGCATTAACATCCAGTTTGCATCCCTCCCCGACAATTGACGTTTGAATCGCGTCGCGTGAAACTCCATTCTCGGCCCATCTTCTTCGTCATCCGTCAAGCAGCCGCGATATCGGCATACGAAGGTGTATCGTCGAATCGATTCTATCGAGAACGTCTCGCAGGCGTGCGCTCGACGCCTCGAGAGAGCGTCGAACGTGCTAATGACACATCGCGATGAGTTGCCGATATGCTTCGTCGAAGGGCTTCCTGTTCTTGGGTCAGAATTGCGTCGCTGATAACCGACTGCACGTACCGTGTTGATCTTGTCAAAAAATCGTGTACTTTATTTTTCAGATTTTTCTTCTCGAGTTTCACAATGACTGTACATGTATTGATATAATTTAGGGTTGTAGTTTTAGGGTCATATTTGTTAAGGTTTGTCATAAGGTGTCAAGGTTTGTCAAGGACTGTCATAATGGCTATTGGTGGAGTATACCTTACATGGGACATGAAGTACTCAGATGACTAATTGTTGCTATGATGTTAAGTAAATAAATAAAATTAAAATGGTAGACACATTTTGAATTCAATGAACTTTGAGCAGATTACAGGAATTTGATTTAGATGAAAATACGAGTTTGGTTTGTCAGATCTTAACTGTGGAGTGCGTCACGAGTGCGTCGTGATAGAGCTGAAGAACGGTAAAAGTTTGGTAGTGGTAGTTCGGGTAGCTTCGGATACACTCGGACTTCGGGAATTTTAGAGTTTTGATATTTTATTCTCTGGAAGTTTGAAACTTTAAAAATTTATAAGATATAAATATAAAAATTTGAATCTTTACGTGCATCCCGAAAAATTGTGGAATTCGTATATTTTATACTTTGAACATTTTAGTTTCATAAAATCGAAAAGTTCGTAAATTTAGGTCTTAGAAAATTGACCGTCTAACATTTTAAAATTTGTATGTCTAAAACTTAAAAAAATTTGCAATTACATTCGGGTGTGCGAGACTTAAGTATGCATTACCGAAGAGCGCCGAAGAGAACCGAAGACCCCCGATTTATCACTACAGGTTTCTTCACCGAATCTTACTAGTCCACAGATTTTCCACTGCGTTTACAATACGTGTATAGATGCTACACGATGTGCAGGTGTGTCTCGATGCGACACGACGTGTATCTGCACAATGTTACCCGCCTAGTTACGAAACAAACGTATCACGACACGACACGACGCGATGTTCTCCGTAATATCCTGGCCCGCAACAGGCAGACACTCATCGTACACCATGCGTGTGTGTGTACGTGTGTACAGAGTGTCGTGTCATGCGAAAATGAGACGATATCAGGTTGAGAATGAAGAAGATGAACTTTCGTGTACACTTTTGGTGACCTCGAGTAATCGAGTCGGATTTGACGCTTTTAATATTAACGTCGTTGCTGGCAGGGTTGAAAATTGCGTTAGGTAGTATTTTTATTTTTAGTCAATTTTATCAAGTATAAATTGAATTATAAAATATTGGACTTCAAAATTCTTTTTAAATTGGATTATAAAATCCTAGAAGACCATTTGTAGAAATTAAATTAGAAAATTCTAAAAAAACTGTAGTCTTAAAAAATTTAAATGTAACATCATTGAAAATCAAACATCAAAATCTTAAAACATTTAACTTTAAAATTTTAGGAAACTTTAAAAGTCTGAAAAAAGTGGTTTCTAATATTCTGAAAAATCTGACTTACAAATTTTTTTAAATTTAATTATAAAGTCCTAAAAAAATTAAGCTTAAAAATATTAAAAAATTGGACTTCGAAGTCCTAAAATATAAAACCAGACTTTAAAAGTCTGAAAAAATTGGTTTCTAATATCCTAAAAAATTAGACTTAAAAATTTTTTTAAATTGAATTACAAAATCCTAAAAAAATTAAGCTTAAAAATATTTAAAAATTGGATTTCGAAGTCCTAAATTATAAAACCAGACTTTAAAAGTCTGAAAAAATTGGTTTCTAATATCCTAAAAAATTAGACTTAAAAATTTTTTAAAATTGAATTATAAAGTCCTAAAAAAATTAAGCTTAAAAATATTAAAAAATTGGACTTCGAAGTCCTAAAATATAAAACTGTAAGATCTTAAAAAATTGATCGTTAATATCTTCGTTTGAAGTATATTAATCATATCCTTCCAAGGTGTAAAAAAGTTTTCCCTCAGATTTCATGGCAATAATTGATGAGCATACCGACACGATTTGAATACAAATGTTATCATTTGAAGCACGAGCGTAATTTAATAGGATCATGATGTCTCGAGTTCACGGTCAAAGCTCGAAGTTACGAAGTTCCAGAGTTTCACGAGTTTCGTATTGTATCGAGTTCTCGTGAGTTTCGGCTTGTTCTCGCTTCTCATCCCTAATTTGTCTTAATCACCGCGTTAATTGTGACGTTTATGGTAAACTAACCCTCTCAATTTTAACTCTCGCAGATATACACTCTGCTGATGTGCTAATTCTGCTGAATTAGCGTGTACTGAAAGATTTTGTGCTGATTTTTAGGTTTTCAGGTTCTGGATTTTTGGAATTTTGCGGTTTTTGGAATTTTGAGGTTTTGGGAATTTTGGGGTGTTTGGAATTTTGGAGTTTTTGGATTTTTGGGGTTTTTGGAATTTTGGGGTTTTTGGAATTTTGGGTTTTTTGGAATTTTGGGGTTTTTTGAATTTTGGGATTTTTGGAATTTCGGGGTTTTTGGAATTTTGGGATTTTGGGAATTTTGGGGTTTTTGGAATTTTGGGATTTTTGGAATTTCGCAGTTTTGAGAATTTTGGGATTTTGGATTTTTGGGAAATTTTGGGGTTTTTGGAATTTTGGTATTTTTTGAATTTCGGGGTTTTGAGAATTTTGGGATTTTGGATTTTTGAGATTTTGGGTTTTTTGGAATTTTGGTGTTCTTGGATTTTTGGATTTTTGCAAGTTCTTGTTCTCAAATTTCTGCACCCCCAAATTTCTTCATTTCCAAATTTTTACATTCCCAAATTCCTACATTCCCAACTTCTCACATCCCCAAATTCTCACATTCCTAAATTCCCACATCTCCAAATACTCAAATTTCCAAATTTTCAAATTATCATATTCAACTTCCAAGTTCCCAAATTTCCAAACTCTCAAACTCCCCTTCCCAAATATTCCAAATCTTCAAATTCCCCAATTTGCAAACTCCCAAACCTCCAAATCCCCAAATTCCCAAATTTCATCTCAAATCCTATACCCAACCACAGTCCTAATACACCTACGCCATTCCACACGCAATCCCCACGTCAGTCATAAGATTCTCTTTAACTTTCCCCTACTCCTGAAATTCTAATTATACAGTAAATACCTAGCAATTAGACAATCCGTCCAACACAATGAAAATTTCAGTATCGTTCGTTGACCGAAACAGGTTGAATGTTTCAGGCTTTATCCTCAGTCAGTAATTGGAACCTCTTCAGCAGACATGCTAATGTTGACATCTCATTCTCTGGTTAAAGCTAGCTGCCAGTGTCCTGTAGGTTGTAGTTTCACCTGGAAATCTCCCAACAGACGAGCTTCATCGACGCTGTTCGCTTCCAACACGAGTATGTCAGCACACACTCCTGTCGCAACGTCCTCTTCTACGGTTCTTCTCATTTCCGGTACCCCTTTTTACCGGCCACGTTATGATCACAGTTTTATCCCCCTCCGTTCAAACTTGTTCCTTCAGCTTCTTTCAATTCGTTCGTCCAGCATTTTTATTTACGAGCCGAGAGACGCTTTGCAGCGCAATCGTCTTTGCAGTTTTCTTTTGCTCCAACTTCCTGACCCTCCGCCGGATACGGCCAACTTGCCGTTCGCAACTTTCCTCGACGTTCCACGTGGCTATCGGGGGAAACAGGAAGGTAATTTCTTTTAAATGTAACTTGGTTGCTTCTTCTCGTTTACCTGGTCGACGGGAATTCCGCAGAAAAATAAGACGATTCGGCCCTTTTTACCGGGACTCGTTTGCCGGTTGATTCGTTCCCTTTCGGGATAAACATCTCAGGAAAGATGGGATTTGCCGCTCGGTCGGGTCGTTTTGTCTCTTCATCCCTGGTGTTTTGTAAATATTTATTTATCACGGAAGGACTCCCGCAATTTGCATTTTCTTTTGTACATATTTACCGTTGGCTACCGGATATGTACTATCGCTTTTCTCGGTTTATACTCGAACCTATTCGTTTCTGTTGTACTACATTTCGGCTATTTCATTTTTATTTCTTGCACATTTGTACTATTTAATTTTTACTGATTATACGTTTGTGCTATTTCACTTTTACTACTTATTGTGCTATTTCTACTGTTTATCCGTTTAAACAATTTCTACTATTTTGAGGACTTTCACTCGTGACGCGCTTGTGACGCACTCGTGACGCCATCATGACGCACTCGTGACGCCATCGTGACGCACTCTTGACGCATTCATGATGCACACGTGACAGCTATGATAAATTTTATTTGAGTCTTGAACTCGTAACGCAATCATGACGCACTCGTGACGCACTCCTGATGCATTCATGACGCACTCGTGACACAAACATGACGCACTCGTGAGACAATCATGACGCACTCCTGATGCATTCATGACGCACTCGTGAGACAAACATGACGCACTCGTGACACAATCATGACGCAATCATGACGCACTCCTGATGTATTCATGACGCAATCGTGACTCACTTGTGAAGCAATCATGACGCACTCTTGACGCATTCATGATGCACACGTGACAGCTATGATAAATTTTATTTGAATTTTGAACTCGTGACGCAATCATGACGCACTCGTGACGCACTCTTGATGCATTCATGACGCACTCGTGACACAAACATGACGCACTCGTGAGACAATCATGACGCACTCCTGATGCATTCATGACGCACTCGTGAGACAAACATGACGCACTCGTGACACAATCATGACGCAATCATGACGCACTCCTGATGCATTCATGACGCAATCGTGACTCACTTGTGAAGCAATCATGACGCACTCCTAATGCATTCATGACGCATTCGTGACACAATCATGACGCAATCATGACGCACTCCTGATGCATTCATGACGCAATCGTGACTCACTTGTGAAGCAATCATGACGCACTCCTAATGCATTCATGACGCATTCGTGTCATAATCATGACGCAATCATGACGCACTCGTGACGCACTCCTGATGCATTCATGACGCATTCGTGATATGATCATGACGCACTTTTGACGCATTCGTATCGCGTTCATGATGCACACGCGACAGCTATGATCAATTTTACTTGAAGTTTAAATACGCTTCAATTTGGACTACAAGTCCAATTATTTGCATAGTCAATGATTGATACCAAATTGACATAACATTTCAACTTTCTTTGTCTGTTTTAAAATTGTAGCTGTGACTAGTTAATTGTGACTGACACACCTGAAAAATCATAGAAAAGAGTTAATTTAAATTCAATGTACATGTGATGTATAAAGGTAGTGGAGCAGCAGTGGCATCATGAGTCACATTCATAAATCACGTAGCTTTCTGAGTATAAAGTGTTTCTGAACATTCGAACAACACACACGAATGAAAGGCAAAAATCGCGCGAGTTAACCTTGAAGAGTAGATGAAAAGTGTCGATCCGAAAGGGGCATGAAACAGGGTGTCGTCGGCGTTGTTGAGTCTCGCACCCTCGCGCGATCCTCGCAGCAGGACGAAGAGGAGCGAAGAGGAACGGTCTGGCCGGGGTTTATCGATCCCGTTTTTGAAGTTTTTCTTTGGTCGTCGGCTGGTCGCGTCAAACGACTCTCGCCAGCTTTGCTAGCCTTTCTTGCCGACTGCCTGTCTATTCCGTGGAAGACACATTTTCATTTTCTCCAAGGAGCACCGCTCCCTCTCCAGGCCCTCTGTCACGTCATTGTCCCCAGACGAAACACGCGATCCACTCAGCACTTTTGTGCTCTGAAACCGTCCTTTCGCGGCGATTCGCTGCAAAAGGGATTAACGTCCGGATTTTCTGCATCTCCGTCCACTTTGACCCCGTTCCCGACGATTGTCTCAATTTTTAACGCGTACTGCTGTTTCTATTTTCCATGAAACGCAGGTTTTAACCACGATGTTACACCTCGCTTTGATTATTCTTGGACTATTCAGGTCTTCAGTTTTGACAAGTCTTGTAGATATTTCTGCTACAGCTTGTTATATTTATTATAAAATCGACAATGTTCCATTTAGAATATGTCTTATCAAGAAACATATAGACATCACCAAAAAGTATTTCAAATAAAAAATTGTTCCTGAAGGTTGCTCTCCATGTTGTCAATATTTTAGAGTTTTTAATACTTGTTTTTTAATAAGACAAAATCCGACAATTTTCCATATATAATATGTCTTGTCTGGAGACGTATAAACATCGTCAAAAAATATTTCAAATAAAAAATCGTACAATACGAAAGAACATATTCTCGCATATTTAACCTTGCAGTGGCGCTACAAAGTCCTATGAAGATCATGAAATTTTGAAGCACGATCTTCATTCTCATAAATCGATTCAGCACGTAAAATACCGTTTATGTACAAAATAAATAAAGTATACAAAGTATGAGTAGTAAAGCTATAAAGTAAAATATATTTAAAAGTATAAAATGTAGTATAATTATAAATATAATTAAAGTATAAAGTGCATAAAATTCTTTAAACCAAAAAGAAATTAAAAGAAACTAAAAAGAAACCCTTAAAAGAAACTAAAAATTGAAATAAAAAAGCATGGAAGAGCCATAAGGTCGACAGTGAAGTGACCTAACCTCAAAAACTGCAATTCTCGAAGCAATCTTCGTTCAATTTAAAAAAGTAATTATTACAACGTCGTAAACCTTGGCCGTAGAATGGCAAAGAAGAAATAAAAGTGAAGCAGACAGTAACAATCATCATTTGCGGGGGTAATTTCGTTTTAACAGAATACGGAGGTACAGGCAGTAAAATGGCGGTCCGTTTACGACGACTAAACATCGGACAGTTGCCGGTGGAAATCAGTCACGTAGGAAGAATTCCAAATACGTTCCGAATCTTCGGGGCTGCTTTCACGACCACGAAAAGAAGTTTTAGCTAGCTGTCCGACTGTAGGGGTGGTCCAGCGAATCGAACCGGTCCGGATGTCTGGCCATTGGCTCGAGTAAATTGAAAATTTCACGCCTGACGGTTCTACCGGTTCGGGATTTCATCGACAGATGCCGAGGATTTTGCATAACCTTTCGCTCCTGTTGCCTGAATCCCGGCGAAAATATCCGAGGGTATCGCGTTATTTCCGCCAGCGAAATCTGGAAATAACTCGTTTTTGTCTTCGATCAACGCGATACTCTCAGCTACCCTGGAAAAGTAAAGCCGATTTTTATGAGCCGCTCCAACAGAGACGTGTTCGGAAATGAAATGTTACCTATAGATTTCGGATATTTGTTCGCGTATATATTTTATATACGGAAAATGAGGCTTCGACGAGTTTGTGCTTTAAATTCCAAACAGAAAAGAACCTATTTGTACTCACGGTGTCGTTCGACATCACATTTCTCTTGAATTTTATAATTCAAATAAATTGCTTAAATATATTCATTTTTTTATTATTTGTAATGCATGAAAAATGTATTTAACACATACTCCACACTATTTAAATGCATTTTATTGCGAACCTCTTTCTATCTTGTAAATGAAGGGGTTGTTAGGTAAAAGAGATTAAGGAGTGCAAAGGGTTACTTCGCACGAAAATATGTCTCCGATATTTGCAAACAAGGAACAATTTTAATAACCTACTAATTTTTAAGTCCAAAAAGACTGAAGTCTAAAAGAATTAAAAGAAAGTACAATACCAGTATTTGAAATATTACGTATGAAAAGTACAAAACTTGCCTCGAAGCTACAAGTTTTAATATTCGAATCAAACTTCTGAAAGGCTATTTCAAAGTTGTATGAAATGTCTGAAGAGATTCTCATTTACAGTTTCGTTCGGTGGTTTTGTTACAGGAGGAAGATTCGTGGTCACTTCTCAGGGTGATCTTCACATAAGAGCTACCAGACCTGAAGATGGGAGAGCAACGTACTCGTGTTTGACCCTTCATGCGCTGACTGGAGAGAGGAGGAGGAGTGAGCCTGCCACGTTGACAGTAACAGGCACGGTTCTATAATTAAATTTTTTAGCAAGTTCAATAAAAACTTTATTAACATTGGTGTACAATTTTCTATTCACACGAGAAGATTGAAATAATATTAATTTTTTATGTTTCAACAATTTTTGTATCTTTAACAGAGTCAGCCATTTGGCAGTCAAAGTCATCCTTGAACTCTGACAAAGTTGAATAATAATCCAATTATTTTTTTTTATTTGAAAGTGTCTACTTGAGTCTCTCTATTTAATGAGTGGCTACATACTTATTATTAATAATTATATTATTTTATAATATCAAAGGACAAAATTACACAGAGTGTCTCACAATTGGTGTCACTTACTGAAAGAGGGTGTAGCTGGCTGAATTTTTTGATTTTTAATAAATTTTTTCTTTGCAAAAATTGGGTTTGAAGCTTCATAAGAAGTGTCTCACAATTCATGTCTCTCCTTGAAAGAGGTTGTAGCTGACTGAATTTTTTGATTTTGAATAACTTTTTTCTTTACAAAAATAGGGTTAGAAGCTTCATAAAAAATCTCACAAATTATGTCTCTTCCTGAAAAATGTTGTAGCTGACTGAATTTCTTGATTTTGAATAAATTCTTTCTTTGCAAAAATAGGATATGAAGCTTCATAAAAAGTGTCTCACAATTTATGTCTCTCCCTTAAAAATGTTGTAGCTGACTGAATTTCTTAATTTTTAATAAATTTTTTCTTTGCAAAAATAGGATATGAAGCTTCATAAAAAGTGTCTCACAATTTATGTCTCTCCCTGAAAAATGTTGTAGCTGACTAAATTTCTTGATTTTGAATAAATTTTTTCTTTGTAAAAATAGGATATGAAGCTTCATAAAAAGTGTCTCACAATTTATGTCTCTCCTTGAAAGAGGTTGTAGCTGACTGAATTTTTTGATTTTGAATAACTGTTTCTTTGCAAAAATTGGCTTAGAAGCTTCATAATTTTTAACCTTGCGTTTAAGTTACATATAATTGAAAATATCAATAGTGTTGATATGAAATTTGCTTTGAAATTTGCAGAGCCAAGTGGATCAGTGCCACCAAGATTGATGCAAAGATCACAAATAGCCATTTCGGCAGAAAGTGGTTCGGATGTTCATCTCACCTGCTCGGCCCAAGGAAGTCCACCCCCTCAATTTACCTGGTATCGCGATGTTAACGGTTGGTTTAATTAGGGGATTGTTTACCGTTCAGTTCAAATATACCATGCACCACACGCTCCGACGCAAAGTGTTGATTTATGCATTGTTAACACACCGTTCAGCAAACAGGAACGTTGTTATCGATATTGCAGTACTTGTTTTCTGGGTTATGATAGCAGCCCGATTGCAGCTCCATTTTGATCCGAGGATGTACTGATTATCACAATTATCCTATATTTTGAATATATTTAAAAATTTAGTAATATTAAATTATTGAATGATTTGTTTGTCATCAGATTTGCAACAGAAATTAATTTTGTGTCAAGAATATTATTAAAAACTTATCTATCTATTTTCATTGAAAATATCAAATTTATGTAAGTACCATTTTGTGATATTTTTATGTCAGGAAGTTGTATTACCGAAAATTCACAGTTTACAAATTCAACTTTGATTCGTTTACATTTGACTAATGATTGACTGGTCAGCCATTTGGACTACAAATATTGGTGAAACGTATACACCATCAACTTCATGAAACTATAACTCAAACTATAATTTGAGGTACAGTAAGCGTTATTTGAGGACAGTTCCCAATTCCTAAATTCCCATTTCCTAAATTCCCAATTCTCCAAATTCCAAATTCCTAATTCTCCAAATTCCCAAATTCCCAAATCCTCAACTCCCTAATTTCCCAACTCTTTAAATTCCCAAATTCCCAAATCCTCAACTCCCTAATTTCCCAACTCTTTAAATTCCCAAATTCCCAAATCCTCAACTCCCTAATTTCCCAACTCTTTAAATTCCCAAATTCTCAAATTCTCAACTCCCTAATTTCCCAACTCTTTAAATTCCCAAATTCTCAAATTCTGAACTCCCTAATTTCCCAACTCTCTAAATTCCCAAATCCCTAAATTCTCAAATCTCTAAATTTCCAACTCTCTAAATTCCCAAATCCCTAAATCCCCAACTCTCTAAACCCCAATTCTCTAAATTCCCAAATTCCCAATTCCTCAACTCCCTAATTTCCAAAATTCCCAAATCCTCAACTCCCTAATTTCCCAACTCTCTAAATTCCCAAATCCCTAAATTCTCAAGTCTCTAAATTTCCAACTCTCTAAATTCCCAAATCCCTAAATCCCCAACTCTCTAAACCCCAATTCTCTAAATTCCCAAATTTCCAATTCCTCAACTCCATAATTTCCCAAATTCCCAAATTCTCAATTCCCTAATTTCCCACCTCTCTAAATTCCCAAATCCCTAAATTCTCAAGTCTCTAAATTTCCAACTCTCTAAATTCCCAAATCCCTAAATCCCCAACTCTCGAAACCCCAACTCTCTCAATTCCCAATTTCCCAACCCTCTAATTTCCCCCACTTCCACATCTGCAAATTCCCAAACTCCTTAAACCCCACCTTCCACACCTTTATATCAAAAATTTGTATTAAACCTCCCACATCGTCATCAAAATAACCTGTCGACCCGAATATTATCGATATTTACCCAGAGTATAACTTTCAATTTGATATTCGTATCTGCAAATTCGCGATAATTTTACGTCACGAAATTGTATCGGAAGATATTGACGGAACATTTTCGTTGGAAAGCAACGAAAATACCGTAATTTCGATATCCCGTTTTAGCTGTAGGTATAATGGTATCGGGCATCAAGCAGCGGTTAACTCGTTGTTCCAGGCCACTCGATACCGGTGGAGTCGTTCGGTCGAATTCAGCTATGGGGTGATTTGATGCAAATCCGTCGTGTGGACGCCCAGGACGCGGGAAGGTACATTTGTCGAGCTAGCAATCAGGTTGGCGAGCAACGGGCGGAAACACACCTGTCGGTCACGTCAAAACTCAACGCGAGGATACAACCCCGTGTTCAGGTATCATATGCCTCGCTTCCGCAAATATTTCTGCACTTGTATCGGTTCCTAACCGCGCGCTTACGTTAAGGTCGCGGTAACTGATCGCTCGGTAAGTGAACGCTGTTTAGTCGAATTCATTTCGAAGAGCAAAGAATAATGAATCTGAAGAATTGTATAATGAATTAAGAATTGTATATTGAATCTGATGAATCTCATTGACTATCATATTGAAGATGAACGTTTCTTTGTGTAGGATAGTTCGAAACTATCGCGGTAACTGAGCGCGCCCGAACCCGAGCGATCAGTTAACGCAACCTTACTGCGTGGCGCGCAAGTAATGTGATGTATAAACATGCTGTGCTTCGAATTAGATCAGTTAATTGACACAAAATGTATCTGTCACATTGGTGGATTTATAGAACATGGTGACTCTTCAATTATAGAACTTGTAATGTTATGACAGAAATGAAGTGTCAAGACTAAAGTTTCATTACTATCACATCTCATAAAAATGACACGTAATTCATGATTGTATATAAGATTGTATAACTATTGTATATAATACGTCACAACAATAGTGCATTAAACATAAAATCTCAAAACTGCAAAAAAGTTTTTCAAAAAAATAGAGAACCTAACAAAATCGACCAACAATCAAAATTTTACAAAAGCAATAAAATTGACTTTCGAACGCCTACCCAGTTTCAAAATCCCCCAAAAATTGTTCATACATCCACGGTACACAAAGTATCGATCTCCCTAAAAAGTAAAGAAAGAAAAAAAAAAGTAAATGAGTAAATAAAACTGCAACGCGTGTCATTAAACTCGACGACAGCGGTAGCGAGGGTAAAAAGGGAGAGACCTCTCCATGCAGCCGCGTAAATCGCAGCACGGACATTAACTTTCGAGCACGAATCGTTAACCGTTTCCCGGTATTTACAGATCATCAATTCCGGAGAGTCCGCCACTATGAATTGCACGGTGGAGGGTTATCCGGTCGAGAGCGTCGAGTGGTTGCACGATGGTGTGCCGGTATTGACCGCACAGGACACCAGGATCAGATTGCTGGCTCCTCTGGTCCTCGTGATAGGCTCGGTTGGACGAAAGGACAAGGGGATGTATCAGTGCCTCGTTAGAAGCGACAAGGAAAACGCTCAAGCCACTGCGGAATTGAAACTAGGAGGTATACGATCGTATAGTTATACCTCGATATTGCAACCGATACCTGGCTTTTGATTCATGTAGACGTTATCGAGTACAGGACTTGGCAATCAATGTTTGAATGTGTCTGAATTTAGGAATTGTGGGTCTTTTTAAGTTTAGGAAGTACAAAGTTTCAAGTTTTTAAATAGTAAGAGTAAGACTTTTTAATTCCTAAATTTTCAGAAGTTGCAATTTTCAAATTCTTTAAATTCTCAAATGCCTGAAGTTTCAATTCTTTAAATTTCCAAATCCCTAAATTTTCAAGCTTGTAAATCCCCAAGTCTCTAAATTTCCAAATTCCTAAAATTCCAATTCCCCAAATTTCCCAATCCCTAAATTTCCAATTCCTAAATTCCCAAATCCCTAAATTTCCAAGCTTCTAAATCCCCAAATCCCTAAATTTCCAAGCTTCTAAATCCCCAAATCCCTAAATTTCCAAGCTTCTAAATCCCCAAGTCTCTAAATTTCTAAATTCCTAAAATTCCAATTCCCCAAATTCCCAAACCCCTAAATTCCCAACACTCTAAATTCCCAAATCCCTAAATTTCCAAGCTTCTAAATCCCCAAGTCTCTAAATTTCCAAATTCCTAAAATTCCAATTTCCCAAATTTCCCAATTCACAAATTTCCATTTCCTAAATTCCCCAATCCCTAAATTTCCAATTCCTAAATTCCCAACTCTCTAAATTCCCAAATCCCCAAATCTCTAAACCCCCAACCCCCTAAATTCCCAAATTCTCAACTGCCTAATTTCCCAAATTTCCAGGTTCCCTCACAAAATCCCCAAATTCCCAATTTCCCATATCCCCAATTTTCAAACTCCTGTACAAACTCCTCATATACCAACTTCCACATCCCCAAAAACCTTGTAAACCCCCATAGCTACCAAAGTAACCTAAAAAAGTAAAAAAATAACCTAAAAACGTCCACATGAGAAATAATATATCTGTAATATTTCACTGTTTCAGACACAGTACCAGAGTTACAGTACACGTTCATAGAACAAGCCTTACGTCCAGGACCCCCAGTGTCACTGAGATGTTCCGCAACAGGATCACCGCCTCCATCGTTCACGTGGCTGCTAGATGGAGAACCCCTGAGCGAAATCGCGGCTGGACACAGGTGCGCATTTAGATCCCATCGATCAATATTCCGCTACTTAACTGTGAACAATGTCCGAGCAGGTACGCGATAGGACAGTATGTCGATCAGTCCGGGGACGTAATCAGTCACTTGAACATATCATCGGCTGGCGCTGAAGATGGCGGCCTTTATGCCTGTGTCGCTTCCAATACCCTGGCCACTGTCGAGCATAAAGCCAGACTGAACATTTATGGTAATCTCGACGATGTCGTCTTTAATTGAAATTCTACATTTCAACTTTAGTTGAAATTTTATATTTTCGTCTTTAAGTGAAATTTCACATCTTTGTCCTTAAGTTTCATATTTTTGAATGTAGGGCTACCAAATAGAAAGTCCATAGGTCAAGTTACATTTATTATGGTGTTGTGATTGTCACATGTCTAAGGTTTCCTAAAAGAACTTCTCTGTTGAGGATATATGTAACCAATGTGTGATTAGCATCCATAAAATTGTTAATAAGCTTGGACATGTCAAGCCTTACTTTTAAGACGTTAAAGTATAAGTACAAAAAGACCAACCTACGAAAATCTCTACTTTCTAGTTGAATCTCTCAATTCGATCACCTGTCCTCATAACACATAAGCACACCCTCACATAACACCTTTGCATACTAAAATGAAATGTCACAATTAATTAGTTGATCATATGACTCTTCTGTGAATAAAATAACGAAACAGTGGTTTTGAAGATATTTCAGGTCGATTAATAATTCCAGGTCCACCGTATATACGATCGATAGGACCAGTCCGCGCGATTGCTGGTGTCGATACCACCATAGCCTGTCCTTATTCGGGTTATCCTATCACGTCAGTCGAGTGGTCCCGTGGTGGAGTTGAATTGCCCCTTGACATAAGGCATCATGTCGATAGCGAAGGACATCTTACTATCGCCAATGTGGATCCTAACGATGCTGGAACTTACACCTGCATGGTTCGTGCTAGGTCTGGGGAAACGGCTAGCAGGGATATTCGACTTACTGTCAGTAGTAAGTACCTTCGTGGGAAAGTGAAGAGGATAAGGATTCCATTCATTTTGAAGAAACTAGACTCTTTTGGATAAATGTAGAAATGACACTTGAGTTATCCTGTTTAATATATACACTTTTATTTTTGTTAAGCTGTTTTGTATTTTTTAGTTGTGTTAGTTGTGTTAGTTGTGTTAGTTGTGTTAGTTGTGTTAGTTGTGTTAGTTGTTAGTTATTTGTAACTTTGTCATTAAGTTATTTTTTACTATGTATCAACTTGTATTAAGTTATCATTTTGTTTTTAAGTGCTCAATGTAAATTGTATTGTCAAACGATTGTTACTTTATGCTAAGTATTTTATACAGTACTTTTGTTATTTATGTTGAAAAGATTCTATACAAGTTGTATTTAATTATATTTAATCTATATTTTAATTTATGCTGTATTGTTTAAGCTACTCTATTCAGTCATTTTTTACTTTAAGACACTTTAAGATACATTTGTTAAGTCATTTTTTACTTTAAAGTTATATAAATTAATTTATCTTCATTATATAAGTCATTTATTCAGCATGAAACATTTCGTATACCCATATTACATTAAATTGCATGAATTACTTTAAACATTCTACGTTGGCATAATTTACAGTGCCACAAAAATCTTGAATATAATATAGAATTTTATATTATTATACTTGAATTCTATATTACATCTTACATTTTTTAAATTTATAAATAAAGTTAACGATATAAAAGGAAAATGAATTGATATGACACAGAAGTAACACTTTCTGAAAGGTAGGAGAACCGCAAGTACCTCTATGTACATTAAATACATATATACGCGTATACCCGTTTTAACGAGAAACGGCTTTTTGTTTCTCTTTCTTCACGGTCGTCTAGCTTACATTCACAAGAAAGTCACCAGCTAAAAGAAGGGAATTGCACGCCCGGAAAAATTCGTGTAGCGTTAACTTTCAACTTTTTCTCATTTGTCAGGATCCGTCTGGAGTAAGAAAAGTTAGGTCGACTGACGAACACGTGGATGGACATTAATACGTTCTGAGCGGAAATAATTAGCCTATTTTTTCCAGCTCTTAAAGTACATACTTCCTTTTTGCAATTTTGCATTGCAGATCATTCACGATGTATACAAATTTATTTATAGGAATTTTAATTCTTGGTCGGAGAATAATTTGAAAGTTTACTACCTTCTTCATTATTGGTATTGGTTACTTAGTTCAAATTTTTAACTCGAAAGTTCTTAACGAACAACTAACTTATTAACACTTAATAACAAATTTTAGAAGAATAGAAATTTTTAATTAATTATTGGTGAAATTTATTTTAGGTCCGCCAGTTATGAGTCCCTTCAATTTTCCCGCGAACCTGCAGGAAGGAAGCAGAGCCCAGGTCACGTGCAGCGTCACTTCCGGCGACCTTCCGATCTACTTCTCCTGGCTGAAAGACGGAGAGCCGTTGCCTTCGCTTTTACGTGTACGTCCTTGAAGAAGGCACTCAAGCTTTTACCATAATTACCAATCAATTCCTGCCCAAGAGCTGAATTCCTAAAAGGTCAAATTCCCTCCTGAACTTCCAAATATTTATATTCCCAAACTTTTGCAAGTCCGAAATTTTCAAATCGCCAAATTTCCAAATAAACTCCAACAGTTCGCCAACTTAAACTTTCCCCAGTTAAAAAAATGTATAGCACTAAAAACTCTGGGGTAATTAAATTTCCGCGAGCAAACCGCAGAAGCCACAAGCTTATACGCATCCTCTGGTTGCAGATCGAAGAGAGGGTGGCGGAGTTCTTCAGTCTGCTCGTTTTCAAGGAACTATCCTCGAGCCACAGCGGCAAGTACACTTGTGTGGCGACGAACAGCGCGGCCAAAGTGAACCACACGGCCGAACTTTTGGTCAAAGTGCCACCGCAATGGATCTTTGAGCCGCAAGACGTAGCGACCCTTCTCGGCAACCCGTTGAACGTTCATTGCGAGGCGAAGGGGTTCCCGCCACCACGTGTCACATGGCTGCGTGCCAAGGGCAGAAGTTCCAATGACTATCAACCCTTGGTCGACGGCTCCGATGGCAGGCTAACCATATTGCCAAATGGATCTTTATGGACGGCTTCCGCAGGACCCCAGGACGAGGGTCACTATCTCTGCCGGGCTAATAACGGCATTGGATCTGGACTCAGCAAAGTGATCTACGTATCAGTTCATGGTGAACGTTTTTTAGATTAAAATGATCGTTAACCTCTTGCCCTTTGACGACTGTAACTGGTGACATAGGTCACAGCTATAATATGACGCTCATAGCTCTAATATGACACACTCACAGATTTACCATACTCGAATTATAAATACTCTTCAATTTGGATTCAAGTCCAATCATTTGCATAGTCGATTGATACCACATTGACATAAAATATCAGCGTTCTTTGCCTTAATATTATAGCTATGGTTGTTTCTAACGCACCTGACAAATCATAGTACAAGAAGTTAATATTACACTTTAATTATTAATATCACATTTTAACTAGTACTGTTACTTTTAGAAGTTATGACTGACGCATCTAGCAAATAAATTGTGGGGCAAGAGGTTAAAATCCCTCGATAAACGAGCACACATCCTTAACAGTTAGTCAAATTGATTTCGAGACCGGTTGGACAAAGAAACAACGTGCAGTGATCCTGATTAATGCACCCGCAGCTCAGAGCCGTATACGTGTTTTAGTACAACGGAACATTGAGATACGCAGTTCTAAGCTACGGCTGTAACGATCACGGTCGCTGTACGATTTCCTTTGTTTTCGATGGCTCAGAAACCAACTATCGCTTGGCTGCGATCAGTTAACGCGACTTAGTTGTACGGTGTAGGAGTGAAGTGATGGGTGAACATGCGAAGCTTCAAACTAGATCAATTAGTAAGACAATATACTTGTTATACGTACACGACACAAATTAAGCTTGCAGGATCAAATTTTTAATGTTGAAAATGTAAATTATGTGATATTGCTGGATTCATAGAACCTATGATATTGCTAGATTCATAGAACATTATTTTAATGTATTGTTTACCATAGTTTACTTAAACTATATCATTGTAAAGTATGTCATCTGCAAATGATATCATTTACAACCTCATATGGCACCAACGGTACTAATATAGTATTCACAAATGAATTTGTTAAGTCACCGTCTCCATTTTGTTTTCCAGAACCAGCAAGATTCGAATTCCAGAGTAAAAACGTGACAATACGACGTGGAGAGTCGGTGACCCTGGACTGCACCGTAATCGGTGATAACCCCATAGAGGTGCAGTGGATGCACAACAGCGATCGTTTGGATACGAACACCCATAGGTTGAGCATCAGTCAGATCAAAACCGATAATGGATTGAAGTCGCAGTTGTCTATTGGCAGCAGCGATCGTCAGGACTCAGGTGTCTACAGGTGTACTGCGGACAATGCTTATGGGAGGAGCGAGCATCTTATTTATTTGGCTGTTCAAGGTACCTCGAAGAATAGAAAGGAACTTTCTGAGGAATGTTAGAAAGGATACAATGTATTAAACACTGTTGGATAGGATATAATATATTAAATACAATATATTTGAAAATATAATATATTCGCGTATATAGAATGTTCTGTATTAATTAATATTGCAGGGAATGAATTTATTCCTTAATACGAAAAGGATATAAGGGTAGGAAACTTGATGACATGTCACACACCTAAGTACTGTTACTTTTTGACTGATCATCTTTAACTATTAATAACTTAATATAAACAGTTAACTTAATATAAACATACAATAAATCTTTAGAAATCTAACTGCTAAAAACTCAGTAAATAATCTGAGCAGAAATTCGAAAAGGAACTTTCTGTCCCAAATTTCACCCCCTAAAGTATTACTTAAAATTTGCAGAACATACTATACATTAATTTTTCAATGAGAAACGTCTTAAATTAAAAAGACGTCCAGCGTCAATTCTCCAAAATTGTATTTAACAAAAGAATTACTGTTTATACGGGAAAAGAGTATTGAATCGGTACAAACAAAGGTTTATTTGGCGAAAAATATTCGGCGATCGTGAACGAATTAATTCACCCTTACACAATTGATGGTTTAATTGTGTTTACTTGACGAATACAGAGAGGCCAGATCCACCAGCCTCGTTGGAAGTCATAGAAATCGGCTCGCGATCGATACGATTGCTGTGGAAGAGGGCTTTCGACGGGAACAGTCCGATACGAAATTACGTTATTCAGTATCGGTCGTTGAATCACGGTTTGGAGGATGATTGGAACCCCGCGAAAACGCACAATGTCACTTACACACCCGGAAGTTCTAATAGCGGAAACGCCATCCATCCTACTCAGAATGGCACGTAAATCCATTTCACGTCTATTTAGAATATCAATTTATAGAAGCGACCGCGAATAATTGATACATAGTTCAATTAATAATTTGCAAGTTTACTCTGGAGACCTATTTACTCCTGCATGAAATTCTTGTTATTAATAAAATGTATATTGATGTATAAAGTCGAGATAATCCAATTGCAAACATTCTTTTTAAACAGAATTCTCCATAACTGAATTGTTCGCGTATGTAACTCAGTAATCAATATCTCATGGATGTATCAATGAGTTCGCTCCAATTATCAATTCACGTGCAATAGCTTCCATTCTCCGCAAAGCTCTACCTCAAAGGATTAATATTCATACCGTGGTAACAGCGCTGCATCGCTAAAAATACACAGAATGGAAGCTTTAACAAATTTAATTGTTTAGACTGCAATGTTTTGTAACACAACCTCTGAAATTACGAATGCATCATATTTCTTATTATACGGTTATCAAATATTTACAGGGTTATCCCCTTTCGAAACAACCAGCGGCGATCAGGAAGTGGCTCTTGTGAGTGGACTACATCCGGCTGTCACGTACACGTTTCGTATATTCGCTATAAATTCGATCGACGTTAGCATACCCACTGATCCTGTGGTAGCGAAAACTCAGGAAGAAGGTATGGAAGTTTTTATAAAAGACAGTTCTTTATTTTACTGTTTTTTATTGCTGTGTTCTTTTTGTAGCGCCTACTGAACCGCCGCAGAGCATCAAGGTTCAGTCTGCGGGGCCTGGAGAACTTATGGTTAGCTGGCAGGTAAAAGAGTCTTGTTATTTCGTTTCGTTAGATAACCACAAGTTAGATATCTATGCGTTGTATATCTACGCATTGGAAAACCAAGCGTTAGATATTCACGCGTCAGATACCCACGCGTTAGATATCTACGCGTTGGAAAAGCAAGCGTTAGATACCCACGCGTTAGATATCTACGCGTTGGAAATTCAAACGTCAGATACCCACGCGTTAGATATCTACGCGTTGGAAAAGCAAGCGTTAGATACCCACGCGTTAGATATCTACGCGTTGGAAATCCAAGCGTTAGATATCCACGCGTCAGATACCCACGCGTTAGATATCTACGCGTTGGAAATCCAAGCGTTAGATATCCATGCGTCGGATACCCACGCGTTAGATATCTACGCGTTGGAAAACCAAACGTCAGGTACCTACGCATTGGGAAACCAAGCGTCAAATACCTACGCATTGGAATACCAAGCGTTAAATATTCACGCGTCAGATACCCACGCGTTAGGTATCTACTGGTTGGAAATCCAAGCGTTAGATATTCACGCGTCGGATACCCACGCGTTAGATATCTACACGTTGGAAAACCAAGCGTTAGATACCTACGCATTGAATAACTACAAGTTAAATATCCACGCGTTAGATATCTAGGTATCAGATCACTACTTGCACAGTACTATTATACTTAATCCTTGTCTGACTGGGAGAAAAAGATTTTTAGTTAATTCTATATTATATCTTACCCTAAAGTCTCAAGTAAAATACTGAACCCTTAATTTTAATTATTAAAATTCCTACTAAAGTACTAAACACTAATGTCTTAATCACACTTCATCAAGTCTCTATCATATCTAATATCTGAAACCCTAAAGTCCCCAATAAAATACTAAACAAAGTCGACATATGAAAGTACAGCTAGTCCTCCTAGATTGAAATCAAATAACAGAAAATTGGATATTAAATAACGTATTGTTGAAATACACAGCCACCGCCAAAGGAGTCCTGCAACGGAGATCTATTGGGCTACATAGTGACGTGGTCAGAGCATTCATCTTCGACGTCAGGTGTGAACCAGAGCAAAAGTTTAACCGTGAACGGATGGGCGACGACGAAGGTGCAACTCACCGGTCTCAGAAAGTTCACGAAGTACGATATATCGATCAGAGCTTTCAATAGTATAGCCAGCGGTCCGGCCAGCGTTCCCATTGTTGGAACAACTCAGGAGGGAGGTGAGCCATCAATTTTCGCTGATATATCAATCTGGAAAAAGGATGTTTAAATAAGTGAGATTATAATTGTTTTTGTTTTAGTGCCGGAGACGCCTCCGACACAGGTGGCTTGCGTTCCTTTGTCTTCGCAAAGTGTGAAAGTCTCGTGGAGCGCGCCGCCGCCTCATCAACATGGCGGAATCATTCAGGGTTACAAGGTTTATTATAGACCGGTACCCACTGATAATAGTAAGTGTAGTAATAGTAACAGTAAGTGTATTAATTTTAATAGTAACAATAGTTATAGTAAGTCTGAAGAGTAATTTAAGTCAAAGAGATTAATGAGACAGTATTACCTAATGTTCTTGATGTTCCTTTTCAGTGGACATTTCCACGGTGGGCGAAGTGAAGAAGACCTCCAGCGTGGAGACCTACCTGCACACCTTGTACAAATATACAAATTACTCCATCAGGGTTCTGGCTTACACTGGAGCAGGAGATGGAGTTCTCAGTCCGCCAATTTTTTGTACCACAGAAGAAGATGGTAGGAATCTTGTTTTCAATGTAGAATTTGTTATTGAAGGTAGTGGTAGCTTATGCTCATGACATAAAATTATCGAACTTGCTGGTTGATTAGAACCAGTTAGTAAACAGCAAATAGTAGCCAGTCAGTAAACAGTAAATGTAACCAGTTAGTAAATAAAAAAAGATTGTAATTGAAACTGATTATGCTCAGTGAATTTAGTCGATAAACTGACCATCGATAAATACGTTTCTTCTTCAGTTCCAGGACCACCAGCTGGCATCAAAGCTTTAGCACTAACGGCGGAAAGTATATTGGTTTCGTGGTTGCCGCCATTGCAACCCAATGGGAACGTCTCCAAGTACACGGTTTACAGCAGGGAAGCTGGATCCAGCAACCACAACACACATACCATGCACGAACCTCCATCATCGCCCACAGATACGCTGACCATGGAACTGAGAGGGCTGGTGGAGAGGTAATTAATTCAATTTTGTTTAATATCGACACATATAGTGATTTTAAGAAACTATTTTAGGCAAGTATACGAGTTTTGGGTATCGGCAACGACGGGGCTGGGAGAAGGAGAGCCAACAACCATCGTGACGCAAACTACGAATACTAGAGGTATCTAGGTTACAAAGTATTTCATAATTTATCTTGTTTTATTGGAGAATCGGGCAGCAATTGTTCATTCGAGTAATTGTTTTTGAAGCTCCAGCTAGAGTGGCGTCGTTCTCGCAACTTCTGAGGAGAGCCATCAAATCGTCCATTATGTTGTCCTGTTTGGTCGTGGGCAACCCTACGCCTCGCCCTATTTGGACGTACAGAAATGGCCAGGTATCTACTGGTCGCCATTATGAGCTAACTGCTGATGGCCATCTTAATATTCGTGGTTAGTTTATTTTTCCAAATCTCAAAATTCAAAGTTACAAAAGTTGAACATCTAAAGATCCCAATCTTTCCAACTTGGAAAACTCTATCAAAATCCCAACACCTCTACTACACAATTAAATTTCAGGACTAGAACAGTCAGTGGCAGGGAATTACACTTGCTCCGCCAGCAACCTATTCGGTGATGATTCAATTACATATACCCTTGTCGTCGTGATGCCTCCTCGTGCACCGACCTTAGAACTGCAATATACCACAACGAATAGCATTAGGCTCCGATGGAACCATCCAAACAACGGAGGCGCTACCATTCAAGGTACACATCAATACCAAGGTTAAGTTACAGAAGAACAAGTAACAAGTTGGATGTCTGGTGTTTTTATCAGGTTACGTGTTAAGCTACAAGAGGGACCAAGGTGGTTGGGAGGAGATCGCATTATCACCAGAGCAGACTGAATTCATCTTATCAGGACTGAAATGTGGATCCTCGTACTTGGCGCATTTGACAGCCCACAATCGTGTGGGCACTGGAGACCCTAGTCCTCTCATTAGTGCCACAACAAAAGGAACTGGTACTTTTTGTAGTTATACTTGTAGTGATAACTATAAGTCAACTACAAAGTTGTACTGTAAATACAATTACTATCATACTACAGACGCAACTTTATAGTTATTCTCATCACAAGTTCCTTAAAGCTTGCACGTCATCATTAATTCTCTTTTCAGCTCCACTACTACCAAAAGAACGAGACATCATCTCCGCCAACGGAACATCCGTGAAGTTAAACCTGTTATCCTGGCCAAACGGCGGTTGCCCCATACAATACTTCACCGTAGAGTACAAAAGACGCATCAGTACTGAACCATGGATTCTAGTAGCGAGCCGCGCCACGGAGAATCTAGTTATACGAGACCTGAAGACTGCTTCCTGGTATAATTTACGACTGACAGCCCACAACGACGCTGGCTCCACTCAGACGCAGATGGAATTCGCTACGACCACCCTCAGTGGTGTCAGTATTGGTCCTCCGAACGACCTCATCATGGAGGACGACGTGAAGAAAGCTATACCCAACCAGAAAGTGCTCTACGTGGTCGTACCTCTGATCTGCGCCATAGTGCTTATTGTTTCGGCCGCCATTTTGGGATACGTAATGCTGAAACGTAGCGGCAGGTGCGTTCGGTTTTATTGGCAAATGTGTCTTCACTTGAAGAAACTTTTATTTAAAAGAATACAAAGTAAAATATAAGAGTGGAATATGAACTGCTACTCTTCTGGATTTCAACATCTCAAAGAGATTTGACTGATGTGTTCATTGTAACAATCTATTAAACCAGGAACTAATTTGTTTTATCATCCTGTCTTCAGGGCGAACTACTTAGGGGAGATCCTCCCTGGACAGCAACAGAATCAGCAGTCGGGGTTGGGCCTCGTTCAGACGCAACAGCAGCATCAGCAGCATCACCATCTCTCTAGCTGCATGTCGACTATGCAGCTGAAGTCCACGGCTGAAAGGGACAACAGGAGAAATCACCAGGTGTACACCAGCTCACCTGTGAAGCAGGAGAATCACAAGTCTAATGATCATGGATCAGGTGTGTGGAAACATTTGATGCTGTTGGATCAGTGTTGCAAATGATACTTATATTGAAAGCTCAGAATATCACTTATCATAAATGACTTTTATTTAGTACTTGAGCTATTATAGATGAGCTAGTATAAGTGAGCTAGTATAAGTAAGGTAAGATTCGATCCTTTTTTCCAGAAATGTATGAAATCAGTCCATACGCAACCTTCAGCGTCCCAGGACGAGAGAATCGCTCGGTGACGACAGCGACCCTCGACTACACCATGCAGTTTAAGACATTCGGCCATTTAGAGAACGAGGATATCAACACCATCGATTACGAGAGGTCCAGCGTGGACTTCGAAAGGTAACCGTTTTGTTTCGAGAACCAGAGCATGTTAGCAGACCCAAACCCTTGCTCGATGCTTGATGTCCTGCTCCCTGACCCTTTTCTCTTCCTCTTTCTGGTGTTCTTTCACGTGCAGGTCTAAAACCTCAAGGTGGCACAAGCAACGGTACTTCCCAAGTATCGCCGAAGCGGAGAGCAAGTTGCGCTCCAGTCGCCAGGGTTCCGGGAGCGACACGTCCGGAAGCCCTTGTGGAGAATGCGCCGGACCTAGTTACAGAGTACCAGTCAAACCTTGCAGAGGTATTCACCTCTAAGGATACTGTTTAATTAATTAAACTGAAATCTTCAGCTTAATCCCTTATGTTCCACAATCGTTACTTGACATAAACTTCAGACGTGATAACCAAAATTATAGGGATTAAGCTTGAAGAAGTTGTGTCAATGTACAAAAAAGAAGTAAAATGAAGCAATTTTTGTAGATGTATTCTCCCGAGGAGTGGAGTCGAGTACAGAGTCCAACAATGAAGGCTCTCCTTCGCTTGCGAGACGACGAAGCCGACAGCCGAGCCGGTCCACTCGCAGGTAGCCAAGGTTTGTTTGTTTCCACATAGCACTCAGTCTCCTGATTATATTCAGTATTCGTATCACGGTCTTATGCAGTCTCGATGAGAAATGAATAATGGAAGAATGTACAGTTCCTGAGGAAAGATTGATACACATCTCATTTTCATAAATTGTAATATGTTTGCCTGGGAAGAAGCATTCTTCTGTTCAACTCGGTAATTCATGTAGAGTCATCATCATCATCTGTCATGGATATTAGTTTATGTAAACGAAATTTGCATGTCAGTGAATTTGGACAAATTAGACTAATTGGAAATCTGGTTTAAGTGTATACAGGTTATTATCTTTATTATTGGAGCTGATTCAGAGTCCCAATGCTAGAAGGTTTCAAGGTTGTAAGTTCCTAATTTTCTCAAGGTTTCTACTCTTCCATTATCCCAACTCTTCAAGTTTCCACTTCTTCAAAGGTCTCAATCCCTCAAGGTCTCAACTCTCCCAAGATTACAAATTCTCAAGGTCTCACTCTCCCAGGGTTACAATTTCTCAAGGTTCTACTCTCGCAACGTCCCAACTCCCTCAAGGTCCCACTTCTCCCAAGGTTCCACTCTCTCAAGCTTCCACCCTTTGAAGGTTCCATTCTCCCAAGGTCCCAACTCCCTCAGGGTCCCACTTCTCCCAAGGTTCCACTCTCTCAAGCTTCCACCCTTTGAAGGTCCCACTTTTCCCAAGGTCCCATTTCTCCCAAGGTTCCACTCTCTCAAGCTTCCACTCTTTGAAGGTTCCACTCTCCCAAGGTCTCACTTCTCCCAAGGTTCCACTCTCTCAAGCTTCCACCCTTTGAAGGTTCCACTCTCCCAAGGTCCCAACTCCCTCAAGGTCCCACTTCTCCCAAGGTTCCACTCTCTCAAGCTTCCACCTTTTGAAAGTCCCAACTCCCTCAAGGTTCCACTTCTCCCAAGGTTCCACTCTCTCAAGGTTCCACCCTTTGAAGGTTCCACTCACCCAAGGTTCCAACTCTCTCAAGGTCCCATTTTTCCCAAGGTTTCAGCTTTCTTAAATTTCCACCCTTTCAAGGTTCCACTCTCTCAAGTTTCCACCCTTCCAACGTCTCAACTCTCTCAGCATCCCTCTTCTCCTAAGGTCCCAGCTTTCCCAAGGTTCCACCCTCCCAAGGTCCAAATCTCTCGAGGGTCTAATCTCCTACACTCCCACTTCTCCCAAAGTCCCAATCTCTCAAGGTCGCACTTCTCCCAAGGCTCCACTCTTCCAAAGTCCTACTTGTCTCAAGGTTCCACCCTAGCAAGATTAAAATCTCCAGTCTCCAAGCCCTCATATCCTAACATCTAAAATCCCAAATCTCAAACCTTCCTCTAAACAACAACGGTCTACCCAAGGTGTCACCAATGCACGGCTATTCAAATGCATCCACATTTTATATAATGTATACACTTAAACCGGTCATACTGTATATGAACAGTAAGCATTAAAATTGAATGTGAATATGAATATGATTTTCCTAAGACCTTTTTGCAAATGTATTCTTGTGCAGTTCGGTAGAGGACATGACGTTGTTGCCGCCAAGCGGGTTCAGCGACAGTCGCGAGTTGAGCGACGTAGAGTGCGATCGTGATCGTGATCGTGATCGTGGTGAACGTGATCGTGATCGTGATCGAGACTGGCAGGGTCTATCAGCGGGAATCCGTCACGGTGGCAGCCTGGGTAGACTACCGATCGAGGCCGTCGAATCTATGCTCGCTAGGTATCGACACGAACCTCCGTAGACCGTAGTAAGCTGATATCAAGTTAAGATTAATTTCATTCATTCAGATTCATTGAAAGATGGCTTCTTACTGCATTGGTTCTTAAACTTTGACTTTAATCTGTTTACTGCGGATGTGGTTTGTAGATAACATTCTAAATTGTGGCCAGAGGAAGGTTTAATATATGAACAAGTTAATTCTTGCTAATATTAAATAGCGACTGAACTTCATATACTACTAACAATAAAATAAATGAAAAAATATCTTGCTTATATTAAATAGCGACTGTACTTCATTTACTACTAACAATAAAATAAATACAAAAATATCTTGCTGATATCAAATGCTGGCTATAATTCATATATCACTGACAATAAAATAAATACAAAAAAAAATCTTTTAAAATGTTATATCAATTAAATAAGAAGATTATATTAAAGTTAGTTAAGATTAAATTGAAGCTTGTTAAAAAATAAGTACAAACAGTATCCGCAGTTGAAGGGTTAAACTACCCCTACTTAGATACCCAATGTCTCTGTGGAACATTTCTGACATCAACTTTTTGATTTTATTAAAAATAATTTGTTTAATAAAAATCATACATAGTCAAGTTTTTGTGAACTTGTTACTTAACTAGTTATTAACATAACTGAACAGAAATTAGTAAAAATTTGATCATGTGATGGCTCCACAAGGAAAATGTTTAAGAGGTGTCTCCAGTCTTCATAAGTTTAAGAACCCCTGCCTCACTGCTTTCCTATTAAGAAACCGGGTCAATGGTGTTCATTTCTGTTGTTAGAAAACTAAACAGTAGTTTAGTATATAGAATAGTTAATAAGTATTAAAAATTTAGTATTGAAATTATTGCTTCAGTGAACACCATAACCTGCTTGCTTTTAGTTTCCCTATATGAATACTAACAGTACAAATTAGCAACTAGTTAATGTTACTAACAGTGCACCTTCAAAATGTTTAGCACAAATAATTAACAACATCGTGTGCATTATAGTCATTTCAAAGAAAAACTTGAGAGAAAAGATATTAATAAGACCGTTTATTTTCAGGTACCAACAAAGGAAAGAACAAGAGAGGCAAGAGTTCACTATACACGTTTGATGGGGATTCGACGAGTTTAGAAATATTAGCGCGAACGACGAAGAAAAAATAAAGACTGTCTAATCTCGCGGAATGTCAATGGAAAACTCTGGTTTTCGAGAAGTGACGAACCGTCTGTAGAAATAATAATGTACTAACGTAAAAATAATTCGTATGCAAATCTGACTAACCAGGGATGTTCGTTGTAAAAAAAAAAACAAACGTTTGCTCACTCTAGGATACTGAGAAAAACGTTTAACGTTGATCCAACGCAAAATCCGCATTAGTTACAGAAGTATTCAATATACAAATACTCAAACTTTTGTAAACAAAAGGAAGAAAAGTAATTTAAAACGAGAAAAAAATAAATGGTATACTACAAGAAATACTATAACACAAAAAGAAATAATTGTAACGCAAAAAGAAATAATTATAATGCAAACAGAAGTAAATATCGTAACGCAAAGAGAAATAACAAACTTTAGAGAAGAGTATGTATAAGGTTAAACCTTTTTCTCAGTGTGTTGTCATGTTTTGTCCACAAATTGTCCGATTGACTGCTCTGCGTCTCATTCGAATACTGCCGTTGCGTTTTTCGCAATTTTTATTCGCGTCATTTACCCCGACCAATCGCGTGTCGAACGCGTCAACTATACGTGAAAGTACCGACTTTAGATATTTTCGATCTCCTTCGAAAACTGTGGAACTATCATTTAAGAACTGTTCATGACACTAAGAAAAATTGAATGTTTTGTATTATTGGAAATACTATCGATTTTATTGTGCTAGGCATGGGCAATAAATGGAGACTTAGGGGTTGATGAATTTGATGATAAATTGTAGGTAGTTGGAGGAGGATTTGTAGGTATTTGGGATTTGGAAGATTTTGGATATTTGGAAATTTTTGTAATTTTGTTTACTGGGGGTTGGGGACTGGGGAGTTAGAAATTTGGGAGTTCAGGAATTTGGGGTTTGGGAATTTGGGAATTTAGGAATTTGGGAGTTTAGTAATTTGGGGTGTTGAGAATTTGGGAGAGTAGAAATTAGGGATCTTTAGAATTTGGGTGCTTGGAAACTTGGGGTGTTGATAATTTGGGAGTCTAGGAATTTGGGGTGTTGAGAATTTGGGAGAGTAGAAATTGGGGGTGTTGAGAATTTGAGTGCTTGGGAACTTGGGGTGTTGAGAAATTGGGAGAATAGAAATTAGGGATCTTTAAAATTTAAGTGCTTGGAAACTTGGGATGTTGAGAATTTAGGTGCTTGGGAACTTGAAATGTTGAGAAATTGGATGTGTAGGAATTGGGGGTGTTCAGGAATTTGGTAATTTAGAAATTTGGGGTGTGTAAAATTTGATAACTTAGAAATCTATAAATGTAAAAATTTACAAATTTGAAATTATAAAAACTTGAAAATTCATTAATATGAAAACTTGTACCAATGTAACAATTTTAAAAAGTTGATCACACCATCACTGCCCATGCCTCAACAAGTAATTCTAAGAGACCGGACACTGCTAAAAGTCTGCAACCACACAGAGTGGCGATCAACGTTAATCGCAAGATCACTGAAGAGAACGTTAGGAAACAAGTCAATTTAGAGACGGAACGATGAATCACGCACGAGTATAATCGACAACTATTGTATAGTTCTAGATAGATCGTATACGTATCGCTAGTCATGCTGTGTTACCACGAATTGTATAGTTGAACATGATCTTTGGATCGTGGAGAACATTGAGAATCGTTTACTGCCAACATCGTTTCAGTAATGAATATATACACTATACTCTAATTTCCACAGACACTAATATGCAATTGGAATAAATTCTTTTTATACTCGTTGCTGAACGATTTTGTACCGATGTACACTTTCATATTTATGAATTTATCTTTCATCCATTGTAACAATTTTGTACCGATATTTCTATGTACAACATAGTTGTGATTTTGTAGTTTGTTTCTGTCGGTGGGTGATGATAGACAATTTTTTTCTCAGAAACTGCTCAACCGATTTAGCTAAACTTTTTTTTGTTTTATTCACGAAGGATTGCACTATTTTAAAATATTTTTTTAATGACCCTACAACTACAAGCAAGGTCAAATGACTATTTTATAAGTCTTTCATTTTTACTTACAAAATTGGACATTTTCATAAATTTCAACTTAAGACAATTTTTTTTTAAATCTTTGCTAATCTTCATGAAGGTAAAGAATTAATATGTATATTAATTTATGTTTTATCATTTGCTTATTTATTTTTGAATTTCATTTTTAAACTTTTGAAGAATTTGATCAAATCCCCATTAGCCCGACATGTCTAAGATTTTTCTTAAGAAAGTTATGATTTTGAAATGTACTATAACGATGTTTAGAGAGACGAGACTCTTAGTAATTTCTACAAACTACAAAGGGCCAGTTGTAACAATATTCCTAATTATCGGCATTAACGAAACCGAATTGCGCGTTTCGACAGCGCGTGCAACGTGTTGCGACGAAGCGCGCAATTTCGAGATGCGCGGACATCAAGAAGAATGATTGCGAGAAAGAGTATAGAACGGTTACGTGTTAAGGTGTAAATACATGTAAGCATTTAGTGGTTAAACTTATCGACATGCAATATGATTATTAATTAACGCCAAAGATAACTTTAAGTATTGCGTTGTTTTCATTCGCGAAATACTCTATGTATTTTCTGTCCTTTCCCCGCGTTTCGGAATGAATCGATTATTTCGGAATAATGTTTGTTGACGAAACGCGGAGTGAAAGAGGCAACAGCTCATGTTGATCGGATCGAACGAATTTAATTGTAAAACGGACGACTTTCGCGATGAAGTCCGGTCTTCGTGCGTCATGTTCTTCAAGTGAGACTGAGACTAATTAACTACGCTTATGTTAATTTCTGCCAAAGAGAGTTTATAGTTCACAGATACTATTTAAGTTAAGGCTATTGCCTTAATTGTAAGGTGACCCGTAATGAGGCGTCTATAACGTTTTCCGAAAGTGAGGGCATACTTTTGTTATTGGAAAATGAGAACAGATGTGTTTCTACTGAAAACTGGATCTTCCATGATGATTTCGATGTATAAATATTTGAAGTAGCGATATAAAACTAACTTGTACTATGGAGTATTACTATTTATATCATTATCTTAATTTTACGTTAAACAATAAATGCCATATCAGCTTTTAACTGCAGCATTATTTCTTTACTGCTTACATTTTATTAACCGACGATACAATTCGTAAAATATTTTATGTTTATTTTTAATTTACATTCTCATTTTTACGTATATTCTTTTAATACATCTTACTGCAAAAGTGGAAAATATTAAAAAATTATTGAGTTGAAAATTTGATAATGTACAGAGTATGCCCTCTTGTTGCACGTATAAATATATGGCCCGCGCCATATATCGAAGAATCTAAGATCGACAAATTTTACGAATTCATTGAAGAATGTTTCAATTTTAATTCCGGAACTGTGACGATACTATTTATAGTGAATTATTGTTATAATCAAAAATCATAAGCTCAGACACCAGCTTAGGTTCAGTTTCCTCTTCTGTCAGTAATTTCCTCTTTCATTTTCCTAATTCCTAACATGGTTCTGATTTTTCAATCCCTTTGATTTTATATAGTTTTCACTACTCTGTTACTGAAATTTAAAATTAAATACAGTTTTAAAAATAATCTGAAATTTTAATATGACATCTTCCTTTTATTGCCCGATAATGTCCGGTAATGTCCGGTAAAGTCCGGAAGCCTCATAATGTATTTTAAAATGATTAATAATCCGCATTTGACCCACGGAATATATATTAAATAGTATACAATTAATATATAATAAATATATAGCATATTAATCATTAAAATCAATGTTAATTAAATCCTAATAAAAAAATGGAACAAGTGGCGCCATCTCTCCGGCGAACAGGGTGAACTACACACATTTGAAACCGCATTTTAATTAGTTCCCATTTTCTACCACCAGATGGCGCTTCATAAAGCGCCCTCTGGTGGCAACAAGAAGAACTAATGAAACCCCGGTTTCAAAACCCTGTAGTTCACCCTGTTCGCCGGAGAGATGGCGCTGATAACTATTTTCCGCCAAAGCGCGCGAAATTTAAAATACTTAAATATATGTTACCGAGACCCCGGTCTTTTTGACTGCTATATAAACCAGTTATGTATTATAAATTACTCTGTACTGCAAATACATTCTATTTCTATGAAAATATATATTTATTAAACACAAAATGCAACAATAAAAATATATCAACTTTCTTCAATATCTCTTAAACAACAACGAAGAGTATCTATAAAGATATCCGCATGATATTCACCGAATATTAAACATGGTCTTAGTCGGATCGATTTTGAACCAGAATCACCCACTTGTACACCTATCATAAATTTATCATGACAATTATAATATGATCATAAGTTTTCAATTGTACATACTATAAAATGCAACTTACCTCTACTAAGTAATGCAAGCCTTATTTTGTTTTTCAAATCCGTAGTTGCTGCATCAAATCCAATAATAAAACCTCTACCACGAACAGCAGAGATAAGCTCAGGAAATTCCTGTTGTAATGCGTTCAACTGACATAGTAAATAATTGCTAACATGACAAACATGGGTTAACAGATCCTCTGCCTCAATGGCTTGTAGTACTGCTTCTAATATTAATATTTTAGTGGGATCACCCATATAGGCACTGAACACTCTGTATGGATGTTTTGGCCTAGAAAATAATTTTTAATACTTAGAGATTAAGAGTATTTCTGAATACAATTATTGAAGAAATTATTACATGTATTCTGGAGTATGATAGACACCACTAGCTTGCATTTTGCTGCTAAATGTGACCATGTCAGGAGGAGAATTTAATTCAAAATATTCATGTGCCCATATTCTTCCTGTTGCTCCACCTCCTGTTTGTATTTCATCCAGTATTAAAGGAATCTTTTTCTGTGCAATTTATGTTTATATTAAACATCCAGATTTTTATTATGTTAATACTTTACTAGAATTCAAATAAAGTATATACTTTTTTAGCTATATCCTGCAAGCAATGAAAGAAGTCTGGGGATGCATGTCTGTCTCCTCCTTCAGACTGTATTGCTTCAACTATAATACCAGCTACTGGCATTTTCTTTTCATAATCTTCTATTAGCTTCTTCACCTTTTAAACAATACACTTAATCACATTTAGCATTGTTACAAAGTGAATGAATAAATTTACTTCATCTAAGCATTTATCATCTTCTTTCCTATTTTCTTTTTCATATTCATCTAATGGGTACATGTAATGTGGATAACGTGCAATTGGCCATGGAAGAGATGGTATATCAATCTTCATCATGTATTTATAATGTGTTAGTGCCAGTGCACCAAATGTCCTACCATGAAACGCTCCTAACATTACAAATTTCATCAGTTCATATTATAATATCTGCAACTGTATGTCAAATTACCATCAAAAGAAAGAATAGACAATTCAGGACAGCCAGGTGGTTTATTGTAAGGTGCAGTTTCTTTCTCTTCATCTGTAAAATCTTCACTTCCACGAAGTCTGTCTGCATATTTTATGAACGCCATTTGTATTGCATGTTCATTTGCACAGGCACCACACATAGCTGTGAAAACACATGGCAATCCTTTTGGAGCTACCTGATAACGCGACACATTTACAAAATTCTTTCTATTTTTTAACAATCATTTAGGACTTTCTGTTTTACTTGTATTAATAATAGTATCTTACACACGGCTGAAGCAATGTATCTTCAAGTTTACATGGCCATTCTAAACCAGGATATAATCCTAATGCTGGTCTATTTGCTATTATTCTCTAAAAATGAATGTTAACACTGTTTTATGATCATTTCAATGAACACAATCTCTTATGTTGTTTACTTGATTTCCAGCACAGGATAATGCACCAAGGATAGAGCGATGATTATATCCAAGGGGAACCATTGCAAGTTGCATAAACATATCTAGGAAAACATTCCCATCGATGTCTGCCAAATAATTTCCAACAGACCTCTGATAGTCTGCAAAGTATTGAATGGAGCCAACTTGCTGTAACAGTTTTTAACTGCATTTCATTAATACGTATCACTTTCACATAAAATTTATGTTGCAAAGGCACAAATATGAACCTGAATTTTAGAAAATTCTTTCATGAGGGCTTGTGATCTTGGTCCAGGGACATCACAAAGTGTGTATGGTTTAGCAGGTTCTCCTGGTAGAGGTGACTTTGGTACATGATGAAGTACTATAAATGTTTGGTAATGATACAATACATTAGCAATAGTAACAGTGTTTTAATCTTTAGACGGTAATTGACGTCGTATACTTACAACGAGGTTGTGAATTCTTTTGAATAGAGTGCCAAACACCTTTGCATAACATGTTCCAAGAAATTTCTGTGCTTATTAATTATTGTCAGTAATTTAGAAAACTTACAAAATTCTATTATATATAATGAAACACTTTTAAAAAATTTGAGAAAGGATAATAAAAAATGTATAACACATTTATATGAATGACATGTTCTTACTTTTGTTTCATATCATGACAGAAGAATGTAAATAGTTATTAACGTGGATTCTGTTTGATATTAAAAATAAGATTAGTATTTATTAGAATAAACTATATATTAAAAGTAGTTGAAAATCATTCATACTTGATAATTTCTATATAAAACATTATTATTGTACATAAATGAAATAAAAACTAAACTTTTGAACGGTATTAATATGTTCTTTTGAAGTTTCATGAAGCCACTGTCATACAGTAGTTTATTATTTTTTAAGCAATTACAAATTAAAAAAGGTAAATTAACATACTATGTTTTTTCTAACTTATATTTATAGTGCAATAAAAACAACAAAGTTTATGATTAAAATTAGTACAAATATATTTATTATAAACTAGTAATATTAGATTTAGACGAATATAGTTTATGTAATCACACTTTGTTGCTTTTTTTTCTTAATAGAAATAAACACTTCGTTACATGATTAATAAGTGGGTACGGTGAAATGGAGCAACGTGAAATTTACACGGCCACAATTTCTTCACCCAGTTTTTACACTTCAGTAGCATGCCAAAACTTACGTGAGTAGTATCTAATGTGTGCCTTAAGTATTTCTACAGATTTTTTTACAGAAAGAACTTTACTTCAATGTATCGTCAAGTACCAGTCCTTATGTAAGGAATATTCATCATGAGTGTAGTCTAGCTACACTTAAATCTTAAGAATATTTTATGAGTCCATATGCGTCTCACGGAAATATTGAAGGATTAACTCTTTGAGATACTATTAATTTCTTCTGCTTGCCTTAGAAGAGCAATAAATGTAGTACGATTTGTTACCTTGGATTAATGTACTTATTACATTCGTATTGACCTCTTAATGCAAGTATTAATATTTGTTTCTAATTCAACGTGTTGAGGCAAAGCAGAAGAATTTAAAATATACACAAGATCTCAAGGAGTAAATCCGTTAAAGTGTTTTTCTTGAAATAAAATTTTATTTAAATTGTTTACTCAATTCTTTGCTTAAATCAAACTAACTAATCATAGCTACAAAATTTGAGGACATGATAAACACAAAATCCAGCAAAGAATTGAGCGAACAAAAAATAAATACAACATTCTAATAATGTAGAAAGAAGTTTTTATAATAAAGTAGTAATAAAATAGTATTTCAATAAATAAACGAGACGCGTATGATACTGCTAATCAAAACGAGCTGATGATAAAGCTAATGCCGTGTATAAACCTGGGCAAAGTAATGAATTATATATCCTGTAACTATAATTGAAAGTCGAAGGTAAAAAACAGATCAGTGCCAGGTTCTGTGAACTTTGAATTAAAAATACTGTACAAGCGTGATCCTGGCGAAAATGTACAACCTGCTTTGAGCGATCTGCTTTCTTTTTACTTGAACAAACAATTAGTGATCGTCAAGATGCATCTGAAATTCGTGAAAGATACACATTAATGTACATACACGAATCCATGACAGTTCTCAACGTCAGAGAATAGTTCCTTACTCGGAAATATTTTAGATCATCACAGAATGAATCTGTACATAATTTAGCTCATAAAACATTCATGTACTTTCACTCTCGTATATTACTGACAAGTGAAATTTTAGATGTTTCTTTTATTCTGTATGAATATTTATTGTATGTATATTTATAAGATGTTCGCGAAATAATGTTACTTTTTCGTATCCTCATAGAATATAGAAACTAAATATACTTGTACATATACATTATAGTATAGTTTAGTAATTTTCATAAATGATAGTTTTTAATAGCTAAAATATAAACAGTATTTTCAGTGAATTCATTTTTTTGTGTGTGTTTAACTGACATACTTTGTTTATCATTGTCACACGAGAACCAAAATTCTATAATTTATTCATTATAGACATTTCTACTTAGATATATACAAAGCAAGCATGTCTGCTTGTTTCTTACGAACTAATATCGTACGTTTTACTTATAAACAATTTTATAGAAAATTTGTGGTAAAACAACATAATAATAATTGTGAGCACAATAAACAAATTTGTACAATTTATTATGCGCTTGCTAAATAATTCTTACGTCTACGTGAGAAAACTCGTTCTCTTTCCATTAAATGAAAAGTAATGTCATAATAATTGGACCATTTTCCTTTTCTTTGCCGGTGGCCAGCAAACTTTTCAATGGTTTTTCTTCTTTGTAAATTCATAAAATACGTTGCATTGGGTTACTAAAAACTCATCGTTCTAAACGCCCAGTGGCACTGTTTTGATATATTTGTAATTATTTTTGTATCATGCATAATTACACGTATGTGATAAATGTACATAAATAATAATGCTTGCACAGAACACATGAACTATGAACCACAACTTATGATGATCTTATACTTAAAGAAAAAAAAGAAGTGTTTTTTCTAGATTACACAAAACATAACAAGTAACCTTGTATTGCACGCTTCTTTCTACGATAAAAATCTTACTATTACCTAATTCATGGTGTTTTTATATTTTATAGTTTTGTAATAACTTTACGTTGACTAACCGTTGCTTCATTTTGTAAAAGAAAAAGATTTGTAAACAAGCACTGCATTATTTATTAAACTAATACTTTATTGTCAGATGTAAATAAACGACAGAAATAGTTATGAAAAATATATAGTATTAGTATTATTTCAAATTTAAGTATAACTTAGTCTTACAATAAACGACGTGTTCATTTCATAAATGAGAAGGATCATTTTCATACTGTTCCTTGCTGAATATCTATCGGCGTTACTATACGTCATCCATTACGGTTAAAATACTATATAAGTTCCGGTTCAAAATTCACTGTACGGCACAATTGAAATCAAGTTCGCTTCCGCGAAGATAAATCAAACGTTCACACAAGTCTAATAAATAGTGAACTTATATGTTCTACTCTTACATATTTATAACTACTTTGAATGTCTGTTTTCTACATTTTACTGGCACAGATCAATTCTGTAGTTACACCGCATAAATTAACTGCTGATACTTCGCACTTTCACTCATTTATAGTTACAGTTTCTTTGTTTTTGCCTTTTTCTTTTTTGATTGCTTACTTTCCTTCAGAGAACTTTTCCCTCAAACTTTTAATCTTGTGAACAAAATAAGTTTCTAAAGATTCTGCACACTTAAAGAAAGGTGACTCTCTCGGATTGTAATAACGACAATTGTCAAATATCTTCGTCATATCTCCAATAAATTCACTTAACTTTTTGTAAGATCTGTCATTTATTCTCAATTCTATTGTTTGCAGATCTGTAATAACAAACAATCAAGAAAATAACATTTATATAACGATAGAATTGTGTCGAGTTAAGTGCATATTATAATACAAAATCAAACTCACCCATTGGTTCCTTTATAACTTTATAATAATCTGGCGCTTCGTTTGGATCTACCGGTTCCATGAATGGCCAAGCACTCTTGTGTGCCTGAACATTTAAATTTATATTAATTAAATGAAAAACCTCGTGTACAATTTGCATTTACGCTTGCAATTTCCTTACCTGTATTTGCTTAATTAATTTTTTCAACAAATCGAGATCTTTCGAATTAAGATTTTTCATGTTAGCAAAATTAACGGAAGAGTTTCGTTGGCAATTTGGACAAACATACTCGTCTATATTGTCTGCTTCCGATTGAAGGATACCTACGCAGCGACCGTGGAACCAATCTTGACATTTATCGCAGCAAATATAAAATCTGTAGAACAAGAAACGTTAATCCTGACGAAGGATAATTAATTATATGAAATAATTAACCGTCACATACTGAGATTCGTCATAAGGTTGTTTGCATAAACAATACAATTCTTGCGTATCTCTTGCGTGTCTGCATTCTGTACAAACAAATTCTGAAAGCGTTTTACACATTTCTTCTGTAATACCAACACAATCTCCGTGGAACCAATTATTACAAAGATCGCATCCTACGTAAAACCTAACAGGACAACGAAATTGTAATGGTTAAATAAATATATGAAGTGAAACTTTTGAATTTATTATAGCTTGCAGTTACTTACTTTGTTTCATCGTATGGCGTTCTACATAGACAATATAGTTTCTCTTTTTTAATTCTATTCGTAGGAGCAGCAGTTGAAGCGCTAGGTGGTGTGCTACTTTTCCCTTCTGCTTTATACTTCTTTGGCCTTCCACCCCTATTAGGTGGACTAACTTGTTGGGCCACTTGAGCATTTGCTTTGCGTTTCGCACTTCCCACTTTTACTTCGTCCTGCTTATGTCTCTCTGCTTTTGTTCTTGATGCCAACTCCGCTGACAAATCCTTCTGCAATTTCAATCAAACAACAACAAAATTATATAAATGTAAATTAGTCGTAACACAGTATGTACTGCAGTTATATTAATGTGACATACTTGAATGTCTATTTGTAGTTCTTTTTCAAGCAACGCTCTCTTCTTAAGAATATCTTTTTTAAGCAATTCTTTGTGTCTAAATAACAAAACTTGCATTCGGGAATGCACTTGTTGTTTTCTTCGTTGTTCCTGACTGTCTTTAAGCTTCGCTGCTCGTTTTTGTGGCGTCGTTTCGTTTTCGGATACTTCAACCTTTGGAATCCTATAACATAGATAGTATTGTACAGGATGCAAGGATATGACAAATTTTTTCTTTCATTTTTAATAAAACTCACTTTGGAGTTTCACGAGGTTCTTGTTTTGGCGCGGGTTTCTTCCTAGGAGTTTCTACCCAATCTGAATCTTTATCATTTGTCGATGACTGTGCGTTCGTGGACGTGGTCGTTGTTGGAATGTTTGAAGGTGCTGGTCTTTTTCGAGATGGCACACGAGGGGTTGTAATTGCTGAAGTAGGATGTGTCTGATTAGTAGTTACTGAATTCTCAACACCACCTTTCATCTGTTTCTCTTGATATCGTTGTAGTTGCAGTAGTTTCTCCTCAATTTCGGGGTTAAGATTTTCTTGTTTCAAAGCATTTTTAATAGCTGGAAGTTAGACAATCATTTGAGCATTCAAAGTTATATTAATACAAGACAATAAAAGTAACAGCAATTATCAACTAACTTTGCTGTATATAATCAGGTGTTAAAATAAATTTGTTCGCTGAAGAATCGCTTCCTTCTTTTAATGACTGCAAAGGTTGTTGACCATTAGCTACATTGGTTTTCTGAGGCTCTTCTTCCGAGGGTACACTAGGTTGTGCAACTTGTTGAACAACTACTTTTGGTTTCTCAGGAGAACTTGGAGTTGCTGTTGATGGAAGCTCTGGAATGCTTTCTGTTCCCGTTTGAGGTTCTGTTAAAATTAAAAAAGCACTTCGAATATTTCATAAAAGCAGCAATATAATAGAGATACATACCGGCTGCCGCTGGAGGAGAAACGACTGGTTGTTGTGTGATTTGTGGTTTTGCTGCTGGTGTAGCAGGAGTATTTGCTGTTGTAGAATTTTGAGAGCTTTGAACTGCTTGCTGACTGTTGGGTGCAGGTTGGACAGCTAAATAAATTTTAGTAGGCCCTAAAACTCCTTGTTTCCCTGTTGTAGCTTGGGCTAAAAATTACATATATCATAAATATACTAATAGGATAATTCATATAACATATATGCAATATCAAACCTTTAAGCAATTGTTGTTTAACTTGCTGTTGAACCATTGCAAGCTGTTGCGGAGTAAAATCTGCTCCTTGTAAACCTTGTAAAACTATACGAGGACCTTGAGTGGTTTGAATAACTTGAGCAGTAACACATTTAATAACAGTTCCAGGTGGTTGACCAGCTAACAAGGATGCCTCTACGCTTCCAGGCGCTGGCGTAGTGGAAGCTTGATTCGTTGCAGTTGTTGATGTCACATTTGTAGGCGTACTGGTAGTAACAGTATTATTTATCGTTTCAGTCGATTGTGTTCCTGTTGCTGTCGCTACTGCTTGGGCGGATGGTAATACAGGAACTAAAACATTAATAATTTATGCAATTCAAACTCTTCTTTGTAATCTATTATTTAAAATAAATTTTATAAAATATTAACTTTCAACGAACCTTGTTTATTTGGTGTTACAGCATTTTTGACTATGATGCTACTATTCGCCGAATTTAAATGCACAATTTGATTACCCGTTGGTGTACTGCGAATGACCACTTGGTGACCACCGATTGTCGTTAATTGAGCTTTGCCTGTTGCAAGCTGCTGAGCTAAGTTTGCGTTAGTAACTACTATTTGGTTTCCACTAATAACTTGACCACCAGAGGATATGACTTGTGCACCCTGTACAATTTGTCCAGCATTCGCTACTACAATAGCATTCTTTGTTGGTTGAGCTGTTGTAGGAGCCGCAATAGGTACGGTTGTTGTACGTTGTACAGTTTGCTGAGTTTGTGTCTGCGATTGCTGAGATGTTTGTACTTGTTGAGTGGAATTTGTTGCTGCTTTAGTTGGACTTGTTTTAGCGGTCGCAGCATTAGATGTTGTAGTTACTTTAGTTGCAGTAGCTGTAGTAGCCGCTTTCGCCTTGAAGACATAGTTTCACAAATTAGTATGTAAATATTATATTATTTTTATTATAACACTTCACCACAGGATTTTAACAGTATACGTCGTATTCAATTTGCTAATTTTACCTGTGTAGTTGTAGTCGTTCCACCACTTTGTGCAAGACTGGTCGTAATAGCTTGAGCAGTATTTAGTACATGAAGCTTCCCATCAGGCATTTGAACTAACTGTTGACCAGGCATCAAGCCTCGAACTTGTAATTTTCCATCTGGCCCCCTTAAGATCTGTACTTTTTGCTGAATTTGTTGTACAGGTGCTATGTTAAAAATACAAATTAATAAGAATATGTAATTAATCATATTCCATAAGACTAGAGCACATTAAATATACCTGTTTGACCCGACGAAACTTTAATTAGAGATTGTTGTTGATTTCCAGTTTGTAATTGTGTTTTCGGTAAAATGCTTGTAGGTCCCGAAACAACCTTTGTTGTACCATCAGAGGCTGTTGAGATAAAATATCACATATTTTAATGGTATCTCCATACACACATTCTTAATGTTTATTTATATTTAATTACTTACATTTCGCCATGTAAATACGCCTTGTACCAATAAAAGTCTTATTTTGTGTTGGAGTCGTCAAAAGGGAAGTTAACTGTGACTTTGTCCCGCTGTTTGGATTTGCTGGTATTGCAACTTTAGAAACTAATTTAACTGTGCCATCTGTAATTAACATTTCAAAGTTAGCTACAATTTCTTTAAAAATAAATTTAATCTTTCAACACAGATATTACCATGAGCAGAGTTAGCAGTAACTTTAACAAGCTGCGTAGGCGAACCAGAATTAGCGGGACTTTTCAAAGTTTCCAAAGCCCTTTTCTGTTGATGAGCAGCTCTTTGCATGCGTAATTGCTGTTCCATTTTTTCTTTAATTTCTTCAGGAGTGGCTTTTCCACTAACCAGTTGATCGCTTATGCCAGAATTTGACCCTGCATTTCGATTAGAACCAACTGCAGATTGCGGCTGACCCGATCGACTCCTAGTAATAATCTGGGCATTAGCCTTCTCTAACCTGGATAGGACACACATCAAGTGGGGTGTTAGTATCAGATGGTGTTAAATAAGGATAGGTCAGACTTTGAGTGATATAAGGTAAAGCCCAGGCATTCAATACACAGAAATCAGAAGTCAAAATACACATTTACAATCACGCTTAAGGGTTACAGATTAGTTAGGACAAGGTTCACAGGGTATGTTATACATAAATGTAGAACTGATCATTAGAGAAACTCCTTGATGCTGAATCATGGCGTGAAAATTGTTAAATGGTGAAACTGAAATTATTAAACTTTGCTCGATTAACAATTCGTTATTAACATACCTATCACCGTACTGTTTAATTTCCCACAATTCTAATTTATCTTCATCCACCCATTCTTCTGTAACTTGTGGTTCAGTACTTTGTGGTGATTCAGGCCGTTTCCTTTTCCTTAAACCACTTCTTATAGATGTCACTTCTGCAATGTAATATATACTTATTATAATTGAAGCTGTGATCATTTCATTATATTTATTTCTTATACAAACCTCTGACTTGTTTTGGAAGTTCCAAAGGTATAACAACTTTTCGCCGTAAATACTGAGTTTTATCTAAAAATTGACCAACATGACGATGTTTAAGAATCTCCAAGGACATAATTTCAGTGTCGGTTGTGATTTGATGTTTGCCGTCGGTGGATAATGGCTTCGCGGCCATGTCATCCCACCGAAGGCATGCCCATAATATTCTTAACTGAAGGGCTGCCGCAGCTAATGATTTTATTCCGACTGTTCGATACAACCAGCAAGTTTTAAATAATGGTCTAGGGCAAGGGTACGGCCATACCGACATATTTGCCTAATATTTATAAAAGAAACTCAAATTAATATATAAAATACAGAAATGTTGTAATCGTTATTAATGTGATTTTACGAAGTACCTTAGCCATATGATGAAAACCTTGAACAGGTATTCGGCCACCTACTCTAGACAATTTACGTAATTCATGCTGGGGAAGTAACAATATACTACGATGTTTTGTTTTTGTACAAAATGTAGAACACAAAGGATATTTTACAGGTGTACGTTTCTTTTTTCTATCTGCTAAAGAAATTGTGACTTTCTTCAAATAAATTTTTCCCTCCGTCGATGTAGCCGAATAAATTCTTTCTGTACCATCCGCATTTAGCTCTTTAACCATTGTGCTCCTTTGCACGGTTCGACCCCGCCGATTAACGATCATAGTTTTCTGTCCCGTGTTTGTTTTAACCTCGGATGAGAATGTAACTGAATTTTGTGATGTTGTGCTTTCTTGCGTACTTTTCACCACACCATCAGCAGTTTTTACAGTGTGCTGTGTTGTAGTTACCGTTGTAGTAGTAACCACATTACTAGTGGTAGTAGTAGTCACTACGTTTCCTGAATTTGCATCATTAGCATTCTAAAAAATAGTAATCTTTTTGTTACCTTATAAACAATGAATACAATTTTTAGTTTAAAGCTACTTATTAAACTGTACAATACATAAATATTAGATATCTTACCACACCAGGTTCAACTTTTATCTTTTTAGCAGGTGGCGAATCTTTAATTACATTGGTGGCTGGTGTTTCTTCAGTACAGTGAGTTGCAGAAGCTACTGCGGATTCTAAATCCTTCCTAATTGCATCTTTAGCTGCTTCGCTTCCTTCTTCCTTCTTCACTTGTGGTAATTGTGCTATAGTTGTACTAATCGACGACTGGTTATTATTCAAAGCACTAGCTTTTCTTAATAACGTAATGAGATCACGTTTTAATCTAGCTTTTTGTAGACATATAGGAGAATAACATGTAGATGTTAAACTCTGAGTCGTAGTCGTAATTTTTCCCGGGGGCGCCGTCATGTTACAATATCGCGAATAGCAACTACCATTTTTGCTAAGCCTCATTATGTTTGCGTACTGAGCTTTTACGTGTTGAATGCGTTTCCCTATTGCATTTAACATTTCTCTTGTTGAAGTGGACATAGGTTTAGGCTGCTTTCCAGTGAGGATACTTTGCAAGGGATTATCTCCCCCGTCTGTATCACTTTCTTCGTTATTTTCTATGTCAACCTCGGAATCTCCATCAGCTTTTTGATTGACTGATTGATTTGATACTTCTTTTGATTTTTCCTGAAATTTAATTATGCATTAAATATTTTACATATCGTCCAATTCACTTGAATTAAAATAAAATCATATGTATTTACAGATTGCAACAATTTCCTTTCTTCCAAAAGCTTCAAATGTGTCCTACGCGCCAGGAAATCATCGATTCTTGTTTTTTTAGCAATTTTTGGATAATGAAGTCTTCCATTAGTAGTTAGTGCTTTAGTAATATCAATTTCTTCGAATTCCTTAATTGGTGTAAAGACTTTCTCAATTTTCATTCCAGCTAAAACTAAAGAAACAGATCTATTTAATATCCTTAATGTAAATAGAAAATGATTAAGCTTTTAATACACATACATGATAAATTCATTTTAGTTTCCTGTTTGATCGCTTGTGAGTCTGTTTTTGTCGAACTTTCTTCTGCTTTTGTGACCGTCTTCGTACTTTCTGTATCATCCACTGTCTCGGTTTTTATGTTTTCTGTTTTTAAATCTTGTGACACTGATGAATTAACCGCATCCTTCGACGAGTCTTCTTCTTTAATCTCTTGTTTGATTTTAATATCTGTGTTATATTCTTCCTTTTTAGTTGGACAATATTCTTTTATTAAGAATTCATACGTAGGAGGATCTAACGCTAATATCTTTAATCCCTCCTGGTCTTTAATTTGTACCATAACTTTTTGAGGACCCGTTCGAAGACCTAATTTTGACATATCAGAAAACCTGTAACGACGACTAGCAGAGACCCACAACCAACCACCTTGTCCATGAACGCGGTATTCTTCTCCCTTCTGTTTCCAGACCTGATGTTTTAAACCTAACGTATATTTAACGAAGTTAAATAAACGATTACGTTCTTCCTCGTCCTCTCTTTCCTTCTTATCTTTCTTATCTTGTCGCTTCTTCTCTTCCCGCTCAAGAGCTGTTACTCTTTGTAACTTGACGTGTCCAAGCTGATCGTGCCATACGCTAGCGAACACAACTGATTTAATACATGCTTGCAATACAATAAGGGCACGGGCAAAATCCCTAGGATTAACACAAGCACCTACTGCTGTGGTCCAAGGTTTACGTAAAAGAGGCCAGTTAGTATGCATAAATGATGCTTGAATGCTACTTTCAAGTTGAAGAATTGTCTGACGGAGCGTGCTCACTAAAAGCGCACGAGTTCCCGTCAGACTTCCCACCCACTTAAATTCAGAAGCTTGTGTAAGCGAGAATTTATGTGATAAATGCCTCTTTTTATCGCGTTCTTCATTACGTTGGGCCTTATTTAAAGCAATAGGATTAGTGCTGTATTGATTCACGTATGATTTAAAAGTATTATCCATTCCCAATTTAAAAAGATGAGTACCAGAAGCTATTTGATGAGCTTTCTGTCTTGTTAATCTAGTACCATCCCCTTCTTCTTTTAAACTTTTATCTAGTTTCTCTAGTTCTTCTTTGGACAGTTGTCCACTGTTACGTTTCTTCAAATCATCCATATTAAACGTTCTAGGTTGTAAAGACCCTGTTTTCGACCTTGTAACAATTGTATGCTTTTTCCCTATAAAACAGAGTAAAATTGTTAATTGTTATATATCATTCTCTATTTAAACATATCTATGTATAACTTACCATCTTTACCAATTTTTGAGATACCCTCTTCTCCTTCTAATGCTTCTTCATCAATTTCTTCAGATGAAGATGATGTACCAGTTTTGGTACTCTTATTTGCTATATCTGTCATATTGGTATCTACACCATCAATTTCTACATTTTCGCCACCAATTTCAGAAGGATTTTCTCTTGAACTGGATTCATCATGCGATTTTGTTTCTTGCTGATTCGTAACATTTGCTAACTGTTCCTCGATAGAATCGGTACCCTCGTGTATTCGGCGTACCATTTCTTCAGCCTCTTGTCTTTGCTTTTCTTTCTTTTCTTCTTCCTCCTTTTCTTGTTTCTCTTGTCGTTCCTTTTGCAATTTTTGTATAAGACCTATATTGTAAAATAACATGGTCTAAGTATTTCCTTTTTGATATATAAAGTATTACAAATATTAGTGAGACTTACCGTTTTCTACCTCTATATATGATTTCTTATTACCCTTGTACTGATTAGTAATTTGTTCTGTAAGTTCCATTTGTCGTACAATCTCATCTTTGTAATCTGATAATTCTCTATAAAGTGCAACTTCCATTTCATTCCGGTCTAAACAAAGCATTACTTCATTTAGTTGCAAAGGTGTACTGTAATACCAAACTTCACCATCTTCACTTTCACTACAATAAACAATCAGCAACAATTATTAATTTAAAAACAATAATCTAACATTTTTTTCATTTATGAATGATGAAATGTATTTACACAAAAACTCTTCTTGCAAGAAACCAATATTTTCTGCCATGTCTGTCAAACCCTAGATGTTCTTGGCGACATAATGAACCATTCTTTTCAACATCAGGTATACAATCTGCAACTCCTGTAACTTTGTGAGCTTTACATGTACTACATTGCCAGTCTTCAGTAGGAACATCAACCAATGGAGGTTCAACACATTCTAAGTGAAATACAGCTGGACAAGTTTCACAACATAATAAATCTCCCAACCGATGACATACTCTACAGTGATCATCATAATGCATATTTCCTAGAATCAGGTAATTATTACATATAAACTATTTTCTTGTTCATAAATGTTTATAGATTTAAGTAAAAATAAATTCATAATATAACTATAACATAATTTCTACTTAATTGAAAGAAACCATTAATAAAATATTTTAACACCTAAAATTCTTTTATAACATTAAAAAACAAAATAAAAATAAAACTGACATTTCAGCATGGACATATAAAATTTTCCTGCTGCTTAAATTCACAACCTATAAATTAGGTATACAATAATAAACAAAATAACATGAAATACCATTTAGTGTACCTTCATGCAGTAAGTCTTCTCTCACTGGGTTCGTGATTAAAAATTGATCTGTCAAAAACTGTAGCACCTTAATTCTATCCTCGATAGAAGTAAAAGGATATTCACAAGTCGATAAAATATGTAAAATATTTTGATCAAAAGACTTGTCACTTTCTACATAAGAACGTAATGCTTCTGGCCAAGTCATAGGATCCACAAAATATAAACTAACATTTACAGAGTCTTTCTGATCAAGAGGGCCAAAATGTGTTTGCTGAGAATCCTCTTCTCTAAGAAGAGCTTTAATAAGCATAATATGTATTTCGGCTAATAAATTGGTTTGATCCTCGCACATAAGCGCAGCGCAAAAGTCTTCAAACCTAAAGGCCGAAAGACGCACCAAAGTACGAAAGTGTCTTAATACTTCGTAAATTGATAAAGATGGCATAACCAGTTCTCTAGGAACTAATAAATCATCTGAAGATTTAGGTAAATTCAGTGGCGGTAATTCTCTGTTCTGAAGCCAAAGCGGTTCTGGACTTGGCGGTCTTTGCTGGCTAAGAAGTGTTTTACGGGGCGTGCCACTAGTATTACTGTAACTAGAGAGAGAAAAGTCACTGTCACTGGAGGGATCAGGTTCTTCTATACTTTCTGATGAATCTAAGTCACTTTGCAGAAGGTCCTCCTCAACCTCGCTCTTTTCACTAGACTCATCACCAAAATCCGAACCATAATGATATTCTGAGTCATTATAGTCGACATTCGGATTGTAACCTCGGCGTTGATACACACCAGAACTCGAATGACCACCTTTACGCGAATGTCTGTCTCTGGCTCCTCGAGATTTTCGAGTTCTTGTGCTCCTTCTGCTTTCTTCGCTCTCGACCGGTGATGTCGGTCTCGAAGGTGTTGGTGTACTTGGCTGGGAATTTGGTGTTTCTGAACCCTTGTTTTGCAAATACTTGGGCTTTTTCATAAGATGATATTGAAACTTTTTGGGCCTTTCCATGACCACCGATTTCGGAGGTCGGCCCCGTCTCTTCGACCCTCTCCCCGTCATTGTCCGTCACGCACTGTCAAAAAAATGCCACTTACTTAACACGTGGTTTGTGGAAACGCGCGCTTGTAAACAAATACAAATGACACCGTAGCAATGAAATGGAACCCATGTTTGTACTCTGATCTTTGCGCCATTTTTCGGCTACGGTCACGTGACCAAACACAATTCTTTCATGATTAACGTTTCGGTACGATCTTGCGTGGCTTCGATCTTTCTGTCGACGAGCAACGATCACTTCCCCGTATCAATAAGAACCCGTTTTACTATCAATAACGACCAAAATAAGTACAGAATCATTCACCGAGAGTGAATATAAGGGGAATTTACAATATCTGATTCTTTAAGAGAGCGCTGCTCCAATTGGTTCATGGAATCGCCGCCATGTCTGGCCTCGAACGCATCTACTCGAAAAGTAGACGAGATCTTCGATAAAATTTTCTTCTTCCCTATCTGTAGCGATCTATGGGCTGACCAGTCCCTCGCGTTTGAATTTCAAAGGAATTCAAACAATCTGGAATGCTGTTTGATCGCTTTTTAATTTCTCACGAAACGTACAGACGATCCAATCGCTTTCACCGTAACTACACAAGATCCTGTCAGATCAACAATAGGTGGCGACATGCGCGGTCGCAAGAACGCGTTTCTAACCACACTTCCGATAAAACGTTTATTCTTTATTTGTTTTCTATTCCTGCTTTTTTAAAATATATTCTATTTTAATTCACTGTACTTTTTGCCGTAAACAAATTGCGTAATTAATTTGTACATTCGATTGACCAAACTCACTGTTACCCGCAAGAGAGAAATGTAACCTTAGTACAAATAAAACTACGATAGAGGACACCACTTTAATTTCAACTTGTATATTGTTTTGTCGGTATACATTTTTTTAGTTTGAACTATCATAGCAACTAAAATGAACAATATTAAATATAAAATAAAAATTTATCGTACCTTCGGCATACAACTTATTTAATATCAAAAGTCAATTAACTGAAAAGAAATAAACGATGAACGCGACATCTTTGTAATCAAAACTAAAATTCTGTCAAATTTAAATACAAATATCTGATGCGTACTGTAAAATTAAAATATACTTTGAAATGAAATATTTTATGAAACACAATATTCGAGGAAAATTAATTCTTTTGATTTATTTATAATACAAAGAATACTATCAAAGTAATTGATTAACAGATGAATATACAACTACGTTCTATTAATCTGAATAATGATGAAATTTAGACGGCACAACAAAATTAGAATTAAAATTCAATTTGTAACAATAAATTTCTAAAATAATTTACAAATATTAGCTGCATTCTAACAATGCATAGTTTCTTATGTAAATGAAATAACGATCTAATTCTAATTAATCATTGAAACAATAACATAAGCGTATTTTTGCAAAGTGTTACACACAAAATCGCGTGCAAAACACACTGTCAGAAGTGACAAAAGATTCTCGTATGACGTACTTTCATTACAAATTACGATGCCATCTTTGAAACGGAAGCACCATCGCAAAAGCACAACAGAGTCGAAGGAAGGAGGGGGTGAAAGAAAAATGGCCGCTTAGCGAAAATCGAGAAATACGAAAAAGCGAACGGGTGTGATGATCGAAAGTGAATACGAGTTGACAGATTTTTTTTACGAATAAACTGACGAATAACGAACGAAATGCGAAACGAAATGACAATGTACACGTTGAAACCGATTGTTTCTCTTCCACAAACATTGCATCGTACAAAAACGATGTACGAAATGCAAAATATTCATGAAGAACGATCAAAAGACGACCATACGGAAGCCGAGAACAAGATCGTGCCTGATATCACTGAGCAGGTTATCAACTTTTTAAAGGTTTTCATCATTTCTGTTATCCTGCCGACGTGAAAAAACATTATCTAGTTAACTAGAATCGGTGGTTTACTCACGCGTTTGCTAAGCATGGTAGCTACGAGTCTTTCTTCTGTCTCAAGCTTGTTGTGCATGACTCCTCCCAAAATTTCCACAAGCACTAATCACGATCGACCGGGAATATGGTTCTACGGGCTTGATCGATGCTTGCCCCTCCAATTTTTCATCTAACAGGACATTACGCGACTATAATACGTGAAAAATCCAGCTTGCTCGAAGGATAACCGAGAACGCGCCGATAATTATTATAGAAGAAGGGCAAGCTTACTAAATTAGAACTGCACTGAAAGCTACAAAGTACAGTTGTATAACCAAACACACATAAAACCTAACCCAGTAAAAGTTATAGCTGCTTACTGATATTAATCAACAGTGTTATTGGTGAACTGTCAAGTTGTAATGTGTAGTGTTATTTTTTTAAGATTTTTTTTTCCTAATACAGAATTGACAATGGATCTATTACATATTAAATGTTAACATTTTCTAATTTAAATAAAGGTGTATCATACAAAATATATTGTCATAAACATTGTAGTACACTGTAAGATCTTGATTGAAAGCGACTGGTAGTTGTAATGTAAGATGATTTAAGGACATTTTGTATAAAAGTATATGTATATTATGTCATAATGTAGTTTTTGTAAAATAAGGAGACAGGTATCATCTTAATGCGAAATAATTTATAGTTTGTCTAATAAGATACATATTCAAGTAGACTATTACTTGTTACAGGAATATTATTAAATGTAATTTAAAAAGGTATTTTATTTCAGAGTCCATTACCAGAATATACTGCATTGGAAGTTAGGCAAGAAAAAATATTAACACAACTTGCAGAACTTAAACGACAAGTATCAGCTCTTAGCGACTTCTTAAAACAGACAAATGAAGTTACAGCAGCTGATAACAGTCATAAAGCTCAGGTAAGATTACCATGGTACAATATTATATTTTTCAAAGTTGAAGGTTTGAATTAAAATAATTATTTATTACTTATTTTTATAGGACTCAGTTAATGCAAATCTTATTATTAATGTAAATCCAAACAGGCCACCTTATTTTATATTGGCATTACAAAAATTATGGACAGATACCAATATTAAAGTACAAACTTATACTCATTCAAGTGTTAATAAGGGTGGACTCATAACTCATCAATTAAATACAAGTTCTTCCAAAAAGAATGTCATTGATTTATCATTGATTTGGAAAGATGGTAAAGTAAATTCATATTTGTAAGAATTCTTAAATAGTAAGAAATGTATTTTTATAAATGTTTTGTTTTCAGTCGAGGATCTTGAACTTATACTAGGCTTACGTGGTTATCATATAACTGGAGAAATCAATTTTTTAAGATATTTAAGTAGATTATTAAATTCGCATAATTATGAAAATTCTGTTTGTCCAGAAAAAGTAAATACAATTGATTTGATATTAGACTTGTGTTATTGTTTACATTTTGAAGAATCATTGAAAAAGAAACAAGAAATACTCTCATTGATAGCTGATAAGTTAGATGCAAATTGGTTTGATAACAAAACCCCTGATATAGCAGATGTTGCTGCATGGTGTACAATTAAGCAAAGTTTTCCAAAGAAATATCCATCTAAACTAAACAGGTGGTTTGAAACATGTGAGAAACTTTTTGTATAAATTAAACTTTCTTATTAAAACATATTTAATATCTGTATGAAGTTTCATTTTTTAAAAAAGTGTTTTAAATCCTAACCACTCTCAATTAAATTTATAAAAACATATTGCCAATAAAATTGTGTACATATGATTTAATTTCAAATGTACATTGAGTAGACGTGTTATTATTATATAAAAATTTTGACAGAGGTGATTTACATGTAATTTTGAACTGAAGTATTTTATTGGCAGTGTTGTAAAAATAATTCAATTCTACATTTTTGAGAATATAAAAGAATATTTATGACACATGATGGTAATGATCAATGACTGACATTAACAAACAATAAAGTTAATTTTAATTAAAAGGAATCAAACTAGAAAGCAAGTTTTGTGGTGCAATGAACAAAATTTTAGATACAAGAAGCAGATATTTAATAAATAACTTGCTCTCTAGTTCATGATGATGATGATAATGATAATGATACATAATTATGATTTTTAAATAGTAACTGATGTTACAGCTGTATCTGAAATCAATAATAGATATTTATCGCTCGTATTTTACCAACAAATTATACTAAGTAATTATTCTATCGAATATGATAGAATAATTATAGCTGCCATCACTTTAAATTTCTAGTTGTTTTCGTTTCATTTTATTTTAATTCACATTTGTAATAATAAATTTATAAATTTTAGCATATATTGTCAAAAAATTAGTTTTACATTCGTTACAACTTTTCGTCATTTCGTTTCTTCACCGTAAAATTAATGCTAGAAACTGGGAAACATTTCAAATATGTATTAATATCAGTCTGAAATGTTTTTACATTTAAAATACTTTTCGTATGAAAGAATAATTACATTAAATAAATGCTTTATGGTAAAAAAATGTACTTTTCTAAATCGGATAAACCTCTATATGATAGTAGTTTGCAATACTGTAAATATAGTATATACTACAGATGAATTAATGATATTAAAAATTAAACAAGTTTCATAAATTCCTTATATGCAAATGTCAATGTATTAAAGTCAAATTGCTCGTTTCATAATTCCAGACAAGAATCTATTTAAATGATAAGTATCTAAAGAAGATAAATACATATCTCTATGCACTATAGATTATTCGGCTTAAATTTTTACCTAATGTTGCCTAAGCTGTGCACTAAATGTACAAGTGTCATACTAATATGTTACTACTATTTTGTATTTAATTCCTAGAAGATTTATGTACATCATACAGTATAATATTAAAAACAAATTTACTTATCGATAGAAATGCACGCAGTCGCATTTTATATAAACAGTTACTATGTACTGTTTATTCGGTATTGTAATATTATCAAACTTAGGCATCTTCAATTTATGAAACTTATCAAAAATTGATATGATAGGCCTGATTGTAAAGTGCTTTTACATCTAAGTTGACATTTTATAATTTAGAACTTTGTTTTGTAATATACATATTCGAAAGTTACAATAAAAAATGTGGTAAACACCTTTTCATTCGGGTTGTAACATTCATGTAAGTGATAATACAATCAGTTCGATTTGTGAAATATGTATATCATAAGTTCTAAACAGAATATGATATTCGTTTTCATATTACTGTGGTATTAAAATATTAATTTGTTTCTAATGTTAACGTTTATGTAGTTGTTTCTGGCAGTTTTCGTTACTGTATTATTGTTTATTATTAACAATATTATGCTACTAAATTGTTAATCTATCATGTTGACAGATTATTTTGAATAGGATATCCTTCTTACAGTTAAAAAAAATGCATAAGCATTGCATTTTTCGAGATCCATGCAATATTTTGTTTCAGCTTTACTTAATAAAAGTAAAAAATATTCATTATACACATCATGACCTTATCTAAAATTATAAATAATATGTATCTCAATATATCACAATATGACGGTGCCAGAAGCATATTAAAATTACTATACGAAGTATCTGCGTGCGTGAAACACTTGTAAATATGTGTTTCAACGTAAGTCTTTAACTCTGGTACATCTTTGTGTACTTTTAATGCCGAGCTATTAAAATCCTAACTACTCTATGAAATTGATCAAAATTTTAACAACCAGTCTCTTCTTGTATACGTCTAGTGATTTAACAAATTTTTCTCCTAAATTATTAATTCGTTCATATAATTTCAAATTCAATAACGATTATGAATGTCATTACGTTGAATCGGCACCCTTATTCATTGAACAGAACTTTTCTTACTATATTATGAACAACTTATACAAATGACGAGAAGCCAGGTAAAGGTGCCCTCGACCTTGCCATATTGTTCATAATAATTTGACCTCCATTTAAACTAACAACCGCACTACCTTCAGGTTCAGAATCAGTATACGATGAATAATTCCTAACTGGTTTTTGACGCTTCCATGACTGTCTTAAGGAATCGTTGACGTTAGCGTAATGATTTACAAAGGAATGTGGATCTGATTGTACACTTTCATTTTCACTTTCAGATCCCTGTAACATAAAACAAGAAATACAATTTTTTTTACGCATTAAATGTATCTTAAGTTTTAGAACAAAAATATTTACCTGTGAATCTGTTGAACTAATTTCAGAAGGTTTTTCCGTAACGCTACTATCATCAGGATTTTCATCATATCCTTTAAGACTTTCTTCATCGCTATGATATGCAACCGAGGCTGGTGAAGGTCTGGGAGGCGATTTGCCTAACATTGTAGGAGGTGGAGGATGCATCGATTTTCTTGCTAAAGTATTTCTTTTACCCAAGGTACCACAGGCACTTGCCATGTTGATAGCACCACCACCTCCTTGTCTTGATCTATAGAGTTCTAAATCAGATTCCTGTCTATCATCTGTATCCATTGCCATAGACTCTTCAAGTGTCTTTTGTGCTTCTTCTAAAACAGTAATTTCTTCGTTATGTATAAATATACAAGTTATATTATTTTAATTATATATGCAGCAACTTACGTTTATACTTGTAACTTTTACTCTTCACACATAGCACCGCTATGACCATTATAATGATTATAATCGAAGTAGCAGCTAAAGTAACCATAAACCAAGTTTGTCTATAGAATGGTTTATGTTGTAAATATGCATATTCCAGATACAACTTTGAGGGAGTTAGTATCTAAAATACATACATTGTTAATATTATATGCATACAGTACTTAGAATTTTATTACTTACCGTTTCTGTGGAGTATGCAGGATAACTGATTCCATAGCGATTGTATGATATTACCCTGAATAGATATGATGTGGATGGAAGTAAATTTTGATAGGATACAGAATACTCTGTCAGTGGACCATTACTACTGCGTACTATTGTCTGCCAACGACTGTCATCTATAATTACAAATAATGGTATTTAAGTTTCATGAAAATTTTTATATACATGTGACAACTTCTGCAGGTTTTCTTATAATTATTATTAATATAAACAAAACGATACACTGTTTCTTCTTTTAACAAAATATATTTTATATCAGACTTCACTTGTGTCTGTTACGTGAGTCAATGTTTTGTTGATTCTTTCAATGTTGTGAAATTATCAATGAAATTAAATCGAAAACTTGCGAAGTTACGTTATAGTTCTATATTACATGTTTTAAGGGCATCGATGAAATATTAGATCAAGGAATTGGAAAGTTAAGATTGTAGGAATACTGTTATCTAATAAAAGTCAAACTTCAGCTAGTCATTTATCTTAATAATTTATAGCAGCATTCAAAGTTAAGATTTTTTTATATATATTTCTAACTGAATTCATGGAAAATGTCATGCTATGACATCATCATGCAATCAACAGTACAAATACCACTAAAAAAAGTACCACAGGTTATTACAAAGAGGAAGCCATCATATTTTAACACTAACAAATCATATTTAACTGTTAAGACCATCTAATATAATAACTGATGTTTACGTGCACTAACACTTACAATGCTGCCATTCTTCCATTGCTATATGATTACAAAAAAGGTAATATTAGTAATGAAAACAGTACTGTTTTGTAACTTTATATTAATGATATAAAATTGGTATGAAATGATATGAAATTAATCTCTTTTATTCATATGAGCATGTACTCCTTTCTTGTTTTCTCTTTACGATCTTCAAAGACATGATTTTAAATTTGAACTACCAATTATCAATAATATTCAAATATTTACCTTTTCGACGCGTTTCAATGTAATATCCAAGGATAGGTCCTTTTCCAGAAGCTCCATTAGTCCACTGTAATTCAACACTGGATACAGTCTTAGTAACAGCAAGATTGCTGGGTGCCATCGGCGAACCCTCTTGTGGACCCGTTGTGACATTTCCTGATATAGGTGGTCCAAAATCGATAGTTTGTGCTCGAACCATAAAAGTATAAGTTTCTTCCTCTTCTAAAGGTTGAATTAATAAGCTCGTTTCTGTTACTTTCTGTTTCACTTGCTTACTAAATCCTTTAATAAAATAAAACATTATTCACGATCAATTCACAATACTTAAAACAAGGATGAGAATTTTTAATATCGAGAAACGTACGATCATTTTGTTCTGCCGTTTCATAAGTAACAATATAGCCCACTATTTGGCCATTTCGTAATTTCGGCGCTTCCCAAGAGACACGAAGACTAGTCATTGTAATTTCAGTGAATTGTAAATTATATGGGGGTCCAGGAATATCCTGAAAAATTCAATACAAGTTATCAAATAAATCGAAGCTATAAATTAACTTTAATCAACGTTAAACTAACTTCTTTTGTTCGAACAGTAATCGGTGGAGTTCGTGGGCCATCCCCAGCAGGATTAAATGCCAACACTTGAATGCGATACTCCGTATATTTATCTAGAAATACTAAACTATGCGTTAAGTAAGATGCTGGTACAACTTCTATTTCTTCTTCTTGTTTGTTTTCCAGCTCTTGTGGAGAATCAGTAACTAAATAGAAAATCTGAAACAGAAACATAAAGATATATTTTTTAAACTTAGTCGAAATAGCAAGCACATGTATATAAGTATAATAATACTTTATATCCTAATAAGTCTCCATTTTGCATGTTGGCTTGGGGTGGTTTCCAGCGTAACTGAACTTCAGTAGAAGAAATCGGTTCTGCTTTCAAATGTTGTGGTTCTCCTGTAGGAACTGCTTCTCCCACGTACACAGTTACCGGAGGACTTGATGGACCTTCCCCTTCAGAATTGAAAGGTAATACTACTACCTCGTAATACCTATCTTCCGTTAAATCGCTCAAAACAATTTTTGCAGCCTACAATTAAAGCAGAAATTAATAAATCACTTCAGATTATATTTACTTATTTATGTTTAAATTAGTTACTTTTATCCCCAATATTTCTTCTTTCGGAGTGTCCTGAAGAGCCGTTGGGAAATCAGAAACTGGCTGGTAAATAACGCGATAACCACCAGTTTCATGATCTCCACTCCAATATACTTCATCTATTGGATTCCAATGAACCTCTATACTTGATGTTGTTATTGGAACAACTTTCAATCCAGTAACACCCTTAGAAGGTGCTGTAAATTGATATCAGAACAAATTATATCTTCATTAAATAAATTCCGTCTAAAGCAGAATCTTTACATACCTGCTGGTAAAGTTTGGACTTGTACAGATTCCGTGCTCCAAGTTGAAGGACCTATATCGTTAGTGGCTTGTATCCGAAACTGATAAAGTGTGAACGGTTTCAAATTATTTGCTGTATAAGACGTCAAAGTCGGTTCTACCCTTTCGGGGATCGTTTGAAATGGTCCAGAATTTTCGGATTGTTGTACTGTGTAATAACTATAAAAGATGATACAAAATAATATACATGATCAAATGTGTATCAAATTATACAAATTTTGGTCAAATATGTACCGTAGTGGGGCAAATCCATCACGACCAGGTGTCCAGCTAAATGTTATCTGTCTACTTTGTACTTGTGATCTGCTCACTTGTGGCATTGATGGTGCTTGAGGACGTTCCCTGTTATTTGTAGTGAAAACGATAGCGTATGCTGTTTTACCCCAACCTAATCTCGTTTGTGCAGTTACCGAAAACATGTAATACTTTTCTGGTTCTAATCCAGTTGCTCTGAAAAAGTTTGAAGATATAGATTTCACATAGATTTTCAAAAAACATATGTTGTCATAAAAATGTCTATAACCCTCATACCTAAAAGTTCTATCGGATGCAGGAAATTCCTTAGAAAACTGATGATCCTGACTGTTATTTAAATGAAACATTACTTTGTAAGCAAGGATCTCGCCATTAGGATCCTCTGGCGTATCCCAAATAATGCGGGCAGTGGTAAAGCTTACATCAGGAAACGACACATTTGACGGAGGTCCAGGAGCTAAAATATTTTTTATTTAATTAATTGATTTCATAGAAAGATGTTTAAAATTGTAATAAAAAAAGTACCATCTTCAAATGTTTGTACTCTAACTGGTGGTGTACTTAAGGTTCCATCACCAAGCCTCGTATAAGCTAGAACTTGTACATGGTACTGAACAAATTTTCGAAGTTCTGTTAAAGTTGTCGTAAAAGTAGTATTGCTGGGAATGTTCTTGTATTGGAATGCTGATCTAGCATTAGAGCCATAGTAAACTTTAAATCCTTCTATCTGACCATTCTGATGTTCTATAGGAACATCACCCCATCTCACTAATATTGTCGTAGAAGAAGTCGCATTGGCTTCTACGTTAACAGGTCCCATCGAGGGAACTGGATAAAAATAAAGATGTATTAGCAATAACCAATAGGTTCATTAAATTATTCTTTCGTCAGATTTACCTGCTTCACGAGTTCTTTCGATAGCTTTAGGACTTAATGTAGATGATCCGACATCGTTAAATGCTTGCATCACAACTTCGTACAGAGCATACTCTTCCACATTTTCTAAAATGTAAGAATTCGCTGTGTGGTCCTCGATTGTTATGCTTTTCGACGTATTTGTACGAACTTCGGTATAAGTAACATTATATCCTCTCGGATTACCGTACCATTCAACTTGCTGTAAGGGCTGCAAAATAAATACATTTCAGGATTCCGAATTATTAAAAATATATATTCTTTGTCTTTCCATATAAAATGAAAGTGAAAACTTACAATCCACCTGACACGTAATTCCGTAGCACTCATTGCGCGAACTGTAACATTTCTAGGAGGATGTGACGGTGGTGCTTGAATCGTTTGAAATTCTTTCGTAGGCTCGGAAGGTTGAGAAGCACCAACAACGTTATTAGCGATTAATCGTAGTTTGTATTGCATAAAAGGAATTAGGCCACCTACAGTGATTGTACTAGCATCAGGATCTGAGACTTCGTATATGTTGTACCAAGTTGTATTCCGGGTAGTTTGTGCTTGCACTGTCCATTTTGTTATAGATGAATTACCATCGAACCCAGGTGTAAATTGAAGAACGACAGAGAATGCATCTATATTTGACAGTGCTAGTTTAGTCGGTGGTTCAGGAAGAACAGGCTCGACACCCGATTGAATGACGGCTACTTTTGGTTTCCCGGGACCAATCGAAGTCCAAGCGACGACTTCGAATTTATAATGTGTCATTGCTTGCAAGTGTTCAATTTTTGCTAATAAATCGTTAGCTGTAAAGTTTTCAACTCTTAAAGAATCTGGTACATCTTTGATCATATATTTCAATTGATAAAGGGTGAGGATGCCGTTGATTTCTTTTGGCGGTTTCCATTTAACGGTAAGGGCACGATCACTTATATCCTCGAATTGTAAATTTTCTACTTGTTCAGGTACATCTTCGAGTGTACGAATTTGAACGGGGGAACTTCTTTCACCGTCACCGGGATCGGTGAAGCATAACACGGTTATATTGTACAATGTATATTTCCTTAAACCAGTCATAATGGCACTTTGTTCCGCAAGAGGATCAAATAGGCTAGGTGGCACACTCATTGACTTGTATTCGTTTGCTTCTGTAAAGTTAGAGCCGATCCAAGCTTGCAATTTGTAACCTTGATTAATTCCGTTAATTTTTTGTGGATTCGGAGGTTTCCACCACACTTTAATTGCCGTAGAATTTACAGCCTTTGCTCTCACATTAGTTGGTGGAGCTTCTGGTACTCCTTCTTTAGTTTTAATCTTCAAACCCTCGGTGAATACTCCCACCCCTTTATCGTTATATGCTGCTATTTGTACAATGTAATCTTTCCACGTAATTAAGTCGGTAATAAGATAATTTCTTTGTGCTTCGTTGGTTATATTCTGTATCGTCCACGGACTGTCATTGTAACCGTACAACCTATACCTCAACACGTATCCTAAAATATGGCCGTTTCGATATTCTTCCAATGGTAGTTGCCACTGTGTTATTATTTCTGACGAGGATCGAGCGGAACCAACAAATCCAACAGGTGGTCCACTCGGGGCTGAAACGACATTCATCGATAAGTCAAATTCTTATTGCATCTTTGGTGGTGTTTTTAGTACTTACGTTCTTGAGGCAGAGCCACTACGTTACTTGGATCTGAAGGAGGTCCCTCACCGACACTATTTTCCGCACTTACTCGAAACTGATATGCAGCCGCTGCTTTCAAATTGTTCAGTAATACCCAACGGCTTTGTGCCGAAACATTATCACACTCGGTGATCCAATTTAGCGCTGAATCGGGTATGGGTCCTATGCAGATAGAATTATGGGTGGTTCTCTTTTACCCAAATATAATTTAAGCACATTAACTTACCGAGATCGGAGACCTCTCGCCTCTGAACTATAAATTTCTTCGTTGGACTATTTCCGTCGAAACCTGGTACCCAACTGACATTTATAGTACGAGGAGAAATCCGTTCAACTCGATCTGCCATGACATTTATTGGCGCGAACGGTAATTCAATTACACTAAGACGAGCTGATCGAGTCTCGTTTCCTCCCGGAGAAACCACGGAACACATATATTCGCCCACATCGGAAGCCCGGACAGCAACTATTTCCAATGTCCCATCGCTACGCATCTTTACTCTTTGACTGGCTTGCGTATTTATGACTCTAAAGAAGCGAATGTTTATTAGACAATGAATGTGCACTGAGTTAATCTAGTAATACGTACTGTGAATTGTGAAACCAAGCTATATCATATAAAACGCTTGGATCGTTGGAAACTTTGCATTGTAATTCCGCAGTGTATCCGAGGAGAACCGAAGTATCAACAGGTGGTTGAACAATTTGTGTTCGAACTGAAATACGTAAAATACTTGTAATTTTTGTTGCGTGTTTATTACACAGGCGCAAGTATGCAACAAATTTTACAAAATTCTTTCGTAGCTTATACAAAATTAACTCTGAATCTATTAATTACAAATGAGTTAATACGTCATTCAAGTAGGATGCACATAATATAGTATAGAAGTTATGACAATGACTATGCACAGTTTACCTAAAACAGTAAGGTATGCAGAACCGTTTACAGAACCAGCTTCATTAGCTCGAATGCATGTATATTTTCCTGCATCGTTTGGTTTCACAGCGGCAATTAAAAGATCACCGTTATCCAGGACCTGTACTCTTCCAGCGATTTCCACAGGGATTGTATCTATTGATGGATTAAAGTCATTACTTCATAATTCACGTAATAGACCTATTCATAATTCCACATTATTCACCATTATAAATCCACGTGGTATTAGGTATTGGAGCCGCTACAGCGTTACACGATAATGTTGCGTCTTTTCCATCTAATATAGTAAGATTCTGTGGACCATTTTCCATAATTGGTCCAGATGCTGGAAACAACGCAAACATCTTATTATATTATTTATCGACAGCGAAAATTGGTCACATGCACGCAAAATAAAGAAAGGCAGAAACAATTGGACACAAAAAGTAAAATTTTCCCAGTTCAGCATTTTCCAATATGATTTATCTACTTTTTCAAATATGTTGGACTGTTTATAATGAAACATGTATCATAGGATAAAATGTTAATAAATGTATAATGGAAAATCCTGAATTAACCCAGAGGAGACTTTTATTTGCAATAATCAATGTTCTAACACTAAAACTTCATAACTTGTACTAAAAGGATCATGTTACATATACTCAATAGCACAACTACAAATTTTATTCCTAATCTAACAGTACTTGTAAGTAAGAACGTGCTAATCACGCTGTATTTATTTTTGCTGTATCTTATGTACGTGCAAAAATTCAAAATAATACAAAATCTGTAATGCTGCTTAACATGGATATTTCTGTTTGTAAATCACAAGTGAAGTGTTCTTTATTTTAAGAAATATTATTCTACTCGTGTTAAGTTTAATTACTCGACATTGAATATTTTACATTTTTTGGAACAATGTGTTTTCAACATAAGGGAATCGTCGTGCTTTGTGGATGTATTCACTAATAACTACCAGAAAAAGAAAACACGTTTAGCTGGTAAAAGCAAACATTGTGATGTGATATGCATTCTTCAAGCATGTGCCTAGGATAATTTAAAAAACAAAGTAGGTGGGTATTTCGTGGCCACGTAGAATCTTACTGTCTGGATACTGAGAGAACATAAAACGGCGATCAGATTGGCGAACTCTGACTACATTGTAGCCAGCTGCCCAGCGGACAACTCTGTTTTTCACTCTGCTTTCTAATCCTTCTGGCCCACAAAAAATATGTCATTTGTAATGAGTAGAAATAAACACTGATTAATAAAAAAGAAAAAGGAAATAAAAGAAAGATTGATTACAATTTTTTTAGAAACTCAGTAAGCTATATACTAACTTTTAGCTTTTAACCAAGTGTAACTGGATGCTTCGCCAACTTCATTCGCAGCAAGACATTGAAACATTCCTGAATCATCCATAGTCAATTTTTTGATTGTCAGTGAACCATCTTCTTCCATTGCATACCTACAAGCAAATTGAAATATATATCTTGCTTTTAACGTACTGTTACATATTACTGTTACATATACTGTTAAGTATTTATATAGATTCTAATCAGAATTGTCCTCTTGTTAATTGTTCTTAAAATCATACCTAGATCCAAGAAGATGGTCAACAGGCTCAGCATTGCGGAACCAGCTGATGTTAGGAGGAGGAACACCAACAGCATCGCATGGCAGTGTTACAGTTGATCCATAGTCACTTAAAGTCTCTCTTTTTAATTCTGTTATAAATGCTGGTTTTTCTAAACAATGGATAATAAAAATTTCATGAGTATCACTTTATTGAAAGTATCAATACATCTAAATACTCATGAGCTTAGTCATTGCAACAGTTGATCATTGATTTTATAATGTACTCTAATTATTTCTACATGGTATAAAGAATGATCTAAAAGTTATTAGATCAAAACTTCAGAAATATTCTTACCATACACGACAACTTTGGCACTCGCATTAACCGTAGGGTAACCACCGCTCCTTAGATCCACGTGGCAAGAATATACGCCAGTATAAGTTATATTTGCCGACATCAATGCTAAAGTTCTGTTCCACGAGTCGTTAAAGCTATAAGATATTCTGGAGTTCTCGATAGGAATCCCATCCTTCGTCCATAAAGTTCGTAACTCGTGAAGCGACCTAAAATTATGGGAATATGCTTCAGATATTCTCCTAATTTTTTACATTCAGACACATATTTCTTTTTGCAATGACTGTCATTTTTATACAAGCACTAATTTTTACAATACCACACTCTTCTACATTGACTTGTTAACGCAATAATTTTTAGCATTTGTATAATATACTTGTCTGGGTTAATACTTATTAAGTTAGTTTCTCTTAACTACTAACGGTGTCAGTGTTCCATAACTGGCATGACCAAGTGTTTTCTGAGAAATTAGAAGTTTCTAAATGTCTAATATAAGGTACATTGAGTATAATCAGATTATGCTAGTATATCCAGTTATGCCAATAATTTTCATTTAATACTGGTCTTATTTTATAATAACACTATTAACACAATTATTTTCCTTCAAGCACTGGTAAAAATTACCTAGCATTTGCTATACAATGTATATAAGTAACATCTTGATCCTTGATGATCTGTGTGTCCTGTGGTTTCACTATGATAGCAGGTGCCACATCAGCATTCGCATCCCCTGTAACTTGTAGTTTGAAGAATGGACTGTTCTCCTCTTTGCCTAATTGCGTGTTGATGGCTCTTGCTCTGTTGGACATATAAACATCTAAGAATCTTATTCAAAAACAAAAAAAGCACCTCGGTTCTGCTTTCAACTCTCATTACCAAGTGAATAAACAGGTGCTAAGACGATAGAAGTTAACCAGATAATTGAATACAAACCTGTACAGGCCCTGATCGCTCTCAGATGCGTTCAAGATAAGCAACGTGTGATGAACGGATGCATACTTTATGCCGTATAACAACGAACCATCGGATGCGAACCATGTAACGTCAGGTGCAGGATGACTTTCTATCGGCGGTAATGTTAAAACAGCAGCGCTACCCGATTTTACGCTTACTATCCTTTCTGTGAGGTCCTCGAACACCCCCATATCTAAAGATAATATTACAGGGTTACTTTCGTGTGCACCTGAGTACACCAGAATACGGTCGAAATACTTGGAGGGTCTTATGTAACGGTTACAGGTGGTCCAGAAAGTAGGCATAAAAGAATTTTTGTAGTAATATCAATATAATGATACAAAGACAGTCTCTAGAATAATTAAAATTAGATACTTTAAAGGATTAATAAAAATTGTTAAGCTACTAAGATTTACATGAAATTGAGAAGTGTATTCGGTATTTCATTTCAGTAGAGTTTAAGACCACCTCCAACAGTATTTGAGCAGTATAAAAATTCGTGATACGTACAGGCTACCGCAAATGTAATTCTTTCACTAAATATAGATCCTACATCGTTCGTGGCGACACAGTGATACACTCCTGCGTCTTCTCTGCGTGTACTTTGTATTCGGAAATAAGGTTCCGAAGTAAGCTCGTTGCTGAGAGGCACTCCATCCTTGAACCACTTGTATTTTGGCTGAGGATATCCTGGGAATAGAATGTATATTCAAACCACGTAAACAAGTCGTCTCTTCTTAAAACGTAGGAAGTAAAACGCTGAAATTATTTCAGATTTCGTACAAGAATTTTACATCTTTTAAAAATAAGGTTCCAGAGCTACGATTTGCAATGTGTCTTTAGAAAATTATCACGTTTGCAACTCTTCACCGACGATTTTGGGAGGTGTTAATTTCGTTCATACTATAGGCATTTGTTGTTTGGTCAAGACGTATATGCACTATACAGAGACCTAATACTATTAGTACAGGGTCATACTATCGTGTTACGGCACCAGGCAGGGACTGTAAGGCTTCATCTGGTCACCGTCTCATCCGGCTGTTACTCGATATTGCATGAGAACAATGGAATATTAAAAAGACGAAAATTTGGCAATCACCGTAATTCAAAATCTTATTAAATGTCCAGTGAAAAGTAACTCCATTTCATTTCTAGATATGGAACTATAAATTAGGAATACATTTACAAGTACGACAGAAAAGTGTTTTATGTATATAAAGATTAATAAAAGGTGCAGAATTAAAATCAACACGAAACTCCATTCAAGCACTTTCGATCGATATAAAAATGAAATAAAATTGAAGAGGAGGTTCTTTAATCAGTTTAAAATGATAGCTTCCGGGTCAGATCTCTTCAGTTGGGTACTCACCTCTCGCTTGACACTGCAGAAATTTCGTTCGATTTTCGCTAAGAATATTGCCGCTACTGGAAGGCTGAGTGGTGAAGCGCGGTTCCTGGAGGGTCTCTGCAAAAAGACCAAAAAAATCCTCGATACAGCGTTCAATTACGCTACTAAATTCCGGAGGAGCTATCCGGTAGCTTATATCGATTAAAATTACTATTATCGCTTGCAGAGGAAAGAAATTAAAATCAAACAAAACGGCGTACGATTTAATCGTTCAACATATACAAAGTGTGCTTTTAATAATAAATTACGATAGGATCATGGCCGGAGGTTAAACGATGGCTATTCATACGGAGACTTAACAAAAGAACAATCGAGGGAAACGCGTTAAAATTTCGAGCTGAACCGATGAGAAAGTCCATCGGGTTCGCCCCCATCTTAAAAATCATCAGACCATGGCAGAAAAGAGGGTGCACGTGTCGGTTTACGTCCATGTGACTCGGCTCTACGGCATCCGGCTGTTCGCATTCTTTTCTCTTCTCCTCTTCATCCTTTTGGTACACCGTAAATTACACGCGCCTCAACCTGATGACTCAGTCGTTGCACGGAATTCGAGCATAATAACCGGGCACACTATAAAATATAACTTTATAGATAGTGCCTTAGAAGGGGTTGGAATTTGCTCGCAATAACAGTGGCTTACGAGAACCAAAGATGGAGGCAGTTAGGGCACAAGTTTTAATCTGCACAGCACTTGCATCTCTAACAATAATCCGGAATTAAGTATCGCGGAGATAAGCATTATAAGTACTATTATTTTCGTATTACTATTATTATATGTCTGTGACTGTAACGTGTGGTAGATACCGATGGTTTGCGGAACATTTTTCGGTTTCACTGCAAGAACCATTTTTGTGTAATAGTGTACATATCTAGTATAATCTAAAACATAACTTGTGTATATAATAAGATGTATTGTTATATAAACATTATTCCTTGTTAAAACAAAAATGTTTTTTAAACGAAAAGAATTATCGAACCATATATGTTATACATATACATATGTTATATACAGAGTGTCTCACAACTCGAAGGTCCCTGATATGGGGAATAACTGATGTGATTCTGGATAAAATTTCCCTTTGCAAAAATGAGGTTTGAAGCTTATATATGTTATGTATGTTACATATGTTAAATATGTCATATGTGTTACATATGTTAAATGTATGTCATATATGTTACATATGTTAAACATGTCATATATGTTACATATGTTAAACATGTCATATATGTTACATATGATAAACATGTCATATATGTTACATATGTTAAACATGTCATATATGTTACATTTGTTAAACATGTCATATATGTTACATATGTTAAACATGTCATATATGTTACATATGTTAAACATGTCATATATGTTACATATGTTAAACATGTCATATATGTTACATATGTTAAACATGTCATATATGTTACATATGTTAAACATGTCATATATGTTACATGTGTTAAACATGTCATATATGTTACATATGTTAAATATGTCATATATATTATAATATATTTAATATGTCGTATATGTTACATATGTCAAATATGCCATATGTTATATATATTTTACACATACATATACGTACTCCATACTTGATATTATTTCTCATAACCAACATATTTCGCAACTAATATAAAAACGAATTAAAGTAGCGAAAGAAACATTGAATCTATTAAACGCATCGTGGGAAAAAGAAGCGAAAGTGCAATTACGCCCCCGCAAATGTGTGTCTTTTCAAACGAATGTATGTTTATGAAGGCTGAGATGTATCATAGTCATCGTAGCGTAAGCTGACGAGACTGATTACACAGCCAAGAAAAAGAAGAAATTGTTAAGCATGCACGATGGTCTAGGACGGTGCTTGAAAAATAATGGTTGGTTATTTTTTCTTGCCTTTCAACGAGACAGTCTGTGAAACACTGTGATTAAGAAAATTATAACCGGGACAGGCATCGATTATTGTTTCAGCGGTCGTTACAATTTATCGATTCACAGCCCTCCCTCGTTACGGGATCTTGTTCAACGAGAAGACGGTTTCTTTCATCGTGGACTCTCTCGAGCGTGTCTTTTCAACTCGACGATTTCTCTTGAAAATTTCACCGATTGATATTCGTACATTTAGAAAGAAATTTGGAGAAATTCGATATTGAAACTTAATTTAGAAGCGTGCTTAAGAGAGTCAAAAGACTTTCTTGGAAGAAGAAATTAATTTAACACGTGACTTCTTCTAAAATGGAAGCTGAAGTCAACAGACATATTCTAAAGGATAAAAGCTTTGTTCCACGTCATTAACCTGACCCGATTCAATTTCCAATCCGATTTTCGCAGTGCGTCAAACGACAAAGCTAATATTCTTTAACCCTTTCACTGCAACGTTTCCTTTCCAATAAGCAAAACGTCTCGCAAGGCGTGTCGTGTTTATCATCTACAAACTAATTCTAGATTGATCAACGCCGCTTTATCTGGCAATGATGCAATTAAAATTTGATAAGCCTATCATAAACTAGGAGTACCAACATTCCACATAGTCTTTACCATTTCGTAACTTGTAATCAGTAACCTCCAAGTAATTTAAAATTTTATAACAACGTTGTAATAAAGTACACAACAGGTTGCTAGAGACGATTAGAGATAAAAGAGACAATTTAAAACATTAAACTGAAGACACGTTTTTATACGGGCAAAGGCGTGAAGGAAAAATAAAACCGAGTTGATTACCTCGTTTTCTCCTACACGCCGAAATAAGAAGACACTTTAACGTCGCCTGGCTGAAATAAGAAACAGCAGCATCATATGTGCGCTTATAACAGTCGACCACTCAACAGTGGTACTTGAAAAGCTTTAATAAGTGGAGCACATAAAACGCTGCTCATGTGCGGGCCACGGCCCTCGAATTCTGGGTGCGATGTTTCTGTAACGATGGGAGCTGCGAAATTGTAATTGTGCATTTATAAATTGTTGGGTTGTTAGAATATCTAAATTTACAAATTTTCAGGTGTATTTTGGAATGTTTACATTATTAAATTTAAAGATTCATGAAGGCTTAAGAGTCTTAAATCTTTGAATATTCAGATTCATAAATTTTGAAATTAGCAGATTTTTAAGTCCTTAAATTGCGAAATTTCGAAATGTCCTTACACTTCTAAATCCTCAAATTACTTTGGAATCACCAGATTCTTATATTTTCAAATTATGAAATTAAAAATTCTCGAGACTCAAGAATTCTTAAAACCCCACATCCTTAAAGTCCTATATTACCAAATTTCCAAATTCTCAAATCTCTAAATCTCCCAAATCCCCAACTCTCTCTAGATTTCCAAATCCTCAAATCCCCAACTCTCCAAATTCCAACTCTCTCCAAATTCCCAACTCTCCAAATCCCCAACTCTCCAAATCCCCAACTCTCCAAATTCCAACTTTCTCCAAATTCCCAACTCTCCAAATCTCCAACTCTCCAATTCCCCAACTCTCCAAATTCCCAACTCTCCAAATCCCCAACTCTCCAAATCCCCAACTCTCCAAATCCCCAACTCTCCAAATCCCCAACTCTCCAAATCCCCAACTCTCCAAATCCCCTACTCTCCAAATCCCCAACTCTCCAATTCCCCATCTCTCCAAATTCCCAACTCTCCAAATCCCCAACTCTCCAAATTCCAACTCTCTCCAAATTCCCAACTCTCCAAATTTCCAACTCTCCAAATTTCCAACTCTCCAAATCCCCAACTCTCCAAATTCCCAACTCTCCAATTCCCCAACTCTCCAAATTCCCAACTCTCCAAATCCCCAACTCTCCAAATCCCAACTCTCTCTAAATTTCTAACTCCTCAAATCCCCAACTCTCTCCAAATCCCCAACTCTTCAAATTCCCAACTCTCCAAATCTCCAACTCTCCAAATCCCCAACTCTCCAAATCCCAACTCTCTCTAAATTTCTAACTCCTCAAATCCCCAACTCTCTCCAAATCCCCAACTCTTCAAATTCCCAACTCTCCAAATCTCCAACTCTCCAAATCCCCAACTCTCCAAATCCCCAACTCTCCAAATCCCCAACTCTCCAAATCCCCAACTCTCCAAATCCCACCTCTCTCTAAATTTCCAAATCCTCAAATTCCCAAATCCTTAAATCCCCAAATCTCCAAATTCCCAAACTAACCCCTCAGACCCAAAAAATAATAAAAATTCACCTGACTAAATAATTCCCCCGTAACTAAATAAATGCATCTCCGAATCTAACAATATCACCAGGAAATTTCACGCAGACTAAAATTTCCGCCAAAACGCGTACCCAAATTGAATCGAATATCGGCCTAATTGTTTCATAGGCAGGACCAATGATCACGAAACGGAACAGATTTTCCCGATGGTTTATTCATGGTAGCCCGGGGGTAGTATTCGCGAACAACAACGTGACCCGTGAAAGGAAAAATCAGGTTTATTCAGTGGGACAATCGTCGCACGATTTATCCGGCACATGCTCATGTTATCGTGGCTGTACAAAAACCTTTGGTGCACGTTGCTGAACCAGTGAACCCCTATTTTAAGCACCGCAGCTGTCACACCAAAGTGGAGAGGGCATGCATTTACGCACAAGGGCGGGACTGGGGCGTGGATAATCTGCTTTTACTAACGGTAAGTGAGAATGCACCGGATCTGTTTGAGAAACGATCTCATTCTCTAAAAATATGCACACTTTTCCCTAGTTCTAGACAGACTTTCCACCGAAAGTGAACTCGACTCGTTCCCCTCTGTAACTACCCCTAAGCGTGAAATTCTCGGCTAAATACATAATCGTTGGTTTATTTGGAGAAGGCTTAGGGTGTCCACGGTGTGATTTGATCTAGTGTCATTTCGATTGATGGGGAACAGAGCAGAGAAGGTTTGGTATCTATTTATTTATTAGTTGAGATATACAGCTACGATTTGGGGAAACAGAAGTGTACCAACCTGCCAATATAGGGATTTAGAGGTTTTAATGAGCTAGAGATTTGGGGTACTAAGATTTTGGAGCAATAGGGATTTTGAGATCTTGGGATTTAGGAAACCTGGAATTTTGGGATTTTTTGGAACTAAGGATTTTATAAACTATGGACTTAAAGTATCTAGGGATCCAGAATTTAAGGATTGGAGGACTAGATATTTGGGGAACTAGGAATTTGTTGATATAGAGACAAGAATTTCATGATTATAATTTCTGGGGATTTAGGTATTTGCCCATAATGTATCTCAGGATTCAAAGCACCGATTTAATAACAAATGAAACTACGATTTTGGGGATGCAGTTTCGAATATAAACATTTTGAATTTCAATAAATTTTTGGGGTATGAAGTTATGGTCTAGCGGGTTCCAGGGTGTTTACGATAAAATGAGGTATTTCTATGCAGGAAGAAAGCATGAGAGAAACTCGAAGTTGACCACCTGCAAACTGCAGAGAGAGTGGCGTGCACAAGCAACGGGGCGGAAGCTATAGCTGGCACTGCGTGTTGTAAGACGCAATGCGCAACATTTTGCGGAGGTCTTCGTGGGCTATCGGTCGAGATGTCTAGCGTGAAACAGCTGGAAACGGAATGAAATTCATATCAGACAAGCTGTCTGCACGTTGACCGACCGTCGTTTCTTTTCCCTGTAAAAATCCCACCCCTCTGACCCCCGGCGTTACAAAGTTTACGAACTTCCGGCAAACTTCCGATCCTTTTTACACGATACGGTTCTTTTACAGCGACAGGATGAATTGAAGTTTTCTCCAAGTCGCAACTTGTAATTGGTAGTTTTTAAACAGCGAAAATTTGTTTGAATTCGAAACGAAACTGTGGAGGGATTAATCAATTCGAAACGAGTTTCGGTAACTTTGTTAGGTACACGGTTCGCAACTTTCTGAATATCTAAAAATCGTAGAACTACTGTTCCCCATTTTTCTCGGAATTTCTGCCACGAGTGATATGTATATCTTCCGCATTTTTAATCCTCGTATGGTTCGACGACATCCCCAAAGTTGGCACCGCTCGGGAAATTTTCCAGAAACGCATAAAACAAATTTTCCACGCAACGTGTCTTAACATTTTTCTAAACAAATGGAAGCAGACGATGTTCGATAAAGCATAAGAGGCGGATAAAGCCGTTCTCGCGGAGCAGAATGCGGCATTGGCGAAAAAATTGCATCGGAATTGGCAAAGCACCGATTCCCTCTCTGTGCAGTCAAGAGCAATCGTGCAACTATCGTGCATTACCTTTTTTCCTCTCTGAATCGATATCGGCGCGAGTATCGAGAAGGATTTTCAAACATCCGTAAACAAAAGTGCGGTCATCTACTCGAAAGCTGACTCCAGCCGGATTCACGAGACACCAAAATTATAATTGTACAATTTTATTTATTCGTGGTGCTAATTGTGCTGCATTTGCTAAAAAGTTTCGATATGAAATTCACTGCTTGATACACTTATTGGGCATTGAGAGTTTAAATTTGACAAATCTGAAATTTTTAATACACTTCAATTTCGAGTCCAATTATAGTCAGCATAGTCAAGGATCGCTGAATATAAAATAGACATTAAATATTAATTTTCCATCAAGTCTATAATTGCTGTTTTGGCTGACACCTGACATATTCTATGACAAAACCCATCTTGAAGGTATTTTTACTGACGGTGGATTACAGCTCCAAAATTTGGAGGTATTTTTACTGACGTTGGATCATAGCTCCAAAATTTCTTAGTTGAGATGTCTATTCATTATTAAATTCCATTAACGTCTGCTTCGATATGTTTATACATCGCATGTACAACTCTATAGATTAGTCTGTCTTATATAATCAGTTTTAGTTTTCTGATAAACTTATTTTAATTAAAATTGTATCAAGCGAATGCCTTTCGAGTGCAAAAAAGGAAAGGAGACACAACCCCATGTGTCAATCTGTATCGAAAGGAGGTAAATCCGTTTTCGGAAGGAGATAATTTAGAAAAGAAATCCGGTCGTTTTCCTTTTGACGTGCGCACGGCTGCGTTTATCGGCGAAACTGGTTTCGGAATGCAACGCAAAGCCGTGGATTGGCATTGGACCTTCGGTGTAATGCACTTGAACGCGATTGCATTCGAGGCAAGGATACAAGGGAGACTCCGTGGTGTCTGCGCACACGAGTCGCCGGTCGTTCAGACACGTTACCGAGATATTTGGCGAATCGCCAATAACTGGTCAAAATGAACGAGGTTCACGGTCGAGACTGGAATTCAGAAAGCGACGGGCTAACTCGAATGAAATCGTAACAGCGGAAACGTCCACGCATCCTCCTGAGCTAGGTTATCGAACGCCAACTGTCGACTAATTTCCTGGAACGCATTCGCTGAAAAATCGATTTCTCGCCTGTGTCTGACCATAATCTCCCCACGACGGTTCGACGCTTTATTCATTCTTGAATCAATTATAGGAACATTCGCGGTTATTCTGTTTTGGGAAGTCTGGGGAGAATTCCGTAATTGAGTAGAGTCTTTCAGTAGGTGTAGGATCACATGAGAGTATGACTCCTCACATCGAGATTTGATAGGATTGGTCAGATGCCCTTTGAGAGCATCCATTCTTTAGGATGCTCTGAAAATCTTTAGAATTCCCTAGAACTGTTTGGACTCTATGGTGTTCCAAAATATTCAATGTACCCAGAATGTCTCTCTAAGGTTTTCTACTTTCTTCCTAAAATTGTCTAAGTTTTTAGGAAACCCATTATGTACCTTTACTCTTCAGAATTACCCAATATTCCTTAGACCTATTTCTTAACCCTATCTGATCAACCCCTCACCTAATCCCACCCCTAATATTTTCGAAAATTTCCTAGAACTCTCCAAGCTCCTCCTGAAAGTCCCTAAAACAGTCTAAGCTCTTGCTAACATTTCCTAAAACTCTGTAAGTTCCCTCTCTAACTTCCTAATCTTTAATACAGTAATATAATTTAACACGTTATAAAGTGCTCATACAATTTCGTAAACCGCCCAGTTCGAGAGCATTATAGTGTGTATATCAATTTTAAATGAAAGTAGCAAGGATTCGGTGTATAAAGTATAAATTCAGCAAGTTCTCCCTTTCAGTATTGGCAATTTAGCAGTCTGGTTAGCTGAGTCAGCAGGAACGGCGTTAGACAAAGGGAGTCAATTCTTTGATATTCTTTTTTCCTTTTTTTAAGGGGGTTTGTCTTGAAATAACCACCCGTAGGCTTAGCGTGGCGATGAAGTGCACTTCTAAACCAAGTGCAGCCAGGAAGGCAGGCGCATATGGTTACGAGAAACACGGTCGAATTTGTGGTGCCACGTGTTCGAGGGTCGATGCACCGTTCGTTTCGATGTCCCCTAATTCCCTCGGGATACGCGGGAAAAAAGTCGGGATTGGGTTAGGTTAAGTGCATCCTGGTCCCTATTCAACGTAAACAATGCATGAAGAACGCGGTGGTGATTTAAATAACCCTGCCAGGACGAACCTTGAACGAGTGCTTCCGCGGGAAGTCAGTGTTGGTCTGTGAAATCGTGGTGTATATTAATCAAATGTCGAATTGAATTTTTGAGATGAGATTGTTTTAATAAAATAGAAGGGGAAACATGATGGATATTTCTTTTGATTAATTTCAATGATTAGATAAGATTTGAGTTGTGTAGAATTCGTAGTATATTTTATAATAGGGATTTTGCAATGCATGGAATTCCTTATTGGTTGAATTCTGTGCTTCATGATTTACTGTATATAGAATTCCATGCTTTGGAATTGGTTGCATGTGGAATTCCACGCTTTAGAGTTAACAGTGCGTGGAATTCCACGCTTTGGAATTAAATATGTGAGGAATTCCACGCTTGGGAATTTTGTAACGATGGAATTCCACGCTTGGGAATTTTCGAACGATGGAATTCCACGCTTGGGAATTCGCTATCGATGGAATTCCACGCTTGGGAATTTTGTAACGATGGAATTCCACGCTTGGGAATTCGCTATCGATGGAATTCCACGCTTGGGAATTTTGTAACAATGGAATTCCACGCTTGGGCATTTTGTAACGATGGAATTCCACGCTTGGGAATTTTCGAACGATGGAATTCCACGCTTGGGATTTTGCTATCGATGGAATTCCACGCTTGGGAATTTTCGAACGATGGAATTCCGAGCTTGGGATTTTGCTATCGATGGAATTCCACGCTTGGGAATTTTGTAACAATGGAATTCCACGCTTGGGAATTTTGTAACGATGGAATTCCACGCTTGGGAATTTTCGAACGATGGAATTCCACGCTTGGGATTTTGCTACCCATGGAATTCCACGCTTGGGATTTTGCTATCGATGGAATTCCACGCTTGGGAATTTTCGAACGATGGAATTCCATGCTTGAGAATTTGCTATCGATGGAACTCCACGCTTGGGAATTTGCTATCGATGGAATTCCACGCTTGGGAATTTGCTATCGATGGAATTCCACGCTCGGAAATTTTCTATCGATGGAATTCCACGCTTGGGAATTTGCTATCGATAGAACTCCACGCTTGAGAATTTGCTATCGACGGAATTCCACGCTTGACAATTTGCTATCAATGGAATTCTACGTCTGGAGATTTGCTATGATTGGAATTCTTCCTAGAGAATTTTGATACATATTGAATTCCACACTTGAGAAATTATTACACGCAAAATTTCATACTTGAGAATTTGTGCTATATAAATTTGATGTGCATGTAATTCAACCTTTGACTTCGCAATCCTTGGAACTCTACAACCCGACCGTGTGAACTTCACTCTTGTAAATTTGCTACATGTAGAACGACATACGGACGTCCGCGGAATTCCACCTTTGAAGTCTTACTGCGTCCCGAATTCCGCACATTCCGTTCAAATCGATGAAACCCAAGCAAAAGAAATAAACCTCAAACAGTTGCCATTATTTTAATGCGATTTCTTTTAATCATTGATCAACGAAAGTACAATGGGAAAATAGAATCAATAAAGAGCTTAACGTGTAATTACACGGTACAAGTGCACGTGCGAAATGCAACTCACGACATTCCAAGATCGGAACCACTGCACAAGCTGAATAGTATTACTTTCTTGAAAGTACAAGGGTATACTTGGCTGCAAGGAGAAGAATGCGATAGAGCAGCGATTCAATTGAAATTATCCTTCGAGTTTATACGAGATTCTTTGGGACGCTATCGCGACCGAAAATCTCGAAGCACGCTTAATGTAATTGCATCCTATCAGCGCAATGATCCACGTTTGTTTAGACGTAGCCTCCGGCTAAATAGCTAGAGAACAATTCGTGTAACCCCGTTATGCATTTGTTCGCGTATTCCGTTATCACGACCAAAGTTTTGTCAAGTTTGCACAGGATATTCTCTTATTGTTACACTTTATCCTCGTGAATTATCTCGTTTCAAGACAAATTCAAATTGTGAACTTCTTCATTCCACGCTTGGGATTTTGCTGTCGATGGATTTCCACGCTTGGGATTTTGCTATCGATGAAATTCCACGCTTGGGAATTTTCGAACGATGGAATTCCACGCTTGGGAATTTGCTGTCGATGGAATTCCACGCTTGGGAATTTGCTATCGATGGAATTCCACGCTTGGGAATTTTCGAACGATGGAATTCCACGCTTGGGAATTTGCTGTCGATGGAATTCCACGCTTGGAAATTTGCTATCGATGGAATTCCACGCTTGGGAATTTTCGAACGATGGAATTCCACGCTTGGGAATTTGCTGTCGATGGAATTTTACGCTTGGGATTTTGCTATCGATGGAATTCCACGCTTGGGAATTTTCTATCGATGGAATTTCACGCTTGGGATTTTGCAATCGATGGAAATCCACGCTTGGGAATTTTCGAACGATGGAATTCCACGCTTGGGAATTTGCTATCGATGGAATTCTACACTTGGGATTTTGCTGTCGATGGATTTCCACACTTGGAAATTTTCTATCGATGGAATTCCACGCTTGGGAATTCGCTATCGATGGAATTCCACGCTTGGGAATTCGCTATCGATGGAATTCCACGCTTGGGAATTTGCTACCAATGGAATTCCACGCCTAGGAACTTGTGAACTTCTTCATTGGATGTAATTAAAATATTCAAAGGTGTAACTATTTTTACTGCATCTCTAACAGTAATTCGCAGTTTTCAAAATAGCACAAATTACGGTTCACAGCGATGTACGAATGTACAAAGGGTCGTTCAAGCCTAGAAGAGTAACTCGTTCACCGGAGCAAAACCTTGAATTAGCACACAACAAAAATCACCGACCATTCGGTGCGCGTTCTCACAAGTCGTATATTCCCACGAACGAATCTTCACCCTTTTTTTAACTCTGATTTCTATACCCTAGGTTCTCAGCTAGGAATTAAAGTAACAGGTTCAGAGCTCATTTGGGAACATTTCAATATGCACTGATAATTAGGTTATCGCTATATTATTACACAGACGCTTTTTATTATCTTGAAGTAACTGTCTGCAGTTTGGAGTAACAGTACATCTTCAATTTAGAGTAACAGTAAATCTGCAATTATTGATTCAATTATTGTGATCTATTTCAGACCACACATGTTAAAGACCAAACTGTGCAAGATACCTAAATTTTGATTATCTTTAAGTGAACCTCCAATTTAGAGTAACATTTTTAGTTTAGAGAAACAGTACATCTTCAAACAATAGTTCAAATGCAGTTGTGCTGTGTTTCAGTTGAAACATGCAAGACACCAAAATGTTCAATGTACCTAAATTTTGATTATCTTGAAATGAACCTTCAGTTTAGAGTAACATTTTTAGTTTAGAGAAACGGTACATCTTCAAACATTAATTCAAATGCAGTTGTGCTGTGTTTCAGTTGAAACATGCAAGAGACCAAAATGTTCAAAATACCTAAGTTTTGATTATCTTGAAGTGAACCTCCAGTTTAGAGTAGCATCTTCAATTTCGCATAACCGTACATCTTGAAACAATAATTCAAATGCAGTTGTGCTGTGTTTCAGTTGAAACATGCAAGAGACCAAAATGTTCAAGATACCTAAATTTTGATTATCTTGAAGTCTCCAGTTTAGAATAACATCATCAATGCAGAGTAACAGTAAATCTCAAACAATAATCCCAATTACACAATATTTCATTCCAAACACGCAAGAAACCAAACTGTATAAGATACTTAAATTTTGATTATCTTGCAGTGAATCTCCACTTTATATTAACATCAACAACGCAGAGTAACAGTAAATCTTGAATGAAGAACTCCAAAGCAATCACACGATATTTTATTCCAAATGCAAGAGTCCAAAGCACGATACTAAAATATGCAAGACAGCAAAATATGCAAGGCACTAAAAATATCCGAATGGTACTTTACAACGCCTATTTACCGAAAGTGCATCGTGCGCCGTTTGCACGCGAAATAATTCGCAGGAAACCGAGCTCGTTCCGCTCGATTTATTTGCAGCCACCGAAAGCTCTTAATGGGAAACACCGCAGCCGCCATTTTTCGTTTAATTCATAATCTCGGCCACGAATTATCGCAGGTGCAACGAGCACAGTTGCATCGTGGATAATAAAACCTCAGACGAGGAGCACAATGCGAATCTCGTTATGCACGTGCGAATGAGCCGCAGTGCTTAAAGTTCATTGAACAATCGGCTAGAACGAGGCTTTCGGTTAGGCCACTGCGGCACGATATGTAAATGGGACGTTAAATTTGTAAGCATCGCGTGCCTGCAAGGGAAGGAAGCCCTTTGAAGGGAAATCGTACAGAGAAAGGGAGGAAACACGCCATCATTTTTACGCCACCAAGTCACGGGTACATTCGTGTCCCGATCGACCGATTGTTTAATCACCTATCAGACCCCGTTTTTTTTCCTCTTTTCTAAAGGAGATTTTTCTCTTTTTTATCTGATTGCTGGTAAGACGGATAATTTAATTTGCAGCTACGTATTGGTATTACATTGCGACGTAGTACAATAATTTTAAAAGTATATTTTCTTATTACAAAATTGCTGATCGATTATACCAAGCAGTGCACGATTAGAACATGAAAAGTCTGACATAAATTGATGACATAACGGTATCGCAAAGTGGCACTTATGTTATATCAATTTAAAGCTTTATTCTTAGTGAGAATTACTATATAAGTGCTTCGTCGATATTCTTAGCACAAAATGGCTGACTGACAATTATACCAAACAATGTCTAATTTAGAAACACTGAAATACTGATATAAATTGATGACATAAAAGTTCCACAAAATGGGACTTATGTTAGATCAAATTAAAGCTTAATGTTTAATAAAATTTACTGTGTAAGTGCTTCGTTGATATTCTTAGCATAAAATGGCTGACTGACAATCATACCAAACAATGTCTAATTTAGAAACACTGAAATACTGATATAAATTGATGACATAAAAGTTCCACAAAATGGTACTTATGTTAGATCAAATTAAAGCTTAATGTTTAATAAAATTTACTGTATAAGTGCTTCGTTGATATTCTTAGCACAAAATGGCTGACTGACAATTATACCAAACGATGTCTAATTTAGAAACACTGAAATATTGACATGAATTGATGACATAAAAGTTCCACAAAATGGTACTTATGTGACATCAAATTAAAGCTTAATGTTTAATAAAATTTACTGTGTAAGTGCTTCGTTGATATTCTTAGCACAAAATGGCTGACTGACAATTATACCAAACAATGTCTAATTTAGAAACACTGAAATACTGATATAAATTGATGACATAAAAGTCCCACAAAATGGCGCTTGTGTCACATCTGAAGCTTAAATATTAATAAAACTGCATTAATAATTTATGTAATACAATTATATACATTTAATACAAAATGCAGTGCTACAAAAATCTAATAAAAATAATAAAATAACTGCATAAAGGTTTCCTTAATACTATTAATAAAACATCATCTTTCCATACATCGTATTTATTAATCCATGAAGCTATCTAATATTTATCTCTCAGACTGATAATTCTGAAATATTTCTGTAACCGTAAAAATCACTCGAGAGAAATATTTTCTAGCGACTTATCCGTGATAAACTACTATAGGTACTTGGCTACTTAATACTTTTGAAATCAAAGTATAAACGTGTTCCGCATTGCACGAGGTCGATCGATACGATTAACTGGAGGTATCTATATAACGGTTATTGCACTTTGTTGAATTGGAATTAGTTCATCGCTCTCGCAGACTTTAACGTTCCGTGTGGTATAAGTTGCGCGAGTAAAAGTGTTGGAAAACTCGTATCAAACCGAATCTCTTCAGGAATGCACGCGTGTCTAATCCAATTGCAGTCGCAATCTAGGTTTGAAATAACAGATAACTTTCACTCGTAAAGTGTTTGCATATACAATTTTTAGAAAATATCAGGGTTTCTTGAGAACATCCAGGTGCGTCTTGCAAAATACTAAGCTGAAAATTGATCGAGTTATAGAAGACAATTTGGGAATATGAAACATTCATGTTGCTCAACAAATTAAGGTTACAGATGTGACAAGAACATTACTTATGAAATAACCTGCTAAAAGTAATATTAATAACTTGGAGTCTACTTATTAGACTTCGTACGTGTGGCTTTCGAAATATCGGTCACCTCGTTCGAGTACATGGTCCTCCAATAGCTTCAATCAACTTAATTTACGTCGTGATGGTGCTGCGTGAATTCTTACAGACGTCTGAAGGACACGCGAAGACTTAAGTGGCGGAAGATTACGCTCTGAATCGAACCATCGCGTTTTATAACCTTGAGAAAATCCTGTCTCACCGGAGCTAAAAACGTTCTACATAAAGTCGAAGAAAATTAAAAATTCCTTCCCTCAGAATTTTTTCAAATTTACAAATGGTTTGAACCACTCGAGAGTACTCGCAATTTCGAATGTAAGTCCGAGAAATTGCAGTTTCTCTGAAGCTTTTTCTCGCAGTTTAACTGCGGGACACGGTCGGAGACAGGTTCCTTTATTCATTAGATTAATTTCACTTTGTATGGTTAATGGAAAAAGTGCAGGGAGGCTGGTATGCCAGGTCTACAAACGAAGTCCAATTTGGCACACGGTTCGCTGCGTACTTCGTGGCCCATCTTGAGTGTCCTTACAACCACCGCAGGACTCTCGATGAGTTTCCGTGTGGTCGACTCGTTAAATTAAGTTCGAGTCGTACTTTGCATGGTACAAAGAACATTCCCAGCTTTTGTGCGATACCCTAAATTGCGCTGGTCATGCCGGATAAACTGGGCACAATTAACGAGTCAATCGAGCTGACTCGATCGTTGTTACTACGTATACAAATTGTATAATTAATAGGTACATAGAGATATGCAAATTGTGCAATTATTGGGTACATGGAGGTACAGCGATTCTTGTAGTACAGTTACGTAGTTGCATAGTGATATAGCAATATTATGACGTATACGAATTATACAATTAATAGGTACGTAGGGGTACAGCGATTTTTGTAGTAAAGTTACATAGTTTCAAACTAAAATAACAGCATGATAACGTAGCATTATTGTGACGTATACGAATTATACAATTAATAGGTACGTAGGGGTGCAGCGATTCTTGTAGTACAGTTACGTAGTTGCATAGTGATATAGCAATATTATGACGTATACGAATTATACAATTAATAGGTACGTAGGGGTACAGCGATTTTTGTAGTACAGTTACATAGTTTCAAACTAAAATAACAGCATGATAACGTAGCATTATTATGACGTATACGAATTATACAATTAATAGGTACGTAGGGGTGCAGCGATTCTTGTAGTACAGTTACGTAGTTGCATAGTGATATAGCAATATTATGACGTATACGAATTATACAATTAATAGGTACGTAGGGGTACAGCGATTTTTGTAGTACAGTTACATAGTTTCAAACTAAAATAACAGCATGATAATGCAGCATTATTATGACGTATACGAATTACACAATTAATAGGTACATAGGGGTGCAGCGATTCTTGTAGTACAGTTACATAGTTGCATAGTGATATAGCAATATTATGACGTATACGAATTATGCAATTAATAGGTACGTAGGGGTACAGCGATTTTTGTAGTACAGTTACATAGTTCCATAGTGATATAGCAATATTATGACGTATACGAATTGTACAATTAATAGGTACGTAGGGGTACAGTGATTTTTGTAGTACAGTTACATAGTTTCAAACTAAAATAACAGCATGATAACATAGCATTATTATGACGTATACGAATTATACAATTAATAGGTACGTAGGGGTGCAGCGATTCTTTTAGTACAGTTACATAGTTGCATAGTGATATAGCAATATTACGACGTATACGAATTATACAATTAATAGGTGCATAGGGGTGCAGCGATTCTTGTAGTACAGTTACATAGTTGCATAGTGATATAGCAATATTATGACGTATACGAATTATACAATTAATAGGTATGTAGGGGTACAGTGATTTTTGTAGTACAGTTACATAGTTTCAAACTAAAATAACAGCATGATAACATAGCATTATTATGACGTATACGAATTACACAATTAATAGGTACACAGGGGTACAGTACTTGCAGTTCAGTCACATAGTTGCATAGTGAAGTAACAGCATATGTAGCAATATTTATAAAAGAATAGTAGTCTAATGGAACAGTAACAAATTAATGTTTACTCAGAAACAAGCGTCAAAGCTTGAAACGAGCACAATTGCCATAGCATCAATCTAATACGCTAGGCAAAATCGCCCATAAGTGGATAAATGATGACTGGTCGCGCTATTAGAGTAATTCTCGTGTCACCCAGATACGAATGACATGAACAGTGTTAACGTTATTACAAATATTAGATTAGCCCTTTTATCGTTGGGGTAGAATATAAATTTTTCAACTGCTAATGAAATTACCGTAATTACGATGGAAATTGCATTTGACATTACCGAAGAATAGCAAAACCGTAGAAAAACGATTAACCGATTATCACGGCAAGCTATAAACGGAGAGATTCCAGAGCGTCAACTCGTAAGATTGGGTTAGGTTATGTCTCGCAGCACACAGTCCCATCGTGAATAGCAGTTTCTCGTCCCTTTCCAATCCCTAGCCCGCGAGCCGTCGTCGTGGCTTCCCTTTTTACTTTTATTTTCCCTTTTTTCTTCCCTGCTTCGACCTCTCTTTCCACGTTTTACCTTCGCGAACTTGGCTCGCAGCTTCGTCTCGCCGTCCCTTTCCCTTTTCCCCGCTGACCTTACCAAGCGTTGCCTTCTTAGCCGTCCGTTTCTCGGACTCGACCGATAGAACCGCGTATAACGCTCGTATCCTACAAATTGCTCGGTCAAGAACGTCGAACGATTGTAAGCCGCGTTTCGAAGCTATCTCCTCTTGTCGAGACAGGAAATACCTGTCCAACCTGCGCGACCGAGAGGTGGAAAGGTGTTCATTAAGGGTTCCGGGAACGCTTCGTAATCGCGTGTCGTTCGTGAAACTTTGTTTTGTCGAACGCAAACCATTTTCTTCATAAATCGATAAAAACGTGGGTACGTTTATTGTGCACGTACAGTCGTCTACTAGGCTCCCTTCGATCAGGAATATATTTCTTCCTAGCTTCTCACCACAATTTATTTATATTGGACAAATCATCCTAGTTAGATTTGTGGTCCTTTATGACCACTTATGTTGTCAAGCAGCAGTTTCCAAAACAGAGCTAAAGATTTTATATTAATTATGATACTCTCACGGCTCTGTACTGTTAGTCCATTGTTCAGAGAGTATCGCACGCATCCCGTCGCTGACAATGGATCAAATTTGCATCTAAACATCTCATAACGCGCTTATGCTAAGTTACCGTGTTTTGTTGTTCCGCCGTTGACCATCGGCACCGTGATGGATGAAAAGTGAAAATATCCAGTGAATGGTCTAGTACGTCGGCAGTTGCAAGTTGTGTAATGCGTACCTATACGCTCAAGGTCTCTATCAGGAACGGAAATTCTCGGTTACATGAGCGCGACTACGAAAGGACATTAAAAGTGTAACAGCAGTTCCGCTAATGAGTTTCTTCTAAATAAAGGGACGTATTCAACATGCCGAAGAGGTTCTGTATATTATCGATTGAAAACTTCAATGACGGATGTTCTGAACTTGTATGATAGATCAAGATGTCGATAACAACTGACAGATACAGAGCGCTTAGGACAACTATTGATACGTTGCGCGTGTATTACCAGTCCCCTGCAAACACTTCGAAGTAACAACTTCGATTTGAGGCACTTCAAAATAATGCTCGCAACCGGTTTACACCTCGAAACACGGAGAACAGCTGATCGTACGTCAGAGGAAAATGAAACAGCGCCTGGTACCAGTTTTCGTCCAGCTCAGCTAGCGAATACAATTGATTGCATAACTGCAGTCCACAGTTGTACGCCCGTGGTTATTGCCACATAACGCACCAAGTGTATCCACTTTTACCGCGATACTGCATTTCCTGCATCGACTTTCAACTTTGCAGTACAAATACCTGCAACGAGTCGAGTGATGAAGTGTGTACCTGTTGTACTTCGACTTTCCTTCTACAAAACAACTTCACGCATGAAGCTTCCCTGTTCGCTAAGTGTAGATGTAAAATTTAGGTTGAGAATGCCACTAGTAAAATTTTCCTAGACTTAGAATTACTTTGGGCCTAAGATTTTTCTGGTTCTAGAATTGCGCAAAGTATATGATGTACCTTAGCTCAGAATTTCCGTGGATATCCTTTTAAGCCTGACTTAAGATTTCACTAGATACAAAGTTCCTCAGATTTTTGATATTCCTAAATGTCGATACCCCTAGATCCCGAAATCCCTAACTCTCAATATCCCTAGATCATGAAATCCCTAACTCTCAATATCCCTAGATCATGAAATCTCTAGACCCAAAAATCCCTAGATCTCAATCTCCCTAGATCCAAATCTCCCTAAATCCAAATCTCCCTAAATCCAAATCTTCCTAAATCCCAATCTCTCTAGATCCCAATCTCCCTAGATCCCAATCTCCCTAGATCCAAATCTCCTTAGATCCAAATCTCCTTAGATCCCAATCTCCCTAGATCCAAATCTTCCTAAATCCAAATCTCCCTAAATCCCAATCTCCCTAGATCCCAATCTCCCTAGATCCCGATCTCCCTAGATCCCGATCTCCCTAGATCCCGATCTCCCTAGATCCCGATCTCCCTAGATCCCAATCTCCCTAGATCCAAATCTCCCTAAATCCAAATCTCCCTAAATCCAAATCTCCCTAAATCCAAATCTCCCTAAATCCAAAACTCCCTAAATCCAAATCTCCCTAAATCCAAATCTCCCTAAATCCAAATCTCCCTAGATCCCAATCTCCCTATATCCAAATCTCCCTATATCCAAATCTCCCTAGATCCAAATCTTCCTAAATCCACATCTCCCTAGATCCAAAAATTCCTAAACCCCAAAATTATTAAATCCAGAAAATCCCTAGATCCCGAATATTCTTAAATTCTGATATCCTAGAATCTCAATATCCCTAGAGTCCTAAATTCGAATATCCCCACGTGCAAATATCCCTAGACCACGAGTGATGAATAGAAGTAAAACTTGAACGTAATAGAATAAAGTAAAAGTGCGAATTACGAGTAAAATGGCAAATGTCTGTGAGGTAAAGTGTTAAAATACAAATGCGAATTATGGTTTGAAGTATCCACAAAAGTTCTGTAGAATTTTTCTGGCTTCGCACGTACAACGGTAAAGTTAAGCTAATCCTCGTTAATCCTCATAAATACACGTAAGCGTAAGTGTAAGTTGAGTGCTCTTTCATCTTCACAATAGGGCTCTCCGTAATTCATTACAGGTAAAAAGAGCAAACCACTCTGTACGAGAGCTAGCATGGTCTTTTAAAAAATGACCGGAGGTAAGAACTGAATTGTTCCAACCCCAATGAATCATAACTTTACTTCTGTGTACCTGTTATTGTGTTACCTGACTACTTTAACGAAATTATTTCATCGATTTACCAATTAACCAATGTTTTGTTTTATATTTATTTTATCGAGATAAATGGCCAATTATACCGTGATTCTGGTGGTATTATATTATACTCGAAAGTACCATTATGAATTACATCGTAATTTAATTAAGCGGAAGGCCAACTAGTTTTGTGACCATAATTGGTGCGGAGGTTCAATCGTAATTCTATACAACGAAGGATGATACGTAAGCCCTAATTCGTCGTGGAATACCGCCTATAGAAACAAGATTGTAATTCAGCAGTGTTGAAAGGAATAACGAAATCCCAAGGACCAATTTTCAATTACTATCTCGAAGGTATCGAGCTCGATTCCCAAAAAAGCAAATCTGATCGTTTCATTATACGCGAACGTGGAAGATTATCAGCCGGCTTCGCAGTCTGTTCTCCGTTCTCGAGTCATGAATTTCAGAGCTGTTTAAGACTGACTTGATAGCCTGGGCTTCACTCGCTGAAAGAAGCTTATAGAGAGACCAGCCTGAAAGAGATCCCCCGTCTTTCTCCTCCGGTTTCGTTCTTCTTCTTTTCTCTGCACATCTATTTCACCCTTTGAGAACTTTTCAATACGACCTCCGCATCTCGTGCCGCCTGTTTACGCGAACTGGTAGCTAGAAAAAGTGCGAACAAGCCCAAAAAAAAAACTAAACGGAGCACACCCCTAGATGCGTCGTCCAGAAAAAAATGAAACAATAAAACCCGTTCGTTGACAACGGTAGAATGGTGCAGTACGAGTTCGAGCACCTTCAGAAAAAGAATTTCCTAACGGGAACCTGTTAGCAGAGTCTGACTAAACGAACGAGCCTAAAGGCGTTTCCTTTCATAACCAACAACACGTGGACGATAAATTTCCTTTGCTAGACGCGATTGCTGCATCCTATTTGCCATGCAACGAAGCAACGAGTAAACGGATAGACGAACGCGATTGGCGAACTACCAAAAGATAATTCGCCGGAAAAGGAGAGAAAAATATTTCGTGGACCCTTGGGACGTGGGCTAAAAACTAGTTTCTTCTTTTCTGCTTTGATTAACACGTGAACAGTTTGATATACTCTTTCGTTAATACGTTTAGTTTAATACTTTGATCAATGTGTACTTTTCTAGTTTGATCACATACTTTGGTTAATATATGCTTTAAGCAACATATGGATTTCTAGTCTAATGCATGTCGTGATCAATGTATGAGTTTCTAGCTTGATACATACTATGATTAATATATGCTTTGATCAACATATGGACTTCTAGTTTAACACATGTGATTAATGTATGAATTTCTAGTTTCATACATGATTAATATATGCTTTGATCAACATATGGACTTCTAGTTTAATTCATGTGATCAACGTATGAATTTCTAGCTTGATACATACTATGATTAATATATGCTTCGATCAACATATGGACTTCTAGTTTAACACATGTGATCAATGTATGAATTTCTAGTTTCATATATGATTAATATATATGATTAGTATATACTTTGATCAACACATGGATTTCTAGTTTAATACATATGATCAACGTATGAATTTGTAGCTTGATACATACTATGATTAATATATGCTTTGATCAACATATGAACTTCTAGTTTAACACATGTGATCAATGTATGAATTTCTAGTTTCATATATGATTAATATATACTTTGATCAACATATGGATTTCTAGTTTAATACATATGATCAACGCATGAATTTCTAGCTTGATACATACTATGATTAATATACGCTTTGATCAACATATGGACTTCTAGTTTAACACATGTGATCAATGTATGAATTTCTAGTTTTATATATGATTAATATATACTTAGATCAACATATGGACTTCTAGTTTAACACATGTGATCAATGTATGAATTTCTAGTTTCATACATGATTAATATATATGATTAGTATATACTTTGATCAACATATGGATTTCTAGTTTAATACATATGATCAACGTATGAATTTCTAGCTTGATACATACTATGATTAATATATGCTTTGATCAACATATGGACTCCTACTTTAACACACGTGATCAATGTATGAATTTCAAGCTCCATACATACTATAATTAATATGAACCTTGATCAACATACAAATTTCTGCTATATGAGCAACATACCAAAAACCATAATCTACAATTTAGAACGGAAACCATCCCGTTCCACACTTAATAAAAAATAACGAAGTCGAGCGTGCGACAATGCCTTCCGCGTAAATTGTTTGCCGCTGAAAGTGTGTCCTCTCTGACAAAAACCGGACTTTTCCACGTGTCCCAGTGATGGCTGAGCATAATTCCCATTATTATTCTGGCGATAGTTCCGTAGGTGAGTAAAAGAGCTGAGACGCAGCGGTTCTGTCGTCTCATGGTAGCCGGTGCAGAGGCCACTGACCGCCCCCGGCAAGGCTTTCTCATCCTCCGCTTCTTCTTTTCGGTTTTGTTCTTCGTCTCTTCGTGAAGGGACACACACATACGCGTGTGTCTGTTCGCGTGGATGCCTTCGAACGCATCGGCTCACGTAAGTGGCCCTGCCGATTGAGACGAGTTCTCCTTTATGGAAGAATAGGCGACCAACTGGAATGACGTACGATGACGAGCGAACCTAACGACTAACGTTCCTCGAGCACGATCTTACATTGCCTCTTCTGCTATTAACTGGAGTTGATTCCGGGAAAACAACGATTGACAAGTTGTCTTCGTGCAATTTTGTTATTCGCAGAGCTATTAACCCTTTGCGCATGATTTTAAAGACAATTTGCAAATTTTCATTATAATTCTTTAACTCTTTTCAGGTACATGGATGTATCTTACCATGCGTGTAAACTGGGACAGTAATCCACACAAAGAGTGGATTGTTTGAGTTGTTTTTGAAGGAAAGAAGTGTCTAAGAGGGTGATCAAATCTGCAGGTGACATGATTATATTTTAGAGCTACATTAGCCTTGTTCGTTGCATAGAAAATATTTAAACATATTAAATACAAAACTGAAGATAATAAAAGGTGTGATCATATATTCACATATGTGTATTAAAATGAAACTTAACAACAATTCGATCACTATTCTATTAGAAGAATATGAAGACAGCCTACGACTACTAACTTTATTTTCCCATTCGCAGTTTATACATTCTTATATAATATTTCTTGCCTGTACTCGAAAGGAATGATTTTATTCCACTACCAAGCCACTATAGGACGTTAGCGGAGATTCTCGCTGATCTTGCACTCTCGCGAGTCTATCTCTTTGACTTGGAAATGAACGCCAAGCAAAAGATCCCCGGAAATGTTGCACAGAAATCCAAGGATTACGAGTATCCTTTAATTCGAGGAACCAGCGAATGAAACTCGATAAATCCTACTCGATTTGCTTTCGAAACTTTCGTTTTCGAGGCTAAACGTAACGCAAACGCTTACGAAAGCAGTGACTAAACCGACTGTAAAACCGTATAACGCGGACAGTGACTCGATTCAAAGGAATCCTTTCAAGACTTCGATAGCCGACAACCGTTGTCCGATCAAACTTTTAAGAAATCGACGGATACCAAGAATTTTATAACGGATCGATAGAAACTTTTTGGACAGAACTTATCACAAGTGGAAGCTTTCTCTGGAAGTTGAACAATGCAGAAGTCGATGACTAATATCAGATTATCAATTTCTAGGCTTGTAACTTTTTAAATATTCGAAGTTAAGTGTTTAAATTTGTAAATTTTCAAAATTTTCAAATGCCAAATTCCAAGATTTCCAAGTTCAAAAACTCCAAATTCCAAAATTTCCCAATTCCAAAATTCCCCAATTCCAAAATTTTCCAATTCCAAAATTTTCCAATTCCAAAATTTTCCAATTCCAAAATTTTCCAATTCCAAAATTTTCCAATTCCAAAATTTTCCAATTCCAAAATTCCCCAATTCCAAACTTCCCCAATTCCAAAATTCCCGAATTCCAAAATTCCCCAATTCCAAAATTCCCCAATTCCAAAATTCCCGAATTCCAAATTCCCCAATTCCAAAATTTCCCAATTCCAAAATTCCCCAATTCCAAAATTCCCCAATTCCAAAATTCCTCAACTCCAAAATTCCCCAATTCCAAACTTCCCCAATTCCAAAATTCCCCAATTCCAAAATTCCCCAATTCCAAAATTCCCCAATTCCAAACTTCCCCAATTCCAAAATTTCCCAATTCCAAAATTCCCCAATTCCAAAATTCCCCAATTCCAAACTTCCCCAATTCCAAAATTTCCCAATTCCAAAATTCCCCAATTCCAAAATTCCCCAATTCCAAAATTCCCCACTCTCAAAATTTCCAAATTCCAAAATTCCCCAATTCCAAAATTTCCAAGCACCAAATCCTTACCTTGCCATATCTCCAAATTCCCAAATCATGTCACATCAAACATGCGAAATGATATCAAATTTAATTAACCTAATGTCATGTAATATTGTAAATATTAGTTTTGAAAAAGATGTTACTCGTGGCCACAATTAATTTCTGTCGCATAAAGTAGCAACGAAGTGTGATACAGTATCTTTCCACAATGTAGTCGATGGCTTGCCATCTGAGTAAACACACATATGGCGAATGATAGCATGATGGTGATAACAATAACACATAAACCTTTCTACCTCAGACTGTTTAACCAGCTTTTTGGTACAGATATAGCACATATTCAACGATAAACTACTTGAATGGGGAAAAAGTAATTGAACCTTCCCCTCTATCCACATTAAATACTATTCCATTAAAAGTTTCATATAATTACGACTAACAACTTTTTCTTAACACAAATATTCCAGTAATAAATCATATTATAAATGACTATACGTAGCATGTCATACTAGTACGAGTAGTAAGTAATACATGAAAGTGGCAATATAACGGGAGTCTACACGCACTCCGTGTCTATCCATATAACAATGCAATGATACATACGAATTTTACAATATCGAACATGAGTGATCCCGACTGCATTCGGCAAGTGATGCCAACGAAATGACAAGTTAACTTGTCATTCTAGAAGAAGTTTAGCAATATTTCCACAAGTCGATGTAATGCAAAAAATCATCAGGCACAATTCACTTTCCTCACCGTAAAGTCACGCTCGTCAAGGTTCATTTGTGGTCCGTAAGTAGGCAGTCGTAAATGGTTTCCAGAACGTTTGAACTTGTTCATCCTTTGAAAGACAAACGCTTGTCATTCTATCCAGTAACTTTTCTCATATCTCCATGTTCGTATGCACGAGATGTTCCCCTTGGAACGAATTGAGAACTCTGTTGCGAACTCGATTTCCTTAGACAAGCTTATTATCGTTCTTGTAACTACCCTCGAGTGACAAGTGCTGGAAAAATCAATCTTTATCTGATCAAAAAAGCTACAAAGGCATTTTGTGACTTTCGCTAGCATTCAAATAGAAATTTAAATAGAAATGTGCAATGTAAAATTTCGACATTTGTACATCGCCACGTCTGTAGATGCAGATATCCCTAGAACCCCATATCCCTAGATCCCCATATCCCTAGATCCCCACATCCCTAGATCCCCACATCCCTAGATCCCCACATCCCTAGATCCCCATATCCCCATATCCATAGATCCCCATATCCCCATATCCCTAGATCCCCACATCCCTAGATCCCCACATTCCTAGATCCCCATATCTCTAGATCCCCATATCTCTAGATCCCCATATCCCTATATCCCCATATCCCTAGATCCCCATATCCCTAGATCCCCACATCCCTAGATCCCCATATCCCTATATCCCCACATCCCTAGATCCCCACATCCCTAGATCCGCACATCCCTAGATCCCCACATCCCTAGATCCCCACATCCCTAGATCCCCACATCCCTAGATCCCCATATCCCTATATCCCCATATCCCTAGATCCCCATATCCCTAGATCCCCATATCCCTAGATTCTCATATCCCTAGATTCTCATATCCCCAGATCCCGATATCCCTAGACCCCGATATCTCTTGATTTCAATATCCCTAGATTGCAACCTATCTAAATTGCAATATATCAAGGTTGCAATATACTTGGCTTCCAACCTGCCAAATTGCAGTATACCTCGAACCAAATGTCCCATAATTCCTCAGTGTGTAGATCTCGATACTCCTAAACTGCTTGATACGTAGACCGCAATATCCCATTATCGTAGTATCTGCAGTTATGGAATATCTGTTGTACGTTCTCATCTTCATAAAGATGACTTTATGTCGCGCTCAAATGTCTTTTGAATGCAATGTGAAATTGAAAATTCGTTCGTAAAAACGAGTGCAATAATCGTGATATTCAGCAAGTCTGCAGACTAGAGTCAGGTTTCCCAGAATGAACATGCAACTTTCATTGGCCGCTAGATATGCAGGTCGTCGGCGGCAATCGGAAACGCGAAACTTGGTCGCAGGTGAAAGAGAGGACGAAGATAAACGGCGGCGAATCGAGCTGCTGAAGGAAGAACGATGACGATAATGAGGATGATGCGGTGAAGAACTAAAAGGAAGAAGAGAAGGGGACATCCGGCCGACGAACAGAAGCATTCAGACACGTACTTCTCGTCTTCATGGTAAGAGCCGCGCGTGAAAGAAAAGGGCTTACATATATCCCTCCATGAAACGCAAGGGTCGCGAATGATCCACTACAACTCAACGCCTTTTAACCCCGCGTTACATTTTTCGGCTCTTCGCACTCTTACGTACCCAATTAATGTATCGTGCAAAATCCAAGCCCCTAAGAACAAACAGCTACAGATGCAATTAAGAAGAAAGAGAAAAAAATGTACGCAATAAATTTTAAACAAGTATGATTGTACGACGCATACGGTGCGTCGAGTTTAAGGAACTCTTCAAGGTAGGAAGCAGTTAATACAATAAAAGACGGGACTGAAGAGTACAATTGTCGAGCAACGACGGCTAAGTAGATAGATAACAGCAATTTAACTATTACAAAACAGAACCACTCTCTCCGTGTGTCATACAGTCAATTGGAAAATGAAAATTGATTGATTCTAACACTTAAGTTTACCTAACTAATAGGCAAGGATACTGAGTGGTGTTTAAAGAACTTGTTACGACTTGGAGTCAATAATATGCAGTGTCTTATAATGCCACAACGCTACAACCTTTCTTAACTATAATATAAACAGAACTGAAAAGTTCTCCCAAAACAGAATTGAAAAATTATATTAAATTACATCGATGCTTTGTAGTCAAGTTGTTTCTTTAATTCGGTTAAATGATTTTCTCTGTCTCGTGAACTCGAAATTCGTTCGTGAGTATCGTTGGCTGAGCAGGAAAAGGGTCAGATAGGCAGCAGGTACAGGGAGTAGAAAGCTATAGAAAATGGTAGGAGTGGAACAGAGGCCAATACACACACGAGAGGATAGGCGGAGGTACTCGAGGGCCAGGTAAAGGCCCTTGTCCTCTATTGTGCCACGGTTTAAGCTGACGCCAGTGATAGATACCTTTCGTGGCATTATGTGCACCTATACCACCATACCGATCACCTTTTACATGGTACAGGTTACCGAACGTACTTTTTCGTCCTGGCATATATCGCACCGACCACAACCAGGCCTGGAAACACGAGAAATCTCGTCTTCCTGTCCATTTATCGAAATCGATACTAGTATCACACTTGCCCAGACGTAATGGTCTCCTCAGAAGTAATGATGAATATACATTTCTGCGCATGAAAGCTGTATGAAATGTACCGCTATATTGCTTGATGAATTAATGTTTAATATTTTCAGATTAATAACCCTGTTTCGTAACGATAACTGAACTGTTTTGGTTGGAGCAAACTATTCGTCCCCAAAGGGTTCATTATCTCTTTGTCCAAGGATGACACGCTCCTTGCTATCATTTTATCGCGGGTGGATGAATAGTTTGCATTGCGAAAGCAGGAAGTCGTTACAAAGCGTTACCTCATGAAACGAGCGTTTTCAGGCTGGAATATGTAGATTACTCGATAAGCTATCTAAAAATGCTAATCATCGACGACCACCGTGGTGCTTTTAATTGCTAAATAAATTTTCGGTAAAGTGAAACTTTCAACTTCGTAACACTTTGGTTAGAAGCTATGGGTTTAAGTTTCTAAATGTGTAACACGTATGGTAATTGAACAGATCGTAGTTTTAAAGTATTGCATTTGATATTTAATCTGCCTTAACGAACGGTATTGTCTACCTCCGACGAATTTAAAGCTATAACTTGACCCATTTGCGTGAGACACCCTGTACAGTTTGTCGCGAGTCAGATTTCTCGGCTGCAGAAATACTGCATTACGAGAAATTGGCATGCATTTCGTATTAGTGTCGCAGGAAGACAAGCGTTCTCGTGTTTCCAGGTCGATGGTCGACATAATGTAGCCGGGTAAAGGGCATATGAGTGCAGTCTGGTGTAAAGGTAAATTGGCGAATGATCCGGGGGAAAAAGAAAGTTTTATGTCCAACCGGGCAACGTGTAACAATCTCTGAAATGTACGAAAAAACACAGAACAGAGGAACATGGAGAGTCTGTTTTCGTCAGGGGTATTAAAAAGCTTCAGTAACAGCATTGTTTCAACGTTCTCTATTCAGGAAAAAGTAATAACGTTCCTTTCCAAACAATGCCGAAGATTCTCGTTTGAATTTCAAAGATACCAAGATATAATTACAGAGTTTAATTTACAGATCAAGAGGGATTCTTTCCTAACAGAAGATCTCTTAGCCAAGAGAGTCGCTATTGAAATCTAGTTACATCCTATTCCCTTAATGTCGAATGTATGTACGAATTAGAATGCTCATTAAAAAGATCTAGCGACTAGATATTTATTGGGTATTTCCCCGCATTCCTGTCGATTAACTCAGAAACTATTATTACCAAGGAATGAGTAACGCGAAGGCACTCAAATCACTTACGGATTCGCTGTGCGTGTTCTACGTACACGTTCTCGATGTACAATGTACATACAAAGGTTTCTACTAATGCTGTACACTCCGGTACAACATAGCTTCCTGTCGACAAGGACATAAATGTAGGCTTGAAAATTGCTAACTTCTGCAGTTTCCAATTCTTCGAGTTTCGAATTTCTAAAATCCCTAGATGTTTACATACTAAAATCTCTTCAACATCCGAGCACCCAAAATATCGAGTGTGGAATTTCAAGATCTTGGATCCCCAACTTTGAAAATGACTAGATCCATAGATCCCTAACACCACTACATCAGATTCCAAGATCTCAAAGTCACTAGATTACATAATCTTTAAATCCCGAAATTGATATACAACAAAATCACTAGATCACCAAATCCCTAGATCCAGATATATTTACATCCTAAAATCCCTAGACTCTAAAATCACTAAATTTGAAAATCCCCAGATTCGAAAATCCCTAGATTCAAAAATCCCCAGATTTGCAAATCCCCGGATTCGATAATCCCTAGCTTCAAAAATCCCCCGATTCGAAAATCCCTAGATTCAAAAATCCCCAGATTTGAAAAATCCCCAGATTCAAAAATCCCTAGATTTGAGAATCCCCGGATTCGAAAATCCCTAGCTTCAAAAATCCCTAGATTTGAGAATCCCCGGATTCTCAAATCCCTAGCTTAAAAAATCCCTAGATTTGAAAATCCCCAGATTCGAAAAACCCTAGCTTCAAAAATCCCTAGATTTGAGAATCCCCAGATTCGAAATCCCTAGATTCCTAGATCATGAAATCCCTAAGTTCTGAAATATCTAAGGTCCAAGATCAAAATACCCTAGATTCCAATATCCCTAGGTTTCGAAGTCCCCATACCCTAAATTCTCTAGGTCCATATATCTTCAATTTCCTAGACTGAAATCCCTAGATCCATAAATAAATATGACCTCAATACTTAAACCGCCATAGACGTAAATTCCCGAAATTACTTTTTCCCGTTGGATACCAAGTTTTCTTGGTGAAAAGTAGATTTGGTCTCGACTGTACCATCGATAATTAGTATTAAAGCTTGTGCATCCGCGTGCCATCTTAATCACGCGTACCGTTGAATTAAATGCACGCGACCCTGTCGCATTGTCGCAGCACAGTGCATATGGTTCACACAAATCAAAACGAATAGCACAAAAGCAATTAAATCTGTGAGTCAGAGGGCACCGAAGGACTAAAATAGTAATCTCGTCAGCCTCGTCAAAAACGATATTCGATTCATTGAAACGGGTAAAATAATGAGCTTTGTTTGAAAAAAGCATGGGGGAGCGACGGTGAAATTCAGTCCCGTTTTTTGACACGGGGATACAATTAATAACGTGATTAATTAGACGCGAAGCTTTCGTCTGAACGACGCGCGGTTCGGTAACGAGGACAATCGGTCATTGATTAAATTTTCCTTGGACAACGTGGCCCATTGATATACCATCCTACAGATAAGAAGAGATAGGAATAACGGATTTGGGCAATTGGAGCAGCGACGTACAAACAATCGCACAAGTTTAAGTTCTTTCCACTTTTCTTACTATGTGTGAAGATTAACCAGATATCTTGGAAATTTATTGGTACTGGGACACGAACTTGGGAGTTAATTTCAATTTGAAATTTTAGTCTTTCTGCCCAAAACGATAAGACTCGTGCTACTTGCATTCTTTACTGTTGAGTATTCTTTGTTGCGTGTTCTTCGACCATTCGATACTGTTAATAAACTCACTGTTTGTTACTACTCTTATTACTGTTATATACTTCTTATGTTCGCGGCATTATTTGAGATATTCGATCTTCCAGTTCTCTAAAACAAGTACACATCACACACTTATTGAACGTTTGTGATTCGAGAACGAATAAAAAATTCACGCTTTCGACATTTGAAGGTCATTAAATCGGAGAAATTGGAGCAGATTTTTCTATGATAATACAGCGGCGGTATTATTTAACATGATACCGCGGCACGTGCTACGTATCCTTTCCAATCGTCATCCAAGAGGTCAACGGTTTAACTTCATTCACACAATTGGACGGATTAACGTCGTAATAAATCACAATTAGTCTGGCTCCTACGTTCCCTCATGTTGGAAAAGGGGAGTGATTTTTTGTAGATTTCTGCCCTTCCCGATCGCTCAGAGTGTGGCGACTAATCTTCCTGTGAGTCGTTGCAGGTGTCCCGATTGCATTCATCACCAGATCAGCATACATATTTGAAACAAATCATCCGTGATTCCATTCACTGCCGTTGCAAATATCTATCCATTTCAGTCGTACGTACATCCATGTACGAAGTCTTCACGCCCTAATTAATTCACTGATATTCCGTGTCGATTTAATGTATACTTTTAATTATAATTAATATGTTTGGCGATATGTCCATCACTTTGCTGAAATTAATAAGATGCACACTTTTTAACACACTTGCTAATCTAATCGTTTGCACTTGAATTTGTATGAATCGGCAATATAACGCGTGGCGATATAGTAGGTGACGATGTTAGTACGCGGTATGATACTACAACGCTTGGCGTCGCAACGCGTTACTACGTCACGCATGATGATCTAATGTAAAATAATAAGGTAATGAGACAGTAAAAAATTTAGAGCAATTTATTCATTTTTATTTGCAAATATCTAATTAATGACTTGAAATTATTATTTATTAGTTTGAGAGGAATGTGCATTCATAAAAAGAAAGCATAAATTCATAGCGTCATTTGGCTGCTGTACAGTATAAAGCAACTTATAGCCCATTAACGCGAGACCCCTTAACGTAACGAGTACAATCTGCCCTTGATACCATTCATAATGAAGCGCAGTGTACACAACGGCAGTAATGGTGACCTATCGATATTCCACCAATAAATCACATAACCGCGCAATTATCCCTATAATTACTATTTGTGATACCAGGACATTTAAACTCGATCTTCATATGGATGGAGACCTAATTTTTTATCTGAAAGATAATTTGATAATTAAAAGATAAATTGTTTAACATCATTACGTATATTAATGCACAACTTTGGATATTAATGTAATCGTGATGAAATATTGAGTTCAAGATAGAGATTAGGAAAGTTTTCCTTTATGGGAAAATATTCGTTTAGTTCACAATCGCGTGTGGAAGGTTGTACGTAAAAGCAATTTGGTCAAGAGCCAAGAAATCATTATTTGTTCTACTCAGCAATGTTCCCCGATGTTTAAATCGCCACAAATTAGGCTTGACCCGTTTCAGGAAACGTTCAACTCTATCGTCGCGCATTCACATACATCGAACTGTTCATCTTTGTCACGGATATTGTAACGTCAAGCGTGTATCCTGTACTCGTGCCAGTTTCATGACAAACTGAATACCGTTTGCAATGCGTAATAACGACAGTAATCGCTGAGCTCACGAACTAATTGCCTAAAAATCCTATACCACCATATCAATTTCTAACGGGGTGGATGAAATTTGATGACAAATTGAACACAGCAAAAAATCTGTAAATTTATACATTTATAAAGTAATATCTAAATTCCTAAATTTGTAAACTTCAAAATAAAAATTTTAGATTTTTATTGCTGTAGTGATAAAAATATATTGCATCCTGTTTGGAGACATAAAATGCACAAGTAAACAAAATACAAAAATGTCAGAATAAGATGAAAATGGGCGCGAAAACTCACCAGTGGCGCAGGCGCTTCCAGCGATCCAAATGAAATAGACAGCGGCAAATAAAATCCGCGTCCTCGTGCTCAGGAAGGTCGACAGGTCCGCCACTGCATTTCTCCACAGCATCTCCATGTTTTACTTGGTAAATTCTTGCTGTACCGCTCTCTTGCCACTTGCACTTCCTTCGCACTTCACTACGAGAACGTCATACAAACGCACGATTGAGTTACGCGAACGAATACCAACAATTCCTTAATGCTCTCCTCATTTTTGTTAAGTTCACGCGGTCAATTCAGCCTCGATTACGTTTTCTTTCAACGGTCGTAACGAAAGAGCATTACGACGTACACCTGTGAGACAACATTCCTTTTACTTGCACTCGTAGTCCCTCCTTCTTTCGAAAAATCTTCGATACTGAAGCATCCGTAATGTTTTGCATTCGATTCTCAAACATTCGGTCTTCTTTCCTTTTCTCGTTCTTTTCGAAATTATCGCATCGCGTCTGCAACTTTGTTTTCCTTCGATGTTACGTATCGTTCGACGCTTTCTTACGACATATCGTTGCGATATTCATTTTTATACGACTATATTTATCCGCGTGTAGTATGCATTAAAATTTATCGATTTGATAGACAAATCTTGATAATCACTGCCGAATAAAAATTTGGTCGAAAAGTGTCGTCACAACGATAGAATCACGGATTTTTGTCAGAATACCTTGCACAATATGATAATTATTGGAAACGTAAACACGTGTACGTTTTCGAAATATTAAAATCCAAATGTCAAAACACTTGCTTTCACATTCATAGTAATTACTTATTTGCAGACAAACACACTGTGAATAAAAATTAAAGTTTTAATGCTTTCTTCCGGAAGGTTGTCCCTTCAGGTAAGTCCCAGGTAACGCAGCACAAAACGGTCACATTCACCTGGTAACACCTGGCAACACCGTTAAATTTCTTCAAAACTCTTTTACACTTTCTTTTATTTAGATGAAAAACACAATTGAGAAACTTTTATTTTGAAACACAAACGAAAAATAAAAACTTGCACGACGCGACACATGCTCCGAACTGTCCGTGAGTTTCGTTCGAATTACAAACTTTTGTTGACTGACCGTCATCGGCTGCGTTCACAGGAGGCATCAAGTTGAAATTCTAACCACGCGCATGCTCGAACGTCCCCGGCTACGTTAGGCCAATCAGCGAAAAACTGCGACAACCAATCAGAAAGGTTCTATAGTTTGGTATGCGGTCGGTCGTTGATATGGAATATCGTATGTGCATTCTAAGAAAAAATATCCTATAAAAAACTAATTAAATACTGATTCCAATTGTACTCTTTATAATTGGGAAGTAATATATGCGCATTTTTTTATTCTTTATCGTGTACTTTTATCTGCTATTTTTTATATCTCATTTTCATTCCTAAATCGGTAACTATTAAAAATTTATCTAGAATTTTTACACGTCGTGAAATAGAGACGTAAAATAATTGAATTAACAAATTTTAAATTATATATATCAATGTTACTGTTGTTGGCAGGATAATGAAGATTAGGTTGTAGGAGAGTATTTGTATCAGTAATAAGTAAAGAAAGTTTGATATTAAAGATTTATTTTATTAAATAAAAGTTAAAAGAAAAATCCAAGTATTTTTCCTCCAAGATGCTTCCTTCTTGCTTCCTCATGATCCATAATTCCTCCACTTGTGGTTAGAACAACGTATCTACAATATAAATGTTCCATTGCACCATCATTTCAATCATTTTAACATGAATGACATAAATTTAATGATACATACCCAAACTGTCGAGATGGCAATAGATTATTGGTCCATTTTTCAATGTCATTAATTGGTACATCAAACCTAGGTGAAATTACACCACATTTGTTTAACCTTCCACTAAGATTTACTACCACTTTGCCACTGCGGTGATCATCAACAATTTCAAATTCTCCAATATAACCTAAATTTGATAATAGTTATAAATACAATATGAATTATACAAATTTAATTACATATTTAAATTCTTATATTTTCATTCGTATAGTTCCTTACCTTTCCTCATCATTACAGTTAAAAATTTAATGATTACTTTTGAGCAAGGTCTCAAGAGCACCTGTCTCTTTCCACGCTTTTCAGCGTTGTTAATGGATTTAAGAGCATCGCTAAGAACGTTCATACGCACCATGACTGAAAATAAACAATTTTAAGTTAGTAAATATTTATAGAAATGCGGAAGTATTTGTTTACTAAAGTATATCATTGACCACTTATGCTGTTGTCACTTAAACATAACCTATCATAAACACGAAATGTTAGTCCATTTCGTTCTACTTTTGTGTATATGCAAGCAATGCGATTATTAATACAATAATTTAATTAAAATACTAATTAATTTTAAGTAATACAACGCAAACCTAATAAACAAAATAATAACAGTAGGAGACAACTTGTACTGGCTCTACTTAACCAATCACTTCAGATTAGAGATCTTTATTAACACAAAATATGGTTGTCAACCGATTAATTATAACAAATACTAACTAAATTATAATATATTTACATTCGATGAACTTTAAAATATTAGATTACCTGCGATTAATAATATTATTTATCACAGCAACGTACACGCTCGATTATCCGAACGAAAAGAGAACCAACTCGTCAGTGCTACCATAATAATAACTCAAACTCACTAGTAATACATAAAAAGAAATTTTTAGAACTTTTATGTTCACAAAAGTAGTCTTCATAATTTTACGTCAAATAAAATCGACATCGATATATTCAAACGGAAAGAAATTTAATATAAGATTAAAATTACATATTATAATTTTATAATAGATTAAAGACTAGGGACTCATATATGACTGGGTTATACTGAAATGAACAAACGATATATTTGCTATTGATATATCTTTACATTCACCATTTATATTTATTAAGTAAAGAGAACAAATTGCACAATCTTATGCAGCGAACGTAACAAAAACGTTATAATCAATTGCATTCATTGGGGGATGAAAACACCCAACAAATTATTTAGGAATTTAGTTAGTACCCAACGGCGATAGTGCTGCGGCGATCAGTGCTACCTAAAAGCACAATTACGGTTTATTTTATTCACTAAACTTGATTTTCAGAAGTTGATATTTCAGTTTTCAGTTCTACAGACTGTAAAATGACAAAAGAACTTTCAATTTCTTTTCTTGAAAAGAATCTGTTGTTTCCGGCCTGTATAATATTTTTAGGACATCCTATATATTATTACATACAGTATGCATTTATTTGGAATCATGTAGGTAAATACATCGAAAATTGTGTACAATGCAAAAAATGTTTAAGTTTTCAGTCGCTTGTGCTTAAAAATTACTTTCATAATATTTCAGAACAAACTTTTTCTTCATTATTTTCATCTGTGCATTTATTATTCGTTTGATGAGAGATCATATTCAATTTGCGCAACAGAGCTAACTTCAGTACACCCCCAGTTAGTTCGCACTACCCCACTACGCTTTCTATTTCATCGGCTATATACACAGTTAACAAAAATACACGAACAAATTGCCAAGTGTCTAAGTTTTCGAGCTTTTAAATTTCTAAATGTTCAAGTCCATAAATTTCTAAATCCAAGATCTATACATACGACCATGGTTTTGCCTATATAATGAATGTATAAAGTAAAAAACCATGAGGTACATATGTAGTGTCACGAAAATTACAAATGTGCACACATGTTGCTTTTGGTTACAAACGGTGCTCAAACCAATCAGAGCCAACATGCGCAGAATGAACAAAAGCTCGTCCGATGACGAGTATTATCTCGAATAACACATTCAAATATCCGGGTTGGAATGTGTGACACTTCGGGTTTTATATTGCGATAAGGTGGCAACCCTGATCAGAGCAGACCTGCGCAGCATGAACGAAAACTCGTCGTTCGGCACTACGGTTCTCTCGCTGATTAAAGTATACATTGTTAGAGGATACCACAACACGTATTAAAATCAGCGGTATCCTCGCTGTGCGAGGTCGATTTTTCGCGATGGCCTCAACTTCTAACAGCTCGGTTCGAACGTTGATGAACAAGGGCAAGCGTGATGCAGCTGCTTATATCCATGCAGAATGTAGCAATTTAGGCCCTGACAGTGGCTGCCCGCGACCTCTCAATAAACTGTTGGATGTTCTTTTAAATCCTAGTAAAGCTATCGATGACTGGGAAACTATCGACTGGTGTCAGTGGTTAATGGCTGGTGGTCGTACGCCGGATGAATTTTCCAATACAGGTATGCCAGGAAGATGAATTTTCTACTATGTACATTTACTTCTCATTAACCCTTTAACACTGTAATAAAATTGTGAGTGACGGTTCGAATACAGTATATTTTTATTATTTTGTGAAGTACTACTTGCATACAACTTCTAATTTATGCAGTAACTAATTAAATATTAGGTAAAATAGACTAGGGACCTCAACAATGAAAACTAACTGTAATAATCTTGTTACCTGCAACAATAGACATCAGTATTTCTGATAGATTAAATACTTCTGTTGCATCGTTATATCTGTGTCTTACTCCGGATAAATTGTTAATGGGTTAACCCGACAATGCATACATGAATTTCTAAGAAGTAAATACCCATTTATAGTACCCATGAAATTCATAGAAAATAAAATCTGCTGACCATGGTATAAAAAGTGACATGTTGATCATTTAATGCAGTAATACTATAATTTTAAAGTCATAATTTCAGGGAAAGAGAGTTTGTGTTTTGAAGCGCTATAATTTTGTAAAGATATGAAAGAACAATTGAGACCTCTACCAATAAAGAATATAAACAAGAATTTTTGTTCTACACCAATAATACAAGAATTATCAATTTTGAATTATGTTATATCGTTTGAGTTATGTCTTAAATAAGATTATCCAGAAGTAAACATTCTCTATGTATGCATTATGGGGTTAGACGTAAAAATAGGAAGGATTTTTCTCAAATATTGCTGATGTTATGTCAATTATAAACATAATAAGCATTAATATGTTTTATTATTATTACATTATATTTTGTGTTGCATAATAAAGTAGATAGGTTTATTTACTTCCTTAAATTGTATTCACAAGTATCATATATATACACATATAATATGTATACATATACGTATAAATGTACATATAAATAGCTATTGTTATAAATGTAATTGAACTGAATCAATTAAAATGTGACATGGTTTTTGATTATTTCAAACTTATAATGAAAGTAACTAAAATTAATACAGGGGCATTGTGTAATAGTGTATTGATTTTAAATGAAATACTTTGATATGACCATTATTTTAATATTAATGATAAGTAGAATGCAATTTGCGTATTTGGCATGAGTAAGATCATGCAATAAATATATGTTTATGTGAAGTATTACAGATATGAAAATGCAACTATGTTAACAGTTTTAACATTTAAAGCAATATCATTAGAGGATTATAATAAAGAGTTTAAATTTCTGAAATAAATTTGTTAAAGAATTCCTGACAGTGGGAAGAATAGAATAATTGAGTATAATTTGAAAATTATAATTATTTTATTTATTGAAATAAACATTTGTACATATTCCAGTACGAATGTACGATAATGCTACAACCTGTGGCCTGGTTTGGACTCCCAATTTTGTAGCATACCGTTGTCGTACTTGTGGCATATCACCGTGCATGTCTCTATGTACGGAGTGCTTTAAAAGGGGCAATCATTATAGCCATGACTTCAATATGTTTCTCAGCCAAGCAGGAGGTGCATGCGATTGTGGTGATGCATCTGTTATGAAAGAAATAGGGTGAGGATTCTATTCAGCTTGCAGTAGTAATTATTTTAATGGCTAAAAGTACTATATAATACAATTATTTTTGTAGATTTTGTGATAGACATGGCCCAAAAGCTGCTGTAGACAAAACTGCTCCTTCAGATCTGATGTGTGTGGCAGAAGCAATGATGCCTAGAATAATTCTTCGACTTATTCAGCACTTACGTGTACACTAGTGTGTTAAATATTTCTTTGTTTTACAATAAATGTATGATGAAGAATATATGACACATGAGAATTATTTACCATTACAGTAAAGCAGGTGGCACAGATTTTAGGCTCGTTATCCAAGATGCAGATGGGTATTTAAGCATGCTTCTTGATCTAAACAAAATGGGTGCATTAATGAGGCATGTTATGACATCTGCACTTACAAGTCCTCAGAAGTATAGACGTCTTATGGATCCTTATGTTTCAAGTGGACAGCCAGAATGTGATCCCTATTGTCAAAAGAGCAATCAAATATATCAAGATGCAATGAAGTCTTTACCAAATCCAGAACCACCCGATGAATATAAAGGTAATTTATTTTTCATTGATATTCTCATAATTATAATAAGTTAAATATAGTAACAAAATGAACATTTCATTGTATTGTATTTTAGAATGTGCATCATTACAAGAGAACTTAGAACACACTACTTTCTTAGAAGAATTAATGTTCTGGACAGTTGCTTATGAATTTCCACAAAAATTAGTTTGTTTGCTATTAAATATGTTACCAGATCCAGATTATAAAGAAGCACTTACCCGTGCATTTGTATTACATTATAGTAGAGTTTCAATGATGCTCGAACGTTCGCCGGATCCTGATACTTTAAGTAATAAAGTAGTCCATGTCAGTGTACAAGTAAGTATTATCAAGATTCATTATCTTAAATGATACAAATAAAATCTACTTCGTATACATGTATTTACATTAAAAATTTCAGTTATTTAGTAATGAAAGTCTAGCATTGAGAATGGTGGATCAATTAAAATTGTTGCATGTTATGGTTATTACTTTAAAGTACATGATGAGTAAGATATTAATTCAGAATACCTTACATGGTAAGTATTTTTATCACTTTAAAATATCGGAATATATTAGTTGCAATCATGCGTAATTATTTGTTTATGTTTAGATCCAGATAAAAATTTTCACTATGTAGTAGATTGTGAACGGCAAGTGATGAAGGAACATTGTTATTGGCCGATTGTATCAGATTTAAATAATGTTCTTTCACATAAGCCTATAGCTGTTAGGTTTATGAGTGATGATACACTTCTGGAAATGTGGTTTGACTTCCTATCCATGTTTCAAGGTATTCTTTATTTTATATAATACATAAAACTATCTTCTATATATAAATGTTTATTGTATTTATTTTAGGAATGAATGTAAATCAACGAGAAATAAGTCAACACGTTGAGTACGAGTCTAACACGTACTATGCAGCATTTAGTGCCGAGTTAGAAGCCAGTGCATATCCAATGTGGGCTTTAGTCTCACATTTACGTGGACCTGAAAGTGCAACTCTTACTCGCAGAGTTCTTACGTTTTGCCTCACAGCATTGCAAGATTGGTTAGATGCTATAAACTTCACTCATCCAAACGTGGTGCGTAAACGTGTTCGTTTAATAATAAAACAATGTATCTACAATCATGTTTAGTGTATCTGTCGTTAAGACTATAATATTTTTGTTTTACTTTGTTATAGAATGATAGTTTAAAAGTGTCGTTTCATCTTCCACTTCATCGGTACTTCGCTGTGTTTATGTGTCAAGCTGTACGTCAACAAGGGGCTGTTCTGAATGATTTATTACCACCCACTGATATGTTACATCTCTTAATGATGCACCCTTTACGAGTTCAGGTGAGTACACTTTTTTATAATACTATAGATACAATACGGTTTTTATGTATATTTGCACAATACTGTATGTACCACTATTTAGAAAAAAGATAAGGATATAATGGATGATTGATATTTATTTTAATGGGTATTTTCAATGAATTGGATTTATTAGGAATATTTAACACATCAACTTCGACTTTCGTACATATTTATTTATTTTAATTAATAATAGATCACAGAATTTAAAATTACCCAAATATTAATATTTAGCTAAATGTCAACTAGTATGTTAGAGGAAAGATAACATTATTTTATATTCTATTCTTTCAAGTTCTTATAAATTAATGAGTATCATTATTGAGGGTTCAAAACGATAAGTTTGACTTAAAGAAACTGTAACAAAAGCGTAAACAGAAGTTTCAATTTTAATGAACTATCGTTTAAAAAGTACAGAAACATTGGTGATAAAAGATGGCACAAACACTGGAATAATCAATTATAACAGAAGTGCAAATTTTTTAAAAAATGTACGTACATAAGATACGAACAATTGATTACTAAGTATACATAATCGAAAGACATGAAAATAGAAACAATATATATAAAAGATATTCTATAAACTATAATAGTATTGCCCGGGTACAGTTAATATTTATACTGCTTGTATTTCATTCGTAGTATTGATAATGGGTGGTGCGGGAGGTAAATCGGCTTGTAAATGTCGGGTGAAATCATATGTGACTAATTTCATCGCTATATATCCTCCTGATCCCTTTCTACCTTTATGGTATATACCGGCACCCATTAGTGGAACGGGAGGATTTGGTTCTACTGGTTGAATATCGAGGAATGGTATCGTATTTTGTGCTGCATCGCTTGCACGATCACTTGGTTCAAAATTCACGTACTGATTTGGCTTTGAGTCTGGTAATGACAGTAAAGCTTGACGAGTTGGAATATCAGGTTTCTCCAATTTTAATTTCTCCCTGCAGATGAAAATCGTTCATAGAAACCATGACACATTAACGAGTGCATGAATTAGAAGAACTGAATAAATCTTACCTGTCGGTTACGTCATTAGTGACCCAGACACTTCTTCCTACTGGATCTATCAGTTTTCCGGTTGTGAAATTAAACGGTGTAAATCTTGCTTCTAAATTCAACCGTGGACCAATTGTCCTAAATTTGACACCTGAAAAACAGTTATTGTTTGTCGTTTCCGCAAAGCATGTAGAAAGTATAATCCTCTAAACAAGTATACCTGTTAAAAGGTAGTTGTCATCTTTTTCTAAGACATCTAGATCCACGCCTCTTTTCTCCCACATTATGGTATGGTAATCAACATCTTTTCTGACGTCAGTATCCAGTACTGAAAATGCATCAACTGGTTTCCATTGTATGTTAGTCTCATTAATGTTTCCAAAAGGCAACAGTTGACCCTCTTTTATTTGCAAATGTATTATCTGATTGACTTTCTTCAGTTGGATGCCCGTTACAACTCTGCAACGGATAACACATTATTATTATTTATGGAACTGATGATTTTCGCTAACTTATCTAAAATGTCACAGTGACGTATTTACTTGTTATTCTCTACATCGGATAGAACCTCCCGCAAACTAAAGTATCGGTCAGATTTCGCGCTACTATCATCACAGTAACAAAAGCAATAACTGCAATGCCAGAATATCCAACGCCACCAGCTATCCACTTTCGTTTTTGGATTACTACAACTTTTCTTCTGTCCAAAGATATTACCATTTTCGTATTCTATATACTCGTATCTTCTATCACTTTCACGTGACTAAAAACATTCAAAAAATTATTATCAGTATTTACAGCAAACGCCATTCATAATATAAAAAAAAATCAGTCTACCGATGGACAAATCCACATGTCCGAATCAATGTATTCACAGTTTACTATTTTGCCATTACACTTCCGTTGCGACTGGCAAAATTGATTTTTATAACATCCATACACTTTAGAGTACGAATAATACGCGCAGTTTTCTCTACACGTCGACTGTCTATTTAGGTCTACCTCGTTAACAACGTATCCTTGGAATAACCGATTTAGATAAGTGTACGTTTCATCTGTAACGATCGTTTAATTTGAATTATGCTTCTCGTGGAATGATGTTGTAAAATATGAACGTACCCAATTTAGGTTCCGCCACATCGCATCTCCAAACATCTTTGGGCGCAAAAGCCATAGCCGTTTTCACGGCCCTTATGGTCTCCGATGTTCTCATTTCATATTGTTGCCTGACCATTGCCATTTCTTGAGTGAAGTTAGAACCTGTTTCAAATTTATAAAATTAAAAGGAAGAGGTTACAGTTCAATATAATTATTTAGGACAACGCACATCAGGGGATGTAGTACATTACTGGAAAGCTTATGACTAGGGGACCCCACGTAATTTAATCATTGCGGACTCTGCTTAGGACTCTGTACTATGGGGCTTTAGAATTTTATAACTATTTTATAACTTTTATAAGAGTTTTATAGTCTTTCCATCAGAGTCTTAAATCCCCTCTGGCTGATATAATATCAAACTTAAATAAAAAACTGTTATTTGCTATACCTGGATTATAAAGTCTCAACAGTATATAGGAGAACTGAACCATACTGTAGCCCCTAATTTCCGAGAGCGTTATCGTAGTGTACAAATTATATAGCAATTGTTGAAGCGACTGATTTTCATTACAAATTTGAGAAGCTGCTGCCTGCAAACACGAAACATACAAAATGAAATAAGACCATAACAGACTGAATTATTATCAAATTTTGAATTAATTATCAAAGAATGTTCGCTACAACGCTACATTATACCTGATAGGCAGAAACAAATAATTTATCTTGCACTATGAAGTCGGCTATAGTAGTAAGCGCACGCAACATGGACGCGTTCGGATCGCGGAGGATAGTTTCCGAGAAACTGGCCAGCTTGTCCAGATCAAGACCCGCTTTTTTATCAATAATTTCATGCTGCATTCGTCGAAAAACACCATATAGACCGTTAATGTCTTTCAGTTCGATTTCTGTTCGAGCCCATAGCCAAACGTTATTTAACGGAATCAAATATTCGAAATTGTCATGCGGAAACTTTTGTTCCAGTTTATCGCCGAAGGTTTTGAAACTTTTTATCAGATGCAGATACTTCTTTTCTTCGTCTTCTACAAACACGTCGAACAGTGGATTGAATAAATCTTTTTCCAGGACTTTTTCATGTTCCAACATTTTGCTTCTTATTTGATCGATCAACGTGATGCCCTGTTTGTATGCACAGTTTGCTTCCCATATCGTGAAGAGGAATATGAAGCATGGCAGAATTTTCATTTCCTTCATCTTGCTATTTTTTTGTCTGTCTTTTTATATCTGTTTGTCTTCGTGTTTTAGTACACAGAGAACTCTAAATTCGATCCATTATTGTAATGGTTTCTCTCCCATAGATATGTTGATCTGAAATATTTGCAGGGTGGTATATCTTATAAACACATTTATGCGTATCAGTTTCAGTTTACGATTAGATTTTTAATTTGAACGTGATTTATCTCGAATTGAATTGAACGTGATTAATCTCGAGAAATAAAAACGAACATAGAGATCAGTGTTGAGCTTTGAATATGTGTATGCTTGCTCATCTAGATTGTATGCGCGCGCACACATACTAATAGTTTCATATACAGGGTGTCTTTAAAATCATGGTGCAAGATCAATTATTATTAATAATATCGATAGCTATCAATAATTAATAAGTAATGTAACATTGAATCTTATATTAGTTACACGTGAAGTTTAAACAAAAATAGATTTAACTTATTTCCTTAAATCTTAATATCTTAATAATCTTAATACTATCAATATATTGTCATGTATCAGTAATATCGACGGTCTATTGATAAGTGCATCTCTGTTCTGAATGTCTGTACAAATTTCTGCACGATTTTAGGGACACCCTATATATGCATCTTTCTTAGTGGTAAAGGTCGAATGTGTTGATTACGTTCAAAATTAGATGTATTAATGCTCAAACCGAAATGATATGTTTGTGCGTAGATTGCAAGACAGATCGTGGAATTTTCAATTTATTTTTGATTGACCATAATTTTTCTCGACGTATCATATTTTAGTTACACGTGACTCACATCCGTAAGTAATTATTAACACATCCGGTCATCTGAACAATTCTAACGAAAAACAATATTTTGCAGATAACATTTGTTTACATAAAAAAGAAAACTTAAAAGTAAACCGGAGATTAAGTACGCGCCATATTTAAACAGATTTCTTTGAATAATAAAAAGATGTTAAATGACCTTCAATAATTCGTACGTAAAGTTGAATATTATTTGAATAAAAAATTCGTTATCCGTCTATAAACCTAACTGTATGTCCACTTGTTATTTAGTGAAGCAAACGTGACGTTAAATAAAAGGTATTCTATACTTAAATTTCTTGCAAACAAAGCATTAAATTTCTCAAGACAACCTTCTGAAATTCGCGAAATAGTTTCCATCGTACGAATCATTTCACGTTTACGCATGAAAGACATGTGCATCAGTGTTGAACAAGTGACAAGCATAGTAATGTAAGAAAAAACTGAAACAATGCTTTGTCACAATAAATCTCTATATAAAGAGATGTATCTCTTTATAAATGTTCTATATAGTACATTCAGTTGACACCATCATTTCGTTATCGTCAGAAGTACACAATTTTTAAACTATGCACTAATTTTTTTAATATTATTTTCCGTTCGTCATTTACTGCTGACAAATGGAAAGTAGCGTGGAAAGTATATAGGTTAATATAACCGGTGGAAACGTTTCGATTACAATTTGCGAAAATTGAAACCTAAGAAAATTCTCTTACATATTATATCACAGTTCTAAATTGAGTTACAAGTTAATCCAAACTTGCCTTAATTGTATGTGTATGTGTTACGACTAATTTCTGAAACGAGTTAATTGAACGCGTTTTCCGACACGATGAGAGAAAACTTCACCACAAACACTTTCATTCTACGTTCAGGTTTAACTGAACATTTGGTATTGGTGTCCCGTCATTTTACTCTCTGTTACTCCCCACCCTAGAATTGAAATCGTTCTTTAACGGTGTTCTCACATCTGCGCATGCTCCTCTTCATTCTTACTCTCCTCGTTGTTAAGCCGTTTATACAAAGTGCATTGTAACGTCAAAAGAAGATTACAGTTCCTTCTTTCAGGTCTTAAATATAAGAAGAAAGGGTCGATTTATTAAGAACAACAAATATTAATGTATATTTAGGAACATTACAACCCTAAGGGTTTTCCAATAACAAACCTTTCAATAATGAAAATCCTTTATGTAGCAACATTGTCACGATTCTTTGATAATTATTTCTCGCAAATATATAACGCATAAATTGTATACAAATTTAGTAAACAGTTTCTTAAAGTGTTCTTTGTTCGGTTTATCATATGACGAAATGTTAACGATCCTTTCGAACGTGAATAGATCACACAAGATACATAAATGGGTACAAGGTAAACATGTATCATGGATGTTTCGGCATTAAACAAAAAAAAATTGTTAAATATAAATAAATAAAATAAGACAATTTTCGTTATCTATAATTTCGTTGGAATTTGCACAGTAAGTTTATTACTGCTACATCACTACATCTATGTACATTCCCATTGTGCTTGTGCACTGAAGAGGTGCGGATTGTTGAATGTTCATTGACGTAACTAGATCGATATTAGGATAGATTTAATCTTTTAAACTATGAACATGCGTTTCCCACATAACAAAGAATATTTCATATTTGAAATTTAGGAATCCACTTATAAATTTTGAAATTTCAAGTTTTCAAACTTCCCAATTTTTTTGGATAGCTGGGGCACCCTACGTAAAGATCTTAGTTACGCCAATGCGGATGTCATTTGATCATTACAATATTCTCCTGCACCTAATACCACTCTGTCACGATAGGGTATTACGCGCTAAAAAGATAGTCATGTTTCGAAAATATCTAAAGAAACATTTATCGAATACCGAATTTATCACCTTTTTATTATTTGCAAAAATGTACTAATATTTTTCCTTTAAAAAACAGTGCCTTCGTAAAGCCGGATACATACGCCGGCAAATGCGACATATAAAAAGTTTTATCTTAAAAAAATTTATCGAACATTCGAAAGGATTTTGTAACATAACCATGCGATAAACATTTTTGACTAACATTGTCACTTACCTGCATTTGATTCCCCAGCAACACAAGAACGCTTTTGCTAAATGAAATTCCATCATAAGGGATAAATAATCGATGGAGGGTTTTCAGCATGTCAGGTAGGGCGCCTGATCTGGAGGAAACACATGTACTCGCGAAATCCTCTAGCGTAAATTGCTCGTATCTTCTGGGTTCTACGACGAACATTTGGAAAGTAGCGTACAAATCATCGATTTGGCCAACGAGTTCGTCAATTCTGCGTAACCTTTGATCTAGGTTTTGTCGTAACGGTATATCGTTCAAAAGTTTAGCCATAATTGTATCCATACGTATTTCCAGTTTCTGTTGGTACATATCGAGTTCGCGCGACACTTTTGATATCCGATTTCTTAATTCTTTTTCCATTCTGTGTACAAATGGCAAGGTGTTATCGTATTCAGGATCTTTGGGTCGTATTAATTCCCACGATTCAAAAGCATCCGTTACTATTCCGTGGCCAACTTTTAATAATTCCATTACGTCTATATAACCAATCTTTGCGTAACTATTGGTAAATTGATCCATGGTGAACAACAAACAAAGAAATATAAGTTTCGTACTAATTACAGTCATCTTCGATGATTGTATGTTATTCTAAGAACGATAAACTTAAATGGAAAGTTTACAAAGTCGAACACATGTAGCACTTATTTTAATCTTTCTGTTTTCTCTTTCTTTATCGTTACATTCTCGAACACTTTGTTCGTTGTCACGAAATGGGAAACGAGTTTTAGAGAGTTCAATTTTTTGAAGAAATATTTGGAAAATTAGTCACTCGGGGTAATACTGTTGGTTAACTGTTCTAAAAACCGAATGAACTGTCCCTTGTTCGTCGATGGTATAGTCGCTATGAACTGACGGTACAGTATGTATACGACTGTCTTTCAGCAACCGGATTGGCCGACTAAATGGGGGAGGTAGTATCACACATCCGTAAAACGCTTACACTTAAATGATGATTTCATATTTTAGGTTTTAAATATTTCATACTTTATTCTCGTTATTCTGCTGTTTAAAATTGTTTTAATAATAAATGAATTATCATGTTTTTATATACCTGGCGTTGAATATTATTTAATAAATATCGATGTATTTTTTAATAAAGATCCCAAACCATATATTATTATTTCAGAATTTTTAAATATAAAATTTCAGATTTAAAAAAATGGACATACAGTATTTGCACACATGAGACCATTAATATAGTAGTTATTATTAATATGATATATGATTTAATTTAAAAATTTTAATGATTCGAATGAATTCTTGTTTAGGTCGCCTTCTATGAAATTCTAAATGGATTATGGGTGCGCAATGGATTGCAAATAAAGGGTCAAATCATGACATACATACAGTGCAATTTTTGTAATTCTATGGTAGATGCAGATCTTTATCTTTTACAAGTATGTGCAACCAAGCTACAGCCAGATGTCTTTCTAAAAGCAATTATTGAGAAGTAATTATCCATTATATTAACATATGAATACTTCTATCTTCATCTTTGAATTATATTTAAAAATAACTATTTTGTTTATTCAGGTTTCACATAAAAGAAGAAATGAGCCTTTGTTTGTACAGAACATCTCAAAGTGAATATTTGAATGCAGAGCATGAAACACCTATGTTGGAAAGTTTTTTAACATTTTTAGCTATATTGGTTAATGTTAGAACAAACCTAGGTAAGTTTCTTATCTCGTTACTTTATTGTCAAGTTATGTAAGATCAATTATAAACTTGATTTCATTTTAGGTTTATCTGATCCTGAAATGTGCCGCTTAGAAATGGTTACTTTATTATGCATGGGTGATAAAACTCATAGTCAGTTGATGGAATTAATGCCAGAGCGTTGTGGCAGTACTCAAAATAGAGATTTTGAATCTGTCTTAGCTGAAGTATGTTTCATTTGCACTTTTTATACTCTTCAAAATGTGTAATATTTTATTTGTACAATTACAAAATTATGAAATATGATTTACAGGTAGCAGTATACAGAGCACCTAATCTTGAAGCTAGTGGAAATATGCAGCAGGGAATGTATGGTCCTCGAACTCGTGTATGGGAAGAATTATTTGATCCTTTACATGTCTTATTAAGAGTAGCACAAAAAGGGGATTTCCAAATGTCAATGGATCGTTTTACCGAATAGTTAGTTATAGATTAACAATAATAATTTTTATAACATTTTTTAAGCCATATTGTAAAATATTTTTTTTAACATTTTAGTGTAAAACAATCAGGCAACCTAAAAAATAGTGCAACACCATGGCCACCATTTAGAAATCCAGCTCCTGTTTCATCTGCCTATGATGATCCACGAATTGTATTAAGATCTAGAGTTTTTCATGCTATGATTTTAATCATTTTGTACAAAGCTGTGTATGGACATAACATATCAGAACATATAATGGCGTTGACTATTTATTTACTGGAAATGGCAGTTGTTACTGCAGAGATACCTGATAAATCTGTAAGGAATTTATATTATATTTATATAATTAAGTTATTTTATTTTCTCCTGACTATAACTGTGCTTCTTATTGTTTCTGCTAGTTAAATCCTTTATGTCAGTACAATAAAGATGAATCACCGCGCGTGATAAAAGATATGGATTTAGCTGGTTGGTACAAGAATGACAATTTGTCGGAAAATCTGAGGACAGTGATATCTAAAGTTATTTTAGTAGAAGAATCAGAGTCAAACAACTCTGACAGTAAGTAAACAATTTACTATCGTATATTGCTTTATATTTCATAACTTTACGAATTCTATCAAATTTTGTAGGCGAAATTGAATGGGAAATTCCGGGAGAAATGACTGAAGTTGGAACTTCACTCATGTTAAACGATGCAACAGACGAACTTTCTTTAGAAGTTTTGGAATCTTTAGATGGTATCATCGTGCATCGCACTCCCTTACCTGCCTTACCACAAGCAAATGGTGAGTTCTATAATTTTATTCTTTATATTATTTAAGCAATGTGATATTCTATGTGATATATCAATTAAAAAAGAATGATTAAAAGTTACATTTTTTTCTTCTAAAAACAAAATACAATTTTGTTTATATAAATCTATTGGAAATAATCCTCTTATATTTATTTATGTATATGTCCTGATGTATCTTAGTTTAATTCACCGTCGATTATAATGCAGACAATTTACTGTACTTTGTACATAAACTGAAATATGACCAAATTCTTATGATTTCAAGATAGGTGTTTCGACGTTATTTATAATAAGACTGCATATTATGTGATATTAGTTTTGTTTTCTTTTCATAACTATTTTTATAGACCAGTATCATGTGACTATTGTACCTGAAGATGGAATCGTTGCTATATCAGATGCTAATAGTGAAGATGATTTAATATCTCTGCAAAGAGCTTTGCCACCATCCACCGAAGAATCCATGGCCCTTGCCCTTGAATCACCTCCTTTACCAAACAGTATGTTACTCTTAATCTTTATACCTTAACCACAGTTATATCCTTTATATCGATGTTATATGTTTCGTGCCGTTTATATCTTTTTTAATTAAATGTAACATTTCGCACTACATTTCCTTTGTAAAAATAGCATAGATTAGCATTAGCTCCAGAAGATGTCAGTAACAGAAGCACTAATCCAATATCGCTCAAACATTTCTTTGCATTTAAGTAGTGTATTAAAAAAGTAGATTCGATTGAGTTTTAATGTAACGTTTGTTAATTGTGTATAGATATCGGTGGTCAACCTGCATTACCACCTGCGCCTCAACGACATGCTGTTATGGCTGGTAATGAAATAATAGTGTCTACTCAAAATGTCTATTCACAATTAACTAATTCAAGAGTGACAACGACAGAAATTGTTCCATCTACATCGAATTCTCACAAACACTATAGAAGAAGAGATACACAGGTAACATTATTATACCTACTTGTATCACATAGAGTATATATAACAGTGATGGGCAAATCAAGTGCCCACCAAGGAGTACATAAGCATTGACGTGCCATCTCTTTTCGTTTCATAAATTCTCCTGTTTTCTAGGGTGGAGTGATGCTACCACAAACAGTAAAAGTGGGCGAGAGTATAATTTCGCTATTACTGAAATTACATTCACAATTATCAGGTGTCCCAGACAGTTACAACCCCGAACAAAGTGCAATGTCAGATAACGAAGCTAGTAGTAGTACAGCTGCAGAACCAAAAGAATCTAGAATCGGTGACGGTCCATTCTTCATCGCGCAGTTACTTAACAAAATAGCAGACTTGGATCCTATGTGTAAAGATGCTATCAATGAAGCTAGAAGCAAACTATGGCCACGTATGCAAGAGTGTGAAGACAAACAACGAGAAAGGGAACATCAAGAAAGGGAAGAGAGACGAAGGCGGGCAAAAGAAAGGCAGCAAAAATTAATGGCCGAATTTGCCAGTAAACGAAAACAATTTATGGAAAAAGCAATGAAAACAGGTAATATAAATATTAAGTATGTGCAAATAAAATTTGGTATATGCTGTACAGTACAAAATAAATTCTAAAATTATGTTTAGACGAAGCAGGAGTATCTAGTATGGATTGGGATCAAGAAGAAAATACCACCAAATTGACTAGCAAAAAGGAATACGATTGCGTTATTTGCAATCAGACTAGTCCTAGTACTGAAGATAAACCTATGGGTCTTGTTGTACTGGTTCAGGCAACAAGTGTTATTGGTCACGAGCGACAGCAAACAGAAAGATTAATCTTGCCTACTTCTGATGAAGACCCGCCTATACCAAAGGATGATACTCGTGGTGCCTACTTTGATCGCAGAATGGATGAACTGAATCGCCATTTCGATACTGTAAATATTTTAATATATGATATTCACTGATCACAGCAAAACGAATTGCATAATTTTGTGTTGAATCGTTACAGATTTCGTGGCTGTTATCCGTCAATTTAGGTTGGGAAGGTGGAGTTCACGTTCAAACATGTGGACACCATTTACATTTAGATTGTTTGAAGTCCTATTTACAATCTCTTCGTAATCAACAAAGGCATCAAAGTCTCGCGGTAGATAGCGGTGAATACCTGTGTCCACTGTGCCGACAGTTAGCCAATTCTTTCCTTCCACTTTCTCCGCAATTAGGAGAATGTGCGGCAGTTGTACAATCTCGTCACGCCTCTCCTGGTACGATACTTTTGGAATTAAACAATTTGCTGAAAGAGATACAACGAAATCCAGTAAGTCCAGTTATATTTTGTCGTTAATTCAAATTTCCATTCCAACTTAAATTTAACAGAAATATTTCTTCCAGGTCTCAACGAATTTAACCATGGCAATGGGCAAAGCCATGGAGGATATGACGAGTTGCACATACTTAAAGTATAAGCAAAAGAACTGTTCCCCTAGTCACCAAAGTTTGTTCCTTTTTGTAACTTCTGTAGCTCGAACCAATTTTGAAGTCGAACTCGTACAACGTGGTGGATCGTTGTGTATTTCTCCGCCCACTACGATACCTTTGACACCAAAACGCGATTGCATTGGTAAATTAATTGGTTCTATCATAATATTTGACGCTAATATGAATAATAAATTCTTCACTAATAATATTTTCCTTTCAGTTGCACTGCTTCATGTCTTGGCGATGCATGCAAGAGTATTGGCAATGTGGCCAGTACATCATACTTGGCAGCAATTATCCGGGTTACCTACTGAACCTGCAGCTCCACTTGCATTAACCTTACACGAGCGCGAAGTTCCTTTGCTCCTCAGAGATCCAACTGCACTTCTTATACAGTTTATATTATTGCTTCCCTTGCATTTGGATCAAAGTACATATTTTTACAATGTTTACATAAATATCTGCTGTAGCGATTTCATACGTTTAATGCAACACCTAATTCATTTTCAGCGTATTTCTCTAGTGTAGTAAAAGTAATCTACAACTTATTGTACTATCAGGTCATAGTACAAATAAGTTGTGGTCTCACACAAGCACAAAGAAATACAATTTTAAGGAGGGAATATGTCGAACGTGCTCCCATGTCTTCAGAGACTATACTTTACAGAATAATCGAACATTTCAACGACAGTCCACTCTATCGTTCGGATGACATTATGTATCAACCATCAACATCGACGTCTAATTTTTATGCGATAATTAAAATGCATAGTATTGAGCAACAGGTATATACAAGTAATTAATATCTTAATAACTTATCTTCAGAATATTATTATTGCACGTTTATTCTTTATATTGTTTCAGATACAGTCGATGTGCTTACCGTTTCTGCGAATAGCTGCATTGCTCCGTTATCATTTGTACGAAGAACCATTGCCTTTAGTTAGGACACCACAGACTGAATTTGTGAGATTAGTATATTATTTGGAATTAGTTTCGGAGGGTATGGATTGGAACGTCTTCAATTCAACAGTAGCTTTGAACTGGCAAGATTCCGAGGCTAGTGTTTCGGTACCTCGTTTATGGTGTGACCAGTTTCTAGCTTTCGTGAATCGAAGCGATGTAGCCAGAAATTTAATAATGGAGCAACACATATCATGGCAGGTACCGAAATTACTTAGTCTTCCAAGGGAATACGAGAAGATTTTTACGGTACGAATTACATATAATTGCAATTTATTTTATACTTAAATACATTTTTTCGTGTTTGAGGTTTTACCAATTTCACTCTCTTTGCAGTATTATCACGAACGACAATGTCGTCAAGGTCACTCGATTCCTCAAGAGATCAGTATCTGTTTGTTATGTGGTGCCATTGTTTGTCTAAGACAAAACTGTTGCAAACAGATGAATGTATGTGAAGTTGTTCAAGTGAGTCATTTCGGTGCGAGTAAAATAATTTTAAATGATATTATTATATAAATGTAATTTGATTGTTTATAGCATTCAATTGACTGCGGAGGTGGAACTGGTATATACTTAGTTGTAACATCAACTTATATAGTTGTGATTCGAGGTCGGAGGGTTTGTTTGTGGGGATCTCTTTACCTCGATGATTTTGAAGAAGAAGATAGAGATCTGAAGTGAGTATGAATTCTGGTTAACGCACATGAACAACGAATGACAGCGCACTTGATTTACTTCTTATTATTTCAAAAGTTCAGTGCTTGGTAGAATTATTCAAATTTATAATGTTCTGTTACAGACGTGGAAAACCATTATACCTAAGTCAAGATAGATATCAATTATTGGAACAACAGTGGTTAGCACATAGGTTTGACCATACGAAAAAAACATGGGTATGGCATCGTGACATACTGTGACATTTTACAACGTTACAAATTAATTATTTTCAAACAAGTCGAAGACTTTCAACAGGTTTATTCTCATACAATGCCTCGCCAAGAAATAACAGCGCTTTAAGAATTAACAGATTGCTCTAATACTTTACGGATAATTATATTTATTATGATACAATGAGTAAGTAGACCATAATATTGAATGAAAGTATTAAAAAAAAAACACTGAGGTGAGAGCTGAACTAAAATTGTTTATAGTCATATTTCGAAAGATTATATCCGAAGAAATGTATGTTTTCAATTAAACACTGTACATTTTTATTTAAGTATATATATATATATATTACGTCCTAATTAAAACACTACTTATGTAGCGTGTAGTATTTCTACTTCAGACACGAAAATGATGAAATTTCTTAATCCAAGATTGGTTATATTAGTAACTCAGAAAATTATATCACTGAAAATGATATCATTTTAATTAGTAGAATTATTTTCCTTATTTCGTTAAAGTGGATTAAGCTTATTGTGTGCTTCTTTTTAATATAAGTGAGTATAGGAAGAAGATTCGTTATGTTCTATAATTTATTGCTACAATTATTTTGTTGATTATTAAGACCCCTATTTTGTATTCAATATTAAGAGATATAATATTCTGTTTTATTTGACTCACTATTTTAACGGGAATACTACGGAGCATTACTTGTAAACGAGAAAAAAAATTAAAGACTGATGTCTTTATTATAAGAATTCTGTTTCAGAATGAATTTGATATTGAACTGAGCTCGACTATAATCTCTATATAATTTATTGCAACTCGTAACACGTTTGAACTAGTTTTGAATTGTACATGCAAAAGAGAAAGGTTGATTATGCATGGATTTTTAATTTACAAGGTGAAGGGAAAATTTCCACGTATACGTTAAAATTGGTAACGACGTTATTCCAACGGAGAGTAATTAATTTTGTACAGCGATATTTTAGTCGTAACGAAAACGACATAAAAATTATGTTGGATATATTGAATTAACATGTTTTTATTATTAAAAATCCAGAGTCAGCAGTGTAGTAATAAGCGAGATTGTTATTAACACCATACGAATGTTATTGTAAAATTTTTTTCTTGTAAAAATAGTGTTTGTGTTCTAACTTAATGACGCGAATTCTTTGCAACAGTTCACATGAAACTGTAGAAAATTATTCGCATATTAATGAACTCATAATTCAGACAATATTTGATGCATTATTTTTCTGTATGCATATTATGGGCTGTGTATATGAACCTATAAAACTCATTTTATTAAACGAAATATTTATCTAACCGCTGATTTCCTTTTGCACCAGAGTATAACTGCTAATTAAGAAATTAAACTGTGGCAATTGTATTGTTGTTTTCGAAGAAGCAATTTCATTGTGCAACCTCTTGTCCGAATGAAATGTTTCTCTTTAAAACTTTATTATTGCATAGCATGATACGTCAATTTTTAATACAACCTTCTATCGACGATTTAAATTTTTTGTGATACTGCGAGGCAAAAAATTGCTTCTTCCAAGTTATAGATCATTGTAAATATGTAATAATGATAAGAGGCCACATATTAGGATTACCAGTTAACTCAAAATAATCTGTACATAGTTAATTATTTTTACGAATGTCCGCTTATAATGTTAAAAAATTTGCGAATAATGCGTTGAAAAGTGCTAAAAAGTAAGTAATAATAGTAATTATTAACTTTGTTCGATGTATAAATAAAAGCAATTCTATAAAATGAAAGTATCCTTTGTGATCTGTGAACATTATCTTTATCTTCAATTATCTCGTAAGTTTTGTTTGAAGGAAATAGAGAACAATAGACAATTATTTATTTTCTAGATAATTATTACAGATATAAACATGATTGTGAAATCAGATAAGCTGAATGAACGTAAAGGTAATTTGATCATAAAGCTAGTAGTAATTATTACAGTTTCATTTATATCAAAGTCATCTGCCCTTATTATGAAAATGGGTAGTCTAGTATTTTATAATTATTTAATTAGCCTTATCATTCAACAAGTTCTACATTTCATTAAGGGAAATATTAAAGTAATAATTATTATACCTATTTACTCCGCCTAAACGTATCTACTTAAACTGTTTTTATTATTTATTAAAACCTTATTGTTATTTGAAAGCCAATATTGTTTACATACATAACAGTGAAAAAAAATATCGATCAATTTTTACGTATCAATAATGAAAACAGAAACTATATTAATTATCTGTACAAGAATAACTTTTATTACAATTTGTAAAAATTTTGTTTCACTAAAGCACTGAATAAAAATTCCGTAATGAGGATGCTCTTATACAATCAAAACGAAATTTATACATGTTAAAAGAAACAATAAATTTAAAAATATTTTACTTAACTGTTAGTTTTAACAAAATTTAAATATTGTATGTAGTGTCTTTTAATATATATATCTTATTAAATGGTAAATTTTTCTATTACAACATCTAATATGGCAATACCTTTATAGTAATTAAAATTTATTATAATTTTTAGAGGCATCCACATTACTTACATTGAACTATTTCATGTTTGTCAGAAAAAGAAACAAATTTTGTTGACATCATAAATGTACAGTTTCAAAGTTACAAATATCAGTGTTACTGTTACATTAAAAAGGCAAAAGGAAAATATTACAATTATTTCTTTTATTATAGATGTACCTTAAACGCAATAATTTTGTGAAATCATGTTCACATTATACAATATTTACGATTGTTTAATAACGAACCTAAAACTTTATTGTTTGAAATTCTCGCGATCTAAATCTAGTAATTCAAAATGTGTAGAATGCAAATGCATTGCTAGTTATAATTAATGGACAAAATTCACGACTTTAAGGCATAATTCCTTTTTCTATTTTCATTTCCATTATTTTTTTTTGCTTTGCTTCAAGTGGATAAATGTATACAATGTATGAAACTAACTGCTGATGGTCCTTAAACTTGCCATGTTACAGGAATGTAGAACAGCACATCAAAATATTACGTAAAAAAACCAAATTATTACATATTTTTTTTTAACATACATATATATACCGATAAACTTGTCCATTTGTTTATGATAGTCACTTTCACTTTAAAAGATGTTAAAACTGAATAGTAGGTCCAAATTCTTCAGTAGTGACCACCTGTTTGTTCTTGGTATACCTCAATAACATCATCATTTTCCATTTCCAACTGAAAAGATAAATTATGCATTGTGGGACATTCTCATATCATACATTTATCTAAGATAATTCACTGTGTTATGCATAAGAGAAAACAGTAAATAATTAACAAACTTGTTATCATTAATAATATTCATATTTTCAAAGATTACATTATTTTACAATAGCTTAATGTATTCTTGCTATGCTTCCAGAAGATTTAAGTTAAACATTTTAAAATTAACATTTACCTGCTTTGGTGTTTCATCATCATTAATTCTTTTGCCATCAAACAGAAACCTAAGCGATGTCATAGGTACACCCTAAACAAAATTGAATAATTTATAATTCCCCTTTTATATGTACAAAATGCAAATAACACTAACTCTTTGAAAAACACTTTTTAATTTTAATACATGTAAACTGTAACGTTACTGTTGATACTTAGCTATTAAGTTCCAGCATATATCTGATCATAAAATATACTTCTGTGATTATACAAAATATTCCATAATTTTAATAAGAAATATGAGTTAAAACTTTTTATTTTTACTTGCATTCTATATATATATAAATTATCAATTATCTAGAGCATAAATATTAAAAATTATTTATGTTGATTTGTTGAATAGTTATGTATAGATTACAACAGTAGATCAAGAGAACTCGTTTATATTATTTAAATACATGCTTATTTTGAAAGAAAAACTAACCACACGATCACTATATGATTTCTTGAGTTTACCCATTTGAGTGGTCATCTTTACCCTAAAGTGAATTTCATTGCTGTCCTAAAAAAAAATTAAAACGATGAAGCCGGTCATAAAGGGTCACTAAATGAACATGTTAATGTAAAACATAACACCCTAAGTTCTTACATTTCCAACGACTTTAAGCTTGATGTATTCGGAATTCGCGTCCCCTGGGCCGGCTTCGGGTTTTTGTTCCTAATACGCAAGGTTAGACCGATTAGACTCAAAGTATGATTGAACATTTGAAATGTTACACCATATTTATATCGCGAAATACAGAGCAGCAAAATTTTCGAAAAAATAAAGAAGTTTACCTGATTATCGGACATGATAGTTAATTAAATACAACAATTCTCGACCACGCGCCAGAACAGTAACCAAACACAAGCATGCAATATGGCGCCGCGCTTTTGTCAGTTGCACAGTCTTCTATTCTAAAAATAAGAATTTTAACGTTTAGTAAGTGCTTTCGTTCGAAAAGACATCATTTTCTGACAGCCCATCCGATTTTTTTTCAAATTTTGCTTGCTTATTACACATATATAATAAATAAACGTTTTATTTTATTTACAAATATAGAACATTAGTTATGATAATATATTAGTTCGAATAAATATGATCTTTCACTTGATTTTATTCTTCGATATCTCTTCAGGACGATACAGATACCTACATTTTATATCGTTATGGATTCAAATTTCAAACAGAAATTGAATTTCGATTTAAAATATTCAAACATACGATTACTGTTTTTTCGATGACAGACTTATTAATGCAACTGTTACGTTAATAAATGCAGAACTGTTGCTAGAGTTTGCGGGACACAGAACAAAAGTCATAATATAATGATCTTTATGTAAATTAATCAAATTTATGAAAATCAAGTATCGATATTAGCATTATGTAAACGTGGCACTTGTTTTAAACGTGAAACTTTCAAATTTAAAAATTTTTAGATTCATTAATTTTTAAATAGAAAAACGTAAAGGTTTTCGAAATTTTAAACTTGCAAATTTCTAATAGCATCGAAAATAATAAAAATTTTTGTCTGGATCTCACAGACTCTAATAGCAGCTCCGCCGAAATGTAATTCAAATTAATTCAATTCAACTTAAATCCGGTCAGTACAACTCATCACCCGGTTAACACCCAATTCTTAATTTTAATAAAATAAAAAAAATCCTAACAATGAGCGTAATAATTAAATAGTCCATTTATTCAGACATAATGTGGATATTGAATAAATGTATGAAAAGATAAGCATCCATATTTAAAAAATTAATATATTCAAAACGATGATGAAGTAATTCAATTGTGATTATGTGTTCCAAAAGATTCCATCAGAAATTTTAATGTAAACATATCGCCAATGAGATTGATTATGAATTATTATCATTCGTTACATAAGGATCAGATTTGATGTTCGCTCTTGTGACACAATACAGTAGATAAGTTGAAGCACCTTGCAAATTCTATGGTACAATCTGATCATAGTATGCCATTAATGTTGTGACGTGTTATTTTTTTTAACCAAATAATTAGCGACTTGATCGCGAAGATCGACTGAAAACGTATAAATACCTTAGGCAAGTTGTATTTATTATAATTGTTACAGAAATATCGCGGATTTGTCGTCATACTTATGATAATCGTGCGACGAAGAGGTTATGTGCATATCATTCAATTCATCGGATGTTATTAGAAGCTCGTAAAGATACTATTAATTTAGAACACTATTATTTCAGACATTATAAAAATGTGAAGAATCTGAACAATTGATTTGGATCTAAAATTTTATTTCGGTCATACATTATTAGTGCAAAGGTCTAATTAAAGTGTTACTTTGAAAGCTTATATTCAAACAACCTTGAAATCGTTATAATAATCAGTTTTATTTCGTTTATCTTGTCTAACAGTAAATTGAAGTTCTAAGGTGAACACTTTCACACATCCAAGTTTTCCATTTGTTCCTATCAAATATATTTGTATCCAGAGAATTTATTACTGTTACTTGTACAACTTATTACATTTCTTTTGTGTAATTTATTTATAAAAATATGTTTAATAGGGTGTGCAGCAAATGTAATTAATGTTGTGATAGATGATTAATTAAAGTTGTAATTGTAGTTTATTGTAATTACATCATGTTAATGTAACTTATGTTGAATTATAACAACTCTGTAATAAATAAAATAAAAAGTTACAAGTTTTTATTTATTAGTCTAAAAAGGTGTTAGTTTCATTTTTAATACTTTCTTGATTAATATTTTACAGATTACAGTTTCATTTATTAGTAATATTTTATGTTTAGTAACCTAGTATGTTTATTTCCATCACATGACTCATTACTTTAAATCAAATATTTTTGTAGGGAAGTAAAATGATGCAAGATGAGCATCTGGGTGGTCCTGCAAGACGAAATGTGTTTAGTCAAGGATTAGGAAGAATATCACAGGTATATTTTCATGAAACTTAATTTTTTTTACAATTTTTTATATCTTTTATTAGCATTTATTACAATTTTTTATATACTGATGTAGATCAAAATTATTTCTCTAGTTGACTAGTTTGATAGTTTCAGTGTTAAGAATCAATGTGATTGTTGTTTTTTGAAATTATTTTACATTATCAAATATTCTCATGTTGCAGATATATCAAAGATATTTAGATCTATGGACCCCCCATGTAGTGTCAAGATGGACATTCGCTTCATTGTTAGTGTTTCTTTTTATTCTGCGTATATTCCTTTCACAGGTAAGTTGCTTTTCATTTAAAAGAATATAACTTTGTTTGTTGGTGAAGAAGTAGTGATATATGTTCATATTGTTATGTTTATAGGGGTGGTATATCGTCACATATGCATTAGGAATTTATCATCTGAATTTATTCATAGCATTCCTTACTCCAAAAATTGATCCTGCAATGGATTTTGATGGTAGGTACCTGTAAAAGTATTCTGGGGTACAGAAGTAATGGGTATAGCATAAAGATAGAACTTACAACGGTAGAATATTATTGTAGTAAATTGTCATTTTTAATATTGTAATGTTATATTCAAAACACGTCTTAAATCCAAGTTTCTTAGCAGATGGTGAAGGACCAGAGTTACCTACAAGATCCAATGAAGAATTTAGGCCATTTATTAGGAGATTGCCCGAATTTAAATTCTGGTACTCTGTGATGAAATCCACAATTATAGCTATGATATGTACTATGTTCGATTGCTTTAATATACCAGTATTTTGGCCCATACTAGTAATGTACTTTATAACACTATTTTGCATTACGATGAAGCGTCAGATAAAGGTAATTCATATTTATCATTTTTATGTTAGCTCAATATTGAAGCTATCAAAGCAACAAAGTATAATTTGATATAAATTTATTTCCAGCATATGATCAAATATAGATATTTACCATTCACTCATGGAAAACCAAAGTACCAGAACCACGAGGATACTTCGAGGTTAATACCTTCAAAATGAATAGGTGTGAAGTATGTTTGTTGATGGAGGTGCATAAATGTGTAGATGTCTATTTTTCCCAGTACCACACGGTACTTTGAACTTTTGAATTTGACATTACGACATTTATTATCACTTAATAAGATTCATAATGAAAGGTGTAATACTAAAAGTATAATGTTGTATGGTATATAAACTGAATTGTCGTAATATATTTGTATCATAAAACTTGTACAAAGTATTGTTAGGTCTTACATAAACGTGGACACGGTAACAATATGAACAGTACGCAGTTGTTAATGTAATATTAAATTATCAGTGAATGTAAAGAAAAGAAAAGATCATTCATACTCATAAAATTTGTAATATAATTACCGATTCATTTCGTAATTTCAAAAGTAGTACCGTCTTTTCGTTTGAATGCTTTTAGTTCTTTTCGTATGAACATTCCACGTACAAGATTATATTTCCTTGCTTTGTATACATTTTACCATATATTTCCGAATTCTATTCAAATGCTTTTTCTCTTTTTTTCAAATTTTATTTTGTCGAACATAAGTAGTAACAATAACTGAACACTATGCTGCTAACTAGTCTCCTTTTTGGTGACCATACAAACATTTTAACGAATTTCTTTCACTGGAAACCGTGGTTTCACCGACAGCTGAACGTAGTGTATAATAGCATTTAACAATTTCTGCCGAATAGATTTATCATAGCAGAATAATTTAGTTCAATTTAAATCGAAATAAGACTTATTGCCTTAGTAGAACTGTGTTTATATGTCAGTAGGTATATTAAATGGTAGTTTAAAACGACGATACATCGAATAATACCATTCACAATTTTTATCTAATTTGCCCCTATACAAATGTGTATATACGAAGTTATTTAATAAACACTCTCGAGTTGCCTGATGCATAGTAAAGTAAATATATTAAGCGTTAGTGCTACCGAGGTCCAAAGATCATTTTGCTTATCGCTACTTTTTTAATGCATCTCTTTTTACCACTATTCGACATCTTACATAATGTTAATTTAAAAAAAGAAATGAAATTTACTAAAAAAATTAACAAGATTTTACAAATTTTATATTGTACATAAATATTGTTCAGCAAATTGTTTAAGGCATTATATTAACTGATCACTAATGTGCTTAATACTTTTTGGTGTATTTTTATTTTTCTAACTTGATGTATCTATCTCAATGATGGACAGATTAAGTGCATGTTGATGAGCTTACTGGCACCGGTGCTAGGATTTAGGAAGTTTAGGAATTTGAACAATGTGGAGGTTTCTGGAAATTTAGAAATTCGGCAAATGTCCATCACTGATCTGACATCAAATGTTTAGATCATCAACACTGGATCGATGAATTTATCTTAAATTTGAATCTGTATAAAATACGAGTTGGTTTTAATTATAGTAAAAAATCCTTAAAATAAACTTTTACGATATATCAGGTACGATTTTCTTCGGTCTTTTACCTAGTAGTTTTTAACAACTGCCACTTCTAGATCTTTGGACGAAATTTGTACCTCGAGTAACGAGTTCCCTCCGTTACTTTTGGGCATAATATACGTATATCCCTTTTTTTGGTTACGACACACTTCCGTTAATAGAAATTTTCTCTTTAGAACTCGATAAAGATACGTGCACACTCATACACATATAATTCTGTGTAATTACATTTTTATAAATCTTGATAATACATGTAAAATACAGTAGTTACTCTTTGACAACATCACGGAAACGTTGAAATGAAGATCTCTAGTGATATGTACACTCTGTTTTGGGCAACACCCAAACTTTTTATAGAAGCGATTGTTAATAATATACATAATATATTTACAATATATTTTCGATACTTAATAAAGTTCTCGCGCTTACAATTAAGTCGAAATAAACGTTTCTATATTAACAATTTATTATAATAATAAATTCTCTCTTTCACGATTTTTGGCACTTGGCAAATACAATATTTCTTTCAAACTTTAACTTACGTTTGTTATTTTTTTGGTTTCTTTGGAGAAGTTATTATTATTTTAAATAATTTCTAGAATTAAGCGAACGGAAAATTCGATAAGAAATTTGCAATATACCACGTCGATCAGTATACAATTATTTCTCACAATCGTTTCTTTCTCTTTTGATCTTGGAACTGGGTAAAAAATAAATATGAACTGTGGAAATAAAGTTAATTTTAATTTTTACCCAGTTTAGATTTCAAATTTGAATGTGGCAATCATTGGCGTATGTAGTAATTGTTCAAAATGCAAATTTTCAATTTTTTATTTTTTGAATTTTCAAATTTTTAGTTTTATGAATTTTTAAATTTTTAATTTTAAAATTTTCAAATCCTCAATTCCCAAATTTTTTATTTTTCAAATTTCCACCTTCTCAATTTCCAAATTTCCAAATTTTCAATCTCTCGAATTTCCAAATTTTCAAATCTTCAATTTCCAAATTTTTAATTTTCAAATTTTCAAATTTTCAAATTTTCAAATTTTCAAATTTTCAAATTTTCATATCTTCAATTTCCAAATTCTCCATCTTCTCAACATTCAAGTTCTCATATTTTGAATCTTCTAAATTTCCAAGTCTCCAAATTCTCAACCCCAAATCTGCAAATTTCCGAAATCTCAATCCCCATATTTAAATTTTTTTGAAACAGAAAAATTCTACTTACGCCAATGGTAGCAATACTGCCCGTATAATTCAAAATCTACAGCAGTTCTAATTAGACTGTTCAAAACAGTTCGATATTATACAAATGTTCCCCCGTTTGGTCGACAAGAAACATCATCTCACGAATTTTTCTTTTTTACAGGAGTCCGCTCGTGGAAGTTTGAGGAATGTCGTAGTGTTAAAAAAAAAAGAGAAATCGATTTCCCGTCGGCGCGAACGCGTTTGTTTCTTGGGTGAAAAAGAAATAAAATGAAAAAGGGAACAAAAAGAAACATTGAATGGAAGAAACGTGAAAGTGGTCAGGCATGAATGAAGCAAGGAATGAATGGGAGAGTACGAGAGGGCATTGTATTTTTTTTAAATACAAATAACTTAAAATAAAATATTGAATGCACCATCGCATACTTTAGGGTTCTTTTTTTTTAATTTCACCAACCATTGTGTCCTCCATCGATATTCTCCTTCTTGTAAATATTAGTCATTCTACTTTCACTTAAAATGTTTAGAATAATTTTTTGTGTGGAAATGTAATATGTATATATGTAGTGAAATTAACCCTTTGCACTTGGGAGGTGACTCATACTCATTATTCAGTATGGTATTACTATTTGAAATAAATATTGTTTAGTTAAATTTATAGTGTGACGCATACTCACTATTCAGTTTGATACAATAATTTAAAATAAATATTATTTAACTAAATGTATAGTGTGACGCATACTAACTATTCAGTTTGGTACAATAGTTTGAAGTAAATATTTTTTAACTGAATCTATAGTATGACGCATAGTCACTATTCAGTTTGGTACAATAATTTGAAATAAATATTTTTTAATTAAATGTATAGTGTGACGCATAGTCAGCATTCAGTTTGATACAATAATTTGAAATAAATATCTCTTAACTAAATGTATAGTGTGACTCACACTTACTATTCAGTTTGGCACAACAATTTGAAGTAAATATTTTTCTACTAAATCTATAGTGCATATGGTGTGTACACATAGCAGACACTAGAGTTGATAACAGAGACATAGTGAATTCATAAAACTTTTTAGCTGAAAAGTTTTAAAATTGATATCTAATTACAGCAAAAATATCTTTGCTGATAACCAAGTACTAAGGGTTAATATTTTCAGTAAATAACCAGCTAGTTGTACATAACAAGTTATAATTGTATTATACTCAATTTTATATTTATTAATTTACCTGCGCTTTGTTATTTGAGCTCTGTTTTGTGTCAGTATAGTAAAAGTAATTAGCTTGCAAGATGCTTGCATAGATGGCAGATAATATAAAATATTAACAAAACAGTGCTGACTTAGTAAATTAAAAAAATTCCTTCTGTAACAAATCTCTTCTATGTATAAATTAAGACTGCTTACAAACAAATCTGTAAATATTATTAAACATTTTAGTCAAAGCAGAATGACGCCTGTTTCTGTTTAATTTCATGGGAATATCGAGTCGAAGGAGTGAAACGATGTTTCGAAATGCGAAAGAATATTCCTTAACGACAGCTTTATAAATATATTTTTCTATATAAGTTTCGAATAAATAGCCTAAACGCTGTGAAGTCTCCGTAGAATTCATTCAAATTTCAACCATCTTTCAATTACTTTCTATAAAAGATAAAATCCAACGAATGGATTCACACTATATTAGAATTTGCTTTCTCCCTCGATTCACGTTTCTTTAAACAAGTTTCAGAAATAAGTTTAGGAACTGGCGTGTTTAGACGAGGTATTACCTTCTAATTCGATTCGTCGAAAAGACTAGATACACGGATTCTTATTCGTTAAGATCCTCCGAGATCGGCTTCTTCGATTTGTCTAGGAACGTGGTGGTCGAATTGAACCCTATCACGGTGGTGGTCGTCGTCTCGCTTACAGACGAGTTCCTTTTTCTGTACGGATTCGACGGGGGACAATGTAATCTGTAAATCAGAAAGTCTACGTGTCCAGTGGTTAACGCGCTGAGTGGCGGTGACATCACGAATTTAATATAAACGAATAACTGAAAGAAGAAAACATTAAGGACAATTTTTAGATAACGTATTAATTTACATAAGTATTACTAAAGTGAATTATTTATTTTTAGAAAATTATCTTGTACTCTTATGACAAAATATGTTTGCTACCCCATAGAGAGAAACTATTATATTTATTGATATTTGTGTAAAAATAAATCTAAAATCTGAAGTGGCATAATAAAATTGATCTAAAAGTATAAATATAAACTTGTATGACTATAAATGTCAATTTGTTTAAATATAAATTATGTCTAGGTAAAAATTTGTCCAAGTACGAATCTATTTATTTTAATATTTTATTTGACGATAAAATTGATTTGAAGACAAATTTTGCTCCTATTTATAATCGATAGCTACACAGTCCATAACTTCACCCATATTTTCAAATTAAAATATAAAATTGCGAAATAAAGCTACTGCACTTTATAAATTATAATTATATCGAGTTACAAGTATAATAGTCTGCTCATACAATACCATTAAAACGAATAATTAGTTAACCATTTATCACAAAGTTTATTTAAATAGTAAAATTTGTACATGTTTAACTGTTATCATACTACTGTAAAGAATTTCTGATTAGAAAGTAAGGGAAAATAATTGTACCTTATACTTTCTGTTCCCGAACGGGGGGAGCAATTGTTATAATACCTTCTTTCGGTATCCAGATCACGGGCAGTGGTCCATCGTTCGATGTGGTGTTTTACTGTGTTTTGAACTTCGGTGTTCAGGAAACAGTAAAACATCGCCACGAACAGGCCCTGAAAATTAGTCAAGCGTTAGTCAAGTGTTTTCAAAATCTACGGTTATGGAGAATTTATGAATTTCAAATTTTTGGGGTTTCAAGTTTCAAGGTTGTTAAACTAGAAAGTTATTTTCTAATTTGAGAATTGGGTATTTTGGAAATGGAGAATGTAGAAGGTTGGGAATGTGGAATGTGAGGAATGCGAAGAATGTAGAATGTTAGAAATGCGGAATGTGAGAATTGTGGAATGCGAGGTATGAGGAATATGAAAAAGGTGAAATGTGAAGAATGTGGAATGTTGGGGATCTAGAATTGGGGAATGTGGAAATTGGGGAGTATGGAATTGGGAAATGTGGAATTGGGGAATATGGAAATTGAGGAATGTGGAAGTTGGGGAACGTGGGAATTGGGGAGTGTGGAATTGGGGAATGTAGGAATCGGTGAATGTGGAAATTGGGGAGTGTGGAATTGGAGAATATGAGAATTGGAGAATGTGGGAATTGGGGAATGTGGAAATTGGGAAATGAGGAATTGGGGAATGTGGGAATTGGGGAATGTGGAATTGGGGAATGTGGGAATTGGGGAATGTGGGAATTGGGGAATGTGGGAATTGGGGAATGTGGGAATGGGAGAATGTGGGAATTGGAGAATGTGGGAAATGGGAAATGAGGAATTGAGGAATATGGAAATTGGGGAGTGTGGAATTGGAGAATGTGGGAATTGGGGAATGTGGAAATTGGGAAATGAGGAATTGAGGAATGTGGGAATTGGGGAATGTGGAAATTGGGGAGTGTGGAATTGGGGAACGTGGAAATCTAGAAATCTGAAAATCTGTAAATCTAGTAATTCAGAAATCCGGCAACTTTGAAACCTCAAAAACCAAAAATCCGCAAATCCACAAATCCAAAGCCCCAAAAACCCAAAAATCCACGAACACAAGAGCCTTGAACCCCAGCGTAAAACGAGTTAATATTAAAACTTGAGAGAGCACGGCAAGAGCGTCCATAATTCAAAGAAGAGTTAATGGAACGGAATATATTTTTGTCGTGTCACAAGAGAATTTTCATCGGATTAAAAGTCATCTCTTCCCGGAAAAGTTATGCAAAAGGACTTTTGCTACGTGTGCGGAATATTAAAGAGCGATTATACAGCAACGTCGACAAATGCGAAGTAAAATTTCAAAGCGTATCAATGTTTGATCAAGGTAAAAGGACGACGGCCTGTTTTCAACTTCTTGCACACGGAAGTTTGCTTTGAAAGGGAATACCTCGGTACTGTTGCATTACCTGCGACGAAAGTAATGCAGCACGAGAGTAGAAGAATGCATTAGCAACCTGACCCTCGGTTGGTCCGGTTAGTACCAGCACATAAGTTACACCCAACAGCGGTATTAACACCAGCAAAGCTTTGCTAGCTTTTCGATACTGTTGAGTTTCTGCGTTGTTTGCTGACCATAGCTTCGTTATTAGCACCTGTGACAAACAAGAGTCATGCATAAATTTTATGTACATTTTTTTTAATTTAATTTAGTTTGGTTTTTTATTGTGGGGGTGAATTGGTAGTTATTGGTGATTATTGATACCCCAATTCCTACATTCCCTAATTCCACATTCCTCAATTCCCACATTTCCCAATTCCACACTCTCTAATTTTCACATTCCCCAATTCCCACATTGTCCAATTCCACATTCTCCTATTCCACATCACCCAATTCCCACATTCCCCTATTCCACATCACCCAATACCTACATTCTCCAATTCCCACATTTCTCAATTCCCACATTTCCCATTTCCCACATATCCCAATTCCCACATTCCCCAATTCCTACATTTCCCAATTCCACATTCTCCAATTTCCACATTCCCCAATTCCACATACTCCAATTCCCACATTCTCCAATTCCCACATTTCCCATTTCCCACATATCCCAATTCCCACATTCCCCAATTCCTACATTTCCCAATTCCACATTCTCCAATTTCCACATTCCCCAATTCCACACTCTCCAATTTCCTCATTCCCCAATTCCACATTCCCCAATTCCCACATTCCCCAATTATCACATTTCCCAATTCTACACTCCCCAATTTCGACATTCCCAAATCTACAAGTCGAACTCGGTGCAAGCTCCAGAGTTCCACTGTTATCAAAAAGTCATTTAATATTTTGACTCCCTTATGGGGAGTGTCTCAGATGTTAAGCCGATAAGAACTCTGATCTTAGCTAAAATAGTCCACATTCCACATTCACCAATTCCTCATCCCTTAAATCCCTACATCTTGAAATTTCTCCACTACCAAACTCTATCAACCAACTTACTTAATTACGATGATTAAGTGAGATTATCAATTCAGATTTCCCACGCGTTAAATTGCCCGTAATTCATGCCAGGGTTGTGATTAATGTCATAATGGGTTAATTGTTCGAACGCAGAGGCGTTAAAAGGAAAACGAACAACTTCTGCTTCGATAAGTTAAACATTTCAAGGTGTTTGAAAAAATGTGAGCGGGAGAAAAGTGACTATTATAAATCGATTACCGAGTCCGAAGCAGAGTCGAAGAAACACGCTTTAAGGAGTAATGAAGCATGGGCAGACTTTCTTTAGCACTTTTTCTTGAATGCAAGTTAAGAAACACCGGAGAGGACGAAGAGGAAATTACTAACGTTGATTAACACAGATGCAGTTATCTCCTGAGAAAAAATGAGGCCAATTCGTTTGATCAACAGGAAAGACAAATTTTAAATACCGAGACAGCAAGTTTAATTAATTTTATTAACATTATCTTGCTGGCGATAGGTAAAGGTCAAAATTGAGAGTATGATGTATTAAATATCACGATCGAGATTATGGATGTAGTCGTAACTTTTAGAAGGTTAGGATTATGGAATGTGATATGATGATAATGGAAATTGTGATTTATGTGAAAAGGTTAGGCGTTATCTTTGGGAGTATGTATGTCAGAGGACTTTTAGAGATCTGTATAAATTTTAGAGCTTGCAATTTTTCACGTTCTTCAATTTTTGGGAGTCTGAATATTTCTATACTTGAATTTTCTTGTTGAAGAATTATTGTACAGTGAATTACTGTATTTATATATTTGCACACCCTTAAATTTCCACATTCCCTAATTACACATTCCCCAATTTCCACATTTCCCATTTCCACATTTCTTTATTCCCACATTCCCCAATTCCACATTTCCCTACTCCCACATTCCTCAATTCCACATTTCTCCATTCCCACATTTCCCAATACCACACTCCCCAATTCCACATTCCCCAATCCCCACATTTCCCAATTCCACACTCCCCAATTTCCACATGCCTCAATTCCACATTTCCCAATTCCACACTCCCCAATTTCCACATGCCCCAATTCCACATTTTGCAATTCCCACATTTCCCAATTCCACACTCCCCAATTCCACATTCCCCAATTCCCTCATTCCCCAATCCCCACATTCCCCAATTCCAACATTCCCCAATTCCCATATTCTCCAATTTCCACATTCCCCAATTCCCATATTCTATAATTTCCACATTCCCCAATTCTACACCTTCACATCCCTACACTTCCAATTCCATTCACCTCCAAATCTATTTATCCCCACATCTCTGAGCTTCCAAATTTCTATATATTCCCAATTCCCTACATCCCCAAATTCCTACACCCCCAAATCACCAACAGCACATCAGTGTCCTCAACACACTCTCCACAACAATTCCTCACTTCAATCATAAAAACGAGCATACAAAAATCTTGAATCTCGAAAAAATTTAAAACATCCCAAAACCAAATAAGAAACTTGTTCAACGTTTCGATCGCGTTGATAAATTTAGTGTCAACATACCGTAATCGGAAAGTAATTATGTACTACACAGAAACAGTACATCAAGTTATTTCAAAGCGTTGTAAATTTTCTGGGTTAATTAATTTTTCAAGCAAGGATGCTCGGTTTAATTTCCTCCTCCACGCGGCAGCGTTGAATCAATGAACTACATAGACGGCTCATTGCATTACCCTAGACCTACCGTCTATTATTATTATTTACTTCGAAACCTCGTTTTGCCCGAGTCGATAATGAAATCGCAGTGTGTACTCACCCACATTATCATGAACAGGAACACCACGTTCACGCACAGCACCAAAATGGCCGGCGCTTGGTAAAACCAGTCGTAAGGGTGCGATATCATCCATGGACAGTGTTTTCCAAGATAGACTTCCTGTAAAATTCAGTTTCCTTTATTAGGTGTTTTCTTATAAAAATGGTTTCGGAATTTTTCTGTATGGGGTAGTTTTATTTATTTAAAAAAATGGTATTAATTTTAAATTTGTTTGGAAAGAGTTTTGGTGGACTCTTGGGGTTTTAGGTACTTTTGGGGTTGAAATATCAGTGATCAATGCACTTATTCGAGTAATTTATGATTTGGGAATTGGGGAGTGTAAAATTGGGGAATGTGGAATTGGGGAATGTGGGATTGGGGAATGTGGGATTGGGGGTATGTGGGATTGGGGAATGTGGAATTAGAGAATGTGGGAATCGGGGAAGGTGGGAATGGGGGTATGTGGGAATTGGGGAATTTGGGAATCGGTGAATGTGGAATTGGGGAATGTGGGAATTGGGGAGTGTGGAATTGGGAAATGTGGGAATTGGGGAATGTGAGAATGGGGGTATGTGGGAATTGGGGAATTTGGGAATGGGGGAATGTGGGAATGGGGAATGTGGAATTAGGGAATGTAGGAATCGGGGAATGTCGGAATGGGGGTATGTGGGAATTGGGGTATGTTGGAATTGGGGAATTTGGGAATCGGTGAATGTGGAATTGGGGAATGTGGGAATTGGGGAATGTGGGAATCGGTGAATGTGGGAATCGGTGAATGTGAAATTGGGGAATGTGGGAATCGGGGAATGTGGGAATCGGGAAATGTGGGAATTGGGGTATGTGGGAATTGGGGAATTTGGGAATCGGTGAATGTGGAATTGGGGAATGTGGGAATCGGGGAATGTGGGAATCGGGGAATGTGGGAATCGGGAAATGTGGGAATTGGGGTATGTGGGAATTGGGGAATTTGGGAATCGATGAATGTGGAATTGGAGAATGTGGGAATTGGGGAGTGTGGAATTGGGAAGTGTGGGAATTGGGGAATGTGGGAATTGGATAATGTGGAATTTGGGAATATGGAATTGGAGAATCTAGAATTGCGTAATATGGAATTGGGGAATGTGGAACTGGAAAATATAGAAGTGTGAAATATGTAATTGGAGAAGTCTCAAATTCCTACATTTCCAAACACTCTAACAAAAATAAATCATTAACCAACTCCATAATTCCCCATAAACTCCGCCCCTCAGCCCCAATCTCACGAAATTATCGAACTCCACTCCGAATATCCTCAAAAAATCAATTCCCGTTTCAAATCCCACTTGACCATCAATTTTTCAACCTGTCAAAGTCTATATATAAACATTTATAATTCCGTCAGCGAAAAACGCACGAGTACCTTTTGAAATCTCGTATCGCGAAGTTTCAGCGCGAAATTAAACCGCGGCCACGAGAAAATAACTCGTGACACGATGAAAAATCTGTCGATAAAGGGAAATGTCACGATGACTGACGTATTCCGGGGAAACTTTCTCCGACGTATCGACTGTTCCGTTTTGTCTTCGTGTCACGTAGTTCAGGAACGGTGCGTTATCACGGATCGTGTCTCGAAATTCTTCGGATATTTCTTTACACACGTGCATGGTATACGAGAAAATTGGCAGGATCGACGCCGTGTGCTCCGTTCATTTGATCCTATCTATTTCGAGCCAACTTGCCACGGGGACTCGAGCGCCGTCGAGATTCGTATACGGCTCGAGTTGTAACGGGATTATCTCCTTACTTCGTATTTTTCAGGGAAAATCTCGTTCAAAAGTCGTGGATAATGTTTTACTTTTCTTGTTTGGGATTTTCTTGTGAATGGTTTATTTACAGCAATGATTTATTTATGTAGGGGTCTTTGGAGCTATCTAACCTAATTTTTTAACCCAAATTTGAGGTTAATTTAACCCAACTTCTTAACTTAACCTTAAATTAACGTAACCTAAAATTAATTTAAGATGAGCTTCACTTAACCTAACTTCTTAACTTAACCTTAAATTAACCTAACCTAAAATTAATTTAAGATGAGCTTCACTTAACCTAACTTCTTAACTTAACCTTAAATTAACCTAACCTAAAGTTAATTTAAGATGAGCTTAACTTCATCTAACTTCTTAACTTAACCTTACATTAACCTAACCTAAAATTAATTTAAGATGAGCTTCACTTAACCTAACTTCTTAACTTAACCTTAAATTAACGTAACCTAAAATTAATTTAAGATGAGCTTCACTTAACCTAACTTCTTAACTTAACCTTAAATTAACCTAACCTAAAATTAATTTAAGATGAGCTTAACTTAACCTAACCTCAAAATTAATTTGAGGTGAGGTTAGCTTAACCTAACTTTAAAATTAATTTGAGGTTAATATTTTTGATCTTGAAACATATTTGAAGAATTTCTTTATGGGACATTTAGTATACACTGCAAGAGAATATCTTAATAAACCTTGTAATAAAAAAAAGAAAATTTGTGAACGTTTCAAATGACTGTTTTGGTAGTTCCAATGTTAAAAGTCTCCAGCCTACCACTTACAGATAACGTTTACTTCTTTTGTCCTCAAACAGAAATCTAATATAACAGTGTTCATATTAGCTGTCATATTAGCTGTCATATTTTACCCTAACTTTCCCTGTTCCTTTCTTGACATAAAAAAATTTTCTTGTCAAAAGAGAAAGCAAAAATGAGGATTATCCTCCTAACCTATTTTTTAAGCAGCTGCGTCACAGCTAGCTAATTATTGCCACAACGATAAGATAACTAAAATATTAAACACATTTTCAGCGAATTTGAATATACAGATTATAATTAAAATCGAACGCAAAATTTAATTGCAATAAAAATGCGAAATTGCAATTTGATTTTACTGGATTTAAAAATAATGAAAAATTTGAATTTTAATAAATTTAAAAGGTAATCAAAATTTTTGAATTTGCAAAATAATTAGATTAAATTGAAAATGACTGTGACCCGATATTTACCTGGTTGGGCTGGTTCATAATATTTTGATCGAGCGATTTTGCGATTCCCCACATGGCGATAAACAGCACCGGCATCCCTGGAAATCGATACAATACACAGGGTGTGTTGAACGTGTAACGCTTGACAATAACGTTATAAGACAGATAGAAGAGAACTATTTGTAGTTCGGTTGTCGGAGTTTCAGAATGAAACCCTCGTTACAACAAAGTGTAGTCGGAATTTGTACTAATTAACCAAACGAATGGAACGCGTGGTACATTCCATTTAATTAACTATGTAACGAGATTAAAGTCATATAATTCTGGGTTCATTACATGCGAATTAGGCTCATTCACCTGGTTCTGGTGAATTTGGAATTTTACGTATTATCTACGCTAATTACGATTTAACGAATTGAAAATTTCATGCTGGAGGTGTGTTTATAAGAACAAGAATATATCAACCCTTTGCAGTCATTTTGACTGTTTGCAAACAGCAACTTTAAAACTTACTGGTTAAAAAGTTAAATGAATTCTTTTGAGGCTATTATTTATTTACTAATAATTTCTGTTATTGTTTGTTTCACTATGACACATCACATGACACACCACATGTGTCATATTATAAAATCAGTCAAATGTTCATTTAAAATTTGTTTATTAAATAAAATGGCAACTGAGAGTCATCTCTTGAGTGCAAATGGTTAATACGAATAAAAATCTTCAGATTATTTAATGCATTCTGTGTCATTGAATTAGAAGTACTTATCATGTACGATTTTATGAAATTAATAATAGAATTTTTTAGTTTTACCCCAGCCTATGATGAGGCATAGTCGGAGCTTGATATTGTCACCAGTGAAAGTCTTCACTACCAGGAGAAACAGATATAATCCTGGAAAAAAGATACGATTTAATTTAGAACATGTAAAAGGAATTTTTTCTTTGAGAAGAAAATGATCTTTTTAGACTACGTGGTACAATAGAAACTGTATTCAAGATAAGATAGTAATAGCATATTTTTAGACAAGATAGTATAATTTGTTACTCTTGTTTGGTAGAGGTGGACCAATTGCGACTCAAATCTTTCACTACTTTATTAACAACTTTTTAATGGTATCTTATATGAAATAATTATTGTAATAGTATGTCATTACTAGTAATTGTAACAGTATCATATTATTGTTTCATAACAGTAATAGTAGACTGAATATGTTTAAGAGATTTTGTCTACAATTTTTAATCAGACGAAATTGGGTCACTGATCTAACCTGTCATTCACAGTTTAAATTTAATAAAATATTTCCTAAACCTCACACGATTCCTTCCAATATTATTTTCAAAATAAATGAAGACATTAAAAAGTTAAAAAATAAATAATTCAAAAGTTACAGTAGTGAAAGATTTGAGTCGCAATTGGTCCATCTTTATCAAACAAGAGTAACAGTGACCAAATACCACCTCACTGAAATATATCACCAACTTGAAACTACTGTTTGTTTCTAAATATAATTAATCAAATATAAAGATCGATTTGATTGAAATTTTTGCAGTAGTATCAATTACCTTCCACAAACATCCAGAAATAATTGGTCAGTTGGAAATAATTCAGCAGAGACAAAAGCACCACACAAGTAGGTACATCCGGCTGCATGGAGAGCTGCAAATAATGATTATGTCATAAGAAATTGATTGCGACACTCAGAAGTTTTGCATTCGTGCAAAATAATTTACAATGTCTTTCTTTCTACCGTGGCTGATTAATGAACGCGCCGAGAGTCGGCCATTTTGAATCCAGAAAATTAATAGAACATTCAAGTAGACATTTTGTTTGGTAAAAAGTTTCAATTATTACGTTATTAATATTGCAATGGTATTTAGTTATTCTTCATGAATTTATATTATTTCAATTGCAATAATATGTAATATTCAATAATGTAACAATATCACATTGTACAATTTCGTTCAAATAAAACACGTTTAATTACGCTTCATTAATTTTGCAATTCGCAACGAAAATAAATTTAATTCTGAAATGTAATATTGTTTAATACAATCAGCCCACGCGACTAAAAATAAAATTGTAACTTCTCCAAATATCTATTAATTTTTGTCTTTTCAGTATTTCTGCCATAGTGAAAATTTTCAAATATTTACCCTGATCAATTATTATTCCGATAAACATTCAGTAAATTATTCAGCAGAACAACGAAACGTCCAAATATTGTAACAGTATTATTATAACATCGGTTCGTTCGCAATAACAACGCAATAATTCAGTCAAAAATCGGAAGATATTTCGGTAGCACACCAATCCTGCTATTTTCATTTATCAGCTAGAATATGTAGTCTCCTATGAAATATCGCAATTTCACGTTCCAGCAACAAGTGGCGGCGTTCCGTGTCGCATTTCACCTCGAATGAACCTTTGACCCGAAAAACATCGTAAAGTCGGTTACTGGAACCGTCTACCATTTTTATTCAAACTCTGAACGAGAGAAGGTTTCTATAGAAAGGGGACTAGATTCTTTATGAAAAGACGAGAACAAAGGTTGAACCTCTGAGTGTTGCTGCATCATCAGTCATGAATAAAAATGTATGTTAAGGGATATTTCATTGTATTATCGAATACGGATTTTAGATATGTTTTTCGTGTGTGGAATTCTTAATATGTGACTAGGGGATGGGGATCAAGTGGGTACATGAATGTGGAGTTTTGGAGATGTGAATTTTGAAATATTGAGATTTGGTATAGAGGGTGATTTGGGAGTATGGAAGTTTGGAAATGGAGTGGATTGAGGGTGTAGAAGTTTGAGAATATATTAATTGAAGGTGTAGGAATTTGGGGGTATAGAAATTTCAGAATGTAGCATTTTGGGTGTGTGGAAATTTGGGAATAAAGAAATTTGGGGGTGTAGGGATTTGGGAGCTTAGGATTTGGGTGTGAATGGATTTGGAAGTATAGTGATTTGGGGGTGTAGAATTGGTGAATGTGGAATTGGGGAATGTGGAATTGGGGAATGATGGAATTGGGGAATGATGGAATTGGGGAATGCGGGAATTGGGGCATGTGGAATTGGGGAATGTGGGAATTGGGAAATGTGGGAATTGGGGAATGTGGTAATGGGAGAATGTGGAATTGGAGAATGTGGAATTGGGGAATGTGGGAATTGGGGAATGTGGGAATTGGGGCATGTGGAATTGGGGAATGTGGGAATTGGGAAATGTGGGAATTGGGGAATGTGGTAATGGGAGAATGTGGAATTGGAGAATGTGGAATTGGGGAATGTGGAAATTGGGAAATGTGGAATTGGGGAATGTGGGAATTGGGGAATGTGGAATTGGGGAATATGGGAATTGGAGAATGTGGAATTGGGAAATGTGGGAATTGAGGAATGTCGAATTGGGAAATGTGGGAATTGGGGAATGTGGAATTGAGAAATGTGGGAATTGGGGAATGTAGAAACTTGAGAAGTATAGAAACTTGGGGCACAGAAATTTCAGAAATTGTGTAATCAATAATTTGATGTTGCAGAACTTCAGAAACACAGTACTTCGCTACATAAAAATGAAGTACAAAACTGTCCGCAAAAAATCACACAAAATAATTAATTTAACAAGCACGTCTAAACAAACAATGAACATAATTTTAAACTAGAAAATGGCACTATGGAGCACACATATTGATGTAAAATATTAATGAAAAGAGGTGAACATATTTGCTTCTAAAAAGCCAAAGAACGACCCTCCCTTTGATAACGCGATGGTCTACGATAATGGGCTTCTCCTCTCTACTTATAGCAATTTTATTCCGTTATACTTTACACAGGTTGTGTATGTATATATACGAGGACGAGAGTGGATATTTAAGACTCTGTACCTGTATCACGTTGTTCAAAATCCACATGGAGTCGGCGAGAATGTAGGTGAACATTAGGTTCGTGTGTATGTTGTTCCTGATGCATCTCAGTTCTCTGCAACAAAAATTTCCTTTCGTTAAATAATAGTAAAATGTTGTTATTTATAATTATAATAAATTACTTTAATAGTAGTCATTCTGCGTTTTGTTCTCTGGTGAATATATATTGTTTAATGGAAAATTTTATTGCGTTATTTATTGTTGTATTCGTTAAAGTGTTAGACAGTGGAGACTTCCCGTTTTTATTCAAAATGATGCCATCTTGTTAACTCAGCTCCATTTTAATCGCACTCTCATTTAATAAAATTAGTAATAGACTTGATACCAGAATTAGTACCAGTAAAATTATTCTTAAATGAAGTGGGAATTGGGGAATGTGGGAATGGAAGAATGTGGGAATTGGGAAATGTGGAATTGGGAAATGTAGGAATGGTGGAATGTGGGAATGGAAGAATGTGGAAATTGGGAAATGCGGAATTGGGAATGGAAGAATGTGGAAATTGGGAAATGCGGAATTGGGAATGGAAGAATGTACGAATTGGGAAATGTAGGAATGGTGGAATGTGGGAATGGAAGAATGTGGAAATTGGGAAATGCGGAATTGGGGAATGTGGGAATGGAAGAATGTGGAAATTGGGAAATGCGGAATTGGGGAATGTGGGAATTGGGGAATGTGGGAATTGGGGAATGTGGGAATTGGGGAATGTGGAAATTGGGAAATGAGGAATTGAGAAATGTGGGAATTGGGGAATGTGGCAATTGGGGAGTGTGGAATTGGACAATGTGAGAATTGGAGAATGTGAAAATTGGAGATTGTGGAATTGGGAAATGTGGGAATTGAGAAATGTGGAATTGGACAATGTGGGAATTGGAGAATGTGAAAATTGGAGGCTGTGGAATTGGGAAATGTGGGAATTGAGGAATGTGGAAACCAGAGAGTGTGGAATTGGGGAATGTGGGAATTGGGGAGTGTAGAATTGGGGAATGTGGGAATGGAAGAATGTGGGAATGGAAGAATGTGGGAATTGGGAAATGTGGAATTGGGGAATGTTGGAATTGAGGAATGTAGAAATTGGAGAGTATGGAATCAGGGAATGTGAGAATTGAGAAATGTAGAAATTTGAAAAGTGTAGTCCCAAATTCAATGCAAAATATCTTGCTTTCTTACTTAATATAAAACAAAGAACTGTTTAAAGTAAACATTATTCGCAAAGAAATTTAAAGAATAACTTAATAATCGATCAAAAAAGAAATACAAATCACCAACCGATTTCATAAGACAAATTATCAAAGTGTTCATGTTAATATCCCGGTCCTGCTAGAAGTTATTATAAAACAGTACAGGTAGTGTTTCCGTCGCCTGTTAATTATGCTGTTACAAGGTTTACACGTTCAACTACAGCTGACAGCAGCAGGTGGTTCGAGCAAACGTAGACAAAAGGACAACTTCGAGTTGAACGATTAGAAGTCGTTTGCATTCCATCGAAATTCTGTTTACGTAGGGAACGTTGGTCGATCAGCTTGTTTGACCAAAAGTTGTTTAACGTAAACGTTGCTAAACGCTTTGATCTCGAATGATGCTGTGGCGTCGATTGCCATTTAGGTCCGAATGATGGTTTATGTATATTATATTACATTGTTCATTTAAACGAATGAATGTTCATGTTTCAATTAAGTTTTATTACGTGTTACTATAATTACGTTATAGTATGTTAGGTTAACATAACTACATTACTATAATTCATTACAGTACGCTATGTAATATGTTACATGAAGATATAAACTTGTTTGAATTATGTCAAGTTTATTAGATAGTTTAGATGCCATTTGGAACAGCAGCCTGGTTCGCGCATGCGCGCGTGTTAATTTAATTGCGGGTCATGGAGCAGCGTTACGCTCAATTAATATTATTAATATTAATATCGGTATTAGTTTATTATTCATATTAGTATCAGCGCCGATGTTATTAATATTAATATATTAATGAGGAATTGAGACAATGTGAGGATGGGTGTGGAATAATTATTCAAGGAGAATTTTTCTTATGAGGACTTATTCAAAATTCGAAAAGACTGAAGGTCCTAAAATCAAATAAAGATAAAAAATTCCACAATCCCAAAACCCTAAAATTCCAATATCTTAAAATCCCAAAACCCTAAAATCTCGAAACCTTAAAATTGCAAAACTTTAAAATCTCAAAACCCTAAAATCCCAAAACCCTAAAATTCCCAATCCCTTAAATTCCAAAACCCTAAAATCTCGAAACCTTAAAATTCCAAAACTCTAAAATCCCAAAGCCCTAAAATTCGAAAACCCTAAAATTCCAAAACCCTAAAATCTCGAAACCTTAAAATTCCAAAACTCTAAAGTTCCAAAACCCTAACATTTCAAAACTCTAAAATCTCGAAACCTTAAAATTCCAAAACTCTAAAATCCCAAAGCCCTAAAATTCCAAAACCCTAAAATCCCAAAACTCTAAAATCTCGAAACCTTAAAATTCCAAAACTCTAAAGTCCCAAACCCTAAAATTCCAAAACCCAAAAATCCCAAAACCCTAAAATCTCGAAACCTTAAAATTCCAAAACTCTAAAATCCCAAAGCCCTAAAATTCGAAAACCCTAAAATTCCAAAACCCTAAAATCTCGAAATCTTAAAATTCCAAAACTCTAAAGTCCCAAAACCCTAAAATCCCAAAACTCTAAAGTCCCAAAACCCTAAAATCTCAAAACCTCAAAAAACAAAAAATCCCATCCTCCCAAAATTTCAAAAATCTAAAATTTCCAAAACCCTAATATCCTAAAATTCCAAAATCCGCAATTAAGAAGTGGTAAATTTTCCACCCGCCAAAACACCTGCACCCCAAAAGAACAAACTCAAACCGAATAATTAACGTCGTGTTTCATTCGCGTATCGTTCCGCAGCTCGACAACGCAGAAAACGGAGTATTTTCCGTGAAAACAGTTTTTCCGTATTCACGCATGGACTGCGCCATTCTGTTTATAGTGCAGGAAACAATACGTAGGAAGCGTATGCTCGAAAGCGCAATTTCTTTCTTCAATTTTCATTCTTCGATTCCTTTGTTCGTCCCGTTTAACTCGAACATGCGTGGACAAAGGATAATTTTCCCTTTGAATGTAACGTTGTTATGTTTCTTTTATCTCTGGATCGACTGGAAATTATATTTTCATGCGTACACTGCATAAACTTCAATTTCATGGACTATTCTATATGGAAGAATAATCGCATTATCGAATTAAATTCGTCTCATTTTACAACTCGTAATAAATTATCATTTTGAAACCCGATCGATCAATTATGATATTGATAATGTCGTTAAAAGTAACGCTCAATTAACGTAACATTAACATCCATTCCGATATTATTAGTTTAAGCTTTTAATACAGCCGAGATTAAAATAGCGTGCCATAAGTGTCATTTCGATATCTGTCATATCATGTCAGTGTTTTCGCGTCCATTTGATATCATGATCGCAACTTCTCTGATATTACACAGCATCTAATAAGTATAATTTCAAAGTACAATTTCATGTAGCCATACTGTTGAGAGCACAAAATTTATTTTTTATCCGACTTCGAAAAAGCAGGAGGTTACTCTATTCGATCAGTATATTTTTCTTTTTTTTACAACTCGAAATACTTAAAATCAAATATTTGATAAAGTGGGAATTGGAAAACGTGGGAATTGGGGAATGTGAAAATTGAGGAGTGTAGAATTTAGAAATGTGGGAATTGGGGAATGTTGTAATCGGGGAATGTGGGAATCGGGGAATGTGGGAATCGGGGAATGTGGAAATTGGGGAATATGGAAATTGGAGAGTGTGGAATTGGGGAATATAGAAATTGGAGAGTGTGGAAGTGGGAAATGTGGGAATTGGGGAATGTGGGGATTGGAGAATGTGGGAATTGGGATATGTGTAATCGAGGAATATGGGAATTGGGGAATGTGGAAATTGGGGAATATGGAAATTGGAGAGTGTGGAATTGGGGAATGTGGAATCGGGGAATATGGGAATTGGGGAATGTGGAAATTGGGGAATATGGAAATTGGAGAGTGTGGAATTGGGGAATGTGGAATCGGGGAGTATGGGAATTGGGGAATGTGGAAATTGGGGAATATGGAAATTGGAGAGTGTGGAATTGGGGAATGTGGAATCGGGGAATATGGGAATTGGGGAATGTGGAAATTGGGGAATATGGAAATTGGAGAGTGTGGAATTGGGGAATGTGGGAATTGGAGAATGTGGGAATTGGGGAATGTGGGAATCGAGGAATGTGGAAATTGGGGAATATAAAAATTGGAGAGTGTGGAATTGGGAAATGTGGGAATTGGGGAATGTGGAATTAGGAAATGTAGGAAATGGGGAGTGTGTGAATTCCCGTAATATCAGAGCATAAATAAACTATCAAAAACAAAGTTAACATTTTCTTCACAATTAAAAAAACTCAGTACAGCAGTACAAACAAAATGACACACATTTATGTGTCATACATTTATATATCATGTGCATAATATTTAAAGTGCGTTTCGCAGGGAACAGTTGTTCGACGCGAAACACGCTATCTTTCCTCAAACCAACGCGATAAGATCCACACACGAATAGCATCCGTTTCACAAAACGGATAGTAATTCGTCGGATTCACGCGAGTGTATCAAAGCGTCGAGTTTTAAGCGGTTCGATCGCAGTGCCATTCGTTTTCAGTGGAATAAGACGAATGATGCCGCGACACGCGGTATCTCCTTCCCTTGGGTAATTTCAGTAGTATAAACTGAAATAATTCCGACGTCAGACGAGCTTCCGCAACGGAGTCTTTTAAACTGCTTTGATATAAAAATACTGCAACCTCTGCCTTGGGTATTATCCCATCAAACATGGAAATGAACTATTTACATTTATAAATGTATTACAAACATTTTATAAGCGCAATTATGGTATTACTGCTCCGGGAATTCTTTTGTGATTCTTTTATCGTTGGATGAGTCTTATATTTAAATTGGAATAATATAATCTGTTTGGTGATTTTATGCATTGTCTTGGGTGAAATGTTATTGCAATTTCATGCGTCTTTGATGAATTATTATTGCAATTTTGTATTATTGATATTTCACATTGCAATTTTGTAATATGATTGAATTAATATTTGTAACAATATTGTAATATTAATTAATATTTACACTGTTAATATTTGCACTGTTATAAAAAGACAGACTTTTCTTCAAACATTTTAGAATTTCAAATATATATTAATTCAATTATTGTTCCTTTAACAATATGTTCTCAACAAATTTTATTTTAATTATTCAGTACGGCTTTCATTATTACGGATTAAATATTCACTGTTAAAATTAAAGCTTTTGTACATGTATACTTTTGTACATTTCACAATGTTACATTCATTAAATTAACCATTACGAAATATCAGCAAAATTTATACATCCCCTTTATTTTTCATCCTACATATTTCATGCCTCAGTAATTTTTGTCAAACCCCTGAAACTCGATATTCTTCCGATAAAGAATTCTCTCAAAAAGAGCGCAATAAATTTTGTCCCCGGAAATAAATAATTCAGTACAGAATTTAACCCCAAAGAAAAGAAATTCGAGAACGTTAAATTTGTGTAATCGATATAGACAATATGGTCGAAACTGAAGGTAATATTTCGACGTCTGATATATCAGGTGTATCGTGTTGTTAATAATTAAAACCCACCGGAAACCACGGAATTCATCTCGGAAGTGTGTATTTTAGATCCCATACGTGTTTAATAAAATATCCCGAGTTCCGTGCTCTGTATTTCCCGGGTTATTCAGTGTTTCCAAAATTCATGTTTCCCCGATCTCTAGTGTTTGACCTCAAAGCACCAGCAGTAATGGCTTTTAATAATTTCCATATCCATAGGGAATTTTACCTGTTGCAATTTCCCCATTCCCACAGAAATGAATGACCTTTTCAAACGTTGCGTTTCTTTCAGAAGTACAAATTCTGTTATGTCGTTGACCATAATTTTGTCGGTGATCCGCATTTTTGATTAGTGATTATAAAATTATATAAAAGATTCACATTTGTAATTAACTTGAGGCATTTTATTCAATCTATTTTCATAACAATTTTGTATGTAAATAATCATTTACTAGATTATAAATATACTTGTATATTTTGTTAAACTCAGTGGACTTCGCAGAGATTCATTTTTGATAAGTGACTATAAAATAATATAAAAAATTCATTTTTATAATCAAAATTCTGAGACACTTTATTCAACTAAGCTCCACGACAAAATTTTCATGTAAATGATTATTTACAATATTAAAAATGTACCTGATTATATATTTTGTTAAACACAGTAGACTCTACATACATTCTGCATTTTTGATAAGCGACTATAAAATGATATAAAAGATTCCCTTTCATAATCAACATTTTCAGACACTTCATTGAAGTAAACTTCACGACAAAATTTTCATGTAAATGATTATTTACAAAATTAAAAATGTACTTGATTATACATTTTGTTATATACAGTAGACTCTCGTTATATTACCGTATCGTCTCTTGAAATTTTGAATATTAATTAGAGAAACGTTGAGTAAGGAAACTGTTTGACAAATTAATTAATTATGTGCACAATTTGATTACAGTACTGTTACCGCATCCATTAGCACATAGTGGAATAATTTTGGTTTGCGACTGCTCGGACCAGTCCATGATTATTCATGCCACTTTTCCCGAAATTATTCATAGGTATCCGGAACCCATACTGTGGTTGTCATTTCAAACTCGATTATTATCGTGATAGCGAGATATGCTTCTGAAATTGTTGTAAGATACGAGTTTTGTAAGAGCTTACAGTTTTAATGCTCGAACTTACAATTAGTTGAAATACAATGGATCCGAGATCTTGTAATAAATCTAACTCGCAGCAGCCAAACATTTCGAGAGCAAATAAGAAGGAAATTCATAATACAATAAATTCATAAACAATAAATAACTTACTTGCAATAAAGGAAAATGGAAACAGCAATGATCAAAGTGAACAACGAGATGCTGTATCCGACGAAATAAATCTTCGTCGATATAATTTCGATTCCTCCTTCGATATCCGGTTCCCGAAGATCCCGGCAGAGGCTATAGTTGCTGTAGTTGTTCCAGGTGCCGTCCGGTCTGCATAAACGGCTCGCGTTTTCTGAAACAACCAACATTAACCCGGGGTTAGTATTCATGGTTTAACGCTCGATTTTTTCGTTGAATTGCGGCTAGCGTATAATTACTTTATCGCCGACCGACACGAATACAGGTCGAAGCTGTAACACGCTTCCGGTAATAAATATTCCGGAATATTTCTCTGGAGGAAAGTAACTGAAGCGATTTTCCCGTTGGGAAACTTCGGACTTTTTACTTTTCTTCAGATTTATACGCTACTTTTTGCCATTCAAGGACTTGAAGGCGGAACATTTATTTTATTGCAGTATTCCTTTGTGTTTGTTAGTTTGAAAAGTAAGCAATTGAGTGAGGGCTATAATCTGTGGCGATATATTGCGTAGAGTCATAACGCGTGACGATACTAGACGTGGCGATATAATGCATAGGATTACAATACATGACGACATTATGCGTGGCGATATAACGCGAAAGGATATAACGCGTGGTGATTGTAACGCGTGGTAATACTACGCGTGGCGATGTAACGCATGGTGATAGTAACGCGTGGCGATACTACGCGAGGTGATATAACGCATGGCAATACTACGCGTGGCGATATAACGTGTGGTCATAGTAACGCGTGGTGATAGTAACGCGTGGTAATACTACGCGTGGCGATATAACGCGTGGTAATACTACGCGTAGTGATAGTAACGCGTGGTAATACTACGCGTGGCGATATAACGCGTGGTAATACTACGCGTGGTGATAGTAACGCGTGGTAATACTACGCATGGCGATATAACGCGTGGTAATACTACGCGTGGTGATAGTAACGCGTGGTAATACTACGCGTGGCGATATAACGCATGGTAAATACTACGCGTGGCGATATAACGCGTGGAAATACTACGCGTGGCGATATAACGCGTGGAAATACTACGCGTGGTGATAGTAACGCGTGGTAATACTACGCGTGGCGATATAACGCGTGGTAATAGTAACGCGTGGTAATAGTACGCGTGGCGATATAACGCGTGGAAATACTACGCGTGGCGATATAACGCGTGGTAATAGTAACGCGTGGCAATACCACGCGTGGCGATATAACGCGTGGAAATACTACGCGTGGCGATATAACGCGTGGAAATACTACGCGTGGCGATATAACGCGTGGAAATACTACGCGTGGTAATACTACGCGTGGCGATATAACGCGTGGTGATAGTAACGCGTGGCAATACCACGCGTGGCGATATAACGCATGGCAATACTACGCGTGGCGATATAACGCGTGGAAATACTACGCGTGGTAATACTACGCGTGGCGATATAACGCGTGGTGATAGTAACGCGTGGCAATACCACGCGTGGCGATATAACGCATGGCAATACTACGCGTGGCGATATAACGCGTGGTGATAGTAACGCGTGGCAATACCACGCGTGGCGATATAACGCGTGGCAATACTACGCGTAGCGATATAATGCGTGGTGTTATAACGCGTGACAATACCACGCGTGGCGATATAACACGAGGAGGTATAAGATAGACCTCCAATCTTGAAATATTTTATTCGAAACATGAATGCCATTCAGATATAATAATCTGTGGAATAAAGTATGCGTTAATTTTGCACAGAAACCCACGATTTAATGAACCGCAACCAAAATGAGTTAACAACCGCCCACCGTTTAACTCGACCGTATAAAATACCCTCTTGAAAAAGATACCAAACACGAATTTCGCAAGCAAATATTCCTTTTGAAAGCGATCTTTTTCTTTCAGGAAAGGCCGGTGGCTTCGCGATACCAGCACTCCCCTCCGGCCGACTTCCATCCTTTCAATCAATATATTCCTCCATGTGTAACATTTAAATATAAATGTCAGAAGTCCCGTCGCTCCGTCCAGCTAAGAGGTTAAAATCGAGATTTTTCAGTGATCTCCCTGTCTCGCGGTATTTGTAGACCGTGACGGATGTCGGTCGCGTTGCATTATTCAATACCGGCGAAAAGAAAGTGGCTGCTTAATCGATAAAGAGGGAAAAATGTCGTTGGCAAAACGGAACGTCGCATACAAACGAGTTGCCTAATTTGCAAGGGGACACACAATCTTGCCCACCTTTCGCACGCGACCCGACGATTAACAACGTTACGGCTCTCGTTCACGATCGAGTGTTCCTTCACTCTTACACTTTTTTCAGCTTTGAACTGCGTTTCTTAACGAGTCGTATGAGACGTTGGGAAGATACTGACAATTTCTAGTTGACAATTTTATTTAGAAATCTAGAATATAGAAACGACAGTAGGAATATTAGGTAATGGCGGCCATTTTGAATATACGGCCACCCTTAAATACAGTGTCTCTGTTCGTTTCACTTATCAAATTATATCTTAACAAAGCGTGTATGAATTTTATTTTGTTAATGTGTGTAATATATACACATGTGATTATTTTCCTCTGAAAATAATTTTTTGAAACAAAAATAATTTCGAATTCCAACAGAAACCGCAACAATTCAATTCTTCATCCTGATTTCGGTAGTTAAATTTTTTATAATCATTGCAATTTAATCTTATCATTTCAAAAGGTTGCATATCGATGTTCAGAATGGTTTAAATGGAAATTACTGAAACAAGGCTGGAAATCGGGTAATCTACATAAATCATGAACGAAGAGATAATTATACGTTCCCTCTGATATCTAAATGTCACTCGTGATTGTACGAAGTACCGGAAAGTTTAACTAATTCCGAAATCAGATCGTCAGGATTTACGTAGTGCGACGAAAACGAGAGGCTCGTGTGAAAGTTCACTGCAAACAAGTTCACAGAGGCCCTTCAAACTTTCCAATCGATTTTTCCCTGGTTTGTCGCGAAAACTATGTTTATATACAAGGTTTTTAACTTTCTTTATATAATTTCAATTTTCGTAATGTATTTTCTCAAAGAACCTTAGGAGCCCTAGTCATTTTGTGTTTAATAAATAAAGTATGTACAAATCTTCAATTGCCTTAAGAAGTAGGGTAATGAGTACTACATTATAGGGTAGAAATAGTTAGTAACATAACCTAACCTTGTTTTAACATTTAAACGTGGTTTTATGTAGTAACCTAACATAACCTACTACTAAATAAGAAAGACAACGTTGAAATTTTCAAAATGAGTTCACTTAGGTTAGGTTACCTACATTATGTCAACCTAACCTACCTAATTTGCGTAACCACCCTAACCTACCTAATTTGCGTAACCAACCTAACCTACCTAATTTGCGTAACCAACCTAACCTACCTAACCCCCTAACCTATCTAACCCACTAACCTACCTACCAACCTAACCTACCTAATTTCCGTAACCAACCTAACCTACCTAACCCACCTAACCCACTACCCTACCTACCTACGTAACCTACCTAACTTGCGGAACCAACCTAACCTACCTAACCCACTAACCTACCTACCTACCTACCTACCTACCTACCTACCTAACATACTAACTTACTAACATACTAACCTACCCAACCTCCTTAACCTACCTAACCTACCTAATCTACCTAACCTACCTAACCTACCCAACCCACCTAACTCACCTAACTCACCTAACTCACCTAACTCACCTAACCCACCTAACCCACCTAACCCACCTAATCTAAGTAAGTGAAAAATAGTGCGTTGTGTCAGAAATAACACCTTGTATAGCATCTAACAATTTATAATTAAAAATAATATCGAAAGGGAAAACGAGAGAGCATATTTGGGCCTTGAAAGCGAAACTTGTGCATCCGTTGCTGATTACAAAGCGTAGTCTATAAACCGAAAGCAACCCACGCTGTTTAACCCGCACCAGATACAGGGCACAATAGAAATTACCATTTTCACGTTACAATGGAAACACGGTTTATCCCGTGTGATACTAGCAGTTGCTCTTTCAAGAAACTTTTTCATCCTTGTCATGAATAGCGAATCCAACGAGCGGAAGCTCAACGAGGAAGGGAAAAAGTTTGTCGCTGAACTTTCAGTCATTTTACCGTTTCATAATCAGCATTTCAATTACGAAGAATGCTCGTAGGCTGATGCTCACGGGAGAAATAACGATAAGCATAAGAGGAGGGAAAAGAAGAGGACGCTTTCGTATCTGTGAGTACCGAGACGGAATAACTCGTCATCGAGATACGTATATGTACGTCGATAGTAAGCGATATCATTACCGAGCGATTCCGGTGGGAACAAATAAAATGGTCCACGTATACTCATCCTTGACAGACGTTTCTGGAACGCTGTATCGATATCGTGTATCTTGCGGAAGCGGATGTGGGATAGGGGACAGCTTTGGCTATTTTTAGTTACTAGTTGCTAGCTCGAAATGAGAACGTTGACACTAAATCTACCAAGTACGCGTCCACAAATTTTCCTCTCTAAATTGCAAGATTTATTGTTAACAAAAAGTCCATGAATTCTTTGATGTAAAAATCACTGGACCCCTAATTTCTGGATGCTCATATATCTCAAATCTGGATGTTCATATATCTGAAACCTTTAAATGCAAATGTTTAGAGATTTTAGAGAGCAGATCCTTAGATCTTCAAATATTTAAATTCCTAAACATCTACATATATCTTTAGGTCTCTAGATCCCCACATTTCTAAATATTGAAATCTATCTATTCATATCATGAAATCTACAAATCTCTAGATGTCCAAGCGTCTGAACCTTCAGATTCCTAGACCCACAAATTCTTAAATCCCCAAATCTCTAGATGTCTAAATATCTAAACCTTGAAATCCATGAACCTCCAAATTCTAAGACTCCAAAATTCCTAAACCCCTAAATCCCTAAATCTCCAACTCTCAAAACCTTGGAATACCTAAACCGCCAAATCCTGAAACTCCCAAATTCATCAACTAGCCAATTTCTAAATCTCCAAATCTCTAAACCTTGGAATCCCTAAACCCCCAAATCCTTAAGTTCCTAAATTCCTCAACTCGTCAATCTCTAAATCTCCAAATCTCTAAACCTTGAAATCTCTAAACCCCTGAATCCTTGAACCCCCACATTCTTCAACTTGCCAATCCCTAAATCTTCAAATCTCTAAACCTTGAAATTCCTAAACCCCCAAATCCTCAAGTTCCTAAATTCATCAACTCGTCAATCCCTAAATCTTCAAATCTCTAAACCTTGAAATCTCTAAACCCCTGAATCCTTGAACCCCCACATTCTTCAACTTGCCAATCCCTAAATCTCCAAATCTCTAAACCTTGAAATCTCTAAACCCCTAAATCCTTGAACCCCCACATTCTTCAACTTGCCAATCCCTGAATCTTCAAATCTCTAAACCTTGAAATCCCTAAACCCCCAAATCCTCAAATTCCCAAATTCCTGAACCACCAAATTTCAAGATGTCACTATAAATATTACCAAAGTAAATCTCTCCACCCCCAAAGTTTCGTTGCTTCAACAATTAATAACAGTATTGCTGCAATCGACAAACAAATTTCTCGATTAATAACGTTCGAGAGTGGATTCCGCCCGTACATTGATAAATTAGTTTTCTTAACGAGACATTTTAAATAACTCATAATTACGTTCATTTTTCATAATACTAACGAGCGCTGGTGACACGCCGGATTACGAGTTTTTCATCAGGGAAGAATTTCATTTTTCACCAGTCAACTTCCCTCAGAACGTCGATAATGGCGTCAGGAATTTACCTTCTTCGAGGGAGAACATTATTTATCTTTGACGTTGATTGACTCGTAAAAAATCGAAAGTTCTGATCTTTGCAGGTAAAAGCATTATCTCGTTGAACTCGAGCTACAGATTGTACACAAATCTGCTGCTTTTAATATGTATTAGCGTAATCGAATTAAATTTTCGAAGTTGTGGATTTATTAAGATGGCTTAAGTTGAGGTTCAAGATTATTATTAGATTACGGTTCGAGCTGACATAAAGGATTAGTGCTTTAATTTGAGATAAAGGATTAATGGTTTCTGTCGAGATAATCGCGAGATTATGGTTTAATCTGAATTAAACTTTAGAGATTAATTATGTAATATTAATATTAATCTTTAGAGACAATTACGAAAATTAACCTCTCACTAAAACGTAACGCAGAAGGTTAATGTACCTCAGCTATTTATTTTTCAAATTTATCTCTAATTTAACGCTAAAATTGTATAAACTAAGAAGTTGCTCTTTCATTCAATTTCTTATTTAAGAAAAATTTATGTAAATTCACGAAATAATTCAACACATGTAAAACAAACGAAAAGAACACATTTAAGTAGCATCACACGTGTGAGCAGCCATTAAAAATTCTTCTGGCTATCACATGTTGTGTGAGCGGCTATTAAAGTGTTAAGTTCAAAAGATAGCCTAGGAACTTTGAATTTAATTCAATGAAACTGTACATTTAAAGGAAAAATGGATAAATTACACATGGTGTAGCACTTTCGAGATAGAAACGTTATTTTGATTCCTCTGTTTCTTTTGTGATCGCATCCGTCAAGATGGCAGGAACGTGGCCAGCAACCGTGTCAGAAAGGATTACGAAAAAAGATTTTGCCGATGACCCGGATAGCTAAATCGGTTAAAGTAAAGTCGACCCTCGGGCGAAAGATCCGCGTTCGAATCTCGACTCGGTAATCCCCTTCGACCAATTCTTTTTCCCTCTCACGGCTTTCATCGGGAAAATTATCCCTCAACCGTCCCTTTGATATTAGTTTTCATATTATCACGAATTTCGAGTTTCATTTTACTAAAACACTCGCTCTCCTACCGAGTAATTATTTCAGAATTTCATATTTTATTAAATGGACCTTCATTGGAAATTGTGACTTGTTCGTGGAATATTTTTTAGAAACCATAATATTTCCTGGAATTTATTCAATTTTTTCTGAAATTAAATTAATATGATATTGTTAGAGTCTGTTTAGAAACTAGCTCTGAATATTGCAATGTTAAATTGAATTTAAGTATGAACATAGAAAGGTAAATACTTATTTGAAAAAATTGTAAATTTATGGGTAAATTGTATTCCAAATATAGCAACGTTATACACCAATCTATAAAAGATACTTCAAAAACAAACATAAATAGTACAATTCGAATAATATTAAATAAATGGTATAAGTAAAATAATATTTCATTTTTACATATTGAAGTTCAATAATCATAAACATTGTCACTTAATCAGAACGTAAAGATAAAAATAAATAATTAATTTTCAAGTTCAGCAACAGAATGATACTTTGTCTATGAATAAAGACAATCACTTGTAAATAATACAGTGTTAGCTGAAGTGGAAGAACAACGTTTTCTGAATTCAATGCAAGTTCAGCATGCAAATAATACTGCGATGCAGACTAACCTATTAATACTATAGTACGGAAGTAAAATAAAACGTGATATATAAATGAAATATTAATATTAATATTAGTGAAATATTAATATCTTGCCTTTAATATTACAATGCAACCAACAGTATGCAAGAATTACGATAAATTGTTCAAAAATATTGTAATTTTATATTGAAGCTGCATATGAACACAAAAGAGTAATATAAAAAATAAAACGATTATAGTCTGAATACCTAATGTGTAACGTGACGATGCAAACAGCCGTTTAAAGCGTTAAGATGTCAGAAGGCAGTCTATTAAAAGTTCGCGTTATCGCGAGATCAACGCTGAAATTCTAATTAGTAGATTCCATGCCAGACACGAACATCGCCGAGATAACGACATAAAAAGTTATCTGATCCAATTATCCGCGAAAGTTCCCAACAATTCCAGCTGTCAGTCCCTTTTACCCCTCGAAAGAAAGAACTTTCACATTGTTAATACGGTCTAACTTTCTACGGTCAGAAATATTCAATGAAAATATTTTCAGATTTTTGATAATCGTACATAACCTTTTAATTTGATTAATTTTCATATATTTAGGTGATATATTTTCATATATTTCACTTATTTAGGCGAGGGTTTTCCGAGGACAATTTAAGGCCTTGAATTCTATTAATCGAGTGAATGTGAGGTTATCTTCGATCGAGTATCGTGTTAAAATTGAATAGCGTAGTTAGTCTTGTTAGACATTAATCATTTTGTATCTGATAAGTAATCATTTGTTATACTGAAGCAGACTGCATTATGTTCTCAAGGATGTCTAACCTAACCTCTCCTAACCTAGAACCTTCACATTGCTGAGGGAGGCGTGCTTGACAAAAGATGTGAAAATTATTTGAATCAGTGTCACAAGATTTTAGGTGGTTAATATCAGTCATTCAAGTTTCAGTTCTCAAAGAGTAGTTACCTAACCTAACTTACGTTAAACTAGTTAAAGCCTTCACATTTTTTTAGGGAGATAACGACAACATATGTGAAAGCTTATCAAAATGTGGTTGGCTATACTGAATAATTATTAATCATGCAAATTAGCATGTTGCGTCAAAGAGTTCCTAAAGAATAGTAACCAAACCAAACCTAACTTAAAATCGTCACATTAGGGAGACGTCCTCAACAACACATACGAAAAAGGTTAAAATAAACATGATCCACTATAGTACATACTGACGACATTTTAGTTAATCGAATATCAATCATTAAAGTTTGTATTTGACGTCAAAGATCATCTCCCAAAGAACAGTAACCTAACCTAAACCCGTCACATTAGACGGACGTCCTCAACAACCATACGAAAATGATTAAAATCGATTAGGTCCGCTCTACAGCATAATCGCTAGATTTTGGTTAATCGAATATCAATCATGCAAATTAGCATGTTGCGTCAAAGAGCAGTTCGAAGACAAGCTAACACTCGATGTATACTCTGTTCCGAAAGCAATCCACCGTTTATAATCCACAATTCGCCATGATCCGGAATAATTCTCCGATCCAGAGCTTTCACCACAGGAATGATCGATATTCATGTAGACCCACGTCTCTGTTTTAACGGTCTAACCTTCCAGGAATATGTATCAAGCAAGGATCCCGTCTGTTCGGGCTCAGCTATCAAACAGAGCGAATCATGAAAACGATATCGAGGATTTAGTCAGCAGGAAGAATAAAGCTTCTTGAAGGCTATCCAGGGAACACGTTCCAGAAGTTAATAAAGAAGTTTGACGGGAGTCTTTTTAAAAATTGCTCCTGGGAATCTTCCTGTGTGCGGCTAGGTACTTTTTCAAACTTTTATACAGTATTAGTTCTGATACGGTTTCTGAATCAGTGCAATATATGTTGCACGGAACCGCTGCAATATTGGCGCAATCAACGCACGATTCGAAGTTTCAATTTCATTTCGACGTTCGATTTGATTATTGGGGGAACGCTTCTTTGGGGGTAGTCTTTTAGAGGGGTTGGAAATTTGGAAAATTGAGGAGTTGGAGAGCTTATAACGTGGAGATTTAGGATTTTGTGAAATTTGGGAAATTTGAGGAATTTCGGGAATTTGAGAAATTTAGGAATCGAGGTAAATTTCGGGAATTTGGGAAATTTAAGAATCGAGGGAAATTTGGAGATTTGGGGAATTTAGGAATTCAGGGAACTTTGAAATTTGGGAAATTTAAGAATCGAGGGAAATTTGGAAATTTGGGGAATTTAGGAATTCGGGAAATGTGGAAATTTGGGGAATTCTGGAATTCGGGAAATGTGGAAATTTGGGGAATTCTGGAATTCGGGAAATGTGGAAATTTGGGGAATTCTGGAATTCGGGAAATTTAGAAATTTGGGAAATTTGGGAGATTTAGGAATCGAGGGAAATTTGGAAATTTGGGGAATTCTGGAATTCGGGAAATGTGGAAATTTGGGGAATTCTGGAATTCGGGAAATTTAGAAATTTGGGAAATTTGGGAGATTTAGGAATCGAGGGAAATTTGGAAATTTGGGGAATTTAGGAATTCGGGAAATGTGGAAATTTGGGGAATTCTGGAATTCGGGAAATGTGGAAATTTGGGGAATTCTGGAATTCAGGAAATTTAGAAATTTGGGGAATTTCGGGAATTTGGGAAATTTAGGAATCGAGGGAAATTTGGAGATTTGGGGGAATTTAGGAATTCGGGAAATGTGGAAATTTGGGGAATTCTGGAATTCGGGAAATGTGGAAATTTGGGGAATTCTGGAATTCGGGAAATTTAGAAATTTGGGAAATTTGGAGATTTGGGAAATTTAGGAATTCGGGAAATGTGGAAATTTGGGGAATTCTGGAATTCGGGAAATGTGGAAATTTGGGGAATTCTGGAATTCGGGAAATTTAGAAATTTGGGGAATTTCGGGAATTTGGGAAATTTAGGAATCGAGGGAAATTTGTGAAATTTGTGAAACTTAGGAATTTAGGAAATTTGGAAAATTCAAATAACTCTTAGGTCTTGATTTTATACAGTGACTGAAACTTGAATAACTCTTTGTTATCGATTTGATGTGATGATTGAAACGCTGATGAAATTGAAATGAAATATCTTGTAACATCTGTGATTCGGTAACCAACATTAATGCATTATTAGCACGAACTGTGACGAGCGCATCAATAAGTTTCCATTGTGCTTCCAACACTTCGGAATAATTAAATGTACTGACGGGAACATGAACGGAGATTGACTTAATGTACTGTCATGTAACAAAATGAAACCAGAATTAAAAGATATATTTTTGGTAATATACTTGAAACTCCATTTTTGCAAATCTTATTCAGAATCATGTCAGCTACCCCCATTTCAGGGACTACTTGTGAGACACCCTGTATAATCATCCGATTAATCATATTTACTGTAACATATGCACTAATTAGTATGTCACACATATGTCTCTACCTAACTACCCAATAAAATCATGAAGTCACGAGACTCGTTAAAGTACGACAAAGTACCCTATATAATGTAACATTTCAAACACTCCAGCTATTTCGGCCAATTTCTGTGATAGTTAATTTTCAAGCAATCTGAACAGCACCGAAACATTTGGATATCGGTGTTGTTTCGCAGTCATTAACGTCAGTGGCGCGATAAATACAGTCATCGAAAACATTTAATTGAAAAGCATCGATCAGATTCATCGAATTTCATTAAAGGCCATCTCGAGTCGGGATTTCCGTTGGCTTTTTTTAAACTCGAACGATCGAAATTAACCGACAACGTTGAACCGACGCTTCGAACGGAAGTCGAACATCATCGAAAATAATTCGTATCGTTTAATCGAGATATAATCGCGGATTGAGCGCGCAATTTTCTGCTCGTCGACGGAGCGGAATCTCATCTAGCCGGGAAACGTCTAACAAGGATAAACAACTCATTACGTTCCACTTTAATCACCCTTACATCTGCAGCCGCGCCCGGATAATTAATGTACGATCCTGTAACGTAGCCGGCTTAACTCATTTCCGGTAGCTTAACGTCCTCTCTAAGTCTCCAAGACTTAGAGTTACGTTACACTGATTGAAATTTTGATTGATTTTCGTGGGTTCAAGTGGCTCGTTGATCCTTCGGACGTAGCAAATTTTCGAAGTATATGGACTTTAAAGTTTTGGTATTAGTAATTTTATAGCTTCTAAATTTCTTGGTATCTAATCTCCACAAATTCTTAAATTATCAGAGTTCTTGAATTTCCCAAATACTTATATTCTCTCAATTTCTAAATTTCCCTTTCAATCGCTACATAAAATGAACAAAGAATTATTCCATTTGAACCCTACCGAAATATGTATAGCACAAAATCTTATCCGTGTTACGGAGTTATTCATGTCATGAAAGATATTACAAATTCAACTACTATTTCCACGAGTGTCATATAAACCATGCAGCAAACTTATCAAAATTAAAATGCTCTCACGGTAGCACTTTCTACGACTTTTCCGTCACGTTCGGTGTAATAAAACTCGCGCCAGTTACAATCCTTCCGGAACGTGGCAGAGATGGTGGTATGTCATACAAAATGGCCGACATATTTCGAGGAACAGTACCAAGTATTGCGCTACAATGTACATTATAACTGTACGACAGAAAATTACGTACTGAAGAAGAATTCGTATAGTTTCATGAAGAAGAAAGAATTATTTATTATACTCGTATATCTTCGTTTTAATTTTTCATGTTTAAAAAGTGTACGGTTCACAATACACTGTGGGCTGTGTCCTTTATAGATGAAGCATTATATTGTAAATTGTAAATGGAGCAACATATTGTAAATACAATTCAAATTTAAAAATCATATTTAAAATTCATGTTTAAAAATCATGTTTAAAAATCATGTTTATCTCTGTTTTAATCAATATACATTACGATCATTATGAATATAATAAATTATGTAGACATTCACTGTCACATTGAGGCAGTAGAACATTGCATTAGATATTTTTATTTTTAACAAATTTTATCAAATATGTTCACAATGTTTTTTCATATTTATTATTCATAGTTCAAAGCAGTTAATATAAATACTTTAATTTATTCAAATGAACAAATTCTTAATAATGTTCTATGTTTCATATATGAAGAACATCATTCACACATGTGTATACACATATGCATATACATACACACATACATATACATATGTATACATGTACACATTCATATGCATATACATATACATATATGTATATGAATATACATATAGATATGTATATGGACGATGTGGCAGTCAGTGTGTCATAATGTTCATCTCTGAACGAGTCCTATGCATTACAATTATAATAAATATGTATAATAAATTGTATCTAAAAATTAGAATTTTCATTTCCATTTCAATATCCAATAATTATCAAAGATATAATAAATTGTACCTAAAAGTTACGACTGCTCCAATCAAAAAGTACGAACATCGAAACTCCATAAAATTAATTCGAAAAGACCCTGCGAATTCATCGACGTTTCTCACGGGCAATTAACAGATTACCCGATACGTTTTTTAATTAGAATTCTCCGTTCGTTCGTTCTCATGGTCCGTCGAAGAAATTAACGACGTATCAAGCGCAAAAAAGTTCCGTAATTGGCTGGCCGGGTTAAATGTTCTCGTCGACGGTGAACGGCAAATCGAATTACGAGCTGTTATTTATTTACAGTCGCTTTGTGCGAATCGTGGTCCGTGTAATTCGACGTTTCTTTTCTCGTCGATCCGCGGCTACTTTTCCCTTCTCTGGATTCCTCGATAAAATTGCCTTTCACCCTCCGTAATATCGCGCCGATCACCCAGAACCGGGATCGATTAACAATCATCCTAATTTCACCGCTCGAATTCAAACTTCAATCGGAATATTTCTTTGCCTTTGTGTCTCGAGAGATTTCCAATGAAATTTTTGCCGACCACTTTGAAGGCTAAACTTATTTTCACCGGGAAGCGGGGTAATAAAACGCCTTTAATTAGCTCTGCTCTCGAGAGCGACAGAGTCTGTCGCGAGGATCAATTCGGAACTAAAGTAATCACCATTATTAATTTGAATTCTGTTCGAGGAAATTGTAATTCTAATTGAAAGTTCCAGCTCGTACGACGCTACATTTAATTTATATGATGTTTTATCTGGTAAGTTTAAATAATAAATGGGACTGCGGGGCTTAACCGGAAATTATGCTGATTAAAACGCTCCCCGATTGCACAACAACGAATCGGTATTTTTAATTAAAAAAAATTCCTCGGACGTCTTCGATTTCGTTTCAATTATTTTCTAGTTTACCGGAAGAATAAAATCAAGTGCAGTGGGGAATTTTAGGTGAGGTTCTGGAGTTGTGGGATTTAGGATTATTGGAATTTTAGTTTTGGATTTTTGGAGTGGGGAATATTAGGGGGTGAGGTTTTGGAGTGGTGGGATTTAGGGTTATTGGATTTTTGGAGTGGGGAATTTTAGGGGGTGAGGTTTTGGAGTGGTGGGATTTAGGGATCTTTGAATTTTGGGATTTTGGAATTTTGGAAATTTGGAAATTTGGAATTTTGGGATTTTGGAATTTTGGAATTTTGAAATTTTGGAATTTTGGAATTTTGGAAGTTTGGAAGTTTGGAAATTTGGAAGCTTGGAAATTTGCAATTTTGGAAATTTGAAAGCTTGGAAATTTGGAAGTTTGGAAATTTGGAAATTTGGAAGTTTGGTAATTTGCAATTTTGGAAATTTGGAAGCTTGGAAATTTGGAAGCTTGGAAATTTGCAATTTTGGAAATTTGGAAGCTTGGAAATTTGGAAGTTTGGAAATTTGGAAGCTTGGAAATTTGCAATTTTGGAAATTTGGAAGCTTGGAAATTTGGAAGTTTGGAAATTTGGAAATTTGGAAGTTTGGTAATTTGCAATTTTGGAAATTTGGAAGCTTGGAAATTTGGAAGCTTGGAAATTTGCAATTTTGGAAATTTGGAAGCTTGGAAATTTGGAAGTTTGGAAATTTGGAAGCTTGGAAATTTGCAATTTTGGAAATTTGGAAGCTTGGAAATTTGGAAGTTTGGAAATTTGGAAGTTTGGAAATTTGGAAGTTTGGAAATTTGCAATTTTGGAAATTTGGAAGTTTGGAAATTTAGAAGTTTGGAAATTTGGAAATTTGGAATTTTGGAAGTTTTTGAAATTTGCAATTTTGGAAATTTGCAATTTTGGAATTTTGGGATTTAGGGATTTCGAGAGTGTGGAATTTTAAGGATTTAAAGCTTCGAAATTCTGCAATTTTTCTAAAAATTGCTGAAGTATCACAGAGAATTTCAAAATGAATTCTTGAGAATTACCGATTAATAAATTACAAGTAATCGCAATACTCGAAGCTAATGACGATACGCGATATTTGTGCCGGTAATTGGCGCTAATTAATCGATATCAAATTCATGGAACCACCTGCAGTTTCCCATGAATCGACAGCTTATTCGTGGAAGTTCCATAATTGTCGTACAACGATAAAAGGCGTAATTTTCAGGTGAATATGTTGGATAAAACTGTGGACGACGCAAATATTTATACGTTCTACCGAGTAATGCAGATAATCCAGCTTACGAAACAGGATGCTTAAGCAAGTTATTCACAGCATGCCTCTTCCACTTTGTGGTCGAACAATGACCTCTAAACGAGATTTGCATCGCAATGTCCGAACGGCATTGTTGCGGATTGTTCGCGAGCATAATTACATTCCTTGTACTAATCTACTGCGCCCATGAAAGTTAACCTCCTAACTTTCGCGGGGATTTTGTGGAATTCGTTTGCAATTTTGTGTTACGGGGCTTTGAGGAAGATTCGCGGAGTGAGGTTAATGTGCGGTGCTGGAATTTTGGGGTTTAGGGAGTTTTACAGTGGGGAATTTTAGGGAGTGAGCTTTTGGGGTTGTGGGATCTCTAAAATAAAATCCAAAAGAAAAAATCATATATTTAGTAGAAAAAAGTTTGTTACAGAAAACAGCATAAAAAGCAGAATTTAACTTAGTCATAAAAATAAAAATGCTTTTTTCTCTGTAGCTACTGTAATACCCTATACCCTCATAAAGATAAAATTGTTGTTAAAATGAAAATGATCCAACGAGACGTAACTGAGTGTCCCAGTTATTTTAATGGAGGGAAAATTACTCGCGAAATAAACCTTACGCTATCCAGAATCATCCTCAGCTTTTTAGTTCAGTAACTGTTTAATCAGATTTAAATCCATGCTTTTCGCTTTACCTTCGTTTTAATATACTTTTTTATATATACTTTTTATCCTCTTTTTCTTCTACTTTTGCTGTTGTGAGATGTTGAATTTTAGGATTTTTTAATTGGAAAGTTTGATGAGGTTTTTTATTCTTTTTTTGTTATTAACTGTTGCTATTGTTTTACTATGTTTATACATGGTTTGTAAATACTATAATATACAGTTTTTTTGTAATATAAAGTTTTTGAAGTATACTTTAGTTGAAGAATGTTTGTTTTAAATTGTATCGAATTGATTCGTGAATGTGAGTCGTTTTTGGAATGCAAAGGTTAAGTACATAACCTATAATTTTCTAGACAGTTGCATCACGTATAGCTATCTAATTATTGCTACAACGTTAAAACTAAAGAGTTACAACTAAAGAATGTTAGAATGTTAAGCACATTTTACCTTCAGCAATCCTTGATGATACTAATTTTAATTGAAATTTAACCCAAAATTCAATTGCAGTGAAAATACCATACACTACCGTCCATAAGTATCCGGACACAAGCGAAATATGCATTCGCGTTGCATGAAAGTTATTCAAGTATCTGCAACAGTAACTAAAATCGATTTTTTTTCTGCGAAGGTCAGAATACTGGAACGTTTCTCGATTGATAATTCTCGTTTGGAACTCATATCTCGATGGAAAAGAAGCTACAGACGAACTAAACCGAAACTGTCGAGTGCGTAGCGTTACCTCCATTCTTATCTCCATTGAGGGAACCTAAACATCTACCAACAGTTTACAAACGCTTGAAACATATCGAAGAACCCTCTGAATACGTTCTGCACCATAGAAATGAAACACAGTAGAAATTAAAATTTTTTTTAGAATCGAAAGCGTTTCATTAGATTCACAAATTTGGACTTTGTACTTCTGGACATGAATTTTACTTTCACACTTTCATTGTATAATTTGTACTTAAAAATTAATTCTATTACGTTATGACACCTCGAAAAAGATAATAATAATTATTACAAACGATATGATAATCCTAAATACCTTTCGTACAAAGTTCAACTATGTTTTATGTAACGAAACCAAGTGTCCGGATACTTATGGACGGTGGTGTATATTCGATCTGCAGAGCGAGTCATGTGTCAAACGTGCTTATATAATAAGAGTAACCTCTTAAAAAGAACACGAAATGCACCAATACGAAATATAAAGCTCCACTGTAAATGCAAGATGAGAATATGCATTGCTTGTTAATACAATTCGATACGCATCTAAACAGAAAGACGCGATTACTGTTTAGTTCCCGTAAACGCCAATCTCCCAGAAATTCAATAGTTGTATTAAATTCCCATTTAACGCTTCATTATGGATCTCCCTGCTTAGCCATCCATTGAAATCGATAACGTTCCCATTCATTAAATACTGAAAATGGATCTCGTTAACGCGTTTTTTTAAGCAGAAATAAAAGAGGGCGTAAGGAATTACTGTCTACCTTTCCCCTTTTTTCATTTTGCAAATTGAGATTCGTTGAAATTGACAGTCGAAATGATTACGTTTCGTTCGGTCGAGAAATGTACAGGAAATTGGTATTTCTATTTGCAAAATTTTGACAGTTTGTTCTTTTTAATACAACAAAACAAAAATGTACTATTTCTTTCATTGTTATTATATGAATTGCTAATATTGGAACTGACGATTTTTCAAAATATTGAACTGATGTTTTTTTTTTAAATATTGAACTGATGTTTTTTCTTTAAATATTGAACTGATGGTGTTTTTTTAAAATATTGACTTTTATTTTATGCTTTTATTTTTAAAATATTCAAAAATAAAAGTATAAATAATTCTTTTATTTTTAAATATGCTTTTATTTTTAAAATATTCAATTAACGACATGTTTATTTGGATACAAAAATACAATAAAAAAAACTAAGAACATTTTCATTTACAAAATATTGAGTACAAGGCACTTTTGTAATTATCATAATAAAAATGAAAGCATAGAAATAAATTCCTAACTTTCTTTTTTTTTAAATAATTTTAGAAGAAATTTTATTATGAAATTTTTTCTTAAAAACAAAATTAAAAATTTATTCTTCGTCTTTCATTTTTAATTTCTTCTCTACAAACTACCAACACTAAAATTGACAATATAGCTTTCAAAATATTAAAATGTTAATATACTTCTTTTGACACAAACATGAAAAGGAAACTACAATTTTTATTTAAGAACAGTGACATTTTTATTTCAAACAGTGATATTTTTATATCCAACAGTGACATCTTTCTCCCAAAAGCAAAACAAGAAATTTAGTTCTCTCAGTTCCAGTAAATAACATAATTACCATGACAGCACGTAAGAACCTGAATGTTAAGTTCTAAAATACACAACGCTGTTTGCAGGTTTCGTATCCTTGAATGCGAACTTGTTTAACTTAGATTATGTTTAGTGTTTGAGTAGCGTTAAATGTCGACATCTTCCGTCAAGGATTATTCCCGGAAGTTGCGATCGATCGCATGTTTCCTGTGCGATGGCGTCGCACGAATCGGGTAATGAATTTCATTTCTGTCAAAGAAAAAGGACACGAAACACGCTATATCTGATCACTATAGTTTCATTACGACTCCATAGTTAATATAATTTAATATCAAGACTTTTAATCAAATTTATTATTAGCAAAATTATATTGCTAATATAATTATTATACTGATAGTAATAATAATAAAATAATATAAGTAACATAATAGCAGTATGTAATTATCCTAATACATAACAGCAATAATATAATAATTACATTGCTAAAATTATATCTGCAAAGTGCCTTAATTCTTCTTTCAAATTTCCCGCCAAAACAATTCTCGTAAAAAGCTCCTATTACCATACATAAAATTGTTGCCAATCAGCAGCTCCAATTAACGCATAACAAACATTTAATATCGAGTAGCAAATTATTCTTGACGTTGCAAATTGTCGAAATTAATATGACGTCCGTAGCTGTCGAAAAATGGCGATGTACGATTCACCGTTAATACTTTAATCGCGATAATGTCGGTACGTCAATTTAAATATTCACCAGTTTAATTAACACCGTAGCGCCGACTCGATCACATTTATTTCGCAGCACTGGGTTTGACAACATTCGATCATATTTCCCGGCGAAATTTTTTCCCACCAACGAAATTGCGCAAGTTCGAGAGACAAAACCGTTGTTCGATGCTCGTGAAATTAAATTTCTACCTTTTCGCGTCTATTTCGTGACCGGAATTAATATTAACTCGAGCTCGCGTCTGCATTGAATATTAAAATCAATGCAAAAACAACTTCGAGGTTAGGTCTGTGACTTAAATATTGCATATCCTGTAGGAAAATAGAATTTTCCGTATGAAAGCTTGTAGAATCATGGAATTTTAATGAGAGATCAAGAATGCTGCTTTAATCACGTGTAAATTATGTAATAAATTCCAGTAGGATAATGAAATTCATGAATCATATAAACAACAGGTAAAATGGCGGCGTCACAGCCTACAGAGATGGTAAATATCTACTGTAAATCTACAGTATCCATTGTAAATACGCATCTATAAACATGGTATTTACAAAAATATTCTGAATAATAAAATGCCACTAAAATATTTTTAATACAATAACAACATTCAAATGTCCTCAATAACAGTACTAAATAACAGTACTCAATAACAGTAATATAACGACACTAAAATTATGAAAAAAGAGATTCAAAGTGTACGCGCTAATTGTATAGGGAGTCTCACAACTAGTGTAGCTTGAAATGAGGGGTAGATGACGTGATTCTGAATAAGATTTCCCTTTGCAAAAATGGAGTGTGAAGCTTCGTTTTTGAATTATTAAGAAAAAACACGGACCAATCAGAGGATTACGTGTGCGCAGACGCGAGAACGGCAGCTTCGGATTACACGTAGTAATCCAGCGTGTGGATATCCAATGCGTAGTAGTCCAACGTGTAGTAATGCAACGCATGGTAATTCTACGCGTAGTAATGCAACGCATGGTAATTCTACGCGTAGGAATCTAACGCGTGGTAATCCAGCGCGTGGATATCCAACGCGTAGTAATCCAGCGCGAGGATATTCAACGCGTAGTACTCCAACGCGTAGTAATGCAACGCATGGTAATTCTACGCGTAGTAATCCAACGCGTAGTAATCCAGCGCGTGGATATCCAACGCGTAGTAATGCAACGCATGGTAATTCTATGCGTAGGAATCTAACGCGTAGTAATCCAGCGCGTGGACATCCAACGCGTAGTAATGCAACGCATGGTAATTCTACGCGTAGGAATCTAACGCGTGGTAATCCAGCGCGTGGATATCCAACGCGTGGTAATCCAGCGCGTGGATATCCAACGCGTAGTAATCCAGAGCGTGGATATCCAACGCGTAGTAATCCAGCGCGTAGTAATGCAACGCATGGTAATTCTACGCGTAGTAATCCAACGCGTAGTAATCCAGCGCGTGGATATCCAACGCATAGTAGTCCAACGCATAATAATTCTACGCGTAGCAATGCAACGCCTGGTAATTCTACGCATAGTAATGCAACGCGTGGTAATCCTTCGCGTAGTAATCCAACGCATAGTAATACAGCGCGTGGATATCCAACGCGTATTAATCCAGCGGATGGATATCCAACGTGACAAAAAATTAATTTAGCTGACGGAATTAATATACGGAATTGAAAAGAAATGGTTCCATTTTAGTGATTCGGTGACCTAATTGTTAAAGGATTCCCGTTGTTTGCTCCCTATGGTGTAAATATAAACGCGCAGCTTACTTAGCTCGGACGCTATATATAGCAGACTTTTGTTTTCTTTGGAGCTGTGTATTTTCTTGCAGCAACGTAAACAAACCGATACAAAGGGAAAACTTTGCTTTAATGAGGTATAACCTAGGTGAGGTGTTCGAATATTTTTTACAAAGGAGATATGATCCTTTGAAACTAGCAGCAATTATTTTACCGTTTGTGAGAGAAAATTATACGTGCATCTACAATTCATGATGAAAGATATGAACTCGCATTTAATATTCAAGGTTTCTGAAAATACTTGTAATTTCCCTGGAAAATTAAAATAATTTACGGCCACTAAATTTGTCGTTTTTATAACTAAATAAATTAGCATACAGTTAAGAGAATGTACATCTAAAAAATTCATTAATTTCCTCTTTTAATTTTGGAGTAGACTATACAATTATGTTATTAGTCATCACTATCGTACGTTCGTAGGAAAATTGGCGCTTTATTATTAAAAATAATGTTCGAACAAACTTCCTGGAGTATGAAAAGACATAAAATACGGTTACTAATTAATCAAGGGATTTATTGGATGATCAATCCTGCATGTTACGATTGGAGCACAGTTAACGAGCACTTTTACAACTGCAGCGATTTTTATGACGGGTTTCGTTATCCAGCAACAACATTCTGTCCGCGAAAGCGCAAACTTTAGTATTATATCCGCGACAAGTCGTGAAAGAATTGTTCTAATAAAGGACACTCGTGTTTATTATCAAATGCATTTGCAAGCTCCTGATATTCATAACGTTGTTAGGTCGCGTTCAGAAGAATAAGACAATCTAACTTTCCGCGAACTAGAATCTGCAAGAAGAGAAAAATGCACCGCTTTACGATAACAGTTAGCAATTATTGCGTTGCACAAACGCGAAAGAAAAATTGTTGTTCCAAATATGCAAAATTCTTTCAACAATGTTGGATCAATTTAACATTTACTTAAAGTTATGGAAGTTAGGTTAAGCTTCAAAGTTTTATGTTAAGTTTAATTTGCATTCTGATACTTTTATTTGTGAAATTACAGTTTTGAAATTATTAATTGGGGAAATTTGTGCAACAAACTCTGCTTATATTGCAGTGAAATGCACTTGAAGTGCAGTGCGTGGTGATATAACGCGTGGCAATATAATGCGCGCCAATACAACGCGAGGCGATGTAATGTATGACGATACGGTACGTGATGAATACGATGCATGGCAATATAACGCGTGGCAGTATAATGCGTGGCAATTATAACGCGTGGCAATATAATGCGTGGCAATATAATGCGTGGCGATGTAATATGTGGTGATACAGCACGTGACGAATTACAGTGCATGGTGATATAACGCGTGGTAATACAATGCGTGGCGATGTAATGAGTGGTAACATAAACCGTGGCAATACACTGCGTGGCAATATAACGCGTGGTAATATAACGCATGGCAATATAACGCGTGGTAATATAACGCGTGGTAATATAATGCATGGTAATACAATGCGTGGCGATATAACGAGTGGTAACACAACGCGTGGCAATACACTGCGTGGCAATATAACGCGTGGTAATATAACGCATGGCAATATAACGCGTGGTAATATAACGCGTGGTAATATAATGCATGGTAATACAATGCGTGGCGATATAACGAGTGGTAACACAACGCGTGGCAATATAACGCGTGGTAATATAACGCATGGCAATATAACGCGTGGTAATATAACGCGTGGTAATATAATGCATGGTAATACAATGCGTGGCGATATAACGAGTGGTAACACAACGCGTGGCAATACAATGCGTGGCGATATAACATGTGGCAATATAACGCGTGGTAATATAACGCGTGGTAACACAACGCGTAGCAATACAATAAATGGCGATATAACGCGTGGCAATATACATGGCAATATACAATGCTTAATTTTGATCGTTATCCGTCAACCCACGAATAAAATGTCCTTCCTTTGTTTTTTTCTCTCGTTAGTTATATTCAATTTTTGGTTTACATGCATCGATTGCAACGCGGAAAAAAGCCGTAAAAGTAAAATACGAGTGCGTTTCATTTTACAGGATAGTATTTCAGTTTAACAGAGTGCTTTGAACAATACTTTTATCGATGGAGTTGCACGAGAAATACAAAGAGTGCTTCGGTGATTGAATGTCATTGAAATATTCGTTCAAAACGGATGTAGGTATCGCGTATAGGGATGAAGGATGAAAAGCTCATTTATGGAAATCTATGTAACGGATATGATACGAGAGGTTTTGAGGTAGAATTATTTTCACTCGATTTTGATAAATTCCGCTTTCACAAAATCAGTTTTTGTTAACTGATTTCGCACAATCGTTCTCCGTAGATAAGATTTTATTTTTTTATTATATGTCGTTTGTTATTAGCTTGCAAAAATAATTTTCTTTCTTTTAAAATTTACACCCATTTCCGACTAATTAATTTTCCCTTTACTAAGCTAATTAACTTGTCCAATTAGTTTTCACTTTTCATCACCCTGAAAACAACTCCCGTTACATAAACAAAATAGTTTCTCAAGCTTCTAATTACGCGAATTTATAACCGAGGCAAATAAAAATGCGTTCTAACAAGCCTTGATAAAAGGGAAAGAAAAATGCACGTAACAACCAAATCGATGTTCCAAGTGTATAGAAATAATAATTAAATATAGTTAATATTGGACAATTATGGCAAAATAACGCGCGGCAATATAATGTGTGGTGATATGTTCCGTGGCGATATAACGCGTGGTAATACAATGCGCAGCGATGTAATGTGTGGAGATACGGCACGTGACAAATTACGGTGCGTGGCGATATAACGCGTGGCGATATAACGCGTGGCGATACAACGCGTGGCAATATAATGCGTGACAATACTACGCGTGGCGATATAACGCGTGGTGATAGTAACGCGTGGCAATACTACGCGTGGCGATATAACGCATGGAGATAGTAACCCGTGGCAATACTACGCGTGGCAATACTACGCGTGGCGATATAACGCGTGGTGATAGTAACGCGTGGCGATATAACGCGTGGTGATAGTAATGTATGGCAATATAACGCGTGGCAATACTACGCGTGGCGATATAACGCGTGGTGATAGTAACGCGTGGCAATACTACGCGTGGCGATATAACGCATGGAGATAGTAACCCGTGGCAATACTACGCGTGGCAATACTACGCGTGGCGATATAACGCGTGGTGATAGTAACGCGTGGCGATATAACGCGTGGTGATAGTAATGTATGGCGATATAACGCGTGGCAATACTACGCGTGGCGATATAACGCGTGGTGATAGTAACGCGTGGCGATATAACGCATGGAGATAGTAATCCGTGGCAATACTACGCGTGGCGATATAACGCGTGGCAATACTACGCGTAGCGATATAATGCGTGGTGATAGTAACGCGTGGCAATATTATGCGTGGCGATATAACGCGTGGCAATACAATGCATGGTGATACGGCACGTGACAAATTACGGTGCGTGGCGATATAACGCGTAGCATTCCAATGCGTGGCGATATAATGCATGGTAATACGGTACGCGACGAATTACGATACGTGACGATTTAACGCTTGGCAATACAAAGTGTGGCAATATAACGCGTGACGGTCTAACGTGTGGAGATAAGGCACATGACAAATTACGGTACGTGGCAATGTAACGCATAGAGAAGGTTAATACTAGGCAATTATTGCAAATATCATGAATTTCCCAAACCCAATATATGCCTTTGAGGATAATAAATTTTCTGATGGAACGGGTCGCGTTAATTATCGCGCCTCTTGCAACCCGATATCTTGCCGACCGATATTTGAGTTTGTCTAACCGAACTGTCGCTAATTTCGTAGCAAAGGCAACTTCGGAGCTCAGCGTCCTAATAGACCGAGTTAGGAGCCGTATTGTCCTGTACCACGTTAGTGTGAAGGATAGTAATTAACGGGTCATATTGGGGTTCTCGCTTCACTCCATTCTAGTCTTTGAAACGGTCAAACAATATCTTTCAGCGGAAAAATTCACCTACATCAAAAACTTACTAAAGTTACACTTCTGAAATCACATTTACTCGTCAAATGTTTTTTTACTAATTTTTATTGCAATTTTCTGTGATATTATTCTTTGTTCACTTATCAATTTTATTTTTCTATAAAGAATTTTTCAATGCAGATTACTATAAAAATTAATCTATCACTTTAATATTTTAACTAAATTACAACACTCTGTTTCTGTAAAACCCATTTTCTCCTCGCGAAAGAAATATGGCAAGCCCGATAATTAATATACGTAACAAGTTGATCATTATTCGGTGAAAATATGTTCGGAGAGAAGAACACAAGAGAAAACAAGGGCAAGACATTGTTTCCTATCAGTTCATTGTCGTCCGTATTTACCGTTCATTATCACCCGACCGCGAATGCCATAAACAAAATTACGGCCGTCCCCGCGAAAAGAGAAATTGCGGCAAGATACAAGAGCTTGTATTTGTATATTTTCGGCGATGATGACGATGCACGACCGCTGCGTAGAACGAGATAATTACCGGATGCACGTGATCCGAGGAAATTTACGATCGTCGTTAATATCGTGCAATCAGATAGCGCAATGTTGATATTCCGCGCAGGGAACGAAACTTTATTGCCAAAACTACGCGATTCATTCATTTATTTTTTCCGAGCTATATTCATTTATTATACTTCTGTGAAACTATTCAAATACTTTTTTTTTAATATAATAAAGATCATTTTCGTATTATACTATTCCTTCGTATTAAGACCTTCGTATTAAGGTCATTTTAATAAAATATAGCTGACTACCGCTTATAGCGAATCATGATCGATAACAACACATATGAAGTCTCACATATGTCATATTACTCATATGGTCCTCATGCTACATCAATTTTAAGCTGAAGCTTTATTAAAAATAACTACATAAAGATTTTGTTGATGTTCTTAATACAAAATGGCTGACTATCACTCATATCAAATAATGATCAATATCAACACATATGAAGTCTCACATATGTCATGCTACTCATACGATACTCATGTTACATCAATTTTAAGCTGAAGCTTTATTAAAAATAACTACATAAAGATTTCGTTGATGTTCTTAATGCAAAATGGCTGACTATCACTCATATCAAATAATGATCAATATCAACACATATGAAGTCTCACATATGTCATGCTACTCACATGATGCTCATAGTACATCAATTTTAAGCTGAAGCTTTATTAAAAATAACTACATAAAGATTTTGTTGATGTTCTTAATACAAAATGGCTGACTATCACTCATATCAAATAATGATCAATTACAACACATATAATATCTGATACTCTACAAGTGCTATTTTGTAACAATTTTCTGTCACAAAAGTATATCTGAAAAATAATATCAGATTGGCAAATTGAAGTAAGAATAATGAGAAAGTAGTATCATTAAAATTATTGGAGTTTCAATTATCATTTTTATAATCATTTAGAAAAATTGTTTGTATGTAATGTCCATCATATGCATGATCATATGTTACACATATATATGGATGACTTATATAAATGATTCATATAGATGATTTGTATAAATGATTTAAATGGATGATTTATATGGTTGATTTATATAAATGATTTAAATGTATGATTTATATGGATGATTTATTTGGTTGATTCATATGGATGCTTTATAGTAAATGATTTATAATAAATGATTTATATGGTTGATTTATATAAATGGTTTTCAAGCTTCATTTTCAATTTTCCAGAAAACCGCGAGTAACTAACAGCATCTATCATTTATCGAAGAAAACCGTTCAAATATAAAATTGGCGATATAAAAATGCTTCTACCTCAAGGATTATCGTACATTCTTTTTTACTTTCGATCAACTTTAAACGATCGTGAGAAGAAAACGTTCCACGAGTGCTTTAGAGTCGAGCTAGTTCCGCTGCATGTTCCAGTTATTCTTCGCACAGGGAAGCCGATGATTTATTCGGTGTCCCCGATTTCAAAGGAACTTCCAGGATCTAACAGGAAACGAATTCCCGAAGGCATCGTTCTGTTCTTAGACTCGTGCTCGTGGTTCCATCGAGGTACTTACAAAAAATCGTACGAGTTTAGAATGTTTGATGAAATGGTTCTCTTAACGGGGATAAGTAGCATTTTCCACGATTATTAACTTTCTTGAATTGGTTCACTTAGATAATTAACTTATACTTACTTACACTTAGGTAATTTACATTTATATTCACTTTAGATTTTTATTTACTCTTTGTTTTTATTGTTAAATATTTGTATCTTTTGGTACTTGTATATTTGGACCTTCTAAAATACTTCTAAAATATTTCTGGTATTTTTTAAATCTCTGAAATTTCTAAAATATTTATAAGGGTAGTATATACGCATCAATTTTAGGGACAATTAAATTATACTTAAAATTTACTTCATTTCAAATTTAATATTTTAATATTTCTCTCGAAATTTGACTAAGCATTCAAAGCAATTACAAGTGATTTTATATTACAAAAGCTTGATATTCTTAACGAAAATTTTGTAACTATAATTATAATTTATATTTATATAATATAGTCAGTGTGCAATGCATAATTTTTCTTAAATAAACAAGAAAAATATGTTTTCTAGGAGTTCAGTGATGTGTCTCTCACGAAGATAAAGAAAACAAAATGGCGGTTATGTCTACATCTCAACAGAGGCTCCTCCATCTTCTACAAAATGGCGCTTAACACAAGACTAATTTGCTATGTAGCAAAAGTATATTAACTACTGTTCACTCACAGTATTTTCGAAATACTTCAACGATATAATTACTAAAAAGTCAACAGTTATGAAATAATCTGAAGACTCTTACAGGTTTTACATATAGATGGCACTTCATCTTTTCTCCAAGCCCCATTCCGTCGAAAGGTAGAATTACTTCCGGTGCCAGAGTTGGCTAGTTTCAAGCTCGATTTCCATCGCAAAAACGAGATTCCCCCTCGAAGATTTTCTTGTAGGGATTCGCGTGAAAAATATTCTCGTCAAGGCAGAGAACGCGTTGAGCAGCGGTTATAAATCGCGTTGAAGACCCACGCTCGGTTTATGAAACGCCATCGTCTCGTGGACAGATCCTCTTTTTCGATGGTGAAACATGCTTTGCGGTTGCACCCGAGGGATGACATCGCGTTTCATCCAGATTCGACGCAGCGCTGGGAAATTAATGTCGAAGAGAAACAACCGGCTCTCGTGTTTTCATCAGGGTGCTCTTGTTCAAGCAAAAGCAGAGATACCGAAATGGGGAGGTATTTGTTTCGACGTCGAGGAGCCTTTTGTTATTTATTTGAAGAGTGAAAAACGAAGGCGAGCAATATTTCAGCGAGATTTGTGAACTAATATAATTGCAAATTGCGCAAAACATGACTATAAGTCTTCTAATTATTATTAAAAATAGAAAAGAATTTTTTGTAGACATTTTTTAAATGATTGCTAAAGTTACATTTAGAATTGTAATGTTTATACGAAGACACAGATTCAGCAGCAATTATGAACAATTACTATTACAAAATTAATGATATAGTTTATGAGTAGCATAATAATTGTTTGAAATAGAAAAGAATTTTTTAAAGAGTTTTCATACAAATTTTTTATTTTCGAAATAACAATAATAGTTATCGCTAAAACTGTATAACATAAAAATTTAACAATTGCAAAGCAATAATTATGATCAATTTATAAATTAAATTATATTCATTTTTTAATGCAATTATAGTACCCGTCCTTTGATCTAAATTCTCCCTAATTAGAAATTAATTATCAACCAAATTTGCAATGGATAGTTGAACAAAGGACAGTATAATTCGGTAACAAAGGAACAGCTAATAATAACAACGTTCGTTACTAATTACGACGAGATAATTTCGAAAATTCTGTTTCGCCGATGCAAGTATTATAGCCTGCAAAACGAGAATTTCAGTTAAGAAAACTAAGAAAACCGTTGGATGTTATCGTTTCATGAAACTCCAGGTTTCATTTGCAAGTAAACGATACAGTTCTAAATGTATCGTTTGCATAAATATGCAGTGATTACAATTGTTAATGATGATGAATATATTCTTGATAATATGAAGATGGTAAAATATTCTGAATAATAAAATGACAGTAAAATATTTTTAATACTTTTTAATTCAGCGCGTGGATATTCAACGCGTTGTAGTCCAACGCGTAGTAATGCAACGGGTGGTAATTCTACGCGTAGTAATGCAATGCGTGGTAATCCAGCGCGCAGTAATCCAGCGTGTGGATATCCAACGCGTAGTAATCCAGCGCGTGGATATTCAACGCGTGGTAGTCTAACGCGTAGTAATGCAACGCGTGGTAATTCTACGCGTAGTAATGCAACGCGTAGTACTCCAACGCGTAGTAATGTAGCGTGAGGATATCCAACGCGTAGTAATCCAGCGCGTGGATATTCAACGCGTAGTAATTCAGCGCGTGGATATTCAACGCGTAGTAGTCCAACGCGTAGTAATGCAACGCGTGGTAATTCTACGCGTAGTAATGCAACGCGTGGTAATTCTACGCGCAGTAATCCAACGCGTAGTAATCCAGCGCGTGGATATCCAACGCGTAGTAATCCAGCGCGTGGATATTCAACGCGTAGTAGTCCAACGCGTAGTAATGCAACGCGTGGTAATTCTACGCGTAGTAATGCAACGCGTGGTAATCCTACGCGCAGTACTCCAACGCGTAGTAATCCAGCGTGAGGATATCCAACGCGTAGTAATCCAGCGCGTGGATATCCAACGCGTAGTAATTCAGGGCGTGGATATTCAACGCGTAGTAGTCCAACGCGTAGTAATGCAACGCGTGGTAATTCTACGCGTAGTAATGCAACGCGTGGTAATCCTACGCGCAGTAATCCAACGCGTAGTAATCCAGCGCGTGGATATTCAACGCGTAGTAGTCCAACGCGTAGTAATGCAACGCGTGGTAATTCTACGCGTAGTAATGCAACGCGTGGTAATTCTACGCGCAGTAATCCAACGCGTAGTAATCCAGCGCGAGGATATCCAACGCGTAGTAACCCAGCGCGTGGATATTCAACGCGTAGTAGTCCAACGCGTAGTAATGCAACGCGTGGTAATTCTACGCGTAGTAATGTAACGCGCGGTAATCCTACGCGCAGTAATCCAACGCGTAGTAATCCAGCGTGAGGATATCCAACGCGTAATAATCCAACGCGTGGTAACCTCAAAATATATCAAAAGCTCGTTAGAATAAAAGTATAACATAATCCATAAAAACTTAATCCTGATATTACTAAACACATTCTTCGTACGTAACTTTAAAGGATATCGATAATGATGTAGCGTAGCTCGTTATCAGTAAAATTCATAATTATACGACGAAACTGGTTTCCATTAACGTATCAAAGGAGCATGTTTTACTCTATGATGCTTAAACGATCCGTGAAGTCTACCACGACGAAATAAAATGAATTCGAAACGTATGTGTCGCGTACACTCTTCTTTTATACATACATGCACGCGATTCTACTTGTTGCTTCGTACTAATGTTACGTAGCTGAATATGAGTATGTATTCAGGGGGATGTATCAAGTTCAGACGAACGTCGAGAGATCACGTCAGGTGCACGAGACGAAGCTTTTTAAATTTTAAATGAAACTTCCGGTACAGATGTTGCTGATCTCTCTCTTTTAGGAAATGTTTTTAATTTAAGGAAGTATACATTCTAATTATTAGATGGAATTCGTAAAGATGGAAATTCTCTAAACTTCCCAAAGTATTCTCAAATTCTTGAATTGTTAAATCTCCCAAATCAATAATTTAAGTTTTTGAATACAAACATCCCTAAATCTTCAAATTCTCTAATTCTCAAATCCTTCCATCCTCTAATTTCTACGTCATCAAACCTCCAAATTTCTAAACTCCTACATTTATGAATTTCTAAATTTTCAAACTCCAAAATCCCTAAATCTCCAAATCCCCAAATTTCCAAATCCCTAAATCTCCTAACCCCCAAATCCCTAAAATCTCTAACTGCCTAAATCCCCATATTCCATAATTCTGAAGCTTCCCAATTCCTCAATCCTCAAATCCCCGCACAAAAACTTCTCCAATTCCTCCATTTCCTAGGCGTCTCCATTCTGAAACTCCCAAACCATATTTCTACGTATCCAAAGTAAATCTAGCTTCTAAAAATGATAGGGTGGTCTCTTCCTTATCTCCCTAGGGAAATCAGCTTCGCCCCTGCCTATGCAAACGTAATCGTATACACACATGTTAATTAAATTTGCCAGCGGAAACGCGTTATTTTGACGAATATTAGCCGCACACGTCTGCGATGGAAATGACCGTGTTCGTACGCGGTTTATCTCCGGTATCGGGGTAAATTAACGAGGCCCTAACCACTGGCTCGGTTCGATAATAATTATTCTGCGGACCTTAATTACGTGACTGCGGGGGCATCCTTGCATCGTGTTTACACGTTTATTCGCATACAGGAAGCGCACATTAGTCGCCTCGAGTGAAGAACGATTTCGCACGAAACGTGCGGCTGTTTACGCGATAATTAATCATTATCATAAGCGTTGTCATACTTGTAGCCTGCGTGTGGCTTCGGACACATTAATATTATTTTGTTTCCTTTTCAATGTTACTCTGATTTCGATCTTGTTCGATTTTTTTTTTAATTGTATATTGAAAATAATTTGTATAATAGTCATTATTAATACTGTTCTTTATAATTATTTTCTGGTTTACAATTATTTATTCACTTATAATTGTTGAATGATTTCATTTTATATTTTCATCAGAAATATGTACAAACGATTAACGTGGTCTAATTGTAAATTGAAGTTCATAAAGAATTTTTCATTTGTTTAGTGCTAATATAATACTTGATTGGTACTGTTAATTTTTGTTACGTCATGGAAGAATTTTTTAAAAATATTCCTATATTAAATTGACAGTGAAGTTGATGATTATAATGTATATGTTTATAATATGTCGTTCACATAAATTGAATTAATTTTATCTGTCAACAAAAATGAAGTAACTGTTTTGATCCACATATTCATTTGCAAAAGAAGAAAAAGATCTTGACACATAAATTGAATAAATGTAACCCATCAACAAAAACAATATATCTTGATGTCTACGAGTAAATATTAATTTTTGTTACGTCATGGAAGAATTTTTTAAAAATATTCCTATATTAAATTGACAGTGAAGTTGATGATTATAATGTATATGTTTATAATATGTCGTTCACATAAATTGAATTGATTTTATCTGTCAACAAAAATGAAGTAACTGTTTTGATCCACATATTCATTCGCAAAAGAAGAAAAAAATCTTGACACATAAATTGTAACCCATCAACAAAAACAATATATCTTGATGTCTACGAGTCTATAAAAATAAATTTAACAATGTAAATTCTTTGTGTCCCAGCGAACAGCACAAATTCGCATTGTAACAGCAGTACATAATGAGACAACCCGAAGAATTACCTCGTTCCGTGTAAAGCAGTTCGAAGCACCCTCTCGATTCCTCCTCACGGAATGCTTCACACCGAGATCGTACACGAAACCCCACTAAATTTCGCCCCTCTTTTATTTCTCCACCTCGCATTTTTTTCTCCATACATAACACGAAGTACTTTGAGCTCCTGAAGAACGGCGAGATTTTAATCAGCTGCAGAGAGTGGCCAGAGAAAAGAACAAGATGAAAGAATTCCTTGAAGAAGCTCGAGAAAAGGAAAAAATTAGGAAATGTCCCGGTGAAAACGCGTCGCGAAAGGGACGCGGAAATAAAATTACGATAATAGAAATAGATTCGGTGGGCTGGGAAATGAAAAAGCCGAGGTAATGAACGAGAATTGACAATCTTCTGGAGGAGATAAGCTATTAGATTGCTGCCGTTTTCATTCGGAACGATCTTAATTCTTGAGTGGGGCTCTATGAAAGTTTCGAAGGCTTGTAATTTTCGAAGGTTTTAGTTATGGACGTTATGTATGGTAAGACTAGAGTATAATAGAGTTATGTATGGTACTGAGGAAATGTGGAATGCTTGGGAGGGCTGATAGGTATGGAGAGTGAAAATTTCCAACTCCACAAATTCTCAGATTCCCAAAGTTCCAACTAGTCAAGTTTTTACATCCTCCAATTCCAACATCCCCCAAATTCTCACATTCTCCAATTCCTAGATCTCCAAATTCCCAATTCCCCAAATTCTCAGATTCCCAAATTCCCAAATTCCTACATCCCCCAATTCCAACACCCCCCGAATTCTCAACTCTCCAAATTCCCACATTCGTCAATTCCAACACTCCCCAAATTCTCAACTCTCCAAGTTCCCACATTCCCCAATTCCTAGACTCCCAAATTCTCAACTCCTCAAATTTCTACATCCCCTAAATTCCCAAATCCCTACTTCCATCATCCCCCAAATTCCTAACTCCCCAAATTCCAAACTCCCCAAATTTCTACGTCCCCCAAATTCCCAACTCCCCACTTCCATCATCCCCCAAATTCCCAACTCCCCAAATTTCTACATCCCCCAAATTCCCAACTCCCCACTTCCCTCATCCCCCAAATTCCTAACTCCCCAAATTCCAAACTCCCCAAATTTCTACATCCCCCAAATTCCCAACTCCCTACTTCCATCATCCCCTAAATTCCTAACTCCCCAAATTCCCAACTCCCCAAATTTCTACGTCCCCCAAATTCCCAACTCCCCACTTCCATCATCCCCCAAATTCCCAACTCCCCAAATTTCTACATCCCCCAAATTCCTAACTCCCCACTTCCATCATCCCCCAAATTCCCAACTCCCCAAATTTCTACATCCCCAAATTTCTAACCCCCAAATTTCCCAATTCCGAAATCCCCAAATTCCAAATTTCCTCCCCAAGAAAAAACCACAAAAATTCTGCAAGTAGCAGCAACTAAGAAGAAAAGTAAAAAATGCAATAAGAAATGAAAGTGGTAAAAAGTGAAACATTGATTTTGAAGATAGTTTGAGTGGACCATAACCGTGAAGATTTATTCAGGCAAAGGTACTCTCTTTATGGTCAGCGAACACCGTGTGTTTCGCCGAGTGGCCACCAAGAGAATTAAGGGAAACGTGGCTTGGCTCGTGATAAAATACACGATCACATGTATGAAACTGGCCTCACGTGGTAATATTTACCCGCTCCGTCAGCGCAAAACACCTCCAAGGTTCTATAAAGCGGATGGCATAAAGTGCACTGGGCAATATACAAACATCCGAACTGACACTGAATACGTACACTTTCGGAATTTATGGGATTCGTAAAAAAAAGAAGAGAAAAAAGCAGATATAAATCAATTACTATTTTTGGGAAGGTGAAATGTTCATTTGAGATTCACTTTTTCTTGCGGTTTGGGTTAAGGGATTTAGGGAGAAATCGATGAGTGACTCGGACAGAATTTTCAAGTTTAATTCGTTTAAACGAATTACTAAACTTTTTTCTAGTTAGAAATTTGAGAAATTCAAGTAATTTTTAGTTCTTGAAAAATTTACGTTTCTGAATATTTAGATTCTCAAGTTGTTACATTATTAAATGCACGCTTGTGTAGATTTGGGAATTTTGAAGTTTTATTTTAGTAAAGTTTTAAGTTCTGAAGTTTCAAAATATCGACCTGAATAAATTTTTGAATTATTAAATCAATGGATCCCTAAATCCTTGAATATTTAAATTCTGAATTATAATATTTCCTCAAATTCCCAAAACCCGAATTTCCTAAATCCCCGACTCCAAAATTCCCAATTTCCAAATCTCCAAATTCTCAACCTCCTACTTCCTAAATCCCCGACTTCCTAAATCCCCAACCTCCTAAGTTTCCCACTTCCTAAGTCCCCAATTTCCTAAATTCCCGACCTCTTAAATCCCCAATTTCCAAATCCCTAAATTTCAACTTCTCACTTCCTAAATTTTCAACTACTTAAATCCCCGACTTCCTAAATTCCCGACTCCCTATATCCCCGACTTCCTAAATCCCCAACCTCCTAAGTTTCCCACTTCCTAAATCCCCAATTTCCTAAATTCCCGACCTCTTTAATCCCCAATTTCCAAATCCCTAAATTCTCAACTTCTCACTTCCTAAATTTTCAACTACTTAAATCCCCGACTTTCTAAATTCCCGACTCCCTATATCCCCGACTTCCTAAATCCCCAACCTCCTAAGTTTCCCACTTCCTAAGTCCCCAATTTCCTAAATTCCCGATCTCTTAAATCCCCAATTTCCAAATCCCTAAATTCTCAACTTTCCACTTCCTAAATTTTCAACTACCTAAATCCCCGACCTTCTAAATTCCCGTCTTCCTAAATCCTCTCCTTCCTAAATCCCCAAATTCTCAACCTTGCGCTTCCTTAACCCTAAACTACCTAAATCCCCGACTTCCTAAGTCCCCAACCACCCAACTCCCAAAATTCAAAAATGAATCTAAAGCAAAATATAAATAACACGCATCACATATTAATTCAGATTCGATGATAAACCCAAATCGACTAAACTAAATGCAAATTCATGGCACCAAAAGGCGAGATACTGAAAGCGGATCGAAGATTAAAGGGATATCGAAACAGTTTACCGTGAATCTTTCAGCTCGTAAACCGATTTTCATTCGGCGCTGTGTACCGGTCCCGATCATTAGCTCGACAATCTCGTTTCGGAGAAGCGCCGCGAACAGAAACGTCGTTTAGACCCAATTTTCGAGACGATTTAACGCGATCATCGTAATCGTTGATCGTTGTCATTCCTTGAATATTTCATCTGCCGTGTTGGAGAATCTCGACAGAAGGAATTTTAACAGACGCGACGCTTTCTTGCTTCGCTTTCGTTCGGTTCCAGTCAACAGCAATCTGTTAAAACGAAGTCGACAAAAAAGAAATTGGAGACGAGTAAGAATTCTCATTACCATCAAAATTGTTGGTAAAAGTTAGAGATAGTAACAGATAAGTATACTATAGATTAGTAATAGATAAGTTATTGACGGTACTAAAAGTACTAGTTACACCAACGTGTTGCCGGATTCCCACGTTACGGGTGTAACAACGCACTATGCATACTCTATTCATAAAGTGCAACGAGATAAAAAGTGCATTTTGCATTTACCATTTTATGGAAGAAGATGCAATCTTCGAGTACAAATTGCATACGGTAAACTGCTCGGCAAAATGGAAGAGTTTATACTAACAAATGAGACACATCAGGGACTGACATTAATTCTGAAATGGAATTTTTCATGGACGTTGAAGTAGTTGGATTTATCCTCTTTTTTTCTTATTTCACGTAGTTGTATGATTGATTTATCGAAATAAATTTAACAATTTAACAATCGTTTTTCAAATGGACCATGAATTATAATAAAATTGCTGTGTAGCTCAATCATTTTGTAAAGATTTAAGAAAATTTTGGAGAGTAAATAATTCATGAAGGTTCGTAAAAAATGTAGATCTTTAGTCCTCAAATTCTTAGATCCCCAAATTCCCAACTTCTCAAATTCTTAGATTCCCAAATTCGCAACTTTTCAAATTCCTACATCCCCCAATTCCAACACCCCCCAAATTCTCAATTCCTCAAATTCCCACATTACCAAATTCCTAGATCCCCAAATTCCCAACTCCCCAAATTCCTACATTCTCCAATTCCAACACCCCCCAAATTCTCAACTCCCCAAATTCCTACATCCCCTAATTCCAACACCCCCCAAATTCCTACATCCTCCAATTCCAACACCTCCCGAATTCTCAACTCCCCAAATTCCCACATCCCCCAATTCCGACACCCCCCAAATTCCCACATCCCCCAATTTCAACACCCCCCAAATTCCTACATCCCCCAATTCCAACACCCCCAAATTCCTACATCCCCAAATTCCTACATCCCCCGAATTCTCAACTCCCCAAATTCCCACATCCCCCAATTCCGACACCCCCCAAATTCCCACATCCCCCAATTTCAACACCCCCCAAATTCCTACATCCCCCAATTCCAACACCCCCCAAATTCTCAACTCCCCAAATTCCTACATCCCCCAATTCCAACACCCCCCAAATTCTCAACTCCCCAAATTCCCACATTACCCAATTCCAACACCCCCCAAATTCCCACATCCCCCAATTTCAACACCCCCCAAATTCCTACATCCCCCAATTCCAACACCCCCAAATTCCTACATCCCCAAATTCCTACATCCCCCGAATTCTCAACTCCCCAAATTCCCACATCCCCCAATTCCGACACCCCCCAAATTCCCACATCCCCCAATTTCAACACCCCCCAAATTCCCACATCCCCCAATTTCAACACCCCCCAAATTCTCAACTCCCCAAATTCCTACATCCCCCAATTCCAACACCCCCCAAATTCTCAACTCCCCAAATTCCCACATCCCCCAATTCCAACACCCCCCAAATTCCCACATCCCCCAATTTCAACACCCCCCAAATTCCTACATCCCCCAATTCCAACACCCCCAAATTCTCAACTCCCCAAATTCCCACATTACCCAATTCCTAAATCCCCAAATTCTCAGATCCTCAAATCCCTACATCCCCAAATTCCCAACCCCCGAAATATCAAACTTCCCAAATCCCTACATCCCCGAATTCCAAACTCCCGAAATCCCTACACCCCCGAAATCCCTACACCTCCAAATCTCCACACCCCCAAATTTCTCTCTCCTTATCCCTCCACCCCCAAAACCCACATCCCCAAATCTTCCCAAACTTCCTTTCCTCTCTTCCCTACAAAATACCCCAGTAAACAAAGTTTCTAGCAGTATCCAACACTATTTGAACAAATGAAATGGATAATGGCAGTGTTTAGCGAGCCCCACAGCGGTTAACCCATTGATGCCGTAGATGAATGCAAACACGTAGCAACATAAACATAGTCCTGTGTGTAGGCATGTTAGTTTTAATCGCGTTAGAGTATGTGCCGTGTACGTGAAATTACTTTTTCCGTAACAGTGGTGAAGCTGTATTAAATGCACCAGCCTGGAACGGGCTCACATTTTCCGAAAGAAACTCGCATGTACACAGCTTTAGTTAATTTTAAGAGAGTTTATTTAGTTTCACCGTAACGTGCGTCCACACGCTTTTCAAAGTTCTTTGCTGAGCAGTTTGCATTTTAAAAAACCATTCATTTAGTGTACACACGGGGTGGAGTGTTTGGGAATATGACCAGCCAACTACTTCCACTTTTGTATTTGTAATTATCTTGTTATTAATCTTATCTTTGCGGTGTGGAGAATTTCAATTGTAGAAAATCGGAATTTCTTATCGTAATGTGATCTTGCGTCGTTTCGAATAGGTTCTTTTAGAAATTGTAGGTAGGTGTCATTTAACAATTGTATAACTTGTCGATAGTTTTTTGGGTAGTGTTATTATTATATTTTTTGTGAGTTTTATTTACTTTTGTAAAATTTCCCGGTATCATAGCGTAGTTCATTTGTATATGAACTGTATCTGAGGTTGATTTCGGTAATCCATACCATATTGTCTTGATTAATTTAATTGAAGCTCGTAGTCGAGTGCCCCTTTCCAACTTGAGCACTCTAAAACATCCATCGGTGGTCCCTAAGGGTTCTTATCGAGTAACGTGGTTAGTTCGTCAACCCTTGATCTCCACATAAATTCAATCCCGACTAAGGATCGATAATATACGTATAATACACTAGTTTCGATATTTGCTCTTGTAATTATCTATATGGTGGAGGGTAGTATGAAAGATTTTATTTATTTTATTTCAAGAAACAAGAATAATTTCTCTCACGACACGATAAAACTCCATCATAAGTTTGCTTCACTTTCTTCCAGCAATCTGTGGGCAACAAGAAGTCAATTCTCGATATCAAAGTTGCATTAACCGAAAATAAAGAGGACGGACAAGAGCATCGTAAAAATCCTTTCCGACATCTTCACGTCGACTTGTTTTATTGCGCGAACTTTCGAGTTGTCAGTTTGTTGCAGCTTGAAAGCTCTTTCTGCGAGCGTGTCACGAGGGTGCAACCTTGAACTCGTAGATATTTCACGAACAATAAAATCTTTTTGGGTTTGATAGATACAAGGCTTTCAAAGTGCTTGTTGTTTCCACTTTCAGACGGAATGTTTTATTGGATTCTATCCGACGATATTTCAAAGGAGACGTTTCTTCTTTGTGTCAGAAAAAATTTAGGTCTTTTATGTACATTGATAGGTAACATTTCGAAACTGTTTAAAAGCTTCTTTAGAAACTGTTAAAAAAAATTGAGTATCATTTTTACAATCGTTGAAGAAAATAAGAAGTAAAAAAAATTTAAAAGTGCAATAAAGAGTTACATTAAATGTCACGATCCGAGTTTCATCGAATTCTTACTTTCGTGAATAAATAAATGGCAAAGTTCGAACACGATCCATTTTATTTCAGAAAAGTGGCATGATTCAGTGAAGTTATTATTTCCGGTCTGCAGTTACATTTCGCTGAAAGGGAGCTACTGTTGTGAAAGTTATAAACTTCCTTCGTGCGCTGTGCATCTTAAGAGAATCTCCGGAAATGCACTTTGTATCGAAGAAAACTGCGATCGTTTAAAGAAGATGCTTCGGAAAGAAAGAAAAATGTCATCGAACACTTTTGACAGATGTCGATCTCACAGATCGATGATCGTAATTGGATTTCCGTCTAGTCGTGGGCATCGAATCGAGAATCGATACTACGCGACACAGTCAAGGAAAAACTTGTCAACAAGTTTCACATGGGACAAGTGAAAAAAACGAGAGAGAAAAGGAGAAAATTGGTAATCTAATTTTCTCCGAAGAAATCAAGCCAGACCTTCCGGCGGAATATTATTCGATAAAGTTACCTATGACTCTCGCGGTATTAGGAGTTCGAAAACTAATTTAAATCTTTCTTTACCTACAATTTGTCGTTTCATCTTACTTAACGGTTGTGAAATTAGCTTAAGGCTAATGTTACTAGGAAATGGAGATATTACAAATTTAATTGCTATAAATAATCGTAAGGCGTGGGAGATGAGGGATATTTTAATTTTTTAAACGAAATATCTACGCGTTGGATTACTGTGCGTTGAATAGCCACATGCTAGATAACTACGCGTTGGATATCCATACGCTGGATTACTACGCGCTGGTTTACTACGCGATGGATTACTACACGCTGGTTTACTACGCGTTGGAATACCACGCATTGCATTACTACGCGTAGAATTACCACGCGTTGCATTACTACGCGTTGGACTATTACGCGTTGAATATCCACGCGCTGGATTACTACGCGTTGGACATCCTCACGCTGGATTACTACGCGTTGGATTATTACGCGTAGGATTACCACGCATTGCATTACTACGCGTAGAATTACCACGCGTTGCATTACTACGCGTTGGATTATTACGCGTAGGATTACCACGCATTGCATTACTACGCGTAGAATTACCACGCGTTGCATTACTACGCGTTGGACTATTACGCGTTGAATATCCACGCGCTGGATTACTACGCGTTGGATATCCTCACGCTGGATTACCACGCGTTGGAATACCACGCATTGCATTACTACGCGTAGAATTACCACGCGTTGCATTACTACGCGTTGGACTACCACGCGTTGAATATCCACGCGCTGGATTACTACGCGTTGAATATCCACACGCTGGATTACTACGCGTTGGATTACTGTGCGCTGGATTACCACGCATTGCATTACTACGCGTAGAATTACCACGCGTTGCATTACTACGCGTTGGACTACCACGCGTTGAATATCCACGCACTGGATTACTACGCGTTGGATATTCTCACGCTGGATTACTACGCGTTGGATTACTGTGCGCTGGATTACCACGCATTGCATTACTACGCGTAGAATTACCACGCGTTGCATTACTACACGTTGGTCTGCCACGCGTTGAATATCCACGCGCTGGATTACTATGCGTTGGATATCCACACGCTGGATTACTATGCGTTGGATTACTACGCGAAGGATTACCACGCGTTGCATTACTACGCATAGAATTACTACGCGTTGCATTATATTACTATACGTTGATCTACCACGCGTTGAATATCCTCGCGCTGGATTACTACGCGTTGGATATCCACACGCTGGGTTACTACGCGTTGTTTAACTACGCGTTAGATTCCTACGCATTGCACTACTACGCGTTAGATTCCTACGCATTGCACTACTACGCGTTGGACTACTCCCCATTTCAAGGACCTACTCTGAGGCATCCTGTATATTGGAAGAATATTACGTTATCAGATGTTTTATATGCATCCATTTCGAAATTACCAGATTTCCATATAGATCTATATGGACTATAGATCCTCATATAGGAATATAAGATGTATAAAAGTATATTTGGATGTCGTGTTTGTTCCATAAATTCATGAAATTAAAAAAGACGATAATAGATGACCTGGCAAAATTATCAACCCGAAAATAGTATCTTGTCGCTTGTAAATTTCGAGATTGGTCCATTCGCAACCGGAAGTACGACCGCACAGAGTACGCGCGGCTAAACTTTCCAGAAGCTATTCACGATAACCCACGAATCTAATTACCCTCTCGCAGCGGCGTATAAAGTTGTTAACTTTAACGCGATCAAAATGTTCCGAGCTTTTGAAATTCAACACCTCATCAGTTTCCACGCGCCTGCCTCTCTTTATCAATTGATCATCGTTATTTTCCAGTTTCAGCGGAAACTTCGAGATTCTTTATCTAGTTACACGGATTCCCTCCGTTCATTATTTCATTCAACGCTGCCGTTGGTTATTCCATATTTAAAAGTTCTACCTTCGTTAACTGGCTCGATTAAATTTATCGTCTAAGAGAGAACGAATGAAAAAGTCGAGGATAATTGACGAGTTAAAACATTTTATGTCTGACTATATACGTTGATTTTCACTGGACAGTTATCCTTTCACGCAGGTTTAAAAATTTGAAATATAAATGCTATTTATTATATAAGCTACTAGAAAATTAATAATTAAGCTCTTCACAGTGGAACAATAATATATACTAATAGACTAAAAGGAAAAATTAAAAGATTAAGTACTTGTTCTTAATAATTTGAGTTACAGCGTGTCTGACCACATATGTCAGTATCTACTGTGCCTATCAAGCTCTTAAATTTTCTACTTCAAAATATACATTTTTAAAATTAAATTTCTAAGTCTACAATTTACAAACTACATTTACAAATTACATTTACAAATGTATAACTTACAGATTACATTTACAATTTAAAAATCTGCCTCGCGTGATAGTTTCATCTTTGATAAATGACACAAGTGATCGATGACCCACGGCGCAGAAATAAAAACGATCGCTAAAAAAACTAATTTCTGTGATTGGCAGGTACACGATCGCCCTCCTTTTTGTGTCTAGTAATATCGTGAACCGTCATTGTAAATCAGAGGAAACCGCATCCATCCAACACGATTCCAGAGCATTATGAAACGCGTCGATGATGATTGAACCGTTCGTCCATTTCCTTTCGCGTTCAACTGGTCTTTCAAACACGAAAGGTGCGCATCGATTATCGATCTGGGAATTGGGGACAGCCTTTTACGCAATATTCTGAAAGAATTGCGTGATTCTTCGTTTGGAATGGTATTTGCTTCCGAATGTTAGTCGCTTAATTAAGCGAAGTTTCGCCGAAACACCCCCGCAAGGTTATAATGAATCTTAATAGCGAAGATTATGAAATGATGAAGGACCTCTGGTCTCGCTTTAATTTCGGAAATTTATAGATTGTTTTGGACATTTTCATTTATGAAATTAGGGACGGGTTGATTAATGACAAGTTGATTTATGAAATTTTAGTTTTGAATTTGTGAAAGAGTTGTTAGTTTTGAAATTAGTTTTAGGGGGTTTTAGGAGTTAGTTTTAAGGGGTGTTAGTTTTAAAATTAGTTTTAGGGGGTTTTAGGAGTTAGTTTTAAAATTAGTTTTAGGGGGTTTTAGGAGTTAGTTTTAAAATTAGTTTTAGGGGGTTTTAGGAGTTAGTTTAAAGGGATGTTAGTTTAAAAATTAGTTTTAGGGGATTTTAGAAGTTAGTTTTAAGGGGAGTTAGTTTTAAAATTTCAGGACTTTGTTTTGTACTAATTTTCAGTTTTAAAAATTTGAAAATGTAGAATTCGAAATTTAAGAAACTTGAGTTCGGTGATTTAGAAATTAACAATCCATCGCGAAAGAAAAAATATTGAAACTAATTATTATATAATCTAGCAATAATTGAAGCAGTAGTAATCTAGCAGTAATCTAGCAATGATCAAAGTAAATCTTGTTAAAATAAGAGTTTCTAATTTGCGAATTGAGACCTGGCCTTTAAATAATAGCAACAGCTGTTCCCTTTCAGCCCCCTAATGGAGTTCGTTAATTGAAAATCTCAAAGTGCACATTAACCAGGCATTCTCCGGACTATAAAATACAAAAGTGAGGAACAATTGCTGTAAACGAAGAGTGTCTGCTTTTCCGAATATATTAATACTAGCCGTACCAAAACAACTAAACAACAAATCACATATTTCACATCTGATTAACAAAAATACCATCTTATAACAGAAAGAAGAAATTGTTTGTTCGTTTACTTTATTTTATTTTTAACTTCACCAAAATCGAATTATGTCTTATTAAAATGTTATTTTAACTGTTTTTACCTTTCTCTATTTTAACTTCTTTCGTTATTAAAATGTTTCGTCGTATGTTTGCTTATTTCTCTATTATTTTTCATTTTTAATCGTCACATACTTTTTCTGAAATACCTAATGCACTTCCGTGGTAAAACCGCGGTTGATTATAAACGGACTATTACTGGCGCCAGAAATGCCAAAGGAATTAACGGAACAATAAAAACTCTCGATATAAAAATAAGTTTCCTCCGCAAACGAAGATATTACTCGACGAGTAAATGTCTTTCATAATACCGATCTGCTCCACGCGAAACGTTATTAAAACCCAATAATCTGGTACCGGAGCATCGATTATAAACTTGTGTTATGGCTGTGTTATAAACTTGTGTTTGAGGCTTGTGCTTCAAACGAACAATTTAAAACCTGATAATGCTGCGGCAAAGCCTTTAACCCTTTCATCAGCCACAATAACGGTGAAAATATCAATTTCTCGATTACAAATACAAACATAAAGGGTTTTGCGTTAGTCACTTGCGTTTCGAATTAATATTCACGTTATGTATTTCGAACTATTATTATCGATAATAATTAATATGTTAATTAGGAACATATTAATAAGAAGGATATTGTTATATGAATTGTATTCACTTTTAAACGGTTCTGGGGTAAGAATCAAGAGGTCAAACTTAGTTCGCCTACTGGAAGATGTAATTCACTCTGGGAGTTTGCAAGTTTGAGAATTTGGGAATTTGGTGATTTGTGGATTTGAGAATTTGGGAGGTTGGGAATTTAGGGATGTGAGAAGTTGGGGATGTGGGAATTTGGGGATGTGAGAAGTTGGGAATCTGGGAATTTGGGGATGTGAGAAGTTGGGGATGTGAGAAGTTGGGGATGTGGGAATTTGGGGATGTGAGAATTTGGGGATGTGGGAATTTGGGGATGTGGGAATTTGGGCATGTGAGAAGTTGGGAATGTGGGAATTTGGGGATGTGGGAATTTGAGCATGTGAGAAGTTGGGAATGTGGAAATTTAGGGATGTGAGAAGTTGGGAATGTGGGAATTTGGGGATGTGAGAAGTTGGGGATGTGAGAATTTGGGGATGTGAGAAGTTGGGGATGTGGGGAATTTGGGGAGTTGAGAATTTGGGGATGTGGGAATTTGGGGATGTGAGAAGTTGGGAATGTGAGAAGTTGGGAATGTGGGAATTTGGGGAGTTGAGAATTTGGGGATGTGGGAATTTGGGGATGTGGGAATTTGGGGATGTGGGAATTTGGGCATGTGAGAAGTTGGGAATGTGGGAATTTGGGGATGTGAGAATTTGGGGATGTGGGAATTTGGGCATGTGAGAAGTTGGGAATGTGGGAATTTGGGGATGTGAGAATTTGGGGATGTGAGAAGTTGGGGATGTGGGAATTTGGGGAGTTGAGAATTTGGGGATGTGGGAATTTGGGGATGTGGGAATTTGGGCATGTGAGAAGTTGGGAATGTAGGAATTTGGGGATGTGAGAATTTGGGCATGTGAGAAATTGGGAATCTCGGAATTTGGGGATGTGAGAAGTTGGGGATGTGAGAATTTGGGGATGTGAGAAGTTGGGGTTGTGGCGAATTTGGGGATTTGAAAATTTGTGGATTTGAGAATTTGAGAGGTTGGGAATTTAGGGATGTGATTGGTTTACAGTGTGAGCATTTAGTGAGTGAATATTGTTATAGCAGAAGGGGTAATCGCGAGAACTTCTCTTAATTTTCAAGCGCACTCGGTTTCCTTCTTCATGAATAATTCGTTAGCGTCCTCGTGTTAATTAAACGAACTCGACGAAACGTATTTGCATTGTTTCGAGCAACACTGCCAGCAAACAACGATACAGTATGCCACAAAAGTCCATATCTGGAGGCACTATTGTTCTTGCGGCGACGGTAAGTACTTGAATGTTGAAAATTTGGAACTTCAGAAATTGGTAAATTTAGAAATTTGTGAATTTAGGAAATTGCAAAGTTAGAAATTTGGAATGACAAAAACTTGAAAATGTAGAGAATTATGAAGATTGTAGGAATAAGAAAATTTAGAAATTTGAGAATTTAGAGAGTTGGAAAGTTCAAAACAGTAAAAGATGCAAAGAAGAAAATCGTCGCAACGTTTGAACAATCGAGTTTACGAAGGGCTTTGAAAAAGAAGTCGTTACAAAAAGTTACTGAAATTGAATGTACTAACTCGAAAATCGAGTGAGGAAAGGTTCGAACTTCAAAGTCGCGAATTTAATTTATCCAGGTTCGAGAATCAAATTTATAAAAGGTTGGTCGAGCTAAATTTACTCCTGTAACATCCACCGTATCGTAGCAGTACGACAATAAAGAAAACAACCACGCAATTTAATTTATCATAAACATAACATTTGCAAATTATAAATCTGTAGAAATTTGAAAATTTATAATTTGGAATTTGAAAAATTAGCAAATTCCAAAAATCGGAACTGTAAAAATCCACAAATTTAAAAGATCGTTTAAAAAAGAGAATATCGTTTAATTAAATTTTCTACTGAAGCGTGGTACTCAACTCGTTAATCAATTTCTTCAATTAATTCTTTCGCGAAGACGTCCGTTTGCATTCGAAATGATTTCGTCGAAGCGTTTCGTGACAACGGTGAAACGATATCATTCAGTTTGTTCCTGGCAAGATACTAAGTGACTAGATTTCCTTTTTAATTAGAAAGAGATGCTGATGCGAAGTTAATTATGAAAGTAGCCGAGCAAGCTGGTCGCGTTCCCCATTTAAGATCAAATTACATTAGCTTCGTGTAATGTCACTGAAAGCAAATTACGAAGCGTGTATTTCTCGTGCTGTTGCCACTCTACCCACAATGCCACGAGGAGTTCTCCAAAGCGAAGATACAATAAATAATACCTTTATTCCAAATATCTTTATACAATTATATTCACTTTGAAAAATATACAAATTCACAAACATTCTTAAACGTTCCTCGTAGTAATCAATATTATCGATACAATTTTAGATTGCAAAGTATCTAGATACTTAGATATACAAGTGTGTATATGTTGAAATTTATAAATTTGCAAATTTCGAGGTGTTTAAATTTTTTAATGGTAAGTCGCTGTAATTTCAAATATGTAGACTTTCAAAACTTTAAATAGAGAAAATGACGAATTTCTAAATTTATCAAATTATAAATCTCGTTCATAATTCATAAATTCATAAACATATAAATCAGTAGATCTTCCACTTTATATATTCTTAAACTCCTATATCTATAGATACGTACATCGCCATGTTTCTACATACCCAATGCTCAAGATTCTTCAAGCCCTAGATTCCTAAATATCTGTAAGTTGAAATCCTTGCATTCACAAGTAGAATACTTATATACCCAAATTCCTACATTTCCAAATAACCACATCTCTAATTTTCCACATCCCCAACTTCTCACATGCCAAAATTCTAACATCTGAAAATTCTCACATCCCTAATTTCCTACATCACCAACTTCTCATATGTCCAAATTCCCACATCCCCAACTTCTCATATGTCCAAATTCTAACATCTGAAAATTCTCACATCCCTAATTTCCCACATCACCAACTTCTCACATGTCCAAATTCCCACATCCCCAACTTCTCACATGCCCAAATCTCACATCCCCAAATCCCACATTTCCAAATCCCACATTTCCAAATCCCACTTCTCCAAATTTCTATATTCCCAAATCCCACATCCTCGAATCTCCAAATCTCCTGATCCCACATCCCCAAATCCCACATCCTCGAATCTCCAAATCTCCTGATCCCACATCCCCAAATCCCAAACCCTCAAATCTCCAAATACCCCAATTCCACATCCCCGAATCCCACATTTCCAAATTCCAATCCCCAAATCCCACATCCCCGAATCTCCAAATCTCCTGATCCCACATCCTCGAATCTCCAAATCTCCTGATCCCACATCCCCAAATCCCAAACCCTCAAATCTCCAAATCCCCCAATTCCACATCCCCAAATCCCACATCTCCAAATCTCCAAATCCCCAAATCCCACATCCCAGAATCTCCAAATCTCCTGATCCCACATCCCCAAATCCCAAATCCTGAAATCTCCAAATCCCCCAATTCCACATCTCCAAATCCCACATCTCCAAATCTCCAAATCCCCAAATCCCACATCCCAGAATCTCCAAATCTCCTGATCCCACATCCCCAAATCCCAAATCCTGAAATCTCCAAATCCCCCAATTCCACATCTCCAAATCCCACATCTCCAAATCTCCAAATCCCCAAATCCCACATCCCAGAATCTCCAAATCTCCTGATCCCACATCCCCAAATCCCAAATCCTGAAATCTCCAAATCCCCCAATTCCACATCTCCAAATCCCACATCTCCAAATCTCCAAATCCCCAAATCCCACATCTCCCAGTCCTAACCCTAAAATACCTACATCTCCACATCTCCAAATTCCCAATATTCCTAAAAATACAAGAATGATATTTCAGTCCACACTCGCTAAAGCTTCCAGCTAATCTTCCGAGCGATTCTTCCTGCAGGTTATTCATAAGATTTGATGAAATAACAATTTTCAATCAAAGCGAATAGCATTCGAATCAATAACCTCGCGCCATGTTTCATAAAGGTCGGGAGTTCAGTCGGCAAGCTAATATTAATGCAAATGAAGCCGACACTTCGGCTATGCTCCGACTTCCATGTAACAGACCGGAACCCATCAAATTTCCAGCGTGTCCTGAGAGGAAAAGAAGAGTCGAAAATGGAGCGCAATTTACAATTTAACTCGATATTCGCGTTCGGAGAAATTGAACACGTATGTGCTAACACGAGAATAGTTGATCTACGAGTGCGCGTTCTTTTATGTATATAGTAGGTTCGGTAGATATAGCGCGGTTGTAAAATACTATATTATTATATTCTAGATGTTCTACAAAATTAGAGATTGTGGTGGTTCAAGGATTTGAAGGTTCAGAGATTTGGAAGGGTTGAAGTCTAAAAATTTTAAGGTTGCAAAGTTTTTAGGTTAGCAAATTGCTACGTATAATCAAGTACTTGATAGAGCATCAAATTTCTATGTTTCGAAATTTCAAACTCCTCAAATTAATAAGATTAGCAAACTCGTATGTCTTGAAATTTTTAGATCCCCAAATTCCTACATCCCTAAATTCCCATGTCCTCAAATTCCTACATTCCCTAATTCCTAGATCCCCAAATTCCTACGTCCCCAAGTCCCTACACCCCCAAATTCCTACGTCTTCAAATCCCTACACCCCCCAATTTCCAACTCCCCAAATTCTCAGGTCCCCAAATTCCTACACCCCCAAATTCCCAACTCCCCGAATTCTCAGATCCCCAAATTCCCACATCCCCCAATTCCTATCTCTCCAACTTCCTACATCCCCGTATTCCCAACCCCTGGAATTCCAAACTCCCCAAATCCTTATATCCCCGAATTCTCAACCCTTGCAATTTCAAACTCCCCAAATCCCTATATCCCCGAATTCCCAACCCCTGAAATTCCAAATTCCCCAAATCCCTATATCCCCGAATTCCCAACCCCTGAAATTCCAAACTTCCCAAATTCTCACACCCCCAAATTCCTATTTCTCAAAATTTCGAAACCCCTAAATCCCTAGATCCCCAAATTCCTACGTCCCAAAATTTCTAAAATTCCAAAATACCAACCTCACAAACCCAATACCCTCAAAGTTAAAAAACTATGAAACTCCCCAAATCACCAAATACCAAAACATAAAATTCCACAAATTCGCAAAATGAAAGAATCATGCAATCGCAAAATTGAAGAAAGAAACAACGCGTAGTTTGGATATAAGCGAATCTGGCGTGTAACTTCCCCTTTAATGATTCAGCAGCCTCCGCAGAGGGCGGAATCCATAAAACGAGCGTGCATATTGCTCGAGCTTTCACAGGAATATCAAATCGCGATTTCTAGCCGGCTGAATCGGCTGTTACTACATATCTGTTCTCTGAAAGGCGAGATATATGTATCGAGCTACGTTCAATCTGCAACTGCAACATCGATGTTGGTTCTGCACCCTCGAACCACTCTGCCACTGTTCGAAACGATCGTTCCAACGAAACATTAAACCTTTTTGTTCGGTGTCTCTGGCCGCGTACGCCGGCAAAAATCGAATTAAGGCCGACGATGTATACGATTACTTTTGTACGATGCGTGAGTCGATCGCAGGCGATACTGTGAGCGAATTCGATCGGGGACTGTTATAGATGCTTTGCAATTTGCAGTGTTTTCGGACTTTTTTATTTTGAGAGTTTTAGGGATTTGGGGAATTTTGGAATTTTAGGAAATTTTGAGAATTTTGAGAGTTTGAGAATTTTGGGATTTGGGAATTTGGGAATTCAGGGATTTGGGAATTTAGGGATTTGTGAATTTGGGGATTTGGTGATTTAAGAATTTGGGGATTTTGGAATTTGGTGATTTGAGAATTTGGGGATTTTGGAATTTGGTGATTTTGGAATTTGGTGATTTGGGAATTTGGGGATTTGGGAATTTGGGGGTTTGGGAATTTGGGGATGTGGGAATTTGGGGATGTGAGAAGTTGGGGATGTGGGGAATTTGGGGATTCTGGAATTTGGGGATGTGGAATTCGGGGATGTGGGAATTCGGGGATGTGGGAATTTGGGGATGCGAGAAGTTGGGGATTTTGGAATTTGGTGATTTGGGAATTTGGGGATTTGGGAATTTGGGGGTTTGGGAATTTGGGGATGTGGGAATTTGGGCACGTGAGAAGTTGGGGATGTGGGAAATTTGGGGATGTGGGAATTTGGGCACGTGAGAAGTTGGGGATATGGGAAATTAGAGATGTGGGAATTTGGGGATGTGAGAAGTTGGGAATCTGAGAATTTGGGTATATAGGAATTCGTAGACTTGAGAATTAGCATAAGAATTTAGAAATCTGAGAATTTGTGATTTTAAGAATTTTGCGAATTTAAAAATCTTCAAACTTTGAGAAATTAATAGTTTAAGAATGTTAGCACTTTGAATTCGCATTAACATTGCAATTTTCCATTTTCCCAACATATACTTATACCACTTTCATTTTAAGCAATCAATAGAGTATCTGAAAGTGTCTTGATATAAAGGGAAACCGAGATTACAGAGTGGCGCGTTTCGTACTTGAACGGGAAATTAATTATCGCGAAGATGGATGGATCACTTTCGATTCAATTATTCGAGGAGTTGCACGATATTTGCTGTTAGTACAAGCACATGAAATGAGTTTCTTCGTGACTTTCCGTGATGCATCGATCAATATCAAATAATTTCTCGAATACCTTTTCCCATTTCTCCTTTCGATTATTTTCTACCTTCGTTTTACGATCTTCGCAGACTCAAGGATATTAATTTCTGTCATACTTATTCTACCAGAAAATTGAATTCATTCAATTCGTAATTCGTTCGCTGTCATTTCTTGGACAGATAATGGACGCAGTAAGCTTGTTCTGTTCAAGGGGTAGAATTAAAATCGGAGATAAAAAATTAAAGTTTAAGGATTTTCTTTAGATGCTAGCTATTCAATTTTTCATGGATGATCAAGAATTTAAACAATTTTGGTTTGCAACAAGTTTTCAATTTTGGTATTCAACTAATTTTTGAGCTTGAATTTATTTCATAATGAAAGATGTTAAATATTCTTTTAATAGTATCAATATTTTGGTGTAGTAAGTAGTACAGACAAATATTATTTCAGACATGGAAGTTTTTCAATATTTTACTTATTTTATGATAAGTAATGTTAATCATTCTGTTAACAATATTAACAGTTTCTAGTATTCAGTAGTGTAGTTAAATAATGTGTCAGATACCAAACAAGGTTTCAATACTTCATCTCTTTTACTGTTTTATCTGTTTTTCAGTGAATGACATTTTGTTATATTGAGTGATATAGATAAATAATATGTCAGACATTCAACAAGTCTGCAATAGTCACTCCATTTTATAATAAATAATATTAAACATTTTTCTAAGAAGATAAATATTTTTCTACATTAAGTGGTATAGACAAATATTCTGTCAGACATTGAACAAGTCTGCAATAGTCAACCTATTTCATAATAAATAATATTAAACATTTTTCAAATAACATCAACATTTTTTTATATTAAGTAACACAGTCAAATAATATTCCTCAGTCGACAATTTCTCAATATTTTATCTCTTTCTTAACTAATAAAATTAAACATTTTTTTAATATCAATATTTTTCTACATTAAGTGGTGTAGACAAATATTCTGTCAGACATTGAACTAGTCTGCAATAGTCAACCTATTTCATAATAAATAATATTAAACATTTTTCAAATAACATCAACATTTTTTTATATCAAGTAACACAGACAAATAATATTTCTCAATCGACAATTTCTCAATATTTTATCTCTTTCTTAACTAATAAAATTAAACACTTTTTTAATATCAATATTTTGCTACATTAAGTGATACATATAATAATATTTTCTTTAAATCCCATTCTACAAAAATGAAGTACTTAGTCAACGTTTTACGAAAACAAATTTAACATCTTCAATTTTCATGCATCTCAGTAAGTTTCATTAATCCGGTAATAGAATCTGAACTGTTTTTTTTATCGGCAAGTTCCAAGGATTTACACGGAGTCGATTATAGAATGGAAGGAAAGTTAAATTCTATCGTGTATCCAGTTTCAACAACGGGTGACTTTTAAAGCTCCTACACGTGGAAGAAAGTTAAATGCGAGCTTCAAACGAACATTCCCTTGTATCGAATTTAATTAAACCACCGAACAACGAGCTACTTTTTCTCTCGAGGAAGGAAAATTCGTGAAGAATTAGTTGCGTGTGTGTCTCTTTTTTTTTTGTGGGTGTTTTATTTCGACCGAAATCACGCGATTTTTCACCTTATGCGGTGAAATTGAAAAGCATACTGCAGACCTGTCGATGTATAAATAAGGTTCGTAAATAAGTGTCGAAATAAAAATAGAAAAATGGGTAATTTGTTACACGAACATCTAGATAAAAACACCTAACAAATTTGTGAAGTATTCCTAAAATTCACTTATGTAAAAATCGAGAAATGCATTATTTAAATATTTGAAAAGCATACTGCAGACCTGTCGATGTATAAATAAGGTTCGTAAATAAGTGTCGGAATAAAAATAGAAACTAGAGATGGGTAATTTGTTAGATACACGAACAACTAGATAGAAACACCTAACAAATTTGTGAAGTATTCCTAAAATCCACTTATGTAAAAATTGAGAAATGCATTATTTAAATATTTGAAGAGCATACTGTAGACCAGTCGATGTATAAATAAGTGTCGGAATAAAAATAGAAAAATGGGTAATTTGTTACAGGAACATCTGTAACAACTAAAAAATTTGCGAATTCTTAAAAATTCACCTACGTAAAAATTGAGAAATGCGTGCATTATCATTGAAATATTCTAAGATAAAACTGTAAAATTCCCGGAGATTAATTTCCGAATTCCGAACAAAATTTCTAACAAGCACAAGACAAACAATTCCCATATCAAAATTCCCGAGGACGCCGAAAGCATCGAGTCGAGAATTTCTAATCGAGGTGACCCCAATCGTTGCGCAATTTCGATATGAAATATTCTTACTTACGCGTGCTGTCATACCGGATACCGTTGAGTTCTTCGAGGCAGGGCAGCGTGGCTAGCATTCCCGGAGGCGTTCTCGGCCAACACAGCAAAGAATCCCAGCTAATTTCGCATCCCGGCTCGTCCTCCGGCCGTTTTCCAACGGATAGCATCTGCAATTCCTCCTCGTGCTTCAGTTGCAGACACTTGATCGCCTCGGTGTTCAGGGATTCGTTCAACTTGTTAATATAATTCAACGCGTTCAACACGTAATTACCGGTATCGAGGACGGTGTCGTTGCTCGCTTGCCAGCCCATCTTGCCTCGTTCGACTTCGTTTATTTTCGTACGACCAAATCAAAATGAACGGTTATGTTCCTTCGATTCTTTTACTTTCTTTGATTCTTTTATCTTCTTCGATCTTTTATTGTCGACGTTTATCTTGTGTTCAATTATTTAGAAATTGGGGGAAGTTGAGAAAGAACGCCAAATTTTCTTCTATTTTAAAATGAATTTTTCTATTATTCCTTCTGGTGTCTTTTTTCAATTTTTTTTTTATGGGTCGTTAATGTATTAGGGGAACGTATCGACACCAAGCTTTATTCTATTTTAAAATGTGAAATTTCTATTATTTTTTCTTGTGTCTCTTCAAATTTTTTAGGGGTTGTTAATGCGTTGGGGGAACGTATCGACACCAAGCTTTCTTCTATTTTAAAATGTGAAATTTTTATTATTTTTTCTTGTGTCTCTTCAAATTTTTTAGGGGTTGTTAATGCGTTGGGGGAACGTATCGACACCAAACTTTCTTCTGTTTTAAAATATGAAACGATTTCTATTATTTCTTCCTGTATCTTCTCTTTTTAATTTTTCAGAATTTATTGATATCTTGGGGGAACGTATCGACACCAAACTCTCTTCTGTTTTCAAATACAGAACGATTACTATTATTTCTTCCTGTATCTTCTCTTTTTAATTTTCCAGAATTTATTGATATGTTGGGGGAACGTATCGACACCAAACTTTCTTCTATTTTCAAATACAGAACGATTTCTATTATTTCTTCCTGTATCTCTTTTTAATTTTTCAAGATTTCTTAATACGTTGAGAAAAATTGAAATCAACTGTCTTCTATCGTGTTGCTTCCATACGCTTCACTTTGTCAGATATGAAATTATCCTTCCTGCTATCAGTTCTCAAATCTCCTCTTCTCAGTCGGAATTAATATTTAATACAATCTTGAAGAAAACACACTAAATTTTGTTATTTTTCTATGTTTTATTTCGAAGTTAAATTTAAAATGATCACATTAAATTCTCTTTTATGTTATGTTAATATTTTATGTTTTTTTATGCTGAATTTTAGAATCAAATCTAAAATGATTATCCTTTATGCTACTTGTTCTTGTATCTCCTTTCTTCAACTATTTAATTGTGTCCTATATTTTGTAATTGTATTAGTATCTGTAACTTCTGAATCAGATGTGATATTATCCTTCGATCTGCTATTTTAATTGTCCACACAATTGTTACATAAAAAATGTTTATAAACACCAAACTCTATTCTATGTCGTCTTTATATGCTGCTATTTTAAGAACAATATTAAAACAGTCACTTTTGTTGATATTATTCTTGTGTCTGTATCGTTCAATAGTTTACAAACAAATTGACTTTTAAAATGTTCACGAAAATGTTCATAAACAAATTTATTTTTAAAATGTTCACAAAAATGTTCATAAACAAATTGATTTTTAAAATGTTCACAAAAATGTACGTACACAAATTGATTTTTAAAATGTTCACGAAAATGTTCATAAACAAATTGATTTTTAAAGTGTTCACAAAAATGTTCATAAACAAATTAATTTTTAAAATGTTCACAAAAATGTACATACACAAATTGATTTTTAAAATGTTCACAAAAATGTTCATAAACAGCAAACTCCGTCCTACTCCGTCTTCAAATGCCTTATTTTAAGAACAAAAATAAAACAGTCCCTTTTTTACATCATCCTTAAGCGTACTTCCTTGAATCGTTGTATAATTCACGAAAATACTTAAACACCACGTTTTGTCTTCGCCCGTCCGATTTTAAATTCAGATGAAATGACAATGTACCTGTTGAATCGAATTTGAAGCGATTATGTATGCATGAATCCTCAACACGGCGTCAAAGAGGATTTTTCTAAAGAGCAAACTTTCCTCTAGCTTTTTGTACGCTCAACTTAAAGTCGCGATTGTCCTGGTGATTATAGAATTCCTATTATCCTCGAATCTCTCCTGTTTACAAATGCATGAATCCATTAACCGGAGTTTCTATTAGCGCGGAACTTTTTCTCTATTATTTCGAGCGTTTAAATCCCGCGCCGAGTGCCGGTCAATTAAAATGGCTGACTTATCCTCGATACTGTGATTACACGAATTTATAACTTTGATGAAAGTTTTCTTTGAATGTAATCATTCAAGGAATGTAATCAAGGAGTGTAATCACTCTTCATAAATGGAACTTTGTGAGTGGAAGTTAATAAATATTGTAGAAATACCGCGAAGAATATACGATTAGAAAGAAAAAGATTGTTGGGCCACGCATCAGCGACTCTATTTTTCACAGATACTTGACACGCAATTATTGGTGCTATTCTCGGTTGGGAAGAGCAAAGGTATCTTCGGACAAGCGTCGGATTCCCGAAACTAATGTCGCTGATCCTCCAAGATCCTCCGGCACTAAAGGAGGGCCGGTTAATCCTGGAAGAGTCCTTTCGACCCTGCACGATCAAGGCAACGATATTAACGAAAGGATCCCACGGAATGCTTAATCCCTGTACACGAGCTTTCACCAAGATTTCCCAGCTCTCTCGATATGACTTCTCGAAACCACGTTTCCGAAGAATCCTTCACGAGATCGTCGCCTGTTCAATGTCCTGGTTCATTGAATTCCGCTCGAAGGATTCCGTTCACGATATTGCCCTTTGATGTCCTCTGATCCGATAGGAAGATTTCATCGGCAAGTAGCAGGAAATTTCTTCGAGCTCGTTAGTCCCGAAAGCAATTCGAAGAAACAGAAAACGTTTCTCGTTGACGTCCACGTTTCTCCGTCAATTTTGCGAAGTCGACCAGCCACGAGATATTCGTCGATTCAAACGCAAACACTCGAAACAGTCAGAAGTTCCTCCTCCATTGTCTGCGAGCTCGAACAATGGGGACTTGCAATCTCTTCATCGAATTCGGAACATTCGAACAGGCTGTCGGCAACTCCAAGGACACAGGTCCTCTATCGGTTACACCGTATCCGCTTCCGATTTCCTTTAGTGACAGTTCGACGACACCGAGGTTATCGTTCCACGTTTTCTGGATGCCGGAGAGACGCCTTTATAATCGATCGTTGATAGCTTCGTAAACGAGTTCCAAAACTTTGCCTTCGCTTTGAGACGAGACTGTCTGGAACTCGAATTCTGTCTGCAGAATTTTGCTCCTTCGAACTTGCTCGATTGCTTCAAGGTTCGGCTATTCTTCTACGTTCTCTGGCTTCTGTACGAATTTATTCAACCTTCTGAGTTGTTACTTTTCGGAAACTTTTGGTATCACAGATTTTTCTAATTTTCTTCAAGGTTCTTTGTTGTATTCTTCGGGTTTGCTGAAGTCACTTGTGGTACTTTTTTCTAGTACTGAAGGTGTTTTTCGTTTTTGAGAACTATCAAGTTTTGCGAGGTTTAAGTGGAATATGTTTTAAATTAGACTTTTGGATAGTTCGAGTTCTTCAAGGTTTCGTGATATATTTTTGCTGCTTTGGTTTGGATATTCACTGAAGCTACACAACCTGCAGATACTATTTTCATACTCTTTCAACGTCAATACTGGTAAAATTGTCCTTTTGCACTTCTATGAACTGCAGATTTAAGTAGAATATGTTTTAAATCAGACTTTTGGATAGTTCGAGTTCTTCAAGGTTTCGTGATATATTTTTGCTGCTTTCGTTTGGATATTCACTGAAGCTACACAACCTGGAGATACTACTTTCATACTCTTTCAACGTCAACACTGGTGAAATTGTCCTTTTACACTTCTATGAACTGCAGATTTAAGTGGAATATGTTTTAAATCAGACTTTTGGATTTAGTTCGAGTTCTTCAAGGTTTCGTGATATATTTTTGCTGCTTTCGTTTGGATATTCACTGAAGCTACACAACCTGCAGATACTACTTTCATACTCTTTCAACGTCAACACTGATGAAATTGTCCTATCACATTTTTTAGAACACCTGATCTAAGTGGAATATGCTCTAAATCAGACTTTGTGGATTCAATTCGAATTCTTCAAGGTTGTCATATACTTTTATATATTTTCATGTACACATTCACTGAAGCTACACACCCTGGTGATACTACTTTTATATTCTTTCAACATCCACACTAATAAAATTGTCCTATTACATCTTTGTGGATTGCAGATTTAAGTGAAATAGGTTTTAAATCAGACTTTGTGGATTTACTTCGAATTCTTCAAGGTTGTAATATACTTTTTTATACTTTCATGTACACATTCACTGAAGCTACGCACCCTGGTGATACTACTTTTATATTCTTTCAACATCCACACTAATAAAATTGTCCTATTATATCTTTGTGGATTGCAGATTTAAGTGAAATAGGTTTTAAATCAGACTTTGTGGATTTACTTCGAATTCTTCAAGGTTGATATACTTTTTTACACTTTCATGTACACATTCACTGAAGCTACACACCCTGGTGATACTACTTTTATATTCTTTCAACATCCACACTAATAAAATTGTCCTATTATATCTTTGTGGATTGCAGATTTAAGTGAAATAGGTTTTAAATCAGACTTTGTGGATTTACTTCGAATTCTTCAAGGTTGATATACTTTTCTATGCACATTCACTGAAGCTACACGCTTTGACGCTACTCTTATACTCTTTCAACCACTAAAATTATTTTTAATAAGATTTGCAAGAAATTCTTCAAGATTTTCAGGTTTATTCTTCGATATCAATCATGTACGTACTTCCGCACACTTTCAACGAAATTATTTAATGAAGTTATCCTCTGCTCCCCTTTCAGGGTTTCTACCTTCAAATATACTTCAAATCAGATTCTTTAAACGCAGATTGAGTTCTTCAAGGTTCTCCGACACTTACGTGCGCTTTTATCGAAATTTTATCCTGGTATTCCTGCAACCTATATCACTGAAGTTATCTGCTTTTCAATGTTTGTATACTTTGGATCGAATCGTAATTCTTACAATCCCCTGAATTATTCAAGGTTTCTAAACATATTCTGTCACAATATTTTAATGTACACTTTTACTGAAATTATCCACTTTTCTTCTTCTTCTTTCACACTATTTTAACGTCACTATAAACTTCTTAGGTCTTTGAAAACTTATTTTACTTCTTACGAAATTGAAACTTATTTTTAAAAATGTACCTTGAATTTATAATGGTTCTTCACTATTCTTCTGTGGAAGTCTTTCCCCGTTCTACTTCCACGTCTTCACTGAAATTATCTTCCTCTTACGTTGTCAAGAATTCTAAATTCAAACAATGTCCGAACGTACTTCAAACTTAGAATTCTTCAGAGTCCAGAACGCGTTCATCTTTATGTACACTTTACTTCAAGCAACTGATTCTGCTTTTGTGCTCCTTTATTCTCTTCGTTCCAAGAAATGCACATCTGTAGCTGCAAAAATCTACCTCTTCAAATTAAGCTCGTATTCTTCGAGGTTCAAAGCAATTTTCCTCCATGAAATCCTCGAGCATTTCTTTAAGGTGACTCATTGTTTTGCAATGTTTCAATGTTTTCACTGTAGCAAGAAATTTAGTAGGTTCTCAAGTGGTTTCAAATCAATCCATGAAAATCTACTTCAGTTTGCTCTGCTTCTATTTTTCAAGGTATATTTTGTTTACAATCATCTTTGAAATGGATGCAACTTTGAGTTTGCAGTCTGTTAGAGTATTTCTCAAAGGTTCATCAAGGGTTTATTTGAGGAGGATCTTTACAGTTCGTTTAAAGAACTCGAGCTTCTATCTCTGCACTTTCGTCTTTGATGCAATCACGCTTTTGCGTCTTTGAAAAGGTCAGATTCAGTAACTGTTTTACTTCTTCAAATTTGGTGTGGACTTATCAAGATTATTATTACCAAGATTATTACTATATTCTTTAAGGATGATGTTGTGTATATTTTTTTGAAGCGATGCACTTCAACTTTTACACCTTGATCGTCTTTGATGCAATCATTGTCTTACGTCTTCCAGAAATTTAGATTCAGTGTCTGCTGAAATATACTTCTTCAAATTTGGTGTGGACCTATCAAGATTATTATTACCAAGATTATTATTATATTCTTTAAGGATGATGTTGTGTATATTTTTTTGAAGCGATGCACTTCAACTTTTACACCTTGATCGTCTTTGATGCAATCACTGTCTTACGTCTTCTAGAAGTTTAGATTCAGTGTCTGCTGAAATATACTTCTTCAAATTTTCTCTGAATCTGTCAAAGTTTCTATGATATCCTTTAAGCACGATGTTGTGTACGCTTTTCGTGAAGTGATCTATTCCCACAATTCTTACTACAATAATCCTCTTACGTCTTCGAGAACCTCAGACTCAATGTTTGCTGAAATGTACTTCTTCAAATTTGATCTGCATCAAGGTTTCTACAATACACTTCTACAATAACCTTATACACACTCTTCCTGAAATACGCTTGTTTACACACTTTCCAGTCAATCTTCGAGATCTACACAACCGTTAATATCCTGCAGTCTATACTTGAAGAGTATATTCTGCTTCATTCAAGCATTCGATGTGGCAATAAAAGCTCCGGCAATGAACTCGAATCGAACGAGGTTCCTTCACTATTCCTAAATTTGAAGAGTATTTAAGTTCTCCCTGATTCCAGTATACGATCTGGCAATAAAAGCTCCAGCAGCGAACTCGAATTCATTCGATCTCGAATCGAACGAGGTTCCTTCACTCTTCCTACACTTGTATAGTATTTAAATTCTCCTTGGTTCCAGTATTCGATCTGGCAATAAAAGCTCCAGCAGCGAACTCGAATTCATTCGATCTCGAATCGGACGAAGTTCCTTCAGTTCTAAACTTGAAGACTATTTAAATTCTCCTTGGTTCCAGTATTCGATCTGGCAATAAAAACTCCAGCAGCGAACTCGAATTCACTCGATCTCGAATCGAACGAGGTTCCTTCACTCTTCCTAAACTTGAAGACTATTTAAATTCCCCTTGGTTCCAGTATTCGATCTGGCAATACGAACTCCAGCAGCGAACTCAAATTCACTCGATCTCGAATCCGTCGAGTTACCTTCACTCTTCCTAAACTTGATGAGTATTTAAATTCTCCTTGATTCCACAATTCAACCTGGCAATAAAAACTCCAGCAGCGAACTCGAATTCACTCGATCTCGAATCCGTCGAGTTACCTTCACTCTTCCTAAACTTGACGAGTATTTTAATTCTCCTTGGTTCCACTATTCAACCTGGCAATAAAAACTCCAGCAGCGAACTCGAATTTGCTTCGATCTCGAATCCCACGAATTTCAATCCTAAACTCGAAGAGTACTCCTTTATCCAATCCAATATCCAATTCCAATATCTCTAAAGTACGATTTCAAATGTATTCTCTCTCGAATTAATTCCGACGTAGCGGATCTCGCGAGGTTGTCTACCGGCGAGGTGACACGCGACTGGCAGCAGCACGTGCTCGAGAGCCCCGAAGCTCCTCGAGAGGATCGGCGCGAAAACGCGGAGGAAGCTGCGTGGCGAAGCGATATGTTCTGACCTGCGTGGCGAACCGAGACACCGAGTGATATGTCGGAGATGACCTGTTCGGTGTCTGTCAACGGCCGTAGGAGACGGTACACGGCACCGATATGGATTTTCGCGTGTACCTGGAGCCGACGAGGGCAACTGCCTGGCCTACGATGCGTGCATGACGAGGACGAGCATGCGCCACCATACTACTCTCCTCTCCTCGGCTTCTATGCGTTCTCCTATCTTCCGTGTACGTTCGACTACTTCTTTTTTCTGTTGCGTCCTTCCTCCACACTCTCGCCTTGTTATCCTTCGCGGCTCTAACTCGCTACTCCTCTGCTGATCCTTTTTACTTTTTATTCTCTTCGCGGCTGATTTATCGCGCTGTTTTATGCTACGCCAGCTGTTACGTACTCTTTTACCCTTTAACGATACTTCTTACGAGTTCTATTCACTTTTTTATGCTATTTGTTTACTTATTTCTGTTCACTTATGTCTGTTTACTTATTTCTGAAGGCTTGTTGTTTCTCACCGGATTTTTATTCGTTGATTCGTAGATTTTTGGATAGGTTCTCTGTGTTTATTTTATGCTTCTGTTATCTGTTTTTTCAGGCTTGCACCCTTATTCTGAATGATACTTTCAACGACGTTCTATGGACGTGCTGTTTACTTATTTCTTATGGTTCTTCACTGATTTCTTTATTCGTCGATTTGCAGATTTTTAGATAGGTTATCTCTGTTTATTTTATGCTTCATCTGTTATCTGTTTTTCAGGCTTGCACCCTTATTCTTAATGATACTTTCTCTGCGGCGTTCTATGGACCTTTTTGTGCTGTTTACTTATTTCTAATGGGGGATGGCTTGTTTCTTACAGGCTTGGTGTTTCAGTAGGTTGGTGAGGTACTTCTCTCTGTTTATTTTAAGCTTCACTATTACATGTACTCTTCTTAAGTGATTGTATCAACGATTTCTGCTACTCATTTACTCCTAACATATTAACATTATAGTAAATTTGATATTTTAGTAGATTTGAATTGCTAATAGTTTAGATAGGTATCCTCTCTGTGTATCCCAGCTGTTACTCTTGTTATCCTTCCTGCTATTTATGTATACGGTTTATTGACTCTCATCAGCATCAGATTTATATTAAATTTGTTATTGTGCTGGTATTTTAATATCTTTGTGTGCCACTTTTTAGATGGTACCTTTCTGTATCTATTTATGCACCACCAGCTGTTACCTACATGTTCAAGTTCATAAACAGTCTCATTCTATTGTTGCCCTTTAATAGAATAGTCCCTAGAGATTTTGCTGTCTTTTCTACTATTTGTATATGTGTTTTGTGTATATATATTGTACTCTATATGTGTTGTACATATGTGGTATATGTATTGTATACGCATATGTATCGTACTCTATATGTATTACACATGTGTGACATATGTGTTGTATATGAATATGTATTGTACTCTATATGTATTACACATGTGTGACATATGTGTTGTATATGAATATGTATTGCACTCTATATGTATTACACATGTGTGACATATGTGTTGTATACGAATATGTATTGTACTCTATATGTATTACACATGTATGACATATGTCTTACACATGTATATGTATGTACATGTATTCCACACTCAATGTGTATCACAAATGTATGACATGTCTTATACATATATTTGCATATGTAGATCATTCATCCACAATAAACAGCAGATCAAATTATTTGTTACAACATCAATATTAGTCCCTACTTTATACCTTTCCCAGTTCGTTTTACCCTACGTGTCCTTCCAAACGTCCCAATTCCCACATACCTAATACGCTCATACGTTTTCATTCCATATTACGCTTTAATAATCGTTACTTCATTATTCTTCAACTTTATACACGTCCTCTACCATTTTCCTTTGTCGACTGACCTTACAGATTCTATTATCTCTTTATGATTTATTTGCTACTTGTTATCTCCCTGTTTCAGATTTCTTTTTACGTTCCTCGTTTTTCTTTGATTCCACCCTTGTGCTTTATTCAACTGATGCAGTGACAACTGTAACCTCGTTATTCTTCAAGTTCATACGTGTCACCTCTATTTGCGCACTGTTTTCATTAATTCCGCTATCTTTTCTCGGATTATTTATTGACCTTCCATTCTTTATTGCATCTCTTCTTTTTTTAACGCTATCTGCCGATTCTTTCTGTTTACGAGTTCTTTATTCTGTTTATCCTACTTTTTTACGATTTATCCGTTGTTCCTTTGTGTTTTATTGCCCTCGTTCAGCCTCTTTATTTCGTATTATGTCTCGCTTCTCTCTTCTTATTGTTCGCTCCTGTTTCATCGAATGCCCGTCTCTTTTCGGCCGTTTCTTACCGAGTGACTTACTCTGTTTATCCTACGAGCTATATTTCTATGATTTATGTGCTGTACTTCGTATCGCGTTACACTTGCCCCGTCCACTTTTTACTGTTGCTCTATTTTATACGTCATACTATTTCGTATCTCTTCATTCGTGACCTCGTTTCAGTCTGTCCCTGTGCTTTCTGTTATTACTGCGTATCTATTGCTTTCCACACTCTATTTCGTGTATTCCTCTCTCCTCGTTTACCAACATTTTTCTGTATAAACCTCGCACTTAATTCTTTATATCTTTTCAATCTTTCCTTTCATATCTCCTTTATTTATTTATTCTAACGTCGTACTCTCTATATCATCTCACATACGCGCCACTTATTTTCATATCACTCTACGTTCTCACCGTTTATGTCTTCTCCATATTTCATGTCTTCAGACTACTTCTCTTCGCGTCACCTCCGTTCACCATAACCAACGATCGCGCATTAGAATATTCCCATTGAGGAATTGCCAGGAAAAATGTCGTTCGTTCCTCGTTTCAATCGACACGCTACACCGATGCTCCGCCGCGGGTAATATTTTTCCAATTACCTGAAAAACGAGAGTAAGCTATCCTGCCAACTTTATATTCAACCTCGTCTCCGTTTGCCGCGACACCGAGAACAGCCTCACCGAACGGTCGTACCTTTCATGTACCCAAGATTGATTTCTTCCCAGACAGTTCTCTTTCTTCGCCGCACCTCCGCCGGCTGATTTCGTAAAGTATCTGCAATCAAAGTGATCGATTCGCGTGAGAGCCCATTAGATCGTCGGATCATCCGACCTTTAACATTTCAATCGCACGGATTGGGGAAAAAATGTGTCTGTGGATTCGTTAGGGAGATGTGACGTTGACGTGGGAATTTGGGGATATTGGATAGGGGAATTTTGAGTGGAGGATTTGGGGTTTGTGGGATTTGGGGGTTGTGGGATTTGGGGTTTGTGGGATTTGGGGTTTGTGGGATTTGGGGTTTGTGGGATTTGGGGTTTGTGGGATTTGGGGTTTGTGGGATTTGGGGTTTGTGGGATTTGGGGTTTGTGGGATTTGGGGTTTGTGGGATTTGGGTTTTGTGGGATTTGGGATTTGTGGGATTTGGAATGCGTGGGATTTCCAATGCGTAGGATTTTGAATGGGCGGAATTTGGAATACGTGGGATTCGGGATTCGTGGGATTTGGGATTCGTGGGATTTGGAATGCGTGGGATTTCCAATGCGTAGGATTTTGAATGGGCGGAATTTGGAATTCGTGGGATTCGGGATTCGTGGGATTTGGAATGGGTGGAATTTGGGATTCGTGGGATTTGGAATGGGTGGAATTTGGGATTCGTGGGATTTGGAATGGGTGGAATTTGGGATTCGTGGGATTTGGAATGGGTGGAATTTGGGATTCGTGGGATTTGGAATGGGTGGAATTTGGGATTCGTGGGATTTGGAATGGATGGAATTTGGGATTTGTGGAATTTGGGATTCGTGGGATTTGGGATTTGTGGGATTTGGGATTTGTGGGATTTGGGATTTGTGGGATTTGGGATTTGTGGGATTTGGGATTTGTGGGATTTGGGATTTGTGGGATTTGGGGTTTGTGGGATTCTGAATTCGTGTGATTTGGGATTCCATTTGGGACTCCAATTTCAGAACATTTCACATGACATATGTATATAATTTTTCCTCGCACTTGTCCATTTTTCCTTTTTTGTCAAAACGCTGCATAAACTCTCGAGCCTTTGGGTATTTTTTAAAGAGTGAAATAATGTGCATTACAAGGTAAAAAGTAACGAAAGAATATATTCTACAGGGACAATGTTGCGAAAGAAATGAAACGGAACGAAACGAAAAGGGATTAATAAAATGGATGTTATAAATCAAAAGGCGAACGCGGTGTTTTTTCCTGGAACGCGATGGAAATTATCGCGGGGTTACGAACAGACGTATGGAATTTTGAAAACCTCTCTCGCCAAAGGGAATTCGTTGAATCGCAATGCGTCCATGTGCGACGATACAATTTCGCGTACAATATCTCCGACCGAAATGTTCTGCTTTAACTCCTTCGGCATTGTTCGCTTTTTCACGGACCGACGTAAACAAATTGCGATTGAAAAATTTATAGCCGTAATTCAAGCATCGTTTTAACGCTGACGCAAAAGCCTCGTGAACTCGACGAATGCTGTTTTCTGAAATCAAACTGAAAACGTGATTTATGTTTGGGGTGAATAGAGAAAATTTGAAAGCTTTCATATTCTGAGATTTTAATATTGCTAGATTTGAATGTTTAAACATTTAAAAATATTCAAGAATTCATACTTTAGGATTTAATTTTATGCTTTAGGAGATTGTGTCGTGTTGCATTACTACGCGTAGAATTACCACGCGTTGCAGTACTACGCGTAGAATTATTATGCGTTGCAGTACTACGCGTTGAATATCCACGCGCTGGATTACTACGCGTTGGATATCCACACTTGGATTACCACGCGTTGGATTACTACGCGTAGGATTACCACGCATTGGATTCCTTCGCGTTGGATTACCACGCGTTGGATAACTACGCGTTAGATTACCACGCGTTGGATTCCTACGCGTTAGATTACCACGCGTTGGATCACTACGCGTTAGATTACCACGCGTTGGATTACTACGCGTTGGATTACCACGCGTTGGATTACTACGCGTAGGATTACCACGCGTTGCAATACTACGCGTTGGATTACCACGCCTTGAATATCCACGCACTGGATTACCACGCGTTGGATTACTACGCGTAGGATTACCACGCATTGGATAACTACGCGTTAAATTACCACGCGTGGGATTCCTACGCGTTGGATTACCACGCGTTGGATAACTACGCGTTAGATTACCACGCGTTGGATAACTACGCGTTAGATTACCACGCGTTGCAATACTACGCGTTGGATTACCACGCGTTGGAATACTACGCGTTGAATTACCACGCGTTGGAATACTACGCATTGGATTACCACGCGTTGAATATCCACGCGCAGGATTACCACGCGTTGCGTTACTGCGCGTAGGATTACCACGCGTTGCATTATTACGCGTTGCATTACTACGATTAGAATAACCACGCGTTGCATTACTACGATTAGAATAACCACGCGTTACATTACTACGCGTTTGACTACTACGCGTTGAATATCCACGCTCTGGATTACTATGCGTTGGATATCCACACGCTGAGTTACTACGCGTTGGATTACCACACGTTGGATAACTACGCGTTATCCGAAGCTGCCATTCTCGCACTTGAAAGTATTTTTGCATAGAAAAATTTGTTGGCTATGTTAGGTTTTTTTTTTGAAGTTACCACTCTTTTTATTGTCATCGTTTCACTGTGTATTTTTACAGTAACAGTAATATTTGACTATTCACATTTCCGTTACAAGGGTTGTTCAATGCAGCCACGCACGTCGTTCACGAATAAAACATTAGTTATTTTATAATGCAGTGCTTATAAATAATATATGGTACTTACAGGATCCTACACTTGATTACATGGCTGTAGATTTTATTACAAAATATCTGTATCAAACAGTATTAAATATAATTATTTAATCCTTCATTTAATTCTCTTCAAAGGGGGTTAAATTTGTTACGCAGAATTCGTTTTATTAAACAGAGAGTTCGAGTATTTGATGAAATCTGGATACCATAATTTTCTGTATTATTTTATAATATTATTTCGTTTTCAGTTTTGTTAATATTGAGAGGTGGGTTTCGCCCACGGAAGTTTAACTAAAATATCAAATGTTTTGTGACCATGTTATTAGACAAATTGAGTAAAAAGAAAGATTCGATTCAATACATTGCAGTTTATCAATTTTTTATTGCATCGGAAACACGTTTCACGCGAAGCACGCTATTTTATTGTTATTTTTGCTCGACTCGTTGATTATTACGACACGAGCAAACACGATCATCTCGCTTTTAACGGAATACAGATTTGTTTGATTCTCCTGCAATATTCATTGTCAACGCAAATACGCTGAACGAGGAGAGGGTGGATCGCGGATTTCATAATTTTCAAAGAATGCCAGTATTAAATTATTAATTGAAATACCGAGTACAGCAAAGATATTACAATCTTGTCAAATGTAAACCCTCGAAATTTTGTAATGTTACGAATTCGTGAAAGAATATCGATGGAAATAAAAGCATCCAATTAAATAGATTCACGTTTATGAAGCAGAGAATTTTTTTTCATTGACTAACTAAATTATTTCCGCTCCCACGACGGAATCCGGTATAATTTATTTTAACGAAGTAAAATAAGAGAAGTGATCGATAACTTCGTTCGTCGTTAAAGTTTAAACGAGAAGGGGATCACTTAATTTTCAAAACCAAATCCTTAGTTTCTACAAAATTATACAACTTTCTAGGAAATAATATACAATTCCCAGAACTAATCTTCTTCGCTTTATTATTCCTAGTCATATAGCTTCTGGGGAATAATATACAATGCCTAGAACTAATAATATTCTTCACTTTATTGTTCCGAATACAGGGTGCCTCACAATTAGTGTAACTTTCGTGAAGGAGTGGTAGGATTCGCGATTCTGAACAACTTTTTCCTTTACAAAAATTGCGTACGAAGCGTACGTTCTTTAATTATTATAATACTTTTTAACTTGCTTAAATAATTAAAAAATTGTTTAAATAATTTTTAGATTGTTAAATAATTATTAAATTATGTAAATCATTCTTAAATTGTTTAAATAATTATTAAGTAGTCATGTAAATAATATAAGAATCTTTTAAATAATTTTTAAACATTTGAAATAATTTTCAAATTGAACAAATAATTATTAAATCATGTAAATCACTCTTAAATTGTTTAAATAATAATTAAGTAATCGTGTAAATAACAGTACAAATTTTTAAATAATTTTTAAACGTTTGAAATAATTTTCAAATTGATCAAATAATTATTAAATCATGTAAATCACTCTTAAATTGTTTAAATAATTATTAAGTAGTCATGTAAATAATATAAGAATCTTTTAAATAATTTTTAAACGTTTGAAATAATTATTAAATTGATCAAATAATTATTAAATCATGTAAATCACTCTTAAATTGTTTAAATAATTTTTAGATTGTTAAATAATTATTAAATTATGTAAATCATTCTTAAATTGTTTAAATAATTATTAAGTAGTCATGTAAATAATATAAGAATCTTTTAAATAATTTTTAAACATTTGAAATAATTTTCAAATTGAACAAATAATTATTAAATCATGTAAATCACTCTTAAATTGTTTAAATAATAATTAAGTAATCGTGTAAATAACAGTACAAATTTTTAAATAATTTTTAAACGTTTGAAATAATTTTCAAATTGATCAAATAATTATTAAATCATGTAAATCACTCTTAAATTGTTTAAATAATTATTAAGTAGTCATGTAAATAATATAAGAATCTTTTAAATAATTTTTAAACGTTTGAAATAATTATTAAATTGATCAAATAATTATTAAATCATGTAAATCACTCTTAAATTGTTTAAATAATTATTAAGTAGTCATGTAAATAATATAAGAATCTTTTAAGTAATTCTTAAACATTTGAAATAATTTTTAAATTGATTAAATAATTATTAAGTAATTATGTAAATAACGTTAAACTCTTTCAAATAATTGTTAATTTCGTACGCATTTAAATATTAATACGAAGCTTGATTAAGGGTAATTCATGTGAACGCATGCTGAAATAATTTGCGGTCCCGAATTTCGATCGAGGTTATTTACAAGTTAAATATTTTCGATATTCTTATGAATATTTAAACACCCGAACAAGGTAAACGATAGGAAAGTATTCAAATGACCGTCCTTATCGTTTATTATCCAGAATATCGACCATAACGACGCCGCCACTGTAAACTACCGTATATTGAAAATTAAATGGTTTCAAAACTAATTCTTTCATCAAATATTTGAACAATTCTTTTACTGTTCTGTTATATTTTATTGACAATTAACATGAGCTATTCACGAGAAATGTTTATTGTTGGTTCTATTATTATATAAAGAATCAATGAAACGAAACCAACCCTTAAAAATTGTGAAACATTTTCTGTATTTCTCGGAAACCAGCACCAGCAAAAATGTTGAAATACCGGGTTGTAATTGATGTGCTTTTTAGTAAAAATAATTCAGGTATGAATTTGAAAGGAATCTGTTCCGGGGAGGGGTAGAAGGTGGAAATTGGGGAAATATGAAATTTGGAGATGTAGAGTTTGGGGTGCGTAAAAATTAGGGAAGGTAGGAATTTGGGAAGATAGGAATTTGGGTGCTTGGAAATTTGGGAAGATAGGAATTTGGGGGATGTAAAGTTTGGAGTGCTTAGAAATTCAGGAAGGTAGGAATTAGGGGGATGTAGAGTTTGGAGTGCGTAAAAATTAGGGAAGGTAGGAATTTGGGAAGATAGGAATTTGGGTGCTTGGAAATTTGGGAAGATAGGAATTTGGGTGCTTGGGAATTTGGGAAGATAGGAATTTGGGGGATGTAGAGTTTGGGGTGCGTAGAAATTCAGGAAGGTAGGAATTTGGTAAGATAGGAATTTGGGTGCTTGGAAATTTGGGAAGATAGGAATTTGGGTGCTTAGAAATTTGGGAAGATAGGAATTTGGGGGATGTAAAGTTTGGAGTGCTTAGAAATTCAGGAAGGTAGGAATTAGGGGGATGTAGAGTTTGGAGTGCGTAAAAATTAGGGAAGGTAGGAATTTGGGAAGATAGGAATTTGGGTGCTTGGAAATTTGGGAAGATAGGAATTTGGGTGCTTGGGAATTTGGGAAGATAGGAATTTGGGGGATGTAGAGTTTGGGGTGCGTAGAAATTCAGGAAGGTAGGAATTTGGTAAGATAGGAATTTGGGTGCTTGGAAATTTGGGAAGATAGGAATTTGGGTGCTTAGAAATTTGGGAAGATAGGAATTTGGGGGATGTAGAGTTCGGAGCGCGTAAAAATTCAGGAAAGTAGGAATTAGGGGATGTAGAGTTTGGAGTGCGTAAAAATTAGGGAAGGTAGGAATTTGGGAAGATAGGAATTTGGGTGCTTGGAAATTTGGGAAGATAAGAATTTGGGGGATGTAGAGTTTGGGGCGCGTAAAAATTCAGGAAGGTAGGAATTTGAGAAGATGAAAATTTGGGTGCTTAGAAATTGGGGCGCTAGGAATTTGGGGATTCACGCATTGATTGCTTAGAAATTGGGAGACATAGCAATTCGACGACCTAAGAATTTAGACATATAAAAATTAGAAAAGGTGAAAATACAATAAATGTTGGAATTTAAGTATATAGAATGTTCCATAAATATAAAACATTCATAAATGCAAAATGTAGAATGTTCCAATAAAGGGTTAAATAAAATCTGCATCTTCTCACATTCTACTTTTCAAACTTATTTTTTGTTTCAAACTTGCCTTTAAAAATATATCTCCCACATTTTTGCAATCCATGCAACGAAATCTTTTGCTGCGTTCAGCATTAAATTTTCCAATAATCATGAGCACGTTCCCATAATAATTCGCAAGGTACAAACATTTTGCACGTTAATTAAAAATTTCAATTTACTTCCCCCATCGATCCATAGTTTACGCGCGCAAATTTGCATAAAAATTGTCCGATATTATAACAGAGGTAACGCTTTGTTTTTTGGGAGCCAATTTCGGGAGGTTATTTTCATCCCGAATGGCAATAAAAACGAAATACGTTGTAAATATCCTTCCGAGTAGCGCAATGACATGCGTCGTTTGCATTAACGTTGCTCGCGAAAATAAGAGGATTTAAAAGTGACGTGAATTGCGTAAGACGAAATGAAGCCGACATCGATCGTGATACCTGGATTTACATAAAAATGAGATAACAAAATCACTGGGTTTCAGCGTTTAATCTGCTTTATGTTTTCTAGGGGATTACGGCGAGTAATCCGTATTCGTTTGTAAGCCCTCGTCAAATAATTTGTCAGCTTGATTGTTTAGTTTATATTTGTATATCTTAGTCTTCGATCTGGGAAAATGTTTATGGCTGTCTGACTGTATTTCAAGATTTTATAATACATTTTTATATTGTGGTTCAAATAATTTTTTGGAGGTGCTCTTGTAATTTTGATAAGTATTAAATGTTAATAATAGCTGAAGATAATTTTTATTTAGTTAGATAATTTTTATTTAGGTTAGATTTTTATTTAGTTAGATAATTTTTATTTAGGTTAGATTTTTATTTAGTTAGATAATTTTTATTTAGATTAGATTTTTATTTAGTTAGATAATTTTTATTTAGGTTAAATTTTTATTTAGTTAGATAATTTTCATTTAGGTTAGATTTTTATTTAGTTAGATAATTTTTATTTAGGTTAGATTTTTATTTAGTTAGATAATTTTTATTTAGGTTATATTTTTATTTGGTTAGATAATTTTTATTTAGGTTAGATTTTTATTTAGTTAGATAATTTTTATTTAGGTTAGATTTTTATTTGGTTAGATAATTTTTATTTAGGTTAGATTTTTATTTGGTTAGATAATTTTTATTTAGGTTATATTTTTATTTAGTTAGATAATTTTTATTTAGGTTATATTTTTATTTAGTTAGATAATTTTTATTTAGGTTAGATTTTTATTTAGTTAGATAATCTTTATTTAGGTTATATTTTTATTTAGTTAGATAATTTTTATTTAGGATAATTTTTATTTAGGATAATTTTTATTTAGTTAAATAATTTTTATTAAGGATAATTATTATTTTAAATACTACCCTTGTCAAACCACGAGTTGTCGAGCTAGCACCATATTTTCCATAATAATTCTTTAATAACTCCATCTTTCAACGAAGACATCTCAGGCAGTGAAAAGCGGACGAGGAAAGTAGGTTAAACATTCCACTTATTGTTAATTTCATGAAATCTCTCTCTGTCTCTTCGAGTATGAGATTATTTAAACAGAAAACGGAGTCAAAATGAGCAAACGATTCGAAGTGATTATATTTTAATAGGATCTTGCAGCAGGCAGTTTGTTTGTCTTTAATTCTCAAGAAAATTCGTCCTCAAGAAAATTCTGAGAAGATGAGAACTTAATTGCATTGCAGCTTTAAATGTAATTAAAATAAACAAGTACTTTAACAATACTCGAAAATGATGTTTTACGTCCATTATTATTAAAGAACATTTATTTGGGGACTTTGATAACTTGGGGACAAAGTTTGCGAATAAAGAATTTTGGGGAGTGGAAATTTGGAGATTTGGAATTTGGGAATCTAGGGATTTGGGTATTTAGAAATTTGGGGAATGGGAATTTGGGGATCTAGGGATTTGGGTGCTTGGAAATTGTGGGAATGGGTATTTGGGGATTTAGGGATTTGGGTGCTTAGAAATTGGGGGAATGGGTATTTGGGGATCTAGGGATTTAGGGATCCAGGGATTTGGGTGCTTAGAAGTTGAGGACTAGGAATTTGGAGATCTAGGGATTTAGGGATCTAGAGATTTGGGTGCTTAGAAGTTGGGGACTAGGAATTTGGGGATCTAGGGATTTGGGTGCTTAGAAATTTGGGAAGATAGGAATTTGGGGATCTAGGGATTTGGGTGCTTAGAAATTTGGGAAGATAGGAATTTGGGAATCTAGGGATTTGGGTGCTTAGAAATTTGGGAAGATAGGAATTTGGGGATCTAGGGATTTGGGTGCTTAGAAATTTGGGAAGATAGGAATTTGGGAATCTAGGGATTTGGGTGCTTAGAATTTTGGGAAGATAGGAATTTGGGGATCTAGGGATTTGGGTGCTTAGAAATTTGGGAAGATAGGAATTTGGGGATCTAGGGATTAGGATGCGTAGAAATTTAGGAAGATAGGAATTTAGGGATGTAGGGATCAGAATGCGTAGAAATTCGGGAAGGCAGGAATTTGGGGATCCAGGGATTTAGTAAGTTTGACATTTGAAGCCACCGTAATTTAAAGAATTGAGTTCCTAGTAATTTGGGCATCTAAAAACAGGAGTATCTAGGAACTTGGGGGCCCTGAAATTTTAGAGAAATATAAATTCTAGGATCTAGAGATTTAAGTTCCCATTAAATTGTCGACCTAAGAGCTTGAGAATACAGAAACTAAGTGATCTAGATACCTAGAAACCTTGAAATCTCAATATAGTCCTGCAGCAATAGAGTCCTACAGCAGACATCTTGTCTTTAACCCTCAAAACTGTCACCCAGAAGACAAATATTCACCTGCACTCCAAATATATAATAATTAAAATTCCCCACAATACTCAGTAACATTCGAATCTTCCAACAAATATATTTTCGAAAAATATTGCTCCACATATTGTTATACAATTTGAATTTCAAGCTCAACCCAATAAAAGTAATGAACAAAGGCTGAAGAAAGCAGTGTTTACTAAACGTACAATTTCATTTGTTCGAGAAAGTAGCCACTAAAGGGTATCTCCCTTAATTATTGAATTACAATGACTAATTAATTTCTCTTCGACCAGTCGACTTCAGGGAAACATGACCCGAGGCTGCAGCGTAATTAAATTCGCTAATACGCTGTGCTTCTTTCAACTTTTCTCCTCCTCGGCATTTTTCCTTTATTTGCATTGTTATTCTAAAAATGAGCTTAATAGGGCCGTGTTTTAAAAGAAAGGACCCGATGCTGGCTTCTTTGCAAGCACACGACAGGGGATCGTTATTCTTCGGGGAAACTGCATTACCGAGACATGAACCGTGAAATAATTTTCTACGTCCTGCGGATCTTTCTAATTAAGTACATGTTTTTAAAATGGAGGATTTGTTTTGGAAAATAATGCTGAAGGTTTAGGTGATGAAGTTTTGATGTGTGATTAGTTTGTGATGATTTGGAAATGGAGGAACTGTGATTTGAACGGAGGATGAACAAGAAGTAGTGAGGGGTTTAATTCAAATTTGAACTGAGGATGAACAAGAAGTAGTGAAGGGTTTAGTTCAAAATTGAACTGAGGATAAACAAGAAGTAGTGAGGGGTTTAATTTAAATTTGAACTGAGGATGAACAAGAAGTAGTGAAGGGTTTAGTTCAAATTTGAACTCAGGTTGAACAAGAAGTAGTGAGGGGTTTAATTCTAGGTCTCTTTAATTCATTTATCTATTCATCTATGATCTTTAATTCTAGGAAATTTAATTTTAGATCCCTCGCATTTTTTCTTTCTCTGTTTCTATCTCCATTTTTATTTCGCAAATATCTATTTCTTCGGATACGATTTTTACGATACATAAAAGTGGTTTTAATTGATATGATATCATCCTTCATAGCTAAAAGATTAATTATAGACCTATAGATTTGAGATATTTATTGATCAAGTTTATAATGGTAGTCCATTAACCAGTCATTTCACCTAAATCGAATGTTTATTCAAATAACAAAACGCACCGAATTTAGCGAGCCTCTGCAATAAAAAAGGTTAAACAAGTTTCACCAGATACTACTTCTGTAAATAAACGAAACAGCACGCACCGTCTAATTCTATTTCAGTTCGAAACATCCGACTTCTCTTTAACTTCTCCCAAAAACAAATTTCTCTTCTCTATTTTATTCAATACCCATATTCAAACATCTACTTCCATCACAAAATACTCCTAACACAACATAATGCTTACGAAACCTCAAGATTAATTTCACCAAAGATAAAGCTTAACATCGTCCAGAGGTGAATTTCGAATCTACTATCTACTATAAACTTCACCGACGATTTCGCAGAAATATTCGAGGAGTATTTCGCTCGGAGAGAACGGATCATCTTCCTTAACTAGGAACTCGAGATTCCTATCGATGGTTATATCCCTATTGTTTGAGCCCTGCCATTTCTCAGCTACGAACATCAGAAAACCGTAAACGTAAGAGAGATCGGTATTGGACTTATGACCAGTGAGTTTCGCTTTTATTGTAACCCCGATAACAGCGGGATGAACTGTAAGCTTCCCGAAACTGTAGAGTAGAATTTAAGGGGTGAAACATCTTTGTAGAGTTTTGAAACCTGGCTTTCGTACGAAATACCAAATGAACGGAGGATTTATAGGAACTCGGTGATTTATAGGAACTTTTGGAAATTTAAAAATTGGGGGATGAATAGGGAAGCGAGGGAATTTGAGGAGTTTGAGATTTGGGGGTTAGAATTTGAGTGTGGGGATTTGAGGACGTGGAATTTGAGGGATTAGGAATTTGGGGATTTAGGGATTTGGGGACGTGGAATTTGGGGGACGTGGAATTTGGGGATTTAGGGATTTGGGGATATGGAATTTGGGGAATTAGGAATTTTGGGGATTTAGGGATTTGGGGACGCGGAATTTGGGGGATTAGGAATTTGGGGATTTAGGGATTTGTGGACGTGGAATTTGGGGGATTAGAAATTTGGGGATTTAGGGATTTGGGGACGTGGAATTTGGGGGACGTGGAATTTGGGGATTTAGGGATTTGGGGATATGGAATTTGGGGAATTAGGAATTTTGGGGATTTAGGGATTTGGGGACGCGGAATTTGGGGGATTAGGAATTTGGGGATTTAGGGATTTGTGGACGTGGAATTTGGGGGATTAGAAATTTGGGGATTTGGGGATTTGAGGACGTGGAATTTGGGGGATTAGGAATTTGGGGATTTAGGAATTTGAGGACGTGGAATTTGGAGGCTTAGGAATTTGGAGATTTAGGAAATTGGGGATTTAGGAATTTGGGGATTTAGGGATTTGGGGATTTAGGGATTTGGGGATTTAGAGATTTAGGGATTTGAGAATTTGGGGATTTAGAAATTTGGGCGCTTAGAAATTGGGAAAGTAAAAATTTGGGGGTCTAGGAATTTAGGCGTTTAGAAATTGAGGGACTAGGAATTTGAGGGCTTAAAAATTGGGGGACTAGGAATTTGGGGTATACAGGGTTTGGAGTGCTTAGAAATTCAGGAAGATAGGAATTTAGGTATCTAGGAATTTAAGTATCCAACAATTTGATGTCATATGTCATAAACCCAGGAATCTCAAGATACAGAAACTTGATAATCTAGAAATCTTAAAGTTTAATATCTCCATAAACTAACCCCATATTGCACCTGAGAGTACCCAAAGTTGAACCTACCTTATCAAATACATCTTATTACCCCGATTGCCTCGTTAAATTCGTAGTTACAACAAGACAACAATATACTTTCTGTCGTAAAATAAAATCGAACACGATCGAAACGAGTTCATATAAAGAGGGTGAAAATGGCATCGGACACCATACGTTCCACTAAATTTAATGTAAAGCGTCAGTCAAGTATCGAATAGCTCGTTGAAGTCCGCGATTCGAGCAATGATCCATTAATCAAGCTCGTAGCTTCTGTTCTCCGGAAACCATCGATCTCATGAACGTTTCGCCGCAACGGAAGTGGAACGTTCAGTAGTATAGGCGTCGTTATAATGCGACGCGACGCACGGTATAAAATAGTGATGGGTTCGAGCCGAATTTTTCAGTTCTCGAAACTCTAATCTATAGTCTAGTCTCTAATCTATAGTCTGTATTTTATTTATAAAATAAATAAAGGACTGAAATGTTCTGAATTTAGCAATTTCCAATGATACAAATTACAAGACGCGGTCAACTAGATAACTAAACAATACGTCACAAATAGCAATATTTGTACAATTTAATTATAGGACGAGGTCCACAACAAAATGTTCAAAGACGGGTCCTACAAAAGAGGAACATAAACTTTACAACCCCTGTAATATATAATCCAATTGCAAGAAACACGTATTCGTTGATTTTATCTTTTCTTCTCCGAGTTCCATGAATGTTTAAACACTCAAATTCCCGAATCTCGAACTCCTTGTATTTCAAGAATTTTCCACGTTTCGCCCGTCTAATAAAAAGAGGGAAACGAAGAGGAAGAAAGAGAGATTTGTCGACGATTCGCGTCGTATAGCGAAATAAACGATGGCGAATGAGAGAACGAGCGAAGAGGAGAGTTGATATTACGCGCGAAAAGGCCCTCGAGCTTCGTCGACCTAGAAATCGTTTACCGTCTACGTCAGTGCCGAGCACCGGAGAATAAGGTTTAAACGAGATAGTAGGCAGCCACTTTAAGGCCGGTGATAAAAAAAAACAGATACAATGGTCCTTCGTCGACGACGACTTCCAGTGTTATTTTTAAATTAAGGGCAACTAGCGGGGCGAGCGTGATGTGCAAGCCGAGACGCGATATGGCGGCCAAGAAATTTATGGACGTTCGAAATCTGATCGCCTTCGATCGATTTCGATGACGCACAAAATTTGTTAATTTGGAGATTTTTTTAATTTTGACATTTTTGAAATTTGGTCATTTTTTTGGAATTTGAAATTTTTATCAAATTTGATGTTTGTACATTTGGTGCCTGGGGAAATTTGGGGATTTTAAGATTTAGAAATTTTGGGGATTTGGGGAATTTAAGGATCTAGGGAATTTTTGGGTCCAGAGAATTTAAGGATCTAGGGGATTTAGGGATAAAGGGAATTTTTGATCCAGGGGATTTCTTTTGATCTAGGAAATTTTGGGACATAGGGACGTTAGACAGCTAGGGAATTTAGGGATGTAGGAGAGTATGAGATATAGAGAAATTAGGAATTTAAAAAATTTAGGGATTTAGGGATTTGAAAAGTTGGTAATTTGAACATTTTTTAATTTAGTAATTTTCATGTTTAGAAATGTTGTAACTGGGAAATTTAAAAATATAAAAATTTGAAAATTCATTAGTGAACAATTGAAAATTTCGGAAATCTTAATTTACTAATATAAGTACCTATTTTCTGATACTTTAAACTTACAAACTAAATAAAGAACCTATATACTTACCTACGTAACTTACTTCCACCACATGCAAAAAAAAATATGCGAAAATTTGAATACCCTCATTAAACACAATTCAACGAAAAGAAAAATAAATTGTCCTTTCTCCTGGTCAAACAATTTGCGAATCAAGGAGAAGATTATCGCGTCGATTTAAGATGGAACACTGCGAACAATAATACGTCCCCCCTCTAAATTTGTACGGCTGGCAAGAAACGACGCATCATTTTCTACATGAATTCATCGCAGCTAAACGAGACCATTTCTGAGATTGAATTAACAATCGCCTATCGGTTGCGTCACGACAATTCGCAGAACAGTTTTTGCTCGAAGACTTTCGATTTATGAGGAACAAGTTTCTCGCCTTCTGTTCTGAGGGTAATGAGTTGGAATTTTAAAAGACGTTTCCCCTGAACACGCGGATGAATGTAAAATTTAAATGAAGCTTGAACGAGGTTCCATCAAGTTGAACGAGTTTTCGAGTGCGAATCGCGGAATCTAATTCCGATCTCTGTACTTTTATTTCTGTTGCGAATGATTTTAATCGAATAGAAAATTCTTTGTCTATATTTGTTCTGTATAGTTTTTCGATATTCACCTCTCGTTACATTTTTCGAAGTTTTCTATTAAGTTAAATTATTGAAAGAATTATTAAAATTATTTATCAGATTTCTTAAAAATACCGCCATTTTTAACACAGAGTTTCAATTTCATAGAGAGTCATGCTCGCCAGCGTAACTCAGATTAAACAGTCGAATTAATCACATGGTAAAAAGGTAACGAATTAAAATTGCCTTACCTAAGAAGTAAGACGAAAATAGTATCACTTTAATCTTCCCTGATAACCAGATTTCCAGGATCCTTCAACTTTATTACGAATCAGCTTTATCGCCACGATGTTTGCACAAACATTACACGAATAATTTCACGGTTGCTTCCGACGAAACGATAAAATCGCGGCGACCCTTTCAGTGTCGGTAAGCAATTTCCACTGAAATAACCGGCCGCCGGCAAAATTTGAAAATTGCCGATCTTGATTGACGTACTATTCCCGTCAGTTATAAAACGCAATCTGCCAATCAGCTTCTCTCGCGTCCCTAATACGAGTTATCCACAAGTAATACTCAGACTACGTTGCATTTCCCGAATACCTTCGTGGCCTTTAAGCTTTATTTAGAAATTTTACTGCCGGTCTTCACGTTCACGAATTTCCAAACACTTCCCGTTCTTCGATAAACAACCAAATGTTCGCTAGTTCCGGACGATGCACGCACCGCGAAAATACTGATGATAGCACGATTATTTCGTTTTCGAATTTTCTGATTGTCGACGGTGGCGCCCTAATGAGTACTATTTGCCAAATTGTTAACCGGGTTGTCAAACTATGCAACAGGTTTTCGAACGCTGCGCAATAGGTTGTCGTTTCCCGCCAATTGTTTGTCGGAACCGTTGCTGGTAGTGTGCTCGTTCCTTTGGAGATTTTGAAGAACTTTATGGGTTTCGATTGTAAAGCTCGTAGGTATGCAGATATTACTTTGATAATGATACTTGAGGTATTATTTACGAATATTTTGCATTGTCTAAAGGTGCTCTCGACGAACCGCTTATCTTCGCCAAATATTAACAGAGTCAACAATGTTCATCGAGGGACGCCGTGTTTCGCCTTCGAGATATAACCGGCTTGGAGAAATGTAAGATAAGTGTTTTAAAAATAATTTATTCTTTTATTGAAAAAATTTATCGTTTTTATGACGATAAAGCGATATACTTGAAATCGTAATTAAATATATCAATTACATTGTTTGAATGTTTAAATAAATAGATATAGAGAATATTCGAGAATATTCGAGCATATTCGACATTTTGCATTCGTAAAAAAAAAATCAATAATACTTTACATTTTATATTAAGCATCATTTTGTAATGATTTAAAGGCTTTGTTTTGTCTTACATATAAAATTCTTTTAAATAGAAAACTAATTTTATTATCAACTTTTTTAAACATATATGTGCATTTTTTTGTGATGTATCAACGAATAAAAATGTTACATGGTATCATTTAATACACAAGGCACGTACATTACAAAGCTATCAATAAAGATATAGTCATGAATCTTATAAATATCCAATAACAAAATGTTAATACCACTACAAAATGTATTTGATAAATATTTATTTTATGTACTACCATAAGTACTATGAAAGAAACCTATTATAAAAATATAATATGAAAAGTGCCGTAATACTCACACCTATGAACTCTAGTTTTAATGTAGTTAAATAGATACATCACCAAGCTTAATACTTCTGTACATTATTAACAGAATACCTCGTTGAGGATGTTACTAATTAACAAAGTTTTTCTGAGTTTTTCCAGTATAAGAGGTTCTGCATACAGAACACTTGATTTCTTCATTGATATTATTAATATAATATTTACTTGTTCTGAACCGAATATATTCTTTTCTCGATCAGATAATATTTGTTGCCACAATAGCTGCACAACACTATTATACACACTTCGCTCATAATTAAACATTTCTAATATTCTCATTATGGTTTGTGCATGTCATCTTGTAATTCATTTTCAACTTCGTTGTTACATATGTACATTGAGTCTGAAATACTTCCACCTAAAACAGAACATGTTTACATTGAATTCATTTTCTAAAACAATCATAATATCAATTATTTTTTAATTTTGTTGATTCAATTGAATTAAAAAAATAATAGCGTTTATTTTTTCGGAAAAATGTTATCGCAAAAAAAATAAAGTCATGTTTTCTGTCATTTATTGCTATGATACACATAAAGAATAAATTTGAGTTAGTTGTATTGTACATTATTTTTAAATATTGCAGAATAGAATGTTAGAACACCAATAAGTTAGAAGTGTTAATATATATTATTATTATTATTAACAAATAATAGCTTCAGAACCTCACATGCAACCATTTGTCATGCAGAACTAACAAAACACACTGATTTTATGATGTGTAAAATCTTCTTAGTAGGCAAGCTTCATCATTTTCTTTTATATAAAGTATATAAACATATCAGAAAAATTATAATATTAGACTCACACATACTCCAACAACCAGAAATATACACATATTGCAATGCAAAATATTAATATCATCATTGAAACCTTTTGAGCACTATTGAGACCAAACAAAAAAGCCAATTCAAAATTAAGATGAAATTGGATAGGAAGGATAAAGGTTTTGCCCAAATAAAATAGAGCAAAATAAATGGAAAATGTAAAAGAATTATAATTTGTAGAAATTAATGTAAATGGAAAGAACAGGTATTCGATAATCAATTTAATTATATGATAGTTTTAAGTTTTATAAAAATTGAAAATATGAAACAATAGTCATTCTAAACATTCTAAAAATTCGTAATTTGAGATGAATTTTGAAGTATCTATAATGTACTTAATTAATAGAAAAGAAAATCAGCTAATATTAATTTCATTATATTTTTTCTCAACATATCTTTATGACATATCTTTATATTAAACTGATTATCGCGTCAAATGAAAAATATTAAATCATGAAAATAAATTATATACCGGGTTTACAGCATACTATCAGGGAAGGCCCAGTGATGCATTTTATAAATGCGTTGATTCAGCTTGCCCATTATTCTTAGAATCTAGATACTTTTCTGCAAGAAAGATGTTTGCATATTATACAAAATTAATTTTGTATACATTCCACATTAACCATGTAAAATGTTAACTTGGGTTAAAAAACTGTGAAGTCTAACTTTTTTAGTGCAGAGCTTACCATTTGTGTGTCTTATTTATATTTCATTTTTTAAACATTTTAAATTATTAATAGCAGGACAAAATGCGTTATCAGCAAAATTGAACAAATTTACGATAAATTCGTTTTCTGTTATTCAGATAAAATCCGAACTTTAATTTATAAACATTTTAAACTTTAATTTCTTTATGAATATTCTTTTAACCATTAACTTATTTAGATGATAATTTTGATTTGTCTATAACTGCATGAAAAATGGTTCATATTTACTAGAACTTTAAAATATTAAAAAAGTTTTTGCATATCATTTTCTTACTTTTGGCCTTCAAATCTGTCCATTTAACTTGATACTTGCGAATAATTGATGCACTGTATAGAAATAATTCCATTTTAATAAAATCGTCTGAATTATCAAATTTAGCAACAGCTTTTCATAACAATAAATTATAAATGAAACTTGGATCCTGAACAATATTACACTATTATCAGGAGTCAATTGTTTGTGCATCTGGCAAATGATGTGTATATAATAAAAGCATTAGTGCATTATTTTGACTTTTAAACTATCCACATTATCCTTGCAAATAGTGCTTTCAATACAAGACAATGACGAACTTGTACAAAAACGACGAAACGTGTTCCAATTTGTGTATAAATACTTGGGTATCAAACTCTAAGCTGTATTAGTAGCATTTTTCATACGACATGCAGATAAGATGCCAAGACAAGTTTTTATTTTCCCTTCAAATATTTTGCATACTCATTCACTTACCCGCGATTGTAAGATCTACTAGTGCTTTATCCTTCTGTATATACAATGCCGTGAGGAAGAAAAATAGACTTCCAATGACCTCTACGAACATAGTCAGAAACAATGCATATTGTAAACTTCGGAACTCGATAAGCTGATCATCGTGTGTCGTAGGTTTTATGTCCGTGTCTGGAAGAAGAACTGTTTTCAGTCCTTCTGACAACTGAAAACAATTGATCAAATTATCTTGAATTAATCACACAAAAGAACAAAATTGAAATGAAATGGATACTAATAATAAAATTATGCTGGTTCACATAAAAATATCAAACCATTGAAATTAAATAGTACATAATAGAAAGTATATAACTAAAATGTATACTTGACATATGTTTTAAGTATTAAGTATTCAAGATACTTACCAGACCAATAAGATAGGGGCTTCCTGCATCTCCTAAAGCATGGGCAATGAGTATCTGGAAAGCTTCTGCTGTAGATCTTCTTGTTGGAATCACTACATACTGTAACAGTCCAATATAACCAAATTTGGGAAGGTGTTTCCAACTTAGTTTATAATTAAGAAAAGAGTCATCTTTGAGTTACATACCAATAAGATGTCGGCGACAATAGACCAATTTAAATTTAATGATAATTGTCCAAAGAATACTAATGTATAACATATGACAGAATTTGTATTGGCAGTTAAAGTTGCAAAGAACAGTAATGGTACACTAATGAGAAGTCCAACAGCACATATTAAAGGATCAGCCTGTTGATAATTTACTCTTAGTTTTTGAGCTAGAAGTGAACCTAATGGTACTCCTATTAAACCAGCTGCCATTCCTATTAGTCCAAATTTGTATGCAACACTGAAATATTTGAAACAATGTTGAAGACCTTTTTGAGCACAATAGTTGTGTAGATAAGAATTTATCAACATACTCATCAGGATCAGCATCATGTGCATTAGGATGTAATGCAAATCCCAACTGTAAAAATGTTGGTGCCCACCAAGCTAGTGCTCCAGCAACAAAAGCTACACATGTAAATCCAGCAGTAGAGAACATAAAACTTGGGCTAGAAAGAACAGAAGTAATATCAATTACAAAATGCTATAATTATGTACACTCTGTACTTGTTTACTTTTTCAACTATTGATATTTACTTTCTTAATAATGCTTTGATGTCACTTGACCATGCGGTACTTGTCAAATGAACTCCACCTTCTCTTTCCCCCCTGATTGGATCTCTTACTATCACAAGGAGTAAAATAATTGCTATGATACCTAAAGCTGGTGTGATACGTAAACCCCATTGCCATGCACCGGTAGCTTTTGCTGTTTCACCACCTATTATATACCCTAATCCACTGAATATGAAATATGCATTTAATCATTGAAGTCAATTGTAATTCAAAAATTACATCAACAGAATTTCAGCCTACCTTCCAACAGGTATCGCAAAGTAAAACAATGCAAGCATTTTAGAGCGCAAATCTTTAACAAATAAGTCGCTTATTATTGTTGGAGCAATTGTGGAGTAACTGGCTTCACCTACTCCAACAAGAGCCCTGAAGAAGAGAAACCATCCAAATGACTGAAATAATTTTACCCAATATATTACAAAGAAGCTATGACAAAAATGTCGATCCTTGATCATAAACTAAAACAGACTTCCTATTTTGGTCTAGCATTACCTTCATATAAGAGCCAACAAATGTAGTTAAACACCACAAAAATACACCAGCGCTCATTATAACTTTCCTGTTGTAACGATCCCCTAAATACCCAAACATTGGTGCAAATATCATGTAACTTAAGATAAATGCAGTCTGTAAAAATCCAGACAAATCATTGCGAATACCAAAGTCATGCTTTATGTTTGTCAACACTCCTGCAAGAAGTTGCATACAAATTAGAGACGAACCAAGCAATGAACTTTATCCTATACAAAAAAAGAAGTTGGTACAGACCAGCGATCGTGAAACGATCCATATAATTGATGAGGTTGACAAAACACAAACACAATACTGTTATCCAGTCTTTTTTACTGACTGATCTAACGTCCGAAAACATTGTGTCTTGTATTCGTTTCTCTCTAGAGGTGTTCTGAGCATTCTCCGCATTCACTGCGTGATAATCGTACGGCGATGCGTTCGCAATGATATCTTCGTCGACCATGATCGTAAAAATTTGAGCTTGTGCCAATTGTCACTCGCATTGACACGAATTTCTTCTCTTAAAAATATTTTAACCTCTCAACAACTGTGGCATAACCTTAAAAGGACACTTTGCCTACACAGTGAATCGTATGTTTGCGCAGTCTACTGATATCACTAATACGTTCTGTTGCATATTCATGAGTTTACTATGAAACTACACCATTGCAATTGCACAGATTGCAAGAAATTTTTATTATGTTATTTATATCGAATGATATCATTTGCGTGACAACGTCACAGAATCACGCGTTTTCGGGTGACGACACGTAAGCGGCAAGTTTGACAACCGTTGAAATACTAACACTTTCGCGTTTATTACTTGGAAACGTTACTGCATTTTATCAAATACAGAAATGCAAATGCAGCTGTTTTTCATTTCTCATATCTTCGTATAATAATCGAACCGTAGCTTATTTTGTGATAAGAAAATGCGTATATAGGAACATTTTGCAACGTTTGGGACGTTCGTCGGTTGGGTGCAGGATTCCCCTAGTTAAAGGAAAGTGCAAGGGGAATGACCTTTTATTTACTTTCTACAGGGAGATCCCTCTTATGAATTATTCAAAATAATTATTCGTATGGTAATTTTTGCCTGAATTCGCAATAATCCATTCTTTGTTAATTTTATTAAAAATAATGTAAATATGCAGAAGGGTGATAATAGTAGAATCGATTAAAATTTTTTTTAAATACTTACCTGGAAGAAGTATTTGAGTAATATTATAGTTTCGGATAAATAATAATAAAAAATGTGTTTATTCGCAAGAATGTAGCCTTTATTTTTTAAAAGATACTTTTCTAACTCTTTTTTTAATTTTAAAATACAATTATCATATACAAGTATACAATGCTGTAATAATCATGAAACACATTTAATTGTGCACTTGTTTTGTTTCGAATGTACTTACTCTGAAGGAACATGTTTCTTTAAATGTGATCCATTGATTACACTGGTTTAATTATGTACGTAAAACGAGTTATTTTAATCCTTCTCATTAATTATCGTTTCAATAACATTCAGATAACTTACTGATCATTAATTATTAAGAACGATTTAAGTAACGTTATTCCAGCGATTGAAAGGTGTAAATGGTGGAAAACAATAATGCAGAAGAATTCATAATAACATATATTCTATGTAACACAATACTTACATAGGTATGATCTATGTATATATTTTTTTTGTTTCGAATGTCCATATATGTATATATATAATAATAATTCGGATATTATTATATATATAATATATTGCATATAATAATTAATAAAATATAATGTTTAATAATGTTAATCGTGTATGACTACAATATATTATTATCTCATTTTTCTCATCATCGTCATCGTCGTCGTCGTCGACCGTTAACTACTTTCTACCATTTATTATTATATTGATTTTTATATGTAATAACAATGATCTCAAAAGGCTTATACAATATTCAGCTAGCGTATGGATAGCTTGAGATTTCTTATTTGTCGTTAAATAATTATCTCTCTCTCTTTATAATACAATAGATTCATCTTTTCAACTTCAATAACTTATTTCTTTCCTTCCTTCGTCTTTTTTTTTTTATTATTTATCTGTATGTGCTTATGTTGCAAATATATGTTCATTGTTGCTTCGTATCATAGATGCAGTTCAAATACAATTCTTATTAAACGCAATATTTACTGCGATTATGCTGCTTATTATGATCGTATCACATGCGGGGAAAATCTGTATCGATATTTCCGGTTGTTACAACTTTCATTTGAACGTTAAAATCCACAGAATCGGTTGGTCTGTCAATCGAAACCTCTTCCGGTGTTCGGCTAGATAACTAAACGATTTCTAGCGATACCTAAAAAAAGAATCAAATACTGCGTTTCATCGCGATGAAAATCGAAAAAATCGAACTTCACGGTAGCGCGTATTTACCAGTAATTATACGTACGTATAGTACATTTCATTATACCCTGTCACATAATTGTGTGCTTGGAATATCGCTGGAAACGAAGGTAGCGAGTGGATAGATAAGCAGGGTCGGGATCACGAGATTTTGGGACTTTGGGTACTTGAAAAGTTGGGAGTTGAAAAAGTTAGAAATGTGGAAATTTGGGAAGGTTGGAGGATTTGGGGAGTTGGAAATTTGGGAAGGTGGATGTTTGAGGATTTGAGGAATTTGGGGATTTGGGAGATTCGGGATTTGGGAGATTTGGGATTTGGGAGATTTGGGATTTGGGAGATTTGGGATTTGGGAGATTTGGGATTTGGGAGATTTGGGATTTGGGAGATTTGGGATTTGGGAGATTTGGGATTTGGGAGATTTGGGATTTGGGAGATTTGGGATTTGGGAGATTTGGGATTTGGGAGATTTGGGATTTGAGGAATTTGGGGATTTGGGAGATTTAGGATTTGGGGAGTTGGATGTTTGAGGATTTGGGGAATTTCGGGATATGGGAGATTTGGGTGATTTGGGGATTTGAGGAGTTGGAGATTTGGGAAGGTGGATGTTTGAGGATTTGTGGAATTTAGGGATGTGGGCGATTTGGGTGATTTGGAAATGTGGAGAGCTGGAGATTTGGATGTTTGAGGTTTTGAGAATTTAGGAATTTGAGGATTTGAGGAGTTGGAGATTTGATTGTTTAGAGTTTGGAAGGTGTGGGAATTTAAAGATTTGTGGAGTTGAAGATTGGGATCTCTGAGGTTTGTGGGATTTGTGGGACTTGGAAATTTAGAATTAATAGATATTGGGAAATTATTGGAGAAAGGACTTGGATATACGAGATATAAATTTGAGGATGTTTTCAAAGATTTGAAGATCTGCAAATTTGGGAATTTTTCAGTACAAGTATTTGAAAGTTCAGAGACATTAAGATTTGAGGCTCAGTGAATCTGATAACCCGTCAGATAATTTGTATACTCAAAAATGTTGCAATTTTGAAATTGTCAAGTTTATTACATCCCCAAAGAGACTTCAGTTCTTGTTCGAAAGAATTTACAATACCGAAACTTGTTCAGTCAAATAAATCCCGAGTTCACAAGAGTCCAAACAATCCTCGGATGCTCCCCGAACAAAATAACATGAACAACAAAATCTTCGAACGCATGAAACTTCGTTTTCTATGCCCGTGATTGCCTCGCTACCCGAACGTTCCACGGTAATTGCAAAAGTAATTGGAAAAAAACCTCTTCCGCCTTCACCCGGGTTGATTGTTCCATAATTTAGGGTTAGGCCCGTTAGGTTGCAAAAAAGGCTTCTTGCATCATCGAAACGGACTGTATTATTACGAGTCGGTATAATACTCGCGTGTTTTACGAATCCGTCGACGGAACGAGCGTATTATCGACAGGGACACGATGCAATCTTCTTGTGCCGTAATACAAATGACAAAAAAGTTCGTCGAACAATAATGTAGGTGTGTTCCAGCGTGCATGAAAGGCCGTTTCATGAAATACGATTCAGCGACACCTATGCTCCGCCACCCCCTCTGGTTCTTTGTGCTGGATTTCGTTTACGCACGAATCAAGAGGGATCGTATAAAAACGCACAGGGCACCTATTGCTATTAGCGTATTGCGTGTATGGTTTTTCGATCCACTCGATTCATGATCGCCAGCTATGAATTGCTATACAACTTGGACGAGAGAGTTTCTTAAAAATGACTTTGCGTGTATTTATACAGGGTGTGTATAACTCTACAGGGTGTCTCATAACTGGGTCTTTGAAATGGGGGATGGCTTGGTTCTGAGTGGGATTTTCGTTTGCAAGGATGGGGTTTCGAGCGTCGTTTTTGAATTATTAAGAAAAAGGGCGGTCGCTCTGATTGCTACAAGTTAGATTACCACGCGCTGGATTATTACACGTTGTACTATTACGCGTTAGATTACCACGCGATAGATTACCACACGTTAGATTACTACGCGTTGGACTACTACGCGTTGGATTACCACGCGTTAGATTACCACGCGTTGGATTACTACGCGTTGGATTACCACGCGTTGGATAACTACGCGTTAGATTACCACGTGTTGGATTACCACGCGTTGCATTACTACGCGTTGAATTACCACGCGTTGGATTACCACGCGTTGGAATACTACGCGTTGGATTACCACGCGTTGGATTACCACGCGTTGGAATACTACGCATTGGATTACCACGCGTTGCATTACTACGCGTTAGATTACCACGCGTTGGAATACCACGCGTTGGATTACCACGCGTTGGAATACCACGCGTTGGATTACCACGCGTTGGAATACTACGCGTAGAATTACCACGCGTTGCATTACTACGCGTAGCATTACCACGCGTTGCATTACTACGCGTTGCATATCCACGCGTTGCATATCCACGCGTTGGATATCTACACGTTGGATTACCACGCGTGGCATTACTACGCGTTGCATATCCACGCGTTGGATATCTACACGCTGGATTACTACGCGCTGGATTACCACGCGTTATTCGATACTGCTGTTCTCGCGTCTGCGCACGCGTACTCCTCGCGCTCTAATTTGTCCGTGTTTTTCCTTAATAATTCAGAAACGAAGCTTCAGACCCCATTTTTGCAAAGCGAACTGTTATTCAGAATCGCGTCAGCTACGTCCTATTTCAGGAACCTGCACTAGTTGTGAGACACCCTGTACTGGGTGTATTTATGCATGGTGTTGCATAGGTATTGAGAGATGAGTCAAGACGAATGGTACAGTTCTGCATGTTAAATTAAAAAGTCTTCATATATCTCTTCTTCAAGCTAGTTAAATTTACCTTCAGAATTATTGAACTATTATACAATTTAATCCCTTGCCTTACAATATCTCGTGCATGTAACTGTTATAATGCGACGAACCTGGCTTACATATTTACCACAAATTTCGCATTTAATTTCAATTCTTCCACCAATGATCATATAAACGTTATTTGACGTATGATAGGTCTAACTTTTGAACATTCTTGTCTTAATGTTGCAACAATAATTGCCCTTTCTGAGAATATCATAAGTTAAGGGGTTAAATTGAGTTCTTTTCTATCTTGATCATGAAATGTTTCCATCGCAAATAACGTCATTACGTAAATGTGACGCAGTCACGAAAATGATAAACAATACAAAAAATGTTGTTCTACTACTTATCTTGGTATATAAAACGACCTTGTGTTCTATTGCACCATCCATCTTGGTCCATCCCGTACGTGTGTGTAATCGTGTCAAAGTTTCCTCACAAAATATGAATGTGTGCCGCCAGTTATGGCTGTCGAAGCGGTATGTAAAGCGCACAAAAGTCATTTAGACGATGTAGTCTTGTCTACGTCATGATCTACGATCCGCTCGGATGATCTTAATTATGATCGGATCGAATCGGTTACGAGCATTCAGTATCGGATCGGTGTTTCCGTCAGTTTTGCGGTTGGAAACGTTCCGTTACGAATGGTACAATCCGGGCTTTATTCTGTGCACAAAAACAAATCGCAGATCTATAGAATTTATACTATTCTTCATTCTTGCAGAAATTAAATACACGAAGTCCTTCATTTTTGGTGGAAAATATATGGAATTTTTTTTTGAGGAATATATCTGATATTTCGTTGTGTTATATTTAGTAAGTTTCTATTTGCGTTTCGTTTGAAGAAAAGTTACTGGAAACAATATTACTGAAGAGTGCTTTAAACAATATTACTGAAGAGTACTTTAAACAATATTATTGGAGAGTACTTTCTAAAAATATTGACAAATAATAAATTACTGAAGATTTCAGTATTTGAAAAAGTAAAGAAATTTTTTTAAACTGAAAATATTGATGTATTGCCCTATCATTTGGCAAAACTACAATAAATTTTGACTGTGATTAACAGCAGTGATGTAGCGATTATTTATTCCGTAAGATCATCGAAACAGAATTTGTTAAAAAAATGTATGCAACAGTACCACACATCCATTAACGTTTTTGTCATTAGAACTTAATTCTCGGCTGTATCATTCATTATTGAAGTGCAATTCGTAACAATCAGCGTACGCCCAGTTTCGATATCCGAATCCGATCCTGATATGCTTTTTATTATCTAATCCAGCGCTGTCGCACGGACAAAAACAGGCCGTGCACACAGCACGGAGATAAAAACAGTCTTTGCGTTTAAAAGGAGTCTTCGTATGCATGGCGCGTCTCGATGTTACGTACCTTAATATATTTATTAGCTAATAAAACAAACGAAACTCACCGCCGTCTATTAATCTAATTAGTAACGCGTCGGCGACGTGCATTCGAATCATTGTTCCTTTAAAGGTTCTCAAACGATGCGTCTGATCACACCGTGTGTAGTCGAGTGGTCCATTGGCGACAGCTAATTGTCTTTTGTTTTGTGAAATAATGACAAATACGGCAATATGTTGTATTATCACGTTTTGGAATATTAAGTATTGGGTTATGACGTTTTGCATTATCGCGCGGTGGATTACTACGCGTTAGATTATCGGGCGCTGGATTATTGCCCGTTGGATTACTGCGCGTTGGATAACTACGCGGTGGATTACCACGCGTTAGATTAGTACGCGTTGGATTACCACGCATTGGATTACTACGCGTTGGATTACCACGCGTTGAAATACTACGCGTTGGATTACCACGCGTTAGATAACTACGCGTTAGATTACCACGCGTTGCATTACTACGCGTAGGATTACCACGCGTTGCAATACTACGCGTTGGATTACCACGCGTTGCAATACTACGCGTTGGATTACCACGTGTTGGAATACTACGCGTTGGATCACCACGCGTTGAATATCCACGCGCTGGATTACCACGCGTTGCATTACCACGCGTTGGAATACTACGCGTTGGATTACCACGCGTTGGAATACTACGCATTGGATTACCACGCGTTGGAATACTACGCGTTGGATTACCACGCGTTGGATCACCACGCGCTGGATTACCACGCGTTGCGTTACTACGCGTAGGATTACCACGCGTTGCAATACCACGCGTTGGAATACTACGCGTTGGATTGCCACGCGTTGGAATACTACGCGTTGGATTACCACGCGTTGGATCACCATGCGCTGGATTACCACGCGTTGCGTTACTACGCGTAGGATTACCACGCGTTGCAATACCACGCGTTGGAATACTACGCGTTGGATTACCACGCGTTGGAATACTACGCGTTGGATTACCACGCGTTGGATCACCACGCGCTGGATTACCACGCGTTGCGTTACTACGCGTAGGATTACCACGCGTTGCAATACCACGCGTTGGAATACTACGCGTTGGATTACCACGCGTTGGAATACTACGCGTTGGATTACCACGCGTTGGAATACTACGCGTTGGATTACCACGCGTTGGAATACTACGCGTTGGATTATCACGCGTTGCAATACTACGCGTTGGATTACCACGCGTTGAATATCCACGCGCTGGATTACCACGCGTTGCATTACAACGCATTGGATACCTACGCATTAGATTACCACGCGTTGGATGCCTACGTATTAGATTACCACACGTTGCATTCCTACGCGTTGAATATTTACGCGTTATATTACTACGTGTTGCATATCCACGCATTATATCACCACGTGTTGCATTACTACGCGATGGGTTACGTGTTGGAATCCTACATATTGAATTATCACGCGCTGAATATCCACGCGTTGGATATTCACTTGCTAGATATCTAAGTGTTGGATTACCACGCGTCGCGTCACTGCGTCATCACCTGTAGAACCTCCACGTGTTGGACTACCCTTCGTTGCCTTACTACACGATGTCTCATCAAGCATTATATAACCATCTTCCACATTCCTTCGGAATATTGAATATTAGCGCATTCCGTATTATATGACCACAAATTGAATCCCATGCGTCCTATACTTTTCCACATTCTCATTATTTTGCACCCGAGTTTATTATATCAAAAACTAAGAACTGTGAAGAAAGCCATATGAAGTATTTTACCGTATTTCACTGGACAAGAGAAACAATTGCTGTTAATAATGGATCACTCTGTATAACAGTGCTACCAGCGACAGTTCTCGTTACAACCGATTGGCATCGGTAAAAAGAAAATCTATCTAGATAGTAATTATGTTTGTTTCTTCTTACAAGCATCTTGATCCATATCACACTGCAGATTCTTAAGAAGTATGGCTAAGTAATATCGAAAATTTCGTTGCACCATTTTATAATTCTTTTTTTTGAATATATATATATATGTATGTATACAATGGTATTAACGGCTACGGTAACTACTTTAATTGATACTATTTAGCTAACGAATGCAAGATTTAGGATTTACTAGAAGTACAATGATCAAGATTTTGACTTATTGCTAACCGTTAAGTCACGTTCTTGTGCAATCGATATTGTGATATCGTGACGTGTTCGACGGAATAATGAAATACATCCGAGTACATAATTAGGAGCACCGTTTTCAGCAACCACAAACCAATATAACTTCAATAGACTGTCATTGATCGATTAGGGGCACTTTACTCTCTGATATTGACCTGTTACGGATCCTTAGTTTTGTGCTCGTAGAAAATTCAGCGAAGCTGTCTCGTCAAACACTTCTCGCTGTTCGAATACTATTCATACACGAAAGTGTATAGTTCAGCCGAGAATACGTGAATTTTGTCGCTAGTGAAGAGAAATGAGTCGGTGGAATTAAACAAATAGTTTGGAGAGGATTTTTTAAGATTTAATGATTCTTCTATCGTATTTGTTAATAGTAATCTAACATCGAAGATAATCGTCGGACGAAATCGTTTTAGAAATTCGATCGTCTAGAATACTAGAGGACGACGCTCTTTTAATTTAGAAAAAACGAGTCCACCGTGTGGATCAACCCTTTCGTCGTCGATGAACGAACGCGTTTGAACAAAATTATTTCTCGAAGTTCGACGTCGCGACGAAAGGGTTAAGTTTCGTTCTGGGCGGGCGAATAATTCGAAGCTGCGATTATGTCTCATTATGGCACGAGTATTAAAGCGTTTAATACGACGAAAAAAGAAAGGTTCTCCTTATACTCGTTTATCATTCCGATAAGTTACATGTATGTTTTTGAGCAACGTAATAAATATTATGCAGTACACAGTTGAAAGACCGTTGTCAGTCGAAATAAAAAACAAAAAATTAACGACATTCTAATCACTAAATTATCTACATTACTATCACAATGGAACGATAAATGTAATCATACACAGCTTAGCTAAAAGGCATTCGATACACCGTCCCTTTTATTACCTTGCCATTATATAAAAAACGAAATATATATATTTATATGTGTGTGTGTATATATATATAAATTTCTTTGAATAAATAAAATATTCTAGACAATAAAATAAAATGTTTTCTAAAAGTACAATTTGGCAATACACGCGTATCGCAAAATATGTCATTAAAACCTAATAGCACGGCAATTTGTCGGCTATTTTAATTATTACTAAACTCTTTCTTGTCTACCATTATTACTTCGTTTGTTAAAGTAGATCTAACAAGTAGAAGAAAGAAAACAAGATTGACGATCTAATCCATAGCCCAATTACAATTAAACTTACGGTTTGTTCACGCCGTTACAATTACTGTTCACTAATAAACTTTGTTCCTTGTCTTTCGACCATGTCGTGCGACGAACATCCGCGTGTCAACCAAATAGATTAGCCAGTCAAACATTCAGTGTTGTTGCATAGTGATTGCTTTTCAAATATGGCGCCATTTTTTTTAATATACAAATACTAAGTGGTTCAACACGAGAGGAAATTTTAGGCTTATCTGTTTTTTTTTTTAAAGTACGATTTGACTGCTTAATCTTTCATTAACCTATTGAGGACCAATTCGTGTACAATTTATATTTGATCAAGAGGTATCAAGAGGGTTTTCATAAAAACTCCATCAAATTTATCATAAAAATTTAGCATAGAATGAAGAGGTATTGAATTTGGTCCATAAGAGGTTAATATAGCAAAATGAATCGATAAGTTGATACGCTTTTGTTGGACAGGTTTATTACAATAAGGAGATAGTCTCGATAAAATTTACACTGAAACGTGACTCATGTTTGCTCAGTCGAAGAATAAATTCGAGTGTCGTGTAATGTGACATAACCACAGCGTTATAATCTACGATGCGTTCCTTCGATAAATAGAAGCGTCTGCAGCGATATACGGATATAAAGAATTTCACATATGCTTAATAAAAAGAGTCGCTGGTTGCACGTGCCAGCACTCTTTCGGATCTTAACATGGTCAGCTCGATACGTGGTTCGATAGATCGAGTATTGCGTTAATACTATCAAGTCCCACTAACGCATCGATAATAAAGATTTCGCGTGTTTTCATTTTCTTTTAACAAATCACTTAACCGTATCGTTAGTGATGCTAGTAAATAGTTTTTCTTCTTTTTAAAAATAATGATAATGACGATGACGATGGTAATAATAATCAATAAAAATTAATAATTAATAATGGTAATATAATAATAATAATATAATAATAATATAATATAATATAATATACTATTAATAATATGTCTTTGCTTTGCGCGATCGACCAAGTGCAACGCGGTCCAAGACGATCAGGCAAGGGACACGTGGTTATGGAACCATTGTGGTCGCGTGATATTCATAACATTAGATATTCTTTAGAAATTTCAAATTTCCTAATTTTCAAACTAATTGCTTTTTTATAAATAACCAAATCTCTAAGATATTTTTACATTCCTAAATAAAATTTTCAAGGTCTCAAGTTCTTTAATTCCCAAATTCTCTAATTTGCTTCTACCTTCAGAATTCTCAAGTTTTTTAATCTTCTAGCTAACAAATTCTCAAGCTACATTACTAAATTTCCAAGAGTCTTTGAAGCTCTTAAATTTCCAAGAAGGTACTTTAATTCCTAAACTTCTAAGACCTTTCACCTTCCCCAATTTCTAACACCCTATTTTTTCAAACTTGCAAACTTCTAAATTTTTGACAATATCTTCTTATGTTCCCAAATTTCTAAGACTCTAATCTTTCATCTTCCCAAATTTCTAAATCTTTTCCAGTATCTTCTCAACTTCCCATGTTCACAAATTTCTAAGACCCTAATCTTTCATCTTCTCCTATTTTTTCAAACTTGCAAATTTCTAAATTTTTGACAGTGCCTTAACTTCCCATATTCCCTTTCTAAGACCATAATCTTTCATGTGCCCCAATTTAAAAATTTTGTTCAGTATCTTTTCAACTTCCCATGTTCACAAGTTTCTAAGACCCTAATCTTTCACTTTCTCCAATTTTAACACCCTATTTTTTCAAACTTGCAAATTTCTAAATTTTTGACAGTGCCTTAACTTCTCATATTCCCTTTCTAAGACCATAATCTTTCATGTGCCCCAATTTAAAAATTTTTTTCAGTATCTTCTCAACTTCCCATGTTCACAAATTTTTAAGACCCTAATCTTTCATCTTCTCCTATTTTTTCAAACTTGCAAATTTCTAAATTTTTTACAGTGCTTAACTTCCCATATTCCCTTTCTAAGACCATAATCTTTCATGTGCCCCAATTTAAAAATTTTTTTCAGTGTCTCCTCAACTTCCCATGTTCCCAAATTTCCTATAAGACCCCATCTTTTCGAACTGCAAAATTCAAAAATTTCTAAACAAGGAAATTTGAAGTTGGATCCATCAACAACGTAGACCATTTCACATCTCGTAGATTCGTGCCTGGTTAATGGTCCTTCAGTCTATCCTCGGTATAATTAAAACAATAACTAGTTAACGTGATTCACGCGACCACCGTTCGTCACCGATTTCGCTTGCCTTCTCCTCCCGCGTCGGTTCATCGTTCGCGACGCGTTTAGAAACAGGTACATGCAATGAAAGATATCGTCGCTTTCCAGGATGCCCTCGAGCAACCCGGGGGCACCAACGCACACACCCCCCGGTCGACCGCACGATCAAAAAATTGCATTTCATTAAATCGATATGAGATCGTTTTGGTATGAATTAATCCCGGCCATTACGTTTTCCGCGACGCGTCGTTTGTATTCATTTTGTTTGCCCATTTTCCGAATCTCGACGATCGTGCTGGACCGAGCCCTGGATCGATATATCCCCGGGGCGATCGTTGTACAATAACGTGTGTCGTTCGACGTACAATAGCAGGATCTTTCTTGTTTATTTTCTTCTTTTTTTAATCGTTTCTTCTTTTTTGATCGGCCCTAATTGGCTCGCTGGTCGAATCGATCGAATAATACGTTCCGTTCGGTTAGTGCGTGCGGACTATGCTCGGTCGTATCGCGACCGTACAGTGTTGCCAACGGAAACGGACTCTTTGGCACGCCTGTGTTTTAGTGTCGCTCTTGCGAGATTTACAACGATAAGGACACGATAATATTGCGGGGGGAGGGGCAGCAAGAAGCGGAGACTGTGAAAGAAATCCCAACGAGCTTCGACGAACGATCGATCGGACGATCGAACGTACACGTTAACCGGCAACACTGTACACGCGAGAACGACTTAATTATCTATTCGTGGTTGGAGGATAGTCCGCACACAAAATGTCCGGGGACCGTGTCCCCGGCCGTTTGAACGTTTTCAGGCGACCTATCTTTAAATGCGATACAATATTTATACAATATATAACGCGGGCCCGAACGGACCCGACTGCAACGAATTCGACTAAGTAATATTGACGTTTATCTCGCGACAAGATACGCGTATGAAATATAGTTTCAGTGCCTAACTGTTCGACCATCTTGATCGAACACGGCGACAACGACGACGACGATGACGTGGATTCGATGTTACTTTGCCCGTTCGCTTCGATCAAGATGGCCTACCGTCTTCGTTTCTGTTATGAAATAAACCTGAGGTATCTTTAAGTCTGTAAAGCTTCCGTTACGAATTTCCCGTTCTCCGGCTTTTTTCTTTTTTTTTTTACTTTTTTTTTATTGGATGTCGGTTTCTTTCTGCTTTCGTTTGCTGTTCGGATTTGATTTTCGAGGATAAAAAAGTAGTTTGCAGAGAATATTTGGCATTTCGAATGGCACGATCGTTTTAATCCTTTATACCGCGACCGTTCACGTGGTGATTCCCGCCAAAATTCTCTAAAGATTGCGACACGAATGAAAGAAGTAAAGGATGCAACGTCGGTTCATTTCCTTCGTTTTTGTCGTAGATATGTGGAGACTGTTGGAGAGCATATTTGGGGATTTGGGAAGTTTTTGTCTGGGGTGGTGGATATTTGGAGGCTTGTGAATTTGGGGATTGGAGGGTTGGGAGATTTGGAGGTTTGGGTTTTGGACAATTTGGAGAGTTGAGAAGTTGGGGATTTGAGGGATTGGAGATTTGAGGATTGGGGGATTTGAGAGGGTGGAGACTTGGGAATTGGGGGATTTGGAAATTGGAGATTTGAGAATTTGGGAAGGTGAGAATTGAGGGAGGTGGAAATTGGGGACTTGAGAATTTGGTGATTTGAGAGTTAGGGGATATGGAAGTTGGGGACTTGAGAATTTGGTGATTTGAGAGTTGGGGGATATGGAAGTTGGGGACTTGAGAATTTGGTAATTTGAGAGTTGGGGATTTGAGATTTGGGTGATGTGGAAATTGGGGACTTGAGAATTTGGTGATTTGAGAGTTGGGGGATATGGAAGTTGGGGACTTGAGAATTTGATGATTTGAGAGTTGGGGCATATGGAAGTTGGGGACTTGAGAATTTGGGGATTTGGAAATTGGGTGATGTGGGAGTTGGGGACTTGAGAATTTGGTGATTTGAGAGTTGGGGCATATGGAAGTTGGGGACTTGAGAATTTGGTGATTTGAGAGTTGTGTGATATGGAAATTGGGGACTTGAGAATTTGGTGATTTGAGAGTTGGGGCATGGAAGTTGGGGACTTCAGAATTTGGGAATTTAAGAGTTGGGGCATTGAAGATGGGGACTTCAGAATTTGGGGATTTGGGAATTGGGTGATATGGAAATTGGGGACTTGAGAATTTGGTGACTTGAGAGTTGGGTGATATGGAAGTTGGGGACTTGAGAATTGGAGGATATGGAAATTGTAGATTTGAACATTGGGGGATGTGGAAAGTGGGGATCGAGAATTTGATAGTGACTTGAGAATTTGATGATCTGAGAATTAGGAGATTTGGAAATCCAGGACCTGAAGATTTACTTAAGATGACTTAAAAATTTGAAACTTAAAGATGTAAATATTTGGACCTAAACAAATTTGCAGATGCAAACATTTGAACCTAAACAAATTTGAAAATGTAAACATTTGATTTGGGAATTTGAAGGTTTGTGAATTATAGGATTTGAGAATGAGGAAGTAGAGAAAGACCTTGAAAAAGAATTTAAAAGAATTTAAAACAGTTTCTGAATATCTACGACAAGTGCCCACATATTCGAGGATAATGATTTAACGCGTGCCGAATAATACTACATAGTTTGATGTTACGGTCATCAAAAAATTCTCTAAAACGTATCAAAAAATCTTAGATACGAAGATTAAAAAAGAACGGCTACAATTAACAGAAGGATAGTATCTATCCCTGTGACACGCTAAAAATCGTTGATAAAATGTTTCATTTCAATAGAAATTTCAACGTTAAAAAATTGTTACAATATACATACACGGTGGTCCACCAAAAATGAAACACCTATTATCCATTTTCGACTGATTCTCTTCGAACCTGATTATCATTAAACGATCGATTGCTGTCAGAATCAACATTTAAGTCTACTCGTATCCAAAAAGGATAACAATTTATATTTAAAAAACTATGATGACGGAATCGATCACTTGAATAAATGCTCATCCTTCTAATCTTTTAAGAAACATCGATAAAATTGATGAGAAAGGAAAAGATTTGCAAGATAACTAAGTGTCCTGTTTCCAGTTGGACCACGACTATAAAAACGTACAACACTAACGATATGCAGCATTTTATTCGTCCCGGTAGCATTATTCGGCGTTCGATTATTTGAGAATTCCACACCCGAGAAGCCATGATTAGGATTCGAATTTTGACCTAAAGAAGGAACCTATTTGGACGGCAATTACTTTCTATTCTATCCTCGCGACTTTGCTCTCCCGTTGTTCTTCCGTTTTGCAAAGTGATCGACGATAAATAGTTTCTCGTTAAATCCCCTACTGGTCCTTGATCATGATCTACGGTGTGTTCCTTGCTACTTCTTGCGTTCGATCGAGCACGATGACATATCGATACTATCGTTCGAGTGCCGTCGATGTTAAATGTACTCTTCGCACATTATACAATGCACTGTACAATTTAACGGAAATCGAAATAATTAAACAGGCACTCGATCGATACTCCGTACTTTTCGCGTCCAAACTCTTTTTGCTAATCGGCTAACAAGAATCTAAGTACGTAGAAAACATGATAAAAGAAAGAACCTTGTATAGTACACAGTACTCGAGATGGTTGCTTTTTGGCGACGAGAAATACGGTGGAACACGATTGGAGATGTCTTTGGTTCGGAAATACGCAATTGTGTGTCGCGAAAAAATAAAAAAATGTACCGTCACGACGATTATCTGACCCCTTGATTTTCTGCTGAATTTTTCGCGGTCTGCAGTGACTCCTGCTTTTTTGCTATTTTCTCGACGAACCACTTAATCTCGCGTAACGCAAATATACATACTTGTATTAGGAGAATGCGAGTTCATCTGAGGCTAACTTTTTTCATTCTTTCGGGTCTGAATTCGTTCAAAAGAGATTTCGTTACGACTTGAACGTGTTATCCTGTTGCCAATTCATGGTATAAATACTTGTAATGCATAAATTTAGCCAATGGAAAAATCGCATGCCCCTAATATTAAATAAATCAGTACACTGTTGAGATTAACCGTAAAATTATGCAAGCAAGAACGCGTTAAAAATCGCATGAAATTGTACTAGAAAGATGAGCATTGATCAACACGATGGAAGCGGTCTCCTCCTTACGACGGAACCTTGTTTCAGATAACGAGGAGACCCAAGACTTATCGTTAAAACAAACGAGCGATTAATAATAGTATTACATTAATATTAATAATAACGGTAATAAAGAATCATTTAAATTTGACGACAAGATGGCGGTTCTTCGGTCTCGAAAGGACGCGCCGCCATCGCCGCAAAAGTCATCGAGATCAGATTTCTTTGTCCCTCGCGTTTTGGTTTATCTTTCCTGCGAACGATTCGTGACCAAAACGAACGTGTAAGTTTTGTCTGTATGTCGTGCGGACGATCGAAAGCGAGAAAGGAGCACGTTTGAAATACGTAGGTGAAAAATAGAAGCGTCTCTCGAATGTTCGTCGTTCGCACACTTGTCAGCCACAGAGCGAGATCCTGGCTAAAGGAGGACTTTCATCCTCGGTTTTTGTATGTACATCGATCGATCGATTCAACTGCGAAGCCTTTAGATTTCGTGCACGCAGCTCCTCTTTGCTTTTTTTTCCTTCGTCGGCGAACACGATCTTAGGTCGTCGAAACGAGGTTAGACAAACCTCGGCCCGACACACACGCACGCACTCACTCACGCACGCACGCATAATTCGCATCCACACCCGCTGCTTCGTCCCCCGTTTGTTTCGCGTACGAAGCTCCAAGAATATGGTCTTCTTCTCTTTTTTTTTGTATGTTTTTATCTTTTGTTCGTTTTTCGTTTCGCTTCGATTGAATTAATTTAATCTGGCAGTATAATATATAATTGGTGTATAAAATTTTGTTTCCCCTCTGCGACACGCTTTGTCAGCCTATCGTTTTTCACCTCGCCATTGTCACCGTTCCCTCTGTACATATGTATACGTTTATACGTCGGCCCGTGCCCGTCTAATTATCCGATAAAATTTAGAGAAAATATCACAATTGGCTCTAGCGCTTCGACGCGATTCCATTTCAACTTGCCCGCCTGCGTCCTTCCAGGAAGAACAATCGGTCAAACCAAATATGCATGTACGGTCTTCCGTTCGTCCGGGACGTGGGTCGCACACGATCCCGATTGTCCGTCCGATCGTGGATCGCGTTCCCGAGCAGCGACGACGGCCCCGACGAAATCGAGCCTCGTCGCCCTCGTCGGAAGAAGGAAGACCCATTGCAGTGACCTAAGAGTCGGTTCGAGAACCAGCGCGTGTTCGTTGAAACACGCGCGTACACGCCGCGACTTCGAGCGAGCGCGTATCTCTTTTTCTTTTTATATATCGAACCAAAAAAAAGCGAAAAAAAAAACAGGACTTTTGCTCCGGCAGGAACGATGCCTTGTCCCGTGCTCTCCGCGTACGTACAGACAGGAAGAAGAAGAAATAAAGGGGGAGAGAGAAATGAAGGAGGAGAGCACGACAATCAAAGGATACCTCGTTCCGTACACGCCAGGTATTCGTTATCTACTAATCAAAACCTCTTATTGCGGCTAAAAAAGACCCTAACGGAGTTTGCCAAGTGCCAGACGATCGGTCAACGATCTTCTTCTTCTTCGTTTTATGTTTGATTCTTCTCTCTGTGTTCGATCACTGACAACAAGCGTCGACGATCTTCTCTGTTACGCACGAAACGCGTGATCGGCCCTTCTAAACCGTCCGCCATCCGTCATGGGATTGACGTTTCTCCGCGAGACTCGTGGTTTCTCGTTTACCTACATTCTCGAGGCGGGGAAAAGCCGAGGAACACGACTACGGGGTACAAGAAGAACAGGAAGAGGTGTTGCCGCGTTCGCAACACCGCCTGGTCTCTCTCGATCTTCGGCGTTTCGCTGGTCTTCCAGGATCCGAAAACTCCATAGACCGAACGGCTCTAGAAGAGATGGTGGACGATATACGGGGTAACCTCTTCGCTGTCGCGGTCAACGCTGCGACCTCGCGCGAATCGAGTGTCCGTCGAATCGTCGCCGCCGCGCGACGACGACGATGACGACGACGACGATGATGGCAATTGGCAATTTTGCTGGCAGTTGGCGAGAGAAGTTTAACGTAGCATTGGCAAACTCTGGGGTCGGCTCGGCGACAATCTCCGCCCGCGGACGTACGAACGGGGCGGTCGCTTGGCCTAGTCGCCGAAACGGCTGCAGGCTTTCTTCCATTTGCACTGTGTGCACCAGAGGTCACGGTGCTCCATACCGTAGACCTTGCGACATTTCTTGGTCTCCCCGCGGATCCGTCGTGGCGACGATGGCACCTTGCCCGTCGACACCGGCAGCAGCGTGTTCTGCTGGTACGCCTGGAACGGTCGTGGCGACAGCTTTATGTGCTTGATCGGCGTACCCTGTTTCAAACACACCACCAAATCGATTAGTATCAGGAAAGCATGCTTTCCACGTGTTCGTAGGTCAAGGGTCGACAGATAGAGGTCCACCTTTACGGTAGTAGTTTTTCGAGACTTTCGAGTTTAACCTCATTACGATTCAGCAAAAGGGAGAAGAGGATTGTTTGCGTTTTCTTTTGGGTCTGCTAGTGGACTCGCTCGTAGAGCTACTGTTGGGACCCTGGTTCCTGTAATGTAGGATCGGGGAGACCGGGACAAGTTGATACAGTACTGAACACTAACTCGATGGAGGCGCGATGTTTGAATTACGATAGAATCTACTATCAGAGTTGACAGTCGGACGAGATAAATGTATACTTCGTATAGATACTGATGAGTTATGATCCAGTGAATTATATAGTATCATCAGTACGAAGTACAAAAACCAATAACGTTCAGAAACATTTGTTAGCAATTTGTACATAGAGGACACATATTTTATTGCATATCTTGTAGAATAATTCGACCAAAAATTTAGTTAAAACGAAGAACTTGTGTATCAACTTAGGGTCTAGGGTCTCCCCTCTGTCAAGGATCGTGAAAGACCTTGGGGATACTGGAAAGTGAGGGATATTCTACTACCCCGTGACTCCTGTTTTCCGCGGATCCTGTTCTACCTAGCAGACCCTTGCCTTAGAAGTGGAGACAGTTGTGGTCAGGTCAGATATACTGTATGAAGGAACAGGTGATCGAGCGAGGACTTACAGGAAAGCTAGAGTTTTCGGACGATCCCTCTGGTGGCGAGTATGGGCAGTACCGCCATAACCTTTTGCGGTCCATGAGTCCCATGCAACGGACCGCTAGCAGGTCCGACTAAAATTGACATTGGTTTCAGATTAAAATAAAGAATAAGTAGTTCGCATCCTGACTACCGGTATAATAAGACCCCGTCTTGAATGGGTTAAACCCGAAAGCCTCGTAAAACAGTAACTATTAAGAACCAGGCTTCGATCGCTTCAAAAGACAGGCTCTATTTTAGCAATGTTTCTCCGATCAACTATCGTTCGTACCATTCTGCTATCTACTTTATTTAACGGGTCAACCAAACGTACCGGTGACGGAGAAATGGTGAACGCCGTGTTCCGTTCTCTGATACCGACCATCATACTTTCGATGCTGTTGTTGTTATTGTTGTTATTATTGTTATTCGTGGTAGTCGCTTCGAGGCGAAGCTGCTTCTGATACTCGGGGTCCTCGTGAGGGGGCCTGGCCATGTCTCGATGCGACATAGTCGGCGGTGAACTCATGTGATCCACCGCCACCTCTTGATAGTAGAACTCCTCCTCATGGTCCGAGATGTCGTCGTCGTCCTCGTTATCGTACCCGTTCGACTTTTTCGGCCTGCAACAACCGCGTGATCTTGGTTAAACCGGTGGCTGAACGCGGCGATCCGCGCGCGTGCAACTTGGAATTCGTTCGCAGCGCCAATTTATCTTATCGGGCAGAAGGGTTCAAGGTTAATTTGTACAGTCGAGAGCAAATCTAGTTTCTCTAGGGAGGAGGCACTTAAGGAGACTGATACTCCTAAGGAGGTTTGGAGATTGGATAATTTTGGGGTGGATTGAGAACTTGGAAATTTAGGAATTTTAAGACTGAAGTATATTTGCGGATGTTAGGATTCTGGGAGAATGTAGGAATCTGGTGATTTGACTATTCAGGAATTTGGAAATCTATTATTTTATGAGTGCAGATTTAGGCTGGGAGACATTTGGAATTCTATCAATTTAACACATACACGTTTGGCAATTTTGAGAGTCAAAGGTTTAAGAATCTATGGACATAGGAATCTATGAATTTACAGATGAGTATGTTGGACTGGAGTGTACATGACCCTGGTCCGGCCACGTTACGCGATCAACCGAAAAGCTGGATTTTCGCGAGACTTGTTGCGTCTTGCGCGCTTACACTTACCCCAAGTGCAATTGGCGCACGTGCTCCTCGATAAGCGCCACGGTCGCTTTGATCTCCAGGCAACCTGGCCAAGTGCATTTGAACACCACTGCCGCATTCGCCTGAAATCAGAACAATAACGTGTACTTCATGGACTAAGAATTATGTTTGTGCTTGCAGATACTCGGTGATAAACATTCAATCTAGAGTTAACTGGATAGTCCTCAATAACTGTAAGACTTATAATTTTCCATTAATTTAGATTATCTCTTCTTGTACTACAATAGGACATGGCACCATCGAGAGACTCGGGGACATTCGAACTTTTGAAAATTAAGTCTAAAATCTTTGATCGCAGCATTCTGATGTTCCATCACAGTGATAGAACGCAACGTTCGGTTGAATATCAGACTTCGACCATTGTGTTCCACCGATTGAAAGGACTACAGTAAGATTCAAAGACAATCGTGTATAATAAAAATCTGAAAATTTCGGGTCTACGGTTGTAGTACCCTTGATGGGTAATCACGAGTGCCCATCAATAGAACGCAGGTTTGAATCACGTAGGATATCAAACAGATTTGGAGCCTCATCCCATCAATCTCCATGAAAGGGAACAGTGGTTTAACGACGGGAACGATTTCGGGAAATTTCAGAGCATCCTCTGACGGCATCTCACGGCTCGTCGGTCAACGCGGCCTACCGTAAATCGTACGTAGGCACTCGAGCGGTGTGATGCCGCGTACACGAGGGAAAATCGATGCGCGGCAGCCGGCGCGTACGCTGCGCGCCACGTTTCTTTGTTTATATCGGCCGGCACAGGACGGAGATATGCCGGTCGCAGCAGGATCACGTGCTATTGATCCAGGAACGATACCGGCTTTCTCGGACCACGCGGTCGTCCACGATCGAGCACACCAGCCTTCAACCCTTCCCGCTGCTTCCTTCGCCGCACGCAACGCGATCGACGACCCTGTGCCGGCACCTTCCACTCGTTTTCGAGCCTCTAACCGTCAAACGGTAGAAGATATACGCCTCCTCTCTGCACGCTCTTCAACCGATTTTTGGCTTCTCTTCACAAATTATACGCTTCTGACTTCAACGTCTTTTACTTCCCCAAACGTCATATTTTCAACATTTTTTAAAATATTTGGACTGGAGATTGTTATTGCACTAATGGAATTGAATAGTATATCATGCATAGTACAGTCACATGATTGTAACACAATCGCATTTTATACAGGGTGTTTCAATTAATCTGTCAACAGCGGAATTTAGTTTTAATGGAATCAAACATGGATGAGCACATGTCGAATCCAAAGCAAGTGTTCTACTAGACAAACTACATTTTAAAATAAGTTTTGAATACTTTCGAACACACGAAAACATGTCATCCGTATCGAAATAAAGTTTTGAATAAACCTGTAATTCGAGTATCTTTGAAAATGCTGATGCTACCAAAAAATGTTTTGAGCAGAAGTTACACATGATTTCACAGTGGAAATCTGGTGAACGCACCTTTCTGTGCAACGCTTTTTTAAATCGAGTTATGTAACTGTTCGATGCAGCGTTATCCCCTACAGAAGTATTAAGTCATGGTGAAAAATCATTGGTGTAAAAGATAACTACGTCAATTTTGATTTCGACATGTTTGAAATGCACTTCTCACAGTATCTGTGCTTGAAGGCATACCTGGAAAGGTTAAAAGCGAAGGACGACGTGAGAGGCGATACCTTGAAGCACGAACGGTTTATTAACGGATACTGTGTGGGTCATCGATGACCCACGAACTTTAAGCTAACCCTTGCTTTTATAAAACCTACGCTCTGAATGATATTTCAAGTCATTGTTATTTAGGTTCGATTTAATTTGTACAATTTTGAACTTCTTAGGTTATGTTTTAGGTTAATAAGTGTAGGTTAGGTTCATTAGAATGGTACCTGTTTTACTTTAAGCTAATGTAACCCTTGTTTTTATGAAATCTATTTTCTGGATGATATTGAAAGTTTCTATTTAGTTTTGTACAGTGTTAAGCTTCAGACTTAGGTTATGTTTATAAGATTCTTAGGTTAGGTTAATAAGAAGTGTAGGTTAGGTTAATTACAATGTTACCTGTTTTATTTTAAATTTAATGTAACCCTTGCTTTTATAAAACCTACGTTCTGGATGATATTGAACGTTTCAATTTAATTCTGTACGATGTTGAACCTCAGACTTAGGTTATGTTAATAAGATTCTTAGGTTAGGTTCATAAGAAGTGTAGGTTAGGTTAATTACAATGTTACCTTTTTTATTTTAAATTTAATGTAACCCTTGCTTTTATAAAACCTACGTTCTGGATGATACTGCAAGTTTCAATTTAATTCTGTACAATGTTGAACCTCAGACTCAGGTTATGTTAATAAGATTCTCAGGTTAGGTTAATAAGTATAGGTTAGGTTAATTAGAATGCTACCTGCGTTACAATGATTAATTTCGTATTCTTCCCAGTTATCCAAAGCCAGTAGTGCAGAAATTATGAAAAAGCTTAATTGCATATATCGCCAGGTGTTCAGCATGAAATATTCAAGCAGAGTGGACTAACAGGTATAAATTAACAATATCAGACTGTATAAAACAACAATACGTTTGCATTTCAATCGAACAGCGATAAGAGAACAAGGTATTAGTATGACAGTTAACTCTCAAGGACTAGTCTTGTATGCCAAGAAATACACGTGTAGCAAAGACACTTAACAACAAAACTATTACAGTCGTAAATAGCGGTAACAAGCTGCGAGGTATGCGATTACGGTGAACGCAAGAATATGCGATCGACAGGAAACACAATTACCGTGATTTTATGTACGGAATCCTTAAGGTTGCAACTTCCAATGAAAATTCAAGTTGCACGATCGCAACGATATTGTTGAAAAATATCTTAACTTAATTGCCTGTAAATTTGTCAGCTATCTGAAGGTTTATTTCGCTCAGTTACGAAGGTGGTCGAAGATATTCACAGAGTCACGGTCATTTGGACAGATGGTCCATTAATTCAACCAATAGATTAATTCAATCAATACATTAAGGTTATATTACTTGATCGAAACTTTCCCGTTACCTCAACTATTGATACCATTCTAAACACCGCATTCGCGTTCAGTGACGCAAATCCCCCTTCTCCCTTTTACGTTCGACAGAAGCGTGTTCTACTGTCGGTGATTTTTAAACTTCTACCCATAACAGGAAACGAATTTTTCATAAAGACTACTCGCTTCTTCAAGGACCTTTCCGATCGTGACATCACCTTTGAAACGGTACACGCGGGCAACGCGTACACGGCGTAGCATAGGCATTGCCGAGGTCACAGACCTTCTATGCCGGTTGGCAGCCAATGCTCTCCCTTTGCTTTGCCTTGGCTTGCCTTGCCGTTGCTTTTGCCTCGTACACTCGGGTGCAACGTAGGCTTCCTTCCGTTAAGGACACTTCATAATTCTCTTATTTTCGTATTTGTACATTTTTGCGCACTCGAGTTTACGAATCTTCAACTTTGAGCTTCTAAATTATTTTCCTGGACCTAGGTTCTGAAACCAAAGGTTTTCAAATATTTGGATTTTCGGGTCCTGAGATCTACAGATCGTCATATTTGGTCCCAAAATTCTGCTTGAAATTCTACTCTAAATTATACTTGAATTTATACTCCAAATTATACTTCAAATTATACTCCAAATTATACTTCAAATTATACTCCAAATTATAACTTCAAATTATACTTCAAATTATACTTCAAATTATACTTCAAATTATACTTCAAATTATACTTGAAAATATAGTTGAAATTATACTTGAAAATATACTTGAAAATATACTTCAAATTATACTCCAAATTATACTTGAAATTATACTCCAAATTATACTTCAAATTATACTTGAAAATATAGTTGAAATTATACTCCAAATTATACTTGAAATTATACTCCAAATTATACTTCAAATTATACTTGAAAATATACTTGAAATTATACTCCAAATTATACTTCAAATTATACTTGAAAATATACTTGAAATTATACTTCAAATTATACTTCAAATTATACTTCAAATTATACTTCAAATTATACTTCAAATTATACTTGAAATTATACTTCAAATTATACTTGAAATTATACTCCAAATTATACTTCAAATTATACTTCAAATTATACTCCAAATTATACTCCAAATTATACTCCAAATTATACTTCAAATTATCCTCCAAATTATACTTCAAACTCTACCACAAAACACTTAGACAAACTCCAATTTCAAACACTTCAAACTTTCAAATCCCAAAGTCGAACGATATCTGCGTCCTCAAGTTAACATACACTAAAAATCCTATAAATTATCAAAAGTAAAACACCCCCATTGTTGTCACATTTTCCATAGAGAAACCAGATTTGCTGTTGACTGTACAGAAGAAGTCAGCGTCGATCCTTTCTCCTCTTGCGCGACGACTTTCAGTTGCGTTCGGTAAAAATCATGGGGTACAGGTTATTCGAGCAACAGCGTTTATCGTACACCCACGTGATGCCAGAGGTATGACTCTCGATATCTTTATCGATCGTATCGGAATATGATATCGATAATGTGCCGATAATATCATTAAGTTATCGTTCAGGCGAATACAGTCAGGGTTAATCGAAACAGAGCGCAACAGATTTATCTAAATATATTTATTGGTAATGGTAGACAGCAGGTTTGTAGCTTCTGTAGAGAAGAATCTTTGAAAAATAATCGAACTTCAGTACCAATTTGGTACTCAGAACCGATATAAATTGAACTTCAGAACCGATTACCCTGTAAAATTTGTATGGTAGCCAGCTCGAAATTCGTGTCATATGTTCCCTTAACAGGTTGTGCGGAGCATGACGCACAATGCAACGGCGAGCGATATAATTGGTCACGGTCAGTCTCTGCTGGCAAAACCGTCGAAAAGGAGCAACGTGACCGAAAGAAAGAGAGATGTAAATCTATGAGCGGAGAGAACGATCTTGTACCGGCATATCGTTGTGCGGTCTTTTCAACCGGTAGGGATGAGTAAGCGAGCCGACAGGGTTGCCGAGTGCGCTAGAGTCGTCCGTGGGTGCATCGTGCGCGAATACGATGTTGCCGGTAGTATAGATAGCTAGATGGGGATGCACACGCCTGGTCTGATCGGACCACGGCCATCTACCCTAGCAGCAAGCTCGTTTACGCGACTGCTGCGTTCTCTGTCCCGTTGCGGCACGGGTGTTCACGCGAGCCTACACGCCCTCTGGAACACGCTCGCGTGTACACGCACGCGTGCCGGTTGCTTTCGTTTCGACGCACCGTGGAGCCTTCGAAACGCTTATAATTAGACCGTACATGCGATGGTACGTCCTGAAACGTACCCTCCCGAATGAAAATTCCAAGCAAGGTCTTTGCCGTTGCCGCGTGTTTGTCTCGCTCCCATTACTACTTAGCCAGCGTTCGCGGCGGGACACGTGCATACGCGAGATGGCAGCGAATCGAGCATTCCACGCGAAAATCGATCCGAAACTACTTGCACGGCAACAACTTGCTTTCCACGCGGCTCTCGCTTTCTCTCCGCGTCACACTCGACACGCTCGCTTCCTTGGAAAATAACGCGTTGCCGTTCTTTTTCTCGCCGCGGCCGCTTTTTCTGCGTGTTCGTGTCGCTTCGAACGTATCGGTACTTAGCGCTCGCGCGCCATTACCGGCGTAACCAACTGACGCTGTCCTAACCTCAATTTCGCGTGTACCTCGTCGGTTGCGCGACCACTTCTGTCCCTTGCTCGACCGTCGAGCTACGTGTATTCGTGCGTACACGTTACTCGTCGCGTTAATTCGATGTCAATTCCCATTTTGAGATCGCGTTGTCACCGTGGACGCCGATAGCCGCTTCCACAGGCCTTGGACGTATCGCGCGCGCGGGAAGAAAGAAAGCGAGACGGTCGTATGGACAGGTCGAGTGTAGGAGAGAGAAAGAAGGAGAGGACTCGGTCGCAAGAAGTGGGAAGCGAGGGTAATGCCCGGGAAACCAAAACAAACCAGGCTTCTGTGTGTTGGCGCGTCGATCCGTGGCGTGTGGTGAGGGTCGGACGTTGACCCTTCTTAACACACGAATGCTTTACGCACGAACATGGAGTATACGGGGTGGCAGGAGAAAAATCCATCGCTTTGTTATGGGAATGCGTCACGGTGAAGCCAGAGCCAGGAGCTACGGTGGTACGAGCACGGATAGATTAGCGACGTTTTAGGGGAACAACGGGTATAACGGCGGGGGCATTGTCAACCGTGAAAGCAGCTACGTGACGACATCAAAAACCCATAACGATTCCGTACGATTTCTAATACTCGTTCACCGTTCCTAAACGGCTTAGAAAGAATAAATTACCAAACAACTTATTGACTTTTCTCTTGTTTTTGTCTCGCGCTCTAACGTCGTCACACTTAATGACGCACGTGCGCGCATTAAGGCATGTCGTTATTTACAAACTCGCATTTGGAGCAATACCGCGATAACGAGGTATGGTCAAAGAGCAAAAAGCCTGAACTCTGCCATTGTTCGGCGTCGTTAATGCGTAGAAATTCGAGCGGAGAAAAATGCTCAGGCACAGAAACGCGCTGAAACGGGCCGATTCGACGCAATTTCCAAGCAACAACAGAGGTCGACGACACAGGGAAACAGAGAAGGAGCATCGTTTCGTGCGCGCAGGAGACGCGGGAGGAAGGGAGGCGAGCGTTGAACATCCGTGAGTCACGATGAAACTGCACCAGGATGTTCAACTTGTTTTCAATTTGTGCGCCGATCAACGACAGCAAAAACCTATCGGGGAATGCGCCTCGAAAGATGACATATCTTTAAAACATCGTTCTTACGCTATCATCGAGAGCTATTGTCTCGTATCGATAGCGGGCATTCGTTTCGAAAAGTACGTTCACGATAAATCTCGATTTACCGGCGTGATGGCCGCCATTATGAAGGTCAGCGCCACCATCGAGAACGTTGTGAAACGGCGGTTGCTTGGCCCGCGAGGAAGAACGAGAGGGACTTATAGGAGCGAGAAAGAGGGAATTACCGAAAGATTCAAGAGCAAGAGCGCAGGAGGGACGCATCGCGCATGCGCACACGCGTTGTTTACGTCTCCAAGCGGGTTCGCGGCGTTTACACGAAACGAAATAGAGGACGTTAGTTTACCCAGCCGGAGGCGAATCCAGCGGGTGATGCGTCTCGATCGAATATGTCACTCTCGTTTCGGCCGAGAAGAAACGGGCCAAAGCGGAGGCGGCGATAACGAACGAACGAAAAAGACAGCGGATACAGAACGAAGGCACGCGATACGACGCGAATATTGTCGGTCATTCGCTTCTGCCTTATCATCTTATCGGTGACTTTGACTTTGACACGAGGTACATTCTTGCAACGGTGAAAAACCGGCCGGGTTACCTTGTCCGTGTTCGTGCGATAAAAAACGCTCGCGTACTCTCGTTTCCTTGCGTGCGGAATCTGAGAATCCGAGACGGAAACCAGGCGAGGCTGATTAATCATGGCCGACGCTACTTTGCGTTATAGCGGTACACTCGTCGTGGCGTTTGTTTTCCTCGAGCACACGCTCGCTGCAGCGAGTGTGTGCGTGTATGGGAAGTACCGTAGATTAGCATAATAACTTGCGATTCTACTTTCGAACGGAGACTAATTATCGCGCTGATTATCCTAATTAATGCGCGGTTGCACTTTCTTGCTATTCGTGACTATTAGTTCGGTCAATCGAGAGGGAACATGCTGTTACCGACGATAATGGAATTCTTTCGGCAACTTTTATCGTCCGACGTGCTTTTCGTGGCGAGCAGGAAAATTCGATAAGAGAAACGTTCGTATCGAACGCAAGGTATTCCTTTCATTCCTGGTATTTGTTTCACTTTCTCCTCTTACGCGGACACGATTCGCTGACATTTTCAACGATGCACGAGTTCAACTGCTCTGGGTTAATAAACCTGGATTGTTTAATGATTCTCCTTTGTGTCGCGAATTACTGCGATTCGAGCGAGAAAAACGGTGCTTCAAAATCCCGAATAGAATTGCATGAGTTAGGTAGTGAATAAATTAAATTGGATTGCAGCACTGCGGCGGAATGATCTTACCACTCGAACACATTTAATCCTTAACCTCCGGATTCGCAAAATTAGTTTCATACGTCCCTCCAGATTATTTAGTGCCATCTTAATTTGCAACATTACAAAGTGATTACATAAAATCTATTATTTGTTTATAATTCTGTAACTATCAATTTATTTGTTCGAAATGTTTTAGTTTCAAAATATTTTATTGTTCAACATTAAGCGGTATCAACCTTATTTATCTGCATTTGTTTGTATAAACACGGTGAACTTGAACTTTCACGAATATCTTCGTTTTCTGGAATCAATAATTCGCTTAGTAAACAACACAGAATCCAGAAACGAAACGTAAATAACATCTGCAATTATTTCCTCGAAGAGCTGGATTTTTTCGTATTAGCACAAATAATTTAAGTCTCAGCTAAAACTTGTCTGATTGTTTCCTTTTTTACCTCGTTTCACCGCATTCCATTACTAAAATCCGAGTGGCAATTAAACAGCCAAAACTGGAAGTACCGTTACTAGACATCTTTCGGTGAGCCATCTGGTAATTCTTAATTGTTACACGCTGAACCGCGTTAATTAAGACCCTGGTCACTTACGAAAATTTGTGTACCACGTTCGGAGACAATGCTCCTTTACTGGATCACCAGTTCTGCTTTAATTGAAGAATAATACCTGTTGAATATGAGGGTCACCGGTGACCAACATTACAAGGGTCACTGGCATTGTAAGTTTCATATGATGGAATAATTAAGTGGCGACAGAAGAGGATTTTGAATAGTACTGATATCATAGTAACGATGGCATTAATTCTATAGCAGTGACTTAATGTAACATAGTGGACAAAATTGTTGTGTGGACACATAAAGTAGTGAGATTAATGAATTATAGCAGACCTAAGTTACCCTACATGGTAGATTAAAAGCTGCCATGTGTACATATGATGCTGCAGATAGGCGGAATTAGTGATACCGTTAATGTTATAAGTGGTGATTTAACCTAGACCTAATCTATATATATGTATGTGTATAATGTAGCAGTTACGTGGAGTTACGTGTAAACATTCTACAGAAAGTATACATTGTTCAATGAAAGTTATGTAATCCTTTGTTCAAATAAATCAATAATGAAGATCATTCTGAACCTTTGAATCTTTATAAAACTGTACCTGTACCTATCAGTAATAAATGAAGTTCACTCTGAACCTTTGAATCTTTATAAAACTGTACCTGTACCTATCAGTAATAAATAAAGATCACTCTGAACCTCTGAATCTTTATAAAACTGTACCTGTACCTATCAGTAATAAATGAAGATCACTCTGAACCTTTGAATCTTGATAAAACTGTACCTGTACCTATCAGTAATAAATGAAGATCACTCTGAACCTTTGAATCTTTATAAAACTGTACTTGCACCTATCAGTAATAAATGAAGATCACTCTGAACCTTTGAATCTTTATAAAACTGTACCTGTACCTATCAGTAATAAATGAAGATCACTCTGAACCTTTGAATCTTAATGAACCTGTACCTTCAATAACACTCGAGTGAGTCCACCCATTCGGCCATCTTAGAAAAGTTCGAGATGCACCTCATGATCGAACTGATTAATATTAACCCTCGATAGAACCGAATGACCCAGACCTTAAAGCTTCTCCCCAGACCTAAAGCTTCTCCCCAGACCTAAAGCTACTTCCCAGACCTAATTCCCCAACCATATAAACAAAAAATGAAAGAAATAGCAAATATAAAAAGAACGCTGGAATAATTGAATACCGAAGTAGCTCGAATTTCCTGGTATCTTGATCGAAACGACCTCAGATTGGATGTTGAACCTTCCTTGTCCGATAACGTGCGTAGACGTTGCCGTCCAGTTTGGCAATAACAAGCGTCTCCCGCGATAACAGCTCGAATAAATATTTCTTTCTTGGTACCCAACGGGCTGGCCTTGAAAAACGTCCTTAAACGTTCGCTCGCTGGCTGGCGTTCAAGAACCAGTGAACGGTAACAACTCGTCGCTTGTCAGGCTGACAGTCAAGCTTAACCGTTTGACTGGTTGAACGGGACACGAGAATACATGGAAAAAATGTCAGGCAAGATATTAAATCCTGCGCTGGTGTACCACACTTCGGTCGAGAGAATAGAGCTGGAGCAATTGGAGGGTATAGTCGACGGGTGATTGTGCACGTTGAGTTAAACAGTTTATAGAGTATGAGGTTTAAACGGTTATGTTGTAGCGAGGCGCTGGGTGTCGAGATAACGGTGGGACTTTGGGACCGTGGTTGGTTGGGTGCTTGCGTCATTGTTGCGTTTTGAGAGGTTGGGTAGTTGGTAGTTTGTGGAGGTGGAGGTTCGGGAATTTGGGAGTTTGCGATGTTGGGAAATTTGGAGCTTGGAGCTTTCGGGATATGGAGTTTTGAGATTTTGGGATATTTGGACCTTGGGATATGAGTCCTTGGGAGTTTGGTACTTTGTGGGATTTTTGAGGTTTGGGGGATTGGGATTTTGGGAGTTTGGGACTTTGGGATTTGGAGATTTGGACCTTGGGACTTTCAGGTTTGGGGATTTGGACCTTGAGACTTTGGGATCTTGGGATTTTGGGGATTAGGATATTGGGTCCTTGAGATATTGGGTCCTTGGGATATTGGATCCTTGGGATATTGGGTCCTTGGGATATTTGGACCTTGGGGTATTGAGTTCTTAGGATATTTGAACCTTGGGATATTGGGTCCTTGGGATATTGGGTCCTTGGGATATTGGGTCCTTGGGATATTGGGTCCTTGGGATATTGGGTCCTTGGGATATTGGGTCCTTGGGATATTGGGTCCTTGGGATATTGGGTCCTTGGGATATTGGGTCCTTGGGATATTGGGTCCTTGGGATATTGGGTCCTTGGGATATTGGGTCCTTGGGATATTGGGTCCTTGGGATATTGGGTCCTTGGGATATTGGGTCCTTGGGATATTGGGTCCTTGGGATATTAGGTCCTTGGGATATTGGATCCTTGGGATATTGGATCCTTGGGAATTTGGAACTCTAGAACTTTGGCACTTTGTGGAAATTTGGAAGGTTTGGATTTTGGGAATTTGGGATCTTTGCAATGTTGGGAAATTTGGACCTTGGAGCTTTGGAGACTGGAATTTTGGGATATTTGGACCTTGGTATTTCGGGTCCTTGGGAGTTTGGAACTCTGTGGGATTTTTTAAGTTTGGAAGGTTGGGACTTTAAGAGTTTGGGACCTTGGGACTTCAAGATTTGGAGATTTGGACCTTGAGACTTTGGAATCTTGAGATTTTGGGGCTTTGGTATTTTTGTACCTTAGGATATTGGTTCCTTGGGAGTTTGGAACTTTGGAATTTTGCCACTGTGTGGAAATTTTTGAAGTCTGGAATATTTGCCATTTTGTGAGTTTAGCACTTTGAGACTCTGAGATTTGGAGATTTTGACCTTACCACTTTGGGATCTTGGGACTTTTTGTCCTTGGTGCTTAAAGAAACTTCTGATATTAAATTTTGAAATCTGCTTTCGAGAGTTTTTACTTATTTTAAAAATAACCAGGTGAATAAATTAACCCCCGCAGTATATCAGGTGCAGTAAGCACTGATCACAGCTGCAATATTAACACCAAGAGAGTTGAAATGTTATGTCAATTTTTTATGAATCGACTATGGAAATAACTTGAACTCAAAATTATAATGTATTTATTATACTAAAATTCATCACGATGTAGTGCGTCATAAGACTCATCAAAACAGTACCGATACTCAACGAACTATGAAAACCAGTGACTGCTTTTCCACAAATTAACTTAAATTTTAAACCAACTTCAGCTGTCGCTAAAATTTAAACCATAAATACTCAGCTAAAGAGGTGCTCCATTTACTAATTTTAATATAAAAGTAACTGTTAAGTTACTACGTACAAAAAATCAGCATAAAAGTGTTAGTATGCATTCATAAAAGCTTTTTATTTCAAATTAGCAGGATGATAACAAATATTGACCGAGACAGGTCCTCGAAGACCAGACGAAAAATTGCAAATAACCAGCGTAAACATTGTCTGAAGACATTGAATCATCGAACGGTTTAAGCGAAATCGAGTAATAGTAATCATTTCTAAAGTAGCCAACGAAAGACGCTGTTGTTCTGTTTACCGGAGTATTCCAAAAGACGATCCTCATTCAAGGAAACATCCTCTGTCTGTTATGAGAGATACAATGAAACGGGGGGAGACTTTTAATAATGGCAGTAGAATCCTATAGCCGGCTACTTGGAAAGATGGTATAAAAACGTGTACAAAGAACATCTCGGCTTATGTTCTACTAGGGAATTTCTTTTACTTTGCTTGCAATTAAGACTTTGGTAACGAAATTACACGTTTACAAAATTATGGAGAAATTACATTTAAATCAATAATAAATATCTTGCAATTTAAAATATCAAGATAACTCCAGTTTGCGTACTTGCAGCTGTGTTCACATCGACCCGCTGCATTCCTGTTCTCGTCTGAACAATCACAACTATTCCCCTGAAACTTTCTCAGAAATTCGCGAAAAACAAGAGTCTGCTCCTCGATCCAGATAAACGCACTTGCAAAAATAAAATTCGGATCCAGCTAGACGTCTGTTGCGACGTGTTTGCTCGACGCAGCACGTGCGAATTCGTCTGTGTGTATTTTTAAATCGTGCTCCCGAAGTATCGGCTTAGTTTCCTGATTAAGTCGCGACTTGTAAACAGAAGAAAGTCAGTGAAAATCGTGATATTCAAATTTAATAACGATAAGATCAACGATACTCTTATCGGCGAGACATTTCGAGATTTTCATATCTCGTAAACATCGCCACTGTATTTATAAATATTTTTAATGCACCTTGGACTGTTTTATTTTGAGTTTAACAGCTCTCAGACATCTTAACTTGTCACATTTATACGACAGATGATTCGAACTCGTAATTTAATCAGTCACAGAGTTTTGGAGGCAAATTTAGAAAAGTGGGATCAGTTATTGAATTAACTCTTGTTGGACAAAATGGCTAATACTATATGGATAATTTGAAGTCTGTATTTTTAACCCTTTGCACTCGAAGGTAATTTGACTGTTTGCAAACAGCAACTTCAAAACTTAGTTAAAAAGTTAAATGAACTTTTTTGAGGTTATTATTTCTCTACTAATAATTTCCACCATTTTTTGTTTCATTATGCTTACACATCACACGTCTTATATTATAGAATCAGTTAAAAAATGCTTGTTTCAAATTATTTATTAAATAAAATGATGACTGAGACAACACAGAGGGTTAACCCCTTGGGCTATAGCATCAAGTCAGACTTGTGATGCACATTACAGTTCAATATTGTTTACTTCATTGTGTTTATACATCATATATTTCATATTATAAAATCAGTCAAAAAATGTTCATTTAAAATTATTGTATTAAATAAAATGGTGACTGAGAGTCACCTCTCGAGCACAAAGGGTTAACTATAGTACAATTCGAAGTCCATATTTTTAACTGTATGGAGTACAATTTGAAGTCTGTATTTTTAACTAAACTTGTAGTGTCATGACGTATAAACACACATGTGACGTACGAAACAGTAGCCAGTAATTCTTGAATGACAGTGGCTATAACTTCAGAACTAGTAACTTGAGAAGTCTTCAGAACTCATTAAACTTTGCAACCTAAAATTCGAAAGTTGTCTCCAAAATTTTTAACGATGCCTCCAAAAGTGGCTCCAAAAGTGCCTCCAAAAGTGCTTCCAAGTATCCCAACCTCTTCAGCTTACAATTTATCCAGATCAGTTGAAACTTGACTACACAAAGTAGTTCGATAGACCCATCAAGGTGAATCGCTTAATTCGATAAGCTCGATCGAGCAATCGGTGAGTGCAGATTTAGTAGATTTTTCTAGTCGACCATGACAACGATTGATTCCCCGGCGCTGTCAACGGCCTTGCCATGTCCCAGACACACCGGTTCTCCTCAGTTTACCGAAGTTGAGCAACATGTTGGGCGCGGCCTGTCTTAGGACCAGTTTACAGTTACTCGAGCTCCGTTGCCTTGAAGAAACCGCCTGCCTGTCCTCTGACGCTGAAAATTGCCTCGCTCGGCAACTTCTGGCGCTAAATCGCCGACTGTTTAGCGAGGAAACCGAGTGAATGCAAGCGGTGTATGCCGCGAAGACCTCTTGTTGTTGAAGGATACTCACTTCGCTGACATATTTTCTGCAGTTGAGAATTGTCTTGTGGTATTTGTATTCTTTTATAAATTAGATGATGGTTATTTTGTGGAGGGATGATTAAGGATTTGGAGTTTCGGGATTTTGGGGTTTAGGGTTTGAGGGTTTGGGGAATTGGGGAGCTGGAGATTTGGATGTTTGAGGATTTGGGGAGCTGGAGATTTGGATGTTTGAGGATTTGGGAAATTTGGAGATTTGGGGATTTGGGAAATTTGGAGATTTGGGGATTTGGGAAGCTGGAGATTTGGATGCTTGAGGATTTGGGGAGCTGGAGATTTGGATGTTTGAGGATTTGGGGAGCTGAAGATATGGACGTTTGAGGATTTGGGGAGCTGGAGATTTGGATGTTTGGGAATTTGAGGAATTTGAGGATTTGGGGAGCTGGAGATTTGGATGTTTGAGAATTTGGGGAGCTGGAGATTTGGACGTTTGAGGATTTGGAGAGCTGGAGATTTGGATGTCTGGGAATTTGGGGAATTTGGGGATTTGGGGAGCTGGAAATTTGGACGTTTGAGGATTTGGGGAGCTGGAGATTTGGATGTCTGGGAATTTGGGGAATTTGGGGATTTGGATGTCTGGGAATTTGGGGAATTTGGGGATTTGGGGAGCTGGAGATTTGGATGTTTGAGAATTTGGGGAGCTGGAGATTTGGACGTTTGAGGATTTGGGGAGCTGGAGATTTGGATGTCTGGGAATTTGGGGAATTTGGGCATTTGGGGAGCTGGAGATTTGGACGTTTGAGGATTTGGGGAGCTGGAGATTTGGATGTCTGGGAATTTGGGGAATTTGGGGATTTGGATGTCTGGGAATTTGGGGAATTTGGGGATTTGGGGAGCTGGAAATTTGGACGTTTGAGGATTTGGGGAGCTGGAGATTTGGATGTCTGAGAATTTGGGGATTTGGGGATTTGGGGAGCTGTAAATTTGGATATCTGAGAATTTGGGGATTTGGGGATTCGGGGAGCTGGAGATTCGGATGTTTGAGAATTTGGGGAATTTTGGGATTTCGTGATTTGGGAATTTTGAAATTTGAGAATTTGGGATTATTGAAATTTGGGGATTTGGAGATTTGGAAACTTGGCAACTCGAAGATTTGGGAATTTGGAAGTTTGGTGATCTGGGGTTTGAGGACTTGAGGATTTGAGAGTTTGGAAATTTGGTGATTGAGGGTTTGGAGACTCAGAAACTTGAAGACCTGAAGATGTGAAAGTTTGAAGACTTGAGAATCTAGGAATTAGTCTGTTTATTTGAAGATTTGTAATCTTAACCTCTACAGATGTGTCAGTCAAGACTAACTTATCTAGACTACAACATTAAAACTAACACAGAAAATTAAAATGGTACTATTTTATATTCAGGTATCCTTGATAATGCAACTTATAGTTGAACCTAAAAGAGTATTCAAAATTTGAGTAAGATTTGTCATATTTGAGCTACAAGCGCGTCACAAGTGAACCTCCTCAAACCACCTAAAGGACTTCAGCCTCAAAAATTTAAAACTTCATAAACCTCGAAATTTTCACATGTAATTACGATTCATCCACGTTAAATATTAAAACGTAACCACATAAAATTCCTCGATGAATCCTATCACAATCCCCACCTTGCACAAAAAATCTTGATCACAAAAAGCCGTTCAGCCTCGAAAATTAGCGAACGTTTAACCACTACGTCACTTTCGCGGCACAAAGCGTGTAAGAGTTTCAGCCTCTCCACGCTAATTTCTCGTTACATCGGCTGGAGTTTGAAGCAAAAAACGAGCCCATTGTACGCACGGTGACCGAGGAGAATTTAATGAGACGTTACACGCGAGGCTACGAGCCGCGCGTTAACGCGCGTGCCAGTAGCAGGAAATGTAAATGATCGAGCGTCAGAAGCCGCAGATAAATTTTCCGTACAACTTAGCAGTGACGCATTAAGAGACGGGCAAAAGGGAAAATTCACTGTGGAATATACTTTCCCCTTTCCCGCGGACTCTTTCATAAGCTCGTTTCACGGACGAACAAGTATCGGACAGATACATGTGACTTTCCTACTCGAGATCGATACGAGAGAAAGTTACAGGATTGCAATCCAACAGTGTCGAAACTTCTTACGTAAACTGTTCTGTGAGGACCTCCGCGATTTTCTACGCACTTTACTTGATGCCTGCTTGAATGACAATCGTGGCACAGAAGTGCTGCTGGTGAAGCTTGACAATGCTGTCAAAACACTTCTACCTTCTCAATGAACTTTCTTCAATGTTATTGTACAGAGTTTCATAGTTAATGTACATACAAATTTGTAATTAATGTACGTCAAAATTATTGTTCATAAAAATTCATTATTAATGTAAGTATAATAAAAATTATTTTTCATCAAAATTCATAATTAATGTAAGTCAAAATTGTTCATAAAAATTCATAATTAATGTAAGTATAATAAAAATTATTTTTCATAAAAATTCATAATTAATGTAAGTATAATAAAAATTATTTTTCATCAAAATTCATAATTAATTTCAGTAAAATTATTGTTCATCAAAATTCATTATTAATGTAAGTATAATAAAAATTATTTTTCATCAAAATTCATAATTAATGTAAGTCAAAATTATTGTCCATAAAAATTCATAATTAATGTAAGTATAATAAAAATTATTTTTCATCAAAATTCATAATTAATGTAAGTCAAAATTATTGTCCATAAAAATTCATAATTAATGTAAGTATAATAAAAATTATTTTTCATCAAAATTCATAATTAATGTAAGTCAAAATTGTTCATAAAAATTCATAATTAATGTAAGTTAAAATTGTTCATAAAAGTTCATAATTAATCTAAGTATAATAAAAATTATTGTTCATCAAAATTCATAATTAATGTAAGTCAAAATTGTTCATAAAAATTCATAATTAATGTAAGTTAAAATTGTTCATAAAAGTTCATAATTAATCTAAGTATAATAAAAATTATTGTTCATCAAAATTCATAATTAATTTAAGTCAAAATTATTGTTCATAAAAATTCATAATTAATGTAAGTATAATAAAAATTATTGTTCACAAAAATTCATAATTAATGTAAGTCAAAATTATTGTTCATAAAAATTCTGTTAATACTAGAACCACCAGTGTACAACATTTTCATACAGAACATAGACTTGAAGAATAAATAAATGAATAAATAATAAAGCATAGACTTCAAGAAAATATGATGGACATTTTAACAAAAGCTTGATAACAAAGTTTGGTCATATGAAATGTGAAACCTGAGACCAGCCATTTTGACTGATACTTCTAATATTATAAAGAGTGTCCCATGTGTTTAAGTCCAACGATGTCTCTTTAAGGAATGCCATCACGAGTAATGTTATAAAGACTGTGTTATATGTTTAAGTCCAGCAATGCCTCCTTAAGGGACGCCATCACGAATAACGTTATAAAGACTGTTATATGTTTAAGTCCAACCTCCTTAAGAAACGCCATCATGAACCTTGAAGAAGTGATCCAGTTTAAAATAAAAATCGCTATTGATCCACTGCTAAGCAACCAGAAACGAAGACCACTGTTTAAGAAACGTTCTAAAATTAAACCACCGATAGAAAAGCAAATAAAAATCGAGTAACCTACATATTTATAATAACGAGATGATCTAATAATAAGAGCTTGGTCTCGAGTGGAGAGGTCTAATTGTTGGAGCTACCTTCGGCATTGGAGGTCAAGGTAGAGACCAGGAACGGTCGATACGACGCGTGCGCTCGTTGCACAGGTCGTCCAGTCGCGAGGAAATCACGGCATACGATGATTCCGCAAGAATATACGACAAGAAGTAGGATGGCTGTCTATGGGTTCCAGGCTCGTTAAGGAAGACCGGTGGCTCGAACGTGTGGCCGACACGCGTATACATTTGGCGCGCGTAAAAAAGACAGCCAGGACCTAGGACAACGCGGCCGAACCGTATCTCGTATCCCCACTTTAGCAGCTGTTCGGTTACCAGCTGAATTTCGCGAGTGTACGGCCTTGACTGCTCTCTCTCCGACAGAAAATGTCTAACGAGGTCACCTGCGGGACCCTTTCTCGAGATGCGAGGAAAATTCGGGTTTTGGTGGGTGGTTAATTGGTTTTTGGGGGCGGAGGTATATTAGGTAGAGAAATATGGAAGAACTTCTTTGAGTTTCTATGCTTGCGGTGTGGGATCACTTGGATTACCGAGTTAAAACTAGTTTAGGGGGGTGTTGATCGATTTTGGAAGATTTAGTATGCGAATGTGGATCTTCCACATTTTGTAATACTCAAATCTTCAAACTGCTGAGCCTGCGAGTTCTCAAATCTCAGATACCAGTTTCTGAAATTCCATATGTGCACGTATGTCCACAAGGGAGAGTTAGCTGTAACCATAGAATGTTAGCTGTAGCATAGAATGTTGACTACCACCATATTGTTACTATGCAGCCATGAGAGTTAGCTGTAGCATAGAATGTTGACTACCACCATATTGTTACTATGCAGCCCTGAAAGAGGAGCAAAGTTTATGAAGGTTTAAGCCTTCATTTTTTACAAAATTAACATTTGACAATTCAATGGATTTCTGATCCTCACACGGGATGAAAAACGATCTTCAACTGAATGTTTCAATGCAGGTAGGGATAGCATCTGGAAACGCGTCAGATCATGCCATTTCGTTATCATGTGGACATTAGAACATCGAGTGTTTGTATACGTCAATTTCTTAAAAAAGTAACGAGTTGATTATTGAAACTCTTTCGTTGAGTTGTTGAACCATTTCGAGTATGAAGAAACGAGAGGAACGGTAATGAAGAAGAAACTGTCGCAAGAAGTGTGGAGTTCATCTTGCCAACTCGTTCTGCTGGTGAATTTAGAAACAAGCGAAAGTACAGAAGATACGAGTTGGTACAAAATGGTGATTATGAAGATTTAGCTGATGCTCGAAATTATCGAAGAACATAAAATGATATATCATTTACGACAAATTAGTTTTACTGTAGAAGTATTATAAAAATGCCTGTTTCCTATATTTGGAAACTTCACTGTTGACTTCGTTATTTGTACCAGTTTTTATGAAGCGCAATATAAGGAGATTTAGAAATCTCCCTTCATAAATGTTCGGACTCCCGTTCGTAAAAGGCAACTTTTGCTCGGATGCGTTCGATTATGAAACAGGAATTATCTCGTCTAGCATGGAATCCATTACGCTGTGTAATTCTTACACAATCAATTACATAACGTGGGATTTCGATGTCGATAAGAGATTGCAAACTGCAATGCGACATATAGTGTCTCGGTTCATCTCGCTTTAACATTATAAAACGTGTCTCGAGTTATGGCTTTCTAACAAGACCTTACAAATTCCGAAGGATCTTGCTTTTCCAATACGACGAATCCAAGGAAGGCGAGATTTCAAATTGTCCGATGATTTGCAACGCGAATGGAAAATTCAAATGAAGTACAGGATGGAAAATAACGTCACGTCGAGGCGTTCCCGTTTCTTCCGGGCAGCTACCAGTTTTCTAATGGCCGATCGCATGCACGCGCTCCCTACTTCTGCTTCGCTCATTAGTACCAGCGTCAAAGCTTACAAGGTCGGCAAAGTTGCAGTTTCCAAGGAGATGCTTAACGAATATACGTCTCTTGGCCTCACGAACAACTTGCACGCATTGTCTGCTGGCCGTTTGCATTCCTTCAACAACCACTGGCAATCTCGAGAACGAGATCGAGTGGCGCAAGTTGGCAAAAGCGTACGCGATCTTCTGCTTTGATTCTGATGGAGATTTATCGCAACCGGACTGAATTTCGGTCCACCTTGTGGCACACGTGTGCTCGACGTGCCAACCAGGCTTTTTTAAGGCAGGAATCCGGAAATGTAATATATTTTACACAACGATAAATTTAGAGATGCATACATTGCTTCTGGAACTTGGGACTTAAAGAGTTTGTACTTTTAAAGCATTTTAATTTTGAAGGCACCTGAATCTGTGTATCTACATTTATATACCTCTCTATTTGATGTGCACCTAGATTCCAATATTTCTTCAATTGCTATAGTCCAGACTCTTAACCATTTAGCCTACAAGGTTTTCAGTAGGTGCTTCACTTAGAGCTACCTATATGTACTGCAGTGTTAAGGTAAATAAATGTTGAGATATTAAATATATTTCGGATTTAGCAGTCTTAAAACAAACTGCAATTGGTATCATACTCAAAACTCGATTTTTACGAAAGTAACATTTAATTTTGTTACATTTGAACTGTAAGGTGAGTCTGATTTGATGCTGTAGCCCAAGGAGTTAATCCTTTGTGATCAAAAGATGACTCTCAGTCGTCATTTTATTTAATACAATAATTTTAAATAAACATTTTTCGACTGATTTTATAATATGAGATATAGGATGTATAAACACAATGAAACAAACAATATTGAACTGTAATGTGCATCACAAGTCTGACTTGATGTTGTAGCCCAAGGGGTTAACCCTTTGCGTTGTCTCAGTCACCATTTTATTTAATACAATAATTTTAAATAAGCATTTTTTGACTGATTTTATAATATGAAATATATGATGTATAAACACAATGAAGCAAACAATATTGAACTGTAATGTGCATCACAAGTCTGACTTGATGTTGTAGCCCAAGGGGTTAACCCTTTGCGTTGTCTCAGTCACCATTTTATTTAATACAATAATTTTAAATAAGCATTTTTTAACTGATTTTATAATATGAGATATATGATGTATAAACACAATGAAGTAAATAATATTGAACTGTAATGTGCATCACAAGTCTGACTCGAAGCTGTAGCCCAAGGGGTTAACCCTCTGTGTTGTCTCAGTCACCATTTTATTTAATACAATAATTTTAAATGAACATTTTTTGACTGATAATGTGACACACGTGATGTATGAACACAGTGAAACATTAGTGGAAATTCTTAGTAGAAAAATAATAACCTTAAAAGAATTTATTTAACTAGTAAGTTTTAAAGTTGCTGTTTGCTCATATTAGAGTGCACAGGTTTGTTCTGTCTACCCATACGTCTGTATTTGTAGACCTGTGTAATAGTAGACCCACTATATATGATGTATTGAATCTCGAAACAATTTGGCCGAATAAATTTGGAGCCCTCATATGATGTTCTAATTCCGGCCATTCATTGCGCTCGAGTTTTAAATACGCGTGACATTAAGAAGCGTCAAAACACGTGAGGCGATTAACGAAGAACGATATTTGAGAATATAGCACAGGCAAAAGTTGCCTGGTTGTTTAGCGATGCGCCGCCATGCCTGGTACGTGCCTGCATTTCAAATATATGCCTACGTATCGAATATGCAAAGCGTGAATCAAACGATTTATCGAAGCTACAAAGAATCAAAACAAAGAAGATCGAACGTGTTTCCTAGTTGCTCGTAATGTCGGTGTCATGGCCACCGGCACTTATGTCATGCCACTTCGGTGCACGTGTAGCAGTGGAATCAATTCGCGTAACTCATTGGAATTGATATGTCGTACCGTTAGAAGAAATATCGAACAAAAACTGATGAAACAAACGATTAAAAAGAAAACATTGCTTCTTATTTTCACTGACTAAGTAACAGGTGTTGCATCAACTTAATTATTCTCGATTAATTCCACTTGTTTTATCGGCTAGCTTCACATTGGCACACATTTAACTGGCAGTAATTAGCGAATTATGCGGTTTGCTCAATATTCACTTTCTACGTGTACTAAAACCTCGATCAGTCATCGTGCACGCGTCTTAATAAGCTCGCCAGCTGTAACAGTTATATAATACATCGAACAGGAAAAGAAGTTATCCAATGAATCGATTAACGAAGCGTTGCTACGAATGTCGCTTTCCGGGAACGGGAAACATGCTACGTAATTGTTACGGAAAAATCGCGAACGTCACATGTCCCGAGAGAATCTTCCGTTGATAAAGCAATCTCGAATCCGGGATCTTATTATGAAATATCTTAATTATACCGATTAGCTGTTATTAAGGATTTTCTGTTGGTGCGGTTATTTAAGGTGAGCTTGGAGTTAGGATATGTAGTGGAGTCATTTATAAGGCATTATGTAGGATATCATATGGTACTGGAGGTTTCTGTAATCTGGAGGTTGGGTTGTCAAATTTTTAGGAGTATTTTCAAGCTCTTAACGTTTTGAAGTGTACATGTTTATCAAATACCCATATGCCCAAATCTCCACATTCCCAACTCCACATGTTCTCAAATCCTTACATTCCCAACTCCTCACACCCCAAAATCCACATATGCCCAATTCCACATATCTCAAAATCCACACATCCTAAAATCCATATATTCCCAATTCCATATATTCCCAAATCCACATATGTCTAATTCCACATATTCCCAAATCCACATATGCCCAATTTCACATATCCCAAAATCCATATATTCCCAAATCCACATATGCCCAATTTCACATATCCCAAAATTCATATATTCCCAAATCCACATATGCCCAATTCCACATATTCCCAAATCCACATATGCCCAAATCCACATGTCCCAAAATCCATATATTCCCAAATCCACATATGCCCAATTCCACATATCCCAAAATTCATATATTCCCAAATCCACATATGCCCAATTCCACATATCCCAAAATTCATATATTCCCAAATCCACATATGCCCAATTCCACATGTCCCAAAATCCATATATTCCCAAATCCACATATGCCCAAATCCACATGTCTCAAAATCCACACATCCCAAATCTCACTTTCCCAAATACCATATCCTCAACTCCTAGACCTCCACACCCCTAAATCGTCACTTCCCAAATTTCCCAAGCTCAAATTCTCAAATCCGCAGTTCCCAAACTCCCAAATCTGCAGTTCCCCAAATACCCAACCACCTGAACTCACAAATGCCATCCCCCATTGCCCCAAACTTAAGTCTGAACCTAAATATCTTATCACCACCAGTAGCTACGTCATTGCCAAGATGTCCTATTGTTTCTAAAGACTGTGTTTAAGAAACTGTCTCTGACAATGGTCCGTTGAATGGTGACTCGAAAGAATCGAGTGCAGAGTTTTCGTCGGTTCACCGCTGTTGCTGGGCGCACAAAAATACGTACGACAAGCATTACGGTGAACGTGAAGTTTACACAATGTTATTACGTAAGACAGACGGTCGTGTCACAATACGACCCAGAGCTCGAGGTGCACGCGCACGTGTGTACGTCGTTGGCAATGAATCGGGACATCCGCATCCGTGTCTGTGTCGGGGGACATACGCGAAATATGTTCGCGTGGGTTCGATAAAAATTCGCATGGACCAATAAAACGGTCAACAACACGACGCGTCAGATCTGCACCGCGCAAAATGGAAATTTCCCAAAAAGCCGCTGCGTTTTTTATTTTTGATTTTAGACATTTTAATAATAGGATACCTCCGGACATTTTATTCTGTGCTGTTCAAAGATTTCCAAGTTAAATTATTTAGCTAAAAAGAGGAATCGAACGGCTGAAGAAAGGCGAGTGGAAAATGCGTGAATGTCTTTACGTAATTTTCCTTTTGCTCGAGTTATGCAAATGACTGATAGGTTTACGTAACTGATTAGCGAGTAGAGAAGCCGGTATGCTTTCAAGAGGCATTCAGGAACGAGCTGTTCACATTTTCGCTGGTTGTTAGAAGCAAGCTGCTGCATCAACATAATTTCGTCGCGTTAGATATTTTTGGATCCCTCGGGAAGGCTGGCCTTGAATTCAAAGTATCGAGTTATCGAGCAATTGTGCTCGGTGCTGCGGTGGATTATATAGAGAACGTCTGCAATTTTTTTAAAACGTTCATCAAAACATATTTATACAATTTGACGTGTGGTACCGTATTCTTGGAAAGGTTCTATCTGCGAATTGCTATACAAATATAATGATGGAATCTTTGAGAGCCTTGCCAGTATTGCGCGGCCATAAAACGTTGCATGGAAACTATCGAATCTCGGTAAACTATGCTTCCTGTGGGAGTCCTAAGACAAACACGTAACAGATAATTAAAGGTTAATAGCCAAAACCAGCTATCGACAGCTAAAAACGACCGCGAATAAGGAAGCAGTATAATGTTACAATTTCACAAGAGGATCGTAAAACGTTTGATCGACGATCGTTCAGTTTGGTTCTTCGTGAAACACTTAACAGCGACGCTCGCGTTTCAGAATCAACATGTAACGCCCCTCCCGGCACGATGTTACAAGAGTAGATATAACAAGAGGCGATGCTCTGACAAAGAGACTATTATTAGAGAGAGACGGAACGAATCAACCAATTAAATCGAAATTCCTATGTGCTTGAAGTGGTGGGAAATGTATCCTCCAAATTGTTTACCATCGCCACAGTGGTAATTTTCAGTTCTACGGATATACCACAATTGCGGACAGAATTATTTACATACTTTATGCGCGTACTTCATAACTCTAATCCTCGCTCGGATTTAGTTTGAACGCAAATACTGAAGCTAAGGCCAAGGCGATAGTTGCAGATATTACACGCGCAGAAAGAAAATTACTCAGAATATTGACCTTCGTAACACACTTCAAGATGGCCGAGATCTTTCGCAGTTACCGATTTCCCACTCGGGAGCGATGTAAATCGCGAAATGAGGAAAAGGACAGACCATAAGAATCGTCTGTTAAACGTTGAAAAACGCAGCTCTCGGAGCGAGGTGCACGCGTAACACGAGCCGCAGTGATTGTAGGTCACTTGGTAGCCCGCGTGCGCCCACCCCCGCGACAAAGGCAAGGGTAGCCGAGAGGATGTCGGAGGCTATGGTCAAGGCCCTTGATTCGAATTCGCCTCAAGGACCCCGCGATCCGCCGGCCGGTGTAAAGAGTGGCGTAGTGGCCGCCATAGAACTAGAAATAAATCTTCCGGCAGTGCGTTCTATGCGGTCGCGCGCGCGCACTCGCGCACAGAGGCGTTGCACACGGATATGTATTTCGCGCGCGTGCAGTCAGGGCCACGGTGACCTTAACTAGCGTCCCTCGCCCGCCCACCTGCCCCTCGTGCCCGCGACCCCTCCGCTCACCCCCGCCCCGAGTAACGTTGCACGGCGGATCAGCGGGGCGAGGTGGCGGGCAAGGAGAGAGGCACGTGCCACCGATGACGTCACGTGGTGTGCATTGCGACGCGGTGCAACGCCGGCGCCGGTTCTCGCCGTTCGAGATGTAGGTCCATGCGGAGGCGTGCGTCGTGCCAGCGTCGCTCTTCTGCGCAGTCGCGCACGGATGCTGCTGTAGGAAACGGATATCAACTTTTCAGCGCGGCGACGAAAATCACGGCCGACGAGAAAACGCTGCCTAGGTAGCTGGGGTGCACGATCCATCGGCTTTCTGTCGGCGAGGCGGCTTAACTTGTCGCGAAACTCGAATGGCGAATCCTCTGACTGATGGTTATAGCTGAATGAAAGTTATTCGCGTTCCTCCGTAATTGGAATAGCTGCGACGAGCGTTGAAAATAGTGGAGGACTTTCTTGGTGCGCTGGTATTTCGAGATGCCGATTGTCTTCTTGGAAACAATGTCAGATATTTTCTACGTAGTCTTTAAACTCTTTAAGGCTACCCTTGAAATCGACCGCTTGGGAGGGGCAAGGTTACGAGAAGCCTTAATAGTTTGTTTCAATTAACGCGTTGCATGATAACTTGTCACACCCTCTGTTAGTTTCCTCGGAAATAAGGTTCCGGCATTAACTCGTATTTCATCGGGGACCTTGACTTTGAAAAACATCGACCCTTTTAAAATTATTACACCCAACAAAACACTCGTATCTTAGTGGAATTACTGCACTGTAATCAACAAAATTAAATATCGGAACTGAATAAAAAATTGGATCATGATTTAATTGCCTCGTTCTAAATCTTGCTCAATCATTGCTTCGCTGACGTTGCAGTCGCGAAATGAGGAAAAGGCCTTGGATCACTCTTCCGCTCCCGGTTGCGCATCGCAGACAAATTTCGTCGAATGTCTACACTACCTCGATAACATATCGCATATTGAATACAAGCATAGGTTATCTCTACGATTACTGTGTCCTCAAGGAAAAGGAGCACAGTAGCTCTACGTGCATATCTGCATCGTGCACATGGAACTTTATAGCGATCTCCACATATAACGTTACCCATCATTTGCATCCGGATCAGCTGAATCTACAAATCTTGCTTACATCCAATACCCTCATGCATAAAGCAATTTATAACAATGACTCGATACTTTTTCCGTTTACTAATGCAAGACCCTCCGTTCAGAAGCAAAATACATCCCGCTAGATTACTTAGAAAAGTCGATAAATGGGCAGCCTCGTAAACCCAAAAATGAACTCGTCAGCGCGACCTCGCCCTTGCGAGCACATACGACACCTATTATCTACACCGAAGCCAGGGCAATGTCCCGAGAACGGGCGCCTCTGACAAATAGTTCCCCCTGGTTAGGTCGACGGCCACAGAACGTTAGCTCCGCCCTGGATCGCACGAGGTCCGTTATCCGTTTCCCAGCCATCCCCTTCTTCGTCCCTGGAGTGTTCCCAAATGGAGAGGTACATTTTTACTCCGGTAAACCGACAGGAACCTCTCCGCGGCAATCAAGGCCGTCGGATATCTTCGACTCCGTCAATTGGGTCAGGTGCATCGCGGAGGATACGCTCGAGATACGCTGGCAGCCAGTGAAAGTGCCACGGCTGGTCATGGAGCTGGTCGAAAATTATGCGCCACGGCTGCATGCTACGGGTCTCGATGCCGCGGATGCCACATCGGGAATCCAAACGGTACTTTGACCGGGTCGCGTTCTTCAAAGCCGCCCAGATGAATGGGCCGAAGTCGACTTCGCGGTCGGTGAAAGTAGCAGGAACCTTCGGCTAACTGGGTTACGAACGCTCTTCGCGATTACCGGGATGTTATGGTGGATGTACTCGAAAGTGCGATGAGTTGATCGATTCGAAGGAAACGTGTAACCGAAGAGCTTTTCAGTAGACTCAGTTTACGTACGATAGATCGTTAATAGCTTTTAACCCTCACCCGGCCAAACCGGGTCAACTCTGATTCAAGGCTCTAGTTCATTGCTAATAGCATACTTCATGGTATTTAGAAAATGATCATAACAACGAATTAACCGAGATCCTCCATACTTTAATATTTTGTAACTATCCAGAGATAAACGTTAATACGTTTTTAATTTCCTATCATTATCTAATCTGGAGGAGGAAAGTTCAGTGACCCTTTGGTGAAAATGAACTGTGTAATCGAAGAGTTGACTGGCTTGTGAAAATACTTGCTCTGTTTGCATAGAATTTTATTAGTTAAGAGAATAGAAGAACTTACCTGTTCGCTCTCGTAGATCGCGCTGTTCGCCACCTCATTTTCAATCGGGTCGTGGTTCACTTTCGCTCGGATCTGGAAAACCATAAGGGGAGCGTGTTAGCAAGGTGGTAGACCTTCGCGGGGCTGAGCTTAGCTATTTTCGGACCCCGTCGAACCGATTTTCCGCCGACATGCTCGCTCGACTCGTACCTAAGTTTAGAGCGGGGCGATAATACCTCAAGGTTCAACTTGTTAGCCATCTTACGAAATACCAAAAATCGCCGCGCGTGTTTACATCCTTGGCTCGGTTGACGCTTATGTCATCGGCGTGGACTTGGCATACAGCTGAGACCTACTAGCCTATGCATTTGACTGCTCGTCAACTGCCATCTGTATCGTCTTCGCAAAGAGTCGGTTATCTAACAGCGCATACAGAGAAGTCTATGAAAAGGATTTTTATCGTTCGCGAAATTACTCGTCTGTTTAATTAACATCTCAACGCCTCTCCGTTCAATTGAAGAGCTCCTTTTATGAGACCTGTCCAATAAGTTCTCGATCCGACAATGAAAGAACTGGTTTTTCAGTTCAAGGTCAAGTTTATTTTGCAATACGATGTTCCAGTATCGCACCGTTACACATTGTTGCTTTCCGGATCTATAGGATATTCCGCCACATTCATTCGATGAAAAACGCTTTTCACTCATGAATTTATTTTCCAATCGTTTCGTCCCGCTTGGAGAAAAGTACAAGAATAAGGCGTGGAAAGCTAGGAAACCAGAAACACTGGTTTTCTATTACTTGTACATCAAATCTCTGATTTTCTCTCCATCGCCAAAACAAATTTCAGCCACTTATTTGCTTTTAAACTTCCAAATGTCTGCTTTAACGAGTATATTTATGAAAAAAATATTTGACAGAATGACTTGGTATGTTTTGAAGGATGTTCGTTTAAAAAATGAAAAAGTATTACAGAGTAGCATGATCGTACCCCTCGTGTACAAACAGAAGGTTCGACTGTGTTTGATCTAACGATTCTCACAGTACGCGTTAACCCCGGCACGCAAGCAAACTCGTGACTCACAGTGTATATGCAAAGGCAACATTTCTTGCCGGTCAGGGCCGATGCTTATGCCAAAACCTATCGCGATCGATCGCTCGTCCCTGCGTTCTTTCCTTCCTGTCGTATTCCGATTACCAGGGACAGGAATCGATAGCGTTAGAAAACGATGAGGGAGCGTCCCTCTTTTTCATCGAAACGCCACATGTAGCGGATCAGCGAATGCAGCTCGATAACGGTTCGACCTTGCCTTTGTGGAATCATCGAGAATTCTCACGACACGATTTTTATTTAGATCCGATACGTTCGCCTCTTCTACGTGAAGCAGTCGGTAGTAAAAATGGCAACGAGAGAATTGTCTCTACCCACACGGCCCTAAAGATCGCATCGAGGTCAGCGCACACGCGTTTGTGCCGTTCGAGGTTCACCCTGCTCGCGAGTTGCGCCAGCCGCTTACGCAACCCGTCGTTTTTATCGGCCTCGTTGACGTTAATTAAATGTAAGTCTCGAACACGGAAGGAGCTAAGTTCGGCCAGATAAGTTCGCCACGCCTTATGAACAGTTTAATTGTGCGTTCCGAGTCCGGTCGCGATAACCCTAGTTTCGAACGGATCTCGAGAGGGTTCATGATAATGTTCCCGTTCACTTTGTCGACCTAGTACTTTTCTATAAATCATTTGTCTTCGTTGGAATTCGCCAGCTCGGTAGGCATGGTCACGCAGATTAGGGTCAATGAAGACTTTTGGGGGACCGTTGATGAAACCTCATTGATTTATCGACGTTTCAAACTTTACCGACGGAACGAAGACAACTAAGTTCACAATGTCAAACTTCCTCAAATTCGGACAATGGAATCGATCAGTGCACCGTCTAATATTAGCGGTAATGTTCACCGGAAACCGTCTCCGTCTTGCTAACGGTTTAAATATAAACCTGACGTTCGACGACCGTGCATACGTCACGCCGCAGACGGGCAAAAAAAAAGAACAGAAAAGCCTTCTCGGTATCGCGAGGACGTCAGATAATCGCCTAGGTTACCCGAAGGCCAAGTTCATCGGCTGCGGATTAACGTTGCAACACTGTGCACTCGAATTTATCAGATAACCAGATAGCGATCGATCGATATCCACGCGACGCGAAATCCTCCCCGCTCGCTCTGACTTTCCTCACCTTCTTTTTGCGCGGGTGCTGCTCCTCGAGGTAATCGGGCACTATACCCTCGTCCAGGGTGGTAGTCGAGCCGGGGGTGCTACTCGACGACGAGCCAGACACGTTGTAAGGGTAGTGCTGCTGATTGTGCGAAGGATGAGCCGAAGTCGGCCATAAAGAGCCTGTTGTCGGTGCTCCTTCGTCGCTCAGGGGTGGACTTGGGGTGCCACTCCGCCATGAAGCCCCGCTGCTGCTGCTGCTGCTGTTCGACGTGCCACCGACACCCGGTGAGCCGACCACCACGCCGCCACCTCCTCCTCCTCGACCTCCCCAGGAACCTTATTACAAACACAGACTTTTAATTAATCACGTGTCACGTCGATTCTTTTCGCTGCCAGAAAACATGGTCGGATGATAAAGTTTCACTAAGATTCTGCCACAGATTCTATCTAACTGTTATCTACCCATTCTAGCTTCCTAACTCTAGGTTCATCTCTAGGTTCACTCTCCCTGGATTAATTCTAGATTGCTTCTAGACTTCATCTGGTGAACTGGATTCTATCTAACCGTTACTTATCTACCCATTCTAGCTTCCTAACTCTAGGTTCAGTCTCCCTGGACTGAATTCTAGATTGCTTCTGGACTTCATCTGATGAACTGGATTCTATCTAACCGTTACTTATCTACCTATTCTAGCTTCCTAACTCTAGGTTCAGTTTCCCTGGACTGATCTCTAGATTGCTTCTAGATTTCATCTAGTGAACTGGATTCTATCTAACCGTTACTTATCTACCCATTCTAGCTTCCTAACTCTAGGTTCATCTCTAGGTTCAGTCTCCCTGGACTGAATTCTAAATTGCTTCTACATTTCATCTGGTGAACTGGATTCTATCTGAGGTCTACCTGTTCACACATTTTAGGTTCTTGCTAGATTCTACGTATGCCTTTCCTGGACTATGTGATCGCGACTCTAGATTCTATCCAAACTGATCTTCTATTTAAACCTATTCTTGCTCTCAGGTTCTAAATCTAGATTCAAGTAGACTCTAGAGAATACTCTGGGTTATAAGCATCTTTCTCCACGATTCTTGCTGTACCTGCAGTGCCCGTTAACGGTTAGGTTAGCTCAGGTTCTACGTATACCTTTCCTGAACTATGTGATCGCAAGATTCTATCCAAACTGATCTACCTAAACTCATTCTAGCTCCCAGGTTCTAAATCTATATTCAAGTAGTCTCTAGAGAATACTCTGGGTTATAAGCATCTTTCTCCACGATTCTTGCTGTACCTGCAGTGCCCGTTAACGGTTGAACGGGCAATTGATGTGCCCATCACTGGTCTAAACCGACACGCGCTCGCGGCGATATGAATCATGGCGATTAATTGAACGTCATGTCTGCTCATGGTCGTTGATGATTAGATAGGTACTGTGCCAGACATTGTGGCACTCGGAAGCTTCGATTCGCGTTACTCATTGATTGTTGTAATCTTTGTATAGAACAGCTTCTGTACAGTGTGCAAATTTGAATCTAATTGAAAGCGACGCGTGTAGTTGTACATTTCATCGGGCGTAATCACTTTTTACGACAACGATTTCATAACGGTCGGCCGGACAAAGTCGCGATAAAATTAAACGGCGAGCTTGCTTGAAAATAAATCGTCGAGCAAGGGGTTAAGCGCTTACCACGTGATACTGACCGTAATTGTGCTGGCAGTGAAGTGGCAGGGGATTATGAGGACTATGTGGCGAGCAGGAAAGCGACATAAGCACCAGTGCAGCGGTGCATTCGTCCATACAGTCGCCCCGCTCGTTGGTACGGCAACCCTCGCGACCGCACCCATGGGGTATTCTATCGCTCCAACCACTGTACGACCGTTCGGAGTCGTTGCTCGAGCTAGGTCGTCGTTTCCTGGACCTGAAATGGTTGCAATCTTAGATTCGACGAGAGTTTACTGTCGGGCAAGTGGTACAAGTTCGATGTAATTTTATATGGAAAATACTGAAGGATACTAAAGGATGAATACTGGTACACTCGGAAGCAACATCGTGTTTGATGACCAACGCTTCCAAACAAATAAGATAGCAAACAGACTCATCCTGGACCCGTCCTGAGTCACACTGTCCCTTGACCACCGTCCCTATCTCTAGCAATAGTATATATAAACATCTATATTTAGTTTATAGTATATAAAAACAACATATATAAACATGTATATAAATATCGAAAAATGTTCAGAAAAGGTTTAGAAAGAGTCTAGTACTCAGTCGACCCAATAAAGCTGTTCGAATTTTTTTTAAATAAAGCGTGCTGTCAATTCTCCCGGAGTCCAACAATCGACTAACAGTGTGACGTTAATCGTATTAGCCACTCGTAAATTTCTACCTTGATCCATTATTTCATTGTTACGACATTGTCCGTAACAAACAGCGCAAACTAGCAATTTGTCGAGGATGAAAAAACGACGTGATCACGTAACGTAACTGAATTAGTGGATGACCGTGCATGTTTTGCAAACGGAAGAGTTTCCTTGTTTTTCCCCGATCTTTAAAGGGGAACCGCGCGCCTTGACAATAAGAGCCTGTCACCTGAAAAAGCCGCGCAACAATGGACGATTGCCGGCCGTTCCTGGAATTTCGCGCTTCTGCAATTACGTAAAATAGCGCTCTGCCAGCCGATATTCCGTAGGCCGGTCGTTGTACCGTAATGTCCCGACGCGCGGTGAATTACGCTTTTTCCGAGAAAAGCTGTAAGGATGCCAATATAAGGTGCCGCGAAAGGTATACGGACTAGCCACACGTTCCTCGGGCATCTGGTCATTTCGTATCTCGAGTCTTTTGTTCCCCTTCGATTTCGCGTAAACGATCTGCCGTTACCCCGGGGAAGATCAAGATTTTAGTCTATCACGTTTTACGAACTCGATATAAGGGCGAGAGACACCCCTTGATACACCGAGCTCGACAGTAGATCGAATGTTCGACACCCGACACCGAGTGATCGATAGAAACCCTGACTTTCTAGGAAATTACGGGGTAAATTTTCATCGTTATCCGTGGCGATCGGGTGTCGGCTACCGCAACGGAATAATAACGTCGACATAGGTGGACAGGTATTTTCAGATCGTCGAAGACTGCGAAACGAGTCCGGGCGAAAGAAAAACCGTTGCGAAATCGAAGAACGAGCCAACGACGGTTCTCGCGGACTTTCTAGAAACCATCGGGTTTCACCTTCTCGCGAGCCTCTTTCTCTGGAACTTTCATGGCGACCTATTCGGGTGTTGCAGTGGCAGAGGCACACGGAACAGAAGGCGGGCCCCGTCGACGGGCTGACACGTATGTACGCGAAGGACACACGGTGTACCCGGCGTAATATCTGTTTCTATGCCTGTCGAGGAGGGGACACGAGGCGAAACGACGCGTAGTCAAGGCCGCCTCTCCGCTTAGTCGTTCCGCTCGGACCGGTACCATCGAGAGTCGAAAGTGAAACGTCGCGTTTAGCGGGCACACCAACGGGAATGACGCACGAACTAGACGGTATTTCGAAAGTAATACCTCCTCCTCCTTCTTCTGCAAGCGGTAGACACCGCTGCTGTCCCGTTTTTCGAGCCGAAGGCTGAACGCATGAAAGTCCAGCCCCGGACTAGAGCTGGCAATTGCTCGATAATTAGCCAAGAATTGCAACAGGTACACAGTGGAAGGTAACGGAGGAGAAAGAAGAGCTTTGCGGCTTGGAAATATGCCGAGAGATAGGGAAAAAGAGAAACCGTGGATCTGCAAGTGCTATGGTGGTACCGTTAGCCTACCTGCCAACCAGAACCAACAATTCGTTACGCGGTTATCGCTGGAATTGGTTAAATCGCAACGAAACGATTTCGCAGGTTTAGACCCGATGCACACGAGCGACTTTTTTCCCTGCGATTCCGTTATGATCGTCTCTCTTTGTTTCCGCAGGCAAAACGAAGATAAATATCTTAGAGAGATCGGTAAAAGTTGCTCTTAGAAAATTATCGATTTCGGCGAACATTTCGTGAAAGAATAATTAAGATATTTTTACCTGAATGGACTTATAAGGTAACAACCTATTCAAACATTTAAAACATCATAAAACTACGTGAATATACAGTTTGTTGCTCAGATGCAGTTCACGAAATTCACCCTTAAAGAAGTAGCTGTTTCTTGATTTTAACTTCAGATATTTTTATTTGATTTACAAGTTTGACTTACAAGGTTGTTACAGTCTGGGTAACAACCTATTCAAACATTTAAAAAATCGTAAAACTATGTGAATATGCAGTTTGTTGCTCAGATGGAGTTCACAAAATTCACCCTTGAAGATGTAGCTGTTTCTTGATTTTAACTTCAGATATTTTTATTTGATTTACAAGTTTGACTCACAAGGTTGTTACAGTCTGGGTAACAACCTATTCAAACATTTAAAAAATCGTTAAACTGTGTGAATATACAGTTTGTTGCTCAGTTTCAGTCCACAAAATTCACCCTTAAAGAAGTAGCTGTTTCTTGCTTTTAATTTCAGATATTTTTATTTGATTTACAAGTTTGACTTACAAGGTTGTTACAGTCTGGGTAGCAACCTATTCAAACATATAAAAAATCGTAAAACTGTGTGAATATGCAGTTTGTTGCTCAAATGCAGTTCACAAAATTCACCCTCAAAGAAGTAGCTGTTTCTTGATTTTAACTTCAGGTATTTTTATTTGATTTACAAGTTTGACTTACAAGGTTGTTACAATCTGACTAACAACCTTCTCAAAAATTTAGAAAATCATGAAATTGTATAAATATATACAGTTTGTTACCCAGACTCCACAAAATTCATCCTCAAAGACTTATCTGTATCTTGATTTTAATTTCTAACTCTCTACAAGAGATAGAAAGAAAGTTACTTTAATCGGATTTGTCAATTACTGAAAGTTTCATAGACTGTTTAAGCAAGAAGAACGTTAATGTTCTCAAAGAGAATTTGAGATAATAAATTCTTGTTTGAAGCTAGGTCGATGTCCTAGTCCTGTTCGGTTGACATGATCGAGATCTTTCACTGATTCAGACATAAGTAGCTCATAAATGACACATTCTATGAAAGCGAATCACATTTACTTATGAAAGATGTCTTTGATGAATGCTACTTCAGAGGGAACATTCTTGTCTATAAGTCATGGTCTTACATTTGCAAATATTTCTCCGTCAGCAGTTCTCAACCTTCAGAAGTTCAGTGAAGGGTGGGAAATAAGGGCGTTGAATCGCCATCTTCTGTATTTTGGAAGAGAAATAAAAACCGAGCCACTGAAGTGTCTCTGTACAATGAAATTTAAAATAAATAAATTTATGGAATTTATGGAATTTAGTAGACTTTATTTATGGAACTTCGTAGACTTAATTTATGGAATTTAGTAGATTTAATTTATGGATTTTGGTACACCTAACTTGTGGAATTTAGTAGACGTAATTTGTGGAATATAGTAGACGTAATTTGTGGAATTAAACGAGAAGAGTCGAAGAGCGGTTGAACATAAAAGAGGAGTAGCAAAGTGATGGTTTAAAGCGAGTGTCCCATGACTACTAGTCAGGAGTATAAATACTCTGTAATTTTAGCAGTGTTTTATTCAGCAGACGTATCGACTGTATTTAAGTTCAAAGTTTGATACAGTTCCCGGCTTAAGAACCGCTTATCCCGGTCGCTGCCGCTTTAATTAAAGAGACGCCGAGCGTCGTGCGGGTCGACTAGCTCGCAAAGACGCTCGGCAAAAACGAAAGAGAAAGTAAATTGCCCCGATAGCAATGCTCCCGATACTTAGTCGCCTTGTACTTGGTCGCGAGAGTCAATCGACGTAGTCAAGGTGGACGGGGATAATCTTCCGACGCCGTGTTTTCTCCCTTTTCTTTTCCTGCGGCACTCGTTGCGTGCTAATTGCGTGCCGGCTTCTCGAGCGAAAAAAATTAGAGCGTGAGAATCTTTTCCAAATATTTCGCCAATTCGCTTTAAATAAAAATCTACCCTCTAATTTCTTTTCTCTATTTTCACTTGCAAAAAAGGGGTTCTATATAAAATTGCTACAGTATGTATTTTTCAATTATTATAAGTAGTTCCATTTTAAAAATAAAAATCAACCCTCTGCACTTTTTAATTTCTTTCCTCTATCTTCATTTGCAAAATAGATCAAGAAGGGGTTCCATACAAAATTGCAACATTTTCATTTGCAATTTTCATTTATTATAAATAGTAAATTGTAAGTTCCACTTTAAAAATAAAAATCAACCCTCTGCACTTCTTCATTTCTTTTCTCTATCTTCATTTGCAAAATAGATCAAGGGGTTCTATATAAAATTGCTACAGTATATATTTTTCATTTATTGTAAGTAGTTCCGTTTTAATAATAAAAATCAACCCTCTGCACTTCTTCATTTCTTTTCTCTATCTTCATTTGCAAAATAGATCAAGAAGGGGTTCCATACAAAATTGCAACATTTTCATTTGCAATTTTCATTTATTATAAATAGTAAATTGTAAGTTCAACTTCAAAAATAAAAATCAACCCTCTGCACTTCTTAGTTTCTTTTCTCTATTAACTTCATTTGCAAAGTACATCAAGAAGGGGTTCTATATAAAATGGCAACAGTATGTATTTTTCCTTTACTATAAGTACTAAATTATAAGTTCAATTTCAAAAATAAAAATCAACCCTCTGCACTTCTTCATTTCTTCCCTCTATCAACTTCATTTGCAAAGTACATCAAGAAGGGGTTCTATATAAAATGGCAACAGTATATATTTTTCCTTTATTATAAGTACTAAATTATAAGTTCAACTTCAAAAATAAAAATCAACCCTCTGCACTTCTTCATTTCTTTCCTCTATTAACTTCATTTGCAAAGTACATCAAGAAGGGGTTCTATGTAAAATTGCTACAGTATGTACTTTTCCTTTATCATAAGTACTAAATTATAAGTTCAACTTCAAAAATAAAAATCAACCCTCTGTATTTCTTAATTTCTTTCCTCTATCAACTTCATTTGCAAAATAGATCAAGAAGGGATTCCATATAAAATTGTAACAGTATATACTTTTCCTTTATTATAAGTACTAAATTATAAGTTCAACTTCAAAAATAAAAATCAACCCTCTGCACTTCTTAATTTCTTTCCTCTATTAACTTCATTTGCAAAGTACATTAAGTGAGATTCTATATAAAATTGCAACAGTATTTTTCATTTATTATAAGCAGTGAACAAATGAAAATATATTCAACCTATTTGAATTATTTATAAAAACAACAGAATGTAAAATCACACGGAGTAAAACATCCCAAAATTAATTTAACCAAAACAGAAAAAATACTGATGCTAAGAATACGTTTCAGCGACTGTTTGATCCAATACCACTATTCTAAGCACACATTGTATCGTTTTACAATCTGTTAACATGTAGAAACTGGAAAAATCAACACAGAAATTGATTGAATATTAATTTATTGATACGCGATATCTAATTAACGGAGCAAATATTAATGCAGTATTTAGAATTCAGAATCGTGAATTAGCCTCCCAGTGTTTGATAAGGAAATTCATTTAAATTGACTCCATTAGCAGACGTACACACAGTTCTTCCACTGGTAATACTTGCTTACTATAACGTGGAAGTATTCGAGCAGCGGTATATTCCCAACGAATATTACAAGCTCAAGTTTTATTCCAAAACAATGAATCTATACTGCATTGTTTGCTTCATGAATATAACAAAAGCTCCAAAATAATGTACGCCAAAAATAATACAGTACGCGAATTTATTCTGTACTCGAAAAACGTTTATGGTTGTTAAATGTTTTTTAAACTTCCGCGAGGAGAGGAGAAACGTTTTAAAATTGTTTAATTCGCAACGAGGCAAAAAAAGCAGCGAAAAGAAAATTACGTTTATACGTTTGTGTATTTATTTGCGTGATTTCTCGAAAAATACCCCAACCTCGAAACGCGACTCATAAAGTTCAGAATATAACGCTGCTCGAGTACTTTTATCTGCCCCATATAGTGTCTGGGTGAACAATACGTAAAAGCGAACACCTCGTAATTCCTCATAGAAAAATAAGCAAACTCTGTTCCACATTTTTAGTTATTTTTCTATGAGGAGTGGTGTTCGCTCTTATCCGTTAAGCTCGACTCTTTCAGGGTGAGGGGTATACAAGATGAGCTTAAGGCCACCATAACTTGGCTATTGCTGGTAGAAAAAAATGCATCAGGCAAAAATTTGGTGCTGGTCAAATAACCAACATCGAATGATGTTATTATCTAACCAAATAATTTTGGTCTGATGCATTTTTTCCTAACAACCGCCAAGTTATTCAGGTGACTAAGTGCTTCACCATAACTTGGCTATTGCTGATAGAAACAAATGCATCAGGCAAAAATTATTTGGGGCTAATCAAATAACCAACTATTGGATGATGTTACTAACCAAATAATTTTGGCCTGATTTTTTCCTAACAGCAGCCAAGTTATTCGAGTGGTAAGTGCTTCACCATAACTTTGCTGATAGAACAAATGCATCAGACAAAAATTATTTGCGGCTGGGTCAAGTAACCAGCATCGGATGATGTTACTACCTAACCAAATAATTTTGATCTCATGAAATTTTCCTAATAGCAGCCAAGTTATTCAGGTGGCTTTAAATGCTCACCCTGAATCCAAACCCTGAGAAGTACCTTTGAGGCAGCAACAAACGTGTTACGTACAGTATGCGTCGCTTCATCTTCGCTATACTTGTCCGGGAGCGATCAGGTTGATCCTGCTAGACGTGCGGAGGCGGTCGTAAAGAGGAAAAGCTGTTCCGTGTCCCGGTGTCGTGGTGCAGGGTCGCGGTTGGCCCAGATAACGGCTCGGTAATGCACTTCTCGTTAAATGGGTCGGGAAACGCGTTGATCCATATTCTGCATCGGGCCGTGGATGGGCAAGTAGGTCAGCGACTCGTGTGTGTGCCACGCGAGAAACGAAGAGGAGGCCGTGTTGTTGGCAAGCAGCCGGCCGGTCATCTCTTCGTATCTGTCCCCGCGGGTCCTCCTCTCTCTATCGGCGCGAACCGGCTTCCAGCACGCGTCGTCCAAGGGTGCAGCAGCCACCGCGTGCCGGCATCTCTTTCGCGAGCGTAATCGAGGAACACGCGACCGATCGTGTGGGTTCGCGTGCGCAACGGGAACTCCTCTTCTCCTCCGGCGTCGAAAATGCGGTCGGCGGAAAAACACCGGCTGCGGGGGAAAGGAGAGGCACGAAACGGGTTTTTCCCGGCGTCTAGGCGCACGAGGATGACCCGCACCCCATAAGGTACGCGTGGCGAGTGCATCGATCCGCTTCCATAACGCGATATCCGGGTTACAGAGGCAAACGACGACGGGGTCACTCGAGTGGATACGGGAACTCGGTAGCCGGCTGGCCTCTATCGAGCGACCTGATTCTCAGCCGCAGGACAACCCGGACAACCTGATTTCGAGTACGACCCCATTCGCTGACCCGATTCCCCCGATTACGCCGGCTTGGAATTTACGACCGCGAAACGAAGACCCCCGGCACTCGCATGGGGCTTTCGGTAAATTCGGCCTGCAGCGACGACGCTCCAATCGATGGAAACGCGCCCTGAATAGAATCTCCGATCATCCACAGGGCCTATTCTTTTGTTTTTCTCCTGCAAGTTTGCGGTGTTTATCTTCCTGTCTTCCTTAAATTGTTAGACGATATTATAGGCACGTGTGCCTCACTTTTTCTTTACAATCTGTTCGATAGACTTCTATCTTAATATAAGATAAGTTCCATTGAACTTCGCGTGAAGTATTCACTCTTGCTTTCAAGCAAACGCTTTATATATCTTTCCCTTTAAGATCGTCAGATACTGCGGTACGTTCGAAAACTACTGATAGAACGTCTTATCTCTAGATCAACATCCTCGGACACAGCCATTAATCAAGCATGCCTCTTTATCAAGCTTCGCTAACTTAATCTCTCGTTTTAATTGATAAATGGCAAAACTCGTTCAGACTTTTGTGTCTTCATCGAGATACCATCCGTAGAGCACAATGTACCTACATTTCACCCTGGTGTACCTATCTATTAAATTCCCACTGGCAATTCGAATCCAAAATACGATCCTCCTATCTTCGATCTGAACGAACTGTCCGTGTCAGCAAGGTCACCCAATTAGTCGCATGATCCGGGCGAAAAATTCTCCGACTCATGATGGATCGAACAAAAGCGTCGAAATGCAACGGTGTCCCTCGGAAGAGTTTCAGCCGGCAAGGTCTTCGGAGTTTGCATCGCGTCCGCGCAGTGTTAACACAAGCGGAGGGTCCGTGTGCATATAACCGAGCGGGTCGGTGTTGGTGCACGTGTACTGCTCCCGTTTCATTGTCCCAGATTCGCCGGTGGATAGAGAGTGACCCACCCCTTGACCATTCGAAGCGGGAGAGGGCCAAGAGCGTTGTCACAGAGCCCTCTTCTTCTTCTGTTTCGCCCCTCGAACCTTCTTTTTCTACCACTACCTTCGCTCTGCCATCTCAACAAGTAGCAGCGGTTGCCAAGTACTACAACAGGTACGGTGCTGGCACGTGCATCCTCGGCGACGTAGGTGAGCCTGGTCGATGCGAGAGTCGGCCAAGAAAGGGGAAAAGTAGGAGAAAGGAGAGGAAGGAACGACCGATCCGACCGCCTCGAGAGAGAAAGGAAAGCTAAGGGAAGGTGGGCCGAGGAAACGGGAAAACAGGAAGGACGAAAACGGCGCGCGTGGCTCTTCGTGTACCTGACCCATTTAAAACGATGCGTCTCCGCGCCGCTAGGTACGTAGCTGTATCGATCGACCTAGATCCGTGGCCCTAGCCTGGCACGACCTACTATTTGTTGGACCACCTTAACCACCCCCTGCACCAACCCCTCTCGCCTGCCCCTGCACCGCCTTCTCATTGCGATTCAACTTCAGACACATCTCAGCCCTGCTCGAACCCTTGTCTCGCTTCACCTTGACGAAAAAATGAAGGTCGCTGCTAGATTTTTGATGCCTCGGTTTTACTCGTCGGGGCAAACAGCTGCGTTTCAACTTTGGAATTTTAAGATCAACCTTCTATCCCTCGGGTCTTAAGCCGCAAAACACATCGAGCTTAATTTAATCAGTTGTTTAACGACCAAGTTTTTGTTCTCCTCGCGATAACGTAATTATCTCGACCCTTTCCCGGTTTGTACGAGTAATTTAAACGGGAACGATAAACACGTTCGACGTGGAATTCCTGAGATCGTATTTGCATGTCGCACAATTCCGCGCGTAATTTACGAGCGGCACAAACGAGAAAGAGTCAAGATCAACTGGTCGTTCATCATTTCAATTGTGACCGCTGTTGTCTCAGCAAACGTCAGAGACATTGAACGAGGCTACCGTGTGTCAGCCCGCAAACGCTCGTATTTTATGCCGGTCGTAAAAAAAGGAAAGAAAAGAAAGAGAGAGGTAACAACGAGCCGAAAGCAAAGACAGAAGGTTTCGCGAGACAAAAATGACATCCGCTGGTCGCTCCGTGTAGGTCAAGATCGCGCTTGTTGGCATATTTTGTTGCTCGAGACCTTGGCTACTCTCTGTGTCTAGGTTGTGCACACCGTCACCAGCCTAGTCTAACGTTTCTCGTCGTAGCCTCGTCCTGGCTCTCTCGACCTTGTGTAACTTCCTTTGGAAGCCTTGATCAACAATGGATTGCTCTAGGTCAATTAACCTTTGAAACTTCGCCGGGGGTCCTTGCGACTAATGAACCGTTAGGGTCAATCGTTTCGTTCGGTTATTTCGATCTTTACAGAGATTGCGTCGTAAACGTGACGACTGCTTTTTCTTTGGGGTTGTTAAGTGGTCTAGGTCAGTTTTACACGAGATTGATGACGTTAACCTCGATATTTCAGGCAAGTTTTATGAATTAGGGGAATTTGGATGTTTGCGAGTGAGGAGTTGGGTTGTGTGGAGATTTTGGGGATGTAAGTATTTGGAACTTTATGTTATTCGTGTTGTTGTATTTAGGGATTTTTCGGGTTGGGATTTTGGGGGTGCAGGGATTTTGTTGGGAGATTGGGGAATTGGGGGATTTGGGGATTTGGGGAATTTAGGGAATTTGGGGGATTTGGGAATATGGGGATTCGGGGATCTAGGGATTTGGGGGTTTAGGGATTTGGGGATCTAGGGATTTGGTGATCTAGAGATTTAGGGATCTAGGGCTTCTTGGATCTAGGAGTTCTTGGATCTAGGGATTCTTGGATCTAGGGATTCTTGGATTTAGGGATTCTTGGATCTAGGAGTTCTTGGATCTAGGGATTCTTGGATCTAGGAGTTCTTGGATTTAGGGATTCTTGGATCTAGGGATTCTTGGATTTAGGAGTTTTTGGATCTAGGGATTCGAGGATCTAGGAGTTCTTGGATCTAGGGATTCTTGGATCTAGGAGTTCTTGGATCTAGGGATTTTTGGATCTAGGAATTCTTGGATCTAGAGATTCTTGGATCTAGAGATTCTTGGATCTAGGGATTCTTCGATCTAGGAATTCTTGGATCTAGGGATTTGCGAATATAGAAATTTAGGAAAATAGAGATTAATGAATATAGAAATTTGAGGAAATAAAGATTTGGGGATATGAATATAAGAATCTCCGAAATTGAAATTGGGAGCTTCAACATTTAAGTATTCTGTAAATTCGAAGTTTGGTATCCCCATCAAAAGGAAGCCTACATACCCAAAAAATGTAATAATTATCCCCTTTCCCTTAATTAACGGAAGCTTAAGTCGCATCTGCATTAAGTTTCTTTATAACTTCAATAAGCAATAATGCCCTCGCCATTATCGCATTTGTTCAAACCATAGAAATTTGTCTTAAGTAATACTATCGCGGTTCTGAAAGGCCGGAGGTATTTTAAATACCCTATTATATAGCTCGTTCTGCATACAGTAATTTCCTTGTCTCTTGTGAAATATTCTTCCCAGTCACGACGTCTTAATGGTCCGAATTCATACACCATCTTAAACGTCATAAATCGTTCACCCTACTTTAGCTATTTCGCAAGTGAAAGTCCAGTTAACCGTTCACGGAATATCTCAGAAACACTGAATCCGTTCGGCTGAGAAGAATGCGAGTTTCGTCGGTGAAACCTGGGTCAGTCGAAAAATTTCGAATTCTCAAAACGTCAGCTCGAATGAACATTCTTTCACCGGTGTATTTATAAACGAAGACCTTAATCCGCTCACCAGTTGCACAATGCGAATAACGGCTAGATTTAGCACGTGTCGGTTCCTAGAAGCACAACAAGCATCTCCGCCGAGGCGAATGAAAATAATAGGGGACCTAAACAATGTAGAACTATTTGTCTTCGACACAATATATTGGTGTTAACAAGCAATTTAACGTGTTTACCGCGCGAAGGACCTGGACACACATAGGCCACGGGTCTGGCCACGAAACGCATTTATTTTCAATTAGCATGCTTTTCGGCTCCTTATCTTTGTGGACACGAACAACAGAGAACACGAAAGAGCTTCATTAGCAGGACGATGCTCGATAATGCTTCACATGGCCGTATTAACTGTGACTACTAATGGATTCTGTTTTTCAAACGTTACCTTATCGGCTACGCAAACACCGTGTTAACTCCCGGCATATGACTGCTTTAAACATGGACGCTATGGGAGTAAGCTGTATAGGAAAGTACTTCGATGATCTTCGTGTCAAGGTCATTACTTTGCTTGAATACTTTCTACGATACATGAAACTTTAGTTTTATTTACGGTATACATGTATATTTTACTAATATCAATTATTACATCGGTTTTTTGCCAAGAGATACGTAACGAGATGTGGAGTAATCATATTTGTGGAGTATGTATATTATATTTGTTCATGGAGGACGTAAAGTTGCATTCTTTACTAGTCAAGAGATTCGTTCACGGTTTAGTATAGTTAGCTGTTTTTGATAGTCAAAGATGACTGAAGATGAAGATGATGAAAATTCGACAACTGGTGAAGTTAGTTAACACTAAAACTACCAAACCGGTCAAATGACCGCTCCACAAGCTTCTTATTATAAGGAATACATTTTGCTAAAATACATTTCTTGAAATTAGAATTGATTTTCATCAAGATAAAGAATAAGTGTGTGTACTAATTTATGTTTTGTCGTTTGTTTATTTATTTTTTAATTTCATTTTTAATTTCAAATTAAGTAGACATTAGATGTCGGCAGGTTTAGTGTTAACTGGTTAGAAAGACTATCACATGTACGTAGAGAGTGATAGACCCAGTGCCTACCTAGTTACCAATACTATAGACCAGTTACAAATCCAAGTTTAAGTAACTGATTAGGAAGACTATCATCACATGAAGCACGTAAAGATCAACCCTAGTCCCTGCCTAGATACCAATGACATAGACCAGTTACAAAATCAAGCTTCACTGTATAACTAATTCGAAAGACTATCATCACATGGAGAAGGTAGAGAGTGATAGACCCAGTCCCTACCTAATTACCAATAATATAGATCAGTCACAAATCCAAGTTTGAGTAAGTAACTGATTAGGAAGACTATCATCACATGGAGAACGTAAAGATTAACCCTAATCCCTGCCTAGATATCAATGACATAGACCAGCTACAAAATCAAGTTTCACTGTATAACTAATTAGAAAGACTATCATCACATGGAGAAGGTAGAGAGTGATAGACCCAGTCTCTACCTAGTTACCAATACTATAGACCAGTTACAAATTCAAGTTTGAGTAAGTAACTGATTAGGAAGACTATCATCACATGGAGAACGTAGAGAATGATAGACCCAGTCCCTACCTAGTTACCAATGCTATAGACCAGTCACAAATCCAAGTTTGAGTAAGTAACTGATTAGGAAGACTATCATCACATGGAGCACGTAAAAATCAACCCTAATCCCTGCCTAGATACCAATGACATAGACCAGTTACAAAATCAAGCTTCACTGTATAACTAATTAGAAAGACTATCATCACATGGAGAACGTAGAGAGTGATAGACCCAGTCCCTACCTAGTTACCAATAATATAAATCAGTCACAAATCCAAGTTTGAGTAACTGATTAGGAAGGCTATCATCACATGGAGAACGTAGAGAGTGATAGACTCAGTCCCTACCTAATTTCCAATAATATAGATCAGTCACAAATGCAAGTTCCAGTGAATAACGCAGGATAATTCTAAAAGCGAATTTATCAAAAATATCTGAATGAAAGGGTCAGTGACAGAATTCGCTATCGGAAGATTGATCACAATCGGCGATTAACGCGTTAGTAATAAATGGGTCAAAAAGGGGTCAGAGGACGGCAGATAGATCGAAACAGGACATCTCGTCCTGGGGGATGGCTGCTGGGCGGGTTGCTAGGTACCGGAAAGGGGACTAGCTCGCATACACGGAACGTGCTACTGCACCTGACCCATATAAACGGCACGGTATTGATCGACCTAATTCCTCGCAAAGTCGGCCTCCGCCTCCTCTTCACCCGCACAGATTGCTGGTCGAAATTACGTAAGCTAACCTACTGACTCACTGCACCCGTTGCCGCAGCAAACTTTCAGTTATTACGAACTGTCCCTGTAATAGTCGCCTCCTCGCCTGTTGGACCTTCGTAAAAACCTCGAATTATTACTTTCACGCTTTATTCGGCGTTTACTGGAAACCGTGTGTACGCACGTCGTTACACCTGCGTCTTCGGTTCATAAGCAACGGTGCCGGTAATGGCATCCCCCCGGGATTCGAGCGATCACCGGCAAATGAGCACTTTGCAATTCTATGGACACGAAAATAACTCACTGCTACTCGATACAGGATCATTTGGATAATAGCTTTGCTGGCCGGAAAAAATCGATTGATTCTTAGCTGGAGCGATGATATTCACTTACCGAGATGAAACATGCATCTCGAGTATGCCCTTCAGGTACGGGTAATGTGTACTATCTCGGTTTAACTATAGACTTCTGGGCCTCTAAGTTGTTACCACTTCTTAGAAACGTTCTCACGAGGTGTTTGTCCCTGCAGAGTTAACCTAATCACCGAAAACGCGTTACAGCGTTAACCTAACCACCGACTTTAAGATCAAAGTATTTCACTTTCCACGACGAATCCAAAGGTCAAAAGTGTAGCGAGGTTGCATCAAAACGAAGCACGCTGTTCCAGTAATAATTGCCAAGTATGGAGCAGTCGGACGTTAAGGAGAAAACGAGGAGGTGTCACGATCCCGAAGAGGATCGTTTACGGTTTCGTTACGTGAGAAAAACCCGGTCTTGCTCAATTTACAAGCGAGTTGCAGCGATTGGCGAGCCCTCCTCGCGTGCACGCTTGCGTGTGAAAGGGCAAACCGAACGAAACCGAGCCTCGTTCCTTCGATGAAAGAGGAAGCTACGATGGCTCGGGTTATTCGTCTTCCACGCTTGAACAGCCGTTATTGTAGCTCGAATTTTTCTCCGCGAGACACCCATGCGTCATGGTGTTGCTTTCTTTTATGGATTGCCTGAGTGGAAGGAATTTATGATGATGACGTGGTAGGATGGATTGTTAGGGGAATCCTGATGCAGTATTTGGATGATTGTTCAAACGTTCAGAATGCGAGACTCAGCTTATTTGCAGATATTTCATCGTTTAACTTAATTGTATGAATAAAATTCTACCTTCTTTATGTACACCTCTTTTGGAGCATCCTCTAGAAGATACTGAAGATGAAGGGTTAAAGATGGAACAACATATGAGCACCTCTTTTAAGGCATACTATAGAAGATACTGAAGATGAAGGGTTAAAGATGGAACAACATACGAGCACCTCTTTTAAGACATCCTGTAGGAGATACTGAAGATGAGTGGTTGAAGATGGAGGAACATGTAAGTACCTCTTTTGGAGCATCCTGTAGAAGATACTTAAAGATGAATGGTTGAAGATGGAATAACATGTGAACACCTCTTTTAGGGCATCCTGTAGAAGGGACTGAAGATGGAGGAACATGTAAGAACTCCTTTTGGAGCATCATTTAGATGATACTGAAGATGAGTGATTGAAGATGGAACAACATGTGAACACCTCTTTTAGGGCATCCTGTAAGAGGGACTGAAGATGGAGGAACATGTGAGAACTCCTTTTGGAACATCATTTAGATGATACTAAAGATGGAAGAACATGTAAGCAACTCTTTTGAAGCATCCTGTAGAAGATACTTAAAGATGAATGGTTGCAGATGGAACAACATGTAAACACCTCTTTTAGGGCATCCTGTAGAAGGGACTGAAGATGGAGGAACATGTAAGTAACTCTTTTGGAGCATCCTGTAGAAGATGCTAAAAATAGAAGAACATGTAAGCAACTCTTTTAGAGATTCTGTAGAAGATGGTGAAGATGGAAGAACATGTAAGTACTCCATTTGGAGCATCCTATAGAAGATACTAAAGATGGATGGTTCAAGATGGAAAAACATGTGAGCACCTCTTTTAGGACATCCTGTATAGGATATTGAAGATATATAGTTAAAGATGGAAAACATGTAAGCACCCCTTTTGAGACATCCTGTAGAGGATACCTCAGATGAGTAGTTGAAGATGGAAGAACATGTGAGCTCCCCTTTTGAGACATCCTGTAGAGGATACCTCAGATGAATAATTAAAGATGCTAAAACATGTAATCACCCCTTTTGAAACATCCTGTAGAGGGTACCTCAGATGAATAATTGAAGATGGTAAAACATGTAATCACCCCTTTTGAGACCTCCTGTAGACGGTACCTCAGATGAATAATTGAAGATGGAGGAACATGTAAGCACCCCTTTTGAGGCATCCCATAGAAAATACCAAAGATGAATATAAAGATTCCATGAAGATGGAAGAAAGTGTAAGCACCCCTTTTGAACCATTTAGTAAAAGGTACCGAAGATTGAAGATGGAAAACGTAAGTACCCCTTTTGGTGCATCCTGTATAAAATACCGAATACGTTCAATCACACCACGACGTTCGCGGGGATCCTTGGCCGAACGCAAGGTCTCGTTAAGGCGGTAGCCGGACGCATATGCTTTCGTCATCGATACGGAGGATTCGAAAGGCATTCGATTTCTCTTCGGTGACCTTTCCTTTCACGTGGGGCAGGTCGTGCCATGGCCAGCTGCAGCCTTGGCCAAAAACACCGGCCGTCTACCTGCATAACTACGCCCCAAAGCGGCCACCGGACGTTGCACGTCACTATTATCCCTCCTTTCGCCCTTCTAGTCCTTTGTGAGAGGATCTTCGAGGGCCCGGTTCGTGCACGACTTTACCCAAGGAAGAAAAAAAGGAGAAGGGAAAAACGAAAAGTCGAGAGGAGGTCGTTGGCATCGGTCCGGTCATGGAACAGCCTTCTGTTACACCCTTCTCGGGAAATGAGAGAGAGGGACGGAAGGTTAGGACCGAAGAAAAGATTTTATACGAAAAGATAGGGATCTCGTAGGTGGGTAGAACGTGGATTCGAGGACCTCTTGAAGCCAACACGGAGTCCTTCGCTCCCTATTTCGGCTGTCACTGATTTCTACCATAGAAATGCTAATTCGTCAAGAATCTTTGGTAGATTCTTTTCTGGATTTTAAAAAATGTCTCTGGAAAGGTTTCTACTCATTGATATACATTGATTGAATAATATCTGCAGTGAAACTAGCGTTTGGTTTAGATACATTGTAACAGAGATCATTAAGAACGAGTTAATCTTTCAATTTCATCTGTATATCATTATCTAAACATCGATGCACGACAATTACCGATTCCGCTGCGATCATACGTTTGTTTTCCCTGGGAAAACGACATAGTTGGTAAAGAGATCGCACGGAAAAAAGTCGTTTGTGTGCGTCAAGTTGTAATGATACAATGATATACATTAACAGATTAAAAGATGAAAGCGAAAGATTAATACTGGGTTGAAGGAACGCTTATAATGGCGCCTTTAGATATCTTATTTTAAATTGCAGAAATTAATACTTAACGCGGGTCTATGGAAAATTAATGTGAATGAACTGTAAAGTTAGGAATTACAGAGTTAGGAATTACAAAATTAAGTGACATATAAATAAGGTTATGAACATGTTTTCTTAACTGAACTTTCAGTAACTGAATATCTCTCCATATCTGAGCGCGTAACTGAACATCTCTCCGTAACTGAGCGCGTAACTGAACATCTCTCCATAACTAAGCGTGTTTCCCTAACAAAATCACGTAGATCAAAGAATACCAAAGTGAAGCTTCCCTACCAATTCCACACTCTCTTAAGAAGTCAAAACGTGTCCTGTTAAATCGATCCGTCATTACAATTCCCTTTCTGAACTTCAAACCACGTACACCGTAATCGATCCTATTCGCTCCCCGTCATTTACCCGCATTTAATCTTACGAAAATCCGAATATAAAAGATGCACAGCAGATCATCGCACAATCGATAAAAGTTACGGTCGCGTAGGTGTCAACGTCGTTAAAGTTAATTCCATGACGCGGTAACTTTTCCTATTAAGCAAAAAAAACTTGCATATGGCACCCAAGGGTAAATTAATATTCATCGCCTTACACTGTGAACGAGTTTTTAACCCCACACCATCGGATCTCCGGCAAGAAAACAATTCACCGTTTATTGTCGAAGCTTTAAAAGCCTTGCCGGACACGACCCACACGAGATGCAGTCGAAGAGGATCAAGCTGTCCCATGGCACTCGTACCGAGCCATAAAAATGAAATTACCGCTTACGTTCCGAGTACGGACGGTTATTTCACAATTCCGGTCCTAAATCATAAACTCAGCGGCTACCCTCGACTACGAATGAAATGAACGGGTATCGAGTCGCTTTCGAGTCGTAACCCCGGCATTGATAAAATTCAATACTTCAATGAGTGCTATCGGAAGAAAGCTGCGGACATAAACAACGAGCTTAAGCAACGGAATTAGCGGAAAATTACTAGTGACGCAAAATGCGGTTGCCAGGGAAGATGTTTTAACCCCTTATTTTGACGAGTCGGACGCGCTTACGGTTCAAACATATCCTGCTTGAATATTTAATACATTTCAATTTAAAGTCATCTTCAAGTTCAAAGTCCCTTCAAAGTTCGAGTCTAATTATAATTTGTCAAAGACCGTTCGATAGAAAATAGCCACATTTTGACTTTCTTCAATGATTTCAACCCTTTGCGCTTCTTTGTTGCTGCTACGGAGACATGGTAAGACAAGCGAACTCCGTTGTCGCCGCTATGGAGACATGGTAAAATCAGCGAATAACTCAATGATAAAATAAATGAATAAACGTCCTGAAGTTGATGGTAGCACAGTAAAAAAATGACTCAGATGCTGCTAGCCCATAATAACAAATAACTCGGAGTTGCTGGTAGCCCATAACAACAAATGACTCAGAGTTGCTGAAAGTTATCGAAAATTGTCCGGAGTGCAAAGGGTTAACTATTGTAGTGAACAGTTATTTCTGACTAACACACCTGAGAAATTAATCGTACAAGGGGTTAATTGCGAACCAATAGTACGAGGCCCAGGTCGAACTTAAGAGGGAACAACCTCGGCAGTTAAATGCTCGTCTCACCCCGAGGAAAGGTCAAAGCACCGTCTCCGAGATCAGATAAATCGACGAGCCGGATCCTATGAAACGGTCCCCTAGCCGGTCAATCGCGACAGTTGTATCGGATTCCAGGATGTTCGTCGAGGGTGAGAGAGGAAAGCATTTGGCTGCGTGTGGTGGAAAGACGAGGGACAGGTGTCCGGCGAGGGTGCATTCACGGTCTAACGATCGGCAACCAGACGCCTTTTAACGCTCCCTCGTCGATGCAACGTGTGGGTGCGCCACAGCCTTTTTACCGGGCTCTGCGTCCAGATACCTTCGATTTTAGGCGAAATAGAGGCATACACGCTCACACGCTAACGTGTGCACGTGCAGGCTCACACGTGTCGATGGTAAATCCGGCGTGGAAAGGTCTACCGTGCGAGAGAATTTTCGAAGGGAGAGCAAAATCACTCTGTGGCGCGGTTGGGACACTCGAGGATTTATAAAATTCTCGGGCGAAATTTAGTTTGGGTTTTATTCTATGGAAATATGATTTTGGGGATGAATGAATTTTTAATCGAATTCGGGAGATTTTATGGTTCATGAATTTATAGTTTTGAACACGGCAAATGGGTCAAGTTATGCTGGATTTTTATTTTTGAGTATGAACAATAGATAATATAATATGATGTATTATATATCATGTTGAGTTTGTATTTTTGAATGTGTCCAGTAGGTCATGTAATATATTACAATATATTATGTCGAATTTTTATTTTTGAGTATGAACAATAGATGATATAATATGATGTATTATGTATCATGTTGAGTTTATGTTTTTATATATGTTCAATAGGACAAATTCAATTCTGTTGAATTTTTACTTTTAAGTGCGAACAATAGGTAATATAATATCATGTATCATATATCATGTTGAGTTTATGTTTTTATACATGTCCAATAGGTCAAATTCAATTATGTTGAATTTTTAATTCGAGCACGCACAATAAGTAATATAATATCATGTATCGTATATCATGTTGAGTTTATGTTTTTATATATGTCCAATAGGACAAATTCGACTATGTTGAATTTTTAATTTGAGCACGAACAATAGGTAATATAATATCATGTATCATATATCATGTTGAGTTTATGTTTAAATATATGTCCAATAGGTCAAATTCAATTATGTTGAATTTTTAATTTGAGCACGAACAATAGGTAATATAATATCATGTATCATATATCATGTTGAAATTATAGTTTTGAATATGTCTAAAAGATAATATATATTTTTCAATATAACCAACAAATAATATAATATGGCACATCATCGTACAGTACAATATATTATACATGTCCCAATTCACAATATGATACATGAACAGTATAACATGTTATTGCATTGGAACCACAATGCGTGGCCATATAGCATGTAAGAACTACAATATGAGGTGCTACTATGCGTACAAAAAGAGTTCAGAGGAATTGCAACGTGTGGCGATACTATGCGTAGGAATCATAATGTGTAGCGGTATATCACGGAAGAATTATAACACGTGGCAATACACCGTGTAAAAATTACGATGTGTGACGATGCATTGCGTAGGAATTACGTTCCATATCACGAAGTAATTATAAACTGGAGGAATTACAACACGTAGGAATTGCACATCGTTAAAATTACAATATGTAGAAATTGCAACTGACTGTACAACGTTTAGGAATTTTAACCAATAGAAATTGCGATCTGTGGCAATATAACATGTAGAAATTACGATATATGGTGATACAACTTGTTGAAGTTGCGATACATGGCAATGTAACGCATTGGAATAGCTATATGTGGCGATATAACGCGTAGGAATTGTAGTATGTGGCGATATATCAAGTGGGAATTGCGATGCGTGGCGGTACAGCGCGTAGGAATTGCAATGAGTGGCGATACAACGCGTGAGAATTGCAATGAATGGCAATATAACGCGTGGGAATTGCAATGAGTGACGATACGACGCGTAAGAATTGCAATGAATGGCAATATAACGCGTGGGAACTGTAATATGTGGCGATACAGCGCGTAGGAATTACGACGCGTAAGAAATGCAATACAACGCGTAGGAATTGCGATATGCGGCGATACAACGCGTAGGAATTGCAATATGTGGCAATACAACGCGTAGGAATTACGACGCGTAAGAATTGGAATGAATGGCAATATAACGCGTGGGAACTGCAATATGTGGCGATACAACGCGTAGGAATTACGACGCGTAAGAAATGCAATGAACTGCAATACAACGCGTAGGAATTGCGATATGTGGCGATGCAACGCGTAGGAATTGCAATATGTGGCGATACAACGCGTAAGAATTGCAATGAATGGCAATATAACGCGTGGGAACTGCAATAAGTGGCGATATAACAAGTAGGAATTCCAATGCGTTGCGATACAACGCTAGGAATTGCAACGCGTAAGAATTGCAATTAACTGCAATATAACGCGTGGAAACTGCGATATGTGGCAATATAACATGTAAGAATTACAATGCGTGGCGTTATAACGCGTAGGAATTACAACGCATAAGAATTGCAATATAACGCATCACAGGAATTATAACGTGTGGCCATATACTCCGAGGAAACTACAACTGGCAATATAGAATAACTATTTCAATTTCGCATCAATATATTTAGATCGCATTCCCATCATGATGTCAAGGTTTATAATAAACGCGTCTGTCGCCTATAAAAAGAGAATTCATTTTCTGTTGGACACTTTCGGGACTCACTGTATATCACTTTTACGATCGCTTTTGTTGAGCACCGAACGGGGCTTTGACTCGATTTGAGAACATATATATTTTTTTTAACGACCTTCATGTGGAAGCTCCGTGTGGTTTCTTTAGGGTTTTTACGAGGTCTCGTTAACGCTTTGCGGTTCACATTAGGCCCCGCTTCGGCTTAGTGCTTAGACATGATTTGTTTTCAAACAGATTCCACCTTTTACTGTCCCTTAATCCCTGATAAAGTTTATTAGAGAAACAGACTAATGGTTCAGATTTTTTTTTCACGATCAATAGCAGAATTTTATGGTAGCAGTCGATGTAGCTATTTGTAGCCACAAGTTAAATACAGACAATCGATTCTTTTGTGGATAAAAATATACCTTTCTGCGATTTCAACGTTATCGTTTCGGTATATCTTTTATGCTAAATTTTAGATCGATCTCTTTTAGATTTAAAACAGGGACTCACGATCGATCGATCCATCGATAACACTGTTAGGCTTCCAAGCTTCCAGCATTCTACTCGGGAATAGGAACTTCGGGATTTCTAGGAACTTTTGAAATGGGCTTCGGAATGCAGATTCGATATCTATTATAGAAGTTTTATGTCGATTATTTTCTTCGAATCTTATTTAACTTGCGTTAAATTTGCTTTTGAAGGAACGCAGGAACTTTTATAGAATTCTAGAAACTCGATGATCAAACCGTAGAACGTTTGTACTCTCATCTTGATCAAAAGAGATGCTCTTTTCTACAATGTTCATCTCATCGTCATTCATTTAAATCGCTAAACAAAAAGCTTTTAAATATTACACGAAATTTGAGAAAATAAAATTTGAATTAGAAATTTAACACCGAATTAGAAATGTTCTGGATCTGCCATTCAAGTGTCAATCTGTCAATCGTGATTTTCAGACATTCGAAGTGGATCTACTTTTCTTATAAGTCGAATATACGTGCATATACAAAGAAAAATATATAAGTACAAGTATGTATACAGATAAATAAAGTACAAAAAAAAAATATGTTTCTAACTTTAACAAATTACAATGGCTTTTTTAATATTCCATCAAGATTCATTTAGTGACATGTGAAGATCATGTGAACATATAAGTTGTAGGCATTGCATGCCTTAATCGCTGAGAATTGTCTCATGCGCACAAACGTCCACGGTTTTGATTATGGAGAATAATGTAATGTAAGGTAAAGACTTACCCAATCACGTGTGGGACGTCGATGGAGTGAGATGAGGCCCGTTTCCGATCTCCGGCCATATCGGCGAGCCTAGCGAAATCTGTATCCTGATCGGCCAACCGAGCACTTTTTCGTGACTCGAGCAACCTGACCTCGTCTATGCGTTTGGTCAGCCTCATCGTCTGCAACAGGATATATGTCCATGTTAAGATCGAATATCACACCCCGAAAATTCGGTTGCTTTAAGTTATCGGATGATCGACGTCCTGATAGCCTTTAAGGCAAGATCACCCTTTAAGAATTATGATGGAAGTCGGAATGTATCAAGTTTTAACTTCTATTGTTTTCATGGAGTAATAGTAGGTGACTAGTATTTTCTTCTGGTACTTTGTTAAATAATAATGGTTGACTTTGTTGGCTGGTACATTATTAACTAGTTAATACTGGTTGACTGGTACTTTGGCGACTGGTACTTTGATAAGTAATACTGGTTGACTAGTACTTTGTCAACTGGTACTTTGTTAACTAATAATGGTTGACTAGTACTTTGTTGGCTGGTACATTATTAACTAGTTAATACTGGTTGACTAGTACTTTGCCAACTGGTACTTTGTTAACTAATACTGGTTGACTAGTACTTTGTTGGCTGGTACATTATTAACTAGTTAATACTGATTGACTAGTACTTTGCCAACTGGTACTTTGTTAACTAATAATGGTTGACTAGTACTTTGTTGGCTGGTACATTATTAACTAGTTAATACTGATTGACTAGTACTTTGCCAACTGGTACTTTGTTAACTAATAATGGTTGACTAGTACTTTGTTGGCTGGTACATTATTAACTAGTTAATACTGGTTGACTACTACTTTGGCGACTGGTATTTTGATAAGTAACACTGGTTGACTAGTACTTTGCCAACTGGTACTTTGTTAACTAATACTAGTTGACTAGTACTTTGTTAACTGGTACATTATTAACTAGTTAATACTGATTGACTAGTACTTTGCCAACTGGTACTTTGTTAACTAATAATGGTTAACTAGTACTTTGTTGGCTGGTACATTATTAACTAGTTAATACTGATTGACTAGTACTTTGTCAACTGGTACTTTGTTAACTAGTTAATACTGGTTAACTAGTACTTTGGCGACTGGTACTTTGATAAGTAACACTGGTTGACTAGTCCATTGTTAACTAATACTAGTTAACTAATACTTTCTTAACCAGTACTAGTTTGTTTGATTTATATAAAACATGAGAGATCTTAAGTGAATGACCGGAGGCAACTGTCCCATTGGCCTAATTATACTGGTGTCGTGTGTTTGTACTTCGTTAACCTTTAATCTATGGCTTTTCGGCAGTTACGTCAGAGTTAATTATTACGAGGTCAATGTTGAGGTATAGAAAGTTGAAATTTGTGCTACATATCGAATGTAGTAATCTTTAATTGCACAGACTGTAATTGGTAAGAAAGCTAAAAGCTTTATCCTTGTGCTAAGATGATTTACACAAGATTTGGCACACCTATATTTTTACGTTCGTAACAGTAGTAGATTTGTCACATTCTTAGGTTTCTTTACATCTATAAATTTTTCACTTTTGTAGGTTTATCAGATTTGTAGGGTCGCCACATATGTAGGTTTGCCTCATATGTAGATTTGTCATATTTGTAGGTCTGTCACATTTATAAGTTTGTTATAGCTGCATGTTTGTTATATTTGTAAGTTTGTTACATTTGCAAGTCCGTCACGTTTGCATATTGCATTTATAGGTTTGCCACATTCGTAGGCTCGTCACATTTGTAGGCCGGTCACATTCATAGCTTCGTCATATTCATAGGTTCGTCACATTCGTAGGTCTGTCACATTTGGAGGGTCGTCACGTTTGTATATTTATTGCATTTGTAGGTTTGTCGCATTAAGAGATTATTCCACATTTGTCAGATTTATAGGTCCATCACATTTGTATATTTATTACATACATATATAGGTTCACATTTGTAGGTATATCACATATGCAGCTTCCTCTCATTTGCAAGTCTGTCACATTCGTAAGTTTGTCACATATGTGGGTTTGTTACATTCATACGTTCATCGCATCTACAAAGTCACATTCGTAAATTTGTCACATATGTGGGTTTGCTACATTCATACGTTTATCACATCTACAAAATCACATTCGTAAATTTGTCACATATGTAGATTTGTTACATTCATACGTTTATCACATCTACAAAGTCACATATGTAGGTTTGTCACATATGTAGGTTTGTCACATATGTAGGCTTGTTACATTTATACGTTCATCACATCTACAAAGTCACATATGTAGGTTTGTTACATTCATACGTTCATCACATCTACAAAGTCACATATGTAGATTTGTCACATATGTAGGTTTGTTACATTCATACGTTCATCACATCTACAAAGTCACATATGTAGGTTTGTCACATATGTAGGTTTGTTACATTCATACGTTCAACACATCTACAAATTCTTCACATTTATAAGTTTTTTTTACAATTCTAGTCATCACATGTGTAAATTAGTCATATGTGGACAGCAACGTGCGTCACCAGTTTGATTCAATGTTATAACCCTACCAACCGATCAGTTTTATCTGTCCTATAGTAGAACACGTACTCAAACTTATAAAATCATACAAGATGATTCACAAGAAATGTGCACTATAAAGTCAAAGTTCCCGTCCCAAAAAATAATCCTCATCTCGCGGGAGAAAGCGTGAAATTTTGAACAGGCTAAACTTTCCCCTGAATCAGCCGTATCGTTTAATTGCACGACCAGTGATTACTTCCTTGTAATTACAGTCGGTTCAGCAGTGGCATTCCTACGTCAGGAGCAAACACGTTTATCCGCGGACCGGTTGCGTCATTGTCTATTTAGAGCCAATACACGTTTAATCCAATATGTAGCAGGATGAACAATTAATTATACTTTTTTGACTTCGTTTTGAAACATCATACCCTTTTGTTCAGAAGTTTATTCAGAACGAATTATACTGAATTATTACCTTGGGATAAATTTTAATGTATAGTAATTAGGTAGTTTAATTGCATATCAACTCTTAGAGGATCTTGACCTTTGTCCAAATACTTCCTTCTTTCACAAAATTATCAAAATTAATTATAAAAAATTTTCTGCAGAACCATTCTCTAAACCTCTCACTTTACAATAAAACTACCAAACACGTGTTTGAATAATCACCAGCTATTTAGTTGCAAACGTAGGAAATGTCGGTAATCAGAGAGTCTAAAAAAGCGGACAAGTTACCGCGAATTCTTGTTTAAGGCGTTGAACAAAATGAAAACTCTATGGTCACTTTTAAAATCCAGCCCTATTGGTCCGCCACACCTGTTCGTAAAACGGAATGTTCGTGGAGCTCGTTCTAATCGAGTTTCATAGTTGGGAAACAAGTCAATTGATTACTATTAAAGAACATAATAACAGGTATACCGACAGTCGCGATTAACCCTGCTTGCGAACCAGATCGACGTTTTTCTTCGAGGGTGTAGAAGCTGAAAAGTGTTGGGTATTTGATGGATATCCTCGGTGGATACTTAACGATCAACTTTTTAGATCAGTATCATAGTTTCTTAGTATTTTGTGGAGTTGTAAAGAGTTTGCTTTCTTTTATTGGGTAATTTGGAATCTGAAGGTTTATAAGAAAACGTGGATAACCATGTGAACTTTAGATTAGTCTATGTAAAGTGAAAATGGCAATATAACAAGAGGCAACTATTACTTCATTGTACCTGTACATAGTACCTATATATAGGTTCCTAGGTACAATAGATACCCTATGCATTGGTACGACGAAGTAATAGTTGCCTCTCGTTATATTGCCATTTTCACCTTACGTAGACTAATCTAACGTTCATTGTACCTGTACATAGTATCTATATATAGGTTCCTAGGTATAATAGATACCTTATGTATAGGTACAACGAAGTAATAGTTGCCTCTCGTTATATTGCCATTTTCACCTTACGTAGACTAATCTAACGTTCATTGTACCTGTACATAGTATCTATATATAGGTTCCTAGGTACAATAGATACCTTATGTATAGGTACAACGAAGTAATAGTTGCCTCTTGTTATATTGCCGTTTTCACCTTACGTAGACTAATCTAACGTTCATTGTACCTGTACATAGTATCTATATATAGGTTCCTAGGTACAATAGATACCCTATGCATAGGTACAACGAAGTAATAGTTGCCTCTCGTTATATTGCCATTTTCACCTTACGTAGACTAATCTAACGTTCATTGTACCTATACATAGTATCTATATATAGGTTTCTAGGTATAAGAGATACCTTATGTATAGGTACAATGAAGTAATAGTTGCCTCTCGTTATATTGCCATTTTCACCTTACGTAGACTAATCTAACGTTCATTGTACCTATACATAGTACTTATATATAGGTTCCTAGGTATAATAGATACTTTATGTATAGATACAATGAAGTAATAGTTGCCTCTCGTTATATTGCTATCTTCACTTTTACAGGTTCCTACTGTACCTATGATCTTTTATACAGATTGCACTGAGTTATGCAAAGAATTATATGTGCAGGTTCATTGTACAGATACAATGAAGTAATAGTTGTCTCTCGCTATATTGCCATCTTCACTTTTACAGGTACCTACTGTACCTATGAGCTTTTATACAGACTGCACTAATTTATGCAAAGAATTGTATGTACAGGTTCATAGTACAGGTACAATGAAGTAATAGTTGTCTCTCGTTATATTGCCATCTTCACTTTTATAGGTACCTACTGTACCTATGAGCTTTTATGCAGATTGTACTAAGTTATGCAAAGAATTTGGGTTGGGTAAATAAATACGAAACAATGAATCGGAAATCTGTGAGGAAAAAAGATAACTTCCGTATGTATACGCGGTTCGCATCTCTTTAACTCGCGGCGTTGAACTCTGCAGGAGGAAACGATCAGAACCAACCAGGCAAACTGTTTACCCGTGGCAACATCGTCATTATATTCGCATTATCGTGCCTTTGACCGGGGACTTGCACCAGCACAAGTGCATCCGCTGTACAATTTCAACTGGCAGAAAAAGCGTTCTTCGAGTTCTCTCTGGTACTTTGCGAGCCACGTGCTCGAGTATCGAACATGTTCCCCGATTTATTCGCTGAAAACTAACGAGTCTCGAAATGTATCACCGCGATAAACTTTCGATATTTTACGTCCGAGGTATTTTCGTGTAACGCCGCTAATTTATCATAGAAGATACGCGGTTGCAATTATAGAAGGCATTTCTAATGGTTTTATTTTTATTATCCTTGAATGATAATTTAACTGCGCAGGAGTAGCGTTAGAGCTTCTTGCACTTTTCTTTTTATTAGCACTGGCATTCCTACCGTTTATTAAACTATTCAATTTACTGGCGCAGTGTATTATTTTCATCGATTGTGAACGGCGCACGCATTCATAATTGGAGAACACGCAGCAAACGCGCTCGCAGGTTTTATCAGGATCCCCGTGGCGATCCACGAAGATTTCCTCAGGGAATTCAACCACGGTTAAGCAATCGTTGCTTCGAGCAATAACGTAGCCCGATTTCCAGCCCGATCGGCTGTAACTTCGGCTTGAAATACGAAGGAATTCACGAGCACGAACGCCCACAGGAGGATATCGACGCTACATCTATTCAGATGATCGCGATCGTGGGCGACCGTCTTTTGGCATCCTACGAGACAGTTTCGTGCAAACAACGGAGATTCAGCAACTCCGGATAGTACGTTCGAGAGATGAATGAAACCAGTCTGCTTTATTAGCTCTGCTGGCGTCGTTACGCTCTGATGGATGTGGAGTTTTGGCAACTTGAGGATTTGCTCAGAATTTATGAATTTGGGGATTTGGGATTTCAAGACTTAAGTTGAGAATTTAGAAATTTTTGAATTTGGAGATTTTGGGGAATTTTGGAATTTTTAAATTTGGGTTTGTTGGACATGTGTGAATCTCAGGGGTTGCACATATGTGAATATGAGGAGATGCATGCATATGAATTTGAGGAATGCACATATGTGAGTCTGAGGATATGCACACATGTGAATTTGTAGAATTACACATGTGTGACCCTGAGGATTTGCATATATGTGAATCTGAGTTTTACATATATGACTTTGAGGAGGTGCTCATATGTAAATCTGAGAATTTGCACACATGTGAATTTGAAGAATTACACATATGTCAATCTGAGGATTTGCACATATGTGAATCTGAGGATTTTCACATATGTGAATCTGAGGATTTTCACATATGCGAATCTGAGGATTTTCACATATGTGAATCTGAGAAGTTGCACATATGTGAACCATACCATTTGCACTCATGTGAATCTTCGAATTTGCACACATGTAAATCTGAAGAGTTACACATATGTAAATCTCAGGACCTGCACACATGTAAACCAAAGGTCTTGCACATATATGTCATTTCAATATATAATATTTGACAACATTATATGCACAACTATTTAATCCTAAAAACAATAAAATATTAACAACACACATATATGTATATGTGTATCATTTAACACCTCCATACTCATCATGCAATGTAACACTTTAATTGTTTAAATTAATTCAAGCCAATGCAATAAAATTACATAGCTTTACTTTGTGCTTAAAGCTAAATTCCGAGGAAAAGATTTCTTTTCCAGCAAGTACTAATAAAACGTCTAAAAATATTTCCGGGGGATTCTTCAATTTCACCGAGACAAAGAGGATTGTTTTCTTCCGTGGAATTTATGTCACTCTATATAGAACACTTTCTGTCGCGCGTTAAACTCTGTTGAAAAAATATATCTTTTTACACAGATTTCTGTGGCGTGAAAGACTTTGCTGGTGACAAATAATTTACGCTCGATAAATTTATTTATTCCGGCCCGTTTTTTATATCAAACATCAAAGCATCGACAGGGTCGAAGTTTTTTTTGGAACTTTTCAAAAGGTTAATATTAAAATGTCAGCTCTTGATGGATGCCCCATGCGTTTGCTTTCTACAGGGGATAAAAGTGCCCTAATTCAATCGTCATATCCTGCAGAGGGTTAATTACCATTCTCCCCCATGCGCTCTTCAATTTTATGATTCATTGATCGATTCGGTAAATCAAAACAGAGTGGTTTCAATTTTTCACTCCCTGTTCGTCCACCGAGACAAATACAGGACTCTTCAAAAACAATCGAAGTATCAAATATTTTTTAGTTATGTAAATCTTTTCGAGTTACACATTCGACGTGTTTATTATAAATACATAACATGTGACACAAAATATTTGTAAGAAATATTTATAAGACACGACTGAAATTTTAACTAAGTTAAAACGAACACAATTGGAATAATTTTCAGACACCAAAGTATTTGTCTCATTTTAAAAAAAAATATTTATTGTTTCAATCCACGTTAATAATTTGATATAACAGTGTAACAGATTCTCTTTCTGAAGAATCAACGTTCGAATCGTTCATGGCACACTCGGTAACCAATATGCCACCGTGTATCGATTCTTCCCACACATCCTTCATTAACCTTTTGTCAGAAATAATATCATGTGTACCTGGAAAATTGACTTCTATCTGTCCACACGTGCAGCAGATACTTGGCCATCCAGGACAGCTATTATTGCTTTTCGCTGGCAAAATATTAATACCGGGTGCTTATACTTCGGAAGTCATTGGAAAGACGTTCGCACATTGAAACACGAGTTAACTTCTGACTTGTTAACAAAGTTTGAGTATTGAAGTACGAATTAAGTGGAGAATCGATGTGACTCAGGAATGTCTTCACAGGCTGATTTTTACGGTGCTCATATGCACATGATCATATGTGAATGATCATATGTACTTGATCATACGTAAATGATCATATGTGAATGTTCATATGTACTTGTTCATATGTGAATGTTCATATGTACATGATCATATACGAATGTTCATATGAGAATGATCATATGTAAATGATCATATGTGAATGTTCATATGTACATGATCATATGTGAATGATCCTATGTAAATGTTCATATGAGAATGATCATATGTGAATGATCATATGTGAATGGTCATATGTGAATGGTCACATGTATATGATCATATGTGAATGGTCCTATGTGAATGTTCATATACACATGGTCATATGAGAATGATCATAGGTATATGATCATATGTGAATGATCATATGTGAATGTTCATATGTACATGATCATATGTGAATGATCCTATGTAAATGTTCATATGAGAATGATCATATGTGAATGATCATATGTGAATGGTCACATGTATATGATCATATGTGAATGGTCCTATGTGAATGTTCATATACACATGGTCACATGAGAATGATCATAGGTATATGATCATATGTGAATGATCATATGTAAATGATCATATGTGAATGATCCTATGTGAATGTTCATATACACATGGTCATATGAGAATGATCATATGTATATGATCATATGTACATGAGCATATGTGAATGGGTATATGTACATGATCATATGTGAATGTTCATATATACATGGTCATATATATTTGATCATATTTAAATGGTCATATGTACTGGATCATATATGAATAATCACATGTACATGGTCATATGTAGTTAGTCATATGTGAAATTCATATTTACATGATCATATGTGAATATTCATATCTACATGATCATACGTGAATGTTCATATCTACATGGTCATATGTAATTATTTATATGAAGAACAAACCAAATGAACTTTTGCAGGCTCTCAACGTTCAGATAATGTACCAACAAATTAAAAAATAAAATTGAAAGAAGTATATGTTATACCGCTAAAAATGTTCATGATCATCCAGAACTTCTGTTAATACAAAATGCCGGTCTAATTCTGAATCGACCAATCGTTACCGTCCAGGTGAACGAAATGGATAGGTACTGCGGTGCTCTTATATAATTTTAATCCGTCGTTGAATGGCAACGGAACGAGGTAGGAATCACGCGCCACTGAATTCGGCATGTAAATACACCGGTAACGAATGTCATGCACGCCACAGTTCGCCGACCAGGCCGAATTCCCTGGCTACTCACGCACGCACAGAGACTACCGTTAGTTAATTCGATGAAGCCTTCAATTATGACCGAACGATAATAGCGTATGAATTACAAGCCATTGCGAGCACTCGCCGCGTCCATCCACGCAGACACCAGACGGAATGATAAGAGGAAGAAAAAAGATACCAAACTTCCTATGCAACGGATCTTCAAATAATTCTAGATGAACATGTTGCAAGCTTTAGGTGGTATTTTTGTTTTTGAAGAATTTTTTATGTTATTCGGTACATTATTTTATAGTATTTGTTATATTTATTATATGTGGATGCAGGGTATTAGGTATGTGGATGCAGAGTACTAGGTATTTGGATAAATTCTAATTTAGGTATGTGGATAGGTGTCGTTTTAGGTATATGAAGTAGGTATAGTAAATATGAAGTTGCAAGCTTTATATGGTATTTTTGTTTTCAAGGAATCTTTCACAGTATTCGGTACATTATTTTATAGTATAAGGTTTGTTATATTTATCATATGTGGACGCAGGGTATTAGGTATGTGGATGCAGAGTATTAGGTATGCGGATAAATTCTAGCTTAGGTATGTGGATAGGTTGTCGTTTCAGGTATATGGAGTAGGTATAGTAAATATGAAGTTGCAAGCTTTATATGGTATTTTTGTTTTCAAGGAATCTTTCACAGTATTCGGTACATTACAGTATTCGATATACAGTTTGTTATATTTATTATATGTGAATGCAAAGTATTAGACATGTGGATAAATTCTGAATAGCTGATAGGTTGTCATGTTAGGAGCAGGTATAAATAGGTCCATGAAAATATAAACGTTGCCCATATCTGTTCTTATTGAACACACCCTTTGTCTATTAATAGACCTTCCATCTTATGAACCCTTCACCTAGCTCCAAATTTGTATTTTCATACCTAAATATCCAGTCCTATATTCACGTATCTAAACATCTTTTGAGTTCACATTAAAAGAACTGAAAAAGTGAGTTCACATTGAAAGAACTGAAAGAGTCCACCTAAATATCTAAACTCACATAGATACAATTTGGATTGAACATCTACACTCACAGCAAAAACTACACGACACGTTTACAAGAGCATCTTGTATCAACAAAGTTGCAATTAACCTAGCAAAGCGTATAAGAAGTTTGCCGACAGCGGTGATGAATCACCTGACAACAAATAAACTCACACCGAAAATAATTCTTCGATTAACTTGCTTTAAACAAGCCAATCACCTGTTCTCTATTCGCGAACAAAGAAGACGAGAAAAAGGAACGACAAACCGCCGTATCAACGACCCAAGCCAATTCCCATCAACGAGGACCTCCGCGATCCATCATCCGTCATCCTCGCGAGTATTTTACTCGGTCCCTTTCAATTGATCCTTACCGGAGGGGACGATAGTCTGAATGCTTCTAAAACACCTAGCTTTCTGGCTTTATTAACTGCTGTGAAGATGATGGAGGTTTTGAGCGAGTTAGGATGTGTAGATGTTGTGGAGATATTTTGGGTTTGTGGAGGTTTGGAGATATGGGAATTTGAGGTTTTGATGAATTTGGGAGTTTAGGAATTTGGAGCTTTGAGGAGTTGGAACTTTAGAATTTTTGGCATTTTGTGAATTTGGAGTTTTAGAAGTTTGGGACTTTAGGAATTTGGGGCTTTGAGAGTTTGGAACTTTGTGGATTTGGGGTTTTATGAATTTGGAGTGTTAGAAGTTTGGAACTTTAGGAGTTTGGGGCTTTGAGAGTTTGGAACTCTAGGAATTTGGGGCTTTGAGAGTTTGGGGCTCTGAGAGTTTGGAACTCTAGGAATTTGGTACTCTGAGAGTTTGAAACTCTGTGGATTTGGGGTTTTATGAATTTGGAGTATTAGAAGTTTGGAACTCTAGGAGTTTGGGGCTTTGAGAGTTTGGAACTCTAGGAATTTGGGACTTTGAGAGTTTGGAACTCTAGGAATTTGGGGCTTTGAGAGTTTGGAACTTTGTGGATTTGGGGTTTTATGAATTTGGAGTGTTAGAAGTTTGGAACTCTAGGAGTTTGGGGCTTTGAGAGTTTGGAACTCTAGGAATTTGGGGCTTTGAGAGTTTGGGGCTCTGAGAGTTTGGAACTCTAGGAATTTGGTACTCTGAGAGTTTGAAACTCTGTGGATTTGGGGTTTTATGAATTTGGAGTATTAGAAGTTTGGAACTCTAGGAGTTTGGGGCTTTGAGAGTTTGGAACTCTAGGAATTTGGGGCTTTGAGAGTTTGGAACTCTAGGAATTTGGGACTTTGAGAGTTTGGAACTCTAGGAATTTGGGACTTTGAGAGTTTGGAACTCTAGGAATTTGGGGCTTTGAGAGTTTGGAACTTTGTGGATTTGGGATTTTATGAATTTGGGGTGTCAGAAGTTTGGAACTCTAGGAGTTTGGGGCTTTGAGAGTTTGGAACTCTAGGAATTTGGGGCTCTGAGAGTTTGGAACTTTAGCAATTCGGGGCTTTGAGAGTTCGGAACTCTGTGGATTTGGGGTTTTATGAATTTGGAGTTTTAGAAGTTTGGGACTTCAGGAATTTGGTACTCTGAGAATTTGGAACTTTGTGAATTTGGAGTGCTAGAAGTTTGGGACTTTACCAATTTGGGGCTCTGAGAATTTGAAACTTTGTGGAGTTCTAAGCACTTGTAACTTTACTATTTTAGGACTTCAAGAGGCTTTGAAATTTGTAAAATCTTGGAACCTTGAGATTCTCCTGGAACACTTTGCAATTTTACTCATACTTTGAAATGTCAATCTTAGAAGAATTTAAAATTGTAAAATTTTAGAACAATCACATTAGAATTTCAAAACTTAAAAACAGCATTACTTCATATATTTGTTATATGAAAAGCTGCGTATATTCTGAAGCACTAGACCTCTTCAATCTTCCAAATCACCTTTTGACCTTGCAACAAAGCACTGTAACCAAAGATATCACAAAAGTGTACCTTTTGCATAACCCATCTATGTACCTATCCACGTGTTAGAATTCCTATTCACACTTCGTCTCCAAAACTGTCACCCACATGCGCAGTTACTTCAACCATGGTTCTCAAAACTTTTAGCGCGCTCAATTACGAAATCCGTGATAACGTCTGCGGTTCACGCGGCACGGAACGTGCGTTCGGCCATCAAGGCCGACAGTCGACTGATTAAACATTAGGAAACCGACATCGAAACAAAAAAATCTCCATCGTAACGAGCTACGCGAGCCCAAGCTACTGTCGGATCTTCGCGAGCATGGTTGGTTTCGCTATCGGAAATCGATAAGGCTAACCGACCCGTCAGTTAGCCGGTCAGCCTGTTTTCCAGTTGAACTCTCTCACCTTCGCAACGCTTAAAGGCCGTCCAGAGGAAGGAAGACCGTTCAAAGGTCACTGGCTACGCTCGCTGAGGAACGATTAAGAGGTTATGTTCACATTTTCAAAATCGATTTTCAATTTTACGTTTATACGTCACTGAGGGTACGACGTGTATCGAAGTTCAATGAGGGTTCTGAAGTTCGTGGGGGTAATGAGTTGGATGTATTTCGAGAAGTTACAACTTTGGATGTTTAGTTTTGATAGCTGGTCTTGGGGAGAATAAAGGTGTAAGGATTTTCATTTTTTAAGCTGTTGATGTATCACTGTCTCGATATTAAGAGCCTTCAGAAGTACAGTTTGGTTATTTCTCCTGGGAATAATTCATTTGACTGGTTTTGGAGTGCTGGTCACATATGTCACATATGACATGAGGACCAAAATACATAAACGTTCAATTTTATTTTTTTAATATGTTCATGTATATCGTTATTTTAATATTAAGAACTCTCAAATGTTCATTTCACTTGCTTGTCCTATAAATAATTAACTTGACTGGTTTTGGAGTGCTGGTCACATATGTCACATATGACATGATGACAAGAATACATAAACGTTCAATTTTACTTTTTTAATATGTTTATGTATATCGTTATTTTAATATTAAGAGCTCTCAAATGTTCATTTCACTTGCTTGTCCTATAAATAATTAACTTGACTGATTTTAGACTACTGGTCACATATGTCACATATGACATGAGGACAAGAGTACATAAACTTTCAATTTTATTTTTTTAATATATTCATATATACCATTGCCTTAATATTAAGAACTCTCTAATGTTCATTTCACTTGCTTGTCCTATAAATAATTAACTTGACTGATTTTACACTGCTGGTCACATATGTCACATATGACATGAGGACAAGAGTACATAAACTTTCAATTTTATTTTTTTTATATGTTCATATATGTCATTGCCTTAATATTAAGAACTCTCTAATGTTCATTTCACTTGCTTTTCCTATAAATAATTAACTTGACTGATTTTGGAGTGCTGGTCACATATGTCACATATGACATGATGACAAGAATACATAAACTTTCAATTTTATTTTTTTAATATGTTCATATATGTCATTGCCTTAATATTAAGAACTCTCTAATGTTCATTTCACTTGCTTGTCCTATAAATAATTAACTTGACTAATTTTGGAGTGCTGGTCACATATGTCACATATGACATGAGGACAATAGTACATAAACCTTCAATTTTATTTTTTTTATATGTTCATATATGTCATTGCCTTAATATTAAGAACTCTCTAATGTTCATTTCACTTGCTTTTCCTATAAATAATTAACTTGACTGATTTTGGAGTGCTGGTCACATATGTCACATATGACATGAGGACAAGAATACATAAACCTTCAATTTTATTTTTTTTATATGTTCATATATACCATTGCCTTAATATTAAGAACTCTCTAATGTTCATTTCACTTGCTTTTCCTATAAACAATTAATCTAATTGATTTTGCAATATTGATCACATATGTCACATACGACATGATGACAAAAATACATAATCTTCCAGTCTTACTTTTTAGGATATTAATATACGTCATTGTCTAACATCAGCCCTTAAAAGTCCCTTTCATTTACTTCTCTAAATAATTAATTCAACCAAATCATCACCTGTCACATAAAACCAGACTTTGATTATCTCATAAAAGTCTTCAGTCAGTTCAGCCTCAATAGTCAACTTTCCAAAAAACTTCGCTCGAGATAAACATCAGCCAACTCACCGATAAAATTAGATCCAAAATATCTCGATCGATTCCTATCGAATCTATCAATCGATGTCCCTGGAAGAGTTATCTAACGATCGTTACGCAACGGTGTTTAAAAACGCAGAGCCCATAGCGTACACAGGTAGCCGAGGATCCTCCGGAATTCGGGGTGTTGGGACCCGCGTTCGTCGACCTCGAATCTTTCTCGAGCGGAAGAAAACGTGACGGGAAAGGAAGAAAGAAAAAGGATCGTCGGTAACCGGGGAAAATTCGACGGAGAGAGGGGAAGAAATTTGAAAGTGGACGGTGAAAGTGCGCTTGAGTGCAGCGCACGTGGCTCGCTGACCATGCCGACCTCCACCGTGTACTTCCTCCTACTTCTAGTCTTTTCCAATTTCCTCCTTTCCATCGTTTAACCCCAGTTACACCCACGTAAATACTGAGCCATGGCTGATTTATGGGTGTTCTTTGTAAATAGTTCATTTTTAATATGGTGCATCTTGACGAATGTGATATTCGTGATGAATGTGTGGATGATCATGAATATGTGTGTGGATCATCATGTGTGGTGCTGTAGATTCTGGTGGATTATTTGTAGAAGAATGAAGGTACTTTTGTGGAGACTGTATACTATGTTACAAATTAATAGGAGCAAGGTTTAACACTAAACCTACCAACGCCATAATGTGTACTCAATTCGAAATTAAAAATGAAGTTAAAAAATAGATAAACAAACTATAGAACATGAATTAGTACACATATTTAGTCTTTATCTTCATGTAAATCAATGCTGATTTCAAGAAATGTACTTCAACAAAATGTGTACCTTACGAGAACCTTGTGAAGCAGTCATTTGACTAGTTTGGTACTTTTAGTATTAATACTGGGTTCATATTTAATGTGATACTTTGAAATTAAGTATAAGGTTCAAGGATGAATATGTAAGGACGTAAATTAATATAGTCTATCTTGAAACAATTGAGACCAGGTTGTTCAAAAGTGGGGAAGAATTTACTTTCGTCGAGCGACGAGCAGAATTGTAGCTCGATGTCGATGGTGGGAGGTTGCGAAACGCAATAACGGGTGAAAGTGCATTTTGCTTCATTTCACAAGGTACACTCGCGCCGAATTGCTCGCCAGCGAAGAGTTTCGCCGCCTCGGGAGCGTGTTGCAACGACAAAACCTCATTGGGCAACGAAATTTTACTTATGCAACTGAACGCGATCAATTTTGTTTAGAGGTGTCGCTAAGGACCCGCATAATTCGAAGTCGGAATGCGTTCATGGACGGTGCCGCCATTTTTGTGGCCCGGCGCGAAATTTAAATTGTCTATACTGTATTTTAACTGAGAGAAAGATAGATATTGTATACACTTAAATAATAAATTTAATTATATTTAATAATGAATTTGTTTATAATTTTGTATATTGTAAGCAATAAATGTAAGTAACATTCATTTTAGGATGATGAGGTATTCAGTGTGTTTTTGTAAATGGAACAGGATTAGTGAAAATATGTTTTCATTCAGTAAAATTGTGAACAATTATTTATAATATATATGTGGGTATTAGAACATACTTAAAAAATGAATTTATTTATAATTTTGTATATTGTAAGCAATAAATGTAAGTAACATTCGTTTTAGGATGATGAGGTATTCAGTGTGTTTTTGTACATGGAACACATTTAGTGAAAACACGTTTTCGTTCAGTAAAATTGTGCAAAATAATTATTTACAATGCATATGAAGCTTCAAAGGGTACTTAGAACTATTGACTCTCTATAGAAATTTATAGAACATTAAATATAGAACATTAAATTTGTCATTAATTAAAAGAGAAGATTTTCTGAAAAATTTGCCATGTTACACATAAGAAAAATACAGTAAACGAAATATTTTGATACTACAATAAATATTTGGTAAAACAGAATAATTATACATTTGAATAACAGTATACGAATATTTGAAACAGATAAAAGTGTATAATCTATGCAATTAGCACCTTAGCATCAAACTGTGCAATTAGCAAATTAAATTTCGCGCCATTTCATTCGAAAATGGCGTAACTAACCTTGCCATTTTGGGGCTCTACTTGCAATCACCTGTGCACAGAATAATTTATGAACGATTTCTACACGAAATCTTTATTTTTTTACAAAGTAATTTCAGCTGAAAATATTACTGTTCGATAATTAATACCGGTTATTCATTAATAATTGCGGTAAATGAATTGGATAATGTTATCGATGATATTTTGCACGTAAAATCGAGGAAATAAAGAGAAGGAAAAAATAGCGAAATATGAATCATTCAGAGAAAATCGTCCTCAATCTACGTCAGTATACGAGGTGTTATTATGTTAATAAAAATTATCAACTTCGAGTGAGCAGGACGTGAACTGTTAGATTATGAGACTAGTATTACGTCAACGACAACTTATGCAAAACACAAGTCATCGAAACGCGGAGATAATTGTTCGTTTCAGATAAAAACAACGCGAACGAATTCTTTGTTTCACGTAAACACGTAGAAAAACATTTGATTTTCTGTGAAACTGTATTGCTTGTTCTATTACCAATTATTTCTCTTCCAACACTTTTAAATAAATTACTGAACGATGTTCTATTTTTGTTCCGTACAAATTTTCCAGTGATCTTCAGTGATAACGTAATACTATCTTATTAATCAGCATCGCAAATAATATATTAACGAAACATGGAATTAATGGACCGTTCAATCAAATAGATAAAAACATCAAGGATAAAAATATACAATTTTATATGGTAATATTTAATATCAATATTCGAGCAGAAACTCGTTACCATGTTAATACTTTCACCCGGCAAGGAATATATGAATAAAAGATGAACAATTTTATGCGACGAGCATTGGTTCTTTTTTTCTGAAATCATTATGCTTGTTGGTACTCTCTTAAAGTGAAATTAACATCTCCTCTATCGCGATGCAAAATATCACCCTTGAATAACCAGCTGAATATTTCAACAAACGACCAGCGAACTATGATACAATTAGTTACATCAATATTTATGGAAAATACTCGCAGTCAAGACTCAGTGTCAAGTGCAAAAATGATCAATACGTTAAGTAGTTCTATGACGTACGAAAATGCATCCGTTAAGTAGTTCTGTGACATAGGAAATACATCCATGTATTTTTTCGTGACAAATAATTGCTGTTTGATTCAGAAAATTATTGTCGATTTGCACTAACTATTGTATGAGGTATTGCGTAACGACTCTATTGATTAAAATGTTAGTCGATGTAGAATTGTTTAATGATCATTTGCCTTTAAAATGTTAATTTATCGATGTTCAAAGGATCGTATCTAAATTACGCTTGCTAGACTTTCAAGTTTTGAAAGCCAACTGGACTCAGGCAGGGTTTTAAGAATATTGGATTAAGTGGAATTTTGTTGAGAGTTATGGTAGATTCATCTGGTGGAGTTGGGTCGAATTGTGTTGTGGAGTCTATCAAGTCGAAGTGAATCGCTTTGAGTTGGGTTCAGTCGAATTGAATCACTTGGATTTGGATTAGGTTGAATTAAATCATGTTGAATAGGGTTGGAACGATTTGAACCACATTCAGGTGGATTGACCCTAATTGGGTTGGGCTGAGTTACGATGCATCGAATTGGGTTTGGTCGAATTCAATAGCATTCGGTTGGATTCATTCGAGTTGGGTTGGACCGAATTCTGTCGCATCGAATTGGGTTGCGCCGAGTTCAATTACGTCGAATTCTATCGTGTCGAATTGGGTTGTGTCAAATTCTATCGCATCAAATTTGAATCATACCGAATTGGATTGTGTTGAATTCTATCGCATCAAATTTGAATCGTACCGTATTGGATTGTGTCGAATTCTATCGCATCAAATTTGAATCGTACCGAATTGGGTTGCATCGAATTTGAATCATATCGAATTGGGTTGCGCTGAATTTGAATCGTACCGAATTGGGTTGCATCGAATTTGAATCTTACCGAATTGGGTTGCGCCGAAATTGAATCGTACCGAATTGAATCATATCGAATTGGGATGTGTCGAACTCTATCGCATCAAATTTGAATCGTACCGAATTGGGTTGTATCGAATTCTATCGCATGAAATTTGAATCGTACCGAATTGGGTTGCACCGAATTTGAATCATATCGAATTGGGTTGCGCTGAATTTGAATCGCACCGAATTTGAATAGTACCGAATTGGGTTGCGCCGAAATTGAAACGTACCGAATTGAATCATATCGAATTGGGTTGCACCGAATTTGAAGCGTACCGAATTGGGTTGCGCCGAATTCTATCGCACCGAATTGAGTCATATCGAATTGGGTTGCACCGAGTTCCATCGCGTTGAATTCTATCGCACCGAATTGGGTTGCGCCGAGTTCAATTGCGTTGAATTCTATCGCACTGAATTGAATCGTATCGAATTGTGTTGCACCGAGTTTAATCGCGTTGAATTCTATCGCACCGAATTGGATTGCGTGGAATTCTATCATAACGAATTGAATCATATCGAATTACATTCATCCAAATTCAATCTTGTCCAACTCAATCGTATCAAATTTCCATACACCGAATTCAATCTCATTCCATTGAACTATATCGAATTTCTTTAAACTAAATTCAATCCCGTCAAACTGAATTATCTCGAATTGACGTACATCGAACTCAATCTCATGAAATTGAACCATTTCAAATTTCATTAATCCAAATTCAATCTCCTCGAATTACCTCCTCGACTCATATCAAATTAAATTTCTCCGAATACAATCTTGTATTGAATCCTCTATTCAAGCTTCTACAACCAACCTAACGTAACCTAACCTAACCTAACTCAACCAAACAACCTAACCTAACCAAATGTACAAGTACCGTATCCTCATATCTAATACCAAAAGTACTATAATACCAACAAGTACTACAAATTTCACTATGTCTAACTATAAATTTCCCTTGTCGTATATTTCACTTTCCAATAACCATCCACTATTTCAACGAAACTATTCCCCAACGAAAATATTCATAAACGCAGCCATTACAGTAGCTATATGCACGATAAGGCGTCCACATCGCAATATCGCAAATCCGCGAAACCTTTCGCAATCGTCAATGTTGCGCACAAGCGTGCATACCAAAATGCTTTTATCGATCTGTGGAATTCGCAATCGGTCGATTCGTCGCCCGCGGACACCTGTGCTTGCACGGTCACGTTTTCTTTTCCCGTATTTTCTGTCGCCACCCGTCCCTTTTTCGTACGTTAATCGCGAAAGTATGCGAGGTGGCGCGAAAACGTTCGCAAAAGCGATTCGGCCAAGGACTTTCCGGGTTTGTCCATATTTCGCAGTGGCTGGAATGGCCTCGGGAAACAGGAAAGGAAGGCCGCATTCCATCAAACAATGATAACTGTAAACTCGCTGGCGACGAATCAGCGATTCACCATAATTTAATTATGGGACTTGGATGCTTTTTCCTGTTGCCAAAACTAAATGTTGCTTTTTGTGAGGATAACATATGTGAACATTTTTTTGAGAGGAGGTTACAAATGATTTACTTACATGAATATCAATATTTCAATTTTTCCAAATGATACTTCTTTAACTCTTTATTTAGTGTCTAATATAACTGTGCAAGTATTTTGTCAGATTTTACATGAATATAATAGTGGAAATATTTAATGATATTCAACAACAATACAGTTATATGTTTGATATAATTAGTCAGAAATAAATCCAATCAAATGTTCAACAGGTTCAATGTAACATTCAATATGTTCAATTATATGATAATAAAATAATGTAACATATATAGTATAATATCTATATACATATGTACATATATGCACACATACACATACATATGTATATGTTCATGCATATATCTATGCAAGTGTAACATTTAATACAGTAAATTTTATAATAATAAAATACATGTAACATGTATAGTATAATATCTACATACATATGTATATGTATATGTACACACATATGCATACATATGCATATGTACATATATGTATCTATACAAATGTAACATTCAGTACAATCAATTCTATAATAATAAAGTACATGTAACATGTATAGTATAATACCTACACATATGTATATGTACATATGTATACATACACACATATGCATACATATGCACACATATGTACATGTACATATGTATATCTATACAAATGTAACGTTCAATACAATCAATTCTGTAATAATAAAGTACATGTAACATGTATAGTATAACACCTACACATATGCATATGTACATATGTATACATACACACATATGCATACATGTGCACACATATGTACATGTACATATGTATATCTATACAAATGTAACATTCATTACAATCAATTCTATAATAATAAACTACATGTTACATGTATAGTATAATACCTACACATATGCATATGTACATATGTATACATACACACATATGCATACATGTGCACATATATGTACATGTACATATGTATATCTATACAAATGTAACATTCAGTACAATCAATTCTATAATAATAAATTACATGCAACACGTACAATACAATATCTACACATGTACATATGTACACATATGCATACATATCTGCATATGACTTTACGAATAAGTAACCAGAATTGCATGAAAATAATTAAAGAATCATAAAGTTGTATGAAAGAAAAAGCCTTTATCTGACAAGATGATTCACACGATGTCTGAAATATTTAATCAACAGAAAATTGATGAAAGAGCCCACGCGATTTGCGAGGCTCCGCGTGGGCGATGTTATGTGTTTTCTAACGCGCTGCTTGGAGCGGTAGCCGTCAGAAATGATTATCGATCCCCAGGAATTCACGTCGATAGAAGCGACTGGCATGAATTGGTAGGTGCAACCGGCTCGTGTCACCATTGTCTTGCGCTATAGTCACCGCTGTTATTCATAATCGTGCATAGTTCGAACACCTGCGCGAACAGCGAAAGGTCGACATAAAACCGGTGCAGACCTATTCTGACCGGCACAAAATCCACTGAAAATGATTTTTAACCCAGTACCATACAATTTCTCTTTGTGACTAGCTACGCCATTACTCATGCGCTGAACTACTTGCTGAATGCTACGGATATCTTGCACAAAGCTTCTTGCGATAGATACACGGTACGTAAATATGGTTCCTTGTTAAGTAAGAGTACTGGTTTCTCTTTTTCAATCAACTTCATAAATTTGATGAAGTTTTATGAAGTTCATAAATTTTCAAGTTTTAAAAATCTTCAATTCTTAGATTTTATAAGTTAGAAGAGTGTCACATTTATACATTTGTCGGATGTGGACATTTATAAATTTATTTTTAGTATCCGAATTTCTAAGTTTAGTTTCGAACTTCGAAACTCTTGAATGTTTAAGTTTCGGTATCCTTAAGTATGTAGGCACTTAAATCCTCAAACTTCCGAGTCACCGAATAACTATCTATCTAAACTACCTACGTTTCGAACTTGGCAAATCGTCAGATCTGCCAATTGCCAACCTTCCATGTCACTGAATATTTCAATTTTTAACCAAGTCACTGAATCTCCAAATGCCCAAGTCCAAACCCAAATTTTCCACCTTCCAAATCATCAAATCTTCAAACTCCAACTCCTCCAAATCCCCAAATTTCCAAATTTCCCTTTCAACCCCCCCAAATCCCCAAATCCCCAAGTACCCAAACACCCAAATCCTCATCCATCCAAACCCAAATTTTCCACCTTCCAAATCATCAAATCTCCAAATTCCCACTCCTCCAAATCCCCAAATTTCCAAATTTCCCTTTCAAACCCCCCAAATCTCTAAATCCTCAGCTACCCAAACACCCAAGTCCTCATCCATCCAAACACAAATTTTCCACCTTGCAAATCATCAAATCTCCAAACTCCCACTCCTCCAAATCCCCAAATTTCCAAATTTCCCTTTCAAACCCCCCAAATCTTCAAATCCCCAAATCCTCAGCTACCCAAACACCCAAGTCCTCATCCATCCAAACCCAAATTTTCCACCTTCCAAATCATCAAATCTCCAAACTCCCACTCCTCCAAATCCCCAAATTTCCAAATTTCCCTTTCAAACCCCCCAAATCTCCAAGTCCTCAAGTACCCAAATCCTCAGCTACCCAAACACCCGAATCCTCATCCGTCCAAGCCCAAATTTTCCACCTTCCAAATCATCAAATCTTCCAAATCTCATATGTGTCTCATAATCAGCATTTGATCCATGAACATCATCATCAGCCTTCACATGAACACGTCACCTTTGATGTATCTTTCTCTGTGACTTCTTCATGCATCCTCCTTTGACGCTGCTAACATACTCCTTCTATAACTTGCTAATTTTATAACTTGTTTTATAACTTGTCCATATTAAATTAAAAAGCGATCATCACATTCATAACTTGACATCAGAGTACCATACACTCAACGTCCACAAAAAAATGAGTAAAGACCTAAGACACCTTACTTGCACCGATCGTTATGCTAAATCCAATTCGTCGAAAAAATGCGCAGGTTAGCATTTCAGGGTTAAGCCCGACAATAAGTGACACATAACTAACAAGATTTGCAGAGAATCTCATTGAGCAGCCGTTCTTCGAGGACGCAAGACACTGTCGTTTGTCTTCCTTTCGTATCCTCCGTTCTCGTTAAAAATTTTCATTTTTCAACACCTTTTCACTCGGATGTTTATGGTTCCGTGTATCGTTAACGGAACCCGGGTAGCAACAGGCGTTCAAGCTACTTTTTTCACCGTAAACAGTGAAATATACGTTAAGTAGCTTGGTGCTAAGCTGGCCCTCGAGTGAATTTTACGGGTCCCGTTATGCGGACCGAATCTCGGCGCATTCTTCGATCGAGGTCATGGCTCTGCGAACGTGGCCAGTATCTTGGAGCTGTTCTCCGGGTTATTCCGTGTCTGATCGACCGGATCGGTTAATCAAACCGTCTCTAAACAGTGCTAGTTTAGGCTCCAAAGAGTACGAGTGTTTTTAGATTATCGGATTTAATGTTTTACTGTTAGGAATTATTTGTGGTACGAGATTTGGGTGGGTGATTAGATGGGAGAAAGTTTAGGACATTTGGGAATTTGGGTAGGTGATGATTTGGGGATTTGAAGATTTGGGGGTTTGAAAAGGAAATTTGGAGATATGGGGATTTGGAGGAGTGGGAGTTTTTAATTTACAATGGACAAGTTATAAAACTTGCAAGTTATAGAGGAGGTATGGTGGCAGAGACAAATGATGATGTATGAAGAAGTCACAAATGTGAACATATCAAAGGTGACCGAATTCCAACGCAGCGAATTCCTACTCCACGAATTCCGGCGTCCTGAATTCCAACGCACCGAACTCCGACGTCCCGAATTCCAACGCACCGAATTCTAACGCACTGAATTTCAACGCACCGAATTCCAACGCATCGAATTCCTTCGACCCGAATTCCTACGTCCCGAATTCCTACGTCCCGAATTCCTACGTCCCGAATTCCAACGCACCGAATTTCCACGCGCTGAATTTCTACTCGTGGAATTCCTACGCTTGGAATTCCTACGTTCCGAATTCCACTGCACCGAATTTCCACGCGTGGAATTCCTACGCGTGGAATTCCTACGCTTGGAACTCCTACGCTTGGAATTCCAACGCACCGAACTCCAACGCTCCGAATTTCCACGCGTTGAATTTCTACGCGTGGAATTGCTACGCTTGGAATTTCTACGTCCCGAATTCCAACGCACCGAATTTCCACGCGTTGAATTTCTACGCGTGGAATTTCTACGCTTGGAATTTCTATGCTTGGAACTCCTACGCTTGGAATTCCAACGCACCGAACTCCAACGCTCCGAATTTCCACGCGTTGAATTTCTACGCGTGGAATTGCTACGCTTGGAATTTCTACGTCCCGAATTCCAACGCACCGAATTTCCACGCGTTGAATTTCTACGCGTGGAATTTCTACGCTTGGAATTTCTATGCTTGGAACTCCTACGCTTGGAATTCCAACGCACCGAACTCCAACGCTCCGAATTTCCACGCGTTGAATTTCTACGCGTGGAATTGCTACGCTTGGAATTTCTACGTCCCGAATTCCAACGCACCGAATTTCCACGCGTTGAATTTCTACGCGTGGAATTCCTACGCTTGGAATTTCGACACTTGGAATTCCAACGCACCGAACTCCAACGCTCCGAATTCCAACGTCCCAAATTCCAACGTTCCGAATTCCAACGCACCGAATTCCAACGCTCCAAATTCCTACGACCCGAATTCCAACGTTCCTATTTCCAACGCACCGAATTCCAACGTCCCGAATTCCAACACCCCGAATTCCAACGTCTCAAATTTCTACGTCCCGAATTCTCAGGTGACAGGTGATGGTTTATGATGATCCCAGACGATGTTTGCACTTTTCAATATACAATTGACAAATATATTACAATTGTAAGTATATTAATAGCATCAAATGATGATGTCTGAAAAAGTCACAGACAAAGCTACCTCAAATATAACACCCTAATGTATTTATCAATGTTTTCAAACGACTTCTATGGAACAACCATTGACGACATGATACATCTCTTTTTATAAATTTACAAATATTCCGAAGGTTTTTAATACACAATTAAGAAGTTATAAAACTAGCCATTTCTAAGTACGCCACAATCGTCAAATGATGACACCACAAAAAGTCACAAAGCCACATCAAAGGTGACACCTCAACGCGAGGATTGATGATGTATCCAAATGATCCGTGAAAAATTCTTCCGGGCACCGAATGACTAATTCGATCCATCATTATCAGAATGACTAACAGAAAGCGTTAACTCAGTCGCGAAGATAATCCACGTTCTAGAAATTGTCTTCCTTGCAAAATATATCTCGGGGGTTGACCAACGGAGTGAGTCAGTGAAAAATTGGAACAGCCTGTTATCCCAGTGGCTGAATACGTTTCGCAAGATCCGGGAATGCCTGGCGGATAATTTATCAGTGACGTCAGTTTGGACACCTTCGGAGAATTTCTGACGAAAGTTTGAGAATGATCGATCGTAATTGACTTCGATTTCTTGAGGTATTGAGGGTGTAACCTGGTGAGGTCAGGTGCAACAGGTTTTGGATTTATATTTGGATTTGGTGTTTCGAGGAATTTTTTTGTTTATAGAACCAGATAATAGTGTGATATTGGTCATGTAGATACGATACAGATATCGTGTTTAAGTCTACATTTTGAAACAGTTGATTCTCCTAATTCATTGTGGCTAACGAATGTTCATTTTCACCTGACAGTCTGAATTTTGTTCAAGCTAATTAACTTCACTAATACAGGTTCTGCATGAACTGAGGTTACGAGTATTTTGATATAACAAAATTGCAAAGTTGCAAGATTGAAAAAAGAAAGAAAATTTTTGTTTAAATTAAGACTTAACCTACCTTCATAATTTCTTCACCTTCATCAACAGAACATAGTGACCTAACTTTATTATTCATCCCTACATTAATTCTTCAAATTACATAAATAACATTTTTACTCTCAAGTAAAAATTTATGAACAATTATGGATTTGTTCCTCGGTTCAGTAATATCAAACTTGCAAAAGGTTTCTGATCCTCGGAGGTTGTAATTCCTAAGGAAAAATGGCGATCGCCAGAAAAACAGGATCGTTCGCAGATCTATCGATAAGCATTTGCATCACAGAAGCAAATCATTATGATGAATTATATGGCGAAGCGTTAGAAAAACAAGCGTTACATCATACGAGGAAGACTCTCGGGTTATTTTTGCGTCTCGGACGCATGCCGTTTCTGCACGGTGACGCGATGCAATTCTTTTTGCAGTCTGGATGTGAATTTTGGACCTGTGGTATGAGAAAGGATCTTTTAATGCGACTTCGAATAACTTGTTTCTGTCTAATTTGTGAAATGCTTTTATGAAAAAAATTTGCAGACTGATGCAAACCTGAGACCAAAAATATTTAAGCTTTAATTAAATTGTAATTTGTTTTGATTTTGTACACATAAAATTTGTATTAAGTTTGTAATAATTTGGGCTAATTTGGTTTAAGTTTAAGTACGCACCGAATTTTCACATTTCGAATTCCAGCGCACCGAATTCCTACGACCCGAATTCCAACGCACTGAATTCCAACGCACTGAATTCCTACGCACCGAATTCCAACGTACCGAATTTCAACGCACCGATGTCCAACGCATCGAATTCCTACGTCCCGAATTCCAACGCATCGAATTCCAACGCACCGAATTCCAACGCACCGAATTACTACGCATCGAATTCTAACGCACCGAATTCCAACGCATCGAATTCCAACGCACCGAATTCCGACGCCCCGAATTCTTATGTCCCGAATTCCAACGCACCGAATTCCAACGCACCGAATTCCAACGCACCGAATTCCAACGTACCGAATTTCAACGCACCGATGTCCAACGCATCGAATTCCTACGTCCCGAATTCCAACGCATCGAATTCCAACGCACCGAATTCCAACGCACCGAATTCCAACGCACCGAATTACTACGCATCGAATTCTTATGTCCCGAATTCCAACGCACCGAATTCCAACGCACCGAATTCCAACGCACCGAATTCCAACGCATCGAATTCCAACGCACCGAATTCCGACGCCCTGAATTCTTATGTCCCGAATTCCAACGCATCGAATTCCAACGCATCGAATTCCAACGCATCGAATTCCAACGCATCGAATTCCAACGCACCGATTTCCAACGCACCGATTTCCAACGCATCGAATTCCAACGCACCGAATTCCAATGCCCCAAATTCCAACGCACCGCATTCCAACGCCCCGAATTCCTACGTCCCGAATTCCAACGCATCGAAGTCCAACGCACCGAATTCCAACGCACCGAATTCCTACTTTCCGAATTCCAACCCACCAAATTCCAACGCACCGAATTCCTACGCACCGAATTCCTACTTTCCGAATTCCAACCCACCAAATTCCAACGCACCGAATTCCTACGACCCGAATTCCTACCTTCCATATTTAATTTGTGTTGATTTGAACAGAACTTTATAAAGTTTGTATTACGCAAAGGTGTTAATAGTTAGAAATCGAAAGTGTGGAACATGACCTCCGTAATGGCGGTCGTGAAAAAAATTACGAGCTGATGATTCAGTTCATCCTTCACGCGCGTACCTTGTCTCCAATGACAGCTCCTTTTCCATAAGATAACTCACGCTCCGTTTTGGAACTGCATATCCATTTTTCATTGTATTCTATCAACGTCTCATTCGGTAACAATTCCATCGAATAAAAATGTTTCTTTGATTCTCGTCAGTCGATTTTGAAATTTTAGAAAGATAGCGCATAGAGATAAATATATAATGAGTATATATGTACTTAGTATTTCGTGCTTTATTCGATATTAATCAAGATTAACCACGTAATAAGATAGATATTTTCAAAGGCCTTTGTTCTAGAACATAATAACAAAAAAAAGAGGAAGTGATTGTTCTGTAATCGAAGATGTTGAACATTCTTTGTTCCTACCGTTATCTCCGGAGATAAAGAATACAATAAGACGCTGTAAACCTTCAATGTGGACTTATGAAAAACCTTATTGCATCGGACAGCTTTGAATTTTTCTACTCGGGCAACTTTGAATTTACACGAAACTGCGAAAATTGGAAATAAATCCGTTAAGTGATGCTTGAAAATATTTGCACCATGTGCACATACATACGTTTTGTACACTTCTATGCTTCACTTTAAATTAGAACCAAAAAATAATTTTTCAGCTCGCTTCTACAAGATAAACTTAAAAACTCAAGTTTGCAAGTTTCTAAATTTCTTTGTGTTATATTTAGGTCGCAGTATGTAGGACCAAGTCACATGTAAGACCACTGTCAGTGGTTATTTTGTTACTATAAATTACCTCGTGTCACATTGTCATGGGTTGTATCATCAGCCATGAGGACGCAATGCATTAAATCATCAGAAGTAGAATTGTCGTATATTAGATTGTCATGTATAATATTATATGTAGTATCCACCAGTTGAGGTATTACCATGTGTTGTAACTATTACTTATAGTATTATTACGTGTGAGATCAACCACGTGTTGGGTCATCATATGTGAGATCCTCCACATGAAGCATTGGATTAATATATGCGAGGTCCTCCACGCGTGGGATCATCCACCACATGACGTGTTACCACGCGTAGTAACCATTACTTATAGTACTATCACGCGTAGGATCACTATACATGAGATCAACCACGCATTGGGTCACCACATATGGGATCACCACGCATTGGATCATCACATGTGAGGTCCTCCACGCGTGGGATCCACCACATGAAGCGTTACCACGCGTAGTAACCATCACTTATAGTACTACAACGCGTCGGATCACCACGCATTGGGTCACCACATATGGGATCACTACGCATTGGATCATCATATGTGAGGTCCTCCACGCGTGGGATCCACCACATGAAGAGTTACCACGCGTAGTAACCATCACTTATAGTACTATCACGCGTAGGATCACTATACATGAGATCAACCACGCATTGGGTCACCACATATGGGATCACCACGCATGGGATCACCACATATGGGATCACCACGCATTGGATCATCATATGTGAGGTCCTCCACGCGTGGGATTCACCACATGAAGAGTTACCACGCGTAGTAACTATCACTTATAGTACTACAACGCGTCGGATCACCACGCATTGGATCACCACGTACTAGATCACCACGCATTGGATCATCATATGTGAGGTCCTCCACGCGTGGGATCCACCACATAAAGTGTTACCACGCGTAGTAACCATTACTTATAGTACTATCACGCGTAGGATCACTATACATGAGATCAACCACGCATTGGGTCACCACATATGGGATCACCACGCATTGGGTCACCACATATGGGATCACCACGCATTGGGTCACCACATATGGGATCACCACGCATTGGATCATCATATGTGAGGTCCTCCACGCGTGGTATCCATCACATGAAGTGTTACCACGCGTAGTAACCATCACTTATAATACTACAACGCGTCGGATCACCACGCATTGGGTCACCACATACTAGATCACCACGCATTGGATCATCACATGTGAGGTCCTCCACGCGTGGGATCCACCACATGAAGTGTTACCACGCGTAGTAACCATCACTTGTAATATCCACATATGTATACACCACCACATGTGGTAGCTTACTGCTTGCAGTATTACTACGTATAGTAGCTACCTCTTATAGTGTGACCATGCATGCAATAACCTCATGTAGGATCACCTCAATCACCTCTACCCTTGAAGATTTCCGTAGCTCCTACAGTATCACCACGCGTAGTGTACTACTTGCGTCACTACATACTTGCAGTATCACAAAGGATCCACAACCCCTAATACCACGCATGAGATTGCAGTGCATTAAATCATACATGACCCTTCTATCACCCTTCTACCACCTCCAGCCATCAATCTCCATTAAACTCATAAAATTCAAAAACAATTCAAAACATCGCGCCATGCATCAAAAAATGAACCATATAGAGGAACCGGTCATATTAGAATGCATATCAAAATAGTAATCTATAACACGTTAACCAGATGTATCGCATTCGAATCGGCTTCGAGGCTTTGTCCTTTCTCGTGCAGCCGGTCGTTCCTAGATTCCTATATGCCTAGTTTCCTAGCAGACGCGCTCGTTACTCACGTTCAGGTGCAGTCTGCACGTGGAAACGCGATTACGCAGTTGCGCCATTAGCATCGGCGGCTGGCCAATAACGGTCGATGACGGGGATCGGGAATAGATCTCTCCGTTGAAACAAAGAAATCCGCTGAGCCGAACGCGTGTCAGCTCGATAGACGCAAGACAGAACGAGATGAACACGATTCCATGTGCCCCCTTTAGATAAGCCCTCGATGATGATTCGCGCGATCCAAGGTGCAGCTCGTTTTACTGGAACTGATTGCGCTCGTTCGGACTTGCGTAACTGCGCGGGCCTTTCGTAACGGAGCGACGTAGTACTACGGTCTAGTAACAGGTCTTGCGGTAAATGTTGCCGGGTATTAACGTATTCCTTCGTGACTTCTGACATTCGGATGCCACTTGAGTCTACAACGATAGACGTTCACGAGCTATGTAGTTTTACGATTTTTTCATTCTGACTTCCTAGGACTTTATAGTCTTATTAGCTTGTGCTGATGGTTCATTGTTAAGTCTGAAGGAAATTGAAATGTTAAGTATATTCCGGACTTGTAAATTGGTATCCAGTTTCAGACGTGCTGTAGATATGATTTTGATTCATTGTAGCTGAAGTGCGACACGTATGTGTCTCGAACGTGTTACGATATTAGAGGTGAAGGAGTTGATTGAACATGTTTTCGTAACTATACGTCTTTCATAACTGAGCGTATCTGAAGTGCGTCACGAGGGTGTATATTATAAGTGAAAGAGTTCATTGAACATGTTTTAGTAACTGACCATCTTTCCATAACTGTACATCTTCCATAACTGAGCGTATCTGGAGTGCGTCACTTACTGTGCGTCATAAACTCGTTAAAATATTATAAGTGAAAGAATTGATTAAAGATGTTTCCGTAACTGAACATATTTCCCTAACTGTACGTCTTCCATAACTGAGCGTATTTCCCTAACTGTACGTTCACCATAACTGAGCGTATTTCCCCAACTCTACATTCACCATAACTGAGCGTCTTTCTTTACAAACTCGTGCAGATACAAAGAACATCAAAAGCGAAGATATACGAACACAACTTTCCTTATTAATTCAGCCCCTAAAATTCCAAAATAAAATTTCAAACTTGACTCAAGTTTCGAAGCAAAGATAATTGTATCTGATGGAATGAAAGTAACAGCTGTTGCGATTAATCCAGAGTACCACATACTTAACGTTCAAGATTCTACGTCAGCCGGCGAAGAAAATCAATTAGTTTCTTCGTGAAAGAAACTGATGTTTTTGCGTCGGATGAATGTACTGATCCAGTAACTGGTCTACGATCTAGTTTTATGGCATTTACTGTAGCCTTCGAATTCCATGTGACACTTAACGCGGTAACTAGTCAACTTTTTCAGGCTCCAGGTCAATACGTATAAACGAACAACGATTGCTGAACAAGAAGGAAGGTCATGATGCAAAGTTCACGTAGATAATTTCTGTTTACAGCGAGATCAAGGAAATGCTTGATAACAGAAACAAATAAATAGCGCATGATGCACATGTGCTTTGCGCAAAGAGATCGGTGGGTTCACACCTCTTTGGGTGTCTGATGATATATTGGGTGAGGGGACTTTTATGGAGATCTTAGATTATTATGTTGTATTGGTGTTTATTGGTGATGAATATTACACATTGATTTTATGGGATACAGCGTTCCTAGGCTTCGAATTCATATGTTTCGAATGCCTACGTCCCGAATTCCAACGCACCGAATTTCAACCCATCGAATTCTGGCGCATCGAATTCCAACCCATCGAATTCTAGCTCACTGAATTCCAACGCATCGAATTCTAGCGCACCGAATTCCAATCCATTGAATTCCAACGCACCGAATTCCAACCCATCGAATTCCTACGATCCGAATTCCAATGCACCGAATTTCCACGTGCTGAATTTCTACGCGTGGAATTCCAACGCACCGAATTTCCACGCATGGAATTTCCACGCGCTGAATTTCTACGCGTGGAATTCCAACGCACCGAATTTCCACGCATGGAATTTCCACGCGCTGAATTTCTACGCGTGGAATTCCAACGCACCGAATTTCCACGCGCTGAATTTCTACGCGTGGAATTCCAACGCACCGAATTTCCACGCATGGAATTCCAACGCACCGAATTTCTACGCGTGGAATTCCAACGCACCGAATTTCCACGCGCTGAATTTCTACGCGTGGAATTCCAACGCACCGAATTTCCACGCGTGGAATTTCCGCGCGCTGAATTTCTACGCGTGGAATTCCAACGCACCGAATTTCCACGCGCTGAATCTCTACGCGTGGAATTCCAACGCACCGAATTTCCACGCGCTGAATTTTTACGCGTGGAATTCCAACGCACCGAATTTCCACGCGCTGAATCTCTACGCGTGGAATTCCAACGCACCGAATTTCCACGCGCTGAATTTTTACGCGTGGAATTCCAACGCACCGAATTTCTACGCGTCGAATTCCGACGCTCCGAATTCCGACGCGTCGAATTTCTACACGTGGAATCTCGACGCGCCTAATCTCTACGCTCCGAATTTCGACGCGTCAAATTTCCAAGCGTCGAATACCTACGCGTGGAATTCCTACACGTGGTATTCCTACGCCCCGAATTCCTACGTCCCAAATTCGTAATATATATAATGCGAATAATGCGAATGAAGTACATCTTCACCATAAAACGAAGTCGTAAATTAAACCATTAAGGATCCCCATAAATGTCGAAACCCTGGTTCACATACTGTTTAAGTATACGATTTCCCAAAGACCACATAACAGTTCATACCAAACGCGTTAATACATCTATAACTATAAAATCGTAAAATCATTCGTCAATGAACGTACACGTTTAATAGCCGATACCAAAGAAGACAAATACCGTATCAGGAGATAATGAAAGCGTTTAAAACGACGTCGAATCGAATTCCGCTCGATTTCGCTTATCGATGAGTGCCAAATAAGCGATCTTGTCTCGAGCACCGCGGGAATTCAGGACTATGACCCGGGTCAAATTTAGTCTTGTCGAAATCTTAGTCAGCGAAGTTAAACTCGTCGCGTTGTTCGTCGTGTCTTGCGACAGGGACTCTGCTCTTCGAATTGAGTTTCAGAAGCTTTTGTCGAGCGAGCATAAACGTTACAGATGTATGGTTTATTCATGAAACTGCCCTCTATCGCGTGCAACACCGCTGCCTTCTGTTCAAACACCGGCCACAGATTTTATACAGGCTACTGTGAATATTTCCTGTTTTCCTCTTCCTCTTTGTTATTCGAATGTTTTCGATTTCGTCTACATCGATTTTTGTATTCTTTCTGGGAGAATAATCTTAGTTACGATTGGAAGAGTAGTGTTGGAAAGTTAAATAAATTGTAAACTTAGTGTTGGAAAATTAAATGGAGCTTATGCGATGTTTATTTACAAATATCAGAGTATAGATGTGGATTATCTGCAGTTTGATGTACATGTAGATATTCCTACTGGCTGACTTTGCTGTACGTCGGTATCTGTAGATTGATGTCCGTAGAGGTTGATATGCTTATAGACATGTAGTGACTGACATCCTTACATATCTTTGTAAAGATATCCACAGATGTCTTTATAAGCTAATATACTATGGGCTGATATCTCTATGGGCCAATATTGCTGTGTCACTATATTTTTATAATGCGATATCTTTACAATCTGATGTTCCTATCTATCGATATACCTACGTAGGTATATGTGTACATGCGTTGTGATATGCTACGTTCTGATGGACCTGTGCTATGGTGTACCTTCGGTCCGATGTACCTACGTTCCAAATTTCTAGGAATTCCAAGGCACCGAATTCCAACGGGCTGAATTCCAACGCGCCGAATTCCTACGCATCGAATTCCAACGCACCGAATTCCAAATCACCGAATTCCAAATCACCGAATTCCAACGCATCGAATTTCAACGCACCGAATTCCTACGTCCCGAATTCCAACGTATCGAATTCCAGTACACCGAATTCCAACGCACCGAATTCCAGTGCACCGAATTCCAACGCATAGAATTTCAACGCACCGAATTCCAGTGCACCGAATTCCAACGCATAGAATTTCAACGCACCGAATTCCAACGCATCGAATTTCAACGCACCGAATTCCAACGCACCGAATTCCAGCGCACCGAATTTCTACGTCCCGAATTCCAACGCATCGAATTTCAACGCACCGAATTCCTACGTCCCGAATTCCAACGCACCGAATTCCAGTGCACCGAATTCCTACGTTCCGAATTCCAACGCACCGAATTCCAACGCATCGAATTCCAACGCACCGAATTCCTACGTCCCGAATTCCAACGCACCGAATTCCAACGCACCGAATTCCTACGTCCCAAATTCCAACGCACCGATTTCCAACGCACCGAATTCCAGCGCACCGAATTTCTACGTCCCGAATTCCAACGCATCGAATTTCAACGCACCGAATTCCTACGTCCCGAATTCCAACGCACTGAATTGCAACGCACTGAATTGCAACGCACCGAATTCCAACGCACCGAATTCCAACGCACCGAATTCCAACCCACCGAATGTCTACGCCCCGAATTCTCACATTTCGAATTCCTACGCCCCAATAGACCTACGTCCCAATATCTCTACGCCCCAATATACCTACGTAACAGTACCCCACGTCCCGATATCACCACGCTCCGATATCGTCACGTCCCGATATTCGTACATCCCATTAACCTTTGTCCCACTATACTTACGACCTACTATTCCTAACACTGCTCCTACGTCCCACTTCCCTAGAGTCCACTATCTGTATCTCCTAATCTCAACATCCTTGCACTGTAATATTTCTGCCTTGTTATATCCCAATATCCCCAGTATGATTAGTAAAATTTTCCTTGCTATATTTAAAGCGTTAACTCAATATAAGAAATTAGTGACGGTGATTGAAAATAGCACAGACATAACCAGAAAGCAATCAAAGATGCTCGCAATCGTAAAAGTGTGAAAAGTGTTAACATCAAGTGCACCGATAAAATGAGTTCTTAAATAACAACGACAACACGTTCGTGGAAACGTAGTACGTATGGTGTTTGCACTGCGTTCGAGGCGCTGCTTAATTGCGTGAATTTTTTCTGTACTCGAAGACAAACGCGACACACAAACAAACGTGATCTTACGGATTCGAGGAAAATTACGGTGCACGCACTTATTTTCGGCATAAATAAAAATTTGTAGAATATTTTACAAGTGATAATTCCTTTGGGTTGGTTTTGTATCGAGGTTCAATTATCAGATATCTGATTTCAATTAATGGATTATCAGTTGTACAATCAGAGTTAATTAATCGATTATAAAGATCGTTGCACGTTGAAGTTAATTTCTTTTCGCTGTAAGATATTGGGTATTTGATTAATGGACATCGGTAATTACACGTTAAATTAATGTGCAAAATACGAGAATGATGCGTATGTGCATAAAACAAACTACAATTTTGTGAATCACTGTTATTTTCCTTCAGCTCAGATACGCGTACAAATATTTGTCCGTAAGGTTCACGAAGGTTTTCCTGCATTCACGCTGCCAGGGCTCGAAAACACCAGATAACAAAAGTTTCCAGCACCGTTTAAAAAATACTGCCTAGTCGAAGGTCACTGACTACGTGTTCCATAAATTACAAACGAAAATCGTAAATAAAACGTAAAAAAATGTCTTGCGTTTAAAAAAAAAATAAATTGAAGATCGTCGAGTCTACGTCATTTTCATTTCCATCCACAAACGCCAATTACCCGATAGCCTCTTTATCTGAGCAAATCGACAATCGATGGAGACAAATCGACGACGTCGTTCCTGTTTACTGCAGCAGACACGCATATCCAGATTTATATCGAGCTAATCGATCAAGTAATTCGATGCAATCCCGTTCGAACAAACAAGATCTAGACTGCTCTGCATTTCGTAACGACTGGAACACTGCGAATCTGTTAGAGCTGTTATTGCATTACGATGTAAATTTCTTTACTGAGGAAAATACATGACAATTAATGTACGAATAAAATATTGATCAGCAATGATGTGTTAGTGGTTAAAAAATTAATTTTTGACTGATATACTGATTTTGTCAAAGTATTGCAAAGGTATTGCACATTTTGTTGGAGTGTCGAAGTTTGCAGTTTTGATCGATTATGATTAAGGGCTAGAGGTTGTATGGACCTATCGATGTACTTAATGTCGTGTAGACGGTAATAGGAATTCGGGGCGTAGGAATTCCACGCGTAGGAATTCGATGCGTAGGAATTCCACGCGTAGAAATTCGACGCATGGAAATTCGCAGCGTAGGAATTCGGGGCGTAGGAATTCCACGCGTAGAAATTCGGGGTGTAGGGATTCCACGCATAGGAATTCGGAGCGTAGGAATTCGGGGTGTAGGGATTCCACGCATAGGAATTCGGAGCGTAGGAATTCGGGGCGTAGGAATTCCACGCATAGGAATTCGGAGCGTAGGAATTCGGGGCGTAGGAATTCCACGCGTAGAAATTCGGGGCGTAGGGATTCTACGCGTAGGAATTCCACGCGTAGTAATTCGGGGTGTAGGAATTCCGCGCGTAGAAATTCGGGGCGTAGGGATTCCACGCATAGGAATTCGGAGCGTAGGAATTCGGGGCGTAGGAATTCCACGCGTAGAAATTCGGGGCGTAGGGATTCTACGCGTAGGAATTCCACGCGTAGTAATTCGGGGCGTAGGAATTCCGCGCGTAGAAATTCCACGCGTTGGAATTCGGGGCGTGGAAATTCGACGCGTGGAAATTCGGAGCGTAGTAACTCCACGCGTAGAAATTCCACGCGTAGGAATTCGGGGCGTGGAAATTCGACGCGTGGAAATTCGAAGCGTAGAAATTGCACGCGTAGAAATTCGGCGCGTGGAAATTCGACGCGTGGAAATTCGGAGCGTAGGAATTCCACGCGTAGAAATTCCACGCGTAGGAATTCGGGGCGTAGGAATTCCACGCGTAGAAATTCGGTACGTGGAAATTCGGAGCGTAGGAATTCGGGACGTAAGAATACCATGCGTGGAAATTCGGAGCGCAGGAATTCGATGCGTAGGAATTCGTAGCGTAGAAACTTGTAACATAGGAATTCGAAACGTAGCAATTCGCATCGTTGAAATTCGGTCTAAGCTCAAACATTGTCCATCAAATTTGTCCAGACAGAAAAGACCTTATCCTTCGATGACTAATTCAAGTCAAATTTGAACACCAAAGTAGAAAATGCCCCTCGCAACAAAGTAAGACAATATACCAATCACGTTATCATCGACTAAAAGCTAACAGAAGATCGATTATTCTTTCAAACGATCGATCGTTGTACTTCCTGCGTATCGAACAAAAGTCCACGAAACGTTTGAGTCGCAACGCACTTTCCATTTTATGAAAAACAGAGAAAAATTGCGAAACATGACAGACTTGAATGAGTAAAGGGTAATTGATGGAGGGCACGAAAAATTCCGTGGTAAACAAAAAATTACGAGTATCAGTTGACCGGCTGATAAGGAGTCGCGTTGCGAAAAAGATATACAGACGCGACGCATTCGAGCTGATTACCTGTCGTGCAGATAAGATCTAGTACAAAAAGCGGCCTTGATGGATGGATTTAGTCGGGGGAACGAAAACAATGATCTATGAGATCGTATCGAGCGACGAGATTATCGCGAGACGTCGAAAACCAAGGAAGAACAAATATTTATCGGTATTAAAATAATGTAATTGCTTGTCGATAGGTCGATAGGTGAAACGGTTCTCTGGTGAAACTGGGGCTGTCGTGTAATCTTATAAATGGAACAATTCAACAAGATATAGACAAATAATTACTATTGGAATAACTACTATATTAGGTATATTAAGGATCTTAAGATGCATTAGGAGTTTTGAGGACCTTAAGGTTTCACCTTGTAGAGTTATACCTTGGACCCTAGCTGGTTTCAATAAATTTTTTACTACTGCGATTTTTGTGTAGGGGGGTATAGAGGTTTCGAGATCCAGAGATTTGACCACATAAAGTTTTGAAGATATAGAGATTCCAAGATGATGAAGTTTGGGGATAGGAACTATATGACATCTCCTACATGCTCACATACGCAAGGTCCTAATTCTACAAAATGGACCTAGTTTTCCGTTAGATGCATTAGTTAGTTACACTAAGATTGGAGATTCGGTGCGTTGGAATTCGGGACGTAGGAATTCCACGCGTGGAAATTCGGTGCGTTGGAATTCCAAGTGTAGAAATTCAACGCGTGGAGATTCGGTGCGTTGGAATTCGGGATGTAGGAATTCCACGCGTAGAAATTTAGCGCGTGGAAATTCGGTGCGTTGGAATTCCACGCGTAGAAATTCAGCGCGTGGAATTCCTACAGTGCACTTGGCGCACTAAGTACCCCGAATTCCAACACACCGAATTTCCACGCGTGGAATTCCTACGTCCCGAATTCTAACGCACCGAATCTCCACGCGATGAATTTCTACGCTTGGAATTCCAACGCACCGAATTTCGACGCGTTGAATTTCTACGCTTGGAATTCCAACGCACCGAATTTCCACGCGTTGAATTTCTACGCGTGCAATTCGTACGCTTTGAATTCCTACGTCCCGAATTCCAAGCGCACTAAGGACATCAAGGTTTACTCGTAGAACCAAACCCATCTCGGACCCTAGCTAATTTCAATCAATTTTTGTTTCAGTGCACTAAGGACCTCAAGGTTTACTTGTACAACCAAATGCACCTTGGACCCCAGGTAACGTCCACAAATTTTAATATAACTTATAAGGAAGCTGCAACTATGAACTTGACAACTGTCATAATCGTATAATAACCTAACTTTAAGCACTAATGTTAATTGGGTAAAGTAACATGTCCACTTTTTACTACTTCGATCCAACGTAAGACACGATAATGAGATGCAAGATCTGGTCGTTTGCGTGACTGAGTTGATCGAGACTCAGCGGCGCGACGGATGTTTAAAAATGCACAGATAAAGTGGCCGAGGAATGCAACGAAATTCAAGAGTCTGAGAATGAAAGGTATTTGAAGCGGAGCGATTAGGACCGATCGAGGATGATGATGGTACATACGTGACCCAACGAATCTTAGAAATGGTGCTAGGGAATGCAACGTGATGCAAGAAGTGGAAAGAAGATAGTTCTTATGAAGTCCATAGGAGAATCGTACCACAAAATTATTTCATGTAGAATCTGTAAGAGCTTGTAATAAAAATCTGGCAGTAATAAATTGTATCGTTATTAAATCATAGTTATTAGCCTAGTGTAGGAATTCAACGCACTGAATTCCACCGCATCGAATTCTAACGTCCGGAATTCCAACGACGCGAATTCCAACGACCAGAATTCCTACGTCCGGAATTCCAACGCACCGAATTTCTACGCGTGGAATTCCTACGTCCCGAATTCCAACGCACCGAATTCCCACGCGTTGAATTTCTACGCGTGGAATTCCTACGCTTGGAATTCCTAAGTCCGAATTCCAATGCACCGAATTTCCACGCATTGAATTTCTACGCGTGGAATTCCTACGCTTGGAATTCCTAAGTCCGAATTCCAACGCACCGAATTTCCACGCGTGAAATTCCTACGTCCCGAATTCTAACGCACCGAATTTCCACGCGTTGAATTTCTACGCGTGGAATTCCTACGCTTGGAATTCCAACGCACCGAATTTCCACGCGTTGAATTTCTACGCGTGGAATTCCTACGCTTGAAATTCCAACGCACCGAATTTCCACGCGTTGAATTTCTACGCGTGGAATTCCTACGCTTGGAATTCCAACGCACCGAATGCCAACGCACCGAATCTCCACGCGTTGAATTCCTACGCTTGGAATTCCAACGCACTGAATTTCCACGCGTTGAATTTCTACGCGTGGAATTCCTACGCTTGGAATTCCTACGCCCCGAATGCCAACGCACCGAATCTCCACGCGTTGAATTTCTACGCTTGGAATTCCAACGCACCGAATTTCCACGCGTTGAATTTCTACGCGTGGAATTCCTACGCTTGAAATTCCAACGCACCGAATTTCCACGCGTTGAATTTCTACGCGTGGAATTCCTACGTCCCGAATTTCCACGCGCTGAATTTCTACGCGTGGAATTCCTACGTCCCGAATTCTAACGCACCGAATTTCCACGCGTAGAATTTCTACGCGTGGAATTCCAACGCTTGGAATTCCAACGCACCGAACTCCAACGCATCGAATTCCCACGCGTTGAATTTCTACGCATGGAATTCCTACGTTTGGAATTCCAACGCACCGAATTTTCACGCGTTGTATTTCTACGCGTGGAATTCCCACGCACCGAACTCCAACGCTCCGAATTCCAACGCCTCGAATTGCAACGTCCCAAATTTCTACGCACCGAATTCCTACGGCCCGAATTCCTACGACCCGAATTCCAACGCATCATCAAAGTATTTTGAAATGTTCCATATTTTCTCCGTTGAGCAAAATTATATTTGCAGAGATCTGAAAGCGTGTACCAGGCAACCACCTGCCTCCTACATAATTTTCCTTGCTTTCGTAATGGCGCATAGATCAAAGATGACCGTTCACCGAGCTGAAAATGGCTACAGGTGGTAGAATCTCCTCGGTTTGTTATTGCAGAATATTCAAACGCAATAGCAAGAATTAAAACAAAGAAAGTTATCATCTCAGAGGCTCGGTATCAGAAAATATATTTTTCTCCGCTATCTGTCGCTCGACGAGTGATGACGATCGTGACAAGCAGCCGAAGGAATCGTTCAGCTGTTGCCGGCCTGATTGTTCCTCCCGGTAGAACCGGCGATCGGTGTCACTGTGTCGGGCTACTACCGGTGACGTCACTGTTCAACACCGTCAACAGCTTCCCCTCTCTAGCTTCTGGTAACGCTATCCACGACAACACTTACGACACTGAATAAGGAACGAGCGATTAGCAGCTGGCAGATAATGTCGCGGCGTGCGCGCAAAAACCGGCTCTCTTCTCCGACCAGCCGCGTAGTTTCATTGTCCCTGGCGAAGTTCAGCGGGGAAATGCCGTAAGTGGGACGCGAAATGAATCAGTCCGAGCTAGGAAAAAACTTGGCCAAGTGTTCACGAGAAACGAACGCTCGTGGCTGAGCAGCGTTAACCCTTCGCCCGCGGGCTACTTGGAAACTCTGTCCTGTAATTTCTGTCAATTACCGCCGGACACGTTATTATCGCGTTTCAGATATCGCTGTGTAAGTACAATTGACGACATTGTATTGTCGGGCTATTCGCTCTTAATGATGACGCACCGTATGCGTACTGCACCGTAACTGCCTGTTCTTATACCAAATATAAGAACCTTCAAATGAAACTTTGCAATGTGTTATGAAAGATTGTATAATTAGACATGTAAATTGTTCTATGATAATATGACATTGTTCAAGTAATGACGCACCTTGTGCGTACTGGATATAAAGTAACTGATGACGCACCAGGCGCGTCTGGCAAAAATTGTACAATACTTGAAGTGAAATCAAAGATGTTCTACGTTGTAAAAGACTGTACTATGTTTACATAAATAAATAAATAGCATTTTGTGATAGATATGTGTATATCCTACAATGTCCATTCCCTATAAGCAATGACGCACCTTGTGCGTACTGCAGGATGCAAACTAATGACGCACCATGTGCGTCTCATAAAAGTTATAGAAAACTTGAAGTGAAGAAGATGTTCTACATTATAAAAAACTATACTATGTTTATATAAATAAATAGCATTTTGTGATAGATATGTGTATATCCTACAATGTCTATTCCCTATAAGCAATGACGCACCTTGTGCTATTGCAGGATGCGAACTGATGATGCACCATGTGCGTCTGATAAAAGTTATAGAAAACTTGAAGTGAAGATGTTCTACATTATAAAAAACTGTACTATGTTTATATAAATAAATAGCATTTTGTGATAGATATGTGTATATCCTACAATGTCCATTCCCTATAAGCAATGACGCACCTTGTGCGTACTGCAGGATGCGAACTGATGACGCACCATGTGCGTCTGATAAAGGTTATAGAAAACTTGAAGTGAAGAAGTTCTACGTTATAAAAGACTGTAACACGATTATACAAATAAAGTAATTATATAAATGACATTTTGTGATAAATACGTCTGCATCCTACAGTGTCCATTCCCTATAAGTAACGACACACCGTGTGCGTACCAAACTTCAAATCCTCAAGGCACCAAAATTTCAAAGTTCCAAAGACCCAATGATTCACCCGAGATCAACCCAAGATGATCAATCACTAAAAAATCTGTGATCTACATGACAGCTCTATATAATTAGGCAAAAAAACGCTGGCCGCCAAAGAGTCTCGTAATAAAACGTCAATGAAGGTGACGTACGTCGAATCGGTAAATTTACCAGGAATCTGAGATGAATCTTGCGAAAGATTCATTTCTCGTTCCATTTCACAAGCGGTCTATTTCGAACGTGACGTTAAAACGCTGGCAGCCGCGAGTGACTCGCAGTCAGTAATTTCTCGCTCGGTCTGTGGCCTCTCGGCGCTTTTGTCATCGGCTCTTCCTACTCTTTGTGCGTCATTGTGCGGGCATACGTCACGGTCGTGGTGGCAATCGACGACATGGCTATTGTTAAAATTTCACGAGGCTGGAAACGAAGGACTGCGGGCGGCCTTAAATTTATCAAGTGTGTCACGATCAAGCGTGTAAACTCGAAAAACACCGGCTCGATGGACGCGGTGTATACAAGGTGATTCACCAGAAACGGGGCTGCGTACGCGTTTCGTTGCCAAATGCGCGAAAAAGCGACGACGAAAGGTGAACCGCTTCTCGGTGCAACTTTTCATTTCCTGCGCGTTATTCTGTAAAGAGAACGTCGATACTTTCTGTCAGCGGTTTATTTCTATGCAATCGAACTCGATTCGGAGTATTCTTCGAACCGTGGATAATAACTGAGGGAATTCGCACGGAGTCACGAAGATTTCCAGAATTCTATAATTATAGATCGTGACGCCTCTGGCATTTCCGTTTGTCTTCTCTTTTACTGACCCCCTCTCCGTTAAAAAGGAGGCATGTACCAAAAAGCAGGTCACGCAACGGCGATAACGGTAATCCGTGCAGCCGTAGTGCAATGGCGTCCACGTGGAAAAGCAAACGAAGAAAAGTGTTCCGTCCTATCTCCCGGATCGCGACACCGTTTATAATGGCCTCTGAGCGGTAATGATCGCCGAGGTTTTCCCCCAAATCGCCGTTCCCATTATGGGAACGCTAATTTGGAAAGTCCACGGTTAAACCGTTCCTTCAGCGCGAGTCGTACCGAAGTAATTACCTCGTTCGACGATTTACTACGAACTGCGAACTTACGAAACGCTTAATGGAGATAAAGATTATCCTTTCTCGTGCGGATTTTCAGGCAATAAAGTTGTGTGTCTCGTCATGTCTAAAGTTAAAACGGATACAATCGTTGTACGAGAAGCGTCCGTCATTAACCGTCGAGAACCTCACGCTGAGACATTTTGAAACGCGCCGACTTTACTGCAGCTTTCGCCACCGTTTCCGTTTAAGCTTCTGCCAAGCAAAACCTGTGCCCACACCATAAAACACCGGTGAGATCGTATGGAACGAGTACGCAACCGAGATCTTCGACCACTCGAAACCTTCGAAGACATCGAACAAAGAAAATTTATCTAAACAGGGCTTACTCATTTGTGAGCGATGTTAGGCATCGTTGCTCATCCGAGTCTACGTGCACGCATCGTGTCGAGTCAAAACATAATGGTCGTGACATCACTCACCTCGGCCCTGGGTCTTTGACCTGGACATGGAGTTCAACCTATGTCAGCTTTTATCTTCGGAGTGATTTAACGACATCTGTCTATGTATATTTTGTATTGACGATCTCTTGGTGAATGACTGTGAGGAAACTTGTAAATTGTATTCAGAAAATTTGGAAATAATAAAATTTATAAATTTAGAAGATGTGTGAAAATTACAAATATGTCCATATTCAAAGGAAGGCTACATCGAAGCAAATAGTTGTATGCTAATTAACATCTTCCAGTGCCATTTATTTAACGGATGCGTCAGTCAAGACTAACTCAGGGTTGTAACATGAAAACGAACAAAGAAAATTAACACTAAAACTACCAAACCAAAATGACCGCTCCACAAGCTTTTTATTATAAGCTGCACATTTTGTTGAAATGCATTCCTTGAAATCAGCATTGATTTTCATCAAGATGAAGAATAAATGTGTGTACTAATTTATGTTTCGTCGTTTATTTATTTTTTAACTTCAAATTAAATACACGTTATACAGGCATCCTTCATAATGCTACTTATAGTTGGACCTAAATTTCAACTTGAAGAATGTTCAAAGTTTGAGTATGGTTCGTCACATTTGAACTGTGAGTGCATCACGAGTGAGACTCGTCAAAGTACAGGAAGGGGTTAAACGTCTTGCAGAAGTGATAAGGAGAGATTGTAATGTAAGTGCTAATGTCCTATGAAATAAGTACGTGATGGATAACGCAGGAGGTTTTGGAAGGAGCTTTCTAAGCGAAGAGCCTTACTTTTGGCGCACTCTGTACGTGCATGTTTAAGAGAGCACTCGATCCAGTTTGCGGCCGTTATCGAAAGGCGAGAGTGTCAACGTTCACCCGCGCGAAAGTGAAAATCTGGGCTGCCGCTCGCGGCACGAGCGAGATACTACGCGACGTTTGCCGATTGTCGGCTGGCGGGAAAAGGCCGGCTCGACCCGGCCCGCGGCGGTATCTAGGCTACGACCTGCTTCGCGATACAATTTGGGTCATTGCGTTCAGCTAGGTCCAGCGAAACCAGGTAAACCACGACGACGCGGCACGTTGATTCCTGGTGTTTCGCGCATACCTTCTTGACGCATGTGCGTGCCCTACGAGCGGCTATCGTGCCGCACGAGCCGGCTTCGTTATATCACAGCCGACGTTGCGTAAAATGTACGCTGGCACACGTTCCTCTCCGTTCTGTTACAGAGAGTGTATGTGGCCGCCTTTCGCCCCTCTCCTGGCCCCCTTTTATGCCCATCTCCCTGCCCCACGCACCGTTCTGTCCTCCTACGATTCTGCCTCCTCGTTCCGTCTCTTTACACGCGCCTTAACCAGCGCCGCGTCAACTCGAACACGCTTCGGCTTCTCGTTCTACGCAGCGAAAGTTTGTTTTCATTCGCCCGTTCTCTCCTCCCTCGCGACGGTAATAGCCCGGATCGTGGCCCTCGGCCATCGAGCGTTTTTATCCGCGCCAATTCAGAAACTCTTCAACTACTAGGACGGTAGGGTTCGAGACCTTCTACCGGCTCGAATAAAATCGCAACCTGGCCAGACTGTGCGCCGGAAATGTACGAGTCCTCCTGGCTAGACCACTTCTGGTTCGATCGCATCTGGAGAACCGTGGATTTGCGAGAACGTGAAAAATAGGAGGCATTTGGAGGCTTTGGAATTTAATCCGAGATTGCAGATTTAGAATCTTGTCCAATCTGCACGTTACCTCTAAATACTGGAACTATATAGTGGATATAGTGGACTACGGTGTTTGGGAGAGGTAACAGTCCGATCGAGCATGATTCATGTTAGGTGCGCAAATAGATATAGTAACTGGCTCACCAGCTGATACGATAGTTCGATCGATAAATCTGTCTGAAAATGATATCCGAAGGTAGATCGTTTCATCCCACGTGTTTCGAAACCTCTTCGATACCTACACACGGGTGGAATGGTGGAAAACGTATGATCATGATACGCTTATCAATTATTCAATAACTAGTCAGATCGTCCAACGATTGTTTTTTCTACGCGAACCGTGTAAACAACTGAACACGCCCTACCTCGCGAGAGCCACGCTCGTAGGAGTAATTTATTCATCCGTCTTGTTAAATCATCAGAGTCCGGGCATCCAATGAGATGCCTGATACGTAACCCTCGTAACCACCTACTGCTCGAGCGAGTTCTTTTCATCGGCGTTACGCCGTGTAAAATCGTTTAATCGATGATACAGAAGGCCACCTATCCCGTTCCACATAGTAGGAAGCCGGTTTGCTACGTTGGAAAGTCATAGAACGAGGCAAGAAACAAGAACGACGTAACAATACGGAACGGGGGAGGGGGTCAATCGACGCCTGAACGCGAGAGAACTCATTTTCCTTCGTTTTCCCAATGCTTCCACTCGTGTCCGTGAGAACCGACCGCAGGGCTGGATATACCGTTAGCAAAAACGAGTTGATGTTGAGGGCGTTTTGGATTTACTTACGTAACCAAATAAGCAATAAATATTGCTTCTTATTTAGGAGTTATAGAATGTCAGTGTTTCAAGATCTTAACATCCAATGACTTCGAACATCAAATCCCTGTAACACCTTGCAAGGCCGTCTAGTTTTAAGATTCCCAAGTATCAAGATCTAGAAATAAGTTCGAAGACATCTCAGCCCTAGATCTTTTAGCCCCAAGTTCCCCAAATCTCTAGATTCCTAAATATGTCTCAAGATCCTCAAGTTCCAAGTTCTCCAAATCTCAAGATCTTCACATAGTCAGATCTCTAAGTAAGTCACAAGACCCCTAAATCCAAAGATCTCCAAATCTCAAGATACACAAGTAGTCAAATCTCTAAGTAAGTTCCAAGATCTCCAAATCTCAAGATACCCAAATAGTCAGATCTTTAAGTAAATTCCAAGATCCCTAAATCCAAAAATCCCCAAATCCAAAAATATACAAATAGCCAGATCTTTAAGTAAGTTCCAAGATCTCCAAATTTCAAGATACCCAAACAGCCAGATCTCTAAGTAAGTCACAAAACCCCTAAATCCAAAGATCTCCAAATCTCAAGATACACAAGTAGTCAGATCTTTAAGTAAGTTCCAAGATCTCCAAATCTCAAGATACCCAAATAGCCAGATCTCTGAGCAAGTTCCAAGATCCCGAAGTCCAAAGATTCTCAAATCTCAAGATACACAAGTAGTCAGATCTTTAAGTAAGTTCCAAGATCTCCAAATCTCAAGATACCCAAATAGCCAGATCTCTGAGCAAGTTCCAAGATCCCGAAGTCCAAAGATTCCCAAATCTTAAGATACCCAAATAGTCAGATCCCTAAGTAAGTCCCAAGATTCATAAATCCAAAGATCTCCAAATAGCTAGATCTCTAAGTACATCCCAAGATCCCAAAATCCAGAGATCCCCAAATCCCAAGATCCCCAAATAGTCATATCTCTCAGTAAGTCCCAAGATCCCTAAATTCAAAAATCCCCAAATAGCCAGATCTCTAAGTACGTCCCAAGATCCCAAAATCCAGAGATCCCCAAATCCCAAGATCCCCAAATAGCCATATCTCTCAGTAAGTCCCAAGATCCCTAAATTCAAAGATCCCCAAATAGCCAGATCTCTAAGTACGTCCCAAGATTCCAAAATCCAGAGATCCCCAAATCCCAAGATCCCCAAGTTGGAAGATCCCCAAGTGAGCACCAATACCCACAAAATTCCCAAACCCTGTCCTCCCAACACCCCCGGTCCAAAAGTTCCAAAATCTAAACGTCCAAAGTCCTAAAATCCCCCGAACTAAAGAAGCATCACAAGTATCGCATCTTGAAAAGTGTCACCCGAGTCTGGTCGGCACGATGCACAGGGACGAACGTGATACCTTTCCCGTGAACGTCGCGCGTGGAACGCCGCACGCATTCGTGTGTACGATCGAGCACCTTCTCGACCTACTTTTCTGAGAAAGGCCCGACCTCGCTTTTCTCTCGATGCAGCAGATACGCGCCACTTTTCCTCGTGTCCTAAGCAGCGGGTGCGCGCGCGCGCACTTTTCGTGGCCTCGCGCTCGCTGGAGGCAGCACCGTCGGCCCATCCTAAGCTCGCGATGCCGGCATCTAACACGCGGACCACACGTTTTACTACTCCGCTTTGCTTTTCACTTTGAAAAGTGAACGTGAAATGTCCCACTACATTTGCATATATCGATTTATTATAAAAGCAGGGACGTTTTGTTTAGCTATCTGATCGCGGTGTACGTAACAAATGCTACGCTCGCTCGTTAACAAGTTTGACTTACAGTGATGGATTACGTATCCAAGATAAATGTTACCTTACTGGTAGCTGTCACGGTAGCGAAACGCAGCGCCTTCCGTGTTTGGCATCATTGCCATACATCGTTAGAAAGTCCCAAAGGACTTCTGCGATGCATACTCCGCCATATGCTACCTTCGCAGGTACAAGGTTACATTATCGATCATAATTTACAACGCGTGCTGCATCGTTACGTCAGTGTGACTCGTTTTCACGACCGATATCGCCCGCTGGGGGAATGGACGCGTAAATTTACGCGCGATCAGCTGACTTTACGGTTTTTGCGTCAACTTTCTGAATAAACAAAACTGATTACATTAAATTATGATAAACATTTCAAAGTTCGATTGCTAATCCTGAACACTTCTACTGTAAATAAAATTTTGTCGAGGAACATTATTTGGTTGAATTTTTTAACCGTTAGGTTAATTACCCTATTACATAGGACACCTTTGCAATTTACATTATGAGAAATATTTAACACGATCGAATATTAGGTCCTGAAGAGTGGTTCATAGATTGAGAGTCACTGTAAGGCCCTCAATTTGTCTACAGCGAATAGATTCGATAGTAATAAATCGTCCGTTGAAAAAGTGTTGGCGAATGGAGCTGGGGTTACTTTTCTTTGTAGTAATTAAAAGCTGTCCATCGAAAGGTTTCGCGCATTGCATTCGAAATCAAGGACGTCAGTTTGGCACGAATTCCAAGCAGCATGCTGATTTACTTTCACGCGGACAATGAAATTTCGTTCACGGCCAATACGCCGTTCTCGCAACATCAACATCGATTCTGCGCATGATGGCGCGGAGAGCGTGGGCAAGCGATGGAAGTCCCCGGCGATTACTTCGCCCGATGGAATTCGAGAACGGCGATTCCGGGTAATCGTAATCGACACGCGCGTTCCATTTCGCAATCCCGTGCCGTCACGTTGCTCTCTGTGCAGCTTATTAAAAGTCAGCGCGTCTCGCGCGCGTACTATGCGCCCGTTTCGTTGGAACCTTGCGTGCGATCGTACGCGATACATATGTATTGCACTGGCATAGAGCTGTTCCAATATCCAAGGTAATTGTACTCGAGCGTGCTAATGATTGCGACACGGGCGCAATCGCGGTAAACCGAATCAAAGAGAGAAAGAGAGAGCGTCCATGGAGTAGAGCTGGCTAGAGCGAAGGCGTTGCATTGTAAACTCTATGACCGACTTTTACGATCGGCTAGGATGCAGTGCCTCCAACGGTCGGACGGCGCAACTAGCCGCCATGTTGTTTCCAAACCCGAAATCAAGCTTTGCCAGGAGAAAGGTGAAATCCTCCTCCCAAATCGTCACATAACTATGCCTTTCAGTTTCTTTTCGATTTACCTTTCATTTTCATACTTTCAAGGATTGACTTTAAACTTGTCACTTTAAGGAACATCCTCAAGATCGACATTTGATGGATCATACAGGGGATGTGCAAGTACTTTGTTTGCTGCTCAGACTCACCCCTAATGATGCAGCTATTACTTCATTTTTATTTTTGATTCTTCTGTAAGATACAGAAAGATACTTTTAAGATACGTTACTTATTTTAACCAAGCAGTTGAAGCTTCATCAGTTGTTTGAACGGCTAGAAAAATGTTACATTGATATCCTCTAGAAGGGAACATTGAAGAAATGTCCCCTAACGATGCAGCTATTACTTCATTTTTATTTTTGATTCTTCTGTAAGATACAGAAAGATACTTTTAAGATACGTTACTTATTTTAACCAAGCAGTTGAAGCTTCATCAGTTTGAACGGCTAGAAAAATGTTACATTGATATCTTCTAGAAGGGAACATTGAAGAAATGTTCCCTAACGATGCAGCTATTACTTCATTTTTATTTTTGATTCTTCTGTAAGATACGGAAAGATACTTTTAAGATACGTTGCTTATTTTAACCAAGCAGTTGAAGCTTCATCAGTTTGAACGGCTAGAAAAATGTTGCATTGATATCCTCTAAAAGGGAACATTGAAGAAATGTCCCTTGTTAACAACATCTACAAAAATGTTACGTAGATGTTTTCTGAAAGTGAACATTTCTTCAATGTCCCTTGTTAGTGATGGCTAGAAAAATGTTACATTGATATCTTCTAAAAGGGAACATGTCCCATGTTAGCAACTCCTTAAAAAAATCCTCCTCAAAGGTCCTAATTAAATCCTACTTAAATCTCCTACATAGACTACGTATGCCCGACATAATCACAGAATAAAATACTTCGTTAAATTCTATATGTGTGAATGTATCCATACGAGTATTATTACTAGAAAATTTTGCAAATAGTTTATGGAATAACAGAGAAGTCTTAGTATCCGCAACATTGATTTACGGCATGTAAGCTTGCCAAGATCGAAAAATCTAACTTCTAGTTTTCAACTGGTAGGCGGCACTATGCACAGACACAGGGACGCCGGCCGGCCGGCCCGGCGACTATAAGTTAATGCTTGTGCAAAGTGGCCATCCGTGATCCATCTTGCGTAACCTATTTACCGGCGAAGTGGTACAAGCACGTATGACATAATCCTGTGCAACGGAGCACGCACTGTAGATTCCGGCCTGTTCGAATACTATTTTAAATAGCCCGTGGTACGAGCATGCGCCATGTGAGCCGGCACGGTGATGCGTAGCGTTACGCAAATTAAAAGTACACGAAGGAAACCAGCGCGTGAAAGAAGAGGATGCAGCGTTATTCTCGTCGCGTATTGAATAAAAATATCTCTGACATCTTTCTCGCTAACCGAGTAGGGATATCTCTGCCATTATGCAACAGGAAGTTTGATAAAAGCACAGATTTGAGCAAACTTGCGGTTTATTGTTAACGCATGGCTCTATCGCTTAGGACCGCCATTTTAACCTACACCGTCATATTTTCTAAAATAGTGGTTTTGTCTTATGATACTCATAGTTGCCCGAGGATAACTTGAGACACCAAACTCGGGTTTAGTATCAGTTCTTCGGCGTGTCATAATTAATTAATTATGGTTTAATATACACAATAGTATCTAAGCAATCGAGTCCCGTTTCAGCCCGGCATTTCATAATCTCCCCCCGGCGTGCCTCTATCCTTTGCATGAATGATACCTAACAACCATAATACCCGTATCAAATGCAGATACTGCACAGTTAATCAAGCTCCAGCTATACAATTAATTTCCTTCAGCCGGGCTGATAGCCTCGAATCGAAAGAGCGAACGACGAAAGGAGAGGGGTAGAGATCGAGAAGAAATTGGCCACCTGCTGCTGAGCGGCGGCTCGGGCAACTAGAGCAATGAATTACACGTCGGATATCATCGGGCTGTCAGCAGCTGTTGGACCAACGTTCACCGCGCTTTTTCGAGCAACGGTGAAAATTACGTACACCGGATTATCCGGCAATGCTGAAACCAGCCGATGAAAAACGGGGCACAACAAATCGAGGATAAGACTGTGTGTCGTACAGGAAGCGTCAGTGGTAGTAGGATAGTGTTAGGGATCGCGTGGCACGAAGAAACATCCGCGTTACTACCTCATTGGCGTAACTACCGCTTTTGCCTGGATTGAACTTGGTTCTCTTTTATTATACTGTTAACAAGGTTATGATTTCTTTGGCGGATTGCGGAATTTGGGGATTTGGGGATTTTAAGATTTCGAGGTGTGGGGATTTGGAGATTTGGGGATATGGGGATTTGGGGATTTGGGGATTTGGGGATACGGGGATACGGGGATTTGGAGATATGGGAATTTGGGGATATGGGGATTTGAGGATACGGGGATTTGGGGATATGGGAATTTGGGGATATGGGAATTTGGGGATATGGGGATTTGGGAATATGGGGATCTAGGGATTCGGGGATCTAGGGATTCGGTGGTCTAGGGATTCGGTGATCTAGGGATGCGGGGATCTAGGGATTCGATGGTCTAGGGATTCGGTGGTCTAGGGATGCGGGGATCTAGGGATTCGATGGTCTAGGGATTCGGTAATCTAGGGATTCGGTGGTCTAGGGATTCGGTGGTTTAGGGATTTGGTGGTCTAGGAATTCGATGGTCTAGGGATTCGGTGGTCTAGGGATTCGATGGTCTAGGGATTCGGTGATCTAGGGATGCGGAGATCTAGGGATTCGATGGTCTAGGGATTCGGTGGTCTAGGGATTCGGGGATCTAAGGATTCAATGGTGTAGGGATTCGGTGGTCTAGGGATTTGGAGATCTAGGGATTCAATGGTGTAGGGATTCGGTGGTCTAGGGATTCGGGGGTCCACAGATTCGTGGGTCTAGGGATTTGGGGATCTAGAGATTTGGAGCTCTAGGAACTTGGGGATCTAGTTATATGGGCATACAGAGATTTGTGATATTGGAATTTGGGAATATAAGGATTTGGAGATATAGAAACTTCAAATATAAAAATCTAAGAATGCAGGAATTTCAGAATACAGGAATTCGAGTACTTACAGATTCAGTAACATAGAGATTCGAAGACAAAAATTTGAAAATGTCAGCGATTCATGGATACAGAAATTTGGGGCTCCACCGATTTTACCACATAGCGTTTCGTAGATATAAAGATTCCTAGTCATAGAAATTTAGGGATACAGCTATTATGTGAGACACATAACTTGAAAACCTCCTAATAAGAACTACATATACATATGAAATCTCCCACATGCTCACATATGCGATCCCCAGTCCACAAAATGGACCCGGTCCCAAGTCCACAAAATGGACCCGATCCCCCGCTAATTACGCCAGTGAGCTACGTCACCGGCTGGAAAAACTAACACACCGCATATCGGCTTGTTTACATCGCGGCCGATTGTTGCGGATGCGGCCGTGTATTATAGTTGGGCCAGTTAGGCTAGCCTGTATCGGGATGTCTATCTTTGGATCCATGCAGTAGAGTGCGCGCTCGCGCACGGCCGTGCGGGCACACATCGGATCTCTTACTCAATCGTCTCACGCCCGTGCCGGTGACCAGTGACACCGTTAAACGCGGCCATTATTTCGAATGCGCCCCGCAGGTCGGATATTTCCGTGGTGACCGTAGATAGAGTCGACGGATCGCACTTAACGGCGAAACGCACTCCCGTCGTGGAACAACTAGTTACACGTACAATGTTGCGTTACCTTTCCGTCGCAGTGAAATGCACCGGATCAGTGACTCTCAATTTTCGTGAATCGCGGAAGCCGGTTTCGGAAGTGTACCGAGTGGACGGAGTCTCGCTATATGGCTCTGGACGAGCGGAGGACACATGTGGGGCACCTAATCGATTTTGTGTATATGTATATCTAAATATTTTTCTTGTTTTAATATATTTTTAGGGAATTTACAGATTTGGACATTTAGGAATTTTACAGTGTAAATGATTAATTTCAGAATTTTTTAAATCAGAGTCCAGGTATTTGTAGATTTAGGAATTTGAGGGCTTTGAGGATTTAGTGGTTTAATAATTTGTGGGTCTAGGGATTTTGAGAGCCATGAGGCGGAATCTAGGGATTTTTTTAATCTAAGAATACGAGATCTTGGAATTTAAGGTTAATTTAATTTACACGCCCAGGTATTTAAATATCTAGAAATTTTAAATCTAAGGACTTATGGGAATTCTAGGGATTTTTAAAAAGTTTGAAAACTAGAAACTTTAAAATGCAAAAATTTATAAAATTGCCAATAGAAAAATTGGGAAATCAAAAAAAAGTAGAAATAGAAAATTTCATTCCATGTATCAGTCACATAACTCGTGGCTATACAACGCACGGTAATCCAACGCGTGGTAATATAACGCGCAATATTCTACCGCAGGGCAATTTAACGCGTACCAATTTACGTTCAGCAATTAAAAATGAAAAGCAATTTTTTTCCTTCGAGCTAATTACTTATTCATTATCCGTACGCGTTGAGATGCATTTAATGAGATATATAAAGTGCGTCTGTAATTAATTATCGAGTAACTGTACCGCCGCAATATCGGTGAGCTAAGATAAAGCTGCATTACAGACTTTAACGCCACAAATTAAACTCGATATTTGCGGAAATATCGGCGAAATGTGCCCACTTATTTTTGTCGGTTTCGTGGAGCGCGTTTTATAACGCGCAATAAAACGTGCGCGATAAGAACGTATCGATGTCGTTCGAGAAAAACTAGCGAACCGACATTGAAATCTATGCAAACAATGATCTTGGAAAAAAGTTCAAGTTCATTGTCGCCTACCTTGATTTCCACCGTGAAAACTCGTCAACTACCTTACGTTTCTATGATGCATTAACTTTGATGACTCGATGAACTCCATACGTTGCCGATAAACTTGCGAAACTTCATTTTCATCAGTTCGATAAAGCTTTAAACGCGAAACCTTGAAACCTGTCCCTTCTAAACTGCTCTCGGCTTGCAACTTTTATAAAATCATTCTACCTTGGAAATCGAGGGTTGGCTTTGATTCGACGCTGGACTCAAACAATTTTTAGTTTATCTATCATGTAATATATTATAATTGTGCTGTGTAATAAATGAGTTACAGTGTACTGTGTGCAATCATTTCCACAAACCATATACTAATATACTGTTCGATCTACAGACGATATATGCTGCTATTTTTATTCTTGCACCATTATGGAGCGTCAGATGAACCTCAAGTTAGATGACCAAGCATTGTATCGCTAGTAGTTGCATAAAAATGGCACTGAATCTTTTGCGCAGCGAGAAGACGATGACGAGAAGGTCATCAACCAAACATTGATGCGTTGATTTACATCGAGCAGGAGGCTAATCATTCAACGAAGTGTCAGATCGCAAAATGAACGTTGCGAAATTGCATATGTAAACAGGTTTGCTCACGATACCCGGCAGAACGTGCGGAAGCTTTAAAATTACTACTTACGCGTGCTTGCGCCAACAGATAAACGACGTCCAAGTATTTACCGATTCACGCTTCGGTAACCTTCGACGTCACTAAAAGTCAACCATATATGTTCCCGTATGTGTTCCCTGTGTAAACAGGTAACGGCGCGAAGAGCTACTTGCGTCAGACCGATACATTAATTACGGCGTTACAATTCAGAATTACGCGGAATCGTTAACGAGTATAAATGCGAAAACTGGAAAATATGCGGTAATAAATGGGGGAGAGCGAGTGAAAATCGAAGAGAAGAAAAAGGCAGGCGGGAAAAGGAGTCGAAACGAGAGCAAAGCGAAGTGGGTACACGTAACCCTTTAGGTAACATCGAATTTCTATCACGTTAGATAACAAACAGTAAATAGTGGGCCAATAAAACGGCACACGCAACGATTTCCCGGGCAAAGTCGCACGAAACGAGCATAACGTTCACCGAGCGTAAAAAAAAAATATCGGAACCGGACACTTTGGTCCGACCAGATCCGGTTGATTTTTCCGAACGAGGTGCACGGCAAAGTTTCCACGAAATGGAACTGCGGTCACGCCTGAGCTACCTAACGGAGGTAGAAAAGATATTGCGCTAATGCGTTCCACGTGGGGTCACCGGTAGCCAGTGCACTGGCAAGCACTGGCATAGTCGGTTCGCGCATAAAACCAACCTCTCCCGCATGTGTATACACGCGCGAAAGCCTAGCTTACGGATAGGCAGTGCCTCTCATTACGAATCTAACCGCGCCCACGTAGCGGTATCGAGGCTCCGTATATTTTCTCTTCTCTGCCACGCCTGACCGACCGTAATAACGTTATCCCTCGTTTTATGGGGTATTTATTGCGTTGCGCTCGCTACGCTTTTCTACGAATCTGCAAAAAACTCCAGGCCTGAACCGAGAAGCGTGTACGTGCCCCGAACGGATTCTATCCGGCCGTAACTCGAGAAAGGCGTGTCGAAAATCGACGGACTGGCATCGCTGCGTGTATCGTGTCACTCTAATACCTCTGCCGGATGCACCGCAACACTCGCACAGGTATTTCCTCTTCAACCATTCGTTAATCTGGTGCGCTTGCTAGATTACGCTCCTTCGCGATATCCGTTAGAATCGACGGGGCTTCCTAAACTTTACAGGCGGCTTTGCGACTCACTTGTACGTGTCATTTTGTGTGCAGTTTCAAACTTAAATATTACAAACTTGGAAAGTTCTAGATCTCTGTGTTTGCAAATTGAAAGTCTTCCTTGAATCCAAAGATTTCTAACTGTTGACAAAGGAATTGTCAAATACTATAGTACTTTGAACCCAAACTTTCAAGATCCCAAAGTGCGTAAGTCCTCCAGGCCCGAAGACCTCAAGTTTAGAAGAATTCCAAATTTGAAAGACATTAAGTGAGGACTTAAAGACTCCAAGTCAAGACCCAAAGATCTTAAGTTTAGAAATAAACCAATTCTGAAGTCATGACTTAATGATTCAATATCAAAACCTAGAGACTCATAGTCAAGTCCCAGAGACTGTAAGTTCAGAAGCACTCCAAATCTGGAAGACCCTAAGTCAAGACCTAATGACTCCAAGTAAAGACTTGGATTGTAAGTCAAGATCTATAGACTCCAAGTTCAGAAGTATCCTAAATGTAAAAGAACCCAGGTCAAGACTTAAAGACACCAAGACTTGAAGAGTCCAAGTCAAAACCCAGAGATCTCAAGCTTAGATATACTCCAAATCCAAAAGATCCTAAGTCAGAACTTAGTGGACTCAAAGTCAAAGGTTAAAGAGTCGTAGTAAAGTCGCAGAGACTTTAAGTTCAGATGCACTCCAAGTCTGAAAGACCCTAAGTCTAGACCTAATGGCTCCAAGTAAAGACTTGGATTGTAAGTCAAGATCCAAAGATCCCCAAGTTCAGAAGTATCCCAAATTTAAAAGAACCCAGGCCAAGACTTAAAGACACCAAGACAAGACCTGAGGACTCTAAGAGCCAAAAACCCTAGGTCCCAAACATCCCCATCCCAAGATACCAAGTGCCAAGCATTAGTGTCTCAAAGTTCTAAATTTCCACAGCCTAAATGTTCCAAAGTTCCAACATCTGATATCCAAACTCTCATAGTTGCAAACCCCAAATTGCTAAAGTTCAAGATACCCAGAGTTCCAAATCCCTAAGGTCCCAAAGTTCAGAACCACCAAAATTCCAACTGGTCTAAACTTATAAAATCCAAAAATTGAAAGAATCAGAAATGTCGAAATCCTAAATTGCCAAAATTCAAAACCCCCAGAGTACCATATCCTTGAAGTCCCAAACTTCAAACCCCCGAAAGTTCCAAGTCCCTGAGGTCCCAAACTTCAAAACCCCAAAAATTCCAACTGGTTTAAACTTATAAAATCGAAAAATTGAAAGAATCAGAAATGTCGAAATCCTAAATTGCCAAAGTTCAAGACCCCCAGAGTACCAAATCCCTGAAGTCCCAAACTTCAGAGCCCCAAAATTCCAAACTTATGGAGTCCAAAAATTGAAAGAATCGTAAATGTCGAAAATGCTATAATCCCAGTATTTAACCCAGTATCGAGGCGCACGCTTGGTTAACCTCGGCCGTAGTCCCCTTTCGCGCGTTGTCGATCGGCGCTGTATCGGACCGGCAATGAAACGGATTCGATCGAAGCGGCAGCTCGCGATTAGCCGTATAAACGGTGCGCTGCGTTCGTATCCAGATTGAACGTTGCAAGGTAACGCGTTGTGACCCCTTCCCATCCCTCTGTATCCCGTTGGCGAGCAGAGGGAGCGTTTATCGTCGCTCATGCGCGCCGCGTATATGGGACAAGCACCGTATAGCCGTGTCGAGGAACGGGGTCACGAAAATTAAATTTTCTGATTAACGACACGCACGCACACGTTTCCACCCGGCAACAGCCATAGCCGGCTGTCATCGTCGCGTGTCGTCTTACCTTTCGGCCGGTCTCGCGGCATCCCCTCGGCAACTCGTGGCTCTGGCCTACGTAAACACGCCGTCGCTGCAATTCGTCGAGCATGTCATCGATACGACTGATGATGATGGCGTGTTATCGGCGGCCCGCGAACGCGTTTCCCCGCTCTTTGGAAAAGCACGAGCGAGAAAGGAGTATCGCTCGCGCGCAGACGCAATTACGTTTCATGCGCGCTTCGCTCGTTACGTTTCATTTGCGGCTTCTTACGCTTTGCACTCCGCGGTAAACTCGCAAAAAATTCGGAACAGCTGGTCCGTTTTCGACGAACCAAATATTTTTACTAATTTAAATTCTCTTTACTGCTTTAAATTTATAGTAATCTCAGGGATTAGGGAGTAGCGAGTACTAATTTTTTTTTGCTATATTCGCCAACTTAAATTTTTACCTTTTACCAGTTTAAATCTTTTTACTAACTCTATTATTCCGCTACAGTACGGTACTATACCACTATTTTAATATTCCACTGTTCCATTAATTCTATCGTACAGTCTCACTGCTAGGATATACTACGCCGCTATACTTATATCCCATTCTACCACTAATTGCACTATCTCACAATATTAATGTATTATAGAACTGCTATTCTTTACTGTACATATCTTACTATTATGTTTAAGCGAATATTTTCATAATGAACGACAGTGAGATGGCATTGTAACAAGATATACAACATAATATTAAAATAGTAGTATAGTAAAGTAACAGGAAATTGTGTAGTTGTAAAGTAACAGGAAATGATACAGTAATCTATGGGTAGACGTTTAGACTATGTACAAATAAGAAATAAATACATCTGTTACTATACAGTGATGTACAGTTATCATGTGTACTATGTTACAGTTAGATGTCTGAACCGATAATTGAAATACTAAATTTTCATATAAAATAAAGTAATTGTTGTTAAGTACGCTTATGTTACAGTTACAGTGATGTCCGAATATAGAATCATGAACTGAACCAATAACTGTAATACTAAATATATATAAAGTAAACTAATTGTTATTAAGCACACTAATTTTTTGTTACAGTTACAGTGATGTCCAAATATGCAATCATGAACTGAACCAATAACTGTAATAGTAAATATATATAAAGTAAACTAATTGTTATTAAGTACACTAATTTTTTGTTACAGTTACAGTGATGTCCAAATATGCAATCATGAACCGAACCAATAACTGTAATACTAAATACTGATATAAAGTAAACTAATTATTACTAAGTACGCTATAAATTAACTTTCGTTAATGAAAGTCAATAGCCACGAATCTGAATATTAATTTAGATAAAAATGTAAAAATATGAAACTTTGTTGTTTCTGAAATCCGATACCGACAGTTGCAGGAACTGTAGTATAGCGGTTATATATCCGGACATCGTATAAAATGAGTTCGCTTACCTCTTGGCCGTTGGGTGCAATAATCACTTCCACCTCGTCGAGGTGTTCACGATGTTGCGTGACCTCCGCGTGAATTTCCCGTCCGTTATACGTGAGATAAACTTTCTGGCCCGGCACGAGCCGCGCGCTGGTAACGGATCCGAAACCAGGTCCGATCAGGTCGCGATCGGAGTATTCGGTGCTGGGACTCGGTGGACGTCCACCGGGCACGGAATCGAAACGCACGGAGTACCGAGTCTTCGGTGTGATGCTGAGGCCTGACTCGGATGCGGCTGACGCCGGCGTTTTTACGGCGTGAATGACGCCACTATAATACTTCCCGTCCTCGCCGGGAGCACACACTCTGGTGCCGATTATGCTGCGTTTCGCCAGCCTCTTGCCGGTCGACATTATTTCGTGGTGTCTCTGGATAAGCGACTTCCCGTTGATCACCTCGTAAGTCGACGAACGTTCGACGAGGATACACTCGGATTCTCACTTCTCACTTTTTGCCTTCTAAAGTATCTGGCTGGTCTCTCGTGAAACTCATTTGCACCCGGACAAAATCACACGCGAGCAAACGTACGATCACACCTGGAACGGCAGTTCGAAACTCACAAGACACCACCAGCGGTTTGATATTGTATCTGCTAATCGGCCGAACATCCGGTAAACACTTACTGAACGCACCGATTATTTCTCCTTATTTTTTCTCGTTTGTCTACTTCGCCGAACTCCGTTTTGCAAGAACGTCGCTTTAGGTCATCGTTCCACGATAACTCGTGCGTACGGCAGTTTTCTATGAATCGAACAACCGCGCGGTTGATTCTAAAACGAAAAGGGACGCGGTGGCCTTCGCGGCCTGAACACAGAACTCAACGTATCAACAAAACGGCGTGCACCGTTGCCTGCGTTCGTCACGCCGTCCGCATGTTCGAGGCACTTCGTGATTGATCTGTGATAACGCGTCGGAGTGCACGCGGTAGATACCATAATATATAAGTGACGCCTGCCGGCTGAGAGAAATACGGCGTTGTATGGTAGCCTGAACGAACAAGCGGTACACGGTTCGATTGTATACGGGCAAGAGTAGGACTCGCGATACCCGACATGTGACGCACAGCTGAGCGACCGGGAGGGACTGAGGACAGACGAGCAAGCGGCTTTCACTGCGCCGGCCGGCCGCCCGCCCGCCCGGGAAAAACAGCTGATAGATAACAACAAACCCACGTGACCCGGCCTCGAGCACCGATTGGACGCTGCCGCTGACCTACTTACTCTCATTGGCCGGCCACCCGGACAACGAGAAGAACGGGAAAAAATCGCAGACCAGAACCCTAACCAAAGCGCTTCGCTCGCTCAGACATTCCACTTTCTCAGCCCTCTCCTCTTTTCCTATTGCCAGGGATGGATCAAACACGTGCTCATACCTCACCGGGGTGCCACGCAAATTTTTACTTCGCCACAACTTTTCCTTCTCTCATCTTACTCTTTTCTTTTACTTTCAAAATTTTTTTATTTTGGGCATGGCTAACTTTTTGGGTTTCATTGATTTTATGAGGGCCTACTGCTATGATTATTGACCCAAAATTTTTATCAGGCTCGAAAATTTTCAAGTCTTAGTTCTTGAAGTCAAAATTCAAATCTTGTAGTCCTTAAGTTCTGTAGTCTTGTAGTCTCAATTTCTAAAATCTTTTCTCGGTTTCAAAATTGGAAAGTCCTTTTCGAAACCTCGGTATACGGAAGTCTAAGTCAGTTTCAAAATCGGAGCCTCGAACTTTCAAAACACCTCGACGTAGTCTCAAAGTCCCGTTTGAAGTTCAGAAGTCTCAAGTCAGAAAGTCAGAAAATTCTGAACCTAACATCAAAAGAATATTCAAGTCTCCAAGATTAAAAAATTTTAAATTTGACAAAATTTATGAAAGTCTCAGAATTTCAAAAAATGGTGTTTTGTTTTAAATTTTATATTTTTATTTGAACGTATGAGGGGCCTGCGAGTGCGTTAATCTGCCACTGCATATGGCTGTACTCGGCGTCCCTTCTGTCGTTCCTCTTTCGCATCTCGCGAAATACTCTGATTATAAACGCGCCACACGAGCACCCACACGTGTTCTCTTTGTTCCATCGAGCGACAATATAAAAATTAGTCGAAATACCGTTGTCGTCGCAGTATTTACCGGTGAAATTTTAGTAATCAGCTGGCAGTTAAATACGCGAGACGGTCATTTTGTCATCAGCTGAGTACGGCTATGACGAAATCCGAGCGAGTGATCAGTCTGCCGATACGCACGAAGCTCAGGTCAAAGAGGCGTCGCTCGGGGAGACTCTCCCACTGCCGACCGAACACCATACTGTAACATCGTTCCCATGAAATACTCTTGATTTCTCGAAAATTTCCACACGGACCGTCAGTGATCTCTGCAGAAAACGATTGACAGTTTGTTTCGTGCTCGTGCGACGCGTTTTAGCAGAGAAATACGTGGTTGTAGTTCAGCTGTCAGTAGAACGCGGCCATTTTACGTCAGCTGAGAAGGTCGGTGACGACACGCGCCGAGTGAAATATCTTCGCGCGATGTTTCGGAGAATGTTTTCCAAACCACCTCACCTTCGAAGTTATTTCCAAATCGCTGCACCGACGAGTAAACTGTATTTTATTTGATAAATAAGTTCGAGCTTGCATAAATAAAGTAGATTATAAAAACAAGTCCTCAGACTGTCGTGGAGGGACGACAAAAAATCGACCGGCGTATTTTCGTCCCATATTTCGCGTTCGAGGAAAAATTGTTCGATCAACGAGCAGTTTGGGCGGAAAAAAATAATAGAGTTAGTTGTTCGTCAGCTGAGGGCGCCAGTGACGAAATACGACGGAGTGGATAGTCTGCATCGGTCGAGATACATTTTCTCAGCCGGTGCGTAATAGGTTTCGGGAAACCGGTGCATGACCGTGATCGCACGTCCATTTTGAAGTGATTCCCGAGAGGTCAGAGACAACGAGATGCCGGCTCGGCTGGAAAACAGAGTTACAACGACAAATCGATCGGAGGCGGTGTCGAGGAAGGTGAGGCAGTTGCAGCGGCATACCGTATGCTTGTCATGGCGGCGCAGAGGACGAGCAATGAAAATGGCCGGAAGATGCAAAGGGGCAGAGCGGGGAGGGATGTTAAGGCCGAATAGAAGGCAACGGTCCACGCATTCTCAGCAGCCTATCCTAGATTTATTTCCGTGGATGTTGCGCAATAAACGATACGCTGTTTAGCTCGATCCTACCCCTCGAAGAGGTGCCAAGGGCTAGTGAGTTTAATTGTCACCGGCTACTCCGTTACGATCATTGTAGCGAGTACCATTGGCGTAGCTAGGATCCGATCATAAAATAGAGTGATAGAGTTTTTTCAAGCTGAGTGAAATAAAAATTAAGTTTTCAATTAATTTCAAGTTCAAATTTCTGTATAATTGTATTTCTGGATAATTGTATTAGCTGATTTCTAGTTAATACATGGTAGGATGACTTGAATTTTAAGTTACAGGATTTCTGGAGCTGTGGAAACATAAGTTATGTTTGGAGTACTTAGGAATTTGTGTCACTGAATTTCCATGTTGTTAAGTTTTCAATCTCAAAGTTCATATGTTCTTAAGTTTCCAAATACTAAATTTCCAAATCTTCCAATTTCCATGTTATCAAATTTCCATATTCCCAACTTTCTAAATCCCCAATTTCCAAACCCCCAAATCTGCAATTCTCCAGCTCTCTAAATCCCCAATTTTCAAGCCCCCAAATTTCCAATTCCCCAACTCTCTAAATCCCCAATTTCCAAATCTCCAAATTACCAAACCCCCAAATTTCCATATTTCCAACTCTCTAAATCCCCAATTTTCAAGCCCCCAAATTTCCATATTCCCAACTCTCTAAATCCCCAATTTTCAAGCCCCCAAATTTCCAATTCCCCAACTCTCTAAATCCCCAACTTCTAAATCCCCAATTTCCAAATCTCCAAATTTCCAGATCCCCAAATTTCCATATTCCCAACTTTCTAAATCCCCAATTTCCAAACCCCCAAATTTCCAAATCCCCAACTTCCTAAATCCCCAACTTCTAAATCCCCAATTTCCAAACCCCAAAATTTCCAAACCCCAAATTTCCAATTCCCCAACTCTCTAAATCCCCAACTTTCTAAATCCCCAATTTCCAAACCCCAAAATTTCCAAATCCCCAAATTTCCATATTCCCAACTTTCTAAATCCCCAATTTCCACACCCCCAAATTTCCAAACCCCCAACTTGCTAAATTCCCAACTTCTAAATCCCCAATTTCCAAATCTCCAAATTACCAAACCCCCAAATTTCCATATTCCCAGCTCTCTAAATCCCCAATTTTCAAGCCCCCAAATTTCCAATTCCCCAACTCTCTAAATCCCCAATTTCCAAATCTCCAAATTACCAAACCCCCAAATTTCCATATTCCCAACTCTCTAAATCCCCAATTTCCACACCCCCAAATTTCCAAACCCCCAACTTGCTAAATTCCCAACTTCTAAATCCCCAACTTCCAAATACCCAAATTTCCAAACCTTCAGTCTTCCTAAATTCCTTACCCAAACTTTCAAATCTAAATTTCCCAACTTCCCGCCTCCCAACTCCTCAAATCCCCAAAACCCCACTCCTCATACCCACTCCCCCTACATTGCCATAAACCTATATTGCCATAGACCTAATGAGCCCACCCAGAACAAAAGCCCATCGTCCGGCAATGACAAAGAGCTCCCTTTATGCCCCGTTCATATGCATTGTAAATTATAATTGTAATTTCTTGTTGTCAGTGTAACGTGTTAGTCATCTTCATCGCATTAGCATAGCTGCTTAACGCAGCACACGTTTCAAATTCTTGTGGGAACACTTTCTATGCAGGAATATTAAGTGAATAAAGAATTTTTCTTTTACAAAAACCTTTTATTATTTCCCCGTGATTATTCCATTGCATATTCAGAAAGTACATCATGCAATAATAAGGCTGCGTGGTAGCAAAACACCGTATTGTATTCAGAAAAGTAATCGCCGTGTTGTGCGAACCAAGCAGATAATTTATATTTTTTTGTTTTTCTGGTTATCGAATAAAGTATGTATAAATGTATGGCAGTTTATTTGTCCCCTCAACCGATATAAGTTCCTGTTGTCTATTAACAGTTCCTTCGATATTTATCGCGGTCATTGGGTCTGTGGTAAACTTATTTCCTAAAGGATCACCCTGTGTTTATGACATTCTATTGTTGCCAGCAAGGCGTGTCAGTCACATTGAAAGAATCGGAAAGACTGACAAATAATATCTAATCCCCGATTGTAGTTTCCTTTTAAGGAAAAATCCTGTTTACCGCTCAGAATTGTCGTCGATAAACACACCTGGATATTGAAAGGGATGAGACATTTCCTGACAAATCGTCCTGTTTTTCTGGTTTTATTTTAAGCTACTTTGGAAGGCCTATCTAGTCCAAGGAAATTAAACACTGTGACCAATCTCTGGAATAACAAGCTATTTTCTGTGGACCTTTTCGAAATGCGATCAAGGTCCACATGCGAATTTAGCCACGATGCTTAATATTTGATTAAGGGTTATTCGCGGATATCTTGTTATCTATCAATTTTACGATAAAAATAGTTATTACAGAATTTGTAGCTGAGGAAATTCTCTACAAGAAAGGCTCTATAGGTTTATTTCGTAGGAATAACCGTTTCTGAGATAATGTCTCATGCGAGTATAATGAACACCGGTATGGGCACTTCTGAAGTGTTGCTATAAACAGTTAAAATAATGATGTATACTAAATCGTGGCTCGTTACAAATTACTTGAGAATTCTAATTTAAGAAAGGAACTCTAATTTAGCAAACTCTAATTTAAGCAAATTCTAATTTAAGCTACACTCTTCGAAAAAAAGATAAAATAGTAAAACGCCATGATCGAAATTTATCCGATGACGTACCCAATGGTTGACACATCACATTACACACACAGGTGTGTTGCGATAAGATTACGTTAGTTGAGTGATCATGAGCCATACACGGAAACGCAACGGCCATATCACGAGTGAAATTGCTACTCATTCATTTTTAGTGGTTGTAATATACAAATTAGAAGAAACCTCGCGAAAATCTTGAAGATGGTCGGTGACACCGTTGCTAGTTTAGCTGTTTCGCTCGTTTCGATTCTCGCGGGAAGCGTAGTCTCAACAGAAGCCCCGCAACAGTGTTCTTCGTTCTGCGTGTGTGACACTTGGTACGGGTTGCAGCGCGCTTCTTGCACGAGCCGCCATCTTTACAGCATAGACACAGGTGCACCCACCGACGTGCTGGCTTTGGATTTGTCGGATAATGTCATATCGTTATTAGGCGATTACGAATTGATGGTACGTTTGTTTTTGTTCTCGAATGGCAATGACGTAATTGGGACCCCCTCCAAAACGACTTTGGGTTGGACGACTTTTAATTACGCTACAAATTTTTAGCATTTTTCACGGTTTTGGTAAAATTACGGTCTGTTCAAATTGTGATAATTTATTAGCTACCATGATACTATTGTACGTATCATTATTAAAGCATGGCAGTATCTTGTCCACCCTTTGCTTTGGTCACAGCTTGTATCTGGCGTGGTCCTCATTGATCATATGCTTTATGTACATTGATCGTGGTATACATTGATCATATGCTTTATATACATTGATCGTGATATACATTGATCATATGCTTTATACAATACATTGATCGTGGTATACATTGATCATATGCTTTATACAATACATTGATCGTGGTATACATTGATCATATGCTTTATACAATACATTGATCGTGGTATACATTGATCATATGCTTTATATACATTGATCGTGATATACATTGATCATATGCTTTATACAATACATTGATCGTGGTATACATTGATCATATGCTTTATACAATACATTGATCATATGCTTTATACAATACATTGATCATGGTATACATTGATCATATGCTTTATATACATTAATCATGGTCCACATTGATCATATGCTTTGTGTACATTGATCGTAATATACATTGATCATATGCTTTATATACATTGATCGTGATATACATTGATCATATGCTTTATACAATACATTGATCGTGGTATACATTGATCATATGCTTTATACAATACATTGATCGTGGTATACATTGATCATATGCTTTATACAATACATTGATCGTGGTATACATTGATCATATGCTTTATATACATTGATCGTGATATACATTGATCATATGCTTTATACAATACATTGATCGTGGTATACATTGATCATATGCTTTATACAATACATTGATCATATGCTTTATATACATTGATCGTGATATACATTGATCATATGCTTTATACAATACATTGATCGTGGTATACATTGATCATATGCTTTATATACATTGATCGTGATATACATTGATCATATGCTTTATACAATACATTGATCGTGGTATACATTGATCATATGCTTTATATACATTAATCATGGTCCACATTGATCATATGCTTTGTGTACATTGATCGTGGTATACATTGATCATATGCTTTATATACATTGATCGTGATATACATTGATCGTGGTATACATTGATCATATGCTTTATACATATACGTTACCGTGAAAGACTAAAATCTGGTGAATGTCGACATTCACCGGTGTAAGTCAGAAATAAGGGTATTTAGCAAATATTTCGCACCCTTAATCGTTCATCACCCACTTTGATTATTATCGATAGTAACAAACCACATCCACATAAAGAGTGAAAATGTTCAAATAAAAATTGCCTAATCTATAAACAAAGATTCCTAATAACGTCAATGCCAGAACTGTGCATGTTCAGCCACAGTCACGTAACTTTAAAATTGTTCTAGGACGCAGGATACGTAAATCTGTTATACCTAAATCTTTCACGGAATTCAATTACGGAGATTCGTATTAACGCTTTCGAGGGGTTAACAAACTTAACCGTGTTAGATTTATCGAACAATCATCTTTACTTCATTTTACCTGATGTCTTCCTGCAGAGTCCCAATTTAGCTACGTTAAAGTTAGCGCATAATAATTTCAATTCGAATGTGCCAATATTGTATTCACCTACGTTAATGGTAATAATTAATACAATTGTTATTTATTGGTATCAGAAAAGATATTTTGTTTAATAACGTATAAATAATCCGAATTCAGGAACTCAGTTTGAACGGCTGTCGCATCAGTGAGTTACCTCAGAATACGTTCAATGGACTCGCAAACATTCGTCGACTTGATCTGTCGTATAATTTGATGATTCAGATGAGTAGCATGGTGCTGCAGCCGTTGCAGCGTTTGAAGAAGATATCGTTAGAAGGGTAAATCTGACACCTGAAATTAATATGCAACATTTATCTAGATTATTGATAAGTACACAGTATTTTGTTATTATATATTTTATTCTGATTGTGAAATTGTGAAGTCTTACAATTAGAGAGTCTCACGGTTTTTATAATTATAGGTAATTGTAGAGTTACAAAGTTTTGAATTTCAAGGTTTCAAAGTTTGTGAGTCAGAAATTCCTAAAGTTCCAAATTTCAGAGGTACCAAATTTATAAATTTCTTAATTTCTAAAATTTCAAAATTGTAAGGGTTCCAAATTCCCCAGATTCCAAATTCCCCAGATTCCAATTTCCCAAAATTCCAATTTCCCCAAATTCCAATTTCCCCAAATTCCAATTTCTCTAAATTCCAATTTCCCCAGATTCCAAATTCCCCAGATTCCAATCTCCCTAAATTCCAATTTCCCAAAATTCCAAATTCCCTAGATTCCATTTTCCCCAAATTCCAAATTCCCCAAGTTCCAAATTCCCAAGATTCCAAATTCCTAAAATTCCAAATTCCCCAAATTCCAAATCCCCAAAATTCCAAATTCCCAAAATTCCAAATTCCCAAGATTCCAACTTCCCAAGATTCCAAATTCCCAAGATTCCAAATTCCCAAGATTCCAAATTCCCTAGATTCCAAATTCCCAAGATTCCAAATTCCCTAGATTCCAAATTCCCAAGATTCCAAATTCCCAAGATTCCAAATTCCCAAGATTCCAAATTCCAAATTCCAAAATTCCACTCTCCCAATCTCTCACCACCCCTTTCATCCCAAATCCCTCCAGCCCTTCTCAACAAACTCATAAACTCCTAAAACTCCATTTCAGAAACCCCTGGTCCTGCAACAAGCCGATGTTCGACCTCCAAGTGGACCTAGAAAAACGAAACATCCAATTCAAACGAATATGCGGTGCAGACAAGCCAAAGATGTTCGAGAAGATGATTATAGCACCCCAACAGCTGCACCCCAAGCCGAGTAATCGACCGTCAAACCGTTTTCAATCACCGAGTAATCGATCTACTCAAATGAAGCATCCGAATTTGGATACTAATACTCCATCGATCTGCGAGAACAACGGTCAGGAGATACACAGTGACGCTTATGGGAAGCACTTCTCATCCTACTGGCTACTTCTGATCGGTTTTATAACCGGCGTTGCGTGCGGAATGTTCGGTTGCTACGTTTGGTTGTCCGGAGCGTTTCGATGCAACAGAAGATTCTCGTTTCGCGAGCAGAGAGTGTCGCGTTTGTTCGATTGGTACTTACACGACTACATCGAAAGGGAATCCAGTTGGAGTTGGATGGAATCGCGTCCAGACACTCCACCGCCACCCTACGGGGAAGTGATGTTGCGGCCAAACTTTTATCGTTATCCGTCAACAGCTTCCAATTTCAATGACAATGCGACCGGATATAGATAGAGGTAACTTATTGTCGCTGCAGCGTATCTGGGACAAAGTACACACGTATCGTTGGATAATTCATTCGACTTTCAAATTTCAATTGACTTTTTTCTCTTCTTTTGTATTTTTCATGCGTCATCTTTTGTACTTTTGCGTAATTGCTCTCGACCATTGGAGTAATTAAAATGTACCTTTGGTAAACTGTCACGGATTTAGTTTGTAAAGCGGAGGAATTTTGAGGGTTCAGAATATTCAGCTACTGATTGGAAAATTTGCACATTTGCTTTAAGAATTTAGAAATTTGGAGATATGAAAATATACGTGTTGCACAATTTATTTGGAAATGTACAAATTGAAAATTGTAGATAAGAATTGGAAATTTGGAAGTCACAATGAATACAAAGGTTGAAAAATGTAGGAGTTTGCAAATTAAAAAATTAAAGAATTCATAAATGCAGAAATGAATGCAGAATGACTTAAGAAGTGCGAAAACATTTATACTTTTGAATGGCCAAGTTCCTGCATAATTACGCCAATGGTCGAATTAACAAGTGGGAGGTCATCGACCAGTAATCGATAAGCAACAAAAATAAATTTAGTTAATTAATCAACGATAAAGCAGAGCAGTTAGTGAACACGTTCATTAATAAAATTTATTAACAATAACAGTTTATAAAAATCATACACATACGTCAACAGTGTAAAAATACAAAAATACGATATACATGGTCTAAAATACATTTGTTGTATCGTTTATGTTACAATATATATGTATATATATATTACATGCATACACAGTGATAATAAACATAAGTCTTTAATAAAAAAACAACAAAACAAAAAGAGACTATACACGACACAAGTCTACACTATTTGCATAGCTATTATACAATAAGGTGACTTTGTCATTGCGTTAAATTTAAGCGCAATCATTGTGATTGTTTGGTGGTTTTAATCATTGCGTAGCAATCATATTACTTTTATCTACATTTTGGCTCGTACTTAATGTAACAGTCTTGCAACCGATCGCGGATATTATATTTTCCATTACTTCGTGATCGTATCTGGTGCCGCGTAGATTAGTTATCACGCTTGCCTCTTGACTGAAATCCTTCGATACCAGATCGGCTGGAAGTCTCATTTTGATCTCTTCGATGATACCACTCTGTATGTCCAACGTTAAAGTGAACCGATGGACTTTACTGTCGCGTAAAGGCACATCGAGAACACGCGTTACCGTGAATTTTGGCGTTTTACCATAATTCCATTCCCAGGATCTAAATTCGTTTACTAATTCGTCGAGTCCTGCAACATACGCTCGTTAATTATATCAAGTTATTTTGTTATCGCTACAACCCTCTTGGTATTATAAATATCTTTATGGGAGTACACATGGTCCTGGTGCAGGGGGATACTGATCATGAATGTAGGGAGCATTTCATCGTTTATTTTTGATTTTGGAAGATTATGAAGTTGGTAATTTCCTCATTTCTAAATTTCCAAGTTATTGAATTTTTAGAGTCTTAGATTTCTAGATTCCTAAATTGATGGATTCCTAAATGGCTAAGTTCCTACGTTCCTTTATTCCAAGGTTTCTAGATTCCAATGTTTCTAGATTCCAAGGTTCCTAGATTCCAAGGTTCCTAGATTCCAAGCTTCCTAGGTTGCAAGGTTCCTAGAATGCAAGGTTTCTAGATTCCAAGGTTTCTAGATTCCAAGGTTCCTAAATTCCAAGGTTCCTAGCTTGCAAGGTTTCTAAATTCCAAGGTTCCTAGATTCCAAGGTTCCTAGATTCCAAGGTTCCTAAATTCCAAGGTTCCTAGAATGCAAGGTTCCTAGAATGCAAGGTTTCTAGATTCCAAGGTTCCTAAATTCCAAGGTTCCTAGCTTGCAAGGTTCCTAAATTCCAAGGTTCCTAGATTCCAAGGTTCCTAGATTGCAAGGTTCCTAAATTCCAAGGTTCCTAGATTCCAAGGTTTCTAGATTGCAAGGTTCCTAGATTGCAAGGTTCCTAAATTCCAAGGTTCCTAGATTCCAAGGTTCCTAGGTTCTAAGGTTCCTAGACTTCTAGATTCCTAGATTACTAGATCACTAGATTCTTAAATTTCTAAATGCCCAAATCCCTAAATTCCTACATTACCAAATTCCCAAATTCCTAGATCCCTAAATTGTTAGATCCCAAGGTCCCTAGGTTTCTATACCTTAAATTATTAGGTTTCCACATTTCTATATTCCTAAATTCCTAGATTCCTAGACTCCTAAATTTCTACAATTCCACATTCTAAAATTTCCAAGCACCAAATTCCTAAATCAAGCACCTAACCTTAAAACTCTTAAAAGTTCTAAACCTGAGTCACTGCAAAAAATATTCTACCGCTCCCATTAATTGTCCATAAGTCTTCCATAGTTGTTCATGACGAAGATTTCCCCCAAAATCGTGAAAAACTGATGAGAGGCTCCCTGCATTAATTCATGATCAAAGAAAGGCTGCGCCGCACTATGCATTTAATATCAAAAGGGTTAGAAGCTGATTTATTCTCATACGGTGTTACGTACCTGGGAACCAATCTTCGGTAGGATTAATGTATTGAAATCCTTTCTGACGTTGTATGAGATTCTGTCCACCGTCCTCTAAAACAAGTGCCTTTGTACGAAGAAATTCCCAGCCGACCGCTTTAATCAACTTGTCCATTTGTACATGGGAATTTACTTCTATCAAATTTTTTATCGGAGAACGGATGGACGCTGTAGCGTTCGTTTCTATGCCATTCTGTAAAATAAACATATTTATATTTTCTACTTCTTTTATATTTTAATACTGTATCGTGCAAAATTGACCTTTGCGGTTTTACATCTCTTTTTGTATATCTAATAAAAAAGTATTAATTGTATCACATAAGTGTATGTTTGATTGTACATGTATGGATTGTATGTATGTGTATGTATGATTGTATAGTTGTAATATAAAGGCGATCATAAAGCAGACGTTAAAATGTTAAAAAAAATCAGTGATAATCTAAAATTAGTTGGAAAAAAGAATGCGTTTGCGGCTCCGTTTTATCAACTACTTAAGACGATATTTATTTCGAGACGTGCATCGATAACAGAGCTGTTCCGCAGACTTTGTACGCAAAATGTGATAATAAGACGACAAAAATTTACCTCTTTCTTCTCGAGCGCTAAGCTTAAAGCGGTTTTGTTTACATCGACCAACAGCGTGCAGTGATGATACGCGTTCGGCCGTCCTAATTTTGCTGCAGTGCCAGATATCTGCATTTCAAAACAGTTAAGGAAACACAGCTAAATTTTTTTATTTTCGCCTCGCACTTTGCGTGGTTCTTAAATAAGGGGTTGTTCCAATTACTCGTTCTTTTCTCTCCTACATAATTTATATTAATTATGTTGTACTGAAATTAACAAAAAAAAATCTTCTGACATGTTAATAACATTTCTGTTATCGCAGGATGCAAAAAAGAAATTGACTTGTATTTTTTACTTTGAATTATTAATTTTAACGGAATTAAAAAAATACAGAAAATATCTTTCATTGAAAGTTTCCAGGTTATTTGATCTGTAAATGTAATTTATTGTAACGCTACACGGAATAATTGTGCATAGTGTAGGAACAACGTGACTGATTTATAACGCAACGAACCAGGGTTCAAAACCCACTAGTTCAATTTTTTTTCGTCTACTATTTTACCTTTTCACGTTGATACAAAAAACAAATTTAAAAATGTGAAATAATCTTAGTGAAAACAATATACAACAATAGTTTCAGAATGCACCATTGTACACATGTAGCAAAACAGAAATGTCAAGGCTATCGAAGATTTATCAGTATGTGAACGCGTTCCCGACTATTAAGATAAATTGCGGCTTATCATTGAACATTTCAAATGTAACAACAAAGCGTTCGGTTTTTGTTATAGAATAAAAAATAATGCACTTTTGTTCCATATTTCTTCCTATCTGGTCAAATCTAACACCGCAAAGCAATGTGATCCTTAGAATTTTGGAACACCCTATAGAAACAGAGAAATATATAATTGTATACATTACATCAAAGGATACTTTATATTCTCCTTCGACAACGATGTCTTCGCGTTTGTTAATGTCAGCCTTTACGCCCCATTCGCGGTACAGAGCTCTAGTAATGATGCCCAAATTGTACTTCCGGTTGTACCGTTCCCGCGGTGTAAAAAAGGACAAGTTTAGGTTACCAGTGTCATGGTAGACGGTACCACCACCGCTGTTCCGTCTAGCCACAACTATACCACGTTTCTCCGCAATCTGAACATTATGCTCGATCCATGGGTTCTGATGACGCCCGATTACTATGCAGGGATCGTTGCGCCAAAGTAGCAACACATGATGATTCGTAAAATTATAATTTCTGTAGAACCAATCTTCTAACGCTAAATTTCTGAACACATCCGTGGATTGTGATATGAATACTGACTTAGTGATCAAATCGTTCGGGTCGTCTTGCTTGTCATTGAAACTTGAGTATTTACAAGTGTGATGCAAATTGTACCCAGCTCCTCGTTTAACCACGATCATGAATCTATTGATCAGCGACATTCTTTCTTACTGATGCACGTGTAACTTGTAATCTCCCTCCTTTTTACCACTTCCCCCTCTTGCGGTAGTTAGTGAAACGATGAAATGTCCGGTACCGATATGAAAAACCGCACTCCCTGGACACAATGCGGTCGATTCGTGAAATCAGTCTTTACTGAACCCTGCCAGGTGTATTGAAAAGCTCTACTTAAGGTGACCAGACACAGCCTTGGTTAAGGTTAATATTTTCGTCTGCAGATAGCGGCCCTACTGGCAGGATTTTCTCAAGTAGTTGGTTTGACTGGCGGTGATGGAGATCAGGTAATCGTGCAGGGCGATCGTTTGATGCAACCACTTCCACGTTTGGTCCAGGGAGTTAATACGGTATCGGATACCTAAACAGTCTCGACAGTCCTTTTGCATTCCTCCGTGTGCTGACAGATTGGATAGAAACATTCAAATTGCCCGCGATAAAACGATCACGTAGTAGCAACGACCTCTTCCTGTTAGACTGTAGATCACGCTGACAGAGGTTCGATTGGTAGGTGGTCGACTTGCAGGTTAGAAACACTCGAGCGACGAATTGTGCGCGACTTATGCGAGCGAAAATTCACTGATGCACTGGACGACTCGTAATGAATACTGGAATCGTTCGATTTTGATGTTATATGAACTCCGGGTGGTCGAAGAAAGTAGAGGGGAGGTTGGAACACACGCAAGAGGTTATCTAAGTTCGCAGCACAAAGTACAGCTGACCCGCGCGTGATATCGACGGAACGCAACTCTCTTCGCCTACTCTACGTGATCTGTTTTTCCCTCCCGCAGTGTTTCAGGATCGTAAATGTTTCTGTCTGTACCCCTTCCCCTTACTCAATAAAAAAAATATTAATATATACATATAAATATTTCGTATCGTTTGAGGAAAATTGTTAAAGAACAATATTTAAATTGTAATACTTATTCTCTCCCGACGACAAAATGCAAGTATCAACAAGCATGTTTTCACCGGTTGATTGTTCGCCAATTACATTCAGCCATTTGGTAAAATAGTACCAAGAAATCATTTAGATTTTGAAATAAAAAAATCATGAACTTCTGTACTCGATAGTTTAGTTTTATCGAACTGCACAATTTTTCTTACTCTTGCTCCACTTTCTTACTAAACGCATTCTAAGAATTGTACATTCGATGTCTAGTTAAACATCGATATCACGCATACGACACTGTATTTCCATGATTTCGATAGCCAGTCAAAACGCGTGAAAAGTCATATTCACGTGTTGTAAATATCGCACAGTCTAAGAAGGGGTAATTAAGGCCAATTGATAAGACTATACCATATACTCTTCCGTGTCACGTACTAACGTTACTATTGAAACTTACAGTTAGGATATTTATATTAACTTCATTCTTTTTTATATTTATAAATTGATTATACATTCGGTAAAACGCATATTATACTGCTCGTCACGTGACTTTTATCTCGCGCCGCGTGAATAAGATTTAATTCCATTCACATTTCGATTATGATTTGAGACTCTTTTGTTTATGCATTTAATTTTGACAGAATGTATAAATATTTCGTATAATTTTCCGATTCTGAGTAACGAGATAGAGAAAGAGCAATATTCGGAATGATGGTCATAATATTTTGTTGAAAGCGTATTCCATAAATTCATATTATCGCTTGAATTTAAATAGCCTTTGTTATCGAATTTATTTATAATCTTGTAAACTTTATATAATTATATCATTAATATTTTTAAGTTAATTAGTTAAACAAAAAATTGATATTTCGCTTAGAATAAATAGATAAATATTTAAATAAATAAATAATATCGCTGAGTATAAATGTAACTGTATCGTATCGTGAAAAACAAATGCATTAAATTGTAGATGATAGCCCGCTTTTTTTAGCTATATTATAGATATCTTGATACGGTAAAAAAATACAAATTTAGGTTTACGAGTATCTTACGTATCTTTCATGAATAATGCGTGTTACGGTTGTGCCCTTAATTGTAAATAGAATAAAGAAAATTTGTTTACTTAACATCCAAAATTGTGTAAATAAGAGTACATTGGAATTCGCTCTTTGTAACCACTCGCAATTTATTCGCGCGTCACCTTTTTCTACTGTGAAAGTAAAGGCTTTTTAAAATACTATTATTCATTAATATTATTAAAATATATTTTACCGTATCTTTTGATAACATTTAGGTGTTTGACCATTTGGTACAAAAACATATGGAGAATAAAAAAGTAATGGAAAAATTACAATATCCTGAAGCATATCGCGATGAATCCATTGTTGATAACTATCATGGAGTCGAGGTTAGAATAGAATTAAGATAATCATTTTTTAAATTATACGTTCTCTTATACAAGTTTGTAGATACATAACCATAAGTAATACAAATGTTTTAGTATCTAGATATATTTTTATACATTAATCAAACATATAATTTGCATTTATGTATTTCATTATACAATGAATAAGCAATAAATAAGGTTTATTATTTTTTATTAGGTGCCAGATCCATATAGATGGTTGGAGGATCCTGATTCAGAGCAAACTAAAGCCTTTGTTGATGCCCAAAATGCTGTTACTAAACCATATTTAGAATCATGCAAAGCACGTCAAGACATTCATGATCGATTAAAGCAATTATGGGACTTTCCAAAATACTCATGTCCCGCTAGATATGGAAATAAATATTACTTCTATAAAAATACTGGCTTACAAAACCAAAGGTAACTACTGTAGATGTTAACACATTTATTACAAAAGCTAAAACCTTTATTATATTGTTGAGTCTCGTGCATATAGAACCTCAGCAATATCTTAACACGTAGCTCTATTTGTGTTTCAGTGTTTTATATGTACAAGATACTCTGGATAGTGAACCAAGAGTATTTCTAGATCCAAATACTCTATCGGACGATGGAACTGTTGCAATTAGAAGCAGTAAATTTAGTGAAGATGGTAGTATATATGCATATGGTTTATCCAGTAGTGGGTCTGATTGGTGTACAATTCATTTCATGAATACGGAAACTGGTCAGTTATCAATATTTTAATCATCTTATAAAAAAATATTTGAACGTTAAGTTTATTTATAGAATGTCTGTGCACAGGTGAAAAATATCCTGAGATCCTAGAAAAAGTAAAGTTTTCCCCCATAACATGGACTCATGACAATCGTGGGATATTTTATGGTTGTTATCCAGATCAGAAAGGTAAAACTGATGGTTCAGAAACAGAGGGTAACAGAGATCAAAAACTGTGTTATCATATTGTTGGTACACCGCAGTCAGAAGATGTTATTGCAGTTGAATTCCCTGAAGAACCTTTATGGAGGATGTGAGTGATACAATTGTGTATGTGTTTTAACAAAGTTAATTGATTACAGATAGTTAGGATTATGTTGTATTTTTTGAAAACAACTTTAATAAAACATAATTTAATGTGTTTATCACTTATGTTGTGTGCTTTCAGAGGAGCTGAAGTTTCTGACTGTGGAAAGTGGCTGATTGTCACACCTGTGAAAGACTGTAGAGATAATTTAGTTTATTTCACAGAATTGATTCCTGACACGAAAATAACTGAGAAATTGCAGTTAACTCAGGTCGTTGATAAACTTGAAGCTGATTACGAGGTTGGTTGGATATAGTATACATATTTATCCATTTCTGATGCTTTCCTTTATAGCTGATTTCATTTTTAAACAGTATGTAACAAATGATGGTACCAAAGCTATATTTCGGACGAACAAAAATGCGCCAAATTATAAATTAATAGCTATAGATTTATTGGATTATAAGCAAGAAAAATGGATTGACCTCCTACCAGAACATCCTGACAATGTATTAGATTGGGCTTGTGCAGTCGATGGTGATAAATTTGTAGCTTGCTATATTGAAGATGTTAAGGTAAATATACAAGGCCTATTATTCTTAGTATAATTGTTGTAATAAATTATAACAGTCTGTATTTCTTTCAGAACATTTTACAATTACACAGTTTAAAAACTGGCGAAAAAATTAGAACTTTTCCCCTTGATGTGGGCACAATAGTTAATTTTGCAGGACAAAAGAAATATTCGGAAATATTTTATCAATTCAAATCATTTTTAATTCCTGGTATCATATACAAAGTTGATCTCAAAACTGATGAAGAACCACAAGTTAGTTATTCTTCCTGCATAAAATGCATTACAATTAAAAAATGAAAAGATCGGACGTGTATATATACAAATATTTTTACAGGTACTGCGAGAAATTAAAGTAAAGAACTTTGATCCGAGTTTATATAAAACTAGTCAGGTATTTTATACAAGTAAAGATGGTACAAGAATCCCAATGTTCATTGTAATGAAACATGTAAGTATTTGTAATATGATATTTATAAACCTGTCAAGTAAAAAGTTGTAATAATAAATATTCGATTCAGGATGCTGTATTGGATAGTTCTATGCCAGCTCTGTTATATGGTTATGGAGGATTCAACGTAAGCATCCAACCTACGTTCAGCGTTACGAAACTAGTTTTTGTTCAGCATTTGAATGGAGTACTTGCTGTAGCGAACATTCGAGGTGGCGGGTAAGTTGAATGTTAAATATGTTTTTATAACATAACTATATTCATTGTACTTTTTTTTAGCGAATACGGAGAAAAATGGCATAATGGTGGACGATTCTTTAATAAACAGAATGTATTCGACGATTTCCAAGCTGCTGCCGAGTACCTTATCGACAATGGCTACACCACAGCTTCTAAATTAAGTATCTTAGGTGGAAGTAATGGCGGCCTGTTGATCGCTGCGTGTGCAAATCAAAGACCTGATCTTTTTGGTGCTGCCATTGCTCAAGTCGGGTAGGTGGCTAATAACAAATCTCTTTACCCTATAAATCTAGATCTCAAGTTTACTGTAAAATCTACTTATGCTTTCTTGTATGCAGAGTAATGGACATGTTACGTTTCCATAAATTTACAATTGGAGTTGCTTGGGTATCCGATTATGGTAGTTCTGATGATCCGAAACACTTCGAGAACCTATTGAAGTACTCTCCTTTACATAATGTAAGAGTTCCAGAAAATGGACAATATCCAGCAACATTATTGTTGACTGCAGATCATGATGATCGTGTCGTACCGTTGCATAGTCTCAAATTGATTGCAACGTTGCAAAATACGCTTGGAAAACTGCCACAGCAAACAAATCCTTTACTTATTAAGATAGAAACTAAAGCTGGACATGGTGGTGGAAAACCAACTATGAAAGTGGTTAGTAAATAATGATAATCTTATTTTATTTTGCATATATATTGTTACATAAAAATGTTTATTTCAGATCGAGGAAAGTACGGATATATTAGCATTTATTGTAAAATCTCTGGACTTAGAGTTTAAATTATAAAATACATTGGGAGTATTAACATCTTTATATTTTGTACTACGGATAAGAGCCTTTTAATGCTATCGTGTATAAAATTCTATCACATCCAATGATATGAAATTAAGGCAAAATACACTGAAACATGCTAAAGCTGCTTTATTTGTGAGAAATTCTGGACGGAATTATCTTAATACATTAAATAACAATAACATTCTAATATGAAGCATTTTTACATTGCCATTATATGCATTGCAAAATACTGTTTTGAAATGTTCTCTCACGGGTTTTGATAAATTGTATTATAAATAATAATTACTAATTTGTTAAATAAAAAATTCATCCAGTGTATCAATGTCTATTGTACATCATCTTGAAAGTATAAAAGTGAAGCATTTTCTGATTCAGACTTCTATCAATTTTCTAGGATTAAATAGCAGTGATATTAATAATAATAATTTTTTATTAAATATTAAACAATAAAAAGAAATTCCATGGAAGCATTTTTTATATGTCATTTTCACTGATGTTCAAATAGCAGATTACGTAAATAACGCATTAACTGTTGCTAATATTTGGAAAAAGTGTTAACATCTGTTCGAGCATTATTAATACAATACAATGAATTGTAATTATTAAAACAAGCGTTTATACTACTTCAATGTTTTTTCCTGAACGAATTTCCTGTTTATGTATAAATAATATATAAATAAATACTTCATGTTTCAATAATTTTGTGTTTTATTTTAATATAACCATTTGAAACTTACCAAGGTACTTTGATCCTCTCGATTGAGTAGATAAAATTAAAAAAAAAAATGTACAGCGCCATCTAGCGGTTGGTGTTCCAGGACTGCTCCTGGTAGCTAGAGAACATGAAAGCGAAGAGGTGTTCGATGAAAGTGTGCGACAAGGACAGCACATTGCTAGACAAGGATAGATATACCGTACCGCCCCAAAATGGCGGCAGACGAATAAAATTGAAATTGCGATAATGAATTACTGATTACTTGTTTTCTGCAAATAATCCACACATTTTTGAAATTTTTTTGTAAATTATACATTCGTAGCAATTTTCAGCTGTAGTTTCCGCAAACACTAAACTTTTAATTAATTATTTATTTAAAATTCAGAATCCATGTAGTTGATAGTTCAACCAACGCCATCTAGCGGTACGCGCCCTGAACTAAAGTATTGTAATAGGATAGCATGAAAGTAAAGGAGGTATCCGGGTAACCATTGTGCTACCTCTTCTTAATTTATTAATTCACGATTAATTATGGACAAAATATTTATGAAAACTACGTTTATACGTTACTACAATTACATTCTTCATAAAGCAACTGTAAAAGTGTAAAAATTATTTGCTGGAAAGGAGTAATTAACAGTTTTACGCCGCAGTTTCGATTTATATGTACGACGCCATTTTGGGGCGGTGCAGTATGTCTATTCTTGTCGCACAGTAGGCTGTCCTTGTCGCACACTTTCATTGGATACCTCCTCGCTTTCATGTTCTCTAGCTACCAGGAGCAATCCAGAAACACCAAACGCAAGATGGCGCTGTACATATTTTAAATTTCACGCGAAATACAAATATTGCATATCCTAAACAAATATACTCAAACTTTATTCGCCTAATGCAGATATTTATTTTTGATTAAGTTGTTTACTGACATAAGATAGCCTCAAAAATTATTATTTAGTTTATAGTAAACAATGATAAATATTAATCGTGTGCACCAATTTATATTCCATTTTATCTAATGACCTACTATCTAAATAGAACATAGATTGATCGTTTAAAACTCTAAGTTGGATTAATATCATCCAGATATACATACCGTCCTCGAAATCATAGAAAGGGCTGACCATAACAGGATTTCTAACGGGATTATCAATAAAAAATCACAAATAATGTAAACATATAAAATTAAAATATTCTTTATTTCTGTTCCAATTTATATATTAATTCCAAAGGTTTGTAATAAACACATGTTATGTTAAAAAATAAATATAACATTATTACATGCGTAAACAAATGTGCGTTTTTGGTATCTAAAACACGTTTACGTGTATGCGTGTAAAAAAATTATATACCTATATTATTTGAAGCTAATACTTCTCAGGTCGTTAACAGATTTATAAAAGCTATGAAAATCCTGTATCCCTTATCACTATTACATCACATGTACGATACCCTGAATACGATTAATCATGGCACGTGATTCTTTTAGTTTTCATGTAATGGCCAAATATAAACCGAATATTTGGTAAGAATATTCGTGAATGCACTCGCAGCGTAGTGCATAAGTTCGTCATAATATGTGACGATCTACATCAGCGGTGAAGAGTGCGGCAAAAAATTGTGAGAATAATTTTCCCATGTATTGCTCCTCCTTTACCGGCCATACTCCTTCTAGAAAACCTATGTGACCACCACGCGAAGTCACCACGACCGCTACATTCTTCGTTTCCGCTATTTCTTTCAGAGGAATCGCTAAATATCAAAAACCAAAAAGAGTTGAAATTATTTTGAAGAATTTACTTATTCATTTTTTAGACTGGGTCGATATGGTGTAAAGACGATGCACAAACTTAATTACCATGAACAGGTTGGAATGGATCGTCCGCAGCACTAAGGCACAATAATGGCACATCAATCAAATGCAATTTGTCGTGTATAGTTGCGTTTGAATAGTACTCCTCCACGTCTTTGTAGCCAAATTGTTTCACCGTGAAATGCGAATCAAATTCTCGTACCGTTTGACTCTGGAGAAAAGGGAATAAAACATATTAAATTAATTAAGCAGATAACGGCGTATCAATACAGAGATAGTTAGATAAGCTTACTTTCAGAATAGTATCGATATCCACGTCGAACATTCCAGTTTCTGATGAGTTATGCAAACGTTGAATATTCTTGCGTAGCGTGCCGGCCAAATACTTGTTCATCATCAAATTGAAATAATTCTCTTCAGTGTTTTTTGTCGCTGCGAACACGTTCCACGGCACGGAGATAAGGAAGCATCCTTTTAATTTGTTCCTCGCCATTGTTCCTCGTTGCGCTAAATAATTACCTAATATTAATCTGCAAACAGATCACACAACGTGTTCATTGTACCGCTACTATCGACGCTGTTATATGAAGCGCTAATTATATTTTTTACTCTGTTTCAAGGCCGACCATTTATAGCACCGTGCAAATACAATGAATATAACATTTTTTTGTTGTGTCGGAAAGAAAATCTTTATTACCCTCCCATCGAGATGCCCGTCGCTCCAAGGGGTACATGCGGGTAAAGTTTTTTCACATGCTCGATAACCTCTGATAAATCGTCGATGTTCGCAGCATTGTACGTCCGTGGAGTCTGCAATTATACGATTATTCCCGATAAATTTGTGCTTGTATTCTTGTAACGCATCAATTCTTAGAATGGTCGCTTATTCGCATAATTTTAAAGTTCAGTATTATGTTACAGTTTGGAAGTTTGAAAACGCTATACGCGACTTGTATTACACGAGATAAATAGGATAAAAAATAGGTCGTTTCTCGTCATTCCTGATATTGCTTTGCTAAGCCGTTCCACACTTTTCTTCAACTATCTACAAGCAGTACATTAATACTTGAGAGATAGGACTAATTTCTTGTCTCCTGCTATATAATAAACGATATCTTGGCTTAATATAGAAGAATAAATGAAGTTTATTAAGGAAAGATACCGCTATCGAACATTACGCAAGTATAGTAGTATTTATAAGAAAATTTCTGTGAATTTAACAAAAAAGAAATTGGGTACTCTTTTTGCTACGCAAGCTTATTCACATATATTATGTATATCACTTGCAAATGGTTTATAATTACCATCTAAGTTGCTTCTAAACGGTTAATTGCACTGTAAAAAAAATGGTTTTAGTTTGTGATAGGAGACATACAATGTAATAAGCGTTACTAAAGGGTCAAATGCTTGAATCATCCCAATACCTTCAGCTCTACTCCTCCTAGTCCTCTGTTGTTAAAAATCACGCATCGTATCCCAACTTTTTTCGCGGACGAAACAAGGCACTTGATGTATTCTGCTTGACTTGCACCAGTCAGCCCTGGCAAAATAATCACGATAGGTGAAGCAACGGAACATCCCTCTTCCGCCCAATCCAGAGCCACTTCACCCCCATCCGACAAGGTCAGGATCTCCCTGTGGGACAAGTGATTAATTAGAAGGAAGTAAAAGAGGCACGATAATTTACAATCGCGTCCTTGCAAATAAACACTTATACTAATTAACACTCTAAATGTCACGAGAATTATCTATGCTAATACTTTAACATTGAAGGTTGTGACTAATATTAACAATAATGAGCGAACAAAATAATATTTAACTATGCAACGTGTAACGATATATCACATAGTATAATTCGTAGCAATGCAACGGGTGGCAATATACATACAGCGATCTACAGCGTGAGCTATATAAATAAAGACCATATAATTAGCAGCGCTATATTTTTAGTACGGTATTACGTGCTGAAAGAATAGATAGTTCTAATTAGTATTTAATGTGCTCCATCGAATATCTTGGAATTTTAAATCGTGTCCTTCGTACCTACATTTCGAATATTATAATTAATTTTGTATCTATTAGATTAGACAGCAGTAACGTTAAAGACAGACTTACCAACCTGCGATAATGAATAAGTGGTAAGATTCGCGATCTGAGAAGGCTGGCTATAATGGTCTGTGCCCTCGATTCGAAACACCATAGGGTAGGCCAGAATTTATTTCTTACAAGTGGCACATGTTGCTCGAGGAACGATCGGAATGGTCCATGGGAACACACTAGCATCGGCGTCTGAAAGTTATTTAAGCATCGTTTTATTTATCGATTCATTGACCGCGATGGATGATCGAATGATTAAGCGCTATAACAGCATATTATAAGGGCATTGAACTTTTCGAAGACATAAAGCTACAGACAATTTTTATGAATACGAATGGTTAATAATAGACTGCATATTTTATAACATACGTAGTTATCTACAACTCAATGAGTAGTCTTTTTCGATATAATTTGTTTGTGTACACGTTATACCACTCCTTAATAATTTATACGCGTAGACTGTTCATTAATGCTGAGTGTATCTAGTAACCGATTAATTCTGCTTATCAAAATACTTATGTTCTACACTAGTGTAACAGTTTCATTAGGTACTGTTGACACCTCTTGATTTTCCTCCTCATTTGTCCCCTACCCGCCTTTGTATGCCAGCAATTTAATTAACTGTTCATTTTAATTTTCCTATTTCGTTTTAAAAATATCGTATATTATCCATATATTAACATTACTCAACGAAATATTGAAATTATCGTTAATAATAATATAAAACGACTGAGGTTGAAAGTAACACGTAATTTTACAAGTCAAATCTGTTTATGACTGTTCAAACTTCGAATCTATGTACTTTAACCTAAGTTCGATAAAGAGTAATTAGATTCGAGTAATAAGATCAGTCTGCTTTAATTAGGTTTAAAGTTTAAACAAAAATACACAAATTTTAGTGATATATTTCTGTTTTTACTAATCACAGTGTTTCAATTCTATTGTACATCGTATGTATCGAATTAATTTATTCTTGTTTAAACTTCAAATGCAAATATAACCTAACTTAAATTCAGAATAGTTTGACTACTAAAAATGTGGGTCAGCTTACATTCAAAATGTCAATGACGAGTAAATTTGACTAACAAATCAGATTCTACTTCAGTTAGTATTATTTGCCATGTAATATAAATCGATAGTTATCGATAACATTTCTAGTGTGGCTCTATGCGATGTCCAGCTTAACCTCTCTGTTCGTAATCGCACAAGTACCATTTAAAAACATAAGAAATCTTCCGCTGTAAAAAAGAATGAAACCATGTTCTGTCTGTCCACCGATAAATTATGTATACCAATGAGTCCGTCTATTCAGCATCGGATTATTCTTGACGAATGGCTATTTGGCGAACGCGCGATGTCACCTGTTCCGGCGTGTGCGTTCGATGCGCGCGCACACAAACGGGCGCGCAATTCGTCCGGGGCAAATGCCTCGGAGTTTTAAGGTCAAATTAATAAATCGTGCAACTCCTCGTGGCTCGTACAAACCACGAAGGGTCGTGTCAGAGTTCGGCTATTCGTATCGCGGAAATCCTGATAATATATCGCGATTAATGATATATATTATATGTGGCTTTGAGTTTTTAATCGCTCGATAAGGAAAACGAGATATTCGACTTTCGATTATCTCGTTGAATCAGTCGAGTATATTCGACGTTTCGCAATTCTCAAATTTGTCCGCAATATTAACAAGACAGAATTTTTCTTTGGCGAACTTTGTATTTTAGATAAAAATTTTTTATTCAAAACATTTATCATATAACAATTTCTTAACCTTGTTATTAATTCGCGTGAGAATTGGAATATTGGGGTCAACGAATGATCAAACAATGGTCGTGCGATGATATTGGCGGGTTAATGCCGTACCAAATATACATTCATACGTCGTTGATTTAATTCTGTTCTTTCAATTAGACGCATCTGGAAATTAAAATTCATTCCAAGTTCGCGCACCAATATTTTTTTATTGTTCCAACGGAAGGTTCCAGATTTCCAAGCGAAATCCGTTATTATTTCTAAACGACGCGTTTAATAGAATGAAGCATGATATACGCGTGACTCTGAACCAAACGCGATGATTGATGTTAATGAAGGTTAAAAGTCTACAGATAACCAATAACTTTGTATATTTCCTAATTTGAAATTCACGAATAAATTTAAATAACAATTCGACGCAAGGAAATAATAAAATTGCTCGTCAAATTTACGCAACAAAAGCATCGTGTGAATGCATATTCCCTTTCGTGGTCTGTAACAAAATCTGCATCGTCGATCTAAAATATCAATCAAATATCGAATAACTATAGAAATGTTCGACCTAACCGTTTCGACAATTGCATTCGATGTCAATTTTTGTATTGCTTATCGTCTCGCCGATGAATCACGACCGACTACAAACTTTCCGTAAAGAATGTAAATGAATGAGCAACAGAGAAAAAGATACTGCTTACTCACTTTCACAACTTCAAAAAGATAATAGATGCAAAATCCGGCGCCCAGCAGCGCCCCGTAGTAGACCGTCGGAATGTCGAGGAGTGGTTCGAACAGATTCAGCATCGTTACACTCTATCGATACGTTCAACGGACTGCCGACACAGGTAGAACAGCGTGACTGCCGGTGATTGTCAGGAACGTTGACAATCCTTGCCCGTTGAATGTCGGTAGCCAACAACCGATCGCCAAGCTTTTGAACAGACTCGCGCGTCCGCGCGCATGACGTTCAAATAATTGAACAGTCAAGTAGTTTACTAGCCGACTAACCAGTACAACCGCGTTCAAAGATAGGCTCTTCTGGTTAAGGGGAAGTGTAGGAGAAGGAGATCCACCACTCGCGACGATTTTACTCGTGCACCGCTTCGCGCGAACGAAGCTAACCTACGACTGCCATCCATTTTCATGATTCAGATCCAAAAATAATAGATACGGAAATTTAAAAATGATTTGAATCAGTATTTTCAGATTATTTCAAATGTCGAGACAAGTAATGTGAATGTTTACGGATGGCCAGTTTAGATTAACTATTGTGACAGGGAACGAAGTGCTGAGATTCTTTTTTACGAGGAAGCCAAACTTGCACGAGACCGCACTTCCCCTTAACTGAGGGAAGCCATTCTTGTACAAGTATGTGCCAATAGCTACGCACAGGGCCGGCACGAATTTATCGCAACAAAATTAGCATTATGACGTTTAATAAAGTTTCGAAATTGAAGAGATTGAAACACGTACTTGCAAATACAATGTAAGCATTTTTAAGAACAAGTGTAATTAGAAAATTTTTTAATTTTAAGAAAGAACGAGAACAATATTGTATCATTTATCTATGCAAAATTTTTGCACTGGGTTCCGCGCACGTTGCGACTGCCCTGTTCGCGCACCGACTACATACATACAATTATATGCATGCACTCGGTCACGTGCACGCCAGATCCGCTCCCACACTTGTGGAAGTCTCACCTACACCGTGCTGTATATATGAATACATGTACATATGTCCAGAAATACGTAAGTTGTGTGCACGGTGCGTAACAAGTTACGTAACAACTGTGGTCGAAACTTTAGCCATGGTGTCACTGCAACTCGAAATGGTGTCGAACCCGTCCGCCGAAATCGCGGTGCGCTGTGCGATTACCAAGGCTAACATGTTTATGCCCACCAATCGATGAAGTATCACTGTGCGATTTATTTAGCTTTCGGGGAAACGAAAAGTAATGGTCGATGAGTAATTCGCACTTTTGGACACAGGTGTAAAATGATTCGTGCAAGGATTTGATTCGAGTGCACGCTTTAGTAAATTACCAAACTTGCGGCTTCGCGTATACACACGGTACTACGACAAAACCTTGTGTACACGTAATGTTACGCGCCAAGAACAATCCGTTCGTACCTATGCTCATGCGTACGTCTATTAGATATACTAATCTGTTCCGCGATCACTTCTCATATAAGCGTCTGTAATTGATAGCGTTTCAAAGTTTTTACCGACGCAGTATTTCAATGCACTTTATTATAATTCTAAAGAACATGACAGATTTAATCAATCAAAAAAGACTGGCGTGAATTTAAAACTTATTCGAACAGATAGTAAAATACATTTATATATTTTTCACGGTGTTGTACACGTTATATAGTCGCATGTCGTTTTGAAATCGTTTTTGTAATTCTACTTCTCATGTTTCACTGTTCCAACCACGTGAACATCTAGATAAGTCTGCGGTTAATAAATGTATGTATAACGCGGCAAATATCGCTGTCTAATGGAGCAAATAAGCTGCGATATAACCGAACTGATAAGTTATGTATAATATTGTAATGATGTTTGTTAACTTAGTTCGTGAAAGATCAGTATTTGCTTATTTAGTAAGAACTATTAGTCTCTATCTGGAAACGCATCGTGATTTTTCGCATCATTTTTCGAGAATTCTTATAAGATTAGTACTTAACCTTCTAGATGACGCATTAATATCTATATGGATTAAGCAATGTAATCACATTTTATTTGAACTTTTCGTGGTCATGGATATCTTTTTGCAGATAAAAAATTCTTCTTAGTCGGTGACGCACCCAAAAAAGATTTTACGAATGACATTCAGGAAATCGATGACTAATGACATTCTTTAAACACCTTCAATGTTACATTTTCTTCCATTTCTGTATTAGGTTAACAAGAAATAATAAATGTATTCTATTATTTATAAACCTGTGTCCTATATTTTATATACCTAGAAAGGTTACAAAATGTGAGTCTGAATCAGAATGAATTCAACTGCATTACCATTTTCGGATTTGATGACACAATCGCACTATTTGTCGCAGACATCATCTCGTCTGCAATGCTGATTTCCCGCATTTATAGCCTCATCACTTTCGATCATTTTGTTCGATCTAGTTCCTGAAATCACCGTCCTAAATTATAGAGTGCGTAATAAAACAGTTGGTAAAAATGAGGTTTTGGATGACGTCGATATTTCAGATCGGGTTAATATTTTGCCCCTTGAGGATGCTGTTCATGTCACGTAACTGTATTTTGGGTTGCCTATTTTTAGGCGCCTACATTCGGGCACTCAATTATCAATAACAATTGCATAAAATATATTCTACCCACAATCGAAAGAAGTCAGCATTCCATTTTTTTTAATTAATATTCCTTCAATTTTCACAACTAAATGCACTGTAATTTCATTATGAATTTTACTCTCAATCGATAAAGAAGGTTGTGACCCGACAATTGTAGATAGAGGTTTCCGTTCATATCTGTAGGGTGATATGCATACTCAATGATTATAACTGCTTATGAAAACAGTAATTTCGATGTATTAAAATGTCAACAATGTTTATATTTCCGATTTACCTACAAAATTATGTATAAATTGTTAAAAGCAAATAGTGGGAAAATATAAATGAAACATGAAGAAGGAAAGAACGGCCGATAATAGCCGACCATATAAATTATAAGTATTTCCAAGAGCTTCATAATGTAAACAAAGATAATTGATTGTAGCTTCAAGCTTCAAAAATAAAATTTCATGCATTTCTGCAAACTTCTTTCCATACTTAGTTATTAAAGATGTACAGAAAAGTTTGAGATCATAATTTGCACCCATTTTTGAGTTATAATTTAAGGTTATGTTTACAAAATTTTCATTTTCATTTTTTAGTCTCTAACAGCATCAGATACTAGTTTTTAAGAAATGCTTAGAAGAATTTAATATTCTGTTATATATATTCACTGTGTTAGTCATTATTTATTGTTTTCTTTCTATTTTACGGCTCATCAAATATTGAGCCTCACAGGTATAAGCTTCCAAAGGAAGAGCATTATTGTAAGTGAAATAATAATCAAGGATCAATGTTCCTACAATATTTATTTCATAACTATGTATTTTTATTGTAGGGATTTGTAGAATTGACAATAGTTCCACTTAGAGATACATTAAGACTGATAAAACTTAATGCGAAGCAATGTAGAATTTATAGAGTATGTTTAAATGACACCTATGAAGCACCATTTCAATATTTTGACCCATTTTTGGATATCTGTCAAGGAGATGGAAAACAGTAAGTATCAATATACAGATATATGTATAACACTTGGTATAATAATATATTTTTATAGGAGGTCATTGGAATTCTTTTCAAACATGCACTTAGCAGCTGCACAGAGAGTTGATCCAGATAATAATGCAGGAGAATTAGTAGTACAGATCCCACCAGATGCAGCGCATCTAGTTGCTGAAGGAAGAAGTTTAAGAATTAGCATTGAATTCTCTTTAGAACAACCTCAAGGTGGAGTGCATTTTGTTGTACCAAATTGTGAAGGAACATTAGCTGAGGTATAACCAATTAATTTTATAGATATCTATTCTTTGAACTTAGCTGTATACAGGTATTGTATTCTATTTTAGAGAGGAGCACATATGTATACATATAGCTATGAAAATTCGTCAAGACTATGGTTTCCATGTGTTGATAGTTTTGCAGAACCATGTACTTGGAAACTAGAATTCACTGTTGATGATTCAATGACTGCTATATCTTGTGGTGACCTAGTAGAAGTTGTATATACACCAGACATGAGGAGAAAAACCTTTCATTATGTTCTTAATACACCAGCATGTGCACCAAATATTGCGCTTGCAGTTGGGTAAGCTAATTGATGACTTATTTTATATTTATACTGGATAAAAAATCAAGTTGTAACACTTTTATTTTACAGACCATTTGAAATATTTGTGGACCCTTATATGCATGAGGTAACACATTTTTGTTTACCACAATTGTTACCATCATTGAAAGTTTCTGCAAAATATATGCATGAAGCATTTGAATTTTATGAAGAAACTTTGTCAAATAGATACCCTTATTCTTGTTATAAACAAGTGTTTGTAGATGAATTGGACGAAGATATAAACGCATATGCCACTATGAGTATTTTAAAGTAAGCTAAGTCCTTAGATATTATCTACATTCAATATATAAGTAATTATCTCAATGAAAATTTATTCGTTTGTAGTACAAATTTATTACATTCTACTGCAATTATTGATCAAGTTTATATTACAAAAAAGGCTATGGCACAGGCTGTGGCAGAACAATTTTTTGGATGTTTTATATCCATGCAAAATTGGTCTGACACGTGGTTACCTAAAGGTATTTCAACGTATCTAACCGGTTTATATGCAAAAAAATGTTTTGGCAATAATGAATACCGAGAATGGGTACAATCGGTAAAAATCTTTTTCCTGTTATTATGTGTTACCTAGTCAAGCATAAATTTTATTTTATACATATTTTTAGGAATTACAAGAAGTTGTAAGATACGAAGAACAGTTTGGAGGTATAATCTTAGATCCTTCACAACCTCCAGCACCATTACCTATTGCAGCTAATACACCAGCACCAACCCCTAGAGCTCCAGATCCTGGTTTTTATTTTCCAATAAGGAATTTACATACAATGTCTCCAAAGTACATTGAAGTACTTCGTAAAAAGGCGCATTTAGTGATTAGAATGTTAGAACATCGAATTGGACAAGAATTACTCCTACAGGTACTTATTATATACCATCCCAAATACACTAAAATATGTACTTTTTATCTGTGTTTTAGGTTTTCAATAAACAACTTTCATTAGCAGCTAATGCAGCTCAACAAAAAATTGATTCTGGACTCTGGTCTCACATGTTAATTAGTACAAATGTATTTACAAAAGCAATCTTTACCGTAACAGGTAAAGATATGGCAGTTTTTATAGACCAGTGGGTCAGAACTGGTGGTCATGCAAAATTTAGTTTAAGTTTTGTATTTAATAGAAAAAGGTAATTACTTGAAAAGGTAAACCAATCCAAGCAATTTATTAATCTGCAATGTGTTTTATAGAAATACCGTGGAATTAGAAATTCGACAGGATACTACAAACCAAAGAGGAATTAGAAAATATGTTGGTCCTCTTCTAGTTAATATCCAAGAATTAGATGGTACTTTCAAACATACTTTACAAATTGAAGGTACCGTTGCAAAAGCAGATATAACGTGTCACAGTAAAAGCCGTAGAAATAAGAAGAAAAAGATTCCATTATGTACTGGAGAAGAAGTGGACATGGACCTTTCTGCTATGGAGTAAATACTGTTTCATCTTATATTAAAGCCTATATTTGTACATTCTTTAAGATAAAAACACGCTTACGGTATAAATTTTTATTTCATCTGCAGTGATTCTCCTGTATTGTGGATAAGATTGGATCCCGATATGACACTAATGCGCGCTGTTCAAATTGAACAACCCGATTACCAATGGCAATATCAATTAAGACACGAAAGGGACGTCACCGCGCAATTAGAAGCTATCGAAGCTTTGCAGAATCACGCAACACCTGCTACACGATTAGCATTAACCGATACCATAGAAAATGAACATTGCTATTATAAAGTCAGATTGCGAGCTGCACATTGTTTAACCAAGGTTATTTATATTTTAAGCAGACATATTTTCTATCGTTTACGTACATGTAAGTTATTAATAATAAATGTATTACTAGGTTGCTAACGCAATGGTTGCAACATGGGCTGGCCCACCTGCGATGTTAGCCATATTTAGAAAATTGTTTGGATCGGCTTCGTGTAGACGAATAATCAAACAGAACAATTTTTCAAATTTCCAACATTACTTTTTACAAAAGGTTAAAATATTATTTTGCAAAATAAGCAAAATATTATTTTATGTTACATAATTTTTTACGATTTCAGACTATACCTGTAGCAATGGCAGGTTTGCGCAATGCACATGGTATATGTCCACCAGAAGTGTTAGCCTTTCTAATGGATTTATTCAAATACAATGATAATAGTAAAAATAGATATTCGGATAACTATTACAGAGCGGCATTGATCGAAGCTCTTGGAGCTACTGTCACACCTGTAATTAGCATACAACAAGGGTATGATAAATATTTAATAAAATGATTTGTTTCTTTGATAATTTATGAATCTGCAATAATGTTTTCAGGACTGCCATTACCGCTGAATCTTTATCGGTTGACACGAAAGCTATATTGGAAGAAGTTACTAGAAATTTGAACTTAGAAAAATTGTTGCCGTGTTATAAATATACAGTCAGTGTTGCTTGCTTGAAAGTCATAAGAATTTTACAAAAATTCGGCCATCTTCCCAGTAATCCTCATCTCTTCAGAGCCTATGCTGCCTATGGACAGTTTATCGGTACTTAAATATTTTCTATGTTACATATTAATAATATTTTAAATATTCATAAATTCCTATCACGATCGCTTTAGATGTCAGAATTGCGGCACTGGAAGCATTAGTCGATTTTACAAGAGTGGATGGTAAATGGGAAGATTTAGAATTTCTGCTCGATATGATAGAGATGGATCCTCACCCCGGAGTTCGACATCGGTTAGTGAGGCTTATGGTCGAAAATCCACCCTTCGAGAAAGCACATAAGCATCGTTTGGATCGTGCTGAATTAGTTGATCGTATATGGAACCTTATTAAGTATGTTTAATTTTAATCACTATATAATTCTTCGTGGAAGTATTTAATATAAATTTACTGTTTTAGTGGCATGCTTTCTCATGATCCTAAAATACGATGTGATTTAGTTGATCTGTATTATACTTTATACGGTTCGAAACGTCCACTTTGCCTCCCCATTCCTGAACTAGCTGCCCTTACAAAACCAAAAAAGGCGGGTCCACCGAGCCCAGAACAGGATGTAAGTTTGAATTACAGAAATCTTAGTTTGAATAATTATGAAATAAAATATGTACGTTTCAGGTGAAACCAAATTTAGTACATATAAAACACGAACCGACAGTGATTGAAATTGAAAGTACAAATGCTGTAAATAAAAGGAAACCTTCTCCCAGTAAAGATATTCCTGGCCCTTCAAATTCGGTTGATTATGGCCCAGAAGCAAAACGGCAGAAAGTGGTAATTAATACATCGCTAGAGATATACAGAATCGAACATTAAATTCAAACTATAAGTTTTATTAATTTTATGTTGAAAAGGACGAGCGAACGAATTCAACAGTCAGCGAAGGAAAAGTAAAATCAGAATATTATAGCGATAACTCCGCATCATTACCCGGTATCATGGGAACCGCTGGACCAGTAGGCTTTGAACCGGGAATGTTTAAAAAAGAAGGAGAAGAACATAAACAAAAGAGTGATTCTGTCAACAAGGTAATTTAGACTATCAAAATTATTTTTCTGCATTTTTCTGCGTCTGTATAAACATGTTTTGTATCTATATTTTTCAGAACAAGAAAAAGAAAAAGGACAAAAAGAAACATAAACACAAACATAAGCATAAACACGACCATAAGCATGGCAAGGATAAAGAGAAGAAAGATAAAGATAAGGATAAAGCTAAAGAAAAAGAAAAAGATAAAGATAAGGACAAAAATAAAGATTCTTCCAATCTAAAAATTAAAGAAGAAACTTTGAGTTCTGCAAGTTCCAGTCTTAGTCCAGATGCAACTACTGTAACTAATGAATTTATCTTTCCATAGGAAAACGTTTAATAGTTTAACATAGTCTTTGAAGACTTAGACTGTTCATATTTTATATAAGTTTTATATAATTCAACACTCACATTCTCATACATACAAGGTGCTGTTTATCAGCAAATGTAAATACATACTTTTTAAACATATTTTATTTTATTTTGTTAAACAAAACCAGCAATCCTTATAACACATTTCATTATTAACTATTTTTGTATAAAAATATAGTAAATTAAAAAATGTACATATTGAAAAGATAAGTCTGTGGTTTGGTCTTACCTGTATTTTGTAAATATAAAAATTGTATTTTACAGTAAAGCGTTTAATTTTACTCTACCTTCAATACCATAACGTAACAGTGCCGAGTAAAAATCATATCGTACTACGGATTTTACAGGAATGAGATAAGTAACGGATAACTGATAAGGACTTTTTACACGAATAACGGACAATTGAAGGAACATATAACTCGAGTAATGAGTAAATGATTAATGATTAATTATTACCTCGTAATTCTTATTCAAATAAAGTTTCATCCGAGTAATGTCCAACGCACAATTATAATAACAGAAGAGTGCTAATCTTTTACAAAGATTAACGTAACGTCGACACTAGAGACGCGCTCATATTTAAATACCTCTTGCGCATTAACTGGGATGGCGTCCGTGGTGTTGCGGCAATTTCGAAGAGAATAGTGAGTTTTGAAAATTTTGACAACGACCTCGAGAATGGCAGATAATCAACAAAGTAGATTTGAAAAATCACTAGGCCTATTAACGACACGTTTTGTCACGTTATTGCAAAAAGCGAAGGACGGTGTTCTCGATTTAAAAGTAGTAAGTGCTTTCATAAACGATCAGATATAAAAAGTTAACCTACCTGCTAGGTTAAGTTATCGCGGGCGTACACGCCATTTCTTGCTTGCGGGAATTTTAAAATAAGTATGACCGAAATCAATATTCCAAATTTCCAATCAATACATTTTAAAAAAAAACTATTGCTATCTTACTAATTATCTTGATTTAACGTTGTATAACTGGTATGTTATAATTTTCAGTATTTGAACTTGTGATCCTACATAACCTAAAAGAATAGAACGATAACTTAATTGTATTTGATAATGTATTGATAATAACCTTTTTATATTTTAGGCTGCTGATATTTTAGAAGTACGACAAAAAAGACGTATTTATGACATTACCAATGTTCTTGAAGGTATTGGGCTCATAGAAAAGAAAAGTAAAAATAGTATCCAATGGAAGTATGTTTATCTTCTACTCATAATAATGTAGTAATTTAAATATTCATCTTTATATTTTTTATATAATATATTTTAATTGGATCATTAGAGGAGCTGGTCCAGGTTGCAACACTCAAGAAGTTGGCGAAAAATTAACTGACTTAAAAGATGAAATCAGAAAGTTAGAGGATCATGAACAATTATTAGATATGCATACTCAATGGATTCAACAGAGTATAAAAAATATAGAAAATGATTTAATTAATAGAAAATATGCATATATTACATATGAAGATGTCAAGGAAAATTTTCCTGATGACTTTGTATTAGGAATTCAAGCTCCTCCTGACACAGAATTAAGTGTACCACACGTAATGCAGGTATTATATCCTTTTTAGGAAACTGTGTCATATTTTAAATATACAGTTTTATTATTTGTTTTTACCATTAGCCCTCTGAAGATGAAGACAAAGAAATAAATTATGAAATGTTTTTGAAGAGTAGTTCAGGGGAAATTAAAGTGTACATGATCCAACCAGAATTAGCTAAAACGTACGATAATAAAATATTAGAGATGAGGTTACAAGAAGAAACAAAGGGTATAAAAAGAGTGAAAGAAGAAGAAGAGAAGAAGGAAGAAAGTAATATTAAACCAAAGAGGAGAGTTGGAAGGTACATATCAATTTTAAAAAATGGGAAGTAATTTGCTCTATTCGCATCAAAAATAGTAAAATTATATTTTTGATCTGCACAGAGCATAAAGTAATTGATCTAAATAGGGGAAAAGTAGATATTGAGGGAAAATCTATTTTTTTGGTATAGATCACACAGTACAGTTGTATCTTTAACTTACTTTAGTAAATTGTACAAATTTATCAGAGCTTAATAATAATAGTTCATGAAATATTCGTTAAATTGTAGGCCTCCAAAGGGAGCTAGTAAACCTGACCCTGTTTTATCTGATGAGGATGAGGAAGACGATGCTGAGTTAATAGAAGCAAAAATAGTACTTCGTGACGTCAGCACATCAGGTATGTTCAGATTTTTAGAGTATTAATATGGTAAATATAATGTTTCATTGAACCTATATTTTACAATTTTAGATATTGCTCAAAAAGACTTTGAATTACTTGACCAATTTTATTCAGATAGTAAGTAAAAATATTGCTAATAGTAAAATTTATGGTATCTCATTCAACTTTGCTTATTATAAAATGTATAAATTTTCTTTACAGTTTATGGTCCATTAGTAAGATTAAGTCCACCACCCAGTGATAAAGATTATCACTTTAACCTTAGTGAAAATGAAGGAATATGTGATTTGTTCGATATTGCAGCAAAATGAGTGATAAGTTGTATAGTTTAAAAAATTGGGTGGTTATAATTCAGACTGTGCCAATCCTATGCAAAATTGCAAAACTATTGACAATTTCTAAAGGTTGTTCTGTGTATATAATTTTAAAGAATGGATGTGGATAATAATCATTGAATACAGACAGTATTTTTTTATTATTAGAAATAGAAAAATAACACAGAATTGTAGAAAAAATGTTTATAACAGTAAATTTTGTTGACTCTAAATTTTAACAAAAGTTTATAATCTGTAGTATACAATTTATTTCTATAAATTTGCTTGCAAACATTATCTTTGTATACGTACAAAATAAGCAAATATTTTTATGAATTATGTATTATAAACAAATTAGCATTAATTCATTAGCACTGTTTAATTAAACTATGTAATCTTTTATAAATGGGTTTAGACAAAAATTGTTTGAAACAGTATAAAAATGCATATCTGTATAATTGAGTGCACTTGATCTTTTACAATTTATATAATATCACAAAAATTTATAGAAGATGGATTTGATAATTTTGATAACATATTTTCTGTTATGTGTTACATGTTATATGTTTGTTACCACAGTGAAAAACATCAATTAAGTTTGTGAATATTATTTAAATACAATGAAATTAAATAAACAAAGTCAAAAATATCAAGAAAATATACTTTATAAGTAATTTTAATTCAAAGTACTGCACTGCACAACTCTTAAAAAAGATAATGAATGTTTTATTTCAAACCTTTTCATATCCTCTTTAATCTAAGCTAATTAAATATTCACTTACACTATTTCAGATTCACTGATATTAAACATGGTCGATTTAATACTATAATGTGCTATCCAGGGCTGATGTCAATACGATTATTTTTTACAGTAATGCGGAAGGCTTCCTTGCGAAAAATGGCGATGTAGGAGAAAAGGACCCCACCACTCGTTATTTTTGGTTGGTAAATTTTCGAATATAAAAATTATAAAACTTTTGAAATTTACACTTTTATAAATTTAAAAATTTGAGAATTTAAAAGTTTAAAAATTTAAAAATTCGAAAATTTCAAGTTTCCACATTAGATTATCCAAAGTTGAAGGCAAGTGGTGGGAGGCACCTCCCCTGAACTACTTCTTATTCAAAGAAAGGCTACATTCACTCGGGTGTACTTAACCTCACTTAACCAGACAATGTCTAGTCTAGTTACTTATATGATATATCAAACTCAAAAAACTACTTTAGAAATACACGAAATTACCAAGGACAGATAAGAATGGATCGAGTAGTTTCGTCACCGTTAGAACTTTTGCGCGTGTCGCATATAAGTTTCGCTTCAGCCATTGCCAGTATACGCGTGTTTCCGTAGTAGTGAATCATTTCCAGATGTGTCAACCTTACTTGACCATTGTTTCTTACAAATCCGCGGTACAGCGAGTTTCCTCGCGTCACATTCGAACAAACCGCGGTAACACGATCGACAATTCGTCTCTTTACCAAAAAAAGGTATGATGTGCAAACAAAAACGCGAAATGAAAAATAAAGATTCATTACTTTTTTCTTTTTGAAAGTGTCATATTATCCTGCCTCGATAACTGTCATTTTTCGTAACTTATCAGTGTCATTTAAATTCACGCAATGACTTAAAGAATCAAATCAATGACAATTACAATTGACACAGGTTCGAGTATACATATTTCATGTCTCTATACATATAGAAAAAACGACTTCTCTATTTCTGAAACATCGATTGCGCGCTCTCTGTCTCTTGTTTGGCGCGCAACATCGTTCGTTCTGAAACCATTTGTCACGTGCTGCGAGGAAAGAAAACATGAAGCTTACAAAATGTTTCCACATAAAGTAATACAAATATAAATTATCCAATGATGTAGTAAATATGAACGATACATTAATTAATAACACTAATCTCGATGTTTCAATCCATATTAAAGTTTGTTTAATTCATTTATGCTTTCATTATTAGACTACAAATGCATAGTTATGATTTATAATTTGTAATAAATATTGTGTATTAATAATGCATTTATTTGTATTTCAGTGATAAGAGCAAAAATGCGTGTTTTTTTTGGAAAATTTCGCGAGGTAACGCAAAAGTATCCCATTGTAAGAGGAATGGCTTCTTACACTATTATATGGCCTACAGGATCATTAATACAACAAAAAATTATAGGAAACGACGAATTAAATTATATGCAAGCATTGAGATTTAGTTTGTATGGTGGCTTTTTTGTGGCACCAACGCTATACTGTTGGTTAAGATGTTCTTCATATTTTTGGCCAAAGTCAGATTTGAAATCTGCAATTACCAAAGTATATCAGAATTTGAAGTAATCATGGTATCTACTTAAGATATAATATTAACATTTAATATTTTATGTTACAGGCTTTGGTAGAACAAGTTACGTATAGTCCTGCAGCAATGTGCTGTTTCTTCTTTGGCATAAACCTTCTTGAATTGAAACCAGTATCAGAATGTGTTGAAGAAGTGAAACGAAAATTTTGGCCCACTTATAAGGTAGTTATTTAATAAATGCAAAATATTGTTGCAAATATAAATGACCAAATTATTTAAATCAGAACTTATTTTTAGGTTGGTGTTTGTGTGTGGCCTGTTTTACAAACAATTAACTTTTTTTTCATCCCAGAACATAATCGTGTAGTTTATGTAAGTTTTTGCAGTTTAGTTTGGACATCTTTCCTTGCATATATGAAAGCACTGGAAGCTAAGAAAAAAGACCAAGATACAGAAACTAATAATCGTATTCAAATGCTTGATAATGTTAAGACTAAGTCTGTTAATGAAACACAAAGTGAAAGTAAAAGAGTAACTGTTATACGATGAAGATTTATAATCGAAATTTTATTAGCTAATTTAATTTATATATATATGTACAAAATTGACTACACTGCACAGCAAGGAGAATCACATTCTCTGTGACATAGTTCAAAATAAATTAAAAAATTGAAATATAGAGATATATGTGTGAATTATATGTCTGTATTATAGTGAATAGGATGTGAAATTTATGGCTACATAACCATGAAAGTATGTACAATATATTTTTGTTGCTAAGTTTGTAAGCCATATTTATTGTGATTTTATTGTTGACAATAACTAATATTTATTGTTAATAAAAGTATATTATTATTAAACGTTATTGTTTCTTATTAAAACCTTTACAGTTTACATAATTATTTTGTATGAATTTAAATGAATTTTATTTACGATTTACTTATCAATAGTTGTTAATTAGGAACTTGCTGTATCGATTGTGTTTAATAAATTCAATATGGCTCCGCGGAGCATCAAGAGTTCAAATCAGTGTGAGCTGTCAAACGTAAATCCATGTATTTAATTAAAGTGTTTCCATAGAAAATGTTGATTCATGTTACATATTTGTACATATGTGTATGAAATGTGAAAAGTAATCCAACTACGTAAAACTAAAAACCGTAAAATGACATGAGGTTATGAATATAATATTTGTATATATATAAACATATATACAGTGATTTGGAATTTCGGAAAATAATATCTTTTTCAATTATTAATTTCCTAATGCTAAAATATGACACGTTCTTCGGTATCTGCACAATGTGATTTAGTTGCCACTTACATGGATGGAGTTCATGTTAAAATTGCTGAAGCTTACAAACCTCCAAGAAAAGTATGTTTACCAGCTGCATATAATAACAAGTTACCAGATGTATCAAAATTAACTTATGATTTTAGTTTGGAACGATCTGTACTTGAAAAGGTTTGTTATAATTTTATATCAATTGATAATACATGAATGCATTTTACAAACAATTGTGTTCTGTAAGAACATAGTTACCATTATAATACTTCTTATTTATATATTAGAAACTTATTGGAACACAAATTTATATTTTATGTTTAAATTAAACCAATTTATAGATGACAGAATGGCGTAACATTAGACAGGCAAATAACAAAGCAAAGAATGCAAGGTTAGATGAGAAGAGAAAGAAAGAAAAGAAAGAATCTTCACCTCCACCACCACCACCATTGCCTGACACTATAAATCAGTTACCTGTAAATGCACCTGTGCCTAAAGCTACAATTCTTACACCACAGCCTTTATCTCCACCAGCTAATGATTTCCAAGATCATGTGAAAACAAATGGTCTTGATTTTGCTGATTTTGATAATGACACAAGCAGTCCGTTTGACAATATGGAATTAAAAACAATTAATGATATGGAAGAACTTGCTCAGGTTTGATAGTATATCTTACATCTACAATAACTAAATACTAGGTGGGAATTTTAATTGTGTTTACTGAATTTATTTTTAGGTATTACAACCTAGATCTCAATGGGTACCACCAGCAAAATTAGAAAGTATATTGAATGAATTAACTATTGATGATAAGTCAGAAGCTAATATAGAAGAAAAAAATGATAATAATAAAAGTGAAACAAATGGTCAAGAAGAAGTAAATGAGCAAGAAAATGCTAAACATCGTAGTGTATCTGCAGTTGTGCAAGAACTTCAAAAAGATTTAGAAAGACTAGTTGTAGAGGTAATAATATCAAATATTCTTTAGAACAAAGACTTTATCTTTAAAGGTGAACTTGAGTTTAAAATTCATTATACACATGACAGGATTGGAAACCGTGGTCAAATCTAGAAAGGCCTGATACTAGTTCCCAAGACACATTAAAGCATAAAGAGCCAGTAATAAAAAATCAAGTTTTTGTAAATTTACTGCTGGATTTATCAGAGGAAGATAAAAAATTAGCTCGACATTTAAGTGATATGGGATTTCCGTTATCAAGAGCTGCTCGTGCTATACGCGATTTAGGTGGTAAGGATAACAAAAAGGTTGTAGAATACTTGTTGGCTGTACAGTCCTTAGAAGAAATGGGAATTTCTGGAGAGGATGCTGAAAAGGCTCTTACTCTTACGGAATACAACCAAGAAAAAGCCAAAGTTTATTATGAAAATTTATGTACTCTAAGAGACTTAGGTTTCTCTGAAGAAGAGGCATCTGCTGCACTCTTAAAATGTAATATCGATCGTGATAGAGCTTTAGATTTCCTCATAGCTTAAGTGCAAAATTATATTAAAAATAATGGAAAACATAATTTGAATGAATTTTTTTACTTAATGTAAAATGCTTTAAAATTAGATAAATATATTATTTTTAGAATAGATGTTTCAGTAAAATGACTATTTTTCAAAATCGTTTTATATTAATAGCTGCTAAGATACGTTCAAGATGTTGTGAAACATAAAATTTAATATAATTCGCAAAAATTAAACTCTTTTATTTTTATATTCCTATTTACACAATTATTTACTGAACAAGGTACTATTAATTTATACAATGCCAGTTATGACTGATCATCATATTGGAATGTTTAGAAAATTCAGATGCACATCTGTAAAATTAAAATAAATTTTTGATATTATTTATTAATATATAGACAATATTTATCTTACCTTTTACAGCAACACAATGCAACGGTTGTTATAGACTCTGTACAATAGCTTATGCCAACAATAATCCAAGCTTCTGTAAAGATTGGCTGCTGACATAGAGTATTAACGCAAATACTAGTTGGTCCATTCATTAATAAATTGTGAAAACCATAATTTATAGAATACATTGTAAAATCAGGTTGATAACAATTATTTATATCAATCGGTTCATATTGAATATTTACATTTATAGGTGATGTAGAAATGTTAAGTGTATGTTTATACCTAAAATTAAGTATCACAGATTCGTAATATCAAAGTGTCTAAGAATACATTTATTAAATAGACTTTAAATTGTAAGAAAGTGGTAACTACCTTCCAGTATAAACTTTTCTCAAGGCCAATTCCCACAAGGAAATAACTGTGTTTTCATAAGTTTTGTAAACTTTTAAGAGTTGACGTGGTAATTCAATTATAAAATCAGAATCCTTCCCATTTATTGCATTTATTTTTATGTTCAATTTTATATTTCTACGTAATACATTGTTTTCACAATGTGTTTTAAAGCATCTGTGATTGTATATATGTATGTACTTATAAATACATAAATTTCTTGTTATTAAAGATTAAATAAATCATGAGACTATATTGTAAAGGTACTTATCTTAAAGTATTTAAATATATTTTAATATTTATCCTGAATTAAATTGTTATTTAATTTTAGCTTATGTCGTATATTTAAATATAAACTTACCCATATCCTAAAATATTTCTTTGTTCATACATGAATGAGTCTTGAGCTTGAGAAGTTAATTGATAGAGAAGTGGATAAGACAAATAATTTAAATACACATTTGCATCAAACCTAATACACGGTGATGATAAAAAGCCATTTAATGGTAAATACCGAAGCCTATATAAAAATTATTTTTCATTAAATAGTAGCAATTAGTAGTATTTACTATATTCATAAATTTTTGTATATTTAATATAATAACCTGTTGGAACATACAGAAATTACTGATAACTGTGGTGATAAAGTAAGTCTATTAGGTAGTTCTCTCAAATAATTATTATCTGCAATTAACTCTTTTAATTTGGGCAAGGAACCTATCCACTCTGGTAGTACAACAAATTTGTTTCCAGCAATAGATAAAATTTCCAAATTATGCATTTCATTCATTTCTATAAAAATAATATAGAGAATCACATTGAATGCAATAGTGAACATAACACTTTTTGACTTACCAGCTGGTAACTTATCTATAAAATTTTCATTTAATAACAGAGATTTCAAATTAACTAAACTTGCTATACAAGAAGGTATCCTATTTAATTCATTAGCGCTTAAATCAAGCACTGTCAACTGACTCATTCGACAAAGTTCTGAAGGAATTTCTTTGATCATATTTCCATACAAATATAAATTAGTAACATTGAAGAGTTCCATAATCCATGGAGGTAACACAGAAAGTTTATTCCATTTTAAATATATCTCCTGAATATGACTTCCATAGATCCTTATAGCTTCAGGGAATTCCACCAGACCTCGACAGTTCCAATGTAATATTATCTTGTTTTTGATTTCGTTCACCATTTCTGCAGAATCTGAGTCCATTTTTAAACAAGTTTAATCAAAATTGTTTTCATATATAAAATCGAACAAATAGATTCTGAATTTCTGAGGTTGGCAATCAACCTTCAATGTATACTCAAAATAACTTGGCCTGCTTGAAAGATTTGTATTAATAACCTGTTATACAGCAACATTATTTTATATTGTACTTTATAGTAACTGTTTTGTGTACTAGCAACGTTGTTGCAATAGACATATTTAAAAAACAAATATTAATAAACAATAGTTATATTATAATAGTAAACATTAAGTACTTATACTCTTAAGTCTGAATACATAAATCATGTATATATACAAAACTTTAACTTGTTCAACAATGTATTTAATGATTTAATTCATTAATTGAAATAGTTTACACAATACTACACATATATGTACTTACTATTTTTTTTAACAACACATAACAAAGTGAATAGTACATATACAATTATGTTTTTTCATACATTTTGTTTCATTATATTTTATAACATACACAGCTAAATGAATTTATCACGAGCATCATTAACATTATATACATATAACTGCAATGAAGATAACTATAGAGCTTAAAATATATTTTTATTATTCCATGTATTAAAATAGAATTATATTTATACTTTTTTTCATTTATAAATCTTACCGATACGTTGTATTCTTTAATAATCGATACATGCTGCAAGTTAGACAGCAGCATCATGACGTATGGCAGACATATGTATACAAAATCAGCTGATGTAAAGTTGCATCTTTGACTATAGTATAGTATAACATACATTGTATGTGCATTGGCGAACATGGTACATTTTCCTTGGGTTGTAAAGAGAGAAGGTCTCATTATTCCGTGGTACATTTTCAAATTTGAGAATCTTAGAAGTTTATCAATTTGAATATTTTTAATATTTGAGAATCTGGTGATTTGAAAATTTCAAGTTTATATATTCGATGCCTATAAGCCGAAAACAAATAAGATGCTTCTCCCCACTACTTGTGCACAACTAAAAGAAACCTACATTGCCCTAAGTTGTACAATTTTTACGTACGTATAACGTCAGAATAATTTAATTCCACTCCATTCTACCAGGCGACGCTTGTGGACAGCAATGTCACCTGCTACTGTGCTTCAGTTCTAACCTAATTCGAAACGCGAAAAAACGTTTTGTACATAACAAAATCAGTTCGAATGTGTTTCTTTAAAAATCAGTTTACCTTGCAATTATTAAGTTTGCTACTGTACGATAAATAGTGCACTGATTCGTAAAAAATTATATTTTAATCGATACACTTGTGTTGTTTTGGTTACGCGTGAAAGTAAACCTCGATAGGTTCCAATAAAAAGGATATTTTCATCGTGTTGATATTTTAAAATATAAAAAAATGTTTAAACGCAAATTTGATGAGCTGGAAGACAGCAGTAACAATAAACCAGTAATAAAAAATTCTTTAGATTCAGACGAAGAAGATGATGATGCCAATGAAGATAATTATAATGTAATGAGTGATAATGAATTTGAAGGTATGTAAAAATAAATAAAATGTTTAGCTTGTTGTCAAGTGTTCATAATGTTAATGTACAGGTGTTGAGGATGGTCCAACTGCTCCAGAAGCATCTGTGGGCTTTACAGCATTTAATATGAAAGAAGAATTAGAAGAAGGACATTTTGATAAAGAGGGTCATTATCTTTGGAACAAAGAGAAAGAAATTAGAGATAATTGGTTAGATAATATTGATTGGATGCAGGTTTGTAAAATTAAACAATGAGATGATTTTTTCTCTGTAATGTTTATAAGTAAAATTAATATCCTATTAAGTTCAAAGTAGAATGTCAATTCTTGTTCTTGAATAATTAAAATTGATAGATGGATGTTTATGTTTACAATAAACCTTTGTTTTTGTGCACTCCATTTATCTGAACAAATTAATGCTCAGTTTAATTATAGAAACTTATGAATTTTCATTATTTGAACACGGTGAAGTGTTGAATCTAGTTATATAATCATATGTTTATATAATGAATGTTGTTAAACATTTGTTTGTGAATAAATTATACAGATGTAATTAATTCCAGTTATATGAACAGCAGCTGCAATTATATGAATTAGTGAACAGTAATAGGAGGGGAGTTAGCGGATTCATATCATTCACATATCTTATTATGCAAACTTTTGTGTCCCCCAACTGGTTTAGATAAATGGAGCTTTAATGTATATTCTTTGCTTAAGAACTTTTGCATATTGAAATATCAGAATATGTTTTCATACAGCAAACAAATAGAATTATCTGTAAGCCTGCCTTATTTACTCAGTGATGCAAAACATTATTAAGGCATACTCTTGATAGATCAAACCCAGTGCTACAGCAAGTGTAAAGAAGGCAAGTGAAGGCAATGAAAAGCCTGGACTGGCGGATAGTGATAGTGACGATGATGGTCCAGATATTATGTTTAATCCACTTCAGATTTACAAACAGATATTGGAGTATTTAAAACCAGGAGAAACAGTTTCTAAAGCTTTATGTAGGCTTGGTAAGTATTTCAAGAAAATTCAGCTTGAAAGGACATCTATTAAACAGTATTTTACAGGTAAAGGGAAAAAAAGGTTAACTACAGCGGAAAGGTGGAAACGGAAACAAGAAAAGAAACCTATTGAAGATGATCAAAATTCTATTGATATAACAAAATTAACAGAATTAGCAAATGAGTTGCTAACTCGTACTGGAAATATGGATATATACCAAGAAAGTTATGAACAAATTAGGAAAAAGGTAATATATCTGAAAAAAAATGACAGCATCACATATGTCTTTGATTACTTATGTAGGATCATAATTTTTATGATGAAAAGATGAACTGGTGGGAAACTTATTTATGAGGTAACTAAACCAGACATTTTTTATAGATTGAAATGGGTGAAAAACATGCTCATCCTTCAAAGCAAGAAGCAGAATTAGATATGTACGCAGATGATTTTGATGTCAAAGAAAAAGCAAAATTGGATGAAAGTGAAAGTAATTATTATTTTCATGTTGTCATATATTGTTTATATATAATTACGTATGTATTGTTTTATTCTTGCATTGTTCTATAGGTAATGTTAACGAAACCGAAAATTCTGCGAAAGATGAGGACAAAGTGAACGAAGTAACGTGGGAATTCAAATGGTCGCAAAATGAAAGCGCGGAAATTTACGGTCCACATTCGACCGAACAAATGTACGCGTGGGCGAAAGAAGGATACTTTAAAAACGGAGCTTGGGTTCGAAGAACAGGCCAGACCAGCCAATTTTACAACGCTACCAGAGTGGACTTTGAACTCTATCTGTGATGTTTCGCTCTCGCATAATCATTTAATAGGAGAGCTAGGACTGTCAACTTTTGAATGAAAATTGCTGAATTAGCACTTCGTTTTATTTTAACGTAATTGGAAACAACGTATAATCTAACAATAATTAAACCAATATCGTGTTAAATATGTACAATACCGTTATAACGTTTAACAAGCAAACATTTTGGTATATGAAACAATAACACAATAAATGTCGAAAATAACAAATTCTCTCGTTGCATTATCAGTAACAATACTGAATAATAATTCATTCCATATGCGTCAAATGTATAAACAGACAATTGTCCGTTCATAATACATATCGCACAAATAAAAATATTTACGGAATACTCTTCTCTATCTCACTTCTTTTTGTGTGAAGTCAAGATCCAAATTTAAAAGATCTCCACCTTGGACGATATATTTCAGACGTTTTTATGGCCGCCTTACTAAAGACCATCATCCGGCATGGCACTTAAACGAGGGAAAAAACCAAACTTACGCTTTAGGGACTTCCTGTGCATATCAATCAGGGACGAGGGTGGCGGAATTTATGCCCCTTTTCACGTGGTATTTTTAAACAGGATTTCATCCCTAAAGTAAATCTATTTGTACCTCGCATAAAAACCTATTGACTACCCTTGTTTATTCAGTGGTGCATAACCTGATGTCCTTTCGTTTTTCTTCTTCGACTACTCGTAAACTCTAGAAGATCCTTTGTACAAAATCAGAGAACGCTATTTTTAGTAGAACAGAAGAATGTTACGTTGGAAAGGAAGCGGATAAGATTATTTTACACGCAGGACATAGGACACGTAAATCAGGACGCTAAACATAGTCCACAAACGTACACAGCGAAGCGGGAAAAAATAAAGGACGTTTAACACGTTCATTGGCGCAATTGTTTGTTTAAGCAAGGCTAGCGTTAGATCGTCACGCGTTATATTACCAACGAATTAGATTGCTATGTGTTAGATCGTTATGTGCATCATTACCACGAGTTAAATTACTACGTGTCGCATTAGGCACCCCAATGAACGTGTTTCATCTACGGACAAACAGTACATGTGTTACTGAATATACAATATAACTTTATTAGATATCTTAAACATTTTTATTAGCAATGTATGAAATTTCTATACGATTACTTAAAATATTTCGTGTGTATGTAAGTAAATCGTACATACATGTGTACCCGTGAGTATGCATGCGTGTACATACTACTATGGCGATAGTAGTACGTATACTTTTTATTTGTTTATTTATATATAATCGTTAAGTATAAATTCGTGCGTCCGCGCCGAAATTTCGGCGAAAGTTCGAGCGGAGCACGAAACGAGGGTACAATACAAGGGCCCGTCGTGGCAAAATTTTCCTCGAACCCTTTTGGTCGTACGTTTGAAAATCGAAAAGATCTAAACACGATCGCGATACATTGTAGAAAATACGAATGCAATTGCACGAGTGCAATATATCTTTATATTATATCAAATATCGTACAAATGACACGCGTCCAATCTTGGCGCGCGCGAGACCTTTCCGTTCTAAGAAAGGAAGATATTACAAAAAAAAGATACGCTATTTGTCGCGTTGAAAGAGAAATTCTTCTCGAACATTGCCAATTCCATGCTCCCGCGATTTTCACGGAATTTCATCAAACGTTAACTATACTATGTGGAAATAAAAGTACAAGAAATAACAAGAAAGAGGCGAAGCAAGAGCGACTGTACATAAACAACACACGAAACTATTTACAGGACAAATTGACAATGGAGGTGTTCACGACGAAACATTTGGTCATTCTTTTGATTCTCAATCGCTGTACAATCAGGATATACAGGAAACAAGGGCGAAGAGAAGGTACGAACATAAACACAGTGGACGCGTTTGTAAGCCGGTTTCATAAACGCACGCAAAATACGTAAGCTAAATTAAGGCGCACATAGCTGTTTATGAATTATTGTATACTGGTAATAGTGAAAAACAAGATATATTCGCGATGTCTTAATTCTAGCCTTAATTAATCTACGGAGTACTAGGTTCGTTAAAGGTCGGATACACGAGCACGTGGTTGAGTTAGCACAGGTGTCCTCGTGATCGAGAAAGGAACGCTGGAATATCGAACGAATTTAACTCGACGAACTATAGATTATTATAATCGTGTTACGGTGCATTATCGTCGTAATAATATTCACTGTTCGCCGTAACGAAAGTAATTATAATTATAATTAGTCGAAGCTCGTGTAATTTTCGTTAACGAAGAATGTTTCCCAAATTTGAAAGTTTAGCAATGAAACGCAAAGTTAGAAAAATCCCGAAGAAATAACGAGGATACTCGAAGAAATGAAGACGATCGAAGGAGTAAAAAGTTCTCGTGTAACGTTACATTGTTTCGATTTCATAACGAAACTTGGCCGTGCATTCGACTTCTCCATCGGTTCTGTTTAAAATTCCCGAGCATTTCGTCTGCATTGCAAATCTGAATTGCAGACATTTCCAAAGGTGACTTATCAACGTGAAACTACAATACTACGGAACTTTTATAAACTCCAGTTCCCTTTTTTCCCCGCTCGAGGATCATAAAAAGAACCGAACGGTACGATGGAAATCTATTTTCGATTGCTTTCAAATAAATTCGAGACTATTACGACGAATTGCCAGCCAGGATCCAAGAAACTTTTCTCGAGCACGAGGTATCACCGTGCCACCGGTACTCTTTATTAGAGACATTAGCATCGACGGGAACTCGAGCAGAACTCGAGCTTGCCACTCGAACGATCGAGCGACTCGTTCGCTATCGTCGACGTATTAAACGCTACGCGTGTCTACATACTTTGTCACCGGAGTAACGAGATTGAATATTTTCTAATCTGTCATCTGCTTTGCTGTCCTTCTCTTACTAATCGATTTCACAAATTAACTCAGCAAGTTGATACCAAAAAAAATGTCTTAAAATGACGAACATTAAAAAAGAACCAATTATAAAATTGACTGCAATATTGCATATCACTTATTCATAATTATTTATAAATTTTAATAAATGAAATACAAAATTTGTAGCAAGAGGACATTTTTTTAATGACTACATAATTGGTGGAGAAAAGGACATGAACTTTAAACTTCAATTAAAAATTCGCATCTAATTTTTACGTAATTTTTAATTGGGTAGTTTTTTGATTAATATAAATAGTTATTCGAATTATAATTTTAATATGTCTCAATACGTATGTCCTTTTTTATTGCGTCAACGTGTCAAGGCATGTTTTACGATGCTCGTTTCACTTTAATATTTTGTGAACAAACTTCAATAAGTTCTTTGATGTTTCTTAAAATCACTCAAAGTCATGTCTGTGTCTATATCAAATTGTGGTTGTTATCTGACTGTCAACCAGGAGTTAATTCCTATTTGATCAAATAACTAAAAGAAAAATAGCTACAAGAAATTTGTACATATTAATATTAAAAGTCGCCCAAGAGACACAAAGAAAGAAGGCAGAATAAAATTTGTTGCAGTTACAACATAAATAATAAATCATCCCCAAAGAAGTATAACGAAAACTGTTAAATTCCAAAGAAGATCAGTCTCGTTACCCCAATGTCAGAAAACGGTGGTACTCGATTTACGATCGTCATGTATTCTCGTATCGTTGTTATGAAACCGGCGGAGATATTATCGTAGACAGAGAGACAGGGATGACAAACACCAAAACACAACGGACACTAAAGACGGACGTTTAGGCGCGCGAGGAACGTGATGTGCATTCAACATTGCGCGCGTTTCTTCTTCTTCGTTTTTTTTTCATTTTTTTTTCTATTTTTCTGCTATGTACATACAAAAATAGCCGTCGATGGGGCGTGCCTCTCGAGCGCATCGAGATCCCCCTGGACGCTAAACCGGAAAAAGAGGGATACTCCGCGAAGAAGGGAAGAGGAAACGGACTGGGACAGGGAGAAGCTGGTGCGCCTGTTTCTCGCGCGATCCAGCCTTTTCCGCCACTCCACGCAGCCTCCCTCTTTTTCATCTTCCTCTTCTTCGTTCTTCAGACCGAGATCCATGTAGCATGACTAACTACCATGACTAACGAGTCGGGCGAAATGCCACCGTGGAATCTTGGCTAACCGACCGGGAAGGTGGGACCAATGAAACGTTTCCAACTCTAATATTTTCCTCTGTCAGTGGGGTGGTCCTATTCTAATTTTTCTTCCCTCGTTTATTTTCATTTTTTATTCTCCAAAATTACCCTTTCAATCTTTGTTGTATCGAGGTCTACTTTTTACTTTATTGTTTACTTTTTACGGGGTAAGTTGGAAGGGTTAATATTAGCCTTTGAATTAATATTTAAGGTGGTGGGTACAAAATTTGGATGAAGTGACAAAATATTTGATTTACTCCATGGAGTTCGTGTTCCAATTTTTTACTTACTTCTCAAATAATTTCGAGTCAGATTATTTGAAATAATTCCTAGCCATTCAACTCTGATCTTTCGTATTATAAAATCTGAAAATTATGGGAAGATTTGTATTCTTTAATCTAAATGAAATATTACTTGTGTCTTAATATTAGACATGAAATACCAGAACAACACGAAAGACGTAAAGAAATGTCACTGTAAATCTGCAATTTGCTCGTATATTTAGTGAAGATCTTTAAAAAACGCTATTACAGATAAATCACATTTCACCTAAGATGAACGTCTCGAAGTTTGTTTTATCGACGTCGTAAAGAAATCGCCGTGTAACCAGATTGCCAGTAAAATCTATCGTTGCAAATAAGTTTCCAATCCGTTCGTGACAAGAGATCGCGAGTTTAAGGGTTATCGAAAGTTGGAAAAGTTTGTCGGACGAGGTCCAGAAGAATTGCCGGAGCATCTGGGTCAGTGGGATCATCGCGAAAAACCAGCGGGAAGGTGTTTTCACCCTCGATTCGTCTCCGGATCGGCTGCTTCGGGGAAAATTAATTTTTCACGACTGTCAGGTCTCTGGCAGACACGTCGAGGGACAACGTTCGGGAAGAAATACTCGAACATCGAACTCACCCTGACCGATTTCCACAAAATCACGTTCTTACAGGTGGTACGAGTGTTTCACCCGTCATTTTAATTCTTTATGTTACGGCGGTTACTGGAACGATTCGATCGAGCGTCAGGGGAATCGTTCAAATTTATTGAACCGGAGACCCAGATTCTGTTACATCCCGATTCGGAAATTCGATTTCAAGACTTGAAGTCTACTACGTCAAATCTCAAAAATAACTATTTCAATGGTTACACGATTTTAATCCGAGTTCTTAAATTTAGCGGAACGTGTTCTATCGATCTTAAAGACACTTTTCGCGTAAACTTGAGTTCGACGAAGAATACGAAAATATAATTCAACCGTGGTAATTCAAGGAAAGAAATGAACAAATCGATAACAAGAAATGAACAAATTAACCCTTGCGCTATTTTGACGAGTCTGACTCGTGACGCACTCGTACATGATCAATTTTACTCGAATTTTTAATACGTTTCAATTTGGAGTTCAGGTATAATTATACTTGCCGATTGCATAATAATATATTGATATAACAGTTCAAACTTTTTGGTTGTTTTAATATTGCAGCTGTAATTCAGTTGACGCACCTGACAAGTTATAATGCAAGGGGTTAATAACACTGTTTACCCGAATGGAAGAAAACTAGCAAATTAGTAATGAAAGCAAACTTTAACTCGAAAAAGTATGACGAACAATAATCCTTTTGCACCTGACTCGGGGGAAAGTATCCTCGAGATGGAACCGGCTCGAATATCAATCTTCGCAAGGAGGGTGCGCGTAATGTAAACCCTATTTCAGCAGGTGAGGGGTAATATTTCGGCGAGAGCCGATGAAATTATTATTCGGCATATCCGTCCGGCGATTCTCGATCGTCAAATCGCGGTCGTAGGTTTACCGTGTCGAATCGAATATTTAACTTTCGAACTTTCCCCCCGGGAGGAGCCACCGCGTCGGGGGACTTTAATCAGCGGGAATTCGATATTCCATTAAAATTTCTAGACGCGTTGCGTTTCGAGGAGGCGCTCCACGACGGCGAAACTTACACACAGGCGAGTTTTCCGAGCTCTCGTAGCCGGCGAGTTCGTGTAATGATTCCCTCGTTTCGGTGACGCGTGACACTCGCAGACGATGGATTTTCACTACGCGAATTCGAAAGCTCGATAGCTTGCGATGCTTCGTGATGGATACGCATGTTATTCCCCACGCAGCAACTATATTTTGTATCTTTTTCTTTCTTTTTTTTCTTCGTATTCAAAACGTAACATCTTCTCAAACTTAACATCATAAATTAATAAATAAATATATATATTTATATATATTATTTATATACACGAGGTGTTTCAGAAATTGCCGTTCTTAAAAATCAAGTCGTTCTTACAAATTCTATTAACGAAATAATAAAATAATTGTCGAAACGATCTGTCTTAATGTATATCGAAGTTATCAACCTAACCGTATTAAACTGTATCGAAACCAATTATGAATTTTAAAGTTTGCAACTACGTTTTATATAAGCCATTGTCTGCTACAAAGAACTTAAAATATTAAGGGATCCAAAGAAACATATAAATTATTAATAGAACTTAATAACATTCCGAGAATTACAGAAACACCTCGCGTACGTACGCCTACGTTCGTATAAACGCGTAATCTCGTCCTTAATTATACTCGGTGTCGTAGTGTGTCCCTAAGAGTAAAGGTCGCGCCTATTATTGCTTCAATTTACAACGATCCCGAAGACGGTTCCCTTCCACCGACAAGCAGACAAGACAAACAAAAACCGCCTGTCTAATTACGAATCCTAACGTGTCTTTTGCTCCCTTCAGGTGTGCACGAGCGTGTCCGGCGTGTTTTCACGAGAGAAAGGTGGGAACGCGTGAACACGATACGCCCTTTCTTCCTTTGAACTCGTTTCTCGTTTAAATCCTTGCTTGAGGTAGCCGACTGTTTCGCAAAAATTCTTGTCAAGGTTCTTCAGCCTACCTAAACGCGGACTTCGCTGAATGAGAAACGAAAAAGGGGAATAGTGGACAAAGACGCGATAACTGTAGGTACCGGTAGGAGAAAGAGATAGATAGAGAAAACGGGAGATAGAGAGAGAGAATAAGAGAGAAAGATAGAGGGAGAGAGACGAAGAGTAATCTTGGGACGCTAGTAGTCTAGGAGGGTTTAAACGGACTAACGAGACGCTGCTTTGATTTGATTTGTCACTACGTTTAAATGCGAAATGAACACGCCCGCCTTGGAACACGGTGCGCAGCATTTGCACTGAACCAACGGAATCCGACGCAATCCGTGAAAATAAATACGTTCCCGAGGCTGGTCGACTACAACCAGCACGTTTATGCGCCGTACAATTTACATTCCGAATCAGATTGCGTTCCCTCAGCGAAAATGCATTCTGCTTCTCCAGCGGCGCAACTATCTCGGAAGACATTTCATTTTCAACTCTGTCCACCGATTCGAGCCTGGCTCCCGCCATTCTCCGCGTGGACGATTCACTCAGTCCCGTGTACTGGCACCATTCGAATACACGAATCCACGCCACCGGTGATCACGTTAAAATTCATCCGGTGGCATGCTCTAAGTCCGCAGCCCTTTCAATGGACGACGCTACTTCCGGTAATGGAAGGATTACGGTATCACGCTTCAGCTCGCATCGCTTCGAACGGATCCGACCCTATTAAGGGTTTACCCTTGTTTTCGCGAAACTCCGAAAGAATCGGTCGCCTCTATCGAACCGGTCCATCGAACGACCACGGTTACCCTCCGGAGATTCAGACTCCCGGAGTTGCTAGAACGTTAAGCACGACTAGATAGTTCAAACGAACACTACATGAGGCTTCTGCGGAAGCGGCGGTTGGTACTCGTAATCGTACTCGTAGTCGTAACCGTAGTCCACCCGATGAGCAGTAGGAGTCTGCATGCGATAAAGCGAGAGCACTTCCGGCGGTTCGTCGCGTAGATCGGTCACGTCGGCTACCGCGTACACACCCTCTTCCGTTTGCCTCGCGTACGGCTCCGTGTCTCGTCGATTGGCTCTGGTGTGTCTGGGCGTTTCGTAGATGTTCGTATCCTGCGATTGAGGACTACGTTGTCCAGCCTTCCCGCGAGGCGTGTCGTACGGGGTGTCCTCGTTCCTGGCTAGGAGTCGTCTGCTGTACGATTCGGCGTTCTTGTCCAACTCGTCGTTGTCCCTCCCGACGTAGACGAGGAATTCCGGTCGGTTCGGCGCGGTGTACGCCAGACGTTTCTTTCTGTTGGTACGCGTCACATGGACTATCAGCACGAGGATGGTCGCGGTCGCGGCTAGACAACCGGCGGCTGACAGCGAGAGATAGAGAGGGCTCAGCCGACAACGCAAAGAACCTTCCGATAGAGCGATCAAAGCTTTGCCGGCGAATTCCTCGTCGGTGCAGACGATATCGTGGCTATCCAGCTCGAGTCGAGACTCGTTTCGCCGCTCTTCCGTCCTGATAAGCGTCCACAGCCAATGCACGGAGCAATTGCAAACCAAGGGATTCCCGCCGAAGCGAAGGGACGACAACGCATCCACGGGGAACTGCGTAGGTTGTAAGGTCGACAGGCTGCAACGACGGAGCGACACCCATTTCAGATATCTGGCGCTGTAGAGTACCCTGGCTGGTAGCTCCTTTAACCCCCGATTACCGTCCAACGAGATGCGTTCGAGATTCACGTTGTCGGCGAACGCTCGAGCATGCACGTTAACGATGGTGCAGTCGTTCAACTCGAGGCTCCTTAGCTCGAACAGATTGCGGAACCCTACGGCGTCCAGGTTACCGAGGGGATTTCGACTGAGGATCAGAGTCGATAGAACGTTCAGCCTGGCCAACGCGGACGTGGGTACGGACGTCAAGTTGTTACCGGACAGATCCAGGTGTAGCAGTCCAGGTAAACGGTCGAACGCGTCGTCAGCGATATTCCTGATAACGTTGTTCGCCAGGTCTAACGAGACCAGCGACGGCAGCGAGGGCAACGAGTCCCTGTCCAGCTCCTGTATGAGGTTGTCCGACAAATCCACCTTCTCCAGACTGGGTGCCAGCGCCAGATTTGCGGTCGGGACTTCCAACAGCGAGTTCCTGTTCAGGATCAACGCGCGGATCTTGTGCAGGTTCTTCAGCAGACCTTCCGGCAAGCTGGTGATCGAGTTGTCGCTCAGATTCAGGATCTCCAATTCGCTGGTGCTCTTGAACGCTTCCTCGTTCATGTCGGAAATATTATTGCTGGCTAGATTCAGCTCCTTCAGCGAGTCCAAACCTTGCAGGGAATTCTTGGCTAATGCCTTGACGGCGTTATTGCTTACGTTCAGCGTGATCAGGCTCTTCTGTAGCACGAAATTGTCCGAGCCCAGGGTGTGGATGGCGTTCGACGTCAGATCGAGTGTCTCCAGGTTACCGTAGAAGACGAACGATAAGTGAATATTCCCGACACGATTGTTGGACAGATCCAAGTGTTTGATTTCTGGGTTCAATTGGATCGGAACGATTTCGAGACCCGCGTAAGCGCAGGACGCTCGCAAGCTCTCGTCGTCGCAACGACATTGCGTCGGACAAAGACCGTTTGCCACGACTGACATTGCGACGGCCATCGCTATCGCGATTGGCAGCGTCCTCGTCGAGGGTCCACGTGATGCCATTCCATATGAACTCCTCCTCGACTGGAACTGCCCTGTAACAGAGATACCATCGTTTGTACGCCGTTTCTGTATCTCGTGTCAGACGCGAATCTCTGACATGCATTACAATTTTCGTCCGCATGAATTATTCCCTATCGAACAATCGCTTCCGGAACGTTATTTAGTGACGCTGAATTGAATTTAATTAAACGTTTGAAGTTTCACGAAAATGCTCGCACAAAGCATTCATTGAAGTTCTTAACGCGAAATGGCTGATTGTTACAACTAATAGCATTTCAAAGTGGAAATTGTTCTTTCGCGAATTTTAATCAGGACATGCCACATGCTAATAATTAAACCGCGTTCACGCATTCATCGCATACCGTGCTGCACAATCACATGTAAACTACGTACAGATTTCTGAAATTTACAATCTGTCGAGAGGTAATTCTTTTTGAGAAACTGCAGTTCGTTTACGGGGAAACTTTTGACAGCAAAGATTGCAACAACTAATGAACAAACGTCTGCCTTGCAAAACAATAAGCTCGCACGATCGACTAAAGTTTACAAGCTTAAAAAATTCGTAATTTCGACGAAATTTAATAACGAATAAATGGCTAGTAAAAGTTATACAAGCTCCCGTTTCGTCGGCAACAACGTAGTAATTTTAGCCAACAAATTGCACGTTTCTGCAGATCTTAAGCTGGTAACCACTTCTATGGCCCATTAAACTTTTACCGTTGTGTTCCAATCTCGTCGTCGAAGGTTAAACGAAGAAGGGTTAATGCAGAATTTAGCGTAGACTTTTGTGGCCGATTGTACACGTTATCTAGTCCGTATACGTTTATAAAATGCACCGAACAACATGTGATTGGTCCAATGCCAGAAGGCCATGACACGTTAGCGTAGACGACAGGGAGCAACCCCTAAGTCCGCAAAAGTTTCAAGTTACCCGACCACTCAACTTTTCTATAGCCTCGCTGTTTCCTATAATACTTTCCTCCGCGCGTTCGGATAAAGACGTTTTCCTGCTTATGTTTCAACCATACTCCGTTAACTTCAACCCCTGAGCTATAGGATGCGGTGTCGTTCGGTCGAGCGGCTACTTTAATATTGAATAGAAACCTATAACCTTTAATGGCCGTGTATAAGTTGGACACTTAAAATAACTTCTCTTTTTTCCTACTCTCCATCGCATGCGACTATGGATGCCCTCGAGCAGGTTCTTCTTTCTCTTCGGACCTTCTTGTAATTATGTACAGTCTCTAGTGGAGGAAATACTTGCTTGGGAAATGGGGGGATCAAGAATTTTAGATATTTATGAATTTCAAGATTTTATGGTCTTTAAATTCTTTAGATATGGAATTTTTAATTTGGTAAGTCGCGAATCATTAACTCTTAATATCTCAATTTTTAACTACGGAATTCCCAATTCCACATTTTCTAATTTCTCAATTTCTAATTCCCCTATTTCTAATTCCTCGTTACCTAATTCCCCGATTCCCAATTTCCCCGATTCCCAATTTCCCCGATTTCTAATTCCCCGATTCCCGATTTCCCCGATTTCCAATTTCCCCGATTCCCAATTTCCCCGATTCCTAATTCCCCGATACCTAATTCCCCGATTCTCGATTTCTCCGATTTCCAATTCCCCGATACCTAATTCCCCGATTCCCGATTTCCCCGATTTCCAATTTCCCCGATTCCCAATTTCCCCGATTCCTAATTCCCCGATACCTAATTCCCCGATTCTCGATTTCTCCGATTTCTAATTCCCCGATACCTAATTCCCCGATTCCCGATTTCCCCGATTTCCAATTTCCCCGATTCCCAATTTCCCCGATTTCTAATTCCCCGATATCTAATTCCCCGATTCCCGATTTCCCCGATTTCCAATTTCCCCGATTCCCAATTTCCCCGATTCCTAATTCCCCGATACCTAATTCCCCGATTCCCGATTTCCCCGATTTCTAATTCCCCGATACCTAATTCCCCGATTCCCGATTTCCCCGATTTCTAATTCCCCGATTCCCGATTTCCCGGTTCCTAATTCCCCGATACCTAATTCCCCGATTCCAGATTTCCCCGATTTCTAATTCCCCAATACCTAATTCCTCGATTCCCAATTTCCCCGATTCCTAATTCCCCGATACCTAATTCCCCGATTCCCAAATCCCCGATTCCCAATTTCCTAATTCCCAATTTCCTAATTCCCAATACCCCAATTCCTAATTCCCCAATTCCTAATTCCCCAATTCCTAATTCCCCAATTCCTAATTCCCCAACTCCTAATACCCCAATATCTAACGCCCCAATTTGTGTCTCAACCCCAGCCACCGAAATAGCCCGCCTCTGAGACTTTAAATTCTAAAATCGTCGAGTTCCCCGATCGATCTAACGGCCGGCCATAAAGCACACTTGCTATTGGAGGCTCGAGCAATGGTCTTGGTTGCATCCTCGAACGATTACGTAAACGACATACCTGTTTGAGAAGCGAAAGGACGGGAAGCTAAACGGACTAAACAGTTTGACGAAATAAAAGTGTCGACCCGCAAAGGAAGCTTTGTAAAGCGAGCAACCCGCGAAAGCGTAACCACCCTTCACGTTCCACCGGTTTTGTTGCACAAACTCCGATGCAGCGGCGGGTTTATTTACGGACACCTGGTGCCGTTCAATTCTGCGTTCAGATTTTGCGACGCCGAGCCGGCAGAGGATGCATCCGGCAGCCTACGCCGCAGTTTGTGTGTCAACCTTTTTGTTTTTTCTTTCTTTCTCTCCTTTTTTTTTCATGTTGCTTGCTACCAGGCATCGGAGGGGCGGGGGAGAAAGGAATAATGATAATCGGGGAATAGTTTGAAAAGCGAATCGCGTGCGCCTGGTTGCTGCCACGAAAATTAACAGCCCGATAAAAAACTTTATTCGAACACGCGTATTTGTTACGCGTTCTGAAAATCCGCCGGAGTTAATTGAATGAAGCTGTCCTCTCTCTCCCTCTCGCTTTTCTATTTTCAGTTTTTTAAACGGGACTCTTATGATTGATAGGTCTTCAAAGCTATTTCTTGCTTTAATGAATCCTTTTAAACGGTAAAAATGAAATGATTATAAAAGTGACGCAGTAATAGCGATACCTGTTGAGAAAATTAAACCCCGTGTAATTGGAGTGGATTAATTGAATGAATGAACGCTTTTCAAACGCGTGATACGCATAATTGGATGTGAAATTAGATTTGCGAGCATTTTGCGAGCTGGATTTATTTTTCGTTCTGAAGATATTCTGGCTCCTACATTTTTTAACACCGTATTTTGTTTCGGAACGAAGATATATTTTTTCCTAAATTGCAGCGAGAAGTTTATTAACAAAACCAAATAATTTCTGACTTAATTAATAATTTATCTTTGTTAATCGAACACCTTTAACTCCGTTTCGGGCGCATTTAAATGGCGGGTAACTATAAAACAAGATGAATGGAAAGTGATGTCGGAATCCCGGAACTTTGGGGTAGGAGTCTACAGTGCGGGTAACTTTCGAAAGTTACTCGAGTCTAAAATTGTTAGGGTCGTTTCACTGAATTCGTGAGTATTTTCCGAATGGTTTTCTATTAATCCATTATTAATTAGGGATTTGTTCCAGACAATTGTTCTCGATCTATAATGACCATCTATAAAATGGGTTATAGGAATAAAAGAAAGACTCCATAAGTATTAATGGATTATATTCTCGTTCATTTGCAATATCTTCCACTAGGGAGTTTAGGGTTTAGGATAACATGAAAATCTGAAGAATTATAATTATAATATGAAAATCTGTAAATTTGAAGAATTATTTGGATTTTTCTAAATTTTCAATAAAAGATCAAATACAAGTGTAAAATATATTTTTAGAAGTAACTAAAAAGGTGTCCACGCGTCAAGGAACAAAAGTTGCTTATGAAATCCCCATCGAAATATTTCACGTAGCAAATCGCAGCGAACGGGGTTAACATTTCGAACGTCGTCCCGCAGGACCGCGAATAATTTCAATTCCGTAACTAGTCTCCTGGCAAGTGTTCCAACCACTGGATGCATCCTCGAAAAGACTCGTTTCGGTAAGTGCTGGTCGTGGCCGGTAATTTTTCACATCCCCTTTTCCGCGTTTTGCCCCGTCGGAATAACAAATGGCGCTGATCTCGGTGTCATGTATAATGCACGGATTTACAGCATTCCGCTATCCGACAGTTCTGTGTATGCGCTCTCTGCCCTCTTTCGGGACACACGAGTCGGTGGCAGAAAAAAAAAGAAACAAAAGGAGAAAGAAATATACAGGCGGACATTAACATCCACGACATGTAATATCTTGTATGGCAGGTCGAGCGTTATTTTCGCCAAGAAATCGGTCGCTTTTTTTTTCTCTTCTCTTTAGCAGTTCCTGGGGCAGACAGGCGGATTTTAGGGGCGGAAGACGAAAGTCGTGAAGAAGAGGGTGGAATGGCGGGATCAAGGGAATCGTGATTACCTCGAATTTCGGGGTTTCTGGCCATCGCTATAAGCGACATCAGCCTGATAAACAACACTTGTCTACGAGCGAAGAACGATAAGGGCGAAAGGGCCTTGGTATTAGCCGAAACGATCCGCGCCAGGGAAAATATTTGTGTTAGATGCTTCCGTGAAATTAGGTCCGTATTACATGGCTTTCGACGGGGACACTGAGGCTTGTTTATTGCGTTTTATTGCTTGATTCGATTACCCTCCAGCTAGTTTTGGCTTTGCGATCACGGCCAGAACGCATCTCAGACGTGTAAGGGTGCCTGGGGACATCTTCGGTCCAACGGAATATTTTCAGCTTTGTTGATGGGAGAAAACATACTTTGTCATACCCTGATATTTATTCTAACGGTGTAGTTATTAAAATTATGATTAATTCGCTAGGAATATTTTCTTAAGGTAAGGGTGCTTGATGTGGAGGACGTCTTCGGTCAAATACAATATTTTCATCTTTGTTGACACAGAAAAAATACAATATTAACATTTTTATACCCTAACGCTTAGTATATCGGTGTTGAGTAATTAATATTAGGGTCAATTCGCAACGAGTTATGTTTTTTATACTTCTAGGTTTTCAGGTTCAAGATAGGGTGCCTGATGTGGAGGACGTCTTCGGTCAAACACAATATTTTCGTCTTTGTTGACACAGAAAAAATACAATATTAACATTGTCATACCCTAACGTTTAGTATATCGGTGTTGAGTAATTAATATTAGATTCAATTCGCAACGAGTTATGTTTTTTATGCTTCTAGGTTTTCAGGTTCAAGATAGGGTGCTTGATGTCGAGGACGTCTTCGGTCAAACAGAATTAATTTTTATTGACAAAAGAAAAATATGAAACGCACTGTCGATGTTTATTCTAATGGTGTAGTAATTAAAATCAAGGTTAATTCGCAACGAGTATTTTTTCGCCCCTCGTAGCTTTTCAAGTTGAGGGGTGCTTGATGCCCACAGGCGTCTTCAACCTAACACAGTATTTTCATCTTTGTTGGCAGAGAAAAAATATGAAATTGTCATATCCTGATGTTTACTATAATGTTGTCGAGATATTAAAATTATGGTTGATTTGTAACAAGTATTGTTTTAAGTTGAAGGTAAGGGTGCTTGATGCGGAGGATATTTTCAGTCCAACAGAATATTTTCATCTTTGTTGACAAAAGAAAAATATGAAACATACACTGTCGTATTCCAATGTTTATTCTAATGGTGTAGTAATTAAAATCAAGGTTAATTCGCAACGAGTATTTTTTCGCCCCTCGTAGCTTTTCAAGTTGAGGGGTGCTTGATGCCCAGAGGCGTCTTCAACCAAACACGATATTTTCCTCTTTGTTGACAAAAGAAAAATAGGAAACATACACTGTCGTATTCTGATGTTTATTCTAATGGTGTAGTAATTAAAATCAAGGTTAATTCACAACGAGTATTTTTCAACCCTTCTAATTTTCAAAGGGTCCTTAATGTCGAGGTCAAACACAATATTTTCATCTTCAGTAACAGAGAAAAAATACGAAATACGCATTGTCATATCCTAATATTTATTTTAACGCAGTCAAGTAATTAATATAAGGTTTAATTTGTAACGAATCATTTTTTCCGACCCCTATAGCTTTACAAGTTGGAGGGTGACGGCATCTTCAAACACAATATTTTTATCTTCCCTGACAGAGAAAAAATACGAGATTGTTATATTTGTTCAGTTCAACGATAAGTAATTAAAATTAAGTAGGTTAATTCGCAACGAGTTATATTTTTCCGATGCTCGTAGCTTTTCAAGTTTATTTGGATACACATGGACGTGACAATTTTCGACAGTTGTTTTTAATCTCCTATGGCTATACGAGGACTTACAATTTTATTTGTCGACAATTATTTTTAATTTATGGTTCTACGAAATTTTGCAGAAATATTTTTGTACAGAAAAGGGGTGAAAGAGAATATCTTTAGGTGGGTATTAAAAAATTTATTAAGGCACTTCTTTTTTAAATCTGTGCATTTTTATGGAGATAAAAAATTCACGCTAATATTCAATTATGTATTACTGCTTATTTATTTGTTGTTTCATTCCATTTTTAATTTCAAAGTGTCTGTTATGAGACGGTATGGTTAAACACTATAAAATGTTTTTTATATGGAACATCATTTTTTAAATACTGAAAATTACACTTTGCATAATGAATAATAATTTCTGCAGCAACTAGAAATCATACTATATAATTACAATACAGTGAATAATAATTTCTGTAGTAACTACAAATTGTACTTTATGTAATAAATAATAATTTCAATAAAAACTATAAATTGTACTATACGTGAATAATAACACCCATAAAAGCTACAAAATTAATTTGCTCAAACAAAATTTAAACTGAAAACAATTGAAATCAAAGCAACGTTAGACATGACAATTACTAATTTTGATTGGATCATGCAAACTCTTGTTGGAACTATCCCACGTTTGCAGCCCGTGACAAAGTTTTATAAGCTATTCGAAGCAATCCGATGTTTGCCTAAAGTTATACTGAATTATGTCGTGCGAACTCGACAACTGTAACAGCCAAGTTTCACACGTGGCACTCGGTATAGCAGCAATCTGTTCGTTTTGTAAAACTAGCTACGGAGGTGATTTATCTTTGACGAGCAGAGTTCGTGAGATTACCACGATTAAACATAACGTTTATCTTCTCTCTTGCAAAAAAGATGATCAAACACAACGGAAATCTCTGACGCGATAAAAGTTCCTCCTGTAAATCAAACTCGGAAGTTATTTAAAGACGAAAACAATTTTTTTGTTCTGTTTGGTTTAAGACATCCTCTCATTATTTATTCCTCTCATTGAATGTTACAACACTTATTTTCATAACTATTGTGAAACATAATAAATATAATAAATTTCATGAAATATAATTTTGGATGTTGCTAACTTCGTGTAAATCAAACTTGGAAGTTATTTAAAGACGAAAACAATTTTTCTGTTCTGTTTGGTTTAAGACATCCTCTCATTATTTATTCATCGCATTGAATATTACAATACTTATTTTCATAACTATTGTGAAACACAATAAATATAATAAATTTCATGAAATATAATTTTGGATGTTGCTGACTTCGTTCAAATTTTTCAACTATTTCTCCAATAAATTTTTGAATTGTTACAAAAATTTAAATGAAATTGTGAAACTCTTGTTTGCAGAACATAAGAATTCGACATTAATCAATTTATATTTCGCAAACACATATAATAGCGAAGCATCCAAAATTGCTAAAAAGTGGCCTGGAATAATTTCTTCGAATAAAAGGCAGAAATAATTATTGGCGCGGTGTATCTTATTCATTATCGGAATAAAAGGTGTCGAAATCTGGTTGGAATTTCTCTGATTGGAATTTTAGCAAGAGCGGAATCAAACAATCGAAAGGTTGGACAAAGGGTTGATTTCCAATTTCCAATCGATGCATTAAAGATCGTTCGGCGTTCGGATAATGAGCTCTCATATCGTCAAAGTGAATACGTTCGAATAAGCCCCCCGATTTCGCGTCTGTTTTGTTACAATCCCATTGTCCCTCTTCCAGTCTGGTGACACTCGTGTTGCGCATAAATTATTCGCTCTGGGTAGTCGCGATCCACCGATATCCGCAGATTTTTCCCGTTTAACGTTTTACGGGAGGGGGAAAATAAATAATAAATCGCCGGCGGTTTTCTTATCTAGCACGGATGACGAAATTTGTCGCGGGCATGCATAATACATGCGGAAATGGCATCGAACGAGGTTGCCTAGGCCGCTCTTGACTTCTTGTCTATAATGGAATCTGCACGGGCCTGGCCAATTTCGGGGGTGGTATAAAGCAAAGAAACCCGTGGGTAACGTATAACAGGCGAAGTCATTCAATTTACAGGATCCCCCTTTTCCGTTTCCAACTCATCTCGTTCCAGCCCCGACGGCTCCAAAACTGAACTGAAGATGAGCCAAACTCGCAGCAGACTTGGCTAACCACGAACCTGCACCCTTTTAGCGATGGCTACGAACTACGCGCGTACGCATCCTTCCGGTAACAATTCATATTATTCGTATTTTCTTCTTTACAAGTTTTAAGACAAGTTTTAAGTTTTTCTTATTTCTTACTGTTGGGAAGTTTGCTTTTCTAAATTCTTATATTTCTAATTAACTTACTAGCTTTCAGGTTTGGTAAACTTTAATATTTACGAATTTTCTAGTTCTCAAGTTCTGTAATTTCAGATTCTGAGATTTTTCAAATTTAGGAATTAGGGAGGATTATTTAGGTTCTCAAATTTTCCAAACCTCGAAATTTTAGTTGCTCAAAGTTTTTAAATCTCTAAATTTCAGTTCCCCAGTTTCTAGATTGTAAATTTTGCAAATTTAAAAATCTCTGATTCCTAGATTTCTAAATATCTAATTTGGCACGTTAATCCATCTCCAAATTCCTAGATTGTATAATCCCTAGATTTCCAAATTTCTGGATTCTCATATCCCTAGATTCTCAAATCCCTAGATTCTCATATCTCCAGCTTCTCATATCCTTAGCTTCTCCAATCCCTAAATTCTCAACCAAAGTCTCAGGTTCTCAAATTCCTAGATTTCCAAATCTCTAAATAAATAATTCCCTAGATCCCTAAATCACACGTCACAACTTCCTTAGATTCTGAAATTTGTAATCCTCCAAATCCCTAGATTTCCAAATCCCTAAATAACTAATTCCCTAAATCCCTAAATCACACGTCACAAATTTCCCAGATTCCGAAATTCCTAATCCCCCAAATCCCTAAATAACTAATTCCCTAGATCCCTAAATCACACGTCACAAATTCCCCAGATTCCGAAATTCCTAATCCCCCAAATCCCTAGATTTCCAAATTCCTAAAATACTAATTCCCTAGATCCCTAAATCATACGTCACAAATTCCCCAGATTCCGAAATTCCTAATCCCCCAATCCCTAGATTTCCAAATTCCTAAATAGCTAATTCCCTAAATCCCTAAATCACACGTCACAAATTCCGTAGATTCCGAAATTTCTAATCCCCAAAATCCCTATACCTCCAAATTCTCATGTCTCCCAACATCTATATCTTCAAATTCATGTAACATCAATCTCCAAAGTCCCCAACTACCTATTTTCCGTAAATTCCCAAATTTCCAAATTCTTAAAATCACCCAACCTAATTCAATAACCCAATTCAATAATCTAACCCAACTTTTCATAAACCTAATATTTAACTTTCAAAATACTTATTGCTATAATAATTTTTAGTACCTCCATAAAAATTCATGGAATAACTCACATAAAAAAAAACTGTGAACTAATTGGACAACGAATATAATGTATATAAGCTTGTAATTAATAGAAGAGATAATCTGTTTCGAATTTTAGAAATACTTTCACGAAGTCGTACATCCCATTCCTCGTTGTAGAAGAATTAATTAAAAACATCTGTTCTGGTTATTACAGCGCATTTTCATCATCGTGACAGGCCGGACAAGTCTGAAGGAATCCGAAAGATTCATCAACTGCGAGCGAAAAGAACTAGACACTTCTTCTGTATCTATCATTCAACTTTACAATTTAATTATACTTCACCGCGTTACGTCGTAAATTATTCCTTGCTCTATGGCTAACTATATCACCCTATTTACATCGGAGTTTCTTCCTTCTTCAGTTTTTCTATTCACTGCTGCATTTTGTAGCCTGCAAGCGTTTGAAAATTTTTTCATTTTCGTGATCACTTTTATATTGAAATTTTACCGCTTTTCAAATTTTACTGTTTTCAATTTTTTTATTTTTCATTGTGCTTTTGTTGAAGTCTCTGTTTTTGAAGTTTTTTATTTATAATTGTATTTTTGCTGAAGTCTCTGTTTTCGAATTTTTTTATAATATTTGTAATTGTATTTATGTTGAATTTTTTCTGTTTTTGAATTTTTTTATTTTTCATTGTGTTTCTGTCGAAGTCTCTGTTTTTGAATTTTTTTATTCATAATTGTATTTTTGCTGAAGTCTTTCTGTTTATGAATTTTTTTACAATATTTATAATTGTATTTGTGTTGAATTTTTTCTGTTTTTCAATTTTTTTATTTATGATTGTACTTGTGTTGAAGTTTTTCTGTGTTAGAATTTTTTTATTTATGATTGCATTTACTTCGTTTCGAAAATTTTCATTTTATCACCGCATTTACATCGAGGTTTGATGGATCCTGAATATTTCATGACCATATTTACACTTTACACCACTTTAAAATTTTTTGATTTATGACTACATTTACATTTTACAACATTTTCAAATTTTTGGGTTCATTTGCATTTTTTTTAACTTTTCGTTTTATGACCGTATTTCTATTGAAGTTTTACTCACCTCGAATTTTTATATTTATAACCATATTTATATTTTATAACATTTTTAAATTTTTCGGTTTATGAACGTATCTGCACTGAAGTTTACTGATTTTAAATTTTTCTATTGATTATCATATTATCATAGAAGTTAGTTCTTCTTTAAATATTGCCATTTATGACTACTTGAATTGAAGTCGTTCTGTTTTTGAATTATTTCATTCATTTTCACATTGCATCGAAATTTCTTCATTTTTAAATATTTCGCTTTATGACCGTATTTTTATTGAAGTTTTACTAACCTTGAATTTTTATATTCACGTCTATGTTTAAGTTTTATACCATTTTTAAATTTCGCTTTTTATGAACGTACTTGTATTAAGTTTTTCTGTTTTTGATTTATTTCATTCATTTTCATATTGCATGGAAATTTCTTCATTTTTAAATATCTCGTTTTATTGCCATATTTTTATTGAAGTTTTACTAACCTTGAATTTTTATATTCACGTCCATATTTATGTTTTATACCATTTTTAAATTTCGCTTTTTATGAACGTATCTATATTGAAGTTTTAAATATCGCAATTTATGGCCATACTTTGTTTTCGAATTTTCCAATTCATATTCCATCGAAGTTTTCCATTTTCGAATTTTCCGATTTATGAGCCCACATTGAAGTTCCGCCATTCTCGAATATTTCGATTTATAACCGTATCTCCCGAACCGACTATGCCGAATGCGCTTTGAGCGAGCTAATGCGTTCCATCGTTCATGTTCCCTGCTCGCGTGTGTGCGTTAAGCTAAAAGTCGTTAAGCGAAATTTTTGGCGGAACGAGAGTGATAAACCTTAACTCGTTTCACTTTCTTGTTGCGGTAAAAGAAAGGTCATTAAGCGGAAGCCAACTTCGAACTAGAATGCCGGATCATAGAAACACTTGTGCACGATACGACTCTCTGTACGCGAAATTCATTTATATACTTAGTTAACGACTCGTAAACTACTGTGATACGGGATAATGTAATGGTAAATGCAATAAAAGTTATATACTTCCTTTTGAGTTCATGAATAACTACGTTGCAGGCATTAATGTAAAGGGAACGAAATATCGCGGATCATTTTTTACAGACTGGGTCAGAAACGTCACGGAACGCCGGTACGAGAGAAAAATATGATGAAATTTTTCGAAGCTTCGTTTTCGAAAAAAATCGAGTTTGAAGATTCGCTCGGATACGCGACTGATACGAAGGAAATGGGATCGTCCCTTCTCGGTTTCGATAAAACTTTGAACATTTGTACAGCAACCAAAAATAACAGTCGCGTATTATTTTTTACCCTCCCAAAATTGCCGCCGGCTATCTTCGAGGGATGAAGATAAAAATGTACTTTAAATTTCTTATTTAAGTTACTCTCCACAATGATGTATTGGTTCTCTAAATATTTAGGTAAATCGATACATTAATAGGACGTGAACATAATACATACAGAGCAACCATAGTTTAAATCTATAATCGATAAAATAGTTTCAATACCATATTCCTTCCTGTCGATTAATAACGTGAATAAATAATTGCCCGGTAATTACCTAATTTCCGTGTTTGTATTATTCAATGTTTCAAATGTACATTGCTAATTAACAAATCTATTACTTCTCCAAAGTTTACCTAAATCTTCTTTTTGTGCGTTAATGGTGCTTCAAACATTTCAATCAATAAGTTATTAATAGGTTATTGGTACAGCGTAACAAATTTAAATATGATAAAATAGTTTCAAAATAATTTTCATCTTAATAAATAAATATTTAATAAACACAACAATTTGATATTCAATTACTTATGAACATTCTTAATTAATTAAACAAATATGTAATTTCTGTAAATGTCTGTTCAATTAAATTTTCTCTGTGTATTAATAATTTCACTATCAAGTGTTGGGCATCGATCAGTAAATTTTAATTAATACTGGGGGTTTGAAACTTCGTTTTTGAATTATTAGGGAAAAATATGGTCGCGTTCTGATTGCTACGCGTTAGATTACCACGCGCTGGATTATTACACGTTGGACTACTACGCGTTGGTTAACTACGCGCTGAATTACCACGCGTTGCATTTCTACGCGTTGAATAGCCACGCATTGGATTACTACGCGTTGGATATCCACACGCTGGATTACTACGCGTAGAATTACCACGCGTTGCATTGCTACGCGTTGAATAGCCACGCATTGGATTACTACGCGTTGGATATCCACACGCTGGATTACTACGCGTAGAATTACCACGCGTTGCATTGCTACGCGTTGAATAGCCACGCATTGGATTACTACGCGTTGGACATCCACACGCTGGTTTACTACGCGTAGAATTACCACGCGTTGCATTGCTACGCGTCGAATTACTACGCATTGGATTACCACGCGTTGGATATCCACACACTGGATTACTACGCGTAGAATTACCACGCGTTGCATTGCTACACGTCGAATTACTACGCATTGGATTACCACGCGTTGGACATCCACACGCTGGATTATTACGCGTAGATAGTGTAATTTCTCGTGTATATGTTACGGTGAAAGACCGAAATTGGAGAATGTCGACATTCACCGGTGAATATTTCGGACATTCACCAGATTTCGGTCTTTCACCGTAACATATACATATATGTATGTGTCTTGCATATGTATCTCATAGATAATAATGAGAATGTATAACGTAGGATTACCACGCGTTGGTATTGAATTAAATTTTCTTTTCATTAATAATGTAGATCGCCAAGTGAATCAATGAATCAATAAGTTTCGATGAATACAGAATAAGCGTATACCTATAACGAAGTCGGTTAAAATAGATAAACGAAATAATAGAAAAAGAATCATTTCTACCATGGAAAGTGGCAGCTAACATAAATATTCGTAATTAGGTGAGTGAAAGAATTCTTAATGAAAGGGTGACATATTCCCGTGGAAATTAAAGCGTCGCCCATGGAAGAGTAACGTAGCGGTCGTACAAAATTAGAATTTTAAATAGAATTCTTTTGAAATGCACAAAAGTACGCGGCACGAAGAGGGACATAATACTTTTGATCGCAACGGTAACACGAAAGCTAATTATTATCACATAATAGCGGTACAATGCAAATTAAAGCACCCCCTCTGTACATGAACTGAAAACAGTTCGCTATATCGCATCCACCCCGGTTCGAATTCGAGCCACAGTCAAAAGTATTCACCGTTGCTTATCGCTGAAGGCGAGGGAATATGCATGAACCGTTGCGTTGTACACACGTAACCGAACAAACGAACGAACAACGGGGTATTGTAAATGCCACTGCAATTGCCCCAGATATCGTGCATACGTTAACAGATTAAACGTTAATATCCGTGGACGGTGTACGCGAAACTCGGATTGTCCAGCAGTTTCGCGATCGAATCGTCGCGAGTTCGGCAAATAAATCGCGCTAGTGCGCTGCCATTGAAATGCTGATTCACTTAATTGTTTTCTATTCTATTTCTCTGTGTACCGTTCTTCTTTACAATATTAAAAAGTTACACTATCCAAAGTGGATACAAATTGAAGATAATTGATTTAGTATTGCAAAATCTAAATTCGAACGCGTTTCTAAACCGAGTGTACGTAACTGATAAACATTACTGAAATTTTCCAATAACCTAACCTAATCTCTAAATTCCTTAGTCTTCAAGCGTCCCAGATACGCTCCTCAACTTTCAGCTTTTATTCGGAACGTTCCACACAATAGTCACTATTTAATCGCATACCGATCAATTTAGTCACTGCCCCAGTTAAATCTTCCCGAGAATTTCGAGAGTCATAGTCCGCAGCGTCTACGAATATATATGTGTTACATATGTATATCTAAGCATTCGCGTTTAACCCTCCGTTAGGCGCCCGAGTATCTAGCAGATACAGACTCGGCCGGCAATTTTATAGTACCTAGGGGTTGTAAAAGTGAAATCTGCCGATTGCAGACCTTCCGGGAAGGTCTTCAGAACAGCTGCCGAGAACTACAAATCTCCATTTCCTTAAATTACTAACTTTGTTACTGTTTGGTAAGAAGCCATGTATCTCATAGACATACGCAAGACATATACATATGTATATACACGAGAAGGTACATATAGGTATGTATGCATAGATATACAGGAGGTATATATTGTTATTACTAATGTGAGTACATTATACATTCTCATAATTATCTATGAGATACATACGCAAGACAAACACACGTATACACGAGAAGATACACATATGTATAAATAGGTATACATAATAATTGCTTATGAGAATACATTATACGTTTTCATAATTATAATTTTGTTCCGAATCGAACCCTTATGTTAATACAAATCGGTAACTCGATCACAGCAACGTTACGCGGAATCAGAAAACCGTCTGGTTGCGGGTTCGCTTTAATCCGACGCTCGGCTCGTCTTAATGAATAGTCCTCGGTTCAGCCGGCTGGTTGGCTGAACGACACGGTCGTCGAGAATAAATTACAGGTTCGTAGCCAGGGAAGTGGACCCTTTAACGCGAAGCGCCCCTACTTTAATTTATGCATTTCTTGACCCGCACCGACGGACCCGGGATTCCTACCTGTTGGTCCCTGCTCTACCACCTGTTCGAGAGAGTGATCATCCTGCTCGTAGGAGAACGAGCGAGAAAAAGATGGAGGACAACAGGAATATAAAAGAGGCGTATTTACATTTTTCAAAAGGCAGCTGTTCGATTTCGAAATCCTCGACGTCTCGTTAAAACCGATGCGAGGGGTGCACGAGAGCGAACGCCTTCGAATTTAACGCCGTTTAACGAACCGAGCGGCCATTAATTTAACAGCCAACGGCCGTGAGAGAAGGGCAATCTTTTCGAAGGGCTTGGAATTCGACAGATGCGGACACGTTTCGATATAATCGAAGGAGGCAATTCTTCAAGGTTCGGTGTAGGTAAAATATTCCACACTTTGGTATTTTGATGGTTCACAAATTTTTTATTTGTCTGCTTTCCGATCATCTTCATACTTCAAAACCTTACATTACTGAATTTCGACGTTTTTACTTTTTCAAATTTTCTGGCTGTTAAATTTTAATTTTCAAATCCCTAAATGTACAAATCCTGAGATTTCTAAAAATCTTTACAGTCACTGATGTATTAATTATCAAGTTACTAAGTCTGCATAGTCAACGTTACACTTAACGTATAATTTTCTGACTGTTAAACTTAAACAATTTTTAACTTTCAAATCCCTAAATGTACAAATCCTGAGATTTCTAAAAATCTTCAAAATCATTGATGTATTAATTATCAAGTTACTAAATATACATAGTCAACGTTACACTTAACGTATAATTTTCTGACTGTTAAACTTAAACAATTTTTAACTTTCAAATCCCTAAATGTACAAACCCTGAGATTTCTAAAAATCTTCAAAATCATTGATGTATTAATTATCAAGTTACTAAGTGTACATAGTCAACGTTACACTTAACGTATAATTTTCTGACTGTTAAACTTAAACAATTTTTAACTTCCAAATCTCTAAATGTATAAATTCTGAGATTTCTAAAAATCTTTAAAGTCATTGATGTATTAATTATCAAGTTACTAAGTCTACGTAGTCAACGTTACACTTAACGTATAATTTTCTGACTGTTAAACTTAAACAATTTTTAACTTCCAAATCTCTAAATGTATAAATTCTGAGATTTCTAAAAATCTTTACAGTCACTGATGTATTAATTATCAAGTTACTAAGTCTGCATAGTCAACGTTACACTTAACGTATAATTTTCTGACTGTTAAACTTAAACAATTTTTAACTTTCAAATCCCTAAATGTACAAATTCTGAGATTTCTAAAAATCTTTAAAATCATTGATGTTTTAATTATCGAATTACTAAGTTTACATAATCAACACTTTACACTTAAAAATCTTTTATAAATAAGCTTAAAAATCTTTAAAGTCAGAAATCAGCCTCACAACTCAGTCTAGAAAATTTGTTATTTTTAAGCCGAAAAGAAAAATGTGCTACGGAAAAATGAATTGTCGAAGGGGTATCGATAATGAGAAGCGTCGACGTTAGCACGCAGAGGGGTTGTTCGTATCGCGGAGGGCCGTCGTAACGCGTGTCATGAAATTTTCATAAAACGATCAACAGGCTGAGGAAGAAGCGTCGGCGAGAAGGCTGTTTAGCCGACTCGAAGTCGGCCATTCTTCCGAGACGTAGCCAGAGGCTGCCAGAAAATTATGCAAATCACGATGGAAGGAGATTCGAAGCCGTGTAAGCGGCGCGCGAAATTGGAAGCTAGATAGGGGTTGGCAGCGATCCGGGGTTGGCCGAGTGACTTAGAGAATGAGCGCGTACGCGCGGGTAAAATTGCGAAGGAAACGGTCGTCCGGTTCGTGTTTCGAGTAGGGGATCGGTCATCTCCGAGCGATTTTCCCGCGACGAAGGGGTGTTGATAAAATATCGCTCGGAAGATCGAGAGGCGATATACGAGGAACGAATCGGAGGGTGCGACGGAGAAAAGGAACAGGGTGGAGACCAGAAGGAGGAACGAGGAGAAACGAAGGAGAGCGTTCCCCGTCGGAGAGGGTAGAGCACGAGTGGGAAAAAGCCTCGTGCAATTGCGATCCGGACAAATATCCGGAGCCGAGACGAACGGCGAGCGAACAAAGAGAAAAGAGAGGAGGACTGAAAGCAGAGAAATTGTTCGGGTTACTGCGAAACGAAACGAAACGAAACGAAACGCTTCGCTTTTCTCGCTCTCCTCTCTTTCTTCTATATACATATACGTATATATATGCAGCAGTCGATAAACCGCGCCTGCGTAGCTCAAACACAGAGAGAGCTCATCCCCTCGGGAGAGAGTAGAGCCACCGCCGTACTAGAGCTAACAGGGGCTGCTTTTCCTGCACGCATACCTACGTTCCGCGTTCCCGCGCAGGGGTGTGGATTAAAGATATTAAAGATACCCGGAGAGTCCGTTCTCTCCTCCACCCTGCGACTACCGATTGTCGTTTGACCACCGTAGACCGCTGCATCGGTCACACCCTCTGCTCTTCATGCGATATCATTTTTATTCTTGGTACTAGAGTGCCTCTTTCACCGGCCGCGTCCCTTTTATCTCCCTCTCTATTCCATATTTTGCTTTCTAATGAATATTAATCACCGACGGCTCTCACACAGGAATCGCTCCATCGGGGAATGAATATTTACCGACTGCTTCCTTTTACTTTTTCGACCCTTAATTTCCTCCGTATGGCGCAATATGGTACAAGGTTAACTCGTGCCACGACCACGGGTTACGTTTTGCTTCGGTTCTTTATGATACCTTTTATTGCCATCGCCAGTTGGATGCGCGTTTTCTAGACAAATTAGATTCTATCTTGCGTCTACGATTTTCGAGATAACGCTTCTGCTTGTAAATCGCCTGCTATTTATGAGGTAATACACGTTAGCTTGTAGATCACAAATAGAACCATTTTTTTCTGTTGACAAAAGGAACAAAGACTTTCTATAATATCTTTACATAGTCACTTTTATGAAACGTTCAAATTTAAGTTGGGATTTCAGAAAATCAAAAAATAGATATTGTTTTGTGTAGGAGACAGTCGGCCATTTTTATGGAGATCTTTAATGAAGTACTTGTTGAACTTTGTGCTTTAAATTCATGTATCATAAGTGTTATTTTGTTACACATTTATGTCATCAAATGATCTCATACTTCATATGCATAACAAAGAAACAGTTGTTTGCTATAATTGATAATTAGTCATTTTGTACGAAGATCATTAACGAATTATTTATGTAGTCATTTTTATCGAACTTTGAGCTTTAACTTTATGTATCATAAGTACCATTTTGTAACACATTTGTGTCATCAAATGATGTCATACTTCATATGTATAACAAAGAAATAGTTGTTTGCTATAATTAATAATTACTCATTTTGTACGAAGATCATTAACGATTTATTTATGTAGTCATTTTTGTCGAACTTCAAGTTTTAAATTCATGTATCATAAGCGCCATTTTGTGGCACTTTTATGTCACGAAATAATGGCCAACTTAACATGCATGAAAAGTCAATTATTCATTACTATAACAAACAGTCCAATCAAACGATGAATATTAATGAAGTATATAGCCTCCCTGAAACCTTAACCTCCACTTCCATTTTGTAATACTTTTACGTGACAAAAATTATTACCCAATTTTTATAATCCCCCAAAATGACGCAAAAGATGTACAAACAAAAAGCAGTCTACAATGATTTAAATTAAAAAATGATTGATTTAACAAAGAAAGTAAATAAAAACATGATTGTAGAGATGCTGTAGTAGAAAGTAACCGAGCGTAAAATCTGTTTGCATGGTAACACGCGTTTGGGACACGTCTTTCCGCTCGGTGTTCGTGTCTGGTGTAATCCGCGCCGCGTGTCATCGTACGCGCGTTCAAGACGCGCTCGGCAATCGATATTCCAAGGTACACGGTGAATAAATCGACTTTTACCGTCCCGTGATTTTCAGCTGTTTGTTATAGACCGTTGATGGCGTGGAATTATGTCGTTGAATTATTTAACAACGCGTTTCGATCGCGAGTCCGATCCTCGAAGGCCGAAAATGAAAAACGATGCCAGCTTACGTTACTAACGTAATTAGCGTGCCATGTTCCAAGCTCGAAAAAACTAATTAACATTGCATTAACGACCCGGTCACAGTGGCGTAACCGGAATTCTTTTATCGCGTGCAGACTGTGTCGGGTGAAAGTTTTGATATTTCAATGTTTGCGGAATTTGGAGGGTGGTTTGGGAACAGAGATAGGATTTTTTGGGGAGTAGTTTGTGAGCTGCTCATTTGAGCAGTTGAGGAGTTGGGGAATTAGATGATTGGACATTTGGGGGTGGGGATTTGGGGATTTGAGAATTTGGAGACTTGAGGATTTGGGGGTTGGAAATTTGGGGAATTAAGAATTTGGGAGATTAGGAATTGGGGGAGTTGGAAATTTAGAGGCTTGGGAATTTGAGCGTTTGAGAATTTGGGTGAGTGGAGACTTGGGGATTTGAGAATTTGGGAGATTCGAAATTGGGGGGTTGGAAATTTGGGGGTTTGGCAATTTGGGGATTTGAGAATTTGGAGGATTGGGAATTTGGGGACTTGAGGATTTGGGGGTTGGAAATTTGGGGAATTAAGAATTTGGGAGATTGGGAATTGGGGAGGTTGGAAATTTGGAGGCTTGGGAATTTGGGGGTTTGAGAATTTGGGCGAGTGGGGACTTGGGGATTTGAGAATTTGGGAGATTGGAAATTGGGGGGTTGGGAATTTGGGAAATTGAGAATTTGGGAAATTGGGAATTGGGGGGTTGGAAATTTGGGAGTTTGGGAATTTGGGGATTTGAGAATTTGGAGGTGTGGAAATTTGTAGATTTGAGAATTTGAGAATTAAAAAATTTGGAAAATTGAGAATTTGGAAGATTTGGAATTATAGGGTTGAAAATTTGGGGGTTTGGGAATTTGGAAATTTGAGAATTTGGGAGATTAGGAACTTGTAGATCTGAGAATTCCAAACTTTGAAAATCTCTAAATTAAAAACTTTGAACACCAAAAATTTAAAAATTAAAAAATATGAAAATCTAAAAATTTGATACTCTAACACATAAATACAAGCCTAAAAATTTGAGAATCTAAAACCACAAAATCTAATAATAAAAAAATGTAAAACTTTAAAAGTAAAAAAATAAGCAGACATCGATAAGTCGAGGGAATAATTAAAAGTATCCAGACACACCCCACGTTCCCTAATTAGATACGCCAATGTCGTTGACCAGCGTGTCCCACACGGATTCGTTTCTTTTTTAAAATACGTGTATTCCTTTTTTGAACAACATGCGTGTAATCCGCACCCTAAGAGCTACGATTTATCGGTTCATCGTCCGCTCATTTTTGTGTGCATCGTCCCGGGCAAGGGGGAGTTTAATGACCCCTAATTTTACGCTGGATGATTTATTTTACGACTCGCATGTTAATTGGTCGGTGATTTTTTCTGTTCCCGATAAGCAGAGTTTTTATCGGCGATAAAACGTAGGAACGTTCACACGCGTGACGGGGTTGATTTACAACTGTGAGAATGAAAGTGTTCTTTGAAAGAACGAGAAAATTACGACAGAAGTACTTGTGATTGATATTGCCGTTACGTGTGAAATTCAAATTTCTGATCGGGGATTTATCGGGCGATTTGTGGGAAATTCGATTCGACTGTGATTTAAAGGAGTAAAAATTTTGCGATTTGGAAAGTGAGGTTCAGACTTGAGAATTATGAGAGAATTATGATAAGATTTGGAACACTGAAAATTTAAAATTTTGAGAATTTTGAGAATTTCGAGGATTTTGAGAATTCTGAGAATTTCGAGGATTTCGAGAATTTGGAGAATTTTGAGAATTTTGAGAATTTTGAAGCATTTAAAATTTTGAGAATTTTGAACTTTGAGCATTTGGAATTTTGAGAGTTTGAAATTTTGTGAATTTTGAACTTGGAGCATTTGGAATTTTGAGAGTTTGAAATTTTGAGAATTTTGAACTTGGAGCATTTGGAATTTTGCGAGTTTGAAATTTTGAGAATTTTGAACTTTGAGTATTTGGAATTTTGAGCGTTTGGAATTTTGAAAATTTTGAACTTGGAGCATTTGGAATTTTGAGAGTTTGAAATTTTAAGAATTTTGAACTTGGAGCATTTGGAATTTTGAGAGTTTGAAATTTTAAGAATTTTGAACTTGGAGTATTTGGAATTTTGAGAGTTTGAAATTTTGAGAATTTTGAACTTGGAGCATTTGGAATTTTGAGAATTTTGAACTTTGACAATTTGAAAGTTTAAGAGTTTGTAATTTTGAGCATGTAGAACATTGAAATTTTAAAAGTTTGTATCTTTTAATTGAGTAAAAATGTAACAATTACAAAAGATCAAACATCGGTATCAAAGTTAGGAAACAATGGTATTTACGTGAATAATTTGATCATCCTTTGCACGTCCATTTATTAAAGTCTTAATCATCGTGCTGATAAGAGAAGTTGAAAACTCGAGAAAATCTTTCGTCTCTGAACTAGTAACAACAAACTTTCTCCCTCGCTTCTCCGTGCCAGTTTGTTTCCTGTCTTTCGAGAACTTCCTGTCTCTCCCTTTCACCAGCTTTTTACCTGTTTCCATACGAAACAGGGAACACCTCCATCTGCCAGTCAGGATGCAGTGGATCCGATTACAGGTGTATTTTGTGGGTTGTTCGATCAGTTTGCGGTTACGGGAAACCGGAGATTAAACGCGTCGTTTCTTCCTCTTTTAATGTCCACTTCGACGAGCATTGTATACATAGTGGTTCGTGATTGTCGAATATCGTTGATCCTTATCGAATAATTAATAGCTTTTCAACGTTATCGCGCGTATCAAATGTAAAATGTCCGTCCACTTTAACGGGATTTAGCTCGTTTCAATTTGCTTTTCGACAGTGCTGGATCCTCTGCTTCTTTTTACTACCCCATTAAACCCGAGTTTATCGTTCTAAGAGCGTGGGATCGTTTGATGGAAACCTCTCAATTGCTTCGTTATATTCCAGATACAATGTTAGGCAATAAAACGTTTTAGCGATCAGATATTTTTATTGTTCGATCGGTAAAAGCTTTTTTATTGCCCTATCTGCTGATTTTGTTACTGAAAATTTACACCTCTGGTATTTGTAGCATCGAGGGAGGTTAGGTTGGGTTATAGCATCAATCAGGGGAGGTTAGGTCAAATTAGGTTATGTTAAATTAGGTTAGATTCAGTTAGGATATGCTAAATAAAGTTAGGTAAATAGCTTATGTTAAATTAGATTATGCTGATTCAGGTTGTGTTAAATTAGGTTAGGATCAATTAGGTTATTTTATATTAGGTTAGGTTCAATTAGGATGTGATAAATAAGGTTAGGTTCGATTAGGACATGCTAAATAAGGTTAGGTTCAAATAGCTTATGTTATATTAGGTTCTGCTCATTCAGGTTGTGTTAAATTAGGTTAGGATCAATTAGGTTATTTTATATTAGGTTAGGTTCAATTAGGATGTGATAAATAAGGTTAGGTTCGATTAGGACATGCTAAATAAGGTTAGGATCAAATAGCTTTTGTTAAATTAGGTTATGCTAATTCAGATTGTGTTAAATTAGGTTAGGATCAATTAGGATGTGCTATATGAGGTTAGGTTCGATTAGGACATGCTAAATAAGGTTAGGTTCAAATAGCTTATGTTATATTAGGTTCTGCTCATTCAGGTTATGTCAAATTAGGTTAAGTTCAATTAGGATATGCTAAATAAGGTTAGGTTCAATTAGGACATGCTAAATAAGGTTAGGTTCAAATAGCTTATGTTATATTAGGCTCTGCTCATTCAGGTTATGTCAAATTAGGTTAGGTTCAATTAGGATATGCTAAATTAGGTTAGGTTCAAATAGGTTATATTAAAATAGGTTAGGTTAAATTAAGTTGTGTTAAGCTGAACATTTTGCAGATATCTTTGAGTCCTATAATTGTAGGGGTAGTTTAAAGAAATACATACTTCTATTACCTCTGTCGAAGACATCGTTACAAAGAAATTAGAAAAAGAATATAAAAATTCATTAAAGTACTGCTTCCTGTATGTATAAAAGTCGGGGATCTTTAAAGTAGTTTGATGACGATAGATCATGAAACGAAGGAGAATCGCTACCTGTTGTGTGGCATCGTTTTCCCCCGTATAGCCATCGGCGAGGTTCTTTATCGAGAGAAGCAGAACAATGAACGACTTCATAATTGAAATTATTTCCACGTGGTCGTCGGGGGTGAGATCTGGCGCGGCGTAACAGATTTCTCTGTTTCGTTGGTTCGCACACGTTGGCGTGTGCACACGCGGCCGAGCAGGGGCGCTCGCCTCGATAAGGGAAGATTTATCGGCGAAGTTGCCGTATAAAACGTACGTACACGTACGTTAACCGTTACGGCAGTTCGCAGCCACTTTTCGCGGTGATGTGCCGCGATTTAAGTTTCCTGATAGGAACGGAAGGGGCTTGAACTTGTACCTTGCACTTCAACTTTATACGCGACACCGGCCGAAGGGCGGATATCGTGTTTGCCTTTGTTACCAACTTTGTTTGCCGACTGGCTTTGTTTACAGCCCCCTAGGTGGTAGGTCACGGTTCAGGAGATCCACTTGAGAAAGATTTCTTTTGTCTCGAACAACTGCGCCATTAATTGACTCGGGACCACAACGACGGCCGAGCCTCCGCGTATTCCCGTAGAACAATGCGATTACTTACCACACGACGAACAACATTGTGGAATCGAACAAAGGAATCGGAAAGAATCCCACGGGAACGTACGTCCTCGTAAATAGCTAATAAAACTGGACCCAACTTCTACTCCTTGCGGTTTTACTCATTAATCGTTCGTCACTATGCGTTTATTTCCTTTAACATTCAACCCTTACGAATTTATGTACTTTTCTTTCAACATAATAGTAACTGCACGTTTTGAACTTAATTTTGATACCGAGTTCATGGAAACCAGATTGTTTATTTTAAATCACAGAAATTAAGACGTTACTTTTGTCAAAATAATTTATGTTTCATCCCTTATGTACTTTACTTTTAAACTAAAACTGCACGTGAACTAAATGTTGCTGGTTTTATGGTCTCCTTTAAATCACAGCAATTAAAATGTTACAGCTTTTGTCCAGATGAAGAATAATCGTACAAATTAATTTATGTTTCATCCTTTATGACTTTGTGCACTTTACTTTGAACCTAAAACTGCACGTCGTCGTAATTTTGATACTAGCTTTAGGAAAACCAGGTTCCTTATTTTAAATCACAAAATTTATTAAGATGCTGTCACTTTTAGTGAAGATAAAGAATAATAGTAGAAATTAATTTATAACTCTTAATAATTTATGTGCGTTTAATCTAAAAGTAACTACGTGAATGTTGATGTTTTTACAGCATCAAAATGGCGGACGTTAGACTTCGTTTAAAGTAGCCATTTCTTCTGTAATTTCTTTTAAATTACAGATATTATGCAGCTTCTGTTCCACTTTATGTATCACATTATTAATTTAACTTTAATTAAATCTAACTTCTGTAGTTAATCGATTGTACAAGTGAATTTGAACACAATTTATTATGAAGCTTTAAAATTTAATCTGACATCTGTCCACCTTACTCTCCATTGTAATTGTATCAATTTTTTAATATTCCACAGCATAAAATTTCAAAGAGCTTAAATTAAATTAAACCGCGTTTAATCCAAGAACGATTTGCATTAATCTTCAGTTAAAATTGATTTATTGTCTAGACACAAATTAAGACAGAGTATTATAATTAACTACCACGTTAATAATCAACGATTCCTCGTTTCTTTGTAATGAAACTTTGTCTTTGTTGAACAGCGTTCGAAAGTCAATTAACTAGATTGTCAATTACGAGAGTATCAGTTTTCCGTGGCACCGATTGTTGGATTAAATGAATTAGGTATGTCTGTGTGTAGGCTCGACGATATACCTCGACAAGAATTATTGGAAATAAATTCGAATTGATAGAGTATAATAGTATATATATACAAGGTGGGCAGTAAATCCTGGCGCAAGTGAGCTGAAGCAAAATTTATGGCTGTAAAATAAATCGAAATGATAGAATAACTTTTTATCGTACGAAGATTCATTTCCCAGAAAAATGAAGTTGAAAATCAATCGACCACCTACTGCGCGTTTGATTTATTTTCCACGCGATACAATGTAGAGCTTGTTCATAATCCATATGCAGTTATGAATTGGTTCTTGGGGTTTCGAAACCAAAATGTTTAAATATTGGATTCTATTATTTTTTTTTTGTTTATTTTTGTAGAATGGAGTACTGTGCAAAAATTACATTCTTAAAGATTTGTGTAACAACATATTTTTCATTGTTTAAATTTTTATATTTTCAGATCTCTATAAGTAATTTTGCAGGATTCTAAGTTTTTTCATTTTGAATTGCAAGATTTTATAGTTTCAAGTTTGTATAACCTCAAATTTAAGAATTTGTAAGGTTCGACATCTGTAAGGTTACATAACCTCAACTTATTAGATTTTCAAGGTTCTACATCCCCAAGTTTGTACAACCCAAATCTCTAAATTTTCACGGCTCTGCATCCCCAAGTTTGCACAATCACAAATCCCTAAATTTTCAAGGTTCTACATCCTCAAGTTTGTATAACCCCAAATCCCCAAAATTTTCAAGATTCAGCATCTCCAAATTTACGTAACCTCAACCTCCTAAATTTTCAAGACTCTACATCTACTTTGTATAACCTCGAATCTCAAAATCTTCAAGGTCAGTCCTAAATTTATATCACTTCAAATTCCTGAATTTTCAAAATTCAACATCTCCAAACTTACATAACCTCAAATTCCTAAATCTTCAAGATCATTCCTAAATTTGTACAACTTCAAACATCTTCAAATTTATATAACTCCAATCTCCTAAATTTTCAAGATCATCCTCAAATTTCTACAACTTCAAACATCTTCAAATTTATATAACTCCAATCTCCTAAATTTTTAAGACTCTACATCTACTTTGTATAAACTTGAATCCCAAAATCTTCAAGATCAGTCCTAAATTTATATAGCTTCAAACTCCTGAATTTTCAAAATTCAATATCTAAACATACATAACCTCAAATTCCTAAATCTTCAAAATCATTCCCAAACTTGTACAACATCAAACTCCTTAATTTTCAAAATTTAACATCTCCAAACATACATAACCTCAAATTTCTAAATCTTCAAGATCATTCCCAAATTTCTACAACTTCGAACAACTTCAAATTTATACAACTCCTCCTAAATTTTCAAGATCATTCTCAAATTTCTACAACCTCAAACATCTTCAAATTTATATAACTCCTAAATTTTCAAGATCATTCTCAAATGTCTATAACTCCACCTATCATACTTCTAAAGTGCCTCTATTTCCACGTCCCAATTTTCAAATTCCTCCATTTTCCACAGATACTTAGTATTCACGACCGGAGATAAAGAATTCTCGTTCTTTTTCAGTGAGTCGATACGTGCGCAAACACGTAGTCGATCTTCGGCTTATTTCTAGAAGCAATATTCGTAGCGGTGGACAAAAATACGTCTCGAAGCAAAAGAGGCACGAAAACGCGTATCGTCGACGATTTCGAGACAGCTCGATGTACTCTGCATTTTCTAGTTTTCCCTCGCTTCTGAACGGGTCGTAAAGTCAGGGGAGATGGACTTTAAACGAAACGACGAGACAGCTGCAGCCACCTTGATTGATTTTACTGTGGAGCGTTACGCGTGAAATTCAAATTCTGATTCGTAATTTATCGTAATTGAGTAATTTACTGGTTTATTGGTAGAAAATTGCAGTTGATTGTTTGGTGATTTGGGGAAATGAAGATTGAGTGATTTGAAGGTGACAGGATGAAGGGATTTGGAAGTTGGAGATTTTTAGAACTTTCAGGGGTTAAAGGGTGGATATTGAGGGATGGAAAAGTGGAGAATTTTGGAAATTTGGAGGAAATTTTAGAAATTGAGAATTTTGAGAATTGAGGGAAATTTGAGAAGTTTGAGAATTGGGGGAAATTTGAGAATTTGAGAATTTTAAGAATTAGGGGAAATTTGAGAAGGTGGAAATTTGAGAAGATGGAAATTTGAGAAGGCGGAAATTTGAGAAGTTGGAAATTTGAGAAGGTGGAAATTTGAGAAGTTGGAAATTTGAGAAGTTGGAACTTTGGAAGATGGAAATTTGAGAAGGTGGAAATTTGAGAAGTTGGAATTTTGAGGAGCTGGAAATTTGAGAAGTTGAAATTTTGAGGAGCTGGAAATTTGAGAAGTTGGAAATTTGAGAAATTGGAAATATGAGAAGTTGGAAATTTGAGAAGATGGAAATTTGAGAAGTTGGAAATTTGAGAAGGTGGAAATTTGAGAAGTTGGAAATTTGAGAAAGTGGAAATTTGAGAAGTTTGAAATTTGAGAAGGTGGAAATTTGAGAAGTTGGAAATTTGAAAAGTTGGAAATTTGAAAAGGTCGAAATTTGAGAAGGTGGAAATTTGAGAAGTTGGAATTTTGAAGAGCTGGAAATTTGAGAAGTTGAAAATTTGAGAAGATGGAAATTTCAGAAGCTGAAAATTTGAGAAGTTGGAATTTTGAGGAGCAGGAAATTTGAGAAGTTGGAAATTTGAGAAGTTGGAAACTTAAGAAGTTGGAAATTCGAAAAGTTGAAAATTTAAAAAATTAGAAATTTGCTACTTTGGAAATTTCGGATTTCGAATTTGAAGTATTCAAAACTTTGACTAACTCTCAAAATTGCATAAGTCACAATATTCAACCAACACCACCCTACCCACTAAATTTTCCCATCCTACACATTTATTAAATCCCGAATCACCGTGTCGATACAAGAATTTGTAATCGAGATCGAAGTTGTCTGCATTTCCCTCCAGATCAGATCGCGAAGTCAGGAAGGATGGACTTTAAAAGAAACGACGAGACAGCTGCAGCCACCTCGAAGAAACGATTCGATGCGGGGATAAAGCGGTTAGGCCCCTATCCATCCTCTATTTCTTCCGTCTCTTCTCGTAGCGTTTCTCTCCTCTCTGTCCGTTGCTTTTTCTCCGTACGAATGGAGGGAGATGTGTATCTCTGAAAATAGGATTGGTGCGGCACGCATTGTGCCGGGGACACCGTCGTCTCTCCACCTTCGTTTCACCTACCCTCCTCTATATCCTTGTATTTATAGCCCTCGGCTTTTCCACCGTAGCTTCGCGCCCTACGACCGCTTAATTCGACCGCTCGCAAGAATACAATCTCGAGAGCCGGCATCAATAGCCACAAGCAAATGCCTTCCGACGAGGATGCGACCAGGTGGACTACACACCAACTTTTGTGCTACTCTGCCACTTCACCGAAGAAAGAATAATTGAGTTCTTACTTGAGATACGTTCAGGTTTTTGCTAGGGGAGGATTTTCACGGTTTAGGTTAATCAACACGATGGTATTCGAGTAGATAAGTTTAGTATGTTTGAGGTTTGCAAAATGGCAGATGTGGCGGTGGAGGTTGTCATTCGGAAATTTGGGAGTTTGGGAATTTTAGGGGTTGGAGGTTTAGGGGTTTCGGAATTAAGTTGGGGGCTTTGGAATTTGGGAATTTGGGAATTTGAGGATTTGGAGATTTGAAGATATGGAGATTTGGAGATTTGAGAATTTGGGGAATTGGAAGTTTGAGGATTTGAGAATTTGGGGAATTGGGAATTTGGGAAATTGAGAATTTAGGTGACTAGGACTTTGGGGGGTTGCGAATTTGGGGATTGAGAATATGGAGATTTGAGAATTTGGGGAATTGAGAATTTGGGTGACTAGGACTTTGGGGGGGTTGAGAATTTGGGGAATTAGGAATTTAGGGAATTGAGAATTTGGGTGACTAGGACTTTGGAGGGGTTGAGAATTTGGGGATTGAGAATTTGGAGATTTGAGAATTTGGGGAATTGGGAATTTGGGGAATTGAGAATTTGGGTAACTAGGACTTTGGAGGGGTTGAGAATTTGGGGGATTGAGAATTTGGGGAATTGGGAATTTGGGGAATTGAGAATTTGAGTGACTAGGACTTTGGGGGGATTGAGAATTTGGGGAATTGGGAATTTGGGGGATTAGGAATTTGAAGATTTGAAAATTTGAGTGACTAGGACTTTGGGGGGGGTTGAAAATTTAGGGAATTATTAATTTGGGGATTCAGAATTTGAAGATTTGAGTATTTGAAGCTTTGAGAATTTGGAGACTTGAGAATTAGGAGATTTGGTAATTTAGTAACTTAGTAATTTGACACCTGGAAATTTGGTAATTTGGTAATTTGACAATGTGGAGATTTGAAGATTCGGTAATTTAATTTTTTTTATAAATGAAGGAATTATTTATGGATGAAAGTGAAAGAATAAGTAGGTTACTCTACTTGCTTCTTCAATTCAGAAAGATACCACATTTTTAGTAAAGAGCATACGGTAAACCTTTTACGGTTTTGATCAATTAATCATTATCCTTGTCGACGGTACAGCAGATAAGGGTAGTTGTTTAGTATGCTTGCAGTCAATTATTTATGTATGCGTGACCAAGTGAAAGAAAGAATAATTTAGATCTCCTAGGAGTTTCTTCGGCTGAGGAAAATACTCCGTGAAGGTTTTCGGCAGACAGCATAGGGGAGACCTTTCACGAATTCGATCGGTTAATCATCGTCGATGGTATTTAAGTAGATAGGTGAAGTAGTTTAGTATGCTCGCGGTTATTTCGAGAACGGATTGTTCGATTCGTGTACGTGTATTCTCAAGTGGATTTACACGATTTGGGATGTGGGTTTGGAAATTTGGGTGCTGCAGAATTTGAGAATTTAGGTAGATTGCAATTTTCAATTTTAAAAACTTGAGAATATCTAAAGTTTATGAAAGTACAATTGAGATTTGAGAACTTGAAAAGTTGAATATATGAAACTTTGAAGAGTTAAAAAGAAAGCCTTAAATATTAGAAATGAACAAGCGTCTACACAAACATCTACAAATTTATAAACTATTAAATTAAAAAATTTATAATTTCAATTTGAGTCTATGTTACATTGCCATCTTTGACCTTATAACAGTACTGATTGATCATTTCATGATGTGATCACTCAAGGTCCATTAATCCATTGACACTTCGAATGCAATTAACAAATTCTAGCATTACCTCACAGTTATATTACAAAATAAGAAGTGTATTTAAAAAGACCCATTGAAAGTAAGTCAATTATTTTTAACTTGCTCTTAGTATCGTATATTATTGGGCGTATCCATTGATGGGCTGCACAATGAACGGTATACAAACATTCTTTTGACAGATCGCTTGAATGCTGCTTCTATATTAATGTTCCCCTTAGAATCCTTAAGAAAAATATCAAGCATTGATCTTCTTCCCATTCGCGGTCGAACGTAAATATGCGAAGGATTTGTACAGAAAGCTATTTACTGTACGTAGATATAAAAACAGTAATGGAACCAATTCGGCTTCTTTTTATCTTTTCATTTCAAATTGTTGAGTATTAACATTTAAAAAGTCGTAAATTCACGAGCTATTTGCATGGGAATTTTTTATAGAGTCATTCTTTAAACATTAAATTTAGTCCCTGCAGATTTGACAAATAATAATAACTTAATGTACAATCTTTGTTACTGTACATTTATACTGTATTTTTATAAATAGAATTTTTTATAAAGTCATTCTATAAACATTAAATTTAGTCACTGCAGATTTGACAAATAATAATAGCTTAATGTACAATCTTTGTTACTGTACATTTATACTATATTTTTATAAATAGAATTTGTTATATAGTATTCCTTCAAATATTAAATTTAGTCACTGCAGATTTGACAAATAATAATAGCTTAATGTACAATCTTTGTTACTGTACATTTATACTGTATTTTTATAAATAGAATTTGTTATATAGTCATTCTTTAAACATTAAATTTAGTCACTACAGATTTGACAAATAATAATAACTCAACATATGATATTTAAAAAAAATTAAATAATTACTGCAATATACTTGCGTAACATTGCAACATTAAGACAAATAAAAAAATTTGAAAAATTATTTTGCATCTATCGATCTTTGTACAAATCACAATTCGCATCGAAAACCCAATTCACGTGCAAATACGATATACGTTTATCACATTCCTGTATGGAATTCATATGACAACACCCCAAGGGATCCTTAAAAAAAAAAGTCCTAATAACAAGTTATCTGACCAGAGGCTAATTTTGCGATAACCTAAAAAGTTAACAAAGCATGTCCGACAAAGAACCTATCTCGAATAATTTCCATCGAATTGTTCGAGCGTGGTTTACCCTGCACGCATTAACAACGTTGAAAACGTGCTCGTTTCCCGTATCTTTCATCGGGGTCCATTCCGCTTCCTTCTTTTTTCGTAGCCGCGAAAAAATTCCTACGCGGACATAAACTGTCCCGGCGCATTTTTATCCCGTCACCTTTTTAAGCCTTTTTGCCGTCGCATTTGTGGCCCATTTTCACAGGCCACGGTTTTTAATGCAATCGCTCGCGGGAATACCTTTTCTCCAGCCAGGAGGAAACTAATCAGAGAGCAGCGTGCACGAGCGGGTGCGTTCATCCGTGGAACACCAGGTGCGTTGCGATTTACCGAGAGCGTTGGAAGTCGATCGACCACGGCCCATAGAAAAGTAGCCGGCCATCATCCCCCAGGACCCACGGGTCCCCTCGGTTATTAAAATTTCTCACGAGTCCCTCCTCTCTCTCTTTCTCCACCATTGTTCTCTCTATCGAGCGACGATAAAACGGTACGAGAGGAACAAACGCGCGAGAACAGCCTACCCGATAATCATACTTTGCTCCGTTTTCTTCGCTTCGTTCTTCTTTCTTTTTTTTTTTTGCTGTTGTTAGGAACCTCCAGCAACTCTTCTGCCTCGTCGCGAGATCGTTCCGGAAGCAATCGCATCGGCCATTATATTCAGACGACGACTTTAATTGTGTATCTTTAAAACCGCTGCCTTTATTTCGAGCAGTTAGAGAACGCCGGTTGCCCGATTTTTAATTAGGAGCTTCGGCCTGTCTGGAATTTATAGTTTCCAGGGATTAAACGGTTAAGGTTTGTAAAATGGGGTAGGAGTGGTGGAGGTTGTGGAAAGAGATTAGGAAATTTGGGAGTTTGGGGATTTCAGGGTTTGGAGGTTTAGGAATTTCAAAATTAATTTGGGGGTTTTGGAATTTGGGGATTTGACGATTTGGAGGGTTGAGAATTTGGTGGACAGGGAATTTGGGGATTTGAGAATTTGGGGGATTGGGAAATTGGAGATTTGAGAATTTGGGGGACTGGAAATTTGGGGATTTGAGAATTTGGGGGTTGGATATTTGGGAAATTGAGAATTTGGAAGATTGGGAATTTGGGGGAGTGAAAATTTGGAGATTTGAGAATTTGAGGGTTGGAAATTTGGGGAATTGAGAATTTGGGAGATTGGGAATTGGAGGGTTGGAAATTTGGGGAATTGAGAATTTGGGGACTTGAGAATTTGGGGACTTGAGAATTTGGGGACTTGAGAATTTGGGGACTTGAAAATTTGGGGATTTGAGAATTTGGGGGATTGGGAAATTGGAGATTTGAGAATTTGGGGGACTGGAAATTTGGGGAATTGAGAATTTGGGAGATTGGGAATTTGGAGGAGTGAAAATTTGGAGATTTGAAAATTTGAGGTTTGGAAATTTGGGGAATTGAGAATTTGGGGACTTGAGAATTTGGGGATTTCAGAATTTGAGGAATTGGGAATTTGGGGATTTGAGAATTTCGAGACTTGTCAACTTGGAAACTTAGGAATTTGGAGATTTGGAGATTTAGGGGTTTGGTAATTTGTTAATTTGACGATTTGGAGATTTGGTAATTTGGTAATTTGATAATTTGATAATTTGATGATTTGACGATTTGAAGATTTGACGATTTGAAGATTTGGTAATTTAGTAATCTGAAAATTTGGAGATTTGACCATATGACAATTTGACGATGTGACCATTTGACCATTTGACAATTTGACAATTTGACCATTCGACCATTTAACAATCTAATAATAATTTGACAATTCGACCATTTGAAGATTTAGCAATTTGACGAATTAATAACTTGGAAACTTGAAGACTTGTAGATTCATGAATACAGACATTTAACAATGTACAGAGTTGCCACATAAATAAATAAATAGTATAACATTCTTCCCGCAGTAATTTAAAACTCATATTTCTTTCAACTTGTGTCCTTTCGTCGCAAAGGTAAGTGGCCTTATAAATTGAAATCCCAAACCTGGACCTCTGAATAATTTGTATATCGATTCATCCTATCATATTATGCAAGAACTCCGTTCAAGAATACTCATAAACCTTATTAATAATGACGTTGATTACGTGACTGAATAAAATCGAGATCACGTTTATTTTGATTACATTAAAGTTAAAACACACTCAATTCTTAAACCCTCTGAAACTTTAACTTAGACCTTCCTCGTAATCTCCAATAAAATTTCCAATTTTCAAATCCAGGAATTGACCCTTTCTCCAAAAAATTGATTAGGCACTCATACTAAAGCTACCTCAAAAAGTGCCAATTACGAATAGCCTTACTGAAATGATTCCGAAGAATCGAAGTTGAACGATACGGCGATACGCCCTAAGTAGTATCGTTGAAGTTCATAAATCATGCGCACGTCCACTCGCTGGTAGACAAACACTTCTCTGGTCTGGCTGAAATGTCCGATTAATAATGTGCGACGTGTGCACTCCGTGAAGCGAATTGCTTCAGTCTTGCGAATCGTGTTTAATATCGCGACGAACGTTTGCTCTCCGCCTCGAGAGACCTTCTTTAACTGACATGCTATTGTTTACGCTCGGAGCCCCGAATATTTCTTCTTCGAAAAGAGTATTATCGAGTATTTAGTCCTTTAAAAGTTGCGGCCTCGGTGCACGGAACGTGGGGAGTATATTTTCCGCAATTAATTACCTAATAATGTTTGTGGAACGCTTGGAGATTCTGATCAATTTTACTGTAGATACTTTGCATTAAACTATGTATCAAATAGAAAATATTCAACTTTTATAAATTCTCGTAAAACCAAGCAGAATAAACACACGGTAAATTGGAAATAAAGTAGCGTTAAGAATACCGTGGTTTTATTTCGTTTGAACAATCTTTTATCCTGTTGTTAGGTTCAATAAGCCGAGTATAAACACTCTGAGCCGAATACTTCTCTTTTTCTCGTACAATCTCTTGAATTAAAGAAAACTCTTTCGAACAAACTCGTGAACACGTCAGAAAATGATTTTATGCATAACGTCAACGGAGTATCCAAACATCAGCCACGCCTTGTTCAGTACAGCGAATAATTTCGATTAAAAACACTTGGTTATTTTTATAAATTTGATCTCGTTCCTTTCCATTAGAGAGGAACAAGGCGTATAAATTTTATGGGCCGTGAATAAATTGTCGTTGAACGAAAAAGTTGTTCCGAGTTTTCAAATATCCTTATTTCTTTGGAAACTTTTGTCTTCGGATTATTTCAGATAATACCCGACTCCGGTTAAATCGCACCCCAGCCTGTACCTAAGTAGTTACGCCAATGGTTGCATACCGTCTCGTACTTAATATCCACGCCAGGATATTAAGTCCGTGTTAATAATAGTGGAGGAGCATTTTAGGGTGAATTTCCGTCGGCTGGAAAAATAGTAATATCCCCAACGAACGGGGTAAGGGTGCATTTCATTAACGAGTCTCCCCGCGAGTCGGACTTAGCGGGATTAGAAGTATTCCAGCGTTTCCCGCATCGATATCCAGGCAATTCGGTAGGAAATTCGTGGCACGAGTCGAATTCCTAAATACCTTATATGTGTTGTTCCGGCGACGGACGTGATTTAATGTATTTAACAGTTCGCGGGATCGACGACGCTCCAGCGACTCGCGTCGCCCGGTTATCCACGCTCGACGATAAACCACTGAACCGTGGCCGCTTTTGTGCTCGCGGATTTTTACGAAATCGTATTAAGCTTTGTGCTCGATAATTCTCGTATTGAGGATCGCTATAGTTACAGAGATCCCGATAGAACGGACGTTCCAATTGAACGCGGCATCGATATCCGAGACCCCGTCGTTAATTAGATCTCTCTATTAAATCTCTTCTCTAACCAGCACTTACGGAATGTTTTATTCTCTAGAGGAATGGATTTCTGCACAGTTTATGAATAGAGGATGCATCGTATATGGAGTGTAATTATTAACCCTTTAACGGTTTAATGCGTCCGGTAAATGCCGGTGACGATACGGGGGCAGTATACCTACCCCGTACACGCCGCACAAAGTCTACTCGTTAAACAAAAGGCAACGCAGTCGATTCTTCGTAACAATTACAGTCGATTTCAGAGGTACATAAGTTCGTACCTTCCAAAAGGATTAATTATATTACGCGGAGCATAATGTGCCGTCGCGTAGACGGGCTCCACTTTGTGCCTCGCGTCGCTCTGAAAGAAACGGGCAATTCTTTGCACAGAGCCACGTACAGCTGACTTGCCGCTGGGCGGACGTCTGTGACTCATTGTTAGTGTTGAACGTACAGAAAGGGGTGGCCGTGGTACTTACACCGACAGACGTGGAGTTTCAGTACGTTTCCCCGGAGTTGTGCACATCGACCTGGCCCAGCGTCGATTATCGCACACACGGCACACGTCCTCCGGAGTCCCTGATCCCGGTCCGGGTCCGACGGTTCAGTGAACGACGATCAACTGGCACGCGTACGGTTTCATCCGGGCTAAAACGAACCGGACTCCTCGAATCACTGTCGTTGCCCAGCCACGTGACTACCCATGGGGAACACTCGCGATTCCCGAGCCAGACAGGACACCCGGTCCCGACGCGTTGCGTTCGTGTACACGAGCCAAACTGGCTGTCGAACCGCCACCGAAAAGAATCGGGGCTGTCCTGCGGTGGTACACGACCGATCGCGTACGAACTTTGTCGAAATACACGACCGAATGGAAAAGTTAAGCACGTACTTTGCCGCGGTGAGGGAAACTAAAACAAAGGACGGGTGAAGCGACGCCGGGGGAAGAGGGACAGACAGATTAGCGGACAGGGTGGAAGAAAGAGACAGAGACAGATAGATAGATAGAGAAAGAGAGAGAGAGAAAAGGAGGAGAGGACGAAAGACCGCGGTTTCTCCCTGAGATTTCGAGCTGCACTGCAAACAGGAACAGTCAGTCCTCACTGAATCGGAGTTTGGCTACGTACTCGCGGCTGAGAGACTTTCGGATCTGCGCAGTTGCTCACTCACCACCACCATTTCCACCACCACCACCACCGCCACCACCACCATCGCCATCACCACCACCGTCACTACCACCATCCCGCTAACCCCAAACCTCCATAGCTCCTCTCGACTACAACCCTAACCTGCAGCCTAGGCAGCGCCCTAACTCCGACCGACGAAAGCTCCGAGCCACGCGTCAACGACAGATTATTCTTACTCAAAGAAAATTACTTTGAACGAAGTTAGTCTCGAGATTGTATCTGTACGTGGATACGTATCTGATTGTACGAATATGTAAGATAAATGTGGTAGTTATTCAGAATCAACTAACCTTGACGCGAATGTGGGTGTGATGCATGAAGGCATGACAGTGCGGTTGATTGCATTCAAAGGACACTGTAGCTTTGGATGACGTTCGCTGGAAAATTTGTTCAGTTTCCGTTAATCCGATCATAGTGGTATATTAATATTGTCTATATTATAATATTAACGATACCCAACTACACAAATTAAAAATCGAAAACTATTATATACTGTATCCAATTTATGTACCCAGAAAATTCAGTACGATACATGATCGAATAACAAATTTTACAAAAAAGAAATTTAAAATTCAACGAATGTTAAACATCTCAAATATATATGCAATTTAGTCATTTATCGTGGAATGATAATCCCCCAATAAATCCAAGTGAAAAACGTGGCTCACCTGCACCGTGCGGTAAATCGGGTAATGACAAATTTCTGTGGTGCCTTCTCCCCTCGATACCCTAATGGTTAACCCGTCCCTAATTACAAAAAAGAGATCGCACGCTCTGTGTAAAATTAAGTACAGATTCGTAACCACGACCAATGTTAGGAATGTTTTAAGTCCACTGTCGGGAATACTCCGTCTTTTACGCCTTGTGCTAAGAGCATTATGGTCAAAGGCGGTTTGTGGCTTCCTTTGCAAGAATACGGTCCCCGGCAGCCTGTGGTCAAGCAAAATATTTAATTTCTACTTCGTAATTCCGTAAGCGTTCGTTGAACGTACAGTTAGTACCTTGGATTAGGAAACAATGATCTAAAGGGAGTAGAAAGGAGTAGCTCTTCCTGCATCTCCCATGCGACGAACGGAAACGCAGAAGCTATCTACACGCTTCAGATACAACGATGAATGGTCCATGGAAACGGTCGTGAATCAAGAAATGGGACAATTGCATTGTGTAGAAATTTTACAACTAAAAATTCGTCGGAAAGAAAAGAGGAAATCTTGTCCGAAGTCACGCTTCCTAAAGTTCATTGCTCCGTACATGTTGTCTCCGCACAGTCCGGGGAACATTGGCGGTTTGCCAAAGTCATTCTCACATAATTTCAGGAGAATATAAGCGCCAAAAAATACACGAGACTTACGACTGTAATTCCGCTATAAATCTATAATCAGAAGAATAATCGTCAAAGGGTTTTTAATCCGGGACGAAACATTAACGTGACTAGATTTAATTAAATTTGATACATACGTGCGATACCGGTTGTCGTTTCGATTCAACGAGATCGCTAAAGCGTACGTCGAAATGTTATACCTATTCATTTACCTCGGTCCAGTTATAGATGATACGATAATGCAAAATCATACGTTCTGCTAATTACCTTCTGCGATAGACATCCGGTACGAGCGCTGCAAACGAAAATGATAAATTATAATTTATTCACTCTGTATGACATGTATATTTAATGCTAATGATAATACTTTCTTTCTGCATCGAAAGATTAAAAATTTGATATTATAGTGCTTTTCATTATTATAATAACGATATTTATACATTATCTGATATGAACACGACAACGCCATCTGGTTGTATACGTTGAACGAGCACGTGATTTGGTAACGTCGATAACGATATCTGTCTACGATTACTTTATCTTTTATAATGGTAAAATTGGACCAAATGTTTAAAATACACTTAACGTTTAAACTTTCTGAGAAATAATTCTAATTGTTATATATTATTCTGAATTTGTTGAACATTATAAACCAAGCAAGGTATACTTATTCAAATTTACATAAAATATTTATATTAAAAAACTGGAAAAGGGTAGACACGTAATACATACGTATATCAGATTGAGATGCACTAATTTCTAATTATAAAGTGCGTACAAATAAAAGCAGAAGTCAATTCAATGACCTTAAACTCTGATAATTACATTAGCGCATCATGAACAAACAGCATGATAATACAGACAAACCGTTCGCGAAGATACATCGTTAATGTATCGAATGTCTATAATCCACACATAAATATAAAATGGTGTACACATGTAAAAAAACGTGACAGATACGTTCAGATAAACGTTTCCATGCTAAAAGTGATTCCCTGTATCTTTAACATTTTTTTCGTGAAGCACTTTTAATATTTTCTCAACGTTTTATATTTATAGTATAAAATATTTGTAATATAATGTTTTTTAATGTAAAACATATGTATGTTAATAAAATATTAGATATATGAAATACATATGCTTAATATTAATGTATCAACATATTAAAAAATCTACAATTAATAAATCGTCAATAAATATATAATTATATTAAGTGTGTAACATTATATGAAAAAGTTAATTTTGTTTTGACAGGAAATCGAGAATCGTTAAACAGCACGTGTAACGTTTCCGTCTGATTAAATACGAAGCAAAGATGCACGTCATCGACCATTAAATTCACGCCCTTGATACTCCCGCAGTCCTGTCGTTTCATGCTGTTCAAAAAGGAAGGACCGAATCTATGATGTGCCGGTATAAGAGGGAAATTAATTTCAGGCGGTAATTCAGAGCCAGGGTATCGACAAACCTAATGTCAATTGCAAAATTAATCGATGCTCTATCTATCTCTCTTTCTCTCGTTCGTCGTAGAAATACGAGTGGGGTTGGCAGGTCGTTGTTCGTAGTCAAGATCATGAGATCCCTATACCCGACATTTCGCAATGCTGGCGTAATGCCTAACCTCCGCTTCCAATTCTGCCGAATGCAATTCTTCAGAATTCGACGTGCTGCACTCATCACTCAATCACGCATTGACTACGTGAACAAACGCTTTCAGACATACGAGTGACACGTACCATATCTATGCCATATCGATTTCCCATTGTCCTCCATAGGTATTCAATATACTCCACCTTTGTTGTATTATGACAATTAGCGGTCAAATATTACAGTAAAGTGTTTTGAATTATATTTACCATTGCGCAGGAAATGAGTCTCCACTTCCTGTCAGTACAATAAATTAATCCTGAAAATCTTCTTACATTTTTATATTTCCTGTAAAGAGAAACAAATTAAAATAGTAAATGCATAATACAATGAAAAAGTTTCGTTACTGTTGCAAAGACTGTCATACTACAAATCCTCTTCGAAGTATTTGCAAGCGACCACTTGTATCATGACTTTTTGGCCACTCTTCATACTGCCATTATTTCCGCATTCTCAATAATTATTGACAGTACAATATTGACAATATACGTATATCGATCCTGGTATTTTAAAATATGCAACAATGTACGCATTAATCCTTCGCCATGTCCAGTAGAAAAAACCAATTTTTTCGAACATCGTTTTGCCGGTATTCGAGCGACACAATTGCCCCATCTCTTGGTTTTCTCTCCACTTACTAAGTTGCACACCTTGAACGCACACGTACGTATGTGCAGATATATGTATATACAATTCATATAAACACGCGGAAAAGAAATTCGTTGCTCAGTCAGTGCACTTCAAGTGTCGCGTATACGTACTATCTCTCGACGAACAGTATTTATTGCGAAGTGTGTTGCACAGTCGCATAAAAAAGGTCATAGATTAAAAATACCATCTCACATGTCTATTTGATACATTAATTAGATTAAATAGATCTTTACTTTAAATATTATTGCCAAAACAATCGAGAGCGGTAATACGCATGCGCATGATGTCACCGGTGCTGCTTCAGTGATAATCGTTATTCTGTGGTGTTTCCTATTAAAAGTGGTATTTACGCAAGTAAAAGGTTCCGAATAACGGTGTTGGTCAAAAAAAGAAGTGGAGATCACGAGGCAAGGTACGCACTTGATAAAAAAAGATTAGTACTTGCATATATGCGCGATATGGTCTCACGTGACCAAAGGTACAAATGTGAATAATTACAATCGATTCATTGATTCATCTTATTTTATATTTATTGCTTCTATTACGAAACGTCTTCTATTGCGTATAACGCGACTTCGTTAATTATTTGAAAACATTTCTGTGCTTCAAAAATGCTAAATTCGCTAGAATTTACGCAATTAATGAATAATCAATAAACACGTGTCGGATATGACACATTCGATGTAAGCATCACATTACCAGATACTCCAAAAGTGGAAATCTAAAAACAACAGAATGTTTACTACGTTTTGGCTATAAATTTGCACATTAAATTTATACATTCGCATCGTGTAAATTCAGTTTAACAATGAATATTTCTATTTTACCGTGTTTTTAAAAAAAGGGTTAGTTTCACCACGCATGCGTACTAAATGTACATACATTTTCAAGTTTCATGAACCCTTCTTGTTTCCAAAACGAAATGTCTGAAATTCGACGAGGTAATTACGCGAAATAACAGTGATTTACGAAAGTAATGAGTAAATTATACGTTCTGTGAGGAAAGGTATCGTCGTTAACAAGTGATTTGCCCTTTTCAGTTTATTAAGAGGTTAGAAAATATCGAATGAAAACAAAACGAACTTCTTGCGTGTTTGCTTTTTATTAACGGATAATAAAGCTCGTCCAGCAATAGAGGGGCTGACACTCAAGATACACGCGTGCACGATCACATGTGAAAGCGAAAAAGGAGGGAGAGAAACATAACACCCCGAGAAGACGCGCATCACGAGCTAATACGACGCAGAAAGAACGAGAGTGCGCGTCAGTAGGTTTACCCTGACCTCGGTCAGTCAGACACAGTTTAATTTAACCGGGTCTCAGCAAACTCACAGTTCAATCTATCTTTGTCCAGTGACACGCTCGTAACCTCGCGGGGCTCGCGAATTAACCTCACTCTTTCGTGGAAGGAAGGATACACCGTTTTCCGGTACGTAGAGTACGTTTTCAGTTTATAGGTTGAATTCTAAATACAGCACCATGAATAGCGGCATTCTCGATTGCAATCAACTCGTACGCGAGCCAACGTTTTCGCGGTAAATCGTTGAAATTCTTCGCAACGCCGGAACCACCAATTTTTTTCCCCCATGAATATTCATTCGACGTAGTTCACCGTGAAATCAACGTAAACGCGCGTCGGTTTTTAGCCGAATGCAAAAAGGTCGTGATATAACGAGGTGAATAAAATAATATTGTTAACACGATTTTCTATAGAAAATTTGGTGGTTCCCCAAGGTTCACAAATCACTAGTGTCGAGAGAAATGAAATATGTTTCGTGCGTTAACGTTGTATGTCGCATGGTTGTTTTTCTTCTGGTAAAGAAAGTCGCTCGAGAAAGTACATTGGCGGACAACGTGAAGTTCTCTAGGGAAGACAACAAAGGGAGAAACCGCTACTCGAATTTCGATCGATAATTCTCGAAATTTTGAAGTTTAAGAATTCGGAAGATGGAGAATTTGGAAACAATAGAAAACTTTTCTCACTGCAGTAATTCGAAGGAAATTACTTCTGATTGTACGTGCGGCAGTTTAAGGTGATAATGACAGAGTTTGCTGTTCTGTGAAGAAAATCACTTATCGTTGACTCTAACGTCCGCAGTCTTCATTATCTCATAAAGTTACAACAGCTACTTAAATCGACAGATAAAATAAGTTGTAGGTATTCGTTCATAAATCGCAAGAAGAATTATTATAAAACAATAATTAATTTATTTTATACATCACATTTTGAATAATATGCAATCATGATTTAAACCGATAACCTTTCTTCAGGTAATTGCTGAACATTTAGCTGTCAAAAGATGTAATTTTTATGGACTAGACTCATCTAGAAAGAACTGGAATTACAAGTTACAGGAAGAGAGTCCCGTGTCGTCGTTTACATAATCGTGCTTGTACTAAGAGATTAGAGTGCAAGTATAGCAGACTTATACAGGGTCTTCAACGATCGCCAGGATTTTTCGCGAACCTTCGATAATCTGACCATACATATTTCGAACAAAAGTTTTACCGCCACATGGATGTTAACAAATTTACAAAAAATTTTATTTTTGTTAAAATATGAAGGTTATTTTGATTATTGTTAATAGTACAATTATTTACATAATAATAGGTAAATTAAATGACATGCTGTACTATAACCTTAAGATAACCTTGAATTAAAAAATGTAGATTTAGGTAGAAACATTGATATGAAAAATTTGAGTGAATTGAGTATTCGAGATTAATCAGATACGCTGTTTTGCGTAACCTTTGTCCGGAACATTTATATGTCAGATTGTCGGATGTGATCACCTTGTATAACATGATCACGAGGTGCAGGATCGTCACATTACCGACACAGTCAGATGAAAAAAAATCGACGTTGCGAAACGCTGCTGCTGATAAACTACTGACGAAAAAAAGAATCGGATCGTTTTAAAAGCAGTCAGACTCATACATAGAGCTTCAAAGCGTTCAACTCTCTTCACCCTGATGTTTGAAATCCCGAACGCGAAAGCTGGCGTATATAAAGATGACGATATTTGCAAAAAGTATGAATGTCTCGCCCGAAGTCTGAATGCAAATGATTCGATCCTCCCTCGCCGCATGCATCGTTGCCATTGGAAATAAGGGAGAGGGTTCCTGGCTCGAGCGGGATTCAAAAACGAAAGATCCGTGGCGCCAAAGGCGAGGCGACAGCGAGAAATACAACGAGGAATCGAAAGGAGAAAAATACTCTTCCTCGTATCCTTCGTTCTTTGGGGGGTAGTAATGGACCAGCCGAAGGCAAACTGTACGCGGAAAGCCGAAGAAGAAGCGTGCAGTGAAGCGTGCAATGCGTATCATTCTGGCGGAAAGCCCTTTCTTCTCCACTCTGCGTCTCTGAAGTTGACTGCTGGCCAGAGGCGTCACCACCTTTCTTCGTGTGCGACCACGGTTACTCGCCATGAAAACTTCCTCGAATGTTATTCATCGTCTTAATGAAGACAATTGTACCCGGAATTTAATACGTACAAATTACTTCCATTATACGCGCGCGTTTGATCGGTGGACCGTTGTTAATGGGTTCAAATATACGGTCGTAGGTAGCAGGAACATACGTGTAACCAGGGTCGAACATTTCAAATGTTACAAGTTTAAAACGTTTCGACTTTCAGATGTTCCAAGCTCGACATTCCGAATTTAACACCTGATATTTTTTGGAGCATTCCAAAGCCCTGAATATAAGCTTGAAACATTCCAAGTGAAGCGACCAAGTTCGGAACTTAATTATTTATCGCATTTTGGCGATCGATAGTCTCTTTAGTTTATTTCTTTTAAGGTAAACGATCGAAGAACGAGCCCGTCAATTAAGTCTCGAGTACCAAACTGTTCGTAGCAACGAATTCAAGGATAATAATAGTTTAGGAGATTTTCTGTCTGTCGTTGCGAAAAAAAATATCCGAAGAGAGAGCAGTGAAGAGCGCTTTACGGAAACGATTAACAAGTCGCAGCTCAACGACCTGTGGCGCCGTGCATTGTTGCTCGAAATTACCGACCGCCAATTGCGAAGTCCGTTCCTACCTAACTGACAATTGCTCCACTTGCTTTAAGCCATTAGTACTGGCCAGTTATCTTGCTGGTAATACACTGCAATGAACATCGTAACTGGCCGAAGTAAATCTCGGCGACGGTGTTTTCTCTCGACTGCTGCATGGTATTCATTCGCAATTTGTACACTGTACGTGACGAGACAACTGAAGCAATTGTTCACCGGCTCGTTTAGTCATCAAATAGACCTCGATGGTCACGCGAATGTTCACGATTTGACCTTCAATGAAAATTAAGAAATGAACGTTTTTGCTATATCTTCAGCTGGAACTTGTTTACGAGTTGAATGTCACGTATGCGAATTGATAATAGGATTTCTTGTTTCATAAATATAGAACGACTTTCAAATGGAATAGTAAACTAATTCTCGAGTCATAAGTCGTTTCAGAAGGACAAGTATATTAATTTTTACGACGAATTTATTCTGTAATATGTGACGTGCAGAATTTGATCACGTTATTATGTCATTATTTTCAATTATAAAAAAAGATATGTTTGTTGTATAATATGAAAAGTCAGTAATATTTCTCTAAAGTCTCTATATTTCTACGTCACTTGTAGATCCTTAGATCAAATACCTAATCGGCAAGCCAAAGCGTAGTATAATTCCAAGTTCAACATTACGTGCAAGCTGCTGATACGACATTTAACCCTGTTTATCTTAGCGATGATATGACATAAAGGCCTCAAATAAAAAGTCTAGACTTACTATTTTTAGGCGCACGTGTAGTTGCATCGATAAACAAACCGATAACATTAAATAAATTTACGTAGATGCATTTTATATTAGATATGTAATCAAAATTTTCTGCAGCATACTGATCCGTTCAATTTTGTTTTTTGTAGATATTAGGCGTATCCACCAAGATGCTGGGGCTGCTTCTGTTAGTGGCTCTTGGGGCATCAACGCTCGCTTATAATGGCGAGCTGGTGGAGCAAGAATGTCCCATGGACTGTCATTGCCATTATTTTCGCGTCAACTGGGTGACGGACTGTTCCGAAAGCAATTTGACCAGCATCCCGTACGACGAGCTTAGCCCTAATGTCTACATTTTGGATATGAATGGTAACAACATCGCACGGATCGGTCCGTTTCCACAGTCGATCAAGCTCAGGCGTCTCCAGATGGCACACAACAAATTGACCGAACTGAAACACGATTCGTTTGCCGGGTTAACTTATCTGTTGGAGGCCGACTTTTCGTCAAACGCGATCACTCATATCGATCCGGAGGCATTCAGGTGAGGGCCTCTCAGATTTTTAATAGACACCGATAACGAAGACACTTAAAGGAAATTAACTTTTGAATTTTACGACTCGAAGATTTAGTTATCTCAGATGAAATCTCTGATAATACTGAAATAAAATTTGCTTTAGAAACTTAAAATCAGAAAATTCAGAACAGAACCTCTCAGTTGATTTTATCTATAATTAGTAATTATATGGAGTTTTTTTAATAAAGTAAAACAGGACTCTGTAAATTTGAAACGTAGTTTGAACTAATAACACTTATGAATACTGTACTATGACAAATTTAATATACGTTAAATTTTGCAGTGATATGTTGCATTTATATTCTCGTGTTCATTTCTGGAATTTAGATTCATACCAATGTAAATATGCAAGCACCCGAGTTATCTTGCTACTTTGCACTCGATTTTTGTTTTCAAGGAAATATTGAAATATCACCGATTAATATTATGTAATACACACACGTGATATTGAAAAACATTATTCCAACAGATGTATAAAAATGATACTTACCGGAGTCTTTTTCAGACGAAAATAACGAGTTTCTGTAGTCATGTGTTTTAAATGTGATTTTACAATATTGCCTTGAATATTACCGTAATTTGCATCAAATCGATGGATGCTGTTTTAGCAATGCGATCAGTAAGTAGTTTCTTATCATACAAATTTATTGGTCGAATGCAGACTTAATGTTGTAGAAAACAACTGTTTTTGCTCCTTGTATAGACAGATAATTTATTCTTTGTTTACCAGTTAATTTGTCAGATTTTCATATTTCTTTTAAGCTTCAAAGATCGTTTTATTTTTCACGTACCGCAATTATCCGGTATTTTTCCTTGCTCTAATAATCTGCACGCAGTAACTTTTTGTTGCGCTCGTTAAATTTAGTAAAAAATAATTATCTGAATCATATAGCAAATAAATTCAGTTAGAATTATTTTATGTCAGACGTGTAGATCTAAGTCTAAATATGAAACATGCAAGAGACACGTGAACTCGACAAATTTTTTATTCGTACCCATTGGCGTAACTAGGATTTCTGCTTAAAGAGACTTTAGATATCTACACGTTGTATTACCACAATCAGAGACAGCCAGGTCCACCCAAAGAGAAACCCATACCTAGTTACGCCAATATCCGTATCATCCGCTTGTATCCCCATATACAATCCTATAATTACGTGCTTAATCCTTCAACAGGGATAATCCAGGTTTGATTACGTTGGAACTTCAGAACAACCCCTTGGACGAGGTGAAGGGTCACTTCTTAAATAGTCGCACCCTGCTCTACCTTGATCTGAATTCCTGCGGTATCCGCCGCCTCAATACGCAATTTTTCCACAACACGACGAACCTGAACAAGGTTGACTTATCCCACAATCCACTTGGAAGCATAGAACCAGGCCCGTTCGATCATCTTACCAATTTGGAGTACCTGAAGCTGAACGCTTGTAACCTGACTCACGTGTCTCCGGATGCGTTCGCTCATTTGGAAAATCTGCGCGAGCTCGAGATGGCAGAGAACGATTTGCGAACGTTAAGCTGGACAAGTATTCTTGCTCCGTTGATCCGATTGGAGTATCTGAACATCAGAAAGACCGGCATCACGAATTTGCCAGGAGATGCATTCGCCAAAAACCTGTACCTGCGACAGTTGGTCTTGGCGGATAACGAGTTATGGCACTTGGATGTCGGCAACACTCTCGGCCACAATCTGCACAGTCTTCAATCGTTGGATCTGTCGAACTGTAATTTACAAGATCGTCTGTCGGAAGAGGCGTTCAGAAATTCGAGCAAATTGCGGGTACTGAACCTGAGCGGCAATCCTATGTTCGCTGCTGACCTAACTGCCGTATTACGCCACCTGCCGAAACTACATAAGCTGTCGTTGAGCAACTGCAGCCTGCGACGCCTGCCAAACGCCTTCCACGTCTTTGAGCACCTGGAGGAACTCGACATCTCTCACAATCCCCTATCAGACGCGTTCGTCAGCCTTTTGAATCCATTGGAGTCATTGGAATACTTAGACATGTCTTACTGCAATCTTGGTTACGTAGGAAATTATACGTTCTCCCACATGACCTTCCTGAAGAAGCTGATCCTGTCAGGAAACAAATTGCACACGTTAGAAGAAGGATTGTTTGCTAATCTGACGAGACTGGAGAGTCTGGAATTGAACAACTGTGATCTGAAAACGCCCATCGATCCGAAGGTGTTCGGTGATCGTACCAGTACTGATATAATTGAGCTGAAGCTCAGCGGAAATCCGTTGGAGGTTCCGGAGAGTGGTTCTCTTCTTCCTGAGCAATTCTCCAACCTCGAAACCCTCGATCTTAGCAACTGTGGTCTGTTGCATCTGAACGAGAACCTGTTCACGTCGGCGAAGAACCTTACTCAGCTGAACCTGTCTGGAAACAACATATCCCGCGTTGAAAATTTGGCTTGTCTGAAAAAGTTGCGTGCGCTACAGCATCTAGACATTAGCAACAACAATCTGAGCACTATTATTCCGGGAGTCTTCCGGTGGAATCGGCATCTCTTGTCTGTGAATCTTCTGAACAATCCATTCGTGTGCAACTGCTCGATCGCCGACATGTGGGGCTGGGCTGTACAGGAAAAGAACGACCTTCATGTCTTGGTAGGCAGTCAACCAGCCAACTTCGAAGCTGGAGCTGCGAAGCTGAGGAAGAGCTTGACCTGCAACTACGACGAGGAGACCCATCGCAAGATCGTGGAACAAGCACGCGCGAGCGGCGATCAACGTAGACTTAGGAAGGGAGACCTTACTCCTACTCGTACCTGGGCGAAATACGTCCGCGAGTCAAATTGCGGTCGTAGTTCATGATATAAGGCGAACAAATTTCAACATCCGATGATAAACTTCTATTACGACAAGCTGCGCAGACTGAGAACCGATCTCTGAACGTGGCTTGTCGATAACGAAGCGTACCACCCGCATACACATGTACACATCTAGACACCACGTGCCCGCGATATTATCGTGTAGTTTTATTACGGTCCCCGGCATCCAAAAGTGTATTCCCCTTCTCCCATAGCATACGACTTTATTTTTGAACGGCGTTGTAGAGTTAAGATCGGGCGGTAGCGCACTAAACATCGGAATGTTGAAATTTTTATAACATTGATTTTCAATACGTTGTAAATACGCTAAAGACACATGATGCGTTGTTGTGTTCTTAATATTTGAAAGTTACAGCGCAGTCCCGCTATATGGCCCTAGATGGAGACGTAGAAGTGGTGGAAAAGAACATATAAGTTGTAGCATTGAAGACTCACCGGGCCATGTAGCAAGATTGCGCTATAAAGTTTAATCAATCGTTAATGAGTCATTTTCGTGGAATTAATGACGTCGTTTAGTGTCTAACTAACGAACGTCTTTCGTAGTAATCTATTTCCATTTATTATCATTCATTATTATTTTCAAAGTCAAACTTGTTATGACATTTGTACCATTGTCCAAAGAAACATGTGGTCGAAAGTTCGAATTTCGCTCGAGGACATAATTTATCGCATTAGTCAGTGCGTTTAATGTAAGGGAAGGTGCTAAATTTTCATTGTTCGTCGAAACAATCAAAGATCAACGAAATCTGATGACAAAAATTCGCATTTTCAATTAATCTTACTAATTCATCTCGTCGACGGAATCGATGCTATCCTCTTTCACTTTGTAAAGCGTTCACTCGTGCAAACTTTCGGATACTGAAATTTAACCGAGTATGCAAACGAACTCGACGTTCTTGATTGTAATTGACGACGATAAAATAAGGCTAGACGAGAGAAGAGACTGGGAAAGTTACGTTAATGGTATCTTTAGATTCACGTGTTCTCAGGTCCATGATGAAGTTATGAAGTTGGTGAAACTTGGTCCTCCATCGTAACCGACTGTGGATTTTACGTTAAAACGACACGAAGTCGTGTTAGTTCTCATGAGCATGTCGTGTTTAACAATTACGAGAAACTTGCTTGCATGTTCGCGTATACTTGTACTCGATGTTTCTGTTATCACATGCGAGCATGCATTACGTAAAATTATGGACGTCGCCAGATATCTCTATTATAAAAACTTAATTATTTGAATTATTGATCTTTGATTGATAAAGGAAGCGTATGACTACTTTTGATTTACTTCCAATTTTATAATTACTGTTGAAATTCCCTCTACTATGAGAAGTTTAGATTTAATCAACTTTCCAAAGCTCTTGCACTCCCTTTGCAAGTAGAGAGGGGCTAATCATATTGTTGATTTATATTAAAAATACTTTTTTGTTAACTTCGTATTTTATTCACGAGACATATCTGTAATAAATGTAACTAGTCCCACTCTATTTCATCGTTATAAGTAAGGGATAATTAATCTTATGATTCTTCGTCGTTTATTCGTTATTACAAATATATTTATTGGGTTAAAACGTTTATATATATTTATTAAGTTAAAAGCATTTTTTGTTATCTCACAATTAGTGATACTTTAAGACAAGAGGTCATCTTCTCGTACTGGGTGCTGTATCTCCTTTCAGCCAAGAAGTGTTCTCTGGCGGTGTCCATGTATAAATTAGGATACCCTGCAAGGTACTTCGATTTTCTTCCCTGGACTATGCCGGGTTAAACTTTTTAATTTACGAACGATTTTATCAAAGGAACACGTGTTCTTTATGTTTTCAATACGTGTACATTGTGTTGCTTCTTGAAAGTACGGGTAAGGTGAACCAAATTTTCGGTTTCGTTGTCGCTTAAAAACCTGAGCAAGATCAAGTGCCGATTTCACTACATTCATGAAATGTATAAGACTGTATTTAATAAAGGAATCATTTTTCTTGGTAATTGACATTTTTTTAATTAACCTTATTACCTTCTCTTTTATCTTCTATTTGCTGTATAATAATATAGAATCAGAAAATATATATAAAATTTGTATATATGTTTATACTGATGGAGATAATATTTTTACTTTTAATTCCTAGCACCGAGAGTGCTGTCATATAAATACCAGCCCCAGTCGGTATAACAGGACGTGACACGAAAAAGTTTAAGGGGCTTTAGGGCCCCTTCAAATCATGTGACATAAAAGTACATTATGTGAATGATCTACCCTGTACCTGGTCTATGGCAAAAGTTTAGAATGGGGAGTGCTGCAAAAGTTATGGTGTGGTAAAGTGGGGTGAATGTAACAAAAGAAAATCTACAGTTCCGAGATATTTACGATTTGTTGTTTATGATTGCTCCTAGCGTAGAGATATGTTTTCGCAATGTACTTTGTGATTAAATAAGCATAATTTGTAATATTATGCACGAATAATTAATCTCAGAGCTTCAAAGAATAGTGAATGCTTTAAGATCAAGTCGCGACAACTGTTTTAAAATATTGAGGGACAAACAAATATGTAAATAGATACCTTCATACATAGACGGTGCTAAACATTTTATAATTTTTAAGTTTTTTGCGGGAGAGGTGCAATGAAGACCATCATTTATTAGTGAATAATAACTTTAATTTAAGAATAAAAATTATAATTTTAAACATGGACGAAACTCCGTCTAAAACGACGTATGTTTCTTTCATATTTTTAAAAAAATAATATTAATACGTGCAAATTGATTTATGATTGTGTGGTATATATTTTAACACATTTGAATAATTTATCAATGCAAGAAATCATCGTTTTTATTGTGTACTTAGATTTATTAAAGTACTTTTTATAGTATGCACAAATATCTTCTGAATATATTTTCTTAAATAATTGGATGGTTTATGAATATAAATTGAACTTATTTTTAGAGAAACGGTGTACAACATAGCTGATACTAATCTACCTGCAGTAATGGCTAGTCTAGAAATGCTCACGGTAACAAATAATTTAGCAACTCCAGGAGATGAAGAAGTACTTAAAAAAACAATGACAGTGACAGACTCCAATGAAAATCTTAACAGAAGGTATAATAAAATACTTGTCATTTTGTATCACAATTTAATCACTTATTTCTGTGTATCAATAGATGTACTTTGAGACCTAGAAAGAGGACAAGCATAGGGGCAGAATTTAATGAAAATGGAAATAAGCAACAAGTAAAGGAAATTGATGTCAAAGAATATTACTTAAATAAAAATTTGAAAAGAAAATTAAACAGTTTAGAAACAATTTTTGAAGAAAAAGATGATACGAGTGAAAGTACAATATATATGGGAGTCAAGAGATATAGACGCATGATACAATTTCAACAAAAACCATCAGATTCCAAAATAAAGAAGAGAAAAGCAAAAATAAAAAAATTGTTTGGGTCAAAGAGCAATTTTAAACGAAAACGTGCATCTATGCAAATGTTACTGAATAAGCTAAATGATATTAGAGCAGAATCTCCCGCAAAAGTTAATAATGAGATAAAATGAAACTGTGTGGAAGTATTAAAGTGTGAAATCAAATGGTTTGTGAAATGGAAAACTCTGAACAAAGTATTTCTTTTTTTTTCAAAAGATTCTAATTTGTAGCATTATATTTTAATTTTTGATATATCTATTGAAAGTAGTATAGCATAAAAGGTACTTAAAATTAAAATATATTAATTACATAACAAACATTTTTATATACTACATTATGTTCGTACATATGCATCGAAGAAATCTTTCAAAATATATCAATTGTGCTATGAGGCCACTGATATCACATGTGGATTTCTGGTAAAATAAGTATTACCAGAAAAATTTAAGATTATTAGGTGAAATCCATAAAACAATTTAATTTATAATTTTGCATAAGTTTGATGTTATATACATCTTTGTTTAATCATATTATTTCCAAATGCATTTAAGTAATATATAGTATTATACTGTATGTGCTTTCAAAGTTTGGCAAATTGTATTTTGTAACAATAATAAGCAATTTATTGAACTTTTAAAACAGCACAAACTGAGAAAGACTGACAACACGAAAAGTGCTATAAACATTCTTAATGAACAAATATGATGTACTGTTCTTTATAAATATATTGTATTTTGTATTACAAATTATTTATAGTTGTATTTCAATATACCGTATCAAAATATATAAAAAATTATAGTACTTTCTCATTATCTTGGTTCAAATTATTTTAATGTTAGATAAATGTAACGAAAACCTGTCATATTAATTATATCATTTTAATTTATTTAGAGTCAAGTTGCCTTACTTCATCTGTAACTAATGAGAAAAAAAATTAAATTATTCAAGTTGTATCAAGATAATGAAGAAGTACTACAGTTGTTTTCCATTTTTATAAAAGTTAGTAAAAATCAAATATTTACATAGAATTATAAATGTAAATATTAACATATTGTGATCACTAATGCTAAAATATCTCAATTTGTTATAAATTATTTGTTTTCACAGCACATTTTGTTGCAGTATTTGGACATTGAATGTATTCTCTAATCATGCCCTTATTTTCTTCATATTCTTTACTGTCAAGTTTGACACATGCACATCTATACTGATGAGAGCTTGGAGAATCATATAACATTCTTGGTACACCAATCCAATCTCTTTCTATTCCCCCGCTATAAAAAAAAACAGAAGATCATAATTTCAGTGAAATAGATACTCCTATGTACCATAATACCATGTACCTTCTTTTAGAACACCATACTACAGTTCCAGAGTCTGGATTCCATTCTATATTACAAGGTGGGAACATCCTTTTTTTATGTTCTTCTTGAAATTGTTCCTCCTTCATACGTTCTAATATCTTCTTTACTTTATAAGATTCTTCAGTTGGTGTACCATTTTCATTATAGTATCTACCAATTAATTTCCCTATTCAAGAAAGGATATTTATGCTTGATCAGAAATAAAATAGATCATCTATTTATAACTCTTTTTTCATATTCAAAACCATGTTTTAAGTACCTTTATAAACATAGTTCTCATTATAAAATTGTACCCAATCATTCAACGCTTTTACTTGTTGCATTGATAATGAAGAAATGTCATCTGTCAAGCCATTATCATTAAACTCCCCCGTAATAAAGGCTAATGATGCATCCCGGCCTATAAATATATAAACATATGTTATACATATGACAAATTTAATCAATATAATTTCATTACAAAATATGATACCAGTGAAAGCATGATAAGTCGAACTGGGTCCATAATGCTTTGCTCCTTTTGTGACATCAAAAACTTGACCCAATATTGAAATATACAAACCATCTTTCAAATTTGTATATTTCTTAAGTTCATTTGATGTAAACATTTTCTGGTCATCATTTAACACTGAATCTGATTCTTCATTGAAATCAAAATAATCGTTTTTAATAGCGTTTAACCATTTTTCCATAAAATTAAGTCTGACATCGTTCAGATAATCATTCGAATATAATAAATATACAGATGCAAATAACGGTAATAACCAAACATACTTTGAAAACATGATTATGTTGCTGTTATTAATCATAAGTACTACATACACCGCAAATAAAAAATTAAATAAAAAATTCGCTTGTTATTACATGTATGTGTAATGTTTTATCATGTTTTTTATAAAATTTCTTTAGGAAACAAAAATAAACAGAACCGTCATACAGACAAAGGTAAAAGTACTGTTACTATTGTATTGCTATCTCGTATGTCAATGGTAGGTATCCTTAAATAAATCTAAAATAGTATACTTTTTTAATTCGTTAAATATTTTTTATATTACATATGAAGATATGTAGATATACGCACATTTCATTGTATGCATATCTAAATATACGTTTGTTGATTGCATTTCAAATGATTTTCTACGTGGTAGGTAAGTGTATCAAATCACTTTCGGGATCTAATACACTCAGTCGCAATACCGTTACCTACATCAGTTTAAATGCATTGTCATGAATGATACGAATTGTAAAACTTCAGATTACAAAAAATATATCGAGAAAAGTGATTAAGAACAGGTATGCGCAATTAGAATAAGGATAAGATGACGCTTAGAGAGGGAAACGGGACAATGCACGCAGGGCGGAAGTGAGAAACCACTCGTTGCAAATGGCAGACGTATGATACTGTCTTCTTATTTTTTTGGCATAGTCGTGGCAGTGAATCACAATTATTCGTGATTGTGCATCGTAACGGTTCACAGCGTTAGCCGTTATTTCAGTGTATAATTATTGTTAACAGAGAATTCGATAGCGATGGCGAAGCTAGTAAACGTTTGGCGGGACGATGACCCGGTCGATTTGACGCGAAGACAAATGCCGTTGATTGTCGATGAAAATCTTACGGTGAGCACGATACTCTTTTGTCACTTTTTTTTTAAACGCCGTTCTTGACTATCAAAAACTAACGTCTTAATGAGACTTACGTAATGATATCCTATGATATTTCTAACTTAACCTAACCGTTGCAATGAGTACATGCTTATGCCAGTACTGATTAAACGTACTATGTTTGATATCTATGTTTTGATTAATTACTAAATGTTACTATGTTAGTAGATCCAAAATTGTAACAGATGTTTCGTGATTCACTTCTGTAATTTTGCTGTTGTACTTATTGGCTTAATTATTTTCTTTCAGAAGAAAAGAATGTCAAAATGTTTTGATTTCTGCTTATACCTTGATAAGATATTATTAAGTAAATGAAATGAATAGCTGAATGATAAAGTTAATGATAATTGTGATATTAATGAATCTTCAATTTAATTACAAGACAGCATAAACTAAACTTGGCTTACAAATTTTGTTTTATAGTTAATTTATTTTAATTAAAATTTGGAGTGAATTTATTTCGAAACATAAAGTTAATTCAATTTTTCAATATGTTATTTGTTCTTTTGCATAGATGATTATGGATATAAATGGTTTGGGAGCAATCTGTGATAGTCCATTAGTCCGTGGCAAACACCTTGATGAATTTACTAGAAAACTTGATATGCTCACAAAAGAGGAGATTAAAGCTTCCTTTGAAGTTACTTGCAAGGATATGCTTGCTATTTTGGGTCAAGCTGTACCATGCGTTGGATGTAGGAGGAGGTATAAATTATCTTAATAATATATGAAATAAATAGATTTAATGTTTATACCAACTAATAAAATTATGTATTTAGTGTTGAAAGATTGTTCTATGACCTCATGAAATCAGGACATCCAGCATTAGACCCTTTGGTAATTACACCTGAAGGTTTATTATCGATAAAAGACGATGTTTTAGAATCACCGCAATTACTTTGTACCATGTTACAAGGACACAGGTAATAAACTGATGAATGTATTTGTTTATGTATCTTTCATACATATTCTTGTATATGCATACATAACAGATATATTAAAAACTTTAATATTTCTCATAGTACTAGGTTAAATAGTTTAGTTGAAAGACAACCCAGAAATAAAAAGTCACGAAGATGTGTATTGCACTCGTTAGAAATTCAGCGCATGAAACCTCTTCCCAGTGCATGGAAAGAAGTATGGGATTGTATGGAACTTCCATGTCGTCAAGAACTTGCTTTAATAGAAACTGATACTCTTGAAGCCACTCTAGATACATATTTGCGTAAACATCGGTAGGTTCGTATACATACTTAATTCCGTACAAAAATTGTTGATCACCTCATTATTACAGATTCTGTGGCGAATGTCGAACAAAGGTATTATTGGCGTCTTCTCTACTAACGACAGAACCTGAACCAGCAAAAGAAAAAGGCTATGTTGCTGCTTTATACTCTGGTATTAAACGTTGTATACGCGATAGACATGTACATTTACCTACGAACACGGATTATATTAGTACCCTTATCGGACGTGCTCAACCTGAACTCATGGGAAGGTACGCGCGGTTACATTTCATGAGTGTCATTTTATTGTACAATTCAGTTGTAAAACATATTTTTAAATTATAGGGAACGACATGCAAAGACACTGGAAATTGCTCAGGAAGAGGTACTTACGTGTTTAGGAATATGTGTTGCCGAACGTTTGCATAGAGTCCATAGGCGGTTAAGAGAAGAAGAAACAGTTTGCAAAGTATTAGCTGCTGTTGCAGTGGATGCACTGTCTAGGAATTTTCAAGTATGATTACTAGAATTGCAAAATTGTCAAATTCATAGATTTATTTACTCATGATCGTGTAATTTTGTTTAGATGGCTGTAGAAGTTAAACAAGGTATTTCTCAACTAGAACTCCTTTATGAAGAGTTAACACGAGAAGAAATAGCAAAACAACAGCGACGAGAAAAATTACGTTTGAAACGCAAGAAGAAGAAAGAACGTCGATATGAGACTGAAGAAAAAGAAAATGCATGTGATGTACGTTATTATTTTATATATTTCAATTTCTAAAATTAGTGAACATAATCAATATGTTTACTGAATTTTATATCCTCAGTGTTCAAGCAAAAGGCAAAGTGGTAACAGTGATACACCTTGTGTTTGTGCAGATTTAAAACCCACGACACAAAATATAGATCGACATAAGGTATGTATTTCTTCTCTTCAATTATGCAATTATAATTTAAATAATACAAATATACCTTCTTTCCTTCCAGCTACAAGTATTAGATCCAAAAAACAAGAGATCACCAACTTGTAAATGTCCGGATTGTGTAAAGAAATCAAAATCTAGTATATCACAATCACAAAATCAAACTCAGTTAGCATTCCCCAAAAAATCATCAAATATGCAAAAAAGTACAGTTAAGAAAGGTTCTTCCGAATCAAAGGCAAAAATTGTTTCAAATCAAACAAAAAAGAATAATACCCCTGTGAAAAATCTTTCTGAAGAAGAATTTTTTGAATCATGTGAATCGTGTAAGGTAATAACTTAATGTATCGATGCATGCTCTATATTTCTGTTAACGCGTGTTATAAGATTTAAGTATCATTCCCTGCACAGGACTTTTCCGAGAAGATTGATCACTGGCATAGTTTAGAAGACTGTAAAGATCCAATGGCTAAGGAGATAGTAGATGCTTGGATAGGAAAACCAAGCAAAAGATACAACATGTGGATAGAGATGAAGAAACGTTTTGAGTTATCAATCTCAGATAGGAAAAGTCGTTCCTCGAGTGAACGGTCGTCTCAAGATTGTGGTTATTCTTCAGAACATAATATTAGTAGTTCTTCTCTTCCTAGTACTCCAGAAGGATCGGAAGTAGCGTGCAGTGAGGGATGTTGTAATCATGAGAGAGATTGTCATGATATACGGCCATCTGATAAACTTGTTCATTCCAATTCCAGTATCTCTTTACTCAAAGAAAGAGGTGGAGGTTTAACGCTTACACAGATGTTAGAAGTACGTGTATAATTTGGTTTAGTGTTATTCTCATTAGTGGTTTTATTTCTAATACAATTTATTCTTAGGACTCCTACTTATCAGACGACGAAGAGAAAGAAAGTTATATTCCAGCTGAAGAAGTTCTGGAATTTAAATCTCGAATGTGCCAAGTTCTTGAAAAACGACAAGAACTTCGTCAGACACTTAGAAAACGTTTTGCTATTTTATGCAGTCACCACAAACCCTTTATCATTCCTAATTAAGAATTCCTACTAGGTACAGTTACTTAATAGGATAAAATCTTTCTTTTTTACATTGATTTACTGCCAGTAGACAAACATGAATGCAATAGATGTATTTTGGATAACTTGTCATTGGAGGTCAACCTTCCTGTGTGAATAAAATATCGTTGGAGATGTACATCGTAACTTCATCGTATGGTATGGTTTATCTGCGAGCGAGAATTGCATCTAATAAACTAGAGGTATCAACAAATAATTATGCCTTGAATTTTGTTGTTTTCTATGCAGTTGAATTCATAAAAATAAAAGACATTTGTAGATGGAAATGTAATTATAAATGAATGAAATTTAGAATATATATATACACATATATATATATATATATATATATAGTCAAATATTAACTCTGAAAACTGGTTTAAAAAAAAAGCGAGATATCGGATCAATGCACAAACAAGTATGTAATATCAGCCTTCAGAGTTAAATGAGACTGATTTCTATATGCTTGTATAATTAAACAATCATTTTTATCAGCACGTATTAGCCACGAAAATATGGCATATTATAATCAACTGCACGTAGCAAGCAATTGTTGTGTAGATGGTTAAATTCATTAATTATTACATACTTTGAAGAAAATTTTATTTTATGCAAAGCAGAAGTTTCGTCTTGTTTTTCTGCAGAATGGGTATAAATGTAATAATGATATAATCGGAAAATATTAAAAGCAATTAATACAAAATAAATATCGCATTCCACTATGTATTATATAATTTCAAATTACATTTCTCTGTACAATTTTGTACAAATAATATATAATATAAAAATGTTTTTCTTTACATAATATATTACATGAGTTTTGTGTCATATGTTACATAAAAGTATTAAAAAAATATTTAAGCCACTATATTACAGCTTAAATCTTAAATGTGGTTTAATATAATTATATTTCATTTCAATATAAAGAAGTAAAATTATGCATATGTTTCTTGCAGACACAGTGTATGTATTAATTAATGTACATTCAGGAATGACTAGCTTTTGTTGCGTCGTGTGTTATTATGATTTATGAAATTATGATACCTTTATGGTTATGTGCTTATTCGTTGTACTGTGCAAAACATAAGCACGCATTAGTTCCTCCAAACCCAAAAGCATTTTTTAAAGCTACCCGTTTTGAAGTTGAGTTCCAGCATTTTTTTACATTAGGGACAAAGTTTAAATTTGTTTCCATATCTAAATTATGCAAATTTAGTGTTGGTGGGATTATGCCTTCTTTTATTGCTAGAATAGTAAAAATAGCTTCTAAATTTCCTGCAGCTCCTAGCAAGTGGCCATGAGCACCTTTTGTACTAGACACAGTAACATTTTTACTATGTTGTCCTAGAAATGACTCTATAGCTTTTAATTCAATTGCATCACCCAAAGGAGTAGAAGTTGCATGTGCATTGACGAACGTAATATCTACAGTTTCTATGCCAGCATCTTTTACAGCTCTGTCCATAGCTAATATAGCACCAGTACCATCTTCACTAGGTGCAGTTAAGTGTGCAGCATCACCCGATAAACCATACCCCAATACTTCTGCATAAATCTTAGCCTTTCTTTCAAGTGCATGATTTAGTTCTTCCAAAACTAATATAGCAGCACCTTCTCCCATCACAAATCCATCCCTGTCCTTGTCAAATGGCCTTGATGCTTCATATGGAAAATCATTTTTACTAGTACTTAATGCTCGTAGTCTACAGAAAGCAGCTATAGCAAGAGGGCTAATGCATGCTTCTGCTCCACCACATACCATTACACTAGTTTCTCCACCACGAATAAAACGAAATGCATCACCTAAAAATTACAGGGTTCAAATTTCAATTAGTTATACCATCAAAATAGTAAATACTTTATACTCTTGTTTAATTTTGTTATACCAATTGCATGTGCACCAGTTGCACATGCTGTTGATACAGAATGATTTGGTCCACGGAAACCATACTTAATACTAATTTGCCCTGCAGCCATGTTTGGTAATATCCTTGGCACAAAATATGGACTGACTTTATTGTATCCCTTTTTTAAAGCTTCATATGTTGTACACACATCTACCAAATCTATCATTCCAATTCCTACTGCTACTCCTGTATCTTGTTTATCTGTTTCATTATTTGGTTTCCAGTTAGCATCATTTAATGCCTCCTCTGTAGCAATTAATGCGTATGCAGTAGCAGGACACATTGTGCGTAATTCACTTTTTGAAAAGTAAGAATCGATGTTTAACTGATTGGGTTCATTTCCTTTGGGTATTAATGCACCTATTTGGAAGCAGTTATATTTTTATATTATATAAAGAAAGTCATTCACTTCCATAAAAAATCCAAAAATTCTTACCGACTTTACAAGGTAACTTGTCATATTCGGGTTCACTTAATTTCGTAATACCCGACTTGGAGTTAATGAGAGCTTGCCAGGCATTTTGTACACCGATTCCAAGAGGACACACTATTCCTATTCCTGTCACTACAACCCGCCGTTTGCATCTTGCAGCGGTTGTTAGTGTACGATTAATGATAACGAGAGGAGTAAACATTTGACCGGTAAGAGTAGATCTTTTGAAACTGATGTACTAAGGTTATATACTATTCCGTTGTCGTTCCTTCTGAGAGAAAATTTTGTACATTACATTCGATACAAATATTTTTCGCATTCATTTTACACGTTATTGATAATAAACATAAATCTTTGATTTCATCTTGAAATTTATGATATAAACACCATCTTTCACATTACAAAACGCTAGTTCACTCGTATAGTAACAAAACTTGCAGTCCCCAGCATTGATTTGTGTATATTCATAAATAAAATAAATTTATGAACTATTATTCGCAATATATTTTTATAAAGATACTTCGAAATATATGCATTCAAAAATTATATTCGTTTTATACCACGAGAAGGTGCAGTAATTAGCTAACGAAACTTTCGTTTTTTCTGCACATGTTAACATTCAGTTCTACGTATTCTTTAATATATGGCAACGCGCATGTGCTTTTATGACGATTACAACGCCGAACGTATATACTCAGCAGACAGAAACTTTTGTGATTTGTAATTGTTAATTGCAGTATATCCTGTTCGTTATGTGAGATACTCTATTGTTCTATAATCACATATATGTTATGAATATATCAAAAGAATTGAGTACAATATTCTTTTTATCTTGTACGTTTATCGTATTAATATCAAGCCTCATTATTCGTTTATTTTTCCTTACCGTGTATATGACCACGAAGACAGAAAGAGGTTTTAGAGAAGCATCATACTCGTTTTTAGGAAACCCCCTAGGTGCTGAGTTGCGCAAGTTGTCATTTATCTGTATTCTCTCGTGGAACAGAGTATAAATTCATATTCCTTGAGTTTATAAAAATTTTGATACGATTGTACTTCAATATGGCGAACCGCGACAAAGGACGCAGAAAGTGGGGAGGATTTTTACAAGGTACTTTGAAAAAACTACATTATTAAATAACATAAATATCTTAATTTACTATTTTATGGTTACATTTTATGTGCGCATAGTTAATAATCATGTATGCTTCCTTGTATTCCTATCGAGTGCATTCACAGTGCTAACCTCATCAAACAAGCTAACCTAAAATTACAGCGGGAATTATTATGCTGTGATATGTTGTGAAACTTAACCAGAGTAAGAAATAAATTTAACATTCCCTATAATTTCTCTCAGATTTTTCTAGAAAATGTAAATTTATTTCAAATCGATCTAGATTACATAACTATCATATCTAATTTTTGTTGATTATTAGTAAATGTAGTTACTGTCAGGAATGTCAACAATCAGCATTAAATTGATATACTTAACTAAGCTTTATATCAGTTTAATCTAAACATTTGACTACTGTAATTGGACAAAGTTGTATCATATTATATGTGAAGTATTACCATTAATGTAAGTGAAAAGCATTGAAAATATAAGCATTTCTCATACAACTTTAATCACTTTCTCCAAGAATGTTTTACAAAAATTTGTTACTATTTAGTCAATGTAAATTATTTATAAAAATTTATTATTTCTCCCTTAATAAAAAGCTATGATATTTCATGTAAGTTTTTAGTTTTTTTTATACATTTATTTAAAATTTTTAGGATAATATTTTATCATTTTACTGTATCCCTCGTTTTTAGAACTTATGTGTAATTTAAATATAAGAATTAGTTAAAACTGTTTAAATATGAGTTGGACAGGTATGATCACCCATGTGCGTTATCTAATAACTACTTACCAATTTGTAATAAAGTCTTTTAATAGCATGTAACTTTGCTGAAATTTTATTTTTAGCTGTGATTGGAATATTGTATAAATAAATGTAACATATTATATAATTAAAGTAAATATAGAGTTCTAATAAATTATTTAGTTTTATGTATACATGTTATGGTTAAATATTGTCTAAATATCAATAAACAATTTTGAAAAAAAAACTAATAATTTTCAGAGAATACAAAATTAGAGAAGGATAAATCAATGGGAATGCGAGGTGGAGGAAATAGAGCATCTCAAGCTTTATATAGACCAGGAAGTGGACCTCTTCGAAAGTCTGGTAGATCTACAGACGATTTAGATAATGAAAATATACCACAAGAAAAACCTAAATCAAGCTCCGTCCAATATCGTTTAAAGCAATCACAATCCAATAGATCCAATCTTACACAAAACAGCCCACCATCATCTCAAGTTGAAAACGTAACAGAAAAATTAAATGACTTAAATATCAATTACAAAAGTACTACAAACATTGAACAGGCACAAGGTTCTTCTCAGAACAGCAATTGTGGAGATTCCAAAAAAAAATCTAAGAAACCAGAGCAACAATTGTATGTACCTAAAAAAGTAAAAGAATCATTGGTTGAACAGGATTTAATAAATAGGTGAATTATATTTGGAAATGTTTATGTTTCACTGTTAATGATAAACCGTGGATCAAGTAAATATCTTATTATCCTTATCCTTTAGATCACCCAATCAAGGGGGTTGGAATCGGGATCAAGATAGAGAACATAGCGAAGATCGTGATTCTCATTCCAATCGTAGCCACAAAAGCGATAGTCAACGTAATCGTTCAGGTGGTCACGGACGAAACAGTGAAGGCGGAAGTAAAAACAGAGATGATCATGGCAAAAGATATTCGGGTAATCGTCGAAATCGGCATGGTAATGACAATGAGGAACGTTGGCGATCGGATTCTCCTTTGTCCAGTAGAAGTTATGGATGTCGTAAAGATAGTTCTCGTGAAGTTAGACAGGTCAGGGATGTTTACTTGTTTAATGATTATGTGTTCAATTCGATACAATAACTCCTTTACTTAATTTGTAATATTTATATAGGGTTCAGAACCTCTTTTTGTAACAACGAATCACATAAATGATTTTAATCGCACTAGAGACACACGTAGCGTAGAACCCGTTGGACATCCAGAAAAATTTCAAGGCAAACCACCTTCAGGTAAATGGGGTGGAGCAAAAGATAGTTTGCCAAAAAATATAAAAATAGAACATTTACCACCTAGATTACAGAAAAAATATTTTATTGATAATGGTTTACCATTACCACCAAGTTCATCACCTTCAGAAGATGCATGGAGTAGTAGTAGTAACACTTTTCAGGTAAACATTTTTTTTTTAACTCAACTTTTATAATGTTTTTACAAACTTTTTGATGTATGAACTCTCTTTTAAAGGCATCATCAAATTATAATTTTCCACCTGCAATGCAACATTCACAAACTATGCAAAATTTACCTCCATCTGGTCCATTACCTCCACAATCTAGCTGGTCTAATACAGTTCCAGCACGAAGTAGAGGCAGAGGTAGACTTAGACCAGAAGACTTAGAAACTTCAACTAACATTTTTAGGTGTGTTACACCTGATCAGTATTCAGCTCCAAGTTCCAGATCTCATACGCCAAGCCAGGAGTATATGCCAAGGTATATTTTTTCAGATATCAGTAATTTAGTTTTCTTTATATTAAAAAAGTATTTAATAAAGTTAATTGTTTAAAACAGGTCCTATGATCGTCGTGGTAGTAATAGTACTATGTATACTAGTATGGAAAGTTTAAGTCGGGCTGATAGTTCAATGATGCCACCACCGTCGTCAGCATCACCTGTCACTTCAACATCTAACACAACTAAACGTCAAACTTCACCCGATAGTCATCGTCGAGGAATATCTCCATCTGCGGCTTCTAACCGTTCTCAAACGTACATATCTGCATCAAATGACTTTTCTTTCATCATGTTTGTTTATTTTATTTTATATTTGTTTCCAGGCAACGTCTAAGTAATAACACGATTGAGCGCAGTATATCACAGGAAGATAAAAATGGTCAACAAAATCTAGGAATTAGCCCATCAAAAAGTGAATCCGTTAACACAGGATCAAATACATCGGTTGAACATCCATTTGTAAGTGTTTGAAATGTATGTATTTGTAATTAAAACTCAACTACATTTTAATCATGATATATTCAGGATTGGAGCGAGGAAGTTGAATTAAGCGAAAGGCTAGAAGCTGAGCGCGCAAGTCGTAGTTCTTCTGTGCTGAGTTTACGCGAAAATATTAATGTACCAGGAAACGAAACCACAACAAGTGGTTATAGTCGGCGTAAAAAAAAAAGGCGTGAGAAGAAACACGCAGCGGATCGAGGCAGGTAAGAGCTGTGAATGTTGATGTTTTGTATTATCAAAATATTTTTATATGGAGGACAGTGAACTTCATAGCGCGTTTATTTTTTATTTTATTTAAGGAGTAATAGCAGAGATAAAGCTCGAGTTAACAGCCGTGACAGGCAAAATAATCAACAAAATAGGGAAAATGATAACTACAACAACAATCAAAAGAACAGTAGTGGTAGAAGATATGACCATAGAAGACATCGCAATATTATTCAACGTAGTCGAGAATCTAGTAAAGATAGAAATTATCGTGGAGGTAATCGAAACTTCGACGATCTTCATAGACATAGGTATAAATTATTTTGTGAAAGTCACAGTTTCCGTGATCTAAATATTAAAATTTAATGTTTTATTAACATGTTTGATTTTCAGATTATCTGATCGATATTTAGATGAGAATTGGAGAACAGGTAGAAAAATGTCAGCTTGTGAGTCTAGTGACGGACGACAAACACCTAATGTTTCCTCTTACTCTATTCCTTTATCGAATACTACTTTGAATTTGGCAACGCATCAGACATCACCTAGTGGATACAGTAGCTCACAATCACCAGGTGTCTTAGTGCTACCCGATACAGGCCAATCTCCGCCTAGTCACTCAGCTTCAAGGCAGCAAGTTGTTCAACAGCAAAGGACACTATTCGATCCCAACAATCCTAATAAACCTATTGTTGTTACTTCACCTAGTAGTAGAGCTGCAGTGCAAAGGTATAACTCTTTATTCCCCTGTGCCCTTTATTCATTTCAGTGAAATTATTTACTCAATTACTGGACGTTTCAGAGAAAGCGATACTATGCCACAAAGTTCGACTGTACCAGTGTTTCAGTCCCATGGAGGCATTACTTCAACGCATCATAGTTTCCAGGGAACACACTTAGATGGTGTACCGCCGCCATACATGACAAATGACCAATTTGGTAATATAAGACCGTCGTGGTATGATCCTTATTCAGATAGGTATGTAAAAGTTATAAAACACGTCATATACCAACGCGCAACTATTAATTTTTGTCGAATTTCTTTTAGTTTCCGATTAGCCAAAAATCCTTACTTACTTTTGGATATAGAACGCGCCGATTTAGAATTGCAATGGATATTAAGTTCCGGTGGTTTCACGTCAAACTGGGAGAGAGTTTTGTACATAAGACACTTTCTACAAGAAAGTTTAAAAACCTTGCTCGAGACTGATATCAAATTTTGTCAAGCTGAGAACGTCGAGCAACACTTTTGGAAAATACTTTTTTACAATATGATTGAAATGCTGCGTAAAGGCATGCCTAAAGAGAATCCCGAGGGCCGCGAGCATTATAAAAAAATAATGTTGAAGATCATCGATGAGGGTACCGTATATTTGGAGGGCTTGTTAACTGTTCTTGAAACGAAGTACGAATTTAAATTGGATACGTTCCTCGCATCATCAACGTTGCCTAAGGGTCTTGGAATCTTAGGTTTAGCTTTAGTAAGCGCGCAAAAGATATACTTGTTCTTGGGTGACCTCGCAAGGTACAGAGAACAAGCTAATGAAACGAACAATTATGGGAAATCTAGGCAGTAAGTGAAAACATACATAATTATACTTCTTTTAAATGCTCCGTGTATTCAAACTTAAACATTACTCTAGATGGTATTTGAAAGCGCAACAACTTAATCCAAAGAACGGAAGACCTTACAGTCAGCTCGCGTTATTGGCACATTACGCTGTACGTATTCTGATATAGTTCATGATAAAAGTAAATAACAAATTCTAAGTTAGATTTTCTTTTCAGAGACGAAAGTTAGATGCAGTATATTATTACATGCGATCTCTGATGGCATCCAATCCTCTTCATTCCGCAAGGGAGAGTTTAATAGCACTCTTTGATGAAAATAGGAAGAAGGTACGACAATTTTTTAAACACTTTACTCTCACGTTTGTATTAATACTAACGTTAATAATATTTTGATTTTGTTTTGCTGCCAGTATCTACATTATGTAAGTAAATTTCGATACTTGGTGTGATATCTCTAGATACCAGTTATCTTAAACTGCAGCTTGAATTAGTTCTATCTTTCCGAACTCTCTGATATGCTCCCTTTGTTCCGCGTATATTCAGTTTGGTAGCGTATATCTTTTAGGAAGATTCCTTAAAAGTATGTGGTTCGTACTACACCTAACCTAACTTGTACGATATTTTAATGTTTCATATTAGGTTAGGTATATTATCAACCTCATGTTTTTTAGACAGCCTTCCATAAGCTGTACGATACCTAATATATCATAAGCCTACTCGCACGCTTACAACCATTCAAATTAATCGATGGCTTGGTACAGCCAAAATCGTTCAGAGGCAAATCATTCTATGCTTAAGATTAATAACATAAAGTAATTTGAACTGGTAGTATTCACCAAAATTAGAAAAATAGTTTAAACATTATTCCAATTATAGTTTGCTGCATTTTGTCGGATAAACCAAAGCACTACGTATTAGGTAGCACTATTTTGCACACAACGTTAGCATGCATTTTTTTAAATAGTCGCAGCTGGAAGATACAAATATTTAACGAGCTTTTTACACGTCAGGTGTATGATGCTTGTATTTTTTATTAGTATTTGAGAGATTATGTGAATAGTAAAATGGTACTTCGATGAACAAAGTGTACAGTAAACTCTCATTTACGCTATGCAGTATGCTGTTAGTGAAGATGCAGTAGCAATAATATGAATACTTAACTCGTAATGTATTTTATTAGTATGAATCCACGGAACGAAAACGAAAGGAAGAGAGAGAGTGGAAGGAAAGAGCCAGGATGAAAGAGAAAGAAGGAGCAAATAATATTGGAGGAGGGTTGAGGAGAGAAATTTGGATTCATCCTGGCGGAAGACGTGTTCGTCGTACAACTACCGCAGCCACTGCCAACGAAGCGAGATTATCTCATAGTGATTTAGAAGAATTGGCACAACTAAGCAGCGTCGAGGTAAGAACCTTGCAATAATATTAGATATTACTTCAAGTTTTATTTTCGTACGATTCTATATTTAATTGTAAAAACATTAAAAAGTGATTTTCATATTTTTACAGTGATGTAACTTTTATATTTTCTATTTGTTTCAGGTGAATAAACGATTTGTCACATCCTATCTTCATGTCCATGGAAAGCTGATCACCAAAATAGGGTGAGTGATTTATATTTTTTATCAAATGATTTACTTGAAGTAAAAGTTTTTAAATTAACTTTGAGAAATATTCAGTTTAATAAATTCTAAATGTATTCAATAAACTGACATCATAAATGTTAGTTGAATAAGTACTTAAAGTACAGCTATTTTTATAACGTAAATTCAATTACAACTTTTGTCGAATTTAATATGTCAACGTCAGGTTATTAGTATCAGAGAAATATAATTTGCATGAAAGATTATACACCGTTCTCTATTATTATATATTATTGAATATAAATTATTCAGCGGACTTTAATTTATTCAAGAAAGCACGCACCGTATGTTCTCAGTAGACCATGATATTAGCAGGTTCTATCATTTATTATGTAAGCAAAGTTTTAATGGCTCCCAGTAGGGCTATAACAGGGAGTCTCTACCTCAAAGGGATCACTATGTACAACTTTAGTCACCGTGTATGTAGATGGACTACATTATTAATTGCACCATGGGGGTGTCGATGCTGTCTATATGGCGCTATTAATGATGAAAAGTAAGGGTAGAATTATCGATCGTACAGAAGTATATATTTATTACGGCTTTTTGTTTCGAAATTACGCTTTTGTGCGCGGAAGTTTGGTAGCTGATAAAGGGGACGTTTTAGAGTTCTAAAATTAAAAGTTTTAGAATTACAGGATTTTGGGGGTTCTGGAAACTAAGATTTCAAAATTCAGTGATTTCAATGTTCCAAAATTTCCAAATGCTAAAATTTTCAAATTTGGAATTCCAAAATTTTTCAATTCCAAATTTTTCAAATTCCAATATTTCCTAATTCCAAAATTTCCCAATTCCAAATTTTCCGAATTCCAATATTTCCCAATTCCAAATTTTCCAAATTCTAATATTTCCTAATTCCAAAATTTTCCAATTTCAAAATTTCCCAATTCCAAATTTTCCAAATTCCAATATTTCCTAATTCCAAAAGTTCCCAATTCCAAATTTTCCAAATTCCAATATTTCCCAATTCCAAATTTTCCCAATTCCAATATTTCCTAATTCCAAAATTTTCCAATTTCAAAATTTCCCAATTCCAAATTTTCCAAATTCCAATATTACCCAATTCCAAATTTCCCAATTCCAAATTTTCCAAATTCCAATATTTCCCAATTCCAAATTTTCCAAATTCCAATATTTCCCAATTCCAAATTTTCCCAATTCCAATATTTCCTAATTCCAAAATTTTCCAATTTCAAAATTTCCCAATTCCAAATTTTCCAAATTCCAATATTACCCAATTCCAAATTTCCCAATTCCAAATTTTCCAAATTCCAATATTTCCCAATTCCAAATTTTCCAAATTCCAATATTTCCTAATTCCAAAATTTTCCAATTCCAAAATTTCCCAATTCCAAATTTTCAAATTTCAAAATTTCCCAATTCCCAATTTTCCAATTCCAAAATTTCCCAATACCAAATTTTCCAATTCCAAATTTCCCAATTCCAAACTTTCAAATTCCAAAATTTCCCAATTTCAAAATTTTCCAAATTCCAAAATTTCAAAATTCAAAAATTCCCAAATTTTAAAAATTCCAAATTCAAAAATTTTCAAATTCTACAATTTCCCAATTCCAAATTTTCTAATTTCAAAATTTCCCAATTCCATATTTCTCAATTCCAAAATTTCCCACTTCAAAAATTCTTCACATCAAAATTTCCCAAGTTGTCAAATTTTCCCCCAAGTGTACCTAGTCTTCCTAAGCTCCTTTCAAGTACAATAACGCAACGTTGCTCCGGGGTGTACATATTTAAATAGGCGTTTAACCGTGTTCTCGTTTTTGTGAGTAGTCTCTGTTTAGAGATTCTTGCGTTTCCCTTTTGCATTGCTCTCAGCAAAAAATGAGAAAAGGCTCTCGGTCGAAGTTAAAATTACCTATTGGCCAGTCATGCATAAAGTACCAGCAGAAGAAAGGAGGCTGTTTTACGGTAGTTAAGGCTAATTGAATATTATACGAAGTCGTACCATGCTCTGAATTCGTGGAATCGCGTATTACCCGGCTGGTTCTTTCGGTATGCGTAACTTATCGGCTGTAACATTTAAAACTGACGATCTTTATTTTAAAATGCTCGAAGTGACTGTCCTGTAGGGTAAGTTTCTCATAACTGGGTTGTAAAACGAAATATTATATCGATGAACAATGCACGTGCTCAAAGGTTTTAGGTACGCGTATTCTTTTAATATAAGCTTTTAATATTTAATGACAATTACCGTAAAATATGACGCATTGAAAGAGTTGGTCATAAAAGAAAATTTATACCATTTGTTACTTTATACGAGTTGTAAATATCGAATATTTTATTCTGGTATTAAAATTTCATTTTTTTTAACGAGGTACTTCAGAAATGATAATTAATTTTAATCGACAAGAAAATCTATACGTTTCATAGGCGTTTATAATCGAGTAAAAGAAACAGAACGCGTAACTGATGTGTTTACGGTAATTCACGAGTCGTAATTGTTGTTTATAGCTGCGTTTCAAGTGTAATTATATGCTTTGTCAAAAATAAACTTCGCGTTTATGTTCTCGGTATACTGTACTGTATTATTGTAGTTAATATTAAATGTTTATGTGCTTGCTATTTTAAGTGAGTTTTTAAAATCTGCTTTTATGGACTTGTTTGTTAGGAAAATAATTGGACGATGTTGTGTTTTTTAACGTTAAAAACTTTAAAGTTCCACCGTCTTAAAAATCTTAAAAACTTCAAAGTTGCACCGTCTTAAAAATCTTAAAAACTTCAAAGTTCCACAGTCTCGAAAATCCTCAAAACCGTAAAATTCCGTAGTCTCAAAAATCCTCAAAACTTCAAAGTTCCACTGTTCCTGAATTCCCTAAAACCTCAAAATTTCACTGTCCCAAAAATCCCCAAAGCTTCAAAGTTCCACTGTTCCTAAATTTCCTAAAACCTCAAAATTTCACTGTCCCAAAAATTCCCAAAACTTCAAAGTTCCTCATTCTCCAAAATTCCACTCTCTCTAAAATCCTCCAAACCCTAAAATTCCACAGTCTCAAAAATCCCAAAACTTCAAAGTTCCATTTTCTCTAAATCCCAAAACTTCAAAATTCCATTTTCTCTAAATCCCAAAATTTCAAAGTTCCACCTTCTCTAAATCCCAAAACTTCAAAGTTCCACCTTCCCTAAATCCCAAAACTTCAAAGTTCCACCTTCTCTAAATCCCAAAACTTCAAAGTTCCACCGTCTCTAAAATCCCCAAAACCCTAAAATTCCACCTTCTCCAAAATCCCCAAAATCCCAAAATTCCACCATCTCTAAAATCCCCAAAATCCCAAAATTTCACCATCTATAAAATCCCCAAAATCCCAAAACTCCACCTTCTCCAAAATCCCAAAAATCCCAAAATTCCACCATCTCTAAAATCCCCAAAATCCCAAAATTCCACCGTCTCCAAAATCCCCAAAACCCCAAAATTCCACCTTCTCCAAAATCCCAAAAATCCCAAAATTCCACCTTCTCCAAAATCCCCAAAACCCCAAAATTCCATCATCTCTAAAATCCCCAAAACCCCACAATTCCACCTTCTCCAAAATCCCCAAGACCCCAAAATTCCACCATCTCTAAAATCCCCAAAAACCCCAAAATGCCCAAAACCTTCAAAGTTCCACCTTCAAAATCCCCTAAAATTCCCCCAAATCCCGAAAATTAAATCTCAAGCTTCCACCAAAATAATTTCCCACCTGCTCAACATCCACAAAAATCCCGAACCCTCAACATCGAAAATCGCAGCGTCGTAAACATCGACATCGCCTATGCAGGTTTCTCATCGTTGAAATCACCGATCGATAAGTAAAATAGGCTCCGTATCGCTAGGCAAGTTACCTTCGCTTCAACAGCAATTTACCCTAAGATATTTACGTGCAGCGGCGAATCTGCAGCTCTTCTGGGCGAGGTCGTAACTCGCAGCTGTAGTTTGAAAGCCTTTGCAGGTTTCACATTCGGTGAAGCAGAGCCGAAGAGGAACAGGGACACGGTCTGTGAAGTTCAGAAGCCGGTGGTCAAGTTGATGGTGCGGTTGACTGACTGTCCGACTGGCCGACATTTGCATCTCGTAAAACCTTGCACACCCTCCTTCTTCTGTTGGGGATATCGTGTAACAGAATATCTCTGACAGCTGAACGACAGGGGGTGGTGTTTACTCTGTTGTTTTAGGGACTTTTGTGTTACTATGTTACTTGGGTGTAATATTGCAGAGCAAGTATTTGTGTGAAGGGATTTCTTGGCGAATGTAGGCTGCCTTTGGTTGGAATAGTTTATAGGTTTGAGTTTGTTGGTATTTCAGCTTTGTGAGGAGATGGTAGGAAGTATGTAGGGAGAAGTTGGGGGATTGGAGAGGTTTGGAGGAAGTTTGGAGGAGTTCTGGTTCTTGGGGATTTTGGGAAGTTGAGGGAATTTGGAGGTTGGAGATTTTGGGGTTTGAAGATTTGGGGATTTGGGACCTTGGGAATTTGGAATCTTGGGACTTTGCAGCTTTGGAGATTTCGGACCTTGAGAGCTTGGGACCCTGAGAGTTTAGGTCTTTGAGAATTTGGGACCTTGCGAGTTAGGAATTTTGAGAGCTTGAACCTTGAGAGTTTGGGATCTTGAGAGTTTGGGACCTTGAGAGTTTGGAATTTTGAGAGCTTGGGATCTTGAGAGTTTGGGATCTTGAGAATTTGGGACCTTGAGAGCTTGGAATTTTGAGAGTTTGGAACCTTGAGAGTTTGGAACCTTGAGAGTTTGGAACCTTGAGAGCTTGAGACCTTGAGAGCTTGGAACCTTGAGAGTTTGGAACCTTGAGAGTTTGGGACCTTGAGAGCTTGGGACCTTGAGAGCTTGGGATCTTGAGAGTTTGGGACCTTGAAAGCTTGAAATTTTGAGAGTTTGGAACCTTGAAAGTTTGGGACCTTGAGAGCTTGGAACCTTGAGACTTTAGAACCTTGAAAATTTGGGACCTTGAGAATTTTTGAACCTTGTGGGATTTAGGACCTTAAGAATCAGTGTCCACATGAAAGTTAGGACCTTGAGAATCTATGTCCTTGAGGATCTAAGACCTTGAGAACCTGCGTCCTTGACAATCTAGGACCTTGGGAATTTTTGAATCTTAAGAATTAAAAACCCTGAGAATCTAAAACCTTGATAGTTCTTAACCTCGAAAATCTGTCTATTTATGATTTCGAGATCTTTAGACTTTGCGTCTAGGTTCCACTAATCCCACACAATTTCCGGAGGATCAGTTCCTGATCCCCGGTCCCGCTACTCTAGTATCGTTCCACAAAGACCAGAAATAGACCAAAAACGAAGGCTCCTAAAAAAGAAATTTCATCGAGTATTCTGTAATGGAGAGCGAACCCGATACCAGCTTATTAAATGTAATATTCGAAACTATCGCAGGCTCTCGCAACGTGATATTACGTGCGCCATAAGAGCGTTGTGGAATGTAGTAAATAGCGAATAATCTGAAAATATCACCCCGTTTCCAGCAGTCTCGGGGTATCGACAAGGGAATTTGTTGCTGGATAGACGGGGAAGTTGCAGGGTCAACGAGCAAAAAATGAGAATAGTACGGTGTGGTGGAAAAAGTACAACGCGATATGTGCTAATAAGTACTAATAGAGTCTCGTCGGAGGGTATACTCGTCGTAGAGAAGTTCTCTGTTCACACGTGTGAAGAACGAGTCTTATCTGCGCGGTCTGATTGGTCAAGAGGTGTTCATGATTATCGATCTTGCATGAATCATTCGGAAATTTATTTTCTTCGTTCTCGTTATTTTTTATAAATCAAGTTTATTGGGAATTATTTTTAAGGGGATTTTTGGAGTTTAGGGAGGCAGGATTTAGGGATCTTCAGAATGTCTTCATACTTATTGTAATATTTTTTGGCGATGGTAATATCAATATCCGTAGTAATAGTAATAGCAATAGTAAGCAATGGCAATAGCAATAATAGTAGCAATTACAGTAGCAGTAGCAATAGCAATAGCAATAGCAATAGCAATAGCAATAGCAATAGCAATAACAATAGCAATAGCAATAGCAATAGCAATAGCAATAGCAATAGCAATAGCAATAGCAATAGCAATAGCAATAGAAATAGCAATAGCAATAATAGTAGCAATAGCTATAGCAATAGCCATAGCAATAGCCATAGCAATAGCCACAACAATAGCAATATCAATGTTAGTACCAATGTCAATATCAACATTCACATCCACATTCACATTCACATTCACATTCACATTCACATCCACATCCACATGTACATCCACATGTACATCCACATGTATGTCCACATGTACATCTACATCCACATGTAGATCTACATCCACATGTACATATACATCCACATCCACATCCACATGTACATCTACATCCACATCCACATGTACATCCACATGTACATATACATCCACATCCACATCCACATGTACATCTACATCCACATCCACATGTACATCCACATGTACATCCACATGTACATCCACATGTACATCCACATCCACATCCACATGTACATCCACATGTACATCCACATGTACATCCACATCCACATCCACATACATCAACATCAATATCAATACCAATAGAAGCAACTTAATAGCAATATCTAACCTACTAAATATTAATACCAACATCAGTACCAATATCAACAGCAACCCCCTTCAGCGCATCCACAAAACCACCAACAAAAACCACATATCAACCATACCAGTCCTAATCCTCACCCAGTTAACCCTAACCCATCTCATTCCCAAACACAGTGAGAGTCCACATTTCTCCCAGCGGTTCTCCAGGAACCCTGCAAAGATCGCAGTCACAGCACCTCCGTACTCGCGTACCTTCTTCGGTAACTTCATGTTTTCTTGCACGGCGGTAAAAATGTTAATTGACAATTGCGCGGCGCCAACGGATCCACCTTTCCCGCCTCCCGTCCAGCCTTGTTCACCGTTCTTCTCCTCCTCTTCTGTGTCGTATCCGGTGTGTGTCTTGCTCGTAACGACCTTGCGGATACCTTGCAGTCCGTTTAATTGTACCGAGTGGCAAAGCAGGAGGCCAGTCGACGCGTTGTCATACGTGATAGTCGTAAAATCGCTGTCGATATTCGTGGCGGCTGCTCGACTCGTCCCCAACGATTTATGCCGTCGCCCATCGTGGCAAAAAGGTGTTCCCTTATAGTTCGCCAAGCCACCGGTGATTTATTCGCGCCGGACAGCCGGTTTCTTCGTGGAATTTATCGGTCGTTTTGCTTTCGATCGCTCGTAGGAGAGCGTTTTCTGGGAGGAAAAACCAAATCGCTTTTGATCGCCATTCTTTCTTGCGATGTGAGGGACAGAAATAGTTCTGGGTAATTGTTTGTTTTTAAAGGAATAGGTTGGTGGATTGGAAATTTGGGGACTTGGGAATTTGGGAATGGGGAGGATGGGATTTGGGGTTTGGGATCTTGGGATGTTGGGGATTTGAGAATTTGGGAATTTGGGGACTTGGGAATTTGGGAATGGGGAGGATGGGATTTGGGGTTTGGGATCTTGGGATGTTGGGGATTTGAGAATTTGGGAATTTGGGAATTTGCGAATTTGGGAGTTTGGGACTTTGGAGATTTGGGACTTTGAAGATTTGGGACCTTGAGAGTTTGGAACCTTGAGAGTTTCAGATCTTGAGAGTTGGGACCTTGAGAGATTGGGACCTTGAGAGATTGGGACCTTGAGAGATTGGAACCTTGAGAATTTAGGACCTTGAGGGATTGGAACCTTGAGAGATTGGAACCTCGAGAGTTTGGAACCTTGAGAGTTTGGGACCTTGAGAGTTTGGAATTTTGAGAGTTTGAACCTTGAGAGTTTGGGACCTTGAGAGTTTGGGATCTTGAGAGTTTGGTACCTTGAGAGCTTGGAACCTTGAGAGTTTGGTACCTTGAGAGCTTGGAACCTTGAGAGATTGGAACCTTGAGAGATTGGGACCTTGAGAGATTGGGACCTTGAGAGATTGGGACCTTGAGAGATTGGAACCTTGAGAATTTGGGACCTTGAGGGATTGGAACCTTGAGAGATTGGAACCTCGAGAGTTTGGAACCTTGAGAGTTTGGGACCTTGAGAGTTTGGAATTTTGAGAGTTTGAACCTTGAGAGTTTGGGACCTTGAGAGTTTGGGATCTTGAGAGTTTGGTACCTTGAGAGCTTGGAACCTTGAGAGTTTGGAACCTTGAGAGCTTGGGACCTTGAGAGTTTGGGACCTTGAGAGTTTGGGACCTTGAGAGTTTGGGAACGTGGGGGTTTGTAAATTGAGGGACTTAGTGATTTGCAAGTTTAGGGACTTAGATATTCATATGTGTATCTCACACGAGAGATCTGAAGCAGATAATGCGATGTTCAATATCTTCATCGATTTTGATCATAGGTCCTCACAACTACGGAACATGAAAGTTTAATTAAGATCATAGGTCCTTGCACCTACAGTAAGTTTAGTTAAGATCATAAAACCTTGCATCTACAATAAGTTTAGTTAAGATCATAAAACCTTGCACCTACAGTAAGTTCAATTAACATCACAGAACCCTACCGAAACCTTTGGTTCAGATATCTAAATACCGAAATGTGCAGGTGAAATCATAAGTGTCCCCAACTCACCGACGACATTATCGGACGTTTCGTCTCGTTAGTAGAAGTTTGTCCGCGGCAGGATCACACGCGAGGGGTTGATCCCGTCGCGGCTTTCAATTTGCTCGCGTGGTTCCGCGCATAATTGGTTTCGCGGCGATCAGGAAGCGAACATAGAGGGAGAGATGGGTGGAGCGGCTAGAAGGGATGTTGGTTGCTCGGTGCACCGTGGAATATACTTACCAGATCTATAATTGGAATTGCTAGGGAAACCGGTGCCATCGGTTAGGTGGTTGTTACCGGCGCGATACGTGCGTGGCATAGATGCACGCGTGGTCCGTGTTCCTCTCTTTTTCTCTCTGCTCGAAGAGCACGGGATAAAGAGAGATAGAAAGAAAATGTAAAGGACGAGGGCCTGCAGTCAGACTCGGGGCTGTCTTATACTCTGTTGCTTGCTTGCTGAGAATGGCGTAATGGATTTGGCTCATTACTGGGCTCGAGCATCGTTCTACTACTCTTCAGTTATATGCCCTCAAGGACGACTTCCAACACTGCCCTTTACTCCAACTGTTTTCTACGCGTATCTCGACGTACCGACCGCTCGTCATATCTCGTCCATTGCATTTATCATGAACCTCGATGCGTCTTTATCTCGCGCCTTGTGGCGCCTGCTTTATTATTACCTCGCTAACTTCCTTCCGTTCACCCTCGGTCACTCGATTAATTTCTTCTTTCTCCTGTTTTATGAATTCGTTACATTCATCACGTTTTTAACGTCAGAGAACATGGTATAAATGGAATTGTACTCTTTGATATTACACTATACATTGTAGGGAGATGTACATTTTTTTTTTGAGGTTAAATTTGAACTTGCAGTGATAAGCTGTTGTCATGAATTTTTTATTGTAATTCTATTTTACTGATTCAAGTAGGTCTTCAAATTTATGCGGCTTTAAAGCTTGTTGTTTCATGTGTATCTCATATGTGGACCTCATATGCGTGTCTCATGTATGGTATCTCATCTGTGTATTTCATATATGTATCTCATGTGTTTACCTCATATGTATATCTCATATGTGAGTCTTATATTTGTATATCATATGTAGTATCTCATATATGGTATCTCATATGTGTGCCTCATATGTGGTATTTCATATGTGTGTCTCATATGTGGTATATCATATATGTGTCTCATATGTGGTATTTCATGTATGTATCTCATATGTGGTATTTCATATGTGTGCCTCATACGTGGTATTTCATATGTGTGTCTTATACGTGGCATTTCATATATGTGTCTCGTATGTGGTATCTCATGTGTGTATCTCATATGTGGTATTTCATATGTGTGTCTCATACGTGGTATTTCATATATGTGTCTCATATGTGGTGTCTCATGTGTGTATCTCATTTTGACAAAAATGCTCGATCAAATCATTTTGTATAAATTAAGAAATATTTCACTTTGACTTCCAACAAAAATGTTGAAACATAAAACTTCTAAACTAGTGACTATTCTTATCTTTCACGTGAGAAGGTCTGGATCAGATAATGAGAATAAATGTGTCGTCCAACATGCTCGCCGATTTAAATAAAGTTTGATTAAACAAATCATTTTGCATACATTATCTATTACCATTTCGCGTTACCTAAAAGAAACGTAGAAGCTGAAACTACTGAAAGTAATTGTTACACTCTCTCACGTCAGATCTGGATCAGATAATGAGAATAAATGTGTCGCTGAATAACCTCATCGGTTTCGCTGGAATTAAAATTTGATCAAATAAATCGTTCCACGTAAGAAAACCTCGGTTAAAATGAAATTGTAACGTTGTCAAACGTGTAAATCTAATTGATCCGCCTCGAACACGAGAATATTCGTATCGGATAATGAGAACGAATGCGTCGCATAATACTCGCATCGATCTCAAAAAATAAAATTTGACGAAATATTTCTATAACATAGAAAATATCACCGCCGTTTCGTTACCCGTGAATCTCGAAAAGCCTCGTCCATATATCTCTCGCGATAAGATTTGGATCAGATAACGAGAATAAATATCTCTATACGATTTGTCACGAATAAAAGTCGATGAAACAAACGACACGAGGGATAAAATAAATCATCGCGAGGCTACCATAAATCCTGTCGCGCGAGGATAAAATAATAAGGATAATAGCGAGGGTTTAGAATTCGATTCATTTCGGATCTTGTTCATGAGCCCGTGGTAAACGATCATCGAACGCATAACGAGGTGGTAATTAAACCTATAAATCGATATCGTAGAGACGGGGGAGCTAACCGTTTCATAACACTTGTAAAGAGGCTTCTTTTATCCGACACGTTGAAGAAGGAGGAGAGAGACGGAACGTCACGTATACAGACGCAGAAAGTTAAGTAGTACGAGTGTAAGATACGCGTATAAGGTCTTGCCTGGCTTAGCACACATGGATTCTGATGGTCGTTTACCCGCGGCCCTCGAGTGACGACCCCGCCCGCTTCAAGGACACCCTTGGACACCGCAACCTCCAACCAGAACCCGACCATCTTCAACAACCGACTGCACCTATGCATCCTGCAATGACTATCTGGATTCCTCCTGTCTGTCGATACTCCTCTGATAGTTTACCACTCTTTGTGCCACTCTGATCTACTTAACGCCATCTTCTCATTTTTCTTATTCTTTCGGGACTACATGCAGCTGATTCTTATTGACTCCTGTGGAGCAATGTTGATCTTCATATTGTTGATTATTGATCCTTGCTGATCACTGGTGATTGTTGATCATTGTTGATTGTTGATCCCGGTTGATCATTGTTGATTGTTGATCCTTGTTGATCATTGTTGATTGTTCATCTTCGTTGATCATTGCTGATCCTTATTGATTTTTGTCGAATTTTGTTCATGATCCGAAGGATTTATGAGAAGACTCTTTGGAGAATATCGAAATTTTATGAATTGATGAATTTTAATAATTTTGATGAATTTCACAAGATTCTTGTCAAATCTTGTTCATGATGATCTGAAAGATTTGTGAGAAGCTTCTTTGAAAAATATTAAATTTGACGAATATCACAATTGAGGATATTGAATTTATTAACCTTCCTATTTGGTCAATTGACAAATTACAAATTAGTGAATTCTATCGATTCCAAAGCATAGAATTTTGAAAGTTAAGAAGCTTAATTTATAGAAGTTGAACGAATTATAATTTGAAATATTTAAACAAGCTCGTAACGCAATATCCAAATCCCTATACGACGATCGTGACTGGCGCAGATAGTTGTTACAGTAACTGAAGAACGCGAGGAGAGGTTTAAGATTTTAAGCGGATAAACGAGACGCGTCTTTTGTTACGACCGAAAATAACTGACAGTCTAAGGAGATTTCAGACTCAATGGAACAGGGATTTTTCAATTAAAGCGAGACAAATATTCCCTTTATCCGAAGGCAAAGAGCATCGTCCAGGATCCATTATGGATACGAAGAGTAAAGTAGTCGAAAGAGGGATGAATGTCGTTCTATCAAAATGCGCATCCTATTTCGGTGAAAGAAGAGAAGGATGAGAACCACCCGTTCTTAAGGGGTGTTCGAAGGATGTTCTTTTGAATAAAGAAATTCGCTGTAGGAAATGTCTAATCCGGGCGACGGATTTGGAAATTTATTGTAATTGTTTCCTTCGAGTGGTTCAACGATAAATCAAGGCTTAGGTACAATTACCTTCTTCAATTGTGCAATGTTTTTGGAGAGATTTATGGGATTCGTAGAATTTTTTTAATTTGCTTTATACATTTTCATATTTGTGAATTTTTAAGTTCCAAACTCTTAAATCCGTAAATTCCCCAAATTCCAAATTTCAAATTCTCTAGATTCCAATTTCTCCAAATTCCAAATTCCCCAAATTCCAAATTCCCCAAATTCCAAATTCCCCAAATTCCAAATTCCTCAGATTCCAAATTTCCCAAATTCCAAATTCCCCAAATTCCAATTTCTTCAAATTCCAATTTCTCCAAATTTCAAATTCCCTAAATTCCAAATTCCCCAAATTCCAATTTCTCCAAATTCCAAATTCCCCAGATTCTAAATTCCCCAAATTCCAATTTCCCCAAATTTCAAATTCCCCAAATTCCAAATTCCCCAAATTCCAAATTCCTCAGATTCCAAATTTCCTAAATTCCAAATTCTCCAAATTCCAATTTCTCCAAATTCCAATTTCTCCAAATTCCAATTTCTCCAAATTCCAAATTCCCCAAATTCCAATTTCTCCAAATTCCAATTTCTCCAAATTCCAAATTCCCCAAATTCCAATTTCTCCAAATTCCAATTTCTCCAAATTTCAAATTCCCTAGATTCCAAATTCCCCAAATTCCAATTTCCCCAAATTTCAAATTCCCCAAATTCCATATTGCCCAAATTCCAAATCCCCCAAATTCCACATTCCTCAAATTCCAAATCCCCCAAATTCCACATTCCCCAAATTCCAGATTCCCCAAATTCCAAATTCTCCAAATTCCAAATTCCCCAAATTCCAAATTCCCCAAATTCAAAATTCCCCAAATTCAAAATTCCCCAAATTCCAAATTCCCCAAATTCCACATTCCCCAAATTCCAGATTCCCCAAATTCCAAATTCCCCAATTTCCAAATTTTCCAAATTCCAAATTCCCAAATTTTCAAATCCCTAAATTCTCTAAATTCCCCAAATCACCCAGGTCCTAAAAATCCCTAAATTCCCCAAATTCCCAAATCCCTAAATACCCAAAATTCTCCAAATTCTCCAAATCACAAAAATCCCTAAATTCCCCAAGTTCCCAAATCCCTAAATACCCAAAATTCTCCAAATTCTCCAAATCACAAAAATCCCTAAATTCCCCAAATCCCTAAATACTCAAAATTCTCCAAATTCTCTAAATCACAAAAATCCCTAAATTCCCCAAAATTCCCAAAACCCCAAATTCAAACGTCCCAAATCTCCAAACTCCAAAGCCAACACCCAAAAAGATTTCAATCGCCATAAATATCGATACCCATCTACAGACCCTAACTCTCAATTTTTGTTCATCAACGCATCTATCGATCGCGGCTATAGAATCGTTCGAAGGGCGTATGGTAAAAATACTAGATAGAATCTTTTCGAAATGAATGGGCCGCTTAATAAAACTTTCAACGCCTTCAGCAGAAACGGCCACAGTTTGATCGATCAATATAGTCCGTAGAAATGGTATTTTTGATTATGTTTGTTTTGCACCATCTGGCCTCCACAGTCGGAGGCAGTTACCTGTTCGTACGGCGTTCAGTTCCTGGATAGGTGTCTTTGGCGAAGTAACTGGGGACCCCACTCTATCACCGGCTCTCTCGACGTACCGGATAATGTACTTGCTAGTAATAATGCCTGCTCTTAACTCTGATTTATGGCGGTCAATAAAGAGATCATCTATAATACCGTGAGCTGCTTATTAAGCCAGCGTTGCACCGGCTGCTGATGTGTTTACGAACTCTGTTTGCTCGTTCAGGCCTCCCGTTTGCTAAACCTCTTCGAACCGTCCGCGGTTCGACGATTTACGAACTCGATTTCGCAATCGTATCGGTTTTCTAATGCACGGATCACCCTCGGTCGACGCAGTTTGCCGATGTTTCTTGATTAAACCTCCTTTTCGAGAGCATCCTTTTAACCCCGTAATCGAGATTTCTGCTTAAAATTGCGCGCCTTGATTGCTTTACGGGTGCTTTCCAACTTTTTATAGTACTTTTCGTTTTGCTGTGAGATGGGGTTTTGGGGATATTTTTTGTGTAACTGTGGATAGGGGGCTTGTGGTCCATTTGCACTCGAAGATATTTTTACCCTTTGCTATAGAGGATATTTTTTTTACTCTATGGAGTTTGAAGATTTTTCTAGCCTTTGCATTCAAAGGTATGTCTACCTTTTACACTCAAAGATATTTTTACTCTTTGCAGTTGAAGATATTTCTACCCTTTGCAGTCGAAGATATTTTTTTACCCTTTGCAGTCGAAGATTTTTCTACTCTTTGCATTCGTATTTTTATCCTTTGCACTCAAAGATATTTGTCACTTACAATTTCACTTTCTAAGATATTTTTCAATTACTATTTTCACCCTCGAAGACACTCCTTGCAGACAACTCTAAAATTTCCTACCTAAAATGTTTGACGAGCGACATATAAAAATAGTATAACATTATCCTTCACCTTCGAAGACACTGGCAGGTACCAACCCTAAAATTTCCTACGTAAAATGTTTGACGAGCGACATATAAAAATAGTGCAACGTGAAAATCGTTAGATGAGTACATCTGTGTCTTCAAGTTATGTTTTATCTAGCATAACAGAGATCGTGTTAGAATTTTTTGAAATCGAAACAGGCTCGATTGAAACGTACACCTTCAGGCAGGCCTTCAGGTGTTAACAGTGTAATATCGTACATTTATCAGGGAACTACTTCGATATTGACTTCGTAGGCGATGATAACAAGCCCCGAAGGTTTGACACTTTATTATAGATTGCCCGGATTTAGATGTAATGTGTGTAATTTGTAATGGACTTCCTCCTATTCAATCACCATCATTCCTTTCTTCTGAATGTGTACTTGTAGTCGGTGATGCTGTTAGTGATACTCTCTATCTATGTTTCTTAACTATTTATCTTTGCAGACTTTCGTTATATTGCCGCAATCGAAAGTATACATTTTTAGGTATTTGGATTCTTCTAAATTTGACAATTTGTAAATTGATGAATTTGAAGGTTAGATCATTTGTAAATTGAAAAATTGAAAAATTTGTAAGATGCAGAATTGATAAATTTGAAAATTGAAAAATTGAGAAATGAATGGACTGAAAAATCGAGGATTCGAATAATTGAACAATGGAATAATTGAAGAATTGAGGAATGGAGAATTGAAGAGTTGAAGAGTTGAAGAATTAAAGAATTGAAGAATTGAAGAATTGAAGAATTGAAGAATTGAAGAATTGAAGAATTGAAGAATGGAAGAATTGAAGAATTGAAGAATTGAAGAATTGAAGAATTGAAAAACTGAAAAATTGAAGAACTGAAAAATTGAAGAATTGAAGAATTGGAAAACTGCAAAATTGAAAAATTGAATAACTGAAAAATTGAAAAACTGAAAAATTGAAGAACTGAAAAATTAAAGAATTGAAGAATTGGGAAACTGCAAAATTGAAGAATTGAATAACTGAAAAATTGAAAAACTGAAAAATTGAAGAACTGAAAAATTAAAGAATTGAAGAATTAGGAAACTGCAAAATTGAAGAATTGAAGAATTGAAAAACTGAAAAATTGAAAAATTGGGAAACTGCAGAATTGAAGAATTGAAGAATTGAAGAATTGAAAAACTGAAAAATTGAAGAATTGAAGAATTGGGAAACTACAAAATTGAAGAATTGAAAAACTGAAAAATTGAAAAATTGAAAAATTGAAAAATTGAAGAATTGAAGTATTGAAACCGAGAATTAGCTTGACGAGACTAATTTAAGAAACGTTCCATCGTATATTAAATTTGCGGAAGCAGATCAGTAGCGCCCCAGTCATTCAAGCAGTTAAAATTTCAAAAAGCTGCCGGATCCCGTTTCTTTGTTCACGCGTGTAACCTGTCTGCGCGCGATAATGAACGGCCGCGTACAGGTCTCCATTGAATGACAGGATATATTTATGGTACGGCACATCGTATCGTTTATCCGTGAATTTTCAATACCGAGTCGATCTTTTCTTTCCCGATCGGCCCTTATTATCCGCGTTATCGCGACAAAGGATCTCCGTCGATTCGACCCGATCCGCGTAAAGTTCTTAATTAGAGCAAGTTGACCGTCGCCGATGTCAATTTGCACGGTCTATCGTTGCTTGAAATTAATTTCACGGCCGGGGCGAACGCGAGTCATTAGCATGCATTTCAAAAAGAAAAAGAAAAGACGACCAATTCAGATCGTTATCGAACGCCCACGCGAAATGGAAATATCCCGATTTTATAATAGAACCGATATCAATCATAATGAAGATTATCAAAAAAAGGAAATAAAAAACTGGATCGAGGATAATCGTAACCGGTGTCGTGAATGGTACATTGATGGTGGCGAACGAGCAATTTAGATCTTGTAACCGAGATAATATCCGGTCGCATTATATTTCTATCGTCAGGCCTCGATATTGATAGCCAATTAATCTTCGCTCGTAATCACGTTGCATCGATTTATCGCTGCTCCATGGGCGTTGAGCTGTCGATGGGAATCTAGAGAAAGCGAGGACAATTTGTTTGCCTTCGTCCCTGTAAATACACTCTCTCCTCCTGGAAGCCTGTGCTTAAATTTAAATCGCTTAGAAAATTCTGATTTACAAGTTATAATACCATCTCCCGATTAATTACCATTCAAATTGCTGCCTTCGATAACTTGCTTAAGAATCGATTTTTAACCTCCGTTTTACCTTTCTTTTCGCTTAAAGCTAAGTGTCATTCGTTATACTAGAAATTACTGTCATTCTGTTTTATTTAATTTGTGTCAGAAGAGTTTGTATAGGTTAAAGAATTTGTACAGGTGTTTGAAGTAAATGATACTTTATGGTACTTTGATATTTTCAGCTGCATTGCATGTAGATTGAAAGTGATTTTTCATAGTCATTGGCAGTCGATTATTTTGTCTACGCTATTAATGATAGGTCTATTTATTTATAAGTATATTTATTTTCATTATAGTATGGGTTTTGAGCTGATATAAGTTTAGATCATCAAATTGCGTTTCAATGTCAGACTACGTGTTCTGAAGTTAGGAATTACTTCAATTTATTTACCTAAGGCGATCAGACATTTTACTTCAAATAAATATGATGGCAAGTTTATACGTTACTTTGCAACTTTATGTATTTATGTTCTATACAAGTTGTGACGCCTCGTTACAAAGTATGGCATATATTCTGTACAAGTATGACACGTAACATGCAAGTATGTCACATATGAGCCGTTCAGTGCACACATTGATTAACTCCATTTTTTGAAACATCTTAAATTTAAGTGTTAAAGCATTTGGTATAGTCATAACATTTTCTATTTATAATAATTTAAGATTTTTAAAAAAATGGAGTTAATGAACGGCTCATATATTAATATACGAAGAAAGAATGTGAAAACACAACAGTCGACAGCAGCACCTCTGAACGCATCAGCATCGAAGGTTGTTCCACATCCACCGTAATCAACCTATCGCCTGAGGCATCGTCCTAAACCCCCGGGTCCCTGGTTTGTTAGGTGTCAATAGCGTAAGGTGGCTGGTTAGAGCTTATAAGGTCTCTTCGTGTGGGGCATCGCGCGGTAGCGTTGGCATCCTGACCTCGGACTCTTACTTACACGACGACCTTACCGTCTAAGAGGTGATTTCCTGATCTATGCTTCCCTCCGTTACCTGTTACTTATTGAGAGAGCTGGCCAATCGTTAAAGAGGGGTCTCAGATTTATAGCATTCTTCGAACGACCTTTGAGCGTTTGCTCAAATAAATTTTAGGGCGACACGATAACCCTGTTCGCGAAATTTTCCTTTGGTGCTTCTGACCTTTGGGTGATTTCCTTCCTTTGGGAACAGAAATTACATACACCTTACATGTTATATAGTTTCATATTGTCTTATTATGTCAAGTATTATGTGCGTCATATGTGGGAGATAGTACACGAGGGGTTAACATTAGAATTTAGTAGCAATATTACATATTAAGTACACATACCTTACAGTTACTTCTAATTAGTAACCTTAGGCAGTAATAGTTTGATGTCCGTCAAATAATCATACTCCACAAATCCAAGAGTATGTGATCAATTTGTAGTCTCTTGAAAGGGACAGTCCGTAAGTAGTGTTCCAAAGATATCCAATAGGAGGTTGAAGTACGCTTGCGATTCCGTTATCGCGATTATCCAGCGATCAAAAGCGGCGAAGTCTGGTTTCGAAGTCCGCGTACGTGAGGAGAGAGTCCGCGACGGAAGAGAGACGAAGAGGAAGAAGATGGAAACTTAATGCTCGTGGTACCGGGGCCACGCCGTCGCTATATCGGCGAGGAATGGTTATGGTGCCCGGCCCACGCAATCCGTGGGTCATGGACCATGATCTATGGAACACGCTGGAATGCCCCGTTATGCGCTAAAGTGCAAACTTGTTAGTCATAGAGTTGCTCGGTGTCGATGGGACATCGCGGGCTGCCGCGGGGGCTGCCCTCCACGCAGCTCTACCCGTGAAGAAAGCTCCTTCGATCCTTCTCTCGCGGCTTCTTGGCTTCGTTTCTGTCGCCTTCTCTTCTCGGGCTAACTGCTTTGCACATCGACACAGAAACACGGACTTGCATCACCGTGACACCACGACCGTGGGTCGTGGGGATGCCGTTATGCCCTAAAGTGCAATTCTCTTCTCGCTCTGGCGCGTTTCTTCCTTTCGGTGCCAACCGCTCGGGGCAGCGGTTACTCGAGTTGCGTGATCGAGCTGCCGATTGTCCTTCGAATCTCGGGCAATACGGGTGAAACGTATTGCAAACGTTGCAAATTTATGCAACTGATCATGAAATTGTAGTACAACAGCTTAGTAAAATGTTTGAATAAAGATACAATTTATATGATAGTTTTAGTGATGTAGTTAAATTGTAGTACAATAGTGTGGCAGAATATTAGAATAGGTTATGTAGCTACATAGTACAATTAGAATAATTGAATAATAGTATAAATTGCATAATGGTATAAGTACAGTGAAATAGTTAAATAGTAATGCAATAGTGTGGTAGATTATTCGAACGGGTAATGCAGTTACATAGTAGAATTAGAATAATTGAATAATAGTATAAATTGCATAATGGTATAAGTACAGTCAAATAGTTAAATAGTAATGCAATAGTGTGGTAGACTATTGGGACAGGTAATGTGGTTACATAGCAGAATTAGAATAATTGAATAATAGTATAAATTACATAATGGTATAAGTACAGTGAAATAGTTAAATAGTAATGCAATAGTGTGGTAGATTATTGGAACAGGTAATGTAGTTACATAGTAGAATTAGAATAATTGAATAATAGTATAAATTACATAATGGTATAAGTACAGTGAAATAGTTAAATAGTAATGCAATAGTGTGGTAGATTATTGGAACAGGTAATGTAGTTACATAGTACAATTAGAATAATTGAATAATAGTATAAATTACATAATGGTTTAAGTACAGTAAAATAGTTAAATAGTAGTAGAATAGTGTGGTAGACTATTGGAATAGGTAATGTGGTTGTATGGTAGAATTAGTGATGCGATGGAATAGTGGTGTAGTAGTTAATTACGTAACAGAATAGCGAAGTAGTGGTATAGAGGAGTAATGGAATAATACTATAGTGGTGTAGCATTGCGAATATAATAGAATAGCGAAATAGTAATATGGAGAAGTAGCAAAATAATGGAAGACTTAAATGTTAAAATAGTAAAATAGTAAAATAGTGAAACAGTAGAATAGTGAAACAGTAAAATAGTGAAACAGTAGAATAGTGAAACAGTAGAATAGTGAAACAGTAAAATAGTGAAACAATAAAATAGTGAAACAGTAGAATAGTGAAACAGTAATATAGTGAAACAGTAAACCAGTGAAACAGTAAAATAGTGAAACAATAGAATAGTGAAACAGTAAAATAGTGAAACAGTAAAATAATGAAACAGTAAAATAGTGAAACAGTAAAACAGTAAAACAGTAAAATAGTGAAATAGTAAAATAGTGAAATAGCAAAATAGCAAAATATTAAAATAGCAAAATATTAAAATAGCAAAATAGTAAAATAGTAAAATAGTAAAATAGTAAAATAATAAAATAATAAAATAGTAAAACATTACATAAAAACATTACAATAAAACCCTCGAACACAACAATAAAATCCCCGGATAATCCCAGTTAAAAAATGCCTGAAGAAAAAAGGCCGACCTAAATAAGACGTTATAATAAGTAATTGCCTTCTGCTGAAAGAACGATCCGGTTAATAGATCGAAACGATGGTAAGGTGTTGCTAACGTAATGGATTCGCCCGAACGATAATCTGGTGCGGATGGGACATGGCCCGAGGCGACAGTTTCGCTATCGTGAGAATGGTGTTTCCATTTTAGGCAAAGGCGCCTCGAAGCGGTCGTTGACAGTGTCGTTGAGGATCGAAAAGCGCCTTGAACGTGAAAGGAGCTCGTTTATCGCCGTTCACATGGTTTATCGAGATATACCACCTTTAGGTGTTCTATTAAGCGTTACCTGCATGGGACATCTATGCTAATCATGTTTTTAGTGTCTATCAAAACGTCGTAAAGTTAATTGGTCGGACACTGGACCAGTTTCGAGACTTCGGACATTCTGTATCAGTTCTAGCATCGTTGTTGGTGTTACATGTCAGTCAACTGGATCGTTACTTCATACTTCGTTGCTTGGTTATCTGATCGGGTACTTGATTATGATTTGGGCACTGATTAGGAGCGGTTGATTCGTTTCTTCATTGCGGGTATGGTCAGCAGGGTGGTCAGTGGCACCATGAAGTTCTTATCTGTGGAATATGCTCTTTAATTAAAAATGTAGGATAATTAAAAAGCTGGGATTAAAATGTAGAATAATTAAAAAGCTAGGATTTTTATGATGGTGGTGAAAATGGATTATTGTTCTACATGGTTAGGGTTAGAATGACACATTTTAGCGTCAACCATCTGTAGAAAGACTATCATCTTCAGAAATTATTATAGAATTTATTACACTATTCGTAATTTCGTACAGCTCACTCATCGGTAATCTTCGCACCCTCACAGTAATCACCGTCCAATCGTATCAATCCTATCATACCGATCGTACCGAACAATTCGTATCAAATCTCTCAAACAATCACCGACAGAAAAGTTCCCTTCTAGAAACTCGTACGAATGAAAGACGTAAATGCAGACGTTAGCGAGCCAGAAGCGGAATAATAAAGCTTCCTTAATGAACAGTCGCCGTTCGCGCGATGAAGAATACCGTCCAGTGTTAATAATTACCTGCAGCGTGTTTACGGTGTACTCGTCGGTTACTTGGGGCAGAATGTGGCACGCAAACTTGTCAGAAGCATCGCTAAACTGCCAGGCAAATCGCCAGAGAACTGTTATTGCATTCTGCTGACGAATGCAACTTCAATAACTTCCGTTTACACTGACTGTGCGAATGATCGAACTTAAACTCCACATTGTAACATACTCGACATTCGAGTCACATTGATCACACATGAAGGAGTGCGTCATAGGTGCGTCACGAGTTTTTTATAAGTTTGTAACAATTGTGTTACGAGTGCGTCATGAGTGCGTTACGAGTTCTTTATAAGTTTGTTACAATTGTGTCACGAGGGGATCAAGAATGCGTCATGAGTGCGTCACGAGTGGATCAAGAATGCGTCATGAGTGCGTTAAGAGTGGATCAAGAATGCGTCACGAGTGCGTCAAGGGTGCGTTAAGAGTGGGTCATGGGTGCGTCAAGAGTGGGTCATGGATGCGTCAAGAGTAGATAAAGAATGCGTCACGAGTGCGTCAAGGGTGCGTCAAGGGTGCGTCAAGAGCGGGTCATGGGTGCGTCAAGAGTGGGTCATGGATGCGTCATGGGTGCGTCAAGAGTGGGTCATGGATGCGTCAAGAGTAGATAAAGAATGCGTCACGAGTGCGTCAAGGGTGCGTCAAGGGTGCGTCAAGAGCGGGTCATGGGTGCGTCAAGAGTGGGTCATGGATGCGTCATGGGTGCGTCAAGAGTGTCATGAATGCGTCATGAGTGCGTCAAGAGTGGATCACAAGTGCGTCATGGGTGCGTCAAGAGTGTCATGGATGCGTCATGAGTGCGTCAAGAGTGGATCACAAGTGCGTCATGAGTGCGTCAAGAGTGGATCAAGAATGCGTCACGAGTGCGTTAAGGGTGCGTCAAGAGTGCATCATGGGTGCGTCATGGCTGCGTCAAGAGTGAATAAAGAATGCGTCACGAGTGCGTCAAGAGTGGGTCATGGGTGCGACATGGGTGCGTCAAGAGTGCGTCATGAGTGCATCACGAGTCAAATCCGTTAAAATAATGCAAAAATTAAATACTGTAACAGCGAACGTCCTAACCAGTGCACCTAACCTCCCAGAAAATAGAAAAATAAACTAAAGCGCAGAAAAATAGTGGAATAGAAACAGTCGAAGGTTACGGAGTAATCCGATAAGGGTCGCGTATTTCCGCGAAACGATCCGTAAGGATGTTAGCGCCTCGTGAATCCAGCAAACGTTGAAATAAAGTTATTACCATAAAGGTAGAGGCTGTTGTAACTAGATCCACCGGATCCACGGCTCTTCAGTTTGGCGGAATATCGAAATGGTACCAGGTCTCGAATAAACCTTCGGTCGATGTCAAAGGTCTCCGCTGGTGAAATTGGAATATCCTCCGGTGGGTCCTTAGTAAAGAGGAGAGTTTTACGGTTAGACCTCGGTGCAAGCTCAGTTTCCTCTTTCACGCTTTGCGAGAGAGATTCCACGGCCTTGAGTAACTCTCGTTCGCGTTTGCTTTCGGTTTTATTGGAAATTCGAGGCTCTTCTTCGCGCGAATGAAAGCTGCACGGCCACTCGATAGTTCGGCGAATTTATAGGTTGCAGAGGTACTCGTATCGATTATGGAACTTATTCGAAAACTAGTGCCGGCTGTATTTATGGCTATATTAACTCGTAATATAAACTCTGTAATTACTTCTCGAAGCACTCATGATCGTAACTGAACTTCAAGGGAGAAATAAGAACGAGAATACGAGAAATAAGAAGAAAAGTAATTGATACATATTTTCTGAAACAAATTCACCCCTTCGCAAAGCACTTTACGCACAGAGGAAACTCGTAAAAGATTATCGAACTATTAGGTTAACGATTAAAAATTTACAGTCTAATAGACCGTGTTGTAATTCAGAAATCGAGTACAGGATCGACACGTTCGATGGTGCTTCAGAGAGAAGCGCATCCCGAATTTCGGCGATATAAGTAGGGTTTCGTAGATCTGGAACCCAGGGGAACGATGAGTTGGATTGCACGGCGTAAATTGAGCAGGTAGCACGGGGCAGGTAGCCACGAACAAGAGATCGAGGTTGTGGGAAAGATAGCGCCTCGTTACGTGAGATCTCACCTTCACGTTCCTCTAGCGATGTTTAACGAGGGTACGGCTGTTCAGTATGTCTCTCATGGGAGCCGCAAAGCGAAGCGAGATTAACACCGCCACGAATCGTTCTGACGTTAACCCTTTTACCTATTACATACCTTGCTACACCCATCCAAAAATCTTTGAAATTACGCTTTGAAGAATTAATCGTAAGATTTTGAGGACTTGGGAATTTGGGAAATTGCAAGATTCGGAGATTGGTGATTTGGGAGATATGAAAATTTGGGATCTAATGCAGTGGGTAGATGGGAAATTTGGAATTTGAGATTTGGCAAATTTTGGATTTGAAGTCTAGGCAATTTGAAATTTCGGGAATTTGATATTTGGGGAATTTGGAATTTGAGGAGTTTGGAATTTGGGAAATTTGGAATTTGGGGAAAGTGGAATCTGGGGAAATTGGAATCTGTGGAATTTGGAATTCGGGGAAAGTGGAATCTGGGGAATTTGGTATTTGGGAAATTTGGAATTTGAGGAGTTTGGAATTTGGGGAAATTGGAATCTGGGGAATTTGGAATTTGGGGAAAGTGGAATCCGGGGAATTTGGAATTTGGGGAAAGTGGAATCTGGGGAATTTGGAATTTAGGGAATTTGGAATCTGGGGAAATTGGAATCTGTGGAATTTGGAATTTGGGGAAATTGGAATCTGTGGAATTTGGAATTTGGGGAAAGTGGAATCTGGGGAATTTGGAATTTGGGGAAAGTGGAATCTGGAAAATTTGAAATTTGAGGAAATTGGAAATCAAAAATTTTCCAAATTTCAAATTCCAAATCGCGAAAGAGTTAATCAGAAATGACCGAATACTGTATTGATGTTAATAAGGTATACACCGTTTCCTGCGCTATGCGTTTATTTCACCCTCGTTAAATCGCCACTCCCGCGAGCGATATAGAATTCTCTGTGATTAAATTCACAGCCTTATAAATCTGCATTTAAACGTAGTAAATGTACGTTTAATAGCCACCGGGTATGTAATTATGGCTAAGTTTAACTCGATCCTTTCGATATTTAATAAAGAAAGCAGGAAGCTCGTCGTTGCGTCAAGCCCCGCGGGTCAATGGCCTCATCCAGACCAAAATCTTTCAAATATGCACGATCCTGTCGTGAGATTGATACGCCTCGTGGCTGCCTGTTCATTTATTCATTTCTCATTCACAGCTTTATTTTCTCTCGGTCGCCATTCGCTCCTCTCGTTTCATTTTTTCCAATCGAATTCGGTGTCTTTCAAATTATTTACTGCGGGGAGTTTCGGGATTTGGATGATTTGGGTAATTTGGGTAATTTGGGGAATTTTGAGAATTTGCAGAATTCAAGGATTTTTGGAATTTGGGGGATTTGGAGAATTTGGAGAATTTGGAGAATTTGGAGAATTTGGAGAATTTGGAGAATTTGGAGAATTTGAGGAATTTAGGAAATTTGGAGAATTTGGAGAATTTGGAGAATTTGGACAATTTGAGGAATTTAGGAAATTTGGGTAACTTAGGAATTTTGAGGATTTGGGTGATTTGGGGAATTTATGGATTTTTGGGATTTGGGGAATTTAAGAATTTTTGGGATTCGAGAAATTTGAGTAATTTAGGGATTTGTAAGACCTAGAAAATTTAGGGAAGAATTTGTGCATTTTGGAACTCGAGGATGTTGTATCTTTAGGGTTTTAGAGATTTCAGGAACTTAAAAGCTTCTCTACTTTATAATTTAAAAATGTGATGATTTTGATAAATTTAAGAACTTTAAAAACTTCATGCTTTACGAATTTGAACTATCTGAACAACTAGGAGAACTCAGAACCCTAAGAATCTAAATTAAATTTAAATCGCAATGAAGTTTAACGAAACTTAAAAATTTAATTGTTATTCCTCCGTTGTTACAGAATGGAAACGTTTCAAGAAGCCGGCGTTCAGATGCTGAAAGAATTCAGAGCGCTTCTTCAACATTCGCCGCTGCCGCTTCCTGGGACGAGGCTCCTTCAGCTACTTGCTTTGAACATGTTCGCCATCGAGTCTACACAGCTGAAGGGTAAGTCAGATATCTCTCCTACTCCTTGCGAATTGTGTATGTACATACCTATAACATGATCATTCGTAAAAGGAAGGAAAACACTGATATTTCCCTCTCTGCCGATACTTTGGCGATACTTTAGAATTTCCGGTCACGATTTACGGTTATTGTTGCCGGATTATTCGCCGAAGAGATACTGCTGTTACGTATGCAAAGATGGGATCGATTCGTATTTACATTCGCAAAATAGAATATTACTGGTATATGAGGGATGTTGGAGACGTAAAGGGGGTTGAAGATGGGTGGTTTTGGGATTTTGAGAGATTGGGATTTTTGGAGTATTGGGATTTTGGGAGTATTGGGATTTTGGGAGATTGGGATTTGAGAGTGCTGGACCTTGGGAGTATTGGGTTTTTGGGAGATTGGGATTTGAGAGTATTGGGATTTTGGGAGATTGGGATTTTGGGAAATGGGGATTTGGGAGATTTGGGATTTGGGAGATTTGGGATTTGGGAGATTTGGGATTTGGGAGATTTGGGATTTGGGAGATTTGGGATTTGGGAGATTTGGGATTTGGGAGATTTGGGATTTGGGAGATTTGGGATTTGGGAGATTTGGGATTTGGGAGATTTGGGATTTGGGAGATTTGGGATTTGGGAGATTTGGGATTTGGGAGATTTGGGATTTGGGAGATTTGGGATTTGGGAGATTTGGGATTTGGGAGATTTGGGATTTGGGAGATTTGGGATTTGGGAGATTTGGGATTTGGGAGATTTGGGATTTGGGAGATTTGGGATTTGGGAGATTTGGGATTTGGGAGATTTGGGATTTGGGAGATTTGGGATTTGGGAGATTTGGGATTTGGGAGATTTGGGATTTGGGAGATTTGGGATTTGGGAGATTTGGGATTTGGGAGATTTGGGATTTGGGAGATTTGGGATTTGGGAGATTTGGGATTTGGGAGATTTGGGATTTGGGAGAATTTGGGATTTGGGAGATTTGGGATTTGGGAGATTTGGGATTTGGGAGATTTGGGATTTGGGAGATTTGGGATTTGGGAGATTTGGGATTTGGGAGATTTGGGATTTGGGAGATTTGGGATTTGGGAGATTTGGGATTTGGGAGTGTTGGACCTTGGGAGTATTGGGATTTGGGAGAATTGGGCCTTGGGAGTATTGGGATTTAGGAGTGCTGGACCTTGGGAGTATTGGGATTTTGGGAGATTGGAATTTTGGGAGTGTTGGACCTTGAGAGTATTGGGATTTGGGAGAATTGGACCTTGGGAGTATTGGGATTTAGGATTGTTGGACCTCAGTAGTGTCGAACCTTCAAAGTATTGTGATTTTGATATATTGGGACATCGACAGATGAGTATATAAGAATTTTTGATACAACAAGATTTTGTAATATTGAGATATTAGCATAACATCGGTAAAACACCCCCCAGCTAAAAAATTCAAAAACAACCCAACTTATCTAAAATATGAACATCTTTATCTCCATCGACTCACTAAGTCGTCCATTCAAGATTCCTTATAACCCCAAAGATTTTTCACAAAGGTGTCGCACGCGAGACACACCGGCACGCGAGTATAGATCGATAAAATGTCCGCGCAGCCCGCAAAGAACAAGAAGAAGAAGAAAGTTGTTACGACAATGTTGTAACCGGCACTTTAGATCGAATCTCTTTCACGGCCACGGCCGTCTCGTTATTTAACGTTGCTACGAGCGCTGTTGGCCAGCCAAGCTTTATTGTTTCGCGTCGTTCAGTCGGTACTGTGGGCACCGTCGAACGGCCGCAATAAATCAGAATAACGACTACGCCCGCTGCCAAAAGCCATTCGAATTCAATCCAACGTATCGTCCCCGGGGATCTTTTCATTTTCAGACGCGGCGACTCGCAGATACAAACTGCTCGCCGGTCCATGCTCGTACATCAAACCTCTCTTTATCGAATCGAACCGGACCGAACGTTCCTCTTATTGCTCCTTTTCCACTTCCTTTTGTTCCTGCTGTACGATCAATTTTTTTTCTCCGGCGACCTTGTTTTACTCCTTTTTCCATTTGCCGTTTACGGTTCATCGCATTGACGATCGTTTAACTCGCGTTGAGCTTTCAATCTTCGACTTGTCATTATACGGATTAACTGTAATTTCGGAGATGATTGTTCGAAGATTGCTTTACAACGGGATCTTCACGCGGTGGGGCGGAAATTGAGGCGAAGTGTAAATATGATTAGGCGGGTTTGGGCGTTGAAAGGATTTTGGGAGTTTGGGATGATGGGAGATTAGTTTTTGGGAATTTTGGGATATGATTAGGACCTTGGACCTATCAGGAGATTTAGAACGGGTGATAGGTTTGGAGTTAGGGTATATCAGAATTTGAGAATGTGGTCCTAGGAATGTGGTCTTGGAATTTAAGGACTTGGGAGATTAGAACCTTGAAAATATAGGACCTGGAAAATATGGAATCTTGAAAATGTAGGACTTTGGTAAATATAGAATCATGAGAAATTGGGATCTTGGAAGTTAGGGGTCTTGAAGAATGGGGTCGTCGAAATATGGGACCTTGGAAGGTGGACACTGGAAATTTGGAAACGCGAGGGTTTAAGACTTGGGAACTCGGGAGTTCGTGAATTTAGATTGTTAGAAATATGGGACCTTGCATATTTGGAACCTTGCAAATTGGGGACTCTGCAAAATTGGACCTCTGCAAAGTTGGGACCTTGTAGATATAGAATCTTGCAAATTTGGGACCTTGCATATTTGGAACCTTGTGAATGTAGGACCTTGCAAATTGGGGACCCTACAAATTTGGACTTTTGCGAAGTTGGGACCTTGTAGATATAGAATTTTGCAAATTTAGGACCTTGCATATTTGGAACCTTGTGAATGTAGGACCTTGCAAAGTGGGGACCCTGCAAATAGGGGACCCTGCAAATTTGGACCTTTGCAAAGTTGGGACCTTGTAGATATAGAATCTTGCAAATTTGGGACCTTGCACATTTGGATCCTTGTGAATGTAGGACTTTGCAAATTTGGGACCCTGCACATTTGGAACCTTGTGAATGTAGGACTTTGCAAATTTGGGACCTTGCATATTTGGAACCTTGTGAATGTAGGACCTTGCAAATTTGGGACCTTGCATATTTGGAACCTTGTGAATGTAGGACCTTGCAAATTTGGACCTTGCATATTTGGAACCTTGTGAATGTAGGACCTTGCAAAGTGGGGACCCTGCAAATTGAGGACCCTGCAAATTTGGACCTTTGCAAAGTTGGAACCTTGTAGATATAGAATCTTGCAAATTTGGGACCCTGCACATTTGGAACCTTGTGAATGTAGGACTTTGCAAATTTGGGACCCTGCACATTTGGAACCTTGTGAATGTAGGACTTTGCAAATTTGGGACCTTGCATATTTGGAACCTTGTGAATGTAGGACCTTGCAAATTTGGGACCTTGCATATTTGGAACCTTGTGAATGTAGGACCTTGCAAATTTGGGACCTCGTGAGTGTAGGACCTTGCAAATTGGGGACCCTGCAAATTTGGACCTTTGCAAACTTGGCACCTTGTAGATATAGAATCTTGCAAATTTGGGACCCTGCACATTTGGAACCTTGTGAATGTAGGACTTTGCAAATTTGGGACCTTGCATATTTGGAACCTTGTGAATGTAGGACCTTGCAAATTTGGGACCTTGCATATTTGGAACCTTGTGAATGTAGGACCTTGCAAATTTGGGACCTCGTGAGTGTAGGACCTTGCAAATTGGGGACCCTGCAAATTTGGACCTTTGCAAACTTGGCACCTTGTAGATATAGAATCTTGCAAATTTGGGACCCTGCACATTTGGAACCTTGTGAATGTAGGACTTTGCAAATTTGGGACCCTGCACATTTGGAACCTTGTGAATGTAGGACTTTGCAAATTTGGGACCTTGCATATTTGGAACCTTGTGAATGTAGGACCTTGCAAATTTGGGACCTTGCATATTTGGAACCTTGTGAATGTAGGACCTTGCAAATTTGGGACCTCGTGAGTGTAGGACCTTGCAAATTGGGGACCCTGCAAATTTGGACCTTTGCAAACTTGGCACCTTGTAGATATAGAATCTTGCAAATTTGGGACCCTGCACATTTGGAACCTTGTGAATGTAGGACTTTGCAAATTTGGGACCCTGCACATTTGGAACCTTGTGAATGTAGGACTTTGCAAATTTGGGACCTTGCATATTTGGAACCTTGTGAATGTAGGACCTTGCAAATTTGGGACCTTGCATATTTGGAACCTTGTGAATGTAGGACCTTGCAAATTTGGGACCTCGTGAGTGTAGGACCTTGCAAATTGGGGACCCTGCAAATTTGGACCTTTGCAAACTTGGCACCTTGTAGATATAGAATCTTGCAAATTTGGGACCCTGCACATTTGGAACCTTGTGAATGTAGGACTTTGCAAATTTGGGACCTTGCATATTTGGAACCTTGTGAATGTAGGACCTTGCAAATTTGGGACCTTGCATATTTGGAACCTTGTGAATGTAGGACCTTGCAAATTTGGGACCTCGTGAGTGTAGGACCTTGCAAATTGGGGACCCTGCAAATTTGGACCTTTGCAAACTTGGCACCTTGTAGATATAGAATCTTGCAAATTTGGGACCCTGCACATTTGGAACCTTGTGAATGTAGGACTTTGCAAATTTGGGACCCTGCACATTTGGAACCTTGTGAATGTAGGACTTTGCAAATTTGGGACCTTGCATATTTGGAACCTTGTGAATGTAGGACCTTGCAAATTTGGGACCTTGCATATTTGGAACCTTGTGAATGTAGGACCTTGCAAATTTGGGACCTCGTGAGTGTAGGACCTTGCAAATTGGGGACCCTGCAAATTTGGACCTTTGCAAACTTGGCACCTTGTAGATATAGAATCTTGCAAATTTGGGACCCTGCACATTTGGAACCTTGTGAATGTAGGACTTTGCAAATTTGGGACCCTGCACATTTGGAACCTTGTGAATGTAGGACTTTGCAAATTTGGGACCTTGCATATTTGGAACCTTGTGAATGTAGGACCTTGCAAATTTGGGACCTTGCATATTTGGAACCTTGTGAATGTAGGACCTTGCAAATTTGGGACCTCGTGAGTGTAGGACCTTGCAAATTGGGGACCCTGCAAATTTGGACCTTTGCAAACTTGGCACCTTGTAGATATAGAATCTTGCAAATTTGGGACCTTGCATATTTGGAGCTTTATGAAATTTATCAACTTGCAAAGAAACCTTGTGAATTTAAGATCTTGCAGACCTGGAGTCCTGCGAATGAATATTACACCAAATATTAAAAAACTGACATACTAAATCACTAATCATCTGCCATCTCTACCATCTACCCTCTCTTATCCATCACATAAAACGTCCCCAATATATCACCCTTAATAACACTTCCAAAATAATTCTTAAAACCTCATTACCCAACACCACTTTTACCTCTGATGAAGACCTTAACAGTCCCCCTTTAACCGTATTTTTTCGATAATTTACAGCGAACCTTTTCGTCTCGCGTCACATTCTACCCTAATTCAAAGATTATTTACGACTAGAATGTTGGAGGTTGGTTCGCAAAATTTGTAGGAGCAACGTGGGCGTGAAAGTGGTTTGCAATTTCGGTTGGATGTGTTATTCATACCCGTCGAAAACGCGGCGTTCGTAAATTTCCACGTTTACGACTCGATACCCAGAAGAAATTCTTCGCGGTGTAAAAACGATCGTTATAAGAATACGATTCGCGTTGGTCAGTCGAGTGGTCTAGGTTTCCTTTTTTTTATTTCATTTTTACGCGGCTACGTTCCATTTCCTGCTCGAATTTCCCTGGGCAACGTATACTCGATTTACGACCGCAAAGCTTTCCACTTTGATGGAATATTTTTGGAACATTTGCCTTTTAGGTTTGATTTTAGTTCTCGTTCTTTTTTTAGTACGTTTCTTTATGCTTCTACTAATTCGCGTATATTTTTAAATTATGGCGTAGTAAAATGAATAGATGAAAAAATATAATTGAACGTTCACATTGATTCTATCTTCGTAAAAATAAAAATGGGGGAAGATTAATCTTTTGGTCTATGATTTTTTTATAGGTGTGTCGTAACTATTCACTGTTGCAATGTTAAAATAAAAAATGAATGTTGAAACGTTAAGTACATTTTGTATTTAAGTATACTTGATTATGCAAATTATAAATTCCATGCAAGGGTGAACTCCAAGCTCAAACTGAACTGTATGTGCGTCACGAGTGCGTCACTTATCAAATTTTAATTTTTTACAATTAATGTAGACAGTCGAAATATCTGAAAAAATTCTGTGACATGTGCTACCATGTTCCTGATGTCTCACAATTTTTTCAGAATTTTTTTAATGTGCGTCATCAGTGCGTCACTTATTAATTTTCAATTTTTTACAATTAATTTAGACGGTCAAAAAATCTGAAAAAATTCTGTGACATGTGTTACCATGTTCCTGATGTCTCACAATTTTTTCAGAATTTTTGTAACGTGCGTCATGAGTGCGTCACTCATTAATTTTCACTTTTTTACAATTAATGTAGACAGTCGAAATATCTGAAAAAATTCTGTGACATGTGTTACCATGTTCCTGATGTCTCACAATTTTTTCAGAATTTTTGTAACGTGCGTCATCAGTGCGTCACTTATTAATTTTCAATTTTTTACAATTAATTTAGACGGTCAAAAAATCTGAAAAAATTCTGTGACATGTGTTACGATGTTCCTGATGTTTCACAATTTTTTCAGAATTTTTGTAACGTGCGTCATGAGTGCGTCACTTATTAATTTTCAATTTTTTACAATTAATGTAGACAGTCGAAATATCTGAAAAAATTCTGTGACATGTGTTACCATGTTCCTGATGTCTCACAATTTTTTCAGAATTTTTTAATGTGCGTCACGAGTGCGTCACTTATCAATTCTTAATTTTTTTACAAATAATGTAGGCGGTCGAAAAATCTGAACAAATTCTGTGACATGTGTTACCATGTTCTTGATGTCTCACAATTTTTTCAGAATTTTTGTAATGTGCGTCACGAGTGCGTCACTTATCAATTCTTAATTTTTTTACAAATAATGTAGGCGGTCAAAAAATCTGAAAAAATTCTGTGACATGTATTATCGTGTTTCCAATGTCTTGTAATTTTTTCAGAATTTTTAAACATCATGAAATAAGATTTTATTTTGTGCAATGATAAAAGAGTCTGAAGAAAATTCTATGACATGTGCTGCTGTCTTTCCAAAGTCTCCCAATTTTTGCAAAATTTTTGAACATCAAATAAGACAGAAATGTTGGTTACTACCCTACTAGATGAGATAGGGGTTGAAACTCGTGAAATGATTTTTGCTCGATTTGCATTTGATTTGATTCGGCAAATATCGAAAGAAAGCGTGCAACGGGAAAGAAGGAAGAGTAGCAGGTGCAAAAGAGCCGCTCAGACGGTTTAACATCGGAAACAGAGCAGCAAAAGTTGAACCGTTGATGACGCAGAGTGGCATCCTGAGAACAGCGAGTCCTTGACCAGGGTTTTCGCTCTCCTCTCAGGAATTAGTGATAATTATACGAAGCTAGCACCTGCACGCCAGCCGCAAAAAGCCCCGGATCGACCCTGTTGCTTTTGCACGGACTGCGGTGAGTCACGGTACCAGAATGACTGGATCGAAGGAGCATTAACGCTCTAGCTTTACCTGTACTGCGTGTCTACGATCCAAATTGGACGAAATAATGCAGGAAATTGAGAAAAAAAGGTTTCGCCGATTGAAAGGGGCGGGGCTACTTCCATTTTTCTTTGCTCCGACATTTTTTCCCTTTGCTCGCGAAAGAGCCAACTAATTTCCGTTTTCTATTCAACTTCCTGCGGTCGATTCTCGAGGAGCATCTCCCACTTCTTTCGTTCAAGAAAATAAAAGTACTACCAGGGTTTTTATACGAGGGAGATAGGTTGTGGAAACTGGCTAATGTTAGGTGGAGTCGTTGTTTTCTGTCGATTCGAAAGTGGAAGAAAATATGGCTTTGAACATAGTTAAGGGGTGAATCTTCAGGTTGGTGCATTTGAGGAAGGAATGTTTTTTTTATTAAAGTTAATAGTAATACACAGTGTACATATATTGTCAACTTCTTTATTGTCAGCTGTTCTGTCAATAAGCATTATGTGTCTGTTTATAAATATCTATAAGATGTCATGTATCTGACAGATACATTCTGGTACCTTCATGACATTCATCAGAAATGAAGTTCAAGGTGTGTCAAACTTATCCATCATATCGTTATTCTACGTATATTGATTATTGCAAAAAGAAGTTATTATAAAATTAACTTTGATCTTGACTTTCAAGTTCAGGGTCAAACTTGCTCTGTATGTCATATTTGGATGTTACATCTCTTATGTCATATGTGGATGTTACATCTCTTATGTCATATGTGGATGTTACATCTCTTATGTCATATGTGAATGTTACATCTCTTATGTCATATTTGGATGTTACATCTCTTATGTCATATGTGGATGTTATGTCTCTTATGTCACATTTGAATGTTACATCTCTTATGTCATATTTGAGATGTTACGTCTTTTATGTCACATATAAGATTTTACATTTCATATGCCACATATGAGTTGTTGTGTTTCATATGTCACATTTGAATGTTACATCTCTTATGTCATATTTGAGATGTTACGTCTTTTATGTCACATATGAGATGTTACATTTCATATGTCACATATGAGATGTTGTGTTTCATATATCACATATGAGATGTTACGTTTCATATGTCACATTTGAATGTTACATCTCTTATGTCATATTTGAGATGTTACGTCTCTTATGTCACATATGAGATGTTGCATTTCATATGTCACATATGAGATGTTGTGTTTCATATGTCACATATGAGATGTTACGTTTCATATGTCACATTTGAAAGTTACATCTCTTATGTCATATTTGAGATGTTACGTCTTTTATGTCACATATGAGATGTTACATTTCATATGTCACATATGAGATGTTACATTTCATGTGCCACATATGAGATGTTGTGTTTTATATGTCACATATGAAATGTTACGTTTCATATGTCACATTTGAATGTTACATCTCTTATGTCATATTTGAGATGTTACGTCTTTTATGTCACATACGAGATGTTGCATTTCATATGCCACATATGAGATGTTGCGTTTCATATGTTACATATGAGATGTTGCGTTTCATATGTCACATTTGAAAGTTACATCTCTTATGTCATATTTGAGATGTTACGTCTTTTATGTCACATATGAGATGTTACATTTCATATGTCACATACGAGATGTTGTGTTTCATATGTCGCATTTGAAACACCTGATCATATACACATGTTCAGAACGGAAGTTTGAGGTACCAGCACCGACAGCTGTAATTAAATCGTACTTATTATTAACATAACCATGTTTCCTGAAGCTGGAGGCACCATCCTGAAAGTATAGAACAACCTTAGTATGATTACCGTAACCGAACCTTCCCTTCGGCTCCCCAGTTCGATAAACCATCGTTAATATTTTTCTGTCGGTAACATGCACGTAGCTCCTGTACGCTCATTTCTAATCGACATGTCGATCTCTCTCCCGCTAACGAACCAGTTCACTCCGCCTTTCTCGTTGGTTGCTCTCGGTACGCTTTAATTATACCAGCATCGAATGATCGAACTCGTACAAGAGAGAGGATACTTCCTGATCGTTCGTTCGATATGGACGATCGAGAAATCGTCAGTGGCGCGCGACAACGGGACACTTGAAATCCGATTCGTGACGCAGAGCGTTTCATGACCGTCTATCTATGGTAATTGAAATCGTAAATGATGGATTGGTAATGCATCGTTGTGTTTAACGTGTCGGTCATTGTGGTCTATGATTGAACCTGTCGTTAACCAATTAAACACGGAATTAAACACGAAACTTGGTTTCACTGCTAGTACTTTACACTGGTTTGATCGATTCACAAGTTTCAGATTACAAAATTCATTAAAATGGTTTATTGTTGAATTCTGTTTCATTGAGAAATTCAGGAAGGAGTTAATTGTTCGTTGTTCGAAAGGTTATTGTCGTTGGAAAACTTGAAGATTGTTAGAAAATAATGAAACTCATTTAACAGGGAAAATTGCAGAACTAATTACTTTAAGAAATTTAGATTCGAAATTTATTTTTATGATAATGCAAGTAATTTAAGCAAGTAAAAGAGTTCAAGCAATTCGAACAGTTCAAGTAGATACAGTAAGTCAAATAATTTAAGTAATTCAAGTAGCTCAAATACGTCAAGTATTTCAAGTATTTTATGTAGTTCAATTAATTCAATCAATTCAATCAATTCAATCAATTCAATCAATTCAATCAATTCAATCAATTCAATCAATTCAATCAATTCAATCAATTCAATCAATTCAATCAATTCAATCAATTCAATCAATTCAATCAATTCAATCAATTCAATCAATTCAATCAATTCAATCAATTCAATCAATTCAATCAATTCAATCAATTCAATCAATTCAATCAATTCAATCAATTCAATCAATTCAATCAATTCAATCAATTCAATCAATTCAATCAATTCAATCAATTCAATCAATTCAATCAATTCAATCAATTCAATCAATTCAATCAATTCAATCAATTCAATCAATTCAATCAATTCAATCAATTCAATCAATTCAATCAATTCAATCAATTCAATCAATTCAATCAATTCAATCAATTCAATCAATTCAATCAATTCAATCAATTCAATCAATTCAATCAATTCAATCAATTCAATCAATTCAATCAATTCAATCAATTCAATCAATTCAATCAATTCAAGTAATTCAAGTATTTCAATTAATTCAAGTATTTCAATTAATTCAAGTATTTCAAGTATTTTATATAATTCAAGTCGTTCAAGCACTTCAAGTGTTGTTCAAGTAATTCAAGTAATCCGTGTAGTTCAAGTAATTCACGCAATACAGGTAGTTAAGAGAACTGAATTAATCGAAGTAACTAAAGTATTTCAAACATTCAAACATCGGTAAACTTCTGTCTTGAAATTCGAACATTCGGATGCTAAAATAATGAATTTAATCGTGATAATTTAACGAACATGCACTCCCGTACAGATCGCGTACTAGACACCACTGCATCATCAGTAATAAACGCGATCGAATTTTTCGAAGATTTTAATCTCTCGTCGAATAGGATCCGCGCCTTTTATTCTTTTATCACGCATGTTTCGCTTCAGGCTCCATGGCCCCATAGCAGTCGGTAAAAATGAAACGTCTCTTTTCTTCGACCGAAGCGTCGAGTCATCCTTGAGACATCCATCAGATCTACTTTATCCGAGGATGGAATTGAAAGCACTCGACTCGCCGGCGAGTAGTAGCCGAAGATATTGCACGTGTAGCAAGATAATCCACGTCCTGCGCCGGCTACTTGAACGATGAAGAGATTCCTACACGGGAAGGGTAAACGACCTTCCATATAGGCCTCTCGAACCACCGGGTTCGGTTGTTACCAATCAACCAGGGATCTAAGAAATCTCACCGGTAGATTACAGGATAGCCACTTCTGGAATTGTACTTCCCCATCGTTCGATTCGTCTTTCGATTCCGTTCGAAGGAGGTTACCGTTGCGGTTCAAACTCACCCTTTTTTACCACCTGCCCTACTGGCTTATTAGCTGGAATTTATTGGCCCGTTTGCTCCGTACTATCCTTTTCATCGCTCTTCTTTCTTTTCTTAACCCGTCAGCGCTCCCTTAAGATTATACAGTGAGTTCATCGATAAAAACAAGGGTTCACTGCTTTGTGGACGTCCTAATTGCTGTTAAATGGACAAGAACCCTGTATCTAGACTGTAACTATATGTTTAGTTCTAAATGGGTTCCGCGAAAGATTAGCAATTTTAGAGAATTGATAACGTAGTACATTTAGCTTTGACAGTTCGTCGATACGGAGTCGCTAACTGTGTCACTAAGTTAATTATTCTTCGGTTACTCTATGAATATAACTGGATTATGGTAATAATAATTAGAACCCATAAAATTTCTAATTTACTCGGTGAACTGAAAGTTCAGTGACATTATGAAGGTACTTAAAGAAGGGTAACTGTAAATATTAAACTTATGCGAGCAAGTCGGTAATTTGAAATAGCAGATTATGTTACGTTAAAAAATTCATTTCGATGTGTTTAATAATCTCTGGTATCGTAATGATCTGATCTACATAATCATAGATTATGTACGTTATGCTAAATGAAGCAGTTCTTGCGATACTAGTTTGAACAAGAATAAAAAAAAGAATCACAGTTTCGAGCTTCATAAATGTTTTACTATCAGCGTAAAGTACATTAATGATGAAATTGAAAAAATGTACAGTTACCGATAAAATATGAGCATATTAGATCGTTTGTGTTTAGCCAAGGAAGTTTTCATCGGCGGTGATCCGCGCGGAAACCGTTCCCGCGAGCGGTTAATTTGAAATGAAAATGCGATTAGCGCAACCGTCATAAAACTGTCGGCGATATGGAGTGGCAGTTTGCGTTCGTATAAATACGAGGCTCCGCGAAATGTCCCATTCACGTTGTTTCTTTGGTGCCGCTTTAGATCCAGTTCTCCCCACGAGCGATCGTCACGATAACAGTTCGAGATCGATGTCATTCGAGCGACTATCATCGTATTGCCCGAGTTATTCAACCAGATCCTTGTATAAATAGCACTGGTTGCAAGTCTTCTTTTTTATATGAACAGTTTAGGAAAATTATTAGATTTCAATATTTTTATAGTGGAAAGTCGTTAGATTTCCTGATATCTAGATTTACAAATCCCTAGATTCCTAAATTTCTAGATTTCCATTTCTTCAGATTTATTAAGTTCTAGATTATAAAATTCCTAGTTATTCAAATTTCGAGATTTCCAAATACCTAGATGTCCAAATCCCTAGATTGGCAAATTCCTAGGTCCCAAATTCCCTGGATCCCACTTTTCCTAGATTCCAAATTCACTAAATCCCAATTTCCCTAGTTCCCAAATTCTGTTAATCCCAATTTCTCTAGATCCAAAATTCCCTAAATCGCAATTTCTCTAGATCCCAAATTCTCTAAATCCCAATTTCCCTAGATCCCAAATTCTCTAATTCTCAATTTCCCTAGATCCCAATTTCCCTAAATCGCAATTTTCCTAGGTCCCAAATTCGCTAAATCCCAATTTCCTTAGATCCCAATTACCGTAAATCGCAATTTCTCTAGGTCCCAAATTCTCTAATTCTCAATTTCCCTAGATCCCAATTTCCCTAAATCCAATTTCCCCAGATTCCATATTCTTCAAATCCCAATTTCTCTAGATTCCAAATTTCCTAAATCGCAACTTCCTTAGATCCCAAATTCTCTAAATCCCAATTTCCCTAGATCCCAATTACCCTAAATCGCAATTTCTCTCGATCCTAAATTCTCTAATTCTCAATTTCCCTAGATCCCAATTACCCTAAATCGCAATTTCCCTAGATCCCAAATTTTCTAAATCCCAATTTCGCTAAATCCCAATTACTCTAAATCGAAATTTCCCTAGATTGTAAATCCCTGAATCCCAAAATCCCTAGAACCCTAGATCCCTAAAACCCTAGACCCCAAAACTAGATCCCTGCATTCCTAGATTTCCAAATCCCTACATTCTCAAATCCCTATATCCCCAAATCCCCAGATTCCCAAATTCGTAAATTTCGAAATCCCTAGATTCTCAAATTCCTCGACTTCTAAGTCCCTAGATCCTCAAATTAATTTTCTCAAATGCACATCTGTAGATTCCTACATACCCAAATCCCTAGATTCCCAAATCTAGTTAAAACTTTTATATTCGTTCCATATATTGCAATCTTTAACCTTGCAAATTATAACCGGTATAAATTATTATTGGTAAATTACAATTTATATTATAACTTGTAATCTTTAAATTCGAATGATTTATTCAAAATTCGAATAAGATTTGTAATGTTCGAACCGAGAGCGCATAACGAGTCAGTTTGATCAAGGCAAGGCGAGGGGTGAGCCAAGAGAAGGCCACGTTGCAATCGAGTGTACAAAGATTCTCGTTTTCTGAGTCGGTTGGTCGTTTTTACCTGTCCCCTCGCGTTCATGCACCTTACAACTCACCTGCGAGGTAATCGGATCCCCAAAGGTGGCGACCGGCGAGTCGATAAGTTCGCCAGAGGGGGCCGAAATCGTTCGCCGGGTGAAATTCGATCCCCGAAAGATGGAGAAAGGGATTCTTGTCCGATCCAACGACCCTCTTCAGCTTTCGGCGATTTAAGGTGGATGGTGAAGAAGCGACATGGCTCAGAACGATGTCCTCTGTATTTTCTTTATAGAATCAAGGGTTTGCTTCGATCTCTCAGAACGAATTGGGGAAAATAAATGTAAACAATGTTTTGGTTAAACAAATATAAACAGGGTGGTTGAGTAAGGGGCAGAAAGATGAACAGTAAGAGACATAAGAAAAATTGTTTATTTTTTAATAATAGTTTGCTTTGGGACATTCATTGTTTGGTAGAAAAGAGAGTCGAGTGAAGAAGAGTCCTCTGCGAATCAGAAAAATGATTTGCTATTAAAAATTGAAAATTGTCTACATTGCCTGAATATGTAATAGAAGAGAGGGTTGAAGATGGAGAGTCTTGTCACAAGAAAAATTGATTACTATTAAAAATGATCTACACTGGGTTATAAATATGATTATCAAAGTTGATGAGAACGAGTATGAGTCAGAAGAAAAGTCTAATAAAAGTGACCTATATTACCTCTCATAACGACTACATTCTAACTATACTTTCCACTAACAAAATAAAAATGAAAGAAACTCACTAAGAGTTGAAAGGTGTCCCGTAAGATCCACCAGAAAAATATTGCACAAGTTACAGATAAGAATACAAGAAGCTAGATAAGTAACATACGTACAAGTAAACATTCGACTGTAACAGCGAAACAAGAGCTAATCGATGTTTCTCGCAGATTCGACTGTAAGTTTACGTTCGAACCTCGTCTAATTACATCTAACTGTATCGGATATCGAACGAGTATTTGCGATAATACGATAGACACAACCGGCTAATTCCCTCGTCATCTTGTACGTAATTCAGCCGGTCTATCTCGTTATCTTCATCGTACGGTTATCCTTATCCATCGTCGAGGATCGAAGGTCCTTCCCGATTTACCGATAGAAATAACAGAGGATATAGTGGGAAAAGGAGAAGTGGGAAAGAAGCATCTGCAGGAAAGCAGATTCAGTTATTCAATTATTGTTTGGGTACGCTAGATGCGGCGTATCGTTCACGTGGATGGGGATTATTCTTCGTTAGATCTGTACGTTTTAGTGGCTACAAGACGGAAGTCGTAGAAGGCGTTTAGGAGATAATTGAGAGAGAAACGATCAGGTTCTTCGTGTTGGGGTCTCTTCTTCGTTGGGGTTTTTCATTTGTTACGGGCTCGTGTATTCTAACGGATTTTATGTGCGGCTTTTGAGGTAGATACGAAGGTCTTTTTTGAGATTGGAAGATGGGGGGTTGGGAGGTTTTGGGAGATTTGGAAGTTGAGAAGGTGGGACTTGGGTGATGGAGAATTTGGGAGAGTGGGGTTTGAAGAGATTTGGAACTTGAGAGATTGGGACTTGGGTGATTGGATCTTTGGGAGATTTGGAAGCTGAGAGATTGGGAATTTGGGGGATTTGGAAGTTGAGAGATTGGGAATTTGGGAGATTTGGAAGTTGAGAGATTGGGAATTTGGGAGATTTGGAAGTTGAGAGATTGGGAGTTCGAGAGATTTGGAACTTGAGAGATTGGGACTTGGGTGATTGGAATTTTGAGATATTTAGAACTTGGGTGATTGGAAATTTGGGAGATTGGGATTTGAGGAGATTTGGAAGTTGAGAGATTGGGATTTGAGGAGATTTGGAACTTGAGAGATTGGGACTTGGGTGAATGGGGCTTCGGGAGATTTGGAACTTGAGAGATTGGGACTTGGGTGATTGGAATTTTGAGATATTTAGAACTTGGGTGATTGGAAATTTGGGAGATTGGGATTTGAGGAGATTTGGAAGTTGAGAGATTGGGATTTGAGGAGATTTGGAACTTGAGAGATTGGGACTTGGGTGAATGGGGCTTCGGGAGATTTGGAACTTGAGAGATTGGGACTTGGGTGATTGGAATTTTGAGATATTTGGAACTTGGGTGATTGGAAATTTGAGAGATTGGGATTTGAGGAGATTTGGAACTTAAGAGATTGGGACTTGGGTGATTGGAATTTTGAGATATTTGGAACTTGGGTGATTGGAAATTTGAGAGATTGGGATTTGAGGAGATTTGGAACTTGAGAGATTGGGACTTGGGTGATTGGGGCTTCGAGAGATTTGGAACTTGAGAGATTGGGACTTGGGTGATTGGAATTTTGAGATATTTGGAACTTGGGTGATTGGAAATTTGGGAGATTGGGATTTGAGGAGATTTGGAACTTGAGAGATTGGGACTTGGGTGATTGGAACTTTGAAATATTTGGAACTTGGGTACTTGGATATTTAGGAGATTAGGATTTGAGAAGATTTGGAACTTGAAATTGTAGGCATTTATTGTTTTAATATTATTTGTAAGACCCGTTATATGTTTATTATAATTCTCTGAAGTGTGAATGGAGTGAATGAAGGTGTTGCAAGTGGAGACGAATGATCGTTGGAAATGTATGAATGCCGTTAATGTTCAATTGATTTGTTACCAGTCCTTTGCCATCCTTGAATTGTAAAAGACGTGTTTAAAAAATTAAATAAAATATTTTAAAAAATTGTCCCATTAAATAAATGTTTAAAGTAGTAAAGTAGTTGGAAGTGCTATAAAATATTGGAACTTGAGACATTGAGACTTCGAAACCTATAAACCAAAAATTACCAAAAATTACAAATAAATAAATAAAAAGTAAAAGTATGAAATAATTTAAAGAAGAAGCTTGTCGAGAATTCTGTAAGAAACATGTGCGACAGAGTTAGGTCTGCCGCAGTGAAATTCGCAAATTACGCGTCTCGAATCACTTACTCGCCGCGAAAGGCGCGTATTAAAGCGGCGACGATCCCTCCTTGTGCCGCGGTAAATGCTCGCGTGTGGGGTACCCGTTGTACCGCCGGCCAATGAACAATCATATAACGCCGAGGCTAATGTCCCTAATGTCTATAATCTCGGATCATCTGCATCCAGGTACCAGTCTTGTACCTGTGCACGTTCTTTTCCACGTACATACTCGTCGTCGGATGTTCTTCGACGTCTCGTAACTGCAGGTACACTCGGCTGCAACGTTAACTTTGCAGAACAGGGACACATATGTAGACTTTTACATCCCGCTGCTAGAATTTTCATGGTTCCTGAATTTTTTCATGTTGCGATTTTCAAGGTTTTAATAATAGAATGTTATTTAGTTTTTATTTATGCGTATTATGGAATGAGATCTGAAGATGGTTACCAGGTTCTTAGATTTCCAAATCCTTCTAATTTATGATGGATCTTCTAATTTATAATGTTATAATGCTAAATTGTTGTATGTTCAAATTCCTGGATCACCGAATTCTTAAATCCCCTACATTTCTAAATTTTTTGAGTCTTAAATTACTTTATTGATAAATGTCTATTGATCCTCAAATCCCTATATCCTCAAATTCTTACATCAAGAAAAATCTACATCCCCAAGTTTCTACATGTGCAAATCTCTACATTTCCAAATTACTAGGGATTCCTAATTCTTACGACCCCAAATTCCTACGTCCTCAAATTTCTACATACTCCAATTTCTACCACCCCAAATTTCTACGTCCCCGAATTACTAGGCATCCCTAATTTCTACGTCCCCAAATTCCTACGTTTCCAAATTTCTACCTCCCCAAATTTCCACCTTTCCAAATTTCTACGTCGCCAAAATTCCACCTCCCCAAATTTTTGCGTCTCCAAATTAATCTGCATCCCCAATTCTCACGTCCTCAAATTCCTACGTCCCCAAATTCCTACGTCCCCAAATTTCTACGACCCCCAATTTCCACCTTTCCAAATTTCTACGTCCCCAAAATTCCACCTCCCCAAATTTCTGCGTCTCCAAATTACTCTGCATCCCCAATTCTCACGTCCTCAAATTCCTACGTCCCCAAATTTCTACGTCTCCCAATTTCTACCTCCCCAAATTTCCATCTTTCCAAATTTCTACGTCGCCAAAATTCCACTTCCCCAAATTTCTACGTCTCTGAATTACTCTGCATCCCCAATTCTCACGTCCTCAAATTTCTACGTCCCTTAATTTCTACGTCCTCCAATTTCTATGTCTCTCAATTTCTACCTCCCCAGATTTCCATCTTTCCAAATTTCTATGTCGCCAAAATTCCACCTCCCCAAGTTTCTACGTCCCCGAATTACTACACACCCCCAATTCCAACGTCCCCAAATTCTTACATCCTCAAATTCCTACGTCCCCAAATTCCTACGTCCCCAAATTTCTACCTCCCCAAGTTCCTACGTCCCCGAATTACTACACACCCCCAATTCCTACGTCCCCAAATTCTTACATCCTCAAATCCCTATATCCCCATCCCTAGACCTGTAAATCCCAACATCCACAAATTTACCATCAATCCTCCGAATTCCCAAAAATCCATAAATCCCTAAATACCAAAGTGACCAACTCCTCAAATTTCCAAAACCCTCCGTCGATATTTTCCCTAGAGAAGAAGGTATCTTTGCCACCGACTGTACCCATCTTTCTCGTTCTCTGAAGTACGAGCCGCAGTTTCGCGGCTAACCGCACGCACCATTATTAAATTGCCTCATTGTTTTTACCTTTGTTTCCCTACGTTCGCTCCCGTTTTTATCGGCCATCTGCCAGCGATCGTTTATCTCCTCTCTCGATTCAGTTTCCTCGATTAAGCTGTTCGTCGAAGCTTCAAATCCTGATGAATACTCAATTATCGTCACCCGGTATTGATTCTCCAGCTGCTTTTACTTTCTAACGAATTTATTGTTCTATTTCCCCTTTTCTTTAATTATCTCTGCTTTCGGTACATCATTTTATATATCTAGAAGCGTATATTTACGGTTTTATAAAATGCGCGGTTCAGAACGTGTGTACTTGTTATTTTGTTCTTGCGTGGTTTAATTATTGGTACTGCAAATCGAATTGGAGGCTGATTGCCTGTATGTTGCAACTGGTATACTAGTTGCAATATTTTTGTATTTTTCTGAGGCAACCAGTTGCAATAATTTTGTGTTGCAACTGGATGCTGCTCTATGTATCAGGTTAATGAGTAGGTGTTGCTGACGTGAGTAACAACTTCATTTATACATTAGCCTTTTTTTGTAGAGTATCTGCGTATGTTATAATTGCGAGACTGGATTTGTTTGAAACCTTCGTACACGTTGTTAGCGTTCTAGGATTATTTTTAGGATTCTTATATTCACCATACTTTATTAACACTAGATTGCCTAAGGCAGTCATTTTGACTGCTTTTCAATTTGAATTATAAAAACAATTGTGTATAGAATGACACAGCTTCTTAGAATTTTGTGACTGTTTGTACAACATATAAATGCGTTTATTAATAATTGTAGTTACCTCCCCCCTCCTTCATTTCCGGTATATATATATGTGTTATACCTATATTGCCCCAAAGCAGTCAAAATGAATCAAAGTTTCAGTCTTTCTAGTGTTAATATATATTTTTTGAGGAATATCGAGGTTTGCGAGTTTAGGAAATTTTAAATTTGGCGCTTTGGAGTGGTTCTGAACACGTGACCTTCACGCAACAACTCATAAGTACCTTTAACGATAACCACAAGAATATAACACAAACCATCAATTGAAGTTGAAACAAACTTATAGAAAATTATTTATAGATAACATTATAGATAATAAATATAATTATAGCTAATATAATATTATTTATACATGTTAAATAATCAGAATTATGGAAAATAAAAAAACTAATAATAGACTTTTGAACACGCACAAATTATTTAATAAAGAACACGAACAACAAACATTTTAACTTAAAGATTAACCATTTAAACAGGGATTACGTTTTCTTCAAATCAAACATATCACGAACGCTTACATTTTTATAACAAGACGGAAGTGCAATATTCAATTATTTTGTTTCTAATATTCAATTATTCTGTTTCTAACATCGTACATCATTTCTAATAGTGTAAGATGTCGCTATAAGCTAAATTTATTAATAATTTAACAATATATAATAAATACAGATAAACAATTATATTTGCATTTTTTTTCTTAAACGTTTCACTACGAAGTATTTCGAGATATGTCAAATTTGATGCAGTTATATGTTCACCTAAAAAATGCATCTTGGTTTACGCAAGTTTGTAAGAATATAAAGTGATCAACTGATGGATTGACACCGGTACACGAAGTGGTAAAACAAGACAAGTAGAAGCGAAGAGGAATGTCAAGTTGGCAAAATTTTTCTCGGAATTTTCGGTTTCTCGTATATCTCGAAAAGATTCAACCTGCGTGTTTTATATGCTATCCGAAAACGTAACGTAAGCCGAGATGGACGGGTTGGGCTTCGAAAAACCTGCACAATTTATCCGTCTCACGTATCTGGCTTCGAAAAGTATCGGAAACTCGTCGTGTATCGCCTCGGGCCACGGTTCGTGCGCCTCGTTTTTCGCCGCGACCCGAAACTCGCAGCGTTTTAGCACGGTGGTCGATCGCGATACAAGATGCATCTTGAAATTGGCCGACTCCTTTGGCTTAGGCATGAAAATTTCCGGCTGGAAAAAGAAAGAAGGGAAAAAAGTGTCCCGGCGTATGCCGCTCACGCTCGAATCCGAAGTTATATTACCGATAGGGAACGCCGGGGTCGTTTCTGAGAAACTAGCGGAGCTCGGGACTCGTTGGCATAAATTATCGAAAAGTACAGCCCTCGAAAATCCGGTGTTCGTGTGCGTTTACTCGACACGAAATTGCCTCTCTAAAACACGAGAATTATTGCCCTTCTGCTTTCGCTGCTCCGTAGTTACTTTCGCGCGTGCTCCCACACGGGATCATCCTCGAACCTTTCGCTGGAATGTCCTAACACTCGCTGCCAACAGGCGCAATTTCGTTTCACGACATTTGCTCGTGGAGAGCCATCTTGGAACGATAGTTTTCTGCTCTGGTTGCTTCTCGGTCTTGCAGGTTTGGAGTTGCAATTATTTTTAGTTGTAAGATAGGTCTCGTATTTGTCGTGTCTTTGGAAGGTATTCTTTAAGGTGTTCTTCAAGGTTTCACTGATCTAAGGATGTAGGGACGTGGGCATATGGGCGATCTAGGGATTTCGAGGTTTGAAGATGTGGAGCTCTATGGATTTATGAATACAGTTATTTGTGAAGTATGAGGACATGTGAGGATGTCGATATGTAGGTATGTGGAGATGTAGGGATGTCGGGACTGTAGAACTGTAGGAATGTGGGAATTGGGGAATGTGAGAATTTGGAAATTTGAGGATTTGGGAGCTTGAAAATTTGGGGATTAGAGAATCTGGAGTGTGAGAAATTTGGGAGCTTGGAAATTGGGGGATTTGAGAATTTGGGGGTGTGGGAATTGGGAAATGTGGAAATTAGGGAATATGGGAGTTGGGAACTGTGGGAATTGGGGAATATGGGAGTTGGGAAGTGTGGGAATTAGGGAATGTGGGAATTGGGAAGTGTGGGAATTGGGGAATGAGGGAATTGGGGAATATGGGAGTTGGAAAGTGTGGGAATTGGTGAATGTGGAATTGGTAAAGGTGGAATTGGGGAATGTGGGAATTAGGGAATGTGGAATTGGGGAATGTGGGAACTGGTGAATGTGGAATTTGGGGAATGTGGAATTTGGGGAATGCTGGAATTGGAAAATGTTGGGATTGGGGAATGTTGGAATTGGAGAATGTTGGAATTGGAAAATGTTGGAATTTGGGGAATGTTGGAATTGGAAAATATTGGAATTGGAGATTATTGGGATTGGGGAATGTAGAAACTTAGGAACGTAGAAATTTGGAAATTAGGGAATTTAAGAATATAGACCCCTACCTAAAAATTTATCAGTATAACAAAAAAATATAGAAATCCAAAACTCGACAAATAATACTATAACAAAAAAGAACGAAGTATAACCAAACAAAATTCTCATTCCTCCAATATGAAGTAATTCATAAAAGATTATTTTAATCCATTATACATGTCAGAACCGAAGAGAGAAAACACGTTGATCATATTCCAGTTGCAGTGTTATTTATTCGAAAAGTGTCAGCCCTCGTTGTTGATCCATGGACTGACCCGCTCGCATGATCGCGGTACAGTGACCTTTGAACTTTGCATCCGCCCAGACACGGCTACATCCGAATATTATCACGTCATTAGGACGGATGCGAATCCTGCTGGATCACCGTACATTAAATTAATCCAGTCTGTCCCTCGGCCCGGCAGCCATTATTCGCCTTTGGACCTAACGTCTGCGTTATGCTGAATATAATGCATGGGGATCGTAGTCTCGCTCGCCATTAACTTTATTAAATTTCTTGTTTGCTCCTCCTGTTGTTTTATCGGTATTCTCTATACCGTTCATTGTTCCAGTCGTTTCGATTAAATATTATGGCGAATGGCACCCGATTCCCTGATATAAGAATTAAACAGGCAGTTTAACACATCACGTAGTTTAATATGTTTGTATCTCTTCGCGTAAACAGGATGTAGACTCGTAATGAGAACAATTTCTCACATGAGAAAGCGCAGGAAGCAATTACCCGTCTTATTTCAGTTTACTTCTCGACAAAACACATATTTTTTGTGCTTGATCAATGAATCATGATACACTTAAATGAACGCTACTAACAGCAGTATAATATCACTGGTAAGATTAATCTGAAGAGGCTATGAATTTCCCCTCGTTCCGTATCGATACATAAAGTGACGAGTTTAATGTACCTCACCGAAACAGGAAGATACAATCGAAACAAATGAAGATAAAATCACTTTCGGTTTATCCAGAAAAAGAGAAACGTATCTTTCGTAACTGGCAAGATATATAAAAACGATCTGAATAATCGAGTGATTAAACATAATGCATTATTGAATGAAATGAAAGGGTAGCGATAGGAAGAGCGATTTAACGATCACCCGTTAGATCCGAAGAGTATCGATCGGTTTTTTTCGGTCTGTTTTTGTATCGAGAAAGTAGAATTCGAAGCAGGTGGAAAGGCAAAAAACGGAGATACATAAGATTCTTTTTCTGTCGTTCTTTGAACATCGACACGCACACTCCGGGCACAGTGATCGACCTGGCGTCATCTTCTCCTTCGTGGAGAGAATTTATAAAAGAAACTGGAATCGGTTTTTAGCAGCCCTGTCAAGGCTGACATCTTCTCGGAATCGGTGGCTGTCGGGAGCAAAAATTCCCTGAACAAATGTGACAGCCTCGATGCCTTTGGGACTCGTCAACGGGACAACCTTCTCTTCCTGTCTTTATGGTTACAATTTAATTACTGTAAAAAACTGCGCGTGAGTTGCTTGGTAAATAGATGCTCAATTTACAATTCTGCAATTGCAACCATTTACCATTGTTACTGGAATATTTAATAATAATATTTTAAATTAAAAAATGAGTACGAAAATTTAGAATGTTCAGTAACTAAACCCATTTCATCAACAAAACTCGAAAACCTTCAGACACCTCTTTAAACAATGATTACTCAAAGCAAGAAGGGATGCATACGACACGGTCACAGTATAGTAGCTAAGCTGCACTGAAGATTACATAATCCACTCGCCGTGTACACAGCGTCGTAGCTGATGCACCGACATCCGTCATTTTCCCACCTGGTCCGGGTTAGGTCTGTGTCTCTTCCCACAAAGCAGCAGTCGTAGCTACCCACACGAGATCTCGTAGTTACGCAGCTTGGTTCGTCTCTGTGTTATCGTACCGCGCGTCTCTGGGGATGGATGAGGGACTCTATCTTCGGCACGAAACCAGTTACGGCTTGACGAGCTGTGTGTTTCGCCTAATGCATCACGATCTTATCGTCCTATTAATAATAAACCGCGAACGGCGTTGCTTCACATATTCCAGCAGACGTCACTTATTGCCCTAACACCTTCGCGATTGCGTATTCTGTGGAGTGGCGATGGTCAGTCTGTGGGAAGTAATTGTTTTCTTGCAATTTCTGTTTTGGGAATTTTTAGTACTGGGATCTTTGGTTCTCAGGTTTTGGATTTTAGGATTTTTGGGTTTCGGGTTTTTGGGTTTATGGTTTTTGGGTTTCGGGTTTTTGGAGTTTCGGGTTCTGGGTTTCAGGTTTTTGGGTTTCGGGTTTTTAGAGTTTCGGGTTCTGGGTTTCAGGTTTTTGGGTTTCGGGTTTCGGGTTTTTGGGTTTCGGGTTTCGAGTTTTTGGAGTTTTGGGTTTTTGGAGTTTCGGGTTTTTGGAGTTTCGGGTTCTGGGTTTCAGGTTTTTGTGTTTCGGGTTTCGAATTTTTGGGTTTCGGGTTTCGGATTTTTGGGTTTCGGGTTTCAGGTTTTTGGGTTTCGGGTTTCAGGATTTTGGGTTTCGGGTTTTTGGGTTTCGGGTTTTTGGATTTCGGGTTTTTGGAGTTTCGGGTTCTGGGTTCTGGGTTGTGGGGTTTTGAACATATAGGGTTTCTGGAACATTAGAATTTTGGAGCATCAAAACGTGAGTAGTTACAGTGTTTGATTAAGAAATTTGTTCATTTGCATAGTGATATATATTTAGACATTGCAATATTAAGACATTTGTATATAAAGCCTGAACTTGAATCCCTAGAAATTATATGACAAACTTGATCGTCATCTAATAATCAATATAGCATCCTAAAATTGTACATACCAATAAACATTTCATACTTAACAGTTTTATCACATAGAAGAGTGCGCACTTAACACAGTATCAAATCTCTTAAATATCAAACTAAAAGTTTTCAGAGGATGTCATATCCTGATTACCTTCATTTTACAGTAAACCCCTTCTAACTTGTAACTCCTCTACTTAACCCAAATCTCCCCGAAATCAAGACCGTCGATGCCGAAAACGCTTCCGATATCGCCGAACTCGCCCGAACAGTTTCGAATCAACAAACCGTTTCTGCGCCCGTGATTATTTGCTCCTCGAGCGTGCTCGAGAGTCAATAATCTCGATACGAGGGAACTCGAGTCAGGCCTCTTGGAATTATTCTTCAAACACGCGGGGCCCGGGGCGGTGTATGCTCAGCAGCAATATTTGCAGCCCCGAAACTTCGAAGGCCTGGTTGAATATTCGTAACGAGCCGGAGCGGGTGGGTCGTTTTTTGCCAGAAGAACAATTAAATCTGAACCTTTGTTCGTCCAACAAACTGCGGACCGGAATGACGAGTAATTGTCAGTCATCGCGGTACTTCCAGCTCGAAGAAGTTCCGAGGGAAAAAAGGAGGGAATCTGGCGGTTCTCGACTCGTTTTAATAACCGCTGATGATAGCTTTTATTAGGAGGTACAGTCAATACTAAATATTTATTTAAAGAAAGTATGATAGTTAATAGGAAGACAAATAATAGGAAGACAGATAATAGGAAGGTCCTTTGAGAATTTAGGGAATTTGTGTATAGGAAGAAATTCATAGGAAGAAATTCGAGTAGGAAATTTTGAAGTATGGGTGTTTTGAAATATGGGTAATGGAGGAGGTTAGTACTCTACAAGTATGGAAATTTTGTGAGCTGGAATTTTAGAAATTTTCTTTATTGAGATATTTATAGATTACAAAATTTGAAACTTGTGAATTTGAAAATTTGTGAAATATAGGAATCTGGAGATCCATAGTCTTGGACCTGAAAATTTTCAAGTTTGGCGCGTAGGTAATTCGATGCGTGATAATTTGACGCGTAGTAATTCGGCGCGTGGTAATTCTACGCGTGATAATTCCACGCGTGATAATTCTGCGCGCGGTAATTCCACGCGTGGTAATTCGATGAGTAGATAATTCCACGCGTGGTAGTTTGGCGCGCAGGTAATTCGACGCGTAGGTAATTCGATGCGTGATAATTTGACGCGTAGTAATTCCACGCGTGGTAATTCTACGCGTGATAATTCCACGCGTGGTAATTCTACGCGCGGTAATTCCACGCGTGGTAATTCGATGAGTAGATAATTCCACGCGTGGTAGTTTGGCGCGCAGGTAATTCGACGCGTAGGTAATTCGATGCGTGATAATTTGACGCGTAGTAATTCGGCGCGTGATAATTCCACGCGTGGTAATTCCGCGCGTGGTAATTCGGCGCGTGGTAATTCGATGAGTAGATAATTCCACGCGTGGTAGTTTGGCGCGTAGGTAATTCGATGCGTGATAATTCTATGCGCGATAATTCCACGCGTGGTAATTCAATGCGTAGATAATTCCACGCGTGGTAATTCCGCGCGCGGTAATTCCACGCGTGATAATTCGATGAGTAGATAATTCCACGCGTGGTAGTTTGGCGCGCAAATAATTCGACGCGTAGGTAATTCTACGCGTGATAATTTGACGCGTAGTAATTCAGCGCGTGGTAATTCGATGCGTGATAATTTTTACGCGTGGTAATTCGGCGCGTGGTAATTCTACGCGTGTTAATTCTACGCGCGGTATTCCATATCTTGAAATTTTCAAGTTTCCCTATTTTAAAATTGTCAACTTTCCCTATTTTGAAATTTTCACCCCTCCACATTTAAAATCTTGAACTCCCAAAAATCGATCAAACACAAAATTTTGAGAATAAAGAAAATTATCAAATTTCTTCCCATGTTTTTGTTCGACCAAAGTCGATATTACAGTCGAGTGTACAGTTGTTGCGTACTCTCCTTGCCATTCCACGCGTGCAACAGTCATTAGAACATCTCGTTCTGGCTCGTGTTACGATTCGTTTATGAACGGACGAGTTAATTCGCATCGTACAACGCTGCGTAAAAAGGCGCGGTTCATGTTTGCTCCGAGACCGATCGTTTGGGATGTTTGCCAAGGAGACTCGTAAAAACCAGGCAAATCTTTTTCCGGGTGATGTTACGGCTGAACATGGTTAGGTCAACATGTGTGAATTTTTTCGAGCTTGTTACAATCTTTTTGTGGAGAACCATCTTCCGCTTCCGTTGTTTTATTCTTTTCTTAAATCATATTTTTTATCATACAACACTTGTTTTTGTGTAATCACTAGGTTGTAAAAATGTATTCTTATGTATGTTAATTAAAATATTTCGAAATGTATATTTGTTACATTTTTCTTTAATGTTACATGTTTTGACTGACTTCATAGAACTGTTCAATGTTAATATCTGATGTGTTAACAGACTCTTTGTAATATTTAATGAGAATAAATATCATATAACGAATACATTAGTCTCTCAATTTGCAAATATACTTAAAATACACTTAAATATAAATAGACTGAAATAAAGGTTAAGTAAAATAATAGGTACACATCACTACTTATTTATGTCTGACTTATACGAGGACATTCTACTTAAACTTCAGATGCTCCGTTAAAGAGCGGGTCACAACTGAATGGGCCGTTACAGAGCGCGTCACTACCGGACCGTTAGAGGGCGGTCCATTACAGAGCGGATCATAAGCGAGTAGGTCGTTAACTGTCCATTAGCGAACTGCCATAACAGAGCGAACCATTAATAAACATATGATTACCAAACTGTTTAAAATATGCGAAAAATCATTCCGTATATTTTTAACTAATTTTTTAAGTACTCTATTGAACCTTCAATCAAAGATGACAAAGCAAGCTATTCTTTTTTACTGTGCGAAGAAGATGTAAAACAAGCCTTACTATTCTTTCACACACATGGTGCGTCTTATAATAAAAATTAGCAACAATCAAAACATCAAGTAACAAGTAACCACACGAAGTAACCAAAACATCGCTGTGTATTTATATTAATCCAGATTTAATTTACCACAACCCCTAATTTTCTCATAAATTAAAAACCACATAGACACCGTGTATAAACACCCGCAACGCTTCGAGCTGAAACAGTTGCAGCTCCGTGTAACCTCGTCGCAAAATACCAAATTGCTCGTTTTTGGTTTCTACTCGAACAGCAGTGATTCGGAGGGAGTGTAGAGGCACGTTAATGGTCTCAAATCGATACTCGATCTTGTATCCAGTGGCGAGTGCCGCTAAATGCCTTCTCGCGGTAGTCTCGAATTAAGCGCGTTTTATACGCTGGTTTATCGCGCCGCGCTAATTTAACGTTGTCACACAAATGAAGGCTTATACAGAGGCGCAACTGTTGCACTCTCGAGCACCTTCCGGGCTGCCTACAAGCGTACACGTATACCAGAGACAAGCTCGCGTGGATCATTAGCCGCGCATAAATTGATTCCACGCTCTATGATCCTCGTGTTCTCCAACTGCTTCCTTCTTTGTAACCTGATTATTGCCCACTTATCGCGGCTATTAATTATTCGATATAAAGTGTTACATGTTTGCCACCTGGATTCGCGTCTGGTTCGTGCCCAACTGGTGTAACATTCACGACATCTCCGTTCGTTTTCTTTACTTTTTATGCGCTCGAACCGCTGTTATCGAATTCTACGGGATTTCTAATTAACTGCAATGTTGCTGAGTTATTGGACTTTGTTGATTAGATTGCGCGTTCGGGAATTTTCTGGTTGCTGTACTTTCATGTTTTTTAACCGGGTTAATTCTCAGGCTTTTTGTATATTTTTTGTTTTATAAATTTATGATGTGTACTTACAAATTTTTTATATTCTCAAGATGGCAAGTTTGAAAAACAGGGTTAAGAATTGACTGATTCTCAAGTTTATAAATTCTTAGATTTATGAATTTTCATATTTTTAACATTGCAGTTCCAAGTCCTTAAACCTTAACCCTGGTAGGATTCATGGTTATATGTAGAACAGTATGGATTTATTTGCAAGATACTTGTTTCAGTTTGCTGTGTTTGAGGTACTTTCAAGTCCACATGCTCATATCATTTGGAAATTTTATGATTTGGACCACATTTAAAAACGTCATTTGGAAGTTTGATCTGACAAACCATATAAAAGTTCAATAATCTACTATTGCAAACGAACGTTACAAGTATCAAATTTTCAACCCAAGACCCTAACTCCACAAGTACCTGCCACGACCAAACTGCTGTCTCACCCAAACTCAAAACCCACCAAAATCGCGTCAGAACGCATACCACGTCTACTCGATCCTCAACACCGATAGCATCATTTCGAAACCCCGATTTCTGGCTACCTCATCTCTGTCCGGCTACCACTTGCTTTCAGCGAGTTCGCAAGAAAAAGCTGGCTGGTTATATCCATGGGCCCTAAGGTACACGAAGCTACTCTGCATGGCTACATAAATTTGCTGGCACGTCAGGACGTGTTAGCATTATTACGTGTGTCGAGGGAATACCGATCCGACACTTTTTTTCTCCCCGTGGTTGCAACGAGGACCGGGTGTGCGTGAAGTGTGGCCGATCGTGTCCGCGCTACGTGCACATCCGCGAGCATGTGCGCGGGCATACTCGAACGCCCGTTGGCGACCCACCAACCACCGAACGTGCGTTGACGCGAACCACTCGTGGCCAGATGGTAGCTGGATCGCGTTACAGAAATTGCCAATTACCTATAACATGCAATTTCTGCCTGCCCGCTCGATCTGCTATCGTATTAATCCACGGACCCGTTACCATCTTCCATCTCGCCATCTTCTATAGTGTGTGATATGAACAACGAACTGGGGAGCTTGTAACGTACTCGAGCTTTTATTACCTAAGCTCGAGTTTCTTGGGACGTAGGAATGTATCGAGATAGTTCAGATTGGGTTGGCGCTTGTTATGGGGCTTTGTGAGGGCTTGCTAGGGTGGGCAGGAATTTGGGGATGGGGGACTTTGAGAGGGTGGAAATTTGGGGTATGGGAATTCGGATATGGGAGATTTTAGGAGTTTGAAAATTTGAGAAGTTGAGAGGTTGGGGGTGTGAGAATTTGGGGAGTTGAGAGTTTGGGGACGTGAGAATTTGGGGATTTGAGAATTTGGGGACGTGAGAGTTTGGGGACGTGAGAATTTGGGGATGGGGGACTTTGAGAGGGTGGAAATTTGGGGTATGGGAATTCGGATATGGGAGACTTTAGGGGTTTGAAAATTTGAGAAGTTGAGAGGTTGGGGAGTTGAGAGTTTGGGGACGTGAGAATTTAGGGATTTGAGAATTTGGGGACGTGAGAGTTTGGGGACGTGAGAAGTTGGGGATGGGGGACTTTGAGAGAGTGGAAATTTGGGGTGTGGGAATTCGAATATGGGAGATTTTAGGGGTTTGAAAATTTGAGAAGTTGAGAGGTTGGGGGTGTGAGAATTTGGGGGGTTGAGAGTTTGGGGACGTGAGAATTTGGGGATGGGGGACTTTGAGAGGGTGGAAATTTGGGGTATGGGAATTCGGATATGGGAGACTTCAGAGGTTTGAAAATTTGAGAAGTTGAGAGGTTGGGGGTGTGAGAATTTGGGGAGTTGAGAGTTTGGGGACGTGAGAATTTTGAGGATTTGAGAGTTTGGGGATGTGAGAAGTTGGGGATTTGAGAGTGAAACTAAATAATAATTTAAGTAGAATCATGTGAAAAGTATGTATCCAGCAAAACTATCAGAGTTAATATTTGCGAAAGGATGTCTCCCGATTTATTCGTTCGTGGCGATAGTCTGGCGATAAATAAAGCGGGCGAACAGTCCTCCATTCTTTCCGGCCATCTAAGGAAAGGCAGTGATTTTTCAGAGAACGTCGATTTATGTACGGCCGTTGGTAGTCGCGTAATCGTCGTGCAATTGGCGTAGCATAGGGAGGACACGTCGGCGCATCCCGATGCACCGGCTTAATGCACCGATATAAATGCGCGTCCGGTATCTGGTTCTCCGCTCTCTGTCTCGAGCGTCGCGTAATTTAACGTTTCTCCTGGCCGTCCCCTCGCCGATATCGCAATCCCAGGAAACTCTCTAGGCGGCCTTAATGAACGGCTTTTGCTCCATTTCCGGTTAAGGCGCTCACTGTGCTGTCTGCCAGCGAGAAAAATTCAACGGGTACGGCGACGGTCCTCCGGCCACATAGGTGTCCACTTCACGATCATATTCAGCCTTGATGGATCTGTTATTTTCGTTTTAATTTTCATTCGCTTCGCTGCTATTTTCATTCACTGAAATATAGGGATTTGGAGATAGGAGAATATAGGATCGTAGCAATTTATGGACATGGGACCTACGGAAATTAGGGTCTAGGGATATTGGAATTGAGATAATTCCAATTCGCGATAATTGGATCTAGGGATATTTCACTCTAAAAATATTGGGATCTACGGATATTGGAATTGAGATAATTCCAATTCGCGATAATTGGATCTAGGGATATTTCACTCTAAAAATATTGGGATCTAGGGATATTTCAGTATAAGGTTATTGGGATCTAGGGATATTTCACTCTAAAAATATTGGGATCTAGGGATATTTCAGTATAAGGTTATTGGGATCTAGGGATATTTCACTCTAAGAATATTGGGATCTAGAGATATTTCAATCTAAGAATATTGGGATCTAGGGATATTTCACTCTAAGAATATTGGGATCCAGGGATATTTCAATCTAAGAATATTGGCATCTAGGTATATTTCACTCTAAGAATATTGGGATCTAGGGATATTTCAAACTAAAAACATAGGTTCCTAGGGATATTTCAATCTAAGAATATTAGGATGTAGGGATATTTGGAGTCAGAGATATTGCGACTTAGGAATACTGGAACATAGAGATATTGAGATCCAAGATCTAGGGATATTAGATACTAGGCATATAGAGATCAAGGGAATTCCGATCTAGGGAAGTGAGAAAAATTTAGATCACGAAATGTTGGAATCTAGAAATATTATGTCTTACAGATTTCGAAATCTAGTGACATTAGTACATTACAAATATAAATATCCATGTCCCTAGGGATTTAGATATAAGATTCCAGGTGGTCATAAATATAGCGATATAAATCTCAGCGAACAGATTTCCAGAATAAAAGTGAAACCTTCGAGTTCCATAAATCTAATCGAACACCGATCTTGATAAGAAGTTAATTGGAAAGGTAATCAAAAATTATCCCAACACGAGTTGCGAGTTTTTTTGCACTTTTCCGAATACAAGAACTGATACCGTCGATAATGACAGATCACGGGTGGCCTGTCGTCGGGGACCCATCAAATTAATCGAACCACTCGTTGCATCAGGAAGCGCGCTATAATCGGATGTGGCTGACATACGTCCGATTAAAAACACCACCTTGGACGGCGTTAATTAGCGGGGCAAAAAGAACGGCGGGCGTTACGAATGCTATTAGCCCGGCAACGGTATAATATCGAACTCGGCGAGTTGACGTGGATGCAGAGGAAACGCCATAGCGCCCGATAGTCTGTTCAAAAGAAACCGATAAGAGAGAAAAATAGACAGAGAAAGATAGAGAGAAGGAGAGAAAACGAGAGAGATATAAAAGGAGAAAGAGAGGGCGTTGTAAGAATCTCGGCGGGAAAGGGCTATTATTAAAATTGATGTTGCAATGGTAATAAGCGGAATTGCCGGGTATTAAATTAAATTATTTTAATGCTGCGCGGAGCTGTGTGGGGGCGGGGGCTCGAGGAGGGGGTTGGTGCCGATCGGTCGGAGGCGAGGCTTGTAATATCCATCGTGGTTCCAGCGTGATTGAACGTGGCCGCGCGGCTCAGAGTGCAACAATTTTGTGCATTCTGATACGAAATGACCTTCGCGACCCCACGATCATGCCGGTGCTTTAGCGCTTCCTAGCTTGTGTACGCATTTTCATTCTCAATCCTATTGCGGCGAGTTAATCGGGGACTTAATCTCGAGGGATGCGAGCTTCGTTGCGGTGTAACGTGGAAGTAATCATTTGCTATTCATTTCCACGAGCTTTTCAGCGATTTTGTCGATATCGATGATATATGGTGTAACGTGCAAGTATTTGGTACTCAAGTAGTTTTCTGTATATTCGATATCGACTTCAACCCTTTTGGTGTGATCATATATGTTGTAAGACATGTGTTCGAGTTTCTTAGTTTTTCGTGGATTTTCATTTTAAGTATGTTGATATGTTGTTGCATATGTGATGTATTATTTCGTTTTCTTATGTTATTTGTAAACAATTATTGATATTTGATGTGTATATATCATCCCCATTCTTCCATGTTCTTTTTTTCTCAAACTTCACTAAATTACATCTAGCAAGTTATGTACTCGGTTATTTCTAAATGTGTAGAGTCTTAGTGTAAGGTCAGGTTGGATTCCTACACATATGAGTATAAAGCACATGTTGCTTCTACATTCAGAAACATGAGGATGTAACAAAGTGTACGAACTTTGTTTCTGAAAACATCTAATAACACAGAGAAAGATATGTAAGAAGACAGAAATGAAAAAATTCAAAAGTACAAGCACGCATGTCTCCATAACACATGTCCCCACATATGTGATCCTCGAGCTGTTCCACGTATGAAATACCGAATTTCTACGAACATCAATCCAAACTTAAGTTAATCTTAATTGATCCTATCATCCATACCCCATGCAAAGCCATAACATAGATCGTCCTGCCTAATTATTCTCCGACTGACCAAAGTCTCTATTAAAACGGAGAAGTTAATTAGCCTCCCAAGGTACTTATCCCTCTACGCTCGTAGCGTACGATTTCTTTCGATCGACTCTGCTCTCGATATCCTTTTTATTTTCGAGTCCTTGCTCTTATCTAAACGTTGCTCTTACGGTCTCATTATCGTTAATACCTAGTCGCAGCATGTAACCCTTTTACGCGGCGGCCACTTAGCCGTAAGCACGTTCTCGCTGCTAAGTGAACAGAGAGAGAGGGTTTACTCTCGGTGGTTCTGCCTCGGCCAATCTGAAGAAGCCCAATGTATGTCACGCGTAGTAATTACTTCTAATTAGTAACGTATACAACGTTCCAACAAGACGCTCGTACACGCTAGTACGCGCGATAGTGCCCCTATCTTTTGCATAGACTAGATACCACTTTTTAATCGCCGCAGCATAATTGGCCAACGTAACATCTATCGGATGAAAACTAGAGAATAGTGATCTGTTCTACTTCAGAAGATCACGCTTTAATTTTCACGGTTCTTGTAATTTTAATTGTAGCAAATTTTCTGATACATTTGAAGTTCACATCTATAGCCACATCTTTATGAAAACTCGTCAGTATTGTATTTTAAACCACTGCCTTCACAAGTTTAAGTAGCTAGAAGAAATTAAATACTCCATCAGTTCATCTTTCAAGTAGACCTTGAAAACTTCTAAGCCAAATCACTGAGTCGTATAAACTCGTGTAGTGATCAACTAGAAAATCTACAAACGTCCAACTAAAAAATCCACAAACGTCCAACTAAAAAATCAAAAAAACGTCCAAGTAGAAAATCCACAAACGTGCAACTAAAAAGTCCAAAAAACGTCCAAGTAAAAAATCCACAAACGTGCAACTAAAAAGTCCAAAAAACGTCCAACTAAAAAATCCAAAAACGCCCAACTAAAAAATCCACAAACGCCGAACTAAAAAATCCACAAAAGTCCAAGTAAAAAATCCACAAACGTCCGCCTAAAAAATCCACAAAAGTCCAACTAAAAAATCCACAAACGTCCACGTAAAAAATCCCCAAATATCCACGTAAAAGAACCTCCTGTAACTCCAGAAAGTCAAGTGATCAAAATCAGAGAAAGAATTACCGTAGAAGAGTAAGAAGTACAGAGAGCACGTCGGTCTCTCGTGGCCCGTCTTATTTGCACCGGCTCTTTGCACTGGGTACCAGGGCAAACGTATCGCGCCCTCGAGCACAGGGATCTTTTCACAGCCGGCCCACGAGCAGCCCTCTATTTGTCCGCGAGGCGCGAATTACGACTTGCCTGTGTCAATATGTCAGCAGGGATATTTCGTTCTCGCTAGAGCCGCTACTTTTATCGACGTCGGCTCGTCTTCCATCGCGTAAACTTTATTTGCCCACTCGTGGCTCGATGGAGTACACCACCTCGAGATGCAGCTCGCAGCTTTTTCCCTCGGGCTTTCTTTTCCTTTCGCGTTGCTGCAAGTACACACGGTGATTTGCTTTTCGAAACGCGGCTTTACAGCTCGGTCACGAACTGAGCGCATCCGGACAAATTTTATTTGAAATTGAAATGAGATTGAAATATTCGATATGTTGTTCTGGATTCTTATTTTGAGATGCGGAGTACGCGCTTTTGGGAAACGGGGTTTATTTATAAAAGGCAGTAGTAGTAGTTTCGAGTGAAATTTTATTTAGCCTTTCTTTAGAATTTTTATTTTCTGAGTACATTTTTTAGATATAGGTTCGATGAAAGTAAATTACATTCGCGTTACAATGTAGGTCTCATTATACTTGATACATTTCTTTCATTCAGTTTGTGCGAAGATATATGTCAATTTTAATAAAGAAAGTTAGTATGGAACAACTTTGAACATACAATGCATGCGGTTAGCTGTGCATAATCCTTACAGTAATTACACTTTGTTTTAGTCTACTATTTGCATAAATTGCACTGCGCACGTTTATTACTTTCCGCCGTTCATATGCAAGCCCATAAGTCACGGTCAGTAATAATCGTCTGCATCGAATTCGAAGCGCGCCAAATTTGAATCGCGTCATTCGTAACATACGATTGTACATCATTGAACATCCACTCTAATATACTCAGTGTACATTATTTCTTTCATACACATAAATTACTGATATCAGAATACGTCAGCAGACAGCATTTCTACGGAAAATATATTTTAAGTGACGGTACTTGAAAAAGTTATCTCAAAGCGCATGCGCAGTCGTTACCTATGCGTAGTAAACCTGCGCAGTAAATTAATCTCGATTTACTACACCGTGTTCTATTGTACAAACTTCGCTGTACGTATTTATCACCTTTTATCTAACGCACGCGTTTAACACCGCCAATAAACCTTTGCACCTGCAGTTTTCTCGTGTCGAGCGCGTAATGAAACAGCTAGAAAATGCGACGTGAACAGCGATAGTCGCAGTGCGCGAACAATCGATCAGAATCGATTAACTCGAAAGGGTAATCAGGGTGGATAAGCGTTTGTTCGTATCGCGAGATTTATGGCGGCCGATCGGCGGCGCGTCTGTCACACGCAGAAATGTACCGGCAGCGGCGCGATATATATCGCGTGTATTCGCATTAAAACCGACAAGCAATCGACGATCTTTAGTTATTTATCGCGTCGTTATTCGACATCGAGCCGGTTATGTCGATGTTGCACCGCTACATCTTCGTTTTGCGATTTCCTCGTTCGGACCGAATGTTGCGACACGGACTCGGACGGATCGACTAATCATTTCGCCTGTATGCAGCTGCTGGCTGTCGTCGCGTTCTCGTGCTGTCGATTAATATGGATCGCTACAACGTTAATATATATCGGGAACGTGTAGAACGTGCATCCACGCTGATGGAACATCCCGTTGATTGCCCGGCCTTTCTACTGACGAATGAGCTACCATCTCTTTATCACTTTTTATGTAACGCTTATGTCCTTTTATTCGGTCTTATGCACGTGCAGTATCATTCACGCGGAAGAAATGGTCTGGCGTTATTATTTAATGTCTGGATGGTTAACTGGGCCCTTAAGGTGTCTCAGGTAGCTTAGGAAATTTTCAGGGTCATTATTTTTCATATAATGACAGTAGTATGTTCTTATTTTTATTTTTATTATTATAGTGACTAAATGACACGTTAGTATAATACACTTATTAATTTTAATTTGAATTAATTCTCGTATTTTTAAAGTTTGCCTTTCACTCTGTGTTCAGATGGTCAAGTAAAAATGGCTGGAAAATATATTTTAAATGATAGTACTTGAAACAGTTGTCTCCTCAAACATAATGCACATGCGCAGTCTATCTATGCGCAGTAAACCTGCGCAGTCTATCTATGCGCACTAAACCTGTACAGTAAGTTAATCTCAATTTATTACACCGTATTCTATTATATAAACGACTACTTCAACTTCAGTTACTTAAAAATTTAAACATTTTGTCTCAGTGAAATATCTGTAGAGTTATAATGGTACAAGGTCTTGGAAGATGTTTTCAATTTTTCCGCGAGGTTCATCCCTTCGAGAAAAGTGGAAAGGGTCATGTTATCGGTACGTGAATCGATTTTCAATCGGACACCCCTTCTGCTATGATATTCTCGGGGAGATCGCGACATCATGAATTATTCCAACGACTTCTGGGGCCGGCCAAGTCTCAGGGACGATCTGGTTGTCTCGCTAGAAGAACAGAAGCGAAATAAGAGAATAGGAAGAATCCGCCATCGCGCTAGACAAAAGGGCTCCGACACAGAGAAGAACGCATTAATCCGCGAAGATATCGATTGTCTTCGCTCTTCGTGTTTTTCAAATAACTCGCGTGATTATGGTGCACAGAAAACATCGTCAAGTACGATCGTCGCTTCGTGCCGTGTTCTTTTTCTTTCAAATACCAATGTTTCATTAACGTCGTAGTTAATTTTTTTCGGGATCAGATAATCTACGTGTTATTGCGTGATTCCGGGATGAAATGATCGGTTTAAGTGTATTATTAACTGTTGCAAATGCGGAGGAATGTTTCGTTTTGCTAGTTGTGTCACTCGAATGAAAACGATTGAATACTTCTTAAACAGTTGAGTTTATAAAAAACAAGTTCATACAAAAATTGTGTAGTATCAAGGATTGTATGATGCGGTAAATAGCTTTTCTTTAAGGGATAACGAAGATTTCAAGCTTAAGTTACTCTTAAATATATTTACTTTTATTAACTCATGAAATCTGTAGTTATATAAACGCAAACAGTGATTAGGATTCTTGTCTTCTTTTTTTCTTACATCTTTCTTAGTTCCTTATTCGCATTAGCTTCAGTAACGCAGTCGAAGCATGTAGGAACTAAGCGCGCCAAATTTGAATCTCGTCAAATATCAAATCACCCTATAATCAAACAGCACCAGATTAAAAATCTTTAAAATAGTGATAATCTTTAAAACGTTTTAAGAGTGAAAAATGTTAAATCCAGAACCCAAATTCCTCGTATTGTCACTGACCCATTCGAAGTCATTACAGACTTGGGGTCTCATAAGATCGATCGATAATCTTGAGGAGTAAATTATCTGTTGGAGTAACAGATTATACAACCGACCTTCCAGCGAACGTAACAACCCCCGGTATCCAGCCAGAGTCAACCGGCTTACGAAACATTCTCGAAAGTAGTCCCGATATAGCCAGCTACGTTTCTCGTTATATACGCGAACTTATGGTTGGGTGCGGTTGCAGGCCGGGAGCGTTGTTCGCAGATGATGCTGGCGGCCAGTCGAGCTGGAAGGAATAAAAAGAGAGGATCTCCCTAGGGCGGTCGTCCTTGCCCTCTCTGGTCGGCCCACGTCAAGGCCACTTCGCTCCAGGCTCAATGCACCCGTTTCTTTCTCTCTTCCTCTTTCATCGGCCTTCTTCTATCTGCTCTTACGTTCCTCTCAGACCTACACAAATTTTATTTCGAATTAGAACAAGAAATACCTATCTCCCATCATATTTTCCCTTATTTCTGATGCTCCTGTGTAGACGCATTTATTTAAATTAATAATTCAATTTTTTTTCTCCGGATGAAGGTAATTTTTTTCATCTTGAGATACTTATAATACTTGCAACTATTCAGAATTAAAAAAGTTTTGAGCAGGGAGACTCATTGTGGTTCAATGACCTAACAGGTTTGTTGTAAGTTAAGGTTCGAAACAATGTGCTATCATTATAGTGACAGTATCTTCGAAATATCCAGCTGTGATTGCATCCTCTAAAATAACATTGTACCTTAAAATCGAAACAATGTGCCATCATTATAACAGGAATATCCTCATACTTCCTCTAAAACATTGTATTTTAAAATGGAAACTGTGTATGATTATAGTAACAGTATTTGAGAAATATCCACATGTGGTTGAACGTGTTCTCTTCAACGAGTATCTTCCTCCACGACGATCATCACAACACAAGTTGTACGGTTGCAGCGTCCTCTTCTCTCGGCGTCTCTTTCAGTCTTCATTTTTGTCCAACGAATACGGCCTTTCGCTGTTCACGCGACAGATATCGCCTCCAATCTGCTCGATGCCGCTTCTCCTTCCCATTTCACCCGTGTCGTTTTCCTCTTCTTTTCCAACGTTTCCCGCCTCGCCTCCGCGTTTACGTGCCGCTATAAATATCCTGCAAGGTGTTATTTTTAACCTTGCATCGCGCGACACGCAGCATCCATGGCTGGAGAACATGAAGCCGAGCAGGATGGGAGGAGGTCGAAGGGTTCGGTACCTGGCAAAAAGACGAAAACGGGTTTCACCGGATATAGAGAGCGTAATACCGATCGTCCTGGGGATTCTCTACTCGTATGGCCTCTGATAATACTGCCGGGTGATACTTTTTATTTCGCAAATGTTTAGTGGATGTTTGAGATTCGATGTTTGGAAATTTGGTGTTTAGCTTTTGGGATTAGGACACATTTGTGGGTTGCAGGTGGTTAAGGATGTTATTATTTAGGGTTGTTTTTGGTTAGGGATGTTAGTGTTTTGGAGATGTTAGTGTTTGGGGATGGTAGTGTTTAGGGATGTTAGTGTTGAGGGATGTGACTGTTGAGGGATGTGACTGTTGAGGGATGTGACTGTTTAGGGATGTGACTGTTTAGGGATGTGACTGCTTAGGAATGTGACTGTTTAGGGATGTGACTGCTTAGGGACGTTACTGTTTAGGGATGTCACTGTTTAGGGATGTGACTGCTTAGGGATGTGACTGTTTAGGGATGTTAGTATTTTAGGATGTTACTGATTAGGGATGTTACTGTTTAGGGATGTGACAGTTTAGGGATGTCACTGTTTAGGGATGTGACTGTGTAGGGATGTGACTGCTTAGGGATGTGACTGCTTAGGGATGTGACTGTTTAGGGATGTGACAGTTTAGGGATGTTACTGATTAGGGATGTTACTGTTTAGGGATGTGACAGTTTAGGGATGTCACTGTTTAGGGATGTGACTGTGTAGGGATGTCACTGTTTAGGGATGTGACTGCTTAGGGATGTGACTGTTTAGGGATGTGACAGTTTAGGGATGTGACTGCTTAGGGATGTTAGTATTTTGGGATGTTACTGCTTAGGGACGTTATTGTTTTGGGATGTTAGTGTTTAAGAATGTTATTGTTTAGGGATTTTATTATATAAGGATGTAAGTGTTTAAGGACATTATTGTTTAGTTATATTATTACTTAGGAATTTTATTGTTTGGGGATGTTATTGTTTAGGGGTGTTACTGTCTATAGATGTTACTGCTAAGTTAATGTTAGTGTATAGAGATACTATTCTTCAGAAATATTATTGTTTAGGGATGTTATTATTTAGGAATTTTATTCTTCAGGTTTATTATTATATAGCAATATTATTGTTCAGGAATATTATTCTATAAGGTTGCCACTGTTTAGATATGTCTGCTATTCTCTAATAAGAGTGTAATAATTAATAATAACATTCTGAGATTGGTACATGTTTGGACTCTACTGAATGTGAACATCTGTGGCCTTCAGAGTCATTTGCAGATTAACTATTCCCTTGGAGGATATAGAGTGATTAGAATTGTTATTGTTTGAGGATTTGTGCTATATTTTATTAGAAGTGCAATGATTATGACATTTATAAATTTGTATGTCTTTATTGTGTATTTTAAATGAGTATCTTTAAGATTAAGAGTCCTTCATACATTCAATATGTTTTTGAATAATGTGGCTTGATATTTGAAAATGTTTGCCAGCTTATGTTAGCAGTTCAACGATTATGATATTCGTGCTAATAGTTTTGAAATTTTTACAATGTTTATAGACTTCAATAATTTTCATGTCTCTTTCAAAGACAATTGACTACATCTTCTTAAGATGTACGTCTTTCAAGTTCATTTAAGCTGCAACAATTAAGTTTCACATAAATGATACTCTAATAAACTATCTCGCTGCAAGAATATGAGTCAAACGGAAGAGAACTGGAATTATATAAACTGTTATATGAACTGGACTCGAATAAACTGCTACTCGCACTGGTGTGAAATGATCCGAAACCACTATCAGCATAACTATAATAATGGTATACGTTGTATCGACCTTCGAAAGTAATTCGATTAAGTTAAATTTATAGCATCAACGATGTCCACAAGAAGGATCGAGTGTTCAAGAAAATCTACCGACGGCTATAAAAGGAACAACAAAGAAGCACATCAACATAGTAAACAACTGACATGACGATGTACCTTGCGATCTAATCGCATCTCTCGAGTAGACGCATATTCTCGAGTGTACAAGTGATCAACTCGTTCGTGTTTCGTGTCTTCCGGCGAGTAGAACATGCCACAGGTTGCTCCGCGAAAAAGAAGAGAATAATGGTACCGAAAATGTCATCTTAACTTAATGTTCAACAAGTTTTCAGCTGTAGAAACTTGCCTGGTCGAGTCTCTTTTCTCGTTCTCTTAACCACCATCTCACACCTCATCCACCACCACTTCTGCATCTCGTCGTAGCTTTTTTTCCTCTCTCTCTCCTCTCTTCTGCCCGCAGTGTTCTCTGGAGCATGACTCCGGGCGTTGATTAGACTCTCCCTCTTCTCTCCGCTCGGCTGCAGCCCTCTTCGGCTTCTCCCTACTCCCTTTTTTATCCTCAGCCTCTCCGTGACCTTGCGAAGGTCGGGTGAACGAACAGTTACGAGGAGAAGGCAGCAGCTTCTTGTTGCGTCGAGGTTGGAAAAGGAACTCCGCGCCGACGGCTCGACGCGATACGTGTAATAATAAGGTGGTGCACACCGGGGGCCAGCTATCATTATTCCTGGCAGCGCGACGCGAGACCGAGTCATTTGGTTATCGGTCGTCGGATCGAACGGGCCCGCGAAATTGTTTTTTCATGCCTGATGCTCCCTTTAAATATTCCCAAATGATGTTGTTGTACGACCACCTATGGTCAACGGTAAATCTGCCTTTCTTTGCTATAATATTGAACAGGGTTTTTAGTACTGATTTTTGGGGTTGATTTTTATATCTGTTATTGGAGAGGTACATGTGAGAGGAAGGATTTGTTCCTATTATTTTAAAATTTTGTTTGTGTATTCATTTGTTGTCAGTTTTATAAAGAACCAAATACTGAAAGAAAACTTCGAGTCCTGACATCAAATCCATATAAAAGTCAGCTCCTCAGTATAATTCGAAGGTGCACGTCTATATGAGTCCATTAGGATCCTACATCTGTAATAGTACATCAGTAAGTGTATCAGTATCCTTCGTCAGTAGTAAGTCCATCAGTAAGTCTATCAGTATCCTTCATCAGTAGTAAGTTTATCAGTAAGTCTATTAGTATACTTCATCAGTAGTAAATCTATCAGTAAGTCTGTCAGTATCCTTTATCAGTAAGTCCATGAGTATCCTCCAACAGTAGTAAGTCCCTTAGTAAGTCTATCAGTATTCTTCATCAGTTGTAAGTCTATCAGTAAGTTCATCAGTATCCTCCATCAGTAGTGAGTCACTTAGTAAGTCTATCAGTATTCTTCATCAGTAGTAAGTGCATCAGTAAGTCTGTCAGTATCCTCCAACAGTAGTAAGTCTATCAGTATTCTTCATCAGTTGTAAGTCTATCAGTAAGTTCATCAGTATCCTCCATCAGTAGTAAGTCACTTAGTAAATCTATCAGTATTCTTCATCAGTAGTAAATCTATCAGTAAGTTCATCAGTATCATCCATCAGTAGTAAGTCACTTAGTAAATCTATCAGTATCCTCCATCAGTAGTAAGTCCATCAGTAAGTCTATCAGTATCCTTCATCAGTAGTAAGTCTATCAGTAAGTTCATCAGTAGTGAGTTACTTAGTAAGTCTATCAGTAAGTCTATCAGTATCCTCCATCAGTAGTAAGTCCATCAGTAAGTCTATCAGTATCCTCCAACAGTAGTAAGTCCCTTAGTAAGTCTATCAGTATTCTTCATCAGTAGTAAATCTATCAGTAAGTTCATCAGTATCATCCATCAGTAGTAAGTCACTTAGTAAATCTATCAGTATCCTCCATCAGTAGTAAGTCCATCAGTAAGTCTATCAGTATCCTTCATCAGTAGTAAGTCTATCAGTAAGTTCATCAGTAGTGAGTTACTTAGTAAGTCTATCAGTATCCTCCATCAGTAGTAAGTCACTTAGTAAGCCTATCAATATCCTCCATCTGTAGTAAGTCCATCAGTAAGTCTATCAGTATCCTCCATCAGTAGTAAGTTACTTAGTAAGTCTATCAGTATTCTCCATCAGTAGTAAGTCTATCAGTATTCTCCGTCAGTAGTAAGTCCATCAGTAAGTTTATCAGTATCCTCCATCAGTAAGTCTATCAGTATCCTCCATCAGTAATAAGTCCATCAGTAAGTCCATCAGTATCCTCCACCAGTACTATATCCATCAGTATCCTCCTTCAGTACCCCCTGAAGGATATCAGTACCCCCAAAATTAAATAATAAACCACCAGCAAAGACCTCAAAATAGAATAAAACAGAAAAGACAAAGTATTCCCTAAGAAGTAGCGAAAAAGTATCACGTGGCACGTGCGTTTATGGTGCCGCAAGCGTCGAGCCGCGATGGTAGTCCTTAACGATGACCCAAATGACCCGTGGCAATGTCGAAAAAGTGCACGGTTGCTAAACGCAACACGTTTCTCGCAACACGTCCGGTTGTAAGGATGATCTTAACCTAACCGAGATACCGCGATATCATTATTCCGAGCTCGTACCAACGGGGTGGAACATCTGCAAGCTGATTGTCCAACGACACGCATGATTTACGCGATCACCGCTTAATAACGCTGTCATTAATTTGCAAGCTTGTTGGATACTGGCCGATTCAGCGAAACCGGTGCTCGAACGGGTTAACCCTTCCCTGTATGGTCTATAAATAGATCGAACAGGATAATCCAGAATATTTTCTGAAAAGTCAATTTAACCGTGGCAGAGTGGATAGATTGAAATTATTTGCGACAAAAGATAAATCCGGGCCTCCTCTCCTCTTTTCTTTGTGCCACGATAATGAGGGCAATACGGTATCGAGGAAACTTGCAAATTTGTTGATCAAGGTGTACATTGTAACTGAAGAAATATCGGGCCGTGAAGGACGAGTTATTCAACGATCGCTCTCTGAATTGGGTATAAATAGATCGACTACGGTAATCTTTACCCTTTTCTTCGCTAATAACAGAATTTTTTAGCTTTTTGATTGGCTCGCGAGAGGCGAGTGAATTTCAATTTCATAAATTTAATCACTCTGCTAACATTGTGATACGCCATTTCCATGCTTCTGTACACAATTTTTTTTCTACATTTCCAAATGATAAATATTTTCAATTTTCAAAATTTTGTGTTTTCACATTCTCCAGTCTTTTAGTTGTTAAATTTGATATTTGAATCTAGAGATTTTAGTAAGAAATTAGAAAAGAAATTGTAAAAAAATTGCAGATGTTAACATGGCTGCCACAAAGCAGTTCAACTTTGATGAGCTATTTTTGTTCTCAACAAACCTTACCAAACACGTCCACAATATTTTGTTACATTTATTATTATTCACAGTATTTATTATTCCAAACTGTCAGCCAGAGTATTTCAAATTAAGTGAACAAATATGTAATTACAATATAGATGATAGATATAAACATGTCCATATACGAGTGGCAGCTAGAGTTAACATAAACGTACACCCTTATTTTTATTTTCAACAAACCTCACCAAACACGTGCACAATATTTTGTTACATTTATTATTATTCATAGTATTTATTGTTCCAAGCAGTTAGCCAGAGTACTTCAAATTAAATGAACAAATTTGTAATTTCAATATGAATGATATAAACATGTCCACATACGAGTGACAGCTAGAGTTAACATAAACGTACACCCTTATTTTTATTCTCAACAAACCTCACCAAACACGTCCACAATATTTTGTTACATTTATTATTATTCATAGTATTTATTGTTCCAAGCAGTTAGCCAGAGTACTTCAAATGAAATGAACAAATTTGTAATTTCAATATGGATGATAGATATAAACATGTCCACATACGAGTGACAGCTAGAGTTAACATAAACGTACACCCTTATTTTTATTCTCAAGAAACCTCACCAAACACGTGCACAATATTTTGTTACATTTATTATTATTCATAGTATTTATTGTTCCAAACTGTCAGCCAGAGTATTTCAAATTAAGTGAACAAATATGTAATTACAATATAGATAATAGATATAAACATGTCCATATACGAGTGGCAGCTAGAGTTAACATAAACGTACACCCTTATTTTTATTCTCAAGAAACCTCACCATACACGTCCACAATATTTTGTTACATTTATTATTATTCATAGTATTTATTGTTCCAAGCAGTTAGCCAGAGTACTTCAAATTAAATGAACAAATTTGTAATTTTAATATGAATGATATAAACATGTCCACATACGAGTGACAGCTAAATAAACGCACACCCATTTTTGAACCCACAAGTCCTCATATTTATGAGGTACAATAACCAGCACATGTGATTTTTGGAACACCTCACCATTGAAACGCAACGTACTATTGATCTTCGAGAACGTGACAGCACCCTGAAGTGTTTCCACGAATCCGAAATCAGGATAAACCGGTCCGTCGAATAGAAGTCAAACGCTTTGTAACGAACGTGTCACATATATATACCCGTTGAAATGAACCAACGGTTAGGAGACGAAGAAGAAATAGAAGAGGAGAAGTTACACCCGTCGGCAAGTTCCTAGGAAGAACGGAAGTCTGCTCGTGACTGGTAATATCTACTTTCGTCTTGTTTCACCTTCGCCTCTGTCTTCTCGAGAGGCATAGTTCGCTGCTTTCCGCTTTTCATCGCGCCGAGGGTAAACGAGCCGCCGTGGAATAAGTCGTAATTCATTCGGCTAAAAATAATCTACCTAGAACCTTGCACGTAAATCTTTTTCTCTCTCGTCTTAGAGACGCGCTGTTTGCTCTTGTGGATTTAGCAGAATATTAGATTTGTCAAATGTAGGGACATTTTTACTGTGAAGTTAGTCATTTTACTTAGTCAGTTGATCAGTGCAGTTTACTTATAATGATTATATCTAATTATTATAATGATTATCCTTATATAAGAATATTTCTTATTGATACTTATTGACTTGTTGAAGTTACGCTACCATGTTGAATTGTGGTTGAAGTAACTTTTTAGGTATTTCAATTCTGATCACCACAAAGCCTCTCCTCAGCATCAGACCTCTGCAAAATGTCATAATCAGATTTTAATATATGTACTGATATGTATAAAATGTATGATATAAAATTGAACTTGTATCTACACATCGCCAATTTCCGTTCACAGGCTTCCGTCGACGACGTCCAGCTTTGTATTTGCATGAACGCTTACATACCCGTCGGGCAAACAGCCTTTCTCGGATCCTTTACGACCGTTAAAATATAACTTCCTGGCGAGTAGGATAATAACTATGAATGCCTGGCACAAGGACTTGATCCGGCCAAGCCATTAATGACGCATTCCATCTGCGTGGCTTTGTAACCCCACTGGCCCTCCTACTTTCCCTCTTTTTCTCTCTGTCCCTTTTGACTCCCTCGGGTTTGTCTTTTCTGTTCTTCGACCGTGTTCTCCCGTCTGGACACGGACCATCGATTCACCCCACGATTTACCTGCCCACTTTTCGTGTTAGTGGAAGGAAATTGGAACTGTTTTTGCGAGCAGGATTAGCTTTCGAGAATTAAACGATTGTGGGTTTTGCTGTCTTTTTACTGCGCTGGTATTTTCTTTGGGACATTACGGAAATTGAAGACCCTACGGTTTTTGTTCGGGAATTTCTTGGGTTACGACGGCCTTTAATTTTATTGTTTTAAGTTGGTCGAATCTGTTTAGAAGTATTTACTAAGATTTTTGTCTGATAATGTCATTCGAAGACAAGTTAAATTAGATTCGAAGATAATTTTGTTACCATGCATTTACTCTTATTTACGTGTAAAATCTTCTTAGTTTTACTTTCCGTTTAAAATTTATTCTTGTGTACATTTTCAACCTGACAGGTAATTTATAAATTACAGTTAACCACTTTGAAGCTTGCTCGATACAGTGCATATGTACGCAAATACTACACACGTGTATACAAATACTACACACATGTATACAAACATTACACACATGTACACAAATACTACACACGTGTATACATATATTACACACATGTACATACACAGCAACGAAAGAAATAAATTTTGTAATTCAACAAAGACTTGTGGACAATCGATGTTCAAATAACCAGCTTGTTATATTACACACATATGTTACACACATGTACATATGCAGCAACGAAAGAAATTTTGTAATTCAACAAAGACTTGTGTACAACTGATGTCCGAATGACCAACTTCGTCTAAAATTCCACGTCTTCACAATTCAACTATAAACAAAGTATCCTAGCAAGTACAAAGGATTCCTTTTTTCATCCAACATACGTCACGGTTTCACACGGCAGCCGTAGATTGGTGCAACAATAAGCCAGCAATTTTATGCCACGTATGAAACGTACATTCTGTGCTTCAAGTGGAATAAAATAAGACGATTTATCCTTCCCGTTGAAACGCTGCTGACCAGCGTCAGTAGCTTAGGTTGTAAAGCCGCTCGCGAATAATCCGCAGGATCAAAGTACGAGCAAAAGGACGAAAAGGGCTGTGGCCGATGAACGGACAGGTAATCTGCATGCCTAATAATCTCGCGGTCGTCTTCGATGCAAATGCTGCTTCTAGCTCTTGGTTTTGACATTCGTTACGGAGCCCGAAAACCGGACGAGGATCCTTCTAAACATCCTGTCATGAACATCCTCCCTGTGGACGTCTCATCTTCTTGTTTCGAGATAGATTTAATCGGTACACACGATTTCTTATCGGTCGGAGCACTTGAATTGTGGCGATCATCGTTCAGTGTTCAGACGTTTCTTTGTACGATCATATGTGGTTGTAATGTGGAGGATATTGTCAATAATATGGAGGATATTTATGTGAAATATAGGGAGGTTTATTTTTGAGGAATTATGAAGTATAGATGTAGTGGAAATAGGGATTTGGATGGGTGGAATTTTGGGTATGTAGAGACTTGGATGTGTGGGGTTTGGAACGTATGAGGATTTGGACATGGAGGGATTTGGCTGGGTGGAGTTTTGGGTATGTAGGGATGTGTGGAGTTTGGAACGTATGAGGATTTGGACATGGAGGGATTTGGATGGATGGAATTTTGGGTATGTAGAGACTTGGATGTGTGGGGTTTGGAACGTATGAGGATTTGGACATGGAGAGATTTGGATGGGTGGAGTTTTAAACATGTAGGGATTTGGATGGGTGGAGTTTTGGACATGTAGGGATTTGGACGTGTGGAGTTTGGGACGTGTAAGGATTTAGGCATGTAGGTATTTGGTTATGTAAGGATTTGGACACATATGGATTTGGATGTGTGGAGTTTTGAGCATGTAGGGATTTAGTCATATAGGGATTTAGTCATGTAGGTATTTGGTTGTGTAAGGATTTGGACACATATGGATTTGGATGTGTGGAGTTTTGGGCATGTGGGGATTTTGTCATATAGGTATTTGGTCATATAAGGATTTGGACACATATGGATTTGGATGTGTGGAGTTTTGAGCATGTAGGGATTTAGTCATATAGGAATTTAGTTATGTAGGTATTTGGTTATGTAACGATTTGGACACATATGGATTTGGATGTATGGAGTTTTGGGCATGTGGGGATTTTGTCATATAGGTATTTGGTCATATAAGGATTTTGACACATATGGATTTGGATGTGTGTAGTTTTGACCATGTAGGAATCTAGTCATATAGGGATTTAGTCATGTAGGTATTTGGCTATGTAAGGATTTGGACACATACGGATTTGGATGTGTGGAGTTTTTGTCATATATGGATTTAGGCATGTAGGTATTTGATCATACAAGGATTCAGACGTATAAAGATTGCGACATATAGGTATTTGGATATGTAGAGTTTGTGACATGTAAGGATTTAGGTATGTAAGTGTTTGGTCTCATAGGATTTTGGGCACATATGGATTTGGATATGTAGACATGTAGGTAATTGGTCATATAAGGTTTTGGACACACATGGATTCAAACATATAGAATTTTGAGTAGATACAAATTTACACATATATGTATTTGATCATATTAAGATTTAGGAGTATGAAGATTCAGATAAACTGCAAGCTTCCATACATATAAGAATCTTGACGTATATGAAATTGATCATACATGAATTTTCTACACAAGTCACGAAGTTGCAAGGACCTTATACACCTACCGATGCATTGAATCATTTTGCAACAATTTTTTAAATAACCTATTACACTATATATTGAGTGATCGTAAGACATCTACATCCTCACATAAAGTCTGTCAATCAGTCCTCCTCACACTAGTACGAACAAATGTACACGCTAAGCGTCGAATTCTCAAGCAAAGGTCCGAAAGGAAGAGCCAGTATGAATATTCATGAGTATACTTGTTCATAGTATCCGTTCTGTCATACATCAGCGACAGGGAGACCACCAATTTACTTCGGCCACGTACCGCGACGATGGCATGCGCCGATCTACCCACCAACACCCTCTTCTTCTTCTTCTTCCTCTTCTTGTTCCTCGTCGTATTTGCATAACGCTCCACGAGGAACGTTACAGGGATATATCTCGAACGGCATCGGCCACTTTCGCGCGAAACGAACGGGAAAAAAGGAGACTGTGGAATCGTGATGGTCTTTACCTTGGTCGATTGACTAACGATTCGCGGGGACACGATGGGCGGAGGACGAGTTTATCGCGACATCGAACAAGACTTATGATCCTTGTTCTCGTTTCCGGCATCGATCAAACGATCGTACGGTGCTCGTTGAACATTATACGCAGTTAACTGGATCGCTGCGTTAACCCTTTCGATACAACATCGCGCAGTGGGACCGGTTACGCGTCGGGCATTACGTTTTACTCAGTGAATTTTATTTCATTCGATTGTCTTTTGTTTGCATGGTAATCCTCAGATTCCGGTGTACACTTGTTATTCAAGATTAATATTTATATAGATTTCTCTGTTTCTAGATTGCTATTTCTATTGATCTGTACTTCCCTAGATTTCGTTGGATTAAAATTTCCTTAGAATCCAATTTCCCTAAAACCGAATTTCACTAGATACAAATTTCCCCTGGGTGCAAATATCCCTAGATTCAAATTTCCTTAAATCCAAATTTCAGCTAAATGCAAATTTCCCTAGATCCAAATTTCTCGAGATCTAAATTTCCTTAGATCCCATTTCTCTAGTTCCTAATTTTCCTAGCACCGAGTTTCCCTAGTTCCAAATTTCCCTAGATGCCAATTCTCTAGTTTCCAATATCCCTAGCTCAGAATTTCCCTAGTTCCAAATTACCCTAGTTCCAAATTTCCCTAGTTCCGAATTTCCTTAGTTCCAAAGCTCCCTAGTTCCAAATTTCCCTAGATCCCATTTCTCTAGTTTCCAATACCCCTAGCTCTGAATTTCCCTAGTTCCGAATTTCCTTAGTTCCAAATCTCCCTAGTTCCAAATTTCCCTAGTTCCGAATTTTCCTAGATCCCATTTCTCTAGTTTCCAATATCTCTAGCTCAGAATTTCCCTAGTTCCAAATTTCCCTAGTTCCGAATTTCCTTAGTTCCAAATCTCCCTAGTTCCAAATTTCCCTAGTTCCGAATTTTCCTAGATCCCATTTCTCTAGTTTCCAATACCCCTAGCTCTGAATTTCCCTAGTTCCAAATTTCTCTAGTTCCGAATTTCCTTAGTTCCAAATCTTCCTAGATCCAAATTTCCCTAGTTCCGAATTTCCCTAGATCCCATTTCTCTAGTTTCCAATACCCCTAGCTCTGAATTTCCCTAGTTCCGAATTTCCTTAGTTCCAAAGCTCCCTAGTTCCAAAATTTCCCTAGTTCCGAATTTTCCTAGATCCCATTTCTCTAGTTTCCAATACCCCTAGCTCTAAATTTCCCTAGTTCCAAATTTCCCTAGAACCCATTTCTCTAGTTTCCAATACCCCCAGCTCTGAATTTCCCTAGTTCCAAATTTCCCTAGAACCCATCTCTCTAGTTTCAAATATCCCTAGCTCCGAATTTCTCTAGTTCCAAATTTGCTTAGGTTCCAATTTTCCTAGATCTTTAACTCCCTAGATGGCCATCTCCCTAGATTCTCAAGTCTCTTAATATCCATCTCCCTAGATTCACATCTCATTCTACTTGTTTTCTGAGATTTTTAGATCGATAGATTTTTAATTCATTAATTTGAAAATTGAAACATTCGAGATTACAAAATTTTAAAAGTTCTATAGATTTCTATTTCATTAACTTGAAAATTTGAAAATTCGAGATTCCAAAATTTGAAAAGTTCTATAGATTTCCATTTCATCAATTTGAAAATTCGAAAACTCGAGATTTAGAAATTTGAAAAATATGCATTTTGGAAGGCAAAAAAATTGTTGAGTGCAATGATTTATTCGGTGCAAGAAGGGTGATAGGTTACGCCAATGTTCGCAAATATATTAAGAGTATATAAATCATGCTCGTAGACTGTCTGTCTAGCTTTATTCATTTAAGAAGCCGATTATGGATCGAACGTGAGAAAAATCGTGCAAGAAGAGCTTGTTGAAAGGTGAATCGCGTTCATTGCAATCAGTGCCTTCGGTGTTTTCGATGGAAAAGATTAATTGTATCGGACTGACGTTGATAAATCGCATGCATTTTTTATGAAACCTAACGAGCCTCGCTAATGATCGTACGTTAATATAGATAAAGTAATTGGAGCAATAAAATGCCTGGTAAGCGATAATGGGAAGAGAATCAACTAATTATCGGATGACTCTTGACGAGTGGAAGCTAAATATTCAAACGAGTGACAGTCGTTCGCTATGCCTTACAAATTACTCTTTATTTTTATTAATAATTATTACTACATCTTTATCACCATAAACATTATTATTTTAATGCAAAACAGATTTTACAGTTATAATCGTACAAGGCACACGACCGTTTCTTTAAGATACAGCCGATGTTGCGTCGCGATACAAGAAACTATGTATATTTTATTATTTCCTGATTATACGCAATTTCTATAATAATGTATCACGAAGGAATCTACTGTCTACAATTTAACCGGCCGCAAGTTCTTGCGTTACAAAACAATTCATCGATGTAGGTATCAAGTAAAACTTGATTCTCAACAATGTTAACCACAATCTTCTTGCGCGATTCAACTTTGCGTGATGCGGTAATTTACCACCGGTCCGGCTCCGACAATGTTTCTATTCAGTTACTTTTCATTCTCCGGAGGAAACACAGGTCCGTGGTTCCGTTTGTGGTCCATGTGAAAAGTAACTTGCTACCTCCATCCATCTTAATCCTTTTACTCGAACAAGTCGACTTCCATCGTTCTCAATTCTTATATATAGTGATTTTTAAATTCTCCAGGTTCAAAATTCCATGGATCCAAAAATTTCCAAATTCAAAATTCCCTAGATCCGGAATTCCTGAAATCCACAATTTCGCAAATCTGAAATTCCACAGATCTCAAACTCCCCAAATTCCAAAATCCAAATTCTCCAGATTCCAATTTCCCCATATTCCAAATTCCAAATTCCCCAGATTCCAATTTTCCCAAATTCCAAATTTCTCAAATTCCAATTTCCCCAAATTCCAAATTCCCCAGATTCCAATTTTCCGAAATTCCAAATTCCCCAGATTCCAATTTTCCGAAATTCCAAATTCTCCAGATTCCAATTTTCCGAAATTCCAATTTTCCCAAATTCCAATTTCCCCAAATTCCAAATTCTCCAAATTGTAAACTTCCTAAATCCCAAATTCTCCAAATCCCAAATTCTCCAAGTCCCAAATTCCTCAAATCCCAAATTCCCCGAATCCCAAATTCCCCGAATTCCAAATTCCCCGAATCCCAAATTCCCCGAATCCCAAATTCCCCGAATCCCAAATTCCCCGAATTCCAAATTCCCCGAATCCAAAATTCACCATATCCCAAATTCCCCAAATCCCAAATTTCCCAAATCCCAAATTCCCCGAATCCCAAATTTCCCAAATCCCAAATTCCCCAAACCCCAAATTCCCCAAATCCCAAATTCCTCAAATCCCAAATTCTCCAAGTCCCAAATTCCTCAAATCCCAAATTCCCCGAATCCCAAATTCCCCGAATTCCAAATTCCCCGAATCCCAAATTCCCCGAATCCCAAATTCCCCGAATCCCAAATTCCCCGAATCCCAAATTCCCCGAATTCCAAATTTCCCGAATCCAAAATTCACCATATCCCAAATTCCCCAAATCCCAAATTTCCCAAATCCCAAATTCCCCGAATCCCAAATTTCCCAAATCCCAAATTCCCCAAATCCCAAATTCCCCAAACCCCAAATTCCCCAAATCCCAAATTCCTCAAATCCCAAATTCTCCAAATCCCAAATTCCCCAAATCCCAAATTCCCCAAATCCCAAATTCCTCAAATCCCAAATTCCCCAAATCCCAAATTCCCCAAATCCCAAATTCCCCAAATCCCAAATTCCCCAAATCCCAAATTCCCCAAATCCCAAATTCCCCAAATCCCAAATTCCCCAAATCCCAAATTCCCCAAATCCCAAATTCCCCAAATCCCAAATTCCCCAAATCCCAAATTCCCCAAATCCCAAATTCCCCAAATCCCAAATTCCCCAAATCCCAAATTCCCCAAATCCCAAATCCCCCAACTCCCAAATTCCCCAAATCCCGAATTCCCCAAATCCAAAAATCCCCAATTCCCAAGTCTCCCATACTTTCATCTCCAACTCTTATATTTTCCCCATGAAAATTTCCCTATTCTTAAATTCCCTCAACTTTCCCCTACCTCAATTTTCCCATCTCTCCAAACGTAGAAATTTCCTAGAATATATCTGCTCTTGCAACCTTGCTCACTTTTCCTCAGATCGACAACATTCTCGCTAAACGCATCGATAATGGCCTCCTTTACCCGCTCACGTAATCAAACAAATGACACATAATTTGTTATGATTGCGTCTGGTTTATTCAGGTGGTCTCATCAGGGTTCCCGTTCGTGCAGAAATCCCGCGAATCTCTCGTTGCGGATAAAAGGACCCCGAAGAGGATAAGTTTCGCTCTTTCTGCTCCCCGGAGAGCGTCCTTTTCTCGACCGAACGCCATGAAACCGACAGCTTTTTCCACTTCTTGCTCCTCCACCAAAGAATAACGCGTTTCCCACGAGTCGAGCAACAATGTTTGGTCGATTTGCTCGATGATCGCGGTTTCTTGACGTAAATGTCGCGAGTTCACCTGCCGGAACACGCTCGAATGTTCGCGGAAGACGAACGATCGAGGACACAAAGGAATTCGACGAACGTCTCGCGTGTCGTGCGAGTAATAAGCCGTTCGCTCGGACTCTGCTCGCTCGCACGCGTTAGCGCGGCAATAATCGACGCTGCTGAATGGATGGAGCTATTAAGTTTATCTATCTGCGACACGACGCGTTGCCTCGCACGGGTGGCCGATCGCTTACACCGGCTACGTGCATTCCAATTGCGACCCGAGGGTAATCGATGGAAGGAAAACTAACTTCGAGCCTGCTTGTTAGGGCGTGTACAGCTTGTCTCAAAATATGTGATATATGCCGACTACGCTGCTATATCCTCTGCATGTAGCGTTGGTTCGAAATTTGATGTTCGACTTTTGGTTCTTGGATGGGTTCACGTACGTGTGTGATTCAATGCTCATATATTCATATCTTCATATACTCAAATTTCTATTTCAAATTTTAGTGTTGAGATACGTGTGTGATGTACATATACAAATCTTTGTATGATCACATATCAATCTCAAAGTTCACTGTTCAAATCCCTATATGCACAGGTCCTCATATGACTGTATGTCTGTAGATTCAAATTTTCATGTATCCAAATTTCTGCATGTTCTAATCTCTACATGTGGCTCAAATCCACATATGTTCAAATCTCTGAATACTCAGACCCTCATACGTCCAAATACTTATATGGACAAATGTACATATGTTAAAATCCTCATATGTCGAAATCTTGGTATATCCAAATTCAAGCAATATCTAAACCCACATACATCTAACTTCTCATATATCCACATCCCCACATGTCCATATTTCTCCACCTTTACAACCTGACACGTTGTTCACATGAACAAACATATTACAATAAATTATTGCAATCCCCACAGTTCAACCTAAACCACCCAACATCCTAGTATCTTCAGATCTAAAACAATCCACCTGTAGCAACCTATAAAAGCCCAAGGCTCAGTATTCGATCAACAGTCAGTCAGAGATCAAGCGTTCACAGGGGGACAGTTACCTGTCGTGGTCAGTGATTTATCCATCTCGTTAGGACCTCAGTTTTCTTCCGTGACATTCGCCACCGTCTAGGATGAACGATTGGTTCGAGTTGCGTTTCAAGTACTCTTCAGATATTCATGGTGCTCTATGAAGAATCTTCGTATGGGAACGTGTATTAATCGGTGCTGGAGGACATGCACATTGGAAGGAAGCATTATCATCTATTTCTAGTACTTGACAGATCATTGTACCACCTTCGGTGCTATTCTGGGATTATGGGGAGTTGGGGATGTATGAAGCGGAGTTGGAGGTATTGGGATTTGGGGGGTTGGGATTTGGGAGTGTTGGGATTTGGGAGGGTTGGGATTTGGGAGGGTTGGGATTTGGGAGGGTGGGGATTTGGGAGTGTTGGACTTTGGGAGGGTGGGGATTTGGGAGGGTTGGGATTTGGGAGTGTTAGACCTAGGGAGTATTGGGATTTGGGAGTGTTGGACCTTGGAAGTATTGGGATTTGGGAGTGTTGGACCTAGGGAGTATTGGACCTTGGGAGAATTGGGATTTGGGAGTGCTGGACCTTGGGAGTGTTGGACCTTGAGAGTGTTGGACCTTGGGAGAATTGGGATTTGGGAGTGTTGGACCTTGGGAGTGCTGGACCTTGGGAGAATTGGAATTTGAGAGTGTTGGACCTTGAGAGTGTTGGACCTTGGGAGTGTTGGACCTTGGGAGTGTTGGACCTTAGGAGTATTGGACCTTGGGAGAATTGGGATTTGAGAGTGTTGGACCTTGGGAGTGCTGGACCTTGGGAGAATTGGAATTTGAGAGTGTTGGACCTTGGGAGTGTTGGACCTTGGGAGTGTTGGACCTTGGGAGTATTGGACCTTGGGAGAATTGGGATTTGAGAGTGTTGGACCTTGGGAGTGTTGGACCTTGAGAGTGTTGGACCTTGAGAGTATTGGACCTTGAGAGTGTTGGACCTTGAGAGTATTGGACCTTAAGAGTATTGGACTTTGGGAGTGTTGGACCTTGAAAGTATTAAACCTTTAAAGTATTGAACCTTGGGAGTACGAGAATTTCACCAAAATTTGTGGCTTCAAAGCTCAAATATAAATGCAATTACCTTGTCCAGAACTATCCTCGCGAAAGGAAAAAGCAATCGCGTAGATTGCATCCTCTCGTGTCGCGAATAATCTCATTTTGACTTTAATTACACAGTCGGTGCACGTTTAGCGACGACGAAGAAAAAAAAAAGCTGGAGAGTTTAGCATCGCGACACGGCATCAGGGCACGCAAGCTCAGTCTTCTCCGCGTATCTTCTTTCTCCGTAATTTTTATTCTGCGTCGCTTTTTTCCCTCATTCGTACACCAACTGGCAGAAACCGAGTTTCCTATAATCATAGCTGCAAATGATACATAGCGATGATACGGTGTGTATTACGACTAGATAAAGTACACTCGGCTTTTTCCGATCTTGGATTACGCAAAGTTGTGCTACACAAAGATACGAAAACTATAGCTTGCCGTGGGTTTATAGCTCGCGATGCACCTTTCGTAGGCGATTCGCATTCTAATGAACGCACAAATTGACTCTTGGTGCCAAAGCATTTCTACGGATGTATCATCAGAGCTCGTAAAGGCAATTCCTTATAATTCGATCGTATGCGGTCTTTTTCAAGTATGCAGTCTTTTTAGCATATTGATTCGCGGAATAACGGATACAAGGTTGCTAAATTGATATCACGTTAAATGGTACTTATTTGAGCGGTTATATACATTCTATTTTATATGCATTCATTTAATATTCTATTTGTTATTTTAATATTTCATGACGTTTATTATAGAGTTATGTGATGAATATAAAAATAATATAAAAATAATTTCATAAGTACCCAAACTTTTCAGTAAGTTTGAAAGTGTACCTTGCAAGGTATTAGTTCAAGGGGTTAAGTTGGTTCGCCTTTCAGTTAGATGGCAAATGACGTATTTGCCAGGTTGGCAGGGAAATCCATTTGGTCGTAGAAGTCCGATAAAAATCAGTTCTCCAGCAGAGGACGTGGTGGATGATAAGAGGTGACACCTACAGCCGTTCTCTCGTCTCTCCCTGCTTCTCCTAATCCCAACGATCTGCCGAGTCCGTGGACAGGATGGAATCATGTCAGCGACCTCGCAAGGCCTCGCCAAGGTCGTACGTTGAGCTCTCTGCTTGCCAGCAGAAGCTATTCAACCACCAACGGCAGCGCCACCATCATCGCCACCACCACACCACCATTGCCATTCCGATCCGCCGACTTCGTGACTAATTTGCAGACGAATAAACGCGGCTGTTTCTCTCTTTCTTTCTCTGTCGTGCTCTTTTTCTACCTTCGACTCTTCTTATACCGTTCGTGTACGGGGATAAAAGTACCATCGAGTGGCTGGCTAAAAGCGAGAGTCCATGTTGCTGCTAACAGGTGATACGATAGTTCTGACGAGTTTACTCGTCATTTGGACTCGTTTAACATTTCGTATTCATATGTGTTCGACATGTATTCGTTTGTGTCAGACATATTGTATTCTTCTGTATGGCTGTGTTAGACATGTTGTATTCATATGTATGCTGTGCCAGACATGTTGTATTCATATGTATGCTGTGTCAAACATATTCATATGTGTACGTATGACTGTCTCAAACATATTCATATACATACATATGACTGTGTCAAACATATTCATACATGTACATATGACTGTGTCAAACATATTCATACATGTACATATGACTGTATCAGATATTATATTCATACACATATGTACATATGACTGTATCAGACCTTATATTCATACACATATGTACATATGACTGTATCATACATTATATTCATACGCATATGTACATATGACTGTATCAGACATTATATTCATACACGTATGTACATATGACTCTATCAGACATTATATTCATACACATATGTACATATGACTGTATCAAACATTATATTCATACACATATGTGCATATGACTGTATCAGACATTATATTCATACACATATGTACATATGACTGTATCAGACATTATATTCATACACATATGTACATATGACTGTGTCAAACCTATTTTATTCGTACATACATATGACAAATACATGTGTCACATACATGTGTCAAACATACTGTATTCATACATATGATTGTATCAAACATATTACATTCATATACACACATATGACAAATACATGTGTCACATACACATGTCAAACATACTGTATTCATACATATGACTGTGTCAAACATATTTTATTCATACACATGCATGATAATACTAACACACGAACATGTTACAATAACAGAAACTTAAGTGATGTACACCTTTCGTATATATTAACGAACATGTGATTACATATGCATATGTGTATATACGTTTCTAAAAAGTACTGATAAAGAAGGTAGATTCTAAAATCGATTAGAACAACATCGAAATTAGGACAACAGGTAAATAATGATAGGGTGGTTTTCAATTAGCGGTAGCGTTATCCAGGACGTTAGTTCTCGTCGGGTTATCGACACGACCCACCGTTTCTCGCGGAATTTATCGGCCCTCCCGGATATCGTAATCGGATATCCAGCTAGCCGGCTGGCGCCATTTTATTAAATCGTCCCCGCGCCATCCCGGCCGGCAAACCAGTTTACGATAACTTAACTCGCGTGTACGTACAGCATAGCGTCGAGCAGCTTTCTAGCTGTTCTCTTTCTCCCTTTCTTTTTCCATCCCCCGTGGTAGCCATCTATGCGCGTGGTAAGACCGTTCGCTGGTTATCGAGCAGAAAAACGCGCGTGCACCGCCAAGGACGCAGCCGCCGCCACGTATTATCCGCGCGTATGCACGATGCCCATGTAACTATCCTTATGGTTCGTTCACACGAGCTGGAACACCAAGACGAACGCGTTGAAGCGCCTGGCGCCACCGGGGAGCGCCAGGCGCCTCTAACTCCGACAGCTTCTTTGCGTGCCACCAACCGCCACTAAACGACGTTCCTCTTTACCGCAGATTCATGCTGATACTTTACTACATCTTCGATCATTAAAATACTTTCTTGCTCGATGGAAATTACATACTGCTAATGGGCTTTGGGAAATTTGTAAATTAGCGAGTTTGCGGATTTTTTAATATCTTGGTTTGACGACTTTGCCTCAGATTCATGGTCCTTTGTTGGTTCACTTTTTTTGCTGATCACTAGTACTTTTGGTACTGCAAGAATTTTGAACAATGTATTATAGGATTTATGAAATTTGAAAGTTATCGAGTTATCTAATTTAAGACTACTCCGTGTTTTACGCACTGTCTAACGATTTCTGTAGCTCAGCTGATGACTTCTTTCAAGCATTAGCTAGGTCTTTGATCATTGACAAATTTTCTCAGGGCAGGGCTGTGAATTATGGATCACTGATAGGGTTTGCAAAATTTGCAGTTTATTAAATTGCTCGATTCTGAAATATTTAAGTGACTGAACAAAGGTCCTTCATACTGATCTTCACCTAAATTTGAACGTTCCTCAAGTTCTTAAATTCCAAAAACCTCGTACGAAGGACAGTCAACGTTCGAAAATGAATCGGCAGAAGCAAGAGCACAATAACGAAGGTAAAATGCAAAACACCGAAACGTAACGTAACGAATCATCGATATGGGTGATGAAAAATACCACGAACAGAATGGAGAACGATTATCGAGACGGATGAATATAATCGAAGGTTAAAAAGTGTTCGTGCGATGCGATAAATGAAAGCAACACGGTGTTCATTAAACAGAGAGCTGTCCGCAAGGACAGGAAGCCTTCGGGAGCAGCAGTCAGGTATGACAAGCATGTCAGCCATTGGAACAACAAAAAGGGTCGTTCGTGCGTGAAGATCCCGAGAAGACCTTGGCGAAATTCCCGACGTTCCCGTCTTACACGTAGGTGTGAACAACGCTCTTAACGTCCTGGCCCCGCGGTCATTTTGCTGGATTTATGATTTAACGTATCTCGCTGGATCTCGCACGAATGCTACCGTTCGAGCTCATTAACCGTAATTATGGGTGTTCGAAATTATCAAACGGCGAGATAGGAACGCTACTTCAGAACTATCCGATAGGTCTTTTCGAGCATTAAGTTCTTTTTAATTACTCAATTTTTATTTTAAGTACACAGGGTTTTTAGTACACAGGTTGTAAATTTATAACATATATTATACTGATGTACCGATATGGACAAATATATTATTTTTTGAAATAAAAATTAATTTTCAAAATTATACGCTCATACATATTTTGCTATAAAACTATTGCAAGTGATAGAAGACATTTGGGGGTTGTGGTAATAAATGATTTAAATAATATTATATATTTATTGTACAATTATAAACTTCCTATGCAACTTTAAATGAGTTCTAATTGAGGACAAATTGAGCCTAAATATAGAATTAGAGAGAAGTGCAACAATTTTGAAAGAAAAGAGAATTAACGAGAGTGAAAAACATCCCCATATTTCTCTCGTGACACGAGAAACAGGAGGTAACAACTGTTAGATTGATAGACTGGAAGGAGACGAAAGGACAGAGCACTGTCATGCGATATAGTCGAAAGCGGACCTCCTAGAGCGATGACTGCGATGATGGCCGTTCTAACATTTGATACCCGTTGCCAACAATAATTGAACGTTGCCAACAATAATTGAATTTGATACAGCGACGGACACGGATGATGCATCCTCGTAAATACGCATAAATCTCGCGGGATGCAATTACGTGCGACGGGTGATTCGCAACAGCACGCAAGGTGGCAACCATTTACCCTTTCATTTCGTCTTTTGCATCGAACATCTCTAATTGTTAATTGCACACTTGGGTACTTGTTTAAATGGATTTCGGGGTAGGTACTTTGAGTATGGGAGAATTGTGTATTTTTGAAAAGGGAGGGTAACGTGTGAGGTACGAAATAGGTGGACATGTTTTAACTTCGCGTATGTGACACATGTGTGACTAGTGCACTCACGAAATTTGACATATCTCATTCGAATTTTTAACATGCTTCGATATGTAGCAACCGTGTATGCAGATGGCATCGTTACCATAATATGTATATGTAGTATTTGTAATATGTATATGTAATATGTATATATAATATGTATATGTAATATGTATATGTAATATGTATATGTAATATGTATATGTAATATGTACATGTAATATGTATATGTAATATGTACATGTAATATGTATATGTAATATGCATATGTAATATGTATATGTAATATGTATATGCAATATGTATATGCAATATGTATATGTAATATGTATATGTAATATGTATATGTAATATGTATATGTAATATGTATATGTAATATGTACATGTAATATGTACATGTAATATGTACATGTAATATGCATATGTAATATGCATATGTAATATGTATATGTAATATGCATATGTAATATGCATATGTAATATGTAATATGTATATGTATATGTAATATGTATATGCAATATGTATATGCAATATGTATATGCAATATGTATATGCAATATGTATATGCAATATGTATGTGTAATATGTATATGTAATATGTATATGTAATATGTATATGCAATATGTATATGCAATATGTATATGTAATATGTATATGCAATATGTATATATGTAATATGTATATGTAATATGTATATATGTAATATGTATATGTAATATGTATATGTAATATGTAATATGTATATGTATATGTAATATGTATATGTATATGTAATATGTATATGGTGATCATAATTTCGATACGTAATACAAAAAATTTAAAAGTACGAAGAAACAGTAAAGACCCGTCAAAACTAAATATTTGAAACTGATCGTACTCAGAAGTTGTAGTCGATTAATTCGATAAGAGAATAGAATGCTTAGTCGTAGCAGACGTTGGTATTTCATAACGATCCTTTCCGTGCAGTTAATTTGACAACGAAAGGACCCCGTCGGAATAAACGTCTCGGGAAAATTCATTATAGCGCCGGTTTACGATTGGACGAGGTCGTACGAATCGATACTAAACGAGTTATCGTGGCAGCCGACTAACTCGATTCGCCGACTCCGTTTTCCCGATGTAATCGCGTTAATATCGGTTCCGAAAACAGAACGGACCTGACCTCGGCCTCGAACTTCGTTAAACGGCACGCGTTAGTTTTCGCTTCGACGCCGAATCGGTTCTCGCGCGTTCTGCTTCGTTAGGAAAGAAGGAAGCCTTTTCACCGGTTCATTCCGCTCGGTTGTTGCCCGGCCTCTTGTTCCAGCATCAATCGAATTATTCGTTCGTCCTCTGCAAACTGTTGCTACTTCTCCGCGCGGCTGTCTGTCCGTGCAGCTCGCCAAACTGCTAATCAAAGCCTCCACGATTTAATTGCTCGTCTCTCGTGCTTCATTTGCACCGCTCGTGTTGCTCGCTTTCGCGTTCAATTGCCGTTCGCCAACGGGATTCAATTAGACACCATGGAACGGGCTAATTTACTCTCTGTTTTGTTCGATCGCGAACGGACACCGTGCATGATCGTTGCTAGTAATTTTAATTCCCCCGAATTTCGCAGCCGATCATTCGATCACTGTTCCACTATTTTCACGTTTCACTGCTTTTTTGCGGAGTTCGGGATTTTTTCAGATTTTGCGTTTTGCGAATCGGAGAGTTGGTTGTTTGAATAATGGGGATCTGGCAGATTTGGTATTTGTTGGGACATTTGGGAAACGTGGAATTCGGGGAATTTTGAAATTCGGGAATTTGAATTTTGGAATATAGGGAAATTTCGAAGTTGGGAATTTCGAATCTAGGGAAGTCGGGGAATTTGGAATTTGGCATCTAGGGAATTTGGGGGATTTGGAATTTAGCATCTATGGAATTCGGGGAATTTGGAATTTGGCATCTAGGGAATTTGGGAAATGTAGAATTTGGCATCTAGGGAATTTGGGGGATTTGGAATTTGGCATCTATGGAATTCGGGGAATTTGGAATTTGGCATCTAGGGAATTTGGGAAATGTAGAATTTGGCATCTAGGGAATTCGGGAAACATGGAATTTGGGGAAATTTGAAATTCGGGAATTTGAAATTTTGAATTTAGGGAATTTTCAAAGTTGGGAATTTGGCATCTATGGAATTCGGGGAATTTGGAATTTGGCATCTAGGGAATTTGGGAAATGTAGGATTTGGCATCTAGGGAATTCGGGAAACATGGAATTTGGGGAAATTTGAAATTCGGGAATTTAAAATTTGGAATTTAGGGAATTTTCAAAGTTGGGAATTCGGCATCTAGGGAATTCGGGGAATTTGGAATTCGGTATCTAGGGAATTCGGGAAATGTAGAATTTGGCATCTAGGGAATTCGGGAAATTTGGAAGTCGATATCTAGGGAATTCGGGAAATTGGAATTCGGTATCTAGGGAATTCGGGGAATTTGGAATTTTAATTACTTTAGTTCCAAATCAAAAATTTCCACCAAATTGCAAGCAAAAACTTAATTAAACCAAAAATATTCTATAAACGAGCACAATAATTCCCCTATAATTAACACGTGAATAAAATGCCTATTTCAATCATTTGAAAATTTAATATTCTGAAAAGTGACGAGGTAAATCTGACAATTTTTCATATAACGGGTATCATACGTGATGAATGTTCTAAGTAAAAACAATTGATCGAAGTTGCAGGAAGGAAACGGGTATCGTGCCGAATACACGAAAGTGTTAAACGATCCTCGTAATAAGAAAATGTCCGTCGCGAATTTGACAGGCGTGAATGAAAGCGGTGAAAATGTTCGGCGGGATCGTCTAAAAGGGGGAGGAAACGAAGAAGGAAGTCGACAGACGATACGCGTAATTTTCGCTAATGATCGTATTGGCAATTAGTTAAGGCCTTTCTATAAATCATCCCTAACTAATTGCCCTTTACACTCCCCAAGTCTCGAAAAAGACCACACGGGCCGTGACTCGGAGAGAACCTCGCAGTTCAACGCTAATTATTATCCCCGTACGTGATAAATTAAACTGCCAGACGCCATGGGTATCGCAAGAGTGGCTTTCGTGTATCTATGGTGCAACATGGACCCCGTTATGAAGTTATGGAACATCCTTTGGCCTTAGCTCGTTCGATTTGCTATCGCAAATTTCATTGTGCTTAATAACTACCCTTTTATAATATTATTCTCCTCGCGTTCTTTATACACGCGTTTATTTTCTGTCGTTATTTATGGACCGAGAAATCCTTAACCAAATTTACTGTTTTACTCGCAAAAATCTGGATGTAATCGTGTACGCAGGAATGGCTGAATGATGTTTGTGCAAGGTGGTATTGAACGTGATACATAAAATGATGTACGAAATGATTTAAAAAATCACGTACAACTTAATACATAAAATGACGCACACAATGGTTCATACAATGATATATAAAATGTTCTTCAAAATGAGACATAAAATAATTCATATACAAAATCGTACATAAAATGATACATAAAAAATGACTCATAAATACAAAAAATAGTACAGAATATATAAAATGAAGGTCGAAAGATATATGGCGATATAACGAAGCATGTACCGTGTTAATAACGCACTTAGCGCTAATAAATTGTTGACGCAGTTAAAAAGAGTGGCCGTAGTACCGTTCTCGTATGTTAAAGCGATGAATCTGAGATCCAGCGAAAGGTTGTTGCGCGTTGTTCATTAAAGCACACGGGATCCTAAAATTCATTAACCGTTCGATCAATAATGAACGTCTGGCGCGGATGTTGAAGCAGGCTCGTAGCAAAAGGTAACGCTAGTCATGGTATCCTAGATGAAAGGTGCCGCACGATGTCGCGTTCGTAAAGCAGTTAAGCTTCCTCTTTCTCTTTGTTGTACATCGTTGTACACCGATCTTCTCTACGGTTTCTGTTAGCCTTCTTCGTAACCCTTCACGGTGGATACGACGTTCGAATGTCCGCACTCTGTCGATTACCACGGGATAGAAGACACAATGGACGGAGGAAAAAAAACCACCTCTTCGTTAACTACGTTTCCGCATTTTTCTTGCCTGTACGGGCTAACGATCGTTGTAAATTTTCCAACAATTCGCTGTCCGTCTCTTCGCTGGTTGACCTCCTTTGTAACTCTTCTCCATCTAGGGATTTTAAAGGGATTTTCTCTTTAATTGCATTGCACTGGGATGTTAGTTTAAGAATTGGGACACAAATTAGGATATTAGTAATTGGAAGGATATAGGGATGTAGGGGTTTTGGGATCTAGGGTTGTGGGGAACTATGGATGTGGGGTTCTAGGGATGTGAGGTTCTAGGAATGTGGAGTTCTAGAGATGTAGGGATCTAGAGAGACTGAGATCTAGGGAGATTGGGATCTAGGCAGATTGGGATCTAGGGAAATTTGAGATCTAGGGAAATTTGAGCACTAGGGAAGTTGGGGATTCAGGGAAATTTGGGAACTAGGCAAATTTGGGATCCAGGGAAATTTGGGAACTAGGCAAATTTAGGATCTAGGGAAATTTGGGAACTAGGGAAATTTGGGATCTATGAAATTTGGGAACTAGGCAAATTTGGGATTTAGGGAAATTTGGGAATTAGGGAAATTTGGGATCTAGGAAATTTGGGAACTAGGCAAATTTGGGATCTAGGGAAATTTGGATCTAGGAAACTTTGAGATCTAGGGAAATTTGGGAATTAGGGAAATTTGGGAACTAGACAAATTTGGGATCTAGGGAAATTTGGATCTAGGAAACTTTGAGATCTAGGGAAATTTGGGAATTAGGGAAATTTGGGATCTAGGAAATTTGGGAACTAGGCAAATTTGGGATCTAGGGAAATTTGGATCTAGGAAACTTTGAGATCTAGGGAAATTTGGGAATTAGGGAAATTTGGGAACTAGACAAATTTGGGATCTAGGGAAATTTGGATCTAGGAAACTTTGAGATCTAGGGAAATTTGGGAACTAGGGAAATTTGAGATCTAGGGGTTTCTGGATCTAGTGATCTAGGGATTTTGGAATACAGGGTTCCGGTGATGTAGGGACTTGGAGATATAAACATTTGTCAGCATAGTGATTTTATGTTATAAAGATCCACTCATCTAGAGACTTGGTTCTATAGAATGATCTAAAGATTTCTGTATGCAAAGATCTACCGATCTAGTAAATTTTTAATACAAAGCTCTGACAATCCCTTACTTGCAGTACCGAAATATGAAAATATAGAAATGCATAAATTTTAAAACATATCGAGTACTAATTTTAAAATTGATGCGATTAAATATGTATTAAACCTAACAAATCGAAACGCAACGTAGGAGTAGAATTACACAGATAATATTTACGGTAAGGCAGCATTTAAGTAGTTAAACCGTAAGACTATTTAGCATTGTAAATACGAAAGGATAATATCGCGACTTAAATAGCGAAGCGTTTTAAGCGTTTTCCAAAGCATCGCATTCGTGTCGCTAACGGTCCGATGCTTTCGTTCGATGTTTCAGATTCTCAAATGGAGCAGGGCTACCGGTCCGAGGTCCAAGAAAGGGCACTGGTCGTATCCTTGCAGATGTTCAATCTGATTTTAGAACGTGGCGTGTCCTTGTTGAAGTCTCAGTTGGACAGCGGCGAAGAACCGAGGATGGTTGTTAGCGAGGACATGCAAGTCCTTTTACCAGCTATCAAGGTATTTCCGTTATCTATGGCATATCTAATGGAACTTCTACCAGGATTTCTTTTTTTCCGAGAAACTTTCACCGTACCGAGAAAAAACCTGTCATTCTACTACCATCAATTTAAGCGATCTAACGATCGCGCACAATCAAGTTCTTTGCTATTACAAATTAAATCACTTGGAGGAGTCTTTTAAATTCTTAACTCGTGTTCACTCGGACGTTTCTGATTGATTCTAGAATTTCTTCAGACTTGTATAATTGTTTACATTTCATTTATATGTTCGATAGAATAATTCAAATTAAATTCAGATTAATTCTGATGTTTAAAGGAGACACTTTTAACTGCGTGATTGTTGCACCATACACCACATTTCTGGACTAACATCATTCATTTTCCAAAATTAAAAAATTAACGAACTAGAAATTTTGCTCTATAGAATTGTTCAATCCTGCATTACAATGTACCTAGACATAAAAATCCCAAAGTCTTGAAGCTCCAGATGTATAAACTGTTTCAAAGTTCCATAATAAAATCCCAAAGTCTGGAAGCTCCAAATGTATAAACTGTTTCAAAGTTCCATAATTATGAACTGCAATAAGAAGTTAAAAATTGTCAAAGTCCAATGAAAAAGTTAGAAGTTTGAAATCTTTGAAGTCAACCTTCAATATCAAAATATATTTTAACTTCAAATAACACCTTGGACAATAATGATCGCCATAATCCTGGCATAAGCACCCAACAATTGATGAAGCGAGAATCCAGGTTTCGCACCCACGCAAGAACCACCGGTGGCCGTTGTCAGCTTCCTTGGACCTGGTTCGCTCGTGTTCCGACTTATTATGCAACCCCGGGTTCACGATTAATGCACCCATCGCACGTAAGCTATGCACGCACGCTCCATCGATAAAGGTCAACCCTATGACAAGCCATTGGAACAGCGACGTCACCGGTTTCTTCCTGCTTTTCCAGCCGGTGCAGCCTTCGATGCTCGTCGATCGAGATACTATCGCCTTTGACTTTCTTATCCTTTGAATCCTTACGTCAAATATTCTGTTCATATTCTGCTAGGATTTAAGAGCTTTTTTGCTGCTGAATTGCTGATTATTATCTAGCTGGTTATTATGTAGCTGATTATTATATATGGCGATAGGTATTGCGGGGTCACAGTTTAGGGGTGCATCCACATTAGAGACTGAATTTATGGTGTCAGCAACTGGTGCTAGTTTTCCTAGTAGATAGTAGAATTTTTGGGCTTTTTATTTTATTTGTGCTGGGTCCGTCGTTGGAAAAGGAAAATGGTTTCCTTCCTTTTTGACTTCTCGTCAGAAAAGAGAATTTCAGATTTTACTTTTGGAAGTTTAAAAATGAGAAATGTCTAAAATCTTGAACTTGACAAATCTTTAGTAGTCCCTAATTTGGGAAGTTTCAACTTCTCAACATGTTTTTTTCGTATTCCAAAAATTATGGAAGTTTCAATATTCCAAACTTGTAAAACTCAAGTTCCAATACTTCCAAAAGTCAATACTCCCGAGGTCCAACACTCTCAAATCCCACTACGCCCAAGGTTCAACACTCTCAAGGTCCAGTACTCCCAAGGTCCAAGCCTCCCAAATTCCAATACTCTCAAGGTCCAATACTCTCAAGGTCCAACCCTCCCAAATTCCAATACTCCCAAGGTCCAACACTCCCAAGGTCCCACACTCCCAAATTCCAATACTCCCAAGATCCAATACTCCCAAATTCCAATACTTTCAAGGTCCAACACTCCCAAGGTCTAACACTCTCAAGGTCCAACACTCCCAAGGTCCAACACTCTCAAGGTTCAACACTCCCAAGGTCCCACACTCCCAAATTCCAATACTCTCAAGGTCCAACCCTCCCAAATTCCAATACTCTCAAGGCCCAACCCTCCCAAATTCCAATACTCCCAAGGTCCAACCCTCCCAAATTCCAATACTCCCAAGGTCCAACCCTCCCAAATTCCAATACTCCCAAGGTCCAACCCTCCCAAATTCCAATACTCCCAAGGTCCAACCCTCCCAAATTCCAATACTCCCAAGGTCCAACCCTCCCAAATTCCAATACTCTCAAGGTCCAATCCCCCCAAATTCCAACACTCCCAAGGTCCAACACTCCCAAGATCCAACCCTCCTAAATTCCAACACTCCCAAGGTCCAACCCTCCCAAATTCCAATACTCCCAAGGTCCAACCCTCCCAAATTCCAACACTCCCAAGGTCCAACACTCTCAAGGTCCAACACTCCCAAGGTCCCACACTCCCAAATTCCAATACTCTCAAGGTCCAACCCTCCCAAATCCCAATACTCTCAAGGTCCAACCCTCCCAAATTCCAATACTCCCAAGGCCCAACCCTCCCAAATTCCAATACTCCCAAGGTCCAACCCTCCCAAATTCCAATACTCCCAAGGTCCAACCCTCCCAAATTCCAATACTCCCAAGGTCCAACCCTTCCAAATTCCAATACTCTCAAGGTCCAATCCTCCCAAATTCCAACACTTCCAAGGTCCAACACTCCCAAGATCCAACCCTCCTAAATTCCAATACTCCCGAGGTCCAACCCTCTCAAATTCCAATACTACCAAGGTCCAACCCTCCCAAATTCCAACACTCCCAAGGTCCAACACTCCCAAAGTCCAACACTCCCAAGGTCCAACCCTCCCAAATCCCAATATTCCAAAATTACAAAACCCTTAAAATTCCAAAATTCCGAAACCCCAAAAGTTCCAAATCTCCAAAACTCCCAAAAATTTGTCCATCTCACAGTGTCCTCAATCACTGTCCCTGATCGCTCTTAAAAATCTGGCCAAAAAAGGCCAACACCTGCGACGTACCTTCCACCAATGTATAAAAACACCCTCGCATAATTGAGAACGAATGGCGGAGGAAACAAGATCGATCGCTATCGAAACGCAGGAATAATGGCGAGAGTTTCTCTCTTGTCTCATGGGAGACCATTAATATTACCGATAAAGCGGACGCGACACAACACTGTTGGCACACGATTCACTTTCTCAGGATGGATGAACGTGGTAGACAAAATGAAACGTCTTCTGGACATTCTATAAATAGAAACGATATAAATAAATTATCTTCTATAGTCATCTTTCATTATTCACAATTTTTACCTTGTGTTTTTCTAGATTTGGTGCGATTGGATGCTGTGTCATAGCACCGTTTGGAATCCGCCGCCATCTTGCACGGACTACAGAGTTGGGTAAGTCTTTTAGTCTTTGATATTGATTTTCGTAATACAAGTTATAAATAAATTATAATTTACAATTTACTGGATGAGGATCCAACTGCGACACAGTCATTTTTACTTCGTTAAAATATAAATATTTCGGGTGAAATGTAAATTTTAGGAAATATTTTGTCTTTCTGAGATAGAAAGATATTTTTATTTTTTAAGTTTATACGGAAAATCGATAAATTATTTCTGTGAGTGGTTTCTCAAGTTCCGGGTCTTTATTTTTATACAAGTTTTAATAGCTTATAATACTTTGTAGTATTTTTAATTTAATTCTATATTATAGTCTTCTATAATAATGAACAGAGTCAAATTACAATTTGACTACATTATTTGTACAAATTATTTTAAGAATTTGCATATTAAATGCGGTTTAACTAAAATTGTTTCACTGAAATATTTCCATAGCCTGAAGATTCAGTTTGTTCTAAAATTCCTTTAAAGTAGGTTGAACATTCGCGTATCGATTGCGGCTAATTAAAAACTTCCCAGTAAATACAGCAGCTAGAAACCGCTAAACGTCGCTAAGAGAAATAAATTTTCTGCCGCGCGGTCGTGTATATTAGGATCAGGAGTTTCCTACGGGCGCAAAGAATGTGCGATATCTCAAACTCCCTGATCCTGCGGTTTGTGGTTTGCGGTCTGAATCCTGGATCCTCGGTCCAGTCGGTAACTAAACGCGATGCATACTCTCGCCAGCAGATTACGCCACGGCCACAAATTATTCATAGCAAGAAGTTGCTTTTAGCTTTTGCGATCGATATCAAGAAAACAATCTATTCGACGACCGCTTGATAAAATCATATTCATTGTTACAAAATTTCATATTAATTTATTCTTTGTACTATAGAGGTACTTTGAAGTTATTCAAATTAATTAACACTAAATTTACGGACGTTTGATAGTCACTTTTATTTAAATTTACCTAAAGTAAATAAATTGCAGATGATATGTGAACTGCCTAAAACATTGATTCTTTTGCTGAAAGTTGACACTTTTACAAAAATTTCTTAACAAACTCTATCATCTAAAATAGACCTATTATCTATTGTTTTAGCGAATATGTTTCAAACTACCCCAAAGAACAAAATCAATCTAAACTTCAGAAAGAGAATGTTTGTCAACATCATCGAAGATGAAAGACAAAATACTGATTCATAACATGATTCACGTATATTATGGTACATAATGCGGTTGTCTTAGCAGATATGTTTCAAACTGTCTAAAAGAACAAAATCAATTTTAAATTTCTTCAGAAAGAGAATGATCGTGAACATCATCGAAGGTGAAAGACAAAACACTGATTCATAATATGAGTCACGTATATTGTAGTGCACAATGCTGTTGCCTTAGCAAATATGTTTCAAACTGTCCTAAAGAATAAAATCATTTTAAGTTCCTCCAAAAAGAGAATCATTGTGAACGTCATCAAAGGAGAAGTACAAAATGCAGATACATAATAAGATTCACATATATTGTACCTCACAATGCTGTTACGTTGGCAGATATATTTAAACTGCCTCAAAGAGCAAAATCAATTTAATTTCCTCTAAAAAGGAAATCATAAGAAAGATTCATATGTAGTTACATTAACAAATATGTTCAAACAGTCCCAAAGAGCAAAATCAATGTAAGTTCCTCTAAAAAGAAAATCATAAGAAAGATTCATATGTAGTTATATTAACAAATATGTTCAAACAGTCTCAAAGAGCAAAATCAATTTAAGTTCCTCTAAAAAGAAAATCATAAGAAAGATTCATATGTAGTCACATTAGCAAATATGTGTAAACAGTCTCAAAGAGCAAAATCAATGTAAGTTCCTCTAAAAAGAGAGTCATAAATAAGATTCATATGCAGTTACGTTAGTAAAAATGTTTAAACAGTCTCAAAGAACAAATTCAATTGAAGTTCCTCCAGAAAGAGGAAACATTATGAACATCATCAGAGGTTATGTTTGTCGATCTAGTTTGAATAGTTAGATCGTAGAGTTCCAGGTGCTACTCACAAAGAGTAAAATGGAGGGACTTAAAGTGTGACGCGGGTCACGGTCAACCGCTGTATCGTATCAAAACTCGATCTACAGTCACGCAGAGGCACGATTCCTACGTCGAGTTCCTTCGAGTTCCTACGCGCGCAATTATCGCCCAGGCAACGCTTCTAATTCGACGAACAAGAACTTGCCTGCAACTTCTTGCATCTCCTCCTCGCGTTGCTTTTGTCAAACGGATTAATCCTCCAGGTTCAAGGTAGACAGAGAGGAGAGACGTTTATGGCACGTTCGGTTCCGTGGCTCGCTCGTGAGACTATTAATTCAGGTTGACACTTTAGGTGTCTTGAATTATGACTGTTCTGTTGGACTATTAATTCTCAGCGAGAGCATCGGTTTCTCGAGCTGGGAAAGTTCGACCCTGCTAAAGACATCAACGACGAACAGACATCGCGACGCGTGTTCGTGATTTATTGTTATTTGCTTGAAAATCGAACGATGCTTTTATTTATTCAGCTATGAGTGTCCGAGCTATTTGGAACGGAGTTTTACATGGGTTTTACTGTTTGAGTTATTCGAATTTTATTTGAAGTTGAGTTGAAGTCCCAACTCTGAGTTCATATCTTAAATCTGGGTTCTTCTGCTGTTTGATGTATTCGAATTTCAGTAGTATCTGTATTGTCTGAATTGAGAGTTTGAGGATTTGGGAGCTTGAGAATCTGGGGGTTAGAGAATCTAGTGTGTGAGAAATTTGAGAGCTTCGAAATTGGGTGATTTGAGAGTTGGAGAATGTGAGAATTTGGGGATGTGGGAATTGGGGAATGTGGGAATTGGGGAATGTGGGAACTGAGGAATATGGGAATTGGAGAATGTGAGAATTTGGGGACGTAGGAATTGGGGCATGTGGGAATTGGGGAATGTGGGAATTGGGGAATGTGGGAATTGGGGGATGTGGGAGTTGGGGATTGTGGAATTGGGGAATGTGGAATTGGGGAATGTGGAATTGGGGAATGTGGAATTGGGAAATATGGGAATTGGGAAATGTGGGAATTGGCGAGTGTGGAATTGGTGAATGTGGAATTGGTGAATATGGAATTGGTAAATGTGGAAATTGGTGAATGTGGAATTGGGGAATGTAGAAGTTGGGGAATGTGGGAATTGGAAAGTGTTGGGCACCGAATTTTACCACATATGTTTACCACATAATTTTAGCATCCATGTTTCGCAAAGTATCCGGCTCCATAATTAAAAAAAAATAGAGAACCTCTTCGCAACAGTCGAAATAGAAGAAAAATTATCAATGTACTGTTAGGTAAATTGTCGTGTTCATCATGATTCATTTGGCTTCCCATTTGCTCCACATTCGTCTTAAGTACGTCTGGTTCTTCAAGTTCGGTGAATGCAGATGTGACACGTGTGACATATGCTAATCTCCGAAGACAGTTCATTCCCCGAATAGACACGGAAACAATTAAGTGGACACCGACAGAATTACAAGGTTAATTTCATAAATAGCAGCGACGAGCAGAAAAAAATGACAAAAATTTGCCGTCTTCACGATGTTCTTTAATTATTCAACGAGTTTTTACGATACAGCAATTTGTTGAATATGTTAGTTGTTTTTTTGGTCGCGTGTCATTATCTTTGTACGGTTGATAATTCTGTTGCAGCGATTACTTTCCAAGAGTGTTATTCGTCATCATGGTCACTTTCTATTTCAAAATTCAAACTCTGTACGAGTCCTTGCTAAGCGACTTACTCATGAAGTAATTAAGGAATTATGGTCATCTCTTGCTAAAAGCTAATAGTGTCTTCAAGGTTGCTATTACGTGGACCCTACATTTTCATTCGCAAAAAATGTTTTTACTGCACACACGTGTCTGTTTCTCATTTTTCTGTATTGTCTTGTTCCACATTCGGTGTTGTCAAAGGTTATACTCTTACGTTCTAATATTGTCAAATTGAACATTTTCAAACTCCACATTTTACATTCTCCACATTTCACATTCCACATTCCTTACATTCCACATTCCTCACATTTCACATTCCTCATATTCCACATTCCACAATTCCCACATCCCCAAATTCTCACATTTCCCAATTCCACATTCACCAATTCCTACATTCACCAATTTCCACATTTACCAATTCCACATTCACCAATTCCACACTCGCCAATTCCCACATTCTCCAATTCCCATATTTCCCAATTCCACATTCCTCAATTCCACATTCCCTAATTCCACAATCCCCAATTCCCACATTCCCCAATTTCCACATCCCCCAATTCCCACATCTCCTAATTCTCAAATCCCCCAATTCCCACATTCCCCAATTCCCACATCCCCTAATTCTCAAATCCCCCAATTTCCAAGCTATCAAATTTCTCACACACTAGATTCTCTACTCCCCAAATTCTCAAGCTCCCAAATCCTCAAATTCCTAAATTCTCACATTCCCCGATTCCCACATTTCCCAATTCTCAGTTCCCCAATTCCTACAGTTCTCAATTCCCACATTGCCCACATTCCACATACCCCACATTCTCCATTCTCCACATTCCACATTCCCAACATTTCACATTTCCAACATTCCACATTCCACATTGCACCTTCCACATTTCTCAATTTCATATTCCTGGATCTCCACATTCCCAAGTGGAATGTCCACCTTCTCTACACTTCCATCTTTCTACATCTCCCCATTCTCTCATTCTCTAGTTTCAACATTCCCAAATTTCTGCTTCGTACATTTCAATATTTTCGCACTCACACATTGCCAACTGTTGTATTTATTCAACACAAACTAAGTGTTTTCTTCTACAAAAATTATCGAGTCATAAAACTTTCTCTAACGTAGGAGGTTCGAGTCAAGCTGTATTCTTTAATTGTTTATTTTAATTGTAGGACCCAAGTTCCATTGACTTGTAACGAATTTTTCCTGAAGGACCTTCTTCGATCTGAACGTTATCCTAAAAGACGTGCTTCTCCGTGTTTCTAGATTCACTATTAAAGTTTCTTTTTACTATTTCTATTTTTATTTCACCGCCTATTTCCTATACCAACCCATAAATTTCTAAACCTGTTAATTTTGCCGAGAGAAAGCCATTTTCTAATTAAAGATTCATTTCACCGCCGTAACTCGATTTTTTTTAAACAGCATCCAGTTTCAGTTACGTTACGCCCTGACATCGATCGAACGGTTATATCAGCGTCTGTTTATAGCTGGTTTCTCGATCGATACGAGACAAGTAGCGAATCGACGGCCGATCGTAGCCCGACGTGGAAAAGAACGGAGCAAATTGCGAAGCGTTTTATCCGCTCGTTGAAGTCACCGGCTGGCGAACCTGTTTCGTTCACGGACCGTCGAGCGTGGGAGTGACTCGCCGAAATAAAAGCACGTTGCACATCGATGCGTTCGAGAAAAGGCCGATCAACGTGTAATTATCTTCTTATATACATACTCCTCCGTGATTGACAAAGCAGACGTGCCGGAGAATCGTTAGCGAACTTGTTAGCGGAAAATTGCTCGACTAAATGTTGCTTGGATTAAACATGGGGGGACAACAAATCATCTTATTCTTACTTTCAATCCTCTTTAATTATACTCGGCTTTATTCAAATTTTATTCTTCGTTTGACATATTGTTTTATTCTTTAGTTGCGTCGGTATGGTTTTATTATTTTCTGGAAGTAATTCATAGTTTTTTGCGATGGTTTATTATTTATTGGGATTAGAGTGTAGTTTTATTTGGTAGTTTGTGGAACTAGTTATTAACCGTTTTATTTAATGATATAGACATAGTATGGAGTTTGTCTTTATGGAAATTTATGGGAGTTCGTTTGAATACAGGATTCAGTTTGAGTGCGGAACTTTATTCGAATTAATATACAGTTTTATTTTATGTAAGTGACGTCTATATCGTGTTGGAATTAGCATGTAGTTTTATTTCGGTACCAGCAATGAATTAGAATTAGTTTGATCAGAAATTCTCGTTGCAAGTCGAGTAAGGAATTTCAGCGACGATCGTCACCTAATGAGTTTATAAATTGTTAGACCGTGTGTAAAGAATGCAAGGAATTCTAAGGATCCCAGGTATCCCGAAGGCGCATTCCCGCTGAATTGCCGGTAATCAGCTTGTTCTACAGGTTAATTTTAATTAATCGATTATGAAAATCGCGCCACGTTAATTTTATTAAAAACCATGGTAATTTCATTGTCAACAAACCTCATTTCTGTAATATTGCTTTACTGTCAACTATTCAATTAAATCATACATCATTCGATAATCAATACTGATAAATCAAAGTTGTAACCAAAACTGATCAGTGATAATTAAAAGCGATAAATCGAAGCTGTAAATAATTTTCTAGATGATATTCATGAAATGCAAATGACATGGCAGTCAGTGTGTTCAATCATACTGCGTCACTAATTAATTCTGTAATTATTTTCATTTTGAAAAATTTCTTGTCTCACAAAATTTCAATTTCAAACTACCCTCATTGTAATAATAATTTTTAATTTTCAAAAATTCTAGTTTATAAAAGAGGAATTTCAGTGTGTTTAATTAGACTGCATCATTGATGAATTTCATACTTAATTTCATTTTGAAAATTTCTTGTTGTCACAAAATTTCAATTTCCTCAAACTACCCTCATTGTAATAATAATTTTTAATTTTCAAGAATTATAGTTTATAAAATAGGAATTTCAGTGTGCTTAATCGAACTGCATCATTGATGAATTTCATACCTATTTTCATTTTGAGAAATTTCTTGCTGTCTCACAAAATTTCAGTTTCTTCAAACTACCCTCATTGTGATAATAATTTTTAATTTTCAAAAATTCTAGTTTATAAAATAGGAATTTCAGTGTGTTTAATTGGACTGCATCATTGATGAATTACATACTTAATTTCATTTTGAGAAATTTCTTGCTGTCTCACAAAATTTCAATTTCTTCAAACTACCCTCATTGTAATAATAATTTTTAATTTTCAAAAATTCTAATTTATACAATCGAAATTTCAGTGTGTTTAATTGAACTGCATCATTGATGAATTTCATAATTATTTTCACCCTGAAAAATTTCTTGCTGCCTCACAAAATTTAAATTTCCTCAAACTACCTTCATTATATGAATAATTTCTAATTCTCCAAAAATATAATTTTTAAAATTGAAATTTCAGTGTGTTCCACTAAACTACATCACTGATCAACACCGTTCCTATATTCATCCAAAAAATATTTCTTGCTGCCTCACAAAATTTCAATTTCTTCAAACTACATTCATCGTGTCAACAATTTTTAATTCTCCAGAATTGCATATTATAAAATTGAAATTTTAACCTATTTAATTAAACAGCATCACTGATCAATTCCCTACCTATATACACCCTGCAAAAATGTCTTGCTGTCTCACAAAATGTAAATTTCCTCAAACTACCCCCATTACATAAATAATTTCCAATTCTCCAGTAATATTAAAATTAAAAATCGAAATTTCATCACGTATAAGGTGCCTGATTTTCGTTTTAATATTCGAGCTCGGCCACCGATTTTCATTGTCGATCTCGTCGGGCCCGACCGAATATATCGATGGTCAGGATCTTTCTAACGAGACGTGGCAAAAAGACGAAACGGTAGAGAAAAGAAAGGAGAAAAAAGTTTGAAAAACGGTCGTGGCCGGCTCGACTGATGCAATCTATCGTCCATTAAAACGAGTTTCAAGGCTCCTTTGGTCCCGTAACAGCTAGAATGCTCGCGATCGAGAGGCTGAGCTCTTTGCGCAACCATCCAGCCAACCAACGGTCCCTATCCGCCGGCTGGATAAGTTAATTATTGTTGTTGCTCGTTAGCGATTAACAATTATGCGAGCGAAACGTTTCCTTGGCAAGGACGTGGTTGTACCACGAGCTATGCTCGCAACAGAGCCGATTCACCCGGCTATGGTTATTTATAGAACGTGGATTGCAATTAATCTACCGTCGAATCATGACTTTGTTGATCTCCCACTAGTTTCGCTTCTCTCTTTTTTTCTACCTCCATTCACCGAGGATAGCAACTTTGTTCTTCTCCTCGTGAGCTCTGGCTCACCGTGTAATTGCCGGATCAATCACTGTCACCGTTTTCACTCTTTTCACCGTATTTGTCGCTTTGACGAGGCTACTTTGTGCTCCTTATCGAATTAGACTGTTACACTTTCCTGCTGCTTGTATCGCTTTTCGATTTTACCGCTGGAGATTTACTGATATAGGAATTTGGGGATTTTAGGGGAGTTTAGGAATTTTGGGGTGGAGGACGAGATATGGGAATCTAGGGATTTCGGGATATAGGCGTTTAGGGAATTTAGGGAATTCGGGACGTGGGAATTTAGGGGCCTAGGGATTTTTTGACGTAGATATTTAGGGAATCTAGGGAATTTGGGACGTAGGTATTGGAGGATCTAGGGATTTTGTAATAGAGGTACATAGGGATTTTGAAAGTTGGTTATTTCAGGAATTTCAAATTTTCCAAATTCCAAATTTTGGAAATTCCAAATTTCCTAAATTTCAAATTTCCCAAATTCCAAATTTCCTAAATTCCAAATTTCCCAGATTCCAATTTCGCCAAATTCCCCAAATTCCAAATTCCAAATTTCCCAAATTCCAAATTCCCCAAATTCCAAATTTCCCAAATTCCAAATTTCCCAAATTCCAAATTTCCCAAATTCCAAATTTCCCAAATTCCAAATTTCCCAAATTCCAAATTTCCCAGATTCTAATTTCGCCAAATTCCAATTTCCTAAATTCCAAATTCCCCAAATTCCAAATTCCCCAAATTCCCCAAATTCCAAATTCCCCAAATTCCAAATTCCCCAAATTCCAAATTTCCCAAATTCCAAATTTCCGAGATTCTAATTTTGCCAAATTCCAAATTTCTGAAGTACCAAATTCTCCACATTCCAAATTCCCCAAATTCCAAATTCCCTAAATTCTAAATTTCTCAAGTACCAAATTCTCCAGATTCTGAATTCCCCAGATTCCAAATTCTCTAAATTCCCCAAATTCCCCAAATTTCAAGTTTCCCAGATTCCAAAATCCCCAAATCCCATCTCCCCAAGTCCCAAATGCCCTAGATTCTAAATTCCACACATACCAAATTCCAATTGTCTAGGTTCCAAATTTCCCAAATTGCAATTACCTATTTCGCAAATTCCCCAGATTTCAAATTACAATTACCTACTTTGCAAATTCCCCAGATTTCAAATTCCAATTATGTACTTTCAAATTCCCTAGATTTCAAATTGCAGATTCCCCATATTTTAAATTCTCTAAAATGCAATGACCTACTTTGCAAATTCTCCAGATTTCAAATTGCAATTATCTACTTTGCAAATTCCCCAGATTTCAAATTGCAATTATCTACTTTGCAAATTCCCCAGATTTCAAATTCCAATTCTCCCAAATTCCCCAAAATTAAAAAATTCGAAAATTGCAATCTTCCAATCTTCTCCATCCCTCAAACAAAAATATGTTCCATCACAAAAAACCGTAAAATTCGATATTAGAAATTTCCCTAGGAATAGGAAGACCGAAAGAGGGGCGTGTATTGTACCGAAGTGTGCCAGTTCGATCGTAACGCGAACGAATAGCACAGATCGAGGAGTCGGCGGTTCTCGCGTCCGTCGAACCGTGGATACCGGTGACATCGTTAAATATACGAGGTGTCGGTGAGAGGCTCGCACGCATCCATTGGCCACACTTCCGTGTTACTGTAAATCCAAAGTCGTCCGTTTAATTATTTTCAACCGGGATGAATGGCAGCGCGCGGGGGATCATTTTCCAAGCTATCGATCATTCGATGGTATCGCGCACAGCCCCCGGAGGCGGCGAATAAAGAAACCTAGGCGCTAGCACGAGCGTGCAACATACCGAGAGAGGAGACGCACGCCTCGCGAGACTCGCCGATTAATCGATCGGCCGTCATCAAAGGTCATTCGTTAATTGCGCTTAGCTAACGTACACGCGTTTCCGTTCCGAACATCGACGTACCTCATTATCCTTAATTTATCGAACGTTTGCACGGAGGCGCTTATTGAAAATTAACGCGATCGACCGAAAGAATCCACGAGGATTATATGGAGATCGATCGAATGCATTACATCGAGATCTTCGAGATCGATGAACATACTCTCTACTCCTTAATCGAAATGCTGGCTTTAATTGGGTCATCTATTCCTGCCGATGTATGACTGCGAATTTGTCTCCATCTGTGACTTACATTTTTATATTTTTTATTGAGTTTCAATTTCTCGTATTCGTACTTTTATTGTCCTTATACTTTTACGTCTTACTTTATATTTTCAGTATTTTTTATTATATCACAGCAGTTTATTTTACCACTGCATTCTAGTATGATTATATGTGTTTATTGGTGTATTCTATTCTCTTTGTATTTCCACCGCATTCAATTATATACCCGTCAGTACAAAATTATACATACACAAACATCTCAAGTGATACAATCAGTAAAACACATAATAGATATAAACATTGTCAAAATTAAAAAATTTCAAAAATAAATGAACATAACAAAAATTGTTTCCAATGAATACGAAAAAAAATGGTTAAATATAAAAATTGTTATGGGACTTCAAATTAGCGTCACACATATGTGCGTACAATGCACGATTATTCATTGACGTTCGAACGGTAGGAAACATGTAATTCGTTCATCCATGGTTCTGGCAGCTTACTGAATCACTCACGGAATATTTATTGCGAGAGAGAAGAACCGTTCGCGGTTGGATCCTTCCGGTTTCCAGTTACGCGATCTCAACCGGATAGCCCGACACCTTCTGACGAGGGAAATTTGATTCGCGTTCCTTTTTTTTCTCAATAACTATGGTTTTGTTGCAGCCCCGCCGGAGACGCCTGGAGCAGATTAGCCACCTTGGTGAACCTGTTGGAAAAATTGAATTACACCAGGACGATACTGATTCAGGCCAAGGATGCGGAGGGTCGAGAAGATGGTGAGTTTTAATACTTTTAATTTTATTATATTATTTATCTTTCTTTTACCTTTAGTAATTGTGTTTCGAAATTAATAGCCTTGCCAAAATTCCACATTTTCCATATTCCACATTCCCGAATTCTACATTTCTGAAATTCTATATTCCCGAAATTCCACCTTCCCGAAATTCCATATTGTCGAAATTTCACATTCTCGAATTCCATTTTTTCGAATTCCACCTTCTCGAAATTCCATCTTCCCGAAATTCCACATTCCCGAATTCCATCTTCTCGAAATTCCACATTCTCGAATTCCATTTTTTCGAATTCCACGTTCCCGAAATTCCATCTTCCCGAAATTCCATATTCCCGAATTCCACTTTCCCGAAATTCCACATTCCCGAATTCCATTTTCCCGAAATTCCACATTCCCGAAATTCCACATTGCCGAATCCCACTTTACCGAATTCCATCTTCCCGGAATTCCATATTCCCGAATCTCATATTCTCGAATCCCACATTTCCGAATCCCTCATTCGCGAATTTCACATTCCCGAATTCCACATTTCCGAATTCCACCTTCCCGAAATTCCACATTCCCGAATCCCACATTTCCGAATTCCATCTTCCCGTAATTCCACCTTCCCGAAATTCCACCTTCCCGAAATTCCACCTTTCCGAAATTCCATCTTCCCGATATTCCACCTTCTCGAAATCCCACATTCCCGAATTCCACCTTCCCGAAATTTCACATTCCCGAATTCCATATTCTCGAATCCCACATTTCCGAATCCCTCATTCGCGAATTTCACATTCCCAAAATTCCGCATTCCACATAAACTTGAGAAATTTGAAAAATTGAGAAATCTGTGAAATTTGAAAAATTGAGAAATCTGTGAAATTTGGAAAATTGAAAAATCTGTGATATTTGAAAAATTGAGAAATCTGTGAAATTTGGAAAATTGAGAAATCTGTGAAATTTGAAAAATTGAGAAATCTGTGAAATTTGGAAAATTGAGAAATCTGTGATATTTGAAAAATTGAGAAATCTGTGAAATTTGAAAAATTGAGAAAATTGCGAAAGCAAATGAAAGATTTGAAAAATATAAAAATTTATTAACTTGAAACCCCAAAAATATGAAAATACGTCCCTTGTTAAAGGAGCCCAAGTTTTCAGCCAAAAGTACTAATTGCAATTGAAAAACTATAATCGTAGAATTACAGGTTATAAGATTTCAAGCCGGAAACATGTTCTTGCTGTTCAGACAGCCGCGATCACCACGATCGATCATCATTAGTACACATATTCAGTCAGCTACGAGCGACAGCATGCGAAGTCCTTTTATGCGATCACAATGAGATCCATCGATGAATGAGTCGATTAGTAATTCAAACACTGTTCGCTATCTATCTAATCCATTGGACGTCTTTGAAACGTCATTCCTTAGAAATAGTCTCTTAAGTCGAGACTTAAAGTAGAATTACTACATTGTTGCATATCGGATGACAGAAACGTACTTCGACGGTATAGTATCGTTAAATTGTACTTGTGGCAGATCAATTTGTTAAGTTAAGTTTAGTGAAATGTACTTGTGTTTAGTATTTCACTTCATTCTTTAATATAATAATATTTGATAATACTTTCTTATAATAATTTTGCAACGATGTTTTTGTTTTTTATTTTATTTTTTCAAGTATTTAGGGATCAAAGATATACCTGCAAGTTTGTTGGTACGGTTGTTAAAATAAGGAGAAATCAGGTACTTTTTGTTATGAATATCGATCGAATTTTTATACAGTTATTTTTGTGGCACTTCAAAGTTTAATTTGATATAGCATATGCGTCATTTTGCGGTACTTTTATGTCATGAATTTTTGTTAGAGTCCACAGGTTCATTATTAACTATTTCGATATACATCATTAACTAATTTATTTTCAAGTAAATAAATTACTAATAGAATTGCAGTTATAATTACAAACATAATTCACATCCATCATGGTACATTTGAATAAAACTGATAGTTAGCCTCATCATCCCTGAAATTCCACATTCCCGAATTCCACCTTCCCGAAATTCCACATTCCCGAATTCTACCTTCTTGAATTCCACATTGCCGAATCCCAGTTTACCGAATTCCACCTTCCCGAAATTCCACATTCCCGAATTTCACCTTCCCGAAATTCCACATTCCCGAATTCCACCTTCCCGAAATTCCACATTCCCGAATCCCACCTTCCCGAAATTCCACATTCCCGAATCCCACTTTACCGAATTCCATCTTCCCGAAATTCCACATTCCCGAATCCCACTTTACCGAATTCCACCTTCCCGAAATTCCACATTCCCGAATCCCACCTTCCCGAAATTCCACATTCCCGAATCCCACCTTCCCGAAATTCCACATTCCCGAATTCCACCTTCCCGAAATTCCACAATTCCGAATCCCACCTTCCCGAAATTCCACAATTCCGAATCCCACCTTCCCGAAATTCCACAATTCCGAATCCCACCTTCCCGAAATTCCACATTCCCGAATCCCACATTCCCGAATTCCACCTTCCCGAAATCCCACATTCCACATCTGCAGCCACATACAGAGTCAGTTAACCTCATCATCCTTTATCAAAGCATCTGTTCACATTGACAGAGTCTACCAGCCAGTCTAACTCATGTTAGAGTACTAGAGTAAGTGTATCGTTGAGTGTGCTGCAGTAGGTGTATTATTCTAAGGAAGGTATTAGGACTGTTACAATTTTATTCCATCATAAACATCCTAATAATTAAATACATTCAAACCAGCCTGATCCTTAACCTCATTTTCCCTACGCATCTGCAACCACATACAGAGTCAGTTAACTTCATCATCCTCTAGCAACACGTTTGTCAACATCTTCATAGTCTATCAGTCAGTGTAACTCATGTTAGAGTACTAGAGTAAGTGTATCGTTCAGTGTGCTGCAGTAGGTGTTTTATTCTAAGGAAAGTACTACCACAGTTACAATTTTGTACCATCACAAACGACTTAATAATCGAAAACATTTAAACCAGTCTGATAGTTAACCTTAATCATCCCTACACATCTGCAGTCACATACAGAGCCACATTTTTCTGATGATTTTTTAAAATGATTTTAATACTATTGCAGTTAGTTACTTCTGACGCACCTGACAAACCAATCATACGTCAGGGGGTTAAACCATTAGCAAGGTAATTGAAAACAGTGTGGCGACGATTCCCTACGATAATTCGAATTCCCTTGGCACTCGAAGGCTGGACCAGTCGTTTAATCGAAAAACTGAAGTTCCTCGAACGGCTACGAGGCCTCTGGCCGTCTGTTGACCCGTGGATAGCCGCCGGTTACGTAACGGTGAATCCGTTCGATGTGACCACTGCAGTGCCATATACACTCTCCTCTGGCCGTTTACAAGTTGCCAGCCAATGGTGTTTCGCCATATACCATGGGGGCCACGCCGTCCTGCTACCGTGTGCCTCTGGGACCTCCATCTTCTTTTTTTTTAAAACCATCTTTCTGTTTCTCTGACTGCGTGCATCTTATGAATACACAAAACACAATGTTCACTTTTAGAGGACCGGTAGCTTTTTATACGAGGTTGTATCTTTTTTATCGGATCGTTTATGCGCACGTTAATGAGGACCCCCTACGAGTACTGAAATGCCGGCTTTGATTGCGGCGACGAGATAGGGAATCGGGCGGATTTGTGGATATTGTTGGGTTTTGGAGGTTGGGCGGAATTTTTTGGGATGGTGAGATGGTGAGGGAGTTGGGGTTGGGTGGTTAAATTTCGAGGTTTACATATTCCGCAATTCCTACATTTTCCAATTCCAACATTCTCCAATTTCTACATTCCCCAGTTCCACATTCACCAATTTCCACATTTACCAATTTCCACATTTACCAATTTCCACATTTCCTAATTCCACATTTACCAATTCCACATTCACCAATTTCCACATTTACCAATTCCACATTCACTAATTTCACACTTGCCAATTTCCACATTCCCCAATTCCACATTTACCAATTCCCACATTCCCCAATTCCACATTCCTCAATTCCCACATTCCCCAATTCCCACATTCCCCAATTCCAACATTCCCCAATTCCCACATTCCCCAATTCCAACATTCTCCAATTCCCACATTCCCCCATTTCTACGTCCCCAAATTCTCATATTCTCCAATTCCACAATCCCCAATTCCTACATTCCCCAATTCCCACATTCCCCAATTCCCACATCGCCTAATTCTCAAATCCCCCAATTTCCAAGCTCCCAAATTTTTCGCACCCCAGATTCTCTAATCCTCAAATTTTCAAGCTCTCAAATCCCCAAATTTCCAAATTCTCACATTCCCCAATTCCCACATTCCCCAATTCCTACATTCCCCAATTCCTACATTCCCCGATTCCTACATTCCCCGATTCCCGTATTCCCAAATTTCTACATTCTGAAATTCTCAAATGTCCAAAATCTCACGTCCAAAATTTCTAAAATCCCAACCCGTCCAAAATTGCCTAATAAATACATAAAATAGCCAACTCAATATCTGCCAAATCACGATTCCTAATTACGAAACGCCTTCACGTTTCAATCAGAATTAATCACCGTATAATTACTACAGTTAATAACGCGATATAAACATTATCCCCGTACTAAATATACCGAATTGATATACCGAATTGACCAGCTTCGAACACGCAAGATTCAACGGTTTATATCCTTCTTAGAATATCGAGTAAAAAATTTCTAACTGTAAAAGCATTACACCCACGCGTTCGATCGGTTCTAGGGACAAAAAATAGTGAAACAAGAGAAGAATAAGCAGGCATTGAACGGTGTTAGATAATCGTATTCGACCGTTAGCTAATAGAAAAACAGTTTGACGAAAGACAAAACGCCGGCCATGGCTTCTGGTACAAAACACCTTTTACTTTTTTCTTCCTTTTTTCTCTTGCGGACAAAACGAGAACGTGACTTAATGAATTAACAACGGCACAAGAGCCGTTGATAACTTCGGCTACGATACAATCTATGAATTATGTACTGTTATCGGGTGTAAACCTGTCTGAAAAGTAAGTATAACACGACTCAAGGACGCATCACGAAACTAGAACGCTCTTTACTGGTGGTCGGATCCGTTAAGGTAGATTCAATGCTAAGTTCGATATTGTGTTTTATGTTGGAGGTTGTTAGCAGGTTGGACGTTGTTAATTAGGAAAGAAATGTGGTAGTAAGGTTAAGGCTGCGATCTGTAATTTGTAATTGGGGTTTTTTGGAGGGGATGTTTGGTATTTAGAAGTTTCTGGTTTGGGGATTTTTAGGGTTTTGGGTTTTCAGGTTTTTAGATTTTTAGGTTGTTAGGTTGTTAGGTTGTTAGATTTTTAGATTTTTAGATTTTTAGATTTTTAGATTTTTAGATTTTTAGATTTTTAGATTTTTAGATTTTTAGATTTTTAGATTTTTAGATTTTTAGATTTTTAGATTTTTAGATTTTTAGATTTTTAGCGTTTTGGGTTTTTAGATTTTTAGGTTGTTGGATTTTTAGATTTTTAGATTTTTGGGTTCTTTGACTTTTAGATTTTTAAGTTTTTAGGTTGTTAGGTTTTTAGATTTTTGGGATGTTAGATTTTTAAGTTCTTTGATTTTTAGATTTTTAGGTTGTTAGATTTTATATTTTTAGATTTCTAGAATTTTAAATTGACAAACTTCAAATTTTTTGTGTTTGCTGTATTCTTAAGCTTGCAAAGTTTTAAGATTTTTTACTTTCCATGTTTTTACGTTTATAATCTTTCAAATTGTCAGATTTTTCAAAAGTCATTTTCAAGTTGTCATTTTTAAAAAATCATTTTTAAATTGTCATTTTTAAAAAGTCATTTTTAAAGAGTCATTTCTAAAAATTCATTTTTAAATTATCATTTTTATAAAGTCATTTTCAAATTGTCATTTTTAAAGACTCATTTTCAAATAGTCATTTTTAAAGAGTCACTTTCAAGTTGTCATTTTTAATGACTCATTTTGAAATTGTCATTTTTAAAGAGTCATTTACAAATTGTCATTTTTTATGAGTCATTTTGAAATTGTCATTTTTATAGACTCATTTTTAAAGAGTCATTTTTAAAGACTCATTTTGAAATTGTCATTTTTAAAGATTCATTTTCAAATAGTCATTTTTAAAGACTCATTTTCAGATTGTCATTTTTAAAATGAAAACCCGCGATCCCGATTCGCATCAAGTACCTCACGCAGCAAATCGAAACTCGTTTTCGCGCGAGCGCAAAAAGGGTACCGCGACCGTAGTGAAAAAGAATTACAAATGAAATTGTTAACGACATATTACATCAATCTCCGTGTTGCCCGAAAGCATTCCCGTATCGTCGATCATTTCTGAGGGCAACGCGTTCAGAAAGAAGGGCCGTCCGAATAAAAGAAGCACGAAGGAAGAAACACGTCCGAGGAACTTCACAATAACGTTTCATACTCAGGGAGCATAAGCACGTTCGGCAAACGGGTTGGCCCGGCTATATCGTCGTTTTTCTCTTTGTACCTTTTGTCGAATTTATCCATTGTGCCTCGGGTGTAACGCGCGGCTAAATCGAGGAGAAAAAGACAGGGCTCACGGAGAGTCGAGAGAGAAGATAGGAGAAGGGTAGGAGAACGCAAGAAGAAACGTCCAAGCCAACAAATTGGCATTACGGCACACGTTACTGGATGTACCGTTACTGTCTCAGTTCCTTTTTCGAATCGTATCGCTGCTTGTATTCTCGCGTGTGCACGCTGCACAGCCTTTCGATGTTTCGCCATTTTTTCACGGGCTTCTTTCCTACTGTACGTGTATGGGGACTTGTCTTCTGATACTTTGATTCAGGGATTTTTTTTTTATGATATTACTTGTTGTTGATGTTTTAGAAAAGAATGATGATTGAGTTATTAAGATTTTTGAAAGATGTAAATAGAGATTCTTTAATAGCAATTTTGTGCAAGATCGAAGTGCACATTTCCATATTACGCATTCCCCACATTCCATTTTTCCAAAATTCCACATTCTCCACATTTCACTTTTCCAAAATTTCACATTCCCCATATTCCTCATTCCCGAATTTCATCTTCTCAAAATTCCATATTCCTCACATTTCACATTCTCGAATCCCACATTTCCGAATACCACATTCCCGAATCCCACATTCCCGAATCCCACATTCCCGAATCCCACATTCCCGAATCCCACATTCCCGAATCCCACATTCCCGAATCCCACATTCCCGAATCCCACATTCCGGAATCCCATATTCTCGAATCCCACATTCCCGAATTCCACCTTCCCGAAATTCCACTTTGCCGAATCCCACCTTCCCGAAATTCCACATTGCCGAATCCCACATTCCCGAATTCCACCTTCCCGAATTCCACCTTACCAAAATTCCATATTCCCGAATTCCACCTTTTCAAAATTCCCCATTCCTGAATTCCACTTTCCCAAAATCTCACATTTCCGAATTCCATCTTCCCAAAATTCCACATTCCCCGCATTCCATAGATCCAAAATTCCACATTCCCTATTCCGACATTCCTGAATTCAACATTCCCCACATTCTACACTCCCAAAACTCCACGTTCCCGAAATCCACTTTCCAGAGTCCCAGGTTCCCAAAATTCCACATTCCTCGCATTCCTCATTTCCCATATTCCACATTCCCGAATTGTACATTCCTTGCATTTGACATTCCTCACATTCCACATTCCTGAATCTCGAATTTCTGAATTTCACATTCCTCGTATTCCACATTCTCGAATTCCACCTTCTCCACAATTCATTCCCAGTATTCCACATTCTCGAATTCAACGTTCCCGAATCCTGCATTCCCATATTTCACATTCTCGGCTCCGACATTCCCAAATCCCATATTCCCTATGTTCGCATTCCAAAATCCGCATATTCTCCATTTCCGAATTTCACATTCCTAAATTCCACATTCCCTATCTTCACGTTCCATGTACTCCTCATTATAAAACTACCATTCCCTCCAACATCTACATTCTCAAATTTCACATTCTTAAATCACACATTTTCACTCTCCCCAAATCCTACGATCTCAACTGCTCTACCCACCATCCTACACTTCCAAAACCCTATACCTCTACAATCCCAAAAAACAAATCTCCAAAACCGTAATCCCACAAAACCACAATTCCAAAAAAATTCCAAGGTCTCCATTCTAAAGATCCCAAGTTGTACCAAGATCCCGTTGTGATGCCGGAACAAGTACATTAAAACTAAAATTACCGTAGCGTGTTGAAAAATCTGCGCTCTATCTGTGACTCTAAAATACCTCAGCGTAACGTATCATTTGCGCAATCGTTTCGAAGAAAGCTATAAAGAGAGCCTATAGCCGTTTCTAGAGTTAAAGGGTTAAAAATAGGGGAACACACGCACGCGGATAGAAAGAAACACGATCTTTTGAAGAAACCGTGGTGGCGTATCGAGGCAAATGGAGCGGAATCACGCGTACATCGTCGCTCTAGCGCCACGAGCGATAGCAGCCTCGCGTGATCCCGTATGCCACGACATCGATTTGGAATTCGTATTAAACAGCGTGCACGCGAAATAGAGAGCACGATTAGGTTTCTATATTTCTTTCCCGTGGCTGGAACGAACCCAGGCTTAATCTACCTCGCGCCAAGTCCTCAGGATGATCGATTGCACCGACTGCCACGCTGATCCTCCTCATGTTCCACGCGAGTTCCAGGCCACGCTGACCCTGAACTTCGTGTAATATTCGCGATAAATGCGGCCTGACCGTGTAAAGCGACTCAAGAAGGTGCACTCGCAGAATATTAATGACGACTACACCATTAAATTACAGAAATACTTCTTTCTTTTCTTCGCCGATCAAAAATTCTGCCGCATTTTATAATTTCAAGCTTTAGACGTGACCGAGCGTAATTTGCATCGCTGATAATGGTTAACGGTACGACGGACAATTTTCATCGCTTCTAACTGTTATTTACACTTATAAATTATGCAGTCACGTTTGGGTACATAATTATAAATATATTTGTATTTATTGTGTACATTTAATTGTAAGTTGACTCTTCATCCACTTTTGTGGGATTATCACTTTCGATAGAAAGGAAAATTAGTTACGTTTTCAAGGAAAATTAGTTTGGGTGATGGTTTGAGTGTGAGGAAATTTTTTGAACGATCTTTATTTTTGGTTGTGTGATTTTGGTACTTTGTGAAAGTTGCTCCTTTCAAACCCTTTTCAGATCGTTTAATATGAGGACCAATATTTCCGAATTTAGAAATTCCTCAATTTCAATATTCGCTAATTCCCACATTCCCCAATTTCCATATTTCCCAACTTCCACATTCCCCAATTTCCACATTTTCCAATTCCAACATTCAGCAGTTTCAACATTCAGCAATTCCAACATTCAGCAATTCCAACATTTCCCAATTCCAACATTCTCCAATTCCAACATTTCCCAATTCCAATATTCTCCAATTCCAACATTCTCTAATTCCCACATTCCTCAATTCCCATCTTTTCCAATTCCCACATTCCCCAATTCCCATATTCCCAATTTCCACATATCCCAATACCCACATTTTTTAATTCCCACATTTTGCAATTCCCACATTTCCCAATTCCAACATTCTTCAATTCGAACATTGTTCAATTCCAATATTGTCCAATTACAACATTCTCCAGTTCCAACATTCTCCAGTTCCCATATTCCCAATTCCCACATTTTCCAATTCCCACATTTCCCAATTCCAACATTTCCCAATTCCAGCATTCTTCAATTCGAACATTGTTCAATTCCAACATTGTCCAATTACAACATTCTCCAGTTCCAACATTCTCCAGTTCCAACATTCTCCAGTTCCAACATTCTCCAATTCCAACATTTTCCAATTCCCACATTCCTCAATTTCCACCTTCCTCCATTTCAACATTCCCCAATTCCAACATTCTCCAATTCGAACATTGTTCAATTCCAACATTGTCCGATTACAACATTCTCCAGTTTCAACATTCAGAAGTTTCAACATTCAGCAATTCCAACATTCTCCAATTCCAACATTCCTCAATTCCCACCTTCCCGCCATTCCAATATTCCCCAATTCCAACATTCAGCACTTCCAACATTCCCAATTCCCACATTCCCCAATCTCCACATTCTCAAATCTCTACATCCCCAAATTTTTTTCACTCCCGTTTCTGCAGTTTAAGTACACTTCAGACTCTGTGCCAGACAAATGAAATAATATTGACAATTTTTAAAATATTATCTTATCTCGATATCGAATATTTATTAACCTGCCCCTCAGACAATTTATCCACACAAAAATTTAGGAATATCACAAAATGTGAAGGTTTACGACTCAAAGTGTCATTGAAATTTTGATTAAGAAAGAAGAGACAGCATCAACTGATTCATCTTAGAACCTCAATTAAAAAAAATGTCTTCATCGCGAGTCGACTTCTCGAGTGTACTCGACTTCATTTGAAAGTCTTGTTTGTCTAATTGTAAAAATGCAGCGAGTGTTTATCCAAGCTGCACGTTGATGGTTCGATCGTGTACATTGCGAAGTTAGAAAAGCGGTATCTTCATGAACTTCGAACACCGGCTACATCTTCCGCGTGCGTTCGTAGAATCTCTGGCAAGCCGATGTTCGATGGATTTATTTTTCTTTCTTAAACAAGGAACGTTTATACTTAACGAGCATTAGTATTTCAGTTGTCATGCGTTAATGGTAAATTTGCGATTTGCTCAAGAGTCCTCGTTTTGCATGTTTGTTCCAGAGCTCGAATTGGTTAAATTGCCGGAGGATGTGACCCTGGCAGGATTCACGCCTCTGATGTCCAATCCTCAGGATCCTTGCTATGCTGAGAAGAATGAGGACATGGTAATTATTTTTAATAACTGTTATTATTACTGTTACTTGTTATTGTTATTTTAGGAGGTATTTTTTTAAGGTAATTGCAAAGTTTTTTTAAGGTAATTGATAATAGTGGAATTGTAACAAATTGTCGTTGTTGTTGATAGTTTAATAGCTGGTTCTTGCGGTGAACCATGGGATTTTTGGTCAGTTTTTGAATTTCATTCTCAAGGTACATTGACATGATTCATTATGATACATTGTTATGGCACACTAATTATTTAGGTGCATAGAAATTAATGAAGAGGACATTTTTCTTGTTGAGTACATAATGTGACGACTTCACTAGCGTCTTTCAATTTTTGCATCCTTAATTTTAAAAATAAATTTGGACAATAAATATAATCATTGCAACTTTCATAGAACATGTGACGACTTCACTAATGACTTTCAATTTTTGCATCCTTAATTTTAAAAATAAATTTGGACAATAAATATAATCATTGCAACTTTCATAGAACATGCGAATAGTATTATCTTGACAATAATATACATAATGATATAGTAAATAAAAATTCAAGAAAAAATTGCAAATTAATATCTCTAATTCTGTCACCATGTCTGACCATACGTGTCCAATTTCACTGCAACACATGTCTTTCAACGAACTTAAAATCAAAGCATCAAACTATGCAATTTACTAGTTGCAAAATATTAAATATTCGTATAACTCTCATCGAGAATGCATGGTATTTAAAAAATTGAAAAGGTTAATTAGAAGTTTGAAGTCCAGAATTTACACCGAGTCCTGTTAAAAGCTTTTTCAAAGAAACCAGCGTTTCATTCGCTGCCAGGATTGTACGTACTGAGTCGATGCTCGTGTTGTGTTCCAGGAAGTTGCTCAAGTATGCCTCAGGATAAACAAGATTCTGTTCTTCGGCCAAGTGTTTCTGTGTGGCCTCGAAACGCCGGTGTTGAAGTTGCAGAAAAGCGAGACCGGTGTCAGCGAATACGTTTCTGTGGTCGAAGCATCCAGCACTAGTACCCCGAGTTCACCCCCTGAACAGGTAATTCATTCTTTCCACAATTTATCTAATCTCTGCTTTCACTAATTTTTTAGTATTTATACTGTTAGGTTAGGTTAGGAAATATCTGGATTTTTAGATTTTTATAAGCGTAGATTTTTACATTTTTAAAGGTGGGAGCTTGCAAGTTTCATGTACACTACCGTCCATAAGTATCCGGACACAAGCGAAATATGCATTCGCGTTGCATGAAAGTTATTCAAGTATCTGCAACAGTAACTAAAATCGATTTTTTTTCTGCGAAGGTCAGAATACTGGAACGTTTTTCGATTGATAATTCTCGTTTGGAACTCGTATCTCGATGGAAAAGAAGCTACAGATGAACTAAACCGAAACTGTCGAGTGCGTAGCGTTACCTCCATTCTTATCTCCATTGAGGGAACCTAAACATCTACCAACAGTTTACAAACACTTGAAACATATCGAAGAACCCTCTGAATACGTTCTGCACCATAGAAATGAAACACAGTAGAAATTAAAATTTTTTTTAGAATCGAAAGCGTTTCATTAGATTCACAAATTTGGACTTTATACTTCTGGACATGAATTTTACTTTCACACTTTCATTGTATAATTTGTACTTAAAAATTAATTCTATTACGTTATGACACCTCAAAAAAGATAATAATAATTATTACAAATGATATGATAACCCTAAATACCTTTCATACAAAGTTCAGCTATGTTTTATGTAACGAAACCAAGTGTCCGGATACTTATCGTCGGTAGTGTATGTGAATCTTCAGATTTTTGAATTTGTGGATCTTCAAGCTTCTGTACTTGATTGGCAAGGTTCTAAATAGGTACACTGTAAATTTTGAAGTATCTAAATTTGTGAATATTCAAGTTTCTATACTTGAATAGACAAGATTCTAAATAGCTAGCTTGTAAATCTTCAAGTATCTAAACTTGTAAATATCCAAGTTTGTAAACTTGCATATCTCCAAGGTTCTAATCATGTACCTGTAAATCTTCAAGTATCTAAACTAGTAAATATCCAAGTTTGTAAACTTGCATATCTCTAAGTTTCTAAACCAGTATACTGTAAATCTCCAAGCTTCTATATTTGAGGATTTTACAATTTCTGTACCTGAAAATTTTGCTAAGTTGTAAATAGTGCATTCCTCAAGTTGTCGATTGTTTCATCTTGTAATTTTCAAATCCCCTAATTTTCAACTCCCCAAACTTCTACATTCACAAACTTTCAAATCCCCCAATTTTCAACTGCACAAATTTTTACATTCACAAACTTTCAAATCCCCAAACTTTCAAATTCCCAAACTTTCAAATTCCCAAACTTTCAAATTCCCAAACTTTCAAATTCCCAAACTTTCAAATTCCCAAACTTTCAAATTCCCAAACTTTCAAATCCCCAAATTTTCAAATCCCCAAATTTTCAAATTCCCAAATTATCAAATCCCCAAATTTTCAAATCCCCAAACTTTCAAATTCCCAAACTTTCAAATCCCCAAATTTTCAAATCCCCAAATTTTCAAATCCCCAAATTATCAAATCTCCAAATTTTCAAATCCCCAAATTTTCAAATCTCCAAATTTTCAAATCCCCAAACTTTCAAATTCCCAAACTTTCAAATCCCCAAATTATCAAATCCCCAAATTTTCAAATCCCCAAACTTTCAAATCCCCAAACTTTCAAATCCCCAAACTTTCAAATTCCCAAACTTTCAAATCCCCAAATTTTCAAATTCCCAAACTTTCAAATTCCCAAACTTTCAAATCTCCAAACTTTCAAATCCCCAAATTTTCAAATCCTCAAATTTTCAAATCCCCAAATTTTCAACCCCCTAAATTCCTACATTCACAAACTTTCAATTCCACAAATTTTCAACCTCCTAAACTTGCAACCCCCCAAACTTGCAACCCCCCAAACTTGCAGCTCCTCAAACTTTCAAATCCCCAAATTTTCAACCCCCTAAATTCCTACATTCACAAACTTTCAATTCCGCAAATTTTCAACCTCCTAAACTTGCAGCCCCCAAACTTGTTAGGGTTAATACAGCAACTCACGCTCCCCATTCTTCAAAAACCCCCCCACACAGTTAAGTAGTATGAAAGCTGCGTAGCTTTTTAGAAAATTGAACCCGTAGTCCCCATTTCACATCTCCCCATGCATAATAGATTGAAGCGAGCTTAATTCACTTTCAGAGCGACTCGGAGCTTCTGGTAGAGAGTTACAGCGAGGGTGAGGACGAGCCGGCATCCACCCTGAGGAGATTACCCTCGTGTACAGACGTACCTGACGATAATACGGCACCCGTGGCCGCGGTCGAGATAAGGTCGCTGATCGAGAGGAAAGAGGAGCTGGAGAGGCGGCAACGGAAACAGGATCGTCATCGGCAACGAGTACAGGTGAGTACCTAACACCTTCAGGCTGCGGCTGCTTGCTCGTTAAACACCTAGATAGATGATCTATCGATCAGCTCGATCGATACCACGAGCCCGATTGATCACCACTTGCTACGTCGTTATATTGATATTTTTTTTCGGGGATACGTGTAACGGGATAGAAACAGAGGATCATTGATTTTCAATTCGTTCCTGCTCAATTTTCTGGTCGGTTTAGGAGAATATTCTCGTGGGAACTTTACGGACGGATTATCCTTTTATTACGGGTTTTTTATGTAGCTGTGAGAATCAGACAGGTTTCAGGCTGGTTGGGAACTTCAGTTGGGAACTTTAGGAGATTGGGGTCCTTGGAAGTTTGGGATTTTGGGTAATTTGAAACTTGAGGGGTTAGGACCTTGCAAAATTCCAAAACAGGTCCTAAAATCATAAGATTACTCCCAAAGTCCCCAAAAGGTCCAAAAACCTTGCTTAAAGTCCTAAACATCACGAGTCCCAAAATCCGGAAGTCCGAAAGGCTCCCACATAGTCAAATAGCAAAAAATGTCCCAGTACAAAAGCAAACTTCTCTAAAGTATCAGATACTGGTATATTCTTTATCCCCTCATTTGCGAAAAAATATCCCTAGCGATCGAAAGAAGGGCCACATAGTAAGCACAAAATCCGGCCCCGGTTCGATAATAAATATGCAAAAAGGAGGAGCACCGATGTCGTAAATAAAAACGACGTGCCACGTTCTCCACCGACGGTAGAAGTCCGATATAAAAGGACGAGAAAGAAACCGAAGGTACAAGCGAAAGGAGAAGACACGAAACGAGCGAAAGTAGCAACGTGTCCCGGTAATCTCTTGATTTAGTTCGACTTAGGGGACGCGAAACGTGTTTCGCCGACCGCTTTGTCGGCCCCGGATGAAGATACGGGGCGAAAAGAGGATCCCGAAGGAAACGAGCAGCCCGTATCTCGAGCCGAGAATCGAGTCTCGCGATAATATCGACCTGACGGCTCTATTTATAGAATCTTCGAACGGGCCACGCTAAATTTGGATCCGTTTTACGGTCAGGTAAGTCCCTTTCAAAGGTAGGGCTCGGGAAAAATGAACAGAAAGAACGGAAAGAGTTTCGGGAACGATGTTAAATGGCTCGTAATTTGATTGTTCAGACGTTTCGAGCGAACAACTTCACAGGGGGTAGAGATATGCATGGCAACGCTGAAGGAGATTGATGCTGGGATATGTTAATGTGACTGTAAATTATTGAGATCTATTTTAATCTGGTGCTTCTGGAATGTACAGATTAGGTTTCTTGTGATGATCAGATGGAGGAAATAGGGGCTCTAGGTTGCACTAATGTACTGTAATCTGATAGGTAGTTTTAGAAGTCTTAAGATTTGAGACTTGATTTTTCAATGTTCTGAAGGACCGATCTATCAGGAATCCACTTTAACAAGGGTATAGTCTTTCAGAGTTCAAATATCTTAAGTACCGAATTACACTAGATGCTAGTGTCTCGAGGTTCGAAAATCTTAAGGTTCCAATCACTCAAGTCCCACTCACAGAAGGACAATGTCTCAAGCTTCTAATACCTGAAGGTCCACTCACACATGGTCTCAATCCTTCTAGGTTCCACTCACTGAAGGTTCCACTCACACATGGTTTCAATCCTCCGAGGTTCCACATACGATTTGGAACTTGGGTGAATGGAACCTTGAGATATTGGAACCTTGAAGAGTTAGGACCTTGAGTGAGTGGAACCTTGGAGAGTTAGGACCTTGAGTGAGTGGAGCCTTTGAGGGTTTGGAACTTGGATGAGTGGAACCTTTGAAGATTTGGAACTTGGGTGAGTGGAACTTTTGACGATTTAGAACTTGGGTGAGTGGAACTTTTGACGATTTGGAATTTAGATGAGTGGAACTTTGGAGAGTTAGAACCTTGAGTGAGTGGAACCTTTGAGGGTTTGGAACTTGGATGAGTGGAACCTTTGATGATTAGGAACTTGGGTGAATGAAACTCTTGACGATTTGGAATTTGGATGAGTGGAACCTTGGAGAGTTAAGACCTTGAGTGAGTGGAACCTTTGAGGGTTTGGAACTTGGGTGAGTGGAACTTTTGACGATTTGGAACTTGGGTGAATGGAACCTTTAGATATTGGAACCTTGGAGAGTTAGGACCTTGAGTGAGTGGAACCTTTGAGGGTTTGGAACTTGGGTGAATGAAACTTTTGACAATTTGGAATTTGGATGAGTGGAACCTTGGAGAGTTAGGACCTTGGGTGAGTGGAACCTTTGAGGGTTTGGAACTTGGGTGAATGAAACTTTTGACAATTTGGAATTTGGATGAGTGGAACCTTGGAGAGTTAGGACCTTGAGTGAGTGGAACCTTTGAGGGTTTGGAATTTGGGTGAATGGAACTTTTGACGATTTGGAACTTGGGTGAGTGGAACCTTGAGATATTGAAACCTTGAAGAGTTAGGACCTTGAGTGAGTGGAACCTCTGAGGGTTTGGAACTTGGATGAGTGGAACCTTTGAAGATTTGGAACTTAGCAGTTTAGGACCTTTGACATCTATGAATTTTTTGATATGGATATCTCTGTACTTCAAGTTGTAAGTACATTACGAGCTGAGTACATTTGATCTCCCAGTATGAACTTCTAGTACAGGTATTTTGTATCAAGGTCTTCCCAACTTCCTAACCCTGGTCTGATTTCAAAGTTTATCACATTTGAATATTGCAACCTGAGTACTTTTAAACCTTATAATTTAAAAGAAAATATCATTTTCAAAAATGCATTTCGTTCCATAAAGGACCATATTAAGCACAAATTGAATTTTGACGAGTGGTACCTTTGACTGAACCTCCACGCGCATACATAAAGGCGTGACATAATTGAACACCGTTGGAACAGGTTCTCGTTGACCGAGGAAATTGTTCCAGATTCGCGTGAACAGGTTGTTCCTTCCGTTAATTGGTAACACGCGACTTCTGCATTACACATAAACTGGCCAAGATAAGACGGATATTAGCGCGGGTCACGAGCAAATTTTGTTTCCCACTGTAATTCTTGCGCGGATAGTGGCGGATCAACAGTTAGCACGGCACGAATGTGGACTGGCACGATTATATATTCAATTAGCCGTGGCGAGTAAACGATACGGATGTTTCGTAAATTTGTTTAATTCCTCGAGACGGAAATGAAAGTGGTACCGTACTACGGCGAAACGAATCGTGCAGTATTCTATTATGAGAACTTGGAACCGTTATCGTGTCGCATCGTACAATTTGATGTTCTTCTTGCAATTGCCGCTTAAACGATATTGTAAATATCGTTTAATAATTTAGATTTAGATTATTTAGATAATATTGTAATAATTTAGAGGGGTAGAGAGAAATGTAACAACTATAAGCTATGACGTAAAAATTTTTTTCTTGTCAGAGATTTATGGATAATTGACATGTTTGAAGTCATTGTTAAAATAAAAAGTAAGTAAACTACTAAGGATTGATAGATATTGTTAAAAATACTCTGTTCAATAATGTGACTCTAAAATCATTCTATAGGAATGATATTCGTAAATTAAAATAATGTTGTAAAGAAGTCTGTAGTAAATTATATTGTTCAGGAAATATTAATGAATATATTGAAAGTGTTTTATATCTATTTAATTGAAAGAACTTTTTTGTGGAACTAATATTTGTGCTTTACTTATGGTAATATACGGACAATGTTGTTGGAACTTTCAGTAGTCCAAAGTAACAATAGTCTAACTTCCAATACAACGAAGTCGAAATACACCAAAGTCCCAATACTGCAAAGACTATATATACCGAAGTCCCAATACTTGGAAGTTCCAATACTCCAAGCTTCAATAGCTTGTAGTTCCAATACTCAAAGTCCCAATATTCCAAGTTCCAATATTTCGAAATCCCAATTTCCACAGTCTCAATACTCCAAGTTACAATACTCCAAAATTCCAATACTCCAAGTTTCAACACTTTGAAGTCCCAATACTCCAAAGTTCCAATACTTCAATTTTCGACACTCTGAAGTCCCAATATTCCAAAACTCCAATACTCCAAGTCCCAATACTCCAACGTCCCAATATTGCAAGTTCCAATATTTCGAAATCTCATTTCCTACAGTTCCAATACTCCAAGTTACAATACTTCAGAGTCCCAATACTCCAAAGTCCCAATACTCCAAAGTCCCAATATTCCAAAGTTCCAATACTCCAAAGTCCCAATACTCCAAAGTCCCAATATTCCAAAGTTCCAATATTCCAAAGTTCCAATACTCCAAAGTCCCAATACTCCAAAGTCCCAATATTCCAAAGTTCCAATACTCCAAAGTCCCAATACTCCAAGTTCCAATATTTCGAAATCCCAATTTCCACAGTCCCAATACTCCAAGTCCCAATACTCCAAAGTCCCAATATTCCAAGTTCCAGTATTTCGAAATCTCATTTCCTACAGTTCCAATACTCCAAAGTTCCAATACTCCAAAGTCCCAATACTTCAAACTTCAATACTCCAAAGTCCCAATATTCCACGTTCCAATACTTCACGTCCCAGTACCCCAAGTCCCAATACTCCAAAGTCCCAGTACTCCAAAGTCCCAGTACTCCAAGTCCCAATACTTGAAAATCCCAGTACATAAAATTTCTAAACTTACTCAAAGACCCAAAATTCCCAGAATCCTTTTCGCCTATCAAACCGTAACCCTACCGTTAATATGTATAACATGTTAATGCATATATGTATTCAATATTCGTCTCTAGTTTCTCGCGCTTCATCGAAATTTTCGTGGAATTGCTCGAAGGGGACCCTCGAAAAGTTACAATCGAAATTCTCCTCGCCCTCGCGTACAATTCGCATTATCTTCCTCCGTTCGGACGACCTTTTTTTTCCCCTCTCTCGTGAGTCGGAGAGAAAATAAATTCCCCTCTATCTGCTGAACTTTTGCCAGCCACTCTTATCGACGCGTTTCGTTGGGAACACGGGATATCATCGGTATAAAGTTACCCCGGTGAACGAGGGTCTCGCTGACAACCACGACACGTCGAAATAAAGGACACCTTTGATATCCGGCTGTTACCGAGAGCGTATCGGTAGTCCTTACGATCGGGTCCATGTTCTCTTCTATCGTACTCGTTCTTCTTTTCGAGGAACATTCTCGTTTCGGCCACGATTTTTGGTGTACTGCGTCTTGGAATTGAACGCGGACACGTGTATCGGCGAAACAGATATGTATTACATGGAAAAATGGTGTACTTTTATTATTCGTGCATTATTTACGAAGGGTGTAGGGACTGTTAGATGATTGGAGTATTAGGAGAATTCTCCAAATTTGGGATTTGGGGGATTTGGGATTTGAGGGATTTGGGATTTGGGATTTGGGATTTGGGATTTGGGATTTGGGATTTGGGATTTGGGATTTGGGATTTGGGGGATTTGGGATTTGGGGGATTTGGAATTTGGGGAATTAGGGATTTGGAATCTAGGGAAATTGGAATTTGGGGAATTAGGGATTTGGGGGATTTGGAATCTGGGGAAATTGGAATTTGGGGAATTTGGTATTTGGGGGATTTGGAATTTAGGGAAATTGGAATTTGGGAAATTTGGGATTTGGGGAATTTGGAATTTGGGGAAAGTGGAATTTGGGGAATTTGGAATCTGGGAAATATGGAATTTGGGAAATTTGGAATTTGTGGAAAGTGGAATTTGGGGAATTTGGAATCTGGGAAATTTGGAATTTGGGAAATTTGGAATTTGTGGAAAGTGGAATTTGGGGAAAGTGGAATTTGGGGAATTTGGAACCTGGGAAATTTGGAATTTGTGGAAAGTGGAATTTGGGGAAAGTGGAATTTGGGGAATTTGGAATCTGGGAAATTTGGAATTTGGGAAATTTGGAATTTGTGGAAAGTGGAATTTGGGGAAAGTGGAATTTGGGAAATTTGGAATTTGAGAAATTTGGAATTTGGGAAATTTGGAATTTGGGAAATTTGGAATTTGGTGGATTTGGAATCTAGGGAAACTGGAATTTGGGATCTGTAGAATTTGGAATTTGGTGAAACTTGGAACTTCGGTACACTTGAAACTTAGAACTGAAGTTCACCCAATCTTTCCAAATGAAATTAGAGAAAGGTGTTAACAGGGCACGAAATAAATGACGCAAATCAAGCAGCTCTATTTCTAAAGAAACGATAAGAGTATTAGCTCGCAGCAAGTAATAAACGAGGCTGACCCGTTGTTTTCCCATTTGCGCGTAAGTACAGGCCAGGAACAGGACTCGTTACGCGGTTCCAATGGCTTAATGATTTATATTATAGTCCGTGCACGACGAGTTTCAGCCGAGGGCTATTTTTAAACCTTGCCTCGGTTATCCAGCAACCGAAAACAACGAGCCAACCGATGTTCATCCTGCAAATTCGTTGCAATCTCTTTCCTGGCAACAAAAACTTGTTCCCTCTTCGCTCTCCAATTACATTACTCTTCCAGAAGGGCTGCTGCACCGAAAATCCTGCCCTTGGTATGCTCGAGTGCTGTGTGCCGTGCGTGTAACGTTTAATCAGCTTGATATTCGCGCTTGTACACTCCGGTGCAACGTACGCTGCTTCATAAATAATTGCCACTGTCAAGGAAATTGTATTCCGCCATTTTTATACTCCATTTTTTTTCAATCCATCATGCAATTATATTTTCGAGAAATTTTCGAAAAGTCTTCTGACTGACAACATTGTTAATTTTTCATTTCTGTAAAATTTCAATTGGGAATATTGGGACTTAGGGTATTGGGACTTCAGAGTATTGAAGCTTGGAGTATTGGGACTGTGGGAATTGGGATTTCGAAGTATTGGAACATTGGTGTATTGGGACTTAGAGTATTGGGACTTAGAGTATTGGGACTTAGAGTATTGGGACTTCAGAGTATTGAAGCTTGGAATATTGGGACTGTGGGAATTGGGATTTCGAAGTATTGGAACATTGGAATATTGGAACTTAGAGTATTGGGACTTCAGAGTATTGAAGCTTGGAGTATTGGGACTGTGGGAATTGGGATTTCGAAGTATTGGAACATTGGAATATTGGGACTTTGGAGTATTGGGACTTTGGAGTATTGGGACTTTGGAGTATTGGGACTTTGGAGTATTGGGACTTTGGAGTATTGGGACTTTGGAGTATTGGGACTTTGGAGTATTGGGACTTTGGAGTATTGGGACTTTGGAGTATTGGGACTTTGGAGTATTGGAACTTTGGAGTATTGGGACTTGGAGTATTGGAGTTTTGGAGTATTGGGACTTCAGAGTGTTGAAAATTGGAGTATTGGGACTTCAGAGTGTTGAAACTTGGAGTATTGGGACTTCAGAGTGTTGAAACTTGGAGTATTGGAACTTTGGAGTATTGGAACTTGGAGTATTGGGACTTTGGAATATTGGGACTGTGGAAATTGGGATTTCGAAATATTGGAACTTGGAATATTAGGACTTTGAGTATTGGAGTTTTGGAGTATTGGGACTTCAGAGTGTCGAAAATTGGAGTATTGGAACTTTGGAGTATTGGGACTTCAGAGTATTGAAGCTTGGAGTATTGGGACTGTGGAAATTTGGATTTCGAAGTATTGGAACATTGAAATATTGGGACTTAGAGTATTGCAACTTCAGAGTATTGAAGCTTGAAGTATTGGGACTGTGGGAATTGGTATTTCGAAGTATTGGAACATTGGTGTATTGGGACTTTCTGTCCCAAACTGTAAAGTTTCATTTCGTCCCATCTGCCGAAACTTTCCGAATGACTCCCGAAAACGGCCGAATGCTAAATCGGCTAATCGCACCGAACGAGGACTTGTTCACGCGTCGCCATTTTCTCTAGGGAATCCAGCACGCTCGGGCACGGTACTCGGTTCGCATTAGCCGAGATGGCGTGTCTGGAAACCAGTCGACGCGTTCGTTGGTTAATTCGTTTTTAATTCGAGTCCCGGTGACCCCACGACCGAGGATTCGCGGTAATATTACGGGGTCAGATCACGAACTATAACGAGCTGAGAATTTCGCGAGGCAGGTACCGTTTCCGCTATGTTCCGCTTACCGAAAGAGGACGGACTAATTAATCGCCTAGTATGTGTCGCTTGTTCATGTTATTTTGATTAGCTATATGTCCTACTCCCGATAGCTCACCATTTTGTGGGAATTTTTTTAACGATATTCCCGATGAACTATTCATCAAAATGTATCTGACATGTTCGTTTTAAATGTTTACATTAATTAAAACATAATAGCAAATATTTTTGATTGCTAGAATGTTTAAACTGATTAATATGTAACTGCAAATGTTGCAGCAGATATTTCTGTTTGTTCTGAATGTTTTAATTAATCAAAATGAGCTGTAATTTTAACTTCCTATAATATTCGTACCCGGTAAAAATATTATTCTGCAATATTTTCAAATTTAAAACGTTCTTAACCTCTGACTTAATTAAAGAAGTATCCTCGTTAAAATTGCAACTAATTTTATATAATTTCCGGAGCTTACTCTTCATTAAATAGCAAGAATAATTAAATTATATACTTAATATCTGCGAACGTAATAACTGGGCCACAAATATTTTACACCGTGAATTAATGCTCCATACGAACATCCTCAGATTCCAATTAATTAAAAACCTCTTCACAAACTGCTTGCAAATTCTACCCTCTCGAATAAACGTACCCAATTTTATCCAAAAAAGAAATGCAATTATCTGAACTGCTTCCTTAAACGATCACCGGGACATTTACCTCGCGCGTTCTGTTTTTTTCCACAGTTATATTTGGTGAGACGAAAAGAAAGGAGGGGTTGGTGGTGCGTGTTAAGTCGAACCGCATGATTTATTGATCGTCTTCTGGGACAGGCAGGATGATTGTAGGCAAGCTTGCAGGTTTTCGTAAAGGAATGATGATGACCGTGTGGTAGCTGGACACGTGAATTTGTTGTTTGTTATCACGGAAGTTTAATGGTTCTTCAGATTAAGGAGGTCGGTGCACGAAGATCGTTCGGCCTTTTTTTACGAACTTGATGGCGGAGCTTTTTTTCGGTGCCCGTTTTTAATGCGATAATTTCGGGTTGCGTGGTTATTTTGGTAAATACGTTGATTATGGTCCCTCCGAGTTTTTCTGCCTCTGGTAGTTATTCGTGGAGTCGCGCACGAAATTGTGTACTGCCTCTTTGATATTCCTTATTTGGTTTGGTTCAAGCTTTTTGAGTGTTTGGAACCTTCAGATTTTTATCTTAATTTTGAGGACATAGGTGTATTTGGAAATTTTTGAACTTTCTGGATGTCCTAAATTTTAAGTTATCAAGTTCTTCCATTTTTTAATATCTAAATTGCGAAATTTGCAGGTTTGAAAGTTTCACTCCCTATTTCCAAATTTTCTAGATTCTCCGCAATCCACAAATTCCCTAGATTCCCTACATCCCCAAATTTCCCAAATTTTCCAAATTCCTCGAATTCCCCAAGTTCCCTAGACCCCTCAAATTTTCCAAATTCCAAATTCCCCAAATTCCAAATTCCCCAAGTTCCAAATTCCCTAGATTCCAAATTCCCCATATCCCCAACTCTCCAAATTCCAAATTCCCCAAATTCCCCAGATTCCCCAAGTTCCAAATTCCCTAGATTCCAAATTTCCAAAATCCCAAATTCTCTAGATCCCCGATTCTCCAAATCCCAAATTCCCCAAATTACAAATTCCCCAGATCCCCAACTCTCCAAATCCCAAATTCCCCAAGTTCCAAATTTTCTAGATTCCAAATTTCCAAAATCCCAAATTCCCTAGATCCCCGATTTTCCAAATCCCAAATTTCCCAAATTCCAAATTTCCCAAATCCCAAATTTCCCAAATCCCAAATTTCCCAAATCCCAAATTTCCCAAATCCCAAATTTCCCAAATCCCAAATTTCCCAAATCCCAAATTTCCCAAATCCCAAATTTCCCAAATCCCAAATTTCCCAAATCCCAAATTTCCCAAATCCCAAATTTCCCAAATCCCAAATTTCCCAAATCCCAAATTTCCCAAATCCCAAATTCCCCAAGTTCCCCAAATTCCCCAAATTCCCCAAATTCCAAATTCCCCAGATCCCAAATTCCCCAAATTCCCCAAATTCCAAATTCCCCAGATCCCAAATTCCCCAAATTCGCTAAATCCAAAATTCTCCAAATTCCCCGAATCGTCAAACATCTAAATGTCCAGCTCCCCAAATTCCAAATTCCCTAAATCTCCATCTCCTCAAATTCGAAATCGCCGAATCTCGCTAGGAAAAAAAAACCGTGTATCTCAGGCAACGAGAAACGCACGCGAGCTCGGAACATTGTCCGGCGGAGCATGATCCGTATGGTGTTTCCTGTACACGGATATTTAGAGTCGTTTTCCACAGCCGCGTTGAAATATCGAACGGGTTTTCTCGTCGCGGTTGAACGACGAAGGCGAGCGGGCCGCGATCCACGGGTCGTCGTAAAAACGAACGAAACGAATTCCACGGCAATCGCAATCGCAAGGGCCGAGTTAACGGTAATACACGATCATACGAAGGACGTAGCCACGAGAAAGCAATTTACTCTCCCATCCTTGTGTCCCTTTTTTCCTTTCTTTTCTTTCCTTTCTTCTTCTTCTTCTTCTTTCTTTTTTTTTCATCGCCTCGCGCCGGACTAGGATTATTTGCCACAGTCACGTTCCTATCGTTGGTATTCTTTATTACCCCTCCGGTTCGTTTTCAGCCGCATGAATTCTGGAATCGATTGTTGCGTCCAACAGGAAACGTTCCCCCGTTTATTCTCCATATCATCCCGTGCCGTGTTTTTATTCCTGCCTGCTGGAAATTGCGAAATGCTTCTTCTGATTATCACGATTGTATCAAATGGCTAGTTTTTTTTTTTTTCGTTAGATATATTGTAATGGAATATGTGTACGGGGTGGTTCGAGGGACTCGGTCAGGTTATTATTCTTTTTTTAATAAAAGTAGAAGTTAGTCATGTGATACATGTCATTTATAGCAGTAACCTACATATATGCATACATGTGTATACATGTGTGTACATGTGTGTACATGTGTGTACATGTGTGTCATGTGTATACATGTGTGTCATGTGTATACATGTGTGTATATGTGTGGCATGTTTATACATGTGTGTACATATGTGTCATGTGTATACATGTGTGTACATGTGTGTCATGTGTTATACATGTGTGTACATATGTGTCATGTGTATACATGTGTGTACATGTGTGTACATGTGTGTCATGTGTGTCATGTGTGTCATATGTGTACATATGTATACATGTGTGTACATGCGTGTCATGTGTGTCATATGAGTACATATGTATACATGTGTGTACATGTGTGTCATGTGTGTCATATGTGTACATATGTATACATGTTTGTACATGTGTGTGCACGTGTATACATGTGTGTACATGTATATACATACGTATATGAGAACTTTTTGGATGTCTAAGCAATTTGGAAATGTCTATACCGTTTCTTAATTTGAGAGCACTATAAAAGAGTAGCAAATGTTACTATTATATATAGTTGTACATATAGGACATATGTCATATATCATATGTCAACCTCAATCACACTGTACATACATGTCCCAGTTTTCGGAATCGTCCTCTACGTACACATATTCAATCACAACGTACCAAATCAAGAAAAAGCCTCACGAAATAGATGCAATTCTAACAATTGAAAAAAATAAAACATTTAGCAAGTTCGTAAATGTAGCACATCGCAACTAAACTTTCGTCGAGTAATTAATGAGGACATAGAATGTTAGTAATTGATGGTATACAGGAAAAAGTTGTTCATTAGGGGTTAGGTGTGTTTTATAACAACGTCGAATAGCGTTCGGTAATTCTATGGAAATTGGCTCGTATTTTGCGAGGTTCTCGCGGGAGCGATGCTCCTCTCGTCTGAATTAACGGTTTCGTTCATCGTTCATTTTATTCCGCATCCTAAACGAAGCGCCAGCGTATTTTTAATTCTCGCGGGCCACGTTACATGGAACCACTTTTTGCCGGCTTCTCTTTCGGGCAATCAAATTTGCATTTTCGAGCGGATTCGAGTTCTCACGCCTCGAATCGCTGCATCTCCACTCGCTCTATACGTTACTCTCATCACGATTTATTTGCAAACTTCGCTATTTTTTAGTTTCCAAGTTATTCTTTCAAATCTTTGAACGCAATTTTTGATTTGAAAATGGGACTTATAAATTTCTGACTGGGAACGAGCTGTTATTTTCGAAGTGTACGCAGTAAATCCGCGGTTAACGGGTCTCGTAATTAAGCTACCGGCTGCCGTTTCTTCACGAAATATCGTTTGAAATATTTTCGGAACGGTAAAGATGTAGACACCTCCCGGCTACGTTCTAGATCACGAATCCAGGGTTCATCGACCAAGCATCACGGAACCACCATGGAAAAAAAACTCAGTTTAGATTGATGCTCTGAGATGTTCCTGTAATAATAATACTCGGTAACATTTGTTAAAAATAAAAGTATCTAACAAAATTTTCAGCTGCTTCTTATTATGGCTTTTTATTATGTTATTAATATAAAAATTGTAACTTTAAAAAAATTCACAAAAATTTTCAGGTAACAAGTTCAAAAGTAGTCCTCTAACTTTGTCCACAGCAAAAGTCCAAGTGGCGAGTTAAATTCTCTTGGGAATATTAATTTAATTACACAAGATGGTTGTAACAGGTTCATCCAAAAATAAATACTTATGACTTGTCAGGTGCGTCAGTCACAACTACAAAATGAAAATTTTGATCAGGAAAGTTGAAATTTTATGTTAATTCTGCATTCAGCAATCCTTGACAATGTAAACTATAGTTGGATTTCAACTCCAATTGTAATAAGTCTTGTACGAAAAGTTTTGAAATTTTAATAGACTTCAATTTGAAGTACGAGTGCGTCATAGTTATATGATTAAAAAATTAAAAACTAATTAAACAAACGGATAGTTTTACGAGCTAAGTAAATCGCAGCTTCTACTCACGCGAGAGAAGATGTCTGCTGGCAAATGAAAGTGGCCGTTCATTCTCGACCTGGTGCTAACTTATTCCGCTCGAAATCGCGAGCTTCGTTTCTTCGCTTTGAACACTTGCCAATACGAGTGCTTTTCTTAGGTTTAAAGTCAATGAACTGACCATGATAATTGGAAATAATAGTTAGAATAAAGAGTCTCGTTCATCCTTGTGGGGATCTTGTTGCTTACCTATCGATTAGAGCTCTTCTATCGTGGAATTTAGATATTGGAATTTTCTGTATCTATATATATGTTGTAGAGAAGTCTGTAGTAAATTATATTGTTCAGGAAATATTAATAAATATATTGAAAGTGTTTTATATCTATTTAATTGAAAGAACTTTTTTGTGGAACTAATATTTGTGCTTTACTTATGGTAATATGAGGACAATGTTCTTGAAACTTTCAGTAGTCCAAAGTAACAATAGTCTAAACTTCAAATACAACGAAGTCCAAATATATCAAAGTCCCAATACTGCAAAGGCTATATATACCGAAGTCCCAATACTTGGAAGTTCCAATACTCCAAGCTTCAATACCTTGTAGTCCCAATATTCCAAGTTCCAATATTTCGAAATCCCAATTTCCACAGTCCCAATACTCCAAGTTACAATACTCCAAAATTCGAATACTCCAAGTTTCAACACTTTGAAGTCCCAATACTCCAAAGTTCCAATACTTCAATTTTCGACACTCTGAAGTCCCAATATTCCAAAATTCCAATACTCCAAGTCCCAATACTCCAACGTCCCAATATTGCAAGTTCCAATATTTCGAAATCTCATTTCCTACAGTTCCAATACTCCAAGTTACAATACTCCAGAGTCCCAATACTCCAAAGTCCCAATACTCCAAAGTCCCAATACTCCAAAGTCCCAATACTCCAAAGTCCCAATACTCCAAGTCCCAATACTCCAACGTCCCAATATTACAAGTTCCAATATTTCGAAATCTCATTTCCTACAGTTCCAATACTCCAAGTTACAATACTCCAGAGTCCCAATACTCCAAAGTCCCAATACTCCAAAGTCCCAATACTCCAAAGTCCCAATACTCCAAAGTCCCAATACTCCAAAGTCCCAATACTCCAAGTTACAATACTCCAAAGTTCCAATACTCCGATTTTCGACACTCTGAAGTCCCAATAGCCCAAGTCCCAGTACTCTAAAATTCCAGTACTCCAAGTCCCAATACTCCAAAGTGCCAATATTCCAACTTCCAATATTTCGAAATCTCATTTCCTACAGTTCCAATACTCTAAGTTACAATACTCCAAAGTTCTAATACTCCAAAGTCCCAATACTCCAAGCTCCAATACTCCACAGTCCCAATATTCCACGTCCCAATACTTCACGTCCCAGTACTCCAACTCCCAATACTCCAAAGTCCCATTACTCCAAGATTAGAGCTCTTCTATACTCTTCTATCGTGGAATTTAGATATTGGAATTTTCTGTATCTATCGTTGCTTCTTCTGATTGAAATTTTTTAATGGAAATTTATATTCAATAGGATTGCATAGTGTCATTTTTATTATGAATTGTTACTTCAAAATATTTTGATCGATTGACGTCAAACTAAAAGGAGAATTGACTGAAAATAAATTTAATAACCGAAAGAAAAATTTACTAAAAATAAAATTAGTAACAGAACAAAAAATTAACTGGAAATGATATTTCATCAAAAATAAAATTAGACTGGAATGAAATAAAACTGTATTTCTAATAAGAGTTCATTTTAATTAACAAAGATGGAGTAATATAATGTTCAGATTTTAAGTTTATAACCTTCTCATCAGCAGTTTAATAAATGAAGGAACTAGTTAAATAGTTTATCTCGCAGAATTACCTGTTTCACGCTGTCCATTGTATCGAGCTGGCCCTTTTCAGGAAATAATGAAACCCTGCCTTAATTAACGCCCGGACGTTTAATTAAACACAAAGTCTCGCAGTTAAGGCGCAGCCATGTTGAAGTCTCGTTTCAAGAACATTAGCTTTATGTAAATAAGATGTTTGACAGCTGTTCCTTTCGGTAATGAAACTTCCTACATTGTTCTCGACGGTGTTACTGCTTGGATGGAATTTCTCATACATGCATATTGTCATTTTATCTTGTCTCATTTTTATTCATTTTTACTTACAGTAGATTTAATGAATTTTTATTTAGATTGATTTTAATGAATTTTTATTTAGATTGATTTTAATGAATTTTTATTTAGATTGATTTTTATGAATTTTTATTTAGATTGATTTTGATGAATTGTTATTTAGATTGATTTTAATGAATTTTTATTTAGGTTGATTTTTATGAATTTTTATTTAGATTGATTTTAATGAACTTTTATTTAGATTGATTTTAATGAATTGTTATTTAGGTTGATTTTAATGAATTTTTATTTAGATTGATTTTAATGAATTTTTATTTATGTTGATTTTTATGAATTTTTATTTAGATTGATTTTTATGAATTGTTATTTAGATTGGTTTTAATGAATTTTTATTTAGATTGATTTTAATGAATTGTTATTTAGATTGATTTTTATGAATTTTTATTTAGGTTGATTTTTATGAGTTTTTGTTTGCATTGATTTTGATGAATTTTTATTTAGATTAATTTTGATGAATTTTTATTTAGGTTGATTTTGATGAATTTTTATTTACATTAATTTTGATGAATTTTTATTTAGATCAATTTTGATGAATTTTTATTCAGATTAATTTTGATGAATTTTTATTTACATTAATTTTGATGAATTTTTATTCAGATTAATTTTGATGAATTTTTATTTAGATCAATTTTGATGAATTTTTATTCAGATTAATTTTGATCATTTTTTCAATTACATTAACTGTGATCAATTCACATTTTTCAATCGACAACAAAAAGTACTTAATTCATATAAAATATTGTTTACAAAAAAATGTGATAACATTTTCATTTTATAAAGATTCAAAAAGAGAAAACAATTCCGAAATGCAAAGAATAAAAATTGAAACCAGTGCAAAGAGGTATACATACATGCCGAAAACGATCGTGCAAATGGCATCGGAGCGTATCGTTTATTAACGATCTCGTTTGGCCAGATTGAAATAACACCGCCGAAAGCTGTTACGAGCTGCATTCGCGCGTGCATCCTGCATAGGAATGTCATCGCGCGATTTGTATTCCGAGCGTATGTCGGGCCTGCCTAAACGATCGCGCGGAAACGCTGAACGCGCGATAAATTATCCATCGTGCGAGAGTATCGAATATTTACTCGCCGACAGCGAGTGGCTACCGGCGATCGCGAGCCCGCCATCGCCAATAATAACGAGGATCACCCTCGTCAGCATGCTACTCGCTATAAAGCCGGGACACGCTGTAATTGTCGCGCTGATCCTCGCTGATCACGATCGATCCTCGCCGACAAGGGAACGTGGACTGCTTTCTCATCGCGACTCACTGATACCTGTGGGAGGAAAAGATCGGGAGGAAGTCGTCAGTTGCTCGTTTCTACCTTCTCTTTCAGATATAGGGAAATTTTTAGGGATTTTTCTTGTAATTGGTAATTTGGAAATTTTGGGGTATAGGGGTGGGTGCAATGTGGGATCTTTGGGGGGTCTGTTTTTGGAAGGGTGGGGAATTTTGGGAGGGGAGAATTGGGGATTGTGAATTTGGGGAAATTTGGGATGATGGAATTGGGGAATTTGGGATCTGGGGAATTTGGGATTTGGGAAATTTGGAATTTGGAGAAAGTGGAATTTGGGGAATTTGGAATTTGGGGAAAGTGGAATTTGGGAAATTTGGAATTTGGGGAAAGTGGAATTTGGGGAATTTGGAATTTGGGGAAAGTGGAATTTGGGGAATTTGGAATTTGGGGAAAGTGGAATTTGGGAAATTTGGAATTTGGGGAAAGTGGAATTTGGGGAAAGTGGAATTTGGGGAAAATGGAATTTGAGGAAAGTGGAATTCGGGGAATTTGGAATTTGGGAAATTTGGAATTTGGGGAAAGTGGAATTTGGGGAATTTGAAATTGGGGGAATTTGGAGTTTGGGGAAAGTGGAATTTGGGAAATTTGGTATTTGGAAAATGTGAATTTGTGGAATTTGGAATTGGGAGAATTTGAGATCTAGGGAATTACCCAAACTCCTCAGTAACTAAAAAAAGTACCAACACAGCCAATCTCACTGAGTAAAATTAAAGTCACCAATCTCCCACTTGCAAATATAAAAAGCCCTCACCACAAATTATCCAGTAATTCAATAAAAATATTTTCGGTACACAATTTCCATCTTTACCCCGAAAGCAGTCCTCAGTTACCTTTAAATAACTCAATCGTTGTATAGAGACCACTTAAGCGCCACAAAAGCAACCATTACGCGGCATCAACAGTTAAATAAGCGTGAATGGGGCGAATGCGGGCCACGGGGAATCTCGTTAAAAAGTAAAACGACGCATTCTGGAGCAAAGCCGCGGTACTCTGGGACAATAAACCGAGCTTTCGTTTGCTCGCGAGGAAGAAAAGCGTCCATTGTATACGATTTTCCCATTATTTCAGCCGCGTTTCAGCGGGGTATCTCGTGCCGAACCGCGGAATCGCGATTGTTGCCCGCGTTGAATACGCACTCCGCTCTGCGGGGCGCGCGGGCAGTTTCTTTAAACGAGAAACACCTTAGGACCAGCCTTTTGCTTGGCGAACTGCATCCGCTGCATTTGAATAGAATGGTCATATAAATACGCGACAAATATATGCAATTAGGGACTCGATTCGAGTTCTTCGTTGTTGTTTTTTAAGGAGGGGTGAATGGGGGTTGAATTATTCCGGTGAAACGATTTTTATACGGGGAGAATTATGGAGGATTTTTAGTAGAGGGATACGGGAGAGATATTGGGACGTCTAAGAATTTTCTAGTTTTGGGATGTGGGGTATAGGGATTTGAAATTTTTAATATGATATATGTAAAGATATATGTAGAGATGTATGTAGAGATATATTAGTTGTATGACACCCTGTATGTAGAGATATATATGTAGACATATGTATGTGGAGATGTAGAGATACATCACTTGTGTAACACCCTGTATGTAGAGATATGTAGAGACATACGTATGTAGACATGTAGAGATACATTTCATATGGAACACTCTGCATGTAGACATATGTAGACATATGTATGTTGAGATGTAGAGATACATTACTTGTGTAACAACCTGTATGTAGATGTATGTAGAGACATATGTATGTAGAGATGTAGTGACACATTACTTGTGTAACATCCTATATGTAGAGGTATGTAGAGACATATGTATGTAGAGATGTAGGGATACATTACTTGTGTAACAACCTGTATGTTGAGACATATGTAGACATATGTACAGTTGAGATGTGGAGATACATTATTTGTGTAACACCCTGTATGTAGCGATATGTAGAGACATACGTATGTAGACATATAGAGATACATTTCATATGTAACACTCTGCATGTAGAGATATATGTAGACATATGTATGTAGAGATGTAGAGTTACATTACTTGTGTAACAACCTGTATGTAGATGTATGTAGAGACATATGTATGTAGAGATGTAGTGACACATTAATCGTGTAACATCCTATATGTAGAGGTATGTAGAGACATACGTATGTAGACATATAGAGATACATTTCTTGTGTAACAATCTGTATACAGAGATATATACAGGAACATATGTATGTAGATATGTAGTGACACATTACTTGTGTAACACCCTGTAGGTCTAGACATGCAGAGACATATGCATATAAAGATGTAGGGATATATGTAGGACATAGAAATGTAAACGTATAGAGAAGGCAACCGATGCTCCCAAGAAACCCCAAAATCCCATTTCCCACCCCTAAAAATCCCCCATGAAACTAGTCTGATAAAAATATTAATCCATCACAAAAGTCACAGCATTCCACCCCGTTCAGCAAATCCATCGGTTAACACCGCCCTATATCCTATTCCCCGTCCATACATTCATTCCTGCAACAGAAGGACAAACCACACAGGCAACCCCCGTTGAAAAATCTCATCGCGGGTTCCTAACCCACCGGGCGTATTCAACTCGTCACCCTCGCGGAATCCCGTCGAGTATATACCATCAGAGACCATCATATTCAAACATTTATGGTCGAAATATTAGGCGGACGATCCCGTGGGAGGAAGCCGCGTGTTCACCCTCGTATCATCTGCGGCCTACAGATAACGTTTCTGTCTCGTGTCACCCCTCGACGGTGTCCAGAAGGAACATTGTACTCATTGTTCGACGCTGCGTCCTCTAATGGCCATGTTGGCCAACCCCGCTACAAGAAATCTTTAATTTCCCCGATATTAAGAGACGCCGCTTCTCCCATGGGCCTCGTTCCGCTCGGCGGAGACTTCTCGCTCGTGCACGGACCAAATCGCCGCTTGATTCATGGCCACTGATGCCAGCGGAATAGATCGGCTTTTGGACCGTGGAGAATTCGTGGACCATGGATGATCGGGATCGTACATCATTTCGAGTTATTATCCGAAGGGCGGGATTTGGGCTGCTGCTGTCGTTAACCGTTCATTACTCTCCTTTATTATTATATTTATTTAGCGTAATGTATATCTAGGATAAGGAATACCTTAATCTATGATCCAGTTATGTCAAGTTGTCTATACTAATTATTATTGCAATGAGAGTTGAAATGTTAAGTGCATTTAGCTGTTGGCTACCTTTGTACAATCTCCTGCACAGTCTTCTTTGTAGAGACTCGATTGGTATTAAACTCAAAATTAATCCTTGTGCAAATATGACTGAAGTTTGTCACATTTGAACTGCAATCATCTGATCATCTAACTCGATGTCATAAACCAAGTTAATCATGCTGTTCAGGTTCCTTGAACTTGTACGGTGACACACTCATCTTCAGCTTAATACAACAATTTCATATAAGCATCTTTTAACAAAGTGTCACATGTGTAGTGTCACATGTGTGTCATATGAACATACTTAAACAACCATTACTGACAATTAACCATAGACAAATAATAAGTCAGAAATAATGTATCAACTTGTTAATTGGACCTTTTGGAAATCATCCATGACCAGCAAAAATGAGGTTGAATCAAAATTTTCCATTAATATGTGTACACATATGAAGCGTACACGAGGATCGAAAAGATGGAAACGTGTCACGTATAACAGGAATCCTTTTCAAACGACCGACAATCAGATTCCATGATTTTTTTCCGTCCCTCGTTCTAAAAAGCGTCCCCTTTTCAAGTCAGAGAAGCAGCCTTCCTTCAGAGCAGGAGCCGCTTGGTTTTGACGCGTTCGAAGACTCCTTTTCTTCTCTTAGGACTTTTCCCCAGACCTACACATTCTGAAGAACCCTTCACCCGTCTCGCCATCTGGCTACTCACTTGTGTACATAGGCGATGATTTACTTTTTCCTGCGTCGCGATGGGACTGACGGAGACGTGATTTTCTTTCCAATCCGACGAGCATTTGTCCGAGAGCGTCATATTCACGTATCTGGAATGTATCGGGATTTTTCGCCATGTTGCCAAATATTTTGGACGGTGATATTGCGGAGGATTTTAAGAAATTACAGATTTGGGATTTATTTGGAAATTTTGGGTTTGGAGAGTTGCGAGGTTGGGATTTTAAAATGCTGACTTTGGGAGATTGGGACTTTGGGAGATTGGGACTTTGGGAGATTGGGACTTTGGGAGATTGGGACTTTGGGAGATTGGGACTTTGGGAGATTGGGACTTTGGAAGATTGGAACTTTGGGAGATTGGGACTTTGGAAGATTGGGACTTTGGGAGATTGGGACTTTAGGAGATTGGGACTTTGGGAGATTGGGACTTTGGAAGATTGGGACTTTGGGAGATTGGGACTTTGGAAGATTGGGACTTTGGGAGATTGGGACTTTGGGAGATTGGGACTTTGGGAGATTTGGACTCTGGGAGATGGGGACTCTGGGAAATGGGGTCTCTGAGAGATGGGGACTTTGGGAGATGGGGACTTTGGGAGATGGGGACTTTGGGAGATGGGGACTTTGGGAGATTGGGACTTTGGGAGATTTGGACTCTGGGACATGGGGACTTTGGGAGATGGGGACTTTGGGAGATGGGGACTTTGGGAGATTGGGACTTTGGGAGATTGGGACTTTGGGAGATTGGGACTTTGGGAGATTGGGACTTTGGGAGATTTGGACTCTGGGAGATTTGGACTCTGGGACATGGGGACTTTGGGAGATGGGGACTTTGGGAGATGGGGACTTTGGGAGATTGGGATTTTGGAAGGATTGGACCATGGGAGAATTAAGATTTGGGAGTGTTGGACCTTGGCAGAATTGGGATTTGGGAGTGTTGGAGTGTTGAAGTTACTCGATACTAAATTCTCACATTCCTACACTCCAACATTTTAGCACTTACATTCCAAATTTTCACATTCCAAAATTCCCACATTTCCATATTCAAATGGGATGCAAATCTCCAAATTCAGGAACTGAAAAGTGATCAGTTCCCATCTTAGGATACGACTTTCGCACATTAATAACTGACGGAAAGTAAACGAAGCGGAGGTGTTGCAGGCACGAAACGGGGTTAAAGTTATAAATCAATGATAGTTGGCGATTGGATAGACCGGTTGTAAAGTCGCGGGCCGTAGGATTACACTTTGACACGACGGGATACTTGTTCGGCATGTAACAGGTCCTCGCGAAGGTGGCGTCGGTCATCACCTGGTCCCTCCAGGTGTTCCGGTATTTGTCGTCGGCCCGATCTCCGCGTGGGTGTACTTTATGGCGAGGGGTGATCGAGGGCTGTTCGACTCCGGATCTGATTTGTGACCGCCATTACACGTGGTCGATTCGTTGTAGCCGCAACTGTTGCATTTATGAATGCGATTACCCTTAATATATCGCGCGTGTAACTTTACTCGCTAATTCCGGCCGGGACTCGCAATAAAGTCGGGACTTCGACTTATGAATACTATTTTTCCTCTCTTAATTTTCTTTCTTCTTCTTCTTTAGTGCTTCGCAGAGCTTTCATTCGTTGGAATAGTTGGGAAGATTAAGTAAATTCATTGAGAATTATTTTCGTTTTTGTATGGTATGTCCATTCGCATACCCTTTTCCCGTCACTCGGAGCAAATCAATCGAAGCGAAATCCTCACGAAAGGCAGCTTAAAAGCCAGTCGAAAGGTGCCGTTAGTAGAAGAAGTTCTTAACCGTTCAGCATCTCTGTAGCCGACCACTTCAACCCCAATTCACCCCCATAAAAGAAACCCTCTGGCGTCCATTCGAATTCCATCGTGTGTTGTAAGAGTCCGCAACACCTTCTGAACAACGGGGTCGTCGATCGATCGAACAAAAGCCTAGCCACACACACACGACGCGACGAAGACGGAGACAGGAAAAAGAGAGAGAGAAATAACAGAGAGAAAGAGAGAGACGGTTGACGTTTCCGTGGCAGGAAGAAGAGGGCTGGAGAGATGCCAGGGTCCCGGGGAAAGCTTGGAAATTAATGGAGGTTCATTGAGGTAGTCCCCGCAAAGAGCGACTAGTTCTACGTACCCTCGACACGGATCCATTCTTCCTGTACAACCCGAAGACACTCAGTCTACGACCGTTCTGAGAGTGCTTCGGTGCAACGACGCAAACATTGACATTGTCACGAGCCTCGCCACTCTCTTGCCTCCTCGTCGTTCGTCTCTGTTCGACGCTTTGCCCCCTGAGCGCTTCGAATCCCGCCGGGAAGCAACCGCGATCTCTCGAGTCACTTCCACGACTTCGAACAACGCGCCACGAAAAACGAGCGTGTTTGCACTGTCGATGACTGAACTAATAGAAACCAGGAACGCGAGAAGGGCACAAGAATTCCACGCGTCCAACCGAGTGGATGATGGATTTTCATGGCGGAAAAGCGCATTCCATTTGACAAAGTGCTTTATTTAAGGGATGATCGGAGTGCACTTTTATGCACCTTTATACGAAATACAAAACCAAAGATGTGGAATTTAGATTTGTATATTGTCCGAGACAAACTTATTTTGATATTAGCAAGTTTATACGAAGTCGATTTTAGTATGGAGGAAACGATTAAGCCTCGTATAAAACACAGTAGGGTATTAATTCCTAGGTAAATTAAAAGAGTCCGTGTTTACGTACGATTTTATGAGTCGCAATAAACAGGCAGTAATAATCTCCTAACAGAAAAAGAACAATTTATTCGGACCGTTAACAAACATCGATAATAACAGAATACGACGAATGAATCCTTTTTTATCTCCGAAATAATGTTCTCCGAGACAATCTCCCGATATATATTCAATTTGAACATCCACGGAAATGGGAGTCCTTGTTACGTTCATAAAATGTCTCTCGATCCTTTAATACCGTTTCCGGTGAGCGATATATCATTCCGGGACAGCTGGAAATGTACCGTGACTCGGAGCGTGTTAGCTCGCTCGATAATCGTGCTTATTTATTTACGGATCGACCGGAAGTACATTATGTGCATCGTTGTTACCCGTTGCTTCTGACCCAGTTACTCCGTGATCGTTCGGCAAGCAAGGATGAAAGCCGCCGGTGTCGATTATGATATCTTATCGGTCGGTGTCGTTGAGCTGGAATCCGCGATACGTTATACCGTTAATTGATTCTCATCCTATGGGAGCTGATTTTCTCGCGGTCGCGGGAATATGCCATGATCGCGTTCTCATAGAATCTAGGTGCAATTTTTAGATGCGCTAATATTACAATATTAGGGTTTCTTATGGGTATACATTGGTCCACTAATTTGTAACATTACCTGTTCAAAACTGATCATTTTAAAAATTGACATACTTCGTGTCTTACAGAAACTTATGCTCTTAAAAAATCTGCATATGTAGTTTGAGAAATGACTGTTATTAATTGATTGCAATATATGAGTCAATGTAGTCGATTACGATATATTAGTCGATACAGTCGATTTCGATATATCAGTCAATACAGTAGATTACAATATATTAGTCAATATAGTCGATTACGATATATCAGTTAGTACAGTCGATTACGATATATTAGTCGATACAGTCGATTTCGATATATCAGCCAATACAGTAGATTACAATATATCAGTCAATATAATCGATTACGATATATCAGCCAATACAGTAGATTACAATATATCAGTCAATATAGTCGATTATGATATATCAGTTAGTACAGTCGATTGCGATATATTAGTCAATACAGTCGATTACGATATATCAGCCAATACAGTAGATTACAATATATCAGTCAATATAGTCGATTATGATATATCAGTTAGTACAGTCGATTACGATATATTAGTCAATACAGTCGATTTCGATATATCAACCAATACAGTAGATTACAATATATCAGTCAATATAGTCGATTACGATATATCAGTTAGTACAGTCGATTACGATATATTAGTCAATACAGTCGATTTCGATATATCAGCCAATACAGTAGATTACAATATATCAGTCAACACAGTCGATTACGATATATCAGTTAGTACAGTCGATTACAATACATCAGTCAATATAATCAATTACAATAAAACAAAATATTAAAACAAATTTTCCAAAAATGCTTTACACACAGAAAATGAATTATTCTCAAAATAAAATATTCTAAGTAAAAGTGACTTGTATCAAGTAAGTACGATATCGCTAGACAAGAAGGAAGGAACGAAGAAGAATACCAAGGCGTTTTACTCCCGTTTAAATTATTCGCGAATTCCTAAACGAGCGTGGTCGTACCGTTGTCCGTCTCCTCCCTTGTGTTCGTCACTTTTGCTTGGTCTTCTGTCACGTCGTTCCCCTCCGTCCCGTGTACCCTTCGTCAACACCCAGGCAAGCACGAGTGGTTCGTGAGAACCTACCTTGAATCACGCACCGCGGCTCCAACGCCCACGCATATTAAGCGTGCCCGCCTCTTAGAACATCGTAAACGTTCTTCTGCTCACGCGGAAACCTACTCGCGCCGCGTTAAGGACAGGTTCACCGCTCGAGACGCGTGCAACGTCGATTCGGTACTTAATATTACTATTCCCATTATCAATACTCTTTCAGATGTTTTTTTCATTTATTTTATAATTATTGATGACTATAGGTCTGGTCCATTTACTAGCGTGAAACACACTTACACTACCGTCCATAAGTATACGGACACAAGCGAAATATGCATTCGCGTTGCATGAAAGTTATTCAAGTATCTGCAACAGTAACTAAAATCGATTTTTTTTCTGCGAAGGTCAGAATACTGGAACGTTTTTCGATTGATAATTCTCGTTTGGAACTCGTATCTCGATGGAAAAGAAGCTACAGACGAACTAAACCGAAACTGTCGAGTGCATTGCGTTACCTTCATTCTTATCTCCATTGAGGGAACCTAAACATCTACCAACAATTTACAAACACTTGAAACATATCGAAGAACCCTCTGAATACGTTGTGCACCATAGAAATGAAACACAGTAGAAATAAAAATTTTTTTTAGAATCGAAAGCGTTTCATTGGATTCACAAATTTGGACTTTGTACTTCTGGACATGAATTTTACTTTCACACTCTCGTTGTATAATTTGTACTTAAAAATTAATTCTATTACGTTATGACACCTCAAGAAAGATAATAATAATTATTACAAATGATATGATAACCCTAAATACCTTTCGTACAAAGTTCAACTGTGTTTCATGTAACGAAGTGTCCGAATACTTATGGACGGTAGTGTATGTGTAATTAATAAACTGGGACAAACAATCATTAATGGTACGATTTAAAATTTTGTAGGTTGTATTAAAAAGACCGTAGCAGATAAATAATTAGAGATTTAATTACAGAGAATATTAAGAAGAAGCAGTTATTGAATCCTAAAATGAAACGATAAAAAGTCTCATTATTATACTACGTTTTATTAAAACTATAGTGCTCCAATTAGAACTTTATATTTTATAAACGTGTTAATATCTGTGACTGCTTAAATCAGAACCCTTGAAAATTGCAACGGTGGTAAACTGTCGAGCAAAAAATTCCTAATCGATTTTATATAAAATCCGTACAAATACCCTCTCGTAAAAATCGATATAGATTGTATTATTAATTAGAACGTGGAACAGAAACGCATGGAATGCGAGTTTAAATTCACACGTACGGGCAATCTCGTAAACTTTAATGTACCGTTAAAAGAATCAAAGCGGTAACGCGGCCTATCATTCGAGCAATTTGACGTTTGAATAAGACGTTCCGTTTCCGCGGCTAATTATCATGTATCGCGTGTACGTTGTTGCTTGGAAGAAAGCTGACATTCCTGAATTCAACTGCTACCCAAAAATGCCTAGGAATCCGTAATACTTGAGACGATTTTCAACGACGTTTCATTATGCGTCATTCAAACGCTATTAGTGGTGCTGGATTTTTGGTCGACGGCTACTGTTCGTGCTCTTGTCACGATGCAGTGGAGTTAGTCTGCACGGGAACTGTATATTGTTAGGATATATCTTTGTTAGTTTATATTCTGGCATGTGGAAATTTAGAATTTTTGTAGAATTTGCAAAATTAATCGGAGTCTTGTGTTTTTATGTTGATGAGTTTTTTAGGGGTGGTTTTTGTGGTTTTAAGGTTATGGGTTTTTGTAGTTTTAAGGTTAGGGGTTTGCGAGTCTTTACATTTTCATATTTTGGAATTGACAGATTTGCGGGTTTTCAAATTTCAATATTTCCAAATTTAGGGGTTTTCGAATTTTTACATATTCATATTTCCAAATCCTCAACTTCCAGAATTTATAAATTTTCATATTTTCTAATTTCCAGGGCTTCATATTTTGTCATTTTCATGTTTCCAAATCTACAACTTTTCCAGTATTTAACTTCTATTTCTGAACTTCCACCTTCATAAATTCGTAAATGTTCATGTTATCAAGTCTCAAAATAAATTTTGTCTCTTCAATTGAATCACATAATGTTTTCAATATTATCGAGTCTTAAAATAAATCTTGCCTCTTCAATTGAATTACATAATGTTTTTAATATTATCAAGTCTTAAAATAAATCTTGCCTCTTTAATTGACTTGCAGAATCTTGGTCACATTATAAAATTTAAAAATCTTGCCTCTTTAATTGAATTGCAGAATCTTGTTAATGTTATCAAGCTACAAAACTTGCCTCTTCAATTGAATTGCATAATCTTGTTAATATTATCAAGCCTTAACTTGCCTCTTCAATTGAATTGCATAATCTTGTTAATATTACCAAGCCTTAAAATAAATCTTTTCATTTGAACTTCTTCATCTTAAAATTTTTATACTTGAAATTATTTAAAAAATTAAGGAAATTTATTGAAATTATATTGTACCATGTTTCGTATCGAAAAAATACGAAACTCGTGTCAGTGATCGATTTGAATGGGGAAGTCGGTCGATAATGTCGTGGAGAAGACTCGATTATACTCGGCAGACACTTGAATAGGTAGAGGTAACGCTTACCCGTGTAGACAGCAACTCGGCTGAATGAATGGGGACACCTGCTTCGATATTCAGGTGGACACGTCGGGTATATTCATAATCAGGTACATTACACGTTCGTTCCAGTTAGGAGACAGGCATGAGAAACTATCGAAAGGGAAAATGATCGAAATATACGCCTACTGAGACATAATAGATACGTCTAACATTTGTGGATACATTACTGACTGGTTTTATGACTCTTTTAACGTTGAAGGCCTCGACAAAGTAGTTAAAAATTGTTTTGAGCAGTATTTTCATTTATGACAATTTTTATTAAGTATTTTCATGATGTTCTGTTATATTCATTTTTTATAATTTGAAGCAGTAAATTCATTTGCAACTATGGTTCTAAAATGAGGGTTTGAATATATCTTTTAATCACTTGCAAGAGGATTATTGTCAAATAAAATTTGTACCTGGAAAATGCTTGCATTATAGTCTTCAAAATTATATTTTATTTCAATGTTACCTATCTTTTAGAGTATCTGATTTCCTCTTGAAGTTGATAGAAAATAATGGACAAGTTATGTGAGAGAATTGAAATAAAAATTTGGTAGTGATGGGTTAAATTAGGTACGTGAACATATGATCAAAAATATAGATGTTACATGTATCAGGTAGTGATGGGTTAATGTGAGCAGTTTTAATTGCATACAAGAACAAATTCTAAATAACATAGATGTTAAATGTATCAGGTAGTGATGGGTTAATGTGAGCAATTTTAATTGCATACAAGAACAAATTCTAAATAACATAGATGTTAAATGTATCAGGTAGTGATGGGTTAATGTGAGCAGTTTTAATTGCATACATGAACAAATTCTAAATAACATAGATGTTAAATGTATCAGGTAGTGATGGGTTAATGTGAGCAGTTTTAATTGCATACATGAACAAATTCTAAATAACATGGATGTTAAATGTATCAGGTAGTGATGGGTTAATGTGAGCAGTTTTAATTGGATACATGAACAAATTTTAAATAACATAGATGTTAAATGTATCAGGTAGTGATGGGTTAATGTGAGCAGTTTTAATTGCATACAAGAACAAATTCTAAATAACATAGATGTTAAATGTATCAGGTAGTGATGGGTTAATACCAGCATCTTCAATTGGGTACGTGAACAAATAAATTTTTTCAAATATAAAAATTAGAAAATTCGGAAGATTTGAGTTTTTATACACTTTCTACCTTTGGAACCGAATATACATGACCTTGATAAACGATACGAAAAATTCGGATCAACTCCACCCAGATTCCTGATCGAAGAGCGAAGCCTGATGATAGCCGTAACACCTGGACATGTGTACGACATTTATACGTTGACGTGACGGAACGAGGAGCTTATTTTTGCATTCCATCGGTGTGCTCCCATGAACAATTAGGCTCGTCGTCGGATTCTTCGCGTGCTTCCCGTCTGTTCGAGGTCTCGAACGCGGGAACGTCGATCGATACTCATTTGCGTTCGAATTATTTTCGGAACGCGATTGATTCGGGACATGAGAGAACTTTGAATGGGAACGAATTTTTTTGGTTTCTAGAGAGAAATACATCAAGTTTATTTATTAGATTTTATTATTTACTAATTGCATCGTTCTGTTTGTATGTTTCAGCAAATCTTGCAAAAATCTTCGGTGTCTGTTGAAATTGAAGTGAGACCCAGACAACTGGTTCCAGATACGAACTGTTTCATCGATTATCTGCCGCAGTTGCAGAATATCACAAAAGCTACTTCTGGTGCACAACCGATTTATACGCTTATGGTGCCGCTTGTGGGTAAGTAAATATGTTATACTATATATTCTTCATATCAAGACTATCTCAACAAAATTTTAGTTACTATCTAAACCTAATCAAGATATAAAATGATTTCATAAAGATAAACATGTATTCTGCTAAATATTTTTCATACGCAAATTTATACTATCTGAACAAAATTTTAGTTATCATCTAAATGTAACCAAGATACAAAATTATTTCATAAAAATGAACATATGTTACGCTAAATATTCTTCATACCTAAATTTATACTATCTGAACAAAATTTCATTTATTATCTAAATGTAACCAAGATATAAAATTATTTCATAAAAATGAACATATGTTACGCTAAATATTCTTCATACCTAAATTTATACTATCTGAACAAAATTTTAGTTATTATCTAAATGTAACCAAGATACAAAATTATTTCATAAAAATGAACATATGTTACGCTAAATATTCTTCATACCTAAATTTATACTATCTGAACAAAATTTCATTTATTATCTAAATGTAACCAAGATATAAAATTATTTCATAAAAATGAACATACATTATGCTAAATATCCTTCATACTTAAACTCCTACCATCTGAACAAAATTTCGGTTGCGTCCCAAAAAAGCACAAACCCATTCCGACCACAAATAATTGCAAAAAATGTGCCTAAAATACAACCACCTCGCTACATCATATTAACGTTTCAAAGAAATAACTCCACAAAACTCTCAAACCACAAATCCGTGGGTTTAGGTAGCGATATTTAACAAGCAAGGCAATTTGTTCGTAATTCGAGTGCGAAAATACATGAAATAAAATGAAATAATTCACCGGAGTCGCCAGAAGCGTCTCTGAACCGGTTGACCCACGTTCTATCTCTGTCTCTGTTCAAAAGTATTTTTTCAAAGGAAGGTCGTCGATTATCCTGGGCAGAGGGAGGTGGGTTAAAGTTGTCCGAAATAATGTCTGGTCGTAGTGGAAAAAAGTAAAACGTATGAAATAATCGGCGATAAATAACGAAGGAGGAGGAGGTCGTGACTCCGTTGTTCGCGTCCCGAGGGATCGCCGAAAATAAGGGAGGGTCGATGCGAATCGATCGGGCTTCGAAATACATCGTAAACCCGCCTCCACCGACTCTCTCGCATTCTTATCCTCGAATTCGCGCGGAAAATTTATGGAATTGCACATGGAAAATTCGGGGAATTTTCGATGTTTATGATTCTAATTCTTTCGTCTGCAGCGACTTTCGACTTTCGTTAATTCTGGCTTTTAATTTTGACTTTCGTTAATTTGGTACTTTATTGTGGATTTTCAAATTTATTGTAGTTGGGTATTTTTTGAGGTAGACAAGTTTTTGGTTTTTTATTTGATATTTCTTGGTTTGCTATTTTTAATTTGGGGATTTGGGGATTTGGGGATTTGGGTATTTGGGGATTTGGGGATTTGGGGATTTAGGGATTTGGGGATTTAGGGATTTGGGGATTTAGGGATTTGGGGATTTAGGGATTTGGGGATTTAGGGATTTGGGGATCTAGGGATTCGGGCATCAAGGGATTGGGGGATCTAGGGATTGGGGGATCTAGGGATTGGGGGATCTAGGGATTGGGGGATCTAGGGATTGGGGGATCTAGGGATTCAGGGATCTAGAGATTCGGTGATTTAGTGATTTGGTAATTTAGGGATTTGGGGATTTAGGGATTTGGGGATCCAAGGATTTCGGGATCTAGGGATTCGGGGATTTAGGGATTTGGGGGTATAGGGATTAGGGAATCTAGGGATTCGGGGGTATGGGGATTCGGGAATGTAGGAATTTGAGGGTATAGGGATTTGGAGATCTAGGGATTCGAGGATCTAGGGATTCAGGGATCTAGGGATTTAAGGATCTTTTTGGGGTAGACAAGTTTTGGGCCATTTAGTTACTACCTTTTAATTTGTTGGAAACAAATTTTGTAATTTGGAAATTTTCAGGTTGAAGGTTTGTCAACTTTCATATTTAGAATTTTTTTAATTATAAATTTAAGCTTGGGAATTGGTATTTTTAGGGTTAGGAAATATTTTAGCTTTAAATTTTTAATTTGCTACCTTGTGATGGGAAATTGTCAAATTTGAAACTTTTAGTTTGCTACTCTTTGTATTAGGATATTTTCATATTTAAAATTTTTAATTTACTATTTTTTGTGTTAGGAAATTTTCAAAGTTTAAATGTTTAGATTGCAACCTTGTTGCGGTGTGAAATTGTAAAATTTGAAATTTTTAGTTTGCTACCTTATGTGTTGAGAAATTTTCAAATTTCAAATTTTTAATTTACTATTTTTTGTGTTAGGAAATTTTTACATTGCAATCTTGTTGTGTCAGGAAATTTTCAAAGTTTAAATTTTTACATTGCAACCTTGTGCCAGGAAATTTTCAAAGTTTAAATTTTTAGATTGCAACCTTGTGTCAGGAAATGTTCAAAGTTTAATTTTTTTTTAATTCTGTCAGAAATTAAATAGCAGAATAAAATGTAATATTTTCGAGAATATTAAAAATTCTGTCAGAAATTAAATAGCAGAATAAAATGTAATATTTTGGAGAATTCGAAGGACCCTGAAAAGGAGATATTAAAGAAAGTGAATCCTGCAATATTATCAGATGACGGTATTACAAGTATCGCCCTAGGGTGATCGTGTCATCGCAAGAATATAGCAGGTCATGGCAGGGGTCAGAAAGTGCGCAAACATCCGATTTACCTTGCGATGACAATCACCATCGTCATCGCTCTTTCGGTCTCTTCATACAGTCATCCTCGTAATTTCCCTTTCGTTTCAATCAATCGAAATTTCGATGATTTATTAACCGATCGACCTTATGATCGTTTTGTCCCACTGACACATTTCGCAACCCGCAAATTGAGACACAAATTGGACAATTTGCTACTTAAATTTGTACGCCATTAGCGAACGGTTAATCAATCGAACACGGCACTCGCAGTTCATTAACATCGCGATGATAAATTACGATGAAACTGTTTAATGATGCTCGCGAAGACACCCGAGAGTGAAATTCTGATGAGAAAATTAATTTTATCCAGAGGATGATGTTAATGAACGCGAATGAAATATTGCTCGATCGATCCTGTTTTGATCTGTGCATCGAATCACTCTCGATCGGCTAATTAATTTCTGAACGAATGCTTAGCGCCAACGGTTTCTTGAATCATCGCCTTCGTGCAATTTGTTTTACCGGGCGCAAAAATCATCTGATGAATCTCTGCGGCGTTATTTTCTTAATCGGAAGATTGATGACTCGTAATTGGATGGTAACTTAAATTATAAACTTTAAACTTTCAAAACTTATGAAATAGACAATTTTTCAAAATGAAATTTACGATCTTCAAATATAAACAAGAAAAATATTGATATTTAACATTTAACTTGAAGTTGTATTTCAAACTTCATTATCCTATATGGATGCAAGATTGAAATACAAAAAACACAATACTGAGTTACGTTAGATTGGCTACATATAAAAGGACAACAAATTAAACTAAACAGACTAAACAATATTTTCAAGTAAAAAAGAAAAGCAACGTGTTATATGTAGGTTGCAAACAAAAAATTTCACATTTTATAAGAATTATTGATATTATTAATAGTATCATCTTGAAAGGTCACATTGAGAACCTCAGGTGAATGTAAGATGGTGGAACATTACAAAATGGCTGACTTTTATTAATGCTCTCACTCTTTCTTTCAATACATCTACATATCTAGTAAGTTGCATTTTATTAATCACTTGTCTAGTTACCTAGTGAGGTACATAGTTTGATACCTAGTAAGATTCCTAGTAAGTTGTATTTTATTAATAACTTGCACCTAGTGAGGTACATAGTTTGATACCTAGTAAGATTCCTAGTAAGTTCTATTCTATTAATAACTTGCACCTAGTGAGATACATAGTTTGATACCTAGTAAGATTCCTAGTAAGTTGTATTCTATTAATAACTTGCACCTAGTGAGGTACATAGTTTGATACCTAGTAAGATTCCTAGTAAGTTGTATTTTATTAATAACTTGCACCTAGTGAGGTACATAGTTTGATACCTAGTAAGATTCCTAGTAAGTTGTATTTTATTAATAACTTGCACCTAGTGAGATACATAGTTTGATACCTAGTAAGATTCCTAGTAAGTTGTATTTTATTAATAACTTGCACCTAGTGATATACATAGTTTGATACCTAGTAAGATACCTGGTAAGTCGTATTTTATGAATAACTTATCTAATTACCTAGTGAGGTACATAGTTTGATACCTAGTAAGATTCCTAGTAAGTTCTATTCTATTAATAACTTGCACCTAGTGAGATACATAGTTTGATACCTAGTAAGATTCCTAGTAAGTTGTATTTTATTAATAACTTGCACCTAGTGAGGTACATAGTCTGGTACCTAGTAAGATTCCTAGTAAGTTGTATTTTATTAATAACTTGCACCTAGTGAGGTACATAGTTTGATACCTAGTAAGATTCCTAGTAAGTTGTATTTTATTAATAACTTGCACCTAGTGAGGTACATAGTTTGGTACCTAGTAAGATACCTGGTAAGTCGTATTTTATGAATAACTTGTCTAGTTACCTAATGAGGTACATAGTCTGATACCTAGTAAGATTCCTAGTAAGTCGAATCTTGTCAATAACTTGTCTAGTTACCTAGTGAGGTACATAGTCTGATACGTAGTAAGATACCTAGTAAGTCGTATTTTATTAATAACATGTCTAGTTACCTAGTGAGGTACACAGTCGGATACCTAGTAAGATACCTAGTAAGAAACGCTATAAGAAACCTAGTAATATACCCAACAAACTAACAGTACAATTAATAAGATAACTACACATCTAATACACGTTCCATGAAACTCGAATACCAGCTAACCACAAGTTTACCCTCGAATTAAAAAATAATGGCATTCGTTCGTCAGCCAGAAATTTCCCTTTTCACCGGCAAAAGCGACAGTCCGTTACGTGGCTGGTAATTACCGGTACACACGGAGTATACTTTAGCATAGCAATTACCCAATTACCGTGGCTGGCGTAACTGTCGAATTGACGTGCTTACGGTGCAGCCTTAGGCGATGCCGAAGCGTACTCGAGCGAACGCCAATGACCCCTGTTCCGAGTTGAAAAGTCGCCAAGATGGTCCTTGAAAACGGACAATTATCGCGTACCTACGCGAAATCCCTCGTTGAAAGACCGTTTCAGTAAAACGATGTGAAATTCAAGAGTGAACGTTTGAACGGACAAAACTGGTAAAAGTTCTTTTTCGTTTCAGTGGATGCCTTTTTGTTGTTTGATGAAACGTTGAATCGTAAGGCTTCAAATTAATAGAAACTTTCATTTTTTCGTAAGCGAAGAAAGTGAACGACTCGGTTTCTAATTTTGCTTATGTCTTTTAATTGCTGGATGATGGTGCAAGAGTAAAATTCATTTATCTAGGGAAAATATGGCGGATGAGACTGATGGGATAATTTTATTAATTTTTAGGGATTTGTAGGTATCGATTGATGGGCAAATAAGTTACTAACTTGAGGATCTTCGAATTTGGGGATTTTATGACTTGGGAATTTGGAGATCTACGGATTTGGGGATCTAGGGATTTCTGGAAATAGGGAAATTTGGGGACTTCTGGCATTACGGAGATTTGGGCATCTAGGGATTTCTGGTACTAAGGAGATTTGGGGATCTAGGGATTTCGGGTACTAGGGAGATTTGGGGATCTAGGGATTTCTGGAGCTAAGGAGATTTTGGGATCTAGGGATTTGGAGATATAGGGATTTGGGGATATAGGGATTTGGGGATATAGGGATTTGGGGATATAGGGATTTGGGGATATAGGGATTTGGGGATATAGGGATTTGGGCATCGAGGGATTTGGGGATCTAGGGATTTTTGGATATAGAAATTTTTGAATCCAGGGATTTGGGGATCTGAGGATTTGTGGATCTAGAAAGGTTTGAATCCAGGGATTTTTGGATCTAGGATTTAGAGATCTAGGGATTTTGGGGTCCAGGTGTTTGTTGATTTAGGGATTTTGGGATCTAGGAATTTGTTGACCTACGTCTACAAATATTGTGATTTAAGTTCACTCGAAAAGATTTTTAATCTAGAAATTTTGTGACATAATTTTCAAACCCAAAAATTGTAAGAAAAAATAAAAACTCTATTCTGCTATATAATCGAAAATTTCAGTTTTAATTAAAAAATTGCAAATGTACTAATAAAATTTGCACCCCTAAAGAATGCAAGCTAAGATTCCATAATATAAAGTACGTATACGTGTTACTGGAATAAGGTAATAGAAGGGTTAAGAACGAGATGCTCCCCGAAGAACTCGAATCGAAGTACGCTCAGGGCGTTGAAGGTCGCACGAGATGGAACGATACGGCCATCAATCATGGTTACACGATTGCAAATTAACGATGATTGGTTCGATAATAAAAGTGAATCGATTTGGAGGCAGCGGGGTTGCGTTATCGTCGATTACGCGGACGATCGTCGGCGGACCATCCGCTTCTTTCGATCATTAGCCACGTGACCTAGGTCAGGCTCATCACGGCGAACAAGGACGATCATGCTAGCGAATGGCCTTGCGAATTTCGCCGGTGAAAGTGGACGCAGGTGTTGTTTTTGGTCGATGATCCCCCGACGACGTTTCTAACCGTTGCCAACAATTTGTCACGCGTTACACGGATTGTAATGGATCACCGCTGAAAGCGTGACAGGGACACTCGCGCAAATTAATATCGTCTAATGTTTGCTCGCCGAACGCTAGATTCTGATTTGACAGTGATCTACCGAGGACAATTATGTCGTTAAAATTTTCGGGATTGGTCAACGCGACATTAGTTCGCTGTCACACGGTGATTGATTTCAATGGAGATTGTGCAAGAATCGGATTCTCATTGTTTTCGCTGACGGAAGGATTTAGTATGTTTGGAGGAAAGTAGCTTTTGTTGCGAAGATGGGTCGTGTTGTAATACGCAGTCTTTTGGGGAATGTTTATGTAACTAAACTTTCTTATAGGTAGCTCTCTTCTCTTGTTATATTGCCATTGAATAGGACATGTAGGACTGTCGGCATGTGAGAATTTAGAGATTTGGAAGTTTTACAATTTGAGATTTGGAGTTTGAGAATTTGGGTAGCTGAGAAGTTTGGGAGTTTGGAAATTTGGGGAATGTAGGAATTGAGGAATGTGAAAATAGGGAATGTGGGAATTGGGGAATGTGGGAACTGGGGATTGTGGAATTGGGGAATGTGGGAATTGGGGATTGTGGGAATTGGGGGATGTGGGAATTAGGGAATGTGGGAACTGGGGATTGTGGAATTGGGGAATGTGGGAATTGGGGAATGTGGGAATTGGGGGATGTGGGAATTGGGGAATGTGGGAATTGGGGAACGTGGGAGTTGGGGAATGTGGGAATTGGGGATTGTGGAATTGGGGAATGTGGGAATTGGGGATTGTGGAATTGGGGAATGTGGGAATTGGGGATTGTGGAATTGGGGAATGTGGAAATTGGGGAATGTGGGAATTGGGAAATGTGGGAATTGGGGAATGTGGGAATTAGGGAATGTGGAAGTTGGGGAATGTGGGAATTGGGAAATGTTGGAATTGGAAATGTTAGAATTGAAAAATATGGGAATTGGGAATGTTGGAATTGGGAAATGTGGAAATTGGGGGATGTGGAAATTCTTCTACAAAAAATTTTTGTGCAGTCGTCTTTGATAAACGTGAAGCTTTAATTTGATATACTATAAGTGATTTTTGGTGATGGTTTTATGTGATGACTTTACGATAGAATGTACTACCTTGAGGGAATTAGGTATCGTGCAAAAAGGAACAGGTTGTTTGTGTAGCATTTGCAAGAAAGTAATTTCCGTTTCTCATTTGATGTTCCTAATCGAATACGGCCATTGCAAATCGAGCAGAGCAAATCCGTATCGAGTTGTAGGTCTGCTGCATCTACGAGGGGTGGCTGCTGTTGGGGGTAGGCTAATGCATACCAAATGTCGTTGAATCTCCAATTGAAAGTGCTCGCGAATCGGTTGGTTGTGTTTGATATGTCTCGGTATTCTTGGCTTCTCCATGTACGGGGTGTCTCGTGAAATTTTGAAGTGATTTAAATTACGACATAATTTTTGGATTTTTAAATTTTCAGGACTTTTAGTTTTCAGATTTTCAACTTTTCTGGTTCTCAGGATTCCAAATTTTCAACTTGTTCAGTTTTTAAATTGTCGGGGGTTTCTATTTTTCAAATTTCCAACTTCTTAGATGCTCAAGTTTTCAAATCTTCAACTACTCTAGTTTTCAAATTTTCAAATTTTATAGTTTTTAGATTTCAAACTTTTTTGTTTCTCTGGATTCCAAATTTCCAAGTTTTTCAATTTCCAAATTTTCAAGTTCTGCAGTTTCTAAATTCTCAATTTTTTGCAGCTTCCAAATTTTCAAGTTGTAAATTTCAACAAATAACATTTTTATATTTTGTACTTTCTACACACCTACTCTGTTAATTGAATGCATTCATTTTGCTCTATAATATCGTTTCCCATCTCATTTCCCCATTTAGAGACACCCAGTATACGCGAGTCGATTATCGGATTTTAGGGGCGGTTTCGAAGAGGGTGGAACGGGAAATGGCGGAAAAGACACGTACAGGGACGGCGATTCGAGGCAGAAAAACACGTCTGGCCGAGAATTCTTCGTAACTTTTTGGCGGACAGAACATCAATGGCAACAATTTATTCGATGAAGTCTAAGGGGTGTTCACCCCCCTTGGAATAACTCTCTCGTTCCCTTTCGTTCAAGTCTGACAGTGGGTTAATTTATCTGGACCGAAAAGAGGGATAAAAGTTACGTTGGAATTCTTGTGAAAAGTTTTGTCTTCTAGGGGGGATGATCGTCTGATGAATTTCCTGTAGTGCAGTTTAGGGGTTGCTCAAATCTTTGCTCAAGTATTCAATGCATTCGAAGTATTCAGTATGTTCAATATATTCAAATGTACTCAAGAATTGAAATATTCAAACTACTAGATCATTCAATACATCCAAATGTATCAAAGAATGGATGTATCATTCAAATGTATCATTCAATACATTCAATGTACAGGATGAAACAATATATTCAATGTATTGGATTATTCAATGTATTCAAAGTATTGGATCATTCAATATATTCAAATGTACCAAAAAATTGAAAAATTCAATGTACAGGATCAATCAATATATTCAAAGTATTGGATCATTCAATGTATTCAAACTACTGGATCATTCAATATATTCAAAGTACTGGATCATTCAATGTATTCAAACTACTGGATCATTCAATATATTCAAAGTACTGGATCATTCAATATATTCAAAGTATTGGATCATTCAATATATTCAAACTACTGGATCATTCAATGTATTCAAAGTACTGGATCATTCAATATATTCAAAATACTGGATCATTTAATGTATTCAAACTACTGGATCATTCAATATATTCAAACTACTAGATCATTCAATATATTCAATGTACTGGATCATTCAATATATTCAAAGTACTGGATCATTCAGTGTATTCAAAGTATTGGATCATTCAATATATTCAAAGTATTGGATCATTCAATATATTCAAACTACTGGATCATTCAGTGTATTCAAAGTATTGGATCGTTCAATGTATTCAAAGTATTAGATCATTCAATATATTCAAAGTACTGGGTCATTCAATATATTCAATGTACTGGATCATTCAATGTATTCAAAGTACTGGATCATTCAATGTATTCAAAGTACTGGATCATTCAATATATTCAAACTACTGCATCATTCAATGTATTCAAACGTACGGAATCTAAACCTAACGGTTCTACTCCTCCAAATCCCAGATATAACTTAAAAAAGTTCCACAGTATCGAAGCTAAAACCTATGCGGAGCATAAACCTATCCTTGCAGAGGCAGTGGCTCGAATAAAGTAGCCCAGTGAACAAGTTTCCGATGGCCCATATTCAAAGTAATCATAGTATACGACATAACCCCGTATAAAGTGTAAAGAAACAGCGGTGGTAGCTGAATAACAGCTTGAGCCTGGGTGATAAAGTGCGAGGCAGGGTCGTGGTGTCAGGTAAAAGCAAACAGGGTGGTGTCGATTGATGTCGATGGCATCGAGCCGAAAGAACGGGCTCGAAAAGCCATTCTCTGTGCCGACCACCATGGACATCGCCCACGTACAGATCGTGGCTAGACAACGGCGAACGTGGTCCAATCGCCGTACGTTTTCTGCCGGTACACATGCATTCATGTATGAGCCGTGAGAAGCTAACTGTATGAACGTAATCCGTTGTCGGAGCCAGACAGACAGGACGACCACCGGGGCCAAAGGGCACGACGTCGCGAGAATTTGCATGGACGCACACTTTCGTTTTTCGGGGCTGAACACGTGTCGGTACTCCAGATAGACAAATTTTAGTATTCGAAATCGTTGATTAGTTTCTTCAGTGTCTTCAAAATAGTTCATTGTATTTGATCATTTTTCTTGTTGTTTTCAAAATTGTTTATCAAACTTGCTTATCGAAATTGTTCATTGAGATCATTGATTATTTTCTTCAGTGTTTTTAGAATAGTTTATTGAAGTGTTTGATCATTTTCCTCGTTGTCTTCAAAATTGTTTATCAAACTAGCTTATCGAAATGGTTTATCAAAATTGTTCGTTGAGATCATTGATTATTTTCTTTAGTGATTTCAGAATAGCTCATTGAAGTGTTTGATCATTTTTCTTGTTGTTTTCAAAATTGTTTGTCAAACTTGCTTATCGAAATGGTTTATCAAAATTGTTCATTGAGATCATTGATTATTTTCTTCAGTGTTTTCAGAATAGCTCATTGAAGTGTTTGATCATTTTTCTTGTTGTTTTCAAAATTGTTTGTCAAACTTGCTTTCCGAAATAGTTCATCAAAACAGCTGATCGAAAATGTTTGTCAAACTTGCTCATAGAAATAGTTCATCAAAACCGCTGATCGAAATTGTTTGTCAAACTTGCTCATAGAAATAGTTCATTAAAACACCTGATCGAAATTGTTTATTAAAAGCAGCAGATTTGAAATTGTTTGTCAAACTTGCTCATCGAAATTGTTCATTAAAACACCTGATCGAAATTGTTTATTAAAAGTAGCAGATCGAAACTGTTTGTCAAACTTGCTTTCCGAAATAGTTCATCAAAACAGCTGATCGAAAATGTCTGTCAAACTTGCTCATAGAAATAGTTCATCAAAACAGCTGATTGAAAATGTTCGTCAAACTTGCTCATAGAAATAGTTCATCAAAACACCTGATCGAAATTGTTTATTAAAAGTAGCAGATTGAAACTGTTTGTCAAACTTGCTTTCCGAAATAGTTCATCAAAACAGCTCATCGAAATTGTTTATTAAAGTAGCAGATCGAAATAGCTTATGGAAATAGTTGATCAGAAAAGCTGATCCACATTGTTCAGCAAAGAGTCCACGGTCCACCATGAATGTAAATTGTTGTGCAGGCGCATTTCGTCGTGAAACCGTAAATGTTTGATCGGGAACAACAGCAGAGGATTAATTAACGATGTAGTCGTTCGACCGAGGATTAATTAAAGGCAAAGTCCATAGTTTTGCGTATCGCGACACGTAACCGGACGCGAGCTTTGAAATTCTTGCGACACAGTGTCGGCTCGTAATAAAATTCGCGAGCTCGAACTGGAATTGTTTTATTTAAAATCCGGTTGCGAACGGCGCGGAGAAATGCGTGGAATCCTGTCACGTATTTCCAGCAGTCGACAGTCCAATTACCGCTTGTCAGAGACACTCTAAAATTGTTCCTCTGTGCGACGCGACTTTGCTCCCTGATTATTAAACGTCGTCCACTGTCCCGACATGAAATGCGGTGTTTAAAATTTGGAAAAAATAGGAAGTGTATGGTCGAAGAAAATGAAACATTTAGGTGTGGATAAAAGGCTGATTGTTTAGCTCGTTTCATTTTTATGTAGGTTCTTTGATGGATTTGTTTAAGCATAATATCACGGTTACTATTTTATTTATTGTTCTAGGATGAATAATAGTATATGGATTTATAAAAAATAAATGAAATAGTACACTTATTTTTAAAATTAGGAAAGTTATTGTTATTTGGGATTGATGTCTTGCGCGGATGACTTAACTGTGTTTGAATTTCGCGCGCTTAGCTAATGGTGTCTTCAAGATGGCGTCTTCAAGATCATGTGATCTCATCTTGTTCAAGGAAGATAAATCAACTAATTTAATTAAGTAAAGGAAGCAAATTTTAGTCGATTATTATTTACTTAATTTATTTGTTTAATTTTTAAGTAAATCTTTAAGTAAGTCAAATAAAATATCATAGTTTGAAACATTTTATTTGCTATTGTATTAAGAATAGACAATTTACTGTTTCATAACAAATAGACAAATTTTATAATGATTTTATGATAAATAAATCAAATTAGACAGTTGAAAAAGATAAATTGCATTGCTAGTTTTATTACTGTGCATTTTTAATAAAAAAAATTAAAACTACATTTCGAATTTTCAATTAAAGATCCATATTTACTTGTAGCTATCTATTAAGCCTAATTTATTTTAAACAATTTATTTTATTTTGTCTTCAAACTGTTTATAACCAATTACAAACGATCAGTAATAAATTCCCAGTTCATAAACGCGAATTTCACAACATCGATTTCGACAAATATAGCAAAAATTTCGGTCATCAAAACAGTCCAATTTAGCCCCTAAACACGTACTGTCTTTCAGTGATCGATCAGTCACCGCAAACAAAAATATCGCGGCATAAAATATCTTGCAATCGAAGTGTGGCATTTCTCAAGCACATCGAAAGTTGTCCGATCATTGTTTATTAATCCGTCACTTCTTATTCGAGATCCTCGGAGATTCGTTCGTTCCTCGGTGTTCGGAAAGAATAGAATCTCATCCATAATTCTCGATGTTAGGCGATCTCTATTTCGAGAAATGGATTTTCGAGAACTCCTTCGGGATTTACTGGTCCAGAAAGAGCTGGTTATGTTTGACCAGCGAACCGAAGAGTCTCGAGAAATGTCGATGGAAAATCATTTTCTAAATGGCAGAGGTCCGGAGGAAAATGTATTGGATATTGTTTGCAGGTGTATAAAACGATGTTCTGTGGAAGTGTTACTTTTACTGGGTATTTTTGGATATTTGACATTTCAAATTTATAGGAATTCAAGGTGGCATATTTTTTAGGATGGAAGACGTCAAGGTTGGAAATTTTCAGTTTTGGAAAGGAGTGGAAAGTTGAAGGGGTGGAACATTGAGAAATTGGGGATGTGAGAATTTGGAGTCTTAGAATTGGGGATTGTTGCAATTGGGGAATGATGGAATTGAGGAATGTTGGAATTGGGGAATGTGGGAATTGAGAATTGTGGAAATTGGGAATGTTGGAATTGGGGAATTTGGGAATAGGAAATGTTGCAATTGGGGAATGTTGGAATTGGAGAATGTTGGAATTGGGGAATGTTAGAATTGCTGAATGTTGGAATTGGGAAATGTGGAAGTTGGGGAATGTGGGAATTAGGGAATGTAGGAATTGGGGAATGTGAGAATTTGGAAATTTGAGGATTTGAGAGCTTGAGAATTTGAGGATTAGAGAATCGGGGGTGTGAGAAATTTGAGAGCTTGGAAATTGGGGAATGTTGGAATTGGGGAATGTGGGAATAGGAGAACGTAGGAATTGGGAATGTTGGAATTGGGAATGTTGGAATTGGGAATGTTGGAATTGGGAATGTTGGAATTGGGGAATGTAGGAACTGAGAATGTTGGAATTGGGGAATGTTGGAATTGGCGAATGTAGAAATAAGAATGTGTGACACTATTTAACTTGAACATCTAAAAATTCGAAAATTCTAAAATTTCAATCATCCAAAAATTAAAAAATCCTAAAATGCAAATATCAAAAAATTTAAAACTCCAGAACAAAAACATCCAAAAATGCATTCTAAAATTTTGCTCACAAGAACATTTAAATGCTTGCAAATTTGAACCTGGAAACAGCAGAAAACTCTTCACGAAAATTACCCCGAAATCGCAAACGAAAAGCCTTATTAAGCAGATATTATTTCACCCCGAGGACAATATTTCCACGCAGAGTCGCAAACTTTCTCACGGTATAAATCATCAATCTTTCAGCGCAGTATCACGAACTCGTAGCACTCTGTTCTCGCTGTTTATTCCGCGGGAGAAAAGTTCGTTAGTGGTAGATTTACGCAGCGGGGTTGACAAAGTCCGAGTAAACACTATTAAAGGGCTCTTCGTTGAAATTCCGCGTCGGCTCGCTCATTTTCCCTGAGCAACGCCACCGATGAAAAAACTTTCACCCCCTCCCGTGGGAATTACTCCGCCCTATTGCCTTAAATCAAGTGGTAAATCACCCCGAGCTTCCAACGATATCACTCCATGTATTATTCCATCGAATAAGCGAAACAACCTTGGTTCTCGCGGAGTTTAATCAAGGGATATTTTCATTCTGACAAAACAGTATTATACTGATGCAGGGTGGCATACGCAAGTGCATGATTATATTAATATTAATATTTTGTTTTTATTCAGAATCGAATGAAATTTAAATTTGATACTTTTGAACGTGGTCTGAGGAGATGTTGTGAATGAGGGTATTTTTTGTAGGGTGGTAAGAATTATTTATTAGTTTGTTATTAGTGCCATGGATTATGAATATAGATTATTATAAAAAGAATCTACTTGACTTGCAGTTTATTTCATTTTGCAGAAACGGTAGGGTATAGAAGAGATCATATGTCCAAAGGAATATGTAGTTTAATAAATAACACGGTTTCTTAAAACCCTTCCATTTTATAAGGGTGAAAGTTGAATAAGAAATTAAATAACATTCAATAGCAATTAACAAGTTTCTTATTATAGATGACAAAATTTGTTAAATTATATGTACACATATGTCTTACAATTTCATATGACACGTTGACATACAAGTCTAGTTTTAACCCTTTGCACACTGAGATTTATTTTGTAATTTATAATTTGTCCTCAGAGAGAATAACCAAGAATAAAGGGTTGAAAATCAAGGCTATAAATAAATGTTATTAGTAAGGAATACTACTTCGAGTGAAGAACTGATAGAATGTTGATATTTTTGTTGCAGTTCTGAACGAGCTGGAGGGTCTAGCAAGGGGAGCCGATGCCAGAGATTGTCCCCCAGTTTCCAGGGCGACTTTGGACCCAGAGCACGTGGCAAGGGTAGCAGAGAGTGCAAAAGCGGCACTAGCCTTCGCTAGAAGCAGAAACCCAGCGATCAGATGCTTAACCACCAGAGGAACTGTTCTTACTTCTAGCACGTTCACTGTCGAAGAGGATGTTGATAAGGTAAATTAGAATTTGGAATATCATATTTTGGTTGTAGAAATTTGAGAAATTGGGCAATGTGGGAATTGGGGAATGTGGGAATTGGGGAATGTGGGAGTTGGGTAATGTGGGAATTGGGGAATGTGGGAATTGGGGAATGTGAGAATTTGGGGATGTAGAAATTGGGATATGTGGGATTCGGGATATGTGGGATTCGGGATATGTGGGATTCGGGATATGTGGGATTCGGGATATGTGGGATTCGGGATATGTGAGATTTGGGATATGTGGGAATTGGAGTATGTGGGAATTGGGATATGTGGGAATTGGAGTATGTGGGAATTGGGATATGTGGGAATTGGAGTATGTGGGAATTGGGATATGTGGGAATTGGGATATGTGGCAATTGGGGAATGTGGGAATTGGGAAATATGGGAATTTGGGGATGTAGGAATTGGAATATGTGGGATTTGAGATATGTGGGATTCGGGATATGTGGGATTCGGGATATGTGGGATTTGAGATATGTGGGATTCGGAATATGTGGGATTTGAGATATGTGGGATTCGGGATATGTGGGATTCGGGATATGTGGGATTCGGGATATGTGGGATTTGAGATATGTGGGATTCGGGATATGTGGGATTTGGGATACGTGGGATTTGGGATATGTGGGAATTGGAGTATGTGGGAATTGGGGAATGTGGGAATTGGGAAATATTGGAATTGGGGAATGTGGGAATTGGGAAATGTGGGAATTGGAGAATATGAGAATTTGGTAACGTGAAAAATTTCATGTTTCTAAAATACAACCTCCGAAAATCCCAAAACCCTATAAAATAACAAAACTACAAAATCTCTCTTAACAAACCTCACCAGTGCATGTGATCCACATGCAGAAATGAATTTCCGTGGAACTTCATTAAAACCGCAGCGCAAAAACAAAGAACGCAAGAACGTGCACAACCGAAGCACACCAGCAAAAGTAAATTACACCAGGTGAACGAATCAAACGCAGAAGGTACGAGATGAAAAAGCGACGAGGAAGAGGCTGCCAAGGTGTACGGAGTAAAATGAAACAAGCTCGCAGCGCTCGTTATCTATTATTTGACAGATCGAGGTTCCTGTTACGATCCTATCCTATCCGTGTACCATGCGTGTTACCGGAGAGATAAGCGTCAGAGCGAGATGCGTGCCGCACCAGAAGTTACCACACCGCGAGAAGAATTTATCTGTGCACCACGTGGGGGGTTCTCTTACGTTTGCTCGACCCCTCTTATCATAACGTTCGCGCTTCAATGAACACTGCTCGATCCATATGCTGTCCATTTATTCTTCTAACCGACTCTTATCCGAATTCCACCATTCATTCGCTTATTCAAATTTTACTTTTTCCGTGTGTGTGATATTCCTAGTTTTCCACATATGGGATATTCGGTTTTCCAGATATAGGACATTTACTATTTTTCGCATATGGGATATTCATTATTTTTCACATATGGGATATTCACTGTTTTTCACATATGGGATATTCGGTTTTCCACATATAGGATATTCACTGTTTTTCACATATAGGATATTCGGTTTTCCACATATAGGATATTCACTGTTTTTCACATATGGGATATTCGGTTTTCCACATATAGGATATTCCTAGTTTTCCACATATGGGATATTCGGTTTTCCAGATATAGGACATTCACTGTTTTTCACATATGGTATATTCGGTTTTCCACATATAGGATATTCACTGTTTTTCACATATGGGATATTCGGTTTTCCACATATAGGATATTCACTGTTTTTCACATATGGGATATGTGTTGTTTTCCACATATGACATATGTGTTGTTTTTTCACATATGGGATATGTGTTGTTTCTCACATATGAGATATGTGTTGTTCCCCACATATGACATATGTGTTATTTTCCACATGTGAGACATATTTATGTTGGTTTGCACATATGAGCATATATGTTGTTATCCACACATGGGACATGTGTTGCTTTTCACATATGGTACATGTATTGATTCCTACATATAGGACATGCACTGTTTTTCACATATGGAACATGCATTGTTTTCCACATATGAAATATCTATTTTTTCCTCATATGATATATGTATTGTTTTTTTGCATATGTTGTTCTCCACATATCTTAACAGTAGACTTAGCACAATGATTTTTTGTTACAAATTATAGAAATTATTAAGGTACCTTTTCTTAAAGTTGTACAACATGTGTGAAGATAAAAAATAATTTCTTTTTCCCATTCATTTTGTACATCATGTCTAATATCCAAAGCAAGAATTCCAAGTTGATTTCTGTTTCCAAGTATAGAATATGGCAGAATTTTCATTTTTCCCAGCGAGACCATATTAGACACTCGTCCATTACAGATACTCGTGTAAGTACTTATACGTGTCCGCGATAACGGTAGATCCATTCAGCAATCGAGTGATACCGTTGCGATTAAAAATGGCGTAAGGTGAACGCAAATCGAGTGGAACGCTATTAAACCGTGGTGGAAGAAGCGACGGATTTCATTGAAATTCCCACGATAAGCGTGTCATTTGGGTAGAAGTAATAAGGCGAGCATCTGTAATTCTGTTGCAGGACGGGCTGACAAGAAACGATGACAGAATACTGGCTACGTGCTTGAGCCTTTGCAAGGCGGCCAACAAAGATCAAGCGAATGCAGGTACGTATACGAACCTCGTATTTCTCCGTGTGGAGATGTATCCTGAACACGTTTCAACGTTTTCCACGGGGCTGATAGCGATTAATACACGGAGAGTTGATCGTGGCGCTCGTTTCGCTCGGAGATTAACCGTTATCGGCGTGGCCAGTGCACGCTCGCGAGTCTTGTCGTGATCGAGCGCGTGTAACTTTTACCGTTCCTTATCAGCCGGGAATTTATTAGCGAGCAGGCTACTAATTATTTGCCCGCTCCTCCCGTTCGTGGGACCGACACCTAGTGAAATCGGTTTCATTAGAAGCCGGCCGGCTAATTGAAACCGTATTGCCGGTTAAATTATGTACGTCCCTTACAGGAGATAGTTTTGTTAGTTCGCTCCTCTTTTTTCCCCACTCTTTACACCGAGACTGGTTGCTGAAAGAAGCGATTTGCTTTTCCACGCTTGAACTCTTCCTGGAGGATCCGAGTGTTAATTGTACCGACTGCTAACGGTGGCCGTCTATGCCACGCGATAATACGGATTATTAACACGTTCACTGATACCGTGAAAATGGATTATGTGGCAACGTATGCTGTGAGAATAATTATCGGCCGTATAGATATTTAATTTTCTAATTTTAACTTTACCTGTTTACGTAATGGACGAATTTCTCTTTCGTTTGATCAACTTTGAAATTTCAAGAACTCTTTTTTATTTTAGGTTGATCTATATTTCAAAATTACTTAGTCACTCTGATGTAACTTGTTGTCACTTTCATTTTAAAATATTCATGAAGGGTTTATCTATTTCTTTTTGTTAAACTTTAAACTTTACATATACATCTAAATTAGTCATTCTTTGTCATAATTTGGAATCAGTCACTCTGTGTTCAAAATCTCGATGGGGCACTTATCTAGTCTTTTTTATTAAGTTTCAAGCTTTAAATTAATGTGCTACATGTGTTATTTTGAGCAACTTTTATGTCATGAAAATTTTGTTGAATTATATGTATATCAAAATTAGTCATTCTTTGTTATATCTCAGTGCCAGACACTTTCCTTTTAAAATCTCAATGGGGCACCTATCTGGTCTTTTTTATTAAGCTTCAAGCTTTAAATTGACGTGCTACATGTACCATTTTGAGATACTTTTATGTCATGAAAATTTTGTTGAATTATATATATATATCAAAATTAGTCATTCTTTATTATATCTCCGTACCAGACACTTTTTTTTTAAAATCTGAATGGGGCACCTATCTGGTCTTTTTTATTAAGTTTCAAGCTTTAAATTGATATGCTACATGTACCATTTTGAGCAACTTTTATGTCATGAAATTTTGTTAGAATTAATGAGTCTCAATTACCAGGGTCTGAAAAAAAATTCTCAGTTCGAAGGCTTCTTTCAGCAACGTTAAAAAGAGCTTGCAAATCTAACGAAATCGATACTTTTGTCGCAGAAGAAGGTCAGCCGCGACGTCTCCGAAGAGAAGTGGTCCTATTGACAGAGGACAGGAACCTGAGGGTGAAGGCATTGGCCAGGGATGTTCCTGTCAGGGAGGTTCCGGACTTCATGCAATGGGCCGGTCTCGGCTGAGACGTATCGACCAACCGACACACCCGCTAACGAAAAATCTCCCGTAAACCCCCCGCCGAGTAAACATTGACCAGTAACAGCAGCAGCAGCAAGAGGAGAAAAAAGAAACGGAGAGAACGCGGAAGGAAGAACATAGGATCGATCTCGTCCTCGCGGATCATCGCGATTCTCCCCGAACGAGGAACGTGGCCGATCAACCTGTCGTGCAACATCGCGTTCACGTAAGTTCGTCCTGATTGTCGTGCCTCTTTTTTCGTGGTCACGCGTTCCCTTCTCGGCACGGCGAGGATACCGGAAACGAGCAGATTAATCGCTTCGTCGCGTTGTTTTTTCCAACGACGAATGGTCGCTCGGGCGAAACCAGCGAGGCGAGTTCGGTGAGCGCCAGTCTCGTCGAGCGGAGAGGAATGAAAAGACGGTTCGAGCGTGTACGAGTCACGAAGCTCTATGGAATTCTTGCTTTTACCATCCGAAGCTGGCGAACGGAAGTTACCTCGGTAAGGGACGATGATGGATTTCGTCGAGGCGGAAGGATGCTCGGAAAGTTGGTTTTTCGAAGGTGATCGGATCGACGAGAGAGAGAGAGAGAGAGAGAAAGAGGGAATGGAAATGATAGGTAGATAAATAGATAGATAGATAAATAGAAGCGTCGGTATTTTTACACACGTGAATATTTTTTGGTTGATTTTTATCGATGACGACCGCCCACACACGCGGCCGGCTTCATTTTGTGTACCTTCCTTTTATCATGTTTGTAACAATCTATACACACGTATATATAGATATATATCTACATGTATATATTTGTACGCACTTTTGAATATTGTATACGCCGTATGCGGTCGTTGGAGGATGCGTTCGGAATCCGCCTTGTGTTCTTTGCCTTTCATTCTGCTTCTCTTTTTTTTCCCTTTTGCTTTTCACATGCCGTCCTTAGCGAGAGACCCCCCTTTACCGAATCGTTCCTTTTGGAATTCATTGTTTCTCTTCCTTTCTTCTTTTCCCATCAGCCTCCGTTTTTCCGACGATCACCGCGGCTAGCTGTTGCTTTTCGAAAACTTTTCATTTTTTTTCTCCTTGTATCCTTTTTTAGGCGATCTTTATCTTTCGATGTATTTATTTTGTGTTTTGCTCTTTTTTTTTAGAGGAACTGTGACACCTTGCGAGTTCAATTCTAATTTTCGGTCTTCAATTTTTTTATGTAACCTTGTTATTTGATATAACATTGTTATTTAATATTATAACATTGTTATTTAATATTATAACACTGTTATCTAATATTATCTATAACACTGCTATTTAATATTACTCATAGTTATTCGTTGCTCATAATTTCGTAATTTTCAACCTGTGAATCAAAATTTTCAAACAGAAAATTCTGCATTTATTCGAATAAAAGTATCGCAAGGTGTTGCAAGGATTTTTACTTGATTTTTTATAAGAATTTACGCGCGACGAGGATACGTTTTTACAGCACAAATTGCGATCATTTTAAGAAATAGAGTAGATCACTGTACTTTTGCATTTTTCAGTTAAACTTGTAAAAATCGAGCCATATCGTAGAGGATCCTTGGATCCTTGTCTTTTTCCAGCGACTGCGAGCGTCTTCGAAGCTGCAAGATTTTTAATCGACTTGCAGTCGACACGAGTTTGAGACTGTTCCTTTCGTTCACTAGACGCCATTTTGTTGGTCGACGCCATTTCGCGCGCCGGAACTCGACGGAACTTCTTTCCTTCCTAACACACTGTTACTTCATTAATAATAACTTTGTCAGTAAAACATTTTCCTGAAATTGTTCTGTTAGTTAATTGCAAACGATCTTAAATATTTCTTGTCAAAATTGATCAAATCTGTTAGTGAATAATTTCACATTATTTTAAAATAATCTTGTCGAAATTGTTTCATGGATTTAGCTGTTCACAATTTACCTAATCTAATTTACTTTTAAACAACTACCTAACCTAATTGACGTTTAAACTTTGCTAATATTTTAACATTGTTAACATTTTTTTTTTGTTAAAATTTCCGTCAAGTCAGCGCAGAAAAATGGACGATTATTTCAATATCAGTTAACTCTCGTTGAACGAAGAAAGAAAAGCTTTCCATAATGATGCTCGAATTGAGACAAGAGCCTTCGAAATTCTCGGTGACGATTTTTCGCGACAGCTATTTCCCTCCTGTTTTATTCCACCCCTGTGACCCACAATCTCTCTTAACCACTAACACTTGACACGTTTTAATTAATCCTACGAATCGAATGGAACGCAAAGAATATTAATATCGCACCCATGCTTAGAGCTCTTCAACCTCATAATTAAATGCACCTAATTGTCGCGTTCGATTGAAAATAACGCGGTATAGGATTAAAATCGTGACTATTGTGGGGTACAGAGGGTAACACGTTGACTACTGGCTATCAAATTTAATCGATTGCAGTTGAAATTTAGTTTTTCACTGTTTTGTATTTTTTAGTAATTTCGTATATTTTTATTGGTTTCTGTTATATCATATTAATTCATTGAATTAAAAAGACGTGTGTGAGACACACTGTAATTATAATTATTTATGCAAAATTTTGTGAAGTTTTCGAAATTTTCTGAAATAACATATTTTCTAAAAGTGTGTGTAAAGGTATAATTTTTGGAAATTTTCTAAAATTATGAAGTTTGAGGACCTGAAGGGTCAACGTGTTAAAAAAGAAATCAACCAAACGAGAATTTGCATGCATCAGGAGTGAGAGGCGAAGGAGGCGCGAAAGTAATAAAGAAGGGAAAGACGTGAACGTGTCCTTATTTTTCAATGAAATATAATAGTTACTTAACGATAATTAGTAAATCCTGCGGATGAGAGAGAACGAATAAAACTGAAAACGATCAACAGACATACACTGCAGAATGTAATTATTCTTCGTTCTTATTATATTTTTTTTTTCTCTTTTTTAATTGTCGTAATTAGTTGTATATCATCGTTTCTATTAATGTTACATTTTTAATTGTTTAGCATGTATGCGTATAGATAGACGATTAGCTCGATGATAGATTTATCCTTGAGGCTGTTCTTAATACGTTCTGTGTCGCGTAGAATTAGAAGATTTTTAAAACGAGCTGTCTCAGAAACATCTCATTATTTTATTAGAAATCGTAGATCGAGTCGACGAATATTCTCTTAACGAAAAATTGTTACTTTTTAAACGGTGGGCCACCGGTGACCCACGAATCGTGGAACATATTAACTCTGCGATTTTTCTTAGCAGAAGAAGATATTGAAGATACTCGAAGAAGATTTTCGAAGACAACCTTGTTACAATTTAATGATCGTTTTTAACCCTTTCATTACTGTCGGCACTTTATAGTTACAGAGTAAACTACATTAGATGTTAACTTTTAATTTTTCAAGATTATGCATTAATGCAGGATTCAGTGATGCATTCATGTTCAATTTTTAGATATCTGCAAGGTTTTCAAATGATTATGTTATCAATTTGTCAGGTTTGTAATTTTAGTATAGTACAGTAAATTCAAGATTATGTCATATGTAACATATGAGTAATTTTCTAGGCAAGTTTATTAACACTGTACTTCGCTAATTTTGATAATAATATTTTTCATGCTATAAAAAAGTATGTTAATGTGCTTTTTATGTTGACTAAAGCTATGTATCTACATTATTGATTATGTATAGGAAATTTAAAAAGTCACATATGATACACATGTAATAATAATTGTCTACATATGTTACACTATTGATGTTCAACTCTACTCATCACTGTATTTAATTGATTTTGTAATTCATATCCCTTATGTCATAAAAAAAGAATATTAATCAAATGCTTTTTTATGTTTGCTCAAAATTATGTATCAATATAATTGATTTCGTATAGAAGATTGAAAATATCACATATGATACATTGTCTACATATGTTACACTATTGATGTTCAACTTTGCTCATCACTGTATTTAATTGATTTTGTAATTCATATCTGTTATGTCATAAAAAAAGAACATTAATCACATGCTTTGAAAATTAAAGATATCACATATGACACATATGTAATAATTCCTTGCATAAGTTACAATTTTGTAAGTTAGTTATCACTGTATTTGATTTTGTAGAACTTCTTTCTTATAAAAAACGAATTGTAATCATCTTTTTATTTTTATTAAAATTACATACTGGTATTAAAATCCCACATATGATACATGTGTAATAATAATTGTCTAAGTTACACCATTAATTCTACTTACTGTAATTAATTTTGTAAATTATATTTCCTTAAAAAAGAACTTTTAATTATTTAATTATGCATGTTATCAATTTATCAATGACCCCATAAAGTTTCTTTGTTCCCAAAATAATTGAATTTCTTAAATAAATAATTTGCAAAAATCACGTTGCAATAATATTGCAAAATGTTTCGTAAGGAAAGGGTTAAAGATCGTCCATAGAACCCGACCAACTTAAATTACCAGTTTTTACGCGGATCTTCGAATATTTTGTTTTCTTCTGGCAGATAAATAGCGAGTGCGGCAGAGAGAGAAAAAGAGAGAATGCAGCCAGCCAGAATCAATCGTGTTCGATGAGAACGATCGTTGCCGGCGCCACGAGGCAATAAATCGAACAGATTTATGAACATCCTTGCTCGAATCCCTGTTTCCCGTTGATTTGTTCGTTAACAGTTCCCCATGGTGCAATAACGTGGCAAGGTGACGACGTTCTCTCCTATCGTGGCGTTTCATTTAATTCGATGACTTTGATTTTGATCGGTCGTGTATTGAAACTGCAAACATTTCTTCGAACTTTAATCATTATCGTTTCGTCATTAATCAATATAGTTCGAATTTCATCCATTTATCAATTTATATATAACTAGTTATTTAAATAAATCTCAAGGGTAGCAATCAGTGTGAATAAATTTTAAAAATATCAGTCAATATAATTTGAATAAATTGCAACAGTTAAACTTGACAAAAAAAGTATTAAACTTGACATCAAAAAATTAGATGAAATTCAACAAATTGTCGCAGGATATTCGATAAACTCGATGGGTCAAAATCTGTGAATAATTTTGAAGGTTTGAACATAAACATTAACTTTTGTTATAATTAACAGGATTTATACAGGGTGCCTCAGAACTAGTGTAGGTCTTTGAAATGAGGGGTAACTGACGTGATTCTGAATACGATTTCCCTTTGCGAAAATGAAGTTCGAAGCTTAGTTTTTGAATTGTTAAGGAAAAACGCGGACCAATCAGAGCACGAGGATTACGCATGCGCAGATGCGAGAACGTCAGTTTCGGATAACGCGTAGTTATCCAACGCGTGGATATTCAACACGTAGTAATCCAACGCGTAGTAATGCAACGCGTGGTAATTCTACGCGTAGGAATCTAACGCGTAGTAATTCAACGCGTAGTAATCCAACGTGTGGATATCCAACGCGTAGTAATCCAGCGCGTGAATATTCAATGAGGAGTAATCCAACGCGTAGTAATGCCACGCGTGGTAATTGTACGCGTAGGAATCTAACGCATGGTAATCCAACGCGTAGTAATCCACCGCGTAGTAATCCAGCGTGTGGATATCCAACGCGTAGTAATCCAGCGTGTGGATATCCAGCACGTGGATATTCAACGCGCAGTAGTCCAACGCGTAGTAATGCAACGCGTGGTAATTCTACGCGTAGGAATCTAACGCGTGGTAATCTAACGCGTAGTAATCCACCGCGTAGTAATCCAGCGTGTGGATATCCAACACGTAGTAATTCAGCGCGTGGATATTCAGCGCGTAGTAATGCAACGCGTGGTAATTCTACGCGTAGTAATTCAGCGCGTGGATATCCAACGCGTAGTAATTCAGCGCGTGGTTATCTAACGCGTAGTTAACCAACGCGTAGTAATCCAACGCGTAATAATCCAGCGCGTGGTAATCCTTGCGCTCCGATTATTCCGTGTTTTTCCTCAATAATTCCAAAACGAAGCTTCGAACCCCATTTTCGTAAAGGAAAATCTTATTCAGAATCACGTCTGCTACCCTCAGGGACCTACACTAATTGCGAGACACCCTATAAACAGTCACAAACGATTACTGGCTGGCAAAAGCGTGAAAGAACAAAAAGATGTAGGATAAACGACGTATAGATTGTTTAAGGGCGTCGATGTTTATGGCGATTTATCAAGTGCGATTTAATGCGTATCTTAACGAAAGAAACGTTTAAATAATAATTGTTTAAAATTTATACCGTGAATGTATCTAGGAACGAGTACGAAAACACGCAATTATAAAAAAGTACACAAAAATACACACACACACATACACATGTCATTCGTCACCGATTTTATTCTCAAGATTCCCGCAATATCAATATTATGCGTATAGTAATAAAATATGTAATGAACGGAAGGTTCGTTTGTGTTTCGTCTCAGGAAGAGAGAAGAGCAGAGAGAGAGGGAGAGAAAGAGAGAGAGAGAGAGAGAGAGAGAGTTGAAGCGATGCGACGACGATTAACGACGAATATGATGAAAATAATAATAATGAAATGAAAGACTATGATGCAGCGGTAGAATTTTTAGGCTAATCATTTATTACACTTATGAGGAATGTCACTATTATAGTGTTACCATTTTGATTATTCAATAAAACGCGACGTTGACGGAATCGCTGTTAAATATACGTGTTTTCTTTATATTTTCCTATCATTTCTTCTTCACTTATACACTTCTTTATTATAGACAAATGTTCACGATTTCGGGAATATTGTCTTCCATTTTGTATAGAGTGCTAACAAGATGGCGGACACTCAGATTGTACATCCAAACGATTAAGGTTATTAAAACGAATTTGTTCTTTATTTATTGTTGGAAGATTTGACAAATTTTAATCACAGTAATTTGTCAAGTTAAGTAAATTTTATTTTAAGTACTTTTTTACGAGATTATTTAGAGTGCTACAAAATGGCGGACACTCTCAATATATACATTTTTAGCATTTGAACAAATTAACTTATTCTTCATTTTCTATTGAAAGATTTGGCAAATTTGAATCATAAAAATTAATCAGAAAGTTGAATAACTTTATTTCGAATACCTTTTCACAAGATTATTTAAAATGTTACAAAATGGTGGATGTTCTTATGATGTACATCAATGTTATTCAAAAAAATTAACTCGTCCTTTAATTTCTGTTGGAAGGTTTGACAAATTTGAACCATAAAAATTAATGAGAAAGTTGAATAACTTTCAAATACCTTTTCGCAAGATTATTTAAACTGCTACAAAATGGTGGATATTCTTATGATGTACATCGATGTTATTCAAAAAAATTAATTCGTCCTTTAATTTCTATTAGAAGGTTTGACAAATTAGAATCATAAAAATTGTTCAAACAATTGAATGACTTTATTTCAACCGCTTTTTAACAAGATTGTATAAAATGTTACACAATGGTGGACGTTCACACTGTACATCCTGTGTAACATAACCTAAATTATAAAAACGACTTCCTCTCCTCTCTACCGCATTTGTACATACTCCATAAAGCTCATAATTATCCTCTCGTCTAAAAAATCCCTGATTGCAGTTTTGTATTACAGGTCAGACCCGACTAAAAATCCGTAATAAACATCTAAACGGGTAAATTAATTTATTCACCGCGTTAAATTAATTGGAATTCAATTTTCAGTATACGGTAATGATAGGTTACGCGAGAAGGTGTGATACAAAATGAAAGCATAGGTTATGTACTCGTTTACTCTAGAACGTAACTCGACGATACTTTATAGAAGCATCGAACTATCTCGCGGTATTAATGCCCGGATAAGCGGTTATTTAACATACTAAGTGAGTAACCAAGTCAGAACAGCAATATTATACTTCCTTAATCTGTATCGTATTCCGTAAAACTGTATCGTTACATTATTCAAACGTCCGCGGATATCCAGCGCCATATTGTGATATCGGTAATTATGTGCACAGTTATGTCATAACGCTTCGGGACTGCATTCCAGTTTATTTCGAGGAAAAACTTCTTTTTCTCGCGGCAATGAAAAGCAATTTCTCTCGCATGTTGCATACCGTTACGCAGACTCATCAACGGCATCAATCACTCAATTTTCCACGTTACACAACCAAACTTCTGGCTTCCCAGATTTAGATGTATACTGTGAGCAATGATCATTGCCAGATCGATCATCTTTTGAAATTTCGATAAGTTTCGCATAATGATCGGTACGTAGAAGTGAAACGCTTAGTACTATGTAGAAGTGAAACGCGAGATGCATAGAAGTGCAATGCGGGTAGAAGTACAATGCATGGAAATGCAGTAGAAGTGCAAGGTATGGATAGATCACGCGATGCGTGGAGATGCAGCGTAGGAGGACAATGTGTGGAGATGAAACGGGTAGAAGTGTGTAGATAGATAACGTGGAGGTACAACGCAGGGAAGATGAGACGGAGCGTGTGGGATGCATAGAAATGCAATGTCTAGATGGATAATGTATGGAAGTGCAACGCAGGGGGGAGCGGTATGTGGAGATGCAACGTGTAGAAGTGCAATGTGTAGATAGATAATGCATAGAAGTGCAATGTGCAGGTAGACAATGCATAGGAGTGCAATATATGGAGATGCAACGCGTGGAAGTGCAATGCAATGGAGATGCAGTGCATAGGAGTGCAATATGTGGAGATGCAACGCATGGAAGTGAAATGCAATGGAGATGCAGTGCATAGGAGTGCAATATGTGGAGATGCAACGCATGGAAGTGCAATGCAATGGAGATGCAGTGCATAGGAGTGCAATATGTGGAGATGCAACGCATGGAAGTGCAATGCAATAGAGATGCAGTGCATAGGAGTGCAATATGTGGAGATGCAACGCATGGAAGTGCAATGCAATGGAGATGCAGTGCATAGGAGTGCAATATATGGAGATGCAACGCATGGAAGTGCAATGCAATGGAGATGCAGTGCATAGGAATGAAATATGTGGAGATGCAACGCATGGAAGTGCAATGCAATGGAGATGCAGTGCATAGGAGTGCAATATGTGGAGATGCAACGCATGGAAGTGCAATGCAATAGAGATGCAGTGCATAGGAGTGCAATATGTGGAGATGCAACGCATGGAAGTGCAATGCAATGGAGATGCAGTGCATAGGAGTGCAATATGTGGAGATGCAACGCATGGTAGTTCAATGCAATGGAGATGCAGTGTATAGGAGTGCATATAACGTTAACTGCATAACGCGTAGAAATGCAGTGGGTAGAAGTGCAATGTGTAGGTAAAAAATGCATAGAAGTGCAACACATGGAGATGCAACGCATGGAAGTGCATAACGTTAACTGCATAATACATAGGAATGCAATGGGTAGAAGTGCAATGTGTAGATAGATAATGCATGGAAGTGCAATGCATGCACATAGTGATGCAGTGAATGCAACATGTTAAATTGCAATGGAGATACAATGCATAGAAGTGCATAATCTTGTACCTGCATAACACGTAGAATTGCACTCCTTCATAGTGCAGTCCATGCAGATGCAACATGTAGAAGTGCAATGCAATGAAGATACAATGCATAGAAGTGCATTAAAACATCAGCTACAAATGCAATGATTAGAAGTGCAATGCATGGAGATAACACATGTAGAAGTGCACTGCAATGGGGATACAGTAGAATTGCATTATAACGTAGCAACATAATGAGTAGAAACGCAATGCATGAAAATGCAACACACAAAAGTACAATGCATGAAGATGCATTACACCTTGTGTGCAATGAAGACAACGCATAGAAGTGCATTAAAACGTCAGCCACATAATGCATAGAAATGCACTGAGTAGAAGTGGAGTCCATGCAACATGTAGAAGTGAACTGCAATGAAGACACAGCGCAAAGTGCATTATTACGTCAGCCACACAAAGCATAGAAACGCACCGAATAGAAGTGCAGTCCATGCAGCATGCATAACTGCAAAGCAATGAAGACACAACGCAAAGTGCATTATTACGTCAGCTCCATAACGCGTACAAATGCTCAGAGGTGCAATGCATGCAACATGTTGAATGCATCAAGCATGCAACGTAGAAGTGCAAATAGATAACGTGTAGACACGTAATTGCGAAAATTGCGGTGCATGTAAATGCAACACGTGGAAGTGAAATGCAATGGAGATAGCACGCATAGAAATACATTTAAGTAGCCGTGGATATAACGCGTAGAAATGCAGTGAGCAGAAGCGCACTATACAGACACGCAATATGCAAATGTGCGATGCATATGCAACGCGTAGAAGTGCGCACAGGAAAAATAGATAACGCGTAGAAATGTAATGGAGATAAGACGTGTAGAAATTCTGTGTATGGGCTACGTAGAAATGCAACGCGGAGATCGTTATCTCGGTGAAATGCAACGCGCTGATCGTTATCGATGAAACGCGTAGAAGTGCAACGTATGGGGTTGCTGAGCGCGAAAGTGAAACGTAGATAGAAAACGCGATAAATTTCAACGCGTAGATAGACTACGCGATAAATTACAACGCGGGGAAATGTGAGATGCGTGAAAGTGAAACGCGTAGATAGTTGATATGTTGAATTGCAATGTGTGAAGATGGATAACGCGCTGAAATGCAGTGTGTAGAAAGACAACGCATAGTGCAATGTGTTGATGGAGTGTATCAAATTACAACGCGTTGAAATGTAATATGCTGATTTCAAAGGCATAGATAAGTAATGTATTAATTTACAACGCGTTGAAATATAGTACGATGAATTCCAAAGCATAGATAAGTAACGTATTAAATTACAACGCTTTGAAATATAATATGCTGAATTCCGAGGCATAGATAAGTAACGTATTAAATTACAACGCGTAGAGTTGTAATGCATGACAATGCAATGTGGTGAAATGCAACACATAGAAATACATCATGCTGAATTTCAGCGCGTAGAATTTTAACTCGTGGACGTATAATGCACTGAAATGCAACGCGTAGAATTGCACCGTGTGGAAGTAAAATGCACTGGAGTGCAACGCGTAGAATTGCAACGTTTGGAATTACAATGCGCTGAAATGCAACGCGTGGAAGTAACATGCGGTGAAATGCAACGCGTAGAATTGCAACGCGTGGAAGTACAATGCGTCGAAATGCAACGCGTAGAATTGCAACGTGTGGAAGTACAATGCGCCGAAATGCAACGCGTAGAATTGCAACGCGTGGAAGTACAATGCGTCGAAATGCAACGCGTAGAATTGCAACGTGTGGAAGTAACATGCGCTGAAATGCAGCGCTTAGAATTGCAACGCGTGGAAGTACAATGCACCGAAATGCAACGCGTAGAATTGCAACGCGTGGAAGTACAATGCACTAAAGTGTAACGCGTGGAAGTACAGTGCGCGGAAATGCAAAGCGTAGAATTGCAACGCGTGGAAGTACAATGCACCGAAATGCAGCGCCTAGAATTGCAACGCGTCGAAGTACAATGCACCGAAATGCAGCGCGTAGAATTGCAACGCGTGGAAGCACAATACGCTAAAATGCAACGCGTAGAAGTGCAACGCGTGGATGAGACAACTTGCTAAATTGCATTACACAGAATTGCAACGCGTAGAAGTACAATGCACCGAATTGCAGCGCCTAGAAGTACACTGCTCTGAAATGCAACGCACCCTATTGCAACCATCTACCTCCAATAATTTTTTCCTCCTACTTAATCATATCCCTCACATTTTTTTACCCATCATATCTACAAACACAACGTGACCTAAAACCAAAAGCGGTCAGAATTGTACCGCACCCTTCTGTCCGCACCCTTCTGCCAATAAGTGTACATACGACTATTGTATATAAGTCCTCCTAATTCCCACATAAAGTCACAAGTATATACCGAACGAAAAGTCGGTTCACCATTCGGTCAGTAGATTTCCGGTGGAGTCGAACTAGCCTCGGAACGGCAACAGAAGTTCTGTGGCAAGCGAGAGTCCGCCAAGGTGGTTATTTTTAACCAGCCAACCTTGAACTTGCTGGTGCCGCTGCTGCTGTTGCTGTGCTGCTATGCTGCTGCTGTTGTGCTGCTGCTGTGATCCGATCACCAATAAAGGGACTTATCTAATTCTGAGAAAGGCGATCGGCTCTCTCGGCTAAAGGTAAGTACCCACGCTGTATTCCCACCAGCAACGTGCCTTCAACCTACGTTATACTGCATCTTGGCCTCGGTACCCTTGCTAGGATAGTTCTCTTAACACTTCAGGACTCTTAAATTTTTCTGTGACGTGTACTTCGTAAATTTACACTTTTCCATTCTGACATTCTGAAATGATCTTGTAGATTTTTTTTGTGTACAAATTTTTATTGGGTGTTAGGCTTTTTATGAGGTTTGGGTATGTTGTAGTACTAGTCCATTTAGTTCTGCTTTTCATGTTTGCTTCTTACTATTGACTCACTAAGTCTTACTGAATCAGAGCTAGGATCTTATTAAACACCTTAGACCTTACTAAGGACCTAAGACCTTACTAAGTCATCAGATCAATTGTTTCAAGTGGGTTAAAGATCCACTTCGAACCTGAAGATGTCCTTCCCCTTTTGATCCAGATATTGATCTCTGCTTTCGAATCACTTTGAACCTCAAATTTTTAACTGATTAGAAGTAGTGTGGAGGAAGGTTGACTCAGGTGTTTGTAAGCAAGTGAAGTGACTTAGGTTAGCAATTTAATATAGGCAATTAAATTTGATGTACTAAGATGATTAGTTGAATTTGATGTACTAAGCAATTTGCAGTTCTACCTTGTTAATAAACTGTCCTACTCGTAATAACTTCCGAATCACTCTGGTAGTTCCAGTGTTAAGAAAAGAGTCCTCAGCACAGTTAAACAAGATTTTTCCCCATCGAGCCGGCGAGATGTAAGGTTGTCCTAATCGCGGTAATCGTCGAGCGTACGCGTACGTGGCAGCACGTGTCCCGTGCACGGCGTTTTTCACGATGTATCGCGAAACAAAAGTGGCTCTCGCAGGTCGTAGACACCAGCTGTACACCAGGTTGTACGTCAGGAACCAGCCGGCATGTCCGTCTATGGTCCCCCGTGTGTCCGCTGGATGCTCGCGATAACTGGCCGCGAGAGTTATGCGGTAGCCGCCGCGAGATAACATAAACTCGCGCGTTATCTGATCAGACAATGCATCCGGTGATTTGTGGACTCACGAATGGGGTGACCTGCATACCGAGATACCCGCTGCTGTTCGTTGTTTCGTCGTCTTCTCTCCTCCTTAAAGCGAGCCAACCTCCGAATCAGCGCCGCTCATTTCGCGCATCGATCCTGCTGATCTGCATAGTCGCGTGACTCGTTCCTCCGGCTTTTATTCTCTTTTGCACGGGACGAAATCGAGCCGGTGAACGCCGGTTTCAGCGTGTTCGCGCCGGGAGGCTGCTAGGAAATTAACAGATTCAGACCTGCATTTTTATTTCGAGCGATTTTTCGTCCTTCAAACTCTAATGATCAATTCAACAGATACATAGTGAAAATGAACCTGCAAAGTGAAGCAGCAAGATCAATATTAATGAATGAATATATTCTTGCAGGGGGACAAAATGAATTATCCAAATGCTACAGACATAAGCAATCAGAAGTGCAACCTTGTCGTTGCTCAAACAAATAAGCAGTACCAACCTTGTTTAACTGATAGTGTTCTGACAACGTACAAACTATTAGACTGATTAATACTCATGCACCTTTCATAAAGTATATACAGTCACATTGGCTAGTTCCATTTTCCTCCACTCAATAAATCTTATGATGATCCTATGATGAACCTAATTAAGACACTATTGTTAATTAACATAAAAGGACAATTTCTTTGTTCATACACATGTCTGACACGATCCACAAATAAAGACAGAGTATATCAAGAGAGTGTACACAGAGTGTATCATAAGAACAAGGAGGTCCAAAGTCATCCAAAGTGTCCAAATTTGTGGAGCTTGACTCTTGGTCAGAGAGTACGAAATTCAGTTCAAACAGAGAAAGAAGAGTAAGAAGATCTTGGTCCAGTATATAAAAAATCTCCGCATCCTTCGAAGAATGCTCAACCTAGAAGAACAGCTATTTTTCGAGTGTATGGTAAAAGAACAGCGGAAAGGAAGCTGATCCGTCCAGATCCTGCCACGCACGGCCGAGCGCATGTGCTCGTCCTGAGCGTTTCCTGGTAGCAATTAAAATCTCGCGTATCCGTCCTGAACATTTCCACGCTTCCGTTCGCCTCTCATCCGCTTTCTTTATCGCCGCGCCGGCGAGACGAGACGGTCTTTGGTCGTGCGCCGAGCTTTTTTTTCCCTCGGTTCGAACGTGCGTGTTTCGTTGAACCGTCCCGTCGAGCAAAGAATTACGAGAAGTTCAAGATCACGGGGTCGTTGCACGTGCCCGAGAGAACGGAGAAGGTGTAGTCGTGCTTTATCGCCACGTCAGCTGGCCACGAGCCAGATGGCCAAGCTCGAAGCTACAGCTGGGCGACTTTCCATCGTTCGCGGGTGGCCTGGCGACATTAATTACCCCTTACCCCTGAGATCGCATCGATAACGTTCGAAGGGTTGATGGATTCACCAGGTTTATTTCTTTGTATTCGCTTTATATTCGCTTCGTTGCGATTTTTCTGGCGGAGAACTGGATGTGGGGTTGTGGTGGATCTTGAGGGTACGAGTTTTGATGTGGTGGTTAATTTGGAAATGTTCGAAGTTCGCTGGAAGGAGAGATAGTGGGATTTTTAGACTTTGACAATTTACAGAATTTTGGGGACGTAGAGAATTTGGGAATTTTGGGAGTTTGGAGAAGTTGAGGAGCTTGGACTTGGGGTATGTGGGAAGTGGAGAATGTGGGAAGTGGGGAATGTGGGAAGTGGGGAATGTGGGAAGTGGGGAATGTGGGAAGTGGGGAATGTGGGAAGTGGGGAATGTGGGAATTAGGGAATATGGGAAGTGAGGAATGTGGGAATTGGGAAATGTGGAATTGGGGAATGTGGGAATTGGGGAGTGTGGAAATTGGGGAGTGTGGGAATTGGGGAATGTGGGAATTGGGGATTGTGGAAATTTGGGAGTGTGGGAATTGGGGAATGTGGGAATTGGGGATTGTGGAAATTTGGGAGTGTGGGAATTGGGGAATGTGGGAATTGGGGATTGTGGAAATTTGGGAGTGTGGGAATTGGGGAATGTGGGAATTGGGGAATGTGGGAATTGGGGAGTTATGGAAATTGGGAAGTGTGGAATTGGGGAATGTGGGAATTGGGAAACGTGGGAGTTGGAGAGTGTGGAATTGAGAAGTGTGAAATTTGGGAATGTTGGAATTGGGGAATGTGGGAATTGGGGATTGTGGAAGTTGGGGAATATGGTAATTAGGGAATGTGGGAATTGGAGAATGTTAAAACCTTGAAATTCTTAAGCCTTAATCAAAACTTGATTACTTCACAATTTTTCAAACAACAAAACCTTGAAACCTTATAATTTAAACGTGACCACTCAAAACTTCAATCCCAATACCTCTCATATAAACTTGACTACTCTTTCAATTTCCCTTTATAAAAAACCTAATAAATTACAGAAATTTCATCTCCCAGTACATATGCACCCGAACTTCAATAACCAGACAGTTATTGCAACAGCTAGTAACGCTAAATAGACATAAGTGGAAAATCAGGAAGATTTTGAAGAAATTGGCTGCATGTGTTGGCTCGTGGCTGAACTTGTAGAGAGGTCAGTTCGTGTGGAACTTTACGAAGATGAAGATACTTAAGAATTGATGGTTGTGAAATCTCAAGTTCAGCAGATAATCTGTAGGTACTGTTTGAAAGATTTGCTTCGTCTGATTCACGGAGAACTTCAGAAATCTCTGTAATATGATGACCAGAGCGTGGTATATCTTCGAGATTAATACCACCGTCGTTGAAATTTTTTGAACTACTTGTTTCCTGCACGAACTGAAATCATTTCCTACTGCATACATTTCATGTTACCGCGGTTCAGGCTATGTTTTAATACAGAAGCACTTTCATGATTCATATCTCTACTTTTTCTTGTCTTTAGCTTTACATTTTTAGGAGAGGTTCATATTTTTGGGAGGTTAGATATTATGTGTAGGTGTGGATGGTTTTATATTTCCAATTAGGGCAGGTACTTTAGTAGCTAGATGTGGGTAGTGTGGTAGGTGTGGATTGCACTTATAGAGCTGTAGGTTTATAGTTATATAGGTACCTACTTAAGTGGATAGATGTGGATAGTATGGTAGGTGTGGATTATACTTACAGAGCTCCACGTTTACAATTATCTAGGTGTCTACACTGATACCTAGATGTGGACATTACTATAGGTGTGGATTATACTTATAGAGCTCTATAGTGACACTTATCTAGCTGTCTACCTTAGTCTCCAGATGTGGACACTATTATAGATGTGGATTACACTTATAGATCTCCACATTTACAATTATCTAGATGTCTACATTGATACCTAGATGTGGACATTACTATAGGTGTGGATTATACTTATAGAGCTCTATAGTGACACTTATCTAGCTGTCTACCTTAGTCTCCAGATGTGGACACTATTATAGATATGGATTACACTTATAGATCTCCATATAGACAATTATCTAGGTGTCTACATTACTACCCAGATGTAGACACTATTATAGATGTGGATTGTACTTATAGAGCTCTATAGTGACACTAATCTAACTATCTACCTTAGTCTCCAGATGTGGACACTATTATAGATGTGGATTACACTTATAGATCTCCATATAGACAATTATCTGGGTGTCTACATTGGTACTCAGATGTAGACACTATTATAGATGTGGATTGTACTTATAGAGTTCTATATTGACACTTACCTAGCTGTCTACCTTAGTCTCCAGATGTGGACACTATTATAGATATGGATTACACTTATAGATCTCCATATAGACAATTATCTAGGTGTCTACATTGGTACTCAGATGTAGACACTATTATAGATGAGGATTGTACTTATAGAGCTCTATAGTGACACTTATGTAACTGTCTACCTTAGTCTCCAGATGTGGACACTATTATAGATGTGGATTACACTTATAGATCTCCATATAGACAATTATCTAGGAAGCTACATTGGTACCTACATGTGGACTCTATTATAGGCGTTGTTTGTACTCATAAATCTCTATATTCATAACTCTCTATGTATCTACGTTAACACCTACATGTGGACACTAGCAGGACATTCAAGTACATCCACATCTACAACTCCAAAGAACAAGGTGCAAAATAAAATAGCTGTCGATAAGATATTTCGCGAATGTAAGTTCAAAGTATCGATGTTCGACGAAACGTATGAAGCGGTGAGGAATTTGAAGTTGCTGGATGAGAAGTCCCACGAGTTCCATTTCCGATGTGTTACGTAAGAGTCGGCGACAGGTTGGCAGACACGAGGACGCACAACGATTCCCGGACGAGGTTCCTAATCCTCCGACGCGGTCAGTCTGCGATACGTTTTCTGTATTCGTTGGAGCACTTCAGCCTCGTCTGGGTTACGAAATGCAGAAGACGTACTGCACGAATGCGGTAATCGCATTTCCCTCGCCGATTCTTTCGGCAGACATGCTTCTTCGTCTGCTTCGCCAGACCGCTCGATATACTTGCTGTTCCACAAACGGCGACAATATTCGTTATAATATTTTACTTTATCTTCACATAAACAATACAAATTGTTCCATAGTAACACTATTATTTATCATGTTAAAAATCATCCTTCTCAAGAGAAACATAGTAAGAAGTAACAAGTGCAACAAATGTTTCTGATAAACTTGCAAAATAATTATTTTTTTTGACTGACACACTTTCATTCACAAATACGTAATTGTTTAAAAACCGTGTGTAAGTCTTAAAAATGCTAATGAATATAGTGAGGTCGTAATAACTGATCGTTGATGTCCCTCGGTAAACGAGCATAGGCTATCTCCACCTGCTCACCGTAACTGATCGCTTCCCAACTTAAGCGGCGCTCAGTTATCGCAACCCTACTGTATGAACACATACTCTTTCATATTCTACATTGTATTTATATATCATAGAACAGTCTGAACTATTTATCTTCGTGTGAGGATGAAATATAAAATATTCTAATGAATATAAAATATAAAATATCCTGATGAGTACAAAACATAAAATATCCTGATAAACACAAAACAAAAAATAATGCATACAGACAGCCTCTTTTTAAAATTCATACTAAACTTCTTAAAACATAAACCTACAAATAATACACATTTTCATCAGCACAAATAATAGATGCACAACAGTAATAGTTTACCATCATAAAACATCCACCTTCCTTGCTGTTCAACCGTCCTTCATTTCATAATACACGTGTGTGATCTCCAACATACATCATCGAACACAAACCACTACTCCCAACTTTTTAAAAATTAATTACAGACACGTATCTGAAATAACCCACGAAGAAATATACTTTTCTGATAATTAGCCGGGCAAAACAGCCTGGAGCTCGATAGTTTCATCCTGACTCATCATCAGCGAGTTATGCGTTAGCAGGGAAATGCGTATCGGGTTCCGCATACTTTTTACGTATAAATACATCGTCTATCGGAAAATAACCGTCTACGGTATAAATCATGCGAAGTTGATCTCGTCCCGCGAGCGAAGTAGCGTCGCTCGAATGTGAACAGAGAAGTTCGCGAAGGGTTGCGAGCGAACGACGAAGAAGGTGAGAGAAAGGGAAATACCCTAGCGGGAAAAAAGGAACGGGTAGCGCAACAAACTGCGAAATATAATAGGTCTGAGTTACGACCGCGACTGTGTGGTCCTGGTTTGACCCCTTGGTCGCGGCTGCTAGTTAGCTTTCAGTCTCCACTGCAGAATCATGCTGCACTCAAGGACTAACTTATCTTAACTGGAACATTTTTCTTTGTTTGAAAATTTTTGTTAGCGGAAGCTTGGGGATTTGGTGAGTTGGGCGTTTGGAAAAATGAAAATTGGGGATGTGAATGGGGAAATTTTGGGAGATGGAAATTTGGGGGTTTGAGGGCTTGGAGTGTGGGAATTTGGGGGTTTACAAGTTTGAGGAATTTGGAAAAGGGAGTTTTGAATTGTGGAGATTTGGAATTTTGACAATTTTGGAATTGGAGGTTGAGGAATTTGGTGAGGTGGATATCTTGAGAATTGGGGACTTGGAGAGGGAGAAATTTTGAAATTCTGGAAATTGGGATTTTGAGAAATTTGGAATTGGAGAGTTGGGAATTTGGTGAGGTGGATATTTTGAAAATTGGGGACTAGGAAAGGGGAAATTTTAGAAGATGGAAATTTGGTAATTTTGGAATTCTGGAAATTGGGGATTTTGAGAAATTTGGAATTGGGAAGTTGGGAATTTGGTGAGGTGGATATTTTGAAAATTGGGGACTAGGAAAGAGGAAATTTTGGAAGATGGAAATTTGGTAATTTTGGAATTCTGGAAATTGGGATTTTGAGAAATTTGGAATTGGAGAGTTGGGAATTTGGTGAGGTGGAAATCTTGAAAACTGGGGAGTTGGAAAAGGGGAAATTTTAAAAGATGGAAATTTGGTAATTTTGGAATTGTGAAAATTGGGGATTTTGAGAAATTTGGAATTGGAGGATTGAGAATTTGGTGAGGTGGAAATCTTGAAAACTGGGGAGTTGGAAAAGGGGAAATTTTAGAAGATGGAAATTTGATAATTTTGAAATTGTAAAAATTGGAGATTTTGAGAAATTTGGAATTGGAGAATTGAGAATTTTGTGAGGTGGAAATCTTGAAAACTGTGGTGTTGAAAAAGGGGAAACTGGAATACGCAAATTTGATAATTTTGGAATTGCAAAAATTTAGAATTTGACAATTTTGAAATTATCAACTCAAGCCTCCCATAAGTACAAAATATTTTCGAGCAAGCGTGTAATTTCAATTTCCCAGCATACAGATATCTAATATCTAAGCCAATAAAGGTCCCCGCATCGTAAAGATATTGACGCAACGCACATCGCAGGAGAAGCTAGAAATTACATGGTAATCACAAGGATCCTGAAAGAATTGACAAGTGGATCAGAACGGGGTAGCAGGTATATCGGGCAGGACATCGATATGAATTCAAGGAATTACATAATGGCGGGTATAGAGGGAAAGAAGATCGGCGACCTCGTCGCTTAAAGAGGTGGATACTCGTCCATGGTGATTCTTATCTATGTAGGAAGTCATCCAACCATCCTCTTCTCTGTCTGCGTAAGATCCAATCTCGAGGCGTGTGTTAGGTAATATTACTGGCGACCGGCTAAATGCATATTGTGCCGTTGACTTGTTCGTTCGACGATGCTTTAAGGGTATCGTAAAATACCTTTCTATCTTCGGTACATTTTTAAATAAAAAAAGTTACATTTTACATAAATATATTTTTACACAACAGTTACATTTTTAAATAAATACATTATATCATTTGTTTAATGTAAAATTGTAGGAATATTCGTTACAATGATTTAACGTAACAAGAATGACAACTTTTTGAGGTATGCTTCTTTTTAACCTGACCCAAAGAGTTGACTATGGTTGATGACTCTGTACAACCATAATGAGGAAGTTAATAATTACATAAAAATATAAATTGAAAATCATGTCCCAAAACGTGACAAGTTTCAGCTACCTCAAGAGTAACGGGTCAAATAAAAATTCCTGTTTACCGAAGTTTAAAAATTCGGAAAAAATTCTGAGATGTCCAGAACCCAGTCAGGTAGCTTGCAGAATTTTTTCAGATTTTTAGCTCGCAGACTATCGTCGTGAAAAATGAAGAACCAACAGATATTTCTGTTGAAGACATTGACATTATGGAGGTTTTTGGTCTCGGTGAAGTATAAAATAAAGTATAAATATTCTACGTTAAAAGAGTATAAATAGCGTCGGAGTAATAGAATCGCCTTAGGAGTATCTGCAAGATGGACGCACGCGGTGGAATTCTTGGCGTCTCTTTGAAAGCTTCGTCCACCGTCGGACAATTACTTGTGAACCCAAGGGCCGGTTTCCGAGCACCGCGACAGGGATTCCCTAGGGTCCAAGCGATCGTACGCTTGATTCACTGGGGCATTGTCTCCCAACGATACGCATACAATGGCTCAAAGCGATCTGAATCTAATCTATGACTTATGGCCGCGGCGCTCGCCTCCTGAATGAACAATGTGCCACGGCTCGCCACTTTTTTTCTCTTCCTCTTTTTCGTACTCTCCCCCTCGATATCGGGACTCTTGGATCCCTCCCGCAGGGATGCCAACCGCGACTTATGGTTATCTTCCGGTCTCGCGTCACAACACTCATTATTGCCAAAACTATTCTAACTAGGTTAAATTATATTCATCTCAGCAAGTCGAAATTAACTTAATATAATATTAATTTATAAGATGTAAGAGAAATTCCGAGCCACATTCGACATAGGAGTGAAAAGTCATAATGTACTTCGACGAGTTTGACTCGTGACGCACTCGTGATACACCGATGACGCGCCTGTGACGCACTCATGCCTCACTCATGACGCACTCGTGACGCATTCATATCTCACTCGTGACGTACCTGTGACGCACTCATGTCTCATTCATGACACACTCGTGACGCATTCATATTTCACTCGTTACGCACCTGTGACGCACCTGTGACGCACTCATGACTCACTCATGGCACACCCGTGACGCATTCATATCTCACTCGTGACGCACCTGTGACGCACTCATGTCTCACTCGTGACGCACTCGTGACGCACTCATGTCTACTTGTGACGCACTCGTAACGCATTCATATCTCACTGGTGACGCACTCGTGGCGCACTCATGACGCACTCGTGACGCATTCATATCTCACTCGTGACGCACTCGTGGCGCACTCATGACGCACTCGTTACACATTCGTGACTCACTTATGACGCACTCGTGACGCACTCGAGTTTGACTCTTCAATATGACAAGTTTCATTCTAATTTTGAATTCGATTCAATTAAAGATTCACGTTCAATTTTAGCTCGTATAGTGTAGTCTTACCTCATATAAAATTAACATAATACTCTCCTCCGTGTTAAGAATGAAGCCTCTAATGAAAGACGCCTTTGAAACTTTGCCTTCTTCAAAAAGAAAAGTTTCTACCGATATTCCCGGTTGTTGGATAGGAGAATCGCCGGTCGATCCCAAGACGTGCTCGATGGGGAAATAAAAAGGAAAAAAAAAGAAAAAGAACGAAAGGAAGAAGGCGCGGAGAGAGACGATGAGGAGGTGGAACAATTCAAGCAGGTGCTCGCGATTCCCATGGCCCTGGCAGACGATTACGGCCGATTACCGCCTACACGTAGAACGACGCCCGATCGATCACGTAAGCGGGCAACTATGGTACCGCATACTAATCAGCGTTATTTATTTATATGTATTGACCAGCTGGTCAATTCGTTCACACGTGACGGAATTGCCTGGCTGACCGATGAATGCCTGACCGAACCGGCTAGCCCTCTGCAAGCTTCGGGCTTGACGTGCTGACACTCTTTAATGATGTTTGTTCATTCAGCTCGGGGCTGATACATTACGGGTCAAACATTTTGGATCTGGTTTCTGAGGGGTTTGTCTTGCTGTGGGTTTTTAATAGATTTAGTTGTAGTTATTACTAATTCGTTGAGTTTATAGATAGTTAGTCAACTTTGTCAAGCTGACTCATAGTTATTACTGGTTTATTAAGTTTATCCATAGTTACTCTACTACTTCGTCAAGTTGTCCCACAACTACTTTACCACTTCGTCAAGTTTACCCACAGTTACTGTACTACTTTGTCAAGTTCACCACAGTTACTGTACCAGCTCTTAAACGGTCGTGTAAGTATTTTACAGCTATCAAAAGGCGTGTGCGATGGATTTTGGTGCTCGAAACTTTGTCGTACACCATTTAACGAGCACATTAGGAATGCACCACGTGTTCGATACGTGTACAAGCATCCACGCGTGCAGCGGAGTGAATGTATTAGTTCAACTCGCCGTACCCATAGCAACTCAAATTCTCAGTTACCTCTTTGTCAAGTTCATATTATTAACATTCCAAGTACTTGTTCAAATAACATGTAAAAATTCTGCTTTAATGAAGAAATACTATAACATAGAAGTAGTATATATAACATAGTCCACATATTGTCCACATATGTATACTATAACATAGTCCACGTATGGTCCACATATCTGTAGTATAGCATAGTCCACATATTGTCCACATATCTGTATTATAGCATAGTCCACATATTATCCACATATATGTACTATAGCATAGTCCACATATTGTCCACATATATGTACTATAACATAGTCCGCATATTGTCCACATGTATGTACTATAACATAATCCACATATTGTCCACATATGTGTATTATAACATAGTCCTCATATTGTCCACATATCTGTACTATAGCATAGTCCACATATTGTCCACATGTATGTACTGTAACATAGTCCACATATTGTCCACATACGTGTACTATAACATAGTCCATATATTGTCCACATATCTATACTATAACATAGTCCACATATGGTCCACATATCTATACCATAACATAGTCCACATATTGTCCACATATCTGTACTATAGCATAGTCCACATATTGTCCACATATGTGTACTATAACATAGTTCACATATTGTCCACATATCTGTACTATAACATAGTCCACATATTGTTCATTCAACCGAACTCTATATCGATAAGTCTCGAAGCCCAAACACGTCCATAAATAAACAACCTAAAAATCCTACCTTAAATACCTAAAAAAATATGAAAATCTCCAGCAAATCAAACTATGATAACATTCAGCATACCTTAACGTGAAAATATAAATTGCAAATGAAATTCGCATGCAAACGAGAAGTCCGTAACTCCGGAATAAAAGTGATTCGTAACAGATGGACTGTCCGGATTATTGACATAACGGCCACGTAGTTTGAGAGAGGATTTACAGTTTCAGTCGATCGGGGAGCACATTTTCCCTTATTCCCATGCACTCAGCTCGGTCGGTTATCCTTGGACAATGGTATACACGACGAGCAGCACGGAAATTTGTCGCGTTCCTTCTGTCCCTTGTCCCTCTACCCCTTCATCTTCTCGCACGCTCGGCAAGTTTGCAGCGTGGCGCCAATAGAATCGAGAGAACGCACGAGCGCCGTTCTCACGAACAGTGCGTGCGTGCCTGCGTGCGTGTCTCCTCGATAAACCGATGCCATTCTTTCCGAAATCGTTCGATTACCTTATTCAGGAATTTTCCGATAGCTTTACTGTTATACGAGGCAGCTGTCGTTCAACCCTTCAACCTGTGATTTATTCACCGAGTGCGTTAGAACTACTAATATTCACAAGGAAGGAAATATTCATAAGGAAGGATTTTTATTTCGTACAAAATTGACAATAGACTCTGGGAAAGATTACTGAAGATTGTTGGAAAATAAAATTTGTAAGCAAGAAAAATTTTAATTGCCATCTGCCAACAGAACCTTCAAGTTTTAATGTAAGAGACTGTAAATTAAAATTTCAAGGGATTTATCAAAATTTCCAGATATTTTAACTGGTTTCCAAGTAACACACGAACAGTTCAAAAATTATAAAGAATGCAGGGAAAATGATTTTGAACTGTTTTTGAATTATGAATGAAATTGAATTGTGACCCATGTTTCAGGGATTTAATGTTTCAATACATTTAAAGATTAATTTCATAATAAATAGCTTAAATGCAAGTTGATATCAAGCTCGAATGGATGAATTAGTTGTATAACATCTTTCTTTGAAGAGTAATTAGAATGAAAGCGTTAATTTTCCTGAAACGATGCGTAGCGTTCCAAGACTCGCTATCTACGGGGCGTCACGCGTGAAGCCACGGACCGACGAGACGGGGTTCGCATGTCAATGCGCACGGAGTCTGCACTCGTTTAGATTGATCGTTTAGGCCGATTCCGTAGACGTCTTTCATTCATTGTTTACTCGCTTGGAATTGAGAATAATTAGACGATGTTGCGGGTTTAACAGTCGAAAGAACTTTCTTTGAGAATAGTAATGAGATTTGGCTTCTTCAGTGTTGTGTAACGATTACCCAGTTGAATTCGGTAATTTAGAAAGCTTAGAAACGTAGAAGCTTGGATGTTTGGATATCTAGTGGAGTTTTGAAACCTTGCAAATTTACAGACATTGAAATTTGGAAATTTAGAAACTTGGTAATCTTCAGATTTATCTGTTTAGAAATTGGAAAATTTGGATATGTAGAAATGTGGAAATTTAGAGATCCAGAAATGTAGAAACCTAAAAATGTAAAAATCTAAAAGCCTAAAAATCTAAAAATCTAAAAATCTAAAAATCTAAAAATCTAAAAATCTAAAAATCTAAAAATCTAAAAATCTAAAAATCTAAAAATCTAAAAATCTAAAAATCTAAAAATCTAAAAATCTAAAAATCTAGAAATCTAAAAATCTAAAAATATAAAAATATAAAAATCTAAAAATATAAAAATCTAAAAATCTAAAAATCTAAAAATCTAAAAATCTAAAAATCTAAAAATCTAAAAATCTAAAAATCTAAAAATCTAAAAATCTAAAAATCTAAAAATCAAAAAATCTAAAAATCTAAAAATCCACTAATTCACCTAAATTTCCACATTTTGACGTATCTTCTCACGGTCCTTCCCCGACATTTCCAGTTGGCAACATTATATGCAAAGACGATGCGCAACGTCTCTGGAACAGCTGTACAATATCCCAATCAAAGCCATAGTTAAAACATGAAACGACGTCCTTCTCGATGGAGGACCACCTACGGTCACCTTTTCTTATTAATGTTAATAGATGTTTCGTCGTCCACCGGCAAATCTCTCGGCGGGGTTAACGGTACCCCGTAACCGCTGTGAGAGAATACCGGCCTTGTACAGATGATCTGCAAGATGTTCACGAACGGAAACTGCAATTTCAAGGATACTTGCGATGCCATAATTTATACGAATCCGTGACATCGCGGTCGATCGACCTATATTTCAATTACTCTGAAACTGTGCCTTCAACTTTTCATTTTCATGAGAAATAATTGGTTGAAAATATATTTGTTATTGGGTCATGTTTATCTGTGAGGAAGTTCTCATCTTTTGTAGAATTAGTAAAAATTATATGTATGTAATTATTTGTAGAGGCATAGGTTATGTAATAGTTTTCTTTTAATGCATACTTGTAATGTATTTTAAGTGACTGTGTTAATATGTAAAAATGTAAATTGATAACTTAATAATGATGTTTGAGATTTTTATATTTTGACAAGCCTATAGTTACACTCTCATATCACATTTCTGTATGATCTTAAAAATGAATAATATTATACAACATTTTTGAAAGAAACTTTTAATACAGAAAAGAATATATCCACCCCTATTTCACGTTGTTCAAATATCTTTCTGCTAAAATTGAACAGATCAATAAGATTCGTAAAACAACCCTTTCTTTCATAAAATTTCCATACCTTTCACAAATTGCTTTCATATAATTACATCTATAAAGAAAATAACTCCTAAATCACACAGCTATTATCGATATTAGAAAAAGCCTGCTAGTAATTTCGTCCGTGGTTGAACGTAACGAAATCACCCTCCTAAAATTGACACCTGAAGCCTCTATCAACGCAGAATAATAAATCCGATAGCGATTATCTCGTTAAGGGTGACATCCCCAATTTCGGAAGCGTAAGATCTTGTCGGAGGCTGGAAACGAGGGTGGTGTATTAAGATTCAATTCGCCGGTGTCGAGACGAAGGCTGTATCATAAACGGCCACACCAGACAAAATGGATATTTATTCTTTACCCTCGGCAAGGCTCCGTTGGTCGCGACACAAGCGGATCGATTCTGGGGTTGAAACGTCTTCGAGGGGTTTGCAACGACCCGATAACGTCGAGGGTGAATCTTCGGAAGATACAAGGGATTCTTCGAAGGCACTGCTTTTCCCCGATTTACTCGGCGAGAGGGAAATTCGAAGCTTCCTCGGCAAAATATTGGAGCGGCGATTTAACGACGCGTAAACAGACCGGTTACGGGGCGCAAATAGTTCCTGATTTATCGGGCAGGAATTGAGTTAGGGGAGGAAAGTAGGGTAGGACTGTAATTTTCGGTGGAAAAAGGAGGGTTATTAATAGGATGGTATTATTTCTGTACGAAAATAATGTTCTTATTTAGTTATTTGCCTGCTGGTACTCGGTTTTATTGGACAAGACAAATTATAACAAATTTTGTATAATAATAAATTATAACAGAAGGACAAAATTATATTTCACTAACTCTGAATGAAAATAATGTTCTCATTTAGATATTTGTCTGTTGGTACTCAGTTTTATTGAACAAAATAAAGAAGTACGTATTACAGGAAGGCAAAATAAATAGTTCATAATAAATGCACCAGAAGATACAAATAATAACCACATGGATACAAATGTGAGGTTAAGTTCTCCTTTCAATAGTGTCTCCTTACAATAAACATAAAATTCAATAACAAACTCATAGCTCGACAACGTCACAATTAAAACGTCAGATCAGTAAAAATATAAGGGGTTGATGTACTAAACACACGGTACATAATCACACACAAAAACAATTCACCAAACCTACTAAAAAATGCAGTAAAACATTAAAAACAGTGAAATTCAATAACAAACTCACAGCTCGACAACGTCACAATTAAAACGTCAGATCAGTAAAAATATAAGGGGTTGATGTACTAAACACACGGTACATAATCACACACAAAAACAATTCAGCAAACCTACTAAAAAATGTAGTAAAACATTAAAAACAGTAAAATTCAATAACAAACTCATAGCTTGACAACGTCACAATTAAAACGTCAGATCAGTAAAAATATAAGGGGTTGATGTACTAAACACACGGTACATAATCACACACAAAAACAATTCACCAAACCTACCAAAAAATGCAGTAAAACATTAAAAACAGTAATGCAACAAGAAAGTGTATAAATATGAAATTTTCGAAATTGTCCAATGAAGCTTAACACGAAATCCCCAATTAATCTGAGCGAAGTTTGTCCGTGTTATCCCGTATCAATGTCCCGAACAGAAGGGAAACGAAGGAATCTGGCTCCCAATTAGAGTCGCTTAAGCTTCGATATCGAAGTTCGATGATCGAGTGTACGTCGGTTATCGATGCGTTCGATCGGACGTTCATGACGTCGAACACGGGCTCCGTCAATCATGCAAATGCGACATTAGGGGTCAGCGAAAGATAGAAAGGAGGGATCGAGGATCTCTGGAAAACCTCTGACCGTGGCTTCCCATGTACCACATAAGATAATGACGTATGATTCGTGGCATCGTGAACCAATAACCGTGCTGTTAAGCACGCTGCCTCGCCTCGTGCACCTTGTTTTCGAGGCCACGATGCTTTACGTGGGATAGCCGTATAAATTCTAGTTTGCTCGAGTAGTTTGCTATACATATGTGTATCGGAGTGATAGAGGTTCATCCTTGTACATAGATTTCGGGTCTCAGCAACAGGAGGAATGGACTGGCAAGAAAGTGGGGAAGAGAGAGGAAAAAAAATCAATGGGAATAACGGTGACACGCATGGGTCAGTGCGTTTGTAACCTTTAGGCCTTTGCGTTGGCTACACAGACGGAAAGAAGAGGGAAAGAGACGGCTGGTCGAACCGCGAAACGGTAAACGCCGCAAGAGTAGGATGTTTCCCTTGACGTAATTCCATTCGACATTCTCGCGCGGTGATACCGACGAACCTTTGCTATCAGGGTCGACGACCTCCGTTCACGGAAAAATTCACCTGACGGGCTATTTTCGTGCCATTATTCGATTAATTGCCCTGGCGACCACGCTCTTTTGCTTCACGCCCGACGCTGCAATTTTCAGGACACCGCTCGGTAATTCAACCGAGGCTTTTTTATATCCTCCACTTTTTATCTTGCAAGTTTATTTATAATTTTGACATACTTTATGGATTCTCAAGCTTTATGGATTGTTGTTGGTTTTCATATTTATTCGTTCGTAAGTTTTCAAATTTTTATGTTTATAAATTTGCAAGTTGCATTTGTAATGATAGATTTGCTTTTGGATGGTATTAGGTGATGTGATCATCTGGAGATGTAGGTCATTAAAATTTTGTGTTTTTGAATTTCTATATTTCTATATCATTGAATTTTTATATTTATATATTTGAATTTCTATGACTTCATATATGATCTCATTTTTAAACTTATGTTGATTAGTTTTAATTGAGGAATTCGAAATTAACTTAATATAATATTGGATATATTATATTATATAATATAACGCTTTGACGAGTTTGACTCGTGACCCACTCGTGACGCACCCATGACACACTCATGACGCACCTGTGACGCACTCATAACACACTCATGACACACCTGTGACACACTCATATCTCACACGTGACGCACTCACGACGCACTCATGTCTCACTCGTAACGCACTCGTAACGCACTCATGTTCCACTCGTGACGCACTCATGACGCACCTGTGATGCACTCATAACACACTCATGCCACGCCTGTGACACACTCATATCTCACACGTGACGCACTCACGACGCACTCATGTCTCACTCGTAACGCACTCATGACGCACCTGTGACGCACTCGTGTCTCACTCGTAAGACTTCTGCATTGTGAACTGTATCCTTACTTCCACAAATTTAAGGAAACAAGGGAAACTTTTTAAAAAACTTAACTAGACCCAAATTCTTAGATGATCATGCATTTAAATAATTCTTCGTCAGTAAATTCTTAAATCTGCACATCCTCAGACACATATTCCAAGTTGTTCCTCATCATTGAATTTTTATATGTTTATATCGTTGAATTTCTATTACTTCATATCTAGTCTCATTTCTAAACTTCTGCATCGTGGACTGTATTCTTACCTCCACAAATTTATTGAAATAATGGAAACTCTTTTCAAAAGTAGCTATACCCAAATTCTTAGATGATCATGCCTTGAAATAATTCTTCGTCAGTAAATTCCTAAATCCCCATATTCTCAGACCTATATCCCAAGATGTTCCTCCTCCAACAAATTCCAAGACCCTGTCTCAAAAATTCCTTAAAATTCGAAATCTAACACAAACATAAAACTAACCAAGGATTAGTATTAGAAAAGCGCGTCACGTCGTTGCACGGATACGTTTTTGGTTAGAAACATTCAAATTTCACGGAGTGAGCAGAAATAGCGGGATAGCGGCGGGCGAACGATAGCGGATTAACATTCAGGCAGCAATCGCGCGAGGTATTTCGATAATTCGACAGAGACGTGTCGTCGATCGTGATCGGCGAACGAATTCGCGAAACGAGGTGAACAGTATGTCGAACCGATGTCCCACGAAACATTGATGTCACAGAATAATCGCTTCTCTCTGTCACTCCCTTGCTCCGTGATCGCGTAACGTATCTCTCTGCACATATCTAATGAAAGGAACGCTGAGAATGAACCACGGAACTTCCAAATATTCCTCACTGAATAACGTGATCGAAGTTCGCTCACGATTCGAACATTTCGTTTTTTTCTCGACTCCTTTCCGCTTTCGACGTCTCGATCGATTCCAGATCTCCGGTGCATTGACATTTTGCCTTCCAGGAATCAATGGACGAGGGGGAGATTTACGATAACGAGTTTAACGACTCAATCTGTTGTACACTGAAGGTGTTACCTTCCGGTTGTACGTTTATTCAGATTCGATGTTCCTGAATTTCGTTATTTGCTCCTGAATTAGGTTGAGTTTCGAGATTTTAATTTTAATTTTGAACGTGGTGCTAGATTATGAAATTCTATTTGCATAGAATTGGAATGTTTTAGTATTCAAGTTTTCGTACTATCAAAATAGTATTTTGAAATATTTCAGAATTTCCTAATTGTTTAGGTTTATAAAGAAATTCTATGCTCAACTGTGTATTGGAATTAGTTTAACCCTCAGCAAATATTCCCACGTTACAAGATGTCGATGTTCAATCCCAGTAATTCTGCCAGGTTCCTTAGCCGGTATCAACGGATAACCGATGACTGTTTAACGGAGCATAATCGTGGGAAAAATTGTGCGAAAAAGAACGGGCCGCATCATTTCTACCCCATACGTCTTCGTTACCGTCGTCTCTTCGATGAATAATCTCGATTCCGAGGCGGTCGGTGGTCGTTCGTTAAGCGGCCATGTGTGGGTCAGTTTTTCACGCCTGTACACTCGGATGCAACATGGGATTCATATGCCTGCATATACCTATGTCTTGAAATTCGTGTGTCATGAAGTACCTATGTCATACTTATATCTTCAAATTTGGGTCTCGAAATTTATATGTGATGAAGTATCTATTTCACATATCTATGTATGTTCTTAAACTCGTATGTCGATATTCATATGTCATGAAGTACCTATATTTCCACATATCTACATATATTCCCAAATTCATGTCTCCAAATTCATACGTCATGAAGTACCTATGTCTCCACATGTCTACATATATCCCCAAATTCATGTCTCAAAATTCATGTATCATGAAGTATCTATGTCTCCATATATCTACATATATCCCTAAATTCATATCTCGAAATACATGTGTCAAGAAGTACCTATATCTCCACATATCTACATGTATTCCCAAATTCATGTCTCCAAATTCATACGTCATGAAGTATCTATGTCTCCACATATCTACATATATTCCCAAATTCATGTCTCCAAATTCATATGTCTTGAAGTACCTATTTCACATACCTATATCCTCAAGTTCATGAAGTCCAAAGTTAGACTCCAAGTACATATGTCCTCAAATTCCTAAATCCACAAATTCTCATTTTCCCAAGTACATAGACCATCATCCTAAATTCTCGAGTCAGGAGGTTTCCAATTTGCTATGTCCCAAATTTCAAGATTCCTCCTGGGTCTCCAAACTTCTAAGACTTCAAATCATCAGACTTCCAAATCCTGAAATTCCCAAATCTCTAGACATCCAAATACGAAGGTCTCCAGATCACTAAACCTTCAAATTCTTAGATTTTTGTATCTCTAGAAACCCAAACCCCAAGATCCCCAAGTTACTAAACTTTCAAATCCTTAGATTTTTGTATCCCTAGAGACCTAAATCCCGAGATCCCCAAATCACTAAACCTTGAGATCCTTAGATTTTTATATTTCTAGAGACTCAAATCCCAAAGTTCCCAAATCACTAAACCTTGAAATTCTTAGATTTTTATATCTCTAGAAACCCAAACCCCAAGATCCCCAAATCACTAAACCTTGAAATCCTTAGATTTTTATATCTCTAGAGACCCAAACCCCAAGATCCCCAAATCACTAAACCTTGAAATCCTTAGATTTTTATATCTCTAGAGACCCAAATCCCAAGATCCCAAAGTCCCCAAATCTATTAAGTCCCGAAATCCCACCATCCCTAAATTATTAGAATACCTGAAAATATCTAAATCCCTAAAAATGAAGGAAAAGATATCCAATTGGTGATATTTCCCCTAGTAAGCTTTGCCGTTGACTGTACACGCAAGGCGACAAAATAACCGACCGACGCCTGATTGCGCCGCTTGTGCGTGGACGCCGGCGCATTATCAGCGTGTCTGGATGTAATATAGAGGCTCCTAAACGGCGACGTCCGAAACACGCCTTTTGCCCGGGATCTCGCAGCCCCGTTCATTTTTCACGGCGATCCAATTTAACATGGTGCTGGAAGACCGTGAACGAACGCCGCCCGATGGGGCGAGGATGCAACCGCGGGGCTTGAACCCCCATCATTACCCGTCGAATCCACCGGAGACTCGAACGTGCATCAATTATTTGGTGAATCGAGGAGGGACCAGTCCTCCTTATCCTCTCCACCCTTCGTCTTGTTCCTTCGGTTTTTATTTCCCTTTACCCCGGCCCGCTCGCATTCTACTATGTCGAGAGAGCAATTGCACCATACATCAGACTCGCGCGATATTCGCCATTATAATGGGGGGTTAGCCGCGTCAGACTCATGGCGTTTCGACTCTTATTGTTCGTTCTGCGCGGTTCTTTCCGCGGCTTCTTTCCTTCCTCCGTCCTTTTCTGCAGCGGTTCCTTCGGTTTTGTTGCCGGGACGGTTAAGCAGGAATGTTTTAATTGCCGTCAGGGTATATGGGCAAAGGCACGAGGGGCCCGACATCGAGATCCGCCGTGGGTACTTTCGGAGGTGCTATGTCCCGTCATTTTTTCGCTCCTTTTTCCTGCGCCAGGAATGCCACGGAATTTGTACTTTGCATAATGCGGTTAGTTATTTAATACTGGATGCTGTAACACAGTGAAATACCTAACGTTGCAATTAGTTTAACCCCCAATTCCCTTAAGGTTCTCCTTGCAAGTTTCAGTATTTCAGAAATGTAACTTGATTTGTATTAAAATAAAAGGCGATGTATGCTACTTTATGTTTTAACCTTCATCTGTCGTTCATTTTTAATCCCTTAGTCTACAAGTTTTTCGGCAGACACGTCAGAGCTAATTATTACTGCAGCTTAATAAAGTAAATAAAGAATGTTGAAATGTTATGCATATTTTGAAAATACTTGATCTCTCTACAAATACAATTCAGTTCCGAGTCTTTAGTTCAGACTCTCAGAGTTTGACTTAATTTTTGGTTTAATTATACTTCATATATTTGCTTCAAATATTACTACGTTTGATATAATATTAGTCTCAGACATTATAGGATATCAAATTAATTTAGGTTTACAATGTGTCTCACATTACTTCAATAATCTCGTTCTCAGGTTCTCGAATTGGGAAATTGAGAAATTTAGGAGCGGAGGGTTATTCAAAGAATTCCAAATATTCACGGAGGGTCGAAAGATCTCGTTTTCGCGACGTGGTGACAAGGTTTGCGTGAAATTCAATGAGCCCGTGTGGTTCGAGGGTACTTAGGTTACTCTTACAGAGGAATGCACCGGGTTAATGTAAAAGCAAACGAGAGGATCTTGAGCACATCGCGTGCCGCATTATGCTCGTGTGAATAACAACATATAGTACCAATCTCGTTTAGCTGAAATATTTTCATCGCTCTTAAAATTATACTCAACTTGTATTATATTGGAAGAATCGCTACATAAACTGTCGTGCAATACTGTTTGATTTTTAATTTAAAAAATTTTTTATTCAATTATTAGTTCGATTTAGACTTATTTAGATTTATTCGTTTCGTTTTTTGTTAGATTAAGTTTCTTTGTTAGTTTAGTTAGTTTTGAAGGTGGAGTAGTTAGGTTAATTAGTTTTGAAGGTGGTGCAGTTAGTTGTTAGTTTTGAAGGCGGTATAGTAATCGAGTATAACGATCGCAGTTTAATAATTTAGTTTCAAAGAAATTGTAGTAATTTATTAGTTGTAAATAATTTTTATAACCTTGCAAAATTGTAAAGTTTTCTGATGAACCCTCGTGAGAAATCTCAGGATAGCTACATAATAAAAAATTCGTTGGATAAATAATTTCAAGCTGCAGTCTTTCCAGTAACACTGGTGATTTCAATGCTTCGTTAGCTGCATAAGACATGACGTTACATCATCGTACACAATGATGATACATTTTGAGTTTACCACACAACTTTCATCTCTATCATTCGCAATCAACAAATAAACAACACAAACTGCAAACAATACATTTAACCATATTTGTACATCAAAAGTTTTCGTTTTATTCAAGAAGATTTATCGACACACCACAAAATCACCAAAAACATTCTTTCTCACCGATGTTTCCAATATTCCAAAAAGGAGTATGCAAAATAGAAGAAAGAGAGGAACGAGATCGTTGAACCGAGTGATCGGCATTCAACAGGTTGGTAAACATTGTAAAAAGACAGAAACGAAAGGGGGGCGATAGGAGGCGGTAAACCGACGTTAAGGTACGGATTATGCGTTTCAAGGCCGTTGTGTTGTATAACAACGCGTGCTTCACCTTAGTCGATCACGATATCGACCTCGTCTGGAATGCCGACAGTGCCACACAGGCGCGTCTCCAAGGAATTTACGTGCCATTTTTTTCTGCGAACTAAAAATAACTTCCATTTGTTTTTAGAACTGCAAATCAAAATTCTGTTCTTCATGACGTGTCTATAAAAATCTTTTGTATGCGTAATGCGGTGATTAGGTGACTTCTCATGTTATAATAATTTAGTGACTTTATTGTCTAATGATTTAAGTGCTTTTTTGACATAATGATTTTTTTTATGTTATGATTTAGTTATTTTTTATTTTATAATAATTTTTTCTTCTGTTATAACATAATGATTTGATCTCTTTCTGTATTAAAATTATTTAGTGACTTTCAATTTTATAATGATTTAGCTATTTTTTATTTTATAATAATTTTTTCTTCTGTTATAGCATAATGATTTGATCTCTTTCTGTATTAAAATTATTTAGTGACTTTCAATTTTATAATGATTTAGCTATTTTTTATTTTAAGATAATTTTTTCTTCTGTTACAGTATAATGATTTGATCTCTTTCTGTATTAAAATTATTTAGTGACTTTCAATTTTATAATGATTTAGCTATTTTTTATTTTATAATAATTTTTTCTTCTGTTACAGTATAATGATTTGATCTCTTTCTGTATTAAAATTATTTAGTGACTTTCAATTTTATAATGATTTAGCTATTTTTTATTTTATAATAATTTTTTCTTCTGTTATAGCATAATGATTTGATCTCTTTCTGTATTAAAATTATTTAGTGACTTTCAATTTTATAATGATTTAGTCATTTCTTATGTATTATGATGTTTAAGTGATTTCTTATATTACACTGATTCAGTCATTTCGTATATTATAATGATTTAGTGATTCCTCATATTACAGTGATTTACTGATTCCTTATATTACAATGATTTAGTTATCTGTTATATATTATAATGATACAGTCATTTGTTACATATTAGCATCAAATAAAATGATTTATTAATACTTTATTAATTTATTAGTCATTCAATAATTCTTTACAGTTAATAAACTTATTAATTCATAATATGACAATGATGAGGCTACTTCTTAAATTACAAGAATTTAGTAAATTCTTGTATCACAAGCATTTAATAATTTTTTATATATAAAAATGATTTATTTTATTCTTTATAACATAATGATTAAAATTCTCCAGTAGCCAAAATCATCGTTCAACGATCTCGTTTCAAAGTTCACACATCATTCAAGTTCTGACCGAGCCTTTCAGTCGCTGAAACATTAAAACGCAAACAACGCTCGCATCGCAATGAATGGAACAATTTACACTCGAGGAAGCCGTAGGCTTAATCGTGGGACCTTTAGTTGAAACGCCTCGATGCTTTGCCAAAAACCTGGGTCAACGACGTCCATTCGAAAAAGTACATTCCTAAATTCAAACTAGTTAATTCACATTAACCGCGTCAATCGCTCCATTTTTCACCTTCAAACAAAAATAGAAACCTCGAAAGAAATTCACCTGAAGACGCATCTGAAGGCGTAACAAAAAACCTCGATATATTACACGTTAATGCGAGGGGTCAGCCCGGAGAGTGGTCGAAAATTTCGAACACCTTTTATCGCTGTTCGAGCATCGACCTCCAAATAGGTTAACTGTAATCGGGCAAAAGAGGCAACCTCGTCCAAGGATCCTGGAGGATGACGACCCCTCGCTGCTTTCGTGAGCCTCCATTATTGCCTCAATTTTTCTTCATTACCACAATTCTATCGATTCTTTTTGCCACGATCGTTTGGTGCCTCGAAATTATCCGGCGAGTATAATCGTTAATCTACATCGTTTTACATGGCCGACGTAATTACACCGGGCGATTATTTTGTTGGGAAGAGGAGAAATTTGCGTATCGTTTCAGAAGATTTACAGGTGATATACGTGGTACACGTGATATACGTGATGGATTATGTAGTTTGTAAAGGGGGATGGTGGACGCATAATAATGGGTGTACAATGTGTAGCGATGTAATGTTTGGTCCGTATAATGTGGGACGATTAACTGTTCGGTTATAAGGCAACGTTTTAACGCGTTGAAGTTACAATGATTTGAAATTGGGTGCTGGAATTACGATGTGGAGCATTGTAGCGTGCTGGAATTACAGTGGGAGTGAGATATGGAGTGCAGGAATTATGATGATTGGATTTTGTAATGATGTAATTACAGCGCTTCGTGAGTTTAACGTATTAAAATTGTAGTGTAGTGCAATTACAGCGTATCAAGGTTACAAGGCATAGAAATTACAGCGCATTAAATCTGCGACACATTGAAATTATGACACGTCAGAATTACAGCGCGTCGATGTTGCAGCGCGCTGAAATTACAGCGCGTTAACATTACAACGCGTCGACGTTGCAGCGCGCCGAAATTACAGTGCATCAAAATTACAACGCATCGATGTTGTAGCGGGTCGAAATTACAACGCGTCGATGTTGCAGCGCGCCGAAATTACAGCGCGTCGATGTTGCAGCGCGCCGAAATTACAGCGCGTCGATGTTGCAGCGCGCCGAAATTACAGCGCGTCGATGTTGCAGCGCGTCGATGTTGCAACGCGTCGAAATTACAGTGCATCAAAACTACAACGCATTGATGTTGTAGCGCGCCGAAATTACAGCGCGTCGAAATTACAACGCGTCGACGTTGCAGCGCGCCGAAATTACAGCGCGTCAAAACTACAACGCATCGATGTTGTAGCGCGCCGAAATTACAACGCGTCGATGTTGCAGCGCGTCGATGTTGCAGCGCGTCGAAATTACAGTGCGTCGAAATTACAACGCGTCAAAATTACAACGCATCGACGTTGCAGCGCGCTGAAATTACAGCGCGTCAAAACTACAACGCGTCGATGTTACAAGCCGTCGATATCACAGCGCATCAACCTTACAAGTCTCCGTACATATCATACGTTGAAACTAAGATGCGTTGAACTTGAAATCGATCGAAATTGCAACTCGTCGAAATGACAATAATTACTCTAAAATTACAGCACAGCAACATGTTGTCGTACAACGATCAAATTTGCATATCTTTATGACATTATTAATTAAGCAAGAATTATACAGAAGACAAACACCTCATTAACATCTCATTAGTTCGGTCAAAAGCAAAACATTCCTGTGTTACATAATTCGATGATACAATATAGAAATCTCGAGTGTAGAATATTTCTAAACAGTTCGTTGAACGACCTTATTAGCATTTTCCCAATGAATGTATGCTATTAGTGACAGGTTTTGGGAATGTTGCGATAGGTCAGACGCATAGAAAGTTGCCACTCATCAACTTTACAACGCATCAAAATTACAACACTTCAAATTTAAAACGCATTGAAATTGCAACACTTTAAATTTAAAACGCATCGAAATTGCAATACTTCATATTTACAACGCATCGAAATTGTAATTTTCTGAAATTGCAAGATGCCAAAATTACAACGCATCAAAATATCAACGCTGCAAAGTAGCAACGCTCCAAAATTACAATGCATCGAAATATCAACGCTGCAAAGTTGCACCTCGTCAAAGTTACAACGCAATAATCTTGCAACGCTTCAAAATTACAACGCGCCAATATTGTACCCCATTAACGTTACAACGCAATAATCTTGCAACGCTTCAAAATTACAACGCGCCAAAATTGTACCCCATCAACGTTACAACGCAATAATCTTGCAACGCTTCAAAATTACAACGCGCCAAAATTGTACCCCATCAACGTTACAACGCAATAATCTTGCAACGCTTCAAAACTACAACGCTCCAAAATTACACCTCGTCAAAGTTACAACGCAATAATCTTGCAGCGCTTCAAAATTACAACGCATCGAAATTACAACGCTCCAAAATGACTACACGTTGCCTTTACGATGCTCTGAAATTTGAATATCTCGAAACTACAACGCGACTACAACACTACACTGCAACGCTCTTCAATCTCCACTAACAATCATTAAATTCAATTTCTTCCTAAAATATCCCCATACTATTCTACTCAAATCAAAGTGTATTTTTCACCCTTAAATAAGTATTATTTCACGCAGTTGCGTGTCGAGCTTTCTTTAATTGTTTCGAATCGAATTTCTAGTTGCATCGAGGCATCGGTCCCTTCCGCTGGCGTGTCGAACGGAACCCAGGATATTATTTCTTCGCAGCAGGATTTCCCCGGCCATTATGGCTTTAATGGCTCGCCTTTAGCGAGATCTATTAACGAGCAAGGCGTTTCGCATCGGTAGAACATCTCAACTTTCGTCTTCCCTGTACCAGTTCATCCTCTCTCACGATCCTCTTCTCTTCGAGGATAATACGAACGCTCGTTACGTACATCGACGTCCGACAGAAAATGGTTTCTCGTCGAAATTTAATTATCTTCCTGCCGAAAACAACCCCCCGCCATGTTCGATTCTCTCGTTACCTCGCCGTAACGAGACTTCCATCAGCCATTTTTGATTAATAATTATCCCGCGGACGATTGTTCGAGACGTTAAAAGGCTCTGGTTAATTAAAAATGGTTTAATTGAATCTCTATGGCGGGTTGCGTATGGGGTTTGTTATTAGAGAACTTTGTGATTTTTTATTAAAAATATTTTCTATGGTATATTCACGAAGGTTATTTCATGCAAAATATTCTAATTAGTTTGTTGAAATTATTTATAAAAATAATAGAAAATTTCGTGGGTAAATTTTATTCTTATGCATATGGAGATTTTTTATTAAAAATATTTTCTATGGTATATTCACAAAGGTTATTTCATGCAAAATATTGTAATTATTTTGTTGAAATTATTTATAAAAATATTTGAAAATTTCGTAAGTAAATTTTATTCTTATGCATATGGAGATTTTTTATTAAAAATATTTTCTATGGTATATTCACAAAGGTTATTTCATGCAAAGTATTCTAATTAGTTTGTTGAAATTATTTATAAAAATGCTTGAAAATTTCATGAATAAATTTTATTCTTCATCAGAGGAGACTTTTTGTAGGAAACAGTGTTTCTTTTTTAGAAAATATTTATGAAAGACTTGACGATGAGCAAATTTCATTAGTTCAATTGCAAAATGAAATAATTTATTTTTTAAAGGAGTAACAATTTTGCTATTTATATAAATGAAGATTTTTGTGATAAAAAAAAATGTATTTCTTTTTTAATAAACATTGAACTTGAAGATGAATGAATTTTGTGTAGAAATAACTTCAAGAGAAAATGTTTTTTTAATTTCATATTTGATCTCCTTTTGAAGATACTGAAAATACACCCTAAAAAATAAAAATTCATTTATAAATTACGATCTATTTTACAATGTCTTGAAAACATAGCAAGGTAACTGGTTAATCATCCATATCGTTGCGTGAGATATTAAGTATAGCTGTCTGGAACGCGACAGATAATGTGTTAACCTCTGCTAATTTCTTAATTAATTATTTCACAAATCCTATCAAGAAACGTCGAATCACAAGCACTTGGAGATAAGATATCCCGCTGTCCGCCTGCGTATCACGAAACCCGATCATCGCAACTATATTGCAAAATAAACCAACGGAGATGTACATAATTCAAGCACGCGATGAGCCACGAGATTTAATTTATCAATTGCTTAACCTGTTCGTTTAAATAATCGAATAATCTCATTTCAATATTTTTGTTTTATTTTGATGTTACTGTAAATAATTTAGGATTTTTTTTACAAATTAGTAACACGATGTATCTGTAGAATTTTACATACTCTAGTTTTATCTCGTTAAATTCCTAAAGCCCCAATTTCAAACTTGCTAATTTCCTACAAAAGTACATATTAGCATAATATGAAGTCATCCCGTGATTACATAAACGTATTGATTTTGCAAAGTAGTGGATACAGAGTAGCGGTTGAGGACAGATATAATCGCGAGCATACACGAAATTCGTTCCCACATATGCAAACGGCTTATGGTTCTGAATACGCAAATATTTGAACTCTCACTAGTCGTCGACGCCGAGAATAAAATGGTGAACATCCGAAAATGGAAGTTCAAACTTTATAATGTGTATATATAGCGGTCTGGGGAACGTAATAAAATGGATGATACATGTTTAACGGAGTTATTTAAATTTTTCGTTAAATATGTATTCAGGTTACTTATGTTACGAAGCAGACGGACAACTGGTAGACATGCTGAGATGGAGAAGACGCAGGATGTAGAATTTACGCAGGATGTAGAAATTGGTTTAGGAGTTTAGGGAGATGGAAGTTGGGGAGGTAGGAATTTAGGAAGATGGAAGTTGGGGGTTTAGGAATTTGGGGAGTTGGAAATTGGGGGTTTAGGAATTTAGGAAGTTGGAAGTTGGGAGGTAGGAATTTAGGAAGATGGAAGTTGGGGGTTTAGGAATTTAGGAAAATGGAAGTTGGGAGTTTAGGAATTTGGGGGTTTAGGAATTTAGGAAGATGGAAATTGGGGGCTTAGGAATTTAGGAAGATGGAAATTGGGGAGGTAGGAATTTAGGAAGATGGAAGTTGGGGGTTTAAGAATTTGGAAGATTGGAATTTGGGGGTTTAGGAATTTAGGAAGATGGAAATTGGGGGCTTAGGAATTTAGGAAGATGGAAATTGGGGGTTTTGGAATTTAGGGAGTTGGAAGTTGGGGGTGTAGAAATTTAGGAAGATGGAAGTTGGGGGTTTGGGAATTTAGGAAGATGGAAATTGGGGGTTTAGGAATTTAGGAAGATGGAATTTGGGGGTTTTGGAATTTAGGAAGATGGTAGTTGGGGGCTTTGGAATTTAGGAAGATGGAATTTGGGGGTTTTGGAATTTAGGAAGATGGTAGTTGGAGGCTTTGGAATTTAGGAAGATGGAAATTGGGGGTTAAGGAATTTGGAAGATTAGAATTTGGGGATTTAGAAATTTAGAAAGATTGAAATTTGAGGGTTTAGGAATTTAGGAAGATGAAAGTTGGGGGTTCAGGAATTTAGGAAGATGGAAATTGGAGATTTAGAAATTTAGGAAGCTGGAATTTGGGGGTTTAGGAATTTAGGAAGATTATGTTTCGATTCTAAACATAACCTCTTCACGTCTCAAAGTGATCAAATGTAGTTCAAGTATGAAAAATATACTCTACATTTTTTAAGTCCCCATCACTTAACAATTAACTAAAATGTTATCGAATATTTTTAAACATTACAAAATACATCGTCTGAAATATTATTAAAAATAATTTTAAAAAGTATATTATTAAAAATAAATATTAATATTGAACACTAATACCTTAATACATGAATAATATTATTGATCAAATATTTAACAATAACCAAAATCCAAATTATTATCACGATAAATTGCGTAGAACATCCGTTGCCTAGAAACAGTTAAAATAAAGAGTAGAAAGGTAAACTATGAGGTTATCGTTATACGATCGCACGAGACCGCAGTATGATACTTTGTGTGCAAACAATTCACATCGCGAAATACCGATATTCCTGTTGGTAACACAATTTGTAGCAGACAGTCTGCGGTCCAATTTCAAGCACGTGCTCGAAAATCACGATAATTCAAAGCACGCGTTCAAACGCTATAAAAAAGGTCCGGCTTAAATCGACCAATCCGGCCGGTCTTATACGCGCGGGTTTCGACCATGCGACACTATAATTTGAAATTTTACGCCGGCCATTACGGCCATTTACATTTAGATTAATCTGTCGAGAGGTGGCGAGTAGATTCGCGTGGTCGAACTCCCGCTGCGTATTATTGATTATTCAAATACGTGCAACCACTTATACAAGGACTTAAGTATCCTCTACCTCGATACTCGAAACTCGATCTGCCATTTTCGAATATTTGCATTTATATCGTGCCGATTACATATTGCGGCGAAATTAAACCACCACATTATTCTGACAGTTTGCTTCTTTATCGTCAATTTTTAGTATAATTCAATTTTCCTGATTTGTAAAATATTTTATATATTGGATTAAGACTTTAATTTTAATTTTATTTGATTTTAATTTTCATTAAAATTTTGAAATTCTAGAGCGTCAAAATAGCAGTGCGTCAAAACTACCGCGCGTCAAAATTGCAGTGCGTCAAAATTGCAGCGCGTCAAAATAGCAGTGCGTCAAAACTACCGCGCGTCAAAATTGCAGTGCGTCAAAATTGCAGCGCGTCAAAATTGCAGCGCGTTAAGATTCTAACGCGTCAAAATTACAACGCGATAAAGTTGCAACGCATCGAAGTTGCAGTGCGTCAAAATTGCCGCGCGTCAGAATTGCAGTGCGTCAGAATTGTAGTGCGTTAGAATTGCAACGCGACAAAATTACAGCGCGATAAAGTTGCAACGCATTGAAGTTGCAATGCGTCAAAATTGCAGTGCGTCAGAATCGCAGCGCGTTAAAATTGCAGCGCGTTAGAATTGCAACGCGTCAAAATTACAACGCGACAAAATTGCAGTGCGTTAGAATTGCAAGGCGTCAAAATTACAACGCGACAAAATTGCAGCGCATTAGAATTACAATGCGACAAAATTGCAACGCATCGAAGTTGCAGTGCGTCAAAATTGCCGCACGTCAATGTTGCAGTGCGTCAAAATTACAGCGCGTCAAAATTGCAGCTCGTCAAAATTGCAGCTCGTCAAAATTGCAACCCGAAAAAAATACAATACGTCAAAACTGCAACGTCCAAAATTGCAAACCTTCGAAATTCGCAACACAGAAAAATTACAGACCATCAAAATTGCAGCACGTGAAACTTGCAGTACAAAGAGAAGAAGTTAAAATTGCAGCGCATTGCAACCGAAATTACGAATCATTAACGACTCCAAATTTATAATTCATTAAAATCGCAGTTCCGAACTTGCAATCCAATAAAATTGCAGTGCATCGAAATTGCAGTGCAATTGCAACCATAATTTAAACGCACGTAATGTGCAACGCCTCAAACTTGTATCGAAGTACGTATCATGAAATACGTAATCAAGAGTACATCCAAAAGGCACCGCCTTAATTGAGAGAAATAATTAACAGTTTAACGGTATCCTCTGTTTCCGGAAATGGTATTTCGGCCTCTGTCGGAAACGAACACTCGTGCCTCAGATCCCACGAACATTTGCATTCTTCTTTTTACCGTAGTGGAATTATATGTTCTTTTAATCGAGATCGTGTTAACAGTACTACGTTTTTCATTTCCTGTCGAAATTGTACGATGGTATCGTTTCCTCTGTTTTTTTTTTTGTTCCTTTTTTATTACGGTTCTTTGGTCAAATTTGCAGTCATTCAGGAAACTACTAAAGAATTTAATTGATAAATAAAAGAGTTTAGTTTTAAAACGTAGTACGAGTGTACTCGCGTATATCAAAAATTTGTATTAAATCGCGTGTACAGGTTATTTTTACCTCGGTTAAATCGCCCGATCTTAATGTACGCATGTGCGAAAATTCCAGTTACAATTAATCCTCTGAATTTTTTCATTCGTTTCTTTTTATCACGATTACCTTTTTTCCGTTTACCATGGCCCGACGAGCAATTATGTGTTTGCTGATAGATGGTGGGTCGAAATGAACGGCAAAAAAGTGTTTCGACGTTATACTCGAGATCGAACAAAAAGCAGAGGAACGATTTGTGAAACGATCAAGGAACGACTTTGCTAAACGATCCGGCTAAAATCTTTGTAAAGGAGCACGAATCATCGTTTTGGGACAGAGAAGTATTTTACTGTTTATTAAATATTCAAATTCTTTTTTATGTATTCACATATGTGTTATACAATACTTGTATATTGATATACAATATACATCTTCAATATACTTAATATACTTATACAATGTACTTAAGTATACTTACTAGATACACAGTATACTTAATATACACATACTTGTATATTAAGATATACAAGTACATTATTGTAGTTGAACAAAAAATTGCATTTTGTACGACTTTAACCAAACAGATTTGTTGTGATGTTATAATATTGTTTTTCAAGAATTAAAATTTGTAAAGTGTTTGACTGTCAAGGCTAAATAACCTATATACTCTTATCTTAACGTAAAACGTCGTGTATTAACTAGTCAAAATGGCGGGTAGTAGAACTGCTTACTCAAAATGGCTGACTCCAGGTGGTACAATTACATATTGCAAACTTTGTCATATAAATACAATGTCGTATATAAACATTGTTGTATATGTACCTTATTATATAAGTACCTTGTCATATGAATACCACATCACACATGTATACCTTGTCGTATAAATACCACATCATATACCTTGTCGTATAAGTAGCTTGTCATATGAATACCACATCACATATGTATACCTTGACGTATAAATACCTTGTCGTATTCCTTGTCGTATAGGTACCTTGTCATATGAATACCACATCACACATGTATACCTTGTCGTATAAATACCTTCTCATATACCGTGTCGTATAAGAACCTTGTCATATGAATGTCACATCACACATGTATACCTTGTCGTATAAATACCACGTCATATACCTTGTCGTATAAGTACCTTGTCATATGAATACCACATCACACATGTATACCTTGTCGTATAAATACCACATCATATACCTTGTCGTATAAGTACCTTGTCATATGAATACCACATCACACACGTATACCTTGACGTATAAATACCTTGTCATATGCCTTGTCGTATGAGTACCTTGTCATATGAATACCACATCACACATGTATACCTTGATGTATAATTACCACATCATATACCTTGTATAAGTACCTTGTCATATGAATACCACATCACACATGTATATCTTGACGTATAAATACCACATCATATACCTTGTCGTATAAGTACCTTGTCATATGAATACCACATCACACATGTATACCTTGTCGTATAAATACCACGTCATATACCTTGTCATATGAGTAGCTTGTCATATGAATACCACATCACACATGTATACCTTGTCGTATAAATACCACATCATATACCTAGTCGTATAAGTTGTCATATGAATACCACATCACACATGTATACCTTAACGTATAAATACCACATCATATACCTTGTATAACTACCTTGTCATATGAATACCACATCACATATGTATACCTTGTCCCATAAAATCCATATAAATACCACATCATATTATATCTTGCCTTACAAATATCTTGTCCCATAACTGCCTTACCTCTTAAATACCTTGCCCCGTAAATACCTTATCCCATAAAGACCTTGCTCCATAAAATACCTCACCTATTATAAAAAAAATCATGAAACTCCCTAAACTTAACGAACCCAGATATTTATCAAAACCGCTCCCACTAAATATTCTATAACTCCATATTCCGATGCTTTTCGATAATTCCACCATACGAAAGGTATCCCACGGTGTGGGTTTGCAAGCTTCCCGCGTTAAAAGCACCCTCGATGCATCGGTGGAGGGCCACGGGGGGTCAAATGGTCGAGCTGCAATTTCGGTAATTTCGCACGCGAACCTTGTGGGTTATCGAACCCTCCCGTGGATGAAGGGCGGTCCACGGGAAGCCTACGTGTTTAGGCGGGCTGCCCTTCGCCCTCCATCCCCGTGATCTTGCAGATTGTGCCAGCAGCGGGAGGGAAACCGGGATGCAAAGGGGACGAGGCAGAAGATCGTTCTCGATACGAGTCTCATCCTTGGCCTGGGTCATCAAGAAATTCGACGGGAGGTCGCTGACGCTCGAGAAACAACCAGGAATTTACGGCGTGGACCACCTTTATGCTCCCACGAATACCTTTCTGAACAGACTTACTATTAGTGAACATCGTTTCAACGAATTTTGTGTTATTCTTATGAGAATTTAACAGGGTGGGTTATTTAACAGGAAGGTTATTTAACAAGGTGGGTTATTTAACATGTTTGTGATGGAATGTGATTAGTTTTATCGGTGCTTTTAGCTTTTGATTTTGTTTGATGTTTGATGGATATTCTTTATTGTAATGAATGCAAATTAAATGATATAATGAAATTGTCTGTTGTTACATTTTAGTACAAACCTACTACATTCGATGTAAACAGAAGTGCTTTATATGTTCGCAAACTAAATTATACAATTTTGATTTAAATTCATTCCTCATGAATTACTACATGCTTCTATAATTATTATTACGAATGAATATATAGAAATAATTTCAATTATTATTAAAAGATTTTAGTTTCTACCAGAAAAATAATATATGTAAACAAGTGCCTTATAGGTTATGTTCACAAACTAAATTATATAATTTTGATTTAAATTAATTCCTCACGAATTACTACATATTTCCATAATTATTATTATGAACGAATATATACAATAATTTAAATGATTAAAACTCGAAAAGATTTCAGTTTCTACAACGAAAGAATAAACATAAAGTTTCCATTTTAATTCAACGTATATAACAGGTTCTATCATTGATCTAACGACAGTAAATGAACACGTTTTACCAGAAATCATCGTTTTTAATCTTCACGGAAAACATTTCGCAATATTCTGACACGTTCTGAAGCCGGTTTCCTGGCGAAGACAGCCGCATCTAAACGTACGCGTGTAATTAGACTGTTTTCCATGGTGAGTTGCTTCTTAAAGAGACCATTGTTATGCTCATATTATACACTGAAGTTGAGATTCCCAAAGCTTAGGTAGTTCTAGCCACGCAGCTGGAAGATTCTAAGTAAAAACGGGGAGATACGATCCGACATGGCGATCAAGTGGAGAGATATTAACAAAAACAGGTGATTCAACGGCTCTAATGATCGATAATTGGAATCACGCGCGATGCTTTTCCATAATGAAGATCGGTAATTGCTGATAAACGATTTGATCACGTTCTGTTGGCTACTAATTTAAGTTACGTTTACTTTAATTTTATTTAGCTGTATTTAAATATTATTTATATTTTGTATATGACGTTTAGTTAATATTATGGAAATATTATTTACGTTTAAAACAAGAACTACCGATACTAAATGCATGTTTATCGAAGAATGAAAAATAAAATGAAAAGGAGAATAAGTAAAGACTAAATCATCAAGTAACATATAGAAGAGTCTTTACTTCAACAAAATATGACAGATTTCCATAAAATCACGACAATAAAATTTTGAAATATAAAATGAAAAATCAGAAACCAGTCATATTGAGTGGGTGGTAGTTCCAGTGTTAATAATGTAGAAGTATTTGAATTTGGGGATGTAAGAATTTTGGGATATGGGAATTTGGGGATGTGGGAATTGGAGTATGTGGGAATTTGGAGATATGGGAGTTTAGGGATGTGAGAATTGGGGGATGTGGAAATGTGGGGATGTGAGAATTTGGGCATATAGGAATTTTGGGATATAGGAATTTGGGGATGTGGGAATTGGGGAATGTGGGAATTTGGATATGTGGGATTTGGGATATGTGGGATTCGGGATATGTGGGAATTGGGAAATGTGGGAATTGGAATATGTGGGAATTGGGATATGTGGGAATTAGGATATGTGGAAATTGGGATATGTGGGAATTGGGATATGTGGGAATTGGGATATGTGCGATTTAGGATATGTGAGATTCGGGATATGTGGAATTTGGGATATGTGGGATTTGGGATATGTGGGAATTGGGATATGTGGGATTCGGGATATGTGGGATTTGGGATATGTGGGATTCGGGATATGTGGGATTCGGGATATGTGGGATTTAGGATATGTGGGAATTGGGATATGTGGGAATTAGGATATGTGGGAATTGGGATATGTGGGAATTGGAGTATGTGGAAATTTGGAATATGTGCGATTTAGGATATGTGAGATTCGGGATATGTGGGATTCGGGATATGTGGGATTCGGGATATGTGGAATTCGGGATATGTGGGAATTCGGATATGTGGGAATTCGGATATGTGGGAATTCGGATATGTGGGAATTGGGATATGTGGGATTTGGGATATGTGGGAATTGAGGAATGTGGGAATTGAAGTATGTGGGAATTGGGAAATGTGGGAATTAGGATATGTGGGAATTGGGATATGTGGGAATTGGAGTATGTGGAAATTTGGGATATGTGGGAATTGGGGAATGTAAGAATTGGAGTATGTGGAAATTGGAGAATGTGTTAATTTGGAGATGTGATTTGAAAATAAGGAAAACGTATCAATCCGAGAACCAAAGCTCCTAAACACGTCAATTCTCCACCAGTCCCATTCATAATACTCAAAGATTAATGAACGCAATTTGCATTTGTTTCGACAGTAAATACATTCTATAGATGAGATCATCGCCTTCAATGGAACGATTGGAAGGAACCGTGGTTTCAGAATTGATCATGCTGATTCACGTCGATGACTCGATTAATTAATTATTCCAGCTGGAGGCGTGAATCGTGTTATCGTACATAAGTATTCGGCTGGTTGATAAGTCGGACACAAATAATATCGCTGGTGTATAATTATTGCGTTATGTTTGTTACGTATATTATCGTTAAATTATTCTTGTTAGGTGGACTTTAATATACTTGTAGGGTGCGCGGTCATTATATTAAACTTGTCACGTACGCTATCATTATATTATACTTGTTATGGACTGTGTTATTATATTATACTTGTTAGATACATTGTCATATTATGCTAGTGGGGTGCAGTATGATGTTGTAATTCTTGGGTGTATTATTATTGTATTATGCTTGTTAGGTTGTCACTATAGTATGAAAGGTACATTATAATATTGTGTTTGATAGATCATAGTACGTCACACATGACTTATGTCATCATACCATTTTTAATATAATAATGTATCTGTGACTATAATAATATGACATAAATAATATAAATAATATGACATGATATTAGTCGTATGTGACATATTATGTATGTCACATATGTACTCATTACATGTATACCTATCACACATCTACCAAAACCATGAAGCACATTCACATATTCAACTCACTTAATCTTGCACAATATGTATATCACATATGTACTCTTAACATGTATACCTATCACACATCTCCCAAATCCAAAAAACACATCCACATACTCAACACACATAATCTTGCCCAATATCCAAACTAATAAGAATATACATCCTAAATTGCACTAATAAAACTTAAAGATATTACGATAGCAACCATGTATCAATTACGTCGTTCGTAGAAAACAAAAAATTTCCTCAACAAAGAAAAAGAACGAGCCATTACGTAAATGTGTGGACGATAGGTAAACGTTGTTAGATCGGCGATATATCGGCGATCGCGTAGCGATAAACCTCGATTCTCTGCGCACTTGCGCGATCAGCATCGCGACGATAGTCGAGGCACATAAATAATCGAACATAAATCATGCCACCCTCTCTATTCTTAGACCGCAGGCTTCGAACGTGGACATATTCTCTCGTTTCGATACGACGAATGTCCTTGCTATTTCGCCGTTGTGGCAAGAATTAGGAGGAATTTGGGAGATTGTAATTAGGAGAAATTCAGGGAGAGTAATTTGGGGAGATCCAGATTTGGGAATGTAGGGATTTGGGGAGTAGGGATTTCGGGAGGTAGGGATTTGGAAGTTTGGGGATGTAGGGGAAGGGGATTTGGGGGTGTGGGAATTTGGTGATGTGGGATTTTGGGGATGTAGGAATTGGGATATGTGGGAATTGGGATATGTAGGAATTGGGATATGTGGGATTTGGGATATGTGGGATTTGGGATATGTGGGAATCGGGATATGTGGGATTTGGGATATGTGGGATTTGGGATATGTGGGATTTGGGATATGTGGGAATTGGAATACGTGGGAATTGGGATATGTGGGAATTGAGATATGTAGGAATTGGGATATGTGGGAATTGGGATATGTGGGAATTGGGATATGTGGGATTCGGGATATGTGGGATTTGGGATATGTGGGATTTGGGATATGTGGGAATTGGGATACGTGGGAATTGGGATATGTGGGAATTGAGATATGTGGGAATTGGGATATGTGGGAATTGGGATATGTGGGATTCGACATATGTGGGATTTGGGATATGTGGGATTTGGGATATGTGGGATTTGGGATATGTGGGATTTGGGATATGTGGGATTTGGGATATGTGGGATTTGGGATATGTGGGATTTGGGATATGTGGGATTTGGGATATGTGGGATTTGGGATATGTAGGAATTAGAATAAGTGGAATTTGGGATATGTGGGATTCGGGATATGTGGGATTTGGGATATGTAGGAATTAGAATAAGTGGAATTTGGGATATGTGGGATTCGGGATATGTGGGATTTGGGATATGTAGGAATTGGGGAATGTGGGAATTGGTATATGTGGGAATTAGGGAATATGGGAAATTAGGGAATGTGGAAAATTAGGGATGTTGGAATTTGAGCACGAATAAAATCCACATCACTCAAATCGAGTACCAAATTTCTCCTTCAGAATCCGAGGCGGCAGAAATTAGAGGACCCGTGCAAAATCGTTCTTTCGAGTTTCCGCTCGAGCTGATTCGCAGGTACTCGAGCAACGGCCGATTTCCTTCCCGCGGAGGAGTATCGGAACGCATTTGAAATTCAAATCTAGCAGGCCGGTAACGTTCCACGGTGTAGACGTGCAGGCTCGTTGCGTAAAAGCAAACGTCCTCCTTCTCATACCGTGCAAATTCGCCTCGCTTTCAGCAAACACGCCGAGCTTTCAGCGTTTAATGAACGTCGAACGCGTGCACGCTCTCACGCGTTATTGCGGGGGCAACGATCAAAAGAACGTCCCGGGAACCGGGCTTCCGGTTAGGAAAGAGGGTGCGCGCTACCTTTATTTGTCGCTCACAGGACCGCTTTAAATCGACCACGAAATATCAAGCTTTCTCCTTCTGCTTCGAAAATGCTAATTATAGACTGCTTTTATTCGGTTGATGTGATACGTGTTAGGGATTTATGTGCTTTAATATGTGTATAAAGTTTATGCACATGTAGAAATTTTTCACTTGTGATGTATAATTAAATGTATGTATATAATGATATTTTGTGAGCATATGAAGAAATGAAGTATATGTGACAAATATGTGTATGAAATTAAACATGTGTGATGAATATGTATCTGATAAAATGAAACATGTATGGTGAATATACATATGCTAAAATGCAATATATGAGCAAATATGTGTATGATACCATGCGACATGTGTGATGGATACATGTATGCTGCAGTGAAACATATGTGATAAATATGTATATGACAAAATGAAACATGTGTGATGAATATGTGTATGCGTAGTGAAGCATATGTGTGACAAATATGCATATGATAAAATGAAACATGTGTGATGGATACATGTATGCTGAAGTGAAACATATATGATAAATATGCATATGATGAAATGAAGCATATGTGATAAATATGTGTATACTGCAATGACATATATGTACATATATGACAAACATGTGTCTATCAAAATGAGACATATATGATGATGAGGAATATACATATGCATATGACTAATATATTTATGGTGAAATGAAACATATGTGTATGCTGTAACTGGATATATATGACAAATACACATATGACGAAATGAAACATATGTGATGAATATGTGTATAAAATATGAAACGTATACATATGCATACAAACGTAAACAAGATTAATAAGAGTATAATAAAAAACCAGCTACCACAGTAAACACTAAAATGAAGTGAAATTAACAAGTCCCAAAAAAATCCCAAAAAGACAACTTATTAATTCCTCCCAGAATCAAGAAATCCGTAAAGAAGAACGCGTATGCAAACATCATCACCGAAATACTCATCTCCCACTTCGTCAAACAGTCAACAAACCTCTCCAGCCAGTAAACATCCTCGATAATCGGCAAAGTATTAAAAAAGATCGCCCGCAACGAGCGAGAAGATCTCTGTTCGAGTAAACATTCAACTTGGTCGATCAACGACGAGGAAAAGCATCGAAACACGAACGTTGATTAAAACCGCTCGTTCAAAGAAATGATAATGACAGAACCGCGAAACGTTCAAAGAAACGATAATTACAAGAGCGTCGTTCGATAACGTACATCGACAAGCGCATCGACAAGCGATAGGTCGAGCATCGACGATTTTCGATACGCGTGCGATTAAAAAGTAACAGTCGGAACGGAGATGACACGCGAAGAAATTACGACGAAGTCGCAGGTGTTTTCGCGATTTCTATATATAGGAATTACAGCGTGTGATCGGTGGTCAGATACCGCCGGCAATAAATTCGATAAATCGATCTGCTCGACGACGCCGAAGACGAAGCTGTGGCTCACGCGAATTCCGTGCTCCTATAGGAAGGTTCAGGGATGCTGACTTCGCAAATTTTGGGGAATTTAGGAATTTGCAGGAACGGAGGAGTGTGGTATTTGGGGAATCTGGAAATTTATATGTTGGAGGAATTTTGGAGGGGGAGAATTTTGGAGAGGGAGAATTTTGGCATGTGGGAATTTTGGGATGTGGGAAATTAGGGATGTGAGAATTTGGGGATGTGGGAAATTAGGGATGTGAGAATTTGGAGGTGCGGGAATTTGGAGATGTGGGAATTGGGGTATGTGGGAATTGGGGTATGTGGGAATTGGGATATGTGGGATTTGGGATATGTGGGATTTGGGATATATGGGATTTGGGATATGTGGGATTTGGGATATGTGGGATTTGGGATATGTGGGATTTGGGATATGTGGGATTTGGGATATGTGGGATTTGGGATATGTGGGATTTGGGATATGTGGGATTTGGGATATGTGGGATTTGGGATATGTGGGAATTGGGATATGTGGGAATTGGGATATGTGGGAATTGGGGAATTTAGGAATTGGGGAATGTGGGAATTGGGGTATGTGGGATTTGGGATATGTGGGATTTGGGATATGTGGGATTTGGGATATGTGGGATTTGGGATATGTGGGATTTGGGATATGTGGGATTTGGGATATGTGGGAATTAGGATAGGTGGGAGTTGGGGAATTTAGGAATTGGGGAATGTGGGAATTGGGATATGTGGGATTTGGGATATGTAGGAATTGGGGAATGTGGCAATTGGGAAATGTGGGAATTGGGGAATGTGGAAATTGGGGAATGTGGAAATTGGGGAATGTGGAAATTGAGGAATATGGGAATTTGAGAATTTGAGGATTTGGTAGCTTGAGAATTTGGAAATTTGAAAATCTGGAGTGTGAGAAATTTGAGAGCTTAGAAATTGGGGAAAAATTGGAAACCTTGAAAATAAAAGAAAGTACCCCCCATCTCCTAATAATCAACCTAAACAACATGTACCAAACACAATATAAATGACCATGTCACCAAAATTTTTGTCAGTCTCACTTTTGAGGGAGCCTATACACGCGTACGTACGCGTCGAATGCATATATTCATGCGGCCAGCGAGACTGGACCTGTGAGGATTCCTGAGGATGATCTAAGTGCCTGAGATTAATTATTTCGCCGCGTCTAATTAATGTCTGCCGCTTAGGACGTAATTGCTGCGTCGCGCTCGGAACGCGCCACTTCCCTCCACCGGTTACCCTCTCTGATCAGATCTTGATCGATTATTGAACAGCGCAGGATTAAAATCTCGACTATCGGATACCAGAGACATCGACTACGATCTGATAGACTCGATTACGGGCCGATATACGGCCATCGATATCGGACTCGATTCAATTCGATATGTTTGCCCTACGCAATCGACAAATTAGATTTCTTGACTGTTCTTACGAATGTATTGTTTTTCTTTTGTATTTTCTTTTGTTCTTTTATTTTTCTTTCGTCATTCTTTGATTTTGGGATTTTTAGTGCTAATTTTATTTTGATGAAATTTTAAGATTTTGTAGGTGTACCTTATATGAAAGGTTTTGTTAGAATTATAAAATTAATATTTATTTACACATGTGTATAAAACAGTGTTCATGTCAATATAATATTGTAAATAAACATAATCTCAAATTTTGGAGTTGCATTAAATCTTAAGGGTTTAGCAATATTTTTATTAAAATTATGAAATATTTGTATATATGTATAAATAATGTATGCATATGCATACGTATGTATATGTATACGTCCATATGTATATTGATTGCAAAAATTCTAAAATATAAATTATATCAAATTTTGATGAAAGTACATTCAACAAAATTGATCCTTTACCTATTTGTTTTGTTAAATCACTTCAAATTTAAATTTATACAATATACAGAATTATATGCAATTATATAAATGAAGGTCATTTAAGGTCATTCAATTTCTGTCACAAAAATGTGATCAAAAGCAGAGCATGTCTTCAGAAAGAGCAAAGTAGCTTAAACACACAATAGAGAAATAAAAGCTTGCTCCAATAAAAAAGATATTGAAGATCGATATCATGATCGAATCGAGCAAATGTCGTTGAAAAAAAGCAATCTATGTACTTTTTTTTGCAACCATTTTGATCGAATCGACGACGATCAAAAGCCATTAATCGAACTCTCGGTAAAAATCGAATCGATCGGTGACTTCGATCGTATCGCTGAAGTCTTCTAGTTACGTCTGATAGAACTATACTCTATTTAGGATTTTTAACGCGGCCATTTTCTTGATCGTTTAGAAGGTTGCAATCGATTTGTCCGATGTTATCATTACGATACTTATTACTTTTAGTGTTTCCTTATTACGCAATGGTAATAGTAATTAACTTTCGTGACTTCCTGATTATTTTTAGTCGATGTTAATTGCTTTAGTGATTCATTCATTCGGATATCGAACGTGTAATTTTAGTACGTGTGTGATTCGAACAAATGTGTAATTTTAAAAGATTTCAACAAAATTTGTTGTTTGAACATATGTGTAATTTCAGCACATGTGTGTGATTTTATAAAAATGTATGATTTAAACATGTGTGTAATTTCAACATATGTGTGATTTCAAAAATATGTATGATTTAAGCATGTGTGCAATTTGAACACGTGTGTGATTTCAGAAATATGTATGATTTGAACATATGTGTATTTTCAACAAGTGTGTGATTTTAGAAAAATGTATGATTTTAACATATATGTAATTTCAACAAATGTGTGTTTTCAGAAAAATGTATGATTTGAACATATGTGTAATTTCAATAATTGTGTGATGTAAAAAAAATGTATGATTGTAACATGTGTGTAATTTCAACATACATGTATGTGCAATTTCAACAAATGTATAATTTTAACATATGTGTAACATCAACGAGTATGTAATTCTAACACATATGTAATTTCAACAAATATGTAATGCCAGCAAGCATATAATTCTAACACATGTGTAATGTCAACAAACATGTAATTTTAACACATGTGTTACTTTACTAAATACACAACTTCAATACAAAATTAAAAATTCTTGAATTCCAACCATGAATTAATTGTTTATATTTACCCTTAGTATATTGACCCTAGTTTACTAAAAAATTAAACAAGAATATCGATCGAGGTTTCATTGATAAGGCATCAATTTCGATGACGCGTGGTATTATTTACTTGTCAACAGAGAATGGATAATTTGGTGTGGGTTTCGACGAAGGTATACATTTCTTAGACAAGGGGGATTGTTCGCTGGAACAATGCTACACGTGGGTTGAACATTCGTGTTACACGTTGTAATACTTTCAGACAATACACTGCATTCTAACGGTGTTTGATTAGTATTCGACCATTCCGATTATCATAGTGATCGCTGTAAATAACGAATATAAATTTCTCAATGCCATTGATTTTTAATACCCATGTAATTTATCTAACTATACTTCACATTCATCATCTATATACAAGCTTATATGATTCATCATTTATGTACAATTTTAAAGAATTTTATATGATTCATTATTTATTTGCAATTTCATACAGTTGTATATGATTCAGTTATGTACAATTTCATTTTTATTTTTGTTTCTTTTGAAATGGTTAGTGATTTCTATTTTTCAGGTTTTCAAATTTCTGTTTCGCCAAATTTCCACATTCTCTCATTTCCACATTTCCTAATTCCCACATTCCTCAATTTCCATATTCCTCAATTCCCACATTCCTCAAATCCCGCATTCCTCAATTCCCACATTCCCCAATTTCCATACTTCCCAATTCCCACATTCCCCAATTCCCACATTTCCCAATTCCCACATTCCCCAATTCCCACATTTCCCAATTCCCACATTTCCCAATTCCCACATTCCCCAATTCCCACATTTCCCAATTCCCACATTCCCCAAATCCCATATTTCCCAATTCCCACATCCCCAAATTCTCACATACTCCAATTCCCATATTCCCCAATTCCCATATTTCCCAAATCCCACATTTCCCAATTCCCACATTCCCCAAATCCCATATTTCCCAATTCCCATATTCCCAAATTCCCACATCCCCAAATTCTCACATACTCCAATTCCCACATCCCCAAATTCTCACATACTCCAATTCCCACATCCCCAAATTCTCACATACTCCAATTCCCACATCCCCAAATTCTCACATCTCCAAATTCTCACATCCCCAAATTCCCACACCCCCGAATTCCCACACCCCCAAATTCCTACATCCCAAAATTCCTATATCCCCAAATTCCCACATCCCTAAATTCACCGATACTGACACTTCCCTAAAAAATAATTAACAACATTCAAATATTCCCTCAAGTTTGCTTTCTAAATTTTCTCCCTCAATCAAAGTCAAATCAAGTAAGTGCTCTAAGTCAAAGTGCCAAGTTAAATTGTCATTTTCACTAAAACTGAAAAACATCGTGTACGACGCGCACTTAACATCGCAACATCCGTAGGGTGTGTTCCCCGCAAAATGGTTCATAAAATTGCGCATTAACGTAAAAGATCGCCGATCAAGTAGCAAAAGACTCTGAAAAACTCGTTTGAATAGTTACATGAGCACGGAATACATTTCTTCCGCGTCGTTTAACTATTCCGACGTATCGGAAATGAGCAGTTTCGTTGGCACCACTTACTTCATCATGCGGAACATAAAAACGGACACTCTCACGCGAGTTAGAGCATCGTTCGAACGTGGTAGTTTGCCGATAAACAATTTCCATTGGATATTAATCGTCCACGAAGGGCAACATTGTGCTCGCAACGAGGCCCACGGAAGCTTGCCAACCGGGAATACTGTAATTTTCTTCGCTCCGTTCATTCGGATCTGATTATCGTGTAACTCAGCAAAGTCGCGTACCGCGAATATAAATGGGTTCCTTGGCCGGATCGAAATCGGTGGTCAAAGCTTCGAAATCACTGATATTTTCAGTGAAACCCGTATGGAGGATACCGGGAAACGCTGCTAATTCTTGGAACACAATTTTTTGGTAAATTTGGTTACTGCAGGTTTCAGATATGGTTGTCGTGAATTAAACTAATTGGGGTGAATTTTGAGACTAATTTTATGCGGTTCGGATGGTCTTCAAGTTTCGAGGACCACAGGTACATTTGGAGGTTAAGTACAAAGTTTCGGATTTATTAGAATGTTTTTTGTAGCATGGACATAGTTATTTATGCTTTTTGTAACATCAAAATAGTCAAGATAAAATGTCTGTTGTTAAACAGCAATTTTATGTATATATACTTTTAACGTATTTTTAATTTTTTCATTTTTAAACGTTGATAAATATGTATATGTTCTGAATGCAATTTTGAGTCATAAAATTGTATGAAAATTATTGAAATTATTTTTTGATGTCACCTGCTAAATACATCTAGTTTAATCAAAAGGATTATACAATAAATATATTTCGTTATATTGTTCTTATTGAAAAGAATGAAACTATGCTATAATAATATTCAATTTATTGCATTTCAGTAACTAAAGAATTAAGAGATTAATTATTTTTATGAGAGATATGAACTATCACATATATCGAGTCGTGTTTTATTCAACTTTGCTAGTTTGAAAAAATTTAATAAATTATTAAACGTAACAACGTGACATAACCTAAAAGTGACATTCGTATCTCACATATTCTAACAATGACTCATTGATTTAATATTTTGTCGTCAACAGAATGTACTTTAACACAAGTTCAAAACAATGAATTAACAAATAAGACTATTAACAAATAGTCAGAACGATTTATTTTATCAAACTTCCGTTCTCCGTCTGACTATATACGCTCTGTTCTACTTGCGCCGCGCGTTCTCGTTCAAACATTTAACCAAAAATCGCTAAAATAAAATATCTCATTAAAAAGTACAACTAAACAGTACACCAAAATAAAAAACAGCAAATTATCATTCAAAAAAATAATTAACTCGCAGAAACAAATTTGTAAAGTGTAGGTAGGAATTCCTCCGCAAAAAACATGGCATGATAATTTTAAAAAAAGATAGCACGATCATCTATCTCGGAATTACAAGCTCGGGTATATAATTTGTTGCTGATATACATAATGGCTGCAATTGCATCGACGGGTAGATTGCAGTGATCTTCAAGAAACAGTGTAGTAAAGATTTTTGTTGAAACAATAAAAACCTATCATTAAATCTCGTTGATAGGGAACAACGAAAGCTTGATGAATAAGAACAATCGCTTTAGACGGCAGGAAGTTCGAAGACAGGAATTAAACGAAGTTCGTAGGAAAAATGTTGAAGTCGCGAGCGAAAAAAAAGTAGACGCAACACAGGCAAAGTTAACCGCTTTCTTGCTCGCCTGTTCTCATTAAAATCTCTTTACTTAATCATTATCACGGAACGCTTCCTGCTTGATGCGTCGACAAAAAGCTGACACTTTTTAAAAAACGTTCTATCATTTCTGATTTATGTCGCTTTGGGTCTGCGACATTATTTTAGAGGAAATTTATGGGGCGTATTAGTACGTTGTCAGCGAGATATTGAGGATATGACAAGTTTGGTAAGTTCAAGTTTTGCACCGTTAGGTGCCGCGGAATGTTGCTAGTGACGTGAAATATGTGATGCTGTTTTGTGCATGTGGTAATGTATGGTTCGCGAAACGCGTCATTTATCAGGGACCAGAAATTGTCAAAAATGATGAGGTACGAAATGTTTTGGTGTAGTGTGAAGTGATGGGGGAATTAAGTGTAAATGGAGCGACATGTTGATTTGAGAATTTGAGGATTTGGGAATTTAGGGGGTGAGAATTTGGGGATTTGAGAAGGTGGAAATTTGAGAGGGTGGAAATTTGAGAAGGTGGAAATTTGAGAAGGTGGAAATTTGAGAAGGTGGAAATTTGAGAAGGTAGAAATTTGAGAAGGTGGAAATTTGAGATGGTGGAAATTTGAGAAGGTGGAAATTTAAGAAGTTGGAAATTTGAGAAGGTGGAAATTTGAGGTGGAAATTTGAGAAGGTGGAAATTTGAGAAGGTGGAAATTTGAGAGGGTAGAAATTTGAGAAGGTGGAAATTTGAGAAGTTGGAAATTTGAGAAGGTGGAAATTTGAGAAGGTGGAAATTTGAGAAGTTGGAAATTTGAGAAGGTGGAAATTTGAGAAAGTGGAAATTTGAGAAGGTGGAAATTTGAGAAGGTGGAAATTTGAGAAGTTGGAAATTTAAGAAGGTGGAAATTTGAGAAGGTGGAATTTGAGAAGGTGGAAATTTAAGAAGGTGGAAATTTGAGAAGTTGGAAATTTGAGAAGGTGGAAATTTGAGGAGGTGGAAATTTGAGAAGGTGGAAATTTGAGAAGTTGGAAATTCGAGAAGGTGGAAATTTGAGAAGGTGGAAATTTGAGAAGTTGGAAATTCGAGAAGGTGGAAATTTGAGAAGGTAGTAATTTGAGAAGGTGAAAATTTGAGAAGTAGGAAATTTGAGAAAAAATATAATAATTTAAAAATATTATATTTAAGAAAAATATAATATCAGTCTACAACAAAGTGCCTCATCAATCACGATCAGATCGTAATAAAATAATTTCAGTAATAATGACCAGATTGTTGATAATTTTTCTTCATTTCCCACGAAGCAGTAAACGACGTCCGCTCGTAAACACCTTCGTCAACTTAGTTATTAACTTCCTGCAGGTTTCATTAAGTTTGTACGCCATCCCTGTTGCAAGATCGATGCTCCGGCTCTGCTGAAAATTAACAAACTCGACGCGTATTCGTTCATGACACGGAAGTTTGAATTCGAAACGGATGGAGGACCGAATGTTAATTACAGTCCTCGCAAACAGCAAGGTAAAATGAAACTTTTGATGTTTAATTTCACGTCGTGCTGTCGCGTCCGATTAAGATCATTCTTTTTCTTTCGGATTTACTCCACACGTCGTTTCACGTAACGAAATTTTTTTTATTAATTTTATTAAGGTAGTCAGAGGTTAGGATTTTGGAGGGAAATTTACTTCCTGGAGGTCGCTGATGATTTTAATTTTTAAATTTGATATATTTAATTTTATTTGAAATTGTGTGGAGATTTTAGTAAAAATTATTATATATAATGTTACTAATATTGATTGATAACTGTATTTTCATATAAATTTAACTCAGTAACTTTCGAGGTATTTAAAATTATTTAAACATAACCTTACTAATTCTACAGAAGGTGCTATATGAATATACTTATAATAATTTCAAATATTAAATAAAATAAATAAATTAGTCAATTCAAAACAATAACTAGAACAATATAGATAACATTTTTAATCACATATTTACAAAATGTTTGCAATATGTTTAAAGAAAATACGATTCAGTGCCCAAGCGTCGTAATAGCGCGACGACCACAGTAAAATGGCGGCCACAAAAATGGAATCACGATTAATCCTCTATCGCGCCCGTCGTTTTAGAGCAGCCTCCATTCACCGTCGATTTAATTAACGAAATTCCATCGTCGGATCTTGGCAACCACGAATTTCAATCTCGATCCGAAAGCCGAACACCTGGGTTCAACAATCTCCGGATAGACTTCGCGGGGAGAATTCACAATTAATGGATTTCACGGCTGTCAGACGATCCGTTCGCGACGACACAGTCCGTGCTCTCTGTCCTCTGCCTTGCAAAAAAATGCCCGATGAAGAACGCTACTGAATGATAAAACAAAAAAAAAAGGGGGAAGAAAGAAAATATAAAAAGAACCGGAGAAGAGACAGAAAAAAGAGGAGGCAAAAAAAGGACAACTATTCTGGCAAGAATAGCATTCTGACGACGCCGGTGGCCATGTTCCTCGGCCGTTGGTGATCGATGTAGCTCGTGCGAGGAGAGAAAATAAAGGCGGATCGAACCTCGTCGAATCGATCGATAGTGAACAACAACCCCCGTTCGGTAGAAAAAAAAAAACTGATGTTTCTAGAAACTGGAGTCTGCATTCTTCGTCGCGTTGACTTGCTAGGAATCTGGCACTCTAACCGGATAGAAGAAATCGATGACACTGGGACTACGGCGAATCGGGGATCATGATCGGAGATTTCGTTTGGACGTTTGGGTAAAATTGAGTCTCGTTATATGAATACAGTCGGTGCCATCAATATAATCAATATCATCAATGTCATCAATATAATCAATATTATCAATGTCATCAATATAATGAATATCATCAATGTCATTAATATAATCAATATTATCAATGTCATCAATAAAATCAATATCATCAATGTCATTCATATCATCAATATTATCAATGTCATCAATATAATGAATATCATCCATGTCATCAATGTAATCAATATTATAAATGTCATCAATATAATCAATATTATCAATGTCTTCAATATAATCAATATCATCAATGTCATTAATATAATCAATATTATCAATGTCATCAATATAATGAATATCATCCATGTCGTCAATGTAATCAATATTATAAATGTCAACAATATAATCAATATTATCAATGTCATTAATAACATCAATATTATCAATGTTATTAATATAATCAATATCACCAATGTCGTTAATGTCATCAATATTATCAATGTCATCAATATAATGAATATCATCCATGTCATCAATGTAATCAATATTATAAATGTCATCAATATAATCAATATTATCAATGTCATCAATATAAGCAATATTATAAATGTCATCAATATAATCAATATTATCAATGTCATCAATATAAGCAATATCATCAATGTCATTAATATAATCAATATTATCAATGTCATCAATATAATGAATATCATCCACGTCATCAATGTAATCAATATTATAAATGTCAACAATATAATCAATATTATCAATGTCATTAATAACATCAATATTATCAATGTTATTAATATAATCGATATCATCAATGTCATTAATATAATCAATATTATCAATGTCATCAATATAATCAATATCATCAATGTCATCAATATAATCAATATCATCAATGTCATTAATATAATCAATATTATAAATGTCATCAATATAATCAATATTATCAATGTCATCAATATAATCAATATCACCAATGTCATTAATATAATCAATATCATCAATGTCATTAATATCATCAACATCATCAATACTGTCGACTTCAACCTAACAAACTCATCTCCGAAATAAAATAACAGAACATCGAAGCATCCATAGCTGAATAACCATCACCCCCATACCGCAACATCTCCATAGTTTCCTCCCCATAGAGTTAGACCACTAAGAGCATCCGTCTATTTTCTCCATCGTCGCACGGCCGTTTCCGTCCCTCGTAAGCGAGATCGATCGTGATTAATCGATCGCTCATCCACGTGCCGTGTTTCCTCTCGGAATGCGAGGAGAAGATACCAGGCACCATTGACTCCGGAACGATGACAAATCACGAAAGTCGATTTGCAAGACGCTCGTCGCCGATTTGTTCCCTCTGCCCGTGTCGTGGAACAATAACCTGTCGCCGATCACAGAATCGATCTATAACTCATCGAACGATTTACTTTGACCTCTTGTTTCTCGGGTCGGAGGAGAACCCATCGTCGCAGACGCATTATGCACGTAATTGCCGTTCACGATGCGATAAATCTGCGCGAAAACGATGTCGTCTAAAATGATGGATAGGAAAAGAAAAATTGAGAGTGTTAGGTATGTACAATTTAGATATCTTTATATGTGATGCATTAATAATAATGCATTGTTCAAATGTTTATTATGAAAAACTTAAAAATTGATAAAGAATAATAATATTTATAAACAAGAAAAATTAAAGAAGACAAACTTAAAGTTGACTTCAGTGGGATACTTTTTAAAAATGTACTTTTTCAGGGGACGCAAGATATGTACAATAAAATACACAAGACAATTCTGAGCATATTAGATGCTTTGGAGAAAATCATTTACGATTTATAATTATTACAGTCTGTAAAAGGTAATTGTTCAGGGATGTTCAATATACCAAAAAGAATGATCACTTTCATTAAAAAAAAATACATTACAGTTCTATCAATAATAAAAAAAAAATACACTGCCAACATTTTCATTTAATCTTGTTAAAGTTATAAGTTTTTAATTGTTCAGGGATGTTCAATATACCAAAAAGAATGATCACTTTCATTAAAAAAAATATATGTAAAATACATTACAGTTCTATCAATAATAAAAAAAAAATACACTGCCAACATTTTCATTTAATTTTGTCAAAGTTATAAATTTTTAATTGTTCAGGGATGCTCAATATACCAAAAAGAGTGATCACTTTCATTAAAAAAAAATATATGTAAAATACATTGCAATTCTATCAATAATATTAAGAAAATGTACTGCCATCATTTTCATTTAATTTTGTCAAAGTTATACATTTTTATACTGAATAGTAATATTTTATTTAACAAGACGTCTATACATGTCGAGCATACTCAACCTAACCTATAAATTCAGCAAGCGCGTCACGCAGAGTAAAGAATTTATTAAAATAATATTAAAATAGGTGAAAAATGTTATTATATTAGAGACATTTTTATGCAGTCCGTAAAATTAATCTGGATCCTGCAAAGATTAGCGTTTGTTCAAAACGTGACGAGTCCTAAGGGGTTAGATTCGTGTCTTCGCGATCTTCGTCATCGGAAACTTTCGTCGCTGGTTCGGTAAACGAGCAACGTTAACGAGCCGTCAAAGGAACGGTTATCCGACTATAATTAACGTGTTTTTTGCAGGAATCGCCGCGGGCGAACAACGCCGTACGAGGCTGATTAGGCAAGCGAGCAAAGAAGGCTAATTAAAGGTTCGCTTGCGATGCCGTTAGCCCTGGCTCCTTTATTAACCCTTTCGGTGATTAACACGCTCTCCTCGGGAACACTTTGGAGTCGGATTTCACCGGGCTTCTGTGTTTTTCCGGGGTGAATTTGCCTCTTTGTCTTTTTTACGCCTCCTCAAGGCTGATTTCACAGACTGATAATCGGGCCTCTGACGGACGCTATCGGTCTTCTTGCGTGCTACTCTGACGAGCCTGATAGAACGGCTAATGGCCATGGTAATTGGGTTGTGCCGGTTTCCGGGTTTCGTGAAACGGGTTAACGGATCTTTTAGTGGACCTTTGTGGACGGGTGGAAATTTTACGAAGGTTATTAACGTATGAAAGCAGGGATGGTCTTAAATTGCGAATTGCCAGTTTCAGGTTATGTTTTTACAATTTCGGTAGCGGCAATAAGGTTTTGAGATGATTATTACAATTATAGTATAAGATTTCCGAAGCCTAATATTCTCATGTGCCGATATTTCAAAATCTTAAAGTGCAGAAGTCTCACAATCCTAAAATCTCAAGGTCCCAAAATTCTGACATCTTAAAGTCTTAACCCTTTGCGTTCGAGAGGTGACTCACAGTCACCATTATATTTGATACAATAATTTTAAATAAGCATTTTTTAACTGACACGTGTGATGTATAAACATAGTGAAACAAACAATAGAGAAAATTATTAGTAAAGAAATAATAACTTCAAGAAAATTCATTTAACTTTTTAACTAAGTTTTAAAGTTGCTGTTTGTAAATAGTCAAATTACCTTCGAGTGCAAAGGGTTAAAATCTTAAAATCCCAAATACCCAGAATTAACATTGAAGTCCTAAAATCTCAAGGGCTTACAATCTCAAACTTCCGACATCTCAAAGTCCTAAAATGTCAAAGTCCCAAAATCCGAAAATTATCCTTGAATTTATAAAATCTCAAGGACTTACAATCCCAAACTTCCGACATCTCAAAGTCCTAAAATATCAAAGTTCCAAAATCTCAAAATTATCCTTGAATTTATAAAATCTCAAGGACTTACAATCCCAAACTTCCGACATCTCAAAGTCTTAAAATCTCAAAGTCCCAAAATCCGAAAATTATCCTTGAATTTCTAAAATCTCAAGGACTTACAATCCCAAACTTCCGACATCTCAAAGTCCTAAAATCTCAAAGTCCTAAAATCCGAAAATTATCCTTGAATTTCTAAAATCTCAAGGACTTACAATCCCAAACTTCCGACGTCTCAAAGTCCCAAGCCCGAAGGTCCTAAAATCTCAAGGTCCTAAAATTCTAAAATTCTAAAACTTTAAAGTCCTAAAATCCCAAACTTCTGACACTTCAAAGTTCTGAAGCCCTAAGGTCCCAAAATCCTAAAATTCCAAAACCTTATAGTCCTAAAATCTCAAGGATCTAAATTCCCAAAATTCTGACACCTCAAAGTCCCAAAATATCAACGTCCCAAAATCCCAAAATTCCAAAACTTTAAAGTCCTAAAATCTCAAAGACCTAAACTCCAAAAATTCTGACACCTCGAAGTCCCAAAATTCAGAAATTCCAAAACCTTAAAGTCGTAAACTCTCAAGAACTGAAAATCCCAAAATTCTGACACCTCAAAGTTTCAAAATCTCAAAGTACCAAAAACCTCAAAATTAATCTTGAAGTCCCAAAATCCCAAAGTCCCACAATCCCAAAATTCCGATCTCCCCAAATCCCAATATCCTAAACTCCCTAATTCCCAATTCCCTAATTCCAAATTTCCAAACTCCCCAAATTCCCCAGATCCCCACCGTAAATTTCGAACTCCAATCCGAAACAAATATCGAAAGTATCCGAAACATTAAAAAATTCCGTTCCCCTCGTTCCAATCGCGATCACCGCGTTCCCATCGAGCCGGATAATTAAAAACAAAAAGTTGATTTTCCCAATGAAATTCCCCACCGCGAATTCCTTTTCCCATGCGAAAGCTCATCATTTACGCTTCCACGTACGATATCAATACATTGCGTCGGTTAATTACCGTGATAAAATGGTCGTAGCTAATAGGCCGATTGATTAACGTCTTCCCGAGTTCCGCGAGGTTAATTAATGTTATTGGTGAATAATTGAGCCAGAGTAAAATGCGAAGTATTTCTGGGATAATTTTTTTTTTTTTTTTTAATTGCGTTTGTTTTTTAATGGCAAGATATGGCAGTGTCGGCCGTGATTAGAAGATGCATTGCTTCTTTCCTCGCACAACGTATCGATATCATCTTGGATCTTGATAAGGTTCGCTTGCAAGTCGGAAGTTGCAGCTTGTCGGCGAAGGAAAAAGTCTCGAGGGAATTTCGAGTAATCTTCCTGATCACGGAAGCGGAAAATATTTAATCGGTGGAAGCCGTGGAATAATTTCAAATTAAATGTTGTGTCAATGCTGGTTATCTTGCTTTGCTAACGGAAAACTTACTTGTAATTGGATACTCTACTTACTGCTCTTACCTACTCTAATTTATCTCGGTCTAATCTACTGTTTCGTGTAAACGAAATTATTGCTTTTATCGAACCTTTGGTGCTTGAAGGTACTTTTGTCTAATAGAAACTTTTAATATTTTTTTTCAAAATTATCAAATTATTTTTTATTAGTAGTGGAGCTACCAAAATGGCCGCCTTCAGGTTTCACAATTTTTATTTTACACAACTGACTCAAACTTTTTATTACAAAATTGTGCTTCTGTCATTAGAAGAATAGCTGTACATATTAACCCTGCAATATTTATTTGTTTTTCCATCTTCTTTTTATTTTAAGTATAAAATGTGCAGGTACAGGTAGCTCAAGTACTATGTGGTACTTATGACATTACCTCAAGAGTTACACTACTATAAATATCTGCAAGAAAATATATTTTTGTCACATTGAATGATGCTTATATTTTTACAAGTTCAGAGTTGAGCTCGTACTTTAAGAATTAAATTAGTGTGCCGTATAATTTCATACAAGTTTGATGAAATACATTTCGCATCCAAATTACAAGGTCGTTCAACCTAGTCGTTTAAGCAAGCTGAATCTTTTTTAAACGAATAAAAATTTTGTAGCTTGAATTGAATTTACAAAGACGAAGAGGTGTCTTTGAACGAGTTTTCCCACATCTTCCCTCGCGTTCTCTGGAAAGTAGGATTGTCGCGGCTGGAGTAGGTCTTTAATTACGGCGGAGAGGCATTAAACTAAACGCGTGCTTGCGTTAATCTATGCACACCACGGTAGTACTCCACGTCCCGTTATTGGCTGTCTGGCAAACGAGTAAACATCTTCGCCGGGTGCAACACGCGCGATTCCTTCAAGATTTATCGATCATCGTCCAACTAACTCTATTCGCGGTGGCACGGTAGCTTGCGGGTCGAGTTACTTTCGCAATCGAATGTAACGTACACTTCGAACTTCGCTGCTTTGCAATTTCGCTAACTTCGAATTTAGGAGCCATCGAAGTTTTTCTGTTTACGAACTTTCGGAGATTTGATATTTAGGAGCTTTGGGAGCTTTGATATTTGACAAGTTTAAGAGCTTTGATATTTGACAAGTTTAGAAGCTTTGATGTTTGGCAACTTTAGGTGCTTTAAAAACTTGCAATTTTAAGAGCAGTAAAAGCTTTCGAACGTGGAGTATTTGGAGCTTATAAATTTTGGAGGTTTGCAAGCTCTGATATTTGACAAGTTTAGGAGCTTTAAAATTTGACAAGTTAGGAGCTTTGGAAGCTTGCAAATTTACCAGTAGTAAGAGCTTTGGAATGTGGAGGATTTGGAAGCTTTCCAATTTAGGAGCTTCGGCAGCTTTCGGATTTGGACAATTTGGGACAAACTAAATTTTGGAGGGTCGGAGCTTTGAAGTTTGGTAGGTTTTGGAGCTTTTAGAGCTTTCAGGACTTCAGGAGCTTTCAGAGCTTATGGAGCTTTAGAAGCTTGAGGAGTCTTTGGAGCCTGAGGAGCTTGAGGAGCTTGAGGAGCCTTTGGAGCTTGTGGAACTTGAGGAGCCTTTGGACCTTGAGAAGCTTGAGGAGCCTTTGGAGCTTGTGGAAATTGAGGAGCCTTTGGAGCTTGAAGAGCTTGAGGAGCCTTTGGAGCTTGAGGAGCTTGAGGAGCTCAAGGAGCCTTTGGAGCTTGTGCAGCTTTGAAAGTTTTCAGAGCCTTTGGAGCTTGAGGAGCTTTGGAAGCTTGAGGATCCTTTGGAACTTGTGGAGCTTGAGGATTCTTTGGAACTTGTGGAACTTGAGGAGCCTTTGGAGCTTGTGGAGCTTTGGAAGCTTTAGGAGCCTTTGGAGCTTATGGAGCTTGAGTAACCTTTGGAGCCTATAGAACTTGTGGAACTTTGAAAGCTTTCAGAGCCTTTGAAGCGTGAGGAGCTTTGGAAGCTTGAGGATTCTTTGGAACTTGTGGAGTTTGAGGAGCCTTTGGAGCTTGAGGAGCTTTGGAAGCTGTAATAGCTTTCGAAGTTGCATGAGCATTGTGAGCTTTGAAATTTAGGAACTCCAGAATCTCTGACAGCTTTAAAATTTGCAAACATTGACAGCTTTTGTATCTACATATTTTACAATCTAAAAATCTAAGGAACTTTGTGAGCTTTGAAATTCATAACCTTTGTAAGCTTTCAAATCTAGCACCATTAAGTGCTTTTGCAAGTCCAAAATAAAAAATTACAGACCTCCACAACAGACCTCATCGATTGACCCAAAACCTTTCTCGAGTACGCACTGAAATTTTTGATGAGAACGTTTTGCGAATGATGTACCAATTAAATTTCATCGATTGTCAACCAATTCACAAATTCTTTTTTTCCCTCGATAATACCCATCGAAGTCAGTCGAATCGTATGATGCTAATCCGACCGCTTGTCACCGACTGGCCGACTCTCGATAATAAGAGGGTCGGGTTGAATCGAAACGACAGATAATTAAACGGTCGCCGTGACCGATAATGAAATATTAATTTCTGTCGAGCGTTGTCGCGTTTCTTAGAAAACGGACAAGCTGGAAAACAGGCGTTAGACATTTTTCATCCGTTGAGTCATCTCGCTTAGCATAGAAATTAACGCATTATATAAATGGGTGAACATAATCAGAGACGCTGCGATGAACGGACAGAGGACAGATAACGAGAGGCAGAGATTGTTCAAGCGACTGGAGAAAACTTATTTGCTTGATAATCTTGTCGCTCGAAAGACAAACGTTTTTAACGCGTCGGCGATACGTTTGTCAAACAAATAACGATCGTGCATTTGTGGAATCTTAATTTTCTTTTGATTTACTGAACGTTTATTGTTCGAACACCACTGAAAATCTTCGATAGAAAGAGTTGGTAATAAAATTCTGATGTATCTTGTTCACTTTAATATTTTACTAGAATAACTCTTGTCGGCTATAAAATAAATGTCGCGTAACAATGTACGCTTCATCGAACGTCCACGTTTACAGTCAGTTTTGAAATATTTTTTAATGAAAAAAATAACGAGAAAGTTCACTGTCCTTGAGTTACAGGACATTCCTGAGTGAGTTTAGAACAAATAATTATCGAACTTCGAGACGGCTGTAAACATGTTAATCGTGCGGCCTTTAAAAAGAAAAGTACTAATGTCAGAGTTCAGGAAATAGGATGATCTAAACGGCGTACGATTATGGGTCATAGAATTCATCTTTCTATTTTCTCCAAGGACAATGGCTATAAAAAGAGAAGAGGATTCGAGGATTTCGAAAGTTGCGATACAGTAGCCACAAAATGAATCTTTATTTAACGCTCCGCGAATCAGGCGATTTCTTTCGCTTCACGGTGTGTTTCTAAGGCTGAAAAGGAATTTGGATGCTTGTAATGTTAGATGTCCGAGGTGTTTCGCTGTTATTAATCGTACGATTATTGCAACACCCTTTCTAATTAACGTTAAACGGGGCTACCGACGTTTCATTGTTAATTTAATTTTCCTCGATATTGCCACCGCTTTTATTACCATTGTAACCATTAATGACTTTACTATTCCTATTACCGCTTCTATCGCCACCATAAATATTACTATCTTCAATGTACATCTAACTGTTCGATTATTTCCATTGTGTCTCTATCTGTTGCTACATAATGCTACTGTCTTCTACTATAATTAACTCTCGCTTTATTCTGTTCGCGGATAAAGGAATACTCTTTATAATAGATAATGTACAATGAACGTTAATTGTTGCATTCAAGCTGGGGAAATATTAATTGTTCTATCGTGTCGGGATTTATAGTTAAATATTCAGTCACGTACGTTATTGCTATTTTTCAAATTGATTTGAAGTTTCAATGCAAAGTGCAAAATCGAGGATGAGGTTTAGTTCAATTAAAGTTAATTCTAATTTAATTTCTATTTGATTTCAATTCGATTTCAATTCGATTTCAATTCGATTTTAATTGGATTTCAATTCGATTTTAATTGGATTTCAATTCGATTTCAATTCGATTTCAATTCAATTTCAATCGGTTTTAAATTCAATTCCAATTCATTCCAACTCAATTCTAGTTCAGCTTTAATGCAATTCCAATTCAATACTAATTCAATTCTAATTCAATTCTAATTCAATTCCAATTCAATTCCAATTCAATTCCAATTCAATTCCAATTCAATTCCAATTCAATTCCAATTCAATTCCAATTCAATTCCAATTCAATTTCAATTCAATTCCAATTCAATTCTAATTCAATTTTAATTCAATTCCAATTCAATTCCAATTCAATTCCAATTCAATTCCAATTAAATTTCAATTAAATTCCGATTCAATTCTAATTCAATTCCAGTTCAATTTAAATTCAAGTTCAATTCACGTCCAATTCAAGCCTAAATCATGTCAAGCTCAAGTTCAAGTTAGATTTAAATTGAATTTCAAGTCCAATTTAAGTCAAGTTTATGTTCAAGTGAAATTTAAGCCCAATTTACGTCAAGTTTAGGTTCAAATTAAATTCAAGTCCAATTCCAGTCAAATTCATATCAAATTCAAGTAAAATTCATGTTCAAGTTCAAGTTCAATTCAAGTCCAATTCAAGTCCAATTTAAGTCAAGTCCAAGTTCAAGTTAAATTCGAATCCCATTGAAGTCAAGTTCAAATTCATGTTCGAGTTCAAGTTCAAGTACAAGTTGAAGTACAAGTTCAAGTACAAGTTCAAGTACAAGTTCAAGTACAAATTCAAGTACAAGTTCAAGTACAAGTTGAAGTACAAGTTGAAGTACAAGTTCAAGTTCAAGTTCAAGTTGAAGTACAAGTTAAATTCAAGTCCCATTGAAGTCAAATTCATTTTCAAGTTCAAGTTCAAGTTCAAGTATAAATTCAACTTCATTTCGATTCAATTTCATTTTTAAACGAGATCTTTAATAGTGTCATTTAATTGCCATTACCAAAATTGAACATTTATCTGTTCACAATCAGCATATTCAGATTCAGTATTCTCCGTTCAGATTCCTTCAGCACGAACAAGATTAATTAACTAAAAAATATTCCAAATACGACGACCATGAGTCATCTTCCCAAAGGGTCACCCATATACGACCGACAAAATGGCGGCAATCAACATGTCGAAAGAGCATCTGACCATTGTACAACTCCAAAAATGATTTCGCAAAATTTATTTAGACTTCCGGGGACTCGAATCGGATCGATAGATCGTTAGACGTTCGGCAGGCACGAGGACGCGAAGACACCTCAAGGCTTCGTGTTCCCAAGCGTGGATGATAATCATCGTCCATGTAGAATGACGTCACGTACGGTGGCCTCGACGATTCCGACGCCTTGTAATTCCGATTTCAATAAAATACCACGGGACGAACGTTAACGTTTTATTGGCTGTCGCGGTTCGTCGATCGTCCAGGCACACAAAGGGAAGAAAATCGTTTTCTCTTCGTTTTTTTTTTTCAAACGAACGTTCAAGGCGAGTCGTTATCGATATCGTAAAATTTTACCACCCTTTCGGGATTGTAACGATGCTTTACGATTGTAAACAGAACGATTCTGTCCCCGTAATTGCGCGTTTAATTAACCGTGATATTAATACATTCCTGGGAATTAATTGTAGAATTAGAAACTGCTTGCGTTTTATGGAAATACGGATTCTATAAACTTCTAGGTTTAATTCTGGTTTTGTAGTTGTAGTTTGCAAAAATGGTAGTTCATCGAATTCTGCAAAGTGGTTGATTTCTTTTGCTGCTTGCTTTAGGTTCGCTAATTGTTTTCTGATAGCTGGAAGTTCTTTGTTCTCCACTTTAATGATCCAGTACATTTACTTTTTACTGTGTTATTGGATCTTAGAGATACACCTTTCTTCAACCTTTTTAACACTGAAATTACCAAACTGGTCTAATGGCTGGACAACGAAATGTTAAGACTTGAAATGAAAGTCTTTCATTCTGACTTTAAAATTTGAGAAGGTGGAAATTTGAGAAGGTGGAAATTTGAGAAGGTGGAAATTTGAGACGGTGGAAATTTGAGAAGGTTGAAATTTGAGAAGGTGGAAAGTCTTTGGGAATTTAGGGAATGAGAATTTGGGGATTTGAGATGGTGGAAATTTGAGAAGGTGGAAATTTGAGAAGGTGGAAATTTGAGAAGGTGGATATTTGAGAAGGTGGAAATTTGAGAAAGTGGAAATTTGAGAAGGTGGAAATTTGAGAAGTTGGAAATTCGAGAAGGTGGAAATTTGAGAAGGTAGTAATTTGAGAAGGTGAAAATTTGAGAAGGTAAAAATTTGAGAAGGTGGAAATCTGAGAAGGTGGAAATTTGAGAAGGTGAAAATTTGAGAAGTTAGAAATTTGAGAAGGTGGAAATTTGAGAAGGTGGAAACTTGAGAAGTTGGAAATTGAAGAAGGTGGAAATTTGAGAAGGTGGAAATTTGAGAAGATGGAAATTTGAGAAGTTGGAAATTTGAGAAGGTGGAAATTTGAGAAGATGGAAATTTGAGAAGGTGGAAATTTGAGAAGGTGGAAATTTGAGAAGGTGGAAACTTGAGAAGTTGGAAATTTGAGAAGGTAGAAATTTGAGAAGTTCGAAATTTGAGAAGGTGGAAATTTGAGAAGTTGGAAATTTGAGAAGGTGGAAATTTGAGAAGGTGGATTCTGTCAATTTTTATCGAGATAACACGTATAGTTATGTTTTATCTATTTTTCTATTTTGATTTCGAATTATTGAATGTAAGTAGCGGCGGTCAGCAGCGACCCTCAGAGTAATAATTTCTGAACTAGATATCTCGCCAAGGATACAATCGATAGAGACCCAATAACGGTGGCCCCAATTAAGACGTCTCCGAGCTGACCAAATAAGATGAAACCTGAATTGAGACGTCGAGTGAAATGAAATTCAATGAAACCAACGCAGCTGTTTGCTCGAGAAATCTGCACTTTTCCGGAATTCCTCGCATTTTCCCTTTTCCAGCCAATACGCCTCGTTACCGATCGAGTGATTAACGAGCGCATGTGCCATCGATTCGTTGGCGTCATTGAATTTAATGAAAAGTTCTGCGCCCACAGGTGTTTTCTCCTAGGGACATTTTTGAGGAATCACCCGAGGCAACTTCCTGGAACGTTCAAGGACGCCGAGGAACCATCGAAATCAACGCGTGGAAACGATTGCGGAATCGACGAAAATCGCCATGTTTACTTGGCCCGCCATTTCCTTAACGCTGACCTCCATTCTGTTTACACATATTTCGATTCCGTATTTTTTAACCGTTACGGAAATAGATTTAATGAGATTCGATGGCCACTACTGGAACTTTATTAACAGCTTTCTCAACATTTCCATTTAATAAGCGATTTAGAATTTGGAGGATGTTTTTGGTTCAGCGTTGAATGAACGGTGACTGTTTGACATTCTGAAATATGTGTTTTGCAGAGTTTAACTTCTAATTAAGTTAAATTAGGATTCAGTATAATTTCATGCTATTTTAAGATGTTTTTCCGCTTAAATTAACAGCCGGAATATTTAACCTCTTCAAGTTATTCTCTTCCTGAAGTAATTTTTAAAGAAATTTCCACTTTCAGTCCATCAGAATACAACTAAACGTAATCTTTTAAATGATAAGTAAGTAGTTGATTAAATGGATCCAGTATTAGAACAAGTTAATACAACTCCTTTTTCTGTCACAGCTTCTTTTAACGTTAAAACCAGTCATTTTAACTGCTTTCAGCTCCCACATAAAATTTTATTACTTCGCTTTTAAAAATGTCTGTCATATTCTGCTGAGATAAAGAGTACATTAGTTGCTTCAGTATTTACTTATTTATATTTGCACTTTATTTTCAATTTAAAAATATGTGTTTAATGTGATGTACATAATTATTGTTTTTGGTCCTAGCTTTAGGGTTGTGTGACTACACAGCTTTTTAAGAGAACGAAACCATAAATGATTGTATTCTGATCATCTTCTCTGATCATTTACTCAGGTCAAGTGATTAGAGAGCATGAATGAAATTCATCATACACGTTCATTATAATTGATGTATTATATAAATAATTGCTGTATTCTGTGCAATTATAACGTTCACTATTTACTGTCCTACCTTTGTGGTCCTTCTTAAGGATATTAGCCTAAAAGATTGAGTCTCAAGCATCTCACCCATCGAGCAACCAAAGAGTACGAAAAAAATTCACTAACACGCGTTCATTATAAAATTAATCTACATATCTTGTGCAAGCAAAATCTCCGTTTACTGCCAAGTCCTCATGGCGTGACTGTCACGTCCTTTTTAAAGTTATAAACTTCAAAGATGACTTCAAACTGCTTTGATGTTGCTCTTATAACTGCTTTGCAATGTCAGCAAACATATCCTCAAGAAATTGAGTCCTAGTCACAAGTGGATGAAAGAAGAAAGGTTCCGAACAGGCATTGGTCGCGCAATTTTGTGCAAGTAGTTGCACGTACCATTTAGCAACCGACTGTAAACGCAATCAGCCCGTAACAAATATACGGCCGGAGCTTATCCGCGCTGTCATAATAATAATCCGGTGGATGCCGCAACCGCGTTCGCGGTCGATTGGCGACGATTATGCGCGATTAAACGGCGGCAATTACGGTCGAGCAGAGCCGAGAGAACAGGGACACGAACGTCCTTGCAAGGATGAGGCCGAACGAGGCTGTTCGTCGGCGAGACCACCGACTATCCTACACGCTGGAACAACGCGGGACTCTAGCGAGGAGAGTCCGTTCGTGTTTTCCAGCTGGACGTTTGTCATCGACGCTGAATGCGATCTGATAAGGATTCTTTCCCCCTTCGACGACGACCACGGAATGCGCCTGGCGGATTCTTTGTCCGGGTGGTTTTTAAGGGGATACGGGCTGCGGGATTTATGCCCGAACGGGGATATTGATGGCCGTGCTATCGCGAGAATTGAGACGGAGATGATCTATCTTTCTTTTCTTTTATTAGTTTCTTTCGTTTCGACGTTTTTAGAATCTTCATTTTTAGCCTACACGTTACAGTTAGGTGACCTTAACTAAGGATGGAGAACCTTAATATGTGGCAAACCTTAACTAAGGATTAAATTACTGAGTACAATCTATACCAAAAATTAAAGAATGCAAAATATAATTTCAATTTATTTCATTTATCTTAATGTTACAGTAATAATTAGGTATGACAGACGCAACTTTGGTGAAAATTATAGGTTATGGGGTTAACTTCTCGTCTTATGACACACAGTACAGTTATGTGACAAACTCAAATCGTATGCACAAGGATGAAATTTTTAGTCCAATACCCATTACCATATGTACAAGCAAAAATTCATTTTTCATTTATCTTAACGTTACAGTAGTAACTAGTTAGCTCTGACAGACGCAACTTCGAAATAAATTATAGGTTACGTGGTTAACTTCTCATCTTATGACGCTCGACATACATTAAACTTACATGACGAACATAAATCGTATTCACACATTTGGTGCAATTTAATAAGACATACAATTTGTATGATAAGAATGCAAATTTTTAATGTTTCTATTATTCTCGCATATCTTAACTGAACCTTCAGTGTGATAGTCAAAATATCACGACTATATTAACATGTTACCACACATCATATCATATGGTCCTCGTTGCATGTAGGTCTAATTTGTTCATACGTGTTCTACAACATATGAAATGTATATCCAAATGAACTTTGACGTACTTCCAAAAGAAGAGTCTTTATCATGTGGTCCTCGTTACATGTAGGTCTAATTTGTTCATACGTGTTCTACAACATATGAAATGTATATCCAAATGAATTTTGACGTACTTCCAAAAGAAGTCTTTATTATCTGGTCCTTGTTGCAAGTAGGTCTAATTTATTCATACGTGTTCTACAACATATGAAATGTATATCCAAATGAATTTTGACGTACTTCCAAAAGAAGAGTCTTTATCATGTGGTCCTCATTACATGTAGGTCTAATTTATTCATGCATGTCCTACAACATATGAAGTGAATATCCAAATGAATTTTGACGTACTTCCAAAAGAAGAGTCTTTATCATGTGGTCCTCATTACATGTAGGTCTAATTTATTCATACATGTCCTACAACATATGAAATGTATATCCAAATGAATTTTGACGTACTTCCAAAAGAAGTCTTTATTATCTGGTCCTCGTTACATGTAGGTCTAATTTGTTCATACATGTCCTACAACATATGAAATGTATATCCAAATAAATTTTGACGTACTTCCAAAAGAAGAGTCTTTATCATGTGGTCTTCGTTGCATGTAGGTCTAATTTGTTCATACATGTCCTACAACATATGAAATGTATATCCAAATAAATTTTGACGTACTTTCAAAAGAAGAGTCTTTGCCATGACAAACTATGACAGCTATACAAACCTAACAGACCCAAATGAAAGCCTAGAGTATTAAAATACAATATTAATTACGTACTTAACCTTCCAAAAAATTGAACAAGAATTCTTCAACCACGATTTGCAGTGTAAAGTAGCGCTATTCCATGCATCGCAAGTAGAAAGACAGGGCTAGTACGATGCTCGGGGTCGATTAGTCGCAGGATGACCACGATCGGGCCCTTTTCCGTTGGAAGGTCGAGGGACGTAGACACGGTTCCGGGTGGACGGCGAGACGAGGCTGACATTTCGGCGAGCGCCGCTGCTAATGAGACTCCTTTATGCTAATCGCTCGCGTGCTGCTACTTCTTCGGCCTCATGAATTTTATCGAGGGACTTCATCATTTTCTTCGTTGGCTTGGAACCGCGATTGAGTCGTCAGAGCGAGCAGAAGGTCCCGGCTCTTTCCGTTACCACGAACCGCACTCTTCTTGCTCCAACACGGGATAACTCGACGCGGGAAAAATCGAATCTTTCGCTTAGGACAGCACGAGCGTTCGCGACGCAGATCGTGAGAAGTGCAGTCGCGAGAACGCAGTTCGATCTGCAGTGTTCACGAACCTTTAGCTCGCGTGCTGGGGATAATTAATCCTGCAATTTGTCCTAAACGTGATTCTCATTTTTTTAAGTCGAGATATTAATGTTCAGATTCTTTCTTGACCTTTGTGTGGACTAAAAATTGCCTTCGCTCTCGAAGAGTTCATCGTAATATTAGAAAAATATATTATTAATAATATTCCTGAATAATGAATATCTCCGAAGGATGGATCAATAACCCGTTTGCCGCAGCTACAAGTTGCAACCTTCCTACCTGGTAATTGTTGAACATCAATGTTAGCAATGCAAAATTTTCTAAAAGTAGCAATCTGGTAAAAATTGAATGGTAATTTATAAAACCCGATGTCCGATTACGAATTTATAAAATTGTAAATTGCAGTATCGCACGGTTATCGCGAGTATATTACATCGATTCGGCGGAATCCGACACCGGCCATTTCGTAGATATCGTAAAATGGCGGTAAGCAGCAGTTTCGTGTTTGCCGAAAGGATATTTTCGCAGCGACCTCGAGTGATTTTCTCGTTCTCTTTGTCGTATTTCACCGCGGTTCAAGAATACTTTCAATTAATTTGTAAAATCTTTTGAACAAGATAGCCGCTTGTTACGCGCACTTTTCAATTACTTCTTCCGTTGGAAATATCTCTTATTGATTCATGGAATTTCTCGGACACAAGGACGCGCGATGATTCGAGAATTTAATACATCGTCCGAAGAATGCTTTCCGTTTATTATCGAATTTGATGTCCAGGGATGAACGTCAGCCGAGGCTGTTACGCCTTTATTCTTCAGCTGTGAGAACATCTTTCACTGATTTATGAGATATTTTGAATACCAGCAGATTTGTCAGGATGCTGGATTACCGCTTGATGGATGTTGCTTTTAATGTAGGCACCCTGGCGATGATGATATTCAACATTCACGCTTTCAATGATACTTTCATTCTCTTCTTTTTTTTGGGGGAAATACCTTGCAGTATATTCCAGGTTCGTGTTTGCCTCGCTCGTGTTATAAATTACAAATTATCGCGATCGCCGTGTCACCCATATTTGGGTGACGCTCGAATTTACGCTCGAATTGTTCGCTTCGTTCAATTTCAATTATTCACCGCTAATTGTGTTAAACAATTTTATGCAGCTAATCTGATTCTCCTCAGAAAAATATATGATCAGGTGTAACTGAATTTTGTTCACATCAAATGTGGCTAAATATTGTTCACATCAAGTCTAGCTAAATATTGTTCACGTCAGATGTAGCTAAATATTGTTCACATCAAATGTAGCTAAATATTGTTCAGATCAAATGTAGCTAAATATTGTTCAGATCAAATGTAGCTAAATATTGTTCAGATCAGATGTAGCTGAATATTGTTCACATCAAGTGCAGCTAAATTCTGTTCAGATCAGATATAACTAAATATTGTTCATATTGGATGCAGCTAAGTTCTGTTCAGATTAGATGCAGCTAAATATTGTTCATATTGGATGCAGCTAAATTCTGTTCAGATTAGATGCAGCTAAATATTGTTCATATTGGATGCAGCTAAATTCTGTTCAGATTAGATGCAGCTAAATATTGTTCATATTAGGTGCAGCTAAATTCTGTTCAGATTAGATGCAGCTAAATATTGTTCATATTAGGTGCAGCTAAATTCTGTTCAGATTAGATATAACTAAATATTGTTCATATTGGATGCAGCTAAATTCTGCTCACATCAGATATAACTAAATATTGTTCATATTGGATGCAGCTAAATTCTGTTCAGCTCAGCTGTAGCTGAATATTGTTCATATTAGGTGCAGCTAAATTCTGTTCAGATTAGATGTCGCTAAATATTGTTCATATTGGATGCAGCTAAACTCTGTTCAGATTAGATGCAGCTAAATATTGTTCATATTAGGTGCAGCTAAATTCTGTTCAGATTAGATGCAGCTAAATATTGTTCATATTAAGTGCAGCTAAGTTCTATTCAAATTAGATGCAGCTAAATATTGCTCATAATTAGGTGCAGTTAAATTCTGTTCATATTGGATGCAGCTAAATTCTGTTCAGATTAGATGTAGCTAAATATTGTTCATATTAGGTGCAGCTAGAAGAACTTGTTTTTTTTTCAATCGATGAAGAGGATACTTCTTGTTATAAATTATGTAAAATTAAATGGGACAAAGGACAAAGGTTGGACCGTTCGGTCGAAGTGAGTAACGTCCCAGCTCGGCGATGAATCAAACAACAGCCTCATCAGGATTACGCCCGCGGGTATTTGCGATTAGTGTCCATTGGACGGCGTGTTAAGGCCACCTTTTCCCATGACGACTCATTGTTACGGTACTCGCGTGACTTTTTCACCCTCGAACATCGCCGTGAACCCGCGTGCATGCGAGCGAGTACGCTGACACGCGGAACGGAAACGGGTTATTCCAGTGGAGCTTTCACGGTGACAAGGGTCAACGTGATGGAATCTCTCTTATCAGATATCGTGTTTTCCTTTCGTCGATATCGCCGGATTTCTGGACTCTTTCGCGCTCCGTCGCTTTCAATTTAATCCGATTTCATCAGTCAAATTTATAAAGATTTGCGACTTTGTTTTTTATGTACTTTCATTAAAAATTGTAACCTTGTTTTTGATGTACTTGGTTGATTTTTGTGATAATATTTTTTGTGCGTGTTTTGTAAGTTGGCAGTTGGATTGATGGAATATGTGATTCGAAAGGCAACTTATGGAACATAAATAATATTATGACTTATCGTAAGATACGTACGTATACACTTTACGTAGAATTACTTTGAACAATATTGTAAATTTCAAGTTTATAAATTTGAGTAGATATAAATTAAGAAATTGTTATCTTAAGTTTCCCCCATTCACGATTTTTCGAATCTCAAGACTTGAAGAAAGCTGAACTAAAAATTTCGCCGGTAAAAAGAGCTCTGAGCCGCCTTAAACAAAATGGCGGCGCAGACCAAAGAGTCACCGCGTTACCTCTTGACAAATTTTCAAATTTTTAATCAACAGAGGAGTACAAACTCTCTACGTCTCATCCGTACTTCTAGAATTTATAGAATAAAAGTAAATCCTAATTAACCATCCCTCAAAACAGTTGAAAGTAATATGAATGCATATAATATTATCGAAGAGAAGGTTCGCACCGTTTCCTCAGTGATTACAATTTTTCCATTGAATATAATAGATAATTCATTTGTCAGTTTATTTCTACCAAAACATGTTTCTGCGCGAGATAACGTTGGGAAAAAGCCGTATCTTCTTCCAAATGGTATAATTATACCGTATAAAAATGTGGATACGTTAGTCCTTTGATCAAAGAGACGGATAAAAGCAATAGAACCAGCAAGCAACGGGTAGCTTTGCTATCTTATAACGCGATATTATAGCGTAATTAACTGCTCTAGAGGAGAGATAAATGGTTATTGTCAAGAAATGCGGTGTAAGATACGATTTTCAAAAATTAATTTTAACGACCTTGTAATATAATACAATTAACTAACCGCGCAATCACAGCTCAGGAAATACCAAACATGGATACTGTAATATTTAAGTGTCTCGATATTCATCAGTTTGTACTAATTAATCGAGTCATTATGTATCATATAAATTATATAAACTCTTACGTTCTGTAAGATTTATTCAAATTTTATAAATTTACTTTTGATGCAGACATAGTCATTCGATATGGATAACAATTCATTTAAGGCAGAGTTCGAGTAAAATTTTTGTCTAACATTTTTTTTCGAAAATTTTGCTAAGCGAATATAAGACAAATTTTTGTAATTTCTTAATTAATTCTAAATATTATAGGAAATGTTGATACATATTGAAGTCATAACTTGTTCTACAGAATTATTTATTAAGTGTTAAAGAACACAAACAATTCTTGATAGAATACCTTATTTTCGCAAAATTTTGCTACTTTTTCTTTTGAATAATTAAACAGAATTTTAACTATTAATTTATTCAAATTTTTAGTAAAAACCTCAACCATGTGAAACATCGAAAAATTTCATTAAAAGTCCTTACAAAAATGAGATAATTCTACAATAAATTGTAAGTACAATTATGGTGTCTGAAGTACAAAAATAAGAGTCCCACGCTATCAGAGAAGATAAAATTGTACGTACACAAAGACAAGATTGTTCGTAGATCTCGCGAACGAGAGAAAATATCGAATAGCCATCGGTAGTGGCGTCGTGATGCATCAGAATTAACCCTTTGAGGCTGGATTCATTAATTTTTCCCGTGGCAGCGATCGTGTCGTGTTTTTATTATCTCGCAGCGACACCCGCATCCACCGTTGGCTGTTCTCTCCCGTTTTGTCCGGCTAATCCCCCTTTTCTTGCTTGCAAGCCGATTCAAGCGGCGAGATTCCCGGCGTACCGCGGCGAGAGCCCATAATGACGCGAGATTTCCGATAATTTAACAATGTTCTCGTTATTGCCGGCGACGCCGACGCCGACGCTCGTGTTCGATTGCCTATCGCGGAAATACCCGCGGAACAGAAGAACAAAATAAGACTGCGTGGGAAGAGGTATTCCCTAGTTGACCCCGATGCGTGCACGGAAGCGGAATCGGTGTTCTATGAGGATTTACTGCCCTCGACGCGTCAAAAATATTCCTGTCGACGTTTAATGTGGATTAAGTCATTTTTGTTTCAGGACAAAATGAAGTCTAATTTTAGGTCTGAATTTATTAGGGATAAATTATGTGTTTTATTAGTAAATGCAATTCTGAAAAATTCACTTCTGCGACTTCATATGTCACTGCATGTGTAACTTCATATGTAAATTCATATGTAACTTCATATGTAACTTCATATGTTACTTCATATGTTACCTCATATGTAACTTCATATGTAAATTCATATGTTACTTCATATGTTACTTCATATGTAACTTCATATGTTACTTCATATGTTACCTCATATGTAACTTCATATGTAACTTCATATGTAACTTCATATGTAACTTCATATGTTACTTCATATGTTCCTTCATATGTAACTTCATATGTAATTTTATATGTAAATTCATATGTAACTGCATGTGTAACTTCATATGTAAATTCACATGTAACTTCATATGTAACTTTATGTGTAAATTCATATATAACTTCATATGTAACTTCATATGCAACTTCATCTGTAACTTCATATGTAACTTCATATGTTACTTCATATGTAACTTCATATGTAACTTCATATATAACTACATATGTTCCTTCATATGTAACTTCATATGTAACTTCATATGTTACTTCATATGTGACTTCATATATAACTTCATATGTAACTTCATATGTTACTTCATATGTTACTTCATATGTGACTTCATATGTAACTTCATATGTCAGTATGATATAATATGGTATATGATATAACCGTAGCGAGTTATAGTGTCTAGTGAGGTTACATTTGCTGAAAGTTGCTATATTAACTTGTAATAAATATACAGAAAATAATGTCACTGAAGTTGGTCCCTCTTTTCCCGCCATTTTTTATCAATGAACTCTACATAGTCAAACTTTCAACATTGCACCAAAAGTGACACACCATTTATTTCCCCATGAGACTCTATTTACACAGCACGCAAATCTACATATGAATGACTCAGAACATAAGATCCAAGATAGTGAAAATAATTAACGACAGATCCCTCCCAGAATTTGCATGAACATCCTTACACCATAAAAATGAAATTCATAACTGTTTCACAGAAGAAACAGCCTATCCTGAGAACTACCATAACTGCAATCCAAACGACAATCATCTTCGAACAATCCAAAATTACAGTCTTGATCGGTGATCAATCACCAGGAGATTGATGGCATCCAACGGATTACACCCGGAATCAAATGAAATTCGTACAGCTCCGCACAGATAAATTGGCATGAATAATCCCCGCGACGACGATTTATTAAGGTTTCGAGCTTACAATGCGCGGCTTTTAGCGTCGACGAAGCGTCGTAATCGCAAAAATATTCGGGTTTGAAACCTTGTTGAAAACGTAGGGTTCGATTTATTTGAGACTGGATTCGGTATCTGGAACTCGTGGATCGATTTTCATCATTGTCCGTGTGCCAGCTTCCAAGAGCCCGGAAATTCCTGGCCATTATGTGTCTGAAATTCCTGCTGGATTCTTCGAGGATTCTTCTCGTGAACAGTCGAGCTTGTTTGGTATCCGTTGAGTTTGAGATCTGCGTAACTCTTCTGCTTTTTTTGCACATCTATGCTTTGTATAGGTCAGACTGTGATGCTCTGTGCATGTGTGGTAGTTTATGAGAAGTTTGTATTGTTTGGTTTAGTATTTGGGTTGCAAAGTGATGAAATAGGGTGACTGTATTGGGGAGTATGGGTTAGGTTATGATTCTTTATTTTTTATTTTCAACTTCTTGATTAGAAATTCGACATGATATTTGTAACGATACCATGTGTCGAAATTTCACATATGAGGAACTTAACGTGTTAAAAGTCCACATGTGGAGACAACGTATAGAAATTTCACGTGTAACGACTCAATGTGTAGAAATTCTACATATGTGATCATAAAACGCATCGAAAGTCTACATATGTGATTCTAAAACGCGCCGGAGTTCTACATATGTGAATATAAAACTCGTCGACATTCCACATATGTAGTTATAAAGCGTACCGAAATTCTACACGTGTGAAAATAAAACACATTGAAATTCTACATATGTTATTTTAAAACGCGCCGAAATTCTACATACGTGGTCATAAAATTCTACATGTGATAATAGTCCTGCAAATCGTACATATGTGACCATAAAATGCACCGAAATTCTACATATGGCGACAGAATGCATCGAAATGTTACACATGTGATAATCAAACGCGCCGTAATTCTGCGCGCAGTGATATCACGCATCGAAATTCTACATATGAGACGGTACAACGCGGCGAAATTCTACGTACAAGACCTCAGAACACGTCGAAATTCCACGCATGACGATACAACGCGTTAAAATTCCACGCATCGCGATACAACTCGTCGAAATTCTACATATGAGACCATATAACGTATCGAAATTCTACATATACGGCCACACAACACGTTGAAATTCTGTGCATACGGAATGACATAACAAATCATGATTTTGATAAGGTTAGGTCAACAATATTTGTTAGTATAATAAGACAGTTAAAAACAGGCCACTGTACATGCACAAATGTATGATACATATACACGTATATATACATGTACATATATGTATGATATATGTACACGTATCATTGTAAAGAAACGAATAAATATTATATAAAATAATGATATAACAAATGTAATATAATTAAGTTAAATAATATGGACAAAACATTCAGATGTACATATGAAATTTTCAGTAGAGAATGTGACACTTCAATATTTCTCATATGTGAAACATGTATGGCTCTCATGATGACATCAGTGAAATATTTGCGAAAGAATACATTTCCAAAATAAACAGTACATTATTGTACACATAATGATTAAATAACGTACTTAAAACATTCGGTATACGTAGAATCCTAGTTCAATCAAAAATATGTCTCCAATATTTCTGACATGTGTAACGTATGGTTCCTATTAAAATGTCATGAGTGAAAAATTAAGGGAGACATTGCCAAAGTAAAAAGCATACAATAAATTAATTACAATATATCTAAAATATTCTCGGACCAGTAGAAATTTTCAATAACTTCTAACAGAAAGAAATTGAAAAAGTGTCCATCTGTCCATGAGACCATACGAGACCGTGTGTGTCCATATGAGACCGTACGTGTATATTTTGGAGAGAGATAACAAGCAAGTATCCACGAGCGAATCCCGTCGCAGGATGAATCTCAATTAAATCGAACGATGCTATTTAGCGAACGTCAGGAGCCTGGTGTTGATCCGTTGATCCTCCGACAGGACCTCCAGGCGCGAAAGGATCGTGCACGCGATCCCTCGCAGCGATCCGCCATAACGCGTTCTTCTCTTCTTTCGCTTCCACGAAAGACAAACATATGTACGTTTTAACGATCCGATAAACGTCGTTCAGATAAACACGGACATTTTTGTCGTTAACACGATACACGGCGAATATATTCGAGCGAAGATGGCTGTGGTGAAACTTTACTGGCAGGCCCATTAGTTCGTCGAATGAATCCTGAATCCTTAAGACGCGAAATCTGGAGATTACGGAAGCTCTAAAACCGTGTCTTGATAGCTAATTTCAGCGATATATTAGAGTAAATGTTGTGGAATATGTATGGGAGATGTTGAAATATTTTATGAAGGCACCGGGAAGCTGCATGTGGAAATCTATTGATTAGCAATTTCAGAGAAATACGAGAATATTGTGGGATCTGCTGAATTTTCGAATATCTGAGATATTGGAGGTTAAGATTTAGACTGGGTATCGATAACCAATTTCTGCCACGATTTGCGACTTCAAACATGGCGTATGTTCTCCAATATTTTATAAGGATTAGAAGACTTAGAATTATGGAGGAGTCAGATAGGTATTTATACTCGAAGGTATATTCAATGTATATTTTTAAAAAGTTACTACTTTAGTCACACTTTAATTTAAATTTTAACTTACGGTCCTTCCAATTTTTACAAAATTGAATTGTTGTCGTTTGACAAAATTTTAACTGCAGTCAGTAAAGTAATTTTATTTGCAACAGCAATTTTATTGCAGCACACTTCACCTACCACAAAATGAAGCTTTATGAAATTTTACAGCAAAGTGTAATTGTTCACAATGTAATAATAGATGCGATCTCGGTATGCTGGATTTTATGAACTTATATATAGAAAGTGGAACACGTAACACTTGATATGACTGTTGGATACGTCCTCCTTGATGATCGAATACATTCTCGTTGACGTGTACACTTGTTCTCCTCGAGGATTAAACGCGTGCTATTGTACTCGTTTTGCATATTACAAATGGTAAACAATGTTACGGCACAGAATACGTTTACTGTCATTTGTACGGTTACTCACTGGCGTAATTGAAGCACATCATCATCCATTACTGTCAACGATCACTAACCTCTGTAGTAAAATGTTCTCTAAAATCTTCCTCTAAACTTGTTACTGTATTATCTCTTATTATATGTTTATTGATTTTCATCTTCACATGGCTAATAGAAATTTTATTGCTCATAAACCGACACCTGACATGACACCTCATATGAATGTTCTTACTATGTTATGTTTATGTCTAAGTAATTGATGTTTTATGCTGTTGTTCACATTAGATGTAGCTAAATGTTGTTCACATTAAGTGTAGCTAAATGTTGTTCACATTAGATGTAGCTAAATTTTGTTCATATGAGGTGTGGATAAATTTTGTTCACATCAGATGTAGCTAAATATTGTTCATATGAGGTGTGGATAAATTTTGTTCACATCAGATGTAGATAAATTTTGCTCACATCAGATGTAGCTAAATATTGTTCACATCAAGTGTAACTAAATGTTACTCACATCAGATGTAGCAAAATTTTGTTCATATGAGGTGTGGATAAATTTTGTTCACATCAGATGTAGCTAAATATTGTTCATATGAGGTGTGAATAAATTTTGTTCACATCAGATGCAGATAAATTTTGCTCACATCAGATGTAGCTAAATATTGTTCACATCAAGTGTAGCTAAATGTTACTCACATCAGATGTAGCTAAATTTTGTTCATATGAGGTGTGGATAAATTTTGATCACATCAGGAGTAGCTAAATATTGTTCACATAAGATATAACTAAATTTCATTCATATGAGATGTACCTAAATTCTATTGAAGTCATTTGTGACTAAATTTTGTTCATATGAGGTGTACCTAAATTCTGTTAAAATCACATGTGACTAAATTTTGTTCATTAAATGTTGTTCACATCAGGTGTGGCTTAAACTCTGTCCATCTCATATGTGGCTAACTTCTATTCACATCAGATGTGATTAAACTTTGCTCACATCAGGTGCTACTTAATCTTGTCCACACTAGATGTGGCTGAAGTTCACGTCAGATGTGACTACCATTCATTAAACGTCAGATGTGACCACCTCTCATCAGATGTCGAAATGACACATCAAGTGAAACTATTTTACATTTCCACAAGAAAGACGTTCCCACATCAAAAATATTTTACCTACATGAATCTTGCAAAGTATAAAAACGCAAAATTATAAATCCACCAACATTGAACACTGTTGTTCAATATTCAAAGCACAATATTCAAACCACCATTAACTATTGAAACCACCATTCAATTCCACGACTAAATAGCCCGAAGACCAATGAAACTCCCGACTTCATTGGCAAAATCACATAACCTCCAAGTCCAGCCGATAAGGAAACCGATTTTTGTATCTAGGAAATAATTTTCGAGGTAAGTACGTTTCATGGGGTTCCGTGATAATTTCTCAGACGTATTACGTTACGCGGAGGCTCTGTAAAGCTCACGACACGATTCGAGTGTACCGTTAAACCGGTGATATCGAAGCTGAGAAAGGATTAAAAGACGCTGCACATTTATCGAATAAGATGAAGTCGAACAGGAAGGGCTGGCTCGGTTATAGACGGTGCATACCGATGTCGATCGAAGCACGTTGCGTGAACTAAAGTCTGTGTGTTACGGGACACAACTGTCCACAACGCCCACGCGACCATGCTTGTTCGCAGCGTTGAATAATGCCGTTACAGCATACGCAGATATTCGGATAAACGACCGGAAGCGGCTTGCTGGCCAAGAGACACGAAATCCCAAGAAGATTGATGCTCTTACACGCGGATCTTTCAGCTCGAGTAGTTCTAAGATTTTCTTATCGCTTTGATACATCTTCGACTAGAAAGACGAATGCAATTCGATGTTTATGTCGGAATATCTTATCTGAGATGATTACGTGTGGTAGTAAGAATTATTGACACGGTCGCTGCCATGGCGGTCTGTAATTAGCGTTATTTTGTTGACGCTTTGACATGGAGGTCAGGTACATACCTATTTCCTTAGATTTCTACATTTCGAGGTTCATAAATACTCAAATGGATGTATCTCAGAAATGTATGTCTTGAATCTCTGATTTCCCACATCCCCAATTTCTCACATGTCCAAATTCCCACATCCTCAAATTCCCACATACTCCAATTCCCACATCCCCAAATTCCCACACACTTCAATTTCCACATCCACAAATTCCCACATATCCCAATTCCCACATATCCCAATTCCTACATATCCCAATTCCCACATATCCCAAATCCCACATATCCCAATTCCCACATATCCCAATTCCCACATATCCCAATTCCTACATATCTCAATTCCCACATATCCCAAATCCCACATATCCCGATTCCCACATATCCCAATTCCCACATATCCCAATTCCCACATATCCCGATTCCCACATATCCCAATTCCCACATATCCCAATTCCCACATCCCCAAATTTCCACGTCCCCAAATTCCCACATCCCCAAATTCCCACATCCCCAAATTCCCACATCCCCAAATTCCCACATCCCCAAATTCCCACATCCCCAAATTCCCACATCCCCAAATTCTCACATCCCCAAATTCCCATGCTCCCAAATTTCCAAATCCCTATATCAAACTCCTACATCCCGAATTGCTACCTCCCGAAGCCCCTACTGCCCTATCCCTACACCCAAACACCCCACTCATAAACCCATCATTTCAAAAGTAACGACGTTCGATAGAAGTGACCAAAGTAGATTTTGAGCGTAATCTAGGAAGAGGTCACGGTCACGCGTGTCCCCGAAGCGGAACGTTGTCGTTGGTCCGCACGATGAGTTCTCGATGTATGTAAGGCGGATGGCACCAATAATGGATGGACAGCAGCGGCTTGTAAATTGTTGGCCGAGCAGCGCCGACTACTCTGCGCTGACACGAGAGACTTCAACGTGGCTCGTTCTTCTTTGCCATTCAACTTCAGCCAGGCCAGAAGAGCGACCAGATCGAAGATAGAGGCGATCTACAACCCAACGGAACAGTAAACACTCGGCTAGACTTGGGATCCTAGCTTCTTTGCCCTCTCAAGCTGCTCCCTCTTTCTTCTTCACCTTTTGCCTATCCCTTTTCTTCGATACGGGATATCGATCGATTAAATCCTGAGCATATTAAACGCACGCGAGCTTCGATTCTATTCTGGGTTAAGTTCAACCGGAGGTCTTTTGTAGAATGTCGAGTTTATTGATGGCACTTCGAGATTTGGTTTCTAGATTTTTTGGGGGAGAGACTCTTTTGGAGAACTATTTTTTGTAGCATCTTGAGATTTTTTTAGGATTTCGAGACTTTTAATAAAATTTCAAGATTTCAACATTTTTTACGGGGCTTCAAGATTTTTTAGGATGTCAAGATTCTTTTATAGGATTTGACGACTTTTGGCAATATTTCAAGGTTCTTTACGGGACTTCAAGATTTCTTGCATGATGTTAAGATTCTTTTATATAGTTTTATTAATTTGACAAGATTTCAAGATTGTTTGCCATCTTTCAAGATTTTTTATAGAATGTCGAGATGTTTTGTAGTATTTTAAGTAGTCTTTTAGAACGTCGAGATTCTTTTAAAAAATTCTGCCAATTTTGACAAAATTTCAAATCTTTCAACAAGACTTCCTTTCTATAAACTGTCAAGATATCTCCACAGGATGTCAAGTCTTCTTACAAGACTTCAAGCTCCCACCGCAAAATGAAAATGAATTGTTTCACATTTTTCATACTTTACCAAACAACGCGTACAAGCTCCTCCAATCCCCAGCACCTAGACAGGAATTTGTAAAACGTACTTAAGCCGTAGCCACCGTGTTTTGCGCGAGTGACAAGTGCGAAAGGGAAGAAGATACGGAAAGAAGGAGAAAAACGGCGGGAGGGAGGAAGATGGCGAAGCGTACGATCGAGCGTAATCGGCCGCGAAGCGACAAGTGGCTGACGACTTTATTTTCAGTCGCGGCGCTGTCGCGATTATTCCGCGAGTAAAAAGCCGACGCGATTATTGTCGAAACACGGCGGGAACATTATTGCGAGCGATTATCCTTCGGGACGCGGTGACAAGTTGTTTTCAACGGAGACTCTTTGTTGCTCCGCGATATTCCACAGCCAATTTTCTTCGCCTCTAAAGGGGATGAATGTTTCTTGTTGCTGTCGTCGTAAAATTACTTACCTTAGTTACCCTTAAGTACATGAAAAATATGTTCTTCTATTAATGTTCATACTTGATGTTCATACTTGATGTTCATATGTGATGTTCATATGTGATGTTCATATGTGATGTTCATACTTGATGTTCATATGTAATGTTCATACTTGATGTTCATACTTGATGTTCATACTTGATGTTCATACTTGATGTTCATACTTGATGTTCATACTTGATGTTCATACTTGATGTTCATACTTGATGTTCATATGTGATGTTCATATGTGATGTTCATACTTGATGTTCATACTTGATGTTCATACTTGATGTTCATACTTGATGTTCATATGTGATGTTCATATGTGATGTTCATATGTGATGTTCATATGTGATGTTCATACTTGATGTTCATATGTAATGTTCATATTTGATGTTCATACTTGATGTTCATACTTGATCTTCATACTTGATGTTCATATGTGATGTTCATATGTGATGTTCATATGTGATGTTCATACTTGATGTTCATATGTAATGTTCATACTTGATGTTCATACTTGATGTTCATACTTGATGTTCATACTTGATGTTCATATGTGATGTTCATATGTGATGTTCATACTTGATGTTCATATGTGATGTTCATATGTGATGTTCATACTTGATGTTCATATTTAATGTTCATATTTTATGCTGTTTGTACCTGATGTTTATGCTTGCTGTTTTTTGTGTTTGACGTGTAATTGAATTGGATCGAAGGAAAGGAAAAAAGAAAGTGTATTTTGTTTGCATTCTAAAGCGCATCGTGTCTATCTCTGACAATTCCTGTTCCTTCTTCTGTCCCTCAGCTGACGCTTTCAGAAATATTTGCAGGCAATTACTCCGGGTCTTTGAGTGGCACTGAAGAAACAGGAGCAAGAAGAGGAGCAAGGAATCCGCGTGCATAACGTCGCCAAGATTTATTGTCACGCGGCCGGATTACGAGATTCCGGTTTATAGAATACATCGAATACACCGTTATCGTCGTCCGAAAAACGTCTGCGAATGTCGGCGATGTTTTGTTCGTTGCCTCGTTTGCATCATCCTTAATCGTTTCTACGATTCTATTATTCCACTTTTCATTGTTCGTGAGACAATCGGGGTCGAATTTAAATAGAAACTTTTGCATTATTTATTTTTGAGATTCAAATGGAGGATAGAAGATAAATATTGTGTTAATTCTATGCGTAGGTGTAGACTGAAGGTGAAACAAAAGGACGAAGCAGTAGACCAAGCAACGAGGAAATTTCAATTTATCCGGCGATCGTGTGCAAGCGTTAATTAGAAGGGTTTGCGATTAAAAGACGTTCCAATCTGTAAAGCCGTCGCGGTTTCACCCTTGCCCCGTGTCCAGGGGGATCTGAATTCCCTCGAACGACTCTCGGATTCCTTGCTAATTGTGCTAGCAAACTGGAATGCTCATTGTTCGGTGAAAGGATAAAGGGTGGACGTTACATTTCGATGTCTCTGCTTCTTCCTGTGTCTTCGTTTCGTTCTTCCTCTTTCACTGTCGCGCATACGTCGCATTGCGATTCCCTTCCATCGAATTTCTCGTGAATTTCGCAGAAATTCCAACCCTCCCGCAAAATAAAACGACTGGGTCCGAGACAATTTTATAATCCTCTCATAAGGTGCAATTCAACGGACCGAATCTTTATGTCGACTTTTTAGGGGGTTGCAAAATTTAGAGCGATAGTGCATAGGGTTGGATAGATATCAACAATTTGTCAGTTCATTAATTCAACAATACTATAATTTGTGAATTCACCGATTTATCCAGATGTCTGGACTTCAATTCTTCAGTTTATCAATTTTTTAATTCCTCAATTCCATAATTCCTTAATTTTTCAATTCCTTAATTTGTCAATTTGTCAATTTGTCAATTGGTCAATTCATCAATCCATCAACCCATCAACCCATCAACCCATCAATTCATTAGTTCATCAATCTACCAATCCACCAATCCACCAATCCACCAATCCACCAATCCACCAATCCACCAATCCACCAATCCACCAATCCACCAATCCACCAATCCACCAATCCACCAATCCACCAATCCACCAATCCACCAATCCACCAATCCACCAATCCACCAATCCACCAATCCACCAATCCACCAATCCACCAATCCACCAATCCACCAATCCACCAATCCACCAATCCACCAATCCACCAATCCACCAATCCACCAATCCACCAATCCACCAATCCACCAATCCATCAATCCACCAATCCATCAATCCACCAATCCATCAATCCACCAATCCATCAATCCACCAATCCATCAATTCATTAACACGTCAACCGACCTCTTATCAACAAATTAATTCGTCAAATTAATATGAATCGCTCAATACAATGCCTTCAATATGAACTTTCTAAAATATAAAATCATCGAATTCTGAAGATAGTAATGTTAGAGACTTAGGAAGTTAGACGCGTGAAATCGATTGTCACAGTATTAAATAAGATGATTCGGTGAACACATGTCGCGTAAAGTGCCGCAGGTCGTTGGAGCCTCTCCCGTTTTCAGCCGACTTCCGGCTCGCCGCTTCTTCCAGCTACGAGCCTTGTGACGCGGAATGCGACACGCGGTGCCACGAAAGCACGTAAACCGCCACTTCCGGGATGGCGAGCCAGCCACCGGCACCAGCACACACACCGGCTCGATAAATAAAACGAGCTTGCCTTTGAATCCTGGCTCCCGTTATCTCTTATCGCCGACCACCCTCTAGTTCGTGGTTCTGTGCGAAAGATCCAGTCGTAAAGATAACGGGCATCTCTTCGTTGTCCTCCCATAACGATTACGAGTCATTGGTATCGTTATCGTATATTTGCCCGCTGTATCCGCGGATCCTACTATCGATGCTTCGTGAAATGTCACAACGGAACTCCTGCTTCCGGTTGAATCTCAATAACGTCTTCCGAACGCATACTGATGCCTACGGAGCTGCACGTAGATGAGATTCTGGTAACACCTGATACTTGGTTGATATTTGTACTTGGCTCAAGTTTTTAGCTCTGATTGCTACGCGTTAGATTACCGCGAGCTGGATTACTAGGCGTTGGTGAACTACGCGCTAGATTACCACGCGTTGGATTCCTATGCGTAGAATTACCACGCGCTGGAATTACCACGCGTTGCACTACCACGCGCTGGATTACTACGCGTTAGATATCCACACGTTGGATCACTACGCGTTAGATTATCACGCGTTGGAATACCACGCGTAGGACTACCACGCGCTGGACTACCACGCGTAGGAATACCACGCGTAGGACTACCACGCGTTGGATTACCGTGCGTTGAAATACCACGCGTTGAAATACCACGCGTTGGAATACCACGCGTAGGACTTCCACGCGTCGAATTACCAAGCGCCCGACTACCACGCGCTGGATTACCACGCGTTGGAATACCAGGCGTAGGACTTCCACGCATCGAATTACCAAGCGCTCGACTACCACGCGCTGGATTACCACGCGCTGGAATACCACGCGTAGGACTACCACGCGTTGGATTACCGTGCGTTGAAATACCACGCGTTGAAATACCACGCGTTGGTATACCACGCGTAGGACTTCCACGCTTCGAATTACCAAGCGCCCGAATACCACGCGCTGGATTACCACGCGTTGGAATATCACGCGTAGGACTACCACGCGTCGAATTACCAAGCGCCCGACTACCACGCGCTGGATTACCACGCGTTGGAATACCACGCGTAGGACTTCCACGCGTCGAATTACCAAGCGCCCGACTACCACGCGCTGGATTACCACGCGTTGGAATATCACGCGTAGGACTACCACGCGTCTAATTACCAAGCGCCCGACTACCACGCGCTGGATTACAACGCGTTGGAATATCACGCGTAGGACTACCACGCGTCAAATTACCTACGCGCCGAACTACCGCGCATCGAATTACCTACGCGTCGAATTACCACATATCGAATTACCTACGCGCCGAACTACCACGCATCGAATTTCCTACGCGTCGAATTACCACGTATCGAATTACCTATGCTCCGAAGTACCACGCATCGAATGACCTACGCGTCGAATTACCACACGTTACATTATTACACGGTGAATATCCACGCTCTGGATTTCTACGCGTTAGATATCCACACGCTGGACTACTACGCGTTGGATTACTATGCGTATTGGATGGGTGGAAAGGTGGCAACCATATTGACAACCTTGTACTAACTAAAGTTGAGAAGGTTTTTAAACTTATTTCTGCAAGTAAGCTTCTGTAATGAATTTGAAAATTTCTGTAATTAATTATCTAAAATAAATTTGAAACAATTGATTACTAGAACAATAAACAAAGACATTAAAGTGGGAATAACAAAATAGAAAATGTGACAAATATTTGATTTTTGCGAATTAGAAAATTTATAGCTCCAGAATATAAATGTTTGCAAACTTAAAAATTTGATAATTAAACCATTCGAAGACATCCGAATTAAACATTCGATTAAATGTTCATTAAGCATTCAATCAGGCATAAATTTTGTGAGATAGTGCTTGAAGAGAGTATTAATTTGAATAGAAGGTGAGGATCGATCGACGAACTTTGCACTCCACAAGGTCGACCGGTGTTACACTAATAGACACGCATTATCCTCGAGCAAAGAAAAAAAGAAGGAAGAATATGAAAAACAGCAGGAGCAGAAGCAAGTAAAATCACTTATTTCCTCGGACGTCAGTAATTTCTTTACGCTTCGTGTTTCCGTCATCGCGCCTCTATCGCCGTTGCTGCTTCCGTCACGGTAATGACCTCCAAATTACTGGTGTTTGCTCGAAACTATTCCGTGTCTGCGTGAAAATACCTGTCTGCCATAGAAAAAGCTTCCATGTTTCACGAAGTCACGAATGTCACATGTAAATAAGATTATTTGCATGAAAAAATTGTGCAAGAACTCGCGACTGTATGAACATCAACTTGTCGTTCAAATCTTATAACGTACACGATGAACACAAATCCAACCCTTATATTTACTGAATAAATGAATAAAAGAGAGGGTTGATTTCTCTAAGTGTAATCACAGTTGATACATTATCGATTACCTTCGTGATATCGTAGCATTCTTTCGTCTAACATTTGGTACGTAATGAGTGTAAATCAATCGACCGGTTCACTAACGAGCTATTAGTCCGAACTCATTAGCCATCGCTTGGAACGGAAACCTCTGTTGGTACGTATCAGTAACAAATCATCAAAATCATCAAGCTGAATTGAAGCGCCGAAACACATTGCACGATCGTTTATTCATTGACGAAGATAAATTAAATCCGTCTTTCTTGTACGAGAGCCATTTTATCATAACGTTTACATCTTGTCACTGAGCGTCTGTTTAATTTATTATAAATCTGACGGGGTCCGTTGTAAAAAATAACACTTTTATTTTGTGCGTTGATGCTTGTATATTTTATGTGATAGTACAATTTTCATATAGTAGAATTTCCACACCTTCAAGTTCACACGCCCCGAATTTCCACGCCCCCAAATTTCCACGCGCCCAAATTTCAACGCCCCGAATTTCCACGCCCCCAAATTTCCACGCGTCCAAATTTCCACGCGTCTAAATTTCCACGCCCCGAATTCCCACGCCCCGAATTCCTACGCCCCGAATTTCCACGCCCCGAATTTTCACGCCCCCAAGTTCCCACGCCCCGAATTTCCACGCCCCCAAATTTCCACGCGCCCAAATTTCAACGCCCCGAATTTCCACGCTCCCAAATTTCCACGCGTCCAAATTTCCACGCCCCGAATTCCCACGCCCCGAATTCCCACGCCCCGATTTTCCACGCCCCCAAATTTCCACGCGCCCAAATTTCAACGCCCCGAATTCCCACGCCCCGAATCCCTACGCCCCGAATTTCCACGCGTGCAAATTTCCACGCCCCGAATTCCCACGTCCCGAATTCCTACGCCCCGAATTTCCACGCCCCGAATTTTCACGCCCCCAAATTTACACGCGCCCAAATTTCAACGCCCCGATTTTCCACGCCCCCAAATTTCCACGCGTCCAAATTTCCACGCCCCGAATTCCCACGCCCCGAATTCCTACGCCCCGAATTTCCACGCCTCCAAATTTCAACGCCCCGAATTCCCACGCCCCGAATTCCTACGCCCCCAAATTTCCACGCCCCCAAATTTCCACGCTCCAAAATTTCTACCTCCCTAAATTTCCACGCCCCAAAATTTTCACCTCCACAAATATCCACGCCCCTAAATTTCTACTTCCCCAAATCCCTACACCTCCAAGTCTCTACACTCCCAAAATCCCTAAGTTTCATCCAGAGACGAAAAAAATATTGAAAGTTTGTAAAGAAGGAAGTCCGTGAACAGTCCATGGAACTTCTTGAACTCCTCGCTTCAATTAACTTCTTCGAAGTACTTAACCTCCGCGGAAGCACCTTATCGCAGCAACGATCAAGCATCGGTCGGTAATTAAAAAAATGCCAAACATCTCGAACTTGTTAATCGTAACGTAGAAACCCGTGGAACGAGATAGCTGTTCGAGAGGCGTAACGACTATAGAGATTTCACCGTGATAATGACTTATTGTCGTCGATTGCCGTAACGGTCCGTGGCTTTCGTCCACGAGTCGGAAACTTGACTTTTCACCTCGAAAGAGGACGAAGAGAGCGTGATCATCGCAAAGGTCAGCCGGATCGTTAACCAAGACTCCCGTAAATTGACGTAGGTCAGTGAATCGCGAATCAACGGCAATGGTAATGGCTCTTACCGACCGAATTGACCCGGTTTAACCCTCTCGTTGTGGGAGGTTCCGCAACGTGAAACGCACCTACTAATTTATTGAAACGACAAACAATCTTTGAGAGATAATGCGACGATTATACGTTGTCAATGGAAGATGGATTCTATGTTTGTGAGATGACTTTCAAGGTTCTTTTATTTGAGGAAATTTTTAGTTTTCCTGGTGTGGAAGATGAAGGAGGGTGTGGAATTAATAGTTAATTTTGAGGTGGAATTTTTGAACCAAATAAATTTTTGAAAACTGCTATTTTTAATATTAAATTTTTAGATGAAATGAATTTTTGTCGATTGCTATTTTTAGTGTAAAATTTTTGGACCAAGTGAATTTTTGTCAATTACTATTTTTAGTATTAAATTTTTAGACCAAATGAATTTTTGTTAAATGTCATCTTTACTATACAATTTTGAACCAAATGATTTTTTAATTTTAAAAATATTTTTGGAGAAGTAGAATTTTTAAACCAAATTAATTTTCTGTTATTTTCAATATTTCTGAAATTTCTAAAAGAAATAAATTTTTTATTGTAAAAGATCTTATTTGTGAGATGTTAAGTAGCTTAAATTATGTGCAATGTTTTTTACAAAAATTTTTTAGTGAATTCTTTTGCACCATTCATTGAAATGATCCTGTTTGCAAAGAAGTGGCGAAAAAAGAACATTTCTTGTCCTCTGTTGTGTTCGAACAAATAAATTCTGCTTCTCATCGCGGCGATGTTTAAAGAAAACTTCGAGGACGAGTGGACCATGGCCCACATGCTTTCGCAAATATTGTGACTTTCCTGAACAAATGACTACGTGTCGGTCGATTGTGAAATGTCTTCTTTCGAAAATATTCTCCATTGTTTTCTGTAAAAAAGTCACTTATTGATTTTAATTATTACACTTGTTGGAACAATTTTGATGATGTGTGATATATGGTGGTAATGTGTCTCAATAATTTAATTTTTATATTAAAATTTTTAATAGCATAAGTAGTTGAATGTTTGTAATATATATATTCACTTTTAAATTGAAAATGAAGTGAAAAAAAGTAAGTAAATGAAAGAATAAATAATAAGTCAAAAGTTTTATATAATCATTTTTTTTATTTTAACAAAATATTTGATCCTAACAGACATTTTGATAAACAAATGACAACAAATTTTTATAACTAATTTTATAATTTATTTTGCAAAATATTATAAATATAGAATGTGAGAATTAATATTCTGTTATGAAATATAAAATTTGACAACAGTTATTGTGACTAATCCACAAATTCCCGAACCTGAACGTCATAACCTAAATTCTAACCTCAAATTCACAAGAAACCGAACCGTATCGAAATAATAATACCAAGAAACATCGTGACACCAATCGAGTCTGAAGATATAAAACGTCCTTGTAATGAAGATATTAAGATTACCAAGAAGTCCTTGTGCGGGTTTTAACATCAAAACGAACATTAATCGAACAAAGCAATTAAACGTCGGTAAAATCAAATATCACATTAGAGTAATACCTCTATGTCCTTCAAACCGAGCACTTTTCACATGTTATAACTTCTGCATTAACTATACACACATGTCCAAATTTCTAGATAAATTCCTAGAAATATACATAAATCTTGATCTCACTTTGTTTATTGAATATTTGACAAATTCAATATTTGTGAAACCATTTGCGTTACTTATTTGTGTTACCACTTATAGGAAGCAATTATCAGCAATATCTCATTGGAAGACTGCGGATGTTTGTGAAATTATGATATATCGAGGACTGCAAAACTTATATAAATCATGTTATCTGTAAGATGTAATCTACGGATTATATGATTTATGATTATAATGCGGGCTTTCATATATCAGAAATGCGTAAGCATCTGTGGTTCATTGATCAGCAATGGGAAAGCTGAATTAATGACGTTAATAATTGAATGAATAAGGTGAAATGAAGTGATCGGATGGAGGAGGATGTGAAACCATTAAAAATGGTCCTTTTTGATGTTGTAAGAAGGTTTTCGTGGGATAATTATTAGCATATGTTGGTTATTATAGGTTTCATAGTGAAATTGTTAAAAGCAAATGCTAATGTTATTAGTCCGAGGAATCACCACAGGTCGAATCACCATGTATCGAAATACCACGCTCGAATTACCTACGGACTGAACTACCACGCGTCAAATTACCTACGCGTCCAATTACCACGCGTCGAATTATCTACGCGTCGAATCACCACGCGTCGGATCACCACGTATCGAATTACCACGCGTCGAATTACCTACGCGTTGAACTACCACGCGTCAAATTACCTACGCGTTAAACTACCACGCGTCAAATTATCTACGCGTCCAATTACCACGCGTCGAATTATCTACGCATCGAATCACCACGCGTCGAATCACCACGTATCGAATCACCACGCGTCGAATCACCACGTATCAAATTACCACGCGTCGAATTACCTACGCGTTAAACTACCACGCGTCAAATTACCTACGCGTCCAATTACCACGCGTCGAATTATCTACGCATCGAATCACCACGCGTCGAATCACCACGTATCGAATTACCACGCGTCGAATTACCTACGCGTTAAACTACCACGCGTCAAATTACCTACGCGTCCAATTACCACGCGTCGAATTATCTACGCATCGAATCACCACGCGTCGAATCACCACGTATCGAATTACCACGCGTCGAATTACTTACGCGTTAAACTACCACGCGTCAAATTACCACGCGTCAAATTACCTACGCGTTGAATTACCACGCGTCAAATTATCTACGCGTCCAATTACCACGCGTCGAATTATCTACGCATCGAATCACCACGCGTCGAATCACCACGTATCGAATTACCACGCGTCGAATTACCTACGCGTCGAATTACCACGCGTCAAATTACCTACGCGTCCAATTACCACGCATCGAATTATCTACGCATCGAATCACCACGCGTCGAATCACCACGTATCGAATCACCACGCGTCGAATCACCACGTATCAAATTACCACGCGTCGAATTACCTACGCGTTAAACTACCACGCGTCAAATTACCTACGCGTCGAATTACCACGCGTCAAATTACCTACGCGTCGAATTACCACGCGTCAAATTATCTACGTATCGAATCACCAAGTATCGAATTACCACGCGTCGAATTATACCAAGACATAAAGAATCATACAAAGTGCTTTTTTCTTCGAATGATCGGATCAAGCAATTCACAGAAGTGCTTAAACAGTCATTTTCCCCATGAACTGGACCAGCCGTAAAACCCATTCGCCTGTGAGTCTTCAGCGAGTTTCTCGTCCATGGTCACCATGATTCCGCAGAATGTGCCCTTAGAAAAGGACCCCGAGGAGTAATCGAGAAGAGGATAAAGTCAGAGACCTTGTGACTTGATTTCATTTCTGGCGTCCCTTTCAAAATCCTCGCGACCGACGGACTCGATTAAAATGATTTTCCGTCGTCGTTCACGCGCAGGCCCGTCATCTTTTCTCCTTCCTCGCAGTCGATACAGAATTCTCCTCGCTTGCGAATCAAAAAGGACGCCAACAAAGGAAACGCACGTTCGATGGCTGAGCGTTTCAACGGGACGAAAGGAACGATTGACGCGCGAGACGAATTTCTTCAGACGAACTTTCCTCTGCTACTACTTCCAGAACAATTCCACCGGATGTCCGCCATTTTGCTACTTTATGCATTTTTGACGATATGTCTCTGTGCTGTGACTTCGTTGTTTCGACTCGCGGTTGGCCGCGGGTTTTTCACGTTTAGAAGGTCGGTGATGAAGTAGGTTTACTGGGAGGTCAAGAACTAATGTGGATTTTCTGGGGAATACGTGTGAGTAATGGTGGAGAGGAGGTGGACAGATGGTTTTTGGGGACTTTGGGGAATTTTCGGGTATTGAAATTTGGGGAATAGGGATTTGACGCGTGGTAGTTCTGCGCGTAGGTAATTCGACGCGTGGTAATTCGATACGTGGTGATTCGACGCGCGGTAATTCGATGCGTAGATAATTCGGCGCGTGGTAATTCGTCGCGGAGGTAATGTAACGCGTGGTAATTCGACGCGGAGGTAATGTAACGCGTGGTAATTCGATGCGTGATAGTTCAACGCGTAGGTAATTCGGCGCGTGGTAATTCGATACGTGGTGATTCGACGCATGGTAATTCGATGCGTAGATAATTCGGCGCGTGGTAATTCTACGCGTGATAATTCCACGCGTGGTAATTCGGCGCGTGGTAATTCGATACGTGGTGATTCGACGCGTGGTAATTCGATGCGTAGATAATTCGGCGCGTGGTAATTCGACGCGGAGGTAATGTAACGCGTGGTAATTCGACGCGGAGGTAATGTAACGCGTGGTAATTCGATGCGTGATAGTTCAACGCGTAGGTAATTCGGCGCGTGGTAATTCGATACGTGGTGATTCGACGCGTGGTAATTCAACGTGTAGATAACTCAACGCATGGCATGACAAGTGTCTGGGTATGACATTGTCTATATATGACAAGTCTTATATGACTCTCACTGCCTATAGGAAAATTCCCGTATGACATATGTGATGCTCGAGTATACACTTGATGCGGGAATCTTCAATTAAAGACTGCAAAGAATAAAAAAATAGCGTCGCACAATTTGAACGTACATAGCCATTGCATCTACCAAACCTAAATAGCTATTGATCCTAATTTCGTAGCATCAAGAAACAAGGTGGTGACCCTAAAGAAGATGAAGGAAAATGTCTGAAAAGAAACGATAGCACAGCGTATCATTCGTAATTCTCGGTAGCCCAGTGTTGGTGAGCAATCTGATCCCGGGACAACGGTTCGGAAACATCGGTTGACAGTAAAATATCAGCAGGTACTAGTCAGTATGGCAGCGATAGGATCGGGAGGAGGCAGGTATATAAGCCTATGGCCCGACACAGGCACTCCTAGCCCGGCAACAGTCCTCGGGGTACTGTTAGCCACCGATGAATGATAACCGTATCGCGATATGCGCCACCGATACAATGGAGAGTAAAGGGAGAGAATGTATTGGTCAGGAAAGCGGCAGGACCCGCGCACGAGCTTGCGTTTCTCCAACAGAAAGTGTATTGGGATCGATAATCTATTGAACTGGAATAACTGAATATGGCGAAATCTCCATATGTCGTCTGTTTGACGAACTGACGCTGTCGCTGATTACTTTTTGTTGTTCGTACTGGATCCACTCTTAATCTGATTTTTATATACATACAAACGAAGAATAGAACATGTATATTCTTCATCTGAATGAACATCAATGAAGATTTTAAGAAAAGTAACAACAAGTGCTGCAACAAAATTATACAAAATATAACATGGTGGTTGTAAAGAATGTTTATATTAACTGCTTTGGTAGTTGCACTGTTGAAGTCTAGTCCAGACTACATGCTTATCTAGAAACATGTAAACAAATGTCTAAACACGGTCTGCAGCATGTTGGTCTAAACTGTGCTAACGAACATGCTCGCGTTAACTGCTCGTTAACATCCCTCGGTAAATGAGCACAGTCAGCGTTACTGTAAAGTGTTAATGTATACCAAATATATTTTGACGAATATTTTGAAGAAAAGTTCTTTATTTAAATTCGTCGAATTATCTACGCGTCCAATTACGACGCGATGAGTTATCTACGTGCTGAACTACCACGCATTGAATTACCATGCGTCGAATTACTACGCATCGAATTACCACGCGTCGAATCACCACGTGTCGAATCACCACGTATCGAATCACCACGTATCGAATTACCACGCGTCGCATTACTTACGCGCTGAACTACCACGCATCGAATTACCACGCCTCGAATCACCACGTATCGAATTACCACGCGTCGAATTACCTACGTGCTGAGCTACCACGCATCGAATTACCACGCGTCGAATCACCACGCGTCGAATTACCTACGCGCTGAACTACCACGCATCGAATTACCATGCGTCGAATTACCACGTATCGAATTACCACGCGTCGAATCACCACGCGTCGAATCACCACGCGTCGAATTACCTACGTGCTGAGCTACCACGCATCGAATTACCACGCGTCGAATCACCACGCGACGAATTACCTACGTGCTGTACTACCACGCATCGAAGTACCATGCGTCGAATTACCACGTATCGAATTACCACGCGTCGAATCACCACGCGTCGAATTACCTACGCGCTGAACTACCACGCATCGAATTACCACGCCTCGAATCACCACGTATCGAATTACCACGCGTCGAATTACCTACGCGCTGAGCTACCACGCATCGAATTACCTACGCGCTGAGCTGCCACGCATCGAATTACCACGCGTCGAATCATCAAGTATCGAATTACCACGCGTCGAATCACCACGTATCGAAGTACCACGCGTAGAAGTACCACCTGTTGAATGACTATCCATCGAATTATCACTCTTTAGATTCCTACGCATTATATTACCTTGCGTTAAATTCCCACGCGCCGTATCTTCAAGCATGGTATCACCCCACATCACAATTTCCAAATTGAAAACTTTGATAAGTTTGATCTGAAATATTTTGATAAAATATGTATGGAGTCGCTATAAGAACATAACAGGAAACAGATATATCTTCTGATTGCAGAAGCGCAGTTGCTTGAAGGAAATCATGGGATAAAAATAAAAAAGAAGCGGTGAAGGCGGCAGCTTGTCTACGGGGTTCGCATAATTACGAGATCACGTCTATGCGAGACATCTTAGCTTGCGTTCGCAGTCTGTTAATGTAACCTAAGGGCTCTCAGGTTCATCGTCATATTGTGTGAGAACTCTCCTTTGTTTATTCCTCGAGCAACGTCTTGCACCGTCGGTGTACTTATCGTCGTCGATCTGTCTAATGTCTCTTCTCGTCGTCTCCTTAACGAACTCAATTCCGTTGCTTCTGATGAGCATCATTTCTAGTGTCTCTTACGAAAACAAGTTACAATTAGTCGAGGTGTTCGGTTCCATTGTTGGTGAACTATGACGTGTTATTAAGTGTTCTTTAGTTCAATTACAGAATTGGGTAAATATACGAGTTTAAAATTTTTAAATATGTTAATTGATATGATTGATTTATAAAATGTTATTGAATATACAAATACGTTATGCAAATAATTAAAAATACAACATTTTATAAATGTGCAAGTATCATTATATTATAAGTAATTATTAAATATACAAGTACAATTAAATTATAAAAAATTATTTAGTATATCTATATAATTAAATCAGGAAGTATTATTGAATACACAAATATGATTGAATTATAAAAAATTATTCACCATACCTCTATGATGAAATAAAATCTTGCACACACAAATATGATGAAACTACAAAATTATTAAATGTACAAATATTTCTTCTAGTTCTTTCTCTTTCTAAAAACAAATAGGATAGATTCGAATGAAAGGAATGAGCCAATTGGTTGAAGTAGCTAATTATTTGTATAAAGAGTGTACAACAATAATGTAATGTCTGACGAGGCTAATCGAGAGTGGAGATTGACAGAATAGGCACAGAGTATTATAACGTAACCCGTGCTCGTAGTATTTGTTCGTTCAGCCCGTTAGATATTACGAGGTGGCCGTATTGAAGAAAGAGGAGAATAAGAAAGGAGAGGGACACGTTCGTCGCTCCGTTAGATCAAATGTAGGCCGTTACGCGCATTTCTAAAACGCTTCGACATTAGGAGCACCGTGTTCAAGATGCGCTCGGCCTTCATACTAATCTTGACCTGGAAGCTCAAAATTTTTCGCGAGGACGCAGCTATCGTGGGAACGTGACAATCGCGATTGGCACGATCAGCTATTTAACCCTTCCTCTACTTACACGCTAATATCACACCTATTATACACGTACAGTTTGTTCTAATTGATTGCTTTAATTGAATGTTACATCTGATTGTTCTCAATGATTATTCTAACTGCTTCTGACTAGAACATTATTCTCGTTGAACGTTCCAATTGATTAGTTTTATTGATTATTCTAATTGCATATTTTTATCGAATGTCTTAATTGATTAAACTAATTCACTGCCCTGAAACATTATTCTAAGCGAATGTTTTAACTGATTATTTTAATTGAATGTTCTAATTGATTACTCTAAACGATTATTCTGATTGGACGTTTTAATTGCATGTACTAATTGATTATTCTAAGTGATTGTTGGGAAAAGATAATTATAATTGATTGGTCTAAATGACTACTTCAAGCGAATGTGCTAATTGAATATTCTAATTGAATTTTATTATTGATTATTCTGAACAATTATTATAAATAAATGTTCTAATAGAATGCTTTAATTCATTGTTTTAATTGAACATTATAATTGATTGGTCTAATTGATTGATTTTATTGATTGTTCTTATTGATTGTTTTAATTGATTGATCATATTGATTGATCTAATTAACTGTTTTAATTGATTGGTCTAATTGATTGATTTTATTGATTGTTTTTATTGATTGTTTTAATTGATTGATCATATTGATTGATCGAATTGATTGATCTAATTGATTGATTTAATTGATTGATCTTATTGATTGTTTTAATTGATTGATCATATTGATTGATCTAATTGATTGATCGAATTGATTGATCTAATTGATTGATTTAATTGATTGATCTTATTGATTCTTTTAATTGATTGATCATATTGATTGATCTAATTGATTGATCGAATTGATTGATCTAATTGATTGATTGACTTGATTGATCTAATTGATTGATTGACTTGATTGATCTAATTGATTGATCTAATTGATTATTCAAACTGATTGTTCAAAATATCTACTATAATTGAATTTTCTGACCGCATATTATGATTGATACCAAAACTACCGGATATTTTATGGACATTCAATTCGATCCTATATTGGAGTAACAGTAATTAGTATGTACGCATAGTCGAAACGAGTAGATATTTCTCGTGAAATCGAGCATTTCAATAACCGTTGGGAAAATATAAAATCTAATGGACTAGGAAGTAACCGAAATACGCCGTTCAATTTAGACCGTCGATATCCGATATCGAGTGCAGGAAATAGAAAAGAAAACGAAACGAAGAGGAAAAATTGGTATCGCAATCGATGCGAAGCGAGATTTCGTTCGTACGAAGGAATGCGGGATGTTTATGCGGAACCATTAAACAATTACTGGATTCGAGCAATATACGCGGACCTTTTTTCTCCCTTTCTCGGGCTTATAACGAGACCTACAAATACACTTAATATCCAGCTGAAATTACTCGTCCTCTGAATGTGTCCTTTATCAGAAGGATTTCCTTAATTGCTCCAGAACCAGAATGGTGCAGTTAGAAACGAACATTAACAGAAAGGTTCGTTAGAAGAAAACGTTTCTTAATTGATATTATACTGCTATGGATAGTCGACCGACGACTATCGAGGGCTCTTACATGTATCAAGGTTTTCGATTCGTCACGATTATATTAATTTTTTATTGTTAATACTTTTTTATATAAATGTTATTCAAATATAATTTAAATCGTTGGTGAAATTATTGATATATTGAAGTGACTATTCAATGTGAAAATATTACACAATATTTTTAATATTATTATATAACATCATTTATTATTGCAGAATATCGTAAGATTTAAATTTAACATTGATTACAATAAACAGTTGGAATTTTTGTTTCATTTTTTTTTTTATTAAACAGTACTTGTAATAAGAAAAGTATTCACAGCCAATAATACAGTGAAAGGATAACATAAAAAATTAACAGCAACAAAAAATTGTTATTTTATTGCACTTTTTTTATTTCGCATTCCTTCTACCTTTTCCACTATTAAATTGTGATCAACGTAAGTTTGAGTATCATGGAAGCAATTAAAGCTTATTAACATCGTCGTAATCGACATCCAGTCGCATACTAAATGTATGTAAATGTCAGATATCAAGGTTTCCGAATGCCAATATTTTTGCTTCGTTTCAGAAAATTTTTATAGCAAAATTTTACGCACCTTAAAAAAGCAGTACGTTCAAAAACATTCATAAAAATTGTATAATACAATAAATACAAAATAACATCATACAAATAAAAAAATTAATTTACATAATGACTAAACATACTTTAAAAAATTCAACTTATATCCCAAACTCATTAAAAAAAATATACCACAAATAAATAAATCTATACACCAAAGATTAAAGTCCCATACTAAAATAATGAAAAGGAGAACGAATAAATAAATGACTACAGAAACTATCGCGAATATATCATCAGAGTGCGAGTAAATAAATAAAAGCTCACAGTAACGATTACAGCGCATTCATATCGAAGAACATTTTCGCCTTATTCGTCAGAAATGGTCTTCGCAGCATACGGTAGTATCCCAACGCGGCAATGAGTCCAGCAAGAATTCCAAATTAATTGCAGCATGTAAGAATCAGATTCCCGGTTTTCGCGACCGGCCGATCCGCTGTTCGATTTAATGTCTCGAATCCACGATACGGATTTAGCCGGTACCATGGTATATTTAGCCTGGGAAAGATGTTATCGAGACTGGTTAGACCGGCGCGTCCAATATAATGATTATGCGCCGTCGCTACCGGAAAAATTCGATTTGGACGCTTCGTAAACCGGCTTCGATAAGTCCGCGAACGAGCCCGTTTTAACGGGGACGCCGATGAATCGCCGATCGTCCGGTTGATTCCCATGGGATTCCCAGCCAATCGTTTTACAACATCCCCTTTCGTAGCTTCCTGCAACCGGTGTTTACCAAAAACGACGTGTTCCTGTGTGCAATTTATTACGAGTCCATAAAAACCTGTCGTTTATTTGCCTTCTGACGAATCGACTTCTCGGAACGATGCACTCTTCTTTCATCACGAACGTGATTGAACAGATTTATTTGTCGAATCGTTCTAGCAAATTATTTTGTCGTCTATATTCGTACTTCAGTATTTTTGAAACTTCTAATCAATCATCTCATAGTCAATAATCAATAATCAATCACCAATAATCATCATCAATAACCAATCATCAATAATCAATCACCAATAATCGTCATCAATAATCAATCCTCAATAACCAATCATCAATAATAAATCATCAATAATCAATCCTCAATAATCAATCAATAATCTTGTTTCACTGCGGTCGTGATTGAATAACAGACTTATTTGTCGAATTGTTCTAGCAAATTATTTTATCATCTATATTCATACTTCAGAATTTTTGAAACTTATAATCAATAATCTCATAGTCAATAATCAATAATCAATCACCAATAATCATCATCAATAACCAATCATCAATAATCAATCACCAATAATCAATCATCAATAACCAATCATCAATAATCAATCCTCAATAATAAATCATCAATAATCAATCCTCAATAATCAATCAATAATCTTGTTTCACTGCGGTCGTGATTGAATAACAGACTTATTTGTCGAATTGTTCTAGCAAATTATTTTATCGTCTATATTCATACTTCAGAATTTTTGAAACTTATAATCAATAATCTCATAGTCAATAATCAATAATCAATCACCAATAATCATCATCAACAATCAAGCATCAATAATCAATAATCAACAATCAATAATCAATAATCAATAATCAATAATCAATAATAAATCATCAATAATCAATCATCAATAATAAATCATCAATAATCAATCCTCAATAATCAATCAATAATCTTGTTTCACTGCGGTCGTGATTGAATAACAGATTTATTTGTCGAATTGTTCTATCAAATTATTTTATCATGTACATTGATATTTAGGAATTTTTGAAACTCACATTGATAAATTTTTTATTTTGTACAACTTAGTTTGCCACTTAGCATGTCCTTGATATGTTTAGAATTAATTTGTTTATTGCAAAATAATTTGTTTGTATAAATTAGTTTATTGTGTCACTCAGTTTGTTACTATTGACATATTCAGTAGCATAATGTTCTTAAAGCATTTGTTAATTTGCACCTCAACAGCTTCAAATAATCGTAAACGTTAAAACCCTTGCACTGTATTTCGTTTTATAGAAATACATAATATTTCATTTTTACATAAAGAAGCGTAAAGACCTCTCCAATTACCTTATCCTTTGCAAACTGACAAAAACAGCAAGAAATAAAAAGCCTAAGGTTGCGAGTAAATTCTAGAATTTAATAGGCAGCATGCTTTGTGAGTTTGGTGGTGCGTTTACAAGTAAATAAAGCGAAGCAAAGCCGTGTAGAGTACATAGAGAAAAAGCGTCGGCTAATAAAGAGAGTGAAGCAAGCAACGATCTTATAGATTCGAGCGTATCGAAACAACCCTATAATTATCTCGATAGCATTGGAGACCTCGATAGTGTCGCATCGGTGTACGTTTGCTAATGTCCTGTAGACTACGACGACAATCATTTCTCGACGATAACGTAGCCAGAAATTGCTCTGTCCGTTCGATAAAGTGCATCCTGACGGTTTCTTGTTTTTCCCGTTTCCACTTAAAGCACCCCTCCGACTACCTATCGAGCGCCTATCGTGAATGGTCCTCGTATTTTACGTATTCCTGCATTCCTGCATTCGTGAGATGCAATTACCTTTATTCCAGTTGGCTCTGTTCACCGTGCCAACTTGGAGAATTCGAACGTTCGACTCTTCCACGGTTAAACTGATCCTCCGGTTGCTGATAAGGAAAACTGCGAAACTTGCAAATTGAAAGTGGCTACACTGTGGAGGTCCGTTAAATACTCATGGGATTAAAGGGAAACGAATGCACGGATTAGCGAGGTACGTGTCATTTAAAGTTAAATACGATTGCGCTGCATTGGAACAAAGTTGGTAATTGGATGAGTGGATAATCGCTGTGTAACGCGTGGCGACGTAATGCAACTTGACATTCGATGAAATGTGTGGTAATATAGTAGCAATGTAATCGGGGATAAATTTAATGCGTGGTGATCTGAGGAGTAATAATTTGACGCGTGGTGGCTCGACGATTGGTGGTCCGACGCGTGGTTGTTCGGTGCGTAGATAATTTGACGCGTGGTAGTTCGACACGTGGTAGTTCGGTGCGTAGATAATTCCACGCGTGGTAATTCGGCGCACAGATAATTCCACGCGTGGTAGTTCGATGCATAGATAATTCCACGCGTGGTAATTCGGCGCGTAGATAATTCCACGCGTGGTAGTTCGACACATGGTAGTTCGGTGCGTAGATAATTCCACGCGTGGTAATTCGGCGCACAGATAATTCCACGCGTGGTAGTTCGGTGCGCAGATAATTCCACGCGTGGTAGTTCGATGCATAGATAATTCCACGCGTGGTAATTCGGCGCGCAGATAATTCCACGCGTGGTAGTTCGACACATGGTAGTTCGGTGCGTAGATAATTCCACGCGTGGTAGTTCGATACATGGTAGTTCGGTGCGTAGATAATTCCACGCGTGGTAATTCGGCGCGCAGATAATTCCACGCGTGGTAGTTCGACACAAGGTAGTTCGGTGCGTAGATAATTCCACGCGTGGTAATTCGGCGCGCAGATAATTCCACGCTTGGTAATTCGACGCGTGGTAATTCGATGCGTAGGTAATTCGATGCGTGGTACTTCGGAGCATAGGCAATTCAATACGTGGTAGTTCGGCGCGTAGGTAATTCGATACGTGGTAGTTCGGCGCGTAGGTAATTCGACGCGTGGTAATTCAGTGCATAGGTAATTCGATACGTGATCCTTCGGAGCGTAGGTAATTCAATACGTGGTAGTTCGGCGCGTAGGTAATTCGATACGTGGTACTTCGGAACGTAGGTAATTCAATACGTGGTAGTTCGGCGCGTAGGTAATTCGGCGCTTGCTAGTTATACATATCATTCTGCAGTTCATTTGACGCATGGCAATCATTTGACTCATACTATTTCGTTGTGTGATATTGTGACACGTGATAATTCAACTTATAGTAAATTGTCCCGCGTAACAAGTTACCGCGTCGTATAGTACTTCATCTTGTAGTAATTCAACTAGTAGCAATACAAAGCTTGTTAGTTTAACATGTGATTTGTTGAAATATAATTCAGTGATGACAATAGGGCATATGATAATCCAGCTTAATATAATTCAACAAGTGCTCAAAGCATAATGATTTATCACAAGGTGTTACAACGCCTGATTCACCTTGTCACACACAGTAATTCAACACGTAGTAATTCACGTGTTAATACAATGTACGTGGTAATTCAAGACATAATTCAGTACACAATAATTCAACCCGTGGTGATCCAACACAGTAATCCAACAAGTAACAGCCCAACACGTTAATCTCACGGTAATTCCCCGCGTGATAATTCAGCAAGCAACGATCCAGCAATCCCTAGCGCGTGATAATTCACTGCGTAGTAATTCCGCGTACATAGTCAACGCGTGCTAATTCAACGCGTAATGAATCATCTGTTATTTACCATGTAATAAACGAAAGCGTGTAAATGAACTACAACGAAAATCACAGCGTGGCGATATACCGCGCGGTCATCCACGTGTTATCAAGCCTGTAATTGATCTCGAGATTAACATTCATTCTCCTGACAAAAACATCCCTTAAGGGTATAGTTAGAGCCATTTCTTCGGGATCATCCACAACACGAACGCAATTATCGTTGTCAGAATTAACGCCGGTTGCTTCGATGTTGCAATCTACACTTTCGCATTGTCCCATGTACATACCTCTACCTCCTGACCACCAACAACGAATTAAACGCGCTTTAACGAGACGATTTTCCAGTCATCTTTCGCAAGAAGGGCCGCCTTAACGAGCGTGCGTGCGTGAAGTCGAAAAATAAAGGGTGAAGAGGATGGGACGCGACGTCACGCGAACCTTGAAGTATCTACAAGCAAAATTGAAATTAAAATCAATTGGCCTCGGATAATTGTGCAATTATTAATTCTCCCGCGTGACGGACAGCTCTTGACGCACGCTCGGATCTCGTTAACACGTGGTCAAAATAATCGAAGGGTAACAGGAATCTTTTTAACTGACCTTTTGGCATTTTTATTTTTGTACATGGTGTGCAAGAATTTTGACAATTTTATGTCTGTAATGGAGGTGGTTGAACAGAGCTGATGTTGAATACGATCAAGGTTGAATAAAATCAAGTCTTATTATGCATTATACAGGTCAAGTTATTATATACACTATACAGGTCAAGATATTATATACACTATATAGGTCAAGTCATTATATACACTATATAGGTCAAGTCATTATATACATATTGTACATGTATATTTTATGTAATGTAATGTAAGTAGAGCTTGTATAATGTACATAATGCATACGGAATTTGTATGAAGTGCATAGTGCAAGTTTTATAGCGAAAGCAACGAATGTTCACCTTAACTGAGCGCTTCTGACGTCACCGACGCTCAGTTACGGCGACCTCATAGTATATACATATACTTCTTTATATTCTACAATGTATATTCCATTGTATTATGTGGCATACTACAGTATAAAATATAACTGTCAGGTAGGAAATATAAAAAAATACAGATGTTTATAGAATTTTTCCGACCCAATTTTCTTAAATGTTAGAATAATTGTCCGAAATTCTTGCAGCAGCTTATGTTTAAATAGCGAAGACTTGGAAAAAGAATATGAAGTAAGAAATGTAAGATTGTTCGGTAACGCAAGCGCGTAATAATCCGTCGCTCTCGATTCCCCGGTCGATTCCGCGTCTAATTCCATCTGTGAGAGGCAACCAAGACAGGTATCCGGTAGCTGATTACCCTTTGCGAACCATAACACGCACATCGTGCCGAGAGAACTCGTTTTCCGAGTGGCTCTGACAGTCGGTCGAGGAAGCGAGAGCAAAGAAGAGGAGGAGAGGAGCAGAAGAGAAGGCGGATCGAGCAACGAACAGAAGAGGAAGAACAAGAAGAGAGGACGCGACGAGGCCGAAGCGGTCATGATCCGATAAGCTGGAATTTACGCACGCAGAAGACACTTTGTGCGAGGCAATCTGATCTAAATATAGCTCGGCTTGCTTCTAAAATTATTACGTTATCTTAGTTACCTGTCGTCACTGTCATACACTAGCTTCTGCTATTTCTAACGACACTGCTGCATCGCGGGATGTTCGGTGATCGAGAAACCAACATGGCCGAATTTTTTGGTCACCGAATTCAGTCTTTGCTGCACTTTCGTGAAAGATTATAAATTTTATTTAAAATGTAGTTATAGTGGAAATTCTTACTTGTGGTATTTATAGTGATAAATCTTATACATAGGAATTTTTAATGCACCTTAATTTGTACTCTCGATTATAATTTGTGCAGCTCGATTATAATTTGCATAATCAAGGGTGAATACAAAGTTGGTACGTTCAACTTTATCTTGTGATAAATTTTACAGGAATTTTTTTGTGCATTAATTTGTAATTTGTATAGAGATTACTGAAATGGTGATATATTTTTAAGTTTTATTAGATACATATTATATTATAGATATATTGTAATGAGTCGTATTATACATATATGATATATTGTGTTATTTATCACATTATATGAACAAATTTCTATTTCAGTTTATGTAAACAAAGATAACTGTTTCTCAATTTTTCCAAGGAAGAGAATTTCTTAAGGAAGTCAATTTCCTTAGAAGCACTTCGTCGACACGTAAATATAGACGTTAAGTCAATATTCCTCAATTAGGTCAATTTCCTCACACATTCAATTACAACACAGAAATATTTGCAGTAGAGCATTGATCGTGTGAGATTTCCTCAATGCAACACAAGGAGATAATTCTGAAATTTATGTTAATATTTGATCAATCCGTATCAAGTCTTTTGGCAAACAACAAACATGACCTTTGTTTCAAGTGCATATCATAAGAAAGATAATATTTAATCAATCAAGAGCAAATAGCAATCAGGAACAACTAAGACGTTCCTCGAACTAATTGCAGTAACGAAAAGTATTGCATAGAAGTTTATATTTAATAAATCAATAATGAGAAATTCTTAAGAAACTCGACAAATAAATTGCAATAAACGGAACATTGTTAAATACGTATCGTTAAGAAGCTAATATTTAATCGATTTCACAGAAAATCAAACAAGAATAACAAGAACATCGTTGCAATTGTGTATTGTGAGAAAGTTCTGTATTTTAAAATTTTCTAAATACTTCATTTTCTAGATCCCGAAGCTTTTGTATCTCCAAATCCCTAGATACCCTAACTGCAATGTCTGTAAATCCCTAGATACCCTAATTGTTACGTCGCAAAATTCCTGGGTAACCTAATTCCCATGCCCCCGAATTTCCAGATCCACAAATCCCTGAATTCTAAAAAACCTAAATAAACAAATTTCCAGATTCCCAAATCCCTAAGTTTCTAAATCCTTAAGTTCCCAAGTCCCCAAATTCCCAAATTCCTAAATACATCAAATTCTTAAAACCCCAAATCCCTAGAACCCCAAATCCCTAAAACTCCAAATCCCTCATTTCCCAAATCCCTAAATCCCTAAATTCTAAAAAACCTAAATTCCCAAATTTCCAGATTCCCAAATCTTTAATTTCCCAAATCCCTAAGTTCCAAAATCCCTAAATTCCCAAATTCCTAAATCACCAAATCCTTAAAACCCCAAATCCCTAGAACACCAAATCCCTAAAACTCCAAATCCCTAATTTCCCAAATCCCTAAATTCCTAAATTCCCAAATCCCTAAATTCCCAAATCCCTAAATTCCCAAATCCCTAAATTCCCAAATCCCTAAATTCCCAAATCCCTAAATTCCCAAATCCCTAAATTCCCAAATCCCTAAATTCCCAAATCCCTAAATTCCCAAATCCCTAAATTCCCAAATCCCTAAATTCCCAAATCCCTAAATTCCCAAATCCCTAAATTCCCAAATCCCTAAATTCCCAAATTCCTAAATCACCAAATCCTTAAAACCCCAAATCTCTAAAACCCCAAATCCCTAAATTACCAAATCCCCAAAACCCCAAATCCCTAAATTACCAAATCCCCAAAACCCCAAATCCCTAAATTACCAAATCCCTAAGTTCCCAAATCCCTAAATTCCTAAATCACCAAATCCTTAAACTCCAAATCCCTACAACCCCAAATCCCTAATTTCCCAAATCCCTAAATTCCCTAAATCCCCAAAACTCTCCATCGACCCCAACTCTCCAAATTTCCAAAGTTCCATAAGAAAAAACCAGTAATCTCGTTCTTGCACACATCCCTCGAAAAGCAAGTTTGTCTCAGTAGAACCGCTCCGTTTTCCTGCCTCCATAACACGGCCATATATCAAGAGCACGCCAAATGTCCCCTGACATCATACGCATGCAATGCAGCAAATCCTGTATCGAAATTAACATACGGTAGCCGAATGTGCAACAAATATCCTGTCGGTGGACAGCGTTATCAGTTCCTAACGGTACGATAAACAGATTTTAGCGATGCCTGGGCCTTTAATTATGATACCGCCGCCGCTGGTTTTTCGCCGCGATAACGAAACCGCGAGCCTAACACAGCTCGCCTCATTCATCACCGATTAACGCTGAAATCGGTAAATCACTCGGTCGTCGTGGCTCTATTCTCGCCTGGCCGACGATTTTCTTTCGTCTCCGACGCGGTTACTAGCTGGAACGGCGGCAAACGACGATTATTTATCCCGACGCGTCAACCGCCGGATAATTAATCGTCGTCCACCGTCGCCGCGAGTCAATCGACTATCGACGCTACACCTAATTGCACCGGCAATAATTATCCAACCTAGCCATCGCCGCGAGTGAATCACTATGCTCGAGAAATACTAAGCCGAGAGGATATGCTGGAACGAATTGGATAGGATTTACGTCGTCAAACGGAAACGGGGGAAATCGACCGTGACCGTTGAGTTTATCTTTTGGTGCGGGAAGATTTTGGTATGAAATTGGAGTTGGTTTCTTTGGATTTGTTGGGGAAGTTTGGGGTGAGTTTTGGGGACGAATGGTTTTTGGAATTTCTACGCCCTCAATTTTCCACGCCCCCTAAATTTCCACGCCTTCAAATTTCTACATTTCCAAATTTCCACACTACCAAATTCCTATATCCCCCAAATTCCTACGTCCCCAAATTTCCACACTTCCGAATTTCCACGCCCCCAAATTTCCACAGTTCCGAATTTCCACGCCCTCAATTTTCCACGCCTTCAAATTTCTACATTTCCGAATTTCCACGCTACCAAATTCCTATATCCTCCAAATCCCTACGTCCCCAAATTTCCACACTTCCGAATTTCCACGCCCCCAAATTTCCACAGTTCCGAATTTCCACGCTCTCAAATTTCCACGCCCCCAAATTTCCAGTTCCGAATTTCCACGGTCTCAAATTTCCACGCCCCCAAATTTCCAGTTCCGAATTTCCACGCCCTCAAATTTCCACGCCCCCAAATTTCCACGCCTCCAAAATTCTACATCTCCCAATCTCTACATTCCCAAATTTCCACGCTACCAAATTCCTATATCTCCCAAATTCCTACGTCCCCAAATTCCCATACTTCCGAATTATCACGCCCCCAAATTTCCACGCCTCCAAGTCTCGACATCTCCAAATCTCTAAATTCCCAAATTTCCAAGCCTCCGAATTTCCGCGTCCCCAAATCTCAGCATTCTCCAAATGTCCACGCTCCCAAATTTCCACGTCCCCAAATTTCCACGCCCCAAATCCCCACGCCTTGAATTTCCACGCCCCAAAATTTCTACCTCCCAAAATTTCCTCTTTCACAGATCCTTACATACGCAAATGTCCTCCATAACCTCAAAACTCTCCTGATTCTCCAATTTTTAAATCTTGTCCGCAGAAAGCCATGTTTGCCTCTCAATGTACATACATACACATACATTCACACATGCAATCGCAAATTATCAATCAGTTTTAATATCTGAATACCACAAATCTTTGGTACACATCGCTGACTATAACTTTTATTTTTCCACCATTTTCGATATTACTATTTCACGTTATTATCGGAGCATCTGCTTTATTTTTACAACTCAATGCAGCAGATATCAGGACATGTTATTAAGATAATTAAATGTTAGATAGGAACAAGAAAATACGAACACCAAAATGTATTAATATATATGTAAATTAATTGTACGTACAGGGTGTTCCAAAAAAATCTGCTCACACATTAACTGACGGTAACACGTACACTCAATATCAATCACCGTGTTTATTGATGCGTTTACAAGTGTAATAAGATATATTTGACAAACGGTATCAGTTATTGAACAGATTACTCTTTTCCGCTGGTTGTTCACACATTAATGCGTATTAGACTAATGTTCGTGTAGGTCGCTTTTGAAACAGCCTGTATTTATAAATACATTATTAAACCCGTATATCATATCGGGATACTAATTATTCATACATGCATGCTACATTTATTTATGAAATGGAAGATTAATGGCCGTATGGTTTGTTACAACATTATGGTTTACTACGCTGTTTAGTATTCATGTACGGAAATTTCTACAAAAAGCCTTCGGAGGAAATAAATTCTAATCTGGAGATTACATTATTCAATCCTACGTATTTCGGTGTCAATCGTATACCAACGAGATAAGGAACATCTTTACCTGCCAATAATCTGAATACTCAATTAACGATAAAATCTACTGAAACCAGAAGCTGACAGTATTAATTAAAAATGTTGTACTAGTTTCTGGTTATGAATTATGCAGTCTATGTTTGTTTTGGATAGATTTTTTATCGAATTAACTTGTGTAACCTCACTTTCATAACCTCACTTTTAATTTGAAATGTGGTTATGTTTTATTGTTTGTTTTATGTTGTACTTTTATTGTTAAACATAATTAGTAAATTTTATCTGCGAGATATATTTTTATATATATAGACTTCATTGATTAACCTAACACGTTAAATGTTTATTTGGTAACAATAATAAAGTGTTATATATACATTAATAATTCAGTATGATACCTGTGTTTTTAAATATTTTTAAGCATTTTTAGTATTCATACAATATTTATATCTTTAATATAAAAATTACTATACACATTGCAATTATTAATTAAAAAATATTGCATGAGAAAATAATTTTTAAAAATGACTTTTTACTAGTTCATATAAAAAAACAAAATACAACACCGTCATGGTAAAACAAAAGTATTTTCTTGAAAATAAATGTATGTATGTTTTATATGACATACGAGCAAAATCAAAAACTTGACCAATTTCAAAGAACCCAGATTTCCGTGAAACGCGTGTTCATCATCACCGGTGACACTCTGTAATTACCAGCAATAATTCTCCGGCAAATTGACCGATAAGATCTGAATTTTAATGCGTTTATAATTCGCAAAGCATGGTCGCATGAAAAATGATTTTTTCAAGGGGTAGATTAAAAAAGAGCGAGCGAACAAAAGCAGCCAACAACGTCAAAATCCCCGAGAAATATTATCCCGAATGAACAAAGAGTATATCCCGATGGAAACGAACTTCTGCAGATACGAATCGTGTGCATATCACGGTGTAATTGCGTTATCATCCATTAATCATGCTGCTTGTACGCCTGGCGATCATCCGGCTCGATGAAACGCGTTACCGGATTCCACCCTGATGGCTCCTCCTCGTCCTCGTTTTATCTTTTACCCTCGCGACGCCGATGCTCTTCGTGCCAGACACGAAACGTAATCGTAACAAAACGAGAACACGATGCAGACGTGAAATTGAAAGCGAGCTTTTCTTCCTTAATTTCACGCCAGAAATTGCGATGGAATTTTACCCTGTTTTCCTTTTGTTCCGTGGTTTCGAGGGCTTCGTCTGTGTTTAATTATTTTGCCGTTTAAATGGATTGTTTAATTAAGGACTTAGGTTTCATTTTGTTGTGGGTATTTATATTTTGAGGGTGCACGCGACCGAATTTCCACGCCCTCAAATTTCTACTTTCCCAAATCTCTATATTTCCAAATTTCCACGCTACCAAATTTCTATTTTCCCAAATCCCTACGTCCCGAAAGCTCTGTATTTCGAAATTTCCACGCCCCCGAATTTCCACGCCCCCGAATTTCCACGCCCCGAATTTCCACGCCCTCAAATTTCTATATTCCCAAATCGCTACATTTCCAAATTTCCACACCTCCGAATTTCCACGCACTCAAATTTCTACTCCCCCAAATCCCTACGTCCCGAGAGCTCTATATCCCCAAATTTCCACGCCCCCAAAATTTCTACGCCTCCAAATTACCACGCCCCCGAACTTCCACGCCCTCAAATTTTTACTTCCCTAAATCCCTACATCCCCAAATCGCTACGTTTCCAAATTTCCACACCCCCGAATTTCCACGCCTCCAAATCCCTAGATCCCCAAATCCCTACTTTCCCAAACTTCTACAACCCCATAATTCCTAAACCCTAGATTCCTCGAATCCCCAAAGTGTCAAACCCCAATATTGAAACGCAGTACAATAGGAGTGTGAATCGACAAGACAAGTAACTTCGTCCAGCAACGACAATTATTTATATCTTCTGCGTAGTCTCGAATCTGAGCAAAAGACGGCGAGAAGATAAGGCGGATCGGCTATTAACGCGTTAATCTGCAACCGAACGATGAAAAACGATGCGCCTCGTTGTCGGTGACCGGTGATTCACACGCGCCACCGGATTCCGGATCCGGTTTTCTTTTCGCCAGCTAATGGATTCGCGATCCCGACGTTCGATTAGCTTTCTACCTCGTCGTATCCTTGCGGAAACAACAGTCTTCTCGCTGAAAAATCGCTAATACAAACAGGGATGCCACATGTTCAACTTTTAGTACAAACAAGTTTAAGTTCATTCATTTAGTTGGATGTTGGGCTGACTTTTATTGATACATCTACCTATGAACGTAATTGTTGGACATGTGAATGTCTGTTCGAACTTAAGCAAGTTTAAGTGGATGTCTTTGTTGGATCAAATGAGGAGCTGACTTTTAGGGATCCGTCTACTTCTGAACATAATTGTTCCACATATGAATGTCTGTCATAACTTAAGCAAATTTAAGTTGATATCTTTATTGGATCAAATGATGGACTGACCTTTTGGGATCCATCTACTTCTGAACATAATCAGTCCACATATGAATGTCTGTCATAACTTAAGCGAGTTTAAGTTGATATCTTTGTTGGATCAAATGAGGAGCTGACTTCTGGGGAGTCAGCTACTTCTGAACATAATTGTTCCACATATGAATGTCTGTCATAACTTAAGCAAATTTAAGTTGATATCTTTGTTGGATCAAGTGAGGAGCTGACTTTTGGGGATCCATCTACTTCTGTACATAATCGTTCCACATATGAATGTCTGTCATAACTTAAGCAAATTTAAGTTGATATCTTTGTTGGATCAAATGATGAGATGATTTATAAGAATCCATCTACCTCTGAACATAGTCGTTCCACATGTGAATGTCTGTCAAAAATTAAACAAGTATAAGTTGTTCTTAGTTGAAACAGAAGTTAAATTGATTATTCCATCAAGATTAATTGCACATCAACAATGTTGTATATCGTTTGCAAAGTATCGTTTAATACTGTCCTGAAGAGAATAGAAGGAAGAAGCAATGAATAGGCATCCACCTACTCGACCAAATGAAAATCCCCGGTCTCTCGTTCCGCGTACCGATGACCATAATGAAGTAGCAGGCAATAAAGTTGGAAGTAATTGTACGTCGATTTTTTTCCCGCGTAAAAACCGCGAAAGGAAAATATGTGAGGTTCCCCTGTAAGTTCGAATGTAAAGGTCCTAGATTCAGTGGTGCCGCGATGCGGTAACGGGACATGTATTTAAGTCTCCATTCACAGGACGGTTGTCCTTTCAACGGAACAACCGTCAACTCTTCGAGGCTTTAACCTTCCAGGCAATACCCATTAGATTCTATTAGATTTACCGAACCTTCCTGGAATTCGCCTACACCGCGAGCCACGGTGCTTCGCCGGTAATTAGAGAGCCCCTGTTAACGCGTTGCCACGATACACGATGTACTTTCGCATAAATCGCGATGGACAGCTGAGCCATTATTTGACAGAACACGATGCCTTCGATACACCGGTTACCGTGGTTGACCTGTTCTGAACTGTCGGCCAACGGTTCTAACGAACCGATGCTTCAGGTTGATACTCGGACGCTCTTGTCGCAAGATGAAAGTTCAATTCATTTTTACTCGATAACATTTTATACTCTTAGGATGCGTTACATATGATGGTTTCCACATATGAAGATTTCTATGTATGAAGATTTGTACATATGATGACTTTTACACATGAAGATTTTTACATATAATGGTTTTTACATATGATGATTTTTACATATGAAAATTTTTACATATGATGATTTTTACATATGAAGATTCCTACATATGACGTTTCCTACATATGATGATTTCTACATATGACGATTCCTCTACATATATGAAGATTCCTTCATATGAAGTTTCCTACATACATATAATGATTCTTGCATATGAAGATTCCTACATATGACGATTCCTACATATGATGATTTCTACATATGACGATTCCTCTACATATATGAAGATTCCTTCATATGAAGTTTCCTACATACATATAATGATTCTTGCATATGAAGATTCCTACATATGACGATTCCTACATATGATGATTTCTACATATGACGATTCCTCTACATATATGATGATTCCTTCACATGAAGTTTCCTACATACATATAACGATTCTTGCATATGAAGATTCCTACATATGACGTTTCCTGCATATGATGATTTCCACATATGACGATTCCTCTACATATATGATGATTCCTTCATATGAAGTTTCCTACATACATATAATGATTCTTGCATATGAAGATTCCTACATATGACGTTTCCTACATATGATGATTTCCACATATGACGATTCCTCTACATATACGACGATTCCTTCATATGAAGTTTCCTACATACATATAATGATTCTTGCATATGAAGATTCCTACATATGACGATTCCTACATATGATGATTTCTACATATGACGATTCCTCTACATATATGAAGATTCCTTCACATGAAGTTTCCTACATACATATAATGATTCTTGCATACGAATATTGCTTCATATAAAGAACTCTACGTATGAAGATTCTTACACACGCTGATTTCTACATATGATTCCTACATACGACGACAGCAACCGTGATCCCGTTGCTTTCGAAGTTGAACTCAGCGATCGATATATTCTAGAAAGATTGCGAAATGGGCTGTTGGCGATTATAATTCGTGGGGCGATTCGGAAAATCGCGACTGGCAGAAAGTAGGCGCCGTCAGATTCCTGGCTTGACGCCAGGAACATCGCGATCCCACACTCCGGACTTCCAGGAGTCGTGCCACTGAAAAAGAACTCTGGTATCGATCTCTCGAAACGGTGCACCGTAGGAAAAGTATCTTGGGCGTGTTTAGAACGGGCCAATGGTTAGGCCCAATAATAAAACACAGTCACGTAGCGAATAGTATGCGACACTTGTGTTCGTTGATCGAATAATAGCCGAGCGAACGGGTGATCGATTACTTCCACAAATAGATCGATCGATAAAAATCAATTTGATGCTTCTTCCAATGAATCAAGTCTACTTAAAATTCTTTGCGTTGTGGTAAAGATTCGCGCTGGACATTTATCTTTAGAATTGAAAATACTTGTACTTGTTCATGAAGGTAACTTGTACTTGTTCATGAATACAACTTGTACTTGTTCATGAATATAACTTGTACTTGTTCATGAATACTACTTGTACTTGTTCAGATGCAGTCAAAAAACTTGCACAATTATTTGAAGAAATAGATGGACCTTTAAAAATCAGTTTGATGTTTCAATGAAATAAATCATCTTAAATCTTAATTATGACATTGCTGATATGTCATAAATTATGACACTGCAAAATTTAAAATTGACGTAATATTTCAATGATCAATTGTTTGAAGATTGTTGTATTCGAATTTGGGGGTCACAGATGCAACTGTGTTCGCGCCTCCAATAACCACCAAATCACGAGGTCCACTGCTGAAACTCCCAAATCTCCAATGCTAACCTATCCACAAAATTTCTTCAATGCTATCGATCATCGAAAACACTAACTGCCAGAAATCCCTCGCGATGAATCGTTCGTTATATCCGAATATTCTTCGTCGTTGAAATTCGCAAAGGTGTTCTCGCCTCTACCAAATTAATTCGAACAATTCCATCCACTGAAACGATCGTCGAATTGTAAACAATTCTGAAGGCGGCAATAAAACGTTCCGTTCGGACCTATCGTAACGACTTTCCGTGCATTCGAGTCGCATGTAGCCGCAGTATTTACTGTAATTATCCGTGGATATAAGCTTTCGAGAGGCACGGCCGGCAGCTTCGTTAAAGGACAATTTCAGCCATGGGAACTGGACTTCATAACGGGACGCGTGTCTTAATGTCTGTCACCAGAAACACGATTCGAAAACGCGGCGGAGAAAAACGTACGGGCGCGCGTTGCGGAAACCTCCGGCTCGAAGCCATAACCATTAGGTTCCATTGAATTCCTTCAATCCCGTCGGAACATACGGGGACTACCGTAGTTAGAAGGTTAGCTCGGTACCGGCTTGGCATTCCTCGTCGAACATCCAGCTGTACATCGAGAGTCGATGCTTCGTCGATTCGTCTTTCCGCGTCCACGATCCTCGACTCTCGATCGCCTGCGTTCCGAAAGGATTCGTCGACGGATTTATGGAATCGCGCGGAAACGATACGCGTATCCTACTCGGATCGCTCCTTCTTCCGTTTATGCTCGGAATCTATTGATTACGGCAAACGAGTCGGTGCAACATACTCCGATGCATTTCGATATTTCGAGGCGCTCCGTTAACCATCGATTATACGGTTAACTAAGCTATTTCGGTTTGAAACTGTTACATGTTTAATTAATTCTATGTTTGTCACGTTCTTTATTTTCAGTTATTGTTTTATTCTTTTGTCGAGATGGGGCTACTTTTTTGAGGTTAGGAATAGAGTAAATTAATTTATGAACAATGTTGAAATATTACGTCAATTTTTAATTTAGCAATGTCGTAATAGATGACATATCAGCAATGTCATAATTGACATTTGAGATGATTTATAAACCTTATGTATTTATTGTACTTTTAATCTCTTATATGTTTATTGTACTTCATTTTTAATTCCTTATATATTTATTGTTGTACTTTATTTTTATTATATATTCATGAGGAATTTCTGGCAGTTACTTTTCTGAACATTTCCGATGATCAACAATGGAGAAGTTTCGTAGGTAACTTCAAGGATTTAGGAGTTCAAACCCTTATCCGACTCAGACTTGTCAGTAGCTTGAAATGTGAATCCTACTCAAGATTTGAACGCGTTATTCCATAACTGCACATTTCACTGTTATTTATTTATTGCACAGAAGAAACCATTAGAGAACGTCTTAAAATGAGAGAGAAACCATTAGAGTATGTCTCAGAACGAGGAAGAAACCATTAGAGTATGCCTTTGAATAAGGGAGAAGCCATTAAAGTATACAAGTTTAAATGAGAAAATCTACATATACATATAATTCGTACATATCAGATCTAACGGAATGTTCTGTCTGATAATATCACTGCCATGATTTTTCGCCTCTGAAGATTCTACAGAAATGTATTCTACAAATCATAGTCATACTAGGAAGAGCAGTAGCAAATTATATTAACAAATGCATTCAAAATATTTTTTATATTCTTTTAACTCAAACAGGGATAAATATACAATTTTAAGGTGGTTGACATCTTTGTTACTTTTTATCAAGATACAAAATTTATTTGTTAGTGGAACTTTACATTAAAATGTACAGAGGGGTGAATTACCCTTGTACATGTTTTTTATTTCAGGTTACAAAATTTGTTCAGGTGGTTATTTTGATATTTATGTTAATTTTTATTGTGATACGAAATTTATGTTTTAGCTATTTATTTGTTACTGAAACTTAAAACTAAAATTGCCAAAGGGGTACATTACCCTCCCACAAGTCTCTGATTTCAAGTTAAAAAATTTGTTAAGTTGATTCTCTTGAAATCTGTGTTAATTTTTATCAAGATAAAAAATGTATGTTTTAGCAATTTATTTATAACTGAATCTTAAGACTAAGATTGCCAAAGGGGTACATTACCCTTCCACAACTCTCTGATTTCAAGTTAAAAAATGTATTAAGGTAATATTCTTAAAATGTTGATTTTTATCAAGATAAAAAATATATATTTTATTACTACCACTTTAAAATAAAACTCCCAAAGGGGTAAGTTACCCCAAAACAATTTTCTTCTCTCAAATTACAAAATCTTTTAAGGCGATGTTCCTGAAACGTGTACATAATGTCTGTTCATTTCATGCACAAAAAAAATGAGCATGTACATAATATCCGTCCATTTGTTGTACAAGTTCATTTATAATACGAAAGTAAGCGTGCATCACGGGCCGGTAGGTTCATTTAAACCCCGTAGCGTTTCACGGTAAGCGAGTGCACAAATACCAGGGGTATTTCGTGACCAACCAAGCGGCCAGTTGTTTGTAATTCGATAATTGATACGCCCTCCGTTGCCTTGATTATGCGGGAACGCGTTCGTAAGTAACGCCGGCCGAGCGTACAAATTACTCCGCTCGCGGATTTTCCCTTTTGCGTTGGTCCCTCGCACGCGACGACTCGGACAATCTCGATCAGGAAGTGGAAACTGGTTTCGCGTGGGCGTTTACACGCAACAGTTGAGTCAGTTATGCGAAGAATCGTTCGGGATCGGACGTTAAAATAGAGCGACAAGCAACGTAGTTCCATGCAAACGCGACGAATGAACGAACGCGGTCTGATCGAACACGCGTCTGACAAAACGCTCCAACATTTCACACGCTTTACTCTCCTTTTATTGCGTATCATTATTTCTCCCGAGAGCAACACGAGAACATGATAATTTTCAACGACGATCGAATAAATGACTTACGAAACGGATTGATCGGGGAGATCCATATATCTGTTGCTCATACAAGCACGTATTTCTCTGTCCTTACATCCTCGTGAACGTATGATTCTTACGTTCTGTGGATTACCTTCTCATGCAGATATATCTCAATATAGTATGTATGTATGTAGATACTCTTTTAAAAATTTCCGTATTCGTAGATGCTCATATCATTTGTTCATTCATCTGGTTTCAGATACATCTTTAAATTTTGGATACTGTATGTTTCATATATATGTACCTATGTATTAATATTTTTAGACCTAGTAACTCTAGGGACTGTCACAAGATTCCTATAATCCTTGGTTACAATAAACCTACATTACAAAATATCTGTAGATATCCTTACATCACAATAAACTTATATACACGTATCAATATACACACACATATCAATATACATACATATATCAATATACACACACATATCAATATACATACATATATTAATATACACATACATATCAATATATATACACATATCAATGTACACACATATATCAATACACATACACATATCAATATACACACACATGACAACATACATACACATATCAATATACATACACATATTAATATACACATACATATCAATATACATACACATATCAATGTATACACATATATCAATACACATACACATATCAATGTCACACATGTCAATGTACACACACATATCAATATACATACACATGTCAATATATACACACATGACAACATACATACATTTATCAATATACACATACATACGATATACATACACATATCAATGTACACACATATATCAATACACATACACATATCAATATACACACACATGACAACATACATACACATATCAATGTACACACATATATCAATACACATACACATATCAATATACACACACATGACAACATACATACACATATCAATGTACACACACATGTCAACATACATACACATATTAATATACACAAACATATCAATATACATACACATATCAATGTACACACATATATCAATATACATACACATATCAATATACACACACATGTCAACGTACATACATACATCAATATACACACACATGTGAATATGCATATTCAATATGTATACATAATACAATATATATCAATATGTCTATATAACCTTGATATCCCTACAATCTAACATCCGTATAAAGAATCTTACTCATCCTCGGAAACGTTAGAACATTACTCTAATCGAGTAATTAAGAAAGTTCCTCATAAAATGTATAATGAATTGCCAGGAAAGTTCACGGGTAATATACGAGTGACGTGGCAGTTAAGGTATTATTGAAAAAGCCGACGATCAAGCTCGTCGATAACGGTCTCGGAGATTGCCTCTCAGATAGTATCGATTAAAGAGAATAATCGCGGTTGTCCCGATGAAGTTGTACGATCGATGGCCGCAAAAGTCCCCAGGAATCGGGGGCTATACTGTCACGGACGAAGGCATCTCTCCCTGAGTGCATTAATCACCTTAGCGTCCGCCAATCGAACATTAACACCGTCAGTTAATTGCCCGTGCAGAGAAAAAAAAAACATTACCAGCTGATGAATCGTCAACCGAGCGATCGTTGGCAGCTCGAATGACGGCCATCCGTGATTCTCCGCGATCGAACAGTGATATATCGTGGCGTTTGATCTCTGGGTACTCAAGTGTTCAAGTGTCTCGCGGCTGTTTGCTAAACGATTTGCGGTATTGATTGAATTCTTTTCGTTACGAAGGTGACTGGAGTCATTTTAATGGGGATTATGAAAATTACTGTTAATTATTTATCCATTTACGTAGTGACAGAACAATTGTACTGTAAATATATCTATTTTCTAATCGGTGATAAATGTCTATTCTACCCTTTCTTTTACAAAATAAGGTTAAAATTGAACAAGTCGAAATTTAGTTTCGAACTAAAGTAAACTACAGTGCAATGTACCAACCCTTCATATTTTCACTGGTCTATGAATGATTTTTACAATTTGTCATATTACAATGTTACAATTTTATAATTAATCATGTACAATTTGTCATCGCATAATTTTCATATGAGCAGAAATAAAAGGGTTTTTATTTTTGCAACGCCCTGTAGACTCTCCGCTTATCGATAGAATTCAGTCATTTCAACGACCCTCTTCATCGAATCTTTGTCACCAGCGTATCCTAACCTAACCGCATTTTACGTAAGGGTCAGCGAACGTTTTTACGTCTTTTTCCGAAAAGCCGGAGCCGTTTGAATTCAGCGACGACGCCGCTTGTAAAAAGAAATTGTCCAGGCGGCTTTGGCAACGGACAAGGAAGGAGCCAGCAAGCCGAAAATCGTCGATTCCCCCCCGGCAGAAGCATGTCGTTTCCATGCAACCATCGGGTGAAACACGGAAAGAAACAAGTTTAGCGGGGGTCAGATTATGACGTGCATCTTGATGCATTTCCATGGCGGTGGACGCACAAGGAAGCCAACAGCTGTCTCGTTCTCTCGTGGTTAGCGGTTTTTGGATGCACACGCCGGCATACAACATCGATATTTCAGTTTGGCCAAAGCTGGAACCCGGCTTTTGTCCAGGCGGCGCACGAACCCCGCGGAATGGGTCGTTAGCAGTTATATAAATATAATTGAACGACGTCGTTTAGCGCGACTTGTCCCGTGAATCAGCCAGATCGCTGCGCGGACTGTGTAATACACTCGGCTGCGATATGCGTAACCACGGAACGTAATATATCGCCGTGATGAACGCTGCGAGATGTCTCTATGGTTCAACGAAGTTTTAATGCGAAAATATGCTCTGGCAATTATTCGAGTAAACTTCGATCGCTATTCAAAATTAACTCGGTTAATTTTAGGATAAAAGTGGCAAGTTTGAACGAAGGAATTCGAGCAAGGAGACTAATAGTGTGGCACATGGACCAAACAAAGTGCCTCGATTCGAGTGAACTGATTTATCGACGATACATATTAAAAATTAACTCGGTTAATTTTAGAGTAAAAGTGGCAAGTTTGAACGAAGGAATTCGAGCAAGGAGACTAATAGTGTGACACATGGACCAAACAAAGTGCCTCGATTCGAGTGAACTGATTTATCGACGATCCATATTAAAAATTAACTCGGTTAATTTTAGAGTAAAAGTGGCAAGTTTGAACGGAGGAATTCGAGCAAGGAGACTAATGGTGTGGCACATGGGCCAAACAAAGCGCGTTTCAGTAACGTGAAATAGTAATAAGCGTAGAGTTACCGCCTTTGACGGATTGGCGAGGGCTCGTAAACTTTCTTTCCGGCACTATACGTGAAGTCAAGGTCTGCCCACCACCCACCACGAACGAACACCCTGGGCTCTAGGGCTCCCCTGTGTTTACGTTGCTCCGAAATTAAGATCGAAAACACGGGAAGCGTGCGATCCTGAATTTTCCCTCGCGGCTATTTTCGGCTTCTTTTGAGCCGAACTTCGTGCGCGTACACACGAAACTCGTAAAAGGAGACTACATTTTCTTCCACACACGTGCTATTTGTTGCTTCTGTAAATGGTACGAGTCGGTCGTTTACTTCGGTTTTTGAGGGTCTTCGAGCTTTTTATGTTGAACATGTAAAATATTTGCTTTTTCATTTGTTAGTTTAGACTTCTCACTTTTTATTAAATTGCTTTTCAAATTTTGATGGGATCATTACTTTGTGACAAACTAAAATAATATTTGCTTAGTACAATTTTGTTATAATTGCTTATTATACAGTTCATGTATTTATTATACAGTTCATGTATTTATTATACAGTTGAGTGTAATTTTAAATTGGATTTTTGTTGAGGGATAAAAATAACATGTAAACTAGTCACTTCGTTTACTTCAAAAATCAAGTTTCAATAAATTGTTTGTCTTGCAACCAATAAATATTTGTCCTGTAATTTTCATAGAGCTTCAACGTCCACAAGTTCAACTATCAAGAGAAGAAAAGTACAGAAGAAGGTTTTAATGCCATAAATATTAAACTGTTTACGCGAGGTATCGAAAGGTTAATAACTGAATAAAACAATCGTGAGTAACTGCATTTATCACGTGTCTTACTACACTCATTTGCACAGTGGTCAGATTAATACGCCATAAAGAATATTTTGCGGTACTTTTACGGCATCAAATCGTATCAGACGTTTTGAAATAGGTCATTGCTTGCTAACAGCTATTTTATAGTTAATGAAAGGTTTTGTTTAGTTACTTTTCATCGAACGCTGGAAATTAATGAGCACCATAGCTGTCATTTTGCGGTACTTTTATGCTATCAAATGTGTTTTGAAGCAGGTCATTGCAACTAACCATTTTATATTAGGAATATTAATGAATATTTTTGTTAGAGCTTCCATCGATTTGCGGTACTTTTATCATCGTAACAAATTTTATGTGCTCTCTAATCGGTTATTGCTCGATGCATGGGCGGCCATTTTATGTTTATCAGGCGTTTACGCAGGTTTACATACTGAAGTTTACATACGTATTACATTTATATATTTTTCCACGGTGGTTCTTGAAATCAATTTTTTCAAGATAATTAGGCTTTACATTTTGTAGTTTTCTCTTTTATTTTTAATTTCTATACAAATCTTTTTCGTCAATCGCATATTTTCAGAGAAGTATTTCTCATACCATTAGATTGTCTGAAATTATATTTAGTCCATGTGGAAATGGACTTTAAATTGGACTTTTAGTGTACTTTAAAGAAGAAGTACAAAGAAGTACAGTACCTCGTGTACTGTATTATACAAAACACATATAATATTATGTTACATTATAGTATGTAATAATTATACATTATTCATAGAATTGTGTATAGTTTTACTAACATCATTAGTATATTATATAATATAATACTGTATTATTTAGTATGAACCCTAAGAACATAACCTCAAAAACAGCTCCTACTTACAGTACAATATCAAACAAAATATAACATACAACATCCTAAATTAATAATGAAATATTCCTAGCACAATAGTAGATTAATAACACAACTATCATACTATACAACATAACCTAAGAGCCTCTAATAGTTCATAATGTACAAGAGTACACAGAAAGCCCAGACAGTTAAACGATCCCAGTTAATCAGGAAATATCTATTGGAATCAGCTGTAAGCAACAGGCCCCGCAAAACATTCTAGCAAATCCCAGTAACAGACTCGCAAGAAAATATGCTCTCAGGCTGTTCAGTAATTCAAGGTTCACGTAGCAAGAGCACCAAAGTAGCATGTACACCTCCTAGATAGGTGTTCAATAATTTCCATCTTCCAAGAACCATCGCGGTCATGAACATCAATGTTGCATGTAAACTTCTCTTTACACGCTCGATAGGCTTTCATCTGTTTGACCTACGACTTCGGCTAACAGGTTTGTGGTTGTTCCTTCGCTCGAACACTTCGTCAACAATTAACTCCCGAGAAACAACATCGAACATTTATCGCGAAAGATAGTGGATTTTTTTGCTGGAGGTGTCAAGGATATTTAAAGTTGAGATTTTGATAAGTACCGAGGACTTGATATGTGCTGAGGCAGTATTTATAGCTGGTTTTGATGTTTGCTTGAGGCTGTTTTGGGATTTCGAAGTTATTTTATAATTTAGGATCTTATTTTTTGATTTTGGAATTTTTGGAGATTCAAAGTTTTTAGTGTTCAACTTCTCAAATTTTTGGAGATTCAAATATGCAAGTTTTCGAATTTACTATTCAGATTCTTTAATTTTCCACCTTTCACCTACTGATTTGTTCAAGTTTCCAAATTTTAACTATACAAGTTCTCAAATTTTTAATTATTTAGTTATTCAACTTCTCAAATTTTCAGCTGACTTAATTAGACAAATTTCCAATTTTTAAATAATTTTCCACTTTTCCTACATCGTATCAAGGCTACATCAATTTAACGTTTAAACGAAGGCATATACACATAAATTTTTTCCAAAGACCAATATAAACGTATCATCAAAAAAAACGAAAAACACGTGACAGAAAAATTGCATAAAAATCAGCACGTGAATAACCTGTTGCCGAGTTCTCCAAAATGACATCTTGCGTATCATCCTCCAATTACGTCACAACTCTCCCTTAAGCCGAGCCTCCATTTCTGAAAATCACGCAGTCACGTTCTCCTAAAGACATTCTTCGCTGTCAGTATCCTTCTCAATCTTGGAACACTTCGATCCTAAATTCTTTGACTCTGAAACGTTCAACAGGTTATCCTGTATAAACACTTGCAGGTGTTCGTGACAAAGACCTCTTTTAAATTCCGACACCCCTAAATCCATCAAAATGTCTCTACATCGCAGAATTCGTATATTAACACGTTGAGTGCAACGTCAGTCGCTGACGCAGTTAGGTGACTGAACGGAAAGTTCACTATCAGTGTTGCTATACTGTGTTACTATATGTGCGTGTTACTCAGCGTGGCAGTCAACGTGTTAATATGTGAATTTTAGGATGTTCCATGATAATGTAAATATGATATAAAATTGTAGAATTTACATTTACGTTACCATGTTATTAATGTGTTCAAATATTTCTTTTCAATAAAGCAATACATCTGATGGGGATTTCCTTGTGAATTCTTGTAGCACTCAACGTGTTACGAAATTACTTTATTTATAAATTTTTATGACATCACAATCTAACCTAAAAAATGTCAATATCTTACAATTTCTATAATTCAAATCGCTACATATAAATATCCCTGACATCATAACTCATGTATCCAACACGTAATCTAAAAAATTTCCACATCCCAAAATCTCTATATTCCAAACTCTTACATATAAATAATCTTGATATCTCACATATGCAGAAACCTAACCTAAACCATATACCAAAAAATCTCAAACTGGTAAATATCTCCAAATCGTCATATTATCAACTCCTCGCATCAAAAAGTTTCATACCTCTCAAAAGTATGCCAGATTCCTAAAAAAAACAGGCGGAAAAGCTGTCAAATACATCGTAACAGAAAAAAAATATCCCAGATCATACGTTTCGTATCCAAAAGAAATAGAATCTGAAGAAATATGAATCACGATATTTTTCACGGTGAAATGTACGTCGCGTAGAACACTTGACCCAGGTAAAAATGTGGATCTGGTAGGATCGTAATCGGTGTTCGAGGCTGATGTCATCGCTGCATCCGCGATTCCTGTTATCCGTTCTTTAGATCGAGTCGCGATTGTCTGTATAGAAATGAACCGTTAGGCGAGTGAATCGATGCCTCGTCCCGTTTGATTTAGCTCCGTTTGGTCCAGCGTCGCGTGAGTTTTCATGAAATTCGCGAGGCGCTCGGGGTTGGTCGTCCACGAAATAAGTTAATCATAAGGTAATTGAAATATTTGTGGTCGTTCGGTTCGGTTGTTCCGCGTCGTTGGCCGTTTATTCATCGGCCGATGAATAATGGAGAAGCCGCGGGAAACGTGGACACCTCGTCCGGCGGGGTTTACTTTATTTATTAACCCCGTAACCGGTGAACATCGTAGCTCAGAACGTTGCTCGGCCACGCCGCCAGCTAATGTACACTTCACGCGAGCGAATACTTTATCGTACGAACAGACACTCGCGCACGGTGTAATAACCGAGTGTACTGTTCCTTGTTTACCACACACTTTTTAACGTATTATGGTAATCGCCGGAAAACGGCGGATTTATTGCGACGATTGAGAGATCGGATTTGGGAGGAGTAAGTTTTGGGAAGGGGGAGGTTTAGAAGGTGAGGATTTGGAATTTTTGGGGCTTGGAAGGTGAGAGGTGGGGATTTGGGAGGTTTTAGGGTAGTCGGTTGGGGGATTTGGGGATTTCAAGTTTTCTAAATTGGGGAATTTGGGAATTTCAAGATTTCTAAATTGAGGAATTTGAGAATTTGGGAATTTGGGAATTTGGGAACTTAGGGATTTGGGAAATTAGAGATTTGGGAATTTGGAAATTTGGGGATTTGGGAATCTGGAAATTTGGGAATTTGGGAATTTGGGAATTTGGGAATTTGGGAATTTTGGAATTTGGGAACTTAGGGATTTGGGAAATTAGAGATTTGGGAATTTGGAAATTTGGGGATTTGGGAATTTGGAAATTTGGGGATTTGGGAATCTGGAAATTTGGAAATTTGGGAATTTGGGAATTTGGGAATTTGGGAATTTGGGAATTTGGGAATTTGGGAATTTGGGAATTTGGGAATTTGGGAATTTGGGAATTTGGGAATTTTGTAATTTTGTAATTTGGGATTTGGGAATTTGGGAATTTGGGAATTTGGGAATTTGGAAATTTTGTAACTTTGCAAAATTGTAATCTTGTAATTTTGAAATTCGAGACAACAGAGATTCAGGAATGCAGAGGTTTGGAAATGCTAGTGACGCAAAGGAAGAACCGCTGTACCGATATGCTTTCTCCGAAATCGTTCGATTCCAAGAACTCTTCTTCTCGTCTCGAATTCGAGCAAGGAGAGTGTCGATGACCCCTGGGAACGATTAAGTAATCCTGGTCCCCTCGCTTCTCATCCGATGGGAAAACCCGGGAAGGTTCTTCTACTTACTCACGGGTAGAAAGAAACCGAAAGGACCCGTTGCGTTACTTTCAACTTGCAGATGATCAGGGAAAAGGGTCATCTACCTTCTACGTTGCTCAACTGCCGTGGTGTAATGTAGGTACTCTGCTTAGTTAAAATTTCCTAAAATTATGATGCGATCTTAAAATTTCCAAATTCCCAAATTCCCAAGTTCCCACATCCCCAAATTCCCACACACATCAATTTCCACATCCCCAAATTCCCACATATCCCAATTCCCACATATTCCAATTCCTACATATCCCAATTCCCACATCCCCAAATTTTCACATCCCCAAATTCCCAAATCGCCAAATTCTTACATACTCCAATTCCCACATCCCCAAATTCCCACATACTCCAATTTCCACATCCCCAAATTCTCACATATCCCAATTCCCACATATCCCAATTCCCACATATCCCAATTCCCACATCCCCAAATTCCCACATCCCCAAATTCCTACATCCCCAAATTCTCACATACTCCAATTCCCACATCCCCAAATTCCCACATACTCCAATTCCCACATCCCCAAATTCCCACATATCCCAATTCCCACATATCCCAATTCCCACATATCCCAATTTCCACATATCCCAATTTCCGCATATCCCAATTCCCACATCCCCAAATTCCCACATCCCCAAATTCCCACATCCCCAAATTCCCAAATTCCCAAATCTTCACATCTCCATCTCTCTAAATCCCCAAATTCCCACATCCCCAAATTCCCACATCCCCAAATTCCCAAATTCCCAAATCTTCACATCTCCATCTCTCTAAATCGCCAAATCTCTACATTCTCAAATCCCTAAATCTGAAAATTTACCAATCCAGAACAAAGAATATATTACACTACCTATTCCTACATCGCCATCTTCTCACTCAGCTGAACACCGTCCAGACGCACCACACCGTAAACTGGCTACTGCTTGTTTTATGAAAATTTGATGGGGTCGTACGAGGTTCCATGGGTTTGATCGTCCGGTTGTTTATCAAAGGGAAACGTTCCCTCTTTACGATCTTCTGTTATTCTTGATGTAATCATTATTCCTGACTTGATTTTTCTATTATGAACGCTTTTAATTAACATGTTATTTCCACTATTTTCCACTTGCATACTTTTAGTTATACTATCAATTAATACAGGAAATAATATATGATACTTCTATTTCGTCCTCTAAAACGCTTCAACAACTATCGATCTCCACTCATGGTCAAATGAACGATGAAAAATATGCGTTTAATATTTGAATACAAATTATGAAATAAATTTCAAAACTAGACCACATAAATTTCACATATTTTAACACAGATAATTTGAAAATTTGCTCTTAAGATATTTAGCAAGAAAAACAGTCGATGAACTGTTTGAAGAACAGTCGATAAAGGAAAAGATTATTGCTAATTCTTCTAAAGGTCTCACGTCCAAATCAATCTATCATTATCCATCATTAATAAAGAAAATGGCGACCACGTGTTTCCTTCCTAATTTCACAATCGACAGCATCAGGGTGTTGGTCCCTAGTAAGGTGAACGACCTTTATCGCGGAAAAAGCCATCGTTGATACGTTAACGAACTAATATTTGAGTTAGGGTCGGCCTGTCTGCTAGTTTTTTAGGATCCTATCGAGGGAGATGGTGTTTGTAAAACGTCGAGGTGTTAACATCCTCCGAAGAGAAGATAAAACCAGACTATATACGTGTATCCGGAATAGACAGGGTCATTAAACGTCGTTATTCAGTATTTATAGAAAGTTCGCACTCTTATGTCAAATTTCTGTCATCATAATCGCTCATTAATGTCTTGTTTCGTATGCGATACGACGATTCTAAGTATTGATTCTAAGTTTGCCAAGTAGTTCTTAGTCAGTAATTTATTGCGTGTATTCCTTGTGGATAATCCTTAGATTCTTTTGATGAGTGGATTTTTTGAATTGTAGATTTTTCATGTTACTAAATTTTGTAAATTTTTCATATTACCAAATCGTGTAGATTTTTCATATTACTAAATCTTGTCAATTTTTTATATTACTAAGTCATGTAGATTTTTCATGTTATGAATCTACTAACCGTGGATTTGGAGATATGTGAAATTGGGTATAAGTGGATTTTGGGGTGTGTGGAGTTAGGGATGATTGGATTTTGGGACATGTAGGTATTGCCATATGTGGATCTTGGCATGTGTGGATTTCGGGATATGTGGAATTGGTCATATGTGGATTTGGGCATATGTGGATTCGGGAATGTGTGGATTTTGGGATATGTGGAATTGGTCATATGTGGATTTGGGAATATGTGGATTTGGGGATGTGTGGATTTGGGAATGTGTGGATTTTGGAATATGTGGAATTTGGCATATGTGGATTTTGGGGTGTGTAGATTTGGGGAAGTGTGGATTTGGGGATATGTGGATTTTGGGATGTGTAGATTTGGGGATGTGTGGATTTGGGGTTGCGTGGATTTAGGGATATGTGGATCTGGGAATGTGTGGATTTTGGGATATGTGGAATTTGGCATATGTGGAATTTGTATATGTGGATTTGAGGATGTGTGGATTTGGGAATGTGTGGATTTTGGGATACATGGAATTCGGCATATGTGGATTTGGGGATGTGTAGATTTAGGGATGTGTGGATTTGGGGATGCGTGGATTTAGGGATATGTGGATTTGAGAATGTGTGGATTTTGGGATATGTAGAATTTGGCATATGTGGATTTGGGGATATGTGAATTTTGGAATGTGTGGATTTCAGAATATAAATTTCCCTAGGTTCCAATATCCCTATATCCTTAAAGCCCAATATCCCAATATCCTAATACCTCAACATCCCCAAATCCCTAAATCCATACTTATCTAAACATTAGAACGTCCCTACATTCCTAGAGGCTGTATCCCTAAATTAATACGATATTAATATTATTTGCAGTGTCCGTGACTGATTATGTGCGAATGTAATAAGTTATGAATATAAGTAGATTTAATTAATGATCTGTAAACACAGTCGTGTTGCAACTTAACATCTAATATCTGCCGTTGCATCTTACCAGGAAACGTAATGGATACAGCAGAGAAATGAATTTCGTGAAATGTGCAATATTAATCTTCGCTGCAACCACGTGGATTGCTTACCTACATGAAAAGTGGCGTGCAACCGAGTATAACAGGAGATAAGAGAACGTTTTGATGTTGATATTGTATCAACATACATCTACAACAAAAGCGTGCTATAAATTAAGAGGCTAACAGCAGGCAATTCAAAATAATTTTACAAATTTAAAATATTTACGATTTAAAAAATTTGAAATATTTCTTTTGATGATTGCTGTAAAATTGCGGTTGGAGGTTTTTCTATTATAGAATTCATTAATTAATCGCTCTGCTGAGAAATTATTGTTCGAACGTTTGAATCTATCTCTCCAATGTTTTGCTATTTATGTTGGTCATGTTTTTACTAGATCGCATTATCACGATAAAAACGAGCACATCCGAGTTATAAAATGAAATAGCTGACACATAATGGATTGCACAGGTAATTAAAATTACCTTATAAACTGAAACGTTAGTACTCGTCATTTATGCGTGTGCATTCCATAAGTTGATCGTAAACTGATCTGTATACCCCATAAGTTCATTAATTTACGACCAACTTATGAAATATACACACAAATGACGGGTATCAATTTTCAGTTTATAACGTAACTTTTATCACCGCGCAGTTCATTAGACATCAGTAATTAATTCATTTTTTAGAAACTGATGAGTATACGTTTGTTCATCGAGATAGATATTCTGTTTTTATTCGGATAAATTGTGACCGATATATATCGTGAAATTCACATATGAGGAAATACACATATGCCCAATTCCACATATCCCTAAATATACATATATACAATTCCACATATCCCCAGATCTACATATAATCAAGTCCATGTATACCCAAATCCACATATGATCAATTCCACATATCCCCAAATCTACATATGACCAATTCTACATATCCTCAAATCTACATATGACCAATTCCACATATCCCCAATTCCATATATCCGCAAATTCACATATGAGTAATTCCACATATCCCCAAATTCACATATGACCAATTCCACGTATCCCCAAATCCACATATGACTAATTCCATATACCCGCAAATTCACATATGAGCAATTCCACATGTCCCCAAATCCACATATGATCAATTCCACGTATCCCCAAATCCACATATGACTAATTCCACATATCCTCAATTCCATATATCCGCAAATTCACATATGAGCAATTCCACATGTCCCCAAATCCACATATGACCAATTCCACATATCCCCAAATCCACATATGACCAATTCCACATATCCCGAAATTCACACATCCCAAAATTCATACATGCCAAGATCCACATATGGCAATATCTACATGTCCCAAAATCCACAGTTGCCAAGATCCACATATGGCAATATCTACATGTCCCAAAATCCACACATCCCTAAATCCACACACCCCAAAATCCACATATATCCAATTCAACATGTCCCCAAATCCACATATGACTAATTCCACATATCCCGAAATTCACACATCCCAAAATCCATACATGCCAAGATCCATATATGGCAATATCTACACGTCCCAAAATCCACACATCCCTAAATCCACACACCCAAAAGTACCCATATACCCAATTCCACATATCCTAAAATCCACACATCCCAAAATCCATATATTTCCAAATCCACATGTCCCAAAATCCACACATGCCAAAATCCACATATGGCAATATCCTCATACCCCAAAATCCACATCACAAAATCCCTACCAACGTCACCTCCTTTCAAATCTACCAACTCACCCAACAGAAGTGGGTCAGATATATCCCAAGATCGATTAAGAAAAGGTTAAACCGCGGTAATTGACCGTCCCCGGTATAAATATGAAGACAAATAGCCGCCTAAGGTTTGTTGGCCTGTTTGCATCGTTAAATACTGTTCTCGTAGCTTATCTAGACGTTTAGCTGTCATGACGATTTGTTGAATCAGAATTATGATAGCAGTAATCATGATTGATACGGTTATGTTGCAACTCTGTTGTAAGCCATGATGTTAGCTGATGGAGTTAACGGTTAATGAAGATAGAACGTAAGAATGTTGTGCGTTAATTATGCAGCAAAAACCAAGTACAGCTACGCTTCGCTGTGAATCTAATGATGAGAAGTAATTTCTCGAGATCATGTGGTCAGATAAACCGAAGACTGCGCCTGGAAAAAAGTGAGACTTCTTTCTGGACTTTTTGTTAGAACCAGAAATACCTGTGTTTTTACCTGCTTGTAAAACCAATTTGATTTTTTAAGTTTGTAGACTTTTTGTTGTTGAACATTTTTTTGTATTCTTATGTTCGAGACGTTTTTGAAGAATATTTTTTGAAGGATTGATGTCAACCCATGAGTGATTGATTGAATAAAAAGGATCATAGCGCTATTGTCAGTGATAATAGCAATAATAAGTGCATTATGCAATTTGCACTATTGAGTTTGTTGAGTGTTTTTGGTAACAACTGATATGTGACTGCTCTATCCAATACTACTATCATATGTGTGATATGTGTGATGGGTGTAGCTCTTCCAAACATGACAGTTCCTTTTTTTATATAAAATATATAATTCAACATATGTGACTTTGGCTATGTAGAACTTTCAGAATATGGTTTCTTGACACAGAAATTTTCGTGTTTGAATATTTCAAGGTATTTATATTTCCACTCCCAGAAAGAGGTATACAAATCTCATACACTATGATTTCACAGAAATTTGCAAATATAAAAATATCCAAATACAGACTTAAATTATTGAGATACCAGTAATGCAAATAAAGTACCAATAAAAATACAAGGATATCAAAATCCAGCAATTCAACTGTACATCAATTACTCACAATTTCCTAAGTGACGAGTGAAGCAAAGTCGAGAAACGAACAGCACGAAGAATGATTTCACAAAAATTTGCAAATATAAAAATTTCCAAATACAGATATAAATTCTAACTTATTAAGGTACCAATAATGAAGTACCAATAAAAGGATATAAAAATCTAGCAATTCAACTGCACATCAATTACTCACAATTTCCTAAGTGACGAGTGAAGCAAAGTCGAGAAACGAACAGCACGAAGAAATTGAAATATGTATTCGCTAATTAGTCTGATTGAATTCCGACGTCAAGAGGTTTGCACGAAGGATCTTATTAACATCGTTTTTCTTTCGTATCATGGATTCCAGTGGGAAAAAGTCGAATAAAGAGAACAGCGTTGATACATGTTCGCCGTTGCCTCTCAAGGATGCATTTATTAGCCCGGTAAGGTACCGATTATACCGATAGACAACTGCCTTCCTGCAACTCAATCACCGACTAATCGATCCCTTGCTTCCTGACACGTTCTCCGCTTCGTTTTTCTTAATTACGCTTGATCGATGGTTGGCGGAGCGCACCGTTTCACAAACGAATGTCTCTATAATCTGATATTTGAACAACGCGAAAGTACCGAAAATCGATTATCCGTTATATGTGTCGGTTTAAAAGTTCAAGCTACAGTTACTCCAGTAAGAGTAGAATTATCAATTAAACTCGATGAAATTGTCGTGCGCGGATAATATCGCTGAGATAATTTTCTGAATAGTTAATACGATCTAAACGACGATTCTCTGGTCCACGTTCATCAAGATTGCGAGTTTACGATCAAAGCTGTTCGAGTTACAAGATATACAGTTCGTTAAAACGGTATCAGTCTTGAGATGCAAAATAGAAGAGCTTCGAGAATGCTAATCACTCTCATAAATTTAGGGTGACATTATTAAAATTAGGGTAACATTTGGAGACAAGATTGTGGACACATTTGGTTCTTTCACACAATAGATATGAAGGTGAATTTGGGGTTAAAATATAAGGATATTTGCTGTTCTTATTTTTTACTGTTTTGTCAGGAGATTTTGTAACATTTTATAACACAATTTTATGCTTCACATTATAATTGACATTTTCAGTTTTGGAACCTTGTTGACACCAGTCAAAATCATCAAGCAAAACATACAAAAGCTACGTTGGAAGAAAAAAATATTAATTTACATAATGCACAGTCTGTTGATCATATCCATTCTTGAGGCAAACTAAGTGGTCCTCAAAAGTAAATCACGGAAAACCGTAAGAAGGCAATTTGTTTTAAGTCCGCGAATTACTTATAACGATTACTACAGTCGCTTATTATCGCTGACGTAATTCGCGGACTATGTTTTACTGGCGGCAACAACAGCCACGAGGCTCACTTTCTACTCGCGTTGATATCTTCTCAGCAGGATGTCTCGGATCCTTTATATGCCACTGAGTGATCGTTGTCGGTTCAGGATGCCATATTAACTCGTTGAATTTAGTCAAATGATGCTGACAGTTTTGCATACTTCAACATTGCGAACTGAGAAAAATTATGGTAATCCTTCGTGACTATGGATTAGATGAAGAAACTTTTTAATGTACCTTTGAATTAGAGTTGGTTGTTTATGAATTATAAAGGTACATAGGTATTTTACTGAAGTCAAGGTCTTGTATGAAGTCAAGTCTTATTCTTACAAGCTACTGTCATATTCTTATAGGAAATATTTTATTTGGGGTGAATTCTGAGGACCATAGAGTGTTCGATTGTAGAGAGTTCAATAGTTCACTTGGTATACACTTTCTTGTTTATGAGCTACATAGATATTTTACTGAAGTCAAGTTAGTATTATATGAAGTCTATTGTCATCTTCTTATAGGATATATTTTATTTCAAGTTAGTATCGAATGATCACAAAATGTTTGATTATAGAGGTTATTAGAGCAAACTTTGTGTCCACATGTCAGTAGCCATTAAAGAACCTGTCCTTGCTTATGAATTATATAGGTAGTTACATAGACATTCAGACATTACTCTAGTTGCTCTTATATGAAGTCCATCATCCTATTCTTATAGAAAATATTTTACTTCAAGTGTGTGTTGAATGATCATAAAATGTTCGTTTATAGAGGACTCAATGATTAGAGCAAACTTTGTGTCCACATGTCAGTAGCCATTAAAAAAGCTGTCCTTGTTTATGAATTATATAGGTAGTTACATAGACATTCAGACATTACTCTAGTTGGTCTTATATGATTATATGATATGTGTGTGTTATTAGCATGTTCTTATAACAAACATTTTACTTGAAGTTTGTGTTGAATGATCATAGAATGTTCGTTTATAGAGGACTCAATGATTAGAGCAAGCTTTGTATCCACATGTTAGTAGCTCATAAAGAAGCTGTTCTTGTTTACGAATTATATAAGTAAGTTACATAGACATTCAGACATTATTCTAGTTGGTCTTATATGATTATATGATATGTGTGTGTTATTAGCATGTTCTTATAACAAACATTTTACTTGAAGTTCGTATTGAATGATCACAGAGTGTTCGTTTATAGAGGCCCAAATAATTAGAACAAACTTCACGTTCACATATCAACCGCTAAAAAATCAGTTCATACAAAAGGTCATCCTTAAAGGAAGAGCAACCGTTATTCCCCGATCAGCTAGCCACAGGTCCTTCCGTTTCCACGATGCAGGACTCATTATCCTGCTATAATGGCGGTTTCCTACAGGGATCCTGAAATCCCTGGGGGTAATACCCTTCATTACGGGCCCGAGATCCCTTGGATGTCTTGCTGAAGACACCAATTAGCGATGCTGCAGCAGTCTGATCGGGCTGAACGTCGATCCGCTCGAGGAGGTCAGCATCGTCGTAAGACGATCGTCTAGGATCATCCTCCGTAACCAACGACGTCCTTGCCCGAGGCTACGCGAGTATATTTATAGGCGATGATACCCTAGACTCTTCTTCTTCTTTCTCTGAGCGAGGCTCCTCGGTCGTCGTGCTCATCACCGTCGTCATCGACGCTGCTCGGACGATCTTCTCTTTTTCCACCTGCTACGTCGTCCTGTGAATCATCGACGCGTACTGCGTGCGCCAGGACACCGTCACGCGACTCATCCTGCTTCGTCCTTTCTTGACCACCGGATACGACACTCAAAACTAACCACTTTACCTTCTCTGTTGGTTGTTCATTTGAGTTATTCTTTTTTAGAGTTTCTCTTCGTTTGTGGAGTCTAGATTTCAGTTTGCGGAGTCAACTCTTCTGTCGTTTATTGTTTTGATAGGACATTGAGATCAAATTCGATTAATTTGGTACAAAGATAAATCGCATTTTTGTAGACGTTTGAAGAGACTAGGATCTTTTTGTCAATATTCACTTTATGAAAGCATTGTTTAATTTTTAAAAAAATATTCAAATATATGAGGATGATGGGTCACTGATTTTCACTGAAACGAATGGCAGAAAAGTAATATTATAAAATTAAAAAAAATATTAAATATTCATAAAAAGCCAAGTTACTTTCCACCATTTTCTCCAGAATGAAATAAATTTCGATCTGGTTTCGAAGACCAGAATATATCTCTCAGATTAACCAATCTTTTCTGAAAACGGCAAGTAAACATCCTTTCGACATTCTCAGTATCATACGTAAAATCCTAATACGTCTAACATTTCTCTTCTCTGACGCAAAAAAAAACCTCGATGCAACCTCATTAAAGAAACCAAAGGTAGCCTCGAAATATCTGCAAGTAATTATCTAATAAAAAGTTCGATCTCACTTCGCAATTAGCATTATTGCCTAACGTACAATCAATTCAATGTACATCTTTATTAACCGAATGTTTCTTCACCTTGTCATTGAACACAGGCACGTGCCACGTTACAATCCTGGTTGCATTGTTTGCAATCGATGATATCACTGTTCAAATATTAGAATACGAGGATACTTGTTGAGAGAATAAGGATTCTTGCGCGCTGAACAATACAGGAAAGAGTTCTTGTTCCTTTTTTTATTCTTGAACCGTTCGCTGATGAAAGTTCAAGCGGATTCGCGATTAACATCGGTAATACGTAACATTGTACATTTCGCACGTAAAAGTAACTGCAAAATGGTAATGAAAAACGTTGCGATGCACTCTGGCATTAAGAGGTAAGTCGACAGGAATTTAAAGACAACATGGCGTTACCTCAGCATTGAAAATAGAATTTTCTTTTGAAAATTTCTGCTTGTGGTTATCAATCATGTCGTTCATATATTATTCTAGTTTTATGAACATAGGTTAATTGCTTTTAATTGATACTTGCGTATTCAGATTGAAATAATCACTTTATTTAAAGAACAAATATTACAGAATATATAGAACAAATACACATAGAACAAATAATATACACTCAACGATTATTATATGTATAATGCATATTTTTAAAATGTATATTACAAATAAAATATATGACGAATATTATGTTTCAAACAACAAGTATACATAGAATAAATGTTGCACTGGATCAAATAATATATTGAAAATGAAATACAAAATTTACCAGAAAATTTTGTTTTGGAATTTTTAAAATTTGAAAAAGGAATTGTTTGTATATAAAGAATAATATATTTCAAACTACAGAAACATTATGACAGTGTTTTGTATTCTCCAACAGTGTCCGATCTTTTTCTTCAAACAGTTACAATGAAAATCTATTCGGGAAGATAAAAGTACGAAATTAGTCGAATACACGTTGTAGAAGCGACAATGGCCGCTTGCTTTGCGGAGAGATAACCCGCGAGTTGAACGACACACGAACGCGCCGGGACCGGATGTCGTCTCGCTCGCTTTGTTTCCTCTTCGCCTCGCGGGTCGAGGGAAAAGACAGGCGAGGACATTGTCTGCCACGAGGCAATGTCAAGGTCCGCCACTGACATTACTAGAGCGCTTTCATGTGAGAACAAACATAAGTATTGAACTTTCGATGACAAACCTTGATCAAATAAGTTATCTTGTTTCTACTTTAACTTAACTTGTTTTACTAATGTTATTTATGTACTATGTTTAAATCTTATTCTTCTGTTATATTGTTCTATTATATTGAGTCTTTTTGAAATACTATTCATTTTAAGTAGCTGTATTAGCTACTTGGTATTTATGATACTCAGAAACTATTTAAAAATTCTTACTTACGTGTGCAAAGGAAGTTTTGAATAATTAAGGTGAGTATACGTGTGAACAAGGAAGGGCAATATTTATTATTTGACGGTTTATTAAATAATACAGAGAAATATTTATTATCATCATCATCTTGCACTTATTTATTGCATATTGTCCATTGCAGCTGCAGCAAAAAATATATTAATTTTATATAATATATGTATACAAAATAAGCAAATACTTTAGAAGGAATTATTTCAGGATTTTTAAAAAAATTATTTCCCAAAATAAAAGTACTTTTATCAACTAAACTAATAAAACTTGAAAATACTCATTTACTAAAGACACTTCCTTCAAACTTTCTTCTATATCCATTTCTTCTTCTCCGCCACTGTATTATGTTCTTAACAACTTCATCTCACTATTGTTCCAATATTACATGTACAAGACAATATATTATATTGTCTCAATTTTATATGACATAAACTTACTGTTAATTCTACAAACATACAAAAAACAAAGCTTCAAAGGCAAAATTCAGAAACCTGCCACTAAAAAAATGCAGATACCTCCTCAACAATTACGTCACTTCCCTAAATCCCGCCACAACCCGCCTCCTAACCACATTTCCCCCGAAAAGCCATAACTTCAACCATCGAAAATCCGCAGTTAATTAAAGCCGACTTTATCGACGAAAACGAGCAGAACGATGACGTCGCGGGGATGAGGGTGCATTGACGTCATCCACGAGGACACTCGAGCGTCGGTTCTTCGAAAACGGAAATACCGAGTGACATCATCAACCGGTCGAGACCTGCAGCTTGAACTCCGAGTTCCGTCGAGATTCGTCGGCGATGTCGTGGCACACCGTCGTTTCTTTTCTTCTTCTTCTTCTGCGTCTTCCTCTTCGCCGCAGGCTGGATGACTAAACGAGAGATCCTCTTCGCCTCGAAAAATCGAACCCGTCGAAAGGGATCGATCAGCCTCGAACTTTTTGACGCGTTTTTTGAGCTGTGTTACGGAAATATCGTTGATTCATGAACGACGTCAGAAAGCATCGGGTATTTCATCGACTAGATTGAAGCTGGACACCTTGGATTTTAGTGTCTTGATTTTGATGACGATTTTTATGGGCATTTTTTGAGGGAATCAAGTAAATGTGCAGGGTGAGGGACTGAAAAATACGTACAGGGTAAGGGACTAAAAAATGAACTGTCTGAATAACTTGCTATTGCTGATTGTAAAAATGAACAAAAGCAAAATGAACTTACTGAAAAGCTACTAACATTGGAACAACCTCTTGACATTTAAGTAACTTTTGTCGAAAGCATTTTTTTCTATCAAGAATAGTAGCCAAACTGATGGACGCTTTTAAGTACCTTTGTCTGTATATGTCTGATTTTAAATCGTTGCAATTTTAATAACTTGTCACTGTGTTTGATAAAATTGTCCAGAATTATTTATTCGCTTATCTAATATTTTTTAAGAACATTATACTTCATGAAACATTTACCCTGGTGAAGTGCAGCTTGACAGAACTGCAAACTCTATTATGTTCGCCATTTTGAGGATCGCTCAGAAGTTACTCAAAAGTACTACCTAAAGTTACTCAAAGATACAAAACTACACAGTAGATGTTTTTAGATAATGGTATTGTGCAACAGTAACAAAAATAAAATGCAATTTGAACAAAAATAAAAATCACAACTTAATAAAAGTTGGAAAAGAAACTTAGTTTGAATTAGGATGAATAGTGGTCCACATGTCAGAATGAAAAACCGTAAAACATACCGCGTGTTAAAATCCTTACACAGTAAATAATCGTGGGACTCAAGAACAATATGCATCTAGGATTCTACAAATAACGAAGCCTCGAATAATTAAATGTTACATAAAGACCTAAATACCAGTGTAGCTGAATCGAAAGAATCGAGCAGGTAGCCGAAAATTTCTTCGAAGACCGTCGGTTTCCTTCGATCAAACTATTTATAATCTATAGAAAGGAAAAACTTTTTAACTCTGCCTTGAAACCTGGTCGTTTGCTTTTATCGTCTTTCGCGTGCGTATAAAAATGATTGAATGACAAATCCAATGAACGATGCTGCAATCAAGAGTTGACGAGAAAATTGCGATGTAAATCGGGCTTCGGATGGACGTTCATCTTCTGAGCTCGAAATTTATGACGCTGTTTTAACTGCACTGTTCATTGATGGAAAATTGGAATCTTTTAATTGATACGTGAGTGTGTGTCTTATGACTAATCGTGAGAGAGCAACGTGTTTTGAATGATATATTGTGTGTGAGATAAGCACTTTGATTTATAAACGTTAACAGTGTTTCGCAAGTGAATATGAAATCAGGAAAATTACTATAAAAACGTAGACACTTTTAAACGTAAATATTTCTACCTTCAAAATATTCTGAAGGTTTCGATTTTCGATAGTAGCTATGGAAGATCTCGAAATAATTGAATATCACTTTCTAAATTTCATTTAAAATTCCATTTAACCCGCCAATATTTTTAATTCGATATTGTACAGTAACCATTCGATAATGTACAGCAATTATTATCATTCGATTCTATCAAAACCGAATGACAATTTCAAAATCGTTCCTTAATTAAATAACTCGCTGATAAGTCTTCAGATTTGATTCCCAGAGCCTCTCAATTTGAATACGTTATATCACTCTCGTTCTCTCTCCTTCTCATCACCGTCTGATCACAGTATCCCTCTTTCCTTGCATCATGCCTTGCCCGTATTTTTCTTGCTCGCCCTCCCTGCTGCATATTGATGAGAGATTTTAGCTGGGCGCGCGTGAGATCCTGGAGATGAAAGGCCCTGTAAAAAATGCAATAAACTGTAAGCTAATTTCCAGGATCAAAGGGTCCCCGAAGGAGTTCCCGTGGCCTCTCTTCCAGGATTTCTTTTTTGCTCGATTCATACGAAATGCACGCGCCAGTTAAGTGCTGTAAAAACCGACGCACACTCGGCTGCCTGAGCCCTCCATTTTCTTTTATATCTTCACCTCCGACCTACGCTCGCTTCAAACGTTTCTATGAACGTTTCTTTTAATGTTATATGCGTGTCGCGTGATTGCTATAATTGGAAAATGTCTTAGGGCAACAACTGTACTCGTACAAAATACTGTTCATGTACATACAGTTCACGTATGTATAATATGTATATGTATGTGTGTGTACATATGTACATGTATGTAGTTCATTTTTATACGTGCATATGTTCATCAATGAATACGTATTTAATACAGGAATAATTGTAATAATATATACAAAGAGTATGCAGTTCATATGTGTACACATATGTGTATTCATATATATACATATGTTCATATATGTGGTTGATGTGTATGTACATGTACACATGCATATGTTCATCCCTGAACACGTATTTAATCCAAGAATAATTGTAGCAAAATATGCAAAATATATGCAGATATTGCTGTCTCTCAAAAAATATGCAGTTCATATACACATGTGTATATTCATATGTGTACATATGCATATGTATGTAGTTCATGTATATGTATGTATAGTTCATCACTGAATACGTATTTAATCTAGCAATAGCAGTAAGAAAATGTATAAAAATATACAGTTCATATACACATGTGTATAATCATATGTACACATATGTATGTAGCTCACATACATGCATGTTCACTGAACACGTGTTTTCTAGCAGATGCAAAACGTAATATCACAGTGATTAAAAATGAAATTTCGACTAAGAGCGTACAGTAAAATTATGGTGAACAGAAAGTAAACAGAAGACTAGTGAGTATAACGAGTTCCGAGGATATGTCAAGAAGTGTGAAACAATACACGATGTACCGAAATAAGCGAGGGCATCGGCCCTGTTCCACACAATTGCCAATTCCTGTCGACAATTTCCGAGCGAATATCTGAAAAAATTTCCTGGTATCCCACGCTCGCTATCGAAAGCAAGATCCTTCGACTTCCTCCGCATGGGGCTAAACAACGTCACAGAAAGAGCGTATCCGAAGGAGAAGAAAAAAAACGGTACCCACCACAGCACCGTTCAACGGACCACGAAGGGGTATCAAATTCTCAGAGCTCGCTGTTTGATAATTACCTAATTACGCCGGCTACGTGTTCTCGGAATGACGCTTCTTCCTCCGGCAAGTCTTCTCACGGCCAAAAGAAAAAACAATACGGCTGGATGGATGCATGAGCTTGGCTATTCGTCGGCCAGGGCCGAATATTCCAGGGGAATATGCATTAGGTGGCCGTCAACGTTAAACCAGGGGACCCGAAAGGATCCGTCAGTGCTGGAAAACGAATTAAATCCGATGAAATTGCTGCAGGCGCGGTTGTTGCGTGGGCCGTGAAATTCATTTGCGATTAATTGTTTACGGCCAGGGACCCACAATAGCCTTCCAGCACCTGATTCAATTCGGAAATTACTTCTTTGCCTGATTGCGATTGCGTGAATATTGGAATTCGCTGAATTGAACAATTTTTTAACGGTGTTGAAAATTTTATTTCACTGTTGTATAACTATTCCCAATTTTACTCTTGGTATTCTCAGATATTTTTGACATTAGCTCTTACTCGGTTTTATCAAAATAGTGATTACATGATCAACATGGAAATTTTCGAAATCAACCCCTTAACCCTCTAGGTTATGTCATTCATAGTTGGATAATTATTGCTACAACCCTAAGGCAACTGAAATTGAAATGTTAAGCATATTTCACTCTCGACAAAATATTTCTAATAACCCTGATATCCTGATATTACAAGTTATAATTAGAATTGAATCCAAAATTCAATTGCAGGGAATACGAGTGTGAACATGTGTGCCTCACGAGTGTGAAGATGTGCCGCAAGGGGTTAACGTATGCTAGTGGCACTTAAATGGTACTTTACATTATAAAATAATTTTTCCAGTGCAGAAAAAGTAGTACAAAAATGTATTCCCAGATTCTGTTATTTTTATTGATATTTATTGTCAAGTCTGATTTTTAATATTTCTATTATTATTTACAAGTAAGTCTAGTTTTTACTATTTCTATAATTATTCCTCAATAAGTCTAATTTTTACTATTTATAATCATCTATAATTTTCGTTATTCCTGTTAATATTTATATGTAATTGTAGTTTTCATTATTTCTATTGATATTTATATGTAATTCTAGTTTTCCTTATTTTCATAAACATTCATTATTGACTTTAACCTAACTCTATTATTTTAATTACTCCGCAGACTCGAGATCAGTCAGACAACCGCCCCATTCAAAGAAAAATTGCAATCGGTTTTAACAAAGATAAGCGGCGATATTTCGGCGATTCAATAGAAATGACGGAACAAAGGTCCTTTGTCGAGAAGTTTCTGAGAAAGTGCATCTGTCGGTGGAAGATGAAACTGGAACATCGTAGAAGAGTAATTGAAGCCACGTGTTTGTTAATGGTGCATACTACAGCGTCCTAATGAGATATTTGTCCGGTAGGATCCTCCCGGTTGCAGCTCGAAGCCCTCACGCGTATAAATTAGTTTTTGTAACAGAACATCCATTATTCTGGTGTCCCGACCAGTCGCGAATACGTTCGATAAAAACTCATTCTGCATCTTTACAGTCGATAGACAACTCACAAATTCAATATTTACATTCAATACTTACATTCAATACTTACATTCAATATTTACATTCAATATTTACATTCAATACTTATATTCATTATTTACATTCAATATTTACATTCAATACTTACATTCAATATTTACATTCAATACTTACATTCAATACTTACATTCAATATTTACATTCAATACTTACATTCAATATTTACATTCAATACTTATATTCATTATTTACATTCAATATTTACATTCAATACTTATATTCATTATTTACATTCAATACTTATATTCAATACTTACATTCAATACTTATATTCATTATTTACATTTAATACTTACATTCAATATTTACATTCAATACTTACATTCAATATTTACATTCAATACTTATATTCATTATTTACATTCAATATTTATATTCAATACTTACATTCAATATTTACATTCAATACTTATATTCAATGCTTACATTCAATACTTACATTCAATATTTACATTCAATACTTATATTCATTATTTACATTCAATATTTACATTCAATACTTACATTCAATACTTACATTCAATACTTACATTCAATATTTACATTCAATACTTATATTCATTATTTACATTCAATATTTACATTCAATACTTATATTCATTATTTACATTCAATATTTACATTCAATACTTACATTCAATATTTACATTCAATACTTATATTCATTATTTACATTCAATATTTACATTCAATATTTACATTCAATATTTGCATTCAATATTTACATTCAATACTTACATTCAATGCTCATATTCACATTCAATACTTACATCTTCACAAAAGCTACCCTCATACATTCATCTCCATTTTACGACTAATAGCGTATAGATTTCAGCAAATGTCCGCATCTCGTCCCTTAGGGAATCAATTAACTAAGTCGGCGATGAAATTTCCACGATAATGATAACAATTTCGTGGAGCCCCCGTTTGAGCTGTTATCGTAGCGAGGACGAAGAAGAATCGGATTATACCCCGTAACGAGATTAATCCGTCCCGCGTGGACGCAGAGAGACACAGGGAGATGAAAATATCGTATTCGATAGGAAGCTACGAACACCGAAACACCGGGGGAGAAATTTGTTGGCGCGTCGCGAGAGTGGATAAATTAATTCAATTAGAAACGATGGCGGATAAAGCGGAAGCTGAGATACGTGGCTGAGTAACGGCGTTTGATCTCGCTGATATTTCGATGGATGCTTCATTTGATTTGAAAGAACCATTTTTTTTTGTTGCGTGAAATTCATGCGGGACGTCCTTTAGGCTGAGTGATTTATTTCTATGTTGTCGATGATTTGTGGAATGTATGAATGAAGTATAAAATATTTTCTAAGTTTGACTTAAAATTATCAGGAAAAAAAGTGTCGAATAAAAGTGTTATTCGTGTAAAATATACAAAATTAAATTTTTTAAAGCTACTTGTGTCTGAATTTCGGTGAACACGAACAGTGTTTATTTTCGCAATAATGGCGGAAACGCGAGGTTCGAGGAACAATAATATCCCTACTTTATTCCCCATTATTGAACACCGATGGTACACAATTCTCACACGAAATCGCTGGAATTTCTGCAGCTATTTCAGCTTGACGCGGAAAAGAAACAACAATAACGGTGAAACTCGGATTTGCGCGAATTATCTTATCTCGCAATTGCACAGCACTGGTACAGCTACGTGTGTTTACGAGGGACTTTGAAAATCATGTAAAACGTACATGAACCCATACGAAATATATTTAGATAAATTTTAGGAAATGTAAACCGGAAAATTGAATTTTCGAATATTAGGATTTGAACATTCATAAATGTCCCATGAGCCATTTCCGCCATTACGTTAAATAATAAAGCTCGTTTACCCCGCAATTTCTGGTACCACTCGATACAGGTACAAATCAATGATCTTTGCATGCTTTGTATCTCCATTTTACGACTTAAGTAATATCCCGTAACTTGAAAGATCACATTTTCCTCTAATGTACATCCTAAGTTTTCCTACCGATTGGCCAAGAAATTTATCGCGACAAGTGTTCGCAAAGATAAGAGAAGCTTCATACAGTAAAGACCATTCGGGCTTTTTCAATTCCCTCGATCGTCGGATAAAATCGATTTCAATAAACTGACCCCGCGACTTTAACACCGTACACACGGTGTTAAATGTCTTCACTAAAGGATTTGTTCCGCCGGTAACAAATCGTCGAATAACAGGTTTTCAGCATGCAAAAGTGCGTAAACGTTTCCCGTTCCTTTCTTTATCGCATAATATTGATTTCACGTAAAAGTCTTGTTCCAACGACGTTCGAATTATCCTTATCTTTCGTGTAATCGCTATTAATTTATTAATACATTTTCCTTCATACCTATTCCTGTCGTTTACAAAATTCATGCTATTTATTTACACTTTACACTACTTGAAATCCAAGAGTTAACTCTAAACGTACCTCCACATAATTTGAAATAATTTTAAATTGAAAATGAAGTACTTAAACAAAGGAGCGAAAGATTAAATTTAATTCAATATACATATGAATTCTTTATTTTAATAAAATCAACTGAGACTTCAAGAAAAGTATCCTCTAAACGTGCCTGCGTATAATTTGAAATAATTTTAAATTAAAAATGAAGTACTTGAACAAAGGAGCAAAAAATTAAATATAAATCAATATACGTATGAATACTTTATTTTAATAAAATCAACTGAGACTTCAAGAAAAGTATCTTCTAAGCGTACCTGCGTATAATTTGAAATAATTTTAAATTAAAAATGAAGTACTTGAACAAAGGAGCAAAAGATTAAATATAAATCAATATACATATTAATTCTTCGTTTTAATAAAATCAACTGAGACTTCAAGAAAAGTATCCTCTAAACGTGCCTGCGTATAATTTGAAATAATTTTAAATTAAAAATGAAGTACTTGAACAAAGGAGCAAAAGATTAAATATAAATCAATATACATATTAATTCTTCGTTTTAATAAAATCAACTGAGACTTCAAGAAAAGTATCCTCTAAACGTGCCTGCGTATAATTTGAAATAATTTTAAATTAAAAATGAAGTACTTGAACAAAGGAGCAAAAGATTAAATATAAATCAATATACATATTAATTCTTCGTTTTAATAAAATCAACAGAGACTTCAAGAAAAGTATCCTAATAAATTTTGCAATTTAAAATAAAGAACTTTGTAACCAATCAAATGTGCAGTTTGATAGTTTCAATGTTAATAAACACTTAAATATGAATATACACGTATATTGCATTCTTTGTCTAATGATTTGTAATAAAAAATTTGTTAGGTTTCAAAGGGTGATTTTCAACACTATTAGCAAGCACTGAGGTTGCTGTAAATAATTGTCAGCACCAAATTATATTTGATAAGTACAAGTACTAATGTAGTACAAGTACTTAGTACAAATAATGCTATACTATAAATAACGGTATAGAACACACGTTATAGTGCAGGTAATGTTATACCTAAGCGCAAATAATGGTATAATACAAGTAACGGTATGGTAAGTTCTGTAATGTTACCAATAAGTCCAGCACATAATAAACCTATCAATCGTAACAGCACATTTCTCCCATAACGCTAGAACAGTCCCCATAAAACAAGATGAGTTCCTAGCAGGTTGTGAATTCATTTTGTGTATACCAGCGATAAATTAAATCGGTAAGAGGCTCGTTGACCACGGACGTGACAACCTTTCCAGCCCTGGGCATCTAGGACGTCGATCCTAGGCACGAGGAGCAGCTCCGTTCGCTCCAATGATCCAGATCCATTTACCTAGTTTCGTGGAAACTAGCGGGGCGATGCACGACCCAAGACGACACGGAGTTTCGTGGTTGACAAGGCTGATACGCACGAGCCTACGCTGGCAGGCTTCTGGCACGCGCTCGCCTAGTCCATAACGCTTCGAAAAAAAAAGAAACCGCTAGACCGGTGGCCCCTATCTAACTGGTACATCGTTTTCGAACGGACCGTTCGCCAGATTCCACGGAAGATTGCCGGCCAAGTGAGCTGCTACCACTACCGGCACGTTCCCCTCCCCCGGGACAGAGCCGTTCCAGTGCAGCGTGTCACCCGCACTTCCGGTTACAAGGTGCCCCGCCATGTCGTGTGCTGTACAGCTCGAGCCGCTCTCACGGTCAAGGTCAGCTCCCAGCTACGCCGAGGGGACGATAATTGCCCGCCGCGACCTCGCGCGTGGGTGTGGTCGCACCCGGGGTTATCGAGCCCCGACGACGCTCGATCGTGGAAACCGGCGTACAGTCTACGGCAAATATCCCTTCTGAATATGCTGACCGGGGACAGACCCTTTGTTTCCGACGATTTTTCACGGTGAGCACGTTTCGATGGGGTGCAAGGGACAAGTGGGAATTTTGGGATGAGACTTCTTTCAGGATTTGCAAATTTTCGGGTGAGTTACTCACTGTAGGGATAAGAATTTGAGGTGGGAGTTTTGAGAGACGCAGATTGAAGGATTTGCAAATTTTCGGGTGGGTTACTCACTGTGGGGATGAGAATTCGAGGTGGGAATTTTGGGAGGTGCAGATTCAAGGGTTGTTGAGGATCTGCAAAATTCGAGATGGGTGCTGAGGACTCAGTTTGAAGATTTCTGGAGATTGAGATAAGGAAATCTCAGGATTTAGAATTTCAAAAACTTGAAGACATAGATATAGAAATTTGAGACTACAGAACTTTGTAGATCTAAGTACCTGAGACTCTAAAATTAGGATCTAGAGTCTAGGACCTATAATCCATAAAATTTCAAAATTTTATACATGAAAAATTATGAAGTTTGTGGACATTGTAGTAGAGTGTACCAAGCTTCCACAGAACTTTACCACGTTTTTCCTGAAGGGATTCGACGGGGACAAACGAGGGTCAATTGGAACCAATTTTCTAGCAGGGCTTCAGCAGGGCTTTTCATGATAAGTTGCTCTTATGAGGGTTGCGGTCGAGCTGTGGATGCATTGGTCACATTGGCGTAACTAACATTTCTCTAACAAAGTTCTCATTTGGTTCAAATCTTAACTCAGACGTACATTAACATTTACACGTATCTCTAAAACCGTTCAGTTTAACAATTTGAGTTAAATATTTATTAGTACTGTATAATGTATATGTATGTGTATATGTATATGTATATGTATATGTATATGCGTATGTATATGGATATGGATATGAACCTGCATATGTGTATGCATATGTATATGTATATGGATATGAACATGTATACATATGTGCATATATGGATATGAATATGTATATGCTACATCGTATAACAACGTATGTATGTCACATTCTCACATAAGTGACCCACAATAATATGTCTTCACAAATCATACATCCTATAATAACACATATATCAATAGTAACATGTTCCTACATCACATGTATAATGACATACGTCATTATCATACATCACATGTATAATAACATAGACATGGCACATATACTATACATTAACATACTAAACATAGATACATATGCAGTATTATATAATAACACACTTAAGATAGAAAATAAAAGACCATAATCACAGAAGATTGAAGATGTTACAGAAGCTCCTGGCTTCCTGTATGAAACGGTATCTTCTCTTTTCATTAATGAAATCTGTTTTATTTGAATAAAGAAGGCAAACCGGTATCGTTTGCAAAATTTATTATCGAAGAAAATGGCGCCCTCCTTCTAATTTTAATAAATGAGAATGCCCTCCTTTTAATTTATTCGTGCTATATTATTGAATACCGCCGATGCCATAATTTGGCCGAAAGAACCCCTGAAAGGCGCAGAAACTGTAACGCATGAATCCAACAGAGATCACAATAATTTTCATCGGAGAATCACGATGGTTGTCACGCGACGTAATCGTGCAATCATTGTGCGTTTGCCAATAACTGCTTCTAATAACACGTTCGGACGCCGTTTAAAAAACCGACACACGCCGGACGTGTCTTCACAGTCTTAATTTCTATCCGTCGAATATTAATCCCGTGTCATTATCCGGCGGTTCGTCGAGGTGGCATCGATAAACCTTTAGTCACCTTGATTCTTGTGATTTGCCTCGATTAAACGCCCGCTTTTAAAATGCGATAGTCAGTTTCATAAGAGGGAACGTATTGGGTAAAAGCGGCGAGAAAATTGCACCGATGCAAGAACACGCTTTGTCAGCTGACGCCGAGTCAAATCGAATCTTTTTCAGCTTCTTCCGCGATCCTAAAGATATCTAAATCGAGCATGTCCCAACGGTGCATCTTGGATATTGACAATCGCAACCTATTTCCTGCAAATGTCGAGCTAAACCCACGCTGTCCATCATTCTCATCTGCAAACTTCATCTTCGGAAGATATTTTTGCTCAGAATTTCTTGGTTCAAAGGGGTCGTGAACTTTTGAAGTTGTTATTTATATATACATATGCATATACATACGCATATACATATACATATGCATACACATATGCATATACGTACACATATGCATATACATATACATACACATATGCATATGCATATGCATATACATATACATATACATGAACATATGCATACACATATACATGAACATATGCATATACATATACATACACATATGCATACACATATGCATACACATATGCATACACATATACATACACATATACATACACATATACATACACATATGTATATACATATATGTACATACACATATGCATAGTATAAACATTCAAAACATATGGATACTATACACAGTATTTTATGTAATTTAACAAATATGACTCTTTAAATAATTTCTAACACATATCTTTGTCTTCCTCTGTCGTTAAAATATATCACATATCACCATTTTCTATCATCCCTCATTTTCTTCAGTCTCTTACGAAAACCACAGGTAGTGAATTCTACTCCGCACTGATGTATAAACCTTGAATCAAGTACCAGATTTATGGCATCACAAGTAGCACCTATTTTACCTTCCACCTACTCCACGAACACCGCAACTCCATCTAATCCGCCCTAGGAACATTCGAGCTAGCTCCCAAGGGTGGAAGTCCGAATGTTAACTCAGCAGTGAGCCAAAACCTTGGTAAATGGTGTTATAACGCGTTTAATCAACCGGAGAGATCCTAAATCTTGCTGAAAGATTATCCTTCAAGTTCACCATTAAAATTCGCTTCATTAAAAATTTTAGCAACAGTAAAGTTGATCGTAATTTTTAATATTTATGAGGAGACATAACCTTAAATTTGAAATATTGCTATTAAAATTTACTTAAATCTTTCAGGTGTTCTTTGAAATTTTCAGTGCAGTAAAGACTAAAAATTAGGTTTATACAAATTGTTATGATAATTGTAAAATTTATGGACAACAATGTAGCTGTGGTCTGCTCGGTATTTATAGAATATAATTACCATTTAGAACATTTATGTCATATAACTATTTTATTGTATTGTATAAATGTCTTAAATCTAATATTGATGTTATACAACTTTTCATTTTTCCAACATAAAATTTTATACCTGACCTGCTAACGAACGTCCACATTTTCGATGATCAACCAACAGCATAAATGTCATAATTGACCATAAATTGCTACATTAAAATCTGACAGTAATTCGATGCCACAAGTTGTAAAATTTCAATTAGAAGTAATAGTAAAGTAACAGTAATCGAAGAAAGTAGGAGGCGATCATAGTGGGAGAATTTACAAGTGGTTCAGGCATCTTCATCGTGGCGTGTTTACACATCGTGGTAAACGGATCGACAAGATTCTCTTCTGGGTGAACTACCGTCACGAGGCGGGGATAAAATCGCGAGCGAGTCGTTGCTTTTCCCATCGGGACTATCGGCGATTTTATCTCCATGGCTGCCTGTTCACCGAGACAAAGAGACCTGATTAATCTCCGGTTTGACCCACGTGCCGACCGGATGCGGCGTAACCGGGATGCAAGCTAACGGTTTCGGCGAACTGCGCAAGAGAAACTTGCAGCGACGTTTCGAATCGGTTAAAAGTTTCTGCGACTTGTTCGCTGGAAAATCGACGAGCACAGTGTACACAATAAAGTGCAAATCAAACTGGAGCCATGGAAGTAAATCGACTTGATCATTTACTTGAGCCATTTATCGATGATGTCTCGGTTGATTGACTCATAATTAAACGTTCTTAGGATTATTATATTTGTTTAAGTGGCTAAAACATCACTTGTTACAGAATAATTAGTTAATCTATTGATAACACTATGCACCTAAATTGCATATTAAATGTAACAGTTATTATAGAAATCAAGATGGAGTCTGATGGAGAGAAATCGATAGACAAATTGATCACCATTTATCGATAAAGTAAACTAATTCCTGTATTAGACATTCGTAAAATTAATATACTTGTTCAAGAGTAATAACCTAATTTATTAGAAGCTATTTTATTAACCACCTAGATAAACATGAAAAAAAGTACAAACATATTTATTACATGAAAGATTTAATGCCTCATGAAATCTGTTGTGATCAAGGTGACTAGATAAATGACCCACATTACTTCGACATCCCCATATAAATTCCCTGTGATAAAGTGGCGCAGAAATGAATACACAGAAAAATCGTGAATCGCATCGTGCATCTTAATTCGAATTTCGAGTACACGCCCGATACAGATTCTTTCGATGTCGGGATATAAATTTACTGTAATTGACTGTCGCAGAGATGAATACACTGAAGAAGAGATCATGCATCATCGCAAGTGGTACAAATAATTCGAGCAAGCAAATGCATGACATCATTTCGATATCATGATATAAACTTACTGTAATTAAGTGTCGCAGAGATAGATGCATTAATAAATCATGGACCATCAATCTTGTAGGATCTATTCGAGTTCCAAACAGATCCATAACAAAAGTCGTATCGGACATAAATTCAGTGTAATTAAATGTCACGGAGATGAATATATTGAAAAGTGATGGGTCATGCATCTTATCGGATATCTGTAATTCGAATTCCTCTAAGGTACGCTGGAAAATAACACTACGTACGTTATCAAATGTCTCAGATTCGAGGTGCAGATAATTCGACGCGTGATACTTCGGTGCATAGGTAATTCGATGCGTGGTGATTCGGGGCGTAGGTAATTCGATGCGTGGTAATTCGGCGCGTAGGTAATTCGATACGTGGTAGTTCGGCGCGTAGGTGATTCGATACGTGGTAGTTCGGCGCGTAGGTAATTCGGCGCGTGATACTTCGGTGCATAGGTAATTCGATGCGTGGTAATTCGGGACGTAGGTAATTCGATGCGTGGTAATTCGGCGCGTAGGTAATTCGATGCGTGGTAATTCGGCGCGTAGGTAATTCGATGCGTGGTAGTTCGGCGCGTAGGTAATTCGACGCGTGATAATTCGGTGCATAGGTAATTCGATGCGTGGTAATTCGGGGCGTAGGTAATTCGATGCGTGGTAATTCGGCGCGTAGATAATTCGACGCGTGATACTTCGGTGCATAGGTAATTCGATGCGTGATAGTTCGGGGCATAGGTAATTCGATGCGTGGTAATTCGGCGCGTAGGTAATTCCATACGTGGTAGTTCGGCGCGTAGGTGATTCGATACGTGGTAGTTCGGCGCGTAGATAATTCGATGCGTGGTAATTCGACGCGTAGATAATTCGACGCGTACGTAATTCGATGCGTGGTATTCTAACGCGTGGTAGTCCACCGCGGGGTAGTCGAACGCGTGGTAGTCCTACGCGTGGTATTCCAACGCGTGGTATTCCAACGCGTGGTAGTCCAACGCATGGTAGTCTAACGCATGGTATTCCAACGCTTGGTAATCCAACGCGTAGTAATCCAACGCACAATAATTCAAAGACACCCCAAAAAACCATCTCCCACAATTTACCAAATAATCCAAATTTGCAAGAATTATTAGCATTACGCAAGGATTATTTCGTCAGCAGGTTAAGGCCTTAACTTCCGCTTTTCCGTAGAAAGAGAGGAGAGTCGGCGGATTAGCACCTCTTAGGAGGGTTCAAAGGAAGCAGGATCACGGGGAAAGACCCCTTTCAGCGCGGAAAGCACGTCCTAGTCATTGATATTCCACGAGCATCTTACTGAGTAGCTCTGATTCTAGACGTAATTCACGGAATTCTTGTTTCGGACAGACCAGGAATCCCTATATTCGGACACGCCGACCGCATTCCCGATGAGTCTAGCTCGTGTCGGCAAAAATTTCCTGGAACACGCGACCGGATTTTCCGACCTACCGGATCCGACCCCTGCTGCGATCATACGAAAGGGAAATTTACGATCTTGCGTTTTTAACCTTCAGTACAGGATGGAGTCATCTCGTATTCTCCTAACGATCTGTGTCACGGAACTGGCCTAATTTTCGAATTACTGCTACAGTTTCAGCGAGATGATGCATGGATATTATTATTATTATGTGCTCTTTTTTTGTCGCTCATAAATTGCGGATTCTTGTCAGTATTTTAGGAATAATTGAGTCGTGTAAATGTATGAATTTTTTGATATTGAACTGATTTTTTTTATTGTTTTCATTTTGTTGGTTTTTGTGAAGATATAATTTAGTTGTTTTTTAGGTGTAGAAAGTGGGAATTGATTGCAACAGTAAGCACCGATCAGAATGGGATTAAACTGATGTTAACCTATTTTCAAGGAGTAATTAGATGATAAATGATTTTCTAGTAAAAGTGTTGGAGGAATTTTTTTAAATATGACAGACTTTTTAAAGAGTCGTTAAGAATATCTTTGTCGTAAGAAATATATATAATGTATATCCTTTTTGATGTACTAAGTCGGTCATTTTGAAGAAACTCCGCCATTTTAAGAACCTAAAGAGTCTGAAGAACTTAAAAAAACTGAAAAACCAAAGGACATGCAAAGAACATAATCCAACCTATAAATCTGAAAACCTTGAAGAGTCTAAAGGAACCTAAATAACCTAAAAACCCCGAAGAATCTATAGAGTCCACAGAACCTACAGCGGTACGAAACCTAACCTCAAAACGAGCACCTCCCATAAACTCGCCGTTCCAAACGATTATTTCAACCCGTGGTATTCCAACGCGTGGTATTCTAACGCGTGGTATTCCAACGCGTGGTAGTCCAACGCGTGGTAGTCCAACGCGTGGTAGTCAAACGCATGGTATTCCAACGCGTGGTGGTCAAACGCGTGGTAGTCAAACGCGTGGTAGTCAAACGCGTGGTAGTCCAACACGTGGTATTCTAACGCGTGGTAGTCAAACGCGTGGTAGTCCAACGCGTGGTAGTCAAACGCGTGGTAGTCCAACGCGTGGTAGTCAAACGCGTGGTAGTCCAACGCGTGGTAGTCAAACGCGTGGTATTCCAACGCGTGGTAGTCAAACGCGTGGTATTCTAACGCGTGGTAGTCAAACGCGTGGTAGTCCAACGCGTGGTAGTCAAACGCGTGGTAGTCCAACGCGTGGTAGTCCAACGCGTGGTATTCCAACGCGTGGTATTCCAACGCGTGGTATTCCAACGCGTGGTATTGCAACGCGTGGAATTCCAACGCGTGGTATTCCAACGCATGGTATTCCAACGCGTGGTGGTCAAACGCGTGGTAGTCCAACGCGTGGTATTCCAACGCGTGGTAGTCAAACGCGTGGTATTCCAACGCATGGTAGTCAAACGCGTGGTATTCCAACGCGTGGTAGTCAAACGCGTGGTAGTCAAACGCGTGGTAGTCCAACGCGTGGTATTCCAACGCGTGGAATACGCGGAGCATAGTGCGTCAATAAAAGAATGAAAATTATAGGGAAAAGTGTTTGCATAAAACGTTGGAGTTACAGCAGATATTTCGAGAACGAAGGGAAAGACAATCGTTAGAAGCGTTTCCCACAAACGCTTCCGTTGAACTCGCGCACGATCTCGTCGTTAATTAAGATTCAGAGAACGAACAGTTTCTCGATCAGTAGCCGACGCATAAATTTAATTACGATAAGGCAGCGTGGTGCACACGATGTTTATCTGACTAAATAAATCCCCGTTAACTGGATTTATTAATCAGCCACGCACCATACAACGCCGTGACCGTTAACTGCGCTCCCCGTCGCTGCTCCGCCACGTTGTTCGCGAATGCCCGTCGCAAAACCGCCGCGAATAATTGTCGTTTTTGTCGATATTTATGCGGCCCATCGCACGGCATTGAAATAATTGCGCGGCTCGTTATCGGAAATCGCGTTTCACGAAGGAAGCAGCATCGAGTCACGAAGACTACTCGATATTCCCGGTCTTCGTGACACCGGCGTTCGACGATCCTCTGACGATTCGCGTCCTTTTCAAGGATTCCTTTAATACCCTACTCTACACCTTCAAATTGTATTGGTCAAATATTGTACTGATCATCGTCTAAGAGCAAAAGTCAAAGAGTCAAGTCTTTGAAAAAATTTGTCTTTGAAAAAGTTGTGGAAAATAATTTTTTGAAGAAGGGGTATTTATACTGAAAGCTCATGTCGAGTACAATGGATGGAAATTCTGGTAACAGTATAATAAAAATACCTACCTACTCTTATAAGCAAGTTTAATATATTACACCAATAAACAAAATATTAGCAAACAAAAGCCTTATTTACATTTAATCAAATGTAACTAATTGGAAATTTTAAAGTTCCTCATAAATATTCTAACAAATGAAAGTCTCATTTATTTTTAACGATTGATGAATAAGAAGTTGAGTTTTAATAAACAATTTTTAATATACCTAATCAATAAATGACATGAACAATTAATATCATTTAATGATTGACCAATTTTAAGTTGAATTTTAATGACAAATTTTTACCATACTTCATCAATAAATAACATTTGAAAAGAAAGAAGGGTCAGTTTGTAGGTCACGGTACATATCCTACGTGAAATTTCCAGATCGAGTATCCATTCTCCAGGGTTATTAATTACAGTAACTCCAACTTTTAAATAGAATTGAAACCGCAAAGCTAACAGAGCATGGAAGTTCGAGATTATCATTCGTCTATCCAACAACCGTGCCCGATGCAGCTTAACTTCGGTGATCCGAGAGACTGGTGCTTCCGGTGCGCAGTACCGTTGTCGATTAATCCAACAACCGCTACGAATCACGGGAATGATAATCGATTTCACCATCGAATCCTGACTGAACCCGTTTCTGGCTCTCCGTTCCAATAAACGTATCTTCGAAATTCGATAAATGGTCACTCATCGGTAATCTAACTGCCGGTAACATAATGCGGACCGATGCTATTTATGCTGATTGAATGTGCAGCGATATCGTGCGTAATAATATACTGCATGATATAATAAGTGCGGACTGAATACGTAGTATTATAATTCCGGTACAATTGTGGTGCGATGTGTGGTTGATGGTGAGATTCTCGATGATGAGATGGTGGTGATTCGATATGGAGTAAATCAATGTCTGATAATTTAATATATGGTGGTCTAATGGGTGGTGGATCCTTGGCTGGCAATGTTACACGTGGTGCCCTAATGCGGAGTGGACCAATACGAGGAAAATTAATGCGAGGAGTTCGGCGCGTGGTAGTTCGACGCGTAGATAATTCGACGCATGGTACTTCGGTGCATAGGTAATTCGATGCGTGGTGATTCGGCGCGTAGGTAATTCGATACGTGGTAGTTCGGCGCGTAGGTAATTTGATGCGTGGTACTTCGGTGCATAGGTAATTCGATGCGTGGTACTTCGGCGCGTAGGTAATTCGACGTGTGGTAGTTCGACGCGTAGATAATTCGATGCGTGGTATTCTAACGCGTGGTAACTCAACGCATGAGAGTTCAGCGCGTGGTATTCGAACGCGTGGTAGTCCAACGCGTGGTATTCGAACGCGTGGTAGTCCAGCGCGTGGTAGTCCAACGCGTGGTAATTCAACGCATGGTATTTCAACGCATGGAACTCCAACGCGTGGTATTCCTACGCATGGAACTCCAACGCGTGGTATTCCTACGCATGGAACTCCAACGCGTGGTATTCCTATGCATGGAACTCCAACGCGTGGTATTCCTACGCATGGAACTCTAACGCGTAGTATTCCTACGCATGGAACTCCAACGCGTGGTATTCCCACGCATGGAACTCCAACGCGTGGTATTCCTACGCATGGAACTCCAACGCGTGGTAGTTCTACGCCTGGTATTCCAACGCATGGAACTCCAACGCGTGGTACTTAGTTCAACGCCTGGTATTCCAACGCATGGAACTCCAACGCGTGGTAGTTCAACGCATGGCATTCCAACGCATGATAACCCAACGCGTCATAGTCAAACACGAAGTAATCCAACGCGTATTAATCCAACGTGTACTAATCCAACGCGCTGCACTACAAGGCGTGCTAATCGACGCATATCAATAGTAATTGAACCCATATCAATCCATCGCGTGCTAGCCCAACATCCCACAGTAAATCAACGTGCAGCAACATAGAATTTGGCCAAACAACCCATAGTTGCAGCATAACTGCGCTACATGCTGCGTGCCTACAGAACGCGTGGTTACACGTGTAATGACTTCACTCGTGGCTACAAAACTGCGTTATAGGACACAGCAGCGTATCATCAAATCACGTCGTATTACGAAGAAGTATAATTTCAACACCGGGGATCCCGAAAGCAGTCGCGCGTTTTTCTGCCGCGTGTTCGAGAAAGATGTACGATCCTGTCTAATTGCGAAGGGACTAAATCGTCGCGCGACAGATGCCAGAAACAGGCGTGTCTGTTTTCCGGGAAGAAAGGGATCCGTGTCGGGACTCCGGTGTCGTCCGATTCGACGTCGACGGCAGCCACGGGCAAAAGGTACCTCGATATTTATAGTGGCCGTGGGCCGAGACCCGTAAAAACTGCCGGTGATTCGCAGTCCTGAAATAACAGGTTACCTCGGGCTGGACGAAGGGCCGCAGTTGCAAGGTGCCCGGAGAAGACAGGAAAATGAAGAAGAAACGGGCAACACGCTGGAAGATGAACAGCGTAGAAGAGGACGAAGAGAAAGCCGAGGAATGTGGAAGACGATGAGGTGAAAGATGAAAAAGGTAGAGGAGAACGACGACGACGAAGAAGATGAAAGGGTAGAGAAGAGAGGGAGAGTGGTTCGGCATGCACGAGCACCGGCTTTCTATTTATACCGTGTCACCGTGGATCAAAGATCCTGCGAGCGTGCAGGATACGTTTTCATACTAAATCGACGTCGCGCTAAATATTGTGACATGGGGCTCTTATGAGGACTTCAATGTCCTTTTACATGATTTCATTTTTTATTTTATTTCAAAGGAATAGCACAAATTTTATTCAGTCCAAGTTTCTTGAATGATTTTTATGAACCTTGACGTTCTATCCCCACATCGAACCTTGTGTTTTACTACCCTATAAGGGATGTCTTGATTATTTTTTAAACATGTTGCTTATTTTATTTGATATAAAACTTCACGAGTTATTATGAAAATTCAAAGTCGTATCCTCACATTGTACTTCATTCTTTTACTACCCCTCAAGGGATGTTTTTGTTATTTGTTGAAGTCGCTGCAAATTTTATTTCATGTATACTTCATAGGTTATCGTGAAAATTCAAAGTCGTATTCCTACATTGAACCTCATACTTTTACTACCCCACAAGGGATGCCTTCATTATTTTTTAAAATTGTTGTAAAATTTATTCAATACAAACTTCATTGGCCATCATGAAAATTCAAAGTCGTATTCCTACATTGAACCTCTCATACTTTTACCACCCCTCAAGAGATGTTTTGGTTATTTTTTAAAGTTGTTGCAAATTTTATTCCACATAAACTTCATTGGTTATCATAAAAACTCAAGGTCGTATCTTTACAACACTGAGTCCCACGTCTTCCTATCATGTTTTCCTATCAAATATACAACACATTGGTTCTTTCTTAAAATTGCAGCTTTTGTCCAATACAAATGTGATTGCTCATGAATCTCGAAATTCTTCTCATCGATGATAAATTTCATGTCATAAAACTATTACGAATTTCATGTCGTGTTACGGAAAATATCAGGCAAACAAAATTGAATAGCATAATAAAATGTTACGAATAACAAATTTCGTAGGACAATAATAACTTTTTATTGAAAACTTCTTTTCTCCTTCCTCGAAACGATACCTTCCTCCTTTCCTCCTTCCTCGAGTCCCATAACCCCACCTCCGTCCCCAAAAATTGTTAAATCGTTGGTATTCGGCAAACGTCCCTGCCGGTTTCTTCGAGCGCTTCCTGGCTCCATGGCGTCGCAATTCGTGACGACCTTTACGGGAATCCTTATTATCGGCCCTTCCTGATTGTCTCTCGCTCGGCTCGATGACCGATCTTTCGCAGTTTTTATTTGCGAATCGACCCTTCTCGCGACACGGCAGATTAATGAACGCGACAGGTTTCGCCACAGGCTGACTCCACCGTTCGACTCGAAAGCGGAAGCGGACCGTCACGGTCGTCGATCTTCCTTTGGGAACGGGGCCCGTTTTACGGCTATGGAGAAGGAATTTCGATCGATTAAGTTATTCGAAGAAAGATCTTTCGGAGACATATACTTTCGTACACGTGTTTTTGCGACGAGGTTCGATTTTTGTCGTGATGAGGATCTTTGGAGATTGTTGGGAATTTGGGTATTTCGAGGTTGACGATTTTAGGATTTAGTGGCAAAATTGGGATTTTAAATTTGTGGAATTTGGGGGTGGAGATATTGGCGGATTTGGAATTTGAAATTTGGGGTTGGAGTTCTATGCGTTGGAATACCACGCGTTGGAGTTCCATGCGTTGGAGTTCCATGCGTTGGAATACCACGCGTTGGAGTTCCATGCGTTGGAGTTCCATGCGTTGGAATACCACGCGTTGGAGTTCCATGCGTTGGAGTTTCATGCGTTGGAATACCACGCGTAGGACTACCACGCGTTGAATTACCAGGCGTCCGACTAGCACGCGCTGGACATCCACGGGTTGGAATACCACGCGTAGGACTACCAAGCGTTCGACTACCACGCGCTGGACTATCACGCGTTGAAATACTATGCGTAGGAATACCACGCGTAGGAGTACCACGCGTTGAATTACCAAGCGTTCGACTAGCACGCGCTGGACTACCACGCGTAGGACTACCAAGCGTTCGACTACCACGCGTTGGAATACCACGCGTAGGACTACCACGCGTTGAATTACCAAGCGTTCGACTACCACGCTCTGGACTACCACGCGTAGGACTACCAAGCGTTCGACTACCACGCGTTGGAATACCACACGTAGGACTTCCAAGCGTTGAATTACCAAGCGTTCGACTACCACGCGCTGGACTACCACGCGTTGAAATACCATACGTTGGAATACCACGCGTAGGACTACCAAGCGTTCGACTACCACGCGCTGGACTACCACGCGGAGGACTACCAAGCGTTGGAATACCACGTGTCAAATTACCTACGTGCCGAATTACCACGTATCGAATTTTCAGGACAGTTGCCTCACACGGCCAATTAATTACTCCTACAAAGACACCTGAAGAAAGTTAAAATACTATGTACATTACAATTTTCCCCAAATTCCTAATGGACCCCAAAATTCAGTCACAGTGAAAATACGAGTTCGTTTTATAATGTGCCTCACACTAAAAATAAAATCTGCAACACAAAGCGTTCTAAATTCACCTTGCATTAAAGTTTTATAATCACCTACGTGTATTTGTTCATTGTTTAATCCAAGATGTTAAATACCATCATTTAATCCATGTGTCAAGGTTTTACCGTGTTTTCTGTCAAAAGTAAACGGCAATAAGTCTGCGAAAATCAACGGAGTGCGCCTCTACGCCGAGCCATTCGTCTTTCACTCACGAACGACCACGGATGGCCGTGGTCATTGTGTGCAAATAACGACAAACCATTTGTTTCTTTGGATCGTGCCGCGGCTATTCCTATCGATTCTCGCCGGCCAATCGTGATTCTCGTTAACAGTTCCTTCCGATTTCTTGATTCCGCTAATAGAATCAAACAGGAGAGCCTTCTTCGATCACCCTCCTTCTCCTCAATTTATTCACCCTCCGTGTTTGCCACCTTTCCACTTGTCGCTTCAACGGCAAATCGACGCGGTGAGAAGATAATGATCACGTTATTGAATTCTTATCGTTCTAACAGTTCTCCAAATCGGAATACTTCGAGAAATTTATGGGACTCTTGATGGAATTTGTCGTTAACCTTCGATGCAGCTGGGGCTTTGCACAGTCACCGCTTGATTTAGAACTCAGATTCCGTTCGAAATTTTTACACTGTTATTTTACAAACTTCTGTTGTAATTGTGTGCTGTGTAAACCCGTTGGCTTAGAATTTTCATATTTCATTTCTGAATTTTTATATTTAATTTTTGAATTTCTAAATTTTCATGTATACATACGTGTTATGTATACGTACACTTCATGTATGTATCGTGGGTGTTTGAATTCGTTGTTATGGTGGGATGAAAATTAATTTAATCAGAGGTTTTTAATACATAGAATTATTATTATTATTACGATTATATTTAATAGGAATGATTATCTTATTTAAAAATTATTGTTTGATGTGAATACGTAAAAAGATGTCTGTGCGAACATAACCTCACTGTTACACTTTCAAGTACCCATAATTTTAAAAATGTAGCTACATAATTAATGTAAATTTTTTTACAGTTTGTAATGTATAATTTTTATGCAATATGTCTACATAGAATTTTAATATGCAAGGTATAATAGCGTAGATTGCTACATAAAAAGATATTTGGGTATACATAACCTCACTTTTACATTTACATACTCGTAATTTACAAAAATTTAGATACAATTTTTATGTAATTTGTCTACCTAAAATTTTAATATGAAAAATAAGATATGACAGTGTAGATTGTTACAAAAGAAATATACAATGGCTCATTGAATCTTCTACCGCAAAGCATGTATGTTGATTACTGTGGAATAAATAATCTCAATACTTCTACTATGTACAAGTAGAACGGTAGAACTGAACGAGGTATTATGTTCGAAACGGTTTATATCTCCGACCCATATCCTACAGAACAATTTACTACCTAAAAACAATAATTGCAATATCATTATCCAGACCCTGGGAAAGATCACAGAAAATGTGCCTAGCAACTAAAGCCATTAACACATTGCCTGATGCATCGACGATAGTATAATTTCAGTGCAAACAATTGTGGTTCTCAACCATAATTTTATCGCGAAATTGAATAAGATAGGATTTTGTATAAAAGCTTTTGGAATTTGAAAATTTATAAATTAGAAAACCTAAATTTGTTGAAATCTGAGAATTTAACAATTCATCAATTGAACCATTGTACAATTCACTAATTGTACTCTTCTAAAGTTCATCAATTCATTAATTGAACTATTCAGAACCCATCACTACATCAATTGAACTATTCACAATCCATCACTACATCAATTGAAGTATTCATAATCCATCACTACATCAATTGAACCATTTACAATCCATCAGTGCATCAATTCATCAATTGAACCATTTTAGAATTCACCAATTGTACCATTCTAAAGTTCATCAATTATGAATTGAACTATTCACAGTAAATCACTACATCAATTGAAGTATTCATAATCCATCACTACATCAGTTGAACCATTTACAATCCATCAGTTCATCAATTCATCAATTGAACCATTCTACAATTCACCAATTGTATCATTCTAAAGTTCATCAATTATGAATTGAACTATTCACAGTAAATCACTACATCAATTGAAATATTCACAATCCATCACTACATCAATTGAACCATTTACAATCCATCAATTCATCAATTCATCAATTGAACCATTTATAATCTATCAGTTCATCAATTCATCAATTGAACCATTTTAGAATTCACCAATTGTACCATTCTAAAATTTATCAATTATGAATTCAACTATTCACAATAAATCACTACATCAATTAAAGTATTCACAATCCATCAGTTCATCAATTCTACCATTCTACTCTTCACTAATTCCCCAACCTAAAAGATCCAACCTTCAAACCTCCAAAACTCAAAGAACCGTTAATTCCAAAACTGCGTAAACTTCCCACAAACCTTCGCACGTGTGTACAAAGCGTCATGAAATCAGCAAGAACCGTGGAAACATAGTTGGTGTTTACAGTTATGCCATTGTTCGCAGCGTGAACTTGCGTGTTAACTTGTCGAACACCAAACACTCGTTTAACCATGCGTCGACGGAGTCTTGTAACCCATGCTAATGTCACGTTCACGCGATTAGAAACCGCTAATAATTAGCCTAGCGGAAGAGTATCGGCGCGGCAGGCTCGCAAATTCGACGCGGCGCCATGTTTCTTCTTCTTTCAGCGCTTGCTTTATTGCTTTCTTCCCTCGTGGGAATGGTAACTCGTGCGTTAATGCGTGCTTTCGGTTGCTTTTTGGACGACGGATTACGTGACTGCAATCTTTTCTTCTCCCGTGCATCCGTTCTGAATTTTCATTGCTTCTTCTCGGTTCGTTGAACGGGGATCGAATCTTATGGGTCCATAATTCTCTTCAACCACTTTTCATAAGGTTTCCTGCAAAATGCTGCTGCTTCTCAGCTACATATATTGTAGATTAAATATAGGTACATAAAAATGAAGGACAAAATTGCTTTTTTGTTACCAAACTTTTATTTGAAATTCTTTTTCAGACTCTTTCAAAAAATGTCAAATTAAAAAACTCATGTACCATCAAAACTCGTATACTGACAGTAAATTACGGACTTGTAGATCAAACACAAAAATGAAGTACATATTTGCTCTTTTAGGTCCGAACTTTTATTGTAAATTATTTTTCAGACATTTTCAAAAAGATCATTACTAAAAAATTCATATATCATCAAAACTTATATACTGTCAGTAAATTACTGACTCGTAGTTTAAACACAAAGATGTATTAAACAAAACAAAAATGCAAAATTGCTCTTTTAGTACCAAACTTTCTATTAACTCATCTATTCATCAATCACTACAGTCTCCATAAATAAGAAACATCTTTATAAAATAATAATGAAACAATCACATACATCAAACCAAGAATATAATTCAGACTAGTAAGATATTTAGACCACAATCCAAAATAAATGTGAATGACGATTGACACGCGCAGAATTAGATAATCGTGTACCAAACACGGCTGTCAATTTTTGATGTCCCCGAAACTGTCACGAACATTTCGAGATACTATTTTAAGCAAAACGTTTCAGACTGTAAACTGTTTCTCGATATGAACGGAGGGTCGCGACACCGTTTCCCGTACCAAGACGAATCTAAATTAGATTTTATCGAGCGCCGGTTCCGGAACATCCGCTCGGATCTATGGCAGCCAGAGATTGCATCAGCAGCCATCTCGGCTACGGAAATTCCATTTCCAAGCGAGTTGGAGCGTCGTGCAGGAGCGAGGAGGAAACGTGTTAATGAACCTTCGACTTCGAGCGCCGGCGCGTGTTGCTGTGTTCGAGGAGTTCAATTATTTTTTGGAGGGGTCGATAATTGGGAAATTTGAGGAATTTGGGGATTTGGAGGTGTGGATATTGGCAGATTTGGGATTTGAAATTTGAGAAATTTGGGGGTGTGGATATTGGTGAATGTGGAAATTTAGAAATTGTGGAATTTGGGGATTTGGATATTGGTGAATGTGAGATTTGGAAATTGTGGAATTGGGGGCGTGGATATTGGTGAATGTGGGATTTGGTAGTTGAGGGATTTGGGGGCGTAGATATTGGTGAATGTGGGATTTGGTAATTGAGGGATTTAGGGGCGTGGATATTGGTGAATGTGGGATTTGGGGGCGTGGATATTGGTGAATGTGGGATTTGGGGGCGTGGATATTGATGAATGTGGGATTTGGGGGCGTGGATATTGGGGAGTGTGGGATTTGGGGGCGTGGATATTGGTGAATGTAGAATTTGAGGGCGTGGATATTGGTGAATGTGGGATTTGGGGGCGTGGATATTGGTGAATGTGGAATTTGAGGGCGTGGATATTGGTGAATGTGGGATTTGGGGGCGTGGATATTGGTGAGTGTGGAATTTGGGGGCGTGGATATTGGTGAATGTGGGATTTGGGGGCGTGGATATTGGTGAGTGTGGAATTTGAGGGCGTGGATATTGGTGAATGTGGGATTTAGGGGCGTGGATATTGGTGAGTGTGGAATTTGGAGGCGTGGATATTGGTGAATATGGAATTTGGGAGCGTGGATATTGGTGAATGTGGGATCTGGTAATTGTGGGATTTGGGGGCGTGGATATTGGTGAATGTGGGATTTGGTAATAGAGGGATTTGAGAGCGTACTCAAAAAAACTTAGAAGACATATGTGTATATGTATGTATACTTCCTCTGCAACCATAAGTCCTCAAGAACTTTCGGCAACCATTTTGTGAACCCACGACTCCAAAACAAATAATTAATATGCTTCAACATACTTTCATCCTCCATCTAACAAAAAACTTAACACGTTCCTACATTATTAAAAATAAAAGCCTCTATCATCTAAAGTGCTATCATCAACTAATCTTCTCCACAACATTTCCCATCGGCAACAATTTGAATCTCCATGTTGTCCCACTTGTCTGACATAGCCAGTATAATTTCATTAAACGTGTACTCGAGTTCTACCGATGATACGGTTGTTCCGTTGGCCCAATTCTGTTTTATCGCACGATAATCAACGGCGATTAATCCGTAGGACAAAGATGGAAAACACGAGAGAACAGAAAACGGTGAATCGGTGAATCGTACGTGCTCGACGTACTCCAGGGCCGTTAACGTTCTTCGGAGGATCCATTGTCAGTAAAAGCCGGCACGACCGGAATGTCATTATGTCAGTTTTGAAATTATTATCCTAACGGATGGGTCGAGGGCCGACCGGGGAACGCTTAAAAATGGGCGAAAGCATGCTCACGCGTTTCCCATATTAATCGACGCATTCGAGCCACGCGTACACCATCAAACAGTCGTTCTCCACATTTTCGCTGTCATGTTTATTTATCACGCTTCTTTTCAAACTCACACTGATAATTATTCGATTACGTTCGATCGCTACGTCGACACTTTGTTGTGCCACTTTTTAGCTCTCTTGTGTTTATAATTTTTTAAGAAAAATGAAGCTTAAAACAAGAATATAATTTATATAATTCAGAAGGTACAAAATAATATATGAAAAGTTGAGAAGACACACAATGATGTATAAAAGATAGGAAAGATGTCAAACAACATGTAAAAGGTACAGAAGATATGAAGCAATATATGAAACATGCAAAAGATACAAAAGATGCAAAATAGTATATAAATGTACAGGAGATACAGAATAATATATAAAAGACAGAGAAGATATTTTTACATGTATCCATTATGTGAATCTATAATTCGAAGTTAACTTGCAAATCAGTTTTTTAGAGAAATAAAACTGAATGCAAAATGGCGGCGTTGCAAAGCTAACTACAAAATGTATACAGTGCACTCTTACATTTCCTATTACTTGTTACAAAATATGAAAGCCAAAAACAAGAAAATATTATAGCATTTGACAATAAAATGCTTAACAACAAATCACCAAAAAATGTTCCTTAAATAATCTCCTAAAAGAGTCAAAATAATATAAACACTAACAACAGCGACATTCGAATTACGATACCTAAAAGAGAAATCATATATAAGAAAATAAGGAAGCATTTCCCACGTTATCTAACATTCTGTCCATCACGACGACAATATCACAGTACCAAAATTAAAATATGAATGTAACATTCGTTTGAACTATTCGATCGTATTAATCATGATGGCAGTCAGGTGTACCGGTACGGAAGTAGTATAAATAGATAAAACATTTGAAACCAATAGAAAGAGTGATGGAGAGCACCGTTAATGATACCGGTGTTATTGTTTCAACAGAGATCTGAAAAGGGTCGTAGTTCCTTTATCGATGAAGAAAAGACGAACAAGGTAGAATTCCATACGAACGCCTCTGCCCGTTTGAAGATAACACTGAAACGTTTCGAGAACTGTCCGTGGGCTTGATAAATTAACAGGTAGATCGTCTTGTCTATGCTTTCAAATGTCAGACATCTTAGAGTCCTTTCAAGATAGTAGGCTGACAATTTTAAACGTACCCCTGGATCGGCTTATACGAAAGACGCTCTTACAAATTTCGATCCCTGGTTATCAGTGCTCTTTTCTGGTATTTTTAGATAACTTAGCAGTATTTCTTGGAAAATAACGGTACGGAATTTTAAGAATTTTTCGGATGTGATTTGGGGTACTTTGGAGATTTGTTGAATTGAAATGTGGGAAGTTAGAAATCGTGGTGACCTAATGTGTGGACCGATACGTGGAAAATTAATGCGTGAGAGTTCAGCGCGTGGTAGCCGAACACGTGAGAATTCAACGTGTGGTAGTTCGACGCGTAGATAATTCGACACATCGTACTTCGGAGCATAGGTAATTCGATGCGTGGTAATTCGGCGCGTAGGAAATTCGATGCGTGATAATTCGGCGCGTAGGTAATTCGATGCGTGGTAATTCGGAGCGTAGGTAATTCGATATATTGTAATTCGGGGCGTAGGTAATTCGATACATGGTAATTCGGCGCGTAGGTAATTCTGTGCGTGGTAATTCGGCGCGTAGGTAATTTGACGCGTGGTATTCCAACGCGTGGTAGTCGGACCCTTGGTAATTCGACGCGTGGTAGTCCTACGCGTGGTGTTCCAACGCGTGGTAGCCCTACGCGTGGTATTCCAACGCATGGTAGTCCTACGCGTGGTATTCCAACGGGTGGTAGTCCTACGCGTGGTATTCCAACGCGTGCTACTCGTACGCTTGGTAATTCGATGCGTGGTAGTCCTACGCGTAGTATTCCAATGCGTAGTAATTCAGTGCGTAGTAGTCGAATGCGTGGTAGTCCTACGCGTGGTATTACAACGCGTGGTAGTCCAACGCGTGGTAGTCGGACGCTTGGTAGTCCTACGCATGGTATTCCAACGCGTGGTAGTCGGACGCTTGGTAGTCCTACGCGTGGTATTCCAACGCGTGGTAGTCGGACGCTTGGTAGTCCCACGCATGGTATTCCAACGCGTGGTAGTCGAACGCTTAGTAGTCCCACGCATGGTATTCCAACGCGTGGAAATTCAGTGCGTGGTAATTCAACGCATAGTAGTTCTACGCATGGTAGTCCAACGCGTGGTATTCCAACACGTAGAAATTCAACGCGTGATAGTTTGACGCGTAGTACTTCGACGCGTGGATACCTAAAAATCGAAGAATTCGAAAATTTAAATCTCTAAATTCCATCGCACAAAAATTTCCACCCAAAAGCCGAAATATTACAATTAAAATCCACCTAAATACCGATATCCAAATTGTCCATCAGCATCCAAGAGTAATCGATCGAACAGCCGATAGCAAAGACCGATAAAAAGAGAAGAAGCAAATAATGGAAAACCCTTGGGGTGTTTCGAAACCGTATCCAAGCATTTAGATCGTTCACGTTGGTTCGGTCGATTCACTTACACGAGTCCGTTGACCGAAACGGCGCGTATGCAAAGCGTACAACGAGTTACCTTGGAGGATGCGGTAGGTGGACCGCGGGCAGTAGTGGGCCCTGTGGGAACGCACGGGCCCGACCAGGAACAAACTGTGATTTTATTATAATCGCACCAGACCTGTCCTTACCGTCCTTCTTCCTTTTTGTCCACGCTGGAACACTGCCGGGAGAGCTGCTTGACCGTTTAATGGCGAGCCATCGGAACCGCCCCCCGAACACCTCTTGCATCGCGATGTCGTAACGTTATCGGAAACTGGACACGTCCAACCATCGTTATTCCACAAAATCATTTTTCTTATATTCTTTATCATTCCGAGGCCGGTTTTTCGTTGCTATTATTAGCCGATGCTTCCTGCTCGGTGAATCTGACACGTTGACAAAACATCAGGTTGCTTATAAGGGACTTGTATTCTTCTGTTACTAGGTATGTTGGTATCAGGAATTGTTGGTGATGATTTTTTAGGAATATGTTCATTTCGGGAGACGGGTTCAGCAATTTTGGAAGTTGCGGTCGAAATTGAAATTTGTAAATTTGACGGTTATGGACAAACTCCAAAATCCCCAAATACCTTTCCCAAATTTAATTCTTCATATCTCGATGCTTTTCAGTGACAATAGGTGGGTATTTTCCATACGTAAGCTTGCGGTTTAGTGAATAAGCAAAACTGAATCAGTCGATTCGTCCTAATTTCCACTGGAGATTCTTCCTCGAAGAATCTTGAATTAGACGGAAGTGAGTGGACGTATTTTCCCTATCCTCATTAATTAGCATTTTTACCGTAAATGACGTGTGCTGAAGAAGATAGTTTCATCAATAACCAAAGTAAATTTATTCAACTTACAAGAATATTGATAGTATAATATCAAATAATAGCAAAACATCTTGCAACTTCGCGTATCATAAAACTTTTCATTGTAAATATAGAAAATTTTCAATAATATTAATTATAATAGATCTTGCGGTCAGAACTTGAAAACTTAAAATTACTGACAGCAACAAAATTCGCCAGTTCTCCTAGCAAATTAAATGAATCCGTCAAAATAAATATCGCGCGTAAAAATGAAAAAGCTTGAATCTGGAATGAAGATATTCAAAATGGAGTTCCAGAGAAGTACACGGAACTCCTTGAAGTTCGACTGGCAGATAAAATCAGAAGCGCAATAAACAGCCGACAATTCGATGAATATGAATGCCGTTGCCTAGGGTCCCAGAAGAACGTGCAATCGATGCTCGTAAAACCAGTTGCTGTAACTAAATCTTCGGTGACGTTATCCGGTGCATGTAACGCTCCGACGTTATTCATCCAGCACCTGTTCGGCCGCGAACCAACGGCAATCGAGCAGCAAAAACGGAATTGGGAAGAGAGACTATTCAACCGTGACGATCGATCCACGCCGTTTTGTCTTCGACCTTCACTAGGACACCGAATACACGACGTGTTCACCGACCTCGCAGGATCTTCCGTTTCCCCTCCTTTTATTTTATTCCGCGTAACGGCTCGCAAACGGAATCTAAATGCGAGCGGATCGATCAGGACATGACTTCGAGTTTATGAGATAACTGAATCATTTCTAGGGAAGAGGTTATGTGGTTTTATGTGCGGGAGATCTTAGATTTTGAGGTTAGAAAGCTTCAAAGTTTAGAAATCAAAGACTCAGAATTTATAAATTCTGTTTTAATTGAATTTTGAGTTTTTGATTGAACTTCAAGAAATGAAAGAAAGAAAGTAACAAATTTTTAAATAAAATTAATAATACTTAGGGTTCTAGGGTACAGTAGTTCAATAACAGTACATACGCAAAATAGTACAATTTGATAACTACAGATATCCAAAGACTAAGAATCGCAGAGTCCTACAAAATAAAAAATTCCAAATATCCCATTGTACCAAACTTCTAAAATTAAAATGTGTCAAGTATTCAAAATTCCAGAGTCCCAAAGTCCAAAACATCCAAAATTACAAATATTCAAAGTTTTGAGCTCCCAAACCCCCAATCTCTCAAGGTCCCAAACTCTCAAACCAACAATCTCTTAAAGTCCCAAACTTCTAAAGTCTCAAACTTCCTAGGTCCCAAACTTCCAAAGCCCCAAACTTCCAAAGTCCCAAACTTCCAAAGTCCCAAACTTCTAGAGTCCCAATCTCTCAAAGTCCCAAACTTCCAAAGTCCCAAACTCCCAAATCCCCAATCTCTCAAAGTCCCAATCCCTCAAAGTCCCATACTTTCAAAGTCCCAAACTCTCAAACCCCCAATCTCTCAAAGTCCCAAACTCCCAAACCCCCAATCTCTCAAACACCCAGCTTCCCAAACCTCCAAAACTTCATCTATCCACCATCCCAAAAGTCCCAAAAAAGTGTTAGGTTACACCAAGAACAACATAAACAACATCGTTCGCCGAACCCAAACGTGATCAGCCCATAATCTCGTTTTTTCGCCGGGCAGTCCGGTGATATTCACCGACGAAATTGTACACGGCCATTTGGTGTATACCGGTATTCTCGGTCCTCGTGCGGAATCATAACGGTGTATCTTAAAGAGACAGCGGAAAAAAGAGGTCCACAGAGAGGAAAAAGCAAAGCGTCGCTCATTACGTGGAACGCTCGTGCTTGCGCAAAAACGCAGGATCAAATTGCCTCACGTAGACGTATGGTACCGCGACGCCGAGTCTCTTCTCTTTTTTTGCTCTTCCGCTAGCGGTATGGAATGTTTTCGATACAGTTTAAAAGCAGCTACCTCTGAACCAGAGACAGTTTCGTAGATAACCTCGAAATGGATGAACCTGGTATGTCCTTTCGCTCGGTACCGACTGGTAATCGTAAATTTCACGCCCGTCGTTTCACTTTTTTCGGATAAGCTTGCTCAAGTTATGGACTGAGGTGTACGCACAGTTTATGGATTGGAAACTTAGGTTAGGTTCGAGTAGGTCGGGTTTGGTTAGGTTTTATTAGGTTATAATTAGGTTAGGTAAAATTAAACGAAGGTTAGATTTAATTAGGTTATACATTAGGTTAAATCAGATGAGGTTAGATTAAATTAGAGTATGATAGATTAGGTTATATTAAATGAAGGTTAGATTGAATTAAGTTATGATAGATTAGGGTAAATCGGACGAGGTTAGATTAAATTAGGTTATGATAGATTAGGTTATATCAGACTAGACTAGATTAAATTAGGTTAGGTTAGGTTAGGGTAAATCAAATGAGGTTAGACTAAATTAGGTTATGCTACATTAGGTTAAATCAAATGAAGGTTAGACTAAATTAGGTTATGCCACGTTAGGTTAAATCAAATGAAGGTTAGATTAAATTATGTTATGCTACATTATTTTAAATTAAATGAAGGTTAGATTGAATTAGGTTATAGTATATTAGGTTAAATCAGATGAGGTTAGATTAAATTAGGTTATGATAGATTAAGTTATATCAGATAGGGTTAGATTGATTTAGGCTATATTAGCACTAGTTAGGGTAAAGTTTAAAATAATCTGACAGTAGAGTCAGATTGAGTTAGGTCACATTAAATAAGTTTGAATCACTATAAGTTATATTAGCTTCAGTCAAAGTAGATTTGTGAAATGTTCAAGTTTTACCCCTGAACGAGAGACCCGAGAATATCGGATATGCCGTAATCACGCAAACCTGCGATCGAATTGGTTATCAAGGAATTAACGAGAGAGGAGGCGGCAGGTCGGGTCGTCGGTCGTTATCAGCGGTCTGTGATTTTTCCGTTCGGCGTCGACCTGGCCCGTAATCGAACCAGATCCTGGCACCGGGACGACTCGACGCGGAGGCAGGGAGCGAGAGGGGGGGCAACTTAAAGAGGGAAAAGAGGGAGACGGAGGCACCGGCTGGCGCCACGGAGGCACAGGATCGGCCGAGCGTGACGGAAATATGCGAGACACATTGCGCTCGCCAACGGTGCATCTAATCCAATCGGGATTGCCGTGGAACGTGTGAGGCCATGCGAAAGAGTTCCGCCGATTCGGGACAACTTTACGACTATTCCGTGCGAGATGCTGTTACCAATGAGCCCCCTCACGATCACGAACAATAGAAACTTTGTGACTTGACTCCTGATCGTTTCACGCCAAATAAAAATGGACAATGTATACAGATTTTGAGATTGATGGATCTCTAACGGGGGTGCCTTACATTTGCGTCATCGATTTTGTTCGAACTTCGTGAAATTGTAGAACACGACAGTGAGTGTGCTGCGAAACTGTGGCACGCAACTCTCTAATGTGAGGGAGAAATTTATTGCGCAGGGTGAGAGTGTGTTACATTTTGTAAGATGTGAAACCATATCCTGAAGGTAACCTGACATGTTCATAGTCCACATGTTCAGAATCCAAGATGAATGATATAATTTTATTACATTTTATTACATAATGTATAGTATCACGTGTAAACCTAGAACTTCAAGGTTAAATAACCCCATTATCCTCAGAATCGACGTGTTTCAAGAATCTTTAAACAGGTCATAAAACTTGTCCTCGAAAGAGCACGTATTAAAGAAGGCTGTAGGAAACTGCGAGGAAGTTCTAAATCGTAGTTTTCCCTATTACAGCCGCTGTTAGTTACGATCGAACGACGTCTGACTTCCATAGAAGATGTTGGTGTTTGCCAAATGTCAGGGTCAACGGAACCCCGGTACGATAATGCGAAATTCCGATGAGCTGCCCTAACGAAACACGGACCGCGCCGCGTCGGTTCGCTTGGCAATTTTTCTTTGGTACGTGCCAACTTGCGACGCGGTTGAATTGTTCAACAAACCGGCGATCGTGGCGTGAACGATATAAAAATAGAGGAGCCCGAAAGAATGCGAAGATCTTTATATCGCTGGCACGGTTCCGCGAACACGTCGATCACCGTCGTACCGTGTTCCCGCGCCGATCGTCGATCGGAGTCTTGCGAAGGTCTTGTTCTGCTACTGCTCTTTCTCCCGCAACGATTATTTATTTTCCTCCAGAAGAAATCTTATTGATCGACGCCATACTCTGTCTTCTTAGAATCCTTTTACTTTGAACGCCACATCATTGAAAATCGTATGCTTTTGTAGCCGCTCGGTAATTGACCGTTACGTAATTCGTTGTTATGCATTTGACCGTCATATAATTGACGAAGGTATGATACGTTGTTGTGTATTTAACTATTATATAAATGACGGAGGTGTAGTTCGTTATTGTACATTTGTCCAAGGTGTGTTACGTTGTTATGTACATATTTAACTACCATATAAGTGACCGAGATTCGTTGTACATTTAACCGTCGTATAATTGACCAATGTATATGTTATTATACTTTTGACGGTCATTTATATGCGATTCAATGATTATATTCATTGATTATACGATTCAATGGTATGTAATTGACTGTTGTATAATTAACTGAGACATGATCTACCGCTATATAGTTGACCGTTGCTTAATTGACCGTCATATAACAGACCACTTTGCAGTATCCTGAGTCCACGACCATCTGCACAATTAACAAATCTATACATGCGTTAATCATGCATTAAAACACATACATATGAAATTCCATAATTGTCCATTTCAGAGCCCCGAACGCAAGAAATTATCGCACCATTTTGCATCATATTTAGAGCGCAATTTTTCTGAACATCAAATGAAATTTTCGAATGTCTCACACAGTATATTCTTATCTGACCTCCTGAATAAATAAATACCCCGAAAGGAGATCTTATTAAACCAACACTGAAAATAGCGAAACGTTTATAAATCATGAAACGGCGCAAAAGTAAAATCGATAGCAGTTTCTGAATGATTTAGCGTACTAAAAATTTCAAATGCAATATACAGTGAAACTTCGTTCTACAGTTCGCAGGCTTAACGCTGTTCAGCAATTCTGCCTCTTAATTTACGAATTTCTCATGCATATCTACCCTTGTCGGATTACGTCTACCGATACGATTGTATTTAAATAATCAGCTTACGGAGGTAAAGTTTTAATTTCCGAGGGTACTTTACAAAGTTATTCTTAAAGATCCCGGATTGAACAGAGGTGGTAGTGATGTTGAGAATGGATAATCGAGGAAATGAAGAAAAATGGTCGGGCATAAAATACATATACAAGAATAAATGTGTACGTAGACCGCGGATAGAGAATAATGTTTCCTTTTATAGCGATAAAATCCTACCAACGTCGGGGTTCCATTATGATTGATGTCTTGATATTTCACGGATTTTGAAGAATGATCTCTGAAATGTTATCCAAAAACCTGGTTCGTGTAAGCGAAATATCGATCTCGCGGATATAAGATTCTTTGTTATAGAAATTCAAGTATGGACTTTCTCTAAATAATCTGGATTTAAATCCAAGGTAATTCATACAAAAAATCAGTACCATGAATTATGTTTCGCTTACGTCTCACTTACGTTTCATATATGCAGCCATTAATTTCGATCAAACACATTTCGATTCGCAAATGAATTCCGTTTGAATTACTTCGTTAATCTTAAAATAAAAGTTGCTGGAAGTGTCCTTTGTAGAGTCGCCGGTTCTGCGAAAACAGGGGAGAATTTCGGTGGTTCCCGGAGCCGATATCCCCATAAAATCAATACTTGCCCACCCTCACCCTCGTTGTCATAGGTCCAGACCAGGATTATCGTTTATTTCGGTACTTAACGCGGCCCGACAAAATAACGGACCGAATCCTTTGTCCGGGGATTAATCGGAAGCCCGACACATTTATTAGACGACAAATCAGCGTTCGTTAAATGTTTTCTGGACTTTGGTTAATTCTGTCTGATCGATTCCTAAAACCATCTGCAACTATTCAGCGTGTAATATCGATTCCTTGTTCTATAATTAAATTGCAATTTCATGCAGATCAGAATTTTGACAACAATCATTCATGGAGATGATTTTCATAATGGATTCATAAAGAGTAATGAGAAGTTTGAAAAATATCTTTGATGAGTGATTTATTAAGCTCGTTTCATGCTTTATTATTTATAATTTCATAGACATGGTTGTTAAACATATGTTCGATGTAGCTGGTGGTTGTCCGATTAAATCAATTTTATTTCATGTATCTATTGCTCGACTGCTTCGACAAGTTAGAATCATGAGCCGGTCAGTTAAACAAATCAAAAGAGCATAACATAAGAACATAAAATTATTGAAGACAAGTTTTACAGAATTAAAACGATTCATCTTAAAAATAAATCTCTGCAACTTTCCTAAAAATAGTGTCTGAAGCATCTTTGTAGATTTTCGCGGGTGGATCCGCTGGAGCAGAAAGGAATGCGGTGCAGCGTTTGAGCGTTAAGTTTAATCACAGCAGCTTCACGGAGGAAACGAGAGGCGTTCGCCATCCATATTTTCACGGCTTGACGACCACGTCCTTCGCTTCGTTCCAGTACGTGTCACGCGGAGATGAAGCCAAGCTTCGAGGAAGCGTGAGGCCGCGGAAAACGCGGGGATCGCTGATCAACGAACGAGCCAACCGGCGAGCGTCTGAAGAATTCATTGCACTTGAAATTACCCAGCTGCGAGTTACTCCGACGGATGAATGAATATTCCACGCGGAACGAATAATTCAACGTTAATTATTTGCGACGTTATCGCATATCTATGTCCCATGAATGTGCTACAAGTTGCACAATGAATAATAATCCGCGGACACGGCTGTTGGCGTGGTCTCGTATATTTATCAATTATAATCCACGCGACTCGATCAGCACGCCTCGTGGTTCCTGTTCGACGTGCTTGATTACAACTTTGATTACTGTGATAAAAACTCGGGACAAATGGACTCGCGGTAACAGGTGTCCGATGAACGATTTCGTTTACTGAATGTTGGATGAAGATTCACGCGATTCCATGAAATTATTCGCTCGAATTTCCAAACTTAACCTTTCATTTAGTATAAAGTAGATACTTTTTGTACATTGTACAACATATATTCATTGATGAATTGTTAGTTTTTTATAGAATAAACATGTAGTTCTTCTTCGTTTTGGGTTACTCTTCTCGTGAAAGTTATAGGTGCTTGCCCTACGTTCGACGACGCCATGTTGATTACACTTTAAGCGCGCGACTTTTAAATTCCATAATTAAGTCGTCAAGAACTGTTAAATTCACACTTACTGTTAAATTAAAAATGATGTACGAAGATAAGTAACTACTGAATCGATTAATATATAATTATTCTTTGACAAAAAAAAGAAATTTTATAATATAGAATGTGACACTGAAAAAGTCATTGTGACTGGTTGCTTCTGTTAAGGAATTATTAGTCAAATAATTATTACTATCATAAGGGTGAAATTTCAAGGAAAAATTGTACCCGAGTTCAAATAACAATTATATCTTTTAAATAAAAAAAAAACAAGAACGCAGGAGACCTCAGCCCTTAAATACAGGCGTCCTCCGAGTCCTCAGAGTCTACACAAATAAATTTTGAAAAATCCATCAAACTAAACTGTGAAAGAAACCTCATAAATGTATTATGAAATGCTGAGCTATTAAATGAATCCGTAATATTGACATATTATTGAAAACGAGGAATAAGTGTATGCCAGAGGGACACGAAGCATAATCGGTTTCTCGGTTATTCATTACTATCACGACCGGTCGCCCTCGATAGCGGTAAATTAACATAATCGCAACAATAACAGCCTTGTTAAGTCGCCTTTTGCCTCGTTACGGCTCGCCATAACCATACTTCAGTAATATACAATCATGCTTCGGCTTCGTAAATTCGTGTAACAAAGTAGGGTAATAATCAATTCGGTGCGATATTTTTCGTATCTTCGCTTGTTATTGAACGCTTTAGCAGCCATACGTTCGTAAATTGACAACAAAACCGAACACAAGTTAAGGGTAATTGAAATGTTCGGTTCATTACGCGGTTAATAGAAATAACTCGATGCAAATTTCATCGGAGTTCAACTTCGAGAACTGGTTTTTACTTTCAGAGTAATAACAGAAATTTGATGGAGGGAATTTTCAAGAATTTCCAACTTGCTACTCATTTAGTTTAATTTATTCACAGCTTACAGCGTTTCTTTATAGTCTCTTTGTATTTTAGAATTTATGTATTGAAGTGCTTTTTAATATTTTTTAAATACGTTCTTCGAAAATTGATGATTGATGTTACTCGTTCAGTTTAACTTATTCACAGCTTCCTTTACAGCGTTTCTTTATAGTCTCTTTGTATTTTAAAATTTGTGTATTGAGGTGCTTTTTAAAATTTTTTAAATACGTTCTTTGAAAATTGATATATTTTAATATACATATAAGTCTCTACACAGAAATACTAAATTAGATGAATAATTTATAAGAAAAGTTTAAAATCGAAGGACAGAATAATTTACGAAATCGAAGCAACGTCGCCCCGCAAAAATACGATCCTCAAGGGTGGTTCTCGAATAACTGCTCCTCCAAGGACAGCGAGAAATCGTTCGAACGGACTTCTTAAAACGAACGAGCCGTGTGATTGGATCGATAATCTATGGAGGGACCCCATGGGGCACAAACTATAATGGCTTAATTCATGCAGCGGACGCAGCAGTGCTCCAATAGCCGTATCGAGAGGAACTATCGATTATGGTAAACTGGATAGAATCTTACCAAAAAGGTACCGTTAGAAGCCGTTCCATCTTTTACAAAGTATTAACTTTATCTCGCGATCTTTCTGGACAACGTCCGGATGACGAGACGTAATGGCTTTTCTGTAATTAAACTGTCAACACGAATAAATGACTCAGACTTTTGGTCACTAATTTTTTTTTTTCAACTACGCGATTCTTTTGTGCTCTGCCGATAACGATCGTATTTAATTAGCTTTGATGGAACCTTGATTCACTATTGAAAATTAGATATTGTGGGATGTTTAGCGTGTTTGAAGGTAGAGGTATTGTTGATGCTGTTAGAATTTATATTTGATGTCGAGTCTTTGATTTTATTAATGCTATGTACATTGATGGTATTGGAAGATATTTTTGAAGTACGTCAAGTCTTTGATTTTATTAATTTCATACACATATTGATGCTATTAGAATTTATATTTGTAGTACATCAAGTATATCATTTTATTAATGTCATTGTACATTGATGCTATTGAAATTTATGTTTGAAGCACGTCAAGTCTTTGATTTTATTAATTTCATATATATATTGGTGCTATTAGAATTTATATTTGAAGTACATCAAGTATCTTATTTTATTTATGTCATATACATTGATGCTATTAGAATTTATATTTGAAGTACATCAAGTATATCATTTTATTAATAACATAAGTACCTCGTGCCAGATGTGATCAAGTAGACTTTGAAAATTTAAAAATTGTTACAGTCAACACTTTCGAAGCTTGAAAAAATATATACTGTATTTGAATACATGAAATTTTACATACTTGAAGACTTGTACAATTTTAAACTTGTATATATAAAAATTTCTAATAAAAAGCTTGAGATAAACATTGACTGAATTACTTAAAAAAAAACATTGAACCATAACATTTAAATCAGGCATTCTAATTGACTTCAATTCTTGTATCTCCCTTATCATAAAATGGTTTCCATAGATACATAAAATATGTTTAAAACGAAATAAAAAGGAGTAGCATTCCATTAAGAACGCGCATAAATCTCAGCAACAGAGAGTAGCGTTTAATTTTAGTACCCGTATGAGGCAGCATACCATTGAAAGCAAGTGTCTTCTTTTTATTGCACTTAATTTTTTTACCTCTCCTTTTCGTTTCTCCCTCGAGTACTCTTTTTCCAGGTAACGAAGATTACCATTAACAGACGGTAGCCCGAGATACTGGGAACACGATGTAAAAATAATCGCCAGTTTCTTCTAATCTCGTGTCTAAACACGGCTATTTGAATAATATACACGTAGTACGACGATTCTTTAGCCTCGCAGAAATTCTACGTGCGGTGGCTACCACTCTTTAAACACATTCGAACCTCATTTCCTTCGATCGAGTCGATGACTCATTTTCCCGCGTGTACATACGCGATCGGTGGATCGCACCTGCGTGATAAAGACGAGGAACGAGCTGTAACATCGATCGAGTCCTTGAAGGATACTTAATCTAAATTTTGAAGGTGTTGGAAGGAAAAATGATACTGGCATGATTTTGATGTTCTGTGTTCAAGTTTGCAGGGAGAATGAGATGACGCGACTTGTAGGGATGAAGTGAGTTAGTGAGGTGGACCCAGAGTAGAAGAAGCTATGTCTTTGGTTATGGTACAATTATGTTTATGAAATTATAAATAGTATGGTAGTATGAAAATATAACACAAAGTAGTGAGGTGGATCCAGAATAGAAGAAGCTGCATCTTTGGTTATAGTGCAACCATGCTTATGAAATTATAAATCGTTCGAAAGTATGAAAATATAGAGCAAGGCATCGATTGATACAGGACAGAAATTGTACCTAGATTTTCTTAAATAAGCTTCTTAAAAGAAGTTGATATGAAAAAAGAGGAATATATGAAAACCCTAATTGAACTTAGAAAGCTAACTTAGGAAGGTCTTCAAACAATTCACAGCAGAATATACTATAAGCAGAACTAAATTCTACGATCGCAGAGAAAACCTCTGTTAAGCAAAACTTGTGAAGAGCCTCGATTCTAAAAACACCTTCGAAAATCCCGAAGATCACAGAAAGCTAACCTAAATATTGCAAGCACTAACAGATGTTGCACTTAACCACAAACGAATTTCACAAGTGAAATAATCCGAGAAGCGCCGTGAACATTGCACAAATGAAGCTAGCAAGAAAAAAATAAACGTAAGCAGAAAGGAGAAGTAGCGAACCGCTTCCTGTTGCGGTTTGAATCGTTTAGCTATCCGGTCTCTGATAAATGAGAAATTCCCTGGGTCGATTTTCCTGGATCGATCGAGTTCAGGGACCTCGGTCATAACGACGTTACACGATCCCAAAGCGGAATCGCCGCCAGTTTTTCCGACTCGCTCGAGGCGCACGAAACCACCCTGAACGCACGCGGATCTCGCCGATTCCTGTGCACGCGTGTGCACGCCCGGTTACACGAATCTCCATGGGCACGCTTGCAACCACGTAAGTATTTATGGTCGTCTGCGGTTACGTTTGAGATGCTCGCTTCGAGAAAGGATCGCAGATACGGATCTAGCCGAGCCGCAGAGACACGAGAGAGGTGAACGCTTCGTGTACGACCGACAGAAGCGACTCATTGTTACCTCGACGCCATTTTATAGGAAATACGGAAGTTTCCTCCATTTTACCCTTCGCTTTCTATGCTGTATATTCTTGTGTATCAAGAATACATTCGTATCAAGAATATATTTTTATCGTTTACTACTGTTGGGTATTTTTAACTATTTTGTTGTTTAATAACATTTAATATTACAATTTAATAAGAAATATACAATCTGTGTATTTTTAACTATTTTATTGCTTAATAACTTTTAATATTAATTACATTTAATATTTAAATTTAATAACATATATACAATCTGTGTATTTTTAACTATTTTATTGCTTAATAACATTTAATATTACATTTAATACTTAAATTTAATAACATATATACAATCTGTGTATTTTTAATTATTTTATTGCTTAATAACATTTAATATTAATTACATTTAATATTACATTTAATATTTAAATTTAATAACAAATATACAATCTGTGTATTTGTAACTATTTTATTGCTTAATAACATTTAATATTAATTACATTTAATATTACCTTTAATATTTAAATTTAATAACATATATACAATCTGTGTATTTTTAACTATTTTATTGCTTAATAACATTTAATATTAATTACATTTAATATTGCATTTAATACTTAAATTTAATAACATACATACAATCTGTGTATTTTTAACTATTTTATAGTTTAATAACATGCATGTTTATATTTCAAGACTTGTTAGCGATGGCTCGCGTGTAGACATGGAGGATCTGCAGCAACTCTATTTGTACCTAATGTTATCGATAAAATAATGAACAAAGTAAAGAATGTTTAATATTATTTTCTTATTCATCAAGTTTGTAAATAAATTTTCTTCTCGTACTTGTTTTTCTTTTAATTTTAAAATGAAGGTTAATTTTCTGGTGCGCTAATTTTAACTTTTAGCTGTCACAAAACGTACAGTACATATGTACTGAATTTTAAAATGAAGGTTAATTTTCTGGTGCACTAATTTTAACTTTTAGCTGTCACTAAACGTACAGTACATATGTACTGAATTTTAAAATGAAGGTTAATTTTCTGGTGCACTAATATTAGCGTTTAGCTGTCACAAAACATACAGTACATATGTGCTGACATACACATTAATTCTTTATCTTGATGAACGTCAATATCGACAAAAACAAAAGCAGATTCCAAAATTATAAAAAATAGTGGCACTTGAAGCTTGAGGAATTTGTGGATCGTTTCGTACTTGGTTTTAATTACCCCACAGAAGTAATTACACGAAGAGATGACAAGAGGTCGAATTTTCGATTTCGTTTCCTGCAAAATCTGTCCGATTTGAAACGCGAGATAATTGAAGCTTTGTTCGTTCGAGGGGATTCCAACTCAGCGAGGCGTGCATAATAACGCTGAATTATGTTGTTCGGTATAATTGTCAGACGAAGCCCGGCAGTTTAACGGTCATTAACCTTGCAAATTGTATTTATCGTGGTCTCGCAATTTGCGCCTGTAAACTCCTCGGGATATTCTGCTCCGCGCTGCCGCGTCCTTATCGTTGACAATCAAATCGCTCGAAACAATTAGAGGTAATGAATTGCACACAATGGGATCGATCGTTCCGTACACTTGTCGACTAGAAAATTACGGAGTGCTATGTACCTCGTGGTATACGTTCGAATGAGATCAAACATCGTTGATTTCATAGATGGACTACGAGCCGAAGGATGACAAACAGGACCAAGTCGAATCGTTTTGCTTGATTTATTTTATGAGCCAGCAGTATTCGAACAGAAGAAGGAGAGACAAGGGTCGAGACTATTCATAAGGATCGAACGGTACCGGCTATAAACTTCGCCTGTCCACACGAAATGCAATCGAAAATTTCGATCGAGAGGCTTTATCGAGCAAGAAAGAAAGCAACAAAGCTATTACTAATTACAGAAAAGCCGATGGATGAAACTCTTAGCGATACAGTTTCGTGAAACGGTACTTCGAAGGCAATTTATCTGTCCTTTTTTCTGCCACACTTTTTCTGCGCACGAATTTCTCCACTTCCGTTGCCTGATATTAAGTGGATAATTGCTAACTGAATCCTTCGAGACTTTTTATGAGACGTGAACTTTCTACGTTTTGAGGTTAGGTGTCAGAAACAGTTACGGAGATCCTGATTTGTATTTTATTATCATTTGACTGTTATTAGCAAGTTAAGGTAGATAATTTAAATAAGATTAGTTAAAACATTATTAATGTTGCCTCTCGTTATATTTCCACTTGTACGTTTAACAATGGTGGCCTTGCAAAGACGAAAATGAACACTTTACGATTATTATCTTAAATTCATGGCGTAAAAGCGGAGGACCAAAATTCATTTAAAAATTGCTTAACTGGTCATTAACGTGCTAATAAAAATTCTACGACTAAGTCATGACCAAAGACAATTAACAGCAATATCGTTTTATTGCAGCCCTCTCCATGAAAATTCACTCAGCAAAATTTTAACCAAAATTCCGCTCGTTAAAAGCCACTTTGTTCATGCTCGGGTTTATGGCACACTTAGCACCATATATTGAGGGTAACGAAGTTCTTTAACAATCGCTATGAAAGGATAACCGATTGCTATTAAACTAAAGAATTTAGCTGTTAAGTAGCCTCATAAGCCAATAACTGACAAAGCTATTTTCGAGCACTGTCTCTCGGTTAAATTGACCCTGTCAATCAGGATAACTGTGCTCTTTTTATTCGACGATGTTTGCGAGGATTGTTTTTTTTTAATTAATTCAAACGCGCCTATGGCACCGCAGCGAACGAGAAGACTCGATTGCGAACACGCAGCAGGAGATCAACCCTTTCCTGGAACCGAACTTGCGTGTCGATCAAGATATCAAGTTTCCGGAATCAGAAGGATGAAGTCGAATGCGTACGACCATGGGTAATCGTGATTTTCACGCAGCTTTCAAACATTCATTGCAATTAATGTGAGAATCTCAGGTTTCATCCGTCCTCAGACAAATAGCGAAACTATTCGCGTGTGATTTCATTTAAGTGCTTTTGTAATATCATTTTTATTCTATGTACTTTTTCTTTCAATTTTGGAGACGTTCAATTTTTGTATGTGATGTTTTATTTGATTTTTTATATGTGACGTTTCATTCAATTTTGATATGTGACATTTCATTCAATTTTTTATATGTGACGTTTCATTCAATTTTTTATATGTGACGTTTCATTCAATTTTTTATATGTGACGTTTCATTCAATTTTGATATGTGACGTTTCATTCAATTTTTTATATGTGACTTTCCATTCAATTTTGATATGTGACATTTCATTCAATTTTGATATGTGACGTTTCATTCAATTTTGATATGTGACGTTTCATTCAATTTTGATATGTGACGTTTCATTCAATTTTGATATGTGACGTTTCATTCAATTTTTTTGATGTGACGTTTCATTCAATTGTGATATGTGAAATTTTATTTAATTTTTGATATGTAACGACTTATTCAATTTTGATATGTGAAATTTCATTTAATTTTTAATATGTGACGATTTATTCAATTTTGATGTATAACTACTCATTTAATTTTTGATATATAATTACTCATTCAATTTTGATATATGACATTTCATTTAGTTTCACTACAAACAATTATTTCATGATTTTTAATATGTGACATGTATCATGATGACAAACAAGTTAACTTATGTGTCAACATATTTTTATGAACACAATAACCAAACAAAAACACCCATACTTATAGTAAAATGACTTTTAAATATTCCTAACAACACTCAACACTAAAAGGGTTAAGTCATAAACAGGTAAATTGCACAAAAACTTCGAGAAAGATTTAAAAATACCTGAGCCATCTCAAGATGACTCAGAAAACGTAAAAGCTCCTCGGTAACAACTAAACCATGGTACACAATGGTTCCCCGTCAGAAAAAAGGGGCGAGTATCTGTACAAGGGATTATATTCGAGTCCATTCACTTAAGTTGAGCGGAAACTTCTAGCTCCCTTTCCAATTTAATATCCTTCCACGTCGTATCAATAACCATTATCGTGAAATATTTTCCGTGCCAGTAAACACAGAGCGTTCATAAAACTGGGCGACATAATCGACGAACTTTCAGCGCTTCAAACTTCGGGGCGATCGAAACGATCCTTGGACTTCGTATAAAATTTTAATTAAATGTACAGCTTCTTCCTCTGTGATGTAAGGAAAAATCAACGACTTTCTTTGTGACGTTTATACCGCGTCATCGATAGAAGAAATAGGGTGTAAGTAAGAAACATAGGTATTTGCAGATTTGTAGACTTAGAAATGTGGGTCTCTAAGTATATAGGTATCTATTACACTACACCTATATGGAACAAATGCAATACACCCCGTTATTAATAAAAAGAGGGAGGTATAGGTATCTGAAGAGGTACTCACAATCAGTGATGTATCTGGAGATCTGAAGATATGGAGCTCGAAGGGTACAAAAATATAAAATCATAAAATTCTCAAATGACCAAATATCAAACCTTCCCCTCAAACTCAAAAATGATCAAATTCCCAAACTTGAACCAACCCCGTCTAAAGACAAAATTATCAAATTCCCAAACTTGAACCAACCCCGTCTAAAGACAAAATTATCAAATTCCCAAACTTGAACCAACCCCGTCTAAAGACAAAATTATCAAATTCCCAAACTTGAACCAACCCCGTCTAAAGACAAAATTATCAAATTCCCAAACTTGAACCAACCCCGTCTAAAGACAAAATTATCAAATTCCCAAACTTGAACCCACCCTGTAAAGACAAACATCTTCCCTGTCACCGATTGTTAAACGTTGAAACCTGAAGAGACTAGCCGTTTCCGTGACAGTTGAGCCCTCAACGATAACACAGAGCGGAAACACGTCGAAATCAAGCGGCAGGGTCGGATGCAGTAGGGGCGCGAGAGCAATTGGAAAAACGGGAACGAAGCACGTGGACACAAAACCCCATGGACGCGCCAAGACCTCCTCGAGGATCCACTCGGCGTCAAAGGGCCTGCCTTTCTTCGTTTCTGCTCCTGGCTCGCTCCAGCCGGTCGGTAATCAAGCTTCAGCCATCCCCTGTAAACAGAATCACCCTCTGAAAGACGAATCAATTTCTCCACGGTGAAACACCGCCGGTAAAACCAACGAGGGTGTACGCTGAATTCGACCTGACGTTTCCTTTCGTTTGGGATACGGGAAAACGTAGGGGGATGCTTCGGTTAAGCGAACCGAACTGGCACCGTGACGCTTTGCTTGACCGTGGAAGGGATGTGGGTTACAGCGCTGTTGGAGGGAGGGAATTTGGAAGCTGGGTTTTTGGAAATGTTTAAGGATTTGGGGATCAAGGTTTTGAAAATTGGAAAATTTATAAATCAATAATTTAGAAATTGGTCTATAGGGTATTTAGAAATTTAGTAACTGTAAAATTACTTCCATTGAAATTTAAAAAATTAATAATTTAATCACACATGATCCAAGAAAGAGTCCGAACATCTCCAAACGAATTTATGTATGTGACAATTTAAAAAATCCAGAAATTATAAATCTCGATGGGAGGTCGATAATATGTATAACTAAACATGCTTTCACGAGGCATATATTTTAGTCGAACAGTAACAAATCCGAACGTATAAATTCGTAATCCCAGCGCAGTTAAGTTGAACAGTCCTATGGTACAATAAATTAGCCGAAGCCGGGCAACCACCACTCATCGCGCGATTCCCATAGAGTATAGAGCTGCTCTTTTATGGTAAGATTGTAAAATGACGGGGAATTACCGGGAGTCCGACGTTACGTAGAGTAATTTCCTCGTAAACGTCGAAATGAAATAGTTACACCTGGTCGAGCACCTAAACTCAAACTGGAGGCCAGGTAAATACACCTAATTTCGAGCGTTCCTCGTTCGGGACAACTATAAGACGATCGTTCGCGATAATTTACGGGCCGGTCTCGAGACTGCACCGCAGAAGGCGTTGAAAAGTAAAATAATAAATTTTTCAGCATTTTATTGAAGCGCGCTTGCACCGAGCTTACTTCTTCAAATTTATATCGTCGAACGATTCTCCTGTTTCGTTCGACTTCATTGCTCGGGTGTCTCGTAAAAATGGCGGAGGAAGATCAATCCGCGATTCTAATTTATTGCTGGGGAATATTGCGATGGAGACGATTACTCTTCTTGTGATGTTTTTAGTATTGAATAATGAGTGGGTAATGGAGAATTGTAGGTTAGGTTTAGTGCTAAGTATAGTGGTAAATTAATATACATAGTGAAGCATATTTGAGAAGTGGGAGATTTGAGATTTGGGAAATTAGGGGTTGGGGGTTTAGACAGTTGGAAATTTGGAAACTGGGGGTTTGGAGATTGGGAAATTTGGAAATTGGAGGTTTGGAGATTGGGAAATTTGGAAATTGGGGGTTTGGAGATTGGGCAATTTGGAAATTGGGAGTTTGGAGATTGGGAAATTTGGAAATTGGGGGTTTGGAGATTGGGAAATTTGAAAATTGGGGGTTTGGAGATTGGAAAATTTGGAAATTGGGGTTGAGGGATATTAGAAATTTGGGAAGGGGATGATTGGAGATTTGGGGGGTTAGAAATTGGGGGGTCAGAAATTGGGGAATTTGACATTTGGAAGCTTGGGAATGGGGGGGTTGGAAATTAGGAAAATTGGAAATTGGGGGGTTGGAAATTAAGAAATTTGAAAATTGGGGTTTTGGGATATTAGAAATTTGGAAAGGGGTGATTGGAGACTTGGGAGGTTAGAAATTTGAGAATTTGACATTTGGAAATTTGGGAATTGGGAGATTTGAAATTAGGAAATTTGGAAATTGGGGGTTGGAAATTAAGAAATTTGGAAATTGGGGTTTTGGGATATTAGAAATTTGGAAAGGGGGTGCTTGGAGACTTGGAAGGTTAGAAATTGGAGAATTTGACATTTGGAAACTTGGGAATTGGGGGATTGGAAATTAGGAAGCTTGGGAATTGGGGGGTTGGAAATTAAGAAATTTGGGAATTGGGGTTTTGGGATATTAGAAATTTGGAAAGGGGGTGATTGGAGACTTGGGAGGTTAGAAATTGGAGAATTTGACATTTGGAAACTTGGGAATTGGGGGATTGGAAATTAGGAAATTTGGAAATTGGGGGGTTGGAAATTAGGAAGCTTGGAAATTGGGTGGTTGGAAATTAAGAAATTTGGAAATTGGTGTTTTGGGATATTAAAAATTTTGAAAGAGGGTGCTCGGAGACTGGGAAGGTTAAAAATTATAAATTTAGAAATTGGAGAATCTGACATTTGAAAATTTGGAAATTAGGAAATCTCTACATACACCACGATCTCACCTCTATCCCTACACCCTCAACTTCTTGCGCCCCCAAATAGTACCTCTAGATCAGTCCACCCTTATATCGCTACTCTTGACTACACCCCTATAGTCCTATTCAATCTAAAAATCCAAAGAAACCAAGCACACGTTACTTTCACCGTGGCTGATGAAAGTTCGGAACATCTGCGAGGGTGGGTAGCCGATAATTCCCGGGAAATGCTAGACACGTTCGATCGCAAACGCCACGTGTATGGACGTAGAAATTCAAAGACGATTGTCGATCCTGCTGGCGGATCCCATTTACCTTGCAGCTGTCTCATCAGCTCGTTGATTCCGATTAATCCGTGAGCCAGCGATCACAAAGGACTTTGAGTCCCTTGCGAGGATGGTTGGGGGACATGTGTGCACGGTATAAGATGACGTCAGGATCCTGCATTCATTTCGACGTGTACTGTTGTGTACACGGGGGTGACAGACTGCAGCATCGACAGAGAAAAGTGTTCAATGACCTGGTAGTCGTGGTGGAATGATAGTAGCCAGATTTTCCTGGCACGTTTATTGGAACGTGGGGAGTGGGTTGTTAATTGGTGCTCGTTAATTATATCGATCGGATTAGTCGACTAATGGCGATACGTAAGTGGTATAAGCTAGGTAAAAAATTTCTAATATTCCTCATTTTCAACATTTTTTATTCTTCAAACTTTCGTTCACTTATTTTCTGGTGGGTCATTTCAGGTCTCCCTAATTCTATTCGAATTTTCTTTACACTTTCAAATTTTTAATTACTCAGTTTTCTAGTGGGGGATGTTCCTGATCCCCAGTTTCCTAATTTCCAAACTCTCATTCACATATTTTCAGATGTGTAATTTCAAGTCTAAGTCCCTAGTTCCATACGAATTTTCCTTCCACTCTCAAATTTTTAATTACTCACTTCTGAAGGTAGAACTGAGTTCTCAAGTAGAAATCTAAAAATGTAGTGATTTAGATTGTAGAAATTTACAAATCTAAATATCTCAGAATCTACAAATGTAACAGTACCCAACAAAATTTCCAAAGAACACTGACCCGTAATGTTTCATTTCCAATTGCATGACACTTCTACAAGTCAAATATTTAGCCGTCGATTGAATTTGAAAAAAAGAATGGGGCGAATATATCCGTTTGAAATGTTAAAGAAGCGCGATGCACCGGATATCCAGTCTGGTGAGCGTATATATTCTGACAGGTCGTAAATTATCGAAAATCTCGTTTTATTGCCGTACGTTGGAGTCTCGATTTGGTTCCCTCGCGTTCACCCTCGCGAGTATGACACACGATCCACCCCTTAAATCGACGGTTCAGCTTGAGATTAAAGTCGTTTTTCATTTCGAGGGTGTTGTTTTGGCCGGTGACACTTCAAAAATGAAGGACGTCAATAGGGGGGCGGCTCGTAGGAAAACTTGAGGGGTGCTTTTCCAATTACCATGATAATTACGACGCGAAATTGCGCGTGGCTAATTATCATAAATCAATTTATATGCGTTTTGCGGTACAGTTGTCTGGGGTGTTGAAATACCTATTTATAGATAGTCGAATTACTGGTGTAGGGTTTAGAAGAATATTTCAATATGCAGAAACTTTAAAACAAGGTGTTAAGGTCCTGAGTACATTTTGATATCAATGCATCTTCTTGAAGCTTTAATGTAGAACTTTATTATATGTATGAACTATGATACCAATTGGACAAATTAACTTTCAATCATTTTAGTAAATGTTTAATTTCAGTGACTTCAAGTGTTTTATCATTTTTGTACAATCTGATATGTACACTTATGTTTGAACTAACAATTTAAATTTTTTTAAGTAATTACAATGATCATTTTTCAAATTATTTTTCAATGATCATTATTTTTTATTCTTTAAGAGAATAATGATGTCATGTGAACAAAAGTAAGGGTTGTTTATTTCCACGTACGTCAAAGAGGCCATTAAAAAATGTCCTTTAAAATCCAGGTCTATTAAAATGTTTATTGTAACATTTTTTAAAATGTCCTTTTAATGCAATACAATTTTTTGTACCCAGTAAATACGAAATTTATAATACGTTGCCAATGAAAGGGGTTAAAAGAGAAATCTTCAAAGAATTTTACGGAAAGGTTCTGACGATAAAAGTTGGAGGTATAAAAATCGTAGAGTGGCTGATTAATTCCGATTTCGTGTATCTGTATCTCGAATGTAATATTTGAAAGGAAACATCCTGGGAGCGTGCGTTAAGAGCATTGTGCGTGCACAGGACTCCGGATGCTTCGGGCTTTAAAAGCATCATCGTGGCGTGCTCTCCAACCAGCCCTAGCAACGCTATTGATTTCCTTCGTCCCCCTTGCGAGAACTATCTCGCAGAATTTACCCTCTTTCGTGGAAAAGCGTCCTGAAAGTCCATGAAACTCCGTCCTCGTTCCCTGACACGGGGACGTTTGTGTCTGCCGAAGGCACCGGCATGCCGGGTTAAGAAAAACAGGGGCGAGCTTGTCGAAAAAAAAAAGAGAAGGAAGAAACAACAAAGGATAACGTGACATGCCGCTGAAACATCCTCGAACGCGGACGTACGTCGTGCATTAATTTCAGGCAAATGAAATTAAGAATCACTTAGGATCGGCCGAGGTAAACGCGTTGTAATTGCGCGCCATTTATCTTCTTGCAAATGGGATTAAGAATTGCTTACAATTTACAACGTATGCGGGGAGTGAGAGAGAGGGAGAGGCACGACTGATGAATACTTGAAAATATTAACTCCGCAGAAAATTGGTAGCACGCTAATTACCCGCACTCAATTACGTTTTTAACGTTTCGAACATTAAGAATTTCTGCCGAGTACGAGTCGGATATTTTCTTTGACGCTTCTGTAATTTTTTAAAATATTGGGACGTTGAGGTTATAGGGATATTGAGATATAGGGGTTTTTAGGATTTGAGGACGTTGGTATATGGGGATTCTGGGGATCTAGGGAGGTTGAGGTCCTGGGATATTGAGATATGGGGATTTCTAGGATTTAGGGACATTAGAGTATAAGGATTCTAGGGATCTAGGGACATTAGAGTATAGGGATTCCAGGGATCTAGGGACGTTGAAGTATAGGGATTCCAGGGATCTGGGGACATTAGACTATAGGGATTCCAGGGATCTAGAGATATTGGAGTATAGGGATTCCAGGGATCTAGGGATATTAATTTAGAGGAAATTCTAGGATTCATAGTACTATCTTTCGAATTGTGATCAATGGTTGCTGGTAATAAGAAATATTGAGATCTAGGGATATTGGGAGCTGAGAGAATTTCTAGTTAGGGATATTGAAATCCACCTATATTGACATCTAGGGATATTAGGATCTACAAACACAGGCATCTAGGGATATTAGTATCATGTTATATTGGAATTTTGTGATATTGGAACTCGTGGATATTAGTAACTAGAAATATTAGTGATGTAGTTATTTTAGAACCCGTAAATATTATCTAGGGAAATTGAGATTTAGCAGTAGTGACCTCTAGGAATGTTACAGCCCATGAACATTGATATCTAGGGATATTGGAATATTAAAACTTATTGTATATTGATATCTAGGGATTTTTAAATCTTGGAATATTGGAACTTATGTATGCATCTTAATATCTAGGGATCTTGAAACTTATGTATGTATATTGATATCTAGGGATTTTGAGATCTTGGAATACTACAAACCCAAATCTAACCTAACCCATGAATATTTGCAACTAAAGACATTGAAATAAAGTGGACTTGAAATCTAGGGATATTAGAATTCAGTAATATCGTGTATGTACCAAAATCGACATACACTCGATCATGCGAGTATTACCTCGATATCCCCGAGTCAAATTATGTTACTTACGCAAGTCGAAGTGCACGTTGCAAGCATTAAATTCGTAATTACCCAATAAAAACTAACGACCACGCGAACAGTCGCAGAAGAAGCAATCGCGATACCGGATTACGTTTGTCGTAATTGCTTCCTCGTCTGCCGGCAGATGTAACACACACCGCTGCGCATTTCGCAGCCCCGCTAATCGCAAAACACACTAAACAACGCTTAGTTCGCGGTCGAAAGCTCGCGAATGGATGCGCATTCGTCTGATTAACGAATCCGCCTCGAAGCCGCTGTGAATCGTTCTTTCCCCGCGATAAAACGTCTAGCATTGAGCTATCCACCGCGAATTAAGCGATTCTCACGGGTATTACCGGCTAAGGTAACATCCAACAATCGTAGTCAGCGTTTGTAATTCCACTTCTCAGTCATTATACGTAAACAGTTCGAGTCTGGCAGAAAATTCAACGAGATCGAATTCGCAACGATGGGTAACGGTAGAGGCGCGCTGTGCAGCCATCTTGTTTCTTGGCGGCCATTTTGTTTCTTTACGGCCATCTTGTTTACATTAGCGTCTGTCGCAAACACCTTCCAAAATTCGATTTTATTAAACATAAGGTGTTGTTAAAAAATATCTGACTACCGTGGTGAAGTTACGAGTAATTCTGACGAGTAATTCGTAAATACTTCATTTTCGAATTTCATACTCGAATTTACGAAATCGAAGAGGTACATCAAATGAACGATCGTTTGTTCGCAGTTTACGGTAATCACGAAATACAGTTACCGATGGCTATTATTAGAACAGCCGAGCTTAATTGCCTGTGCCAACAAGTGAGAAAGTTCTCAGACTTTAACGAACTTATTGATTTAATCAGTATAGAGATTGGGAGAGCGAGCTTGTCTGCCTGACCGCATAAATAAATGTTCCGTGGAATCGAGAAGGATACGACGCGCGTGAACCCTAATATTTATGGTTCATTGAAAACTAAACGCGGAATTAAAATTCGTAATGATAGAAAGTAATATCTTCCTGCGTACATTAATCTTGGAAGAAAAATTATGATGATGAGGAACAAAAAAGGGGGCAATGAACTCCAAGATACTTTTATAATTCGTGCCTTTGTCGTTGACCCTTTACGGGAAGCGGATTCTCATTTTATTTTATATTTTTATGTATTTTATTTTGTTTTTTTTTTTTATATATTTTACTTTTATTTTGTTACATACTTTATTTTTATTTTGTAACATATTTTTACTTTATTTTTGTAATATATTTTTACTTTAATTTTAAAATATATTGTACTTTAATTTTATAACATATTTTATTGCGGTTTTTTTTTACATATTTTATTTTGATTTTGTAATATATTTTACCTTAATTTTGTAACATATTTTGCTTCAATTTTATAATATATTTTACTGCAGTTTTTTTAATATATTTTACTGTAATTTTGTAACATATTTTATCCTAATTTTATAACATGTTTTGCTTCAATTTTATAATATATTTTACTTCAGTTTTTTTAAAGATATTTTACTTTAATTTTGTAAAATATTTCACCTTAATTTTATAATATATTTTCCTTTAATTTTATAAAATATTTTACTCCAATTTTTTTACATATTTTACCTTAATTTTGTAACATAATTTTACTTTAATTTTATGACATATTTTATCTTGATTTTATAATATATTTTATTTTAATTTCATAACATATTTTGCTTGAATTTTTGAACACAATTTTCCACTAGTTTTGCTGTCTGTTTTTATTCTATTACTTGTGGGAACACGAAAGTGGTTGTTTACAAATTTTTAAGGGTAACAAGTTAATGATATCGTAGGTCGTGATTGACCCAGCTCATGCGAGGGATTAATTCGACAGTGAATTGCACGGGAAATTCCTCGCGATGTAATAACATCACAATCGTACATCGAATCCATCTCCACGCATCCTTGAACCCCGGTTCACGGAGTGCATAGACATCAGAGAGTTTCCGGTTACGGTTGAGCATCTTCCGGCAAAGAGGAACATATTTCCTTCGGTTAACGCTAGGATTCCATCTACGATTTAGAAACTGGCACTATACATTTCTACAATTATTCAATCTATTTTCAAATACTTTAATTTTGACACTTTGAGACTTTGAAACTTTTCAATTATTCAACTTGAACATTTGTGAGGCTTTGGTCTTTATAGTCTTTTATATAAATCTTGTTAGTCTTTATAAATACTTTTAAATAGTCTTTACAATAAATACAAAATACACGAAAATCTTCAGTCACAATGAAACAGTACATTACAAATAAAAATTCTCGACAAACCACCAATCCCAAAAATGAAATTGCAAAAACTTGCAAAACTTGCAAAACATTGAAAAGTCCAGATACAAACAACTTTGAGCCCCCAAGTTTGAGACCTCTCCGAATAGCTCTTACAATAATTCCTTTCAACAATCTCCGAATATCAGATAAATCAACCCCCATAAAAACCTTGAAAACCGTTTGATCCGAAAGCAAGCGGTACTAAAGTATAGCTATTGCTAATCCGTGATAAAATCGATCGTCCATGTTTCAGCTATTTTCCCGATAGTCTTATACACGTCTCTCGAGCGGTTTCGGATCGATACTTGATCGAATAGCAGTAAACGATGTTTCGTCGCGGAGGAATGCAGTCGAGGAGGCGCAGGAAACGTCGCAAGGTCGGTCGTCGACTTGCCCGATCGCTTCAACGTCGATGCACTCCACGTGAAAAGTGGCGTGCACGAGAGTTGCACTTGCACTTGTTTCGGTTCCGTTCGCGATTACTTAACCACGTGCCGCCCACGCGTCTTTCGATTAAATCGTTGCGTCATGGCTTTGCGCCATCGTTAAACCACGACATCGAGTAAACAACAGTTCTATTTACAATCGAATTACTGGAGTAGTGATGGAACAAGGAAGAGATGAGGGATTATTCATTAAAGGATCGATTATTCGCTCGAACTTCTTACCCTCTGCAACCCCTATCAGGTCTTGAAGGGAATTTTATATGGAGACAATGAGATATTATTTTTATATCTTCTAAGAATATTTGTGTTATATTAAAAGAGAGTGGACCACGTTTGAGCTTCTTGTAAATTCAAGTCCAACCCTTATGAAGTCTTACAGGGATTCAATTTTATATGGAGACTGTGAGATATTATTTTTATATCTGCTATGAATATTTGTGTTATGTTAGAAGAGAGTGAACCACATTTGAGCTTCTTGTAAATTCAACTCCAACCCTTATGAAGTCTTACAGGGATTGAATTTTGTATGGAGACTATGAGATATTATTTTTATATCTGCTACGAATATTTGTTATATTAGAAGAGAGTGGACCACGTTTGAGCTTTTTGTAAATTCAACTCCAACCCTTATGAAGTCTTACAGGGATTGAATTTTGTATGGAGACTGTGAGATATTATTTTTATATCTGCTACGAATATTTGTTATATTAGAAGAGAGTGGACCATGTTTGAGCTTCTTGTAAATTCAACTCCAACCCTTATGAAGTCTTACAGGGATTGAATTTTGTATGGAGACTATGAGATATTATTTTTATATCTTCTAAGAATATTTGTATTGTATTAAAAGAGAGTTATCCAGTTTTCAGGTGAAAACACGAGGATTCTTTCGAGAACTGGCCGCGATCCAGTTGAAAGTGAGTCGCAAAACCGATCGATCGTGAACTTGCAGCAAGGCCGGTCATCGAAAGCTCGGCCTTGACCCGCGGAAGAGTCACGTAACGATGTCCAAGAGAGGAAGAAGGAAGCGGCCGAGGTAGACACGAGGGAGAAAGTGTAACCGATCCTAAGAGCTCGAAATCGAAAGTAATTTCCTCCATCCCGCTCTTTCTCTCCTTTCTCCGGTGCCCACGACGATGATTCTTTCTCCCAGTCCGTGAATTCAGGTCAAGTTCACCGAGTCGGACCCGACACTGTCCTCTCTTATTTATCGTTCTCGCTTTCTCCGCGTCTCGTTTCCCCGATCTCGATCTTTTCTCGCGAAACAATTAGCCGCCGGAGTACGTTTACCTCGCCTCGAGAGATTTCACCGGCGGTACACGCGTTATTATGTCAGTGTCAATGACACCGATCGAGAGCTAGATGTTACGTCGCGGCGGAGTTCGCTGAACCGATTTCGTTCGAGGTGAAACCAGGTGGAAAGATCTCGGGTGTCGCCGGGTCTATCGACTGCTTTATGGCTCCTACACGACCGAGATGAACTTCCACGCGTCGAGAGTATATCTGGGGACACTCGAGGTGTCAAATGGCTTACTGAACGCCGTGAAAGCCAATTCATATGCGACCGGGAGATTAACGATGAAATCGAAGTCGACGGACCGGCATCCGTGTGCTTCACTGATGCAGCTCTCACGTGTTAACACGCTCCGTGTTCAAGTACCCGTATTCGGATAAAATAACCAAAACGCGAAAATTATTTTTTACTATTTTTTTAAGAGACTCAAATTATACAATTCTTGTACCATATTTGATGGTCAAGATATTCAGTTTGACAAGTTTAATCTTTTTGCAATTTTTTATGATTTCAACAAATTATTGTAAGAATTTTTTTCTTCATAGTGCAAACTCCTTTTAAACTAGAATCAATTAGCAATGAATATATATAGTTAGTTATATATAATATAATTAGCAATAATTATATAATTAGTTTGCCTAACACATTTACATGAGATATTGTAAAAGGTATAAAATTCTTCTTTCAAATATAAACTACATTAAATGATAAATAAACGAGAATAAAAGAGTGTAGTTCCATTGTGCAATTTTTACAACTCTCACGAAGTTGCACAGTAAGGAACGAGATAAAAATACCTCCGATAAGCTGGTTAAGCTAAACAATTGAATCCCGATAACTTTATAAGATAAATTTTGTTCACTGCTTCCTGCTGCGCAGTGGAAGTAGAAGTCGAAATAAAACTTTTCTTAACTCAAGTTATTTGCCGTGTATCCAATTGCATTTTATCCTGTAACTCGAAATTACGGACCTCGAAATCGGAGTTTATCACTGTGGATCGAACTTCCATTTACCTTATAAATTTATAAATACCTACATTTTGTTAAAAGTTTGATACGTTTTTCTTCATGTTCAGAAATGGAACTTTTCTCTCCTTATGTTACATTTATAAAATTACGTCATGCTACAAAGTCTTAAGTCACTTCTCGGTAAATTAACTTTTACCAGTTCGATGTACGAGTTATCAAAATTCAAGAGTAAAAGAGGAAAACACAGTTTCCAGCGAAAGCCTATCTTGAATTTACAATTTAATCCGATAACCAACATCACCGATTTACAAAGAAAAGTCACATATTGTTCCATTTTATCTGCAATGTGACGGCTCGTCGACGGATCTTCAAACAAGGAACGGAACTGACGAAATCTTACGACTTCGAAGAACCTCGTCGAGAAGTCGATGCTCGTAAAGCAGAAAGAAGTACCGAAAGTTCGAAGAGAGCAAATAAATATAACGACGGAGGCAAATTCGGCGGAAGTTCCATACCGCAGAAAGATACGCGCCGAGATTTTCTGAGAAGCCTCGGAGTTTGGCTCCTCCCGAGAAAAATCGTAATCGCTCGGCCGTGTTCGTCGACGCGCTGACCGATAATGAGTCAGCGAATCGAACGTCCGACAAGTATCTCGCAACGAACGGTTGGTCAGACCTTAACACGATTTCGACATCATCCTCGTATGCCGGATACGAGATTCCGTGAATCGCGTGACGCATTCGTCGATGTACCGTAACGGGTTTCGTCGAAACGTCACGAATCCCCGAGTATCAGAAATTAGGATAAACATCTGAAATCGCGAGGAGAGATCGATCGTTTCATGATTGGTACGCTCGTGTAAGATTAACGCGGAGAAGAGAGAAAAACACTCCTGCCAAAAGAGGATGCGCTCGCATCGGCGTGCGGAGCGCGAATGCGCGACAGCAGGCGCACACCGGCGGCTCTTTCACCTGTGCGCATCGGCGTTTGCGCAGCGCACTTGTACCGGCTCCGCGTTCCTCGTCCTGTAGCTCGCCGGCACCGACCCTCGAGGACTCGTGACCAAGTCCGCGTCGTCGCTCGCGGAACAAGGCACGCGACTCGGCTCGCGAACGCTCGATAGAAAAGAGAAGAAAACCGGGGGAAACTCGACGGCGAAAATGTCACACCGGGAGCGTGGCGTCCTCCCGAAAGGGGGTTAGAATAAATGGAAGCGGCGCTCGCGTACGCGCGCCTCCGGTCCTGCGGGTACGCTGACTCGGTGGTTGAATTACCGAGGAGGAAAAGGGAAGAGGAGAGAGAGAGAGAGAGAGAAGCGGACGAGCGACCGGGAGAGAAACGCAGAAACTCCGGGGTCGGGGGAGCAGAGGGAAGAACGGGGGAGAAAGAGGGAAGCAAGAGGGATAAAGCGAGAGAGAGAGAGAGGGCGAGGAGGGAGAAAGAAGAGAGAGACGAGAAACAGGAATACGGGAGAAGAAGAGAGGATGGTCCGGTGTAGCCGGCGGGCACACATCGGCTCCTCTCCCTCGCCAATCGGCGCGCGCGGCGTGGGGCGAGTTTGAGGTAGGGGGCCGCACGACGCACAGCGGTGGTGGCGGTGGCGTGCTGCGGCGGTGGCGGCGGCGGTGGCGGTGGCGCGGCTGCCAAGGTATTTAAGGTACCGTGAACCGGCGGCGCACGAGTAGTTCACTTCTGTTCGGTGCGGTGTCGCGGTGATTTTCAAGGGGACAGAAGAGAAAGAGAAAAAACAGGGACCGGGAACGACGGACGGAACACGCTCTCGACTCGCACACGCTCGCAGAGAGGGTGCGAGAGAGGAGCGACGGAAACATAATTCGGTGTGCCCCTGGACCAAACGATCGGCCCGATTAGTTTGCCGGTTCGCTCAGATCGCGGAACGCGGGATCGTCGACGCGATCCTTTCGTACAAGTGACGATTTACGATTTTTAATTCGTCCTTCGAGTCGACTCCACCGCGCGTCCACGGGAGAGCACGTCGTCGGACAGGATCGTCGCAGTCGTCCATCGTCGACGACCGTCCTGGATAGGTAAGTCTCACCACTTCAAAAAAAAAAGAAAGCAGTGAAAAAAGTATTTGCTAGTGCGTTGAAACACCGGCGATAAGGGTGGAAAAGTGACGCGCACGTTCGCAACGCGTACGCTCGTACACGGCCTCTCGATCTGGTGATACCAAGTGATCAAGATCAGTGATTCTACTGCACTGTGCACATTCGCGAACGGACAACTCGTCGTCGCCGTCGTTATTCTCGTGGATTTTATGGACTGTGACAATGTGCCACGCCGCAGGAATACCTCGAATGTTCTCTCAATTGGAAGTACGTAAAATATATGTGCAAAGATACGCAAGCCGAGGAACGCGATCGGACGCGCAAAGTGATCGGCTCGGCTTTCGAGCGCGATCACACGCACCGGTTGTGAATCGGTCGGACCAATCGATAATCTAGCCTCGAGTGCGAAAAAGCGTTTAACGCCCGTGACTTATCGGAGTACACCTGTTACGCGTCCTGTTTCGTTCTCGCGTCCGAGCATTCCGCTCTCTCTCGAAAGAGCAGGAATTTCGTTTTCGTCACGGAACCGGTACGCGAGCGACATTTTTCCGGTTCACGCGACGGTCACGCGAAGATGAACCGGTCTAGGAGCGAGAGAGGCTCCGAGTCTAAATAATTCGAGTCACCGCGCCGCGTCGAGTACAATAAGCGTGCGTGTCGTCTTGCAGCCGAAGGCTAGTCGGACGCGCACGAACAGCTCGTACAATTAAAGAAACAGTGTGTCCGAATGCCGAGGCAAACGGCGCCGATACATGAATACCAACCGGGTGTATCTCCGAGTCTCCGTTCGAACGTCCGTGAAACATCGAGTTCCGTTCGGATCGACAAAAACTTTCGTCGCTACCGGATCGCGCTCGAATCGAATCGGGAATCGAGAGAGAGGAAAAAAGGGGACCGTTCGATATCGTTCGTTCCGAGCGTACAAAAGGGGCGAAATTGTATCGATATTTCCGTGGCAGGTCCCGAACGGCTTCGAAACGGAATTTAAAACAGGGCCCAACGCGCGCCGGCATAATGAGTCAGAAGGAATTCCAGGGAGCGGAATAATGGATCGTTCCCATGAGCGACACGCTGCTAACAGAAACGAAAAATGTAAACTAGGAGAATCTATTGAGGCGCACGGACCCCTTTGTATCCCGTCGGCGTAAACGGCATAAACGGGCTTCCTTTTCGACTACGAACGCGAACGAGCCTCGAATTCCTGCGGTGAATCGAATTCTGTTGCTCGTTCGAATCGAGAGGAACGACCACGACGACGAGAAATCACCGCGTTGCACCTAGCTAGTAGAGATTAAACCGCGAGCGTGCACGAGTTCGTTCCGAATCCGGCTGGAGGAGCGATTCTGCTCGCTGGGAATAAAGCGAACGAATTTGTCACGGTCGGAGTACGCCGGAGAAGTTGCGATTGCATTAGCATCCATGATCAGTACGTAGACGAGCGAACGTGCGCTTAACCGATCGTTGAATCACCTTTGCCAGGAAACGGGGGATTTCTAATCAACGAATTACTTTGTTCCTACCTATCCACTCTGTAATAACAACGACCAATTAATTATGCGACCGCGTTATCCGTTAATTATCTCTGCTCGAGATACGACGCGGTGTTTCTATTTCACGCCCAGATATGAATTTCCATGAGCGCCTTTTCCTCGCCAAGAGTTCGATAACCGAATGCACCCTCTTAGCTTTTCACTTCGTTTTCTTTCTCAACGAAAGCTCGCGTGTTAAATCTTCGCAAGATCCTCGCGCAAACAATAACGCTGATTATCCGGCTTCTTGTCCGTGGTTCATCCGGCTAATTGCTAATTACTAAACGCTAATTACCGAGACCGGCCACGAGACTGGTCCGCTCGTTAGACGCAGCGACGAAAATGAAATAGAGTAATGGAGTGTAAGTAAGAAGCGATCGTAAGCACGCAATCTGTGAGCAATAGCCGTGGAGAATCGATCCTTCTGTCCAGTTAATTGCGATCGCGTCGCGAAAGAGGGAAGCCTGAATTTTTTCGAACCCTCGTCTTTTTTTTACGCGATTCGAGGTTTAGTATTGTGGCGGCGTGGCGGCGACGATTAAGATTTCGCGGACATAGCCGGGTAAAAAGGAGAACGGTTCTTTTGAAGAAAAGAATCAACCGCAAGCAGGTTTCGAGCTAGGCGTGCCACGAATTAATTACCACCGGTAATAACTGGCTCGAGCATAGTTGGCTAGCTTTTTATTTTCTTCCCGTCTACTTCGCGTCTCCCCCTTTTCGCGACGGGCACCTCCTTAGCTGTTTGCTTGGCCAGACTCTGTTTGCAGCTTTCTTTTGTGCCTGTTACTTTTTAACGTAGAGAACCGTCAGCCGTGAAAACCAATGTCGCACAACTTGTTGGAACGACACGCGATTAGCGTTTGCTGCTCTTCGCCTGCTGCCCCAAATACCAGAAAATTCAGGAAAATTTCAACGCTTCATATTTCTACTTTAAGCTTATTTTTTAATTTACTTCAATTTGAAAATTATGAAATTTGTCTTAAAACCAAAGATTCGTGTCTTCATCCTTAAGCTGCTATGAGATCTTTGCGATTATCTTAGAATATCAGCCAAGTGTCAACTGTAGTTTGTGTTAACTTCTGTGTTTCTGTGTTAGTCGAAGAGTGTTGTCAAATGCATGATCGGATGAAAATCGCAGTGAAAGTATTCGTGAACGTTGAGCAAGAATTCACGCTGCTTGTTCCTCGAGTCGTTTGAATCACGTAGGTAAACGAAACGGTAAAAACTGAGAGATGCGGCTCGTGTCGCGCCACGAAATCGGGTCGTGCGACCGACCGGTCGCTTTTTTCAGCAGAAAATAGTCGCTCGATCGTCTTCGACTTTTCGAACGTTCCTCTGCTGAATTTTAATAACACTCCGAACTTTGATCCGATCGAGCACATCGGGAATTTGCGAGAAGAATGCCACAGAATTCGAGACTAAAATGAAAGATGAAATAGATGGAATTGTAGAATTTATTCTGAAATAGCAAATTATCAATTACTGAATGACAGAATTTTTTTTGTAGAATTTATTTGAAAATTTCTGTATTGATTATATTTGAAGATTTCTATATTGATTATATTTGAATATTTCTACATTGATTATATTTGAATATTTCTACATTGATTATATTTGAAGATTTCTACATTGATTATATTTGAAGATTTCTATATTGATTATATTTGAAGATTTCTATATTGATTATATTTGAAGATTTCTATATTCATTATATTTGAAGATTTCTATATTGATTATATTTGAAGATTTCTACATTGATTATATTTAAAGATTTCTATATTGATTATATTTAAAGATTTCTACATTGATTATATTTGAAGATTTCTAGTATCACTAATCCGTTGACATCCCAGCATAAAATTTATGTGAGCTTCAAATGACTTTAATGAAGTAGAGAGCATAGGTGTTAAAGTAAGAAAGCAAGTAATATCCCGTTTGAGGAACGTCAGCCAACACATTTTGAACGTGAAACAGTTTCAAAGCGATCGAGCATTAAAAGAGGCAACGCTATCGACCCAAACGACCGTCTATACGTTTGAAAAAAAAAAGAACACCTCCGTGGACGGTTAGTTCGTCGGACACTGGCCTGACCGCCGTTGAAAAAGGGCTATTAAAAATATCGAGCACGGAGACTGGACCTATCAACCCGTGAAATCCTGCATTCATAGGGCTGTTCAAAGGAGACACGATCAATTATTCATTCCCCTTGATGTCAGTCAAAAATTTAAACGATCTTCGAGGATTCTCTTCTTCCCTGTCAATTCTGAGTGTCGCTTTCTTCCTAATGTCAGATCCATTTGAATATTGCGGTAATGAGTGCAACTTCGTCGTATTTGATATAATAGCGAATGCGTTATATGAATAATTTGATATCAAATATATTTGATGTTTTGAATGTAGCTGGACTTTAAATAAATATGGGTTAAGGTAATAAATATGGGTTTCATAAAGATTGAGGAGATTTTAAACAAGTTTAGGAATTTTTTCGAATGAGTGCAGGGCTCTTCATAAATTATAATCAAGTTCATTTCAAAATGGGAGTGAAGTGACTGAAATGGAAGTGGCAGTTAATCTCTGTGGATCTATTGATCTATTTCAAGCTTCACTGGTTATTCTATAATTATTAATTTCGAATTGGGATGAAATTTGAAACTTCAGCCGACATGTTACCTCAGTTTTAATGATCTGAAATTTAGTTAACATCAATCTGACCTAGCCTACCCAATAACCCAACGTAGTCAATAACCTAACCTGACCAATATCCTAATTTAGCCAATAACCCAACCTAGCCAATAACCTAACGTGACGAATACCCTGACTTAACCAATAACCTAATGTGACGAATATCCTGACTTAACCAATAACCTAACGTGACAAATACCCTGACTTAACCAATAACCTAACGTGACAAATACCCTGACTTAATCAATAACCTAACGTGACCAATACCCTAATTTAGCCAATAACCTAACCTGACCAATACCCTAATTTACCCAATAACCTAACGTGACGAATACCCTGACTTAACCAATAACCTAACGTGACGAATACCCTGACGTAACCAATAACCTAACGTGACCAATACCCAAATATACCCAATAACCTAACCTGACCAATTCCCTAATTTAGCCAATAACCTAACCCGACCAATACCCTAATTTCACCAATAACCTGATCTCACCAATAACCTAACTTAGCCAATAACCTAATCTTCATCAAGATAAAGGAGCTCCTAGCTGAAAAATTGTGAAAAAGATCGAGTCCAAATTCCGTTCACACGGGCCAGAAGATACCGCATAGTTCGCGGTATTGTCGCTACACTTCTCGTATTCCACGCACGCGTTCCGCGTACACGAAGTGCTAATTCAACGTCACGCCTTGTTCCACGGAACCGAATCTTTCAAAGAGAACTCCTACGGTTATCACGGAATTTGGATACACTCGGGTTCGCGTAGGTGAATGCGAATGAACCGAAATTCGCTTCTTCGGACGTTGACTCTCGTCGGACCAGTAGGAAGTTGCACGATTTTCGTTCGACGTGTAACCTTTCCGTGGTCGGAATCGATTCTGCCGATCACGGGAAAAGCCAGAACACGCGTTATCGCTTTTCTGTCACGATCGCTTCCCGTTGCGAAAAACGTTCCCATTACCGGAGAACAAAGAAGTTCGATTACCAAATTGTCCGCTTCTATTGATTCCTTTTAATCGATTCTCGCTGTGATACAATTTTTGATGAAGTACTTTCGTTTCGGGTACTTTGTTTTCTTGTTTGGTGGAGTTTCGTGTATTGATTTCTTTGACAGGTATTTTTATTGGTGGCTCGATGACTTTTTAGTTAGGTTAGGTTAGGTGTATACATTTTGTTCTTCACTGTTGTCTAACGTGATCTGTATGTGTTAATCTATATCACTGATTTGACAATTTTTTACTGTTAACTCGATAAGTTCTAGTTGCGTTAGATTAAGTTAGGTTGACAAATTCTTTCAGAAAAATTTCTCCATATTTTAAAATACTTTATTTGAGGTTGATTGAGCTCAACAAATTTTTAGTTGAGTTTGATGAATTTTTTTAAAGAATTTCTCACATGTGATACATCACATGTGTAACATTGTAGATTTGGTGAAAAAATATCTACTTCAAATTGTTGTATTAAATCAAATGCTCCATATAGGACTTCCTTTAAGTGCAAAATCAAACTTGATTATTTTTGTATAAATTTTTAACCATACATTGTAGCATATGTGATATGTTACACACATGCTAATCTTGTTTTAATAATTTATTCTCATCTATCGTATTAATAAAAACATATTATAACACAGTAAATTCTTCACAAATTACAGAGTAGGAATAATTGCTCCAATAAGCCCACACATGAAGCATGTGTTCTCAAGCATATAACGAAGAGACGTAACGAACGCGATCATCGATTATATCACTCGAAATCCCCGTGAAATCCAGCGTAACCGCGATTTTTCAAATTAATAACACTATTACGGTCGTCGGTGCTTTGTCGCCGTGCTGGAATTCACGCGACACGGTTTCACGGGTTCGTGGTCTGCGAACGGGTTTCGAACGGTTTCTGTCTGGTCGATTGAAATACCACGAATGGGTTTACCTTGTGATACTTCGTATTCCTTACGTGGCTGCCCGTGCCTCGATGTCGAATGCGGTTTATGAGCTCTGCCCGGTAACCGGTCGTGTACTCGATAAAAATCGGCTACTCTGCCCGACGAGATCGGAGAGAATTTCAATGCGCGCACGAATCGGCTCGGAGGATCGGGCTTTGGACTCGTCGCACGTATTGCACGAACGGTTTTTAGAACGTTAATCGACCAACGCCGAATCCTTTCGTGTCACACTCGATTCACCGCCTTTGTTCGAATTAACTTTTCATTAACGTGACGATTCCGTCGAACCTTTCTGATTGCATCGAATCTTATCGTATTGCTATTCTTGCGACATCGATGCTTTTATATGTAGTCGTCGGGCGCTCTTCGAGATGGCTCTTGCATGTTTAATGATGTTTTTTATTTTTGATGGGACTCAATTTTGTGGTAGGACGTTTTTAGATGACGTCATTAATCCACTAATTTTATTTTTATTAAATAGGTTATTTTGATAACATTTTTGAATAGTTTATTTTATTCGAATTTTTGAATAGTTTGTTTTATTAGAATTTTTGAATAGTTTGTTTTATTAGAATTTTTGAATAGATTGTTTTATTAGAATTTTTGAATAGATTGTTTTATTAGAATTTTTGAATAGATTGTTTTATTAGAATTTTTAAATAGTTTGTTTTATTAGAATTTTTAAATAGTTTATTTTATTAGAAATTTTGAATAGTTTATTTTATTAGAAATTTTGAACAGCGTATTTTATTAAAATCTTTCAATAATTTATTTTATGGAATTCTTAGTAATTTTTATATGTACAATGAATTATTGTATATTTTTGTAAAAAATTGTAATCGTGGATTGGATAAAATTTCACGTTCCCTTATTTGTTTGTTTTATTATATGATCATATGATTGATTAAACAGAAATTGTTTTTAGTAATGAATTACTCTGTCACGATTAATTAATTGCAACCAATGGATTGTCAAGCTAACAAGAAATCAGATAAAAATTTCATTCAAGACCTTGTTGAAAGAATAAAAATTTGAATGTTCCGCTTGACCGCAATGGAGCAGTAATTGATTATTAACCTACATACTGAATTTTCCATGAAAAGAGAAATTACTGTAACTAAAAATTACAAAGTGATTGTACATGCAAAAGTTACAAAATAATTGTATATGTAAAAATTTATAAATAATTGCATATACAAAATTTACAAAATAATTGTATATGTAAAAATTTATAAATGATTGTACATGTAAAAATTTATTAATGATTGTACATGTAAAAATTTATAAATGATTGTACATGTAAAAATTGCCACATAATTGCATAAGTAAAAATCACTTAAGATTATGCATGCAAAAATTGCAAAACAATCGAACAGGCAAAAGTTACGAAACCTCATAGAATTTTTATGATACATGATCTTGATCCACGTCATACACTCTTAACACTAAAAATAATTCCAGCACATAGGAACGTGACTCAACCGAATTTACATCCTTTTACATTGTCAATCTATAAATTTTTTTAACGATCCAGTCTCATAAAATCACATTAAATAACAAAACTAAATATTTAATCTTATATCTACATCCACAAATCCATAACAAAACTAAATATTTAATCTTGCATCTTCACATGCAGGTTCGATGTTGCTCTCAATTTTTGCACATCGAGTCCTTAATAATTTGCGACTCATTGTTGCCCACACGAATATTCTCGTCGAGTCATTGCTTCTCCGAATCAGTTGATTCACTTTGAAAAAAAAAAATAAGAACCGATTAAACTTTGATGAGTAACTTCGTGATAGAAAGTAGTTTGAAAAAATTCGGCCGAGTGACCTAAAAGGGCCCAAACGAAAATAAAGGTGTAGAAATCCAGTTCGCGGTTTAATGAACCTGCACCATTGGCCTAGTTCCTCTAATAACGTAAGCATACCTGTCTCTGGCTTGTGTGGGTCGAAATTGTCAACGACAACCGGTCGGTGACCTCCCCATTTTTACCTCTTCCGTCCCCGTTCGTTTTTCCTTATTCTGTTCCTTTTTACTCGGACTTATTCTCGTCTCGTTCGAAGGAACGAGTATGCACGCGAGGACGTTTTATTCACGAAATAATCCGGTAACAAGCGGTAACAGGTTACACGGTCGGTTTATCGGGTCGCCGTGAATGGCTCTTATGGATCGTTCCATTTTTTGTAGCAACACGTTCGTAGATAAGATGCTAAACCGTCAAGTTCACGGCGCTGTTGCCTTTCCTGCATCTTTTGTACGACTGATCGCTACAACCAGCCACGAGACAGCTCTTATCGAGCGTACAGCTTGTCGCGCGTAATTGCTGCCACCTTTTCAGCCCGCGGTGAGACCGTGGCACCTGTTACATAACTCATAAGGCGGGATCGAGTTGTCGCTAATCTATCCCTTGCATTCAACCGGGGATTAAGCTGTCGGGACTTGAAGGCTCGTAGTACAAAATGATCGTACAAAAATGATACTGAACTATAATATCGTAGTAAGAAATTATAAAAAACTGTCACATAGTAATGTACAAATGTAACAAAATATAACATGATTATAAAAAATGATCATAAAACATAACCTCAGAATAAGGAACATAAATAAACTCTTACTTAAAAATGAAAAAAAAATATCAAACAATAATATGTTAATAAAAAATGGTACTAAACTATGACATCATAGTGAGAAGTTCTAACAGACTGTAATATAATAATGTTAAAAGGTAACAAAATATAATATGATTATAAGAAATGATCATCAAACATAACCTCACAATAAGAAACATAAATAAACTCTTACATAAAAATGAAAAAAAAATATCAAACAATAATATGATAATAAAAAATGATAAAAAACTATGACATCATAGTGAGAAGTTCTAACAGACTGTAATATAATAATGTTAAAAGGTAACAAAATATAATATGATTATAAGAAATGATCATCAAACATAACCTCACAATAAGAAACATAAAGAAACTCTTACATGAAAATGAAACAAAAATAGCAAAGTATAACATGAAAATAAAAAATGATAAAAAACTACAACATCATAGGAAGAAGTTCTAACAGACTGTAATATAATAATGTTAAAAGGTAACAAAATATAATATGATTATAAGAAATGATCATCAAACATAACCTCACAATAAGAAACATAAATAAGCTCTTACATGAAAATGAAAAAAAAAATAGCAAACCATAATATGACAATAAAAAATGATACTGAACTATAATAATATTATGAGAGTAATAATAAACGAAAATAGAAAGCGATCATGTTACTTGATTTTAAATATTTGTTAAATCTTCTTGAGAATAAATATCAGTCTCTTCAAAGTGATTATCTTTGTACAATACCCTGTTTGTTACAATTAATTTGTCATTTCGTCTCAATCTTCTATAGCAATTTTACTGTATTCTTTGAGTATTCACGTCAAAATTAAAGCTACTGAAAAAACAGTATCATTGAAGAATTTATTCGTGCCAAAATATAAATTATCTTTGTGCTGACGTTTGTTCAAACATTGAAAGAAACGAATAGATAAGTGAACTGCTATGAAATCTTTGCTAATTCTTTGCACTCAGAACGTGACTCACTTTGTTTTACTCCAACAACCTCAAATATTTTTAACTAAATCTGAGTCACACAAACAGCCTATAAATAGAGTAATAGACAATGATAAAAAAATCCCTCAAACTTGTTATCTAAAAAGTAGTGAAGGCTTCCATCCGCCAACAGATCTTGTATCTCCAACAAATCAACGTCAAATAGTATTTTTAATTAAATCTGAGTTACACAAAGAGCTTAAAAATAGAGTAACAGTGCCAGTAATAAAAAAATCCCTCAAACTGGTCATTTGAAAAGTAGTGAAAGCTTCCATCCGCCAACAGATCTTGCGTCTCCAACAAATCAGCGTCGAATAGTATTTTTAATTAAATCTGAGTTACACAGACAGCTTAAAAATAGAGTAACAGTGCCAATAATAAAAAAGTCCCTCAAACCTGTCATCTAAAAAGTAGTGAAAGCTTCCATCCGCCAACAGACCGCATCTCCAACAAATCAACCTCAAATATTATTTTTAATCCAATCTGAGTTACACACACAGCCTATAAATAGAGTAATGGACAATATTAAAAAATCCCTCTTGTCATCTGAAAAGTAGTAAAAGCTTCCATCCGCCAACAGACTGCATCTCCAACAAATATTCGAGAAGGGTAAAATTTGAAGCAAGAGTAGTCTGCCATTGTCTCCCGAATAAATTGAGTACGTTCAAAGTATCGTACAACGAAACGCATGTTCCCGATCGAAGAAACAAGGCGTTCAGGAAAGAATCGAGTCGTTTGACTATCGCTGGCGATTCAATTCCCAGCGAATGTTCCTTATTCGGAGGACGCTCGAAAGGCGTTATTTATCGGTGGAGAAGGGAAGCGTACGAGAGGGTAGGCTAATGTAGGCGATTCTTCGGAGAGGGATGTACCGTAAGAGCAGCCCGGAATTAAGTACAATAGCGCGTAACATTATACAGCGAATTAAAAGGCAGGCGTTTGTATGGTTCGCTTCATCGTAGGTTGAACGGTTAATGAGAAACAAAATCGTGATCCTCGCGACTTTTTCCTCGCCTTCACGCAAGATCCTCAGATTTTTAGTGACATCATCCATCGAATATAGGAACCGGTTTAAACGTTACAAAACGAAAACTCGAACGAAAAAACAACGTGTAATCAAAGCTGGCCCAGATCGAATCCTAATCAACCCTGTCGGCGAATCCTCCGAAACAAAAAACCCCGGGATGTAATTTAAATTCTGCTCGAATTGTGGAATTCGAAAAAGAACAATAATTTAACTGGTTTCGAGGGGCTCTCGTGATGGATAACCTGCAGGCTACGAATCGATGAAACTTTACCGTTGATGAAACACGCACGCGAGTCTGTTTTAATCGATGGCGGAAAAAAAGCCGCAAAAGCCTAGAAACATCTCCACGAAACAGATATAAACGCGATCTCGGGCGAGAAGTAATCTCTAATGGTGATCGACCCCTCGTAACGGTAAACCTTCTAACCGGTGCTTAGTTCCTTAGCTTTAACGCCATTAGTCGATCCCGATTTCAAAGTATGGTAGCAACGCGTTCACACATTTTTTCCAGCGTGTGCTTCCTTCTTCGAGCTGTGTACACACCACATAGCGGTCCAACAGCACTATGTTTACGGATAAAATAAATGCAAATTACACGGTACACCGTGTATGTACAATATCTTTCATCGTAAGCAACGATAGTGCCACTCACAGGATACGAGTAATAAATATTTCGAAGAATGCTGCAACATAAACGTCCTACTCCTTCGAAGTTTAATAACGAGTGTACTTATCGATGCTTCTTTTACATCTTTTCTGACAAATTTTCTGTCGTGTTGTTTTATAACGTGACTGCCTTTGTCGGCCATTTTGCAGGATTGACTTCATCGGCCATTTTGCAGAGTTCTTATACAAATTCAATGAAATGTATGTTGATCAATAAATATTAGATCAGCTGACTGAAAAGGCACATCTCTTGATGTACTTTTACTGTTTGAAAAATTGTAGTTCTTACTACAGGTAGTTTCAAGTAATCCCTTCTATTATATCATTTTTGAGCTAAAAATATTTATACTCCATAATTCTGTATCAAAAGAACATATATTCATATGACATCTTTGTCTCGTATTCAATTACGGACTATGTTGTTAGTGATTCTTAAAAATGAAACAGCCCATACATGATAATTTTTTGAAATCAATTTTCTCAAGCTCTTTCTAATGTACTGCTTTGATCAATGTCCAAAGACCACAAGAATGAAAATTTGTAGAAACTCGTTGACCCAAGGGTCTCCTTGTAAGAATTAGCTCCTTCCTCCCGTTTCATCGCAGAATAAAATAGAGCGGAACCATGACACATAGGAAATCCCTGGTGGTCAGTCTAGCTTCCTACGATTGTCAGAATTTTCGCACGATTATCCTCGCAGAGAAAACGCCGGCAAGAGTTAATTGGAAATTATGTAAGGCCGGGTACACGCATGCCCGAGCACGTTCTATTTTCTATAAATCGAATAAGCTTTCCATGGCTGCGAATCGTATGACGATTTCGTCGAATAACTTTCACGATTGTTTTCACTGGACCAGTTGCTCAAGCGAAATATAATATAATGAGCGAAACTGTAGGATCGGCCTATCGACCCACACGTTGATCCCGGTTCGGATCGGGTCGTGATTCGATGGAGAAATCGATTTCTGCCCACCGAGTTATTATTAGTCGTACGACCTTGGCTCGAGGACCTCTCCACAGATCGCCATCGTCGTCACGAGTACTCGATCCACGATTCTACGAAAGTGTCGCCCCGATGCTCGTGCAGTTCTTCTCTCTGGTCGCGCACACAGCGATAATGTATCCGGCGCAGAGTCCGGATCATTCGTCTTCGACCGAGGGGATGATCTCCGGTGTACCAGTTTCATCTTCTTCTTCTTCTTCTTGGCCTGCTCGCCGTCTTACCGGTGGCTCATCTCGCCGAGGGAAAAGAAACTGTCGCTTAACGAGCGCAACCACGGTACGATCGTTAATCGTCCGGCATTCGTATATACGCAAAAGTCACTCGACCATGAAGAATGAGCTGAGGAACTCGTGGCTCCGGGTACTCGTGGCCCCGTATCTATCCACCGCGAGACGGAACCACCGTGATCGTCGTCACGCGTCACGTCCGTTCCGAGATTAATAACGTCGAACCACCTTCTCTTTTGTTCGCGGTTCTCGAGCCCTTCTTCGCATCGGTCTTCTCCTCTGTTCGCCGTTCTGCTCGTCACACCACCAACGAATGAAAGTCATCCACCTTCGGTGCCTCTTCACGGGCGCAGCCTGACGATGTAGAAATAGCTAGGGGAAAAAAGAGCGGACCGAAGGGAAGGAAAAGAAAGAGGAGGAAACGTTGGAGCCGGTAGAACACGGTCTTACCTTGATGAAGACCATTTGCGGAGCCCCGTAATAAGATAGTAACAGAGTATGCTCCATCTTGGTTTGTACCAACCTTTGCTTCCCTTCCAGACTCCACCTCTTCCTTTTTCCCCGGGCTTTTCCGGAAAAACCACCGCCAGCTGACGCCGGAGCTGATATTAAGGCGTCGTATGGCTTCGATGAAATATATCGAAATGAAACGATTTCGCTGGACTTCATAAGAGTTCGGAGTCTGGAAGAAACCGTACGATTCCAGGGAAATAATTTCACGTCTCGACTGTTACGAGATGCTGCGTCACTGATTGCTTCTACGTTCTTTTATTTCGGATTTTTCAATTTTCTCGGGTGAAATCAGTTCGTTTAGTGTAACACGATTATAGAAATATTTTAGAGAACGCCCTGTTTAGTCGAGGACGAATCTGATTTCCTTACAGATATTATATCGATCAGGATGATCTTGGTGATGTTTTTAGGGTTTAGGATTAAGGAATTTGTTAATTTGAAAAACTTGAGAATGTCAAGGAAATGTAGAGATTTGCAATGTTTAAATATGCTGATGATAGTCGAGTTCACATAGGGGTACTTATATAAATTGTAATGTAACAATATATTCAAGATATCACATACTCTTAGCATAAGGATGCTGCATCCTTACATGTCAGTATGTTACTGTAGAGACATTACATCTTGTGTCATTGAAAATTTGTCAAGATTTGTCAGATCAAAAAATTGTCAAATTCAGACAAATATACTTATCCAATATAGCATCTGCCCAGTGTACAGCATCCCTTGAAAGTGACACATAATAATTTCAAGATATATCACCGTACAATTAATATAAGGTTGCCAAGTCCCTTAAGGTTCCTCCACATAGCCAAGCGAAGCATTGTGCCAGGCGATATCCGAAATCGGTCAGATCGATCATAAAACTTAATTGCGTGAAAGGATCGAGCTTATAAGGTATCGAATATAGTTTGGATCTAGCTCGTGGGTGTCCCTCGACGAGTAGCGATTATCATGGTTTCAAGGCTGACGTGTCGAGGCGTCGACAGGTTTTGTCGTCGCGTGAACCTGTCCCCGAAGGTGGGCCCCGCAAGAGATCGTATCTGGAGCTCTTACACGGGGTAAGACAACTGCACTGTCCCCTTAGGTTGGGTGGCTGTTCGTGGTCCGCAAAGCTCGCATCCGGTTCACCGTCGCCACATTATTTCCCTTGGGCCTTGTCCGGGCCCAGAAGAGAGTCGATCTCGGACCGTTGTTGCCGACTTCGACGAGTAACCTTTTCTGGCCGTGCCCCGAGTGAACGGGGGGGAGCACAGGGTGGCCCTGGTGCACCTGGGCCACGGGGACACAACAGTGTCCCGCTGTGTGGCTCGTGCACGAGCCGACCCTTCTTCTGCTTCTCTTTATAGTCCACTAACACCTCCGGTTGAACGCCTTCGTCCTCGTTCAACTACACCGACGTGCATTATTCTGATCGTGCTCGACCCATCTCTGACGGTATGCCGTTCGAGCCACCAACCTTCTTCTTCTTAACAATGAGACGTCTGTAACCGTTTACATACTTCGCCCGCCTGGAATTCCTACCAACGACTTCTGGAAATTAGAGACGATAACGTATGTCACGGCACAATGGCCACGCTGCATGCTACTTCCGTGGAATTTCATTATTTTGGCACTTCTGGGATACTGCATCGGTAATGTAAGCAGATACGCTGGGAAGATGCTTGGGGGGTAATGGACGTTGTTTTATATCTGATAGTACGGGAACGTTTCTTGTTTAACAAAATGGTGCGATTTGTCTGATTATCTCATGAAGAGATGGTCACAGCGAGGCTAAGTTGAACTGATTCAAACAATGTACACTAGGAGACTTGGGTGAAGAGGTACCTTTCAAAGTAATTATCAGATAAAGTTACCAATCAACTACCTAACAATGCAGTATTTTTCTAAATTCTAAACTATTAAGGCACTTAAATGATGTCTCAAAATTTCACAGTATTAAAGTACCTAAAAGATGTCTCAACTCCGAAGTATCAAAGTACTTGAATGACGTCTTCTAATTCTAAACTATCAATTTGTTCAAATGATGTCTCAAAATTTCACAGTATTAAAGTACCTAAAAAATGTCTCAACTCCGAAGTATCAAAGTACTTGAATGACGTCTTCTAATTCTAAACTATCAATTTGTTCAAGTGATGTCTCAAAATTTCACAGTATTAAAGTACCTAAAAGACGTCTCAACTCCAAAGTATCAAATTACTTGAATGACGTCTTCTGATTCTAAACTATCAATTTGTTCAAATGATGTCTCAAAATTCAAAGCATCAAAGTACCTACATGATGTCCCTATCAAAGTATCGAACTAAATGAGATCTCAAAGTCCGAGAACTCCAAATTGGCAAAATGTACAAATTTCAAACTTCAAAATTTTAAAGACATAGAGTCCAACAATTCCTAAATTTTTAACTCGGAAAATCTACTGCATCTAACCCAAAATTATCTAATATCTAATCTCAAGATTAAAAATTCTAAATATCTAAACTAGAAAAATCCTAAAACTACAAATCCAGTATTCAGTATCCAAAATTCTAAAAATGCTAACAGAGTTCTAGAATGTCTAAACATATGTGGAAGAATCGTATGTGGAAGGGGACGAGCGGCACGGTCAGGATGAGCTGTTTTACGGTAGATGTCCCATAAAAATATTTACTTCTTATAAAATTCAAGTAGGAATATCCGTCGGATCGTCGAGCCAACCGGATGTACGAATATTGATCATCAAGCTCTCCGCCATCCTATTTATAGAGGGCCACCGGAACAACGGTGTCCCGTTGTTGGCCGGTTCGTACACGACCTCGTCGATCTTCTCGTTTTCTTTGCGTGACACCGACACGCTGCGCCGCAGTGGTTCGCGCCTCGTCAACACTGCGAGCCGATGAAAATTATTCCAACTGGCCGGATGTGCAAATATTAATCACGGGACGGCCTCGTGATACCGAGACCTCGCATCTGGAGGTACGAGAGGATCAAGGTGCTCGAATACGAGATTTTTGTTCCAAATTCGATTACATAATTATCTCCTTAATTACGTCAAGGCTTCAATTGTTCTTCAAATTTTATGACCTCGCGATTAAGCACGTCTGACGAGTATCCTCGCGAATATTCGACATTGTGTCGACACGTTCGTTGAGGCAAAAAGGCGCGCAGAAGAAAATGGCGCGTTCCAGATGACAGCAAAACTGGACAAGAGTCACGTTCGATTCCGTGAAATCTTCTGTACATTCGTCGTAGCTACTTCCCAGGAGCGCAAGCTCTTCCAGCTATCGTTCTATACTTCCTTGTACTGGTTTCCTAGTCGGGATGTCGCGTCGATCTGAAAACCTTGTACAAGAAGACTGGCTATCGTGACTCGCTAAGGGATCGGTGCACGTTACTTCGGTAAAGCTCGACACAGGTGCGCATGCCTCTTCCAGGGAGGACAGGATCACCGTTTCTTTAACTCTTATCCCGTCTCCTAGGTATCTAGTCATTAAGGTTCCTTCACCTCGACCTTACGAGGAATCGCGACACTGATGGCTTCGAACGCTCGATCAACTTTGCGTCATTTCCTGATTCACTCGAAACGGGGCCCTTCATTGAGGGCTTAGCTCTAGAAGCTTTTGTTACAAAAATTTTTTAATATCTTTCATAGCTTTTGATTTACAAGCTAGGAGGGTTTCTTTGAAATGAAAAACGAACTTGAAATGAGAAACATATTGGATCTGACGAATAATTGCGTGAAGAACAAAATCATTATCCACAGAGTCCTTGTTAGACATGAAATAAATAACAGCACCCTTTTTGATAAATCCAAAAACTCTATGGACATAATGAATGTACGATAAAATAGAAGTGAAATATGGTTGCGAACAAAGGTTTCAGAAGTCTTGTTAAATCGATACTGCCGGTTGTCAAGCAGTGAAAACATCCAGTATCGTGCAGAATATTCGAAAGTGAGACATCCGAGAATTCCATTCGCTATTTGCACGGTTGAACGACTCGAAAGAGATAAGAGATGGTCTATTATCCATGAATCACAGAAGTGCATACGGAAAGTTGAAGGCTCTATGGCGTGCAGCTTTCCCACGCTGAAGACAAACGATCGGACGAAGCTTGGCCAGATGCAAGCGTTTTGTTTACCTTCAACATTGTCTCGCTAAGTGGCAGCGTGCCTTGAACTTAAGGCTCGTACGAAGACAGCGATCGGCAACGAAACGCGTCCGTAAGCCGCCGCGCCCAAAGCAAACTATGGTATTTCAGGCTTTCCACGTAAACGTAGGGCAAACATCGAGACCGATGCAGCAACTTCGAGGGTTTCCCGATGTGCAAACACGACGTCCAACGAAGTTAAGTTAGCCTCCGACGGTCTTCGTTCCGAAGGGCACGCTTCCATTATCATTCTAATTATTTCCTGTTTGAATACCGGCCTTATACAAACTTCTGTGCATACATTTTTGGAAATGGACATTTTTCGCGATGTGTGCGTCGTTTTTCGAAGTTCTAACTTCTGAAGACTGTCAGGGATGAAAATGGCGTTGCCTGGGTTTATTATTGTTTGATTCTGTACAGGGGTTATTTTTCACATCATTTGAGGAATTTATTACTTCAAATGAAAGTATTCGTAACCCAAAGTTTCAACGTCCCTCAAACTATCACTATCCCGAAACCTCGACATTCCACACTTCCAACCTCTCCAAAATTGGTCTAAAATTCCAACATCCCCCAATAGAAACATCCACTTTCAAGAACTAAATTTCGACAACCCACTCGAAATCCTACAATCACCATTTCGATAACCTCCGATACACAAGTTATACTTACCATCCTCTGTTTGCTCGGGATCATAAATATCCACTACGACCGTGTTCTTGCTGCGTTCATCAGTGGATTAAAGAGTAGCCGTCCAAGGAACCGACCGGGACAGACTTTGCAACAGTATCGACCACTAATCTCGTGGCGAGAGTCTGTAATTTGCGAGAAAAAGTTGCAAGGACAGACTCGAAAGCGTGGCGCTTTCAGAGAGATCCTGGACGGTAATCATCCAATTAGGGATGAAATATTCGTGTCGTCGGTTAGATAGTCGTTTGATAAACACACTTCGATCCGATTCTTGGGGATAATTTGATTTGGGGTGTAATTGCGGAGCGGAGATCCAATTGCTGTGAGCAATCTTTGCAAATGACCGTGAATGAATTTCCTTGCTGCGTCAGCAGATATTCGCAATTATCTAGTTTGTTCGTTGTTTTCTTGTCGACTCGGCTTTTTTCGTCCTGTTGGAGTTTCTATGGTTCGGGTCTCGCAGAAGGCGTGAAGAGACCCTCGACAGGCGCTGCCATAATACGAGCGGCGAGGAGCAATCGACATTCCGTAATGGAAGGACGATGGCGGGCCTTCTCGACGTATAATTCCCGAGAACTCGGGTTTGTCATCCTCTTCGACGGCCAACTACGCAGCACGTCAGCCACCGGAGTAAATCTTCGTCCGAGTCCCTTCGAGAGGCATCGATTTAACCGCAGGCTAACGGCGAGAGCAATTGGAACGATCCTTCAAGTACAATGTTGAAGTTGCCTCGTCTGAAAGTGTCTCGTCACGGCAACGCACCACGGCTGCCTGCAGTCGTTATTCCGTAACGTTCGCTCGATCGTTACGCGTTAAATCGTCCTTTATAATGCTCGAGAGGAGGCAAGAAAATTTTCCTTTTTGCTGCGTCGTGCATTGTGGAGCTCTGACGCAGAATGAAACTCGCAACACTGTACGATCGAATGTTTTCGATATCCACGTTCCGAGATACCGCGGAATATAATTCTAAGAAAATTAATCGACGCTCTTCGCCGCCATTTACATCCATCGTAAAATATCACCCATCGAGTCGGTAACAATGTTGCTGGGTTATAAACGACAGAGCAGCGGACCGAGAGAAAAGCTCGGTGGAATGACATTCCGCATTCCTTCGGCCGTGAACGTTGAACGTCGCGCTGTTTCTGTCAAACGTAGCAATAACATGTTAAAGACGCGCCATTAAACCGTCCTGTGAGGATCCGCGGCACCTTCGAGACGCATAAAGGACCAGGAACGCGGATACCGCTAGTTTGCATAATAATTAATCACCGGTGCTCTTCATAACGGACAATTTCCGGCGCTCCCTGGATCGTAACTGGCCGTTTCTGCCAATAATAACATCGAAGAATGAGCTGTGCCCGATAACGGAAAAGTTTGCGACTCTCTATCGCGCTTTTTCGCTATGGAGAAGCGTAGATAGCGCGCCGAGCGTTTTCGAGAGATTAGATCGCTATTCTCTACCCGGCTCGAGTCGATTAAGTCGAAATGATCGGACGTTACCTGGCGTATTCGACGTATCGTTATCCTACGATAACACGGAGGACATTATTTTCGAGGCGGAAACGCAAAACATTATGCAACGCGCTCGAGATTATCCTCGCAACGACGTTACTCGCTCGATGAACGTGAGGAACGACTTAAATGGCGTTATAAATCTGAAAGTGGATGGCCAGAGAGGCAGATAATGGCATCGGGAACGAGGGAAATGGGCGTCGATTCCCTGCACGTTGAATTCCTGAGAAATTTCGCGCTCTGCTTTTCGCAGATAACACGTCACACCGTAAAACAGCGGTTGCTTTTTCCCTTTCCCGCGGAATAAAAGGAAACACTAGCCTTCTGCCGGCTAAAAACTCTCGTTATATTGCTCTATGAAACGCTCCGATCTCTCCGGAGACTCAGTACATTTACGAGGCCAGAATTCACGAGCTACCGCGACAGTTCTTGGCCTTCGATTAATTTCTTCAAGAACGATCGTTTACGACGAAATTCGTCGTGGTGCGGTATGTTACGCTCAAAGGATAACGAACCATTAGGTACTGTATGAAAGAAGATTATAGCACAGGTATAAAATTACCCCATTTTCTTCTACGTATACGTTTATACGTTGAATTGCGAGCTTCAAGCGTTTTATTGTCAGCCAGGTGCATGCTGATATTGCATTTAACTTTTTGGATTATAAAGCTAGCTACGTTTATTGCAATTTTTTTTATTAATATTCTAAGAGTATCTTAAAAATGTTCTGATAATATCCTAATAAGGGTGTACATATGAAATGTTACATACATTACATATATTACATATGTTAGACCCTTTGCATTCTTTTTTTAACCTAGCAACTTTTAAATTTATAAAAAGATTAGGAAAGGTGTACATAAAAAATATTACATACATTACATATGTTATATATGTTACACCCTTTGCATTCTTTTTTTAACCTAGCAAGTCTTTAATTTATTAAATAGGTCAAGAAAGGTGTACATATGAAATATTACATACGTTACATATATTACATATGTTACACCCTTTGCATTCTTTTTTTAACCTAGCAAGTCTTTAATTTATTAAATAGGTCAAGAAAGGTGTACATATGAAATATTACATACGTTACATATATTACATATGTGACACCCTTTGCAATTTTTTTTTAACCTAGCAACTTTTAAATTTATAAAAAAAATCAAGAAAGGTGTACATAAAAAATATTACATACATTACATATGTTATATATGTTACACCTTTTGTATTCTTATCTTTAACCTAGCAAGTCCTTAATTTATAAAATAGATCAAGAAAGGTGTGCATATGAAATATTACATACATTACACATATTACATATGTGACACCCCTTGCACTCCTTTTTTTAACTTACAAACTTTTTAATTAATAAAATACATCAAGAGGTCCTCAGTGAAATTGCAACAGTACGGAGTACATGAAAAATGTTTCATTTATTAAAAGTAATAAATAAATGAAAATATTCAACCGATATATTTATTCGAATTATTTATGAGATCCAAGAAAAATGTGATGTGCAAGGGGTAAAAAAATAAATTATGAAATATACTCTGATTTTAAGAGTTGAAGAATTAAGATTGGCCTTAAATCGCGTCTTTTTCCAAGAATCATTTCACGTCGATTATCGCGAAACTCGTTCTGAATTATGCACAGCGCGAGATTCTGAGATGCGTCTCGTTGAGAGCAGGGCCCGTTGGTAATTGATGGGCATTAATGGGCAAAAGATTACTATGTAGCGTGTTTTTAATTACCGCGATCACCGTACGTCTTCCTGTTATTACTCGATCAGATAGGTAGCGGCGCGATCGGAACGCCCCGATGTTTCCTGATTAGCAACGCGAGAGAAAGATACAGCCGGACAGGATAGGCTTCCTGTAGGTGATGGCGAGGATCGCGACACACTGCTACACCTGCCGCAATCATCCTGACGTCGATTACCGTGCACGGATTTGCCCTCTCGCTGCTCTCTCTGCCCTCTCGTCCTCTTCCCTATCCGTGGATCGGCCATTTTAATTTCGTGCAAATTGCCTCGATGATCGTTCGACGATGCATCGTTGCAAGCTATTTACGTACCTCCGATATCTCGCGCTGGATATTATGCTGGCCGCGGAAACCGAAAGGAAAAAACGACGAGATTCGCGTAATTGGATTACTAGCTGTCTATAAACCGGTAGACAAGATGGCGGAGCGAGATCGTTGACGGAAAACCTGTTTCCCGCGGAAACTCGTGGTCGAATATCGCGAGTAATTACGGGGAGAGAAATTGCGGCGACCAGAGAATAGGGAGGCGGTAAACAGAACAGCCACTTACGGATTATCCGTGAAAAAGTCGAGACGCGTGTTTACACGACCTTAGGGTGCCGGAAACTCGGCAGCTTCGCGGAGTTTGCCCGGGCCCGGACTGTCGTGCATCGTTCGGATAACCGTGGAAAGGTTTCTCTTGATGCATGGGAACGCGCTGGAAAAAGGCTCTCGTCAAACAAAAAAGGGACCCCTTGCTTTTATTGCGCCTTCTAAATTCCCTCTTTCTGCCGGCAACGAGAGAGACAACGAGGGCGGACGCGGGAAAAAGGGCCACGAAACGACCCGAAGAGGATGTTGCCGCGTCAAAGGGACTCCGTCGATAACGACGCTCCGTCGAGGGAAAACGGACCCGGCAAAGGCGTTAACGTATCGTGCAAACGCGTTGGTAAAAGCAGAAAGAGGTCGTTCCAACGAACGTCGACGAGAAATTAGATAAGAAGCGACTTCCGCCATAAAAAGCGGCCGAGAACGGAAAGGGAAAACAACGAAAGAGAGTGAGAATATATCTCCGGAGACGGAAATTATTTGGTCGCGTGAATTTTTCCACGCTGTCTGAAACGGAAAAGCTGAGGAACGATCCATAAACGGTTCACCAGATGAAAAAGAACGAAGGAGGAAGAACAACGCTGGCGTGGATGATGGGATTACGCCTTTATTACTGTTGTCCAGATATATAAGGGAGATATACAGGAGGCAGGATGCGAAGAATGCGAGTAACTCACGGAGCGAGTTATGTGAACGCGGTAATAATAATCGAGTTAATTGTACGCTGGCGAAAGGTTGCGCACCGTACTCGCGGATAACGATAAAACTTTCAGATACTTGTAAAAATAACGTCTTCCTAGGATGTGCTCGAGGAATGTTGCTCGCCGTGGGACTACACCCCCGTTCATGATTCACCTAACTAGCGTATGTTCACCTAACTAATGGCTAACTACAAGCTCTAGGAATTTCTACAGATAACTACATTTTCATGGTTACTCGATTCTACTGAATTATTATTAACTATTGCTAATTAGCGATCTGACTGGTGTCGTTCTTTATCTGAGAGTCACAATTACTGATGATTGATCTGGCTGATTTCAGAGCAGCAATTGTTCACTGTTGATGTAATTGATATAGTAATTGCTAATTGTCGATCTAACTGGTGTCACATCTGTTCTTCAATGTCGATCTGACTGTTGCCAGAGTCACAATTGTTTATGATTGATGTGATTGATTTCAGGGCGATTGTTGATTGTCGATCTCAATGATGTCACATGATAATTGTTGATTATTGACCTGACTGATTTCGGAGCAGCAATTGTTGAGTGTTGATCTAACTGATTCCATATAAGTAATTGCTAATTGTCCACCTAACTGGTGTCACATCTGTTCTTCATTGTCGATCTGACTGTTGCTAGAGTCACAATTGTTTATGATTGATGTGATTGATTTCAGAGTAACTGTTGATTGTCGATCTCAATAATGTCACATGATAATTGTAGGTCATTTAGCTGACTGATTTCAGAGCAACATTTGTTGATTGTTGATCTAACTGTTACCACATGAATAATTGCTAATTGTCCACCTAACTGGAGTCACATCTATTCTTCATTGTCGATCTGACTGTTGCTAGAGTCACAATTGTTGATTATCGATGTGACTGACTTCAAAGCAATTGTTGATTGTCAATCTCAATAATATCACATGATAATTGTAGGTCATTTATCTGACTGATTTCAGAGCAACATTTGTTGATTATTGATCTAACTGATCCCATATAAGTAATTGCTAATTGTCCACCTAACTGGTGTCGCATCTATTCTTCATTGTCGATCTGACTGTTGCTAGAGTCGCAATTGTTGATTATCGATGTGACTGATTTCAGAGTAACTGTTGATTGTCGATCTCAATGATGTCATATGAATAATTGTCTATTATCTATCTGACTGATTCTAGAGCAACATTTATTGAATGACGATAGAACTAATGTCTTATGAATAATTGTTGACCGTTCATCTAATTGATGCCACATTTATTCTTCATTGTTGATCTGACTGATGCTAGAGTTACAAGTCCTGATTGTCTAACTGAGGTCACATGAATAATTATTGATTATCAATCTGACTGATTCCAGTCATTAAAAAAGTCTTTCTGTTTCAAGTACGTATATGTACCTTGTTATCCTGTGAATCAAACGCAGTCACATTTTTAAAGTATCATATAGAAAATGTTTTTTTTTAAGTACATGGAGAATGAATATACCTTATGACACCGATTTAAATCTTCAGCATAAAAATTAACAGGAAATTATTTACAAAATTATATCGCAGAACAAAATTGCTGTTGAACGATGAGTACGACGCTACAGTGTTACATTATCGCGCGTATAAATTACACTCCATCAATTTAGCATAACGCAATTTTCTTCGGGCCGACCGCGACGAGTCAATGCGACGTAGAAACACGCAGACACAACTTCCCTTTCGATTAACGAAAATGAACGCGTAGCAAGCACGCCGGCGTGAAATGAATGCGCGTTAAAACGGAACAGCGTGTACCGCGACTAAATTGCTCGAATTTCATAATCACAATAATGAACCCGTGCCAGCCTCACCATAACGCCACGAAAAGAAGCGTATTTCGACGTACACGGTTAAAAGGTCTGAACGTCTAAGCAAGCGGAAAAAGAGAGACGGCGAGAATGATGAAGGGAAAGAGTTGCGGGCACCCGGACCGATCCGATCTTTCGACGAGATATTATAATGCCAGGGGAATCGCCGCATCTTGCGGTAATACTCGTTATTACGTGCTGCTGAGCGATCGAACGATCGATCGACACGAAGGGGACGTTTCAATCGCGACGCACAAACCCGAAGGATGGGCAAAATAACTTGGAGATGTTGGAACAGGTTCCTCTTCGAAAAAACTGTCGATTATTGCACGACTAGGAATCCACATTTGCATACTCCATGAACAATGTCTCCGATATCAGACCGGGGCTTTTATAGCGCCGATGTAGGCCATTAAGGCTATTAATAACACGCGTTACTATACCTTGTAACGCAAAGTCTCTTTGGATAGCGATAAACGTGAACGAACTTTCAATATTCAGGATAGAATTTGATTCCCACATTGCCTCAAGTTAACCTTCAATACGAGAAACAGCAATCAGATCGCAAGATGAGACAAAAAATCCAAATCTCGAAACATCATGAAAGTAAAAATGTCTTAACGATCATCGTAAAACTGCCCCGCTTATTAAAGATTCTCGTAACGATGGCAGTAAAATATTCGTGTGATCGTCGCGATTCCGTGAAATCGGTAAATCTTGAAAATAAAGAAAGAAGAAGGGTGGTAAGAAAGAAGTAAAACCGGTCGATCGATCGACCGCTGGGTCGAATTCCTAAGAATCAGCTAGTGAAACGCGATTTGCCGGTGCGAACGGACCAAATATGGCCGAGGAAGGGTAGCAAGATCGCGGCAACGTGGTGGATTCAGGTGAATACGAGGAGTCGGCAGCCAGGCTTATCCTCGACCCCACGTAATTCTAGCTCAGGTAGATCTATAAATAGAGCCGGTGTACATGATGCCGACCTGTTGCTCGAGCACCCTCGTGTGAACGTCGAGGCCCTGAGTAATCGAACCCCGTTGTTCCGAGAGTGCCTTCTCTGCCGTGCCGCCTCACGTTCCATCGTTCCATCGTGCCCAAAAGCACTCGCCGCTTCGAGAGGTCATTAGGCGTAATGAATACCCGATAGCCCCTTAACCCGCAATATAATCGCCTCGCGGACCTCTAAACACGCTCGACCGCTCGCTCCATCTTGCCTCCACAACCCGTGCTAATGATTTCTACGGCAATATCCGACGCAGTCTGCATCGCTCGACCACCTTTTCTTTGTTGCTGCAATTTCTGCCGTTTGATGCACTTCTATGTATGATGAATCGAACAAATGGTGGGTTAAGCTGCGTTTGAAGGGGTGCTTTGAGAGGTTCTTTTGGGAGCTATTGACATGGGTGACTGTAAAGTATTTTGTTCTGTAGTGAGAATACTAGTGGGAATGTTATTGAGAATGATGATTTGGGCAACTTTGCAGTATGTGAATCTGTGGATTTTAAGACAAGTGAGGGTAGTTTGGAATACTGAAGATGCAAGGTTTCAGATTTAGAATAACCTCCAGTTGTAAACCTTTCGAGTTTAAATCTTGATAAGTTATATATCTCAAGTTTTACTCCTTTGAAGATGGATCTCTTTCCAACCCTCACAGACTTTAAATCTTCGAAAGTTTCAAATAACTTAAGTTTCTACACTTCCAAGTTCTAAACCTCCAAAGTGTCGCATCTCCCAACTCCTAAAACTCCCATGTCCTAAGTTCCAATCCACCTAAACTTCACGTTTTTCAAGTTCCAAATCCGTCAAAATTGAAATCTCCCAAGTTCCAATCCTCTTGAAACTCACCCCTTGAAGTTCTGGATCTAATTTCTAATCTGCCAAGTTTCCTCCCAAACTTAAAACCTCGCAAATTTCAATCCTCTCAAACTTCAAATCTCCAAACTTCACATCTCCAAACCTCTCTCAGCCTCCAAATCTACAAGTTCCACAAAGTCCATAACATCCTAGATTCCCATTCCGTCAGATTGTACCGAAGTAAACGGAGCATCCGTCCGTGGCGAGATAGTAGTTTGATGATGGTCGTAACGAGCCGCTGGCCGTCAACCTGTCGGTAGTCCTCAGGGAGCAGTCTGGAACAGTTGCGCGTTCGGCACGCGGAAGTCAGCTTCGGGTGCGAGACGAGACGGGTTCCCTCCGGGCCAAACACCTTATCCGAACACACGCGAGAAACACCGGGAACGAGGCCGGCCGAATGATGATTCTCGTATAATTAATAACGTGGATAGATCCCACGGGCAGTATGGTTCGAGGCATCGTCTGATGGCTCGGCTAATGGTGGCAGGATCACGAAAGTTTACGGTTAACCTTGCAATTTGCATAACGTCATTTACCAGCTTCAACCCGGCCACCAAGTGTCCACCTTCGCGGTGATCCCTGACCTTTGAACCCGTTCGCGGCCATAAACTGAAATGTGCAGATCACGCCGTGACCGTTCTTGCATTTGCTGTACGTTCTCGGTCGCTTGGGCCGGTGAGAAGAGCTTGTATCAGATACCGTGGCGCAGCTAGTTCCGTGCTTGTTTAAGGTCTACTGCGGTCTTGTTCGGTAATGAAACTAACAAGGATTGTTATGCCGGCGATACACGGTGATTCTGATACCCTTTTAGTACGACATACCATTAGAATATTCGATATCAGGAGGGTGCAAACTTAGGGAGCAAATCATATTTTGTCAAATTAGATTCGCAAAAATTTTGACAAAGATGAACCTTATAAGTCTGATCTGTCTGTAGAATATTTCATATGTATTTGTCATAGGCAGTTGATTGTACGGAGGGTGCAAACTAAGGGTGCAAATCATATTTTGTCAAATTAAATTCATAAAAATTTCGATAAAGGTGAATCTTGCAAGTCTGATCTGTCTGTAGAATATTTCATATATATCTGTCATAGGCAGTTGATTTTATGAAGGATGCAAATTAAGGGTGCGAACTAAGGGTGCAAATCATATTTTGTCAAATTAAATTCATAAAAGTTTCGACAAGGGTGAACCTTGTAAGTCTGATCCATCTGTAGAGTATTTGACAAGTGTCTCCTATCAATTGGTTCACCGAAGGGTGGAAAATAATTAAGGCTTGTAATTAAGAATACAAGTCATATATTGATTTAGCAGTTTTTGACAAGGATAAACCTTATAAGAATGTAATTCGGTGCTGGAGAGGTTTGGAGTAATTTAAGGAGGTAGAAGTTCCCAAGGACGCAGAGAGCGAGCAAAGTTGGACATCCACTTAGCGGGCACGATAAGATAGGGGAGAAGCGGCGCTGTCAATTATCTGGCTTTCAGTCGTCGAATCGTCGGCAAGAAGATGAAGCATCCCGTGTTCGGGACAGAGTGCCTTTTAGGAGAGGCGGACAGATCCGTTATTCGTAGCTCGATACACGATGCTCATTCGGAGTATTACCATGTCGGAAGCGGATGCTTTGCATCGTGTCACCGGCCGGCTGTGTGGTTTAAAACGCTTTATATGAAATACCACCGTTACGCGTCGGGCCGCGATAACGGCGTGACAAAAATGGCCGATGCCCATAAACTCAGCGGTCAAAGGGATCTCGGTCGATTTGCATAAAACGCGGGTCTCTCACGAGCGGTCGTCTCTCACGTTCCGAGTCGAACCGTCTCGAGCCATTTCCAATTAGCAGATTCGAGACTCGCCGAGGCATCGTTTCCCAAGCGAACACCGATCGCTACGAGAGGATGTTGATCGTGCACGCACGCACACGGCCGATCGATTGAATCGGCCATTTGCATAACACGCAACACGCGAAATCGAATTAGCCGTGCGCGTAAATGGGTTTGCCTAGACCGATCGGGTCCCCGTGTTATGGCGGGCTCTCGTTTGTCGTCGTTAATGCGGATTTCAAGGCCTGATCTCGATCTCACGGCCCGCGATGTCGGAAATCGTGCGGGGAACCGAGTCTTTAACTAATCACGGAACATCGGCGAGTATCAACCGGCGAACCGGGACACAGGATCCACGGTGGAAACTTCGCCCACGGTCTACGATCCGGAGGGGATAGCAGTCTGTTCCCAGGTGAAGGTAATCATATTCCGCGTTCCACGGTAATGGTGAACGAACGCAGCCTCCGGGCTCTAACGGAACCTCTGCCACCAACACCCCATTTCGACCGACTCGTGGGTGCACCTACCTGCACCTTATACTCCAGACAAACTCCTATGCTGCCGTAATTATCGCGCGAACAGCTGTTACCCGGGATAAAAACCTGCCCTGATCGTTATCGCTCTCCTCCTTCTAACTGTGTTTTATAACTGTCGTACCTATAAAGGGCACAGGGTCAAACGTACCCTTCCAATATATCTTCTGATAGATTATCTGTGCGTACATCAAACTATAACCTTATAGTCGTACACTTGCATTGAAATATATACTTGTTTGTTCTATCAAATTTCTTCATAGTTTCACCTTGTTCGGTCAAAAATATTTAGACGTACATGCAAAGTATATTAGAGAGAACTTTGTCACAGAAAAGTCCGAGTAGCCAAAGACTGTAAAAAACGTCAAAAGTGTGCAATTTGAAGTGTGATTTCAGAGCAATCACTTTCTTCCCATTCAGCCTAACCTAACCTTGTATATTAACCTAACCTTGTTGATCACCTTAAATCACAGAATTCGTAGCTATTGATCACTCGTTTCAAGGGCACTTTTCACCTTGTTGCAAAACCGTTCCTCGACCGAGATTGCTTTATCCGCGAGGCTCCGGGTCACCGGGTTCCGGCGATTCCCGTTGCAGAATCCGCCAGTTTCTCCATGGATTCCTCGAAATCGGTCACGATTTATCCTCGCAAAACGATCTCATGTGGTTAGAAACGAGAGTACCCGAATCGATCAGAAATTCGCGGTTATCCTCGTTCACATCACGCGTGATTACGCCACGAACAAGAATACTCCGATATCGCTTCGTGAAATCGGTGTTTGGGTTGCGGCACGGTCGTATCGAGAGCGCAAGTGAAATTAGTCGCGGTTCGACGAGCCGCGGCCACAACCGGGTCCTGTAACATGGAAAGTAACCCGACTTGCGACGAATCAGGGTAAATCGGCTGCCGATCGCTACGAAAGGGAAACGCTGACAAGAAAAAGGGGACGAGAAATCGTCTGAAACTGCTCGCATTTGCATTCGGAACGCGTCACCGCGTGGGCGTGCCTCTAACTTGTCACCGGTAACGGCGTCTCTGTTAACGAACGTTTACGCACGCCTGCCGATAATGGGACAATGGGGACGCCGATTCATTGAATTTCGAAGGGAATAGGCTACGTAGAGACTGCTGGCCCTCTTAATTACCAAATTTTCTTTTTGTGACGCCGCTTACAATGCATTTTTGATGCTGGAGGACTCACAAGTTTTATAATAATTTTTGTTCAAATAGCACTGCAATGTTTCTGATGAAACCTCGTGTTCTGTCGTTTTTATGTTGTATTATGAAACTGGATGTATTAGGAGTGATGTGTAGTACCAAGTTTCTGAGTGATTTGATAGGTAGAAGACCTCTGAGTCTGGAGGTGCAGAAGTTTAGGGACGCAGGTGATTGAGGATGTGGGAAATTTGATGACGTAGGTACACAGAGACGTAGCAGTTAAATGACACATTTGCAATTTAAAAATATAAGAATGATAAATAAATACAAGAAAGATAAAATGTCAGAGTTTAAGGATCTGGACAAAAAGACTTGTACAAAGATCCTTAACATATTTGAACACCCTGTCTACCAGACATCACACTAACTCTAAGAATTCGTAGAAGTCTTTCCTCATTTCCCCAACTAACTTAACTAATATAATTTAACATAACTATCATATGCAAATGACTGAAGTAAACAATTGATCCCTTTCGTCGAAAGTTTTCGATCGAATCCAGTACCCTCTCGCGTTCAACTTCGTAACCGTGTTAACTCGGTTAATTCAGCCTTGAGCCTCAAAATCGAGAGACTCGTCCAGCTCGCAACGTATACTTTTCAACCGCGAATACTTTAGCGATCCGTAAAGGCATGCGTGCCCGTGAATGCCCGTTCATGCCCATTCACCGAATTCCTCGGCTCAACGGGCCGTATCCTGAATACGCAATTACGCGTAGCTTCAGCCTAGTCGGCTCTAAAGAACCGGGATTCGCAGCCCGTGTCTCTTCCAATCGTCGTGCAGAAACCTTCCAGAGGATATCCATCCAGAGATTCATTACGATATGGCCGAACATGTAATTTACAGCGTCGTTAACGAGCGGTCGCTTCGGATGTCACGAGTCGACTTCCTTCTTTCTCCCTTCCGAGCAACAATGAGACACCCGAACGCGGGAAAAGATGAAGGGAAACTCTTTTATCTCAGCACTTTGTATTGAGCCGCAATGCGACTGGTATGCGAGGCGGGGGACATCGATGTCCACCTTCTCTTCCTGTCTTTACTCTTTTTTGTATAATACTTTTGTTTCTCTCTTTCCGTTAGTCGTAACCCTTTGATATTGTGGTGACTTGGATACCTTTATGGGTGGAAATTTGGGAAGTTAGGCAGTTGGAAATTTGAGTTGAGGAGGTGGATATTTGGTAATTTGGAAATTTGGGGGGTTGGATATTTGGTAATTTGGAAATTTGGGAAGTTAGGGATATGGTCACTTGGAAATTTGGGGGGGGGGGTTGGAAATATGGTAATTTGGAAATTTGGGGAGTTAGGTATTTGGTCACTTGGAAATTTGGGGGGGTTAGATATTGGGTCACTTGAAAATTTTGGAGGTTGGATATTTGGTCATTTGGGAATTTGGGGGGTTGGATATTTGGTCATTTGGAAATTTGGGAAATTAGGTATTTGGTCACATGGAAATTTGGGAAATTAGGTATTTGGTCATTTGGGAATTTGGGGAGTTGGATATTTGGTCACTTGGAAATTTGGGGGGTTGGATATTTGGTCACTTGGAAATTTGGGGGGGTTGGATATTTGGTCACTTGGAAATTTGGGAAATTAGGTATTTGGTCACATGGAAATTTGGGAAATTAGGTATTTGGTCATTTGGAAATTTGGGGAGTTGGATATTTGGTCACTTGGAAATTTGGGGGGTTGGATATTGGGTCACTTGGAAATTTGGGGGGTTGGATATTTGGTCACTTGGAAATTTGGGAAATCAGGTATTTGGTCATTTGGAAATTTGAGGAGTCGAATATTTAATCATTTAGAAATTTAGGGAATTAGGTATTTGGTCATTTGGAAATTGGGCAACTTAGGAATTTGGTCATTTGGAAATTTGGGAAATCAGGTATTTGGTCATTTGGAAATTTGGGGAGTTGGATATTTGATCATTCAGAAATTTGGAGAGTTAGGTAATTGGTCACTTGGAAATTGGGCAACTTAGGAATTTAGTCATTTGGAAGTCTGACAAATTAGATATTTAGTCATTTGGAAGTTTGACAAATTAGATATTTGATGATTTGGAAATTAGGGAAATTAAATATTATGTGACTTGTAAATTTGGGAAATTACAAATTTAACAGTTTGAAAATTATGAAGCTAGGTTTAGCTACTTATAGCACCCTAAAGTGCATCCCCATAAGTGCAACAAATCCCCAAAAACACTACAAATACTTAGTGCAATTAATATTACTTAATAAATATATATGAAATAAAAGTGCAGAACCCTTTTTCTAGCCAACACAAAAGACAAATAATTAACCTAATGTTTTTTTGTGTTTCAGGAAACGGAAGAAGAGCGCCGACATGTCGGCCTTGAGCACCGGGCCCTGTCGACCCGGGATTATACTCTGTCTGGCTGTTCTACTGGCATCGCAATCCAATTCTGGTGAGTTTTACGAGCGAATCCGGCGAGAAACTTCTCGGATAGAGGAAGTCGTTTCGCTTCGAGAGACTTTTATCTTTCGTCTTGCTTCAACGTCTCGCACACTCGACGCGTCCAAACGAAACTCATTTGGCAGCGAACAGGTGTACGTGAGATAGCATGAAAAGGAAGCCTCAACGAGGAAGAATGACTCTTTTATTCCTCGTGCGGACGGAAAAAAGGAGGCGATTATTATTTCGATAAACAAATATACAGAAAGAGGTATTCAATCGAACAAGAGATTTTTATGAGACTCAATTACAGCAACTTTCTCGTCTTATGTAATTTGATCGAGTTTCAAGGTTAAATCCTTCTTTTATGATTAACTCTTTGTGGAACTTCTTTTCTGGTTTGTGTTCATATGCTTCTTAAGTACGAATTAGTACAATTAGTAAAAATTAGTACATTAGGAAGTATAAATTAGGGACTATAAACTTGTCAGAGTCTATAAATTAATGCAAACATAACCTTTCGCATACTGTGTAATGTGATGGAGTTTCAAGGTTAAATGTTTTTTTTTTTTAGAATTAATTTAAGCTTCCACTACCATTTTAGTCTTTAAAAAATTAGTACAAAAATTAAGGAGTATAAATTAGGGGCTATAAGCTTGTCAGGGGCTATAAATTAGTCCAAACATAACCTATAAATTAATCCAAACATAACCTCAATTTATAAATTTATTTTTCTAAGCCTTTCCTATAATTTACAAGATTTCTTTCTTCCAATTTTAATTATGGGTTTCCTCAAATCAAACTTTGCAGACTTACCCTAAACTTATATTGGGTTTAAATTACTCTTCCCCCAATACTCATCTCAGAAAGCCATAAAATTTAAAACCCCCAAAAGATCCGACTATCCAAAAAGAAGTGCAAGGTTTCCCAATTTCGCCGAAGGAAATTAATTATTTGCCGAAGATCATGGCTAACCTATGTCAGGACATCGAACCTCTCTTTGTCCATCCCAGTCTTACCTCATAATGTTCACCTCTGGCATCGTCGAGGCCCAAGGTGCTTTCCCATGGACCTGGCGCACCATATTCGTTTCTCGATGGGTCGTCTTCTCCATCACGAGCTCTCTTCGGATATCGTATGAGCCTCTTCCGTTTACGTCCAGCCGGTTTCCAGTTACGTTAAAGGTCTATACTCGACATCGATCGAAATCATCGAATCGATCGGCGTCGATTAACGCATTCTTATCCGGGCGACTGCTTTCACCTGCAGCTACCATATGTACGTTGAACAAATTCTCGAGGTCAAGTTCATGGGAACGTGACAGTTCTTATATTAGCGAAGACATTTTTTGGATACTTTTAATGCTTCGTTGGTGCACACTTGTGACAATTTAATTGTCACATGTTTATTGAATTTATAAAAAAATAAGTTGTGTTTGTTCTGCAATGTTTTGAATTCTAAGTACAGTTTGTATTTAATTAAATTAATGTTGTGTTAAATTAAGGATTGGTACATTTCAAGTTTTGTTATTTATTTTAAAATTGTAGCAGGGGTTGGTAGATTTTGAGTGACCTGTTGAACAAATTGTGGGTTAAGGGGTTGAGGCAGAGTATGACATTGTAGAAATGACATTGTAGGAGTGAAAGGGTGTAAAAGAGTAGTATGGTGGAGATGACCTTAGGATTAGAAGGTTGTACAAGAGTAACAGGGTGGAGATGACCTTTGAAGGTTAGAGAATACTCTAAATTGGAAATTCGGGACCTTGAGAGTTTTGGGCCTCGAGAGTTTGGAATCTTGAGAGCTTGGAACCTTGAGGGATTGGGACTTTGAGAGTTTGGAACCTTGAGAGTTTGGAACCTTGAGAAATTGGAAGCTTGAGAGTTTGGAACCTTGAGAATTTGGAACCTTGAGAGTTTGGAACCTTGAGAGTTTGGAACCTTGAGAGATTGGAACCTTGAGAGTTTGGAACCTTGAGAGTTTGGAACCTTGAGAGATTGGAACCTTGAGAGTTTGGAACCTTGAGAGTTTGGGACCTTGAGAGTTTGGAACCTTGAGAGTTTGGAACCTTGAGAGTTTGGAACCTTGAGAGTTTGGAACCTTGAGAGATTGGAACCTTGAGAGATTGGAACCTTGAGAGTTTGGAACCTTGAGAGATTGGGACCTTGAGAGTTTGGAACCTCGAGAGTTTGAAACCTTGAGAGTTTGGAACCTTGAGAGTTTGGAACCTTGAGAGTTTGGAACCTTGAGAGTTTGGACCTCGAGAGTTTGGAACCTTGAGAGTTTGGAACCTTGAGAGTTTGGACCTCGAGAGTTTGGAACCTTGAGAGTTTGGAACCTTGAGAGTTTGGACCTCGAGAGTTTGGAACCTTGAGAGATTGGAATCTTGAGAGTTTGGAACCTTGAGAGTTTGGACCTCGAGAGTTTGGAACCTTGAGAGTTTGGAACCTTGAGAGTTTGGAACCTTGAGAGTTTGGAACCTTGAGAGATTGGAATCTTGAGAGTTTGGAACCTTGAGAGTTTGGACCTCGAGAGTTTGGAACCTTGAGAGTTTGGAACCTTGAGAGTTTGGAACCTTGAGAGTTTGGAACCTTGAGAGATTGGAACCTTGAGAGATTGGAACCTTGAGAGTTTGGAACCTTGAGAGTTTGGAACCTTGAGAGTTTTGGACCTTGAGAGTTTGGAACCTTGAGAGTTTTGAGCCTCGAGAGTTTGGAACCTTGAGAGATTGGGACCTTGACAGTTTTGGACCTTGAGAGTTTGGAACCTTGAGAGTTTGAAACCTCGATAATTTGGTACCTTGAGAGTTTGGGAACTTGAGAGTTCCTAACCTTGTAAATTTGGAACTCTAAGAATTTCAGAACCTTGATAGTTTGTAACCTTGTAAATTTAGGACCTTGGGAGTTTGGGAACTTGAGAGTTAGGAACCTTGGAAACTAGAAGCCTTTAGCACAACAGGTTAAAAATGACTTCCAATACCTACATGTCAATTATCAGCAAAAGAACACCTTCATTAACATCTCCTCAAACATCTCTCAACAACATCCATTGTCAACTTCCTATCAAACTAACCTTCCTCAGTAAACATCTCATCCAGCTAAAAACCAACCCAAAAGAAAAAAATTCAAAAAAAGTCACAGCAAATATTAACTAGTAATTGCTTCCTGTATCTTAGTCATCCCCTTCGTGATCTATCAATGCCAGCTCACGATCGATCCTGTTTCTCGACTGTACCGAGGGTGAGGATCGTTCTCGGAACAGCGTGCTACCTCGAACAGAGCGACGTGCAAAAACGGCGTTGCATCGTCAATGAGAACTCATTGGAGATGCGTCGTTTCTTGCCCTTCCCTTTTCCCCTGTTGACAATTGGCCGCATCGACGGCCGCTTCGACGAACAGCAGGTGTGGACAAATGGACGTGGGGAACGATTGAATTCTTGCCAGTCCTCGGCAACGGATTGCTCCTTTTTTCAAATAGATCACTGGGTGATCGCGCGACCACATTCGTTTTTACTTCGAGCGGACTTCGACGGCTTTTCTTCCTGGGGATCGGCTCGTTTGACGCGATTTTATTTTCCAGAAATCGTTATTCCACGAATTATTTTCACAGGATAATTCATTTTAGGGTTTTGGTTGCAAGAGGGTTTGTGGGGGTTTGTTGGGGTTTTTGGAGTTTTGTGAGGGTTTGTGGAGGTTTGTTGGGGTCTTAGGATGGTTGTGGAGGTTTGTTAGGGTTTGTGGAGGTTTGAGGAGGTTTGTTGGGGTTTTTGGAGATTTGTGAAGGTTTGTGAGGGTTTGTTGGGGTTTTTGGAGTTTTGTGAGAGTTTGTGGAGGTTTGTTGGGGTTTTTGGATGGTTGTGGAGGTTTGTGAGGGTTTGTTGGGGTTTTTGGAGTTTTGTGAGGGTTTGTGGAGGTTTGTTGGGGTCCTTGGATGGTTGTGGAGGTTTGTGGGGGTTTGTTAATGTTTGTGAAGGTTTGTGAAGGTTGGTGGAGGTTTGTGGAGGTTTGAGTGAAGGTTTGAGGAGGTTTGTTGGGGTTTCTAGAGATTTGTAGAGGTTTGTGGGGGTTGGTTGAGGTTTGTGAAGGTTTGAGGAGATTTCTAGGGGTTTGTGGAGTTTTGTGGATGTCTGTAAAGGTTTCTGGAGGTTTGGCTCGTTTAGCGAACCTGTATTTTCAAGGAAAGCATCAATGTTCTCCAACTATCACCTTGTTCGAATTCGCACTCTTTTGGCCGTCTCAAAAATCATTACCATCTTCACTTAATTAATCTTGCAGTTCAATCAAAGAAACGATAGTTCCCAACGCAATGAAAAACCACACGATTGAACAGTTATTTAAAAAAAAATCAATATACTTCCTCATTGAAATTCCTACTCCAATCATCTCGAGAACACCATCCTCATTAATTCTCACTCACCAAAAAGAACGGTGCTTCGAACCCCATAAATCCGCAAGAAATCATCTGAACGAAAATAATTTCCACGTACGGTTAATCCCCGTGCAATTCCCCGAAGAGAAAGAAGAATGACGCAACGAAGAAGGAAATTTTGAAATCCTCACGGAAGTCGGGAAGAAGAGAGGAAAAAATGCGTGTCGTTGGTACACACAGCTGCACGAATAGCGGTTCCTATACTTGCCTGCATCCACGTGATGCTGTGAATTCTGGTCAAACCTGTAAGCCCTGAAGAGACGGCTCGTCGGGATGTCACTGACCGCGTACTTCACCGTTGCCCACTTACGGTCCATGTCGTCGCACCTGACCCTCGGGCCGTTCCATATTTATGCTTTAATGCCGACCAAAGTGTCGTTATCTTCGAGTATCCCTCAACTGTCGCCGGCTCGATAGCGCTTCCTGAAAATATTAGCGAATATGTTAACCGATGGAGAACTCGCCTCGAGGAATTTCCAACTGCAAACTTGGTACCGTTAAATTCCTTCGACAGATCGAACGTTACTACCTCATTTGCATATTGATTTTTATCTATTTTAGAACTGTGAGGCTTGGTATTTTTTTAGAGGTTTAGAGTTATGATGTTACGGGATTTGGAGGTTTTGGAGTTTTATGGTTTTAGTGGATTTTAGTGGAGTTTTAGTGGAGTTGGGAGTTTAAGGTGGAATGGTTGACTGCTGAAATTGAAGTAAATGGATGGATGAATGTGGGAAGGTTAATAGGTCTTCTGGAATCAGAGGGGGTAGACGGGGGATTTGAAGCTAGTAAGGTTGCAAACTCTTAGGGACCGAAATTCTCGAGGTTCTATTTGGGGTGCCATGTTAGGGAGTTTCGAAGCTTACAAGGTTTAACACTCTCAAGATTCCATATCTCCAAGGTTCCAAACTCTCGAGGACTAAAACTCTTAAGGTTCCAAACTCTCAAGGTCCAAAACTCTCAAGGTTCCAAACTCTCAAAGTTCAAAACTCTCAAGGTCCAAAACTCTCAAGGTCCAACACTCTCAAGATTCCAAACTCTCAAGGTCCAGCACTCTCAAGATTCCAAACTCTCAAGATTCCAAACTCTCAAGGTCCAAAACTCTCAAGGTTCCAAACTCTCAAGGTTCCAAACTCTCAAGGTCCAAAACTCTCAAGGTTCCAAACTCTCAAGGTCCCAAACTCTCAAGGTCCAAAGCTCTCAAGGTTCCAAACTCTCAAGGTCCCAAACTCTCAAGGTTCCAAACTCTCAAGGTCCAAAACTCTCAAGGTTCCAAACTCTCGAGGTTCCAAACTCTCAAGGTCCCAAACTCTCAAGGTTCCAAACTCTCAAGGTCCCAAACTCTCAAGGTCCAACACTCTCAAAGTCCAACACTCTCAAGATTCCAAACTCTCAAGGTCCCAAACTCTCAAGGTCCCAAACTCTCAAGGTTCCAAACTCTCAAGGTCCAAAACTCTCAAGGTTCCAAACTCTCAAGGTCCCAAACTCTCAAGGTCCAACACTCTCAAAGTCCAACACTCTCAAGATTCCAAACTCTCAAGGTCCAAAACTCTCAAGGTCCAAAACTCTCAAGGTTCCAAACTCTCAAGGTCCAAAGCTCTCAAGGTTCCAAACTCTCAAGGTCCAAAACTCTCAAGGTCCAAAACTCCCAAACTTCCAAACTCTCAAGGTCCAAAACTCTCAAGGTTCCAAACTCTCAAGGTCCCAATCTCTCAAAGTTCCAAACTCTCAAGGTTCCAAACTTCCAAAGCCGTAAAATTCCCAGGGTACCAAATTTCCAAAGTCCCAAACTCTCAAGGTCTAAAACTTGTGACACCCCAAATTCCCAAAGTCCCATATTTCCAAGATCCCAAACTTCTAATGCCCTAAACTTCCATAACCCCAAAATCCTAAACTCTCAAAAATTCCAAAATTCCAAAGTCCCCTACTCCCACATCTTCCTCCATCACACAGAAGTTAGAACAAAGACTCCTTCGTCGCTAATTACAACAGCCATAAAATGTTTGCACCTTAAAGAGATCTCAATTAGAACCAAGGTAATTTGAAGCCTCTCAAGCTGCATTTGCCAGTTAAACAAAGATCGAATATCAAACACGTTTGAACAAACACATTCCAGTTTATTTGCTTAGTTGTCTTATCGAAGCGTAGCGGTGTAGCAAGTTGGAACCGTCATTTCCATTTTTTAATTAGATATCCACTTACAAGTTTTACATAGGTTATTATACAGCATGTTATTTTTCTGTGTATAAGCAGAGTTATCAAGATCTTAATTTAATCTTTTAACTGTAATCTATGTAATTATTAGTGAATAGAGTTTGCTGTTTTAAATTGTGAATTTTTCATTTGGAATACATTATGAGATTGGGGTTGGAATGCAATGCAGGAAGATACAATACAAGTTGGAATATAATACAAATTGGAATACAGTACAAGATTTTTTAATTTTGATACTTGCTCAAAAAATTAATAATAAAATTGATACTTTACTCAGAATGTAATTACTGTAGTTTACTGTATAATGTACGTACATGTTCTTCTGGAGTTTCACCTAACCTATAATTTCCTAGGCAGTCATTTACACGTAACTCATTGCTACAATGTTAGAACAAATAAAGAAGCTTGAAATGTTAGATATATTCTTCATCTAGGAATTTTTTATTGTACAGAATATTATTAGAATTGAGTTCCAAATTCATTAACAGTGAATATACAAGACTCGTTTATCACATTCGAACTGTAGAAGGCGTCTCGAATGCAACAGAATATTATATGGCAGGGAGTTAACCACCTTACCATTACAAAAGTCACATAATATAATTTAAAAAACAGTCCTTGCATCTTTCACTAATAAACGAAAGTCTCCCATTAATATTATATTAACAATATATTTTACTAACGATATATCTATTTTATTAACAATATATCCATCTTATTAACAATATATCTAAAAATGTTCAAAATATCCGAAATCTCTCGCACATAATTTACAAAATAAATCGAACGTCCCCTTAAAAAAGTGACATAACATCCCAACTCAACATCGACTCACGAACGAGGGTCTCGAGTGGTCGGACACCGAATTCCGGCACTTAAAATTCGGGACGTGTAAAGGAGCGGTAAAGTAAACGTAGCGGTGAACTGCCATTAACAAAGGTACACGAACAGCGTGGTTTGTACAAACACTCGTGCATAATTAGTTGATTTTCCTAACGCCTTGTTCCTTCCGTGGCTAAGCGTCGTTACATAACCGCGGACCAAAGATTCGTCGAGTGCACTCGAGACAGAACGGTTTCGGTTAGGCCATTGATCCGAATTAAACGTCGGCTGCCATTCACCTGGTTATTTTCTTTGCCACCTGGCTGTGGACCTTGAAACAACATCGTCCGAGGATTTTCACCTTTGCCTTCAAGTTTGCCTTACTCTGCTCTATTTACGAACTCGTCGGCCTCTTATCACCTCCCGTTTACGATCAGCGTCGCACGTTTTACGACGGAAGCGGGGAGGATGAACGATGGAGGGATCCGGATGATGCTGTCGAGAGCACGACACGAAACGTGGTTTAGGATTCTTCTGGGAAGATGGGAAGGTGGGAATTTGGGGATTTGGGAAAATTGGAATTTGGGGGTTTGAGGATTTGGGAAATTAGGAAAATTGGAATTTGGGGGTTTGAGAATTTGGAGGTTTGGGGATTTGGGGGTTTGAGGATTTGGGGACTTGGGAATTTGGGAAAATTGGAATTTGGGGGTTTGAAGGTTTGGAGACTTGGGGATTTGGGAGATTGGAATTTGGGGATTTGGGAAACTGGGAAAATTGGAATTTGGGGATTTGGGAAACTGGGAAAATTGGAATTTGGGGATTTGGGAAACTGGGAAAATTGGAATTTGGGGATTTGGGAAACTGGGAAAATTGGAATTTGAGGATTTGGGGATTTGGCAAAAGTGGAATTTGGGGATTTGGGAAACTGGGAAAATTGGAATTTGGGGATTTAGAGATTTGGCAAAAGTGGAATTTGGAAATTTGGGAAACTGGGAAAATTGGAATTTGGGGATTTGGGAAACTGGGAAAATTGGAATTTGGGATTTGGGGATTTGGCAAAAGTGGAATTTGGGAGAGTGGAATTTGGGGATTTGTGAAATTGGGAAAATTGGAATTTGAGGATTTGGGGATTTGGCAAAAGTGGAATTTGGGGATTTGGGAAACTGGGAAAATTGGAATTTGGGGATTTAGAGATTTGACAAAAGTGGAATTTGGGGATTTGGGAAACTAGGAAAATTGGAATTTGGAAATTTGGGAAAATTGAAATTTTGAAATTTGTTAAATTATCTACTCATACACTCCAAATTCACATACCACTAAAAGCAGCAAATATACAAAACATAAAAATTAAAGAACCACAAATGTCCCATCACGTCCCAATTCGAGCAACAAAGTTTCAAGAACAAAACGGGAACAGGGTTCCGTGGAAAAGGGGTCTGCGGCATTGGAGGGTTCCGCGATGCCTGGAAGGAATTAATAGGATCATTTAATCCGTGTCACGACGAAGTTGCACCCACACGTTCCGTTATACCCTTCGTCGAATGACCGCAGCTGACCTCGTCACCTCTGGTAGTAAGGTAACGAAGAAAGCTACGGAGAAGGATGAAAGGAGGAAAGAGGGAACGCGAGTCCTCTTACAAAGTATGTTCTCGGATGCAACGTAAGGCTATGCAGGTCAAATCCCATATTTCTATTGGATTTCATATTTTCATGGTGGAATCTCATTCGGAATATTCCTGTATTTGTTGCTTTGGAAATTTTGTAATTGTTAAGTGAATTTTTGTGCTTGTCAGATTTAAGGCAATTTTTATTAAATTATGATATTAATTGTTTGTTATTATCGTGATTTATAATTTTTAATTTACTGAATTTTTGTGCTCATGGAATTTAAGGTGATTTTTATTAAATTACCATGATAGTAATAGCTTGTATTGTCATATTTCATAATTTTTATTTTTCTGAATTTTCGTGTTCAAGTTTAAGACAATTTTTATTAAATTGTCATGACACTAACTGTTTTGCATTATTACCATACTTCATCATTTTTAATTTTCTGAATCTTCATGTTCATGAAATTTATGTCAATTATTATTGAATTGTCCTGATACTGCTGGTATTGTCACCATACTTCATAATTTTTAATTTTCTGAATCCTCTGCTCATTAAATTTATGTTAATTATTATTGAATTTTTGTAATACTAACTGCTGGTATTATCAACATACTTTACAATTTTTAATTCTCCCCTAACACCATACAAAGTCACTCATCAATCTTTACAACACATTAAACATCAAATGGCAATGAAAATCCTTAATTAATCATATTAGCTCACCAAGAAAGAATTTCGTAACAAAACGTATCAATTAGAAGTGAAAAGCTCCAAGAATCGCTTAAGGATTCATGCGAAGACGATTTCGAAATAGCAAAACCTTGAAGATCAGTTAGACTCAAGGATCGTTAACTAACCTAACACTAACTAATACATTAATAAGTAACCGACGATACTTACATACGACGATATAAAAATGATACGTCAAGTATTCACGTCGTAACAAATGATAGTTGATGTCAGACAGTTTGTCAGCAACCACCTGTCTTCAACTTTTCTCCTTATCTCCGGGAATGCGAGTAAGCGGCAATGAACTCGATTGAAAATAGCAGATAATTTATGATTGTCCTCGAAATAGTCTCGTCGCGGTGAACGAGTACATTCTCGCATATTACGCCAGAACCGGTCGACCAACTTTTCTCCACGCAACACGCTCGATACCGATGACATTGACATTGACTGTCGCTACAGAACGAGTATCGATACTTTCCGAGTCGGTGCGCGAATTTTCCTTTCGAGCGATAAACTGACATCTTCTATTTAAAATATTTTTCGTTGCAAAATTTAGTGGATTGTTAAATATGTAACTCATGAAGGAACACATAAAAACATAATGGATAATGAAATATAGTTTGAAAATTCATTTTTAACAATTTATTTTAAGAAATTCATTATTGCAAGGTTTAATAGATTTTTAAATATGTAACTCATGAAGGAACACGTGATAACATGATGGATAATGAAATATAATTTTCAAATTCATTTTTGACAATTTGTTTTGAAAAATTCATCATTGCATGGTTTAATAGATTTTTTAAATATGTAACTCATGATGGAACGCATGAAAACATACTCGATAATGAAATATAATTTTCAAATTCATTTTTAACAATTTATTTTGAAAAATTTATCATTGCAAGGTTTAATAGATTTTTAAATATGTAACTCATGAAGGAACACATAAAAACATGATGGATAATGAAATATAATTTGAAAATTCATTTTTAACAATTTATTTTGAAAAATTCATCATTGCATGGTTTAATAGATTTATTAAATATGAGGCTCATGATGGAACGCATGAAAACATACTCGATAATGAAATATAATTTGCAAATTCATTTTTAACAATTTATTTTTAAAAATTTATCATTGCATGATTTAATAGATTTTTAAATATGTAACTCATGAAGGAACACATAAAAACTTGATGGATAATGAAATATAATTTGAAAATTTATTTTTAACAATTTATTTTGAAAAATTCATCCCTACAAGGTTTAATAGATTTTTAAATATGTGACTCATTATGAAACACATGAAAACATGATGGATAACGAAATATAATTTGCAAATTCATTTTTAACAATTTATTTTGAAAAATTCATCCCTGAAAAAGTTAATAGATTTGCAAATATGTAGCTCATAGAAACATTATCAATAATAAACTACAATATAGATAGAGTGTTTGAAGTATCTTCTTACGAAAAAAGAAGCGAATTTCAATAATCATGTAAGAAGATCGATGACGAAAAACCGGTTAAAAATCCAAACGAAGTAACTGTCACGTTTTAAAATATGAGAAGACTAAGTATACGTCAATGGCTACATATGTGTTAACGAACGATGAATGGACTTCTACAAATAAGTCAAACTGGTACCTCGAGTTTACGTAACAAACTACCATACAGGGGACAAGCGGAAGATCCAAACAGTTACAACATCGCTCAGAATTAATTAAACTTCATGGGTCACTATTTTATTACCGTAATCCACGAGCTGTTTGATCGATAGGAAATTATACACCTGTTTGATTGATTAGAAATAATGTGGGTTACAGGGGTCTTGAACTCTATTTAGGTTTTTAACATTTTTTAGAATTTAGAGGTTAGGATTTATAGAACTTGTGAGTTACGATGAACTATGTTATGATTTTTGTAAATTTAATATAATTTTTCAGATTCTATAATAACGTGAAGTTCAACTCTGATTTTGCAACCTAACCTAATTTCGTCAGAATGGAACCTAACCTATCTTTACACTGGCAACCATATTTGCTAGCTTCACATATGTTACTCTATGATATTATTTATTAAAATTCAGTTTAATATTACTACTTAAAATTGAATGTATTAAAAATTCATTCTAATGTTAGTTTTCAAAATGAAGTTTATTAAAATTCATCCTAATATTATTTTTTGAAGTTGAATTCATTAAAACTCACTTGAGTATCAATTTTTAAAATGAAGTTTATCAAAACTCATGATAATATTATTTTTCAAAACACGTTCATTAAAAAGTCTTCCCAATATTACTTTTAAAATTGAATTCATTAAAACTCACTTGAGTATCAATTTTCAAAATGAAGTTCATTAAAATTCATCCTAATATTATTTTTTGAAGTTGAATTCATTAAAACTCACTTGAGTATCAATTTTTAAAATGAAGCTTATCAAAACTCATGATAATATTATTTTTCAGAACACGTTCATTAAAATTCATCCCAATATTATTTTTTAAAATTGAATTCACTAAAATGCGCAAGAATATCATTTTTAAAATGAAGTTTATTAAAATTCATCCTGACAAGTTAAATAAAATTCATTATTAAATTCTTAGTTCAAGGTAACTGTACTAAACTCCTAACATCATTTTTGTCGCTATAACTGTTGCGGTCAATAAAATTTGCTAGTGTAAATATAAACCCTACCAATTTTTCAAAGAAGCGATAACTCGATTTCTCAGTGGTTGAAGCAAAAAGCTCAGAATTTATTCATGAAGTATCTCCGAACGTGTCAATGGCGCTTTTCATTTGACACTCACGGAACGATCGCATCTTGTTTTTCATGTCGACCACGAAGGATTCCTCGTCGCCGGTTGCGGTGCAGGCAAACCACGACCTTGGTAGACACGTAGTGCAGAATTTCGTGCACGCGATACGCGTTGCAGAGCAGAGAAACCAGCTGCTCATCGGAGCGTGTGCGGTTGATGGTAATGAACTTTCGCGAGGCAAGGTCGTCGGGGATGATTTCATAACTCGCCTCGTCGCACTCTCCATCTTTTTCTCGATCCTCGAGTTACATGTCGCGCGAAGCACGTTCTCCGACACGTAATTGAAAAGGTAAAGAGAGTCGGATAATCGGAGAACATTGACTTACATAATGACTCGAGATGAATAAGATCTGACCTCGATTACGTCTCGTGCGAACACATGAATTTTTTTTCTGCTCGCTCGAGGAGAGATCGCGATTATTGTTGAACGCGATAAGCTCCCAAAGGACGGTCGTCCTTGGTTAATTACGAGAACCAAGTTCCGTGATTAACCTGCACGAATCACCGGAACTTTCGAGCTGTTCTCCGAGATTCACGCCGATTAAATCTGATCGTGGAATACCGTTAACCTGTTCTCACTCCGTTACACTTCATTGAGCGTTGTATTGGATCTTCCTACATCTTCTTCGCTTAAATATGCTGAGATATATTAGACGCTTCTCTTCGTTGCATTAGATGCGGACGTGAATTAAAGTAAACGTACCCGTTAACCAATGTTCTGATCGAAAATGATTATCGGTCAGATACCTGAACTATAGCAGTTATGATGATCAAGTTACAACCAAAGCTTCCCATGTATTAATAATATTCATTAGATTTATAATTAGATTTTCGTTCAATTTAAAATGTTCATACTTAGGCACAGTTTTTAGGTTCTCCACATTACAACCCTCTTAGTGTACACCTTACTAGTAATATTTATTATAATTTTTTTTGACATAAAATAATATTCAGGTACATCTTTCATGTCCTCCACATAACAACCCTCTTATTGTGCACCATATTAATAATATTTATTATGATTTTTTTTTGACATAAAATAATATTCAGGTACATCTCTCATGTCCTCCACATAACAACCCTCTTATTGTGCACCATATTAATAATATTTATTATGATTTTTTTTTACGAAAAATAATATTCAGGTACATCTTACATGACCTCCACATAACAACCCTCTTAATGTACACCTTACTAATAATATTTATTATCATTTTTTTTACAACAAATTCAGGTACATCTTTTATGTCCTCCACCTGACAACCCTCTTAATGTACACAATATTAATAATATTTATTATGATTTTTTTTTAAATAAAATAATATTCAGGTACATCTTACATGACCTCCACATAACAACCCTCTTAATGTACACCTTACTAATAATATTTATTATAATTTTTTTTACAACAAATTCAGGTACATCTTTCATGTCCTCCACCTGACAACCCTCTTAATGTACACAATATTAATAATATTCATTATGATTTTTTGACAACAAATACTATTCAGATACATTCTTCGACGATCATGAAACAAGTACAAATTAATATAATACAATAATTTAAACAAAAATATAAAAAAATATTTTGAAAAGTCCATCAAAGAACCCAGACAGAAATACAAGGCTTAAGCATCCAGGAGAGTAAAATCCGCTAGCACCTGTATCTGGACAAACTAGTTGTCGTAAATTTGCCGGGACGTCGCCGAACGAATACAAAGTAGTGGTAATCCTTGATTGTAATCACGCGTGATACGCTGACACCTCGATGAAGCGTCGCTGGCTCGGGTTAGCGAAGCTAGCCGAACAGGCGCAATAATTTAGCACAGGCACCGTGGAAGACAAGAATCGTCTCGTTGGAGCAATGTACACGAGGTACGTGCTGGGCCCGTGTAACGTGGAGGCACGCGGGTTGGGAGCCGTTCGTGGGACTCGCGAGAGAGACGCGATGGGCCTTCCATTCACGGACAGAACTGCTGCTTCCCAGTACAATTCAATTCGCTGGAAACCGCCTGCACTCTCCGCGCCGTGGAATGCTGATTCTCGAATATGCCTTGCCTTCGCTCGATGCGACACGCACGCATGGAAACGAATGTCCGTGCTGTGGCCGGGAGCACCTTGCGGAAACGCACGCGCCGCGCATTTCAACCTCGCGCCTTCGAGTCGCGGATCGACTTCCGATCGAGCTACGACGTCGATTCTCACCGGTTCCCACCTGTACCGCGAACGCGTGCTTCCTATTCATACCGGCAACGCACGCTCGCGGATATAACTAGGATATTTGTCTGGGGAAGGGCAGCATTGCGATGCGTTATACCGCTAGGAGTTCTATTCCTGCATGCTGTGGCGACACGCGTGGTGTCTTCGCGTCTACGCGTGGTTCTGACAGATCTATGCGCGGACGATGGTGATGGAGTTCCTTGCGCTGAATCACGGCAAGTTCGAATTTCGAATGATGAATTAGCGGGGAAGTTACAAGCGTAGTTTCCTTGTATGGAATTAGTAATACGCTGAATTAACACGCGTGGAATTATGACGCATGGAATTATCACATGTGGAATCACCATGCGTTGGATTTCCTCGTGTGGAATTACCATGCGCTGAATTACTACGCGTGGAATTTCGGTGCGCTGAATTACCATTCGTGGAATTACAACACACTGAATCACCACGCGCTGAATTACCACGCGTGGAGTTACCACGCGCTGAGTCACCACGCGTAGAATTACCACGCGTGGAATTACCACGCGCTGAATTACCACGCGTGGAGTTACCATGCACTGAGTCATCACGCGTAGAATTACCACGCGTGGAATTACCATGCACTGAGTCATCACGCGTAGAATTACCACGCGTGGAATTACCACACGCTGAATTACCACGCGTGGAATTACCACGCGCTGAATTACCACGCGCTGAATTACCACGCGTGGAGTTACCATGCGCTGAGTCATCACGCGTAGAATTACCACGCGTGGAATTACCACACGCTGAATTACCACGCGCTTAATTACCACGCGTGGAGTTACCATGCGCTGAGTCATCAAACGTAGAATTACCAAGCGTGGAATTACCACGCGCTGAATTACCACGCGTGGAGTTACCATGCGCTGAGTCATCACGCGTAGAATTACCACGCGCTGAATCACCATTTGCTAAATCCCAGCGTATAGAAATCCCACGCGCATAAAAATATAAAATAGTATGAAAAATGGATGCAGCTCCACGTCGCGCATGACCTTGTTCCGCAGATCAATTAACCTCGAGTTAACCTCGTTATCAGTATCTCCGTCTAGACGCAAAGTTCATCTGGCAACGACGGGCGAATATAAAATAAATTAGAATAAAATTAAGAGACATGCACTGGTTGTCCAATGGACGATAAAAATTAATCACAGAATATGAACTGTGATAGAATTCCGATAATATGACATACGATGGTTCAATATTAATGAAATGATAGGAGACGGGACAATGAAAATGTATTCTATTTGATGATCAATTACATGAGTAATTATCGGAGTCGTATTGTGCTAATTAATAATATTATAAATTCATTTGGAAGTATGATATTCTATGGCAGCGTTGCGGCGAGACGTGTATACAAAATGGAAGCCACATAATGGTACTTCGAACAATGGGTGTATTATGATGTGCAAACAATATGACTGAACACCATAATATTATTAACAGGATATTTAGCTTGCCTCGTAACGTAAATTCAAGTACTGTATTAAATATTTCAATCGAAATGCATTTACCTTCGTCTGTGCGTATACTAAAAATCAAAATATAAAAAAATGTAATTTACTGAATTATATCCGTTACAATTATGATTAAATTACTATCACTGCTTTTGAGGAAATTATATAAAATTCATGAAGTTATCAAAGAATTCTTATTAAATATTCATCTATAGAACGCGATAACAGTACAACGAAATTTCTGAGAATAAAGCAGTTAACAAGGAAGTCGATTTAGCATAAAAACCATAAAAATGTTGGTAACCCATCTTCACCGGCATGTAATAAATCTGCCAGCTCGGTACATTCAATGAAGGGGTTATAGTGGACATTCGAAACCTTTGCCTCGCAATGCACGTATCCGCGTACAGCTACGTTTTGTGCATTTCAAGGAGTTCCTGGACGGTTTTCAAAGAAAAAAAACCACCGGTAATACTTTCGAAAAGAGGACAATCGCTTGGCAAATTCGTACACCCTTCATTGTTCCCATATATTTATAGTCTTCAACGATGAATCGTTTCCTCAAATCGTTTCAAGCTCAATTAAATTAATACAAGGTTTATAAATCATGAACAATATGTGAGAGTAAGATATAGAATAAATATATTATACTAATACATTAGTAGATGGATAATACATTTTAACTGAAAGGGATATTAATAATTTTATTTTTATTGTACGATCTTTTGATGCAGACTTGTGTCTAATTCGCAATCTTGCCAAACTTCGATTAATTCGTGTTGTGCCAAACTTAAATTGCGTCAGAATAGAATCATGCCAGATTTCAATTATGGAAATCACGTCGACTTTGAATTGCATCGAAATTACATTGAATTCGAATCGTGTGGAATTGTGTCAGATTCGAAATCGAAATGAAATCAATCGCCTCAAATTCGAATCACATTCGCGCTAAATCTACGCGCGGTGATTCAGCGCGTGGTAATTCCACGCGTGGTAGTTCAGCGCGTGGTAATTCAGCGCGTGGTAACACCACGCGTGGTAATTCAGCGCGTGGTAACTCCACGCGTGGTAATTCAGCGCGTGGAAATTCCACGCATGGTAATTCTACGCGTGGTGACTCAGCGCGTGGTAACTCCACGCGTGGTAATTCAGCGCGTGGAAATTCCACGCATGGTAATTCTACGCGTGGTGACTCAGCGCGTGGTAACTCCACGCGTGGTAATTCAGCGCGTGGAAATTCCACGCATGGTAATTCTACGCGTGGTGACTCAGCGCGTGGTAACTCCACGCGTGGTAATTCAGCGCGTGGAAATTCCACGCGTGGTAATTCTGCGCGTGGTAACTCCACGCGTGGTAATTCAGCGCGTGGTAACTCCACACATGGTAATTCAACGCGTGGTAATTCTATGCGTGGTGACTCAGCGCGTGGTAACTCCACGCGTGGTAATTTAGCGTGTGGTAATTCCATGCGTGGTATTTCAACGCGTCGTAATTCCACGCGTGGTAATTCAGCACGTCGAAATTCCACGCATGGTAATTCCTTATGAGGAAATCCTACGCATGGTGATACAACGTGTGGTGATTCGTATCACATCTCAACGTTGAACTCAAAGCAAACACCCCTTGGCGCCAAATGCAAATCGCATCGAAATACAATCAAACAACAAAGACATACTCCAATATCTCCAGCATAAACTGTCGAAGCTAATCCGGCCATCCACGACACTCGCAGAGATTCGATGACAAAAAATGTCAAGAAGAAAGAGCGGAGAAGAGCCTATCGAGAACTAAGAGAGCGAGAGAGAGAGAGGCTCATTGTACGAATAAGACCGATTGTGTCGTAGTAGGGTGGCACGTCGTTTTTCACGAACAATCGAACGCTCTCGTCTGACGCGGCGTGCGGCACTTCAATTCCAAAGAAATTGCGAAAACACAGCGCGTAAGAAGAGACTCGAGTGGCTCGAATGAATGTGCGAGAGAGAGTTGACGGATACGCTTTTGCGCGGATGTGTCAACGAAGCTGGCGAAGAAAAGCGACGGCAAGAAAGGGAGAGCGAAACGGAGCCGTGTGTATTCCGTGTGCACTCGCCATACAATTCGTTCGACTAGGGTGTTAACGAGAATTCGCCCACGCACGCTCGCGCCATATGACGCTTTGACTCACTTCGTTGTTAAGCCCCGGTTCACCCTCCGGACAAACGCATCCCGCCGGTAATTACTATGATAAACTGCACGCACCGGAGACACGACTCGTCTCCCTGCGAATTTCATGGGAAATGGAGTCTCCCAAGATTATTTGCCTTCTTATTGCCCGACGAACCCCCGGATTAACTAATAACATTTATTTCATTTAGGCTTGCTTGTCAGGAAACGCCATTTGATTTACGATACTCTCGCTCACCTTTGTCCCTCGAACTTCACAATTTTCTCCACGATAAAAACCATCTGCTTTCCTCTCAGTTTCTACCCTTCTCTTTCGTTCAATTTTCCTGTTGGATGTTGAAATTAATTTTTTACTGCAAAAATGAATCTCGTTGAGAAACTCTGTTTAATAGATTGAATAAATAGTCAGAACATCATGGAGCTGATAGGTGATCTAGATTGTCTAACCTCAGAGGGCTGAATAATAAATATATTGCACTTTTGATGTCAGATGTTTCCAAACGCATTAAACGTTTTTCACATGCAGTTTGATTTTCAAAGAGTACATCAAATATTATTGTCATCAGACTTTGTCTCCGTTCATCTTAAATACCTCGCTCTGTTTGTCCGTGTTAAATATTATACAGCGACATTGTTCGCAACAGTATATGTATATAGTTATAGCGTAACTAATGAAGTCGATGTCGTTTCTGTTACAGCGCCCGTATACGACCAGGATACCACACAAGTAGCAGAATACGATGGAGGTATGTGCGGTGTAGTGACTTTTATTACCCCTAATCAATGTACAAGCACGGGGCAACGACGTGACGTTAATTGTATCGCAGTTAAACAGACGATGGCACGTGCCGTTTTAACGATTCTTACACGACGTCGCTTTCAATCGATCCTTTCGATGAATATTAAGAGTGTCCGACATTATTCGATCGTGTCGCGTATATACTGCTTTGTATCGGCAAACGCATTTCCTCCTTAGAATACGCTACTATCCACAAAAGAGAACCACCTATAGAATACTACAGAATGCAACAACATCTACAGAATACACGAATAATCTACAGAACCTCACCTATAAATTATTCTAATTAAAAAAAAAATTCAAGTCTTGTACTCTGTCTTTTGTCTCGTACAAATCTACACCTTAACAAGCCTTCAACTAATCGTTTTACACCTACAGCCACAGCCGGATGTTACTACAACTACCAACACTACCAGGAGGGTGATCGGATAGTCACGAACGAGCCATGTCTGAACTGCACGTGTCACAATCGGATGTTGATGTGCTATCTGAGAGTCTGTCCCTTCACGAAGGCGATCGGCCAAGACTGCACCGTGGAGAAACGTCCGGATCAGTGCTGTCCCGTGATCACCTGTCCAGAGGTACCGGTACAACTGCTCACATCGACCACCAGTCCACCCGCGATTGCTGGTGGTTCCACCGCTGTCGGCTTCCACGACAACTATGGCTGCAACGTTAACGACCGATTCTACGCCGACGGGGCTCAGTTGCCGATCGATCCTCAGAATCCTTGCGAGCTCTGCTACTGCATCAGGAACAGGACCACTTGCGTCATGCAGGAGTGCACCTTGCGTGTGGCTGGGTGCAGGCCAGTTTATCAACCGGGTGTATGTTGTCCGGTCAAATACAACTGCGGTAAGTTCGCCTTTACGAGGGTAAATTGAAAACTTAATGTTATTGCTCGAATAATTTTGTGTTGCGACTGTGAACCTAACAATGTTACTGCTCGAATAATTTTGTCATGAGACTGTGTTTCGATCTCATACAGATGTATTTAATCTGTAAATGTGTTTGATCTGAAGTGAACGAAGAGTTAATTAATTGTGAATTCTGAGCAGAATACGACGAGGAACTTGCAACAACGGTTGAACCAACGCCTGGCCTGATCATGACTACCACGATGGCGCCGAGGACGCAGTGCTACCACGAAGGCATGATTTACGAGGACGGTGATTTGATTTACTCGACGCAACCCTGTCAACATTGCTACTGCTTCCACGGTGACATCGCGTGCGCCGTCCAAGACTGCGGAACGCCCATGAAAACGCACGGAAAGAACTGCACCGCTCTGCCACCGCCCGAAGGAGAATGTTGCCCGACGACGTATCAGTGTGGTAAGTACTTTTCCATCTGGTACCTAACGAGCTAATTTCGTAGTCGCTACATAACCTGTATTGTTGCACAGAAGATGATGGACACGGCGGAGTGCTCACGTTACCGAAAGGCGAGGAAGAGTCCACCGAGGAACACGTTCCGGAAACCACTGCACCGACCGTGACGGAAGCTGAGAAAGAGACTCCGGTACCTGGAGCGCCCGAGGAGTCCTTCCCAGGCTCTGATAATGTTATTCCTGAAGATCACAAAGCGGCGACCACTGAGGAGGCGGCGGAAGCTACGGAACAGCCTGCGAAGGAAGTACCGGAAGCGACGGAAGGAAAAGTCACTCCGGAGTCCACGACACAAGAGGTTGCTTCAAAGGAATACACAACCGAAGTCAGTGAATCAGTAACGGAACCAGCGGTCAAACTGACGGAACCTCCTCGGGAGGCTGAAGCTACCGAGGCACCGGCCGGTGAAGAAAAGGAGATGGTCACTAAACCGGAAGAGGAAGTTACTCAAGCAGCCACCGAACCGTCGATTGTTGAAGAAGTCCCAGAGTCGACTTCGCCGAAAGAGACTCAACCTGAGGAAGAGACTACGGCAGAGGAGGAAAAGGAGATGGTTACCAAAGCAGTGCTAGAGGAGGAACAAACTGAGGGAACACCGCAGAAGGAACAGCCTGAACTGCCGAGCACGGAGAAACCGGGAGAAGAGAAGGTAACGGAAGGTGTCAGTGCTTTAGAACCTGAAGCTACAGAAGCTACCGTACCTAAAGAGCAACCAGAAGTAACTGAAAAAGCACCGGTTGAGACACCCGTTCCTGAAGCAACTACGCTTAAGAGCGTGGAAGAACAAACAACGGAGGCGAAAGAAGCGGAAACACCAGAGGTAGTTGCGGAAGAAGAACAGAAAGCGACGACGATGGCTCCGGTCGAAGAAGAAACCGAAAAGGCTGCGACACCTGAAGTAGCTACCGAGAAACCTGTCCACGAAATTCCGAGCACGGAACAAGTTCCTGTCGAGGAAGAGAAGAAACCGGAAGTTAGCACAGAAGCCACAGAAGCTCAGGGAACTACCGAAGGTGCTGTCGAAGAGAAACCAGAAACACCGGTACACAGGCTTCCTGAAGAGATGCCTAGCCTGGCTCCGAAGAGGGACGATACTATTCCGGAAGAAGAAATGCCTATGATGACGGAGAAGCCTTACGTAGTGGAAGGACATCCTGAAATTGCGGAACAAGGACCAACTGGTATTCCTGTGCCCTCCGTAACGGACCGAGTGCACGAAAGCAAGGCAGAGGACCAGGAAGCGGTGACTGAAGCTCATGTGACCCAAGGCTATGTCGACATGAAGCCTCCAGAGTTCCATGTGCCGAGCAGTCTCGTTACGGAAGCTCCTCAGAAAACGCCCACGACGTATCTTCCTCCTGAGACGACGGTAGCTCCAAAGGAAGCGGAAACAACACCCGAGGAAGGAATCGAACATCGAATTCCGGAAGAGCCTTCTGCTACCGAAGCTCCTGTAGAGCAGGAGACCGAAGGTGTTCCACAGGTGACCGAAGCTGGTGAAGTTCCGAGCGAGAAGGGAACCGAGGGTCCTCAGGTTACCGAAGCTGTTCCAGAGGTCTCGACATCGACGCAGGAAGCTCCACAGGAACAGACTCAACAGACCGAGAAATCGGCGCCTGAAGAGGAAAGTACCGAGGTCTCATCGGCAGAAGTTACTCCATCGACGGAAACTTCGGAAGAGATGCCAACGAAGCACCTCACCTTTGATGAGTCTGCGGAAACCTCCTCCGAGGAAGGCAGTTCCGAGTCCACCGAAGAAACAGTTCCTACTAAACCAGCTGAGGAAGTAGAAAAGGAATCTGAAAAACCAGCAGAGGCACCCGCTGAAGAAGCAACGGAACCGGCTGTCGAAGAGCAGACGGAAAAAGCAACAACCGAAGGTGTCCTCTCGACGGAAGCTCCACGCACTGAAGCAGCAGCGACGGAGATCAGCGCAGTTCCGGAGGAGAAACCTGCGACGGAAAGGGAACCGGTTACCGAAGAGGAGAAACAAGTTACGGCGGCACCAGAAGAAAAGATTAAGACGGAAGCACCCGAAGAACAGGTGACCGAAAGACCGATCGAAGAGCAAACTCCGGTGACGGCTAAGGCAGGTGAAGAAGCAAGCACCCAACTTCCGGAAGAAGAAGCGAGCGAGAAACCAAGTGTGGAGGAAGCTCCAAAAGAGGCCACTACACCGGAAGCTGAGACTTCGGTACCGGAAGCAGAAAGCGAAAGACCAATGGTCGAGGTTCAACCGACGGTGCCTTCGGAAGAGAAACCAGAATCCACGGAACAACCCGCTGTTGAGCAAACTGAAGCTCCAGTGAGCAAAGAGGTATCTACTGAAGGAGTACCGGAAGAGCAGAAGACGGAAGAACCGACTGGTGTGAAGGAAGGAACTGAACAACCTGTAACTGAATTGCCATTAACGGAGAAAGCGATTACCGAAACGGAAGCAGGAAAAGAAGAGCGTAAAGAGGACGAAGGATTAGTTACAGAGAGACTGCCTGAAGGACCAGAAGAAATACCAGGCACTCAGAGGCCGTCTCTTGAAGAAGAGAAGCCAACTGAAGAGCCTGCGGAAGCTACTGCAGCGCCTGTTGAGGAACACGCAACGGAAGCACCTAGCGAAGAGAAGAAACCTACGGAGGAAGTGTCGACCGAAGGACCAACTGAGGAAGAAAAACCTGCAGAACCGGAGCAACCTGTAACTCCGGTTGAAGAACAAAAACCTGTGGAGGAAGTATCGACTGAAATGCCTGTAGAGAAGGAACAACCAGCGGAAGTACCTGCTGAGGAAGAGAAGCCTGAGGAGGAAGCTAAAGCAACGGAAGCACCTGCTGAGGAAGAGAAGCCTGAGGAGGAAGCTAAAGCAACGGAAGCACCTGCTGAGGAAGAGAAACCGGAGGAGGAAGCTAAAGCAACGGAAGCACCTGCTGAGGGAGAGAAACCGGAGGAGGAAGCTAAAACAACGGAAGCACCGATTGAAGAAGAGAAACCTGAGGAAGAAGTAAAATCGACTGAGGCACCTGCTGAGGAGAAACCTGAAGAGGAAGCTAAAGCAACTGAAGCACCTGCTGAGGAGAAACCTGAGGAGGAGGTAAAATCAACGGAAGCTCCGGCTGAGGAAATGAAACCTGAAGAGGAAGTGAAACCAACTGAAGTACCTGTTGAAGAGGAGAAACCTCAGGAAGAGGTAAAACCAACTGAAATGCCTGTTGAAGAAGAGAAACCACAAGAAGGGGTCAAACCTATCGAAGCGCCTGCTGAAGAAGAGAAACCTGAGGTTGAAGTACAACCAACTGAAGCACCTGCTGGAGAAGAGAAACCTGAGGAAGAAGCTAAAGCAACGGAAGCACCTGTTGAAGAAGAAAAACCTCAGGAAGAAGTGAAACCAACTGGAGTACCTGCTGAAGAGAAGCCTGAAGTGGAAGTGCAAGCAACTGAAGCACCTGTTGAAGAAGAGAAACCTGAGGTACAACCGACTGAAGCACCTGTTGAAGAAGAGAAACCTGAGGTACAACCGACTGAAGCACCTGTTGAAGAAGAGAAACCTGAGGTACAACCGACTGAAGCACCTGTTGAAGAAGAGAAACCTGCGGAGGAAGTGCAACCAACTGAAGGACCTGTTGAAGAAGAGAAACCTCAGGAAAAAGTAAAACCAACTGAAGCACCTGCTGAAGAGAAACCTGAGGTAGGAGTACAGCCAACGGAAGGACCTACTGAGGAAGAAAAACCAGTAGCGGAAGTACAACCAACTGAAGGACCTACTGAGGAAGAAAAACCAGTAGCGGAAGTACAACCAACTGAAGCGCCTGTTGAAGAAGAGAAGCCTGCAGTTGAAGTACAACCAACAGAAAGACCTGCTGAGGAAGAAAAACCAGTAGTGGAAGAGAAAGCAACTGAGGCTCCTGTGGAGGAAGAGAAACCCATTGAAGAGAAGAAAATAACTGAAGGTCCTACTGAAGAAGAAAAGCCTACTGAAGGTCTCTCTGAAGTGGAAAAGACAACTGTGGGTCCCACTGAAGAAGAGAAACCGACGGAAGGTCCTTCTGAAGTAGAAAAGTCGACTGAAGGTCCTTCTGAAGAAGAAAAGCCGACCGTAGGTCCTACTGAGGAGAAGCCAACTGAAGGTCCTTCTGAAGAGGAAAAACCAAGTGAGAAACCAACAGAATTAGAAAAATCGACTGAAAAGCCTCTAGAGGAAGAAAAACCAACTGAACGAACTGTCGAAGAAGAAAAGCCTATCGAAGAAGAGAAGCCAACCGAAGGTCCTGCTGCAGAGGAGAAGCCAACCGAAGGTCCTGCTGCAGAGGAGAAGCCAACGGAGGAACAGAAACCAATCGAAGAAGAGAAACCTGCTGAGGAGGTAACCGGAAAACCTGTAGAGGAAGAGAAACCTGTTAAGGAGGTGACTGGATTACCTGCTGAGGTAACTGGAAAGCCTGTAGAAGAAGAGAAACCAACTGAAGCAGGAATTCCTGAGGAAGGAGTACAAACTCAGGTACCTGTCGAGGAACAGAAACCGGAAGAAAAGCCGACCGAGGCGCCAAGCGAAGAACAGACACCGACCGAAGGAGCTGCCGAAGAGAAACCAACGGAGAAACCTGTAGAGGAAGAAAAACCAAGCGAAACGACACCTCAAGAACCTGTACCCGTAGAAATTTCAACCGAAGCACCTGTAGTTGAGAAGAAACCAACCGAACGAGCTGAGACTGTGCCCACGGAGACGCCCAGCGAAGAAGAAACTGTTCCATCCGTTCCTAAAGAACGGCCCGAAATTCCGAAAGAAACAGAAGCTTCGACCGTCACTGCCGAAGAAGTCGCACCTACAGAAGAAGCGAAAACAGAGAGTGCTGTGCCGCAAGAAATATCGACCGAAGCTCCCGCAGTCCCCGAACCTACCACAGTGTCTTCTAAATTAGCTCCAGAACAACCTGAAGTGTTGCCTGAGGGAAGCGAGAAACCAGAAGTTGAAGCATCAACAGCAGCAGTACCCAGAGAAGAAATCGAGAAGATGGAAACTGCAGCACCCGAAATGGGTGTCAGCCCCGAGGCACCTGAAGTGTCTTCCACTCAGCCCACAGTCTCCGAAACTACGGCACTTCCTCGAGAAACAGAATTGCCAGAGGAAGAGCAAAAGATCACGCCTCCAGAAGAAGCAGCGACGAAAGTAACTGTACCGACGGAAGAAGCCACGCAAGCTCCTCAGGAAAAAGAACCAGAACCAACTATAGAGGAGAAGATCGCTGAACCATCGACTGCACAGCCACCCAAGGAGGAAGAACTTCCAGAAACCACCCCACACGCAGAGGTACCGAAAGCGACCACCGAACAGGCTGTCGAACAGACCACCGTGGCTGAAGAAGAAACGACACCAGGAGTTCGTGTACCGCCGTCGATTCCAGGAGAAGGCAACTGCCTGGTCGAAGGACAATCTTACAGCAACAATTCCGCCGTGCCTCCTTCCAACGCCTGCCAACTCCGTTGTCAGTGTATCAGCAGCATCATTCAGTGCGACCTCGTTCAATGTCCACCACCACCGAGTCATCTGTCGAACTGCATGCCCGTGCACGCGGGCAAGGACTCCTGCTGCCCGATGTACACCTGCGACTCGACACCCACGGCCGTGCTGGAATCTGACAACCACATGATCGAACAGGAAACGCCGAAGTATGAACCGGAAGAGAAAGAACAGAAGACTGTGTCGCCTCCGGTTACCGAGGTCCCAGAGAAGGAGTCTACGATGGAACCTGTTGAAGGAGTTAAAGAACCAACGAGCGCAGCCCCTGAAGTGCCCAGTGAGAAGGAAACCGTTGCACCCAGCTTGGCCGAGGAGACACCATCGACGCCGAAATCCGTCGAACCTGAACACGTACAAACGACTACTGCCGGAGAAACTACCAAAGAAGCTGAAGAGCACACGCTTAGCCCGGTGTCTCCGGAGGTAGAGTCTTCTAGTCAAGTTCCTGAAGAGGAGACGAAGGAACCCTCGGAAGTGCCAAGCAAAGAGAAGCCCGAGCAAGAGGTCCCCGAACAACCGGTCGAATCTGAGGAACCAGCGAGTCCAGCTGCCGGTGAAGAACAGATCGTGACAACGGAAGCCAGTCAGCGAGAACAAACTACCTCTGAGATTGAAAAGGAGATCGAACCGTCTACCCTGAAACCGACGGTAGCACCAACCGAGGAGGAGCAGAAACCTGAAGAGGGTGAACAAGCAACCGTTTCTCCAGCGGTTCCGGAAGAAGGCGTTAGCGAGGAAGCTGTTCCAAGCTCTGAGGCGCCGGAACATGCTCCAGGAGGACTTCCGTCGGTTACCGAAACCCAGAAGCCGTTAGAGGAGGGAACCACCGTGGAATCAGTGACACAAGCTGAAGAAGAGAAAGAACCGAAACCAGAAGTGCAACCTGCTGAACCTGAGCAACCAGCAACGGAGGCGGAGTTACAGACTACCGCTCAACCGAGCGAAGCAGAAGCTGAAAGAACAACTCCCGCTGGAGTAGAAACATCTACTCCTGAACAAAAGATCTTGGAAGAACCTGCAGTTACTCCCGTGGAACAAGAAACTGTTAAACCATCGGTAGAAGCTGAACCCACCGAACCGACAGTGAAAGAAGCTTCTACGGAAGCGCCAGTATCTCCGTCAGAAGAGGTGACTGTACCTGGTGTCACTAAGGAAAAACCGACTGGTACTGAAGCAGGTACGGAAGAAGCTGTGACGGTAAGCAAAGAAGCAGAGACCACGAAGAAACCTCTTGAAGAAGAACAAGTACCGACCGAGCAACCTTTACCGACTGCCGAAGTTGAAGAACAAACCAAAGAAATGCCTGAGGGCACAGTTAAGGCTACCACGGAAGGTATTGAAGAGCAGACAGAACAACCTGAGAGATTACCCGAGGTGCCAAGTTCTACGGAAGCCGCAGAAGTCGGTACTGAACAACCATCGCCATCTACCGAACCAACAAAAGAGGTTGCAGAAGAACGACCGGTTTCTGAAGAGAAACCTGAAGAAGGTACACCACAACCTGTACCAGAAGAGCAACCGGAAGTCACCACTGCTGCGGAGGTACAAACTCCTGAGGTATCACCTGCCGAGGAAGCTACACCGTCGGTAATTGCTGAAGGAACCGAGAGAGCACCTGAAGCGACCACTCTGAAAGCAGTGTCCTTACCCGAGGAGCAAACTGAACCGGCAGTCGAGAAACAGACGGTACCGACCGAAACAACCGAGGAAGTCACTGTTAAGGAGGAACCTGCACAACCGGAACAGCCAACGACGGAACAAGCAACGAGTGCTCCGGTAGAGGAGCCTAAAGCTACAGCGGCGCCTGAAACTCCAGAACAGGTAACGGAGGAGGAACGTGTGACGGAAGGTCTGGAAGTCAGTGCAGGAACGGAACCACCGAGCGAACAGGAAACTTCTGCACCATCAGTTCCTGTGGAAGAGCAGAAACCTGAGGAAGAGACTCAAACACCGAGCGCAGAAGAGGCTACGCCCGAATCAACCAAACCAGGTCTCGAAGAAACAACTTCAGCCGGTTCTACGCCAGTTCCTGAAACTACTGAAGAACAGAAACCGGTGACAGAAGGTGTACCCGAAGAGAAAGCAACGACGGTTCCGAGCGAAGTGAGCCCCGAACAACCTGTTACAGAGAAGAAATTACCGGAGGAACCTGAAGAGCCACAACAGACAGAGGCACCTTTGGAAGCAGAAACAGGAAAACCGGAAGAAGAAAAGGTAGAAATTCAAACTACCCCAGCGGCGGAGATTGAACCTGCTGTGAAAACACCTGCCTCGACCGAAATGCCGGAGGAAGCACCCAGCGAAACGCCAGAACCTGAACTTCATGGAGCACCGGAAGAAGGCACGGAGGTACCTGTGAAAGCCACGGAAGTTCCGGAGAAGATAGCTCCTAGCACAGAAGCGCCAGAAGAAGCAACAGAGAAGGTCACTCCTAAATTGCCAGAACAAGAGTTATCAACCGAGGCTCCAGAAGCAGTCACTCCTGCTGAAGAGGTGCCGGAGAAGGTAACTCCTGCGGAAGAGGTGCCGGAGAAGGTAACTCCTGCGGAAGAGGTGCCGGAGAAGGTAACTCCTGCCGAAGAGGTAACGGAAGTAACACATGCCGAAGAAGTAACGGAAGTAACACATGCCGAAGAAGTAACAGAGAAAGTCACTCCTGTTGAAGAAGTAACAGAGAAAGTAACGCCTGCCGAAGAGGTAACAGAGAAAGTAACTCCCGTCAAAGAGGTACCGGAAGAAGTAACTCCTGCAGAACAAGTAACAGAGAAAGTAACTCCTGTTGAAGAGGTACCAGAGAAGGTGACTCCTGCTGAAGAAGTACCAGAAGAGGTTTCAACCGCAGCACCAGAAAAGGCAACCGAGGCACCAGAGAAAGAGGTTCCTAGCGAAACTCCGGAAGTGATGGCACCTACCGAGGCACCAGAGAAGGTTGTTCCAGAAGAAGCTACGGAAGTGCCGGTGAAGTCTCTTCCTGAAGAAGGAGAACCTTCCGAGGAGCCAGAGAAGACTACCGAAGAGTCTGAAAAGGTTCTTCCAGAAGAGAAGCCAGTAGAAGAAGAGCAACAAACGGTACCACCCGCAGAAGAGACACCGCAAACTACGGAAGGTATTCTGATCAAGGAGCAGACACCGAGCGCGACAGAACCTCCTCAGGTTGAAGAGAAATCGACAGTGCTTCCAACGACTGGCGAAGAACAGGCATCTCCGAGCACATCGGCTCCGGAGCTCGAAGCGACATCTCCTCGCGAAGAACAGCCTGCGACGGAAGCTGCGACTGTTCCAGAACTGGAAGTTACGACAAAGGCAAGTGAACCGAGCCAACCAGCGGAGACCGAACCTGCACCGGAACAACCCGCCACGGAACCCACGATCGAAACGTCGACGGAAGCAGAGAAGCAGCCAGAAACCGAGAGCACTCCTGAAAAAGAGCAAACGGTTCCATCTACGGAAGCGCCTCTGGAGAAGAGCACCGAACCAGCGCTACCCGAAGAACACAAGGAAGAAGGTACTTCGATGAAACCCGAAGAAGAAGCTCCTCAACCCGTCGAACCTGTCGAGGAAGATCTCGCCACGAAAACTGAAGGACTTCCAACAGAAGTCAGCCCCGGGGAATCCGCGGAAGAACCGGAAGAAGAACACGAAGCCGTGTCACCGGAAACTGTTCCCACAACCGAAGAGGGTGAACTCGAAGAACACCTTCAACCGGTGAATCAGACCGAGACTACCGAGAAACCCGTGCAACCTACTCTATACGAACGACCTTCGAGTACCGCGGTCCCACAGACTCCAGAATACCCAGAACCGTCGGTACCCGAAGAAGAACACCCAGGCTTCCCACCGCAAGACGAAGACTACGACGAAGACGATCAAGCGATCTACGGACCAGGCACCTGTCGATACGGTGGCAAGGTCTATGTGTCAGCTCAACAGATACCCAGAGACGATCCTTGCGACTTCTGCTTCTGCTTCAGAAGCGACATCATCTGTCTTCAACAGAGTTGTCCACCGCCCATCCCAGGCTGCCACGAAGAACCCATCAGCGGCTTCTGTTGCCCGAGATACGAGTGCCCGGTTTCGATGGCCACGTCGCTCAACATCACCACGACAACAACGACCACCACGACCACGTTGCCGCCACACTTCCACGCTCATGCGTATAAAGGAGCCGCGAAACGAAGCGGCTGCCAAATCCGTGGACAAGCGTACCGCGTTGGAGAAATCATTAGGTCCGCGTCGGGACCTTGTCTTCAATGCACGTAAGTTCTTTTTATGTGGATTATGTTTGTGGGAGATAATCAGGTCTTGGAGTCTATTATATTCTAAATTTCTAAGATACTGAAATGTTGAAGTTGTAGAGTTCTGATATTCCATGCTCTGGAAGGTTTGAACACGTCAAAATTCCAAATCCCGAAATTCCTGAATAATCAAATCCTCTAATCTTTAAGTTCTCATACCTCAAAATCCATAAATTCCAAAGTCATCAAATCTACAAACGTTGCACTCCTTAAATCTTCAAGTCTCTGAACCCTCAAGTCTTCAAATCCTCAAATCCCCAAATACCCAAATCTCCACCTCTCCAAATTCCCACATCCCCAATTCCACACATTCTCAATTACACACATTCCCAAATCTACACGTCCCCAAATCCACTCATCACCAGATCCACACGTCTCTAAATCCAAACATCCTTAATTCGATACATTCCCAATTGCACACATCCTCAATTCCACACATCCCCAATTCCACACATTCCCAAATCCACACGTCCCTAAATCCACTCATCCCCAGATCCACACGTCCCTAAATCCACACATCCCCAATTCCACACATCCCCAAATCCACACGTCCCTAAATCCACTCATCTCCAGATCCACACGTCCTTAAATCCATACATCCTCAATTCCACACATCCCCAATTCCACACATCCTCAATTCCACACATCCCCAATTCCACACATCCCCAAATCCACACGTCCCTAAATCCACTCATCCCCAGATCCACACGTCCCTAAATCCACACATCCTCAATTCCACACATCCCCAATTCCACACATCCCCAATTCCACACATTCCTAAATCCACACGTCTCTAAATCCATTCATCCCCAGATCCACACATCCTCAACTCCACACATCCCCAATTCCACCTATCTCTAAATCCACACGTCCCTAAATCCACACATCCCAAAATCTCCACCCCCAAGTCTCCAACTTTCCAAAATTTTTAAATTCCAAAATCCCAAAGTTGAAATAAAAATTATGCAAATTTCAAATTTGGTAGTGTAGTAAGAAATATTTAATCGAAAGATGATTCGAATGAACAATTTGAACTTTCAGTTGCGGAGGAGACGGTAACATGAAGTGTGATCCACGAGTGTGCAGCCCGGAACCAATGTTGAGGCAAATGATCGCGGCAGCCACGGCCAGAAGAAGGAGATGAGCCAGCCAATTCGATCCCAGGGATCCGACAAACAAATTTCCACGCGATACGGAGTCTAGAGCAGGATCAGTGTTGTATAAAAGTGAATTAAAAATATTCTAAACTATCGAAATGTCGCGGAACACAGACTGTAATGTGGTTCGGCGATCACGAACTGAGTGGCCAAAACGTAAACGTTTTATATTATAATATTATATTATATTATGTTATATATATAAAAAAAGCGAAAAAGATAGAGGTAGGAATAGAGAAAGAGAGAGTTGAGAGAGGGAAGATCGTTGAGAACGTGAAATGGAAAGGACTAAAAAAATGGAATATAGCCTCGTAAACAAAGTTCGTTTTCCGGTGCCAAACGTGATAGGGAAAGATAGTAAGCGACGAAAGTGATTAGTTCCACGTCTCACGCCATTTTTTTACGAATAAAAAACGATGGTTACGGAAGATGAAGCGGAAGAAGAGGAAGCTGAAGAAAAGCGTTAAAAAAAAAGTTGATGAACGTATGAGACTTATGACTGTGCCTTCGTCAGTGTCGACAACATCGGCACTACTTTCGTTCCGTGGCAGCCAAAACGGAGCCGATTCTGGCCACGATCATCGTCGTTGGAGTTTTATTCTCAGGGAATCGTCATTAGGACTAAATATAGGTGATGGGAAACGATAAACGCGCGTTTCATCGACGCGGCCAAAAAAAAAATGAAAAAAAAATCACATAAAAATAACAAATCTTCGATACACGTGGAGAGCGATTTCTTGTACAGTGACATTGTAACGGCAATCGGAAACGATCGTACGAGGGACAACCGTGAAGAGTGCTGCCAACAGGAATTATCCGCGAACGGTTTCCTTCGTACGATCGATCGCGTGGATGGAACGCTGTCGAACGTTGCTCTTGTAATATCACTGTAAAAACTCGAACAACGATGATCCACGGCAATCTGCTGCACGATCGACAGATCTAGATCGTTTTTCTGGCTGACACGCGTCAACGTGCGCCAAGTCCACGTTCACTCACGTTTACCTACGTGCTCGAATACGATCGAGATAACGAGCAAATCCATGACAAATTGTTCGTTTTTGTGTACACAGTTCTATCGCGAATTTTCCTGTTGACTTTCGGTATTAAATCGTGAAACGTTTTTAAACACTAATATTTGTATAACTTATGTCGGATATCTAACGACGAACATTATCATTTTATAGCGTTAGAGTTCTCACAAGTAATTCCTATTTCAATATAAATGTAAAATTATAGAAATCAGAGTGCAATTAATGGAGATCGTAATTCGAAGACGTAGCGTGTGTGCGCCTGGTGCATTTCTACGTTTAAAGGTTAAAGAAAGACAAGACGAAAGGTACGCGTATCTCAAAGCTCAAACAGCGGCTCGCGCGGAGGACCGATTACGAATTTGCTTCTCCGGCGAGCTGGCGTCATTATACATACATAAATACATGCATACATACACGTATAGATATATACGCATGTACATATATGCGTGTATGTACGTATATACTTATATATAGATAAATATAAATATATACATTTATACAATTCTTTATACACACTGTACCCTCCTAAATAATATTACTTAACAATGTTCTATACATTTGTACGAAAGTATAACTATCTATGATGATGATGATGATCGTTCTTCGTTCTCCAGTCTCAAAGTGTCGCGAGGATCGATTCCGATCCGCTAGCGAAAAGGAAGCGCTCCGATTTCCCTCTCCGCGATAATCTCTACGCACACGAAAGTCAATTAATTTGATACTTTTTGCTGAGCCATACAACACGCGACGAAACACCGAACTACATATAATAGCGAAAAGTGTTGAGCCCCGAACGCGGAGACTCGGCTACGCTTTGAGACTTCGGAACTTGGAGCCGTTTAGATGTAATAGAGAGTGAAAAAACGCTATTATTTGGTCGCACAAATACTGCGCATACTGTCTGTATTTATACTCGGACGAGGACGACGACGAGTCGAACTTCTGTCTTCCTTGCATCAGCGATAAAAGCTCGTGAATTCTTTTTGTACGCGCTCGTTTTATAATTTAGTTTCTCTATGCGAGGGGTAGCTCGCGCGATCGCGACGGTGATTTTTGCTCGCGAACACAAAAAGGAACAAAAAAATAAAAGGTGGAAACAACTATTAGTAATATATAGAGACGGGATCTCTGTCGATCGAATAGATAGAGTAAAGTAGTGCTTCCATGGCAACTCGATCGTGATACATGTGGCCATATTATTAACCACTGTTCCAGAGATAAATGTTTCTTCTCTTTTTTTACGTTGCGATAAATAAAGTTGATACGCACGATCCCTCGTCCTGTGAGAATTTTCTTTCATGTATACGAAGCGCGATGGCGCCAACGAACAAGCAAAATCGCTAAAAATTACTACGAAATATAGAAACTGTCCTGTACTTCTTTATATTTTTTATTCCCAATAAAATCCTCAAGCCCTACATTCGGCTGCCACTGCTTCTTACACGGTCGGGTAGCCACCATATCGAACAAAAAAAATTCCTAATTTTTCTTTTCGATAACGAATGTTTTCCATGAAATGCCAAGTCGTTAAGTTTCCATTTTGCGTCGAGAGCCAATCACTCGTAAATCGGTACTTACGCACAATCGAATCGGTTGTTTCAAGCTAACGATTCTAGCAATTAATCGAGCCTAGTATTTATCGAAAATATCCATTTCACGCTCGTAGCGATAGAGCGTACTGAAAGTATCGAGTGTTACGAACGGTACGTTTATATAATACATGTAACTCTAACTTAAGGATACATTAATTATGGTGAATACATAGGATGCATGTAATTATTAACGAGACGGCGCGTTCGGTGTTGGTAAAATCGGTCCACGTTCGTTCGACGATCGACCCCGTTCTTTTTACCAACGCTACGAACCTTATACATATTATATATATAAATATATATACATAAATGCATGATATTTATGCACAGAATGACCAATTTTCGTCTGGTGCCAATAGTCTTCGAGCGACTGCCCGCGTGATGCGGCAGCGTCCTCCGACTTAGAAATTAATTGAACGGAAGCTGAGGTGGATTAAAATTGATCATGCTGTGAATAGCAAGAAAAATGTGGCGCTCAGTACACGAATATACTCAACACATGCTCGTGATGGATTTCCCTGAAACGTTTCTTTTTTGTGTTTATTCCTTCTTTCTTTTTTTTTTCAATTTTGACGACCACAATTGTTCTCAGCATAATCCGTTATCGTTTGCCGCGTTTAATAACATATGTGATACATAAAGAAACGAGCGAGCCGAGGTATCTCGGTAGTCCCGACTGTATGGAAGTAGGCTAGTTTTGACAGTACGTGCTAGTATAAAGTGTCCTTTTATATGAATAAACGATTTTGTATGTCAAACATAAATATCTACTTTCATCCTTCCCATTTTTCCCCGGTAAGTTTTCTATTAGCTAAGTAAGCTTTCTATTTCGTGGAAAATAATTAAATACTAATTTATGAAAATATTATTAAATATTTATGACGTAATTACCTCTCCCGTAATTTATTATCGTCTTAATCGAGTTCCAAAAATTCTTTTCGCCTTAAGTCATCATTAGACTCTATATTCTTTGACACTGATTTAAATATTAGTATCTGCGAAGATTCAGTACACCCATTTAGCATTACCAACTTGTGGTACCTTGAAATATTTAAAAGTATTCTGAACAAATAATACTCGTACGAATAAAATTATCTTATCATTTATTAATATTATTGAAAATATTTTTCCAAGAATATTTTGTATCTGTACTTTCTAAAAAAATAATTCGAAAAGTTTGTAAAATACATGGTAACTATATGTGTCGATAATGCAGATTTCTCACTTTATAAACCGTAAGTATTTTATTCTAATTTATATTATTGACATGTGCGAATACTTAAAATGTTTAAGATATGAAGAAAGTGTCTAAATAAATTGTAATAAAAAAAATATTTTTGTATGATTTCGATTCATAGGGAATTTATTTACTGCACATGATTTCAAACATAAAGTAACTAGTGGCGGGAATAGATGTGACGCTTAACGTTTTATCGCTGCGTGATGTTTCTATCGATAATAAACTATGATTTACGATGTATCATTAATCAAAGTATATATATGTATATGTGTTTTTTGTCCGTGTGATTTTGTGCCACGTATTATTTAATAATTCATTGTTATATAAAGGTGTTAATAAATTATCGAACTATATTATTGCGCATTAAATGAGGTTATTCCGGTTGTAACGTATTAACTTGAAATAAAAAGAATAAATGCTTAAGAATTACATACATTATTTTAAATTGCCTTCATAATGGATATTTTGGCGACGCAAGTATTGGAAGACGATGATCTTTCATCAACACCACCAATATTGTACTCTCTGAACCAGGTAAAGAAATCAGTACTGCAGGTACAAAACAAAACATTTTCTGTGGTTTTTTTTGTACTTTCCTGACTTATTCACTATATGAATGATGAAAGATTAGATTTTTTATTGCATTATTTCTTTTATTAAAATATTTTAGGTCGGCGTATTAAATGTTGGTTCCAATACATATCCAATTAAGGAAGGGATTAATAAAATTGGTAGACATGCAGAATGTGACATTGTACTGAACGAACAGGTAAGCTTTTAAAAATATTCACCAATCGATACATGAAAAATACTGCTTTAATTTTTGAAGTGGAATAATAAAGGATGTACATGACAACTTTGTGAAGAATGTTTAGATAAAATTGGTCAAATTCTTAATATTACATGTATCAGCATAAAACATTATTACAATTCTTCTTTTAATGCATCAAATGTAGTATCTACTTTGTTTTCATTGAAATTGAGAGAATTCCAGAAATGTTTATGACCAAAATTGATAGTGCTGTCCATACGAATATTTTCTGGTCCACCAATGTGTAAATAATGTAAGGCCTTTTCGTTTGGATTTAATCTTGGCCATTGTGCATCATTGACATTTGGAACTCTACATTAATTTTTAAAAAAAAAAAGATATAAAAACATAACTTGATTTTCTTAAGTATGTGATATAAATTACTTTACTTACCCATGAGTTGCAAATGATACCCATAAGTCAATTAATACTTGTTGTATTTTACGATCATCTAGTGTTGTTGTAGGATCAAAGTAAGGTGTGTCTACTACATGGTATGCATCATCTCCATGACTTACACCTTTATAAAATATATATTACTTAAAATTGTATTCTCTTCAATTTATTGATTTCTGTATTCAAATAACCTACCATAGTTAGTGGTAGTCCCAGACAAAGCATCGCTAAGACTATGTGCACCTCTAAAGGTATAATAGTAATACCAAACAGGTTCCTTATTAACTTTGGCCACCATTCTAGCAGCTTTTTCACTGTCAACAACAAAGAATCGGTCACTGGCTACTTGTATTAAAGGTTTTGTTGTTGTTTCATCTATCTTCTTTGATCCAAAGTATTCCTTCCTAATCAGTTTGGCAACTTCAACATGTTTCTCTATGGGTACAGTGTAATTATAATCAAGGAAAGAAGGTGCAATAATATCCCAGTTATTGTCCAATGTTTTCAAAGCTTCTGGTATAGCAATAAATTCTGTAAAATGCAAAATTTTATAAGAAATAGTTCACCTATTATGATTTAAAGTTTTCTGTCATTATGTACTTCTTACCAGCAACTGGATACAATCCCTCTTCACTGGTTACTCCAGTGATCCAAGGAACATCTTGAACATCCCCACTACTTACTATTTCAGCAGGTGTACGGTCAATGAATGGTTCATCCCCATATTTCTCAGGAACTGGACCAAATGGCGTGAATGGATTATAATAGAATCGCTACGATAAAATTATCATTTTGAAACAGACACCAATGGGAATCATCACTGTTTTAATACATCTATATCAGGACTAAATAATTACCATGAATTGACCAAGAGATTCAACCAAAGTTCTGCCTGGACGATATTTGAGACAACGTACCATCTCTCTTACATTATTTGTAGGGCAGCCCATGAGGGCTCCTAATTGTTTAGCTTTTTGACTAGAATTTTCAGTCTGTGTCCAACAATCAAAAGCAGTACCACTAATTGAGATACCACCTGCATCATTTAAAAACATTAACAAATTGAGAAATTAAAATTCTGCATAATCATATATACCAAAAATACCTTGGAAGAGACCAGCACTCATAGGAGATAAATAATGATAATGAACACTTGCACCTCCAGCGCTTAAACCGACCAAAGTCACTCGGTTTGGATCACCTCCAAACCATTCAATATTTTCTGAGATCCATCGCAAAGCCATACTTTGGTCTTTCAACCCCATGTTACCAGGAACCACTTCATCTTCAGTACTGAGGAACCCTTGAATGAAAAATCTCGTATTTTATATCATTTACTGCAGGAACACAAAAGCTTGATCTTAAATATTACTCTTATATACCTAACATTCCAAGACGATAGTTGATTGTAACAAATATGACGTCACGATCCATGAGGTATTTAGCGCCCATATACATTCCGCTACCATATTGGAAAGCTCCTCCATGAATCCAGAAGAGTACTGGCAGTGATTTGGTCTGCCTTTCTTTTGGAACATATATGTTTAAGTACAGGCAATCTTCAGAACCTTCGACTCTATCGTTAGGGTCCTCAGGTATTTGGGCATATTGCAAGCAAGGAGAACCAAATTTGGTTGCTGGAAGTTCACCCATCCATGGTGGCAGTCGTTGAGGAGGCTAAAAAGACATAAATATCTAAATACTTTATAAAATTATTCTATGCTTCATGATTGTCATGATCTTGAAGAATAGGATTCTCTACCTTGAACCGAAGTTTCCCAATTGGAGGTAGGGCGTAAGGGATTCCTTCATAGGCTTCATACTGTCTGCCATTAGCTGACACTTTATAGTACCCTCGGATAGCACCCTGAGGAGTCTTAACCCTCGGCGACTCTTCCAGCGCCCATGTCAATGTTAGCAGCCCAGAGAGAAGCAGCAGAAGTAGCAGTCTCGTCATCTTCAGCGAAATGAAGACGTTGCGATCGATCCCGTTTATTTATTGCACTCTTTGCGATAACTGTATGTGTTAAATTTGAACCTCGATAAAAAATATATTGATATGGAATTTATATGTACAACAACACGGCCACGAATATTAATCAGGTGATTAGACTCACTCTGTATCTCTTGTCGCCGAGATGGGTCATGTCTTGTTATACTAAAGAATACAAGCTTCTATGCAACTACTATATTAATAGGTGCATGGATGTAGATTTGCACACCCTTTTGTCAACAGAAGTGATAAGATAAATTCGAGATCCATATTGGACTCGTTTTGTTTAAAGAGTTTTAAACGTGGTAATCCGTGTACTTGAATAGATCACTGTTAGTCTATGAGAGTGTAATTAACCCTCGTATTTGAAGTTGATAGAGTTAGTGATACCTGAGGTGAAAGACACTGCATCATATTGAAACTTCATTGTAAAAAATTTGGAAAATTCTAAATGTTTAGATTAAGTAATTATAAAGTCCTACATTTGTTAAATCTCTGTATTCTACGACGATAAAGATCCGTCACTGTGGTAGTAACTACATAAAAACCAATAAGATATTTCGAAAGAAGTGATATGTTCTTAGCACAAAAAATGATTTATATTTGTCTCAATGAGAACTGACTTAATCTGATTTATCTGTCTCCTGTTTAGTGCAGTCAAATTTCTTGATGATAAAAATTCCTTGCGCAAACAAAACATCTTGCACTTGAAAATACAGTGATGCAGCATTAGAAAATTCGTGAAAAACGATATAAATATATGTTGATATAATTACCAACCGCACTTTAAATATCATTCTTCAAATAAATATGATAAGAAAAAGACGTCAGGGTGACAACTCAGATGTGTATCTTAATTCGTTGCATACAAGAGGCACACGTGTTTTAATAACCGTTTAATTATACAAATTAGAGTTTACGTCCAGTCGTCATCTTTTATCCGCAAAAATTTTGAAGATTATTATAAGCAAACTGATCAGTCAACTTTCCACTCGATAGCAAACCGAAAGATATCTGCAAAAGGCAAACAAGACGGAACGAACGTATAAATATAGGATGATAATTAAATCATGAAAATATCAATTTAATTTGCAGACGGTATCGAAGAAACACGCAGAAATCGAGGCTAACGGCCACGAGACATCGGCATGGATTTGCGACCTGAATTCTTCCAACAAGACGAAACTGAACAATGTAATGGAAATTTTATATCAATTAGATTTCTCTTAAACGCATTCAATAGCTCAATGATCGTTAACCTACGATCCAATCTTATCTTTCCAATCTTATCATATCGCTACCTTTGAAACGTTGTATCTGATCGTATATGCTTCTCAGAATGTTGTGTCATTATTTTCACTTTGTTAAACGTCGTTATTCTGCAAAACTTGTCTGATGAATACAGTTTTTCGAGAGCTAATCATCCATTAGAACAGTGTCTATAATTGTAACACCTATTCTGCTTTGTAGTCAGTTTTACGGCCAGGCCGATGTTACGAGCTCAAAGATGGAGGTGTTCTCGAATTTGGAACGACGCGTGCGGTCTTCAGACTCTGTTCATCACTAGACGACTCCATGATACCAGAAACTCCGTTGCCACCTCGGCAAAATAATCAACAGCTCATTCCAGGAACACCTGATTCCTCGGTTGAGTTGGTAATTATGGTCTTTGAGATTACAATTGTACTCTTAGTAGAAACCGATGTTGTATCGAGTATGTTTTACGCAGAGCACATCGTCTCTGGGAGACAATGTGTCCATGATTCCGGGAACCCAAGGCGACAATCAAGAATCAATGTTTCGACGTCCGTCTGTGCCTCAGAGAAGCTCCACGAGCAAGAAGAAGAGTTTTGTGCATGACTCCTTCGTTGATGACAGCACTGACAATTCTAGGAGTTTTACCGTAGGAAACAAGGAAAACGTAGGTAGACAGACAACCAGCATTCACGATATGGAGACCCAGAAGACATTCGAATCGCTAGATGAAACGGGTGACGATATTTACGATGTTGAGACTCAAAAGATTTGTCTGAGTAACATCAAAAACCCCGCGGAACTGCCGCAAGACGAGACAAGTGATATTCATGACATGGAAACGCAACACGAGGACACCGAAGATAACACATTCGGTACTAATGAGACGAAGGTGCAGAGCGATGTAGACATTCACGACGCGAAGACGCCGAAAAGATCTGGTACTCGGAGTGTTACATGGGATATCGACGATAGTGCTCGAAATAATCTCGCGGCAAGTCCAACAGCGGAGAAAAGTCCCGAAACAGTGATACCAAAGACAGAAGTTACAGAAGATACGTTCTCTTCAGACAGTCATAACGAAGATAAAATTAAGGAAGATGATACGATACGCACTGAATATTCGAAGGACTTGCAAAAGACTTCCGAAGAGTACCTGCAGTTGTCGCTCAACACGAACTTCGAGGAGGAGGATTGCTCGGAACTTGACATAAGCCGCAATTTACTTGGATCACAGAATCTGTTAGATCATCTTATGGAAGAGAACAGACCAGATCAGACGAAATCGAAAGTACCGACACCTGAGAAATCTACAAGTGAGAACGACATCGAGGAGAAGAGTACCGACGATGAAAATATATTTGATGCTGTGACTCAGGTTAAGATCCACGACGAAAATGCTTACAAAGGCGTGTCTCAAAACGTTAATGACGTGTTTAAGGTTTCTGCGGATGACTCTGATGAAACTAATCAAGGCGTATTTCAAAGTTACTCGTATGTCAGAAGCAAAGACACCGAGAAGTCCTCGCAAGATCAATCTGTTAGCGACGATTCGGATACCGACGAAGAGGGACAGTTCTTGAAAATAGCCTTAAGAGAAAGGCAGAAAGTTAAATCTCCCTTTGAAAGACCACAAAACGGCGATAGCGAAGCAAAAACTAATCGCAGTTCGAGCAAAGAATCGGAAGATATGTTTGATATGCTTACTCAGCATACAAATCCGGCGAACAAAAAATCGTTGATGAAAAAGAATAATGACGATGATAAATGCGAGGTGGACTTTGACGCGCCTACGCAAGTAATAGTTCAAGAAAAATCGAGAACAGATGAGGAACCCAAAGACATCGAATTAATGGAAACACAAATTCTGCCAAAAACCGAATTTCCTGTGAAAGAAGTTCCTTCCACTAGTGTAACAGAGCACAAAAAAGTTGCAATCGATCAGGATGTCACTGAAATGGAGGACGATGTAGCCACTCAAATAATCACACCACCAAAAGAGATTTCAAATGAATCTCCGACTCAATTGATTGAAAATATTATAGAAGAGTGCAGCGTTGAAGATATTGACTATGAAACGGCACCTACACAGTTAATAGTCGATACCTCGGAAGAGAAATCGAACAAAAAAAAAGTCCCGAAAAAGTCCAAAGTTCCTAATGTATCCAGCTTGGTAAATGATAGCTTGGAAAGAAATTTGAACGCGATGTTTGGCGATGTAACCGACGATTCTCTCGAAGATCAACAGCAGATATCGACTCAAGTTCTTAGAAACGTGTTGCAGTTATCTGAGTGCGAAGATGAACCACAAAACACGAAACCTACATCTAATGTAGATAGCGATTCCGCAACGAAGGACAAAGTAAAAAAATCCACCAGAAAGTCACGAAGAAAATCTCAAGCAGCAGTAAGTGGCTCGAGTTCAGCGGTCAACAAGAAAACCCGTGTATCCGCTGTAAAGGATGTAAATACTGATAGCGATTCCCAAAATACAGAAAATTATTTCTCCGTTCTTACTTCAAGGCGGAAACGTAATGTTCTAATAGATTCTCAAGACCTTGCCGAAGCAAGTGAACACAAATCTGATGACGAAGAGAAAAATGAACACAAATCTGATGACGAAGAGAAGAATGAACACAAATCTAATGACGAAGAGAAAAATGAACACAAATCTAATGATGAAGAGAAAAATGAACAAACTGCTGAATCAGAAACTATTAATATTGTGGAGGATAAAAGCAGCGTTTGCGATAATCCAAGATCCAAGTCTGAAACACCAACGCCAATGGCAGCGGAAAAGAAGAAATACGTAGAACCAAAGGTTGTTCTGGAACAAATAACGATTCCCATTGAAAAACCAAAAGTTCCAGAAGAAATGGCGGTCTCATGCGAGAAACCAATAGAAAGTTCAAAAGAAACAGAGTTGCCAAACGAAGAACCCAAAGTTGTTCCAGAAGAAGTAGCGATCCCATGCGAGAAACCAAAAGACAGTTCAGAAGAAACGGCGGTGTCAAACGAAGAACCCAAAGTTGCTTCAGAAGAAATGGCGATCCCATGCGAGAAACCAAAAGATAGTTCAGAAGAAACAGCGGTGTCAAACGAAGAACCCAAAGTTGCTTCAGAAGAAATGGCGATCCCATGCGAGAAACCAAAAGATAGTTCAGAAGAAACAGCGGTGTCAAACGAAGAACCCAAAGTTGTTCCAGAAGAAATGGCGATCCCATGCGAGAAACCAAAAGATAGTTCAGAAGAAACAGCGGTGTCAAACGAAGAACCCAAAGTTGTTCCAGAAGGAAAAGCGGCCGTAGAAGATTTATCGAACAAACCTTCCACAGAGATAAACGAGCCCATACCTAGCACATCGAATGATCTTGAAGACAAACAAAATCATTCGATGTTAGATGACGATGACGAGGACATTCTGGCCGGTTTACCTGAAGTTAGAATTTCGGGTACATTATGGAATCCACCAAGTCCATCATTGTCATCAAAATCGGAAGATATTGAGTCGACAAAGAGTAAGACTGCTGCTTCAAAAAAGAAAGGATCGACACGAAAGTCGACTCGCAAAAGAAGAGTTACTCGTAAAGTCGCTGAAAACATTGAAACTTATCTGTCCATCAACAAACCGGATCCGAATCGTTCGAAAAGTTTGTCGGATGCGGCACCTGCCGATATCGATACCGATGCGTTATCTACGGAAATTAGCGAGAAAGTAAATGAAAATCCGAAACGATCTCTGAGAAACGCGACAACCGGCAGTTCGCAATCATCCAAGGAAAGCGATTCTCTTGACGGCAAATCGACCCCTTCCGTCGATAACGTGCAAGAGCAGGCAAGACGAAGTCCTTTCGTTCAGAGCAACGGAAGAACTCGTAATTCCAGCAAAAAGGATGTTGATCGTTCGTCTATTTTTCAGGTTAGAACAGAAGCTCCGGCTGAAAATATTGAACCTGCGAAATCAAACGTAAACGCGTCTCGCACTGGAAAGAGGTCGCTTAGCACGACGGATGGAGTTGAAGATAACGCCGTTAAGAAACCTCGAGAAGAAGAAGAAAGCACGCTTAAAACTACCAGAAGTAAGAGGAGTAACTCTAAGAGCGGCAAACGGTATACTGCAAATATTATGAACCCCCTCACGCTGAAAAATTCACCGATTAATATAAAAGATCCGGATAGAACAAAATTACCTCTGGATGAGTCGAATTTAATAAATAAACAGGCGGTAATAAACATCATTAGAATATCGCCATATGATAGTGCATCGTCACTGTCTCCGAGTAGCCCAGTAGAGTTTATAGCTAAAGGCGTATCGAAAGAAGCTAAGCTTGCTGCACCTAAGGCGATACTCGGACAAAGTAGAGTATCGCCTCTTCCGAAAGTAGAACCGCGACAATCCAGAAGCCGAAAGGCAGCCAGCAAGTTCACAGTTATAGAAGAGGATGCTAGTCCTCGAGGAGCCGAATCGCAAGAGGTAGAGGAGATCATGAGCGGTTCGCTCATAGAAGAAAATATTAATACGGGTATAGATACAAGGACACCTGTTGATACGAACGAAGATGTCGACACGAACAAAAAGGGTGCTAAAACCAGGAATTCAAGAAAACGCACACGCACGAACACCCCTTCTAGTAGAGATGCCAGTGTCAGCAGTATTTCCTCTGATGTATGTGAAGCCAACGAAACCCATTTCGAAGTACCTGCCTCGAGAAGTAAACGAGCTAAAATTTCGAAGAATATTTCAAATGTTCCTGATATTACTGTAAATGAAGAACCTGTTGCGAAAGCAAGAAACAGTAGACAGTCAACGAGAGCGAAACAAGCCCAGCCACAGGTAATTCCTGAGTCTTCAGAAGAAGAACATTTGGAAAATAGTGCCGATCAAAGTAACTTGGACACTACTGTAAATACGACTAAATCTAGAAGAGGACAAAGAACGAAAGCGGGAAAAGCTGCAGCTAACAAAACGGAAGATAAAAGTATTATAGACAATAGTGTTTCTTCGGAAATTAATTCCAGCATCGATAATGCATCGATAAATTCAACTCTTAGTAGAGTAAGAAAAAGTGTGTCTTCAGCTGCATCGCCGCTTAAAACAAAACACAAAATTCTAATGACCGGTTTAGCAAATAGTGATTACAAACAGTTATTAAAAAAGCTAGGTAAATATTTATTTGTACAAAACTCGAAGTTCAATTCTATTCATTAATGTCTTTATTTGTAGGTGCATCTTCAGTGGAAAATCCAAACAACTGTACCGTATTGGTTACGGACCAAGTGCGAAGGACCGTCAAATTCTTATGTGCTTTAGCGCAGTCTATACCGATAGTTTCAGTCGATTGGTTGGTTGAAAGCGACAAAGTTGGGCATTTTGTAGAGCTGGAGAATTATATATTAAAAGACCCTGCTGCAGAAGCGAAGTTCGGTTTCAGATTGAGGGGTAGTTTGGAAAAGGCCAAGGAACATAAGCTGCTTGAGGGTTACACTATCTTGTTAACACCGAAGGTGAAACCACCTGTACCAGAATTAAAAAGTAAGTTTCTATCGTCAAAATGTTCTTGACGTTTTTATGATAAAGATTTATTGTTACAGCTATAATTACTTCATGCGGTGGTAAAGCTTTGGTGAAACCACCGCAGTCATGGCCTGAAAAAGCGTTAATTATTTCTTGCGAGGAAGATTTAATGAACGCAAAGAAACTTCTTGCAAAAGCGCCGAAAAACGTTACTGTTCAGAAAACAGAATTTATATTAACCGGCATTTTGAAGCAGGAATTGGATTTTACTGAACATAAATTAATATGATTTTTTATAAATCTCGTACATAAATCATAAATATCCTACTAAAGAGAAGTAAGGTAAATATATACGCAAATGTTTGTATATATTTCTTGAATATTTTTACATAAATGTAAAAAAAGAAGTAATAAACGTAATTAACTTTATACAGGTTCTTTTATATATTCGACATCCAACTGTACACGAAGTGTTTCTTTTAAAATAGCTGTACAATTTGAAAACAAATTTTATGTGCAAAAAATAAAAATTTTTTATTCGAAATTGGTATATAGTTTGTAGCAGATGTGGTTGAAGAGACCAGTGCATTTTGGCACATTGCCAAAACTTTGTACTCAACACAACAAACATACTCTGAATAAAATAAATTGATATTTTTTGTACTAATTATAAACTTTATTATTCATCAGGATTAAGTACATAATTAATTAAACTTAATACTTTCAACTTTTAAATAAACTTAAAAGAAACCTCGTTAAATTAAACAAAAATTAACGTATTTTGAGAAACAAATGCATTCTTCTTGCAATACTCATACTAAATGAAGTATTAGCCTCGTTAAATAAACTTTTAATGATTAAGTTGAGCAATGTTTTTATATCAATGAAATATTTTTAACTATATGCTCAATATCTACAAGGTTTTTTACATATTTTAAGTCCAATTTGAATATTAGCATATATATCCTAACATCATGAAACTACAGGCTCACTCAGGTAACTCTGTACGAAGAGTAGTCCTACCTAAATATGTAGTATTTATTTATACTATGAATTGTGATACGACTAAATGATGATTACAAGATGCAACAAACATTTATCCCAAGTTCTAATCTTATTCTAAGTGATAATCTATGTTCAGTGTGTAAATGCATTACTGAAGATAAAAGATAAAAAACTTTATGTAATATGTTCCAGTATCTTCAAGAAGAAATTGTAGTTGTCAGAGTTGATAAATATTCTTCCCGGAAGTATGGACAGGAAAACCCAAGGTCCTGAAACAATGTACACAATATGATGAAATGAAAAAAATTCTGATATCATTTTTCTATTCAAAAAAAAATTCTAATTATAGACTTTAGAATAGAAAACATCTGTTCAAATATTCCGTTTTATTGTTGCCTACATTTATCGGAATATACACAAGAATTGAAAGCAACAAGTGTTTTGAGCAAGAAATGAGTCATCTGTAAAATGGTGGCGCAACGATAAAAAAAAACAATAACAATTGTACGCAATTTCTGTAACGGTACAGAATAACAATACAGAAATAGAAACAATTAGAAGACGGAAATAGAAGATGATCGATTAATGAGCAATTAAAGATACATATTCAAAAATGTAATAGCAGGCACATTAAAGATGTAAACGCGCATAAACCCGGCCAAGGTTGCGAGCCATTCCGGCTGCGTTCGAATCAATAACGTAATACAAGTAAAATAAACGTCGGAACTACGTTGTTCCATATCAAATATTCTTTACTTACAATTTATGCTTTAGCTTTCCCATTGTGTCGTTTATTGTGCTCGGAATTCATCAATTTTGTCAAGATCTTTCTAGAATGGCCGCAAGGATCGAAATGATTGGTGTGCGTAAGAGCTTCCCGTTTACTTCGTTGTTTACCACTGTGGCCGGTGAAAATATGTTTGTCGTAATCGTAGTTAAAATGCTCGTATTCGTCAACGTAGTAATCAGACATTGCTTCCGTGTCCTTAAGATTATTCATGAAGCAGCTGTATATATACACTGTCGACAAATTCGTCTCTCTTTTAGCGCTTTTGTTTCGATACTGTCCGAGTGCACCCGGCTGCACCTTCTTATATACGCCGCTCGAAAAACATTGCGCGTGCGTAGTACACAGTAATGTCACTAGTATTTTGAACACCTGATGTAAAACTTTTGTATTGTGTCGTATAATTGTTTGTTAAATAGGCGAATAAGATGAATCATTTTTCATTTGACTTTTCCAAAATAAACGCAATTTTTTTTTATTCTTGTCAGAGACGAAAATACTCAATGAAATTTCGATGAAAACGTACTACCGAGAATGTACTGGAACTGAAAATTTTCTAGAACGTCGTTCGAACGTTTTCGAAATTTAATCATATCAGCAGTAGGCACAGAAAAGTATGTAATTTATACGTTTGACAAAGGTGTTACCACGATTCTTTATGAAATATTTAGGCATTTCAGATATCAGTATGTGTCATCGCACATGTACATATTATGCAACACAACGTGAATAATTAAGATAACCTAACGTAAGTTTGTCAAATATTTACGTGCATATTTAAACGTATTGTTTATGCCGCATATAGACAGCCCTGATAGCACGATATTTTCATTTAGTAACTGCGTATATACGTTGAATAGGTTATCTCTAACTTTAAATAACTTCGTTGAAGTACATCCAATAGTTTTTTTTTTAATTACGAAGTTTTACAAACAGTATTATCGAAAAATATATTTTTCCATGACAAATAACCATCGAATTTATGTATTTTTAGGACACAACATTGTTCGTGTGTTTGTCAACAAAGTGCTACATTTACTACGCACGCGCAATCGCATCTCGAGGCAATGACTTCTAGAAGGCTCTTTACTGTTCGTCAGCAAAACGTTGGCGCATATTTTGTATCTATCGTTTGATTACGTGCAACATTGCACGCAAATCAACGCGCCAAAATACTAACATTGACCGTGGCAGAGCACTTGACACCAAACGTGTCAACTGATATCGCTCAATATAAATTTAATGCGAAGTAAACATCGAAACACGACCGAAGATGTACATAGCTAAGCTGATGAAATCCAGGTTAACCAGATTCGTATCTTTCGAATTGCACGTGTTTGTATCCAAGTACCGACATGCTCCAATTATTAATTGTCAGATGGCAATCAAGCTTCCCACGTAAAAATAAATCTAACGATACGTGTATGGCGATCGTTACTTTATTTACGCCGTGAATTTGAATCACGACATGATCGTATTACGTGTTGCACCTTGTGTCATCGATGAGCAGTCTGTGTTATAACTCTTTAATTTGTGCAATAAGACAGGAAATCATAATCCTCAGAAACAATGCATTCGGTAAATCGAAAACATAATACTCATGTTGCATTTACATTTTCAGGGAACTGTACCTGCCATCTTATGATTGTAAGAAGAACTAGTTTCCTGCAAAAGTTTACGCACCAAGTCAGAAGCAAAAATAAGTTTCAAGGAATATGTTATCTTTTGCAAAGGTTATAAGGAAACTTGGGAATACCGTCATGTTTCGATTCTGGCTAAATTTTGTATACAAGCTCCTTTTTTTCGAAAGATTTGTGAGGACGGTTTTTGACGACTCGAATTATGGAGAGATGCAGTATAGTGTGCAACCTGTTCTGAACACGTAATCTTCATCTTTGGATACATGGAATATATTGCAAGCAGTATTAAATTAATATTAATAAATATATAATGAATAGATAACATATTAATCAATAAAATTGATATTATATTGAATTTTAGGGAAATGGAACAAGTAGCGCCATCTCTCCGGCGAACATGGTGAACTACACACTTTTGAAACTGCAGTTTCATTAGTTCCTCGCGCTGCCATCAGAGGGCGTCTCATGTGCGCCCCCTAGCGGCAGAAACAAGAACTAATTAAAGTAGAGTTTCAAAAGTGTGTAGTTCACCCTGTTCGCCGGAGAGATGGCGCCACTTGTCTGATTTTTAAAAAAATTCAATTAAAGTTGATTTTATTAATTAATATGCTATATATTTGTGCTATATGTTAATATATATTCATTAATATTGATTTTACGCTGTTTTGTAATGTATTCCATGGGTCCGAAAATGTAGATTATGTGTTTAGAACAATTCATATACCGAGAGGCGACGTCACATCTTCTGGCGCTAGGTGGAATATTCCTTGTGCTCGAAGTTTGTAATTTTAAACTGTTCAGATTAATTTTGTAAGTGTTTCTTTATTGCATTTGTACAACATAATTGCTTCGTTCATACAACAATTTTATGATGGCATTAAAGTGTTTTTTTAAGGTACTGGATTGGTTTATACTAATTAAAATCAAGGATAGTAACAGTCTTTCTAATAATACTTTCATCATTCTTTACTAGATGGCACTGACAAATGTAGCTAGATGGCTGGATGGTAAATGTAGTGGTTCTGGATTATTTTAAACAAGAAAGCTACGTAATTTAAAATCAAAATAAGCTATAATCGATTTTAAACACCATGAAATAAAAAAGGAACGATCATGACGATAGGAAGAGGTTTTCAAACTGGAATCATTTCTTTCACCGTTATCTGCGACAACATGAATTTCCTGCATCCAGAATGTTCACAAAAGTATTTCTAATCGATAACGGTCAAGTGTGTTCGTTCGATCGATAACACATTACGTTCATAAAACGTAATCTGCGTAACGAAGTAGATGAAAATCCAGTTAGAACACGAAAGAAACTACCAATATAATGAGATAATACGTGCAAAGTTTTTATTGATCTCCATATTCGCACAATAATTTAATGCAGAACGAACGTTTAAAACACACGAACGTCAAATATTAAAAATTGATCGAAGAGCGATGTGACATCCGCTGTTATCGTAACAACTAGATATAATGGAAGATGAGTAGCTAAAATCGATAATTCACGAGATAAACATTCAATCGAGTCCATAAACGTCTCCGCCCTTGCGAAAGTCCGCGTTCGCGTACACCGTCGTGTCATTGCCGACGAAAATCACGCACGCTGTACTACCGCGAACTCTGTACCGCGAAGTTTTATGACCGATCCTCTTCAAACCATCGATCACCTGTTTCAGCACGCCATATTCGTACGCCACCTCGGCGGGGTACAGCTGATGATGTATTCTTGGAGCGTCCACCGCTTCCTTCACCGTTTGTCCCATCCATATTATCTTGGCCGCTATCTGAAAATGTGCATCGATGAGACATCTCCAAGAGGTGATTACCCTCTGGAGAGATAAGGAATACTAACTTGAGAAACCGTCGTGGTAATCTTGGTGCCACCCGAGGCACCGATAACCATTTTCACGTCGTCGTTCGAGTCGACGAAGATGGACGGCACCATCGACGACAAAGGTCGTTTTCCAGGGGCTATGTAATTGTTCGGACTTGGAGGAATACCGAAATAACTCACTGTTGACGGTATACCGAAATCGTTCATCGCGTTGTTTAATAATATACCGGTGCTCTCGCTGACTACTCCGCTTCCGAAACTGAAAAAGAAAGAATGTATCGTCTCTTTTCTTCAGCTTAATCTTATTTAACTGATATGCTGATTGTATTTGGAACGTACTAGAAATTAATCGTGCTGGTAGCAGATACTGCGTCTCCGTTCGGTGCCAATACCGAAACATGCGCAGTTCCCTGATCTTTCGCGCTACTTAACGTAACAGACCCATAATGAGCTGGATCGTTCCACGTTTTATGATCGTCAATCTTCATTCTTGTTTCGCGAGCGTAGCTCCTCGACGTTAAGTTCTTCGTCAGCTTAAACAAAAGAATGTTTCATGAATGTTAAACAAACCATTCAATGTCAAATTCACTGTTCGGGTAATTACGTTCGAGATACGTCGATACAATGTTATTATAAAATATTAACGCGTTAATTGACGGCAATAGGTATCTAACATGACCCGTAACAGTCAACGTTCATAAATTTTCCTTCGATCTCTGTGAAAGTAAAAATTGTTTACTAACTCCTTCCATGTCCACAAAATCTTTATCGGCCATATCGTTCCTCAGCGCGTAAGCGTACTTGAAGGTTTCTATCATTCGATGGTACGTGAGAGTGGTTTGGTTGTAGTTGGCTATATCGTCGGGTTTAAAATTTAATTCGTCGAAGATATTTAAAATGTACGAAAAGAGAGCTCCGCTAGCAGGCATGCCAACGGTGAAGACCTTCATTCCGTTAGAGAGATTAGTTTGAAGGGGCTCGTTCCAGGTAGTCCTGAAATAAAATAAAATATGCAACGAGTCATTTTTAACAAATGTTACCGTATACCTGTAACTGTTCAAGTCCTTCATCGTTATAATCGCTCCTTGTTCTTGCAAATCTTGCACGAGCAGCTTGCCCAAGGTGCCATTATACAGCTCCGAAGCGCCTTTCTCCGCGATCACTCGTAAAGTTTTACAAAGTACTTTCGGTTTAATGATCGTGCCTGGTTTATAGAAGTCGTTCGTTTTCGGATCGACAAACAGCTCCCTAGTAAAAAGCGTGCCTTTCAGTGCGGAATTAATCGATTAGCTTCACGAAAGTGTGGTATTTACTTCAATACGCGATCACCGTGGATACTCATTTGATTAAATCTAAAACCGTCGTGTTGTACTTTCGTCAGGTTGTATCCCTCCTCGCATAATTCGATCGTGGGTCTGAATAAGTCGGCCCATGGTAATTTACCGAAACGTTGGTGAGCCTCCCAGTATCCTGCCACTTCTCCAGGAACGGCGATAGCCAAGGGACCTAATCAAGTAGACGAATTATAACAATTCCCTTAGAAACGGAGGAAGATTGTGAATGTACCAATGAAGGAGGCCTTCTGCGGTTTTCCTTCGTACATCGTGGCATTGGCAGCTAGAGGTGCACGATCTCTCGCGGTCAAAGTGTAAGCACGCTTGCTAGCCCTATCGTAAATCGTCATAAAAAATCCGCCTCCAATGCCCATGCTCTGCATATTCACCAGCCCGTTGCAGATCATTGCGGCTATTGCGGCGTCCACGGCCGAGCCATTCTTCTCTAAAATTGACCTGCAGAACAATGCTTGTAATCGATGTATTTTTCAAAATAATTTTTGCCTCAAATTACGTACTTGCCGACAACGGCACATGGAGCACCGTCCGCACAAACTGCCCCACGTTTAAAAACTCTTAGTTTACTCGCCGAAGGAGGCAACGCTGTTTCTGGGTCTGGCGGGACTTCTTCGGTTTCTTGAATTTCTACGTCTTTGTTCGATCCATAAACGGTGCATATCGCTATTATCGCTAGGATCACTGTTGCTAATACTATGCTGCCTATTATTATTGTTTTCGTGTTTATGTATGACCTGAAAGGGGAAATTAGGCGAAAGTTTAATTTTGTTAACGTTTTTAACTGTTAACAAAGGTTTTGAATAATATTTTTTTAAAATTCCACTTGCAGTACTCTTCGTTTTTATATAAATGATACGTCTATAAAAAAATTAGAAATTGTTAAGTATTTTTATTGAAAACGTGCATAACATAATTTTAATAACTTTTAATATTGGCGTTTATGATTTTTTATTTCAGGTACTGGTCCTGTAAATGAAACGACGCAGTTATGCTCTGTGTAAAAAATAAATATTGACATGTGAGTTTTCCTTCGTATATCTTCATATCTTTCTGTGTATAATTCTGGTTATAAATAGTAACATATCTTCTTGTGTACAAACAGAGGATCAACATCGATTGAAGAAGAATACTAATCTCTAAGTGATAAGGCAAATACAACAGAGTTACATCAAGTGCACTTCATTTAATCTACAATTTAAGTTAAAATGCTCTTCAGACAATGGTATTATTTTTTAATTTCTATAAATGACGTATATGAAATAAACTCCTCTACTCGAAAATTTGAAAGCTAAAAAATTTGTAAATTTTCAGATCTATTTGGTCCTCCCAAATGAAAGACAAGTGGGAGAGTCCACATGTTACCCAGGGGAAGTTTACACCCAAACACGTGTCAGAAAGATGCAATACTGTTGAACGAAGGACAAATAAAATATGTAAAATTGATGAAATGAAAATTGGCGGCAAGCTGCGAGCAGATGGACTCACTTGTCGACTATAAGCCTTGCAAAGAATCCTCTCGTTTTTCGATGGGGCGAATAGGAGCGCAAAAGCCGAACGGTTCCGACCTCGTCCGATTCGAGGAAATTTTGTTTATCGTTGCTATAATATTGACTAACATCGTCGGCAATGGCATAGGCGGAACTGGTGCTAGACGATGGCGACGACGTCATGTTTTTTCTCTGCTACAAAAACGAGCCACGGAAAAGAAGAAACATTAACGAATTTCGTATTCAAACGATGTAACTTCAACGATAACCGTTATCAAATTGCAGTCGTCGAACGAACGGCTATCGCCACCTTTTGACGAGCCAACCAAACGCATAGGTACAGGTATATCGTACGAATTAGTTGTCGTTTTTCTCGTATGGTGGATCACTGAAAACACTCACTGTAACTGGTCGACGATTTTTCTTGCACCTATTCCGATCCCGTTTTAATGACTTACGAACCATTTCGTTCGTATTGACGATGATAATCGGTCGTCGAGAACCGTGCGAAACGTTAACCGCATCGTCCCGACATTGAACAACCAGCTGACTTCGGGCTTGCGCGTTCGTTTCATGTTCGCGCAACATTTTTCTCGATGTCACAGTCACGTGTACTCGCCACAATTTAAATAACGACATAGTAAACGATCAATGTTACTCTAGTCTTTTTAACGAGACAATTAGTAGGCTTGTCATCTTGTAGACTGACACAGGTAGCGCTGGAGTACTTTCAATTGTATCGAGGTTTTGAATATATTTTTCATTATTGATCTGTTGTATCATTTTGCGTGTACGTATAATACTAATGGAAAGTACTAAAACTTTTGTAATTCATACAACTGGAGAACTTTGAAAATGAAAGTTCTATTTTGATAAGAATATAGCTGTAATTTTCTAAGAACGTTTGCACTCGCAGCATTGCGTACAGAATAAAACATTGAATCGACTTGATGATCGTAGGTCAGTGTCGTTTCGTAACAGCCTGTGAGAGAAATGTGTGTGAACTGATAACGAGAACGCTTGATAAACGTCGTTCTGCTTGATCAGAAAAATAGTCTATCATTACAAAATGATTCTAGGTATTCGAATATTAGTTGAACTGGACCGGATATTCCGTGCATTCCTAATATTTGAATGTACGAGCAAAAACTTGTGTAGCGATTAATCGACAGTATCTAGATACTGATTACGGCTAATGACTTGGCAATAAATATATGTTGTACTTATTACACTGAATATGACTTTCACTTTTCAAAAATAGTGAATCGAAGCGTACTATATACTTTGTATTTAGAAATACAGATTATTTAGGAATTTTTAAATGTACTGACGTAGAGTTGTAAGAATGTAGGTGTACGTGGATGTGGTGATCAAGTGTATCTAGTGATCCAATTGTTTAAGTATTTATTTGTTAGAATTTAGGAAAAATCTGAATGCAGGTATCTTGAGATCTACGTGTCTAGAAATTAAAGTGTCTAGGTATTTAGGTGTCAACGGATCTAGATATCTAGATATCCAGGTGTTTAGTGACCTATGTGTCTAAAGATCCAGGTGCCTAGGAAACTAGTAGTCTAAGAATCTAGGTACCTAGAGATCTAGATGTTTAAGAATCCAGACATGTAGATATCTAGGAATCTAGGTATCCATAGAAATCCAGAAATCTAAAGATCTAAAAACCAAAAAATCCAGGATTTCTAAAAATTAAAAATCCATTTGCCACCCACATGTGAGCAACGATTTTCGCAGATATCATTCAGAAATAAAGTTAGTACCGATTTTCGTCAAAATTAAAGCAGTAGAGTAAAAATAAATAAACGCGGAACTAGTAGATATTCATTGATAAATTTATCCGACCTTTCATGACACACCGGTATTATGACGAAACAATGAAATACACAATTAAGTGGAGTTACACATCTGGGTCATAGAACCGCGCGGGGTTCTAGTATGCATATGTATATCGGGAAGTGGCATGCAATTGTGACAATTTGTAGCGGATATTCGACAATTATCGGAACCCGCCAAGCATCGCGCAATCTGATTCGGAAAATTATGAACATGCCCAACAACGAAACGACAAGCTTCATTTGCTACACCGAAAATCGTTTACGTCAACTAGCTGTGAATAAAAAGTGTTCCACAGTGAAAGCTGTTACAATAAATCTCAATGGTTTATCAATCGTCTTACCTTCGTCGCTTTCGTGCATCTTCGATTTCCGCCAAGCTGCTCCTTCTCGTCATTTTCATCGGAGTTTTTTGTGTACTTTTCACTGAACTCAAACGGACACGTTCGATGATCAACCGACGACAAACGACCGCACAATCAGTCGTTCATATTCACGAAGAAGATAAAGACTGTAAAATTTATTTTCAACGGAAAGATATCCTGTCAAACTACGGCAATTAGAACCTTCCCGGGAATGACACGCACAACTTCGAATCTCCAACACAATATGTCTTTTATATCTCACACTATCGTGATTATCGTCGATTAACAACACTTCTCCGAACGTTACTCAGATCATCACCGTTACATAAAGTTATTTTCTATAAATCTTGTCCTTTCGAATGTTATATTTTATCGGTCGATGTCTGGCTGTCTTCGATAAGCAGGGATGATAAAATCCCGATGATCGAAGATCATTCGAGAAGAACCATCGAACGTGTCGTTCCAACACGAGGTTTATCGTACAGTGGTGAGACCGGATCGCAGCACGCTCGCTTCAGCTCTCGACGAAAACATCTCGAAACGTGTTTGCGAGGCTCATGGCCGAGCCAGAGAAGGGATTGTTGTTTCTTGCCGGCGCGACGAATTTAATGCCCCTTATTTAAATTCTAAACGATAGGGGACAGGATTGCGCCCGACCAGTTGACTTTTGATGCTAAAAGAAGGCCTTGTTTCGCGCCACACACGCGTGTTACTTTTTGCTCGTCGCCTTTTTTCCGCTCCAAAGATTCGACGACTGGAACCAATTCTGCCCCGTGCGACTCCCGACCCACCGATAACGCATTTGCGTTCTTACGCTCGATTTCTTGCCAACATATTTTTCTTAAATCTACCTCGCGTCAGAGGGCTTTTTAGATAAAATTATATCGCGAGCTTCGAGATATCAACCTTTAAAGTTACTGAAATCATTGCGGATCTTCTGGTCAAATATTCGGAATTTGCAAAGAGGCAAAGAATGAAGGGATCTTGTGATCAAAAGTTTGAGGTTCTGTAAAAGTTACGTGTATTAAATATTTTATAGCGTGCGAATATTTTGCGAAAACTGTCAAACTGTTCAGAGAGAAAAATGAGGTATCTACAAGATGGAGGGGTGAAAATTAATTTCGCAGGGATAAACGAGTTTTCGAAGTTAACCATGACCGGCGTGAAACGGGAGCTTCCGCTAAAACGTATTACGAGTTAGTGCGGGAGTTTGGCCATGTTGTAACGATTTGCTAAATGTTTAGTTTCATGGTCTAGTATCTTCATTGAATTATGAGTTCGATCTGTAACGACATACCTTTAGAAAGGGAAAATGATTGAACTCAGAATCACTGTTTATTCTTCTCTTTTTTTAGATCATTTTTCTGTTTTATTAGCACTAACATACATTCAGACATCGTTTAGATCGCGGTTTAATATTATTAACATTAACGTGAACACACTGATAAACCTCTTCATGCCGGAATGATAAAGTAACATGTCGATGAGATCGTTTTCCTAATGTTCTAATTGACGAACCCAAAAGCTACCAGTACGTCCTCGTGGCTTTTGAACCTATATACAAACATTCGTTAAATAAAATTTGTACTCGATAACGATGTTAATTTTTGATAAAATCAGCAGGTACTATAATCGATGAGTAACGAAACGTTTCGAAAATTAGAACATTTTGCGAAGAATTTCGCAACGTGACTGTACACACTTTTGCACTCGCGCACTCATACACTCGTTCGTGTTCTACAAAATTCAGAACATCAATTCCAATAACCACCAACATTTATATCCGTCAACTTTTTCAAATAATTGCCGCTACGATCTAAATTGCAAATTATCCGTCGGTGCAAACAGTAAGTTGGCCACAATCCACAAAACGGCTGTACAAACTTGCTAGTAAAAAGAATTCGCACGATGCTTCGTCGCTTTTTAAGTGATCAATGCGATCGATTATCGATTACGATTAATTCATCGATCGCTAATTTTCTAGTTGATTCACGAGTCAGAATTCTTTAATTCAATGCTAAAATATAGTTTCGGTCTCGTGCGACATAGAAATTTCAACGTTTCAAATATAGTTTATTTTTTAAAAAATAAAAATTAATTTTTATTTATCAGGAAATGAATTTAAAGAAAAAGATTAAGAATTTGTATTCGCAACTTCGTTTTTTTGATAATCTTTTTATCAAAAGTACTGCAAATGTTTATTTTTAAAAAATAAAAATTAATTTTTGTTTATCAGGAAATGAATTTAAAGAAAAGGATTAAGAATTTGTATTTGCAACTTCGTTTTTTTGATAACCTTTTTATCAAAAGTACTGCAAATGTTTACTTTTAAGAAATAAAAATTAATTTTTATTTATCAGGAAATGAATCTAAAGAAAAGGGTTAAGAATTTATATTTGCAACTTCGTTTTTTTGATAACCTTTTTATCAAAAGTACTGCAAATGTTTATTTTTAAAAAATAAAAATTAATTTTTGTTTATCAGGAAATGAATTTAAAGAAAAGGATTAAGAATTTGTATTTGCAACTTCGTTTTTTTTGATAACCTTTTTATCAAAAGTACTGCAAAGTACTTTTAAAAAATAAAAATTAATTTTTATTTATCAGGAAATGAATTTAAAGAAAAGGGTTAAGAATTTATATTTGCAACTTCGTTTTTTTTGATAACCTTTTTATCAAAAGTACTGCAAATGTTTATTTTTAAAAAATAAAAATTAATTTTTGTTTATCAGGAAATGAATCTAAAGAAAAGGATTAAGAATTTGTATTTGCAACTTCATTTTTTTGACACCCCTTTCGACAAAAGTACTGCTATTTCTTCCGAAGCAAGAATTTTCCCTAGATTTCACGAAGGAAGTTATTTTACTATATTACATTCCATGAACAGAGAATCGATTCTGTCAATATTTAATCCTTATGCCAATAACCGTTATACCCCATTTCCACGTTGACGCTAAATAATTATTACATTTGAACATTTGAAAATTCCCCGTGAATTTAACCAAACGTAATTTTTGTAAACAAAAACTTGGAACACTATCGTTAAATCTCTATGATCCACGAGTCTTAATTAGGAACATCAGCAAAGCGGGAAAGTATTGTTCGGGTATGAAATTATAAAATCGTACGAAACTTCGAACGGACACAAAGTGCCAACAATAATTTTCGAATTCCATGTCGCGCTTTCAGTTACCGAGAACTTAGTTGAGCTTTGTCCCTTTGTGGAGAAATTGGTGGGCAAACTTCCGGTCATCGAAGAAAATTATGACGAGCTTTTCTGAACTTTTCCTTGGACTTGGCTCGTACAAGGATGATTGGCCGATCAACTTTCCATGGACTTTCTCGGAGCAAGTTTTTCGCCGAGATTAACCTGCTCGTGGTGTATTAAATCAGCTTCTCGTGGCCGCTGCGGTTCTCTCGTTAACGCTGCATCGTGGTTGAGTGGAAGTATAAAAATATAATTTCAGGATATGTCGATACGTTGTAAATGATATCGAGCATAGTGGGACACTTTCGTCTTCCGAGGATCTGAAAGTCCATCCGGACCACGTTCTTCGTCTCGATCACGTAAATTATAACGGAGCGAAAGGAATAAATTAGAACGCGGGAAAAAAGAACGAGTCCATCGATCGAACTTAGGATGACGAGGTGAGAAGTGGCCTGCGTTGCGCGGTCTCCTTGCAATCCTGAGGAACGTCCGCCTTGCGAATCGTTTTCGATTTCCGCCTCAATTGCTTGCACTTTTCTTCTTCTGCCTCCTCCTCGATGTTCTCGGGATTATCCTCCTCCATGCATTTCTCCGCCATTTCCTTCGACTCGATCTCGTCCACGCTGCTCCAACTGTTGTCGCTCTCGCTACGCTCCCTTTCTTTCTTCCTGCCGTTCATTTCTTCTTTCTGCTTCTCTCGGTAACACCCGTTCTCCTGTACACATTTACACATTTTACGACTTGCACGTTCGTTATTAATACGGCTGCCTTTTTTGCGTTACAACTTTTGCAATATTTTCTTCCTACTCTTCAATTTATCGTTTGTACTTTTTTAATATCGACGTTTGTTGTTTTTATTCTTGTTTGCAATTTGTTTACCTTACAGTTAGTTTAATATCAAGTTTAAAAAATCACTTGCGTAAATTCTTTTTGTTTCGTTATATGTCTTGAGAAATTTTTCGAAAATGCATGGTTAAATCTTTAGCAATATTGCGAGACTATATCGTAATTTATAACAAATTGAAACTTGTATTAAATGCAAGTCATTTTGTGCAATCACTGTCAAGTGAATCATCGGATCCGAGTATGTAGAATCCAAGAAGGACTTCAGCTAATAACCGTTCAATTTTATCGACTAATAAGTATCAAGTGTAATTGCATTCAATGTATGACCAAGCAAATATTACTTTACAGAATCTTGAAATCTTGTACAATATTAACCATGATACTCGATATTAATCACGATATTCTTTTGATATTTCTCCAAGTATTTCAACAAGCAGTAAACAATCATTCTGAGAAGTTAAAAATGTCATGAAAAGTATACGAATTTAATAAGTAACAATATAAGTAACTTTGACAATCGTCAAATAAAGTGTCAGTGTAATTAAAACGTTATGTACTGTAAGATATGTAGTACACATGTTTTAAATACAATACGACAATCGTCAAAGTGTTCAGTATGGTTAAAACGTTATACACTATGAGATGTGTAGTATACATATTCTAAATACAATATGACAATCGTCAAAGTGTTCAGTACGGTTAAAATGTTATATACTCTAAGATATGTAGTACACATGTTTTAAATACAATACGATAATCGTCAAAGTGTTCAGTACGGTTAAAACGTTATACACTATAAGATATGTAGTACACATGTTTTAAATACAATACGACAATCGTCAAAGTGTTTAGTACGATTAAAATGTTATATACTCTAAGATATGTAGTACACATGTTTTAAATACAATACGACAATCGTCAAAGTGTTCAGTACGGTTAAAATGTAATGTAAGATATGTACTATATGTAACAATAAAAATTATGTACCATAAGTTGATAGGGGTTGACAGATAATTTTATTGAAACTAGCAAACTCACCAGGGAAAGAGGTTTCGTAGGCATTGTCGTGGTGGTAGTAGTGGCCGTAGTGTCCGTAGTATCACTGCTTTCGCTGTTATTGCTGGGTCTAGCATTCACCAAAACTGCTCCTTCCTCTAAATTTTTTCCACGCGCGAATCTTCGCGACGCTGGCCACATATCCGACGCGTGTTTCGCATTCGCCTTAGCAAGTTTTTGAGCAACGCCCGTAGTCCATACGCTCGCCTCGCTGCTTCCGGTACTGCTATCGCTTCCGGTACTGCAATGTCGCCATCTCCGTTCTTGGGAAACCAAGGAAACGTGAGACGAATTTGTTATCGAACATCTCAAGTGTCTTTGAAATTTAAATAACCATTACATTATTTTCTACACTTTGTTCTTGTTTTTTTATTACGAGTTATATTCGTGTATCTCAAGATGTACTTAAAAGCTGGATGAAATTAAAATACTAGCATGGTCTGTATTTGTATAATTTTTTTTAAGTTTGTCATTTGACAAAAAAGCCAATAACTTTGCAATTATTAGAAGCATCAGAGTACATACAGCTATAGTCTCACAGATTTAACACGTTGACCATTTTGAAGCAGTTAAAAATTCTCGAATATTTTCACAACACTGTTATATTTATTATTCATAGCTTTGTTTGAAGCTTAGCAGCTAAGATGAATATTTTTGATGAAGATAGTGGACAAATTTTTAATTATACCAGTGATAGATTAGCATAAGATCATCCATGCATAGATAAAGTTACAGTCAAAGTCAAACTCAAGCTCAGAAAATAATATAGCTGATGTAAAACACTTTGCTTGGAAAAAGGTGAACGATATTTAAGAAAGTGGAAGAAAGTTGCATCGATAAAAAAATTCTCGTGGAAGCCGATAACACGTACTATCGCATGGAAGAGCGTTTGCGAGAAACGGTTTCCTCAGCAACGGACTTCCTCCGTCTTGGCTCTCCTCGCTGCACGCTCGCGTTATGAGGATCCTTGGGCTTCTCCTTGGTGTTTCGTTCATGGCTATCGAACATCCGGTGCTCGCGTCAGTGCCGATAAAATCGCTTCTGTAATGTGGACCCATCAGACTGGCTGCGCTCGCGCTCGACCTCACCAATTTGCTACTTTCACCTACGCGAACGACAAGCGAATGAAAACATTTACTAAACATTTTTTCAAAACTTATTCGAAACTAACCCGATTCGGAAGTCGGTACTCGGAGAGTATTGCACGAGGCGGCAGGCTGTAGTCTTCCTCGATGGAAACCGAGGTTGTTACTGTCGAAACTGTTTCCGGTTCTGCAGGAACCCAATGCCAATAGCGCCTCGCTGAGTCTTCGTTGTAATGGCGGGAACGGGAAGAAGGAACCTGTGCCACTTCCGGAGGGCCTTCTCGATCCGGCGGCGCTCGGTGTCCTTGCTTGGATCTCCTAAATTAAAAGCGTTCGAAACACTTGATAATATTGGATTCTGGGAAAGGTTCACTGGAGGAAAAGAGTGAAGGAGATCGAAGACTTGGCTCCGGAAATATTAATAGCGGACAATGGCTTGTTGGGATTTTCTGCAAATTCAGGATTAAAAGCCTGTTGATCTAATTAATAGGGTCATATACTTAAGAATTTTATTTATTATCTTTAAGGAGTTAGGTTAGAACTTGAATATTATTTATATAATTATTTAAAAATTGACAGCGACTTCCTAGATTTTAGAAGCTATTGTTTGAACGAAAATAACATAATAAGAAAGTTAGTAAAATATTACGTGTTGAAGCTCCGACTTGGTCGCCTTTTTCCGCCAATAATTCTGCACGGATCTCCTCAGAGTCTGCGATTTCAAGCCGTATAGAAGTCCGTTGATGGGCGGAGAACAAGCCAGCAAAAGAGAGGCCAACGAGGCCAGTTTTGGATGATCGTAGAAATGCGGTTGATTCCCGACACCGCAAACCTCCCAAAGAATCAGACCACAGTACGGGAAATAAAGCAAATACAACGAACCGACCAGTTGCATTACCTGGAAAATCAACGTTTCACAATTAATAAATTACGTCTCCACGAAAAGTTGTTAAACTCGGAGAAAATAAATTGCTTTAACGAGACGCCGACGATTGAACGATCGTTAAGAAAGAATTAACGAGAGCAACTTCGAAATGTTCAAGGTTTGTCGTTATCGGATAAAATCCGTGAATTACATGGTAGTTAATTGAACGTAAAAGCGAAGCAAGTAAACGCCTCGCAGCGAGGTGTCCGATCGATTTGACTTGCTAATATTCTGCTGGATATTTAACTTTCGGCCGTGATTTAATGCGTTTAATTTATCGGAGCATCGTTTTCATGTACCTTTCATACAGAGTTACGAACTTTTGATTAATTCAGAATATTTGTCGCGTTTAGCATTTTTTTTACGAGTGTATGTTCTACAGGTGTCTGACAGCTTTTTTAGGACAGTCAATTTGTAAATTTAATTAATTACATAGATTAAGACACGCACGAGATCTTCATGCGATTAAAATAAAAGATAAACTTTCTGCATTGTATCTGAACATAAACGTCCACTTTCTGTTTCATTTCAATTTTCTATTTTCTCTTTCACCGCGAAAGTCAACACGTTAATCTACCACAAAAAGTCTGAAAAATAATTGAAGAACTAAAATTAGAAGCGAATTAAAAGCGTCACAAAATGGAGTCGAAATTATCGTGTATCTTTCAGTGAAACGGAGTTCGTGGCTGCTCGTGCAAATTATGTAGCCGAAACGTATGACCGTAGGAGATAATTATGCAGAGTAAACAGAAATTACGCAGATCCAGAGAAATGTACAAACCGTGCTGGCCGCGCTGTGGAAGCGTGGCGGGCTGACAGCAGAAGGTGCCGTGACAGTCGGTACGAAAAATGGGTTCCGCTGATGGGTGATGGTCACCTGGGCGCTCAAGGTGACTTCGTAAATTGCGCTCGCGATGCGGTGACGGTGATAACGGGCTATGCCGAGCACTCGCAAATTGCACACGGTCACCAGAACGGCGGGCAATGCCAGCCCCAGGATCGCGTAAACTGCCCCGTAGAGAACGGCCGCTAAACCCCAGGAATCGTTGCCGAAATCCGGGGCGCAGCAGCCTAGTCCTGGACTGTATCTATTTAAACAGATTAAATTATAGTTAAAGTCTTTTGTTCTACTTGGTTACTTGATTAATTTTGGTTAATGTTGGTTGATAATATTGGTTACATTAATTCTGAGGAAAATATGTTGTTGAAGGAGGAGGTACACTTGTCGATTTTTTACCGACATGAAGATTTGAAAATTTTGCATTAATAAAGATAATAAACAATTTTGCATTAATAAAGACTATCGAAGACTCTGAACACATGAAAATTTGAGGAATATAAAAATTCAAACGACCCAAAATAATTTGCAATAAATAAAGAAATAAAATTGCAGTGATAGAATATGTAGTCCATCGGACATAAGGTCGCCATATTTATTTTGGAGGAAACGGTTGCCAAGTGGTGGAAGCGGTGTACTTAAAGCGCAATAAAACTCGCAAGGAAATAAAAAGTGCAGTGACGCGCCAATGAACCGAAGGTTCGATGTTTTCCAACGATTTAAAACGAAGAAGAAAATCCGTGTAAACGAGGAAGAAAATAAAAGAAACGAACCTGTAAGGTGGTACGAGGCCCCAGAAAGGCAACACGCACAAAAACAGGGCGCCTGTCCAAGATGCAGCCAATCCAACTGCAACGCGTCTTGGCGAGACCAATGCAGCGTAATGCAGCGGTGCAGCGATCGCGTAATACCTGCACAAGAAATTGAAGGGAATTCAACGATTCGGTATCCATGAAAAGATTCTGAAACGACATCTAATATAACCGTCTGGAACGATTACTCTTAAATGATACTTCTGGAATCGCCGGAATGTAGCATGCACGACTGAATAATGAAAGAGGCAAACGCAAAAAAGAATGAAACGGGAGGAAAAGGTCGTGACGATGTCGAAGAGGAATGCCGGTTTAAATCCACTGACCTAGTGAATAAAATATTCCAGGCATTCGATCACCGGCCACGATATTTCCAAGTATTTTTATCCGCACCTTTCGCCCTCGTTTCGGAGCGCCAAAAACACGTGCTACTGTTGTGTTCAAAAGACGTGCGCCAGCCATTTTGTTTAGAGAGAACGTCAGTTAAGTGTCCATTATACTACGGTGTCTTTTAAGGTATTAAGTTTCAAAATTCTTTTCTTATGGATTGCTTCATGCGGTGGCTGTCAAAATTCTAATATGGCGGGTAACATGTTATCTTCTTTCATTGGGAGTTCTTTTATTGTAAACGTGCCTTTACTTTTTTATTTGTTTATTGGAAAATGTCAGGAGGATAGTTTTACTTCGTTTGCTTATTTGGCAAAACTTTTTGATGATTCATGAGTGTAAAAATTTCAGGTGGGTAATTTTATTCTGAACTATTTCGATCTCGTTTATTTCAAACATGTTACGATCGATTTCATCTGCTCTTGTCGGATTATTTGGTTAGCAAAAGCGAATCTAACGATGATAAATGCTGTCTGTTGTTTGCACAAGAAAATGGCGCCATCAGGTTTGAGGTACCCAGACTTCGTCATTGAAGGTTAGGTTAATAAAAACGCTGTCTATTGTCTGCATAAGAAAACCAGAATGGCGTCATCAGGTCTGAAGGTCTTAGACTTCGTCATTGAAGGTTAGGTTAATAAACTTGAAGTAAAAATAATTTCTCTTTTTTTCAAACCATTTTTTTTTTCAAAGAGCATCACCTTCTCGTACAATTTTATAAAAGTCCTCCCCTAATCATTTAATTATAAAAATGATAAAAGACGTTACTTTTCACTCATTTACAACATCTCCAAGTCAACCTCAATTTATTAAATATTTATCAGATACATAAATCGAATAAATGAAAGTGCCTGAACCGTGTTCGCAAGTTCGACTTGAAAATGACTCTGGTCGCATCTTAAAGAAAGGACTTCCTGTGACTCTCGTCGTGTTTACTCCAGCGTAGATACGAGTCACAGGAACAAGACGATCTGTCGAAAGGTTTCAGATTGAATCGAAGATCCAGTGCCGGTTGACGGCCACAGAGATACCGACTGAATACGAGGATCCGCTATTGACATCTTACATTGAGAAGCTTGTCTGCTTTGTGCCGCGTAAGGCCACGTTTCGTTGAACGTCACCGCGGTATCGAACCCCATTTTTCTACGAGATAAAGAAGTCTCATCCGTTGGAATCCTGACTTTACGACGACCCTTTTTGTATATAAATCGGCTGGTACGTGCATGTGGGATTTCATTGTGCGTATGACTAAGTAATATTAATGATGGAATCGGTTTTCTGAATCGGAGATAATTTTAAGAAAATAGGTATTCAATGTCTAAATGTATGCGTGTTAAATGTATAGTACATCAATGGATGTGTAGGAATAATTTTAAGAACTTGAGGAATGTTCGACTTTAACATCTTTTAAATTTTATAGAATTGTAATAAATAAATGTATGTATTGGTAGAATAAGAAAACTTCAACATCTGTTAGAAACGTTTAAAAACAAAGAGTTTGTCATTAGAAACAAATACTTCGTTCTTAAAATTTTTTTAAGAATCTTGACAGTCTCGTGTTGACAATATTTCAGTATCATTAATAAATAAAATTTATTGTCTCAATACTAAACAATATTGTCTCACTAAAAACGTCTCAGTACTGTCAATAGTAAGAGCTCTACACCACTGTATTTCAGTATCATTTAAAAGAAAGAAAATTAAAAGAGAAGTGAATGGTATGGCTTGCAAGTCCAGTCCTCCTCATGCGGGTCAAGGATTAAATCAATATAATTTCTATAATACTGTTATCTCAAAAAAGTAGAAACTCACCTGTCACAATTTAATCCAGTAACAGTCCAAAGAGCGACCGGATGTAAAAGAGCCAAAAGGAAGCCGTGAAGAACGCACCAGGTGCCGGCGATTGGCCAGGAACCAGTAGTAAAGATCAGTAATATCAGACACACAGCTGCCTCCACAGCGCCCAAGTGTATCAACAATAAAGTATTTGCGGTCTGTTGCTGCTGCGTCTGTGGACATCGGGTTGATACACGGTTAACTCGTTAAATCAACTTTTTCTTCCTTGTGATCAAAAGTTCCTCTGTATACCGTGCAATCTTAATTTCCAGCTGGAATCTTGTAATTTAAACTTTTCGTCGTTTGCACGCGAACCCTGCGCCACCCTCTTAAACGTTCCCTCGTTGCAGACTATTTCACACCGTGTACTAGCAGATATTTGTATCGTGCATTGTTGATTTTTGTTTGGAAGTTGATATTTGTTTGGAAGAAGCAAACTTTGTGGTGGTATGAGTAAGATTTATGCATAGTTGGGATTTAGTGTGTTAGTTATATGTATTGTATTTCTACGCTTTAGGTCGCCATATGTGAGATTTCTGCACGCGTTAGATTCTCATATGTGAGAATTCCATGTGTTGTGTTACCTCGCGTTAGATCGCCACTTGTGAGACTTTCACGCGTTGTATTACAACACGTTAGAGTGCTACGCGTGAGATTTCCACGCATGAGATTACCATATGTGAGATTTCCACGCGTTGAATTACGATGTGTTAGATCACTACATATGAGATTTCTACGCGTTGGATTTCCACACGTGAAATTTCCACGCATGAAATTTCCACGCATGAGATCGCCATATGTGAGGTTTCCACGCGTTGCATTACGACGTGTTAGATCACCGCATATGAGACTTCCACACATTGAATCTCCACACGTAAGAATTCCACGCGTGAAATTTCCACGCGTGAGATTGCCATATGTGAGATTTCCACGCGTTGCATTACGACGTGTTAGATCACCGCATATGAGACTTCCACACATTGAATCTCCACACGTGAGAATTCCACACGTGAAATTTCCACGCATGAGATTGCCATATGTGAGATTTCCACGCGTTGCATTACGACATGTTAGATCACCACACATGAGATTTCTACACGTTGAATCTCCACGCGTGAAATTTCCACGCATGAGATCGCCATATGTGAGATTTCCACGCGTTGGATTACGACATGTTAGATCACCACACATGAGATTATCACGCGTTGGTTCTCCACATGTGACATTACCGCGCGTTAGATTGGTACACGTATGAGATCTCCACACATGACGTTTCCACGCTTTGTGTTACTACACGTTACATCCCCACATATGAGATTCCACGCTTTACATCACTACACGTTAGATCTCCACACGTAAGACTTCCACGCATCGTATTTCCACATGTGAGGTCGTCACATGTGAAATTTCTATACGTCAGAATTTCATGTACTACATTTCTAAGTACATGAAATTATTTTATGTGTTATGTGTAAGATTGTCATGTGTGTAACACAGTTTCACTATAATATTTATTTGATATGTGCAACAGAGTAATTCTAATATAATAATTATTCACTTGTGTCCAACAGTAAAATTTTAATATAATAACGATTTTGCATGTTCACCAGACTATTCCATCCAACAGCACAATTAGAGATTAACATAAAACAATACTCGTAAAATGCACCGATGCATTTCAGTAAATTTTTATCGAACTCCCATTAAACTTGCCCTCGATAAAAGATATCCTTTCAAGCTCTAGAAGTGTTTTATTCGACCCCATAAAAAGAGGGTGGTATCGCGTGTACGTTTACGGGAAACAATACAGGAAATCTGAAGACCGGTTTCGCAAAGGCTACGGAAAACGTTTCGAGCGACCTAGTTCGCCGCCTGTCATTCAGTGTCTAACTTTTCGATATAACATCGAAAAGAACGCGATCATTTCTAACTGTCGATGGCTCGCCTTCTTCAAATTGCCCCGGTCACTGCGAACGGCACCGAAAATCCGCCATTTGCAAAATAACCTTTCCTTTCTGCAAAGAGAGTTACTTGAAAGGAAATCGTTTTTAAAGGCAGGATTACGGCCGTAGGAAAAATCGTGTCGAAATCCGATGTTCTGTATTAATTTTTTTTGGAACGAGATTGCTTGAAAAGAACCTTGGAGCAAGGGGAAAATTCGTCGTGAAAAGATTAAGACTGAAAATGGGGTGAGTAATTGGATTCTATTGAACCTATATGGAACCGTTTCTCGAATCCTGCAAATCTTCGAGGATTACTATTTTTCTGGAACCAACTTGGTATACTAATCTCCGCTTGCCTTTTCAGGGGCTTTAGACCTTGCGCTAGTTTGACGAGTGACGCACTTCGAGATATGTTTTAATTTGGAGTTCAAGTTTAATTAATATTGTAGTGATTTAGTGTTGTAGTGATGGGTTTGAATATTGTAGTGATGGGTTGGACCTGACGCACTTTGTGATCAGTGTTGTAATGCACTTCGAGATGTGCTTTATTTTGGAGTTCAAGTTTAATTAATATTGTAGTGATTTAGTGTTGTAGTGATGGGTTTGAATGTTGTAGTGATGGGTTAGACATGACGCACATGGTGAGTCATAGTACAAGGGGTTGAAATTTCTGAAATTTCTATATCTGCAAATCCAAATACCCCAAATTTCCTAGCTTCCAAATTCCCAAGCACCCAAATTCTAAAATCCCCAAATTCCCAAGCTTCCAAATTCCCAAGCACCCAAATTCTAAAATCCCCAAATTCCCAAGCTTCCAAATTTCCAAGCACCCAAATTTCCAAGCACCCAAACTCCCAAGCACCCAAATTCTAAAATCCCTAAATTCCCAAGCTTCCAAATTCCCAAGCACCCAAAATCCCAAGCACCCAAATTCCCAAGCTTCCAAATTTCCAAGTACCCAAACTCCCAAGCACCCAAATTCTAAAATCCCCAAATTCCCAAGGTTCCAAATTCCCAAGCACCCAAAATCCCAAGCTTTCAAATTCCCAAGCACTCAAATTCTAATATCCCCAAATTCCCAAGCACCCAAATTCCCAAGCACCCAAATTCCCAAGCACCCAAATTCCCAAGCACCCAAATTCCCAAGCACCCAAAATCCCAAGTTTCCAAATTCCCAAGCACTCAAATTCTAATATCCCTAAATTCCCAAGCTTGCAAATTCCCAAGCACCCAAATTCCCAAGCACCCAAAATCCCAAAATCCCCAAATCACCATATCTCCCATATTCCCTCAACCCCACATCCCCCATCCCCTAAATCCCCACATCTCAATTTCCCAAATCTCCAACCATCCAAATCCTAAAATTCTCAAACTCTCTTATCGCCAAATTTCTACCCACTTCAACATAACGCCCACAATTCAATCACATCTCATATTTTTCCCCATACTCCATAATCAAATACCCGAACGATTGACTTCATTTGCAATTAATCACGCGAACTCGAGCGCACATGAGGTACCTATAACAATGCTAATTCCTAAACCAAGCAAGATGCATCCGAAGGTAGATAACGCGTAATCAATTCGACCAGAGTAAGCATGTATTCCCAACTGGTATTGCAATTGCTTCGATTGTGTTTGGAGAAGTGTTCAGTTCATTAGCGAATCCGTTTTCTTTGTGAAATCGAAGAGAAACTCATCGGTTTTCTCTGTGTAATTTCATCGCTTATCGTCGTGGCTGAATAATGAATTTTCGGTGTCGATTTAGCTCGTGTCTTTCGTCTATCGACGTACATTCAATGTTCCTCTGTCATCGATAATACGACTATCGCGGAGGACCAATAGCCTATTGAATAATTCGTGCAATGTCGGTGTATTGTCTGTGGACGGACGTGCTCCAGTAACTTGATATGTTTGCGCAGATTTTGGAACTTTGGGATTTAGGGACTTTCTGTAAGTAGTTTCTTATTTTCTTTTTTGGTGCAGACACTGTGACATTTTATGAGGCATAGAAATTTTGGAATTTAGACTTGGTGATTTATAAATTTAGGATCAGAGGAATTTGGGAATGTAGCATGAAGATTGGATCTGGTTTAAATTTGAATGTTTAAAAATTGTAAAACCCAAGAATTCAGTGATCTAAGGATTTGACAGTCTAAAAATGTGAAAGTTGAAAAACTCAGTAACATAAAAATCATAAAACAAATTTGAAAATACAAAAATAGAAAACTTCTCTACATTCAACTCTCTACATTTCAAGATCAAATTCACGTGTACGTAAATCAAAGGTCCCCACTGCACCGTAGTGTAAAATTGAAGAAAATAATCACCTGTTTGCTCAATCCAAGAACGACGAGTAGAACGTAACCGTTGAGAAGAAGACCCAGAGCAGAAACAAGGACGAGAGGCACGCCGAAGGCCCAAGGGACCATTCCTCTTCCTCCCGCGTGTTTATCTCGCCTTCGAAGATTTCGGCTCCGAGGAGGATTGTTGGTTCTCCGAGGCTGTGGCTCATGTATCGATCCTCTGCCACGCGATCCACGACGTCATGATGGCGGACTCGCCTGAAACATCTGCCGCGACCGTCTCGTGTCGATCAATCCTTCGAAATAACCGAACTAAATCGCGTTAATGTCACCCGCAACTCGTGCCGGCTTCAAACTTGTACTACTATGATTCGGTTAGTGCGCTCGCGGTTAATTTCGTTAGCGTTAATTTCGCGGGAAAAGAGGTGACATTATACTAATAGTATCTTTCAGAACTGAATAATGTTGTATATTTAAAAAGACGTACACATACACTACCGACGATAAGTATCCGGACACTTGGTTTCGTTACATAAAACATAGTTGAACTTTGTTCGAAAGGTATTTAGGGTTATCATATCATTTGTAATAATTATTATTATCTTTCTTGAGGTGTCATAACGTAATAGAATTAATTTTTAAGTACAAATTATACAATGAAAGTGTGAAAGTAAAATTCATGTCCAGAAGTACAAAGTCCAAATTTGTGAATCTAATGAAACGCTTTCGATTCTAAAAAAAATTTTAATTTCTACTGTGTTTCATTTCTATGGTGCAGAACGTATTCAGAGGGTTCTTCGATATGTTTCAAGTGTTTGTAAACTGTTGGTAGATGTTTAGGTTCCCTCAATGGAGATAAGAATGGAGGTAACGCTACGCACTCGACAGTTTCGGTTTAGTTCGTCTGTAGCTTCTTTTCCATCGAGATACGAGTTCCAAACGAGAATTATCAATCGAAAAACGTTCCAGTGACCTTCGCAGAAAAAAATCGATTTTAGTTACTGTTGCAGATACTTGAATAACTTTCGTGCAACGCGAATGCATATTTCGCTTGTGTCCGGATACATATGGACGGAAGTGTATGTGTATATATGATGTGATATATGTATATATGTTTATACATGTGTCACGTCGTGTGTACACATATGTATACGTCTTTTTTATTAATTAATTATATCATACACATCATGCACACCCCCATTTTCTTAAATACTTATATTACCCCATTTTCAACTTCTGTAATAATGTTCCACGGCGAATCAAAAATCAAGGACGACCTAAATATTGCATAATCCCGTATTTTGTATTCAATTGAATTTCTAAGGGCGCAGAAAATCGAAGGAAAATGTGTTTCGTACTTGAGCTCCCATGAAATATCGAAATACATTTTCCGAACGATTGAATTTTTAAACTTCATCTTGGAATGGTCTCCGAGGACAGAAGAAGACAATAACCGAAGAGAAAAGAATAATACCTCTTTTCGATCTGGAATCTCGAGGGACGGCGATCATTGTTTTCAATAAATTTACCGAACTCTCTTCCTTTTTGCCATAAGTTTCGCAATCTAAACTTCCATTTGAAACGATACTCATCCCGATGATTTTTGACCGCCCATTAGAGTAATTTGAATCGTACAGCGGTGAATTATTAACTCGATTTGGTATGTAATATTGTAACGTTGATCGAAGGCAAATTGCCGCTAGATTCATTTCTGTTACGACTAATGTATTATTCAATATATCTCTGTGGTAATCGGCCTCGTTAATTGACATATTCGGTGGTGACTCGAAGACCTCGCCTCATAACCGATAACCTTTCGTGTCCTGATGGAACAGCCTTGACCAAACCGATGTCTCGTTTATGAATCGATATCACGAACGGAATGGTAAAAAGTTCGTAAAACTACTCGTGAAAAAAGATTTTTCGCCAACAAACTCTATTTACTTGTCAAAATTACTTCGTTACATTTATTTATTTATGGAGTACTAAGGAAAGTGCATATATAGGTCCGTGTAATTTTTTTGATTATATCATACACATGTGGGGGTAAAATGAGCTAATATAAGAATTTAAGAACCGCAGTAGAAATGGTCGAATATAGTCAGACATGTAAAGTTAATAATGTTTAACTTTACCCCTAAATTTCTACGTCTACAAATCTCTATATCCTCAAAATTTTTACATCCCCAAATTTCTACTTCCTTAAATCTCTACGTCCTCGGAGTCTTTACATCCCTAAATTTCTACGCCCCTAAATCCCTATGTCCCTAAATTGCTTCATCCCCAAATTCCTACGTCCCCAAATTCCTACGTCTCCAAATTTCTACGTCCCCAAATTTCTACGCCCCCAAGTCCCCACGTCCCTAAATTGCTACGTCCCCAAATTTTTACGTCCCCAAATTCCTACGTTTCCAAATTTCTACGTCCCCAAATTCCTACGTCCCTAAATTTGTAGGCACCCCGACACCCTCCGTCCCCAAATTCCTACCTCCCAAATTTCCACGCCTCCGAATTACCAGGCACCCCCAATTCCTACGTCCCCAAATTCCTACGTCCCCAAGTCCCTACGTCCCTAAATTGCTACGTCCCCAAATTCCTACGTCTCCAAATTTCTACGTGCCCGAATTACTAGGCACCCCCAATTCCTACGTCTCCAAATTCCTACGTCTCCAAATTCCTACGTCCCCAAATTCCTACGTCCCCAAGTCCCTACGTCCCCAAATTCCTACGTCCCCAAATTTCTACGTCCCCAAATTCCTACGCCCCCAAATCCCTACGTCCCTAAATTGCTACGTCCCCAAATTCCTACGTCTCCAAATTTCTACGTCCCCAAATTCCTACATCCCCAAGTCCCTACGTCCCTAAATTGTTACATCCCCAAACCTCCACGTCCTGAAAATCCTCACGTCCCAAAATTCCACCTTCCCCAAATCATCACATCCTAACTTCTTACATCCCCAAATCCACAGATCCCCAAATACTCTCCCTCCAAATTCTCCAACCCCCAAATCTTCTCCTCACATTTCCACGTTTTCCCCAAGAAAAGTCCTCCAACCACGTCCTCGTACACCACCGCTCTCAATTCGCAAATCAGAAAATTATTCGAAATACGTGTACGAGTAAACGTATTAACGCAGCAATTAAGCAAGAACTTGAGGTACATTAGCGAACAGGAGAGTCGAGAAGCCGAAGCGGTACAAGGTTAGAAAGTAAAGTAACTACGGGTGGGAATGAAGCGAAATTCGGTCGAATAATAGGTATAATGATATGCCCCCTATGAATATTGTTTTACGGATCACGAGCAGTTAGTCGACAGCGTAATTCGGTTATTCTGCCATTCGGGAGGTTCCATTATCGACCATTAGCCTGCTTCAACCATTATTGCCGAGATGACTCGCAACCCCTGCGAACAATCGTTTAGAGTTCCTTGTTTCAAAAACCCTGCTAACTCCAATTACCCTGCGACGTAGACGCAACACATTCACTGTGGTGATCACGATCGAACAAATCGGATAACTTATATATTTACTTCTCGTTAAATATCAAATATTTCATCTTCTACATCTTCATCTTCTACATTTTTTGCACATTTCTTAAGTTCTTAAAGTGAGTACTTAAAATTGTATTCTTACTTAAAAATGTCTCAAGAAGGATCATAATTTTTGTACGAACAAAGGAGAATTATTTACAAGTTCATTTCGGTGTAAATAATTTAAAAGACAGACGAGTTTCACGTCTATTTATATTCGTCCTTAATCCATACAGAACTCGTTTTTAATCATGGCATTAAAAACTCGTTAATGCATGCAAACGTTCGAAGAAAAAAATGTTCACGAAATTGTGAACGACTGATTTGCACGAAAATCCATGTGAATTCGATGAATCACGCGATGTCCAGCTGTCCTCGCAAATTATTAAGATAGAGAAAAGGTGCGTACAGTGAGTCAGCGAAATGTTAGAGATTTTTTCCACGGGACCTGCGAATTCTCCTCGTTAGGCGAAATTAATTTCGGCGTGTTCAAACGGGGTCGCGTGTTTTTCGATTAAATAACCGCTGCTTCCGAGTCGGCGTTTTAAAACGGAACGATAGGACGTTTCGCGAGATTGCCCGCACTCTGTTCTCTTTGCAAATTTTCTCGGTCGAGGTAAATTAAAGGAATGCGATTTCCATAAAATTAACTGTGTATACGGTATGCAAAGCACTTGGCGCTGAAAGCGAACGTTCTGCTCGTTCCATTGACGAAAACTCGTTAATGCCTTTTCGCGCGGTATAAATATCTTGTCGAGCATCAACGTTCGAAGAAAACGGAGTCTAAGTGATGCTTTATTGGATCTCTTTCGACCACAAATTTACGGAACCTTCGTTTGAGAGGTTTAGGGTTTCAATTTTTATATTCTTACATAATTTCTATTGTTTTTATTCTGATTATTTTCATTTATGTCTGTTATATGTGTAAAATTACAGTGAAATTGGTTTCAATTTATAAATGAAACTATAAATTGAATTCACTGAGCGTTGCCAAGATGGCGACTTTGATTATAGAATTTACGGAGAAATAAGTTTGGTTAAATAATTATAGTTCGAGAAGTACAATGAAACTAATAATAATGCGACATATATTCTCCGAAGTGAATTTACAGATAATGACATAAAAACTTGAGTTACTTGTACAACAAGCTGTGGAGAAGATCTTAAAAATGGCAAGCGGTAACTGGTTCCAGCGCCGCCATTTTGTTTACACATAACCGCGCAACACTTCTCTTACGTGTCTCTTTCTCTTTTCTTTTTACGAATAACATTGAAAGTTATACATGTATTTTATGTCTTAAGGGTAGTCTAGCCTCTTAATGAACATTTAACAATTTCTTTTAAATATATATTTAATATTCTTGATAATTACAAAACATGTTATTACAGAAACATCATTAACCATTACATTAAAACGAGAAGTACTATATCTGAACAGCTGTATAAATGCAAAATCAATGTACAATTTGTACACGTTTCATTTTAAGTTGTCCTCACCATAAATTAAAATATAAAAAAAATTTTGAAAGCCAATTGAGTCGCTGATCACCGATAACCTCGATGGCAGCGGAACAGGGATAAATAAAACCTGCGAAACTGAGGCCGTTGAAAGTTTTCTCATTGATGCTACCGCATCGCAAAAACCGTGAAGTTCAACGTGGAACAGGAGGGATGAAAGTGAAGTTACTCCTCATGATAACGCGGAGGACGGTGATTGTTCAGGAATGAAGGAAACCATTGCGAAACTGACTCCCCTGCCTTAGGTTTTCATTTGTTTGCCCGGAACAGGCTGTACGAAAGTTTGGAAATAACAGGGATTTCTCGGGTCAAACGTGGACAGATTGTTTTTGCCAATGGTGGTTTCACGAAGACAAATTTTAGGGAGGATAACGGTGAAATACAAATAAGCTTTGCAAGATACAATAAAGGGTTTTGTGTTCAAAAAGTTTATCGTGAACAAGCTTATTAATAATAGAAATAAAAATGAGGTGAATTTTTTGTATCTGAACGTAAATATAAATTTCAGAAAATTTCTGTTTGTTGATTCGTGAGAGAGTTATTCTTCAATTTATGAAATGTGAAGAGTTTCGAAAGCTTTCTTTGCGAGGATCGTAAAAAGCGATTTTTTGTTGCGGGGAAATTAAATGTCGGAATATTTCAAGCTTAAAAAGGAGCTTGAATGTCGGGAAGCACGAAATACCAAAACCACTTAATTATTTAAAAATTGGTATTTTAACCTTTAAAACAGGTGTCCAACCTAGCCAATCAAGTACTCAGGAGCGACTAAATCCGTAGCCGAGCTTCTCCATCGATCTTTCCGTCGATTTCCCTTTTTTTCCGCCCGGTACGCAAAGAATTTCACGCAACAAGTATCTAACGATAAATGACACTCGACCGTGGTTCGAGCATTCCGATAACACCCTCTTCACCGTAAGCTGATTTCCATTCGCTAAAACCAACAGAGCAAACAAGAATCCTTTCAATTTTTGATCGCTTCGTTTTTCTCGAAGAAATTGGTATTATCACCCAAAATCTTCACCGAATATTACCATGGAATTAATTAAGATTTACGGGGCGAATCTCCGTGTTCACATTGCAGAGTTTGCCTAACACTTTGAGCAATTTACATTTAATCAGGCATTAAGTAGCTATACGAGAGTTTCAATTTAACTCCCTCCGAAATTGTGTTAAGTGAAAGCAACTTGTTAATAAGATATTAACGAGCAAGAAATTACATGGGTGCTCGATTTAGCGGGCAAAAGAAGCCTAAGGGTATTCAATGGTCACGTGACGCACCTACGCTTGGAATACGTTGACTCGTATTTTCACCGCAATTTTAATTTAATGCGAGCAATCTTCGATCCACAACAAAATTTTAGGATGTTAAGATTTTCAGTTTTTAACTTTTTTGAGTTGTCTCGACGTTGTAATTAGGTACGAAGACCGTAAAATTGTAGGTTAACTTAGAATCGCACTTCTTTACGACCATCTTGTTCTTTTACGGCCATCTTGTTTACATCTCCTCAAACTTTCACTGTCAAAAAACGACTTTATTAAACATGTACTACGCCGAGGTAACTAAAGTATACTTAGGAAACAATCCAAAGAACACTTAAAAACTCCATCTTGTCCGTTTACGGCCATCTTGTTCAGGCATTTATCCAAACTTTCACCGTCCAAAAACGACGTTATTAAACATGTAGACTAAACTGAACTAACTAAGGTATACTTAAAAAACGATCCACGGAGCACTTGAAAAGAGTGCAGTTTTATGGCTCGAGAGTTTGGACATTTATCTTGTTCTTGCACTTTCGTCTTGTCCGCGTCTACTTCTCGTTCGAGCCTTTGTACCGCGTGATTGATAACGATCATAAGGATAAAAGACTGTGGAAGAAAGTGGTGAAAACAGACAATCGCGTGTGTGAACGATCAGACTTTTGTGGGAAGAAGGAAGGAAAGTCTAATAATCCGCATTATCGACAAATGTACATATGGCTCGCGTGATCGCGTGAGCCGTTGGACAGTAAATATTAAGTATTCGATGAAAAAATATTGTGTTTCATGCAAATTTTATTGATATTAGGTAATGTGATATGTACTGACTTCCTTGTAAGGAGAAACCTCTTCAAATAACATTCTCTTCTTTTTTTTTGCTTTACATATACCGTGTAATATGTGTACATATGGTTAGGTTAGGTTGGGGTGTACTTGTTGAATTATTTAGGTACTGAATTTATTTTCTTTACTAAAATTATCTGATCACAATGTATAATTTGTCGAATTGTAAGTTAAACTTTTAATTTTTTCCTTTGATTATTGAATTATATTTTTATGTTTAACGAGTGAGTACAAAATGGCGACACTAAAGAAACAGCAACGTATAAAAAATGACTAACAGTATGATTAAACATGACACACTACTGCATCAAGGTTCTTAAATGTCAACTCTATTTTTACCCGCAGTCTTCTAATAAATTTTATAAAAGTCTGAATAAATTTTATAAAAGAAAAGTTTGGTGAATGAAACTATTTTCTACCCCGTCATTTCACGACAAAATGAATCATAGAAATTCCAGGGAAAGCGCACTGCAATCAAGCACAATCGAAACAGGACCCAGTTAAGTGGAAGCATGATGCAGCTTATTTTACGGCATTCGTCCGCAATGTGACTTGTACAAAGAAACAGACGAAAGTACCTTTAGTCAGACAGTTTGAATCGATCCACGAGAAACACGTCACAGCAAATACGAAATTCCTAATGCGTTGTTTGTGACCTAGAAGTTTGTATCGATACGCAGGTCGACCTTCAAACGCAAGCCTTTGCTATTCCAAGAACTTTTACGTGTTGGGAATGTTTAGGAAGCATACAAATTTGAAGGGTTGTATGATAATTTAGGGATTTGGAGATTGAAGGGAGGAAGAAAGTTATGGGTTGGTTTTGGGGCTGTGGAAGTTTGATTTGGGTATTTGGAGGTTTGTGGATTTGAATATTTGGGGGTTGAATATTTGGGACTTTTTAGAAATTGGGAAAATTAGAAGTTTGGGAGTTTTGGGATATTGGAGGTGGGGTAGAAGTTTGGAGATTTGAGGATGTGAGGATTTGGATGTTTAGGAATTTGGGGAGGTGAGGATTTGGCAATTTTGGGAATTGGGGATGTGAGAGTTTTGGGGCGTGAGAATTTGGAAATTTGGGAATTGGGGTTGTGAGAGTTTTGGGGCATGAGAATTTGGAAATTTAGGAATTTGAATATTTAGAGGTTTGGGGCTCTGAGAAGTTGGAAACTTAGAAATTCAGAAATTCTGGAAATTGGGGGTTGAGAGTTTTAGGACTTGAGAAGCCGGAAATTTAGAATTTTGGGGCGTGAGAAGTTGGAAATTTAGAATTTTGGGGCGTTAAAATTTGGAAATTTAGGAATTTGAATGTTTAGAGATTTGGGGTGCTGAGAAGTTGGAAACTTAGAAATTCAGAAATTCTGGAAATTGGGGGGTTGAGAGTTTTAGGACTTGAAAAGTCGGAAATTTAGAATTTTGGGGCGTGAGAAGTTAGAAATTTAGAGTTTTGGGGCGTGAGAAGTTGGAAATTTAGGAATTTGGAAATATTAAAATTTACAAATGTGGAAAATTGGGGAATGAAAGATTTGGGACCTGATACCTTGGCAATGTGGTGTTTTGTTGATGTCATAATTTGTACACTTAGAAATTTGGAAATATTACAATTTACAAATGTGGAAAATTGGGAAATGAAAGCTTTGGGACCTGAGACCTTGGCAATGTGGTGTTTTGTTGATGTCATAATTTGTACACTCAGAAATTTGGAAATATTACAATTTACAAATGTGGAAAATTGGGGAATGAAAGCTTTGGGACCTGATACCTTGGCAATGTGGTGTTTTGTTGATGTCATAATTTGTACACTCAGAAATTTGGAAATATTACAATTTCCAAATGTGGAAAATTGGGGAATGAGAGCTTTGGAACCTGATACCTCGGCAATGTGGTATTTTGTTGATGTCATAATTTGTACACTTAGAAATTTGGAAATATTACAATTTACAAACGTGGAAAATTAGGGAACGAGAGGATGAGAAAACCCCGAAATCACCGAGAGCCAAAAAAAACTTTGTGAAGTGAAATAGCGTGGAATAAGGTCAAAGACCAATCGTGAGTAAAGTAAGCTACGTGCATCCTCGTGGAAAATGCAGGTCTCATCCCGTGCATATGGCAAGTTGTAGGATATTAACTCTCAAAGCGATGCAAAGTTGAAAATAGGTCGAAAACCACGATGATGATGGTATCGCGGTGTACGAATAGATGGCGAATTGAAGCAAGTACCGCGTTTGGTTGTGTCATTAAGTGTCACTACTTCTATTAGGGTACTTCCTGTACGATACCCTTGGTATCGCACTAACAATCTACGGTGCGTGGTAATCGAGTCTGTAACGCAGTCTACAAAGCTCTCGAAAGTTTGTTAACGCAGCTTCGTTAATGGAAGGAAGTTTCTCATCGGAAAAATCTGCTCCCGATGGAAAATGGGACAAAAAGGCAGCGTGTAGCTGGTGGGTATTGCTGGAAATTGAGTTTGGTCATGCCAGTTCTATAAATCATTCGAATTTATTAATAAATTTGTTCATTTTTTATTAATACTGTAGGTCCAGTATTGATCTTGTGATTAATACTGTAGGTACATTTTTAAAAAATAAATCTTTAAATCAGTTTATCTAACATTAAGGGATAAGAAAGCAAAAAATTAGGAGTATGATTCTATCTCATCTTCAAGCTAATTTTATACTGACTAATATGTGTACATATATAGATAGATGTGCACAAGATTAAGATGACAGATGTGAACAAACGCGAATTAAAAATCAAAAGGCTAAAACACCGTACGTCGCCGACCGTCCGGACAGGTCTTTGGTTGGCATAAAAAGACATACATGAAGAATATCGTCTGACAGAACAAACAATATAAGTCTATTTCTATATCACAATTAAAACCACAAATTACTATGAATAGATTAATGGAAAGATGTAAACGGATGACGAATGCAATTAACAACACGATGATCCATAAAGCGATTTAAGTTTCTGCAACTTTGATCCGGTGATAAAAATCTTCCGCTCTTGTCGCGTGGTCGTGCATTCTAATATCGGCGAAAAAAAGTAATTATTCCGGGAACCAGCTATTAACGCATCCTCGTAAAAGGGAGGGAAAAATAACGAAAATGGCGAGTGTAAAATGGGATTCAAGAGCATCGATTGAATACGTTGAGTATAGTGCATGTAGAGTATCAAGGAGTACCTAACCTCCATAATAAATATTGTAGTAACCTAAATTAACCACTATAAGAAATATTATGGTAACCTAACCTAACCACCATAATAAATACTTTAGTAACCTAACCTAACCACCATAATAAATATTGTAATAACCTAACCTACCCACCATAACAAATATAGTAGTCTAACCTACCCACCATAATAAATATAGTAACCTAACCTAACCACCATAATATTATAGTAACCTAACCTACCCACCAAAATAAATATTTTAGTAACCTAACCTAACCACCATAATAAATATTGTAATAACCTAACCTACCCACCATAACAAATATAGTAATCTAACTTACCCACCATAATAAACATAGTAACCTAACCTAACCCCCATAATAAATATGATCGTAACCTAACCTACCCACCATAATAAATATTGTAATAACCTAACCTACCCACCATAATAAATATTGTGATAACCTAACCTACCCACCATAATAAATATTGTAATAACCTAACCTACCCACCATAACAAATATAGTAATCTAACCTTCCCACCATAATAAATATAGTAACCTCTCCTAACCCCCATAATAAACATTATCGTAACCTAACCTACCCACCATAATATTATAATAACCTAACCTAACAACCATAATATTACAGCAACCTAACTTAACCACCATAAATATTATAATACCCTAACCTAATATGATTTAGCTAACCTAACCATACCACCAACAATATCGACCGACATACAATATTAATAAAATTAAAATCGCATGAACGAAGGAAACGTGGCTGACTCCCCGTCGAAATTTGGTCGCCAAACGATCAGGCAGCGCCAACGTCTAAAATATTGCCAATGTTGAGTGTGAGCGAAATTAAAGTGGTGTACTAAACCCGTCGATGTAAGTGGACGTGTTGAAATTTCACCACACCAGACGCTGCAAAATGAGAAAGTTTCGTCGTTACTCTTAACAGGCAACCGCGACACGTGCAACGTTTGCCAGTGTAAACGATTCGCCCTCGAGAACACGATGGACCTTCCATACTGTTCCTGCGGAGACCTTCGCTGGAACTGGTCATAATTCCCTCACGTGTTTTTGTAAATAACACGTTTATTTGTTGAGAATTGTACATGGTTTGCGTTATGTCATGTCGTTTTTGAATTTGGTTTCATTTTGACAATTTTCTATCTGTATTAATACAACGTTGTTCATTTTAATCTTTTTTAATATCGATGATAGTTCAAGCATTTGTCACTGTGTAAAATTGCAGTGTAAAATTTATTATGTGAAATAATATTTGCTGCTGTTAAGATAATTTTTTTAATCCTCCACTATGTTAACCCCATCAATTTTAACCTTCTTTAACATCCACAATAGTTGAAGCAAATATTGCAATATATTTATTAGTGCCACTCTGCATTTATTACGTGAAATAATATTTGTTACAGTTAAGACAAGTTTTTTAATCCTTCACTACTATAACTTTGTCAATTGCACCCTCTTTAACGTCCACAATAGTTGAATTAAATATATCTATGTATTTATTACATAAAATATTTGTTACGAAACATCTGTTACAACAGTATCTAAACAGTCAACACTTTATCTTTGAAAATGCCTCCCGTTGAGTCTGTCATTGAATTTTTATTTCAGCGAAAAGAAAGAGAATTCTTCTTAACGAATCGCGACAGAATTTTTCGTGCAAAAAGAATGCGTGATCAAAGGTGGTATAACGAAGTCCCTGATAACTCGACGTCGTAACTTCGTTTCAAGGATTATACAATGCCCGTATACAAGATTGTTATGGGTTTTATGGATGTCCTTCAAAAAACGTGTAACTTCTCGTTTACGAGTTCGAGTTTTTTCTTACCGAGTGTACGGAAAAAGTTTTCTTTGAATGAAGTGGAATAAAGGATATAGATGACTACCCTCTAATTTTGTGCCGAATCGATACGGTAATAGGAACGAAGGTTTGATTAACGCGGTGACTACCGGGAGGGTCACAGAGGGTTACCATAAAAATATACTCGAATAATGAATGGAAGAACGTGCACCTTCATATTTCATTTGTGGTAATGTGGCAGTTATCTGACGGATGCAATTTGGAAATTAATTTTGTGGTAATGAAACTTTTTGAGCAAATGTAGAATTAGTATGAAATATAAATATGAAGTATAATATGAGATATAAAAAGGTAAATGTAATTACAAAAATCATAAACAACCATGAAACTAAAACTGAATGAATCAATGATTATTTTCACTGCAGTATATTTTATTAACCATGCAAAAATCAATAATTTAATATAAAATATAAAAATTGAGTTACAAAAGTCATAAACTCCACACAGCACAAAACCATGAAACTTAAATTAAAAGAATGAATTAATGATTATTTTCACTGCAGTATATCACATTATACAAATAAAAATCAGTAATTTAATATAAAATATAAAAATTGAGTTACAAAAGTCAAACTCCACACAGCACATAACCATGAAACTTAAATTAAAAGAATGAACCAATGATTATTTTCACTGCAGTATATCACATTAAACAAATAAAAATCAGTAATTTAATATAAAATATAAAAATTGAGTTACAAAAGTCAAACTCCACACAGCACAAAACCATGAAACTTAAATTAAAAGAATGAACCAATGATTATTTTCACTGCAGTATATCACATTAAACAAATAAGAATCAGTAATTTAATATAAAATATAAAAATTGAGTTACAAAAATCATAAACTCCCCGCAGTACATAAAACGTAAACCAAAAGAATGAACTAACATTGTTTGCAGTTATTAAACGAAGATCGATAGGAGAACTTGAAGATTTCTCAGATAATGAAGAAAGAAAACTTCAGTTATTCGTTACTTTTTAATCAGAACAACAGAACTTTCGAAAGGAAACAGAAGTTTTGAGTGATCATTATTAGTTATAACTGATAGCCTTGGTACAGCTGACACGGATGCTCGTCTGATTTTCGAACGACATAGTTCCGTGAGATTTGTACATTTCATCGGAAAAGAACAATCGGGTTGAGGTCAATTGATTGGAACGGTCGGAACATGTTTTGTGGCAACCTTTGTTCTTTTGCGTCTAAATAATCTGTTATGAAATGAAATTAGGTTAGACAGATGGTCCAACGCTGTTACGCGTGGGACTCTGGTGCAACAAAATGGTGGCGCGATTTCAAAGCTTTTCAAAGCGATTTCGATTTCAAAGCACAGTGGAAAAATTAAGGAACTGATTTATTGCTGGTAAATAAAGTCCACTACTGCATTGCAAATAGTTTAAATTAATTATCTTTTTGACAAGAGATCTTAGAGTAAACTTAGGATTTTTCTTCGAAAGGATCTTAAAATTCTTATGGTCTTTAAAAGAAACTGAACCCTGAAGAAATTCTTTAATTCTCGAATCGTATGTCAATTCGAATGTGGAACACGCAAATCGAAGAAAACAATGTTCTTTGTGTTTCTTGTAAGGAATTGAAAAGCTCCATACATTTTAAATACCTGTTCGCAGTAGCTGATAGAGTTTGAAGTTGTAAAATAAATAAGAACTTCATCGAGATAACACAGCTTTGAAATTTTGACTTTCACGTTCTAAAGAATTTTGATTTTCACATTAAAAAAAATGTTCAAACCACAGAACAATTTACTAATCTCGAAAAAAAAGGTTAATCTTAACAGAATTAGTAATCTTTCATCGTATATTTCATGCTGTACTTGACAGAATATGTGGCTTCAAAATACACGTAAAGGTCGGATATAATAAAACACCGGATAATGTGCGTCAAGATTATGCCGAAATAGGTGTCGAACAGTCGTTGCGGCATAGTAAATCTTCCCTGGCGTTTACCCCGTTTATTCTGAATCAGAATAAACGCCGTTATTTATCAATACTGACACGAGCCAACTTGAATAATTCACTTTATCATGCAACCTGAATATGAGTCTTCGTTTTTCTATCGGCATCGTGTTTTATCATCCATGTGTATATAGGTTGTTTCATACTACACTTGAAAATAAGATGAATAGTTTTTCGCAATATTGTCAGTTTAATTGATAGGTGAATGAGTATCATTGCAATCACTAAAGTTTACTATTAACCATTTATTGTTATAATTCGTTCATGTGTGTACAGGCTGTTTCATACTACACTTGAAAATAAGATGAATATTTTTTCGCAGTATTGTCAGTTTAATTGATAGGTGAATGAGTATCGTTGCAATCACTAAAGTTTACTATTAACTATTTATTGTTATAATTCATTGACCTTAATAATAATTCATAGAGATCCTTGACTTTTATCAATTAAAATTGTTTGTCAATTTTAAAGATTTGTATCAGTTAAGAAGTTTATGTTTCAAGCTGATGCTTCTTATTAATCCTTGCATTTATAAATTTCTATAAATTGTGAAGTTAATAAATATTTCCAAACAGCAAAACGATTGATTATAAAAAATTTTGTGCAGCAATTTGCAAGAATATTTTTTACAAATATTTGTGTAGTATTTGCAATGCAAAGTCCATATCAAACAAGGTCGCGCAAAAAGTTCTTGTATATTTTTACATGAAACCCTGATTCCAATTGTGAAAGAGCCTGTACAATTCAGCCTTCGTGCAAGGAATTGAATCATTGGTAGCGACCGGACGTAAAATATCGTTGAATATTCAAAGGTCACGAAAGAAAAACTTATATAGTTTCGGTGCTCCATTATGTATCGGCGGATATTCGAAGCAGAAAAATCGAAGATTCAGCTAGATTCACGGTAGGATTCGTGTATCACTATTTCCGCTTTCGTCGTTATTTTTATACAAGATTAAATTTTTCGTTGCAAATATTCTGTTATCTTCTTCCTTCGAAAAACATACGCATTGGCATTCGGTGGATACAAGTGCAACGAGTTTAATTAAAACTGTAACGAACGCGCTTATGTTGGCGCAGGAAATTAATTCGAATTTAATATAAATTTATCTTTATTTGCACGACATGTAAATTTGATTTACACTGAGAATATCTATCGTGATTTTCAACAATTTCAACTTTGAAATCAGTTCAATCGATAATCAATTAAATATGTTCGCCGGGAATTGTATGTAATGTAGAATAGCTGTCTTTAAATTATTTGCGCTGGACGTTCAATAAACTTGCTCATTAAATGAAGATTAATAGTTGTTTTGTTAATAACTTGTGTTTTATTTTTAACAATGAATAGACTGAAAGATTACTGAGGACAAAAAAATGTATGGAGTGAAATAAATTTAATAAAAAATTTATTTATACCAAACTCTTTTTGTTGTCATAAAGAAAAAGTTAAACTTCCTAACCTAACCTAATCACCATAATAAATATGATAATAACCTAGCCTATCTACCATAATAAATATTATAGTAACCTAACCTAACCACCATAATAAATATTATGGTAACCTAACCTAATTACCATAATAAATATTATGGTAACCTAACCTAACTACCATAATAAATATTATAGTAACCTAACCTAACCACAATAATATTATAGTAACCTAACCTGAACGAAATAAATTTAATAAAAATTAATTTGCACCAAACTCTTTTTGTTGTCACAAAGAAATAGTTAAACTTCCTAACCTAACCTAATCCCCATAATAAATATGATAATAACCTAGCTATCTACCATAATAAATATTGTGGTAACCTAACCTAACCACCATAATAAATACTATAGTAACCTAACCTAATCACCATAATAAATATTGTGGTAACCTAACCTAACTACCATAATAAATATTATAGTAACCTAACTTAACCATCATAATAAATATTATAGTAACCTAACTTGAACGAAATAAATTTAATAAAAATTAATTTGTACCAAACTTTATATTGTCATAAAGAAATAAACTTCGAAAATTTTACCAATTAATTTAAATAAAAATGTTTACATATCACGATGATAACAGAACGAAAGTAAATCGATTCTAATCGACATAAAATTTCAGTAGCCAGTAGGAATTAAGAAACAGAGATCAGTAAAGGAAATAAAGATGACAAAGTCGCGAATAAATCTCGGCGAAGAGTTTATTCAGCGAGCGGATCGATCGCACCCTTCGTCGGCGACTTTGCGCTCGAAACGGTTGTAACATGATTAAATCGTCGTTTTTATTCGTAACTGCATTGAACGAGAGCATCGATCGATCTTTTGAATCCGTTAACGCCGTCCAGTGAAGCTTCGAAAATTCAATTGGAACGATTGGATCTGGTTACGTTCACTTTGACGCTTTCCAGCGTTTTGCAATTATTGTTTCGTGCCTAAAAAACATGTCTAAATGGAAAAATCTGTGCATAATACTCTCGAATGAAATTTTCAATCTTCCAAAGTTTTAATCACTGTCCATGGTTCTTCGCAATCGATAATATTAATTCCGAACTGCAATTTCACTCTTTGCATCGGTAATTGTCGATATACTCCAATCTCCATGTTTGATTGAACGTGAATGAATAAAGTAAAAAAGAATGAGTGAAAATCGTTTCAAGAGCGAAGGTTTTTTTCATTTATTTGCAAGGAGGGTAACCAACCTCTTCTTACATGATAATTAAATTTCTTTCAAAAATTAAATAACTGCGAGCACTGACACGATTCAGACTTGGCAAATTTAATATCTGTAACAAAAGGCTTTTGTAACGATTGCACGCCGTAAAAAGGAATAAAAGACATTGTTTTCTGCCAGGAGTTCAACTTTGCTCGTTACCAACTCTCTCTGCATCGAAGCTTTTATCAAGCGGCTAATATTCCTTCAAATTCGATATAAAGATCGCAAACACTCAAAAATCGAATCAACGTTTGCAATTCGCAAATATTTATCTCGGGAACTAGTTTAGCTTAAAGGGTTGAAAGCGGACCGATGGTGTTCGCCGACTGGTTCGATCTTCCCACGGGATGAAACTTTATCCAGGAAAATTAAACTTTCGCAACTTCCACGAAAATCCTGCATATTTCCAGCGGGGAAATATAATTAAAGAAACAAGCCCGTAATAGCTTCCAGACGATCCTTCAGATTTAAATTGTCCTCCATCTTTTGTGCAACATTCAGAGACGGTAACAATGCGAATAAGTTTTCAAAAGATAAAGGGAACTCGTTAGAGCGCGTGAAGTGCGTGCGTTTCAGAAAAATGACGTTATTAGCCGGTAACTCGAGGCAAAATTTCCAGTAAATGACAAAAATCCTCTTCAATCTCGTAACAACGTCGACGGTGTAGGATTTTAATTGAAGAGTAACTCGATACTTTCGCGAAAGATCGAGTTCTTGGTAAAAGATGACTTTCGCACCCTCGAAAACACCTTCCTGATGGTGAAACATTTTACCTTGAATTTTTTTGTGGTGAAATACCTCGAAATATAACAAACGTAATACTAAGAATGTTCTGCTGGTCGAATAGAGTGGTACGTCGCTAAATTTAGACACCATAAATTGATCTCAAAAGTTATTTCGGTTAAGATCGGGAATAAAAAAATAATCTTCAGACGTAAGAATTTATAACACAAGATGAAAGTTTTACAATTATGATAGCGACGTGACACGAATGTTTTTATTGGGCCAAGGTTGATTTGCAAAATGGACGTTAATAAAATTTAATATCCTAGTGTCGCAACAGAAATTCGATACATTTTTATATAAATACATCAGATGTAGACAATTTTGACATCCATTAGAATTTTTTGCGTAGAAAATTCTTTTATAGGGTTGTAGTAAAACCAATAACAATTTATGAAATATTTTTTATATAGAACAGAATGCATTGTAACATCAGTAAAAAATATAAATACAAGAGTAAACCTTAATACCTTAAAAACTTTAATATTGTTCGTGAAATATCCGCCATTTTGTATAGGAACTCATTACATACAGAAGAATACAACTCGCATAAAAATAAACCCTAGATATTTAAAATTAAATAATATTATTCTTTCAACCCTCCTCGATTGTCCACAGTATCTATTTCCGGTAACAAAAATATTTTCTCATGAGGTATATTACGCGTTGTTTTCGTTCGATCAAGTCACCGTATGCGGATAGGTTATGTCACTCGCAGCCTTGGGACGTCCGTAGCAAACGAGGGTGGGGGCCTTGAAAAATTCACTTTAAGGGATGGTCAGTAGGTGGAGAAAAATAATCTTCGGGTTTATCGAGCGATAGGGCAGAAAGGGGATGGGATCCGGCGAAATTTCGATTTGCATCTACCGAAGGACGCACGTGTCAAATTGCAATCGTTTCGTGTACACGAACGTGCGTGACTTGTGGTTCACAGTTTGCAACATATGAGATATTGATGTCTCTCTGAAAATTTTCTACTAAACTTTTTTTCTTGTTCAAGTGACATGTACATATAAAAATGAACATATATGTACATCACATGATATGTGCATTTAAAAATGTACATATACATACATCATAATAACATGTACATTTAAAAATGAACATATTGTATATACATCATAATAACATGTGCATTTAAAAATGAACATAGACATAGATCATAATGATGTATGCATAAAAAAATTAACATATACATACATCACAATGACATGTGTATTTAAAAATATACATATGCATACATTATGATAACATGTGTATTTTAAAATGAACATATACATACATCATAATAACATGTGCATTTAAAAATGAACATATACATAGATCATAATGATGTGTGCATAAAAAAATTAACATATACATACATCACAATGACATGTGTATTTAAAAATGAACATGTATGCATACATCACAATAATATGTACATCTAAAATTGAACATGTATGCATACATCACAATGACATGTACATCTAACAATGAACACATGTATACACACATCACAATGTATCCATCTAGCAAATTAATATATTATACCACATTAAAGACAGACTCCTTTAAATTTGTTAATACAAGCTTAAAATGTTTACTGACATAAAATACAAAATTTGAAATACGTTGATATAATAATAAATGCTTAAAAATGAACATACACGTACATCACAATGATATGTGTACCTAAAATGAAAATATGCATACGTCACAATGGCATACACCTAAAAAATGATATCATAGAATAATCTCATTATAGAATATATTCATACTTCATAGTGATATATCTAAAAGTGTATATCTAAAGGAGGAATATCAGATGAATGTTCCTCATTAAATAAAAGAGTGTCTAATATTAAAGTATCAGGTAAATATTGAGACAAGAACTATCTTGTCCATGCAAATTGCAAATAAACCTTGCAGATAAAATAAAATTTCAAACATTTACATCCAAAGTTCCTTCTCTGAACTTAATATTCCTGGAAAGAATACTTAGAATTCTCGAAAGTTGAAAGAGCTTCTATACGGTGAAAGTAAGGTGAAGCTATCATCGTGAAAAGATGGCGAAGAAGAAGCTTGGAAGAGCAATTTATTCGAAGGAATTCCAGACGTTTATGATAGCTCGTTATGCCCCTCATCGACCTGAATCGAGCGTGGCTACCGATTCGGGTAATTGTAAAACTCGGTAGGAAAGAGAGATATAGAGTACGAATCGTTGTTCGCGCGACAACCTAACCGGAACGTTTTTCGCTCCATTAAAAGTGAAAATATAGCCAGACGGATCCTTCGTATCGAACTGACGCAACGATAATAGTTTTACGGCTGTTGAAAACCCTTTCTCGAACGAGTTCCATGCTTGTTGGCGACTATCGATACTTTCAGCAACGATCGGCACACTTTGGGCAACGTCGAAGAACTTCGGTTTTCACGACGCTGGATTTTCCGCCGATGAAGTGACAGGCGTTCGAAAATTGCCAGACAAGTTCCATTAAAGAATGTTTGATAAGTTGCACAGAACAAATGTCGATAAAATTTTAGTTGTATCGGCAATTTTAGTATCGAGCTGTGTTTACTGTAATTTTAATTTGAAAATTCGTTTTTATTATAATATGATGTAAGAATTGTGAAGAAGATGGATGACTAACCTTCTTAAATATTTTGCAAGCAGTTCCGTCATATATGACTAAGTGATTATTGCTACAATTTCTGAACAAGTAAAGAAATTAATCGCGCGTCGAATTTACCACGCGTCGAATTCACCACGCATCAAATTTCTCACGCGTCGAATTCACCACGCATTGAATTTATCACGCGTCGAATTCACCACGCATCGAATTTATCACGCGTCGAATTTACCACGCGCTGAATTCATTACGCGTCGAATTTACCACGCATCGAATTTATCACGCGTCGAATTTACCACGCGTCGAATTCACCACGCATCGAATTTATCACGCGTCGAATTTCTCACGCGCCGAATTCACTACGCGTCGAATTTCTCACGCGCCGAATTCACTACGCGTCGAATTTACCACGCATCGAATTTATCACGCGTCGAATTTACCACGCGCCGAATTCACTACGCGTCGAATTCACCACGCATCGAATTTATCACGCGTCGAATTTACCACGCGCCGAATTCACTACGCGTCGAATTTACCACGCATCGAATTTATCACGCGTCGAATTCACCGCGCATCGAATTTATCACGCGTCGAATTTACCACGCGCCGAATTCACTACGCGTCGAATTCACCACGCGTGGAATTTATCACGCGTCGAATATACCACGTATGGAATTTACCACGCGTCGAATTCACCACGTATCGAATTTATTAATACATGAAACATATTTTGTATTTAGTGATCCATGACTATGCAAATTAAAATTAAAAATTGTGACCCAGAATTCAATTGCAGTGAAAATACGAGTCTGATTTGTGACGTCCAAAGTGCAGCATGCGTCAGATATTACTCAAGGCATTCCACAATATTTATTTAATAACGAATTGCCAAACATCCAATACAAGCACAGTATCGAAGACGAAATTTCATGAATATATGTACAAGCACGGAACGAAACTTTATTTTCCGACGATATTATACAGAACGCCGCTATATTATTAGGGAAACTGTACGTGAATAGCAATAAAGTACGTCCCGAAGACGAGCTAGAAAGTAACTTCTGAATACCGAAGAGTTGCCGGACAAGCCAGAACCAAGATATTGTCCCAAATAGTTGGAGTGTTAAGGAATACGATTGTATTTTCCCACGACAAAATAGTTTCGCGATCTTGGATTCAAAATGCTCAGTGTTCTGTGGGAGATTTCCATAGACGGTTATACAATCGAGACTCGGTGCAGATTTCACGGTAGACGACAGGATATTGGAATACCTCTGGCGGAGGAGATAATTCATTTCTGGCCACTGTTCGATTCTTCGTGGGCTCTGGAAGCTTTATGTCACGCGTTACATCGCCTACGCGTTATTTTGCCACGTGGCAGACGTGTCGTATAACTTCGAGTTTAATTAGTAATCGCACAGTTGTCATGTGGTGGATTGTTATATATTACATTGAATGTATCGTGGGTCGAATTTATCGTTCGAATTCATCGAGGTGAGTTTATCGTTTGTTGAATTACCATTTACTGAATTTACGTCGAATTGAATTTAGAGTGGATCGAATTTATTATGTGTTGAATTACAAAGAGGTGAATTTGTCATGCGGCGAATTTCTCACGTATTGAATTACCAAGCGCTGAATTTACCGTGCGTCAAATTTATGGTGTATCGAATTTCTTACGTGTTGAATTACCAAGCGTCAGATGCACCACGCGTCGAATTTCTCACGCACCGAATTTACCACGCGCCGAATTCACTACGCATCGAATTTCTCACGCGTCAAATTTACTACGCGTTGAATTTCTCACGCATTGAATATACCACGCGTCGAATTTATTACGCGCCGAATTCACCACGCATCAAATTTCTCACGCGTGGAATTCACCACGCATTGAATTTACCACGCGCCGAATTCACTACGCATCGAATTCACCACGCGTCGAATTAACCACGCATCGAATTTATCACGCGTCGAATTTCTCACGCGTCGAATTTACCACGCGTTGAATTTCTCACGCATTGAGTATACCACACGTCGAATTTATTACGCATCGAATTCACCACGCGTCGAATTCACCACGCATTGAATTTATCACGCGTCGAATTTACCACGCGCCGAATTCACAACGCGTCGAATTAACCACGCATCGAATTTATCACGCGTCGAATTTCTCACGCATTGAGTATACCACGCGTCGAATTTATTACACGCCGAATTCACCATGCATCGAATTTCTCACGCGTTGAATTACCAAGCGTCGAATTTACCACATATCAAATATACCAAGCGTCGCCTTACCACGCGTTGTATTACCCGTTCTATCGCTACGTGATATATTGTCACCTCCCAAACAATAATCCTCACGCTCCCACTAAAATGAATGTTAAACCTTAACCTATGAAAACTGAACAGGTCATAAATTTTATTAATACTCTTAAAACGAGTGTTACGTTCCCCCAGAAACAGTCAGAGCCATCGAAAAACGATAAATTCAAATTTCTGTTTCAGTATTCTACAACCTATCCCAGATCTAACCCAACAAATTTCATTGTAGAAGATTAAAAATCATCGTAAATATTTTGCAGGTAATAGAAACGATAAATCCGTGGCAAATAAATTCGACAATAAAATCATTCTTCGTTGTCGTGCTGAATGAAAAGGATGTCACTGGAATCGCGAGAAAAATGGGCTCAAGGTTGATATTGTTCAATCGTGACACACACGTTACGAGTCTTTGCACCACCTTGCGTATCGATCGCGGTCGATCGATAACGAGGAAAATCGAATGGCGGGTCCTGTCACGAGACAGCTAACCTTTGCTTATTCTTATCGTATTTACTGCTTCTGTTCTTTTTCCTTGGCCACCATCGCGATGGGTGAACGTAGTGACAAGACCGTGAGCAATTTTTGTCCTAAATTCCACTCGTGTGTCGACGGATTCCTACAGAGCTTCTTTATTTCGCAGAGCAGCTTGTGGGAGAAAGTGTGGGACGTTGTTCGGAACAGGGGTTCGTTGTTTCTTCATTTATTTTGGTGCTCGATCGTTAGGAATATAGTTTTATTTAAAGAATGATGATTTTTATATTTATGATATAGTAATTATATTTACAGTAATTATATTTAGTGATTATTGTGTTATAGTTATTATTTTTATGTGAAGATTATACATGAGAATTGTTATGTGAGAAGTGAGGACATTGGAGTCTAGAATTTAAATTTTAGGACGTCACTTAAATTTGTTATATAATAAATTTTGTATGAAGCATGAAAGAAGAGGTGATTGATTAATTAGCAGTGTCTGTACCAATGTATTGATATCGACTTGCCGATTAGGAATATCGTTTCACATAGAATTATTGCAGTTCAATTTTTCATGGAATTTACACGGAATTTACGGAATTTACACTCTAGACAACAACGTAAAACATCTGAATTTATCGGGCAGCTGGATATTGCAATTAGTTAGTATTAGTTGCAATGGTACTCAATTAATTAGTGACTTGATTGGTGAAATCTCTATTTCACGAACGTTATTTATTAAAATCCGATATGCAACAATTTTTAGTCGTATAAAACGTTCGAATAATTTTTCCCTCTGGTGAAATCCGATTTGAAGCGAAATTGAAGGGTAATTTAATTATCGTTATCGTAGGAATATAAGTCATTATATCGCCACGTTTTTGTTGTTGTATAAATATTCATGGAAAGCAATATTAAAACCTGGCAATATCTATATTTGTTTCAATTTCAATATTTATATTTCAAAAATTTCATAAATGGCAATATAATGAGAGTAGTATAATTACAAGAACCTGTCGAGGTTTAAAATAAATGATCGCGCGATAGAAGCAATTACTCTGAAATATTTATACAATTCACCGAATTTAAATAATAATTTGTGCCGTCCCATAAATCATTATAAGGGAATCTTTAATTTCGCCGTGGCAAAGACACTCGATTAATCAATCGCTCGAAACTCGACGTCACGACGGAAATTATAAAACAGTCGAGGGGCTTGATCGAAGAAATTTCAGCGAGAAAATCTCATCGCGTCGAAAATTCGCCTTTTAATCAAGTTTTATCGAGCGGTTCATAAAATTTCTCGTTCATCCGGTGAAAGTTTTCAACATCTGGCAATCAACGCGTCGTTCCTTCCCGACCGCTTGAAAATTAACTGTTCGCGGGTTATACAGTGTAATATAACAAGACCCTCCCTAAATAGGATCCTTTCGGCTGATCCTTCCAAAGTGACCCCCGCACGTGTAACGCATTTGTTAGCGCGCCTGCAATCACGGTAAATATTATAGGAGGCAATTTTTAAAACCTTTTGAACTGATGGTTTGAACCATCGAGAAACGTTCAAAACATTAATACTGGTTAATTTTTAATTTATTCGTTATTTACTTGTAGTGAAGATTTAACTGTTTTTAGGTTAGGTTACGATAAATGTATGGGGGATGAAAGTAGCTCAAGATGAAGTAATTTATACAGTTGGTACAATTGACAAAAGACAGAGGTTTCTTAGTTTAATTTAATTCTTTGCATTATTTGAATGAGTCTGACTCATGACGCACTCGTACTTCAGCCATGACGCACCTAATATCATAGACGTCACCTGAAGTCATAGTGGAAGGAGTTAAAGTAAGATGCATTATTCTGGCGTGATACGTAAATCATTTTATTTGTTCATTAATATCATTCGTTAGTGTCATTCGTTAATATCATTCGTTAGTATCATTCATTAATATCATTCGTTAGTATCATTCGTTAATATCATTCGTCAGTATCATTCATTAATATCATTCGTTAGTATCATTCATTAATATCATTCGTCAGTATCATTCATTAATATCATTCGTCAGTATCACTCATTAATATCGTTCATTAATATCATTCGTTAATATCAATCATTAATATGATTCATTAATATCATTTATTAACATCATTCATTAATATCATTCGTTAATATCATTCATTAATATCATTCGTTAGTATCATTCATTAATATCATTCGTCAGTATCATTCATTAATATCATTCGTTAATATCATTCATTAATATCATTCGTCAGTATCATTCATTAATATCATTCGTTAATATCATTCATTAATATCATTCGTCAGTATCATTCATTAATATCATTCGTTAATATCATTCATTAATATCATTCGTCAGTATCATTCATTAATATCATTCGTCAGTATCATTCATTAATATCATTCGTTAATATCATTCATTAATATCATTCGTCAGTATCATTCATTAATATCATTCATTAATATCATTCGTTAGTATCATTCATTAATATCAATGGTTAATATCACTCATTAATATCATTCGTTAATATCATTCATTAATATCATTCGTTAATATCATTCATTAATACCATTCGTTAATATCATTCATTAATACCATTCGATAATATCAATCATTAATATGATTCATTAATATCATTTATCAACATCATTCATTAATATCATTCAGTAAAACAATCAAATTGCATATGCACATGCATGGCACATCAAGAAAGAATAGATTATGTAATCAGATCTACCAGTTACATTATTTTACAATGTACCCTAACCTGTAGTCCAATCACAATTAAAATTCTTCTTCATCCTGTACTGTCTTTTTAAGTGCAGTCTTGTTCTCCTTTTTTTTAGCGGGTGATTAATTTTGAATGTGAAATAGATAATTGATATCAGTAAAGCAATTATACTCTAGCTTCAAGATTATTTTCGCAATTGTGGCACTTTCCAAGGTAATAGAGAAAGGAATAACGAAATTACAGATATAAAAGAGCTCTCGAAGAAAGTGTTCTGAAATAATTATGTCGAAGAAACGGCAGGCGTGCGAAAAGTCCATTCAGTGTTACTGGGACAAAATCGGAATATCGACTCCGTGAGATGGAGGGCCAATTACACGCAGCGAAGTGGCCCGTAATAGTTTTAAAAGACCTGAAACATCTGGTTATTGAGAGACACGTGCAAAACAGTCCTGTCACGAACAATGCTTACACGAGACCGGTATGATTGTACCGAAAGGAACAACAATTGCCATGTTTTCTTGAAAGAACCGGAAAAATACTATTCAACCTATTTATGATTTTATTGCCTCTTGTGGACGATTGTATTCATTACTGGTAAAAACTTGTAAACGGTTGAAAGTTTATGTTGGTGTCCCTGTAAAAATGTTTATTATCTGTAGTTTGCAGTTTTCGGGAAATTGAAACATTATTAAAAATAATAAATTCTTGAATATCAAAGAGATATGAATGAGAAATATTTAAAAAATATTAAGAACCTATATGAGTAATTTATATTATCCTCGACTTGAAAACAGTATGATCCTCGAATGTAAAAAAATAAAATAATTAAAAAATAATTCTTGAATGTAGAAAAAAATCGAATGAGGAATATTCAGAAAATATTAACAACCTATATAAGTAATTTATATTATCTTTGACTTGAAGGCAATAGTCCTCGAAGCCTCGAATGAGTTCTCGAATGTAAAAAAAATAAAATAAATAATTTAAGAATATAAAAAAAATGAAACAAGAAAATATTAATAATTTATATCAGTAATTTTAAATGTTGCAGAAGAGATAATAATATTCAGGTTCCATAACAAACTTAACCTATAAACTTCCATCTTGCAACCACTTGTTGCACCCCGTCCACGATATTTAAAAAATATAAAACTAAAAATGCAGCATACAACTGCAATTTCCCGTCGAATTTTCTCCGGCAATAAACATATAAAATGCAATTACAAGCTGGTTAACGAAAAGCAGGATCGTTAGGTTCGCTTGTGACGTTGTCGATGCGGGAGCCAACGTAACGAGTTGCTCGAACAGACTTTATTTTTCCGTGTCTGCGATTCATAACGCGATAAAAAGTGACGGGGGCGATGGATTAATAAAATTGTCGTAACTCCGTTACAGGGAGGAAGAAGGAAAGTGAACGGAGCGAAACAGAGCAAGAAAAGATCGACGAGGGGGTATCGCTTGGCCAGCATCCAACCGTAGGTCGTTGCTATAATTTTCATCTAATTCCTCGGACGAGGCGAAGTATCTTGTCCTAATAAATTTACAGCCAACATAACGTTTTACTGTCGAGAACAGGGCGAAGAAATCGAACGGGGGAGACAGGGGCGGAAACCGATTCAGCGAAATCGACTTTGGAAGGTTGTTGAATTAAAGTTAAATATCACGATATTGATAGATGTTGAAAATTTGTTAAACACTAGATTTGTGAAACACCGTATCATTCTTCATTCCAAATTTTAAATTCCCCAAATTCCCTAGCTTCCAAATTCCCAAGCACCTAAACTCTAAAATCCCTAAACTCCCAAGCTTCCAAGTTTCAAATTCCCCAAATTCCCAAGCTTCCAAGTTTCAAATTCCCCAAATTCCCAAGCTTCCAAATTTCAAATTCCCCAAATTCCCAAGCTTCCAAGTTTCAAATTCCCCAAATTCCCAAGCTTCCAAATTTCAAATTCCCCAAATTCCCTAGCTCCCAAATTCCTAAGCACCCAAACTCTAAAATCCCCAAATTTCCAAGCTTCCAAATTTCAAATTCCCAAATTCCCAAGCTTCCAAATTTCAAATTCCCCAAATTCCCAAGCTTCAAAATTTCAAATTCTCCAATTTCCCAAGCTTCGAAATTCCCAAGCACCCAAACCCTAAAATCCCCAAATTCCCAAGTTTCCAAATTTCAAATTCCCCAAATTCCCAAGCTTCCAAATTTCAAATTCCCCAAATTCCCAAGCTTCCAAGTTTCAAATTCCCAAATTCCCAAGCTTCCAAATTTCAAATTCCCCAAATTCCCAAGCTTCAAAATTTCAAATTCCCCAATTTCCCAAGCTTCCAAATTTCAAATTCCCAAGCTTCTAAGTTTCAAATTCCCCAAATTCCCAAGCTTCCAAATTCCCAAGCACCCAAACTCTAAAATCCCTAAATTCCCAAGCTTCCAAATTTCAAATTCCCCAAATTCCCAAGCTTCCAAATTCCCAAAATCCCCAAATCCCCCAATCTCCATGACGGATCATAGATATTTTAAATGACAAAACTTATTAAGAAATTTTTGTAAAAAAGTCAGCTTTCAAGTTAAAGCTGTCTTAGGCAGTTCACATATCATCCTCAATTTATTTATTTTTCTTTAGTTCAAATTTAAATATAAGTGACCATCAAGCATCTGTAAAATTAGTGTTAAATTAACATTAACGTTATTCCATAATGTTAACTGTTTGGTAGTTGCACCTTTCGAGGATTCGGAAGAAGAAAATGAAGAGAATCCAGAGATCGTGGACCTGAAGACTGTTCTTTACATCGTCGCTGTCCATTTTGTTGCGTACGCGGTCTTCTTCCTGATCGTGTTCGTGACTATCTGCATCGGGTATTTCTTGGTCTCATAGAAATAATGAAAAAATGTCTGCTCGTAAAATTTGACAATTTCTTCTGCCGGAAGATATTAACCTTGGAACTTTTTTAAGTTCGGTAGAGAAAGGTGAATAGGAAGTGAAGTTCTGATTTAAACTTTTAAGTTTGAAACTCCCGTTTATTAGTAGTTCGTACAAAAATTGTTATGGTGAGCTATTATGGAGAGGTTATGTACAGTTATAGTACTAAATATAAAATTGTGAAATTGTAAAAATTAAGATTGGTAAAATTGTAAAATTATAAAATTATAAAATTATAAAATTGATAAGATTGTAAAATTATAAAATTGCTAAGATTGTAAAATTGTAAAATTATAAAATTGCTAAGATTGTAAAATTGTAAAATATAACATTGTAAAATTTATCACTATAATAATAATCTGCACTAAAATATTTTTACTCTACTCCCATTTTGTACCCTCGTTATTATTTCATAAAAATTGTTAACAGAGTATATATCTGACTTATTTCCCCATTTTACATCACTCATTTAATTACTATATTTTAGCACATCAAATTTCATTTAAACCTTTGAACTTAATTTTTTATTCTTGATAACACTTGATCCAATACTGTCATCAAGAATTAAGAAGAAAATTTATGAGAGAAGAATTGAACGACCATTTATGTACCTATATTTCGCTTCTATCATCAAAACGAGCAATCATGTTCGTTAATACCCAAATGAATCTCACATAAAACCGTACACCGTGGTAATTAATAGGAGACGGGTAGAAAGTTCCGTAAGCTTGTGAGCTTAGCTTGGACATCCCCGGCTTAATTACTACAGTATTCACCCAACAAGAATCTTAATTCGTTGCTCGGGTAATCTATGTTGCTACTTCTTTGTCTCCTCCGAGTAGAACGCACACTTTGACTAATGTATTTACTTTATTAACAATAATGAATATTTATACAAAATAACAAGTGTACAAATTAAAAGTTTTCAAGGTTCTAAATTTAATATGTTACTATCAAATTAATATGGTGATACTTTTCAAAATTTCCATATTTCCATATTTTCATTATTTATCCAATTTTGCAATTGTGATATTTTCAATAATCAAAATTTTGAAATTGGTAAATTAACAAATTTCGGAATTCCAAAACTCTCAAGTTTGTGGATTCATACATTTGATATTTCTAAATTCTTAAATCCTTAAATATTCAAAATCCCTAAATTTCCAAGCTTCCAAATTTCAAATTCTCCAAATTCCCAAGCTTTCAAATTTCAAATTCCTCAAATTCCCAAGCTTTCAAATTTCAAATTCCCCAAATTCCCAAGCTTCCAAATTTCAAATTCCCCAATTTCCCAAGCTTCAAAATTTCAAATTCCCCAAATTCCCTAGCTTCCAAATTCCCAAGCACCCAAATTCCCAAGCTTCCAAATTCCCAAGCACCCAAATTCCCAAGCTTCCAAATTCCCAAGCACCCAAATTCTAAAATCCCCAAATTCCCAAGCACCCAAATTCTAAAATCCCCAAATTCCCAAGCTTCCAAATTTCCAAGCACCCAAATTCCCAAGCTTCCAAATTCCCAAGCACCCAAATTCTAAAATCCCCAAATTCCGAAGCACCCAAATTCTAAAATCCCCAAATTCCCAAGCTTCCAAATTCCCAAGCACCCAAATTCTAAAATCCCCAAATTCCCAAGCTTCCAAATTCCTAAGCACCCAAATTCTAAAACCCCCAAATTCCCAAGCTTCCAAATTTCAAATTCCCCAAATTCCCAAGCTTCCAAATTCCCAAAATCCCCAAATCCCCCAATCTCCAAATTTTAAAATCCCTAAATCTCTAACCCCCCCAAATTCCCCAAATCCCCAAATCCCCAAATCCAAAAACCCTCCACGAAACCCAAACTCCGCAAAGAATTAGCATCTCCGAAGGATGCCAGTAACCGCAGTGTTAAAGCGCAAAAATGGTGCCAAGGTTATCCCGACGAAACGTAGAGAGCCGTCGCGACGATTCGTTCGATCGTTTCTCGGCCAGGTGCATCGTTTCTTTACCTTCGATCCGGAATCCATCGGCCGGAAAGCAAAGAAGAAACGTACGTTTACTCGATATCCTTTACACGAGTGATTCGAGGTAACTGGGACGACACATGGAATCGATACGTCAGTCGTTGTCCAGTTTCGATTCGGTATTCCGATCAATAACGACGATAGGTCGCGATGCTTATGTTCCTTTAACACGTTCTAAACCCATGCTATCTGATGATGTATGGAATGCCACGAGATCATGTGAAATTGCCACTGCTATGCTCGGATTTCGTAAACGGGGTCGAGTATTATTGAAATGCATTAGAAATTGTTTTAAAGCCACGGCGGAACACTCCTGGCGAATGCTGCGAACCCACCGGTCAACAAATTCTATGATAAATAATTTCATAGAGATATTTTGCGCGATACTTTTGGTATAATTAATTATACTTCAAGTTGCAAGTATGATTAATTGTACTTATATGTTACAATATCTGCAGTCAATGATGTCGTAAAACCGGTGCGTTTCGATTCCACCATTTTATTTTAGAACTCCCACATTTTACCGTCGGGTCAAATGCTTGAGGTGATTCGGTGACATGAACATACCATAAAACGTTTTTACCACTTGCAGCATATCACTTTAAAGCTCAGTTTGCAAAAAGTGATTGCAGAAGTCTTTTATTTTGGTACAAACTTACTGTCGAACTGACTTGTGTCTTAAAAGTGATCCTTGCTTTCTACAATCGTCAGTTAGCCATCTTGTTTTAAGACTCTCAGCGAAAGATCTATTTGATTATTGCCATATATCAGTAAAATTTAAGGTTATGCACCGTTATCATTTCAAAGTGAATCATAACAAATCTCCCAGAATTTATAAATAAATATACTGCAACATCGTAATAAATGAAAAAGAAAATTGCTTCGTCAACCTTCAAGACACAGTATCTTTGCATCGAAACACGCAGGAAAAACAAAAGCATTCTTCCGCATTTTACCCATCTCCGTCGAGAACCATCAAGAATTTATCGAACATAAAATCCCGCGACCGCGAAATGATCGCGAAATTGTTGCGATATTTTCTTTGCAAACACAGCATCCAGTGGTAGTAAATCTCTGTTAGCCGATCGGGTATCAAAGGGGAAGGCAGTTTGTTGCTTAGCAAGGCTCGCGAGATGGTGGCTCGACGGATCGGTTCTAAATATTTGTGGAGCGAGCTTTCGCATTAACGGCGAGGAAACATACCGAGAAAACGGTTTCCAGTGGTTGCTTGTGGTCATTAGAAGAAGAAAGACCTTGTTCCGTGTGCGAACCTTTTAGTTATCAGCCTTGACACGTTTCTGCGTATGATCTTTTAATTGTGTGCTTTGGAAGACAACACGGGTTTCCGTGAAAACCTCGAGATGACCATCGGAATCGTGGGCCACTAAGCTTGCGAGGATACTGGTAGACGGCCAATTTGCGAATTAATAATTATCGTGCCAAATATCGAGGGTATTAAATCATGGAGAATTTCAATTGGTAGATGTGGAATTTTTGTATTTTCAGTTTGGGAGATTTTTGGATTTTCACTGATGTTAGGTCTGGGACTTTTGAATTTTTTAAGTTTCTAGTTTCTAGATTTTTAGATTCTCTAAACCCCCAATTTCTTAGATTCCAGATTCCCTAAACACCAATTCCCTGGATTTCCTATTACCTAGACCCCCAATTCCCTAGGCCCCGATTCCCTAGATTCCCAATTCCGTAGACCTCCAAATCTCTAGATTCCCGATTCCCTAGACCCCCAATTACCTAGATCCCCGATTCCCTAAACCCCCAATTACCTAGACCCCCGATTCCCTAGACCCCCAATTAGCTAGACCCCCGATTCCTGAGACCCCCAATTACCTAGACCCTCGATTCCCTAGACCCCCGATTCCCTAGACTCCCGATTCCCTAGATTCCCGATTCCCTAGACCCCCGATTCCCTAAACCCCCAATTAGCTAGACCCCCGATTCCCTAGACCCCCGATTCCCGAGACCCCCGACTTCCTAGACCCCCGATTCTCTAGACCCCCGATTTCCTAAACTCCCGATTCCCTCGATTCCCGATTCCCTAGACCCCCGATTCCCTAGACCCCCGATTCCCTAAACCCCCAATTAACTAGACCCCCAATTCCCTAGACCCCCGATTCCCTAAACCCCCAATTCCCTAGACCTCCGATTTCCTAGACCCCCGTCTCCCAAGATTTCCGATTCTTGAAATACCCAACTCCCCAGATTTCCAAATTCCCAAATTCATAATCTCCAGAAGAAAAGAAAATTATTTCACCTTAAGCATCCCGAGCGCCCCAATGCCCACGATTGTTTCCGGGCACCCAATACACCCTAAGAAGAAATAAATCTGGAAAGTTGGCAAAACGAAACGGCAACGCGGTTTCCGAGTCCACTAACTATGGAAATGTTCGTCGATCCGTATGAAATGTCTGTTCTCGTTATCGAAGAGGGGTCAGAAAGATCCCCAGTGAATTTTCCGTAGCATGTAAATTGGCCCGTGTCACGAATGCAGACAAACGTCGAGAACGAGCGTGGCAAACGTTACGTTTACGAGGCGAGATAAATTTCACGGACATGTTTTAGGAAGGTTACAAATCCGAGCCTGTTGACCTAACCGTACCGGGTGTTAGGGAAGTAATGGCTACGGTCTTCATTTTCCGCATCACGCTTCAATAGGCGTTTTATAATTCGGTTAATGACGAGTTTACCTGCGCACCGCCCTCTTTAGGTCATCGGCTGCAGTGTTCCTTGCGGTTCTTGCTTCTTTAGTGTGGCACCCCCTGCGGTTCCATGGCATTGCAGGCCTGAAATTGAAATCGTCTGGTCAAGGATCGTAGTTTCAGAAAATTTTAACGGTATTGTGTTTTAGTATTTTACTGGTGTTACTGTAGTAAACCCTTTTTTGGAAATTATTATTTTATACTGGGCAATTATTCAAGACTGCACTCGTTTCGTTCTTTGTCATTATTGGTTTATGATTTGTTCAGATATGTTTTTCTTGTCACACATTTAAATATTGAACCTATTGTACTGTTGGCATTCGAAGCCCAAGAGATTGCCAAGTAGAGGGACATCGCTCTTGTTTGTATTTCACATTGCATCAGATACTGTTTCAATTCCATTTTGTCCTTTTCAACACAAGTTTCATTTAAAAATTATCTATGTGATCTTCGTATTTTTTTATTTTTCAGAAAATTCATTCCTGAAGTCATCTAATATTTTTGATCGTTGATAATAAATTTCCTTACTCAATTTCATATTTTATAAAAATATCCATATAATTTATACTCTCCTAGAAATTCGTCCTTTACAAAGTATATGTCTTTTCAAGTTCACGCAATCATTTCTTTGTAATTAATTCCAGGTCGAGTAACTTTAGCAGATGTTTACGGAACAATTAAAAGACTCGTTTCTATAAATCATGTTATATGCTCAACAGCATGTTTGTACGTGGTTTGACATTATCGCGGGAAATCGAGTGCACAGCCCGTTCGCTCTGTGCCAACGTACCGCCCCTAAAGCAACCCTTAACCCCAGTGTGTCATTGATGTTCGATAGATCCAGAAGGCCAGTGAAACGAAAAAGAAAAGCTCTGGGCGTGTTTGATTTATTGTCGCGATTCTATCGAGGTGCAAACAACGTATTGATGGATCGTAAACTCGTTTGTACTGATTCCGCAAGATTTGATTGATATTTCGGCCATTGACAGGACGTTTAACGATTTCAGATTAATATTTTAAATTTGTCAAAAAATTACTTGTTAAATTTGTGAAAAAAGAGGAACAGATCATTTCATTCTCGATAAACTTGATTACCGAGATTTGTTACTTTGTGCCTTTACCTCCATTTTGAATTTACTGAACAATTCTTCTTCCTCTACAAGTAACCAATTAACCTTGTAATTAATATTATTATTAACTAGCCTAGCAAGTAGTTCCAGTAATCCATCTCAGGCTACCTTTAAAAATTATAATAAAATATCTAAGACTTGCTCACAAAATGGAAGACTAACTTAAGTGCATCAAATATGGCTGACATAACTTTCATATATTAACACATGATCCTTCACGTGTGTAACACATGTAACCTTCAACGTTGCACAGTAAAATAGATATCAAACAACTTTTCGACTTCGATTAATGAGCCCGAACAATTTAAAAGTTTAAAAAATTCCAAAAATCAGATAAAAGTGAATGGCTGTTTTACGAGGGGCAAGAATAGATTGGAGTTGATTGCTTCTTGTCGGAGCAGCGTTTGTCTGTGTAAAGACGGTATAAATCCTTTCGAGCAATCAGCACGAGATCGTTTGGCAGTTTCGAAAATCGGAAGTACACACGAAGGAACGCGAAATGGGGGCGCGACAGTATTGTAAAAAATCAACGGCCATTAAGTGCTGCGCTGTAGAAAATTCAATTTGTGGAGTGTCATAACGATGAGGAAATTTTTATTTTCAAGGGAAAACGTTCAGACAGATAATGTAATAGGGATATGTACAATTTTAAATTGCAAGAAAATAATATGGAAATCATATAAAAATAAAATAGAAATAATGTACAGATAATAAACAGATAATATATAAATACTATGCAAGTAATATACATGATACACACATATAACATACATATGATATACATGTAACATATGTATGTATACTATAACATACTAGTAAAATATATATAATATATAAATAATGTAACATAGTATACAAGTAGTGTATAAAATAAAATACAAATAATAAATAATAAGTAGTAAATAATAAATAATAAATAATGAATAAAATATTGCATAAACTCCCCAAGAAATAAAACAGACAGCATAGTATTCCTCCATGAAAAATAAATAAAGAATCGATCGAACTCAAGGAATTATAAATCCGATAGTGTCGTAAAGTTGATGAGAAAATAATTCTGCAGGGTATAGTTGGCTGTGTAGGAAGTCAAAGAGCGGTGACCGCAAGAAATTACAGAGAGCCAAAGCACGGATAAGCGACTAGAGATACCGCTCGCAGAATATAGAACATTGAAAAACATGGAAGTGCAAGGACTTGTACTGTTGCCCGTAGAACGAGCGGCGCTTCATCAAATCTGAAAAAAACGAATAGCTCGGTGGAAAATGCAAAATACCTGGAGTAAGGCGAAAAGGGTATCCAGGTTATTCTCCAATTTCGCAAACGACGCTGCAAACGAGAAAAGTGTAACGCAATATTCGACAATATCAAAAAATGGGGGTCGTAAAATCTAAATGCAAAATGAACGCCTCGTGATGGATGAACGTTCATACGTGAAAATTAAGAGGAAGGAGAATCAACATAAAACATAAACTTTCACCTTCAATTTCTTTAACCTGACCTCTGTATAAATATTATGATAAATGTTTTAAAATGAACGCATTCTTTTAAAATTGACGGTAAACCTTGACCAATTTCAAATCTCAATTTAGCAAATGTCCAAAGGGGTTCAAACAGTATTTTTCTGAAATTAACTCAATTTTCTTGAAATCACTAAATGCGTTAAAATTGCCAATCTTCGAATCGACAAATTAACAGCCGGATGAAGCTTCATTACCCAAAGTGCGCTGATTCGATCAATTAAAACCGGAACGCGATTCATCAGGCATCTCTCTATTCGCCAGCGGTAGTTAACAGAGAACGATCATTCCAGGCGCAGCAAAAATTTTTCCAAGTAAATCTGGCGCGACTATTGGTCTCAGCAGACGTCTTCCCTTATCTGGGATAAGGTGCCCGGGTGTCTGGCCAAGTAGTTTGTTCTGTACCCGAGCCAACTAGAGTCTCGGTATGAGTCCTTCTTTTCGTTGTTCGAAATCCTAGGGATTGTTTTGTAAACTTTGGGGCTGTTTTGTAAATTGTGGTTGTCGATGACACCATGGAGGTTTATGGTGAACTTCGATGCATTATATTTATTTATGCATAACAGTATAGCTTCGATACTCGTTTCGTTATAAATAATTTAAAATTTGTTGATAAGATGGCGCTTAGGAGCCACGCTAACTTTTTGAGGTTAGGTTAAACACTGCGCCACCCTCAGTCTTTCCACCATCTGTCTTTTAACCATCTGAAGACTTTGAAATTGTCTTTATATTAATTAACTGAATTATTTTATGCTTAACAGTATAGCTTTGATACTCGTTTCGTTATAAATAATTTAAAATTTGTTGATAAGATGGCGCTTAGGAGCCACGCTAACTTTTTGAGGTTAGGTTAAACACTACGCCACCCTCAGTCTTTCCACCATCTGTCTTTTAACCATCTGAGGACTTTGAAATTGTCTGTATATTAATTAACTGAAATTTTCTACATTCTTACACCTAAAAAAATTCGACGTAATTTATATTTTTATTTTCTCTAAAATTGTTTTAAAAATAAAAACCCTACTCTGTCTCTGAACGACAACCCTCAAAGTGCCTCAAACTCAGAAAAAATTGAAATAAGTGAAACAAGGTTTGTCAGATTTTTTTTCCCCAGAAAGCAGAACTGTTTATTCGAATGTGACGATATAATACGACGTCTTTCTTTGCCTTTATCCTTAGATTAAGAACGACATTGACATTATACTCACGGACAATTGAAATTCCAGGTATAAAAACCGCTTATTCAAACAGATTTCTGGAATCCACTTTTTCAGGTGACAGCTGATTTCTGTGAGGTGACATTTGCATCGCGATACGGGGAGCTTCATTTTTTTTCGTCGGGGATGGAAAGGGTACAGTGTCAAGCTTGAAACTTTCCCGTTCGTGAAATTAAATTTGGAAAGTTTGCGAAGTTCTACTTTTTTCGAGATGAAGCGTAAATTGGATGTTGGAAAAGGTAGGATCTGGCAAAAAATGGGGATATTGATGTAGGATGACATTGTTTGTAAAATAAGTTGGGAGACGTTTAAACAATGTGAGTACCCTTTTTTTTCCTTTAAAAAATTTTCTTCAAAGTGAAATACACAGACGGTTAGAACTAATTTGTTTTAATATTGATGTTCGATGACATTGTTTGTAAAATAAGTTTGTAGACGTTTAAGCAATATGAGTGCCCTTTTTTTTCCTTTAAAAAATTGTCTTGAAAGTGAAATACACAGACGGTTAGAACTAATTTGTTTTAATATTGATGTTCGATGACATTGTTTGTAAAATAAATTGGTAAACGTCTAAACAATACGAGAATCCTTCTTCCTTTTTTCAAAAAATTTTCTTGAAAGTGGAAGACACAAGTAGGATTAATTTGTTTTAATAGCAACGTAATCTTGTAAACGAAAAGGATTAGTAAGCACTAACTTAATTGAGATTCTTATCAATGCTTGTAAAACTTAAATCGGATTACCAACAAAACGATCTAATTGTCATACCATTAAAGAGAGAGTCAACCCTCGTTACGTGAATAATTAATACCTCTACCGAAAGATTTCACCCTAATGAATTACTTCGAAACTGCAACGAACAATTTGACATTCAACGATCGAGTTAAAAAATCATGGTCGATATTGAAGCATGGTTTATCTCACAAACGAGAGTGGCAGCAATGCGAAGAGGGATTAAATAAAGCAATCAACATTAAATTACCGAATATGTGGATACATTCGGCTGATAAGCATACCTTTATAATGTTAAATACACTGTACACAAGAGAAATGTATACATGAGTGAAACTATATATGAAACTATATGTACATGAAAACGCATAAATGTCTTATAAAATTATTGTTGACAGATTGAAAAATTTTTAACAACATTTGAAAGTTTTACATAAAAGAGAATCTAATAGCATGGGTGTATATTTAACAGTAGAGCTTCATAATATAAAAATAACAAAACACATAAGTGTGCTATAAATTTCGATTTAAAAAATGTTGAAAAATTTATAGTAACCTTAGAGAGTTCCACGCAAAAAAGAACCTAACACCATATACATATGTGTGAGTATGTTTAACAGTAAAGTTTCATAACTTAAAGATCAACAAAACGCATAAGTGTCCTACAAATTTTGATTTAAAAAAATGTTGAAAAATTGTTAATAACCTTAGAGAGTTCCACGCAAAAGAGAACCTAACACCATATATATACGTGTGTGTATGTTTAACAGTAAAGTTTCATAACTTAAAGATCAACAAAACGCATAAGTGTCCTATAAATTTTGATTTAAAAAAATGTTGAAAAATTTTTAATAACGTTAGAGAGTTCCACACAAAAGAGTACCTAACACCATATATACGTGTGTGTGTGTTTAACAGTAAAGCTTTATAACATAAAAGTAACAAAACGCATAAGTGTCCCATAAATTTACCCCGGAAAAAGTGAAAAATTTGAGAGATCCACACAAAAGAGGACTTGACAATACGTATGCATTCGTCATACTTAATAGCCAGCGATAAATAATATTGCGGTACATTTGTTACGGTGCTTTCGGCAACAATAAAACGCGTACAATGGCCGCGTATCGATTCGATCAAGACCATTTGAAGTCCATAAATCAACGAGAGCCACCAGTTCCTCTCTGTTCGAAAACGAACAAATTATCCTTTATTGTCTAATCTACTGTTTTCGTCTAACAATTTATTTTTGAGTACTATTTCTAACGAAATATTTGCAAACAGTTGCAAGGATTATTTCGTTACGCGTCGACGAACTCGCAAGCATAAAAAGCCACTAATCACTACCTGGACACGTATTGTGCGTAGTTTTTCTGCTTTATCGGGAAATTATGTCGCGTTCGTGACAATATACTATAATATATTTATATTTTATGTATAAACACAAATTTCGGCTGAAATTCAACGCGAATTTACCGCCACGCAGAGACAAATTTTTATTTTATCGATATTTTATTTATTCTCGTCAAATAGCGGTAGGCGATGAATAAACACGATTTACCTGTAAAATATCAGGCTTTTAGCAAGGTTTTAATCTTCGTTATTAACGCGAATGACGGAACGAGATTGACATCACTTTTATTAAAAATTTATAAAATGTTTACTTTCATCGCAAGTGCTCTAACAAGAATATTTATTGTAAATAACTACGGACATAGAAATCTACAAATTTTGTTCTAACACATGTTTATATTGTAGTATGTTTACAGTAAAAAATTTGGAGGTTATGGTAACGCTAAAAGTTTAAATAATTAAACTTTAACTCACAAGTTTCTCACAAGCCATCTTAATTACAATTTCCGAAGAAATTTTGTTCGAAAACTTTTATCCACACAAATAATATTTATACAATTCAGCTATGTTTAATCACTTGTTTATTTTTCAAGCTGCGTTTTACTTGAATTGACATTCGAAAAAAAAGAATTTAAACAAACCTGAAAATCACTTTGGTGTAACACCAAAAAGGTATTAAAAGGTATAAAGTGTAAAACACGGATTACCACGTATCCCGAAAGGTCACTCCCTTTTATCAATGCAAGCTTGATCGAAAATTGAATTTGGCGCTTCACAAATGTTTCGACGAACATTGATTCTTTCTATTAGTTGCTGGCCCTTGTTAGGTTTTCTCCGTCGAATTTTGCTGAAAGTTCAAATCTAACTGTATAGAGACTGTTCGAACTTCAATACGTTCATCCAATCTTTGCCATCTTTATTCTTTTCACAATTCACGAAACGAATTAATTAAGGGAATATTCAGGTAATGCAACACGTATGTATATTCGCAATTTTTACAAGTATAATGAAAGCTCCCAATATTCTAATTTATCCATCTCTTTAATAGAATTTACATACATAATGGCTCTAAAATGCATGCGAAATTCAGGTCATTTTAATTTGATTTGAAAAGGTGTTGAAATGCGAAGGTTTTTTGACGTCAATATGAAAATATCTCATTTTTATATGAAAAATTGATTTTATGAAAAATAAAAAATTGACAAAGTGCCTCCATAATTTATTACATAAATATTACATTAAGTGTATAAATTTGATTGGAGATGATTACGAAGAATCTGCTCAAATATTTGAAAGCTGCCATGAAAATAGACTCAGCTATAAATAAAATTCACCCAAAAAATGATGTAACCCAAAAATGCTGTCAAAGAAAACTAGCAAAAGTTTTAAAAGCCCTTCGCCATAAAAATATAATACAACCCAAACATAAAAATAACAAGCATTTTATTCTGCCAATCAAAATGGCGATCCACATAAAAATTACGTCAAAAATAATGCAGCAAAGATTTGACGATAACCCATACGATAAAAAAGACTCCATCGCTTTACGTAAATGAACTGCAGTCCCCCAATAAACCTGAACGGAGCAAATTTAGTAGTTTATCGCGGTACAGTAACCTCATCCACTCCTCGTAAACGAACCAAGCGCAATCACATTCTTTGAATATCTATCCACGTTCCTCCTTCCTGTTACTGGCGTACATTCATCGCCAGATTGTTTAACACCGAGTACATACAACACGAGAGGATACGTGACGGTGAATACTAAAGCTTGGATGAAAAAAAGCTCGCTTGAATAATCGTAGGCGAACGACGTCAGTGAAAGAGACGTTGGACTCGGACTTGTTGACTGGAGAGTTAACTCGTCATTTGGGTATACTTTTGTAGTTAGAGGACAGTTTTTGATATTACAGTTTTGATATTGGGCTTTACTTGTTATTTGGGTATAATACTTTTTCTACCTGAAGATGGGGGACAGTTTTGAAATATTTGACAGAAGTTATGGTATTTTTAAACAGAAACAAATATTTTTTAACATCAATTCTGTGAATTAGACTGAAAAACAAAATAGCAGATTTGTACCTGAAGATAGAAGACATTTCTGAAATATTTGACAGAAGTTATGGTATATTTAAACAGAAATAAATATTTTTTAACATCAATTCTGTGAATTAGACTGAAAAACAAAACAGCAGTTTGTACCTGAAGATGGAAGACAGTTCTGAAATATTTGACAGAAACTATGGTATATTTAAACAGAAATAAATATTTTTTAACATCAAACACTATGAATTAGATTAAGAAACAAAACAGCAGTTCTGTACCTAAAGATGGAAGACAGTTCTGAAATATTTGACAGAAACTATGGTATATTTAAACAGAAATAAATATTTTTTAATGTCCAATACTATGAATTAGATTAAAAAAAAAAACAGCAGTGGTCAATTATAAGAATTAATAAATTTGACGACCATCGATGTTTGAACAACAGAGGTTATGTTCCTACAACAAAAATATCTTCGACTCCAAAATTCTGTTTTGTTTTATATTACAAAAGTTTGCTTTGATCTGTCATATTTTACTGAAATAAAAACTGTATATGTTACTTTAAAGCTTCAGAACGTATTTAAAATCCACCATTCAACGCTACAAGATATATTTTTCAAGATTTAACCTACAGAATTTGAAGAATCGAATACAGTTATCTGACGTATTAGTTTTGTGCAAAGAAATTTTTGAGTACAAAAGTATACTTCGACCATTTGTTCCCGTTTATTTATTGCCGCGTTCACTGCACGTAAAGATTCCTGGAGAGGGCGAAAAAGTCTACACGAGATCTGGGACATAGGGATGAAAAGATTTCAGCGGTTTTACACCCTCGGAAGTCTTATCGCTGTAGTCGTGTAACTGCACTTTTCAGAGAAACCATTTGTTAATTAGATAACACAAATAAACCTCTGCAATCGTGCTCGAGTAACTTTTTAACAAATGTTAAAGTGAATGATCTTTGAGAATGATCTTTGACAAGTACATTAAACATGTACATTCATATGTACACATGTGGATTCAAACCTTCGCTATTTGTTTGAAGCCTCATTTTATAAAGAAATTCTTTTTAACAAATGTTAAAGTGAATGGTCTTTGAGAATGATCTTCAACAAATACATTAAACATGTAGATTCATATGTACACATGTGGATTCAAATCCTTCACTATTTGTTTGAAGCCTCATTTTATAAAGAAATTCTTTTTAACAAATGTTAAAGTGAATGATCTTTGAGAATGATCTTTGACAAATACATTAAACATGTAGATTCATATGTACACATGTGAATTCAAATCCTTCGCTATTTGTTTGAAGCCTCATTTTATGAAGAAATTTTTTTTAACAAATGTTAAATTGTATGATCTTTGAGAATGATCTTTGACAAATACATTAAACATGTAGCTTCATATCTACACATGTGGATTCAAACCTTCGCTATTTGTTTGAAGCCTCATTTTATGAAAAAATTTTTGTTATCAAATGTTAAAGTGAATGATCTTTGAGAATGATCTTTGACAAATACATTAAACATGTAGATTCATATGTACACGTGTGGATTCAAACCTTCACTATTTGTTTGAAGCCTCATTTTATAAAGAAATATATTTAGCTTCATAAAAAAAATCTACAAAAGAAAGGCAATTCAGTTTATCAATGAACATCTGTTGGAAACATTTTTTTCGAGCTGTCGGAATCAGTTAAAATTCACAGGTGACATGACACCTCCCGCTAAAGATCGAAAAAGCCTGCATCTACAAATATATTTCAGTAGAATCCGAATGCGGAACAATTCCCCGTGGTATCGGTTGTCCCAAGTGACACACAGGTAAAAGGGAAGCGGATAAGTTGGAAATGAAAAGAACCGACGACTTTACATCGAGGTTTATCCAGCAGAGGTTGTAGACCTTGCTTACGTGTATTATTAACGCGATGCACATCGATTCTGTCTGCCTGACTTCGTAAACTCATTTCCATTGCCGCGAGTGCGGAAACCGCGAGCGAAACGGATCGATCCGCCGCGGGGATTTTCCCGACACCTTTTTGCCTGGGACGAGTGGGAAAGAAGAAGCAAAAGCGAAACGGAGGAGGTGATCGTCGAATGCTCTTTGAACGTGCTCGAGCTGACTGAGTTTATTTGTTTGCGAGACCGCTCGTCGAGGATTAAAGCTATTGTTCGACGGGAATGTAAAACGAACAGGCGAGGGAGCAACAAGAAACGTTTGCAAGCATCACGGACACGCTACCACGATACTTTGTGCATGGTACGGTGCGAGTCACTTACGCGAGTGGCCACTGATGGCTTGCCAATTTCCATCCTAATTCAAGAATTAGGGAGGGTGGAAGGTTTTATGGTTGCTTATTTCGGAGTTGGGGATTTTGGAAAGGTGCGGTGAAAGGCGAGTTTGGAAATTTGTGATTTGGGGATTTTGGGGATTTGGGTAGTTGAGAATTTGGGGATTTGAGAATTTGGGTGCTTGGGAATTTGGAAGCTTGGGAATTTGGGGGTTTTAGAATTTGGGAGCTTGGGAATTTGAGTGCTTGGGAATTTGGGTGCTTGGGAATTTGGAAGCTTGGGAATTTGGGTGCTTGGGAATTTGGAAGCTTGGGAATTTGGGGGTTTTAGAATTTGGGAGCTTGGGAATTTGGGGATTTTAGAATTTGGGTGCTTGCGAATTTGGAAGCTTGGGAATTTGGGGATTTTAGAATTTGGGTGCTTGGGAATTTGGGGGTTTTAGAATTTGGGAGCTTGGGAATTTGAGTGCTTGGGAATTTGGGTGCTTGGGAATTTGGAAGCTTGGGAATTTGGGTGCTTGGGAATTTGGAAGCTTGGGAATTTGGGGGTTTTAGAATTTGGGAGCTTGGGAATTTGGGGATTTTAGAATTTGGGTGCTTGGGAATTTGGAAGCTTGGGAATTTGGGTGCTTGGGAATTTGGAAGCTTGGGAATTTGGAAGCTTGGGAATTTGAGGATTTTAGAATTTGGGTGCTTGGGAATTTGGAAGCTTGGGAATTTGGGGATTTTAGAATTTGGAAATTTGAGAATTTGGAAATTTGAAAATTTAGAAATTTGAGAATTTAAAAACTTGAAAATTTGTAAGCTTAAAAATGGCAGCGGCATCCGCCATTCGCCGGCGAGCAATGTAGGCTCATAACTTTCCCGCTGGCACATATAATAACGAGCGAAAATAGGAAGCATGACGTTCGTAAGGGAAATGTAATAGACTAGAGTGGAATAACATCGTAACAATAACAGTATAAAATATGTTCAGAAGGAAACAAATTGATGCGTGGAATAAATTTGTGGAAAAAAAGCAGTGTTTTTACTGAACTAATACGGTGGTAATAAAAATAAGATGTAACATATACAATGTCAGAAGCGAGAAGAGTATGAAAATAAAGAAGTGCAAAGATGAAATAGAAAAAAATAAAGGAGTGCTTGTTTATTGTACTTGCGGCTGACAGAATGAATACTAAAACATGAAAAACGTGAAAAAGAAATACGAGGGTTATGATCGTGGCAGTAAAAGAAGAAAGGATGAACGTAAAAAGAAGATTCGTAAACAGCGGATATTTCTGATTAATCGTAAAAAAGGATGAGCCATAATTGTAACATTTTCCTGTTATTGTTTAAAAGAGTAATGCATAAAAAAACAGGTCCAGAAATATTAACAAAATAAATATGACAGAAATAAAACATAACGTCAAAGTAAAATATGCAAAGAATTGTTAATTAAATTATTAATACTGTATTTAAAGTAAAATAAAAGTGATCAAGGACACAGTAAAATGTCTATAAGCAAGATTATTAATGGGTCAATTTGAGACACGACAGAAGAAAAATGCACAACCACCCCCCAAGCAGAGAAATGCAACTTCCTTCTGTTTTTACATATAAGAGGATTATCTAAATGTTACAATTGAAAGTTTAATCAAAACGATCGACCGTGAACAAACGGAAATGCATCAATCTGTTAGCAGAAAGGATTGCAGTCGGAAAAAGGGAAGATTGTTACGGTCTTTCGTGGAAACATCATGCTTCCGTTGTCGTTACAGCGGAAACAACATTCGTGTTCATCGAAGCGTGTCGATCCGCTTCGTCACGTTTAGATGTCCAAAAATAAAAAACGAAAAATCAAAAGAGGACCAGTCAGCTGACAATCGTTTCGCAATAGCCATCGAAATCGAAAACTGGATAAAACTGATAGAAACTGAAAACCAGACTTGATTGATCAAAACTTGACTTGATTGATCAGAAACACTTAACAGTAAAACTTAATAAATATGCAACATAAATGTGCAAATATGTTTGACATTAAAATATCAGGATTACATAGAATATTGTACTGTACATTAAATAACAATTGTAAGGGTGATTAAAATATTTGCTGCACTGAAGGTTGATGTGTTCACAGATAGAATAGATTGTATGTCAGATTGTACATATTTGATAAGATAATTGTTAGCTAACTTTGAGGATAGTTTTATGACATGCAAAATTCTTGCAATTCTTTCATATTTAATAGGAGATTACCGTCAGAACTTGACCTCTGTAACTAATTCAATTTGGTCAGAGGAAAAAATTGGAAATAAGTTTTAAATATCTTTGAGGTTATATTAAAATTATAAGATTAAGTTTCAGTATAATTTAATAGTAAGATTAACCAGCGATTTTTAATTCCTACAGCAATATAACCTGGGGCGACTATTTCTAATATTGGAATCATTTTCGAGAGTCGAACATATGCTGCCAGATAACCCGTTTAAAAATTGTAATTAGCCTCGTGGTACGATTTATGTCCATTGCGGTCAAAGCTGTTCCTTATCGAAGCTAATGAAAGAAAGTTACAAAATTATTTTAGTGAAATATCGAATGTATTCACTGTGCAAAGAAGCGTGAATACAAAATTTATCACGTCACGAGCGTGTTTGATCTAAGAAAACCTTGAACATTTGAAAAAATTCTAATTAAAGTCTCACCGAAACATCCGGCGAAGACGCGAAAGTAAAAGCCATGGAACTCACAGAGCGATTCCATAACGTGGTCCAATCAGCCAGAGTAATTAATGAGAGTAATCGGGGGCATAATGAACGCACTGTAGGAACAGGTGTAAGCCGTTATTCACATGAGAAATTCACGCGAAGAAAGGACACGGCGAACAGTCACGACGGAAGTTCCTGACGCGTCACACGACCGATCGTTGAATAATTCCTGTCCCCTAGTACGAGGGGGTCGATTGCGTCGCGTGGACGATGGAACACGCTTCTGTCCGAGAGGATGCTCGAAAACGCGCGCGAGAACGAGCGGCGACGAGCGAGGGTCGTCGCCGTTTGGCCGGGAACAGGCGACCACCCCGCCTGTATATCTTCCCTTTGAAGCCACGTGCTGAATTCAGCGGGCGCCGGACAAAGAAAGACGGAGAGGAACGAGAACGAGGCGAAAAGTGGCCAAGAGAGAGAGAAAGGGCGAATCAAGGAGCGACGGAGAAAGAGAGCGATTGAGAGAACCGCGTCGGCGCGAAGCGTCGCGACGCCTACGGCGACGCGCGCACCGCTTCCAACGGGGGAAAACTACCCTTCGATCGTTTGATCTGCTCGAGATCGACGCTTGATCATCGTTCTTTATTTTTCACCAACTTCTACCGGAAGTTATCTTCGTATTATTTTAGAAGAGCTTTTACTCTCAGATTTTTATCGAAGTAGTTTTATTCAACAACCGATGGAAAGTTAGTTTTAGAATTCTCGTGTTGGGATTGAATATTGAAGACAATAGTTTGAAGAATATTGTACTTTGTTTATGAAAATTGTATCTGCTTGAAAACAACTACGGATGAAGTATTATAGTCATAATACTTTATGGTCATAATAAGTATACACGTCAATAAGTAACATTTGTATAAACAAAAAATTGTTTCACAAGCTAATAGCATGTCTTATTTTGTTTGCTCTCAATTATCTCTGACATGTGTATAAAATATTGACAAGTAATAATGCATTTTAATGAACAACAAATTTTAGCAGTAATAGCAGTTAATGGAGACATGTGTGTACATACAATGTTAACAAGTAACATTTTAATAAAAAAAAATTCTTGTACTAATAGTACTTATACCCTTATTTATGTGCATTCTTTAACTGTCACATGTTTGTCGAACTAGGAGGGAAATATTATATGTAAACAATCATATGTTATGTATAAACGATCATATGTTATGTATAAGCAATCATGTGTTATAAATAATCATGCAAAAAATAATAACATTTACAGATTTATTTATCTGCACCCCTCAACTGTCACATATTTGTCCAACTGGGAGGAAAATGTTGAATGTAGTCGATCATATGTTATGCGTAAACGATCATATGTTATGTATAAGCACTCATGTGTTATAAATGTGTCATGCAAAAAATAGTAGCACTTATAACTTCATTTATTTGCACTCTTCAACTGTCACATGTTTGTCCAACTAAGAGAAAAATATCATATGTAAACAATCATATGTTATGTGTAAACGATCATATGTATAAGCAATCACATATTATAAAGTCATGCAAAGAAGATTCAAACAAAAAAAAATTAAATTGTAAGAAATGATTTACCTAGTAAAACAGAAATACAAAAAAGAGTGTAAGGTTAAACCGTCTTCTAATTCTAATAATTCGCTGAGTGAATACGCCACAAGGGATGATCGATGAGCAATCGCGTGCACAAACAATGCAAGAGATTCTGGAACAAGAATAGAAATTTTCATCAAATTATTATTACACACCTCGACGGTTTTCACGTTAACGAGAAATTATACAAAGAGGAAAGGAAGAATAGGAAACGACGCATCATTAAATTACATATGCTCATAATCCGCTACAAGGAATATGAAGCTCCATAAAAAAGAGAAATTACAATCCCAAGGGATGATCGACGAGCAATCGCGTGTACGAGCACTACAAAAGATTACGTGCAAGAACAGAAGAAGCTAAATTTGACCCTGTCGTTATTGCACACTTTGACACCTTCCATAGCGATGAAGGATCATATCGGAAAAAAATAAGAAAGACGATTCGCCATTAAATTGGATCTGCCCGGAATTCATAATTCATTGCAACGAATACGAGTTTTTAAAAAGGGAACAGAAGGTGGATTATTAAATTGCGTCGTTTCGTAATTTATCTAATGAATACGGTGCTTTTCAAAGGAAGAAATTGCAACCCCAAGGGATGATCAATGACCAATTGTATAATGCAGCATCAGGAGTTTTCTGAGAAGCTACACTTCATTAGATCCATGGTATTAAAACAGTAGCCTTCGGCAAATAGGACACTTTCAAATTTTTAAACTTAACTTGAAAATCACAAATTTTTTCATTTCAGACTTTCAGGTTCATCAAGTTGAAACTTGAAAATATTATCAAATAATATTAAATTGTAAAATATTAAATTTTTAGGTTTGCAAATTTTCAGGTTGTAAAATATCAAATTTGTAGAATCAAAAATTCTCAGATTATAAATATCAAATTTGTAAAATCACAAATTCTCAGATTATAAAATACGAAATCTTCAGAATCACGAGTTCCCAAATTTTAAAAATGGTCTTGCAAACTTTCAAGATAAAAGTTCGGACCTCTGCATTGCTACAACCTCAACGACGTCAAGAATAATGTGGGGTTATGCCCCGAGCCCCATATATTCTAGGGTAGCTCTGACTAAAGGGTGTTAAAAAAATGGGAACATAAGGCGAGAAATCATTAAATTACCTCATAATCCTCCATAACGATGCTCTGAAAAAAGAAGAATTGCAAGTATGAGGAACGATCGACGATCAATCTTAGATGCTTCAAAAGATTCTTAGCAAAAATAAAAGATACTTTGTTGCTGTTCCTAGTGTAACAAAAATAAATTGAAAAATTAAAGACAAAAAAATAGAAAAACAACAAATTATTTTACCTTCAAAGAATTTAGAGTTTAGAGTAGAATTTAGACCAGTTAATATCTTAAATATTGTACTAAATTATCTAACAATTTCGTAATGCCTTTAACCTCTCAAACATTTAATGTCTTGTTCAATTATAAAAGTTTTAAAAATGCAAATTCTTACTCATATTATAAATGTAATGCACAATTATTGACTCGAGAGATAAATTTACTGTCCGAAGAATAATATCCGAACAGGTTGGAATGCGCAATTTAATACCGTTTCATCTGCTTCTTAATCTTTTTTAAATGCAATAGCCACCACCGAGAAAGTGTCAAACTCTGCAACAGCAATTCGATGCAGCTGTGTTTGCAAGCTTCTGTCTTGGACTCGCAAATCTTCCCGAGAATTTATTGCATTGCTCGCATTCCCGATTCGTTGCCGATCACCCTTGCGGTTGTAATTTCTTTGCCTTTTACATGCGAAACGTTCGATGGAATTCGTTGGCACGATTTACGAGAAGACGCAGTTTAATATAGCGTCGTCCTTTTTCTCATCAATGAATATTGTAAATATCCCGAGCGTTTATTGGCACATTTCGTTGCATAAATCATCGAAAGCTCGTCTTCGGGAAACTGTTGAAATCCAATTTAAAATCTAGCTTTAATAATTTAAATTTAAACGGAACAGGTGCAACTTTGCTATACTTCGAGGTCTTTTAAATAAATTTTTTATTTTGTCTATCGTGTTCAGTTCTTGTCTAGCTCTACGTCTGGGACATCTTTCAAAGAATCCACCTTCGTAAACCGCGTTTTGAAACACAGTTGACGTTAAAGCATAAACAGTGGGAGGTATTGAAAACGCAGGACGAAGATCAAAGTTGACAATAAATTTTTAAGAACGTGTTGACTCGAAAACGTTTTACGTCCGATTTCGTTTGACCTTACATCTTATTTGTGAATAGACGTCCTCGACAACGATTCCTACCATTTCCCGACTCATGCTGAAAATTTATGAAATTGTTCTTTATCCATGTTGAAAATTCCCACCTTGTTTGAGAAAATAAATTTTTGCGACTCCTGAGCTCAACTGTGTCAGGATTTTTTTTCTAAAAACCATTCACACGATTAAAAAATTATTGAAGCGGTGTTGAGAATGTTGAGAAGTGACGTCGCATATCTATTGACAGAGGATCTCGTGTCAAGTGAAACTATAGAAAAGTTGTAACAATTCAACAAAGAAATTTTTCAGGATTGATCGACGTTTCTGGTGCAAATCGAATTTCAGTTCCATAGAAGAGGGTTACAACCCTTTACGAGGGCGAGTAGTTCTCGACACTAAGTTGCGTACAATAGGCTGATCTATTCCCGGCGATAAGTTTAAAATGCTCTGACTCTATTAAACGGTAACTCGATCGTGGCGTAAACTTTGTCCGTGTCCCATTAACTAATTGTTTTCGCAACGTTATGGTTTCCCAACGGGCGAGTTATGGAAATGAGCCCCGACCCGTTCATCAGATGTCCCTGCAATTCGATTTTCCGTGTCTTCCGAGTTTCTCCGTTGTCCCCGATCCATCCTGCAAACAACTGCAAAAACGATCCCCTTCTCCATTTGCAATGCGAACATCCTAGACCGCGTTTTTCGGATCCTCTTCTGGAAATTCATGAGACTGGCACGATAGCAAAACGGAAGATTCAATCGATGAAAAAAGCTGGGGGTGTAGAATAAAAATAAACCCGGTATCGTGCTGGATTTTCTTTCTTAAGTGTTACGCGTGGAAATAGAAACCATGATATTTGCAAACCAGGAAGAACATTAAAAAGCGTGTATATTTAAAAACGTCCGTCGTGCTATAGATACACGATAAAGTTCTAGAACAGAGATAGAAGTTACGAATTGACCATATTTTCTCACAGGTTCCATAGAATTAACCGAATGTTTTCTTTTCCGAGTAATTTAGTCCTCTTACGACGATCAGCTACTCGAGTGAAATATGTGAAAACATTAGAAGATTTGTGAAACTCCTAAAAAGCTTTGCACGTTCGAGCTAGATATAATCGCGTAAATATCCAGTTATCACTATTAAAAGAATCAAAAGATTCTGGAGGGCGAAGAAATATCTTCCATCGTCGAAGCATAAAGATAACACGAAGTTCGTTGACTCATAAGAGTCAATAAAAGCTTAATATTCCGCGGTAAAAACGAAGCTTTACGAGAAAATTAACATTATTTTCAGATGTTTGAATAATCATACTTTTACTACGTTCATTTACACTGGTTATAAGTATTTGAACAAGCAGAAATATTCATGGCTGAAGAAAATTAAGGTCGACGTCTGTAAAATTTTTCGAAAGTGGAGCTAAATTAAAAGTTGTTTTTCTTGCTTTGTAAAACAATCTCGATTTAATCTAGGATGTAGACGGCGCAGAAAGATAGTATCAGACCACCGGCAAACATGTTTACAGCATCGATATCGAAGATGCTTCTGTCATAGATAAAATGGACTCGTACATCATAAATCGTTATTTCTACATTTCCGTAAAATTTAGTGGAAACAGAATGCAAATGTAATTAACGTGGATCAAACTAGCTGAAATTTAAATACACAGCCGTGTAAATAACGCACGTCCAAAAATTCGACAAATATGGCTATCGTGACATTCCGGTGAATTTATTGTCCGCAATCAATGCAAGCAAACATACCGTTCGATTGATAATTCAACCACATAGCATCAGTTCGAAATCTAAATAGTTCATGTCTGAAATGAATCGTACCATTTAAACATTCGTGCAACAGCTTAAACTCCAAATATATTTTCTAAGTACAAAAAACAAAATAAAATTCAGTTTCGAATAAATTAAACCGTGTTTGGATATCGTGTTACAACGTATAGTTAGAACGGAATCATGTTTTCAGGTTCAACAGCACTGTGGTTGGCGAAGCTCCAATGGGATAGTCGAAGTGTATATCGTAAAGAACGAAACATCGATTCTCAAATTGCAAGATATAAACTACATCGTATTTTCTGCAAATACGTTGGGCAGAAAATCCTCGGCGACCGTTGAATATGCCAACATTCAGCAATTCTAATATCATTGTTGAATATGAAAAGCTTCCATTTTGCAAAGTACACTTGGGTGCAATGTAGATTTCTCTTACTTTAAAAGGTAAACGAAAAATAGGGCGAATGACGACACCCCTTTCGTTGCACTTTCTTTTAACTCAAAGAAGCTAAATAATTATTGTAAATTGAAAAGAACCTATTTAGGAAAATAATTTCTTAAAAGTGTCACTCCTTATATGACTAAATGGGGCATAAACCCCATGAAAATATTCACCAATACGTTGAATGTAATTTATATTTCAAGGTGGTTGTACGTGAGAGTAATAATTAAATGACATTGGAGTATGATAATTGCACGATAATAGAAGTGAATCATTGTTTATACGCGAGATTAGGCAGAAAGGAGAGAGGAGGGTAAGTAACGGCATGACAGAAAAAGATGCAATGACAACAGAGTTGTCGTCATTATTATTGTCAACATCGCGTCGGTGTCTTTGATGAGATAGTTGAAGAGTATAACAATGTTTCGAATGCGGATCTTTGTAGGTATTCTCGTGGCGGACACTCGCACTGGAAGTACGACACGCAGCCAAGCAAACTTGAAAACGGTCTAAATTGCGTAGACGCTTCTTCACCGCGTCCTGGTCCTTGTGTGCCTTGTGGTTGTCTCTAAGTAAACCTAATAGCACATCCTTCCTTCCCTTTATTTGCTGTTAATAATAATGTCTCATTAGTGTCTTTATTATTCTATGAACAGATTAAGAAGTGTGACAACAACCTTGCCAGGATGTAGGCAGCAAGAGACACAGTATTCATAAATTGCACAGCACCCTTGAGCGTTACAAGTTTTACAACTGTACCTCTCGCTCTTAGTTACAGTTGATGTATCTTCATTTTTTGTGGGATCCTTTTGATCTATGTTACAGCAACCATTTGGTAGAATATCTTGTCTGGAGCATACGATACCACGTTCATCTACTATCAGAACTTTGCCCTATCAGATTAACAAAATTTAAATACATTTAATTATCAGTTCTATATGAGCATGCATGAATTTAATATACCTGTACAGAATTACGACATGGATGAACCACTGTATCAGTGTCATTCAGATTCGACATTACATCTATGTTTAATGCATTTTCATTTGCTCCTTGATCAATTGCCATTTGCCACGATGATGGTTTGCCAGATGCTCTCAACTGTTCTGACAATGCATCATCATCTGAGATTAAGTCATCGTTATTGTCATTGATAATCATAGGGTCCATGTCGTCAAGATCATTGTCCAAGGGTAAAGAGTTTTTCTATAAATAACATAATATTATTTTTTAAATCACAAAGCTAAAAATTGATGTTAACAACTTGGAGTTACCTGGTCTCGAAAAAGAGAAAAAGCACAGTAGGTGAGAGACAAAGCAAAGATCAAACCAAGTACAAGGCGGCGTCTAATGATTCTGAACAGACCACCGCAACTCGGCATCCTTTCCACCTTTTTATAATTTACCCTTGTGTTCCCATTAAAACTCTATTTTATTTCCAGACGCATGATCGCAATAGAACTAAAAGAACAGTATTACTTAATTAGATTATTCACAAACATATGAATTATATCAAAGTGTAAATTAATACAAAAATTAAATAAAACGATTCAAATAAACGGGGAAAAGAGCAGGAAAGGTTATGTTGTTTCTGTTACAATCAAATCACAAATGTTTGCGAATCGCTTACCGATCTTAGCGTGTAAATATATTAATTATTATAACATGTAGTTCTAATTAATTAATCGTACGTTCATTAAAGCAAAATATTGTTTTCTTTTAATTATAATTTATCAGGTTGTTGTCACTGAACGTACTGACAATAACAGAAATGCATTGTCTCTTCAGCATGGTTCATAAAGTTTACGTTGCTTTCTGTTAGATGTCACTATCTACCGCGTTATCAATTTAATATCGACATATGATATTTTGTAATTAAAAATTTTGTAAAATTGTAAATTATGTTACTTATTTATCATGTTAACATTAGTTAACAATTTTATTATTATAATTTCAGTATTTAAGTTGATTTCTTTAAGGATAATTTTATTTTTGTTTTTTCCTTTTGCGTTATTGGTGGCATTTTCACAATGTAAAGTTTTTCTTCCTTTTTTCCCTAAAACAGACATTGCAAATGTTACTGAAACAATCAACGATCTTTAAAAAAATCGAAATTGATTAATTTAAACGTATATACGTTGTCATGTTTGACATATAGAAATTAAAAAAAATAGGGAATGGAAAGTAAACGGAAAGTAAAAAAACATAAAGGATGACTCTTAAAGTGATACAGTGGTCAATATCCATAACAGTTTTCTTGGTTGTTATTATTATTATAATTTTATCGGTTATTCACCTTGGTAGACGAGACCATAAGTTGCAAAATAAGACATAACCGGTATGACTTAGTTTCTCATTTTTTATTTTCTAAAAACGCAATTAGAAGTATTTATGTTATTCTTTCCACCTTTTTAAAATTAAAATGTAAGAAAAGGTTCCTGCACGTGGACATGAAGGACAGTTAGCGAAAGTGAGTGTTTCCAGACATGACTAAAACGTAACCCCCTTATTTCCACTATTGTAAATCTTCGGACACTATAGCTTTCACTGCTACGATGGTCTCTTTAACCTCATTGTGAATTTTTGTTTGCTTCAACATGTGCATCGCAGACGAAGCAGCTTTTGGTTTTAACAAAATTATTTTCTTCGCGAATTTGAAAATTTTTCGCAAGACCTTAATTTAATAATTTTTTTTTGTTTAATCGACAGGTTGCCTAAGCTGAAAGATCGCACCCAAGGATACTTTAGCATGGAGGTAACATTTACTTTCGCTTCAGTTACGAGAAGTTAATCAATGAAGATGATTAGTTATATTTTCTCCAGAAGATTTGATCTCGTAATTCGCACGCTAGCACTTTGTTAATGAATTTGGAATTATAATACTATTTGTGTATGATTATATTATATTTTATCGTGTTATAACAATGTACACGGCACAGAGGGTAAACTTATTAAAGTATATAACCTATATTGCCAAATACTCAATTATAAATTACTAAAATCTAATGACATTCTTCAATTTTAAAATTATACATGTACTGTATAATTTATAATAATTATTACTCTCGCAAGAGTAAACACTTTATAACATTCCTGACGTCAGAACTGATTCTGTATGGAAATACTTTTTTCACCATAGGAGTCAGATTACTATGGTACGTTATACAAACGTATAGAATATAAACACTCAAATCTGTTGTATATAAACAGTACTCTAATACCGTGAAACGATTTGGGGTTCCTGCGCAAGGTCAATATATGTACACATTCCAGCTAGACTAATAAGTTACAGACCATTTACAGAATATTTAAACTTTAACAAATCAAGGATCAGTAAATACAAAATCTTTACGATACATTATATTCCAAAAAGGTGTAGAATGCAGCAGAAAATATTGCGTAGTCAACATTCAAATATATTTGCCGTTAGACTCCGGTATGTGACGGGGTATATTTTGCAGATCTGCAATCGGCAAAGAATGTAAGCGTAATTGAACACCGGACAGGGGCGAAACGAAGACAAAACTGTAACGCGATAGGATGCTTAATAATCAGTTCTATCGTCTCAGGCGATAAATACCGAAGTAAAAACGTGCGGATAACTTAAGACGCCTGCAGCCTCGCAGTTCCATTCGCTCAAAGTCAACCGTGACCAATATGCAACCAATTAGAGGCCAGAGTTCAAGTGGATTGCTTGTACCTTGTGGAAACACGCGCCCCCACCAAATATTAAGGGTTCCAGGATCCAACGAGTCAGTGTATCGCTACAGTCGCCAACGGACAAGTAGTGCTGGTACATCGAGAAGGATATTTCGATTTGGCGCGAAAGTAACGAAGAGAACTTATTACAAATCAAAAAAACAGTGTCCGACATGTAAAAAACGCCGGTCGAAACACGTCATCTTATCGAGATACGATCTTTGGTTGCCATGGATTAACAAAGAAATTCATCTGCGATCGTTAGGCATTTGTAGAAGATGCAGACACTCGTTCTATAAGGTACTTCTTTCTTTTATTTTCCATAGGGATTTAGGAGTGGGGGGAATTGTGTCAGTGTGTTCTAGTGTGCTTAGGGTGTGTATTATGCGATAGTTTTTCGGATAGCGTTCGATGTTGATAGAAAATTAACATTACCAGTTAGTGGATATTCGCTTGTTACCTTAATTCGAAGTGACAGCTCAATGATTACGACTTTTATTCGCTGTTTATATATCAAATGAGATTATCTATAAGTTCATATAAGATTAACTTTTCAATGTGTCATTGAAACAATGACGATTTAAATTACAATTTTAAACTTCCACTTTCTAAAGTCATCTTTCAGTGAGGGTTAATTTAGAAAAAGAATGACAGATTGAATATTTTCGATTTCGTGAATATAGTCAGGCTACAAGTGTCACGTGATCACCGATTTCAATGACGTATCATCCTATTCTGCAAGTTTTTGCTAAGTACGAAATTACAAGAGTCGTTGATCCCGTAAAATGTGCAGTGTCAAGTGTTTACCGCCAAGTATTACATGCATACACATATTGTTATTAAATTGTGGGTGCTTCGTACTTTATATGTGAGCAATATACAGCACCACATATGCTGACCACGTGCAGGGCATCGAGACCGTTTTTTTTTACTAGTATAAGCACTGTCGTAACAAGGTGATAAACCAGGGGGTCTTAGACCATCAGGGACAAGAATTTTCTTACCCCATACAATGTGAACTAGTCTTCTTACCTTATGAATAGCAATTAAAAATAAAAAAATAACATTCCTTAGAATCTTGACCTCTGTTGGATAAAAATTTTAATTACGTCAGTGGGTACAAGTAAAGTTTACAACATTTAGTTGCTTTTATGTTATACAATTTTTGTCAGTAAATTGTTTTCAAAATATTGTTTATATTAATATTAGAAAATTATTCTAACCTTACTCTTTTTTGTTTGATAAAAATTTTACAATGTTTGCTTTATTTCTACATGCTTTAATTATTTGTAATTGTTCTAAATTATTTGAAAAAATTGGTGTTTCCAAAGTAAGAATGAGTACATTTGTACTTGAATTTATAGATATACATCGCGATAAAACGTATTATCTCTAATTCCACGCAAAATTTTATCTATTTATCGATGGTTTTACCAATCTCATTTTACAACTTTTTATTTCATTCTTAATATCGACAACGAAATATTTTAACGCAAAATTGTTGAACTTCGAATACTTTTAAATACTGTAAAATGTATAAAACATACTTCTGATTTATAATTTTCTCTGATATGTATCACTCCACTCAACTTTGTATCGACATTCACCTTCGTTTGCAACTAACGTCACTGTTACATAACCTTCCGATAAATCTTCATATTTGATTACGATTTCTGATGCATAATCTTGAAGAACTAGAAATTATTCAACATTGTATTTTGAAAGGCAAACCACTGAATATTAAAATTTGCTTACTTCACTGAAAGAGTAATAATGCAACTGACGATAAAATCGAGACTGCTATTAAGAACGGGGGCGCAACCTTTATATGAGTTAGTTTCTTCAGGTATGCGGAGGAGGGAGTGGGGTCTCATTTGGCCCCTTCCAATTTGCAAGAGTAACGCGTACTCCTATTTACGTAATTATTTATTAACATAATACATTAACATAAAAATTGATATCAAATATAACATAAATTTTTATTAACATTGTTCAGCAGAGTCACATTTAATTTGTTACATTTATTTTGTTTACACAATTCCTACACTTTTGTTATTTGTTTAAATTTTAAAGAATATACTCCGATCAAGACTAGCAGGGTGACAATATCCTAACCTTACTTAAGTTTTGATAGAAAAATCAGTGGGGTAAATGGAAAAATAGGAGAGCTTGATAGAAAATTCAAAGTGAGTCTGAATATATCCTAACCTAGAAAATGGAAACCTTTCTAATCAGACATTTGGTCAAGTGAAAAAGGTTCTGCATACACAAACACTGTCTACCCAAAGAAAATTGTCGAAAAGGAAAAAGGGTAATATAGAATCAATAGACATAAAAAAAGGAAAGAAAGACTGAAATATATAAAAGAAAGTCGGTGAGGGTTGATGTCAAATGAAGAGTGAGTCGATTTGAATAATATTTACGCAGCATTGTTCATATTACGTGTTTAACCATCAGTGACTAATCGTCTCAAGTTCGCTACGCATAATATCCGTACTTTCTAGAAACAGATTTGCCTCTGCGCGTTGTTCTTTGTCTATATTAATCATTATTGCAATATCTGTCATAAGTAGATTGTTCGGTCAAAGTACAACTACGATTGTACAAACAAGTATGGAGAAAGACTATTGGCGTAAAGTGGAAGATAAAAGCAGTTTGGTTAAATTCACCGTGATGATAACGCGATGACCTTATATAAACAGCAGAGTACGCGGTTCTTCGTGTTTAGTACAAACTGTGCTTTCGAACGAGTGTAACGTTTACGGATAATAGTGCGAAACTCTTTTTATACCGTGGTTCAAAATATAGGATCGATATTCTTCTTAGAATTTGCGCGTAATTTGGTTTTGTCAACGTTTGGTATAAGACTGTACTGTTATGAACGCAGTTGAAATGTAATATCGTAGATCACTTTGGACGATAAAATTATTATCTCTGATAAATTGTAAAATGTAGTCAGTTTGTAAAATTAACTTACAATTTTTAAATTATTATAAGTTAATAGGGCAAGAAGAAAATATTTTTTAGAAGGGTATTTTTCATCCGAAACTTGTTACCAAGAAAACAGTCAAGAGTTTAAGAAATCTTCAAATTATTTTAGACATTGAAACTTAAAAATTCTGGCTATCTAATCTTCAACGCATCATGGCGGACATCGATGACCAACGCCTCGAATTTTCTGTATAAACATTTTAAAAAAGGCAAAGTTAAAATATTAGTGTTATATTAATTTCAAAATAACCCATTAAATTTTTCTCTCAGTTAACCTGTTAACTGGTGACTGACATTATCTTATTTTAATTCTTTTCATTTATGGTATGTTTTAAACCATTTGATCATATTTTTAAGCCTTAAAATATTTATAAACATTTCATATTATTTTTAATATTTTTACTATAGCTATTTCATCCAACTTGTGATTGTAAAATATTTATAAAATTTATTATAATAAACTGATCTCGCTATTCCATGGCACAGTTTTCAAAAGTAGAAATATGTGCCTATTATGTAAGATTATATTCGCAGTATCCTGCAGAAAAATCGAGAGTATGGATAAGATAAACTTATGGTTTCACTCATGTGCACTTCCACAATGCAGCCTCGTGCAGATAAGACCCTCGATTCGCCGAAGTGATCCAGGATTAACTATAAATTCAGACCCTTACTGTTTTATGTATCGTTTACAATCGTATACACTTGATAAGATTGAAATGCTTATATAATCCTCAGTGCTTGCGTTTTTAACAATTAAAAGTATCTAACTGAATCATTACACCACTTGTAATCATATCTAGAATTATAGAAAAATTTATCAATAATTACAATAACAATTATTTGTTACATAATGAATAAAATAAAATAGTCGATTATTGCAGCAGCAACTTGCAGAATTTTAATATAAAAAAATACTTAAAATCTAGAGAACTGCATCTTCAAGGTTACAGGAACTGTGTCGCTTGGCGTTCTTATTTAGACTCCCCGCCAGGCTATACAAGGATGTTTCTAGGAATTTGGGAAGATGTTATCTAAGTCGATCTAGGAACCCACTAAAAAATTTGAGTGCTATTGTTTGTAGAGAATGTAAAAGTAGAGTCCCAGACCTTAACTGTAGCCACATCTGAATACTTGAAGGATCAAAGGCTGAACGGTTTGTTGCCATGGCAAGGTCATTTTTTCTTGACCTAAATCCTGAGTGTTCACAAATTTTCTATAGTTTTTAAACAGAGCATTTGAAGGTGCCGTTTTATGACAGGAAAACCCCAAATATTTAGCGCGCTACCTTTATGACCCGGCTATGATTAACATTTATTGCCATATCATAAAGTCCTTCGATACCTGAGGGGCGAAACTAGTCTTCGAAAGCCGAGTACCGATTGACTACTCTTTTAAAATTATTTACCTGCACGAAAATGTTAAAGGTGAAACAGACATCTCAAACTAACAAGGAAACGGAAGCGATGAAACTATTTTGATGAAACTACGTTAAACAAGCAAAAATAGGGGACATATTTTTTTATTGAGGGTTTAAGGGGTGAAACGTTTCGAAAACCATACGAGATACATTAAAACTTCTAATATGAAAGTTGGATGGTTTTTTACGTATAATAATAAGTTGCTAAAAAATTGTGCAAAATTTATAACAAACAAATTTTGGTAACCTTATTTTATTCAAATTTGCATAATGACCAAAACCAATTCCCTCTGCAAGAATTTAATAATAGAGCTGTTTTGTCTTGAAATGATAGTTTTTATTTTTCCTTGTACCAAAATAAAATCCAGCTACAAATAGTTTAAACAAATTAAAAAATGAAAAACAAGTTTTATATTTTGCTCTTTCGACTGGTAATGTTCCAGAGATTTTTGTTATTTATATCTGATGCTCTCAACAAGTTCATGGTTGTGCGTCAATCGCGTCGCAATAAGCGCATATATAAAGGAAAAAAGTGGCGATTTCTTTATTTTCATGAAAAGTTGCATTCAAGACGCTTCATAGCTTTTAATTCTGTAGATAAAAGAGAAACACCCATTAATAGTGAAGTAGAGTTGAATACTCGTGTCCCTTATTTTTTCTTGCTTAACAAACGTACAAAGTTTCGAGTACAAAGTCAAAATCAGAGAGAAAACTTCCGTGCCTTGTAAATACAAGTCGAATAAATCAGCAACATGCGTATCTGACCTTAATCTGACCTTTAAGAAAAAAAAACACAACAGGGTGATTCATTCTAATTTACGTTAGCATTGAAATGCGCAACACAAATGTATTGAAAAAAGTGGGGGTAAAAAATCCTTATCTAGGATAAACAAGCTTATTGCAGATAACGCACCCTTTTTTGCTAATACGAAGGCGATATCTTATATTCGACAAACATCCTTTAGAATCGGAGCACTTGTTACGTTCCCCCACCCATTTAGTGACGATAAAACCCTCCTTAAATATCGGTTGCGACCGAGTACCCGAGTCAGTTCAAAAGTCGTGAGCCTACGGAATGAACCATCTCGAAGTACGGAAGCCACATTCCAGACCCACGCGAAGAACTCGCTGACGCGCATTTCGATCAAGTTACCGATCTCTGTACGTTGCATATTCGACATATTTCTTCTTACAAACTACAACTCGCAAATAGCCATATCGAGATATAAAATTGTGTATTGTTACGAGTATTCTTACCGTTAATCTAATCTTTAATTTCTTTGGACGCGGAGTGGCGAGACGCTGCTAATCTTTCAAATGATGTATTACGAGATAATAATTACGTTTTCGTATATTGCTCTAAAATAGAAGTATTAATTTATCAGCAAATTCAAAGGCAATAACTTTGAAAATCTATCAGAAAATTGAAAGGCAATAACTTTGAAAATCACTTTGCAGCTAATGCGAACAGAGAACTGTAACTGACGATTTCAAATACGAGAAGCGTGTGATTCTAAAGAGATCGAGTGAAAATAAAATACGAAGTAATCGGCGAGGCGAGAATAAACAGATCGTATGAATATATCGTTGAATCATAGAAGCGTGTTGTCGCCCGATCGCAGCCAACGCGGTACTCGGTAATGTCCTGACTACACTAGAGGACTCACCAGTGACGAGAAACAAGGGCGTCCTTAAAGAGCGATTGCCGCGCTCGCAAGATGTCAGAAAGCACGCGATCGGAACGCGTTACGCCAACGAAGTACGACAACCTCGTGTTCAAACAGTGGCTTCGCGACAAAGGAGAAGCTGGTCGTCGCGAAGTGCTGACAAAGGTGTGAATTTTCTCTCATACGTCAAAGAAACGTAAAAATGCTTTTTTTGTAATCCTAACGAAAACTAACCGTTTGCGGAATGGCTGTTTTATTGCATTTGTGGCATGAAGGTTGAAACAAACGAATGTGAATGTAAACAAAAAATGTTTTACGTCGGAGGCTCCTGTCTTCTGTTTTCCTCTTTCCAATGTTCTTTCAGCAATTTTCGTGAACATGGAGGAAGAATTTAAACGTAAAATACGGGCACGATTGTTTCAGCTGAAAGTGGATCTAGAGAATCTTGGACTGTCGCGTAGCCAGGTGCGCAAAGGATTGTTGCAGCTAGCGACGAAACCGCGAGTGATCCTTTGGCGGCACACCGCGTACAGGAGGTAACTTTACGTCATTACGTGTTTCATTATACTTGCGGAACGTTTGCACAGGGTTATGGTTACGGTTTTTGTAATTTATTGAATTGCGGTGTCTAAGAAAAAATTTGAACGTTGGATGTTCGTGTTGACGTTATTCAATTCGTTCAGTTGCTGTGTGTCGAAGCACGCGTCACATTTACATGGTGTCGCATTTATTTTTCATAGAATTTAATATCTTGTATATCGTAGAAAGACTGATGGAAGTTTAATAATATGGTGAAATTAATTTCAAGTATATTACGGTATATCAAGTATATTTTTTATTAGATAAATAACTCGTAACAGTGTAGATGACGAATTTGTATGTACATTCGAGAATCACCCACATGACGTGGCAGTCAACGTTATCTTCACAATTTCTCATTCATAAAGTACCAGACAGCAGTTGTTTTCAAACGGATGTCATTTCCTGTATGATATCGACATAATTGTGTGCTAATTTTGTAGAGTACATGATTTTAATGATCTTAACAATTGTGGTGAAAGTCGAGTAATTTTATGTACATGTAATTGTCATTAATTTTGTTTTCAAAAATATAAATATTCAAATTATTTGGGATAATGTAATAATCTCTCGTTATATTGCCGCTTTCTGGAAAATTCTGTATGTTGCACTTTAGTAAAAATATAAATAACTAACCACATATGGTGCATTATGGTCAATTTCTAAATGTAAATAAATAGCAATGAATCATACAGATAATTACACGTACAAATCCGTTCGTGCAACTCGTTATCAGTAGATGAATTAAATCAAAACATTCAAACATCTCTGAACATGGATTCAAAAGTTGCGCGCAATTTCTGATTGCGTCCATTTATTTTCTTCTAAGGTGTCTTCCTCCAGTTTCAATTAAAATTTGTTATCTAGTCACGCGTCAGAAAACGTGTTAAAGTACTCAATAATTTTTCAACATTACTATTTATGATGAAACATAAGATAGAATAAAAAACTTGAAAATTAAAAATATCGATTGCTTGCAAAAAGAGATATCAAGGTACTCGCAGAAGTGTGACGTTCTAATCCAGTCTTTAATCGCAGCGATTAGTTTCTTGTCATTGCTTTAGTAATTTGCTTTTAATTGATGATAAACTGGATAACATAATATTGAGAGAGTGTATACATTCAAACGAATAATCCTACGCCAATGGTTAGAAAAGTGATTCATAAAAATCGAATTGGAAGATCGATCCATTCATTGTCTTAACGACATAATTGTCGCACAATTTTAATCGTGTACCATGTTTGTGTTTCAGGCGGAAGTCATTAGAAAAGTATGAAAAACCGATCGTCGTTAAAACAGAAGTTGCGTTTCTCGATCGACAACCAGAACTGCACGATGAGGATACACAAACACCAGACAGCACACAAGGCATTGAAGAGGACACGAAACGCGACGAAAAAATAAAAGTAGAAATATCGAGCAGCAGCGAATCGATGTCGAGTGAAAGTTGTGAGTTAGGGCACCGAACAAAGTCGTATTCGTTTGATAAGGCTTTAGAGAAAGTAGATTGCACCTTGTCTGCAAATATAGTCAATATGAATAGTAAACGATCTTCCGTCATTATATCGGCAGCTGACGCGTTCAAATCGCAAAACAAAAACGACGCGATGAATAATAACACGGAGGAAAAGTCCATGTGTATCAAAGAGACGCAATTTCCAGTTATCGACGGTGGAAAGACGCGAACCGAAGCAATTTCTGACTTGACGTGTGATAAGGTGGGCCAGGACATAGTCTACAGGCCCGTTCGAACTGAAAGGAATCGTATAAAGTTGAATTTGAAGTCTTCTTCCGATAAAAGAAGTCATGCAAAGTCTGATGTCCACAAAGAGTCGGACACGAAGTATACGAGGGTCCAAGATTCTGTATCGCATCAAAACAAACGCGCTAAGCAAGGCGATAATGTGGCGACTGATAAGACAACGAGGATAGAAGATAATCTACATAAAAGACACTTATGCGAGACAACGATGAGCATTGAGCTAAAAATAAAAAAGATCCGAACGTCCGTTGACGAACGAAGAGAACTCGATAGGAAAATGGCGAAAAGCATAAGGTACAAATTCCGATCGTGTTTCGGCGACTGTGGAAGTGTCAGCGAGGATGAACAGGAGCAGTATATTTTGCAGAAACGGTGTAAACGAAGACGCAAGAAGGATTCTGTTGACTCGTGTGACTCAGGAGTTTACTTCAGCGAGGTAAACACAGTTAATAACAACAGCATAGAGATTTTAAGGGACATTCAGAAAGCTGTGCCCGATTCTACGATGCACGAAGACGTCAGTGAAGATTCGTCGCTTAGCAGGATAGAAGCGGATGCGATAAAAAATGTTACGAGCGATGAAAATGTTAAGCTAAATAACGTTGAGAACGTTAACAACACAGATAAGCAATCACCAAATGACAAATGCAATGTGAGCGAAGCAGGAAACAATAAAGAAGTTCATAAAAATAGTACTTTTTGTAACAATAACTTGGTACAGAGTACAACTGTATTGAATAGTATAGAAACGTCCTCGAAAGATAAGAAGTCAAATACTGATCTTCCTATATTAGACGATACTGACGCAGATAATGTATCGCCTTGTAGTACTCCAAAAACGTGCGATTTTAACCGCGATGCAGACATAACCGCAGACGTTCCACAATCTGCAACATGTGGTTCGGATTTGAGAGATTTGAGCAAACTTTTAGACATGGATTTCAACGAAACTTGTCAGGTTACGTCAAACGGAAATGTCCTCAGTATTAGAGAAAAGGATGCGACAAACGACAATCAAGATGTTTGTAATAAAGATACCAATGAAGATTTGCAATTGAATTTTGCAAGTTGCAACCAAAGTCTTGATGAACAAGCGCCGAGCATTATGAACGGTAGCCCTTCGAAGGATACATTATGTCTTGATGTAAGGAATGGCGTTAAAACTATTCCAGTAAGGATAAATTTGTGCAATCTGTTGAGTGACACGAATGAAATAGCATTGTCAAACATCAAATTAGATAGTGTTATAGAACAGAAGGATAAAGTATCATTGCCAAATTCTGAATCAAACTTGGTAGAAGAGAAAGCAACGGAATCGGAGAGCAGCAACGTCGTAGCGGAAGAAAAGAAGGAAACTGCAATGTCGGATTCTAAAGAAAAAAGCCAGAATACTCAACCTAAAAATGTTCCTAGAATTAAATTAAGGGTTCTATCCAGTGCAGAATTAGGTTCTAGGTGGTGCCCTACACCTGTAAATCCTGTGATTTCTACTACCTCTGAATTATCAAGTACAAATACAGTTGTAACGTCAGATACTGGTTTAACGTATACTACCAGTAATCAAGTATCCTCATCTTCGATAGTAACGCAAGCTGCACCTACGAAAATACTAGTAATTACCACAACTGCAAATGCACCAAATCTTGGCGATAACTCTTCTACTTATTTGAAAAAGAGCAACATGGATCCAAAATTTTCAGAGGCTATATATAATGGTTTAGTACATATATATCATTTAATTGTAAGTATTCGTGCAACCCGCGTAGATCATAGTAAAACACTGCTGAAAGAATTTGAAAATTTACGAAAAATATTGAATAGCGAAGATCATATTAATTTGATAAGTGCAGTTATAGACATACTTAACAAAGAACTGTTAGTAAATCAACCGTTAACTTTAAAAGAATTACTTCATTACATACCATTATTTAAGTCGTTATTTCTTCACAAATCACAAGAAGAAAATTCTAATGGATATCAGAATACCATTCCTACAATCATTTCAAATATGACAACCAAACATACTATGTATAACAATTCTCAAGGTTTACAAAGTACTACATCTGTACAAAATGTGCTTCAAAACGTATTTTCTTCTTGTATTGCACAAACTCCAGTTTCTACAAATCTTAAAGAAAAGGCGTCCGTGCAACCGCAAAATAATCTTATGCAAAATAATGTACCAATGAACTCTACTGCTACTAATTATGGTATACAACAGCCCAACTTTATAACACCATTGCAAACTCAATATCGGCATCGGGGACCTCCTCCTCCTTATTTTGTTAGGCAACATTCTATTCCTGTACAACAAACGCCTTTATTAGTTAATCCGAATGAAACTGGTATTAGATACAATCAAGCTGCAAGCGCGCCGTTTTTATATAGTTATTTATTAGGATCAAACGCATATGGTAATGTAAATGCAGCAAGCTATTGTATACAGCAAACTGCGACTCAAGTACGTGAGCAAAATGTAAGAAATGTCCCTTGCATGAGTCAATCCAAGTTTCAAAGCTCAATGCACAGACAAACTGCTTATATGCCTCAAGAAGTCCAGCCACAAAATATGCCACAAATGCCTCAAAATATACCAGTGGTAAATCCTACAACACAAACTGTACCAAATAATTTTGTACCAAGTGCACCTAAATCTAAGAAACATGTGCCAAAATATACACAAAGAAATGAAACACGCCAAAACGTACAAATGCAAGCACAGGTTCCACATAAAGTAACTTCTAAACAAGTACCACCACCATTACTTCAACAGACACAGTCCCAAAACAAACAGAAAAGTACCTCTCAAATCTCATTAGAATCAACAGTGAAACAATTTGGTGTACTAAGGAATCTTTCTGACATACAAAAGATTATATTACTGAGACAAATAAATTTTTACTTCGGTTGTACGACGTGGTTGCAACAACAATTTACAACCAGGCAATGGCAAATTATTCATTCACAACGATCCTTGTTGCTTCATTTTCAAACACTCTTAAAACACTTTGTACAAAACGCAATAAATAATATTTCACCGAATATGTCTCAGTCGAATATGTTTGAGAATAACATACTTATAAATACTGAAAATAATATTCAGAAAGAGGCCCAAATAAATGTACAAAGAAGTGAAGAAATACATTGTCCGGTTAGTACATCTAACACAGAAGCAGAGCAATGTAAGATAGGAAATACGAATAGGTCTAATGTGCCATGTCAAAGGAACTTGATTACTTTAACATCCAAAGATCAATTTGAAAACGAACAAAATGTAACTGGTAACTTACCAGATAAACAGCTTCCAAATCAACCACAAGAATCAGAAACATTACAGAATGAAGGAATACAGCGGAATAAACAAACTGAACAAACTTTAGTACAAAATGAGCAATCTATAGTTACATCAAATTTAGAAACACAAAAGACATTAGATAGTAATATCAAACAAAAAGCAGAAGGTACTACAGACTTAAGTCAACAAAATTTAAATAACCATATAAAAATAATTTATAATATTCCTTACGTAATCCAGAAAGAAGTGTCAGTAATACCTAATTCAGAAGAACTGCCTAAAAATACATTGCAGCAGCCAAATCCAGACTTAACGAATGAAGAAAATTTAAGTAACTGCGTAAAGATAATTCATAATGTTCCTTACACAAATAACACAGAAGTGCCAATAATATCTAATTTGAATGCATTTCACAAGGATACAGTGCAACAGTCAAATCCACATTTAGTGACTGTACAAATTTCTTCGCACAATTATGAAGTAAGAGTAATTGATACTAATGCAGTTGATGAGACTGAAGATAAAGAAATTAAATCAGTACCTGCACAACCCAAAGAGTGTGAAGAAGTAGAGGAGACCAAACATAATGTTTCTGCGTCATCATGTTCAAAAAATAATACCTGCGAAAACTTCTTAGAAGTACATTCACCAAAAACTTTAGATGATACTAAACAATTTAGCAACGAAAATATAAGCAATAGTTCATTGGAAGGAATTACTGTATCGCATATTGCAGATGTGAGGAGTATAACACTAGAAGCATTTGAGGAAATGGAAGAAATTAGTGATACTCATATGAATAATTCAGAAGGAAACATTATAGAAGAAGAGATGAAAGTGTGTTTAACTTGTAGTAAACCTAGTAGAGTAACATGTTCAGTTTGTTTAGAAGCTAATTATTGTTCTCAAGAATGTTTGAGGTTACATTGGGAAGAACATTATCAAGATTGTAAGCCTGTAGAAAATAGTGTATATTTGTAATTTAAGTTAAGACTATTCTTTAGTCTACACGTTTATCTACCAAAATATAATGTTTTTTATCATGACAATGTTATGTTAAACAGTATTTATTGTTGCTGCTTTTGTTTTAAGATATTGTTTTTTTTATATAAGCGCCTTTCATAAATTATTATTCTTCATAAAAATACATTTCAATGTAAACATAACATAATTATCATAGTTAAATGTACAAAATAAATTCTGCCAAGTGGTTTTGTTATTTAAATCTATCTGTTGTTATGTTATTATCGAGGTAGGTAATTTTCTTTTTAATAGTTACTATTTTCTTTGTATTACAATTGTCCTGTTTATTTATTTATTTATATTTGTATCTTGTTTATTCTCTTTATCACAATACAAGAAATACAGATTATCATTTACACAGTACCACAGACTATAAATTCTATACTGTTAATCTTGATAAGCAGTTATTCTTCATAACCAATTCCAGGTATATAATTCGTTTTTGGATTGTGGAACAATGAATGTTTACCATCTCCCCATGGAAAAGGCTGTATTAGAAACAAAATTAGTTAAATCTAACTTTGGTTTTTTATTTATTTTCTATTTCTTACCCTGTTCAGAATCTTCATATATGGATAATCAATAATTTCTGGTCGTGGCGGGTGATCATTCTTTTGTAAGTAACAATTAATTGATGAAAGTATTAGCGAAGGAAGTCCCACGAAAAGTGTGATGTTCCTCCACATCTTTTCACCGGCTAAAATTGTAGTTACTTGTAAATGATCTTACATAACATATACTTAACATGTAGTAACGCTATTGTTTTTAACACACAACAAAAAGAAATACAAAAAATGAACATCGTTATCATTTATAATTTCATGTAATATTTTAAAGTTGTTCTAGAATGTATCAGAAACGTATAAGTAACGAAATCTTGCAAATACGTAAAAGATCTTGAGAAACGTTTTCAACGTTTTTGACATTTTCTTGAAACCCTGTATTAAAAGAAATCTTACCTTCACCGGGTGTGTGAGCTTCGCTAGCAGGGCGTACAATTCCCCGTCTAAAGGCATGGCCAAATTGGCCAATTTTCGGTAAATTCGCTTGCATCGTTCAGTCGTCTACTGTCTGTCGCCTTCTTTGCTAATCTTTATTACGACTGACGAATAGCAGCACTGGCAAACTGCAAACTAAACATTTAGCACCATCTGACAGTGAAGGAAGAAGGGAAGGAGAGTCAGAGGATACTTCGAAATACTGTTATATTTCGATTCTGGTCAAATTTTCTTCAGTAGGTTTTTTTTTCAAAAAGAAACTGTGAGAACGGTTTTTGGTTGCACAAACGAAAAATTTTTATTATTTCAACGATATTATCTATATTACCGATAGGACACATAGTGTATATCATGCAAAATATTCTCAACAGATAATTCGTATATTCGGACCCATGAAATATATTGCAACCAGCATAGAATTAATAGGAATAATTATATAATAAATATATAGCATATTAATTAATAAAATCGATGTTAATTAAATTAAAAAAAAAATCGAACAAGTGGCGCCATCTCTCCGGCGAACAGGGTGAACTACACGGTTTTGAAACAGCAGCTTCATTAGTTCCTCGAGCTGCCACCAGGGGGCGGCCCGTGTGCGCCCCCTAGCGGTAAAAATAAGAACTAATTAAAGTAGTGTTTCAAAAGTGTGTAGTTCACCCCGTTCGCCGGAGAGATGGCGCCACTTGTTCGATTTTTTTTTTAAATTCAATTAATGTTGATTTTATTAATTAATATACTATAAACTTGTGCTATATGTTAATATATATTCATTAATAATGATTTTATGCTGTTTGCAATGTATTCTGTGGGTCCAAAGATGTGAATTATGTGTTCAGAACAATTCACATACTCAGAGCATCACAGTTCAGCGTTGTGGTGTCAGATGACACCGTCTGTAACATTTAGATATACCGGTGCTGGTGTTACACATTTTTCATACTATATTATATTTAATATTATCTTTATTTAACTTTGATATCGTCAACAAAGTTTATTATTGATTCAGGAGATTCGAAATATAATAAATCATAAAAAATGCGTTGCAAAGAGCCTAAGTTTCATAGACATCGCTAGATGGTGACATCTCCCTATTGTGGCGGTATTTTCAAAATAGAAAACCTTCTCATCCAAAGATTTACTAATTACTAAATAATTTTATTTCTAATTTTTATGCGCTAAATCCGCAGTTACATTATCTCGATAAATGCGATTACGATTATTTCGTGACGTAGTCATTTGGCTGTAGCTACAACTTCAGAACCCTCCCATACCACCGTTTTAATTATCGATTCAAACACATCTGCTTATAACATCAATGTCCAAATTGTATCGAGACCATAAGGAATTGGGTCACTAGCCAGAACGAGTTACACCAAAGCAGGCTAGAAGGTCACATGGCCTGATCCATTTCAGTCTTGCAACAGAATCACGCACACGTTACGAGTCCGGACACAACACACGTCGCTTGATAGTTTCACGATGACATAAGACGTGCCATACGTTAGGTACGCAACACTGATGAAATACAGATTAGGTTGAATATTTTTGTTAACTTGTTTTCACTTGTCTGGCCTTGTAACCTTTCACCCTATGATAATTCGCGAAACTGCCAACAAACGGTGGTACTTCGTAATAAATCTTGATTGTATATATTTTGAGATATTCAGTAAGAGCTACATAGATGCATCTTCATTTATAACTTTTTAAAATTGAAGTGCTTTTTACCTGTTTGATATTATGAAGGGACTTTAAAGAGAACCTTGTAACCTTTCACCCTATGATAATTCGCAAAACTGCCAACAAACGGTGGTACTTCGTAATAAATCTTGATTGTATATATTTTTAGATATTCAGTAAGAGCTACATAGATGCATCTTCATTTATAATTTTTTAAAATTGAAGTGCTTTTTACCTGTTTGATATTATGAAAGGACTTTAAAGAGAACCTTGTAACCTTTCACCCTACGATAATTCGCAAAACTGCCAACAAACGGTGGTACTTCTTGATAGATCTGATTGACTATTACTTCTAGACATTCAATACGATCCACATAGATACATCGTCATTTATAATTTTGTCAAATTAAAGTGCTTTTTACCTGTTTGATATTATGAAGGGACTTTAAAGAGAACCTTGTAACCTTTCACCCTATGATAATTCGCAAAACTGCCAACAAACGGTGGTACTTCTTAATAAATCTTGATTGTATATATTTTTAGATATTCAGTAAGAGCTACATAGATGCATCTTCATTTATAATTTTTTCAAATTAAAGTGCTTTTTACCTGTTTGATATTACAAAAGGACTTTAAAGAGAAAGATGTAGGATGATAAGAAATTTTCTTAAGCTTGATTTTCTTTGGAAAACTGGCAGGTTTCCAAACGAACGGTCCCAACGAGTATCCTGAGCACCCGTAATCGATTAATTAAACGGCGAGATAGCATAGTGTCGCTGGAAGTCTCCTAATTAATCAAGCAGTCTGCCGAACAGCTACACGATCTTATCGGTTAAAGTACTACCATTGTACTATAGGACAACGGTTAAGTCTAGTCAACTCTTTGCTGGAAGCTGATGGCCCACTGCTCGGCCAGGCATTGATCGATGGATCATCGATCGAGCGACGCCCCGTTTCTATTCAGTCTCGCCTCGACACGATCGTCGGTGACGTCGAACCAATAGAATAGGTCAATGCTTCTCGAATGGAATCGAGGAACATCGATTCGACACGCAGTTTAGGTAATTTCGATCGAACGAGCTGGGAAACGCTTTCAGTTCTCACCTGGGAATCCTCTCGGAGTTCGCTGCATTTACGAATCGCTTTTTATTCGAATTATCTTATAGTTACAAGTAAAGTAACTTAGTCGCAAGTAAAACTAGGATTTAGCAAGGATCAAATATTAAGAAAGGTCGAAGGTGTGTAGGTACGAGTAAGCTGAATTTGGTCAGCATAGAAGTATGTAAATAATTATTGCAGATTATTGTAGTAAATTATTGTAGAGAATTATGTAGAATTACGTAGAGAATTATTATACATATATCATATTAATTATGTACTCGTGAAGTAATACATATAAGTTCAATTTGGTCAGCACAGAAGTACAGTAAATAATTATTGCAGATTATTGTAGAGAATTATGTAGAATTACGTAGACAATTATTATACATCATATTAATTATCTAATTGTAAAGTATACAAGTGTAGAAGTTTGAAGAGATCCCCGGATTTTATAATGGTGTAAACACTTTTACGTAACGAGTACACATAACCTTGAAATTGGAGAATGCTGACCAGATGCAAACTGCACATACATCCTTTGTGATCGTCTGTACGGTTTCTCGCACTCACCTACGTTACATAAAGCCTATTTCATCTCAATTGGATTGCTGCAACTGGTTTTACCAATGCCCTCGAAGTTCACTGTGTTCACCACGCGATTTTGAGTCTTCTTGGATTCTTCGATACCTCAGCACACTGTTTTATGTCTTCTTCCATTTCCTAGGGTCGATGCTTTTTCCTAACTGTGCTATTCTGGGATCTCTTTTTATCTCAAGACTCTTGTGCTTCTTGTTAAGAAAGGGTCTCTTTTATATTCAGAATTTTGAAATCCAATAATCACGTAGTTCTACGAACGTCATATTCTTGAATTTGATGTTTTACTTCAAACATAAGATTTTAAAGAAACTGAATCGTGGAGGGAATGTGAACTCGAATTTACTTTTGAGTTCTATTTATTCCATTTATTTATTGAGTTTGTATCACCTGCATCGGTCTATGAATTCATGTAAACGCACCGTTGCGAAACAAGACACAAATCAAGTATCGTAAGACGATCCTGGGACCAGGTCTCGTTTTACAGCTGCATCGATCGTTTTCGACCGGTGGATTAACGATTTCGAAAAACGAACTCGAGCTACCGCGGTGAAAAACCATGCACCCTTCCATAAAGTCTTATGACTTCTAAAATATCAGCTCTGTACCAGTTTAAGAGCTGAATATCGGTGAAGAAGCAAGACGGAGGACGATGATGGAGCACAGAATTCGGGTTTTCAAGAGATTCCAAAAATCCCTGGAAAAGATGATTGAAATAGATGGAGCTTAACTTTAATTAAATCACTGTTAGCTACATGTCATAGAGCTTTCGACGACTTCATCGATTTTACAAGCGAATAAAGCAGATAAAAATTGCAGTCGGAGAAGCGAACCGACACAGTAATAGTAGACCATAAATCGAGCACGCCTCGACTGCCAATGGGAAATGAGCATGCAATTGCGAGGAGACTGAAGTGCATGTGCATCATGCGGTGATGCATTGAGAGCGAGGTCGTGCAAGTGTCGAACATACGAAATTGCCTCGACTTTAAATATTCCATTAACCAATTTTACCTATCGTACTCTTCTAGATTTAAATGCGAACTTCACTTGAAAATCTTGCATCGAACATCTGAATAAAAATAAATAGCTCACCCCAAGCGTTGACAAAATTAATAAAAAGAATTATCGTAGAACGACACCGAAGCTATGGAATTTTCTGAGCAAAGATTCTTCGAAACAGATAATCGAGCGACAAATCACGAGTGTCCCGGAGGGGAATTTTGCAAAAAATGGTAGCGATCAGGTCGAATCGAGTACACAGCAAGACAGCTCACTCTTCAATGTCGGCTTGACAGAAAAAGATAATGCATCGGATTTCCATGCTGGAAGATAATTCGATTAGGAGCGAGCGACCATGACCAAGTTTACGTTGTAATTGGCGATCGCATTATCGAGTGTCAGAAAATCTGCGGGCTCCGAATGGGATGTCCCGTACGCGCTAATTCAATTTGCGAGACCTCGTAGCCGTGACAATTAGCACGGAGAAAAGCTGATTCGGAACGGCTTTCTTCGTTCGAAATAATCGAATTTCGCGAAGGTCTCTTCCGGATTTGATGAACGGCCGAGTTAAAACTTCAGCGAAATTGAACATATTTCATCTTGCTTCTGGGAATTCGAAAGTACGAAGTAATTAATGTAGAAAATCAACGGGAACTAATTTTCAAGAAGTTTCTTGCCGTTTTCCGGCTACGAAGAAATCAGCAAAATTCGCGACCTCCCAATTAAAAGTGTAGATTGGATTTCTCCTACGTTTCGGTTATTAATATCCTTATTATTCTTGTATTTTAGTACAAGAGGATACTTTGTAATGTAGCTGCTTGCATATTTACATGCAGTTTAGCCAAAGTTGCACCCGAATGCAGTCGTGTTAAGTTTTAACTCTGTGTTAGAACTCGGTTGGTTAATACTTTGGAAATAATTTGAACGAAACGAAACGACGTCGTAAATTAAATGAACGTCGACGGAGCCGACATTTCGTGTTCTTTCAATCCGAGCGATTTTACGACCCATTCTCCGGCTTTCCGGAAACGTGTAAAGCTCGATCAGGCGCGAACGCGTCAATCGCAACGATTGACCAGATTTTTGCGAATACCCCGTTCTGTTTTATCGCGACGTTTCATTTCACAGCGACGATAATGTACTACGTTTCGTATGTCACACTTTGTAATAAAACAATCTGACAAGAAAGTTACGAGCACCGAAAATAAAAAGTATCAAACACGGAAATTGCTGACGATGAGTTAAAACAAACGGGGAAAAAGAGCGTCGATCAACGAGCAAATCGAGTTTCGGAATAAATATTTCGTTGTTTTTCAGCGACGGTCAAAGCAGTGTCGCGAATAAATATCGAGCAGAAAATATTTCGATGAATATATCACGGGCAAACGCTCGCGTTCTAACGAAATATCATTTACAGACGTATCGCGCTTCGATCTCGTTTGAATTAATGCGATACCGTTGCGATATCGTCGCGAACCCTTCAACCGGACGCAAATAAATTTCTCGACGCGTTCTCTGTACGCTGATCGAAATCCCGTCGCTTTCGTTCGACTTCCAAGCGAGAGTAATTATCGTTTCGAATTCATTTTACTGTTTGCGTGGAAATCACGGGAGGATCCGGAGGGTTCGAATAACAGAAACGTTTGTGCAACTAAAAGCACCACGAAATATACGCACTTTGATAAGAATAAAAGTTAAAAGATTAACCCTGTGCGCTCGAGAGGTGACTCAGTCATCATTACATTTAATGCAATAATTTTAAATAAAAATTTTTTAACTGATTCTAAAACACGACACGTGTGACGTATAAACATAGTCACAATAGTCGAACTTATTAGTAAAGAAATAATAACCTCAAGAAAATTCATTTAACTTTTTAACCCCTTGCACTATTTTGACGAATCTGACTCTTGACGCACTTGTACCTCGGCTGTGATTAATTTTACTGAAACTTTGAATACGCTTCAATTTGGAGTTCAAGTCCAATTATAATTTGCATAGACAACTATTGAATAATAATATCTTGACATAACATTTCAATTTTTTTGTCTATTTTAATATAGTAGCTGTAATTAGGCAGTTCTGACTGACGCACCTGACAAATAGGTCATAGTGCAAAGGGTTGACTAAGTTTTAAAGTTGCTGTTTGTAAACAGTCAAATTACCTTCGAGTGCAAAGGGTTAACATCGTGTGTACGAATCTAAAAATTAGAACTTACTTTCAACTTTTTAACTTTTAGTTTAATTTTTAGAACGTAAAAGTTAGGTTAGGAATCCGTTGGAGAGAGATGAAGGCTATAAATAAAAAGCGATGCGCATCTTTTTTATTCAGCAGCTTTTTTATTGTTTTAATTATAAAGAAGTAACAAAGAATAATAATTTCATGATATTACCATACTTTCTCTCTCTGTCGTTCGCGCGCGCACACTCTCCCTTACACGCTCTCTCTGTCTCTATGTATTTATATCAATATTATTTAATAGATATACTCATTCACGTATTGAATATCGTGGCAAATATATAGATAAAGGTTTCATCTAACGTTCACACGTCGTGGATAGCGACCGTGCAACAGAGACGCGCCTCTCCATCTTTTGATCCGAGTCCGCGATCCGACGAACGCCCGTATGGCTCGATTATCGAGATTCTCGTCGAAACGATTTCTCGCGGTTTTCTTTCCCTCTTCCCTCTGTCCCTCGTGTATTATTCCAACTGAACGAAGAAAAGAAACAGCCATCGCCGAGAGGAGAGAGTCGGAGAGGAAAGAAGCGGAAGTCGGTCGGCCCGCGGGGTCGAATCGGAAGTCGCGCGCTGATCGAGGCGCAGCACGGAAGTGTCAGTTTCGGTCGAGATTCCGTCTCGACGATCACCGACACTTCGAACGGACTTAATCACTCGATATCGTCGCGGCTAACCACACATCGATTCGCGGAGACGAGTCGCCGGGTCTCGAGGGAAACCGGAAGTCGGTACTTGACAGCTACGTCGTTCTGTCGTTTTTTCGCCGCGCCCTCGTTGCGAAAATTTCGTCGATGCAGAAAGAAATCCTTGCGTTCGGAGCTTTGACAAAAAGACGGACGAAATTTTAGCAACGATCGAACGCGAGAGTAATCGCGTATTCTTTCGCACTTCTTCGACACTTTAAATGCAAATTGAGTCTGTTCCGTTCGGTTCGTTTGCTGGAAGGACTGTGCGAAGCTAACGCTAGATCCGTATAAAATTTCTATTATGTTAGAGTTCGTACAAACGTTTGCATCGTAGCCTAGATCGGATTCTGTACTGGTGTCAACGAAAACATCGATGCAGAAGTGCGGAAAAATCGAATTGGTCTCGTTCGAACAGACGACGTTCGATTAATGTCTCCCGCGTGTTCCCTCCAACCGAATCGATACAATGCTTGTCCTCGATTATACGGAAACGAATTCGAGAAAACAGCGCGCGTCGATGGAACGAGCTTTCATTTTCTTCGCGAGTGCAACGAGCACGCGACGTTTTCTCGCAATCGGTGAAAATCGATCGAGATTAGACTCCGTTCACGAGGCTTCGATCGACCGTTTCTCTGGCTTCCGGTCGTTACTTCGTTTTTTTGTAGAATTTTACGAAACGTTCCTTTCCGATTAGCTACGAATCTATTTGCTTTACTTTTTGCCGGTGACGCGTTTCTTCCGCTAAGATTTCGGAGCAGATCTGAAAGCGACACGCGTATCGGAGATGGACTTTTTGAAAATCGATTCGAAGCTCGCGAACGCTCGTTCGATTTCACGCTCGACCGGAAGCGCTCTCGTCCCTGATGCACCTCGGCTAGCTCTGTTCCGGTTTCCGACGAGGATCGCACGCGATCGCTCGCTCAACTAATAAAAACTCGACAACATTGAACTATATCGAGAATTATCGCCTAGACTACAAAATTCCAACAACTAATTGGGCGCCTCCTATCGAAGAAACTAATGTGTACTAATACCAGGCGCCCTCCCCTTGACCTCACCGACGCCATCTTGGATCTCCTCCCCATTACCGTCGCTCATCATCATTCAGGACAATTATTTCTCTAAGCTATCGTCTCGAATCAATTTATCATAGATCTATGGCCGGAGTCACGCAGTTACTTTTTATTCCAAATCGTTTAAATGTCTTTTATTCGATGTAAATAAACTGTAAATATAAGGTCATTGGGATCGGGTTATTTTCATGGGGAAGCATCATACAAAGTCTCGTATTTTAAATATCTACCAATGGATTTACAGAACACAGTGAAAATGAGGTCAAACACGTTGTCCCATAGGTTGCATAATTTGCAAATCATATAAAATTTGATTATCGTGTAATAGAAAATTGTCGACAGTGAAATAAGAGCAGATAGAACAGATCACAAATTGAGCGCAAACGATTGAGTAGAAGAATAAATCCGGTACTCCGTCCAAAGTCTGTAGAGAGTTCGCGATCGATTAATCCAAGTCCGAGCGACGGGACGGAGATCCATGATGCGAGATTGATCGGCACCACCCTCGTCCACCGTACTTGCATGAGAAACTATATGTAATAAGAAAGAACACCCTCGCGAGAAACGAAAAGTTTCCTCCCTTACACGCACGCTCACGCAAGCAAGCAGCAGGCAGGCAAACAAACAAGCGAGCAGGAAACGTCGTGTATTTTAATCTCGTTCTTCTCTCTCGCGCGCGCACTATCTCGCGTTTCCTCTTTCTTGTCATTCGCACGTACGTATTTTCTCCGTTCTTTAAACGCGTGAAACGAAATTTTCTCGAAACTTCTCGACGGATCAACGCAGCCAGCTAACGAAAAGACCACGCGTCGACACAAGGATGGAGACACGAAACAGCACGAGAAACGGCGCACGCTCGATCAATCGATCTATCGATCCTGCGTCGAGGAGGCGACGAGTCTACGAACGTCGTCTCGCGACTAATCGTCGTCGACGGAATTTCCCAACTGGAATTCCAGCTGCGTCGTCAAGCTCGTCTAAAGCTTTGCTTTTCGTCTTTTTTTCGTTAAAAAAGAACCTGCGATCTAATATATATTTTTTTTCTAGGAATCCTGGATACTATTTGCGCGTCCAGAATCGACTGTGATTCTTTTTTCTATAAAATTATAAAAGATCTGGATACACCTTCGTTCCTCTCTTTCGATACGTGTACCCCCTCGACGACCGAGAGACCTCCCGGAAGCTCGGTACACAGCTTCCGGTCGCACCGTGGCCGAACACAGAGTGCGCCGTTCGATCGTGTCGGCGTTCTTAATTAATAATTAATTCTAACAACACGCTGCTGCTTCTGGCTACTAAATACGACTAAACTGGTTGTTGTTTTTGCGAGGTTTCCATTGTTCTCGCACAATCGTTCTCTTTGGAGGCGATCGCGCTACGTCTAAAAAAAAAACAGAAAACGCGTTTCTCCCGCGTTTTCCAACGCGAACACACACGAACAAAAATAAAGTAGATCAGAACAAAGTAAAAGAGTGGTACAAAAAACAAGGTCGATACACGCTACGATTATTGAAAATCCATTAGCAGTAATAATATTAATAAGTAGTAGTAGTAATCATAAGAGAATTAACGATAGTAATTACAATAGTAGTAGCGGTAGTGGTAAACAAAGCACTGACAAGCTGCAGAAATACAAATACGAAGGTACAAATAATTGGGAACAGAATAATCGTTCATATTCATATCGGGACTCGTTCGAATCAACGCGATCCGTTCTGGTGTTTGTTACAATGAGAGATTGTGTCACGTGTGTGCATTGTGTGTATGTGTGTACACGTTTATTGTTTCTCTTCCATCCCGAACAAGCTGCATACAACAAGCGCATCGTCGCACGCGTTTCAACCAAAGGACGATTTCTTCTTGATCGATTTTAAGTATCGTCAAATATTCTACGCGTTATTATCGATCGCGTGACGAGATTTTTCTATCGTTGCGCTCATTCGCTCTTTCTCACGCATCCACACGCACTTGTCTCTCGCTGTCTCTCCCTTTCGCACCGTTCTTTCGCATCCCTTTACGCAATCGCGCCTTATCTGAACAGTTTTTATACCAATTTCTCGCTCCTTTATCCTTCACGTATTTTTTCCACGCACTCTCTCTCGTCCATTTCTCTTTCTCTCTTTCTCGCTCTCTCTCGATCTTTTCTTCCCTGATTCGTACGCACAAAAACACTGTTCCGCTTTGTCTCGTATGCTTCGATATTTATATATATGTATATGTATATATATATATAAAAATACAAAAAATAATTTACAAAATGATATTATAAGTATATTACACGCGAGTTTCATTTTTGTTTCACACATTTGTTTTTTTTTTCTTCTTTTTGTTTCTTCGTTCCCCTTCGACGATTTTATGTCTGTGTGTTGTGTGTGAGTGTGTGTGTGAGTGCTTTATCTTTCGTATCGAAAACGACCCGAACGCTCGAAAAAATGTTAAGAAACGCTTATTAAAGACTCTTCCTCGAACCTGGTCTTTGTTTTTCTTATCTTTTGTTTTTCAACTAAGCAACACACACTGAAAACGCGACACAGTTCTTCGCTCTCCCCGTCACATTTTGTTTTTTTCGCAATTTTTTCCGTTTTTTTGGTTTTGTCTCCTCGTTAAACAAAATATAATGTAGCGGTGTATGTATATATATATATATATGTATATAATAATATATATATATAATCGATATTTTTTCTCATACAATGTATGTATAATTGTCTATACATATATATTTATATATTTATATGCACGTGTTCGCTATGCTTTTTTCCATGTTTTCATTTTTTATACATACATATGTATAATATTACTAATGACGCATTCGCGGGCCATAAAGAGATAGAAAACAAATCCGTTACAACAGGATAATCACTGTAGTTATCAAACCACTGTTATTATTAACAAAAATATATATATATATGTATATGTATATTGTGTATATATATATATATATAATAATATAGCAGTATATATTATATTAATCTGGAGGCGCGATGCACGCTGGTATAATCAAATATCATACAAATAAAAAAAAACAACAATAATAAACTATAAAAAAAATGAAGACAAAAGGAGAAAAATAAAATTATTGAAAAGGATCACCTTAAAAAGACTAAAGGAATCCTCGATCCGAGGATCGAGAGATTCGTAGATCGACGGTAAGAAAGAAAAAAAAATATACTCTTAACTTATAACGCACACGTTTGCAAAAAAAAAAGGTAAAACGGTTCTCGTACAAAAATAAAGGAACAAAATCTAAAGCCAACAGAAAATACATCTCGATTACAATAATAACGTTAATAATAATAGTAATAAAGAAAACAGGAGAAGAAGTATAAAGGAAACAATGGTAGCGGGTGAAAAAAGGTACCTATATACAGATATACATATATAGGCGCACAGTGTCTCGCTGTTTCTTTCGCTCGCACGCATTTTTATCTTTCGCGCTGCACCCTCTCTTTCTTTCATCCCTGTCACACGCACACGCGCACCAATCGAACGCCATTCGCGAACAACGACAAGTACACGCGTACAGAAATGTAAAAGACATAAAAATCGTCAGCGAATAGAATATATAGAAAAAAGAGAAAATAGAACAACACCGCGGAGGGCCGAGGAAGAAACGTTTCTCATCCCCCCATTTGAAAGAAACGAATCGAACTTCACGCGGTTTGTCAGCCTCGTTTCCGGAAATTTCGTTTCTCCGCCTCGATCCGTCAACTCAAAAAATTCATCCCTTCGCACACACGCACGCACACGCTCTTCCATTCTCTCCCCCTCTCTCTCTTTTTCTATAGGTATATCCGACTGATCGCTCTGCCGCTTCATGTATTTTTTTTCTCTCTCTTTATCATCCCTCTTGCTACGTACGAAACGATGAAGACTGGGGCCTGGGGTGGGGTTTCGGAGAAGGGGCATTTCGTAACAGTTACATTTAGGATGCACTTACACGAGTAACATAGTTGCTTGTTTTGCAATTATTTTTTTCTTTTTTTTTTTCGTCTGTTTACCATTTCGACACCGAGAGTGTGACTTGGGTGGGGTACAAAAAGGTTCTTTTTTTTTCATTCTTTGCCTAGCGTAGATCTCTTCCTGTTCGTATATCGAGGGCTGGCACCGGAGTCGTCTCTCGCCACCCCTCGAGCCGCGCAATCGGGGATCGATCCGTCGATTTCCGGTCTCCGACAAGGTCGAAACGACGCTTTCCCTCCGTTCGTCTTGTTCCTACCGTTTGCCGGTATCGATCTTTCATCATTTTTTTTTTCATCCCTCGCGGACAGAGAAACCGACGAGTCGAGCCCTCTTTTCGCCACGCTGTAACCGAGGTACAGCCCTATACGGTACGTGTGTGTATATATATAATATATATATAATATATATAATATATAATTATATGTATATAGTTTACATTCAGTAAGTAGTTAAAGTATTGAAAAATATATATGTAATTAATTACAAATCTAATGATCATCCTCTTGTTAATTCATTACTTGGTAGAATAATCGATAGGTTCATTTTTTTGGGTCTTTCTTTTGTGTTCCTTCGTGTGTCGTGTGCGTGTATGTGTGTGTGTACGTGTGTTGGCTTCGAGTGTGTCCGATACACAAAACGCATATTAATATTGTTCTCTTCCTTTCAGCGTCGTTTTAGCTGTTCTGTTGCTGCTTTTTTAGCGTGAAACGGCTTTCTCTTTTCAACTGTACCTGGAGATCGTGTGTCCGGTTCTCTCTTTCTCTCTTTTCCGTAGCTCTCGTTCACGCGTTTCTTCTGCTCGCTTCCGCTCTGACACGCGTGCGCATCGATGTCGTTTTCCGTTCCGCTTTTTACCAGCATTTCGATCGCTCACCAGCGAAAACGAACACCGGGAATTTATCTCCCTCTGCCGATTCAGCGACCATTTTCTCCGCCGTTTTCGTGCACCTTTTATTTTTATTCGCGCGTGATCCACCATTCTCCCCGTTTCAAATTCTTCGTCTCGCGTATCAGAGCTGCGCACAACCTCTCGTTCTTTTGTCCGTCCTTCTCTCCCATAAATGTATGAATATATATTATATCTAATATTGCAGTGTTCGGTTATCGCTATGACATTAGTTACGTTACCACGATTACTTGTTTCTCCATTTACGGTTAAAGAGACAATATCGATCGCTATAGTTTATAGACACATGATACTTTAAAGAGACAGATTACCGTTGTTACGTCGTCACGTTATTTCACGTTATTATCTTATTATGTTCTTTTTTTTTTGTTCTTTTTCATTTACTTCGTGTGTCGTGTACCCGAGTTACTTCGAACGGTGTGTGTGTACATGTGTATGCGTGTGTATGTACGTGTGCGAGTGTAATTAAACCTTAACTTCCCGCCCTCGTCTTTTTCTTTTTTTTTCTTTTTTTGTTAACGAATACATCCATTACAGATTATGGAAAACTATGCGTAATTTCTTATTTTTTTTCTTGTTTGTTTGTTTCCTGGCTTACAAAGTGTTTCATTACAATCGTATTGTAATCGTATAATACTTATAAGTTTATCTTTTGTATATCTCAATGTATGCTCTATCAATAGATCCCGTCGTCCATTTTTACACGCTTCCTTCTCCTTCGATTTCCATTTCAATCCCGTGCCATTTTCTCTGCCGTTAAAAAGAGTATACATCGTATGTGTACGTATGCGTGTGTACATCCGTGTATGTGCATGCGTGTGCGTGTGTGTACGTGTGTGTATGTGTCCGTGTGTTTGATTCTTCGCTGAGCTGAGCCTCTCGTCTCAAGCCGAGATCCACATTTGATTCGCAACTTATTGCAACGCTTGCCTCCCCTCTCGTCCCATTCCGCTGTCATCGATTTATTTTCGAGTCGCGACGCCTCGAGACGCTAGGACCACCATTCACCGCGCGACAAGTCTAATAGGATCTTCTTCCGTTTCGGACGAGGATCTCCAAAGGTCCGAATAGGAGCTTCTGTTCGCGATTACAAAGATTAGAAAAATAATCGGCGCGAGGAGCTGTCTCTCCCTCTCCGATGTCCGTCCCCGTCGTCTCGAAGCTGTTCGCGATCTATCGATCATTCTTTCCTCCGATCGCGAAAGTTGTCCCTTTTCGCGAAGAAAATCGACCATTTTTTACCGTGTTGCCCGATGAACGCAACACGACGACGAAACACCGCTGGATGGACGTTGGTTTCGTTGAAAATCAACCTTCAAAAGTCCCTAATCTCGATCACTCTTTCATCGACTTCTCTTTCTCTCTCTCTCGCTCTCTACTTCTCCCTTACGCTCTCTCTCTCTCGCGTGCTTTCTCTCTCTCTCTCTCCCTCTCTTTCTCTCTTTAACAATAGCAGGTACTAGCATAGCTACCACAGTCGTACGTATCGTTAATAGTTACAATTAAGTTTAGATATTACTAAAGGGTACTGTTCTCTCGCCTTGTCCCCCTCGCCTCTATTCCCTCGCGGATCTCGCCCCTTTCTACTACCCTTATTAGTTCCGCAGTTTAAAAACTTGTTTAGCACCCCCGCGCGCGACCGGAAACACCGTCTGCCGACTTGCTCGCTCGTCCACCCTTTATTTATAGGAAGTGACCGTTTTAACATCGACTGATCGTTGATCGATCTTTTACAATTAACATCGCTGGTAGACGCTGAGAACAGTTTTTTTTTTTTTAAAGAGGAAACATTCTTAATTCGAGTAACAGATTTAGATAAAAGTATCGGTCACTTCTTATGAAGAAACGCACGCCGACGTTCGTCGATCTCTCGCTTCGCGTTCAGACGGAACACTGGTCAATAACGGCCAGCAGTACCGGAAGCTGCTCGTCGGTCACATATACAAAACGGGCTATATCAAAAATTCGTACGAAAAAACGATGAGAAACGTCACGCTTAAAATTATACTACACGCTGACGCGTTCACGAGTGACGCTAAGGTAAGAAAACTAGTCTAAGGAGAAGAGGACTCGCGGCTGAACCGAGCGGATCGATCGACGAAAGCCGTGTCCTTCCTCGCTATACAAGTGTCGGTGGTTTTTCATTCGCTCGCGAGCTGGTCGACAGTTTTCGATCGCGCGTATTCCGTACGTTTGTCCCACGACGACAAGATTAAACACTGTTTTTTTTGTTCTTTTTTTTTTAATACTTTTAGCACCTAGTGCCCGGCCCGCGGCTCGCGGCACCTCCGCCGTCGTTGCTGTCTGCCGGAAGTCCTTCACGACGGACGGACACGGTTCGAGAAGCCAAGGATCGAATCAACTTGAAGGTTCGTCGCTGGATACGAACATGGAGATCTCGCGATTATCTCGCACAATGGCTTTTACAAATCATCTTCTTGGAATTCGCGAGTTTAATCTTCTCTGACTCGTGCTTGGAGTAGAATCAATTACTGTATCCTAGTTCGCTCAGGTTCCGTCACTTTATCTTTCCTCTATGGTATTTCTAATTAATTGACTACACGTGGTTTGGAAACTAGGTCAGTGCTTCTGAGTGTCCGCGAGTTAAACTGTCTCCTGATTGGTTTTATTGACTCAACCAATTGCTCTAACTTCTTAACGTATTTTTCAAAACTATCATATTTTACCATGGAGTAGCATATTTCATAGAAAATTACAGAAAACTTCAAAAAACGGTGAAAGTTAAAGGGATATCTTTGTATCAATATCATCGAAGAACGATGAGTCATGTTTAAACTAGACTAGTCAAAGCACCAGTTGAAGATTAGTTTCCTTTATCGAGAAAAATTTGTAAATAAAATTCGTGGCATCGGAAGATCTCGCATCAACTTCCAAGGGTATCAGAGGGATCTGAACCGTAGTCCGGCCGTCGAGGACAGCAACGAAGGACTTAATAACGTAATCACCTAATTAATCTCGCGAACGCAAACCGGCTGGCTGCGCGCTCCCCACGGCTAACCGTCGACACCCTTGTTTCCCTAGGACGCCCTCGGCCCTTTGTCTTCGATTTCAACGATCTCCGAACGCTCCCGAACTTTCCGCAGAATCGAAAGTTACGACACGGAAGTTTGGACAGGTCGGCCACCTCCTCTCCAGAGCCAAGAGAGGATCGATGAGACAGCGAGAAAATTAAAGACGAGCTCTCGAGGCTCGATAGCACGGAATTAGGAAAGTTCGTCGATTCTCGACCGGTTGTCAGCAACTTGGACGACTGCTCGATGACTCTGGAGGAGCCCGATGAACCGCTCGGACCTTCAGCGTCCAAGGGAAATCCACGTCCGATCGCGACGGGGGAGTTTCGCGCAACGCAGCCGCATTCTCGTTCGCGGCGAACATGCCGCCATTCGTTTCCTTTTCTACTCTTCTCCTCCTTCTTCGCTTTCTTTTTTTTCTCTCTCTCTACACTCTACTGCATTTATTATAAAAATAAAATGTAAAATCGTACCGAGGACGAGTTTTCCGAACGGTATGGAACCGCGAGCACCATCTGCGACTCGATCGAATCTTTCGTGGATTCTCGCCCAGCGGCTGTCACTTTCCTGTTTCGTATTCGTTTCCCTCGATCGTCGTAGAAACACGACGGTAACCGGGTGTTTCGATGCTCCCGTGGTCGTATCAAGCTTTCGACGCGAACGAGAAGAATACACGAGCGGTCGTCAAAACGTTCCCCGTTGGGCGTTTCTGTTTCGTTTCTGTTTTTTTTTTTTTCGTTCGTCGACGCATCGGCAGCGGCTACAAGTAGTCCCTAACCGTTTCGCGAGAACCCGCCAAGTGAGTGCATATCTTGAATATAATACATAGGCTCTACAGATATATTCATTATCAATTCTCCGACTATACCAGTGAAAAAATAAATTATTACGCGTTGGTAATATCTGTGTACGTGTTGGTGAAGTCGTGCGCGATAAAGTGTCCACCCCCAGCCTGGCCGGTGTGTGCCCGGCTGATCGTCCATCAGGAGGGGTGCTGTGTGTACCGTACGTTATGTATACAATGTGTGTCGCCAGGTAAATGGTGGGTGAGAGTGTGTCCGGTTGCGTGTGAAATCTGGGCCTGTGTGGAATCTTTTTTTTTCTGTTACGTACTCGTGTGTGCACGTGTGTGTTTCTCTTGGCTCTTTCGCTGTCCCAGGTGTGGGCGCACGGCGTCGTTCGTTCGACTCGTTACTCTGGAAACTGATACGTTGGTCCGTGTCATTCCGTGTCCGTGTTCGTCTCGACTGGCTGGTCCGGATTAACGCGATCGCGATCGCGACGCAACGGGAGCAGCCGGTTTGTATTTTTCGTCGAACGGACGCCTAGCGCCATCGCAATCGGGTCCGTGGTTTTTTCGATTGATGAACATTAGCGTACACCGCGGCTATACGTTAGTCGATCGCTCGTTCGCGTTCGCGAGTCCCGTCGCGTCGAAGTCCTCCTCGTCCTCTTCGTTCCACCTCACCGCTCTGCTCCAGAACGTCCCGCGAGCACGCATCGGCACACAGGCGCACCCGACTCGAGAATACTCGTCCGTTCTCTTGCCGTTTTTCGTCGAATCGCGCCCGCGTGTCCGCCTCTGGTACACTCGGTTGTTCCTGCGAGACGTGTTTCCGCCGAAGGGGCGCTGCTCCGCTCCCGTTCGCCGGCGAATGCGATGGACCGAGTTGTTCGATCGGCGAACGATCGAACGGGAAAACGGCAGCGAACGAACCGGCTAGAAGGATGAGCGCATCGGCTGAGACGACGACGTCGATGATCGATCGTGGGGCTAAGGCTGGGGCTACCGTGGCGACGACGGTTGGGATAATTTCGGAGAGAGAGACAGGGCGGGAACTCTAGTGGATGAGCAGGAATCGACGGCATCGTCAGCTACGCGCGTGAAACCTTCGGATCAGATGGTGCAAGCGGATCAGGTATGGTCAGGGTACGGAACCTAGACTCTGGACGATGTCTCGGCGCTGGAGAGACTGGAACGACGCTTCCGCCTCTCTGTTCCTCTTCTTCCTCCTATCTGACGAAGCAACACCGAGGACCGCGGCTCGAGCCGCGTCAGTCACTCGGTTTCCACTCGTTTGGGGTGTTAGTTGGCTACGAGGAGGTGCTGGTACTGGCTAGCAGGATACGGTGCCACAGAACCGAGGCCGAAGTTATTCAGACCCTCGACCAACGCGGTCTTGTCCTGTTGCTGACCGATGCCGTTCACGTTGCTGTTCGCAGCGGTGGAACCGACTGGACCGAGGTTGCCGGCGGTCTGAGAGTTGCCGTTGCTTCCTGCGGCGTTACTGGTTCCGTTCACGCTGCCCCCGTAGAACTGGTGGCCAGCGATCGTCGTGGGATCGAGGTAGGACGACGGGAAATTGGCGCCCGTGTACAGATCACCGGACAGATAACCACCGTGGCTGGACGAGTCGAAGATGTTGCGATGAGGGAACTGCGGGTGATACGCGGTCGGACCGTGCTGGAAGAAGTACGCGCTCGGATCCGTGTGTTGCTGGCCAGCGCCGGCGACTATGCTTCCAGGAGACAGACTGCGGCTGCGAGGAGATCTCTGAGACACTGGTAAGCCACCGGCAGCTGCCTGCTGTTGCTGCTGCTGCTGCTGTTGTTGTTGTTGCTGCTGCTGCTGCTGTTGGTGCTGCTGATGATGGTGGTGATGGTGGATCTGTTGCTGCATGGCGCGCTGCTTGATGTAGTTCGAGAACTCGGTGGGAGACATTCTGAAAGCAACGCGATTACGCACGGTTCGATTACTTGTTTAATGACTTGCTTCGGCTCTTGCGGTCGATATTACTCGCTTGTGTGTGTCGCGACAATACACGGGAAGTCGAACAAATCGAATGTTCTTGGACCTCCGAGAGGAATATAAAGTAGAAACGAACGATTACTAACCTGTTTGCCCGTTTGCTGCTGGTTTTCAGTTTGGTACTGCCAAACTTGGTCTGGGCGAAGGTAGCGGTGGTGAAGGTGAGCGGTGCGGTGGTGCGTGGGATGAAAGCTGGCACAGGACTAGGCGAACCCTTGAACGAGCTGGTGATGGGTGTCGGCGAAGGTGCCGACGAGGAACCGGACCCGTGGCCGTTCTGCTGGTTGTTGGACGACCCGTTGCTCGCGTTGCTGCCCAGCGAGCTAGGGAACGGCGACGTGGACTTGGGACTGAGGCTGAGCCCGCCCAGGGACGTGCCCACGGCCTCGATGGGCCTGAAGCACTGAGCCTCGGGGTTGAAGGTCTTGGTCACCTCGCGGTCGGCAGAGCTGTCGTCGTGAGGGTCCCCCGTTTCGGAGTAGAGGATCTTCACCGCGTTCATTTCGCCGATGCGATAGCTCACCTCACCGGGGTCGACCCAGACGGCCAGTTCCGCCGGAAGGTTCTCCAGGATGTCTTGGATCGGTACGCCGCTTTCTTTCGCGGCTCGTTCCAGCACGGGATCCACCGGGTCGCCGGTCTTTAGGCATCTGAACGCGGATCCCTTGAACGGCTTCTCAGGGTACCAGTGACCCTTGAACTTGTCCTTCAGCGCTTTCTCCAGCTCCTCGCCGAAGATGTTCACCCGTCTACGGGGCAGTTTGTTGTAAAGGTACGATATCACGAAGTTGAGCGCCACCTGCACCTCGATGTGCATCTTGGCCTTTGCTGGGAGAATCTTCGGGCTGTTGCTGGACGAGGCAGCCGCGGAATATCGCTCAGCACGTTCGCACGATCGGCCGTCTTGCTGCCAACGCGTGGCTGCTACTCGACGATTGGCCACTGGACGACACCAGGGTCGACAGTGGCTTCGACCTTTGGCTACGGTGCTGCCTGTTCTTTAAACCTCCCCGCCGATCGATGAATCTGTAACGTCGTACGAGATATTTCTCGTTAGCATCGTCAAGTTTTTTGTTACTTCGGGTTAGGGATAGAACCAGGCTAGGATAAGACCGTAGCGCGATGGGAAGTTTGAAATTTCGAAAGTTTTAAATAAACGAAGAAGCCCGATTGGCTCGATTACCGGCTCACGAAAGAACTTCCGTAGAACGTTTCAGATAAAAATTCGCGAGTCACGCACAAAGGGGAACGTTATCATTGTTCGTTGGAGGGTTTTTGGCATCGAGTGCAAAATCACATTAAAAGAGAGTACGCTCCGGGGCGAGTATCTTCGAAAGGTATTCGCTTTTACCGCGTTATCGGCTGCGCATTGAAACGGAACGCCGCTTCCGGTTACTCGAGACTGCCGTCTTTCGGTTTCAACCCCCTCAAGGTGTGGAACCAGAGGCAATCGGTCTTGCCCGTTTTCGCGCGGTATAATAACGCCTTTCTCGACTTTCCTCCGCTCTCGACAAAGAAGCTCTTATCAAAATCTTTCCCGTTTTATCCGATCTGTAATTCGGGACGCGAATTTTAATTGTGGATTTGCTGGACGAGATTAAAGCGTTTTATCGGCGATGAGGTTCTAGCGAAATTATGTTTCGTCGACGTTTGTCGAGTGTTTCAAAGTTCACTCGACACGAACAGCGGGACATTAATCCGAAGCATGAGAGACCATATACTATCGTTGTTTATGGTACAGATAGCTCATGATTAATTCGTGATAATCCTTGAGCAATAGCCCATGTATTTCGGAAATAAAAGTCTCGCTAGAACGTGGCGTGATTTCGAGTCAAATTATAATTAGGTTGTTGGGTCACATTAGGTCGCGGATATTTTTGTCAGGTACATTATAATCTGCACGAAATATTTTCTACGAAACTAGTGCTCTCAAAATACATACTAGATGGTCGTGTTTATTCTTGCAACAAAGTTCATAGAAAATATAGAATTTTATCTTTGGCAAAGACACGTTCGTTATATTTGATCTAACCCAGGGGTGAAGATATTTTCGCTCATTTATTATTCTGATATCCGTTTGAAGACAAACAAAATTTTCCCTCTGACCGATTGCCACGAATAGAACACTGCGCAAGGTGTATTTTCACGCAATGTTCGTTAATTAATCGAATTAATTCAATTGAAGTTTCTCGAACGGAGCCTGACCGCAGCTAAATCGATAGATACAAGTTTCCCTCTAACAGGGAAATCCGTTAGAGGCGAGCAAGTAATCGCACAAATGCAGAAAGTTCCTCCGAGTTCGAGAACTATTTGCAAACGTAAATTCGTGCCAAAAATAATAACGCGAACGTTGTTGAAGTGTAACGAGTTCCGTCTAGACGATCAGCCATCTCATCAAAGTCCACCGTGCATCGTTAGTTCCAAGTTTCGCAACGAACCCGCGTATCCAAATCCAAGAAAAATACCGAACGGTGTCCCGCGACAGACTTCTCGTTTGTACCCTCGTATAAAAGTTGGCCGAAAACCGAGGGAAAGTGAAACTCTTCCAATTCGAAAAAAGTGTGGGTGGACGAATATTCAAGTTCTCGCGCGATTACCGTGAAACGAACGTCAATAAAAAGGATTGGCCCCTTAGCGGTTCAGAGTGGCCATCTTCCACAGTGGTTTCTCTCCTAGCAATTGCGGAAGTTGGTCTCCGGGCTCGAACGACATCGAGAGGGAAAGGCTTTTCTTTGCTCTTTCTTCTCCAATCCTCCACCCCGTGTTTCTCTTTCTTTCTCGCCCTTTAACTCCGCTTGCTTTTCCTTTATACCCCCTTTCTTTTTTCATCCCCCACACCCCGTATTTCGAACACCGTTCTCTTCGAGGAGATTCCAAGACGACCATCAAGCCTCTCGACTATGTCCTTCGAGAGTCCGTCTCTCGGAACTCAATTCCATCGTGACGCTATTTCTTCTTTTTTTTCGTCTTCCGCCACAATCTTCCAAGAAAAGACCGTGGGATGGAGACAACGAGCTTCCGAGCAGTCCACCACAGAACCAGCAGCCATTTTGCAACGGGATACGAGGCCCTTCTGTCCCTTGTTCCCCTGTCTCACCCCTTCCAAACATCGTGACAGACAACACGAGGCCACGGGTATTTTTCAATTACGCGACTGTTGGCTGCCTTTGTGGCTGCTCCGTGGCTTGTTCGCACCCCCTGCTTCGCGGTTTCACAGAAAAAATATATATATACGTGTCCCTCGTCCGTGGACGCTTTATTGCGAAATAAATAGCCGCTGATGGTTGAATTTTTGGAACGAGGTTTTTCGCTGCTCGGGACAGGCTAATACAAATTTTTGTTCCACAGATTTTCTGCTTCTTCGAGACGTAACAAGTTATAGAGCTTCAAGGCTTAAAACATAGTGTTCTAAGGTTTGTGCAATTAAATGATACTATAGAAGATAGAGTGGCAATTGACAAGTACACGTTTGAGCAAACATAATTCTAATATATCTACCGTCATAATTTATACAGACGAACAAAGATACCAATAACCCTTGTATTTCGATTCCTGTACCTTTATTGTCAGTAGTTTGATTTATTGTATTCGATCCGATAAAACTTAGTCAATAGATTATTCTCAAAAGCAAGAAAAGTATTCATAGCCAGCTCTTTATTTAGTCATCAATCCCGCCTGGCGAAACGAGACAGCAGACCGTGGGAGTAGCTACGATTGCACGGTTGACATTGACGTCACAATTTAAGTTTTACGCAAAGGCTTTACATCGCGTAAATTATCCGGCACGATTTATGTAAGTCAGTGACACAATGCCCTGGACGCTATTTGTTTCCATTTACGTGCGCGGTCTCGCGTTTTGCAGTAATCTTTTTCCCCCGAATGTTGGCTACGTGTTTCTCCCGGCAAGATAATATCTCCGCAATGCGTATAAATATTATTAGAGAGGAGAAACGGCGCGGGTCGGGCTACGAAACTTCTCTCATTTTCTACGGATATCAACTCGAAAGAAAAATGTTTTCGTTCGCTTGGCGAGCGGCGAGGTGCTCGTAGCTGGATATGTAGGTTAACCCCGCTGCACCCTTTCTGCCTCCAGTAGTACTACACTACGACGGGGTTGCCGGTGGTATTGATCCCGGCCAGGGTTGCCGGAAGGTTCTCAAGTTAAAAATACACGGCCTTGCGAGTCGAGTAACTGCGAAGCATCGTCGTGTTTTGGCTCTCTTTCACGCCATATTTTCCGCGGATACGGGGGTGGGATACAAACTGCCGAAATAATTAAAGCCGTTCGATAATCGTGAATATAACCCCTTAACCCAAATTCGGCTTCTTTTACCTTGGACGATCTTCAACTTTAAAACTTTTCATCCCCTTGTGGGATCGTTTACATACTGTAGGAATTTATAACAATTCAAATGCGATCTTAATTTAAGGTCTTATATATTTAATTTGTTGTCTAAGGTAAACAGCTTAAGTTTCTGATCCTAACTCCTTAACAATCAAAATGATGGACGCAAAAATTGGATATTTTTAATCTTGACCAAAATTAATGGGACTCTGATTCATGATCTGTGTAGGTGACTGAAAAATTGAAGTCAACCTGATCTGTAAGATCTTTGTACTTTCGTGAAGGTATCCAAGGATTTGAACTTTATAATATTTGGTAGATTTAATGAATTTATTTTGCATCAAGTATTCATGAAAATCAATCCTCAATGAAATATGAAAGACGCCTGCCAGTCGGCACGAAGCTAACTAGACGTCCGTCTATAAAAGTGTCTATAGTCTCAAAGTAGTTTGCAACTAGGGGTAACTACAGTTGAAGTTGGCACAAATAAAACCAGGTTAAAACGCCATCGAAAACAGTAGAGAAACTTAGCAACAAATCCAAAGGCAATGATATAAACACGTCGGGACTCTACTGTGGTTTCCCATAAACAATTCATCGAGGCGGCAGGCGTAAACCGCGAGAACGATACAAGCATTTGAAGCAGGATAAAAAAGGGGGATCCAGAGATGTTTGTACATTAGTCACTTGCAACCCCTGTGCAGAGCTCGGAGCAACCCTCGAGATGCGATCCGCCGCTTTTCCATGGCTGTCAACGAGCAAACTCACGGCGAAGGGTGATTCAAAGGACAGGCTTTTTTTCCGGGTTCCGTGAAACCTCGGGGATGGGAAAGTCGGGGTTGGTTGCAGGTGTGCGTAAAGACCTACGAGCACGCCCTTTTCCAGTTACTGAATGGAGGTCACGTGGCTGAAAGGGCACTGAATGTGGGCCAGACAAGTGTCCTTCGATGAACGGAGTCAATGGGGCAGGGTTCTATGGCATCCATGGTTCTTTCGGGGTCGACGTATCAAGATGTTCCCCGTGTTTTCGTCTCCTTTGATTCGGCCTGCGAAAGGTCGAATCGAAAGGGACAAGTGGACGTCTGGGGATAATTGTGGACCGAGCAATGGTCGATGTATCGAATGGATTCCCTTCGTTCGAGCTCAATGGCGTCGTTTCGATGGATGGTAATTGCGCATCCGTGCATGGGGGAATCGTGTCGAACGCTTCCACGTGGCGCTACGTCACCACTGGATCGATTTCGGGAAGGCGAGGCCCTGCTGCCTTTCATGGTGTTCCATTGTCTACGTCCTTCCGCATTTCGGCTGGATAAAGCATCTTCGTGTTGCGCAATTTTCTTTCGCGAAATTGATACGTTGGTATTTTGAGAAGCTTCCTTTATGGAGCTCTGCACGTTTGCGCATTTGAGGGATGGTTCTTTGTTTTCGTCGTTACGGAAATAGACCAAACGTAAATTCTACTGCGATGTGGATGCGTTTAACTTATACCCAAAATGTATAAACATTATAAACATCTCATGATGTATCGTAAAAAATTATCATGTGCTGCATGTTTGCAGGGGATGTTAGCACATGAGAACATTAATTCATCATTATAAGATGTTGCTTCTAATAAACATTATAAACATCTTATAATGTATTATAAAAAATTATCATGTGCTGAATGTTTGCAGGGGATGTAGTTAGCACATGAGAACATTAATTCATCATTATAAGATGTTACTTCTAATAAACATTATAAACATCTTATAATGTATCATAAAAAATTATCATGTGCTGCATGTTTGCAGGGGATGTAGTTAGCACATGAACACACTAATTCATTATTATAAGATGTTACTTCTTATTTATTTGACGTTATTCAATTTTTATAATGTTCCTTTTTATCCAGAATGGTATAAATATTTTTAATCAATTAATATTTCGATGAACATGTTCCACACCATTTCCGATTACAATACAAGGGTTTATACAATTTTCAGCATAAAGAGAAAGGGGTAAGATTCCGAGACAGAAGTATTCGAAGACGAGTATGCAGCGGATGCGCTGGAAAGTGGATTTAATTACGACTCGACCTAAATAGGGTCAAGACACGGGTGCTCGACCCAACCTAGCCGTCCCTGCCTTCCAAGTGGAAAGGTGTCTAAATCCGAACGTTTCCTCGTCAAACGTCAGACCAAATACTTTCATCACTTTCATGGAATTCAAACTTGAAAATTTAAAAATGAAGCTTGAGCCTACCCTTAATCTAACTGCATTTAATATTTGACCATATATTTAAAAGACGTAACTCCAGTTTTCATCCCTTCTAAATGTGGAATTAAATTCCCTGCAAATACCCAAGGTAGCATAAATAACAGTATAACGATTTCCAATTAGATTCAATAAAGAGAAAGGACACGATTCCTCTCAAAGTCACCAGACAAGTTTCTGACTCAACACCCGATGTGTCCTGAGAAAATTCAAGGCTGACGAGCCACGGTTGGAGACCTTTGATGACGATTCATCGTCGAACTTGGTTGCTAAAGCGTCGAACCCGTCGGTGAGTTAACTATGTCCTATCGCCTGCAACTGGCAACTCTCTGATTACTCTATTCTGACAATGAATAGATGTCGGCCGGGAGGAAACCGTGTGGAATCGTGTTACGTAACCCAGCCTGGTTATACAACAAATCACCGTTGCTCACGTGCGCGGACCGTCTGTCATGGCGATCTTTTAAAGGTCGTACCAACATGTCGCATAAACAAACCTCTGCATTTGCCACACGAATTTACGTCAAGACTTACGAGATTGTCTTCTCAGAGGATTTAACGCCACTTTCAGATTATTATTTCAGAATATTAGGTCACAGGCGATCATCGATCGGTTAGACTATCGGTTTCAGTTGGAGGGATTTACTTTTTTGGGTCGTTTTGGAAATGATTCTTTATGAAGCTTTTATTTGGGAGTTTGGAAAGTGGTTCAGAGTTTCGAAGCTCTCATTTTGGAGGATTTCTCTATTATCCTCAATTCTTGAGGATTAATCTATGATTTGACAGTTAGAAGTAGTCATTCTTGTAACATTAAAATGAGTAACAAAACTTGAAATGTTAGACATATTTTCTATTTATCGATTGAAATTCTAAGTGGGTAGGTGTTGGACTCAAAACACAGTTGCAAGGCAAACACAATGTACTTGTATTACATGTGAACTGTGTGCTATGATCAGACTTGACATCATAAGCCAAGGAGTTAATGTCTTATGTTTATGTAGGTCTAAAAAGGTTTAAAACTTCCAAAGCTCCATGTCTCAGAAACTTCCCCCAAAATGTTCAAAATAAAAAATTCCAAAATTCTGATATTCTTAAAAATTCAAACATTCTGTCATTAAAATCCTATGCCATCATTCCAAAGTTCTAAAATCGTAAGTGTTCCAAAACCAAGTTCCAGACTAAAACCAGAGTCCAAAATTTCCCAAACACACTATCAAACTTCCAAAGTCCTCTTCCAAGTCCAACTTCCAATATCTCAAGATTGTAAAGCATCAACCGAGTGAAGGTTAGCCGTCCTCAGGGTACCAGTCTGCCACGAGGGCAAGCTCCTGAACGGTACCGTTATAACGACAGGACACGTGCAGAACGAGTCGCGTGACGATCTTGTTTCCGTTGGAGAAACGATGGGAAACATTCTATCGAATGTGCCGAGTAATTAATAATTTTTGCGCGTGCTTGACCGTCACACGTGACGCGTCGTCGAATATCGGATATTTGTCGACGCAGACATTTCTTCCTTACTCATCATTTTATAATTAAACGTAATAATTTGATGGTGTAACAATTAGTCTTATAACGTAAATAATTATAACGTAATAATTTTAGATCAGTGAGCGATAGTTTAGCAATCGATCCAGGTGTCTCAATTTCATAACGATCCTTCTCGATCGGCGATGGAGGCGTCGCACTTTTATTCACGAATGGTTGGTGTGAGTCGTGAATAAATTATCTCGACTCCCTACTTTTCCCTCTCTTTCTCCAGCGCGTGATGGCGAACGAACCGACAGATCAATACGACACAGCCTCCGCAGACACGGTCGCTGTTGCTCCAGATAACAAAGGCGTTGGCGAAACAGGGACAGAGAACACACGGCTCTGCCCTATAAGCCTCTATTTAAACAGTGGCCCAAATACCACGGGGATGGAGCTCGCGGGGGAGAAAATCAGGGAAAAGCAACGGGAACCGCGACCTGGGTCAAACATTCCAGTTTTCAGCGTTTCGGCAAATTAAAGTCATCGATTCCGTTTGTACATCGATAACTGGAATAGCTGTGTGTTTGAATGTATGATCAAATTTCTAGTTGACCATTTTATCCAAGTTATTCGAAACGAATAATTCATCCATTAATTTTAATATGCGGGTGTGATATATAAATATAATACGACTGAGTATAATTTTTGGATAAACCTTAAAAATTGTAATTAACTAGAAAAAGCTCTCTCTAAAAATACATAACAATTTCATTAAAAAATTGATCTTGCTGAAATATAAATGAGATTTTCTGTAACAAAGACCCAATACGAAGTTGACAAAATAAAGACCTTTCTTCCTACTTCTTTAATTTGACCAGATAAAGGCTAAGAAGAACTCGGAAAAAAAGCCACGGAGCAATGAACGCGGAGAGAAACGAGGTCTCCGAAAAATCATCGAGACTCGGCGATGAACGAGGAAGTAGAATCCACGACGACCGCTCGATAATTTCATCGTCTGCAACGAACGTTTGAATCGGTGGTCGCGAACTTAATAGCTAAAAAGAGAGTATCAGTGGACGACGACGAGAGAAACGAGGTACAAAAGAGAGAAGAAGAAAGGCAAGACCATTATCTGGGGAAAATACGGCCGGTTGTCATCTTCAGGGTTCGCTCCAGACGATCCAAGACGATCCACTGGTTATTTCGTACCATCCATGCCGACCATCCTTTACGAATGGTCGACTTATCGATCGCAGACTTTTTAAAACGTACGATGGTGCTTGCCGATCACCTCCGTATTCCTCTTCTTATATTACGCGTATATTGCAGATTTTATTTCATTTTTATTTGACAAATTTTGGAAGTTTTTAGTGGATGATATGTGGAAGAGGTAGTTTACGTATTATAGGTAGTTACATTATTGTATGATAGATTAATGCGTGTTATATTACTACGTGATGGGTCGCTACGTACTGTATTACCACGTGTTATATCGCCACGTGCTGTATTACCATGCGTTGCATTGCCACGCGTTATATCGCCATTTACTCAATTACTACGCGTTGTATTACTACTCGTTAGATTACCATGGATTGTATTACCACGCGTTGTATTGCCACGCGTTGTATTGCCACGCGTTATATTGCCACGCATTGTACTGCCACGCGTTATATCGCCTCATACCCCATTACAACGCGTTAAATTACCACGCGTTGTATTACTACTCGTTAGATTGCCACGGACTGTATTCTCACGCGTTATATTGCCACGCGTTGTATTGCCACGTGTTATATTGCCACGCATTGTATTGCCACGCGTCATATCGCCACGAGTTGTATCGCCGCATACCCCATTACTACGTGTTAGATTGCCACGCGTTATATTGCCGTATACCCCATTACTACGCGTTAGATTGCCACGCGTTAATTCGCCACGTAATAGATCACCATGGATTGTATTACTTCTCGTTAGATTGCCACGGACTGTATTCCCACGCGTTATATTGCCACGCGTTGTATTGCCACGCGTTGTATTGCCACGCGTTATATTGCCACGCATTGTATTGCCACGCGTCATATCGCCGCATACTCCGTTACTACGCGTTATATTGCCGTATACCCCATTACTATGCATCAGATTGCCACGCGTTAATTCGCCACGTATTAGATTACCACGGATTGTATTACCATACATAGTACCATACGCGTTATATCGCCTTGTGTTATATCTCCACGTACACTATTATTTCGCGTTAAATTGCCACGCATTACATTGCAATACGTTGAAATATACATGTGTGGGTTCATCACGCGTCGGAACAGTGACACGTTAAAATAAACACGTGGTAGATTGCCACGAGTGGAGATAGGCCCGTGTTAGATTACCACATGCTACATTATCACGCGTTAAATTACCACGTGTTGTATTGCCACGCGTTGGTGTCGGTACGCAATTAGATCGCATGGAATAGGTACACGTTAGACCAAGCATTGAAATACTACGCGTTAATTAAAAGTGATAGTTAAAACCTTGTGATTAGAAATTTTAATGTCTGGTTTGAATTTCGATCAATCTTATTTTGCAAAGTGTGTACTAACCTAGCTGTAAACTTCGTGGTCCTTAACCCTTTAATAGATAATTTAACAAACAAAACTTGCACTGATTTTGTTATAAAATATTAGTGTTTTACAAAATATTAGATCGGTATCGCAAGTTCAGTGTAGGCAACTGAAAGTAAAGTAGAATAATTTGAGTTAATCTATTACTTTCGTAAGGTAGAAAGTGGAAACTGAAACGATTAGGTGCAAAATAAAGTAGTAATTAATAGCGTACGGTACAATATATTGCCGTTTCACTGCGGCATTTAACGCGTTAACGAGTCGAGAACGTTAGGCTGTTCACGGTCAACTGTTTTCTCTGTTCGCAGCTGAAATTCGCGCTAATAATCGACCTCTTTCGTATATCAAGCGATGAATGGCGAGCAATGAAAACGTTTTCGTTCTCATGGGTAAATATTGTGGGTGACTTTAGCGCGATGAATGGCGGCACCAAGATATTTACGACACATTTGCGTTATTCGATGGGAATTTAGATGGGATCTAGGAACGGACAATGAATGGTTGTTGAAGGAACACATTCTTCGCTTTGGGAATCGTGCATTGTGGGTATAATGGGGCAATGAACGTTGTTTGCAGAGATTAGCCAACTATGATCCGGGAAATTGGAACTTAGATTGTTTCTTAGGTGTAAAATATTGCGGTTTGGATCGATTAAAATCCTCGTGAAAGGTCATTAACACCCTTGCCGCGTGGGTCATCGCTGGCCCACGATGGTTATCAGATTGTGTAAGGAAATTCCTATTTGAACTTTGATATAAAACGACAATAAATGAAAGGATCTACAATTACTAGCTGCAATTGATTTTGTTATTAACATACTTAAAATTGTCAGGTCAAAATGTATCAGAAAAATACATTTGAATAATCAAAGATATACATGAGATATATTTAAAGAAATACATCAGATATACTCAAGAAAAATACATCTGAATAATCAGAAACATACATCAGATATATTCAAAGAAACACATCAAACATACTCAAGAAAAATAGGTCAGAATAATCAGAAACATACATCAGATATATTTAAAGAAACACATCAGATATACTCAAGAAAAATACATCTGAATAATCAGAAACATACATCAGACATATTCAAAGAAACACATCAAACATACTCAAGAAATATACATCTGAATAATCAGAGACATATATCAGATATATTCAAAGAAACACATCAGACATAATCAAGAAAAGTATATCTGAATAATCAGAAACATACATGAGATATATTCAAAGAAGCACATCAGATACACTCAAGAAAAAAACGTCAGAATAATCAAAGACATATATCAAATATATTCAAAGAAATACATCAGACATAATCCAAAAAACACATCAAGTACTATTACATTTCATGAATGTTACACTAAAGATCAATTTATGAAAACTGATCAAGTTACATGGCACCTTTGTTCATCGTGTCTTCATGAATTTCTAGTTGCACCTAATGCAAAATCATCGACAATATTTATGGCAAATACACAGATCACAGTAAGGAGAAAAGTAGTAAGATTAGACCTCAAGGTACTTTGATGAGTTTGATTCATGACACACTCATAGCGCACTTGATACTTGTGACGCACTCATGACGCACTCACAGCGCACTTGATACTTGCGACGCACTCATGACGCACTCATAACGCACTTGATACTTGTGACGCAATCATGACGCACTCATAGCGCACTTGATACTTGTGACGCACTCATGACGCACTCACAGCGCACTTGATGCTTGTGACACACTCATGACGCATTCATAGCGCACTTGATGCTTGTGACGCACTTATGACGCACTCATAGCGCACTTGATGCTTGTGACGCACTCTTAGCGCACTTGATGCTTGTGACGCACTTATGACGCACTCATAGCGCACTTGATACTTGTGACGCACTCATGACGCACTCACAGCGCACTTGATGCTTGTGACGCACTCATGACGCACTCATAACGCACTTGATACTTGTGACGCAATCATGACGCACTCATAGCGCACTTGATACTTGCGACGCACTCATGACGCACTCATAACGCACTTGATACTTGTGACGCAATCATGACGCACTCATAGCGCACTTGATACTTGTGACGCACTCATGACGCACTCACAGCGCACTTGATGCTTGTGACACACTCATGACGCATTCATAGCGCACTTGATGCTTGTGACGCACTTATGACGCACTCATAGCGCACTTGATGCTTGTGACGCACTCTTAGCGCACTTGATGCTTGTGACGCACTTATGACGCACTCATAGCGCACTTGATACTTGTGACGCACTCATGACGCACTCACAGCGCACTTGATGCTTGTGACGCACTCATGACGCACTCATAACGCACTTGATACTTGTGACGCAATCATGACGCACTCATAGCGCACTTGATACTTGTGACGCACTCATGACGCACTCACAGCGCACTTGATGCTTGTGACACACTCATGACGCATTCATAGCGCACTTGATACTTGTGACGCACTTATGACGCACTCATAGCGCACTTGATGCTTGTGACGCACTCTTAGCGCACTTGATGCTTGTGACGCACTTATGACGCACTCATAGCGCACTTGATACTTGTGACGCACTCATAGCGCACTTGATGCTTGCGACGCACTCATGACGCACTCATAACGCACTTGATACTTGCGACGCACTCATGACGCACTCATGACGCACCCATAGCGCACTTGATACTTGTGACGCACTCATGACGCACTCACAGCGCATTTGTGACACAGTCATGACGTACTCATGACGCACTGGTGATTCAAACCTAATATGACTCGAATAAACCCTTTTCGACAGGCACGTAAGAATGACAACGTTTGAGTGAAATGATTATAAAATGTAGGGAACGAAAGGAATTCGTGATCGTTGTAAAATGGTCCGCGAAAGGGAGGCCGCAATCGGGAGAGACAGGACACTTGGGAAATCCCAGCGAGAATTACTTCACCTTATCGTTGGTAGTTATTGCAGGAAGTAGTTGAGAAACGGCGCCGTTCGCTCGATAATTGCCAGATAACGCCGTGAGCCAAAGCGAAACAATTGATTTTTGCAGAAGGGAAACGCTAGGAAACGGGGAGAGCAAGGATCTTTCAGAAAGATCGAGGATTAATTATTTCCAAGCCCTTCTTCTTTCTTCTCGTTTTGCTGTTTGCGTCAACGGCGTTCTTATCGAGCCTCCTTGATCGCCGAGCATAAGCGTTTAATCTCCATTAATTCTCAATTAATCGCCGATCCGAGACACCGTCGATTTCGCGGAAACTCGGCTGAAACGTTAATCGACGATATTTCACGATCGCTAATACCTTTATCCGACGATTGTTCAAGGAAATGAGATTTAGCGGAATTCCTTTTGTCCACAACGAATGCAAATTTTGTGCAAATAACGCGCGGAGCTATGCTTTAGCTCGTCGGAATTTTTTTTATGTGGAAGATCTCGAATGCTGAAGACGCGTAAGCGAATCGAAATAAAGATTAGCGTGAAAAGTGCCGATATCGCAAAGTATTACGCTAATGGCACGAATTTGATTAATGTACGACATGACCACATTCGATTAATTTCAAAATTGATTCGATTCGACCGTAGCATACGAATGGCATCTGCAAAATTACCCTTAATTACGATAGTGGAACGTGATTCGATTTGAAATCAAAGATCATCGGAAATTAAAGGTAATTTTTAACTCGGTACCGAGTTCGGAATTCTCGCAGAGCGATAGAAAATAATTTTTCGCGTACGCGATAAGCATCGGATTGCAACGAATCGAATGACAGCGATACGCTGGATTCTCGTGCATTCGCGATATTTCTAATCGGAACGATTCGATCGGTTTTGATGGGAAAGCCAGAAACCATGGCAGTTTATCGCGGAGACACGCAGACGTACAAAACGAGCATGGTATCCGCGGCCGTATCCGAAACCGCGATACGGAAGAGCAAACACCGATAGGATTTCCGCGAACGCGGTTTCCGCACGGATGAACGAAGAATTTCTCTGTTCCCCGAACCGCTTTCCTTTCGCGGCTTCAAAATCCCGCGAAAATACGCGCGTTACGCTCCTGCGACGACGCGGTTCGACGTTTTCGTTGATAATTCGGGAACCAGCTGATAATGGATCACTTGCAGACGTTCGCAAGATTTTAGAACCGTGATTTGTTCGGTATTCACGATGTTAAAGGCAACGACGTTTACATTATTGAGAAAGCTAAACCTCTTCTGTATTTAACTCCTTCCTGTGCTCTGACGAGTCTCACTCGTGACGTACTCACAACTCAAATGTGATAAACCTTACTCAAATTTTGAATACTCTTCAACTTTGTTTAGATCCAACTATAATTTGCGTTGCCAAGGATCCCTAAATATAAAATACTTAGAACATTTTTATTTTCTTTGTCCGTTTTAATGTTATAGTCCTGAATGGTTAGTCTTGACTGACGCATCTCATAAATAAATGGCACGGGAAGGGATTAATTAATCGTTCAAATTATAATTATAGTTAAGTTGAACGTTCAACTGCACTGAAAATATAAGAAACGGGTGCGTCACGATGACGCAAAGGGTTAGATTACTTATTTTTGAAATTAGAGCAGAATGGGGATGATATGAACTAGCTTTGAATGATACTTCATCCCCACAGAAGTTAACATATATTTTGACAGAAGCTTCTTAATAATTCCTCTAATTTAGTATGAGGAATATGACATCTCGACGAGTGAATGTCTGTCGTAATTATCACGAGTTTGATTAGGTGCGAAATGGTTTAATTCCATACTTCATGGAAATTAATGTCTCGTATGTGTCTGACATATTCTTCGTCTGTAATGAGTTTTAAGAACGCAGTATTTTATATTCGCACTTTCTGATCTTTAATATTTCCATCTGGGGGAACTTTCTGTAAAAACTTGTCCAGCTGAGGAAGTTAACGATGTTCAAAAATGCATATGATTGAATTATGTAAAAATTGTTTTGTAACATTTAACGTGAATAATAATAATTGATCAGTTTAAAATAATATTGCAAATCAATTAAAATAATCTGATTAGTCAGTTCAAAATAACGATTCAATTCAATAAAAATAATCTAATTAGTCAGATTAAAATAATGATTCAATTCAGTGAAAATAAACTAATCCATCAGTTTAAAATTAATTAAAATGATTCAATTAATCAGTTAAAAATCAGCTAAAACAAACCAATTAATCAATTTAAAATAATGTTCCAAACCAATTACAGCAATCTAATCCATCAGTTCAAACATTTGTTCCAAATGATTAAAAATAATTTGATTAGATAAGAATAATTAGACATAAAAATAATATTTCAGATCAATAAAAATAATTTAATAAATCATGTTTCACCTCCACACACACATTCGCCCTAAAGTATTGTCTAATAAAGTTCAAATAAAAACTACAATAAAGTGTCTATAACAATAGTTCAGCAACGTACCAGATTAATTTGAACGGATACAAAAGATAAGGGATGACTTCAGCCGAATTTACATTCCCAGTTTCGGAACAGAAACTAAAGCAAAACCGTGTAGACTTCGTCGAACTAGCTCAAAATTCATCGAAAGCTCTTCAGCTTCTATGTTTACAACCAACAATTTATCGCGGTACTCTTCAAACACCATAGTTCGAAATTTCAACATCCATTTCCAAATTAATTTTGTGATACTCCTGTTTACTATCAACCGACTCAAATTAGACAAAGCCTCCGTGAAAAAATTGTTCGTATCGAGGTTAATTTCGAGAGCCGTAACGCAATTTCAGGGCTGCTGGTCACTCGTGAAAAACTTTTCGCTAAACGACCAGACAAGCAACGACAGCAACCTCGCGTTCGAAAAAGAAGGAAAACGAAGCGAAGAAAGAAAGAGAAAAAAAAGGATAAAGAAGCAAAGGATCTCGCGTAATTTCAATTACCACGTTAAAGCGTAGCCGCAGAAGCGTCAGCTTCGCTCGAGTAGCTGACACGAAGCGCATGAAAGAAACTCACCCTTAACGAGGGTCCGGATAAAAGGCAAAAGGGGTTGCGGAGAACCGACTGTTCTCGACGCGTTCTCCACGAAAACTAACTCCTTTGAAGGTGTATCCAATAAAAGAGCAGAAAAACCCTTTGGAGGGCCCAGTAGGTTGGCAGAGGCCGGCCAGCCGCGATTTCCATCGCGAAAAGCGGAAGGAAAAGGACGCGGGAGGGCTGATCGATCGGAAGCCGCGCCCGCAGGGGGTTCAACAACGACGGGAGTTGGCTTCGTCGAGAAAAGGAAAAGGGTTTCTCGCTGATATCCAGTTCCGTGAGATTTCTCCGCAAGAACTTCTGATGGGGTGAATAGAGGTGAAAAGTAATTTGCGGACAGGGAAGCGACGTTATTCCGCGGGGCCGTCGAAGGATCGCTGCAGGGGTAGTTCGCGAATTTTAGAACGCCTTCGAGACGGATTCTTCACACGCTGTGTCGGCTCTCGAAACAGCTTTATTACAGTTCGGAAATCGATAGTTGCGCCGGTGCATGCGGAACGAAGTGCTCGAAATTGACTGCGGCGAGTTTTTCGCAAATTGTTGCTGCAAGTACGGTTTCAGGAGTGTCGAGATTAAAAGACTTTTTAGAACGTTTATTATTAAACTGAACTACGCGATCTATTATTTAATACTTTCCTGTATCGTTGTACATTCATACTTTCGATTTTCGTTCTTTGACTCGTTGCAGATTCTTAAAAATTTTTGCATATTTCGTTACCTACAATATTTTTATTCTCTCGCGTTAAACTTTAACCAAGGTTTCGCTTTGCGTCAAATCGAGATTCTTTACTGTCTTTCAAGTTGCATGGAATTTTTTTAAAAGTCTTGTAGCTGTACACTTTCTGTAATACAGTTTTTATTTGCAAAAACATTGAGCTTGTTATTCGAAGGCAACGGCTGCTCGATTTCTCGATCTATAACTGTAAATCCTCGGAAAAAAGGTGGTCAAGGATTATAAAGAACGTTAGAAGGAAATGAAAAGTTACGGAAAATCGAGAAGAACCTCGACACGGTCGATATCTCTGAGACTCGTAAATTGAGATTTATCGCGATCGTGCTTTCGCAGAAATATTCGAGCAACTGCTCACCTTTGCTTAGGGTGAGCGAAGACGATGAAAAATGTTACTAAACCCTCATTTTTTTAATTTAACGAAACTCTGTCCCTTAAATTTTATTTACTTGCACAAACAGAAATTGAGAAATTTTTATTTGGGTAATTAAGAAAAAATCGTACTCTGCTTTGAGATATAAATTTCAAGTATTAGTAATTTTAACAACCAGGAATAATTTTATTGAACAGTATCGAAGTTTTACAAGGAAAAACAATCACGGAATTAATCGAGGATATGACTAGGAATAGCGGAAACGGAAGTAAAAAGGTTGAATGTTTCCAAGACACGATTCGATCGATAGCTTCTTCTCATGCAACGGACGCACCCCTTGCATCGAGGTTGTACGAGCAAACCTATATAGGGTCCTATATTAAAACTTCCTATCGACTATTCGTTCCCTAAAAGCTTCCACTGCATCTCAGATACCGTGTGCATCGGATTTTTGTTACAAAATGTGTTCCAATACTTTTTCGTACGTTCCTTCGACTCCGGAGTGCAATATAAATATGCGAGTACGGTAAAAATATTAGAAATAAAATTAAAGAAATTACATCAACGGAAGAAGTTGAAGATATGCAACAGAAGTGCTTAAGATATTTTTAAGATTTAATTTGAGCAAGTATCTTTGCAATCTTTACTTTGTTTTACCTACTCTTTCACAAAATAGATCAAAGGGTTGTAAGCAAATAAAACATTCAACCTTTCAATCTGAATTATTTATATTTACAAGAATTGATGAATTATTTATAAGATCCAAGAGAAATGTCGAGTCACTCAAGCCTGAAAAGGGTTAACACTTGTCTTGAAATTGAGAGAAGTTTGCCGCAGACATCTAAATCTCAAAGCAACCAATATCATGTCCTGTCTTGTAATGACTCCGAGACACAAATACCTAACACCAAAGGTATTTCAATTACCCGTTTCCACGAACATAATCGAGTAAATTAATCCTAGCTACTCGATTCCAAGAACAGCGAAAAGCTACCTTTGCGCAGCCCAACAGAGGCTCACCTAAAGCGACGCGTTCTCGAGACCTGTTTACGTAAGTGTGAATAAGACGTGCCGCATTCTAACGTTGATCTATTTACGTCCCTTGCTCTTCGTGATCCCAGCCCGCGCCCGAACAGACCTAATTTTATATTCGGAGCAAAAACTCCGGCACCATTGCCAAGTGGAGCTCTAACAATCGGCCTGCACGCCGAGTTAATACCGCGTCTAACCCGGATACCCGCCATCAAAAAGAAAGTTCTGCATCTGCTTCTTCAATGGCAATTGTAGACAGCTTCTTTAAGGCAGTATTCGCTACTTTGTTCTGGGAGTATATGGTCGATGTAGGTGTCGATGAATTATTAATTGGTTCCGAGAGAGAGATGTGGGAGGCGGTGTGAGATGAAGAGGTGGGGATTTGGGAATTTGGGGATTTGGGGATTTGGAAATTTGGGGATTTGGGGATTTGGAAATTTGGGGTTTTTGGAATTTGGGAATTTGGGGATTTGGGGTTTTTGGAATTTGGGAATTTGGGGATTTGGGGATTTGGAAATTTGGGGATTTGGAAATTTGGGGATTTGGAAATTTGGGGATTTGGAAATTTGGGAATTTGGATATTTGGGGATTTGGGAATTTGGAGATTTGGGAATTTAGAGATTTGGGGATTTGGGAATTTACAGATTTGGAGATTTGGGAATTTGGAGATTTGGGAATTTAGAGATTTGGGGATTTGGGAATTTGGGGATTTGGGAATTTGGAAATTTGGAGATTTGGGAATTTGGAGATTTGGGAATTTGGAGATTTGAGAATTTAGAGATTTGGGGATTTGGGAATTTGGGAATTTAGAGATATGGGAATTTGGAGATTTGGGAATTTGGAGATTTGGGAATTTGGAGATTTGGGAATTTGGAGATTTGGGAATTTGGAGATTTGGGAATTTGGAGATTTGGGAATTTGGAGATTTGGGGGTTTCGAGATTTGGAGATTTAGAGATTTGGAAATTTAGGAATTTGGGAGCTTAGGAATTCGGCAAATTAGGAGTTCAGGAATCTAGGAATTTGGGGATTTGAGAATTTGGAGACTTAGGGATTTGGGGATTTAGAGATTTGGAAATTTAGGAATTTGGGAGTTTGAGAATTTGGAGATTTATGAATTTGGGAGTTTGAGAATTTGGAGATTTAGAGATTTGAAAATTTAGGAATTTGGGAATCTAGGAACTTGGGAACTTAAAAATTTGGGATTCTATCTATTCAGCAATTTTGAGATTCAGAAACTTGAGACTTCAGAGATCTGAGAATCTACCATTTGGAAATTCAGCAACCTTGAAATCTATTCATTAAAAAATTCTAAAATTTGATTCCAACTTGGACCTTAAAGAATAAAAAATCTAAGAATGTCAAAATTAATCATCAGCATAATTTATGAAGTTTGCGCGATGGTGCATTGTGAATGAAAAACTACTGATAGAATCAGAAACGAGCGAAAGCACGGTGGAAATACGAGGAACTTTATTCGGCGAGTGTCGGGTAGGAGGAATTTGGTGCAAAAGTTGGAAAATCGTGGATTCATGGTCGGAAACCAGCGAAATAACAGAATCGTCGTTTCCTACGGCTTCTGATCGCGCTTTCGGCTTTAAGCTCCCCTTTGTAATTGGATCGTGGAAACAAAAGAACGGGGGTAAAGTTTGGCGGTCGAGACAGGATTAATGCTTGCCCACCAGGAGAACTCTGAAAGCTCTGGCTACGACGGAAACGCGACAACGAGCTTCCGGGGATTTGCGTTCGTGAAAGGGGAAAGAAAATTGAAGGAATCAACAGTCCAATGGCAGACACGTCGTCAACGATTATCTCTGTCACCATAGACGTCTATGCTGACCTATTTATCTAACAATGTCGTATTGTTAACCACGCTAAAAAACACTCTGTAAAATAAATGAAATTCAAACACAAGAATAACCGAGTAAAATAATACTTATTTTTATTTATAGAAAATTTATTATTTCTATGAAATAGAATATTTTAACAAATTCATCTATTTGAAACTGGTATTAAATATAACTGAACAATATAATTTTTATTTAACTAATTCATATTCAACAAGACTATGTAAGTCACATTAAAATTATTTTACATACTGTTACAAAAATTATTTCGAGTAAGTTGTGTTTGGATAAATTTTCAAGTTCCATGCAAAAATGTTCAAGTTCCATGTTATGGAGACTAGTTAAACACCCTTGGTGTAATTTCCTGGGACCTCTAATACCTTCTATGGTCAAACATCCCTTGTGATTAAGTTAGGTTTATCGTTTTTAATCGTCAGCCTAATCGTTGTCGTTGGCAAGTCTCGTCTGTTACGTATCCGAATGCAATTATTTATCGACCCATGAAAATAGAATGCTCGCGGTCAGACTATATATAATCCACGGCTGACACATCCGAGCCAGAAACACGAATTCGATGTAGCAATTAATAATGACGAACGATCCTAACCGGCCTCCTTGGTCATCGTTCGGATACCGCTTAAACATCAACAACAGGGGACACTCGCGTGTTGAAACGACCCGCGCTACGGTTGCAAAATCGCTAACACACTTGGCGCATCTGAACCCACGCGAAAGCTGAACATTTATACGACGTTGCATCGAAAGTATGCGCTAGAGTCGGACGACGCTAATAATAGTGTGCAATAATGTAACCGTTGATAGCGCCGATGATCAGATGGCGTAGGTAGGTCTTTTGTCAGGGTCGTTGGATGTAGGCGACATTATGAGTTTGGAAATTTTTGGTGTGAAGAGGGTTTAGGGAGGTGGAGAGTGAAGGTTTATGGGAGTAGGAGATTTCAGGAATCTGGGAGGTGGATGTGGAGTTTGGATGTGGAGAGTGAAGGTTTAGGGATTTGGAGATTGGAGGAATTTGAGGATTTGGGGAGTTGGGAATTTGGGGGAGTAGGGATTTGGAGAGGTGGAGATTTGGGGATATGGGAATTTGGGGATATGGGAATTTGGGGATGTGGGAGTTTGGGGAGTTGGGAATTTGGGGGAGTTGGGAATTGGGGGAGTTGGGAATTTGGGGGAGTAGGAATTTGGGGGAGTAGGGATTTGGAGAGGTGGAGATTTGGGGATATATGAATTTGGGGATGTGGGAATTTGGGGATGTGGGAATTTGGAGATGTGGGAATTTGGAGATGTGGGAATTTAGGGATGTGGGAATTTGGGGATGTGGGAATTTGGAAATGTGGGAATTAGGGGATGTGGAAATTTGGGGAGTTGGGAATTTGGGGGAGTTGGGAATTTGGGGGAGTTGGGAATTTGGGGGAGTTGGGAATTGGGGGAGTTGGGAATTTGGGGGAGTAGGAATTTGGAGGAGTAGGGATTTGGAGAGGTGGAGATTTGGAGAGTTAGAGATTTGGGGATATGGGAATTTGGGGATGTGGGAATTTGGGGATGTGGGAATTAGGGGATGTGGAAATTTGGGGAGTTGGGAATTTGGAGATGTGGGAATTAGGGGATGTGGAAATTTGGAGATTGGAGGAATTTGGGAATTTACGGATTCTGAATAGTCTTGACTGACGCATCTAATAAATAAATAGCACCGTAAGGATTAATTAGAGTTTGAGGTCTGCTTCAAGTATCACTGTACGTCGTGACACTTCATTCTATCTCGCATAACTCGATTTAGAAATTTTTATGGGAACATAATGACTAGTCAAAGTTTCTTCTTGATAAAACGCACCGTTTGAAGTATTCTCCTACAAGCAATGTTTACATTCAACAAAGAATCTCGAAGTGTGCAAACACAAAGAAAGTACGCCATAAAACTCTTGCATTAGCCAGAATTACGAGGGACGTGCATCTTTCGCGAACGTCGATTAGCTACGGTAGTAAAACATTTTCACGACACGACACGCTGTAAAATTTATCAGTCGCATCTTAATCGTGATAGCGTTTCTCCGGTACGCCAATTAACTGCTGCTATAAATCGCTTCTTCCTTGTTCGTCTTAGAAGCGAGATGCCTTCGAGTTTGACCCACATTTCGCGAACGAAATACTTGCGAGATAAATGAAGGATCGGAGGATGATACATCAATTTAATTATGACTTTCGAGTTTGATTAGAAATTTATGATCCTCTATATTGAAAATGATGCTGGAGAAAATTAAATTGTTTTCGTGATGTTGTGAAAGAGACTTGCTAGAGGTGGGCTAAGTAATTTCTCCAATCTCCAAATTTCCACGTGCCCTAATTCCTACATCTCCAAATTCCCACATTCCCAAATTCCCATATCCCCAAATTCCCATATCCCCAAATTCCCATATCCCCAAATTCCCATATCCCCAAATTCCCATATTCCCAAATTTCCACCTCTCCAAATCCCTAACTCCCCAAATCTCCACCTCTCAAAATTCCTACTCCCCCAAATTCCCAACTCCCCAAATTGCCACATCCCCAAACTCTCACATCTCCAAATTCCCAAATCCCCACATTCCCACATCCCCAAATTCCCACATTCCCAAATTCCCATATCCCCAAATCCCTAACTTTCCAAATCCTACTCCTCCAAATTCCCAACTCCTCAAATTTCCATATTCCCTAATTCCCACATCTCCAAATTCCCACATTTCCAAATTCCCACATTCCCAAATTCCCACATCCCCAACTCCCCAAATCTCCACCTCTTCAAATCCCTACTCCCCCAAATTCTCAACTCCCCAAAATCCCCACCTCCCTAAATCCCCGAATCCCCAAATCCCCAACTCCCCAAATTCCTCCAATCTCCAAACCCCTAAATCTTCTGCAGAAAAAAAAATTCGATGCAAGAAAATTTAACAAGTTAAGAAGTCGAAAGACAGTCATCTTCTATTCTGGTCGAGGTCGACTATGTTTAGAGAATTCATAAACGTTTACCTAATATAGAGGTAAGCATTCGCCATGCTATCGATTGCATGAATTTTGGCCGGTCTTTCTGTAAACCCGGATTCTTTATTCCGCCATAATTGCGGCGCGATTTACTTGGCAGCCAGTGTGGTTGGCTGGTGCTCAGCTTTTAGCCGACTGCTTTCGAGTGCAATGCGTTATTCAAATATGGCCGTAGGTAGCACACTCGTGAAAAATAAATCGATAACCTCCAGGGAGACCGAATTTATAGCCACGATCGACGGCGGAAACTTCAAAGGAGGCTTGAAATTTTCATTCGGTGATTGATTCTTTGTATGGTGATTAACGATTGCTGGGTACACTTTAATTTTGTTTGTCAAAATTTTGGTGCAAATACCAAATTCATATGGTAGATGTTAAGTTTCATTATATGACAAGTTTTATTACATGACAAGTTTCATGATATGACAAGTTTCATCACATGAGAATACTTTTATTTGTTGTTTACTTATTTCATTGCTTTTTGCTCATTTCTTAATGAAACATTTTTAGGCTGTCAACATTTTTGGTATGAAAAAATATTTTCACTATAAAAGATGTAAATTTTCTGAAAATAGTGGATAATGTATTTTACACAAATTAAATTTAAAGCAACTTTTAGTCTCAGTTCTTGCAACCCATACTTTGCTATACTTGTATCTAATATTCAATTAACCTGTTCTTTAATGAATGCTTAAATTGAGGTAACATATCGAGAACAGCGACCACCATTTTCATTTAGAAAATATACAAAACAATATATTCTGCATCAGTCAAACAGAAGTAAATTCTTCATTATTCATATGGAAATAAATTTTTCATTATGCAGACAGAAGTAAATTCTTCACTGTTCAGGCGGAAATAAATTTTTCATTATTCATATGGAAGTAAATTTTTCATTGTTCACAGGGAAATAAATACTTCATTATTCATATAGAAGTAAATTCTTCATCCATCAAACAGAAGTAAATTCTTCATTTTTTAAAAACAAGTAAATTCTTCATTTTTTAGAAACAAGTAAATTCTTCATTTTTTAAAAACAAATAAATTCTTCATTATTTAAAGACAAGTAAATTCTTCATTATTTAAAGACAAGTAAATTCTTTATTATTTAAAAACAAGTAAATTCTTCATTATTTAAAAACGAGTAAATTCTTCATTATTTAAAAACAAATAAATTCTTCATTATTTAAAAACAAGTAAATTCTTCATTATTTAAAGACAAGTAAATTCTTCATTATTTAAAATCAAGTAAATTCTTCATTATTCAAAAACAAGTAAATTCTTCATTATTTAAAATCAAGTAAATTCTTCATTATTCAAAAAGAAGTAAATTCCTCATTACATATTTAATCACAATCCAAATCCCTAATTAAAATTCTCCACCTTTAAAACCTTTAACCAATTTCCCGAGCGTGAGGCGATCGATTTTCAACTAAATTACATTCTCAAACAAACGAACGATAAAAAATGACCGAGTGAAAACAGTAGCCGATAATTACAATTATCTTCCAGCGTCACACTTTCATTGGATTCTTATCGCTTCCAAAACACCATCGCGAACGACGTAGAACGGCTAATGGAAAATATGGAGCTCAAACAGATAACGATCATTCCCTAGTGACGCAATGATGTTCTAGGTGTAAAAACGAAAGGGAAAAAAGGAAAGAATTTATCGACGTTGGGTAACAGTTCCAAGTAACCGGGACGTCCCGCAAGTGTCTTTCGTTATCGTGGAATGACGAATTTTTATCTTGCATATCGAGATAAGACATGCGTGATGGAACATACGTTTCCTCGTGAAACGCCGAACAAAGGTAAAAAATATCTGTTATCTAAATTTGGAGATAACTCTGTAGGAGTATTGGTTACTCGATCAAAAATTAGACAAAAATTGTATCAAGTCAGTTTAAAATTTTGTGTTGTTACAGAAGGTACTTCAGATAATTTTCTTTAAGAGGAGAAACTGTAATATACATCAAGAATGTGTATGATGCGTTGCAAGCTGAAGATTGTAAAGTTAAAACGATTATAGGATTAGACATGTTAAGGTTTTTGATATCGTTAATTAAGTGTCTCAACCTTGAAAGAACACTATGTTAGCTAGCTACTTGAGATGTGATGAGGTCAGAGTAAAAACCTAGTAAAAGTAAAAAAATCAAACAGTTGACAAAACTTGTATTTCAATCATTGTTATTATAAAACACATATCTAAATTCCAAATAACTCCATAAACAATCCATGTTTCAATATCTTTAACAAAATTAAGATCTATATTCCCTTCAATATTTTCATCCCTACAGCATCAAATAAATATAAAACATCACATTTTCAAAGAAATTTCAAGAGAAACTAAATAAGTCCCTGTCTTTCCTGCAAATCTCGATGAAAGATACATCCACATCCGATAAAACAAAAAGTGAGGGGTCAACCGATCGAGCCGATTGTTTCGTGTGAAGGGTTATGTTCGACATGGAAGGATCGACTCGATCGGTTATCGTTCCTTTAGACATTCTGTTCCCCTAGCTCTCGAGAGGATCGATCATCCGATTCCTCGCGAAAGCGTTCGTGTCGATGGCTCATCCTATCGACCCAAGATCCTCGTATCCTTTTATTCCCCTTCGAGAGATCCTTCGAGTTATTCGCGAATCATCCAGCAAGTTTGACAGAGTTCATGGGCGGGGTCACGTTTTACGAGCTGGACGTAAAATGGAGTCCGTATGTAGGTTACCAGGTTGGGATCGATACTTTGTGGTACACGAATTAACCGAACTTCAATGTGTAGGTTTAGTACTGTGTAATCGCTCCTGGAGCGATACGAGCTTCGGCGATAAGAATAATTTTGCTGTAATTTATCAAACTATGTGCTGTACTTATATGTGAAGTAATTTTGAAGGGTTTAACTCTAAGAGAATTGACAAAGGAGAGGATATTCTGATTGCAGGTCTTGAGGTTATTCTGATTGCAGGTTGGATTTTTTATATTCCGAAGGTGGTGAATTTAGATTGCGTAATGTAGCGATGAAAGAATAGGGAATGAAATTGGTGCCAAGAAACTATGAAATATTCAGCAGCCCTCGATACAAGTTAACGCGTGAAAGCTGATGTGGTCAGACATATTGTAGTATAAATTGTATATGTATTAAGACGGTTAACATAAAGTAACCCTAACCTGATCATAAACTTCTGAGTCTTGAGTCTCTTAATCTTAAAATCCTCAAGTTGGAACCTCCTGAAAATTCTTTGGAATTAAAAAATGTGCAAATCTGTGAATTGCATAATTTCTCAATCTTCAGATCTCTGAGTTTGAACATTCATATCCCAAATCCTTGTTGCGCGCCCAAATTTCTAAATTCGCAAACTTCAAAATCTTCAAACCAAATCTCCCAAAGCCCCGATTTCCAAGATTCCTGAAAGTCTTCAAGTTTCCCAAAATCTCCAAAGTCCTCTAAATCACTAAAGTCTCCAAAATTCTGAGGTCTAATCCCCAAAGTCTCGAATGTAAATCCCGAGTAACCAAAGTTCTGAATACCCCAAAATATTCGCGAATCCACCTACGGTAAATCGTGAATAACGCAAAGCCGAAAATATTCATAAATCCATCTACCTTGCGCCTAAGTAAATTAACAATCTTAATTCTGAAAATCCCAGTTCTAAGAGCCATCTTCCAATACCATAATTCCGCAGAAACGTTAATTTATTGAGAGAATTTTGAAGAATCCGCAAGCTATATTTCTCCGTGCAGGTAATGCAAGAAACCGCTCGTTATTTCTATAGAAAATTATCTCCGGGACGTATGTTTACCAGGATCTGCTTCTTTCAACATAGTCTCGATGTTGGATTGTTCCGAGCAGCTGAATACCGCTATCGTCAATGGGTTAATGTTTCCAAGATGTTAAGCGTGTCTTTTCGCATGTAAATGCCGTTGTGACGCAACGATCAAGGTGTCTGAGCATGCAATTATTCGCGATAAATTATCGATTGCACAACCGCGTCTCTGCTCGGGACAATTTGGCACGCGGTTTTTCGCCGATGTACATACATGCCGTCAATGCGAAACCGCTTTGTTCGTTTCGAGTAAACAACGCTGTAAATCCCAAGGATGCCGTTGACGGAATTTTAGCACCGTGTTTTTACCCTTCTCGGAGAAACACCGATTCGTCGTTGACTAATAATTATCGGAGTCAACAACTTTTTTCGGGGAACCTTTTCTAAAATCTTACGTCTCTTTGGAGATTCAACGAAACATGCATTAATTTGTGGTTATGCGATTTATATACATATCATACAAAAACTACTCAATCAGCATCTGATTATAATATTATAATTGGTGAAAGCTCTTATGGTATCACAAATGGTCCTCATAATTCGTCGATGCAGAATTGAATTTAGGAATGAATACATGTGTGCTAACATGTGTGATTTATATACATATCATACAAAAACTACTCAATCAGCATCTGATTATAATATTATAATTGGTGAAAGCTTTTATGGTATCACAAATGGTCCTCATAATTCGTCGATGCAGAATTGAATTTAGGAATGAATACATGTGTGCTAACACACATCTGGGTACATTATGTGTAGTTTGACTTGTGCGTTCGGTTTGAGACTCGTTATAACTTAAGTACTGTTTGTAATATATTGTACATACATGTCGTACATATTATACATACATGTACAAGTTTGATTTTGTAAGAAAAACCTGCAAGTGGACACTGTTGACCATATGTGCAATACGTATATGGACATACGTATACATATACATATATATCCACATATACGTATTGTACATATGGTTAACAGTGTGCAGTTACATATACATGTGTATGAACATACATGTATGGTACATATGGTCAACAGTGTGCAGTTACATATACATGTGTATGAATATATACGTACGATACATATGGTCAACAGTGTGCAGTTACATACACATGTGTATCTACATATATGTATAGTACATATGATTAACAGTATGCAGTTACATATACATATGTATCTACATATACGTATTGTACATATGGTCAACAGTGTGCAGTTACATACACATGTGTATGAACATATACGTATTGTACATATGGTTAACAGTATGCAGTTACATATACATATGTATCTACATATACGTATTGTACATATGGTTAACAGTGTGCAGTTACATATACATGTGTATCTACATATACGTATTGTACATATGGTTAACAGTGTGCAGTTACATATACATGTATATGAACATACACGTATGGTACATATGGTCAACAGTGTGCAGTTACATATACATATGTATCTACATATACGTATTGTACATATGGTTAACAGTGTGCAGTTACATACACATGTGTATCTACATATACGTATTGTACATATGGTCAACAGTGTGCAGTTACATATACATGTGTATGAACATATACGTATTGTACATATGGTCAACAGTATATAATAGCAGTTTTTTCTCACGAAATCAAACATATCAAATTTCGTACCCATGTCAATTTATGACGTACGATTTCAGCAGAGTATTCCAACGGAAATAGTAATGGTAATAAAAATTAGCGTTGTTCAAACGAGAAGGGTTAAACACGGAACAATCAGCGTGAAGTTCTCGCGTCAGATATCTACGAAGAAATGTTTGCGCAGGAATTCTATGGAACATGTTCGAACCGATAAGGGTATGAATAAGAATTTAAATTTGCCGAGTGTTGCGCAGTCCGACACGTCGACAGGTAATAGATTAACGCTAAGCGACGGTAAATAGTCGAAAGAACGGGAAAATTCTCATTTATCGAGAAAGCTAATTGCGACGTACCCTTGCGTCACTCGTAAAAGTTCATCTAAATCGACGCTTCGAGGAATTTGATAAAAAAAAAAAAAGTTACCAGCCTCGCACGATAAACGCGGAACGAACGGAAAAGAGACGCGCCACGACAGATGTCCATTTTCACGATGACGCGGGTTTTATCGATAACGACGCTAACGGGAACAACAATTATTTCCTTCCTTTCTTCGCAGTTTCCAATTAATTCCTGGACGTGTATCAATTAAAAGTAACGAGAGTTTCGAGGCTTTCACGGTTCGGTTTGTTACAGTTAATAACTGCTCGAGGTTTTCGGCCCCGATTTCGTACTCGAGAGGAAAATATTTTTAACGGTTTCGTATTAAACGTATTACAGATTTATCAGGTATCTCAGGATGCCGTGTATAATACAATATTTATTTTACACATGCTCACGCTTCGGATCGGTGATCAGCCAATTAAATCTAATTGGCTGACCAATTAAAATTGCAATTAAAAGTAACGTTTTTGATTTCGGATTCCCTGCTATTTTCCGATCAGGTTTTTCGTTTTTAAAGCCACCGGACCTGTTAATATATTAATTTCTACATGCAGAAATTTACTTGATCCTTGATAGTTACTGTTGCTCATAATTGCTCTGAGGTTGAAAGGAATACAAAACATTGTCAGACAAATTTTTCTTATGATCCTACAAATCATAAACTCGAAATTCAATCACAGTAAAAATATGAGTCGGATCTGACGTTTGAAGAGTAGAGTGTGTGACTGCTCACATTACAGCTGATTTGTCCAAATATAAATGAACAGTCTGAGTACTAACAGAACTCGTTAAGAACAAATAAATATTAAATTGAACGACATAGAAGAAATTACACGATCAAGAGTCAACAGAGAAAAAATAAAGCATGAACTTAGAATCCCAAGAACTTAAAACCATAGATGAGCAAAGTGAAGGTATCCCAGGTGGGTTGAGAGTTTCGATTCAGGATCGATGGTATCACGAAATTGAGATCGTGGGCGCCGATACCGTCTCTGATAACGCTTCCCCTCCACCTCGATATCAGTATCCGGTGGACCCTCCTCTGGCTATGTAATATCATCGCAATACCACGACGTTGATCGCGATAGAGCCGTTATACGTCGCGATAATCGCGTGCGTGAGTTAAGTATCGCGATAAAGCTCGCCTCGAACGGATAATTTCCACGACCGATGGATTTTTATTTTCGTCGATGTTCGTGAACACGCGACCGATATTCCACTGTCTAGCTGTATTTTTAGAGTGGTTTCAGGTAGGCTGGCTCTTTTCGATCGACGATCGATCACTGGTTGTTGACATCGTAATCGCGGAATTTGTTCGCTTTCGAAAATGCTCGGTTTTCACTCTTCTCGATATAACCATACAACTCATCGATGATTTATTTAGACAAATTTTATTTATTTAAGAGACAACTAAGAGACATTCTTTATTTCTTGTTTGGTCGTTCAAATTTGTTTTTAACTCTAAGTTAGAGTAATTGTACTTAAATTAGAGTAACTGTACTTAACTCTAAATTACTGTGCTTAACTCTAAATTACTGTACTTAACTCTAAATTACTGTACTTAACTTTAAGTTACAATAAACGAAAGAGTGACACAACACAGAATTTTCACAAAAGAAATTAAGTTTGAAATACAGAATAAAATTATAGAGCCGATGTTCATGAAAATACAGGTTATTCATACGGAAGTACTTTATCAATCACACAATTAAGGACAACTGTCCCCAACATTTCCGATCTTGAAGCAATCAATATATTAATACGCCTGAATAAATAATTATATTTTCTGGACTGCATCTGCCAGTGCAGATAATTGATACACTGTTTTCCCGACATTTTCAGTACTGTTTGACACAGTTCGACGAATACAATTAGCAATTTGTCCATGTAGATTTCATTAGCGTTGGTTACTGCAAAGATGTCAGTTACGTAATGAACGTCAATACGTCAATTATGCGAAGAAGAGAAACAACGGTCTAGAACGTAACAATGTCAATTATCAGTTCTTTGTTTCAACGATTAATGCGTATTATTCGAACTTGAAGGATCGAAGATGGAATCGATTATCTTCGAATTTGAGTCGCTCGAAATTATTTTCAAAAGACGAAACTTTAATTTTAGTCGGTTTTAAAATGTTGCAAGAGTATGTTCATATTTTTGCTCAATTATTGTAGACTATTCTTAAGGTCACTTAATTTAAGAATATTGCAAGGTTCAGTCACATGTATGTTCATATTTTTCTTCTATCTATTAGGTCTCGACTATTGTGGATTAATTTTTATGTCACTCAATTTAAGAATATTGCAAGGTTCAGTCAGAATTATGTTCATATTTTTTTACAATCTATTAGGTCTTGACTATTGTGGATTAATTTTTATGTCACTTAATTTAAGAATATTGCAAGGTTCAGTCAGTAGTATGTTCATATTTTTGTACAATCTATTAGGTCTCGACTATTGTGGATTAATTTTTATGTCACTCAATTTAAGAATATTGCAAGGTTCAGTCAGAAGTATGTTCATATATTTGTTCTATTTATTAGGTTTTGATTATTATGGACTAATTTTAATGTCACTCAATTTAAGAATATTGCAAGATCCAGTCAGAAGTATGTTCATATTTTTATTCAATCTATTAGATCTTGATTATTATAAAAAAATTTTAATGTCACTTAGTTTAAGAACATTGCAAGATCCAGTCAGAAGTATGTTCATATTTTTATTCAAACTATTATGTTTCGATTATTGTGGACTAATTTTAATGTCATTTAATTTAAGAACATTGCAAGATTCAGTCAGAAGTATGTTCATATTTTTATTCAATGTATTAGGTTTCAATTATTGTGGACTAATTTTAATGTCACTTAATTTAAGAACATTGAAAGATTCAATCAGAAGTATGTTCATATTTTTATTCAATGTATTAGGTCTCAATTATTGTGGATTAATTTTAATGTCACTTAATCTAACAACATTGAAAGATTCAATCAAAAGTATGTTCATATTTTTGTTCTATCTCTTAGGTCTCAATTATTGTGGAAGAATTTCAATGTCTCCTAATTTAAGAATATCGACAGATTCTATCAGAAGTATGTTCATATATTTGTTCAAATATTAGGTCTCGACTATTGTGGATTAATTTTAATGTCACTCAATTTAACAACATCGACAGATTCGATCAGAAGAATATTAGTGTTTTGCTCAATCTATTTCTCGACAATCGATCACGAGATAATTCTAAAGGATTAACCAAGCTTAGGCGCCTAGATAACTTTTACAACGTAACAAGTCACTCTGCACAAACACTTTGTTACTGTGGCGCCGTATATCCTCACGTTGTATCGCCACGCGTATCGCATGGTGCAGCCACGTTCTACCAAACAATAGAAAGTAGCAATAAGCTTATCAGCGATGCAACTCCGTACATTTCCCGTACAGAATCTAGCAACGCTTCCCGTTTGGTTATCATACTCCGTTTCGATGACGAGCAAAAAAGTCGCGATAAGGTTTCCAAATTGTTCAAACAGAGTAACCTGCGACGTTTTTGGATGACTTACACGTGTCTGTCGAAATAACGAAATTTTACGCGAGAGCATACTTTATCTGCATCTAAACAGTGAGATAAAGCCTCAGAGAATGAAGAAACCGGAGCCATAAATCAATTGTAGCTCCACATCTTCGAGATTTTACGTCTTCGTTTATTTTAAATTTGATGCAAAATGGAATTTGGTTCAAAGCGACAGAATTTTATGACTAAGAATTTACGCGGCAGAATTTTCCTTCGATATATGACGGAGTATAAACTGGAATCATCGAAACGTTTATAGCGGTCTTCTTTGTAAGCTGTCACGGGGTCGATCAGGGTAGCGAAAGGTTTCGTTCTAAACTGGACGCGAAGCACCTGGCGGACTATAGCCGATAATGCTTATGCACGACTTGCTTCGACCACTTTGAACTTGGGAGCTCGTGTAAATCGTATGGAAAACAGGCTACTGGGTCACTACACACACTGGTCAACATTCCACGTCACAAACGTGTGGTAAAATCTATCGGAAAATTTTTCTTCGCTTGTTCGATTCACTCTTACTTTTACCACGTGTGGAACACTGTGTGCAGCGACACGTGTGTTTGCTTGGTCAGTGGGGAATTTGGGGGATTTAGGGAGTTGGACGTGTGCGTTTGGGAATTTGGGGAATTAGGAGATTTGGGAGTTTAAGGATTTGGGAGGTTAGGAATTTGGACATTTGGAGATCTGTAACTTTGAGAATTTGGGCATTTGGAGATCTGAAACTTTGAGAATTTGGGAATCTGGAGATTTGGAAGTTTGAGAATTTAGGAGTTTAGGAATTTGAAGATTTAGGGATTTGAAAATGTAGAAATTATGGGATTTAGGGACTTGGAAATGTAAAACTTTGGGATTTGTAGATTAGCAATTTCGAAGTTTATGAATTTGGAGATGCAGGCATTTGAAAATGTAGAAATTTGGGAATTGAAGGATTCAGAGATTTATAAGTATATTTTGAAAATTTAGATCCTTTCCCATACAACAGTTCTCCACATAAGACTCTCTCTGCAGATAAATATTCTCCTCAAAGTTCTCATAATTAGTCTCCCTAAAAAGACTCCTTATGCCACCTATTCAAATCATCCTCATCCGAAAACGATTCCATCAAGTTCCACCAAACAAAGAAACAAATCCACAAGGGTAGAATTTAGCATACTGCAACAAGGTCTAAAAACAGATTACAATTTCATTCCCCGATGTGGTTGATAAAGCTCGCTTTATTACAGAGCGATATTATCGTCGCAGAAACAAAACTGCTATAGTTGCCTATATTTTCACGTGTTACGCTTTCAACCCCATTACAGTTACTAAGGGAGCTAACTGTGCTACGGTAGTTGACCCAGAACCCGATTCTATAGAACGATCAATCCTCACAAACGATCCAAACGTTTCAACTAAGCAAACATCCTACTTGAAAAGTTAATCAAACTATCCGTGTATCGATATTATCAAAGTAACTATACACGGTTATAGAAAGACCTCGGTCACGTAATCTTTAACGGGAATCCTCGCCGAGAATCACGGCGAAATATTGTAATTTTCATGCGTTGGAATGAAGCGATAAAACAAAATTGCCGGTTACACGGGTAATATCGCGTAAAAATATTTACCTGGTACATGTGAAAACATCGTGCAATGTTACGTTGTAAAATTGATCTGAAATTTAGCTTGGGAGATGAAGCTTGCATATTTGATATTCTCACGTTTGAGTTTATAGCAATTTTACAGGATTCATAGCAAATTTATGAAGTTATTATAAATTATTTTATAAATTTATAAGCAGATCTACAGTAGAGTACAGTAGGGTAGAGCATAGCAGATAGTACGTAAGGGATATCAGATATTAGAGTACAAATAAATTTCTGAATTTATAAGTAAACCTATACAGTAGAGTACAGTATATAGTAGGTAAAAAGGGAAAGCGGTGTACATTCTTCAAGTTAATAAATTTCGAAATTTCAGATTTATAAGCAAATCTGTACAATAGAGTACAATAGAGTACAGTAGTAATCCTATGTGTAGTAATCCAGCGTGAGGATATCCGACGAGTAGTAATCCAACGCGTGGATATTCAACGCGTAGTAATTGAACGCGTAGTAATCCAGCGTGAGGATATCCGACGAGTAGTAATCCAACGCGTGGATATTCAACGCGTAATAATTGAACGCGTAGTAATCCAACGCGTAGTAATGCAACGCGTGGATATTCTAAGCGTAGGAATCTAACGCGTGGTAATTTAACGCGTAGGTATCCAACGCGTGGTAATTCAGCGTGTGGATATCCAACGTGTAGTAATCCAATGCGTGGATATTCAACGCGTAGTAGTACAACGCGAAGTAATCCAGTGCGTGGATATTCAACGCGTAGTAATCTAACGCGTAGTAATGCAACGCGTGATAATTCTAAGCGTAGGAATCTAACGCGTGGTAATTTAACGCGTAGGTATCCAACGCGTGGTAATCCAGCGTGTGGATATCCAACGTGTAGTAATCCAATGCGTGGATATTCAACGCGTAGTAGTACAACGCGTAGTAATGCAGTGCGTGGATATTCAACGCGTAGTAATCTAACGCGTAGTAATGCAACGCGTGGTAATTCTAAGCGTAGTAATGCAACGCGTGGTAATTCTAAGCGTAGGAATTTAACGCGTGGTCATCTAACGCGTAGTTAACCAACGCGTGGTAATCCAACGTGTGGATATCCAACGCGTAGTAATCCAACGCGTGGATATTCAACGCGTAGTAATCCAACGCGTAGTAATGCAACGGGTGGTAATTCTAAGCGTTCGAACCTAACGCGTACTTAACCAACATGTAGTAATCCAACGCGCAATAATCCAGCGCGTAGCAATCCTCGCTCCCTGATTGGTCCATGTTTTTCCTTAATAATTCAACAACGAAGCTTCGCACCCCATTTCTGCAAAATGAAATCTCATTCAAAATCACATCAACTACCCCCTATTTCAAGAACCTACACTAGTTGTGAGACACCCTGTACGTACACGTTCTCTAATGTCCCCCGTTCAAAGACTACATGAAGTAAGGGTGAAATTTAGGACCCACACAAAGTAGCGAATACACGCGAAATAATGAAAATGGTACATTCGTAAGAGTCGGTGTTAATAAAGTTAGTATATCCGTAGTTAGAGAACATGTAGATTCCGAGACGGTCTGTAATCGTGCTGGACACGTGTATGTGTAAGGTCGTTGTCGAGGGTTAAAATTACGTCGAACTACACAGGGCAACTCGAGATTCGTTTGGCAAGCCTGTCATTTTCTCGAGTGCCCTTAACGAGCCCTGGCCGTGCCTCGCCCTTTTCGTGCCACCCTCGAAAAATGCAACCCCTCTCGACCGGCCTCGAGATCCAAGGTGAAATAAAAGCTGTTACGCCCGGTAACGAGCTCGGAACAAGCAATAACGTCGCATGGAAATTTATTACGGTAAACATGCTCCCGTACCCCGGCTTACATCCTTGTTTTTCATTGTGCCGCGTTATAAAATATATATAAGCTCGAAATAATTGCCACTAGGCCACCCCTTTGCGAAGACACGCTCGAAAAAAAGGACTTTTATACGCCCCTTCAGAACCCACTTTCATGATCTCTGTTTCGTGACTGTCGCAGATTAAAACGGGGAAAAACGTTTGGGACTTTTATTTCATTTACGACGAAGACGTAGAGGAAATTAATTTAGAAACTTGCACTTTTGGGGTTAGTTTTATTAGTTCATTGAGTAAGTAATAAAAGAGTGTATATTCAAACTCTCTGAATTTCAAATTTAATTCTGAAAAGTGTTTCCACCCTAATCACAAGTTTAACACAAGTGTAAAATTCGAATCGATGAATTCAAATTTCATCAAACCGAATATCGAAGGTTTCTATTATCCTCAATACGGATTATTAAGGAAATTAAGCATCTTTTTAATTTAGCGTCAATTTCAATTATCGTTGCAATTCCGGTATGCATAACCGTTTGTCCCCATTACCGAACTATTTCGCGAAACGCGAATTAAATTTGAATTATTCAGTTATTAAATTCGCAGCGCCGAGAGAGACATTAAAGCGTTAAACTACGTTACAAGAAAATAATCGTGCACACGGTTTAATTAAAAAAGAGAATTACTTATTCACGTCACTCGGAGAGTAGATCTCGTGGCGTCAAGTAGAAGATTACCGTAACTAATCAGACACTACTCGCCACCGAGACCATGCATTATGGACACCTACTCGGAACCTGAAAGTTTATGCATTAGCGAGTTTCTTTGTTTCATAATCGATTACGTAAAACGACGAGACCGCGAGATTGGAGAATTTCACGGAATCGAGACAATTCGCGGAGCACACTCGAGAATCGATTGTCGCAAACGAGCTCAGACGATTTTTGCAAACAACACCGGTGGCCTATAAAACCGAGCCAGATACCCCTTCTGCGCTTGGCTTCGTTATATTGGATTCTGCGAATCAATAAACCTCGCTTGCGTCACACGACCACGTTGATCCTAATGCAACGCGGTTGCAACGATCGTTCGAGTCTACAATAAAACAAAAGAATCTTCGACTTTGTTCCGCGTAGAATTCGCTCCTTTGTTGCGGTATGGGAACGATTTAATTTTATGGATTCGTGGAACGTTCGATTTACCGATGATGTAAGTTGTATTTTTATGTCAGATATGTTATATCGCGTTAAATTTCTTTGAGGTAAATCCCTGTGGGTTATATTTCTGTCCGATAAATTCCGACGTGTTAAATTCGATTGCGCTGTAAACGCGTTAAATTTCTACGAGTGAAATTCCAGTGCGTTAAAGTCTTGCACTTGAAATTCATGCGTGTAAAATTTGTATAGGTTAAACTTCTGTGGGTTAAATTCCTGCGCGTTAAATTTCTGTAGGTTAAATTCCTACGCGTTAAACTTCTAGGAGTTATATTTCTATGCGTGAGATTTTTACGCTTTAATTTCCTACGCGTTGTATCACCATGCGTTAAATTTCTACGCGTGAAATTTCCTCGGATTAAATTCCAACGCGTTGCACTCCTACGCGTTAAATTCCTATGCGTTAAATTTCTACGCTTTAATTTCCTATGCGTTGTATCACCACGCGTTAAATTCCCCTGCGTTAAATTTCTACGCGTGAAATTTCCTTAGATTAAATTCCTACACGTTATAGTCCTACGCGTTAAATTTCTACGCTTTAATTTCCTACGCGTTGTATCACCACGCGTTAAATTCCTTTGCGTTAAATTTCTACGCGTGAAATTTCCTCAGATTAAATTCCAACGCGTTGCACTCCTACGCGTTAAATTCCCCTCCGTTAAATTTCTACGCGTTAAATTCCCCTGCGTTAAATTTCTATGCGTGAAATTTCCTCAGATTAAATTCCTACGCGTTACACTCCTACGCGTTAAATTTCTACGCTTTAATTTCCTACGCGTTGTATCACCACGCGTTAAATTCCTCCGCGTTAAATTTCTACGGGTTATACGCCTACGCGTTAAATTTCTACGCGTAAAATTTCCTCAGATTAAATTCCAACGCGTTGCACCCCTACGCGTTAAATTCCTATGCGCTAAATTTCTACGAGTTTAATTCCTACGCCCGTCAATTTTTATGCGTAAGATTCCTACGTATTAAATTCCTACGCGTCAGATTTCCATGCGTTGTACCGTTATACATTAAATTTCTACACGTTTGCTCAAGTTAAATTATTACGCGTTAAACTCCTACACATTAAACTTCTGGGCGTCAAATTCCCTTGGGTTGAATCCCCACGGGTTAAATTTCTACTCATCAGACTCCTACGCGTTGCATCACAACGTGGTAAACCGTCGCGTTAAGTTCCTACGCGTTAGATTCTCACGCGTTAAATTCCTACGCGTTACATTCTCGCGAGCTAAATTCCCGCTATATCTCCACATCCAGTTTCTTCCTATTTCACCTATCAACGTCAGTTTTATAAAGTCCTACCGTTATCCGTCCACCATTTCCCAGAAAACAAATGCTGATTCTAAGAAAAAGTAGATACACCGGAAGGGTATAATAAGTTTATTGATAGATGAATTACGGTACGGTTACAACTAGGCAATGGTTCGTGTGTTTCTTAGCGACTGTTTTCCATATTGAATTTCAAGCACTTCATTAATCAGGCACAACGATTCGTTTTACAAGCAACCCAAAGAAACTGACGAAGGGAAAGTTCTTTGTTTGATCGTCAAGGCTCGTTGAAGTTGATGGAGAAAGCAGTGACATTTGGTAATAATGCTTCTTTTTCAGTATTCATCATCCGTGACCTGAGAGAACTCCGTTTGACATATCGTTTTCCCCCCGGCTTGCTTTCTCACGACAAAACACTCGCGATTCTTAAATATTGCCCGTAGCATGTCGCGACCTTTACAAATAGGATTCTTCCTTCTTTAGTTATCTCGTTTTGTCTCTGTCATGCTGTTAAACAATTATGTTCCTCGTGTTCGGTAATTATATGCATACATTTATTGTCACGTATACAAATGTGTATATTATGTACACAAATGTATATTTGATGTACTCATTTATATTTATACACGTTTATATTGGTGAATATCGACTGTATCCCCATCAAATTTTGCATTTTCTGTGTCGCACCGGTACAAGTGGATTGCAAAAATTCCATCGTTTTTCGTACGGATCAAAAAAATATTATTCCGTCGACGAGGATGACTGAACAAACGCACCCAAATGTCTGGAATAATAAAACGTATGAAAATGTTTGTACGTTTTCTTCACGATTTCTTCGTCGGATCATTCGTCGAACAATAACAGGTTTACGGCTAACCATACTGTTTCAGTTAGACGTAGGAAATAAATCGGCGTATTTGATTTCTGTAGACTCTCGTTACATTGCCACTTTTACTTTGCAGTAACAGTAACGTTTAACGGTACAAATGTTCTTCGTATTTCATGCGAATTGCACGGTATGCGACACGGGGAATGATAAAATATCTTGAAATTACATGTGAATTAAATTCTCTAAAAAAGAACTACGAAATTCATTTGCTGAGTCGGTGCTTTTTAAGCGGAAACGTAATAATTAACCGGTAGACTAAGGTTTCATATTCACGAATTAAATTTTACATTGTCAATCCACGCTAGAAACATTCATTACGAATGTTCCATTACCTTCTGTAGAACAATACCTCGTAGTTATTACATTTCAAACTTTCAAATAACGCACGATGTAAATTAAACTTGATATAAAACTCGCTATGAAATTTATTCTCTCAAGTCCTTTTCTACTAACACGTGATTTTTCACACTCGACAGTTCATTTACTCCAAAAATGATATAACAAATTATCTCTTCGCAGACGCTGCAAATTTCTCAAACCATAAAATTCATTTAATCATCGAGTAACACCTGAGTGTGACTAATGTTCCCCGTATTTGAACCGTGACCCACAAGTGTGACCGTGTTAAAAGACAACAGGGTTAACAGCGCATAATCCGCGACAAAAAGCTCCACCTTTCGCGACCGCTGCTCGTTTGTCTGTTTCTTTGCGACGGGACGGTTTGTTGTTCTTTGTTCAGTTTCAACAAACAGCGTAGAAAATACACGGCGAGTTTTGGCTTCCCGCCGCTTTTAATTAACGGTGTCCCTCAACAGAGCCACTATTATTTTCACGTCGAAATATTTACATCACAAGGATATTTTTGCATAGAATTCAGGGAAAACATATTTTTCAAATTTATATTCAAACCTTGAAATAAATGTGCACATTTTTCAATTTTCAAGGTTGGTAATTTATTAAGGTGCAAGTATGATGGTGGCAATAATTTGGACATATGGAAGTCTGAAATTTATTGCAAGGTTTTTATGTTTGCAGGTTTAGAGACTTTTGAGGACTCATATCTTTAAATTCAAGGCTTTAAATACTAAAATTATTAGATTACCTAATTTTTTTAGTTTCAAGTTTCTGTATTCTCGCATCCCTAAATCCTCTTATCTACAGATTCCAACATTTCCAGATTCCCATATTCTTAGATCTTCACATCTCCAAATTCCCACATCCTTAGATCTCCACATCCCCAAATTCTCACATTTCCAGATTCCCACATTCTTAGATCTCCACTTCTCCAAATTTCCACATCCCTAGATCTCCATATCCCCAGATTCCCACATCCCCAAATCCCACATCACCAAATTCTCACATTTCCAGATTCCCACATTCTTAGATCTCCACATCTCCAAATTCCCACATCCCCAGATTCCCACATCCCCAAATCCCACATTCCAAAATTCTCACATCCCCCATTCCCACGTCCCCAAATTCTCACATCCCTGATTCACACATCCCTCGATCTCCACATCCCCAAATTCTCAAGCTCCAAAATTCTCTAATTCTCCAAATTCTCAAGTCCCCAAATTCCCAAATCTCCAAATATTAAAATTCCCAAATTCCCTAATTGCCCCATTTCCAAGTGTCTGTATCTCCACATCCTCATATCTCCATATCCCCATATCTCCACATCCCCATATCTCCACATCCCCATATCCCCACACCCCAAATCCTAAAATTCTCCAACCCCCAAAATTATTAAATATTTAATAGCCGCATCCTAAAAGCACCGATTCGTAAAAAGAAAAATTTAGGTGATGAAAATTCGATTTTCTTTCCGTTCGCTCGTAAACCGTGTCTACACGGGGTTGCTTGATGGCCTAGTAAACGGCGAATGTGGCAGGGAAATTTATTTCCACCACGGGTTAGGATGAATTGTAGCGTCAGCGAGAAACTCGTTCCATTTTTCCTCCGGTCGGAATTTGTGTTTCGTATTTTCACGCTCGCCTCTTTACGGCAGTTCGCAAAGGCATTAGCGAAAAACCCCCCTGGGCGAGATTGAATTTTCATTCCGATCGGTCAGCGGAAAAATAGCAACAACAAGTGAAACGTTTAAGCCCGTAAATCAGCGTCGAAGAAAAAAGAATAACGCTGGATTGATATGTTTAATGAAATCGTTTTCCAATGAACGCACAAACGAGAACGTTTTAATTGCTAGCGAGTCCCAAAAAAAGCTAGGAGAACAAATGTTTTTTCAGTGTACGGCTTTTTGTTCGATACTGAAAACAACAGGGTCAGCTAGCGAGAAATGGAACGATCTTTTTCTGGAATTTAATTGAAACGTGTTTCGCAGAAACTACTGTCGAGACAGGATAGAGCGAATTGCTTTCCCTCCATTTCACGGTTCCTTGTTTCAATCTATTCTCTGTTAAATGCGGCTTTCGAGGAGGTAAACGATGAAAAACCGCTCTCTGTTTCCTATTTTCTCCTAAATAATACCTCGATCTACGATTCTTGCGATCTCGTAGCTTCCTTACGAACTCCACGTTCAAATTTATCCTCTCAGAAATATTAATACTATCACATTCATACTCTTCCTCGTTGTTACCACTATCAGATACACTATTCAATTTTTAAGCTGCTAAATTTCAAAATTGGTAAATTTTTATGACCTGCTATTTTTACTCGACTAAATTTTTATGGCGGTTTAACAAAGATATTTATCTGATAAAAGCTACAATTTTACAAATTTCCTAAGTTATTTTAGGAAATATAGAAGCGTGTACACTACCAAATTTCATTTCATTTCATCCCTTAAATTACTTCTTCATCCTAAATTTCAAAATTTCTATTAAAGACTTAGATCGCATACCAGCATAAATTTACTGGAAGGAAAAATTGTCGAAACAACGTGTAGTACCCTGGCCACGGTTAATCACGTCGAAACGCACTGGCAATCTCCAATAATCGCTTTTCCGGCGCGTTCGTGCCGCTACAATAATGGAAAGGGTCCGCGGGGCGAGCGAATCGTCGCGCGATAATTAACAGAGGACACTAATTACGAAAGAGGCGTGGAGTTCGCTGCTGCGTACCGAGCACGATTGATTTTATACCCAACTAAACCCGTCGCCTAACCACCCCCGCAAAACCCCTTTCGCGTCTCCTTTTTCCACCCTGACTACGTTTAATCTCTCTTTCGTCGTGGAGAAACGTCGGAGACAGAATTTATTACCGTCGAGAATATTCTCCGTTTTCAATAACGGCATATTAATTTTCGGACCGACGAAACGTTAGACGAACCCCTTAATTATCAAACGATTTCTCGACCCTCTCGCGAGATTACCAGCTCAACTAATTTCCAAATTGCTGAACGCTTCTTCGCTAGAAATCGCGATTATTGTTTAGAACAATTCACTAAATATCTTTAATTAAGACTACTTTAATAAAATACATACTCTGACTGTTATTTTTAATAACATTTATTTAATAAGAATAAAATTTATTCTTTAAATAAAATGAATGGACACCATGCTACCTTGAAGTTACAAATTTTTAAAATGATCAACATAAACTTTGATAATATTGGTTATCTTTTTAATGTGATATTAAATGTTTATACTGTGCGAACATTTCATTGAAACTCTTTAGACATCTTTAATAAGAATAAAATTTATTCTTTATATAAAATGAATGGATTCGATGCTACCTTGAAGATACAAATTTGTAAAATGATCAACATAAACTTTGATAATATTGATTATCTTTTTAATACGATATTAAATGTTTATATTGTGCGAACATTTCATTGAAACTCCTTAGATATCTGATATGATGTTTTTGTAAAATTTATGCAGATTTGTAGCTCAAGTTTATAATAATTTATTTATTGTCGATCCTACAAGAAATTAAAAGACATCACCAAATACACTATTTCTTTTGTAAAAATAATTTTGAGGTATGTAAAATTATGAATTTAATTTTTCACCTCCTTTCATCCCCAATTTTCATCTGCAAATTTGTCCACATAAGTCCAGTTGCCTCAAATAATTTAAACTGACAAAGATAGCCTAAAATAATTGAAACTGCTGATAAAGGTCTATCAAATTTTGAAATCGATTTAAGACTTCATATCAGAAGTAGCAAAGATATCGAGAGCCCGGACATTCTCGGCTGAAGAAGCGGCGACGAGGGTGGTTTCGGTGTCCAGATCGAGCTGACGTGTTTGTACGGGCCTCGAAAGCTTTATTTGCCGAGCGAGATTTTCCAATTAAACCGTGATTAATCCACGGTACGGATGCTTAGGGCCGAATGTTTACGGCACGAGGGAAATAAGTTGGTGGTATACAGGGTCGAAAATCGATACACCCCTCGTGTGACGAGGAGGGGCGGTGAGAGGGTGCAGAGGAATCGACGATAATCCGATTTCGATGGACGGCACGAGTTGGATAATTCGTTTGCCTCTCCATCCTTTTCGTTTCGCTCTATCATCGATGGGACTATTGAATTCCGTTTTCCTCGATTCGCGTGACTCGAATCGCGAAAAAATTCGAACTCCCCGGGAAATAGCGATCGCTATCGTTCGAAAACGATTTCGCGATAGCGGGGGAAACTGTTCGCCGATAAAATTGTTTGTTTCGGAACGGTTATTTGTATCGCTGCAATTTTTAACGATTACAAACGATGGCTAATTAAACGGAACGACGATTAATCGACTCATGCGGCTTTTATTTAAACAGCCCCGACGGTTACGGTGTTACCTTTATTTTTATTTTAGGGGAAACAAATTGAACGGCGCGGAGGAGGATCGTTTTCCTGAAATAACTTTTATTGTTCGACGGAAATACACCAACGTTTCTGAAGCTGATACAGGTAAAAATATAATCAGATTAAATATTCAGTGTATCCGTTGCTCTCTCGGTGTACACTGAATGATACATCGAAGTCGTTTCAACGATCGAGAAAAGATATTAATTAAACTCTCTGATGTGTTCGTTCTCTATGCACAATGTTTGTCAATGGACACAATTCTCACGTGATAATATGCCGTAACAAGTATTCAAGAGCGCGAACGACGCAAATCAAGATACGCGAAAGCGTTTCAAGAACGTTTGAGGAAATATTTAACCAGCATATAATTAGGCTTGAACTTTCCTCGTTGATCACGTGGCTTAACGATGGCCATCGAGCGTAAAACGGTCGAGACGTATATACGACATAAAATATTTAAAAATATTTCCAACTTGTACTACATGAAACAATCGTTAAAACGATATTCTTTCGACTTCGATTAGTCATAGCCAAAAATATGATCGGAAAGTCGAATAATTACCGCGAATGAAAGCAATGTCGTGGGAATTACCGCGTAAACAAGAACAAAGTTTACGCTCCTGTTTTTTTACGGGCAATTAGTCTATCAACTCGTTCGAATTAATTAATTCGTTAAACGCGACTCGCTCGCTGATGCGTCACGCCATCTCGAGTAGTGTCTGCGACCTTGCTATTATTATCGCGCTATTTTCGTAACCAATACCCAGCCGATCCCGTGCAGTAATTAAATAAACGAAATCCGTGCTACGTTTTGACCCACTAAACTAAACCCTCGCCTAATTCGTTGATCTTGTTCGAGAACCGCGAGCGAGTCACGTCGGAATGGAAATCGCCGTTTTCGCGATAGGAAAAACGTTACCAACGATGCTTGCGACCTTAATGTAATTTGTCGTAATAGGCGTGTTTGTTCAATGTAACAACTGGAGACTGAGTCAGCTCTAGTTTGCTCTAGATCGTTCTGTCGCGATGACCTTGAAGAAAAACGAAACCCTCCGCGTCCTCGAGGACTCAATGACGAATTTTCCAAATTTTTCAACTCACTGATTTACAGCGTGAAACAGACAAGCTTTAAGTTACTGCTAAATTATCTATTTTACGAACCATTTATGTCGCGTCATGACACGGGAAAAGATACTGGTTAATCTTTTTACGATTATTTGTAAACTCGCACATGGAATATAAAACGAAAATAAAAGTATTTCCTATAACTCCAAAAATTTTAGTTCGATTTAAAATTATGCAAACTTTGACACATATTATAAAACGAAAATAAAAGTACTTCCTATAACTCCAAAAAATTTTAGTTCGACTTAAAATTATGCAAACACTGACACATATTATAAAACGAAAAAGAAGTATTTCCTATAATTTCAAAAAATTAAGTTCGATTTAAAATTTTGCAAATATTAACACATATTATAAAACGAAAATAAAAATACTTCCTATAATTTCAAAAATTTTAGTTCGATTTAAAATTATGCAAATATTAACACATATTATAAAACGAAAATAAAAATATTTCCTATAATTTCAAAAATTTTAGTTCGATTTAAAATTATGCAAATATTAACACATATTATAAAACGAAAATAAAAATACTTCCTATAATTTCAAAAATTTTAGTTCGATTTAAAATTATGCAAACTTTGACACATATTATAAAATGAAAATAAAAATACTTCCTATAATTTCAAAAATTTTAGTTCGATTTAAAATTATGCAAACTTTGACACATATTATAAAACGAAAATAAAAGTTCCTCCTATAACTCCGAAAATTTTAGTTCGTTTTAAAATTACGCAAATTTTTATACACTTCCCTATTATATTTATATGTTTTTTAATGTCTAATGTTATAGTAAGAAAAATATACGGAGGAATATAATTGCATGTGTAAATTTTGAATTATTTCGTCCCTGTCTTCCGTTAAGCGGTTAATCGACGATATATCGAAGCGCGAGATCGATAGCGCGCCGTGATCGATCAGCGGCGGCCAATCAGGTGCAGTGATTACGTAGCAGCGCGGGAACAATGCTAACCGGTCCGCTCGCGTGACACGTTATAAAATTGGTATATCGCGACACGTTGTTCGCATAAATTATCGTGTGACGCGTGTGTACGAACGATAAAGAAACAGGTTTCGATTGGAGTGCACGTATGATCGCAATACGGTTAAGTGGAGTGGGCGACAGTAAGGAAACATCCAGATCAGAGCTTCGCTGGTGAGTCGTTAAATATAAGAACGTAAAAATAGTCTATCTACGGTGTTAGAATTTCGGAAGCGACTGATCTAGATGGTCATAGAGAAGTTGAAATACTCACGTGTCTCTGTCAGGCCAGTTAACACACTATTCTCGTTCCTCCGTTGAGGCACGAAAGCACCAAGTGACGTCAGTGGAAGATCACAAGTTCCGTAACACCCTCGGAATATCCTCGACGTTTATCCACACTCAGCTTTCCTGCAAGGAGCACCAAATATTTCCTTGTATCACACCTTTGTCCTTTTATGGGTCGTAACTCCTCGAGAAAAAAAACGAGAACAAGCTGTCACTCGCGCTAAGTATGCGATTCTCACTCCGACTCGCGTTACGTCGAAAATAGGTTATGGCGGCTCCGTTTCGCCGACGCGTTACGTATGTATAAAAGTAAAAAAAGAAAGACGTGGACGTTGGGAAGGTAAGATATGATTCTGTCCCGTTGCTGCTTGTCGCAACGACGTTCGCAGTGTGTCGTGTCAGTTCTCGAACGAAGCACCGTAACGAAAGAAACTCGTCCTTTGCGCGCACGCGTTACCGCACACACAAACACGGTATATATATATTTGTTACAGCGACATATAGGTATACATATATATTATGTATAACACGCGTGTCCCTGTAATGTCCTTCGTTCCGTGAGCAAACGTGTTTTTTTTTTTATTATTTTTTAGTTAGTCCACGTTTATCGTCACACGAGTTCACACGAACCGTCACTCGCGAGTGCCGCTGCGAGACTGAAACGCGGGGAAACATGTGCGGCCTCTTACATATTGCGCCGCATTACGGGGGAAATGGTCGAAAAGTGGGGGATGTCACAGATGCAACCATGGTGGGGGATAAATCCCACTCCGACTACCATAGTAGGGGTAACTGGCAAGGACGCGAGACCTCGACGTGTCGCGAACAACTTCACGTATATATGTATTACTTTTTTTCCTAGCACTTGTGCTCTTGCTTTTCACCGACCACGACGTTGATAACGGGAAGTTATCGGAAGCCACTTCTCTCGCGAGCTCCGGAATTGCTCGGGAAAGAAAAAGGAATTTGGACGATGCTCTCTTCCAACGTGATACACGAGGATGATGAAAATACAGCTTGTTCTCTTTTTTGTTTGTGCAATTCATAAATCTTCGACTGTAGTTAAAATAATCCGTTGAATTTACACTACGTGATGTTTATTCTCATATGAATTTAATGAAATATGAATACATATGTACATGATGTATGCGGTTGAAATTGTGTACATTATTTGTATTACGACAAACTATTTAATGTTATAATTATGAAGGATAAAGTGACAGTCAATTATAGCGTGTCTTGCCACGCACGACTATTTCTACTGTGGCGGTCAACGCCGTAACACGGCCGCCACAGTAGAAATAGCCAGTATCTAGTACGACATACTATTAAGCTTACATATCGAATGACGCGTTTCGAAACGTGGAGAGCAGAGATAGTAATCTAATTAATGGTTAAAGATTACGATTAAGCGATGTCGAGTAGACTGCAGACGCTTGCGATTATCAAGATCTGCGCAATAAATCCTGTAATCTATGAGATCCAATCTATAAATTAAATGACTTATGTTAATTCTGCAGACTTTTTATCGTAAGTATATAAATATTACTGTCTATTTAATACATTGGGGATAAAGTACTCAAAGTAATTATTATTGAATAATACAATTCTATCAGGTTTATGAATACCATTGTTTAAGAAAGATGTTTGAAGCGGCTTACAAAGGAAAAGAACGGGTACCTTGTATTTTTCCGTACAGAGTATTTCACAAAAAAAAATATACAACAGAAAAACCGTAGACTCTGAACATATAGAAAATTCCAATTTTTTTATAGATAATGTACATTGGATATTCGCTAATAAACAGTGCTAACAATTAGCTATAAATCAGTTGATTAGTTGTATTCACAGGAAAGCTAAGTTGTATCAATACTGGGGAAACGTTTATGTAATCGTTTTCAGTATTCAACTTACAAATTGATCGTAAGCTTCTATACTTCTCTGTTACAAAATTTTGTAAGATGTTACATGATTCGAAATTATTCGATGTAAACAATCAGACTATTATCAAAAGCTTCAGACAGCTTTCTGTAGAATTCAAGACCTACATAGATGCAACATAGACACCACTTTGTGATATTTTTATGTTATGAAATTGTGTCGCCTGTTTCCAAACTGGTCATTGTTTACTGCAACTGGCAACCCGCCATTTAGCATTAGGCCATTGATGAAAGGTTTATATAGTGACTTTCATAAAACTTCGAGCTACGAATTAATACACTATAAATACCGTTTGGTGGTGCTTTTATGCGAGCAAATTGTGTCGGACGCTACGCGTTTCCAAAATGATTATCGTTTCCTGTAACTGGCAATCAGCCATTTTGTATCGCGGCTATTAGCGACAAGTTTGTCTAGTTATCTTCGTTAAACTCGGAGTTCCAAATTGATATTGCATAAATGTCACTTTACGGCACTTCTATCTGATCGAATCGCGTCCCTTCGAAGTTGATCGATCGATTACCGTATTTAATCGAAAACTGTAACTATCGTATTCCGAATGAACACAATTATACCGTGTCGTGTTGCACGTTTCGTGTGTGCCAGTAAACGTTAATCGCGTCTCGATCGGGTAACCTTGATTCACTTAGACGAGCTAGCAGCCAAACGCGCAGGAAGTCCGCTATCTAAAGACGATCGCGACAAATCGTAAGGTAGATTCGTATCGTGACTTCCGCGATGAGGTAAGACCCAACAGGCATAATCGTGATCGCGTCGGGGAGCAGTTCATGTTTTTTTATGTCCGTAACGAAAGGGAAGGAGTTTCAATTACGGCGGGAACGCTTGCAAATCGCTCTGTCGTATTTGACGCGATCGATTCGCCGGCTGAAATTATTCGATCAAACTTTCATTCGACGTCAATCCTCGAACGCTATGTTTTATTTCCGATCGTTTGTTTTTGTACGAACGCTCAATACCGTATCGTTATTTCCCTCATTAATTATTCGCACTCGCATTCTCAATTTCGATTCGAATATGTTCAACAGCTTCGTTGTGGAATAATTAATTTGCTTTTTGCGATTCTGCAAATCCACCTGTTATGTCTGTATTTTTCTCAATACACTTGTACTATAAATATATGAACGAAAGGTATGAATGACTTCGTCGAAAATAAATTGTACAAATCTATGAGATCCTCTGGACCTTCATTATAAAACATATTAAATGAGACTTTGTATCAGATATTAATGGCTTAATTTATATAAACTCCATAATGAACAAAGAATTTCATTTTTGAAATCAGCTTATGAAAACAAATATAAATTGTACTTGGCATCTCATAAACGATTTTCTCTTCGGACAATTTTTTAAAACACGAAAGGGTGGTTTCCTTATAAGCGAGTCCTCGGCTTAACCTTTCGAGATTAATCTTGACAAATTTGGCGATCCTGACAGGGGGAATATCGTCGAAATAAAAACATGTTGCGCAACGCGGTAAAGAGCGTTCCGCAAAAAGTGATTATATAAACTTATAATAAATACGTCGAAGTTGCGTAGAATAGAAACGAAAAAAGAAAGCGTCAGTTGCGTGCTGGCAATGTGATTCGCAAGATGGCGCGGAAAACATTTGCGAGAGCACGATCTTGTAGTATAAAATGAAAAATTACTTGTGCTAAGCTTCTGCAGTTATAATAGCGTTACATTAATAAAATATTTAATGAAATTATTAATAACATTGCACGAAATGTATTGATATTCACCGTGAAAAAGAATGATAATGATTTATCAGAAAAGTAAGTAATTTAATAATAAAAATAAGTAATTTACTAGGAGAATAGAGTAAGTAATTTATTGTAAAAAAAAAGTCTACACCCTCCGCTTTTAAACGCCGTTCTCCCTCGTCAGGTGTATTTTTATCGAATTACACGGTCACCGTGTGTCTTTTTAACGTCCCCCGATGTAACACATGCCATTCAAAGTATCAAATAAAATGTGTCACGCGTACAAAAGGGCACACGCACGGGCGCACACTCGGTGTTGCAGGGATCAAGTATATGGAAAGTTCAACAGGAAGAAAATATCAACACGTGTGTAAGAACGCATACACCCTTCCTCCCTTCGACTTCTTTCACGCGTGCCTTTGAAAGGTCCCGTGAAAAGCGGTAAATAAAGTACGGAGTCGCAGTGTCCGTCAACTCGCTTCTAGATCGTTTAACTATTCGTGGTATCTCCTGTCTTATATACCTTTTCTTACCCAACGGTTCGTCGTCGTCCGTTGAAAACTTTGCTCCTCGCTTTTCCCAACCCTTCTGTCCGCGCTCCATTCAATTCGGTTTCCTTCCCGACGATATCGATCGCGTTTCTTTTTTTCCACTTACGGCCTTTTCCTTTATCAATTCTTCTCGACACGCTACCGTTGTTTTATTCCTTCCCCTCGTTTGCACACCTTCCGTTTTATTCCTCTTTTCCGAGCTTGGATAGAAATAAGTAAAATATTTTATTTCAGTTACTATCATTAACGTTAACTTTTTACTAGCTATACATCTTCGATTACCATATGATAATTATTTGTATATTTCAAAACAGATTCTGAAACAATCATCATTTCTGACAATTTTAGAAATGAATCAATTTGTAGTTCATCATATTTCCTTCTCACATGTTATTTTTATAAGAAAGTTAGGATCGATTGAACCTCGGTAGCAAACGTGTTAATGAAATTATTGATACACGATATCAATAAGGTGTCGATACTGTGTTGACAACTGTCGCCATACATGTAGCATTTGTAACGCGTAGAACGGGCAGTAATGCAACGGGAGGTTATACAACGCGATAGCGACGCACGTGGTAACGTTCAAGGTTATACAACGTAGCAATGCAACGCGAGATTATACAACGTGAAGCAATGCAGTGCGTAACGATAACGCGTGGAGATATAAAAACATACAATACATGGAACGTACAATTATACAACATAGAACTGTACAACGCAAAATGCAATATAATGCTCCACAACTGCACTGCAACGTAAAGCTATACAAAATGCAATATGAAGCTAGAAACGAGCAAAAATCTGACACGGGCTATAACAGAAATTCGAGGCTATAAAACGGGACGGGGAGAACCTTGTTCAAAAAAGACCTCATGCGAAACACGTCGAATTCCCCATGAAAGAAAACAATTATATTAATTAATATACACTGACACCATTTATAGCGGATTATCTAAATAAAATTGCAATTCAGAAAGACTTAAAAGCGGTGACGAAGCACTCGCCGCTCATCAAAATTGCTCCGATTTCTAAGCACGTGTCGCTATCGCATAAATATACCGAGAAGCCTGTTCTGTCTTTTATAGCATCATATTTTAACCTTTCCATACCCGTTGGCTACCCCCGGGCCCCTCCCTTCCGGTTTCCAGTAGCTCGACGGTCCGGACGCTCCGACGTTCCCGGCTCTCGGTTTTCCTTTCCTTTGTTGCATCAGTAAACAGGTTAGCCAATTTTTCTGGCGCAGGAAGCAGGAACGTGAGAGAAGCACTGGAATAAGAATGTGCACGGCTCGATGGCGGGGATAGGCGTGCAACTTTAACGTACAATACAAACGAGCCGTGCAGCAGGTACAGTACACACAATACACACGGGTGTACGTGTCGTGCATATTGTTCGAGCAGGTTTTTCGACCGAGATTAAGAGCAAGCACGTAGCACTGTACACGAGTCCCGGCTAAGTATGCCAAGGATTACCGGTATGAACTTTTACGTACTGCCTACGAATGCAATGATCCGATAAGACGTGCCGAGAGCAGGAAACCGGTGTTACGCCGTTAAGATATGACGGACGACAAATTAACGAGGATCGACGCCGTTATTGTCGCCTCAGGAATATCTCCTTTTTTAAACGTAGGACAGATCTTACTTTCGTCAGCTTCTGATGAAAGTCATATCTTTTGATACGCTTCGATACCGTACATACATAATTAACGAATTTGTACGGTACTGATAAAGAGATAAACGCTATCGGTTTTGTATACTCGATGGACTTCATTTTTGGACATGTGCAATTGTCGAATCAGTGATTTACTATATTCTGAAATTTTTTTATTTGAAGTATTTAGGCGATCAACTGATTTTTAGATCTCAAGTTTCTACATTTTCGGAATTTTTTAATTCTTAAATTTCTGAATGTTTAAAATCAGCTTATGTCTTGATGCCTCCAAGTTCTCCAATTTTCTAATTTTTCAATTTTCAAGCTTCCAAATCTTCAAACTTCCAAATCATCATCCCTAAATCTCTAAATACCTACATCTCCAAACTGGCACCAATTTCATAATTAACCTATAATAATCGTTTTCCCTCTACATCCGCTAGTTGCTAATTATAAGCAAACGTTAGTCGGAAATGGAAAAATTCGTTTCCTTGATGTAGCGTCGAGAGCGCAGAAGAAACGGAAACAATTCGTTGCCGGTTGCAATGGTTATTTTCACCTTGAACACGTCGGGCTTAATTAATCGCTAAATTCTTTGTTTCCGTTCGTCGCGCGATCACGCATAAAACAAGCAACTCTGTTAATTAAGAAACGAAATTTCTCGAGGATTAAGTACCGCGTGAATCATTTTGTTTTTAGACGAGACAATAAACGATTACTTTTACCAAGAAATTGATTGATCGTAGGACCAGGGATTTACACGAGTGGGCCGAAATCGTTGATAAACCGTGGTTTGATTAACGGTCGGCGATAAACGAACCGGTAATCGCGTTTGTCCTTTGCCGAAGTCGCCTCGTAACGAGTTTCTACTTTTCCACGTGCTTCGTGCTTCGTGGTCACGGCCAATCGGCTCGGAACACGTGTATTTGGTATTTGTTTGCCTGCTGTCAGTATTTTACGTAACACGGTACTTCACTTTTGTTTATTCGACTCACCGTAAATAGTGTTTCGCAAATTGTGACGATTCGAGAACGGTACCGTTTTCTTTTCACTTTATTGCCGCTGCGTGGTGCAACGGGCATGGGAAGATCGAGTGCATGCACGACTGTCAACAGTGACATGCATGATAAGTGCAGTGAATTTGACAATTTGGAGACTTAAGAATTCGGAGAGTTTTAAGGTTTAGGGATTTGTGGAAGTTAAAAGAAGTTGAAAGTTAAGGACATGAAAACTTGAAATTTACAAATGTGTGAAATTTTAAACTTCAATTTTAGAATTCAAGAAATTCAATTTTAGAAATCTGACAATATAAAAATTAAGAAATTGTTTAATCTTCGAAATATCACTTATGAGAAAATTGTTGAGAACCAAAAAGGAAGTTCTGGATGGTTCCTAATGGTCATCTGTCACGTGGCGAATCGAGGCCATCGATATCGAGCTGTTCGAAGACAAAGTACATATTTCGAGATATCGCTAGTCTTTCTCGAACGATTCGACGCAAAAATCCTCCGTTGTTCCCCGAGCACGCGGAAACGTGAGGCGAGATAAAAATACATTTGCGAAAATTCGAAGCGAGAAATGTTTCTCGATCGCGCAAAGTCAAATATTTGCGCGGAACCGGTACCAACTCGAGCGAACGCGATTGCGTAAAATTCGCGTAAAAATCCCTAGTCTCTTTTGTACCGTTCCGACTATCCAGCTATCGTTGAACTACCTGAAAGAAGAGCGTGATGCGAAGAAATAGGTATTTGGCGAATTTCTCTTGTCGCTAACCGATAACGATTCGGATTCGTTGTTTCGATGGAATTTTTGCGCGTTTCACAATTTTAACTTGATAAGATTAAATCGTACCATTGTTACGTTTACATTTTCTAGCCGCACATTTTTGTTACCAATCTACAGTGTTACTTACAGTGTTAAAAATAAACATACAAGAAGCGTTTGTTTTAAGAAAATTATGTATCTAAACACAGAATACTACAGCTTTTATCATGTTGCTATTTCAGCAGAAGAAACAACGAATGTTTCAGCGATGAATGTTTATCAATATCACAATATTTTATTAATACGATATGGCTCGATCGATTTCGTATTTGAAGCAGTTCCACGTAAATCACATAGCAACATTCGATCCGTCGATGATCGATCGACTCGTATCAAAAACTCGTATCGATCTAAGAAATCGAATTCGATCGACGTTTTTTCCGTATCCGATCTTTGACACCGATTTTCAATTAGGTCATACTCGTCATTGTATTTTTACAAACCTGCGTTCTGTAACTGTAATATTTACGCAGTTAACTTGATTATTCCTTCCATTTTTTGCTGAGCCTATTTCTTATTGAAAAAACGTGTAATGTTTATATATTCATAAACACAGCGTACATATTACTATTTTTCATATTATAGAATTGACGCATAGATACGCAATTCGTGGAATTCAGAAGGAAAGATGTTTATGTCATCGATTTTGCATCTCGTTAGAGCGTGACGCGTTTCGCTAGGAGAAAATTGATTGATAACTCGTGCTCAGGGTAAATAAAAGCGCAGTTTAGTAGCAGCTCTTCCGCTTAACGTCGTCACGACGTTACTCTTTAACGTCGAACGAATCGTGATCTCATCCTCTCGTGACAAGCTAATTATTCGGTACTCTATTATTCAATTCCCTTGGTTAATCTATATTCGAGTTAATCGAAATGTTTACACGTCATCCTCCTTCAAATTACCTATCGAATATTTTCAATTTACGACTCTTAAATTTTATTAGACTCTGAACTTTCTTCTCCCATTTTCAACAATGTTACCTGAACTAGGAAATGACTTCGAAATTGTCTTCTATTGTTAGAATACTTCAACTTCTGAAGACGTCATTATAAAAATTGCAACTTCATAATACCATCATTGCAACGCAGTTATTACAAGTGCATGCCTTATCAGGAAATTGCAGATTTAATAAAGCAACATCTGCACTTTCAGACTGATTTATTACATCCTAATTGAACAACGTAACTGATTTCCTTGCACGCAGTTTTCTTGCGTCACAATTTTCGGAACAATAAAAGTTATTCCGTTTCGTAATTCCGATCATTTATGTCGCTGAACTATATCGAAAATTGCGTATGCGAAGTTTCAAATTCTTTTACGAACGCACGCCGCAGGCAATAAACTTTTATAACTTCAGCTCGCGTGCGGTATTTTTTAATAAAACCCTCAAATTTCACGCATGAAACGCTATAAAATGGTATCTGGAACATTATTCGAGATATGATTTTTTTTTTTCGAAAAAAATGAAAACATTCCGATTCAAGTTCGAACAATGTCAGAGGCGATAATTTTAGAAGTCCGTGAAATTCGAAAGGTGAAAATTCTGATATTTGATTGTGGTTTAGGAAATTTTGTGCTGAAAATAATTTTTCGAACAAAATGAAAAAATATTCCATATTTATGTTATAGTAGAGCAAGTATACCGATGATTGATCTATTCTTCGTATACATTGAAGAAATAATTAATATTCTGTTCAATGTTATAATTATTAAACCTGTCACTAGTGAACGTTTGTTAGCAACACTTGTAAAGAATCATTTCGAATAAACATTATTAGTATGATATTCAATAAATATAAATACAGTTGATAGTCATTTATTCTTCACTTCTCTTCAAATATATTTTCTGTCACCTTTGCGAATGTAATTATTCTTGACCAAACCTTATCAAATTAGATGAAATCAATTGAGTTAAGTTTATAATTTAATATCTCTCTAAAAGTCAACAAAATTTATGGTTCACCGCATGTCACCAAATTTATGGTTCACCAACCCCTCTTTGAATATGACGCACTCACGCTTCAACTCTGACAAACCTCAACTTTTGAATAGCCTTCAAAAGTTCAAGTCCTACATTTTCACAGTAAAGAATTAGTGCACAAAAATTTGTTTCTTCATTTTAATATTTTATCTCTACTTCTGATCTAACGCAGGAAAAACAAATTTTTGTCCACAAGATAGTGGTAAGAGGTAAAAGAAGACGTTCGATGATATACTGGTTGCGAACGATGAAACAGCAAGTTTAGCGGCACGCGTGGCGTTCAATTAACGAGAAAACCCGGTCGGGTCCACGTGACCGGTTGGATTAATGATCGTACGACAGTCAGTTATGTTCTCCGCGTAATTCGTCTAAGAAGCACAAGCCTGTCACGGTCATTCACGAAGAAGTCGGATCTAGATTAAGGCGGATCCGCGGCGAACCGGAGCGGAGGCAGCCGCGTACGTACGCGAGTGAACCGGTTCACTCGATTTCATTCATTTGCCGGATAATCGTTGTGTTCCTGTTTGCGGCACAGGGACGTACCATCGTCGGTGCACGCACTCAAGGTCTCGGCTTCCGTACTCTACACTCTTTTCCTGCCGCGGAAGCCGAGTTTCCTCCTATCCGACACTTCCGCCAAATACCGACTCGTTTCTACTCGTTATCGGACACGTACAAACATTGTTAACGGTACAAACACTTTTTCAACTTATAATTTTCGATCGCCATTTCACATTCGATTTCTATGAACAAAATATTACATGAGATTGCTTTATGTAGTAGTCTATGTAGCAGTCTATTTGTAGTTCATTGGCGTAGCAATATGGGAGCTGCAATTTTTCTAATGTATTTTATTCATCAAGACCAGATTTCTTATGAAATTATAGTGCTAACAGAATCGTCGAGATCTAGGTGTTCAACTATTGTATTCTTCTGCTTTATTCTGATAATAACCCAGTTCATTAATCTTCCAAATTAGTGGACATCCACTTCTTGATCTGATTTTTTTACTATATAATATATTTCGTTGCTGTTAAAAAATTGGAAGTAGAACTATATTCCAAGCTGCCTAGGCTGCTACCTTGTAGAAGCTTAGTTCAAATGGCTTCTAAGCAATGCTAGCTCATGAAAAGTATACTAATACTAATAAGAAAAATATATGAGAACTAATACAACATTCTAAACTTCTAAATATTACACCAGAAATGAACTTTTCCATAAAATGATATAACTTTACAGCTGACTTTGCTATAAAATAAGTGATACAATATCTAAATGAACTCTTATGCAAACGTACGTCCAAATAACGTAACTATTAGCCTTAATTATTACATATTTCCAACGTTGTCGCGGTCGGACGAAAGCTATCTAAAGTAGTTTGAAAATGTACTCAGTCCATAAAAATTTGCATCGACAGAATATGATAAGCCTTAACGACAGAATAACTCGCAAAACGTACTGATAAATTTCTGCTTCTTAAAAATTGTTCGAAAGGTTATTTCACTACCACTAATACCTCGGAATGATAAATGTACACGTATGCACATTGTACCGTCGTATAATTTAGTCATTACTCGTATGGTAGTTATTATTCATACGGTATTCATATTCGCGTTCGATACGAATACAGTTTTGAATATAACATTTTTCCGCATATTACTTCTCATGTTTTTACAATGTTAAATAGAACTCTTTTTTGGACGTAACATCGTTCAATGTCATTGGATTCTATAGTAAAGTTAATTGGATTTCGTAATTTGTTGTATAAATATGGCGGAGGGATGGAAGAATTAATATCGGTATAATAGGTCAAATATTTGTTCATAAATTTGATTCTGTGATATTTTAATGTTAATCAATTAATTTGTTTTGAGATAATGTTAACATAGATGTAGTAATGGATTTGATTATTTATATTATTTTAAGAGTAACATTCTGAGAAGATATTAAATCTGTATGTAGAGAAGTGTAATGAATGTACATGTCTGAATATGCAGTATACAGGATGTCTAACAACTAGTATAGGTCCCTGAAATGGATGGTAGCTGACGTAATTCTGAATAAGATTTCCCTTTACAAAAATGGGGTACGAAGCTTCGTTTTTGAATTATTAAGGAAAAACACGAACCAATCAGAGCGCGAGGATCACGCATGCGCAGACGCGAGAGCGACAGCTTCAGTACACTAGTTGTGAGACGCCCTGTATCTTATAACACATGTATTTTAAAATGAACAGATATACATATGTATATGTCAGAATAAATGTATTTTTAAACGAATAAATAATATATGAACATATCTTGAAATGTATATATCTGAATAACATACTAAAAATGAATATATCTCAATAACACATATGAAATGAATATATTTACAATAAAGATATGGTGTACACCGAGAATTCAACGAGTTGCACGGGTGGAATCTGTCGAAAAGAAGTCGTAAAAGTTAGCGATCGAGAACAATGGACATTAACGATCCAGCATGCACACATACGCCGAAGCCAGCTCGCGTAAGGTCTCGCGATGACCGTGGCCGAAGCGAGGCGGATCGCGCGTGCACGCGTACGATCCGGCTGGAAATTTTATGATCGTCGTTGCGTCAGAGGACGATACGCTTACAGAAATGGGTGAACCGAAGACCTTCGTCCATGGAAACTCGGACACCGTTCGCGAAGGACTCCAGGAAAATTTATGTCCATTCTCGATCGATGAATCGTACGATCGCAATTTTATAACTTTTCTCTTTCTCGCAACGATCTAACTTTTTCAGAACGAAGTGATTCGTGAGCCCTTTTCTGATAATGCCACGCGTGTGGGTACCAGAGACGTATACACGTGTTCCAGATGATAAGATTTATCTAATAAGAAAGAAGCTAACCTAAATGGTTATCTGGTAAGATAGGGTCAATCTGGAGGAGCTCGAATAGAGCTTCTTGAACTTTGAAATTCTTGATCCTTTCAATCTTCGAGATTGAAAATTCGTCGCGACAATATGTGCTCGAGGTCAACGTTAATTGTTGAGATATTCGAATTATCCGCCCCACGAGAGATTGGATAATAAAAAGTAAAAAGGCTTCTTTCACCAAGTAATTGAACCAATCAACGTCGAATCGTCTCACGAGTGGACGTTTTCTGTCGGTATTTTGTTTACCGTACCAACGTTCCGGTTTCGTTTTGTTACGAAACGTCCCAAGGAAATCGAACGATGTTATCGAAGCGGCACGACACTACTTTTTGGTAAACGATTTATGCATAATGTGAAATCAGGAAAATGTCCCGCTTATGTAAATGCTCAAAAAGCATAGAAATTGATCCTTTTCTTTGCAGTTGGGTGCAAAAATCTGCTGTAATACTTTGCATGAAAGACATGGCCGCTATCTCGTGTTAATTTCTGTTGATATTTTGTACATCTTTTTTAGTGTTTTGTATTAAGTATGCTCGTGTTTATCTCGCCTATGAATATCAACATATACATATGTATACATATTGTTCGCATATGCATATTGTTCACATATACATATTATTCACATATACATATTATTCACATATACATATTGTTCACATATGTATACATATACATCTTATTCGCATACATCGACCATATAACGATAGTCAGTTAAACTGCCTACTGGCAATATAGGAAACACAATTTAGCGAGTAAAATCTTACAAACTTACAAGTCGTGTGCAACTCCGCTGCAAAAAGCTTTCAATGAAAGCGTCACGACGTCGTGCGTTCGTTCGAACATTCTTTCGCGCGTTTTTCGTCCTCGAGAAAGTCGAGAATAAGAAGTCGAGCTATCATTCTTGATAGATTTATGTAACGCTAGACGGACAGCGAAGAAAATAGTCCTGCAAAAAGGTTTATGTAATGGTAAAAATGCGGATTATGTCAACAATGGACCGGTAACAATCACGTTGTTACTCATACTTACTAAAGATAAAAATATTCTGTTAATTTTGAATGCGGAAATTGCACACGAGGAGCTTTTAGTGGACTAATTCAGTAAATTTTTTTACAAGTACAGTAAAGTACTTGTAAAAATTCTAATTACTGTTTAAAGTTTGCTTGTTTATTATGAGTTATTTTTATTAAAAATTGTTCGGATTAAAAGTATGAAACGTTTCGTGTTCGTCAAATAAATTTGTGAAATTCGAGCGGGGAAGTCCTCTTGATATCACGTCTCACAATTACCACGCAATTATCGTTACGTATCGTAGCTACAAACGATTGTTCTAAATAAGGTTGCGATAAATCAACCAATAATGTATGCAAGAAACGAACATTTTTTCTACGTTTTCCCACTTCGCCAGCTTTACGTTGCTAATTACACATCGAGAAACGGTATTTCCTTCTCATTAATATTCCCTTCAGCTTCGTAATTTCTCGCCTTCGAACGCGCCGAACGATCCATGTTCCCGTGTTCGTTCCGTTTCCGTGTTCCCCCATTAATCGTCTCATTTTCCGACGTTCGCCGATGTTTCACACGCGAATTCATTTTACGAAATACGTCTTCATAAATCTTCCGACTTTTAGTTTCTTCGATAATAATTTATGCATTGATTACACTACTTCGTGATCCTATCTTGTTAATATTTGTTCATCTCGTAATTAAAGATTATACAAGATCCCTAACTGAAGATTACAGATTCAGAGGTCTCTCAAAATGTTTCGAAATGAAACGCTTTCTAATGATTCGATTATATTAAACTTGTCGTATCAATCAAGCTGGAGATACAGGAAAAAATTGCGCAAAGAAAATCTATCCGAAAACGTTGAAATCCTCGAGCAAGGTATCTCTTGACGGGCTCATTAATAATCGTAGGTCCTCCAGGGGTCAGGTGGTCATCGAGGTACATGTTGGAACACGAATGGTATTCGAGAAGGGAGTACAAGAGTTTCCACATCTTCACGGGCACGATGTTGCAAAAGCAGAATTCTTGCAATCGTTTCCATCCCACTCGTCAGAGAAGTGATTAGCATAATAGATTTACACCTAACGCCTGATATTTCTCAAGCCGAGAAGCCATTCTTCTTTTTATATTTCCCGCTCTTGAACTTCTCGAAATGTCACCGTGTACTGATACCAGGCGTTTCGTAACATTGTATCGTCGAGGAAAATTGCACGTGGTTTTTCTCGCGAAAATTTTCATGGTTGCTATCGGTATTTAACAGCGAAGTGAAGTATGTACTTGACTAGTGCTTTCGTGGATTGATTCGTCAGATTCTGGAATGAAGTCGAGTGAATTGTGATGTCATCGTGCGTTTTATTGCCACGTGTCGTTACATTTTTACGCGTTAAGTATTCATATAACTAGATTTCTGCGCGGTAGATTTTTACGCGTTAGACGTTGACATGTTAGATATTTATGTGTTGTGGCAATACATATTAGATTTCTGTGCATTAGGATTTTCTTAATTAGATTTCCACACGTTAGATTTTGTTGCGTTATATTAATACAGGTTATACTATCACTCATGTAACTGTAACATATTATGTATATCGTCACGCAATATGTCTCTATGCGCTCTATTTTCACGCGCTATATTTCCACGCGTTTTATCTTCACGCATTACACCTCCACGCTCCCTATCTCCACGCGTTATACTTCCAAGCGCTCTATCTTCAAGCGCTATATCTCCACGCGCTGTATCTCCACGCGTTATACTTCCACGCGCCCTATCTTCACGCGTTATACCTCCACGCGTTATACTTCCAAGCGCCCTATCTTCAAGCGCTATACCTCCACGCGCTCTATCTCCACGCGTTATACTTCCACGCGCCCTATCTTCACGCGTTATACCTCCACGCTCCCTATCTCCACGCGTTATACTTCCAAGCGCCCTATCTTCAAGCGCTATATCTCCACGCGCTCTATCTCCACGCGTTATACTTCCACGCGCCCTATCTTCACGCGTTATACCTCCACGCGTCCTATCCCCACGCGTTATACTTCCAAGCGCCCTATCTTCAAGCGCTATGCCTCCACGCGCCCTATCTCCACGAGTTATACTTCCACGCGACCTATTTTCACGCGCTATACCTCCACGCGCCCTATCTCCACGCGCCCTATCTCCACGCGTCCTATCTCCACGAATTATACTTCCACGCGCCCTATCTTCACGCGCTATACCTCTACGCACCCTATCTCCACGCGTTATACTTCCAAGCGCCCTATCTTCAAGGGCTATACCTCCACGCGCCCTATCTTCACGCGCTCTATTTTCACGCACTTTATCTTCACGCAAACTAGCTCTAAAAACTAACTCCTTTAAACTCCACAATCCCCACGATTGCATAGACATACTCTCATATTTATCACTAAACTCCATACAGTGCCGTCCCATCAGAAACGAAGAACCAACAACAAATGAATGAAAGTAGAAACAGAACTGACATATACTTTGATCTCCTCAGTATATCAATTTGAAAGTTTCACGTTAGAAATACTTTAAAAAGTAGAGTTACACAGTCATCAAATAGCCATAATTTAAAATGATCGTGATTTCAATCTGGAGGTGTCTTTTATCGCTTTCATCTCATGTTTTTCGGTTATTGATACCGGCCTATGTTGATTAGCTCGACGTCTTCGTACGCACATTTTGATTCATGAATAATTAATACGATTCGAGGCGGTTGTTTGTTGAATGAAAGTTGAATGAAATGATTCCAGGAACAAGTTAGTGAATATTCTTTATCGTTTTCCGTGAAAGGAATAATATCCTGAAATTGACGGAAGTGTATTTGCAATTTTCTGAAGTTCTTTAACGTAGACACTTTTAATGCCACGCAACGCATTCTGTAATTATTTACGAAACAACGTGGACGGATGTTGATGTATACAGTCACGATTCTGTTCCCCTTTCCTTAATTCTTCTTATGTAATTTTATTTCCCGTTTTTCGATTACATGACAATCACGTAACAATCCGATGTCTAAACATTGCTGCTCTTGTATGAATTTTATTAGTCTTTCAATTTTTCGTTTGAACTGAACAATCTTTTCAGACTGATAGTTATCGATAATAGTTATAACAATACAAAGTCTTTCAATAAATTTTATTTCCGATAGGTTAATTACTCGACTGTCAAAAAATGAAAATGTCAGCAGTCTTTGTTGAAACGTGAATTTTGTTTTCCTTGGAACAAGGTCACAATCGTCGAACAAAAAAACACATTTCGTTTCGCAAAGAATAAGTTTAAACAAACGTATCAAGTTTCGAGTGGACAGAACTTTGATTGGAACATTAAAACTTTGCTACCCGGTTATCACGCGTACACTGGGTTTCTGGTCTGCGATAAGGCCAGCCACGCATTTCTATAATCCAGATAAAAGGTCAATCTCCGTTTTCCCACTTATCTCTGAGTTATTCCAAAAATTCGAATACAACAGAGATCAGTCGTTATATTTGTAAACTTCACTTACGTAAAATATTGCTTTCTATCGTGAGAATATTCTTCTTTGAATAAAATTCAGAAAAGGTTAGCTGAATATTAAAATTTTCATTATTTAATTTTAAGTGGAGGAGACGAATTTGCAGGTATTTTACTTTGAAATTAAACTGCGGTTATTCATAAACGCATCATGTAAAATTTGTATTAATTCTGATATTGTTCAATATTTTATGAGAACTTATAATACAATATTGAACTAATATACTAATATAGAAATTTTTCTGTAAAATTACAAGAGCCATTTTTATTTTCTCTTCCCATTACATTTATTTGAAGTAGGATATTATGTTATATTCCTTATGGAGCCACAATGATGAAACTTTTCCCCAAATCGAAAGAAATTAAAATGCAAAGCGTTCGAGGAATCAATAAGTGAACGATCGATCTTCGAGATCGTAAATGCATGCTTTCGAAGCTCATTAATCACTATGAACTCAGTTTGGCTCGTTGCTCAATGGAACTCTGGTCCTCGATGGTCCGAGAAACACGCGAGTGCGTCGTGGATAAAAAGTTTCCGTCAGTCGGCGAGAAAAAGCGAGAAGTTTAATTGAATTTATAATGGCCGCTCGTATTTACGTCAGTTCCGTTAACATGACTACAGAATTCTGTTTTCGATTCGATCATGTGTCCGTGCGTGACCCCTCGATGGGTCGAAAACGATTCGGTGTCACTTGGTGATTATGCCAATTGGGGGGATTTGAAAATAAATATATTAGGTTTAAGAGATACCAAGCGATGGGCATGAAATTAAAAAAATTCTTCAAATTCTTCAAATTCTTCAAATTTTGAAAATTCTGAAAATTCTGAAAAATCTAAAAATTCTGAAAAATCTAAAAATTCTGAAAATTCTGAAAAATCTAAAAATTCTGAAAATTCTGAAAGTTCTGAAAATTCTGAAAATTCTGAAAGTTCTTGAATTCTTAAAAAATTCTTAAATTCCTAAATGAAGTAAAAATGGAGTAATCAACGTTCATCATTTGAGTGATTTTTCAAACGAAAAACATTCTCATACTTATAAAGCGAATATCCACGTATTCAGATAAATTGATAAACATATATATCGTCTACATATAGGTTTTCTAGATAATGTTTACCGTGATATAAGGTTCTTGTGAAATTTCGAGTATCGCACATCGAAGACAAGAACTGCAGAGGACTTTCGAGATAATTAGAGGATCGCGAAGAATAAGGCAAATATTTCAATTTGCATAGTATGAGGATAACTTTTAAAATATTGATTACCTCATAGCAGATCCTTGGAATATCTGCTGTATATTCGCGGCGAGCCTAATCGATGAGATACATACGGTGATCAAATAAATAAATTTATTCTAGATAGAATAAAAACTAAATTGCTTCAGTCTGACAGCATACTTTTGAGGAGTTTCGATTAAATCTCTGGGTGATTAGAAATTTAATAATTGACTTAGTAATTCAATAAAGTTGATTATTAAATTTTTAATTTGACCATTGAGTTTGTAATTTGAACAAATTTTGAATAATTTGAAGAAACGCAGAGTGCTAGACGCAGGGAGTTGACATTCACCGATCGAAATCCATCGAGTTCTCTTCGACTTTCCGTCTTCGTTCAAAGTTCAAGTCGCTCGTATTCGATCGAACAGTGAACCGAGAACTCGATTATCGATTCGCACGTATTTACTTATCAGAAGGCAACCCACGCTCCCGTGTCTCGTACGACGAAACCTATTACACGATTCTTACGTAACGTCAACCTTGATTTTGAATAATTCACCACTCCGTTGGTGTTCGACATTCATCATTCGTTTTCTATTTTATAGAATCTCAGACATTTTATCTCCCTTGTGTAATCGGTTGCAATTGACAAATATTCGATCGCAACGTAAATCTTCGAGGTTATAGCGTGATGGACCCGACTAGTACAAACAACCGAGAAACTTTCAGAAAACGACTGTGCCCGATGCATATCTGATTAATAAACGCTCGAAAACATTTGCGCAAACAGATATCGCGATCAGCATTCCGTCGTTGATGATACTCATTAATATTTTAAAATGCAATTATCGACCGTTTAATCATCGGGACTTAACGCGGCCTCATCGAACGTGAATCTGCATAAGCAATCTCGAAATCATTCCACGCACGTTTCGTAACAATTATTGTTGCACACGATGCAAATATCGGTTCACAATCTAAACTGCGAAATAACGATTTTCGGTAGCATTTCTATACTTTATTTTATATAGATTTGCAATTTTAGGTCATCTGCTGTTTGTTCAATTTTTATATTTTCCACTTTTGGAAATTAAGCAAATTACGATTTTATATTTTGTATTACAAGTTACAATTTTATATTTTACATTGCAAGCTACAATTTTATATTTTATATTACAAGTTGCGATTTTATATTTTATATTACAAGTTGCAATTTTATATTTTATATTGCAAGTTAGGATTTTATATTTTATATTGCAAGTTACAATTTTATATTTTAAATTATGAATTACAATTTTATATTTTGAATTACAAGTTACAATTTTATGTTTTGAATTACAAGTTACAATTTTATATTTTGAATTACAAGTTACAATTTTATATTTTGAATTATAAATTACAATTTTATATTTTGAATTACAAATTACAATTTTATATTTTGAATTACAAGTTACAATTTTATATTTTAAATTACAAATTACAATTTTATATTTTGAATTACAAATTACAATTTTATATTCTGAATTACAAATTATAATTTTATATTTTGAATTACAAATTACAATTTTATATGTTGAATTACAAGTTACAATTTTATACGTTGAATTACAAATTATAATTTTATATTTTGAATTACAAATTACAATTTTATATGTTGAATTACAAGTTACAATTTTATATTTTGAATTACAAGTCACAATTTTATATTTTAAATTACAAATTACAATTTTATATTTTGAATTACAAATTACAATTTTATATTTTGAATTACAAGTTACAATTTTATATTTTGAATCATAAATTAAATTTTTAATTACAATTTACCTGTTCAATCTATATAATGTACATATTTCATCAAGTTTGACTACAACTATCTTATTCGATTTTAAAATACGTTCAGTAAAATATTTTATCAAATTCAAAAAATAGACGGTAATTCACACGCATCGATATTTCCCCGTACGAGCATAAAAATGATAAGCAAAGATTCTACGAAACGTGCGTTCGTCGAAGTGTCAATATTTCACATTTCTCTGTGTGAACTAAATTCGCGTCGGCCAGGGAAGCCCGTGTTAATATTTATTTTCCTCGAGCGGGTACGATTTTTCTTATCCGTTTTCCTCCTCGGTGGACGTCGATTGTCGGCCTAACCCTGGCAATAATCGATCGACGATTGATCGGCCTTCGAGCCGATGAAATACTGCGCGTAACATGTTCGCGTTAGTCCAAGGTCTAATTATTAGTGGGTCAGTCGGCACCAGTGAAACCGTTTTGGTCGACCAAGCGCGACTAATCGTCCCGTTCACGCGATTTTTCAACAGCGTGCTTCTATTTTCATGCACGACGTCGAACGGTGCGTTGGATAAATACCTGACGAATCTGACCCATCTCGAGGATGACACACCGTTTACGAGAAAAGAAACTCGCTCAAATAAACCCTTTGCACTCCTACGGTGGCACATTCATTTCTTCTGGATTTTATAAATAATTCAGATAAACTTGTTTTATATACATTTCTTTACTATTAATGAATTAAAAACAAGTTTTGTTACATACTCTACACTACTGTATTTTATTAAGAATTCCATCACTTTGAACATTAAGATTACTTAAAGAATATTTTGAACAAAAGAAATTAAGGAGTGTAAAGAGTTAAATATACGTAAATTATAAAAAGTATATCAACATTCACATTGAACCACAAGAAAGTTGAATTTGTTTTTGAAGCAACCTGTATATTTTAAATTATCGAAGTTTGGCCACTCAGATTAGAAGTATGTGTACGTCGAGCTGATCGATTGTTGGCAGGCTAAATCGAATGAAAACATCGAAGTGTATCCCGTGGAATCGAATTTATTAGATGGCCGGAAAGAGAAATTCAAGGACGTGAGCGTCGGAGAGACGTAGAGGGGACAGCTTGCAACGTAACATAGCGAATTATGCCGTCGTTACGTTGCCGACGATTATTCCGTTGCGTTAAATAATCGTCAAACCATGCTGGAACATGCTTCTGTCCAAGGTTACCGAGGCACGAGTCCCTGGACTCTTTCCATCACCTAATCGGGGATTAGGTGGCGAACTAATTATACTGTTACGGGACACTTGTTAACCCCTTGGACAGTATGGTTCACGGAAAACGTGCAGCGTATATATGTGCTATAATAGATGGTACAGTATGTTTTAAGTTGGGAAGAAGAGGGATAGAGAAGTATATTTTGTGTTTTGAGGGTGGGGAGTGGGATATGGGGATTTGGGATGTAAGTAGATGGGGTGGAGGAATTTTGGAACGCAGGAATTTCGGGACGCAGAAATTCGGGGCGTAGGAATTCGGGGCGTAGGAATTTCAAGAGCTTGGAATTCGGAGCGTAGGAATTCGGGACGTAGAAATTCGGTGCGTGGAAATTCGGGGCGTAGGAATTCGGAGCGTAGGAATTCCACGCGTAGAAATTTGGCGCGTAGAAATTCGACGCATGGGAATTCGGGGCGTAGGAATTCCACGCGTAGAAATTCGGCGCGTGGAAATTCGGGGCGTAGGAATTCCACGCGTAGAAATTCGGCGCGTAGAAATTCGACGCGTGGGAATTCGGAGCGTAGGAATTCCACGCGTAGAAATTCGACGCATGGGAATTCGACGCGTGGGAATTCGGAGCGTAGGAATTCCACGCGTAGAAATTCGGAGCGTAGGAATTCCACGCGTAGAAATTCGACGCATGGGAATTCGACGCGTGGGAATTCGGAGCGTAGGAATTCCACGCGTAGAAATTCGACGCATGGGAATTCGACGCGTGGGAATTCGGAGCGTAGGAATTCCACGCGTAGAAATTCGGAGCGTAGGAATTCCACGCGTAGAAATTCGACGCATGGGAATTCGACGCGTGGGAATTCGGAGCGTAGGAATTCCACGCGTAGAAATTCGACGCATGGGAATTCGACGCGTGGGAATTCGGAGCGTAGGAATTCCACGCGTAGAAATTCGGAGCGTAGGAATTCCACGCGTAGAAATTCGGCGCGTGGGAATTCCACGCGTAGAAATTCGGCGCGTGGAAATTCGATGCGTGGGAATTCAGGGCGTAGGAATTCCATGCGTAGAAATTTGGCGCGTGGAAATTCGGGGCGTAGGAATTCCACGCGTAGAAATTCGACGCGTGAGAATTCGGGGCATAAGAATTTCGGGACGTAGAAATTCGGGGCGTAGGAATTTCGGGACGTAGGAATTTCGGCACGTAGGAATTTCGGGACGTAGGAATTTCGGCACGTAGGAATTCGGGTTGTAGACATTCAGAACGCAGGAAGTTGGGTCGTAGAAATTCGGAATATAGGTATCCTGCCATCCCAAAAGAAGCTTGAAAATCTAAAACCTTGCATTCAAGCATAAGAAAATTATTAAATTTCAACTTTAAATACTTGAAAACCTAAAGCTCAAAAATTTCAAACCCTCAAACTCGAATATTTGGAACTTCAAACTTAAAAACATAAAACCACAATCTTATCAAGACCTTTTTAAGTATCAAGACCTTCCAACTAAGCTGCACCTGTAAAATGTGAAATGTAATTCTTCCGAAAGAATTACATAAGACAAAAACGATAACATTCGGAAAGTCCCCCATTGAGCTCCTCGTCTTGATTCTTTCTTCACCGCACGCGCATAAGCGAGAAAAATATATCAGCCACATCAACAATGTTGATTTAGCGTAAGATTAACGGTAACATAAACCAAACACACGGCACGGCTGCGAGGATCTGGAAGCTCGAGCGAACGATCGTGAACTTCAACTTGTCCTTGAAACATGATTGCCAAACGCTGTGACGGAAATCGTCAGACGTTTATCACACCTGTCCGCGCGATGTTGCTATCTGAGCCTCGTCGGAATATTACCGTGGTGGGTCTAATGATGTGCAATAAAGCGAGGGGCAATGCAATAACGGGACGCCAGTGGAATAGTACCGGCCGTAGTCAGACTGGCGCAGCCAAAATTATTGAGGTCAGCCTCCTTCCATCGAGATATATCGAGTGTAACTTTGATACGATATCTTTGAACGTACGAAGCGATTGTCTTCTATAATATTGCCTTCTGATAAGTTTGGGATCTTGGAATCCGGAAAGCTTACGATAACTTGTCAATCACGTGTTACGAGCATATGTGAACATACAAGCATGTGTGAACTCACATGCATGTCATGTCTGATCGTTTAAATGAAGCATACTGTTCTAGTATTAATTTGGTACAATATCTATGAACATAAATATTCATTTCTGAAATATGTTTGTACAAGTCAAGCTTACAAGCATGTCATGTGTGATTGTCAAAATGAAACACGCTGTCGTAGTCTTAATTTAATACAGTATTTATGAACATAAAAATTCATTCATAAAAAATGTACTCTACTCCTAAAAATCGAAATACAGAAACTCGACAGGTACAGAAATAAAAACTGTCTTTAGTGATCAGCAGATTTTTGACAAAGCTTGATTCGCTATAATTAATATCCTATTAAAAATGCACTTCTCGAAGTACAAATCAAAATTCGAGTAAACGTCAGTATGAAACCGCGACGTCCAAAAATATCGATACATAAAAATGAGACGAGCACGATTGGTTAATTGTACATATTCTTAAGGCAGAGTAGGAGGAAGAAACGGAGGTAAAGAGAGAGACGAACGAGCGAAGGATCGAGAATGGCCACTGCCAAAACGTCGATGTGGCAATCGCCGCGTTCTTTCGCTCGCTCTGCCAGCTCAGCCGCTCTGCCATCGTTTTAATTTAAGACACCCCTTCAAATGTCACGAATACGCATTCCGTTCTGCGCCGTCTTCTCGTCGGATCGAAAACATACGGTACGATTCCTCTCGCCGACCGAATCATCGTTTTCCTCCTTCTGTGAGTCATTTTCGACCCTGTTATGCAAGCTGGCTTGGAAAAATAACGATTCGTGGACAGAACGTAATGTTTTTTCCTTGGCGTTTGTTTTGAGCGTTTCACAGAATGGTTGGAGAGAAATCGTGAAGAATTTCTGATGGGTTGTGTTTCTGGGCCGATTTTGTGCAATTTTGCGGGCGGATTTTATGTTGAAATAGGGTGCAGAGGGAAACTTTGTTGAGTGGTGATGTTCTTGGAATTTAGGAAATTTGGGGATTTGGAAGGGTAGAAATTTGGGGACTTGGAAGGGTAAAAATTTGGAGATTTGGAAGGGCAGAAGTTTGGGGATTTGGAAGGGTAGAAATTTGGGGATTTGGAAGGGTGGAAATTTGGGAATTTTGAAGGGTGGAAATTTGGGAATTTGGAAGGGTAGAAATTTGGGGATTTAGAAGGGTGGAAATTTGGGAATTTGGAAGGGTAGAAATTTGGGAATTTGGAAGGGTAGAAATTTGGAGATTTGGAAGGGTAGAAATTTGGGGATTTGGAAGGGTGGAAATTTGGAGACTTGGAAATGTAGAAGCTTGGAGATTTGGAAGGGTAGAAATTTGGGGACTTGGAAGGGTAGAAATTTGGAGATTTGGAAGGGTAGAAATTTGGAGATTTGGAAGGGTAGAAATTTGGAGATTTGGAAGGGTAGAAATTTGGAAATTTGGAAGGGTAGAAATTTGGAAATTTGGAAGGGTAGAAATTTGGAGATTTCGAATGGTAGAAATTTGGAGATTTCGAATGGTAGAAATTTGGAGATTTCGAATGGTAGAAATTTGGAGATTTGGAAGGGTAGAAATTTGGGGACTTGGAAAGGTAGAAATTTGGGGACTTGGAAAGGTAGAAATTTGTGGATCTAGAGATATTGACACTTAGAGATTGGGAAACTTGAGAATTTCAAAATTTAAGAACAAAGACTAAAAACTTTGGGAATATAGAGATTTGAAAATGTAAACTGAATTCGAAAATTTAGTGACCTACAAATATAAAAATTTAAGAACTTAGAAATTTCGCGATTTACAAATTTATAAACGTAAAAATGTAGAATTTTAAAAACATAGATTGCAATGAATGATTTTGAAAATAATATGAATAAGTCCTTTCCAGAAAATAATGAGTATATAAATTATTTCAACGAAGCACATTTGTAGGACAATTTAATTACGTTTGGTATATTTCGTTACATTTTCCTGTTAGTCATATTGCGCATCCGTGATCCTTGTAAAGTGATTTATGGAACAGTTTCTGCTTTTTACGACTTTGTTGTTGTCCGAAGATATTTTTTCCAATTCAGTGACCCGTCCTAAATATTCAAGAAAGCATCAACCCGTCTAAACAAAACCTAAATCTACTTTTAACTTCAGGTCTTCGCATGTATTTTGTAATTTGTCTTCGAGTATCAGGCGTGGATTATTTGTGTCCCATCGTATATTAATACCTCTGTCGTATGTGAATGGTTTCGTCATTTTTTTAACGACTGCATATATAATGTTTAATAGAAGCAACAATTTATAGCTTGAAAAAGCTTGAAAATTACAATGATATGCTAAACAGTAAATTAATAAAATCTCGAATGTTCAGGAACATAATTGACGATGTTGAATCACTGTGATCAGGTATTCCTATGACCAGGAAGCTAGAAAATTGAAACGACGAGAATCCAGGAAGAAACGAGGTTATGTTTCGCAGTAAACAGAGTATCAGTTTCTTGTTTACAAGGTGAACCAATAATTCTCTAAAAATAAGAGACCACGCCACGACCAAGGCTAGTCGATTGATGTACTTACATTCCTGCGGTACCAAACAAGCTTTCATGGACTTAACGAACATTTTGTTCCGCGATGTAGCGTACGCTTTGAAAAATCGATTGTGATCTTGCTTTCTTGTCCTGCATTTGGATTTGGGACGAATATATAATAATTCAGATATACACAATTCAATATAATCACATATTTTACCTTTCACATATCACGTGAGACATGGAATGTAAAATTGAAATGACAACAAAATTTCTAAAATTGCATGGTTGTGCCTACAAGAAAAATTGGATACTGGTTTTCACAAAGTTTGTAGAATCCTAAAGGCGCCTGACGACGCTGGTTACGACAGAAACGAGTAGAAATGTTGGACGTCACAGGAGTCGTTGCACGTGCTGAACCAAGAAGTCAATCAATCAAAGCCTACTTGTAGCAAGAAGCATCTGTCCTTCGTCGCAAATTTCTTTCTGCGTTTCTTTTTTACATTTTTGTCACAGCTTTTTCACCACGGAAGTGTTATGTTGACTTATGAAATATATCTTCTGTTGGGTTTCTATATTTTATTAAATTGAGTACATTTATTTTGATTTCAATTTTTTATGGTAATTAATTTAACGTTTCAAAATGGAAATAAAATGGAAATTAACTGAATTATTAACTTAAGACAATTTTATTTAAAAAGAAGAGTATACTAATATTAATACTGTCAAGCCCTCTACGATATTTAAATTTAAATCAAATTAATAACATATTTCCTGTTCAGACATCACACGCAATATTTTGTTATGTCCTTAAAATCAGAACCAACATCTCTGAAGTCTACAACTAAAAGTACAATTAATCCATGTTCCTTCAAAAGCAGCAAAAGTCTGAAAAGATCGAGAAAATAGTAAACAGTAGCCATAAGAAAATCAACGCCCACATCTTTATTAAAGAGGCATCAAAGTATCCAATATCCCGGTTCGTGACCAACTGTGATGACCGATAGCCAATCTAAAGAAGAAAATGGATCATCGAAGTTACGGTCGACGTTAAACGTCTCCGGCGCAGCTGTAAAATTCACCCTCGGGAGGGTTGAGGAAACGTCGTTTTACGAGCGGTTTTCCAGCGGCGTCTCGTTTTCTAACAACTTCGAAGGCCCATTCACAGCGTCGTCGGTCGTCGGTCACTCGGTCGACCGTGGTATTCCTGGGGTGACACACGACACACACCTTCGCTCCGATGGATACGAGGCCTCTCTATTTATAAATGTGGGTCGACGTGGCTGCGCAGCCGGCTCGTTTCGTCATTATTACGAGTCCGCCACGGAAACGGGAGTCCTCGGATTAGCTGCACGCCGGATTAATTGAGATCTCGGGATCGGTAATTGGCCCGGCGCCTCTAATGGCTAGATCGAATTCCTCCCCCTTATATACCCTTTTTCTTTTCTGGTACTTTGTCTTAAACTCTACAAATTTTCTGATACCTTTGTCTTGAACTCTACAAATTTCACTAATAATTTGTTCACAATATTTTACGGTACTCGATAATATTTTTTGAAGACTACAAGGGTTTCATCTTGGGGGAAATTTTATTTTGTGACCGATGCAGATCTTTTCAAATTGAAAAAGTACTTCTAAGCATAACTGTATTTGCACATTTGTGTATTGTACCCTTGATTGTCACATTTTTATAATTGATTGATTTCAATAAAATAGCAACGAATTTTCTGATACCTTTGTCTCAAACTCTACAAATTTTCTGATACCTTTGTCTTGAACTCTACAAATTTCACTAATAATTTGTTCACAATATTTTACGACACTTGATAATATTTCTTGAAGACTACAAGGGTTTCATCTTGGGGGAAATTTTATTTTGTGACCGATGCAGATCTTTTCAAATTGAAAAAGTACTTCTAAGCATAACTGTATTTGTACATTTGTGTATTGTACCTTGTGTCTATTGTACCCTTGATTGTCACATTTTTATAACTGATTGATTTCAATAAAATAGCAACGAATTTCTCGTAAAATACCCCGCAGCGTCTCTGAGTTTTGAGGTTATGTCTCCCCGCTCAACATCCACATCAGAATTAGTATCAAAACTGTACCCTACCGAAAATATATAGTAACTGAATTATATTCTATAATATAAAAAGTATGCTGTATTAGAAATATATAGAGAGGAATATGCATAGTATTGCATATGTATAGAGAGTAAAAGTATCGGATGAAGAGGAGCCGTTGCGTAACACGTAGATTTTTGCGCGAGCGATTTCTTTGTCGTCCCGAGGCCTTGGTATCTAGAGCAAAACAACCGCATTGGTTTTATGGTACGTTTTATGGAACGATTATGGTCAACAATGATAACGATAATGCAGCTGGATGTAGAATGTTAATGGTGAACAAGTTTTAAGAGCTCTAAACGAATGGAGCACGAGGTTTAGGTTGTTTTAGAGCCTTGTAAATTCGAGGGTTTATCGGCTACGGTTTTATGAAGTGTCACTGCTTTTTCGGTCAGGTGAGGAGCAAGGGTGGAGTCTTTGGATAAAGTCTTCTTATATGTTTCTTTAAATTCTTGTTTCTTCAGATTCTTGTTTTGTCATCTTTATAATTTCATGATCTGATTTATGATATAATAATAATGCATAACATATTTATATCTAATACAAAGTACTTGTACTGTATTTAGTACAAAACACTCAGAGTAGATTTTCTCTTAAGATATGTAAAATTGTAAAGTCCTCTTGAGATATGTAAAATTGCTATCAGGTGATAACTGTATCGAAGCGATATTTTAAATAACATCTCCAAACTATGATACAAATTTAATTGCATTTAATACTTGAAAATATTAACTACTATAATAACTACAATACTATACGGAAATAATATAAAATTACTGGAAAATAGAATATGTAACATGTAATATTAAGTACATATGCATAAATAGCAGTATAGCGAAAATGTCTAAGATAAACATTTCGGACCACAGGTGTTCAACAAACGTTTAATCCGCTGTTAATATAATTTATCCAAGACGACGAATTGGCAAATTCTCGAAAATCCCGGTTCTTCCTGTATGACTGTTGTAACCGTAACATTAGCACCGTTCGAATCATCGCTCAGTGATTTCTCAGTGCCAATTCAGAACTGGCCGGTTGAAGCGGATACGTACACGTATTTGTCGGTACATGTTTGTTTCGTTGAGTGTGGATGGAAGTGAAAAATATTGTCTGGAGGCTAGCCAACGAGACTATTCCCGGAGTAAGTGGCATAAATAGCGTTGTTGTGGCCGTTCGCGAAACGGGAGACCACTTTCCGCGAAAAGAAAGAAAGAAAGAAAATTCGCGCTGCCAGACACGATTGCTCGATTTTCACGGAAATTCGATACGGTTTCGTGGCAAACGTATTCTGTAATTATTACTTCTATAACACTTCAATCTCATCGACTCAACGTGGAAACAAGTTTCTGTACTCGTTAAGTTCTTAGCTTGTTAAGTTAGAAGTTAATATAATTTGCAAGCAGGTCGGAACAAAATTTATGGAAAAATAAATTGACTTAAAAAGGGGCAGTATTATTTATCCTGTCAAGATATCTACCTGTCACAAAAATTATCTTATCAAGTTAAAAGTGATATTTCAATACAGTCTATTTGGTCCAACCTCAACTTAGACTCAGAAAAGCAAGAATGTCTTCTACTTGTAAATCATTTGTATCACCTTATAAATTCGAATTATGAATTTAATTTACATCCTCATAGCAGTTAAACAGTACAGGGTGGATTTGAAGCAACGAAACGCAATGTCTGCGAGGTGTTAGAGTCGAAAAGGATCGTGCCGCGTGCTTTGTTACTCGGTTTTAATGCCGTGTCTAATAATAATATAGCAAGGCCGTTCTTCCCGATGTACCGTGAATGCCCGTTCGTTACGACACGTTGCACGAAATTTGAACAACGCCACTTAACGTCCTCGCGATGCGGCGATAAATCAACCCCACGGTGTTTTCCACTGGCAGTCGGCTGGCTGCCACTGCGGGCATCGGGAAAACCAGAAAATTCTTTGAAACATGGAGAAACGCGGAAGAAACGCGATATCATTGTTCACTTTTGAATCACTCGGATTCCGCGTCAAAAACATTCTTGAACGTCTTGGATCGTTGGCTCGCTTTGAAGACTTTTATTAAATCTTGCGAAATTATTAGGTGAACATTCGAGTATTTTCTTAGTTTAAATAATTTTGTGTTCTAACATTTCAAGGTATGAATATTTTTATCTTCTAAATTTTAATTAGTTCAAAATCAAACATAACAATATTTGAACATCACAAAGTTCAGATATTCAAAACTTGCTACATAAAAAAATAATCCAAAATCGAATAAGTACAAATGAATGAAAATAGATTCGTCTGTTCTGAAACTTTAAATTTGCACAAACTAAATGATCATAAATTTTTTAATTTATAAAATTCAAACATTTCGAAAGAGGTTTACAAAAATTCATTTTCATTTTACCTTAAAGAAAGAATACTTTAAAAAAAGAATTAATTAAAAGAATCAGCTCTGATCAGTTCGATTTTCTAAGAAATTCAACCCACTGCTTTTACTTTTTAAAAGAAAGTTTCTTCATTGATTAACGACTAGCCTCCATTTAAGGAATATTAAACGGGTTGCTTAACGTCCTCCGTGAGAAAAAAGGATCGCCGAAACAATATTTACATTTAACAACGATGCATATGCAAACCTAGACCGATTTATCACTTCAAAAGGACACGCGTCACGTGGAATCCTAGTTACGAAAGCGTGGGGTGATTGTTAATTTATGCTGTTCATAATTAATCCGCTGGGAAGTGAAACGAAGCTGGAGCATGTCAAGGGACTCGTGTTTTATCAATTATCTCTTGATTTATGAACTGGACTTAATTTCTGGGAGTAATTACACATTTTTTTTTTTGAGGAAATAATCTGTGGCACGAAAATTTTCAAACTTGTTAGTCTTCAAAATTAACAGAATGTTGTACCAAATTTTGTATCAAAGATTTGGTGAAAGATGAAACAGATTTAATTTACACTTAATCTTATTACAGTTAAAAGAAGATTATGTTCTACTGAAATATTCGTACACAGTGTCGCAACAGTGAGGAGTCGTAAATTCTAATGACACACGTGATCGAACATCCGAGAAAATATATAAACGAAGGCTAGCACGCAGCGAATTTAATTTAGTTTCAATAAACGTATAGATTACTGGCATATGTATCCGACGAATAAGAAATTTCTGTAATAAAAACGCTCACAAATAGACATAGCACTACGTCAATGAGCACGAATACGTAAACATTGACGCAAAACGATCTTCCCATAACAAATAAAGCTCATTCTTTTTTCATCCCGAGTGTATTTTAAGCTAAGCAAAGAATGTAAGAGGTGAACACCTGTGCATCTGTTATGTGTGACGTAAAAATGCAGATCACCGTTTATTACGTTGGCTGCGATGGGGTCATCGGTGGTCACCGTTGCGACTACAATTTAATCGAATGATTGAAAAACGAACGCAGGAGGCATTCGAATTACACCGATGATTTGAAATTAAAAAGGCATTCGTCGAAATTATCGTGCGCGTTGTACCAGTCATGGCCATGCATCTACTGCATCAGAAAACGCTTTACATAATGATATTAATAATCAATTCCGTTACATATTCCCCTTCTTATTCGGTCCACGTATTAAATAAATTATACAACTCGTTTAAATTCCTTTGTGGTAATCATATGTATACATTCAGATTGTACAAGCACGAGAACATGTGTTATCCAGATGTGTGTTTTTTAATTTTTAGATTGTTATGTTTATCACTGAATTTCTGAATTCTGGGACCTCTGTATGCACTGCTCAATTGTTGTGTTGCAAGATTTCTGCATTACTAGATGCTTATTTGAATACTTGTATCGTTGAAATTCTATATTGCTGAATTCTTATATTGCAACATTCCTGTGTTACTAGATGCTTATTTTGCTGAATACTTATATTGTGGAAATTCTATAATGCTGAATTCTTATATTGCAAGATTCCTGCATTACTAGATGCTTATTTTGCTGAATACTTGTATTGTGGAAATTCTATATTGCTGATTTCTTATATCACCTAATCCCTATATCGCAGGATTTCTATTTCGCCGAATCCTTATGTGACCGAATTCCTATATCGCTGAATTCTCATATCGCCGATTTCCTATATCACCGAATCTCTATGTGACCGAATCCCTATGTGACCGAATTCCTATATCGCCGATTTCTTATATCGCCGAATTCTTATATCACCGAATTCTTATAGCACCGAATTTCCTATATCGCCGAATTCTCATATCGCCGAATTCTCATATCGCCGATTTCCTATATCACCGAATCCCTATGTGACCGAATTCCTATATCGCCGATTTCTTATATCGCCGAATTCTTATATCACCGAATTCCTATAGCACCGAATTTCCTATATCGCCGAATTCTCATATCGCTGAATTTCCTATATCGCCGAATCCCTATATGACCGAATTCCTATATCGCCGATTTCCTATATCGCCGAATCCCTATGTGACCGAATTCCTATATCGCCGAATTCCTATATCACCGATTTCCTATATCGCCGATTCCTACAAGCACCGAATTCTCATATCGCCGAATCTCTATGTGACCGAATTCCTATAGCACCGAATTTCCTATATCGCCGAATTCTCATATCGCCGAATATCTCTATTACTATCTTTCTATATTGCCGAATCCGTACATTGTCAAATTTCCATGTCCCTGATCCGAATAATGACATCACTGTCATTAACACATTCAACGTTCCACGTGATTATTAAGTCGACAATTTACTTTAGTGCCTAACGCGGTAAACGAACGTTCACAATCGATACGGTGCGGTTGAATGGACGAAAGACGGCGAGTATCAGAAACGGAATATCAAACTAAGGTGACCGGAAGTGAGTCAGCATTGCGTCGTATATTACGCCGGCCGATCGTGACGTAACGGAACAGGGTAGATCGGAGGTAACGCTGCTATTAACCTTGATGGATCAAAATCCTCGTAAAGTCCACTAATATTCTCATGAAGAGTATGAACGCTAATTTCAACTTTGGAAACGACCCCCCTGATTGAACTGCGCCTCTTGATATTCTATGGTGAACAAAAACACGATTATAGAAACAGTGTCGTAAATAAAAGTGAAAGCAACGTTACCTTGCGCGCTTTTGCCGTGGTTGGTCACCGTTTCGAGTCACACACGTTGCTCGATCTGCAAGCAAAAAACAGAAATAGGTTCTTTGTTAGAAGGACTGTTATAATCCGTTTCTCTCAGATTCATACTTCGATTTCGAGCACTTTGTTGCAAAAGCGTTTCTTGTCGACCTGCAATCGCTGCATCCGAGGAAACGCTTTCACTGCACGCTGCGGTGCCCGAGATGTTAATAGCAATCGCAGAAGCATGAATCTTTCTTGTACGAACAAAACCACCGATCAACTTTTGTACGATACTGTGAAATTATTATCGTTCACACTTTCTACCGAACAAATTGTAATATTCCACGAAAGTCAAGTGTTACACATTTTTAATAAATATTTCTGGTAGTTTCTTTTTTACCGATTTCGAAATTTTTACGTTACAAGGAAGAATCGCGGTCGATGTAAATCAGTGCGATTAATCGCGCGATAAACAATCGCGTGTTGTTTAACATCGAATCGAGTTAATCGAAGGAAAAACAACGGAAGCGTAGAATTACGATGGCCGTGAACTAACGGACTCGGCCGCTATGCGTTATTACTGAAGTTCATGGGTCAAAGTTCGAACGCAAGCTTCGTATATGTCGGTCATGAATGTTTATATCGTGTGACCACGGAACAACTGACCCCGTTGGAAATCCGGCTTTTCAACAATGTTCTTCCCACCGTAACCCTGCATTTTCCCGGGCTTTTCCTCGTTCGCTCGCAAACAAAACGCTCGCAATTTATTTTACAGTTGCACGCTCGCTACGCAATTCGCAACCTATTTTACATTTCTTATCGGTTGTCGCAGAATAAAACGGAATTCTGTTTGATTTCGCTCTGCAAGCACGATCGATACTATCGATTAGCGCGTTCGCTAAATGCGTATTGTAAGACTTCTCGAAACGTCAATTGTTCGATATAAATCGATTTTATTGAGAAATAGTTTTATGATTCGTTACGGTTAAAATTTTCTACATTTTCTTTTTTAGTACAATTCTTGTTTAATACAAATTTATGCAAGTATAATATTAATGTATAATTTAATACAAATTTAATATTAATTTATAATTTAATACAAGTTTAATATTAATTTATAATTGAATACAAGTTTAATATTAATTTACGTTAAATTATAATTTAAGAATTTTTGTGGCATTGTTTATGTTTGTCTATTCTTTTCAACCCCTCCCTTCTTCATTAAATATTTAATAAAAATTTGCATCTTCTGAGGTTATAATTCAAGACTTACTTTTGCTATATAAACAATGTACAATCAATAAATGATTTTTTACATTTAAAGTTTATTTGATTTGCTTTTAACTGAAGTTCAATATTTCACAAAAAGTACGAAACGAACATGCGTTACAGCTTCAGAAATAAATATGCAAATTGCGAAAAAGTGAGGCAATCGAGCAGGATAATTGCCGTGAATTTAATGGCGTTTAATCGCGTCGCGTTTCCTCGATCGCGAGTCAAGCAACCCCGGTCGACCTGGTTCAATTTTTAACCGGCTGGTCCGCCGACGAGGGTAGATGAAAAAAGAGCGAATGCATCGGCGTGTGATCGCGTCCCGACGTCGATGCACGCGCCGCTTGCATCAGAAATAGCCGGTACGGTAATAAAAGTTCTCGGAAGACGCCGCGAACTCCTCCGTCACCAATTACGGAGTTGCACGGCTCGCAACGCCGAAATATTGCGAATAATTGTTGGGTCCGGATCGAGTTACGCGAAATCTCCATCTGACTCGTTACGGTGTCCGTGTCTTTCCGAGCGAACATCGAAGAGTTTCACAAGTCGTCGTTTTACTTGTTTCGTTGAAATTTTACAAGATGATGATTACAAGATAATTATTTAATTTTGCAACTGTCTAGAAGGTTACACAATTTGTCTCCGTTAATAAAAGATGAAGAGAAATTTGGTACAATTTGTAGGTGGATAAAGGGGATGTTGTTATAAAGAGCGAAATAATTTGGCAAACTTGCTGTGACATAAAGGGAAAATTGACGGATGATTTTCGACGCGAATTACTTGGAAACAACGTGAACAGTTTATGAATTTGATGTGCAATAAGCCCCTGGCACGTGTATCGGAAATCTCATTTTCCCCATGCGCGCCACCATTAAAACGAAGCTTTATTAAAACGTTATATCGATGGCGTTACAATTTTAAACAATGCACGAACGCGACGAGCGGAACGAGCATTTTCATGCTTTATTGGAAAATCGAACCGAGGCCTTCCACTTTTTCCCAGGGAAATTATCATTTTTACACGACACGAAAGTGACGGTCGTTTTCAACATCAAATCGAATTACCTCGTTATTATTTGTCGACGATATACGATACATTTAAACCCATCAAATTTTGCCTCGCCAAATTAATGTAACAATTCCTCTTAGTTCGGCGCATTTTTTTTTTTAATACAATTCAATCGCCTTTGATCATTAATCTGATCATCGATCGCAATCTGAGATATCGAATATTTAAAATTCGTTGAATTACTAGTTCTGCAATTTTATAACATTTCCATGTTCCCTACAGTTTCTCAAAAGTTTCCGATAGCCGTAAGTTGGGTTAATTTATCATACGTGACGCGTTAATAAATTAACGCATAAATTTCACGTCGACACCGTTACACGGTTCCCAACTCAGTGACGTTTTCAGAGGCCAGAATTTGAATACGAAAAGACAGAGAAAGCCATTCCAGGTACGATGACGTCTTCCATTGTTTCCATTGTCGCGGTGACTCGACACAATGATCGCAACAAAACGATCGAACAATGAACTCGAATCCGGCATGACTTCCAAGTGAAATTCCATCGACGAAGTCATGCTTAGTCTTCGAGGAGGAAATAAAAAAACAAGGGAAAAAGAAACGATCTGCACGATAATGCGTGATTCTTGTGGATCTGACCGTTTGCATCATCGACCACTCGACATAGTCATCTCGTTTCGTAACCGATGTTACTGAACCGACAGATTTATCGTACCGAGTACCTTATCGCGTTTGTATTTCTTTCGTTTCTCTTTTTCATTGATTTCTCTTGCGAGCTTCTTTTTATTCAGACAACTTCATCCGACTCGTTCAATGAAGAAAGCTTTCTTCGACTTCGTGCGTGCTTCTTTCCTGCGTGTGTTTTTCTTTTCATTGAAACGTTCGAATAAATTGTTAGACTTCACATGTTTCAATCACGATGGAAATTGACATATGAATTACGAGTTGACACAGTGGATTTGTTTATTTTAAAAGTTTACGTATTAACACCATTTTGCCCCAGTGCACTAATTTCAGTGTATTCATTGGCTTTCATAAAAAAAAGAACATATAGACATATGTTCCCATGTGTGTAGTACTATGCGTACAGTAATATGAAGAGATTTTTATTATAACATAAGATATTATTTTCTCAATAAAGTTTTGAATATCTGTACAAGCATTGCTTCTTTAAAAAAAAAATGGGTTAAACTTGTAAAAGAAGAAAATCACTTTGCAATAAAAAATAAATTGATTTCAAATGTGATTTCACAATGATTTCAATTTTGAAGTTTCAAAGGTGATTTCAGTTACGAGTGGTTTAAAGTATAAACAGAGTTACAGAGAGGCAGAGATAATGTTCTGAAGTTAAAAGAATAAATTCTCATAAGTGGAAATAAATCGATATCGCCATAACAGTAAGCAAAGTGTTATCTCAGATGTCTAAATATTTCTTATTTTAATTTGAAAGTCTGGAGTCAACACGAAGACGATCGAGGGCGTTTCTGAGCTTTCGAAACTCCGTCTCTGGATTCTGGAAAGTTCCGAGAATAGCGGGGACAATCGGTTCGTTCGAGATTTCCAACATCTTCGAGCACCCCTAATTTCGAATAATGGCCGACGCGATTCGAAAGTTTCGTCGCGTTCTCGAGCCGGAGACCGAGTTTCGGTCGCGTTTGAAAGACGCGATTTCATCGCCTGGGTGATTCTTTTTATTTAAAAAAAGAAAAAGGCAAATGGGAGTGGCGAATGTTCGTCGTGGGGGCGAGAAGAAACTAAGAGGGTAGTATTGATCGCTCACCGAAAACATTCGCTCTCGTCGACCGACTTTTTTTCTGCCACGAGGCTCGCTTCGAGGAAAAACGTAGAAACGTGTGTCGCGAGTTTTGCATGCATAGTTCGCGAAAAAAGGAGGAAAAACGCGGAATACGACCGGTCGTTATCCCCTTTTATCCCGTTAAACAGGCTAGCCGTGCTATCTGCTCGCTCGGAAATAACGGGCGTAATGAACGTAACGAGTTAACAATTACACGCGTCCAGAAAACGTTGAGATATCTTTCGCTTTTTGCTCGTCTCGCGACAACATCGTGTCTCGTGCGATTTCTCTTTTATCTATGTTCGCGAACCTTCGTGTCCGTCGGAATTTTTATTCCCCTCGTTCTGATAAGCACGGGACAATTAAGCGATCTTTAGCTCGTCCGGTTTCTTTCTTCTCGTTTCTCCTCGCGTTAATGCGTTCAGCTGCGGATGGCTAAAAATAATGAATGTAGATCCCAGACTGATCAGATAGTTTCATACAGTTCATAAATAATTTAAACCGGAGAATAAACACTTTTAACGTCTGTCATTCAAATAATCTATTACGTCACGCGACGTAATTATCTCTACACGACTTTCTCTCACAAAATTCCGTTCCAGGGAAAATAGCATACGACACCTTCACTCGCAGGTTCATGTTTCATTTACCAAACGTTAATTCGAACAGTTGTCAACTGTTGAATGTTCCAAACTATCGGCATCATCTAACGTTCTCATTATTATTTATTCAACATGTGTACACACATATGTGCACGGAACGTGTACAACTTTCATCGGGACATTAAAACTATCTCATTAAATTACTTTTCACTGTTATTCTCGCAGTGCATCGTTTCAACATTCGTCAACTGCGACAAAAATAAATGGCTCGTTTCGTCGAAAAAAATCTTTAAAACCCCAGGACCCGCGCGAACGTAAACACAGCCTATATATTCCAACACTATATTTTGTAACGGCAAAAATAAACGGTAGTTATTTAAAGCGTGAAACCCTAGTGACTCACCCCGTACCCGATAAACACATCAAACTCGAATTAAAGCTCTCAGCCCACGTTCGGGAAATACTTCTATGAACGACGTTCCGCAACACCGCCAACCCTCCGAGTCTACCCTTTATCAGTGAACTTTCGTACTACCCCAAATCCGCAGGAGCCTTCTCCACGGGTGGGTTCTCTCCTAATAAAAGAAATACGTGGAGATATCACGGGAAATATGGGGATGCATGGTGGTTGTTCAAACAGAAATTCTTCATCCCTTATTCGTCTTTACTCAAAAATAATGTGAAAATTATTTACAATGCGATACAATATTTCTGTCACAGAATGCCACAAAATAGTACAAGAATGCAGTCAATCATTTAAAAATTTTTGTTTAATTAAAATTGAAATTATAATCCATTGTCAATGGTACACTGAATGAAGGTGAATATAATATAAAAATTATAATAGCTATTTTTATTGGAATATTTAATAGGAAGGTTAAATTTTTCTTCCCTTTCTGTCGAAATATATTTGTTGAATAGAATAATCAATTCCTTGCGGTCTGGTCAATTACGCGATTCATTTCGATACAGAGAGTCTATTTAGGTAGGTAACAAATGATCAGAGGTGACTACATATAGACCCTCAGTGTACACACAATGTTTGACAAGTGGTGACTCTATAGTCGTTCTGGGTGCTCAAAGGGTTAAAGCAATCAACCCTATCGATAAACTCTGTCGTGTGGTTCTACGGACTTCCCAAATACCCCTTAGAATTAGTAAACAATGTTGCCTGTTCTTTCACCCCTTTCACAGGAAAAGTAAGAAGGTCAAATTTGAACGCTATCAACGCTGTATCTAACGCGTTAATATCCGAGAGACGGAATCGATAACGAAACAATCGTTTAATCTTCGTTTCGTATTTACACAGAAACCCGATAGGGGTGCTAAATTCTCCCAAGGACACGGCGATGACGTCGACGAAAAGAGGGTGGCGTTCTATTTTAACCAACGACCCTGGATGATCGATCGTCAGGAATCAACCAATTGTGACGACACAGAAATACATAATTCGTATAGGCTTTTCCGTCGTTCGTAAGTTCGAATCGCGCTCACGAGAACACGCGAGGTCGTTGAACCCGGGGCGTGACTGAGGGTAACTTTAACCACCCTGGTGAAGTTCTACTTCGCCCGCGATTGATCGACCACCTTTCGTCCTGCTTGCTTCCCTATCTCTAGAATTTATCTCCCGTTGGTGTCCCGTTCGAAATTTCGACCAGTCGTGCGTGGGGAGTTTCAAAGTTTCATTTCTTCAGCCGCGAAAATATTCTATGGAGAACGAACAATCATTTGTATTTTGTCATTTTGTACTTCTTTCGAATTGTCAAGGACCATTGTTCTTTTGCAGCAACGTCAATTATTACGAAAAAATATTTATGCCCATATTCATTGTACAATATTAAATATTTCTGCGACATATTTGAGAAAGGGAACAAATTAGATTGTTTACGTACATATCCAGGGACGCCTGTTTTCCCAGAGGAACAATTTTCCCCTGGATTTTCTGTAATATCACGGCGCCATTTATTTTTCCCGTAATTCATAATTTCTCGGCGAACACAGAACCGCGTTGAACAACCGAGTGCTTTCTTCCAACGTGGTCTTGTTAATCCACGGGTTCATTAATATTAATAGTCGAGCAAACGGGAAAATTTCAAGATACGTATTATTTCAGCTCGTTCTTTCACGGGTTTTCCTTCGTTCGAGCCACGAATTACGCGCGAACAAAAGAAATTTATTCTTTCCCAACCTTTTACTGTTCAACGTCCAGTTCGAGTTCAATTATTTCATCTAATCGTGAAGATACGGTGTTCGCGCCACGTCTATTATTTCTCTCGTTTGCTTTGATGGATATCAAGTTTTAATTGCACTCGTTTCTATGATTTTTTTCTTCTTTGATGTATTAATAATTAATTAGATTGATATTGTTGCTTTATTTTTATTACATTAACGATTAATTCATTTAATCAGGTTCACATGACTACCTCTTCTCCAATACATCAATAGTTAAATCACTTGATAGGTATCAGTGATTATTCTCTTCTTTTTTATATTAATAATTAATTGATTTGATCAGTTTCTATGATTCCTTTCTTCTGTGTGGTTCAATGATTAATTAGATCGACAGGTATCAGTTATCACTTTCCTTATATACCATTAATGATTAATTCATTTAATCAGTTTCTATGACTACCTCTGCTATAATTAAATGGCTTGATAGGTATCAATGATTAATCTCTTTCTTTTATATTAACGATTAATTGATATGATCAGTTTCCTTTCTTCTCTGTTATATCAATGACCTGTCCTATCAGGTGTCAACGATTACATTAATGATTGATCTGATTTTTACAGATTTCGTCTCTCTTCATTATATTAATTGACTCGATATCAACATACTTGTTTCGTATTAAGATTGTCTTCCTCCTGTATGAATAATTCGAGTAGGAACGATTAAAAGAAATTCGATAACCGTGCAAGAAAACGGGAGCGAACAGATGTTCGAAATTTCGTTCACGTCCGTGTTCTACCCCGTTGCGTCGCAGCTTAAGAACGCATCAAAGCAACCAGGCCAGCCTAAAAGCTGGTGTATCCCGATTCCTGACCACCCGTGAATTCTCCGGAAGCCTTTGGCGGGGGCAAGAACGCTTTCAAGCGTCTCGCACGAGCACGCGGAGCGACGCCGGGGCCCGGAAGGCGGCTTGCAACGTGGGCGGAAAAGCTCAGATCAATATCAAGCGCGAATTGGAACGTTACGCGGTGAAAATCGACCCGTGACCTAGTGTGGACCCGCCCGTAGGTACCAGCGCAGCCGGTGGCGCCATCCGAAACACCACACGTACACATCCGCACACACACGCACGCAGACACCGAAGGAAAAGCTCCGTGCGTATTAACGTCAGAATTTTCGTCGTCCCAACGCCAGCGTAATCCGCCGCGCTTCAAGGCGTCTTAATTTCGTCGACGACCTTCTACGAGCACCGTTCCCCTCCTCTGAACGCTCAGCAATTTACTAAATTTTCAGCCGGAGTTCCTGGCACGCTTTTAATTCCCATCGAGGGAATCCCATTTGTTTCGCGTAATCTTCCCTATTCTGTGCCGGCCCCCTCGAACACCGTCGATGCCAGAAACGTCTTCGAGAAATATTTTACGGGGATTTCGAGCGCGACGGAAGCACCGGAAACCGTCTTCGCGCAGCGAGACCGTAAGTGGAACGACTGGATGATTGGTCAGGCGGCAACCTCCGAGCGAATTTGTGAGAGTTAGGACGTTTTTACAAGGTTTGCGCGGAATAATTTCGAGAGGTTAATTGATTCTAGAATTTAATATCACGGAGAGATTCAAGTTCATTGGATTTTGAGAAGTAAATTGTGTTGCTTGATTAATTCTGTTGCGAAGGTCTTGTAATTTACGGAATATTTTGAAGTCCACTTATTCGAATGAAATTCTTTGACTGAGTACCTGCTTGCAGCGTATTATCTTCTAGACCTTTTATTCGAACTTCTGTTAATGAAAGAAAAGATGATTAGTCGGAGAATCAGTGAGCTTCAACATTCCATCTTCTTCAAGATGGAAATTGTATCTTTTTGTACAGACGGTAATTTGTGATTTAAATTTGGGAAGCGTTAAGAAAAAATAGTACATGGATGATTAGTGGGTTACGGCAATGCAACAGTTATCAACTGATTGAAGAAAATTAGAAAGCGTTTTTGCTTCCTCATTTTGTTATTCAATCGAGTGGCGTTTTAAATACCGCGTTGCGCGATGACTTTTATTTTCTCACGACATCTGATGGATGTGGAAAGGCGAGTCATTTGTGTTATCGTAGTGCAAACAGACACTAACGAGTATTTTATATTTTGTCTGAATTAAGTTGACAAAACTGCTTGACAAGAGTAGAATTCTTCAAACAATTATGTAAATTATATCGTCTACCTTCTAAATAATTATTCAAATCCTTCTAAACAAAATTAAAAAACAAGGATTTCGTTAATACAGAAACTGAACTATTAATAAGTATAACTTTTAGAATGTTTTCGTCGTCACAAAATTTCTCGGTCGAAGGTGTTTATCATTTTTCCAACAGCAAGTTTTTAAAGGTCTCCATTTCATAAATCAAAAGTTGACGTAAACAAAATTTCGTTCAAAATAAAATGTAAACTACTAGCAATATTTTTCTTCGCTTCGATGAATTTCATCGTCCGATACTGACCTCCTTCCCGTCGACCCAAAGAGGAAGGTTCATCCACGAACCTCGTAGACGAATGGGACGTGTGCTACAGCCACTTATTTACACGAGGAAAGTTCCGAGCATACGTCACGGCAACATATGTGCTACAGGGAAGCCACGGTGGATTACTATTAGAGTAGACCTAACATTAATTCCCGGCGTGGTAGATTAAGAGAACACTAGCTAGGTTTCCTCTCACTGGCTCTTCCGGTAACAGCCAGGATTATTTCATGTTTTCGCTTACATTTTTCGTTTTACGATTTCATTTATTTCATCAGTCACTTGATATTTTCTGGCACTGCACGAAATAGTTGCAATACATTTTTTATATATTTTTCAGAATTTAAAATATTTTAGTACGTACGGTTTTTGGTTAATATGATCATGATGGTCATATGTGACAATTCAAGTAAATTAATCATTTACAGGAAAAGCAAATAAAAGGTGGTTTTTAAGATTCTTAATATTGATGCAATCTAGCAGAGTAAAAGATAAAATTGAACGATTCAAAATCCTTTCATGTTACATTTTATCAGTGAAAAAGTAGGTATATGATTTTGGTTAACATGATCATGATGGTCATATGTGACAATTCAAGTAAATTAATTATTTATGGTAAAAGTAGAAAGGTGCTTTTGAGGGTTCTTAATGTTGAGAAAATCTAATAGAATCAAAGTTAAAATTAAACGACTCAAAATCCTTGTTTTCATGTCAGACTTTATCAGTGAGAAAGTAGATATATGACCATGATGGTCATATGTGACAATTCAAGTAAATTAATTATTTACAGGAAAAGCAAATGAAAGGTGGTTTTTTAAGATTCTTAATATTGAGGCAATCTAGCAGATTAAAAGATAAAATTAAACAATTCAAAATCCTTTCACGTTACATTTTATCAGTGAAAAAGTAGGTATATGATTTTGGTTAACATGATCATGATGGTCATATGTGACAATTCAAGTAAATTAATTATTTACAGGAGAAGCAAATGAAAGGTGGTTTTCTAAGATTCTTAATATTGAGGCAATCTAGCAGAGTAAAAGATAAAATTGAACGATTAAAAATCCTTGTTTTCCTGTCATGTGTGACATATGTGACTGACGCTGCAAGTTGGGTTACATTAATGTATGATAATGTTAATCACTGGGTTGACATTTTACTTATTCACAGCGAGATTATAGTTAATTAGAGACGTGTCATTGTTAAAAGAGCCTAGTTAATAACATGTACAAAAACATGTATACCAATAACACATTTCCTCTATTGTCTCATGTAACGCAAAACCTCATTCTTCTAGGAGAACATTTTGAACAAAAACTAGACACCTCCACTTTCAAAATGGAAAAGAGAACTATTAACATTTCTACAACTGCCCAAATATCTCAGAGCAAAATGACTGAATAAGTTTACAGAACGAATACACAGTATTATAGTTAGACAACACCAAGTTCGCAGCGTACACCTGCACATTTCAATTCATAAATGCTCTTCTTCAGAAGAAATAAAAACTATACAAAAACAATATCGAAAGAAGCTCGAACGAGAGCAAACGTGTGTTCCATTTTACTTTTTGTCCCCCGAGTATCGATAACTCCGTTGAACCTTTATTGGTAAACCCTTGACCGACTTCGACTTCGATGCTCAAAAAGGTCACATCGGCCGCGCGAAACAAAGTGACTCGACCCATTCGATTTTCTTGCCGCATGGACGACGCGAAAATAAGAATCGCTCTTTGTTGCCGCGGGAGAAAAAAACCGATGAAAATTTCAGTCTCGTTTTCCGGATTCCATTGTGCCACTGAAACTCGCTGCCTGTAACGTTATTATAGCTTGGTCAAGGTTTTCGTGCTCTATTGTCGACCTTATTGTATTTCTAATGAACGTTACTGCCATGGTTTCGCGTAGTCGCTCGTGACGCGATGTAATTGTGGGAGAACAAGAAGCGTTTGACGAAACGTTCCTACGCTCGTTTCAATATCATTTTGTTAATGGAAGAACTTTGTTAATTATTCGACTATGTTCTACGAAATTTGTTCAGCGGATCTTCCACGTGTTCGTATATTCAGAACTTCTATTACAATAATTATGAGATGCAAACAAATAGCTTGGACCTTAAAACCCATTTGCAACGTCCACGTTTCAGAACTATTATATTTCAGAACTATTTTTCAGTTAAGGAACGAAATTTCTCGGTTACCTAAGCATGCGTAAGGCATCCAAAGTTGTAATTAACATAACAGTTAGCTTCTAATGAAACATTTGATATTCTGCTTGTTAAAAGTTTTAGCCTCTATGACTGTACTCAGAGGTTGACGTTGGCAAACTCAATTCGCAACCATGTAATAATGTTTGAACACTAGAACACATGAGTTTTCTGACGCAAATGAAGTAATTATCCTGCTATCGGATACACGAACGCTTTTATCTTTACATACTTAAATGATAAGGTAAAGAGTCTCGTTCCACGACGCGTGTTCATGCTAGCAATTTGATCTGTTAATGGATTAGATAAACGGTCAAATTGACGTTTCATGTTGTGGAAAAATGTATCAACGTATCGACTTTATGATTAAGACGTTTAGTCTTTTTGCTTGGAAGCACGATAATACAAATTATTATTGGAGATAATAAATTCTTTATTATTCTAAACTGTTATCTCAATGATGTCCATGATGTATCCTACTATTTTTACTCTTCAATTTAACAGAATTAAAATAACAAACTATTTCAAGCACGTTGGTAAAATTTTAATAGTCTTCTGTCATTTCAATTTCTGTCTTCATTTTACAAAATTATAAAACAACTGCAACTTCAAATTTTCATTTTAAATGGTTATTAAGATCTCGAGGATATCCAGAAGAGCGTTCCGCGAATTAAGATCAGAATGGTTCACAGTTGTAATGAATTTCCAAGGGAACATCTTCGAAAATTCGCCAGGTTCAAAGCACAGAGTTTCCCAAGCAGAAATTTCAAGTTGTTCCGTCGATTCCAGTTCCGTGGATTCGTGCTTTTAAACGCGATTCACGAATTCGTCCATGCTGCAGACACGTCGCGTTTCGAGAAAGCTGCTTCCGATGCAGCGAAAGGGGCGTACACTTCCCCGAAGATTTACTTCCGACGGCAAAGTATACGCATTACCTGGCAGAATTTATTGCTACCAAGTATACGTGTGTAGCTGCATCGAAATAATAGCGGATTCCCCGAGCGTGTACGCGTACTGAGCGCACACATCGAGGCCGTACTAATTCCTCGTATAAATAAAGGACTTATCTCTGGCCTGCACTCGTTCTCCAGACGTTATGATATACTAACCTCATTAGCATGAGGCACGGTGGAAAAGTATGGCTTCAATAACCGCGGAGGAATCGGTGACGGTTCGACCGACACTCGCGATCTGTGGCCATTTCTTTGGAGGTTATGTTTGCGCATCGTAGGCAAATGCAGGTAACTTGCTTTGGAAGTAATTTTTGTTCTCTTCAATTTTTTCATTTTTATTGTTATAACATTTTTTTGTCTCGTTTCAGTATGTTGAAATGTTAGAACTGTTAAATTTACATGCTTGAAAATTATATGAGTATGCATGTTTCTTAAATTTCTTTACCTTTGAATTTTTATATTTTTGCAAGCTTTAAATGTTTTAGCTATTTGTCTTATAATCTTATAATTTTTTAATGTACACACAAAATTGTATAAAATATTTTATGCATCTATATGTTCTTTCTTAAATTTCTTTACTCTTGAATTTTTATATTTTTGCAAGCTTTAAATGTTTTAGCTATTTGTCTTATAATTTTATAATTTTTTAATGTACTCACAAAATTGTATAAAATATTTTATACATCTCTATGTTCTTTCTTAAATTTCTTTACCCTTGAATTTTTATATTTTTGCAAGCTTTAAATGTTTTAGCTATTTGTCTTATAATCTTATAATTTTTTAATGTACACACAAAATTGTATAAAATATTTTATGCATCTCTATGTTCTTTCTTAAATTTCTTTACCCTTGAATTTTTATATTTTTGCAAGCTTTAAATGTTTTAGCTATTTCTCTTATAATCTTATAATTTTTTAATGTACACACAAAATTGTATAAAATATTTTATGCAGCTGTGTATGTTCTTTCTTAAATTTCTTTACCTTTGAATTTTTATATTTTTGCAAGCTGTAAATGTTTTAGCTATTTGTTTTATAATCTTATCATTTTTTAAGACACATACAAAATTTTATAAAATATTATGTATCTATATGTTCTTTTTTAAATTTCTTTACCTTTGAATTTTTATATTTCTACAAGTTTTAAATGTTTTAGCTATTTCTCTTATAATCTTATAATTTTTTATTGTACACGCAAAATTGTATAAAATATTTTATGCATTTATGTATGTTCTTCCTTAAATTTCTTTATTTTTGTATTTTTATATCTCTGCAGTTTTTAACTGTCTCACTTCTCCATCTTGAAATATCAAAATGATTAAATTTGCACACTTGAAAATTATATTTAATATTTTGTCTGTATATCTTCTTTTTTAAACGTCTTTATTTCTGTATGTAAATACATGAAACATTTAAAGTCCCATTATAAGCATCCTCTTTCTTTCAAATACTCCAAGTATGCTCTTTTCCTCGATATTCCTCTAATTAAGCCCCGCAATTACATAAGCAAGCATTGCGTAATTAAAGAAGGCTTCAATTAATACAGCGATATAATTGCTTATCTAACTCGAAACCTAACCCGAGTGTTTGCACCTAATCCTAATTTACTTGAACAGGGAAACGACTAAATATAATGCGAGGATTTCGAATCGTCAAAGAGGAGACGTTAAATTACGAGAAGAGGCGTTCGCGAGTTTCCAAGCACGAAATCGGCGTCGTGGATGTTTCATGCACGGTGTGTGCCGACATACACGCGTATCGGGCCATAAATTCGGGCGGATATCGAGTGAGCTCTAAGCGAGCTTCGAAAATTATGACTTGCCGGAAAATGCGATAGATGATGCCGAAACGAAAACGAAGCGCCACGGACCGAGCATCGACCAATCGCCGAGGTTCTTGTGTAACTCGTGCAGCCACTGATTGGAACGGGCGTGGGAGTATCGAATCGATTAGAACGCCGATCGATTGTCGCACAGAGCTCTCTCGCCTCGTCCCGGAAACCCTTCGCTATTGCTCCACTTTCGATGCTGCCCGTGATTCCTTCGCCTCCCTACTTTACTCTTCATCCTCTTATTTTTCGCTTCTTTCTGCATTTTTTATTCAACCATTCTTTTACACGCGATTCTTCAAAATCACAATTCTTCGGAGGCATTTTTTATGTTTGACGAATGACAGCTTTTTCAGCTGAAAAATTTGCTGCTATTTTTCTATTATTAATTGGTACGTTCCACTTATATTACACGTGGTAGTTTGGTTTACTACCAAATTGTGTTAAACCGAGAGTGACCTGTCGAGGACGCCAGTGAAATCTGACGTTTATGGTCAGACACGCTATAAAGCAGATTATTAAGGTTACTTGATCTTCCAGTTCCATCTAACCTGTTATAATATCATTGTCCCCATAAAAGCCTTCAAAGACTCCCGTTTACTTTTTCTATAAATAATTAATTTAATGTATTCAATTAAACTGGTTCAAATTTTATCTTTTAAGACTTGAGAAAAATTATCGACATGTTCGTGTATCATTTGTTTAACTAATTTTATTTTTGAGACTGTTTCATTTTGCCTCTTCTAAAAACTTTTATGAATAATAGTTAAATGATACGATGTTATTTTTAATATTTTTTTGTGATTCTCATTTAAAGGGCGACCACCCTCAAACTTCATTTATGTAACGCTACTTCTAATTTTCTTGTTAAATATTATTTAAAGGGTTGTTAGAAAGATGCAGTCCTAAAGATTCTGTTATATTTCTCACCCTTAATGGCTGCTTTGAAAATGATACTTTTTCCTTGAGACTTGTTCAAACAGTAATTATATTCATAGAATGTTTTCTTTGTCTTTGTAAAATTCATTCAAAGAACTCATAAACCCTCATATTTATAAAGCGCCCTTTAATTTTCTTAATAGACGTCACACGATGTGCTCAAGAAATCCAATCTATTTTATAAAGCAAAGCACAGTTTCAAAGACTTTTAACCGATTATCGAAACGTGACTAATATTTCAAAATGGCCGATCAAGGGGTAGAATTATAAAATTGCAGAAAATTGTTCCACAAGCAGAAAAAAATGTATGAGAAAGTTAACAGTAATTACAGCAGAGGGAATGCAAGTAAAATTTCATTTTCTTCTTGCTTAATTAAGAGACTTCCATACGATTATTTTACCCCATGAATTCGTAATGGTTCCTCGGTGTTCACCCAACGATTCCTCTCTCGGCTCGAACACGCACCGATGGATCGAAAACACCTCATTTTCCTATAATTGCACGGCAAACATTGCTTAATTACCTCCTCGACTAGCTTTTAAAACGTAGTTACATAATGCAAAGGTTCCGGCTGTCGGTGCCGTTGCCGGTTCAACCATCAACAGCGAATCCCGTATTCTCGAGGAGAGAGAGAGCAGAATATTGGTCAAAGAAAGTAATTTGCAAATGATCTCTATATTCTAGATTCATTTTCCTTTACTGTTACTCTGATTAATTTATTTTAAATTTACAGGATTTTATTATTTATTATTATTACATTTATTTATTATTATTATTACATTTATTATTATTTCATTATTTCAGTGTGGATTTAATTATTTCACTGTTTGCTTAAGGTTCCGTAATTTTTCCGAAAGAAGACGTAAATGACTTGCTCAAGCAAGTGAAGGAATATCCCCAAAAACTAATTTTAAAGCACAAGTTAATGAATGCTATTAGCAGTCGATAATTGTCGAACGTTAAGTGCAGCAGAAATTTATAACAGAGAAAAACGCTAATTATTAATTCGTTCAAGGATAAGAGCTCGAGGTTTTCTGACGAAGCAGATAATTTTATGTCGTCCTTACATTTAACACAGAAAATCTTTCAATTTGCGCGTTGAATTCGATAAAAGCGGTTGTGCAATGTTGTGCCGATAATTGCTACAAATTATAGCCGCATTACCGTACCATTAATGTGAAAATTTTATTCTACAATTCTTTGGGAACTATTGCACATTGTAAATAAATGAAAAAATGTATCAATATTTTCAAACGTAACATCTTGATGAATATGTGAGTCATAAATAAACGAGTGTATACACGTGATTAATATCTTCATTGAATATAATGTGAGTCGCAAACAAATAAACAAGTGTAAGAATATGGTTAAACGTAATATCTTGATTGAATATATTGTGAGCCATAAATAAATAAAAATAATATATAAACGTGTTCAAACGTAATATCTCGATTGAATATAATGTGAGTCACAAACAAATAAACAAGTGTATAAACATGATCAAACGTAATATCTTCATTGAATGCAATGTGAGTCACAAATAAATAAACAAGTGTATAAACATGATCAAACGTAATATCTTGATTGAATATATTGTGAGTCATAAATAAATTAAAATAATGTATAAACATGTTCAAACGTAATATCTCGATTGAACATAATGTGAGTCACAAACAAATAAAAATAATATATAAACACGTTCAAACGTAATATCTTGATTGAACATAATATGAATCATAAATAAATAACAAAATATATAAATGTGTTTAAACGTAATATCTCGATTGAACATGTGATTCATAAATAAATAAGAAAATGTATGAACATGATGAAACTTAATATTTCAATTGAACACGTGATTCATAAATAAATAAGAAAATGTATAAACATGATGAAACTTAATATCTCCATTGAACATGTGATTCATAAATAAATAAAAAAATGTATAAACATGATCAAACATAATATCTCGATTGAACATGTGATTCATAAATAAATAAATAAATGTACAAATATGTAGAAACGTAATATCTCATTTAAACACGTGAGTCATAAATAAATAAATAAATGTACAAATATGTAGAAACGTAATATCTCAATTGAACATGTGAATATTAAATAAATAAATGTATAAATATATAGAAACGTAATATGTCGATAGAATATAACGAGGCCCAGATCGCAATATCACCATGAAAAATCACTCTGCGGGGAACCATAACGGTATCCAAAGGGTTAAAGCGAACAAATCGGTGTTTCGCGGTTTCGTCGCGAGACCAACCCCCTAAACGAACGCGTAACCGTTTGCCAACCCTAATTTACAAACGAGCGAAACGAAGGGTAATGCACCCGTGCAGTTTGGCCCCGTTAATATCCCGGTAATGGACACCGGAACGGGCAACCTTGAACAGATAAATTCCGCGATAAGGCCGATAATTAACGCCGCTAATGGCCGTTATTATCCGACAGGCATAAGGGAAAAACGTTCCAGAAACGTGTGCAAATTTCAGTCGTAACGTGTTAATCGTGCAACTCGTTTGTCTCCTATTCAGCGTCTAAACTCTGCGATTTACGTAATCGGATCTTCTGTGAAGAATCGAGAAAATTATTTATCCTTATTAATCGCACGTCGGAAACTGATATTCGAGAGAACTTGATGAATCGGTAGGCGGATGAGTTTTATGGATGTGGAGAAATTGATGTGTGACATTGCAATTATTGTGGGTTATTATAGTAGTTTAGTGATTATGATACTGGGGGCGCGGTAGCTCTCCCTGGAGAAAATGGCGGTCAGTATCATTATGGTACTTTGGCAAATGGGGCATGTTTAAACTGACTAATGTTAATTGTTACTGTAATTTACAGAATTAGTGATTCTTTGGAGACCTTCAAATTTACTGGGTTGTAAACTTAGGTTCAGAGGTAATTTATAGAGCTTCACGTATTCTTAAATTTGGAGATCTTCAAGTTTACAGGGTTTTAAAATCATAAACTTAGGTTCAGAAATAATTTACGAAGCTTCAAAGTCACGTATACTTAAAAGAGATCTTCAAATTTACAAAGCTCCAAGATCACAGATCCTCAAATTTAGAAATCTTCAAATCCACAAAGTTTCAAAACTTACAATCTGAAATTTAGAAATTTTCAAGCTCTGAAAGTTTTTAAATTCCAAATTCTCAAATCTAGAAGTCGATCAATTTCCAAACAGTCAAAGTCCCAAAATCAGAAATCCTCAAATCTAGAAATCGTCAAATCCACAAAGTTTCAAAACTTCAAAACTTACAATCTCAAATTTAGAAATTTCCAAGCTCTGAAAGTTTTTAAATTCCAAATTCTCAAATCTAGAAGTCGATCAATTTCCAAACAGTCAAAGTCCCAAAATCAGAAATCCTCAAATCTAGAAATCGTCAAATCCACAAAGTTTCAAAACTTCAAAACTTACAATCTCAAATTTAGAAATTTCCAAGCTCTGAAAGTTTTTAAATTCCAAATTCTCAAATCTAGAAGTCGATCAATTTCCAAACAAAGTCCCAAAATCACAAATTCTCAAATTTAGAAATCGTCAAATTTCCAATCTCGCAAATTTCCTTTCGAAAGTCAATTTCCAAACTTTAATGAAACGAGTCACACCAATTAAAAAATCTGAAATAAAATCATGAACAATTTTTTCCTCGATCGAAAGTAATTAATTTGAAGCTCGAAACGATATTGTCCGTAATTAAACGGTTTTCCGAGACAATCACGAGCAATATAAAACGTCAGTTAATTAGCAGTGTGAAACGGTTTTTAAGTAACTTTCTCGATCACGATTCGTAATTATCGATACAAGCAGCGCGTTATTGGACGATTCAGTTTACTTAGGGAGGTGGATTACGAACAACGCAGTAACAGCCGTGTATCTGATATTATATAATGCAACTTGCCGTCGTAACAGCGTTAAAGGTGTCTATTACTTCTCGATGTGTGTCATCCTGATTCGAGCACTGATGCATCCGTGTCTTCTTTGTTCGCGGAGAAATTCGTGACATTCGAACGTCAGTGATATTTGAATCGAATGTTTACGATGACATTTTTATACAAAATCGAAGATTCACTGACGTGTGCTTTTCAATTCTAAAATTGATAGACTGCGAATGTTTGTGCAAGGAAGAAATATGCGAAAGCAAGTCATGTGTATGTAATTACACGACGAATTTCTCAAAGAGCTAATTTCTGAAGTAAAGTCTGAAGATTAAGGAAAAGGAAACACTTATTTTATTTAAAGATCCTGTGAGTAAAATTGAAAAGTTTGCAGTGATAGATAAAATTCTTGCAGTAGCTAGTTTCTACATAAAACTAGTTAATACACAGTTAATGAAGTATGAAAGAAAATCGATGATTTTAATTAAAGCACCGTAATAAAATTTTAAACGAATTCGATATTCCGTATTTCCCGATGTAGTTTTTCGAAGGCAGTGAATCTCGAATATTCAATTTCACTCCTATAATGTATCCAACATGTTTGCGACACGTATCGAGCTACCTCGTATAAACGTAAATCGATCCTTTATCGTGCTTGTTACCCGAGGAACATGCACTTTACAAGAAAACAGATATACCCTTTTCAAATCGAACACACTCTTCGCGCTATCTCTTCTACCTTTCATCTGTTCGAAAATATTCTCCCTGCGAGATGACTGATTTCCAGTTGCTATACACAGGTTCTTTCAGAACGAATACTTCAATCAAGATGAATTGATTTTCATGACAGGGATTTATGTAAATGACGGTGTCACTTGTACAATATTCTCGTGTTAACAAGTTGTAATAAGGATAGTAAATATTGAAAGACTGATTGACATATGCAGCCATTTTCTAATCTTCTTTTATAGGGAAAATATGACAGATATTTTGACAAGACAAAATATAAAATGTGAAGTGTGAATCAGTTATTTCGTTATTTGTTACTTTTAGTACCACCAATAATCTAACCTAACCTTGTGCCTTATCGAGTACTTTAGTACCACCAACCTAACCTAACTTTGTACCTTACCGTGTACCTTAGTATCACCAACCTAACCTTGTACCTTATTGAGTTAGTTCTTAGTACCACCAACCTAACCTTCTATCTGACCTGGAACCTTAGTACCATTAACCTAACCTAACACTTTGACAGTTATATCACACATGACACTTGAATTTATAAATTTGTTCATATCACTCATTAAAAATACTCGAACTACTCAGAGCAGTAGAAAATGAATACAACAAGATGTTATAAAAATTCATAAGACTCGATAAGATTTGCTAAAAATGAAAATACCCAATGTTCAATTGTCTCAATCTGATCAATGTCAAGCGTAATCAATGTTACTTTGTTCAGCTTTTTCATAATGTTAATATTATATTTCGTTTATAATTTTCTCTTTGAAGTTTTGCATATCTGAATTTGATGAGTGTTTTGAACATCTATGCACGTATCTCCATCGTTCAGAAATTTCATATTCCGATTCGGGGATCGAATGCATCCCCGTCGCGTTTCAAGCTTCGTGTCACGGATCGTGCGATGATTTACACGCTTCATTAAATCGGAACGTCAAAACGATCCGGCGTAGGCCGCACGCGAGTAACCGTGCACGACGCGAAAGCGTCGAGCCATAAATCCGCGAGAATGGAATAATTGACGGCTGGTAGGGAAACGATTACGAATCGAATGCATTGGCGTAACTAGGTATGGACCGGGGTCGATCTCATCCTTCTTAGAATACGGATTCACCCTTACTAAGGAACGTTTGCTTGAGAAACGCTGGATCTGCTATAATTTGTGTACATATACCAAAGACATATGGTAGGGATTTTCAAAGTTTTAGATCATCAAGGTTATATATTTTTAAATTTTTTAATTCTTGATTTTCAATTTTTCAGATTCTCAAATTCTTGATTTATCAAATTCTCAAATTTAGGTTTCTATACCAACAAACTCTTGAGGTCCAAATTTTTGTGCTCCTAAATTATCAAGTATTCAAATGATCATATCTCCAAATCCTCAAAGTCTTTAATTTTAAGATCATCACATTTTCAAGTTTACAAATCCCTGAATTCTCAAGTCCCCAAATTCCTAAATCTGTAAATTTCCAAATCCCTAAATTTTCATATTCTCAAATTCCCAAATCTCCAAAGCCTCAAGTTTTGAAATTTTCAAATTTCCAAATCCCTAAATCCCTAAATCCCTAAATTCTTAAATCCTTAAATCCTTAAATCACCAAATCCCCAAATCTTCAAATTCCTAAATTCTCAAATCCTTAAATCCCCAAATCCCCAAATCCCCAAATTCCTAAATTCTGATATCTCTAAATCCTCAAATCCCCAAATCCCCAAATCCCTAAATCCCTAAATTTCTATATCCCCAAATTTCTAAATTCTCAAATCCCTAAATCCCCAAATCCCCAAATCCCCAAATCCCCAAATTCCCAAATCCCCAAATCCCCAAATCCCCAAATCCCCAAATTCCTAAATTCTCAAATCCCTAAGTCCCCAAATTCCCAAATCCCCAAATCCCCAAATCCCCAAATCCCCAAATCCCCAAATCCCTGAATCCCTAAATTTCCATATCCCCAAATTCCCAAATCCTCAAATTCCCCAAATTCCCCAAATTCCCCAAATTCCAAAATCCTAAAATCCCAAAATCCCAAATTCCCTAACTTTGAATTTACGCCAATGAGAAAATCCCACTTCAGTTTCTCCGCACCAGCTAACGATAGTATTCGGCCAACAAACACTGGTGATTTTGCAAACATAATTGGCGGATGCTTAAATGGCCGGCCAGATCGCATCTTACGCGTAAACAATGATCGACTTTCCTTTTCGTTTCGCAACAAGAAGAAGATGGTTCGTTTGGGCTATCTATCGATCTTAAAAATGAATATCGGTTCGCGTGGATTCCGCGGTCCTATCGTTTGCGAAATCGTCGCCGAGCAGCTGCCATCGTGATATATTTAAGCGCAGACCGTTTCTATTGGTAAACTAACCGGAATCTGGGCCAGTTACAACACCTGTCGAGCCCACGATGACTCGTTCTTAGCGTCGAATGCCAAATTTTCTTCGCGTTATTTAACTTTGACGATGGGCGCCAATAAATGTATCGTTCGCTTCTCTGACAAATATACCTCGTGATATTTAATTACAAGTTCTTTCCTCGTACGATGAACTTTATACTCTTTCTATTCGATTAAATATATTCAAGGATGATGGAGGTTTTACTATTCATGAACTACTAAATATAGAAATTTAGAAATCTAAATTAAGATTTCAAATCTCCTACGCAAATTAAGGAATGTAAATCTAAAGTTCTTCAGAGTAGAAATCTCTGATTTATCCTTGGGAATCTAAGAAGTATTGGAACCCATAAGAACCCATGCAAAATTAGCAGAGAAGTTACAGAAGTTTAGAAAATTCGAAGTCTGAGAGAAAGTCGAGGAACCCTAAATCCCAAAGAGCCAAAAAGAATTCAGAGATTATCAAGGATATTTTTAGAAGTAATAATAGAAACGTTATCCACGTCATGAAGTCTTTGGAAGGTGTACGAGGCCATGCATTAAGGGTGCATGCACAACAATCGTGCAACGCGATACACATGTACGTACCCTTTTATCAATAGCGTTATACGGCGCACGTTGATTTAAAGCCCGCACGGTTATGCAAGCCAGAAGAATGGTTTGCTCGCGAACAATATAACCCGTACACGATACAAATTACAGCTGTCAACGTAGCGAAGCACAAATGACCCGATCTTCGCGCCTACTCCATCGTAAGTCAATATTTACGAGCTGCTTAACGCGAAAAGGTAAACTGCGCGCAATACGGAAAATTTCGATCGATTTTCATCGAAATGTCGGCAATTACGCGATTGTCCAAATCGTAGACTTCGTTCAGAATGTAGCGATAAAGAGAATATTTTCGTTTAAATTCTAAGGGTTCCTTCATTCAATGATGGTTTATTACGTGTAACTTCTATGATATGAAAAGCTGATTGTGTTAATTATAGCTCGAAATTGGGACACTGTTGTTCAGATCGACATTGTAAACAAAGGATGATTTGTTCCGAATGCGTGGACCATTACGTGAATTTCCATTCATTGCTATCTTAACTATCGCATAAATTTAGTAATAAAGTCCGAAACGACACGAGGGGGATATAATTTGAGCCACGTTTGGAAGACTTATCAGAAGTGCCCTCATGGTTCACGATGCAACCTGCGTTATCGCAAAGCGCCTTATCGTGAATGTTTCAGGTATCTTAAACCACCTGGGACTGTATCTCTTCAATTCAGTATCATTCAATTTCATCTGGAGTATTTTCTTTAAATTTACAGAAGAGAAAACATCATAGAATCTGACCCATGCACAATGCATCAGAGAGCACAAGTCTATCAAAATATAAAAATGTGATGTATTCAGCTAATTTTATTTGGTATTACTCCTTCGAATTTTTTTAAAACTAATCTGCTACAAATTGTTTCTACAATTCATTAGAAATCGTATCAGCAACCCACTGGAAATTGTTTCTAAAATCCTTCAGGATTTGAATCATGCAGACTTGTATGAAGTGTAAATAATTATTGAAGAACGAATTCAAATGTGTGCACTAAATTTGGAAATAGAAAGCAGGAAGTACATTAAACATAAAATAATCTAACAAGGTAACACTGCAACCTAAATGTGCATCTCTACACGTGACGAAAGTGTCAAAAGAGCTCAGAAGTAGATGGGCAACAAAATTCCTCAGCTTTCAAAATAGCTCGAAGTCTAGCAAATCCCGAATCGAACAGAGCATACCTTGATCGAAATTTCGAACGTATTCAAGTTCAATAAATAACTTGTTGGAAGATAAATTTGAGCGTAGCAAATTCAGTTGCCGATCTAACACGGTTTAATTTTAGTACCTAACGCGATTTTGAACAGCCATAATGCTCTAAGATTGTCAGAACTTCAGTTCTTGTATCACAAACCGTAGAACGGAACCATGTGACCCACAAGAAACTCCCTCGTTATCTAATAGTCCAATTACCGTGTCACTGTGTACTCATTGAAAAATCCTCGATTATCCACGATGCGATGTGCAGCCCTCAACAGTCCCTTCCGGTTTCACTCGGAGCACCCCGAGCGCTTACGCAACGAGCCTACGTAACCGCCGCGTGTTCGGAGAGGCACATTCACTCCCCGTGTATGAACGAGCAACGTCAACAACAACAACAACAACAACAACAACAACAGTAGAATCGAGTTATCCGAGAGAGGCACATTCCTGTTCACTCGCGACCGAGTCGTAACGGGTGGTCGCGAAATCGCCTAGCCCTACCTGTCTGCGCCTATCGTCCCTAAATCGACCAAGCACGGAACAACACACGTATGTACACATATACGGGCACGTATAGAGCGTGAGGAGAGCGTGCACGTGTCGCGTTCGGGCATACACACCTGCACGTGTTACTCCTCGATGACGTCCAGACGAAACGCACGAGCGTGCACCTGCTCTCGCACCGCGTTGTATCTCGTCCCGTATTCCTGTTCACTTTGGCCCGCGATCGCGCCCGTGCCCGTCCTCGCACTCCTCGAGCACCCGTCTCTCTTCTTTCGCGCGTGTGGCGTGCACCGTGCGCTAACGGGCTTTCCGTATACGTTCTTGGCTCACCGACGCGTGCACGTACGACTTTGTGCCTCGCGTGCGTGTGCGTGTACAGGGTGACTGTGTGTGTATGTGTGTATATGTGTGTGCGTGCGCGCGCGCGTGTTACGACGATGTGCCGCCGTGACTGTACCACAAGAGCTGTCAGATCGGACGCGCGTCGACGCTGATTATGGCGAGAACGTGATACAGCAATCGAGGAACGAGGTAACACGCAGCTCGGTGTACCAGCGGAGACTGCCGGGTCCCCCTCGGTCTCGCCGAGTGCTGCCCGTTATAGTGGAAAGGTATATAGCGCGCTCGTAGCGTGTGTATACACCGCGCTTGCTGGATTCAACGGAGAGAGGGGTCGTTCGGGGAGGTCGGGGATAACTCGGACTTCACGGTGGGGGACGGAATCGCGAGAGGGGCAGGGAGGGACGAACTGTGGTGGGGAGGACCGGACCGTGGAGGGGAGGGCGCACGCTCTGGGTGCTCTGACGTAAGGGTTTACATCGGTTTATCGCCTACCAAAGGACGATTTTCGATATAGACAAATTTTTGGTACCGTTGTGAACTCTTACTCCGTTCACAAATTTTTGGTACCGTTGTGAACTCTTACTCCTTTCACAAATTTTTGGTACCGTTGTGAACTCGTACTCCTTTCACAAATTTTTGGTACCGTTGTGAACGGCACACTCAGTGAAAAGTACCACTTGCATCGATTCATGTTATATGGTCAAAAGGTGAAGGGTGAACTTTGGCAAACTTTGGTAGCCATCCCTGCACGATTTTTATATAAAGTACGCTGATGTATGAAGGGGTTGTTGCAGATGAATTTTTGGTACCGTTGTGAACGGGGCTTATAACGTTACGAGGTACCACTTGTATCGACTTATTGCGGTACATGATCAGAAAGTTAAAGGGTAAAGTTAAAAATAGGCAAAACTTGATAGTCATTGAAAGTGCACGATTTTTATACACTGATGTATGGCCAGCCGATGGACGATATTATATGTAGGCGAATTTTTGATGTTCGTTGTGAACTAGGTACCATTTGCATCCGTTTGAGTTGTTATATAGTCAAGGGGTTAAAGGATAATGTTAAAAGTAGGCAAATTTTGGTAATCATCGAAAACCAACTACCTTTCTACGTGATGTACATTGATACACTGTTGGTTGAAGAATGATGTTGCATATAGGGGAATTTTTAGTAGCTGAGTATGATATATTTGTGTTTTTATGTAGTATAATTTGCATTGGTTTATTTTTGTACGTAATGATGTTATAAAATTGTAAAATGTAAGATGGTAAAATGGTCATATAATACAATGATGAGATAGTAAAATGGTAAAATGGTAAAATGGTAAAATAGCAAAATGGTTGTGTAATACAATGATGACATAGTGAAATAATAAAATGGTAAAATGGTAAAATACTAAAATAGTAAAACAGTAAGAACAACATTCTTGTGAAATAATGTACCAAAACATACACACACAAGCTCAGCTATTTACACACACAAAAAGTTAGTATCTCTTTATAGCGATATTATTAATCGAGGAAGGAAAAGTGTTGAGAAATACATAAGTATCATCTCGAATGATCCAGGATGTACGCGGCGCGACGCGTGGGAGGGATGAAGAGAGAAACGAGCGTGGGGTGAATGGTGGGGCGTTTCAGTTGGAGGGGGGAGTGCAAGGGCGCGATAGTGGGGATGTTGAACGAAAAGAGGGGAGGATGACGGTCATTAGTGCTACTGGGACACGGAAGCGAATTCTCGCTATCCTCCGCGACCCCCTCTGCGACCCGTTTCGCGACCCGGCACCGGTAACCACCCACTCTTCTCTACTTTCTCTCTTCCTCTAACTGTTCTATCTTTATGTATTTTCCACGCTCGTTCTCTTTCTTTCCGTGTCTCCATTCTTTTTGCCGCACGTTTCTTTCTATCCACCTTTTTCTCTCTTCGCTACTTTATACTGGGTGGTGCTTTTCTAACTGCATCTGTAAGAACCAGACATTTGATGCAGCAGACATCAATGATGATGTAGACATCGGTATATTTGATACATTATGCCAAACATTGTATGAAATCTGTACAGAAAACATGAGATATATGAACAATTAATGATATCTACATTTATTAAGCAGTTAGTTGCTGAATTTGGTTTAAGAAATTCGTCACGAGACACGTAAATAAAATCAAGCAAACAGTGTGCATGTAGGATAATTTATCCTACTGCACTTAATTTATGCTCTTATTATAAGTTTCATGGAAAATGTAAAACAATGTGAGGAAGAATTATGTTTTTATCCAACAGAAAATGAGAAGTAAGTTCATGTCGATTAGACTGAAATAAAGTTCTGGGTTGATGTATATACATGTCGAACTTGGTTAACTGGTTAATGTGACACAGCCTGCGAGCTCTGTAATCTCAGATAGAATACCAATGTTTCTGTTCGCAAACCACTTGTCTTATTAGGATTAACAGCACTAAGTTTAGCATTGTATTCAGCATTACATTTAGCATTAGACTTACAGATATTAATATCACCACTTACATTCAAAATGCAAATAAACAATAAATGAAATGAATCAAACCAATGTGCCTTATCGATGTACCTAAATTGCAGTAAATGTACACTGATGTACCTAAATTACAGTAAGTACCTGTCAGGTAGTGAAAGACTACAGTTTAACATGAAATGCAAAGTGCACAAAATGTCCCAACGTTTGAAAGAAAAAAGGTAGTACACCCTGTATAGGAGCCGTCCGGGGTGCGCCTGCACTCTGCAGCTGCATACATCCCCTTTTGCAGAGCTCGTGCTGGTTAAGAGTACGTCGACGAGAAGCAGCACGAACACGAGCGCGATTAAGCCGCGTTCGCGACCTCGTCCTTGCCAGCTAGCCAAGATCGGGGCCGTTCTGTTGCCTCGCACGCGCCATGCGGTAACAGAAGCTTTCTTTCAAAGCGTACGCTCAAACAGAGAATTCGTTCACCCTCTCGCGATCGAGTATTATCTTCACGTATCGCTGCATTCGGTTCACTACGAGAGGTTGAATTTTGATTACTATGTCTATAACCTCTTCGCTTGTTTTCGTTTAACCTTTGGCTGCGACTCCTATGTTTTCCACATTTATTGTTTTAGTAAACTTGTAATTTATCACGTGTGGTTAGGTTTAAATATTTTGATAGCATTTCAGTATGTGGAGTATTTAGTACGTTTAGTATAGATATATTTGTAGACGTATTCAGTATAGATACATACATGTAAATGTATGTGCATGTAAATTAAAAAATATACATTTACATACATTTACATTAGTATACATACGTATATTTGCATTAGAATACATAATCTACGCTTCAGTACATATGATTTTACATAATGGTTAAGTGCAAGAGTGCATCATAGTCGAAGGTCAAACCACAGTTCCTATAATTCGCACAAGTATCTAATATTCGAACATACCATCCAAAATATGGAGATGCACCTACGGCTCTGATAACTAAAACTCCCTACACTGTCACCTGAATATAAATAATTCTAATAAATAAAATTTATGGAAGACCCATAAGGATTCCTCATGCAGCTACATCAAGAAGCAAAATCGATAGCGCAACTGTTACCAACTTCAGCTCTTCCCCGACGAATTTCAGGCCATTTTCCGCGCTCGTTACGACAAAGTAGCAAACTCGCGTTATCGAGTTGATATCCCCCGGAACGGTATATTACAGCTACAAATTGAGGAATTGCACTGACAAAGCAATCGATACTCGGCGAAGTCTGGCGGCGGTATTTTCATAAGGAAACGCAAGCGCTCGCAGATATTTCCGGCTGGTCGAAGATCGATAGGAAGCTGCACGGTGTTGTAGGATTTAAAGGCTGGTAATTGATTTCCTGCCAGTGGTCGCTGGAATTCCAGCGCCCTTTACCCTTTCGGATCGGCCCACGCTCTGGGCGTGGCGAGAGAACGAAGAACACCCGGAAGATCCCGGTCGAAGGTCAAACGGTGTCTATGCTCGTGCAGACGTCTTAGCGAAAAAAGAAATCGCATGATAACGCTGGTATTATTGATTAACTAAAACAATGAGCTCAACTTTGACATTTCTCGGAGTACAACTTAATTGAAGCTCTTTGGCGATCTGAGGGGTCATTTTTAATAACGATTTATGGTATCGACGCAAGAGTGATTCCAGTTGTGCTGCTTCGAGGTTAAGTATTTAACATTAAAATTTGAGGGGTGCTGGGATTTTATGGTATGGAAAGTGTGGGAATATAGCGAGCTAGGGATTTGGGAATGTAGGCTTTTGGAGGTGTTTGAATTCGGGGGTATAAGGATTTGGGGATGTAGGGATTTGGGGATGTAGGGATCTGGGGATGTAGGGATTTGGGGATGTAGGGATTTGGGGATGTAGGGATTTGGGGATGTAGGGATTTGGGGATGTAGGGATTTGGGGATGTAGGGATTTGGGGATGTAGGGATTTGGGGATGTAGGGATTTGGGGATGTAGGGATTTGGGGATATAGGGATTTGGGGATGTAGGGACCTGAGCATATAGGGATTCGGAGATGTACGAATTCGGGGGTATAAGGATTTGGGGATGTGGAAATCTAGGGATGTAGGGATTTGGGGATGTAGGGATCTGGGGATGTAGGGATCTGAGCATATAGGGATTCGGAGATGTACGAATTCGGACATATAGGGATTGAAGTTGTAGGAATTCGGGAAAGTTCGAATTCAGGAGTATAGCTATTCAGAGACGTATGGATCTGGTTATGTAGAGATATCGGGCCATGTACGAATTCGAGAATATAAGAATTTGAGGACACCAGGAATTCGGAAATATAAAAACTCAAGGTTCTACAAATTATGTGTGTAACAATTCGAGAATCTACAGATTCGAAAATATAGAAATGCAGTCACCTAGAAATTCAGGGGTCCATTTTGTGGGTCCAACAATTCGGGGACCTAGGTATTCAGATATCTAAACATTCAGCTATCCAAGTATTAGAGGATCTAATACAAAATGGAGGACGATAACCTACGTCAATGAAAAATCTTGACAGTAGCAATTACAAAATGCAACTTGACAAATCGCGGACTACCGTTTAACATACGATTGACGAAGTACGTTGTGAATTTTCACGCGTGTTAAACGCACCGAGGGGCGCTCACGCGAGATGGAACCTTGAAGCGACCGGTTGCACGCACGCTGGCCACCGTTAAACGTATGTATATTAACGGAGCGTGTTTCAATTAAATTGCACATTCCATCGACGACGTTCTCTTCGAACACGCATACCGATACCACGCAACTGTACTCTCGAAACGCGAGACACCGTTGTTGGAGTACTTCGATTCTCGTTACGTGAGAACGTTCGAGTGCGAACATCTTAGATTAACTCTTCATCAATTTCAATTACCGATTTCTGTCTCTGGAATTAAAGATGATGACTCTTGTTAAGGATTAATGATTTTGGACTTTGAAATTAAAGATGATTCTGGTTATAGTTTGTGAAATTGAAGATAAAAATTCTGGTTATAGTTTGTGAATTTAAAGATAATTCTAGTTAAAGATTATGAAATTGAAGACGATGATTCTGGTTAAGGATGACTGATTTTAGACTTTGAATTTAAGAATGATAATTCTGGTTATAGTTTATGAAATTAAAGATAATCATTCTGGTTATAGTTTATAAAATTAAAGATGATAATTCTGGCCATAGCTTATGAAATTAAACACAACAATTCTGGTTAAAGATGACCGAATTACGAAGTAAGTAATTAATGCAAAGTTTAAAAAAGCACCGATTTACCGTCACGTGTTTCCTCAAACACGTGAACGTGTCGAAGAGGTTCGGGTCAAGGCTGTCAGCGGGCTTTGTCCACCCTGTTCAAGGTGACGCGCTCGATAGCTGAATCAGGTTGATTTCTGGTTTCCGTTTATTGACAGGCGACGTCCAACTATCTGTAATTCTATAATTAGGACCGCGTTAATTAGGGAACATCGAACGGGCACACCATAAGTGGGACATTCACTTGTCGCTACTCGCAGTTTCTGCAAACGTTCATGGCAAGTTTCGTTACTTAAGAACGTTGTTTTCTGAACGCTTGTTTGATCGATCGACAGCCCGCAAAGTCCCGTGGTACGTTTCCGGTGGACTTCGTTGGTAGAACAACCATGCTCTGGAAGAACATTTCTGAAGCTGCTTCTTTTATTATTTTACAGATGGTTCGCGATATTTTTGTATGCGTTATATATTCGCTTAAAAATATATTCAGATATACATTCATTTTAAAATACATGTACTCAGACATACACATATGTACAATATGCATGTATGTTCATTTAAAAATACATGTACTCAGACATACACATATGTACAATATGCATGTATGTTCATTTCAAAATACATGTACTCAGACATACACATATGTAGAATACGTATGTATGTTCATATAAAAATACATGTACTCAGACATACACATATGTAGAATACGTATGTATGTTCATATAAAAATACATGTACTCAGACATACACATATGTATAATATGCTTGTAAGTTCATTTCAAAATACATGTACTGAGACATATACATATGTACAATACGTATGTTCACTTTAAAATACATGTACTCAGACATACACATATGTACAATATGCATGTATGTTCATTTCAAAATACATGTACTCAGACATACACATATGTAGAATACGTATGTATGTTCATTTAAAAATACATGTACTCAGACATACACATACGTACAATATGCATGTATGTTCATTTCAGAATACATGTACTCAGACATACACATACGTACAATATGCATGTATGTTCATTTCAAAATACATGTACTCAGACATACACATATGTACAATATGCATGTATGTTCATTTAAAAATACATGTACTCAGACATACACATATGTACAATATGTATGTTCACTTTAAAATACATATATTATAGGATGTATAGGGCGCCTCACAACTAGTGAAGGACATTAGAGTCTGACATAGGATATTAATCATCACAGTAAACTGCTTATCGCGGGTGTATTTTAATTCCCTGCAAGTTGCATAAATCGTTTCCGGCGACAGCTCCAAGTTAATTCGCGCCCCGAAATTTCCTCGCGGTGAACTTAATCGACGCGTCGAGTCGCGGTACGCGTGTTCCGTGAATTCCGCGCGTCTCGCGTTTCCCGACGTAATTACTCGCGGGAACAGCCGGGAAAACGACTCGACGCGACCTTGCGAAACGGCCCCTCGACAATAGACGTTCGCGTTGACCCATTTTCCATTTTCCTGTGCTCCGTCGAAGGAGAAATTTCTATTGTGTTCCCCGTTATTCGGGGAAGATTAAAATATCGGGAAAAAAGGAAATAATTCTTTCCGTTGCTTTATCGACAAAGGAAATTGAACGCTTTTGCTAATTGATCCGGGGAATAATTTGAACAAACAATAATTACGGACTGGAAAACGGACTGGTAATTATACTAATTAAATGGTACTAATAATGATGGCAATTATCGTTTTTTTATTGCTAGTTTATGAAGAAATATATTTTTTTACTCTTGCAAGTAACATTGATACAAATGTAAATGTATAAGTGTTTTCTATTGACAAAATTAAAAAAATTTATTCGTTTTAAAATACAGTTATATTTTGGACAACACAAGGTATAATACAAAATGGAGATTATGAAAAGCAACAAACAGCAGTTCCATTAATTATAAAATTTACAACTCATGTGTTTTGAATGCATAATCATATATTACTTCACGCAGTTACAACACAATGTTGCAATGTAAAAATTAAAATATTACAAAACAAATTTCACGATAATATGAAAAGTGCAACACCAACTGAAAAAATAATAAAACTCCAATAAAATTAACTCCCACATTTAATATACATTTACAACATCCGAACGCACAAAACATGTATTTTTCCAATAAAATTCGACGTTAAAATGTAACAGCAAAAATCGTTGCAGGTGATTATTAAACAACCGTTTATGAATAAATGTTCAGAGACCCGACGAAAAAGGGATATAATTTTTTGCGCGATGAAAAATGTATGCTCGATCGAGCGGAGATTCATGGCACGGCACCAGAATCAGCAAAACGCGAATTCCCGCGCAAAAAGCTGGCGCTTTGTGTCCGGTGAAAGAGACAGAGTGTTCTGTTCAGGTTTTGCTTCGCTGTGACAGTGTAGGATCGTACGAATCTCGGAAATTGAACCGAGGAATTGCGCGCCATTTTCTTTAGCCCGTGAACAGTGTTCCTCGAGTGCTTGTCATCCCTCGTTGAGACTCGTGTACGTTTAAGTGACACTGGCAAATTACATGAATTGAAAATTTTATGAGGTGTTTCACTTGGGAGATATTGAAAATTAGGAATTTTTAGGAATTTGTGGAATTAGGAATTTGTCGAATTCCTACGCTACAAATTCCCACGCGTCGAATTTCTACGCTCCGAATTTCCTTGCGTTGAATTTCCACGCGTGGAATTCTTATGCTCCGAATTTCCACGCGTCGAATTTCCACGCATCGAATTTCCACGCGCCGAATTTCCATGGGTCGAATTTCTCTACGAATCCGAATTTCTATGCGTCGAATTTCCACTCACCGAATTTCTACGCACGGAATTCCTACGCGCCGAATTTCCGCGCGTTGAATTTCTCTACGCTCCGAATTTCCATGCATCGAATTTCCACTCGCCGAATTTCCACTCGCCGAATTTCCACGCGTCGAATTTCTACGCGTGGAATCCCTACGCGTGGAATTCCTACGCCCCGAATTTCTACGCGCTGAATTTTCACGCGTCGAATTTCTCTACGCTCCGAATTTCCATGCATCGAATTTCCACTCGCCGAATTTCCACGCGTCGAATTTCTACGCGTGGAATCCCTACGCGTGGAATTCCTACGCCCCGAATTTCCACGCGCTGAATTTCCACGCGTCGAATTTCTCTACGCTCCGAATTTCCATGCGTCGAATTTCTACGCGTGGAATTCCTACGCCCCGAATTTCTACGCGTGGAATTCCTACGCCCCGAATTTCTTCGCGTGGAATTCCTACGCCCCAAATTTCTACGCGTGGAATTTCTACGCCCCGAATTTCTTCGCGTGGATTTCCTACGCCCCAAATTTCTACGCGTGGAATTCCTACGCCCCGAATTCCTACGCCCCAAATTCCTACATCCCGAATTCTCACGCCCCGACTTTCTGCGCTCCTAATTCTCACGTTCCAAATCCTTACGTCCCGAATTCCGACACCCTGAATCCAAATATCCCGAATCTCTACATCCTCAAATCCCTACAAATCCATATCTCTATACCCACCAATTTCTAATACCCCAAACCCCTATATCTCCAAATCCATAGATCTCCAAACAAAAATTATCGACGGTACACCCTTATGAGCGTCTATATGCGATCTCAAACTCGACACATTTATCAATGTCCCTAGTAGAGCGATTTTAATATCACAGTTGAAAGGATGTCCATCCCAAGAAATTCACGACACCGTGGCACAGGAAGTCAGCCAGAAAGATACGAGCCGTTGTGAAGCAGTCGGAGGCTACTTCCTGTGGCAGTCGCCCCGTACCTCGATTTCCTACCACGTTGTTTCCCGTGATTCGAGCGGGACTCCTTTACCGGCTTCGATAAGCGGTCTCCAACCATAGAGAGTTTCGAAGCTCGTCACGAGTGCGGCATCAAGAGCAATCGTATCGGCGTTCGATGCGGCCATATCTGACCTAAACCTCCGGACCATTCGGCAGAAAATCGATGGAATTTATTCGAGATTATGCGGGCCCTGGCCAGCAGACGGAAAAATAAACGTTCCTCTGGAACGTAACGATTTCGCCAAGTTTCTAGCAACTTTGCCGGTTACCACCCCTCGGCTCGTTCCCGTTGGAGATTCTTCTTTGAGAGTTCGCTGCTTTTCAGGGATTCTTCCGCGGTCTCCTTTGCCTCTTGTTCCAAGGAAATAGAATTTTCCGTCGTTTTATTCTCTTCTATACAATTGTATAATTTCGTTTCGTATTGTCTCTCGTCGATGCTTGTGTTCGCGGCTGAAACTTTCTGCTTTACGGCAACTCCATGGTAATTTCTTCGCTGTCGAATTTTACCAACATTAAGCGAATGTTAAGAGATTTACAGCTGGTTTTCGTGGACAACGGGTTTATTCGAACCATTTATTTGACATTTTATTAGAGCTCGTAAACTTAGCAGTAGTTTGATAGACACGCTTAAATTCTTCGACGATTTTTAAAAATATTTTTGTTAAGTCAAAATTATTGACTTGTTGAATTCTTTGAAATCTAGCATCTAAATGCTATAGCAAATCCACGCATTTAAGAGCAAGGTACTCCCATGTTACATTACCCCTTTCTAGACTGATGTTCATAAGAGATGATCAAACAGATTAATTTCAGTTTATGAGATTTTTAAAATTCGATACCGTGAAAATGAATATTCACCTTGACACGAATTTCACAGCAATTTAATATTTTGAAGCACACCTCGATACAAGACATCCCCTAGCAAAACGCGGTTACTTGGCAACAGTCTCTCTCCGCTCCATCGAATTCCGACGTTGTCGTGACAAACCATTCATCAAAGTTATGACAGGCTAACACAGCGTCGAATCGGTTGTTCGTCGCGGCGCTTACGTTCTGTCTCGCATCGTCGACCACCGAGAGAACAAGTTTCAATTTTGCCCCGACACCGGAAAAGCGAATTATTTTGCGCACGGATTTACATTTTCCCCCCTCTCTCGATGTCCTGGAAATTTCGAAACGCTCGCTGGCTGCCGTCACCCGCTTTGACCTCGATTAACATGCGCGAGAAACGAGGCTAGAAAGAGAGAGATGGCCGTTCGTAAATCGTGATCGAACAGGAAACGGGTTATCGATTCGATGGACGAGAGAGAACGATTTCGTTGCTTTTGTTCGCTCGCTGCCCTGGGAATTCGTTCTCTGAATTTTGATCGACCTCCACAGAGATGATAAAGGATGAGAAGAGTTCGGTGATAAGGAAACCACCATCGTTTATGACCCTTTCACCGAAACTTGTTGTTAGAAAAATTTCGTGATATTAACACGTTCGGCTTTAATTGTATTTGCATAACTATTTTGTCATTATTTTTCGTATAAAAATTGTTCGTATAAAGCTTCTTTATTAAAACAAACCAGTCGGTCAATGATATCAGCCGTTTTATCCGAACGTTAGCCATCGGCCATTTTATATGGACATTAGCCATCGGCCATTTTGTACGAAGCTGCTAGCCATTTTATCTAACGAGTTAGCCATTCAATGAACAGCCATTTTGTGTTGAAAGTATTAAAACGTTTATACAATTATATAAAACTTTGTACTTCATGTTGATATATTATAAACGCCATTTTGTGATCCTGTTCCTCTGATCAGTTTCAAGATGTCTTGAAGTTATCATTGCTGCAATGTTCAGTCATTTTATATTGAGAACATCAATGAAACATACGTGTCCATACAAGGCATCTTCATAAGTGTTCTTATGTTTAAATAATCTTCATAAATTTTATCATAAGTATAATGATTTACTTTCATATTCTAAATGTCCATACAAGTCATCTTCATAAGTCTTTTTATGTTTAAATAATCTTCATAAATCTTATCATAAGTATAATGATTTACTTTCATTTTCTAAATGTCCATACAATTCATCCTCGTAAGTCTTCTTATGTTTAAATAATCTTCATAAATCTTACCATAAGTATAATGTTTTACTTTCATTTTCTAAATGTCCATACAATTCATCCTCATAAGGCTTGTTATGTTTAAATAATCTTCATAAATCTTATCATAAATATAATGATTTACTTTCATTTTCTAAATGTCCATACAATTCATCTTCATAAGTCTTCTTATGTTTAAATAATCTTCATAAATCTTTTCATAAGTATAATGATTACTCTCATATTCTAAAATGGACATCAGAAGAAATTTTCAAGAAATGACATAAGAATTTTGAAGAAATGAGGAATATGCAGCAAGTAAAAATATAATTCATGTCGAAAGGTGTTAAGAATATTTAATCGAAGGGTAAAGGCGGAACACGATCGTCTACTAACGAGATATTTCATAAAAGCAGATTAGCGGGTACCACAGTTCCACGGTCCCCGTGGCGGCAATTAATCCCGAGGCTACGAGCGAGTGCAGCCACGAGCACGAGCAATTTACTCTGCCCCCGAAATTAATTTCGCCCGTTCGACATTCACGCGTATCATTTCAACGCTTCGACCGATTTTTTTTCCCTCCGTCCGGGGAGTTCGGATTTTTGATACCTTCATTTTATATCCATCGATTAACCCGTGTTATTTTAGCCACGTTAGAAATCTTTTCTATTGCCCAATATTCGTTCAGGATTAATCCCAATTTCGTTGAAATTGATACAAATTGTTCGACTAGCATCGTTTCGGAAAACGTAGACCCCGGACGATTTCAACCCTTTTCCCTCGTCACATTTAATTACACCCGCCATTTACGTAACCCAATTCCGAGTAAATTATTGCGGGACCACCTGTTAAATCACGCATACAGAAATGCTTAATTACCCCTTCGTGAATAAATCAACCGAGCGAAAGGAAGAAATAGGGTTGCGAAGGGGTCCTGATCAATTCATCACTTGTAAGCTACAAAAATGACCATCATTTGTTTTCGATTGCTTAACGTTACAGTTTCTCAAAATTCACAGATTCTTGAGAACCTCGGTCATATTTATCAACCCTCAGAAACTTCAACCTTTTATCCTTAAAAAATATAAACCTTCAAGCATCAAATTTTAGCAAAAAGGATCAGGTTGCTTTACCTACAAAAACTATGAGATCTTGTGTCGTATGAAAGCATTTCACATTAAATAATTATTAAAAAAAATGTCATGTTCCACATTTTGAAGAAGGGAATCTAATAACTTATTAATGAAGCAAGTGGATGGGATGTTTATTTATTATTGTGAATTATGTAACAAGCTAAGGGCAAAATTATGTCCTGAATTATGTAACAAACCTTCCGTATTGCTCGCAATTTTTGAACATAACATCGTAAAATTTTACGATAATCATGGCTCCTCAGACAGATAGCAAAATATCCCGGCGCGCCACAGGTCTGAAACTTTTAAACCTTGTTTGAAAAAGGAGACTGCAATATTCCGGTATTCCCAGCTTGATACATTTTTCCCGGACAAATTGAAGCTTTTGAACATGATATACGAGCGTAGTTTCAACCTCGATAGCTCGGAATCTTGAGTTTCTTGAATTTCAAAGAGGCAGAAAATTGCTTTACGCGAGCATCGCTTCCTGATGTTTTCGATTTCAAACACGAACGAATAGATATCCCGATTCGCTGGAAATTTCATTCGGTCATGCTACACTGATCAAATGGTTACGTTATATTAATTGACCTACATACCGTGCCGAGGTTTAATTACCGACAGGCAAGCCAAAATTCGTCGAGTATTCTTCGGCCAAGTTAAATCCACGAATTGTCGTTTCCGTGACCACGGGAAACGTATTCATTGCCGCGTAGCAAACCCGTTTAATTAACGAATTAATTATCGCCAGCGGATGTAGCAACCGTCGACGTTTCATGGCGTTCGCGAAATTATACAGGACGGTGCGCGTTCACTTAACAACCGTCGGTTCTCAGCGTTTTCAATTTTTATGATATCCTGTAAATAGGACCCTTGAATTTCAGAAACTTCAATAATTAAATTGGGTATGAATTATGTTACTCATTTGTATAACCACGACGTCATCACACATTACATCGACTTTCAATAGAATACGCACCAAAAATATTAACTCATAGTAAATTCGGCGCGTAGGAATTCCACGCGTAGAAATTCGGCGCGTGGGAATTCGGGGCGTAGGTATTCCACGCGTAGAAATTCGGCGCGTGGAAATTCGACGCGTGGGAATTTGGGGCGTAGGAATTCGGAGCGTAGGAATTCCACGCGTAGAAATTCGGCGCGTGGAAATTCGGAGCGTAGGAATTCCACGCGTAGAAATTCGGCGCGTGGAAATTCGGGGCGTAGGTATTCCACGCGTAGAAATTCGGCGCGTGGAAATTCGACGCGTGGGAATTTGGGGCGTAGGAATTCGGAGCGTAGGAATTCCACGCGTAGAAATTCGGCGCGTGGAAATTCGGAGCGTAGAAATTCGGAGCGTAGGAATTCGACGCGTAGAAATTCGGCACGTGGAAATTCGGGGCGTAGGAATTCCACGCGTAGAGATTCGGCGCGTAGAAATTCGGCGCGTGAGAATTCGGAGCGTAGGAATTCCACGCGTGGAAATTCGGTGCGTGGAAATTCGGGGCGTAGGAATTCGGAGCGTAGGAATTCGACGCGTAGAAATTCGGCGCGTGGAAATTTAACGCGTAAAAATTCGGAGCGTAGGAATTCCACGCGTAGAAATTAAGCGCGTGGAAATTCGACGCGTGGGAATTCGGGGCGTAGGAATTCCACGCGTAGAAATTCGGCGCATGGAAATTTAACGCGTGGGAATTCGGGGCGTAGCACCTAATTCGAAGGGTTAATCTTTCAGATAAATTTCTTTCATATGCACCGATCGAATTGACAATCGAGCGAGGAAGAAGAAAACTCGTTCGCTGCTAATTACTTGGAAATCGTTAATTGACGAGGGTCCAACGGAAATGCATCGCTTAAAGTCACCCGGAACTTCATTATACCGGGATGAATCGGCGAACCGTGAGCGAGTTGAGTAAAGTAGAATTTAATGTCCCGAAAGGTTTAAACGCCGGCCAAGCGTGGCCCGAGCGAGGGAGTTCGATTTTCTTTGGAACCCAAAGCTAACTCGCCGACTTCATGGTCCGCGTTTCTATTATTCAATTGCTGGATAAAGGACACCTTGTTCGCCTGCTGTAATTGTTCCACACGAATGCAATAATACAGCATAAAGGCTGCTCTAAAGTGTCAGAAACAGTAAGTGTAGCTACGGTGCAAATGCAGTTTAATCAAATTTTGTTGGATGATGGAAACGACAATATTATTTTTCAAATTTTATATACATTTCCTATATTACTATTTTATTTCTATTAATTGTTAAGATCACTGAAATGCTTATTGCTTTGCTTTTTCTATAAATAATTAATTTAACCACATTAGCAGCATCGACCACATATGTCACATATGACATAAGAACAAGAACTTTGAGTCCTATAATATTATTTTTTAGTCTGTTTGTATATATCATTGTCTGAACACTAAGAGTCCTCAAAAGTTCCTACCACTTACTTTTTGCATAAATAATTAATTTAACCACATTAGCCGCCTCGGCCACATATGACCACCCTTGTCAACATGTAAATAAAGAAACCTGAGTACAGAAACCCTAAAACCTACTACCTAGATAATGTCAGCTATCTCACAAGAAGCAGTGTCAATTAAAAAATTAATGATTTCAAAGTAAATTTCTCGAAGACCGATTAAAATATTCCAGCATCGACTTACATTGATCTGAATGTATAAAAGCGTGAGAATTAAATAACAATCAATTTTCAGCGATAATCGCGCAGTTTCTTATCCCGTTGGAACAAGCATAAGCTTGTTCCTCGCGACAGGGTGCTTTGTTTATCGCGAAAAGCCGACGCACCAGACCGTTTCAGCTTATCCACCCCCGCAGCCGGTTCCAGGCTCCGGAGCGTTCGCGAACAAACGATACTCTTTCTGCACGGCGAAACACGCCAGATTCGCGACTATGAAAAAGAATTGTCCCTGGTAACAAGAGCTTAATCTCTGCAGCTTTTCTCTCTTTTCGAGAACTACGGGAAGCTTCACGTTTATATACGTACCTACACCGTCCCATTGTACCGGACGATTCACGCAACCGGCGAGGATTATGCCTCTTTCCTCGCGGAAGATACAGAGGGGGATGAAAAATAGAAACAGAGAAAGTAAAACTCTCTAAGCTTGCATTTCTCTCTTTTATTATTGTATAACTAAAGGGTAACGGGGTTTGCAGTTCCACGAGCGGAACAAAATTTTTTCATGAGTCCTTTGTAGGGGATGTTGAATCGGCAGAGTATAATAGGTTGTAGTTAAAAAATAGTTGATCACTGGAGATACGTGTAAAAGGGTTTCTTTCAGGTCTTACGATGGTCTGTTTGAGGTATCAAGGTAAAACTTTTTAATTCGAGTTTGTATTCGTTATTTCTTCCTTCTGCAAGAAAGTTCAACTTTGTCTATTTATATGTATATCTTTCCAAGTTTCACAATTTCTAGTTATAATTTTTTCCAACCTTCTGCGGTATCTTGAAAAGCATTCTGACTTTTTTTCCGTCCATACAGCAATCGCGCCGTTAGGAAGTTATGCAGCCCTTCGAGCTGCAAACGAAGCATTCGATTTAATAAGATTGTCATGGCGCCGAAAAGAAGCTGCCTTCGAAAGAGCATAGGCGCCTAAAAGATCATAGCGACGACGAGGGAGCCCCTTTATATTAATCCGCGACGGCAGCCCTCGTTCAACCCCTTTCGCAAAAAGGATTATCTTTAATGCAGCTTCCCGTTTTCCCTTGATCCACCGTCACCGCCCTTTTCCGCCGTTTCTTTCTGCCCGGATCCCGGTTGGAGAGACGGGAAAACGCCCCGGTGAGTCCGGGGTGCGCGCACCCCTCTTCGCAGCGTCGGCGGGGGTGTTCGCGCGATACGTGGAAAGCACGCTCGCCTACTATCGCGAATTGGGTCACGAGCCGGCTGCAGGGTGGCGGAGAACGACGGGGTGCGGAGAAAAATACCAACGGGCTACGAGAATGACGGAAGGGGGTGGGTTGGCGAGGGGGTAGCGTACATCGATCGTGATTGTCCCGCGAGCTCGACTTTTGCCAGGTCGCCGGGAAGGGTGGTAGTAAACAAGCGTAGACGGAGGGCTTTGTTAAAGAGAAGGACTCGTTACTTTCTCCTCTTTTTCTCTTTTCGTTTGTTCCTACAGTTTTTCCTGCTTATTATTTCGACTCGTTCCGATCGCGATTGACCTACTTACTCTTTTCGTTGTCTTTTATTTTATCACGATAGGTCTCTTTATCCATCGAAGCATTTTTTCGATTTTTTAACTCATGTTAAACTGTACAGTTTTTCCGCAAACACTTATTCTGATAACTTTTTAAAAATCGATTAAAATTGAAGAGGTGGCTACACTTTTTATGGCCCCGAAATTATTGAAGCTCGAACCACTTTTGATGGATTCCGGAAACATGGTAAAAATATATATCGGCAGAATGTTATCAATATTTCAGTGGATATCGAAAATCCATAAATATTAACGATACACAGATATATTCGAGAAGCCGTTATATTCGAAAAAATTTCATCTTTCGACGTACAGAATCCGCGCTCCGACATTTCGGGGGCTGATCGATTTAAAATCCGATACTTAAACGCGTTCAAATGTAAATTCACGGAAATGGAAGGCAGAATCGGGCAAGGGAAGCTCGTGTCGAGTCAAGGAAGAAGATCCCGTTCTCAGAATTGATATTTTAAATCGATCATCCCAAAGCCGCACCACGGTCGATGACGTTTTCTGATATGGATTCGGGTCAAAAGAACAATTTCCTCGGAGCTTCTTGCGATAAAGCGCACGTGACTTCGGAATAATGGGCTGTGGAATCAAACGTGATCCTCGAAATCGTGAAAAGCTTCCTTCCACATTATAAATAATCGATATATTTTTTATATTTAACTGTGTTAGGGAAAGTGAATATACATTGAGTTTGGGGCCGTAGTACCTGTAGGACTTTTATTTAAAACAAAATTTTAATGTTGGACTGAACATTTGTATCTGCTATAAAAATTTGAATTTTTCGATCAATAAGTGTCTGTAAAAAAAATGTGTATTTTTATGAGCTTCTATTTTTATATGAATCTCAGAGTCGTACACCCTTCAGTAGCACCTTTTTACAAATACGACTACCCTTTACAAATACACAAATGCACTATAATATTTTTCAACAAGGGTCAGAAATAAATATACACAAGAAGATGAACACTATAAAATTTAACAGCTGTCAGTAGCACCTTTTTACAAATACGATTACCCTTTACAAATACACAAATGCACTATAATATTTTTCAACAAGGGTCAGAAATAAATATAAAGAATGAGATGAACACTATAAAATTTAACAGCTGTCAGTAGTACCTTTTTACAAATACGAGTACCCTTTACAAATATACAAATGCACTATAATATTTTTTAACAAGGGTCAGAAATAAATATACACAAGAAGATGAACACAATAAAATTTAACAGCTGTCTGTTAATACATAATATTGTGTTATTATAAATTCGTATAAGTGTACGGATTCGAAGGAATAGAAGATAAATGAAATTCGTGAAACAATGGACAGGTTACGAGACGACTCGATTTCCACAAAGGCAGGCTTCTTATTACCGTAAAGAAAGTCAGAGCCGCGATTCGGCCCGTGAGTACGACACCCTGGCGTAGTTTCGCATTTACGATTATTATAATGGCGGTCGGTGGGCTCCATTAGCGGGATGGCCGCCGCGTTCTCTCGGTTCCGCCATTAGGCCCTTTTCTTCTGCGTTTTCTCTGCCCTGTCCCCTACCCTTTCCTCGTCGCTTCCGTTCCACGAACGATCCTTGTAATAAACCGGCCGCGTTAAAACGTCGCTATAAGCCACCCCCTCGCCCCCTAATATCGTGGCCACTTTGCCAGATGGCATTAATAACGCGGCCTTAGTATTCATGGCGCTTCAGTTCCCCCCTTTTCTCCTCCTGGATACGCCGTACAGATAAGCATTGCTCCCTCGAGTCGTCTTTCGCAGATTTCTTCGATCCTGCCTTCAAGACGCTTACTTTTGTTGTTCTATTCTGGATACGATTTTATACGAATTTACAGGCGCTGGTAGAGCTTGGGGACTAGTATTTAATTCTTTAACTTGTTTTGTATCTTTTTATATTCCTATGATAGGAAATTGAAACCCGTGGTATCGTCCTTGTGTATAGTTGCTGAAGTACTTTGGACAGCAAAAAGGCGCGCCGTATTTCCACGCGCTGGATCTCCACGCATCGAATATCCACACGCCGTATCTCAACGCGTCGTATATTCAAGCATCGAATTTCCACGCGCCGAATTTCCACGCGTGGAGTTACTACGCGTCGAATTACCACGTATAGAATTATCACGCGTCGAATTTCCACGCATGGAGTTACTACGCGCTGAGTCACCACGCGTAGAATTACCACGTGTGGAATTATCACGCGTCGAATTTCCCGCGTGGAGTTACTACGCGCTGATTTGCCACGCGTAGAATTACCACGCGTGGAATTATCACGCGCCGAATTACCACGCGTTAAAATTCCACGCGTCGTATCTCCACGCGTCGAATTTCCATGCGCCGAATTTCCACGCGTGGAGTTACTACGCGTCGAATTACCACGTGTGGAATTATCACGCGTCGAATTTCCACGCGTCGAAATTCCACGCGTCGTACCTCCACGCGTCGAATTTTCATGAGCCGAATTTCCACGCGTAGAATTACCACGCGTGGAATTATCACGCGCCGAATTACCACGCGTCGAAATTCCACGCGTTGTATCTCCACGCGCCGAATTTCCACGCGTGGAGTTACTACGTGTTGAATCACCACGCGTAGAATTACCACGTGTGGAATTATCACGCGTCGAATTACCACGCGTCGAAATTCCCCGCGCCGTATCTCCACGCGCCGTACTTTCACACGCCGTATCTCCACGCGCGACCAAAGAGTCCTATACTTTTAAATCGTATTGTATCTTGACCCTTTCAAAGAACAGAAGGTTGAACAGGAAACAACAATGTGAAACCTTGAAACATCTCCATCTCCAAAGACGCGAAGAATAGACCCAAAATCCCCCACTTAGGGTGATAACACCTCCGTTATGAGTACCCAAGAAGAGTTACCATTGTATTCCCAAGTCTGGAACTTCATTGTCCAAGATTATGTTTCAAAATCACAGTTACCTCGAATTTCGGAGCGTTTCGATCGAGCCCACCCCTAGCCCGACGTAAAATAAACAAGCGTGAGCATTTTTTGGTTGTCGAAACGTCGAGGATACGTCAGGATCCTCCCCAAAGTAAATAAACGGAGCGAGTAACAAAACACGATACAAGCGGGCGAATAATGTTATCGGTGATCGTGCCGCGGCCGCGTTTGAGCGAGACGCGCAGATTAATTGACAAACTTCCGGTATAGCACTTCCACCCGCAAACGGGCGGCACAAGTGCGACCGGTTTAGTTATGCGCATAACGGATGCACCGGTGCAGTTTCTGTGTGCAAATTAAGTGGCGACCGATCCCCCTACTTCGCGTCGTCGCTGCTTCTGCTGTTGTTGCTCGTTCGCCCGAATAAAATATGGAAAATTCGACGCTCGTTCGCGAAAACGAAATTCCTTCGTGCCGGGTTCACGCATCGATTATTCTACGCCCCAACGAACGATAACGTTTTCGGTTTTGTTCGTGTTTTCATGATGTCCCTAGACAATTCTGCTTTCAATCAAAATGTTGCATCATTATGGATCAGGGGTCACGCGATGCATTTTTATATTCGGCAAAAATATCTTTTTCTATTTATACCTTATTGCGTAAATATTTTCTGGGCTTTGATGGAGCAGAGTGCAATGTTCGAGTACAAAATATTGTTGAAAGGGTGGCACAATATTTACTGACTGTAACAAAATATTATTGAAGAGGTACAATACTTGTTATATTTTATATACTTTTTTTTTTATACTTGACGCTTTACACATATTTTGATTAGGCACGTTGTGAATCATGTATGTCCTCCCATGGTCCGAGTTCCTCGTTGATATTTAGCAAGGACGGTGCATAAATTTGCGAAGACGTCCGCAAGAGGTCGTAACTCCTTAAACGTTCGTCAAAAGAGAAAGTCCGTATTCAAGGCGAAGCGTTTTTAAATCTTAAACAAGCCTCCCTTCAAGCAGCGGAAGATTAAAATTCCAAAAGCTACCGAGGAAAATGAATATTTCATTAATCGTTGAATTACGTTCGAATCGAAGCTCACCGTCCGTGACGACCTTGTTACCCTGAAAGATCATGACGCCTCCAGAAAGGCCATCCTTCTACCCGTGGTCGAATCGATAAACGTAGCGGTACCCTCCGTGGTTCTTACCCTCTTTGTCCCTCCATTTCGGAACACCCTTAAGAGCGAGAACGTGAGATGACGGTTAGAGGTCAAGGCCGAGCTATTTCCTGCACGACCGAGCCCCGAAACTGTCGGACTGCTGGAAAGGGAGATCAGGCATGAAGGGTTGTTAGATAAGGGTAGAAGTATCCGACGCAATGGCGAATCGAAAGTCTGTCGTTCACGCGAATGGCGTTTATCGTTGCGTGTCAATTTGCGAAACGGAGGGGAGATAACTGATTCTCTTTTGGTAAACCAAAATCAACTAACATGCTACTTTGCGTTGGTATGAATTTGTAATAAATGTGCAAATTCGTTTCGATCAATACATAGCGAATGTTTTATTCAACGGTTTTGACGTGTTAAAATTCGAAAACGCGGAAAATTTGTGCGCGAGAAATTGTAAAAATGTAAATATGTCAGTTAAACGAAAGTAAATCATTGTGTCTCTGTGATACGTTCTTAGGAACAACGTGGAACAGGATATATTAGTGGAAAAAAGGTATCGTATGCAGAAGTGCACGAGTTGAAAGAATCGCAGAAGAAATCACGGACCGGAAGCGGTCCTGTGGAAGTTCAGACGTCAGGGGAGGACAGAGTGAGTTAGAGCCGGCAAATGCAAAGTTATGGGTTGCAGAACACCTTAAACACTCGTAAAATATGAGACTGCGACGCTGGTCGCTTGCAACGAGCCGGCTTGATCCCCTTCCAACGCGAGGACGTTTCTGTGGCGATGGGAAAAGAAGAGGAAAGCAAAGACACGAGGAAGATATCGCGACTGTTGGCCGCCCTGTGGCCACATTTGTTTCGCGGTGACAAAAAGTTCAGTGACCATCTTCCACAGGGAAAGGTTTAAAGGGACTTCGAGATGGCCCTCGTCCAAACAACCATTTCTTGACTATTATTATCCACTTGTCCGCCTATATTCTATTTTAGTACGTAATTTGGAAAGATTTGCTCGAGGGATGAAATCACTGAGCAGGAGAAATTTAACAGATTCTAACAATGAGCGTGTTTTGGAAGGAGTTTTAGTCTCTACGCGTCGAATATTCACGCATTGAATTTCCACACGTCGAAATTGCACGCGCTGTATTTTCACGTATCGAATATTCACGCATCGAATTTCCACGCGTCGAAATTCCACGCGCCAAATTTCCACGCGCCGTATTTCTACGCGTGGAATTCCTACGCTCCGAATTCCCACGCGTCAAATTTCCACGCGCCGAATTTCTACGCGTGGAATTCCTACGCTTCGAATTTCTACGCGTGGAATTCCTACGCTTCGAATTCCCATGCGTCGAATTTCCACGCGCCGAATTTCTACGCGTGGAATTCCTACGCCCCGAATTTCTACGCGTCGAATTTCCACGCGTGGAATTCCTACGCCCCGAATTTCTACGCGTGGAAGTCCTACGCTTCGAATTTCTACGCGTGGAATTCCTACGCTTCGAAATCCCATGCGTCGAATTTCCACGCGCCGAATTTCTACGCGTGGAATTCCTACGCTTCGAATTTCTACGCGTGGAATTCCTACGCGTCGAATTTCCACGCGCCGAATTTCTACGCGTGGAATTCCTACGCTTCGAATTTCTACGCGTGGAAGTCCTACGCCCCGAATTCCCACGCGTCGAATTTCCACGCGCCGAATTTCCACGCGTGGAATTCCTACGTCCCGAATTTCTACGCGTGGAAGTCCTACGCACCGAATTCCCACGCGTCGAATTTCCACGCGTGGAATTCCTACGCCCCGAATTTCTACGCGTGGAAGTCCTACGCACCGAATTCCCACGCGTCGAATTTCCATGCGCCGAATTTCTACGCCCCGAATTTCTACGCATGGAATTCCTACGCCCCCAATTTACACGCGTCGAATTTGCACGCGCCGTACCTCCACGCGCCGTATCTTCACGTGTACTATTTCCATGTACCATGTCTCTGCACCTTCTATCTCTACTCATTGTATTTTCATGTACCATATATCCACATGCCATATTTCCTTGCCTCATATATCAAGTATTAGCAACACACAGCCATACCTTTTCCTTTCAACATGTAAGAATACCAGAATTACAAAAGCAATTTCGCTTTAGCCATCGCTCTTCGAGATCCGCCCCCGTTCAAAGGGTGAATTATTCTTGAAACGGAACACGAGACACTAAGGGGTTGAACTTGAAGAATGTTTGCTCTACGGGGTGTGTTTCGTTGGTGAATCACGGCAATGTGTAGTTGAAGGTAAAAGGGGGTGGTTAAACGTAGAGGTAGAGCGACGGTGGTCGATAATCTTCGGTTAGGGATTAATTAGTCGTAGATTATGATTGATGTTTGGTGGTTTATGGTGGTTTGAGGTTGTAAATAGGTCACTGTTGGCAGATTTAATGGACACGGGTGAGTAGTAAGTGATTCTAGATGGTAATTGGGGATGTAATTGGGTTCAATTTTGGTCCGCTTGTTTGTCGATGCAGTCGAGTATCATTTCTGTAGTACCCTTTACATCATCATTACAATGGAGAATTGGTTACTTCAATATTTGGTTAACCTGATTAGTCAAGCAAAATCTTCTCTATTTTAAAATCTAGTATTATTTATAATTTTCTCTTGTATTCATAATTTCAATTACTTAGTACCTAATTACATAATTACACAAATTTTGTATAATAAGATGAGTTGCAATATAAATGTAGATATCTCTAACGTATCCATAAAAGAAGTAACAAATCTTCATATCCATAAACTATTTGTCAATATTATTCTTAGTACGAATATCGTTGAATTGGTAAGAACCTCTCTGAATCGACAGTAAAAGAAATTGAGAGTCGAAGCTGTCGGAGAAGAAACAGCAAGAAATTCAAAAGCGTCGGAACTCTCTTTATCGAAGAAAGAAGATAACTTCACGCCTGTAAAATTCGTTCCAACTTTATCGAAACTGGCTACTCCAATCACCATAAACGAATACCCGAAGCAACAAAATCTTGAATCACGAAACACCGGTATCGGCCGGTTCCTTCTTTTCGCTAAGTAAACGTCTCAGCAAGGATCGTTTCTTGGCTCGTTGAATTATGAATGAGGATAAATTGAACGAATCCTACCGTGCTTTCTGATACGAAAGAAAGCAGGCTTCGTTGTCTACTTCGTGGAAACACGACTTTCTACCGGTTGCAGTCACGTAATAAAAAGAGCGTATTGTGGCTCGTTGAGATTCGCGCGAAGCATTCATTATTTTTGGGACAAATTGCAAAATCACAGCGGATGTTTATACGCACGCGTTGAGTGGAATATGATTCAGAGAGAGCTGAATATTTTGGTGACGATATATCCTTGGAAAATGACCGGTTTCGGAATAAGCCTCTTACGACCTGCCATCAAGTAATCCATTGCGAAATGCTCGTTTACGCAATAATCGCATAATTGAATTATTACAGGGCACACTTGTGCATAATAATCTGTGACATAGGAGAGGGAGGATACGTAATTGTATTTTGATAATAAATATTTTTGGTGTGGGCGATATGTGGTGATATAACGCGTGATTATGTAGCGGGTGGGTTGAAATAGAGATGTTATATGGGATTATGTAAGGAGGGAAGGTACTATGTGTGAGTGCTGTGCGTGAAAATATGGCGCGTGGATTATCGACGCGTGGAGATATTACACGTGAAGGTATGATGCGTGGAGATTCTATGCGTGAGGGTACGACGCGTGGAGTTACGACGCTTGGAGATACTATGCGTGAAGGTACGACGCGTGGAAGTACAATGCATGGAGATACTACGCGTAAAGGTACGACGCGTGGAAATACTACGCGTGAAGGTACGACGCGTGGAGATACCACGCGTGGAAATACTACGCGTGAAGGTACGACGCGTGGAGATACCACGCGTGGGGATACCACGCGTGGAGATACCACGCGTGGAGATACCACGCGTGAAAGTACGACGCGTGGAAATACTACGCGTGAAGGTACGACGCGTGGAAATACCACGCGTGAAGGTACGACGCGTGGAGATACCACGCGTGAAGGTACGACGCGTGGAAATACTACGCATGAAGGTACGACGCGTGGAAGTACCACGCATGGAGATACCACGCGTGAAGGTACGATGCGTGGAGATACCACGCGTGAAGGTACGACGCGTGGAAATACTACGCGCGAAGGTACGACGCGTGGAAGTACTACGCATGGAGATACTACGCGTGAAGGTACGACGCGTGGAAATACCACGCGTGAAGGTACGACGCGTGGAGATACCACGCGTGAAGGTACGACGCGTGGAAATACTACGCGTGAAGGTACGACGCGTGGAAGTACCACGCATGGAGATACTACGCGTGAAGGTACAACGCGTGGAGATACGACGCATGAAGATACTACACGTGAAGATACGACGCATGGAGATACCACGCATGAAGGTCAAACGCGTGGCGTCACAACTCGATCGAATACAACGTCACAATATAACGCGTAAATATATCTCATATGGACCTACAATACGTTACAATATTACGCCTAAAAATACGATAGTATCCATATGAAGACAAACATAGAAACACAACATGTGAATATACAGTACTCAAATATAATTCATAACAGAATAAATATCAGATTAACAGTTCAACCCCACCAAAAAATAAACTCCAAGAACCTCCCATCAGAAATTTCATCCCCTGCAAACATAGTCCTCAAAGTAACGAAAACTCGTTCTTGAAAGATCAACGAAAGAACTCTTCTTTTTCCGCGTAAACCCTCGGCGTCTAACGTAGTTGATGGCGTAAACGAGACGACCAGAGCCGGTTATCCTTGTTCGAAGTCTCGCGAAGCCTTTAAACTAGCAAGATGGCTGACGATACGTGGCTAGGTGCACGCCCACGTGATCCTGCAACCACCACCTCCGCTTTTTCATCCCCTTTCCGACAACCCGCAGCTCGCTGCGTTGCACGGATCGAGGGGTAGAAGAAGTGGCCAGCTTTGCATAAGAGGGAAAACACTCCGCCGTTTCGCGCCACCCCTTCGACTTTCGTTAATGCGAAACCAATGTACTCTCGACTGCTTTTCGAACGACGGATTTTTTCACGGCTGACTTTCTCTCGTAGGAATCTCTGATATGACGGAATTCGGTGAAGGGACGTTTAACGTTGGGGTGCCTTTCGCGGTGCATCGAGGGTTGTGGCGAAGGGGTTCGAATAGGGGTTGTCGGTGGCATTGATGTATTGTTTTGTTTTAATGATTCGTTCGGTCATGGGTACGCAAGGGTCACCTTCGTGAATTCTTGTGGTGAAGGAAACAAAGTAATTAATTGTGGAGACTAATGGTATTAGTTTAGCGTGATAATTGGTCTTAATGTACTAGCTTTCGATTACTTTGTTATAGTCAATCTTTTGAACAGTAAGATTATGAGGGATTTATATGATTTTCTACATTTTTATTAATATGTAAATATTAATGTAAATAATATGTAAATATGTAAATATATAAATATTAATAAAAACTACTAAATTATGAAACTTCTAAATTATCAAACTTCCAAATGTACACATCTTCAAGTTACTTCTAAAATACCTCTTCTACCTCTTAATTCTTCAAACCTTGAAATTTGTAAATTACCAAACATCTTCAAATAAAAAAACTACCCCAAGTATTATCCCCACATTTCAAATTACCCCAAAAGCTCTAATTATGATCTTAAATTTGAACTACTAGAAAAGTTGAAAAAGGTGCAAAATATGGAAGCGTGAACGCGGTATCGTTTGCGACTCGATGTTTGATAGCCGCGCCGTTCAAGGGCGCTCGATCGAATCCTCGTTGTAATTCCGCTCTACTCGATACGTAACCGGTCGCAAGCGGGAACGAGCGGGTCGGAGCGCGCAGTTACCGAATACAGGTCACAGCGCCTCGTCAATAACGGCGCAGCACCGCGACGCACAGCATCCTCGACGACAACACGGGCCCTCTGCGAAAACCCTTAAGAACGACTCCGATGATAGCGACACGCCGACAATGGAACCACTGACACGCTTTCGAAACTCGCCTACCGATACGCGCGACCGACCAACCCTTTTCCCTCCTTTCAACCCCCGTGCAGCTTTCTACGCTTTGCAAACAGTCGCGACTCGTTCTCGCTACTTTTCGCCATTCAATTATTGATTCGACAAGATTTTACTACCCTTAAATAATACCCTTAGAGGGTTGAACTGTTTCGTTTTCCCGGGTTAATTTCGCGGGGTGAAAGATTTAGTATGAATTACTAATTCAAGGTTCTACTTTGAATACATTCTGTTTGAAGGGGTTCGTTCTGACGGGGTGCGTTTAGATGAGTATCTAATTGTGAAGACTTATGAGGACAGAATCGAGATTCAAGAGTTAAGATTATGAAAAAGCATTTTAAATATTAACTAAATGATGAGATCAACCCTTAAAAATTTCGTGTAAATAAAATTTAAAATTGAATATCACAAATTTAGTCCTGGATTTTTTACAAAATAACGTATCTTGATATCTAAAATCTTGAGGCAAGTTCAAATGAAATTTGGATTTTATATTTCTTAAAATTCTGTCTCAAGTCGGGCCACATTTTAAACTCTTTACATTTGAAGCAACAGTTGAAGTTCTCTCTTTATATTCTCCGAGTGCATCCCCAAAGTGTTAACTTCCAGAGTCGTAGCAATATTTTCGAGTAGGATAACGAAACATCGATAGTACCGGTGCTTTCAGAAAAGCTCGAAATCCGCTTGATTAACTTTCTCCTGGTCGTGGGATTCGATTTTCTCGTTGGAAAATGGAGGAAAGAAATACGGAGCTCCGTTTCTCTTAAAGTATCCGTTTCCCCAAGGTTGTTCACTGCTGCTCTACTTATAATTCGAGAATTCGCAAAAACAGAAGCAGACAAGGTAAGTAAACAGCTGGAGAAAATTAGCAAAGAATTATGCAAGCAGCAATAAATTATGAACCACCATTTTGGGATCGCAAACAAGCTTTGGCTCGAAACTCGCATCCCCAAACACTCGATCGTATCTTGTGCACACAGTTTGCTATTATACGCGTTGTTTATCGTTTAAGATTTCGTGTACCTTCAACCTTTTTTCACCGATACGGGGCAAATTATTATTTTAAGGTGCAATGTGTGTGTGTGCTGTGCGTGAAAATATGGAGCGTGAAGATACGACACGTGGAGATTCTACGTGTGAAGGTACGACGCATGGAGATACGACGCATGGAAATACCACGCGTGAAGGTACGACGCATGGAGATACGACGCATGGAAATACCACGCGTGGAAATACTACGCGTGAAGGTACTACGCATGGAAATACCACGCGTGGAAATACTACGCGTGAAGGTACTACGCATGGAAATACCACGCGTGGAAATACTACGCGTGAGAAATACTACGCGTGAAGGTACTACGCATGGAAATACCACGCGTGGAAATACTGCGCGTGAGAAATACTACGCGTGAAGGTACTACGCATGGAAATACCACGCGTGGAAATACTGCGCGTGAGAAATACTACGCGTGAAGGTACGACACATGGAGATACGACGCATGGAAATACCACGCGTGGAAATACTACGCGTGAAGGTACTACGCATGGAAATACCACGCGTGGAAATACTACGCGTGAGAAATACTACGCGTGAAGGTACGACGCATGGAAATACCACGCGTGGAAATACTACGTGTGAAGGTACGACGCATGGAAATACCACGCGTGGAAATACTACGCGTGAAGGTACGACGCATGGAAATACCACGCGTGGAAATACTACGCGTGAGAAATACTACGCGTGAAGGTACTACGCATGGAAATACCACGCGTGAAAGTACGATGCGTGGAAATATCACGCGTGGAGGTACATCGCGTGAAGATACGACGCATGGAGATACTACGCGCGAAACTTCGACGCGTGGAAATATCACGCGTGAAGGTACGACGCGTACGACGCACCTTAGCAAGTTATTATTCGATCGAAAAATTACGCGGTTACGTTATCGAATAATTGCTTGGAAGTTAATTAACGCAGCATTGTTGGGTCCGTCGAAAAGCCGGTCCGCTTGAAAATTCATACAAGGATATCGATCCGAGCTTAATTAACCTTTAAACTGACAGGGTGTGTTTAGCCCTATCCTATTAACGGAATACCTTCATCGCGTTAATTATTAAACAAATTTCATTCATTTGCATCCCCGATAAGCTCGTTCTCGATATTATTTCGTCTGTTCAAGGAATAATTCCCTTTCAAATAAGATACCATCTATCAACCCTGTAATTAATGTTCATGATCATTCATGAGAATATTTTCACCTTTTCACGCGGAGATTACGCTTTGAATTATTCCTGCTTTAAGCTGAGCGTTAATTTGTGGAAAGGTAATGAACGCTGTATTTCATCTCCTGCTTTTGTCCTTCATTCCTTGATAGAAACCTTTCGAAGAAGCTTCTATGAATTTAATTTTTAATTCGCGAGAAAACTTTGATGAATGAATGTTGCTTACAAAATTTCTTTTCTTATTACGTGTTTAGGTATCTTTAAAATTCACCTTGTTTGCAGCATACTTTATTTATAGCCCCGTTGCATACATTCAGAATTCTTTATTTATTCACTAAAGTGTTTGAAGGTGCAGAAAAAATTATTTATAAACATCAAGATTGTACTAATTTGTAAATTTCTCATTTTTAACATGCGCAATGGTCTATAATTTTATATCTGAAAATTTTAAGGTTGACATATAAGAATGTAAAAATTTGTAAAGCAGGAAATACTTAAGCTTGAAATCAACTGAGGTCTCAGATGAAACTATAAGTAATAACAGCAAAGAACAATATGCCTCTGTAAACCAATTCTACACATTTTCTTTTTAATTTGAATCTGGTATCCATTTGCAAATACGTTCCCGGTCTGTTCAACGTCGAAACTCGCGGTAGGATGAAATTCACGAAGGGGGTGGAACGTCCCAGTTGCAAACGCAGTTTACAATACACATCCTGGTCACAATGCCGCCTCCTAGAAAGTGGAGTTATTTGTCGAATACGAAAGCTCACGGAAATAGTTTCTGTACGGACCTATTGATTTTCGTGTTTTCTGTTCCTCTTTTTGTCCGTCCCGGTTCCGTACGCCGCATTCTTCGCAACTTCGAATCGCGATGGATCGACGTCGCAGCTAGGCAAAGTTTGCCACGAGGGTTGCACGACGGCCGGAATTGAATTTCATCGCGGGGAGAAAAATAGAAGGACAAGTCGTTTAAGCTATGTAAATGGAAAAATGGTAGGGCAAATCGCTTAAGCTATGCAAATGGCAAAATAAACGAGATGGTCGTTTCGTTAAAAGGTAGCCACGAAAATGCGAGAAATTGAACGGAGAAGAAAGAGCTACTATCGACGGTTGTTGCCTTTCCTGTTCTTGATTACAGACTTTACGTTTCGATCGATTTTGATACCATCACTCTGTGAATGAATTTCATTCACACAAAGAATAAAAGAAGGATTAGACGTAATTTTAATAATCGATTGAAACACGTGTAATGCACACTTTAAAATGAAAAACTTTCTTCAACTAGCCTTAAGTTGAACAGTAAATATACTGCAACATAAATTCATGTACACGTTAATTCTATATCTTCATGAAGATAAATATAGATGTAAAATAAACCTTAACTTTTGCAATTTAAAATAGAACTTCAAGGTAAAAGTTGTCGTGCAGAAAATTTTGTATACAGAATATTAAACAGTACTGAATTTGCAAATTTCAAATATTTTCCAGCAAGAAGATTTCACGAAGAAAGTTGGTGAAAAGTTATTCGAGGAAGTTAGTCCCCTTGTAACAGCAAATATTTGTGATATAAAGTGTGCACCTTCGATTGGATAATATTTTCACGACGTATCGTTCGTTTGCTCGCTTCAGATGAAATCATTTTTAACAGCGAATTTAATTGCTTTGATGGAGCTGCTCCTGTATCAATGTTTGCTGTGAAAATAAATGTACAAGAGGTGGCTCGACGTAGAGTTTGCCTGTCTAAATTAACAGCATAGGCAAAATTGATATTGTAATGTTTGCATTCTTTTATAGGATTTTAATATCTTCAACCTTTTTTACTCAATCTCTTTCGCGTTTACAAATATACCTTCGCGTTACTTTATATTTCATAGTAGCTAATGTTATAATAGATACTTTTATTTTAGCACTTCATAATCAGATGACTCATTTCTTAATCATTACATTCATTTACATCATCGTTATTTATTCATTTATTCACCTGTCATTATCGTGACAAAATTTACTTAAAATTTTACCATGTGTCGTATATCCACGCGTAATATTTCCACGCGTCGTACCTTCACGCGTAGTATTTCCACGCGTCGTACCTTCACGCGTAATATCTCCATGCGTCGTTCTTCCACGCGTAGTATCCCCATGCGTCGTATATACACGCGTTGTACCTTCATGCGTAGTACTTCCACGCGTGGTATTTCCACGCGTTGTACCTTCACGCGTAATATCTCCATGCGTCGTTCTTCCACGCGTAGTATCCCCATGCGTCGTATATACACGCGTCGTACCTTCATGCGTAGTACTTCCACGCGTGGTATTTCCACGCGTCGTATCTCCACGCGTAGTATTTCCACGCGTCGTACCTTCACGCGTAATATCTCCATGCGTCGTTCTTCCACGCGTAGTATCCCCATGCGTCGTATATACACGCGTCGTACCTTCATGCGTAGTACTTCCACGCGTGGTATTTCCACGCGTCGTACCTTCACGCGTAGTATTTCAACGCGTCGTACCTTCACGCGTAGTATCTCCATGCGTCGTTCTTCCACGCGTAGTATCCCCATGCGTCGTATATACACGCGTCGTACCTTCATGCGTAGTACTTCCACGCGTAGTATTTCCACGCGTCGTATCTCCACGCGTAGTATTTTCACGCGTCGTACCTTCACGCGTAATATCTCCATGCGTCGTTCTTCCACGCGTAGTATCCCCATGCGTCGTATATACACGCGTCGTACCTTCATGCGTAGTACTTCCACGCATGGTATTTCCACGCGTCGTATCTCCACGCGTAGTATTTCCACGCGTCGTACCTTCACGCGTAGTATCTCCAAAATTTCAAACTAGCAAAAATCGCAAAGCAATTAATTCATGAAAAAGAAAGAAACTATCGTCGTTCTTGCTCGTTATTTAAATCCAAAGTTACCAGGTTTCTCCCACCGAAGCCATCTCACGGGGTTATATTTACTTTCTCTCCGTTGAATTATCCACCGCGTTCCGCTCTATTTAAACAGAGCTTCGCGACGAGACAAGAGAAGCAGAATATAACTGATACGCTTGCGATAAACGTACGTGCCTAGCACGGTGTTCACGCTAAAAAGTGGAAAGTCAGCTTGAAAGGTCAGCCAGATAACAAAAGAGGGGTGCTTTCCGACACGAAATGGCCACGCGTGCTTCTCCCCGTCCGCTTCGTGCCTCGCATCGATCGCAAGCTTCTACTCTGTTTATTTTTCCTATTTGCCGACTCCGATTCGAAATCCTATAGAAACATTTTTTAAACCAGATAAAAGACCTTTAATTCTTTGGAGGAAAGACTGGTTTCACGTTTAGTCTGAGTCTTTTGGAGTTCCCTTAGGAGGACATTAAAAGATACTGCTGATGGGTCTTAGGAAGTGCTCATACATTTTGTGTTCACGTGTACTCTTATCAATCAAAGCACTTAGTTTCTGTTTTTGTGTATTCAATTACTTAAAGCATATTTTTCATTTTGCAAACATTTTCAATAGAACTTGTGAGTTACTTATTAACAGACGAATTGACTGTAGTTACATGAGTCGAAATGTAAGAAGGGTATTGAACATGTTAAATGTTATTAAGCTTGTTAAATGTTATTAAACTTGCTAAATGCTATTAAGTTTGTTAAATGTTATTAAACTTGTTAAATGTTATTAAGTCTGTTAAATGTTATTAAACTTGTCAAATGATATTAAGCCTGTCATTAAAGAGATTAAATATGTAAAGGAAAATAAGGTAACCGAAAAAAAAGTAGCAAGTAAAAATTGCATGAAAGATATTCAGAGGCACGTATCGAGGAAAGATTCATGGGGTAGTCGATAGTCGATGGCGATCGTTACACGCTTATTACGGTAATCGCGAGCTACCGCAACGACGTGCCGCTAGACCAGATCCGGTATCGAGCAGGGTGACAAGTAGAACGCGGCTTAAATGGAAGTTGGCTCAAGTTCTCAGCGAATCCTGACGATCCTTGCCGCTGGATATCGACAAGTTCGTTCTCGAGGTTTCGCTCGAGGCACGCTTGGCAAACGACTCCCGCGTGGATTAACGCGCGGCAAGCTCTTAATCCGCCACCAAGATACCGCTATTCCTCCTGCGAGCACTCACCCCCGCATCGTAGTTTGTCGGCTCGTAATTAAAAGAGTCCTTAAATAATCGACGAGGCTCGAAGCGAGGGCGAACGCAACCTTTCGACCGTCTGTAGGGCCTTTATTGGGTTAGTAAACCGGCTGAGAAGTTTTCGAGAACGCCAGGGTACGTTGAGTGCTTTGTTTGGTTGATGAACTTCCACCTACTGCTTTCTTTGGCCTTTAGGTGAATTAGAAGGAATTTTGGGATTGATAAGGGATTTTTATCGTTTATTTAATTATTTTTTTGGGGGGTTTTTAAGGGTTGTGTGGAAATTATTTTTGTCGAGGATCGTAGGGAAATTCGTTGGAAATTATCTTTCATTCGTACGTCGATTATTTTAATTCTTTAACAGCTAATTATTGTTACAAAATTTTTTAAGGGTTGTTCGAGTTGATTTTTGTCGAGGGTGGATCATAGAAAAATTCCTTGGAAATTATTCTTCATTCATACGTCGATTATTTTAATTCTTTAACAGCAGTTATTGTTACAAAATTTTTTAAGGGTTGTTCAAGATGATTTTTGTCGAGGGTGGACCATAGAAAAATTCCTTGGAATTTATCCTTCATTCATACATTGATTATTTTAATAATTTAACAGCTATTGTTTTAAGATTTTTGTAAAAGTTGTATCAAGATGATTTTTGTGGAGGGTGAATCATAGAGAAATTCATTGGAAATTATTCTTCATTCATACATCAATTACTTTCTATCATTATATTATTTCTATCATTCTATCATGTTATGATACATTGTGTTATGACATACAGCAGTTACAAGTTGTTAATAATAACTCAAATTTATATTTTGATATTAAACTTTTAAACTACACTTTCAACCTGTTAACAAATAATAAATTACTTACCACTGCAAATTAATACGATTTGATTCCTGCACGAACGAATAATGGTATAACGTAATTCAATCAAGAAGGTTCAAACAACACCACGATTTCAGTGGTTCTAACACGTTAGGTGATACTTAAATTCACGAGTTTTATCCTGAAAATTCCTGGAAAATAAAATCCCTTTTACGTGCACGTCCATCGTAGTTTCAGCTCGTTCTAATTAAATCCCGGCGAGTTTCCAGGCTAAAAAAGAGGTTCCAAAACTCGTTCATAAAAACCACCCCTAAGCCACGAGAGCTCGTTTGTCCGAAGCAAACGAAAGTAGCCAGCAGACAGAAAATTCCATCTGGAATCACTGGGTCACGGTGCCATCGCTTGTACAATTGAAAATATTGTATTTCATTACATCTTTTTCAAATTGTATCAGGGAATTCTTGGAATTCTCAAATGTCACTGTGGACACACTGAAAATGTCGCTTTCCCAGTATTTTAATTTTACAAAAAATGTTTGCACAAATATTTCATTACTTTTTAACTTTCAACTCACTTTTCCTGGAAGTCCTTTTATACAAAAATTATTTTGTCAATTTGATGTGGATGGCAATTGAAATTTATTCGTCCATGAGTAACTTGTAAGTTTGACAAATTAGATTTTTCAATAGAAGGACATGAAGACCCATTCTCCCTCAATTTATGAGCCAAGTAAAAGTCACGGAGTTACGACTTCACCAGTTTATGGCGGCTAGGCGGTCCTCGAAAGTCCCGAGTGACTCTTATGATAAATCTTTTCAAAAATAATTAAAGTCCAAAATGAATGTATACATGGTATATTGCTCCACGTCAACGACTTCCATATTTTATAAATAACCGAAGTGGTAATTTGTACTTCTCTACCTAAGTACCTTCTCTACCTCTGTCAGAAAATAAGCGATACTTTGGTCCTGTTTCGAGTCTATTCATCCCGTCCCGATCGAGAAATATCGTAACTCGCAGGTCTGACGGAATTGCGTGGCTTGGTTAGGTCAGGTGCGAGGAGGAAGAGGAGGCCCCTTTGAGAGCAACTCGATTCGAAGTAATTTAGCGGCCGAGCCCTAACTTGCTGAGTGGCGGAGCCTGCAAGTTTCCAGCATTGACGAGGATGAAAGCTCCCCTTCCGGCCTGCGGCCGCGAGAGGCGACATTAATCTATTCCACATTGCCGATGATGAATTTCCCGGAAACAGGAAGGCGGTTCCCTGCCGCATAAGCTGTTTCGCTGTGGCGCCTTTGCGAACCGGGCTAAAAATTAATTACCCCTTTCACGACCAGCTTTTCGCGTCCCTTTTCTATGAAACGCTTTGTCGCTCCACGATGTTCTACGGATGTATCTTTCAAAGGAACATTTTCCCTCGTTCCGTCAAAAAGACGAGCCAAGTCGTTGTTCGAGATTAGCCTTCATTTATCAGCGACCTCTCATTTCCAAAATTTCTTATAGACATTTTCGGTTCAAACTCTAATTAAGACTCTTCTGATTTATTGACAAAGAAGGTCTCTTTAGTCGAGTATCTCTAGTCAATATCTAGTTAATACCTCTTGATTCATTTTCTTTATTCTTTTTATTTTTTCATATGCAACGATTGCTATGCAGAGGCTAATATTATTAATGTAATTCAACATTAATATATTTCATTTACTATTATTTAAAGTTTTACAGTTTATTAATATGTTTGTACTACAAGTTAAGTTTGTACTTCAAGATCAGTCACCTAAGTCAGGCGAATTACGAACTAGGCTGTTTATGAATGTCAAATTTTCTGGCTATAAACAGCAGTCTGGCTGTTTATGAATGTCTTAAATTTTCTGGCTATAAACAGCAGTCTAGCTGTTTATGAATGTCTTAAATTTTCTGGCTAAAAACAGCAGTCTGGCTGTTTATGAATGTCTTAAATTTTCTGGCTATAAACAGCAGTCTAGCTGTTTATGAAATAAACAAAAAATTTCTGTCTTAAATTTCTAAATAGTATAATTCGGTATAGATGTACATTTACTGTAGCTGAAGTGTTAAAACATTTAACCCAGCATGACAACGCGGTCTTTTCGGCTAACAGAAAGACGAAGCAAGATAAATCCCCGTATTCCCAGCAAGTCGATTTGTATTTCCTCTTTCCGGGACGCAGCGTGACTTTGATTTTAATTAAACTCCACCCGGAAACTCGTCGAACACTCGACCGGACGCGATCAGGTAGGAATACTTTCACGATTGTCGCGACAGTATAACAAATATCGTCCACGTGGAACGGAGAACAACTGCAATAGCGACTGGTTGACAAGTCTGCTCGCAATAAGTCTCTTCCGAGAGGAAAATGAACTTTCGACTCGGAATTCACGGCGTTGGCTCGTTTCATTTAGAGCTTGACAGCTCTTCGATTTGAAGAAATTCGAACGGAGGAAGCTTTTCTCTCGGGAGTTTAATTTTCGATTTCTTCTCGTCAAGAAGTAAAACTGTTTTCTCTTCGCTTTCTGAGTAAACTTCGATCCACGTTGACGCTTTTAACTTTTTACGGATATCCTTCATTTTTTGTTAACGCTATTTTCATTTTGTGTTAACGATTGCAACTTTTTGTTTGGAAATTATTTTGATGTCTGTATAAATTTCAGATTGTAACTCTTTTCATTTTGGAAATTATTTTGATGTCTGTGTAAATTTCAGATTGTAGCTCTTTTCATTTTGTAACTCATTTTGATCTATGTATAAATTTCAGGTTGTACCTTTTTTCATTTTGTGTCAAGATTGCAGCAAAGTTAGATAAATTTTAGGTGATCCTCGAGAGATAGAAGGGTAAGACTTCTCATAATTCGAGTCTTTTCAAGCCCAATCACCTACACCTGAAAAATCTCGAAAGAATCCGTCGCGAACAAAAGCAGAAGGAGGAACAAAAGAGGAGGAAGAGGGTCAGTTACCTCGTACAGTGTTCTTCGAGGGAGCGCGATAACTCTTCGCCGCGAAGAAACGAAACTTCCTGGCGTCGAGACGATCCGGTTCGTCCTCGATTCTCTAACACGATCGCTTCGTGAGCTATTCGAAACGGTGCTTTCGACGTGTCCCCGGCATGGAAACCACGTTACAGGCATTACTTTCAGGACCCTCGTTCGACCCTATTCTCGAGCGTGTTCGCGTGCTCGAAACTTTCCTCGGGCTGCATTTTCTAACTTCGATATGGTCGAAATTATGGGATCTATGCAAATCGACTTTGATGTCTTCTTGCGATCGTCAAAATTTATTTTTAAATTGTTTTCATTTTTTTGTGAGATCATATGTCTATTTACACACACACCAGATAAATGTATACGATTGTAAATTTATTTTATATAATATTTACTGTTTTATTCAATTGATCAAGGTTATATGCAATGTACATATGTGTCTCTCATATGTCTAACTACACACACGCAAAGTAAATGTGTACGATTGTAAATTTTTTTATATAACATTTACTATTTTATTCAATTGATCTAACATAGAATTTATGAGACATGTTAACATAGCAATTTCGTGTACCATAGCAAATAACACATCATATATATGTGAAAATATATTCATACATGAGTCCATTCTCTCATAAACTAAAGTGTCCTACCACATATGAGGCACAGTACCCTACACCATTTAGCACGAAAGAAAAGAGCAAAATTATCAAGAAATAATTTTTGTAACTTAAACGTAAAGTAAAAGTCATGAAAAATTCGTGAAATGACAGTTGCGCCCGGCATAAACAGAGGATCGATCTAACCTCTTCACCCTCGCCGTCCAGGGGTATAATTCAACGAAGGCCACCAGGGAATCTCAGCGGCGAAACTTCGAAATCCGTGCAAGCAGTTCGCGTGCGAATCGCCGACAGACGTCGGCGTTAATCACCGTTCAGCCGAGCAAGGATTAACAATATCCAGTGCTGACCCAGATTCTTTGTTTCCTGCCGGTATATATCGCACCCCCTGCCTACGAATTCGTGGCAACGGCATGGAATTCCTCGACTGTTCAACCATCGTGATTCTACATCGAGATCCTTTATCTTCATCCCCTTTTGTTACCCACGTCTATAATTCCTTTTATAATCATTTGTCGTTATGCACCGCTAACGTTATTCATCGCTCGCTTATTCTCTAACAATGTTAACGTATTAATTAATTTTGTGAAATTGGGACGTGCATTTCTTTAGAGCCTTTTCAGGAAGATTTTTTAAAACTCCGGGTCGCTGTAAATGGAGGTATTGATTTATTTCAGAGTCTTCAGGTATAATTTTCTTTTATATTAAACATCTTGTGATGAAATCAATTTTTGAACATTTTGTTATGGGGTAAAAAATGTCGATGTACAAAGAGGATAGAACATTTCTTTTGCTATAACATCCAGATATTTGTTTTAACTAGTTTTAAATTGTTTTAACTCAACCTATAATTCCTCAGCAGTTGCTTTAGACAGCTGTGCTAGACAATTGTTGCTATATTAAGACAAACACAGAAAATTGAAATGTTAGGTATATTTTGAAGTTAGGAATCCTTCATGCAAATTATAATTGATATTAAACTACAGACTCGATGGTCTTGTGAATATAATTTTGACTTGTCGTATCTGAAGTGTAAGTGTGCGTTACGAGTGCGTCATGAGTGTCTCTCGAGTGTGTCAGAAGTGCGTCAAGAGTATGTTGAGTGCGTCACGAGTGCGTCAAGAGTACGTTGAATGCGTCACGAGTGCGTCAAAAATGTGTCAAGAGTGCGTCACGAGTGCGTCATGAGTGCCCCTCGAGTGTGTCAAAAGTGCGTCAAGAGTACGTTGAGTGCGTCACGAGTGCGTCAAGAGTACGTAAAGTGTGTCACGAGTGCGTCAAATATGTGTCAAGAGTGCGTCACGAGTGCGTCACGAATGCGTCACGATATTAGAGGACAAAGATTAATATTTTCCATTATAAAATATATTCCCCATCTGCTTTGAAAAATAACCAATCTCAACATTAAGCAAAAGAATGCTTAATTAGAAAGAAATAAAAGAAAATCGAAAGCAGTATCGTTTCATATAGAGATTGTTGCATCTCTCAACGATTACCCTTTATCAACCACGATTCCCCGTCGCTCGGTTTCAGCCAGCTTAAGTTACCGAACGCTCTGCACTCTCAGTTTCCTCGATCTTATTGGCGAGGGATGATCCCGGCGAATAATAAATTGAATCCCGGCCTCATCTCTGGTTAGAAACCGGGAGGAGAGAGGCACTTTCGGATGAATCTTTAACGAGCAGCCACTTCTGGAAACGAGGAACGAGAGACGAACGGCTGAAAAGGCAGACGGCTGGCCACGAAGGGGGTTGAAAAATGTCTAGCGCTTGGAAAAATACAAAATTATCGATCGACGGACCCGGGGAATATTAAAGAGCGATCCTGCGATTCGAGGAATCGAATAAACGGGGGCATCATGAAAATGAATGAGCCTCGGTTGAGGGGTTGATTTCGTATAATGGGGTGAATAAATAGAAACACTTGAAAGAAGTAGAGTTTTCGAAGAAAGATAATTTAAAGAAAGTGAAGATAGTGAAAATATTAAAAAGATCAAAGTGTAATTTAAGTTAGGTTAGATTTGGAAATTTAAGTTAGGTTATGTTTGAAAATTCTGTAAGAATCTCTGAGAAATTTATAAAAACCCTTGTCAGTTAAATCTAGTTCTTAACCTTATGAAAAATGTAAAATGCAACGAAATTCACAATCTAAATAATTATATAATTTGTATAATACATTTTAATAAATAAATAGGGATCAGTAATTAATACGTCACCCCGGAATCGCCGGGTTATACCGACAGTTTTATATTCAAATTTCGCGAACAAAAGATAACCACGATGTTCCAGGACGTAAATTTAATTTGCCGGCACGGTTATCGGTCGTAGCTGGGAAAACTTCGGCACACCGGAAACGTAGCCTCGAATTCGAGCGGTCCGCAGTTTCCGCTTAATCGGCAGAACCCCCACACCAGAGTCACCCTATCGAACCCCGTAGAAATACACCGCGAAACCCGGCTGAATGGGGTTGGCAATTTAATCGAACAGAGGCTGCTGGCTTTAAATCGAAGCCTGTCGTATCTCATTCCACGTAACAGTTGCTTTTACCACCTTCTGGCTTTTACGCCTTCTCTGCGTAACCAAATCTCAACCCCCTATTCATATTTCTTTCATCTTTTCGTCTTTTAAATATTTTCTACTTGCTTCTGTTTGTTGGATGTGCATTTATATTTTTTCGAAATTTATCCTCAAATTCTCACATGTTTGACATCATGTGTCCATATTTCTATATCCTCGAATTCTCACATGTTAACATCATGTGTCTAAGTTTCTATATCCTCGAATTCTCACATGTTTGACATCATGTGTCCATATTTCTATATCCTCAAACTCTCACATGTTTGACATCATGTGTCCAAATTTCTATATCTTCAAACTCTCACATGTTTGACATCATGTGTCCAAATTTCTATATCCTCAAACTCTCACATGTTTGACATTATGTGTCCAAATTTCTATATCCTCAAACTCTCACATGTTTGACATCATGTGTCCAAATTTCTATATCCTTAAACTCTCACATGTTTGACATTATGTGTCTATATTTCTATATCCTCAAACTCTCATATGTTTGACATCTTGTGTCCAAATTTCTATATCTTCAAACTCTCACATGTTTGACATTATGTGTCCAAATTTCTATATCCTCAAACTCTTACATGCTTGACATCATATGTGTTCAAATTTTCTTTAGCTCCACATGTTCCAATATTCCCAAATTCTTGCATAGTGACTACATCCCCAGATAAACTTCCATGCAAACCTCTTAAACCTACATTCTTACCAGGTACATTTAATGTGATAAATTCACAGTTACCTCGAAATGTCTATTATCTTTTCAATGTTCGATTTTGTAGTCGAGTAACAAGAAAGAGGTGGAGAGCAAATTAATGGCCATCGTGGAGATTAGCCGTGAACCAGGAATAAAAAGGTTCCGCGTCGAACTCCGACATTATTACAACGACGGTATAAATTAAATTTCGAAGCGCAGTAATTTCACAGAACGACGGATTCTTTTGATTAATGGAGAACCGTTCCGCGACGCGAAGATCGCGGCGCGTTCGAAATGACACGTACTACTTCGTAGTTACAAGCGCGAGGAAACTCATTGGGAAATTTAATAGGTTCTCTCCGGGAAAGTCGACGCCCGAGTTTCATTTGCTCCTCTCTGAAACGTTCTGTTAATCGCGGTGGAAGAAAAGACAGCTCTGGAAAAATTCTTTGACCCTTCTATTATCTCGAGGTGTAAAATCGTACATTCGTTAGTAGAATTTTATCTACTTCATAAATAAATAAATTGGATTAAACTCGATTGTAATGAACAAGCTAAGGTGTTACTGTTTGAATTATTGCAATATTGTTACTGAAATCATTACCTAATATATTGTACACAAATGTGTTATAAAATTGCTTGTCCTAAAGTCATATTCATCAAATGATTTAGTTGTGACCTAACCTAACCAGATTTTCAATTTTAAAATTATTGAAATCACTACCTAATATATCATACACAAGTGTGTAATAAAATTAGTTGTCCTAAAGTCATATTCATCAAATGATTTAGTTGTAACCTAACCTAACTAGGTTTTCAATTTTAATGTTACTGAAATCACTACATAATATGTCATACACAAATGTATAATAAAATTGCTTGTCCTAAAGTCATATTCATCAAATGATTTAGTTGTAACCTAACCTAACTAGGTTTTCAATTTTAATGTTACTGAAATCACTATCTAAAATATCATACACAAATGTGTAATAAAATTAGTTGTTCTAAAGTCATATTCATCAAATGATTTAATTGTAACCTATTTTATTCCAACTTAACCAGATTTTCAATTTTAACAAAGTTCACTATTTTACTTTTATTTCGTAGTGAGCAGCTATACATGTTAATAAAAAAGAGTAAAAAAGAAGACAAAGTACTTGTCTTTGGACAAAAACATAACACAATTTGTAGTCAGTAATTATTGTTTCATTTTCGTCGAAAAATTTCCTTCCTCCGCGACAAAAATATGGCCGCTACGAATCCGGCGTAAAGAGCCGCGGAAAATATGGGCCGGAAAGGAAGAAACTGCTCTCGAAGGAATTTAATATTTCATGCCGGATGCTTGGAGCTAATTCGACGAAGAAAAGAACGTCGAGAATACAAATTATTCTTGCAGTCGCGACGAGAGAGTCGAGTTCCACGAAACGTTTTCATTCGCAATAAAATACTTCATAGGCTCGCTCGTCGAAGTTAGTCGCGAAGGGGTGGCGAACACCATCTTGGATAAACGGAGAAATTTCACCGTAGCTGTCTCCTCACATTTCACGTGTTTCTTGCAAAATTAGAATCGTCTGGGGATTCACTGTACTTTATTCGATGCAATGAATAAATTTGCTTTGAAAAATCTCCGGAGGCCTAGTTTCTTGAATGTAATCTGTTCACTTGATGATGGCAGTTAGGGGGAAAATTTGCAGGTTCTCAATTCTTTTTATTTTTGGATTTTTAATTACTGTACTCTTTAATTTCTATATTGGTAGATTCCCAAATCCCCAAATTTCTAAATTTTCAAATTTTTACACTCCCCAATTTCTATATTGCTAGATTCCCAAATCTCAAGTTTCTAAAGTTTCAAATTTCTACACTCCCCAAATTCTATATTGCTAGATTCCCAAATCTCCAAATTTCTAAATTTTCAAATTTTTACACTCCCCAATTTCTATATTGCTAGATTCCCAAATCCCCAAATTTCTAAATTTTCAAATTTTTACACTCCCCAATTTCTATATTACTAAATTTCCAAACCCCAAATTTCTACACTCCCCAAATTCTATATTGCTAGATTCCCAAGTCCCCAAAATTCTAAATTTCCAAATTCCTCCACACCCCAATTTCTACATCGCTAGATTCCCAACCTCTCAAAATTCTAAATTTCCAAATTCCTCCACACTCCAATTTCTACATTGCTAAATTCCCAAACGCCCAAATTCCCAAGCCTTCAAATTTCCAAACCCCAATTCTCAAGTTCCCCAATTCGCAAGCCCAAAATTCTAAAATTCCCAATTTGGTAAATCCCTAAATTTAAAACCCAGTGCAAGCAGAAAATTGGAAGTGTAGCAATCAATCGAAATCGTCAACCTGTTAACCAGGGAAGCAGGATCGTTCGCAGCGTCGGTGAACAAGAAGTAGGGTGCGATAAAGCGTGAAGGGGGTTGCCTTAGCGTTTCTTTCGTGTTCAAAGAGAACCAATTACTTGCCGAACGATCCGGGAATCACACGGACAGACCAATGGATGGCGCTTCTGTTAGCCAGGGTCGGGTACTGCAATGCAGCTTTCACCCTCTCTTTCCTTCTCTTTCTGGTGCACGCTTTTCTCCGTCTCTCTCGACCACCCTTCGCGATACCCGCACCCTTGCTCCGTCTCTTTTTCTCTCACGCATCGCCCCATCCCTCAGGCTCGCACTTCCATTTCACGTGATTCGCCCTCTCCCCCATCTATTTCCCTTCGCTCGCGCGCACCGCTTTTCCTCTTCAAATGTCACCTCGCGGACGATTAACTTTTGCGCTGCTGCACCCGCCTCACCCCTTTTTCACGACCGTTTGATTGGACCCACCACTTGACCACCAAAGGGTGGTCCATTAACCTCTCACCCCCTAACCCTGGCCCTCGGTGTGGCTGCTTTCCTTTCCTTCCATTTTTCACGGCAACTTCCTTCCAGAGCACTCGTTTCCAGTCAACGAACAATTTCCACAATTTCTTCAAATATTCTCTTTGCAACCCAACTTGTAACAACAGTTTCGTCTCAATTTTTTTTTCCTTTCATAGCTTTTTCTATCAATAGTCTTCTGTATCGATAGTCTTTTTAAAATTTATCTCAGGAGAAGTAGCTTCGTGAGATAAATAAGTTAGTTGGTAAAACTTGTGGAAATGTTCTTTCTTGGACCGTAGAACGTGTATAAAGCAATTTAACCCTACGGGTTTTTAATCACATTTTTCGATCGAGTCGCTTTGATTGTCGTTGAACAAATAGCGACGTAATCGAATGAAGAGATGGGACACCATGTATACTGAGTTTCAACAATGCATTGTTGTTATAACGCTCGATATTTTTAGCCCGACGAACCCACGCACATTCCAACCAGCTTTGTGCGATTCCATTTTACGAAATTACAAGTCTGCGATGTAAAAATCCTACGGAAATTCGTGACGAAATTCCTTTTTTTTAAAATCGAGGTTCAAATATCAACGTTCATATTATTTCTCTTTTATTCAATGTGTAATGTGTACTCTTACAACAATGTATAATATATACTCTTACAACAATGTATAATGCTCTTACAATAACATATACTCTTTTATACTATTCTATTATAAAGAGAATTATACTGTAGTCTTACAACAATGCATAATGTATTCTCGTACAATAACGTTACTCTTTTATACTATTCTATTATAAAGAGAATTATGCTGTAGTTTTACAACAATGTATAATGCTCTTACAATAACGTATACTCTTTTATACTATTCTATTATAAAGAGAATTATGCTGTACTCTTACAACAATGTATAATGTATACTCTTACAACAATGTATAATGTATGCTCTTACAATAATGTTACTCTTTTATACTATTCTATTAAAAAGAGAATTATGCTGCAGTCTTACAACAATGTATAATGTATACTCTTACAATAACGTTACTCTTTTATACTATTCTATTATAAAGAGAATTATGCTGCAGTCTTACAACAATGTATAATGTATACTCTTACAACAACGTATAATGTATGCTCTTACAATAACGTACACTCTTTTATACAATTCTATTATAAAGAGAATTATGCTGTAGTCTTACAACGATGTACAATGTATTCTCGTACAATAACACTCTTTTATACAATTCTATTATAAAGAGAATTAAGCTGTTCTCGTATGTCACTATCCAAACAAAATTTTTCGACGGAATTTACAGTACACGTATAATAGATCCGAATTAACGAGGCAGATATATTTGGTACAGCAAATTGTTGTTCGCCGCGAGAAATTCAAAATAGTTCAAATACGTGACGGCGTAGGTGCAGGTGATAACACGGTTATCAGTTCAAAAATAGACGGGGACGCGTTAATTGCAGCTAAACGAAGTGTCACCGTGATCGTTACAATCAGAGTCGTAATAAAACCTAGTAATGTGCTATCGCGTGCTTGTGTGATAACACGTTATTTGTATATTACGTACTCGTGTAAATCTCTGAGCAATTTTCTTTTACTTAAGTCACGATTGACCAACGAAACGAAGAAAATTTTTTTTTAATTTCTTGGATTTCAAGTTGAAGTTAATTCAAAGTTATTAAAATATTTATTTATTGTAGACATTTATTGGTTCCGCATTTTTTATGTGACTCGTTAATGATGTTCCTTGAAGTGTGAATGGGGGTTGCAAGTTTTCGATGAAAAACGCACCATTGCTGTTCGATTAATTTTCTTATTACCCTCGAAATAAGAACGTTTCCTTTGTAATTTGATTAAATGTTTAAAATACTGTTCCTTTAATATTTATTGAGTCAAAAGTTTCGACACTGAAAGTCTACGGAACTCCAAAAGTTTGAAGGAGGTTGAGAAACACTGATTTAAAGCTCATCCTTGACATCGAACCAGCAACAATGACACGGGTATAAAATTGACGCGATGGGGTCTTGTCGAAGAAACGGAGACACTGTTGGGGTGCCGCCCTAATATGAAGAAATCCATTTTAAATTCATCCGCGTCACGATGATTACACCGACTGAACGTTTTCCCCTTCTGTAATCGCATTTAGGGTATCGAATAGGGTGGATATACGCTACCCCTCTATCTTATTAGTTTAACGAGTCACCGATCAGCCGCTGTTTTCAGCGAAAAATTTCGCTGATTCGTCGTGGATCGTTTTACAAATTCCTTAAACGCATTCTCTTTTCTGAGAAATTGCACCGGGGATGAAATAGGGTTACTTAAAAATAGAGCGACGTTATCTTTTCATCGTTACGTATTTTCAGAACAAAATTATTTAGATGTGTACACATGTGTTGCACTATTTATTCAACATGAAAATTATTATTTAACTAGGAAAATTATTATTATTATCTACAATGTGAAAATCGATAGAGAAAATTAAAATCCCGTACCGATATTCAGTATCGTTTAATTACGAAAATTATAATCACATCTGAACTGAAAATTCACGCTAGAATTATGAGAAAAATTTAATAGATTTACATTGCAAGTGCGTCACATTGTAGCACAAGGGGTTAAAGAAGCTGAAATATTCGCACGTTTGCGTAAATATATTTAAATCTGAAATGCCTAAACGAATTTCGCTGCGAATATCTTTTCTCCAACACCCCTGACATCATCCCCTGTCAGGCATTTTTCCGAAAGAAACGTTACTGTCCATATATCTTCCTGATTTTCCTGAATCCTCAGCCCGTCCGGCATAACGACCGTTATCAGCACAGTCATTTTCTTCAGTCTCGGATAAATCGAAACGGAATTTGGGAAATAATGGTGAATCGTTCGACTGACACGAAGAAAGGGATCTTCCGTTGTTTCTTACTATTTATCTAACGGATTGCTCCTGACTGAAATTGTATATAAATTGTTTAACTTAAGTTAACTTATTTATTATTCTTAAACCAGTTAAAATATGTTCCCAATGTCCAAACACCTAGAACAATTTTTTTTTATTCCATTTCAAAACGCAATTATGAATGTATTCGATAACGAAAGGTTTATGAAGAGCTTCATAGGTTTTTGGAACCTCTTCCGTCCCACATAAAGAATTGTCATCGGATTCGGTATCGAGACTGTACATTTTCCGTGGGAATAGGGTGGTGTTCAAAAGACGTGGCAGACAAAACGGGACAAGATAATTAACGATGCATTCGAGCGTGTAGAAACGAAACAGCGGGCTTTCTAGAAAACATGCTTCACCCCGCGGCGTATCGAATTTGTTTAAATAAATCGAGATTTTCTGCCGGTGGCAGCGGTTCCATTTACCGTGTCACGTTGCGTTGAACGATTTTGCTGGTTGAACGTTTCGAATGAAATTCCTGCGTGACCGTTTGTTTTCGCGGAAAAATCGCGATTATAAAAATACCTCACGTTTCTTAATCGTAGAACGAGTTTCATAGAATCTTCGTATTTTTCTTTTATAACAACTCTGAAAACTTTACAAGAATCAATACGAGTGAAACCTTTCATTTTTCACAAAGTTTGTCCATAAATAAATTGACATAATTTACCAACATCTCAATAGAGTTATCAATTTTTAAAGTGTGTTTGTATTTCTCAAGTGGATGCACTGGAATGGTTGAAGTCACCTGCATGGAAATAAAAGTTTCAAATTTTTCTTATTCATTCTTTTCGAGTCTAGAATGCTGTATGAATGATTAAGCAAACGCGTGCTATCCTTTTTACCAATTTCCCCGAAATAGAAGGAGAAGGATAAAGGTGTTTGACCCACGGTTCACCCTTCATTTCGTAAAAGTTTAACGTAGCAGGCATACATCAGGATAAGAACTAAGCGGTGGACTGAAACTCGCGAATAATTGCGTTTTAGATGCACCTCGCGAGCCGCAGATAAAAAACTGTCCGAGAATTCTCCAGTTTTATCAAGCAAGTTAGAGACACCTTTCTTAAAAGCGTTGCACGAAAAGTCGTCTTAATTTCCTCTTTTGCGAAGGTTAATTCGTGAAGTCTAACCTAATCATTGTTTGTTATAAACCTTGTTAAAAATACTTAACAATTTTTTATATTGGAGTTGTCATTCGTACTGAGCTCTTTACCTATCCATAAGATGGGAACATTTCTTTATTTATTTGTCAGATGTGTCAATCAGAAGTGACTAGTTACAGCTACAATATTAAAACAGGCAAAGAAAGCTGAAATATTATGTCAATTATGCAATCGTTGTCTATGCTAGTTATACTGGACTTGAAGTTCGAATTAAAGTGCATTAAAAATTCGAGTCAAATTGATCGCAGCTGAAGAACAAGTGCGTCATGAGTGCGTCGTGAGTGCATCACAAATACGTCACGAGTGTATCACGAGTGTGTCATGACTGCGTCATGAGTGCATCACTAGTGCGTCACGAGTGCGTCATGAATGTATCACAAATACGGCACAAGTGCGTAATGAGTGCATTACAAATACGTCACGAGTGTATCACGAGTGCGTCACGAGTGTATCACGAGTGCGTCACGAGTGCGTCATGAGTGCATCACAAATACGTCACAAGTGTATCACGGGTGCGTCAGGAGTGCGTCATGAAGGTATCACGAGTGCGTCATGAGTGCATCACAAATACGTCACGAGTGTGTCACGAGTGTGTCATGACTGCGTCACGAGTGCATCACTAGTGCGTCACGAGTGCGTCGTGAGTGCACCACAAATACGTCACAAGTGCGTCATGAGTGCATCACAAATACGTCACGAGTGCATCACGGGTGCGTCATGAGTGCGTCGTGAGTGCATCACGAATACTTCACGAGTGTGTCACAAATGTGTCATGAGTGCGTCACGAGTGCATCACTAGTGCGTCACGAGTGCGTCGTGAGTGCATCACAAATACGTCACAAGTGCGTCATGAGTGCATCACAAATACGTCACGAGTGCATCACGGGTGCGTCATGAGTGCGTCGTGAGTGCATCACGAATACTTCACGAGTGTGTCACAAATGTGTCATGAGTGCGTCATGAGTGCATCACGAATCCTTCACGAGTGCGTCACGGGTGTGTCATGAGACAGACTCGTCAAAGTAGCGCAAGGGACGAAAAAATCACACAAACTTTAAAATAAAGGAGCAGAAAATTTCCTCAGCAAATATAACAAACATATAAAAAAATAATAAAATTTGTGAATAACGAATGGAAGCTAAAAGTCTAATCGATTTCTATCATAACTCGACAGGTCGGAAAGATAAAAAAAGGGGAGTCTTCGCAAACATTTCGAGGATTACCTGATCGATTATTCCTGTCCCTTTCAGTTTTTTTTCCCCCGGTGCTTTTTTTCCCAGCCGTAGAATCCGATCGGCCAGTTTTTGGCAGAGTCTGTCCTCTCTAGGATTAAGCTTCGGAAGCTGGTCGTTGATTAAAACCTCGAAAGAAGTGGAATTAAAGGTTTTTTGCCAGGACACCGTTTAATCCGGTGTTCGTGGCGTTGCTTTTCCTTGTTCTACGTTCGGTTCTCCGTGGATCAACGTGGATCCAGATCGCTCTCGTTTCGTCACTTTAGCCGGTAAACGGACAGGGCATTCCGAGGAAAACGGTATCGGATGAACGTAGCAGACGTTTGCGCGTGATAAATTATTCCGGGGCTACGAACAAATACCGCAAGCGATCGCAAACGAGCGTCGTAAGGATTTCGGAGTCGACGAAAACTCCGCAAAACTTACAAACGGAATACTTTATTCTGTTGACCGGAAGTTGACAGACGATCCCGCGGAGAAACGAAGAACCGAACGGAAGCGATTAGGCAAATAAGAGGACGCTTTGACTGGATTCGCCACTTTATTGATTGGACAAACGTCCTTGAAGATTCGTTTTTTAGTTAGCTACCAGATTTGATGTCATATTTCTTAGAATATATCTTTTTTATTTTTTCAAAGTTGAAGTCGAAAGCAATGTAGGATAATCGCAGCGAGATCGCAAGGAAAAGAATCGTCAGGTTTGGGTGTCAAGAACAGCAGAAATTTTTAAAATAATAACTTAAAATTATTTATGAAAAATGTATAGAAAAATTCTACGTTAATTCGTACGTTAAATGCTTACAGTAAATACAGGGTGTCTCACAATAAATAAATAAATGATGAACGATATCTCCATGCATCTAATTTTCATAAAACACACAACTCACAAGGGAAATTCAAAAAATTATATATGATTATGATAATAATAAATAATGAAAGCAATAACTGTATGTTATAATACAGTTCGTTCAACTTCGCTTGTATAAATTTAACATTCCAACCGAACAAAAGGCTGGCCGAGTAATTTCGCTGAAAAAACAAGGCAAGTACATGGTGTTCTCGGATAACGAGATTTATTCCGACGCGATTCCCAGGTGTAGAAGTATAGTCGAGAGCGTAATTTGAGGAATTGAATTCCGAATTAACAATTGGAGGGACCAGGCAAATCCCAGGAAAACGAAATTCCACCCGGATCAAGGGAAACCTCGTTGCTTCGACTCGTACGTTTATATTTTGTGAAAAAAAGATCCACCTCGTAAACGGTGGAAACAGAATGGGGGATGAAACGGTGCACATCGATACTTGGAAAAGTATAGGTTGCCTTGGGCGATATAAAACTTTGTGGTCGATACAAAATTTTGTACAAGTGGAGAAATTGGGGATTTGAGAATTTGGAAATTTGGAAATTTAGGGGAGTGGAAATTTGGGGGTTGAGAAATTTGGAATTTGGAAAGGGGGGTTCGGGATTTAGGGATTTAGGGATTTGGGTGCTTTGAAATTTGGGGGTTTGGGGATCTGAAAATTTGCAAATTTAGGGGAGTAGGAATTTGGGGGTTGAGAATTTGGGAAATTAGAAATTTGGGGTGGTGGAATTCTAGAATTTTGAAATTCGGGGATTTAGGAATTTGGGTGCTTGGAAATTTGGGGGTTTGAGAATTTGCAAATTTGCAAATTTAGGGAATTAGGAATTTGGAGGGTTGAGAATTTGGAAACTTGCAAATTTTGAAATTTAGAAATTTGGGGGTGGTGGAATTCTAGAATTTGGAAATTCGGGGGTTTAGGAATTTGGGTGCTTGGAAATTTGGGGGTTTGAGAATTTGCAAATTTGCAAATTTAGGGAATTAGGAATTTGGAAGGTTGAGAATTTGGAAACTTGCAAATTTGGGAAATTAGAAATTCGGGGGTGGTGGAATTCTAGAATTTGGAAATTCGAAGGTTTAGGAATTTGGGTGCTTGGAAATTTAGAGGTTTGAGAATTTGCAAATTTGCAAATTTAGGGAATTAGGAATTTGGAGGGTTGAGAATTTGGAAACTTGCAAATTTGGAAATTAGAAATTTGGATGTAGTGGAATTCTAGAATTTGGAAATTCGGGGGTTTAGGAATTTAAGAATTTAGGAATTTCAATGCTTGGAAATTTGGACACTTGCAAATTTGGAAACGTAGGAAACTTTGGAAACGAATTTAGGGGTTGATGAATTTTGGAATTTCGAAATTTAGGGATTAACAAATTTGAAATACAGAAAATTATAAACTTGTGACTTGGGAAACTTAGAAATAGAGGCTTCCTTCATGAAATAAGAAAATTGGAAACTTAGAATTTAGGGCGTCTAAGGACACCAAGTAAAATTTTATTCCATTTATATTAAACTTGAAAATATATCATTCGTAACAAAGCTTAAAAACCTCGTTCACAGAAAAAGTAAATGAGATAAAATATACTAGCTGTTGAGGTTCCGATCCGTTATCAATCGAAACTCACACGATCGAAGGAAGACACGGTAGCGAACGTAACGAGACAGGGTTGGCTACAAATTTCCACGGGTCGGCCAATTTAAATATGCATGAGAGACGTGGCGGAAAAAGGAAGTAGAGGAGGAGAAGAGGGAGATGAACGGGTAACGCGAGGGTGACTGGGTTGTTTCGCGGCCGACCTCGTTAACCCCTATAGAAGGGTGTCTCGTGGAGGTGACGGAGGTAGACGAGCTGCAGGTGGCAACAGCGGCTCTCATGGATTATCGCGAAGGGTAATTCAGCTTTGCCGGCAAGCACGCCGCTGCCTGAAACCTAGACGGATTTATTATTTAGCTGGACGGTAAATGAGTAAATTAAACGTTCGCTGAGCTGCTGTCGAGGAGACGAATCCTTCTTCTTTTTACGATTTTCAATCCTCGAGTTTATTTTGAAATTCTGTGCTCTTCTCGCAGTATTGCACTCTTTTCAGTTCTTCTCTATTTTTTTACAGAAAGAGGTATGGTTGAAATATCGATCACATAATCCTAAAATGTCCCTGATTTTTCTTCGGTGTTTTAGAAATTCATTTAGAATCTCTAGAAAAATTTGTACAGAAAAATGAAGTGTTCATAATGTTTGAAAAATCGTCCGAACACAAAGATGATCCTAAAATGTCCCTGATTTTTCTTGGATGTTTTAGAAATTCATTTAAAATTTTCTCAAAAAAAATTTCTGTAAAGAATTGAAGAGTCCATAATGCTTGAAAATCATTCGATCAGAAAGATAATTCTAAAATGTCCCTGATTTTTCATGGATGTTTTATAAATTCATTTAGAATTTTCTCTAGAAAAATTTATAAAAAAACTTGAAGTGTCCATAACGATTTAATTAACTGAATGTCTTCCAGCGTCTTTGGTGTTGCATTTTCGTGTTTTAACAATAACCAAAAATTTTCTATAACAAATTCGTAGAAACTGCGGAATAAAACGAAGTGTATTATTAAAGAAAATATGGAAAAGTAATGAGTATCGTCAGAGAGGAATAATACAGGAAACTGTATCGAAAGCCGTGAGCTGTCGCTGGCTTTTCGCGAATCGCCTATAAAACGATATCCCGTGAGCTTTATTCGCGCAGCTTTTATCAGCGCGGCTTTATCGCGACAAGGACGGTAAATCGGCGATCGAATATGCAATGGAAACACCGAGGAAATTGACATCGACGTCCCCTGACCTCGTTTAACTTGGAAACTGTCGGACGACACCGATAAATTGCTAGATGATCGTGCCGATAAATAATCGAATCGGACGTTGGTCTGTCGTTTTCGCGAATCCACGCCGTAATAACCTTCCATTCTGATTAATTCGACGCGTGGTTCCCTCTTTCATTTGTCCGTACACGTGGAAGAAACGCGATTCGTTTTTGCGTCTTTCAAGCGGAAGAACATCGGGGATGAAATATTCTATCGCTCTCGAGATCTTTAGTTTTGTTTCGTTTGTTTTGTACATTTATTTTGCTTTGCAATTTTTCTTGATGATTTAGTGATGCAGAATGTGATTTATGGAGAAAGGGATGTGTTATTTTAGGGAAAGTTGAAGGATGTGACGAGAAATTTAAGTGTGTGACTTGTGATGGCCACCATGCTTGTTACTGCGGTTCCATCTAACGGGCGCGACGGAGAAAATTTATTGTAGAGTTGGAGAACTTTGAAATTTGAATATTTGGAGATTGGAGAGTTTAGAGATTTGGATATGTGAAAATTTAGAAATTTGAGGAATTAGGGATTTGGTAATTTAGAAATTTGGGGGGTTAGGAATTTGGAAATGTGGGAATTGGGAAATTTGAGAATTTGGGGACTTGCGAATTCAGGGAGCAGAAATTCGAGATGTGAGAATTCATCAAATCCAGAAATTCCCAAATCCCCAAATCCCCAAGTCTTCAAGTGTCCAAATCTTCGAATTCCAAAACCCTAAATTCCTAAATTCCTAAATCCCCAAATCCTCAAGTGTCTAAATCCCTAAAATCTCAAATTCTCAAGAGTCCAAATCCGCAAAATCCCAAATTCCCAAATTCCCAAATCCCCAAATCCCCAAGTCTTCAAGTGTCCAAATCTTCGAATTCCAAAACCCTAAATTCCTAAATTCCTAAATCCCCAAATCCTCAAGTGTCTAAATCCCTAAAATCTCAAATTCTCAAGAGTCCAAATCCGTAAAATCCCAAATTCCCAAATTCCCAAATCCCCAAATCCCCAAATCCCCAAATCCCCAAGTCTTCAAGTGTCCAAATCTTCGAATTCCAAAACCCTAAATTCCTAAATCCCCAAATCCTCAAGTGTCCAAATCCCTAAAATCTCAAATTCTCAAGAGTCCAAATCCGTAAAATCCCAAATTCCCATATCCCCAAATCCCCAAATCCCAAATCCCAAATGCACAAATCCACACCTAAACGTCCATCTATAAATAAAGACAGAAGTATGAAATTTCAGAAGCAGCGCCTTCGAAATACCAGAGTATGGAATTCCACACACAGCAGAGTCCGAGGTGTGGAATACTGCACACATTCCGCGCAACTCGTACCGGGCCTGCTCTCAAACAGTTGCAAAATTCCACGGTAGGCAGCAGAATTACAAGGAATCAGTAAAGGAAACCGCAAGCGTCTCATGGCATCCTCGTGGACTTCACCCGGAAAATTTTTGCTAATTCTGCAATCGTTTGACGTTCGGTGTCGACGACCTCGTAACATCGAGCCACGTAAGTTCAGACGACAATAGCGCGGTGACAAAGGGAATCGTGTTTTTCGGCTTCGCAATGACGTTCGCTACTCCTCCGCGAAGATATTTTCATATTGTCATATTTCTGGGTGCAGCTTCGTTTCCCTGATTTATTAAAATAACTCGAAGAACAGCTGCTAAGAATAACACGCGAAAAGAATTCTGTTTTCTGAATTAATCCATTTTGTTTGGAAATAATGTTTTGTTCACAAGAAATTAAAAATCTGTTTCTCTCGAAAAAAAAATTTTATTATGATGTGGTTTACAGAATTTTATAATGATGTAGTTTACAGAAATTCCGTGTACCTCGAACAAAGAAATATCGAAATAGTGACAGCAATTTGGAGTTTTCTCGCAACGCTTTCTTCCTCCATTCTCGAAGAACGATTTGCAGCAGCGACAGAAAGCGGAGCGTCCGAAGCTAGCGACGGTAATCACGTTAATACGCAACAATATACAACAACGAGACCGTAAATCGCGAACAACATCGTCCCTATTCGCGGAAATTTATGAGGCGCTGTTTGATTTGCAGCCGGCGTAACGATGTTTGCCAGCGCGCGAATAATTGCGGAATAAAGCTAGCGTTTGCGGATCGACGACAGCCGAACGAAAATGATACGCTTAATCGGCGACACCGGCCAACCGATTCGATTAATAATGATTAGTATAACGATGATAATTGTAACGCGATTCTGTCCTGTGTGGTCACTTTTGATTATCAAATGCTCGATGTATCGCGTACGTGCCCTGTTGCGTGTGGAAATATCGCATTTGCATTTTAATGGACATGTTTAGGTGTCCCAATATTTTCTCTATGCTTTTATAAGCATTTCCATGCTCACAGTTAAGAGTAGTAGTTTGGATAGGCAAGTATGAAATCTTATACATATGAAATACATATGAAATTCTTATATATATTATTGTTGTACATGTGTATACATATATGGACATGTATACATATGTAGGGTTCGTATTTTGCTGTCAACATATGTTTGACATACATCTGCATTTTGATACTTGGTCATAGTCTTCGGTGTAGATGAACATCAACTGTCAGTTAAAAATGACAAAAAGAATATGTTACATATTCACATATGTAGCAAGTTTACACATGCAGTTACATGTGTCACATATGACATGTGTACACATTCAGTTACATATAAAAATGTATTTTTTCACACAACAAAATATTTGATACACCTCTACAAATATTTGAATACCGAATTTCAAAAGCTCAAATTGACCCCAATCACAGATCAATATCAAGCATGTCAATATGTCGAGTTCAAAGCAACAGAACTTTCAAAGTTACAAGTCCATTAATTAACAACATCAAACATCTACATCGAGTTACCAGGGAAAATAACTTTGGAAACGTTTAGCACTGAGCCCGTTTCCATTAGTAGCAGATTAGCGGCTGACCTTTGGTTCTCGATCGCGACCAGTTGAAATATCGTTCTCCAGCAGCTAACATCCTCCAGGATCTCCGGAACGATCATAACTTTCAATTATCCTGGGAACCGTGTCCAAGCTCGTCATCTCGATAACATCGTCCGTTTATCTTTCTAATCCCTAGCCTGTCGCTTTGGAGTTTTTGCTCGACCAGGCGACTCAGTCAGCTGTTCCGACGTGACTGCTGCCTTTTGATTTTTCATCCTATTGCGTGTTGCTTTTCCTCGGCTTCTCTCTTTCTAGAATTTATACGACGAACGTGACGCGAGGAAAACGCTCAGCCCCGTGGGTAACAAAGGCGAGTTTGATTCTTGTTACCGGATTGCGAAACCACGCGGAAGAGGAGAAATTTGAGGCGCATCACGCGATACTTCCTCTGTGCGAACCTTGATAAGCTGTTATGGCGGTTCGTGTCGTGAAAAAGAGATGGAGATAGGAACGAGGGTTTCTCAAGGACTCCTCGTTCTTCATCCTTCAATCCCCTTCGAAACAATTTCGAGAATAGTGCAAGAATGTTCGAGCGTAGGATGACCGGAAAGGAGGATCAAGGATCGATGAGCAGCTTGGCAACGCGTTGAAACGTGCGGGATTCGAGTTTTATCTGGCTTGGTCAATCGATGGAAATGCACAGGTGTGCATGCACTCGTTCGAATAATAAATCCTAATCGGATCACGGAAGCGCGCCGACGCTGCGCGTCTTCCACTGCGACTCTGACGCCATTCGCAGTTGCAACTGACGCTTCTGCCGGCTCTAACTATCCGCGAGATCGATGACCTGCCTCTGCCTACATGCGAGCGAGGATGTGGACGAATCCTCGAACGAACACGCTCTATACCTTCCATGACCATTTGTAATACTGTACTCTTCTTACATTGCCACGCTTCAGATTCTTCTACATTTCCGAGATACTCGCGCTACATTGCCACGATCCGTACACTCTCTGTATAAACTTGCATGTGCAAGTCTAATTCTACTAGTTAGACTCTGTTATCGTAGGAGATATATCGTGTTATACATTCTGACTAGTCATTGCTATGCTTTATATAAACCGAGTTTCACATCTGAGTATTTCTACGTGTTGATGACGGGTTAGGTTACCTCTGAGTCACCTACGTTGTGCGTTGAATTTGCCACGTGTTGAATTCGTCGCGCGTTAAGTTTGCTTTGCGTGGAATTTGCCGCCCATTGAATTCGATGTTCGTTTTTGCTACGTGTTCAATTTACTGCGCGTTGAATTCGCTACGAGCTCAATCTGCCATGCGTGGAATTTGCCACCCATTGAATTCGTTGCGCGTTGAGTTTGCCGCGCGTTGAGTTCGGTGGCCGTTGAGTTTGCTACGCGTTCAATTTGCCACGCGTTGAATTCGCACATTTCATTTCCCACGTGTGTTTACCTCGCGTGAGTTCGCGCATTGAATTCATTTGTTGCATTAAGTCGTGCATTGAATTATGTGTTGAATCTCTATTTAATTGAATCACGTGTTATATACCGAAGTATCCACACTTCGTACCGATTGAAATCACCACACTCTAATGACACTTCCCGCCACTATATCATCGATACGATCTCCGTTAAAGCGACTAATGATAATTTAATGGTTACTTCAAGATCATAAATTTTAATCGAAAGAAACCGGTTGGTACAGTGTTAACATAGAAAATGAATTTCTCGTCCGAAGAAAATTTCTATGAGATTCGAAGATAATCTGAACCTTGCAGCTCATAGTGTACCACGGCATTGAATGGTAGTCGATGTTCCTGGAAGATCGCGATAAACTGTAGAAAGGCTGGATACGGAATTAACGAGCTGCCGCTTAGAGAATCGCGTGGGTGATCGATCTTTCGAAAACCGTTTCTCTAAGCCAATTAATAGTTCGATCTATCCGTGTAACCTCTGGATCAGAAAATACCTATTCAAATTCAAGCCTGAATCATCGCTGCGTTTCGCTATTAACAAATTACCTATCTGATGAAACGGATAGTTACTACACTGGGTGTCCTACTTATGTGGAACAATTAAATTTACTGCTATCAATCTCCTTGAAACATTTACAATACCCTTAGTGCAAATCCTTACATGTCTAGACATAATTATATCTCTAGATGCTTACAACCTCTTGATAATTATTTTCCTTTAATAAAATCTTGACAGAGAATCTCAGTAAAATTTTAACAAAAAGATGTCTTTAACTCCTTCCTTAATTTCGATACAGGAGAAGTTAATAGGCCCGTAGATGAAACATTAAAATCTCGCAAAACGAGAACAAGCATTTAATTAAATAGAAATGATACAAGACTCCAGAGCTGATTGTCAACGGTGATCACGAAAGCTACCCGTTAATTTGTGCATTTCCACAAGCGTGATCGCGGTCAGATCTCAGACTAAGCACTTATTAATTAACTGTTTCGGAGCTGTGTTCGCGGATGAAAATTACGAGGCAGAAGCCAGCTGAAAGATGCAGAGATACGCACCTATTCGTGGTGAGTTTTCAAGGCCAACTTCTACCTTAACTTAATAAAGCACCGGCTTATCTTGCAGCTCGTCGAGACGGCCAATTGACAAGTGTAATGACGGTACTAATGGCTGGTTTCCTCGATGTTTCCTGGCTGCATCGTGAATTACTACTCGCGTTCTACTTCCTTCATGGCGTTCGCATGGTGTTTCACCATTCCATGTTTTGCTCCGGTACAGAAATCTGAATATTCATTTCTATATTTATTTTTAATTTACAGAACTATTTTTTGTGACTTACAAATTTGTATACTCTACTCTCTACTTTAATACTCTACTTTTTATTGTAATGTTTACAATATTTTTATCGTGTTAATTACCGAGAAATATCAATTTACCCTCCTATTTATTTTCTCAAAATTATAAATATTTTTTACCCCTCTATTTATTTTCTCAAAATTATAAATATTTTTTACCCTTCTATTTATTTTCTCAAAATTATAAATATTTTTTACCCTTCTACTTATTTTCTCAAAATTACAAATATTTTTTACCCTTCTACTTATTTTCTCAAAATTACAAATATTTTTTACCCTTCTACTTATTTTCTTAAAATTACAAATATTTTTTACCCTTCTATTTATTTTCTCAAAATTACAAATATTTTCCAAACGTGCATTGCAAACGATTGAAGTTTGAAAAGCGGTATGCAAGAGTTAATTCGTTGTCAATCAACGTCCTACATCCTCTTCCTCATGTCTGGTAGCATGAAATCGCGTACAACAGTGGCAAGAAAACGTATCCGAACGTTTCAGCGAGACGAGCATCCGATTGACACCCGTATCCAATTCCGTCTTCGATCGACGATAAGCGAAACAGTTGGCGAGTATGCAGCTTAAGGTCCGGTTAAGCTTCAGATCTCGAACGATCCGCTCGCGAGGCGGGATCAAGAGTCAACCGGGGCCCACAATTAATTATCGTCCGTCGGCGCGTGACGACATTCAAGCGTCGTTACGCAAACGATTTTTCCTCGAGGGGGTCCCTTTGTGCGCTTGGATTTATGCGCCGCGACTGAATTAACGATGCTCGGCCAACAACGAGACTCGATGGTTTCCGGTCAACCACGAGGAATTAACCTTTCAGCAAAATCACCTTTTAGCGTACAAATCTTCATTATTTGTTTTTTAATTTATGCTTGGGTGGGACACAAAGAATTTCAACACCACAAGATAAGGTCTTTGGAATAACGAATTAATTTATGAGTAGAACTGTTTATTGTTACCAAATATAACTATAATTGTTATGTAAAACATAATTATAATAATGTTAATACTTGACAATAGACTGAATTTTATTATGTTTCGTACAAAAACACGAAGAACCTCAACACCTTAGGATAACCTAAAATCTATGTAAAAACCAATTAATTCGTGAGTAGAACTGTTTATTGTTGTTACCAAATATAACTATAATTGTTATGTAAAACATAATTATAATAATGTTAATACTTGATAATAGACTGAATTTTATTATGTTTCGTACAAAAACACGAAGAACCTCAACACCTTAGGATAACCTAAAATCTATGTAAAAACCAGTTAATTCATGAGTAGAACTGTTCATTGTTGTTACCAAACACAACTACAAATGCAACAATGTTAATACTTGATAATAGACTAAATAATATTAAGTTTCATAGAAGTTAAAATAATTTGCTTTGGGTTTAATTTAAAATAGAAGAAAAATGTCTGAAGTTGATTTTTTGCATATATGTTGACTTTTGTGAAAATACATAATAATTATATATTATGTTCCATCTTTATTTTTTATCTTCTATTTATACTCTTGTCTACCATATTTTTTATGTAAAGATACATCGAACCAGTGTTAGACTGCATATCAGGTACCATCAACCATAACCAAACATAAAATGGACGACAAAAGAGTATGTTTGTGATAAATTGATCAATTTCTTCCAATTCTCCACAACAATTTTCTGAAGCAAAATTTTACACAAAAAATGTTGAAGATAAATGTTATAATCAGAAAATATATGCCAGTTTTGAAAAGGCATCGTCTAACCTAACCACGATTGGCCATGGCCTTCGATGACGAAGATTAAGACTCGATCGGAAAGCGACTTTGTAATTCGAGTTGAGCAGGTAATTCGAAGAGGCAACAGATGTGGAAAAGGTGACCACAAACTGGAGAAACACAGCCACAGAGACGTAATTCTTATCTGCGCAACAGCTCCAATCGACTCGATTCGCGGATCGATTTCATTCTCTTTTCTCGATGCTAAAGCCGTTCCTCTGGAACATCGTTTAACGCGTTAAATTTGTTCCGTTATGATTGTTCGAGAAATGCGAGAAACTTTGAAAATTTGGAAATGTATAAGTTTATAAATCTACAAATCCCCAAATCTACAAATCGTCTGATCCATGAATTCCTAAATTTGCAAAACCACAAATCTACAAATCCACAAATCTATTAATCCACAAATCTACAAATCGCTTGATCTCTGAACTCCTAAATTTGCAAATTCCTAAATCTACAAATTCGCAAATCTAGAAATCCCCAAATCTAAAAATCTCAAAATTTAGGAGTTCCTAAATCTGCAAATTCCTAAACTACAAATTCCAAAATCTAAAAATCCCCAAATCTACAAATTCCTGAATCTGCAAATCCCCAAATTTGAAAATCTCCAAATCTAAAAATCCTCAAATCTAAAAATCCTCAAATCTAAAAATCCCCAAATCTACACATCTCCAAATCTAAAAATTCCCAAATCTAAAAATCCCAAAATCTAGAAATCCCGAAATCCCCAAATTCGCGGATCGATTTCATCCTCTTTCCTCGATCCTAAGCCGTTCCTCCAGAAAATCGTAAAACGCATTAAATTCCGTCACGATCATCGAAGAAATGCGAGAAACTTTTGCGGAATCATTACGCAATCCGCGGAATTGTTCATTCAAGCAGTAGGAGCCAATCACGAAACGTGCTCCAAAAGATCCGTGCGCGATCTTTTCCCATTGTACGCGGCTTCATCTTTGCGTCTTTTCTTCTTGCTTAGTTTCCTTTCGTGACGGTTTAACGAGCGTGGAACACGAACACGCCCCGGGCGTCTCGCGATTCGCGAGGATACGCTGGGAAACGTTGCTGAACGATCACGAGACGCATTTTCATCCTCCTTTTTTTCAGAAGAAAATGAAAAGCGAAAGAGCTTCGTTTCAACTTTCAAGCGTTCGGAGTAAAGAGAATAGTACAAAGTAGCCAATTTATGGTCCTTTCGACACGTAACGTTTTAATGGCGCCTTTTCACGTTCACTGCCACCGGAGAAGTACACTGTAATTTCAATTTTTAATATTTCCTAGCGTATCCTGTTAAGCAGCACTTCTTTGAAGTCTTACGTTTCGTTATGGGGATTATCAAAATATTACGAGCTTGGAAGCTTCCTGTATTATTTAAGGGTAGATTTCAAGATAATTATGAAGGATAATGATGTGGTTTTACGCTCCGACGCTCTGAATTTCTAAATTTTCAAATTCTCAACGCTATGAATTCTCACCGCTTCGAATTTTTAACTCGCCAAATTCTCAATGCTTCGAATTCTGAACGCTCCGAATTTTCAACGCTTCGAATTCTCAACGCTTCGAATTCTCAACGCTATGAATTCTCTCCGCTTCGAATTTTTAACTCGCCAAATTCTCAATGCTTCGAATTCTGAACGCTCCGAATTTTCAACGCTTCGAATTCTCAACACTCTGAATTCTCAACGCTTCGAATTCTCAACGCTCCGAATTTTCAATGCTCTGAATTCTCAACGCTTCGAATTCTCAACGCTCCGAATTTTCAGTGCTCTGAATTCCCAACGCTTCGATTTCTCAACGCTCTGAATTCCCAACGCTTCGAATTCTCAACGCTTCGAATTTTCAATGCTCTGAATTCTCAACGCTTCGAATTCTCAACGCTCTGAATTCCCAACGCTCCGAATTCCCAACGCTTCGAATTCTCAACGCTCTGAATTCCTAACGCTCCGAATTCCCAACGCTTCGAATTCTCAACGCTCTGAATTCCCAACGCTTCGAATTCTCAACGCTCCGAATTCTCAACGCTCTGCATTCCCAACGCTCCGAATTCCCAACGCTTCGAATTCTCAACGCTCTGAATTTCCAAATTTCCAAATTCTCAACTCTCCGAATTCTCAGAACCCGGAATTCTCAGCGCTCCGAACTCTGAACGCTTTCTTTAAGTTTATCTCAAAAAAATTACTCTTCGAGATTATTATAGAGATGTACGTTATGTTTATTATACGTTACTTATATTGTAATTAAACTTTGGTTAATTTTACATTGGGTATTTGTTACCATAATGGTTAACTTATCGAAGCCCGGAAATATTCTCCTTTTAACTCTTCGCTGTCCTCATTCATCCTTTGGCTAATTTTCGTGCCGAACAAGGGTGAAAAGTTTGTAAAGTGTACTTATTTTAATAACCAGATTCCCCGTAAAATTAAGCTGCCCCTCGAGACACAGAGCGCACCGAAAATAAAAACTTCTATTAAGTGGGATTAAAATTGCACCTTAAGAGGCTTGGGTACTATTAAAACTAGTTACGAATAGTCCTCGGGTTGGAAACGGTTATTAACGTCCTCTATTCTGTTTTAAAACGAAAGGACAGTGCTGCAAAAAATCGTACAAAGGTATAAAATTATACCTCTTCTAAATATGAACAAACACATATACGACATTAATGTAAACATTAATTAAATACTAAAAAAATAACTGAATACTGGACATTTTATTTTGATTAAAATACAAGTTAATTACAGTCACAGATTTTAAAAACACACTAACATGGAAATATAAATAAATATATACTGATAATAATTAAAATGTTAAACAGTAGCAAACTGCAGATTTTATTAAAATACAAGTTAATTATAATTACAGTTGATTTTACAAACGTATTATACTTTCGCAGAAGATATCCACATTATTTTAGCGAGCTACGTGTGCCGAAACGAGCAGCTATTTTCCTTCAGAAAAATTCTGGAGCACGGTACAAAAGTTTTCCAATCTTTTACGTCTACGTGTATAGAATTTCTACATTCAGCGTGCAGTAATTTTTGTTTCTTTTCCCCGTTTCAATGCGCAACGAACGAGGAACGAAATTGAAGCTGCACCGAACGCATTACCATCTAATTACAGACTCCGGCATACGTTACAATTAAAATCCGGCTGCTATGACTCGTTGAACGCGATGCTGCGACTGTTTTGTCGACAAAATAATTACGTTGCGACGCCTCGTGTTTCATCGCACCGCGATTCTCGTTCTGATCCCTCTGGTGTCGCGTTTAACAAAGGAACAACTGTGTCCAGATTATTGATCGTGTCGTTTAGACGATTAATACGTAAATATGCCACTGATATTTTTCGATGCACGTACATTTTCGAATTATTCGAATATGCAAGCTTTAGAGTTATTAAGGTTCCAAATTCTCAACGCTCCGAATTCTCAACGCGCCGAATTCTCAACGCTTGGAATTCTTAACGCTCCGAATTCTCAACGCTTGCAATTCTCAGCGCGCCGAATTCTCAACGTTGGGATTCTCAGCGCTCCGAATACCAACGCTCCGAATTCTCAACGCTTGGAATTCTCAGCGCTCCGAATTCTCAACGCTTGGAATTTTCAGCGCTCCGAATTCTCAACGCTTGGAATTCTCAGCGTTCCAAATTATCAACGCTCCAAATTCTCAACGCGCCGAATTCTCAACGCGCCGAATTCTCAGCGCTCCGAATTCCCAACGCTTGGAATTCTCAGCGCTCCGAATTCTCAACGCTTGAAATTCTCAGCGCTCCGAATTCTCAACGCTTCGAATTCTCAGCGTTCCGAATTCCCCACGCTCCGAATGCTCAACGCTCCGAATTCTCAGCGCTCCGAATTCCTCACGCTCCGAATTCTCCACACTCCGAATTCTCAACGCTTCGAATTCTCAGCGTTCCGAATTCCCCACGCTCCGAATGCTCAACGCTCCGAATTCTCAGCGCTCCGAATTCCTCACGCTCCGAATTCTCCACACTCCGAATTCTCAACGCTCCGAATTTCCACATTCCCGAATTCTCGAACCCCCGAATTCCCAAATATCCCAAATATCAAACTTCTCCTTTCTCTTGCCACGTCTGCCAAGCCAACCCATCCTTCCTACTCCCAATAATCAACCCCCTCCCCTCTTAATCAAACACATCCTTCAGATTTATCCTCCAGACAAGATCAAACTTCCCAAAAAAAAAAAGTGAAGATTGAAAGTTTCGCATGCACCGTTGTTTCCGTAGCAGCAGACTCAATTAGGCAAACGAGTAGCCCCGCACCCTTTCAGGCTTGCTGGCTGTTCTTTCAATTCGCATACAGTCCGTTGGTCACTCGCGCTTCTCGCCTCCATTCGCGGGTCTCCATTGTACTCCGGGGAACAATTAATGTTCCATAGTGGCGGAGAATCGTTAACGCGATTCACAAAGAGCGACGAGGTTGGCAGCGTTCTCGCGTGCGACTGCACACCGACACAGTCGTCAACGCGTGATCAATTTAGCTGCGAAAGGAACAATGCCCGAAATATAATTAATTGCTGGGAATTTTAATGCGCCACGCGTTGCGATCGTTCCAGTTGCGACGACGTGATGAGCCCCGTGACGTATTACCCGATACTCTATATACGTTGATTAATTACGATCGCGATTATGTCTTGTTCTACTCTTTCGGAGATCTAGGTAAGGCTGGTAGGTTGGTTTAGATGCATTGGGAGATCAAGGAATGATGGTTTTTTATTGGTAGTGTTTTGACATGACGCACTATGTGCGTCACTTGTTGTGATCAATTTTAATCGAATTTTTAATACTTGATTTGGAAGTCAAAATTTGCATAGTCAGCGAGTGATCTAAATTGACATAGCAATGTCTTTTTATTGGAACTGTTATGACAAGTCTCGTGACGCACCCCGTGCGTCACTTATAGCTGTGATCAATTTTAGTCGAATTTTTAATAGTTGATTTGGAAGTTAAAATTTGCATAGTCAACGATTGACCCCAAACTGATATAACATTTCTACTTTGTCTGTTTTGATATTGTAGCTGTGATTAGTTCTGAGTGACGCACCTGACAAGTCATAAGACTTAATATCTGTCTTAGTGTATCGTTCACCATGCTGACGCAGGAGACTGGTTTGGTTCAATTCATATGAACAATCAAAGAAATAAAGATTTTTTTAAATAACAAACATTAATCGTTAGTGTAACTTCGTTCACCACATTGACGTAGAACACTTCGATTCAATTTAGGTGTATAATCAAAAGATCAACAGTCTTTTTAAACAACTCTAAACATGCTGGTGTAATTTGTATCTGTCGTCACCGTATTGACGTAAGAGTCGAGCCTAAAGCATCGAGTTATTTTGAGTATTACGTTAGTGGATTATAACGTAAGAAAGACGTCAATTTAACGTTATATCGATACCGATGTAATTGGAGCACAGTGTATTCGATTCTATCGAGAGCAATCGGATGGTTGTATCCATAATACAATCGTCGATTGGGGCCCGGTTACCGGCACATGCAAAATTAATACCAGTGTATATCGCGAACGTATATCGCGGTTACCCGAATCGATTCTCTGTTAACAGAGTCTGGTGTCGGTTCTGTAACCAGTCGTTTACGTAGATCCCGATTGAAATCATTAGACACGTGTGCTTGCTAACTGATTAGCTTTTATCGATGCAGTCTCTGCTTCTTTTCTTGCATTATTCATCGTCGACTATCGATACACGGGACCTATCGTTAAAGCTGCTCATAAATGACTTCCTTACATAAACGTACTCGTGAAATAATACTAAAATTTCTCCTCAGTTTGCATTCTATCGAGGTAAATCATTGATAACGCGAAGCGAAAGTGGGAATCGATTCTCACGCCACATCCTTTCAGGCGATTAAGTTTCCCGAGGAGCAAGATCGAATTTAGCGGTAAGGTTGTTGCAATTAAGAAACAAATTGCGAAATGGGAAAGGGGACTTTGTTTCAACTATTTGCCAATTATTCGTTGCAAAACCCTCTCGAATTACCAGATCACTGTTAAATAATCTGCTTAACACTCTCTGCTTAACGCTGCATCAAACAATCGGCTCTCTCTCGTACAATAAATTTAAGCAGATTTTATTCCGCGTATCTCTAATAACTCAAAGTTATTAACAGTACTTTAAATCGAATTACGATTTAAAAAATAAGAGTTCCAAGAGGAGGAATTCAATATCACTTCCGCCAGATGGAAAAATTAGTCAGGAGAAGCTTCTACAAATCCTGCCTGATCTTCGTTGAAAGTCGAGTTCCATTCCTTTCGGTTCGCAGAACTTTATTTCAGCCGTCAGGACCGAACAGAAATATGGAAGCGAGATAATAGGCGTCAGTGTTGAAGGTTGATTTATATTTGGTCGCACGGCGTCGCGACGCTGTCGACATGACGTAACGTCGATGAACTTCTTCTTCCGCACGACTTGCTCGTTAAAATGCGATCGCCTGTGTTCTTTCCGACTCGACATCGCTTAGATTCATAGAATAATGCGCCTATAAACGCTTCTAATTGTTATGGCTTTCAAACGCTATTTCTCGACACTTTTACGTCGACGAGTCATGTGAGATTTTTCAGAAATATCGACGTGCAATCTCATTGTGCTTCCATAAGCAGCGACTATAAACATCAATATGTTAATGTGTCTCTTATCAAGATTCCACCTTCTGAAGCATGTTGTTAGGATTACAGAATTCTTCGTAATCCGAGAGAAAGGTACCGTTTAATTTGGAATGTTTCGCGATGCATTCCCGTCACCGTTGGAATGGCAGTGCGTGCAACGAAACGGCACAGGTATTTCTGGAATTATGGTAATCAGCAGGCTGCAACGTTGGCTTATCGGCAGCTGATACGGTCCGCCGCAATTCGAACGTTCCGCGAGGGAGATGATCCAGTTTGATAGGATTTCGAGATTTCGAATAGATGCGGCAGAAAAATTCGCTCGCCGTTCAGCCTGCGACCCGATATTGCGTGGGATTTCTCGAATTTCCTGCACACGTCTATCTTCCTCATTCTCGATTCCACAGATGAAACCGTCTTTTCAAAAATTATCTTCTCGTCCTTTTCTTTTTTCAACCGCATTCTCACCGTTTACCTTCATTTCTCGTATCTTAACTTCCATTAACGTTTTTTAAATTATTCAGATTTTATGAACGAAATTTATTTGCAGATGTGAAGAACACAGTAGACTACTTCATACACTCACGAGATGAGTGTTGAATACTGAAAATAGTGGTTGTATTTGGTTGAGATGGAAGGTATATTTTGTATGAATAAATAAAATGAATTATTATTTCACAAATATTATTTAACGAATATTATTTATGACATTTTATGTGTATGATATTTTTGACACTGTCGAGGAATTGTTTACGACAGTCATGTCAGTCGGATCGATAAGGACAGTCGTACTTTTCCGACCTCCTATAACTCATCTTGTGGCGGTTGCATGCAATATAGTCGCACATTATGCCCTCAAAAAGTAGGGGATGAGGAGGAACGCATATTATGTCATTGAGTGAACGACCAGATACGAGGAATTTATACGTTCTTGAAACCTGGATGCTAAAATATGAAAAACGTATGTGCTCTCGAAGAGTAGATGCTCAGATATGAACCCATGTACGTTCTCAGAAATGGACGCTCAGATACGAAGAACCTTGCTTCTTCAGAGAGGACGCTCAGGTACGAAGAACCTACGTTTCCTGGAGTGTGGACGCCCAGATACGGAGAACCTATGTACGCTTCCCGAGAGTGGACGCTCAGATATGAAGAACCTATGTACGTTCTCAAAGTATGGACGCTCAGATATGAAGAACGTATATGAGTTCTCAAAGACTGGTCAGATATGAAGAACCTATGTACGTTCTCAAAGTATGGACGCTCAGATATGAAGAATGTATATGAGTTCTCAAAGACTGGTCAGATATGAAGAACCTATGTACGTTCTCAAAGTATGGACGCTCAGATATGAAGAACGTATATGAGTTTTCAAAGACTGGTCAGATATGAAGAACCTATGTACGTTCTCAAAGTATGGACGCTCAGATATGAAGAATGTATATGAGTTCTCAAAGACTGGTCAGATATGAAGAACCTATGTACGTTCTCAAAGTATGGACGCTCAGATATGAAGAACGTATATGAGTTCTCAAAGACTGGTCAGATATGAAGAACCTATGTACGTTTTCAAAGTATGGACGTTCAGATATGAAGAACGTATATGAGTTCTCAAAGACTGGTCAGATATGAAGAACCTATGTACGTTTTCAAAGTATGGACGTTCAGATATGAAGAACGTATATGAGTTCTCAAAGACTGGTCAGATATGAAGAACCTATGTACGTTCTCAAAGTATGGACGCTCAGATATGAAGAACGTATATGAGTTCTCAAAGACTGGTTAGATATGAAGAACGTACACGTATAAGTTCTCAAAGACTGGTCAGATATGAAGAACGTATATGTATAAGTTCTCAAAGACTGGTCAGATATGAACAACATATATGTATAAGTTCTCAAAAACTGGTCAGATATGAAGAACGTACATAAGTTCTCAAAGACTGATCAGATACGAAGACCGTAAATATATATCCTTGATAAATGAACACTCACAAACTTATCCAAATAAATCCACATATCCCAAAAATGGCATACAAACAATACTCCACAATTGATCAAACACTTTCTGCCAAAATAATGATTACTACCAAAATCATAACCACCTAAATGAATATAATTAAACATGTCATCGAACAATAATCCCAAAAAACAAAGAAAAGAATATATAAGACCGTCTTCAACTACCGGGCGTTTACGAACGTCGCAAGATGGCTAAAAGTATCATGGAGGCGAGCGGATATTCCAGATGCCGAAGTTGTTGACCCGGAAGTTGGAATCGGGCCAACGACGGAAGCATGGCCGCGGTTGTAGAGACCAGGCTGGAATTGCGGTTATTTATCAGCAGGAGCAAAGAATCGCGAGCTAGGGCCACAATCGCGTATAATATCGAGTTTCCAAAGGAATTCTGGTGATCCGAGTTCTTGGAAAGCAGAGGGACATCGATTTCTTACGATTACCGTGGATTAACGAGCCGCGAAAACGCATTCGTGTTTTTGCGAGATGCTTTTGTGTTTAGGGAACATTAGCGCTCGTTAATGTCCGCTCACGATGAAATGTTCCGCAAGAATTTCTGGTATTCTTTGTTGTGGGTAGATAAGATGGAGGTGGAGAGAAAATGGAGGAAGGGAAAGTTGGATTCTGCAAGAGTTCGAGGTTCAATCGAGTCCCTCTTCGTCCTTTTAGCAAGTATGGACCCCTGTTGTTTTTAAGATTTCAATAGGCTTTTAAGATGCCTAACCTATTTCAATAGAAACATTACATAGTTAACTTGCAAGCTTTTTACGACCGTAAATGTCGTAAACATTGGGTGAATTTTAACACCACGAATGTTGCATGAAATATTTATTTTCCTACCAGGAAAATTTATTAAACTGTTAGCGTTTTAGAGCCCAATTTCGCGCGAATAAAAATGTCAAGGTTTATAATCCTCTGTCCGTGGAGTAATAACCGTAAATCGGTATAACTCGATAAATAATTTACAGCGGTAAAACCGTTAACATCGAACGACAAAGTTTCCTGTTAAAAAGCAAACGAACAACAAGTGTTTCTGCCTATCCAAATACGAGAGAATGTTGAACAGGCCTGTCTTTGATCCTTCCTCCTGCACCATGTAACTGGGTTAACGAGACAAGTCATTCACGATTCGGCCAGCAAATTGGATGGCACAGCTTTTGATGTCACGGCAACTCCATTGTGGTCATTTGCCAGCCAACCAACGAGAGATCCATGCGTCATAAAGTTATCAAACAAACGTGGGAGTTGGTGTATTCAACCGGGGAGTTCTGTCTATACGGAGAACTTCGAGTTCATCGCGGTTGTACGAGAAAGCTAGTCGATGTCCACTGTTGATGGCTCGTGTGACAGTTACGACGTTGCATCCTCGCATTATTGCTTCTTTTCTCACGGACCATCTTCTGACTTTCACTTCTCCGATCAACTTTCTCGCGATTAGTCCTGCGAATTTATTCATAGCATGATGTTTGCTATTCTACATTTTTACTGTTTGCTGTTTATGAGGATTTCTGATGAATCATTCGAATTGTCTATGTTTCTACAGTTTTCAATTATGTTAGTTTTAAAATGTCACACTTCAAAAGCATCACAAATTGTCAAACTTCAAATGTATCAAAAATTGTCAAACTTCAAAAGCATCACAATTTGTCAAACTTCAAAAACATCCCAAACAGTCAAACTTCAAAAACATCCCAAACAGTCAAACTTCAAAAGCATCCAAAATAGACAAACTTCAAAAACATTACAAATTGTCAAACTTCAAAAACATTACAAATTGTCAAACTTCAAAAACATCACAAATTGTCAAACTTCAAAAACATCACAAATAGTCAATCTTCAAAAGCATCACAAATTGTCAAACTTCAATGACATCACAAATAGTCAAACTTCAAAAACATCACAAACTGTCAAACTTCAAAAACATCCCAAATAGTCAAACTTCAAAAACATCACAAATTGTCAAACTTCAAAAACATCCCAAATAGTCAAACTTCAAAAACATCACAAACTGTCAAACTTCAAAAACATCCCAAATAGTCAAACTTCAAAAACATTACAAATTGTCAAACTTCAAAAACATCACAAGTTGTCAAACTTCAAAAGCATCACAAATTGTCAAATTCTCAAACATTACAGTTTCTCACATGCTTAAACTGACTAATTCTTAAGTTTCCAAAGCTGCCAATTAGCAAAATCATCGACTCCCAAACATCACAATTTCTCAACTTCTTAATCTGCTCAATCCCTAAGTTTCCAAAGCTGCCAATTAGCAAAATCATCGACTCCCAAACATCACAATTTCTCAAATTCTTAAACTGTCCAATCCCTAAGTTTCTAAAGCTACCGAGTAGTAAAATCATCAAATCCCAAACATCACAATTTCTCAAATTCTTAAACTGTCCAATCCCTAAGTTTCCAAAGCTGCCAATTAGCAAAATCATCGACTCCCAAACATCACAATCCTTCAAATTCTTAAACCATCCAATCCCTAAGCTTCTAAAGCAGTCAACTAGCTAAATCATCGAATCCCAAGCATCACAATTTCTCAAATTCATAATCTGCTCAATCCCTAAGTTTCCAAAGCTACCAATTAGCAAAATCATCGACTCCCAACCGTCATAATCCTTCAAATTCTTAAACCGCCCAATCGCTAAATGTCCTATCCCTAATTTCCAATCCCTACAGCAGTCAAATAACAGAAACCTCCATGTCGGCAAACGTTGATATTTGGCCACGCGTTACATCGCTCGTGTAACATTTAGAGGGTTATTGTTTGATTAGCAGAGGCCGATGTCGCGATAGAATTGGGTTATGGCGATTCCGCGTGTCGTAGCGCGGATACTCGTCACCCAACGCTCGCAGGCCTGTCGTCAACCGCGTGCACACCTACGCGTGCAACTCGACGCCCGCACGCCACAGCGTGGAAATGCTCTGCGCTTGACACAATGACAGATTATGCAGCCGGCTGTCTCTCCCACGGCCGCCACGACTCTGTAATTTATTTAATCGCGTGCACACGCGAGAGCCAGACCGGCATTCGTCGCCGAATTTCGAGCGATCGAAGCGTCGACCGCGCGATGATAACGAGCTGGAGCTAATCCGCTCGGACCTGTACGTGTCATCGTTGCGCCAGAGATTGATCTCCTTTTCGAACCATTCATCCTGACCTATCGATAAGTATCCTCGTATTTCAAACAATACTCTAATATCCGCAATAACCCATTTGTCCAATCTTCCTAATGCGTAAGTTCGGATACTGGGAATCGGACATTGTGTACTGGTTCATAGGACAAAGTCATCAACAGACCAAAGTGATGTGCTTTATTCATATATTCGTTGAATAGTATCAATAATCTAACCTTTATGTACAGGTTCGAGGACTAAAATTCGTTGGACCTTCCTTATGTACAAATTCATCGAATACTGAAATTTCATCTGGCCTGCTGTGTTTATAAATTCGTCAATAATTCATCAAACCTGTACAAGTTTATCAGTAAAGAAATCTTGCTTATTTACAAATTCATCAAATACTGAAATTTCATCTGGCCTGCTGTATTTATAAATTCGTCAATAATTCATCAAACCTGTACAAGTTCATCAGTAAAGAAATCTTCCTTATGTACAAATTCATCAAATACTGAAATTTCATCTGGCCTGTTTTATTTATTTTGTCGAATAATATAATTCATCCAACCCTTATATACAAGTTGAAGTACTAAAATTCGTCCAATCTTCCTTATGTATAAATTCATCAAATTTTCCTTACGTACAAGTTTATCAAATACTAAATTTCATCTAGCCTTCCTTACATATGAATTCAATAAATCCTTACGTATGAATCCGTAAATTCATCGAATCTTAGACAGGTCTCAGATCTTCCAAATATAATAAGAAATTTGTGCGACCCCTGAATTTACAGCATCGATTACCAGCGACAAAGAGCCAGAACATCCAAGAATTGAAGGTAGATCGTAAAATACGGTGAGAAATCGTGTACCAAAATTGCAGAAATCCAGATGGCACGGCGTATCGCAATTCGATAAATACGTCTCTAGTTTCCGTGATACGTCGAGCCGTGCATCTCCGTCGTTGCACAGTAAATCAACAAGCATCGACAGATCGAACAGCCCCGGGGATAAATCATCATAACGAAACGGGGTTACGTAAATGTTATCACGATTATTCGCTAAAACGTTTCCCCGCATTGTTTGTCCTGGCTGATCTCGCACGATCAGGTTAATCAGAACACAACAGAGCTTATTTTCTTTAGGGAAATTCGTAGGGGAAACTCGAGAAAAAAAACTAACGCTATACAGATGCGTGTGTGGTATATATGGACACATATAGGAGGCGATAAATCAACGTCGAAACGACGATAGATCGTTTCTGTCCCAGCGATTATTGGCCACGGTGTATCGGTGATATTTCATTGTTCCTCGACAACCACTTAACCCCTGATTCTTTTCTGGCTACCTTTCGAACGGTTCTTCAATCGTGGAAACACGTGAACGGAAACTTGAAATGCCACTTCTTTTTGAAGCTTCACGTTCATATTTGTAATGAAGAATCACATTTCGTTTGAAGAGTGAACTCTGTAAACTTGAAATTATATACTTGATGCGTTCATGTAGAACCAATTCGACAACCCAAATCTTTGGCAGGGCTCTGATTTCTTCTCAAAAAAGAGATAACATAGTAGCAATTCGACAAGCAAAATCTTTGACAGGTCTCCGGTTTCTTACCAAAAGAAAATAGCAGCATCTGTCATCATTTAGTCCCTAGAGAAAACTACCCTTCGATCGCATCTGATCCGATTCTTTCCGTGAACGTTGTTTCCAGAGATTGCGACGACTACGAGACAAGAGAGACGATAGTCATTAGTAGTCAGGTTATTATCGCGTCGCCGGATCGACGTGTCCCTCTAATCAACCCCGCAGCAAGTTAGTTACTTCGTTACTTCGTCCAAGTCTGTAATCAACGTCACCATCCGTGGCTATCATTAGGCGAACACCGTCCAAAACTAATAATTGCAAGATTCCTCGTAGCCATGAGTTACGTCGGTAAGAACTCCACGACAATTTCTTCGGCACTTTGTCAATGCTTCATGGAATCCTGTTTCTTCGAGATTCGCGTTGTTTGTCCTTTGCTCGACTTGGAGGTCTTTGTTCTTCCACTTCATTCGCGTTAATTGATGTTAATTCGTGTTAAGTTTGAAAAAGTACTGGTATGTTAGACACTCACGAGATTTGACAAGAATGGAGGGTCTTGTCGGTCCATGTTGATAGTTACTCTCTTAAGTCTTTTTCTTCAGCTGAAGAAGTCAGAATGCAGTTATCTCACTCTTCTAAATAAACCTTAGTATGTTAAATCATTTTTAGCATCGTTTTCTTTAACTGAAGAAGTCAGATTGCAGTGGTCTCACACTTCTAGACAAACGTTACTATGTTAAATCATTTGAGTATCATTTTCTTCAGCTGAAGAAGTCAGAATGCAGTTATCTCACTCTTCTAGGTAAACCTTAGTATGTGAAATCATTTCAGTAACACTTTATTTGACTCAGGAAGTCAGAATGTAGTTGTCTCACGCTTCTAAATAAACCTTAGTATGTTAAATCATTTTTAGCATCATTTTCTTTAACTGAAGAAGTCAGATTGCAGTTATCTCACTCTTCTAGGTAAACCTTAGTATGTGAAATCATTTCAGTAACATTTTATTTGACTCAGGAAGTCAGAATGTAGTTGTCTCACTCTTCTAAACAATCCTTAGTATGTTAAATCATTTTTAGCATCATTTTCTTTAACTGAAGAAGTCAGATTGCAGTTGTCTCACACTTCTAGACAAACGTTACTATGTTAAATCATTTGAATATCATTTTCTTCGACCGAAGAAGTCAGAATGCAATCATTTCACACTTCTACATAAACCTTACTATGTTAAATCACTTGAGTATCATTTAAACCACCAGCTTCAGATACCTCATCCAAACTAACATCCAGAAATTGAATCTACGTATACGTAAAAATCACGCAATGAGCAAAGACAAGAGAACCCAGTTTCTTGTACACCCAAAAGAAGTTTCACCTGGGAGATCGGTAGTTTAATTTCTACAAGCAAAATAGGACATCGTCGAAGTTGTTTCGGGTCTGTCGCCGGATGGTGCAATGGTGCATGTAATTTCCCATAGAGATTAACATGCAAAACTGCACGGAGTAACCGGCCGTCGTCTAGATAAGCAGATACATACATTAAAATGCTAATTATTTCGGGGTCGTGTCGGAAGCACGACGATAAAAGTAACAAATGCCACCCCTGCCACTGGCAGCTCGACTCTCATTAGAACACGGATGATGTCCTGTTTTGCTTCCCCTTCTTCCGATGTCTTCCCCTTCTCTTTATTCGTTTCGTGTATTTACAAGGCTCGACCTAATTTATTTCTTTTTTGGTGGGAATGTTTCTATTCTGAAATCTTTCGTTTGAAGTTTCATCTTTCTCCTTTTAACTTCTGGATGATAGTCTTATTTTGGATTGCTTCAATTTGTTTTATTATTTAAGATAGGTGCTTTGGTGTATTTTATTTTTCGTAACAGATTATTCAGCACAAATATATGTAGATCTATTTATTTGTAGATCTACATATGATCTACCTTGTAATAGGGACTTGTAACTTCCTTGCAATGAACTAGGTTATAATCCTTGTGAATATTCATATGTTAGCCACATATGGATGACATGGCTCTCAAGATGCTAAATTAGTGCTTTACCAATATTCTATTGATAGACCGATGTCAGCGGTTATCGACTGGAAAATAATTAACCCATTTTCTGCCAAATCTTTCGTTACTTTTTCATACGTCGAGTTCTATCAAAAAACGACCCAATTTTTATGGTCAAGATTTATTTTATTTCTAGCAATTAACGACTGTTTCTAAAAAGAGGCAGACCGTCCGAAATATTAAATATTTAGCTGACACGAATCGTGAGACAGCATTTTTATATAAAAAGAATATATTTTGCAATTTCTGAAAAATATAGCCAACATTTAATTCACAAATGAGCACAATGAAAATTAATTGCAACGGAGATTACCGACATTTGACCTATGCAGCACAAAAATAGCACGAAGACATTAATCACTGTTTCCAATGTTTATCTCTCATCAAATAATAAAACACATCCGCAATATAACGTCATTCGCACCAGACAAACATATCTTTCTATTAAATTTGAAAATGGAATTCTACTCCGCAACCGATTCAGCTCTCCCTAAAATCCGCGAATAAAGAAGTTCTCCAGAGCAAGGAAATTGGTTTCCATCGATTCAAACGTCGGTTTCCGGTTTATTTTTATTTTTGCCAGTGTTAAAGGTGAAATTGGATTTCGATTGACTGCGGAACATCTTCGAGGAAACCTGATTGTAGTTTTTCCTTCCGCACCAAAAATGAATCATCGTCACGCGTCGTTTATTGCTTCAAAGTGCTTGGTATTTTATCCTAGCGTTTGCACGGTGCACATGCAAATTCACGCATTCCTGAAATATGCACGAATACGTGCCAGAAGCAGCTTCCCAAATTATTATTGCTGTTGGCACGTTGCATAACAATCACCGCAATCTTCATAAATCCTCCGTGCAATTACGCCTCATACAATTCACTATTTCCATCCTTCGGTGTCCCGTTTATTTATCCACTTTGTTGCCGGCAATTATTTCCTCGGAAGACTGCGTGCCAAGTTTCGCAATTACTTCGTAAAAAGACACTAAACTTCCTAGGATATTAAATACCCATTCACGAAGACAAACCGCGAGACGAGATTACTCCTACATTTGTTACGACTATTGCAGTTTTGTTTACTTTGTTGCGATTTTAAGGCATTTTTTATTTTTTTGTGCTGGGGTAAGTGATCATATGTAGACTGTTCAAGTCTGGGGTTCTCTATTGATAATAGAGGTGATATACATAGGCGATATACTTACTGTATATGTATGGTGAGGAGTTTGGGGATGCATGAACGTTGCAATCTGGACATTAGGACAGTTGAGAACTTAAAAATTTGGGGATTTGGAGAACTGAGAATTTGAGGATTTAGAAATTAGAGAATGTGGGTACGTATTTGGAAAATTTGGAATTAGGGAAATGTGGAATTGGGGAGATATGGAATGGGGAAATTTGGAATTGGCGAAACTTGGAATTGGGGGAATTTGAAATTGGGGAAATTTGGAATTGAGCGAATTTGGAATTAGGGAAATGTGGAATTGGAAAAACGTGGAATTGGAGAAACATGGAATTGGGGGAATTTAGAATTGGGGGAATTTGGAATTAGGGAAATGTGGAATTGGGGAAACGTGGAATTGGGGGAATTTGGAATTAGGGAAACGTGGAATTGGGGAAACGTGGAATTGGGGAAATGTGGAATTGGGGAAATGTGGAATTGGGGAAATGTGGAATTGGGGAAATGTGGAATTGGGTAAATGTGGAATTGGGTAAATGTGGAATTGGGGAAACGTGGAATTGGAGAAGTTTGGAATTGGAGGAATTTGGAATTAGGGAAATGTGGAATCGGGGAAATGTGGAATTGGGGAAATTTGGAATGGGGGAATTTGAAATTAGGGAAATGTGGAATTTGGGAAACGTGGAATTGGGGAAATTTGGAAGTGGGGAAACGTGGAATTGGGGAAATTTGGAATTGGGGGAATTTGGAATTAAGGAAAGGTGGAATTGGGAAAATTTGAAATTGGAGAAATTTGGAATTGGGGAAATTTGAAACTGGTGAAATGTGGAATTGGGGAAACTTGAAATTTGGGAAATCTGAAAATCAGGAAACTTGATAATTTAACGATTTGAAACCTTGAAAATTTATAAATTTAAATCCCTTGCAGCATCGAAAAAAAATTCCAGCTGCACAAATACAAAAGTCTTCGCCCCTTCAAAAACCTAATAACACACCAATCCTTTGACACCAAAATCGACAAACACCCCAAAACATCGACAGAATATCGTAACCGTACACACCACAAGTGTAGCTTAACGCAACCATGCAAAGGATTACCATCATCATTGATCAAATTCATCGATGGTCATTTTGCACGGTAAACGGAACCACGAACGAGCTGACCAGGTGGTCTACCTGTCCACCCAAACCGTTCACTCTCGATTACTGAATGGAACGGCCAGGATTTCCGTGTGTGCGTAGATTAACGAACCGTATTCGACCACCTTCCGCTTCACGAGGTCGCTTAAGAACCTGTTTGCGTGTTCCTGGACCGATAACTTCTTTGAGAGCAGACTTGACAGCGAAGGAAGGGATGCCGCATTAACTCAGGCCAAACATAATTACCTGTGTAAACCATAGCGGAACCGTAACCGCCATAAATACGTCCATCAGCTGTAAATACGGATACCTGCTCTTCGTGTCTCTCTGTGATGTCTCTTTTTAACGTTCTGTCACGATTCGCGTGTTTCTAACCTCAACGACGCCTGGAGACGAAAGGATCAAAATGGCGTTTAACCGCTTCTTCAAACGATTTACATTTCTAGCAGTTTTTGCTTTTACTTATTAACTCAATCCTTCTTGGAATTTTAAATTAATATCTTTCTTGGACTGAATGTTTTTTAGAGACATCTTGCTGGCAAATTTATTTGTACGTGGAACATACATGGAATGTATCTTGTGAATTTTTATAATATAGCTTCAAGTTCAGTTTGACTTATTAACTGACTCTCTAAGTTCTTCTTAGAAATCTGAATAGAGATCTAACATCTTTCTTGAACGTCTAAATTTTTCTTAAAGACCTTAGATGTCTAAAATATTTTTTAAACGTCAACATTTTTTTAAGAGTCCTTAGACATCTTGTTGGTAAATTTATTTCTACATAGAATTGTGTCTTGCGAATCTTTATAATATAGCTTCAAGTTGTCTTTGACTTATTAACTGACTCTCCAAGCCCTTCTTAGAAGCCTAAATAGATATCTGACACCTTTCTTAGACGTCTAAATTTTTCTTACAGACATCAGACATCTTGCTGCTGACTTTATTTCCACATAAAATTGTACCATTCAAATATTTATAATATAGCTTCAAGTGATTATCTTCAACAATCGCTGTCCATTAGAGACAGCAGATTATTTAATCTTCCACCGTAGAATTTTCTCGTTAGCATTAAGAGACAAACGTATCGATGAAATGTGAGCCTTATTGAACACGTCGAAAGAAATAACGGGAAAGGGACGAGACAATTGTCGCGACCAAACTCTTCTCGTTAAGTCTCGGCAAATTGTTCCGACTTTTTAATCGTCGATCGGCAACGACAATAGAGAGAACGCAACAACGGCCATGCCTGTCGGGCAATTATCGCGTCAGGTGCGAACTCGTTAGTGCGCTTTGAAACTGGCCGTTATGTTTTCACGGAAGCGGACACACGTTCACCGTGCTGGCAATTCCATCTGCGAAATTTCCTGGCCACGAAGAACTCGTTCGCATCACCGATTCTACCGTCATATAAATTGGATATTTTGAAACGTGAAAATTCAACGGAGCTGTCGCGTTCGTTATGCCGTAATCGTTTCACATTTAAAGAACTAAAATGACAAATCTTTCGTTCAATTAACTCGCTGTTTCTTGGATTCTCTCTATTACATATTTATGCACTCAATCATTTTTAAAAGGAAATTGCACTATTGTGGATAAATTTTAAAATGACTGTGGATGTTTATGCTTTTATGGTCAATGTAAAAAATATTGTAAAAATAAATATAAATCATGTAATTTATAAATTGTGGCTCTTGTGGAGTACATGTTTATGTGTACTTTCAATGGTCAAAGTAAAAAATCTTGTAAAAATAAATATAAATCATATAATTTATAAATTGTGGATCTTGTGGAGTACATGTTTATGTATAGTTTGAATGTATCATAAATGAATAAACATCTGCAGTCTACTTATGACTTAAGCATCAGCTGCTGAGTTCTCGAAATTGCTCCTTGAAAGTTGAAGAATCATAAGAACAGAACAGTTACAATTAAATCAATAACGACTTAGAAACATTTACACAAATATTCCCATAAGTGATCACCATAAAGAATAGCGATCTACAACTACTTAGCTACACAATCTAGCAAACATCGAACGATCAACATTTACAGCCTCGAATTTCCGACTATTTTTTCTATAAAAAAAAATCGGAACTTCAAAATTCCAGGAGCCTTTATGCAAACAGAAATTTTCGTTTCCGAAAAAGAAGCACGTGGAAAAAATGAGAGTAACAGTGGAACTAGCAGGTGAAATCAAAGGTAACCGGTGTACGAAAAGAGAATCGAGAACGAGGAGGCAAACCGCTGCCAGCGTGTCCCGAAAAGAAGAGAAGAAAAAAAAATGGAGGAAAGAGCGGAGAAACAGGGCGACCGTGGAAGCTTCGTTGCTCTTGCAAATATTTGCACGACGGCGATGCCGGCTAAAAAATTATGCGGAGGCTCGCGTGCTAATTCGCGAATACGCGAAACTACGTCATGATACGAGGTGAAAAGAAGATCCACGACTTGTCAACACGATCTTACTCGTTTTTGCTCGTGTTTACACAAACGCGAATTGCGTGTGCTCGAAATTATTACGAGTGCACGCTGTTGCCGCAACCGGTTAACGTTGTTTGATGGAATCGATTACCTTGAAAATTTATCTGTATTTTAAAACGTCGTGCCAACTGCATGCTGTTAAATGTGAAGATTCTAAAATTTTTAAGGCATAATTCTAAAGACATTGTCAAATTCTAAGAGCATGCAATGAGATCTCACGTGAGAGATTGCAAGATTACACATGAGGTCACGAGATTACAAACGAGGAATTACGTGTATATCTCTACGTTTGACTATAAATTCTTTTAGGAAGATTATTTCTGAAATAGTGTGTTGAGTTCACGCAAACTTGATTTCAAATTTGAAGAGGTGGTTTATTTAGGATATGTTAACAGAATGTGTTTCACAGTTAATGGACAAAGGCATTGCAAGAGGGATTTGGAGAAGAGAACGTAAAATTTTCGTGTGACCACTATTTAATACCGCAGGATTTGTAGAATGCAAATGTAAAATACAAACGTCAAAGAATAAAGAGTTAAAATATACAGAAATTTAATAACGTGAAATTCAGAGATAAAAATTAAAAATTCCAGAAATCGCGTTTGGGAATTCGCATGTTTGTGGACCGTGTCGAATACTCGAAAAATCGGTTGAAAAAGTTGGTGGATTCTCCAGGTACTTATATACTCATAGCAGTCTCGGTCTCATAAAAATTTCAGAAACGAGAACCATTCCACGATCGAGCGTCTCGATTCGCGTGTTTACGTTCCTCCGACTGAAATTGAATTGAAATCTCAAGCTCGCCAGTAGCCTTACGGAAGCAACCGCCTACCCCCGTATTTTGTTCTACCCCCGTTGGAAATACCCCTCCAGTCGTTTGATATCGCGTTCTCCAACGACCCGAGAGAACTGCCTCTCCTTTTCACCGTTCTTCTTCTCCTTCCACCCTCTTCGTCCATCTCGCCACCTTCTTTCGCTCGAGGTTTCTATTACACTCGCTAGATTGGTTCCTGGAGGACCGTCTTGCTCGCTGAACAGCTTGAAAGGATAAAGGGCCACGGGGAAAAGGAAGGAGGGGCTCTCGCGGGCTACGCTTGTTTCTTTACCTTTCGCGCGAATTCAATTTCCAGACGTCTTTGGTTAATTGCGATTGCACCTGCGGCACGGGGACGACTCTCGAAACGGTTCTTGAACTTTCAGCTACTTTGATTTACGCGGCGGGAAATCGCGACGTGGTTAATTTCATCCGTGTTTTGCAAACGGGACGCCTGATTTACACGAAGGGTGCGCAGGGTGCGACAGGAGCTATTCGGAAATCGGAAAATTTGCAATTTGAGATTCGTGTCCCCGAGGTCGTCGATCGATGTTTTATCGATTACAAACGTCGCAGCTTCGCGCACGTGTATTCACCTTGACACACTGACGCCGCGATTTGTAGCGTAGTCATGTACGTCCCGGGCTCCAGACAACAAACCGATAATAAAAATTGAGGCTAGCTGGTCTAATTACGGCATTTGCGTTACACTCGAATTGCGACATTGATTCCGAGAATTGCCGTGAATCATTTCGAGGACACCTTGTGTAAACTTTTCTTCGTTTAAAATCGAGGATTTCGACAGAAACGGTATTAGAGTCGTAAATTTTTCCAATAATTACCGGTCTGAGAATTTGAATAAAATACTTTTGTGAGTAAAAGAACGACATTTTCTATCACCGAAGAAAAGAGCTTACTTTCGAAGTGGCACCGAATTAAAAGGATCGCTGAATATATAATAAGGAGAGGAAGGAACGTTCCTTGATGTTTATACATTATGTATCCGGTGCTGAATACGAACGATGTAATGGATTGCAGTATCCTCTTCGCCGTCTCATTAGAGCTGTTCCTTCCCGACGCATAACACGATGTTGCAGAATAATGATCCTACAGGATCTCCTAGAGCTCATGATTCATCACGCGAGGGTTCAAATTCTCTCGCTGTTACAGGAATTTCCATTATTACTCCGCTAACGTCAAAACAGTCCTCGCAAAATCGAAGAGAAATTGCGTATAATGACTGAACTCTGATCGCCCATAAAAAAAGAAAGAAAGCAAAACATTCGTTACTGGTTTCATTTATATCTTATACGCTTCGCTTCCTACAAATATGAACAGCAAAGGAGAAGCGAAAGGATATTAATCTAATTCTAATTCGTTTTCTGATTAATGTTCCATCGGTTTCCAACGAGCACTGTCAAGCCGATGTCAATGTTCCCGGTGATTCGTTTTACTGACAGAACGCGAGTAACGGGAACGTGACGTTCTGTTACGAGCGCGATCAATTTGCACGAGCTCACCTCGTACGTGATTTACCTGCGATCGATGGATATCGATTTACTCCTGTCGCTCGATCGATGACTCGATGTTACACACTTCGGGGCTACTGCTGACCCATGAACCTTCTGACCGCTCGTTCGCTTTATCTTTCTGGTTAAAATTTCAAGTGGGGAAAACTGTTTTATACTGATACTTTTTCTAACAATAATCAACTTGGTCCATAGTTATAGTCATAAGGTATAGTTAACACTTTGCACTCGAAGGTAATTAGACTGTTTACAAACAGCAACTTAGTTAAATAGTTAAATGAATTCCCTTGAGGTTATTCTTTCCCTACTAATAATTTGCACTGTGGTTTATTTTATTACGTTTATACATCACACTTATGGAATCGTTATATTATAGAATCAGTTAAAAAATTATTGTATTAAATAGAATGGTGACTGAGAGTCACCTCTTGAGGGCAAAGGGTTATAAGGCATTGCTGCAAGTGCGGTTGTTCAAAATGTGATCATTCTACTATTCGATACGAATCTCTCCTTTAATACCTCAAGTTATTAGTACAATATTATTAAACAATAATTGTCTCAGACTTTTCCTGAGCTCTACATCTGATTCATACAAGTTCAAGCTAACAGGTTCAAGCATAACTTAAGCTAAGTTATGTCCTTTCTAGGTTATGCTCTTTCTAGGTTATGTCCTACAGACAAAAACCTGTGAAAATTGATTTACACAATAACACACAAACAAACAGCAAGGAATTCAAGAAGAGTCAAAGGTGAGTTCTGAAAGGCGTTGCAAATAACGATAATGTACGAGACGCGTTTTACAGCTGCTCATTTTTGGAAGTGAATAAGAAAACAGCGTAAATTAAGTGGCTAATTGACGCATACCGTTAGAGAGAAATTCAGCGTTGAAGAAGAAACGCATTGAAGTCGAGGCTACCGGTTTCACGGGGTTTCGCGGGTCGACCACGATCGTCGATGTTATTAATGATTGATAACTGTAATTTTCCGGAATCGCTTACCGAGCGTTTCTCAAGCGTCACGATCGGCCACCGACAAAAGAGAAGCGTTCCACGGACCATCCGGAAGAACGCAGTCGACCATCTAATCCCGTTGCTCTCTCACGTTTCCTCCTCCGTTCTTCATGGCAAATTATCAATGTCACGTAGCGCGTCGGGCTTCCCTGGTAAATCCATTTACCACGCGCCGCTTGTTACACGGGTGTTCCTCCGTTCGTCCTTTGTCCGTTGTCCATTTCTTCGATGAATCAGCTGGACAAATGCCTCCGCACGTTTCCGCGTTCTCTGCACCGTTGGAACCCAGATTTTTTTATTTCGGATGTATTTTCACGGGCATAATCGAATCGTCCAACGCTTTTTATCCACGGGTTTTTTTATTCTGGTAATTTTATTAACTGCTTGAATATTATCCAATCATATTTACTGGAATGAATGCAATAATATTTACATCAAGTCCTATTTGCTGCAACATTATTCAGTCATTAATAACTGCATCAAAATTAATAGTTCAACCTGTAGATTGAAACTTCAGAACTAATAAACCATTTTGACCCGGACAATTAAAGCGTCGATTCGTGCCATGACATTCTCAATATCCATAGAGAAGAAAAGCGTCCACATCGCCGAAACAACAAATCGAATACTGTTTGCGGATGTTGTTGGATATTAATGGCGTCCTCCAGAGCCAGCCGGTAATACCAGCATTGTTTGCTGACGTTGATCGCCATCAGTAATATTGCGCCGAGTCCACAAACGCGCGAATATTGTTCACCATCGTTGTTGTTGTAAATAAGCGTTAGGTTCATATCGGTATCGCGAGCATACTTCTGTGGCCGATACTTTTTGGGTATCAATGTTGTTTACGGCAGTTCGTGTTTGCTGCGAAAAGCGATTAAACGTGGTCAGCGTTCGAAAGCGTTTAAGCTTGCGCAAAAGCTTACTGATATTTTGCCAACGAATTCCTTTACTTCGTGAATTTATCTGTTTCAAAGTACTTTTTAAGAACTTATAAAAGCGCAATTAGAAGGAAATTTTGAAAATTATTTATCATGTATGTTGTCTGCAAATATTTCTAAAGATAACATACGCGAAGAAAAGGTAAGCAAAATTATTCGAATGCGTATAATGCAACAAAGATTAAGTTATGTAATCGAGGTAAAGAAAAATATTGCAGAATGCAGTGAAATTGTAGGAGGTGTAGATTGCAAATTAAGAGTAATGACAGATTGTAATCGCAAAAATAATTATGGAGCATAAATGTCCGACGAGTACACGGAGAAAGTTCGGCCATTTTGGTAAACTTTATCGCTCGTTAAAGTAAGAAAAATTGTGTCAGAGGATTCAAAGATCGCTGAAGTCGCTTGACCAGGTAACGCAACTTTTTATAGATTTACGCAATGTGTTTATCGACCTGAAATCATCGAGTCTTTGAGAGTAAAAGTCAATGCGAAAGCATCGATCGTTACCATTGTTCTTGTACGGCGAATAATTTATAGTGCGTCCTCGGGCAATTCTAAGAATTCGAGAAGATAATTTAACGTTGCAACTTTCGTTTTCTCCTCGCAAATTATACATATTGTTGCTCGCGTCTCCTCGATGCGACCCACCAACGATTCTCTAATCTTTCTTAACGATCAATAAAATCGCAAGGCACTGTCCCACTACTCGTACGCACAATTTCTAATGCAATTGGTCAATTGAAAGTGTAACGTGTTCTTATAGCGCTTGACAATTGCAGTTCACGTGCAGGTTGTGCAATAACCTGTGCACGTGATTCGTATTCCTTACAGCAAATTATTATTAGAGAAAGAGTGTGATCGATGGTGTCGACTGGTTTGCTAAAAAATGGCACGGTCTTTGTAACTGTTTCGCGTACACTTAAAAAAAGGAACTTTCACTGAACGCGTGTTTAACTCCTAATTAGGGCGGCGAAGAAAGTTGTGGTCAAACTTTAGAATTATGCACTATTCGTTCAAACGGATATCTTATGACATTCACGTCTTATGACATCCACGGAAAATCATTGTAATTGATGGCCCATTAGTAAGACCCCTGACACCATTTGCAATAAATGAAAAATCGTTCTCAATTTTAAATAATTCAATCACTCACACATTGCAACTTCTGTTATAATTAAAATTTAAATAAGATATTAAAACTGTACCTTCAAAATAGTTAAAAGAAATTAATGTAAGGTAAACTGTAAGCAAGAGAAATTCACAAAAGGAAGTTGAAGTTTGATCCCCGTAATAAAGAAGGAATTTCCTAAACAAAGGTAAAATTCGAAATAATAAATGAATATAGTGGCGTTAGGAGTTTGGTCGTGTTTACAGCAGCCGGTTGCGCAAACCGGTCAAAATCGTCGCGTAAAGTTTTCGCAAGCTGGCTCGGCTACTTGCCATTCGCGCGGCGAATTGCACGCGCGAACCGTGCCCGCATCGTCGCATTATAATTCGCGCACGAACGACCGATCCGCGCCCGTCCATTCCGCTCGTTAATATTCCGTATCGCGACCAGATACACATATTCCCGCACAGATGCGCTTCACGCTAATTACACCGCGTTATTGCGAGCGTTTCCCCCTGATTTTACGCTAAACGCGTTTTCGGGAAACGTTTCCAAGAAATTTTACGGATTTTCGGATTCGGAAGTTTGGCGGGTTTTTAGGGTTTTGGAGACGGGAGGAGGTGGAGTTTCTGGGTTTGGAGACTTGGGGATTTGGGGATTTGGGGATTTGGGGCTCTGGGAATTTGGGGATTTGGGACTCTGGGAATTTGGACACTTGAGAATTTGGGATTTTAGGGATTTGAACACTTGAGGATTTGGGATTTTAGGGATTTGGACACTTGAAGATTTGGGATTTTAGGGATTTGGACACTTGAGGATTTGGGATTCTAGGGATTTGGACACTTGAGGATTTGGGATTTTAGGAATTTGGACACTTGAGGATTTGGGATTCTAGGGATTTGGATACTTGAGGATTTGGGACTTTAAGGTTTTGGACACTTGAAAATTTGGGATTTTAGGAATTTGGACACTTGAGGATTTGGGATTCTAGGAATTTGGACACTTGAGGATTTGGTATTCTAGGGATTTGGACGCTTGAAAATTTGGGATTTGAGGGGTTTGGATACTTCAGACTTTAGAATCTCAGGGGTTTGGGCACTTGAAGATTTGGGGATTCAGGAATTTAGGTATTCAGGGATTTGCATTTCGAGGATTTTGTCACTTGAAGATTTGGGGATTTCAGTGATGTGGACTCTTGAGGATTTGGGAATTTCAGTGATGTGGACATTTGAGGATTTGGGAATTTCAGTGATGTAGACACTTGAGGATTTGAGAATTTCAGTGGACAGTTGATAATGGACAGTTGAGGATTTGGAAATTTCAGAGATATGGGCACTTGAAGATTTGGGAATTTGGACACTCGAGGAGTTGGACATTAAGGAACTTAGAAATTGAAGGTCCTCGACATTTGAAGATGTCATATTTTAAGGATTTGGGAATTCAAAGATGGGCATTTGAAGATTTGCTGATGCATGGATTTAGATATTTGAGAACCTAAGAATTTATGAACTTTTACATTCAGAGATTTGATGATTTATTAAAAACAACGTATAAACATTAAATAACTGAAGTTTCAGAATGATCAAAATTTCTTAATTTCGGTATTTAAAATTTACAAAATTCCTCTTCCAACTGCAGAGATAAAAAAGTAGTTCTTCCCTCCATAAACCGAAAATTCCTGCTTACAGCATTTCCGTAGGTATCATTTAAAAAATCGCCATAAACAACGCGGTGGTTTAAATTTTTCACGCGACCGCGTGTCCATAAAACTCAACAAAGAAAAATAAAAAAAAAACGACAGTCACGAAACGAGGATACCAAAAATTTAACAACGTCCACGGAGCAGCTCGTCGGTATCCCCGTAGTCATAAAACACCGTGCGATCTTGGTTATTATTATTTTGGACGATAACTCGGCGAATCGCTGGAGGACAAGGGAAAAGTAACGCATCGTATGCATGCTTCTACTTGCTAATCCGACGTGATCTTGCTTTATTCGCCACTTTATCACGCGGCTGCTTCGCGAGCTAATAATCCAGCAGAAGGGAAAAATAAAACGCGCAGCCACTCTTGCCAGCCCTTTAATCTTTTCTCGCCGCGCGATTTCTTCGCGGACAGTAATTTCAACCGCTTGCAACGAGCGGAATTGCTTTGACAGTCTTAAACACTGACCACGTAAACATTGCAAATTGTATTTTAACTCGGTGTACGGATACGAGTCTGATTTACGCGGTTTAAATAACAGGAGAATGCTGCCTCTAGGGAATTGAAGCTGAGTTGAGTAGAGGAAATAGGACTCCTTGGAGAAATTTTAGGTATTATCATTGTGCATCGTTGATACACAAGGTATCAGTAATATGTAGTTACACAATAGACTCATGAGACAATATTGCAATATGTGGTGGTTACTTAAAATAAAATTGAAACTTTGTATCCTTAAAGTAAATGAATTGAAGCTGAGTTGAGTAGAGGAAATAGGACTCCTTGGAGAAATTTTAGGTATTGTTATCATTGTGCATCGTTGATATACAAGGTATCAGCAATATGTAGTTAAAGACTAGTCTCATGAGTCAATATTGCAATATGAGGTGCTTACTTAAAATAAAATTGAAACTTAGTATTTCTAAAGTAAATTAATTTATTGAAAGTGACTAGAAAGGTCGTCTGGATGATTCAAGTATCAAACTAAATGTGAGAGACATTTTTGTAGTAAAATTGAGGAACACTTTCTAAAAAAGAATAATGATCTGGGTCTGCAAACGTATTCGTCTAATGAGACCTTTAGGTGCAAACGTGGTGTAGGGCCCATTGAGTCTGATGATCAAGTTAAGACTTCTCATTAATTAAAATGCTGATTCAATAGTCAAATTGTAGTTGCAGTCACTTTAGATGCAACATGTCGAATTTTTAACGCATTGAGTTTTTTACATAGCAACACGTATAATTTGCTACGTGTCGAATTTGCAACGCGTTGAATTTGTTGAGAGTTGCCATGCACCGAATTTGTAACGAGTTCAATTTCCAACGAATTGAATTTGCAACACGTTGAGTTCCAGCGCGTTGAGTCGCAGTCGTTGAATTTGCAGCGCGCTGAATTTGGCACGTATCGAATTTGCAACAAGTTCAATAGCCATGCGTCGAATTTGTAACGCGTTGAATTTGCAATGCATTCAATCTTCGATGCGTTAAATTAGCTGCGCGTTGAATCGCCTTGCGTCGAATTTGCGGTGCGTTGAATTTTCCACCCGTTGAGTCACCGTGCGTCGAATTTTCCACCCGTTGAGTTACTGTGCGTCGAATTTGCAACGCGTTGAGTTTGCAACGCGTTGAGTTTGTAACGCATTGAGTTTGCAACGCGTTGAGTTTGTAACGCATTGAGTTTGCAACGCATCGAATTTGCAACGCGTTGGCTCACCACGCGTCAAATTTGCAACGCATTGAGTTTGCAACGCGTTGAGTTTGTAACGCATTGAGTTTGCAACGCATCGAATTTGCAACGCGTTGGCTCACCACGCGTCAAATTTGCAACGCATTGAGTTTGCAACGCGTTGAGTTTGTAACGCATTGAGTTTGCAACGCATCGAAGTTGCAACGCGTTGGCTCACCACGCGTCAAATTTGCAACGCATTGAGTTTGCAACGCGTTGAGTTTGTAACGCATTGAGTTTGCAACGCATCGAATTTGCAATGCGTCAAATTTGCAACGCATTGAGTTGCAACGCGTTGAGTTTGTAACGCATTGAGTTTGCAACGCATCGAATTTGCAATGCGTCAAATTTTCAACGCATTGAGTTTGCAACGCGTTGAGTTTGTAATGCATTGAGTTTGCAACGCGTCGAATTTGCAACGCGTCGAATTTGCAATGCGTTGAGTTTGCAACGCGTCGAATTTGCAACGCGTCGAGTTTGCATCGCGTCGAATTTGCAACGCATTCAATTTTCAATGCGTTAAATTAGCTACGCGTTGAATCACCTCGCGTCGAATTTGCGGTGCGTCAAATTTTCCACCCGTTGAGTCACCGCGCGTCAAATTTGCAACACGTTGATTCGCCACGAGTCGAATTTGCAACGCGTTGAATTCTGAACGCATTAAATTTTCAACGTGTTAAATTAACTAGCCGTTAAATCGCCTTGCACCGAATTTTCAACGCGTTGAACTTACAGCGCATTAAATTTGCAACGCAATGAATTTGTTGCACGTTGAATCGCGTATAGAACTCGCAACGCACTGCATCGTAACGGATCAAATCTCCACGTATTAACTAAGTCAAATTTGACTCAAAACCACACTCTTTTACAACCTAACATTCCCATATATGTGCATTTCTCAACAGAGGAGTTTGTACTAAGTAAATGACATAGTTTATGAAATACATTGTAGCATGGAAACGCATACTTGATTGAGCGGAATGTATGGGAGTAAAATTTTCCATAAGTGTACCTATTTGCTCCGCAAACAGTTATGTTTGAGACCACCCAAGGATAGCATTTATTGTATTGCTTGCAATATCTATAATGCGGCGTCCTTGCTGTTCGATGCAAGTTTCAGTTTCAAACGACATACCTCGAGTTTCAAAGCAACATATGTATTCTCCGCTATTTGCGAACATCGCGGAATCTCCATTATCTGAATTGATAGCGGGACATAACAGTTCGAATGAGAGAAATTTCCGAGTAATGGAACTTTCTTTTTATGTTCATCATTTTAGATTTCAAGAGAAATAGTTTAACAATTGCTACTTCAATATTTTTGTAAGCTACTTTGTCTTCATTTATTTCTAACACACATTTCTGATATTTTTTGTATGACTGATATACTTTCAAACGCATGATAAAATCTTGTTTAACCTCCATTAATACTGCAATGGCTACGTAGTCAAATGTCAGGAAATATTTTTGAAGAATCATTTGAAAAAGCTTTGTGTAAATTCAGGAAATAATTCAACGTGCGCGAACATACATAGAAAACAAAAATTACGACATATTTAATACAAGAAACACTAATATAATGCAATATTTTCCTAAAAGGAACTTAAAATTATAGTAAAACTGACAGTAAACAATTACAATCAAACTCCACTAAAACTTACAGTACTCCAGTTACCAAAAACTCCAGGTCGTATTGTTACATTTCCGTCTGCTTCTTCAGTAATTCAGACTTTCTATTTGCCATCCAGAACAATTCTCCGACTTTTGTCCGCAGCATATACCTTTAAATCTAAGAATTTCCCGCTACCACGTGCATCGTCGGCGGCAATATACCGGGAGTCTAGTAACGAGAAACAGCCAAACCCCATTAACCATGAACAATCGTCGAATCTGCGCGTTTCTCCGTGCAATCCCGATTTCTGCTCGTTATAGTAATTATTAGCGAGCGTGTGCATTCTCGCGGCGTGGTGTGGCCACGTTCGAGCATGCAAAATTGCCGGTCTAAAGCCACACTGTGGTCACCCGTCGACGGCATGTATCTCCGTTACTGTTTAATTGAATTAATTCCCCAGGACGCGAACTTAACGGTGTTCCGTCTTCGACTACACCGATTTCCTAATTACTGTTCTGTACCGATTTTTCATTCTTAGCTTTCATTTTGACTTGTTCACTTTTTTACTCGGAACTGACTAATCGGCTGCAATGTCAAAATAAGGAAAGTTTTGAGATTTGATCTTCGAGTTGGAGCATGTTAAAAATTGGAGTAACTATCATGACTGCTGAAGAGTGCGTCATGAGTGCGTCATGAATGTGTTATAACTGCATGAGTGTATCATGAATGCGTCATGAATGTGTTATAATTGCATGAGTGCGTCGTGAGTGCGTCATGAATGTGTTATAACTGCATGAGTGTATCATGAGTGCGTCATGAATGTGTTATAACTGCATGAGTGTATCATGAATGCGTCATGAATGTGTTATAATTGCATGAGTGCGTCGTGAGTGCGTCATGAATGTGTTATAACTGCATGAGTGCGTCATGAGTGCGTCATGAATGTGTTATAACTGCATGAGTGTATCATGAATGCGTCATGAATGTGTTATAATTGCATGAGTGCGTCGTGAGTGCGTCATGAATGTGTTATAATTGCATGAGTGCGTCGTGAGTGCGTCATGAATGTGTTATAACTGCATGAGTGCGACATAAGTGTGTCATGAATATGTTATAACTGTATGAGTGCGTCATGAGTGCGTCATGAATGTGTTATAACTGCATGAGTGCGTCATGAGTGCGTCATGAGTGCGTCATGAATGTGTTATAATTGCATGAGTGCGTCATGAATGTGTTATAATTGCATGAGTGCGTCATGAATGTGTTATAATTGCATGAGTGCGTCATGACTGTGTTATAATTGCATGAGTGCGTCATGAGTGCGTCATGAATGTGTTATAACTGCATGAGCGCGTTACAAGTGCGTCATAATTGTGTCACAAATAAAACTCGTCAAAATCAAGCATGCAAACTTCGTATCTATATAATAATTTAATTACAGTGCATTACATTATTTTACCAATAACAACCATGATCAATCCACGAAATTCACAAACGGAGAGAAAAATCGAACGTTGAAACGCAAACAGAAATTTGATACCCAGTATCGGTTACACACGAAGGTTTAAGTACAGGTAACACATGATAAACGACAACATGGAAGGTTAAAAAATCGTGAAATAAAAGGGATCACCGATTAAATCCTGGACAGGGTTATGCGATCGTAATTCCCGGTATGCGGTGGATATTTACCCCCGAGCTTAGGGCGCGATTTACAGCGTTGAAACCTGGCCTCGGAAACCAATCGATAGAGCGACTTCGGTAATTGTGTCGATCGCTTTCCCGGCGTACGCCGCTGGCAAACACAACTCTGTATCGTAAGAAGCTTAACCAGCTACGTCGCGCAACATTATCAAATTAATCCTTTCGGTAAGCGAGCGGCACGGAATTTCTCACCCTAGCTTGCAGGGCATTCGTACAATCGGCAGAAACAATTCTGGCCAAAGGCCAGTTGTGCATTGCCGCGAACCGCATTTTGCGTAGTCGTCCATTTCGCGCAAAGTGGAATTATGGGAGGCTGGAATGCCTGTGATGCTTCGCGAATTTTCATTTATTTCGTTTGCTGGACATTTCGTCGGATATTTGCTGGACATTTGAGCATCTGGGCTGATTTAGGAATTGAAGGGTTTAGTTTTCAAATTGTGGAACTTGAGAATTTTCGAATTTCGAAATGTTAGATTCAGGAATTAACAGATTCATGAATTCTCAAATCCTCGCATTCTTAGATTCCCAGATTCTCAAGTTCCCACTTTTCCAGATACCCAGATTCCTAGAGTACTGGATTCCCAGATTCCCAAATTCTCAGATTCTCAGATTCTCAGATTCCCAGATTAGTAAATCACCAGATTCCCAAATTTCCAGACTCCCAAATTCCCAGATTCCCAAATTCCCAGATTCCCAGATTCCCAGATTCCCAGATTCCCAGATTCTCAGATTCTCAGATTCTCAGATTCTCAGATTCTCAGATTCTCATATTCTCAGATTCTCAGATTCCCAGATTAGTAAATCACCAGATTCCCAAATTTCCAGATTCCCAAATTCCCAGATTCCCAGATTCCCAGATTCCCTAATTCCCAGATTCCCAAATTTCCACATTCCCAAATTCCCAGATTCTCAGATTCCCAGATTAGTAAATCACCAAATTCCCTAATTCCCAAATTCTCAAACCCCCAAATTCACAAATCCACAACTCCCCAAATGCCCAAACTCCCAAATATTCAAATCCCAAATTCCTCTCCCCATCTCCCCAAGATCTCACACACACCTCACCTTTCCAGCTCCCAACTCCCCAAATTTCTTTAAGCCCATCTCCCCGCAATCTAAACGCACCCTTCAAACGCACCTATCGAAGGAAGTTGTTCCTTCGATCCTTCGATCCGTCGAATTTTTAGGCATCCATAACTGACCCCCGTGGCAGACGCGTTGAATGGTTGACAACCAATGATCTATCAAAAGAGGACCATACATCATTCCTCTCCGAGCATTGACAAAACGGAACTGTCGGAACAATCACGCTGGAGAGTCACTCTATTCATAATACCTTTTTTCGAGGCTAAACAACATCGCGCGAGTTCTCCAGGCAGTTTTCTATCGCTCGGAAGCATCTTGAAAAGAAGCTCCGCTTTCCCTTGCTTCAACCATCGGCCATGTTGCCGGGATTCATAAGTAAGCGACCCCATGACATAAAGATCTTCGATACCGCTCTGCCACTTGGTCCCTGAGTGACCTCCGACTTTCGACCGGAAACGTTCATTGTTCCGGCATTGTCCGCTTTATCTGGTCCGGAGGAGAGAATCTTTGGTCGTGCCCGAATAGTTAATCGCAGTGCCATTATTGTCTTCTTAGATGTTATCTTATCAATCATGAACGGGGACTGCTTGTTTGGCCCCGATTGTGGAAAATGATAACGTTTCGAGGAAATTACTGGTTAGCGATTGTTTGTTCGTTGTGTTTGATCGTTCACTGTTGTTCATCGACACGATTGATAAGCATTCTTGCATACTTGTTTCACTTATGTCATGTTTTACTTATAGGCCAATGTAGCTTTATTGCATCGTGATTGACTTATTGGTCAAAATTATTTTATTGCATTACTTTATTGGTTTGTTTTATTTATAGGTCAAAATCACGTTATTGTTTTACTTATATTCTAAATGACTTTAGTGTCTTACTTATTTAGGTTTTACTTACAAAATGATTTTATTGTCTCATGTTTTACTTGTGAATAAAAATGATTTTATCGTCTCATGTTTTACTTGTGAATAAAAATGATTTTATCGTCTCATGTTTTACTTGCAGGTCAAAATGACTTTATTGATTGGGGTTTTACTTACAGGTCAGAATGACTTTAGTGTCTTACTTATTTAGATTTCACTTACAAAATGATTTTATTGTCTCATGTTTTACTTGTGAATAAAAATGATTTTATTGTCTCATGTTTTGCTTGCGAATAAAAATGATTTTATCGTCTCATGTTTTACTTGCAGGTCAAAATGACTTTATTGATTTGGGTTTTTCTTACAAGTCAAAATGACTTTATTGTCTTATGTTGTACTTACACGCTACACTGACTTTACTCTCTTATGTTGTACTCATAAATCAAAATGCTTTTAGCGTCTTGTTTCACTTGTACCTCAAAATGATTTTGTCTTACATTTCACTCATAACTCAAAATGTAACAGTGTTATGCTTTATTTATGTTCCGCTGTTTTATGTCCTGAAGACTTTACTGTCTTATGTTCTTATGACTTTACCATGTTCTTATCACTTTATTGTCTTATGTTCTTACAACTTTATTTCCGAAGCAGAGTTTTAATATCTCGCCACGTATTTTCACTGCTCCAGCAAAGTTGGTCAGAGCATGCGTCCCGCAAACAAACTAAATTACAGATATTGTACATCAAATAAAAGTACGTTACTTCCCCTACGATAAAGTAAAGTAGGTCAGACTAAAGGGACTCGAGCAGGAAGAAACACGGAATAAGAAGATACTCGAGAAAACGTGCGCAGGCGAACATTGATCCATAATTCATGGTACGATTGTTTGGGTAATAATCAGCGAATCGGGCGGGGTCACGCGATGCATAAAACCATGCACTCGGTTACGTAAATTGAAACTGTGATCTGTAGAGGATATAAAAATAAATAATATGTGGATATCGAGAGTTTCAATTTGAAAGAAATTTCATGGAGTGTCCCAGACGAAAGGAATGAGTTGTATACCGCTGACGTAGGTCGTAATCAGTAACCTGTCGATCGAAGATGGGAGAGCGATGAAATACGTGAAAGGTTACGAATTCGAAAATTTAGAAACACAGAAGCGTTTAATTTTTGAGTCCACAAAATAAGTTTTATGAAACTTTGATACCTCGACATGTCCATCTCGGAAAACGATTACCGTTTCAAAATACATGTCCACTCTAGAAAGAATACGCATATTCTATGCATAGCTGCGAATGTCGATATCAATTTCTGTATCGCATGAAAATAACCTTTTACAACGAAGCTACGGAATCGATAGACATCATAATTGAATTTCCTCGCAAACAAAAAGCATGAAATATAAAAGAACTTTGGTCCACGAGCGTGAGAGTTCGCAGAATTTCAGCCGAGAGAAGTACAGTTTGTAGAAAAGGTTCGGTAAGCCAGCAGCAGCATCCCGGGTCAGTTAAACTGGAAGTTAGGAAGGAAGGGTTTGTAAGGGAAATTTGAAAGTGTGGTCGATTTGTAAAGGTGGAGCTGCGTAGGTGGCTGGGTCAAAGGGGCGGAGGGGTTGGTGGGCCAGTCGGTGTGCCAAGGGTGGGTCGGTCGGATTGAATCGAGAGGGTCTGCATGTTGTCGGATGTCTCGCTGATCGATAACCTAACCTATTAACCCAGTGGTGTAGCGCGCGTGCGTGGCCGCCTCGTAGGCGTCACGGCTACTCCTGTGACGTCACGGGACTCGTCGCAATATCGATTGAAAAATCCGGGAAATGTCCCAGGACGTCGGGACGCGTTGTTCTGGGATTCTGGGCCGGGCCGAACCGGGCCGAGCGGGGCCGAGCGCGGATTCAGCCTCGATGCCTTTTTCCGACACTCCCTTTCTCACCTGCGATCTTACTCTGATCTCTATTAAAGCGGATGTTGTTAAAAATTCTCCTTTTCATCTTTTTCAACCATTTTCTGCTTTTAAACTATTCCAAGCATGATTAGTATTTTGTGCTCTCGGTTTAACTCTCGAATATTGCATATCGGGGCTTTTGTGCTACTAGGTGCTCGAATGTTCAATTATAGCTAAGTGCTTTATGCTCATATTCTTCTCTTATTTTTTTAATAAATGTCTAATTATACGATGTAAAATCATATTGTTCTATAACCCGGTTGATCAAGATATTCGGAGGGAAACTAGAGCAACCATATTTTTTATGAACATTCAAATATTGCATACTAGTACTTTCATCTAAAATGTTCAATTGTTGTTAGAAGTTTTGTGTTTCTTGTATTCATGTCCCTCAGTTAGGTTTGTTAACTAATGTACAATTTTGCAATGCAAAGTATGTGATATGCTAGGCCGTTGCTCTATAACCTCCTACTCAACTGGATTGATCAAACTATTCCAATCGTGGCAGTTAGAAAAACATTCACGCTTTTTTATGAACATTTACATATTGCATAATAGTGTTTCTATGCTAACAAGTGTTTAAAAAGTTTGATTATAGCTGGATGGTTACAAAGTTCCACTGTAGTCAGATGTTTAAAAGGTCCAAGAGCAGTCAGGTGTTTAAAATGTTCAATTATAATCAGATATTTTATGCTTCTTGCGCTCATGTTCTTCAGTTATTTCCAACAAATATTCGATTATTATACGATGCAAGAATAATGTGCTAAAGTGAACACTTTGGTTGTGACATATAAGGTGTATTAAAATTAAGTTGTGCTTCAAAGAATTAATTGGTTGAGGCATTGTGGAACAGTGTTTTAAGAAACTGATGGATCAGGTGAACAAAGGCGACTACGATCATGTTCTCCTGAATGTACCACGTCAATACTCCCTTTGCTATGCTTGTGTACTGTTTAACCACCTATTCCTCGGCCGTACACTGATAGAACTGTCTAACAGTAATTCAAGAACTTTGTATCAAAGTCTTGAAATACTGGTGTCTGAATAATTAACACGTTGACGGTCCATAATGAAAATGGGCATATGTAGTGAAACGACATGAAACTCCATTAGCGGGATAATTGTTTCACCGAGATCGTAAACTCAGGATATAATTAAAAAATTGAAAAAGAGAAATATAACATGAGAAATTTAAGTTTGTATTCAAAATTAATTCGTGTTGTTAATAATTGCTTTAATGTGACCATGTACGTTCTTCCATTAGCAGTTAAAATTGAAGCAAAAAGAAAAAGAAATGCAGCGATCAAGCTTTTGAGACGATAAGATTTTCGGTGATTCAGTGGTTATCCTCGCGATCGTAAACCAATATTCATTGCTCACGAATCTATCCAATAAAAGCGTAATAATGACGCGGCGGTGGCGTTTCCTTTTTCATTTCGCCGTAAACAATTACCGACGTGAAATTTACGAGCACGATAAAGGAGCTGATACGAGGAATAGAGTCGAAGAGAATTGCTGCCGCTGCGAGGGACGTTTCTTAGCGATATATTTTTCAACGGGCGAACGTATCGCGAAATAATAACCAGAAACGATATAATGGGGTCCTGGCTGACCGATACACTGGATCAACCAATAATAAAAGGATACGGGGAACCGCGGCGAGAAATATGTGAATCGATTTCGGACGAATGAAGACAATTGCTTCTCTGTTCGATATATTTGAACAAGAGCAACTGTAGGCGTAAAATAAATTATGAACCAAGCTTTTTTGTATTAGTCTCGACAACTCCACTATTCTGTCATTTTTTATTTTTATTTACATATTTTTGTATTGCTTTTGTACCTGTTACATCGATAAAATATTCTATCATTTTAATATTCCACCATTTTATTTTTATTTAAATATTTTTTATGGCTATTGTTATATTGACTACTTCGATAGCTTATGTGAGTGCTTTCACAAAAAGTATAATTTTATGAATTTAACACAATTTATTTTCGAATCCCATTTGTATAAATTTGTAGCTGTATTAAAATTTCAAGAAAGCAAGGAAACCCTCTTGCGATATCACATTGCACAATTTCCGATAAATATTTCAATGCCAACGAATTTACAATTCTTCCAACCCAAGAAAACGCAGAGAGTGTAGGAACGTTATTCTTACCCTTTAAAAATGATTCGTATTCTTAAGTGAAATATTAAGGCAACGTTGAGATGTAACGCAATTTATTTTCTCGATGAAAAACTGGAACAAAACGTTCGACGTTACCAACTCATTTTCATTTATTAAACATTCATGTGGCTTCCCAAGTAATGGGAAACCTTTTCTTTTCACTGAAAAAATGAATATTTTACGATTCCCTCGAATACCAATTTCATAATAAATTGGTAGTGAAGTTTTAACAAAAGCATATATTGACAAAAAGCAGCTAACATAATCTACTCTGAAATTAAAAATAAGTTGTAAACCTGAGGATAAAAAATGAAAATAAATTAACATATAAATTTCAACAAAATCTGCAAATAATTTCTATCATTTAAAATCAGTAAACTGTTTAACTAAATAATTTAACAAAGTCATTTTACCAAACATAATTTAACAAAGTCATTTTACAAAATATTCTGAAATATCCTCTCTATTTCACCAAATAAACTCGCTTTATTTAGCAAATGACAGGCATCCAGTTAAACGAAAGAACAAAATTGCTCCAGTTTCCAGATCGAAGCTAGCGATTCGATAAAAAACAGACAACCGAGCGAATAAAGTTAGCTCGACGTCGTCGGACTCGTTCTCCATTTTGAAAAGCTCCTTTCGATCGAAGAAGAGTTGCCATCGGGAGAATTATCCAACGATTCGATTCCCCGTAGAATTATTCGGGCCAATCGAACCGAGATAATTTAGACGATTGAATTTTTCATCGGGGGTCGCTCGAATCGTCTAGCGAATTGTTCGAAGCCAACCATTTAAGGGATGATTCGCGTTCGAAGCCTGTTGATCCTTCTTTTGCGTCGAGGAATTGCATTTCTCACGGCACTTTGCCCTTCTCGTACTGCGATAGAATGCCTTTTTACCTTTTGAGGTAAATCGAGTCACTGATGTTATGTGCTTCAAGGAGAAAGAGGATTCTTAGTGGAGAAAGGAGGAAGTTTTGGAAATTGATAATTAGGGTTTTTAGGCGGTAGTTGAGTGGCTTATTGTTTTTCAAATGGGTAGATTTCTGAATTCTCAAATTTCTGATTTCTGTTTTAAATTCTGAAGTGTCTATACTTCATAATTTTAAGTTTTTCAAATTCTCACGTTCATGAATTCCTAAATTCCCAAATTCTGAAATTTCCAAATTTCTATCAAGTTATGAAGTTTCCAAGATTTCATATTTCCACGTCCCCGAATTCTCAAATTTCCTAACCTCAAAGTTCGGAAATTCCATATCCCCGAATTCTACAATCCCCTAATTCCTAAATATTCCAATCTCTACATTTTCCAATTCCTGATGTGCCAAACTCTCAAATTTTCCAACTCCCATATTCCCAAATTTCCAATTTATCAAATTCTCGAAAATCCTAACCTCAAAGTTCTGAAATTCCATATCCCCGAATTCTACAATCCCCCAATTCCTAAATATTCCAATCTCCACATTTCCCAATTCCTGATGTGCCAAACTCTCAAATTTTCCAACTCCTATATTCCCAAATTTCCAATTTATCAAATTCTCAAATTTCCTAACCTCAAAGATCTGAAATTCCATATCCCCGAATTCTACAATCCCCTAATTCCTAAATATTCCAATCTTTACATTTCCCAATTCCTGATGTGCCAAACTCTCAAATTTTCCAACTCCTATATTCCCAAATTTCCAATTTATCAAATTCTCGAAAATCCTAACCTCAAAGTTCTGAAATTCCATATCCCCTAATTCCTAAATATTCCAATCTCTACATTTCCCAATTCCTGATGTCCCAAACTCTCAAATTTTCCAACTCCCATATTCCCAAATTTCCAATTTATCAAATTCTCAAAAATCCTAACCTCAAAATTTCTTAATTTCCTTCCCTAACTAACGAGAGTATTCTGACTGTAATTGCTCTCGATGGCGATTCAGTTCCATCGCGATTATAAATACATAGTTCGCGCTTAAATTTGTTTTAGTTCCGCGGCTGGTATAGGAAGACGATGACGTGATATTCACGAGAAAACTGTTGGAATTGCGTAAACAAGTGCGGGACATGACGTTACTCGTGAGTCAAGGGTTACACACGCCAGAAATACTCCCGAGAGCTACGCAGGATACATCAAGCTTTATTCTCGTCTCGTTCAAATTAGCGATGACATAAATATAACATTTACTATATTTCCCGAATTAATTATTTTATCTAACATTACAAATTCAGTATACAAAACAAAAAATTCAAACGACACACAATTAAATTTTTTTGTTATTTTAGCTGTTCAGTTCCTTTTACTGTTATGAAGCTTAGAAAGTTCGTTTTTTAAAAATAAAAACATTACTTTCATATTTAATATTATTTTATGGGTTATCGTTCTTAATCCCATAACCTATAATTTTTTAACAGTTGTCAGTCAGAGCCAACTAATGTCACAATATTAAAATAAATAACATACTTTACCTTTAACAATCTTTAATTTTACAAATTATAACTAGCATTAAAAATTCAATTACTAGAAAAATACAATTTATTTTTATTATATTTGAATAGTGACGACTGTCTCATGTATGTAACCATAACCTACATTTCCAATTTTCCTCCCAAACATAATTTCTTCACATTTCTCCAAAAACGTGAGAACATCTCGCCTGCAAAGCAAGGTTTATTACAACCAAAATAACTATATTAGCTCGAGTATGTGCTTATTCTCATCGTCAGTTCACAGCAGAAGAAAAGAACCAGCTGTGCTCGACAATCGTGTACGTTCTTTCGAAAAATTTAAAAATACATCCCACGGTGTTCAGCATTTCACTTTGACGTTGAAGATCGAGTTACAACGGTGCTCTTCCTCGTCGAGTTCCCTGCTTTCGGGAAACGGAAACGTTTCCTGCTCGTCGAATGTAATATTAGTCTATTTTCGTGGCGTCTCAACTTGATGAAAGAAACCTTTTCACCAATCTTGTATAATGTTTAATTATTCATTTTCAAACGTTCACTGTTCATCAACCCCTATCCGAATATATTTATATTTGCGTTTCCTTTGAACGAGGTGCATAGATGATTTTGATCTTTGTATGTTGTTTAAAATTTATATCTATAGGTTAGGGACGTGGATACTTATGTACGAGATTGAGATAAGATTTTAGAGAATAAAGCCAGGTTATCAAATTTGAAATTTATTGGAAATGGGGAGAGTACTCATGTTTCTAAGAATTTGACTTTGGGAGAAAAGCATTCAAGTGTCTGGGGAAAGTCGGGTGCCTAAACTATGGGAATGAAGAGACCCATCACTCCATGGTGTCCTACCCGTTCATTCAAGCACACCCTTTGCCCTACAATATCGTGTCACACTCGACGCACACGACAGTTCAGATAAAATATAGACAAACCTGACTCATATTTTGACTCCAACTATCGAGTTCAATTGTAATTATAATCTGCGTAATCAAGGATCGGTGAATGCAAACTATTCCTAACATTTGAACCTCCTTCAGTTGCCTACAATGTTGCTTTCACATTGTGGCAAATACCTAACTGTGAATGGCTGTACCTAGAAATGTGATTAAATAGTGTATCTCAAGATTCCCTTCGAAGCTCATAAATTTCTAAATAATCCAACAAAATCTTTGAATTTGGAGTTCATGGAACACGTTGCAGACTAATCACCGCCATAATTCTTGCAGGGTCCCCATAGAATCGATTCGAAACGGTCCCGTCGCGTGTCAATCTTTCAATCACGCCTCACGAGGGCCATTCTTCAGGGTCTGGTTGCCGGGTAAGCAGCCATAAACCGTCTAAAATTACACCGTATCATCCCTCCGCCTCGAGAACGCGATCAGAGCCTTCCATCGTAGGAGGCGGCTTCGAAAGATACGACAGGCCGAAACGGGTAGGGAGCGTTAATACAGTTTTTTCGCGTCGCTGGAAATTGGATTTAAGAATACTTCGGGCAACGTGGCTCAAGATATACACTCGTCCAGGAGGAAGCGCCATCAGCCTCGCCACGGTTACATTGAACGACACGACATCGTGCCGCGAGGTCGTCCCGTTGCTTTACGAGGCTGTTTTCATAAGCGGCAGACGACGATATAATTTTCGTGTCCGCTCCCGAGGGAGCGGCAGACACAGAGGAGAGCCCCTGTTGATATCGACCGGGACTCCGCCCTGTTCCCTGCACGCTCTCTTCTCTCTCTCCTGTTGTCCCGTTTGTGAAAAACATCCTCGAGTGCACCGGAAGCGACCCTGTTCCCCGTCTTTTTCCACCTTCGAGCTCGTCATCCGCACACGATCGACTTCTGCCGCAAACAGTTCAATTACCTTCCGACTTCGTCTGCTACCTACAAATTCTTTTATCGATCACTGTGATATTAACGAGATAAGATCTGGTTGATTACAAATTTAGGAACTCTTAGATTTAATTCCTGATGAGAAATCGTGAGAAGCTTATTGTTCAAATCGGTGAGTTCTCAAGATTAGGAAAGATTTGTTTGAAGATTCTAATTTCGTAATTCAGGGATAGTTTCTTGGTTTCTATAGACATAGGTTTCTAAATGTCCAATCTTCTACATGTTAAATATTTAAATGCCTAATTCTCCAATCCTCAAATTCCGAAATGACTACATCCTCATATCCTCACATCCTCACATCCACATATCCTCACATCCACATATCCTCACATCCCTCATATCCCACATCCCCAAATTCCCACACCTCCATATTCCCACATCTTCATATCCTCACATCCTACATACCCCACATCCCCACATCCACATATACTCACATCCCACACCCCCACATCCACATATCCTCACATCCCACATATTCTCATATCTACATATCCTCACATCCCTCATATCCCACATCCCCAAATTCCCACACCTCCACATTCCCACATCTTCATATCCTCACATCCTACATACCCCACGTCCCCACATCCACATATATTCACATCCCACATACCCCACATCCTCACATCCTACACCCCCACATCCACATATCCTCATATCCCACATATCCTCACATCCACATATCCTCACATCCTACATATCCTCACATCCCCCATTCCTCACATTCCCAAGTACGCCATCCCCAAATTCCCATATCCCTAAATTTGCACATCCATATATCCCCAAATCCCCAAACCCACATTTTCCTCCGCATTCTCACGCAATACTGAAAATTGCGTCCAAAAAGCCACCCCTGAAAAAGTACACTTCCAGCTGGTTCGAAGATGAACCAAATCCCGACCTAAATAACGGCCACGCAACGGTATAAAGGACGTTAAGCATTCATTTATGCTATTTTTATGCACGGTTTGCCGGTTTTACGAGGGCTTCGAATGCAAAGTACAAAGGGTGGCACCCTTTGTCCTCATGGCGTCTTCGCAACGGAAGTAATGTAATCGTGATGCTCTCAACGACGTAAACGAACCGCGATAAAAGTGAATATCGTCGCTCTCGTTGAATGCAAATCTTTCTGCTTTAAAATCGCGTAACCGGTAACCCCCCTCGCTTCAGCCTAATTTTTTGCACCGGCTGATGCATGGGATCGATTAAGGGGGTGAGAGTCGACCGGGTGAAATGCTTCTTTGTCGCATCGTCTGATGGGCTAATTACTGTGATCGATGTTAGCGGCATGTTTTTCGCGCGACTGAATAATTGCGCGCGCTATTAGTGTGAACACCCTCGCTATGGACCAAAGATCACGTTTTTCAACTTGTATCGAACGTGTACACGTGCATTTCATTAATTCTATCACGATACATTTCCTGACACTTCGTCGAAAAAATACATTTTATGTATAATGAAAATTCGAACAGGTCCGAATAAAACGATGAAGACCATGAAATTGGTATTATTATGACGCGATAAAATTGCAATCCTAGAGTTTAATATCATTCAGCCGATTCGAATAAACATTGGGCTTATTAGATCCATATGTGTATCTTCTATAGAGGAAAATTCTAATTCTCGGGATACGATCGCGTTTATATCGGTTTTACGAATCTCCTACTGGGACGCAAGAACGCGCCACTTCCCGAGGCTTTCCTATACCGATTCGAATTGCATCCACTATTTTCGTGCAGCTGCATCGCTCGCTGTGTTATCGTTTCAAACGTCGTTCGCCAATAATCTTGCGAGAATCCCGAAACGGGAAAACTGCGGAGAGGAGGGGGCGAGCCGGAAATTCGTATCGATGCGGTATGCCATCCGCGTCGATATAATCGCGATTCGAACGATAATCGGGACGCGTTCTAGCGGAATTTCGATGCAATCACGATACAGCCGCCGCTAAACTTTCATGTCGATAGAAACGACCGAGTTCCTGCGAGCTGATCGAATACTCGAGTTCTATGTGCACCCCGGACACGTTTGGAACCGTGAAATCTGTGATTTTTTTTAAATTATGCACATATTTGATCTGCAAATCTGATATTGTACGTGTATGGTATTATAATGTGCCATGGGAGATAAACATGTATAATGAGACTATGTAATGTGACTATGTAATGTGACTATGTAATGTGACTATGTAATGTGACTATGTAATGTGACTACGTAATGTGACTATGTAATGAGACTATGTAATGTGACTATATAATGTGGCAATGTAATGTGACTATATAATGTAACTATGTAATGTGACTATGTAATGTGACTATGTAATGTGGCAATGTAATGTGACTATATAATGTGACTATGTAATCTGACTATGTAATCTGACTATGTAATGTGACTATGTAATGTGACTATGTAATGTGACTATGTAATGTGACTGATATAAAGTGAATGAAATTTCATAATGTTAATGTGCATGGTATTATAATGTGGCATAATAAGGAAGCATGTAATGTGACATGATTAATAAAATAGTTCTACAATAATCAAAGGTGAATTTTAAAAAAGTATGCATATATTCAGTCTGTAAATCTAATAAGGTTAATGTGTATGGTATTATAATGTGACATGATAGAAAAACATATAATGTGACTATGTAATATGACTATGTATGTGACTGCTTTAATGTGAATAAAGTTTGATAATGTTAATGTGCATGGTATTATAATGTGGCATAATAAGGAAGCATGTAATGTGACATGATTAATAAAATAGTTCTACAGTAATCAAAGGTGAATTTTAAAAAAGTATGCATATATTCAGTCTGCAAATGTGATAAGGTTAATGTGTATGGTATTATAATATGACATGGTAAATAAATATATGTATAATGTGACTATGTAATATGACTATATATGTATGTGGCTGATTTAAATAAAATTTGATAATGTTAACATGTATGATATTACAACGTTACTTCATAAATAAAATAGTTGCATAATAAACAGAGATGGATTTCGTAAAGATTATGTATATACCTGTAAATCTGATATTGTCAATGCGTATGATGTTATAATGGGAAACATCGTAAATAAATAGATAGTTCTATAATAGACAGAGGTGGATTGAAATAAATACAAGACTCAGACAGATAAATCCATAAAGAAGAGTAATTTTGCTTGTAGCGGTGACACGTGCGAACTTCTACACATCCCACGCACGTTTCCCCGAGTGGATTCTTTTTAATCCTCCCTATTTCATGATCAGTTGCTTTGGACCTTTCAGGATTTCCATCCATCTGTTATCTCGATGATTTATTACAATATTATATACACTGTTAGGAAGCGTCATATTTTTTTGTTAGGAAATACACGTTATGTGAACAATTATTAAAGTGCATAGAGAAGATATATATTGTGACTTCAAGAGCAAAACGCGATATTATACTATTTTTAACTTATAATAAAAATTAACTTGTTAATCATTGATGTTGTACAATAGTATTAAATATTTGATGCAACGATTCAAAATTTAGAACAGTAACATAAACTACATTATCACTCTAACGTTAGAGTGTAAAAATTAAAAATATATTTCAGGATGTTCAATTATCATTAGCAAATCAACATCAAAAGCAAGCTGTGAAAGTACTAAAACTACAGGAACAAGTTCAATAACTTCGAGCAAGCAATCAGAAATAGTCGAGAGTCATAAAAATATAAACCCTGGAACAGTAATCGAATCAGTCGTGACCCAGACTCGACTAAAATTATTCCAACTTCCAAACGAAAGACTTGTAAAATGATAACAAGATTAAACTTAAACTTAAATTTTAAACGACACTTGTCGAGTAATTGGAAACTTCATTTTGTCGTTTAAGGGTTCATCGACGAGTTGAAAGGTTAATTTGTAAAATAAGCTTAAAATAATTCTGATGTCAACATCTTCTGTAAAATTAACTTGATCGTTTGTGGCTTCATCGACGAGTTGAAAGATTAATTTCTAAAATAAGCCTAGAAAAATTCTAACGTCAACACCTTCCATAAAGTTAATTTGATTATTTGAGGGTTCATCGACAAGTTGAAGGATTAATTTCTAAAATGAGCCCAAAAATTTTAACGTCAACACCTTCCACAAAGTTAATTTGATTATTTGAGTCTTCATCGACAAGTCGAAAGCTTAATTTCAAAAATAATCCCAAAAATTCCGACCCCACCGTAAAATATTCGAAGACCCTAAAGCAAGGAGCGATCATCGATATTCCAGATCCTGGAGGAAGAATTCTGGAGGCGTTAAAGGTGGATGGAAAAACAAGGCCGCCGTCATGTATGATTTATCGGCGTTACACATCGATATGCCCTCTGCGAGCCACGGTTTCCCGCCTTTTTCCAGCCGCTTCTTCTGCAACTTTTATTACCCACTTTCGAAGTCACCTCGCGACCTTTAAGATCCTCAGTCACCTTGCCATCCCGTCTCCCTTTTATGCCGGTCCCGCACACCGGAGGGTTCTTTTCGTCGATTTCAATGAGGATGAGACACAACGACCGGCGGGAGGAGAAAGTTGGAGTGGGAGGTATTCGAAAGTTCGAATATTCTTCTTTCGTTCTAACAGCCTGGCACGAGTTCCACGGAAGATAAAGGGGCTGATGAATGCCCTACCTTCGACCGGGAACTTGGAAAGTTCCGCAATTATAATTAAACTGCACGGCGCGATAGGATTCATAACTCGTCGAGAAACGTAAACGTTTAGCTTCGTTTTTTCTTTCTCGGTGTTGTATTTGCTGTGTTTTTTATTCTTCTGAACGGTGACGGCTTAAAGGAGAAAGTCATAAATTAAGGAATTAATCTAGATCGATGATCAACCTATAAGACGTAGCGTGTTCACTTCATAAATCTTATTTATTATGTTGGACGAGTCACCAGTCGCGTTCACAATAAACTGCATCACCCTCCGGACTTCCTGATGCGGGTCTATTCAGGGGTCTAAGTTCACGCTCAACTAGAACGGCGATCAAAGGTCGCATTCAATTTACCGCGAGCCTAATTGAAGCTTACCCAAAACAGAACAAAGGGATGTAAATGAATCAAAGGATCACCGTGGTCAGATCTTTTTAATTAATCGGTTGATCACATAATACACGATCGGATCTACAAATTACACGTTAACACAAAATCCCGCGCCACGAAATGTCAGCGTTCCACGCAATCTCGGATTCAACCCTCGTCGATCCTCAAATCGCCTGCCAACCCTCATATACTCGGAAGTCCATGACTTTCGTGGATAAGGATCGATCCACGCCGCAATTTTCTCCACCGATACTTATCGATCCTGCGTTCTGCAGCGGGACAGGCGTCTTAAGGCGATTCCCAACTGATCCATTAACCATTAGACGTGTCAGGAGAGAAGGAAGCGATTTGTGACCACCGATAGACAAGCCCTGGGGGAACACAGAGGGGTTGGACGTTCTTTTGAAGCCGCGTGTGGTTGATCGTCGCCACTATGGCAACAAGAACACCATTTTGTCCTCTTCTAACCACCCCCAACTTCACTGCGAGGGTGAATTCAATTCGACACGATCGTTTGCATCGATCGTTTTTGCGACGTACCTTCGCGTTCTACGAGTCACTGCTGAAAATAGATCGTGTATGACGACTCCGTCAAACGTGGATCATCCCGAGGGATACGTTCGTGAAAATAAACCCGAACAACCTCTCTTTGTGACCCTCCGGTTCCCGAAGGAACCGACTGGAAAGTGGAAAACGATTTTCAGGAATCGTTTTCAGATTTATTCTTTCTCTTTGGCGGTGAGATGGATCTCGATCGGGATTTAATAGTGAATTGAGAGTGGGAGGTTCATGGGAATTTAAGGAGTTATTCAGATTCTCAATTTTAACGTGTTTATAATGACAAATTGATAAATTGTTAATTTAATAATTATGTTCGGAAGTTATCAAGTACTTGAATTTTGGATTGTCAATTTTTGGGTTTGAATTTTTTAAACATTGAATGCTTGAATTTCCCTAAACCTAATTTCCCAAATCCCAAATCTCACCAAATCCCAATTTTCCCAAAACCCAATTTCCCAAATTCCAAATCTCACCAAATCCCAATTTCTCAAATCCCAATTTTCCTAAAACCCAATTTCCCAAATTCCAAATCTCACCAAATCCCAATTTCTCAATTCCCAATTTTCCCAAAACCCAATTTCCCAAATCCCAAATCTCCCAAATCCCAAATCTCCCAAATCCCAAATCTCCCAAATCCCAAATCTCCCAAATCCCAAATCTCCCAAATCCCAAATCTCCCAAATCCCAAATCTCCCAAATCCCAAATCTCCCAAATCCCAAATCTCCCAAATCCCAAATCTCCCAAATCCCAAATCTCCCAAATCCCAAATCTCCCAAATCCCAAATCTCCCAAATCCCAAATCTCCCAAATCCCAAATCTCCCAAATCCCAAATCCCAAATTCCAATTTCCCAGCCCTCCCAACTCCCAACTCCTCAAAATGCTTAAAATTCCATACAGCCCGTAATCCAGCAAGCGTAGCAAAGTCCCCGACAAGGATCTCGAGGGATGATTTCGCGAGCTTATCCCGTAGGTTTCAACTCTCGCAATCTTATCGACGTGGAATTATTCTTCGTCCACGATTTCCACGGGTTACCATGGCTCGTCTACCGATAAGACTCCAACCAGGGTTTCCCGAAGGACTGACTCGCTCACCGAGGGGCCACTGTATCTGCGCGACGTTGTTTCGTGTAGGGCAATTTCGAAAGAAGTGCGTCTCTCCGCGCGTACGATAAGATTCGCCCGATAATATCTCGCTCGTAGCGTCTTCGGGGCTGGCTTCGAGCTGACGAACAGTTTTTTTGCTTCGGAAGAAGAAAATGGGGAACTGGGAACTGTACGAGTCTCCTGGTACCTATACATGGAGAACCGGAGAAAATGTGGGGGTGTTTGAAGAACGGAGAAGATTGTCTTTTGACACGTTTGTAATGGATGATGGAATGATGTCGATATATTATGGATGTACCTTTTTATCGTGATGTGTGGAATCGGAGCTGGATTGGAAATAGTATGATATATGTAACGATGATACTTTTTGTGTCAGCATCATGTAATGATCGAATTTTGTAATAGGAAAATAAGAATAGGTTTTTGCATTATGGAAATCTAATGTCTGAGTCTGTAAGTTCTATGCTGTGAAGTTTGGGTTTTTTTAAATTCCTGTCTCGGTACCTTTTAGTTTTGTAATCTCTGTTTCGAAATCTCTATGTTTCAAAATACCTATGTCTCAACATTTCTACGTGCTTCCTATGTCCTTATACTCATGTATTCCAAAATTCACATATCCCGAAATTTCTATGTCCCAATATTCACATATGCTAAAACCTACATGTCCCAAAATCCACACGTCCCGACACCTTCACATCTTGAAACTCCTACATTCCAAAATCGCCACGGTACAAAATTCATATGCGCTGATATTCACATATCCCAAAATCCACATGTCCCAATATTCACATATGCCAAAACCCACATGTCCCAAAATCCACACGTCCCGACACCTTCACACCCCGAAACTCCTACATTCCAAAATCGCCATGTTACGAAATTCATATGCGCTGATATTCACATATCCCAAAATCCACATGTCCCAATATTCACATATCCCAAAATCCACATGTCCCAATATTCACATATCCCAAAATCCACATGTGCCGAAACTTCTACACCCCGAAATCTCATCATCCACAAACACCTACATCACCAAACTCCTAAATCCCGATATCTGCACATCCCACACCCCCTAAAATCCACACATCCCTAAATCCCCATCCCCGCGTTATTAACGTGTCAAAAGATGACTCTCTGTGGCGTATTTTAATATTTCGTAGCTCATCAATATTGACCCTCTTTCGACCGATTACTCGACTATCTTCTCGTTCGAAAGTCCAATAGAGTGAAAACGCCACGATGCGACAAATTCTGATCGACTTCCAAAAGGAACGGAGCGTATTCAAAGGGAAAGGGAGCAGTTTTCTGTTCTCCCGAAATAGACCGAGCTCGATCGTGGTCGCCTTCGAGCAAGGTCGCTCGTAAAAGGAAATCCACGATGGCAGAAGGGGCTGCAACGCGCTTTTCTACCACCCTCTTTTTACTTTCTAGAAGAGAGCCAAAGCGATGGTTGAAGAGAACAATGGGCTCTCGAGTTTCGACGAGGTGTACGACGTTTTGCGCCGCAACTCGTTCGAGGGCTATTATTTTTTTCTCCCGCTACCCTCGCTCCTGCCCACCCTCTCCCTCTGTTTTTCTTGCGATTCCGCTTCCCGGTGGTCTTTGAGACTCGTAACTCGTATCGCCGACGAGGGTTCCTATCGCGACGCAAAACGTGTGGATATAACGAACACTTTTTCCGCTACTTTTGCGTCGTCGAATTGTATCACCCTATGCTTCGAATTTCGTCGTTTCTATTCGAGCTTCTGTGCATCGTTTCTGTCCCCTTCGTTTTACGTCTAATTTTGTTAGAACAGTACATAGTATACAGTACTATACAGTACTGTAGTGTGCGAATAAAATTAATTTACCTATATTTTCTCTATTAATTTAATCTATATTTTCTTATATTTTAATTATTCTTATTAATCTTATATTTGAAGTTTCTTATATTACCATTATTTCGTCGAATAAATTCGTGCAAAAGTTCCGCAAGATTCGTCCAATTATATCCGATACCGGAAATGCGACAAGTGTCGACCCAGAGGGTTGTATCTCCCAATTTCACATGGAAATTGAAGTTACAAGAAGTTGGCGGCAATCGCTGTGGAACGCGCGCTCCAGCCAAGACTTTTCCAAACTTTCCAACGTAAAAATGATTCAATGCTGTTAGGGGTAGGTTGCGGTACCAGTCCGCCACCCTTCTTCAAAACTTTTCCAACTGATGCAATTGCAGTCAGCCTTGTAACGTGTTGTTAGCGGCCATTATACTTCTTATATTGTTTACTGCCTCGCAGTTTGGACCTCGGATATACGTAATTGAAATCCGGATCGGTAAATCGTGTCGGGTTGAATCTGTAAATCATGCGAAGCGAAGGGAATCGTGTGGAATAATGTTTGTGTAGAATAAAATTGGAGCTGTTACTGAAATAGTAATAATACAATGTATATATGTATGCTTCTTCATATGTGTAATTATGTATGTACTTAATTTTACATCAAGTATAAAAAAATTAATTTTGTGTATGACATTTTGAGGTTTATTTTTTATACAAGCAGACATGTTACATATGCGTGCTTCTTCATGTGTGTAACTATGTATGTACTTAATTTTACATCAAGTATAAGAAATTAATTTTGTGTATGACATTTTGAGGTTTATTTTTTATACAAGCAGACATGTTACATATGCCTGCTTCTTCATATGTGTAACTATGTATGTATTGAATTTTACATCAAGTATAAGAAATTAATTTTGTGTATGACATTTTGAGGTTTATTTTTTATACAAGCAGACATGTTACATATGCGTGCTTCTTCATGCGTGTAACTATGTATGCATTTAATTTTACATCAAGTATAAGAAATTAATTTTGTGTATGGCATATTGAGATTTATTTTTTATGCAATCAGACATGTTACATATGTGTGCTTCTTCATGTGTGTAACTATGTATGTACTTAATTTTACAGCAAGTATAAAAAAATTAATTTTGTGTATGACATTTTGAGGTTTATTTTTTATACAAGCAGACATGTTACATATGTGTGCTTCTTCATGTGTGTAACTATGTATGTATTTAATTTTACAGCAAGTATAAAAAAATTAATTTTGTGTATGACATTTCGAGGTTTATTTTTTATGCAAGCAGACATGTTACATATGTGTGCTTCTTCGTGTATGTAACTATGTATGTATTTAATTTTACATCAAGTATACAAAAAATTAATTTTGTGTATGACATTTTGAGGTTTATTTTTTATGCAATCACACACGTTTCATATAACATAAAGTACATAATACAATATAATATAATAATTGATATAATATCAAATATATTATATGAAACACAACATAATTAAGTAAATGTGTACATACATTTTCAAACATATCCAAGTACATTTACAAACATAGCCTAGAAACAAACTACACCTCTCATAAAACTAACTGTAACAAATAACTATAATAACAACACGACTACAACAACTTTACCTAAATAAATTATACATGTGAACACAAAACAAGTAGCATAAATTGTCAACCAAAGAATAATTCGGCCAAAGAATGGTGAAAGAACGAGTGTTTCGAAACAATGCTGCAATCGTCAGAAAGTGACAAAGTTTCCTGTTAGTCATACACGAAATTGTCGAGCAACCGAGGTGAATTTCAACAGTGACAGTACCTGGAATGGACACCTCGAGATGCCAAGGACGAGATTACCGAATGTAACCTTGACCCCGCTGCTTTCAGCATCGCGTCCCGGGATTTCTCAATTTTCGACGTAGCGAGCTGGGACTTCCTGAACGCTCGAGCCAGAGCAATTTTTCTTCGAAACGATGGTCACATGCATGAGAATGTGTTGCTTCGGAAATGAGGGACCTCGACTTTTCACGTGTGCACTCGGTGATTAAGGTGGAAAGAGACAATTTTTCACTGTGGCCTCTTTATTCATTTGCACTTTCTCCACGAAAAGTTCATTCTATTTTATGCTTCTTTTAACATACATTTTTCTGGCAAGTTGTGTCATTTACAATTCAATATTTATTGCTGCAAATTGAAGACAGATAAAGAAAAATTAAAAGTTAGTCTAGTTTTGTATTCAATGATACTTGATTATGAAGATTATAATCACAATTGAGCCTAAAATTAAATTGCAACGAAAAATATATAGTATATGTAGTGCGTCACGAGTGCGTCACGATAAGATAACACAAGAAATTAAAAAAAAAACTAGAATATACTATAAAAGGCATAATATTTCGCTCTATAAATAAATTTCCCAAGTACCATTAATTAAATAAAATCAAGCACTTTGCTCAAGTACCGTAATTAAATATCGGATGCTGCATTTTACCTGAAAAATTGAAACCGATAAAAATGGCTAAATTGCAGAAATTTGCACTTTAATAAAGTGCAATGCTTATCGACATCTGAGGTACCAGAAATTATTCACGATATAATTTGAATTTTAAATCGAAATACTCGCGTTTCCCAGACGTTTCGCGAAAAACTAGGTCGACAGTGAAATTGTGAAAATTGTGGATCCGTGAACGATGCTCGAGAGCCGCTCCTCTCGGAGAGCTGACGAATATCGTACCTGAAGCACGGCCACTAGTTATCGAACACAACAGCAGTTCTCTCGTGACTTTGTTGCGCGTAATCGTTTTAAAACTTCAATGGAGTTTTCCCAGTTCACGCTTTGACCTGACTACGCGAAATTCCCTACGAACGCACCGCTGCGAATGCGGGGAAACGAGATTTCGATTTTATTCCGATCGTCGACGGTCTTGTGCTCCGGCTCTCTGCATTTTGTTTCATGCTTTGACACTTAATTTTGGAATAACCGCGCAAAGTATATGTGGGTTGTATGGTCGTTTATGTTGTGGTTTGGTGTTCGCTATTTTGCATTTGAGTGATGGGTATAAGGGAAATTATCCAACTCCTAAATACCAAATTCCAAAAGCCCCAATTCCCATATCACCCAATTCCACATTTCCCAATTTCCACATTCCCCAATTCCCATATCCCCCAGTTCCACATTTCCCAATTTCCACATTCCCCAATTCCACATTTCCTAATTTCCACATTCCCCAATTCCACATTTCCCAATTCCCACATTTCCCAATTTCCACAATCTCCAATTCCCATATTCCCCAATTTCATATTTCCCAATTCCCATATCCCCCAATTCCACATTCCCCAATTCCCATATCCCCCAATTCCACATTTCCCAATTTCCACATGCCCCAATTCCACATTTCCCAATTTCCATATTCCCCAATTCCACATTTTCCAATTCCCATATTTCCCAATTCCCACATTCCCCAATTCCCATATCCCCCCATTCCACATTTCCCAATTCCCACATTCCCCAATTTCCATATCCTTCAGTTCCACATTTCCCAATTTCCACATTCCCCAATTTCCACATTCCCCAATTCCCACATTCTCCAATTTCCATATCCTTCAGTTCCACATTTCCCAATTTCCACATTCCCCAATTCCACATTCCCCAATTCCCACATTCCCTAATTCCCATATCCCCCAATTTCCATATCCTTCAGTTCCACATTTCCCAATTCCCACATTCCCCAATTCCCATATCCCCCCATTCCACATTTCCCAATTCCCACATTCCCCAATTTCCATATCCTTCAGTTCCACATTTCCCAATTTCCACATTCCCCAATTTCCACATTCCCCAATTCCCACATTCTCCAATTTCCATATCCTTCAGTTCCACATTTCCCAATTTCCACATTCCCCAATTCCACATTCCCCAATTCCCACATTCCCTAATTCCCATATCCCCCAATTTCCATATCCTTCAGTTCCACATTTCCCAATTCCCACATTCCCCAATTCCCATATCCCCCCATTCCACATTTCCCAATTCCCACATTCCCCAATTTCCATATCCTTCAGTTCCACATTTCCCAATTTCCACATTCCCCAATTTCCACATTCCCCAATTCCCACATTCTCCAATTTCCATATCCTTCAGTTCCACATTTCCCAATTTCCACATTTCCCAATTTCCACATTCCCCAATTCCACATTCCCCAATTCCCACATTCCCTAATTCCCATATCCCCCAATTCCACATTCCCCAATTCCCACATTCCCCAATTCCCACATTCCCCAATTCCAAACTCCCCAATTCCAAACTCCCCAATTCCTAAATCTCCAATACCTAAATCCTCACCTCCTAAACCCCCAAATTTCAAATTTCCCCACTTCTCCTACAACAATAACCACGTTCCTATAACTAAAACAGTTCCTCACCCAATCTCAACGAAATTCAAGCATCGAACACATAATCAGCACAAATTTTCGTAGGATTCGAATATTTCGCAACAAACTCGAGGCAGTCCGAAAATAAACCGATATCGAATTTTTGTTGGGCGAAGGTTTACATATAGGCGGGCGAACACGCGTTTCCGGGCGAGCGGCACAGAGAGGCACCTCGTCGATTTTTGAGGATGTCAACGACCGGGAATCACCGGTGTGTAGGGTCGGAATTAGCAATGTAAATATTCACGTAGAACCGAGCACAAACTCCGCATACATAGGTAACAAGATGGGCTTCGATTCACTGACTACTGTTGCATAACCAGCAGCAAATGTAACATCGATAGCGGTTCCACATTGCATTTGCAGATACGGGGATCTAGAAAAATTGTTTATCGATCGACGACGTCGTTCTTGGTCCATGTTTCGAGGTCAATCTTCGACAACCGAACGTTTCTTATGTAATTCACGTATGGGCAATTGCACCTCGTGGATGCTATTTTTCTATTCAATCTTTAAAATCTTAGATACTTTATTTATTATATATCAGTAGTTTTGTCAGTAGTTAAATATGGTTAAAAGATCAGACTTTAAAAGAGTGATCAAATACTGTTATCGTTTGAAAGAGCTGGACAATGTACATTTCTGATCACTTATTTACATGTTCCTTGTTAGGATATTAATCCGTAGAACCAATCCTGAAGGTGTATGAACAATGTTGCTTTGATCAATATCTTCACACATAACATTTAATGTAAACGTTTGGTTATAACATACATGCATACATGCATACATACATGTATACATACATATATACTTCTATGTCCTTTCCTAAGTAAAATATTTTCCAATACCTTTCAAAGTATAATTTGAGCAATCACCTCGTTATTCAATGTAACAGTGTACGAATTAGAATATTTAAATTATTAGACTTTTGGAATCTTGTGGCATTGCAGATGACTTGCATGGCAAGACACGTGATCCATAAATTCGAGGAGCTATCACGCATGACCCGGAGGGCAAAAAGCGTGTTAAGTCATCTTCAACTGGGTTGAAGGTGTCTCTTCAGGTAGCATAAAATAGGGGATCAGTAGGGTTTAGCGAGGAAAAACGCGAAGCAGCTGGCGAAGCGAACATAGTAGTTTCTGGACTTGGATATTGGCAGGCTTGTCCTCGCAGACGGCACGCGTTGCCCATCTGTCTCGATCTGTTCCTCTCGGCAAGTGCGAACGAAAGCCTCGAAAGAACCTTTCGAGACACCAAGTTTCTTCTCTCGATACAAGGGATCGATTGCTTCGACCGTGCTGTCCAGTATTCGTTGAGAGCGTCGATGGAATTTCAGATGGGGACCATTTGTTGCTTTAGAAACGAAACTTACTCGATCGACGAATATACTTGAGAGTGCACCGAGCAATTTTAGATCGCGAATTTATAGAACCATTACGGTGTAATAATACGAGAATGAATTAAATCGTGGCTCGATAGTTCTGATTTTGTATCAAAAGGATATTTAATCATGTACCGTGAATGGATATTCTTGGACGTACAATTCCAGCGTTATCAAATTATGGGACTTTTGTCGCGGCATAACAAGCTGCAAATGAATTGAACGTTCGATAATTTGGATTTCGAATCAAAAGGATATTTAATCGAGTGCAATCGATGTGGGGGGATATTCGTGAAAGTGCGGCGACAGAAAATTATGGAACACCGAATATAATGCACCGATGCGAATAAAATCACTTGAAACTATGTCAAATAATTTTAATCAGTAAATTATTCGTGCGCGGACTAATTTATAACGAATCGTGCATCTTAATTTGAAAGTAACACGCTAATGAACGTCTTTAAAGACACGAAAAATATAATTCTCATGGAGTAAGGTTACACTGTAATTCGCGAATGTCGAATTAATAATATTTAACAAAAAATATAAATTATCCTTAGTGCATAGTTCTTAATGGAACTCTGTAAAAAATAAAGGTGCAAAGTCGATTACGAAGAGGGGATTAATCTTTCGTACATATACGAGGGGTAATCTTGATTTTCTAGTCACGCATTTTGAAAATTTATTTTCGTCACAGGCGGAAAGACAGACGAAGGTCGCACAGTAGGGAGTAGGGTTATGTGTGACATTTTGACACGCAAAGCAGAGTGAAATATCATCGTCGGCCGAATCAATCTCATTATCATAGCTTGCAACGCAATGGAACAAATTGTTCGGTATAGAACTTTTATTTGGTGTAATATAACGCGAACATTGTACAGAATAGATTGATAGGTTGGTGAATTGCTAGATTGACGGATTGGTGGATTGGTGGATTGGTGGATTGGTGGATTGGTGGATTGGTGGATCGGTGGATCGGTGGATGGGTGAATGGGTGGATCGGTGGATCAGTGGATGGGTAAATGGGTGGATCGGTGGATCGGTGGATGGGTGAATGGGTGGTTCGGTGGATCAGTGGATGGGTGAATGGGTGGATCGGTGGATGGGTGAATGGGTGAATGGGTGGATCGGTGGATGGGTGAATGGGTGGATAGGTGGATCGCTGGATCGGTAGATGGGTGAATGGGTGGATCGGTGAATCGGTGGATGGGTGAATGGGTGGACCGGTGGATCGGTGGATCGGTGGATAGGTGAATGGGTGGATCGGTGGATCGGTGGATGGGTGAATGGGTGGATCGCTGGATCAGTGGATCGGTGGATCGGTGGATCGGTGGATGGGTGAATGGGTGGATCGGTGGATCAGTGGATGGGTAAATGGGTGGATCGGTGGATCGGTGGATGGGTGAATGGGTGGTTCGGTGGATCAGTGGATGGGTGAATGGGTGGATCGGTGGATGGGTGAATGGGTGAATGGGTGGATCGGTGGATGGGTGAATGGGTGGATAGGTGGATCGCTGGATCGGTAGATGGGTGAATGGGTGGATCGGTGGATCGGTGGATCGGTGGATCGGTGGATCGGTGGATCGGTGGATCGGTGGATCGGTGGATCGGTGGATCGGTGAATGGGTGGATCGGTGGATCGGTGGATGGGTGAATGGGTGGACCGGTGGATCGGTGGATCGGTGGATAGGTGAATGGGTGGATCGGTGGATCGGTGGATGGGTGAATGGGTGGATCGCTGGATCAGTGGATCGGTGGATCGGTGGATCGGTGGATCGGTGGATCGGTGGATCGGTGGATCGGTGGATCGGTGAATGGGTGGATCGGTGGATCGGTGGATGGGTGAATGGGTGGACCGGTGGATCGGTGGATCGGTGGATGGGTGAATGGGTGGATCGGTGGATGGGTGAATGGGTGAATGGGTGGATCGGTGGATGGGTGAATGGGTGGATAGGTGGATCGCTGGATCGGTAGATGGGTGAATGGGTGGATCGGTGGATCGGTGGATCGGTGGATCGGTGGATCGGTGGATGGGTGGATCGGTGGATCGGTGGATGGGTGAATGGGTGGATCGCTGGATCAGTGGATCGGTGGATCGGTGGATCGGTGGATCGGTGGATCGGTGGATCGGTGGATCGGTGAATGGGTGGATCGGTGGATCGGTGGATGGGTGAATGGGTGGACCGGTGGATCGGTGGATCGGTGGATAGGTGAATGGGTGGATCGGTGGATCGGTGGATGGGTGAATGGGTGGATCGCTGGATCAGTGGATCGGTGGATCGGTGGATCGGTGGATCGGTGGATCGGTGGATCGGTGGATCGGTGGATCGGTGGATTGGGAGATTGGGAGATTGGGAGATTGGGAGATTGGGAGATTGGTGGATTGGCACATTGGTAAATTGATAGATTGATAGTTTGGTAGAGTGGTACATTGATAGATTAGCAAATTGGTAGAATGGTAGAGTGGTATATTGATAGATTAGCAAATTGGAAGAATGGTAGAGTGGTATATTGATAGATTAGCAAATTGGTAGAATGGTAGAGTGGTATATTGATAGACTAGCAAATTGGTAATATAGTAGAGTGGTATATTTGCAGATTAGCAAATTGGTAGAATGGTAGAGTGGTATATTTATAGATTAGCAAATTGGTAGAATGGTAGAGTGGTATATTTATAGATTATCAAATTGGTAGAATGGTAGAGTGGTATATTGATAGATTAGCAAATTGGTAGAATGATAGATTAATAGATATGTGAATTGATACATTGATAGATTGATGGACTGATGGATTGATGCCTTGATAGATTGCTAAATTGATGGATCGATAGATCGATAGATCTCTATATTGGTCAATTGATAGACCCATTCATAGTTAGATCGATGTACCTGCAAATTAATAAATGATAAAGTCATTGTACTACATTCCGTTTCAAATTATCAAAAATTCTCTCGCTCATACAAACTCCTCATCGATTTCAGAAAAAATGAAACGTTGTATCACCATAACAATCGAACGTTACCTACTTTAAAGAATGAAAAATGGAAAGAAGACGTGTCGGACGTAGCAGAAAAGAAAGCAAAATGGTAAAAATCATGACACCATAGGATCGTAAAGAAGCGAGGAGGTAGAAATGAATGGGAACAAAGTGAGGGGTGGCCCGCGGCAAGAAATCACGCGATTGTTGGCGAACAATCGACGCTCCGTTCGCGAAAGAATCGCGGTTACAACGACTATGGAAAAGAATCGCGGAGCGTGGCAAAAACACTGGCAAGCAAAGAAACGGTGCGTCGTAATATGGAAGGGACCCGGTCCGAGCTTTTGCGTCGCGATAATGGAACCTAACCGAGTGTCCATCGATGAAATCTCTGTCTCGTGACCGAGCTTTTTGCCACTTACAGTTCGCGATAATAATCAGATGATTATTGGCAAAAACTCGTCTGGGCGTTGATAGTCTTGTAAGCTACTTCGGGGACATTGTCTGATTCGAGTATTCATTTTTCGGGAAAAAATGATACAGGGAATATTGCGACGTTAATGATCAATTGTTACTTCTGAATAAATTATACGGACGTTGAAACAGATACCACATGTTCATGGATGCCAGAAATATAATATCTCATTAATCAGAATAATTAATATATGACAGAATATATTAGTAAACATATGTACATATATTTAATGCAATTACATGGGGGTGAATTTGTGATCAAGGATTGTCGATAGAGGTGTATTTTCGTACATCGAACTCGTTAATTAAATGATTCGACTGTCCGAATATTTATTCTAGAATTGTCATCAACCTTTCAGCTATAAATGTTCCTTTCATAAATATTTCTTTACGTTAACGCGACCTGTCGAAAACAACCCCCAGGATGTGAAACATCCACGTGCAGGCACCGATAATAAATAGTTGCTCAAGGGAAAGCATCGTCGCGACTGGTGACACGTTTACGACATTACCCATGGCCACTCTGGCGACCATCGGACGATAGAGCGGATTTATAAACCCTGTAGGACGTAAACTACCCCATGAAATCGTGCTTAGATACGCGAAGGCATCGGCCGGTATGCAGGGGTGAGCAGCAAATAAAAAGAAACCGTTCGAATACAAGCGTGCGCGATAAGCGTGTAACTCAAACGCAGATTCCCGTTGATTTCTTTCTTATTTCTATCCCCAGCACCCTTCGCTATTTCCACCGTGATTTGCCGGGAAAATAGAAAAAGCTGAGCCATCCGACGTACTCTCAGTGGCGTAATCACGATTCTATTTCTTAGCTCTTGGAAATTTGAAGCACTTGAAAATTTGGATGTGGTGATTTAGGGATTTGAAACTTGGGGAATTCAAAATTTTTAAATTTGAGGAGGTGGGGTTTGAGGAGTGAAACCTCTTGAAAATTTGGAAGTTGAAGAATTTGGAGAATTTGGAATTTGGGGATGTATGAATGTTGGAATCCGGAAATTAGGGCAGTTGAGAACTTAAAAATTAGGAGACCTGAGAATTTGAGGATTTAGAAATTAGAGAATTTGGGTACATATTTGGAAAATTTGGAATTAGGGAAATGTGGAATTGGGGAGATATGGAATGGGGAAATTGGGAATTGGGGAAACTTGGAATTGGGGAAATGTGGAATTGGGGAAATTTGGAATTGGGCGAATTTGGAATTAGGGAAATTTGGAATTGGGGAAATGTGGAATTGGGAAAATTTGGAATTGGGAAATTTGGAATTGGACGAATTTGGAATTGGACGAATTTGGAATTGGGGAAATTTGGAATTGGGGAAATTTGGAATTGGAGAAATTTGGAATTGGAGAAATTTGGAATTGGGGGAATTTGGAATTGGGGGAATTTGGAATTAGGGAAATGTGGAATTAGGGAAATGTGGAATTAGGGAAATGTGGAATTGGGGAAATGTGGAATTGGGGAAAATTGGAATTGGGGAATTATGGAATTGGGGAAATTTGGAATTTGGAAAATTTGGAATTTGGGAAATTTAAAATTGAGAAAATTTGGAATTAGGAAAATTTGAGATTTGAGAAGCTTGGAATTTAGGAAATTTGGAATTTAGGAAATTTGGAACTTGAAAAATTTGGAATTTCCAAACATAAAAACGAGATAATTTCTAATTCTCAAAATTGAAACATCAAATAATTAAATAATGTGGAACTTTGTGAAGTCAGAAAAATGAAAATTTCTGAAAGTGATCCCCGGTTAGTTACGCCACTGCGTACGATTCAGAGGGCGATAAGTCGCGAGTCACCACCCTCCCCGAAGAATAGCCCGATTGTAGTGAATGACGCGTCGAGGAATTTTTGTGGAAACGCGGTCACAGTCCAGATCGGTGAAAATGGACGTCGTAAGAAACGCGAGATCGATTCCAGAGCTTTGAACAAGATCGAAGAAAAATATCAGGGGCGTTAAGCGAGGATGGATCGAAGATATTGGAAGGATTCGATGGAAAAAGTGGGGACAGATTGGATGGAGTCGTCGATGTGAAAATGGGAAGCGTTGATAGAACTTGGGGGATGATATTGAGGGATGGTAGAAAATTAATTACGTAATCTTAAATTTTATTAAATATATTATGTTATCAGAAATGACTCGTTCATTTTTCTTTATCAGATATTAAATAAACAGATATCTTTCATAATTTTAGTACAATGTTATTACTTTAAATAAAATTATGAACCAGCTCTTTCTGTTATAGAATTGTTTGTGTACCTATCATGAATAATTTTTTTATTCAGTCACAGTATACAGTTTCAAAAATTAATTATTACCATATATGGCTAACATGAATACTCTTTCTCTTCAGTCACGATATACAGTTTTAAAAATAAATTATTATCATACATGCTTAACATGAATAATTTCTCTTTAGTCACAATATACAGTTTCAAAAATAAATTATTACCATATATGGCTAACATGAAAAATCTTTCTCTTCAGTCACAATATACAGTTTCAAAAACAAATTTACATATACCCTGGACTTCACGAGGTTACCTAACACTTCATATTTAAAAATTTTCATCGCAGAATCGCTCTCAAATGATTAATACGAATTTAATGATCCCTTCAAACGCCGAGGTAACTTCTTCGCATCGATGTGAAAAAAGCTCGATGAAGAAGAAAGCGCCGGATAAACCGAACTTTTCGGCACAGAGTGGTCTCATATTTGTCCTCATCGATCATTCGTAACTCCCGCCGTAGATTAATATGAAGCAATTCCATCTGCGAGTGACAGTTCCAGAATCGAGGGGAACACCTTTGGCCGATACCCATGGAAATCATCCTTTTCTTCGCAACCTTCGAAACGTTATTGCAGAAATGTCAACCCTCGTTTCGACGCTCATGAAATATGTCAGTTACAACGTGCCATCCCGATCGAATCGATTTCTCGAATGCAAATAATGAATTCGAGCCATCTTCTCGCGAAGGTGAGTCGAGAAACATGGACCCTCGATAATTCCTTATCGTGCAGGCGATATCGGGATGAAATATTGTTGGAACGATCGAAGAAACTCAATTAGCTTTTACATTATTTATCTTGCGATGAGCGGTACACACTTTTCAACCCCTCTGACAAGATACCTTGCACGTTTCTTTAAATTTTAAGATATTAGTAGGTTACTTAGCAAAACTTATGTAACGCAAACTTTCACATTTATTATTTCTCGTTTGACAAATTTTATTATGTTCAGTTCATTTGAAAAATAAATAGATTCACTATTTATTTGCTATATATATTTAATGCAAGAAATGGTACTCTTACTAATTTTTTTTGTTGGAATCCCTTTTGTAGAATTATAAAAAAGTCGAAGGCTTACAAGCTTTATGAATAATTTAGTAATCGTTATGATGATGGTTATGATGGTTGTAGCTGATCAAGTCTTTCTAAAGACAGCAATACAAAAAAATGGTACAAATACAAACACCATCCAAATGAAATAACAATAGTCCGACCATAGTGTAAACGCATTGGTATACGAAACTGCATTACTGTCCACTTTGTCGACCGCCTAAATATAACGAGCGAAAATAAACGTCGTATGGCAGTTTACGGTTAAAAGGTTAAAGTGCAGCGTATAGAAAGCGACGATGAAAGAAGCTCCACCATCGATAAACCAGTAGGGGGTTGCACGTGGCTGCACTTTACGTGATAATCTTGTTTCGACTGCGTGGCGTCCCGACGCCGCGACGTTTTACCCTGAAACCCCACGATTCGACCCGGTCGTGTCATTAAAACGTTAGTCACTTTCACGCTGAATGAAAACATCTGGGGTTGTTCGTTGAGAACTGTGCTGACAACCGTTTCATTATTTAGGGTCGAATCATTGAACATCATCGGAGATTTCCAAAGATGCGTTTTTATTAAATTGTTCAAATTTTTCCTTCAAAAGTTCTTTAAATTGCAGGACTTTTCTGAACACTCAGTTTTTTGATAAATATATTAAAGGTCGCTTTGATAGATATTAATAATAAATTTCGTAAAGTTTATTATTTTATGTCGGAAGTGTTTGAGGTTATGTTAGGCGACCTACATTTTAAGGGGAAGCTAACAACCCTTGTAAGATAAAAGATATTAAAATTATTGACAAAGGTTGAGAATTACAAATGTTGATCAAATTTTTTCTTCGAAGGATCTACTTCTTTAAATCACAAAAAATACTTCTCTAAATACTCATTTCTTTTTTAATATTGAAGATTGCTGTAATCAATGTTAAACTTGATACGAGTATTCAGAGACTGCAATGTTTGAGGTTATGTTAGACGACCTACATTTTAAAGGAAAGCTAACAACCCTTCTAAGATAGAAGATATTAAAATTATTGACAAAGGTTGAGAATTACAAATGTTGATCAAATTTTTTCTTCGAAGGATCTACTTCTTTAAATCACAAAAAATACTTCTCTAAATACTCATTTCTTTTTAATATTGAAGATTGCTGTAATCAATGTTAAACTTGATACGAGTATTCAGAGACTGCAATGTTTGAGGTTATGTTCGATGACCTACATTTTAAAGAGAAGCTAACAACTCTTGTAAGATAAAAGACATAAAAATTGTGCAAGAAAATGAAGAATCAAAAATTCATTTCAAAATTTTCGCGCCATTATTTCTGATTCTTATTTGGACAGACGAGGCGCATATATTTAAAACGACCGCATTTCGGCTAAAGTTTGATTAATAATTCGAGCACGTGTCCATTCACGTTCCCCGAACCGCTCGAGTACGCCGTCGGTTGCATTTCCATTCCGCGCAACACCTAAAATATGCAAATTAGATTAAACACGCTCAGACGTAGGCGGCTTGCGTTTATGCTGCGAATGGAAATGCGCTAAAGATTTGATTCTGGTTGCATTTGTAACGCCCTCCGATTGCGATGCATACCTTGACATCGTTACGCGTTCGCAATATCAACCGATCACAAAAACAGTGAATATCGCAATTTTAATCGCGATCATTATCTAGTAATTTTAATTGCGCTAGTTTGTCACTGTCGCTTCATCAAACAATAGAGCTACTATCGTATTACTTTATATGCTCCTTCATTATCGTTCAAACTGTTCTGCAAAAATCAACAGATAGATGTGGGTACCCGCTTGTTGGAAATAAATCAATTTCGGATTAATAAAATTTCTCACTAGATTCAACGAACAACGGCATCCATCGGAAACATTTCGAGTGGAATCTAAACAAAAGGGTACGTAACACCCGGGTATTACATAAAAAACTCCATTTTGTTCGTAAATATTCATACAACCAGAAACGCACAACGTTATTTCACAGATCGCAATCAAGACAAAGATGTTTAACATAATAAACATCCGTAGCTGCATCTCCCGGTTCGCACGGCTAAAAGTGACTCGAACCGCGTCTTCCAGCGGCTCACGAAGGATATGCAAATTAAATCCAAGCTTCACGAGATGCACTTGGCTACGGTTGCATCCAGTGGCAATGCAAATGGACGTTTGTTAGATTTCTTCGTGTTTACATAAGTACACTGTACAAAATGCTTCGCTGCGAGTTAAAGTCCCCCGCGTTTCGTATTCACGCTAATACTTGGAAAAGTGTCTCTTCTACAATCCTTCACGACAATTCGCTAAGTTTATATAGAATATTACATAGTTTGTTGGAGTTAACAAGATGAGGGCTGTTACGACTGTGCTTTGTGACAGTAATTACTAAAATAAGTTCAACTTTTCAAACCAAACATCAGTACACTTTCTTGGTCGAAGAAATGACAATTTCAGTAGTATAAGTCAACGCTTTGGGCTACTTTATACGTAATCAGAGCTAATTATGCAGTGTTTAAAGACATCAATTTTGTAGAGGTAAGGAATAATAATGAAACCTGATTTCAAAACATATTGGTACATTTCATATGTAACATTTCTCTCAGTAACATATGTAATTTCATGCATATGTTGCTACTCTCTTATTGCAGCAGAAGAGGACTCTAAAATGTATGTAACACTACTGCAATATTATGCATGTAAGTTGTATTATGAATGTAGAAATTCTTTATGCAAACTGTAATTGATATTAAACTGCAAACTCAATCATGCTGCGAATGTAATTTTGAGTCGCATCTGAAGGTGCGTCACGAGTGTGACACGTTATTATAAGTCACATACGGAGTTGACGGTAAAAACTTAGTCCTAAATTACTTTCGGCTAAATCGATCGTAGAATTGTGTAGCATCGGTGCGTTTCTTGGTCGCGAAACTGCATCTCCACGTCTGAAACATGCAAATTAGATCGGAAACTCCGGGACTCGTTCGATGCACGTGTCTGCGGCAGATCCGTTCCCTCGAACAGGTACGGGAGGGAAAATGATTTATTTCGCGTTCGCTGGAGCCTTATTTATCGCCTCGTATCGTTGATGAATTTACGCCGCTGCTGCCTCAAACGATTAACCGAACGAACTTCGAGCTAACTAAGCTGAGCTAAGCTCGATCGGTTCTTTCGAACGTCCGGTTACCTCGTAATTTATACCTCGTAAATATTAATCGATATCGAAAGCGCACGTGCAGTTGGCGAGTAGTTAAACGTTCCATAAAGTGCGTTGCATCTGCCGTTGGAGTTACCATTCTATCGGATACCTTAACGGCGGTGAACGTACGATGAAAATTCAATTGTGCCGTTGGATGGATGCTGGCAGGAATCGTGTACTGGTATTCGGGGAATCTTGTATTAAATTTCTCCGTGATGCAGTGTCGGTGGAAAATGTGTGCAAAGTATGCGAAACGAGCGAAACAATTCGGACGTAGTCCCTTTTTCTATTCATTAAACCTTCAACTTCTATTTTGCCATCGTGACCCCATAACTTCCCACACTGGTCCTCTCCAGAAATAGTTTGTCACTCCCAAAATTTCAGAATTTTTCAACTGTTTTTGAACATCAAAATTCGATCAACAAATAACAAAATTAAAACGATTCAGCAGATTTCCAACGTGTAGGATACCGGAGCTCACGTTGAAAAATACATGTAATTAAATTGAAATACTTATAAGCTCTTAAGATGATTATTCTCCCAACACTTTAACGCGATCCTTCCACAGCAAGGATTCTGAAGATTAATGCCGGCAGGTGTCTCGCCAGGTAAGGTGCTCCAGGATCCAATTACACGACCCTAGAAGCACTGTGCAACTTAAACAACAAAGTAGGAGTACTTGTACTTCCGACCTGTCCCTCTCCCTTTTTGTGCCTAGAAAGTGGATTTAACTTAAAATATCGCCTGGCATATCTAAAATATATTTTCAGTCTGTTTTCGCCAGACTAGCATAAAATATACATAACTATACACTTGTTCCAATACTTTCAAAAATTAAGGAACATATTTTGAATGTGACTTATTTTAAACAGAGAGCCAAATCTATGTACTCTTTGCATGAAAGGGACAGCCCTATAAACTTGTTCTGTTATGTTCAAAAATTAAGGAACATATTTTGAATGCAATTTTTATTAAACAAAGAACTAAATCTATATACTCTTTGCATGAAAGGGACAGGCCTATAAACTTGTTCTGTTATGTTCAAAACTTAAGGAACATGTTTTGAATGCGACTTGTATTAAACAAAGAACTACATCTATATACTCTTTGCATGAAAGGAACAGCCCTATAACCTTGTTCTGTTATGTTCAAAACTTAAGGAACATATTTTGAATGCGACTTGTATTAAACAAAGAACTACATCTATATACTCTTTGCATGAAAGGGACAGCCCTATAAACTTGTTCTGTTATGTTCAAAACTTAAGGAACATATTTTGATTGCGACTTGTATTAAACAAAGAACTAAATCTATATACTCTTTGCATGAAAGCAACAGCCCTATAAACTTGATCCAATACTTTCAAAAATCAAGGAACTTTGAACGCGACTTATTTTAAACAAAGAGCAAAGTCCATGTCTTTGCATGAAAAGAAAAATCTTTTCAAGAGATTCGTAAAGATAATAACAATGATAAAGTATCCATTGTTCCAGCATATCGACGCGAAATTCGTTATCGATCCGCGCGAGCGTTTCAAAACGAGCATCGAACAAGAGAATTTCCAATTCCGCGTGAAACAAGAAACCACCCCGTCGGTCTTCTGGCCGCGGTGTCCGTTTTCCTGTTAGACAGGGGTTCGCGAAATCGAGGCGTTAACTAAAACGCAACGAGCGGCCTCGTAATTGCAAACGGATGCGGCCTGGTTCGCGGTTTCGTTCTGGACGCTGTTCGTGCTCGCGGCAGGAAAATCGAGCACCGAGCCGGCCAACTTTGCCAGTTTGCTTTTCAAAGCGGCCCGACGACGAGAAAATTTCGAGCCCTGCGGACAGTCGAGAGTGTGGACAAGCTCGCGAAACAGGGACAGAAATAAACAGGGAGAGCCGATAATTGGCAAGCCGCAACAGTCGCGCCGATTGCAACGGCAATAACCTAGATTGGGAATCGCTCTGACGAGATAACCCACATGTACCGACAGATTCACGATCGCTCGACTTTTCGAAATCAGGATGAGATTGCAGGAGCAAAAGGGGAATAACAGGATCAAAGATGTCAGGATTTTACGTTGAATATTTTATTAGATGTTGGATAATTTATAGGTTATGTTGTAGTAGGTTTAGTCAGACTACAACTTACTTGACACATCATGAATTAAACAGACATTTTGATACAAAGGTACATTTTCTGAGTGAAGTTATGTTCTTTAGGAGGTGTGAATTTATTCCTTGAGCACATATGAAGGTCCAACATGAATGAACAACGGTTTTTATAGAATTATTTCTGTCAACTCACCCGGTTAACCATGTTCATCGCAACCATCATAATCATATAATTATGGTGTCCCACAAAATAAAATGCTGACAAGATGTAACTTCTTGGGAAAGCCGAATCTTGTGAACCGATATCGAAAGGAAAATTTTGAAATATTTGTAGCCGAACTATTCACGAGTTACCGCGTGAATTCGCTTGATTAAATTTTCGTTAAGTTTAGCGTTAACTTGTTACGATTTATAGCGTTACATCGTCGAAGTATCTTGTATATCTATAGCGTGAGCGGCTGTACGCATTCCACAGTGGGGCTGTGAAAAGGCTCGATGAAGGGGTTGGAATGCCTCGAAGAGGGGTTGGAGAATCCTGAGAGACAACGCCACAAAGCCGGATTAACCACGATAATCGTTCACACGGAATACCTGGTAAACGTTTCCCTCCCCCAAAGCGAGTCGATCTTTTGAATGACTTGATCTGTCGATTAAGGGGTTGGTTTAGGATTTGCCTCAGAGGATGGACTCGAGGTATTCGGTAGAAATTCTGAGGCAAAGGGGTTGCCACGACGCTTAATGTCTTGACACTCACGACGAAATTCCGTGGGGAAACTCGAGTGGATTTTAACTACTATTATTGCGTGACGAGTGTCTTTATCGATTTTCAGCGATAGCGAACGAACGCTGTTCGTGTTTTATCCGCTCGTGTTTTCACCTTAATGTCGTATTATTTAAATCTCCTAAATCGTTCGTGGAAAATCGTGTATTTGATCTTACACGCGATGTCCAACCTCCGTATGAAGAGAATTTTGACCGCAAAATATTTTCAGAGATGTATTTTTTCATCAAGATAATTCGACCGTTTAGTCCGAGATTTGTCGAGCAAGATTAAAAGCGCGCTATAAATTATCCAACAATTAGGAGCGAACTCGCTCGAGTATTCTTTATCAGCGAGGAACAACAAAGAGCAACCTTGGCCCGTTTCTCTGGCAGAATGCAGAATACAGAATAAGCCAGGAATTTAAGCGTCCCGTTATTGAATCGTGCCCGATACAGGCATTGTTCCAGCCGTAACAATATACGAGGAAAAGGAATCGAGTAGGTATTAATGATCGATGTTGCTAGTTTAGTCGGTTCGGTGGCGAGTGAGAGCGCATGAACGCCACCCTTGCAACACAAAGGTCAGAGGTCACGTAAACCTCATACCACCCTAAATTCGACCCTCTCGCTGCATCGAGAGGCCGTTTAAAAATACAGGAACAATCACAGTCCCGTTGTTTATACCAATGATGGAACCGATACCGCGAGTTTGTACGAGTACCGCATTTTTAACGCTTCGTCCCACCGGAGATAAAACCGGACAATGGAGTTGCTCCATTTCTGTATTAAAAATATCGCGTTACATTGATGATATTATCGTCTCGCGGAGACGACTGACGATTCTCGAATAAAAATAGTGTATCTGAATGTGGACGTTAATCGCGGGTTAGAGGGTGGAAAATAGAGGAATCGATAAATTGATCGGTGTTAGGGGCAAGAGTGTTATTTACGGTGATGTTTATTGATGTTTTTGTCTCAACGGTGCGGGAGAGCAACCTCGTTCGCGTTGAGGGAGGACATCTTTTATTAAGCGAAAACACGTTATTGTGTGTTAACGCAGCTAAGAAATTTTGTACAGTAAATTCTCGCATCACCTTTCCTTATTTTTTATTTCCTAAATTATTAAATCGGCAAAGGATGTTAAACAAGCTTAACTGTTATAACAGCGTAAGTATTTCCACCGATAGAAATATCAGGATATGTGTCGATTAAAATTAAAAATTCCTCGGTGCAAGTAACTTGATCAACTATTGAATAGAGACAGTAGTTCTGTTTGTATAAAGATAAACTAAGGTTTGAATAATAAATAAGCGTTTCGATTACAGGCGCAGGATTTGTGACATAGCACTCGTATCTTTGTATATCACATGCGATTTCAAGGTTGCATACGAAATTCAATGTTTTCGAGGTGACCGTCGAGCATACTCCGTAAATTCACGAAAGCGGAAACTTTTATTTCATCGTCCATAAAGACTGCTCTAGAAACCCACGGTATCGAGCCAACTTTTATAATGAATTTTGAATATTTGAACGTTCTCCAAGTTATCGTTTTTCGCTCGGTATTGATGTCTCTTGCTTTTCGTTAAGTACATTTGCACACATGACTCGCAGGAAAAAAGTGATTGGAAATGTAATCGTAAAACTCCGTTCTCCACACTTGAATGTCACAGAGGACATGGAATATGCATTATGCAAATGAATTCTAGTAACACGATTTGAAAAGTTAGTATAACTTTGTGTGTTCATTTTTATATGCAGTTTCGCTCATACTCGTATGCAATTTTATGTACACGTTTCACAGAGTTTTAGTAAAATATGAACGAGCTTTTAAATCAAATAAAAAATTAGTAGGTTTATGTTATAAAAAGGACTGTGTAACTATTTTATAAAAAGTATTGGTTTACGATAAGACAGATTAAACTTAATTGTGAGTAACATTTAAAATTATTTAATCAGATAAGACAGATAGAGTTCATTGTAAGTTCTCATTGGGGTATAGTTTTCACCTTCCAGAATCCTTTTAACTATTCAAGTAATTATTTAAATATATATATTTCCTATATATATTTTAACTGCTTTTATTGTAATAGTAATGGTACTAAAAATTTGAAGATTGTTAGACAGTTTAATTGAAATGTACAGAACAACCCTATCTACCTTAATTATACTTTGTGAATCCATTACATTACACCATCATTTTTATCCATCAAAAAATCTAGAACCTGCAAAATATCATCAAGAAACAGTTGAAACAATAAGTTTTTGTAAAATAGCATCATACGAAAGGAGCAATGTTACCCCGTGCGCGTGCAAACGCAAACTGAGCGTGGCCGACGATCGTCAGCTGCTTATATACCACCCCCGACGCAGCCCTACGATTGGCTACGAGCGCCAGTGGGGTGCAGCGATGACGTCAGTCGGTGACGTCACGAGGCGGTCGCCAGGCAACGGTGGAGCAAATCCCAGCACGAACATCGTTGAAAAGGCACTAGCTGTGCGTGAGCGAGAGGGTGAGGGCGTGCGAAGATGCATGCCCGGGCCGTTCGAGCTAAACTACCCCTACTTTCTCGTCACTCGCGCGATTCTCCTCTTTCAACCCACCCCTTTTTTCTCTCTCTCACTCGCTCTGCTCGCGGCCCAGTTTACCAGCGCCCTCTCTCTCTACCTAATCCTTTGCCCGTTCCCGCGATCCGCTCTTTCGCTTCGTTGCAAAGAAACTCCCGGGAATGGGTCGTGACGTCACGGGACAAGAACCAAGGGGTGGTCATGGTTCTCTTTCGATAAAGGTGCGTTCGGTTTATGGTTTATGGAGATTGTTTTTCGGGGATTATATTGTTTTATCCAAAACGAACTTTCCAAATCCTCAAATTCCTTAATTTCTGAATTCTTGAATTCCTTCATCCTCAAATTTCTAAATTTCCAAATCCATCAATTTCCAAGTTTCCAAGCCCTAGTTCTCTAGTCTCCAAATTTGCAAGCTTCCAACTCTTCATATTTATAAATTCGTTCATCCCCAAATTATCAAATCAAATCTCCAAGCTTCCAATTCCTAAAATTCCTAAATTTCCAAGTTTCCAAATTTGCAAGCTTTCAACTCCTCAAATTTACAAATTCCTTCACTCCAAAATTCCCAAATCCCCAAATTTCCAAGCTTCCAAATCCTAAAATTCCTAAATTCCCAAATTTCCAAATTTGCAAGCTTCCAACCCCTAAAATTTACAAATTCCTTTACCCCCAAATTCCCAAATTTCCAAATTAGCAAGCTTCCAACTTCTCAAATTTACAAATTCCTTCATCCCCAAATTCCCAAATCCCCCGACCTCCAAGCTTCCAACTTCTCAAATTTCCAAATTCCTTCACCCCAAAATTCCCAAATCCCCAAATTTCCAAGCTTCCAAATCCTAAAATTCCTAAATTCCCAAATTTCCAAATTTGCAAGCTTCCAACCCCTAAAATCTACAAATTCCTTTACCCCCAAATTCCCAAATTTCCAAACTCCCAAATCCTCAAATCCTAAAATTCCTAAATTCCCAAATTTCCAAACCTCCAAGCTCGCAGTTCCCAACTCCCCAAATTCCCAAATTCCTCCACCCCCAAATTCCCAAATTCCCTAATTAGTGCTGAACTATCAATCCGCGGTATCTTTATACTTGCACCTCATCAGAATGAAATTATTTCACGTACCAGCATCGAATAAGGATGAGCAAAGGGACTGGTGTAACGCCGTAGCAAGTTTGTAATTGTTTTCACTCACGGGGGAATAGTACTCCGGTGGTAATCGTTGCTGTGAGCTAATGTCGTTATGTAAGTTAGGAATGCCGGTGATTTCCTTTTTCGTCTGTTTGCTAGTTCACCGAAGCTTCTTAGTCGTCGAAGTTCGTAAAGGGAAAACCATCAGACGGAATCTCTGAGGACGACTCAGCATCGTCAAACCACCGAGAAGGAATTACGGGTGTAATTGTAGGCCTAATTCATGAAGCTTGTCAACGAGAACCGTTTGCTGCGGCTTTGTGCTCGAATGCTTGTACCGATACTGAAATTACGAAGCCGCATTTCTAACGAGACACTGCTTCCACAAAACCGTGACAAACGCGTGAGTTTCCTAGACTACGTCTGAATTTGGAACTCGGAATATATTACCTTGCGTTTTCCAAACAGAGGAATACAAATTAAAATGGTGGAAATACTTGAAAATACTTACCTTGTTAAAATTTGTATAATCAGCAAAAAGTAAATTGGAAGAAGCAAAGTCCTTGATCTCTGGACCTAATGGATTTAATTTCTCTATCAAGTTAAAACGTAAAAGGGTAAATGTGGAAACGGTAAACTTGTTCAACGTTATTTTCGGAGTACTTACTGTAACCAGAAATGAATATTATCGATTCGTGCTCGGTGACTATTGTAAACCGAGCAGCAGAAGGTACTCTCGGTGTAAATGGTGTTAGAAATAGATGTTCCGTTTGCATCTCAGGCTCTGCATGCCAGGTAATTTAGTTAGTGGCAACATCTCATGAATGTAAGAGATATTGCTAGGTATACGAACACGTTGGAACGCTTTTACGGATAATGAAGACAGAGTAGGCATCCTGTTGACTAATTTATCACGCGCGTACGTTGAACATTTTAAAAACAGTTGGATATTACTCATGGAATCCAAATATTCGCTGTGGGAAGTGAATTCTTCAGGTTCTAATAAATGATTATACTTATGGGAACGAAATGAACTCTAGTTTCTTGCGTTACTAGCTATAACTCTTCTGTGATATTTTAAATATCAGGTGCCTCAAATAATGGTATCGTTTTTGCTTCCGTACAATTTGATCGATTGTAATGATACGTAAAGTCGTAGAGTGAAGGATGTGTTCGACAAAGTGCAACAAAATCGACAGAAGGATTCCGAAGTACGTTTTCTCGGGCCTGCACGAGTTTTCCCTTAATGAAGATCTCGAAGTTACCGGTGCATCGTGAATCCGTAATTAGCAGCAACGTAACCAGCGACCGCGGATTTCGTGTCTCTCGTTACGACCAGTTTTCCTGGCAGCCGGAAAAGCCACGAAACTCGGGCCCGTCTTGCAAAGAACTCTCGCAGAAACCCGGGAAAAGAGGGAACCGAGCGGAAAGAACTCGTCGGCTTTCTTAATTAACCGCCGGCTGAAACGACCGCGTATTCTTATTAGTTTTAATACGCGTATCGTTTGACGGCTGTTAAGGAAGGACGCCGAGATTATTTGCTATGCATACTAATTCTTCTTATGGTATTCGCGAACTCTGTATGCCGTGGACGATGGACCTCAGTCTTTGCTAATTGAGCTCTCATGTTTTAATTCACATTACGTTTTCATTTTCCAAATTTTTCATCGCAAATATTGTCATTATACATTAAACTAATATTTATATTAGTAATTCGAAATTTTACATGTAGTAGAAACGTGACAATGTGTAAGAGTCCTATCACACGTTACACACGATAGTTCCACCATTAAATTACCTCTCATCTTGCAAGCGAAATCTTACGAAGTTCGATCGATTAAAATTACTTGAACTTTCGATAAATTGGCAATCGACCAAACATTCGACGCTTATTGCTCTTACGTCCACTTTCCAAAAGCTCCTCGGATATTTCGTAAATCAAGGGTGCTCCGAAAGAGTAATAGAAACTCGATTCGAGCACGAAATTGAGTCATCGATTCAGAAGCAGGTCGCTAATAATGTAACTTATCGATGTCGATGGAACAATTGTGACTGCGAGACGTGCACCCGTTTCCCAGATACCTTCGGAACTTAATAATATCCTTCGATGCTTATACACGGAACCTTTCGAGCAATTCGATTTAACGGGAACACTGTCGAAATTTATTTGTAACTCGAGCCAGCGGAGCTCGATTTAAATGCATTTAAATGATTGTCTTTTAAGTGGTTCCGGTAACTTCTCACAAATTTCGTGAAACTTCCATAATACGCTTCTTGAAAATAAGTCTATAAATATCTTATTACAGGAGCTATATTCGGCTAATACAAAATCTTATCACGCAAAAATAGCTCCTTCTGATAGTATTTGACTATCGAATGTTCTCTAATAGTTTCTGACTAATGAGATAATTCAAGACAAAGGTTAAAGTTAATTCAAGCTCACTTAATTCAGTAATTGCTATCGAACCGTTTTAAATCTCTCAGTCCGCAAAAAGCAGGTGAAGAAATGGCCCAAAGTCGAAACTAGGGATCCAGTTGAAGACGATCGATCGTCGGCACCCTCGCAATGGGGCTAAGTGTCGGCGACACAATTCCAAGTGGCTGAGAATGGCGAATTATTGGGCTACTCGGCCAGTTGCCGCGTCGTTACATCATTATTGTGTCTTGTATCGGTGAACTGGTCTAGTTACCGAGGTTTGAAGGGGATGGTAAAAGGGACAGGAGGCGGAAAGCACCGGTAATCGTAGCCGAGCTCGAGCAAATTGTGGCACCACCACTAACGACAAGCAATAGAGGGTAAATCGGCGCCTGCTTTGAGTGGAGTTATCAACGTCAGATGTCCTCTTCGTCTCGTCTACCGGCTTCTGAATCGTCGCTTTGTTCCGAGCCAAGCTTCTGCCTTAAAAAGCTCGGTAACTTCGTTTCGGATTAATTGTTGGCTGATTGTTACGGTAATGAAAAGCAAACATTTCTTTAACAGTGTTTTCAAATTCAAGATTGTTATCAATATTGTTCTTATTTTGTAATATTTTATGAGAGACTGGTTTTTAAGGTCTTACATGCTTTAGTTATAGGATGTTCAAACATTAGTATTATTTATGAATATCGTTTTTTGCATTATCACTGGTTAGGGTTAAAACATTTTTCAATTTTGACAGCCACTGAAGCTCACGTTTAAGTATATTTTCAAAGATGAACATGAGCTTCAGTGACTGTCAAAATTGAACAATTTTTTAACCCCAATGATAATGCAAAAAACGAGATTCATAAATAAAACTAATGTTTGAACATCCTACTAATCTATCGTATAGTATGTTTTCAAAGATTAAAATTGAAAGAGAAACAGCGTTGGAACCAGCACAATTTATCTATTAAGATAAGGTTAAAGATGCAAGATGTAACTCATCAGAACATGACTTTCATATGGGTAAATCCTGTAAATTCAAAGAGCGACGAGTGATACACGCAGCGAGTAATTGCAAGTGTCAGTTTCGATTCTCGAAATATGTTGCAAATGTCCTCGTGAAAATGATTCATGTACCAGGAAGTCCTGCATTAGTAATAAAATATGCACGTAAGATTTGCAGCTGGGTAAAAGCACGATATCGGTAAAGAGTTGACACCGACAGGAAAAAGTAGGAGCAAAAGAACATCGGGTATCCCGGTTCTAGCATCGGACTAATCCAAGTTCGATCTGGTTCATCGGCGAACGATGAATTTCAATTTACTTACGTCACGTCGAAGATTGATTGCATCCCTGGCGGGTATCGACAAAGGATATCTGGAGAGTAGACGATTAGACTATTGGAGATCGAGCGGCTGTACACGTAGATGGACGAGCATCGACAGATACGCTGGCGGCTAAAGAGAATAGACGCGGATCAAGACGTGCCTCGAGGGGCCACGCTATTGTCTCGTTAATCGTCGCGAGACGACACCGTTTACCGATGTGCGCTAACAAGACGGAGCCAGAAGACGAGACGCGATGGGAGGGTCGAGGAAGACCCGTTCACCGGTAATTACGAAGACCCAATTAAAGCAAACGGCGCGACGGCAGAATCAAACGGACGCTTAAGCGGTCGCAGACGATTGTTTATCGAGCGTGTCGAATTGTCGCAATGCGGATCACGTTCTCACGAAACCGCTGATGTCTGTCACTCCTTTCGCTGCTAACTGAATTTATCGGACGCTTCTTTCGGCGTGAAAAGGGTTGCGACTTTGCTGACATCTTCGATGTACTTGCGCCATTTCGATTTGCATCATTAACTTTCGATTACAAGTTCGAAGGTGTGTTTGATCAATAGAGGCGATTTAAATTTTGAAATTTTTTTAGAAAATAAATTTTCTGTGCTGGACAATTTTTTTGTTCGTAGACATTTTATTTTGTAACGTCTTAATTTTAAGTTGAAACAAGTACTTTATATTTGTGGAACAACTTATATATAATATGCTATATGATTATATCTTAACATATGTTATATGTTACTATGTCATAACATATCATGACATTGTAATGTAACATTATAATATTATATGTTATATTATATTATTATATTATATATATTATTATAATACATACATTATAATATATCATTATAATATATATACATTATAATATATCATAACATATGTTATATGATCATATGATGTGTAGTTGCAATACATTAGCGAATACTACCTAAACACTTATATGTTTAACATTTCCCGCATTTAAAACTCGTCATTTGTTGATAATGAAATAAAGGTAACTTTGCACGTACATAACCCGAGAAGTATTAATTAAAAGCGAGAATAATGGAATTGAATTTTTTATAAAGCGACATCCGCGGACTACAATTTCATCATTATCGAGCCGAGAATTGAAATATTATGATTTTCATTATATCGGAAACGGTAGCTGCAATCGAAGCGGATAAAACGAGAAATATATTTCTTCGCGCGTTGCTCGAATCGTTTATCGAACGGTAGGGGGAACGGGTGTTGCATTAATAATAATCACGTTTCATCGAGAAATAATAATATTTACTGGCGGAGAAGCACAGTAGGGGGATGCAGCAGATCTCGAATGCCGCTAACGAGACGTCAGAGCAAACAAATAAATTGAATCCGAAGAGAAAGCGTGGCCGCGATGCGCTTCGATAAACTTTTCGCTCCGGCTCTGCTTCTTCTTCGCTCTGTTTTATTTAATTGCTTATTTGTTTATTTCAAAAGAGCCTTAACTGCTCAATATTTCAACGGATATGACATGTTGCAACGTTAACTGTCTCGGCTCGCATTAAATCTTAAGTCTGTATGTCCACGAAACGTTTATTAAACTTATTCTGAAATTATGGGTGAAAAATCTCTTATCTTTTAAACTATGAACTTTACAGAGGTACTATGTATCTATGGCTTGACAGTCTCATCCCTTAGGCCTGGTGGTGTAAGTTCGCTTTTTTAATGCAGACAGTAGACACTGCTACTCATCGGATTAAGTTTTGTTAAGGATAACCCAACGTCTATTATATTATTATAAAAGTACTGCTCTCATATACAAAATTAAAAATTCTTGACTTTGTTAGGACATCGATTGTTCCGATCATGGGCCCAGAAAATTAAAAGTATTTATCAGACCGACTTCAAGAGTTCCTTTTATGTCAATAAACACTGTAGCTAAACTCAGATCATTTTACAAAGTGCAACTACCTTCTCCACATTCCAAAATCGGATAGCACCGAGGTTCACAGTATTTTACACCGACAAGCAGGAACGCGGCAGATACGTATCTAAACCAACAGCGAGCAGCTATAAAAGAGCATAAATACCTTCCAAGCGATTAACACGTACAATTTGCTGCACGTTCCTAGACACCTGCAGTTCGAAGATTTTACCATCCTTGATAAACATCGATCATACACCTGCAGCGATACCTTTCATGAAGATGCTCGAGAGAAAGCTTCGTGTCACTCGCAATTAAGTATTACACAATGTCCAGCGTGGGTAGCGAAAATCTCGATCGGAGATCGTCCACGTAACGAGTCGATATACGGATGCAGTATATCTAACGTTTTATGGTCAACAGATGCGGCTGATAAACATCTGCAACGACACGGTGCGAAATTTTAATAAAAACATCGACGCAACGCTGCAGGGAAAATATATTACCCTGTCGTGTTCTTTCGACTATTAACTTTATTTTCAATTATGGCTTCATTATAGAGGGGTTTACGTAACGCAGATGCAATCGTGTTAGTTTAAAATTTTCGTTTGGGAATGTAGAGCTTTTAGAGTTTCTGTATATACATTTCTTTCATTATACTTGAATTTTATTTAATTAAAATTATGTTCTAGAATTGTGATTATAGGAATGTTCTATACGTTGCTTTCTATGTATTCTAGCCTTTGGAACAATTAGGTTTATCGTGAATCTTCAAACCTTTCACTACTTATATCTCTGTGATGGTCTTCTTAATTTTCAAACTCTGGTACGTTTATGTGAGATTGCTTTCTATGTATTCTAGCCTTTGGAACAATTAGGTTTATCATGAATTTTCAAACCTTTCACTACTTATATTTCTATAATGATCTCCTTAATTTTAAAACTCTGTTACGTCTATGTAGGATGCTTAAAAATATTACTTCATTCAATACACTCCACGTGGCATATTCTACTACATACTCTACTAACATCTTGTAACACTTCATACAGTATTCTTCGCCTTCAGTATAAATGCAGTCTAGTATATTTCCAGGACTGTTTGTCTAGTCTCAACTACTATGCGACTCGATGAAATGAACTCGAAGATCGGATACATCCTCTCCGACGGTGTTTTTAAAGAGCGTGTACGTAACCGCGAAACGGTTAATCACCGGAGAGGAGTAGAAGGCGATTGCACGAGTGGCAGCCATTTCTTGTATTTGTCAAATAACTGCGGGGCCAAATCAAACACGCGGTGTCTCGACGACGCGGTTGTTATTCCGGCGGTGACAAGGCACTTCATCTTGTGCCAAGATGGAGCAGAGACGTTGCTTGAGCCGGGAAACCTGACTATCCAGGGACTGCTCGGTCCGTTGCGCGATTAATGGCGAATGTAAATGTACCTGCGGACTGTAACCGATGTGATCCGACCGTGGCGTCTAGTCATCGGGGCTGCGGCATTTATTGGATGCAAATCAGTCGACGCGAGTACAGCGTCCTCGACGTTGCTGGTGAGAAACAACGCGGTTAACACGGAATCGAATGTTCCTTGTCGATTGGTTCGTGAACTTGCTGCAAACGGATGCTGCCTGAATCATGGATGTTTGCTACGAAAATTGGAAACCATTAGCAAAATGATCGAGTACACCGATTGATAGAAGATTATTCTTTCAAACATCGAAACGAGGTAAAATTGTTAATTGATAGAGTAGCAAATGAAATATTGATAGAGCAGCAAATGGAACACAGATGATAGGAAAAACAAGTGAAAGCTCGGAATGACAGAATGTAAAAATTGCTGAATTGCAGAGAAGTCAACAAATCAACTCACGCTTGCAACCTCGTAGTAAGTTTATATAAAAGGGAAAGTGACTCTCAGAATGGAAGAAACTCATTCTCTTAAATTATTAGATTTTATTACCAATCTGTCTAACATCAAGAATGGAATCCTTGATTCCTTAAAAACATAGAAAGTTTTGAAAGTAGATATCAATCATGATATTATATTACTGCTGTGTTCTACCCATGAAGTAAAGAATTTTCTATATAAAGAACATAAAAGTCCAATACTTTGTTAACCCAACGTTTTTCTACAGCCCCCATAACGAGAGTCTACGGCGCGTTCAGTGTCTGACCAGCTACAGAATTCTTCTACTTTAATCTTGTTCAGGTTCGAAGCAAGTTCGCTACATCGATACTTCTTCCTTTTCCCGCCTGAACTTCCTGCGAATCTTATTAACCGAACATAATGCTGTGACCAAGTTTACGCGATGAAGTTTCGTCCGCTAGCTCCGATGCAATCCGCGTGCTTTTGTTGCGGAAACCGAGACACGGAAAGAAGAAAGTTTGCGGGTGCAGAAGTTAGCGGAAAAGGGTCGATTCGAGGAATTCGATGGAACTGATTATCGCACTCGAAGACAAAGGGTTTTTGGCAGTTCCGTCACGAATCAAATTGATTTTGTTCGAACCCTCGAGAGATGGAGTTCCACTTGTTTCTTATTGTTCGCTTCGATCCATCGAAATATTTAACTCTGCAATACAAATTTTATTACTCTAATATTATTATAATCAGATTGTCACAAAAACGATGGAAATTTCAGATAACAACTTTAATCAAATTTGCGTCAGCAGTAAAAATGTCACTCTCTCTAAATTACTGAAATAATTTGTCAAAGTTGATTGACTTCTATCAAAATAAATACACTTATTCGATCTAAAAGTATATCCATAATTTCTCTAATGTTAATGCATCTACAGCGTCATAATGCATCTACTTTAAGTGAAAATCGATATTCGAAAAATCCCATCAGTTCCATTAAATTATGGTAAAATGGACCTTCGTCTTCCGCCTGCAAAAAGAATATTTCAAACGACCAATTTGTTAACTCGCGTCGAACACGTCGTTCCCGAGTATTATTCGGGAGTGCAAACGAGGTGCTCCGTCGCCGGAAATAATTAGCGAAGTTTACGTAAAAAATCGAAAAAGAAAATCGCGCTGCAAGGGTGAGCTCGAGAAAGGAATTTTAATTGGTCCCTGGGCAGGTCACACTCGCGGATCAATTCCCACCCCCCTTTGGTACACGTGTTTGTCACTTCTACGACTGTGCACAGTGTTTTATTTAAAAATATTTCTACGAAGCTGGAATTTCGATTCGCGAGTCGCGCGAACATGTCGCGTGTGCAAACACGTGCGAACGCGTGCAAACACGTGGACAGACGGAGGGTGCCATCGCGAATATTACCATTTCCGTTCGACTGACCAGTGTTTACCCCTTTGATTCGCTCCCTTTGATAGCTTTAGACGGAAATGCTTTTAGATACGCTGTTCGCTTTTCGACCAAATTCAAACGATTCCTCGTCGACAAAATTGTTAGGTACGATCGTTAAATTTATCGGAATTTATTTTCGTGCGAGTTAATCTTTTAATACGCTTGCGAAACACGTTAATTAATCATAAAAAATTTTGTTACTGTCATCGCATGTTTTGTTAAAATATTATATAACGAAATGTAGAGAAAGGAAAATGTGTCGCTAAATTTTTATTCTCTATTTCATGTATACGTCCGATTTCATAATTTCGAATTATCCGTTTCCACATTAGTTTCAATGTAAAATTTAATTCGGTGACCTCATTTCGAGGGAACTTTTAAACAGAATTTAATTCGAACCAAAGGTGTTTTATACAGCGTAATATATGCACAGATGTGAAAGTTTGTGTACGAAATTAAGTTATGTATTCAGATTTATGAAACGAGCGAGCGGCTGCTTCGAGATTCAAGTTGCGTCAAAGTTTTTGAAACTTTACCGTTCGATGGAAACGTCGGAATTACAAAGTAATCAGGGAACGTTTCTTCTAACGTAATTATATGGAATTATAAATTTTACGGCGATGTACAATTACGTTGATTAACATTCGAGAAAGGTGCAGGAATATTAATGCGCGAAAAAAGGAAGGAAAATAATGTTCGAATGATCGTCAGGCAAATGTAACATTCTAATATTCCATGGCGAAGAGCAAATTAGATATTCATACCGTCCCAAAATGAAATTCACCCGTTTCCAGCGCCGCGAACCGACAGAATTTTATTCTCCACGGGGCAAGAAGATTTCCGTAATGCCATTTGCGGAGAATAAAAGTGCTGCGTCGTGTAATACGTTCAGCAAGTTCTCTATTCTTTCTCTTTACTTACCTTTCGCCGGCTGGTGTCGCGTATATTCCTTCCTGTAACGAGGACACGTTCATTGGTATTCCAGGACATAGAACACCCCCTACGTGCTCGACGCCATGCCGCCCTGGTAAATGCAATTATGCCGATGGTCTCAATTACCGATCTGCGTCAGCAATTGTTGCGGATGAAAGCGAGCAAGTGATGCGATCGGATGCTCCGCTATTTTTCCGCTTTCCGCTCCGCTGCGATGGGGGTGATTCAACCCTCCGGTTAAAAAATTCCGCAAACTGAACGACGTTGTAACTGTTTCAACCTTCGACAACTTTTTATTCCTGCAAATTGTGCATTTTCTTGTACACTGATTGAATGATTAAATAATCAAGTTCGTTCCAAAAATTTAATTGTGGTTATAGATGATTAATTCATAGACCACATACGTTTGTGAACTTGATATGTTTGCCTAAAATAATCAAGTTCGTTCAAAAAATTTAATTGTGGTTATAGATGGTTAATTCATAGACCATATATGTTTGTGAACTTGATATGTTAGTCTAAAATAAACAAGTTCGTTCAAAAAATTTAATTGTGGTTACAGATGATTAATTCATAAACTATGTGAACTTGAGACTATGTTAACTATCTGAACTTCATAGACTATGTTAGTCTAAAATAATCAACAGTGAATTGCAAGAATATAAGTTAGTAGAATGAAATTATTTCAAAAAGGGTGGTAAATATTTCGTGAAAGATATCAGAATATACGTACTGTTATATCAACACCAAAACAATTGGCAGATTATGTACGGTGTCGGTATCAAACACGAATCAGGTAAATTTAGAATTCAGGAACGTTCATGCATAATATATAGTACGTGTATTAATCCGTACGTAGCTGTCAAACACAAATCTATTCTCATAATCGATAATTGGACTCCCAATTATCGTTTTCAAACACGAAGTCCAATGTTAATAATAAACACGGATCAAATCCTTCACCGTATGATCGCTTTCACGCTACCCTATCGCCGAAAACATTTGATCCCCCGAAATAGGGGATAGGCTGTGTCCAGCGATAAACCACCCTTATTTCCACCCTTCCACCTGAGCGTAATTTAACGCGCTGTATCGCAAAGGGCCAACACACGCTCGATAATTGACAGAACGTTCGCTTACCTAACGTTCAATCAAATGCGCCACTTTGTTCGGATTTCTATCATTCGATGAAACCGAACTGCAAACTCGCTGCGACCAGCGATTTCATGAATACCGACAGATTGATCGAGTTTCATGGACGGAGGTAAAAAGGAACAGAGATGAATAGATAGGGCGGTGAAAAGATAGGAAACTCTGGAAGCAAGGTGCACGAACCAATTCGATGGGAGAAAGTGTAAGAAAGATGGTAGCCGGCTCGAACAGGAAGGAAATGAAGAAGAAACGATGGCAATGGGAACTGAAACGAGCCGTAGGCTCGATAAGCGAGAAGTTTCCCGCATTGTGTTCTTTTGGCCCAGATACTCGGCTTCGAATCGAAGTATCAAGTTCCCGCTGCTGGATAACAGGGCAAATATTACTTTCCACCAGCTTCCATTTCCAACTTTCAACGGGAATACCCGACGTTGGCAGACGGATAAACGCCGAGCAGGATTTAATTCGTTGTTCTTCGGTTTGATTACTCGTGAAACAATTTAATAACGTTCTTTTATTATCCTTTTAACGGAGACGGAAATTTTAACTACCCTATCTTATTCTCGATTGAAAATCACTCGTTATTAAATTTCGAAGATTTGACAACTTAACAATTTAACCTCAAACATTTGCGAACTGATACATATTTTCGAAAGCAGTTTTCATCCTTTCGTATCGCTCGAGAATTTTCGCTGGAATATGCGCAATCGATACAACGGCCGCTTATTAAAAGCCGATTTTTATGAGCGCCATGTGCGGAGAACGGTGAATAAAACCATGAGCAAAGGAACGAAATGCGGCTGAATTACGTTCACGAGTAACTGGGTTATGGTCCTTTGGTAAAAATTCCAATTTCCACGGATGACTAACAATCGAGGACCCTCGTGTTAATCAGATGCCGTTCGCCGTCAAACGATATCGAATAAATACACGGATTCCGAACGAACAAGACTTTTTGCTACGGACACGAAAAAGCGCAGCGCTTCGTTTTACACAAAAGGTGCCTTTAAAAATTCAGTGTCTCTCGAGACTCTTGCGAAAAGCTAATAGTTTAACCACCGCTTGCAAAAAACCATCAACCCGTGTCGCAGTGCACAAACTTCAAACATAGTAGCCAGTCTGCCAGTCGCAAAGTTCTTGCTAATTTTTAAACCTTAATCACGCTACTTCGACAGTGTGGTAATTAAAGTAAGGGCATCTTTAACGTTGCTCAAAGCATCAACTCTTTAACACACTTCTCACCAAGTTTCATTCACTCTGTCCCTTGAATTTTTCTGCACTCATTTAACTAGCAAGCTTCTCTTACAATGTTTAGCTTGAGCTCACTACTTACCACCTAGGAAATTATACTGGAGCTTTTGAAATATTGCTGATGCGGATATTTGAATTAAAACGTGGAATATACTTTTTGTGGTACAAATCGATTAACGGTGAATTAATTTATAATTTTGGTAAACAATTAAAGGGAAGTACAGCTTTGAAATTGCAGGTGTTACCAGAGAGATAAATTGAGGTAAAGTTTGTGTTTGATATACTGTATTATCGCATGTCTGACTATGTACGACTATTTCTACTGCGATAAATAACGTGGAACTCCTACTTCGATGAGTAGATGCATACTGGGTGGACTAGTAACTCGAAACCAAATATAATTGAAATTAAGAGTTCAGTTCTATACATGAACAATTAAATACAAGCTTCGGATGGACTTCATGCAACTTAAAAAAAATTATGTATGCAGTAGTAGTTCGTTGTAGAAAAATCTACCCCTGCTTGAAGTAGTAATACTTGATGCGTAACAGTTACAGATTCACCCTGTACTGTGTTAATTCGCAACACAACTGTTCCACCAAAAGTATACCTCGTTCCGAAAGAATAAACTGGTAATGCAAGAAACGTACTCCATATCGAAGGGTTAATCACGCAGTACGCAGTGCCGATCAATAATCCGGTTGCAGGTATCTCGATATCATTTAACTCGTGTTAGTTTCAGAGGCAAAGATAGATACTTCAAAGAAGTCGTCGGATAGCGTTGTGCGGTAGCGGGGTGAGAAGGCAGGGGTGCAGGCCGAGCTGGTAAGCGGAAATTGCGCCTGGGGGTTGGTAGCGCGGATTTAACGTTGTTTTGCCCTGACCTAGCTCTCTCTCGGTCCCCATTCCGAACCGGAAGGTAACAGCTCGGCTGGCTTTCATCCCCGCCAACCGGGATGAAGCTACTCCCGGTAGTACTCGCTCGCACCAGTCCCTTCTCCCTCGGCAACCCATCCCTTTTTCCTCTTTACCCTCCTGGGCCAGCGTTCTTGTTGGCCCTATCTCACGCTGCCAGCCACCCCTTGTCTGCGCTCCAAGGAGAATGGCGTGTGTTCGGATCCCTTGCTTGGGAATCTGGTTAGGGAATAATTGCGAGAATTGATAAACGATAATGACAATTAATCCCTGTTCGCGTGAGCTCGACCGGAAGCCCTCGTCCGCGGCTTGATTCGGCTATAGAAACGTCGCGAAGATTAACGACCGTGCTACATATAGCGCTCGCAAAAACGATGATGGACACTATTGTTTCCGTTGCAATTTTCTCTATTCTTTACTGAAACTATCGCCTAATTACACTCTGTCCTTGTTTATACGTCGAAGTTCACCAAGTATAAATCTTGTAATTTAGTATGTTCACTTGTGCTGGCTTCGTGGACTTCAATATGTCATAACTGCATAGACGCAGTTATGCATGGACACAGTTACGATATAAGCATATGTAGTCTAGGTATAATAAAGGTGTCTATTTCTGGACAAACTCATATGTACAATTCTGTAACTAATAAAGAGGTGATTCAAGACTAATATATCAAATCATTATTCTTAAATTTCGTTTTCTTAAAAAATATTGACCAACCCGTATACCTTGAAAGTTTCTCAACAAAAAAGAACTAACAGATCCACGAAAGTTCGGTCGATCTCGATAACAATAATTCGAAGTTGTTGGGAATAGCGAATTAAATCATACGAGCGTGTACGTTGCGATTTACGAGATAAAAGCGTTCCAGCATGGTTGCCGCAATCATTCTTTCTCCTTCCGTCTCTCGGAAGAGCAGATTCCAGCGATGTTAAGGGTAATCACGAGCGGTGAGTTCCGGTTTCGTGATTTCACAGGGGTGGTCTCGAAACCGACTAGCCAGCTCGGATTTTCGAGCGGAACGTTTCTAACTTACGATCGACCCGCCCTCGGAAATTTATAACGTCGAGGATTTTTCAGGCTGCTCGTGAAAACGTCGCTGAATTCTCGTTGCATGCTTCCGGTTTCTGGAATCAACGGCCTGCAATTCCCCTCTCAACCTAACTACGCTATCCTCCGACACAATTATTTTTTAACCCGTCACTGTGCATCCTAAAGATTTACTGATTCATTCAAACTTTTAAGAAAATCTAGATTAATGTACGGAAAACATGCAATCTCTGTTATGTATAAAATTTACAGAAATTATGGACTCACACAAATATGAGACTATGTTGACTAGAACTACCGACATTAAATGCTCGTTTATCGAAGAATGAAAAATAAAATGAAAAGATTAATAAATAAATACTAAAGCATCAAGTAACATATATAAAGCTAATTTTTCCTTCAACAAAATATGACAGACATTTCCATAAAATCGCGACAATATAATTTTGTAATATAAAATGAGAAATCTGAAACCAGTCATCTTGACCGATTGGTAGTTAAAGTGTTAAATATAGAATACAAGGAAGATATAGATTTTCGTTAAACAACAGATGTAATGATGGATATAATTAAATGTAGTGACAGATATGATTAAATGTACCATGGTATGAATACTTAAATGTAGAGTTAAGAATAATTATTATAATTATATAACCTTACAAATAATGAGTCTAAAAAAACATGAACCACCTTGACCCGAGATTGAAAAGGGCACAAAGTTCGAAAACGAGCTTTCCATAGAATAATCGACCCTTAGATGTGACCAAGCGGAAGAACATTGACGATACCGTTGCTGGTCGAACGCGCGATTTAACAGGATTCGTAATTCGAGTCGAAGCGAGAGAAAACGACGTTCCGCCGATAGAAAGCGAGACTGATCGATCGGGACCGATGCTCGCGACACGGACAAAGGAATTTAATTTGCTCGAATGAAAAATGCAAGCGTTCGTTTCGAGGCACGCTCGGAAATCCGAAACGTCGCCTCGTTACGTAATAACACGGCTATCGATCGAACGGCCATCATTGGTCCCGATAGCCAGAGAACAAGGGGATCTAATTTGCTCCAGTGATTTAAGAGGATTTACCGTTTCGATGAAAAAATATGACTCGTTACGGAACCTCCGCGAGTGCAGGGTATTGCGTGACTGATGATGCAACCGGAGAAGGGGATGATTTTAACGATGAGAAAAGTTGTCACCGTGGAATAAAATGACGGTAGGCAAGTTGTGGATGTTACAAGCGCGGTGGAAATAAAACGTGACGAGCGAAAGTTGCATTTTCGAGCTATTATAAGTTTAAAACTTGATATCGAAGAACCTGAGGGTTCTCTTTACTCCGTTATTTCTTGAGAACACTCCGCTCGGAATGACCACTTGATTTCGAGTATCTACTTAGGGAATTTGTCGGAAGGAAAGTTTCGGAAGGAAAAATGTTAATTATTTTGACTTAGGCTCCGAAGTCCACTTGCAGCAGTAATTACGCGACACCCCGTGTAATCACGTTGGTGTTAGCGGCGCGAAATTCGCACGGAATCGCCGGACAAAATATTCCATTGTTCGCGGAGACGCGACAATTATAGTTTGCTCCGGAACAGGAACTTTCAAGAGCGCGAACTCGCTCGGCCACCCTCATCAGGCATCCCCTTTGTCGGCGTCGCCACTTTGTTCGAACGCGAAGTTCCGCGCAACGCTTCCGGAGAATTGTTTTCAATTATCGTCGACACATATTCCAGTCGCGCCACTTTAAATGAGAGGAAAGAAACGGCGGCGAGAACGGTCCTCGGAATGGTCCTGAAAGCGATTTCGGCGCTCGCTGAAATGGCCGGGCAACGTCGTCGCGATGAAAAAGGGCGCGGTAAAATGTCGGACAACGTTCGTTCCCCAACTTCCCTGAAACTCGGCCGAGAATAATTAGTTTCGCGGACAATCTGTGTCTAACTTACTACAAAAGATTCTTCGGGGTGATAGAAACTTTGTTACGATATTCTTCGTGCCATATTTCTCGAATTTCGAAACTCGCAAATTTAGAGATTTAGTTTGAGGCCTTAGAATTGGGAGAATTCTGAGTTACGAGCGTTGAAATGTAAGAAGTCCTGCAGAAGACTAATCGTGCAGTTTCTTTTCCACCGGATACCGTGTATTTATATTCGCGATAACAAGGGTATCGGTGTTCATCGCAGCTTTGTATTACCGAGACTCAACGACACCATAGAAAAAAGGGGAAGAATGAATGCGCGGCCTCGTTATCAGCCATACTGCGTTTCCGCGTTGATTGCGTTGTTTCGAGACGCTCGTTTCCACTGGACCATTAGGGAAATTACAAGGATTGTCGGGAAAATCATCTCGCGGTTCTATCTTTCTAATGGCTGCGAAATCATCGAGTCGAGCGATTTCTTTTTCCGATCGTAAATTTCGTTGGAGACCATACAAATCCTGTCAGCTATCTTAACAAAAAAATTCTCATTTTACAAAAGTAACATTTTTTAAATATCTATTTCTTGAAATTAATAATCGGAAAGAAAGTCTTGATTTCTGAAATTTATGGAGAAATAAAAATTTTACTTTCAAATTCCGAAAGAAAATAAATGATGTCACTGGAATAGAAAAAACAGTAAGACAAAACTGTTCCTCTTACAAGACGGCTTACAGTCAATAGACTAAATTAGTAATTAGACTCGATCAATTTGCATACATTTCCATTTATTTTCGTTTGGACTCACGCATCATCTTCCATAACCACAATTACTTTGACTTTCTAATTACTAAAGCGCCATTAACTCGGACATGACTTCTTTCCAAATTTCTTTCAAAATATTGCAATTTTCTCTCCGCGATCGAATATTAACTTTCCCTGACACCGGCAGAAAATTTTCAGATCAAACGATAAAAATGTTACAGACTAATTAGAGGGTTCAGTGAAGCTATCATGCACCACGTTTGTTCTCGATTTTAAATACGTATTTAAATACTGCAATGCGACGGGGCTAAACAAAATTCCCGCCAATCCAGACCCGTCCAGCCGTGTTAATTGCAATTCGAAACGCAATTACAACACTTAACTAGCTCTTACTGTGGAATACAATTTCGCGTTATATTACGAAAAATAATTGATCCAGTTCCGTAAAATCTCGCGGCACCGTTGGAAAAGTGAGAGAAAATTAATCCTTCAGACTAGCTTTCCCACCCTACCGGCCTCTTTTTTCTCCCGTTTCTTTTTTTCCTCCTTTTGCTGGCGTCTCCGCTTCTCGACGAAATGTCGCTATAATAACTTTGCGACTGCTGGCAGCGACAGAACGTTTAGGCCGTTGAATATGCAATGGAAATTACGCGCGAGAAGGAATTTCCCGGAAACCCACGGAAATGCGGCGAAAAATAGCCTCCGTCTTTCTGTTCGAAGACGCCTGAGCACGATCATTTTTCTCGATCTCCATTTTCGACGATATTCGATATCCGAGACATGGCAGTTTCACATAAACCCCCGTTAGTATTATTTTCAGAAGTTTCAAAGTTTCTTCCCTAAGCGGTAACTAAATTCTTCCACAACTCTGACTTACATCCCTGAACAGCGTTAAGCGTGACACGGCAACAAAATTACAGGTATCTTAACAACGATTTAAATATGCAACATCTCCAAGCAGCGGAGAACAAACAGCCGAGAAACTCAGCAAGAATAGCAAAAGTGGAGCTCGCAATTTAAATGATAATTGCAGGCGCATATCCGTCGACTAACTCGATGAACTTCACGGATCCAGCAAAGATTCCTCGGCTCGAAATTTCCCTGGTTCGATCGACGGAAACATCGTTCTCGATCCGAGCGGAAACCGTGATTCGACGCTTGCCCCGGGACGCTTTGCATATGGAAATTGATCGTGTTCGTCGCGACGAGTTCCAGCATGACCCAGCATGAATAAAATAATGTAACTTCCGGCACGAAAACAGCGCGCTGCTAACTTCGTTTCCCGTGGGATCGTGTTTCCAGCCGGCTTCCATCCTCCGCGGGGACAGTTCAACCCTAATGCGCCGGTACACGTTCTAAGCGAACCGAGTTAACGCTCGCGCGAGAAGTTAACTTTCGAGTGGACGCTTAAAAGGCTTCCTTCCGTTACCCTTCTACTTTCTGAAGACAGGGAAACTGTTACATTTTACGAGCTTCCTTATTTGTTTCGCCGAATGAAACGGGTAACTGGGTCAACTTGCTGCTTTAAAATGCTTGCAGATGGTCCACTGACTGAAATACTAAACAAATACACTTTTAGCTGTTTATGCATATTGTGTGTAAATGTTCTCTATCAGGCGGAGAAATAAATAAATTTGTATTTAATATGAAATTACTATTTATGTAACGATGGACAAGAATCGTGTTCTCAGGGTTGATTCTTTAACTTCGCGTAACCATTAAACTGTCGATTTTCATAAAGTCAATTCACATTCAGCAACCTCTCAATTTATTAACTACAGGTATAACTATTAAAAACCTTCATATGTAGCATAATTTCCGTCTAAAGATTAGAAAATTGCTATCACGTGCATTGAAAATAAAAATGTACAGTATTCATCGAACAGGTCAGAAATGGAAAGAACAAGAAAATTTGAAAGGAAATAGGTCGGCAGTCGAAAAAATTTCAATTACTCGGAGAAAGGAGGTCGATCAACGAGGATCTACAGGAAGTTTCAGCAGCAAGAACGTTTCTTCCCCGCAGCTAAGGGAAGTTTTTGCGTGGCTCGTTGGCAGTTTAAAACGCGATCAATCACGGCCTCCGGACAAGGTATAAACAGAATTAAACGAGCGTAAGAAGATTAAGCTCGGAAACTTCCATCGACGAGCAAGTAATTTCGAAATTTTTTGTCTCTCCCTTTCACGCTGGCTGACCGAGCCATATTTCAATTTCGTTTCCACCCCCGTGTATCCGATTCGTCCGTGCCCTGTCCAACGGGCAAGCTTTTCATTTCCAAAGGGAGAATTTCCAGCGCGCGTGTACGCGTCCGCCACCGAACACGCGGCTCGGTCCGTGCGGTCCTTTTTCCTCCCTTTTTTTTTTACATCGACTCACCCCGCGGTTTCGTCGACGAAACGCGACGAGCACCAATCACAGCGTCGCTACGGTGATTCTAGAATCTCCTCTAGAGGAGAGAAGCAATCAACGCTGCATAGAATCTCATCAGGATCGAGCAAGGTGGCCTATCCAAGCCTCGTGCAACCTTGCGTCCCCTCTCTTCATCATCCCTCGGCAATTTCGTTTATCCTCCTCCCGTTGCTCGCCACTCGTTCATTAATTTCTTTCGTTTGCTGTTTTTCTTTTCTTCGACCACGTGCATATTCACGGGGATCATTGAATGATGAGAAACGACAGCCATTTTTTCTGTATAATATGGGGATGAGAGATGTGGACAACGTGATTGATAGATTTTGTTTCTAATGTCACGTGTCACTCTACCGAATGCAATCAGAATTACTGTACTACGATTAGCGTAAATAATATTTCATAGCGACACTGTCATCCGCAAACGATAAATAAGGTGGTAAATCCTTTCACCGCTTTCAGCCATCTTTTGAAACCCGCCTTAATTCGTCACCTTTCCACTCTCCGTATATTTGATCCGATTCACCCTACTCCGATATTCCACCCCCATTCATCCCGGTCTTATCAATATCATCCTCGATGCACTTTCTTCCTATCCTAATCCCCGCAACCCTTTCGACCAGTTTTCCCGTGGTCGTTTTTTTCCTCCCACAGCCAGGCTCTCTAGGGTGCCGCGACCGAACATCGTTGGCAATCAGCGCGCATTAACAAGCATCGGAGGACATCCGGGCTTCCGTTGAAACACGGAACTGGCGCAGTACCACGCTGAAATGTCAGGAGTTCACCATGGGCCAGGGAGAAAGCGAGACAGAGGGAGAGAGAGAGAAAGAGAAGATAAAGGGGTGGCGGAGCAGGAGATTTCAGCTGCAACTACTACCTACGACTCCGTAGCTGGGACGCTGGATGAGAGAAGTCGGTCGATAGAGCTCTGCCTGGTTCCCTCTCTCCCTCTCCCGCTCTCTCTCTTACTCGCGCGGATCCCGTGTTCCTCTTTCAGACTCCCTTTGCAACGCGAACAGCGCGGCGGATGAATGGAAGGTCGGACAAATGGTGGTGGATTCCGATGGCTCGCAAAGCGGACGAACGGGGTGAAAGAGACCGCCAATACGCAACGATCCCGATCCCGTTCACCAGATGACGGAACCGGAGAATCTTCCATCCGACGGCTAAGGCACGTGACTTCGGAAATTGCTCCATTGTCGTCGATGATTTTGCGCGGAATCCTCTGTCAGACTGCATTCGCTGCTTCTGAAAGGTTTTCTAAGAACAGAGGGTTTCGAGGTTTCTTACTCGAAGGAAAACGAAAAATGTGATGTTTCGGGTGATTATGCTTTCAGATGAAATGACATGTTGCACACTCGCATATTTGTCTCAAAAACATGGGGCAAATTGTTTAGCTCAAATCATAATATAACTTGATGTAAATCGTGTCGTATATCAGGTAGTTCAAAAATTGCTTCTTAAAAAGAAAATGATGTGAACGAAAATGAAAAATAAAGAATTGCATGTGTGCACATATGAAATAATAAATTGTTTCACGATTTACATCGAATATTTGTAGAATTGTTAATTTATACAGTTACGGTATACAAGGTGATATTACGGTGCACAGACAACTGGATTAAACGGTGATACATATTCTTCAGCATCGACATCGATAAAATTGCGCCACTCTTTTTAATTCTACTCATCCCGACTCGATGAAAACAATTTTTAAAGATCATAATTCTATCAAGCAACGATATTAAACGTCTGTCGGAAAACAAACACATAAATCGCGGCAATCTGCGATTCGCGCGAACCGACTTCCTCCAGAATGAAAAATCATCTGCATAACCGGTTAGCATTCGTTGTCCTCATTTTTCAAGATACCTAAACTAGGTCATTGCACGAGCAGATAAGACTTATCTTCCTCTTCCACGCGCTCGAAAACGAGCAAAGGCTTTTTTTCCAGCGGAAATTCAGCGATCGTTCCGGTAAACGTGGAATTAAGTTCGGTAACGTTTAACGGATTAAAAATATCGATCGATCAGGCGCCGATCGAGTTCGATGTTCGGCCCATCTAACGCTACGTGGGCGTTTCTGAAAAGCTCGTTAATCAAGAGAAGCGAGAGGAAAAAAGAAGAAACCTCGGTCCATTGTTCGCGACAGGTCGATGAGGGTGGAAAGTCTAGAAGGCGAGTTGTCCGCTTGGCAATTCGTGCGGCGATCGAGATTAACGCGTCCACGGTCTGTCGTTCATCAGTCAGCCAGCTCTCACGCATTCTCTCCCTCGCCGTTGCTCGTTAATTAATCAAACTGGGACAGGAAATACAGGTCGGGTCGGCCGTTGCGAAAGACGATGAAGCGGATTTATCTTCCCTCACGCGTGTGCCGGGCACTGGCAATCCCCGAAGGAGCCGTTGATAATCGACTGTACCCGGGAAGATTAATTTACCGGACAACACCCGATATCATTAAGACGTGTCCTGCATGCGTTAATCGATAGCTTTCGATTCGAACGAATTGAGCCGGAAGAGAATTAAACGAGCCCGTATCCTGCCTTTTATTCCCTCGGCTTCCGTTATCGCCCCACTAAAATTACTGAAATTCCATCCGGTTCATAACGTCGTTTTTAATATTATCAACGTGTAACTTTCTGAACCGACTTCTATCACTTTTGAGATTAATAGCAATTACATACACCAGTTATAGCCTTCAAACATTTATAATGTTGAATGAAAGTATACTTTTCACGAATACGGAATAAGCACCATTCCAATATTTAAATTCATAAATCTTGCAAGTTACAATGTATGCAAAAATTCATATATATAAATTTCGATAGAGATTGATGTTAAAGTTGTGTTAAATCCTTTAAAGAAATCTTTCGTGTAACGTATTTTATCCCAGAAATGTAATTGAATTTCGCACGTGTATTATAACACAATTTCGTAAGTGTACTCTAAACATCTGAACTGGCTGAGCAAACTTGTCGTGGACAGGTAAGCCGTTAATTGTTACCGGACCATTTCTCTCGCTTCTGAAATAACAATTTGCACGAGACACCGGCGACATTTTATTTTCTCGAGCATTTCGCAGCCAGTTCGCGACACGAGGCTGACTTTTTCCCCCGTCACGATGAAGTGGCAGCAATTTTGAAGTAACAAGTCGCCGCGCTCTTTGTCCTTGTCAAGAAAATTGCATTTCCGCAAACGAATTACGCCCGGCTATTCATAACATCGGAAAAAATATATTATCCGAATATTAATTTTTACTTCCACGGTTACGACTGTTCTTTTATCGAACGCTTCGTCGGAACAAATAATAAAAACGTGTTAATACTTTCCTTTGAATGCTTCATTATTGGGGATTATTATTCGTATGTTAAGTTATTGTTGGACAAAGTCTGGCAACACGTACGATTATCGAGTGGTTTCTAATTTTTCTTTACACACGGAATTTCAATTAACGGAGCCCTCGTCTGGCTATGATTGTGCCTCTGTTCACCGACGTGTGAATTAAAGGGCACCTTTGCTCAGGTGTCTTGTTCTTTCGTTCAAATAGGTCATCTTCGAATTTTAATCGAGCAAAGAACGGTCGTTTTTTTAAAGAAAAATTTTAAATTTTAATGTTTTATAATTATGAAGTATACCTTTAAAAATTGTGAGAATTCAAATCCTGAAATTTTGAAGGTCTACAAATTAGGGGATCTAAGTCTTAATAAGTTAAATTGCCAAAGTCCTAAACTTTTAGTGTTCCAAAGTTCTAAACATTTAGGGTCCCTTTGAAAATTGCAAAGTCCCAAAATTTGCAAGCTTTAGACAATGTCCTGAGGTCCCAAAATTCTAAACTTTCAGCATTTCAATCTGCCTCAAACGCCCAAAATTTTAATCTACCAAAAATTGACCAAAGATACAAATTTTTAACATTAAAAATTTCCAGTGTCAGTTTCTGAAAATTCTCAAGTTCCAAACTTCCAAAGTCCTAATTAAAAAAATTCGAAAATTGGAAAGCTTTTCCCAAAAATAATGTTTAATATCGGTGCTCGCAATCTAGCAATGTAATTTTACATGGTAGACGAAAATTTTCCGTAAAATCGTTTCCGGGATCAACGATGTGTGTACATATACGGTGTACCCATGTTCGTGGATATCATGGTGATAGCAATATCCAACGCTTTCATATGCAAATGTAAGTTGACCAGGATACCGACAGCCAGGACAATCGAGCGCATTGAATTTACCGTCGTTTACCGTAATTTACTTTCAGCCGCTCCGGCGACACGATTTAAACGTTCCAACTGGCTCGAGGCCGCATTAAATCGCCATAAAATTGTGGATGCTGTTCATCCCTCTTCACGCTATCGTGCTCTAGCTTGATTCGCAATAACTGTTTCCGGAAATTTAGTGCAACGCTCCGAGAAAGTCGACGACTCCTCTATATTCGTTGCTCTATCGAGTAAACTCTCGTTATATTGCCATCTTTGGTTATTCGTTAAAATCGAGAACCGCATTTGAATAGCATGTTTACCACAATTTTTGACGTGGACTGTATCGATTTGACACAGTCAACTGCACCGAGATCGAAGTAATCGATAGATGTTGTGGAGCTATGCGAGACAGGAATAATAACGTTACCCTAGCGACCATTTGACTGCCAACTGGACTGGGTCCAAACTCTCGGAAGTATAGTACTTTTCTGCTCAAGTATTGTTTTTTGGACCCAGTTCTATCATAAAAAGGAGCATGTAAAGCACGAATATTTATGGCTCCGCAAAAGAAACTATGTTATAATTCTTCAGGCAATAAAATAATTTTTTATTGCAACCGATTTATTTATTTTCAAAGTCCATCGAACTTGCTCATAACAGTGGAACAAAAAATGTGTCTTCATAGAACTTTATAGCTGATCCGAAGAAAGCTAGAGATTTCGTAAAATACAATAACGTTCATAAACGAAGGAAAAATAATGATGTCCATAAATTCTGAAATAATCACAGGGTAGAAAGAAATAAATCTAGGGAGCAAACGATGTTAGACGATAAACCGAATCGTTGAACATCCACGGTTCCATTTCTGCGTCACGAGATAACACAAATTACGAAAGCCTGCCCCTCTGACGCTCTTTTAATTCCTGTTTTCTCGGAGTCACCGTTGAAGCCAGCCCTCTTACAAAAAAGGAAGACGCTTCTGGATAATCAAGATGACCGTGTCCCGCTCAAAAGAGCACCGCCTAGAACGGGTAGGGCAAATTAGCCCCGGGTTAATTGGGTTACGTCCTACTACCAGTAGCTTCGGTCCCTCTCCGTTTCGTTCTCCGTTTCGTGCCCTCCCTTCGAATAGGATGCGAGCATTAATTTCTTTGTTAGTCGCTTACCCGGAGGGTTAATTTTCCCGTGGAACGCTTTCACCGATCACCGTTGACTTTGTTCAACCACTGGGTAACCCGGTAGCGACAAGATTATAATCGCCGGAATAATACTGCGAGCGTCTGGGATAAGCGGTTTCTCCTATTTACGCGGTTGGCTGCTTGAAAGGAAACACGATTCCGTGTAATTACGAAGATTCGAGAGTTGCTTTGTTACCGCGGTTAAGTGGATTCGGATTGCTCGTGTTGGCTCAACGGGACATTCAACCTTTTTACGGTGGCGGTTCATTAATGACCCTCACATTCCAATATTGGCAAATAAAAAATTGATTTTTTTTAGGTTAGAAAACGTACATTGTCTGATATAGTTTTCATATTATTCACGACTAAATTCGTTGATGTCGACTCATATTTATTAATGTAAAATAGAAGGTGAAATCGAGTAAAATAGAAAAGGTACTTCGTGTTAAACAGCAACACTGCTTTCTAAGTTCGTGGTGTTTTCGTCTATCGACTTCATCTGTTCACAATAGTTCATCCACAGTAGTGATTCATTAATCTTTAACGTGCATTAAATTTATAATACTACTCTAATCGATATTTTCCAACAAATAGTTGATTAACAGACGCGCTGAAATCCACTCAATATTTTAAACAACAGAAAAAACCTGCATATCTGAAGGTTCAGAAACACGGTCCTTTAATTGTGACAAATTATCGGAATTCTATAATGAAAGAACGGTTACTAAATGAACGTCGTCGAACAAATCGAGTTTCAATAATTTAAATTCAAAATTACTAGCAATTCCCAGTTGAAAATGTTATCCACGTGGTGCATATATTTTAATGCTCCTCTCGTTCGCAGCGTTTCCGTCTAAACAAGTTTAAATGTTTTCTGAATTAAATCGGATTGCCGTACTCATTTTAAAATCACCGAACTTCATTAAAACTTGCGCAAACTTTTTCATTATTAGCAGAATTTTATTCTGGTCCCGAGTTCAGCAGTGTGAATCGGAAATTGCAAGTGAAAGACAAGAACCGGTATTAATTATTAGTTGTTCTATGATCAAATTCCAAGCGTGATAAATAATCAGTTAAATAGGTATGAAATATCCCTATGTCGTACTGCAGAGAAGACGAATGCATTGTGCAAAATGAAAGATGCAGACATCAAGCTTCCTCAAAATTTTCAAAATAAATTTTGAAGTAGAACAAAGTCGAAGGATTAGAAAATTCAGTTAACATTTCCATTGTGTAATAATAATCAAAAGATCGATGTATGCTTGCTATATCATTTACAACATTGTGCAAAATGAAAGATGCAGGCATCAAACTTGTTCACCGTCAAAATAAATTTTTAAGTAGAACAAAGTCGAGGAATTAGAAAATATTTCATTTAGCATTTCCATTGTGTAACAATAATCAAAAGATCGATATGTGCTTACTATATCATTTACAACATTGTGCAAAATGAAAGATGCAGGCATCAAACTTGTTCACCGTCAAAATAAATTTTTAAGTAGAACAAAGTTGAATTAGAAAATATTTCAGTTAAAATTTCCATTGTGTAACGATAATCAAAAGATCGATGTGTGCTTGCTATATCATTTACAACGATACGCCATTTAACACAATTTACCATAGTACAATGGCGTCCACCATGCATCATTGATCGAATAAGACAACCTGGTTATTATCCCCCTGCAGCCCGTATCGAACATCAAAGCATTTAACGCGTTAACAAATAACGTTGCAACGTATCGATATCTGGAGGGTATTCCCGAGGAGCCTAACGTAGCCACATCCTGCTTGAGAAAGCGATCATCATCGAACGATCCGGGATCCATCGAGCTCGCATTAGGCGGTCTCACGAGGACCAGCGACCGGAGGCGGTAGCACGTCCAGGCGGAAATACGAGCGGAATGGATGTGGCGTAATAACGGCGGTAGCTTGCACCGTTCATCTTCCGCGTTGACTAGCCGCGTTGCAGCGCGGGCGAATGTGCAACTGCGATAATGGCCGGCAGTAAATTAATCGGTGCGCGTGCACGCTCGCTGCGTGAACGCGGACGGATCGGCTGGACGTTGCTTTAGCCGCCCTGTCCCGTCCCGTTGTCGTCGTTGCCTGTTGTCACGCCGCCGCGACGACTAATTAGCTCGCAGCCGGATTAACGATCGATCGGCTACGCCGCTTGGAATCCCACGCTCGCGGACCGGACCGAGAACCGACGTTTACGCGCCGGCAACAACCTTGCGATTTCACTCTCCGTTTGCCTCTGGTCGCGTGCGATTGCGTGCGTCCCTCGGTAACAAGTGTTACGGGGGTTACACCGACCGGGAAACTGGAATATGGAACCGTGATCGTGCACGAGCTTACTCCAGATTAAAAATATCCTGCTACCCTGGTGTCGCGAGTACCTGATATTTCACGTAACTTACAATTTTACAGGCTTTGTTTGAATTTCGGAGATTTGCAAAGACGCAAATGTGAACTATTATATGGTTAATACTAACATCGAAGCTGTTTCAAACCAGCTACAGGAGTTATATGTAAATACGAGGCATGTTTAATACATGTGTAGTACATATGAATATGCGACATGTGTAGGATATGTAGTACGTACATACCTGTATGTAGTAGATGTTGAACTCCGATCCCAACTACAGTATTAAATGTACACAATCGTATGAGTATTTGTCAACGAATTCGATTCAAGTATGGATCCACCCCTATCTATAATACTATTGAACCATATACTAGATCATACAAAAAACTCCAAAGAAAGTCTCTATCTAGCCCTTCATCGAAAAAATTCGTGAAAGATTTGCGCAGGTAATTAGCGGGATAGCGGACAATAAAAAGCCCGAAAGATTAGCGTAGAAGGGTTGAAAAGAGGAAGGGAAAACAAGTCGAACGACGGAGTTGAAAATTTAATTATCCAATTCGACTGCAATCCGTGGCTGCAATAATTTTCTATCCGCACCCTGTCTGTACGAGTCGTCGCTTCGAGCAGCGCACCCACCCCCTCGATCTCGTTTTCTCTCACCCCTTTTCGCGCGTTGTTCCTTTCCGCTCGCGGCCGTGCACAGCCCTACGCTCGCAAATTGGATTGAACGAGGACGCGATTCGCTTCTGGACCGATTCGTTCGCTCTAACCTCTGTCCACCGGTCATCGACGAGGGGGTGATTTGTTCGCTGTCCCTTCGAAACTGGCTGGCCCATCTACGGGACCGATCGAGCCAGTTAGCTATGCTAATGGTAATTATCTTCATTAGTGTCCCGTTAATTAACCGGTGCAAAACCTCAATCAGTCGTCGGGTCTATCGTTGATAGGGATCAGCTGGCATGGCTGTCGACACGAATTGACCCTATTGTCGAATACGCTCACCGAATTCTACTTCGCAACCCCTTTGATCTTTGTTCCGATTCTACGTGTCTCTATCCCTATTATCGACAAATTAACGGAGAAAGCATCGAAACTTTTGTCGAACTAGTTTTGACAGAATACTTTGGTACAAAGTGGACTACCGTGAGCGAAGGTGAAGAGAAGCTGGATAAAACTGGACTTGGAAAGTGGAGTTAGGGAAGATTAAAACTCTGGAAATATTGAGGAGAAAGTAAACCCACGGTATATAATAGTTGGGAGAAACTGAAAGGTTAGAAAAGTCTAAACTTAACAAACCCATATTGAAGTAGTCCTAGAGAAAGTTATAACCTAACTTAGAATCAGGAAAGAGTAGACCAAGAGAAATCTAAATCTTGAAGAATTACTCCAAGGGAAAACTAGAGAGTCATAGACTTTAAAAAACCTAGAAAAGAAGTCTTATCATCGCCAACAGACATTTTAATGAATCTCATTCTGACCGTTCAGTAATTCAACGTTAATTGGTAAATAAATTAGCCTAATTTATAGAGCGGTTAGTTCCAAGATGGTTAAAGAGCCAAAAGAATTTCCTTAGGGCAAAAGGAAATCTGTAATGAGGAAGCGCGTAATGAATATTTTAATTGCGATAATTGAGGCGACTTATTGTCCACCGGTCTAATCAAGGACGCGAAAGAAAACTGAAATTAAGAACTCGTTAGAGATTCCCGTGAAAGTATTGCCAGCTATTATTTCTCTTTTTCTTCGGTTTTCGCAAACAGGAAACTGGGGTAAAGCGATAAGTGACAATAGGTGTCGGCCTAACTCCTGCGCGAACTTTTAATGAGAAATTTCTCTATAGCCGCCGGATAACAGGTCGAAAAGGTCCCCGCTAACTACGAACACTATCGAACACCGGTTGTTACTTTCTTGTCCACGAATTTTCTACCGGTTTCTAAACTTCTCGTTCACCTGTTCTTGTTTGTCCAAACGTGCGCAGAAACTACAATTCTTTATCAATACAAATTATTTAAGGAAGATTGACTCTCAAGAGATATACATTTACTAAAATATTCAAGGTTAGTCCGCTCTAATTTTTATAGAATATTTGTTATTTATTCTTAGAAAATTATGATCAAACATACATAAAGCGGGTAATTTTCAGTCGTAATAATTACAATAGTTAATGTGTTAAAAAAACGAGGGACGGAGCATCGTTGTCTATAATTTATCGCGAAACGGAAAATAATATATCGTTCGCGGGAAGAGAGGTAACGGCAGTTTCCGGTGACCGTTCGCAGTCGGGGATCGAAGATAATCGAATCGGGAACGTTCGCATCGGGGCGGTTTAAAATGCAATTTCATAGCTAAATTCATCGACTTCTGTGTCGGGACTTTACGTATTCCCGGCCGTAGCTCTATGCTAATAGAGCGCGAACGTGGAAGCTGCGGCGCATAAATCGGGTTAAGCCGCGGTTAGGGCCGTAGCACGTTGAAAATAGGCCACAACCTGATCCAGTTACGTCGAGAACGTTTATTCTCTTCCATTCCACCCGGTAAATAGAATGCTCCAGCGAACTGCGTGCCTTCAACGTAACCCTTAAATCTATCCGACGAGTTTGCAACTTCCCCATCACATTAACGCGTTTGCTGCTAGAGACCTTCACGTTTCTTTTCCTGGTGGAACTTGCATTTTCTGTCATGAAGTTACTTAACTGACCTTTGTTGAAAAAGTTGCATGGACCATACACGTAACAGTGTGTTATTTAATAATTAAACAGACAGTTAAATTATAAGTTATAATCCAAAACTGCTGAAAATGAAGCTACACTTTTTGCCTCCGAGTTCTGAATCATAGTTGCAGAATATTCGCAGTTCTTCGAGTAATTTAACAGGAAGAATACAAACATTTCGCTATTTAAAAAAGGTAGAAGGCAAGAGCAAGGAGACGATAGGTAAGTCAGAAAGCGTAAGCCGTTCTCCAGGAGAAAAGAAAGTTTAAGAAACATCTCTTGAAAGTATTTCTACTTCGCGAAACTTTTCCCGTTGTTCCATCACGGGGATTTCCGCGAGGAGATGCAGCCGCGGTTCGATGCTTCATGAAAATCCTTCGACTCGTTTCAACTTCCGGAACACGTATCCGACACCCGTTTCGCAGCTCATCACGAGCGACCCCGTTGAATTATTAATTCCTCGAGTCCTCACGAACGGAGCTGCTTATGTTCGCTGACCTTCGTTGATTTTTCCACGATTTTTCGCCTACGAAAATTCTCATGGCCGTAAAGTTGACCTTTCGCTTTTCAAATTCCGCCACCGAATATGTATCGCGCGACCTTTTCACCGATGTAAATTAACGTTAGCGGAAGAGTTTCATATCACGAGCGTTTCACCGAGATTTAAGCGACCTACTTCGGCAAATATTCTCGAATGGATGTCAAGAGGATCGATCAACATCGCCCGACCATATGTTTTTTCAACCACCGTATAAAAAGGAACGGTTGCGTGACATTTCTCGAATCCAAGTTCGTGATTTTGCTACAAATTTCCTTATAACAACATCCGACACTCCACTGTTATTTATCTAGTTTTATAAAATCTTCAAACTTCTGAAAACTTCAAAAATTTCTCTTTCAGAGAAGGAACATTCACAAATGTTCCCATAACAGGACTACTAATTTCACGATCACGGGTATGCAATAATCCACGACTGCGTGATAATTCCCTGTCTTTCTAATTTATTATGAGACATATGGCATTGCCTGATGGCACATGTTCCTTTGTACCGAATCTCCCCCTAGGCATTTCGTGGATTCCATTCTATTTAAAAGCATCGGAAAAATTTTTACGTATATTACGCTTCACGATGTTCCGAGTGAAAGGCACAAAGAACATATCGATAATAACGAGAATGAATTAAAAATAATTATTAACCTCCGCTGAGTGACTCGCGAAGATCAAACGCTATCCGTAAAAGTACAAAGTATTGCAAAATTAACTGCAGCACACAGTTACACAATTTAAGAACAGAGTATAAAATATAAATTATTATTACGTCTGTAATTTTTTGAGGATTAAGTTTGATAAAAATATATGAATAGTTAAACGATCTATGTAATGTTTTTTAAACGTTAAAAAAATCTCGAAGATCAGAATAACGTATCAGATTAATTACGTTCGATATTTGTTCCGAAGGCCAGGAAACCGTGATGGCTACATTTTTCATTATACTCATTTTAGCTCCACCGTCTTTTATCCATATGTTTGAATAATAGTACTGGCCTCGTTCTTGTTGTACTTGCAAATATTGCCGACCGCCTGTCGAAAGAACGATAACAAACATTTTCACGCATGTAAAATCAGTTTGATTTCCCTTTTTCCATATTCGATCGAGCCTGTATCGCGTGCTCCGCGAAATAAACCCGTTTCCCCAGCGAGAAAATTGAAAATATACAATATTTATCGAAGCGACGAATGTTTGAAACTGCGCAAACACTGTATCCTTTTAATTACCGATATGCGGATTGGAAGGACATTTTTTAAATTTCATAGAAATTCGTTTTTATAATCCTTTCGAATAACAAACTGTACTGAAAAATTTGCAGTCACGTTCGAAACCCAATTGAATATTTTTAACAATATTAGTATTAAAGGTACATTATGTATTTATATTGGTTCGTATTAAATTACACGATACAACGGTTATTTATTTTAATTACAAGATAGGAAATTACGTGATACGAAGTTTGTAGTTCGCAAGACAATTGTCAGTTTCACACTTCCCTGTATGAAATTTTCTAACATGCCATGTCACCCATATGTGGGTGGCACTTCAATTACCACACAGATCTACCATCCATATTATTAAAAATATGTCTTCTTAGTTCATTGAAAATACTCGCATTAACTGTGAAAAATAAATATAACAAGATACTGTAAAGATATTTGCTAAGATTTGTTAAAAATGAAAATACTACCTAATTTTCAGCTGTTTCAGTGTGGCAGTTCACGTGCCAACTAATAAAAATAGGTAAAATACGCTATCGATTTCAAAATAGCTTTCTATTAGAATTCAAAGTTAAACGAAAGTGTTCGAGCAAGAAATCGATGAGATTTATCGTACAGGTGACGAAGAATTCCCAAGGTAGTTGATGAAATCCGCCAGAAACAGAGGGAGCGACAAAATGGAGGGGTCGTGAGCGTTGCATCAGACGGAATATGCAATTTCCTGGGGTGGCTGTCGGTCCCGTTTGCCGCTATTCCGACGGTCGGCCTCTTTTGAAGTCGACGTTCTTCGAATATTGCACGGCCGTCAACGACGAGTCCGCAGGCCAACCACCCTGCTTTCTTCTCCTCATCGCGCTTTACGGTTGCTCCTCATATCGGGATTGCACGCTCCATCACGAGTCATCGCGCCATTTTTCCCGGTTCGTCTGGCCGCCACAAATTTCTAGATTATTCCGGCCACCCTATCTCCCTTATTCTCCCTTCGCTTGTCGCATCAACGAAATTTCGCGGCGAGACTTAAGACCATCGTTTAGGGGGAACCGTAAAGACGCCAAGTGGTCGGGGAATGAAAATAAACCCGTGGATCGTTGAGAACGTTTTCGTATTCCTTGTATCGTCGAGCAACCCCCTCGTGCGATCGGTCCTGACCATTAATTTTTCTTTCTCGCTCTTTTTTCTTTTTGGTAACGACCAGATTGCGTGGGGCAACCCTCGGTTGATACGCAATGTGACATTACCTTCTATCGTTCAAACTTTGCTGGGTAAATAGACCACATCGAATCTTTTTTACGACGAGTCTTAGAGTTTCGTAACATCGGACGAGCTTGTCGGATGTACTTTTATGGCAATCTTTTATGGTTTTTCTACAAAATCAGACTTGTACCGATTGATCGACTTTTTCTCGGTTATAAAACCAAAGTGCATTCTGACACTTTTTCTTACTCGAGCGTCATGAAGATTTTGAGGAAAACTTTGCATGAAACCCTCGCCGTTTTCATGCAATTTTGAGTTTGCCTCGAACCGAGAGGCATCATTTTGTAACGCGTTATCTCCGTGCTCATAACTTATCTCGCAGAGTTACACGCGGATCGTCAGGATCGAGAAAATGCGATTTAAACCCCGTCGAGGATGGTAAGCTTTTTATGCCCGACGAAAGTGGGTCATCCTCGACCTGTCTGTATTTTCTTGCACCCTGCTCTATCTCGTTCTATCCTAAAATTTGCTTGGACAGGAACCTATTCTAAAGGCTTCTTACCACGAATAGTGACATTAAAACGTAATACTTGCAGAAAAAAATAGCACGAAAAAATTTCTATGCAAGGATTATTACATTACCGAATTAATAAGCAAAATTTGCTTTGTGCAATTTAAAAAAGCGGAGATAATTTCTTTTAATAAATAGTATAATTATATCGAAGTGTTTCAGAATTTCCTAAAGACCTTCTGCAAATAAGAACACCTTCATAATAGTCCATTCCTCTTTACTTAATAATTCACTAACGGAAAAAAGAATACTTTGTTCGCGTTGTCAAAGGATATTGCATTTCTAAAGGGTCTCGATAAAACGAGCGAAAAAGCAGGAAAACGATGTACAGCGCTCGTACTTGAAGAGGAAACACGAGTATCCGAGGCACGCCATTTAAGCAACATCCTCGGATCACTTTAGGGGATGTTCCTTTCTTTTTTTCTCCCTCGGTGGTCCGTAATTCGTCACTGTGCCCTCACCCTACACCGCTATCAAAGCTCCACGCGAAAAATTCTTCATACTGATAGAAAGGACGATTTAGCCTACAACCACGACGAGCAACGATATTTTTGTGCCATTTACGAAAGTGGACCTTTTCTTCCCCACGTTGATCCGATCCCACCCTCCCCAAACTCCCGCTCACGGATACCCTTTTCCTTCCCTTCCATATTGGTTCTCGGTGGAAACGCTTTCAGGAGCTCCGTAATATGATACAAACTCCTGAGAAAGAAGTTCGGAGAGCCTCTCTCGGGGTTGGAAGGAAAATAAACACGATCGCGTAATTGGAAGAGAAATCTTCGGCTTGAACGCGTTCGAAATACTTTTATCCGTCGTATTAAAAAAAAGGTTATATTGTTCTCCGTAATTTTTGTCGAAATTCAATAATCTTTATAATGAATATTATCAATATTCATTTGGAAATCTGGGAATTTGGAAATTTGGGAACATGGAAAATGGGGAATGTGGAATTGAGGAATGTGGGAGTTGAGGAATGTGGGAATTGGGGAATGTGGGAATTGGGGAATGTGGGAATTGGGGAATGTGGGAATTGGGGAATGTAGGAATTGGGGAATGCGGAAATTGAGGAATGTGGAAATTGGGAAATGTAGAATTAGGGAATGTGGGAATTGGGAAATGTGGGAATTGGGAAATGTGAGAATTGGGAAATGTGGGAATTGGGAAATGTGAGAATTCGGAAATGTGGGAATTGGGAAATGTGGAATTGGGGAATGTGGGAATTGGGAAATGTGGGAATTGGGGAATGTGGGAGTTGGAAAATGTAGAAATTGAGGAATGTGGAAATTGGGAAATGTAAAATTAGAGAATGTGGGAATTGGGGAATGTGGAAATTATAGAAATGTGGAATTGAAAAGGAAAAGTACTGTCCTGATTACTGAAATATCCTCTGAATTTTGCTAAAATTATCTACGAATATAAAACACTAGAAATTCGAAGATTTGGCAATTTTTAAATTCTAACCCTCGAACTTTTAAATTCTGAAATAGCTTGTAGAATTGAATCCGGATACCGAATAAAGGATTCTCGCAAAGCTTCTCGGGTCAGCCTTCCATCTTTAAAGAACAATTTTTCCATTTTCCGTCCACGCGAAATTCCATCCTCGTTTGAAGGATCGTCAGAAAAGAAAGTAGGCCAAGATCTTTCTTTCGCGGAAGATGCGGACTCTCGAAAGTGAGAAATACGAAATCCACCCAGGTCTCCTCACTCTCGTTTTCCCCCACGCTTTTTCGCATCCATTCCTTTTGTGGCCCGTCACAATGACGAACAATGCGGCCGGGTCGAAGGATTCCGACAGCGGAATGAGAGCGGCTGTTTGCTTTGAGGGAAAATATGAATGCCATCCTCTTTCAGTTTTTCGCTCGAGTACGCCACCCCTTCCTCCTTCGCCACGGTTCACCATCTTTCCGCCAGACGTGGATTTCTCGGAGATGCAAACGATAAATGTTTACCCCGAGTTGCCTGCGAGTTGTAACCGCATGATAAATGCATCGCATTTCACCGCGAGTCCGTCAAACTCGATGAAAAACATCCTGTTTCTACCGAAGCTGTAGATCCTTGCCACGTTCCTTGCTGCAAAATTATTCGTTGCTTTCGAAAAAGCAATTTGAAAGACATAAAAATATTAATCGATATCAACATTTTAAGTTGATATTCAAGGTATCGAACATAACCTCATCGGAAGATAACCTCAAAAAGATTGACCCCATCAAAGATGAACGCCATCTTAAAGGAACCAGGGATGCAAGAAGTAATGATGATTTTACAGAAGTTGTTATATTTTAATTTATAAAATTTTGACACGAATCAATCTGTTTTATTAACGCCATGAAACAATTTCAGCAGAGAGCTTTACTTTTCGGTGAGCCAACCAGGAATGTTCTTTCGTGCATGACAAGCTCGAAGGGTGCATAATTTAAAATTTCGTCCGCGGATAAGCGAAAAGTTAAATTTTTTCGGCTAGCCGGTTGCTCGTAGTTTCATTTGGCGTCCAGAGGGGGCCGATGCAAATTCGCGCTAAAATGGAACGGGTCCTTTAATTTCACCGGTCTAATGCAATTCGTTCGTCTCGCATTCGCGTGCAATCCAGCCAATTAAACCAAATATTTGCGTTCGAGTTTTGCAAGATGAACACCCACCACAGAGGATCCATCGAGACACGACGAACGGCTAATCTCGGATTACCCTATCTCCGCTAGACCGATCTCTTCCGATTATTAATTAATTAAGCCTGCCTTTCCCTTCGTCCGTTCAAGAGTCGCTTAATTAATTGCCGATTCAGGATTGCAGACGCATCCGTCCGCAATTAAACTCGCAATCGCACAAGGAGAGAATCCCGATGCTACCGGCGAGTATTCCTCTCGACTAGCTCCCGTAATACCTTCCGTTCAAACAGTTAAATATAATATCAAATATTATCCGATCCTGAGGAAATTCTTAAGGCATGCTTATTTCTATTTTGACTAAAGGCATCCCGAGAATCTCTGATTTTTACTGTTTGCCATAAATAATCGAGATACTGTTTTATACTGTTCAATTACTTTTTCATCTGATCTTCATCCTGATCAGAGGAAAGTAGCAATAAATGCTCTTATATTTGTTTAAACACTGATATTGAAAATATTTTCATTTACTAGGTCACCATGCGTTGTAGCGCCTCCTGTTACATCAAAGCGTTGGTCACATATGAGCACGTACACGTATCACCACATATGACCGCGTACGACCACGACTGCGTACAACCACGACTACAATTTATATTATTATTGAAAGTGGCAATATAACGAAAATCTACTGCATTTCGATTTCCGACGTATGTTCTGTTCCATGTATGCGGACTATAATCATTTATTTAATATCCATGCATAACTGAAAGCCCCACCGATAACGGGGTATTATTGTATGTAAATTTAGCTCGGTTCGAGAGCTACAGAGAGACAATGATACAATTCTGTCATGTTACAAATCGGTTATTACGACTACGCAATGCTTCAGCAATGACAGGCGATTTAAATGCAGTCAGAGTTTTCCCAAAAATTGCATGGCAGCTGTCGGGAATTGGGTCCTGAATATTCTCCAGGCAGCTGCAAGCTAAGATCAAACGTCTCGGTTGACTTATATCCTGTGCACCGCACGCTTCGTAAACCAGTCACAAGTAAATGGAAACAGAAAATTCCGCGTCTAGTATGACGTACACGCGAAACGAAGTCACTTCTCGAGTATGAAATGTACCGAGTAGTGGGAAATGTTCCGAAAATCTATCAGACAAGTGGAGTAGGAAAGCGTCGAAATTGGAAGACTCGATTATGTTCTGACATTAGTACTTAATCAGATACGGTCGTGAATGCTGAAAGTTTGAGGTCGGATAAAATTTGTGTTCAAAACTGTAGGGACATTAATAAAGTGGTTATCGCAAGATGTTAATTCTTTAACTTACCCTTTAGCGATGTTGACATTGTATAACTTTATGCAAGATGGTTCGGATTTGGCTGGCAACCCCTGTTTAATTAACTGTTGACTTATCGAAGATAATGCTTTGTCGTGGCAAAGGATTCCCCTCCGAAGTGGAAAGGAACGAGTTTAATTATAAAAGGATTACTTTGGAAAACGACAGACTTTCAACGTACCCTTTGAGGATGATTAATTAACTTCCCCACTGTAAACAGTAGTCATACGATAATTGGATTTGTACGTCTCATTTAATTTACGCCTGCTTCGATATTTTTTAAAATACACGAGTCTGAAGTTAATAGAACAAGTTCTACTAAAGTATTTAATAAATCCGACTCGATGAATCCATCTAAATTAATTGCCAGCTGTAAAGTTCAGAGGTGCATAATTACCAACTTGGTTAAGATGCTAATAGTTGTTGATCCACCCTGTATAATTCTGGCGCAAATTGCTTATCGAGGAGCGGGCAGTTTCACATACTATAGAAACTGTATGAAAAGGGGAAGAATGGTACGAAACGAGGTTTCATGGAGAGGACAAAAAAGTCGGGTAAGTTTTTAACGAGACCAGGCTGCCATAAATCAGAATGGTGGTCGTAGGAGGGATTTATTGTGGAACTTTTAAAGAAAGCTTAGCAGACACGCGTGGATAAGGGCGCGGCAACGGCGATCCAGCAATAGGGTGGTGGAAATCGAAGTTACGACAGTGGGGATTGAAGAGACAGGGATGGAAAATGGTCCAGGAGAGGAGGGTGGTTACTGGAACGGTCGTAGGGTGGTTATGACGCGGGTGTAACCTTGGCAACTCTGCATTCCCCTTTCTCGTAGCCGACATCACCCTCTCGACGCCCTTTCCCTCCCTTTCTTTTTATTTCTCGCTGGTTCCTCTTTCTTCCGTTCTTCCGAGGATCTCCTTTTTCTTCCTCCTTTTCTTCTCGTTTCTCGCGCCGAGTTACCTATCCTCTTCATCATTCTTCCTTGAATTTCCTATCTGCCTCTTCGCCTCATCTTTCTTCCTCGATTCGACTGCGAATTCCGCTTCCATTCCCCTTTCTGGATGCACACGTTTGTCCCGTACTCCCACGCAACTCCACCCACGTCCACAAATGGAGCAAAAGTGGAGCGTGTTCTTGTTCGAATGCACGATCGTTTCGTACTACCACCTATTTTTCACCTCGCGCACCCCTTGCCGATCCCCACCATCGATCCTCCGCCTATCTTCTCATGGCTCGTTTATCTTTTTCTTGCGCGACAGGCTACCGTATCTTTCTCCACCGTACAGGGAATATTTACACGACCTGCTGGACATGGAATTCGAATTTGGATCTACCGGTGACTGTTCGTGTAATTAACCCTTCAACGCCGGAGACAAATCTATGCTCATCTTTCGAGGATTAATCTTTTCAGATTATTTCTTATTATTATTTTATAATTTATACATTATTTTAATTATTTAAAGTTGTCTGAAACTTATAGGAAGTCATTTTATTCTGCTTTAAAGTAGATTATGAATCATCTCCTTTTCAATCTTCGGACTTTGAATTACAGAACCTTAATTTAATTTTAATTTAAGGGTTTCTCTTCTTCATCATCCGTTCCTTTTAGACATTAAGTACTTTAGTTATTCATCTATTTAAGTTTCCTATAAATTAGAACACATCAAGGGGTAGTTTTATACGTCCTATAAAACTACCCCTTTTTAATCAAACGTATAATGATCGAGTCCTCCACAATTTAACTACCGAAATATAATCCAAAATATGCCTACCGCCCCTTGCTTTAAAACACGGTACCTCGAGAAACGAGAGGGTATCGAATCGTCAAAATGAATTTCTACGCGAATATCCTGCTCGTTAGAAAACCGTTCGCGAGGAGCCGAAGGAGATCCGCCATTCGCGGAGAATACGGCTGCGCTCTTAATCTCGCAGGAATGCAAATCGCGTTTAAGCCGCGTTAACGTTTTCGCTATGGCTGCCACGATAACGTGGGCGCCACCGGTCGGATGCTGCAATTCGATCAACACACCTTTCTTTCCAGGCGAATACGGGGTACGATACGTTATCGTTATCTTTTGATAGGTGTTTATGCACGTGGCATCGGAAAAAGTACGCTGATGTCTGCGAAGGGACAATTCCATTGCGAAAGTCTAAAAGTCGAAAGTTACAATAAATTGTTTTAAATTTGTTGCTATGCAAATTATTTACGAAAAAGTTCATTGGAGGTTATGAAAATGTAGATATCATGGAACGTGAATTTTTCTTTCCAATTCCACAATTCCTAATTCCCACATTCCCCAATTCCCACATTTCCCCAATTCCAAATTCCCCTAATTTCAAATTTCCCCATTCCCACATTCCCCAATTCCCACATTTCCCCAATTCCAAATTCCCCTAATTTCAAATTTCCCCATTCCCACATTCCCCAATTCCCACATTTCCCAATTCCACATTTCCCAATTCCACATTTCCCAATTCCCAAATTTCCCAATTCCCACATTCCCCAATTCCCACATTTCCCAATTCCACATTTCCTAATTCCCACATTTCCCAATTCCCACATTTCCCAATTCCCACATTTCCTAATTCCCACATTTCCCAATTCCCATATTTCCCAATTCTCACATTCCCCAATTCCCACATTTCCCAATTCCCACATTTCCCCACTTCCAAATTTCCCCATTCCCACATTCCCCAATTCCCACATTGCCCTTTTCCAAATTCCCAGATAACCAAATACTCGAATTCTCACATTCCCAAACCCCAATCCACCATACCCCAAAATTCCCAAACACCCAAATTACCACATCACCAAATCCCAAATCCCAACCCCCAAAACTAATCCCAACACCCCAAAGTTCAACATACAATCGAAGAAATATAATTGAAACGTCCGAAATTAACTTTTCAAAGAGCAATCGGTCCCCTGTTTGCTGCTAAATATTCATCGCAAAATCAAACTACAAATTCCGTATTCCGTCTCTGTTGAGCTATTCAAACCTTGAATACAGCTGGTGTTCGGAGTAACGGTGAAGAACACAACATACCGTGTACAGACCGTGATTACCTTTCATCGTGGGGTCAACAGTTACACGGCCGCTAATTCTGTTGCTGGTGGAACTAGATGTAGCTCAATTACCGGCATCAAAGCCGTCATCGTTCGACGAGAATGGTGGCGTTCAGTTTCACGCATGCACTTTCCAGCATTGTTTCTCTTTGCATACTTTGTGGAAAGAAATAAAAAAGGTATAGATATACAGGTGGGTGCAGATCGAACGAATTATAGCGGCGACGGACACCTTCCATATTCTGCGAGCGTTCCGGTGACGCGTCTCGCTCATCCGTGCGAAATTACGACGCCCTATTGTCCATGGATTACCATTATTACCATTACACGGTAGTATCATTATTGACAGGTATTCATATTCATGACGATCCGATAACGGTCGACTCGTACGCGAACGAGAGAGAAAGAGCCTTCTCGTTCGATCGGGTTCATCGAATAATCGACGTTACGAAAATCACCCGTTTCGGTAGACGATCCTCGGGTTCGTTGCATTAACGACGTCAACCGTATCGCTGCAGCCTGATTAGGGACACGGTTACGCGTTTACCATAAGGCTATGTATTCATGAACCGATCAGCGGATAACCTGTCCCGCTTTCCGAAGGAAAAACTGGATGCTTGCCGGGTGCAGCTGGTGTTTTATTACGATCGTGACGGAAGATGGTGTGGAACGCTACATGGGTACTGATCCTCGCACATCGCGGAGATGTATTACCGTTAAAACGCGTTACGTGAGGTTATGGGTTCCCCTAAGAAATGGCAGATGCATGTTGAATCGAATAACAGGGATTTAGTTTGAATGCAACCGACAATTTTAACATCGACTAATACACGGTAAAAGACTTTAATTTTACCGAAGAAAAAGATATAATATTGCGGAAGATTCGGCTGAAAAGTGGAGACAAAAGTGTAAAGTCCACGTGCGGTTCTTCGATAGCGATAAAACCAACCATGAACTAATCAGCGAACTAAGAATTCGCTTCGAGTATGTGCCTACTCATGAAGAGCAAATTACGCTATAAAACAGCGTTCGAATAGGTACCAAGTCGCCAGAAGGGATTAGTATGATCAGACAGAAGCTAACCGTTCAGCGAAGCAGATTCATCTGCATAAAGACACCCGGCACGGTCTACGATCCACAAGATGACGAGGCAAATGAGCCCGGCGCAATAATATCGTCAGTTTCACGTTGGGTTTATTGCACCGTCGTCGTCGGCCTCCAGCCGTTTGCGCGAGACTTAATATCGTCCGCTGTAAACCGGCCCGCAATATCGAGCCGACTCGTTTCCGCGGCAATTCCCGTTTCGCTGACACAAACGGAATCGCGTGCATCGAGCGTGTGCATGCCTGGCCAGAGATATTTGTCTGTCGTCGATTTGGACGCGCGACCCAGGAATTTGTGTCGCGAACAATCGCGTTGATCGATGCTCGGACGCCCGGCAGGTGACCACGCTCGGAAACGCGGACGCGATCGATCCAAATCGAATCGAACAATCGTGGCTTTTTCGTGGCGCGTTTGGCTAATCTTCGGGTTAGCGAACGACCATTTGTGACGTTAGTCCTACACTGTTCTTCTTGGGGTCAAAAATATGTTGCGTTTTTGAAGATTCATTTAATATGGAGGAGAATCACGCATGTGGATTACATTCAGGAATTTTCAGATTTCACGATTTCTAGGTCCGATAGATGTAGATTGCTAAGTTTCTGTCTAGATACCTAGATTTGTACGTATTTAGATTTCTAGATGCTTAGATGCCTCAATCTCTAGATTCCTCTATCTGCATCACTCTAGATTCCAATATTCATACTTACATTGCTATCTCTATCCTTGGAAACCTAATATTCCTAAGTGGAAATATCCTAGGATTCCAAATATTGCTAGAATCTAGCGTGTCTAGTAAGATGTGTCCTACAAAGTTTCGCGAGAATTTCCAATTTTCCACTTATGCATGAAGAATAACTCCTTTTATGTATCTCGGCTATCACCTTATACCTTATACCACCACGAACTTGTTCGAACGAAACGATTACAAGGTCCACGCATTATTCCATTTGTCGACCGCAAGGTCCGCAAACATCAGTTATCGGCAAATAAGGCGATAAATCTACAGGTTCGTCGAGAACAATTACCAGCTATCCAATAAGAAGGAAACGAAGTTCTCCCAATTCATTTCAGAAAGCATTATCTCGTAGCCTGCACGGGGAGGCGGATTAAGCGAAGCACTCGATTCAGTTGGCTCGTCGTTGACCGGAACAAATGGCCGGTTTAATTCAATGTATCAAAAGCACGAGCGACACTTTCGAGTTGAACACCTCTCTCTTCCCGGCCTCCCTCTTTCGTTCTTCACGACCCTCCACGATTCCCGGGGCTTTGTGTGTTTTGACGGGGGTGCTAACTGACCCCGCGGCTGTCGGGCTAGCGAAGCGGAGGAAACGGTAGGAGGGTTATGCTCAAGAGCAGAAGAGGGTGGCATTAGGTCGAGGTCACCAGGACGCTGAAGCGATCGATGCAGCCTGCCAGCCACCACCACCACCACCACCCACGCTTCAACCCTCTCTGGTTTCTCCCTTCTACGAGCCATCTTCTCCTCCGTGAAACCCAAATACCAGCTTCACCTCTGATTTTCATCTACCCGGACCATCCCTCCTTTTCGCTCTTTCTCTTCCGTCGAGGGGAGATTCATTGTGTCTCTATTTACGTCTGGTTGCGTTTAACCGAAGGCAACCGGGATACGCTGGAAAGCTCGCGTGGTTCAACACGTGGACGTTCTACATTCGAGCTACGATCAGCTGTTTCCCGGGACTTCTGGATTGCAACGCTTCTACCCTCCTGGCTACCTCTTTTGTGTACCCGAATTTATCTCCTTCATAAAATCTTACGGAAGGTTTATGAAGGATTATTTTATCGTCCTTTTAAGACGGGTTTATCTGTATATTCTACACGATGCAATTTTCAAGACGTTTTTACGATGGAATTTTTAAGAAACATTGTAATACGCACAACCATGTAGAAATTACTGTCTCAATGTCTTATACTACAGTGCAATATAATTTTAGCAGTCTCACAAACTAAACTGCAAGATATAACCTATTTTTTAAAGTGCAGAATGTATCCTATCTTTGGTTTAAATTGCAATATTTAACGTACCTCTTAAACCGCAAAATGTAACATCATCTTGTAATCTATCTTTTAAATTACAAAATATAATATTGCCCTATAACCTCTAATCTTAACTTCAGCATGTAATACCATCTCATAATTCGCACTTTAAATTGCAAAATTTCAACGTGCTATAAAATTGGACGCAATATCGAAAAGAATAGATTAATAAAATTTTTCTCAATTTTCCAACGTCGCAATTTTTAATCCCTTACGATCTGTTTTAGACAAGTAGTCCCAAGTTCATAGAAGCTGCATAAAATATGTAGGTCAACGAACGAGGTACACTGAAGACAAGTTTTTAAAGCTAGCGAACAAGCTTACGTAAAACTGACTAGGTAGCTTCAGCGAGCTCGTAAAAGTAGAATTTACGACGAAGTAAAACTTCACTCTCGGTCGATAATGTCCCTCTCTGAGCGTTCCTCCATCTTTTTGCGTCACAGTTTGAAAATATTCTACGATAACGTGTTTACGAAGGATGATTACAAACACCGAGCCATAACGATAGTTACAGAGAAATAAACAAATTTCCCCTGGTGCTTGTGTTTCGTTAGCAAATATTTGTTCATTTAATATTTTTCACAAGCAACTCAACCATAGAGCATGTTTGCGAGCGGAAGCCAATATGACAGATTAAAGGGTTAATATTGACGGATTTTGCGATAAAAAAAGCAAACGAGAATTGTGGAATCACATGTTCTGTGAGCACGTTCGTCGCGTGTTTGGTTTCTATGGCCTCTTTTTGGACACTCTACAACTTCCGTCCTCTCCTTCTGCTCTGCGTACTTTTACAAATGTCCCGGTCGTTTTGATCGTCGAATCACCCGTTCCTACGTCGTACAATTTCAGCGGTTCCTCTTACAAACCACGCCGACGGAAGCGAAACAGTGACGTTTTTTGCGATGACGCCGGTCCTGAAAGTGGCTTCCGCCTGAGCGAATGTGACTCGTACCATGCGAACTGGTTTAACGCGTTATGACGTGAGTACGGTCTGGCTAGCTGAATCGCAAACATGCTAAAAGACTTTTTAAATATTTCATCTGTCCGTTTGGATTCCGTTGATATCTTTCCAGAAGAAATCCAGAACGCCTGCAACTACCGAAGACGATTCTTATCTCTCCTCGGAGATCGATCTGCTAAATCCTAGGTAAAATGTTAGATGAGAAAGATGAAATGTCTATCAGAATTCTTTCGATTAATTTTCATCAGAGTTACGAGATCCGGTCAAGCTTCGATATATCAGCGTCGTGATCCGAAAGATACGAGAAAGAATTTGTTAAATCTCTTCAAGGCGTCTGCGAGATCTGATCACTGTCGCTGCTCCGTAAAATCTGATCACACAAAATTACGTAAGTGCTGATAGAAACGTTTTGGGACATGAAATTTCTGGTTTTTCACATTTTTGCAACATGTAACCTAAAACGTTGATTCTACAAAATTGATATGTATGTGATCCTACGTATACGCTTCAGCATCTGAACAAATAGGTGAAAACAGGAGTCACCGCGAGTGGGGTCTTCAAAGTTATGGTCAACAGGATAAGCATCAGGTTGGTCGAATTATTAATAAATTACATATTTGTCAAGAACAAAGAATGTTAGGATGAACGTGTATTTGTAAAAATACGAAAGAATTAGAATGCAAAGCTTAGACGTTTCACCGGAAACAATACATGTTAACTATCGGTTATGATACAATGGGTACATGTATAACTATTTTAACTTTGCAAGTCTCCATTTACGTCATTCAACGTCACGTATTGTATTTTTTCGTTGAAAATATCTGTTATATAAACGATGCTTTGAAGCTCGTTTTGGGCTTTGAACTTTAAACTACCTTTTGTGACGAACCGATGACCGTATCGCAGTTTCAGTTCGATTTTCAAAAGCATTTCAATCAACTATTTGAACAAGTTTAGAAATTGAAACAAAAGAGAAAAATTTGACCGCAGAAAATTTCATAAAGATTCCTTAATATGCAGTGTTTCGACAACTATAATTAATCTTGAATTTTCTGTAGAATATCAGATAAATAACCAAAGGTACAGAATTATGTGTAAAATGAATAGCAATAATTAATTTTTATGTGCTCTCACTACTAATATTATTACAGCCTCAGGTAACTTTCGTTACGGAGAAGTGTTCCAGCAGCGGTGAGGATCTTAACGGGAAATCCCTCGTGAAACTTTGGTAATTATCCGAAAAGTTGAGCGAGTCACGTGTACGCTCTTAAATCACGTACTCAAATCATTATAACGACACCTAATGCGCTCCCTTGACAGCAGGGGTGGGAAAAGCACACCACGAATAATCAGAGCGATTCGTCGAAATAGCAAGAAATGTAAGTTCCCCGAGTAAAAATTACGATATTAGGCCTCTGCGTGCTCGGGTTTTGGGGGTGACTACGAAATAACATGATTAATCGTCTCAGAAACCTTTACATATAATTAAAGAAAAATAATTATGAGTGATAAACCTGCAACTTTATTAACATTTCCATGTGGGAATATATACACGTGTGAAATCTAAACAAATGTTAACATTTTAGGGGTTGATAACATTCAATTTTATCGTACCACAATTCCAACAAATTCTGAAATATACCATAACTATTTCAAAGATAAATCATAAGAAATCACATTACACCATAAATCAAATACAATCGTTTCTCGATCAACATTTTAACAAAAATACCTTCCTCATCCTTCTCCCTCATTCTTCACGACTTCTGTATAATCCAGTTCATCGACACGAAACCATCAATCAATGATATTTCAAAAAGCGACTTCACAGCAAAAAGCTCACTGAACACAAACTTCATATCTATCATACAATCACGATAAACAGGCACATTACACTTCCCTAATGATATAATCAAATTTTACTTCTTAATTTAAATCGTTTCAAACAATATAATCTTGCACATTAGCAGTATTTCAGCCGTAGGCGATTTCTGATAATCCGCCTATTAGAAGTTGGTTCACTGGTTATTTGTATTCTGATAAATTTGAACCGTTTCAAATAGTCTAATTCCATAAATTATCAACACTTTAGTCAATTTCTGAAACTCCATGACGTATTCCGATAAATTTAAATCAATTTAAATAGCAAATCTATTAGCAGAATTTTCACCCTGTTTCTAACCGAAGGTTTTCTAGTTATTTGTATTCCGGTAAATTTAAATCGAATCGATATTTGAACCATAGGATTTCTGACAATGCACGAATTTGAAACGCTGGTTTTCTGGTTATTTGTAGCGATACCGATCAACCCCAAGGCCCGAAAGCCCGCAAACTCGACGTATCTCGAGCCGCTGCCCCTGATTCCATGTATTTGTTCCTCTTCGCTGTGTTCCTGTTCGCCTATCTGTTCCTTAGCAAGGAACGCGACAATTTACGAGTAACTGGAAGCGGGGCCAGCAGCTCGACGAACAGCCACGCCGGCGGAAAGCACGCGACCGACATCCTCGCGAGGGGCGGTAATTTAATCCCAGGACGTTCGTAGTCGAAGCGGACGAGGATCGATCGGAATCAGCGGAACAGCCGCGACCCGGAAATAGCAAAAGCAGCGTGGTTGTTCTGTATCACGATAAATCGGTCGTGCCTGCCTCAACATCCACCGAACCACCCCTCAGAGCCACCCAGTCGGAACGTGTGATTCCACGTGATTCTAATCTGTCCGCGGACACTGTTCAAACGCTGCGTCGCGAAAGGTAAAATTCTCTTCACGATAAAAATATTTTATCCGCTTCTTCGTTTGAAAAATCAAGTTGTAATCAATTGCTAAATAAAATTACAGTGGGATATAATTATTGTGTGGTAAAAATGACTGCTCATGAAACTATCCTTTGGAGTCCATCTTGAAAAACATTAAAGGTGTACTTTATACAATGAAACTGTATGGCATTTTATGTAAAATCAAATAGAACCGTAGGAGAAGATATTGTTAATGTTAAGAAGATTTTACCTAATTATTTAAAAAATGTGCATGTCTAGTATGAAAATTGAAATATTGGAGATAGTTGCTCGAGAATGAATGAGAACTTGAAAATTCCATACAGTTTCATGAAAGTTTTTACCTTCAATAATTGTAGAAATCTCAGATATATCAACTTTGACAATTTAATCTCAGCTAATGTGTTCGAGAAAATAAACCAGTGGACCATCTCCGAATCAATTAGATTTCTGAGACACGTTTTCAAAGTAATCGACAAATTGAATATAAAGAAAGCAGGAGGAGATGGAGAATCGTCTGGTATCAGATAGGATCGAACTCTCGAACAAATCCTAGGAATTCGTTCTTTTCTCTTGGCTGCAGGTCGAGTCCGTTGGAAACACCGGAAGAAGGCTCTCCTACGTATCCGATTGACCGAGGAAAAGATACTTTGAGACGACGTCGGCGTCCATCGAAGCGGCAAAGGCCACTCAACGTGCACATTTATCAGGGCAGTCGCGTACTCCAGGTCGCATCCTTGTCGAAGGATCATCGCGTCCCGTCGAAAGAGGTGCGGTTGGCGGAACAGAGATCCGATCCTGTGAGATACACGGTCAGGTCGGCGAAAAATTTGATTAGATCAGAAGAGGGATCTTCTACACGCCAGGACGACGATTCGGGTGATCTCGATCAAGCTGGAAGATCGGACAAGCACTGGGAGTTCGATAGAACCTTCGGGGAACGATGTCGTCCCTCTGATAATTCCGTTTTGAAACTAATGGCTCGTCCCAGGTAATCAGATCAATTATACTTACCCGACAAACCTGTGGGTTCATGTACGTATCTACTACTGACACGTTGGACTCAACATTTTTTATATATTTCGTTGATAACTCATTCCGTGTTACAAGAAATGTGATTCAAAGATTTTGTGACGTAGGAAGCTAAAGAATGTATGGAATGAAATTCCTGTAACTGCAGTAATGAGTTGATATAACACTCGATACTGTTGCTATTCATCATTAATCCGAACGCGCAATGATTTCCGGTTATAATACCTACTCTTCGTAAATCATTGATTGTAACGTTGGTAATTCATGACAGCTTCGTCAGTTATTTACCTGCAGTATAACCATCAGCACCTGATAGCTTTTGATTATCGTCATATTTAACTCATTCTCTCGTAATACGTTTCGAGTGTTTATTTAACAAACTACATTCCAGACTATCGGTCAATAGTGTATATTACGTGTTCCACAGTCCAGGAAGGGACGGTGATTGCAAACAGCCGAGGAACGAAACGGTTTATCCGAACCTGGCGTACCTGATGCAGCAGATACACCCTCGTCCACGAGAACGAGGCGACGATCGTGCATTTATTAGCGTGAACGACGGCGACGACTCGAAGCGAGTGTTCCCGTTCCAAGCGACCCCGAGCGGCAACCTGAAGATCGTTCCTAATCAGGTAAATGTTCGGGTCGATCGACTGTGATCAGCGAATATTGGGAATGTTGGCCTGAAGGCAGACGCGCAGTCATTCTAGGTGGTATTCGAGTCGAAGAAGGTCAGCGTGTTAGTGGCTGATCCGCGACACACCAAGGTGAACGTCAAGGCTGAACTCAATAGAGCCGGAAACGAGCTAGCTGGACGTTCTTCGGAGTCCTCGACCAGACCGAGGCTCGTCGATCTTCCACCTGGTGTCTCGTCATCGACGATCAATCAATCGCAGGTAATTATTACTGGTTTGGTTCGTTTCGGATTATTTCGGTACATTAAAAATTGTTGGACAGAGAGAAAATATTTTTCTGACAATACCGAGATAGTATATTCGGTAAATTATTTAAGAGGTGTTCGTACTAAGAGTGTTTGTCGCATAATCAGACTCAGAAGAAGCAGCCAGCTGTCGAGGACAAACACAGATCCACAATGTACCCGTTCAAGGCGAAGGTGGCTCAAACGGAAATGGTGGAGCAAAAACAACCGACAGCGTCAACGTCTTTCGTGACGTCAACGTTACAGGAGGTGCCACTTTCAGAGTGAGTGTCGTTCATCAGCTAAGTCGAGTTTCTGCTCTGCGTTGTTTCTCGAAAACGCGAACGGAAAACCAGAACGACGTAGCGACAGAAAGAAATGGAAACAGGGTTTTCCGTGAAATTGCGTTGACCCGTATTTTTCTGATATCGTAACGGAAAGCCGTTCGCTTGATAACGGATAACACGACGATTTCTCCCGATATTTCCCAATAACGCCTGATCACCGCGTAATTTCGCGCAGACTCGGATTTACGAGTGAACAACCAATCGATTGGGATAACATCATTCTCCCGGAGAAGACCGACCTGTATCAGGAGTTGGCCAGGCGTATCACAAATTACAAGTAAGCTTATAGTTGTATCCGATCGGGTGTAACAAAGTTTAGGGAGGGGACCAACGACAGGATTACAGGCTAAATTTCACGATCGATCTTTCGAGGAACGCCGATTGTATCGTACGAATCGATCAGGACGAGTTCCATTGTCACCTGCTCGTGCTGCAGAGCTACAGCGCCTTCTTCGACGAGAAGAATTGCAAGGAGATCGATCTGACCGGGGTAAGTTATTGCGCTTTTTGTCCAGGAAATAATGCTCCTTCCTCGACGGGACAATGGGATTCGCTGACAATATCTTATCGAACGTATGAAGACAAAATATACCTTCCACTCCGTATATCTAATGAGAAAACACCCTCCAAAAAATTTCAAAAAGTGGAGGAAGTTGTTAGCAACAATGATCTGTCGCATAAGGCAATTAAAATCAGAGGATGATTTGCAATAACTTTGCGATTCTCGTCCCAGCGTTCATCAGCTTGTACGCTCATTTGTAGCATGATTTATACAGAAATCAGGTTAATATCGCCGAGTGAATTTTCATCATTTAATGAAGCGTATTGAACGAAACCGAAGCTACGTGTCAACGTTTCTATGTTCGATACTTTTAATGCTATCGTGTCGCTGCATGCGCGGATTCCACAATAATTTATTACGCGACAACACACCGGGAAACGATGCTTCGCCCCTTCCGGTTCTCCCGTGAAAACCGACGCACGCATTATACTCGTGCACCGAGCAAGATGTATTACGGGCTTATCGGTATACGGAACCTACAGTCTACCGGATCCCGAATAAAGTCCCTTTGTTCGCGCGATCCGATTTTCTGCCCATCGCCCTCCTACCCATCTGTATACGTATCCATCGTCTCTGTTCGACGGATCCAGCCTCCGTTCATCTTCCGCCTCCATATACACGCTATCGAGTCTCGGTCCTTTTTCTTCCGTTTTGCATTATCTTCTCGATGGAACGACCGATCCGACCGGATTCTGTGATCCTCTGCATCGAATTTGCTTCGAGACGAAACTCGTTCACCTCTGCACTCGAACTTTGACAGTGTTCAGATCGACCTTCGTGATTGTACATCATAGACGCGGAATGTTCCCAGGAAAATTGGCCGGGAAGAAAATTGTATTGTTACCCGATTGGTTTCGATATTTTGCACGAGGCGAAATTTCTTGTCGAAGCTGAGCATAATCTATCCTAGAATCTCCTGAGTCATGTAGTGGGTCATCTCTTGGCATCCAGAAGAAGCGCATAAGAGACAAATAAGTGAAGTGGTAAGACTCCTTCACTGAAAGTCCGAGTTGCAAGAAATTCTAGCGGTATTGCGGTAGAAGTAGATATAAATATGCAGCGCTGCCGAAAGTCAGTATCGATAAAACAGTAACCCGGAAAGATCATGTTTCCGTCTAGACGACATCACGTGCGGAATACGAATGGTCGATACAAATTGGGTAGAGCTATTTTCCTAAACATGGACTATTGGATCGTACAAGGTTCAATCTTCTCGAGCAAATAAATATACGACGCTAGTTGAACTTTCCGGTTCGGCTAAAGAACGAGATTCAATAAATCTTCGGTAGAGAAGCTTCAAAATCGCCAAGTAGGCAACAGCAAGGGGTTGCTGCCGACCCCAATCTCTTGTGTCAGCATCCCGTTCTTCTGGCCCCTTCTATTTTCTGTCCTCCAACAGTGACTCGCTGGGCTCCAAGCCAACTGACCTTGAACTCCTTTTCATATTGCCTAGCCACGGCTATATTTGACACCCTTTTTACCCGAGGGTGAATAGAGCGCCTCCAATAACCCGCCCTTTAACAATTACTCGAAGAAACCTTGTCATTTTTACGCTCTTCGCTTATTATCTTGGAGCTGACGAGTTTCTCTTGCCACTCCGGTGTCAAGGAGACCAGTAATTAAAAGTGGAAGAATATATATGGATGCGGAATGAACTGTGTGCTTTTTTAATGCTTCTCGGATCGATCTTCTATTTCTAACGTTCCTTTCATTCAATTAGCTTATACAGACACAGAAATAGTTGTTAATAATTTGATTAATTTTATTACGTTAGAAGGAAGTATCGTCGAAAGCGTTCTCGATCATTTACGACTGGATGATCAGCTCGCAGAACGACAGCTATCGCCTTTTACAGAGGGACAACATTTTGGAGGTCTTCACGGCTGCACAGTACCTTGGAATTAAAGGTACGCATGAATCTGAAGAATTAAATTTATGCATTAAAAAATATCTAAACACTATCGATATCTAATAAGTCTGACTGTATAACATTAATTGATAAGTTCTCCAGCATTCTTTAAAATTTAAAAAAATGTCCTGAGTAGCAAAATGATGATCGTATAATGAAAGATAAAGCAGTAAACGATATCTAAAAAAATGTTTCTACGACCTAAAAGCACCTTTGCAATCCTGGAACGTTTCAGGACGTTCCAACATAATTTATGACTCGACACGATTCGTTCTGATTTTAACATCGGTCCATAGCACTGATCTACCAGCAATCGCGTCGTTTATCAGCTGGCGTATTAAGGATGGATATAACCTTCGACTACCGGCGCATAAATCTAAATTTTCCTTCGTTTTCGTCGATGCGACGGATTTACGAGCAATGATCCTGTTTACATCGCACCACCTTCTTTATCGATCCTTTAAAACGCGACTACACTCCGTAATATATGGCCGATGCTTTCTAACACTGTTTAAAACTTCCAACCCGTTGTCGGGAAAGAATGAAAAGTTTCCCAGGCGCGATAGGCTTCCGGGGAACTCTCGATGCCACACTTGAATACGTCACTGTCCAACTCGAAACTTCAATAAACCATACTAGATCCGTGGCAAATAGGAGATACGTCGTATTCGCGAGAAATTTAGGTTCCATCTTGGAAAGTTGTATCGCTCTGCAGCAGAAGTAGGAGTCACCGGAAATACAATGATAACTTGAATCTACCTTATCGTGCTTTTGTTCTTAAATTTCTTTTATCACGTTTATCAGAATTGGAGGAACAATGCTGGGCATTTATAGACAACGACGAGTTGTTCACGGAAGACACCGCGTTCTTGTTGTATTTGGAGGCAAGAAGAATTAAGAACAACGCGGTTATGGAACTGATGGTACCCAGGATCATGAAGTTCTTCTTGATTCTTGTCAGCACCAAGGACTTTTTAGAGCTCTCCGTTGACGAGTTGTGTCTCCTGCTCAAATCTAACTATATCTCTGTCAATAGGTGAAATTATTAACATCGTACTTGTATATTTGACCCTTTAAGAGAGATTAATTCTAAAATTTTTGTTCAGTGAAATGGAAGTTTTGATGTCCGCCGTCCGCTGGCTGATGCATGACTGGGAGAATAGAAAGCAGTTCATGATACAAGTATTAAAATGTGTCAGATTCGGATTGATAGCTCCGTGGCAATTGGTGGACGTTAAGAGGAACCCTGAGAATCCTGAATTCATGGAACTTATGTCTTATCCCGAGGTGCAGAAGATGGTAGACGACGGTTTAGCGTAAGGACTATATCACTTTCCCAAACGACGACATAAAGACCAAACGCTTCATAATACCGTGATTATTATCAGTTTTGTCATCATTAAATACTGGTACGGTAATCAGACGGAGGATTATTACCACTGGATCGATTTACTGGGACTTTCGGAACCAACTAACCGAAACTGGGCTGGAGAGGACAAGGTACTAAATTAAAGGTTTAACCAAATTAAATCTGTTACATTAATTAAACCGATACTTGGGCTTATATTTTCTTTCGTGAATTTTCTTCAAGAACTACGTAACGTACCGAGAATTTCTGCTCTATCTCGAAGAGTATCAGAGGACCAAAATTTCGGAATTAAGAAGTCGGAAGAATCGGGCAAAGCCGAATCCTCCTAACTCACCCCCTACCGATTACGCGTTCGCGCCTTCTAGAACGTCGAACGATTACACCAAAAGCTCAGGTATTAAAATTAACCCCTTTCAAAGTTGAGTCTGATCTGAAAAACTTTTGGAATTCGAGGGATTCGAAAACCTACGATGTTTTTCGCGTAGGAGGATTTTTAATTAAGATAAGTCTTTCAGGCGATACGCAGGCAATCCATAACGATGCGGTGCATCCAAGGCACTCGAAGGTTGCAACTGGAAATTATTTACCGATGGAAATTCCCGAAGGCATGATGATGCCTCCGAAATTCATGAACGAGTACCTGAGCAGCTTGGAAAGAAGCAAAGGGGTGAGTAACCCCGGTGCAAACGCGAATAGAAGATCGACGCAGAGGCAACAAAATGGACGAATTCAATGATCGATTCGCCGAGAGGAGTCGCAAAATTGCGATGTTCGTATTTCTCGATTCCCAGAACGTGTTCCGAATGAAGAAAATATTTTTTTTCTCCTATCGACGGATGACAGAAATACGAATTCAGAGATTGTACAATGAAACGTTTAGCTCGTATATTATATCGTGTATCGTATATTTATCTATTAAAGCTGAATTTGTAAAATGCGTGTACGGTATTTCGAAGCCGATCTAGCGATTCAGGTTTCTAAGTAGAACTCGATGTCGACAAAAAAGGAATCATTACTAACGGTGAGTCGTTTTGCGATCAAATTCCGTGATGAGAAGTCCGACCAGATTTGCCCGTTTCAAAAGTTTTCCTCGCTTTCAGGGATTATATTACGCGGTTATCGTCGGAGAAATCTCGAGGTAAGCCGCGTGCTTGTAAGTGGAAATAATGATAAATCTCACCCAAGAAATGTCACGGAGCTGTAGTCAAAGGTCAGAGTTTATGTTGCTCGAAATCCGTGCCTTTAATGCCGAAACCCTTGAGTAGTCGGGGCAAATACCATTGTGTGCCGTCGTTCTCGTACAAGCTGCACTTACAGCGTATAAGCTCTTACCTTGAGATTACATCGACCCCGTAACAATTCAGTTTCCATTCATTTCACTAAACAAACGTATTTTACATCAACATTTCCTACTGTAATTTAACTGTACTGTAACATCCTTTAACCGAACATCAACGACTACTCCAATTAATATAAAAATTATTATACAATACAGAACCAAGAAAGAAAGGCTGCCTCCGATACCAGATTCACAGGAGGAGGAGAATCTCCAAAACTTCCCTACAAGCCACCCAGCAAGGACAAACGTGTACAGGAACATGGCAAACGTGGCGTGAATTTACCGGTAACGCGAATACTAGTCGCGAAAAGATTGCGAGAACTTCCGTGTTTCTAGTTCGACAGGGTGTTCTCTTCTCCTCAGGATGTCGGTAAATTGGATTACGAGAACCGGCAGGAGAAGAACGCGACGGATGTTTGCCGGTGCCAGCAGCGCGAGTCGAATTTGATATTTTCTATGAGAAAGCAGGCGAGATGCGCGATGTCGAGCAAACCGGAAGAACGAACTGACTCCGTTAAATCGGAAGTAGAGGCAGCCACCACGATACAAGCTGTGTATAGAGGGTACAAGGCCCGAAGGAGATTCGACGAGGTTAGTTGAACGTATTACGAAAAACTTTGTTTCGAAACAAGATCTTGATACGGGTGTTATGGTGATTGCGTAATTGCATTTCGGTCTGATACATCGATTAAGTTACAGGTAGAACTTGTTGTGTTTTTTGGTCTTAACGGTAGATAAGGAAATCAACGTCGGAGGAGAAGCGGAATATCAAGAAGGTAGCGGAACTTTTAGCCATTCCGATGGACGAAACGCCACGCAATCCCTCCAAGGAGACCGTCAGAATTTCAAACAGCTTAGGGAACGAGACGAGAGACGACAAAGACGACAGGCCACGATCATTAAGTCCCGGGAAAAACGCGAGAGAATCGATCGTCCGAAATACAGAACGCTTCGCTGATGATCAATTGGATCATGTAAACCACATTTTCCCTAATATCTTTACTGTCAAGCAGGGTTTCGACCTACTTGCAACGTAGGCTTAGAACCGAATATAAAAAGAAGTCCTACCTTCTGTCTTGCATAAGTTAGGATTAGCAATTTCTACGAAACACTAACACTCTTTTATTATTGTCTCTAGTTTGAAACGTATTCGGCTACTTACGAGAAACAAAGCAGCAAGCAAATTCCACAGAATACGACGAATCAACGGGACAACCAGAAACCTATCAGGACCATAAAATCACCGGTATTTTTCTCGAATTGTGACGAAAAAACAAGTTCCCCTTCGGACAACACGGACACGGACGAACCTCTCTCTCCGCGAACGGAGGCTAAATCGATAGTGACGGATTTAGATGAACACGCTGCAGTCGATAAAAATGTAGCGAAGAGCGATGGAACGAATTATCAAGATGGCGACAATCCTCGACGAGTGAAACCGGGCGTAAAGAGCGTTCAAATAAGATCGAACTACAAACGACCGCTGTGAGTACTGTCCTGATTAATTATTTTCAACGAGCGACTAAATGAATGGGTTATCGTAGAAGCTTTGAATTGCATCAGAATTACTTTCAAATTCATAAACGAAACCGTATCAAGGTAGGCAAGTCGATCGATACCTACTTTTTAACCTTTTGCGGTCTATGGATCCCACGCAATGAACTGCTGGCAGGTTTGAAATATTTAGGAGCGGGGATCTGAATGAAATAAAGTGAAAGATAATATGACTATGTTTCTCTCCTATCCTATTTTGAGAACTTTTATTATACTAATCCAGCCAATATCAGTATTCGAAAAGGTAATATTCGTTAAGGTAAAATGACGAGGCTATGTATCTGATCAAATTCTTAAAGAGCAGGAAAATCAAGTAGCTTGAATCATCAAAATCCTCAGAAAATGACGCGTTTGCAGACCGCAGCGAATCAGCACCAGCATGTTGAGTGGCAATCCGGACGGCTATTATTTCGACAATTCTCTGTTCTTCCCCGATCGGGAATCGATCCTGGTGTTCGGTGGAGTCGATCCCCACGAAGAGTGCGGTCCCGGTAACACGGGCAAGGGCATATACAGATTTAAACCTGACGAAAACATTTGGGAATTCGTGGACGAAATTCCGCAGGCGCGGCACCATCACTCGGTCGCCTATCTCAGAGGTCGCATTTACGTAGTAGGTGAGACAAAAGACTAAACTAGCTCGCGACAAAAGAGATACAATTTATTCCGTCGTTTCTTTACACCATGAGCACGAAATTGAACGAACCAGAGTCGAGAAAAAAAATCCCATTCCGTTTACGTGGCGCTTAACGAGAGACTCTTACGGGCATATAATCTTCTTTACGACTTTGTTTTTCGTAAGAAGATTCATTGCACAATAGGAGACTGTTTTTTTCAACGGGAATTAAAAGTATAGAGAAACGAGAGAAAAAGATAGAAAAATATTGTCAGGAGGAGCGGATCCGCTGGAAGACAAACTGCACAGGAAGAGCATCGCGGTTGGAAGCATGTGGAGTTACGACCCGACGACCAGGACTTGGTTCAATGAACCCGGCATGCTGACAGCCAGAAAGGACTTCGGATTGGTGGTCAGCCATGGGAAAATGTACGCCATAGGAGGGCAATGCAGCAACGGGATGTGAGTTGTTACACGCGGAATAATTACCCGGCCCCTGCGTTTTCCTTCATTTTCATCGCTATTTATTTCGAACGCTATATAACGCTAATTGCTATACCATTTAAGCCTAATCTGCTCGTAAAGAATCTAACACGCCATGCTCGTTAATGTTCTTTCTTATGCCCTTCTAATATTTTGAAATAGAAAAAACACATTACATACGTTTCTCTTGCTTGATAACTTAATGCTAATTGGCTAATTCGTTATTTCGATCTAAATAATTCTTACTGATTTTTAATTTAGCACCCTTTCAATATCTTCGAATCTGTTACGGTAAGATACTGCGCCAAATTAATTGCCACTGATGATCTTCGAGCAAAACAACCCGGTTATGTAACGCGATAAGAAGCAAATGGGTCGTCCGATTCTTAGATACCAGCATCTGATAACGATTCTAACGGATAAGCTTGTTTTCAGAGCTCTAAAGGCAGTAGAGGCTTTCGATCCATCGGATTCTACTTGGAGAAAGATGCAACCGATGCAGACTGCCAGGATAGGACCAGCCAGCGTGAAATATAGAGACCTAATCTGGGTCGCTGGCGGCATGACAAGATCGAGAAAAGAGCTGTTCTCGAAGGACGTCGAATGTTATGACCCAATAAGAAATTTGTTAGTACAATTTCGTCGCGTGTACACCTCATTTTGATAATAAATTTTACCTCAATATTCGTTACTTTATTTCTAATCACTTACATGTTCCTTTCATATATTATACATACGTTGGAGAACTGTTTTGTGATGTACCTTATACAGGCATTCAAATATGCCATTGTCCATAATTTTTCTTTCCTAGAATTGGTAAATTTTCAACGTGTCAACCAGGAATTAAATTAATCGATCTTTACACCGGATAAATACGAGCGTGTATATTTGATGTGCCTTTTAGATGGTTAAAAGCGGTGCCTTTGAGGTCAGCCAGGTGCTTTGCTTCCTTTTACGTTGTATCCGACTGCCTCTACGTGATCGGTGGGGCATCAACCACCGAAAACGGAACCCAGAGCATCGACAGCATCGACGTGTGGAACGGAAACGATTGCGTTTGGAGAGAACACGCAAATATGTCGATCGCGAGACACGGACACACCACAGGGTCAATAGGTTAGTTTTAGCGATATCGAGGTATCATACAAAACCAGCGAAATGTTTTATTGACTCGTGCAATTTCGACGTTCGAACGTTTATTGACCTTTTTTGTACTATATTTTTTTAACCGGAGTGCTGATGCAACTCTATTATTTACGATTTCGGTTACTATAAGCAATTATCAAATTTTGTTCCATGAAAAATAGAGGAATCGTTATTTACAATGAACAATAACGAAAATTTAAATTTACAATCCTTATCTTTACACGAAAAGATTGCAATATTACTTACAAAATCGGCTACAATTAATGTGATTTGTCAGGTGACCAGTTGTTGATCATTGGTGGAGTAACCACGGTGTTCATGAAGACCTTGAGCAGCGTCGAATGTTATTGCTGCGATATAGAGAAGTGGATGAAGGGAGTTTCCAGTCTGCCGCATTCTGTTTCCGGTCACGGGACTGTATCTTTACCGCCAGCAAATCTTCTAATTGATCACTGATTATCTGTGAAATAAAATGTCATCATGTTTCTCTATGTTATGCGTTTAATGGTCGACACGTTAAACAACTATTTAATCATTGCCATTTATATTTTATTATTTTTTTATTATAGATGGTAATTCTTACACCTGTTTGTTTATCTTTTATCTTTTATGAGTTTACTTAAGTAACGTTTAGTACAAATAAAAAATTATAATTAGATCTGTTTGAATCTTTCCAATACATGTTCTTGGAATACCCAAAACGTTATTTCCTTTCTATCAACTCTTATAATAATATTATATTTATAATGAATCGCACCAATTTGAGAGTATAAAAGTAGTGTGTATTTTTTGGTTTTATGTCCCATAAAATCAATTTAAAAAACAGTACTATCTGCACTATCTGATGGCGCTTGAAGGAACTAGAGAGAAAGAAAATTATCTTACCTGGAAAATTATAGACTTCTAGGTATGAGAGATCAAGGAATTTTGCAATCAGAAGGCAATATAAAGAATTGAGAAAGATATGAAAATACCACACTGCATTCGGTCTTATTCTGAGAAATGATATTTGTAATCTAATCAACCTTATCGTCGATAATACTGTGCTCGCAATGCACGAACATAAATGCACCTCAGAAGCACTGTACCTACCGATGTTTACGTACCTAATGATTTCCATTTCCGTCTCCAAAGGGTTTACAGTTTGAAACTGTTATAACTACAGCCAATCAGGTATCGTACGACACTGAAGACCAGTCAGAAACTCTTTTCGAACACAGTAGTTTGAGAAATGGCCACCAGATGGCAGCAGCATCCTCCTCAGCAGGGAGCCGCCATCTGTCATGGCAGTCGTGCGTTATGAACCGCGAAGCGTGCGTGGAAGTTTCGAAAAAGGATTCGGATTCGAATGCGGCGAGGTAACTAGCCGCCTTGGAGATAAACGCGAGTTAACCTGAAAATGGCCGATTCGTGCGAGACGGTGGTGTCAAGTGCAGTGACCAGTGTTGTGCCCCATGGACCAACGAAAGTGTCTGAAACGTCGTGCCAGGAGGATGCGGACACATCCGGCTCCACCGGTATGTAAGCCCAGCTAGAATATCTCGTACAAGTTTCAAAGCAGTTTATTCAAACACAACTGTCGAGCGCGGCCATGCAACAAGTGGCACAGAGCGCTCTTGCATGCCGAACAGGAACGTATCTAGTGACTTATGAACCCGTTTCGGTTCATCTTTGCGCCCCGGTATTTCCTACCTAATATGTCGTCGTAGATCACGTGACTCATCGTCCACCTATGCCACTTAATTTCCGCGCGTACGAAATGTCAGAAATATTCGCGAATCATAACTACGTTTGTCACAATCTTGAATCTTTCATTTCTTCGATAATTTGGAGATTAAATGATCACTTTTGTCTTCCTGATAGTGTTAAAAATGTTCCGTTATTTTTGAAGTCATATGTCCTGTGACAAGAGTTCTCGATCTTTTATGAACAATGCATCAATTTATAAAACCTCGGTGTTCCGAAATTCTAAACTCCCAAAGTTCGAAATTTCCACTTTCGAAAGCAATAAATATTTGTGACGTTCCCTTTAGGAATCAAATTGTTCTTTACTCGTACAATTTTATTTATACTGAAATTTTATCGGATTTGTTATGATCGACGGATTAAACATTACGTCACTGGCACAAGGATTATTATTAGACAGGTGGGTGAGGGATCGAGAAACAACTTTCTGAATCAGAGTAATTGCGCGTACGTTGAATCTGATCGTAAACATGATGGCTCCCTTCGGACAAAACGCAATCACAACTTCAATGCGTTTACGCGTAAACTCTACGGTACATACGATTAATTTTGTTCACAATTATCGACCAACCCGTTGGCACGTTCTCGTGGAAGAAACGTAACAAGTTTCTATACCGGTTTTATTTTATTTATTTTATCTTCGTTTGACTGGCTCCTGATTTTTCATTTTCCTGGTGGCGCTGTTAAGCAAGAAAGCTGTTAAGCGCCGTTCGCCAAACGTGCAAGATTTTTTATTCTCCTTTCTTTTTTCATAACTCGTTTCGTCGGTTTTCAATTAAATGTTATACGGCCCGTTTTGAAAATATCGTCGGGAATAAATACTTCATCGTTAAATCAATGACCGCGGAAGTTTAACCGTGTTCCGTTCAGTTATCGACGAGAAAATTACTCACCGATAAATGATCCGCGATAAGATTGAAGTCCTGCATTGGATATAAAAAATTATCTGGATGTTATCTCTTTGTGTTGCTCAATTTTTATTTCTCCCTGGAATAATCCAGAGATTAATCCTACTTCGTTGCAAATCGTTTTACCATGCATTGGTATATATCTATTGTCATACAAGTTCGTTTCATACATTTAAAGACGAATTAAAGAATTGAAGATATTGCATTATAAAGTATTTGTAAGAAGGATTTTTGATGTTTCGAAAAAAGATTTTTACCACTTTAATGTTCTTCTTTACCTTGCCGAGGATACTTTATCTCAGAAGATAAACATAGATGGCAGAACGATGTCTTGTAAGAAATGTTCGAAACAGATGGCATAACTGCAAAATTATTAGTATGATATAACCTCATGCATCTGAAATCGTTGTTTACAGTGTAATCCAGAAATGTTAGATCCCATTTTAGCGGAAGATAGCACGTATACGAAACTAGCACCTTCATTAGAAGGAATATTAAACGATTTAGGCGAAGGTGCATCCCATCATGATTATCTTGTTGCTTTATTAATAGTGTTACTGGCAGAATCAGGTTTTTATACGTCATCGACAAGTAATGATTGTTCAAAATGGTAGGCAACAGTATTTGACAGTATTTTATTTCTATTTATGACGTTATCTGTCACAAACACGTTTGTCACAGTTCAAGGTTAAGGTCTCTTCGAATACCAAAAGGTTGGAAAAAAGAAGGGACAAACACTTATGAGATGAAGTTTCAGTTGGATGAGCCTGCCAATGTGCAATGCAAACTAGTCGTGGTTCCATTGGGTGATACATTGATCATAAATTTCATTCCATTTATTAAGTACAAAAGTATTTATACTATATCTGTTCAGACCCTGAAGTATGTTAATCCTTATTCAAGTGATCGTTATGGACGGTATATGAACCTAAAAGCAATTTCTCACAGGTACAACAAGTGTACAATGATATTACAATAAAAAGATTTCAGTTTTTTCATAATTTTGTTTATTAGGGTTAAAGACTCATTGTGTACTCCAGTACGTTCGAATATATTACACACAATGGGCTTAATGGGTCCTAGTCTACAAGCACTTCCAACCGAAGTAAAACTAAGGATTTTAGGAATGCTGGATGTTCATAGCTTATTAAGAATGTCACAGTGTTGCTCAGAATTCCATGAGCTCTGTTCGGAATCTCAATTATGGAAGGCCTTGTTACTCAAAGATTTTCCAGAATACGGATGTCAAGGGGTAACAAACAGCAAAAAATTTTACCGTATGAAGTACCAGAATCAACAAAGACGTGGTTCTTTCAGAAGTAGAACCCATAGAATGCTGTAAATCTTCCCATTATTTTATACCTATACCTGTACATTATACTTCCCACAAAAAACATTTGTGTTTAAGAAAAGGATCTAAATAAATTGTTGAATTTTGTACTATGTTGTATATGTTTGTATAGATTGTATAGATATTTTTATAATTGTAACTATTTTATACTTAATGAATAATATTTAATGTGACAGTGTACTGTAGTTTGATTAAGTTTATATTTGTACCCTTTATCTTAATTGTTGTACTTTGTCTTGAATAGTTCCAAATGGAGCAAATGTCCATAGACATTTGCTACACATATCTTATTTATGATCAGTTGCATCATAATGTAGTATCTTAATATAATATAATGTCATTTTAAAGTACTAGTAAGAATGCAAGAGCTGCTCAAAACAATAATTTTTCAAAATTATGCCATTCTTTGAAAAACAAATTTGTAAACTTGATAATGTCCAGTCACGCGATATCGCGTGCATGATATGACAATTCTCTGTACTTGCATATATGTTTCTAGTTGACGATGGAACAAAATCGGTAGCATGCAGCGAAAATGCGGATACTGAGGAAACCACGACGCAGAGCAATGGCGATACCGGTGAGTGATAATAACCCTTTTATTCTTACTCTGTTGCCTTTCACTACCGATGCACTCGTTAGATGGAAGCACACCTGACTGCACGTATCGATCAGGTGTGCAGCACAAACATCTCTGTCGCATAGTCTTGTCTACGATATAGCGGGATCGTAAAACTTTTTAAAAGCCAAAGCGTTTAAATGCGTGGCAATTTATGAGAGGTGATGATATAACTCGTGGCGATATAACACGTAGAATTCTGGCGTATGGTTGCGCAATTTGTGATAGTAGAATGTTTGGAAATTTAATACGTGGTGATATAACTTATGGCGATATAACGCGTGGTGATACAACTCATGGCGATATAACGCGTGGTGATATAACTGATGGCGATATAACGCGTGGTTATACAATTTGTGACAATAGAATGCGTAGAATTCTAACACGTGGTGATATAATTTATGGCAATATAACGCGTGGTGATACAACTCATGGCGATATAACGCGAGGTTATGCAATTCGTCAGAATAGAATGCGCAGAATTCCAACGCGTGGTAATACGATTTATGACGATATAACGCGTGGTAATACAACTCACGGCGATATAACGCGTGGCGATATAATGCGAGGTTATGCAATTCGTCAAAATAGTATGCATGGAATTCCAACGCGTGGTTATACAACGCGTGATGACACAACTCATGGCAATATAACGCGTGGTTATATAACTCATGACAATAGAATGCGTAGAAATCTAACGGTGCGATTATATAACACTTGATCTATAACTTGTGGATATAACACGTAGCGATCTAAAACTGTGTCTCAAAGAAAAATCTGAAATGTACCAATGGAGGCCAGCCATCAAAGTGTTGAAAAGAGACAGAAAATCTCTTTCTTCACTGCAGAGATAATGATGACTTGTGTCCCCCGTACGAGACAGAGAACAATTGATAATTGTTATTACTCTCTCGATACGATGTCGAATCGCGGTGGGAAAATGATTGAAACGTTTCCGCAGATTGGATTTGTCCCGTGCGACTTGTAATAAATGTGTCCCGCCGTTTCACTAATCGATTTTCATAAAATCACAGCGAGATTACACTTGGGGTCGAATGAGAAAGCAGGCAATTTATTTAGCTCGATGATTAATTTATTTATTAACTCTTCTCGTTGGCGTCGTCTTTTTGTACCGATGCGAGCGATTTCGCACAGTATTTTCTGTTGATTTTTCCCTCTTAATTCTCCGTTTGACTCGAATCGTGAGAGACAAAATAAATATACTTTTATTTTAATTTCAACGTGGCTTTGTTTGCAGTGACGTACACGTATTGTCATCCGCAACATTTTTCGTTGAATTTTACGAAGTGTGCGCCGATTTTAAACGTTTTATTCGCTCTCCAAGAGAAACGTTTAATGCCCGAACGAAAACGGAAGCGATTATTGTTTGAATATTTACTCTGTTACAAATAAATAATGTATGTTCCGCGTTTCGCTCTATTTAGCTTTCAGCACGATGCCGTTTACCTCGCTGTATAGTTTAACTCTTAAATACTCTCTTCCTTCTCGCGTACGCTGATTTTATAAACTCTCGTGCTAATGACGCGTATCTTTTTTGTTACAACGTATGCAATTCTTTTTTAAAATATATACGTAGCCAATCTAAAAACGAAGAACGAGATCGTTGTTTCAACGCCGTTCAATCACCTCGTCACGTTCCAACGATTTATCGTTATCTCCAGCATGTTTTTTTAAAACATGATGATTGTGACTTCTAATATTCTTCCCGAGTTCTACGGCTTAACGAACTGCGAAGTTTTGGCACGAAACCGTCGAATAAAATCGGGCAAAACGTAATCAGCGACGACGCTATATTCCTGTTTCGCGACACTTTATATCCTCAATTCCCAGTTGTCGTTCTGCCAGACTATGAAAAAATACTACTTCCGATTCCCACGTTTTCGATGATTTAGCCTCGCATTGATTATCGCCATTCGCGAATGCAGAACACGATTGGAAAATGATTCTTCAATTAAGCTCGCCGAATGCGATAATAATTAATACAACGCCGAGGTGGAGTTGTTAACGCGTGAATTTAGGGCAAATCTAGTAAGGTCATCTAGAACGGTGCTTCTCAACTTTTATGATACATTCTTTTTTATAACATAATGCTAAAAAATTTACATACAAATATTAGTAAATTTACATGTAAATTTTGTTATACGAAGCAATCTTTACTGACATAAATATTAATTATATGTATACTGTGTATACGTTGATGAGTATAAAGTCTGTATCAGTCATTAGAATAAAATCTTATAATAAAATTGTAGCTCGGAGTATTGAAAATAATTCCTATCATCAGTCATTAAAATAAAATCTCGTAACAAAATTGTAGTTCAGTATTGAAAATAATTCCTATCGGTTTGACGTATCTTCTTAGAATTTCATTGTATTTATTTATAGAATACACTTGAAAAAAATGCCACAGTAGGACCTCTCGAGTCCCAGTATGGTTAATGTTGCTGGGTGAGAAACACTGGTTCGAAGAAGTAGGTCATAGCAGGTGGTGACTCGCGTAAAACGAGGAACAGGAAGAGGCCGAAGAGGGTGGAAGAGTGCACTTTTCAAAATCGACCGCTAAACGCTCGTTCCGTGAAAGATGCACCCTTCCTGATATCCCCGGATCCACCCTAACATCCATTTGTTCTTTGTGTTTCACGTTTGACACGCATTCCACCGTGTTCGTCCACTTTGTCTCCGTTTCGTGAACGATTTTCCTCCGTCTTTGTCTTCGACCCATTCAGAAACTCTTCGATAGAACGTCTGAACGGAATGAGCTGGCGAACGCGAAGCATCTGGCGAAGTCCAAATCGAAATGGAATGGAGATGTGTCTCTAGAGCGTATTCCATAATTGCGACTCGTACGCGGGTACCCCGTGTGCTATTATTAGATTATTACATATTAGGTAACTGATTTCGAGTCAGAAGATTTACTGTTAAATAACTCGTGTGTTATATCAATTTAGCTTCACGGAAATAACGGTGCGAATTATTGTTTTTAGTGCAAGCTTGCTAATTCTTAATTGTAGCAAATATTTGCCAATTTTTACGTACTTAAAATTTGACACGCGATGATAAAGTATTATATTAATTTGAAGATTGGAGCGTGTAAATTACTACATAAACATCCTGTTAGTATTCTTAATGTAAACTAACTGGCTGTCGCCAGTTTGGCCATAGCAAACATTGACCGAAACATGTTCCACGAATCTATCAAAATTTCATGACATAAAACTATTGCAAAGCAACGTATATCGATTCGAAGCTCAAAGCTTGCTGAAAACGATGGTATATTAATTTTTTGTTTACCAACTGTTATACGATAAAACGATTCAATCAGGCAGTATTAAAATCATTGCCGAAATACCTATACACTTCGTGCTTTCAATTTCCAAGTGACGCGTGTGTCCCACTTTACGTGTCATTAAATTTTCATCTTACCAAACCGTGTCAGATTTTCTACAACTCGAAACAAGGAATTTGGTATACACCCGAATTTTGCATGTTCCACACGTTATTTCTCTTCCATATACCGTGTTCATACTTTTGATCACGTGGTGTCAACGAAGATTCAAACTCAAAAACCATCCTAACGCGAGGAACATCCGATTGCATAAGATTCCAACAGATCGCAACCGGGATTACATAAATCCGTGGGTCATAAAGGCCCGTGTAGGATGGTATACGAAGATCTTGTGTCGGCACGAACTTTTGGAATGACCTAATATGTCGTATGCGTATTTCGAAGCCCGGTAGCGGGCTTAAGCTTGCGCCGTTTGCCACTCGGTCTTTCTCCGTTGCTCCGACGGTTGCAACGTCGGTTCGTCTCTGTCGCTCCGCTTTCCAGTCTCTCTCTGTTCCTCGAACACGGTGGCGACGTTCTCCGTTCTCCGGGTTGCTCCCTGGCTCTCTCTCATCCCCAGTGCGCGCATCGAACCCGTCCTGGACGAAAGTCCTTCCCGCTCCGCTCCGTCGCGCGTTCCACGCACGTTTCGTCACGATCGAACCTCTCGGGCTACCTTGTGATCCTCGTGACACGGGATACGCGTGTATACACTCGTCTCTTCCGTTCCCGTGACGAGCCGTGGACCGCGTGGCAGATCGTTGAACGCGCGTGGATCTCGAGCGAGTCGCGTGTGTCGTGTTCTTCCTCGTCGTCTCGATCGAACATGCTTCCTCGGATTGGATGCTCCGGAGAGGATCAAGTGCGCGATCTAGATCTCTCAGTGACCTAGAGGATACCTAAGAAAAGGAGACATCGATGTTTTCCAAGCTTTAGGGCGACGGCTCAGCTTTCTGCGCGAAACGATTTCTCGTTTAGCTTGTATCGTTGACTCACGAGGTTTAGGGCTTTTGGGTCGTTTCGAGGAAGCGGAAATTTAGATCGCTGTAAATATGGGATCTTTTCGGGAGGTTGGGAATTTAGGATGATTTGGGTCTTTGGACGTTCTGGGAGTTTAGGAAATTGTGAATATTTGGAACTTTCGAAATCTGGCTAACGGTTTCTGATGCTCTCAGATAACACGTATACAAATAGTTGCAGTAGTTAACCCTTAATGGTTCACGATACCGGTTCAAACCAATATAAGTACAAGTACCAGCTGATTTTGTTAAAAATCCACAATATCAACTTGATAAAAGAATGATACAGGTACAATACTTCCCTATTTTCATTCTACGACATTTAAACCGTGTTAACGGTTTTTTATGAAAAAGTAGCTGCGGTAATATTCATAATAAAATTTGATATTTAGTTAGCTCTCCAAGGCCCGAATTCTCCGACGACTTTCAACGCCAGTTTCACGGTTTTTCAAAGTAGGAATAATTGAAGTGCCACTCGGTATAAAATGTAATTTCCCGTTCGAAATATTCAAGTAACTTTTTCGCATTCTATTCAGCCGTCCGTCCGTGCAAACAATATAGTCTTTCCGGCGATGAAATTACAGAAAAAAAGGAGATCCGGCACGGTTATTAACGAATGGAAACTTTTTAACGAGCACGAAATTAACACGCTCGGGCGTCAAAGTTCTGCTTGCAAAACGCGAGGGCAAAGACGAGAAGCTAATAAGAGAATCTCGGGTCGTTAAGCATGATCCTTTGTTCTGGTACAAGACGAGGCCTTTAAATCCTCTGCGCCCGTTAGAGCCTTCGAATCGTTCGCTTTGCTCGAGCAAATTTCATTTTCGAGCCTATATTTACACGCCTGGCGCGCGAAATTCGAGGACCATTATGTCACCAACGAACGACGCGAAATTCGCGAAACAAAGTCACTTTTGTTCCAAGATTTACGCTCGGGGTTTTATTCTGTTTTTCCGACGAGGCAAATGTTTAGCGACGCGTCTGAACAATTTATATGTTTGCCACTGGCTCGAATCTTTCGCATTCCCGATCGTCGAACAACCTTTGCGCATTTATCTCCGCAACGACGTGTTCCAATATGGGACATCGGTGAAATTTAGGCGATTCCACTTATCATTCGTATCATTAATACTCGTCACAGAGCTTGTGTTCTGTAAGCATTGAGTTACAATTTTTTCAACGTTTCATTTCCTTCTGAACATTTGCATTCTGCAGCGCTTACATGACACCTGCTACAAGCCTGAAACGTATCGCCTAACTGTGATGCATGTTAACATTGGGACAGCGGGTGTCACGTATTTGCGACTTTGATGGATTGTTTTTTACTCCGGCATCCATTAAGTCATTTTTATACGATGTAGCTATCAATTGCAGTTTGAAAGGTTACACCTTCATTTTGTACACTAATGGAACCCCTTAAATAGTTTTATAGGGGTGTACTAGAAAAATAGAAGATGTAAGAGCTTTTTTAAATACTTTAAAATGTTGTAGTTTTGATTGGACTTTGTTTACACACAAATTAAATTCTGAGTTATAATTAATTCTTGTGAAAGAGGTCGAACGCAAGTACTGTCGTACGTCAATCACTCGACCACATATTTCAGAAACACTACATAAATTCTAACGATCGCAAAAGTCCCGACGATTTATAGACGGTGGCTAAACGTGGCCGTGTCAATTTCAATTTCTCGCGGACGCGCAACGATAACACGGACAGATTTCAATCGCGACGGCCGATCGGAAAAATAAATCCCGCTAACGAATGCTTCCGCCAGCCAGACGGAAAAGGGTGGAATCTCGCGAATTGAAAACGAGACTCGGGGCGTGTATCTGTTGGGGGATCGTTACTGCGAAATCTGGTGGTTTGGAAAATTCGGAAATTCGGAATTTGGTTGTTGGACATTTTAGAAATTGGGGATAGAGATATTTGTAAGGTAAGGAAATTTGAAGTTGGGGGATTGAGGTTTGGAATTTTGAGAACTTGGGGATTTAGAGAGTTAGAGAGCTGGAAATTGGGGGAGGATTGGGACTCTTGAGCAGTTGAGAATTTGGAGACTTCATTTTGAATTTTGAGAAATTGAGGATTTGGAGACTTGCCAACAGGTAATGTAGAGGATTGGGACTCTTCAGCAATTGAGACCATGCAGACCTCAACATTTGGGGATTTAGGGACCTGGGGATGTGCAAACTTGAGAACTGAGAACCTGGAGAATCTGGTCAATTGGGAACTCGGGAATTTGAATAATACAAATTTTGAGGGTGTAGAAGGTGTAATTTAGAGATGTCGCAGTGCCATAATTTAGAAACTTGAGATTCACAAATTTAGAGAAGAGAAAATTTACATACCTCAAAATTTACAGACTTCAAAATTAAACCTTAAGAACTTGGAAATCAGAACGTATTTTTTAATCCCAAAAGATAAGTCCTAAATTTACAAACTTGACAATTAATAAAAGTATATAATAAATCCTCCAAATTTGAAAAATGATGTAACCCGTATTGAAAGCCTACGTGTATTGGAGGGATCGTTATTCGCAGGGAACTTTCGATTTATCCAAGGGAGGAGGCCCTCGAGCTTACAAAGGCGCGGTTCAATCTCTGCTCGGTCCCTTCGAGTTGGCTGGAACGATCGATCAGTCCGCGAGGTCCGACGTATTAATAGCCGTGGTAGAAATTTACGCGTTCAGAAACGGGTGAGCGTTGGTTTTCTGTTTTGTGCGTTCATTTTTTTTCTGTTTTCCGTTCGATACACGAACTTTCTCAATGACGTTCGACGCTTTGACACCGAGAGGGAAACGTCGTCGATTCTTCCTGTGTCGATTCGTTTCACGTGACGTCGTTCCCTTTGTTTTTCTCGCGACGGAAAAAGTTGCTACGTTAGACTCTTTGTGGGGATGGTCTCTGGTGGGTTTTGATCGACTTTTATCACGGCTATTTTTTTGGAAGAGCTTGAATTTATAATACAAGTGAATGAAAGTACAGTGTTGTTGCTTCTGAACTGCAACGTCCTCGATTCTTCTGAACTAATTCCAAATTTCGACGTTGCAGAGACTGGATTTGCCGGCCAACTTCCTTTTATACCTCCTTTAACACATTGACTACCGCATTGAAACAATTGAAAATTGCATTAAGTGTTTTAATTTTTAATCAATTTTACCAAATATTTTCCAATATCTTATTACAATTCTTTCCCATAGATCCATGTATTTAATGCAAAACTTTTTGTGAGGAATGTGAACAAATTTTTAATAATACTCATGTTAGATCAGTTTAGCAACTTAAGTCTCACCCATACATGGATGACGTGGCAGTCAACGCGTTAAGCTTGCAATAAAAATAATACTGTATTCGAGTGTTCAGATGCCTCGATCGATTAAAACTAGTAAAATGCATCGTTTTTGAAGATCGTGATACTCGAGTCATTGCCATCTCTTTTATTTTATACCATAATAAAGGGAAATAAAGGTCCAATAATGAAGAGAACGATTCCCAACAAATTTCTTACATTTTTATCGTTTGATCGTTTCGTTTATCATTTTTTTCTTGTAAGCTTTTTATTGAAAGTGATTGTGTGTATCTTTCGCAATTGTACGATACAATCGTTTCATTCGTTAAAATATTTTTTCACTTTTTTATATCACTAAATTCGTGTTGGGATACTGTGTCAATCAACGTGTTCACGTGTTATCTATGACCGGCCATTTTACGTCAAACGGAATGCTGTCAGTTGTGTGGAGGACCATGCTCCACTTTTGCTGTTTTTTTGGATTTTCATGGAAAATCTTTAGAGTAAACATTTACTTGTATTCTGAACGAAATATTGTTAAACGATGTGTATATTGCATATGCAAAAAATGTATATGTGAAATTTATGTGCATATGTTAATCGAATATAATGTTGAGTTTTTATTGTCAAAATTAATGAAACATGTATGAGATCTCAATATTGAAAATTTGTTCAACAAGCATCTTATTGTGGGACTTCTAATTATTTGAACAAGTTCCAAATCTCAAAGTTTCGAACGTTCACCGAAGTTCTGAACAGAGGCTATCAGAATTCTTGAATACTGAGACTTCCAAGTTCTAAAATTGATTAGTTGTAAAATCTATCTTTTATGAGCCTAAAGTTTTCTAAAAACTTGAGATTCTAAAACGTTGAAATTCTAAAGACTTCAAGTCCTAAAATTTTGCAGATCCAAATTTCCAAACTCACAGTTCTACAGTCACCAAATTTCCAACCGAAGTTTCAAAATTCTATAATTCTGTAACTCCAAAGTTCCAAACTCGAGAGTTCCTAAACTCTGAAGACTCAAAGTCCACAAGGTCTCAAAATCCCCAACTTCCAAAACTGTTATTTCCAAAAAATGAACAAATCCAAAAGATTCAAGAATTCTAATCTCCAACGAAAGTACTAAAATTCAAAATTCTGAAAGTTCTATCATAAAGAGTGAAATTTTGAAACTCCCCATCTTCCAAAATCTCATCGTCCTAAAATCTCCCAATCCCAAAATTTCGATACTCCAAAAGTTTCAATATTAAACTCCCTCTCCGTAACAATTTTTCAAGAAAATCCTCCTTAGCCAAACATCGATGTCTCGGTCATTCTTTTCCACGGAAAAGTTCCGCAGATAAAATCAGCAACGACTCGTAGTTTATCGAGTAAGGCCTCGAGTAAGTCGTTCCTGTGAGGCAAGAATACAGTGATTGAAATCGGCGGATCAAGTTCGTATCGGTGGTGAGTTCGACGAATAATTCGCGGTGAATCTGATAACAGTGTAACGTGGACAGTTTTTGTACGGTCAATAGTGAGAACGTGGTGCCGTTGGTTTCGCGTGGAAAATCGAGCGGGAGATCGAGTATCAGAGGAACGTTCGTTCTGTCGATCAGACTCACCACGGTGAGGTCAACGACGTCAACCTGTCTCTGTCCGAGGTGGTAAGTCTGTTGGGCCTCGCCGACGACGACGAGGTCCTTGCTGGCACGTCCGAGGAAAACAGGAAAAGAGCCTTGTGGCAATTTTACTCGACCGGGATGCTCACGCACAGCCACAGCGACGGGGAGTTTCCTATTTACTCGCAGGGTGAGTTCCACCCTTTCACAAAATTTATTCTGCGGAATAATTCAACTGCATTCTTTTTTATTTTGTAAAGACTCGATGTGCTGCAAATTTTATGGAAAGTCATTCGCGAATATCCTTCAATCCTTAATATCCACCTTCAGGCCTTAATATCCCTCTTTAACCTTGCGTATCTCCTGAAAGCTTGTTCCTACGGGAAAAGCTCAGAGGACTTTTTTCATAGAGGAAACTCTAACCTATAATTTTCGTAATGGCCATTTTTATCGTAGAACCCATAGTTCACGAGATATTACTCCAAGATTTTTAACGACCATTGACACATCGACTCTTGACACATCGTTTAAAATAACGGAATAAAAGTCACTTGTTCTATGGATTGGTATTTTTGTTGAATTTCACGGAACTATTTCTGTAGTTTGCACGACACGATTCTGGTTGTTTGCTCGTTCGTTCGGTGACACGTGTTTTTTATTTAAAAAGCGAAGATGAATATTTACATTTGTTCGTGTAGCTTGCATTCGTTTCTTTGATCGTTGTTTTTGTGGTGCCTCGAAACGGGGACCCAAGTTTTCCTTTGCACTTATAGTTGTACGAAAGTTCGTCACGATTTAACTTTGCCCTTCTTTACCGTGCATGCAAATTTCGGTGTATATCAAGAGAAATATAGTGTGTTTCTCTCGAAACAGAAACAAATTATAACGACGCTCTGAATTCACTGTTGCATGCCTCGGTGTGTGTAATCGTTATGAGTTCTCTCTGGTGAAAGTTCAGGGTGTTACACAGAAGGAAGGAAAGTCACTGTAATTTGTAAATCGTATTATTAAGTAAAAGCTGAACTTTTGTTACGTCTCTCGTAATACAATCGTATTATTTTTTATAGTACTGTACAATTATTCTGCACGATACAATCAAGATTTACTTCAACATGTTCCTTTAATAAAATAATTCAATTTTTACTTTCGGAAGAAGAATTTTGAATCGTGACCGAGATACGGATGTAACTCATCCTTTCTGCTAAAGATACATCCTCTTTTTGCGCAAATCAAAGTCGGTCTATTAGGTTCAATTATTCGGAGAACTTGGCCCGTTCAGGTCGAGTTGGAATTAGGCCAACCAACGACCCATAAACACGCACGGTATTAATTCCGATAAACTCATTAGGCTCGGTGTCTGGATACTCGACTGCACTAATCATAGAAATTCGAATCGTGTGTTTCATAATTGTTATACTGTGCCCCATCTAACTTCAACTCTATTAATATTTTATTCATATTTGCTATTGATTTCCTTTGATATTTGTTCATAAAATTCATTTGATTTTGCAACAATTTCTGTACATTCATATGCAGTATATTTAGTATGTGCATACATGGTACATATGGCTGTTTAATGCAAGGCAGTACACGAGGTACAATATGGGATAAAGCGTGAAACAGCAACGCATGATTTGACGCGTAAAGATCTCATGCGTAGAGATCTGACGCGTGGAAATCTCATACATGGCAATTTAACGCGTGGAAATCTCACATGTGGCAATTTAACGCGTCAAGTTCTAACGCATGGAATTATGTGCAGAGTGATCTAACACGTTGAGCTCTCACGTGTAGAAATCTCGTGTGATCCAACGCGTGAAATTCTTGCACATGACGATGTAACTTGTGGAAATCTTATGTGTAAATCTAATGTCGAGCCCTCGCACGTGGAAATTTCATATATCTGACGCGTGAAAATCTCGTGTGTAGTAATTTGATGCATTGAAATTTAACGCGTGGAAATCTCACACTTGGCGGTCCAACGCGTGAAAATCTCACATGTGATGATCTAACGCGTGAAAATCTCACATGTGCTGATCTGACGCGTGAAAGTCTTATATGTAGTAGTCTGACGCGTGAAAATCTCATGTGTAATAATTTGATTCATTGAAATTTAACGCGTGGAAATCTCACACTTGTCGGTCCAACGCGTGAAAGTCTCATATGTAGTAGTCTGACGCGTAAAAATCTCACATATGATAATAACGCGTGGAAATCTAACACGTGGTCATCAAACGCGTGAAAATCTCATGTATAGTAATTTGATTCATTGAAATTTAACGCGTGGAAATCTCACACTTGTCGGTCCAACGCGTGAAAATCTCGCATGTGATGATCTAATGCGTGAAAATCTAACACGTGGTCATCAAACGCGTGAAAATCTCATATGTGATGATCTAACGCGTGAAAGTCTCACGTGTAGTAATCTAACGCATGAAAATCCCACATGTGATAATCTAACACGTGGAAATCTCATGTATGATGATTTAACGCTTGAAAATCTCATTTGTAGCCATTTAGCACGTGGAGATCTCATATGCAGTAATCTCACGCGTGATTAAGCACACGAAAACCTGACATGTAGTAATCAATCTCGTAGAAATATATGTGGTAATCTAATGCGTGAAAATCTTACGTATCTCACATGTGACGATCTATCATACAAACCAGAAATCTATGACCCATTTTCCAATCCCTTCCGAACCATCACAAAAGTAGAACACCCTGTAGATCTCTCATTTCGTTAAACTCAGAATATCGAATTAAGAAACAAAAAATGGAACAATAAAAGCACTGCTCGCCCTGACGAAACTCAGCGAATTAGAAAGTAGCACATCCGTGTAATTATATGTCGATAATTGAGTGCACGGTTTGGTTATGAACGCAACAAGAAACGCTGCCAAATTTGCTCCGCTCTAAAACGCTCTAAACTTCATACTGCCAATACTGTTGTGGTTTCAGTGTAGGTCACGACGAAACTCGTGCAGTAACTTGCGTTTGCCGCAATCGTTTCCTGCATCCTTTAGCCGTCTTCTCCGGCGACCTACTGCGAGACTCACAGAGGATGTGGCTGCGTAATCAATTTTTAAGCGTGGACTTTTAATTGCGTGGCTTTTGCGCAACGGAAAATTCATCGCTAACGATCGCCACATTCTCACACGATTGCTACACGCGGCTACGTCTTATTAACGATCAAGATACCTCGCGTAGTTTCCGCTGTCAGTTGTAGATTCATTCAAAGAAATCGTGTAGGAATGAATGAAACTATCCTGTGTTCGATGAGACGTTATGGGAGTTAAGCGTGCGATTCAAACTTTGAAATTTAAATCTGCAATTCATTTTGTGGAATTATTGATGCAGCGTTATAGTATACTTTGGTCTAGTATATCTTCTAAGATATACATCTTCCATAAAAATTTTAAGTTGCAAGTCGAGATCTCGCCCATTGTCCCCGGTGTTATATCGGGTCCAAATGGGCAACTCGCACGATGTTGGACACTTTACCTATTGCTACACTGAACAGCGTTGGATCCGTGAAAGAAGCTGATATATCACGATGGATATCGGGGATACAATCGTAGAAAAGTTGCGGTCTCGATCCACCGTTCTGCATCCTTGTAGCCGATAAATCGTATGTCGAACTCGGTCAGGTCGAAAAGAAATGCAATTTACATTTTGTTTTCCGCGTTGTTTCGCTGCTGGCAGCTGGCACGACCCGACTTGCCGAATAAACTCCCCTTTATTACGTTATAGAGCTATTTGAATTTCGTATCTTGAATTATTAACGCGTTGATTGCTGTGGTCAGCTCTATTCGAGTGACATTTAGTCTGAAATTTCTGAACTGACGTTTGTTAAATAACATTGCGATTGAAGTAAGCGAAGTTTTTAGATTTGAAATTTTATGTCAATATTTGAGAAAAAGTTTAGGAGATGTAGAAAATAAGACACTAAAATTCAATTTGAGTTAATTGTTTCTGTCAACTCTTTTGGTCAGCTACTTCCATATTTGATATTCTACCATGAAATTTTTTTTTAATCGTTGTCACATACTTTTAATATTTCTGTTTGGTTATAATTGCAAGTCCAACGCGTGTATTTCACTGTGTCTCGATGAAAATGATCGGAATAGCATCGGACAGAAAAATCGAGTATTTCTGGTTCGTAATTTTATCGTCGTTTAGCCAAACGACGTCGTCACAGTGGAGCTGTTAATTACACGAGCCTATTCGTCACCGTTTGAACGCATTTAACCGCGAATTCCAGCGACAAACAGGGTTGTTTTCTATGGCGCGTTATCGCATCGGAACGAAGTTCGCGCGCAAAGTCGCCCTTTAATTACGCTCTCGTCGAGAGTTACAGGGCTACTTTGATTTCCCGCGCGTCGGTCGATCGCGAATCGAGGGGAAAAAAGATTTGCGAGAACGAGTCGGCCGAGCTATTCGCGGAATACAAACGAATCCTCTTTTCCCTCCTTTCGCCTGATAACCGGCTGTTCCTCCAGACTATTTTCGCTGCTGAACGATCGAAAGGAGCTCTCTTTTACCGTACCCTTTCATTGTGCTTCTCGTTCCTTTGCCGAAAGCGCCCGATCGAATCGTTCCACTAGAAACCCTTGAGGAGATGCATCGTTGTTGGAAAGTTTAGAAGCGATTGCTTCCGAGAGCGATAAACCCCTGCAGAAACGTGCGGAGAAATCTTCCCGTTTTTGATATTAAACGAGTAGGAATTAGACCATATATTTTCGATGCAAATAATTTCTCTTCAAAAGTTCACTGCGGTCGGAAAACGATACCGTAGTCAATTTATATTCCCGTCATCAATATTCATTTGAAATACAACTTCAATTAATAACAGCTCGAATTGTAACTTTTGATAGTTTATTTCAGTTTCTAATTCGAATATTAACATTTTATTTTAGTTTCAATTAGCGATAGTTAACTTTAATTTCTATTATTAACAGTTTATTTTAATTTCTGTTATTAACAGTTCATTTCAATTTCAGTTATTAACAGTTCATTTCAATTTCAGTTATTAACAGTTCATTTTAATTTCACTTATTAACACTTCATTTTAATTTGAGTTGCCAATATTTTAGTTTAAATTAGCGGCAGTTAATTTTAGTCGGAGTTGTCGATAATCATTGTTAATTAGACTCGAGTCTCGAATTAGCGAATTCTAATTTATGTAACTGTTTGGATGTTGCGTTTGCTATACTCGCAACGATGATTTCTAGACTGCCAGAACACGTCTCTGTGTTTAGGCTAATTCGTCTGGCAAGACTCGAGCGCAGAAACGGCGAATTTGAAGAGGATATACGGCATCGCGGCTGAGCCGAATTAGCGGGTTCACGGGGAGGCCGTTTAACGTGAAGGAAGGTTAATCCGATTTGCATTTAATCAGCGAGCGAACCGTGCGATGAATATTCAAAACACGCATAGGCCGTTTTACTTTAACGCCGAATGTTTATCTTTGCCTGTCGCGTGTCATCGTTTCGAGAACTTGGTTAATTCTAAGGAAAAACCATCGTTGTCATAATCATTTCATTTGTATAGAGCTTATATCTTGATTTACAAAATGCTGCACGGATCAAATGACAAGTTCATCAGCTAATGTTGAAAGTCAGAGATGAAACTGCAAAATGGAAGAAGGCATCGATGAACATTTAAAGCTGCAGGGTATTGTATCACACGAATGTTTGATCAAAGAACCGGTCAAAAACGAATCACGAGATATCTGTTTTCAACACGAGTCACGAGATATCTCGTGTTATGAAGGATGAATATTAATTAGCCTGTAACCGATCGGTTTTTGGGTAAATTTGTTTAGGTTAATCGTTCCATACGGGTAATGTCTGACTGACAGATTAACACCTTTGGCCGTTCAGTTAAAATGTGTGCGGAGTCTAATTGGAATAAATGGATACATTTCGAAGGAAAATTTTATTTAACTCCAAAGACAGTTCAAAAATAGAGTTATACTGTACTTGTCTTTGACTTTTATTTCAGATAGGAGATTTCAAGTTAGCATCAGAAACTATCTTTACCAAGTCCAATAATCGTAAATTAATCGATGAAGCATGTGCACCGGAGTGTGACTAGATAGCAACTGGGTAGCTCTCACGTTTCAGTCGATTTTACGTACATGTCCTTCCCGAAAGGGTTAAGCGGTGGAATCTACATCGATGCGTTTCGACAGAGCAACCTTTTCAAGAAAGCTCATCCTCTTAGTAGCCTGTTAAATATTCACGAGAACCCGTCGTTTGAACGTGTGTTACCGTCGACGAGGTACAGGACCTGCTATCGAGCTATGACGAGCCTCTTGAGAATCCGGTCGCTTTTCCTTTTCCATGGACTCGTTAAGATTTCCTCCTCGAAATTACTGCGCACCCGAAGGGCTCCTACGATTTTATTAATCTTTCACTGCTTATTTGTCTGGGTTCAACGTCTCACACCTTGTTGCTCTTATCTGAACATGTGTTTCCTTATTTTGCGTTTTCGTTTCATGACGGAATTGACTATGCAAAATTGTTAAGCAGCACTATAGTGCCATTTTATTCGACCAACATGAACTTTGCTACGTAGTCAATACCCATTGAAAGCTTGAAAGTATCATTCATGAAAGCAAGTCATCAAAGGATACCACAAAGCGTCCTGAAGTGTTATGTTGACGAAATAAAAAGTTTTATTAACAGTATACTCGTGAGAAATGCTACTAAAGAGCATTATACAAAATAATATTACGAAATTTTGTGTACTTTAACATTTCGTCCCTTTAACATTTGTCATTCGAACCTAATAGTGATAATACGTAATACGAGTTAAGTGCAGATAAATGAAATCGCGTCTACACATATCGCACCTGTAAAATTTGACGCGAAAGTCGCAACAAGCAGTTAACAGTGTGGACCCCCATAACTCCCGTCCACTTGCCCGAGATTCATGGAACGATGGTCGTAGAATGGCGAAGAGTCTAGAATACGAGTTTCGTGGTCGTAGCTGTCGACGTAATCGCCATTCTTTTATGTCGGGTGCGTCATGACCCGTAGAAACAATGTGTCACCGGGTCGTAGCAGCGTTTTAGTTGGCCCGAAATTACCAAGACGAATTTCCTAGGTCCAGGTACAATATGTACCCTAACCTTTCGTATGGGATTTAACAATTTTATCGCGTATGCCGTTCACCATGAATGCCGGCGAACTTTTACGAGTTCTTTTACTGTTCAATCCCTTCCAGCGGCTTTTGTGTCTGCGGACGTGGTTGATAAAAGTGAGACCGGAAAACTGTAAAAGTAGGAGAGTTTGAATTATAGGTGAGTCATCTTTTCAGAGGAGTAATTGTAGAGGGTATTCTTCCGAAATGGTCATTTTTAAATTATTGTCACATTTTAGGTACCTGGTTTCTGGACAATTCTGAGTAATTATAGGAATTTTTGTCTTAGCGTTTGAAATAACTGATAAATCTCGCAAGTTTTGAACTATTTCAATCTTTGGACCGAGGGTACCGATTTAAAATACACATTATTCTTTTGAAAATTCTCCTCTGAAGATTCGAGTGTTTAATCTTTGTCATAGTTTCCTATGATTTCTAAACTTGAAGTATCGATTCCTAAAGGTATTTCGAGCTCTGTACTACCATAACTCAACAAGATAAATGATTCTATATATAAATATACAAAAGTCGATAATCAAGCGAAAAATAATGCGATCAAAATTGGGTCTTTTATTGGCTGTTGTGAAACAAATGCACTCGATCGTTTATATACGGGCTGTCGGTCGAAGGTTCGTAAATATTTGCCCACTGTTTATCAACGATCCCAGAGGTTATATTTGGCTAATTTTTTAACGCACTTTTTAACCCAAGGATAACATAAATTATGAGATATTTCCAGAGCATGTCGATGTTTACAAAATACGGTGAATCATGGATAGTTTGTTTTCTCACGATACGACAAAATTAACTGGATAGACGAGTAATTGTTGTTTCATCGTTTGATTTATTATGACAACATACGAAAATACAAAATTCTCTACGAGCTAGTTCATATGTATCCGCAGTTCATCATTTATTTACAACGTTTATACGCAGAGATCAATAACTTAGGATTTAGTATTAAATTAGTATGAAAATTGATACACGTGACGTCATGTTGTGCGATGATTGTTTGTGGTTTAACTTTAACGACCCCATCCAGCTCTGCAATAAACAATTTTCCATTATTCAAATTATCGTATCAAGGTATTGTTTAAAAAATATAAGTTTCTTTCTTATTGGGGATATTTTTGTAATGATTAATTATTTACCCAACATTGGCGTAAGATATGGTGGAAGATCGTCGATCGGGTGGCAGATTATAATAGGTATTATCACCGCCGTCGTAGTCTTGGTCATAAAACGGTCTGCGGAACCAGAAGACGTATGGGTACCTCACGGTGTCCCTGGCAGCCAGTAATTCTAGATTATCTGTATTCAAAATAAACAAAATTTCTATTCATTTATTTTCACAATGTACTTGGTTCATTCAGAAAACAGTGACTCCTTCAAGCTTCATATATTGATCCTTTTTAAACTATCAATTAAAATTCTGTACACTTTCAGAAACATTCACATTTGGAGTCTTATTACAAAAATTTCTTTCTCAAAATATAAATTAACCCTGACAATGTAATGAACACTTTCAGAAACATTCACACTTGGAGTCTTATTATAAAAATTTCTTTCTCAAAATATAAATTAACCCTGGCAATGTAATGAACACTTTCAGAAACATTCACACTTGGAGTTTTATTACAAAAATTTCTTTTTCAAAATATAAATTAACCCTGGCAATGTAATGAACACTTTCAGAAACATTCACACTTGGAGTTTTATTACAAAAATTTCTTTTTCAAAATATAAATTAACCCTGGCAATGTAATGAATACTTTCAGAAACATTCACACTTGGAGTCTTATTATAAAAATTTCTTTTTCAAAATATAAAATCAATGACAATGTAATGATTCATATTTCATGTACAAACTAAAAATTTATAGACTTTATACATAGATTAACTTGTCCTTTCAAAAGTGAAGAACTGATTGTTAAGCAAAATGTTCATGAAAAAAATTCTTAATTTCACATTTTATCTGAAATATAATAGTCTTCTCACCATTTTGTGGTTCAGCAACGGGCATCGCCAAAACAAGCACCAACTGCAAAAAGACGATCCAAAGAGAGAAGACCCTCGTGTTCATGGTTGGTCACGGAGATGAGATGAAATCGCGAACGAACTTTTGTCTGAACAGCAATGCTCTCCTTCCGCTCTTATATACCCTCGAGCTTCCGACGCATCTTGACGCGTCGATCTCGACGTTTTTAAACAGAGGAGCTGTTAATTCGCGTTCGAAACCGTTCCGAGGATGACGAATACCGCTAATGAACACCGCAACCTCGAACGAGTGGATACCGGTGGTTTGTACCTCTGTTCGCGCCTCAACGAAAACAGTCAACCCGCAACGTAATTTATTTATTGTTAGTCACTCGATGTTTTTTTTTCTGGTGACGGGAAAGTTGATTCGACAATACTCGTTTAAATCTTTGCACTATGATTTGGTGCGTCAGTCATTGTTGCAATATTAGAACGAGTAAAGAAAGTTGATATGTCAATCTGGTATTATGCAATTATAGGTATTATGCAATTATCTGATATTATGCTGTGCAAATTATAGTTTGACTTGAATAACAAATTGAGAGAATTGATCATAGTACAAGTGCGTCTCGTCAAAATACCGTAAGGGGTTAAAGTTAAAGCCTGGTCTGGAGATGTGTATACTATTAGATTTGTACTTCGTTAGAATAACAAATGTTTTTCATAACATAACGATGTGCAAATAGTATAGCCATGTCTATATCGTACATGACAGTTTTACAAGCGAGCAGTGTTCATTGAAATTTCTGATTAGAACCTATCGCATGACGAGCTTGTTATTCTTAACAGCGTGACGCCGTGTTTCGCGTATTTGTAACTTCGACACGTAACGTTTTCGTCATCGTTCGTTATCTTCGTTCCGTTAGTTGTAACACGTAGTAATTAACATCCGACAATTAGTCATTTCGGCTTAGAAGATTTGATCAAGTTTTAAAATTACACGAGTCGTATATTGCACGGAACGCGCGATCGTTAAGGAGTTAATTGTAGCGCGGACAATTAGCGAATCGTGTTCGAAATGCTTTATCGTCAACAGAGTTCCTTTATGCTGATTGGCTGTTAATTACGTTATCTTAATGCAACACGGTTTGTCTATTATCGCAGCCGAATTAATGTCGTTTTCGTTATCATTATCATTACTGAATTGGTATAATTTTCTACTTAGGCACACGCGCCCCATTATCTCGCCGATAACGAGACCCCGACACTCCGTGCCTTCCCGATAACGGAAACCGACAATTAGTTTTGCAAATTGCTGCAACGTAGACAAACTTAACAAACCTGGAATATCGCAGATTACCGAAACATGCTTCGTGCTTTACCGAATTTTAATTCTACTTTGTTTTATTCGAAACTTATGCAGATATGGACTAGGAGTTATGTGGACATGTATGTAAATTTTGAGATTTCTTATTCTTACAATCTTTATCTCTCTGTATCCCCAAATTTTTAGGAAACCAAGTTCTCAGATCTCCAAATTTCTACATCATCGAACTCCAAGGCCCCTAAATTTCTAGGTCCTCAAATTCTACTTTCCCGAAATCCTGAAATCTTCAGATTCTTAGACAGAACCTTCCAAATTCTGAAGTCCTCAAATACACGTATCAAATCTTAAATCTCCAAATCCTAAGATTCTTAAATACCCATATCCCCAAATCCCAGGTTCGTGTCCCCAAATTTAAAATTCCTAAACTCTCTTAGAATCATGGTAGACACCTGTGTTATCTTTGCCATTAACTGTATATTAGAAGAAGTGTTCAACCGAACACGTGGAATAAAAGAGTTGCAACGTGAAGCGTTTCTTGCGTATACATCGGTCTTTGTCAGTTTCGTTTCCAACGAAGCAGAAAATACGAATGGTTATTTCTACACTCTTTGCCATCAAATTATTTCAAGCTCGACGCACACGTCTTTGAAACGAGTAATGAGCAAGTTAATTCGCTTGGTCGGGATTTGCGGCGGCCAGGAAAGGCTCGGTCTGGGAAACTTCGACGTCAATTAAACGCGCTACTTCAACTCTCGCTACCAATAACCTGGCTGGAACTTGCGAAATGCCTGCTTCATAAAGGCCGTCACGGTTGCCGTTAACTCCCCTATCCGATTACAATTGTTGCCAGAATCTTGGCCTTCGTTCCTTAAAATTTTATTTCACGCGAATAAAACGGCGATATAACCCTCGAACACGACATCTGATCGTCCTAACACTCCTGTTAATTCGATGTAGACCGAGAACTGTTAGATTTGTAATTTTGACACGTGTTAGTTGACAAAATTTGGAACTTTCTGCATCGTGTGATCTCATGGTAATTCAAACCTTGTAGTAAGTAAAGTTGACCAACGTATTTGGTAACATATTTAATAGACGCAAACACAAAGAGCTATATGTATTTATCAAGTTTCAGGAAACTAGAAATACACATGTTTATATTTGTCACTCAGTTTCAAGTATGTTTGGATGAAGTAAACTTGTGGATATTGTAGACAACCCTACTTCTGGCTTGTAGGAGGCTGATCAGGTTCAAAGTCTGCCTACTCCATCTTGCACGATCCTAACATGATGTCTTTATGATCACTCTAAATATTTACGAACTATTCATACCGTCGAAAATAAATGTAAATCTAGGTGTCCTTTTCTTTCTTGACCAATCGACGCTGTAGATCAGTCAAGTCCTTGTGTCCGCCTCCTAGGCGCGAACAGTAGGTTTGTCTACAGTACTTGACTCTTGATTATCGTCACCACGTGTACTTTATTGATAAACTTACACTGTACACTACATTTATTAACCCATTAACCTATGATTGAACATAATTTCCATTTACTGTATCCCAAGTGTAATGTCACGAGTGTGAGTGAAAGGTTTAAGCAACGTTTGACGCAGAATTCGTTCTAATCAGATCAGTGAATTTTGTTAAAATTTCCCGGTTTTAAAACTGGGTCAGCCCCCCGCTGGTATTACGTAAGCAGGGAAGTTTTAAGCACTAAAATAATTTGAAACTGCGAGTGCAATCAGCGAGGACGAAAATAGAGGAAGCCAGCCAACCCTCGTCTCGGTTCGATAACACGATGTCGTGTTCGAGGGTTGTCCTCGTCGGTATTTCATAAAAAAAACCAACTTCCCGACGACGGCTGAGCGGAGATGCTTCGTTAATCGATTATCGTTATTAGGTTGCGGCGAGTGGTGGTCGGGGCTGGTCGTTCAGCTTTTGTGATCGCATGAAAACTCGTGCGCGAACGAAGCGTCCGCGTCGCGACGCCACGCCACGCCGGTTGATTTCGTCGGGAATCGATGAAATGCTTTTCGCCGCGCGTTCGAGCGCGTCCTGGCCGAGCGGAAAACGCGACGTCACGTGCCGGCACGCTCGTCAATGGACAAACGTTCATTGAATAGTTAAGATCTCTTGGCGTGCTTCCGCTGCAAACGGCGACGCGTGTTCTCTGTTAGCTTTGTTTTTCTCCTCCCTGCATCCCCCTTTTCAACGATGAAACCCGTGCTTTCAGAAAAAAATTTAGAGATACTTTGATAAATTGTACTGGAATATATTATTTATAGGTTTATTTTTGTGAGTTCTTTTGGAGAAACAGGAATTTTATCTGCTAGATTCTTGTCTGGTCTATGTTTTGATATCAGTGTTTCGCACTGTGCTCTAGATCGAGGATATTGGAATATATACGTTCATGTAGAGGAGTTCCCAAGTCAATTGGTTACTTCGATAAAACTGGAAGTGGGAGTTCACAAGTCCTTAAGTACCTAAGTCCCGAAGTGATAAACTCCCTAAGTTTCAAAGTCCTCAAAATCCCTCAAGTACCCAAGCTTCTAAAATACTGAAATTCAGAACTGATAATGTTGGAAAAACCTGAAGTAGAGAGATGGAATCTACATATCCCCAAACCTCCAAATTCTGAAATGTACAAATCGCTGAATCACTAAGTGTTCAAATTCCTAATCCTTCAAATCTCTAAATTCCTGAATTACCAAATCGATAAATTTCTGAACCCCCAAATCTCTAAACCTTTATGTCCACAATTTTCCAAATCTCTAAATTCCCAAATTCTTATATTTCTAAATTTTCAAACCCCTAATTTGCTAATCCCCAAATACATAAATTCCTAAGTCTTCAATATCCCATATTTTCCGAGTATAAATTTCCAAATGTCAGTTAATCACTCACAGTATAATTAACAGAAACAATGATCAGTAAAAACTAGCTACACTCCATTAGAAATTATAACACATAATCAATCAGAAACAATTCTGTCAGAATGATGGAAACTGTAATTACAAATGTGACATACTTGAACGTAACTCACCGCATCATTAATATCGCCAGAACAACCGAAACTAAATTCATTAGGAAACAAATCGGGGATGGGTGAGTCTGCGTTTCATCAGTTTCAAGCGAAGAGGAGTCAGCGTGTTGACGCAGACACGAAATTCTGGTCGTGATCAACATTTGTTCACCCTGAAATTTCAGTCCGGCGAGATCATCCTCTTCTCTTTACTCATATTTGGCTTTCGATTTATTTCTGCCTCATGCATCACTAACAACAAGCAGATTACACCATCTATCGAAACTGGAGATATTGATCTTAGGGTGCATACTTTTTGGGTAAATGTGGGACACTACTGTTGACTGTGATGATACTGGGTTAAATTTGCAGATGTTGGAATTTGGGAAATTATACATTTTGCGTATCTCAAATTTCTCACGCCCCCAAATTCTCACGTTCCCAAATTTCCATATTTCCAAATTGGCATATCCTAAATTTCTCACGCTTCCAAATTCTCACATCCTTAAATTCTCACGTTTCCAAATTCTCACATCCCCAAATTGGTATATTCCAAATTTCTCACGCCCCCAAATTGTCACACCCCCAAATTCTCACATCCCCAAATTCTCACGTTTCCAAATTCTCACATTCCCAAATTCTCACATCTCCAAATTGGTATATCTCAAATTTCTCACGCCCCCAAATTGTCACACCCCCAAATTCTCACATCCCCAAATTCTCACGTTTCCAAATTCTCACATTCCCAAATTCTCACATCACCAAATTCTCACATCTCCAAATTCTCACATCCCCAAATTGGTATATTTCAAATTTCTCACGCCCCCAAATTCTGACATCCCCAAATTCTCACGTTTCCAAATTCTCACATTCCCAAATTCTCACATCTCCAAATTGGTATATCTCAAATTTCTCACGCCCCCAAATTGTCACACCCCCAAATTCTCACATCCCCAAATTCTCACGTTTCCAAATTCTCACATTCCCAAATTCTCACATCCCCAAATTCTCACATCTCCAAATTCTCACATCCCCAAATTGGTATATTTCAAATTTCTCACGCCCCCAAATTCTGACATCCCCAAATTCTCACGTTTCCAAATTCTCACATTCCCAAATTCTCACATCCCCAAATTGGTATATTTCAAATTTCTCATGCCCCCAAATTCTGACATCCCCAAATTCTCACGTTTCCAAATTCTCACATTTCCAAATTCTCACATTCCCAAATTCTCACATCCTCAAATTCTCACATCACCAAATTCTCACATCACCAAATTCTCACATCACCAAATTCTCACATCCCCAAATTGGTATATCTCAAATTTCTTACGCCCCCAAATTGTCACACCCCCAAATTCTCACATCCCCAAATTCTCACATCACCAAATTCTCACATCTCCAAATTCCCGCATCCCCAAACTCCAAAATCGTCGAAGCCTCCATATATCTCCATCACCGTATCACAAGTTACAGCCTAGTCCAAGCTGCCCATCACCATTATCAAAATCCGTCCACAATTTTAACGGTCGAAGAGATTAATTACCAAACAAACGTTCATCATCCATATCTGCCGTATCGTTGCTACCATTGCATAGTAATTATCCCGTGTTGTTGGACGTGTTTAGTTTCAGTTGATCCACGTCGAGGTAGTCAGAAATTGCACGACGTCGTGCTGAACACGCGTGTTACTTGATCCAATGATGTCCGTGGCTGCAGGCTGTCGCGTAATCATCGTGAGAGAGCTGCTATTGTGCCAGATAGTTGGCTGATACATTGCAAAGATTATTGCCCTTGGCACACATTCATATTCCATTCGGCGAATCCATCTGCACGCTCATTTATCGCGCACAGCATTGAACTTCCTCCGGAGGGGCGTCAGGAACGTGCTCACGGTCGTCGAAGAAAAGAAGGGATGAAATCTTTGTGGATTTACGGCTTCCGTTCCCGCGGTTTCACTTTGATACCTTGCTTTGCTTTTGAGAGAAACAGTTTTGTTTTTTTACCTCGTTTTTGGCGTTAAATGGAAAGTGATCGAAAGTATTTGAAATTTAATCGAATTATGTTTAATCGCATTATCGCTCTGTAACGTTATCGTTTAATTGCATTTCAATTGCGCAATAATTCTATAATGTAAATAATTACGTAATTCAAGCTTTATAATTAATTCAACCACTAATCATGAGTATCATTGAATTTTAATAGACCATAGTCATTTATGAAATAATGAAATATTTCGACAAAATTCAAAGTGGAAATGTCATATATATCAAATGTCAGTTACATAAAATAACTTGATAAATAATTTCGTTCTAGTTCGAAGTTTTCCAATTTACTTTCTGAATGAACATTTCGTAACTTCTTAGAAATTCTACGTTTCTTAGATAACAGTTTCCATTCTGCCAGTTTAATAAACGACGATATATTAGAATTCATTAACGACGCTCGTGTGTGAGCGAAGGAAAAGTATTCGATGCGATCCGACTATAAATTAGTTTCGAAAGTTCCCAAGGATTTCCGCATTCTGAATTCGTGTCGCAACGGATGTTAATAATTAAACAGTGCACTTATTACTGTGCTTCCTTTGTCTCTATAATAGAGCAGGCTGAAAGGTATGCATAGAATTTCCATGGTGACTCACCTAACGCGTAAACATAGTTGCATCGATTAATTGCGTTACGTTTTAATCGAAAAATACGGGACGAAACAAGTTTCCTGTCGCGACCAGCCATTTACGGGAGACATTCATTACCTGGCTATGTAATTTGCAACTCTGTTATCGTTACAACTTCCTGACTGCCCAACCAATTTGCACCGCCAATTAAAATTCATAAATGTTCAGACATAATTGTTCGTTTCATCTTCGTTAACGTAGCCAACACGTTGCATCAACCCTTTCGTCGTTAAGGGCGATTATTGTCACTCTGCGTCGAATGATTACCTGACATTAACCGTAACGACTATAATTAGTGTGATAGTAACTATAACTTTCTTATGAAAGTTTGTTTTGGAAAATTACACGTGTAACGCGAGGCAATTAAACTTGCATCGAAATATACAGTAAAAATATTTGGTGAACGAAATTTTAAAAATTGCGTATGAACAATGCTAGCTAATTAAATATGACACTTGTATCGCACAAAGCATACCTCAGTAAAAATATTTAGCGAACGAAATTTGAAAAATTACGTATGTACAATGCAAGGCAATTAAACATAACGACACTGGTATCGCGCAAAACATACTTCAATCAAAATAATTAACAAGTACAATTTCGACAAATTACGTAGAATACAAGGCAATTAAACATAACACTCACATCGAACAAAATATCAGTTAAAAAAATATTCAGCAAAAAAAATGATTTTAACCTTCAATTAATTTAAGATCCACATAAACCATAGATATGCACAGTGAAAGGTACTAGCAGTATCCTTCGGAAGAATATTCTATACTTGTCGAGATTTATTTTAATCTCGATAAACGAGATTATTATTAGGCGGGATCAATCGCAACTCCACGTGTATCTGAGCTCGAGGCGGAACTACGGCCGCGTTACGGTATCGAGTTCGACTCGATATCGGTCTACGTCGGACTAAAAAGGACGCTCCAAACTGGCACAGCTATAGAAAAACTTGTAGGTAGTTTGATCGGTAGGTAGTTGAATCGGTAGGTAGTTGACGGATCGAGCAGTCGTAGATGACCGAACAAACCAGTTAGAGGCTAACCCGCCAATCTGTTCCTTGGAATCTTCGATTTTCCTTGACCACAAACTTCTACGATACTTGCAGATTTTGCTAGATAGTTTGTCACGAGTAACCTGTAGTTCCATGAGGAAGGTTCAAATTAAATTTGAGTACAATAGGAGATGGATTCTAAGTTGGGTCTTGTGTGGAGAATACAATGATGGAACTGATGTTTTGTTAGGGGTAGCCTCAGTGATAGAGCTGATGACAGTAATAGAGCTCATGCAGTGGTAGCTTAAATTCCTCTTAAACATAAGAATTCAATTTATGAACATAGAAGATCAGATGATCCAGTCATCCACGATTGTTGGATTCCAGTTTTCAAACCAGGTGAACGAATCCCACTGTTAAAAAGAGACAACTACTCAAAGTATCAAGTATTAGTTTCTCTCCTATGATAAAAATCCTATAGTCTACATAAGTGCCCACAGTCCACGTGTCCCTAAATTATAAAACCTATCCAGCCTATAATAACTAGATGAGCATCATGTTGAAGTTCAATAAGAAACGAGAGATCGAAGGATTTATTCGAAGTGAAGATAAGGTTGGTAGCGAACGTGCGGGCATCGATCGAGACAATTTCGATCCCATGACCTTCCCCTCGTAGGCTAAAAATCCCACAGCCTATTTGCGTCAATCCCTGTAAGCCACGCGTCGATACCGTCTATTCTCGGCTGGGTGGAGAGGCACCGCCACACCATGGTGCAGCGAGTGCCAATCAACCGTCGCTCGGCTGCTCACAAAGCCTACTCTCTTTCCGTTGTATGAAGGGGATAGTTCACGGTGCCTCGGTGTTGGTATAATCGAAGCGACGGAAGCCCGGCAAGGTGTGGTGGCTGGCCACGGCACGTTCCTGCACGATGTAAACAGGCCGGCTAGGTCGAGCTCCAGTACACCGGATACCGTTCACGAAGACGGCCACGCGGTTTCGCTATTCGTCATCCACGTTTCCCTGACATTCCTTCGTGACTCTAAATCTCCTTTCGTGATCGGAGCTCCTCGACCTTGGACAATGTTACGTGTCGTTAGCTATTTCTGATCGGTTTGTTTAAGTCGGTGCATCATGTAACTTTGGTAACGTGGTCTTTGTGGTTGTCTGATGTGACCTTTAAGTTTGTGCGGTCAATGGACTAGATCCACAGTGTTTTAATTACGAGTTACAAAATCAAATTGTAGAACTTATATTCTTAAGACAAGGTTTACGTTGTGAATAGACAAGGTGTAAACGTTGTGGAGTTGCCAATAGTTCCGTATTTTGCATCGAAAGATGTTAAACAATATCATGACGAATCGATAAACACACTGACTAATGTTTGCCCCCAGATGCGATTGTTCCTCAAGCTTGTCTTCTAGTTTACTAACGCGAAATTTTAATGTCAATTAAGATTGCACAGAATAGCGTTGCAAATTCCCGAAGGATTTAGCCATCGTTTGTGATTCAAATCTTTTCACCGTATGCAGCGTATCAGTGTCACTAACAAATCGTTGAAGTAAAAAGTCGATTGGATGAACTCGATAACCCTATCCACCGACAAGAAGCGATTACACCCGGCAATAGTTTGTGATATCAGCGGACGTTAGCGAAATACATCGGCTGAGCCGATACGCTCGACGGATCGATGGAAGCCTCGCAACGGGGCACACACGGTGACAAGCGATACGGTTCAAGTGCATCCTCGAGGAAAACAACAAACAGATAATCCACGATTTAGAAGAGAAAAAAAGAGGAAATCTCACGGCAACGCGATTATAACGCGAGTAGCGACAGAGCGTGGCAGGTGAATCAGTAATTATCGATCACGGTCGAAAACATCATCGATTAAAGAAACATCGACACAAGTATCGATGGTCGCACCCAGTGTCCACGACGGGTGTGTCTTTCACGTGCAGACCAGCTATTAACCAACGCTCCGTGAAGCTTACGAGGGTGAGGACGTCGCGCCGCGGAACAAGCGGATTGATTACACGCTGCTCGCGTTCCCAGTCAACAGAACTTCCGTTCCAGTCCATTTCAAGCCTCCTCCACGATCAACGGACCCTTAGGGTGCGTTTAAACTAAACGCGCTACGGATTCTAGGCGCATTTGTTCGTGTCTGTTTAGCGCAAATGACCATTTGGTCACACCGAGCATGCTAGCAAATGTTTGTATAGGAAGGGACATTTTCGAGTTGCGTCGTGCTCCAAATTTCATACGAATTTGAAGTTCGGCTTCTTCGATTTGGGAACTGACCAACTTTATCCAATTACCCCATTTTCGGGATGTAAACGGAGAATCCATATGTCCAGATCGCTTCGAATTAAATGATACTAAATGATAATGCTGCCTAGAAACTCGTTGAATTCGTGTGCAGAATTAAAGTAAAATCGTATCGTGGTGAGAGTTGAAGCGTGTCATGAGACGTAGATGTAAATTGGGTAGAGTAGAGAACAACATCGAATTATATCACTTTGAAGTGTATTATATAGAATTTGAAACCCAGCAAGTCCCACATCGAATTCGAGTTGTGTCAAGTACGATCGTACTCTGTTAGCGTTACATCAAGTCGTATCACATTGAATCACATCGAGTCGTATCAAATTTGAATCCCACCGAATCTGAGTCGTGTCAAATCAAACTCGAATTGCATCAGATCAACTCGTACCACGTCAAATCCTAGTCTAATCATATCAGACTTCAATCTCACCGACTAAGTTTGTACCACACCGCAAAGAGAACTAAAATTTTGTCTGAGCCAAGAATATCGAACATTGGCTTAAACGCACCCTCGCCACAAGAGCTTCGTCTGGCAAGACGCTCGAAAAAAGACAAAAGCTGTACGCGATAGAGCGTGCAACAACTCGAAGATTAAGTCTGCAGAAGCACGGATCGTGAAATCTCCGGTGCATGGCTGAGGAGCAGAAGATAAAAGAGACTAGATCGATCAGAAACCTTCGATAAAATCTTCCACCCTTGTCGGTATCCTTGCAGCTTCGCGAGCTTGAAATACTCTCCCTCGAGATAGGCAGGTCGATGAAATAAAATTGTTCCATGCAAGTCTCGCGGACTGGTCTTTGCGAGATCGTTTCGTGAATATTCAGTGGGACTCGGTGAAACGGACGTCGATTGAACAAACAGCGACTTCCGTGCGGAAAGTGGTAGCCGATATCGCGTACCGACGATGAAGGATGATTCAACGTGGAACGTTTTCATAGGATTTTGTTATTATTCGTGACGTACGGAGGAATTCGTTTAGCTGGATTTTGCAGAATCGGAATCAGCGAGAATCGCGAATTTCTCTGAGGATTTCAGGGATTAGTGTTCCTTTTGGACTGCGACAGAGATGAGCCTGTTACGATTTGGACCCTTTAAGGACGGTACGTTTATTTCCAAATATTATTTACTCACTGAATGTTTGCGGAACTGTGGTTCTTTTGTTTCTCGAATGCTGTTCTCTTTTCTGAAGCATTTTGCATTTTATCCTATTAAATTTATCATATGTACACTTGCTAGTCATTTTATCGAGTTGGTTTTTATGGATATTTCGTAAATAAACTGCTCTTCAGTAACGGTGAATTTCACTTTCAAGAACGATAAATTATGAATAATGGTAAATTTAATACAGTTTTAAAACACAATTGCATTCCATTCATAGCGATCGAAGATAATCCTTTTCTTATAAATATAAAAGAAAGATACCCATCTGCAGATGCAGATAACTTGAGGCAATTTTTTGCAATTATATAAAAAGCTCGTTAGTGGAAGACTTTCTAGAACAGCTCAATTATTGCAGCAGTATTCTGTGTTTTCAGTGAAAGCTAACAGAAACTCTTCTTTTCAGTTTCATATTTTATGCAGAGGGTGTTTTTTACCAGTTGCATAAAAGGTAGAGCAATATTGTTCGGTGCTCGAAAAATTGAATATCGTACTCGTTTATCTCCTATCGAACCGCTGAAAATTTCGATCTGTCGATGCTGACAGCCTATTTTTAACTTGCGCGGAAAAGTTTCTCTTCCGAATGATTTCGCGTTCCATTTATGGCAGGAACGCAGTATCCTCGTTTCTGGCCAAAATATTCCTCTCTGACCGTGCAAATCCATTATTCCGATTACGTCGATCGCGCACGCGTGCACGGGGGATACACGTGTCGTGAATTAATTCATCGGACAAATGAATCGTTCGAGCAAATGCGTGGCCTTTGTCGGATCTTTCAATCATCTTCGATCACTATGAACGGAACTGAATTCAACTGGGTTACGTGAAAATATGCTAGAATACGATATAAAGGGAGAGGTGATTGTTTGTCGTACGATTGTTATCGATCTTGACTTTTATACTAGAATTCATTGTGTGAACTAGTTATATGTCCCCAAATTAATTAACTTGATGGTCAGTGAGTCAGTTGGAGCTACAGAGCTACAATATTAAAATTATGTTAAAATGTGTTAATTTAGTATCAGTTGACTAGGCAAATAATAGTACTTGAACTTCAAATTCGAGCATATTGAAAATTCGAGTAAAGTTGATCGAATGAAGGGTGCGTCACGAGTCAGATTCCTCAAAAGAGTGCAACATGTTAACCCTTTGCACTCGAAGATAATTTGACTGTTTGCAAACAGCAATATTAAAACTTAATTAAAAAGTTAAATGAATTCTCTTGAAGTTATTATTTCTCTACTAATAATTTCCACTATTGTTTGTTTCACTATGTTTATACATCACACGTGTCATATTATAGAATCAAAAAATGCTTGTTTCAAATTATTGTATTAAATAAAACGGTGACTGAGAGTCACCTCTCGCAAAGAGTTAATACAAATTTAATACACTAATTATAGACAGTGAAAAATAGTATTAATATTAATCTTCAAGTACCGACAGTCTATAGATACCTCCACAAAGATTCATTACATAAAGTGTCAGTTGTAAAATGTAAAACATGAAATGATCTCAACATAATTGTAAATATAACGAACCGTGTTTATAAAATTGAAATAATTTTAATCCCTCCAAAAATGAACAATTCTGTTGTAGCACACGATTGACTCAGTTTCAAAGCTGTCCGTAAATACACGGACTATACGCGCGGTAAATACGCGTTCGATATACGATCGAATATTGTAGCGATGCTTCATTATCCTGCATGCACGTTCGTAATGTATCGGATTAAATGGAATGCTAGGATAATCGGGAAACCATAAAAGAGAATCTCGTTTAATAGAGATCTCTGTTCGAATGAAAATCGCTCATACGAAAGAGCGGGAGAGATAAAATGCAGCGAGAAAATTTCGTTACGCGCGAAAACTCGTGTAATTTCGCCTTTCAAAATCTATTCTGTATCGATGTCCATTAAGCTCTTATCAGAAGGATATTCATCAGCGATGTCGGATAATCCGCTTCTTCCTCTGTCTACTATATGTGTACACGTTAAATCATATTATTTGTGCTGTTGGGTATTGTTTTATATTCGCATGGATAAAAGTATGATTGAAGAAAATTAATTTTTGGAAAGATTGTGGGGTTTGGGTATTTGAAAATTTGGGAATTTTGGAAGTAAGGTGGGTTAGGTTTAGGGTGAGAGTTTAGATTTGAGGGTTCCAGAATTGGTGATTTGAAGAATTTGGAACTTGAGTTGGCAATTCGAGTAACTATTATACAAATTGGGAGAAAATTTAGAGGTTTCTCAGTTTAATTATTTGGGAATGCTGATATTCAAGAATTTAGGCAACTTAGACATCTACAAAGTTGGGAATACAAAAGTTTTAAAAATTGTTCAAACTGTAAATTGAAAAGAAGACTAGACCTCTACATAGATCAGTCAATAGATAGCAAACTATATATATGATAATAAGCCCCATGAGCGAGCAGTTGGTCACGTCCAGAGTCTCGAATTAATAATCCGATCTCGTTCGAAGCGTGGAAAGCCCCGAGCCGAAAATTGCATGGAAATCCCAAACATTCGGAAGGATTACAACGAATCCCTGTTACGAAGTTGGAAATCCGTCGAGTCGGATCTTGCCGCTAGTTAGATGTTCAAAAGTTGTCGTAGAAAGGCAAAGTTTCGGACTGTCTCGGCCCAGTTTATATTTATCGCGTCGCGAAACGCGCGGAAGAGGCACTTTAAAGGACAAACATTTTCCGCGAGTTTCTTAGCGTCGCGACGCCGGATTCACCCGCGTGCGTTTCTGACGCTCTTTCATCGCATTTTTCCTTTATATCCGGCCGCGAGCCGAGAAACACACATTACGCGTACTTTCGCGGTGAATACGAGGCTCGATGTCGACACGATGAAAAGGAAAAGCAGAGGGGACGTAGCTGGAACGAACGATTTTCCCCGGGAGTGTGACAGTGGTTACATAACAATGAGGCGTCGCGGCGTCGCTCGCGGAGACGCTTCGAGGCACACTCGCAACCTTCTAACTCTGTCTAGTCGCCGGCTTTCCGCGAAGATACCACATCGCGGTCGATAGAAATGAATTTTACGGTTCACCGTGCCTCGCATCTGCTTGCCGCCGGTTGCTGATGCAGAAATTATTCTCTCTTCTGCTGTTCCTTGCCTCCCTGACTTACAGCCTGTGTAATTTCCACTCTGTCACGTCCACGAGTACTTGGAAAATTGAAGAATGAAAAATGGAGATTGTCACCGGGCTCCTTTACGCCGCCTGCAATTTCGTGTTATCTTCTTTCCCTCTTTCGCGTATCATTCCTTTGCGGTGAATTTGCCAAAATGAATTCCCTCCCTTGTTTCCCTTCTTGGTCTTGGTCTCTTTATATTTTCATTAAGACGGTAGCACTTGTTTCTTCACGGCCATCTTTACATTAGTATCTGTCTCAAACTAGCACCTTCCAAAATTCGACTTCATTAAACATCGCTTCATTTTACTGTATTTTCGAGGACATTTCGATGTCGGTCCTCCATGATTTATCAGTCTAACCGGATCCGATATATTTCTCATAATTCATCAAAAGACTTGTAGAATGTAATAATTAGTGAAGAGTCCAGGCAAATAGCAAATGTACCTTTAACATACATTCAGTTTGAATTTTGTCTATTTCCGAACTTTCCGAACAACGCACGAATGTACGTAGTAATGAAGAACATTTAGATGCAAAAGTTGGTACTCGGCGATCAGTCGTGTGCAATTTTCACGCGAGGAGTATTCTAACCGGCAAACTAATTTCATACACTCGAAGTTTCCTAGTCGATACCATGTGCAGTACGTGTCCGCAAAATGGTCGTTCTTTGGTCCCGACACAGTAATATTTACCTTCCGCGAGAAGGTCCAGTTGTACGATGTAATATCGTCGAGGAAACTATTTTAATAACAGGGTGTTTCTCTCTGGAAACTACAGAAATACTGTTCTTTTCTATCGTAGTCGGCTTTATGGATATTTTCGAGAAACTTATCGATAGAAAGCAATTTTGATCTATTGTTCTCTTGAGAGGCGGAAAGCAAATTGAAATACACGAAACTTCGAATCGAATCCTTCGATATCGTTGTTTGCGTTCGTTTTATTGCCTACAGACGCGAAATCTATGAAGATCTTTCTGCATCTCGAATATCGTGCACCCTTGAACTCCCCAATAAATACAACTTCGATATAGCGTACTCCGATTCTTCTCTGTTCAAATTCATTCGGATTTCAGCTCGGAAATAAACCGTAATATATTAAATTTCTTCTTCTGAACTCTGCCGGTTAATTTTAACACAATCATGGCCGATGATCACGTCTTCGATTTATAAAGACATCGGCATCCTTTTTGATTATCCTCTTTTCGAACGATATTTTTACCGAAGGAAAAGGAGTCTCAGGGTGAAACTGACGCTATCTCGTTGGCTATAATTACTCGATAGAAAACGATCATCCTTTACGGACGATTTGACATTAATGCTTTCGACGAGCAACTCCATTAGAGGAGACACGATGCTGTTTTAAGTTTAATCCTTGTCATCGATAACGCTCGTCGATAATGAACTTCATGCTTCTTAGAAACAAACGTGTTGTTTTTTATTCACTGTTTAATTTAACACCTTTACTGTCACGGTGAAAATAGCCAGTAATTATTAAGAATAGCATTATGTTTAAGGTTTATCTACACTTCTTTTAATAATTACTTCATTAATCATCATTTCGTCAAGTTGATGTATTTTCATTGACCTATTTAGAAGATAGCTACTTTCGCTTATATCAAATCCCTTTTCTGCATTCTCCAAAAGTGACCTATCTTCGGATCCACAGCCTGAAATGTTTCCACTCAAGAATATATGAAGTACATTAACTCCTGCTCTGCATTATTGTGTGACACTCGTGACGCACGTTACAGTGCATACGTGACATGTCAGTCTGGTATTTAGGTCCCAATTGAATTTTAGGTTCAAATTATCTTCACAATTTAACTTTACACATCTTCACATTGTAAACTGCTAGTTATAAAAGTATAAAAAATATAAAACTTATTTTTGCGTGCCCTGAAAATTGTAGGTCAAAGGGTTAAGAAATATTAACATTAATGTGCTTCGATATTTTGACCCATGCAAATTTATGTCTCACGGTAAATATTCGGCACAAATACGATGTAATAAAGCGGACTTTGAAAGAAGAAAAACACAGCAAGAACCGTCGCAAGAAAAGATACAGATTCACGAGCAACAAGGTTATGGCAAGAAGTGTTTCTGGTACAAAAGGGTTAACTCCTGTTTACTCGCGTGGTATCGCGTTCGATATTTTCTTACCGGCATGTAATTTATCTTGCCGTTGCTGCGGGAAAGGCGGCGATTCATTGACATGCAAAGCGGCAACTCCATCTGCTTTCTTTATTTTAGACCGACCTAGAGTTACGCGAGTTATTTCAAACCGGTTACTGCATAACGTGTGGTCGCGCTTCTTGTGTCGCATTCTTCGATTCTTTTGCACTCGTAACCTTCCGTACGTTCAGGCTGCTGCAATCGACTGCCTCGATTTGATTGATGATCGATCTTCTATCTGCGAATCGAACAGCTTGCAACTTTTCGTGAACTACTTCGCAAAAGGAGAAGTCGGAAAAGAGATTATCTCGACGACAGCGGAGAAATTGAGTTATGCGAACTTGTGTTATTGAAATTTTGTACGTGTAAAGCGCACACAAATTCTTGTTTTACTGGCTTGTATACTTCCTCATCCATCAATTTTCAAATCCACAGAAGTCTCTAAAAATCAACTGCTAGACTTCTCCCTTCGTAGCCATATTTTTTCCAGAGTAATCAGATTTGCTATTGAGTCTAACCCTGTCTTACTAACATAGTTTAACCCTGTGTGTGGTTTACATATTCCTTTCCAAATTACGTTAAAAGTGTACGTTCCGGTTTCGTTATCACGAAAGATCCACGGAATTCGAGGTTGACGAGGTTGTCATTCAAAGAATTTCCCTGTGGTTGTCCTTGCGGCGAGGCTTTAGCGACGAGAGAAAAGCAGGGCATGTCGGTAAAGCATGGCATTTAGAGAAGATCGTCGATGCTTCGTCTCGTTCTCGAGTGAAACCTTGCTACGGTCTGCCAGGGAAATGTGGATAAATTAAAAGACAAAAGCGTGTCAATGAAACGAGCTCCGTCTTTTTAATTGTGCTCCACAAAGGATTATTCTTTGAAAGTCCCTGTGACGAAAATGCTCGGTGATTATTCTTTTGACGTGCTTTTAACATTTGTTTGCTTTGACGTCGGTTAATTAATTAGAGGGAAGATAAATACCGATGATTGATAGGTAATATAATGTGGTCCAATTAGAGTTCTATATTGAACCTCAAATGTCTTATGAACTTTTGTACCAGATTGGGTCTTATAAAGAAACAAGTTCCAATTTTACATCCCCGAAATTCAGTGAAGAGTTTCAACGAATTTATAAAGTTACAAATTACATCCATAGGTATTATACTCTCATTTTTTAATTTCACCTCGAGTACCCCTCGCAAACTCCGGCGTTTAATCGTGTATTTAATAAACTCGTCGTTGGAAATTGAATTTCTTCGTAACGACCACTCCCGAACAAGGTAGGAGGGAAATTTTAATCCCTTTATCGCCACGATGTTACGAGTGGTCTCGTAATCCTGATACAAAGTCTGGCCAATGTAATCCGTAGGGAAAAATGCTGTAGGGTAAACTTCAGCAAGAAATAAATGTGCTTTTAACATCCGATAAGGTATCGTTCATTCGATCAGTTCATAATCGTGAGTGGTATTCGCGTAACGTTCTGAATTAACTTAATGGAAGAAATTAATTCGAGCACTTTTTCGCGATTATTAACGAAGTAGCTTGTTCGACGTTTCGATAAACTTTCGCCGAACAAAGTGGACAGTTCTCTGGAGGCTCAGTCGATAGCGCTTCTTTCAGACAGACGGTCAAAGCAGGAATTAAATTATCATCTTCGAATCGCGAACTATCCGAAACTTTTGCAGAACACGTTTCTCACGGATGATTCAGTTTTCGTGCATTGTAGACGTTCGCTAATTGGGACTTTTGTTTGAAACGAGTTCGGTCTCTTAAATTCACTGAATGCGTAAATTTGATAAGTTTGGTCATTCGAGAATCGAGGACATGGAAAATTTAGAAATGAAACATTTGCTCTGTTTACAATAATTTATTATTCGACGACAATTGTCGATCAGTCTGTTCGAGATAAAACACATCGTAAAACTCGCAATAAAAAGTGTCGTAAAAATAATTGATGATAAACCACATCAAGAATAATGTCTGTTCCATAAAAATAAATCATGTCAAACATTGTTGTGCCAGTTTACGAACAATTTTGTCTCGCAAATTTGTAAGATGTTAGAGAGAATAATTTAATAGCGATGAAAGACAACAAGAGATAAGAAGACTGATGTCTGTATACCTGGTACGGATGTTGCCAAGAAGCGTTCAGCGATCCCTGTTGTATTTAAACAGGTGCCAACTCTCACCAATTTTCTTTGCCAATAAAGTATACAAAAAACAAAATAACATTTTGCTATCCTCGTGCCAATAATGGGACTGTAACATAGTCCTTACACCGAGTCATATTTCAATTTTAGATGGTCATTATTTGCATCTTCTTTATGTTGTAACTATTACTAATATTATAGGGTATAAGTTTGTGAACTTTCAATCTTTGAAGGTATATTATAATTAGAAGTATATTAAAACCGAAGGAGTATTAAAATTGATGGTATATTGAAACTGTAGGTGTATTCAAATTATCGGTGTACTGAAATCAAAGGTGTATCGAAACTGCAGGTGTATTTTAATTGAAGGTACATTGAAACTGAAGGTGTATAGAAATCACCTCGAAATAATTTTCCTAATACTAGAAAATTACTGTTAAGTGATGCTAGTAGTCTGCTTATTTTCCTTGCACAAGTTGTCAAAGGCGTGATTCATCCAAGAAAATTTCACAACAACGTCCCACGAAGGATGAAACACTTTTCCTTTCTTTCGGAGTTTCATCGCGGCAGGCTTGCATCTGTTAACCCGGCAAAGTAGGATGAATTTACACGGTAATAAGGAAAGCAATCTTTTCATTACTTCTTCCGTTGTTCCCATCCCCCTTAGCTGCCATTAATTTCCTGCCATTATCGCGGCGAATAACGTCTTATCCACTCGGTTAGCCAACGATCCGACCGGCGTATCGTAAGCTACGTTATCGTTCGATCTCGCGATAACCGCTGTTAGTTTGCCTCGAAGTTAATCGCCAGATCCTTCCGTTGATATGCCACGCATATTGTAGCGTAACAAAGTCAATTATACGCCCGTTATTTCGTTCTGTATTCCCGCGGTGAATGGTCATGTTTTGTACTTATTCCGCATTTACCAGCAACTTTCTTGCCGATCGCAAGTTTTATGATCCGATCTAATCCGTTCAAAGATTTTAATACCTTTTGCAATTAGTTTCTATATTCTTTGGCTGAATTAGGTCTTTAGAAGTAAGCTGAAAATTTATGTTGTTAGATAGTTTAATCGGAGTGTTTTAGTTTATTGGATGTGAAAGATATACAATTTAAATACATGCACTTGTACCTTCGTGCAAGGAAATATTTGACAGAACAGATAAAATTATATAATGTATTAAATAATCAATAATAGATTACTAAATAGTTGTGATATATACAGGGATATTAACAACATATATAAGAAAGTAAGAAAATTATTTTAGTTCGAAATGGACACAACGTGTAACTGTCGTTGGCGCTGCTTCACGTAAAGCGCGCTTCGTCGCGTAGTTGGAAAAGATGGGTGATCGCGCTTCGCCCTTTCGTTCTCCGCGCGTGTGTGTACTTTCTTCCATCTCTTTGTATTTGTTGCTTGTATTTGTATCTTTCTTTCTCTTGAAATTGCTTTACTTATATTGTCCTTTGCTCACTGCACTGCTTGTTCTTGTATAAAATGGAGCGAGATTAAACTGCAAAGGTAGAACAAACTTATGGCGTTCTCCACGATGGCGTATTTGTGTACATGAGTATGTCATCACTATGGACGTCCAACAACTTTTTTAACGTTCCATATTTTATTTCCTTCAATTCCATTCTTTTGCACTTTATTAACTCATGACAAATTATAGTTACGATTAAAAATTTTTAACAATACTTACGTACGAAATATTTTACGACGTACAATAAACGTATAGTTTTTATCCATTCTCTAGCGGATATCACTAATACATGTTAGAAAGGTAAAAAATTTAATAACGACCTTGATTGTGACCTTCAATAAACACATAGTCGATAATGTTAAAATATAAATATGCACAACTATAATAGTTTTACTACACATAAATATGTCTATGTATTCTCATTAAAGAAATCTAGTAAATGATAGTTGAAATTAGCCATGTTACATTAGTACATTTAAATAGATTACGAAGAAGTAGATATTTAAGTCCTCAATAATATAGACAAGTCTCTTATAAATAACCGATGACAGAACAATAAAGTTCGTGTGTCACCCATGTGCAAATACTTATTGCAAATGGGAATGCAGCCAGGCAACATTGCATACCAGTCACAAAGTTATGATCCTCGAAGAAATTCCAATGTGTCAGCCCAGTAAACAAGGAGGAAAGGAAGCCTCGGATGCAGTTTGCGGAAAGTAATGTTTTTCCCCGTCGCAAGTTTCTCGTCCCGAGTCGCGGTAGCAGGCGGATCGCATTTAGGAAATCGCGAAAGCAACGCGTAAAAGCAACACCAACACCACACGATGTCGCTCCGTCTTAATTAGACGTCTCTCTCCGCTGTTTAATTGTCCCGTAATTCGGCCTGTCGAGGACACTCGTTCCTTACAACGATTAATAACATCGTTAAGTGGGCGTTTGTTCCTGGAATCGCTCGCAACATGCCGAATAATTATAGATTCGCCACAGAGGTCTTCGCAACAATTCGAACGCACATTACGAAAGTATCGTTGCAGAAACGAGCGTCTGCTTAGGCGTAGTCGATTCTTTTCAGCTTGAGGATTGACCTTAATTCATCGCGATCGATGGATCGGCTCATAGGACAGTTTATACCTGGCTTAACGTTCTCATCGAGAAACTCCCACGGACCGATAAACGGAAGTGTAATACTTTGACCATTGAACTGAAGCGTAACGCAGCCTTTCCGTTACACGTTTCTGTGTACTTTATTCGCCGGGAAAGACGGATATATGCGGCGTATCTGATCGAGTGTTTAACAAACTTCTCGCTCGTCCTTTCTGCGCTTAAGTGTCTCTAAACCATCGTAAAAATATTACGTAATTTCTTAAAATTTTTTTATCAAAACTGTCAGAGGATAAACCGTTTTTGAAAAGATAAAATAGTGCACTTCATCTTCAGCATTTTAATGACTCAGTCTGTCCATGGAAATTATACGCATGCGTTTAATTATAATTATAAAATCGATCACGAACTATTTATTGATCGCAACCCATGATCAGTAAACAGGTTTGAAAATAACTTCATCATCTACGAGGTTTTTGCTGATTCCGAAGGACGTACTGTGAACACCCTGTATTAGGTGGGAGTATTTAAAACAGTTGTCCGTTGCGTTGGCGAGGGGACACGCTGGAGAAGACTCCACTGGATTTGTGCCAATAAATGCATTTCTTGGCCGTAGTTTCCGCTACTTTTCGTCGCGAACGCACGTTTGGCTCGAGCGGCAATCGAGCGTAAAGGATGAGAACACCGGTTAGCAAACCGTACAACGTAATACTCGTTTCCGTTCTATTTTCAGCAAGCTTCCGAATTCAATTAAAATTTCACCGTGTATCTTTTCATCGTGCGTAGGCAGGAACGTGGAACGGTACTCGCGAGCGAGCAGCAGTCTGCTTCGGCTCTCTTTGTTTCCTAACGAGTAGGTATATACGCGATCTGGGGCGAACGTCGGCGAAAAAAGTTCGCTGCTCCCTTCGAGAATGGGCTCGAGAGTGTTTCTCATATTTCAGTCGTTCGTTGTGACAGCGGCTAGACGGGGCTGAAACATCGGTAGATTCGCGAGTCGGTTTAAATTAGAGAGTCTAGACGCCACGGAAATACCACGTGGTTCGCGTCACACGCACTCGCCATGCTGTCGCTTCCGATTCGAATATTCGCGCCGCGTCGATCATCGACGTCCCATCGAATTCTCTCGAGTTCGAAACAGTTTTACGGAGTGTTTGACCGATAATGCGATTTTACTGTTTCGCGTCGGAGAATTAAAATTCTGCCAACTACTTTCCTCTGCTTTACCTTGAAAATTGGACGTCGTTTCGCTAATTGTCCGCCGGAACTTTTAATTAATCTTGCGCATCGGAATCCGTTAACTACCCAGCACGGTAAATGGGTCTATTAATTGAATCCGTGGCCCTTTTACCGCCTCGAAAATGCCCGAACTCGATTTCGGCCGAAAATTCCGTTCCGACCGAAACGGCGTAATCGAAACGTAAATTGCTTACAAACAATTTTACGCGAAGATATTGGCTTTCGAGATAGAACGAGCCGGTCGAGAGCGTTTAAATGCAACCACTTAATAAGCGTGCACACAAGCACGAGAAAAACCCACAGAGCGTAGGATTACAAAGCACACAATGAGCTATCGTTCTTGAAAGATTTCTGCTGTGTCGCGTGTTCGCGTGACTGTGGTCTACAATTATCATTATACGCGTTCAAAGTCGATCACGAGTGTGACTCGTGGTTGACATTTTTGGAGTATAATGCGCGACGCGAACCGCATTCCATCGCAATCTATAATTTTCTGCGATTAAAGACGCGAAACGGCTACATGTGAAACGCGTAACTCTGATAAGCTTCGAGAATGTTATTGTACGACACGTTTGTTCATTCCCGCGTTCCTATGTGCAATTTCCATTTTTGCAGTTATATGGATAGTAGGTCGATGAAGTTTTCAATTAGCATATTAAACTTTGATTAATCGTTATGGCGGATTGACTGCGACCTACTTACCAACAATAGAATTTTCATGTTATTGCGGCAACGTATCTTCGTTTCGAATTTTTGCAGATATTTTGTTGATAAATGAAGACATTTGTATTGTTAGACGTAATGTACAAAAGTGTATAGAAATATAAAAATGCAGCATGCAGGAACATAATGATTACTCCTGTATGTAGTGCTTGTATGGTACAAATCTAACGGAAATTGTTAACAATAAATAGTGGAGTACATAAGATTATTAACCTTTTACAAACATAGTTAAAAAAGAACAGAATTTACGATAACAGATTTATCAAAATACAAACAATGATAATAGGTGTCCCATAAAATTCCATTAGACATATCAGATACATGAAAATTTCCTTTCTTAATCACACAAAAGAGTTCGATAATATAAAATTAGATCATACAGCATCGTTCATTCGCCGACTCCGAAAAGAAAAGGAGGGGCGGTGACGACACGAATTAAGCAATTTGACGTTACGGTGGTGCGACGGTAGCCCGGAAGTTAACGAAATACAGAGAGAATATTTATTTGCAGGCGGCGTCAGAGTCTCGTGTAAAATTCATTAATGAAAAATGACGGGTCGTAAGTTCAGTTTTCCCCCGGTCGTTTCGGAGCGTGGCGCGGCATGGCATCGCGTCTCGTGTCGGGTGGTGTTGTTCGGCGTCGCGTGGCGTCGCTGTGGTCGCATGGCCGCCGTCAGTGTTCGCGAGCCTCGCTCGGTGCGTGTTTCGTGGCGCGGTGATCGTCGTGGTTGTTGTTCGTTTCGTCTCGGCTCCGTTTTGTTTTTACACGTTACATCGGTACAGTGGTAATTAAATTCCGTCGCGAATCCGTCCGTCGCGTTTGCCGCGCAATCGGTAGCGCGCATCGTGTGCTGTACACGCTAGTATCGCTCGTCTACGAGCGTACATTCAACGCGGAGACGTCGTCGCCGTTTGTCTGTCGTGTGCGCGAACACCGATGAGCGTGTGTGTCAATTTTCGTGTGCGTGCTCTCGCGTCGACGTCGGCGTCGTCGTCGTCGTCGTTGCCGTTTTCTTCTTCTTCGTTTGTCGTGCTAAGTTCGGAGTTCGTGGCACGGTGCATCGCCACGGTTGTGCCTGTTCTGTCTCGCTTCAACGTATCTCCGCCGTGCGTACCAGCGTACTATGTGCTTCTGTGTTTATAATCGTTGCGTCCTTTCTCTCTCCGTCTCGCTCTCCTCTCACCTGCAGTTACAAGGCACACACAGGTGTCCCGTGAAAAGGAGTGGCGACGCCTGCCGTGAATCGTCACCGCTGTGATATTAAACGTCGAGGAGTACTCGAGGTTTTCCTTTACGAATCCTGCCGAAAAGCAGCCATCCACACTGCCCTCGAAGGAATCGAGTACGTCGTCTCTGTACGGTGTGTTCCTTTTAGCGCCCACGAAATGCCTCCTCACCGGCCACCATGCTTGAGCCGTGACGTTACGCGTCGTTTCACCGATAGATGAAACACGAATGCTTTCCGAATGCGCTGTAAACTTGTCAGTGTGAGGGATCGTTGTTTGGCAGTCGGCTGCGTGCCCGGATGTTTGAGGTTACTCGTAGCCGGCTCGCGCACGGAACGTATCGTTCGGGTTGCTTGCGTTTTACGTAACCCTAATACACCGTCGTTTCGTCTACGATCATCGTTTATATTTTTTCCTTTGCTCGGCGAGAGCGATCTCGACCTTCGCTGCGTCTCGCCGCATTTTGAAGTGCGGAGGTTAGGTTAGGTTCGCTCCGCTTCGTGCGGCGTCGTTTCGTCGCGTACGCGGTATATTTCCGTTAACGGGTATTTTGCGCGTTGTGAAAGGTGTCATCGCTCTTTTTCACTGACGCAGTTATCGTGATTTGAATAACGGATCGGAATGTCGCGTTGGAGTATTGTGCTCGTTAGGGTGCGTTCAGAATGAGCGAACGATTCATCCCCTCTTTCACAACATTCGAGCTTGAGTTATTCGATACACGATTTTAACGAATACTCCGATAATTATAGTATCGATTCGGCACGACGCGTTTCGAACCACACGGTGTAACTCGCAGTGGTTCGACTCGGTGTAATTCAATTCTAGTTCAATGTCACTCGCTTTGACGTGTTTCAATTCGACGCGATTCAATTCCCCTATGACTAAACTCGACGCGATTCAATTCCAAACGATTCGGCTTGGCGTGTTTCGATTCAATTCCACGCAATTCGATTTGACGTGGTTCAGTTACAGAGATTTGTTATAAGTCTGGAAATAAAATTGGAACATCGAGAGAAGTCGCATGTTCTTGTTACGAATTTTGAAATGGAATAATTATCTGCGAAATAATTATCTTTTTGCGTAGGACAACAAGCTGTAATTGCTTAAAAATTATTTCGATTTAACGTCAAAATTATTGTAGCTACCATATATGAAAAGAGTAGCTCCGAGTTGTAAAAAGTTGTCGTATAAGTTTGTTCAAAACAGTTTATTTATGAACGTATCTAAAATCTTTATAAGCGCGTTGTTTATGAACCTCATAAAATCGACAAAGATTCGCTGACATCGAGCTGTTTGTTACGAGCAAACAGTTTTCTCGATAATCGTCCGAAGTTTACGACAAAGAAGCAAGACCTCACGCTGTACGTTCTAAACGCGCCCTTACATGTCCGATTAAGTAGAGCTCTCAATTAGAGGGAGAGAGGAGGTCGGTGGACCGTGATGAGACATTTCGTGGGACGGGGACGTAATCGTTGGTGGCTTGTCCCGAACGACACAATGCGCGCCATTCATGACAACCGACCAATGCCATTGGCAGAGTTAACTTTACTCCGTTCCTATTGCGCAGGACGATTCGTCGAGCGTCGACCGACTACGCTCTCGTGGATTGTCACGAGAAAAACGCGCGGAAGGGTCACGCTCATTTCCGTCGTAAATAAAGACCGTATGGACCAGCGATCAGGAAATCGGCCGACGACGTAGTGCCATAAGCGCCGAAAGAAATAACTGCGTAGAACTGTCCGTTCCCGGCGAGGTCCACGGGAAATTGCCAAAGCTATAACGACAATCCTGCCATCTTGTACCTTTTGTACCTAGGAATACGAAGCTATAATCAGAGGCTCCTGAGGACGAACGTCCACGGTAGCCGCTGTCGGAAGCGCACACAGATCAATTTCCTCGTGGCGATCGTGAACGCACTAAACGCCGAGCCGTGGAGCTGCCTCGAAGCAACAAGCGACGCGAGCCGACCTCTCGACCGGGCACTCGTCACCAGAATGTTCCAGCTGGCCAGCAACAACCGGTAGCTTCTTTGCCGGGTCTGGTCGCGATCCTCAGCCCCTGGAGGAGGAAGAAACGCGGCCGTTTCAAGGATCGCCCGTCGACGATGTCGATACGCGTCAGCGGAGTCTATTTGGTGCCCAATCCGGCTCCCAACGAGCCGGCCAACGAGAAGAACAGCAATCTATCGGCGGAGAACAATCTCCATCAGCAACACCATCATCATCACGCCACGAAGACCGTGACGATCGTGGCTGGACCTCAGAGAAGCAACAGTCTGGATTACCTGAACTTCGAGGAGAAACGACAGATCATCGCGTCCTCGTTGTCGCTGAGCGACTTCTTCGCGCATGGCCCGGCTGCGGCTGCGGCCGCCGCCAAGGAAGTTGCGGCTAACACCGTCATCGGTGAGTTTTTATGGACTTTATACGTTTTCGAGGTTGCCGCTTTCAGAGTCCGAAGGAGATATCTAATGACCCAGATTAGGGGCTTCGTGGGAATTACTTGGCGATAAGCTAAGCTTATGGACCAGTGAAAACCTTCGAGAGTGTTCTATTCTTGACGCGTTCAAACGCTGACCTTATTCAGTTGGAATCGTAGGTGCTTAGGTTTGCAATGTTAGTTTCTTCAGGTGCATTCGAATAATTGTATTCTGTTTGCGAAAGGACAAGCTCTCACTAGTTTCAGCTTTAACCCAATTCTACGTCTCTCTTAGTCCAGGTTTTCTGAAGTTTCTCTGTATTTCCTTGAAATCTACGTCTCTCCAATAGTATTGTCCCATGTCTACGTTATCTCTGTGATCTAAAACCGAAAGTAAATGCTAGGTTTCTAACCTTAATCTTAGAAAGCCTACTTCTACGCCTGAAGTGTAAGCTTTCCTTACTTGAAATGAAGTGAACCGAAGTTTCACGCCATTACTCAAAGCTAATATTTTCTCTGGATTCTCCAGAAACGAAAGAATCACCTTCTCATCGAAGTCATATGTGGCTGACAGACTTGTAGCACAGGCATTGTTCTCTGTAAAATGAAGGACCAAATAATATTTTTAGCGTTGGAAGCATTGTTGTATACCGGTATTATCTCGTACGATAAAGAAGATTGATAAGGGAATAACAAAGGTTTTGCAACAGTTTCGTAAATTTACGTCGACCACGCGTTTTCATTCAACCACTCGGGCGAGTACTCGAAACCTACAAATTCTTGGACCCGGCTTTCCTCAACACTGGATATTTTGGGCCACGGGTATACCCTGCCAGAAATACTTGTACGAGATCCAAGATAGGTGTTTGCAAACCACGTGCATTGTTATCAACCCGCCCGATCGGTTATTGACCGAATATCCATCTTTTCAAGACCTCTGATCAGCTCGTACACAAAAGGGAACAATGGCTGACGCATTAGATTCTTCTTACGAGGGGAATGTACGACCTTCCGCACACTCATTTCGTCCGACCCTTGCGCTATTATCGGTGATTCTGTAATATATTACGCAAAAGGAACCGTGAAATGAATGTTACATAAAAAAGCCGGAAGGTGTCTAACATTTCATCAAGAATATGTACCAATAATTCGGGATATTTATACGAAATCTGTCTTTTGACTGTGTCCTGCGTACTCGACCACCAGTACGATAATTGATACCGATTGGTATCGTGGCTCCATTGAACGTTTTTGCGGAGACGTAGCTGCGATCACCGTTGGAAAAGATGACTTACGAAGCAAGAAGGCAGCGCGAAAGAGCGAGATTCCCGGCTGTTGGCGGGAAAGGGAAGAAAAGAGAATCAAGCTGGTTCGATCGCGAGTCAAGGAACTCGAAGAGTGGCGAGTTCCACGGCTTGTAAACAAACCCCTCGCTTCGTCCAACTACTACCTACACGTGCTTTTTTCCGTCATCGTTTTTCTCTCTGTTCCACGTCTCTTCCGTATACTATACTTCCTCCGGTTGTGGCGCTATCTTGTCGGGTCGTCGGTCGTTGCACGGGCTAGGGACAAAGGGAGGCGGGGACAGCAAGAGAAAAACAGCTACGAAGAAGGGAACGAGTTCTTACTCCCTTCCTCCCTTTTTAACGGGAACGCTCGCGCGAAGGGAGCTTTGTTATCACGCTCCCACGAAAAGTCTGTGCCATTGTCGCGGCTGGCTTTTTGTTTTTCACCAACGCCCGCGGCCTCTGATAGATCGTTAGACCTCGTTGTCACTGATCGTTATTCGCGAGGTTCATTTTCTGGATAACATTCGTATTCTCTCGTAAGCGATGCTAAACTACCTGCTTATTTAATCTAAGCAGGTTTAACTCTAAACCGGTCGTTTCACCGGTTATCTGTAATTTGTTGTGCTCCATTTTTGTGGCAATGAATTACCATTCCTTTATTTTCGTATCATATTTCTAGTTTCGACGTATTTATGCGGTTAGTAACTCCTCTGTAGGTTATTACGTGCATGCTAGATTAACTTATCTTTGCGACATATATCTTCATTTTGTAATTAGAAGATTGCTGCTGTAATAACTTCGATGAATCATTCAGTTATTTACCGTGCACAGTTCGTATTTTTTCACTTGCGATAAAAGGACTTATTAGTTTATAAATTGACCTAATATATTTCGTTCATAATTGATAAAATTGCCAAAACTGCCTCTTAAAATCTGCTGCCAAAAACCTCGGTTCATGTAGTTCAAATCGTTCATGTAAGTAAGGTTCAAGGATTGTAAGGAACCCACTTTAAATTAGGTCCACATTCCAGCTCGGGTGATCTGTTCAATAAAATGATTCGGCAATTCAGCATCAGATCACCATTCACTGTCCGAAGCCCTGCATCGCAGTTGGACTAAAATAACTCGAGATGATATTGGATGATACAGGGTTAAGGACGTAATCAAAATGAATTGATAGATGCACCGTATTAGCTCTCCATTGTCTCGTATAAATATCTCCACATCAACAAAGTTCTTTCATATTCAACATTGTCATCAAATTACATGAATTTGAAATCCGAACTGATTCAAACAGATTTTCAAGCAAAAATCTTTTGATGACCTTAAAGCAACTCTGGACACCGTCACTATTAATTATTTCCATACTCTTACAAAAAGAAAACAAGAAATACATCGATTCCGGAAATATAGCGAACAGCCATATAACGAAACGAGTAAACCGTGACACACCCTTCTGCGGTTGATAACCGAAATATCAATGAACGAGGACTACGGTTGATCGTTGGCTATCGATTATCCGGCCTAATAAACGCGCAAATACATTCTCGATACCCGAGAACGGTACCGGTTTTCGATGCTGGAAATCGCGTGTACATCATTCCGACCAATGGACACTGATCTTTCAATTAAGGCATTATGCAGACTGCATTGTGGTTCTCCGATAAATTTCCGGAATTAATGACGTAGGTATGCTTAACTCTCTGTGGATCGATCGTTGAGGGGCCTCGAAATTGATGAGCAAGGTTTTGTGCGAAATTATGTTGGGAGTTGGGAATTTTTTGGTTGGGGGTTTGGAAGAACTGGTGACTGATGATTGGTTTGGGGAGTTGAAGATTTGAGAATTTGGGGAATTGGAAATTTGGAAAATTTGAGAATTTGGATAATTTAGAAATTTGGGAAGCTGAGAATTTGGGCAATTGGAAATTTGGGAAGCTGAGAATTTGGGGACTTGAGAATTTGGGGAATTGGAAGTTTGGAAAATTTGAGAATTTGGGGAATTTAGAAATTTGGGAATCTGAGAATTTGGGGACTTCAGAATTTGGGAAATTGGAAATTTGGGAAATTTGAGAATTTGGATAATTTAGAAATTTGGGAAGCTGAGAATTTGGGGAATTGGAAATTTGGAAATCTTTGAATTTGGGGACTTGAGAATTTGGGGAATTGGAAATTTGGAAAATTTGAGAATTTGGGGAATTTAGAAATTTGAGAAGCTGAGAATTTGGGGAATTGGGAATTTGGGAAGCTGAGAATTTGGGGACTTGAGAATTTGGGTAATTGGAAATTTGGACAATCTTAGGATCTGAAATCATGAACCTAGTCAATATCAAAACTAAAGATACCAAAAGTCTCGTTAAAATCCGTTCTCCAGAAATTTATCTATCCACAATGCACGTGTAGTAAACTAGCTAGATTTACGCGTCCCTGCAACAACGCACCGCAAAACACGTAGATATACGTGCCTCGAGCATACTTTCCAAGTGACACGTGTTGCATGACCAAATGGTACATGAAAAGTATGTATGCACGAGCAGCAACGGAAGGCAGATAACAAGATTTCTCATCGATATTCCTTTGGGCTTAGAAAGCTGAGCATAATAACACATAGAATTGCGCGCTTGGATCTGGCTTCGTTCAGGAGCACATCGTTTTTAGAAACTTCCGCACAATTAAGATTCTGATGACGCTGTTAAGATTCAGGTCACCCCCGGAGAAGTAGACTGAGGTGTTCATGAACCGTTCAGAGTTTGCAGGACAACCTAAACATCTACGATACAGAGTCTACAGGAAACTTGTGATGTCGAAGTTTTGGTAGCTAATAAACTTCAGGGAGCTTGTTGGAAATTTTCTGGATTTTTAGGGTAAATGAAAAGGAAGGTAAATTGAAATGAAAGTATAGTGATATGATGTTTTGAAGTGGAAGGGATTTGTTCGGAGGTCATGGTGGTGAAGTTTGAATCTGCAGTTTCAAATTTTCAGAGTTCTACGCTTTCAAATTTCCACTTTGCTAAATCCTTGCACTCGCAAATTCCTACGCTTCCAAATCTCCACTTTGCCAAATCCCTACACCCCTAAATCTCCACTTTGCCAAATCCCAACACCCCCAAATCTCCACATTCCCAAACCCTCAAATTGCCAAATTCGTACACTCCCAAATTCCTACACCTCCAAATCCCCACCTTGCCAAATCCCCACATCTCTAAATTCCAGCACCTCCAAATTCCCACTCTCCAAATTGCTACACTTCCAACGTCATGGTTGGGGAGTGTAGGTATTCCACAAAATGGAGATTTGGAAGTGTTGGAATTTGGGGGTGTAGAGATTTGGCAATGTGAGGATTTGGAAACGTGGAGATTTAGGGGTGTAGGGATTTGGCAAAATGAGAATTTGGAAATATGGAGATTTGGACGTGTAGAAGTTTGGGAGTGAAGGGATTTGGCAATGTGAAGATTTGGCAATGTAGAGATTTACAAGTGTAGGAATTTGGGGATGTGGAGATTTGGATGTGTAGGGATTTGATGTGTGGGGATTTGGATGTGTGGGAATTTGGATGCGTAGGGATTTAAGGATGTGGAGATTTGGATGTGTGGGGATTTGGATGCGTGGGAATTTGGATGCGTAGGGATTTAAGGATGTGGAGATTTGGATGTGTGGGGATTTGGATGCGTGGAAATTTGGATGCGTAGGGATTTAGGGATGTGGAGATTTGGATGTGTGGGGATTTGGATGCGTGGGAATTTGGATGCGTAGGGATTTAGGGATGTGGAGATTTGGATGTGTGGGGATTTGGATGCGTGGGAATTTAGGGATGTGGAGATTTGGATGTGTGGGGATTTGGATGCGTGGGAATTTGGATGCGTAGGGATTTAAGGATGTGGAGATTTGGATGTGTGGGGATTTGGATGCGTGGGAATTTGGATGCGTAGGGATTTAGGGATGTGGAGATTTGGATGTGTGGGGATTTGGATGCGTGGGAATTTGGATGCGTAGGGATTTAGGGATGTGGAGATTTGGATGTGTGGGGATGTGGATGCGTAGGGATTTGGATGTGTAGAAATTTGGAGATGTAGGGATTTGGCTATGTGGGGATTTCAAAGTGTAGCAATTTTTGGACCTGACCTCTTTCACCCTCTCACTAAATAATAGTTTCTAGACCCACGAAATTATTTTTCCCGAAAATGTGTTCCCAATAAAACCTTCAATAAAACTTGAGAATTTCGATCTTGAAGATCGTATTTTGTTGGAGACTTAAATAACCTAAAAAGCGAAATAATATTTGTAGAAGTTCTGTGTGAAGTATACTCACATCTTTTCTTCTTTTTCCACGAGGAAACCTAGTTTGTAAGACGGAACGCAGTATGCCGCGCCTTTACCGCGTTGCCGTTTAATCATTTACCTCGTTGCAGGCGATGATCAATCATTCTCCGATACACGATTCGTTATTAACGCTTAACGACTACGGGAATTGTAAAACGGAAGTGCGCGGAATATCGGCTACCTGCGTAGTTCCACGATTCGTGTCGTTGAAATGCTGTTACACTTTCATGCCACGTGGTTCTAATTTTATTGACATTTTATCTTTTCACTGGTATTTATATCTGACATTCTATAATTTTATCCTGGTATTTATATTTGACATTTTATAATTTTACCCTGTTATTTATAATTTTATCCTGGTATTTATATTTGAGAACTTCTAATTTTATTCTGGTTATGTTTGGAATTTTCTGAGTTTACCTTTATATTTGTTTTTGATGTTTTGTTGTTTTATTCTGATACTTATGTTTGGTATTTTCAAGTTTTATCTTGATATTTGTTTTTGATGTTTTGTTATTTTACTTTGATACTTGTATTTCATGTTTTGTTATTTTATCTTGATATTTCTATGAAATACTTCGCAATTTTATCATGCATGATGAGAAAATATAGTAGCTAAAATTCAAGACTGTTACCTATTAATTGTTAATAACTCCTCTACTTTACTTCTGAAACATCTGAATTTTATCAAGAAGTGGTTCAATAATTAAAGCACTAAAATATGGAGCTTGCTTTGATTAAAAGCTATTATATCTTACATCTGATTCTGCACTTCACTTCCGAGGCATCAGAATTTTATCACAACCCCTTGAAACTATGCTTACTATAATTAAACGTCTTAAATAAAAAATTTATTAACAATTTCAAAAAGAAATGTACCTCCATCAATTTAGTAATACATAATAGGTACAAGACATAAAGAACAAGAGATAAAAAAATTATTCTGTGCACGCCACGCTAATTAGAGGTATGCATTCAAAAAACGAACGTGACATTATCGATGCACTTGTCTTGTTGTTCGCAGAATGTTTATCATTCTGTAGTAAAACAAAGGGGATTTATCAGCAATTACGTCAAACTTTGCTTATCTTTCGTGTTCGTAGAATTGTTGTCATTCAATTTTCGTGTTGCGACAAATTTTTATGCAAAATTTTGATTTACAGCCGCTCGTTAATACAGGAATTTCAGTCACTTTTCTGACTCACTGCAATTCTAATTTTTCTCAGTTACGTTTCACTGCTGCAAATTGTATTTGCATACCGATGATCGATTCGTCATGCGAACGATGGCTCACAACTTTTTTAAGAAACATTTCACCTGTTTATATTTGCATTTCAGATTTTAATAACATACTGTTTTATGTAAGACATCTTTTATTTAAAGTAAGACATTTTTTATTTAGAGTAAAACACTTTTTATTTAGAGTAAGACATCTTTTATGTATGACAGTATGATACAATCTTTTATTATAATTTATTATAATTTGTTACAGTTTTTTATATTTTACAATGTATAATGCTCTACTTACTTTGGTACAATATTTATATATTGCAATGTGATAAAATTTTTACATATAGTATGTACAATCTTTCATATATCATAATTTGTTACAATTTTTAATATTTTACAATGCATAATATTCTACATAGTTTGATACAATTTTTTATACATTACAATGTGATACAATGTTTACATACAGTGTGATACAATTTTTCACATGTTACAATGTAATATGTATTTCTTACATATGACAAAAAATGACAGATAATAAAATTTACACTAATTTCATGTATTACTTCAATCAAATACTTGAATTCTTAAATAAAATTGACATTCAACATTTTCAAACGATACAAATCAATATAAATTCAAAGTCCTCTATTATTCAAACACTTGAACCCTTAAATTATTCAAAGTAAAAATCTACATTCTACCAGTCTTCGAAAACCACTCTTAAAGTCCCCTTTTTCATCTCCAATATATTTTTTACTCTCCATTCTCACCCACTCAATCTCATCGTTTGCATATTTCCCCACTTCATTTCCATATTTCCTTTCCAAAAAATTGTCTGCAATTTCTGTACACAAGAAGAACGGTAAACTATCGTGCCAGTTTCTCTCGTGCTACGATGACGTAGTCCCGACGCGACGTGTCTGGTTAGGTCAGAGCGTAGAGGCATAATTGTGCAATATTTAATAGTAAACCATAGGAAACGATAAAACAGCAGTCGGGTAGAAGGAGTAATGGGTGCAGAATGCAGATGTAGCGTGGCAACAGCGCGCGGAAATCATTCATTGAGCAGAGAGCTGCTATTGCTCCCGGTTGGCCAGCCTGGATACCGTATACCAACCTTTGCTCGAGGGTTCCTGGCTCGCTATGGGAGGGAGCCCGTAATTCGACGTCTGCGATACGTCTTTCAATCCCGAACTGGTTAACTTGCCTTCGAATCATTTATCTTCTCCGTTTTCTACCTTTACTGCTAAAGTGTTGTTGGCCCTCAAAATTAAATTCGGTGTTTGGAATTCGAGTTTAGATTTGGATATGTGGGTTTTGGGGAATGTAGGGATTTGGTTGTGTGAGGATTTGGGGATGTGGGGATTTGGCAGAGTGGAGATTTGGAAGTGTAGGAATTTGGGGGTATAGAGATTTGGGGGTGTAGGGATTTGGCAATTTGGAGATTTGGAGGTGTAGGAATTTGGCAAAGCGAGAATTTGGACGTGTAGTAATTTGGAGGTGCAGGGATTTGGTAATGTGGAAATTTGCAAGTGTAGGAATTTGGGGACGTAGGGATTTCGAAATGTGGGAATTTGGAGATATAGGAATTTGGCAAAGAGGAAATTTGGAAATGTGGAATTTGAGGATGAAGGGATTTGGAAATGTGGGAATTTGGAGATATAGGGATTTGGCAAGGTGGAAATTTGGAAATGTGGAATTTGAGGATGAAGGGATTTGGAAATGTGGGAATTTGGCAAATTGAAAATTTGGAAATGTGGAATTTGAGGATGAAGGGATTTGGAAATGTGGGAATTTGGAGATATAGAGATTCGACAAAGTGGAAATTTAGAAATGTGGAATTTGAGGATGAAGGGATTTGGAAATGTGGGAATTTGAAAATATAGGAATTCGACAAAGTGGAAATTTGGAAATGTGGAATTTGAGAATGAAGGGATTTGGAAATGTGAGATTTTGAAGATATAGAGATCCGACAAAGTGGGAATTTGAAAATGTAGAATTTGAGAATGTAAGAATTTAGTAATATCTAAATTGCCAGGAGTCTGCATCACTTCAGAATAAAACTAACTCTCACAAAATGTCCAAACTGCATATAAAATAAATAATGCCCCTTCCTTTCGTTCCAAAATCATTCAAATATCAACCTTCGAATATCCAGAAAATTATGAACATGTAGAATATGAAATTCTTCCTGACGATTTTATTTTCTCACGAAGGCGTTTTGAAAGGGATGTTTAGAGAAACTTCAGGAATGATTTAACGCCAAACATTAATCAGTTTAGGCTTCATGTATCATGGACGATGCACTAAATGATACAGACTCATGTTGCTGTGCTCCGTACGTTAACCATGATGTATTATTCGTGAGCAGGGCTTGGGTGCCTCGTGGTCCTGGATTGTCTGCACGATCTATATTTCTCTTTAGTTCGCCGGAGCTTAGTGATTGTTCATTGTGTGCTAAGAGAAAGCTGAAGAAAAAATCATAACGAATAAATGAGATACTTACGACTGATCGTGGTTGCCTTGGAAAGCGGACTCGTTGCATTTAATAGTCATCGCGTTCGCGGTAATTGAATTGACCAGCCGGGAAATTTAGATTAGTATTGCACGATAAAATGTAGGCTTGTGTGTTTTTTACGTGGGAGGTCAGTGGAAGTTTGGGGAAATTGGGGATTTTTGGGGTTAGGGAATTTGGGGATTTTGGGTTGGGAGATTTGGGAATTTGGGAATTTAGGGACTTAGGCACTTAGGGATTTGGGAATTTAGGAATTTGGGAATTTGGGAATTTAGGGACTTAGGCACTTAGGGATTTGGGAATTTAGGGACTTAGGCATTTGGGAATTGGGGGATTTGGGAATTTAGGGACTTAGGCACTTCGGGATTTGGGGATTTGGAGATTTGGGAATTGGAGGATTTGAGGATTTGGGAATTTGGAACTTTAGAGATTTAAGCGTTTGGGGATTTGGGGATTTGGGGATTTGGGGACTTAGGCACTTAGGGATTTGGGGATTTGGGAATTTAGGGACTTAGGCACTTAGGGATTTGAGAATTTAGGGACTTAGGGACTTAGGCACTTAGGGATTTGGGAATTGGGGGATTTGGGAATTTAGGGACTTAAGCACTTAGGGATTTGGGGATTTGGGGATTTGGGAATTTAGGGACTTGGGCACTTAGGGATTTGGGCACTTAGGGATTTGGGGATTTGGGAGTTGGAGAGTTGGCGTTTGGAGATTTGGGAATATTAGAATTGGTAAATTTAGAAATTTGTGAGTTGGGTTTTGTGGATTTCAGAATTTAGAGACTTAGTAATTTGAGACCATGGAGAATTGGTGATTTAAATATTTGAAGTTGGGGGTTCATAAATGTGGAAATTTAAGGAAATTGGAAATTTGGGAATGCAGCAATACAGATATTTGAGGATGTAGAGATACAGAAACTTAGAACTGCAGAATATATGAACCTTCAAAAACAAATATGACAATATAGCAATGATAATTTAGAACCAACTTGCAACTAAATTTGCCCCAAAACTCCGTCCCAAAAATAAAAGAATTTGATCGCAAGCAATCAACCTCAGATTAGGTACTTATTTCCCCAATATTCTTCAGGATACGAAAGAAGTAGGTCATCGAAATTACAAAGCACAAAGGTCGGTAATAAAACGCTGAAGGTATCGTAAAGGGACGAGGGTATCTTGAGCAAGCTATTTAACTAGCTACCGGCTCCATAAATCTACCGAATTGAAGCTCCCTTCCTATCTTTTAGTTCGTCCTTGAACTTGATACCTATACCTGGATTTTATTGTTGTCCTGGTTGCTCGCAGCAAGGAAACGTCACGCTCCGTAATCAGTTTTGACGTCAGTCGTTCGTGCACACGCAGAGCTTCGAGTATTTTAATGAGCCTATCGAGCCAGGATATTATTTAAATCGACCATTTACCGATACTCTGATACCGTAATATCACGCTATAGGTGTAACCTGCATTTTGCGTAAGCGTTTGTTTAATGATCCTATCTACCGTGATTTCTCTTTTGATAAATTTCTTCCGTTCTTAATATACCCAATTGCGTTTCACGATCGGTGTTCCATTAGTAATAACTGTCTTTTCTTTTAACTGTAAATTCAGGCTTTAACATCATTCTACGGTGAAATTGCTTTTTGCTCGTTGACAGTTTCTCTGGGACTCGCACACGATTATCTCTTCTGATGTCTTTTAGATATTTATTATCGTTTGCGGTGCTATTTGTAAGTTTCACGTTCTAGTTTGGTCATACTATCGAGGATCTGGAATTGGCGGTTTTACATGATTTATGGGATTTGATAGAGTGGTTGCTGATCAGCATTCAAACCTCACTCTTTCATTCTTCGTTTGGATTTTTCACTTGGAAGGTTACTATTAATAGGTTGAGTCATGTCTACCTACACAATGAATCTTTGGTTAACATGTCCAAAATTATACGATGTTAAATTCGCGATAAATGTTCAAAAATAGATTGAGCAATGATCTATGTGGTTTGATAGAGTGAATGGTGCTAGATCAGAATTCAAACCTGAATCTTTCATTCTTCGTTTGGATTTTTCACTTGGAAGGTCACTATATATTAACAGGTTGAGTCATGTCTACTTAAGGCTTACACGATCATGAACTTTGGTTAATATGTCCAAAATTATACAGTGTTAAATTCGTGACAGATGTTCAAAAATAGGTTGAACAATAATTTATGTGATTTGATAGAGTGAACAGTGCTAGATCAGCATTCAAACCTGAATCTTTCATTCTTCGTTTGGATTTTTCACTTGGAAGGTCACTATATATTAACAGGTTGAGTCATGTCTACTTAAGGCTTACACGATCATGAACTTTGATTAACATGCTCAAAATTGTACGATGTTAAATTCATGACAGATGTTCAAAAATAGGTTGAGCAATTGACATCATGAACTACTACATAAGTTATATGATGTTCGGTATGTTAACTAGAATTTTGTACAATACATTAAAAATGTATATCAGAAACGATCCGAAATTATCAAATTCTTCTCCAGTAAATCTAACAAACATGCTTCTGTTTTTCCGTCCATTTAAGACCCACCAAAGAAATCGGTGACATCAAACTTCCTCGCAATCTTGTGTACCTAATCGATCGATTAACGAATATACATCGTTCGCAAACACAGCGATAAGAATACCCGAGGCAGAAAATTCAGGAAGACGTGCAAGGAACTCGTCGATAAGCCAGTGGCCTCGTAAATATTCAACGACATCGAGGAATCCACGAAAAGGCGTAGCCGCGATCAGCGACCCTCGTAACTTCTTCCCGGCAGCGTTTTCGCGTCGATCTCTCACGGAATCGTACAACTTCCCAAGAAAACGAAGGAGCGTCGACTTTTTTTTCTTCCGGTCGTTCTCCCTTCTCGATTCTTTTGACGAGAAAATCCCTCGGGTACAGAAAGTTTCGCGATCCAAGAAAGGCCCTGCCTTCTTCTTCTTTCCATCATGTCCCAGCAACTCGACAGACTAAACGAGACCCGCGGCTACGTGAAAAAGCCACGATCTCGTGCATCTCCTCTCTCGGTTTCGAATAGGCGACCCAAAGCTTGCGTTTTTCCTTCGTACGAGCCCGTCTGTGAAGCCGTCTTTTCCGGCCACACAACACCGCGAAATTAGACGATGAATCTTCTATGAGGCTGGGCTTCTCGCCGGCAGCCCATCTTCCGTCTACCTTTCACGCCGGAAGAAAGAACGAACAGAAGACCGATTACCTGCGATGGGATCAGGTTCAATGTGTACTCGGCCAATATGAGTTATTATCTGAACTGGTCGCAAATATAGCATTTTTCAATTTTGGATATTTGGAGAGTTTTTAATGTGGGTGGTTGGGTAGGTTGGTTTGGTAGGTTGCGGTTTTTGTGATGCGATGGGTTGGGGTTTGGTGAGTTTTGAGGGAAAGAAAATTTGGGAATGTGGGGATCTGGTGAGGTGGAGATGTGGATATGAGGGTTTGGGGAACGTAGGAATTTGGCAACGTGAGGATTTGCAAGTGTAGGTATTTGGGGATGTGGGGATTTGGATGTGTGGAGATTTGGATGTGTGGGAATTTGGAGATGTAGGGACTTGGCAAAGTGGAGATTTGCAAGTGTAGGGATTTGGGGATGTAGGGATTTGGATGTGTGGAGATTTGGATGTGTGGAGATTTGGATGTGTGGGAATTTGGATGTGTGGGAATTTGGAGATGTAGGGATTTGGCACGGTGGAGATTTGCAAGTGTAGGAATTCGGGGATGTGGGGATTTGGATGTGTGAGGATTTGGATGTGTGGGAATTTGGATGTGTGGGAATTTGGACATGTAGAGATTTGGCAAAGTGGAGATTTGCAAGTGTAGGAATTTGGGGATGTGGGGATTTGGATGTGTGGGAATTTAGAAATGTAGGAATTTGGCAAAGTGGAGATTTGGAAGCGTGGAAATTGGGGAGTATAGAAATTCGGCAAAGTGGAGATTTGGAAGTGTAGAAATTTGGAGATGTAGAGATTCGACAAAGTGGAAATTTGGAAGTGTAGAAATTTGACAATGTTCAGATTTGGAGAAACCTAGAAACATCTTAACACAAGAATTAGAAAATTTCCAAACCTCAATTACCAATAAAACTATTTAATATCATAAAAACCCCAAGGTTTGAATACCATCGCGCAATATTTGTGCATCTCCGAGTACAAAAGAAGCTGCAGTTCGTTTAAACGTCGCTTTCACCGAAGCTTATTGACATCCTCCAGTTATTATTCGAGAAGAAAAGGTACGCTGGATATTGTTTGCGAAGAGAACTTTCACGATTGTGAGCATGTATTAACAACAGTCTCGGCTAGAACTTTTTGAGAGATTTAATCCTCGTGCTGCACCTTGATAATGGACTCCTCTGTAATAGCACAATGGAGACTTTCTCGGTTCCGTGGCAAGAATCTCGGATCTTGCGAAATATGCGCGGAATTTATAGTTCAAATATACGAGCAGCTATTTTGAGACACAATTTTGGAAAGGACACGAGGTTCCCACAGTATGCCAGACTCATCCTGCTCGATTGAAGCGTTACGCAACATTCAGTGATTACGAAAGTCTTTTAATTGGACTCCGATCACGACGAACCAATGACGAAGCGTTTCTCCGACAGAAGTGTTACGAACAATCGGAGAACAATGCATACGTGTAACGTTATGGTGTATTATTGGGAAGTAGCACGGAATGAAAGTACACACCTTCCTTGAAATAATCCTGACTCACTCCACGGTATCCTTCGGGAAACTAGAAACTTCCTCAGGACATATATTCTTTTCTTTCCTAAAATTCACTCATAAAATTCAACTCTCATCCCCAAATTCATTTACGTATGATAATATGCATTACGTATTCATTTATGCAAACTACTGCCCTGATTCATACTTATAACTGACCACTTCTTCACATTTTTGCCAATTTTCCGACTACATTCGCGGAAAGTACCGCAAAAGAAATAACCCAGATCTTGAGACTCTCTGGTCGATTGTAATTCTTCATTTACCCCGTGAAATAGCTGGGTACTGAAGAATCATGTGCACTCTGCTCGCGGCATAATAGGAAGCTGAAGGTAATAAACAAGTCGCGGTTTCATTCAAAGATCCGCGGAGAGAAACAACGCGGCGCGCAGGTTTAAACGCAACATTAAGAGGCACTTGCTCTGAAATGAAAGGGCCAGAACTTTCTTTAGCGAGCGGAATATAATTTCCCCGGAGAAAAGATAAAAAGATAGACGGGCTTGGATAGCAACTTTAATTTTCCGAGTTCAGCTGCTGAATACGAACGCGTAATTATTTGCTTCTGTTGTTCTTCAAAATTTGAATTCTTTACATGTGATATGTGGAGTTGATGGTAGGTTTATAGATTCATTAGTTCAATATTTGGATGTTCTCGGATGTATTCATAAATTCCCGTATAATAGATTTCTAGGTTAAAATGTTAAGCTTCCACTTTTCTAGGAATCTAAATTTATAGATTCTTATATGTATTTGCAGATTTTTATAGCCTTAGAGATCCCATATCTCTATGTCCACATAGGTTCTGAACTGAAGGGTATACCTTCAAACTTATGTATTCTTAGGTGCTGGTTAGATTTTGTAATGTGATGAGTTGGGGATGTGGTAAGTTTTGAGAGCGAAGATTTGGGAATGTGGGGATTTGGCAATGTGGAGATGTGGATGAGGGTTTGGGGAATGCAGAGATTTGGTAATGAGGATGTGGCAATGTGGGGATTTGGAAGTGTAGGGATTTGACAATGTGAAGATTTGGAAGTGTTGGAATTTGGGGGTGCTGGGATTTGGGGGTGTTGGGATTTGGCAATGTGTGGATTTGGAAACGTGGAGATTTGGGGGTGTAGAGATTTGGCAAAGTGAGAATTTGGAAATATGGAGATTCGGAAGTGTAGAAATTTGGAGATGTAGGGATTTGGCAATGTGAAGATTTGGCAATGTAGAGATTTGCAAGTGTAGGAATTTGGGGATGTGGAGATTTGGGTGTGTAGGGATTCGAACTTGTGGGAATTTGGATGCGTAGGGATTTAGGGATGTGGAGATTTGGATGTGTGGGGATTTGGATGCGTAGGAATTTAGGGATGTGGAGATTTGAATGTGTGGAAATTTGGATGCGTAGGAATTTAGGGATGTGGAGATTTGAATGTGTGGAAATTTGGATGCGTAGGAATTTAGGGATGTGGAGATTTGAATATGTGGGAATTTGGATGCGTAGGAATTTAGGGATGTGGAGATTTGGATGTGTGGGAATTTGGGGGTGTAGGGATTTGGCAAAGTGAGAATTTGGAAATATGGAGATTCAAACGTGTAGAAATTTGTGGGTGTATGAATTTAACAAGTTCTAGTATCCACCAAGTTCTCTACATTTCTAAGACCTCATCTCCAAATCTGCACCCCAAATAGATGTCCACATTAACTCGCCAAGTCCTTACAGACTTAAACCTTAACATGTCTAGATCCCTATGTCTCCACATCCCTACATCTCCAAATTTCTACAACCCACATAACCTCATCAACAATAATTCCATAATACAATTAGTCTACAATAATTCTATAAAGACTATACTTGTTAATATCCTCATCCACATCACCTTCTATCAGCTATAATAAACTATCACCCATAAAGCTTCATAACTTTCTACCCATAGTTAACGAAGCACTTAGTCAAAAGCATTTTGAAGAGTCACTAGTTTAGTTTCATTCACGCTAATATAGAGGGTTAGAAGGATCCAGAGTTCCGAAGAATGCGTCTCGTAAGTTTGTCGAGTGTTGCGAGGAATCGATTAATCTTCACTCCGGTACAACGCATCGACTAGCCACGTATTTCCAGCGGAATGTCAAGGCTGTTTCTCGTGGCGAGCATAAATTCGTACGTGGAACGACGAACATACGAGGCTTCTCTATTGTGGCATCAACAGAGACACGTTTCATAGGTGGACGAGATCATCAATCTTTCGATCGCGCTCGAAGAGAGCCAATGATTTATTCGCGATACCTGTCGCTTCTTCCCTCGATCTCTGTCTTTTTCAGAAATCGTTCCAACCGGTATTTGTTAACAGCGATTTTTCACGCGATTCTATATATCTGGCTCGAGTTCTTTATCCGACAGTGTTGTGGTGTTATAATGTCGGATACGTGGGCAGAAAAACCAGATGTATTAAACGGTCATCGTTTATATTCGATCGGTGTATTTATAAACTGCAGATCATTTTGTTGGGTTGAATTGCAGGCTTCTTTTTGAAGCACTAGAATCTAGTTGTTTAGAATCATATAAGGGTTCATCTTGTTTGATTCGACGATGAAGAATTTTGATAAGATTTTTAATCTTACGAGACAGTAACTTAAAATTAGCTGACAGATTGATGCATCATCGTAATTATATAACTCGAATGTTTCGGTATAACTTGCTGATGCATAGTAATTACCGTTGAATAAATAAGCATGCAGTATACACCGAAAGAATATAAGTGCCTACAGATCGTTCTGAATAAAACATTCGCTACGTTCTACCACAGGTAGATCCTGTTCGCGATTAAACAGTTCTATAATCTCGACCGCAGCGTTATCGAAAATGACAGAAGATCGGTGTTACTCGAATGCTACAACTTTGTAGCTTCTTCCGTAATTTTCTTTTCCTGTCATAGAGATCGTCCGATATCCCGCAAACCAGTTATGTACTTCTTCGCAACCATCCCTATTAAATCGCAAAGTATTAGCTGGCCAGTGGCGAACGAACCAATTACGTAGAACAGCGTTCGTTCGCGGTATTATTGTTGAAATCCAGCGGTTATGGCAGGGAGTTAGCCCCAAGTCGGTCCAAGTGGTAGTTAACATTCCAAAATAGCTTCAAGTGCCCGGAGCGTGGCGCGAAACTCGACTCACGAGATTCACTCGTTTCGCGGACGAAATAATTGCCTGTGGTGTGTATCTATTCGTAACAAACAATGCTTGCATTGCCGTAATTTGCCAGCCGTGGCTGCCAACCGGCCGCCCGTTCAATAATTCTCGACGACAAACTCCGCGGTCTTCAACGATTTATTCGACACCCTCGGACCGATGGAAACCAAGTATTTGCGGGGGCGTCTGCCGATTCGAGGCTGAACGATGGTCCGCTGCTATTTTCGACGCTGTTCGATATCGATCATCGGCCCCTGCTAATGCGGAGACAACTCGCCCGTAATTTTCCCTGCACCCTTAGGCGAACGCTGAGAACACCGCGTGGTGGCAAGCTGTTTGTGCCAGGTGTCCCGGGATCTTGCCCTCGAACAAAGGAAACGCTTCGAGCTAATTGAACATTCTCTGCATGCGACATATTACGCGACTCTGTCTCGCCAAATTGTGCTCACGGAATTTTGAGGACTCTATTGATCCGATATTTGCAGCCTTATACAAGGAGAGAACAGAACTAGGTTGATGGTCCTATGTTATCAAACCTTGACATAAAATAATTTTTCTTGGGTGCATTCTTTTCTATTGGCAATAGCAGTCGAGCTACTTTGGTGGCTGGTTTTAAATACCTCAGCATAAAAAATTATTTGATATCGATGCTTTGATGATTTTGGCCTGATCTTTTCCTGTCAGCAATACCAAGTTAGTCAGTTTAAGTGCTTCACTTTATATTCTCATTGATTGAGTTGTCTTGGTGATCCTTGCAACGACTTTATCAGGATTATATCATCGGTTGTTACCTACCACAAAAGTTGGATATGTTTCACTAAGAAACTCCTAAGTAGCTAAATCCTGAAATCTCTCAAATGAATCCTCTGTCATTGTTTCACTTCTACGCTAATCCGCTAGATGGCGCATGAGACCAGCTTTCTCGCTCGCACTCAACTCCTCAATTACCTAAAGTCCTAAACCAGCCTTTGATTCCTACATATCTAATTTAGTAAATTTCTAAACGCGTGAGCCTCCAAATTTTCAAGTCAAATTCCGAAGCGTATCAGCAGTCGAATCGAAAATTTCGAGAAGCGATCTCTTTTCCGATCGGCGTGCGAAATGTCCGTGGAGAAAATACCGTTTCGTTGGACGCGTAGCTAGGGTAAACTCGATCAAGCGGGTACGAGCGAGCGATCAAAGCGAAGTTGTTATCGAGTTGCACGAAACGAGGCGCTCTTCCAGCGACATTTGTTAACACGAGATGGCTCGCAGAGGGAAGTTAAGCTCCAGCTCCTTTCACCCTCTTTGTGCATCCTAGCGGTATCCGTGGGCGAGTTTCCGGAACGAGAGGAGCGTCCAGGTGAACGCAGCTTCGTTCCAGAAGCTGAACGTCGCTGGAGAAGAGTTAATTTTAGTTCTGATACTGGTCGGTTATTGAACCGAAACAGGAAAAGGGGTGACTTGAGCACGGCCTGATCGATGCTTCTGATCGGCTTCCACGAGGGGATCGTTTTGTTATTCGAATAATTTGTTTGCTGTTCGTTTTACGCTCTGCCTGTTTCCATGGTATCTCGTTTGACGTTGCTTTATTACGCAATGTGTTTAATATTCAAAACATCCTTGTTATCTCATTACTGCTCTAATATCTTCATGCTTTGTCGCTATTTTAGTATTCCCTCTTAATTTATTATTTAACACAACCCTATAACATCAATTCAAACAAAAATTTAATGTACATAAAATTTTGTAAATGAATGCCTCCGGATGAAGGTTGTACCTGTCTTTCTAATTTTTCAAATCGGAACTAAAGTTCAGAATTTGCAAGTGTTAAAGAAACAGGTTGTTGCACTTATAAGATAGAATAAAAAGTTCGATTTCGCATTCGCATCTCGTTTCTTGAGCTCGGTAATAGATATATTATGGAACATGGTTCTTGGAAGCGTTCTGCTCAATGATTCCTCGTGAACTCCGTCTATTAAGTGGCTCGTTGACGACGTTAGTCATCCTTTGAGGACGCTACGTCGACGTCGAAGCTTTTTCACGCGATGTGGAGTCATCGTTCACGTCATCCGTGCATGTAGCAGCAGATCGAGACAATCGATGCACGAGCGTGTCGCAATTGGTAAGGTGTCTTTGAGGGGGAAATAAATCCCTGGGAAGAACAGGTTCCACTCCCGACGAACAATTCATAAATTCATACGATTATTCATAGATTGTTTGTCAGCTGTATTTATTTTGCCGATGCGAAACGCGTCTCGATTTCTTTCCCCCGAGTTTCGTATTTCATTCATTTTTACAATTCTAACGAAGCTGGTAATTCTTTTTGTGACGTTATTTCGTTGAATTTTTCTTAATCGAGTTCCTCGACGACTGCAAGATACACTGTGCTGTAAGTTTTAAAATAGCAGGATTTTACCCAGAGAGCGTTTCTGAAAGAGGAGACTTAAGAATCGAATATTATGAAAGCGAAGCATCTCGGACACCGTGGCCATTTGTAGCGAGCAATTAAGCGAATTGAAATATCGTGGTTCTAGAAACGTGGAATAAGACGCTCTCTTTCGTTTATCTCCCGTTCCACTGTCACGTCTCACCCTATCTTTAGTAATTGCGCTCATTAAGCGTGCATTAGTGTGTTCCGTTCGTCTACGCCGGATAGTTCTTTCCCCTTTCGTGTACTTAAGATAAGAAAAATACACCGAACGTTTCCTCGCTAGATAACTATTTGGAAAATCTCTTCTCCGTCATTTTGAATTGTCATTCGATATTCGTGAGTTGTCCATTTTCGTAATTTCAAGTTATTTACCTTTACGTTCATTTATACGAAGGTTCGTTACCTCTAAGGAAACTTGAACAGTTTTCTCTGTAATGAATAATTCCAAGTACCACTGGATATTTTTCCTATTGTGCAGCGAAGGAGGAAGACAAACTGAATACTGAAAGACAATCGATTGTTACGTACAATATTCACGCTTCGAATGTTCTTTGTCTTCGGTTCTTACGTTTGTACACACAACAAAAGCCAGCCTTTGTGGTACCAAGAATCGTACTTATTTCCCATTGTTAAGAAAAATAACCGCGTTTACCTTTCGGCTATTTACGGCCCTTTTTGAATCCAGCAAAATTTCAATTCCTTAAATACTATGTCAAACATTTATTGCGCGAATTCATGGATTAACTTTAGGGTCGAAATTTGTGGACTGCCGAAATTCGCATAATTCTCGTCCATTGAAAATTATTAGGGAATTTCAGATTTCCAAGCGTTCACCGAATATCTGATTCGTTCCGGTGTCCATGCAATTTGCATGCGTTTGCATCGTTCTCGATATTATGATTTTAAGCGCGTTAGGTTCCATTTTTTGGAGGAAATCTCGCTTTTGGTGCCTTTCATAATTTTCATTATTTTCATGTTTTTATGGGAAGACTAGATTTTTGTATTCTGGGATTATTGTTCTTTTACATTTTTAGATTTTTATATTTTCAAATATTTATAGTAGTAGATTTGGTATTTTTAGGTGTATGCACACTTAGCTATTTAACCCTTTGCGCTCGAGAAGTGACTCTCAGTCACCATTTTATTTTATACAATAATTTGAAATGAGCGTTTTTTAACTGATTCCATAATATGACACGTGTGATGTATACACATAGTGAAACAAGAAATAGTGCAAATTATTAGTAGAGAAATAATAACCTCAAAAGAATTAATTTAACCTTTTAACCAAGTTTTAAAGTTGCTGTTTGCAAACAGTCAAATTACCTTCCAGTCCTCAGTTCTTATAATCATGACAATATAAGAACTAATAATCTCCAACACTCGATGTAAATTCTGCAATAGCCCTACATCCCTAGCACACATTTAGGTCTTCAGATCACGAGTATTACTACCATTCAATACTCCAATGTAAATTCTGTAAGATCTCGAGTGACCGAAGTTAATCGCGATTCAGAGCAGATTAATCAGCTGGTTTTTTGAAAGAGTACCGTCTGGTGGCTGGATAATCCGGCAATTAGGGTCCACCAGACTGGCGAACAAAGACGAATAAATGGAAGGACCCGGGAGGAACCGGTCGAAGACACCGGTGCTCCCGGGGAAAAAAGGCGAGCAGAAAAGCGACAAGAGGGTGGAAGAAACCGGGCACAATTAGGACGTTCCTATCCGAGATCCTCTCGAGAAAGGAAACGGATGCTCGTTGCGAGTGATCCTGCTGTACGGAAGAATTCGAACCAGCGGTTTTTCGATAATCGTGGAAAACGAAATGGCTGGCCAATCTCGGCTAATTTTGAACGGTATGGAAATCTAACGAACGAGGTATATCGCCGTTCATTGGAAATCTTCGATTTACTTTCGAAGCTTTACTTTAGCTTTTTTTGTAAACATTTTTCACGCTGGTGAAAATTTTATTTTGTTGGTGATTGTTATTTTGAGTTAATGTGGTTTATTCATGTGAGTGAATTATTCAACATTTTGGGGAACTAATTATTTGTTGAGGGGTGTTTGTGCTCATGAACACGAATATATTAATACAGCTCTAATATTAGATATTTACTGAGTTAGTCAGAATTAGGTATACAAAATGAATAAATTTATATGTGAAGTGACTGTCAGTCAAAATGTATCATAACACATTTAGTTGATTTGTTCTTAATAATCCATGAACTAATGTCTGTTAGATATCTAGTAATTTCTAACCTCTTCTTTCCACATACACTTACCTACAAAAATATTTCTTGTTTCAAAGCAAAATTAAAATTAAATAGTAGATAAACAGCAATAATAAAATTAGATTAAAAAAGAGAAAGAGCAAATTGTGTCAGTTTCCACGTATCTGTTTCCTTTATTAAAAAAGCACGTTTGTATAAGAAAGAGTATAATTTCATTTATGATCCAGCTAGCAGCGTTAAGGAATTAAATTTTTTCGACGCAAACTAAATTCATGGGGGATGCTCTGCATACGCCGGGGGCATTGTTTCCGACGAGATTCCGCAAGATTTTCTCTCGGTGCTCGACTTTCGCCGGTCGTTCTACTTAGCAGCCACGATCGTCGTTGAACTCGAGGCGACAATTATGTGATTATGTTACTCAACCACGTAACGCATATCGAGAAAGCCGAGAAGGAAGGAGACGCAGCTACGCTTAATTAACATTCAGATATCTCCACGGACCGCTTCCCTGCTGCTTCGCCGCGAGCATTAACAAGTTATGAAAGTAAATTTTCATGTTGCGAATCTTCAATTCGATTTTTTCTTGCTGAAAGGACCTTTTTATTATTCGGATATATGCAAAACGGTGGGTTAGAAAGTTTAAAAATTCTACAATTTTTATGTTGAAGGGCCAATGATCGTCGAGGCCCATTGAAATTCAATCAATCAATTTTATGTTGAATAGCATGTAGCACAAGTTTTGTATGATTTTATTTAACAGTGTGCAGACAATATTTAATATGGAGTTAATCATAGTTGAGAAAGGCAGAGTGTAGAATTTAATAGCAGTTTTAATGTAGAACTTAACACAGAATATAATTATTTACAATTTCGCACATGTGAAATTACAGCTTCATCACATATAATATGTATAATTACACACACTCAGTTCCACCATACGATTCAACAGGGAATACATATAATTATAGTTTGCACATAATCACAGTCTATATAAAATCCAGAATATAATTAGTGTCGCATAATTTAATATATAACATAATCTTCATAAAATTCAACACAGAATATAATTACAGTTCTGTCACATTATTTAATACATAACATTTATAATCTTCATAAAATTCAACACAGAATATAATTACAGTTCTGTCACATTATTTAATACATAACATTTATAATCTTCATAAAATTCAACACAGAATATAATTATAGTTCTGTCACATTATTTAATACATAACATTTATAATTTTCATAAAATTCAACACAGAATATAATTACAGTTCTGTCACATTATTTAAAAAATTACATTTATAATCTTCATAAAATTCAGCACAGAATATAATTACAGTTCTGTCACATTATTTAATACATAACATTTATAATTTTCATAAAATTCAACACAGAATATAATTACAGTTCTGTCACATTATTTAATACATAACATGTATAATTTTCATAAAATTCAACACAGAATATAATTACAGTTCTGTCACATTATTTAATACATAACATGTATAATTTTCATAAAATTCAACACAGAATATAATTATAGTTCTATCACATTATTTAACACATAACATTTATAATCTTCATAAAATTCAACACAGAATATAATTACAGTTCTGTCACATTATTTAATACATGTCTTCATAAAATTCAGCACAGATTATTTTCACTACATTTAACTATTTCATAACTGCAATAAAGAAATAAAAGAAAATCGTCTTTTAGATGGCTTCAGGTTAAGTTAGGCTAAAGTTACGTAATCTTAGGAAGAACATAAATGGCAGTCACATAAATCACTATTTTCACCGTGACAAGCACCGAGCCAAGAAACGTTAAGCGAACTTAGAATTGAGTGCGCAGAAAAATGTGTGTGTTCTATGCAGTTTTAATATTCCAAAGAGCGTTCCAGCTACAGTTGCAGTTTAAACGTCGTTACACAACTCGTGCTTTGTTATGTATCCTCTAAGAAAACATAACGTAATCTCTGACCTTCCTTTTTCGCTGCACGAAACGTGCAAATTGTTGCTAACAAGATACAGAGCGAGCGTTCGAAGGCTTCCCCTCTTTCAAATAGATTTTTCAGTCTTCCTTTTTCCTCGTGATTCTGGTAACGGCAAACATAAACACCTAAGACAAATACGATAAAGGTGTACAACAGGTAAATATTCATTTTGGATTACGAGGGTTTGCTCGTGATAACTTTCGGAGCTAATCTTCGTTAAATATTGAACGGAATAAAAATTGCTTAACCCTTTCTGCTACAATAACGTCACACTTGTGAACAGTTCACTTGTACTGTAGTTGGAATGTGATAGACTAGTCTTTTTGGTTTGATCGAATTTTGGGTTCTGATCGATCAATGATAATAACACACCTAATGTTTTAACTTCAGTTGCTTTCACGTTGTAGGAATTAGCTCTGATGTCTAGAAATTTCACGTCGTAGAAATTAGCTCTGATGTCCAGAAAATTGTAGATTAAGGGATGAAGAGGTTTAACTGTTAGTCACCGAGATTTTGGACGTCTACAGTTTTGTATAGATGTTATGAGAAGATACAAATGTTATTCAGACGCGTTCCAGTCCGGAAGGTAAAAATGGCGAAGCAAATCAGTCGGCCATCTCGGATTGTCTCTCGCTTCCTAGGGAAATTCAATATTCCGTTCCCTGGCCATTCGATATCTTTCGATCCGTTCGAGGGACACGGTCCACGGGATTCCTATCGTACTTGCGAAATGAAGTTTAGAATTCCTTCGACATCGTAAATAGGATACGACTGCTCGGAAACTTATTTGAGATGTTCCTTGGATGGACGAGATGTCTCGACACTTTCAGAGCATTTGCAAGGATAAAAGTAGTGTAGAAAGGTTCAAGTATATGACAATTATTGATATCGTAATTTTACCTTTAGTAAATTAGCCAACATACATTTTTTAAACTCTCTTTAAAACGATGGAAAAGTTTACAAATAATTTGTCGGATTTAGGAAATGCTCCAAAAATGGAAACGCATTTATTCTGAAAATATCGTGCGAGGTTAAAAAGCCTTTTATAAATATTTGGAGCAGGACATTGATACACGTTTCGAACAAAACCATAGCTTATAGTATTATATGACATTCAGAATAATCAATAATATGTTTGTGTAAACTAATATGTAGCAGTTGAATTCATATCACGATAATTTGTTATTATACGATGCAATAATAGTTTGTTGTTTCTGGACATTCGAACCATTATCCACATTCGTATCCCTTTAAAAGAGAAATTTTAAAATAAATTGTCCTAACAAATTTTAAAGTAAATTGTTCTAACAAATTTTCTGCAGAAGTGATCATATCTCTTTGTTCCTTAAAAAAAATAACAAGGTTATTTCGAGATAATTGTGCCACAAGTACAAAATGTTGGCTAACTAAGAAGTAACTCATCTCAGAAAGTTGCCCAATTAATCAACTAGCTGATAGTTTGCTCGCGAGCGAAACGTACATGCATCGGATAAATATTTACACGAGCTGCTCGCACTTTCACGCTTTCGGCCAGTGATTCTCGCGTTCGGGATTATTTACGGTTCGCCTTGAAATTCCGGAAGAGGAAGCGGAATTCCCGGTCGAGGCCACTAAATCTTCGAGGATCGAGTGATCTAGAGCGTCCTCTAGCTCGTGGATCGCACGCAAATAGTTATCTGCCAACTATTCCGCGACATGACGAGACATCGAGTTTCACGGATGCTTTGATATGATGTGTTTGATTAAATGTAGATCAATGTAGAACTGTAGGATGAACATAGAAAAATGTAGGTGTGTATGTGGACCTACATGTGAACCTTCATATGTGGTCCTACATGTGGACCTACATGTGAACCTTCATATGTGGTCCTACATGTGGACCTACATATGTGGACCTACATATGTGGATCTACATATGTGGACCTACATATGTGGACCTACATGTGGATCTACATATGTGGACCTACATATGTGGACCTACATGTGGATCTACATATGTGGACCTACATATGTGGACCTACATATGTGGACCTACATATGTGGACCTACATATGTGGACATACAAATGTGAACCTACAAATGTGGACCTACATATGGATCTACATATGTGGACCTACATATGTGGATCTACATATGTAGACCTACAAATGTGGACCTACATGTGAATCTACATATGTGGACCTACATGTAGACCTACATATGTGGACCAATATATGGATCTACAAATATAAACCTACATGTATATCTACACATCTGGACCTACAAGTGGATCTACAAATGTGGACCAATATGTGGATCTACACATACCTATTGCACTTAGAAAAAACCTAGATCCAAGGCAAACATATATTCCTTTAAACATATTGATCCAAAATATACATTTGATAAAAAATATAGACGTCTTAAAGATAACATAAACGTTAAAGTTATCTGGATCAAAGAGAATGTTGATTGGAGGATTACTAAGTTTGAAAAAGAACAGACATGTGAAAAATATAAATCTAAAGTTAATCTAGACATAAGGTGAAGCTTGTCGTAGAAGCTCAGCTTTATAGAAGACGTCATTCCAGAACTACGTATCTACCTATTTCTAAATTTGAAGAACACGTTGAAATAGGATAACCTAGATCTGAGAAAGACCTGGATGTAGGTAGAATCTTGACCTAGAGAAACTTAGACACAAACCTGGATGTGTAGAAAATGTGGACGTAGGGATAATTTAGATATAGTGAAACTTTGACCTAAGGAGAATCTAGATCTGTAGAAAGTCTGAACCTCGGAATAATCTTGATCTTGCGAAACCCATAGAAAAATCCACACCCAGATCTCAGAAAGATATGAACCTAGGAAAAATGTAGGAAGGAAGTCCTACAAAAAATCTGCACTCAATATCCAAAGACCTGAACATGAAAAAAATCTGAACTCAGAAGTGTATCCCGAGAAAATATAAACTTACAAAAAATGTAGATCTCAGAAGAATATAAACAACCTAAAAAATTTAGTCGTGGAATCTGTATCCAAAGACAACCTAAACCTGTGGAAAATCTCAGAGGAGGAAAACATAAACCCAGAAAAAATGTAGGCCTAGGAGAAGCCTCGACCTACGGAAAACTACCTGGGAAAGCGGCAGATGTAGGTGAAACGAAGGTTCGTGGAAAGCATGTCCCGTGTGTCTCTCGAGAGAAATTTCATCGGGAGACAAGGGAGCTCGTTGAACTCTCGAAACACGTTATCTCATAATTAGAAGAGCTTTATTAACGTAATGGACGCGTGGGAGGGTTATACGTTCCTCTATATGGTGTAATCGTTCAAGCAGTGCCTTCCTTTGTCGAACGACTCGTTCTTATTCAATTTACCACGCTTCGGAATGTATCCTCGTAAGAGTACTTTTCGAAACGATTACACACTCGTCCGGATAATTCATGAAACTCGAGCCATCCGGGCACTCGAACTTTTACGACGTCGTTTTCATGAACTATCGAAATCTCCATCGTTACACCGTGATTTTACGATTGCTCCTTCTGTCAGTCGCTGGAGTAACGGATCCGCGCATTATTCGTTCGTCCATGACGCCGTTAGATCGTTTCCCGTAACCGTTTGCATCTTGCAAATCTCTCACAGTTCGGGAGAGGGCAAAATCACGGTAAGAGGATTAACCGGACACTGCTACTCGAGTTTCTGGACTCTCTGTTTGCCGGACGCAAAAAGTTTTACATCGATTCGAGCTACCAGATTTTTCCCGACCCTCGGATTTAATTGAAATAAAATTAAAAAAACATTTACGTGTCTACTAAGTAGACTACCGTCTAATAACGAAGTTTTTACTTAATTTTTCTCGGCAGCTTTCAAGAATAATTACAGTTAATTTGAAAGGAATTATGTTTGAACGGTGGTCGAAGTATCACGTGAAAAATTAGGTTGCTCAACGTACACGTTTACGTCCTCTTTTCGAAACATCTTTCATTATTAACTGACACTAACTTTCCTTTTACATAACCATTAGACAGTTGAACGGCTATGAACCCGTGTTCTTACACGACTGCAGCATGCTTCATCTCTCTGGGCTTAATTTCCTAACTGACATTCTATCAGCAAAGAACAGTCGTGCAATTGTGCATCTATCAAGATTGCAGTAATCTTCGTGGCATAAAAATTTGGTATTCTGTTCCCTAAACTGTTAAACTTTCAAGCTTGCAAGTAATTTTTAAATTATCCATTTTCAAATTAGTGGTCCAGAATTCTCTTATTTTTAAAACTTGTAAGTTAGGAAATTCTGAGGTTTTGTTTTTAAGGTTTTAAGTTCTGGAGAGCTTGGGTTGTTAAATTTTTAGGTTTGGAAATTTTTATGTACTCAAATTCTGAATGTTCAAGTTTGCGAATAAGTTTGTTAAGTTTCTATGTTGTGGGATTGTTGAGTTTGCAAATTCTCGATTTTCTGAGTTTGCAAGTTGTAGACTCTGTAAATATCCAATTCCTAAATCCCTCATTCCCACATCACCTAATTCCAAAATTTCTAATTCCTAAATTCCCAATTTCCACATCACCTAATTCCCAAATCCCCAATTCCCACATCACCTAATTCCCAAATCCCAAATTCCCATATCACCTAATTCCCAAATCCCCAATTCCCACATCACCTAATTCCCAAATTTCCAATTCCTAAATCCCCAATTTCCACATCACCTAATTCCCAAATCCCCAATTCCCAAGTCCCCAATTCCCACATTCCCCAATTCCAAACTCCCCAATTCCAAACTCCCCAATTCCCAAATCCCCAATTCCCACATCACCTAATTCCCAAATCCCCAATTCCCAAGTCCCCAATTCCCAAATCCCCAATTCCCACATTCCCCAATTCCAAACTCCCCAATTCCAAATTCCCCAATTCCAAACTCCCCAATTCCAAACTCCCCAATTCCCAAATCCCCAATTCCCAAATCCCCAATTCCCAAATCCCCAATTCCCACATCACCTAATTCCCAAATTTCCAATTCCCAAATCCCCAATTTCCACATCACCTAATCCCAAATCCCTAATTCCCACATCATCTAATTCCCAAATCCCCAATTCCCACATCACCTAATTCTCAAATCTCCAATTCCCACATCACCTAATTCCCAAGTCCCCAATTCCCACATCACCTAATTCCCAAATCCCCAATTCCCACATCACCTAATTCCCAAATCCCCAATTCCCACATCACCCAATTCCCAAATCCCCAAATCCCCAATTCCTAAACCCCCAATTCTCCAATCCCCAAATCCCCAAATCTCCAAACCCTCAAATTCCCAAACTCCCAACTTTCCACCCCCCAAATTCCCAACCAAAAATTTCCAAATTCGTCCCAAAAACCATCACATCAAACATCCCCGAACAAATACCCACAGCCGTCATCGACACAGTCATTACCGAAATATTGTAACAGTATAATAGAAGTAAAAGTTTGCTCGTTCCATCGATATTTACACGAACGTTTGCATCGATCCAGTGCAATGGCCATTGTTGAACAATTGCAATTTCTCATAGGATCGCGTACGCAGTTCGGTTGCGATCGTTTCTCTCGTAACCGGAAGATAGTCCACGGCACATTCCAGCGCATTGTTCTCTCCGAAGGAGCCAGCAAGATAATTTAGAACGGTCGTTTCTGTTCCTGTTCGCCACCGTTGCTCGCTCCTCTTCGATAATAAATGCTCTTCCCCTTCCTTCTTCATTCTCGGTCACTTAATGATTGCTCACGGTCAATTTCTCTGCGAGCTTTTCCCCTTGCTGACATTTTTTTAATGCGTACCTTCGGTGGAGGTCTTGGAACGTGTTATTTTATGAACACGTGGATAATTTTGTGAAATTTTTCCTGAAGGTTAGCTTTATATTATGTTAGTAAAGTTACGAAAGCATTATTAAAGTATTTTGAAAGCATTTGATTGTTACGTGATATTTTTTAATAATAGCTATTGTGATAGCGAAATTTTAACTGCACCGTTGCAATTTCTTTATTGGAGAAATACTTGAGTATCCTATTTTTCTCGAATATAGTAATATGTTATTATAATGCAAGTTTATTGCAATTAAACTTGAGTGCATCTCCTCCTTTACAGTTCAGTAATATTTATCTTGTGTTACACACAAAAATGACCCAAACTGCAGAATCGCTTAGCAAACCACAGAATTCTGAACGGTACAACTCGAACTCTTCAGCAACGAGCAGTTCGAAGTTTATTGTGCGATCGAAGCTCGAGGTTGGACAAGAGTCCAGGTATAACACGAAAGTACGAGGCGTGCAGTTGGTGGCAATGGAATGCGGAATATACATTCCAGAGTTTGGTTACGTAAGCAAGAACAGGTATAACGACTCGTAACAGCTGCTCATCGATCTTCCTACGTTGTTCTTTTCGCGCCAGCATCGTGTCGGTAAAAAAACCTTGTACTCGGTAATTAATAGTAGCAGCTATTGTTTCGAGTATCGGACAAGTATCGAAGGAACGTCGATTGAATTGTTCGTGGAACGAGATGTTCAAGGCTGCATCGAAACTAGGCCTCCGAAGGGATATTTAAAGAAGAATTCGGAGCGAATTGCTCGCTGGTAGCAAAAACACGAGAAACTAGCAAGTCGACCGTTACTCGGAAAGTGTTTCTCTGCATCTGGCTGAAATTGTTAAGCCACATGTTCCGGAAAGATATCAATTATGTAAAATACCCTGGATAAAAACCTGCGATCAATCTTGTTGTTCGATTTCGTAAAAATCTTTGTGGGTATAAATTATACGGTAAATGGGGATTTTACATGGAAAATTGTGGAACAAAATATTCCCAGGCTCTGTTTTTGCAGAACAAATACTTCACGCAGAATATAGAATGTCAACATTGTTGAAAATATTTTCCACTCTGTCGAGCACAGAAATCTACTTCGCACCGGGCTTTTATTAATATTTTGCAACGTTTATTTTATCAAGCGTTCACAGTTTTTATTACTCGTTTGTAAATTCATCGAAACAATTTTATTTTACGTTTCTTCCGCGCGGAATCCCTTTTTGTACCACCGTGTTCTGAAGACCGAAATTTTTGTGGGAAGGATCGGTATTTATGGAGAATAGGTAATTTGCTTTCGTTCGGTTGAATCATCCACGCGATATTCGAGTTTTACAGTCTGCTTTTGGTATCGAGCCTTTCTCCACGCTGACGTGAGTCACTCGCTCCAAGCAATAGTTCAGTTTTCTTTCAGGAATTTCCAAACCTGGAATCCTAGAAAGTAGCATTCCAAGTGTAGCACGTTTGCATTTCTCAGCTTTATCGATTCGGTCAGAAAATTGATGATAACCTTCGCCGATACATTATGGAACTTCGTAACGAAGATTAATCGTTTTCGAACCATCCGGAGTCTTGCTAAACGTCTTACATTTTTCAAAATGTAATTTGAAGTCAAAATGCTACTTCCAAATAATTTTACTGCTCAAGATGCAAATGCAAATGTCGTCAATGATGAGACAGAAGTATTATGTCCATTTAAGTGCATCCAGTTGTGACTTACTACTTATTGTGACTAATCAATGAACTGCGAAAAATGACATCGATAAGGTAGAAATATTATGTCTATTTAACTGCATCCAGTTGTAACTTACTACTTATTGTGACTAATCAATGGACTAAGAAATACGACATCGATAAGGTAGAAATATTATATATTTCTATAAAGTGTCACCAATAAGCTAGAAATAATATGTTCATTTAAGTGCATCGACTTGTGACTTACTACTTATTGTGACTATTCAATGAACTGCGAAAAATGACACCAATAAGGTAAAAATATTATGTGTACCGATTTAAGTGTACCGACTGTGACTTACTACTTATAGTGACTAATCAATGACCTGCAAAAAATGACACCAATAAGATAAAAATATTATGTGTATCGATTTAAGTGTACTGACTGTGACTTACTACTTATAGTGACTAATCAATGAACTCCGAGAAATGACACCAATAAGGTAAAAATATTATGTGTACCGATTTAAGTGTACCGACTGTGACTTACTACTTATAGTGACTAATCAATGAACTCCGAGAAATGACACCAATAAGGTAAAAATATTATGTGTACCGATTTAAGTGTACCGACTGTGACTTACTGGTTATAGTGACTAATCAACGAAGTACGAAAAATAACACCAGTAAAATAGAAATATAATGTCCAGCACTCCGAGTGACTTATTACTCACTGTGACTAATTACCGAAGTATAAAAAATTACACTGGGCGTAATTATTATTTTACGATGTTTGTAGCGTGCAGATTTGTTCGTGAAAGTTTCAAGCATTCTCAAGAAAATGTTATATCCCGAGGCCGCCGAAACCCGCTTGTGGATTCTCGGTGCATCCGCCGGAGGCTAGGTGCGTCGCATTCGAATGCACTTCGCAAACCACGTCGAAACAAACGAAAGAGCCTTGGAAAGGTCTGGGCAAACCTTGACCGCGCCATGTTGTGACAGGGTCGTTGGTACCGCGAGTGTTTACCCTGTCAGTCGGCACCAGAATAGAACCAGGCCATTCTCGATTACCGAGAGAGGTCTTGTTGCCGAGCAGCCAAAAACAATGTACAAATGTGCTCGTTTGATGTTTTCCATTTCTGTTTTTATCCTTAATAGACTTTCTAAACTGTTACCTCAACTGAACTGTTACCTCGTCTCTGGAATAACTCTCTCGAATTTGCTCGAACATTAAGTATTTCCAGAAATAGAGAGCAAAGTTCACCCCTGAGAGCGTGATCACCCTTGAAGCGTGATCTATCGAAAGATCACGGTGCAGCTGTGGTCGCTGCTCGTAATAGCGAGTAGAGCTAGCGTCACGACGCCGGTGGGCGTCCATAGAAGGTCGATCTCGCATTCCAAGCTTTCGTGACTCGGATGGTACGTCGGATTAACCGGTGGGTGTCGTTGGATCGTGTATCGGCGATCCTATGCTCGGACGAACGATAAACCACGCATGGATGCATCCAACTGCGATGCAATTTCCTGTGTCGACGACACCCACCCCTATTCACCCTAAGTGCCCTGTTTTCAGCTGTCGAGGTTTCACCCTGTTATCTATCTGTTCCAAGGCTACGACTCCGATCTGATTGCCTCATTTCTTCGATGAAAATTTGATGTATCGAGGTAGACATCGGACAGCTGGTCTCAGAGATTTTCTAAGTTCAGTGCTATATTCCAACGATGAATTTGACCAAAATGTTGCGAGAATAAAGATTGTACAGTTATCGATTATTTGAATAAGTAATTCGAGAAGAGCGAACTGGTCATTGGATACTATTCATTTTAGAAATAGGAGAACAGAGGGTGCGAAACTGCACTTCGTCACTCTCGACTTATCGCTTAAACCGGGGTTTCTGGTTCTCTCAGCGTGAAAAAAAGGTTTCAGGTCTGTAAACCGTTAATGTCATCGCTGATGATTAGCAGTTCTCTCGTAAAAGTAGCTGTCTTCACTCTACACCGTTCTTTTCATCTATCGAATCAGCTATCTCGAAGACAATGGTAGACTGCTAAATTCTTGATCACTTGTTTAAATAGACGAGTTTAACTCTCGAAAATATCGCTTCGGAGTAATGAACTACCCCCTCTAAAATTCCGTAAACGGAGAAATCAATTCGTCGCGTTTCTATCGATTGGTCACTGACTGCCTCGAGCGAGCATTTGTCTTTTTATTACTCCAATCGTTATTCTTCGATTTACAATCACTCGATCATATTTTATGTACCCAGTAACTTAATATTTCGTATTTCAGTTTTGATTGCACGTAGCTAGAGACAGCCTTGTTACGTCGTCCAAGTTCAACGAAGTTATTTTGAAATCTTCTATTCGCAGTGTCGATGAACGTGTCTCGATGATATCATCGCGAATATCTTCTCCTATAAACTCTCTTTCATCTCCGAAGGTTCATCTTCGAATTCCTATGCACGAATGCAGCTCGACGAAGTGTGTCGAGTCTGTTGGCGATCTTCCATCGAAAAAATAAGCACGGGACGCCTTCGAATCACTGGCAGAGCTGCGAATTCCTCGCTGGTTCGTCAGGAATTCGAAGGCCCGCTTCGAAAAAGATCTTTTCGCGAGCTGGAAATCGTCGCGCGTAAATTAGGGAAGTCCTGGATTTTGGCAAGCTTCGTACTTTTTCAACCGCTGTTGCGACGATGAGTGGTTCTAGTTTCCACTGGGTCACAGAACGTGCGTTCTTCTTTTTAATGATCAGAATTTAGATAAACTAGTGCTACATCAAACTTAAACATAAAAACAAAATTAGATATAAAACAATGCCTCATAGTTTCTGAAGTATTGTCAAGTAAATAAAAGAGAGAGACTATTATTGGAATTAATCAAGGAATATTGTACTGATGTTGTATCAAGGAATTAGAAATAAGAAGTGTTAAGCAATATCCGTGAACGTCCGTTGCTGATCAATCTTGTGACTTCATCCTACTTGCAACTAAATTGCTTTCGAGGGTTTTTAATCAACGGTATATTCACTTCGCTTTACCATTTTATTTGGTCCGGTAAGATTCATCGAATTAATATGCATACTTGGCTCGACTCGCAACTTGGCCATCGCCTGTTCACTCGAATTAACATACATCCACACGTTCTTAGACGAATATTCTGATCTGCTTCTTGGAAACAGTTTTCATTGAACAAGAGAAATTCGCTATAAATTTCACGTCCATCCTTCGTGGAAGCACGTTTATTAATTTCTTTATTCATCTATCACAGTTAATCGTTTCATGAAGGCAACGATTATTCTTCGGTATGTTTTCCGTCAGACCTTCCAAAAATTCTTAATTTCCTCCGCCAACTAGTTGATAACTCGATAGATCATTCTGCAGCTTATCTTCCCACCGAACTCACCTGGTGATGGATAGAGTTCTTGTTTTGCTCCGAGAACCAGCTTCGTTCTTGTTCCAGGATGCATCAAGGAAGTTTGAGAATGGATGCATCGAAGGAGAGAGTGAAAGAAGGTTAGAGTTGAGGCTGGCCCATTCATCGTTCTCTGCCGGTGTTGCTCGACGATTGTTCGCGTCTGTTTGGAACGGAAATTTATTAGGCCTAGTTTACAAGACGATTCTGGCAACTGGAGCAGACTCTGCTCCATCTCTGGAAACTCTACGTGCACTTAATTTGAAATCGGGTTGAAAAATAAGCTGAACATAAAGTCGTACATTTATTAATTCTGCATCTTGAGATTTCAAGAACATTCTAACAAATTGTCTTACTTATAATTGAAAACTTGTGGAGCGGTTTTGGTAGTTGCTAACAAAGTCTACTTCTGATCATCGAACTCCTTAGATAGTAAAAGTGTAAAAAAGAATAGTATCACAAGTTTTCAAGATTTCCGAACAATTAAGTCTAAGAAAGATTGCGACTGCAAAAGGTCATAATGAAAGTAAATTCATCTGGCAGCGTGAAGTGTTAGCCCGTGGAATAGCGAAAGGTTTTCCCATCAGAATCGAACTTGAAAAGCTTCTTCTGCGAAACTTTACCTTGGCGAACTGCACGTCAGGTAAGTGTACTCGGTTCTCTTAGAGTACACTCTGTCGATGGCGCGTTTCAGCACGAGTGCTCGCGCGAGTCACCGTTGCTCTTTTCACTCTCCGTCTCTCGTCTCGGCTTCTTTTTGCGCGACGATTCGCTTGCCGAGAGAACCGTTACCTTACTCAAACCGGACAGCAGAAGGGCAGGTGTCTGTCAGTGAACAGGTGAGTGGGCAGCTATGGGCACATGGGAAAGTTCGATAACATCCACGGCTACCTCTTTTACTCAGCTATTTAACCACGCATTGATAGACAATGTGATTGTTTCATCACACTTTGGATTACCTTCTTTCTTTGATTATTTCGTTTATTAATAAAGTTTATTGAAGTTATTTGAAACGTTTGGAAAATTTGAGACAAGTCTGGTGTACTTCTATGTAGAACGAATTTAATGTATTTCTATTTTGAAAAAATTACATGTTCTTCTGTGTAGAATGAATTAAATGTATTTCTATTTTGAAAAAATTACATGTTCTTCTGTGTAGAGTGAATTTAATGTATTTCTATTTTGAAAGAATTACATGTTCTTCTATGTAGAATGAATTTAATGTATTTCTATTTTGAAACAATTAAATGTTCTTCTATGTAGAATGAATTTAATGTATTTCTATTTTGAAACAATTAAATGTTCTTCTATGTAGAATGAATTAAATGTATTTCTATTTTGAAAGAATTAAATGTTCTTCTATGTAGAATGAATTAAATGTATTTCTATTTTGAAAAAATTACATGTTCTTCTATGTAGAATGAATTTAATGTATTTCTATTTTGAAACAATTAAATGTTCTTCCATGCAGAAGGATTTAAATGTACTTCTATTTAGAAAGAATCAAATGTACTTCTATTCAGAGAAAATCAAATGTACTTCTATGTAGGAAGAAGTAAATGTATTTCTATTCAGAAAGAATCAAATGTACTTCTATGTAGGAGGAATCAAATGTAGTTCTATGTAGGAAGAATTAAATGTACTTCTATTTAGAAGGAACCAAATGTACTTCTATACTAGGAAGAATTAAATGTACTTCTATTTAGAAGGAACCAAATGCACTTCTATGTAGGAAAACTTAAACGTACTTCCATTTAGAAAGAATCAAATGTACAACCCTTAGAAAAAATCCAATATAGCTTTTCCAAAGAAAAATCAAATTCTATGTAAAAACAAAATGTAGTCCTCCTTAGAAAGCATCTAATGTACTTCGAAAAAATCTTAGACTTCTGTTTATAAAAAATCTACTAAACTTCAGGAGTTTAGAGAAGAAAGAATACAATAATGGAAAAAGAATACAAAAAAAGTTTTAACAATAGAAATTAGTAGAAATAATTTGAAAAGAGGCATAAAATCCTCCCTGCACCATTACCTCATAGCAGCCTGAAATAGAATTTGATCACACATTATCCCGAAGTCGTAATCATCGATCAAAATCACGCGTTCAAGGAAATGAGCAGTAGGTCAAGTCTAGCGAACCGGTCTCGAACGATCACTCGATCGCAGATTATCGAGAACGTGGACCCACATTGTCGGCACCGGTGTTCCAGATAGTTTTTCACCGGTTGATACACGGCAGTTATTAATTATTGCTCGTAGATCAATTGCCTCTTGATTTCCAATCGAGATTCGTCTCGATCGATCGGAAAGTGATTTCCTGTTAAGAAACGATCACGGGCCACTTTCGATCTTGCTCCGGACACTTTCTTCGATTAAAATCTGACGAGACTCGAGTGGAAAGTTAACCATCTGCACGCTTCGACGGCTTTCGGATCTTGGAAAGAATTGAAGATTTCTACTTGTGATTTATGGCAGACGTAATCGATACAAATGGAGGATGCTTCAATTCGAATATTCTGAGGGTTGGAAAAGTTGTCCCTTGTGCAAGCTCCTAATTGTATATTTTTAATCGACAATTTCCTTTGCGTTCAAAAACAAAGATAAATTATTGTAAAGATGTGTAGATAATTTTGAGAGTGATAATTTTCAAAATAGTTTAAAATATTGGATAGGGGATGAACCTATCAAGAATACGATATTCGAAATTTTTAGAAGATATAAATTGTCAGACCTCATCATCATGAGTGAAGATAAATTATTCAGTCAGCACTGTACATTACAGGGGTGTATAGACAGTATCCATAAATTTGAAAGTACGAGGGATGAAATTCTCCGAAATAGACTGTGAATTCCTCGAAAATGTATCTTCATCGACATGAAATAGTAACAGTGAGAAATTATTAAATTTACAACGTGAATTACAGTCGACTTTGTCGCGTTATCAAATTGTAACGTAAATTATAGGGGTAGCGACATAAATTTGAGAAAGCGTATTCTCAGAAGCACAACTTTAATAACGTGAAATAGAGAGCAGTCGAGTTATTGATTTTGCGATGTTATGTGACATTTTTGAAATAAGGGATGAAATTTTCAAAAATAACATGAAATTAACTGTATTAACTAACTATATCAATGTATCTGTTCAACTAACAGTAATTATTCGACAATTTTTAAACATTTCACGAAGCGAATAAAAGGAAGTTTAAATATTATGTAAAGGGGGATGTTCCGGTGCTTCACTAGTCTAAAAAATTGAAGGGAATCGTCGATGAATTCTTGAGGAAAATGGTCGCTTGGGAAGCCGTAATCGAATCACACCCTCTTCCCCGACAGTTTCAGGAGATAGGATTCGAACGAGCTACCCTGTATAATTTTGAATCGGGCTCGAGAGAAGCGTAAGAAGGTCAACGAGACCGCTCCAGTGTCGAGTGGTCTGCTGTATAAATTTTTGATGACACACATTCGCCTGTTTGTGGTAGCTGCCAAATATATTCTACTCTCTGTTAACATAGCTACAAACCTGCAGAAATGATCGCAACAGTGCATGTTAGTCATTTTGCTTCGTTCAAACTTGACGTACGTAAATACAAAAAAATACGAAACAACCCCACTATATGTTCAACAAAATTTATTTATACATATACGAGCCCTCTATACCTAGACATAAAAATGAGAAAATTGCAACATGACCGCAACAGAAATAGCGATAAGATACTCTAAAGTCATCAGCTTGTTTAGCTTTTGAATTTAACTTCACGATCAAGTGTACCATTTCTAAATAGCAGAAGAACGCGTGTAATAAAAATCAAGGAATTTCGGAAGAGCAATTTGAAACGGGTTTTCTTCTGGACACAGCTCAGACCTGAAAGGCCGAAAGCCTCAAACGGTATTCACCGAAGAAAATCGATATCGCAATCTACTCGGTACCAGCCTTCTTTTCGCACCTACTTTCATACAAAACACTCTCGAGTGCATCGTTGAACGTGCAAGCCCGAGGAAACTGGAAACGCCTCGTTCTCCGCGTGCAACAGAGCCTTTGTGTTTGCGTTTGCATCGCCTCTAAATGCAGCCGCACTCGAAACGAACCGTTTCTGCTCTATATTCCGCTACGAGAAGGCCCGAGACGTGACTTTTTCTCGATTACTCTCGTTCGTCGTCGACATTGTCTCCATGTATGACAATTTTACCCTCCTCCACGTTCCCTTTTTCCCTCCCTTTTATCGCTGTTTTCATTTTCCAGCGAATTTATCGAACGCACACGATGAAACTTTGCGATGCTCTTCTTTTACGGGACATGATTTTCTTTTGTGTTTCTGCATTCGGGCGTGGGAAATGGTTATTTTGTCAGTTTGTACTTTATCGGTTTTTACTTGTCTTCTCTTTCATCGGAGTTAGAGTTGCAATTTTTGGTGATGGAATCAGAAAGTCAATGTAACATAACATTAATGCTATTTCTAGCTTAACTGTTCTTCTGTTATATTAACCTTTGGTAAACCTTATTTTTTTACCAACTAACTGCTTCATTTATAAAATGGACCAAGGAAGAGGTTCTCAAGAAAATGTATTGCAATATTACAATAATGTGTAACACATATATTTTTCATTTATTATAAATACTAAATAAGTAGAAATATACATATTCAACGCAGGAGTGCAAAGTTGAATTTTGTACAATCTGATTATAAGAACATGCTGATTTTAAGAATACATTGACAAATGTAGCTTCGGAATTTTCGAACCGGAAAGAATTCCACTAACAGTTATATTCATCGAGCAAGAAGTTAGAGAAGGGTTAAAATCTGTTCTAGTACAGATCTCGAAAGATTTCAAGAGGTCAAGTGAACTTGTTGAGACTCTCTCAGTGGAATGAACTGATGAGAATTTTTGAGTCAGCTACTTTCTTTCCAGCCACGATATTACGAGTTCAAAGAGGCGAAAGAATCTGCTCGGCTGCTTTACCTTCCGAAAACGTGCCTCGAAGGAAATAAATAAACTGGCGAACTTTTCAAGTAAAAGGTTTTATCGAGAATCTTCTAGTCAGCTGTTCGATCGTGAAGTTTCAACTGAATTTCTATATCGGAACTTATTTAGTGCTATTTTGTTAGGATCGTTTAAAATTGCTAAACGTCGTCAAAGTTTCAGATTCCAGAGTTCTAAAATTCTTGAGGTTTACTTAATACGTTATAAATTTTATTTACAAACTTCCGAAGGCTTAAGTGCTTGGTGAAGTTTCTAATTTTCAGAGGCTTAAATATGGTAATTACCGAAGTTATTAATTTCTGAAGTTTTTGAGCTTTAAGATCTTCAGGTTCTCTTTAAGAATTTTTAAATTCTTAAAATCATAAGATTCTGAGCTACAAAACCCCAAAGCCCAAAGATTCCAAGTCTTCCCCAAACTATCAAAAGCCACTTGCCAATCTAATTCAAACGAGTCTAACCGAGCGAAACATTGATTTCGATAATGAACAGTCGATCGTACGCAATCGAATCGTAACAATGCATCGGGTATAGCGTATCGCTATGCAATGAGAATTTGGCGGAAGTAGAATGCACGACTGACACGGTCGCGTTGAATAATGAGGTCTGCAGTTCTCGTTGTAAACGTTTCATTGTCCAAATAGAACAGCACGATACACCGTTTCCCATCAGCAAAGGGAAGAAAGCTTCGAATCCGCCTTTCCGGCTCGTCTCGGTTCGAATTCACTCTAGCGACGCGCTGGGAACATCATCTGCTTATCGAAGTCGTTTCATCGAAACGCTCCAAAGGGCCGATACCAACCGTCTCACTTCACGCACCTTTATCTTCTTTAATTATTTACTACCACTCTTTGATTTCTCACGCGTTTCTTACAATCGTGGCCGGGTAACTGTATTCTAATTACATAGCTTTTATAAGCTCGAGGTTCATGCAAATCGTATATTAATTAGGTAGCTCAAGGTGAAGTATTTTCTGAGATCAAGGTTCAAGCTCCTCAATTTCTTAACCTCAAGATTCCCAAATTTTCAACCGTCCAAATTGTCACTTTCCCAAATTTCTATTTCCTGAAACATCCAAATTGCTAAATATCCCCATAAATCCAAACGCCCCAAATCGCTCTCGAGTACCTTATCTAGCACAGGCGTTAAACAGCAGCCACTTAACTCAGCCGTGTCCCAGTGAAAACGGCTTCTCGTTTTTTCTCGTTCTCACGGTGTCAAGCAGGCAACAGAGCGGCCCAAAAATTCCACCCGCCGTTGTTTGCCATTCATCGTTGTACCCGACAGTGCCAAGGTCTCTCGGCTTGTTCCTCATTTTTCTTTTCCCCGTGGCAACTGCTCGTTCTCCTCTTTTCTCGGCCACTTTGCTCCGATCCTCCTCGAGTTTTTCGTCTTGGCACGTTTTCAGGGTTAAAAAAGAGCCGCGAGCGAGTCGGTCTTCGTTTCGCCGGCGATAACGCGAACACTGGAGAGAAAGAGCCTGCACCGGAAGTGAAAAGTCAGACCGCACGCTTCTTTTTTCTCCCCCGATCAGAGGCGCTTTGGCGTCGTGCCAGCGTCGCGGCGCCTCTCGTTATCGGGCCAGCTTCGCTTGATCCTTCGGGAGAACCCGTAGACAGGATTCGGAAGCTCGGAATCGTTCGAGAATCGACGGGAAGATGTTGAATGAACGTCCCCGGGGAATGGATGCACCTTATGCATCCACTTCGATCAATGGAGAACCGATATTTCGTTATTTCTTGGCTAGTGGATCACCGAGTGATTCCCTTTCCAGTTCACTTCGATCAAGTGGATGAGCCTTGAAATTTCATGGGATCGTTGAACAGGGATCAACGATTCATCACATTGGGTTTCTTGTTGGGAAAATTTCTACGATTTTTTAAGAGAAGTTCGATCACCATGCCTAATTGAAAAATGGTGTTTGCAAAATTTAAGGTGCCTGGGTATAGGGGTGCGATGTATGATTCATGAAGGGAGCTTCCTTCGCTAAATTCTTGTTTAGAATATCTCCCAAAGTGGGGTATAGTGATACCATAAAATAACCATTGATGCATGGTTCTGACAAAGGGCTTTCTTAGCGAAACTCTGGAATAGTTTTGCGTCAGGGTATGCCATAACTCAAGAAAATGGCTTCCTTCTCAAAATTTCTGATCAGCAAATCTTAACATAATTATCTGTAGCGTCTTAAATTTTTTTCTTCAAGTTCAAAAACCTCCCTCTACCATAAGGTTATAATAAAAATTTCGAATTTTTATAATTGAAGTTACCTATGTCAATATCACAACAAATTAATCCTAATCGAAATAGCAATGTTATTGATTTACTCAGTATAGAAAGAAAATGTCCTCGACACGATTTCAGCTCTTTAAAGGAACTACTTTATTATGTGTCTAAACAGAGAAATGCCTTCTCCGATTGCACGTAATCGTGAACGAGGTCGTTTGTTCGATCGTTGGGCAATTTTTCTGAATGTTTACTGGTTCCGGGTACTTTGTGGGCTTTGCCAAACATCGAGGAACTTCTCTCCCCTCGTTCGATGGATCCTTCTCTGTCTGCGAACTATCGATTGGTCGTTTGAGCGGTTATGGCATCAAGGGAGAGGCATTGTTGATGGAGTAATTTGATTGACTTCATCCTGAGCAGTTATCGGTGTTCAAATACGTCTGGATAAAGTAACGTAAATCGTTGAACTTTATATGCAAGAAATTATGTAGACACGCTGCAGAATTGTGAATTTGAAGCAGAAGCTTTTACAAAAATATACGATGTCGGTTGTTTATTCGTACTTTTACGTAACGCACACAAAGCCGAGTGGAAATTTTTTGAAATACATCGATGGAAAATTTGATTACCAAGGGAAGTTAGATTTATCGAGTTACGCGATAAGAAAATTTTTCAAGCTTTATATAATACGTGACGCGAGATTTTCCAATTATGTCAAGCTTTATTTTTTATCTTACCATCTTATGCACTGCCATGGAATTCACTGTCGCTTCAAATTTTGTATAATAAAATAATCAAAACGTACTCTAACCAAATCCTGCAATTCAAAAATTAAATAAATTTTATCGTATCGTCAATATTTTCACTGCATCAAGCTCGTCGAACTTTATTTTAATTCCACCTCAAGTTCTCGCAGACAAATTGCATCGAAGTTGCAGATATTCGTTGAATTTTTCATAAGAAAGGACAAATGTCTTACACAAGTAACAAATAAAAATGTATAGGTGGAAATTGATATTTCAGGTTCGCCTGTTTCATTATCGACAATGCACTTTGCTGACACGAGCCGATTGTTCGTGTTTCTCGTGTTCCCGCGATGCTCCCCGTGTGTATTTTTTTTTTTTTCTCTCTTTTTTTTAACCTCTCGTGTTATTCGATTAAAACCCGTTCGCGGTGATTGTTCGACAGTGTGCATCGGTGAATATGGCGATCGGTAAAACGGACAGAAACGTCGATGGGACGGCATGGCAGATCGCCAAATCAGCAAGAGCCGTTACGTTTATCGTCAGTTTTATGTAACTATTGTTCGAGGTAACTGGGACAATGACAATGGGAATCTGTCGGGCCGATTTCTCATTGCGCAAACGGCACCGAATGATTTCATATTTCTCCTTTCGAGATACACGATATCGTAAAAATTTCCGATTCCTCATACGAGCGCTTGATTTACTGGAACTTGCGAATTGAAATCAGTTTCAAACTTTTCACGAAGGTAAATTACGTTCAATAGTCTTTCTTGGGTGGAATTATTTTATCGAATACTCGTGTCTCACTTTCAAAATTAATTTCTGCGAACAATGCTATTAACCGAAACTCGAATTGTCCAATTTCTAAAAGTTCAGACAGACTTATCAAAAATAATTCCCAATCTAAAATGTCTCTGCGAGATCCATCAAATTTTACTCCAGCAGAAGAACATATTCTTGTGTCGAAATTATCTCCATCAGCCAATTAGTACTCGCTAAAATTTAAAACCCCCTATCGGAAAGTTTCCATGTGTTACAAACAGTTGAATACAAAAGCATAACAAGAATCTCCCAGCATGAAAGTACAAAAGTATTGACGATTAAGTCAAAGGGTAAGATAGAATAATTGCAAGTTCCTTTTCCGCCATTTGCTCGAAATTAAACGAATCGTTGCACGTTCAGAACATTCGGGTCTTTTGACGAATCACAGATAAAGGAACGCGACGCGAATCTTCCTCCATTCACGAAAATATTCGTCGACGAGGCAGCCGTTTTCGCGATTTCTATTTTAACGAACCGGACACACTTCATCTTGTTCCCGGCATTCTTCGGTATTTCGGTATCGTCATTGAGTCTCGGTATGGTGGAGGGAATAATTTGTCGCTCGTTGGTATAATAACGTTGCGTTTATTTCGATAAAACCGGGACGATGTTTAGCATTCTTGTCCCGGTGACAAATGGCCGATGAATCTCGGGATTATCGAAAGTAGAATTTCGAAAAATCGAGCTTTTTCACCGACTCGGTGTAAGTAGGAAACCTGTAAATTCATAATTTCCGTGGAAACGCGATTTCGCTGGACGATTTCGATTCCATTCACTGGATTTCCCGTTGATTTATTCGGTCGTTACGCGGAACAACCCGTCGCCGATTAATCTCTTCGGCTGGCAAGACGAATTAACCCCAGCGAGAAATATTCGCGACGTGACGTTTGCCTGACCCGTCTTTGTCATCGTTTTATTCTCGATACGATTAATAAATCCGACGGAATTATTCGAACTCTACTTAAATCAAAACCTTCGAACGATGCCCATTCGACGGTCACTTTACGTCCAAATGTACTATTTCATCTGATCGGTTTGAACGAGCTTTAGATTAATCACCATTCAGTTTTTATTTAGTTTCACAACCTCCTGTTCAGATTTTCCTACTCACCATTATCTCACAAACTCACTAGTTTTAGGTTATGGATCTTTATACAAAGTTACATACAAAATTTCAATGTCAGTGTTTAAATATAGAATTTATTCGTGATCGAGCTGGCAGCCTTATTTGAAACATGAAATTTAATCTCAGAAATGGACGTTTTAATCTGCAGGTGTAAAAAGTATTTGTACATTCTTCATCTTCAGCCCACAGAAATGTACAATTTATTAAATGACTCTTATAAACCAGTTCGTAGCTGTATATTTTTAAAGTTCTCTGTTACAGACATCGTGTAAGAATCAAGTACTGAAAAACCCACGAAATACTTCGTATAACTTGCAAAAAATTTATGCACATTATTTGTACACTTTATCAGAATTTCTAGCCATATACCATTTTTTTATTATCAAAATATTTTTTGTATTAATAAAATCTGCAGTTATGTAGTATATTTAAGACAGTGTATTGTCTACTTAATAAAACAGTATGTTCTGTAAACTTCAATAAAATATTTACCTTGCTGTTTCATCTACGTTTGCACTTTTTTAATGAACTTCATAATTTGTCATATGAAGTCTTCAACATTCCTGTATAATTAACTTTATATAAAATAAAGAGTTTCGTTTTAAAAAATCGCACATCAGTTTTCATCCACTTGACCGCCAATAAAGCGTTCACTTTTCGAACCATATTTTTCGACCATTTTTCAGTTCCATTCATTATTCCCATTTTTCCGAATTTTCAACGAAATCTCGTGTCACTTTCTTCTCGTCGCGACGCTTGAAGGTAAAATTTCCCCGGGGAGGGTTGTTTCTCGAAGAACGACGCTCCGCCTGGAAAACTTTGCTTCTCGTGGATTATTAATTTACCGCGAAAGCGAGACGCGTTTTCCGCGTAGACTGATGCCGAGCTTAAGCGCAAAGTTACCAGCAATAATTCATTTTCCTCGTGTTTCGAAAACTACTTTCCTTTTGTGTCCGAGACGGCTCTGATTCGATCAGAGTGCAGCGTGAATCGAGTTTTTCGAACAATAAAAATAGGAAACCTGTATCTTTTCAAAGGAATCATCTTGGATCGCGAATAAATTTTTCGTTTCGATGAATACGCAGATTTCTGTCTACCGACACGCACATCCTTCCATCTTTTTATTCCGAATCAAGAATTCCATTCGAGAACAGCATCGAAATTAGATTCTGATCCTTGGAACTCGACGTTTCAGACCGAAGTTCGTCAAAGCGAGACCGAGTTATCCGTCGACTATTATTACAGCGATAGCTTCTCGACCTCTCGTATTCACGATAATTGCATTCGTAACCATTCTCGCGTATGTGCCTCCTATGACTTTGTCTTTTCAAGTACACACCCTCCTCACCACTTACAGAACACTGTCTAACAAACTTCTGCTAAATTTGTACGAAGCCGTCCAGATATTATTGCACCACCTCTAGTATTACATTAACCTCAAGGTAAAAAATAAAAAATATTGAATCAAGAACCCGTGTACAGAATAACGAATCGTGCTTGAAAAGGTTAACCCTCGAAAATCTGGAACCAACGTTTCCTTAATTTTCCCCAAATGTTGTGAAAAGATTTCAATTAAAACAGAGCACACGAGGCGGAAAGGCACGGAAAGAATAACAGACAAAAATCGAGCAATTTGCATGTACCACTCGAACACGAAGCAACATATTTTTCTCGCCGGTACTTTCCATAACGGAGCGGGTAAATAGCGGCCCATAAAAATTGCAGGATGATCGAGAAAGGAAAAAGAGAGCCAGCTACCCCCGTGACCAGGACCGCCGTGTGCAGGGAATGCAATTAGGGATTAACGAGCATTTAGCCCCGTTGGAAAGGCGAATAATGGAGATTCGATCCCCCATGGCCGCGGCGAGGGCGAAAGGTGCGCGGAAACGGCGCACAGAGCGAACCAAGGGGTGGCTTTATGGTTTCTACTGCTTTGTGACGCGAAATGCTGTCTGCTCTTGGGCGTATTCCGGTTGCCAGGGCTCTGCCCGTCTGCCTGTCACTTCTGTTTACCGTCCGTGTATTTGTTTCCAACCGTCAGAGGAAATTATAGCCGAGATCGATCGTCCTCCCTGCTTTCCTGTCCGCCAACTAATGAGCCACCGATTCCAGTTATAAAACCTGCCGCATCGATCGACTACAAATTCTTTCTTCTATTTAGATGTTTTCAAATTAAGCTATCCATATATTCATGTGGGAACAATCTTACAAAGTTTATGATATTAGGGAACTTCTTTTGTACGTTCCTTGAGTTAGACCTGTACTTAGATGCTTTAAACCCCTTGTACTATTGTGACGAGTCTGACTCGTGACGCACTCATACTTCGGCCGTGATCAATTTTACTCGAATGCTTAGTACGCTTCTACTTGGAGTTCAAGTCTAATTATAATTTGCATAATCAACGATTGTATAATAATATATTGACATAAGATTTCAAATTTTTTTGTCTGTTTTAACATTGTAGCTGTAATTAGTCAGTTCTGACTGACGCACTTAACAAATAGGTCATAGTGCAAGGGGTTAAATGGAACTATTGAGACATTGATATGGAAACAACCTTACAGAGTTTATGACATTGAGGAACTTCTTTTGTACGTTCCTTCAGTTAGGTACGAAGGAGTCTCACCATTTGCTTTTTATTTTGATGTTACCTTGAAAATATGCATATTCAAGATATAATTATTTATCATGGTTTAATTCTGAGGTTCTCTGGTGTACACATTTTTTAAAGTCCACATTTACACGTTTTGTACTTGCGTAAATGTTATGTACTCCCAAATGTTCACATCGTTAAGTCCTTAACCTGCAGACTATTGTCTGGAAAGGTTACATCGTTATCAATGATCCTGAACACAGTTATCAAGTCCACATTTACACGTTTTGTACTTGTGTAAATGTTACGTACTCCCAAATGTTCACATCGTTAAGTCCTTAACCTGCAGACTATTGCCTGGAAAGGTTACATCGTTATCAATGATCCTGAACATAGTTATCAAGTCCATATTTACACGTTTTGTACTTGCGTAAATGTTATGTACTTCCAAATGTTCACATCGTTAAGTCCTTAACCTGCAGACTATTGCCTAGAAATGTTACATCGTTATCAATGATCCTGAACATACAAACAATCGATCAAAATAATTAACCTCGTAACGAACATCGGCGTCGAACGTCAAAATATTTATCCGAGTGTATCGCAATTAATCAGTTTCGATCGACTAGGCGTCCTTATCGAACTATTAATAAATTTCCGGTCCGTAAAGTATTAATCAAGCATACAACTGTGGTGACATCGCGTTCCATCATATCCATTGAACAGAACGAACGAACGACCAGTCTCGTTGGTCCGTCGAGCGATTACAGAAGCACTCGGCACGGTTCAAGATCCCTCGAACAATAACGCTTATCGTCCATTGTTACAGCAGGCATGCCTGTTGCGTCAAAGCAACGACGGTCCAACGGCCCTTATGGTTGGCCGAACGACGACATATTACCGTGGTTCCACTGACATTCGAGTCCATTTGCATGGCCGTAATATCGAAGCCGCAGCATAGCTGCGCGGTGTTCGGCTACCATCCGCAACCCTCTCATATTCTAACTACGATAATTAATTTCCTGCTATGCAATCAACCGCGGAAAGTCTCTTGACCCTCTGATTTCGCTTTGAAAAATTCACTCTACCCGGCAAAGCCTGGATAGATGAATATTTAGGAGGGCGTTCAAAATTAACCCCTTACTCTCCGAGAGATCTGATAGCAAACTTTTGATCTGGGTAGCAAACTTTTTAGTCGAGTCGATCAACTCTTTTGAAGTTATATCTTTATTATTAATTTCACTGTGTATGGATTTGGTTAAAAATACGTATTCGAACTTGCTGTGTTAAGCCGAGTTTCAGAGGGTTAACTTGTATCGATGACCAAAATCTTTCTTATCTAATATTAGTCATATCAGTTAATTCTATAGCGTGTACAGTATCGCAGAGTCACGCCTGACCGCCACGTATTGTATAACCCCGTGATTAGATCAGCGTTGTACGAATTTCGCCCCAGAGCGATCCATCTCCGAATTCGGTCGCGGATGTCTAATGAAATAACAAGTTCCAGACATTTTCGTCTGTCGGGATATAGCGAGCGTAACGGAAATGAGCGGAAAAGCGTGTAGATAAAGCAAAAGGGTGTAGCGGTTAGGGCACGTTGCCCCGGGCATGGCTGTAGCGGTGTACAAAGGGCTGGCTAGCAAGGGATGCCGAGTGTCGTCATGGAAACGCCACAGTGTTTTCCATCCCCCAATTACCTGGCCACTGGTTGTCAACTTGAACCCCTAAACACATTCCTGCGGTTGCCAGTCGAGATACAGGTGTATTCACATTTTTTTTTGCTTTGAGACGTGCTCTTGTCCGAAGCAGCGCTTTTGGATGAAAGAACTACGAATAATCGTTTATTGTAAACGACAGCTTGCCGGTTGATCTTGGAAAAGGTACACGTGCAGCGTTCGAACGTAAACGGGATCGAAGGGGTGGGAAATGGAATTGCAAAGTTTGTTCGATGGAAGTGAACTTCTTTCGCAGGGAAATTCCTCTTTTCTGGAGAACGAGTGCGCTTTGTCGATTCGATTTTCCCTTGTTTCGGTTTAGTTTGTTTGCGAGAGGGAGCGGCGGATACAGTTGATGACTTCGCGATGGAGAAATGGCTTCGGCCACAAATGCAAATTTCACGAGATTTCTGACAACTACTTAAAACTATGGATAATTTATCACAGAAGTGGTTCTGTAGTGGTTATTAACGTTTCATTTTAAGGAAAGTAACCTAACCATTAACGCGACTAAAATTATTTCTATAACATGTTAGAAAATTCATTGTCACACAACAAATTCGTTGTCAATTTTTCATTACAAGATTCAGCAGAATCCCTTTCTGTAACTACCCCCAGTTAAGTCTTGTATTCCGATCCAATAAAGGCCGTAAATTAACTTCCCGATACCGTTAATAGCTCAATAATATTCCCATCTCGATCCCTTAATCCGACGCTGGAAAAGAATTGATTGAAATAAACATCCCCTATATTTGCAACCAACCCTCGCAACACGACCCCTCGTTTCCAATTTGTCAACGGGATCTGTTACTAATAAGGCTTATTCGGACAAATACAAAAAGACGTTTATGAAGTCGGATTTTCTTGAATCCCTTTGAACGGAAGCCGCCTTTGGCCGGATTAAGCCACCGCAAGTATCTATGCGAGCTGCGAACGATGGTCACTTCGCGATTTGCATATTAACCACTTGGACTGGGAATTACGAAGTACCGTGTCCCCTGTGCGGTTACACACACCTTGCTACTTGCGTATCGAGTGGCGTAGTTCGTTAACGATCGATCGACTACGCGTTTGCAATGTGACACGTGCCGTAGCGAGGATTAAATTGCCGTGTGATTCGATAACGCGTGCAAGAATTTTCGTCTGTCGATATGTCTCGAGAATTAGACTTTTGGAGGCAACATTGTTTATGCGGTTCTGTGGTTTCGACGGGGTTCCAAGGTAGAGTTTAAGTTTACTTGTGTATAGAATCTTGAACAACTGTAAGGTTTTGTAACAGACAGATCATGTAAAAATTTTGCAAAAATTTATTTGAGTACAAGATGAATCCTATTGTTCACGGTAATAAAAAAACGAGATCGAGAATAATAAAGTAAGGAAGCAGCAAACCAAAAAATCACCCCCGAAACAAATTTCCATCGTTCTTCAATCAAATAGTTTCGGTTGTTTCCTCCGGACATTTTTCACACTTTCATCCGCTCTATAATTCACGTCGAATCTATTGAATGCCAAGGAAGATCGATATTCCTGTTAGAAAATTGATTTTTATCGGGCGAACATGCACGGCTGACGCCTATTTGTCTTCCATTTATTTTTGTACACGTCTTGCCAGGATGATGGGCGGGTCACGTTAAGATGCATCGCGATCCAGAACAATGGGAACTGCACTCCATCGTCGCGTTAATATTGCCATTGTTTGCGGACGTAGACGATGCACATCGATGCAACGGGTTCTCGACAGCCTTTGACGCGCGTGAATAGGCCTCCTAGGCACCGGAACCGCTTTGTCGCGTCAATTATTCCACTTCGACCCCTTATACCGATCTACCCTTTTCTCCCTTCAACGTTCCAACCGATTTCTTTTAGCGAAACCATTTAACTGCCGAATTTCTTCGATTTCCGATATGTTCGCTTCTGAGTATTTTCATTTGACTGTTCTGTTACTTTGTGAACTCTGATATCGCTGTAAAGGGATTTGACGCATCTGGTGAGTCACCTTGTGTTTAGCAGTATTTCTGTATGTTCAGTGATTTTATTTATAAACTGTTCAAGAATCTACAATAATGTTATTTAGAAAATTGCAGGAGAGTTTAAATATTTGCCCCATTCAGTTCTAATATTAATAATGAACAGTTGCATGTCACTATCAGATTATGAGGATGATCATAAACAAAATACGTTAAATTATGCTGAGAGAAAGTTAATTATAGAATGATCTCAGTATGTGTATACATAAAGTACCTCCACATTTGATATTAACAGATAAACCGAATGCATCACGAAATGAAGCGGAATCTCGAACACATCTTCACAGCATAAAATATCAAGTAGGCTGTTTTCGAAAGATGCTCTTGAAGCATCCGTGTCGATCAGCATCGAACGATTCTGAACGAGTGTTGCATAGCCGATCGATCGAGCGTTCTTCGAGTAATTTTGAGGCGCAACGGTTGCCAAGGAATGTCTTCTCGAATCTCGTGCCAACGCTAAGCCATTTCTGATGCCATTCAGTACCGAGAAAAAGTCTGACCCCCGGAAATCGAATGGTTGCCGGTTCCTCGAAACGTGTCGCTCGTTATTGAACCGACGGATCTTGTTCGTTGTTGTTCTCGTATTTTCGCCTCTTCCGCTGTTTTCTTCGCTGATCACCTAATAAGTGGAAACGTATTTACGAAACAGCGGTAATTGACGTTCGTGGAACAATGAGAATTTACGGAAATGTTTACCAACTTGTATTAGCGGAACTCGGTTTATTTAGATCGTTGGAATTTATTTAACTTGCATTTCATAACATATTCATTTTGTAAATTATTTAAATTTAAGGGCAATTTGTTTAATTAACTTGTTCTAGTATTTTTTGCTTGTTCTTTGCATGGAACTTCTTTACAAGATTCAGTTTTTAGTACACCATTTTGTGACTTCTCTGTAAGGAAGGCCGACGCACCTGGTGCGTCACGTTGTATGAGACGTATTTCCACATACTCAGTGATTCACTTTATAAACTGTTCAAGAATCGATTTTTATTCGTAAACAGATACGTGCACTCAAATAGTGTTAATTAAATAACACCAGTGTACTTCTTTCCGCTATTGCTTTCTAGTGAAATTCAACGCAAAATCAATACCGACCGTATTAGATTGCTTCAAAATTGATACTGCTATTTCTTGAATAACTGCAGTATTATCTACACTACCGTTTTAATTTATCAAATATAAAAAATGTGGAAATCTGAGTACCATATAAAAATTAAATATTATTTTAGTATCGAGAAATTGTACGAAATTAATACCACTGCATTGTTCATTTTATCGCGCGAGAAAATTAAAAAATACATCGATTTCGTCGACGATTGACATTTTTATCGCGGCGCTTATCGCGTCGCTCAAAAATCGAGCATAGACGTGGATCGATCAATTCTGTTATCAAATATTAGCAGTCCAACAGGCAATAACTTAATCCTTGGTTGAATCATTATTAATATCGAATGATGTGAACAAATAAATTTCTGAGCTAAGTAATCTTTTGGAGAAAAAAGGCCTCATGTTATAATACGGCAGAGTTATAGTTTATTTCAGACTAGTGGTGGATGTGCTATGTTTAATATAATTATTGTTAATTTTAATATTTGAGGATTTAGAAATTTGTAATTTTTAAGTTTCTTAATTTAAAAATTGAAGAAAATAATTTTTCAGGGCTCAGATATTTGAGGACCTGAAAATTTGATAAGTGTCCACACAAAATAAACTTAGTAACCACTTTGTGAAACTAACTTTGACTAATTCCACTACTAACCACCCTAAAAGAGTTTGGAGTCACAAGAGCCAAGAAATCTGAAGACCCGAAAATATATCAAATAAATCCAGTAGCCCGCCACAAAATTTGTGAAACTAACTTTGACCAGTAATTCCATCATTAACCACGCTAAAAGATTTTGGAACCACAAGAGCCAAGAAATCTGAGAACTAGAAAATGAAGTATCTATACCAAATAAATCCAGTAACCCTCCACAAAATTTGTGAAACTAACTTTGACCAGTAATTCCATCATTAACCACGCTAAAAGATTTTGGAACCACAAGAGCCAAGAAATCTGAGAACTAGAAAATTAAGTATCTATACCAAATAAATCCAGTAACCCTCCACAAAATTTGTGAAACTAACTTCGACCAGTAATTCCATCATTAACCACGTTAAAAGAGTTTGGAGCCACAAGAGCCAAGAAATCTGAAGACCCGAAAATACACCAAATAAATCCAATAGCCCGCCACAGAATTTGTGAAACTAACTTTGACTAGTTCCATCATTAACCGCACTGAAAGATTCACGAAAACCAACGAAGTTGCCTAATTACTCCCAAAGTGGATGTAAAAGGGTCCGTTGCGAGCAAAATCTTCAATAAACGGAATAAATTCACCCTTCTATGTTAGGTGGCAAGAATTTAGCTTTCAAGATCCTCTATCCAAAAGTGTCCCCGAGGGACGCTTAAGGCTGATAATCGTCGTCCTCGAGGAAACTGCCCTACCGCACGTTATCATCCGGTATTCCCCGCTGAGAACACCCCGAAATTGGCGTTTGACAACGACTACCCTTGTCCTTTCCCTTTTACCCTCCCTGTCTGCGCTTTTACTTACCACCAAACGAAGATACACGATCTCGTGTGTATCTTCTGCATGGGGGGTGTTGCAACGGACGTTAAAGCTTCATCAAGATCCATATGTCGTAGACAGGAGGGTGAATTTTTCTCAAGGGGTGGTTTATTCAATCGTTGATAAACTTCATCCTTGAAGGGTGTTCATTGTTTGTGTAATGGAGGGTGAAAACGATAATAATTGACTCGCTTTATCTTTACACCAATTTATTTTTCAATTATCATAAATGACTTCGAAAAATAATTCTGTCGAAAGTTGCGAATTTCCTGGTAATATAAAATTTAACTAATTGATTTACGACCGATAATCGGCCAGATATTTCCATGAACACTATAAACGAGAAATTGGAATCGTTCGATTAAATTGCCATTCAGATTAATTAGTCGTTAACATAGGCTGCTATTGCGCGAACTAATTACCAGTTACTAGAGCGGAATGCATCAAAGCAGTGTTTTGTAATCGTAAAACACGGAATAACGTTTCGCATTCGATACGTTCGATTATCAATTAAAAAGAGATACGAATTGTTTATCGAGCGAATTCGCGAATGAAGCTTCTAAGACTAAGAGTTTTTCTTCCTCGAGAAACGACAGCCATTAAATATCTATGGGGCTACGGTGTCGGGTATTGATTTTATGGTGACATCGACATGGCCGTCTGACAATGAGTTAAGAGCCAACTCTCGGCTGGCCACATTCTATACGATTTTCCGCGAATATTCGTTTAGCTATTCGGAATCTGTTTCTACGGGAAAGGTACAATAACCTGCGGAAATAATTTTCACTTCCGGGCGCAATGGAAGCCGTTTCTCACCGTATTTCCGCCGTATATTAGCTTTTCTTCGCTGCGTACTCTTTCGTGAAATTTCACGAATAAAAAATGGTACACGGTATTTTTGTCGAATTTCAAAATTTTTCTCTTTTCTAACAGAAAATTCGAAGTTACTTCAGTACTCTATATTTAATACAATTGATCTAAATACTGCAAACGAATTTAAATCTTTTCTTCGACATTTTTCATTTTCCTGTTATTTCCTGTTATTTTTAGTGATAAAAAATTCGAATGCTATTTTCAAATATTTTTCACCGATTACATTTAAAGTTTTCCTCTTCTCTTTTGTTTGCTCGAATATCAGAATTGAATACTTTTTATCATACATTGTGTTTAATAATTGCATGCAAGTTTCCAAATAAAGCATCTCTATAACCATGGTAATTGGTCGATCGATTGGGTGGTAAACGCACTTTCTAGGGGATGTTTCATCCCTCGTCGGTAACGTAGAAATTCTCCCATTTTCCTGGAAAACGTGGAGAAACGTATCCCAAGTCGATAACACCGACGCTTATGTTACCAACGATCGTTTTAATTTTAGCTGTACTCTGTAGTTTACTAAATTTGTTTATTAACGGTGTTTATTTTGTTTGTTTACAGCGAAGAAACAAAATGGGGCGGCTCTGCGAACGAACAGTTTGGGTTCGGGGGCGAGAACACCACCCCTCGAAAGGAAAAGCAAGTTCTCTGCACTCGGTAGACTCTTTAAGCCTTGGAAATGGAAACGGAAAAAGAAATCGGATAAATTTGAAGCTGCCTCCTTGTGTACGTATTCTTTTATCCGTATACTAAATATTACAAAAAAATTCCATCAAGAAATGTGACTTTTATTTGATTTTTTTATCGACAGAGACTTTGTTTAAACCATAACTCTTTCTTATAATTTTCCTATTTTTTATTAATTTTTTTATTACTTTATTGAACTCACTATTCTTTATTGAATGATAAATTATCCTAAACTTAGAATTTTGATTTTTCGACTCCATTGGCAAGTCAGTACAAATTCTCCCTTTTTCTGAATAACACTTCATCCCTCATTTGTACACTTCATATTTATATCCGCTGTGAAAATGACTAGAATTATATTCGAAGCAGAATATTAATGCACACGGTGTCATATGTGTCGATTTTATTTAAGAAATATTTATGGTGGTTTGTGTATCGACCAAAAGGGGTCAACATGCACGGAGGGTGATTTATCGGTAAGCGAATGATAACGGGTGTCTTTTCGTGCGATTGCAGCGCTCGAGAGGAAAATCTCCGTACGAGCAAGCAGAGACGAGTTGGTACAGAAAGGAATACTGCTGCCCGTGATAAGGTCCACGTCGTTTCCAGAAAATGGTAAGTTTTACCGTTTTACCATCCGTTACCGTTCCTCGTCGTTCGTGATTTATAGACAGCTGGCCTGAAACCCGAATACCTACCACGAATTTTATAACGTCGCTTTGTTTGCTCCTGTCCGTGTCTTGAATTATTCATACTTGGACTATAAATCTTTTGCAAATTGCTGAAGTTTGGAAGTCAGTTTACTGGGTAGTATTTTAATTTCACTTTTTGCTGTTCGCGAAAATTTTACGGCTTGGGTTATCCTTTGGGTGCTGTTGCGAAATTTCTTCATTTTTGGTAGGTTGGGAAATTTTGCAAATCTGTTTCAATTTTTATTTTTATTATTTGGGAAATTTTGGGGCTGCTATTTTTCAATTTCAGCAATTTTCATATTAATTTTGCAGTCTGGAAAATTTCCTGATTTTCATTTTTATAATTTTCGGGAATTCTGTAGTTAATATTTCTTAGTTTAGGTAATTTCGCAGTTACTTTTGCGAGTTGAAAAGATTTGCTAATTTTTATTTTGACAATTCAAAAATTTCTTAAATTGCTATTTTCCTATTTGGATGGCTTCTTAGCTGCTATTTTTGCAAATTGAAAGATTTCCCATCTTTCATTTTGACAATTTAACAAGTTCCTAAATTACTATCTTCACATTTTTGGAAACAGTAAATTTGAGATCAAAAAGTATTTTAAATCATGCTATTTCAGAAATTGACTCTCTGCAACTCATTTTCGTGATCTACTATTTTTTCACTTTTTTCGAAACATAACAGTTTATGGAATTTCTGAATTTCCGTCAAAGGGTGGAACCTGTCCAGCGTTCGATTGATCAGGAAATAAGGGCCCGCGGTCTCCGGGTTGAAACGAGACACGAAGGGCAAGACACGTCGCGTCGCTAAAGAATGTAATTAGGTTTCCCGTTCGTTATGGTGCAGACATGGCTTTAATTTCCGGTGAGACATGGTCGCATCATCGAACTATGATAACTAAAAAAAAAGCCATCATTTTGTAAAACATTGACATTGAGTTTTAGTTACATTTTAGTGACATTTAGTTAAAACCTAAAAATATAATTAAAAATTGTAATTAACGTAATATTTCAATAGAATGCAAAAAGAAATTGATTCTGTCGATCAGTGATTGTTTTATCGTTAGGTGATAAGGTAATGGTCTCTTTTACCGACGAGCATTGCAAGCTTACTCTCTGCACAGAAACTTTTATTTCACATTCTGAATAACAGAAATTTTTCTTTAACCTTCAAGAGCAATTATATGCGAAGTTAGAAACTTGAAACCAAGAGAATTTAATTCTTTGTAATACTTTCGCAAGAATGTAGTTCAAAAAAATATCAAAATATTTGCCTACAAAAGGGTTAAAGGGACTTTGAGAAGTTGACGTCGGTCCATTGTCTCCAAACGATAGTTTAATGTCGTTTTATTGAAATTTTCTTATCTCGATAATAATGTACTAAACGCTCGATGTCGGACGTAATTACGAAAGTGGATCCAAAACATTCCTCTCATGAAACTCGAGTTGATTAATAGATTCCCTTCAGTTGGCACAACAATGCCTGTTGAGCGTGTTTTCCGTCGAAGAACTTTGTCGGATATTGATTTCCAAGCTCTTCAACAGCTTCTACCATCATTCATCTTTCTCGGGGTGGTTCGTACAAGTTTGGAACACCGTGTTTCCCTAGTCGAACAAGCCGAAATCTCTAATTAATTGTAGCTCGTGAATAAACGAGACGGTTTCGGGGGTTGTTCAAATAGCACCAAGGCATTTCCATGTTCTCGTAGACTTGTAACATTGAAATAGTTTCGTTTCCAAGCGAATTGCCCAAATGAGAAATTTCTTATCAAACTCCGAATATTCTACCGTAACAAATTACGAGTTGAAACAAGTAGATATTCTATAAATTTATAATTATTATTAAAACATTCACCGTGTAAAATATCTACATTGTCTTGTAAGAAGAGAAAGTAATCCTAATGTAATTTGAAGCCCATCTTCCACGAATGATCGCGCCAATTAATTTTTTAAAAGATAATTAAAACTCCCACTCTTATCGAATGTTGATCGATATCGTTCCGATTTTAATTTATGCCTTCAATTATCCTGTAACTCCGAATAATGAAATTTCGCCCGGAAAGAGTTTCAATCAAGGTCCCTCATCTAAATGAATTAACTCCGTTCATTAATTTTCTGCTACTTCGCCAGAAGAGACCTCCTCTCTAATTTATCCGTTTAATTCGATCTTAATCTCGGTTCGGACCCCCATTCGATATAACCAAGCCTCATTAATCATTCTCGCATCGGAATAACGAAGACAAAGCGTCAAAGCTACCCAAACACAACCCTGGTACAGCGTCAAACACCCTGGTTTAGCTCGAATCCACAGAACGCGTTTGCCCGAGGCAAACTAATCGAAAATCTCGTGGTAGACGAATTCTATGACTATTCGTAGAACGTTCTCTGTTGAATTTCGACTGAAAGTGTGTTCTATTTCAGACGCGACCTGCGACTCGCCCGACGGTCAGAAACCTCCTACTCCGCAGCAGACTCATCAGCAGCAGCAGCAACAACAACAACAGCAACCGGCTGGTGGGGTTGGTAGCGGGCCTGGTGGTACCCCTGCAGCAACACCCACGTCCGTTGGTAACGTCCAGCAATCCCAACAATCTCAGCAAGTACCATCGGCCACGCCGACCCCCACGACTGCCAATCCGCATTCTACAGGACCACCCAGCAATCAACCCTCGCCTCATCCCTCGCCCCTTTACCCAGGGATGCCGCAGGTTGGACAACCTAATGGCAGCACGCAAGGTAACGTACAAAATACGTTTACTTCTAATTGTTACACTCATACCTAGCATTAATGCGCTGCTGAATTATTATCCACTTATGGCTACTTATTTGGCTACTTATGGGTTGACAGAGTGGGTTGACATTGACAGAGTGGAAATTTCAAGTTCATGTATTTCTAGTTCACTAAATTTCTCTATTATTTCATTCTAAAATTCTCTCATTTTTGTGTGTATGAATGTGTGAGTCCAAATATCTGATTTTTAAAATTTATGAGTTTTTAAACTTTCATTTTGAATCTTTGAATCTCTGAATCTTTCTCTGAGTTTCTAAATCTCTGCCATCTCTAAGTCACACCATCTGTAAACCTCTAAATCTCTGCCATTTCTAGCTCTAACAATTTACCAATAAATAGAAACCTAGGTCTAAATACCTAGTATGGCACAAATGTACATAGTGTATAAAATATCCATGTAGAAAGCAAAAATTCAGAAACAATACCAATAAACTGATGTAAATTCTTGAAATTATAATTGTAAATTTCTGAATGCATAAGCGATGTCGTTGATACGGATTTCGGATAATTTGACGGGAGTGTATGAAGAGCCACGATGATACGGAGGTGATATTCAAATTAAGTTGATGGTTGATCGGACAGAAATTTATCAAATTGATTGAGCAGGAACGGTGGGAAGTTTGATACGTAGCTGTATTCCGTTTAGTTCAACAGGTGAATAAGTAATAGCTAATCCGTCTATTCAAATAGCGTGGAGATTCAATTTTTGAACTGTGACAAGTTGAATAATAATGCATATACACTTGCATATAACTGCATATGTATAACTGTGTGCAACATATTCGCACATAATTGTAAGATACAATAAAGGTACTTAGATAAAAAAGTGAAAAGAGAGTGCCTTTTAGAATTCTACGTGAAACTGAAAAACACTAATCCAGCTCAGTATGCTAAAATATAGTAATTATTTCTTTCAACCACCCACGTTGAATATCCATTCCGAAACAAAAGCTATCACGACGTTTACCTCAAAATTGCAATTTTCTGGCAAGATAAGTATCGGAGAGGTTGCAAAAGAGACAAGGGAAATTATAGTGTCGTAGTATCTAACACGAACGCGTAGAATCGTGCCGGTACAGGCGTTGACCTAATTACCAAGAGTCACGTGCTAGAGGCGGCATTAATGGGCTACCAAGTATGATCGTGGTATGTCGTCCTGCATGGCGACCGCTTAAATATCTCATGGAATCTCCGCCTCGGCCATTTGAATCGCGTAATAACTCTCTTAACGTTAAATCGTACTTGTCGTTCAATTAATACCTGATCCTCTTCATCCTTTTCGGAATCAAGATTGTCTCATTTTACTTAGAGATTCAGTCTCATTTTACTAAGAGATTATCTAGTCTTATTTTGTCTCAAGATCTGGTTTTCAACGCTAGACTTCAAGATTGGTTCCATTTTAATTTGATATTGTCTTTCGGGAGATTACTTAATCTACTTTCATTTTCAAGATTACTTTGTTTATATGATATCATTTTATATCAAGATTACTTATTTAGTCTCTTTACTATAAATATGAATAATGAAATTTTTCATTGAAACCATGTAGACAATTTTTTAAATCGATCATACTATATCATTTAATTTTTAACAAGATGACACAGTGAATCAAAATTTTCAAGATTACTTTGTTTATATGATATCATTTTATATCAAGATTACTTATTTAGTCTCTTTACTATAAATATGAATAATGAAATTTTTCATTGAAACCATGTAGACAATTTTTTAAATCGATCATACTATATCATGTAATTTTTAACAAGATGACACAGTGAATTAAAATTTTCAAGATTACTTCGTTTATATGATATCATTTTATATCAAGATTACTTATTTAGTCTCTTTACTATAAATATGAATAATGAAATTTTTCATTGAAACCATGTAGACAATTTTTTAATTTGAACAAACTATGTCATTTAATTTTTAACAAGATAACACAGTGAATCAAAATTTTCAAGATTACTTCGTTTATATGATATCATTTTATATCAAGATTACTTATTTAGTCTCTTTACTATAAATATGAATAATGAAATTTTTCATTGAAACCATGTGGACAATTTTTTAACTTGAACAAACTATATCATTTAATTTTTAACAAGATGACACAGTGAATTAAAATGAAATTATTCTTGTGATATGTATAGGGTGTTACGTTTAGGTCAAACGTCTAAATTATTCTCATTGCTATTAACAGCAAAAAAATATAATCAATGATATGAAACATATGTAACCATATGGGTATTCATTTTTTCCTGTCTTTAATAGCAGTGGAAATTATATAGATGTTCAACGCGAGCCACCCTTAATACACATACATATGTGCATACATGAGTGTACATATATACGTGCATATTCAGTACGTACAAATAAGTACGTATAAAATAAATATAAATAATATTAAACGTACAAAGCAAGAATAAACTATAAATTCAAATTTCAAATATCAAACAGTAAATTCGTCGTCCAAAGTTTCACTTAATATTCCTGCAATATTAACGATTTAACAAGTCGAAATACTCGTCGTTGGAAACAGATGTTTGCAGGCATATTGTCTGACGCTAGCGAGTAAATTGCATCGCGCAATCTACGCGCCATGATTATGTTTCTCGACGTCGCGACGCGTTACATGCAAATTAGTCGACCTTCTCCGTCGGTGTTCCGTTTCAAACCGCCCGAGGCGGTTCTTTAAACAAACAAGAGGATCAAAGCGGTCTAGTAATTTACGAATCGCGTCCGACGAAATCGAAGATCGCAACAGGTAGCCAGGAACAAAGGAATCCGATAAAAATTGCGAAATAAGACGGTGAAATCGGGGTTGCGGATCATCGAGTTCACCTATGACGTATCGCGTTACGCGTCTGCACGATAAGTGCGTTGTTTTACGGCTTCGCTTTGAACTGTGGATGTAACTCGATATTGGACAGAAACGTGGCACGAAAAAGGGTGCATTGGGGTAGTTTCTTGAATCGGTGGATTTCAGAAACCGATACAAGGTTTTGGTTGTTGGTGACATACGATTTCATACGTATTTACGGAGTATGGGACTTGGAATGTGGGTGACTCTAGGAATATAGGTGGGTACTGGATTTACCAATTTGGGAATGTTGGGATTTGGAGATTTAGCTGTGTGGAAATTTGGAGACTGAGAGCTTGGATATTTGGGAATTGAGAAGTTGGAAATTTAGGGGATGAGAAGTTGGAAATTTGGGGGATGAGAAGTTGGAAATTTGGGGGATGAGAAGTTGGAAATTTGGGGACTGAGAAGTTGGAAATTTCGGGACTGAGAAGTTGGAAATTTGGGGGATGAGAAGTTGGAAATTTGAGAATATGGGAGTGTAGGAATTTGGGGGATGAGGGGTTGGAAATTTGAGAATATGGGAATCTAAGAATTTGGGGGATGAGAAGTTGGAAATTTGAGAATATGGAAACGTAGAAATTTGGAAATTCAGAAACGTGGAAATTTGGAGATTGAGAAGTTGGAAATTTGGGGGATGACAAGTTGGAAATTTGAGGATATGGGAATGTAGGAATTTGGGGGATGAGAAGTTGGAAATTTGAGAATATGGAAACGTAGAAATTTGGAAATTCAGAAACGTGGAAATTTGGAGATTGAGAAGTTGGAAATTTGGGGGATGACAAGTTGGAAATTTGAGGATATGGGAATGTAGGAATTTGGGGGATGAGAAGTTGGAAATTTGAGAATATGGAAACGTAGAAATTTGGAAATTCAGAAACGTGGAAATTTGGAGATTGAGAAGTTGGAAATTTGGGGGATGACAAGTTGGAAATTTGAGGATATGGGAATGTAGGAATTTGGGGGATGAGAAGTTGGAAATTTGAGAATATGGAAACGTAGAAATTTGGAAATTCAGAAACGTGGAAATTTGGAGATTGAGAAGTTGGAAATTTGGGGGATGACAAGTTGGAAATTTGAGGATATGGGAATGTAGGAATTTGGGGGATGAGAAGTTGGAAATTTGAGAATATGGAAACGTAGAAATTTGGAAATTCAGAAACGTGGAAATTTGGAGATTGAGAAGTTGGAAATTTGGGGGATGACAAGTTGGAAATTTGAGGATATGGGAATGTAGGAATTTGGGGGATGAGAAGTTGGAAATTTGAGAATATGGAAACGTAGAAATTTGGAAATTCAGAAACGTGGAAATTTGGAGATTGAGAAGTTGGAAATTTGGGGGATGACAAGTTGGAAATTTGAGGATATGGGAATGTAGGAATTTGGGGGATGAGAAGTTGGAAATTTGAGAATATGGAAACGTAGAAATTTGGAAATTCAGAAACGTGGAAATTTGGAGATTGAGAAGTTGGAAATTTGGGGGATGACAAGTTGGAAATTTGAGGATATGGGAATGTAGGAATTTGGGGGATGAGGGGTTGGAAATTTGAGAATATGGGAATCTAAGAATTTGGGGGATGAGAAGTTGGAAATTTGAGAATATGGAAACGTAGAAATTTGGAAATTCAGAAACGTGGAAATTTGGAGATTGAGAAGTTGGAAATTTGGGGGATGACAAGTTGGAAATTTGAGGATATGGGAATGTAGGAATTTGGGGGATGAGAAGTTGGAAATTTGAGGATATGGGAACATAGAAATTTGGAAATTTAACTGCGTGGAAATTTGGAAATTGAGAGCTCGGAATTTTGGGGGATGAGAGATTGGAAATTTAAGGATTGAGAACCCAGAAATTTTGGAACTTGAAAATTAAAGAATTTACCACTTCAATAATTTAAAAATTTATTACATCAAAAATTGCTGAGTCGACAAACATCTAACATCAGATCCCTAATTACCAATAACGAAAGCAACCCTCACCGCAAATGAGCTCACTCTATCCACATATTAGCAGCAACAATTGCAGAATCTCATGCAAGTTAACAAAAAAGCACGTGTTTCGATGCTTTAGAACGCACGAAGAAAAGGGGTAGCGAGGGATAAAAATAAAGAAGGGTAACAGAGAGAGAGAAAGAGGAGGACAGAAATGGCTGGTAGGCTCTTCAGTTCGCGATATACGCAGAGAAGCGTATCGATCGTCGTTGGCTCCCATGGTTCTTTCTTGCTCGAGACAGACGAGGAGGCATACGGTAAACCCAACCCCTAGAGTCTGTACGACGTTTTATCCTCTGTTTGCACCCTTTCCATCCCACAGCCTCCATCACGGCCGTTTAATTCACCCCACCACCCTCGGGCGGTCTTCGTCTTTTCCGTGTTTAACTAGGAACAGGATCCGAAAAAGACTCGACGACAAAATATTTCTATGGCGTCTGGATCTATACACAAATAGTACGATCAATTTCCGCGTAGGGATATTAACTTTCAATGAAAAAAATTCCTTTTCTGATCGAGACGTCGGGGTGGATTGACAAGGTTAATGGTGCACTGATAACGTCGTACGTGTCGGTTTCATTGAATGCTTCCCTTGTGATTAATGGTCGACGCCGCAGAATTTCTTTGTTTTTTTATGCTTGATCATTTTTGTGATTAGATAGGGTTGATGCTTTTAGATTGTCGATTAGGGCTGTTCCTGACACGCAATTGCGATGACTGACTTGTTTACTCTGTTTGATATTTTTATATTTCTGCATTTCTACATTTCTACATTTTTTAATATTCTCCAGGGTTTTAATTTTTAGGTTTCCAATTTTTCAAGTTATCAAATTTTACATTTTCAAGTAATCAGATTTTTAAATTTGCAATTTTAACAGAGTTATAATTTTCAAATTGTCAAATTTTCAAGTTGTCAAACTTTCAGATTGTCAGATTGTCAAATTGTCAGAATGTTAAATTGTCAAATTGTCAAATTGTCAGATTGTCAGATTGTCAAATTGTCAAATTGTCAAATTGTCAAATTGTCAGATTGTCAGATTGTCAGATTGTCAGATTGTCAGATTGTCAAATTGTCAGATTGTCAAATTGTCAGATTGTCAAATTGTCAAATTGTCAGATTGTCAGATTGTCAGATTGTCAGATTGTCAAATTGTCAGATTGTCAGATTGTCAGAATGTCAAATTGTCAAATTGTCAGATTGTCAAATTGTCAGATTGTCAGATTGTCAAATTGTCAAATTGTCAGATTGTCAGATTGTCAGATTGTCAAATTGTCAGATTGTCAAATTGTCAGATTGTCAAATTGTCAGATTGTCAAATTGTCAGATTGTCAAATTGTCAGATTGTCAAATTGTCAAATTGTCAAATTGTCAAATTGTCAAATTGTCAAATTGTCAAATTGTCAAATTGTCAAATTGTCAAATTGTCAAATTGTCAAATTGTCAAATTGTCAAATTGTCAAATTGTCAAATTGTCAGATTGTCAAATTTTCACACTGGTACTCTACATATTTTGTATCATATTTTTATTCGTAGTACCCCACGCCTTATTTCACCTACTCCTCTAGCAAAGATCCCACCAATGAATCTATCAACCCCCAAATCTCCACCGATATAACTACGCAAACGATGATCCCTAAAGATGTTACAACGAATGGATTCCACTAGCAAATGTCATGAAATGTTCTCACGATCGGTTGATCGGTGTTGAGACTAAGGGAGATTTGGTGTCGGAGAATATCAGGGTCATCGTTAACGAGACACGATGTAGGCGTCGTAGTTGATGGGTCTCTGGGTTAAGGAGATCGTTCGAATCCAGCCAAGGGAAAACGAGCTTGGATTGGGGTGACACTTGACTAATCGCTAAACATTCAAGGGAGACATCGCGGGATCATTGTTTGAACAAGATCTCCATTATTTCGCTCAATCGAGTGTTTATCTTGCTGGCTAAATCGGAGATTCTGGGGTTGGAAATCTCTAAACTCACCATCAATTTCTTTCCTACAGACAAAAATATTCTTCTAAAACAAATTCGTCTACCATTTTAAAATTCATTTTTTGCTTGTTTTTATCAAATGTCTCCATATTCATCAAATAATAAAATGTTTTATATTTTATGTAACATTATTTTCTAATGTTTTATGTTCACGTTTGAATGTTTCTACTTTATATTCATGTTTGAATATTTCTATTTTATGTTCATGTTTGAATATTTCTATTTTATGTTCATGTTTGAATGTTTCTATTTTATGCTCATGTTTGAAGTTTCTGTTTTATGTCCATGTTTTAATGTACCTGTTTTACGTCCATAAAAATGGAACAAAGAAATTTAATTGGATAAGTGTTTCAATTAAAGCCTTATAGTAAAACTTGATATCTGAAGAAACTTCGATAGCATCAGTCTTGAAAAAAATGCCCTTGAGAGTACTTCATAAAGTATATATGTTTCTTGCGAGTCAAACAGTTCAAACTCGCTCGTAACTACACCTGGTAACAGATATCGAGTCTGAAAGATCCCTATATGTCTCCCTATCCCTGTTACAATACTTTCATATTGAAGATTAAGGGGTTGATCTGTTATTTCGTGTCTCGTTTCAAACGTTAGACTTATCTGGGACTGTCAATGTGTTAATGCAACAGTAAATGTTAAGCTAAGAAAAATTTCCAAGTCTTAATATGTGTATCTTTTGTATGTATTGATGTGAGGGTGCATGTATGCACCTCACGTGAGGGTGCATGTATGCTGTTCACAGTCAGAAGGTTAAATTAAAACCCTGTCGATGCTGGTTTCATGGATCTCAAAATTCTTTTGTCAAAATGCATGTCCATCTTGAAGATGTTTGAAGTTAATCTGCAACTTTGAAATTCACTAATTGAAAAGTTTGATGAATCCTTCTGAAGTTATTACTATATTAATTCCAACTATTGTCTGTTTCTCCATGATCATCTCAAAAGAGGATTACTGAGTTAAAAAATAAAATTTCAGGTTATTGCATTAAATCGAGTATCAATTTTGGCAGAGGTTTAACTTTTGTCAAGACAAGAATTAATTACATATTGACCGTTTCATCCCTAACATATTTATTTTTGATCTAACAGAATATAAACCTGTTAAATCAGAGGTTAAATCATTCTATAACTTCTCATCGTTTTACTGTTCGTATTAAGATGTCAATTTTTGGCGAACACGGAAGAAGGTGAAAGTATGTTTCCCCATAGGATAAACGTGCAATATGGTAAAAGCCTGATCCACGTTGAAGCGGCTCGCTTGAGCGTGCATATTTCAGTGCATCGGCGCGTTCGTTGTTTTCCCTGGCGCGTACGTGCTCCCCGAATGACGGAGGGTGAAGAGGGTGGCGTTGGGTGAGGACGAAAGGGTGCGCGACGGAGAAGCCAGGGTTTACCGGTCGATATTGACGCAGAACGTCGCGAAACCTTAGGCCGACGTCGACGACGAAATTCAGACGATCGAGAAACTCGTTTGATCGGTCGCGCGATCACGATCGAATCGACCGTCTAATATAGGCATGAATAATTTCAATAATTAGCTTGAACCGGCTAGACATACCCTCTTAGGTCGACGAATTTCTTCTCGGTTAATTGATTTAACCCCCACAACATCGGATCTCTCCAGCGAATTCTACCTACGTTTATTAATATTCTGCGATCTTTTTGTTTTTTTCTGTCGGGGCTGTTGAACCCTTTCGCGAGTTTCTACGCGAGGAAGGAACTCGCTGATGTAATTTTGTGATTGCAGGGTTTAATGTAGATACGGAAGGAAATTTATTTAAAATTTGATGGATAAGGTGTTTTGTTGTGGAAGACTTGTAAAAGAAATTCACGTTTGGGTGACACGGTGAAGGGGTGGTTTTGTTGATGCTGTAGTTGCAGAGTAAAATTCCAAAATTTGAAATTTTCAAATCCTCACAGCCCTAAATTTTGAAATCTCTGAAAGATTCAATGCAATAAAAAATTCGCAAATTTTCAAATCCCAAGTTCCTAAATTCCGCAAAGTCCATCTCCCAACCTCTAAATTTCCAGTTCACAAATTCTAAAATTTTCAAATCCCTAAGTCCCTAAATTCCCCAAAGTCCATCTCCCAACCCCCAAATTACCAACGTAAAAATTCTAAAATTTTCAAATTCCCAAAATTTCCCATAATTCATCTCTCAATCCCCAAATTCCCACTCCAGAAATTCTAAAATTTTCAACTCCTCAAACCCCCAAATTTCTAAATTTTCCAAAATCCATCTCCCAACCCTCAAATCCCCAATTCACAAATTCTAAAATTTTCAAATCCCTAAGTCCCTAAATTCCCCAAAGTCCATCTCCCAACCCCGAAATTACCAACGCAAAAATTTTAAAATTTTCAAATTCCCAATTTTCCATAATTCATCTCCCAACCCCCAAAATCCCACTCCAGAAATTCCAAAATTTTTAACTCCTCAAACCCCCAAATTTCTAAATTTTTCAAAATCCATCTCTCAACCCCCAAATCCCCAATTCAAGAATAAAAAAATTCTAAAATCCCCAAATTTCGAAACTTCAATTCACAAGACCACCTTGTCAACGTAAAGTAAGTTTATCCACGAAACAAATAACGCAATGAGAGATACACGCTTTCCAAATTCCTCTGGGACCTCAATGGATAAAACGTGGAAATCTAGCCATAAGTTTAACAACGCCTCAGGAAATGGTTGTACAAGTTTCTCACTCTTTCGCGTTCAACTTGAAGAAAGTTGGAGTTGATCCACTTTGGTCACTCGAAGATGCAGAAATGCATTTCTGTGCATCCAAGACGGAAGAAAACTCATCGAGTTTTTGAAAAGCAACCTGCAAGTTCCTGGGGTTCCTGATATCTATTAAGGGAACATGCTTTAACAACAGAAATCGATATCCTAAGAAAATCTACAGATTCTACAAAGTTAGAGCTTTGTTCACTGATGGAAGCATTATCTCAGTTGTTACAAAGTAAAGGGTTCAGAAGGTCAAGATGTCCTTCAAGAAAGAACTTCAATCATTTTCAAGTATGTTGAAGAATGATTTTAATTGTGAAAAACTTAAGATATTCTGAAGAAAGAACTTGAATCACTGCAAGGTGTGTTGAGGAATGTTAACTGTTTGTTTCAAAGTAAAAGGTATGTTTCAAAGGATCGATATGTCCTTAAGGAAAGAACTTGAATCACTCTGAAATGTCTTGAAGAATGATACTAATTGTTTACTTTATAATTAGACTGAATTTTGAATCTTTGTGCACATTTCCAACTTCGGTCACCAAATAACCTAACCTTTGTCGACATATTCGGCAAATGGGTAATAAACGAACGTGTGTTTTTCAAGCTAACATTTGAGCAAACATATTTGGGGGTAAAGATGACAAACGCGAGAGTTGTATATTTATCAAGTTCCATACTTAACGACCTAACATAATTCCATTCTGTCGGGTTTACACGAGGGAAACACTTGGACCGGCGTGTATCGTAATTACAAATCGATCGTGTCGGAACGAGCCAATCCGCAGCGCGGTACGAATAGCAGTTTACACGAAAAACTGTGGAATAATCGAGAGAAACGAACAAAAATTCGTCAACGGCCGCGCGCCGGTAACCAGGGAAATTAAATCGCTCGATAACGATCGTTTCGTGTGCCAATGGAACCTCAGATTCCATTTGCACGGGCGGAACAATAAAAGCAATAAACGTTCTGGCGGGAAAGCAATAAACGGATCGGGCTGCCGTGAAATAATCTTCGTGTCGGGATCGAAGTCGTGCAACTCCGTGAATTTTTGGCGGCTTAGATTTCCACGGAGGTAATCAAATTAGCGTGATTCTTCAGGGTTACGACTGGAAGCCTTCGTTTTCGTGGCCCTCCCTGCCAGTTACGTGAAATGGGATATCGCCACCCTCTGTCTGAAATTCTACCCCCTGCTTGCATACGAGGGTAGTTTTGCTTTATGAAATTAGTTTCGACGCTACGACTGCCACGATATACGTGCCACTAATATTAGCCGCGTGATCTTAATATTAGCTACGTGATCCACTAAGTTATCGAATATAGTAACTTCAATTATCGTATACAGTAGTAAAACGTACTTGTTCTTTTTATATTTCAGTAGTAAAACGTACTTGTTCTTTTTATATTTCTGTAGTAAAATACTTGTTCTTTTTTTTAGTACATCTTTTGTAATTTATCATTTTTGATGAACTTGCTGTTAGGTTTGGTGTTTCGAGACATGGAAAGTATTTTATATCTTCATGTCACGCTATATTTATTTCAGAACAGGTCATTATTCGTTTTTATTCTGGTTATTATGAACCAGGTACTTTTTATTAAGAACAGTAATGAAACGTGTACATAGTTTTCCTTTTTGGACTTCAAACTTTTAATCTATGTAACATTAGTGTTACTTTGTGGAACTTTTATGTCTTCAAACAGTGTCACATTGAACACCTTTCATATAAGTAGTCATTCAAAATCAGTAGTTATTTTGTTATTGTCAGTCAGACATGTCGTATTGAGAACATTAGTGAAGCATGTTTACAGTGTATTACTTACAGTCTTCAAGCTTAGACGTGATGTGTCATGAATGGTATTTTGTGAAACTTTTCTGTCATCAAATCATATGGTACATTGTGTAACTTCCAAAATAAATGATTACACATTAAGACTGTCAGTCAGTTATTTTCTCTTGACAACATTTATAAAACATACATGTAGTGCATCACGTATAGTCCTCAAGTTTTAACTTCATGTTCCATAAGTGATATTTACTGTATTCGTTCTGCCATCAAATCGAGCCACATTGTACATCTTCCAAAATAAATGATTATTTGTTATGACTGTCAGTCAGCCATTTTCTCTTAAGAACATTAATAAAACATGCATGTAGTGCATCACCTATAGTCCTCAAGTTTTAACTTCATGTTCCATAAGAGATATTTTCTGTAGCTGCCTTGCCAACAAATCGAGCCACATTGTACATCTTCCAGAATAAATAATTATTTGTTATGACTGTCAGTGAGTCATTTTCTCTTAAGAGCATTAATAAAACATGCATATAGTGCATCACCTATAGTCCTCAAGTTTTAACTTCATGTTCCATAAGTGATATTTTCTGCAGCTGCCTTGCCATCAAATCGAGCCACATTGTACATCTTCCAGAATAAGTGATTATTTGTTATGACTGTCAGTCAGCCATTTTCTCTTAAGAACATTAATAAAACATGCATGTAGTGCATCACCTATAGTCCTCAAGTTTTAACTTCATGTTCCATAAGTGATATTTTCTGTAACTGTTCTGTCATCAAATCGAGCCACATTGTACATCTTCTAGAATAAGTGATCATTTACTATGACTGTCAGTCAGCCATATTTTATTGAGAACATTAATGAAGCACACATATAGTGCATCACCTGTAGCCTTCAAGTTTTAACTTCATGTTCCATGAGTGATTTCTTGAAACAATCTTGTGATCAAATCGAGCCACATTGTACATCTTCTAAAATAAGTGATCGTTTATTATGACTGTCAGTCAGCCATATTTTATTGAGAACATTAATGAAGCACTCATATAGAGCATCACCTGTAGCCTTCAAGTTTTAGCTTCATGTTCCATGAGTGATTTCTTGAAACAATCTTGTGATCTAATCGAGTTACATTGTACATCTTCAAAAATAAGTGATCATTTATTACGACTGTCAGTCATCCATTTTCTCTAAAACATCAAAATAATAAATCATTTGACACCTGAGTGTCAACCACGTTATTCCCCCGTGAATGAATTGAAAATTTCGGGTTGGCAGTCGCTCGCAACACAGCGTAAATATTTATCCGACAAGGGTCAGGGAAACTAGACACAGCAGAGAGAAACGAGGAACATTGAATGAAAAATGAAGAGATCTCGTCTTTTGACATCGAAAACCCACCCTTTCGTCTTCTTCCTCTGACTTCGCGATTTGTTTCGAGACTTTCCGAGCACCTTTCGTTAGGTCGTTATCGTCTTTATTATCGAGCTTGCCGTGGACGTGGCAACTTTGGAACGTGAATTATTGACAAATTTTTAGCGGACGGAAGTTCGAGATCGAACGCCGCGTCGTAAATTTGAGAGAAGATAGTGGCAGGAAGTTGACCAATATCGAAAATTTATAGGCTTTTGTTTTGTTCTTTGGTAATAAAAGTTTTAATCGGTCGGAACTTTCGACAGGGTCGACGTCTTTGTGCTGGAAATATCGATTCGAATGAAATGTACTTTGTCAAAGTTTCAGGTGTTTTTTTCGTATGGTCACATTTGACAAATAAATTTTTAATTAACACGAATTCTTTGTATAACGAGCAAAATTGTTAAAAAAATTCTACGTGAAAGATATAAGGCATTTTCATGAACAACATGGGGATTGAGAGTTTCATTGTGGAAAGTTTGGTCTTTATTATAATATTTATTTTCGCCTCGATTAATGTATTTTAATTAAACTTGCGAAGTTTCCCAAATTTTCTGTTGGCATCGGTTTGGTAATTAATTGACACTACGTTGAATTGAATTCTCAAAGAAGCTTTGTATTTCATAACGATCCTTTCATTAAAATTTTCTGCAAGTATTTTAGTATCGTTGATATTTTACAATGAACTAATTATTTTATTTTACATAACCTCTTTCAATAATTAGTTCTAAACAACCTCTGCTAATTTTTAATTAAAAATAAACTTCCGCTAGAAATTTCCTGCAACCTGTTCTAGTTTTAATTCGATACCCGAATATTTGTCAGTAAATTATCGTGTTTCAGGAATTAGATTTCCTTTTAATAACGTCCTGCTTAACTTCGTTCCGAATAACTTTAATCTTCGATAAATAATTCATTCCAGCGTGACGTAATTCTCACGGCTGTTAATAGAACGTGCTCTGTTAAATAGGACGATTTGATTAAACCAGCTTCGTCAGCAACCGGACGTATTTTTACTCTGATAAGAAATAGAATTGCTCCCTTTTGTCCCACAAAAGTTTCGCGACACTGACCTTTCACGAACACTATTTACTTTAAACAAGTTACCAAAGATCAGTTATTCAACATTGTTCCTGCGTGCAATTAACTAAAAGTTGCTATCGATGTTTCACGTGGCAAACTTCATTTTAGATTAATCGAACAGAAAGAACGTAAATATAATGTTGCGAAATGAGGACGGTGAGCTAAAAATGAATTAATAGTGCTAACCCAGTTTCAGCGTGAACTTTCGATAGATGTAACTGTAACAAAACATCGATGCACACATGTTAAATCGGTATCGAACTTATCGAAACTCCATGAATCCGTGAAACATCGAGAACTTGTATTTAAATATTCGAAACTTCGAAAGCGACAACTCGTCCGGTATTTACTCAATTTTTCCCCCGAAGAGTCGAACTTCCCCGGAACGAAATCCTCTTCTTCCCCATATTTCACGGAACCAACACAATTTTCCAACTCCTCGGACGTTCAACTTTCCGAGCAGTTCCAATAAGATCGATGATTCTTAAGCTATTACGTTCGGGCGAAGCAACCCCCCTTTTTTGGACTAATCGCTTCTGCATGGACCAGACAGCGACGTCGACGATAATTCCTCGGTCGTTTTGTCGACAAATTGGAAATCGATGTTCGCGAGCCTTCCTGTGGTGAACCGCGTTTTATCGAACTGCCGTACATATTCAAAAATCGATTCGTTCATAACGTGGAAAATGGAGAATTACAGGTTTCATAGCGGTTCAACAAAAATTGGGGCGAACTATAATAAATTAATGCACTGCAGTCAACTGCAATTTACCTCTTCAAGGATGCGCTGTGTAATGGACACATTATCTTTCTTTCAGGTTAACACTTTTGTAGCTGCTTTATTTTGCTGCTTCTTGTTTTACCTCTCAACTTATCATTTTTAATTTATGTTATTTATACAAGTACTTTAGCTTTCTTTCTGGTATATTCATTCAGGTAGATCTTCTTTGTTTAATTGGTACTTGTTTAACCTCTTAATTTATCATTTTTAATGTACGTTCTTTATACAAGTACATTACTTTTCCTTTTTGTATGTTAATTTTGTTAAATCTTCTTTGTTTAATTGCTACTCATTTAATTTTTTAGCTTATGATATTTTAGTTATGTTCTTTATTCAAGTACTTTATTTTTCTTTCTGGTATATTAATTCAGGTAGATCTTCTTTGTTTAATTGGTACTTGTTTAACCTCTTAGCTTATGATATTTAATTTATGTTCTTTACTCAAGCACAGTATCTTTCTTTTTGCTATATTAATTCAGTTAGATCTTCTTTATTTAATTGTTACTCATTTAGTCTCTTAGCTTATGATATTTAATTTATGTTCTTTACTCAAGCACAGTATTTTTCTTTTTGCTATATTAATTCAGTTAGATCTTTATTTAATAGCTACTCATTTAACCTCTTACCTTATGATATTTAATTTATGTTCTTTACTCAAACACAGTATCTTTCATTTTGCTATATTAATTCAGTTAGATCTTTATTTAACTACTACTCATTTAATCTCTGAGCTTATGATATTTAATTTATGTTCTTTACTCAAGCACAGTATTTTTCTTTTTGCTATATTAATTCAGTTAGATCTTTATTTAACTGCTACTCATTTAACCTCTTAGCTTATGATATTTAATTTATGTTCTTTACTCAAGCACAATATCTTGCTTTTTACTATATTAATTCAGTTATGATCTCTTCAATTGTGTCAGACAGAACTAATTATTGCTGAAATGTCAAGACAGATAGAATGAAATGTTAAGTACAGTTCAGACTTAGAAGTCCTTGATTATGCAAACTATGATGAGTATTACACTCCAGACTCAATGAAACAATAAATATAATTTTTATTCGTTACATCTGAACTACAATGTGCGTCACGAGTTTGACACGATAAGTCAGAAGGTTAAGACTAACATGTAAGCATATGGAAAAATTAGGTTACTATTCAGACTTGTAAAAGTTGTACATCTTGATAATATCAGTGTTTTTGTCTAAGTGTCACACCAAATGTTATCTGACATTAAAAGTTTCATCTGGTACAAGGTATAAAAACTACATTTAGACAGAAATTATTCACGCGACGTATTAATCTTTTTATATTCTCTGAGGTTGTCTAAAATTAAATTATAAAAGAAATAGTACAATTATCGCTAAAAATATGTTCTTGATAAAGAAGAATATAAGTCGTCAAAAGGTTAACCTAGTTCACGAAAAAGCAGAGGAACGTAATATGAAAAAATGATCAGTTAAGAGCATACATCGAATTTTGATCGTTATCAATAAATTTGAGCGTATTCGAGCTGATACCTGCAATTTATACTCATTCTACAACATAAACCAGCCCTATTTTCTTCAATAACCTCGCGTCAAAGCTTCTGCTCCTATTTACCGTAACTCCGGCTGGCATTTTAGACGAGAATAAAACCCCGACTGGAATGAAACTCGATAGAATGGCAAACGGTTGTAGCCTGCTACTCACGCGACCTAAATCGCTATTTTCCAGCTACATATATCGATAAATCGCATCGTCAGGGGTGTTTCAAACTCCCACGACGTTACTCTTATTTTTTCAACGCTGGCTTAAGGCGATTTCGCACGCGTTACACTCGAGATGCTTATTATCTTATAGAACTCGTGTTACAATCGCGATGAAAAGTTTCGGAATATCGATTCTCAGCGTTTATCACAGATTCCATTTTAATCGAACAAAATTTTCCGCCCGAATCCTTTGCAACCAAAAATTTCTACTTTCAATTTAACTCGAAACAATAGAACGTTGTGTCGTTTTGAAAAAAAAATTACCGCATCGAAATTTCACCTATTGTGTTAACAGTTTTTCTGTTTGATCAGATCAAATAAAGATGGTCGAAAAAATACGCGGCTTTGTTTAAGAGTTAACGCGGAAAGCTTTTTCCTGTCACGGTTCAGAAATAAAATGGATCCGCCGGAAAATAACGCAGCGACGCGTTTTTTTTTTTTTTTTCAGAAAAATGCGTCGGATTAATAGCTTTGTTCTGTAGCCCGGTTCAGAGCTGACCGCTTGAAAATAATTCTGTTCGAGCAGGTGTTTCGATCGTCACCGACGCAGAGAGACCGCGACAATTATACAGTTTCCAGTTTTTTAACGATCTTATGTCGGTTACGGGATCCGGAGCGCACTCCGACGGACAGCAATTAAAATTCGTTTTGTCGACGAAACAATTAGCGAACCACGCATTTCTCGTCGCTACCAATTGAGGACAGACGTAAGCTTGTAAACGCATTGAGCTGATTTCGCGAAACTCGTTACGAGACGGAGTAATTAACCTCGGTCACGAGTGTCTTCATAATTCGAGAGGAAATTTAACAGTGCTCATTTACGACGCTTTGGAGGAAATAATTTTATTTTTCTACAGAAATTAGTTTTTTTTGATACGCGTGTAAAGGAGTCAGAGGTTTTGGATCGCGATCGTTTGAGCGTCGTACACGAATTCGTAGCACGTTCGACATGTCGACGAAGATCTCGTTCCCTGCGGCTGCTTCCTACAGGGTCTTTGTCGTTGTTAATTGCAGCTTTCCTAATTGAGAGTTTAATGGCGACGCGAGTGGCGCGAGGTCGGCCCTCTGGAATTCTTTGATCTCGCTCGCTCGCCGTTCACCCTTCTTCTTCATCCCTCTGCGCGTCTTCCTTCTCCGTGAATTCACTAGTCCGTCTCCCTCCGCTCTTAACAACGACGAAAGTGTTTCACGGCAAGCTCTCGCCATTGATAACTCGCCCTCCATGTTTTATTTTGCATCGCCGAGCCATTTTCCTGTTTCACGAGCTGCTTGCCTCGCGAATCACGGACCAGTTGTTCCGCGATCGTACGTTTTATAATTTCCTGAAATTCCAAGCGGATCCTCTGGAAAATTCAATTGGCCCGATACTCTCTTAAACGGAACATTTTGTACGTTCATTTGGAAGAATATCGTGCACAATACAGTAAATGTCGACGAATTTAGTGAAAATTATCTTATCTCGTGCAAGAGAATAAAGAGAAGAAAAATGTGGAGCTGGGTAGTCTTCTTTTACTTATGTTACCGTTTCTGTCACGACTGTCCTGAGGCTTATCTTGTGGCAAACTGTGGCACCTTGATCCTCCGAGGCGTCTAGTGGAAACCTGGTTTAAACCATCCGCAAGCCATCTCTATGCATCCCTAACACCTTCTGCCACTCAAACCTCCGTTGGCGGTTTACTGACGTAACTAGGATTTTTAGATAAGGTATCAATGATAATTTCGGTGCTGTCGACGCTCCGTGATTGTCGGGGCTAGGTGGGGATTTGAGATTTGGAGATTTGGGAAATTCAGAAGGTGGGATTACAAATTGGGAGGTGAAGGACTTGGGGATTTGGGATTTGAGAGTTGGAGAGTTGGTGATTTGGAAATTTGGGAAATTGTGAATATGGGATTTGAGGGATTGGGGAGATTTCGGATTTGGGTGGTTAGGGATTTGGAAATTTGGGAAATTAGGAAATTGGGTAATTGGATATAGGATCTAATATGTGGAATTTGGGATTTGGGGGTTTGAAGGATTGGGGACATTTGGGATTTGAGGGGGTTTGGGAGATTTGGGATTTGGGGGATTTGGGAGATTTGGGGTTTGGGAGATTTGGGATTTGGGAGATTTGGGATTTGGGAGATTTGGGATTTGGGAGATTTGGGATTTGGGAGATTTGGGATTTGGGAGATTTGGGATTTGGGAGATTTGGGATTTGGGAGATTTGGGATTTGGGAGATTTGGAATTTGGGACATTTGAGACTTGGGAGTTTTGGAACTTGGAAGATTTCGAACTTGGGAGATTTGGAACTTGGAAGATTTGGAACTTGGGAGATTTGGAACTTGGAAGATTTGGAACTTGGGAGTTTTGGAACTTGGAAGATTTGGAACTTGGGAGATTTGGAACTTGGGAGATTTGGAACTTGGGAGTTTTGGAACTTGGAAGATTTGGAACTTGGGAGATTTGGAACTTGGAAGATTTGGAACTTGGAAGATTTGGAACTTGGGAGATTTGGGAAATTAGGAAATTGGGTTATTGGGAATAAGGGATCTAGTACATGTAGAATTTGGGGATTTGGAAAATTGGGAAATTAGATAATTGGGAATATGGAATGCAGTGTGTGGAATTTGTAGATTTGGAAATTTGAGGATTTGAAATTGAGAAATTGAGAATTAGGGAACTTGTGGATTCAAGATTTGAATGTTTGGGATTTGAGGATTTGGGAGATCGAGCAATTGGATAAACTGAGGATTTGGAAGATCAAGAAATTGGGTAAATTAAGGATTTGCAATATGTGAAATTCGAAATTGGGTTGAGGTTGTAGAAATTTGAAAAGTTGCTAATTCCCAAAATTGAGAAGCTAAATTGGAATATTCTGAGTTCTTAAAATTCCCAATACTTAGAAATTTAGTTCAATTTCAAATATTCAAAGTCACAGTCTATAGAACCTTGTCAATGTAGAAACCAGGACATCCGAGCATTCGAAGGTTTGAATACAGACATTGACAACTTTGAAATTTCTCACACAAGACATAAAATACCCATCGTCCTACATTGCACACATCGTGCACATTTTAATATCGTCCTCCACGTAGTTACGTCAATGCAACCGACATTACTTTCCGCAATGGTATCTCTCGCAGAAGGGATTCAGTTAATCCTAGTCGAGCGATTCTGGAAAGAGTATCGAATATCTAACCGAAGGGTTTAGCAGTCGGTCAGCAACCCTGGACTCGTAGCAGGTGCACGTCGACGGATAGACGCAGAAACCGGCCAGGTATATACATAGCAGGGTGCTCGCGGTGGAGGGATTCGTGGGGGGTTGGTTGGTTGAAAGGGGAGGGAGAGAACGCGCAAAGGTGGCGTCGGCGTCGCGACGCCTGGAGAGAGTCAGTCACCAGCCGACCTCAACGTGCCGCGTAACCTCGCTCGTCGACCCAGAAACCTCGCAGTTCTCGGTGTCGTCGTGTTCCACCGGAAACGGGGATTGTTGCGGGACCGGAAGCGTTGCCGCGTAAAAAAGAATCCTCGAGATCGAATGTTTCTTGGCGTCCGCTCGGAAATCACTGAAATCGAGAGTGTTCGAGGGAACTGGCGATTTTACTTTTCTGAAGGTGTGCGACGATGTTTTTCTAACGATCCCGCATCTTCGCTTGTCAGATAATATATTCAGGACGATTTATTTAAGGGGAAATTGATAATTATTGTTTCATATTGGGATATTGCTTGAAGTAATGTTCAAACTTAATGTTGATTAGAAAATCTTCTTAAAAATAATTTATTCTGAACATTTTTTTTTGTGTTTCTTTTGGCTGAACATAATCTAGGTACCCAGTTATTAACAAGTAATATATTTGGTTTTGTTCGTACATTTCTACCCTGTTTTGTGTTTTTCATAAACTTGTCCACTATTTTTTCACTCATATATCACTCTTATCTTATCTTTATAATTTTTGTATTTTTTTAAGTATTATTTTATGTACATCAATGAACCATGTGAACAAAGTTGAGAATATCATTCCATAGTATTTACGTATACATCGTATTTATAATAGTCTCCATGGAACCAGTAAATTTGATGCTCGTATAAAGTGTTCAAGTTTTCATCCCTCGCACGTATGCTGAATTTCATACGTGACAGTGAAAGCATATGCAGCGTGGAATAGTTTATCGCGATGGCCATAGGGGTCACCGGTGTCCCTCATTACAATTTTAATAGTAATTAAAAAACGATAATTGAATTTTCAGTATCATTAACGTATCAGCGTTATAAAGTCTGTATTAAAAAATTAAGTATTCATGTGTCAGATACGCTCGACTTCGCTGCAGATTAATTAATATGTTAATGATATTTTCTCTTTTAAAGTGTACATTTCTCTGCTCTAAACGTATTATGTTGGTTTATTACGTTTACCACAGAATGTGCATGTTCTCATATTTTATAAATACGGAAATCTTGATTTTTTGGTTAATCAATCTGTTTAAAATTTTATGGTATGAATTGTAAATGGAGCTTCTAATTTTCTTTCTTCTTTTGTGTTGGAATTATTTTTTCAAATTTAGTTCTCTCTAAAATACCCAGTATCTATAATAAATTGATGATATTGGACAAATTTTTGTTGTTTTACATAATCACCATTATTAATTATGAACGAACACAAGATGTCCGATTTTTATTGAATTTCAAAATGATTTAAGTTCCTGAAATTCTTATAACAAAGTACTGTTAAAAGCAATATCCAAAATATTAATTTATCTATGATTTACATCCCCTTCCCGTATAACTCACAGAACCCTGTCACACTCATTGAAACTTTCCGTAAAGAATCAAATTCCGACAGTTATCGTTTTCATTAAAAAATGCAAAGCGAACAGTGCTTTATCGTACCGTATTCAAGATGAGCGAAATTACTTATGGATCCAATAGTTTCGCGAGTGACTCAAAATTGGGTCATCTGGTTTTGCTCGTTACACGTGTGATCCAATCGCGAATATTTCCACCTGTGGTCGACGTCATTTTCTCGGTGATATTTTCCAGAAGAGTCCCTTGACCGAGCGACATGCGTCGACCCGGGTATCCGCGTGACCCGACGACCCGTGCAGCTGGGGTCGCCGTATACACCGCCCGGATACTACGATTCTTATACTTTTTCTCCCTCTCTCTTTTTTTTCATTCTTCGCTCACCCAGTTTCCTTTGATCGCGTTCCTGTATCACTATTGTCCCGAGCGGAAACGAGATGCCTGCAGTTGCTTGCCAGGCGATCTAGAGAATCGCTGGACAAAGTGTGTTCATTCCTTCGGTATTTGTTGCTCGAATTGAAATACTGGTCAAGTTTACGCTATCGACTGTGCTCTTCATTTCGAAACACTTCTTCAAACACTCTATATTTAACAATCTATATTTTTGCAAGGATGATTCTATAAGTCATGATTATTCTTCTAAAGTCATCTTTTAAGGGTGGTTAATTATCAGAAGAAATCACAGAATGCATAAATTACCTCGAGCGGTGAATAAAAGTTGGATTCGTGACGAGTTCTAGGCTCAATATATTAAAGTACTTTTAACCTTCTGGGAAATGTCAGTTCGGAGAAGTGATCGATGATCAGAGATTGCATTTTAAGTAGATTGAAGTTGAGAACTTGCCTCGGAGATGATATCATTTTTGAATGGAAGAAAGGAACGGTGAGAGGAAGTTGCCTATCAAACGCGATTAAGTTGTTTCGTGGTTAGATCGAGAATAGGGGAATAGATCCGCGCTCAAGAATAGGTGTTTCCTTGTTTGCTCCAATTACATTTACCGCTTTCCAACTATGGTTTACTTGTTTCAACATGCTGTCGCCTACGTTAGTTTGTCTTTGAACGAGATCCAGTTTCACGGATTAAGAGATAACAATTTTGTCTTCTGCATTTAATAGCTTTGTTAAGTATGCAAAATTTTGGGATCAAACCCATCACTACTTCGCATCTCCTTCTTGTGACTCTGTCAAATAATTTTCACTTGTTTTACTGCTTTGAATTTTCGTTTTGTCTTCTGCATTTAATATCTTGGTTAAGTATGCAAAATTTTGGGATCAAACCCATCACTACTTCACATCTCCTTCTTACAACTTCATCAAATAATTTTCACTTGTTTTACTGCTTTGAATTTTCGTTTTGTCTTCTGCATTTAATATCTTGGTTAAGTATGCAAAATTTTAGTATCAAACCCATCACTACTTCATATCTCCTTGCAACTCTGTCAAATAATTCTTAAACATTTTACCAAATCAATTGAGCTCAATATTGCCCATAAATTGCGAACGTTTAAAAGTAAATACGAGCGTACTTCAAAGATTAAGTCATAATTGAGACCGTTAGCATATTTTTGAGAAATACGAGGTCCACGGGTCGGTTTCAGCAAAGGTTTATGAAATTTGTATGAAGGGTTCACGAAATAAGGGTTTCTGAAAGTTTATTAAGCACGAAGGTCTTTATGCATACAATTTTTCGTAACAATTTAACGATACTTGGACGTCGAAGAGAATTATGTGCTGTATAAGATATCAACCACTCCACAGTGAATATTGTGTACAGAGCTGACGTCGGTGAACTGCATCGATCGGTGCAACGTTATTTCTGAATGGCCGGCGTATCTTTATCGTGTTCTCGGCTTTATAAGTGAAACATTGTCGCCCGTGTAATACCGACAAAGTTTACCATAGACTTTAAACAAGTTTTTATCGGCAAATTTCTTGCGAATTTTATGTCCGTAATTTTGTGAATTTTATTCGTCAGTAATTTCATATAAATTGTTTCATAGCGTATTTACTAAAATACTGAAAAAGCCCCGAGCAGTCGTATAAGATCATTAACCAATTAAGTAATTTTTGTTTTCACATTTTCTCTTCCCAGTATCTCTTCCTGAAACTTCGTATTTTTTATTAAACTTTCCCTTTCGTGTCTATTTTCTTTTATGCTTCATAAATAGTCCACCCATTTCCTTTCACGCTGCTCTAAAACGATATCGAGCGTCTCAAATAGTTCAATTTCCTCCTCGATTCTTAGTGGGAATGGATCTTCGAGATCGTACGGGACTTATAAAAAAATTCCTGATTTCTGCGAGAGTACTTGGAGAAGCAGGTCGCTGGACCGTAAGGAGATACTCTTCGCAACAACCGAAGCGAGAATTTCCTCGAAAAAATCCCGCTGTTCGATTTCCCTTAAGAATCCCGTTAAAAGCGAATTACCGCGACATCGGATCGATCGTTGATCGATGATGCTTTCGTACATTTCAGGAAGCCCTTAAAAACTTCCCTGGAACGTTCGCCGATCTTATGGCCGCCTTATCGACCTTTCTTGGACGCCATCCAAAACCGCTCCACCGCAGTTTAATTCTAAATGATACTGTTCATCTTCCAACTCGAGCATCGTTAATTTTATTGTGCATTACATTTTTACGGGAAGCCTTATTTAATGACTATATACCGTTCTCCTCTGCTTCATTTAAACGTAGCACGATTTGCATGGGGAAATATTCTGTGTCACATTCGCTGTTAATTTTGGATCACACCCGCAAAAGGGAATGCATAATTACTCCATTACCATGATAATTAAGTCGCACCGAAATAAACCGTTTAAAATTGTAATTATTTTTTCTACAACATCGTTTCTCGAAGACGGTTTCATATTTCCATCGACAAATCGCGAGGATCGCCATTTAATCCTGCAATTAAACGTTCCCAGACAATATAACGGCTTATCGAGGCTCACAGAGAGAGTCGAGGCTTGTTTCGATACAGATTCGCGAACCTTATCGCCTTAACCGACCCTCTGCCACTCGTCGATAAGCCATTGTTTACCCTCGAACACGATCCGCACATTGACACTGCCATTCTGACGTTCACGTCTCGATCGAAAGTTCGATTTTTCTGCCGAGCGGACTACTCGAGAAGGGAATTCGATTTCCGCTGACCGGAAACGACGCACTATTAACGAGACGATACGGTGTTTCTGCAAAACACGGTGTTGGTGGAAAAATTCATAGTGCTTTTGTGACGAGACCAGTGTTACATCATGGTGAAAATTCGTGGAGAGTACTCGATTTAACATTAACCCTTTGTGTCAAACGCAATGTTCTTTCGAAAAGTGTTCCGTTTAGAATTGTAGAAGTTGGTAACCGGTAGTGTGTTTTTACGAAGTAATATCTCCTGCAGAAGAGAACCGGAAGTTGGTGGATTAAAAATTAAAAACTGTCTGGTGTCCAGTACGTCGTACGCTGGGAATAGAGGAAACAGTACTCTGTTAACTAATTGAACAACCGCAACTTTTAGCAAGAAGCTAGAAACCAGACAATACGAATAAGCATTCACCGAATCAAATATTCAAAGTAACTGAAGCTTTGCAAACTAACAAACTGATACTTCAGTATCTCGAAAAGATAAAAAAGAAGATATGCATCCGCAAGCGAAAGATACCATTTACCGAGAATAAATTTTCACAGTAACATATCAGCTTACAAAATCATAAGTCTATCAGAATTCATATCGCTGTGACGAGAAAACTCTCTCTAAAAACAGAAGAGTAAAATTGAAACACTTCAGGAAACTGATCCGTATTCGAGATCATGATGCAATTGCAACGTGTCTAAAAGATTCAAAGCGTGAAGAGAAAGAGTATCGAACACGTTCGGAGGTGAAATAGCAAGTAGTCGAGTTAGGAAAATTTTCGTGACAAGACGAGGTTGGTCCAGGTGCGAGCAAAGAGGATAAGGCCGCATGCAGAAGCAGCGACGGATGCGGACGCAGCCGGATACGACGCAACCGGGGCGAGGAAGAAGCGGACGTACAGGGAGTCACTGACCTCTCACCCCCAATCACAGTCCAAAGTGTGATGTTTGATGCTGCAGTGGTGTTTTATGCGGCGACGTCGAAAAGGTGTGCATCCCCGCCGATCCGTTCCACTGACCTAATTTTCCCTTGGACTGCAGTCGCAGTCGCAGCATCGCCACCCCCTCGTCCACCCTCCTAACCGTGTTCTTCGTGTTTTCCAGCTTCATTCACCCCGTATTCGCCGCGATTTCCTCGACCCGTTTGCTCTGCCATCGGGCTTTACCGCGGATAAAAAAGAGGGTTACAGAGATCTGGTTCGGCTGGTTATCTTTAGCGGTAGGGGATGCTTGCTGAATTCCCGGGGGCGTTTTCGAAAGCGCCGCCAGTTTTCGACTGTGAGTGGCACTTGTTGCCCCGTCATTCTGTGCGGACGAATATTTACTGTCGGACTAATGTTCGGGAATTTAGGAATGGGGCTTTCAACCCTGATGGAGATGTTCCATTACAAATTTATTTCTGTATTTCTGGCTTCGGGATCTTTATCGACGATATCAGTGCATTGACAGTACATATTTTGTTTGTTGATTTGTGAATTTCGTGGATTTAGATATTTGAGAACTTCAGATCTTAGAATTTGGAAAGGAGCGTGGGACTTTGACAATTTAAAAATACCAGAACTTGTAGAGTCAGGACTTTGGAATTTTGAAGTTTACGATTGGGACTTGCAGAACAAATTTTAGATATTTTCTGATTCAGAAATTAAAGTATCTAGAAATACCTAGAAAATTCTTACGGATGTAAATATTAAACACGTTGATGATAGAAGGGGTGCCAGTATATTCAACACGCGGTAACATACCGGCGTGGCATTCGACAAAGAATATCTGGCAAGTCACAAATCGGGAGCTCAGAATCGATAGTCACCGAATTCGGCCAACAACCGCAGACCAATTAAAATAAATTCACGAGAAAAGCATCCGGTATCGATGTACCAAGCCCGCAAGAGGCTACGAAACTGTGGAGGACTCGGTAAACGGGTTAACGGGGTTGCATTAATTAGCGCGACTCGATTCGAATGAATCGATGCCGGGTTTAATTTACGTTAGTACCGTTTCGAGTCGAACACGGCTAGCTCGATCGATTTCCATCTGGAGAGCTTACCAAAAGCTCGTGGGAGGAAGGTTGGGAATAGGGTGCTTCATCCGCTTCGTGAAGTGTCAGCACGAGTGTTCGGTGTCGTAGGTAAGAGAAGCGATGCAGCCAATGGTTCTCCAGTGCCCGTGATCGCCCTCCAAGTCGACCTACCCCCTTTCCACCCCTTTCTTCGTCTGTTGTGTCGATTAACCCTCCTCTGGTCAGATGGTCAAAACATTTCTGAATGGATGTCGGACATCCGAGTGTTATTTACACATCCTCGTTGACTCATCTAACTACATACATGTCATTTTCATACACGTGGCAACTTTTCAAATACAATTATTTTTACTTAATTTTACTGACATGAATATTGATCATATGTGATGTTACAAAAACGTATTCATACATGTAATTTTCATACATGTGGCAACCTTTGAAAATACAATTATTTTTACTTAATTGTACTGACATGAATATTGATCATATGTGATGTTACAAAAACGTATTCATACATGTAATTTTCATACATGTTGCAACCTTTGAAATACGATTATTTTTACTTAATTGTACTGACATGAATATTGATCATATGTGATGTTACAAATACGTATTCATACATGTAATTTTCATACATGTGGCAACCTTTCGAAATACAATTATTTTTACTTAGTTATACTGACATGTATATTGATCATATGTGATGTTACAAAATCGTATTCATACATGTAATTTTCATACATGTGGCAACCTTTCGAAATACAATTATTTTTACTTAATTGTACTGACATGAATATTGATCATATGTGATATTACTAAAACGTATTCGTACATGTAATTTTCATACATGTGGCAACTTTTAATACAATTACTTTTACTTAATTATACTGACATGAATATTGATCACATGTGATGTTACAAAAACCTGTTCACAAGTTTACCCTTTGTCTGATTAAATATTTTCCATGAACTATGTTTTCAGTTCATATAACTATACTTTCAGCAGAAATTGAAAGTATGGTGTAAATTTCGAGCCGGATAAAAATAATTATTAGCACGTGTTATAAAAATATCCTGACATCAGTAAAAGTTCTCGGGCTGCTGTTTTGACGTGAAGATGTGCGCGAGAAGAAAAGAAACAGACGATTGAAAGACATCCCGCGGAGGCCACTCACGTTGCCCGACATCCTTTCCTCATTAACTTAATTTCGAGTAATTAGAAGAGCGACCAGGGGCGTCGTCGACAACCTCACCGCGTTTTTATTCGACCCAATTTCGTGGTCACTGGTTTCTTTCTATTTCTCTCGGAAATTCGGTCCTCTGGACTGCTTTCTTCTGTTTATACGTTGCCCCTTATCCCCTGCTTTCTTCTTAATTAAGATCGTATTTCACCGATCTTGGGATCAGATAATTTGTCATACTTTGGGTCTAGCAATTTCAACTGATCTTTGTGCAGTTTATTTGTAAATTAATTGAGTTTAAGAAACTTATTTGGAAATTTTAATTGAGTGTTGTATGACGGTAGAAGCTTACATTCTCTTTCTAAAGAAATCGTGAAGAGTTTGCTCTTGAAGAATCGCAATATCCGAATGTACCCTTACCGGACCATCTATTTTAAAATTAAACATTTTGCTCGATAGATCTGTATTAAAGTTCAAGAACGTCTCGCGGGAGAACAATCGAGTAACTGGTCTTGAAATAACATTTTGTCAGGTGAAAATTTTCGAGCACGTTAGCTGCTACCGAAACACGCTTCGAATTTGCTCGTATCGATCGCGAAGTTAGGAATCTTGCGGAAAAGAGTGGCGGAATGGAAAGTCACGAGACTGGCGAGGTCTCGTTATCGTTGGAACACGGTTTACGTGACACGAATGGCGTGTATCGACTCGTTCCATGAAGCATGGGCAGACGGAATTAGCCGTGAACGGCCGTGAAAAGCGTCTAACGAAAATACCAAGCTGAAAATAATCCATGAAGGTGCGTCATTTTGGACGAAGACCCGTCCGGTAATTGAAACCCTGTCGCATGCTATCGTCAGGTCGTTGACGTTTTCATCAGACACCTGTTTTCTGAACCGTGTTTTCCTTCCTGTTTTCTGTATCGATTCCTTCTATTTTCAAATGTCTTTTACACCTCTATATTCTCTAATATTTGCTGTGAGAATGATCTTGAAAATTGCAACAGGAAGAGGAAGAGATTCATAGGGGGAGATTTGGATGTGGAACATGTGGATTTGAAACAAATTTGATGGGGTAGTAGATTTATGTTTCAATGTATCCTCGGTATAGTGTATTTTTTATGCAAAATTTCATACACATCAGATTACAACGCGTTGAACTTCCACCCGTTAGATAACAACGCGTTAAATTACCACCCGTTGTTTTACAACACGTTAAATTACCACCCGTTAGATTACCACGCGCTAAATTATCACGCTTCAAATTACGAAGCATTAAATTCCTACCGGTTAGATTATCACGCGTTAGATTAACTTGCGATGAATTATCACGCGTTCAATTACCCACCATTAGATTACCAAGCATGAAATTACCATCCGTTAGATTACCACGCGTTAAATTATCACGCTTCGAATTACGAAGCATTAAATTCCCACTGGTTAGATTATCACGCGTTAGATTAACTTGCGTTGAATTATCACGCGTTCAATTAGCAAGCATGAAATTACCACGCGTTAAAGTACCAAGCGTCAAATTACCACGCGCTGAATTCTGACGCCTTCAATTATGACATCTTAAATTACCATACGTCATGTATTAGATTATCAGGGGTAGATAAAACGTGTCAAATTATTACACTTTCGCATGTTAAATTATCACACATTGCATCTTCACACATGTCACCTTATACCACAAAAACAACTCCATTTTATCAAATAAAAAGAAACTAGCATAAAATTTAGTCAGAATAATTAACACAAAAGTTAAATGATTTGATTTGAAGTTTGGTATCGAGGCAATTCTTGGCGATGAGCGTGTACTAATACGTCTGGCGGCTTTCTCGGTTGCCAAATGGGGTTGAACGAGTGTCGCGTGTTTCCCCGGAAACACCACTTTGTGATCCTTCACGATGAAGACTTTCGAGACTGTCTGAGATCGTAGGATGGGTCCTTTCATGGTTTGCAGACTTTACCCTTGAGATCTGGCGTAGAGCACGGCATATGCGAGGGTCGCAAGGACCGGTCTCAACCAAATACAATAACGATAGCAATGTTTGTCTATACACCCCCGGGAGATGCATCTTTCTGTTTATTCAATTTACGATATTTTTCCCAGAATTTTATATTGAATTTTACCTCCTACCTGTCTGCTTTCTTGCGTTTTTCTTTGGTATACTTCTTTGTCTACTCTCTTTATTCTCTTCTGTTTTACTCTTGTTTACATCGTGCACTTTTTATTGTACCGTTTTTCTTTAAAGGCATACATCACGAATTTTCTCACAGGAATTACGGAAAGTTTATCTTTAAATATTTTTAGAATAACAATTAAATATTACTGCTTTTTAATTTTCCTAAATATTCGATCTTAAAGGGTGAAATTATTTTTCACCCCGTCTCTAAAATTACTACACATAAATATACACCTTGTGTAAGTTAAATATAGTACCCTATCGATTAAAAATTGAATCCACATTTATCGACAAACCTCACCACGAGAAAATCTTGAAAATCCAATTAAAACAGAGCCTAGATAAAACCATTTCTTTTCGATCGCGTTTATTAACCGCGTCGGTTTTTCGCATTATTTCGGTTCCACACCGAGCCGCGTAAATTATTCAGCGACCGCGTCAGACTAGACTTATTTATTCGGTGCCAGAGTTCAGCCCTTTAGAAATTGTTGGACGAGAAATTCAATTTTGAAGTTAACAATCCTGGCTGAATTAAGGTTCGACTTGTTCGCGGTGGAGCGTCGACGAGCCAGCACTTTGGTCCGTTCGTTTCAGTCTCGCGTACGTATTAGATTCTCCCGGATTAAATTAACGTTCGTTAAAGTTCCCTCGAGCCCTTTGGATCATCGCTTAACACGGCTAATTAATATTCAAAACTCACCTGCGACCTGATCAATGAACATTTAACACGTGGTTAAACTTCATTCCAAGAACATTCATTCCTATGCATCAGAACTGGCACTGGAGTCTCTGGTGCCTTGAGCAAAAGCAATGTTATTGAAATTTTGTTGTTGGGTGAGCTTTGGGTTGATCAAATTTTATCAAAATTTAGTTGAAATCTTACTGTAATGTAATTTGATTCAGATTTGGATTTTTTTAGGGGGTGTTCTTAGGGGATTTTTGTTATAATTAGGGGAGGTCCCTAGGACATTTTTGTCACAAGTAGGGGGTGTTTCTAGGGGATTTTTAAAAGTAGGGGATGTCCCTAGGGAATTTTTGTCGCAAATAGGGGACATCCCCAGGAGATTTTTGTCACAAGTAGGGGATGACCCTAGAGGATTTTTGTCACAAGTAGGGGATGACCCTGGGGGATTTTTCACAAGTAGGGGATGACTCTAGGAAATTTTGATCACACATAGGGGATGACCCTAGAGGATTTTTGTCACAAGTAAGGGATGACCCTAGGGGATTTTTCACAAGTAAGGGATGTCCCTAGGAAATTTTTCACAAGTTGAGAATCTCCAGGATCTACCATTTCACCTCTTTAATTTTTTTCTAGTCCCTCAAATTTTTTGTAAAAAATTATGTAGCTCGCCCTTTCAGTCTACTCATATGCACATATGTATGTATGTATATGATGTGTTACAATAAGTTCAAGGTATACTTATGTATATCTCATTTGTATCAAAGTATATCAAGTATATACGTACATAATATATATGTATAATGTATGTATATGTGTATGTATATATATGTATGTGTATGTATATGTATGTATATGTATGTATGCATATGTATGTATGTATAATGTATAAAATATTATATGCACATCACATACAATATATAATCAAGTATACTTATATTTAGATGCGACACGAATAAGCGAGGCTCATTAATTAACTAACGCGACGTTAGCCTCGATATTTGTTATAACGAACGTTTCAGTTTAATTAAACGGATAATGATGTGGAATTATCGTTTCTATTTTCTTCAGCTTTCGTCCGTATTAAATCGAATGCGTTAATTCGATTTCCATATTAACATTCGACGTTTGGAAATTTTCCGAAGATATTCGTTTTGCTATGCAGTTAAATTGTTATTGCTTTTAATATTGACTCTCGCGTTAACGCCCGTACGGATGCTTCATTTTTGACGTGATTTAGTAATTACGGAGTCGCTGCTGTTCGATGTTTGCAAGAGATCGAACTCGAATCTCGCTAACTGGTTCATTATCTACATGTACACCCGTTGTCACGTATTGTTGCTGATGTATCTGCCGTTCATCAATGCTGTTGGCCCATCATTAATCAATCATCCCGCTCGCTTTTATCTCGTTCTCATTATTACGTTCGTTGCATTATTGCGTTCGAGATCCCGAACTTTTTCAACTTCGGCTGTCGAAACTGTGTCACTTTGCGATTCCGAATTTCGTGAATCAAAGCTGTTGGTGAAAGTATGTTATATTTTATTTTATTGAAATTATGTTACACTCCTTACAAATTAGTTTTTTTTAACAGCTAGAAAATTGGAGTCCTTATTGAGAAATGTGAAAATTGTTTGAGACACAATTGTTTGAAGAATTGTTTGAGACACTGACATGATTTGATTACCTGTCAATTAAATATATAAAGATATACAAAGCAAGTTTAAATAATAAGTTTGCGAAGTAGTGCATTCCAAGTGTCTGACCACATATGTCCATTTTCACTGTGGCAGTGTATGTCTTAGCCCGTTGCTATAATGATGAGGTCACATTTGATTCTACCAGTGTTTCCTACTGTAAACGATAGTTGAAATGTCTACTACTTTTATATTAAAGAACCTCCAGGTAGAAAAATAAAATGTAACGATACTTGAATGATAATACACGATAACTAAAATACCTTAGCACATATGATAATAAAATACTTACATACAAAACATTAGATCCTGAAATGATACAAAAATATTATCTCAGTACCCTCCTTCAGTAAATACTCGTGCCTCTCAAAATAACCGAGGTAATTGAAACGATTAATTCCAATGATCCCTCGAGGCAAGAGACACGTTCGGCCATGAAATCCCGAAGTCGCTTCTAAACATTTCAGACAATTCCCAAGAACAAAGGAATTAGCATATCCCTGCAATTCTTCTCGAAAGCGTGTTCTGTCAGGGGATGTTTACTCGTCTGAACTTTCAACATTAGCAAAACTCCAAACTCAGCTCGAATCCCGCGCATATACCAGTCATCTTCTGGTAAATTAATTACATTAACCAGCAGCCCGGTTGTTTCGCAAGTTGCGTGTTCCTCATCCCCCAGGATCGCATTCCTCGGGGTTGTACAATGCTTTTTTCCTCCGTTTTCCACGGCGTCCTTTTGTTCGAACCCTCGCACGTGTGCCCGTCTCGCCGAGAGTAAACCAGCGTCTCCCCCTTGTCTTTCAACCCCTTCTCCGCGGGAGAGTCTGAGCAGAGATTTTCGCGCGTCCTCCGCGATTCGGGAAGTAAGCAGCCCTTGATATTCGCTCGCGTCCTAACCTGGAGGGCTCGAACGCAGCCGTTTGCGGCCGCTTATGAGCGGAACGCGGATGTTTGCGGTGGCTGGAAATTATTCGTGTACTCGAAACGTGCTCCGCTGAGATTACGTGCAGTTTGCCAAAATTTTCGGGGAATATCAGCGGTGACGAGGGGGCGAGATCATAGGCAAATTTTACGACCAGGTTGCCGGCAAATGTTGCTTGAAATATGACGCACTTGGGAATAGGCCTCGGCAAACGAGTAATATTTAGCAATAACAAATTATTATTTTTATTGGGTTTTGTTGTTATTGCCATAGCATAGTTTCATTATTAGGGAGATGGGGAGGATTAGGGAATAGGAAGGGTGGGGGAGAATTCTGAAAATAATTTGTGGTTGACATGTTGGTCAGGTTTGCGCTGCATTTGGGTTTCAGGTTTCAGGTGTCACATCTCATTTCGTGAAAGTTTATTACCAAAATGTCATTTCATTGAAATACTTTATGATTCTACATGTCATTCGATGCTTCAGTATTTATTTTTCAACTTCATTTTCAATTAGAAAGTGCACATTTAATACAGCTCTAATCTGTATTGTATGTCTGACTACATTTTCACTGTGATCAATTTTCACGTCAACACGATAAACACAACTTCTATTATTGAACACAGTACTTCTATCTATAATCATTAATTTAACATAATCATTCACCGCACTCGCAATCAGCAAATAAATATTTTGCTTTCGACCGAATTGATTATGCCAAACGAACGTTGTTTGTTCTTCATAGACACGTGCAGATTGTTTTAAAATCGCTCGCCACAAAATTTGCGTTACTTGCCTAATTAACATAATTACCGTGACTGCGAAAATCAATACTAATGAAGTTATCGCCTCTGACAATAAATTGCTGTTGTGGAGTACAAATTGCGATATATTCTCTGATAATATGGCAGAATTCCAACCTTCTTGTCTGTTAAAAAGTGCGTTTCTCCTACATTTAGTTTGGTGACACAATTATTTCATGTTTTGAATTAAAATCATTTTTTAACGCTTCAATTATTTATGTATTTTTTTATTGTTATTGTCATCTTGAATTTGTTATATGTTTTCATAATTTAATACTACATGTGAATACATTAAAAAGTACAAATATATTGTTAGATGGTAGCAGGATCTAATTATTGCAACAGTAAAATTTAGTTTAATTTCGACTCCTTTCCATTCATGTTATGTCTATTAATTTTAATATGGAATATCGTTAATATCACTATTTATTTTCTATCATAAAAATGGACAACGATAAATATAGGCGAACATAAATTAATTTATGCAATTCTTCATCTCAATAAAAGTTAAAGAACATTAAAGGTATTGCATGTCTATCATAGGATGTGTTCGGGTCGGTCGGAACGATTCGGCAACGTTCGGTAATTCACGGCGCCCGAACTGTTCTCCGCGATTCACATTTGTTTTTCATAAAAAATTATGAAATAAAAAATAAACTATACAACATCTAAGAATAAAAAGTTCGTCATAAAGAACAGAAAAGCTGTTTTTCATACAGAATAATAAAAAATCCCAACAATTTCTAAAATGTGATCTAAACTGCATCTAAGATCACTACATATTGTTGAAAGTAGATTTGACAGCAGTAACGATTGACCCAGTTGCAGAATTAAGCGAAAAAGCGTGAATGCGTGATACACGTAATCAAGCCCATCGCGATTCAAGTCCCCGTCAAGGAAAAAAGCTCGCCACAGCGTAAAGCTGCGAGTTGTTAAAAGTCGCAAGGAGTCATTATCGCTTGGAAACAACTCGCTCGGATGACTTTGGTCGTTCCAGAAACACCATCCTCCCCATTCTTCGGCTCGATAACGTAGCTTTGGACCTGTTGTCGAAGGCCAAGCACAAAGCTAGCCCCGTTGCTCGCGTTTCCGGGTCAGAGTTCAACGCTCGTGGCCGGGCAGAGTCGCACACGCGCAGAGTCGGCGCCGAGCGGGGCTGAAAGTCGCGCGTGTGGCGAGAACTCGCGAGCGGATTCCAAATGAATAGATCAAAGGGATACGCGTGAAAACGCGTCGCGATCTCGCGAGTAACGTTTCGACGTCGTATCTCGCCTCGGAATAATGGACTGGCTCTTTTATTTTTCCTTCGCGTTGTTTCGCGCCAACGTTTCCTCGTTCGAGCTCGCGGAAAGCGCGCTTTTTGTCGCGGGAAAATGCCGTTTTTTGGCTCTTGAACACACCCTCGGCCTTTCCATGTGTACAAATAACTCTGCTACGCTCTTTGTTTCGATTGTTTTTAACCACCCTCGCGAAAATGCATCGCAATTTTTTTTATTGATATGCTATATACAGTAGGAACTTTTAATGCTGGAACAAAACGGGTTTGTTAATAATTTCCTTTTATTTTTTTCGTAATGTGCCTCTTGAAGGTTTCAAAAGAATGTCAAGATCGCGAGGTTAAAAGGAAAGTTACAGTGAAAAGTCCCTGCGACTGATGCGTTGAATTGCGTGGAGCACGATGGATATCGTTATGAATTTTATTTAATGCGATAATTAAAAAACCGAGTTTCAAAACATGACATTTTGCGAATGGAATCTGTTACACATTAAACAACTCAAAATTAAAAAATTTCATGGAACATCAACGTTCTAAGACTATCTGTAGTTTCTTATTTTATCGTGTATTAAAATTCTTATGTATCAAAATTTTTGTTTCTCAAAATGTCTATGTCTCAAAATTTGTATCTAGCAAAACTTCCATGTCCCAATATTATGTATCAAAACTTCTACATCCCAAAATGTCTGTGTCTTAATATTTCTATGTACCAAACCTTCTACATCCCAATATTTCTACGTCCCAAAATTCCCATTTCCCAAAGTGGCAAGATTTACTGAGACGTAATAAGCGATCTCCGTCTCCTCAAACAAAATTGAACACTGAATACAACACACATTTTGCGTTCTTTAACTTCAGTCAATGACGAACACCATTGAAAGACACGGTCTTGTTCATTCATCCATATTTCCTTCAACTTCTCGCGTCTCCGTGATATCTTTTCTCGAGCAAGGGGAATTCTTTGAAGAAAAGAAAGGCAAAGAAAGTTGAAGCAACGTTTTCAGTCATTTCAAAGCTTGAAAGGTGTTTTCATCCTTAAATTCAGATTCGAAAATCGAGAGATTCTATCGAAGTCAAGATTTCTTTGCCAAGAGAAACCTTTTCCGTTCTATTTTTTCCAATCATCGTACTATCTTTGTTGAGCTTCGAACATTTTCTGATCCGATTATTCTCTTCACCTACTTGAACCAAATTTTTCCTCTAATATTTAAAGACTGAACATTGTTAAATGGATTCTGTTTAACCGGAAATTTACGTATGTATTCGCGAATAATTTCACGCTTTACAAGATTTACATCGCGTAATGAAGAGGTCATTGAATCGTGGAATTTCGATGAATTCCCAGCATAATCTTCGTCAAATACCAGCCATTTAATTCTGATCGATGATGCTTCCACAGAATTTCTGTTTCCAATAACTTGCAACTGTTTGCAATCGAAAGAAACAAATTCCAGCGCATCGAATATTTTGTGAAATTTGTTACGCCATTGTTTAAATTTCATTTCCCATATTTTTCTGTAATTTTTTCTCGTCGACACAGAAGTGTTCGCCAAAGATACGAGTTCCAGGAATAAAATACGTTTCATTATTTATCCTTTTAAAGTCCCGGCTGCTTATCAGAGCCTGCAGTTTAATGAAATTAATTGAAAAAGAGGAGCGCTGAAAGAAATATTATATTCCAACAGAACAGTATCGAAAGAGTCGAAACAATGACAGACGGTGACAAAGGGAAGGAAACAGAGAGATCCAGAGAATATAAAACTCAGAAACACGGGACAGGAAATTGAAACGTTTTAATCCTCAAGGATTTCTGAATGGATCTCTTTTTGATTTCTGCTATCTGTGAAACGTTATCTGCCCCCAAACAATGGAAGAATAGGGTTGGATCGACGTTTTCATTCCTACACCAAATTTCGTCCGCTGGCACGATCGATTGACAAACCACTCCTGTTTTCTTTGACTGTGGAATGGGAGAACTGTGGAACGTATGTTTAATACGGATCGACACCGTTCGTATTCTTCTGTCAGAAATTTACAGAGCTCGACAATTGAATTTGGGAAAATTTAAGCTTTGTTATATTGAAGGGTTGAAGATTTTAATTTGGAAGCGAAAATTTCAATTTGCAAGGTTTAGATACCTAAAAATTTCCCTTTGGAAGCTTAGATATTCGAAAATTTCAGTCTAGAAAATGAAACGCTAGATAATTTCAACTTGGAAAATAAAATATCAGAAAATTTCACCTAATACTAAAAGTCCAATGTGGAACCTTCATTTGTGCACTTAACAAGTTTAGATTCGAAACATGTCAAAACTTCGACCGACATAAACTCCTTCCCCGGCAATATATTGCGAGTCCACAGGTTCAGAAGTTTATTTATCACTTCAACTCATTTCTCGTGCACGTCCAGCTTCCACATTGAATTTAACCCGTTTTCCATGGACGCATTTTATGTCCTTGAGCGGGAGGGAAATGTTTCTTCGATTCACCATATTCTCGGGTCGTTTCAATACGACTCGTCGCTGCGTTCGACGATGAATAGTAAGTAGACTTATTGAACATCTCTAAGACGCGGATCATGAGAGTTCGGTTGCTGATCTCAACTATCGGTTGATTAGCGTCTCTTCTCTTCTCGTTGCAGTCTTTGATCAGTTCTCTTCTTTGCCGTCTCTGACGTCTTTAATTTGTCATACTTTACCTGACTACTTTTCTTCTCTCCTTTGAGAAGCTTTTTTTGTACATCAATTATACCTACTTTCAGTATTGACCTGAATTCGGTGCACATTTGCATTTCTGAAGAAAATTCTAATTTTTGGTTGAAGATATTCTTGGATTTGAAGACTAGTATATTATATAAAGATATTAATTTAAAAAATTAAATAAGACTGTATATTACTTTGTCATACTTGACGACCTTTTTCCTTAATAATTTAAAAACTACAAACCCTTCAAACACTACAAAACTTCAAACCCCATTTCTGCAGAAAGAAATCTTATTTAGAATCACATCAGCTACCCTTAAATGCATATAGTTGTATAAATGCAACATTAATCTTATAAATTATATACAAAATGTAGGAAACCTGCAATGAGTAGTTGTTGCAGATATTCCACGTACCAATCAAATACACAATAGCGTCATCTGTTCGTTTTAATTTGAATCAACCGCTTTCAAGGTATTTTGTTAGTTGATAACTTTTGGTAAAATTAGAAAATCATGCATTTAAGGGTTAAGGACCTACATTATTTGTGAAACATCCTGTATAGATAACCTAGTCACAAATTATTCTAAATTTTTCATAGCTTCTTCAAAGCAAAAACTTCGCAGACAGAATAATACTCCATGAATTCTTTGAAAAGCCGCAGGAATATCCATCGCGGAATTAATCAGTGGATATAGTTCATTGACCCGTGAACGGCAAGTCAGAAATGAAATCGACAGAGGATAGATCCCTCTTTTTAAGAGCGTCGGATATATCAGCGGGGAAAAACCTTCGGCCTAAGTCAAGTAAATCCAACGAGTCGTGCAGAATACCGGCGCTAAATTCCCACGATGTAAATCACCCCCAACCCTCGTTTCCTCTCAAGAGTCTTTCGTGAAGAATAAACCAGCCGCCTTCGCGTTGCATACTGAATAAATTCAAGCTAGGTTTGAATCATGGTTCATGCATTCAATGCTTGGTTTGATTTTACGAGAATCTTGCCTTGCCTTCTTTTTTCCAAATAAATGATAAGACTGTCTGGAGTCCTTGGAAAATAATTCGAGAGCCCGTGTGATTCAATTATTTTGTTTGTCGGGGTGAAATTGAAATAAAATACCTTTTCTTCGTTTTCTTTTTTATATCGTGTGCTCAAACTCTCAAGACGCCTCGAAGTTTCAAAATTCCTAATCCTGTAATCTCGAGACTGAAGTTCGCAAGGAAAATGTGTGTTTGTAGAAACGTTTACCATCGAGTTACAAAGAATCCACGTTTGCCGTAAAATTAACAACCTCATCTGTATTCGGACCCAACTGTTCGCAGTCGGCGGAATTTTTTGTCCTGCAACTTTTTTATCGTGAAATTCGTTTTAAGGGTGTTCCGTTTTTATTTCCAACCCCCGGCGTTATCTGACGGACGGTTTATAAGGGTTTTTAACATAACTCGCAACGTTAATGCAATTTTGTTGGACTATCCATTAGCGAACTCAAAATTTCAACCCTTTCGAGCGAACGTTCCTTGTCAAGATGCAATCTCGATGCGGTTTAATCTCGTTTATGCATTAGCCGGAATAGTGTGGAAGGGACTTCTGGTTCTTTGTCTTTGCTGGTTACCACCTTTTATTTTCTTTGATTCCCATCGATGGCTCTCTGTCTGCTACGTTATTCAATTAACTGCGGAAAGGTGGTTCGAAAGCCGGAGATAATGGAAACGGAGGGTTGTTGTTGGATTAAACGGATGAGATTATTTTGATGGTTCCGTTATTAAATAGACTTTATGCGCGTACGAGAATTTAATGGGAATTAAAAGCGGTTGTAGTTCGATTTTTAACGGAATCGAGTCTTTATCCGAGGATTCTCGTTGCGAGACCTTTCATCCCTTTCGACACTGATGGGGGTAATAGTTCTGCTGGATTACCGGAAGTGGTCGTGAATCTTCGTTCTGTCGATTCGAGAGGGTTGTCCTCTTTCATTGAAAAGAATTATTCGGCTCAATCGGGATATTTACTGTTTCCACTGAAACGTAATTGCATTATTGTAATTATTGAAACGCTGGCAATTTACAAAATTGGAAGAAAATGATCCTTTATCGAATTTTGTCGCTGTGACACATTTCACTGAATATTCACTTTTTGTACCATTTTCACTCGTGACGCACTCTTCAGTTAATTGTTACTCGAATTTTTAATATAATTCAATTTGAAGGTCTAGTACAATTATTTGCATAGTCAACGATTGACACCAAATTGACATAAAATTTCAACTAAAAGCACAACTATGTCGCAATACTGCAACATTATTTGAGGGTTGAAATAGAGACGGTACCGGAAGGATACCAGTCTATCGCATTCAATATCGCAGAGCAAATAAGTGATTTTAGACTTCCGTATTTGTTACGTAACCCTTATCGATCCATCCGATAAAACGCGTCGACTCGATATTGCAACCCCCAGAAAGGGTTTCAAAATTGCGTATCCGATCAGTTTTCGAGGACGATCTCTCGTATAAATTGCGTCTCGATTCATTGGCAGACGATGTTCGATGCGATCGATTCTCAGTTACACGATCCCCATTGATTTCAGAATCTGTCGATAGAGGGTTAAAAAGAGGACGATCGAGAACCGATAGAAACAAGACGCTCGAGTGTCGGCGAGCGAACATGTTAATTTTGTGAAAAACTGGAGAGCCTGACGGAAACTCGAAAGACGACTTTAAACGATCGGAAGATTTTTTTCCCTCGTTTTCTAACGGATACGAGCGTCGGAAGAGTTTTGCCGGGGTCGTAGATTTTTATGGTAGGACGGATTGAATGAGCACGCTTTCAGACGAAGCCTCGCGTGGAGAATTTTTACGGTCGGTTTCAATTTCTTATTGCTGAAGGGATCGAATTCTTTTGCTGTTTCTGATGATTCCTAGTTATTTCTGCGCTCGCTGATCGAAATGGCTTCCAGTCATTTCCAAGGGCTCTACCTTTCAGCGAGAAATTTTTAAACTTTTCACATTTCTTAATTTGAAGGTTTCTAATTTTTTGCCTTCGATTAATTTATGACTCGTAATATTTCTGGTAGAATATTCAAAAATTTCGGAGAAGAGATTTTTTAATATCGAAGCATCAATTTTTTAACTTCATAATCAGCTTACGTGTCTTGTCATATTTCTGGTAGAGTACTATGAAAATTTGAGAAATGAGATTTCAAAATTTTGGAGTATCAATTTTTTCATTTTTTAACTTCATATGATTTCAGAATTTTAATTTGAAGCTGCAGTTTCTAAATCTTTTAACCTCGCAGTAACAGGGTCAACTTACATTGTAGACTACTATAAAAATGTTAAAAGAACTTGATTTAAGAATTTTACTTTGAAGCTTCAGTTTTTAAATATTGACCAACATGTCTTGACTGATAGACTACTTTAAATGAATGACTACTATAAAAATGTTAAAAGAACATGATTTAAGAATTTCAATTTGAAGCTTCAGTTTTTAAATGTTCATCAGTATGCCCTGACTGATAGACTACTTTAAATGAATGACTACTATAAAAATGTTAAAAGAACTTGATTTAAGAATTTCAATTTGAAGCTTCAATTTTTAAATATTCATTAATATATCCTGACTGATAGACTACTTTAAATGAATGACTACTATAAAAATGTTAAAAGAACTTGATTTAAGAATTTCAATTTGAAGCTTCAATTTTTAAATATTCATTAATATGTCCTGACTGATAGACTATTTTAAATGAATGACTACTTTAAAAATGTGAAAAAATCATGATTTAAGAATTTTACTTTGAAGCTTCAGTTTTTAAATATTCATCAATATGTCTTGACTGATAGACTACTTTAAATGAATGACTACTATAAAAATGTTAAAAGAACTTGATTTAAGAATTTCAATTTGAAGCTTCAGTTTTTAAATATTGATCAACATGTCTTGACTGATAAACTACTTTAAATGAATGACTACTTTAAAAATGTTAAAAGAACTTGATTTAAGAATTTCAATTTGAAGCTTCAGTTTTTAAATGTTCATCAACATGTCCTGACTGATAGACTACTTTAAATGAATGACTACTATAAAAATGTGAAAAAAACATGATTAAAGTATTTCACTTTGAAGCTTCAGTTTTTAAATATTCATCATGTCTTCCATCACTGATAGACAAAAATAAAAATACAAAGTGATAAAACATTAAGACAAAATAAAATATGAATTGTAAGAATAAGTGGTATAAAGAAGGCAGTAAAATATTTGAGAGCATCCGATAATGGAGATAATTTTCTGAGCGAGGAAAATTGATGAAACGAATTCGATCGCGCAAATAAGCTGAACTCGTTGGTCGTCGTAGGAGGCAAATTCTGACGGTATCCTGTTCGTATCGGAGATAAACCAATGATTGGCTGGAAATTAATTCCGCGCCGTCGCGTATCGATAACAGGGGAAGAGAGAATGAGAAAATATCAGCAAACGATCGCGACTAGATAGAGAAAAGAAGGAGCGATTCGTTGGAACGAAGGCAATTTGCCAGTTCGCGTGGAACATCGACGTCGATTCGAAGAAAAAACAAGGCATCATGCGAGAATGAAAGGGTAGAGAGAAAAGGAACAAGAAGAGTTTTATTCGTCGATTAATTGGCGCTAGTGACTCGTTCGTTTTCGAGGACGTAATTAGGCTGGCTATTCGTTCGTGTTTTCCCTATGGAAAAGAATATTTAATGTTGTGGTTTCATTCGTCAGGAAGATATTTTTCATTAATGTACTTTTCTATCAGATATTTATATTTTATGAATAACCACGAATATTTACTGATATTTTCTTAAATTCTTTTGACAGTAAATCTCATTATACTTGTTAGAATACTAGTTCTGATTATACTTGTACCTAAGAGATTCAGTAACATAGCTCATTTTGTTACAGCAATTATTCCACATACTTGTACTATGCATAATCAAATTAAAAAGCAATGTTAATTGCCCTTTCAATTTACCTGAAAATTGAAACAATCCCCGCAACGAGTAAGAATCCATTGCGAAGATAAATGATACTAATCTCGCGCTAAAAAATATCTCTGATAAGTGCTAATTCCTCAGCGTCAATCCTTTTTTCCCAGGCAACAGAGGAAATAATTTTTAAGCGGGTGATTCGTGTATCTTCCACAACTCGACCAGCCAAAAAGCAGGATTCATAGCTCGAAAGTTCCGGTACAGCAATAATTCTGCTAGTCGGAATGTTTCGCGAGTTACGGGTTGCTGTGGTCCAAGTAGTGTGACGTAACTCAAGCCAGACAAGGACCAGTAGAACAGGACCGTGCGTTATCAGACCTCCTGGAATACTAAACGTTTCCTACCGAAACGTGCTTAACTCATTTCTTCTTTTCGCAAGTTTCAGTGCAAATGGTTAAAGCAATTATTTTGGAATTTGAGGGAAGATGTGGGTTTGGTTTTTGAGTTTGGAAATTTAGGATTTGGGGATTTGGGAATTTAGGGTTTGGGGATTTGGAGATTTAAGAAGTCAGGAAGTCGGGGATTCAAGGATTTGGGAAATTAGGAAGTCGGGGATTTAGGAAATCGGGAATTTAGGAGGTCGGGGATTTAGGAAGTCGAGGATTTACGGAATCGGGGATTTAGAAAGTCGGGGATTTAGGGATTCGGGGATTTGAGAATTCGGGGTTTTGAGAACTCGGGAATTTAGGAATTGGGAAATTTGGGAATTCGGGGTTTTAGAAAGTCGGGAATTTAGGGATTCGGAGATTTTGGAATTCGGGGTTTTCGAAATTTGGGGATTTGTGGAATTAGGGGTTTTGGGAGCTCGGGAATTTAGGAATTGGGAAATTTGGGAGCTCGGGAATTTAGGAATTGGGAAATTTGGGAATTCGGGGATTTTGGAAGTCGGGGATTTAGGGATTCGGAAATTTTGGAATTCGGGGTTTTCGAAATTTGGGAATTTATGGAATTAGGGGTTTTGGGAATTCGGGAATTTAGGAATTGGGAAATTTGGGAATTCGGGGATTTGGAAATTTAGGGGTTTGTGGAATTAGGGGTTTTGGGAATTCGGAAATTTAAGAATTTGGGAATTTAGGAAGTCGGGGATATAGGAAGTCGAAGATTTAGGAATTCAGGGATGTGGGGATTCGGGGATTCGTGGAATTAGGGGTTTTGGGAATTCGGAAATTTAGGAATCCAGAAATTTGGGGATTTAGGAAGTCAGGGATGTAGGAAGTCAAGAATTTAAGAATTCATTAATTTGGACATTCGGAAATTCGTGAACTCCAAAAGGATTCAAAAATTTGAAAATTGAATATTTCAGCGTCCTAAGTCTCGAAAACCCCATAACCCCATAAATTTCAAATCAACCCTCCTCAAAGAACACGTTCCATAAAAATCCCGATCGCACTCGAATAAAACAGAGATATAAAACCGGTAGTCAAATAAAAATCATATGCTTAGTGGGTTAATGGTACTCGATCCTTGACGTTGGATGTCGGATCTGAATTGTTTTTTGTGAACGATTTAATGCGTTCTGAAGCTCGGTCGAGCGAGTGAATTTGACATAAATTATCTCGAGATGTCAACAGCACGACGGATTTTAATTGAGCATGCCCGCGTACCAGAGTATTGATGAACGCGATTGTTAATTAAAATTTTTTCTCTTTCCGTTTTAATACCTGTTTAATCACCGAAACGTTCACGCGTATCAACTTTTATTTAATGGAAAAAAATATTTCTACTTGTTACTCTAACAAACTCGTCGAATTGTTATGAACTCTCCGGTGATTTTCATTCGCGCATGAAATAGCTGAAATTTTTATTTGTTGGTAGCTGCATTTTTTTCTTGGTTCAAAAACCCAGTATTTCTCTCTCGGTATTTTTACTTTTTTAGTTTGGAGGTAAAAATACCATTTCACGTATTGCTCTCCGGTTCTCTCATAATTTCCCTGGAAATGTTATACATTTCCAAATAAAATAGATCGCTCAAATTAAATCCGTTCTTTGAAGAAAAAGTTTTATTCCCACACAAATTTCCGTAGAATATAAAACTGGCAGATTGAATGTTACTAATACAAATTTACTAAAATACATCACTTTTGATAATAATCGCAAAGAGTGATTCGAGGGTGTCTTCGCTTCTCAATACGCGAAATTAATTAAGCAGAGAGTGCAAGCTCGTTAATAATAATGATTGCAGATTCACGGAACTCGAGATCGATTCAGCTAACGCTTATTCGCCAGTAATGCACCGTGACAAATAATTCTAAGCAGAAACGGTTGGTTATAATCAAGATAATTAACGGTGCTCGAATGATCCGTGGGAAAGCGTGAAACGCGCGTAGTCGCTCGAGGTTAATCCTGAAAACGTGTCAGCTGGCTGATTATTTCGTTTGCTCGTCTCTGCGTGCATGTAATCGGGTAGCAATTTATTTCTTTTGTGGCTCGTTCAGGTGCACTTTGCTCGCGATCTGTCGATTACATCGACGCGTGTGCTCCTACTTTCAGCCATAATTAATGAATTCCGATGCGTTTAACCGCGGTTCGACAGCGAAGAGATGATTGAAACGTAGTCTGTTTAAAACTATGCGTTCGTTAATGGTTTCGCAACTGTATTTCTACGCTAATGTAACGGTGTAACAGGCTAGCGTTCGCTTTCGAACGCAAGACGATTATTAAACGTTGTAACAGTTTCATCGCGGTCGATTCGCGTTGGTGAATAATTGATCGTGTGTTGTACTTTCACGTGCAAGTGCAACAACACGTCCGCGACCTGTTTGCGTCATGTCAGATCTTTCTGCTCGTTTCCTGATACGATTATGTCGCTTTTTACCGATCCATATTCGCTATTTGCAACTTCGTTAATTAATCACGTCCGTTAGGAAAGGTTAGCTGGAGTGCGAGAGTGTTTCGACATCTTCGTTTCGCTATTTTCCTGGCCAATTGAATCGCATCGAATTTCATCACGTCGAATTCAAACCCGTCGGCTCGAATGACAGCCAACTAAATCGCGTAGAAATGAACCGCGTACAATTCAAACGTGTCGAGTCAAATTACGCCGAATTGAATCGTGTCAATCGGGAGTTTGTTCTATGCGGAATTGGCAATTCAAATTCTATCGATTTGTTTCGAATCAGATCAGATTTAATTAAGTCTTGCTGCATATACATCGTGTCAGATTACATCGAATTCCATGGTTTTAAATTCCTTTGGATGACATTTTCGAAGTGCTTTTGGTGGAATTCCGTCGTTTTGAATTCCTACTATGTAGAATTCTTGTGTGATATCAAGCTGATTACACTGATTAGAATTTCGAAATTTATAATTGATTAGCATGAAATTCGATTGCCTGGAATTCCATTTAGGCAGAATTCCACAGCTTCGAATTTTATTCGGTGGAATTCTGTCTAATTGAATTCCATTGTTGTGAATTCCATATTGTTAAATTCAGTCGCGTGGAATTCCATCACTTTGAATACCTTTTGGTTGAATTCCATCGTAGCGAACTCAATTGAGTGGAATTCCATCGTTTCGATTTTCCTTTGGGTGGAATTCCATTACTTCGAGTTGAATTTAGTGGAATTTCATTATATTGAATTCGATCGTGTGGAATTCCGCCGATTTTAGTTCCTTTTTTGTGGAATTCCATCGCTTGGAATTCCTTTTGGTTTGAATTCCATCGCACGGAATTCCTTTTGGGTAGAATTCCATCGCACAGAAATCCTCTTGCATGGAATTCCATTGTATAGAATTCCATCGCACGGAATTCCTTTCGCTTAGAATTCCATCATACGGAATTCCTCTTGCGTAGAATTCCATCGCACAGAAATCCTCTTGCATGGAATTCCATTGTATAGAATTCCATCGCACGGAATTCCTTTCGCTTAGAATTCCATCACACGGACTTCTGATCGTTCAGAATTCCATCGCACAGAATTCCTTTTGGGTAGAATTCCATCATACGGAATTCCTTTCGAACAGAATTCCATTGCTTTGAATTCCGTTTTAGTAGAATTCCATTGCTTTGAATTCCGTTTCAGTAGAATTCCATTGCTTTGAATTCCTTCCAGTGGAATTCTATTATATGAAATGCCTTCTGATTAGAATTCCGTTACACTGAATTCTTTTAAATCGCACTGTACTGCTTTGAATTCCTTCCACTGGAATTCTATCATATGAAATACCTTCTGATTATAATTCCGTAACACTGAATTCTTTTAAATCACACTGTACCTCTTTGAATTCCTTCCTAGAAGAATTCAATCGTTCCACTTCTTCCAGTGGAATTCCATTATACAAAAATCCTGTTACATAGAATTCCATCAATACATATACCTTCGAGTGAAATTCTACCGTCTTGAATTCCTCCCAAACAAAATTCGTATCAACTTTCTCTTAAAGGAACTCGTTCGCAATTCGCAGTTCATCTCAAACTCAAGACATAAATACATCGCACTGAATCAAATTAGTTTTCTACCTTCTACCAATCATTAACATATTTATTTCTCTATTTCGGTTTCACTCCATTGCTCGAATAAACTATTCGGAAGGTCTCCAACTACAACGACATTGTTCAAGGGTTAGAGTCCAGTGATTTCCGGTAGACGCTTAGCTCGCTCGAGGAAATTCGCTCTCGCCGTCGAGAACCTTGACACACTGCAACAAGAGAGCTTCTCCCACCTAGGTGCTCACCTGAAACAAACCTGCCGCCCGAACACGGAAACGACACGCGATTCGTCGAGTTCCGGCGATCGTGTCTCCCCGTCGAACCGTTAGCCTCGCCGGCCAAATACGCGCTCAGTTCCGCTCGTGACACGCACCGGCATCGACCACGTTCACCGCGGCGATGCGGCTACGCCACTTCCGGTCCGTTCGATCGTGCTCCACGCTGAAATCGTGACGCTCGCTCGCACAGCCTCGCAGCGCCCATCATCGCCCAGCCCCCGTCGATAATGGGATTTATTATGGGCTGCACGTGCTTCAAAGGTACCATCCTCCAGCATCTGTTTCAAGGTTGGTACCGACCCAACGAAATTTTCAGACCGAACGAAATTCATTCGTTTAACGTGCCATGGACATTGTTAAAAGCACACTTCGCGTTCGAGTGACGATAGTCGGTAGGAATTTTCTGGGTGCAACTTGGATGCACCTTGTTCATCATTACTCTTTCAAATTGAGTGTAGCGGATGATGTTACAAGTTTTATCGTGATTATTGTGCTGGTGACGAAGGATTTCATTTTATTTATGGTTTGATACGGAGTGTTTCAGTGTGTAGTAGTGTTTGAGATCGTTATAGTTTGTAAGTTTTCAGGAGCTCTTTCAAATACTGAATTCTCGAATTTCTAAGTGACTTTTTTCATATTTCCTGTTGCATAATAACAAATTTCCTACTTCTCAAATTTCCAATTCTTCAAATTTTTAACTCCTCAAATTTCTAATTCAACAAAATTTCCAACTCCTCAAATTTCCAATTCCCCAAATTTCCAACTCCTCAAATTTCCAATTCCTCAAATTTCCAAATCCTCAAATTTCCAATTCCCCAAATTGCCAGCTCGTCAAATTTCTAACTCCTCAAATTTCCAATTTTTCAAATTTCCAAGTCTTCAAATTTCCAACTCCTCAAATTTCTAATTCCCCAAATTTCCAACTCCTCAAATTTCCAATTCCCCAAATTTCCAACTCCTCAAATTTCCAATTTCCCAAATTTCCAACTCCTCAAATTTCCAATTCCCCAAATTTCCAACTCCTCAAATTTCCAACACCTCAAATTTCCAATTTCCCAAATTTCCAACTTCTCAAATTTCCAATTCCCCAAATTTCCAACACCTCAAATTTCTAATTCCCAAAATTTCCAACTCCTCAAATTTCCAATTCCCCAAATTTCCAACTCCTCAAATTTCCAACTCCTCAAATTTCCAACTCCTCAAATTCCCAATTCCTCAAATTCCCAATTCCTCAAATTCCCAATTCTCCAAATACCCAATTCCCAGTTCCCCAAATTTGAAATTCCCAAATTTCTCTATCCTCACTTCCTCCATCTGAACTCCCAAATCCCCAAATTCTCTAACTCCCCAAAATTCTAAATTCTAAATTCTAGCCCATCTCAGCATAATAAAATGTGCAACAAGAGATCTATAATTAACCATATCTTTCCCCTGCGTCACCATATTCGCACCAATCCGTTCAAATTACACATCGATGCCAATTTTGCAAAGCTATAAAAATGCGAATGCACGTGTCACCTTCATAATGAATTTCGACATTAAATGGTGAACCGCTGTATAAATTATGTACACTCGAGTGAACTATGGGTGCAATGATCGTTTAGGCTTGTTAAACTTCCTTCCTAGAAAATTAATGTTTTGTTTAAACTAAGGAAATTTCTCAATAAATGTTGTAGTTGTGGCGAAGTTACAAGTTTAATGGTTTTAGGTGTTAATGTTTAAATTGTGTGCGCTTGAGTGAAGTTTGGGCGCAATGGTCGTTTAGGTTTGTTGAACTTTGTTCCTGGAAGATTAGTATTTTGTCGAAAGAATATACTTGAACTTACTGTAATTAGTTCATTGTTAACATATTTTTAATTTTACCTACAATTTTTAATTTTACATTTAATTTTACGTTTGGTATTTCGATTCGGAAGTTTAAATGAAGGTCTTGCTTGTAATTTTTTCAATTGATTTTCCAAGCAATTTTTAATACCTTAACGTTATTAATTCGGTACGTTCCGATAATGATCGATCTATCGAAAATTCAATTTCTATTTATTGTCCCGTCAAATTCTACCGATATCGAACTTTATTAAATGTTGGAAGGTATTAATGTCTGCCGATCGTCGATCAATTTTATCGCGATAGGTCTCGAAGTTCATAACGTTTCACGACAGATAAAATTTATATGATAATATCAAGTGGTACCGGATATGTATCATTTTAGAAGCGAATTGGCGAGCTCGAGGTATGCATCCAAATGCGTAGTTCGCTCGCCGCGCTAAAAAGGAACCTATCAACTGTAATTGCGATAATTATGCCTCCAGTATCCTAATGTATCCTTTTTACGAACCTTGTAATTATTTTCAAATCAACCTTGCTTTTAACAAAGAGTTAGTAAAATTTTCTACAATGAAATAAACAAGATTGTCATCTATAAGTGGACGATAAGATTCCTCGATATGAAAGAATATGATGTCATCCAAACATTGATTATATACCAGGCAGATTGTTAACACAAACCTTGATTAAAAAACATATATCATTTTGCATTATATTACAAATATTATATTTGTAATATAATGCAAAGTTTTAAGATGTACGGCGAATATGACAGCAGTCAAAATTAAATTGCAATTATATGTTCCAAAAATATTTTTTATATCCGTAACATTATTAATCGTGACATTTGAGTTACGAGGTTAATGGAGAATTTTTATTAAACCTTGTTGACCCACATCGAACGTATTTTCGAAACACTCATCTGTTTTTCGCTTTCCAGAGTAGTGCGAATTATTAGATAAACTTTTCGATGCGTTAACTTGACAGATATGGCACGAGTTGATCACCTCTTATCACCTTCCCCCTAAAAATGCAGTGCGAACGTGCGATCGCAGTAATCCTAAGATACATAGATTCTCGAGTCACTACGGAAAAATTCTGGACAAACTATCATTTTTCCATTTCTTGATAAACGATGTACTTTTCGTACTTCAAGTTCTGTAACTTCTGAATGTTGTTTAACTTTCACAATTTTATGAAATGAATCGATTTTATTAAATGTATGGTTTCAATATGATCTCTGTATGTGTTTATTAAAATTCAAACATGTAATATAGAATGTATATAAAAATGTTATATGAAAACAATTTTAGTTATAGATTTAATGACTTCAGCATAACCTCACAATGTGTAATTACATGTTTACTAAAATTTAAGATTTCAATGTAATCTAAAAATAAGGATTTTATACTTGAATTTTAATGGACATGTAATACTTGTTCTGAGATTATGTTGATTTCATGTATCCATGTCTAAAATTATTTTATATATTTTATATTACATGCTGCAATTTTAATGAACATGCAATACTTGTTTTAAGATTATGTTGAAGTCATACATCCATGTCTAAAATTATTTTATATATTTTATATTACATGCTGCAGTTTTAATGAACATATAATACTTGTTTTAAGATTATGTTGATTTCATGTATCCATGTCTAAAATTATTTTATATATTTTATATTACATGCTGCAATTTTAATGAACATATAATACTTGTTTTGAGATTATGTTGAAGTCATGTATCCATGTCAAAAATTATTTTATATATTTTATATTAAATGCTGCAATTTTAATGAACATATAATACTTGTTCTGAGATTATGTTGAAGTCATACAACCATGTCTAAAATTATTTTATATATTTTATACTACATGCTGCAGTTTTAATGAACATATAATACTTGTTCTCATATTATATTGACGTTATATATACAAGTCTAAAATTGTTTTGTATATTTTATATTACATGTTACATTTTTAATGAACATGTAACATTTGTTCTGAAAATATGTTGAAGTCTTATATTCATGTCTAAAATCATTTTAAGTATTTTATATTACATGCTACATTTTTAATAAACATATAATACTTGTTCTTATATTATATTGAAGTTATATATACAAGTCTAAAATTGTTTGTTATATTTTATATTACATGTTACATTTTTAATGAACATATAACACTTGTTCTGAAGATATTTTGAAGTCCTATATTCATGTCTAAAATCATTTTATGTATCTTATATTACATGCTACATTTTTAATAAACATGTAATACTTGTTCTGAGATCATGTCGAAGTCATACCTCCACGTCTAAAATTGATTTATTTCTCCCTTTAATAAATGTCCACATAATGTCAGATTATTCTCACCCTTCCCAAATATTTGCCTCCATTATTTCGTCGTGATAAAATGCAGGATCCGAAAGAACCCCGTATCGAAAATGTCCTTTATGATTAGTCATTCGCGTGATAGTAACTGTTTCGTCGAGTTCCAGCCATGTGTCCTAATCGATAGTCGTCGTCGACGTATAAAACGTGATTTATGGAGCAATATAACATAAAATCCTGTTACGATATTGGAAAAGTTCCCCGTCGAAAATTAGATCCGCGAATGGAAGAAAGACCCAAATAATTTCTACGTTTCTTACAGAAACATCTTGATAAGCTCTACCTGAGTCAGCTCCTCAAAATCTGTATTTCTTTCTCCGCACTCGTATTTCAACCTTTTCAAAGTTTTCTACAATGACCAAAAACCATAATCAACAGCTCGTAAATACGAGGCAGTGTTCTCGGTGTCGTTAATTCAACCGCATCGTGATCGATAATGAATGGCCCCGGTGAAATTAATTTCTGCAATTTATACGAAAAGTTAGCGGCAGAACATCATTTCACGAGGGCGATTTAAATTTTAGAGCACCCCACGGATATCGAGCTCCTTCGACTCTCGTAAAAACTTTTCTTCGCTCTCTTCCGTCGTTTTCTCGTGCCGGGTCGATATTGCAACCTATCGATTTCGCAAGTGCTCTCGAACCTTCCTGCCAAAATAACAACACTCGAACCAGTTTCCAGCATCCAGTTCCGTTTCGTTTGCAGTCCGATATTCCTTTCATCTTTCTTATTATAGTGTAATTTTAGTAATTGTCGAGTCGATGATTTTCGAGATGGATCCGACCATGATTTATTTGTGAGAGTAATTGATTGTAGAAGTAGTGGTAAATATGATTTTAGTAGAATGGTTGGAAATGTAATATGCGTGATATAATGCATTGCGTAGTATTGCAAATTGCGGTAATGTAATGTGTTGCAAACGCGTAGTATTATAACGCGTGGTAGTACGATGCGTAATGCAACGTATGACAGTGCGATGCATAGCAACTGCAGTGCGTAATGCATGCAGCGTGAGGTAATTGCAGGTGGTGGTATTGCAACGCGTGTGATTTTATCGGGTGATATTGCAATGCGTGGTAGTGGAACGAGTAGTAGTGCAGCGCGTGGTAGTGCAGCGCATGGTGATTGCAACGCGTGGTAGTACAACGCGTAGTAATTCCAGCGCATGGTAGTGCAACGCGTGGTGATTGCAGTACGCAGTAATTCCAGCGCGTGGTAGTACAACGCGTGGTGATTGCAGCGTGTGGTAATTCCAGCGCGTGATAGTGCAACGCGTGGTAATTCCAGCGCGTGGTAGTGCAATGCGTGGTAATTTCAGCGCATGGTAGTGCAACGCTGAGTGATTGCAACTCGTGGTAATTCCAACGCGTGGTAATTGCAGCGCGTGGTAATTCCAGCGCGTGGTAGTACAACGCGTGGTGATTGCAGCGCGTGGTAATTCCAGCGCGTGGTAGTGCAACGCGTGGTAATTCCAGCGCGTGGTAGTGCAACGCGTGGTAATTCCAGCGCATGGTAGTGCAACGATGAGTGATTGCAACTCGTGGTAATTCCAACGCGTGGTAATTGCAGCGCGTGGTAATTCCAGCGCGTGGTAGTACAACGCGTGGTGATTGCAGCGTGTGGTAATTCCAGCGCGTGATAGTGCAACGCGTGGTAATTCCAGCGCGTGGTAGTGCAACGCGTGGTGATTGCAGCTCGTGGTAATTCCAGCGCGTGATAGTGCAACGCATGGTAGTGCAACGCGTGGTAATACCAGCGCGTGGTAGTGCAACGCATGGTAATTCCAGCGCTTGGAAATTGCAACTCGTGGTGATTGCAGTGCGCGGTAATTCCAGCGCGTGGTAGTACAACGCGTGGTGATTGCAGCGCGTGGTAGTGTAACGCGTAGTAATTCCAGGGCTTGGAAATTGCAACTCGTGATAACTCCAGCTCGTGGTAATTCCAGCGCGTGGTAATTGCAACGCGTGGTAATTCCAGCGCGTGGTACTGCAACGCGTGGCAAATGCAACGTGTCCTATTTGCAACACGTGGCAAATGTATCAAGTGGCACGACAACGCGTGATAAATGCAATGGGTGATGTTGCAACTCATAATAATTGCATTGCATGATAATTGCAACGCGTCGTAACTGCAACACGTAATAAATGCAGCGGGTAGTAAATGTAACGCGTATTGCCACGCATGATACTGCAACACCCACTAATTTGCAGTACACTTTATTTGAATTTTATTAAAATTTCTCCCAGTATCTCACATTTTATTTAAATACCTTTTCTTTAATCATTCAATCAGAAATCACTTAATCGGAAATATTTGACCCGTTGACTTTGATATTCTACAAAATCGATAAGTAATTTCGTCACCGTTTTCCTTCGCGAATTAAAATGTAATTACGCGGTGGCAGAGGATAATAGTAGGATTAAATTTATCTTCAAAAGCTCAGGAAATAGGTGATACGATAATTGCATTGTACAATTACCTTAAAATTATTTTTCTTACACATTCTAATTTTCGGTTTTTAATTTCTCGTAATTCTTGACTTGTTTCTCGAAACATTTAAAGGAATATTTCTATTAGTTATTGATAAGGTACATGTTACCGATAAGATAGTACCGTGATTAGAAGATAGGAAAATTTTTCCTGCTCACAGGCAACTTTCATAGTCGCTTATAGTCTTCGATTTTAATTATTTCCCATTATTGTATCGGTGTTAACATTTATCGTTTGGTATTCCCCTTCGATGTACCTCGTTATCTGCGGTTAACGCGATAACAATATGACAGCTAAATTACACGTTTTGTTAAACAAGATTGGGTAATCTCGTACGTAATACATTACCTAACAATGTACACTTATTGTGTCCTTATACTGATAATTATATGACGTCACAAATTCATTAAGTGTTCAGTGAGTCTTCAATAATGGGTGACTGTAATCATATTGGGGGATTTGGGGGATTTTGGAATTGGGGAATTTGTGAATTGGAGGATTTGGGAATTGGGGGATTTGGAATTGGGGGTTTTGGAATTGGGGGATTTGGGAATTGGGGGATTTGGGAATTGGGGGATATGGGAATTAGGCGATTTGAGAATTGGGAGATTTTGGAATTGGGGAATTTTGGAATTGAGAGCTTGGGAATTGGGGAATTTTGGAATTGAGAGCTTGGTAATTGGAGGATTTGGGAATTGGGTGATTTGGGAATTGGAGAATTTGGGAATTGGGGAATTTTGGAATTGAGAGCTTGGTAATTGGAGGATTTGGGAATTGGGTGATTTGGGAATTGGGGAATTTTGGAATTGAGAGCTTGGGAATTGGAGGATTTGGGAATTGGGGGATTTGGGAATTGGGAGATTTTGGAATTGGGGAATTTTGGAATTGAGAGCTTGGTAATTGGAGGATTTGGGAATTGGGTGATTTGGGAATTGGGGAATTTTGGAATTGAGAGCTTGGGAATTGGGAGATTTAGGAGTTAGAAGATTTTGAAGTTGGGAATTTGGAAATTTGGAAACTTAGAAATTTAGAAAACTAGAATATTGGAAATTTGGGATCCTGTATATGGAACTTAGTACATCAAAAAATTGTGAAATTAGGAATATGTGACCCAATATGTGAAACATGCTGAATTGGTAAATTACGATATTGGGAATATATGATCCAACATATAAACCTTGAAAATTGAAGAATTTAAAAATCTATAAATTCAGAAACTACAACTATCCCTTCAAATTCCCTCGTATCCCTCCAGTATACTCAAAACAGAATCCAACTTGAAACCACATAAAATTGGTTCAACTGTACGATGTAGCAACATCGTGGCAAATAAATCAGTTGCAAAACCACATTGTTGCGGTTTCTGGAGTGCATAACTTATACATCGTCACCGTCGGATTCCACGCAAGAAAGTCCGTTTGTTTTGAAATATCGCGTGCAGTTTCGCGCTGAAAACGCTTGGTGACGGCTGAAAAACGGCGTTTCTCGTCGCAAAACAGCACGAGTCCGCTTCGCGTGGCTTTCGTGCCGGCCACCCGGTCACGAAGCGGCTAATTAGAGTTTCACGTTAATTTATGCTCGCCAAGTTAAGCGCGACGACGGAAAAGCGCAAGATCCCCTTTTCTTCTTTGTTTGCCGAGAGAAGACACTCGCGATTCGCGAACTTCATCTTCTCGCAATGCAACAGAAGTTACTTATTCAGCCGGCTTAATCGCTGAGGTGTTCACAAAATATCTCCGATCCGTCACGGTAATTAAACGTTTGATTCAAGCGTGTTGCGTGCGAAACGTAAGAATCCTTTTTCCCTGTTCGCCATTTGTATTGCAGCCTTGAGCCGTTCAGCTGCGTGATTTGTAGCTATTTTACTTCGAAACTGCCGAATATATTAGCAATAATTAATTGAAGATTAAATAAAATATTTATTACGTTTCTTGTAGAAAAGTTGTTATTTGACATTTTGTTAATGTCTTGGTGTGTTCAGGCTGTTGTAACTTTGGGTTACTGCGGTAATTTATCGTCTTCTAGATCTGAAACTTGTGTTAATAAGCGAAGATTGAATGAGAAATTTTCCTCGGTAAATAACTGGGACTTCTATGTTTATCAGGCTTGAATTATTGTATGAGTTTCATCTTCTACATAGCAGCGTTATTTATTAAAGCAATATGTTAGCTGAGAACAGAATACCTTCCCTACAAAACACGACAATCATTATTGAAATCTAGCAACGAATTGTAAATTTATAGCAGTTAATGCGACAGAACCTTTCATCACCGTGTTACGAAATCACAGACAAGTGCAACAAATTGCTTGCATTAAATATTGCGAGGATTTTATCAAAACAGCCAGATGAAACTGTACATTCTTGGAATCATTCGTAACTAGTGATGGGACCTGGTGCCCCAAGTATGAACCTCAAACAAATCCCCAAAGTGCTACATAAAAATCTCCAGGCTCCAATATCAATGTCTTCACCAAAAAAAATTTCTTCACCATTATTTTAAAGTCTTGTATCGTTCATTGACTTTACACCTACACAGACGGAATAACACCATTTAATGGGTAGTTTGATTTGATCTCGCCTGAGGCATGCAAGCAAACTACATTTCCAAACCTAGAAGCATATCAAACACGAATCGTAGTCCTTAGTTCCAAGTATCGATCGCGTTCTAGAGATTCCAACCTGCAAGATGTGAAATCCAATTTACATTTCCGAAATCGAAAGTCCATTAAGAGCGAACCGTAGCTCTTAGCTCGATATAATTCTCAGATGATTTCCCTTTACAAAATATGAAATGCAATTTATGTTTGCGAAATCGAAAGTGCATTAAACACGAACCGTGGCTCTTGGGATTTAATTATCAATAATTTCACTTTGCAGAATGCGAGATGTGGTTTTCTATGTTTTTGAGATCGAAAGTGCATTAAACACGAATTACCTCGATTTCGTTATGAAGTTACTTTTAGGAAATGGGAGATGTGGGTTTCTATGTCTTTTTTTTTAGGTAGAAAGCAAGAAATCTAAATTCTAAGTATTCTGAAATTTTTTGATATTTCAAATTTTAGTTAAAATTCTAAAAATTTAGTTTCAGTTATTTTGAAATTTTTAGAAATTTCAAATTTTGGTTAAAATTCTAAAAACTTAAATTTCAAGTATTTTGGAATTTTCAGAAATTTTCAATTCTAGTTGAAATTCTAAAAACTTAAATTTTAAGTATTCTGAAATTTTTAGAAATCTCAAATGCTACTTAAAATTCTAGAAACTTAAATTTCAAGTATTTTGGAATTTTCAGAAATTTTAAATTCTAGTTAAAATTCTAAAAATTGAAATTTCAAGTATTCTGAAATTTTTAGAAATCTTAAATGTTACTTGAAATTCTAGAAACTAAAATTTCAAGTATTCTGAAATTTTTAGAAATCTTAAATGCTTCTTAAAATTCTAGAAACTAAAATTTCAAGTATTCCAAAATTTTCAAAACTTTCAAATTCTATCTTAAATTCTATAACCTGAAATTCTACGTTTTCCAAAATTTTTACAGTTTCACCTAAAATTAAAAAATCCCAAAATTTCGTTCTACTGAAAATTCCATCCAAATTTCCAGAATACAAAATAAATCTGAAATAAAAAATTTGTATGAAAAGTGCATATATGTTAACGTTGAATGAATCAGTACACGATCGTTCCAGTTAGATTACATTCGTAACTCCTGTTAATTTTTAAAGCGTTATCAGAGGGTTCGCGAGTTTTCACGTGTAGCCACGTGGATCATTATTCAAACCACATGGTCACACCTAATTTGCTTACAAAGAAAAAGCATTGGCTAGACTAATCCGTGACTGTTTAGCATGCAAAGCACGCAAACCACGCTCGAACACACACGCTGTCGTCGTTTTCTAAGTGTCTGTCTTTGTCAAGAGGAAAAATACTCGTCGTCACGTTAACTCGATAAAATTTATGTCTTTCGAGTGTCGATTATCAGAGATTGATAGACACGATTCTTCATTGCTTACGCTTCGTAAATCAATTATCAAAAATATATTTTTACACTGTATTTTTGTATTTAAAGTCAGCTTGATTTTCAAACCTTAATTTTATTTGTGAATTTTTTTACCTCGATCTTAATCTTGTGTTCAAATTTACATTTTATACTTTAATCTTAATTTCCTACATTAAATTCGCATTAACACCTGAGTTCACATTTTGTAAACTGAGCTTCGTGATTAAATTTGCATTATTTAGTTTAAAGTTAGCTTCATATTTAAATTCACATTTTCTACTTTAAACTTCATATTTAAATTTACATTTTGTGCTTTAACCTCAATGTTATATTCAAATTTATTTTTTCTACTTTAACCTCTAGTCGACATTCAAATTCACATTTTCTACTTTAACCTCAATGTCACATTCAAATTCATATTTTCTACTTTGATCTCAACTCCACATTCAAATTTATATTTTCTACTTTAACCTCAGCTCCACATTCAAATTCATATTCTTTACTTTAACCTCAAGTCCACATTCAAATTCATATTTTCTACTTTAATCTCAAGTCCATATTCAAATTCATATTTTCTACTTTAATCTCAAGTCTACATTCAAATTCATATTTTCTACTTTAACCTCAATGTCACATTCAAATTCATATTTTCTACTTTGATCTCAACTCCACATTCAAATTTATATTTTGTTCTTAAACCTCAACTCCACATACAAATTTATATTTTCTACTTTGATTTCAGCTCCACATTCAAATTTATATTTTTTACTTTAACTTCAATGTCACATTCAAATTCATATTTTTTACTTTGATCTCAACTCCACATTCAAATTTATATTTTCTACTTTAACCTCAACTCCACATTCAAATTTATATTTTCTACTTTGATTTAAACTCCACATTCAAATTCATATTTTCTACTTTAACCTGAACTCCACATTCAAATTCATATTTATACACCTCAAAACTTACATTCACTGTATCTTAACAACCCATTTACATATCTCTTTAATTTCAACTCTTGTTTCCATAAATTGTCTCAACTAACTACTAATAAATTTCCTCCTCAGCGTTTAAATGTATCACAAATTTTACTCTCTGAACGAACATTGCAATTTGTTTGTAGATCATTCGAAGACACCGTGTCTTAAAATGAAATCGTGCTCTAGGAGCTCGTTATTCAGCCGGGGCCTCTACAAAGATGGCCTTGTCCATCGACTCGTTCTTCTTCACCCTCGCTCATTCGACACTCATTAACGGAATGCTCTCTGGCGATAATTAATTCTGCTGGTGGATCGTCGATAACAATGACTGGGCGGATAAAGTTCTCGTTGCTAATTGAAATTTTAAAGAGGACATCGACTCCAACCTCCTATCCTCGAAACGGTGTTTAAAATCCTTCCTTTTCTTAGCTTCTTCCTTTGTACCGACACAATTTTCTTTGGAATCTTTATCATTTATATTAATCATTGCCCTGTACCTTCGGTACTTTTCAACAATTCTGAATTGAAACAAGTGTTGGAAACTTTAGGAAGTTTGGAATTTGTTAAAAATTGGTAGTCTGTCAAAATTTGGAAGTTTGTTGCAAAAAGGGGTTGATACTACTTCATCATTTAAGAAATCCTAAAAACTTGTCAATTTATTTCTTACAAAAAAATAATGTTTTATAAAAATAATGCATGTGTGTGTTAAATGAAGACATATATTTTTAAGCTTCTAGATTTCTACATCCCTAAAAACTATTTCCATCTTCAAACAAATTAAACCACAATTTATCAGAAATTATTGAAACTGGAATTTAGTGAAGTCCACCAAATAATTTTTACACACATGCTTTCACTGACCACTCGTCACCACTCGTGACGGGTGAAATGGTAGCATAATTTTCTTTAATTTCAAAATTAATTGGTGGAGGGTGTAACAGCACTGTAATAAAAAACGATACAAAGGAACGTAGGAGAGTTTCAGCGCAGAAGAATAGCAAATGTTAATGGCTCGCCTTATCTAAATTAGAAATCGTTTCTGCAGCAGTAAACACAGAGCAGTGTGTCGTTTTAATGCAGCTGGAGTAATTCGCTTTTTAATTCGTTGTGTTTGAGTGTCTTCGAACAAACGAATGTGTAGTCACACCTTATTACGCGTTGCGTAATATTGTTCTAATATTTTTCTCTTTTTTCTGTTGCAGGTATGTATGAATGCATTTTTGACTTGGGTGAAGGTGTTTTCCGGAAAATTTTTGTAAGTCAACATTTTCTTATATTTTACTGAGATTGAAGTTCATGTCTGTTCAAGTTCATATACTGAATATATGATTGAAGTTCATATATTCTTTTTTTTTGTAATATTGTTCATTATTTTTGAGATTATTTGCAAGGTAATTTATCGTGCGCTGTCGTGCTTGGTTAATTTTTTCCATAAAGTTTAGTGAAACGTGTTACTTAATTTTGTATGAAGATTTACGAACGAACTGACAGAATGACGGAAATAGAAAGTAAAAAGTTCCTTCATTATCTGGTAACTTATATTAAAATGGGAGGACTTTAAATACAGGATCAAAGGATAAAGAAAACCGATTTTAACTTGAACGTTGCCAGGATAAATTTATATAGTCTTCATACGAAAAATCTCGTGCCAAAATTATTTCCCATTTCATTTTTTCCATAAAATTTTAGTCAACAAATTTCATTCATAAAGGACAAAGTCCTTTGATGCAAAATTCATCTTGTAAATATTCATAAAATATTTCTGTCATTCGTTCAGAAATATTTGTGACTTGAAATTCATGCAGTGACATTTTAATTAAAACTAAAAATAGCTGTGTAGATTTTGAAAAAGAAACGATTGTATTTCATAATTAAATTTCAAAATTTGCGTGCTTTCATTAATAGCTGTCAATATTTCCCTCATTTTGAAGCGAAGGAAATGTGGTGACGTTATCACTGCTGTAAAAGGTGTCGCAATTAATTATCGCGATGCGAGATTAGAGTCTCAGCCGTTTGCAAGCGAAAAGGAAGCCATGATCGCAATTTACGTGCACTTTGCGCGACGATTATACGCGCGAAACGGTATTCTGCAAGCGGACGATTATCGCGCGCTGTTTCAGCGAAACAATTCTTAATTGGTCGATTAACCTTTGTTAATTCCGACCATCTGCAGTGTTTCGTTCTCTCCCCCTGTAAATTCTTCATTAGAATGGTGCAACTATCCTCGGAGAACATTGTGTTACAAGGTAGTTCATTCTAACGCGAACTATAACTAGTGCACTTCGGTGTCATGATAAATTTTAATAGATTATAATCGAATCGTACGAAAAAGTTGAGGAAATAACAAAGATAATTATGTCTCACTTATAGTTATTATACACAATCTTTTTTGTGAGATTGCAAAAGAAAAAAAATTTGAGAGTGACAAACAAACATATATAAATAAATATTATAGTATAGTAGTTAACTGTAGTAATGTTAGACAGTTAAAAAAAATATGATTCAACCCCATTTTCATGTTTTACTTCATATCGATTCGCGCTTCGGAAATAGCACCCCCAGCGCCATCTTGCAGTGGTTGAGAATATCGAGCAGAACATTCCTTTTTATCAACAAAATCAAAATTTTGGTTTCTATATTTGAATCTAAAATATTCTGCGACGACAATATTGCTTGAATAATGATATTATTTATTGTTTATATCGATGGAATCAAAATTTGTTTTATAATTGTAAGATTGCATTTTGTGGACATTGAAGGACATCTAGTAGTGAGAGATTGGAACTAACGAAATTTGGTTTTGTACAAATATTTTTCCTAATGTTTTACTTTGCTAGGAGACATATCTTTGTACAGGATTGCTTAATTTTTGCGTGGTGGTATTACAAATTCAATTTTGCACGTATATGGTTAGGTTAGGTTAGGTACGTCTGTGTAGGTAAATATGATACGTCTATTTTTCTTGTCCATTGTAAACTTTATGTCGAACAATACATATTACGATTTCATACAATTCAAACCTATAGAAAATTATTAAATATTGGTGTAGTAGAAGCTGTAACTGATCTGTAATTCCTACAGTAATTCCTGTTATAATTTCTACTGTACCAGAAGCGCTGTCAGCTCCTGAACCGATAATGTCGCATGTGACACAAAAATGATAAAGATCTCCCTGGACCATAAAAGAAACTTTGACATCACAAGATAGATTTCATATCTTTTCTATGATTCTCTATCTATTGTACAAAATTATCACTATTGAATTCGGGATTTATATCTCTATTTCACATGATAAACCTTCAATTTGATGCTCCCTTGCCAGATGGCGCTGAGAGAAGCTTTTATCACTCAGTGACTTTAGCAGCATATCTTACTTTTCTATCATATGTAACTTACTATGTAAAATTTAATATTTGTCGTTTTAGTGATATTATTTGAAAAATATTGTTTATACAAAATCTTACAAGCTTTAACAACTGTATAAATCAGATAAACAGTGAGCTTTAAGCTTCGAGAGTTTCTAGCACCACCACTAGATGGCCACAGTGATTTCATTCTCGTATCAAGCATTTTATTCAATTTTAACACCCTTATTTACACATTGAGTAATTATTTATCTCCCATTATAATAATATAATCATCTCCTCTATCAATCAAACTCTGAAAGTCCTTTATTTTACAAAAAAATACCTTTCTCCTATTCCACCATTTCGATCATTGTGTTCCTTACCACAAGATGGCGGCCGTAACACTGTTTTCGAAACTCACCACAGTTTAAAAAACATAAAATTAAACCTCCCACGTTTTTACTTTCTAAGCCATTATTTTACAATAATAGTCCTCTGTTTATAAAATTTTTATTATGAACGTTGAAATGTTAATTGCATATGTTAAACTTTGGAACAAAGCAAAATTTCTTTCTAGCGTTAATCTTGAATTTTAAAGAATCAGGGTTTGTAATTATGCACTCCAGGATAAAAGTTGCGACACTCTGAAAAAGTCACAACTCGTTAGCTATGTTTTCCAGCATTTCTTTCTATTTGAAAGAATAACTTCTTCGCTATACAATGCTGCATATTCTGAAGGCTTTAAACAGTTAAGTACGCAGTTGAGAAACTGTGATGAATACGCTGAGAAAGTTTGAAAATTAAATAATTTGATAGGTGGAGAATTTCGATATCAGAGAACTTGGGAAATCTCGATATCTATAAACTTGGAAGACTGAAAAATTAAGACAAGTAGTAGAATTTACATTTCAGACAAGAAATTTCGAAGATTTGCCAATAAGAAGATTTGAGAATTTACTAATTTGAAAATGAGAAAATATGTGAGGCGATAGCAGAAACGGTTGAATTTGAACGTGGTAGAATTTGAGAAATCGGAAATTTAAAAGCGAGAGAATATAAGAGTTGGAAGATTGGAAAACGTCTATATTCATAAATGGAAAATTTAGATGGGAGACTATCCGCTTTGCCTTTATTTTCAGAAGCTCCTCGTTAATTCACGAACAAAGTTCTATCCCGTAGAATAAGATCATAGATGCGTATAAATAACGTTTGTTAAATTAATGAAGCCGCAAGTTGCTCGTGCCACGTCCACCCCGTGGATGATCGATTTGGTCGCTACTGAATTTCCAACGATATCCTATTCGCCTAACGTCGCCTTATCTCCCAACAAAGGGTCATTAGTCTTCCTTTATTGTCACCAGGAACATCGCTACAAAAACCTGTGTCTCGTATTCCCGTGCAAATCATCCCTTCAAATTTCAACGAAAATCCTAAAGTATATCATCCCCCGCGAAACATAATTTATTACGCAATTGTTGTCGCGCGAAATAAAATCCGTGAAATGATCGTCCGAATATTCTCGCGGAGCATCGACAAATGGCAACCGCAGATTTCCAGCTGTCCTAAACGTCCCATTTGTCTCGCGGCCTTTCCGTTCGTGGCAAAATCCATTTTACAAAAGTTCACACTCAGCCCGTCTTGGAGAATGTGCACGGATTCTGCGGGCGACTTCTGTATTGACTTTCATCCTTGCGAACCGATGACCCAATTCCCCGCGGATTCGCCCAGGCTCTGCTTCTCGTTCAGCTTCGAATTATTTATCAGCGCGGCTGGTACAATCGGTTTAGCGTGCTGCAGCCACGCTTATACTCTCCAACGAGTCTCTCGAGTCCGCTCGCTCCGTTCCGGGCTGACCGTGCTTGCACGCTCTGAATCCAATCAAAAATAGCTTCCTTTCTATGCTTCATTTTCGTAGGTTTACTCTTTTCTTGCGGGCAACTTTTTCATTTCCTCAAATTTTCTTTCGATCTCTATCGATGACTGTTTTTATACAGCTTGCAATGTAAAGGTTACTCGTCGTTGTTAGGTAGCTTGGTTGGTTTAATATAAGAATTTAAAAGACATTTAATATAACAAGACACTGTTGACAAATAGTTGTGATGCGAACATGAGACAATATGATAACAGAAATAATTACGAAAGAGTACATCAAACTTTTCAACTTTACTGTCTGTCGATAGCAGTACCTTCGAGTGTGAAGGATTAAATATCGCAAGACCGATTTCATTTTGTAAACGACCATGATACAAAGTTACAGATGGACTTCTTCCAGAGCCAACGTTAAATGCACACTTGTTTTTGAATCAAGAAGTGAAAAAATAAATAAGAAAATGCTAAAGCATCGATTGACATAAATATTCTTTACGGGAATTTGAGAATGTAGGAATATAGTGATATGTGTGTACGTATCTGGACACAGAGGATATAGAGATCTACGGTTTATAGGGATCTAAGGATATGAAGGTCTACGGCTGACGGGGATCTAAGATATTAAGATATGGGGATTTGGAAATATAAAAATCGGGAAATATTGGGATCTGGGTGTATAGACATGTATGGACTGGTATACATATATGGTCGTCATGTAGGTACCTGGGTATTAGGGGTTTGAGTTTATAAATATTTCGGATAGAAACCTAGACATGCACATATGTTAAAATATAAGTACGTGTGCCGACTGAGGAGTGTGCGTCCTGATATGAGACACACATACATATGTGTAATTAATATTTACAATTAACCCCTTGCACTATGACTTATTTGTCAAGTGCATCAGTCAGAACTGACTAATTGCAGCTACAATATTAAAACAGACCAAAAATCTTGAAATGTTATGTCAATATGTTATTATGCAATCGTTGACTGTGCAAATTGTAATTGGACTTGAACTCCAAATTGAAACATATTAAAAATTCAAGTAAAATTGATCACGGCCGAAGTACGAGTACGTCACGAGTAAGACTCGTCAAAATAGCGCAAAGGGTTAATATTGTAACCAATATCATAGTACAATACTGCAACCAATATTATAACTTGTATATTACATATCTCACCCTATAAACTTAGACCAAATTAACCTACAACACCTCTTGCAACTACTCAAAACCATATTGCCAACTTCCACCCCCTAGAAGCTCGAATTTTCCAAAGAACACGCAAGGCCTGCATCGCATTTCGTCACGATGTATTTCCTCTTCCTACCCACGAAGGGAGGTATCAAAAGCAGCTTTGCTATCATAATTTTCTGAAACGCCTCGCGGCCATCGAGATATCCTGGCTGGTCTGTCCTTAACCCACATCACGATGACGTATGAATCAGAGGCTGTCTAACCTCTGAATTGAAGGCACGATAATAGGCTCCACGAACAGGAAACAGGCTTTGTGTCGGTGGTTCAAGCTTGCCGGAAGTTATACCTAGATATTCCGCTATCCGTTCAAACGCGATGCTATTTTCACCCCCCTCTCAAGATCTCTCCTCGTGTTTCGACCCTTTGCGCGTCAAGTACTCGCCTTGATTAGCTCCGGACGATTTACAGTTCTGTTCCGTGTATCGACCGAGTGTTTATCAAAACATCTGACGTTATTGTTGAAACGTCAACCGTTTCGGAACTACTCGAAATTCCGATTTCAGGTTCGCGTTCATTGTACACAGGTGAACGGTGCTAGCGTGGGCGCTATATAATTGGACGTTTTTTGTTGTTCTGTACTTTGATCGAAATGAATTTATGAATATTTTAGCTGGGCTGAATTGATTTTTAATAAGTAATGCTTGACCGAGCGCCTTTTGTATACCATCAATTGTTCAAACTGCAAAATTAATTGACACGTTCGTTACCTGTTCCATTGAAATCTATTGTAGGACACAGGACATGAGTTTCAACGAAATAAAATTTTATCGTTTATTGTCTTTGAACAAATAATTCTCCTAAAACGATTACGTAGGTTAATTAAATTAACAAGTTAATTATGTTGCGAAGTTCTGATTTAATCTCTCGAATAACCCGAAGGGCTACTTTAATATTCATGAATTATTATAAATTTAAATTAGGTATAAATTTAAATTGTACTCGGTTTAATTCGAAATTATTTGCAACCTCGCAAAAAACTCGAGTTTCTTATTAAAGTGATTCTCCGTTAATAAGTTTCTAATTAAGTCGTTAAAACTTGCAAGTCCTTTGTTCCGTTGTTGAAGAGACGTTGCTTTGTCGTCTGTTCGGGGTCGATACCGCCGTCTGCGCGAAAATAAATTATTTCGTCGCTCGGGCAAAACGCGTTTCATCCCCTTGGCAGCCAGAACGTGCAAAAGGGAAGACGAGGGGATGAATGCCGTTGGACGAGTAAAAAATTACCCTGTGTAACGAAGTAGAGAGGAATGACATTATCATTTGTTAACCCCGAAATCTTGCTAGCTGAATAAGTAACGGGGTAAAATATGAATTTTGATGATATATCTCGAGCGACGCTCGTTACACGAAATTTATTACCTTCTTGCGGCCTCGTTTAACGCGAAAGAAATCGGGAAACACGGATGCTTTGATCCGTTATTATAAATTTCATTTGAGACTCTCGGTAAAATTGTCGTTAAATTATTATACATTTACTGTGTAATTATTTCGTAATTTACTTGTGAAATTAGTCTTTGATGTTCGACTTCAGGAAAATTCTATTACTATGTTCTTAAACATTTAGTCAATTTTGAGCAAAAGGAGATTGGAAAATTGGAAGTTGAAATTATTTTTGAAGCGTGCAAAATATTTGCAAATTTTTTAATTTTCAAATTTGAATCATTTTAAATTTGTTCTTGTAAAGAGCGACTATTTATTAGGGGTTGAAACTACCCCTCCAGCTACAACCATACAGTACCATATAATATATTTTTGAATCTCTGAAACCCTCACAAGTCCCGAAATTCCAAAGGAAATTCGCAAAGTACAGCATCTTCGCGCGATCAAAATGTGTCAGATTGACTGATCGATGTATCGGATATCGACTATTAAATTCGGTTGAACGTCGAATTCGAGAGTCGAATTTTCGTTAAAATCCGACACAAAGCTTCTCGGAACGTTGAACGTCCTAGGAATTCCGTCGAAGGCAATCGTTCACGGTTTCGCAATCGTTGTTCGACAGTCGATAACTCGCCATCGATTTCATCCCTTGCGACCAGAGACAAGGAGAATTCCGTTCACATCCGAAGCGACCCGATTCCTTTAGTCAGAGAGAAATTGGATCCTCGCGCGCTTTAACAGGCTGTGCTTGCAAATTTATATACGCTTGCATCGAGGCCTGATCCTTCGTCTTGTTGAATATTTAGCGAAACCGATATTCATCCAATGATGAATCTTCCTTCGCGTCGCGCGAAATTGAATCGTGAACTATGCTGCAGGCGAAAAGGAAGTAGAGACGAATTTTATTGTTTGTGAGTGAAGATATCGAGTTTTCGAATTTTGTGGGGAAGGTGTTTTTAGTTTAGATGGTTGAGAATTTTGGGATTTGGAAATTTGGAAATTTGGGGGTTTGGGAATTTGGGGGTTTGGGAATTTGGGGATTTGAGAATTTGGGGTGTTTGAGAATTTGGAAAATTGAGAGTTTGGGGGTTGGAGAATTTAGGGGGTGGGAATTTGGGAAATTTGGAAATTTAGGGGGTGGAAATTTGGGGGTTTGGGAATTTGGGGATTTGAGAATTTAGGGATTTGAGAATTTGGGGATTTGAGAATTTGGGGTGTTTGAGAATTTGGTGCATTGAGAATTTGGAAAATTGAGAATTTGGGGGTTAGAGAATTTGGGAGTGGGAATTTGGGAAATTTGGAAATTTATGGGGTGGAAATTTGGGGGTTTTGGAATTTGGGGATTTGAGAATTTGGGGATTTGAGAATTTGGGGTGTTTGAGAATTTGGTGCTTTGAGAATTTGGAAAATTGAGAGTTTGGGGGTTTGAGAATTTAAGGGGTGGGAATTTGGGAAATTTGAGAATTTGGGGGGGGGGCTGAGAATTCGGCGAATTTGAGAAATTGGGGAATTTGAGAATTTGGTGCTTTGAGAATTTGGGAGATTGAAAATTTAGGGAATTTGAGAATTTGGGGAATTAGGGAGTTTGAGAGTTTGAAAATTTGAGTAATTTGAGAATTTAGGGAATGTAAGAATTTAGATAATTTGAGAGTTGGGGGGTTTGAGAACCTGATAGATTAAGAATTTGGTGTTTGGAGAATTTGGTAGAATGAAAATTTGGAGAACTTATAAAGTTTCAAGTCACCAAATATTAAACATTATTAAATTTGAAACATCATTTTCAAAGTATCACCCCCAGCATTTAAAGTTTCCCTATGACCAGTTACATACCACATCTCCCTCTTTTGCTTTTACCATCCCGTGCCATATATCGAGATTCCACTGTATCATAATAGCCCGCCATTAACCCTTTGAAGAAGTAAAAAATCGAGCTAGCCTCGAGGGATGCTCATTGCTAGATTCGCTCGAAACTTAGAACGGAGAGGGTTGAACAAAGGGGGTTGTAGGTGAAACCCGTAGCGGAGGATCCCTGCACTATATCTAAAGGGATGAATGGATCGGGGTCACAAATACACGGACTCTGTCCAGTGCAGATGTCACGCCACTGAATCGTATTCGGGCCGAGAACTCGCTCGCGGCGAGATCCAAGCAAAAGTGCGAGCTTTTCCACGCTGCTTCTTTCTCTGAGCTTTTCACACGGTTGAAGATTCTGTTTGTTTCTTCGTTCGATATAATTTCGCTTTTCTACCTTGTGAGTGGAATTATGACTAAATTTTCCTGGAGATATTCTTCATGTGTTCTAATAAAATGATTCTCTCATTTCAATTTATTATATGATTATCTTGAATTGTTTTGTTGACGTGAAAAATATTCATGAATTGTTATATTGGTATTGTTAGTTGATTGTTTATTAATAGCTGGTTTATTGTCTTTCACTTAGTATGGTGACTTTGATGTAACTCAAAATTGATTGTTTAAAATGTGCTGGTTTGAAGTATGACAGGTTTCATTTTTGCTATCGAAATTTTATTCCTGTCTGCAATATTTAACGACTTAAGTTGTTATTGTTATATTAAACTCATATTAAACTTGTTATATAGTGATACTTTTGCAAGTAACAGTATTTGTATTTCCGTTTATGCAGTCTGTATATACGGCATACTTATTGTGAAGATTCAGAGTATATATTTTAAAGAAGCTCCAATAATAATATTGATCAATCCAAACTTCACAGTTTATCAGAAGTTGGTCATTTTGTGTCACAGTGATTCCTATTCCACAGGTGCTAGCCACAACACCCTGCTATAATTAACCCCTTAAACTACAACTTTCTGTCCAGTTGCATCTTTCACCAATAATTAATTATTCCTACATTGTCAAAACAAATGAAGAATGTTAAGAATAACAGACATTTTCACCGATCCTTGATAGTGAAGACTATCTAAGTTGCTAAATATTGAATATTTATCAAAAATGAATGAAACTTGCACTTAGTCTGATGTCTTCTTTAATCCTACATTTTATGATCACATACATTATCCTATATTTTATGATCATACATGAAAATGTCTATACATGATCTCTTGTCAAGTACATGTTTTGTGTTCATTCAATTAAATTGTCATGTAGATACATTCAATCTGACTGAAAATTCAGTTGTGTTGAAAATACAGATTTGATTTGCATAATCTAGTGTTCGTTACGAGTGACACAAGTTAGTAAATTATCCAGTAACATGTCCACAAAATTGTTACCACTTCGTAAAAGGAACAAGGCTATTCCCAACGGATCAGTGGCAGATCGATTGTCCGATCAAGATGGTGCTACGTGTCTCGATAGAGCGCCTCGTGACAAGAATGTCCTATGAACGAGTATAAGACACCGTGGGTGAGAATCGTGTTGGCGAGGAATCGGTCGCGTGGGCGTTCGCGATTTCACCGAAATTATTCGAAGCACGGCTTTTGGACGTCGTTGGAAATTACCAGATGGCTAGGAAATAATTAGCCGTGGAAGCTTATTAGTACGCGAACGTTTCGTTGCCAATTCCGACCCGTGTGGACGCACCACGAATCCACAAGCCGTCGAGAAGCCAGCTGTAAATCAACGTTAATTCGCCGGGACACCGGCGCTGTTTTTCTCCTCTGGATCCACGTTAACGACTGCTCGTTTCTTTCTCCCTTTTTTATCTTACCCGGGATGAAGATCGTGAACCTGGACAAATCGATGCTACTCGGACAGTTATTATGTACACCTCCGAGAACAAATCGGGGTTGCTTTTTATTTCCAGAGGGATAAAAACTTTGGCTGACTTTCACGGTGAATTCTGAACTGTTGTTTTTTAGAAACGCTGTTCATTTTATAATATTTCATCTACTGACATTCATTTCGGAAATTGAGATGAAGTTCATTAGGGACCAGGTTTTCACAAGCTCTCTTCATTTGAATGCTAAATAAAATAAATAGTAAAATTGTTGCTGAAAGGACAGGAGGTGAATGTATCTACGTGACAATTTATTTAAATTAACACAAAAACATGTTGTTAACAAGGGATCATATATAGAGATTTTCATAAGTTTTCTTCATTTCATTGCTAAATAAAATAAATAGTAAAATTGTTGCTGAAAGGACAGGAGGTGAATGTATCTACATGATAATTTATTTAAATTAACACAAAAACATGTAGTTAACAAGGGATCATATATAGAGATTTTCATAAGTTTTCTTCATTTAATTGCTACATAAAATAAATAATAAAATTGTTGCTGAAAGGACAGGAGGTGAATGTATCTACATGACAATTTATTTAAATTAACACAAAAACACGTAGTTAACAAGGGATCATATATAGAGATTTTTATAAGTTTTCTTCATTTAATTGCTACATAAAATAAATAATAAAATTGTTGCTGAAAGGACAGGAGGTGAATGTATCTAAGTGACAATTTATTTAAATTAACACAAAAACACGTAGTTAACAAGGGATCATATATAGAGATTTTTATAAGTTTTCTTCATTTAATTGCTACATAAAATAAATAATAAAATTGTTGCTGAAAGGACAGAAGATGAATGTATCTACATGACAATTTATTTGAATGAACACAAAGTATGTAATTAACAAGAGATCATGTATAGACATTTTCATGTATGTGTTCATAAAATGTACGACTGAAGAAGTCAGACCAAGTGCAAGTTTTATTTATTTTCGATAAATGTTTAATATTTAGAGTCTGATTTAATCAGCAACTTAGATTATCATATGTATATTGAATGTCGTATGCAGAACTCTTAGAACTACATGGTGATGAAAATTGACTATGTAACCCCTTGCCGTGCTTTGACGAGTCTCACTCGTGACGCACTCACAACTCAAATGTGATTAATGTTACTCAAATTTTGAATACTCTTCAACTTGAATTTTACATCCAACTATAATCTGCGTTGTCAAGGATCCCTGAATATAAAATACTTAGAACATTTTAATTTTCTTTGTTCGTTTTAATGTTATAGTCCTGAATGGTTAGTCTTGACTGACGCAACTCATAAATAAATGGCACGGTAAGGGGTTAAAAATGATTACAGGCTTATTAAGAATGAGAACCAAGTAATGAGAGAAGTGTATGATTCCACTGAGTATTACCTTATATGTAGTTTATAAACAGTATAACATCGAATTAATCATACAGCATCATATTCATCATGTAACACCATAATCGAACAGACATAACACCACATTAATCACATGTACATAACCCGCGTACATTAATCACACGAATATGTCGATATCGATATATCGCTGTTCAAGACAACCCACGCCTTAACACACTCATACAATACAGAAACCCTTATGCAACTGCAGAAATCAACTTTGAACTTAAAATTCGTTTCAATAATTTATAATTTTCGAGGTTCACATATTTTCTCACATATAATTCACATGTATCTCCATGTTTCGAATAATTTTCAAATCAGCATTTCTCCTTGAACATCACAAAGAACCTCACAGTAAATATACCTAGAAAACCTCAGACAAAAAGAAATTGCCAATCAGTCGTCCATCAGCCTTCGTAAATGACAGCACTTTCGAAACTCGTAAAATTTACAGAAAAAGAACACAGGGCAAGAATTGCAGTTCTTCGAGTCCCTGGCTCGTGGAATATTTTTTCGCAGCAGCGGGGGTGCGTGTCCCCGCAAAAAAGTAACGGATTCCGCGCGTTTATTGGCACGAGAGCCAATCGAGAGGTACGATAAGCTCGGCAAGGGGCGAGAATTTACGCGGGACGAACGTCGAGGAAGATTCAATTAAGATCGTCACGAGATAAGTCGTCGGGTTTAATGAAGCCTCGACCTCGAACGGATCGTCGATGAATGCGAGCATCCTTTATCGAAAAACTGGCTATTTTGATAAAATGAACGACTACTGGATCATTTGTCATCCAGCTTTCGTTTATTATTATAACACCTCGTTACTTTTATCTCGTTTCTTTGTCATTTTTGTGACCGTTGAAAGTAATGATAGTTGTATTATTTTATGCTTGTAAAAAAGTTCAAATGTCTTCAGTTGAAATTAACTGTCAGTTTCGTTTGTAAATTTTATAAAAGGATGTAAGAGATGAGGTGACTATGAGGTGTTTCAACCCCTTGACCCTGGATCTTCTCGACAGTCAAAATTAATAAATTATGTAATATTAAAATAAGTGAAAACATTTTAAATTTAGGGATCGATGACTGTGTAAATTGTAATTGATATTAAATTCCAGTCATGTTATGGATGAAAGGATTTTGACACACATGACATTAAACATTAATCTTCTGATCAATTTCACTGGTTATAAAAATAAAATTAAAATATTTCATCAAAGTCAACTGCTGTTTTTCCTAGTTATAAACATTAAAAATGTCGGGGTTTAACCTTCCATAACCATATATCAGAGTACAACTCTCCGGAGTGCAGTGAATTTTTCTACAGTAATTCCGCCTTAAATGTAGAAATATCATCTGTATTTTAAAGTTAGCGTTGACAAGTTCCGCGAGCATAAATCAGCCGGGAGAAGCCCTAAATCTAATTACCGAGAGAAAAATAAACACGCGTTATCCGCGATTCTGGCGCGCGATTTATCATCGGAATAATGGTCTACGGAGAGGTAGGGTAGAATAATGGTGTATATATATATAATTGTCTGTAGCGTTTTATCGCGGACCTCGAAGCAGTTCAGACACGTGCCACGAGCGAGAATTAAACGGCGTCCCCGGAAATAAAGGGTGTTGGCGTTACGGGGGGGTAAATCGATGTGCACGTCGCTTAAGGGAGACTGGTGCACGGAGAAATGTCAAGGTCGAATCTCGCAAGCTCTTCCGAATTTCCCGGAGCTTAGGTAAACGAATGTTTTTCCGACGACACACAGCCTTTCTGGCCAACTGAAATTTAATTTAAACTGGCCGTCCCTGGAGCGAAGCGCAACCCTTTGTTTAGTATTCGTTTCGTCCACTCTCTACAAAGCGTTGCCCAGGCTTCATTGACTACTGCAAACTGTTTTTCGCCAATAATGTTACCTCCCTTTGAATCACTGCTTGTTATGTCTCTATCGCCGAATTTGCTACTCGTTTCGAACGGTCTGACTATTCTATGCTGAGGGCCTTGTTTCCTTGCCCTTTCTTTTCTGCACATTGATCAAGCTTGTTGAACATTTGGAACTTTGGTAAGAGAGAAGTAATGTAGAAATTTAGAAATTTAGTAGTTAGTTAACAATTTGATTATTTGATTTACATTTATAGGACAGTGTTATATAATATGTTTTTTCTATTCCCAAACTTGCTAATAATTAAGTAAGCAGATACTTATCTTCTAGTTTAGGATGTAAGAATGTAAGAATTAAAAAATTTTTAAATATAGAAATTTATAAATCTAGAAACCTACAATTTTATAAATCTAAAAATGTAAAAATGTAGAAATATATGAATCTAGAAACATATAAATTTACGAATCTAAAAATCAATGCATCTAGAAACGTATACATTTACAAATCTAAAAACCTATGAATCTAGAAACGTATAAATTTACAAATCTAAAAACCTATGAATCTAGACACCTATAAGTTTACAAATCTAAAAATCTATGAATCTAGAAACCTATAAATTTTCAAATCTAAAAATCTAAAAATCCTCAAACTTACATATCTAAAAATCTAAAAATTTTAAAATCTAGAAATCTACAAATCTACATATCTAAAAATCTAAAAATCTAAAAATCCACCAACCTACATATCTAAAAATCTAAAAATCTAAAAATCCACCAACGTACATATCTAAAAATCGAAAAATCTAAAAATCCACAAACCTACATATCTAAAAATCTAAAAATCTAAAAATCCACAAACCTACGTATCTAAAAATCTAAAAATCTAGAAATCTAAATATCTAAAAATTTATATCCTTAAAATCCTCCGCCCACAGAATGCTAAAATTCATAAATTAAAAAGTCTCCAAAAGCTACCAATATCCTTATCCGCGTGCTCTAATGGATCATTAAATCCCTCTCGACGATTCGTCGAAGCAATTTCATCCCTTATTTCCTGGTAATCCCAGAAAATCGTCGTCGATATTATCCATCTAGCTGTAGAATTTCCGAAAAAAAATCAGGTCGTAAATGTTTGCGAGGAAACTGGCGAATGAAGTCGAAAAAGACCCGTTCAAGGCTGTTTCTAAATATTTGCATCGGCGAGTTTCGTACCCTTGCCGTCGATCCCTTTGTGGTTAGTGTATTTGCGAAGCGGGGGAAATGGCGACCAATCCGGGACACCGTGTCCGATCGACTGGCTCTGATTTTTAGTTAAACCTCGTCGTTCGTTTAGGAAATTTGCATTGTCCGCGGATTATGCAGCGGATATATGTTCGAACCGGACGTTTCGCGAACGTTTCGCAACGCGGACTGAATTTCAAGCGGGACAAATCATAATTTCAACGAACGCGATCCGAATGCACCGCGTGTTTCGGAATTTTCAGTGTCGACTGTAAACCCGATAAATTTTCCGAAATTTTTACGGCATTTCCAATTCAGATCGGTGAAGGATATCGATGAGGAAATAGCTACGTTGAGAGGTAGCACCTTATTTTTACTATTGAGAGCAAGAAATGATTTATTTATCGAGAAATTTATTTCAACCATCGACGTATAACGTACACTCATTTTTTAATTAAAAATACAGTAAAAGAAACTCGAGAAGGCCTTCACAGTCAATATAAAAGCAGTAAATGAATTCAAAGAAAGTTATTGTGATCCTTTCAGTCACTGAAAATTACGACAAATAGAAATTTCAATTAAGTTCGCAAGAGGAAATCAAATTGAACATCTTAATTGATACTTGATAGAAGTTTCATTCGATTTTACAACTGCAGCCTTCGGTTAATTAATTTCCACGTCGTACAAACTGAACCTTGTTAAAAATAATTGGTAAATCGCAACGTTATCTGAATTTATTCGCACCAATATTTTCAGCCATTATAACCGCAACAACTTGTTCTATTTCACACTTCCTGTTGCAGTATATTTTCAGGAATTTCACCTTAAAATGTTCGCAACCAATGGCTGGCCTTGAACTCCGCGAGCTACGCAATTTTCAAACCGAAATACCTCCATCATATTTAACCGTGCCTCTGGAAAACATTCTTTAACCAACGTTAAATGAAACAAATTAAAAGAGAGAGAGAAGATCGTAAATGTTAAACGTCCTTTTACACCTTTCAAAGGGGTACTTTGCAGTCGAAACGTTTCAGCTTTTGATGCTCCGACACCGAATATAATCGCTTGCTGTTCACCCTGCTGAATATACTGGAAGAATGATCCCATTACTTTTTTATTTGCGTTTGGTCGCTTTTAGAAATTCTTGGATTTTTGGGGTGGAAAAGGTTTTGAATTTATGGATTTGAGGACTTTTGGGGATTCGGGAATTTGGGAGCTTTGGGAATTCTTTTTGGAAAATTGGGGGTTTGGAATTTGGAGATTTGAGGAATTGGGGGTTTGAGAATTTGGGGAGTTAGAGATTTGGAAATTTGGGAATTTGGGAAATTAGAGATTTGGAGATTGAGGAATTGGGGGTTTGAGAATTTGGGGAATTTGAGAATTTGGGGAGTTTGAGATTTGGAAATTTGGGAAATTAGAGATTTGGAGATTGAGGAATTGGGGGTTTGAGAATTTGGGGAATTTGAGAATTTGGAAAATTAGAGATTTAGAAATTTGAGGAATTGGGGGTTTGAGAATTTAGTCAATTAGAAATTTGGAGATTTGAGGAATTGGGGGTTTGAGAATTTGGAAAATTAGAGATTTAAAAATTTCAGGAATTAGTGTTCACGCGCTGGGTAAAATATTAATTATTTATAGTTAATTTCGAAGGTTGTAAATCTTCGTTGACCCATGGCGTTTCCACAACTTGTTACGGTAGTGGAATTATATGTAGAATTTGTATTATAGAGTAGAATTGATAGAGTGGCTCAGAGTCCTCCACACTGGTGTGCCCAGGTCAATGAAGGATGTAGTTCATCATCCCACTGGTAGTAATGATTGTTGTATGTTGAAGTCGTTGATAGTAGCAAAGTTAATGTAAGACCGACTAAAGTAAGTATATTTCAACGAAGCTAATCTAAGACTAACTAGTCGACTCTAAACAGCCAGAAAAGAAAGCAACGAAGGAAGTTCAGGACGTGAAGGCGTTACCAAGAAAGGGCCAATCAGGACAGATAGTTATTTGTGAAAAATACTGATTGGTGAGATGGTTCAGTGAATGGGATTGTAAGATTTTTAGCCTTCACTCCAGGGTTGTAAATAAGGTGTCGTTAATAAGGTGACCCAAACAGTTAAGTGATTTGGGTCCTTCAAAGGAAGCAATAAATGGGCACCATGTGTTTATCATCGGAGTTTGAGCGCGTAGGCCCACTTTAGTGGGGTGCACAGTTTAGGACCATGGAAATAAACTTCTTTAAGAAAAGGTATATTGGTGTTAGGAAAACGTGCTTTTCTGGCCTGTTAGAAGGCTATTGTCAATTGTTAAGAAGGTCAAGTTGTGGAGACGTTCATATGGTCTTAAATATCAGTTTAAAATTGCAAAGGTGAAACGTTTTTGGGCTTGACAAAATACCCATAAATATTACGTTGATTATATTCCGAGCAACTCGGAACATACTCCCCCCGTTGAGAGGGTACCGATCAATAAAGAAAGTCTGGGTACTTATCTTTGAACTGTAGAATGTCATGTGGTATCACCTACGATTACCTTGATGTCACCAGGTGTACCTGTTCTGCTTGATTGGTAGAAAGTGGTACTTGCTTGATTTCATGAAAGAATTGTTGCGGCATCTTGAATGTTGGCCATGTGGATGGGGTTGTCTGATTCTGAATGCATGATTGCACCAAAAGGCCATTGCAGTGATAGCGCATTATTTTCTGAATGATGTTTTTTTTTTTTTTCATTTGAACACTGAATCTTGATGATTTGTTTGATGATTTGACTTCTGCTTGCGTAGAACTCGTTAACGAATCGCCAATGATAAATTGTTCGAAATGCAGAATAGTGATAAATCAGTGCGTCTGATGTGATAAACATGAATGAACGTGATTTCAAAATGATTTTGTTCGAATAATTAAAATGTTGTAATTTGTAAAATAAATAATTTAGTTCTTGCGACACATTTGAGGCTGAATTTTGGTTGTGTTTGTCAGTTAGTTGTGAATTTGTGATAAAACAGGTTGATGAAGAATTGGTAGTTGAATCAGTTACATGCATTCGACGTGGCTGATAGATCCTCAACGAATATTAAAGTTGTTAGTTTATATGAAAGGCAGTTTGAAACATTGTTATGTTGTGGCTTGTATGATTTATACATTGTTTTGAGGTTGATTAGATCAACGGAAGTTGGTTTTCCGTCTCACTTCGTATTTTAGTGTACCCTCGTGTCTTGGTTAAGTATGTTATTGTTGCGATGATTCGCAAAGGTGAGTGTGCGTCACCAAAAGGAATTCAGTTATTGCCCATGGTGATGGTTATAAAGGTGATCCAAATAGTTGAATGATTTGGATTTCCATAGGAAGTAAGGAATTAGAGAATAGGCACACTGCGCGACCGGTAATTGATTGAGTCCGAGTGCCATGGCATTTCCTTGTAAGGAAAGCACACTTCGCGACTGTTGAATGACTGAGTCCGAGTGCCATGGCATTCCTTACAGGAAGCACACTTCGCGACTGCAGTATGACTGAGTCCGAGTGCCTTGGCATTCCTTGTAGGAAGCACACTTCGCGACTGCAGTTTGAATAAGTCTGAGTGCATTGGCCCGTTGGGAAAGACAAGGATTTTGGTAAAAAACGGTGCATAAATGGTGTGCACAATGAGTGCACTATGAATCGGTCTGATTGTCATAGTAAACCAAGACTGAACGAGTTACCTCAAAACTGCCATAAAGAAATAGAGGAAGGATAATCCTCATGTTCGAAATGCTTAAATAACACGAATTTGGTGTTTTGATATCTTTGAATTGAGCATCATGTATCTGTACATTGTTTTCACGTTACATAGAATTTCCAACTCAAGAAGGTCGTAAATCTTCAGAATTGAAATATTCTATAAAGTTTTGATCATGAATAATGATCCAAAATTGATTTGTAATATAGATTTCAATAATAACATTTTAATGGTGGTTCTGATATTTTGTTCCATGAAACTAAACGAAAGTAAATTTCGTGACAGAATAATGTAAGATTGATTAAGAATAGGACTCTGTGACCATGAGAATAGCCAGGGTCTCATCAGGTAGTGTTTTAAATGAGGGTCGAAACCTGATGACAATAATGTGCCATTGACGACTGTCCTTTGCACTTGATTTCAGTTGACAAAAGGCCGACACTGAATTTTTATTGAGTAAGGATTTTGTTTATGACCATACGCTGACCTAGAGTCGGTATTCTTTTTTACAAGCACGGACGGTTGTTCCACGTGTTGTGAAGAAAGTTATTGGATTTTTTTTTTAAAAGAAAATTGTAAATGAATTTTACAATCGATCTCGTATTATTGAGAATCCCTAATAGTCTGAGAAACAGTTTAATGACTAAGATTCATTTTGAATTGAATTACGATCTTTTGAAATATGATCTCAATGGGAATTCGTGGCGTCTTTGACGTGGTGGACAGACGAAAACCGTTTAGAAAATGCTAAACTTGTAGTTCGACTTTCACTTTTCGAAGTGAAGTGTGATTGCTTGCAGAATAAAGTAAATTGAATTACACATGGTATGACATATTTTGAATGAATTGGGAAATTGACTTGCTCCCCCCGATGAACCAATCCAGGTTACATGTTTGAAAGTATGAATCTAGATCAACGTAAGATAAAATTTAGATTTTGTTAACCTTAGATTTTTAAGAATAACAAGAATTGAATGCATATACGTTGATTTTAATGATTATAACGCTTTAGAATGGTCATGAAGTTTAATGTTTGCTGACGTTCCCTAAAGTTTGCTTGATAGTACATAACAATTGAATATGTTGACGTCATGTAAATTGAATTTGAAGATTCTAATAAAATTGAAATATTGTTAGGCTGAAATTTTATTAAATGCAATTGAAATAGAACACTTGTCTGGCCAGATGCTAAGATCTTTTGACATGAGACTTTTATTGTAATATCTATTGAAGTACAATTATCAGTCAACGTCTAAAAAAGAGAAGAGCTGTTGATTCTGCTAGTAATATATATTTCGAATAATCATAACAGATTTATCTGTTATTACATAAATGATGAATACACTAATTTCCTATTCTCTTGAATTGTCAACATATCCTAATTATGTGACAATTGACAGAAATGCATTTATTAACATGCATTTGTGATAAAATAGAAAAAGTTAATAATGAAATTAGATCTTATGTGGATTTGAACCTGACCTTTATCGAGTAACAGCTATGACCTCACTGAATAATTGATATGATAGCAATTCAATTATATTAAATTTTTAGGTATAAGAAGTACGTTATAATGTTCGTTGTTTATTTAAGAAGTGACCTGAGAAGAATTCTTACAATTGCGAATACGGCAACCTCTTATTAGGAATAAAATAACATCAATGAGATATATTTTGAGATGAAGTTTTTCGTTTTAACATTCTGATGAAATTGATGGGAGTCATATTTTGTGACAGAAACCCGTAATTTTGACCAAGGAGGTTAAAATCCGCAGATTAATTGATGATCATCTATTTGTACGACCAGATGTAAGAAATGTTTTTGAAGATTTTTATTATATGCAATTTGTACGATTTTGAATAAATGTAAGAAGATGAATAGATAATAAGCCTGTTTTAATAAAGAATACGTGCAAACGTGTTTGAAATGGTTTTATGACCATTAGGGCAGGCACGCGTGAGACAGGTAGTGTGCTAAAACGGCGGGTCGATGGACCCGTCGGACACTATCTTAGAGTAATAATATAATTTTGGCTACGACGGGGTAATAATTATCTTGAATTCTGAAACTGTGTGTCCGTTTAGATCCATGGAACAATTAACATTGACTTTTGTTGAAAAGATTGAGTATTTAAATCAGGTAGTTGTATTTGCATGAGAAATATGATACATTGTGATGATATGAATTTTCGTAATTGAAAACTGGTCATGTGTCAAAAAATCTGCCTGATGTTATTACTTCATTTGTGTCGCAAGTTATTAATGTTAAATTCTTGTATTAAGAATTGTGTTATGTTAGAGTTTGACGGATTTGACATGACTGTTTGATGTCATGAAATCGTGTAACAAGAATATCAAAGAAATTGGCGAAACGATTAAACGAGCCTACTTTAGAAAAGCGGAATTGTATACTGATTGTTGACTTATCTTGATGAAGCCTTTGGAAAATCCTCAGATTGTCCGTTGTTTGATATGTTTTCGAGTTAATTTCACTTAATAGTCCGTTTGACGCGCATGGAAACACACCAGTGTGGTCACTCACTGTGATTTTTCAAACACTTGTAATACACATTGTAACACATAATCCGATTTATTGCACTGTAAACTGAGTTTATGCACTGAGCAAGTTCGTAGTATCCGGCTCGAAGGACCAATGTTCACGCGCTGGGTAAAATATTAATTATTTATAGTTAATTTCGAAGGTTGTAAATCTTCGTTGACCCATGGCGTTTCCACAACTTGTTACGGTAGTGGAATTATATGTAGAATTTGTATTATAGAGTAGAATTGATAGAGTGGCTCAGAGTCCTCCACACTGGTGTGCCCAGGTCAATGAAGGATGTAGTTCATCATCCCACTGGTAGTAATGATTGTTGTATGTTGAAGTCGTTGATAGTAGCAAAGTTAATGTAAGACCGACTAAAGTAAGTATATTTCAACGAAGCTAATCTAAGACTAACTAGTCGACTCTAAACAGCCAGAAAAGAAAGCAACGAAGGAAGTTCAGGACGTGAAGGCGTTACCAAGAAAGGGCCAATCAGGACAGATAGTTATTTGTGAAAAATACTGATTGGTGAGATGGTTCAGTGAATGGGATTGTAAGATTTTTAGCCTTCACTCCAGGGTTGTAAATAAGGTGTCGTTAATAAGGTGACCCAAACAGTTAAGTGATTTGGGTCCTTCAAAGGAAGCAATAAATGGGCACCATGTGTTTATCATCGGAGTTTGAGCGCGTAGGCCCACTTTAGTGGGGTGCACAGTTTAGGACCATGGAAATAAACTTCTTTAAGAAAAGGTATATTGGTGTTAGGAAAACGTGCTTTTCTGGCCTGTTAGAAGGCTATTGTCAATTGTTAAGAAGGTCAAGTTGTGGAGACGTTCATATGGTCTTAAATATCAGTTTAAAATTGCAAAGGTGAAACGTTTTTGGGCTTGACAAAATACCCATAAATATTACGTTGATTATATTCCGAGCAACTCGGAACAATTAGGGGTTTGAGAATTTAGTCAATTAGAAATTTGGAGATTTGAGGAATTGGGGGTTTGAGAATTTAGTCAATTAGAAATTTGGAGATTTGAGGAATTGGGGGTTTGAGAATTTGGAAAATTAGAGATTTAAAAATTTCAGGAATTAGGGGTTTGAGAATTTAGTCAATTAGAAATTTGGAGATTTGAGGAATTGGGGGTTTGAGAATTTGGGGAATTTGAGAATTTGGGGAATTTGAGAATTTGGGGAGTTAGAGATTTGGAAATTTGGGAATTTGGAAAATTAGAGATTTGGAGATTTGAAGAATTGGGGGTTTGAGAATTTAGTCAATTAGAAATTTAGAGATTCATGGAATTGCAAGTTTGAGAATTTGGGGGTTTGAGGATTTGGAAAATTAGAGATTTAGAAATTTGAAGAATTAGGGGTTTGAGAATTTAGTCAATTAGTAATTTAAAGATTTATGGAATTAGAAATTTGAGAATTTGAAGTACTGAGAAATATTTCACTTAAGGAAACGAAGATCATCAAAAAAATTATTATGAACCATTAATAACAACTAATACAAAATAATCCTTATATACTTCATACACCCTTAAGCATCATACATAACACATACATAAACATCCCTTATACTCGCAAGTAATGAAGCTTCTCCGTCCATCAACCGGTAATTTATTTTCCAAAGCGAACGACAGTTCGCTAAAAACACTGGACAAGCACGTTACATTTCCATAAATTAGAAATTTTCTTCTAGTTGGTGAATTCTCCACCCCTTCGGTGTAACCTCACTTTGCATATCATTATGCATTATTTTACCGTAAGTACTTCCTGTTGAGCGCGTTGGCGCGCTTTGTTTTCCTCGTTTGCCAGCAGCCAGAAGAAAATCCTCGAAAAATGAAGGAAATGCATCCACCATTTACAGCAAAGTGCCGTGTTACACAATCCTGACCACGCATCGTTGCATTTCCCATTTTCCTGCTCTCTCTCTTATTGCGTATCCCTGCTGTTCCACCGCTTCGTTCATTTCCTCTATCTTTATGGCATCTTTATTGTTTCGTATCTGTGTTTTTTTCCGCGCTTGTTGCTAGATTTTTCTCGTTTAAGCCGCGGAAAACTGGAGGGAAATCGTTAACGATTTTTAACGGCGTTACGCGAAATATTATTCTCTTTTCCGAGATATTCTCCTCGCCTCACTCGGTCGCTTTTGTGAAGAACGGCGGAAAGACAAAGGAGATCGTTCAAGATTTACGAGGTCTTTAAGTCCGTTTTAAACGAAGGCGTCGTAACAAATTATCCCTTGTGTTTGTGAAATTTGCGTTTACCTTAATTGGGAATATTTCGTGCGAGTAAACCACGGTCAATATTTTTTAATAACGAAATCTTTGGTTGCCTTATAAAATTACTTCTTGCAAATTTTTTCTGTTAATTCAAGTTATAAATATTGATATCTTCTGTTAATTTTAAATATCATTTAAGAACTCAAATTATAAATATTGATATCTTCTGTTAATTTTGAATATCATTTAAGAACTTAAATTATGAATATTGATATCTTCTGTTAACTTTAAATATCATTTAAGAACTCAAATTATGAATATTGATATCTTCTGTTAATATTAAATATCATTTAAGAACTCAAATTATGAATATTGATATCTTCTGTTAATATTAAATATCATTTAAGAACTCAAATTATGAATATTGATATCTTCTGTTAATTTTAAATATCATTTAAGAACTCAAATTATGAATATTGATATCTTCTGTTAACTTTAAATATCATTCAGGAATATATACATAATATTTTATGGATACATAAAAATTATAAAATAAATCAAATAAAATTTCCTGATGAAAATGATGAATGATGAATTTGACTATTTTAGCAAGGTTCTTAAAAATCAGAATCTCGCAACAACAAACTCTTGATACACAGAGGAAAGCTTACTCTGGAAGATGCAATTTGTTTCGACTCGACAATTCGTTGAATCTCAGAAATATTGCGAGTAGCGGAGGATCAATAGCACTCGAATCGATAACATGAAAATTCGTTGCTGGAAATTGTAAAATTTCTCGATAACCTGTCCTTGATATAGACAGAAAGTACCCTCTGAAATTTCTTCCATCTTGATCGTTCGATAGCTTTCGAAGAAAACTTTGAACGGCAGTACTCCAGTCACGTAACGGAACTTTTTGAAAAAGTAAAAATTGCTAACAAAATTTTTGAGGAAGGAACTCTTGGTGTGTAAAGAAAAATGTCGTCTTAAAATTTATTTCATCTCGTCCCTGATCCTAAACTTAAAAAAACTGCGAGTCCCAAAAAGGAAGTGGGAAATTTATAACGAACACCCTATCACCCTCCATAAAGAAAGAAAATGTGAGGGGTTCGAACAATGCCTATGGTGAAACTTGAAGTCAAAACCCTCTCGACCTTGAAATTAAGGATAAGCCTGAGCGTAATCTCCAGAATAAAGGGTGCCATTTTACTTTCAAAACGATGGTCCGACCTTCAGCAGCAAATGAGGAACGATCTCGAGAGGTGGCTGTCGCTTGCCGAGATTAGGGTAAGTGTCCGCGACAGCGATAATCTCGAAAGCTCGAAAAGCTAGCGAATATCGCGCGAGCCCTGTCCAAAGTAAAGCCCACATCGCCGAGCTTATCGCGTCTGTCTTCCATCGTTTTTCGGCCGAGCTGCTCGCTCGTGAAATCATATTTGAGTTATGGTACCAGCGAAGGCCAAGGACACGTCATTGTGACCCTTGCTTTATGTTCGCGCGATGGAAAACGATGATGCGGATCGTTCTCGATAAATTGCAGGATCTGCTCGTGGAATTTTTATACGTTTTCTCCGTGAACGAGCTGCTGGTGATTTGTGGAGAATACTTTGATGAGAAATGGAGACTTAATGGATCGGCGAAAATGCGATATGCGATTGTCGAATCACTTGGAAGAATTGCTGTCACTGTTTTATACTATCAAATTATTCATGTTTAACGATACATTGATGGCAAGTTTTGTAAAATACTTGTGGAGCTTTAGTTGTGAAAGTCTAGTCAAAATTTGTAGGTGATTGTAGTAGGTAATGAGCTATTTTGGAACGTGTATGGTTTAGTAAAATTTCATGACATAAAAGTTTCTCGAAATGTTACTTGTGAGGTATCAAATTAAAGCTTAAGATCTAGCAAAAATAGCTATGTAAATGTTTCATTAATATTATTAATACAAAATGACTGGCAGCTGGTTATAGTAGAGACTTATCATTTTTGGAACGTGTATGGTCTAATAAAATTTCATGACATAAAAGTTTCTTCAAATGTTGCTTGTGAGGTATCAAATTAAAGCTTAAGATCTAGCAAAAATAGCTATGTAAATGTTTCATTAATATTATTAATACAAAATGACTGGCAGCTGGTTATAGTAGAGACTTATCATTTTTGGAACGTGTATGGTCTAATAAAATTTCATGACATAAAAGTTTCTCCAAATGTTGCTTGTAAGGTATCAAATTAAAGCTTAAGATCTACCAAAAATAACTGTGTAAATGCTTCATTAATATTATTAATACAAAATGACTGGCAGCTGGTTATAGTAGAGACCTATCAATTTTGGAACGTGTACAGTCTAATAAAATTTCATGACATAAAAGTTTTACAAAATGGTACTTATTCTACATGGAATGAAAGGTCAAGGCTTTACGAAAATTACCACGTGCAGGTTTCATAGACGTTCGCAACACAAAATGGCTGACCGTCAATCGTACAGAGGCAATTTTTCACTAGTCTTGTGTTATGAATTCTTTCTACGTAACAGCTATATTTACTTAATCATTCGGACGACCTAATTTGAGGACTAAAAATGAGCGTATTCCTAATTTATTAAAAAATTTAATGAATGATAATTTCCGAAATATCAATTTCCAGAGGATTTCAATAGCATAGAAATTCGAAAGAGCTTTCGTCTCAACAAATTGAAAAGCGTCAGGTGACAAACGACGTCGAACATTCTTCCGCTGCACAATGGACCATTCACGAGCTGACATTTTAAAATTCTGCTTCTCCCAATGCCAGAACATTATTCACCGTACACCTAAGTGAATCAGTAGCCTTTCGAGAAGCAGCATAATTTGCTCGGCTCCCTAGAAACTATAGAGTCAAAGAGGGGTTGAAGTAGACAAAAAAACGCGAAACTCGGTCTCGTTTGAATATCCCTGAGGGTCTAATCCTTCTCGCGATCTCAATTGCTCTCAGGATCACGAAAATGAGATTACGAGGCAAGCTTCGTCGTTTCGTTCGAATTAACAATTCCACTTTTTTTTTTTTTCATCGCGAGTGTAATCATTCTATTCGTTCTTGTCTCTGGGAAAAAAAAATGAACGAGTGGCTGGCCTTGCCTCGGGAAAATTACACGAGGCAAAGAGGGAAAAAAAGGACCACAAAGCCAACAACTATTTCACAGAGCGATCGGAAAACGTCCGAGGGAGAAATCGATTTTAATTTTACCGGTTGACCCGCGAAGCTTGTCCCATTTTAATCGGTAAGCAAGAATGTTTTCGGGAAACGATTTCAATTGGTCGGAATTCCTGGCACACCGGGACTTCTAACTTTGTCAAAATCTTTCGATATCGGTTTAGGAATTTTCTAGTTCAGATAATTGCTTATTCAAATCGTTTAAATCTTTCATAGCTTGGTAAACTCTTTCGAAAAGATGTAGCACATTCTTCAAATTCTCGATCAGCTATCGTTTAACGGAATTCGATAAAATTATTATACGACGATGATCGAACACGAGGCTCTCCACAGAATTTTTCTCGGCATTAAATGTCTCGCAGCGAACTTTCGCAATTTCTCGACCTCGTCCATTGCAAGGTGGAATCGCGACTGTGAAAAACTTGATAAAATACGGGACCATCGAGTGGAGCATAGAAAAAGTTCATCCCTCAACGTCGCCGATCCTGCCAATGACACGGCTCCACACTCGAGACAAAAGTTCTCTCAAACATAAAAATTTTCTCCCTTGCTCGAAACAATGAGAATTAAATGGACACTTTTCTTGCGAACTTTCTTTTAACATTCTTGCGTCTCGCTGTCTCTAAATATTCCAAATTTCAGTCCACTTTTTCCGAATCTCCGGATTCTCATTGGTATTCCACGCTCGGAAATTCTACATTCTGACACCCCTGTCTATGAACTGATATGGTTATTTCATGAGAACCATTTGCATTTTAAAGCAGCAGACCGAAATTTTTCAACCATTTAATATTAAAACATTTGGAAGTTCGTTTTTAACGGAATCAGATTAGCTGCAGCCTTTCAATCGTGTTCGTTTATTAATCCTCTGTGTAATGGTTTAATTTTAGCAGATTCAAAATTTGATTTTTATCAGGGACATGTGTAACAATTTTTGTTATAATTGACAGTTAAGAATAATATAATCATTTGGACGATTGCTTGTATAACAAAGTAACATCGTTTAGAATAGATGTATACATTTCAATCTAAAAAATGTTTCCCAGTTTCATGTTTTATTATTAGAGTTTCGATTTGAAACAAGGCGATGATTTTGCAATCTGACACGTTTTATTGCTTTTCATGTTCATTTCGATTTTCAGCCATTTACCTGTCAATTCGATTGGACGTTTAATTCAATCAATTCAACAAATTTTGCATTCGTTTGTATCTTTTAAATTTTTTTATCTAAAATCTCTTTAATACTGTGTGAATCTCTTAGGAGCATAAGTAGAATACAAAATAAAATTGTGGTTGAAGTATCAATGTATTTTGTAGATTATATCATATGTGGACTGTAAACCCAGAAAATAAAATGGTCGATTGAAATTAATATCGCGAACCGCGTTCATAAAGTGCAATATATTTGGGCTATCAAGGGCTCGTATCGCTAAAGGTAAATAAAAGGAAAAGTTCATTTTGCTGGGTAAAACAGAGTCCCATGAAGAAACGAGCGAGAAAAGCAAAGTGCAACATCGATATCGGAAAAAAAGCGGGGCTACGTGATTCTGGAACAATAACGGCGGCTGGTTTATAGGAAATAAGAGAACGAAGAAAACGGGGATGCCGTGAACGGTGTGTTATTAAATTGGAAAACAATTAATGTATGCCGTAACGAAAGCTGCCGCCGGAAAACGGCAGCTGATAATAAACGCTTCGCCCTTCGTCGTGAGCCAATAAATTCATTTCGATGCTGAAACCGAGTATTCTATTTGTGCCTCCACAAAGAGTGAAAAATTTGCTATAAGAGAATTAATTCTCTTGCGCTCTATAATTGCTAATAAAATTGTTGAACGAAAATTGATTCCATCTAACGATAACTGCTTTTTACGACTAAGGGATTTTCTTTTGAAATTAAATAACAGAAACTTGTGGTGTTATCTGTTCTTTGCTAAAAGATATTGTTAAGATGAGAAACATTGTTCAAAACAGATATTATTAACGCAAGATAACATTAATAAAAAATATGCAGTACTAAAAGATATTGGTGTTTGAGAGGTCAATTTCTTCCACATCTGAATTGAAGTAAAATATTTATTGCTCAAAATATTTCTCGTTAAGAACTTAATTAATTTTCGAACCCATAAAATACCTCGTACGTTTCGCGAGCAAATTGAATTATTAACAATTAATTCTTGCATGACCCGCATCGAATAATTAACCAGAGTATTACACTAAAAGTGGACCCGTTATAAATTGTAACTTTGCACAGCTTTCCAGGATGCTATTTGCGCAAAAATTCCGTATGCATCGAATAATGCAAACAGTATCCACATCAGGGAGTACAAAAATTCGAGACGCAGCATCGGTTATATGAAAAATCAAATACACTCGCAGGAAATAAAAGCGTTTGCACAAAGCAATGCAAATATTAGGAGTGCTTACATAATCTGGCGCAAAAAGCCACTGTTGTGGTTAGGTTCGGACACTCGTTAGTGAATGGTAGCAAAAATTTGCATCAGCTGTTTTAGAACTGCAATCTGCTGGTTTAAGGATGCATCGTTTATGTATTCAATGTGGTACAAAAATTCATACCTATGATGTTGCTTGGAATGTTTATACTCGGTGTAGATTTGTGTTAACATATACAAAAATGCATGTCTACGTAGTCGACGTATTTGAGAAGTATTTAAAACATCGTCATATTTGAGTTCAGTGAAGTGTTCAAATAGAAAGTGTTTGTTACTGCAACAAAGTAGGGTTAGCTACAAAAACTTGTAGTACACAGCAACATATCGACCAGACATTAAAAGTCCGAATCAACCGATGAAAGAATTTATTCATGGTTTGACAGTGTAGAAATTAATTATTCATATTTAATGCCACAATCTTGAAGTACATCGATCAACACAAAGATCCACAGTACTCACAATAGTTAATGTAAAATTTCGAGGTACGTAAACATGATGTAAAAATGATAAGGTATAATGGCGAAGTTTAAAGTTTGCATTAGACAAATTTAAATTAACTGACATAAACATCTCTCAGTCTTAAATGTCACAAATAATTAAAGTATTAATTTAAATAAAAAATCAACAGTATCGAGTAAAAATCTGTAAGACCACATGTCAACAGTGTTGCAACAAAAGCGTCAACATTGTCAGAAAAATAAACAAACAAGCAGTGCAAAATTATAAAGAAATACAAAAGCGAAGAGAAGAAAAAATCGTTAATGCAAAGTCCACAGTACGCAGGTAACGCAAACATGGTATGTTTGCAATAACTATCGCAAAAATCCACAAGGCTGAAGCAGGGCAAACATCCATAAAGCTGTTAGCAGCTAATGCAAAAGTTTAAAGTTGCCCCAGCGGAAAGTGCGAAAATCCGAAGCGCAAACCGGCGCGAAATCCGACGAGCAGGTCGATCAATTTCTGCCTAAAGATTCTCATCCATTTTCCGCGGACCAATAGGAGAAGAAACCCCTCGAAATCGCTAGGTGAAACGAGTCGAGCCGCAACGCGAGTGGCAAAAGGCCAGGGTCGTTTCGGAACGTGCCAACGATACGGAAACTATCGCGTTTCTTGCCTCTCGCCACGTGCCAATCCGACTTCGACCTATCGATCCGGTTACGCGCCACCTTCGCTCCACTTTCGCAGCTCCCTAAGCTCAGATGGACCCGGATGACTTCCGGTTGCCGTACACGGATAGCGGAACTCGCGCGGAACGGGAACACGTTTCAACTTTTCGTTTTTCCCTGAAAACGTAATTTCCTCGAATGTTATGTTCTATTCGAGGAAATAAAATAATGAGTTTGCGGAATGGGAAGGATAGAGGATTTTATTTGCAACGAAGAGAGGTTGTACATTTAGAATTGTAGATCTAGGGAATTTTTACGGAAATTTTACTATACGTAAATTGGGAGATTCATAAATTAGAAAGCTTCAGAATCTAAAAATTCAAAAATTCCAATACTTCTAAATTTTCAGTTTCGATTTAAAAATTCTAGTATTCCAAAATTTCTAAATTCCAAAATTTCTAAATTCCAAGATTTCCAAATTCCAAGATTTCCAAATTCCAAAATTTCCAAATTCCAAAATTTCCAAATTCCAAGATTTCCAAATTCCAAGATTTCCAAATTCCAAAATTTCCAAATTCCAAAATTTCCAAATTCCAAGATTTCCAAATTCCAAAATTTCCAAATTCTCAAATTTTCAAATTCCAAGATTTCCAAATTCCAAAATTTCCAAATTCCAACATTTTCAAATTCCAAAATTTCCAAATTCCAAAATCCCCAAATTCCAAAATCTCCAAATTCCAAAATCCCCAAATTCCAAAATCCCCAAATTCCAAAATCCCCAAATTCCAAAATCCCCAAATTCCAAAATCCCCAAATTCCTAAATCCCAAAATTCCAAAATCTCCAAATTCCAAAATCCCCAAATTCCAAAATTTCTATTTTAAAATTCTAGTATTCTAAAATTTCCAAAATCCACTATACCAAAACTTCAACATTTCACTCTCAAAATTTGCAAAATTACAAACGACCTACTCACCAAATAACCTTAAAATTCCCCATAAAAATCACCACCTTCTCCAAATTTCCGCAACGTTCTTTACCCCAAGTTCGCAGAACTAAAAAAACTCTTCCGAAAATGCACTTGATTGCATTAGACTAAAAAGGATCGCAGCGCTATAGAAGTACAAATGGTGTACGCGTCGAGTACACGCACATCAATGGATGCACTGGTGGAAATGGCGTGACCTAGTTTCTTTTCCTGGAAGTGCGTACGCATAGCGATAGTAAAAAAAGCACCGGAGTCCGCAGCGGTCATTGACCAGTGCACGTGCGCTGCGCTTAGGTTAGGTTAGGTCAATGCACCAGCGGGACGATAGCGTTGCATTAAAAATTACGGTCCGCTTTAAACGACGGTATCTCCGGAACAGGACGTCGTATCGACGTGAAACAAAGTGTAGTTTAAAGTGGAAGTTTCGAAGTTTCTAACGGTGTGAAACTGTGTAACAAACTTTATCGGTTATTATTTATTTCTAGTTAAAGTACGACGAGTTTAGCAACTTCGGTTAGTTGAATTTTTTGATCGATGTTGATTAATGGTTGGACTATTAAGCTGTACTTATGGTTGACGTTCTTTTTGTGGTTGAGTTAGGTTTTTGTGGTTGAGTGGATTTAAAGAAGTTTCAGAATTTAGTGTGGAAGATAATCTTGAGAGATCTCGAACGATACATGTTAAGATTAATATGGACAACATTGACCATATTGCATTATTGTTTTACGTAGAATCAATTTCACAAGTGTTCTTCGTGTTTGTACACGAAACATTTCTAGAAACAGATGCATTTGGATTTGCTGCACTATCTGCTAGATACAAAGGTAGCTGTCTCTGAACACGTAACTTTATATTGCTTTGCACTCGAAGGTGCTAAATTGAATCCTCAGGCAAACTGGATTTAATATGCTGAATAAATGGACTGCATAGGAAGGAAATTCAATTTGCTAATGCACGGTTAACTTCGTGTATCAATTCACTTGGTACTTCTGTCAATTATGTGCTATACCACTTTATCTATCACAATTATTACTTATTTTCACCGTCTTCAAATTCTAAATATTTTTTCAATACTTTTTATATCGTTCAATATTATGTTACTATAAGATACACAAGCTCAGTATCATATCATATGTATATGTTCATGTAGGTATGTATGTACGTATATGTTACGTGTGTGTGTATATACAAATATGTAAGCTTGTATGTTTATGCATGCACTTATGTATCCATACATTTATTTACATGTTATGTATATAATACCGTATGTATATGTATCTATATGACTATACGTATGCATATAGGTATACCACATATGTGTGTATGTGCACATACGTACACATGCATAGGTACGTAAGTATATACGTACGTATATGTATGTATCTATATATGTATGTATTTATGTATGTATGTATGTATGTATGTATGTATGTATGTATGTATGTATGTATGTATGTATGTATGTATGTATGTATGTATGTATGCATGTATCTATGTATGTATGCATGTATCTATGTATGTATGTATATATGTATGTACGTATGTATGCATGTATATGTATGTATGTATGTATGTATATCTACATATATAAGTACACGTACATATGTGTATCCGAGCAGCTATCTCTCCGTAATAAAATATAAATGTAGCAGAAAAGTGAGGGTCGCAACTGACCCAGCATGCACCATAAATCCGAATAAACGAAACGAATGAAAGAGTTTGAAAGAGCAGGGGCAAGATGTACCGTAGCAGAAGACAAGATTGAAACCCGAAGGAATTGAGATCCCTGGAGGGACGTGGCGGCATTAAAAGACGTGTTCCGCGAGAACGTCGACGGAGAAGTGGCGAACTGAAGAGCTGTAACGAGGTCTTTCGCGAGCAACATAAATTCATAATGTCGGGACGCGGGAGTGTCGGGAGATTAGTCAGCCTGACAAGAACAAACGAGCCACAGCTCACTGTTGATACAAGTGTATAACGACCACAGCCCAGACCAACCCTTGCCCGAACGAGACATTCGTTATTGATTTATCGCGCGATGTTTTAAACGCGAACACCTCCGGTCGATTCGAAAACGCTTCAACCACGAGATTCTATCGTGTGGGCGGTCAGTGACAAACTTGCTGTTTCTCAGAATGTGGACGTTAGCGATCGAATAGGGAATGTATTTTTGCAAATTATACACTATCGTCATCTAGGATCATCGTCGTCTGATAAATCAAGGTGGGGACTTTTGGTGATCGTTATTTCTTTTTTGGATACGGTAGACTCTCGTTATATTGACATGGAGAACCATTAGTGTGTGGTTTAACGTATTACAAATTTAACATATGGAGAATCTAACGCGTGACAAATTCAACATATGGAGAATGTAACATGTGACAAATTTAACACATGGAGAATTTGACGTGTGCCAAATTTAATTTGCGCAGAATCTAACATATGACAAATTTAACACATGGTGAATCTAACGTATGGCAAATTTAACGGAGAATGTAACGTGTGACACTGTGACACGTAGAGAATCTAATGTGATATTGTATTTGGCAAATCCAATGCGTGGTTATATGTAGCTAATCTAGTGGGTGGCAATATGACACATGACAAACGTAACGTATGGTGATCTAACACATATGTAGCAAATATAAAGAATCTGTCGCGACAACGTGACACAAATCTAACGCGTAGTAAACGCGTGATAATTTAACTCGGCGCAGACAAAACCTAACAAAGCGTGAACGTAAAGAAAATAACTTGTTCCAGGGTTAATGGATTACGTTAAGAACACAGAGAATCTGGTATTTATCTTGCACTTTGTGTGCGTGTATGGAGCGCACGAAGGGATGCATAAATTACGAGGTGTTACCTTTGAGAGCAAGTGTAGCGGAATAATAGTGTTAGGAGAATCGTATGGTAATTTTCATTAAAGTAGTCGATGCTTGGAAAGCTTAATTGGACGCTGTTTACACGGAGCAATAAGAAGCGAGGTTAAAAATCAATCTCATACGTCAACTCGCCATATTTCGATCAGAATTTACAGGCTGGAAATTATACAACACCTCCATGATTATTAAATCATAATAATCTATGATTTTAAAGCGCCAGAATATCTCCATTAATTAATACTAACATTTACCTTGTGTTTTCGCTGTTTATATTTGTTTATAGGCTGCGTTTAATTACTTACCTTCGCAAACAATTCACGCGTGCGTTACTCTTAGGCAATGGTTAGGTCGAATAGCGTGGACCGAGGTCTCCAATCTGTTCGGTTGCCCGTGCAAACTTCGATTATCGATCTTGACCGATGGTGATCCGGTTCGAGTGTGCAGTAAATCCAAATAATGCCACGTTAATACAGCAACGTATATGCTGGAATCTCCCTGCTATTCAGATTAGTCTTGTGTATCTAATACATGAACTCCAGTCGCTCCAGGCGTGGCCGTTTGATCCTTTGACGAGCTCAAACGTTCTCGAGCCTTTTATCTTTCGGTAGCTGTCTTAAGTAAATTTTCGCGCGGAAATAGATTTTCAAAGTATTCCTCATAAACAATCCTTATAAAATAAGTAAGATACAACAGTATCTTCATGTATCACACGCAGAAGTACTGCAGTGTTCACATATTAATGTGACTGGCTATAAATTCCTATCTACAGCAAGAATTTTCTGTCCGGTAATACTCCTGTTACAAAGTTTTTATGGAACATGTTTATACAATTTTCCTTAGCTTAAAAATTGTTTACCTCTAATAGAAAATTCCGTGTGAATAAAAAATGTACGTCCACAGAGCAAAATTGTGTCATAACACCACAGAGGTGTATTATAGCTACAAGCCTCAAAGAGGAACGTGTCTGACCACTTCAAGGAGCCGTATCGGGTTAAACTTTGACGAGGTTCCTTCGTCATCGCGGAAACCGCGACACGTCCTTCCGGTTGACCAGCAATTTCCGGACAACCTTGATTGGCCGAAAGTCGTCGGTCCAGAGCTGCGTTTTTCTCCTCCTTTTTGAACGGAGAACCAATTCCGCTCGGATCGCAGCACCTGTCTGCTTTGTATCGCGATCGAATCCGTGGGATGGTTCGACATCGAGGCCATGCCGAAAATGTCGCACCATCAGGCAGAACAGATGCCATTGGTAACGACACGTCGTGGTCGGTTGCTTCCTTGTCGAATCTACCCTTGTTGATCGGCGATCCATGATGGAATTGGGTTAAAGGGGCTGGAAATCCGGTAATTCGGGATTTAATCTTACACTGGCATTCGTTTGAATATCATTTTAATGGGAAACGGGGTAATAAAAGGGGTTGAAAGCGTTGGACATTACTCGAATAATTTTCAGGCAAGTTTGAGAAATGGGTATTACTTTTTGTTCGATAAAATTCTTCGATAATTTTTTACTTATAATTAGTTAAGACTTTGATCACTTTAAGTGATGGCTTCAACTCAACACGCAGTTAAAACAAGAAAATTTTCTTAAGGATTTGTTACATTTTTGTGGTTCAGTTTTACTGAACATATCAATCGATTATTAGTTAAGACAGTAACTTGTACTTCGATAATTAAGTTGCATACAATAAACATTAAGATAATTTATAAATCACAACAAGAGATTAAAAATGGCTATCGAGCAAGTAGTATAGGTACGATAATGGTCAGACAAGAATACTGTTCTTTCGTTTTGTAAAGCAGTAATTACAATTTAAAAAGTTGCAATCAAGAACGTAAAAGTTGAGGAAGTTTACCCCGTTTTTAACGATCGTACTTAGGGAAAGCAGGAACTCAATGAACGTTCCTCGTCGTGAGAAACGTCAAGTGACTTTTTCTTTCGAGGCGCTCGAATTACGCGACGCTGATGGCACAAGGAACATTACGTAGAAACAAAAGTTTCCAACCGAAGCACTCACGTAGAGCCCCAAACTTTCGTGATACTCCAAGCGACGAAGGGAAACGCTGGAAATCTCTTCGGGATCCCTTCTGCATGACCCATTTCGTTTCGAGCTGTACAGACACCGTAGACGATGTAACAACCAGACATTTAATCGATCTTTGCCCCTTTGACTTTGTGACTTGCGAATTTTCCGATAGAGTCTAGGATTTAGAGTTTCAATTTTGAATTAATGTTTCGATTTCAGACATCGAATTTTTAATCTACAGGGCATTGAGACTTAAAAGTACTTTAATTTTTGTCATGCAGGATGTTGAAGCTTCATGATTGTTCAATTTTAGACCTTCACAACACTGAGACTTAAAAGTACTTTGGTTTTAGTCATTCAAGATGTTGAAGCTTCATGATTGTTCAATTTTAGACATTCACAACATTGAGGCTTAAAAATATTGTCATTTTTGATGTTCAAGACATTGAGACTTAAAAGTACTTTAATATTAGTCATGCAGGATGTTGAAACTTCATGACTGTTCAATTTTAGATATTCACAATATTGAGGCTTAAAAATATTGTCATTTTGGATGTGCAAGACATTGAGACTTAAAAGTACTTTAATTTAAGTCATTCAGGATATTGAAGCTTCATGATTGTTTCATTTTAGACCTTCACAACATTGAGGCTTAAAAATATTGTCTTTTTTAATGTTCAAGACATTGAAACTTAAAAGTACTTTAATTTAAGTCATTCAAGATATTGAAGCTTCATAATTGTTCAATTTTAGACATTCACAACATTGAGGCTTAAAAATCTTACAATTTTGGATGTTCAGGGCATTGAGACTTAAAAGTACTTTAATTTTAGTCATTCAAAATATTGAAGCTTCATAATTGTTCAATTTTAGACATTCACAACATTGAGGCTTAAAAATATTGTCATTTTGGATGTTCAGGACATTGAAACTTAAAAGTATTTTAATTTTAGTCATTCAAGATATTGAAGCTTCATGATTGTTCAATTTTAGACCTTCACAACACTGAGGCTTAAAAATCTTGTAACTTTGAATGTTCAGATATTGAGACTTAATTTTCCAACTTTAGATCTTCATCACATTGAAGCAGTAAAATGTTCAAACTTTATAATATTACAATTTATTCATCACAATAAAGATTTAGAATAGTACCATCCTTGAACAAACATACAAATATATAAAACAGTGATTTCTTCAAATTTTGTGCTCCTGGTAAAACATTCAATATTTCCATAAATTAATCTTGAAGTCTCAGTCGAATGCCTTTGAAATTCTCGTAACATCTTCACAGTGAATATCGCGTATCGAAGCGACATGTTATATCGTATGAAGCACTTAAGTTGAATTTCAGCGTCGCATCTCGACGACAAAATCGTACAGGTTTTCAAGGTGGAAACGCGCCGCGGTTGAAGACGTAAAGGCGTTCTCATGTTTTATTCACCAGAATTTGACGAGCCCCTTTTATGCGAATTCCTGTGTTGCTTCTATCGATAAGCACTCTCGCACTCTTCTCTGCTCGTAAAGAACATGACAGGCTATTTATGTGCCGCGAACCTTTCTTCATTTTCCTTCGGGATTTCTAACCGATGGTAATTTCGAACATGATCGTCTGTGATTTACAATTGAAATCGGACAGGGACGAAGATTAATCTCGACGGATTCGTATTACATTTATCTAACCTTGTCTCGGAAAATTCTATTATACTTTATTTAAATGTGACGCATTCGTGACGCACTGTAGTTGTCTCGTATTTTTACTGAGCTGAATTTTCGGTTCAGTTGTCTTGGTAATCAAGGATTGCAGAATACGATAACTTTTAATTTTCTTTACGCATTTTGAGGTTGTAGGTATAATTTGGTGACGCACACGTGACGCACGGTACAGTTAATTGTGGCTTACACAGTATCTCGTATTTTACTATATGTCATTCAAGCATGCATTTTAAGAATGCATTGTTATATTTTATTTAAGGGTATATTTAATTTAATAACCTGCTATGTAGCCTTTTGAAAAAAGTTCATTATCATAAACTAGAGGAGCAATGACGGAGAAGCAAAAGCATTAGTTTCAGGGAGAATTTATTTCCTCATCCCGGACTTTTAACAAATTCCCCCGAAATTTCGACTGTAGTCCAAAACCGAGACACGGAAGCAGCGTTCATTATCATCCATCAGTGGTTTTCAACGGGAATCCTTTCTATGAACATGACGCATTCGAGTCGGGGGAAAAGACCATTAAAATGAAAAGCAACTACTTTATTAATCGTCGAGTGACAAAATAGTATAACGTAGATAGAATAAAACGTATATAATCGTACATAAAATAGTGTAATAATATTGTGATTTAAGATCTGTAGAAGTTCAAGGTTGCAATGTAAAGCAGGTCCGAACGCATTTTACTTTAGAAATTATAAAGTTTTAATTTAAAGAGTTATTCGTAAAATTGTACTTCTGCGATCCCTCCGTTATTTTATAAAATGAAGCTTAAAAATTATTAACAGAAATTTTAATCCACAATCGGTTTAACTTTTGGTTTTTAGGGATGGAATTGATTTTACAATTGGGGAGATACGTAAACAGTTATAAACGCGAGATTAATCATTCCGGCTAAAGGGTTGAGCTTGCATTGCCGTTGTCAATAAGCTGAAACGCAGGCTGATAAACCGGGCAGCTTTGGACGTTGCAGCGGATTTAATAATGAGCACAAAGGCCGCATGCAGCATCGCCATATTGATTTCGTCGTGGACCAGTCGGATTTTAAGCAAGGTCGCTCTACTACGCCCACACATGTGGAACGCTGAATATTAATGTTTGAAATTGCACGGGAAATTGCGTTATCACGAACCCCAAGTTCCGGCTGACTGATTCTGACGCGGTTTCCTCGCAGTTTTCCGCTTCGCGGCCGTCGACAGATCGAAGATTGCGACAGAAACGATCGACCACTCGAATCCTCCACTTTCGAACACTTCGATACCGTTTTGTGGTTTTCATCGATTGTTTGAGTGCCTGTTTCGGATTGTTTCATCGGCTCGCTGGGTTTTAGTGGTTTCGATCAGGCAAACGTTGATCTTACCCTTTCTACAATGCTTCTCAACCTCTTTTGCTAATTATATTTCTCATAATTCACCGGGCATTTTTGATTCAAGAAAATTCAATCTTGATTTTCAACAAGTTTTTGCACACATATTATTTGTTAATTCTTTGTGGTTTGGTTAAACTCCTCTATTTTTAAGTATAATTTTAAGATTTTCAATAAATTAATTCTACTTTGATTTTCTATGTTTGTGTTTGTATCAGAGTGACTGGTTTTTATATTTATTTAAATGCAAACACATTATTTATTAATTCTTTGTGGCCTGGTTGGACTCCTCTATTTTTAAGTATAATTTTAAGATTTTCAATAAATTAATTCTACTTTGATTTTCTATGTTTGTGTTTGTATCAGAGTATCTGGTTTTTATATTTATTTAAATGCAGACACATTATTTATTAATTGTTTGTGGCCTAGTTAAACTCTTCTATTTTTAAGTATAATTTTAAGTTTTTCAATTTATTAATTCTACTTTAATTTTCACTTTGAATAGTTAAAATACAACAGTGTTGAGGATCAGTTTGTTCTTGTAACACAAACATTATATTATCTGATGAAGTACACGCACCAACTAATTTTAAACAGACTTAATTTATAACTAACTTGTTTATCTCTGACTTTGTACAGATACGTAACTTTCAAACAAAAATGTTCTTCTTCAATTTTATACAAATTTTTAATTTTTTAAAAGACATGTTTTCTATGAGTTCATGTAGATATTACCAAAGTATCTGTTATTTTTTTTTAGTTTCAACAAAGGTATTTCTTATTTTACCTAGATACAAGTGAAGTATCTATTATTTCATCTAAATGCAACGAAAGTATCTGTTATTTTTTTTAGTTTCAACAAAAGTATTTATTATTTTATCTACATATAACCGAAGTATCTATTATTTCATCTAAATGCAACCAAAGTATCTACCATTTTATCCAGATACAAAAAAATGATCCAGTATCTTATTTCATCTAGCACATATTTTTTGATCACTCCAACGATTAGCATAATTTTTGCCAGAGTCCAATATCGATAACCCTTTCGAGTAGAACGAGAAGTGTCCACTGGTCGAGGCTGCTCATGGAAACGAGCCGGTGTATCTGACATTTTACCAGAAAAATTGAAAGCTGTTAGATTTATCAGTTCACGCCCTAATAATCCGAGCTATCAATAATCCGCGTTTTATCCCTGCCTCGCGTGACGCTTGTCGTTCATGTTTTTCAGAGATAGCCGTGTATCCTTTATCCAATCAATTTAATTAAATGTAGCTGAGATTTTATTTACTTCTATTCGATGCTTGTTCTCGCTACATCTATTGCCTCGAAATTTTATTAAATGCTTGTTTGATTATTATCCAAAAAAAGATTAAAAGAATGTTTACTTGTGCGTGTTGAAAATTGTAATTCAAACTTTTGTGTGAAGATATGTGCACAAGTATGTAGACATAGTTTAATAATTACATACTATTACATAGTGACATACTATTTAATTTTCATGTAGGTTTTATTTGCAATTTTACGTAATAAAAATATTATTGTATCTACATACATAAAATGTTACAAACTAACAAATATTTAATTTTAACAAAAATGAATCGTTCTTCCAAATTCCTAAAAACCTGCTTTTACCTTCAAAACTAAATCTCAGCTAAAACCTAAGATAGACTCCACCTTAGCTCGCGTCCACGTAAATTAATGAACGCCCTCGTCAATGTCTCAGAACGTTAAAAACCGTCACACAGATCGTTATATTTCTTGTTAAACTTGTCGAAAGTATCGTTTCTCCGTAGTGTGTGCACGCGATGGAAAATGTTTATCGCGAAGTGGTTTTCTCAAACAATGGAGCTCGCTTAACAGAAAAAAGTCGTACGTAAAAGTGAACGGAACCGTAGAACGATCCACGTTCTCCCTCGGCTGCTTTTGATACGGCTCGTGTATTGTTTAAATTATTCGCCAAGTTGCAGGAGGTGAATGCGAAACTACCCCTTAACGAACACGGTTGATAGCACATTTTTAATTACCGCATGCTCGGGAAAGGGCACGTAGAAAATGTTTGTTCGATTCTCGCTGAAAGGCAAAAAATTTTGCAACCTGGAGAAATTTACCCTGTTCATAATTTTCTCTGCTAAATAGATATTTCTAATGAATCGTATTCAGCTCCTGAAATTTAATATCGAGTTTAAATTTAATATCGAAATTTAATGCTGTTCGAATTTTTACTGACAGTGTAAATAATTTGACTAACAATGTAAATAACGAAATTTCTCTTGGTGCATTTGTTGATCTTTTTTTTTTAACAGATTCTATTTTGTGATGTTTAGTGTGAGATTTACGGAACAGGTCAGAATGGCGGTTCTTAGGTTTCTTATCTTCAAGTGTAACAATTGTTAAAAAGCTTTTATTAAAATATATATTCACCCTCGTTAAAATAAAGAATCATATAGGGTAGTTTACGTATCCATTTGTTTTTATGTTTTAGTTCCAATTTCAATTTTAAGCAACCAGGGTTAAATACAATTTGAACGTAAAATTTTATTGGGAAAATAGCGCGATTATGAAATTGTTCGATATTTCACCGTAATTTCCCTTCGACGGTTAATGTTTAATAAGATTAAACGCGTATTTAAAGGGAAACTGGAACACGAGTTGACTGAGAAAGTTTCCGCGTCGCCAACTGTTCAAGGGATTATCCCCATAGAATCGACCAGAGGAGAACTTGTCGACGTAAGCCATAAAATATTCTGACGATTTTCAAGGGAAACAACGCCTTTACGCGTTACCCTCAACTTGCGAATAATTTAAACCCTCGCTCGCTCCGTGTGAAACTCTCGCAATTCAGAGAACGTATGTACCATTAAACAACGTTTGTCTGAATTACCATTTAAGCATGACGAACGCCAACGTAAATAACGTTGATTAGAGACGAAAATGGAAAATAATACTGCGACTCAAATATATCTTAATTGCTGTATTATTCAGATTATATTTTTAATATTTGTAAATTTTTATTTTATTTGAAATTTTGGGTACCATTTTACATTTAATTATTTTACACAAGCGCTACAATTTTTTTACATTAAAATTTTGAGCAAGAACTACAATTTTCTTATATTAATATTTTGATCAGCTACTGCAATTTTTTGCATTAAAGTTTTGAGCAAGTGCTACAATTTTCTTATATTACAATTTTGATCAGGTACTGCAATTTTTTGCATTAAAATTTTGAGCAAGTTCTACAATTTTTTGCATTAAAATTTTGAGCAAGTTCTACAATTTTCTTATATTAAAATTTTGAGCAAGTACTGCAATTTTCTTATATTAAAATTTTGAGCAAGTACTACAATTTTCTTATATTAAAATTTTGAGCACGTTCTACAATTTTCTTATATTAAAATTTTGATCAGATACTGTAATTTTTTTGCATTAAAATTTTGAGCAACTGCTACAATTTTTTCATATTAAAATTTTGAGCAAGTACTGCAATTTTCTTAAATAAAAATTTTCAGCAAGTACTATAATTTTCTTACATTAAAATTTTCATTAGGTACTGCAATTTCTTGCATTAAAATTTTGAGCAAGTACTACAATTTTCTCAAATTAAAATTTGAATCGAGCAGTACAATTTTCAGGTACTAAAATTTCGAACCAGTATTAGAATTTTTAAAATGTCATGTTTTAACCCCTTGGCTTATGACGCACACTCGTGACGCACACCACAGTTCAAGCACAATAAAAATACATCATATTTGAACAATTAAAGATTGCAAAATTCAAAACGCATTTAACATTTCAAGTTTCGTTATTTATTTATGACGCACATTCGTGACGCACACCACAGTTCAAGCACAATAAAAATACATCATATTTGAACAATTGAAGATTGCAAAATTCGAAACACATTTAACATTTCAAGTTTCGTTATTTATTTATGACGCACATTTATGAAACACATTTAACATTTCAAGTTTCGTTATTTATTTTAGTATTGCGACAGTTCAGATCTTAAGACCATGATACCCAGTAAAATATTCTATCGAGATAATGACGAAGCTTCTCCGTATTGTTTCTGAAATCACCTTAGCTCTGTCGCTCGATCAGTGAAAAGACGAAAGGCAAATTGAATTTCGCCCATAGAGGAAACGACGTTTGAGTACACTGCTGTTCCAGCTCCTGAAACGGAAGGAAATGGACAAAGTGTAATAATGCGAGTGTATCAGTCTATACAAATAGAATCGAGAATTGTTTTTTATACCTTGCGACCCTGACCTTCAGTTCCACCAATTTTCCTCGAAAAACGGTGATGAAAATTTCGAGGGGGAAAAATTCTCATAATTTAGATTCTTCGATGATTTCCCCAGCGAGTGTTTTCACCGTGTATCTTGCTTCCGAATCGATCGATTTCGATCGAGGGTGTTTTGAAACTTGCGTCGGTGCGTGCTCGGTTATATCACTTCGGAACGTGTTCCGCAAATCGTATAAATGAAGTTGAATTCTGGCGATAAATTTGACCGAGCATGGATTGAATTCGAGTTGCGTGCAAATGAAATTGTGGCGCGATTGAATTCTGTGCCAATTTCACAATGCTATACGTCACTTTTTATCAAACATTGTGCGAGCAAGAGAGATGTTCTTTTAACCAAATTACCGATAGAGCTCGTTATCGATTTCGGCTCTATGTTCGCACAAAACATTTTTATTGTATAGATCTGACTTCTCTCTATTAAAAAACTTTTCCAATTACGGTATTTGATATTTTTCTATTTGGGGATATTTTTGAAATCTTTTGTTTGCTCTTGATTTCTAACTTGTTAGCGCAATTTGCTGTCTTTGGTAGCTTCAAACTTAATTTGCTATTTTTGGTAACTTCTCAATTTGGTAAACTCTCAATTTTTGCACTTTGGTGATTCTTTACTTCTCAATTTATTAACTTCAGTAATTTCTTATATCACGATATTGTGACTTTTGTACAACCCAAAATTTCACCAGCAAAATTTCCTTCGATTCCACTATTAATATAATAATAGTAGTGTAACAATATTTAATCTGCCTCCCTCTATCATTCTATCAAACTTGAAGACTCTCTTCACTCCCTCACTCTTTCACTCCCTCAACCTTTCACTCCCTCACTATTTCACTCTCTCACTCTTTCACTCTCGTACTAAATATCATTTCATAAGTAATACAATCTCAAAAATATTACCGTGTCAGAATTAAACCTTCCCCCGAATTTGGAAATCTTTTTCGGAGACGAGGCTCGATCTACCATTGTCGTTACATCTCTCTGTTGGCCTGACCCTATACAATCTTCCCTCTACCACGTCCTTGCCATTGTTTCTTCTTACTCGTTCCTCTCTTTCCTCGGTTCATCTCGAGGCGAGAACTTTAACAATCCCCTAGGATCCATGCAATCAACGAAAATTGTAACCCGGACCGTGACTCGGAATGTTAGCCGTCCTTGTAACGCGGTTCTTGTTCCTACAGACGCGTTATTTCGATATTTCCTTTTTTTGGTTTCCGCGTCATCGTTATTCTTCGTCTCGACAGTGTTTCTGAATTTTTCTCATTTTTTTATCTGATTTACAACTGACTTATTTTATCTGACCGATATTTTTTATATGAAACAGTATTTGTTGTCATCAAGCCATTTGTACACTTCTTGTGTTACTGAGTCAGTTGGTGTTCTCTATAATTGACAGTCAGCCATTTTGTGTTAGGGATATTGATAAAACGTTTATATAAGCATTTTGAGAATACTTCAAGCTTTAATTTGACACTGGACATGCAGTATTTTATCATACTTTTATGTCATGATTTTATGTTAGACTTGTCATGCTTCTAAATAAGGCATTGTTCTCTATAATTGACAGTCAGCCATTTTGTATTGTGAATATTGATAAAACGTTTATACAGTCATTTTAAGAATACCTCAAGCTATAAATTGACATTGGACATGCAGTATTTTATCATACTTTTATGTCATGATTTTATGTTAGAGTTATCATGTTTCTAAATAAGGCGTTGTTCTCTATAATTGACAGTCAGCCATTTTGTATTGTGAATATTGATAAAACGTTTATACAGTCATTTTAAGAATACCTCAAGCTATAAATTGACACTGGACATGCAGTATTTTATTATACTTTTATGTCATGATTTCATGTTAGACTTGTCATGTTTCTAAATAAGTCACTGTTTACTATAATTGACAGTCAGCCATTTTGTGTTAAGAGTATTGATAAAACGTTTATACAGTCATTTTAAGAATACAAGCTATAAATTGACACTAGACATGCAATATTTTATCATACTTTCATGTCATGATTCTATATGATACACTTTGTGTCTCTAAGTAAGGCATTGTTCTCTATAATTGATAGTCAGCCATTTTGTATCGGGTAAATCTTTTAACCGTCCATTTCAAAAACACTATAAGCTTTAAATTGACACACGACAGTATCTCGTAATACTTTCACACGATGAAATCGCGTTAAGCCCCGTACCGGTATTTGAAAATCAATATCGCTAAATCTTCCAAGTTATCCGCTACACATCTCTGCAGTTCGTATGAATCGTTAACCACGTTTCTCGTTAATCAAGCCCCAATATTCCGTGGATATATCGCACAATCGTGTATAATCCCTCTAAATGCCGTTGCTCGTCGATTTCGCACGAACTTCTCGTCAGTGATTCCCGGAGATTCGAGTTAAATAACGTTTTCGACTGGTTTGATGATGGCCGAGCTAGAAGGGACGCGTGTCGATTGCAGCGGTAGACCGACGTGTATCGGTGAAAGGATTGATGTCAAGGTTAATTGTTAATCGTTGATCGGTTTGAATTCCATTTGGGTCGGATATTTAGGAGTACGTAGGGGTACGATGTGCCAGAGAATTCCCTCGACTTCCGCTTATAACCCAGTTCAATTTATGTTCGGCCGCGGTAACAATGATTAACCCACTTGGCGTATTTTAATGTATGGAAATTTTGGTCTAATCTCGTTTCGGCCGCCACGTGTATCTTTTACAAAAATCTGATTACTTCTGTGCGTCGATGAGGATTTGTGTTAATTTATCGACACCGGAGATTTGGATCTGGTTGCTTTAGGGGAGACTTGATGCGTTTGATCAGATTGGGGTAGCTGAGAATTTGGGAAAATTAAGAATTGGGAGAAATAAGGGTTTGGGGAGTTGAAGCGTGGGGAGGTTGAGAGTTTGGGGATTTGGGAGCTGATAATTTGGGAATTGGGGAAAATTTGTAACTTGGGATTTGAGAAGGTGGAAATTGGGAATTTGGGGTTTTGAGAAGGTGGAAATTAGGAATTTGGGGGTTTGAGAAGGTGGAAATCAGGAATTTGGGGATTTTGGAAGGTGGAAATTAGGAATTTGGGGATTTGAGAAGGTGGAAATTAGGAATTTGGGAATTTGAGAAGGCGGAAATTAGGAACTTGGGGATTTTGGAAATTGGAAATTAGGAATTTGGGGATTTTGGAAGGTGGAAATTAGGAATTTGGGGATTTGAGAAAGTGGAAATTAGGAATTTGGGGATTTGAGAAGGTGGAAATTAGGAATTTGGGAATTTGAAAAGGTGGAGATTTGAGGAACTGATTAGTTAGTAATTTGGGGATTTGAGGAGTTCACAATTTGAGAATTGGAGAAAATTTGTAACTTGAGATTTGAGAATTTCAAAAATTTGACAAGTTCAAAATTTGAGAATTTGGTGACAAGACTTCATCTCCAACAATAACATAAATCTCCAGAATCCCCCAAAAATTTCACCAAACTAAATACACTCGAATCTCAAATTCCCTGAAATTCTTCCCCGAACAATTCAGCCATCTCCCAATTTTCCCAGTTCCCCACATTCGCACTGTCCACCGGTAATTCCGTAGAACTTAATTCCTGCGGTTGCCGACTTCTCTATCTCCATTTAGTGTCTTTCCGTCCCTTTCCACCCGTGTGAATCTTTCTCGTATCTGCATAGCGCATCATCGAGCGGTAGTCAAACAAGCTGCACAGTTCCGCAGCGTCGTAATTCAGTCAGGCCTAACGACGTGTTCGTTGTTCCATTCTCACCGACCAAAGAGCGGGCAACATGCCCTGAGCGTTCATTCGTGCGAACATGTGAGCCATCGTGAACGGTTGCAGGTATTAACTAGTTGTTCGGTCTTTCCTTTGGGACTTGCATTTCATACGAAATGCTACCATAAATTCATTCGGGTTGTTGCTAAGAGATAACTGGTTTAATCATGTATGGGATATAATTTAATGGTGAAGATATTTAATGGAGAGGATATTGTAATTTGAAGGTGAAGATATTTAATGAAGAAGATATTGTAATTTAGAGGTGAATGATGCTGTAGCATTTTAATGGAGAATGTAGGTAATGTTTAGATTTATGTTGCTTAAGGTATGAATGTTACTTAAAGTCATTATGAATGATGCTTAAATTATTGACAGAGATTATTGACAGAGATTTAATGAAACAGATATAACAATTTAGAGGTGAATGAAACTGTAGCATTTTAATGGAGAATATAGATAATGTTTAGATTTATGTTGCTTGAGGTATGAATGTTACTTAAAGTCATTATGAATGATGCTTAAATTATTGATAAAGATTATTGACAGACATTTAATGGAATACCTATAACAATTTAGAGGTGAATGAAACTGTAACATTTTAATGGAGAATGTAGGTAATGTTTAGATTTATGTTGCTTAACGTATGAATGTTACTTAAAGTCAATATGAATGGTTCTTAAATTATTGACAGAGATTATTGACACACATTTAATTGAATACATATAACAATTTAGAGGTGAATGAAACTGTAGCATTTTGGTGGAGAATGTAGATATTCTTCAGATTCATGTTGCTTAAAATATAAATGTCGTTTAAAGTCGATATGAGTGTTGCTTTTAATTGACAGAGATGCTCGCGACTGAAAATTGTTAAATAGTATTCGTTTGGTGTGTGAGAAATAATATTGATTTTGTTTGTTGCATTTATTTTGTAGAATCAGAATATATTGAACCTCGATATATTGTATATATTATTTCAGTATGAGATATTATTTATGACAAAAGCTTGAAGAGTACCTGAGATGTTGCAACGTGGCAATAGGTCAGACATATGTGTTGAATTGTGACGTATGTGAGACACGTTATACAATTGAATATCATTTACTATTAATGTCAGTATACTGATAATTCGATCAAAATTGTAACAATATTTTTAACGAGTGTTTTATTCAATTTAACATGACCAGTAATTCTACATTTCCTAAATGACCAAAGTTCTACCGGTTGGTACTTTTGAGGTCTGAAAACTAGTAACATTAAAAAGACACAATAGTTTGAATGAAATGATAAATTAAGTCCCCAGAGCAACAGTCGCAGAAGTTATCGAGTAAAGAAAAAAGAGATACAGAAAATAAAGAAATGCGAGAAAACAGGTCAGGATATAAGAGGAAAGAGATTAATGAAGTAAAAATAATAAAAAAGGGAGACGTTGCAAGGAGCAAAGTAGAACTATGGTGTAGGGTGGAAATGAAAAATGATTAAAGGGAAAACTCAGACGGTGAAAGAATGGCGAAGAAATAAAGAACTAAACGGTGAAGAGAGGTAAAAAAGGTGCAGAAAGGTAGCTGCAAAGCAGAAGATGCGAAGTTGGAAGAGGGAGAGGGAAGCTCTCTGCGAGCGAGAAGCTGACCTGTTAAATGAAGGCAAACGTGAAAGTTAAGCTAAAGGAGGCAACAATCAGAATAAAATAAAGTAGAACGGAAATGTAGATTACTGATAATCAAGCTCTGGAAAAATATTTGCAAATACTGTACATAAATAAATAATATTCAGGGTTATTACATTTAACGTAGACGAGAGATATTCAGATGAATCAATTTCTTATCAGAACTTATAGTCAGAATGTTACAATAAATATTTTAGTACTGTCATTTCTTGTACAACTGTTCCTAGATAAATACAGTAGATTCTCTTTATATGGCCACCTCAACTGAAAAACGAATATACAGATTTCTAAAATTTAAACTTTTAATTTTCTCGAACATAATCTTCATGAGGATACATCATCACATGTGACAAAAAATCCACATATATTACTGTCTAATTTTACATTAAAACATGATACCTTCTCAACTTATTCCCTGGTCCAAAATAAGTCACAATAATTAAAGAAAATAGTATGCAAAATAATAATTCAGATATGCAAAAGTAACCTAACCACGACAATCCCTGTCAACAAATCACAAAATGAAAAATCGAACCACTTCAAAAAGATTATATTCCAACACCTCAATAAACATCCTCCCTAATGAATGCTAAGAACCTTAAATAAATTTCCCAATTGCAATAAAACAAAAGTACCCATCAAAAACGTTTTATACCTTCTTGTTTCTCCGGCGTCCATTAAAACCGCTGAAAGAAGCCGAGGTCCCGAATTTCAAACGCTTTTCGCGTGCCTTTCATTATCCACCCCTGGAAAAGGGGTGTATAACAAGCATACGTGCTTGCATGGATTCCAGGTTACCTCCATAGGTTCGTGTAATGTACACTTTCGGCCAACTTTCGACATACTGTCCACCAGCTACTGAAATTCCTTCGATTATCGTGACGCTGCAGAATGCAGCTGCACTCACACCACCTTCATACCACCTTTTGACGCGGGTTTGCGTCCATTGAGCCTGCTGCATGTTCTGACCTTCTTTCTTTTGGTTTAAGCTTTAGACGTGTGATTTGTAGGGGGATGATTATTATGTGGATGTAGGATGTGAGGTAAATCGGATTCGGGGAGTGGGAGTTGTGAGATATGGAAGTTTGGGGAGTTGGGGAGTTAGAGAGTTGGGGAGTTGGGAAGTTCGAGATTGGGAAATTTGAGAATTTGAAAACTTAGAAATTTATAAATGTGGGAATTGGGGAATGTGGGAATTGGGGAATGTGGGAATTGGGGAATGTGGGAATTGGGAAATGTAGAAATTGGGGAATGTGGAAATTGGGGAATGTGGAAATTGGGAAATGTAGAAATTGGGGAATGTGGAAATTGGGAAATGTAGAAATTGGGGAATGTGGGAATTGGGAAATGTGGAAATTGAGGAATGTAGAAATTGGGGAATGTGGAAATTAGGAAATGTAGAAATTGGAGAATGTGGAAATTGGGAAATGTGGGAATTGGGGAATGTGGATATTGGGAAATGTGGAAATTGAGGAATGTGGAAATTGGGAAATGTAGGAATTGGGGAATGTGGAAATTGGGAAATGTGGGTACTGGGGAATGTGGAAATTGGGAAATGTAGGAATTGGGGAACGTGGAAATTGGGAAATGTAGAAATTGGGGAATGTGGAAATTGGGAAATGTAGAAATTGGGGAATGTGGGAATTGGGAAATGTGGAAATTGGGGAATGTAGAAATTGGGGAATGTGGAAATTAGGAAATGTAGAAATTGGAGAATGTGGAAATTGGGAAATGTGGGAATTGGGGAATGTGGATATTGGGAAATGTGGAAATTGAGGAATGTGGAAATTGGGAAATGTAGGAATTGGGGAATGTGGAAATTGGGAAATGTGGGTACTGGGGAATGTGGAAATTGGGAAATGTAGGAATTGGGGAACGTGGAAATTGGGAAATGTGGAAATTGGGGAATGTAGAAATTACGAAGTGTTGGAATTCGGAAATGTGGAAATTTAGAAATTTGGAAATTAAAAAACTTGGAAATTTGAGACCTTATTCACAGCTTTTCCTCTGCAACTTAAAATTGCAATACACCTCGAATAATCATATCTTCAATAAACGTCGAGCGAACGAAGCAAGAAGAATTTCCTAAATAATTTTGTTATCTCACTTTGAAAGTTTCAGGATGCTTTTAAATTTGTCGGTGCTACCGAAGCTTGCTACGAGTAAATATAGTGAATGAAATACATTCAGGCGACGAGATTCTGTTGTATAGTCGGAGATACTGCATCCCAGCACGCTCTGCAGAGGTGTGTTAATCGAAACCACTTTGTCACCGGGGAGAACCTGGTTATACCGGGTGATCCACTGAACACTAACCTAATTTTATGCTTTCGATGCTTCTTGTACTAAATAATCTTTTACTGAACTAGTTCAAACGTTAATTCCAAAAGAGACTCGTCTCAATTATCTTTATTTACTTATTTAATTTTTAATAAGCAGTAAGAGTTTATCTAATAAATTTATAGCAACTATAGTAAGAAGTTATTTAATGAATTTTTAATAAATAACAAGAAATTGTCCATTTAATTTCAACAAAATATTTAAAAACACTTTACAATTGTAACTATATAACATTTACTTAATAACAATTAATTTTAACTGTCTATCTAATTTTCAGAGAGAGCACTAAGACGTTATCTAATGAATTTCGAATAAGCACTAAAAACTTATCAAATTAATTTTCAGTAAGTATCAAGAAGTTATCTAATTAGTTCCCAGCGTCATAACAAGTTATCCAATTAATCTTTAACAAGTACTAAACCGATACCCAGTCAATTTTCTAATAAGTGTCTATAACGAAGCATATTTCGATCAGTCTATAGATCCATACATCTATTTAAATCAGTGTGTAAAGTACACGACATTCGCCCGTAAGGAATACTAATTTTCCAGGAAGCATCCTGTGCATGCAGGAACCTCACACACTTGGCGCGTGCACGCCTCTGAAATAGATAGTGCTTAACAGAACACGTCGACGACCCCGATCCCGTGGGAACGCGTGAAAGGAATCGCATATTTTCGCTCGGAAACGACGAGATAACGAAATTGAGCTCGATGGTGCAATTTTGCAAGGATATGCTTGCCTAGGTGACACTATCACACTACTAGTTACACAAGGTGCTTCTATAACACCTGATATTATCGTCTTGATTCATGTTATTATCTGTACAGGTATAAATTGACCGGTTAACTGGTTTCTGGACGGTCGCGTCATTCACAAGTAGTTTCAATTTTAGTTCGCTTTTTTAATTGTTCTATAACGTGTTGAATATCCACGCGTTGGATTACTACGCGTTGGATATCCACATGCTGGATTACTACGCGTTGGTTAACTACGCGTTGGATTATTACGCGTTGGATATCCACATGCTGGATTACTACGCGTTGGTTAACTACGCGTTAGATTACCACACGTTAGATTCCTTCTCTTACAATTACCACGCGTTGCATTACTACGCGTTGGACTACTACGCGTTAAATATCCACGCACTGGATTACTACGCGTTGGATATCCCCACGCTGGATTACTACGCGTTGGTTAACTACGCGTTAGATTACCACGCGTTAGATTCCCACGCTTAGAATTACCACGCGTTGGACTACTACGCGTTGAATATCCACGCGCTGGATTACTACGCTTTGGGTATCCACACGCTGGATTACTACGCGTTGGTTAACTACGCGTTAGACTACCACGCGTTACATTCCCACGCTTAGAATTACCACGCGTTGGACTACTACGCGTTGAATATTCACGCGTTGGATGTCCACACGCTGGATTACTACGCGTTAGTTAACCACGCGTTGGATGTCCACACGCTGGATTACTACGCGTTAGTTAACCACGCGTTAGATTACCACGCGTGAGATTCCTACGCATAGAATTACCACGCGTTGGACTACTACGCGCTGAATATCCACGCGTTGGATTACTACGCGTTGGATATCCACACGCTGGATTACTACGCGTAGGATTACCACACGCTGCATTACTACGCGTCGAATTACCCCGCATTGCATTACTACGCATTGGATTACCACGCGTTGAATAACTACGCGTCCGAAGCTGTCGCTTTCGGATCTGCGCACGCGTAGTCCTCGCACTCCGATTGGCCCGCGTTTTTCCTTAACCCCTTGCACTATGACTTATTTGTCAGCCAGAATTGACTAATTTCAGCTACAATATTAAATTAGACAAAAAAATTTGAAATGTTATATGTTATAACGTAATAATTTATATGTTATAACGTAATCGTTGACTATGCAAATTATAATTGGACTTGAACTTCAAGCGTATTAAAAATTCGAGTAAAATTGATCACGGCCGAAGTACGAGTGAGACTCGTCAAAATAGTGCAAAGGGTTAATAATTCAAAAACGAAGATTCAAAACCCATTTTTGCAAAGGGAAATCTTATTCAGAATCCCGTCAGCTACCCCCCATTTCAGAGATCTAGTTGTGAGACACCCTCTAGACACGCGTTTTACCAAACGAGTACATACGTTCGAGATACTCGGAAGTAATTCGCATTACACGTCTGAGATTGTCCCGTGAGAATGATGCTTGTTCGGTCTGCGAGTCGTGGAACAAGAGGGGAAAAAAGGAATTTTTTTTTCTCGAGAAACTTTTCATTATTACAGGGTCAAAAGGCTCCTCTTTCGCCGAGTTCTATAGTCGCCGAGCTCGATTTTAATTTCACGTCGCGAGTTCTGTTGGAAAAGGGGACGAAGGTCGAGGGAAGTTCGAGGGCGACGAGGGTTTTTTGAAAGTTGAAGGAAAACGCGCTCTCCGAACACTTAGGAATTTCTCATTTAGCGAGAACCGGGAGACCTCTTTTTTTTTGGCCGTCAACGAGAGAAAATTGACTTTCGCCGAGCTTATTCGCATTTTGGTTCCTCTCCCGTTGTTGCCCTCCTCTTGGCTTTTGTCGGTGAACATCGTTCGTCAAACGCAATTTTTACTTACAATTTTTTCGATCAATATTTTTCTGGCTAAATATTTTATATTTACAGGATATCTTCTATAAAATTTTAATATCTTGTATGTTTAATTTTACGTGTATATGTTATGAATATGAAGTTTGAAGACATCAAGACGAAAAATATAAAGATTTAATGAAAATTCACCTATTTACAAAAACTTGTTTTTGTCACTTTATTGCTTTCACTTGGAATCATAAACATTTTTCTGTTGATTCTCTATAATTTTATTTATGTACACACTTCAACCACATCTTATATTAATTACTGGACTATCATTAATTAATATATTAATAAATAGAAATACATTTGAAAAGAACGATGCAGCGAATGCAGATGTCGAAGGATCAAGGAATAAAATACAAATCAAGAAGATTGAATACCGGTGGTTTTCTAATAACAGCAACATTCTTTCGTGTTAAGAGATGATTGAAGGAAGCAGGATGTCGAAGCCGGATGTTTAATTTCCTGACCGGGCAAAAATCTTCCTTTCCGCTTGGATGCGGAAGAGCTGACTATTTGAAAGGATTGAATGTTAACCCGAGACGAATTCAAGGAAATGCGAAGATCCATCGATGCGAACGTTTCATGGAAATTGAATTAATCGAAACTTTGATTGCTCTATTAAGTCTATGAATTCTTTCAAACTCCGAATTATTTCAACCTTTGCATCTTTCGTTCACTGTACTCGTATTTAAAATCTTCAAATTTTTTATTTTTAACGTTCAAGTTTTTGGTGTTCAAACTTTTGATAGTTTCAAATTTTTAATCTACACTTTTAATGTTCTCAAGTTTTTGATCTGTAATTTTAATGTTCTCAAGTTTTTAATCTGTAGTTTTAATAGTCTCAAGTTTTTAATCTATAAACTTTTAATATTTCTATGTTTTTATTACCAGACTTAATATTCTCAAACTTCTAATCACCAAATTCTATTTCATGAAATTTCTAATTTACAAATTCTGTGGCTGTAATTTACGAGCACTCTTGCTGATTATCGCAATTATTTCAATAATTAATAAGTTCATTAAATCGATGAACGATTGAATCGTTCAATAAATTAATAAACGATGAATGAATTAATAACTAAGTAAGCAAATGAACAAGTTAATAATGAGCAAATGAATTAATGTGCGATTAAAATAATGAATAAAACATCGTATCGCTTCGTTAAAAATTATAATCTCGATAAAAATTAACCTCTAAAATAGCCTGAAAGCTAGGAAGAACGGGTAAATTATAAATTACCGCAGGGAGAACTAAAAGGGTAAAATATTTTCTTGGAAACATTAAAAGCTCGCCTAACGATGGCAAGGGATCGGCAAACATTTAACGGGAAACCGATTCGTCTGGTTTCCCTCGGCACCGTAAACACGACATCGTGGAGTCTGTCTGATCGAAGTAAATTAATTGGTCGATTTCCGGTGTAGATGCTTTGGCGTGGCTGGTGCGGCGTCAGGGTCGCTTAAGGGTTCGCGGTTAAGCGAGCATGTTTAACGAACGTTGGCGAATGCAATTTGCATTCGTTGAGGAAAATAAAACGGAGCCGATACGCCAGCCGCTCGTTAACGCGTTTCAATGCACCCCGGGCGAAATAATCTGAAAAGAAACAATTAGAATGCACGCGGCCTCGGCTCGTTGCTTCTCTATTCGAGAACTCGAATGTGCTGACCATAGAATGGGTTGTCGTGGTTCGTTTCGCCATTGAAGGTGGTTTTCGTCTCTGCGAGGGGGGGAAAAAATTCATGCAAGAAAGAAGAAAAAGAGCCGTCGAGCTTTGAAACTTAAACGTGGCTCGTTTATTGCGCGAACGAGCACCCTCCGCGACACCCTTTAATTTATTTCTCTCTATTGAAAAGCGAAGTGTGTTCGGGTGTTAAAGCGTCTCGATTCGAGAGCTGAATTTTTTACCGGCATTAACGTTAAAATGTTTGACGCTAGTGTTTTTGATTAAAGACCGCCTGCCGCTGCAAACGAGCGGAGCGGAATAAAAGGGAGTGTCAACCTCTCCGGTAATTTTAGAGGGGAAATAAATTTCGAGAGAGGAACACCTTCCGGTCAAGGTTACCCCGTGTCGATTGCATAACGCTACTGATTAACAGCAATCGAGATTGGTTGCTTTGAACCTTTGATGGAACGGCTATTTAATTACATCGCCGAGCTAATAATTTTGATTAGTTCGATTTAATTGATGTATCGATTGCCCTCACTGTCAACGATGACTTTCGTAATGACTCCTGCTGCTACGTTCCTTTATTCTACTGCAAATTTATGTAACCGTGCTGCAATTATATCTCGTCCACCTCTATTCTCGAATTTTCATTCTGAACTTCATTTTATCAGCCTAGAAATTGTCTTAAAAAAACATTAAAACTTGAAGAATTTATATACTTCACTACTTCAAAATGTTAGAGTTTAAACATTTAAAAATATGTAAGTCTGCTAAACTACAAATGTAAACTTTAAATGAATTAAAAATGTATAAATGTCAAAAATTTATCAATTTTCTAATTTGCTTACACGTTCCCATCCACCAAAAGTCACCCTCCCAAACATCAGCCAAAAATAACATGGAAATCTTTCCCCGTGCCATAACTTCTCCCTCGCTCGATTCCCCTTAATCCAAGAATATTCCATCGAACAATACAGCCTCTAGGAAAACGACTAAAGGACACTCAAAAGTTTCGCCACAACGCTCTTGAAGCTCTCTACTCCTTAAATACGCAGCTTGGCTCGGTTGAAAGGGTAGCGGCCCACTCGAAAGGTCAGACACGTTTTCGTGGAGGAACAAGGGTGGCAAGAAGTCGAACAACGTTCCGTGGTAGTCGGCAAAAGGATTATTTTATCTCGACGAGAAGTCTCCCGACGCGATTTCATGGAACGTGGGACTGCAAAGGATGGCGATGTACCGAGGGGTTGCTAAAGAAGACGGCAAAGGGAGATTCTCTGTGCCGTCAGTGGCAACCCCGACGCATGTCAGGCTTTTTCGTTTCAGAGATATTACGTAGCTTCCAAAAAGCTGCCTCGCTTTTTACCCCTCGAGACGCCCACTGGCGCAGACTCGAGTTTCTTCGAATAAATATTCGCGGACGTGGCAAAGACCAGGGGAAACACCCCTTTTATGGTTCTCTCGAGTAGTTCTGTGACTTCTGATCCGAAATTGCCGGATCGAATCCCTCTTTTACGTTGATGAATTCCCTTGGGGATTTCTGGGGGTCTTAAATTAGGTCTCTGGATTTCTAAATTCCTGCTTTTCGTGTTTGTGGATGTCTTAATTCTTGTGTACATAAATCTTGTAACTTTCCGAAACTTCACAATGTGATAACAGCCTAAACTTATCTTAAGAGCCACATGTATCTACATCTCAAATTCCTAAATCACATTCCCAGTTTACTCACAGATTATCGCATCTTAAGATCCCCAAATTTATAATCTTCCAAATACTTCAATTTCCATATCGTGAAATCCCTAAGTCTCCAAACACCTATGTCAAATCTCTTCAACATACAATATGTCCCTAAATCTCTATATTCGCAAACTCGTGTGTTCCCAAATCTAGACCACCAAACCTTCAGTACCTACACTCTCACATCTAATTTCTTAGATTCCTAATTTTCTAAATTCCTAAATTCCAGAGTCCTCTGATCTCAAAGTCTCCGAATACCTCTACTCTAAATTCCTATGTCCACAAATTCCTAGTTCCACATCCTCAGATGTTTTGAAATTAGAATCACAGTAATGCGATGATAATGTTTAGAACTATTAACTAAATATCTCTTGTGTCTATGTTTCGTATGATTTTACGAGCCCATGTCAAAAACAAGTTGTATAATTTCCTTCATAATTATCAATCAAAATTATATAATTTCCCTTATCATTTTTAATCACGTTATACAATTCACCGCGTTATTAATCAGAATCGTTTTATGATTACATGATTTTATTATATAATTCTGATGAATTCATCGATTTTGCTGGAGGGTTTCCAATGCCGGTGACTTAAGACGTGTAACCTGAAATTCGCAGCGATTACTCGTCTGGAAGTACGAAACTGATTGCAACGAGATGAAACGTGTTCTTGGCTGGTGTTTCTCACGGTGTCCCATCTAACTCCTAGCCAAGTTATAATAGACCTAAGTAGTTTAGCTATGCCATCCAACTTCTCGGGTAACACCGTTAACTACCGTCTGGTCGAATTTGCATTTTATTCGTCTCGAATCATCCTAAGAAGCACCTAATCAATTCTCCGACGAATCTCGGAACTTATGGATACAGAGATGTAGGAATCTAGGTATTTAGAAATCTCCGGATTTATAAATGCAGTAATATCTTCGGATTTACGAACAGGTATCGAAGATCATAGAAATCTTGTAATTTATGAATGTGCTGATGTAGGAACCTGTGATATAGAAGTGTTGAATATAGGAATCTAAAGATATGAAGATCTCGTGATTTAGAAATTTACCTCGACATCACACTCACGCATGTTCCCTTTAACATCTTTCCAACCCACGTTCAGAATTGAACTTCAGCTCCCACGATTTTCGAAGAATCTCGTAGTATTTCACGGAGCATTTAGCAAGAGCGGAAAAAAGGAGCTGCAAAACAGGTTAAGCCGTGATTAACTCGTAATCAATATTCAGGAACGTTAAATAAATTCCCAAAGAGGATTCGCAGCGGTCGAGCATCCCGCAAAGTTGTTCGATGGTTAATCAGCTTGCCCGGAAGCGTTGCCAGGGCCATTTCGGAAAGAAGTTTGCGATGGACTCCCACACGATGAAAATCTGACGGAGTTGATCGTTGCCCTGGACGAGAAACGAGCGGGATCGTTCTCGTGATTGTTTGGCGCAAACGTGATTGCGTCGCACCCGACGGCTGCCAATTAATTGCTGGAATCCTGCGGTCGAAAGCGGTGATTTACGTAACGATCGCTGTTCGTCGACTTCTCGCGGAACGTTTGCACTCGTCGTCCTTAAACTCCAAAATTGTTTCGCTCCGCAGCTGGATACGTTTAACACGTTATTCGTCACGACGGGTCGTCACTGACCGGCGCCCGAACAATTTCATTTCGGAATTCAAAAGATACCTCGGATTTCCAATTAAAACAAAATTCTCGTTCCTTGTTTTCAACGTTCGTTTATTAGAGGGTGACAATTTTCGGTAACGAAAGATTTCGTATTTTTTTTATTCAACGCACGATGTCCAACTAGTTTAATAGCAGTCGAATTTGTTTAATTATGGACAAATTTGTTCAACAATTTTGTTATTTTTGTCATTTGGAATTGACAAGCGAGTAAATAATAACGACTGTCCTATTTTTTCCTCTTTTATAAAAAAATTGTTAAAAATTTCCAAGGTCAAATTTTTGCAAATCAAAACCGGGAAAAACTGTTCCATTTGTTGCAGAGACCACCCGTATTCTGATTTGTCCGATCATTTGCATTCGAAGCAATTAGTAAATCGGAATGCGCCCGCATCCCACGTGTAAACCTTCATCAGTGTTTTGGAATTTACAGGTTTTAAATTCACTCAGCACGAATTCCCGGGATTTCTATCAAGTCCGGATATTTTCACGCTCAACTTATTCCGCGATTAATTGGAGTCTGAACGGAAAACATTTTTGACCGAGAGAAAACGGTGACTGGATTTTGCAGTAAAAGGATTTTTTAATCAAGGTTGAATAATAAAAAGACGCGTAAAAATATCGAGGGAAGTGTATCAATATTTGCGGTGCATAATTGGAAAAATCGTCTTTTGTTCGCGTGTAGTTACTTCGGTATGAAGTAGAACAGACGGTGTATGGTCAGACAGCGGAGCTGGCCAAACAAGTAGTACAGATCAATATTTGCCGAACCTGCTTCAAAATTCAAACATTCTTCGAATTTAATACCCGCACGACTGAAACATTTCTCTCTCCGTATTTTTTCAAATGTTCCACAGTGCAAATGACTCCACGTGAGCTCATTTAAAAATAGTTTCCAACCCATCAAAATATTTCTACGAATCATCTATTATCATATTCTTCAACCATTATTATATTCTTTTTTTATAAATCCATTATATTCCTCATTATAAATCTTCTTTTGTAAATTTGAATTTATAGTAAAATCTTTCAAATTGAAATCTTTGTTGTAAAATTGAAAAATCGTTAAAATAAATAAAAATTATATTCTACCTTCTTCATCGTCTCGAATAACCCCGAGATTTTTCGAACAAGCATCTGCTGTGAGCTATAAAAATTGTACCGTCATATGACGAACAATTGTTGTGTCGCACAAAATAATCTCGGTGCAATGGAGTCGAGTTCGTAGTAATCCGAAAACGTGATCTTTCAACGACGATTGCTGTAGAGGAGCAAGTCGGTGCTGTAAGAAAGAAAACATTGTCCCCGGCGTGGTCACGTCCAGTTTTCTGAAAGCATTCGCTCGTAAGAGTCCTTCTGGAGGTTGCCATTCCCGAAACGGGCGAGGACGATGCGGGTCGAAGCGGGTTTCCTCTTGGCAACCAAGAACACGCTTCCTCGTGGCGAGTGCGGCGCGTTAGATCACGTTTCCGAAAGTCGAAAGCCTTTGTCCGCCGTCCTGTGTTCGCTTGTTGGGTTAATTTGATACAGAGACGTGCCTTGTCGTTTTCCTTCTCTTTGAAACGACGGGAAGCTAGTTGATCGTTGCATAACGTATTGTTAACAATGAAGCTTAATTGCCAAAACCCTTTTCATTAATATTTTTAACTTCCTACGTAAATTTGGTGTACAGACAAATATTTGTTTACCAGTGTTTATCTCGGTAAACGAAAAATTGTTGACTTAATTTCGTGTAAATATTTGACAGTCCTTAACTGAATATTTCACATTTCTGTACACGAAGAGAAAGATATAAAATGAAAATTATGAATCTCGTAAACCGTGATGTTATTTATTAGTTTTAATAACGTTTCTCGTATCTTTGTGTTTCAGGTAAGAGCTCTTCGAGTATCGTGTTCCTGCGAATCGTGTTCCCTGTAAGTGTACCCGTTTGTTTTATAGCACTTAAGTTAAATCGATCCCATAAAGAGGTCCTGTAGGATTTAACAACTTTCCCCTCGTTTACGATGACCGTAGAGATAAGGAAACGTTTATTTTCGTATTTTTATATTCCTTATTGGAGGAAACCCTACAACTTTTTGCACTCACATCCCTGTATCGCTTCTTATATTTTATATTCCCTATATATCGTTCAAGAGAGAAGAGGATTTAATGCTGTGTCCATAGGAGAGGTCTGGAAGGTAAATTCCCTTGAGGTTAGGAAACTTCAATCCTTAGCACGTCTACGAAACTCCCTATAAGATCTTTGGCAACCATCCTCGAAGGGTTCTGAAGCTAAGACACAACTTCCGTTTGCTAAGACCTTTACCAAAACTCCATTTGCCGCTCGACAAACTGCGACACGAAAACAACATTCCACTGAAAAAAACTATTCGCGTATCTTCGATTGAACTTCAAAGTTTATGTTCGTACTTCAAAACATCTATTGAACATCTGAGCATCTATTTGAACATATATTTTTCAATTGTACTCGTCAACTACTTCGTCAATTGTAACTCGTACGTTTGAAATTGAGCGAAGAAGAATTTCGAAGGAGACAGGAAAATTGGTTTGTCGATGTTGTTAAGTAGAGTATAAGACGCTCGTGAATCAGTCGAGCAGACAAATATCGGTCTGGGCGATCGTAAATGTCCGCTAGTGAACCCGCATCGAACTGCGTATCAGTTAAATTTCTATATTGATTCGTTGTGTGCTCCTGGGACTCGTGGTAGACCCATAAACGTGGTTGCCATAGCTACGCGGTTACGAGTGCCTTGAACCTCTTTCCTGGCCGTCATCCCATAACCCTCCAGGATGTTTTTAGCCGTATAATTCCGATTCTGCGTCGTTCTAAAGCTGTTCCGTCGACGGACAGGTGTTGGCGAATGTCCGCGATCCTCGTTCCGACGGTAATGATCATACTACTTGTACCTGTAATGCTTGTCGGGCTATATGCGAGCCTGTACTACTCCCCTGGCCATATGCGGACTCACGTTACTCGTTTGGCCTTTCGTCAGACTGGTACAGCTATGAACACCCTGCCTATAGTACTTGTTTAACCACGTACTGGTCCATATCGTTGGCCAGATCGTATATCAGTCTGGGTTACGTATGCACATACGCTGACTCGTATTACTTATCTGCATGCTGCATTTATACCACTTGTCTGACCGCACGTGGATAGTTGCATGATTATCGATTTTACTTTAATTAGTCTCTGTGAGAACTCGACACGATTTTATTCATTTTTGTTTGTCTACTTATGTGAAGGTTTAGTGTCTACTTTTGTGGAGGTTTATTGTCTACTCATGTAGAGTCAGTACGGGGAAATTACATCGCAGGGTATTATTAGACTGCTGCGTTATTTCGAGTGGTACGTTATGATACGTAGATTACAAGTCTTGGTATATACAAGAATGTACTACTTGTCTGATCATGTATGAAACGTAGTCATGAAATGCAGCTATCGGAATTAACATATTGTGATATTTGCCGATGTACATGCTGCTTATATTACCTGCTTCGTTGAACAGTAACCATGTCACATTTGTCTGACCATGTGCTGGTTTCTACTACTTGCATATTGATCTCGTACCTGAGTTATCGCTATTTATTTACGTATAAATTGGTCACATGTCTGACTACATACTGATCATGTACATACGTCTGTGCTACCTGTATCATTCGATATTTACTTAACCACAGAAGGAAATTGATGTAACTCTCACTTTCTGGAACGTGATTTCTCCATTGAAAATCACTCCACCGACATCGAAATTCCGCAAGGATTTCGATAATTATTCCGCTAACTGAAATGTTTGCTTTACCTATCAGCACGCGTACGGCTAGTACGGACTACGCTCGAATAAATCGATGACCCGATGCAAATATCGTGTGTAAAGGCTCCTTCCGTATGCAAAACTCGGAGCGCTTTCAACGCGGGGTTTTCGTAGATGTCGCCGTTATAAATATGAATAATTTTCGGGAACGGTGGTCGGTTAAAGCTGCTGGAGGACGTGGAAGAAGCGATTCGGAATAAAAGGGGTGGACACGTTTTTCCTCGGCCGCGCTTCTCTTCAGCTGAATTCCTGCTTTTGACGGTGTACCGTTTCAGACTACTTTTGAAATCTCGTTTAGAAACTTGAGGCGAAGTGCTGTTGAAAATTCGCGGATATCACAAGGAATGCTGTGTTGCCGCAGAATGCGGTATCTTTGAAATGAAACTAATCCTCGAAACTTTCGAACAATAATCGCTAATTAAGAAACGTCATTTCACAGACATTTCAGGTTTAAAATCGATAGCGTTTTGAGGCGAAGCGAAGAGATATTTGTGTGTAATTACGGTTTCTGTTTTTGACTCGATCGTTTCGTTGAAAAGAGTTTTCTACAAATTCACCGTTTAAAAAATCCACGAGTAGGTTGAAAGAATAATAGGTTAATCTGGCACTGAATAAACCTCCCACGCTCTATACCGAGTCGAGTAACACGGTTCTTCAGCTTTAATAAGCTGTAAACCGGAAACCGACTCGCCCACGCAACCACTTGTGCCTCGGATGAATTTTTTTCGTGCAATATTAATACGTTCCCCCGTGACTCTAAACTCGACAGTCTTTGTTTCCAACGCAATTACACGGAAGTAAGCCCTCGGAAACGAAATTGAAACAAATGTTGCGGGAGTGTGGGGATTCGTGATCGATGCTAGAACCGCTTCATTTCGCCGAAGCTCATTCCGCTAACAAAACATTTGTTTGTCCCAGTTTCCCTCGCATAAAGGAAATCTTCGATTTGCTTTTAAGAATCATAGTATAATCTGGCGAATCGCTTACTCGTTATATTTTATCGTCGGAAGGAGTGTTGCTATTGATTGCACGTTCCTGTCGCGATCTTCCCGGCGAATTCTCGTCGGGATTTTCTTCGGAAACTCGCTATTGGAGTTCGCTTAACTACCATCTCGTTTTAACGAGAATAGAAACCATCAATTGGAGCATGAATCCTAAGTGAACCGAGTCTTGATGTCAGTATCGATGCTTTGATCCGTGTGTTGCGTATTTCTGTACAACCGGTGTCCTTCAAACCCTCGAAATTTCAATTCTTCACTTCCCGAATGTTTATTTCTGATCGAGGGTCTACAAAGGTCAGAGCAATTTTAACTCTCAAAATATCTTTCTATTCAGGTGCGGTGAGGAAATATTCGAAGCTGAAATAACTGAGGACATAATGAAAAATATTCATTCTGAATTTTGATGAAGACATGCTTATACGGAAAGGTTCGAATAATTTAAGAACATAAAAATGTTTTTGTAAGCTCTTCATTAATCTTAATACAACATGGCTGTTTTCCAACTGAATGTGGCACGATTTGATGGCATAGTGCAGAAAAATAACATTGTAGCATTTTCAAATTTAATAGAAATGTCTATCTGAGCGATTTGCTGATGTTCTTTATATGAAATGGCTGATTGCCAGTTGCAGCAAATAACGACCAATTTTCGAACATTATGGAACAGAATTTGGTGACGTATAACAAAATGACACTTGTTGTGTATCAATTTAAAGCTAAAAGTTTAGCAAAAATTACTGTATGAACACTTTACCAGCAGCAGTAACATAGTTATACTAATTCTACATTGAAAGAGATTCTACATTGAAGTAGATCACCCAACCACTCTATCTTTTAATCCTTTTCAAACCTTCAACGATTAAACCCATCAGTGACAAACAAAAGAATAATTGTACTAGTGTCAAACAGTATACCACTGACAAGTAATTAATAGACGAGTAAAAGAAGATGAAGGTAGACACCCTTGTGCAGAACCGTTCGCTATCAGCGCAGCGTTTCAGCCTCTCGTCAGTTCGTTTCCAGCAGACAGACAAGGGTGGGGTTCGTCGAAATCGATGCAAGGACTATCGCGAAACGCCCCTAAAGCAACGTGGAATCGAAAACAGGGTCAAGGCTTCGGTGGGTACCCTCCAGGACCCACGAACTCGATCTTCCCTCGGGAATTGTTTACATCCGCATCAGCCAGCATCGTTCGAGCGATGGCGTTCTCCTCCCGTCATTTTGCTTTTTCTCCTTCATCCCCTTAGCGACACTCTCTTCTTTACGTTCCTTCCTTCGCAAGAAATTTTATTCTGCCTTCAAACGCCGCGGAAATAAAAAAGAATCGAACCTTCTTTAGGTCTTGGCGTTTATGTCGCCACCCCTTTATTTTGTTAGGTTAGGTTTAGACTTACTTTTCGTTCGATTTGATGGGATTTTTTACGTAGTGTAATCTTTGATATTTTGGGGAATTTTTGTTTCGGAGGATTGAACTTTTAGAAGTTTGGGATTTGAATTTTTAGAGTTTTAAAACTTGCGGTTCGAGAGGGTTGAATTTTAGGGCCTCGGTATTTTAGAAATTTAGGTTTGAATTTTTATGGCTTATAGACTTTCAAGCTTAAAAATTTGTTTACACTTTCTGTAAGTTTGTAAGCTTCAGATTTGCAATTTTATAATTTTTGAAGTTTGAAACTTTGGAAACTTCAGATTTGAAATTTTGACATTATAAGTCTAAGTTCTCAAAATTGTATAATCTAGACATTTTAAAACTTCTATAAAGACATGAAGTCTTAAAATGTTACTTTTAAAGTTACTTTCAATTCCTTTGACAAGGAAATTCCTTACAATTTGCACATTCCAAAATTCATTAAAAAAATATCTAAAAACAAGGTGTAATAAAACTAGATGAATATAAGCTGTACATAAAAATTCGAAACAGAAGAGCAACTGACAGAGTAATTAGCAAATGCAATAAGTTTTCTCGAGCGCCCTCGTTCGAGCGAAAAATCCATAAACAATTCAGGAGCAGACTTCCTTTAACGAGTTTCATTCTCGTTCTCCCATTTTTCCGCTCGCACAAAGCGAACGGTGCTTTTTCAGTCTGCCACGTTTTTCTAAACCGATTTTCCCGTCCGCGATCCCCGATGTCAAGGACAAACGAATCGTAGCGACCGCGAGTTCTCGCGAGGAAGTTGGGGCCGGAAGTTCGCGGACGTTTTAGCGCTTCCTCCTTCGTTCTTATTCAGCAGGTTCTCGCGGCGAAGAACGCTCTTTCAACCGCGATAACTCACGTTCTCGAAAAGCTGCAAGAGAAATTTCGTGTGGCCGGGCCTCGAGAACTTTTGTATCGGCGTCGATGTTCGAACCGTCACAAAGAGATCCGGTCAAGGTTCTGCCAAGAATGAAAACTTTTCGAAACACCGAAGATAGCAGTCTTTTATTCTCGAATCCGGGAAATTGATGGTTTTAACGTGGGAAACGTTTAGGGAACAATTGTCTCGATTGACTCCTTTGTTTCGACTTTTTTCCATGAATTGTGCACTCTCAACAAGTTTTCCGTTCTTGTTTCTATAATTTCTCTTAACATACTTTTAATGGTATTCGAAATTTATGAAAGTGTTCAAATTAATATCATGGAAGGGTGTTCTTTGGAAATTAATTTATGAGGACGTTATTCGAAAATTGATGTAATGAAGGGTATTATTCGAACATGCATTTTTGATCGAAGGATATTGCTCGGAAATTAATTTATGAGGAGAGGTGTTATCTGAAAATCGATGTAATAAATGAAGGGTGTTATTTGAAAATTTATGTAACGAATGAAGAGTGTTATTCGAAAATTAATGTAATGAATGTAGGGTATCATTGAACATGCATTTTTGAACGAAGGGTGATGTTTGAAAATTTATATATGAAAGAGGGTGTTATCTGAAAATCGATGTAATGAAGAGGGTTACTCGAAAATGAATTCAACGAATGAAGAGTCTTATTTGATATAATAAATGAAGAATAAAAATTGATATAATAAATAAAGAATAAAAATTGATATAATAAATGAAGAATAAAAATTGATATAATAAATGAAGAATTTTACTTGAAAATTAAAAGTCCCGTCTGAGGCTGTCGATTGTAAACAGTTCATAAAATAGAAAATTAGTGGATTATTGAAGAGAAGATCCTGAAATTTTATGTACCTCTTTAATCATCTTTCGACATGGTAACTTTCATGCACTTCTTATTGCCACTAAAATTACTGTATTTTTCAGTACATCATTTTGATGCATTCATTAAAACATTTTTAAGATATTTTAAACAAATGAAAAATTTTAAAATGTGTTTCAAAACACGGTAGAGAGGAGGAACATTAACAAGACGTCACGCAAATACAAAGAAAATACAGAAAACAAGATAACTGAATAATTTATAGGAATAGAAATATCGAGACTGGAAGTATCCATGTACAGCGAACTTCGATTAACCCGATCAGAAACAGTGACCCGCGAAGCTGTTTCACGCGCGACGAAGAAAAGAACAGAAGAAAGGAAGAGGTGACAGATAGTTGTTAAAGTTTAAAGAAGTCGATACCGGCTTTCAGCAGCGAAATCGGGAAGCAACCCTGACCGAGTTTCGGCGAGAGGGAGGAACGTTAGAAGACCAGCCGGTGAACCAAACAGCCAACGTGGCTAAGCATCAAAGCTTATAAATGCGGTAGCAAAGAAACACCAATGAAACTATTGGCCATGACCAAATTTCCCTTTCTTTAACGGAAAAAATGACCCGTAATACCCTCTTATCAGTTAAGTTTTATTTGTCTGCGAACTATCTCTTGAAGCTGACAACGATTTGAAACTCGCGGGTGTTTTTGGTAAATTATGGTTAGGTAATGTAATAATGTACTATTTTGTACATTATGGATGGCACTGTTGGAGAGGTTTAAAACCGGCAATATAGGGAGAGATGTTATATTGTGTCAGGAAGATTGCAGATTTTTTTTTAGTTGAAAATTTGAAACTTTTTGAACTTCTTATTGTAATATTATGATACTGTTTGTGTTATTTTGTGAAGTTAAAAATTTAAAAGTTTGAAAGCTTGCAAATATGTAAATTCAGAAATCTTTACATTTGTCTTATTGTAACAAATCGACTTGTCAACCCAAAAGCTTGAAATATAAATGAAAAAAATATCAACTTCGAAATTGAATAACTGATTTAAAAATGAAAAATACTTGAACATAGTCAACTTGAAAAATTAAAAATGTACTAAAAAGTTAGTCCCTTGATTTTTAAAGCAGATCCGAATTTGTGAGTTTAAAAATTGAAGCCCCAAACGCGCCTCAGTGAAATGTACCTCGACCGAAGCGAACCTTGAATGAAATTTTAAAGAGCCGTCAGTGGAGGTAACCGACTAATTACCAGGAGGATCAAACGAATCCAAATTTAACCTTCGTTGAAGTTTTCTTGAATAGTTTGATTGGAACGAGACTCGTTTTAGGCTTCCAGCCCGTTTCGTCATCCGTCAAGCTGAAATTCGTTTGAAAAAGTACCCGGCGTAGTCTCGCATTGTCGCCGGTGAAACGTGAGTGACGTTTATGAACGTCGACAACGAGGCATCGTTGTTCGCTTGACACGCGAATCCACGTCGGCTGTGCGGTAATTTACATGATTGAAAAATTACGGACAGCAGGGTGCGGTTCGAGATCTGGCCGCGTTTCTAAAAGCCCCGAAAATATCGCGAGATCTCCGCTATTGTCGAAGTTTGCATTCGAAAACGACGGAAAACATTTTATGAAAACGTAAATTATGAAAGTATAACTCTGTTGCTGTAATTAACAAATTAATTTGTAAAATTAGTCTTCTCTGCTCGTCTTAATTCGATAAGAAATGAGATTTTTTTAGAGTTCTTTTATTTTAATTACCGTGATGAAAAGTTACTTTATTTTAAAGCTTATCGCTATGTTGATCGTACTTAATTAATTTAATTTTATACTCCCAACATTATCTTCACGATATAAACTACTCGATTTCGTTCGAAGGAATTGGTCTGAAGGGAACAAAGATCGATGCCATAGATGAGCGTATTACGTCTAACAAGAACATCGCCGACATTTTTGCTTGGAAAATCGCTTGATTTTGTTTCTCGAAACCTGTGGAATATATTCGAGTCCGATTTTGACGAATCGTAGCTCAGTACATGATTGATTTTTCTGACGGATGTAAATCTGTGTCGTGGCGATTGCAGAAACAATTCGTGTGAAATTTATTGGACGCGGAATCGTGAATGCTGCGGTTGTTTATGTGTTCATGACACTTTCGAAAGACACGCATATACCAGAGAAAAATAGAAGCTGAGTTATTACTGTAACGATTTAAATTAAATTTTACTTCGGTGATATTTAAACTATTATATTTTTGAAAATATAATATATTAGTTTTGAAAATCTCGTAGTTGAATTTTATTTAAAAACCTTGGAGGTATTCAAACACTCGACAAAGGGAATATTGAATGATGTACGTAGGTTATGATCGCATTACGGCTGGTTTGACAATGGTTTATCAATTCTCCAAGGTTTCAGGGATCGGCCAGAGCGGTAATAAAAGTTTCCCGTTCCAACAAAAACCCCTATGCTGGTCAGAGTTCCTCGTTTTCTATTCATCTTTGTCCGCATTCAGATCGAAGTTGAATTTCCAGAATTCACTGAAATAAGCTATGTTCGGGCTTATATACTTATGCATATTTATAATCGAATATTCCATTCATTTAATAGTTTAGTAGGTTCTTTCAGATCAGCTTTCAAGATTCTTTTGCGATAACGTCGATAAAATACGAAGCCGAGCTAAATGGCTTTGTACGCATTTTTATATTCTCAAACTATTTTATAGAATTTCCAATAATAATACACTGCAATAACAATTTACATTATTCGACTATTTTCTGTATGCTTCTACAAAATTTATAATAGCAAAATTAATTCGTGCAATATTTTTTAAATTTTCGTTAACAATTAAACACCTCGAAACAGTAATAATTTTACTACCACGATTCTCGTTAAAAACTTGCTTTGTTTGTCAGAAAGCGTTTTCCAATTTTCCTTCTCTGTCAAATATGAAGAGGCGTAAACCGACACAAAATTTCAATTTCCATGGTCAATTAAAACGAACGACCTCTATTAATTGCAACAAATGGTGACACGTGGCGGTGCACTTTGTTGCATAACCAATTTTCCCGGGAAAATAGACGCGTCATAAAGAAGCTCGGTTTATTTCGATCGTAAAGCGGGATCTCTAAACTGTACCTGTGTTTTCACCGTTGAATCGACTCTCCTGTTTCCATTATTACCAACGATGGATTTCAATAATATAATACCGTTATCGAAATATCTCATCGGATCTCTAATAATGGTATTGTATTTTATTTCCAGCGTAACACCTTTCATTGAATTGGCCACTTTTGTAACATCCATTTTCTGCTCGAAATATGGAATTATATTTTACTACACATATGTTAGGCAATTTTATGTTGCACATTATTTGTTCCAATATTCTGCGATATTTTCAAAATGCTAATATTAATAGTTTACATATTTATAATTAGTTGAAGCACAAAAACGTGTCATTGCTGATCGAGAAGCGTTATATTTTAAAAATGCGAACATTAATAGTTTACATATTTATAATTAGTTGAATCACAAAAACGTGTCATCGTCGATCGAGAAATGTTCAGACAAATCTGTCAAAATGTCGAAAAAAGGCGCGGAAAAAGTATATAAATATTCTCACTCGTCCATCTGTCTCAATGATGGAAGTTGTCAGCGATTGCTCGATCAGTTTCGAACAGTTTATTAAAACGTTGAACTCCGTATGAAATATTTATACCGGTTTGTAATATTTTTTCGTGCGACGTTTGATTTAATTCCTCCAGGAAAATTTTTACACGATATTTTTGAACGGTATCTCACGTTACGGGCCAGGCGATAACACATTTACTTCTCGCTGCGCTGAATTTAAGCGGCTTCCGTTCGATTGAACTTTCGGTATCGATACCTGTTATACGATTGTGAATCGAAGCTTTGACAAATCAGTGTATTAAAACAGCTGAAAGTATGCTGGACGATAATGAAACAGAAAAGCAATTTGTTCGACGCATGTAGGATTTAATTACTCGGAGTTCCCGATGGATTTTAACGTTCTGTGTTCGTACAAAAATTAGCACCGCTGCTGTACAATCGTATTACGTGCTTAATCAGAAATTGTGATAAAAAAAAGAATGAGAATGTAATTGGAGAGGAAAGGAAAAAATGTAATGAACGATACGTGTGCACTAATATCCGAAAATCCCATGGAAATCCTAGCACCATGATTAAACCACGCGGTATCTGAAAGTTTGAAGAAGCATCAATAACTTTTATTGCAATAATTCGAAAGTTCTCCGTATCCTCCCGCGGGTACAAAAGTCAATCAACGAGCAAACCGGGTTATCCTCGAACCTAAATCGAATTGATCCGTCGACCCTGATCATGATCTGAAACGCTGTCGGTTCGTTTGGCGCATCGTACGGAAGCCTCGTCTCGTCACCGTCTGGTGTTCCTTTTTCCGTGGAAAATCCCAAGGTCGTCGAGCAGATTCTCCTCGCTCGAGGTGCGAGGAGGGTTGCAACCCACGCGCCGACAGAACTTGCTAACGTGTCGACGAAGCTGGAGAGGAGGCAGAGTAATGATCGATACTGCTGATACACCGGATCCTGATCGGAGCCGGCAAAGAGCCTCTCTCTCTCTTCTCGCGTAGCGGACCGTGTCTCGACACGCAGAACGGCTGAATTTCGTGTCTCCGGTTCCTCGTTCCATCGCCGGCCGAACCAGCCTCCACCCCTCGGCGTCGAGCAACCAACTGCGCCCCCTTGGAAAATGAAAAGGCCCCTCCACCACGCTCGAGTTTTCCAGTAACGATCGGTTCCCTTGCCCGGGGTACGAGTAGCGGATCACGCGTCGCCCCTCTGTCCCTCCTCGCCACCCTTACCGCCCTACCTTTTCGTCCTCAGGCTCGGATCGCCGCCACCCGGCGCCCTTGCACTTCGCCTCACCTCGCGACGCGCCGAATGTTTCCCGCTCGACCGCATGGAGATCTCGATGGCGGCCTTCTCACCGGTCAACGCGGCTTCGCCTGCTTTTTAACCGCGCCATTTTTGAATTCGATCATCCACCAACTTCCCATTTTATGCTGATTTTATTATCTTCAAAATATTTACCCTTCTGAAGCTAATTGTTCTTTGTCCTTGTGGGAGTTTATTTCTAAGAAACATTGTTGGTGAAAATGAATCATGTGTTTGAACACTAAGTTACACATGTGGTATTTTTCTATAAGCTACTTTAACTAATAAGTTATTTGTAGTTTCAGGTGTATTTTAATAAAAATAGCTGAACATCGAAAATACTCTACTAATTAGAATAGGAAATTTGCTCGTTCAAATTTTCCTTATTCAACCCTTTACTTGCTTGCTTATTCAACCCCTTGCACTTGACTGCCTCATGTGAAAAGACATGTTAAATCCTCAAACAAAATCTTCAGGTGCAAAGAGTTCAAATAGCATCTTTGACATTCTTGATGTCTTTTACAACACCCTTGATATTCATTACATGAAATTTCAAACCCACTTAAACAGATATGAACAATTGACTAGTAGTATATTATAAAATAAAAATTAGTATGTCCTAATTAAGTCATAATTAGTATGTCCATTACAATTAACTGTTAGTTCTCGTTCATACAGTATTTCTTGAAACACCGAGTTTTCTAAATAAATAGTTCGCTGTCCGCACGTTTAAACTTGAATTTTCTTCCGGAACATGTTTATTTAACGGATGAGCGGAAATTTATTTTGCCTGCAAATTTTTCGAAGCAGAAGTTCGGAATTTTTATTAGACACCGATGGTGTATGTACGGTGAAATTGAACTACTATATTGTTCATAGTGCGGCGTTACTGTTTTCCATACAGATAGGTTTCCAAGTACACGAAACAAGAAGCACAACTTACTTTATATCAAAACTTATGTAAATACGTTTAAATTTCAAACTGGAGGTGCACCGCTACTCCGTTTCCGTACAAATCTAAATTTAAGATACTACACGGAATTCCATTTCTCTACATTTAAGCAGTCTTCCGAACACGGTGTGCTTTTACCACCGGATGCAACTTTCGCGCACTTCGAACCATGAAATAATGCCCCTGTCTACCTCGAGCCACTTATACAAATTTAATCTATAAATCTTCGGACTATCTGGAAGAATTTATTGATAAACCGAAGGATACCCTTCTTCTTTCTGAAGAATGATAAAGATACGTGTCAACTGTAATAATTCATTTTTATAAAGCATTGATGCTTGTACAAAATTCTTCAAGTATAAACTTCTGGGTTTAAAAATTTACCTTGAAAACATGCGTTTATCTGGAATTATGAATCTAGAAATGTTATGAATTATGTAAAAGTTTGTTTCTCCGAGATACTATATCGAGATATTCAGTATCAACAAGAACAACATTAACATTCAAAACAGTGTTGTTTCGCCCTGATTTGCAAATAACTGACGTAAGCAAGGTTTCGTTAGAGGTCCTCGAATGACTCTTAAATTGTAAAAAAGAAAAGAAATATTGTTATTGCTAAATAACCGACGAAATAACTGAATTGTGGATGTTATTGTTAAAAAAAAATACAATCGGTACACGACACGACGTTAAATTGGAACGAAACACAAAAAGCTATACGCATATTTTTTCAAGCAAACAAAAGTAACCGTGAATCAACAAACATTGTAGCGCAATAACCGTTCGTCAGAAAAAAATCACACAGGTATTTCGAAAAAAATTTAATTTCCCTCGTAAGAGACTGAAGTTCGAACGGTGGTGTTTAAAACTCGTTGTTGGTTTTGGCGAGTGTTTGAATTTCGCCGGGTCGTTGTTGAAGTGCCCTTGATCGTCGTAGGGAAGATCCGGCCCTGTTTCAGCCCCCAACGAAACCCCCGGGTCCTCTTTGCAGCCTCGACAGGCAGCAGCGTCCGGACGCCCACGCGTCTTCGAGGCAGGATCGTGGCCGCTACAACCCCTCGTATTGCGCGCGCAACCCTACGGGGAGATTCGGCTCGTTCCGTAACCCCTCGGCGCGTGCTCGGCGGTCTTCGGCCACGCTCGACCGGCCCGCGATAAAGAAAGACGGAGATCGCCGCGCCGCTCAGTACGGCAGACGCTCTTCCGCGGAGCGCACCTCTGCTCGGGTGATACTTTATCACTTCCGTCGTGCACGCGCGCAACTGGTGATCGATTCGCACTTCCGCCACCGGTCGGCCTTCTCTTCGAACTCTACGGAATCTGTCAAGGTCACTCGGTGACAGCGAAACATCGCACAGGTGCATGGTACCAGCGGCGACTTGGGTGTCCGCGTGTTCCTCTCGCAGGAAAGAGGTTTTTCTTTTCTTTACTATTCGTTATTAGTTTCTTTATCGCGTTTTATCGGAAACTTCTCAAGAATTTAACGTGTTTTATCATATTGGAATACCTTACGTATTCAATGAGGAGTGATTGATTGTTTTTTTAAATTGTTTATGGAGTTTTGTGATTTTTATTACTTATTCGTGACACAAAAAACTTTGAGTTTACGATTATGTGACGTTAAGGCTGATTGATTTTTTAATCGTTCTGAATTGTATTTTTAGTACCGAGCTTATTACTCTTTGATAATAGTTCGAATTTGGTTATAGATTCTTTTCAATTAAAGTGTGCAATCACCAGCTTGTAATCAGATTTTAATTATACGTTTTAAAAGCGCTCGAAATTGTTAATCTGTTTTTCGATGAAAATGCCGGAGCTAATTTGCTGAGTGAAAAATATTGATATCCTTTGTTCACTTTGCTTGCAATCGGTTCTCCGGCAATGCGTACAATGACGCATCCATAAAAATGGTACAAGCTTCATTTGCAAAGCAATTCTGTAACTTGTTCATAAAAAGACATAGTAATTGTTGGACTCGTGAAAGTTTGCAAAAAATTCTCCATCCTTGAAATCTATTGAGATGATGTCAGATCAACTACGTGGAAGCATCGAGAAAATAAGATTAATTTTTCGATGAAATTTATTTTAAACAGTTTGTAACTTTTAATTTTTACAAAATTATTTGACATTCTTAATGGGGAACATTTATGATAAAAAATATCCTAATAATAGTACATTCGTTACTCTTTAATTTTACTTAATTAATCGTTAAAAATTTTTCTGTGGGCCTACGTTTTAAAATCAAAGGTTTGATAGTAAAAATTATTCCAACGAAATCCGCAGACAAATGACAACTTCAGCAAGTACCTGAAAAGAGTAGAAGGAATTATAAAATACCGTTCTCCGGGGACCCGTCGATTGTATCCATTCGATCGTGATCGACGTATCGAAACAATCGGCAACTGCTTTTATCGAGCGAAAACGATCCCCGGAGAACGTCGAAGCGACGGATTAACAACGGGCGAGTGCTAATTAAAAGTTGTCGTTCGCGTTCAATGAGACGCAACTGGTGTTCGAAATTATAAGCTTGAAATGTCAGGTCGAACGAAAGAAATTGACACGAGAAAACACGAAGGACACCCGATCGCTGTGTACAGTCATTGAAACGTTTCCCGCAATTTTCATCAAAAATTCCATTCGTAATTGACCATCGATCATTAGTCTCGCAAGTCGTTGTTTAGTGCAAACTTGAAGAAGGTAAAAGTGAACATTGCTGAGATGTAACAGTTTTTTGAACGTTGTGCACAATGTGTTGATCAAAATTCGGTTCTTCGGTGTGTAAACGGTTCGGTTTTGAAAAATATTTTGTGCTCGATATCAAGCTTGTGACTCTTGTGCTTTTTAATTCGATAAGTCTGTATGTTAATCGACTGACGGAGAAGAACGATACTTTAAACTTTCGTGAGAATTTAATAATTCTGTCAATTTTGAAGCGGACGTTTTATAAGCCACATTTTGATGTTTAATTAATTATCCTTTAATTGCTTTTGCTTGGATTATTCTCGCATTTAAAGTAGCCTCGATGTTTGCCGATTGATATAATTTTAATTAAAAGTTGGACTCGAAATTAATTGTTGCGAAAATCCGGATCAGTTCGCTTTTACCTTTAATATATTTACCACTTTCAATTTATCACTTTCAATTTATCGCTTTGAACATTTCATTCGCTCGCGAAATTATCGCTTGCATTTTTTATGAGCTTAATCTTATTCCTTTCTAATTGCTTTTGGTACTTAAATGTTCGAAGGCTTCTACATTGGTAGACTCTTTGGGCAACGAACATTAACATTGTAAAGTAAATTGAGAGTTTAAATTTCAACACTTTGAATGCCATCGGTACAGGGAGTCAGCGTTACGAATTCAGAGAATTTAAAATGCAAAAATATCCCAGTGCAGAAAATTCGATATGCAATTTCAGCTAACGTTATATTAATTTAGTAGTAATATCTAGAAACAAAAGCGTCGTTAACCCGAATAATCGTATTTCATAGACACGGTTATTCCCAGTGTGGCATTTAACGCGTTAATAATTAGTGTAGCAATATGTCTGACTAGAGAGGCCCGTTTAACGCGTTAAACGACACATTAAATCGTTGAATTTCTCATCCATTTATCATCGAGCACAAAGTATCGATTTCGCGCTGATCCCGACACCCTTCGTGTATAACATATCTCGTGATCGTTCCCAACAGTCGCCTCATTCACCATGAACCACATATGAGACCATGCTCGAACTCATCCGGCAACGAATCGCCACGAGCATCCTCGACGATATCGTTCAATCTTAAATTCATCGAGTCGACACAGATTGATTTTGCTGCGCGCAAAAAAAAACTATCGTGATCCAGGGGGAAACGTTTCACGAAGGATACATCCGTGGTTCACGGCCAATTTTATCGGCGATCGAACAAGCGATTCTCGCACGGGCAAACACGAAATCGCAAAAGGACGAGATGAGCGGCGTCGGTTTTCTGGCGGCGGTGAAAACATTCGCGCCGGGTAGCCGTCGACGTAGGCGATGTGAAAAGCAACAGAAAATCCTGGAGCTTCCTCCGGGATACGCCATGCAACCGGATGTCGTACCCTGCTGGGATTCCGCACCGCCGATCACGCCGCCCGCCGCGTTTCTCCCACCTGGATACAAGAAAGGCTTTCCAGGTGAGCCAATGCTTACTCAACTTATACTCCATTTTCATGTGTGTTAATCGAAGTAAGCTCTGACGTATTATCTTATTTGTAATGATTTTTTGATACACGGATACTGTTGGAAACCTTGTTATAGGATCGATATTCTTGAAATTAACTTATATAGACTGACAAGTTCAAATTTTTCTTGTTGGAGATATGTGAAAGATATTAAGGTCTATGTGGGATATTTAGGATATCTGGTAACTACAGGGATATGTTGGTTCATGAGAACCAACTGCAACGATAAGTCTTGAGAAATTCAAAGTTTGGGTATACTTCATGACGTCTGTCTTTTGAACATGGTAAAATGATAGTGGAGTTCATTTAGTATCGAAGTGATGTCAAGCTGTATTACATTCTTTGTCGATAGGTACTTGAGGGTGTATCAAATGATGTAGGTATATGTGGCTCTAGATATGTAGTGATGTAGATATTCACTGGATGTGAGGCAGAGTGGCAATGATTTAGGTATACATATAGTGATCTAGACATTTGACCTAGGTATATATTGTAGCAGATAATCGGTGATCTAGGTGCCTACTGATTTAACTGGTTATCACTGATCGGTGATCTAGGTGCCTAGGTATCTGAAGATCTACATATCTGAGGACCTAGACATCTAATAATCTATGAATCCAAATCTCAACCTGAAGGTCCAGCTATCTTAAAATCCACTGCCACTTAGATCCACTATTTGACTCTTCAAGGCCAAGAATATTAAATCCAAAGACCTACGACCATAAAAATAGCCATCCCATAAAAACGCAGCTACGGATCCAAGAATCCATTACTCTCCCACATAAATTGATACTTGTTATCCAATTTCTCAAAGCACATTCCCGGACATCTGAAGGTCGGAACCTTGACGCTATTGCATTCGAACAAAGAGTATTTGCAACGCATGAAGCAACAAACATTGAAGCAGTAACGCGAATGTTTAAATTCTGGTAGTCCTGCCGGGTGGGTTCCTTCGATTCGTTTGGCCAAGTCCCGGGAGCACGCCTTTCAATTTTCTTCAACAATACCCCGATCGTTTATCTCCATTAAAACACAACTGTGCTTTCGTTGCGCGTGCCAGCTGCACTTGGTTCGCGTATAGATCGCGTTAATAGTTCATTGTTTACCCTGTTCCACGTTCTGCTTCAGTGGCTCCGTTATCCCCTAGCATTCGAACGAAAAACACCAAAACGAAGGACGTATCGTGCTCGTCAACTATCTACCTCCTTTTCAGACTTTTTCTGCGGATGATGCTGCAAGATATTTGAAATCGATTGTCATGGATGTTTGATGAAAATGTTTATTCTTAAGATGTTAAATATTATAGGTCAACTTATTAAGTATTAATATTAAAAATAGGTAACTTATTATTGTATGAACTTGTCTTCATGTGATGGAAATCATACTTTTTCGCTATTAGACTTCATCTCGCGTTCGCATATTTTCTTTGAAGTTTGTATTATTTGCAGTTTTTCACAGAATTAAATTGTTCATATATTGCATTGCTTATGTGAAATGAATATTATCTGCGTTTTAAGTATATTTTTTATTTACGTTACTCAAACCACAGATCTCTTCACCTGCAGCATTTATTTAATCATTTAGTTTAATCTTAAATTTTAATTCTACACACTATTCCACGACAACAGTTCATGGAGAAATCTTGTCAACAAAATTTGGTGTCTTGTTTTAGAATTTTATATACTTTCCATGACCATATAAAATAAGACTCGATCCCTGTTTTGCATAAACGACGTCAACGATCGATAAAGAGATATAAAACCAATCGTTTCGCGCGCGTTCCTTTCGCGTATAAATATTGAAATTTCTCGGAAGGTGATTTTCGTTGTTTAACGAGCGGCCAAGTTTATTTATCGAGTTCGGTGCGGTCGATCACGGGCCAGCTTGTTTTTCCTCTCTCTTCGTCATCGAAAAATCGAGGAACAAGCTTTTCCCGTGTTTTTTACCGGCCGCGTGCCCTGAATTCGCTCGGAACGAAAATAACCCACGAAAAATGTCGATCTACGTCGCGCGGATATCAATGAACCGAAAACTTCATTGCCACCACCATAACGGTCGTATAAATGTACGACAGAAATACTCGACGTTTAATCGCCATCGTAATCGAATGTGTTTTACGAGGATTAATCATTTCGAGAGAGAGAATGGTGCAAATTACTCGTGTCACTCGTAACGTTACAGGTTAATTAAAACGGTTATTAAATATTACCTCGCGAAGAATATGCGATGTGTTATATTACACGGTATTGGAATTTCATTACAACCGAATATGGAGATGTACTTTCAATTTTAGATTTCGAAATTGATATGTGGATTTTTTAAGGATTTAGGATTTTGGGATTTGTGGAGTTGTATACCAAGACTGTAAATTATTAGATGTAGTTTGTAAATAATCATTGAAAAATTTTTACACTTTTTGAGTTTGTAAATTTTTAGGTTTCTAGGTTCTGAGAACTTCAGGTTTTTAATTTAGTAAATTATCAGTTTATCATAATATACAGGGTGTCTCGTTGCAGTCTCATTATATCGTGTATATAATAATTTAGATGATAATACATATTATATCATTCAAACATAATATAATTCCTTCTAAGATACCACACGTAATAAATTTCTTTAAGACATTTTATATAATTCATACATGATATAATTTATTCTAAGATACCACACGTAATAAATTCCTTCAAGAACATTTCTTGCTAAAGAAAATAAAAATTCATTACATTTTTTGTATTCTCTACAATCGCAGTTAACATTCAATTTCGAAAGAACATAATCGAAGGCAATTTACGGGACAGCAGATCGTGTTATTTACCGGCGACACGACTTTAATAATTGACAATTTATACGCGTTCAGAGGTAACTCACTCACGACGGAAGTTTTCAAGGAAACGAGCGGATCTCCGTTAATCTTGGGGAACTTTTTGTTCACCGCCGTGACGGAACTGCATAATCTCCCCGAGATCGAATTAATTCAACTTCGACAAAAAGACCAGACCATCCTTCCAATTTCCAGAACCACCCTTTTCCCTCTAACGCACACCTTGCTAAGTCGTTCCTTAAATTGAGACTCATGATTAAAACGACGTGGCAAATACGTTACTCTTTTTATGTTTTTTACGTTCTCAGAATTTTTAAGGCATCGTGTGTTGTGGTTTGGAAATTTGGGAGTTGAGAAATTTGGGATTTGACAAATTCGGGATGTGAGAAATTCGGGATTTGTCAAATTTGGGACGTGTCAAATTCGGGACGTGCCAAATTCGGGGCGTGTCAAATTCGAGACGTGTCAAATTCGGGGCGTGTCAAATTCGGGGCTTGAGAAATTCGGGGCGTGTCAAATTCGGGACGTGTCAAATTCGGTACTTGACAAATTCGGGACGTATCAAATTCGGTACTTGACAAATTCGGGACGTGTCAAATTCAGTACTTGACAAATTCGGGACGTGGCAACTTCGGGACGTGGCAAACTCGGGACTTCACAAATTTGGGGCGCGTCAAATTCGGGACTTGACAAATTCGGGACGTATCAAATTCGGGACGTGTCAAATTCGAGACGTGTCAAATTCGGTACTTGACAAATTCGGGACGTGTCAAATTCGGTACTTGACAAATTCGGGACCTGTCAAATTCGGGACGTGGCAAACTCGGGACTTGACAAATTCGGAGCTTGATAAATTCATTCCTACAAAATTCAGAATTTCAGGAATTTGGGAATACACAAATTTGCAACTCTAAAAATTCTGTGATCCAATAACTTAAAACCTTACCACCTCAAAACTTCAGAAATTTAGAAAAAACCTCCTTAAAAATGAAAACCCTCAAAAACACCAAATGCACAAATCACAAACCAACTCCCAAATTCAAAAGCAGCACGTTCTCCCAAGAATTCTAAAAATTAACCCATAATCCTAAAAATACTGCCATGGAAATACTGGAAACGTCAGGAAAGCGAGATGCAATTAAAGATAAACACGGCAATTAGCAAGTTTGTGATAAGGAACGAAGTTGCCAAGGCAGAGTATTAAAAGAGAGAGAATTGGGACGCACGAGCCCCGAAATTCGTAGTCGGCGCCTGGTGATTCATCAATGAAAAATTCGACCCACTTGTCACATGATGGCTGGCATTAATAAGCTGTGCAAATCCGTCGAGCAGCTCGAACAACACGACCTCGACCCGATCGTCGAGTTACGACTGCCAACAAAGCTTTTCGGTCCCTTCGTTTTCCCGCCGATTTTTTCTACCTATGCTTCCATTACGATATTGCAGATTATACGACAATTTTCGGAACTTTCGAGCAAGAAGAATTCTTCAAATTTGATAGTGAATTTTGCGGAGAAATAAAATAGGGAACTTGCGTTATTGTACTTCTTGGAGGACCGAGTCACGTGCCAACTTTGTGGAATTTTTCTTTGTGCAAGATTTTGTATTTGGGAATTCGTTTGCACTTGGTTGATGTTTTACTGCAAGTTTTTACTAGATTTGGTTCTTTGTCAATTTTTATTTTTTGGACTCTGTGATGTAACTTGTATGGAAAGACTCCATCTAACATGTGATACTTCATTTTCATATTTTATTGTAATATGTGCATAATATAGGTAGTACTATCAATATAGATGATAGTACAAATCATACAACTGATAATATGTAGGGTCATCGATTTTCGAATTCTTCAATTCGCAAACCGAATTTGACACGTCCCGAATTTGGCACGTCTCGAATTTGTCAAGTATCGAATTTGACACGTCCCGAATTTGTGAAATCCCGAAGCTGACACGTCCCGAATTTGTCAAGTACCGAATTTGACACGCCCCGAATTTGTCAAGTCCCGAATTTGACACGCCCCGAATTTGACACGTCCCGAATTTGACACGCCCCGAATTTCTCAAGCCCCGAATTTGATACGTCCCGAATTTGACACGCCCCGAATTTCTCAAGCCCCGAATTTGACACGTCCCGAATTTGACACGTCCCGAATTTGACACGTCCCGAATTTGACACGTCCCGAATTTGACACGTCCCGAATTTGTCAAGTCCCGAATTTGACACGCCCCGAATTTCTCAAGCCTCGAATTTGACACGTCCCGAATTTGACACGCCCCGAATTTGACACGTCCCGAATTTGTCAAGTCCCGAATTTGACACGCTTCGAATTTCTCAATCCCCGAATTTCACACGTCCCGAATTTGACACGCCGCGAATTTGATACGTCCCGAATTTGTCAAGTCCCGAATTTGACACGCCCCGAATTTCTCAAGTCCCGAATTTCCAAATTCCTAAATTGCTAAATACCCAAATTCCCGTATTCCCACCTCTCTAATCAACCCAATCGATGAGCTTTCGATCGGAGCCTATTTACCGGGGCAGCTTACCCTAAAATGATATTTAAACGTGCATCTACAGAACACGAAGCTTCTGCAGGCGATTTCAAAGTAATTACGAGGCTGCGGAAGAATCCACGTGTATGCTTACCGTCTGGCATCGTTCCAAACGAACCCTACACTGCTCGATTTTCCTGTAAATTTTTACTTTTTTTTCCTCGACAGTGTTTTCAGTGTATCAACGATACATGGAGAACTCGGCGGGGTTTATGCGTCGAGTGCGTCATTCGCGAACTTTTTCGAACTGAACAATGAGTGTGTCGGTTTCGATTGAACTTTTCCACTCTTTTATTTTTTTTTAATCGAATAAAGTGCGGCATTTGAACGTTCAGTAAATTATTTAGTGAAAGTTAAATTTTCTTTTGTTATTTAATTTGTAGTTGAGCGTTGAGAATTTTTGGTATTTTTTTAAGTGATTTCGAAAATAGTATTCCATACTTTAATTTCGAAATAGTACTGTTTTTGAAAAGTAGTAGAATAATTAGTTTTATTGATAAAAATGGTTCGACATTAACTTTGATATCGCATTAGTGATTTTGTAAAAATATGAATGTTATAGAAAATCAGTGATCCGACATTTTATTTAAAATCGTGTTATAGTTATTTCATAATGAAACATGGTTGAAAATTACTTTACTAGAAACATGTTTAGTATAATCCATAATTAAGGTTCAGTAAAACAGTGTCGTTTAATAGAAAAATAAGCTGCAGAGATAAAAATGTATGGCGTGTTCGGTAAAATAACATTTCATGGAATAAAAGTGTAATTCCAAAAGCAATTATCCAAATTGCTCTGAAAAGCTTGGTATTAAATGAAATTTCATTTGGAAGACGCCGTTGTTTACACAGTGACGTCTCAGCAAGTTCGGCGAACGAATTTTTCACGATTTTAACCGGGCAAACAACCTTTTGATAAAAACGCGCGTTGAAACAGTTGCTAAAAATAAAATTCCCGCGAAATAATTTTCTCTGTGATCAACATTTCATGTTGTTAGATAAACTTTCTACCATCGTGTACACTGTACTGAAACGGTAAGCCGAATAAAATAAGGAGCTTCCAGTATTCTGTGAATAATTAGTTGAACTATAACTTTCTTTTTAATATTTTGGAAGGTTTTTATGTACTCAAAAATGATACTCAAAAGGGGAGTGTAAAATTCAGAAAATAATATTTAAGAAGCTGTACTAAAATTTATGAAATAACATTATGAAAAGCCAGTCTAAAATTTAGAAAATAATATTTCAACCCCTATTGTAAAATATAGAAAATAATATTTAAAAAGCTGGTTCAAAAATTCAGAAAATAATATTTGAAAGCTACCCTAAAATATAGAAAATAATATTACAAAAAGCCAGTCTAAAATTTAAAGAATAATATTCCAACCCCTATTGTAAAATATAGAAAATAATATTTAAAAAGCTGGTTCAAAAATTCAGAAAATAATATTTGAAAGCTACCCTAAAATATAGAAAATAATATTACAAAAAGCCAGTCTAAAATTTAGAAAATAATATTCCAACCCCTATTATAAAATGTACAAAATAACATTTAAAAAACTAATCCAAGAACTCACAAAATAATATTTAAAATACTACCCTAAAATATAGAAAATAATATTACAGGAAGCCAGTCTAAAATTTAGAAAATAATGTTGCTACCCCTATTCTAAAATTCAGAAAATAATATTTAAAAAACTGCCCTAAAATTTGGAAAATAATATTTAAACCCCTATTGTAAAATATAGAAAATAATATTTAAAAATCTGCCCTAAAATTTCGAAAATAATATTTAAACCCCTATTCCAAAATATAGAGAATAATATTTAAACAGCAGAAAAAATAAAATATTGCAAAGACCATGCGCACATTTAACGCATTGCAGTATAATACCCTCAATCATTTGATACGGTCAGAAATATTTTATTCGTCCGGCCATTTCGAAAAGATCATAAATCCTATTGTTCGCAAGCGTCGACAAGCAAGTTGCATAAAGTGCAATTAGCAAGTCATTCATAAAATCGAGTTAAAGAGGCGAGGAGCGTTCTCGAGGCGGAAAATCGATAGACCGTGGTCGCATAACGAAACAACGTCTCCCTTACCTTTTTTTTCTCCCCTAGCTTTCTTTATTTTCCAGAGGATCCACGGAGCGTGGAATATAATTGTTTTCAGCGCTCGATTCTCGCCGTTTAATAAGAATTTTAATCGCGAGACCGTGGTATTTATCGTTGCGATCGGTGATTAGTTAGCCACGGAATAATCTCGATCGCGAGCGGAACCGAGCGTTTAAAACCGGGAGGATCTGCGATCCACTTCTTCTGCAAATGGAGGAAAATTGTTGTTCCAGTTTTTTGTGCTGCTGTGTTCCGTTGCACGACAGAACGATGATTAAACGGTTCAGCCCCTTTTTTTCTCTTTTACTCTCTGAGTGCCTCTGCGTCGAAAGGGACTCATTATTCGTTTCTACGGATCTTCGATAATTCGTAATTACTAACAACTTTTTAAATATTAATATGCATTTGCCCCACAAATTTTGTATTTATTTTATCGGTGCATCGTTTAATCAGGAAACTGCTTGGACTTATTTGAGCATTTTATGTGAGAACTCTTTTGAAAAAATTTATATGTATTCCATGTGTGACATACTGTATTCTAAAATATTTGAGATTTCCATAATGAAGCAGGGAAGCAATATTTTCATATCTTCAGTATTAATACTATTAATGAATTGAATATAAAATTGTCAATAAATCAAGTAACAAGATTTACTTCAAAAAAAAATTATGTTGATATTATATTCATAATTCATATTAATGTTTTTAGAGAGATTTTGAAGTAACAATATTTTCGTAGAACCTACATTGACAAGTTGACTGACCTCCAAATTAGATGTTTTAAAAAAAGCCAATTGAGAAAGGGAAGGGAATCTGTGTCTCCATAATGCATAACCTCTTTTGGCACCAAAAATATTGTAATGCTTGACCATCGACCTTATTCGCCGGATTTGGCACTCTCCTACTGTTTTATATTCCCAAAGTTGTAGACCGAGCTAAAAGTGGCACTGCAGGTTTTATGTAATCAAATAATGAAAGAAGGAAGAAGCGATTCAATCATTGTAACGTAATAATAAAAACGATTAATCGTCAAATACGAATTTTATTCGTGCAGAAGTTAGCTCTTGCAAAAGTTTCGTGTAAAGAATGTAACCTTTAGTCAGAGAGATAAATTTATCTCTTGTTCAAACTGTTCTTTTGAATAATTAGGATGGAAAGTGTAATAGTTAGCAGAAAGAAATTTGTATCTTCAAAACCTGCTGGATATTAAATAATAAATGTAATTAGTTGCAAAAGAGATGAGTCTCGTGTTCGAATTGTTCTTTGCATAGTTATGATAGTTGGAAAAAATGTAGACATTGTTAATAGCAAAAAATTAATATCTTATTCAAACTACCCTATTAGGTTGTATGGACGTTATATAATAAATGTAATTACTTAGTTGCAAAATAGATGAGTATCTCCTGTTCGAATTGTTCTTTGCATAGTTATGATAGTTGGAAAAAATGTAGACATTCTTAATAGCAAAAAATTTATATCTTATTCAAACCACCCTATTAGATGATATGGATGTTATATAATAAATGTAATTACTTAGTTGCAAACGAGATGAGTATCTCCTGTTCGAATTGTTCTTTGCATAGTCATGATAGTTGGAAAAAATGTACACATTCTTAATAGCAAAAAATTTATATCTTATTCAAACCACCCTATTAGATGATATGGGTGTTATATAATAAATGTAATTACCTAGTTGCAAAAGAGATGAGTATCTCGTGTTCGAATTGTTCTTTGCATAGTTATGATAGTTGGAAAAAATGTAGACATTCTTAATAGCAAAAATTAATATCTTATTCAAACCACCCTATTAGATGATAGGATGTTAGAGAAATGTAACCACTCAAAAGAAATGCATGTCTTATTCAAACTACCCTGCTGGATAATATGCATATTAGGAATATATGTAACCACCCAGTTGCGAGAGAAATAAATGCATATATTATTCAAACTACCCTATTAGATAATATAAATATCTGAGAATGTAACCTCTCCTAAATAGCAAAACCTATAATTTTATTTTTTATACAAATTGTGTTATTACACATATGAATATTAAATAATAACCACCCTTAACTACCCTTGACCATCCTTAAAAGACCACCACCCTTAATTTATTTCTAACATAACCTGTTGAAATACTCCAAATAATGCAAACCAAACCTAAAATAAAACTGTGCTACTTAAAACCAAAATGGCTGCCGCCTACGACACGTCTGACCACACACGACTTGTTTCACTGCGAATGAAGCAAACGACCAAAAAAAGATGCCGTTCCTATTACGGATCGATTGATCCATGCCTAAATCCGGTAAATTTTCCAGTGCGGTGTATCGCGCGGAAAAAGTGCTCGTCGCTGCGTTTGGTGCTTTGTGACGCACGTTAATGAAGCCCGAGGGAAAGCGGAAAGCAAGCGGAATGACGCTGTAGCCGCCGCGTGGGCGTCCTTTCGCTTTATAATAATCCCGAACGTGATCATTTGCCATTTTACAATATTCTTTCTACGCCTTTGGTAATTGCCGATCGAGCGGAATAAATGTTGGTTCGATTGTTGCGATATCGATTCGAATTAAACGGGAGAGGTGAAAGATTTTCAAGCAAAGTGACGTCGAAAAAAACGGCGTTGAATATCATTTATTTTCATTATCTCTGTCTCTTGTACAATTTCTTTTTTGTACAATTTTTAATAAAAATTATAAAGTCGTTTTATAATTTTAAAAATGAAGGTCCTTTGTACATTTCTGTCAGATCAGTTGTTTTAACTATGTTTCACATTACATTTTAATTTTCGCAAAATTTGTAATAAAAGTGGAACATTGATCATTTTGCATGCTTTTATGAATTTCAATGAAGCCTAGAAATTTTTATTTAATCCCGAAGGGAAGGGTTAATAGAAAAATTATGCAGACATTTTTACGCGATACGTTAATGTTTTGTTCAGAAGAGTTGTGCAGAAAGCTTAATGTTACGGTCGTTTCATTAAAAAGCAGTGGCGTTCAGGAAAGAATATCCAGTCGTTTCTGTGTGTAACATGAAAAATCACCGTACGTGGGATACGTTTTCATTAAATTTTGAAGAATTTCCGTGCGTCGTGTTCAGATCTGAATAAAAATGAGCAGGGGATATAGCGTCGTTTCTACACGAACGACCACAAAAACGTCAAATGGGCTGCGATAAAGGAAAATATGAATGGTGGAAAAAAATGGCTACTCCGTGTATTATTTTATGTCTGTGGTTCTAAGCCACCGGCTAACAAATGCAGGTTTCATTTATTTCATTTTGATGGTAGCAAAGAGTTGGATATTCTTGTCTGATCTTTCACTGATTTTACTACTTAGAACGACTGTTGAATCAAAAGCATTGATGATTTGTGAAAAGTAAATGTCCTACTTTTTTTTCTAATTTTGTATTCTTGATGTATAGGGAGAATAGTTTTTTTTTTATAAGAAGTTCAATAATTTAGTAATAATTCTTTCAGTTTTTAGAACAGAAATGGGGACTGTGGAGATCTGATTTTTTTGATCAACGTAATTTTTGTTTGCCACTGTTTAGGAATGCTTTGTTAATCTCTTTTAATAGCAATGATCAAAATATTTCCTCAAAAAGGAAATAGAATCGTATTTACACCCTTACCTTTTCGATTTGAATCAATGTTCTATGAAGGAAGTAGTATAGTCCTGCTATGGTCAGACAAGGGAGGACAGATTTCTTCAGACAATTTCTGTTTCACTAAAATTATTTTCCACACACAGACATATGAATAGAAAATGATTTGCAATGATTCTTCTTACAATATTCATTTACCTTAAATTTTAAAAAAGACTGCTCTCTGGCTGCACTATTTAACATTTACTTAATATAACATTTCAAGACTACAAGAACAGAGAACTTTGAATTGACTAACTGAGAACATTGAAAACCACAAAGATTCCATTACACGTCAAGGGTATACCCGTTTCAACAAGGCACCCGCATCAAAAATACTTCTAATTACTCGTGCCTGAAATCATGTCTCCACGAACTTTCACTCGGACTGCTAATTCGCGGTTCAAGTTTCTGGTTGTGTAAATCTTAAAGCGCAACAAGATCTTGTTGATGCAAGACGAGTTACATTCGTCAACCGGAGACTGTTATTCTAAGATTTCGTTGTTGGTTCAAATATTTACTGAAAAGCAGAGTCTGCAATTTCCTCGGTGGTGATTGTGTTTTGTCAGTAAATTCTGACGATGTAACTGGAACCCTCTAAACATTCAGCTATACATTGTATAATATACAGAGTGTCTCACAACTAGTGGACCCTGAAATGTAGCTGACGTGATTCTGAATAAGATTTCCCTTTGCAAAAATGAGGTTTGAAGCTTCGTTTTTGAATTATTGAGGAAAAACGTGGACCAAGAGCGCGAGGATTATGCATGCGACAGCTTCGGATAACATGTAGTTATCCAACGCGTAGTAATGCGACGCGTGGTAATTCGACGCGTAGTAATGCAACGTGCGGTAATCCTAGGCGTAGTAATCCAGCGTAGGGATATCCAACGCGTAGTAAACCAGCGCGTGGATATTCAACGCGTAATAGGCCAACGCGTAGTAATGCAACGCGTGGTAATCTAACGCGTAGTTAACCAACGTGTAGTAATCCAGCGCGTGGCAATTCAACACGTAGTAGCCCAACGCGTAGTAATGCAACGCGTGGTTATTCTAAGCGGAGGAATCTAACGCGTGGTAGTCTAACGCGTAGTTAACCCACGCGTAGTAATCCAGCGTGTAGATATCCAACGCGTAGTAATCCAGCGCGTGGATATCCAACGCGTAGTAATCCAGCGCGTGGCAATTCAACGCGTAGTAGTCCAATGCGTAGTAATGCAACGCGTGGTAATTCTAAGCGTTGGAATCTAACGCGTGGTAATCCAACGCGTAGTTAACCAACGCGTAGTAATCCAGCGTGTGAATATTCAACGCGTAGTAATCCAGCGCGTGGATATTCAACGCGTAATAGTCCAACGCGTAGTTATGCAACGCGTGGCAATTCTAAGCGTAGAAATCTAACGCGTAGTAATCCAGTGTGTGGATATCCAACGCGTAGTAATCCAGCGTGTGGATATCCAACGCGTAGTAATCCAGCGCGTGGATATCCAACCCGTAGTAATCCAGCGCGTGGATATCCAACGCGTAAAAAATTTTACTCTACTTTTTTTATCCACAATTAAAAATTAACTTTGAACTTTTACAATTAAAACTTCTCTCCTATGTCAATGATTTTTATCGGACGCATTCGGATAGAAAATCGACGAAACTGAAATTGTGGGCAATTATCGGCTAGCGACAGCGAACCAGGATTATTCGTGTCGACATCGATGGTTAATTAGTGTCGCGTTTTCGTGAAATCAGTCGACGCTGATTATCCTGATAAAACCCTTGGTGTACCGATGAGCAAGGTAATTCGCTTAAAATTCGAGCTGAAACGGTGAGTCGGTACTTTCATTGCTTAATTGCGTTCTCGACAAAAATAATTAACTTTGCCTCGGCTACAGCTAATTTGGGTACCGATTTTAATCTCGCGTCCGTTGAAAACGTGTCCTTAGGTGTTCGTGTGGCTGGCCAGCGATAAAGAAGAATCATTATGAAAGGGATGAATCTGCATGGCAGATTTAATTAAGATATAATTAACTTTTCTTAGAGGAAATGGAACTTTCATATATCTTTAATATCGTGAAATTGCATTCGTTTCATTTCTTTTTTCACATTTCTCTGGATTAAAAGTATATTCACTCTGTTACTGTAATTTTTTTCATGATGAAATTTCTTAATTTCAACAAATTTCAGGTTCTGTTTGTCAAAAGTGGAAAATTTCAAGATCTCAAGTTTTCATTCTGATTTTAAAAAATTATTCTGCGAATAATTAAGTGACTCTTGCTCACATAAGAAGTTATATATACTTTTTAATTCTACATTCTTTATCCCATTTATTAGTCACATTTATTAATCCTACATATCTCATGTATCCTATGTATCACAAGTACATAAACAATAACATTATATGACATTATTTCATCACAAAATATAGTTCATAACATTCACTAATATTTCACCACTCTATTCACATTTTATCCACAATTCGTGTCTCAATAAATTTTACTCACACCAAAATACAAAAATTACATACATACAAATAAAACTTCCCACCATCACTCGCAATTACAATCCCACTACTCAGTTTGAATAAATTTGAAGCAGATTGTCATAAAAGATGGTGGATTGATAGAACTTCTTGCCTTTTTTCCCCCGAAATCGCAGTCACAAAAATTGTATGAAACATTTTTGCTGGTAGCAGCTGCAGCTGCAACGTGGTTCGCTCCTCGCAGCTGTTTCCAACGAGACGATAAAAAGGATCGTCGTTTGCTGCGTTAACCCGCGCCTCGAATATTGCTCTCGCTGCTGGATTTCATTGTATTCTGAGATCGGAGAACCCGTAGAAATTCCATAAAAACTTTCATTGTTATTCCTCATTGCGGATGGATTTTTACAACACTTTCTCCGTTCTTTCTTTTCTTTAAATCTTTATTCTCACAGCTATGAATTGAAGATTGACGTTGGAGATTCGGGGCGCTGAGAAATTCGGAAGCTTGATAATTCGGGGCGCTGAGAAATTTGAAAGCTTGAGAATTCGGAGCGCTGGGAAATTTGGAAGCTTGAGAATTCGGGGCGCTGAGAGATTCGAAAGCTTGAGAATTCGGGACGCTGAGAAATTCGAAAGCTTGAGAATTCGCGGCGCTGAGAAATTCGGAAGCTTGAGAATTTGGGACGCTGAGAAATTTGGAAGCTTAAGAATTCGGGGCGCTGAGAAATTCGGAAGCTTGAGAATTCGGGGCGCTAGGAAATTCGGAAGCTTGCGAATTCGGGGCGCTGAGAAATTCGGAAGCTTGCGAATTCGGGGCGCTGGGAAATTTGGAAGCTTGAGAATTCGGGGCGCTGAGAAATTCGAAAGCTTGAGAATTCGGGACGCTGAGGAATTCGGAAGCTTGCGAATTCGGGGCGCTGAGGAATTCGGGACGCTGAGAAATTCGAAAGCTTGAGAATTCGGGGCGCTGAGGAATTCGAAAGCTTGAGAATTCGGGACGCTGAGAAATTCGAAAGCTTGAGAATTCGGGGCGCTGAGAAATTCGGAAGCTTGCGAATTCGGGACGCTGAGAAATTCGGTAGCTTGAGACTTCGGGGCGCTGAGAAATTTGGAAGCTTGCGAATTCGGGGCGCTGGGAAATTTGGAAGCTTGAGAATTTGGGGCGCTGAGAAATTCGAAAGCTTGAGAATTCGGGGCGCTGAGAAATTCGAAAGCTTGAGAATACGGGTCGCTGAGAAATTCGAAAGCTTGCAAATTCGGGGCGCTGGGAAATTTGGAAGCTTGAGAATTCAGGGCGCTGAGAAATTCGGGACGCTGAGAAATTCGAAAGCTTGCGAATTCGGGGCGCTGGGAAATTCGGAAGCTTGAGAATTCGAGGCGCTGAGAAATTCGAAAGCTTGAGAATTCGGGGCGCTGAGAAATTCGAAAGCTTGCGAATTCGAGGCGCTGAGAAATTCGAAAGCTTGAGAATTCGGGACGCTAAGAAATTCGAAAGCCTGACAATTCGGACGCTGGGAAACTCTCCATTCTTCTTCTGATGACATTTGATATTGTGTGAATGTAATATTACATAATTAGGTTTGAACGTGTTAAATTAATTATTCAATAAAAAGTCCCATTTACAAATTTTATCATTTCATTTTTAATATATCTAAATATTTCACAGTCAAAAATATTCGGTTTCTGTATAATTTAAAAAAAAAATAACCTCCTACAATTTTTTATTTTTGTTCTAAAAAGAGCAACCAGTGAACGAGAAATAAAAATATTTGTACTTCAGTTCCAAACGAAAATTGTTCTTTCACCAAATAAAGTACCTGCCGTTTATTCGTACCATATTTGTCATTTTGAAATACGGGATTGGATTTTTAATCGATTTGAAGCTTACAGAACAGAATGTCATAGGTTGAATAATTCGCAGATATGTGGGGTAATGAACGTGTTAATTTGCATAATAGTGGTTCTATTGTTTCTCTACCGATTCGAAAATGAGATTGTATAATCGAGAATGAGGCGAGCAGAGCACAAACGGCAAATACACTCTGATTATTAATTATTAATTATGAGATAGCTTCCGGTGAAACACACGGTCGTTCAATAGCCCACGATCGTCATCTCGGTTATTAGCTGCGTTATTATTAATTTCGAGTCGTATATTCAGGATAATGGTCGAGTAAGAAGCAAATTTATTTCGTGGAAATTTTCTGCTGGGAAATTATTCGAAATAATAATTGTTGTTGCACGTTCGATAACGTTTCCATATTTTCCTTCACATTGGGATATCGTATTTTACAGTTTACATGGCGTATTGTTCAACACATTTCAGATTCATTATTTTAGGAATTCGGTCATTCAGAAATTTTATAATTTTTAGTTTTAGAAATTTAAGGTCGTGGATATTTTCTGATTTACTCATTTTTAGAGATTTCATTTAAGCATTATTAAATTTGCGAGTTCAAGCATGTGAAACTTTTGAACTTATTGATTTTTTGACTTGGAATGTTGAAATTTATTGTAGCTTAAAATTTAGAAAGTTCTCAAACTGTCAGATGTAGTGATGATTCGTTATGAGTGAAAGACTCGAAAGATTCACTTATATCGAATCAACTTAAGAAATTTTCAGATTTGAATTGAGAAATAAGCTCTAAAATTGTGTTAGACTTAATTTATGCAACAACTACTTTATCCAGAAAAAGCACAATGGCTTTTCCCAAAGTCAAAAACATTCGCTCCATTGTAACCGCAAGAGTTGGCTAAAAAGATTAAACGTTCCATTCGCGGAGAACGAAGAAAATAGAATTCGCAATTCCCTTCGGAAACACGTAAGATTCCCTTCGAAATAAAGTTTCCTTCGGGTTCATTGGTTGCCAGCGTTTCTCGTCGCGTTCGCGAGAAAAGATCGCAGCGTTCGCTCGTAAAACGAAATACAAACTCGTCCTTTCGGGGTAGCCGGGTAATCCGAAAGGAGGGTTTAGGTTTATCCCCGAAGGAAAGCGAGACGCAGTTACGAGCGAATTGCGAGAACCCCGTGGGTCATTAATCGTGCGTTAAGCCGAGAAAAGACAGTGGACGTGGAAAAAAAAGGAAAGAAAAGGGCCGAATTTGATCGGCCGGTGTTTTTTTTACGAGCCTATCGCGCAGATTTGCGAGAACGGAACTCTGCCGCTATTGACCCATTTTCACGCCGTTTTTTCTCTCTCTCTTACTCACAGTCGGTTTTATCTCGAGTTTTCCTACGGTCAACCGGGTCGAATGCTTTTCATCGCGCTAATAAAAACAACGACATGTTACCCGATGGCGGTTTGATGTCGGTTTTTCACGGAGTAAATATTCCATGAGAATTACTGCTGCATATTTTAGCTGCCGAACGAAGTAATCAGATTTACCGTTGTTCGATCCCTTTTGAGAATCAAAATTTTGTAACGGTTAGGTTCGCGATTTTATGGCTGTTATTATGTGCGAATGCAACGTTGATTGGAGTGTTTTGGAGCTTTGTTTAAATTTTTTAAATGTACTGATAGAATCATAGATGATGAAACCTTACAACAATTGTTTGTGGTATCTCAAAAAGTGGTGTCTCTTATCTTTACATGTTTTGTTAATTTTGTTACAATGAATGTACCTGCAGCACACACCAGGAATACAGTAAAAAAATATCAAATTAAATTCACAGAAATTTTCAAAGTCATTTTAAATGTAACTCTCACAATAGTCCTCTCACAATACATTGAAAATTATAATTATGCACATAGCAAATGAAGAGACAAAGCTTCCACAGAACTCGAAAAAGTTTCTCTGTTTATCCGCACTTGGACTCATCTCAAAAAATCGTCGATACTTTCTCCGATAGAAGCTTGAATAATTCATGGAGTTCTACGGTAGAGAGCACCAAAAGTAAAAGAATGATAAAGCAGAGCGTTCTGAAGCCTCGAAACAAGCTTTTGACGAATCGTTCTCATTCATACTGAACGTAGAACTTCTTCTGATAATACTCGTTCACGCCAGTCGATTTCCAGGCACCGGTTTTTCTCCGCGACTTCTCAATGAACCTTCTCGACCTTCGAAATGCCATTCAGCTCGTTTCCTTGCGAACTCTTTCAGGGCTTTCCGATAAAAGAACGCGCTTAAAGGCTTAATTGAAACGCTTAGACGATATTCGTGAACGAACGATGCCTCGGGATAAAAAATTCATAAAGAAAGGACTTGATTGTTCAGCAAAATAAATACTTTGCAATCACTTCTTATTTTGATCGATATAGTTCACTTATATCGAAGCAAGGTTACATTCTACTGTTTGAGAAGTGACTTCTTTTTTAAAAAAATAAAAATGTACTTAGTATACATGGTACATGAATTGTTATACAGTTTATTGGTTACTTGATATGAATTTTAAATAAGAAAATATATTATTTGTTGCAATTTAACTATTTATTTGAGACTTGAATGTAAGGACAAATTGATTAAACCATGACAGTAAAAACAATTTATTGAAACCATAATTCCAAAGACAAGTTAATTAAATCATGAACGTAAATACAAATTGATTTAACAATACACATTAACACGAATTGATTAAACAATAAATGTAGGTACAAATTAATTAAACCATAACAGTAAGTACAAGTTAATTAAATCATGAACGTAAACACAAATTGATTTAACAATAAACATTAACACAAATTGGTTAAACAATAAATGTAAATACAAATTAATTAAATCATAACAGTAAGTACAAGTTAATTAAATCATAACAGTAAATATAATTTATTAAAATCATGAATGTAAGGACATATTGATTAAATCGTAAATGTAAATAGAACTTATTAAATTGAACGTGAATGTAAGAATATATCAAATCATAAACTCAGATACAACATATTGAAGTCATGAATGTAAGAACAAATTGATTAAACAATACATGTATTCTAAGTACAAGTTGGTTGAACTATAAACATAAGGATGTACATCAAATATAATTCAAATTAATTTTTAATGATTAACAATTAATATTTTTAATCGTCAGTTAAAAATGTCTTCAGCAATCCATTAAACCAATCAATTTCTAAAATGATTTTTTTTTCACTTATTTAATGAAAAATATTAATAAAACAATTAAATAAAAAATGTGAATCTCTATTGCTACCCAATTTTACATCACTTGAAATATCAAATATAAATTTTATAAAATCTTCCTTCGAAATCAGAGAGTCCTAATATTCTAGATTACGAAAATCGGTAACGCAATTATAAAGAGAACATTGCAGCAGAAGTTCGGTAACAAATTTATCGTCCATATTTGCGCAAACAAGTACACAAGCTGACGTACACAGTTACACGTAGTCCGTAGAATCAATAGTATCCCGGCGATTTAACTTTCCATTAAACATCGACCAAAAACTGGCAAATGGCGAAACGCAAACTTTGCAGACCAAACGTAGCTCGAGGAATCGAATGAAGCGAGTTGGGGCGATTCGTGTGTTTGTCATCGATGGACGACTCTATAAACCGAGGGCTTCCATTATGGTGGATAAAATGCAATTTGTTGCGAACGAGATTGTCCAGCGACAGTATTATTGCGAGCCGCGACCGCATGTATTGCATATGGGATGCGCATGAGTGTATCGTTCTCGTAAAATTGTTATTCGAATTATAATTACGACTGGTTTGGTAACAGGCTAATTATACCATCAATTGATACTGAATTAACGAAGTTAATAATAGAATGATATGCATTTTTAATAGGGCTCGGAGCAATTAATTATTCAAGCTTTCAAATCGTATGTTAATTAACTTTCATACTGGGATACTGGGTTTCGTAAAATCATACTCTGAATTTAATAATTACAAAGCATCTAATTCATAATATATCTTCTGCTTACTGAACTAGATTTCAATATTCAACTCGTTCAATTACAATAATTAACTGTATTTTACTGTATTAACTGTATTTTAATATTCAGTTATTGACTGCAATTCTATACAATATTCTATAGAACATTAATTACGCAATTATACAATTTCTCTTTCACGTTTATCAAGCAATCAGAAGTCAAAATTGTTATTAAAATGGTATAAATAATCCCGTATTAATTACAGTATAATAATCATGAAACTCGCGCAAACAACCTTTCAATTTCAGTTCTATTGAAGCACGAATGTGTACAAATCTGGGAACGTAAATGCAAGCATCAATTAAATCCGAAACGCACCCACGCATAATTAGTACCCGAAAGGTTTGTCGACGAATGCAGAGAACTTTATATTTAATGCAACGATATCCTGCAGCGAAACAAAGTTAAACACACCGAGACATTGTCTCCCGCTAATTTTCACCGTTTAAGGACGATTCCGCTGGCGGTACAATTTCGCGATATATTTTCGTTATCGCTAATTTCGTTTAACGAGAATTATCCTTGGGATCGTTAGTACCTTCTGACGACGAGCTTAACACTCACAGAAATTTCGTGCACGAGTTTACCTTTGGGAGAAAATTATAGAATTATTCTGATGAGTTTGGGGGGTTTTGAATGGAAGATTTGGTTTCGGATTTATTTGGGAATTTAGTTTGGAATTTTGAGGGGTGGAATTTAGAGAGCTGGGAGTGGTTTCGTAAGGGTTTGGAGGGGTTTTGAAATTGTCAGGGGTGGGGAGTTGGAAGGGGGAGAATTTGGGGCGCTGAGAAATTCGGAAATTTGAGAATTTGGAAGCTTGAGAATTCGGGGCGCTGAGAAATTTGGAAGCTTGAGAATTCGGGGCGCTGAGAAATTTGAAAGCTTGAGAATTCGGGGCGCTGAGAAATTTGAAAGCTTGAGAATTCGGGGCGCTGAGAAATTTGGAAGCTTGAGAATTCGGGGCGCTGAGAAATTTAGAAGCTTGAGAATTCGGGGCGCTGAGAATTTGGAAGCTTGAGAATTCGGGGCGCTGAGAATTTGGAAGCTTGAGAATTCGGGGCGCTGAGAATTTGGAAGCTTGAGAATTCGGGGCGCTGAGAATTTGGAAGCTTGAGAATTCGGGGCGCTGAGGAATTCGAAAGCTTGAGAATTCGGGACGCTTAGAAATTCGAAAACTTGAGAATTCGGGGCGCTGAGAAATTCGAAAGCTTGAGAATTCGGGGCGCTGAGAAATTTGGAAGCTTGAGAATTCGGGGCGCTGAGAAATTCGAAAACTTGAGAATTCGGGGAGCTGAGAAATTCGAAAGCTTGAGAATTTCGAAAGCTTGAGAGAATTCCGGGCGCTGAGAAATTCGAAAACTTGAGAATTCAGAACGCTGAGAAATTCGAGTGCTTAAGATTTGAAGCGCTGCGAAATTCGGAAATTTCAGTTTGGAGTGCTGAGATATTCGAAAGCTTGAGACTTGGGGTGCTAAGAAATTTATAATCTTGAGATTTGGGGCCGCTGAGAAATTTAAAAGCTTGAGAATTTGGTGTGCTGAGAAATTCTCAAATTCCCAAACTCCACATTTCTCCTTCTGCAACCAAAGCAAGAATCCCTAAAGTTCACTGTATTGAAGCGTTCCACATAAACATCTAGTTCTAAATCTACAATAACTAAAGCAATAACAGAATTGAAGTTCACCAAAATATGTTACAATATAAACTAGCTCGAAGTAAATAACTAAATGAAGAATAGAATCGATAAAATATGCTTAGGTAAATATCGCGTGTCTACCGAAAGAAGCGAAGAAGTTTTGTTAACTGGCTGACCGGGTCGTTATTCCTTAGGCTTAGGTTGTAGCGAAAAGGAAGATCGATCGATGGCAGGAGGTAACCGCGGCGATGTCGTCGACCCCTAAGCGAGACAACCCCTCCGCTCGAAATACGAGCGTACGTGCTTTAGAATCGTTCTGCGGTATTCTGCGCACCGTTTGCCATCGCTTTTTCTACAGATTTCCGGGGTTCGTTGGCCCTGACACAATGCTTGCTTTCTTCCCTTAAGCCGCTTCCACGGATCAATATCAATTGTGGCAACCTGCCTGCGGATTAATCAACAACTTCGTTGTTTAATGCTACATCTGATGTTTTTAAAGAAACAGGCTTTTGAGTTGTAACTTGATCTTTTAATCACCTCTGCAATGGATATTAATGTATATTTTATTCTATGAGGTTGTTGTATTATTTTGTGTGGCTGAATTTATGTTAGGCTGAAGGTGAATTTATAGTACTTGAGAGTGAATTTATGTTACTGAGATTGAATTTATGTTTTGAGAGTGGATTTATGTTAGTAAGATTGAATTTGTTGGACTGTTAGTAAAATTGAATTTAATGATGAGAAATACTCTCTGCATTATAAAAACAAAGTGACCTAGATAGGTTTAAGGGTGAGACTGTCTCATTTTGTCTGTTGACAGTAGGCCATGGTAATAAACAGGGTGTATAGTTTCTCTTTTAACCTTGTCCTACAATCACGTGTCACACTAACACACATTACAGTCCAAAGCTAGACTCGTATTTTCACTGCTGTTGAATTTCACGTTCAGTCCTGATCATACTCCACATTATCAAGGATAGTTGCATGTATAAGATACCTGACTTTCTTCGTAAAAATAATTACCTGTGAACGAAACAACTGTCCAGAAAATTGTGGGCTAACAAATTAAGTCTAATCATAGAGTATTGAAGTAAAATACTCATAGAATATTAAAAGTGGATACTCATTGAACCCCAACTTACTAGACTATTGAAAAAGCCAAAACCTCCTCCTAAACCATAAATAAACTTCACAATTAAAAATAGTTTAACAACACAAAAGAGTACTGATACGTTTCACCATATCCAATAGAACATTAAATTAAATTTGAGACTAAATTTGGTGAGCGAGGAAGTGGACATGCCTCACCTGAGAGCGGTTCGGTACCCTGAAACGAAACGGGTCCGTCTAATGCGATATTGGGCGTGCAAGAAACTTTGAAAACCGATGGAAACTACGGACGATTAAGCAGCCTGTTCGTGCTATGTGTTCTAGCAATTGGAACATAGCGTGCACGAGATAATTGCTGTTGCTGAAACGCGTGAAACGCGCCAGGTGTTGCGAGTTAAATATTGGTGCTTATATTTCGTTGCCAGGGAATCAGCGAATTTTTTCTTAAATACGTAACTTTGGTGGTGGAACACATAAGGTAGCTTTATGATTTTAGTCAAGTTTGGTAGCTTTGCTATTTTAGTCAAGCTGGGTAGCTTTGCTACTGTAATCAAGTTGGACAGCTTCACTATTGTAGTCAAGTTGGATAGCTTCACTATTGTAGTCAATAATAGCTTCATAATTTCAGTACCTTTGATTCAGCTAAAGTTATCAGGATAACTTGGAAATAATGAGTGATGGTTGAAATAGTTAGCTTCATAGTCAAAGAAATAGAATTTTATTTTACAGTTGAAGTCATTCAGATGAACTAGTTTCTTCTTGAATGGCTTCATTACTTGCAGCAGTCAACTTCAGTGGCTTCATAGTTGAAACAGTCTTCGTATTTGAACTATTCTGCTTATGTCCACATATCAAGTCGTTAGCTTGAATACATTCACATGTCAAGTTATTAGCTTGCACACATTCACATATCAAGTAACTAGTTTGAATACCTTCACATGTCAAGTTATTAGCTTGCACACATTCACATATCAAGTAACTAGCTTGAATACCTTCACATGTCAAGTTATTAGCTTGCACACATTCACATATCAAGTAACTAGCTTGAATACCTTCATAGAGGTGTCTGATGTCAGATGAAGTTCTCTCGGTACAAGTTTTTCTTCAAAGATATTTTTCTATGTTTTGTTCTATGAAACTGTAATTCATAGACTACTATCACATTGGAAGATCATTATTAAATTGTTCAGTAAATATTAACACATGTCTTGAAAACGATTTTCTTTCAATTCAAGAGTGAATAGGAGTCTTTGACAGAATAATTAAAACAGCTAGTTGGATATGTATCATAATATGAATATCTAGTTTGAAGTGTATGAATAACATTTACATCTAGCTTCAAGAGTATTAATAATATTAACATCAAGTTTGAAGTGTATTAATAATATTTACATCTAGCTTCAAGAGTATTAATAATATTAACATCAAGTTTGAAGTGTATTAATAATATTAACATCTACTTTGAACCATATTAATAATATCAACAGGTAGTCTGAAGTATATCATAATACAAACATCCAGTCCAAAGTGTTAGCAGCAAATTTGTATATCATAAACAGTCAGTTGAAAGCGCATCAAACAGCGCAAGAAGCGTAACAAAACATATGAAAGCGCAACTAAATTTCGGAATAACAGTGCATGTCGTTGAAAGTCGGTCCGTTCAGAATGCAGAAACGCAAGATACATTTGTAAGCAACGGTGCATCGATGCCACGATTACAACTGTATTCCATTACCCGAGTAAATAATTCCGCTCGCTGTCATCCCAGCGGTTCGACTTGTCCGCTCGGCGTCTCGAGGCTCCTGTAGCAAGCTTTTAACGCGTAAAACCGATTCAAAGTGTTTAACCAGACGCGACACGACGGTGTCCCAGTCAACATCAGCTTACCTCTCGAGTTTCGTGCATTATGCACTCTGGTAATTTCATTTTGTAGTCGTCAAATACACGTGGACGTTCGATTAATCTATGCACATACGTGTATGTGTATGTATGTGTAGGCGTATGTGTGTTTACACGCGTATGTTTACAAGTGCATGTATGTGACGTGGTCACGTATTTTGCGAGGTTTCCATTGGGTGGAATTAAGCAATATCGGTTAAATCGAAATTCCCTGCGTCACATGCTGAATCAACAAATCCTGGGATTAAGAATAGACCATAGGCTGATTTGTGAGGGTCGTTCACAGAGGGAAACTCAAGCTTTGTTCCTTTTTCCTTAAGCTCGTTATTTCACGCCGTTGATTTGCTGTTCTTAATTCCACACGTGTATTTTATATTACATCACAAGTTTTAGGTGCAGAGGTGTATTCGAGGTTTGCCTCTTACTTTTGTTTCTGGAACTTCAGTTCTCAACGTCACTTTATAGTTTGACTCCCACCTTAATACAATTCAAAGTACATAGCGGTGTTTTCTAACTGCATTTATAATTTTATGACTGATGTATAAATGGTAATAGGTAGTGACATTTATCTGTAAAGAAATAACTTCATCAAACTTTTTAACCATACAGTTGTACATTTGTTATTTGCTAGCAGAAAAAGTACCTCCGAGTACAGAAAGTATCTTCATTTATTGTTCAACATAACAAAGTCTATAACTACATTTAACACTTATAAAGACAGTTTGAAAGAACGTCCCTTGGAGTTACAATTTTGTTTGAAGCATCCAGTGGTTGACAACCCATCGCTACTTTGTAAAATTGAATACTACCATACAATTATTATATGTACTATACTATTCAATGTACTATCTGAATGAATATTCCCAATGTAGAAATTAATTTTCTGTCACAAAATGTATCTTCAATTTCACAATCATTGTTAATAACCTTTACGTACATGTAACATTGAGGTCCACATATGAAATACGTGAGTCAAATTTATACCATAATTCTTAAATACCGATTCATACACTAAAATATTTTTATTTACGTAATGATAGTTAATTTCAAGTGATGCAGCCATAACAAAGATCATGCATCAAGAAGTATATCTATTTTTAAAAATGAATACAGTTTGAAATATCAGAGTAGTGACCACTCAGCGAAAGTAATGGGTTCGAAAGGTTAGTGACGCGTTCGTAGGTATCCATGCGTGTATCCACGTTTCCATTAAGATCGTGACATCATCGTTTCGAGATCTCTCGAGCGTACAGAAGCGGTCGGGTTTTAAAGCGTCGATTAGTCAGAGACCGAGTAAAGCTCGTCCCGACGACCGTAGCACACCGAGAATTCTCGTTTCGTCGCGCATTCCTCACGAACCAACAGAAACTGCGACACGTGTCCGCTTGTTGTGGATTCGTAACACGTTCCTGAACAACGACCCGCTCTGTCTTTTCGGAACACGAGCGAAATTGGACTCATAGGCACGCATCGGTGAACGCGTGTTATTTTTGTCTTTGTGTTCCTCTGACTCGATGGAAATCCTCGAAAATTCTGGGACGAAATTCGACTTCGATATTGAAGCGCATATGTGAGAAATTGCGAAGTTTTTTTTTATCGAAATGAAGTGTGCTTTTTACCCTTTACGTTCGAAAGACGAGTGATTAAATTCTTTTAAATTAAAATTGCATCGCAAATATATGAAACATGTTTGGTCATTACAAAATTGTAACAGTAAATTTCGGCAATTTTCTATAGATCCATCTTTCATTTTTTATGGAAGTTAGTAGTGTAAATGAGTAAGTAAATGGGTAGATATTTAGTGCTCTATAAAATGACATGGTCTTTTGTACCCATAGAACGATTGCTTTGGTAACTAGTAGTACGAGTCAATCTTTTCGTAGACTATAAATGAAATAATGACTATAAATGAAAGATCTATAAATCCATTTTTCATTTTTTATGGAAGTAAATAGTGTAAATGAGTAAGTAAATGGGTAGATATTTAGTGCTCTATAAAATGACATGGTCTTTTGTACCCATAGAACGGTTGCTTTGGTAACTAGTAGTACGAGTCAATATTTTCGAAGACCGCAGATAAAACTGTCTTTTTTCTTATTTTAGAATCCATGGTCTTATCAAAACGATTTGTAAATCCTTTCTTAAAAAACCATTACATACTGAAAATTTTTATTTTTATGTATAATTTGATTTTTAATGTATGATTTGTAGGTTTCAGGCTTCGAGATTCTCGATAATGTGAACCGTTAAAATTGTTTCATGTTTGAGAACTCTTTTAAGAAGTTCTACAACTTTCAACAAATTTGGAAGTTTACATATTTAAGCTCCACAAAAACTTCACCCCTTCGACTACAGAGTGCTTCCCAAGTGTTCTTCGCAAAATAAAAAACTTTCTTCACCGAAAGAAGTCTTGGAAAGGGTCCCTTTCGAAGTGATCGGCAAATTGTCATTCTCGTTCGCTCCTCCCAATCGTTCGGCGGGAAATTCCATCGGCAGAAACTGGAGGATGAAGCCGCAGTGTCTCGAAAACACGAGAATAGGTGGAGTAGCATATATCGATCGTGGCTTCTGTTCGTCGAGCTCCAAACGATAATGCTAAACTGCAGATTCGCGTCGTTGGGTTGGCAACGCTTGCAATAAAGGCCAACGTTATCTGAAAGTAGTATTGTTTACGGTTCGCTCGAGTTTCGAGGGTGCTTCCACGATTTTTCTCTGTTCTCTACCTCATACCGTGGACTCGGGAACAACAGTTAAACCTCGCAACTTCGAGACCGTTTATCGGTGCTCTTTTTTTCTGCCGCCCTTCTTCCCTCGAGGGGAAAGAACGGAAGTTGCCGGGTAATTGCTTCCGGTTAACGGGACGAGCAGTATCGTCTGGCTTGCGGTTAATCTTAACCGTATCGTTCTTCCACGAGTTTCTTTCGAGAAACGATGCTGCGATTAAGGACCGTATATGTTAAGGGCTGTCTGATTTTTGGATTACGTTAAATGTACTTTCAGATTTTTGCTGGTTGCTCATTTTGTATCATTTTGTACTATTTTGGGTTTGGTTTGTATATTGATGTTGAAAACGGTTCTTCTCAGTCGTGACACTTGGATGAATGTTTGGAAGTTTTTTAATTTAGATTTTTGTGTTGTAACAATTTCGGTTTTAAACTTTCACATTTTTAGATTAAAATATTTATATAAATATGTACATAATATTTGTATAATTTCAAATTTTCAAACTCCCAAATCTTTAAATTAAATTAAAAAATTTTGAAAGTTGCAAACTTTCAAATTTTCCAATCATCGAAACTCCTATTATGCGATAACCTAACAATAGCAGAAAAAAGGGAAAAATGTTGGCGAAAAACTCAGGGGAAATTCGCATCGGCTCCGAACAATATCGAATTGTTTCTACGAAATTATCGCATAAATGGTTTGCAAAAAATGCATTTCTAGTTGGAAGCGAATGTTTCGGTATTGCATGCTACTGTGTCCTTTCATGGTAGTAAAAAAAATGGCTAACAATATTTTCGTCGAGAGAGAGATTATAGTCGATTCATGTGCATTGTTGTTGTTTCGATACAAAGAGCTTTTTACGTTCGCTGCGATAAATCTTCAGTTAGATTTCTGTATGGTTTTTCCTGCGGTTCAAAATATGATCGTGTAACCTTTGAATGTCATTATTTTGTATTTTATATGCAGCCTTCTTTATCAAACTCTTCAGCTGAAGAAAGATAGTTCTTCTTCAAAATCGTCGACTCAAAAAACAGCCTTCTTTATCAAACTCTTTAGCTCAAGAAAGATAGTTCTTCTTCAAAATCTTCGACTCAAAAAACAGCCTTCTTTATCAAACTCTTCGGCTCAAGAAAGATAGTTCTTCTTCAAAATCTTCGACTCAAAAAACAGCCTTCTTCATCAAACTCTTCAGCTCAAGAAAGATAGTTCTTCTTCAAAATCTTCGACTCAAAAAACAGCCTTCTTCATCAAACTCTTCAGCTGAAGAAAGATAGTTCTTCTTCAAAATCTTCGACTCAAAAAACAGCCTTCTTTATCAAACTCTTCAGCTCAAGAAAGCTACTTGTTCATCAAAATCTTGAACCAATAAAGAGCCTCCTCTATCAAACTCCTCAACTAAAGACAGATCCTTCATCATCAAAATTCGAAAAAGATCCTTCTTCATCAAAGTCTTCGACTCAAAACGAGATACATGTTCCTCCTAAATAGCCCATACAACATAAACACTTCGTGTACACAGAAAATCACGTAAACCATCGTGAAACCGGTGACGAGATAACAAGATACAAGTATAACGAGCAGGGGTGTAGCACGGTTTGGGCTTCTAGCGTAAATTGAATTGTTCCAGAGAACTTTGGCCAATAGAAGGCCGACTAATTCACGCAACTCGACAAAAGTTCTGTTGCACTGACAGCTTATCAGTGCTCGAACTAGATGACAAATTCAACGGTTCTACGTTAGAATCGTTGTGGATAGAATTTCTCTCTATCAACTTCGCGCATAGATAATACTTTTCGCTACCTTCCTTTCTGGTCTGTGGACGATCTTTGTTTGCGGACGAGTTTTTTGACCTGCTTCAAATTTATGAGAGAATCGCTCAGGGCACATATTTTCGATTTTTTATTTATTTATTTTTTTCTTTAGTAGTCACATTATTTCTGAGTGAGGTACTTATAGTTAGGTTTTATTTAGATTTTATTTGGATTTTAGTCTAACGGAATATATTTGGATTTTAGTCTAGTGGACACTTGCTATATTCTACGTGTGAAAATATTTTTATTTATTTTACATTGCTACTCAAATTTTATAACGTAAAAGAGCTGATTCATCTTCAGTCATAAAATTCTGCCTTCCATTTTCTTATCGCGATTTTTATGTACGTGAAAAGAGAGACATAACAAATTTTCCCTAAATGATTGGTCATGTTGAATATCCCATCTTACATCTTTTCTGTGCAAACATAACAAAAATTGTACAAGTGTTCCAAGTCTCCAGAGACATTGATCAAAGATGTAGAAGTTGAATCATTATATTCATGTTCCAGTATATTCAACAATGATAATTGAAACGACAAAGCGCAGACTAAAGTGTAGCCTTAATCTGCGAGATTAGTGTGAAATTTGAAGCGTTATTAATCGATTGATGACGCTACTCGAGACGACCCGAATGCTTTTGGCACGCATGTGAGAATTGTTTGGCGGCACGTGAAATAAAGGATGCGTGCCGAGTGACACTCCGAAGACTCGTACAGGTTTCTGCACTTGGCATAGAAAACACAAATGGAATTTCACGCAACAATCGCATGAGTCAAACTTGGCTCGCGTGTTGCTTTTGGTTGGGCGACAAAGTTTATGCGTCCGTTTTGCTACAGTTTGTTGAATTATTTTGGTCGCGGCGGACAAATGTGGACGTAACTGCTTAATTCGGAATCGGTCGCTTCGGATTGACTATTTCTTCGAGACATTGAACTCGAGAAGCATCGGTATATAAATATAGACTCTTATAACAGGTATAAAATTGGATAAAGAATTAACAAATATAAAAATAGATGTATAATTAAAAAATGTGAGGATAGAGGAATAACAGAGGAATGATTAATGAATATAAACTTCAGTGGATAATTAACATATTTAAAATTGGGTAAAAATTATCAGATATAAAAATAAGTATGTAATTAAAAAATATAAGGATAGGTATATAATTATTCTTAGGTATATTAACAAGTATAAAAATTGGTTCCTAATTAACAAATATAACATTAAATAAATAATTAACAGTAAATAATTATAAGTAACAAGTAAATAATTATAAGAATGTATAAACAAATAACACGTATAAAAATAAATAAATAATTCACAAAAATAAAAATAAATAAATAATGAATGAGGTTGAAAAAATAATTAACAAGCGTATAACAATAAAAATTAAATAAATGTACTCAAAATATTAAAAAAAAATAATTTCTGCTATACAGAACGATGGTTCGATTGATTCGACAAAAAATGAAGAGCGAGTAAAATATATAGAAATGCATTTAAATTTATCGCGATGTATATTAGAAATTTTAACCGCAATCGCTTATATAAGTTCGAGTGACTTGGCGCAATGCTGCTGGTAGAAAGAGCTATACATAAAAATGAAGCCAAGTACACTCTCTAATTATAATGATAATCAACTTCGTACTAATGAATTTTTGTTCCTCGTGGAATAAATTAACACGTTTTGCCACTTGGTCGAATAATCGTAAACCGCTTCATTTTTGCGAAATAAAAATTTAAGTTTGATCTTCATGAAAGATTAATATAGATTGAAACTTGGTAAAGGGAATTAATATTGGTTTACACTGTGTCAGTTATAGTATTCTTTATGTTACATGTTAACGGAGTTTGATTTTAAAATATGATCATTTTAAAATGTTTATATATTTTATTTTAAATGTTGTTTGAATTAAAACATTTTCAGAAAAGTGGAGCGAGATATGAATTTCAAAATGTTTATATATTTTATTTAAAATAATGTTTAAATTGAAATGTGATTTTCAGAAAAGTGAAGAGAGATATGAATTTTTAAATATTTATGTTTTATTTAAAATATTGTTTGAATAAAAATATGATTTTAAAAAAAGGGGAGAAAGCTAGCTATCGTATTAAAATTGAAAATTTATCTATCAATGAAGTAGTTACAAAAGTGGTCATAAAAGAACAGAGAAAATATCCAAAGTGAAATCGAATTTCATCGAGTTAATCGAGAAGTATCGGACTGCAGAAATATCGAAGAAAATTAATCCGATATCTTGGTGCTCTCCTCTTAAACTTCTCACTAGAAAAAGTAAAAGAAGTTTCTATTAAAATCCGATCGATTTTTCGCCGATTAACCTCTCAATTATTTTCATTCTCTATCGGTAATATAACTACATTAATTACAGATTAAAAAGATAAAAAACACGCTGGATTACTTCGCGTGGGTTAACTACGCGTTAGATTCCTACGCTTAGAATTACCACGCGTTGCATTACTACGCGTTTGACTACTACGCGTTGGATATCCACGCGCTGGATTACTACGCGTTGGATATCTACACGCTGGATTACCACGCGTTGGTTAACTACGCGTTAGATTACCACGCGTTAGATTCCTACGCTTAGAATTACCACGCGTTTGCATTACTACGCGTTGGACTACTCTGCGTTGAATATCCACGCGCTGGATTACTACGCGTTGGATATCCACACGCTGGATTACTACGCGTGGATTAACTACGCGTTAGATTCCTACGCTTAGAATTACCACGCGTTGCATTACTACGCGTTGGACTACTCTGCGTTGAATATCCACGCGCTGAATTACTACGCGCTGGATATCCACACGCTGGATTACTACGCGTTAAATTCCTACGCTTAGAATTATCACGCGTTGCATTACTACGCGTTGGACTACTACGCGTTGAATATCCACGCGCTGAATTACTACACGCTGGATTACTACGCGTTAGATTCCTATGCTTAGAATTACTATGCATTGCATTACTACGCGTTGAATATCCACGAGCAGAATTACTACGCGCTGGATATCCACACGCTGGATTACTACGCGTTACATTACCACGCGTTATCCGAAGCTGTCGCTCTCGCATATGCGTATACGTCATCTTCTCGCTCTGATAGGTTCGTGTTTTTCCTTAATAATTCAAAAACGATGCTTCGAACCCCATTTTTGCAAAGAGAAATCTTATTCAAAATCACGTTAAGTACCCCGCATTTCAGAGACCACTAGTTGTGAGACACCCTATACAAATGACTACTAAAGTAATCATATAAACTAAATAAACTGCAACTATTAGTAACTCCATAAAACTAGTATTACATACAATTACTTAAAATATAAATCAGTATAAATAAAGACTTAACTAAGTGATCTGAAAATTTTTATTGTAACTTAAAAATTTGACAATGAAGTAACTGAACTTTGTCAACAATTGTCTTTGTTACGATTCCACTCGACAAGGAACGACAGGTAATAAGAAACGCTTGTTGGGAGAAGGTCGTCACGCAATCTACTCGACGTTTCTTAATCTATTTTGAGCCACGATGAGTTTCTAGCTCCTAACAGTCTTCCTCGAGCGTGCTGACTATGCGGAACCACGCTCCTCTCGATCGCGAGAATCGTGTTCGAGGAACTCGAATCTCTCCTGTCACGACGATCGATCGATCGAATTTAAAACAGCGTCGTTCTGTGAAATTTAGTTACCGATGGGTCGCGGTTTTATTTTAAGAATGAGTGACTGACGGAAGACTTTGATAAGGTGAGAGGAGAGTTCTGTGACAATTTTTCTGTCTTGGGAAGAACGCGGGAATGTGGTAAATTTTAATGTGAGTTTGGAATCGTTAGTTACTTTGGTAAGTTTTGGAGGACGTATTTTTGGAACGTAAAATTTGTGAATTTTTAATTTTCCGAATTCTCACTTTTTCAATTTGTAATTTTTTTAGTTTCTAATTTCCCGAATCTCTAATTTCCCGTATCTCTAATTCCCCGAATCTCTAATTTCCCGTATTTCTAATTTGCTGAATCTCTAATTTCCCGTATCTCTAATTTCCCGAATCTCTAATTTCCCGAATCTCTAATTTCCCGTATCTCTAAGTTGCCGAATCTCTAATTTCCCGAATTTCTAATTTCCCGAATCCTTAATTCTCCAAATCTCTGAATCCCTAATTTTCCAAATTTGTAAATCTCCGAATCCCTAAATTACCAAATCCCTAAACCTTCAAATTCCAAAATTTCCCTGTTTCTTACCTCCACAATTTCAACTCCACTAAATATCTCTCATAAATAAAATATTACCCCATTTCCACCCTGAAACGTGAAACATACGCTGCCTAAATAAACCTCAGTTCACCACAAACCCCTTCAAAAGTCTGATTCGATTTCGCTTAAAATGGCCGACAAAAAAAGACGGAAATCAGTTGACTTTCACGAGTTAACTCGTAAAGGTTGCATTCCTTTCCTGAAAGCTGTCAGCTCTGACCTTCGTCATTTGAACGTTACTAATAACGTCGACAACGGGTTCCATTGGCCGTTTTCCAAGAAACTCCGAGGAAAATCCGACGGGGGCGAAGACGGAAACGCAATTCGCGTTTCGCTGACGGAAATCTTGTTTCGCAGGGTGATTCGTCACTGCGTTCGTATTTCCATGGAAGACTTCATTCGCGTCTTCGACGCAATACACTTCTGCATTCTTAATACGTTCACTGTCGGCGCAGAAATTCTCGGAATAACTTCATTCTCGTGAACGTAACGCGCTTCGATTTTCACCTACATTCTCAACCCTTTGCAATCGTTGATTTCTCAACACTTTGACGAGTTTCATTCGTGACGCACCCTTCACTCATGACGAGTGAAGTGTGTTTACTACGCGCTGGATATCCACACGCTGGATTACTACGCGTTGGTTAACTACACGCTAGATTACCACGCGTTAGATTCCGACGCTTAGAATTACCACGCGTTGCATTACTACGCGTTGGACTACTACGCGTTGAATATCCACGCGCTGGATTACTACGAGCTGGATATCCACACGCTGGATTACTACGCGTTGGTTAACTACGCGTTAGATTACCATGCGTTAGATTCCTACGCTTAGAATTACCTCGCGTTGCATTATTACGCGTTGGACTACTACGCGTTGAATATCCACGCGCTGGATTACTACGCGTTGGATATCCACACGCTGGATTACTACGCGTTGGTTAACTACGCGTTAGATTCCTACGCTTAGAATTACCACGCGTTGCATTATTACGCGTTGGACTACTACGCGTTGAATGTCCACGCGCTGGATTACTACGCGTCGGATATCCACACGCTGGATTACTACGCGTGGGTTAACTACGCGTTAGATTACCACGCGTTAGATTCCTACGCTTAGAATTACCTCGCGTTGCATTACTACGCGTTGGACTACTACGCATTGAATATCCACGCGCTGGATTACTACGCGTTGGATATCCCCACGCTGGATTACTACGCGTGGGTTAACTACGCGTTAGATTACCACGCGTTAGATTCCTACGCTTAGAATTACCATGCGTTGCATTACTACGCGTTGGACTACTACGCGTTGAATATCCACGCGCTGAATTACTACGAGCTGGATATCCACACGCTGGATTACTACGCGTTGGATATCCGCACACTGGATTACTACGCGTTAGATTCCTACGCTTAGAATTACCACGCGTTGCATTATTATGCGTTGGACTACTACGCGTTGAATATCCACGCGTTGGATTTAGTACGCGTTGGATATTCACACGCTGGATTACTACGCGTTAGATTGCCACGCGTTAGATTCCTACGCCTAGAATTATCACGCGTTGCATTACTACGCGTTGAACTACTACGCATTGAATATCCACGCGGTGAATTACCACGCGTTGGATATCCATGACATCCTCTTCAACTAGAAATTTAGCTCCAACCAATCATAATCAAAGATTGGTAAATACAAAATACTGACATTTTAATTTTCTTTGTTTATTTTAACGTTATAGCTGTGAGTAGTTAGTTTTGATCATACAAAATTGTATGACAAGGGGTTAATACGCTCAGAGAATCAACTCTGAAGAATTTTGTGAACGTCTTCAATTTCTCAGCGCTTAGCTTCACCTACATTCGAAGCAGTGTATCGATTGTCCGTGTGGATATTTCGTAAATGACACAGTTTTTGAATGTAGCACGCTTTAAACGCTGTCTCGTTTAACGCTAAGTTAATGCGTTCACTGTCAGACCACTGGCTCCAAGAATAATCGGTCTCGCTTTGCGGATGACACTTTCGGTTTGTTTCGCCTGAATTCTTAATACGTTCACTGTCGTACTGCAGGGTTGGACGATGACTTCATTTTTCTACTCTTGGATCACTTTTCTGCTTGAACTGGTAATACGGGTCTGTCAAAATGAAAGTTATATGAGGGTCTTTATTGTTGTATTCTGCAATGCATATTTGGACTTCGTTTCACAGGAACTGTATATTGACTGTCAAAGTGACAGGTATACGAATGATTTTATTTTTGTCGTTGTAAATGCAGTGTAGTTGAACTTTTCTATCTGACGTGGTAATGTATTGAATGTCAAAAGGAACGATATGGGAATTATTTTATTTTTGACTTCTGAAGTACAATACACTAGCACCTTGTCAACATATTGACTGTCAAATGAAAATTATATGAATGATTTAATTTTTGTTCTTTTGAATGAAACATGATTAGACTTTGTTTATTAACATAACTACAGGGTGAAGATTGTATAATATACTCCTTAAGTTTTGTTTTTTTGAATGCAACATGTTTCAAGCTTGCTCCATTATGAACGCCACAGTAGAAGTAGTGATGGCTACTATTTGCATATCATAATATGAGCGTATTGAAATTTGTAGAATATTTGTATTAATTTTTTAATCCACTGCTTCAGTTTACTCTCTTAAGTTGCTGATGTAGTTTTATTAATTTTATGCATCTGTATTTGAAGCAATTTAACTTTTGTACTTTTTTTAATCTCCTCGAAAGTGCATGACTTTGATGTTTTAATTTTTTATCAAATTTTCAGTCAGATTAGCAAGTGAATTTCTTCGAAGATTATGAACACTACTTTGTATTTAAATGTCGACTTTGTATTTAACGGTAAAATTGAGGTAAAATTGAGGAAGATACGTAAAGTGAATTTTTCTAACTAAAGTAACGAAGTGTATTCTTATAATTTAAGAGAAGTGTATTTATTTTTAAAGAAGTGTATTTATTTTTTTGACTTGAAGGGTTGTTACCGAGCATGATCCCGTTGCGTTTCATTATCTCGATTAGCTTGTCACTCGTCGCTTGGAAGCTTGAGTAATTCGGCCGAGTTCGATGTAATTCAGGTGTTTCATTTATCACTTGAACGATTCAGCTAAAAGTAGGGAACGTAGGGGAGAAACGTTCTCGGATTAAAAAAAAATTTGATTGATAGCTCTATTTTATACTCGAGGTACTTTTTGGTACTATTGGATATTTTACAATCTTCAATTCAGACTGCAGGCTATTACGTTCTTTTCTCAGAGTATTAATTTATTTTCGTAACATGAGATATAAATTGGAAAAAGAAGCGAAATGTACTGTTGAAAGAAATTGTACAAGATGGGAATTTCAAGTTATAATTTATGGGAAGCCATTTCTTAGAGGATAACTTAAGGAAGCTACTCAATGTCGAACAGTCACTTTGAAGTCCTACTACTCACAAATTCTAAAAGACTAAAATTAAAAAACTATAATTAAAACAAATTAAGAGACTACAACATGTTTGCATATTCCTAAAACAATACCTAATTTCAACATAAATTAAATATTTTCAAATATGTCCAATAACAAACGTCTCCTCGGCTTTCAAAACTGCGGCACTCGTTCGAAAATCTCCACAACTGCATTTAAGAAATGTGTCACAAAAAGGAATCAAGTACTCTGGTCCTCGAATAATACAAGTTCTGTACTGGTCCTTGAATAATACAAATTCTATACTGGTCCTCGAATAATACAATTTCTATGCTGGTCCTCGAGTAATATAAATACTGGTCTTTGAGTAATGCAAGAACTCTGGTCCTCGAGAAGTACAAATATTACCTCCTCAAATAATACAAGACTTCACTAATCCTCGAATAACACAAATAACACTGGTCTCATAATTTATATACAATCTTCTTAAGATATTTTTTCAAGAATATTTAAATACCTTCATGAAATCGATTAACATTTAGGGACCCACTTGTAAATTGATACCTTTTAGAGGTACAATTTATGTTTATAAACGAGACTGATAGAGTATTAGTCTTCTAAAAGGATCAAGCTGATGACCATAATAAGTCAAGATCATAACAAGTCTTAAAAATTTTACAAACTCGACTGATTGCTGTATTAATGTACAGAGTGATTCACAACTCGTGTCACTCCTTACAAACCTGATCAATATTAGGTGCTGTGTTAATGTACAGGGTGATTCACAACTCGTATCACTCCTTACAAACCTGGTTAATATTAGGTTCTATAACTATAAATGTACAGGGTGATTCACAACTTGTATCACTCCGAGAGAGAAGTTGTAGTTTAGATAATTCTAAACTACTTCCTTTGCGAACATCCCCATGTTTGGGGTTTAAGCCTTAATTTTTGAACTACTAACCTATGTCTGACTCTTCATGGACCACCTCTATATTTTAAAAAACATGAAAAACACGTAGTAACATCGCTGCACAAGCTACATCTTCAACCAATAAATAATAAGTGGCCCTCCGATTTAATCAAGAGACCAGTGTATCGAACAAGAATACTATTACAAAGAATTTAAAGAATATAACAGATTATAAAGAATAAGAAAGAGATAATACGAAATCGGTAACCGCTCGCACAAACTCTGATCCTTCTCTCCGCCAGCTCTGACGGTGTGGAATTTTTTTTTTCTGTTGCAGAGCCGAAGAAGGAAAAGACTGAACAGAGTGCAAATGGCGCGGTATCGCCGAGCGGTGATCCGCAAGCGAATCAGGGCACGGCTACGACCGGTAGCGTGTCGATTTCGGCCGCAGCCCCGAATTCGGGGGACCAGCAAAAGCCGAGTAGGCCGAACACCCTGGAAGCCAGGGTGGTAGCCAGGAGACTGATCTTGTTCGACAGTGAGTACTAGTTTCCACTCGTAAAATCGATCTTCTTAGATATTCCACAAACTTCACACCATATTGAAATTCTTCAAATCTTATATTTTCCTATTTTGGACTGTTTCGATCTGACACTGATATGAGAATTTTAGGATTGAAATTTTAGATTAGAGGAATAAGTGTTGGGAGACTCTTTGAGTGATTTGGATGATTTTGAGGTTAGGGTGTTTGAGTGTTTGAAAGGTTTGAGATTAGAATTTTGGAGTTTTGGAAGTTAGGAATTTGGAGATTTGGAGATTTGGGGATTTGGGGATTTGGAGATTTGGGAATTTGGAGTTTTGGGACTTTGAAGTTTGGGGACTTTGGAGAGTTGGGAATTTGGAGTTTGGGGACTTGGGAGTTTTGGGACTTTGGAAAGTTGGGAATTTGGAGTTTTGGGACTTTGGAGATTTCGGAATTTGGAGAGTTGGGAATTTGGAGTTTGGGGACTTGAGAGTTTTGGGACTTTGGAGAGTTGGGAATTTGGAGTTTGGGGACTTGGGAGTTTTGGGACTTTGGAGATTTGGGAATTTGGAGAGTTGGGAATTTGGAGTTTTGGGACTTTGGAGATTTGGGAATTTGGAGTTTGGGGACTTGGGAGTTTTGGGACTTTGGAGAGTTGGGAATTTGGAGTTTGGGGACTTGGGAGTTTTGGAACTTTGGAGATTTGGGAATTTGAAGAGTTGGGAATTTGGAGTTTGGGGACTTGGGAGTTTTGGGACTTTGGAGAGTTGGGAATTTGGAGAGTTGGAAATTTGGAGTTTGGGGACTTGGGAGTTTTGGGACTTTGGAGAGTTGGGAATTTGGAGTTTGGGGACTTGGGAGTTTTGGGACTTTGGAAAGTTGGGACTTTGGAGAGTTGGGACTTTGGAGTTTGGGGACTTGGGAGTTTTGGGACTTTGGAGAGTTGGGAATTTGGAGAGTTGGAAATTTGGAGTTTGGGGACTTGGGAGTTTTGGGACTTTAGAGAGTTGGGAATTTGGAGTTTGGGGACTTGGGAGTTTTGGGACTTTGGAAAGTTGGGACTTTGGAGAGTTGGGACTTTGGAGTTTGGGGACTTGGGAGTTTTGGGAATTTGGAGTTTGGGGACTTGGGAGTTTTGGGACAATTGGAAAGTTGGGACTTTGGAGAGTTGGGACTTTGGAGATTTGGGAATTTGGAGTTTGGGGACTTTGGAAAGTTGGGAATTTGGAGTTTTGGCACTTTGGAGTTTTAGGAATTGGGAAATCTTGGAATTTGGAGATTTGAGAATTTAGAGATTTAGGAATTTGGAAGCCTAGGAATTTGTAATTTTGGGAATTTTTAGATTTGATAATTTGGAGTTTTGGGAATTTGGAGATTTATGAATCTAAAAATCTAGGAATTTAGAAGCTTGCCAATATGAACAAAATCAGTTTCTAAAACTTTGTCTCTCCAAAACTTTCACCTATCACACCTCACACAAAATGTCTCATACAATGAACATTCCCCAAACCGTATCATACATGATACATTACTCGATACGTATTTTAAGACATATCCCAAACTGTACTACCCAAGATATATTACACGAAACGTATTTATACAAGATATATCGCAAGCTGCATTGTACAAGAAAGCTATTACCCAAGAAATACACCACAGAATGTATCATCTGAAATATATAAAAGAAAACAGCGATATAAATCAGCAATTGCCAGCACCCGCAGATAAAGCAGTTACATTTTTATCTAGCCACGTCTTCCATCTTCCAGAATCGATTACAAAATGGCCGCTCGTAATCCCTCGAATTTCATTCGAGTATGTGAGAAAGGAATGATATCTTCGGCTTATGTACGGATTATCGATGATACAGATTACATCCGTTGAAACAATGGCTACTAAAAATACAGAAGATGACGTACCGAAATATCATCGATATCCGTAAAATTACAATTTTTATTTTTATCAGAAAAGCGAATTTAATATCGCCACGGTTATCTTTTTTTGCCACGATGAAGCGTTTAATTCGCAGCGGCCGAAAAATCGTTGTTTCGTTGTTCACGGAAAAAATTTTTATATTGGAAGAGTCTAATGAATTCTCGCGAGAATTTTTTTCATACCCCTCGGTTAATTCACTGTTGAAATTTTTTCCGTTATTGTGATTTTTAATCTTGTACGTGGACAGAATATTAAAACGCTTAATGAAATTTTGATCGGAGATACACACGCTTGAGCTGAATTATTGCACTTGTGTGGTCAATTCTGGTTTCATTTTTGTACTTTAGTAACGTTTCATTGCTTTCGATTTTTGTGGTTTAACTTTATATTGCTTTCGAGTTTGTTTCTCTTTTAAACATTTTTAAAATTCTTTGACATTGCTGTGTGGTTTATACAAATGGATTTTATCATTTTTACTGTGCTCTTTTATTTAAAAAATATAATACAGATTATTGTAATAATACAGTAAGTATAAATAAATTTAGAAAAAATTGACTAATACAATTATCTGTGAAACTTAACTATTTTTATTCACAGACAGCTTCTAATAAATTAGTGATTCGATGAAAAAATCCTTAAAATAATTCTGTAAATATATTTATTTTGAACTTACCTTTTTAACAAGAAATAGTGCATTCACAATAAACGTGAATGTACACTGACATTTGTAAACCGAAATATAAAACGAAAGAACAATAGAAACGTTTAAGTGCAAGTAGTAACAGCGTGTTTATGGTCAGACATGGTTCGCAGTGAACGTGACGAGAATTATATCTGCTTTCTAACTTTTAATAGTTACACGGCTTCAAGAGTTGTTTACAGTAAAAGTTACTCAACCTGAATACACCATGAAGGTAAATTTAGTAACTATTCAGTACAAAATGTTATCCATTACTGCTGTCGCTTTTTAAAATATAAAACATGATGAAACGGCGTTCACTGGGAAATTCAATTTGAAAACATTCTGAGAGCATTATTGTATTAAACATATTGAAAAACTTTTCGTTGGCATTTTATAATTACGTTCGCTTGAAAGGTACAATTACCTGCTGTAATCAGGTTTTAATAATTAAAAGTTTGCATGAGTTATTTTACTCTTTGTTTCTGTATGTGCGTTACGTGACATAATTTGATGCGAAATTAAAAAATATTTTGTAGGATTATTTTGTACGTACGAGCATTTGTAGGCTTAGAATTACCACGCGTTGGATTACTACGCGTTGGATATCCATACGCTGGATTACTACGCGTTGGTTAACTACGCGTTAGATTACCACGCGTTAGAATTACCACGCGTTGCATTACTACGCGTTGGACTACTACGCGTTGAATATCCACGCGCTGGATTACTACGTGTCGGATATCCACACGCTGGATTACTACGCGTGGGTTAACTACGCGTTAGATTACCACGCGTTAGATTCCTACGCTTGGAATTACCACGCGTTGGACTACTACGCGTTGGACTACTACGCGTTGAATATCCACGCGTCGGATATCGACACGCTGGATTACTACGCGTTGGTTAACTGCGCGTTAGATTACCACGCGTTAGATTCCTACGCTTAGAATTACCACGCGTTGGACTACTACGCGTTGAATATCCACGCGTCGAATATCCACACGCTGGATTACTACGCGTGGGTTAACTACGCGTTAGATTACCACGCGTTAGATTCCTACGCTTGGAATTACCACGCGTTGGACTACTACGCGTTGGACTACTACGCGTTGAATATCCACGCGTCGAATATCCACACGCTGGATTACCACGCGTTAGGTTCCTACGCTTAGAATTACCACGCGTTAGATTCCTACGCTTAGAATTACCACGCATTGGACTACTACGCGTTGAATATCCACGCGCTGGATATCCACACGCTGGATTACTACGTGTAGGATTACCACACGTTGCGTTACTACGCGTGGAATTACCACGCGTTGCATTACTACGCGTTGGATTACCACGCGTTGGATAACTACGCGTTATCCGAAGCTGTCGCTTTCGCGTCTGCGCATGCGCAATACAACATACTTTGTGTGTTACTGTGTATTATCGCTCTCTGATTGGTCCGTGTTTTTCCTTAATAATTAAAAAATGAAGCTTTACACCCTATTTTTGCAAAGGGAAATCTTATTCGGAATCCCGTCAGCTACCTCCCATTGTAGAGACCTACACTATTTGTATAGGTAGGTAGACCTTGTATGTTGTATAACTATGCTCTCTGATTCGTCCGTGTTTTTCCTTAATAATTAAAAAATGAAGCTTTACACCCTATTTTTGCAAAGGGAAATCTTATTCGGAATCCCGTCAGCTACCTCCCATTGTAGAGACCTACACTATTTGTATAGGTAGGTAGACCTTGTATGTTGTATAACTATGCTCTCTGATTGGTCCGTGTTTTTCCTTAATAATTCAAAAATGAAGCTTCACACCCTATTTTTGCAAAGGGAAATCTTATTCAGAATCTCGTCAGCTACATTGTAGGGACCTACACTAGTTGTGTAGGTAGGTAGACCTTGTATAACTATATTACATGTGTTACAATATTTCATATGCTACAATATAAAATTTCAAATACAACCACATTACATGCATTACAATATAAATTTCTAAATCTACTCCAATCACTCCTAAAATTACCATAACATCATCCACTGTAAAATTACATTAAATAAAATTTTAAACAATCTCTCAAAAGCACAACTCTCCGCAATAACATTCTCCACCTTCTTACCCACAGAATGCATCAAAATTTTTCAAAAAAAGGCCAATTTTCATCCAGAAAACCGATCTGATGTTACATATTCAATAACCAAGAAGTCAGACAGTTTTTATCAGTCCGTAAAAGAAGAAATTTCGCAGGCGAGTTTCTCCCATAAAAATTCGTATAAACGGAGGAACGTTTTTCTACGGTTCGCTTTAAGATCGTGTTTCCGGATAACGGCTTGTACACGCGGAACGATTTTCGTTGGAGGGTGAATTCGAGGTTGGAGGAGGACAAGTCGAAGATAAAGGCGAACTTTTCGAGTTTCGAAAGGTAAACGAGAGTTTTAAAGAGGATTTAAGACGGAACCAACGGCACATGAAAGTTTATCGTGATAGTTACGCCGGCAAAATTTCTTGTCGAATCGTCTTCAACTTCCGCTTCTGCTTAGAAAACATCCTTAACTTCCTTCCTTTCCATTTAGCCGACTGTTTGAAGGTAGTACACGGCTAACAACTTGCTCTTTAATTTTATTATCTTGCTATCCACCTAATTGTCGCTTTAAAGTACGGGTTTTATGGCAGCTTTTGTGGTAATAGATACATTTACTGCTGTGTAAATCACCTCGTTGTGGATTTTCGTGTCGGACATTTTTTTGAGGTTGGATATTTTTTTGGGGCTGGACATTTTTTTGAGGTTGGATATTTTTTTGGGGCTGGACATTTTTTTGATGTGGGACATTTTTTAATTATATACTGGGAATTAAGAAATTTGGAGGTTTAGAAATTTAGCAACGTACGAATTTGTGGATTTAGGAACTTAGGAAGATAGGAATTTGCGAGGGTTGGAGATCGGAAGATGCGAATTTGGGAATTTAGGGATCTGAGGAAGGAAGTTGAGGGTTCTTTTGGTGATTCAGGGATAAGAAAGCGATCTGTAAGTTTGGGGGTTTAGGAATTTGTAGACGTCGCAATTTGGGGATTTAGGGATACGATGATGGAATTTGAGGGTTGTATTATAGGGGTTCAGGAATTTGGGGTGTAAGAATTTGAGGATGTGGAAATTTGCGAGTGTAGAAATTTGAGGGTACCATAAGTGTGAGGTTTAAGAATTTGTGGATGTAGCAATTTGGGGTTTAGGGATACGAAGATGAAATTTGAGGGTTGTATAAATTTACGAATTTGTGAACTTCGAAATAAATTAATTTGAGGATGTAGAAGGACGTTGTTAGTGTAATTTAAGAGTTCCATGAATTTGAGGATTCAGGAATTCGTGGATACAGCAAGTTAAGGATTTAAAAATCTAATGATTTAAATTTGGTATAATACTTCTTTGATTTAATACTTGAACAGCTCCCAAACTTGAAAAGTTCCAAAATTTCAGGGCATTCCTTAAAAATTTTTTAAATTTGAGAATTAAAAACTTTGTAAATTTGAGAAATTAAAAATTTGTAAATTTGAGACAATAAAAATTAGTAAATTCGATAAATTAAAAATTAGTAAATCTGAAGTGAATTACAAAAAATAGCAACTCATACTGAAAGTGTAATTGTGGCAAATAAGAATGGTTCATGTTCAGCTTCCAATTTAGAGTGATCTAGTGAAAGGATATTAAATCCCTTACAAACTTGTCTCGTTCTTCCCTAGGCATATTTCATCTTCGTCCTGATCCTCTTTCGGGAAAGATCGCGTTTTGTTCTTTTTCACGAAATCCCTGTCGATGGAGGTAGCTTTCAAAGGGAAGCTCTCGTTTCGAAGAAATCGAGTCATTTAGGGAATACGATCTGTCATTGAAAAATGAAAGAGCGAATCATGGGAGCTGACAGTAGGATTCACCTGACTTCTTTTCACGAAGAACAATTTCATTCGAAAAATTTACAGATGTATCGAGTTATGTGTCTTGTTTCATTTACTACAGCTGAAGTGAATATCTAATTTTATTTTATTGATTGATTTTGGACAAATTGACAAACTTATAGGTTGATAAATTTGAACAGATTGAATAGATTTACAAAATTGAACAAATTGACCACATTGACAAATTTGAAGAAATATAACAGATTGATAAAATTGAACAAATTAAATAGATTGACAAATTTGAACAGATGCTAATGAAAAAAGATATGTCAATGTTAAAGGAGCAAAATTTGATAATCGTCAAATTTGATATAAATAACATTTATATAAAAATAAAATAAATAACATTATGTTTTAAAATAAATAACATTATGTAGTGATACATGGATTTTTAAAACAGTGTTTCAAATCTTAAACTACAGACCTAAATCATATGCGACTGGGGATTATTCACAGTGGAATGAAAAAGGAAGGCAGTATAATAAATAAGGAATAGCTTAAAAGCCCTGGCAGAAAAATGGCTAAAAGTTCCATTATATTTAACTAAGAATACATTCTATGTCAAGGAGATTGAAAACTGTCCCAGAGATAAGAGGATGATAAATTATTAATGTAACCCCTTAATCCTGAAAAAAGTACTATGACCACTTCTGCAAGGTTTATTTTTTATTTAACACTTTTGTGAACCAATTTCGTTAGTATAAATATATTTATATAATATAATTTTAAGAATTTGGGAATTTGAGGTTTGGGGATTTGAGGATTTGGAGTTTGAGAATTTGGGGATTTGAGGATTTGGGGATTTTGAGAAGTTGGGGTTTGAGGATTTGGGGATTTTGAGAAGTTGGGGATTCGAGGATTTGGGGATTTTCAGAATTTGGGGATTTGAGAATATCGAAATTTGAGAAGTTGGGGATTTGAGAATTTTGGGATATGAGAAGTTGGAAATTTGAGAATATCGAAATTTGAGAAGTTGGGGATTTGAGAATTTTGGGATATGAGAAGTTGGAAATTTGAGAATATCGAAATTTGAGAAGTTGGGAATTTGAGAATTTTGGGATTTGAGAAGTTGGGAATTTGAGAATTGTGGGATATGAGAAGTTGGAAATTTGAGAATCGTGGGATATGAGAAATTGGGAATTTGAGAAATTGAAAATTTGAGAATATCGAAATTTGAAAATTTTGGGAGTTGAGAAGATGGAAATTTGAGAATATCGAAATTTGAGAAGTTGGAAATTTGAGAATATCGAAATTTGAGAATTTTGGGATTTGAGAAGTTGGAAATTTGAGAATATCAAAATTTGAGAAGTTGGAAATTTAAGAATATCGAAATTTGAGAAGTTGGAAATTTGAGAACATCAAAATTTGAGAATTCGTTCATATCAGAATTTGTATATTTGAAAATCAGGGAATCTGAACATTCACTTCATAAATCAATTCCAAAGCATATTATTATTTATCGCGAACGCAGAGTTCTAAACAGCTGGCGGAATATCGTAGTATATGAAGCGCGGTAGTTTGCCGACTGTCAAGATGGCTCCAGCGATCAATTTTCAAGCGAGTCGACGAGTTGGAAATTGCTTCACGATTCGATGACTCCAGGAGGCCGGGAATTCCAGGAATTCGAACGATCTCGCGAAACTATTCGCGAACTTCCTGTAGCTTTCAGCTACGTTGAAATTTCCTGTGGTTCGGTGTTGTCGGGATGTTATTTAAGAATTTTTCTTTTACGAAGGACCAGCCACGATAAATTTCTCGCGTGTTTCACGGCTTCACGCCGACAGATATTTTCCCTTCGCAGATAAACTCGAAAAGCTACATCGAATACTTTTGGATTTTAATTTAAACTGCAACCTTGCTTTTCTTTTACTCGCACTTCTTTCTTTTACTGCGGAAAATAAATAAAATTCACATCGTAAAATACTGAAATAGAAGAATTTCCCTTATTCAAATCATACATATATGACACATATGATTATCACGTATATACATGGTTTATCTCTCTTTTTATAAAAAATTTAACGATAATGTTTATCATAAAAAATTTTGTTAACATACAAAATAAATTTATGTAGGAGTTAATGGAGTTTGTTGAATTTATAATTAAGGGATGAAACAAAATGAAAAAGAAGTATGTTATGAAAATTATTGAAATGATGATTCTTTGTGTGTTTTCAGTGGAGAAGGGGGTCCTGGACCAAAGCAGCGAGAACCAGCAGGTGATCGAGAGGTGTTACCCTCTTCCGCCTCAAAACACGTTGATGCTGTCAGAACTTCCGGAACCACCGATTCCTCTCAGCGAAATCGGACCGATTCCACCTCCGCCGATGTTCAGTTCCACCAGTCCTACCCTCTTATTAGCCAAGCAACGACAGATACGAAACCCTTTATCATCAGACTACGAGGACGAAGGTACACTTACCTATAATATACTTTTGCACAACCACACATATGCACACATATGCGTGTTCTTTTGATCAATTCTTTCGAAGTTATTACTGATTGAAAATAAGTTATATCCTCCACGTCATATGTGTGATATTATTGATGTGTTAAAAAGAACATGTATGTATGAATGTATGGATGTTTGTAGGTATATGTATGTATGTATGTAGGATATGTATGTATGTATGTATGTATGTATGTATGATGTACATAGTTAAAAAGAACGTATGTGTGATGTAGTTAAAATGAATCTATATGTGATATAGCTAAAAAGAACCTATATATGACGTAGTTAAAAAGAACGTACATATGTGTGATGTAGGTAAAATGAATCTATATGTGACGTAGCTAAAAAGAACCTATATATGACGTAGTTAAAAAGAACCTATGTGTGATGTAGTCAAAAAGAACCTATGTGTGATGTAGTCAAAAAGAACCTATGTGTGATGTAGTCAAAAAGAACCTATGTGTGATGTAGTTAAAAAGAACCTATATTTGATATAGCTAAAAAGAACCTATATATGACGTAGTTAAAAAGAACGTACATATGTGTGATGTAGGTAAAATGAATCTATATGTGATGTAGCTAAAAAGAACCTATATATGACGTAGTTAAAAAGAACCTATGTGTGATGTAGTCAAAAAGAACCCATGTGTGATGTAGTCAAAGAGAACCTATGTGTAATGTAGTCAAAAAGAACCTATGTGTGATGTATTTAAAAAGAACCTATGTGTGATGTAGTCAAAAAGAACCTATGTGTGATGTAGTCAAAGAGAACCTACGTGTGATGTAATTAAAAAGAATCTACTTCACCATCTTCGTTACCTACATAAACATCTGTCGTCACGCTATTCTATGGTCCTAATGTAACGTCTCTTGTTCTACAGAAGACGAGGAAGACTTCGACGTGGAAGAGGAGGACAACATGTACGTAGCCAGGATGTCGCAGCCAGACCCGAGCATCGACACGTCGAGGGTGGAGGAGATCCCTGCGAAGGAGCCAAAGTTTCACGCGGTGCCGTTGAAGAGCGTGCTGAAGAAGAGGGGTTCCGGAAGTGGGCCTGGTACACCGCAGAACACGCCAACCCAAGAGAACAGGCCGTTGACCCTTCGTCAGGAGCTGCATGCTTCCTTCAAGTTAGTGGAGCGACACCTTCGAGACACGTTTCGGAAGTCGAAATTTCCGGGATTTATTATTCGTGAGAGATTTCTTAGCCGAGATATCTCGAACGATCGAAGAACGTCCGGTTCTCCGATTCGTGAATCGTTTTCAGCGGTTAAGATTCGTCGCGAGAAACGGTCCTCTTCAGGGTCTCGGAATAAGATACTCTTCTGTCCGGAAGTGGATGCTTGAAACACTCGGGCGATTTTAACGGGTGATTATTAAGGGTACGATTGGAAGGCTTGTTCGAATTTAATTAGCGCTGGCTTTAATGGAAACATCTCGAGACCCTGAAGAGCCTCGTCTGGAACATCGTTCTTCACCTTCCGGCCTTGTCATCTCTTTCACGCACACGTGCACCGTGTTCTCTCGTATTATTCCCTCTTTCTACGTTTCAGCCTCTTTTCATCGTCGTTTTGCTCACTTCGGCCCCGCGATTGCGTCCCTTTTCTGCCCTTCCCTTCGACGGGTCACGTCGGAATCGATCGATAAGGCGCTGCTTTAATTTCGCCGAGTGCAACAAGCGAGAGTAACGCACTCTTGCCTTTCAACTTATTTCGATGAACGATTCACCCTTGCACTTTTATCTTCGCCAAATTTCATTATTTTCGACTCGAATTTCATGTAACGCAATGGACTTAATCTGCTTGTGCAATTATTTCAGTTTATTTGTACTATTTATTTACTTATATTCTTATGTTTTTTATATATTCATTCAGTTCTGTAATTTTCTATATTTATACATATTTTGTTTACACTTGTGTGAATTTCTTTGTATATTTATTTATATGTTTATTTATATATTAGCTTATATGGTTCTTTAAATACTTGCTTATATGTTTCTTTAAATACTTATTTATATATTTCTTTTGTATGTCCATATAGATTTTCTGTTTATACATTTTATGTTCACACAATTATTTATAGAAATTAATTTATTTAACAGTATTTGCACAAGAAGCAAGCAGAACCTTCAATTTATAAATGAATTTGCTATCACAGTTTCACATAATAAATTATAAATTACAATGCAATAATATATTACATAGTAAGTAATGTTTTAAAGTAAGACAGTAAGGGTGATTCGTTCAGTTGTTCTACATTTAACCCTTTCCTTATAAGCAATAACACTGCAATTTCTATTAAATAAATTCTAATGAATAATACTATTTTCAAGCTTCATTTAAACACCTGCTACAAACAGTATTGTAACTAAATTTACTTTGAATATTATACACTTGTTCATATTTGATCAAACAGAGTCTACAACTGAAACCACTTAAATACTTCACTACTTCGTTTCATTCATTTCATTCATTATTATTACATGATCAAAAGTGTCTGAAAAAATTAAATTAAATTGTGGTGAGGTTAGAAAGGGTTAAATTTGAATCGTGAAATCGAAGGATCGAGAACGATGGTCCATTGTGTGCGAAACTTCGTCTCATTTCCACTCATGAAACATTTATCAATCACCAGTAAAGTGTCGTATTTTTCTTATGCTTAACCAGAAGGCCACCGTTAAGGCCTAGGATGAGAATATGGTAATTGGACATTGGTCTAACTAAGCATGCGCGAGTCAATATGGTATATAAATATATATTTGTATAAATATTTGTTTTACCCACGGCGGTTGATCGCAGAGAACCAACAATCTTTTTCTATTTCTCTCTTTGTACATATTTTTCTTCTCTTTTGTACATATACACTTTCCCTCAGAAATCATGGATCCAGTGACAATTTCATGGAAACAATTAAAATCACATCTGAAGAATTTTTGTTGTTTTTCTAACTGTATGTTTGCAATAATTTTTGTCAAAATTAACGATCAATTTTGCATATGTTGATTTTTAATACCCAAAATTTTGATGCCTTTGTTATGCCTTTTTGTAAATTTTTGCTGTACTTTTTGCCATTCGCATTTACAACTCCGCTTATGATTAAACATCCTGCATACACTTTTAACTCTGTTATACTCCTTACACAACATTTACCCATCAATAAAGGAACTATACATTTTAATAAAAAATTTGTCCTATAATTTTTAAGCGAAGGTGTGTATATTTCTACTCCATTTCCCTTTACTATCGATCTTCACACTTTTTCTGTCTTTCTCTTCACACGTTTTCTCTCTTTCTCTGTGTGTCAGCATCACGAGCGCCGTGAGCATGGTAAACGTAAACGACCTTAAGCATGAGAAAACCCTAGGGAAACCCATGAAAACCGTCGTCCACGCTTCACCCGTTCCATTATACGTTCAACGCGAGAACCTCGAAACCCAAATCGACGAGAACGAGGATCTCGATCGAGTTGCAGCTCGATTCGTCCCGCTTCGGTGGACTTTTCGATACATTTTTCTACAACTTGTAGGGCGTTTCTTATGGTTCGCTGTATTTATAGCTTTCTGGGCCCCGTAGCTACTGGTTAAAATCAAATTTTTAAACTGTCTTAAAATTAACAATTGGTTAAAATCAAATTTTTAAACTGTCTTAAAATTAACAATTGGTTAAAATCAAATTTTTAAATTGTCTTAAGATTAACAATTGGTTAAAACAAAATTTTTAAATTGTCTTAAGATTAACAATAGGTTAAAATCAAATTTTTAAATTGTTTTTAAAATTAACAATTCTATTCTCATATAAATTTGTAAAGAAGTAGTTAATTGTAGCAATTGGTGTGTTCATAAGAATAATCACTATAATTGTACAGCAATATTGTTACATTCATAATAATAATAATAATATGTATATAAAAAAAACAATATGTACATTAATATCATAAAATCAAGTTAGGAATAGTATAAAAATATTCTTATATTCACAACATTAATAATATGTATATAACAAAAACAATATGTACATTAGTATCATAAAATCAAGTTAGGAATAGTATAAAAATATTCTTATATTCATAACAATAATAATATGTACATAATAATAACAATATGTAGATTTGTATCATAAAATCAAATGAACACTTCATTTTATCAGAATGAGAATTTGTTTAAAAAATTTTATTAGACATCTTGTGCAAAGATTAGCAAGAAATGATTGTAATAAATGAATTATAATAAGTTATTCATTAGAAATGATGTTTAAAATGTTTAAACTGGTAGCTTATAGGGTTTCAACCGATTGTTTCAGCACATTGGAATGTCTTTTATGGAGACAAATCTGTGCACGATTTTTGACATTACTATTATTAAATTGATCCAACTGTACATAATCCAATACGTATTAATTGTAGTTCCATCGACGTCCTTCCAATAAATTCCTGTCTGGTATAAACTGTCATAAATTCTAATAGTAATATACATTATATTGTCCCAAATTACAACAGTGAATTAAACATTATATTATACAAATTATCAGTAAAAATTTTCAACCCCAAACATGCAAATCCTTTATCAAATTTAAATACAAAAATCTGTTGCCAAATTTAAATACACAAATCTCTGTTATCAAGTTTAAATGTACAAATCTGCTCCCCAATCTAGATATTAAATCTTGCAGAATGCCTCCACAAAAAATTTTCCAGAAACATTAAATGAAATTTACAAGTTAAATGAAACTTGCAATAATTTAAAGTCGGACTATTTTTCTCTTCATCGTGTCCTGCACAAAATTGCATATGTTGAGAGGTTAAAAATAGTGAAGTCAGGACAATAAGCTAAGAAGAACAAAAAGCCATAACAGTGTGTTCAAACAATCGTCACAGTAAAAAGCGAAGGGAAGTTATCTTGCCGTCGTAATTGATAAGCCGTTTCACAATGTCCATTTCGCACAGTTTCCACAAGTTGCTTCTGTTATCTTCATCAACGTGTCACACTCTGCATACGTACATACACACAGCTGTGTCGTTGTTTCATCCTCCTCCATATTTCGTATCTCGTGTTTGAAACGTGGTAGAGTAGAACATTGATTCTGAAGTAGCGTTAATCAGTATGGTCATTCTGCAAGGAGGTTCTAATATTTTGCAATTGTTCGTGGCGTTTCTTTCAGCAGTCGACCGGTCAGATTTGGCCTCGCCTTGCCGTGCACCCTCGAGAACAAAGAAAACGCGAGGCCGTACGTGATCAGGGAGGATGCCGATGGAGACTCAGCTGATGGTCAAGTTCTCTACAGGGACGAGTACGATGATGAGAAAAGTGAGTTATGTTAAGTTTTATTACTTTCTTGTAGCGGTACTTTTGGAGGTTCAGGTATTTAATTTTCAAATTTGGAAATTGTGAGTTTACTAATTCCGAGATTATCAAACCTAGTGTAGAAGTAGATTTCTGAATCCATCTTCGAATATCCGAAACTTCCACCATCTCGGAACTCTTAATTTCTCAAATTTTCAAATTCTTAAACTCCTAATTTTTACGGAGAAGAAAATATAAACATGTTCAATATTCACCATTAGTGCATGGTGAATGTCGACATTTACCGGTGTAAGTCAGAAATAAGGGTATTTAGCAAATATTTCGGACATACACCAAGCGACTATGTGAATGTCGACATTCACCAGATTTCGGTCTTTCACGGTAACATACATATTAATCTATTTATCTGAATTATTAAAAAAATTTGAAAATCTCAGAATCCTCAAACTTTGAATTTTCCAAATCTTCAAATTTCCAAATTCTCAAGTCTTCATTCTCCACATTTCTGTACCCAAACTTTCGAATTTCGAGCCTTCGCAAAAGAGTGCGAAATAAAACGAGAAATAGGGAAGAGTCGAAAGCTAGCAAAGTGGCAGTAGTATCATTAACGAATCGTACAATTGTAGTAGATTAATTGCAAAGTAATCCGCGTTACGTAGAAAAAGAATGGCGTAGGAGAAATTTCAATTACAGACGGTGACCGTTGCAGCTGTATCGTTTGTGTAATTCGCTCGGCGATGGAAGGCAAACAGAAAATGGGAAAAAAGGAGCGATAAAAAAGAGCAACGAGCGAAACATTGTTTCTCATTATGCTTGCCAAGTAACTTTCAACCTGTCGTATATTATGTAAAAGTACCTCCACGATTCCTCCAGCGATCGAACGAATTGATCGATTATTCCCTGTGTTTCATAATTAACGATATCGAAGCGAATTTCACAGCCATTAAGTTCGCAGATAAAAAATTCACGACTGGTTAGTAAAATGGAACAAGATTACGAACTCTATGACTTCGTTAATTAACTTTCAACCGGAATATTAATTTTGTTTAATTAATTAACTAATTATTAATTATTTCGTTGTTGAGACACACGAGGTGGATTAAGTTTCGGGTTTTAAGTATTATGGATAGAGGGAAAATAAATTGTAAATGACGTAATTTAATATTCACAACAGAGAACGAATTTCCGGCCCAATTTCGCGCTTCGTTTAATATTTATTATAAAATTCGAAACAGTGGATCGTACCCTTGATACGATGTATTATTTTAGTTATTACAATTTGGGGACGGAATAATTCGACTAAAATATTAAATATCGACGTTTGTAATTATCGATAAAATTCGACAGAACAGATCTTCCATTAAATGTGTAACACGCTATGTGTCGAATGACTCGATGGCCGACGGCGTTTATCGCAACCACGTTTCCAATTAATCGAGAAGAGATTTTAAACTCCTCGTTTAACTCATTCACCGGTGAATGTCGACATTCTCCAATTTCGGTCTTTCACGGTAACATGTATATTATCATTTTAGTACTTGTACAGAATTTGTCACATACTCCACCCTGTTGCAAGACATTTTATCGAGAACTATCTTGTAAATAAAGTCAGGTAAAAGAACTCAAGTAAAGTGTTGAATTTATGATAATGTCGCTAAATAAAGAGATTGAATGAATCAAAATGGCGGACTTTCATTGATGACGGATGTCTCCGGGGTAAAATTTGAACGAGATATCTCGATTGGCAAAGATCTAAGAATCAGCAACCGCGGACCGAACTAATTATACACCCGGCGAGATACGTTTATTCACATAGACATACGCGTGATCACGCGAACACCTCGAAGGTTATATTAATCCCCGAAGATAGCTGGCAAACGGTTCAGTGTGTTTCTGGCTGTTGTTTTGCCTTAGTTTTCCGCCTCCGTTGCTCGCGATTCGACGTTTCGAATATTAAAACGATCCTCCATTTTGCCGATAAACTCTTTTCGGACTCTTCAATTTTCCTACGACCAATCAAAAAACGTTGACAGTGCTTCTGTTTCCACTTGTTGATCGAAAATCGAGTGAACAATTGTTCTTTTAAAAAAGAACTGTTTTCATTGATTAAAAACAGTTGGACAATCTTTATTCGTTGATTGAATGAGTGAACAGTTTGCTGTCTTTCAATCAATTTTCGGTCGATTAAAAAATGAGTGAACGGTTCTGATTCGTTGATTAAAAACAATTTACCTGTTGTCTTTTATGGATTGAAAAATAAGTGAACAGATCTTGTTTGTTGACTAAAAAACAATTCGACAATTGTCGTTTGTTGATTAAAAAAATAAGTGAACAGTGCTCTTTCATTGATTAAAAACAATCTAATAATTGCTGTTTGTTGATTGAAAAAACAGTTGAACATTCTCATTCATGGAATAAAAAATACTTTATGAAATTGTTGTTCGTTAATAAAAACGACTAAACAGTTTGCATTTGTTGATTAAAAACCAGTTGAAAAATTTACATTTTTTGATTAAAGAGTTATGATACATTTTTAGTTAAACAATTAGTACATTACATTTTTAGTTAAAGAATTAGTACGTTACATTTTCAGTTAAACAATCAGTACATTACATTTTTATTTAAACAATTAGTACATTATATTTTCAGTTAAACAATCAGTACATTACATTTTTAGTTAAAGAATTAGTACATTACATTTTCAGTTAAACAATCAGCACATTATATTTTTAGTTAAACAATCAGCACATTACATTTTTAGTTAAAGAATTAGTACATTATATTTTCAGTTAAACAATCAGTACATTACATTTTTATTTAAACAATTAGTACATTACATTTTTAGTTAAACAATTAATGCATTACACTTTTAATTAAACAATCAGCACATTAAATTTTTAGTTAAACACTGCATTTTTTTATTAAAAAAGATAAACTTCATTTGATCAAGAAACAGTAGAACAATTTTAAAAAACAAGTTTAATTATGTAAATTGGCAATAATTAATCGAAAAAATTAAAACTGTTGGATCCAGAAAAATCTAGTGAATAATTGAAAATTATATGAGAGTGTTAAGAACAATGACAGCATGTTATCGATATGGACAGCATCGACTTTGTCGATCGCGTGTGGATCGATCGAGCCCTTCAAACCTGAACCTCTTCTTCGTCGAAGTCTCAGCTGTTCCTCGATTATTGGTGGTAAATCGCGATCGAATCAGACCTTAAATAGATCGAAACGATTATTGCGTGATTCGATTGCCGATATAGTTGCCGGCTTCGATGCAGGTAGTTCATTGTGTACAAATATTGACTCACATATAAACGCTTTGGGTGTAAACAATATTTCTTTCGATTTATTAAATGTTTGTCTTACGTGTTACTTGTTCAACAATTATTATTTCTTTTATTTTTATTATCAATTTCTAAATAACAGAGATCTATTAACGTATTAAGATCTATCTATTAACAGAGAATATTGTAAAATTAATAATAAACGAATGAATTAAAAAGAATCTAATAATAAAACTGTACGCGAAATGAATTATGAAATATCATCGACTACAAATATGTTGATTGCTTTAATAAACGGAACAATTAAAGAGACGAGGCGTGCAAGGGATGTTTAATTACGGGGTTAATTGTTTTTGTAATTGCAGGTCGGTTGGCAGCAAAGATCGCGCGCAAAGAGTCGTTGTCGCTGAAACTCGCCCTTAGGCCAGACAGGCAGGAGCTCATCAACAGGAACATTCTTCAGTTGCAGACGGACAATGAGAGGCAGGAAACGAAGGAGGCGATTGGTGCCAAGCTCATCAGGTAAAAAGATTCTTCTTTCTTCTTCCTTTGCCTCTCCTTTCTCCGGGAAATCGCTGAAGTTGCTCAATTATTTTTAAACCTCCACTTTTTACTTCTTTACATGGTCGTATTTTGAAGTATTCTCAGTTGTGAATTTGGGAATATTGGGAATATTCGAATGGGCATATTTGTGAATTCGCTGATGTTCATAAAATTATGTGTAGTTTTATGTTTGATGGGTAGTGAATTTTCTGGATTTTTAAGTATTTTTTCTCGAGTTTTGCAAATTATGAATCTTCCAATTTCCAAATCACCTAACTTTCAAACCCTCCAACTTCCAAGCACCCGAATTTCCAAGCACCCCAACTTCCAAGCACCCCAATTTCCAAGCATCCCAACTTCCAAGCCCCACAATTTCCAAGCACCCCAACTTCCAAACCCTTCAAATTCCAAGCACCCCAATTTCCAAGCACCCCAATTTCCAAGCACCCCAATTTCCAAGCATCCCAACTTCCAAACCCCCCAATTTCCAAGCACCCCAACTTCCAAATCCCCCAACTTTCAAACCCCCCAATTTCCAAGCACCCCAATTTCCAAGCATCCCAACTTCCAAACCCCCCAATTTCCAAGCACCCAAACTTCCAAATCCCCCAACTTTCAAACCTCCCAATTTCCAAGCACCCCAATTTCCAAACCCCCCAATTTCCAAGCACCCCAACTTCCAAACCCCCCAATTTCCAAGCACCCCAACTTCCAAATCCCCCAACTTCCAAACCCCCCAATTTCCAAGCACCGCAACTTCCAAGCACCCCAACTTCCAAACCCCCCAATTTCCAAATCTCTCACCTTCCAAATCTCCCAACTTCCAAACCCCCAAATTTCCAAATCCTCCAACTCCCAACCCGCCCAACTCTCACATCTCCCAATTTCCAACTCCCCAAATTCTAAATTTTCCACTTCCCAAACCCCCAAATCTCTAAATTTCCAAATATTTCACCCTAAAAATCACCAAATCCCAACCTCCACGTCACCACACGCAGATCATTAATCACTCCTCCTGCAGCGACGACGTTAAATTTAACTTCAGACAATGAAACGTCCGCAACAAAAAGTAACGGTCCTTGAAACAAAACTGTCACGGTCATTAGAAGGAAACAGATTTGCGCGTAAACAGGAAGAGGAACGAGGAGAAACTTTATCCGAGGATTATTAAAAGCTCCGATAAGCCACGGTGAAATAAATGAGAATAAAAAAAAAAGATGGAGGAGAAAAAGCATGGCAGGTATTATTCGAAGGAAGCTCATTGATCGGTCGCATTGAAACGACCGCTGAATCCTCCCGTATCTCTGGTTGCCATGAATAGTGACGTCTTTGGGCATAGAAAACCGAGGCTGAACTGTTCGCGATATCGGGTTTGCTGACGAATAGTTATACTCGCGTGAATTTAAACGCTCGCATTGACGTAGAACATCCTAAATTTAGGAATAACAAAATTGCGAACGTCGAGGATTTATTTCTTTGGAAACCCCTGATGGGACTCCTGTGGATTTTGTTTAATCGACTTCCTAAATTACTTGTATAAATTTTGTTAAACGTGTGTTAAACGTTCTATGATTTCAACATCTTCATTGCGAGTCCTTCAATTTTATGATCACGGTTGCAAAATTTTTACTGAACTCGTATAGGAAGTTTGTAAAATTTTCAGTTAACTAAATAAACAGACAAAAATTCTGTTTAATCGACTTCCTAAATTGCTGTGTTAAACGTTGTATGATTTCAACATCTTCATTGCAAGTCCTTCAATCTTATGAATTTTTATTGACTTCATATATGAAGTTCGTCAGATTTTCAGTCGATTAAATGAGGACGCAAAAATTTCAGATGTTTTATGAAAGATAGAAGAATATAAAAAAAAGGTGAATGACAAGAAAGGGTATGATTGGTTTTAAAATCGATTGAGCTTTCGAAGAACGTGAGAGTTGGACCAGCAGCTGTCTCTGAGACGATTACATCGGATCACCAAGCAAACAGTTGACTATGGTTGAATCACTTGTTTGCTTTCTTGCACGGGTTCTGCATGCCTCCTTGACCAATTGAACCGATCACCTACCGCAAAAATCGGATTAAGAGCATTCGATGATGCACTCGTATTGATTCGAGTGGCACTCGTTTGTTTCAGGCGGCTGAGCATGCGGCCAACCCAGGAGGAGCTGGAAGAACGGAACATTTTGAAAAGTAAGCTTTTATATACTTTCTGATTGGAAAATTTAGAGGAAGTAGTGTAGACAATTTGTGTTAACAAATACGAGTACACGCAATATTTTAATGAAACACGTAATTTACAGAACAAAGTCCGGCCGAGGAGAAGAAACAGAAAGAAGAAAAGAAACGATATCTTCTACGGAAGCTCAGCTTTCGACCGACTGTCGAAGAGCTCAAAGAGAAGAAGGTATTGAAATATCTTTATTGTTCAAGCATCATATGAGAACGTATGATAATGGTCCATTGAATGTTTCAGATCATTAGGTTCAATGATTACATCGAAGTCACGCAAGCTCACGACTACGACAGAAGAGCCGATAAGCCCTGGACACGGTTGACCCCTAAGGACAAGGCAGCCATTAGGAAAGAATTGAACGAGTTTAAGAGTTCGGAAATGGCCGTTCATGAAGACAGCCGACACCTCACCAGGTATATTCTTCTTATAAAAAACAGACTCTATTATCTTGCAGACGTTACATTATTTCAATGTAATCATTATTTAAGTACAAATGTATTGTTCAGACTAGTAATATGTTATTTAAGTTAGGAATTCATTGTCGAAGTTACAAGTTCATTGTCTAAGTTACAAGTACATTCTCCAAGTTATAGATACATTGTGTAAGCTACAGGTACATTGTCAAAGTTAGAGGTACACTGTGTAAATTACAAGTACATTGTCCCAGTCACAAATACATTGTCAAAGTTGCAAACACGTTGTCAAAGTTGCAAATACATTGTCAAACTTACAGATGCGTTATCAAAGTTATAAATCTATTATTCAAGTCACAAATACATTATCAAAGTTACAAATGCATTGTCGTTACAAATGCATTGTCCAAGTCACAAATACATTGTCCGAGTTACAAATGCATTGTTCAAGTTAAAAATACATTGTCCAGAATTTGATCAAGAATTACATTGCTTTATTTGACCCTTTGAAAGAAAATTTATATTATGGCCAAGAGATTAATTCAACATCTCTAACCTCTCACCTTAAAAGAGTCTAACAATCAAATGAAACTTCTTTATTCAATAATCAAACTCAATATAAAATTCAGAGAACAATTTCCTTGTGCTACCTGAACAAGAATAGAATTGTAGACCTCAGATTATACTTGTACAATTACCCATACCAAATGTCATTCACTTTGAACATTTTCATTGTACCTTAGATGAAGTAGCCAGTAAAGATAACATAAAGAAATGTAATAAGTAATGTGAAGTAATGTAACTGCAAAATTGTAATAGTAATGTAAAGTAATGTAAACGCAAAATTGTAATAGTAACGTAATTATTCTGATCGGTTACAGGTTCCATAGGCCATGACAATTGCAATGTGTTGAGGTGCTACAGTGTGGTGCGGGTATAGGTGAAGGTGCAGTGTGGTGGCCTCGCGTCGAGGCTGGATAAATCTCTCGGCGAATCGTGGCATCCGAGGATTTTTCACGATTGGAGTCGTCGTTTCGACGACGTTGACGGTGGTTTCTTTTTATGACGTTGCTGCGTCGTGTTGTCATTCGTCGTCGTTCATCGTCATCCATCGCATCATCATCGCGTGTCATCATCTTTGGTCACCAGCATTCCGCGCTGACGACGAACGTCTCCACGACGTCGACGAAGATTGTGATAGGGTGGCCCGTGACCCGACAGAAGCGGGATCGCGATGGGTCACTCGATGATTTTCTCCGCATTAAGGCTCGTTCGCACCTGAGCTCACCTGAATTATCTCGACCTTGACATCTTTGGACGTTTGGATTTGCCAAAAAATAACCGAGAGAGAGAAGAATGAAGTAACGATTCGAGAATCGTTGGAAGCCTAAGATTTAGGTGACTGTAAAATAGCGTCTTTTTGTACGTTGGCGACTTCGACAAGAACTTTCTGGCTACTTGTCCCTCGAAGGTTCTGATCGTACTTTACGACTACTTGCTAACTTTCAGACTCAAGTTTCTGAACAAGTACTAAACTGTCTTTAGAGATACTTGAGAGATTAACGAACACGATGAAATTTGTTGACGAGTATCGCGTGAGCTCACGTGTGAACGGTTCTTTCTAGATATAGAAAAAAACACCGTGTTTCTCTTTGCCATCAAGCTAGCTCGTCAGTGTCACCTGGCATCATCGCGTATACGTGAAACGATTCCTAACTGAATTTTCATTTGTTCGTGTGATATATCTTTGTGAAATACTCAGCTCGAATCAGGGATACGGGAAGATACATCACATGAAACGATTCGGGAAGAAAATGGAAGGAGGTTAAATACCGTCGAAACTGATTTAGGTTTGGATTTAGTTTCTTTTTTTTAGAGACGCGTTAGTTTCAGATATTTTTATATGTTAACGAGGGAAACGTTTCCTTCGTCGAATGTAGAGCTCGTTTTCTTCGAACGAGGGAACAAAAAGTGATACGAATAATGCAAGTTTCGCGGTACATATGGCGGCTATCATGTTATTTATCGAACAATTCCATGAATCGTGATTTTAATCGATTTTTTAATTAACCCATGAATAGCTAGGCTTTCATCTGAAGTTCAAATTTGATTTTCAAATTAATTCGGTATTCTTCAATTTATCAGAGCAACAATCTTATGTTTGCAGATTTATCTACTATTGTATACCTTCCTGATTGATCATCGCTATTCGAGGGTTAATCGCAATCAGTCCAAGCCTCCAGTGGCAATGTTTTAAGTGGACCATTTTCTTTTGGCTAAGGCGTTGAAATACTCGAGATATTTGTTTTTAATAACGCAATCTATTGGCAGGATAGTTTATTTCGATGAAATGGACAATTTTGAATGGTCTTTTGATTCTACAATCGATCTTGACGTGTCCAATAATTTTATAAAATTAATTTGACGCGGTATTTCTGATACTTCTCGTGTACATAATTAGCCACGTAGAACTGGCTATCTTTATTCGGAAAATATGATCTCAAGAACGTTTTCTTTGGATTCTTGATCTTGAGATTTGATCAGTTTCAGGTGTAACTTTCCGGTGATTAGACACAAGACTTTTGCCGTCCATAAAGTTGCCAAATTAGGATGGTCTTTAATTTTAACGATCCATCGGATCATTCTTCCCCTGTGGAATGCTTTGAATAGTCGCCTAATGCAAAGGGTATTTCATTTGCAACAAGTTTTTACGGTTAATCGACTCTTTATAATATTTTACCAGATATTTCTTCTCAGGCATTTTCATTTTCAAAGTTGAGTGAGAACGTTCGAAACTTTTTACTAATTTTAATTTGTCACGATAACGTTACACGGTAGAATTAACGTTCTCACTATTTGCCTCTGTTATTGCTTCTCCGACACCCTAAAAGAATCTTCTGGTTCGCATTTTATATAATCGTGACAAGCATTCGTAGTTTCACGTGAATAAAAACAAAGGTCATCGACCTAGTGTATTTGACAAAATTTGATGATTGTCAACCGTAGGGCAATCATCCGACAACTTTAACGTTGATCACTATCGATAATAATTCGAGCTCCTCGATTTTCAGCCGATCATCATACTTGTACATTCGTACACGCATACATATGCTTGCAGTTCAATGATTCCAAAATTACGTGGTTTATTTATTAATATGCTGATTGCTGCGAGGGTCGTGGCTGATCGGCATTACCAATTTAACTTGACCATATAATTAATTAGTTTAGAGAAACGTACCACTGAAATACCGAAAGAATTTGTAAGAATTAATACGGAGACGGGAGGGAAATAAATTTTGAATCACTATATTAATAGCGCTGAAGTAGTAATTTAAAATAGGAATTTGAAACATTGATTTATAAATGATGAAAGTATGGAAGCTTAGAATACGTCTAAAACGGTAGTACATAATTTAAAATACGAAATCCATGTTAATATAATATTGTATATAACTACGTAATTAATATATTATTAATGTCCTATAAACTTCTCTTAAATATTTCCTTTTTAAGTTATTTCACCGTATTAAGTTAGTAACGCCGATCGCCGTTGACCCCGCAACGGTCAACATGTTAAACTCCAGGACGCATAATGCAGAGGCATCTTTCAACTCGCACGACTATTTATGACAATCTTGTTCGATCGACAAGAAGAAATAAAAGTAATAAAATAAAAGAAGAAACTATTTTTCCTTTACTGCCAGGTATCACTATTTCTCTATTGCGGAGCTGCCTTGAGGAGCAAACGCTTAACTGACTATCATATATAAAAAAAAACACACACAAGATGAACGAAAGAAAATAAAACTGAGATGTACTGTACTCTGCGATGAGAGAGGAAAAGAAAAAAAAAGAATAAACGGAACGATGCATTGTGCAATTACACACACACACTTTGTACAGGAATAATATACATAGCGCGTACCTTAGTGATTATTATTATTATTATTGTTATTGTCATCGCTAGGCAACGCTGTGATCCTCGTTTCGATTTTCGATCACGCGTTTCGATCGCGGAGTCAAAAAGATCGTCTACCGCTATCGTTCGTGCTAAGCTGATCAAAGATTAGATCAAAGATTCGTCGTCGATTAAATGAGTCGTTGCAGAACGAACGCAAATAAAACGCTCTCTTAGCGTGCTTCGATGTATCTCGCACGCTTGCGAAGCTTCCTGTTCAAAGCATGATCGTCATCCCTCGAAGTTCGAACTCTTGAAATCAACCCTTTCCATACACTCTTTTGAAGAACATTTTGGGAACATTTTAGACTTCTTGAAAAAAATGTAGACATAATTACCGAGAAAGGTAGTTTGAAGACACTGGTGCAAATATTTAGAAATTTTAAGTTACATATGTGCAGTTCCGAAATTTCTCAAATATTCATATCTTGTAAAATTTCTGAATTATGTAAAAAATCGTGTAAACTACATTCACCATTTTCCTTGAAGAAGCCTGTCATGTTCACAAAATATAAAAACATCCAATAGTCAAAAAGTAGAGAACCAAAGAAGATATACATAAAAGATATTATGTTTCTGAGAACATATAAATTTCAGTACTTTGAAAGAACTGTAAAATAAACTTTGCAAATACAGTTAGAAAGAAGGGATGAATAAAATAACGGAGAAAGAGGATGACGAGAAACTATGCGAGCTTACGTAAATTTTTCGACACGAGGAGCTCGATCGCGCGAGTTCTCCTCCGAGCGTGTAAACCGCGACGACGAGTCGATTTTCCTTCTAAATAGTAACCTAGTTTTAACGATCGTCCAATGGGGTGAGAGGATCGTATGGTCGATCTTTCTCGTAAACCCGTCGGTGAACTCAGCTGTTCGATATTACAGACAAAAAGAAACAGAGAAGAAAAAAACATAAAAAAGAAATTTTCGTCAACCTCGAGGTCGTCGAAGATAACATACGAAGACGATGATGGAAAGACCTTCTAGTGAACCACGGAGACGCACGTGATTAACACGTTGACTGCCATCAAATTTACTCCGTTATTTCATTTCTTAAGATACATTTTTCCATTTTATTTTTCAATTTGACTATCACCGTTTAGAAATGTAACATGGCAGGGTCTTTGTTTTATGTGTCTAGTATGTTATTTAAAATTTTTTAACAATCTCTGAACCCCACTTTTTGCACAAAATTTTGTTGACTCTATTAATTAGAGGGGTAATATTAGAATGTGCACGTGTGCTTTCAAGTGGAGAAACTAAGAAATGTGACTTTAAGTCAAACCTACCCCTGCCATGATAGGAGGTTAACCTTTCAACCTCAGATCTTATCAGAATAAAATTAGCGATATTCGAAATAAACTTTCTCTTTTAAGTGTAATTAAAGTTGTGGTGTCCCAGGGCAGTCAACGTGCTTAAGGAACAATGTAAAGTAGGGAGATGAAGCGTCTCTCTCGTTCCATTGGTCGAGCGCTGTGGCTACCGTGTAGTCGAACAAATATATCCATTAATTTCCGATTTGTATGGTACATGTGTGTCAGTGTGTGTGAGTGAGCCGTAAGAGAATCGGTATTTCGATTGGTGTAAAGCTTTCTGAGAGCTTCAGCGAGCGCGAGTCGAGGGTGAAAACGAGAAAAAGTTAAAAAAGGATTCTGCACTTTGTTCGATTTATTTCTTCGTTTGTTGTTCTTCTTTTCACTCTCAAGGACGGATCCACAGAGGCAAGAAATAGAGGACTGTACGCGAGGAACGATGATTGTAAATATAGAGGGTAGGGAACGGAAAGAGACAGTTTTTAGGCGTAATTGTAAAACACCGCAATAGTGATCCACGCTACACGCTAAACGATAATTAACGCATGGCAGAACGAAAGGAAATACCTTATAAATATCTGATTTTAGGTAAAAAGAGCTCGGAGCGCGAGCGACACACCGTATACATAATATAAATATTATACATAGAGGCGTACAAACAGTATGTGCGTTTTTCCAGCACATATAGTTGGTATTTTGTGTACAAACGAGATGAAACATTAAGAAGAAATCTGCGTAAGCGCGAGACGGAGAATGAACGATTTTTGGATATATTCGCCGCGCCCTATCCAGAATCTGGATGATTATTATTATTAATTATTGCTACGATTATTATTGTTACTATTATTATGATTTTTTGTAAGAGAGAGGCGCGATGAAATTATTTGTCCACGAACGAGGACAAGTTCCTCGACCATGTTCCAAGCGAATCGAAAATTTCAAATTATCCTAGAATCAATTATCTCTTTGTATTATTGCATTCAAATTTATCAGTGAATATCGTATGTCTTAGAAATCCCGCGCAATTTCGATTCGCTTCGTGGTTTGTTCGCGCGATGCGATTGAACCTCGTTCCGCGAAATCGCGACGACGCGAAATTTGCCGCACGAAATTGTGGCGAGAACGATGTTAACGCTTGGAGACCCTCGTCACTTAACAAGTATTCCATTAAGCGTGAATGATTTTTGTCGAGGATTTCGGGAGGAGAAATTTTATCTCTGCCAAATTTTTAAAGTAGAACATTGAGATTTCGAGAATTTTTAGAGCGGAATTATTCATAGATTACGCGATAAGCATCGGACTCCGATCGGGTCCGATTTTTCTGCAGACATACGGTTACGACCTATGGTGATTTCAATGCGTGGTTGACACCATGCACTCGGTGTTTTGCGTGGACTCGCAAATTGCGGATAGTGAAATTTGTTGGGAAAATTTCTTTTAAATTTTTGTAATAATTATAACAGTTACAAAATTTTCTTTTATGGGGTACATTGTCAGACAAAACTTGGAAGATTTTTCTGTTGGAACCATTTTTGTAGTCTTTTATAATTATCCATTTTTTTAATCAATTGTAACAAAAGTAGAAGCTCTTGAATAATGTTGAATTAATTATAACTTTAAGAAATTAAAAAATGGAAATGTACAATTGAGTATGTGTTAATCTGTATTGTTTGTCTGACCACATATTTTCACCGTAACACGTTACAATTTATAATTTTTGTATGAATTCATTTCGGACATTTAATGAGTTATGATAAATTAGTGAAATACAACTGTTGTTAATTTGCGAGTCTGATCTCCCAAAATTGATCAAAAATCGTGATTCACAGAACGGGGGAAATCGAGCGCACAGTTGACGTAAAACGGTAAAAGAGAACACAATGAGAAACCATAATAATAAAAGCAAACCACAGTCAGGCTGTAAAAATACGAGAGAATATTGTCGCGATCAGACAGGTCGTTTCTACTTGTATCATAATCTCTTACGATAGCGCTACTATTAAAAACAATAACGAAACAGTAACAACAAAATAAGGTAACTCGTAATTTAAGGGAGAGTGAGAGAATGCGAGAGGCAAGAAGCATGAGTGTGAATAAGAAAAAAAAAAATAAAATAGTGTATGCGACGAGTATATGCGAGTATAGTGATTCGTGTCACTAAAAAAGAGAGCGAACTCGTGGCTAACGGAAACGGGCTTCGTTTCCGGTCGTTGGTCTCGCAGCTCTCGAATCTCTGCTCAACTTGCATCTTTCGCGTGAATATTCGCGAATTAAAAACAAAGAGGAGGTCGAACGCGAGACCAACTTCCGGTGACCAAAGCTCGAAGGATTTTTACCAAAACGACTCCGCGAGTCGCGGAGTGGAAGCAGTTAATAAACATTTAGACGTAATTATTGGATTTCGTTCTGTTTTGTAAAACGAAATCGACGACAGTGTATAGCCGTGCTTCGCGGTTCGAGAAAATGAAAACGCACGCGTTTCGTCGCTTCGAGAAAACGACGAGCTTTGTGAACGCGAACGATCGCTGGAACCCGCGGTCTCCGTTTTATTCGTTGTTGATTGTTTATTTATAATTGTTTGCGCAACTTGGCTCCGTTGGAGGATTTTTATAGCGGTGTTTTGTATTTTAATCGAGGATTTTATTCTATCGAATTTTAGAAATATTATAAATTTATGGGTGTACGTTCTTTACGTTGATTTTATAGGAAAATGTTTAAAATGATTTAATAAATAAACAACGATCTTTGAAAAAGTGCGAATAGAATTCATGATTTGTAACAATTAGAAATACTTTTCATACAATATAAAAATGTAATAATTTTGCAATATATGAAGAATGATGTGATTCGATAAGATTCGATTTAATGCGAAGTTAAATAATTATTGTAAAACATTTATACAAATGTGTTTGTTGCGTTGGTAATCATTGAACGCATATCGATATTGTTTTTTTATCAAATTTTATATAAAAGAGATAATCCAGTGATCGTTCGGTAACGCGTTGTTCGGGACGTAACATTTGAAGGAATGCGTTGTATTATATTATCGAGAAACCCTCTAAGTGTAAGAATAATAATGTATATATAATTATTATTACCATAAACTTCGATCGATTGCACCCTGGGGAAAATCCGTCTTCCCCCCATAAAGAGAAACGAAAAAAGGTGAGAAAATTGTAATGCACGAACACGTGAACGAAGACGAAGCAACAAATTCTCAAGGTATATATATATATATATTATATATTCGTGGATAAAGCGAACAAAGTAAAAGAAGAGTGAATGATAAGCCAAAAAAGAAAACTGTTCTCGCAATTGATTTCGAAAATGAAAGAGGAAAAACATAAAAAAAAGACGCTGCGTTATTCGATCCAGATCCGTTCTGTTCTTTTGTTGTTAGTTTGTACGCACTACGATTTATCGCAATTTATTGTATTATCGATGAAATACTGTAACAAAAATACTGTTAACTATTCTTAAAAAAATTAAAACTTTTGTAAACTGAGACCAACCGTTCCTCACAAGAATTCTTTTATAGCAAGCTTATTATTTTTTCCTTATGAAACTCCTGATTTTGAGTTTCGGGGTGCTGAGAAATTCGGAAGCTTGAGAATTCAGGGCGCTGAGGAATTCGAAAGCTTGAGAATTCGGGGCGCTGAGGAATTTGAAAGCTTGAGAATTCGGGACGCTGAGGAATTTGAAAGCTTGAGAATTCGGGGCGCTGAGAAATTCGAAAGCTTGAGAATTCGGGACGCTGAGGAATTTGAAAGCTTGAGAATTTGGGGCGCTGAGGAATTCGAAAGCTTGAGAATTCAGGGCGCTGAGAAATTTGGAAGCTTGAGAATTCGGGGCGCTGAGAAATTTGGAAGCTTGAGAATTCGGGGCGCTGAGGAATTTGCAAGCTTGAGAATTCGGGGCGATGAGAAATTTGCAAGCTTGAGAATTCGGGACGCTGAGGAATTCGAAAGCTTGAGAATTCGGGGCACTGAGGAATTCGGGAGCTTGAGAATTCTGTGCGCTGAGAAATTCGAAAGCTTGAGAATTCGGGACGCTTAGGAATTCGAAAGCTTGAGAATTCGGGGCGCTGAGGAATTCCAAAGTTTGAGAATTCGGGGCGCTGAGAAATTCGAAAGCTTGAGAATTCGGGACGCTGAGGAATTCCAAAGCTTGAGAATTCGGGGCGCTGAGGAATTCGAAAGCTTGAGAATTCGAGGCGCTGAGAAATTCGAAAGCTTGAGAATTCGGGGCGCTAAGAAATTTGAAAGCTTGAGATTTGCGACTCTGAGAAATTGAAAAATTTGGAAATTTCAGGACCTGTAAACAGTAACCAAACTCCCCAATCACATACAGCAATTTTTATTCACGATAAAATACATTTTGCTTCCACATCATAAACAGTAAATAACACTGCACACAGATCTTTCGTATCGACTCAGAAGAAGCTTCAACATCAAAAAGCAGCTGAATCTCGCAACACTTGCGCATGATAGCGATGTTTAAACCGGTCAAAAAATATTGATTTCATGGCAAAAAGTTTATAAAATTATCGTTGACTTAAACTAATGGATGGCATCGACAACATCGTTCGAACGACAATCAATGATCGGAACGATACCGAATCGATAAATCAATACTGATAGCCTGCAAATAATGAGATAGAGGTATCGAATTGCACATCGATATTTTACGGTATCGATTCGACCACCAACAAGCTAACGCGAATGGAAAATTGTAGAAGACACACAGCTTCGAACAGTGAGATTCTTGAATCATCAGAGGATGATTCTGCGTTAGCTGAAACGACTAAAGACATGTAAGTACTAGAGATTCATGAGATCATCGATCATCGGCTCGGGAGAGACTATCACATAGAGAGGAATCGAAATTCGAGAATTCACGGATTCTTCTTTCCTGAGTTTGCACCTTGCGTCCCAGCAGCCGAAATGGAGATTCCTGTGGGATAACAAAATTATTATAGTAATTGTTTATGGAAAGAGGTGATCAAGGATTAGTTTAAATATTCTGTCAAAGTATTAAATTTCTAGACTTGAATTCTGATCTGGGTTCGAGGTCCAAATTCTTGCATGGGACTTTAGGTACAGATTCTCATTCTAGACTCAAGATGGATTCAAATTTTCTTAGTTCGAGATGGGTCCAAATTTTCATTCTAAATTTGAGATGAGTCTAAATTCTCATGTAGGATTCAAGTACTCATCTGTAGACATGTGATGATTCCAAATATTCATCTAGGAAATCAAAACCAATTTGCACGAGTACATTGAATTAATTTATTCCAAACCCACTATAACCTCTAAGCATCCTACCTCAAAAACCACCAAATCTATCTCAAACGAAAACATGACAAACGACAGAAATGTTTGAAGACAGCTGGATCAGACCACCTATGGCAGACCACCATACCTTTTTCGCCATATAACTCTGCAAATCGTGACCCATGTAGAAGGCGATTCTCTGCAGACTCAAGAGGGACCTCAACCTGAGACACGGGTCAGGTTGTAGCAGTCGTCTCAATAGATCTTTCGCGGCTGGAGAAATGTTTTCCGCGTTCGGTGGCAAAGTTCCAGCCGCTGCGTAACCAGTTCCTCTGTTCTCCGGCAAAAGTTCGCTGGATGCACCTGCTGGATACTGCAACAACACAAGGTGACGTAACTCGTGAGAGATTGTAAGCGTGAACGTCGATGGAAAAATTGAATTGATGAGACAAAAAATAATTGAACTCGGGGAGGCGAGGAGAGGATCCGAGTCAAGGTTTCCGAGATTTCTCTGGAAGATCCAGCTAATTTACGATAAAGATACTGTGCGATTAGATTGTGCGTCTGTGTTTTTCTAAGTCAACGTGCGTTTAAAGGTCGTTCTTTCTATTGGTGATTGATCATTGTTCTGGGAAATCGATGAAGAAAGTTTCTGATAGTAGGAGAAAATTTTAATTAGTAGGTGGAAGGTGGTTCGCTGATTAAGGTATGAGATAATTGCCATATATGGGAATTATATATTCGAAATGGTACGCGAGCAAAATGCTATGTGGAAAATATCCTCGCGTTATATCGCTAACACCAATTTACCGCGCGTTATATCACCACGCGCTCAAATTACTACGCGTCTAAATTGCTACGCATTCAAATTGCTATGTGTCAAATAACTACGCGTGGAAATTACTACGCGTTGTATCGCTATGCGTCAAATTACCATGCGTTATATCGCCACGCGCCAAATCACCACGCGCTTAAATTACTACGCGTTCAAATTACTACGCATTCAATTTGCTATGCGTGCAAATTACCACGCGTTGTATCGCCATGCGTCGAATCACCACGCGTTATATCGCCACGCGCCAAATCACCACGCGCTTAAATTACTACGCGTTCAAATTACTACGCATTCAATTTGCTACGCGTGCAAATTACCACGCGTTGTATCGCCATGCGTCGAATCACCACGCGTTATATCGCCACGCGCCAACTCACCACGCGTTGTATCGCCACGCGCCAAATTACCTCGCGTTGTATCACCACGCGCCAAATCACAACGCGCTTAAATTACTACGCGTTCAAATTACTACGCATTCGAATTGCTACGCGTGCAAATTACCACGCGTTATATCGCCATGCGTCAAATTACCACGCGTCAACTCACCACGCGTTGTATCGTCACGCGCTCAAATTACTATGCGCCAAATAACTACGCGTGCAAACTACCACGCGTTGTATGACCATGCGCCAACTCACCACGTGTTGTATTGCTACGTACTCAAATTACTACGCGTCCAAATTGCGACGCGCTAAATTACCACGCGTTGTATTGCCACGCGCCAAATTACCTCGCGTTGTATCGCCACGCGTCAAATTACCACGCGCCAAATTACCATGCGTTGCGTCACGACGCACCAAATTACTTACACCTCAAATTACTCCGAGCTACATTTCAACACCTTATATCGCCGCTCTTTAAATCACCCCTCTCTGACTCTCCACATGTTCCCACACGTCAAATCCCACACCTTGTATCACCCTGCATCACCATCAAATTTCCACGAATTAAACTTAAACCCGTTAAATCTAACCTTCTCACTTCTCACTCATTATATCGCCACAACTCAATCTCATCTGCACTTATTCAATATATCGAGCATTCGACATATGGAGTATTCGAGGTCCAAATGTCAGCACTCATAATGTCAGTAGTTCAAAAGCAAAGAAGATGGCTGATCGAGTAATTAAGAATCTGCACCTGTCGCGGTTGTACTCGCGACCCTGAAGAAGGGCCACGGACAGTGTCGGTGCGGTAGCCATAAATATTTGTTTTTACGAGTGGAAGGTCGGTGGACTAGAGAAGCTATTACCAATGTGGACTCTAGTCTGTCTAGGTGGTCGATAACTCCGCTCGCCATTCCGCTCCGCGCGGATACATACGCAGGGTCAACGGCCACTCGCGACCCTCAACCTATTCGCTCGTTCATATCCCTCGAGCGTGTGCCGCAATCACTACGCTCGACGCGAGGACTTCTTTGTCCCATTGCAGGGAATCATTTTTCATTTTTCGTTTGATAATTCTGTGGTTGTGTCTGTTTTCTCGATTGATGCTATCTTTTCGAGTATTCGATCTGTTTAGGTTGGGTTAGGTTACTTGATTGGTTTGGGCTTAGGATTGATTAAGGTTATGTCATGTTAGGTTGTCGTTAGATTGGATTTGATTTGGATAGATTAAGGTTGGGTTAAATTAGGTTAGGTTATGATAGGTTAGATTAAATTATATACATTATGTTCGATGCAAATTGCAATATGGTAAATTAGGTTAAGTTACAAAGATGTTTACATGCAATTAAAAATATTCAATAAGAATCGATGGGTATAAAAGAAGATCAACACTGTACACCGTGTTTGCTATAATAGAAGCAGTTATATAAAAATCTAAGAACGGTATCTTGAGCGTAAACAGATCGAATGAAAAATGAAGCGAACGAGTTTGTTTAATAATTACACAGTTGAAGATATCCCGTTATCCGTAACATGTTAATCGATTGATTGCGCTGCAATTTGTCATGATGTTGCGTCAGACTAAACAAGAACCGTTCGTGTAATATCACTTCATATATTGTATGTTTTTAATCAACCACATATCTCTCCATTTTTTTTATAAATCCATGTCCACATAAAAACGTCAGCATGTAACACGTTGACAGATGTATTCGAAATCACATATACATTTTTTAACACATGTCGCTCATGATTGGGGACACGTTCTGTCTCATAAAAAAATGTGTATGTGTATTGGACATGCGTGTATATGTATTACATATTATAGACATATCCTGTGTGCATTGTATGAAGATCTATATTTCCTTAGCTCTCTATATTTAGCTTTCCTTAGCTCTCTAATTAATTAATCGGCCAAGTTAATAATTTAATTGAACCCTTCAGAAAATAACCTCCAATTTTCCAATTACCGTAGACTTCAGCTTTACCTTCGAATCGGTTTTAAATTACAAATCATCAGCTAACTTCACAAGCGTTCAACTACCAAGCGATAATAACGATTTCTTTGCAAACCATACACGGTACGCCATCAACCTCGAACGTGTTAAATAGCAGAAAGTACAGCTAGCAGGAAGAACCGAACATTGCAAACATAATAAATTAGCTAAGCTAAAAATAAAATAATTCCGTAGCGGGACTCTTCGCGAATTTAACATACGCGAAGTGTTAAACTTTCGAGACCACCAAAAAAATTATAGCCAATCTCTTCGTGTATCGAAATTCCTAACCCGTTCGAGTCTTGGTATTCGACTTTTACGTTCGAGTACAGTCAACATCAAATCTGCCTTTTCTAGGGAAAATATGGGAACCCAGAGTGAGGATGCTGCTTCCTAGTTCTTCTTCCTAGATTTAGGGATTTTTGAAGGTTTGGATACTTGCATTTTTAATGTATTCAGATTTGATAATCTACACGAGGGTTAGAAAATTTGGAGACGTAGGAATTGTGGGTCCAAGAGATTTAGGGATATAGAAATTAGGTACAGATATTTGGGGATGTTGGGGGATGTTGGGGATTGGTGATGTTGGATTCTGGTAAGCTCGAAGCTTGGGAATCATTCTTGGTCTTCAATAGGAAGATCAAAAAATTGAAGGACGTATGTATTATAGTTGGACCGTGGTAATTTCAAGGTTTAGGGATCTGGGAAACTAGGAGTTCGGTCATCAGCAAATTTGGGGATTTAGGAAATTGTGGACATATAAATTTATGGATCTAAACAGTTGTGGATATCAAAATTTGGAGATGTAAGAAGTCGGTGATGTAAGAATTCGGTGACCTTAGAACTTGAGAACCTTAGTATTTAGTGACCTTGGAACTTGAGGACCTTGGAACTTGAGGACCTCAGTATTTGGTGACCTTGGAACTTGAGGACCTTGGAACTTGAGGACCTTGGAACTTGAGGACCTCAGTATTTGGTGACCGTGGAATTTGAGGACCTTGGAACTTGAGGACCTCAGTATTTGGTGACCGTGGAACTTGAGGACCTTGGAACTTGAGGACCTCAGTATTTGGCGACCTTGGAACTTGAGGACCTTAGCATTTGGTGACCGTGGAACTTGAGGACCTCAGTATTTGGTAACCTTGAAACTTGACGACCTTAGTATTTGGTGACCTTGGAACTTGAGGAACCTCAGTATTTGGTGACCTTAGAACTTGAGAACCTTAGTATCTGGTGACCTTAGAACTTGAGAACCTTAGTATCTGGTGACCTTAGAACTTGAAGACCTTAGTATTTGGTGATCTCTGAATCTAGCAACCCAAAAATTTGTGGAGCTAGGAATTTGTGAACACAGATATTTGAACCTACAGAACTCTAAAACCATAATAATTGTAAACTTGAAGATTGTCAGATTAGCAAAGTTTGAGAAGTTAACGCATGCGCCATCATCCGTAGGCTGCAGAGTGTCCTTGATGATCGATAATCGCAACGCGATGTTCCTAAATCGTTGTTTACAAGCTCAGCGGAGAGGAGGGAAAGGAAAGCGGCGAGGAGGAAGGACGCGGAAAGGATCGGTGACCGAGCCGGCAAACGAGATATTCCAATTCGATCTCGACGGGAACCTTGACCGAGAGTAACGGTACAGAACGATCATTACGAGATCGTAGATAGATGAGCTGCCTTCGAACTTGCGTTCAACTCTTCCTCTGTTCTGCATAGATTCTCAAAGGATTCGAAAGTCGATGAAACGGTTCCTTCCTTTACTCGGTTCGATGATCCCGTGCTTTTCAACTAACAGTATCTCGTTCAACCAATCGCGAGACCAGCGATGATGATTGACTCAACCAGATCATCTATTTTCTTTTCTAACGTTAACGCGAACGAACTCCATGAAATACTGCGTATCTCTTGCGAGCAAGGTTATTCTCGCCGTATAATTTGCTACTTAATTCGCAGAAAATGACAGGGTAATTAGCTGGAGTTGATATGCTGATTGATAGTTATGTCATCAATTTTTTATGAGTAATTATTGGGTTGCTAACTGAACTCGGAAGCTTCATTTTTTCTTGCGGACATAAATCTTGGGATTAGGGTCGTCTGCAGATGTAGGGACCTACGTATGTTGATAGGAAGGAAAATTCCATAGGAAGATGGAAGTTTGATATGTGAAGATTTTGGAGTAGGGGTGGAATAGGGGTGTTGGGGTCCAGGAACATTTGAAGACAGCAGCAGCTATAGAAATATTGGGATGTTAGGATCCAGGGGTGATCTAAGTAGATTAGAATCTAGAAGATGAAGGAATCTGGAAAAAGAAAAATTTGCAGACATTGAAAGTTCAAGATGTAGAGAACCAAAGACCGTAGAAATTTAAGGATCTGAAAATTTTGAGATCTTGGAATTTTTGAAAATATCATTCGACTTGTAAATTTAGGATCTTAAGAATTTATGAATGTAATTGTAGTATATATAAATTTGAAGAGATAGGAATCTCAAGACACAGAAATCTAAGAACTCACAAACATACGTCTCCACATATCACATGTGAAGACCACCATTTTACAACACTTCATAAACAACATCCCCAAACCTAAGCACAAACCTAAGAAATTCAATAACAAAACACCTCAGCAAAACTCTAAAGAAGAATAGTTAATTAACTCCATTTCAAATCGATTTATCGCCTCAGTTCAAATTGAACAAACAAAATATTCGCATCGACTTCCGCGTCTTCAACGTCCACTTGAAGAGTCTTCTTCCTCGAAGCGATCTCGAGACGCGAAAAAATGAAGGTTCGTTGAACCTCCACGGTGCTCCTTGAAACGACTATTTATAATTCTTTTGTACCATCTTCGTTGGTGTTCGTTTACGAAAATGCAAAAAAGCAACCGGCTACCGGTCTAGAACGCGAACCTACTCGCGTCCCTCGATAAATTCCGCACGGGCAACACTAGGCCAGCTAATTGCTGAGTAAACCGAGACTCTCTACTTAATTCAACGTTTGTTAGCACCGTGCTTCGTCTTCTTTGAACGCGAGAAGTCACTCGGAGAAGGAACTGTGCTTCGCACGCAGCTTTGTTGCGAGCTCGAGTGAACTTCTTGCTACGATGATGGGATATTTGGAGATTTCGATGCTGGTGTAGGAGGGTAACTTTTGGGGGTAGGTCTTTTGGAGAATTTGGGATTTGGGAGATTTGGGATTTGGGAGATTTGGAACTTGAGAGAGTTGGAACTTGGGAGATTTGGAACTTGAGAGAGTTGGAACTTGGGAGAGTTGGAACTTGGGAGATTTGGAACTTGAGAGAGTTGGAACTTGGGAGAGCTGGAACTTGGGAGAGCTGGAATTTGGGAGAGCTGGAACTTGGAAGAGTTGGAACTTGGGAGAATTGGAACTTGAGAAAGTTGGAACTTGGGAGAGTTGGAACTTGGGAGAGTTGGAACTTGGGAAAGTTGGAACTTGAGAGAGCTGGAATTTGGGAGAGCTGGAACTTGGGAGAGCTGGAACTTGGGAGATTTGGAACTTGAGAGAGTTGGAACTTGAGAGAGCTGGAATTTGGGAGAGCTGGAACTTGAGAGAGTTGGAACTTGGGAGAGCTGGAACTTGGGAGAGCTGGAACTTGGGAGAGCTGGAACTTGGGAGAGCTGGAACTTGGGAGAGCTGGAACTTGGGAGAGCTGGAACTTGGGAGAGCTGGAACTTGAGAGAGTTGGAACTTGGGAGAGCTGGAACTTGGGAGAGCTGGAACTTGAGAGAATTAGAACTTGGGAGAGCTGGAACTTGGGAGAGTTGGAACTTGGGAGAGCTGGAACTTGGAAGAGTTGGAACTTGGGAGATTTGGAACTTGGGAGAGCTGGAACTTGGGAGATTTGAGACTTGGGAGATTTGGAACTTGGGAGAGTTGGAACTTGGGAGAGCTGGAACTTGGGAGAGCTGGAACTTGGGAGAGCTGGAACTTGGGAGATTTGGAACTTGGGAGATTTGGAATTTGGAAGAATTGAGATTTGAGGTTTTGAGATTTGGAGTGTTGGGATTTGGGGTTTTGTGATTTGGAGTTTCAGATTTTGGGATTTAAGGATTTGGAGACTTGAGAACTTAAAATTGAAGGAATTTGGGTATTTGTTATATATAGATTTTAGAATATATAGAGATGTTGCAATGTTAAGATTTTGAGAAACTTTGTAAATTTAGAATTTTAGAAATTTGATTCTTTGAGATCCGAGGATTTGAAGGTTTGAGAATTTGCAGATTTGAAGATTGAGGGACTTGGAGATTTGAAGGAATTTGGGATTTTAAGGTTTTGCGATTTTAAGAATTTGAGGATGAAGGATTTTCTTAATAGTATTTTAAGAATGTAAATACTTTGGAATTTTTCATCGCATTCTCGCAGCTTATTACAATAATCACCAAACAGTCCCTCCACAAAGACTAAAGTATTTCCCAAGAAAAAGTTTTTCCTTCTACATACAATCGTTAAACTTCTCACGGGAGATGTAAAAATATTTTCGTTAGAGGAGAGCAGCCAAGTGGAAAACTCGAAGGGTACGCTTCCCTATGATTCAGCGTTCGCCCTATGGCGAACCATAAACGCGGCGCATCTCGTATCGCAGGAAACACCATCGCTCGAAGGTGCGATTATGGCAACGCTAACGAACTTCAGGAAATGGCGTATTAGTTTTGTATATGCGGTGCAGAAATCACGTGTTTCCTCTTTCTCACGATTGTTCGCTGCGATCAGAAAATTCATGAGCAATTTCACGCGCAAAAACTTGAATCTTGTTTGTATAAAATCATTTGTTGCTGGCATTTCGAAAGGTCTGACGTATAATTACATCTATGGAGCTAATTATATCTTCAGCTCCATGGAGCTGAAGGAATTTTAGGTGAAAGAATGTTCGATTAACGACAGATATTTGTCTCGATAAAACACGTCGACGAGGAACGATGCGTTGCGTCGAATATGCGACGAGCGGATGTCACGAAACGAAGAGGAAACCCGAAGATAGACTGAGCACGTGTCGTATGTCTGCAATCATCAATGGTATCGTATTTTCGCGCGTACAATCTCTCCCGTTTTATTCCCGTTGTCACGAATACTCATTCACTACTTCTACAAAGAATCTACGTCAAAAACATACTCATTCTATTCTCTATCTGGTCAAATTACTCTTTCGTTATATCTTCTTTTATTAATTTTTAATCCTTGACTGTATGGTATTTTTGGACAGAATCATCAACATATGTCTATTGTAATATTTCAAATTAAAATAATATTCAGACACTTGCTGATACTCAGTTAGTCTCAGTATACAACTTATACAAAATGATAGATTAGTTTAATAAAACAGAAAATGTTACAATAAGAAATATTTAAGGGACGTGTATATTCACATCTTGCGGCCTGGAGCTAAAGCCTAGAGATAACAGGTACTCAAAATGAGTTAGTTAATATAAAACGAAATTAGACGTTGTCAACAAAAAAACATAGCTAAGTACAGCTTCACTACTTCGATAAAAAGAACTGAGTAACAAATGATTATAAAGAATGTGACAATAAAACTTTATCAGAAATAATCATACGTAAACAACAAATGAAGTTAGATGTTAAAATAAAACATAGGTAAGGAAAGCTTCACTGCTTCAATAAAAAGAACTGAGTAACAAATGATTATAAAGAATGCGACAGTAAAACTTTATCAGAAATAATCATACATAAGCAACAAATGAAGTTAGATGTTAAAATAAAACATAGCTAAGTAAACCTTGACTACTTCAATAAAAAAAACCGAGTAATAAAATGATTATAAAGAATGTGACAATAAAACTTTATCAGAAATAATCATACATAAACAACAAATGAAGTTAGATGTTAAAATAAAACATAGCTAAGTAAACCTTGACTACTTCGATAAAAAGAACTGAGTAACAAATGATTATAAAGAATGTGACAATAAAACTTTATCAGAAATAATCATACATAAACAACAAATGAAGTTAGATGTTAAAATAAAACATAGCTAAGTACAGCTTCACTACTTCAATAAAAAGAACTGAGTAACGAATGATTATAAAGAATGTGACAATAAAACTTTATCAGAAATAATCATACATAAACAACAAATGAAATTAGATGTTAAAATAAAACACAGCTAAGTAAACCTTGACTAGTTTAATAAAAAGAACCGAGTAATAAACGATTATGAATGTGTCAATAAAACTTGATCAAAGATCAGGTATAAATAACACGAGAGTAAATTATCAAGAAATATTTTCAGCTTCCTCAGGATGCAAACAATAAATTCCGATTTAATGGAGAAAATAGAAAAAACGTAGAACTAGTCAAACACGTATAATCACTTAAGCACGCATCTTTATAAAATTTACGGGGGCATAATCATTTTACGAAACAAGTATTCGCAAGTTCGATAGACAAAAAGGAACAGGATCAATATTACGGTTTATAGAAGGCTCTCGTTAGGTGCATCGACCACGAAGCAGGTTCTATTTCTGGTACGATGACGGTGTTCTCACGACGGAAACTGCAAATAGAAACTGACGATCACGAATCCATCATCAACGACGACCACCGATGTAAGTCCTTGCGAGGAATTCCTGCGTCGCGGCATTTCTGCTCGGTCAAAGGACCACGGTATATAGGAATCCGTCGAGGCAAATACTCGTCGAAGGACGAATATTTCAAACTTCGAAGTGTTTAAATATTCTATAAAAATTGTGTCCAAGGAATTTTACACGTATTTGCGCTAAAGATCATGCGCAAGTACTTTGTATTAAGTAGTTTTCTTAGTAAAATAAAAAACGAAGTTATGGAAAAATCATCCTGGTATAGAAAATGATTTTTCTAAGCTAATAGAGCTTTCAAATTGTCCATCGTAATAATTGTCGTTCAAGAACGTCTTGCAATTATTCGTCGTTATCGAATTATCCACTAGGAATAAGGAAAGTATAACCAACTATAATTGCTGATAATTTTCAAGTTACACGATGTGGGTAATAAACCAACCCTTTGATTACTCGTAATTTGCTGCTTGATCGTCCATCAACAAAAATTTATTGCTGCGCCGTAACATAAGAGACACGTATGGGGAAATAGAATATAATACATGATGAAAATATAATATAATAGACGATGAAGTATAATATAACAAATTTTCAAATACAATATAATAGATGATGAAGTATACTACAATAGACGATGACATATAATTTAACAAGTTATTAAATACAACATAATAAATGATGAAGAGTATTATAATAGACAATGTAATATTAAATAACAAATTATTAAATACAATATAACAGATGATGAAGTATAATATAACAGACAATGAAATATAATGTAACAAATGATTAAATACAATATAACAGATGATGATGTATATTATAATAGACGATGAGGTATAATATAACAAATGCTGAAATATAATATAATAAATTATGAAATATAATAGAATAATAAACAAAATATACTAAATGATGAAATACAGTGATAAAATATAATAGAAGATTAAACAGAAAATATAATAAATGACAAAGTACAATAAATGCTGAAATACAACATAATAAATTATGAAATATAATAGAAGAATAAACAAAATATACTAAATGATGAAACGCAGTGATAAAATATAATAGAAGATTAAACAGAAAATATAATAAATGACGAAGTACAATAAATGTTGAAATACAACATAATAAATTATGAAATATAATAGAATAATAAATAAAATATACCAAATGATAAAATACAGTGATAAAATATAATAGAAGATTAAACAGAAAATATAATAAATGCCAAAATACAATAAACAACTAAATATACCACGATAGACGAAACAACAAAAAAAATATAATACTGAAAAAAACCATGAAACAAAATAAAATGCGTGGTTAAAGAATGCTGGCAGAATAAATGGAAACAATAGTAGAAGGACATCCGGCGAGTTAAGGCCGAAGAAATAAGGGTAGCAGGAAAGGAAGAGAATTAAATGAAGAGGATAAAGAAAAGAAGAAAGAAGGAGACCGGTCGCGTAGTTAACACAGCGTCGGACATTAACTTCCCATTAACTGTCGGCCATTAAAGAAAGCAGGAGGCCGGTGTGCTGGCGCCAGGAGTAATCGGCATCGAGTACTAGGCGCCCCGTGCAATCCGCGTGCAACTCTTCAGGGCTATTTATAAACCTGCCCCGCTGCTGCAGGCGGACGACTACGCGTGAATAAACTCCCGATAAAATACCCTTTCGGCGACATTCCATGATAAAGACGCGTTTTCCGGCCGGTCTCGTGCTATCTTCGTACCTGGATAACGGATAGAACCGTTCTCGCTCGTATGCGAGCTGATCTGCCGATAACGGCAGAGAGAAAAATCCAAATGTAACCGCATTGCACGGGTAATCGTAAGTGCTGCGTACGGGTGGATGAAAATAGCAGACTATTTGGAATTTTAAGATACTGAAATTTTCTGGTCGGAAAATATTCAGAAAGAAATTGAAGGGTATAGCCACTTTGGATAATACTTATTGACAGAGGTGAATGAATATTAAATTTTGTCGGAAAAGAACAATTAACTTAATTAAATTCCTTTATGTGGAATCTACTACTGAGAGTTAATTATTCAAACAGCAACGAAATGCAAACCCCAACGCTAAATAATTCATGCAAGTATTTACAAGAAAGTGTGATTATAAAATTAAAGAACAGTTCAAAAGTAGCAATTTATTAAACCAAAAAAAAAAATGGCGAATCGCAATTGTACAAAGTGTACAAATTAAGCTGAATCATAATCCGAATGTCCTCGAAGAGAAGGAAGTTAAGAGAAGGACGATAATTTCAGCGAAAATCGATGACCAGAGAATCGGTAGGTGGATAATGAAGCCTGGAGATATTCCCCTCGGTGGCCAACATTTACTCACGTAGAGCGTATAACCATCTAGGATCTATAAATAGCGACGGAATGAAGCGGATTACTCGCGAAGGATTTTGTAGCAGTAGAAGAAACTGGCCAGGTGGTGGTTGCGTCGGTAATTACGAGGATAAAGGCCTCCTCGAGTTCGCGGTACCGATCTGAAGAAGTGTAACGAGTACCAGTCTACCAACACACCTTCGTACTAGCTAATATTTAGGATCTATAAATAGCGAGAATGAACCTGAAGAAGAGGAACACCGCGACTTGTCCTTGCCGGACTGGTATTCCGAGAGCGGCACATCCTACAGCAGGTTCTGTTTGCCTTCTTGTTGGAGATGAATTATGCAATTATTCCAGTCAATCTTCCTTCTTCTTAGACGTTATTGGAAGAAAATAAGTGGCAGATAATATCGACTTCCAAGGACCAACTTTTATTTTATGAATTATGTTACACTTTCACGTTTTGGATTTACACACACGATTGTCACATATGAGATTCTTCATATGTAGACTCTAGATCGTATTGTCATATGTTTTCGAGATTCTCTTCACAAGTTAAATTCTCCACATCCTTAGACCTCCACACGTTGAATTCTCAGTGTGTTAGATTCTGCATGCACTGGGTTCTCCATGCGATAGGTCCTCCATGCATTAGATCGGCATGTGCCACATCCTCACGCGTAGACCTCCACATGTTGGATTCTCGCTGTTAGATTCCGCATGCGTTAGTTCTCGCATTAAATCACCACGTGCCAAATTCTCACGCGTTAGACCACCGGTGGTCTTCGATGCGTTAGATTCTCGACACGCGAAGTTCTCCACATATTAGACTCCATGTAGCATAATCACCCAACGCGTTATGTTCTCCAATCATGACTTCACATGTTATCTTCTATATATTGATATGAACTCTTAACACGCCATATTGATATGAACTCTTAACACGCGCTCTAACGCAGGCTCTAAGTAGATATCTACCCCCAGAAAATATAACATTCGACAATTCAACGAAAGTAGAATATGAAGTTAGCAAAAATCCACATGTGATACGACTTGTCATATAAACTTGTGTCATATGAATAAACTTGTACCCTGTTCACAAGTTCATTCTTCTAGCTCGAAATGCTTTCTGCTCAACACGACTCAGCTATATTCAGAATCTTCAGAATCAGCGAATCGTGGAGAAAAAGCGAAGCGTCAGGAACGTTTCTGCGAGATCGGAGGGTAGCGTCTCAGGGGCGTAAGAAAAGCTTCGCAAGGTAAACCGGCTTCATCTCGATCTGTTCGTTCCTCTTCAGCAGGCGAACTTAAAGGAGAAAGAATAAAGAGCAATGGACGATCGGTGGTAGCCGGGGAACGTTCGTCGCGAACAATGTATTCCATGCGTTGTTTCTTTTCTGCTCCCGGCTAACCGGACGATTTACGACTCGGTGAAAACAATCCGGGTATACTTCGTATTCAGCTACTCCACAAAATGAACATCGACGCTTTGGATACGTCTTAACTGCGAGTCTCATTTTTTAATTGGGTTGTTATTCAGTCGGTTGTTATTCGGATGAAATTAAGTGGCCAGGTATGCGCATGTTTTAAATTGATGTAATAGTATTTGAGTTGTTATTCAGGCGCTGAAGTTATTAAATATGAAAATTTTATTTGAATAAAATTATATTAAATGAACATATTTTAAAATGCATATTAAATTTAAATGTATATTATGTACATTAAATGCACATATTTTAAATGAACAGATGTAGGGCTATTTATTATTGTACATACATGATACAATATATTCAGATAACGTACGATGTGATTAAAATTTTACATCCCTTAATTTTCATTACCTAACAGCTTCATTTACAAAATAGATTAAGGAGTTCTGAATTAAATTTTTTTAAAGTTTACAACAAAGCGGAGTATGTGGCAAATATATTTTGCCTCTATTATAAAAAGTAAATAAATGAAAATATTTAACCATCTATTTATCTGCAGGTCCATTAAAATCTCGCTTAAATTCAAATGCAACACGAGTCGTGTAATTCAAAAATCGACAAATTTTGTGGGGTGTTAGAACAATCTATGAACGATCTTCTCCCGGAGAATAATGGTAATAGCACAATCGCGGAGAATGGTGGACGAAAATTTGAGGCACGGCGTAATTCGAGCAGCGATCCAGCGAAGCATAACAGCTTCCTCGGCGTAAATCAGGCTTAACGAGTGCCACCACTGCCATCATAAACTATATTCCCGTCTCGTTTATAACGCTAGGACGTTGAAAAGCTGGTAACAAGCGGCTAGGCCGGGTAAACACAGTCATACCAGTCGCTTGCGGGACTATTAGCTGCCCTTGAGTCGATCATCGGAGATGCAAAAACCGCTCGTTTATGGCAACCATGCCTGGAAGTGGTGACAGCGCAGAGAGGGTAGCGCACCTAGCGATCTACCCGGTACGTAGGACGTAAGAAAACCTTCGCAAGGTAAACCAGATCTCTCGGTCGAAGCTCATCTTTCTCCATATACCTTTTTCACTCTGTCCCCCTTTTCGCGAGAGGAAAAATTCCCTGATACCGGGGGCAGCATCAAAGATTCACCGCGGCCAGTGCATCTTTGTAGGATGTCGGGGACGCCATCTCGTTACGCTACTTCCTTTCTGGAGCCACGGAGAACACAGAAGCTAGCCTGCCTGCATCCAATCTGCAGGGACGTGCATTGGCGTGGAACCGGGAACAATCGAGTTTCCTTCAGGACATAGGTCCATCATTTTTCTCATAAATATTTATGTCGAGGTTCTTCGTTCGATGGAAGCGATATTTCACTGGTTTTTGCCGATGGTTCACTGCGCTGGATTTTTTTATAATTATATGGGGGTGGTTCGTGATAATGATGGCGTTTTTAAATGATTATATGGTACGCATGGTTTATGCTTCGCTGGAATGTGCTTTTATGATGTGGTCAGGGTCTCAGTGGTTTAGCATGGTTAATCACGATACAGGTGGCTTGTTACTTTTTTTGAAAGGAATATTTTTAGTGAGCTGTGAATGACATATCTATGAACAATCTTTAATGTAAATGAAGATTGTGTTCATATTAGATGTCCGCATAGTTTAATATAATAACACCAGTCATAGAATGAAAATTTAAAAGCGTCCAATCAATTCAACTCATACAAAACACAGATACAAATAAAAAAAATTACGAACATTATCTTGTTAAAAAAATAAATTAAAACCCAAATGTTTTCCATGGACAGACATCCCCAACCCCTCCGAGGAGTGGTACCAAGAATCTAGCAAACCTCCGTACCAAAAATCTAGCAAAGTGACATCTAATAAACGCGAGATAAAAGTATGAAATAAATATTTCGGAGTGTCCTGTTCCCATAATTAAACCCTGTGGTACAGGCAGATTCTTCGAATCGTTCTCGAACAAATGTACCCCGTTTATCCCGTAATTATGTAGAATTAAGTTGTTCCGAGCGTAGAGCAGCGAGCACACGATCAAGAACGTGCTCGTAACCGCGAAAAAAGCCACGACGACGATCCTCCAGTTTACGATGTTCTGGCGCCTATGCCGAAGAAGGCATCCAAGCTGAACCAGTCGATCCTTCCTTTTTCCATTCCCTTTTTTTTACTTGATTTTTCTATCCCCAGGGCCCACAGGAGGAGAAGACATCTCGCGTGCAACGCGTGCACCTCCCCTTTCGGATGCGATGCCTTATGCACCCTCGACACGGCTATTTATAGATCTCGGGCATTAACTGGCCGAGTGTGCTCGCTCGCTCGCTCGCGTGCGTACTGCTTGTTCGCGCGAGCATAACGCCTTGGTTATCCTGGAACTCGCCGATTACTATCTGATCTGCTACCATCTTGCGCATTTTTCAGGCTCCGACGAGCGTATTTTTACGGGGGAGATGATTTCCTGGACTTTTTCTTGGATTAGATCCTTTTTATGACTCCGACAGTCATTAACGTTTGAGAAATTCTAATAATAAACATTATTAGCGTTTATCTTTATAATTCTGAGAGCACGTGAAATTCAATTCATATTAAGATCATTTATGTCTATAATTATATCTCTCTTGCGGTATTATATGACTTTATAAACATTTTGTATAATTAACAAAAATTTAATTTGTATAACTGAAGGATATAAGATGTGGATGAAATTGTTAAAGAGTTGTGAAATACGTCCATAAGAAAATGGCCATATAACGAGAGTCTACTGATACCTTCCAAACTAGATCATAAAAGAACAAAAATTATCTTTCTGATCCTGTCGCAAAAAGAATTCTCAGATGTACACAGAATTTTTCCTCCACAGACCCCATAGTTATTAGTAATTATCGTAACAGACGAGAAACAGTTCTCGTGAAATTTCACACGTAAAGAGACCAACTAAGGAGAATTTAATTTCATAATCTTAATTGTTTTCTCTTTCTACCGTTTCAAAATCTATTCCCACGATAGTTTGTAGACAAAGGTGAATACACGTTTGATTATCGCATGGCGGCTAACATTACTAATTGAACGCGTGGTCTTTTTATTAAAACCTTGAATAGCACGCGTTGACAATGGCGAGACGATGATCAAAGCGAAAACGAAATGAACGGCGACAGGTATGATCGTAAGGAGAGCGTAGAGTGGTAATAAAACGAGCGCTGCTGTACTCTATAAAGACACCCCTCTGTGGCTTTAATGACGCTGACAAGAAAGAATAACGATCGCGAACGTGATACTCTAATGGCCTTTTCGGATACCTACGGAAGAACGTATAATATTATATCTTTGGTCATTTAGATTTTGTTAATCCTTGTAAAAACTAATTTTATCGGGTAGTGCTGTAAGTGCTCCTAAATTAACTCGGTATACTGGATACTTATTTTACATTCAAGGATATTTACAAGTGTCTATTGTATCTAAATAACCACAACGAGATAAGGTACACGAACTCAAAAACTCAAGGTTACTTTTACCTCTTACCGTTATTGAAAAGGAATTGCAACGAAAAACACAAAGAACCTCTCGAACATAATTAACGCGAGGGAAATAAAATGACGAACGAAATTACACGGTTATTAGCACCTGCAGACTGTTTCCATCCCCTTCGATTAATCTTCGGCGTCGATTAAAAAGCCTCAAAGATGGTGATCTAAGATCTACAAGCCTGGGGGCCCGGTCCGAGGGTGTCTGGCCTGTTAATCTGCATAGAGAATCTCGCGATATAACGAGCAACATCGTATTTTTCGAGGGTCGACAGCGATTCAGTGTCTGGACCCTGCGTATATATCATGGTCCATCGGACAGCTAGAAATTATTGCTGCTTTAAAAATTCGTCCTGCGTGGATGAGTCGTGTGGGGCCCCAAAAACTCGTTAAGAGGCCCTCTAAAGGGCGAACAAAATCGAGAAAGCTGGTCGAGGTAGTCCGAAAGCTTTCGGACGTTGACGTTTATGGTGAGACTATACCGGGGGGAGTATAATCCGACAGGAAGGCTTTACGAGCTCCTGGATCTTCGATGATACAACATTGTATATAATGCGTTTTACACCTCTTTTTCCCTTTGTAGAGATTATGAAACATAATAGCGATTGATGAGGCTGGAGATTTTAACCGCATGGATTAGGTTGCTGCAGTTTAGTTGGTAAATTCACCATATTTCTTTTATTCTGATTCGAGCTGGATTTGATTCAATAGGGGAGTGTATTATAGGATGCCATTTGTAAATAATGCAGTTCTTGAACAATTTTTAGAAGTGGACAATTATAATAAAATTTTCATAAGTTTTCACAGATGAAATTCTTACCATAAACAAGTTTCAGTGTATTAAAAAATGGTGCAACTCATTGCAGTAGCATACCGTTGATTGTATTTTAAGGTTAGTACTTCCTCCGCCATCAACGAAAGAAAAATTCTGAAGATTTGCATCACAAGCGAGTATATAAAATATCTGACACATGAAATAAAGTGAAACGAAGTAGCTAATGAACGGCACGATGTAGACGATAAAATGTAAACTTTCTAAACAGGTACGCGGCAGAGAAATCATCTTCCGATTCTCGTCGAGGCGACAAGAAAGGAAGCCAAGAGAAAAACACGAAGTTATTCAATAATGAAGAGAATGATCCGTGAAAAGGTTGGTGAACCTGGTGAACGCAGCAAAACCTCGAAGGTCGAAGTCTTGGAGAGCTGATCCACGGTTGCGCGTCCCTTAGCGACCGGTCGTTGGTTGTTCATCGCCTTCAGGCGCCACGAAGGGTGACTCTTTTTCTTCTTCTCTCACCCTGTTCAGCCCACCCCACCTTCCCGTCATCGTCGTCTCTCTTTTTCTCCTCTGCCCTTCGTTCGGCTCCGATCCGCGTCTGGTTCTCCATCGACCGGCCGTATACGGGGATTCGCGCCGATACGCTTGCTGAACGCCGAGCAAAAAGCTAAACCTGCTCCACCGTGTGCATCTTCCTCTTTTTTCCATCGTTCCTACTCCGGCTCTCCTTCTTCGCTTGCCACCCTCCACCACCTTCGTTCCTGTTTCACTGGACCCTTCGACGATTCCTTAGGACACAGGGCGACCGAACGCAACATCCTTTCAGACGAACCTTCGATAATATCTACTTTTTTTAATCTTCTTTTACTCCTTCGACCACGGGTTTTTTTCTTTGAATTAAATGGCTCTTTTCGATTGGCTGATTAGACGTGCATTTACGATGCATTTTTTCGGGGGCGAAATTAGGGTTGTCTGTTCTTTGGCATCAAAATTTCGTTATCGAACGAGTTGATTTCCGATGTGAATTCTTTTTTAACCGACTTCGAAAAAGGAGGAGGTTACTCAATTCGATCAGTATATTTTTTTTTACAGAATTTTATTTTTGCTCTGGGGCTATTTGAAGGTTTTGACCAAGTCAAGATTGATTCGTTTTATAAACTTTCCTCTTTGATAAGATTACTTTGAAATTTAGGAAATTTGAAAGAACGAATCGATTTTCTTTTTAATTTTAGAAAGGAATATTTTGTGCTTGGAATTTCAGAATGAATCAAAAATAAAATTTCTGTTGTCAAATGTGTTTTTCTTCAGTAGTATAATTTTCCTTGCATGTCCCGATTCTCACTTGGGTGTTCTTTCGACGTAGCCTTTAGAGAAGGAAATTGTTATGCAAATCTGACCGAGATACAAAGCGTACCGCACGATTATTAGACAATTCTGACATTTCAATCCATCCTTTCTCAAAAGACCTATTAAAGAATCTTATAATGTGGTATCGTGAACAAACTTTAAGTCTTTCACTTTGTAAACAATATTATTTTCAATATTTCCAACCTGACCCCTTATTCGTAATAGTGTTCATTTGAAAAACATGTAGGAAAGCAATGAACACGTCAAAATGCAAGAATGATCATGTCTAATAATGATTACGTTTAATCAATCATAATCGTGTCTGACCTGTCATAATTTGGACCTAACTTGCTTACAACAATACTTGTCAATATTTTTCAAAAGTATAAATATTGTATATTAATATAGTAGGTTATCTTGATCGTAAGAAAATTAATATGAACATTTTCAAAAATGCTGAATATATCAAGTATCGAACCTAACCTAACATGACTTGTTTACAATGAAACTTATCTGAAGAATATTTCTAAGCTAACATTACAGTACTAACCCATCAGAAAGACATTTCCAAAATATCTGAAGAGAAGAATAAAATTGAAGCCACATGTACCCAGAAATATGTGGAACAGTGATGACATATAACAAAGCAAGAAGATCAAAAGACGTAATCCTTTTGCGTCGAAAGAAATGAGCCTGCAAGGATTGAATCACGATTGAAAATTGACGTACGGAAAGTAGGAGACGCGGAGGAAGGAAAAGGAGGAGTCGAACACGAGGAGAGAATGAGATATCGCGGTGAGACTGCCGACACGTCGACCAAGTAGCTAATTTAGTAGCTGGCGCCAGGTTCCTCGTCCGAGAAGAGCACCCGTTAATCCTCCACGGCTGCTTATTTTTATTCCCGTGTCTCTTTCGATCGAAGGCACACCCAGTTCCCTCCTGTTGCTCGCAATTCCTACGACGGACACGGTCTAACTCGCTCCACGGCGTGCAACAGGACACCTTAGACACGCTTCGTCTTCATTCAACCAACGGTTCTACTACTCTTTTAACTTCCTTTTTCTGCCTACCCTACGAGGGATTACTAATAATTACACGACGGATGTTTATGCACTCGTGATATATCGATGTCTGCGGACTACGGGTGCATATATCATGTAATCTATACCTCGCTGCTCCTTAGACTCCGCTGACAAATATCTTGTGGACTTTCATATATCATCGGTGCATAAACATCCTGTTGTCACGGCAGGTTAATAATACGGGGTATTTTCAGAACGGAGTTACTAATTTATGTCGTAATCAGCACATATGCAGATTTAGATGAGGACTTGTTCAAATCGCTAGTTCATATTCTGAGGTCTATGTCTGTAGACATCTTTATCTCCAAATTCCTAGCTCTTCTACCCATGGCTTCAAATTTCTAGATTGTAGAATACATTCTCAATTTCCAAATTTCTAAACACGAAGGTTCTCAAATATCCAATCTCTCAAATTCCTAATTTCCCAAATCTTCATATCCCCAAATATCTATGCAAGTACCTATGTCTTCGAATTCCTAGGTCCTCAAACAAGGACCCAAATGTTCCCAAATTCCTCTTGCCCTAAATTTCCAAGTCCACAAATTCCAATTTCATGAAACTCTAACATTCTAAATTTCCACACCTCCAAATGTATACCTAAACTAACCTACCAGATATTCCCAAATACCCAGCTCTGTAATTCCCGGTTTCCGAAACCCGTGTATCTCCAAACGATTCTAAACCCGATAGTATCGCATCGTAACGAATCGAGAGTTCGGTTAGCGACAAGTACTGAAAGCCGGTTCGTTCAGTTCACGAGTCAACGCTCTGCGGCGTGCAATTACCCCGGGCCCGATGAACGAGCAGCGAATCTTCCGTGTTTGCTTTCGATCGGATTCAGGCCACTGATGTCGCACCGGTTATATTTAGACGGCAGGATCGATGGAACGGCCAAACACGAGGCCAGGAAAAGCTTGAAGAATGGCACTGGTAGAGGAACGGGCGGTGTCCGCGGGCAAATAGCATATGCGTGCCGATCGAGCGCAAACGCGCAGCCCATACGAGAATCGGAACGGTCACTGGGAATCGGTAATTAGCCAAGTGCCGATTTAATGGAGCGTGGCGATCCTTAACGGTAGATTCGATCTACTATCTCGCGATCGACCGCGATTTATGCTCCTTTCCTCCAATGGCTCAATGGATGTTCGAGGACTGAACGCTCTGTACTTGCGTTCAAATTACTGCTACAAGGTAACTGGTTCACAAAGGTAAACAAAACCATGTATGAACGAAGAATTATTTATAAGAATTCCTAAAGAGTACATAATGTTGAAATTCTGATAGTTGATTTGACCCAACGATGGTTGAAAAAATATATTGTTGATCAGACTGATTTATAAGGATTCCTAAAGAGTACATAATGTTGAAATGCTGATAGTTGATTTGACCCAACGATGGTTGAAAAAGTATATTGTTAATCAGACTGATTTATAAGGATTCCTAAAGAGTACATAATGTTTTGAAATTCTGATAGTTAATTTGACTCCATGATGGTTGAAAAAATATATTGTTGAACAGACTGATTTATAAGGATTCCTAAAGAGTACATAATGTTTTGAAATTCTGATAGTTAATTTGACTCCATGATGGTTGAAAAAATATATTGTTGAACAGACTGATTTATAAGAATTCCTAAAGAGTACATAATGTTGAAATGCTGATAGTTGATTTGACCTAACGATAGTTGAAAAAATATATTGTTGATGAGACTGATTTATAAGGATTCCTAAAGAATACATAATGTTGAAATGCTGATAGTTGATTTGACCCAACGATGGTTGAAAAAATATATTGTTGAACAGACTGATTTATAAGAATTCCTGAAAAGTACATAATGTTGAAATGCTGATAGTTGATTTGACCCAACGATGGTTGAAAAAATATATTGTTGATCAGACTGATTTATAAGAATTCCTAAAGAGTACATAAATCTACTATGATTGTATGATAGTTGAATATTGAACAGACTGATTTATAAAGATTCCTGAAGAGTATTCTAATGTTGAAATCCACTATGATTGTATGCTTGAATATTGAAACATAAAAGAATCTTTAAAGATTAGTCTACGAGTCCAGAGGTATTATTTGAGAATTTGTCTATTATTTGAGAAGGTTGTAAATTGGCTTCACGAAGTCGTCCTCGAAAAAAGAGTCCTTGAAGTGGCATTATTTCTTCCTTAAATAAATGTACGTCGCTAATTCCGTAGCTCCTTTGCACCTCTCTACTCCATCACCATCCATCATCCGCGGCTACGTTCCGTACGAATGTTAATAAAAAAAAAGGAGGGAAAAAGAGAGGACAACAAAAGGCATGACGATTGGACACGAGCAAAGGGGGAACGAATTTCAAGGGGAGCTGGTCGAAATGATGAGCTGAAAAAAAGAATCACTGAGGAGGTGGATCGGCGGGTTCGTCGTCTCGAAACTTCTTTCACGCGTGTATCACTCTCTCGACACTCTCGAGCGACGCGTTGAATAACGGCGATAAAGGCGAATGCCGCGGGAATATCACGATAATCGGCCGAATGATGGATAATGATCGGGGCGGCTGCCTTTCGCGCCCCTTCCCCCCACCGACAGCCGACCATTATTCAATTGAATTCAATGCTACGCCAGCCATTACGGAATTGACTTCGAGAACTTTCTTTCGGGCATCCGTCTCGTCGGACAGACGCTACTTCCGCCGCCACTGACTGGCCATACGAGAAACGACCTGTACGACGTTTCGAGATTACCCATTCTCACTAACCAATATTTCCGTGGAAAATTTTATTAATAATCGTCGTTCGTTCTTCTGTCACATATTAAAAATATAACCACACTATTTTAATTATAACAGCTACAATTTTGATACGACGTCCCATCGTTGAAACGTCTATAAACGTTTTCATTGTTTTGACAAATTTTAGGTTATGAAACGTTTGTTATAGGTTGATATAAAAGTATATCACAACTGGTATTTCGATTTTGAGCTCTAAATGCTTCTGTAAGTTGAAGTTTCCAACATGTGATAATTAATTTAATTTGTGTCAAAATAATTATTGCGCAGAGAAACTCGTAGTTCCAAGGCGACATAAAAACGATTCTACAAATGGCAAAAACGAGCAAAAACATAATCGATACTGCGTAAAGCGAGACAAAAAGGAAAACGTATATTTGAAGGAGGTATGAATCAGAGAACACGATTAAGCCTTCCACGATGAATCATTTTTTCAATTGCAAGATTCATAACAGTAAGATTAATCTTTCTATTGTTCCAATTACGCACGCTACGCTGAATAAATTATCGTCATAAAAAGTTAACACGGTACCGCGTTATTTTCTAAACAAGGTATTCTTTATCGATCATTCATAGAATCACGGCTCACAAGCGTATGTTGCTTGGAAAAAATTACTTTCGTAGCGTCATTACGGTTATCTGGGAACTGCAAATTAATTATTGAATTGATATCGCGTGTTATTTGGAAAATCGAAACACTTCATTGGCTGGTAAGTCTGCTGATGTTCGTACGAAAAATTACCTTCGCACCGTCATTACGGATTATCCGAGAACTACAGATTAATTATTGAATTGATATCGAATGTTTGGGAAATCGAAACACTTCATTGGTTGGTAAGCCTGTTGATCGTACTTGGCAATTACGAATCAATCGATTGCCTTTTCTTCATTAATGAGCCATTTATTACTCGACTAGAATACTGAACATGAGTTGGCAGAAAGAATATAATGCAAATTATTGTGTTTGATTTCTATTCATGACTTAATTATAGTAATCATATTCATTGTTGGTAGATAATATGTTAATACGACCAATTATCTTCGAACCGTGATACGGGTATCGATATTGTGAACATATTCTTTGCATTCTGCAAGGATTGCAGGTATTGACAGTCAATTTACGATGTAGCTTTACAATTTATTTCTTTATTGTTTTACATGTATTCAATCGATTACTTGGACTATCTTTCTGGTATTAATTTGAATGTTCAGTTTGAAAATTCAATTTGAACAGTCAATTTGAAAATTCAATTTGAAAAGTCAATTTGAAGATTCAATCTGAAGGTTCAATCTAAAGGTTTAATTTGAATGTTTAATTTAAAGATTCAATCTGAAGGTTCAATTTGAAGATTCAATTTGAAGATTCAATCTGAAGATTCAATTTGAAGATTCAATCTGAAGGTTCAATTTGAGTGTTCAATCTGAAGGTTCAATTTGAAGATTCAATTTAAAGGTTCAATTTGAAGGTTCAATTTGAAAATTCAATCTGAAGGTTCAATTTGAAGATTCAATCTGAAGGTTCAATTTGAATATTCAATTTAAAGATTCAATCTGAAGGTTCAATTTGAAGATTCAATTTGAAGGTTCAATTTAAAAAGTCAATTTGAAGATTCAATTTGAAGGTTCAATTTGAATATTCAATTTAAAGGTTCAATTTGAAGGTTCAATTTGAAGGTTCGATTTAAGGGTTCAATTCGAAGGTTCAATTTATAAGGTTCAATCTGAAAGATCAATTTGAAGATTCAATCTGAAAGTTCAATTTAAAGATTCAATTCAAAGGTTCAATTTGAAGGTTCAATTTCTTTAATAGACCTTGAAAGAGTAAAAATATCAACTCATGCAACTACCCACGTCTGTTTAAATATGATAGATTTATCGATCAGCCGCGTGCTTCGAATTCGCGATTTAAAATGGCAAATCGACGTAACGATTCGATCGATCGTTATCCAATTCGCAGAAGCGGAAGGAAAATATTCCGTCGCGATCATTCGTACCAGCTGGGACTCCTGCGGTTTAATTGCCGCTCAATATGTATCGCATTATCGTTTCGACGAACGCGATCCGCTCGCAAACGCTTCGCTCCGCTCCGTTCAGCTCCGCGTCACGCTCTCGCTTGCTGCTTTAAGCTTTATTCACAATGTATAAGAATTCGTAAAGAAGAAACGAAGCAGATCTCTCGCAACCTTGCAATAAATCGATAAATCTATAATTATTTAAAAGTATAAGAATGCGTAAAGAAGAAATGAAGCAGATCTCTCGCAACCTTGAAATAAATCGATAAATCTATAATTCTCTAAAAGTATAAGAATGCGTAAAAAAGAAATGAAGCAGATCTCTCACAACCTTACAATAAATCTATAATTCTGTAAAAGTATAAGAATGCGTAAAGAAGAAACGAAAGCTTAACGGGCGAAGTGAATGAAAGAAAGTGCAGTATTCAACAGTATGAATATTAAAGAGCGGTGTGAACCGATCTTAACGCGAATTTACGCTCGCGACAGCGGCGTCAGCGGCGACGGAGGCGTCGTTAATTCCCAGTGGCGTAGTCTCATCACGTAGAGCATCGTTACAAGAGGGTTAGGGGATGGAAAAGAGGAGGCGAGGAGAAGAGAGAACGAAGCGAACACCTCCGTCGATTCTTCTCTTTTTTTTCCTTTTCCGGCCGGTGTAGCTAGCTCGAGCTGACTACTGACATTGAGATCGTCGTCGAGAAGCGAGCGTCCATTGTGCCTCGCACTTCGCACCCGGACTGCTAAATACGCCTCGTGCTACTGGACAATCAGCTTCTGGCCCAGACTTTTACGTTATTTTACCGTTATTACACTTTAGGATATTTAAATTCATGCATTGTAGTGGATGCACTCGAGAAGTGCACTCGTGACGCACTTCTGGTTCATAGGACCCTTGTATTTTTATTATGGTTAATTTATACTTTCTTGTATTTTTATTATGGTTAATTTATACTTTCTTGTATTTTTAGTATGATCAATTTATACTTTCTTGAGTGTCAGGTACATCTTGTGGTGCTAGACAATCTTATGATTTAAAGTTTTATTGATCCGAATATTTGACGATCTATATGTACTGCCTTGATGACGCACTCGTGACGCACTGATAAATTTCCCTTAAACTTTAGCACGATTCTTCAATTTACAATACCTTGACTATCTAACATGTCTCGTGTTACTATACAATTATCTTCTGACCGAAATTTTTAAGTTACTTCACCATTATTAATAAAAATCACAATCTTTGAATCAATGTACCTCAATGTCGAGCTACACATGACGCACTTGCAGGTCACATATGGCGAATATTTCTTATATTTTCAGCACAGTCGAGTGTTTAATTTACAATACTTTCTTGACCATACAATTCTTGTAATTTCTTTGTAAATAAATAAATTTTTTGAAGTTTGTAAATACATAAATTTTTGTTGCTATATTTGTTGAGTAATATGTTACAGGTAAACTGCGTTGAAAGATATAGTGACAGGGTGTGAACAAAACGCAAGGCAGAAACGAAGAGGTTTCAAAAATTAAATATTCATGACGAGCAACAAATTATTGCACTCTTTATCCAACATTCCCTTCTGACATTGCTGTCTGAACAAGCAAATGGTCTTTCAACTTGCATCACCCGTAACTACGTCGTGAGTCAATGCGTTCGAATCACCGCGTTTTGTACGTGAAACATTTTTGAACTCGAATCACGTGATCCACAAAGTTGTCCAAAATTGAACTACATTGCAAACCATTATTATACTCGAGCAATCTTTATCTATAATTTTTATGGACAAACTGATTGTTTCAAAGATCTCGTGATCTCGAATTTTGATTTTGGGTGAAACTCGAAATCTTCTAAGTTTTTTAGCGACAAATATTATTACTCGTTAACAACAAATATTATTGAATATATTCTGATAATCAATTTGCAAGTTATTCAAGATTTATTGCCAAAGATTCATAAAATCTTCGCCTGCGGAGTCACTGTTAGAATCTTTGAAATTGTAAAATCAACACGCGTACGTTAAACATTATCTATTCCCCATCTTGAATATTTTAATACCTGCTGCGCGTGTGGAATCTTTCTAAAGTGTCAGGTTAATTGTACGCAATGGACAAATTAAAAAATTGAATTACGTAGTTCAAAACAAGTTGCGCGTTGAAAAAGTTACTTTGCATGTAGAGTTATTCTAACATGTTGCATCAATACTGGTAGTAACGTTACATTTCAAAAATAACACTGCTCGAACATTTTTTTAGAAATAATAATTCAATAAATATGCAAGGGAAAAATATTGGGAAGTGACTTGGATTATTTTCCATTGACACAATTTTTGCACTGCTTTTCATATTATATTAATTCCATAATGATGGAAGAGAAGTTAGAAACACCTAGTGAAGTATAAGATTGATCGCATTCTACAGAGTTACCTTGTAAAATAAAGTGAATTAAAAATCCATCACATCGTTTTACAAACACGGTCTTATAGAGTAAGCGTTTTCAATTTAAACCAATAACAAAAACCTCCGCACTAGATCGTTGCATAACAAAAAATAATGACATGCTAACGAAGAGCTAAAAGTTATAAAAACTTGAAAGGATTTGATCATTCTTTGACCGATTACCACGCGTGAGCGACTCTCAGCATCAAAATTCGTATCATTATCCAAGGTGATTCGTTAACGCCGATTAAATCGTGATCAAAGTGATAAATCGAGACGAACGGTATTTTTTTTTCTGCCAAATCGTTGTCCCTCTTTCGTGTTCCTCTCTCCGTCTCCCGTTATCCCTTTACGGTAAATCCGATCTCGACTTCTCTGTTCCCGTCGATCATTTCGATCCTGTTCCTTTTCTCCATCTCCGACAGTCTGTCTTCTTTTTACCGATTCACAGATCTCGATCCATCATTCCTACAGGAAGTTAACGATCGCTTCGTTACATCTCTCTTTCGATCGTTAATGAGATATCGATTTTCCTCTGGCGATGTAACGCGATTACATCGGGAATTATATAGAATGGATTTAAGAAGCGATGACTGGCTCGATAAACTAATTGACGGAGGGCTGTGAAGTGGAGATTCATTCGAACTTTTTTTATTGACATGTATTTCTAATTTCCATCTTCTCAAAGTGTAAAAATTGATACGGTATTAAGCATGAAAATTTGCACCTTCGCAAAGTATACAAATGAACAAGTTTGAAATATTTCCACTTCTTCTTCAAAAATATAAAAATTAACAAGCTTGCACTCCTTTCAAAATATAAAAATTGACAAGAATGAAATATTTCCACCTGTTTAAAAATATAAAAATTAACAAGTTTGCACTCCTTTCAAAATATAAAAATTGACAAGTTTAAAATATTTCCACCTGTTTAAAAATATAAAAATTAACAAGCTTGCACTCCTTTCAAAGTATAAAAATGAACAAGTTTGAAATATTTCCACCTGTTTAAAAATATAAAAATTAACAAGTTTGCACTCCTTTCAAAATATAAAAATTGACAAGTTTGAAATATTTCCACTTCTTCAAAAATATAAAAATTAACAAGTTTGCACTCCTTTCAAAATAGAAAAATTGACAAGTTTGAAATATATCCACCTGTTTAAAAATATAAAAATTAACAAGCTCCCACCACTTTCAAAATATAAAAATTGACAAGTCTGAAATATTTCCACCCTTTTCAAGCTACATATAAAAACGAACGAATCTCAAATACCTCCACCCCTTTTAATTACAAAAATGAACAATTTCCAATATTTAAACTACTCATATTCATATGTGAATTACGTCTACATACATGAATTACTACATTTCTATATTTGCTTCCCCATTCAACAACAACTCATCATCTTACATGAAATGAAAATTACGATAATCAAGCGACTCTGAAGCATTTAGAAAAGATATCATCTCTATAGCCTATAATTACAACCTTCAACGTAGACAAAATAATTGTTATCAAGCTATTAACTTCCAATTTCAAGCTTCGATCGATCTTTCGATAAAATATTCAACAAACACACATGATGTCACGAGCTATAAATCTCGTATATGGGCATTAATCAAAAATATTGCTAAACCTGCGTTTCTAATATCTTTTCAGTGTAATGACGAAATCGAGGTACATAATCGTTGAATGACAAATAAGGTAGTTTTCTAGCATTTTTAAAGAGAACCATGACTTTGGCCTTTCCTTGGACCGAAATTAACACGTGGCTATTTTCAACTGAGGTAACTCATCGAACAGTGTTAAGTTTCATCTCGCAGATCGCAAAGTGCTGTTAGTGCGTCTATACTAATTGACACCACTCAAGGATGAACAAAAGGGAAATTTTCTAAGCGAATATTTCCGGAATAAAAATTTTTTAGATGGCGAGATTTTATGGGAGGCGTGAACTTCCTGGTTTGGAGGTTGAAACCTTTGAAATTTGGAATTGGAAATTTTGGAATTCGGAGCATTGGAATTCGAAGCTTAGGAATTCGGAACTTTGGAATTCGGAGCTTTGGAATTCGGGATTCTGGAATTCGGAATTTTGGAATTCGAAGCTTAGGAATTCGGAATTTTGGAATTCGGAGCTTTGGAATTCGGGATTCTGGAATTCGGAATTTTGGGATTCGGAATTTTGGAATTCGGAGCTTTGGAATTCGGAACTTTAGAATTCGGAGTTTTGGAATTCGGGATTCTGGAATTCGGAATTTTGGAATTCGGAGCTTTGGAATTCGGAACTTTGGAATTCGGAATTTTGGAATTCGGGATTCTGGAATTCGGAATTTTGGAATTCGGAGCTTTGGAATTCGGAACTTTGGAATTCGGAACTTTGGGATTCGGAATTTTGGAATTCGGAGCTTTGGAATTCGGAACTTTGGAATTCGGGATTCTGGAATTCGGAATTTTGGAATTCGGAGCTTTGGAATTCGGAACTTTGGAATTCCGAATTCTGGAATTCGGAGTTTTGGAATTCGGGATTCTGGAATTCGGAATTTTGGGATTCGGAATTTTGGAATTCGGAGCTTTGGAATTCGGAACTTTGGAATTCGGAATTTTGGAATTCGGAGCTTTGGAATTCGGAACTTTGGAATTCGGAATTTTGGAATTCGGAGCTTTGGAATTCGGAACTTTGGAATTCGGAATTTTGGGATTCGGAATTTTGGAATTCGGAGCTTTGGAATTCGGAACTTTGGAATTCGGAATTTTGGAATTCGGGGCTTTGGAATTCGGAACTTTGGAATTCGGAATTCTGGAATTCGGAATTTTGAAATTTTGGAATTCTGAAATTCGGAATTTTGGAATTTTGGAATTTTAGAATTTTGGAATATTGAAATTCTGAAATTTTGAAATTTTGAAATAGCTGATAATTGACAAAAATAGTTCTCACACAAATACATTTCTCCAATCTCCAAAATCCAAAATTTCTAAACCACCATCAACCCCAAAAAAATCTCGCTATCATTAATTACATTAATCACAACATTCGTAAGAGCCAATTAAACCAATCGTCCTTGCAACATTAATGTTGTTTATTTAGCAAACATTGAATCACGAAATCCATTACGTGATGCATCTCGTTTCTCCGTTCTTTTTTTTCTCTTATTCCTGATTGCTCTGAGAACACGCGACAGTCGGTGATTTCGTAACCGTAATTTAGCAGGAATCGAAATTGTTGAGAATGCCTCGTTACAATAAAATCGTTCGAAGAAACGGAGTAACTCGATTACGAGTAAATTTCCGTAAATTTACAAGATCCTCGGTGAAGATTGTAATGCAACAGACAACTTGGGAGATTGTTGATGCTCAGAGCGCGTAGGTGGTCGTCAACGCGGGGTTAATCGAATGCGAGGGAAAAATTTGAAAAGCGGCAACGTGACGGATTTCATTCATGATGAGAATTCCCCTTATGTGAACTTTGGCAGAATCGCAAACGCTGCAGCGCGCGTGGAATATCGTTTAGAATCGCGAAAATGATTTGCTTCTGAGAACTGCATACTCGTTAATTTTTAGTAAGCTTGATAATTTACTGCAACTTTGGAAAATTTACGAAAATCTTACAAAATGTAGTTCAAACTATTTGTATATACTTCGTTCTGTGACTCAAAATTCTTCTTTGATTAAAATTAAATCAGCACTAATAGTGATGTGATCAGATCCACTGGTCAACTTCAAACTTATAGAATGTTTGTGGACAGACATTTTATTTCTAATAAAAGATTTCGTACTGGAAAGTTTCAATGAATTCTTCACTGTTTCTTGTTTGACTAACAGTCAAGTATTTAACAAAATTGTTTTCGTCTGACAAAATTATTTGTAATTAAGTAGAATCATTTTCAGTGAAACTATTAAATCTTCAGGAAAATTCCTTACACTCAACATAGTTCTCATAAAAAATTGATCCACAAGAAGAAATTTATAAAATTTATAAAAATCTATAATTTTGAATAACGATAACAAATTTCACTCTTGACTTAAATTTTTCAAAAATATTTTCCACGTAAAAACTTGCTATCGGTATTAAAAATAAATGTAAGGAGTGTATACATCTCTGACCACTTAATTCGAGAAATGATCATTTTCAAGGACCAACATCTCCAAATAATTAAATCTTCGGAAGAAATCCTTAACCCAGATTTTTTATACCGACTCGGTGTAACTGTAGAAAATAAGAGGCTCATAAAATAGCAGAAATTGAAGGATGTTCGAAATGACCGAACAAAGTGGAGCCTACGCGATAGTCAAAGAGAAGAGCCAGGGAAAGAAAAAAATACACCTAACAAGGTATAAATATCGCGTGTTGGGTATTTATGAGAAATATCAGGGACCTTGGAGCCGCTGTGAATCATGCTTCCCGGTATTTTCGAGAAACGCATATGAATTAAACATTCCATTCGTGGCGAGACTGGATGTTAATATCGGCTGCTTCGGGACTGAAAAAACGCTTTCCACTTTTAACCGAGATATTTGTTGTTATAATTCATCTTCATTCGTCTGCTCTAATTTTTTGATCTCTTCAAAAGTTTATTTATCTTGGGAATTTTCCTAAGTTCTCACGGTTTTGAATTTTTAGATGATCGAATTGTTTGATTGTCAAATTTGGACTTGAAACTTGAAAATTTAGAAGTCAAATTATTCAAGTTTTAAAAAGTTTCTAATAATTTTCAAGCTTGATAGTCAAAGATAGACAAGCTTGGAAGTCAAATAAATTTGAAAATGTCTAAAATCTTGAACCATAAAGTTTGTAAATGAGTTAGACAGAAAATTATAAAATTCCCAAAATTATGAGCCCCTAAATTTGAATAACAATTGTGTAGAAAATTACGAAAATTTACAAAATCCTAAACCCCAAAATTTGCGAATCAGTTTCCTCAAAAATTAGAAAATTCCCAAAATCCCACACCCCCAAATTTATGAACCAATTATGTAGAAAATCATAAAATTTCTAAAATCTCAAACCCCTAAATTTGCGAATCAGTTTCCTCAAAAATTAGAAAATTCCCAAAATCCCACACCCCCAAATTTATGAACCAATTATGTAGAAAATCATAAAATTTCTAAAATCTCAAACCCCTAAATTTGCGAATCAGTTTCCTCAAGAATTAGAAAATTTCCAAAATCCCACACCCCCAAATTTATGAACCAATTACGTAGAAATTTTCCAAACTCCCCAACCCCAAAATTTGCAAGTCAGTTTCCTCAAAAGCTAAAAAATTCCCAAACCCTAAAACTTGCGAACCAATTGCATCAAAAATTAAAAGAGTCCCAAACTCCCAAACCCCAAAATTTGCAAACGAATTTCCCTAAAAATGCCCAAACCTACCTCCAAAAGTCCAAACCCCAAAATTTGCAAATCAGTTTCCTCAAAAGCTAAAAAATTCCCAAACCCTAAAACTTGCGAACCAATTGCATCAAAAATTAAAAGAGTCCCAAACTCCCAAACCCCAAAACTTACAAACGAATCTCCCTAAAAATGCCCAAACCTTCCTCCAAAACCCCAAACCCCAAAATTTGCAAATCACCCACAAAAAAAATCCCAAAATTTCTAAAATTTGAGACAAACGAAAAAATGTAACAACCAAGAATTAAAAATGTAAAAAATTTCAAAGCGAACAAACATAAAAAATATTCATAAATTTGTGAAACACGACGCCGTACTTGAACAGCAATCACGAGCCGCGAGCTTTTGCAATTTCAATTGTGAATTGAAGCCGAAGGCCGGCGGTTTGATATGACCCTAATCGACGCTGTCCCTCGAGAAAGATAAGGGGCCCTTTTGCCATCACGAACCGACAGCCTCTCGAGAGTATCATGGTTGATTGTCAGCCGTACGGAGATTATCGTCGAGGCCTTTAACATAGCTAAGGTTCCATAACGCTGCCAATGGAATAATACCGACCGGATATCAGGCCTGTCAGGAAGCTTCGTCGCGAAGAGGAAGCACAAAAGTTCTCTAAGGACAGATAGGGGAACGAAACAACCGCACAATCGAGGGTGGAAAATTACTAACGACGATGCTTTCTTTACGGTCATGCTTCATCCCTTGTCAGATATCGTATTTCGTTCTTTTATTTTTTTTTATGGATGTGTACCTTCTACGTTGAAAATATGTACTACATAAGTTCTTTTAAAAATTATTGTTGTTCTTTTGAAATTATTTATTCACTTTTTTTGTCATTTATATTTTTCTGTTTCTTCAATGCATGACTAGTTTTTCTATTTTTATATGACTTAATGTTAAATAATGTTGGAGTATTAATATTAATTATGTAATATTATGGAGACGTAAAATATACTTAAAATTGATACCTTGTGAAGCATCATCGTCTTCAATAAATTTTATAATTTCATAATGTTATAATTATTTTCAGTGAATATATGATTCAAACAAAATGAGAACTAGATGAAGAGTTAATTAGTTGAAATCAGATTTTATAATATTGTTAAATGATATTTTTTCTATGCACTTTATATTTGCAAAATCGAGTAAGCATTGTCACAGCATTTCGCAAAAATTCAGCCACGTGTAACGAGGAACGTTTCCTTGAAGAGAAAAGAAATCGAAAGTGACACACAGAAAATGTAAATACAGGGAGAGATGAGAAAACAAAGTCGGATGTATGAACGAAAGAGAATTGATTTTACAGTTTCTATACTCGATTGTCTTTCGCTTACGAAAATTCCTCAAATATTAGCTGTGTCCATAACGCTGTTTGTCTTCTGGATTATTGGACGGTCAAGTGGAGGATCAATGGAGAAGAAAATATTGGTATTTCACTGAAGACCGTTTTCTGTATTTCTCTAATTTTTTACTATGATAATATCAAGTTATGTAATGTGTGCAATATGTAATATGTGAATTGTCTAATTTGTGAATTTTTTACTTGGATGTATTTAACAAGTTTTGATATATTTTTGTGTTACATATTTCTCAAGTTTTTAAATTTAAAGATGTTTGAATCTTCAAATTTCCAAATTCTAATTTCCCCAAATTCTAAATTCTCCAAATTCTAATTTCCTCAAATTCCAAGCTCCCCAAATTCCCAACTCTCCAAATACTAAATTCATCGAATTCCAAATTCCCCAAATTCCCAACCCCCCAAATTCCAAATTCCCCAAATTCCCAACCTCCCAAATTCCCAACCTCCCAAATTCCAAGCACCCCAAATTCCAAGCACTCCAAATTCCCAACCCACCAAATTCCAAATTCACCGAATTCCAAATTCCCCAAATTCCCAACCCCCCAAATTCCAAGCACCCCAAATTCCCAACCCACCAAATTCCAAATTCACCGAATTCCAAATTCCCCAAATTCCCAATCCCCCAAATTCCAAATTCCCCAAATTCCCAATCCCCCAAATTCCAAATTCCCCAAATTCCCAACCCCCCAAATTCCAAATTACCCGAATTCCAAATTCCCCAAATTCCAAATTGACCGAATTCTAAATTCCCCAAATTCCCAACCCCCCAAATTCCAAATTCGCCAAATTCCAAGCTCCCCAAATTCCCAAATCCCCAAATTTCAAATTTCCCGAATTCCAAATTCCCCGAATCCCCAATTCCCCGAATCCCGAATTCCTCGAATCCCAAATCCCTAAATCCCTAAATCCCCAAATCCCAAATTCCCCAAATCCCCGAATTTCAAATTTTCCGAATTCCAAATTCCCCGAATCCCGAAATCCTCGAATCCCAAATCCCCAAACACTCCTTTCCCCATAATCATCCCCAAATCCCTAAAATCTACCCTCCCTTGACACTCCAAACAATCCCACCAAAAATTCCAAATAAATCTCCCCAAAATTCAAACCAAAAATCCCCGTACCACTCCAGGTACTCTCCAATCAAATTGAAGAGACAAACCGCTACAAACCCCCAGCATGTGTATCCCGTGGCAAAATCAAAATGCAACCGTGAGAACGTATTAGCTGCGTCATTGAATCGGTACGACCCTGAATGCAAACGAGACAGCCAAGTTCGCGGTCGCCTCGGATTTCGTGATCGCGCAACAGAACGACGCCGATTACGACACGGCGCGTCTCTCTCGTCAAATGTAAATCGAAACTCGTGTCGTGGCCGGCCAAACGGACCCGTTTCATGGACCATGAACAGGTAAGTTGCCGGGAAAGAAAGAAAGAAGGAGAGTGCCGCACGGGAGAAGGGTGTGCATACGCGCAGAGATGCATCGCGCAAACTCACGCATTGTAATTCATCGACGATCAGCTGACGAAGAAGTATGAATGAGCATATCGCGTACGCACTTGGGCCTCGACGTGACCGGCATCCCTCCGATTTTCCTCTTTACTTTTTATGTCCTTTTCCGGTCACCGATTTCGGCTTTTACGAAAATTCCGCAGGAAACGACTGCGGGACCTTTGTTATTTATTGTTGTCTCGGGTTTTCTTCAGTCGCTACGTGTTTTAAATTTTTTCAGGAAGTACATATTCATAGGAATTTTATAGTGTATTATATTTTTTGTAGGATTTATAGGATACTGTAGAAAGTGACATTGTATAGTATATTGTGGAAAGAATTATTGTTTTGTATATTGTAAGGATTATTACTTAGTGTATTATATAAAGAATTTTATTTAAAAACTGCATGCGTAGGTTTAAGAAATATCTGGAAGTCTATGATCCTAGAAAAAATGATTCCATACTGAAATTTTGCATGAGCAAGAAATTAGTTTTTCCAACCCTTAAAATTTCAAAAAATGTGTAACTGTACATACATATAATCATCGTCATCATTTCCAAGATGCTGTAAAATATTTTACATGTACAATCCTGTAAAGGGTAGAAAAATTCATCCTTGAATAACAATCAGTTCCTCCTAAAATAATTAAAAAACTACTTGCAAAGAACTATAATCATGAATTACAAACTATAATTGTAATTGTGAAAAACTACAATAAAATTATATTACAAAAAAGATTATAATAAAAAATAGGAAAAATGGAGAATCGTATTGTAGGTGGCTGACGCATAATTTGTTGCGAGTGCAAAAATCGGTGAGTCATATTTATTTTCTAACGTTGTTTTCTACATTTATGGGAAACCACATGGGAAAATGAATTGCGGCTATCGCAATCATGCATCATCGCAAACTATTTTGTAACTATTTGCTTACGGCTAGCAAGGCAATAATTTGCGTACGAAGGAAAACAAGTTTGCAAAAGGATTAACACGATTTCACGAGAAACACGAGTTGGGGACAAATTATTTATCGTTGCAATAAGGGTGTCACGTGCAAACTAGGTAGAAAAAATTGTTTCTTTCATTATACATACATCGCGAACAATTCAGTTGTTTCTTCGAATTAATTCTCGGCAATGTCCTTCCTGCAATTTTACAATACAATTTTTAATATATTGGTAACTACTCTGATACACAGTTTTCTGTATATGTACAAAGATTTAGTTGCATATGTAATATGTTTACTATTTGTAGAGATACATAAAATTAAGTGATACGAAGTGATTTATAAGTTGCGTCGGATTTAATGTATGCGCATGTATGTACATCAAATTAAGTCAGATGAAGAGGTTCATATTGGTACAAGTTTTATTTCTACTTCGTTATAATGGAGTAGATACAATTTGCAAGATGAAAACACTTTTACAACTTCTAAAAATTGCTTCACTTTTGAGACCCTCAAGATTTTATCCAGATTAATGAATTCACCATAAGATATAATCGAAGTTAACAAAATATGAATTACAAAATTAAGTCAGATGAAGAGGTTCATATTGGTACAAGTTTTATTTCTACTTCGTTATAATGGAGTAGATACAATTTGTAAGATGAAAATATTTTTACAACTTCTAAAAATTACTTCACTTCTGAGACCCTCAAGATTAATGAATTCACCATAAAATATAATCGAAGTTAACAAAATATGAGTTACAAAATTAAGTCAGATGAAGAGGTTCATATTGGTACAAGTTTTATTTCTACTTCGTTATAATGGAGTAGATACAATTTGCAAGATGAAAACATTTTTACAACTTCTAAAAATTACTTCACTTTTGAGACCCTCAAGATTAATGAATTCACCATAAGATATAATCGAAGTTAACAAAATATGAGTAGAAATTATTTGCGTGAGTAGCAACAATTTGAGCAATAAATTAAATAAACTGAAATAATAAATAAAATTTCATTAAATTGAACTAATAAGTAATAAGTGACAAATAAACTTGCAGTCAGAACTAATAAGAAACTCATAAGCTCTTCAATAAGTTAAACAAATAAACTTCCAATAAACTAAAGTAATAAAAAGTAAAAGAAAACCCACCCTATAAGAAATGAAAACAAAGTCTAACGAGAATAAAATAGTAAACTATAAAAATGAATAAGAGAAGTTTTCTATCCGTGGATTGACACACATCGATACCCCGTCCCCTCCAAACGTTTCCCTGATTCTGCGTAGGAAACGAGTCAACCGAGCGACGTAATTCATGGCAACGAGTCAACCATGCAAATCGATTCCTGTGACCGGTTTTGCTAAGGTCGTGTACCATGTAACGAGACCGTTCCCCGTAGCTGGTACCACGAATCTGCGTTTCACCCGCATAATAGATGACTGCCAAACATGCCTCTGTTATCCTCAATTTATTCGCTTCCATTCGGAAGACCATGTACACAACTGCACTACTGAAATACCAAACTAAGTTGGTATTTGGTCATTTTGGAAATTGTATTTTTTAAGCGTTTTACTTTATTTTGTTAATGGAAGAATGTTTATGCTTTTAATATGAGGTTCAAAGAAATTAATTCTGTGCATTATATTGTTTGTATTAGAACGGATTTACTGTCTATATATTACTAAGGATTACTATATTATGTATTCATACATTACTTCATATATTACTTCAATTTAATAATGCACATATTTCTTCATTTCATAAAAAAAATTGACATTGTTCATGCTATTTCATATTACCAAGAAATTAACACTCTTCGTACTCATATTACTTCGTAATCATATTACCTCATATTACTGAGCAATTAATATTATTCATATATTACTTCACTTTACTAAAAAATTAATAATTTTCATATCACTCTATTGTATAAAAAACTGACGTTATTCATGCTACTTCATATTACCAAGAAATTAATATTGTTTTTACTACCTCATATTATTAAAAAATTAATATCGTTCATATATTACCTCATTTTGTTTAAAAATTAATACTGTTCATATCACTTCATTGTATAAAAAAATTGACACTGTTTTTGCAACTTCGTATTACCAAGAAATTAATATTGTTCATACTAAGGAATTAATATCGTTCATGTATTACTTCATTTTACTAAAAAAGAACACATTGTTCATGTAACTACATTATATAAAAAATTGACGTTATTCATGCTATTTCATATTACCAAGAAATTAATGTTGTTCATACTACTTCGTTTTACTGAAGAATTAATAATGTTCATTATATTACTTCATTTTACTACACAATTAATAATGTTCATATATTACTTCATTTTACTAAAGAATTAATAATGTTCATATATTACTTGATTTTACTAAAGAATTAATAATGTTCATACATTACTTGATTTTACTAAAGAATTAATAATGTTCATATATAACTTCATTTTACTAAAGAATTAATAATGTTCATATATTACTTGATTTTACTAAAGAATTAATAATGTTCATACATTACTTGATTTTACTAAAGAATTAATATTGTTCACATATTACTTGATTTTACTAAAGAATTAATAATGTTCATATATTACTTGATTTTACTAAAGAATTAATAGTGTTCATATATTACTTGATTTTACTAAAGAATTAATAATGTTCATATATTACTTGATTTTACTAAAGAATTAATAATGTTCATATATAACTTCATTTTACTAAAGAATTAATAATGTTCATATATTACTTGATTTTACTAAAGAATTAATAGTGTTCATATATAACTTCATTTTACTAAAGAATTAATAATGTTCATACATTACTTGATTTTACTAAAGAATTAATATTGTTCATATATTACTTGATTTTACTAAAGAATTAATAATGTTCATATATAACTTCATTTTACTAAAGAATTAATAATGTTCATATATAACTTCATTTTACTAAAGAATTAATAATGTTCATATATAACTTCATTTTACTAAAGAATTAATAATGTTCATATATAACTTGATTTTACTAAAGAATTAATAATGTTCATATATTACTTGATTTTACTAAGGAATTAATAATGTTCATATATAACTTCATTTTACTAAAAAATTAAGAGTGTTCATATTATTATATTTCGTTAAAAAATGATCATAGTTTATACCACTTTATATTACCAAGAAAACCTCACATTACCAAGCAATTAATATTGTTCACATCCAGCTTAATGTCAACAGAAATTATGCTGCAAGTAACGGTGACAGATGACTAATAGCGACAATAATAGACTGCAATAAAATTAACCCATTCAATTATCGAATCAGAAAGCTATGATCGAATATGCGATGTAACGCTATTCTTTTTAATCCGGTCGATTGTGTTAAGGTCAAGGTACCGGTAATCCTCCAAACATTTTATTCCATAAACTCTGTACAAAGAGATGAAATAGACCCTTGGTAATACACCTGTGCTGTGCCATACCATGCAAATCCACCGACCGGTTCGTAAAGGTCGAACATTATACCGAGGTCGTTTTCTCCGCGATCCGCAAAGATACACGGTTCTCGATCGAGAGTCGAAGAAACGTATGTGGAAAGAGCATTTCGTACCGTTTTATTTAACGATACACACTGCATCTTTCGTTAATTATCAAATCTTAAATCTTAGTGAAAAATCGCTTCACAAAAATGTGTATTTATTTTGTTAGACTGGGAGATTTAGAAAGGAGTATATTCTGGTGATGTTTTGCAAGGTATTGTGATTGTAAAAAGATATTGCGAGCGTTATGGAATGCAGAGTCACACACGGTCCATAGCAGAGTTACATTCTACCAAACATTATCCCGGAGGACTATAATTTCTGACCACGTTTTGAAGCTATTACAAGGTATTGTAAGAAGATATCGCAAGCATTATGTGATGCAGAGTCACACACGATCCATAGCAGAGTTACATTCCACCAAACAATCCCGGTTATCTCAAAGTACCCGATGAAGTTTACGACGTCGCTATATCACGGGCACAATAGTTAAAATCAGAATGTCCGAAAAAGAAAGTAAGACCGAAATCAGGCAAGCGGAGTAGCAGTGCGGCCGGGTGCATATAATCCCCCGGGCCAAAGATTCCTGAAAAGTAAAATAAAACCGTGCAGAGCGCAAGAAGATGGATAGACGAGAGAGGTCGGTGGTTCGCAGGCTGAAGCGGAGGATCGAGTCTTATGGTGGAGAAGCAAGAGGGGACGAGAAAAAGTCGCGGACGTTAAACCGCCCGCTCGTGGAGCCCCAGGATAAAAAGATAAGAAGAAGAAGATGACGAAGGAGGAGGTAGAATCGTCTAGATAGAAGGAGAATACGAGAAAAGAGGATGAGGAGGCGGAGAAGGAGAAGGGCACAGAGGGGTGGCACGAAGAGAGGCGCAGGACGAGCGGGGAGCAAAGGACGAAGGAAGAGAGGGGGCTCGGAGAAAGAAGCAGAAGAAGCCGTTTCATCGGGCCTCTGCTCTCTCGAGGTCGCACGTACGTCCGTATAATACTCGTAATACGTGTAATACGGATAATACCTGTAATACCTGTGTAACGCATTACACACCAGCGTAGACCGGCTTCCAAGCGTAGCCGTCAACCGGTCGTCGCCGACTCTACGGCCTTGCCGATCTCGCGACTTTCTTTCCAGCGTTAGCTAACACCCAGCTTAGACTCTGAACCTTCATTAGGATGCCTTTCGAGTGCCGTACGCGAGCTTCCCTGCCGTTCTACGCCGATGTCTACGGTTTCTGCTAATTCTACGTCTTTGCCCAATTCTTTCAAATACTTTCGGGTTTATGACACTCAAGCGCGAACTAGATTCTACTCATAGACGTACACGTAGACGCAGACGTTATTCTACTCGTACACTATGTTCTACTCATTTGGTTTCATAGGATGTCTCAGAGTTAGAGCATGGAACCCTATGACAGTTTATCATTTCTACTCGTACACTATGTTCTACTCATTTGGATTCATAGGATCTATCAGACTTAGAGCATGGAACCCTATGACAGTTTATCATTTCTACTCGTACACTATGTTCTACTCATTTGGATTCATAGGATCTCTCAAAGTTAAAGCGCGAAACCTATGCAACTTTATCATTTCTTTGTACCTTGCAAATTTAACATTAATGTTAGGTAATGCTTGGCTTATTAGGCTGTAGAATTTGGACTGAACCACTCGAGGATTCTACACGAGTGTTAATAGATTCTTCTATATTCTACTCTCGTGTTACAGGATCTTTCAGAGCAACGTACGGGAACTCGTCAAACTTTGACGTCTTTGGTTCTAATCCAGTACCGCGTAGATTATGTTCTACATATCAATTAGAAAGCTGTCGAACAATTTTATACAACTAGATGCGTTCTACATTCGTACATAATCAATATGTGAGATCTTCCAAAGGTAACTATGCAATGTCTCACGAATTTCCTTTGGATCCTGATAACGCTTGGATTAAGTACGTGTTAATTAGAGTACCATATACAGCCAGAGAATTCTACTCGTATAAAATTTATGACATTTCTCGCGAAGGTGTAGTAATCTGGAACTGTGCAATATCTCTCACGAATTTCTTTGTAACAATCAGATATCAATTAGAATGTCATCTAAGCATAGCGCGATCGTATCTCCTTGCTTTGTTCGCGTCCTACGCCACTGACTAGTTAATTTATGAGTTCTCTCTGGATTCTATAGAACGATGTCCTCGGTAAACGGGACAGGATAAAAGAAACGAGTAGGTCCTTCGTAGAGCACAGGTTAAGTGTGCCAATGACGGTATCGAGATTGACCATGAATATTTAGAGATCTAGCAGGATACCGGTTGAGAGTCCTGAGAAGGTCAGAGGTTAGAATCCGTGCAATGCGATCGAGTGATGCAAGAACGTGTTGATTTGTTGTCGAAAAGAGAAGAGAAGATGAAGTGATACGCGCACGGACCCCGTGTAGACGTTCCTATCTCGTTCCAGGCTGGAATCGGAGTCACTGAACGAATCGAAGGCTATTGCTGGCTCTGGCTAACAACGAGCCTCGCGAGCTTCCGACTTGTTGAATTATCGTCGAACTATGCGGCGAATTCGATGGCTGCTTAGACCAGTTGGTTTAGTTTCGTTACCGTTCAAGGTCTTAAAATCTCTGTAACCGTTAATTGATCGAGGATACGCCTCACGATACGTAAGATCGTACTTGCAGGTCGATAGAATGTGGAGGAAAACTTGTCACACTCGGAGATTCGAAAAGTTGGGAGAAAATTTATAAAACGTGTTAACATCGCCATATAACGAGAGCTATAACGTTCAAGTAATTGCAGCTTTACGTGCGAACGTTTAATACCGAGGTGCTAATTTCCATACGAAGGCGGGAACACGCAGGAAATATCAAAGTGTAACTAGCCAATAACTCCCGGTCGAGATACGTGTTCGATTTAAATCAGCTTCTATTTTTGCTTATCAGTTCCCCTCGGAACGATAGACAAGCTCGCGCTTTATCGTCGTCCGGTGTTATCGGCGAAGAAAAGGATAAAAGAGGAAAGAGGAAGGAAGAGAAAATCGCGGTGGATTCCTTCGAACCACTTTGCCAAAGGCTGCTTCGAGCTATTTTCAGCTGACGTCCCGGCTCGTTTCTTTTTCCCCTGCAGCGTGTTTCTTTGGTAGCAGCAACACGAGCAGGGTCGCTGGAAGCCAGAAACGGCCGGAGCAACAGCAACACACCACCGGAAAGCAAATGCTGGTATGAGAGCCGATACACGGTGCAACTTGCCATGGAGAGGAGCGGAGCAAAGTTGCCGTTCAGGTTTTGCTGCAGGGGATCGTTAAGATAATCGCTGCTATCCTCATCCTAACTTAGCCTTAGCCGATGTATCTTCGACTCCAACCCTTCCCCCCTTACCGATCTGCCATTTAACTCTGTCCTCTTCCCTCCGGAACCGCATGTATCTTCACCTTTCGTTCCACTGTCTCTACGTTTTCTTCGTCCTCGCTCGCTCCTCGTCCTTACGATGTCGGTACACGCTGTATCGCGGGCATTAAAGGAAATCGGAGTACTAATTGTGGCGTACGAGATGGCTGGAACGTTTGACGTCTCGAGCATGGCATCTTTGCAGTGGCCATCTTTTGGACCTATTTGGTATCGTTCTTTCGAATACAAGCTTTGATGTTAGGAATATTTTGCCTAAAATAAAATATTCTTTCGGGAGGACGTTCGAAGAAACAGCGTTGAGAACAATTACATCGACAGAGGATAAGAGACCTTGGGCTCCTTGCAAGATAATCATAACGTTACGTCTGCGACATTGCGTGTACCATTTACGTGATTCTAAACTTGAAACTTCATTGTCTCTTTCGATATAAAATTAAAGCGACTGTTCAAGAAAATCATACTTTGAAAGAACAATCGTTTCCAACGCAGCGAGAGCTGTTCATCATTTCATAATTACGATTCGATTGGAAAGCAACCACCAACTGCGAAGACTTTAATTTTAACGCCATACGAGATGATTAACTGTGCCTTTGATTAATCCCACTGTACTTAGACACCCGGTTATGAACTCAGGTTTAGACACAGTTGAATTACAAAATAGAAGTAGCAATTTTTCTGAGCTAATCTTCATAGATAGCTAAACGATTATGGCTCTAAACGACTCGTTTACTGAAAATTTTCCGTCTGATAATACTGGAAATCGTTTTGTAACCGTGTTTAACGAGTCATTATTTACCCTAACATTTCGTGTGTTCGTCATAACGTGATTGGAATATTACTGTGTCAACAGCGGCCAATTGACAATGTTCACACTTGTACGAGGTTTTGCTTCTTTTGCGACAGAGTCGTTGATCCACGGTCATTTTTATAAAGCAGCTGCTCTTGGGTGTTCTAATTCTGGGTAATGATAGAGTGCATCGGTAATCTTTCATGTTCAACTGGAGCATTTTACCGTTCTAGTTTGAGAGTTACATTAACTGGTTATGTTCTTTAGAGTACAAGTAATTTGTAGAAGAAACGGTTAGGTCAGAAGGAGTTAAATGTAGTTAAATTTTTAATTAAAGCAATGTGATAAAATAAACTTCAGATACTTTATGATGACAAGATTTTATTTATTTTGTACAACAATCTTGTTGACGAGTTTGACTCATTTCAGAAAAGTGATGAATCTGACATACTGTTACAAATTCTATAAAATATGACACCCTTCAATTTGAAGCACCACAATGTCCAACACAGTCAAGTTAAAATTGACACTTTGTTTCATTTGTTTTGATACCACAGTGTTGACACATCTGACAAATGGTCAGGGGTCAAAATTGAATCCAACTGCCATCAACAAAGAATCATCCGCTATTTATAGTTAAACAGGGTCCACAAAGGTCTACCTGCGACGGTAATTTGTCAACGAGGATGAAGACTCATGAGCCTCGGTTTCGGTCGCGTGTTCCTTTCTATCTAAACTGCCCCTTCATTAATCTACAAAATGAGCAACAGTTTCGTTAAAATCACCAATTACTCAATTAGTTATCTGAATGACCAGGTTCCAGTTCGAAGCAACCCTGTTGCAAGAAACGTCGCTGAACGACCGGTATCAAAACCGGCTGGAGTTTGGGATAAAATTAGAATTTAAGCAGCAGAGTCAAGGACGAGAATAGCCATCCAGCTAAATTTTCTTCCTTTGTCTCGTCCCTTGCAATTTTTCTTCTGGGAACTTTTTAAAAAGATTTCAAGAAAAGAGGCTTTGGAAACATCGTTAATAAATATTGCAACCTGTTAACAATTTTAACGATACTCGTTAATTTACTGTAATTTTAACAACTGTTAAATATTTTAACGATACTCCATTTTTCATAAACGATGAACAATTCTTTTGCATCTTTTGTTGAACTTCTTTATTATGATGTGGATAGCTGTCTGGCTCTTTTTATTTATACTCTGCTTGTTGTCGAATTATCATACAATTTAGGTTTCTGTAAATGTAAGATACGTAATGGACGATTTTGAGTGGTTTATTAAATCAGTAAATAATAAGACAATTGTTCAATATTCAGCTGGTAAAGTTTCTTTCAAGTTTACACCTTCAAACGTCAAATAAAATAGAATTAGTAGTTTCAGACTAATTTCAATTTGTCCTATTAATTTTTTCAAATTTGAATAAATCCTTCGCACAGTACTCTGAGTAACCGTTTAAATTTGCATGTAAACGAGATTCGTAAAGGTATTCACGAAACAACTCGTTTTATCGTAAAATACGAGCGTCGAAATTTGCAAGCTGAAGTCTGGTTTCTAGCATCTTAAAAGTAAGACAATCTCGTGGCCATAAATCACAGGTTATTTGTCATAAATTCTACCGTCGTTCGCGAACTAACGAACCAATAATTTCCCAAGAATTTTCAAACAACCTGTCCATATTTTTTTTTTGCGTTTTTCCTAATGATGATTCTGTTTTTTAAAGTCCTTGATGCACTCGACTGTGAAAAATCGCGATTGTGGCAACGACGGAGGTCTTTAGATGATTTTCGTTCGTAGAAAACGATCGTGTTTGTTCGAGACCGTGTTCGGAATTCGAGACTCGCGCCAATCACGCAGCGAAATTGTAAATTAACGTGTTTGGACAAGGGATGACCTTTGAGTGTACACTTCCTTATGATAATAAGGGACGTGAATCACGGGCAACCTCGAAAACACCTATTCGTTTTCCTTCCATCGTTATGCAACGCGTCACCGTGAACCGACAAATTTTTACCTTGTATGAGCGGAGCGTCGACCTTTCTTTCATAATCGTTCATTTGCATTTTTATGAACGATTTTACTGGAGAAATTTCGTCTTCGAGGATTTATCAGAAGAGGATGTTTAATGAGATTTATTAGAAGAGGATGTTTAATAAGATTTATAAATGCAGATTCTTTTATGTTTGCTCAATGGACTGCTGTATTTTTCATAATCAACAATGATGTTTCTTGATCAGCGACGAAGATGTATTATTTTTTTAAATACTTTCTAGTACGTGCAAGTAGGAAGTTGAAGAAAGAAAAATTTCTGTGCAGATTGTTTGCAAATCTCAGGTTACCGAATTGAGAAATCCTAAAATTTGCTCATCAAAATAATCCTCATCTAACGATTTGTTCAGACGACCTATTCGTCGACTTTGCACGTAAATTTTTATCTACAGAAAAATATGTCATTGACACACTGCATCGTTAAGTCTCCCATCAGGTAAAGCACCGTCAATAAAAACGCTTCTGTTCGAAAAATGAAATTCAGTAAACAGCAATTAGGACCGGTTGCGTCAAAATGAAGATTCATCCGCAAGAAGTCATAATACTAAAAGTTGAAAAGGTGCGTTTACAGCAGGCGTCCGCGAAAAAAGGACGAGTCCCCAGGTGGATAACATCCGACATGAAAAAGGCCGCGAGAAATCCACGGTTTCCACGGCATCGTGTCTATTTTAAGCTGGAAATCTGTACAATTACCGGACCGTTTCAGCTGGCTGTCGGCGCTGGCAAAAAGCGTATTTTTCAGCAGCAACAGCGCCGCTAACGGTACGTAACGGTTGGGAATCGCCGGTTATAAGGTGGTCGTTTCCTCGGCAACCATAGGATCCAGGAAGAACGCGGATTCACCACGCTCTCCTCTCCGTACGATTCCACAGAAAATCGCGTTATAACGTCGAACGTCATTACGTGCTTTCCTGTCAGCAACCTGGCTATTTCTGGACAACTCGGCTCCTTTATTTTTCCCTGCGTCTCCTCGACAGGATGGTGAAAAAACCATTCCCGGCAATACGATCCCGTCATCGTTCCGCGCCGATGAAATAAACCGAACGAGGGTTTCAGTTCGACGTGAATTGGCGTAATTTAATCAGAACCGTGATTGCTTATATTGATTTTCAGCGTAATTGATGATCGCTGTTATTGCGGAATGTTGCGGTAGGACGCAGTATGCCGTTAAATCGCACATATGCTGGACGATTTTATGTCGTCTCTTATTATGATTGCCAGTGAAAACGGATATTAGTATTCTTTAAGTGCGTCAGCTACGGGAAAAATAATTTTAAATGGGGTAGATTTAGTTCTAAAGCGGAGGAACGAGTTTTATGCTCGGATGTTATTGCAACTTTTTCTATGTTATTTCTGTGCATTTCCTTTTTTGATGCTATATCTCTGATTACTGTCAGATGTAATTGTTCATCTATTTCCCATTGCATCTACATTAACTGCGATTGAAAATGTTTATATGCATTCGGAAATGGATGTAAAGAGGTCTGTGAACGGATATAATGATGCTTTATTCGTTTTTAATCAATTGAATCTGTAAAAATTTATTTGATCTTACAGATAGTTCAAACTGAAATTAAAAAGTTTGAAAACAAAGACTTTATGTCTGTGAACAAATACAAAGATGTTTTATTTATTTTTAATCAATTGAATCCACAAAAATGTACTTGATCTTGCAGATAGGTTAAAGACAAGTTAGGAAGTTCAAAAACAAAGACTTAATGTCTGTGAACAAATACAAAGATGCTTTATTTGTTTTTAATCAATTGAATCCACAAAAATGTACTTGATCTTGCAGATAGGTTAAAGACAAGTTAGAAAGTTCAAAAATAAAGACTTTATGTCTGTGAACAAATACAAAAATGCTTTGTTTCTTTTTATTTAATTGAATCCACAAAAATTTATTTGATCTTACAGATAGTTCAAAACCAATTTACAACCTTCATCATAATAATCTTCACCGTGAGTGATATTTGCAGAAGCAGTGAACAGTGGTGTTTGTAAATAAAATGAAGAGTGATATTTGTACATGAAGTGAACAGTGATATTTGTAAATAAAATGAAGAGTGATATTTGTACATAAAGTGAACAGTGACGTTTCTAAATAAAATGACTAGTTAATATTGAAATAAATATTTAATAGTAAACTGCAAATAAAATGAAATATTTCTACATAATGTAAAGAGTGACCATTGTAAATAAAATAAAAAATAATATTCATAAATAAAGTGAAGAGTGATATTTGTAAACAAAGTCATTTGCAAATATTTCTATATAAAAACCTTTGTAAATAAAATAAAAAATAATATTCATAAATAAAGTGAAGAGTGATATTTGTAAACAAAGTCATTTGCAAATATTTCTATGTAAAGACCTTTGTAAATAAAATAAAAAATAATATTCATAAATAAAGTGAAGAGTGTTATTTGCAAATAAAGCCATTTGCAACAACGTAGCAGAAGGACATTTTCCGGAAAATGAAAAAATTTCAAGGAAACCATAAGAGAATAATTATCATGAAACTGGTGTGTGAGATGAATAATCGGCTTCCTGGCTCCCAAGACGAATGCAAGTGTTGCCAAGAACGCGTTCGTTCACGTTCCGTGAAATAAACGAAGCCAGTGCCGATCAGGAAATATTTATGACCGTTCGCAATCATCTCGCGTGCGATCTTAATCGGTAGCAAGCTGCGTCGGGAATATCTGTTAATCTGTTAACACTCGTGATTTTATCTGACGTCGCATCTACAGTATTTTTATTCATCGCCCTCTCAAGAACAATGAGTACAAATGATAATAACATAGTAAGACATATCATTTAATTCATTAAGATCAGCAACGAAGAATTTGATCAGAGATATTCACAGTTGAAGAATTAAATGGAGTCTTAAATGTAACAGTCAATGTCTTAGTACAGAAGTCCTTTTTCACTGCAGTAGTCAATGGTTTTTCAGTGCAGCTATCAATGTCTTATTACACAAATCCATCTTCACTGCAATAAACTATCAGTGCACCTGTCAGCAGCTTAACCGATGGACTTCAAAAAATGAAGACGAGAAACATTACTCTGTAAGATATATTTAAGACATACAAACGAAGCATTACATATTATGAATTAATAAGTAACCTAAAAATTTTCCAGGCTGTAAATTTGTCTAAAATTCTTCCAATTTATAAATGAGAATATAACTCATTCCAACCTGAATACTTCAATCTACTACTAAAATATTAAATAAACAAATGGAATCACATAACATTCATTATAAGAGCAATTTCTGTCTTGAACGAAACTTTGTTCTAACGACACTTAAAGCCATCACTACAACAGTCCAAATTAAAATGAAAACATACGAAAGCCTACAAAGATAAAAACTCCAAATGCCGTCTATCAAATTTTAATCTTCTAAATTTCAGTCTTTCTTAAAAGTTCCCTATTTTTGCCTAAGATAGAAAAAGAGTAAAAATGAGTAAGTAGCATCGGCGCCAGGTATCGACGACCTCGCGTCAGACGACGACCTTCGCCCTGAGAACCGGTCTAAGCGTCGGGATGCGTCGCAGCGTCGCTTCGTTGACCCGACCGTGGCAGAGAACAGTATCGATCGAATCGATTCGCGATAGAAAATCGCGAGGGACCGAGTGCGGCCTCGTTTGTCGCACGCATCTTACACGCATCGAGCGTTTACATAACGTCGGCGAGACACGCGCTCGAGACGAACAGGAAACGAGCTCGATGACTCACGACCGACTCTTCAACGTTACGAAAACGATTTACATTCGCGTTAATTCGATCACGATTGCCATTGGTTGTATTACGATGCTTCATTGGATAGAGCATCGATGCTTCTCTTTGAATAGAGAGGTTCTGTAAAGATGGACATTTCAGTTCATGTAGAGGTGGCACCTGTTTCAGCGATTTCATAGAGAGGACATTTCTGAGGTAAAATGTAGATCAAGGATCAAACTTAGGTCAAAGTATCATACATTTAGGTTGAAAATGATCTTTGGTGGATAGCTTTCAAAAATGACTTCTGAGTGCAATAAAGGGTTGATAAGGGTTCATCTCAAACTTTTTAAACGAAGAGTGAGCCACTATCGAAGATTGCAAACGTAATTTAAGGTTTGCATTTATTCAAATCTCCAGATTTATTTAAACCGCTTCGAAGTTTGCTACATAGTGGAATCTACTGTGAAATCCACCCTTGAAGTCGATCTAAAGCCAAAGCTAGTTTAAATACTTTTTAAGGATCTGAAATGTTTGTTAAATAAAAAAGAATAACAATCTTCCATTTTCATGATCATTGTCGTAAGCATTCATCATTTAAAAATGTTCTGTTAATAAAATTATTATCAAAAAATGGGTGTTCCCATACTAGAACTATTTTCAAACATGGCTGCTCTCTTAGACTTGTTTTAAAAAATGGCTGCTCCCTGACTAGAATTATGTTCAAACATGGCTGTTCCTTTTATAGAATTGTTTCCAAAAATGTCTGTTCTCGTACAAGAATTATGTTCAAACATGGCAGCTCCCTTAATAAAATTATTTTTAAAAATGTCTGCTCCCTTAAAAAAATTATTTTCAAACACAGCTGCTCCCTTAATAAAACTATTATCAAAAAATGGCTGCTCCCATACTAGAATTATGTTCAAACAAGTCTGCTCCTTTTATAGAATTGTTTTGGAAAATGTCTGTTCTCGTACAAGAATTATGTTCAAACATGGCAGCTCCCTTAATAAAATTATTTTTAAAAATGTCTGCTCCCTTAAAAAAATTATTTTCAAACACAGCTGCTCCCTTAATAAAATTATTATCAAAAAATGGCTGCTCCCATACTAGAATTATGTTAAAAAATGGCCGACATAACAGACTTGTTTTAAAAATGGCTACCTAATAAAAGCAAAAATGGTCACAACATTTACTGCAAACTATTTTATACATCAAACACCTGTCGATGATTTGAATACCCGTCGAAAAGCTTTTTGAAGCGTTCAAGTTTAAGCTGTTATGACGTCAATACGGTCAAATTGGAATTAGTTAAGGTCTGTTAGAAATTCCAGGCGGATTTCCGTCGCGTAAACGAGCTCCACGAAAGTCGCATATTTCGGATTGTCCATTATGTTGAACACGTGCAAGACGATTCGTTTATGCTTGTTAGCATCCTAAATTAGAAAAACAAATTACTGGTGATAAAAGCTTGTAATTTAACCTTGCTGACATCACCGTGTTTGTAAGAAGAAACTCATAAATTGAAATTTTAATATGAACGTTTAATTTTGTAACATTAATTTGATACCTAATGTATTAATTATGTACTACCTTATTATCTCTATTATGTACTATGAAAGAAAAAGGCAGATTTGTTTTGCTCTGTCAAAGAATGGAATTATCGTTCCAGTGTAAATGCAACATACGTAATAAGAGAACGTATACGCAGTATTTGCATTGACCTAATGAAATGCAGTGTCGTTTCAATATTTCCGATTTAGAAGCAATGCAACTGGAAGAACGTAGAACCTTTTATTTACTCGCAGTAGAAAAATGTTTAATAGTCTAGAACTCGAAATAGGCGAACGATGATTTATTAGCGAAAAATCGTTGATATTCGCGTGAAATATCGCGTCGATTACGAAGGAGGCCAGAAAGATCATCTACGAGCTAATCAACATGTCCTAATATCTCGATCGCGGTCAAACATCAAGGTCCTTTTCGCGTTTATCAAGCTGCCACCGGGCTACACTTCCGGTTGACGTTGAATCGTGCTTCGACCGCTTTTTAAACATCGTTCTACTCGAATAAAAAAATTAACTCTACAGGTGTCTTGGTATGTCGAACTGATTGTCGAAAGCGAAAAATATTTGATCATAGCATAGAGATTACGTAAACATTTGAGAAACACGTTTTGGTATTTCGAAGCTAAAAATACAGAATGTAAATATAGTCGACGATGATTGAAAATACAAACTTCTATTTTTGAAATTAACCATTAATTTTTGTGAACCTGTCAGACCTGTCAAATTAACGAAACCATTTTTCGCATTTTCAAAAATGAAATTCATATTTCAAAATTGGACATTTTAATTTTTAAACGGAGAGGTTAAAATGTGCAGAAGATATAGAAATATCAAAACAATTTTAAGAAATAAAACTAGAGAGTATTTAATTTAAAGGCTACTCGTTTAAATTTGTAAAATTCATAAAATTAAACGAAGACGAAAATGAAGTTTCAAATTAAATTTGACCTGTCATTACGTCTGACAGTCCACTGTCTAAGGATTAATAGTTAGACAAATAATCGAAACGCAAGAAAAAATGGAATTAGTAACTGCTGAAAATTTGAAGAGTTTGATCGCAATGTCAGAATTCGAACATCCATGAAATGCAACACGAGTAAAACTACCACACGAATCTCGTAAACAATTACATCCAAAATGACATCCAACCAATTATATCCTAACAAAATTTTCAATTTCGAACTACGTAAAAAAATCCTCCGTTCACTCCGCGAACAAATCTCACAGAAGACGTGTTAGCACGTAGCCCACTAAGAAATTCGATCAACACAATCTCCGGAGAGCGTGCGAAGCCTCGAACTTTAGCAACTCCGACAAGATCCATCCTCGTCAAGATCCATCGAAGAGCGTGCAGAGGAAAGCCAAAATCCGTAAAGCGTTGAGAGACCGGACCCTAACCATCCGCAAAGTCATCGGTCGAAGGAGCGCTCGTCGCGTTACAGGTCCGATTCGATACTTGAAAATCCGTCGGTGGTTCCTTTTGCTCCTGGTGAGAGACGTGGGTCGTGTAGAGAGGAATCGGGCAACACACGACACGACACGGCACGACACGACACGAGAGGAGATCGGCAGAGGAAGAAGGAAAAGCTACGTCAAGGGAAACAGAGTGGACTGTAACGGACAGAGCGCGGGTCACCGGTGGACGAAGGGCGAGGCGGAGGAACGCGTGACACAGAGGTGGAGGATAGAAGAGAAGAGTAAAAGAGGGGCCCCTGTGCCGATGGCGGGCGAAGAGGGTCGGGGCCCCCTATACGATCCTGGCGAAGCCGAGCGCTGGTGGGTAAATGGGTATATAAGCGGGGCCCCGACGATTCCATCTCGACACACGACCCAACCTTCATCCCGATCACCAACGGTTGTTCCCTTGCAATACCGAGCCTAATCGCACGCGCGCGAAAAAACAGAGAGAAAGAGAAAGAAAGAGGAGGGTACTTGATCGGTGCATCTCTTCGATTACTCTTTTGTCTTGTTCCATTCCGGGAACAGAGAGTTCGACTGAGTTTAACCGGTCTCAGCGACAGTTTAATCGGTGAGAGTATTCCCCGGCCAGACAAGGAGCAGCAGGAAGAACCAGGACCGGGTCAACAACAGTCGACAGACTCTTACCAGTTCCACGGACGAGAGAGAAATACGTGAGTGACATTTTTCTATGGAATCCATTTTCGTTTTTCTTTGACGGTTGACAGCTTCTTGCTTTCTGATCCACAATACTTGATACATATTTTGCTTAGGAGTTATCGTGCGTGCAACTTTGGCTTCCCTCGAGAGAAAGTGGAAGAGGTATTATTTGGCCTTCTGCTCTTGCAAGGGTTCAGTAGATTTCACAAACTTCGAAACGTTTATACTTAGCTGGAAGTCTATGTTGCACCCGAGTACCTTAGGGAAGGTGTGGGAGTAGCTTGGTACTAACTGGGAGCTCGATGTTTCGAAATTATCACTTGTGTCCACTTTCCATAGGACGATTTTGATCAATGTTCGCTTTAATATTTCATTTACCTTGTTTAAAACAAATTTATAGAAAGTCTACTTTATACAGAACAAGTACAGCTAGATAGAATAAATAGTATTCCTAAACTGGACAAAGTGAATTGGACACATTTGCAAAATGGCAATTGGGGTCTCTTTTCTTACATCACCCTTTTTCTTGAGAAACTAGCATTTACACATTTTTGCGTGTGAGAGCCAGTCAAATCCATCTTTTCTATGCAATCATACAAGAATCCTATTTTTAAAATAAGAAATTTGAAAGAAATTTTTTCTTCATGAAATGGGTTAATCTGGCTTTCATATACAAACTAGATAAAATAGCAAATAGCGTGTAATTAAAATGTTCTGAGGCAACTAAATTCCAATGCAAATAACACCGTAATAATTTTGGGCCACTTCGATTAAAATTCTTGAAAAAGTACTTGTAGCGTAACCTAACGCAGTCCACATACGCGGCAACATGTTGCACATAACAGCTCCCAGGTTTTATAGAACTGTATCAGTATTCCTATTTCTGCATCGATGCAAGTTGATACGAATCTACTCACATTGTAACCTGCAATCGATACGTATACATCGCAACATGGTTCGGTGTGTGTGGGCCGCTTTGCGATAGCCGGTTCGTAGCTGAAGTTGTTATTTCGATCGATCGATCCGCAGTGAACGTCGTCGCGCACATGCTTTTGTTTCTCATTAAGAATCGAAAGTTCGCGTTTAGAAACTTGAAGTCTTGATTGAAGTTTTATAAGAACTAGATGTATTGTTCTTATAAGGAAAGAAGATTCGTAGAGAGTTTCTTGGGAAATTGTGATCGTGGCTGTTCAAGTTCGTCGATCGATCGATTTCTATCGAACGCTGTTTCTCAAACGGAGAATTGACAGCTTGCAAGAAAAACAGTTTGCCTGAAAGTAGGATTTTGAAGCTCGAGCCGATACAAGTAAGATTACGAGGGAAGAAGGGTATGAAAGTCCGCGGTGATCGAAGGAAAATACTGAACGATCGAAACGTATAATTTCTCCATAGGTTTCTCAACGAACGTTTGCGTAACTTCTTTCCTCCTCCTCCTGCAACCTACTGTTTTTCTCGTTTCGTCCTTCTCTCACGGTGGATATTTCCTCGCAACTAATTAGCCGGTCGCTAATCAGCTTAATCTACGAGTTAGCGAGGCTGCGACACAGACGCGAACGAGCCAACCGAGGATCCTCTAATTTGCTTTCAGCAAAAAGAAACTGCGTACAAACTGCTAATTTTCTGACAATTTTCTTTTCTGAATGACTAAACGTTGCTAAATGATTCGAAGTTCGCTAATTATGCTCATAATTCGAGATTCAATGATTTCAGATTCGATTGCAATATCAAGGTTCGATGACTATTGGGAAATATTGACTTCACGATTATTTTTTTTTTTTTTTTGACAAAATAATTTTATTTTGATATGTATATGAATATTCGTATGTGGAGAGAGTATATGTACGCTCTTTGAAAGAAATGATTAGTTCCGGTGAACTTTGAAGTAATTTTAATAGTCTTCATGGAATTCAACGACTGAAAAACATTAATCATTCTCTCGGTGATCGATTGTTCCGAGTATCGACAATGTCCAACCATCCACTTTCACATTTCATAAATCAATCATGCGATCTTTTATCTACATATTTCCAATTTGCATATATAAAATATATTATGCGAACACAATATGTAAAACATAAGAAATGATATGTGTTAATAGCTACATATGTTAATAGTACATACATTAGTTTTATTTCATCAAATAGAAAAATTACAAGTTAAATTACTGCTTAATAATTCATGTTTATTTAACATTTTCGATAAAAACAAAGCACCATGACATTGTCGAAACTATATCTTACTATACCATATCTTTGTAACCTCATGATATTTGCAATAAATCGAAAGAAAATTTTTTAAAAAATATAGATTGAATGACAGTAGTCGAGGGGTTAAAACGAGCAACATTCCGGTACGTTCGCGTTAACTGCGACGCATTCCTCGTCCGGTTGATTCAATGTGGTTAGATTAGATCGACAATCGCGAGCCTCGAAACGGATAAGAGGTCGATAATAAGCGAGGTATCGCGAATAATAGAAGGCGAGAAAGAGGGAGGAGGGAGAAAACGAGAGAAGGGCAGAAAGCATTGAAGCGGTGAACCACTTGACGGGTCGCGTCTTCTTTTGTAACCGGGTACCACCATTATTACATCTCTGATGATCTTGATAAGGTAATGGGTGTCCATCATCTTTCACAGGCATTTCCTCTTCGTCGACCAATGCCTGCTCGTTGGATCTTGCCTTCAATCTTTTTTCCCGTCAACCGTTCCTTCTCATTCGCTTCTTCGAACAATCGAAACGTGGAACGCGAAACGTGTCGTTTCTCGCAGAAACGCACTCGAGACCACCTCTCCTCGCTAAGTAATTTGCAGTTAACTCCAGTACGCTTGCAACACGATCCTAAACGATTGTTATTAACACTCGACGCCGAAATGTCAATGACTTTCCAATCTAATTTTTGGATATATAGAAACACTGTCCTTTGAATCGTATTCGTTTCAAAATTGGGAGATAAGGGTACAAAATTTCATTTTATTATTGCATATATTATTGCAAACTTTAATATTTTTTTACTTGGAAGTAGATTAATTATATTTTATAACATCAAGGTCCATATAGCCAAGAATTTCGAAATTTCCAAAAATGAATGAGGAAGCGCGTGGACATCTAACGCCTAGAGATCTAACTCGTGAAAATCTATCAAGTAGAGATTTAACGTCTACAAAATTTACAAATACAATAGGTGGCAATGACAAATACGATAGGTGGCAACCTAACACGTGAAGCTCTAGCGTAGAAGTCTAACAATCTGTCGCGCAGAGACCTAATACGTAATCGACCGCACAACGAACATAACGCGCTACAATCCGTGGCTATAAAACGCGTGGCGAATTCGCCGCGATCTAAGAGATTAGAAATCGTAACTAGAAATTTCGATTGTTTCACAACGAAATATGAAAGACAGTCTTCCGATTTGTGCCACCGACCATTCACCTTTTTTATCCAGCAACAGTTTACGTGGTTTAGGGCAATGAGCGATTCGGACGAAAGTCGACTGCAACATTACCAAACGCGCGAACTCGCGCGCTGGTACACGCTTGGTCATCGTAAAAAACTGGATTGCTACGCTGCCTCTTTTCCTCTCTTCATCCCTCGTTCCTGTCGTTTTCCCTCTCCAACACCTTCTCCTTCTTCGAGAACGCATTCCAACTTGGTTGCGTTCTCCAGAAGGTGTGTCGTTTATGATAACAACGCCATTTTTCTACTCCTCGAGTGAATCCTTCGAGCCGACAGTTTCAAGATTCTAGTTCGAAATGTAGATCGAATCAAGAGGAGTCTCTGCGATAGAGAAGGTTCGCGAATGTGGACAGCTTCCTCTCGGTATAAATTACCCGCTCGATTGACCGCGTGTTCTAAGCGGAAGGTCGCTCGAATCTGGCTCGAAAGGACGCTTACTGCGTTTACATGTTTTTTATGCTAGATACTTGAAAGCTACTGCACTGGTTACTCTATTTCATTTGATACTCTGGCACTTTAGTATTCAGAGATCATTTTATTCTTAGGTCAGTTTTGGAAGGTAGAAGGTAGAGTGTTTAGAAGGTATTTTCACATTTAGTCAGTTGTTGAATTTAATACTTGGGTTACGTCTAAATCAAACATAACAAGTATTCCAGTTGTGGTACTATATTAAAAGGTATTTTCACATTTAGACAGTTGTTGAATTTAATACTTGGGTTACGTCTAAATTAAACATAACAAGTATTCCAGTTGTGGTACTATATTAAAAGGTATTTTCACATTTAGACAGTTGTTGAATTTAATACTTGGGTTACGTCTAAATTAAACATAAGCATTCAAGTTGTGGTACTATATTAAAAGATATTTTCACATTTAGTCAGTTGTTGAATTTAATACTGGGGTTACGTCTAAATTAAACATAAGCATTCAAGTTGTGGTACTATATTAGAAGGTATTTTCACATTTAGTCAGTTGTTGAATTTAATACTTGGGTTACGTCTAAATTAAACATAACAAGCATTCCAGTTGTGGTACTATATTAAAAGGTATTTTCACATTTAGTCAGTTGTTGAATTTAATACTTGGGTTACGTCTAAGTTAAACTTAACAAGCATTCAAGTTGTGGTACTATATTAGAAGTATAATATTTAAAGAATAGTATACCATCCAAAGGTAGAAAGTCAAATTTCATCCAAGTCAGAAACATCTATGAGTCCATATCAAGCTACGACTAGGTCTTTGGTTATATTTACATCAAACTTGCAATGATTGTGAACTACGTTTGCGTTAGAGACCGCAAGTGACCAGATTTATTTATAGTTGATTTTAAACTAAAATTCCAGCTTGTAAAAATTTCGAGCTGGCAACTCCGCTGGAGGATAAATTTCGTCAGCGTTTTATTTCGCTGCGAGACGCAACACGGTGTCGCATGGACACCACGCGTCGATTGTCTCCGGTTTCTCGTCTACCCACTCGTTTGTGCCAGGCGTTCAACGCGATCCTCGTTCTCGTTGTCTATACGATACCGATATGCGCAGCAGAATCGATTTACACGACGATGAGCCTAACGACGGGTGTCGATGTTCGCAATTGAACGCCGGTGAATTCGAGGGTCGAATTTCTTTTCGATTGGGAACGACAATTTCGAACACACGGTATCTTGATGTCAACGAGTTGTCCTCTCTCTTTCCGCTTCCACATGCTCCGGAAGTTGCACCCATACTTTCCGCTCGCCATGCAACATTCTTTTCACCGTTGATGATACTAATTAATTGGCTGTTTCTCTATTTCTTAATAGTTTGATGGATTCGATGTGGAATTCGTGCTGAGGTCATTTAACTCTGCAGCCGTGTTGATGGAGTTTGTTTTAGGTATACGGAAATTATAGATTCAATCTCGACAGGGTCAAATTGAGGTCTGCTATCATGATACCTCAGGGTTAAGAATAGTATTACAGAAATCAACATTGTGTTCACCTTTCGCTGCATTGTGCATGTGTTACATAAAATGCACAGATAAATGAATTTCATTTCGTTATCGTTGTACTGAAAATATTTCTCTAATTACAAAACTTAATTTGCAAATTCGAAATGTTACACAATCTTTCCCAAAATAAATTGTCTTTTCAAAATGCGTCTAAAATCAAAGCAATAAATTCAACACCGAAATATCCAGAGACGTTTACGATAAGATAAAGAGAATAAAATAATACATGAGAATAAGCAGAAAAAAAAATATGAGAAACAGTGGAATTTCGTAATTCCCAGGTAATTAACGATGAGAGCAACGACCGTTCGACGTTTGCCTAAAAACAACGGTTCGTTCAATTAAATCGCAGCGCATTATTGACCCCTTCAGGTAATCTCGCGGCGAGCATCCGGTGGCGAACACGCAAGCACGGTACACGTGTTGCATGCGAACGATTAATTCGCGGTACACGAAGAAGAAGCGAGATGATTCGAGCGCGACGAAGAAAGACATGTGCGCGTCCGTGCGCGGAGAAGTCGCGCGAACACGCTGGCGGGCTGTTAACGAGCGCGAGGGGCGCGCATCCTGTCATTAGCTCCATAACGCTCGCCTTATTCAAAGCATTCGGTTCAATGTCACTCGTTCCCTCTCCTTCCTGCCGGTTCTTCTGCAACAGCCCCTTGTCCATCCTTCCCTCCCCTTTTCCCGCCTCTCCTTTGCTCGCTTTTCGTCTCGCTATATCCTAGCTCCATTCATACGTGTTCTTCCATTCAGCAGGGTAGATGCACCGTTTACACTTTAACCCTTTCACACAAATCTCTTGATGTCGACATTCTCTAAAGACTCTTCTCTGCTTATATTTTAGAATTCTTCATTTTTGACAAATGATCATTTTTATTTTTGGTAATTTACCTATTTGTACCGTTCTGTTTGTGAATGTTAGAAATAGTAACTTATATTTTACTGGTATGTTCGAAAGCCTTTAATGGAAGTCAATAGATGTCTTGTAAGTAGAATGTATTCCTAAGGATGCAGAATTTGATTTTCATTTCAATTTGATCCTCGAAAGTCCACACGATTAAGGGTTTCTATCATGTGTTCAATACTGATACTATAAGATGTTACACGAAAAATGTGGGTTTATTACAAATGAAAGAAATTGAAACAATTTATTGCAAATGAATTTTATTCGTATACCTGAAACACGTTTCAGAACTTTCAATTGTCAAAATATAAACTACCTCAACATTCACACTGTTCAAAATGATAAACTTTAAAAAAATACACAGACAAATAAGTAACGATATCTCACAATAATTAAATTATTTTGATACACTGTTAATGGAAGATATAATCAGTAACTAACTTAAAAGAAAGAATCGTGATAATGGTACAAGTGGTCAGAGTCGATGCGGTGGCCATAACCGGTACATCTACCCTAGCAGAGTTCGTGTACTCACGTCCGCTCTCCTAACTGGAAGATTATGAGCAACGACGTCCCCTTGTAGAACTTCCTCTATATCTCTCGCTGTATTACAATAGTGATTCTCAACTGTTCAAACAGAATTTTCAAAGAAAATCTGTAAAGTTAGACTACTACGTTTGCACATGCTGATTTTGTTGAAAAGTTACTTATTAGGAAATATTTGCGTGGGTGGACATAAAGAAATTGATCAAAATAAAAGCTAAGTTCAGTGTAAAAGAAAGAACAGAGACTTGAGAAATTACGAGACACTCTCAAAGATTATCTCTTCAACGTCAAATGATGCTAGAAAACATCAAACCTGGTTAATGTTGTCTTAAGACATCAAGCTTAACCCGTACCTCAAAATTAAAAATCAGACAAGTTTTTTAAATCAATCAAATCAAGACAAATGCACCAGAAATCTGGTCATCAGCAATCCACCTTAAGACTCATATTTACCTAATCATGAAATTTTAACTCCAGCTCTAATCACCCACCCCGCATTAAACCTCGAAAGACCAAATCAACCAGATTGTCCAATGACAAAACCAGTCTCTAAAATGGTGGTTCCTGTTTTGCAGATATAAAGATGACGAAGCTAATCGTATTAGGGATGGTATGCCTGTTGGGGCTGAACGCGGCGATCGCTATGCCCGTGGCCGAGAACCAGGAGCCGCTGCAGGTGGTACCGCTCGAGAAATCATCGACGGCCCCTAAATCCGTGGTATCGGAGGAAGCTGTCGTAGCGGCAGAGGCTCAGGAAGCGGCGGTTCCAGCAGTGCCAGCGGTTCCAGCCCAACCGGAACAAGTACGACCCGAGGGCGACAAACCCTCCGCGAGGAGCGAACCTGCAGCCGAGAATCTTCAGCTGTCCGAGAAACCCGAGGAGAAGAAGGAGGAGGGTCAACAAGCGAAACCCGAGGACAAGAAGGAAGAGAATCTAGAGAAGAAGGCTGAGCAACAACCGCAACCAGAAGCTCAGGCGCCTGCTCAGGAACAGAAGCCTGAACAAGCTCAGGAGGCCAAGAAGGAAGAGGAGAGCCTGAAACCGGCGGCTTCTGAAGCTCATGAGGAGGTTAGGGCTGCACCTCAGGAACAGAAAGTGGACGTCGCTGAAGTCCCAGCCGAACAAGCAGTAAGTATTAATGATCGAGTCTGATTAATGATCAGTTTGAAGAATTAGTTGAATGTTTCAAATGGTGTCGCTAAATGTCGAGGAAAAGTTAATTAGAAGAAGTATTCGATAGCGTGTTTGTAAAATAATGTTCCCTTTGCAGAAGGTAGCGGTCGTGGAAGGCAAGAGCGCCGAGCAAAGCAGCGAATTCGCGGAAAAGAGCTCCGAAGCTGCGAAAGAAGAACCGAAAGAGGAGAAGAAATCCGAGGAAGCTAAACCCAGCGTGAGAAAGGAAGACGAGCCCGCAGCCTCCGAGGAGTCGAAAGAGTCGCAGCCGTCCGAAGAGAAGAAGGCAGAAGAGAAACCCCAGGAAGAACAAGAGAAAGAGAAGAAGGCCGAAGAGAAACCCGACCGTGTAACGCGCGATGCTGAGGAATCCTCCCCGGAAGCCAAGAAGGAACAGCCCGCACAGTCGCAGTCCCCAGCGCCAGCCGAAGCCGAAAAGAGCCAAGCGGAACAATCGAAACCGGAAGAGAAACAAGCTGCTCCGAGCGACAAAGTCGAACCCGCCGTAGAACAACCCGCAGCTAGCTCCGAGGAGTCGTCCAAGAGCGAGGAGAAGGCTGAAACCGAGACTCAGAACCCGGAAGTAGAAGCCAAGAGCTCGGAAGGTTCTTCCGCTCAGGAATCGGCCGAGTCCCAGGCTAAGCCCGACGAGTCCAGCCAGGCGAAACGCGACACAGCAGCGGAAGCCCAGCCTCAGGCCAAATCCGAACAAGCCGAAGAGAAGAAGGAGGAGCCCAAATCGAAGGAGGCCGAGAAGGAGGCGAAGGAACGCTCCGAGGACTCGTCGGAAGACAAATCGGCCGAGAAGAAGGACAACAAGAGCAGCGAGGAGGACAAATCCTCCGAGGAGTCCAAGGAGTCCAAGCCAGCCGCCGACGAATCCAAGCCGGAGCTGCTGCCCAAACCGCAGGAGCTGACGGACAAGGAATAACGGTCGCAGCGACGAGCGGGAAGACGAAGAACGGTAGCCCCGAGAAGCAGCAACATCGACATTGCTCGCTAAGTCGAGACACCGCGTTCAACATCCGACCGACATCATATTGCAATCGCGCGAGTTCTTCCCCGGATTGAAGCGAACGGGGGAGAGCGTGTGCGTCAGGAGCAGCGTGAACGGGAACCGGGAGAAAGGGAGAGAGAGAACGAGACGGCGTGAAAGTGTACATCGGTGTGAATGGATGAAAGAGAGAGAGAGAGAGAAAGAAGAAAGAAAGAGAGAGAGAAAGAAAGATTGCGCGATGAGTTTTCTGGCAGGGTCCAACTTCCCCGGCGCGCTACGATTCCGTGAAAAATTGATCGACTCGGGGCAGGATGACCACGTGAAACCTGGCTGTGAGGGATAGACTTATGAAAGATGTCGAAGCAAGATCCTGAGGAAACGACGACAATCGACCGACCAGAACGAATCCTTGCAACTTGCTGCTCGATCAGGAACACGTGGCCACCCTTCGGGATCTGACACTTGGCGGACACGCCAGGGATCATCATCCTTGTTCGTCCCGGTGGACACCGCGATCTGTCCGCGGGGACGAAATTGGCCCCTAATTCTTTAGTATCCTTCGTCCCAAATTCCCAAGTTTTTTTTTTGTCTCCTTCCTTTTTATTTTTGTCTCGAAAGCACACATGAACCACAACCACAACCTCATCCCAATAAACTAGTGTGTAGCTCGACTCTGTCTTCTTTTTTTTTTAGAGATACGTGTCATTATTATTATTAATATTATTATTATTATTACGATTTAGTACCAGTACCGCTATTATTATTAATATTATTATTTGTATTATTGCTATCATCGTTATAATAATAATTATTATTATTACTGTGACTACTAGTGTTTACAATGTTCCCCAGCTAATATGCGGACCTTTAATCGATACTTGACCATGTTCAAATCTTCAAATATTCGAGTGGGCGTTTAAAAAATAATTCGTAACGGGTTTAACAGGTTCGCTCTCGGTTAAAGAGTGTTCATCATAAACCACCTCTTTCATAAAATAATATTCACGCGTCGTTTGTCTAACATGATGAGTTAATTAATAGTATAGATTTGATCGACAGAAATCGATAGACTTGATCGTCGACGGCTTTCACCAACATTCAACTATAATAAACACATTAATATGTAAATTTGAAAACTCTTTTCGCAACATATGTTCTATGTTGCGAATTCGGTATCAACGATAATTGAAGTGAATGTCTAAATAAATCATCTAAAATTTTTTGATGAATGCAAATTTAATAATTAAAATTCTGCAATAACTGTTCACAAAGTACAAGTTAAAGTTGATAATGAAATTCAAATAAAATTTAAAGCATCCAAAAAAAAATCATGACCCCCAGAAAATGATTGAGATGTTAATCACGATAATAAACAGAGTACCATCTGTACGTTCTGCGTGAATATACAAGACTCGTATTTTCTCCAATAACATCGGGCTAACCATGTCGAGAGAAAGAGAATGAAATTACGATGTGTCTTCGAGGAAAGATACTGGAAGGTTCTCTCGGTCCCATAGAGGGACAGCACTTGCACAAGAGTCTGCAGATTCGCGTGATTGGTCGTCACGCCTTGCGAACAATCTCGCGATAAGTACCACGACATTTCTCCGGTGATGGGCTAGCGCGAACAACGATTCATCAAAGGCCGAATGAAAAGTTAGCGTACTCTCGTACGATCTGTAAACAGTGAGGATACGCGAGGTGAGTGGACCCCGGTTCGCGAAAATGTCAAGGCGCGTGGGGTTTTGCAACAAACGTGATACGTTGCTTTCGTCGATTCGAGTCCCCGGTCGCATACTTTTGCGCAAGATCGGTCAACGAAAAGCGCCGAGATATCGCCGCTGAATAATCGCGTTTCATGCCGATCCGCGATTTATCCGATGTTGCAATTTTGACGAAAGTAATTAATGAACCGTGTCATTGTCTGTGAATTCGGACTTTTAAAATTACAATGGGTGATTCTGAATTAAATGGTAGATCCGTGATCGTATGATATGCAAACAATTTAAACTTCTTGATGGAGTGGCAAATTTTAGTTGACATTTTAATTGGTATTTCATACTGAAGTCTTAAGTTTGAGACCTTGTGATCATGGAATTTTGTAATATCGAAATATTGGGACTTAGGGAGTTTTGACAGTCATTACGTGGGTGGTAAAGTAACGTTCTCGAAAGTAGGTCTCGATCCATAGAAAGGGAAGCTGTTTGATCAATACTTGCTTAACGTGTATGTAACGAAATTATCGATACCCGGTTGATACTTAACAAAATTATCGATGCTCTGGTGTATCATTATCTATCATTACGAATCGGCTGCATCATTATTTAACCGTATAATCAAATTATTTAGCGGATAATTTGAAAGTCGTGGAACGCTGGAAATGAGTTTAAATTGACTGGTAAATCAATTGTCGAGTTTAATGATTTCATACTTTATATGATGAATGGCAATGTTAGAGATAAGGGCTTGAAGATAAGGGCCGAAAACAAAATAATTTAAAAGAAAGCGGCAGTCAACTGCCTCCGTGGCGCAATCGGCTAGCGCGTTCGGCTGTTAACCGAAAGGTTGGTGGTTCGAGCCCACCCGGGGGCGGTGAATTTTTTTATTACAGTAAAATATAACGAAACTTATGATATCACAAACAAAACTATTTTATAAAAATAAATAAAATAACATGTACTCGATAAAATGCGACGAGTGAATTAATAATACTAATAACCAAAAAGTGGTTGTACACATAAGTAGAAGTCTGTTAAATTTTCTTTGTACCCTTAGGAAGAGAATTAGATGAACTCAATTCGTTCCAACATAGAAAATTGACAAAATAAATTTTCTACTTTGTTATGAAATAATTTATCAAACTTATTTTGTATCGTAGGTGCAAATAAAAATTTAAAAGAAGGGTTGTTTGAAAAAAAAAATTGGTTTTGACCCCGACGTGATTTGAACACGCAACCTTCTGATCTGGAGTCAGACGCGCTACCGTTGCGCCACGGAGTCAGCTGGTTGGGTTTCGCTTTAACTATGTTATAACGATAGAACGTAAATATCTTTGAATACAACACTAATGTATAACAACTATTGACACGACAATAATTATTTCTAACGTATTAAATTAATATTTAAATCTATATAATTCACAAAATATTTTATGTTAAGATGTTAACAATTCTTTTTATTGAGTAAGCAACTGCAGTCATCTTGCTTAAGAATTACATATGTTAATATAAAAAGTGTATGCGTTTCACATACCTGATTTGTAAGCATAAAACAAGTTAGAACCCCAAGTGACCACCAATCCACTTCCTGCCCATAATACTGTCGGTTAAATATTTCTGGTGCTGTAATAAAATGTGTATATATGTTATAAGATATAAATACATTTTCAATCGTATTTTAATATTTACCCATATATTCTGGTGTTCCACAAAGAGTATTTGTTCTTTCTGTATGATTTAACCATTTTGCAAGGCCAAAATCAATAATTACAGCATGGCCCTCATCATCTAGCAGAACATTTGTTGCTTTTATATCTCTGTGCACTATGCCACCATTGTGTAAAAAGTCTGTAACAAAATAAAGATCAGTAACTTTTACTCTGCATTCAACTGTTTGCTCAAAAGGTGCTGTACTTACCAATGGCTAGAGCAATTTCTGCTACATATATTCTAACTACATTTTCAGGCAGAGAGCCACACTGCACAATTAATGAAAACAACTCTCCTCCACTAACATAATCAGTCACTAAAAATTAAAAACGTTATAATATACAATTAATAATATTTAATAATAATATAGTATTAATAAACCTACATATATATAATGTCTTTCTTCCTTGCCATCTATGGGAACAGTCCAATATAAATGGATGGTGACCAACAAGTTTTTGTATAGACACCTAAAAATATGAACAGACTCAAATTATATTATTCTACAAGCTAAGTATCTATTTATGTTACATACTTCCTGTTTAGCTTGCATTACACCATTTTCTGCAACAACTTTGGCTTTGCTTATTACTTTCAATGCATAATATTCTCCTGTATCATTCTTTTGAATTTGGTAGACTTTTCCATAAGCTCCTTTTGCTATTACGCTTATAAATGTATAAGCAACTTGTAAATTGACTTGTCTTATAGGAAATTCTGGAAGGAACATAGCTTGAGACTTCGAGACTGGCCATAATGTTTTTGATGTACCCAGTGGATCATACAATGTGCCTTCGCTCCAACTGTAAAACATGTGCTTATAATACAAATCCAACAATCATATAAGATTAATTTAAACAATGAAATTACCTTCTGCAAGAGGCACGAGACCATGATTTAGACTCCTTATTCGAAGGATGTGCAGACCCAATGCAACTTCCACCAATTATGTCACTAAGACTATACTGTAAAATGAAAATTAAAACAATATTTGTAAACTAGTATTACTCAAGATACAACAGATTCTTATTTATTTATCTGAACAATACTAATATTATTGAAATCAAAGAGGTTATATCAATTTTGAATAAAATATACCTGACTAGTATACTTTTGATTGCTATGGTAAATGTTTTTAGTAGTGGTATTGCCCATTCGAAAAGAGAAATTTTAATATATATACATATATATTATATTAACGTTATTTTGATGCTTTTTAGTTTTATATAACTCCGCGCTTTCAAAACAATACTTTTAGCGTCATCTAGCGCTGATCTACGAAACAATTATAACACAAAACTTTTTTTTATAAAATCAATTATTTTTATGCTTTTTTAATGTAAAATATTTTAAACTATAAATGCACTTTAATTAATGACGAAGCATTTCGTTTACAATGTTAAAATCAATAATTTTAACGATAATTCAAAACTGAAACAGTACAGCCATCCAGCGGTTCATTGCTGAAACAGTTCTTCTCTTCCAACACTTTTTAACCAGCATAAGAAAATAAATTATACTAATATAAGTATTTAATTAATCACATAATTTTAATAGCAGTATTCATGTTAGCTCGTAAAGTGAAATCTGAATGCACTGACAGAATATTAAGCTGTGGTTGTGGAGGTCGTTTTAAAAGAAAGCGAACAGCTAGTTTAGTCTATCAGAAAGGCTCATTGGTAGATACTTGTATTAAATAATTTTGAAAGTACCGCCACGGATCTTAAAGCGCATAGCAATTACAAATTAAATAATAACGTTCATTATTGCTGACATGATACATTACAAACTTTGTTAAATCTCAAGGATTGACAAGGAAACGAAATCTGAATTAATCCAGTCACGTTTAATAGCCAAGGATTACTGATGTTCAGGACCAACATTACTGATAAACGTCTTTTATATTCTAAGATAATTGAACATACGTTCATTACATAAGGATGTGCATTACTTTCAAAAAATCATTTGTTAGTGATGGTAAGAATAAAGAACCTACATTAATTTTAAATAAACAGTTGTCTGGTAAAAATATGTAAAGAAGCTTTTATTTTTAAATATGATAGTCATCATAATTTTTTTTGGAAGGAAATTTCTTCTGCTACATTGCTGACGCGATAATTTTTAACACCTTATCAACCGAAAATGTAGTAACAGATTCGCTAATCAAACTCAATTTATAAAATCGCTAATAATTCATCAATAACATAAAATAATAAAATGTAAGCATGCTACATTGATACGTTTTATCTAGAAACGGTAGATAAGGTGTTAACCGTTAGCTACACTTTTCTTAATTTTACGATATACATTTAATCATAAAAACACCGATACTCTAAAAGATGAAGGAGCGAATAAATTTAAATAGTAAATATGTGAGTGTAATATACACTGTATGTATTAATAAGCTTTGGAAGAAAATCAGAAACATGACATACACGTGTACACATGTACACATACAAACTGTTACAAACTGTTAAGTCAACAAGAACAAGTAATAAATAATCTACGGTACAATTCGTCATTGTTGAATAGCTCCTCAACATTTGAAAAATGTTCTGTGTATCAAACATTCCTGTTATCAGTCTTTCGTCTTACATAAAAAGGTACTGTACAAAATCGTTACATACGCGAGAACACACTCCCACATTTTCTGCACTTATGTATCTATATATAATAACACCTGATAACTGCGAACATAATTATCATTCAAAGCAGCTGTTACACGAGACATTTCTAACGATAGACGGAATGGTTCGCCACACAAACTCTTAGGAATGATCCTAGCTGTCGGATATAAAACTTGTATGTCCTGTACACGTGTCCTTTCGTGGAACCTCTCGGTAACTTAGCAATTCCAGCGATAAGTTGCATAAAACATTTAGAGATTTTACACGATTAAAATAACGAAATACTGCTACTACTTTGATCACGGTTGGCAGAATGTTTAGAAACACTCGAGCCTTTTGCATCTTCCAAACTTTCTGAACTAAAAATTCATTTGCTGAAGACTATTTGAACAAAAGTATGTGATATGCTGAGTGCCAATCCTGTTCAAAATGACTCATCTCGATGCATGGGTATTGAGGCAAAGAAAAGAAATCGATCGATTAAGTTTCAGGGCCAGAATCCTCCACCTGTCGTATAACCTCACCTACTCATTCAAGCATGACCTATTTGGTCAGATTCCTTCTGACCAAGTGTCCAACATGGCTGGCGACACCTCGACGTAGCGAGTCTGTCTGTAAGATCAAATGCGAGAACCATGATATGTAAGGAGCATGCACAATCAATATGATTGTTTCATGCACCTCCTGCTGAAGAAGAGCGATTCATGTTTTCAGTAGCGGAAGAAAAGAAGATAAGAGTCTATCAGGGAGTGTGGAGGTTAGAAACTCGTGTGGAAGTAGCTGGCAAGCCATCTGATGGCAAACGGAGGAAACGTCTTTACAGACGCAACCTTGTGAATGATCCAAGAATGTGATACCCTGAGTACTTCGAAGGATGCAAGAAATGAAAAGACGGGCCGATAGTTTCACATAGCCAGATAGTTCAATGATACTTGGAAAATCAGGGATCCACATTTATTTGTTCTCCCTTTATTTGTTCACTATATGCAAAAACGCTACAGCTTATACATTGCATATACAGGTATGCGTTTAATAATAAAATCAAAAACAACAGAGCTCTCCGTTCCAGTGTCCAGAAATATGCAATCTCTTCAACCTTTTCCGCACCATCACCAATCAGATTGGACCGACCTGTTGCTGGCACAACATACAACTTTGTTAATCCTCGAAAAAAATGCACGTCTCCAATATTTTTCTCGTATACTAAATGCGACCAATAATAGATCGTAATCGAAACAATACGATACGCCATTGCTTAATAACAAAAACAAAAAATAAATGAAGGTAATGAACCATACTCGCGGTAGCATCGCATCTTTTCCGCATTATTTTAAATCCAGCACTCTGATCAACGCGTTTTGAACCGATGATCGGTATTGTACTTTGGTGAGGCAGCACTTTAGGTCTGTTACTAGATCAGCCTAAGGTCCATTTTCTTCAGATCATATTTTCATCATGGTGAATTGGTCCAAAAAGGAAATATGATATTTGGACGATCGGTTCAAGCCGCGTTAATAGGTACTGTAATCAATATTCAATGTCCTCCAAACATGTTAGTATCAGCCAGAGGAATATCATCGACCACGCGACGAACAAAGTTCTCCTTGAAAAATGTAGTAACTCTCATAGAAATATCAAACAAATATATAGACTCTTTCTTATATACCTCAATTACTCTACAGCAATAGCGTGTTATTTACAAGTACAGTAGTGGACCGGGTAATTGTCGCCTGTACCGAACAGGAGACAGACTTAGCTCTTGGTCATCGGCTACAGAGTAGTACGACCTGTAGAAGTGTATTAAAACGTCGTCAATAAAACGAAATAGGATAGGCGGGATACGCCTCGAAGTCTGTGCGAACATCATAGTTCAGAGAAACTCAAAGTCGACAGAATAGAAAAGAAAAGAGTATGAGACAGCATTTATCCGATTTGGAGGATCTTGCTGCGCTGATAGGACCACTAGACTCGTTTCGTTGAAATTTCCTCCCCAGAAGAATTTCTTTGCTGAATCGTTCATCGATAGTACAAAAAATACACGGACCTAGCGATCCGCGCTATCGTGGAACTTGAAAAAGTGAATCTTCATGGCTTTCTTGTTGGGATATTTGATCTTGCAATGAGGACAAGTTGCGTCCGTTGCACCTTCTACCACGTAGGTGCTCAGGTCTGTCTCCCTGTGGAAGTTTTTGTTCTCTTCAGCGTGGTAGATAGTCTTGTGCACGGTCAGCATGTGACTGGACATAGCTTGCTTGGTAAACACGTGCCGATCGCACAGATTGCAACTGTAGATCATAGAGGTGTGCGATAGCTCGTGATTCTTCAGTGCTACCGTCGTGTGGAACATCAGCTTGCAACCCTCGAAAGAGCAGATGTACTTGAGCGTGTTGTTCTTATGTTTCATGCTGAAGTGCTGCCGCAAATTCGACACACCAGGGAACTCTTTGAAACAAATGTTGCAAGACATCCTGCCCTCCGGACCGGCCAACGGAATTAACTCCATGGTCGGGCTCTTGGCGACGTTCTTCACCGTGCGGGCCTTGGTATGAGCGTGCTGTTTGTGCTTGTAGAGTACGCTCATGTTGGGGAAGAATTTTTTGCAAACATGACACATTACAGCCTTCTTGCCGCCGGCGCGCATTGTGTTCAGGACAGTCGTTGACTTTTGCGTCACGTCTTCCGCTTCCAATTTCACTTTCTTCGGTTTTGGTTCCACCGGCGACATTTTTGCCGTGTTGTTGAACAACGTTGGCGCTCGTTCGCTGAACATGTCCATGTGCAAATTCATCTTGTGACGCTGTAGCGACTGATTACTGCTGAATGACTTGTGACAGGCGTGACACGTGTACTGACTGGACACGGTAGGCTTTCTGGACATGGACTGGAACTTGGAAGCGGCTGCCACCGTGGCTTTATGCAGCTTCTTGTGTCTCCACAATACCTTCTTGGAACTGTAGTTTTTGCCGCAGATGTCGCAGGGGAAGGCAGACTTGTTGACCTCGGTCAAAATGGGGTGAATTTTGTGCCACTGCATGTGCATGTTGAACGCTTCCTGGCTAGGTAAGATATGTGTGCAAAGGTCACACTGCAGTTTGACGTCGGTGAAATTCTTCTCGGACTTGTTGCGGGCACAATGAACATCCCACAAGTGTTTCCGTAGCTCCACCACGTCGTTGAATTTATCGTTACAAACTTGGCATTGGAAATTACCGCTACCCTTCGACGGTGCCGGACTGGGAAAGGACTTTCTCGCCCTAGCCGGCCGACTCGTGTTCGCTGTGGGCGATTGATCTTGAGTTTTGGACGACGGGTGTTTGAACTGTTTCACCCGTTTCTGATCCCCTCCTTCCTGTGCGATATCGGCAATCAACCGATAGTTAGTTCGGTTGTGCCAGCCCCTGTGTATCTTCAGAGACGCTTCTTCGTAGAATGTCTTGCCGCAGATATCACAAGCCCAATCACCGGACGAGTTACGTCCATTGTTATGCGCATTCCGACAGTGAAGATTCATGTTTGTTTTGAAAACAAAGGTCTTTGGACATTGAGGACACTGGTATAACGTCCTTGAGGATTTGTGCTGCAACGTCACATGACGATGGCACGATTCGGTACTTCTGAACACCCGAGTACATTCGGGACAATGTACGTACGGTTTGCCTGTTTTGTGCACGTTTCTTACATGTCGTCTGAGATTTGCGTAGTTCGAGAATTGTTTACTGCACATGGTGCATTTACTATTTTTGGTCGCCCCAGGATCCGAAACGGCGGTCATATTTAATGGCTTTGTGTCTTCCACCTCGTTCTTAGTCGTTCCGTATTCCACACACGAGATGTTTGCGTCCCTCTCGCCTGGATCTTCTATACCGTGATCCTTCATGTGGATCTCCAAAGCACCAGCACTGCTGAACATGCTGCGACAAATAACGCACGAGTAAATCTTCACTTTCAGGTGAAGATTCCTGTGCTCTGTTAGTTCGGTTCTGGTAGCAAATTCCAAGTTGCAAAGAGCACAACTGTACTTATTGCTATTGGTTATTTTGTTCGCGTTTATTTCAGCCTCAAAAGTGTCCCAGTCTTTGATAGGCGTTGATATGTTTGGCATGGTCGTCATTGATTCGTGATTGTTTTCAACCGACGGCTTTTTATTACGAGTACCACGATGCGATTCGTGATGTGTCAGGTAGTCACTTGGAGATCTAAATTTGGCGTTGCAAACGGAACAAACAAAATCTTTCTTTTTATGGTCCATAACAATGTGACTGTGAAACTTTTTAAACACAAGAAACGTCAGTCCACAGTGGACACATCTATAGGATGTCCTGCTCTCTGGTGGTAAATGTAAACACAAGTTTCTGTGCCTCAACATGTTAGGTCTGAACTTATAGATCATTCCGCATAAGTCACATGGGTGATTGTACAGAGAATCGCCATTATTGTAAGGCTGAGGAATCTGCAGACCTCCTTCGTGCACTTTATTCGTTTGTTTTGGTTTAGGCGGTGGCAAAGGCGCCATTGGTTTCAATTTAGGAGGAGATCGTGAAGGTGATATCAACTCCTCATACTGCTTGTCGGAGTGCTGCGACAGATGACTAAGTAATTCCCTTCTGTTTCGCATGGCGCGCAAACACATATTACACGTGAAGTACTTTTCCTCGCCCTGTTTTGGTATAACCAACGCAATTTTCATTGCACATTCAAACGACACTTCGCAGTGAAGCTTGAACATCGATCGATCTGGAAACTCTGTCATACATGCGATGCACGTGTACGGTCTTAAATCGGGCATGTGTTGACGAATGTGATTAAGCGTGTTCCTGCGATCGCTGAAATGTTGCTGACACGTGTAACACGAATACGTTTTTAATTGACTGATAATGTTCTGTTGTACTTGAGTCAAGGGAGCATCCTTCTCCATACTCATCAATTCATCTTCCAAATCTTCGACCAATTCTTCGCCATCCTGTAATTCTGTCAGCTCGGTAGTACCATTCTGTTTGGCGGTATGAAATCTTTCCATGTGCTTCGCGTAAGACTGTTTAGAATGCAAAATAATTTGACAATGTACACATTTCTGTTTAAAAACTTTTGTTCCTCTAAAGTGGGTGTGCGGACCCCGTCTAGTTCTTTTCTTGTTTACTGTTGCAGATGCATTAAACTTTTGTGTAGAATCAGCTTCCATAACCGTATCTTCCTTATTTGGAAGCTGATTCTGTAGTTCACCACCTGTAACAGATTCTATCTCTATAGTACAATCTGTATCATAGTCCTCTTGTGGCTCTAACTTTATAGAAATATCTATTTCCTTTGAGAGTGTTGGTTGATCTCCTTCTATATCTATTTCATTATCAGTCAACAATGGTTGATCTCTGTCTACATCTATCTCACTATCAGTTAGTGATGACTGATCTCTCTCTACATCTGTTATATTATTAGTGAGCACTGGTTGATCTCTCTCTGTATATATTTCATTGTCAGTTAAGACTGATTGATCTTTCTCTGAATACGTTTCATTATCAGTTAATGCTGATCGATCTCTATCTATTTCTATTTCATTATCAGTTAGTTCCTGAACATGAACATTATTTACCAAATTGTTTGGGGTGTCTTCAATATTAGTTGGCTCCTGTGGACAAAATGCAGTATGCTTGCAACACATCTATACCTTTAATGAGATAATTTCAAACATAGCATACTTACCAAATCTGACTCATTTGTGGATTCAGAGATCACTTCAATGTTATCTTCATAAAATTCCAGATCTATAGGTTCACTCTTAATACTTACAACCTATAAAAATAAGAATAATGTATTTCCTACAATTGTCTAAATTATCTTAAATACAAACTAATAGAATTATGGATAGTTACCAGTGGACCTGTTTGTACATGTTTTTCCAACCATGAACGTAGTTTATCCTGGGAGCGAAGACAAGCTTCTTTATAATTATGCCATTGGTTCACATTTCTAACGCATTCTGCACATATTTGTGTTGACAACCTGTCCGTGGCTAAAATCTAGAAGTACATACGTAGCCATAAATGTACACATACTTTAAACTTTTGATGTAAATCAAACTTCTGAACAACACAGTTAGTGCAAATGCATTCAAAGTCATGAGAATATAAAATTCATTCTAATTCTAGCTCGCTCCCTATGAAATCCATTACAAACAACAATAAAGAAATAAGCAAAATGCTTATAACCACTTCAGCTAACTTAGCCCAGACACAACCCAATGTAGAGCTAACCTCAAAACAATAGAACTGCACACAAAGAAATTAGTTTAATGAGCAGAGAAGTGTAATGAAGGTAGGAAATGTTCAGAAGCTCGCTGATGTTAAATAACACAACGATACACATACCTCAATTGACAAGCAGGCTTGTATTTTATTGGCTAATGATACCGGGGATTCTTGTTCCCCAAATACCGACAATTTTGGTTCGTCGGTAGAAAGGCAAAGCCTACACACACTTTCCATATTTTGTAATTCGTCCACTTCGTCCATGATGGACGTAAACGTTTCCGACCTTCCCCGCAGGATACCACGATGTTCTGGCTGCCAACGAGACGCGTTTTTCAAAAGCAGGTTAGGGACGCAGCGTTTTGTTTGTACGTCGACATTTGAAACTGGAACTGTACGGTCCGATTCCACACACTCCACTCGTCCAAGGGAGAAGAGGCGCGCAGGTTGGAATGTGACGCGCTCCGCATTTTTGTGTGATATTCTTTTATTAAAAGAGTGCTATCGTGTTCTATTAGTATCAAAAGTGTGGAATTAAACCTCAGTTGCAAATACGAGAAACCTTATGCAGAGACAAGGACCAGGAGATGCTGTGTTCTTCGAAAATATCTGCAGCCCCAAAGTGGCGGTTAAACAAGGAATGGGAGTAATGGTGGTAAGTTAATAAACACTATTTTACTTGGTCGAGTGGTTGTTTATTTTCTATGTATATCTCTCGCTATACACTTGACATATATGTAATTATTTTATCGTTTGTACATATTTGATAAGATAAATTGCACATATACAACTGGTAACCTGCACGGTTACATTTCGGATCATTTCCTTTATTGTAATTATAACAAATTGTCGCCGATTACAATTTTGGAATCGTCGTATAACAAAATTAAGCGATCGATGTTTTTCGGTTTTGAGAATTTGCTACAAAATTGTCATAGTAACGTTATAAAAATAATACAATATGCAAAATTGGTGATCTTAAAACGCGAATTAAATTAGTCGAAAATATATTGCGTAGGGTCGCTGTCTAACGGTAGATGATCACGTGATCGATTCAAATCGCGAGTACGCCATTACGTCCATACAAATTTGTTCGAAGCAAAATGAAATATAGCGCAAATTTATAAAAGCAATTACGAAATTTTTTAATAAATTTTTATTACGATTATAATTTATACGATCCTATATACGTTTAATCGTGATTCAAATGCGGTTTAATGGTTTGCACCTAAGCTATCAGAGAAAGATTTTCAACCAAGATTTTCAAAAATTATTGAGCGTTCTCCTGAAATGTGTATGTGTGTACGTATACATGGCAGCTATGGAATATTGTTGGAAAGCTCTTCTACATGACGGTTATTCTAAAACCATCCTTCTACTTGGTACACCATGAGCTTTCGTGTGACATCATTGTTTCTAACACTGTAACGATTGTGTATACAGTGCACAAGTTAGAACCATCGAGACATTTCCTAAACACTATATCATGTCATCAGGGCTCGTCACCCTGCATTATGCTATTCACATTAATGTACAGTACAGAATTTAACCATCGATAAATATTTCTATATTTCTATACACGTATCATCAACAACAATTTCGTGTCGGTTTTCAAAAATATTCCCTTCCCGCGGGTCAATTTGTGCTTCGATGAGGGACATTGTACGTTTCCGGTGGAACAAACATTTCTAATTAAAATTTCAAATTCATTTTGTTTTTTTATCTAATAATTTATCGTTCCAATAAAAATTTCTGCAAAAAGATCGCGTTCGTTGGGAAAGATTGAATTATTGGTCAGCGTTTCCGGGACAATTACAAGCTTTCGAACGCTCATGATTTGGCGCCATCGTCACGGCCAACGAGTTCCGGTCCGTGTTCCACCATTCTCCCGATCTATCGTAGAGAAGCGTGCGCACTGAATTATTGCGCAATTCAGGTCGTCAGGCAATTGGAATTGAAGCAAGAATTTCGTTGAGATTGTTGACGAACGTAGTCCTGCACGTTGAATTTCGTGTCATCTGGGTCGCTGCTCTTTCTTGCCTTCAGTTCCCTGAAATTATACGACAAAACTCTTATTCTCTTTCCGTCTCAAAATATTCAATGATCTAGTCACAAGATTCAGACTATCATTATGCTATCAAAGTTAATCTAATTAAACAATTCTTTATGACTCTCTCGTAGCAATGACGCACTGAAAAGTTGATAAATGTTGGTCAAAGATTGTCTTACCTGGCAACAGCTAAGAAGGCCAATTCAACGTTCAGGCCGGTTTTAGCAGAAGTTTCCATAAAGGGGACTTTGTACTCTTGCGCCAATCGCTCACCGTCTTCCCTCTTCACGACTCGTTCTGTTCCGCAGTCGGATTTGTTACCTAAAAACGTTCATTTCAATTTGTTATGTTCTGGTCAAGTGAACACTTCTTAGATGAACATCTTTTTCTGAGACATAGTAACCTAGTATTAAGTTGCTAGTCGTCATGTCTGAAAGTCTGTTGTTGACTTGTGATTCATTTCGAGCAGTGTTGCTCAACTTCTTCCAAATCTTTTGTCATATCTCTAGCGTTTTATCTGGAGCTTATAGATTTGTTATATTGCCACAGTGATGTATGGACAATTTTTATGGCTGGAAAGTTATTGGGTTGGACTAAATTTTTATTTCTTTCATGGCAAAGGAGTATGACTGTGCATTTGTGATACAACGAGTAGTAAATTTAATATATAGCGATTCTAATATGTGGCAATATGATGTGTTAGGTATTGAATAAACGGCGATATAATGCATGGGAAATCTAATGTATGGCAATATAACGCGTAGCGGTACGCCGAGTTAGAAATCTAGCAAATGGCGATATAATGCATGGGAAATCTAATATATGGCAATATAACGTGTAGCGGTACGTCGAGTTAGAAATCTAGCAAATGGCGATATAGTGCATGGGAAATCTAATATATGGCAATATAACGTGTAGCGGTACGTCGAGTTAGAAATCTAGCAAATGGCGATATAAAGTATGGGAAATCTAATATATGGCAATATAACGTGTAGCGGTACGGCGAGTTAGAAATCCAACAAATGGCGATATAATGCATGGGAAATTTAAGATGTGAGAATATAATGCGCGGCAATATAACGCATTAAGAATCTAACAAATGGCGATATAACGCGAGGAAAACCTAATATGTGACGATATAACGCGAGGAAAATCTAATATGTGACGGTACATAATAGAATTTAATGCGCAGTAAATCTAACACGTTGCGAATTAACACGTGGCGATATATCGCGAGGCAAATTTAACGCATGGAAAATCTGACATGGCGATACAACTCGTGGCAATATAATGCATGACAAACTTAACGAACGTCGAATTTAATGCATAACAAATCTAACGTGTTAGCGTATGAAACACGGTGATTTAACGAGTGGTGATATATCGTATGGCTAACACACAGCGATTTAACGATGCGATCTATTCCTTAGAATCTAATCTGTAATACTCGTCAATTTGATGCATAACGTGAAAATTGCAATAAATAACGTGAAATATAACTAACATGAAAATGGCAATATAACGAGAGTCTACAGTATCTAATTTTATCAAATGAAAACATTGAGAGTCTTTACCCGATTGTTGGTTAACGAGTTAAAACACTTACAATTAGCTCTTCCTAGAACGTTCTCCTCGACTTTCTACGAAAGCAAGAAACCTAATCGAAACTGCAAGAACCAGTTGCCGTTGTGTACATCGATCACAAGCAACTTTCTCAGAAGTGACAAAGAAAACCTCTCGCAGGTTTTCCATCGATTTCTTCGAGAATCGTTAGGGTTATCCATGGATGCAAAACTCAGATCATAATATGTACTCACCTAACAGCATGATGACCACGTCCTCCTTCGCGTGTTCTCGTATTTCGCTCAGCCAAGCTCTGATGTTGTCGTAGCTCGTCTTGTTCGTCACGTCGTAAAGCAATAAAAGAGCTGCAAGCAATAATGATCGTTTTGAAGCGTTGTGCAATCGTCCGTGATCCTGGTAATTGGTAGACGCGGAAACAAAAGAACTTACGTCGCGTTTGTTACGCGTCCGTAGAATGTCGTTTGTTCGTGTTTTTACGTTCAAGCGGAGAGATTACTCGCGTGCCTATCCCGTCGTTAATTGAGGAATTTAAATGGTAAGCGATGCTAGTTAGAACCGAAGACTTTTAGAAGACGAAAGGAACGTATGTTTATTCATTCAGATTATCGAAATGATAGAACGTCCTTGAGATTATTTCGAACTTTATGTTTGTGGATGACAAATGTCAGGGCAGAAGAAATGTGATATTAAATTGGAATGTCGTCGGTGATCTCAGGGTTGATATAAATGAAAAGCGCGGATGTCGTCACTCATTAGCCACCATTACTGCTCTTCACTGATCTTTAAATAATTACCTTGAGCATCCCTGTAATAGGCGTGTGTCACGCTACGAAATCTTTCTTGACCAGCAGTGTCCCATATTTGGAGCTTGATCGATGTGTCGTCGACCACGACCACTTTATTCTGAAAGACAAGATATCATATTTTTATTAATTTTACTAATTAATTTGACGATATTTGTTCAATGTCCACTTAAAGTCTAAACACCGTAAGAAGATCGCAGAGGAAATAATCTTTAATCTTCTATAAGAAATTTTGCAAGAGTTAAATTCTTCTTATCAGAGTTATAATTTGTCCCAACTGTATGAAACACTAATTTAGTAAGTGTTTTAGCAAGCTCTGTTAAATGAATGCATGTTAATATTTATATGTCTATTATTGAAATGCAGAATTCAACACTTATAATATTTCTTAACAAAGATATGTTTCCTTTGAACCTTCCACATGCGAGCAATGCATTCTATGATGATGTATGACATTAGCCATATAAAATGGGGATACAGTGTCTCACCCTAAAATCAATGCCAACGGTAGTTATATAGTTGCCAGACAGGAATCGTCCATCTCTGAATCGCGTTAGAAGACACGTCTTCCCGACGCCACTGTCTCCAAGTAGCATCACCTGAGACGCGTGAAAATCCTCTGTGAAAATAGCTAGGAAAACGCGGAATGACATTGGACGCTTTCGCGTTGATAAATTGAACTCGCCCGAGGCATCGAACGTACTCGCGTTCAAACTTCATCTAATTTACAAGCAATGAAGAAAACAAAGTTAAAACTAGCTGTTAATACCAGTAGCTTTTAATAGTTTCTTCAATAAGAACCAGTTGATTCCAGATCGAAATGTATCACGCAACGAGTCCGTGTCCAAACGTATTGACATAATTATCATAAACTCGATAGCTGAGAAGTAAACGTGTAATTAAACGAGGTTTTAACGATATCGTAATTTCAACTGCTTGATGTAAGATTCTGACTAACGTCAGGTGAACTGTATTTGCATTGGCGTAACTAAGTGGGGATTAGAGTGGTCTTCGGCATTTGTATCGTATGTGAATTGGTCTTTATTTGGATAGCAATTTTGGAAATGGGTATGGAATATATTTGGTGGGGGATAAAATTTAATATTCGTATAGAAATTATGGGTGAAATTGCAATTACTGCTGTGTTGGTACACGCGGAGTTACCGGGTGCAGAATTACCACGCGTGGAGTTATCTGTGCAGAGAATTACCACGCGTTGAATTACCTACGCGCCAAACTACCACGCGTGGAATTATCTACGCATCGAATTATCACGCGTGGAATTATCTACGCATCGAATTACCACGCGTGGAATTATCTACGCATCGAATTACCACGCGTCGAATTATCTACGCATCGAATTACCACGCGTGGAATTATCTACGCATCGAATTACCACGCGTGGAATTACCGCGCGCAGAATTACCACGCGTGGAATTATCACGCGTAGAATTACCACGCGCCGAATTACTACGCATCGAATTACCACGCGTGGAATTATCTACGCATCGAATTACCACGCGTGGAATTATCTACGCATCGAATTACCACGCGTGGAATTACCGCGCGCAGAATTACCACGCGTGGAATTATCACGCGTAGAATTACCACGCGCCGAATTACTACGCATCGAATTACCACGCGTGGAATTATCTACGCATCGAATTACCACGCGTGGAATTATCTACGCATCGAATTACCACGCGTGGAATTACCGCGCGCAGAATTACCACGCGTGGAATTATCTACGCATCGAATTACCACGCGTGGAATTATCTACGCATCGAATTACCACGCGTGGAATTATCTACGCATCGAATTACCACGCGTGGAATTATCTACGCATCGAATTACCACGCGTGGAATTGTCTACGCATCGAATTACCACGCGTGGAATTACCGCGCGCAGAATTACCACGCGTGGAATTATCACGCGTAGAATTACCACGCGCCGAATTACTACGCATCGAATTACCACGCGTGGAATTATCACGCATCGAATTACCTATGCGTCGAATTACCTACGCGCCAAACTACCACGCGTGGAATTATCTACTCATCGAATTACCACGCACCGAATTACCACGCGCCGAATTACCACGTGTTGAATTACTATATGTAGTACTACCATACGTTGTATCGCTACGCGTTGAGTCGCCATGTGTGGAATTACTACACGCATCGTCACCGTAGCATTCTCTAATCACTTAATATACCGCTAAATTTAGTTACGCCAATGCATATTTCCTCATTTCAACATCTGGTAAAACGCCCGTTTGATATCGACTACAAATAATCACTTTCCGTTCGAAATTACCTGATTGAAATATTCACGACTGAAACATTTCGAAGGTAAAACAGCAACGAGAAGTGCGAGATCAGCGATTTCCGTTAGATATAAAACGTTAGATATCCATAGACTGAGATTGCGGTAAAATTAATGTTATGTCTTAGACTTCCTTTTGACAAGAAATTAGTTGATTAATGTAATCATTTAAGTTGGCAACACCAGATAAAACCTGATTCTTCAATTAAGAATGTTCGTTCGGTTATAACTGTGTGCTAAAGTAAAGTAATTATGTTTTTGTTTTATGACATCACAAGCTTAATGCAATGAAAGATTCATATATCGGTTCTGAGAATATATGCTGTATGTTTGCAAACGGAACGACCGTGATTCGCTCGTGAAATCGAATGGTTCTTCAATTAACTAATTATTAACAAGGCAGAAGCAATCTTCGGAAAGAGGATTCAATCTATCAAATTAACCTTTTGCGGTTTACCCAGCTTTTGCAATGAAATATTTTGTGGAATATGAAGTGCTCTAGCAGCAATTAATTCATTACTACTAAATGTCTAAATATCTGAAAGACCGATCGCAAGACTGCCCCCCTTAACTAGCACACGTTTCCTAAAGCAGCAATGACCTATCGACTGCTGGGTATCCTACACAGCTATCTATGTTCTAATTCTAACCGCAAAAGGTAAAAGCGTATTTCCTATTTCCCTGTTATCGATCGTCGCAAGTTCGATCGTGGTGCGGGCATCGATGTATCAGGAGAGAGGGCAGGACCTTGAAAAGGAGCTCGCCGTGTTCGGGTGGGGCCTGTTGTCCCGTCGAGTCGAAGCTGTCCCGCGAGGACTGCCGCCTGGTAGGTCCCATCGACTCCTGGGGCTTGTTAAAAGCGGAGCCTGTCGTTTGGGCCTGGGAGGGGGCAGTTGGGGCAGGTCCCCTAGCCCCACCAGAGGAACGGGCCCCTGTCGACCAATCGGAAGCCGTTGTCCCGGTTCCACGTTGGCCGTGCCTGCTGCCGCGCTTCGTCACGCCACGCAGCTTCTCCTCCACGCTGCTCATGGGCCCCTGCTACCGGGAGCACCAATTTGCTCTTCTTCTTCTCGGCCACTCCTCGTCGCGCTCGTCGTCCTCGACGTTGTCCCGCTCCTTCTGTTTCTCCCGACGATCGACCGGGACGCCTTTTTCTCGGGGTCAATCAACTCATCGACCAGCGGCGGAGAGGGACGCGGTACGCCTCGCCGTTTCACTTTGCGCCTCTTCTGCCTTCCGCTTCGCCCGCTTCTTCGACTCGAGCCAACAAGCCAGTGAAAGTACCACTCCACGATCGCTGCCTTTCAGCCTGCCTCGATTTCGAACCGATGCGGTTTAACGATCACCTAGATCACATCCACTCCTTCAATTCGGGGATCACGCACTTTCTGGGAAAGCCCTATCTTTTTACGATCTTTTTACGATCAAGGGACAAGTAGATTTCATGGCCGCAACATCGAACCCTTTCATACATTATTTGTGTGACTTCAAGAAGCTTGAATTGCAAAATCAAAGATCATGCTGGTGGACAGAAAATTATACAAAAGATCAAATCTTCGTTTGTTAAGTGTATCATGTACTTATGTATGTGATAGGTACTTATGAAGATTTATGAAACTTATCTATAAGATCCACATAATTAAAATGTACCAAAGCTGATTCATTGTCAAGTGCTGTTATCTAAAATGTACCATGAAATGTGCTGTTATGTAGAGCATGTTTATAGGAGAAGAGCCTTGCAGGACAAACAGCCATATGTTAAAGCATATGCGTACACCTTGCATAGCCAATTAGTTCAATCATTAAACTGTTTAATCTATACTTGACAAGTCGAAAAAGTATGCAGTAAATTCAAATACGTCCATGTAATACTTGCAAAAGTGTGTCAAAATTACCTACGTCGAATTACCTACGCGCCAAACTACCACGCGTGGAATTATCTACGCATCGAATTACCACGCGTGGAATTATCTACGCGCCAAACTACCACGCGTGGAATTATCTACGCATCGAATTACCACGCGTGGAATTATCTACGCATGGAATTACCACGCTTGGAATTATCTACGCATCGAATTACCACGCGTGGAATTATCTACGCATCGAATTACCACGCGTGGAATTATCTACGCATCGAATTACCACGCGTGGAATTATCTACGCATGGAATTACCACGCGTGGAATTATCTACGCATCGAATTACCATGCGTGGAATTATCTACGCATCGAATTACCACGCGTGGAATTACCGCGCGTAGAATTACCACGCGTGGAATTATCACACGTAGAATTACCACGCGCCGAATTACTACGCGTCAAATTATCACGCGTCGAATTACCTACGCATCGAATTACCACGCGTGGAATTATCTACGCATCGAATTACCACGCGTGGAATTATCTACGCATCGAATTACCACGCGTGGAATTACCGCGCGTAGAATTACCACGCGTGGAATTATCACGCGTAGAATTACCACGCGCCGAATTACTACGCGTCAAATTATCACTATGTTTCCTCTATACAGCTAAACTATTGTTCACTCGTTACAATGTCAGAGAACAAAGGAAGCATAAATGAGAATTTTGTCTATACTTGACAAGTCGAAAAAGTATGCAGTACATTCAAATGCGTCCATGTAATACTTGCAAAAGTGTGTCAAAGTTAACTCAAACTACATGAATTGTACTCTAACAAATTGAACCTAGCTCAATGCTGTTTTTTGGCTAACTCTATAATATATGATACATACGACATCTATAACATATAAGACATCTATAAATTCTACATATGTAATCAAGAAGTTCAACACCGTCCAGATCAGCCATAAAATGTCTGACAGACCGATACAAAAATTCAGACACTTGAACGACAGACACTTAACATTTCGAACCGGCGCTAAAACGTTTATGGATTATTCAAACTAACAGTATATCTTGACTATCGATTTCACGGAATGGTAGAAATCCTGGTATTTGTGCAATGAAAACATTTTGGCCAAATACAGCGGGTCGGGTACCGTCGTCGACCATTTATCGGATTACACTGCAGATCATCCTGTTCGAGTAACCCAAACGTTTCACCGTAGTTGATCGAACAAATATTTGTAACGCTGTCGAAACTTTCGAAGAAGCTGTTCGATCTACATCTCTCGTTCACAGTTTCCAATCTTCATCCTTCTCGAAACTTTTCACAATGCACCTTCATCGGAGGAGCTAAACATCAAACACCGGCTATCGAAGTATTTCGTGCGTGCAAGACTACCTGCTAAAACTTTCAGAACCTGTCGAAACTTTTTCTTCTTGCAATTTTCCTGATGTACGAAAGTAACATTCTTCTGGGCTACCTTTCGGCTTTTGTTTTGATAACGATTCAGAGTTGCGAGATCGTTTTTCATTTATTTTTGGTCGCGTTTGGAGTTTCAAGATTTTGTGTCGTTTGGAGTTTTGGGATTATGGGATTTGGAGGATTTGGAGGGTTTCGAGGTTTCGGATTTTGGGGCTGTGAAATTTTTGAGGTGTTTGGAACTTTTGAAGTTCGGAATTTTGGGATTGTGGGATTTCGGGGTGTTTGAGCTTCCAGAGTTTCGAATTTCTGGACTTTTGAGGTTTCGGCTTCTGGAATTTTGGGATTGTGGGATTTCAGGGTGTTTGAGCTTCCAAAGTTTCGAATTTTGGACTTTTGAGATTTGGGTCTTGGAATTTTGGGACTTTTGAGGTTTCGGCTTTTGGAATTTTGGGATTGTGGGATTTCAGGGTGTTTGAGCTTCCAGAGTTTCGAATTTTGGACTTTTGAGATTTGGGGCTTGGAATTTTTGGATTTTTGAGATTTCGGCTTTTGGAATTTCGGTATTCTGAGTTTTTGGGGATTTGGGACTTTCAGACTGTGAGATTACGGGTTTTTCTGAGCTTTGAAGTTTGGAATTTTGGGATTGTGGGATTTCAGGGTCTTCAAGCTTTCAAACCTTTGAATTTTGGGATTTTTGCGATTTAGAGAATTTAGTGCTTTCGAACTTTCGGTCTTTGGGACTTTAGAAATGATGAACTTTTGGATTTGAAGGATTTGGAACTTAGAAACTTGGAGACTTCAGATCTTTGCAATCCTGGAACTTTGAGGCTACTCATCTCTACTCTGATCTTTGGGATTATTGATCCCAGGACTTTCAAATATTGGAATCTTACAATTTTAGGCCCATCTAACTTCAAAAAAGAATGCCTCCTAAAAAGTAATAAATTTTGTTCCTACCAAAAATAACCATCACAAATGTATTTTACTCCACAAGAGTCATATTAGTCCACCATGAAACGTTGAAAGCTCGCAGTTTCCCCATCGCCATGTTCCCTAGGGAAGGCACCGGATTATCCGGTGTACAGGTAGAAGATTATAGGTCAAATATAATTCGCGAGGACTTCAAAGCTCCGAGTTGTTATTACTCGACTTGTTACGTGGTGGATTGTATAACTATCCGACACCTGTGTTGATTTGACGCGCACATCGTACTCGGTTACATAAACAACGAGCATGCTTTAATTAATCCGCGAAATACCCTCGTTCCTTTAACGATCCTCGCGACTGTTTGGTCAGGTAAATTCGTCAACATGGACATAATTATTGGATGCTGCTTTGTTGTGACAAACAGCAATCAAGAAACTACTTGCGTTCGTGCTGCATATTCTGTGAGATCTCTAATCACGATAACTATGGCTCGATTAAACAAAATGCTTTGTATTTCGACTGTGAAATGCATTGGTTTGAAGAGTGGCTGCTTTGTTTATGGATCAGCAATGGAATTTTTTAGATAATATTATGTACATAATATTAGTAGTCATTGCTAGCACTAATAATTATTATTAAATCAGAAGCAACAGTAAAATTAATATTTTTCTAAAATTTCAATCAGCGTAACAAATCTAAGAAAATATAAAAATAAACTTCAAGATTTAAGCTGAAGAATGTCACATAAATTATAATTAAAATCGCGGATATAAAAATTGCGGATCTCTGACGATTTTATAAATCGTATATTTTTCGATATAGAAGCAAATAAAATATGTAACTTCCGCTTAATGAGACGACCGCTCGTTAAGAGAATCGACCGCGTTATTACGAGCTTGGAGACCGCGAAAGGCGCGCGTGTGTTCGTCGGTCGATCGCAAAAATCGACGTTTCCGTTCGAGCAAATTAAACCCGGAGCAATTACGAACTTGTCATGACAACCTGATTGCCATGTCAAGGCGCATGCTAACGAGTTGTTTTGTACGACCGGTTGAAAGGACCGAGTAGCCGCTTTTGTTTCGAATGTACATATTTTACAAAACAACGGCCACCGCAAATTATGAGGTAACCGGTACACGCGTCGCCGAACAAAGCGCTGTTAACATTTTCCGAGGGAAATACAGAAGCGAGCTCGGGTGATTAACGGTACGTCAATTATATGCTTCTTACGTCCGAAACTTGCTGAACAAAGAAACTTCGCTGACTGATCAGATTAAATTTTGCTCGAAACTTGTATGGAAGTCGCAAGCTTCTTTTCTCTTTAAATCCTGTTCATATTTGGACCGACTTTGATTCGTTAGAAGACTTTTGTATTAGACTTTTGTAGATTATACGTTTGTACTTCATCATTGATGTAACGTTTAACAAGGTTATAAGCAATTCAGAATTTAACAATGGAGACTTAGTGAACGTGACTGACTGCAGGTTCAGTTGAAAGAATTATTCACTGGAATAATTAGATGAAAGGTACTTTTGAAGGTTTATAATGTCCAGGCAATGATGCGGACACAGTATGGCAGATAGACAATGATGTAGTCAAGGTGATACTAGTTACAAAGATGCAGTTAGAGGAATACATGAAATTGAAGGATAAAATATCTCTGTTCTTAATAACTCATCTTAAGGTTTTGAAGGTTTGAAGCTACATAATGTTCAGACAATGAAGTAGACCCAATATAGTACTCAGACAATGAGTTAGTCAAGATGATATTAGTTACAATGATGCAGTCAGATTAAAACATCAAATTGAAGGATAAAATATCTCTGTTCTTAATAACTCATTTTAAGGTTTTAAAGGTATGAAGCTACATAATGTTCAAACAATGATGTGGACACAATATAGTACTCAGACAATAAGATAGTCAAGGTGATATTAGTTGCAAAGATGCAGTTAGATGAATACATGAAATTGAAGGATAAAATATCTCTGTTCTTAATAACTCATCTTAAGGTTTTGAAGGTTTGAAGCTACATAATGTTCAGACAATGAAGTAAACACAATATAGTACTCAGACAATGAGATAGTCAAGGTGATACTAGTTACAATGATGCTGCCAGATTAAAACATCAAATTGGAAGATAAAGTACCTCTGTTCTTAATAACTCATCTTAAGGTTTTGAAGGTATGAAGCTACATAATGTTCAGACAATGAAGTAAACACATCATACTACTCAGACAATGATATAATCACAGTAACCTTATTTACAAAGTTGCAATCAAATTAATACATGAAACTAAAGCATAAAGTACTTCCTTTCTTACTAACCCATCTCACAATACATCAAAAAATCAGCTTTCGCCCAAACTGAAACCTACTGTCCCTATTAGGTAATCAGTTCCAAATGTCGCAACAGGTAAAGTCGTTCTTTTTGGTATCAGAACCGTAACGCAAAAGGAGTGGCACGAGATTTGGAGTCAAGTTCGATGAAATCCGGATTAGCCAGGTTGCTGAGATTCCTGGGGCGATTTCGTTAAAAAAAAACCGAATCCTGGCGCAGAGACGAGGTTGGCCGGTCCAGCCTACCGCTTTGGGCCCACCCACGCCGTACCTGGCGTCAAAAAAGCCCTCGGGCTTCCACAGGAACAGGTCTCGCCGGTAGAGTCTACCCGACTGGTGGCGCCCTTCACAATTCACTGCACCAAACTATACCTCTTCTACCGCTCCGACTACCTTTTCACTGCTTGAAAATTATTCGACACGTTTCGTTTTCAAATTTTTCTGCTGTGGTTTTGTTTTTTGGGAAACAAGCTTTTTGCTGTGATTTCAATTTTTGTAGGACAATTTTTTTGTTGTGATTATTTTTTTTTAATTGAACGCTTAAGGGCACATGAACCTTCTTAGGTTATTAGTGACCATATTTGATTTGAGACAGTGTCGTAAACCTATTGGTGTTCTTTTGTTGATTCTTTTCAAGATTGATTGTGTGGATTGATAAAATTGTTGGTCCTCATATAATCTCTTGTATAGATGTCTTATACAATGTCTCATACGATGTCTGATACAATGTCTTATACAGATGTCTGATACAGTGTCTCATACAATGTCTAATAGAATGTCTAGTACAATGTCATATAACGTTTCATATAATGTCTCAATGTCTCATATAATATCTCGTATAGTAATGTCTCATCAACAATATCTCACTTTCGAGTCAAACATGAATCGCAACCATGGATGAGAACCGTAAATATGGGACAAAATGAACGACATGCTTCATACTGAACATTATCACCAAATATTATCACATATGTTTTCAAAAAACCTCAGAACGAGATCCATAAAAGCACGACCGAAATAATTTCCTTCGTTATATTCACGTATCGTTGTATTTCATGTAATAAGGTAGGAAGTAATTAACGTGCGGCAAATATAAAAAATTCGTGAACTAAAAAGATGAACTTTGTCATTACGTCTTTGAATAAAATTTTCGCAATCTTTATTAGTGAAAAATTCTTTGAAAATGTTGCTGTCGTATCGCAGAAATACGTACAATCGACTAGATATGAAATGGCAATAAATCGTGGAAAGTTAACGATCAGATGCATATCAAAGGTATTTCGAGTAAAAAATGAACGCTTTTAAGTGCATTATCTTGCACGAAGCACAGGTGACCCGTTCTCGTTGCATCACCGCGTCACACGCCAGTGACTTCCTTCTTTCGTGTCGGTTACTTCGAAGCAGTCCTATTTCCATGTCAGTGACTATCGTTTCAGCCTCTTCCTCTTTCTCCCTTCTGGAAAAGCTTTATTTTCACTCTGTCCTCGCGACGAGCACCCTTCGCGAATTTACCCTCCTCTTCGGTGAAAAGATATCGAATTTCCACGAAAATCTTTCGTCTTTCAACCAATAAATTTCGAACGTGTCTTTGTGGAAAACGTTCATCAATTAACGGTGCTTTCTCGTGACATGCAGTTCGAAGCTATTACTTTTTATCGGGGTTGTATATTAAATTTAGTCAATTTGATTATTAAATAACGATTCTGTACCGAATATGAATATATCTGTATCGTTAAATGCGCCAACGTTGAAATAACAAATTCTCAAGCGTGAAAATCGCAAGCGTTCAATTACTCGCTCGACAATTCAATTTATAGTAATTATCGTACAAAACTTTCTCTTTCGAAAGTTAATATTAAAGCCGAGTTCTCTAAATGGTCCCGTAAGCGAGCAATTTTCATCCAACTTCCGACACGCGATTCCCCATGATCGTTAACATCCGGTCACCGCGATATCATCGTCAACAGCGTCGCGTGCGAATTCCATCGCAAACGCAACAAATTGATTAATTGCAAACTCGCCTAAGGAACAAACCGTCCGTGAGATTCGTTCCGATGCTTTTCAACGTGGCTCACGTGCTAAATGTCACGGCCATCCGTATGCATTTCCGTTGGATTAATTAATTACGTATACGCGAATTAACGATCGATCAAACTGACGAACGATTAATTATTAATCTCGCGTATGGATCGTGCCGGTATGTATTCGGTGTCTGTTTATGCCACAGGTGTTAACTTTCCTCTTCGATCTTGACTTCCACTTTTGTCTCTTGCAATAGGAACAAATTGTCGTTTCAGAAAAACAGATCAATTTTATTCTTCACTTATCGTTTTTATTCTTTTATTTTCAGGATTTCATTTCTAATCAGAGGTGATAGAGTTTTAGATTTTCTTTCGTAATATTAATTGTAAATATGTGTTTGTACTATGATATGTAGGTTCTCAGTGTTCCTAGATCATAATATCACGAGACATTCCTAGATTACAACATCCCTAGATCTCAATACGTACGTAAATTCTAATATCGCTAGATCTCAATATCCCCAAATCCCAATATCCCTAGATCCCAAAATTTCTAGATCCCAATCTCCCTATACCCAAATCTCCCTAGATCCAAGTCTCCCTAGATCCCAATCTCTCTAGATCCCGAAATCCCTAGATCCAAATCTCTCTAGATCCCAATTCCCCAGATCCCCAATTTCCCAAATCCCAATATCCCTAGATCCCAAAATTTCTAGATCCCAATCTCACTAGATCCGAAAATCCCTAGATTCCAATCTCCCTAGATCCCAATCTCCCTAGATTTCAATCTCCCTAGATCCCAATCTCTCTAGATCCCAAAATCCCTAGATCCAAATCTCTCTAGATCTCAATCCCCCAGATCCCAAATTTCCTAAATCCCAATATCCCTAGATCTCAAAATTTCTAGATCCCAATCTCTCTAGATCCCAATCTCCCTAGATCCCAAATCTCCCTAGATCCCAATCTCCCTAGATCTCAATCTCCCTAGATCCCAATCTCCCTAGATCCAAATCTTCCTAGATCCCAATCTCCCCAGACTCCAAATTTCCCAAATCCCAATATCCCTAGATTCCAATAGCCCCAGGACCCGATATCCCTATATTGCAACAAACATTCTTAATGAGAAACATCCCTAGGACCGAATTAGTTCCCCTAATAGTCAGCAAATAATCCTAGACTCGAATAAAAATCCTAAAAACACGAAATATCTCTAAATTCCAAAATCTCTAAGTTTCCGGACCCGTGTTTTCGTGGTTAAGTAGTTTGGTACGTGATAATAAGGTTCGAGATTTGTAAAGAAACGATTGGTCAAAGGTTTTAACCGAAGCGTACAGAACGATATGATTTTCTATCCAACGCGCGTAAGAAAGCAAGCTGCACGTGCAGCCGGACGTCTTTATGTAATCGGGACAAAAACCTCTAGCGCAGGTGAGAGAAGGACGTTCAACTCGGCCGATTTTGGTTACCAATCCTCTCGAGCAGCACACGTGATTTGCACGCGTGCGCTCGCGTAACGGGGACGTGGTTCAGCACGCGTGAAAAATGATCGGCGTCATTCTTTTCCCCCGAGATTAATCACGAGGGCACATAAATCACGGGAATGATTTCGTATCAAGCAGGTGGTAATGGACGGTAATTAATGGGGGAGATAGCTCCATTTGCCGGCCGTACCGTATACCCGAAATTCGACGTTCGATTATGCTTTCGAGACCTCTTAATCGCGTGATACGTCAATTAGCAGCGAGCAATTGCGAGAGAATTCATTTTCCTGCCGCGATTACTTGGTCTACGTACCGTTTTACCGAATCGATTAGCGGTTTTTTACGCCGTTCGCGATAATCGGTTATGGCGGACGAGTAACAGAAACCGGAGTACAGGATAAGAATCGAAGGAATGTACAAAGAAACTCGCGAAACGATCTCTTCTGGTTCTTTTCTATTTATGCTTCCTCGTTCAAGTCATAACTAGTTGGAACGCGCTCCAGAACGACCGGGTTCATTGAGAGAATTGTGGTAAGGAAGATGTTCAAAAAGGTTGAAGAGCGTCTTCGTACAAGGTGAAGTGGTAACCTTGTTATTACAAAGGAACTCTGTCCTCGTTATTCCCTTTGATTTCGCGTTTTAAACTGGCCGCCGCGGCGTCGTGCCCGCGAAATATCAGTCGACCATCGCATCTAACGAGGTTAATAAAGCTTGCCACACTTTTGCGGTTCGAACAGCCCGGCAAAGCTACCGACTTTACAGCGAAAGCTCCCGAGATCTGTTAGGTAAGCTACTTTATGAAAAGCTTGGAAAATAGCTTTCAACCATGGCTACAAAAGCTAATGGTATTTTTCTCTTTGAAACGTATTTCACGATCACTCGAACAACGGTTTCGAGGTTTTAGTCGTTCTCCTTTCTGTCACTGTTTCGTTAAGGCGATTCATTTTTAATATTTTATACATTCAGGACAATTTGAAAATCTCGATATCATTAGATCACAATATTTTTAACTTTGTACGTCTCAAAGGAAAATTTCTTCAAAAATAAAATAAAATATTGTAGATTAAAAATATTGCATAGCATACAAATTTTGAAATTGTGACAATAGTAAAATTTTCGACTACTCAATTTAATATTGTCTTATTTTGTATGGGACATCGAAATCTTCCAAACTGTAAATTGCAGAGGAAAATTGCTCAAAGGAAAATTTCTTCAAAAATAAAATAAAAAATTGTAGATTAAAAATATTGCATAGCATAAAAATTTTGATATTGTGACAATAGTAAAATTTTCGACTACTCAATTTAATATTGTCTTATTTTGTATGGGACATCGAAATCTTCCAAACTATAAATTGCAGAGGAAAATTTCTCAAAGGAAAATTTCTTCAAAAATAAAATAAAAAATTGTAGATTAAAAATAATGTGTAGTATAAAAATACTTTTTAAAATTGTGAAAAAAATAAAATTTTCGATTAGTTAATTTATTGTCTTATTTCGAATGGGACATCGAAATCTTCCAAACTATAAATTGCAGAGGAAAATTTCTTCAAAAATAAAATAAAAAATTGTAGATTAAAAATATTGTATAGTATAAAAATACTTTTTGAAATTGTGAAAAAAATAAAATTTTCGACTAGTCAATTTATTGTCTTATTTCGAATGGGACATCGAAATCTTGCAAACTATAAATTGCAGAATAGCACGAGAATATCGAGCGAAAGAAATAAAGTTTCTGGCGAAAGTAACTGGGTGAAGAATCTCGGTTTTTCGCGACCTTTAAGGTATCCTCGTTAAGTCGCGGTAGCAGCCATTATGAAAATTAATCACGCCCTTTTCGGAGCGTGCCATTGGCCATTATGGGCGCATCACCTGTCGACACCACGATGAAAACGGCTACCTAATGTGCGTTCATGCCAGCTCGAGGGGAAAGGGAACGCGGAGTTAAGGGTCAGCGTGCAAAGAGGAGGAGGCGTTGACTGCGCGACCGACAGCACTGTCTGTGGTTGTTCACTAATTAACATAGTAATTAACACGTTGATTGCCGGGTGACCGCGGTACGACCTATTTCCTCCGCTCTAGGTATCCGTTCCCTTTCCTCGAGTCGTGTTACCAATTTTTTAACAAATTGGGAGTTCGTTGTACTTGTTGTTTTATTATTAAACAATATTAATATTGATAGGATTATTTTGGAATTTCGAAAACAGCTGGACGTAATAATTTTATTCAAGTACGAATTATGAAATCTTAGATATAATTCGAGGTAATATTTTATTTTCCAAAACTTGAAACTGTTATTACAAATACTATGTATTTGCATCAAAATATAAAAGGACTAGCAGTCGTGAAATTATATGGCCATTTTCTTATATGTCAATTTTTTCACAATTTTTTATATTATGTTTTGTTTCGTTTATGATTGCCAGAAAATTTAAAAAAAAGTAATATAGTCAGTTCAAACACTCAGTGTAACTATGACTCTACCGGAGTCATCGCTCTGTACGAAGAGAATTCACGAATGAAGTTCAATCGTACAAGAACTCTGGTAAACGTTTATTATCATCATCGTGTGAACTGATATATCAATGAAAATGAACACAGAGAACATTCCCCCACCACTTTGTACAACTTAAAAATTCACCAATAGATAGGGGGGATTTGAACTCGCGTTCATACGTGTAAAACCTTGATCAGTAGTCCACCACGTTAGCGACTTCGCCAACGTAGCTTCCTGGGAACTGCGTTTTCTGTTGTGTACATCACTGATATTTGTAGAACAGTAAACTTTATTGTGCACTTTTGTGTTTTTTAAATGTATTTTTACTTGCTCTTTTAATAGATTTAGGTTATAATTAGCAGTAATGCATTTAGAGTCGTTTAGGCGTTTAGTTTGTTCGCGTACCATCAGATGGCACTGCGAGGCATTTTTAAAGGTGTACGTATTATTTATCTTCGTAATAAAATGGAAGGTGATAAAATATTGTCGTTAATATGTAATAACACGAATATTAACGAATCGCTATTATATCAACATAGTTTAACTGCTTAACTGAATAAGTAAATTCTTTGAACACCTTTTAACCTTTCGTGTATAATCATTTTTTAAATAATTATGTTAATTAGTTACACGTGCACTTTTAATTATCTTCGACTATATGAGTTTAATAAATTAAATTTAATAAATAAATTTTGATAAATCCTCAGTAAAACTATGCATATTGTACATAGTTCGGTTTTAAGATCGACCGTTTTCAATTTCTTCCACCGGCAATTTCCCCGAAACCAAAACAAAAGGTATTTGTTTTAAAAATCCCGAGCAAATGAATCAGTTCGTTGCAAAAGTAATTGATATTTTGTTTCGATCGTGTTGCTGGTTTTCAATTCGTTTTCAATTTCCTAGCGCTGCAAGGCTGCGGAAATTGATCAAAGGAAACAGGGTCTCCGCTTCCCTTTGGATACCTTCATTGTTTCCCGTAATGTTACTATTTTTTTTATCGAGAACGATGTTTGATTAAATTTCAACTGTAAAAGCTACGTGTTTCCAGCGTCGCGTTCTCGAACGTCGTTTAATTTCTACTTCAAGGGCGCTCTCGTGTCTTTTATAATTAAGTAAAGTGCATTCGTAAGCAACGAAAGGAAATTACACAACGGGAATTACGGAGGATACTCTGCATTTTCGATTGCCATTTGTTGATTAAGAGTTTGGAAATTGTGGGAAGCTGTTATGGTGAATTATTAATATTTTTAATAATTTTGTTATTGATATTCTTCACAGTTAATCTTATAAACTTTATGATCTTCAAATTTAATTTTATAATTTTTGCAATGCACAATTTAATTTGTAACACTTATAACCTTCAAATGTGAACCCATAATTCTTTTTATGACATTTTGTGAAGTTTTAGAAAAAGTGAATTTGAAGAAACAGATATAACTAAAATGCAATATTTTAAGTAAGCAAAGGTATATTTTTTTACCTCAACGTCTATAATTTTCATGGAACAGATTTTATCAAATTCCCAACCCACTTTATATTTCAACAATTTTCATTTTTGTAAAGTTTTCATGTTTCATCGAATTCAGGGATATTATTACGCATTTGTTTGTGAAATGAAACGTATTGGATGTTGTATAACCTTGTGTGGTAGATCATTGAACCTGTGGCAAACGCGGTTACCACCAGATGCACGGCAAACAGTATGACATTCCATTTAAGAAAACGAAGTTGGCCTTGCCATCTCAAACCTATCGATTTTTAAATTCCAACAAACCACGTTGACCGTTTTCCTTTCAACTGGTTCATCCAGACGCGTCCGTTCGCGGATTAAACTGGGGCGTTTTATACACGTCAGCGGACGTGTGTACTATTAATTCTTGTAAGTACATCATTGATTCACGTTCCATAAATAGCTAAAGTCCACTTCGTTTCCATGATGCTATCAATTTCAACTGGAAAGGGACGAATGGTACTCAGAGTTTTCCTGGTTCGAGGAAAGTTAACGGAGGTAGTTGAAAATTTGATCAAAGGTTGTAACGCGAAATTCAAAGAAATAATATAACAGAGATTAAGTAATAGTAATAATCTTAAATGATATTAACAATGCTATACTTTTAGCAATAATTATAAATAATATCAATAATGAAATGATCTTAGCAATGTCCTTAAATAATATCAGTAATGAAATAATATTAGCAATAATTTTAAACAATATCAATAATGAAGTAATCTTGGCAATGGTCTTAAATAATATCAGTAATGGAATAATATTAGCAATAATTTTAAACAATACCAATAATGAAATAATCTTAGCAATGGTCTTAAATAACCTCAGTAATGAAATAACATTAGTGACAATCTTAAATAATATCAACAATGAAGTAATATTAGCAATGACCTTAAATAAAATCAGTAATGAAATACTATTAGTGACAAACTTAAACAATACCAATAATGAAATAATCTTAGCAATGGTCTTAAATAACCTCAGTAATGAAATAACATTAGTGACAATCTTAAATAATATCAACAATGAAGTAATATTAGCAATGGTCTTAAATAACATCAGTAATGAAATACTATTAGTGACAATCTTAAATAATATCAACAATGAAGTAATATTAGCAATGACCTTAAATAAAATCAGTAATGAAATACTATTAGTGACAAACTTAAATAATATCAACAATAAAGTAATATTAGCAATGACCTTAAATAACATCAGTAATGAAATACTATTAGTGGCAAACTTAAATAATATCAACAATAAAGTAATATTAGCAATGACCTTAAATAACATAACTAATGAAATACTATGAGTAATAATTTTAAACAATACCAACAATGAAATAACCTTAACAATTACATAACATTAGTAAACACTCTCACAGTTAGTATTAATCTCAAATAGTTTCCATAATCAAACCTAATCTAACCTAACAATACCAAAAATGCAATAACCTTAATAATAATCTCACGTAACATTAGTAAACACTCTCACAGTTAGTATTAATCTCAAATAGTATCCATAATCAAACCTAACCTAACCTAACAATACCAATAATAAAATAACCTTAATAATAATCTCACGTAACATTAATAAATACTCTCACAGTTAGTATTAATCTCAAATAGTATCCATAATCAAACCTAACCTAACCTAACAATACCAACAACGAAATAACCTTAATAATAATCTCACGTAACATTAGTAAATACTCTCACAACTAGTGCTAACCTGAAAAAGTATCAAGAATAAAAAATAACCTTCATACCTAATTATAATAATTACCAATAATATTTTATTAAGAAAACCTTTTCCTCCATAATTACACGTTAATCCCGCAAACAAAAGATGTCGGTAAACTAAGCGGAAATCAAAACATTTAGGTTAACTTCTGAACGCAAAAGTGTTTCTCCAGATCAAGAACAATGCTCCATTATTGTCTAATGCATTCTACATCCACAAGTAAATCTGCATCGATCGATCAATCCCAGATTCAGCGATTCTAGATTCAGTTAAACCTAATCACGAGTTCCGGTGTATCGTTAACGCGCCTCTAATTGGCTCGAAATCACGAGAAAGTTACTTCCGGGTGAGGCACGACGTATCAACAACGACGAATATTCGCGTCACGTACGCGCTAGACAATCGCCAACTCGTTCAATACTTTGCAGAGCTTCACTTAATTATTCTAATTGCTAAAACGTATCTCGATCAATCCTTTATTCTCGGTTCGCTGAGTTTTTAAATGAATTTCAACTTTAATACTGGTACTCAATTTTATTTGAAGGTATCTTGTTATATAACAAATAAAGTCTTTTTATATAATCATTTTTATGATAAAAACATACGCTGATTTTTATTATAAAATATTGGATACATGTATGATTCTGACGACCTACAAGATTCTTCTAAGCATTTATAATTTTATAAATTTTATTAATAATTTCATTACGTTCTGTTAGTAAAGTTTTCATATAGAGTTGTTTATTAAGAATAACCTATCGCTCCTGCATTTGAATTCTAAAACCCAGTAAAGAAGACTTTAGTTAACCTAATAACTCCCTGAAGAAGGATTCCACGATCCTTTCAGCTTTAATCCGTAATTCCAACTTAAAATGAAAAACACGAAAGAGAAGTGGGAAGCTATTTAGCGCTGTATAACATTTAGCGCGAATGAAACCGCATGGCAAAAAGTTTTATTTCGAAAGAGAACTTATGTGACAATGTCCTACATTTAGCAGGGAACTCTGCAAGTGTCCCGCATGATCGCAGAAATGGAAATTCGTATTAATTGCGTTTCTGAAGGGTTTGGAATTTGTGGAAGGATTTGGAAGTTGAGAAATTTAGGATTTCGGGATTTTGGGAATTTGGGGAATTTGGGATTTGGGGAATTTGAGATTTGGGGATTATGGGATTTGGGGAATTTGAGATTTGGGGAACTTAGGGTTTGGGGAACTTGGGATTTGGGGGACTTGGGATTTGGGGAACTTGGGATTTGGAGAACTTGGGAATTGGGGAATTTGGGATTTGGGGAGTTTGGAATTCGGGGAATTTAAAATTTGGGGAGTGTGGAAATTAGGGCGCTTGGAATTTGGGGCGCTTGGAATTTGGGGCGCTTGAAATTTGGGGAGCTTGGAATTTGGGGAACTTGGGATTTGGAGAACTTGGGAATTGGGGAATTTTGGATTTGGGGAGTTTGGAATTTGGGAAGCTTGAAATTTGGGGAGTGTGGAAATTAGGGCGCTTGGAATTTGGAGCGCTTGAAATTTGGGGCGCTTAGAATTTGGGGCGCTTGAAATTTGGGGAGCTTGCTATTTGGGAAGCTTGAAATTTGGGGAGCTTGGAATTCGGGGAATTTGGAATTTGAGGAGCTTGGAATTCGGGGAATTTGGAATTTGAGGAGCTTGGAATTTGGGAAAATTAAAATTCGAGGTGCTTGGAATTTGGGGAAATTGGAATTCGGGGAATTTGGAATTTGAGGACCTTGGAATTTGGGAAAATTAAAATTCAAGGTGCTTGGAATTTTGGAAGCTTGGAATATGGAAATTTTGGAATTTCGGTAATTTGAAACTCGAGAGCTCGAAATTTTGTACAGTTGAAATATCAACAACACATGGAAACGTTCCACATTTAGGTAGCCGTCCCGCGCGATCGCAGAAATGGAGATTCGTATTAATCGCGTTCCGCTATTAATCCAAACGAAATTGTCGCTTTTGATCATCGAAATTAATTTACAAATGTCAATTTCCCTGGAATATCGGAATCACGATGATCGGCACGTTGGAAAACATGCATCGGTCGTCATTCCGCCGTTACCCCGCCAATTTATCGAATAATCCGTCAGCTTTCAAGTCGAAATTGCATTAATGAAATTGCGTTTCGTTATTAATCGAGCCCCGTCCGCCATGAAACCTCAGAAACATAAAGGGTTTCGCGTATGAAATCGACGTCCGCCATTTCGCGAAAACCGTTTCTCGTTTAAAATCGCATTCCCACTCGATTTCCGGGAACTGGTTCAACGATGTTCGTTAGCATACAACGTTGTTGTTCGAATCATCTTTTCCCTTTGTATAATCGCTTTCCGATTGATCGGCCAGCATGAATCTTTCATGAGGCATTAATTGTTGGAAAATTCGCGCTAAGTGCTGGATCTCGTTCTAAATCTCTTGACATGGATGCATTCAGGATTTTTCTTCCGTAATGTAACTTCGTTGTTCAAGGAACTTCGTGCGAACAATTTCCACCGCGATCAGACCCGTTATTAATATTCCACGCCACGAACATTTGCGAATGTTCGACGTAATTAATCATCATAATTAGCCGTTTGAATCATCGTCCGTTTCCCGATTTTCGACAGCGGCCGACCGTGTTTCATTATTCAAACGCGTTCCATTGCCTCACATTTTGCGATTATTTCGGGTTTCAGATATTTACTGATTTTTTTCTTTATCGTCATCTTTATTGTCTGGGAGTTCAATCGCGATTTCAATTTTTGTCAAAATTTTTGTTTAATTATTTCAGATTTCATTTCACAACAGACTACACTGTCATTAATTACGATTATTATTACCATTATTTGTTCTTTATCAATTTTCACCATGTCCGATCTTCATTCTCTACAAGTTGTGATTTCAATCAATTTTTACTTGTCACAATGACAATCATAATTAATAGCAATGTTTGTACTCTGTTGTGAAATTTGAAATAATTATGAGTTAACACAGTTAGCATTTAAGGTATATGTATAAGGTTATAAGTATGTAAGTTGTTTTTCCCAGTTTTCTAACCTAACTAAAATAATTTGAATTACAGTAATATTTTATTTTATCTGTTTCCCAAATCAATGCGTTCACGATTTCGAGTGTTTTGTTTTCACAGAGAAGAGAAACTCGATTCGACCAAGTGAAATATCGTCGCCATGGACCTATCGAGTCCAACAGCTGGGCTCCTCGCAAAATCGAAACGTTTCATCTTTCAAAGATACATAAAACTTCTGTTCACGAGCTCATCGCAGTTGCATTGAATTTTGGAATATCATGATGATACAGTGCAATCATTCTGCTAGAGTATATATACATGTACAAGTATCTTTGTGAATTTTTTTAAGAGAAAGTCTTTTCTTGCACCATTGAAAAGTGTGTATATTCGTTCCATATTTTATTTATGGGATCAAACAAAATATAACATGTTCTTGATCATGTAACAAGTGATAATATCACTTGTTGACTAAACTGACTAAATTTCATGACTTAAATAAAATATGCAGTACAGAAGAAAAAATCACTGAACTATTCAAACTTGAGACATAAATTTCTCATGAAAAAATCACCTATTAACATTGAAACATAAATGGATCGTTTAACCTAACCAAACTTAACCTGTCCGGTAGACTTAAGCGTACATTGAAACAAGAAAAAGCATGATCGTGTAAGCTTGAAATTTCTTATTGAAATATCACTTATCCGTTAAGTAAAACACGCATTGAAGCAACAAAAATCGTAGAGCTAACATCAATTCCCTATTAAACTAGTTTGACTATCACTTGTTCAACTTAAATACGACCAGCAAAAAGCATGAAAAGAATTTTAACAGATTGAAAATAACGGTATCAAGATACCAGAGAATCGTATAAAACGAATGTGTTAGCTAAATCGATCTAATTAATTTCCGAGATTGAAAGTCGAATTATTCGGGCCATCAGTTCGAATAACACGGGATAATCTACCAGTTTGGTGATCAGTCTCCGCTCATTAAGTAAAATGACATAATTATCCCGGTAAATCATTCACAACACTCGGTTAACTAGCCTTTCTAGTTCCTTTTGGCCAGCCAGCACTGGGACTGGTTTTCCTGGAACTTTCTTGCGATCTTCGATCTCGGTGGTTGCTCTCGATACACTCTCGTTTCTCTTTTTGCTCGCGAGATTATCTGCGCACCGCGAAACAGTAACGACTCTCGTTCCTGCATATTTGCAACGATAACGCGACCGTATGCACTCGATATCGACCGATTAAATTCCGCCGAGGTTCCCGTTTAATCGTCCGCGCGAGTGTAAATTGTTGGCCGAGCAAACAGTACATTCTTATCGCGGCGACACGCGTTTATAACAGATTCGTTCGTTGCAATTTTCGGTACCGTTTTTTTCCCTTAATTCTTGAGATATCGACAACTAGCTTAGTATTGGTAATTAGCTTTGTTTAGTAAATGTACGCGTTTGTGACCGATTATTTACGCCATTTTGCTAGGAACTGTTGGACAAATTCTTTGCATTTTACTTACTGTTTTAAGGTTACCATCGTTAAGGTTACCGACATAAATAATTTTAAGATAAATTATTAAATACATGTGTATTTCTCAGGACATTGATTTTAGTATAGTAACCTAATGCGAAACACGGGTGATAATCTTAATGTGTGGTAATCTATTGCCTGGTAATATAACACGTGGAAATTTCAGCGAGTGACAATCTAACGTGGAGTAATCTAACGTGTGATAACTTTAACACGTGGTAATCTAATGCCTGGTGGTATAACACATGAGAATTTGAACGCTTGGTAATTAAATACATGGTAATCTTGGTGTGTGGTAATCTCCACGCGTGGTAATCTTAATACGTGTAATATTAACGCGTTGCAATCTACACGCGTGGTAATATTAACACATTATAATCTTAACACGTGGTATTTTTAACGCGTAGTAATATAAACGCGTGGTGATCTTCACACGTTGTAATATAAACGCATGGTGATCTTCACGCGTAGTAATATTAACGCATTATAATCTTAACGCGTGAAAATTTAATGCACGATAGTCCTAACGCGCCATTATCTATCGCGTAGTAATCTAAACGCATAATAATCCAACGCGTGGTAATCTAACGCGTAGTAATTTAAACGCGTGGTAATCTAACGTGTAGTAATCTAAGCGCGTGGTAATCTAACGTGTAGTAATCTAACCGCGTGGTAATCTAACGCGTATTAATCTAAACGCGTGGTAATCTATCGCGTAGTAATCTAAATGCATAATAATGGAACGCGTAGTAATCTAAACGCGTGGTAATCTAACGTGTAGTAATCTAACGCGTAGTAATATAAACGCGTGGTAATCTAACGCGTAGTAATCTAACCGCGTGGTAATCTAACGCGTAGTAATCTAAACGCATGGTAATCAAGCGTATCCTTACACCATGCGCATTAACCTACTGCGCAGTACCTCCACGCATGGCACCCATAATGTCCTAATTACACCGCGCGAAAATTTAATTTGTGTTAAATCAACGCGTCGTAATCTAACTTGCAGTAATCCAACACGTCGTAACCTAACGTGTACTTAGGTTACCTACCTACAGTAATCCAATCCCTAGTAACAACTCGATAACCTGAATGCACGTAACTACACAGCTCGAAAATGTAATTTGTGGTAATCCAACGGGTACTAACCTAGCGCGTACAAAATTTAACGCATCCCCGTGCAAAGGTTGCAATTAAAACTTAGGTATCGTAGAAAACTAGCGTGTCGTAATTAAAATCCCTAGTAATAACATAAAAATTTAACGTAATTTCAACAGGTAGAAATTTAACGCGCGTTAACGAAACGCTTTGCAATTAAATCTCGTGATAAGGCAACGAAACGATCAAACGCATAATCCGGCACGTGATCATAGGAGCACGTGTTAAAAATTGCAAGAATGCGGCGCGTAACCCAGGCGTTAGAAAGAAACATGAAACGGTAGCTCAATAAAAGGAGTTTGTCAACGATATATATAGTTAATTATTTATCGACGGTTAGAAACTTGTTTCTCGTACGAGTTAATTTGACGATGCAGTCGGCTGCATGTTATGTCAGTATCGTAACATGGACGGTAGGTGAATTCGTAGGAATAACGTGGGCCGGCGATGCGTGTAATGTATTCCATAAATTACTTAAGCGAGCAAAGTTTCGATTAGAAATTGCTTCTCGGTCGCGACGTGTTTTCGTGTTCCTATGTTGGTAGAACAACGCTTCGACAAGCTACTTATGGATCTCCGACTGTTCGCTTCTCGTTCAATTAGCATAATGTAACGGAATCCCTGAATATTCATCGGCCAGTAAATGGCTGGCGGTTTTCGCGACGCACAGATTACTATGATTTTATTTTCATCGATGTGCTCTGGGGTTCATCGCGTTTTTACACATGGGATATACACTCGATGATTGTCATTCGAATTTCGTCTGTTGCATTTGTTTCAAATTTTCTCGTATTTTATTAGCACTTCAATTTTTATTCGCTGAAGTTATAGAATATTTTATTGTTCGCTTTGATGATATCTGAGGAAACAAGGTTTCTGAGAGTAAAGGTTAAAAATTATTTATGGACGACTAAGGATACTCAATAAAATTAAGGATTAAATTAAATTAAATTAAATTAATAAAATTAATAAAATTAAATTTTTCTTAATATTCCCGTTAATCTTTATCGAGATGTAGAATTAATGTATGTATACAATGACATTCTAGATTTCTTCGTGTACTATTAATTTTAAATTGTGCACCTAATTGATTAGGTTATGGTTGCTACTTAGTGTGATTTTCTAAGAGTTCACCATAGTACATCTTACATCTAATAAGACGATCATATGTGTTCGTTTAGCGTTATTTATATCTGTGAAGTAAGAAGAAGTTCGATTGAAGAATAGAAAGCCAATCGAAAAGTAACGAACATGTCTCTTTGTACCCAGACCGAGTTTTCATAAAACAACGAAGAGCGTTCGCTGCCATTTCTGAGCGTCGACGAACCGTGAGAAAGGAAGCGGGATCGTTCCTCGCGAGCGGCTAGAATGGGAAAAACTCGTTAAGACCGGCGGCATCCAATGTTAACCCTTCTTCGAATTATGGGAGCTGACCCCACAAATCTTGAAATTAATCGCCTTAACTCACGTTGTAATTAATTGAATATTTATTTCTCCTTATCTTATCGATCCAAGCACGCACCAATTCGGTAAAATGCAAATGTGGCAGATGAAAGTTAACGCAATTGATTATTGCCAATTAACACGTCGACGCGTCTTTAATAAATGGACGCTCATGGAATTTTATTTCAGCGAATTGATGAATATTGTATTTGACGATGGGTTAAATATTATAATTGTTTATTGCTATTTTCAGTTCAGTTTATTCTCTTCTAACACTAAACCTACCGGCATATAATGTGTACTAAATTTGAAATTAAAGATGAAGTTAAAAAATAAATAAACAAACGACAAAACATAAATTAGTACACACATTTATTCTTAACCCTTTGCGTTCGAGAGACTCACAGTCACCATTATATTTAATACAATAATTTTAAATAAGCATTTTTTTAACTGGTTCTATAACATGATGTATAAACATAGTGAAACAAACAATAGCGGAAATTATTAGTAAAGAAATAGTAACCTCAAGAAAATTTATTTAACTTTTTAACTAAGTTTTAAAGTTGCTGTTTGCGAACAGTCAAATTACTTTCGAGTGCAAAGGGTTAGTCTTGATGAAAATCAATTCTGATTTCAAGGAATGTACTTTAACGAAATGAGTGCCTTATAATAAGAAACTTGTGGAGCGGTCACTTGATAGTTTTAGTGTTAAAAAAGAGGGCGTTCGAGTGATCTCATTTTCTCCACTATTGCCATTTTATTGTTACACGAATATTATTTCGTAGAAATCAGGGTACATATTTTGAATGGAATTTTTATAGGCGTCACGTGAGCGCCTTCGAAATAACCTACAGCTGTCGCGAACTCGTCCGTCATTCTTATCGTTAGACGAATGCATTTTTCATCGTGTCTCGTCCGTTTATCGACATTCGATACACTCGGAATTGTCCGCGAGATTAAGGAAACTTTTGTCATTCTCCGAGAAGGTCGTTAAGCAACGAAAGGTGTCTCACAGTCGGCTGAAAGCGTGGACGGGTGGGTCGTGATAAATGACTATATTCTAACTTGGGATTTTACTACTTCCAAGGTTTGGAACTTTGTAGTTTGCCATTTTAGGACTTTGGAAGTTTGCAAATTTGGACCTTGGCGTTTTAAGACTTTGAAAGCTTGCAATTTTGGGTCTTGGTACTTTAAGAGGTGGCAATTACTGAACTTCGAGGTTTTGTGAGTTTTATTGGGTGTTTTCGAACTTTGGCTGTTTGGGATTTTGGAGCTTGATATTTAGGACTTTTGGACTTCGACTTAGGGGTTTTGGACTTTGACAAATTTTAGGTTTCGTATTTTATGGGGTGTGAGATGTTGGGGGTTTGCAATTTTGGATTTTGGTATTTTAGGACGTTACTGTTTTTTTGGGGGTTTTGGTACTTTAGAGCGTTAGAGTCTCTGATCTTTGAGATTCTGCAACTTTTACATTTTAAGGGCTTTGAGATATTGGACGTTTGCAATTTTGGAGCTTGGTATTTTAGAGCGTTAGAGTCTCTCATCTTTGAGATTCTGCAACTTTTATATTTTGAGGGCTTTGAGACATTGGACGTTTGCAATTTTGGAGCTTGGTATTTTAGAACGTTAGAGTCTGATCTTTGAGATTTTGCAACATTTATATTTTGAGGGCTTTGAGACATTGGATGTTTGCAATTTTGGGTTCTGGTACTTTAGGACGTTAGAGTCTCTCATCTTTGAGATTTTGCAACTTTGATATTTTAAGAGCTTTGAGACATTGGATGTTTGCAATTTTGGGTTCTGGTACTTTAGGACGTTAGAGTCTTTCATCTTTGAGATTTTGCAACTTTTACATTTTGAGGGCTTTGAGATATTGAACGTTTGCAATTTTGGGTTCTGCTACTTTAGGACGTTAGAGTCTCTGATCTTTGAGATTTTGCAATTTTTACAGTTTTATATTTCGAAACTTTAGCAGTTTCAAATTTTGAAGCTAGATATTATAACACGTTAGAATTTGACAACTTAGAGAAATAATACATAGCAACATTGTTAGCCTCTATCAAATATGTCAGCCATTTTGTTACTCCATTGAACCCACGTATTAACCAACACGTATCATCTCATACATATATTATCACATTAAACGCAATTGTTCGAAGCATACTTTGTAGCACCCAAAAGAAGAGAATAAGTAAACCCTCCCTAAAGTATACACAGGGATTAAGTTAAGTTAATTTTGAAACTTTAGCAGTTTCGTATGTTGAAGCCAGATATTTTTCTGAGTTGTCAAATTCTAACGTGTTATAATAATACACAGCAACATTATTACCCTCCATGAAATATGTCAGCCATTTTGTTACTCCTTTAAATCCAAGCATTAACACGTATCATCTCATACATATATTATCACCCTAAACTGTTCGAAGCATACTTTGTACTAGCCAAAAGAAGAGAATAGGTAAATCCTCCCTAAAGTGTACACGGGGGTTAAGTTGGGTTAACAGGTAGAGCAATGGAGGAACGTTGAAACAGGTTGATGGATTAGAGCGTTATACACCGAGACGTTAATCGCATTAGCAAGATCTTGGAAACGGTATCGCAATACAACAATAATGGTTCGTTCTGTCTTAATCGAGGTGGTTGTACACGTTCCTATCGATTTTCTGTTCGCTCTGAGGCGAGTTGCGGGTTCCTGGTAATTCGTTAATGCGAATTTAATTAAACTCCGTTTCGATGATGATGTATGGATTAAGTTATACAGGAGCTTTGATTCGTGGAACTTCGTGTAAGCAAATTCTTACTTGATGTAAATAAATTGCTGCAATTTACGCTCGTCAAGTCGTTAACCCTCAAAACTATAAAACTCAAAAAAGATAATATTAAAATTTATAAATTGTAAGAATAAAAATAAATACGATTATAAGAATTAATTAATAAATACAATTGTAAGTACTAATTAATAAATATGATTGTAAGAATTAATCAATAAATACAACAAGAATAATAGCACGATAAAAATTAATTTATCAAAGTACAAAGCACTAAAGCATATGCAACGATAAATTGAAAGATTAAATAGCGAAAAGTATACCGAAATAAAATACTGTTCGTGATATATAATCGCGGAGAATGGCGAAGCTAGATTTCAAAACTGTGCAACGTCACTCAAGAAAGTACTTCAGTTAGGGTGATTAGTGACGTCGGGTGTGCGCCGCCCCTTTTTCTCTTCTTCGGATAGACAGGAAGTTTATCAGTTTGCACGGAGCAGCGATAAATTCAAGTCGAGTCACTCTTTATCACGGGCCGATTATCGCGGGCTTTAGTAGAGACTTCCCTTCCCCATATTGCACCGGTACGTGCTGAGAAATCGCAGAAATTAGCTGTGCGAGCACGCTTTTGTCACGTGACGCAAGAAATTTCTAAAGTGGGAGCTCTGATCCTATTGTGGATTGCCGACTAATTTTAGAACCTTAATTAGAATCCTTAATTGTGCTTTGACGTTCAGGAAATTTGTTGTTTTTGGGATTTTGGAAATTAGAGGGGTGGAATTTTGGGGAATTTTCAAGTTGGGGAGTTTGGAATTTGGGGAGAGTGGGATCTGGAGAATTTGGGATTTGGGGAATTTGGAACTAGGTGAATTTTGAATTTGGGGAAATAGGGACTAGGGCAATTTGGGATTTGGGGAAATTGGAACTAGGGGAATTTGGAACAAGGCGAATTTTGAATTTGGGTAATTTGGAATTGGGAAAATTTGGGATTTGGGGAATTTGAAACTAGGGGAATTTTGAATTTGGGGAAATAGGGACTAGGGCAATTTGGGATTTGGGGAAATTGGAAATAGGGGAATTTGGAACCAGGGGAATTTTGAATTTGGGTAATTTGGAATTGGGAGAATTTGGGATTTGGGGAAATTGGAACTAGGGAAATTTGGGATTTGGGGAAATTGGAACTAGGGGAATTAGGGATTTGGAGGAATTTAAAATTAGGGGAGTTTGGAATTTGGGGAAATTGGGACTAGGGAAATTTGGGATTTGGGGATATTGGAACTAGGGGAATTCGGGATTTGGGGAAATTGGAATTCGGGGAAATTGGAACTAGGAAAATTTGGGATCTGGGGGACTCTGGAACTAGGGGAATTTGGGATTCGAGGAATTTTGAATTTGGGGAAATTGGGACTAGGGAAATTTGGGATCTGTGGAAATTGAAAATAGGAGAATTTGGAACTAGGGGAATTTAAGATTTGAGAAATCTTGAATTTGGGGAAATCTTAAAGCCCTAAAATTTCCCTAACACAAAATTCTCCAACTTTACAAGTTTAAAGTCTTTCAACATCACAAACGCAATAGACCACCAAGAATGTCGTATGATAAAAATTTCGCATCACATAAAGTGACACCATAAAGTGACAGCGAACGCAAAGATTATCGAGAACGTGTTCGCGTACAAATTGAAAAATTTCAATTCGAAGATAACGATGGCTGACAATGGCGTTGGCAATGGTGCACGTAACGAAATGAAATTTTCCACAAACGCCACACAAAGAACTGTAATTAACAGAGCGAACGATCTGAACAAAAAAGGGGGAGGAACGCGGAGGGGTTAGATTTCATTTTGATTCCGTTTGTGTCCATTACTGCCTTTTTCCTGTGCTGCGACGTGAAAAGTCACGTGTCCACGTCAGCGATAACCGGTTAAAGGCTACAGTGGTATCACTTGGGAAGCATTTTTTCACTTTTCGACTGCGTTTGTGGAATACCTTTTGTATGCGATCTGCAGGACGTGACACAAAGCTCTTGCAATGTATAAAATGTGGCGCTAGTGGGGACATTACGAGGTGGTTGACCACTATTTACCCTCACATTCAAATAATAATTACTTTTTATATTGTTCGTGTATCATAGAGTTGTTAATAAATATTATATATAAATATTTGCTACTAAACCTTTATGAGTAGAGTGATAATTAATAATCTTTTTTATTAGGGGAAGTTTTGATTTGAGGAATTTGAAATTTGGGGAGCTTGGAATTTGGAGAAATTAGTATTTGAGTAGCTTGAAATTTGGGGAACTTGGAATTTGAGGAGCTTGGAATTTGGGAAGCTTGAAATTTAGGGAGCTCGGAATTTGGAATGCTGGAAATTTGAGAAGCTTGGAATTTGAGGAGCTTGGAATTTAGGGCGCTTCAAATTTAGGGAGCTTGGAATTTGGGAAGTATAGAATTTGGGAAACTTGGAGTTTGGGAAGCTTGGAATTTGGGAAGCTTGGAGTTTGGGGAGCTTGGAATTTGCGAAGCTTGGAATTTGGGGGGCTTGGAATTTGGAGAGCTTGGAATTTGGGGGGCTTGGAATTTTGAGAGCTTGGAATTTGGGAAGCTTAGAATTTGGGAAGCTTGGAATTTGGGGAGCTTGGAATTTGGAGAGCTTGGAATTTGGGAAGCTTAGAATTTGGGAAGCTTGGAATTTGGGGAGCTTGAAATTTGGGGAGCTTGGAATTTGGGGAGCTTGGAATTTTGGAAGTTTGAAATTTGGGGAGCTTGGAATTTGGGGAGCTTGGAATGTGGGGAGCTTGAAATTTGGGGAGCTTGGAATTTGGGAAGCTTAGAATTTGGGGAGCTTGGAATTTGAGGAGCTTGAAATTTGGGAAGCTTAGAATTCAGGGAGCTTGGAATTTGAGGAGCTTGGAATTTGGGGTGCTTGGAATTTGGGGAGCTTGGAATTTGGGGAAATTATAATTTGGTGAGCTTGAAACTTAGAGAGCTTGGAATTTAGGGAGCTTGAAATTTGTAATGCTTGGAATTTGTGAACCTTGGAATTTGGAGAGTTCCCTCTATAATTAAAGGGTATGTCATATAGAACACATTATTTACCACATATTCACCAACCTATTAACGCAGACTTACCTACTTACTCTAATCTTTTATTTTTAAATAATCAAAAATTGCATATGTATTTTTACTCTCATACTTTACTATTTTTATTTACTGGTGAACATTTTTAAAATTCGTCCATGAAGAACAACCGAAGGTAAGAGGCAATTAACTTGACCATCAATTTAGATAAGTGTTACTATTTTGAAACAGACACATGAAATACGTCAATCGAATGTTATATAAGAACGACAGGAGAGTGATTAATTATAAATCGTATAATATCGGGTAACGCCTCTGCACCGTGCGGTCGGAGCTTGACATTAATGACGTAAACACCCTTCGGTGTAGTTACTTAGGGGTGGAAACCGTTTTGATTCCATTTACGGTACATTAGTGCTCGCTTTGTCCCGTTCAATGAAGGGTCGCGAAACTGGAAAGATTGCTCGATACTTTCTTACCGATTGCAAATACATATATAATAATTTATGTTTATCACTTTTTCAAGGTTTAATTAATAATCGATTCACAATATCAGACAGTGGATATTTATACAAATATATATTTTCAATTTAAGATGTCTTGTATTAATTTTAGTTATTCTTATTTTTATATTTTTCAAGCTTTATACTTTTATATAATTTTTATATTTTTCCAGCTTCATATTTTTATATTTTTTTCTAACTTCATATTTTTATACAATATCTTCTTTTTATTGTGTATCCATTTTTTATGTGATGTTTACGTATTTATTGTAAAGTTGTAATGTACATATATTTTATGTATCTATGTAAATTTTTATACATAGATTATGTGCATAAAATCCACCGTCCGCATATTAAAAACTGTCTCACAGATTACGATCAATAACAGGAGTGAGAAAATTGAAATTACTTTTTCAATGTATCATTGTCAAAGAATATATTATAACGTATGAGACATTTAGAAAACTTACACCAATCAATTAATTTCATCACAGAACCAGAAGTCTCCGCTTCGTCTCACAATTACCATAATCATCCTTTATTTTTTAATTCAATCACTACGACATAATATCTCTACTGATCTATCCAACTCTTCGATCTTCGCACCTTCTACAAGATTATTTTTAATCAAACATTTGAGGAGCCAGATTTGTTGCAATCATATATAATTTGCACATTAAATATTTCTTGCACAAAAGTTCAAAGTATTCATATTTATGTCACACTCTCATACAAGTATAAAAAAATTCACTCTAAAATATTAATCATTTTAAACATTTCACTCTAAAATGTTAAGTTAATAAACCTCTAGCAATCAAAATAAATTTTCCTGAATTTTTTTGAAAACGACGCACAAGTGTTGAAAGAAAATTCCCCGTAAAGGATGCGAGTTTACTGAAGCCGATACATTATAACGAGCGTACACCGAAGCACTACTAGAAAAAGTGCAAAAAAACTACCGGTCGTTGGTAATTTTCCACGCATGTACTCGAAGCACGTGTCGCGATAACACGGCGGGAAAAGCAGTCGAAAGAAGCGGGTTTGATAATCGGCTCGGACACGACGCACCGAGAATCGCTTTGTGCCGACTATTTCCAGAGGCAACCAGGAGGTAGCAAGCCGTGGAAGAGAGGGAAATCCGCTGCTAACAAGAGAGAGTGCGATAAAGAGAGAAGGGATGGCGCATGGGGTGGCGTGCGCGTCTCAAAAAGGTTCAGGGAAAACGTATCGGCTTGGAAAATATGTTGTTCGCAGAACAACGCGTACCGACGCAACCCCTCTTCTCTTTTTTTCCTATCTCTTAGTTCTTCCTTTTATCCTTGTTCCTCCGGTAAAAGAAAAACATTCTCTTCGTCGATGTTGTCAACAACATCAAATTTGCGTGTGATCTGCAATTTATTTATTCTTGGTAGGGGAAGGACTACCTTTAGGACTTTCGGACTTATGGAAATTATTGTAGGTTTCGGAATTTGCAAGATTTTGGGACTTTTCAGATTTTACAGGTTGTGGGATTTTGGGACTTATGGGACTTGTAGAACGTTGAGAGTTATAGGGTTTTGGAATTTATGAGATTTTGGAACTCATGAGATTTTACAGGTTGTGGGATTTTGGGACTTATGGGACTTGCAGAACGTTGACAGTTATAAGGTTTTGGAATTTGTGAGATTTTGGGACTTTTGAGATTTTACAGGTTGTGTGATTTTGGGACTTATGGGACTTGCAGAACGTTGACAGTTATAAGGTTTTGGAATTTGTGAGATTTTGGGACTTTTGAGATTTTACAGGTTGTGTGATTTTGGGACTTATGGGACTTGTAGAACGTTGACGGTTACAAGGTTTTGGAATTTGTGAGATTTCGGGACTTATAAGGCTTTACTGACTTTGTGATTTTGGGACTTATGGGACTTGTAGAACGTTGAGAGTCATAGGGTTTTGGAATTTGTGAGATTTTGGAACTCATGAGATTTTACATGTTTTGTGATTTTGGGACTTATGGGACTTACAGAATGTTGTGAGTTATAGAGTTTTGGAATTTATGAGATTTTGGGACTTACGACACTTTCGAACTTGTGGGACGTATAGGATTTTGAGAATTACAGGACTTTGGGACTTTGAGTTTTGAAAATTTGAGACAGTTGAAACAGTAAAGAAGTGGTATAGTAGTACTGTAGAATTATAGTATAGTTGCATAGTTGTACAATATAGTAGTAGTAGTAGTGATAGTATTATAGTAGTAGTAGTAGTAGTGGTAATGGGAATAGTGTAATATAGTAGTGGTATAGTAATAGATTATCAGTAAGCTACTATTACAGTAAAATAGTAGAATAATGGTATAGTGTTATAGTAATATAGTATCATAGTAGTATAGTAGTATAATAGTATAGTAGTATAGTGGTATAGTGGTATAGTAGTATAGTAGTATAGTAGTATAGTAGTATAGTAGTATAGTAGTATAGTAGTATAGTAGTATAGTAGTATAGTAGTATAGTAGTATAGTAGTATAGTAGTATAGTAGTATAGTAGTATAGTAGTATAGTAGTATAGTAGTATAGTAGTATAGTAGTATAGTAGTATAGTAGTATAGTAGAATACTAGAATAGTAGAATACTAGAATAATAGAATACTAGAATAGTAGTAAAAACGTGTAGTAATATAGTAAAATACCAGTACAAACATACAGTAATACATTACCAACACAAAACATAACATACGAATAATAAAATACCAATATAATCAAACAGTAAATATAACACATAAAATAGTATAAAATAGTATACTAAAATGGTAGTACAGTACGATAACTATAAAACTGCGTAGACAAGAAGAAAATATTTCCCATTGCATAATAAATATTTTTAAACAGCGAACGAACAAGCGTTCGATAGACAGTCAGAATTTTTTCTCCCGAACGAAAAAATGGCGATATCGATACGAGAGAGGTGTTTCGCAAATAGAAAGATATTCCAGGAAATATTCGTCACTAAATTTCTGTCGAACAATCGTTCAGTGGAACGGAAATGCAGAACGTTCGCTCGTTTCCTCGCTTCAGACGACTGCTGCACGCTTGAAGAAATCCCGCGGAATCACGATACGGAAAAAAGTGAGCAAATAACGCGGAATATTAAGCGCGCTTCTACGTCCATATGAAAACTATCGAGATCGTAAACGTTCGATCATTGTCGCTTTGTATTCTCTCGTTTAATCAAGTCTGATATAGATAGCACTGAAATACCACTTTCTTTTCTAAGTATCACAAAATGTCGATAAAATGTACGTGTATGTGCATGGACACTTTCGTGTAACACTTTTGAAAGCAGCGAGGTTGATTCATGAAAGACTGGTTCAATAAAATATTTCAACTTTTACGACCGACGTATTGATTCGTTCTGACAAGAATTTGTTACTAAATGCTCGGTGTAACGTTCGCGCGAAACATCAAACGAGATTTGTACGGAAATACACAAACCCGAAGCTCGGAGGCAATCGCTGCTTGTAAAGCAAATACGACTGACAACATATTTTATTGTTTCGAATAGTTGAACTTTGCGAAATGTCGTTGAAATGTACGTTTTCGATAAACGAATCAAATTTTCGCGCGAGAGATCAATCAGAGGGTTTTTTATGGGGTGAAAGTATGCGATTCCAAAATTGTTTCTGGAACAAAAAGTGAAATGACTTTCAGGAAAATGTGCTGCAACTCGACAAATAAAAGAGAGAATGCAACGATGCGAAGGGAAGTGGCACATGACGACTTTATGGCATATTTCCTGTGACTATTTCTGGCACGGAGAATTAATTACAAAACGCACGGAAAATGTCTTCCGAGTAAATTAAGCAAAATTATTCTAGAAAATATCCGCTAAAAAATATCTATCTCAACAATTTTTTAAGGTATATTTAATTTAACGGAATATATCGCAGATGTAATTTTTTATTTATATTTTTATTTATTAACAATTTTATTGTTGACAAATAAAAACAAGCAAAATCGAATTCCACAAAATAATATTACAAAACCCGGAACACATCAAAGAATCTTTAATTAACGTTTAATCGATCAAAATATCGGTTCTTTTATACACCAAAAACAGCAGATACATCGTTGAATAAATCGTTCATTACAAATCGTTTAAAAATGTAGTAAATTAACACAGCAACAATCAATATTTGCGTGCACGGTTCGAGTATCGAGAAACATTTATTATTTACACGAGGTTGTGATAACATGTGTAACGCAAACTGTAATATTACGAGTTGCATAATTTACAGCAAGAACACACAGCTCGGAGCTCGTCCGTATAAATTAAAATTGGTAAACTCATTTTGCGTTTCGCCAAGATTAACATGCTATTACGTGTCGGATTACTTCGCTGATCCACCACACGTTATATTAATATGCATTTAACATCGAGTTACCAAGAGTTAAACTACCACTTGCTGAGTTACTAAGAGTTAAACTAAATTACTTGTGGTAAATTACTATGAGATGTCACACATCAAACTATTGCCCATTATTGCGTGTTGGAGTATCATGAATTATTATGTGCGGAGTGTATTGAATTATCTGTGAGATTGTGACGCATTGTAGTACCACGTTAATTAGCACGCGTTGGACTATTACGTAATAGATTATTATGAACGGGTCAATATGCATTGAACTTTCATGCGCTGAAATACTTTGGGTGGAATTATTATGTACTGAACTAGAAGGATGCGACTACTACGCATTCAATTATCTACGCGTCGAACTACCACGCGTCGAATTACCTACGCATCAAATTACCACGCGTCGAATTACCTATGCGTCGAATTATCTATGCGTCGAACTACCACGCGTCGAATTACCTACGCATCGAACTACCACGCGTCGAATTATCGCGGATCGAATTATCTACGCGTCGAACTACCACGCGTCGAATTACCTACGCATCGAACTACCACGCGTCGAATTATCGCGGATCGAATTACCAGCGCATCGAATTACCTACGCGTCGAACTACCACGCGTCGAATTACCTACGCGTCGAATTACCTACACGCCGAACTACCACGCATCGAATTACCTACGCGCCGAACTACCACGCGTCGAATTACCTACGCATCGAATTACCACGCGTCGAATTACCTACGCGTCGAATTACCACGCGTCGAACTACCATGCGTCGAATTATCTACGCATCGAATTACCAACGCATCAAATTACCTACGCGTCGAACTACCTACGCGTCGAATTACCTACGCGCCGAACTACCACGCGTCGAATTACCTACGCGCCGAACTACCACGCGTCGAATTACCTACGCGCCGAACTACCACGCGTCGAATTACCTACGCATCGAATTACCACGCGTCGAATTACCTACGCGTCGAATTATCTACGCGTCGAACTACCATGCGTCGAATTATCTACGCGTCGAATTACCTACACGCCGAACTACCACGCGTCGAATTACCTACGCGCCGAACTACCACGCGTCGAATTACCTACGCATCGAATTACCACGCGTCGAATTACCTACGCGTCGAATTACCACGCGTCGAACTACCATGCGTCGAATTATCTACGCATCGAATTACCAACGCATCAAATTACCTACGCGCCGAACTACCACGCGTCGAATTACCTACGCGCCGAACTACCACGCGTCGAATTACCTACGCGTCGAATTACCTACGCATCGAATTACCACGCGTCGAATTACCTACGCGTCGAATTATCTACGCGTCGAACTACCATGCGTCGAATTATCTACGCGTCGAATTACCTACACGCCGAACTACCACGCGTCGAATTACCTACGCGCCGAACTACCACGCGTCGAATTACCTACGCGCCGAACTACCACGCGTCGAATTACCTACGCATCGAATTACCACGCGTCGAATTACCTACGCGTCGAATTATCTACGCGTCGAACTACCATGCGTTGAATTATCTACGCATCGAATTACCAACGCATCAAATTACCTACGCGTCGAACTACCAGGCGTCGAATTACCTACGCGTCGAACCACCACGCGTCGAATTATCTACGCATCGAATTACCAACGCATCAAATTACCTACGCGTCGGACTACCATGCGTCAAATTATCTACGCATCGAATTACCACGCGTTGAATTACCTACGCGTTAAACTACCATGCGTCGAACTACTACGCGACGAATTACCACGCGTCGCACTACCACGCACCGAATTACCAGGCATCAAATTACCTACTATGCATCAAATTACCACGCATCAAACTGCCCTGCGTCACAACACCACGGCTAAAATCATCTCGACGCACTACATGTATACAGAACTCTCCATTTGCAGTATATCCAGTTTCAGGAATTTCCATTTTTACAACCCCGCCCGTGGCAGAACTCCACTCCACTATATCTCATTTTGTTTCGAAAATTCGTTCGAAAAATATCCTTGTATTCAGAGTAAACATGACCCGCCACAAACATCATGGATATTAACGAACCACCAAAAACCCACCATTGTGTTTATAAAACAATGAATTGAGCAGGAAAACGCGTTTGAATATCCCGTTTTATTAGCAAGAAAAGTTGGCGCGATTATACGTAGATTTTTCGTCGAGCGTAATCTTCGCTGGCCTCGTGTACATACTGATTGTGCAGATGGTTAATTAGCCGAGGCAGTTTAGCGCGCGAAGATGGCGCGCTGCGTGAAAGCAGATAAAAGCGAATTAACGTTCAAACATCGGCGGTAAATTCCTATCAGCGGAGAGAAGGAAAAAAAAAACTGCATCGTGTCCCGGCAATTTCCGTCACGAGAATTCGTAGCCGACGAGAGTAATTAGCGGGTCGAATTGTAGCTTCTCGCTTAAATTGCGCCGGACGAGAATTTATTGTCGAAAAGTGAATTAAACTCGCCCGAGGATTCGATTAAATTCGCCAGACTTCTTCGTGCACTTGCTCTCGTTTATTTTTTTCTGCTTAACTTCCTTTCGTGCTTGCTGCTTTGTTCAAACCGGAACGGGTTAAAACGCGATGCGTTCGCGGCAAGGTTCGGTTTTTTCGTGTTTTTGTGCCGCTTTATTGAACCACTCGTGTTTTATCAGAATTTGAAACCGAATTAATAGTCTCTTTGTTATTTGTCGACGATGAAATTGAAATTAACCGTGGAAATCTTCTGCGAAAGTTCTTAAAGCGTTTCTTCAGATATTTAATTATTTAGGATCTGCGAAATCTAGTTTATTACTTGATTTATGAGATATACAAGGGCGATCTTTTATATCAAGTCTGTAGATTTAATTCCTAACTTTTATACTTCGACCATTTACTTTATTATTCTTGTATTCTAAGTAATGAAATATTTCAGAGGGGTTTGCTTTTCATTTACTCCCCATCGGTTTGCCTTTAATTAAAATCGCTGTAAAAGTACAGTAACAACTTAATCGAATTAACCGAGACACATTAAATATGATAGAAAGTAAACGCAAAGTTTCGGGACTGAAATCACTTGAAGTCTGTACTTCGAAACTTAAATCAACGACCAGCATGTAATTTAACGGTATTCTCGGGACGAGTATTTGCCTCGATCAATTATTGGAAAATTATTGCTGGACGATTCGTAGAAATTGGAAGAACGGATCTGGAGATAAGGTCCTTTTTCAACTTTGCCCATTGCTCAGCGGCAGTCAGGACATTTGAGATCCTTGAATTATGATCCCGTTCCCGTGTGCAGATCCCGAAACCGACCCATTGTCGCGCATCGAGGGAACGTCACGTTTCAGCGAAATTTCGACTTGTCAGTTGTTCGACGAGCCAAACGACGTTCTCATAATTTATCGAACAGGCGTTCCATAACCTATCCAATCCTGTACTCTGTAATAAAATATAGAGCGCTCCTGACCTCCTCTGTATTCCCTCTTTCAATGATCATCATATGCTCGGCAATTTAGGGAAATAGGGGTTGGAAAATCGCGAGTTTTACGGAGCAGAACGCGAATACCGTACGTCGTCGACTTCCCGTACGGATCTTTGCCATTTGTAGAGAAGCGTATTGCGAAACGAAAGAGGAATGAATTTCTAACAGTATTTATATTCTGTCAATTATGTATTTGGTCGAGCTGTTTTAAATTGAGTTGCGTTGCACTGAATGGGTTGTATTCCACTGGGTCGATTGAAGTTAAAAATTGAATCGGTTTAAACTGAACATAAAATTGCATGACATTGAATCGGTTTCGATTGAACATTCTATCAGGTGCAGTTAAATTCGACAAAATTGAAAATTGAACTGCGTGGAATTGAATCGGTTTAAATTGAACATAGAATTGCGTGACATTGAATCGGTTTCAATTGAACATTCCATCGAGTGCAATTAGATTCGACATAATTGAAAATTGAACTGCATGGAATTGAATTGGTTTGAACTGAACACATAATTGCATGGAATTGAATCAGTTTCAATTGAACATTCCGTCGAGTGCAATTAAATTCGACATAATTGAAAATTGAACTGCGTGGAATTGAATCTGTTTAAATTGAACATAGAATTGCATGACATCGAATCGGTTTCAATTGAACATTCTATCAGGTGCAATTAAATTCGACAAAATTGAAAACTGAACTGCGTGGAATTGAATCGGTTTAAATTGAACATAGAATTGCATGGAATTGAATCAGTTTCAATTGAACATTTACTCTAGTGGAATTAAATTCGACAAAATTGAAAATTGAATTCCATGGAATTGAATCGGTTTCAATTCAAAATTGAATTGCCTGGAATTGAATCAATTGGAACTGAACTTTCACTCTAGAGGAGTTGAATCTGACAGAATTGAAAATTGAATTGCATGTAATTGAAAATTCAATTGCTTGGAATTGAATCAATTGGAATTGAACATTGAATTACATAGAATTGAATTTAATTGAATTGTAAATTCAATTGCATGGAACTGAAAATTCAATTGTACAGAATTGAATCGATTGGAATTGAAAATTGAATTGCATGGAACTGAAAATTGAATTGCACAGAATTGAATATTAAATTGAACGGAATTGAAAATTGAATTGCACAGAATTGAATCGATTGGAATTGAAAATTGAATTGCATAGAATTGAATCGATTAGAATTGAAACCTGAATTGTATGGAATTGAATTGCATATAAATTGAAACTTGAATTCCGCAGAATTGAATCACACATAACTAAATCAATTAGAAAATTGGATCATATGAAATTGAATCGCTTCGCATTGTAAATTGCCTCGTATACAATAAACTCCCTCTGAATTGAATTTCGTCGAACTGGAAAATGAAGAATTGAATCACCTCAAATAAAATCCTCCTACACTGAGAAACCATCAATCGAACCGTATGCTATCGAAATACGTTCAATTCGATTGCGCGGAATTGAATCGCGTGGCGACAAACTTCCACATCGAATTGAATCGCACGAAATTGAATCATATCGATCGTATCGATCATATCGAACAAATGGAATCTTATCAAACTGAATCACAAAAAGTGCAACCAATCAAGTTCCCCACATCTTAAAGTTTTTTCTCAGTGAAAAAAACTAACATACTAGTTTCACGGTAAAGATAGATGACTTTCTTCAATCAGAGGCACAATGTATCCTCCAAAGAACTTCCCCTAGTTTATCCACATCGATTTCTCGTCTCGATTTCAGTACGAGTAATCGCAAATTTTCCGCTGACGTCCGCGGGAAACCGTGCCGCGTTATCGTCCAGTCGCCCATCGTAAACGGGGGGATTCGGATCTCTAACAGACATTTTCATCCCCTTTTTCTCCCCTCGTCTTATTTACCATGAAGACGCAGCTTTCGGTTATTCACCCCCAAACGTACGGCGTCCTCGTTTCACTGGCGCCTAGAATTCCAAATTTTGTAGAGGATCGACGCCGGCGCCGACGCCGACGCGTCTCGAGCTTCTCCTCGACCGTGCACTCGTAAATCGACGCGAATTCGGTTTCAACAATCTAATTATACTGGACGTCTACCTGATATTTCAAACGGAGACTCGAAGATGTGGGTCAGAAATTAGGGGTTGATTTGTGAGTGACTGCGTATTCGTGAGAGTCCACTTTGAACACTATACTTGTTCTCTGTTTGGAAGTTCCCTCTTGAAAGGAGACATTCAGAGACAGATATTAGAACATTTTGTAAATTAGATGTTTATAGTGTAGGATTTAAAAGTGGTTCACTATAAAAATTTGTAAAAATGAGACTTCTAAATTTTTGTACTTGATAATTTAAAAATTTGAGGTTGCTATCTGAATTCGAAGATAAATTCCCACAATTAATTTAAACTTTCAGAAATTTCTAAGGTTGCAAATTTTCATTTTCTACATCCCTATTTGTACATGAAAATCAGGATACAAAATATCTCGATAAATACATAATAAAATATCTGCCATGAAGATACAAGAATTGAAATATTTCATATATTACAGATTTGTGAATTCGTAAACGTAAAATAGAATTCTAACCTAATATAATAAAACGAAGGATAAAGTGTTGAAAATATGAGAGCACATTTCCAACTCAGCAGTGTGCACAAGTACACCATTACCCTCTAAAACACATAATTTCCCATAACCCGCAAATTCAGCTATATCGCCATTTTCCAAAGGGTGCACTTCGTACAGCGGTGTTAAAGCAATTACGTACTCTAGTCAGCCCCTAGCCAAAAAAGGGGGCGGCCCTGTTTAAAGAATGGAGGGAAGCCCCACGGGCCCAGAATATCTTTATCGAAGGGGGGTTGACGAGCGATGGACGCAAAACAAGGTCAACGACCCTGCACCCCTGTGTTCTATCACCCTTAGGAGAGTAACGGCCGGAAGCAAGATCGAAGCTCTTTCATCTTGGGGAGGAAAAAAGGGCCACGCGGAAGTTGCCGCCCTCGAGCTCTCGCGATCCCTGCATCGTTGATTGCGTCGATAGCTGCGAGAGGGATGAAAGTCGATCATCGAACACGGACGTCGAGATACTTTTTTTTCTTCTTCTTCTTCTTCTGTCGACGCGACGAGGATCAACTTTGTGGAATGGCGCGAACCGACGGTGACACGTTTTTATTCGCGGTTCAATTAACAGTTCATGTTCATTGATTAATTAAAAATTGAAGAGCTCTATCGATTTATGTGTGTGATATTCTGTTAGACCCTTTATTCGTGACCTTCATTTATCGTAGACCCTTTATTCTTCTTATACAATTATTTATTAATATTCAACATCGATGGAAATGTTTATTAACGTTCAACATTGTCAGAAATATTGTAGACTCTTTATTTATTCTTCTTACACAATTATTTATTAATATTCAACATTGATAGAAATATTTATTAACATTCAACATTGTCAGAAATATCGTAGACTCTTTATTTATTCTTCTTACACAATTATTTATTAATATTCAACATTGATAGAAATATTTATTAACATTCAATGTTGATAGAAATTATTAGCATTCAACATTGAGGGAATTTTTTATTAACTTTCAACGTTAACTAAATTGTTTATTAACATGTGGTGTTTAGTTAAAATAAATAGCAGATCAGTGGTCTTTTATTATATTCAAAACCTTTTAATAGGTCTGTGATTTTTTTATGGAGTACATTGAATATTATCAATTCTGAAAGCAAGATTCGATCCTTTATTTTTTTTTTGCAGAAGTTCACTGTTCATCTCCGTTAGTTTTTTATTATAATCTTATATTATTATAACGTTCAAGGAACATTAAGCAAGGAACATAATGCAGCTCTCAATTATAATACGTACGAAAATATTTTTCCACTAAAATTATTACGGTCACATAACAGAGATATATGTGTGAGTGTACATGCGGTCAGTTATGTGACACAAATGAAATAAACTGCCACATAACAAACAATGGTCGGTTAAAATTATATTATGATATGAAAATTAATGTGCATCGCTCATTAGCGTAAATTTATCTCCCTCATACTGTTTATCATATGAATAGTTTTAATACTTCAATGTTATCGCGATATGGTTATAGCGATGGTTAATAAACAGACCATAACTAGTTACAGTCTACATGAATCTTTCGATCAAAAACATAAGATAGAATAACCGAAAGTTTCTTAATTATTCCTCGACATGTAAATGCCCTGCGAAGGGCGAACTCGCTTTTGCGTTTCTGGTTTATCCTACTTTTCAAACGTAAACGCTCGCAGTAAACAAACGTGTTTGCAACTGTTTTGCTAACTTCGGGAAGCGCTAACGAAATTGCTTTTGGAGAAAGTTTACTGCGAGTAATTGCTTTATTTCAGAATTCGTTTGAAATCAAAATAAAGGCGGGTAACAAAGAATCTGATGGTCAATGGAATTTCGGGGGTGGAAATTTTGATGACGTTCTTTTTCGGGGAAATTCTGAGGAAATTGAAAATTTGAAAGAGTTGCGAGATTGAAAATTTTTACATATTGAAGTTTTGGAAGATTGAAAATTTTAAAGCTCTGAGATTGACAATTTTTTAATTTTGAAGCTCTGAAATTTAGGAACAAAATTTTGGTAATCTTTGCTCATCTGAAAAATTAAAAATTTGAGAATTTTTTAGAAGAAAATTTGTGAACAGAAATTTGAGAATTTTTGTGAAGAAAATTTGTAAATAAAAATTTGAGAATTTGAAGTCTGAGTATCTGAAAATTAAAAAAAGTGAAAGAGAAATATTTTTAAAATAGAAGTTTGAAAAGTTAATAAAATTTACAAATCCATAGTAGAACTGTTTGCAACGTTCCTCGCGAGTTCAATATTTTAACAAGGCCAGAAACTCTAAATCCGAGTACCTCTGAAACAGTAATTGCACGCTTGTTTCAATTTTCCACGTGTTATCTCGAAACGAAATGAATACATGCAAACAAATCCCGGAAACAATACGTCACTATTTTCCTATCTCGAACGTTCGAAATCTCTGAGCTATCGAAGCTGTGCAAAAATCGTATGAAATTAAAAAGCGCATATATAATGTTTCGCATAAATGCGTCTGCGTGTCAACGAACCGAGAACCAGTGTAGTGAGATGAAAATTCGTTTCGCTGTTCGTCTTGTTTTGCGCACCTGAACGATCAAATTTATGCATCGATAAATAAAACATTTTATTATACTAAAAATCAATGAAACTGCTTTAACGAGAGTGCAATTTTAATATAATTTTAAGTTGATTGCCAAGGTGAAGTGACATATGTGTAACATGTGTGAGATACAATATACACATGTCACATATGATTTCATTTTGATACAATTACCAATTTCTAAATTTTTGCTTTGAGAATATTTAAAATTGTAAATTCAAGATTTTTAAATTTTGAAATAATCGAATTTGAATTTGTGAGAAAATTACGATGACTTGTGAACCATCTATGGTTATCGAAATTCTTGGTAATAATGCAGTTTTCTTCGTTTGTAATTAATATGTTAAGCAAAACGTGTCACCTTAATCTCGACTCGAGGACAGTTTCCCAAGGAAGCAGACTTGTCGACTCGTCACAGGCCTACACTGTGGAAACGCGTGTCTGACGAACTCCGTATATTCTGTCGGTTTGTCGCGTGATACGAGGCGTTTTCTCCGCTTCTTCGTGATAGAACACAAAAGAAGGATGAAAATATTTCCGCTGCCCTGCACAGCTATACTCTGTACGTTTTCGTGATTGTGCGCGGACTAAAGCTTCGTGCACAATCGAGGACATTAGAAACGAGATTGAATTCGACAATAATTCACTCGCAAACGGCAATACGTGAGACGAATATTCTTCGCGTTTTCGTGAACCATGTTCCGATCGTTCCGTAATTAACCTACAATTTTCTAAGCAGTCATTATGAAGATAAATGATGATTAAAAAGTTAGACACATTTTATGTTCAACGATTTCTGATTACATGGATCATAATTATAATTGAATATAAAATTCAGTTGTAGGGAATGTACAAGTCTGGCTGGCCACGTATGAAGCGCGTCATATGTGCGTCACGAGTGTGACATGAGTTAAATGCTTTTTTCAAAGATAATGTATACAAATTATACCTTAATCCTGGATTACATAGTTCATAATTAGAATTGAATATAAAACTGAATTGTAGTGAAAGTACGAGTCTGATCAGTCACATGTGAAGTGTGTCATATGTGCGTCACGAGTGTGACACTAGTTAAATGTTTTATTAAAGACAATGTATACAAATTATACCTTAATCCTGGATTACATAGTTCATAATTAAAATTGAATATAAAACTCAATTGTAGTGAAAGTACGAGTCTGGTCAGTCACATGTGAAGTGCGTCATATGTGCGTCACGAGTGTGACACTAGTTAAATGTTTTTTTCAATATAATGTATACAAATTATACCTCGACCCTTGATTACACAGTTCATAATTAGAATTGAATATAAAACTCAATTGTAGTGAAAGTACGAGTCTGATCAGTCACATGTGAAGTGTGTCATATGTGCGTCACGAGTGTGACACTAGTTAAATGTTTTTTTTAAAGACAATGCATACAAATTATACCTCGACCCTTGATTACATACTTCATAATTAGAATTGTACCTAAAATTCAATTGTGAAAATATAAATCTGCTTGCTCACATGTGAAGTGCGTCACATATGCGTCACGAGTGTAACGCTATTGTAACGCGATTTGAATATTTTCTTGAAGGTAATGTTTACAATTTAAAGCTTGATGCCTGATTACATAGTTCATAATTAAAATTTATTTGTAATGAAGATACGAGTCTGGTTAGTCACATGTGACGTGTGTCACATATGTGTTACAAGTGTAACAATATAGTAGCGCAATTTAAATGTTTTCTCAAAGGTAACGTACAATTTATAGCACGATTTTTGTGTAGTTTCCATGAAAGAATTATGCAGGGGATGTCAGGAACGTAGCTGTAAGAGAATTTCTGCCAGAGACACGCACGATTTACTTCCGAAGCAATTCGCAGCGAGTGAATAGGAGAACATGCGACGAATACATATTCAAAGTTTCGCGAATAGCTGTCTCCTGTTACGGGAACCATCAAAGGGATACGAACGATGTACCTTGAAGCTTAATTGTTTCAGAAATTCACCTAATATGTATATGAAATAGCTCGAGTAAATTCGATGCTCGACTTCCCTGGAATCATGTATTATTAATTTAACGCTTCGCTGTCCGATGTGATACGGAGAAGACAGGGGCCAGATATCACTGTTACGATTCTTCACGGGTAAAATGAACTTTGCTAAGTTGCTACCATTGTGCCGTATATTAATTTTGGGGCAAAATGTAGGGGATGTAGGGCTAAATTTAATCATGAGTGGTTCTGAAGGGTAAACGAAAAGATATGGTCATAGCGTATGGCAAAGTTAATATACATTTGGAGAATCCGGCGACTCTTGCAATTACTTAGAATTAAATGTGAAGTAGATTAAAGGTGATTAAAAATTCTTAATGAATGAAAATGGCAAATCTTGTAAATGTAAAAATTTGAGAATTAAAAAATAAAGTTTGCAAACTTAAAAACTCCAACGCTAAAAATTTCGGAAATGTTTTAAATTAAAAAACTCTACAAATTCGCAACAGCAACTCGTTACCATTTCTGTAACAAAGACAACCTAATTTTAATCTCAGCTGAATTTTCGCAAGATAGGGAAAAATGACTCGGAGGACAAAGCAACAAACTGTTCCTCCGTGTAAATTGTCTGTAGTTATTGTGAACGATACTTTAGATGACGAGGAGGTGAACAACGGGAAGTCCTTGCGATAAGGGGTCCCAAGGCGACTCCTTTTCCGCGTTCCGCTCCGATTTCGTGCTCCGGATACGTCTAGCGAAAAGTACAGGTTGCAGCGCGTAATTCGCGCTCACTATCGGGATAGTTAATTAAAGGCCGATTAAGGGCGACGCCTTGACGCGGCTACCTAACAGTAGTTGTCGTAGAGCCACTATCAACTTTGCATAAATTAAGTCACGGTCGGCCTGACTTTATTTAGAGGTGTCACGTAAATCCAACGATTTTCTCTAACTCGAAATGTATTATTATAAACGAATTATAAGCTATGAATTTTATAAATTGTTTTAAATTATCAATACTATAAATCAATATTAAACATGAATATTCTAAATTGTTTTAAATTATGAATTTTGTACATCATTATAAGTTATGAATATTCTAAATTGTTTTCAATTATGAATACTATAAATCAATATTAAACATGAATATTCTAAATTGTTTTAAATTATGAATTTTATAAATCATTATAAGTTATGAATATTATAAATTGTTTTCAATTATGAATACTATAAATCAATATTAAATATGAATATTCTAAATTGTTTTAAATTATGAATTTTATAAATCATTATAAGTTATGAATATTCTAAATTGTTTTAAATTATGAATTTTATAAATCATTGTAAGTTTGAATATTTTAAATTATTATAAATGTTGAATTCTATAAATCATTGTAAGATATGAATATTCTAATTTGTTTTAAATTATGAATTTTATAAATCATTATAAGTTATAAATATTCTAAATTGTTTTAAATTATGAATTTTATAAATCATTATAAGTTATGAATATTTTAAATTGTTATAAATTATGAATTCTATAAATCATTATAAGATATGAATATTCTAAATTGTTTTAAATTATGAATTTTGTAAATCATTATATGTTATGAATATTTTAAATTGTTATAAATTATGAATTCTATAAATCATTATAAATTATAAATTTTATAAATCATTATAAGATATGAATATTCTAAATTATGAATACTACAAATCATTATAAGCTATGAATATTATAAATTATTATATATTATAAATACTATAAATCATTATAAATTATGAATATTCTAAATTATTATAAACTATGAATTCTATAAATTATTACAAGTTATGAATAGTATAAATTATTATAAACTATGAATAGTATAAATGATGGTAAGCTATGAATACCACAAGTCACTATAAGTTATGGATACTGTAAATTATTCTAAACTATGAAAGCCATCAGTCATTATAAATTATGAATACCAGAAATAATTAAAAATCACCATGAATCACAATGAACATAAATATAAACTATCACAAATCATTAATACTATGTGACAAATAAATTATCTACGTATTGATTACTCATAAACAATAGCACGTATAAACGAAGGAAATAGTCGTGTGAATGAAGAAGAAGAAAAAGAATAAAAAGAAGAAAAAGAATAAAAGTGAGCCCTATTTGAAATGGGAAGAAATTAATGTTCGAATAGAATTTCATTGAAGCTACACCTGGCAAGAAATTTTTCTTGGCGCAAGATCCTTCATCGTCGAGTGAGAACTTTATTCGATTCACGTCCGAATGGAAGTCGTGTAATTAATAATCTCGTATCGAGTCGATTCGTCAGTGACCGATTCGACCCCGATACCATGTCGGACTTACTTCGGATAATCGATACACCCTGTCCAGCAAGTGGAAAGAATTGGGTCCAGATTGCAATGGCGATCAAAAACAGGGCTGTGTGCACACGAGTGCACCCTTAACCCTTTGCGGTTTTATGTGTCTGATAAATTCGTGGCGATTCTCGAAGAAAAATTGTAAGACAAGGTTTTAAAAATTTGTTGGAACTTGTAAGAGTTATCGATGTGAGGATTGAAAATTGCAAGGAAAATATTTTAAGAGAGGAGTGTTTGCTCTGTAAACGCAGCGGATAAGCTCAATATAGTTGTTTTGGATAACGGAATGTCTTTTATCGCGAAAGGGATTTTACGAATTTGTGGTTAAGAATTACCATCTAATTGTGGAAACTTTAATATTTCACGGATATTCGTTGCGATATTAGCATATTATCTACCGCCCGCAGATAGAATTCTCTTGTAATTTTGTAACGAATAAAAACTGCGAAGGTAATACCGCGTTAACTCGCTTTATGCGCATATAAATTTTAGTACTCCGATCGAGTGAATGATCAAAAATGAATGAGCTGTTAATGCAGTCTATACGAAATTATTTAACTTTAATATCAAATGTTTTAAACCGAATATAAAATTCGAGCGCAATATTAAACATTTCAGGGGTAATATTAAATATTTCCGACGTAATATTAAATATTTCAGCACGAAATGTTCTAACAATGTTTATTGCGAAATATTTCAATCTAAATACGAACAATGACACTTTCGAACGAGAGTGTCTCACAAATTCCTGACTAATTATTCCGTCGCAGTTTACCGGCAACGTAAAGAACGCTAAAATTTATCAAATAAACCGCTCGCGTGGTAAAATACGGTTGCAGTAGAAATAAATACAGCTTTTAAAATTTGGAAAAAACTTGAAATGATTTGTATCGGCGCTCGTATGGTAAATGCGCATTAAATTCGATCGCCATATTTATCACGCCGCAAATACGAAGCGGGTTTCACGAAAAGCCTCTAACAAATTGCGGAATGAATCTACGTCCAGGTTTAAATTTCCGATGCAGTTCTCCTTCTTATTCCCTTCATCTTCGACTTTAATTCGTTCCGACGATGAAAAATTTCGTTATACGATCAGGATGAGTCATCTTCACGAACACTCGCCAGCGATTAGAGCGACATTAATAGGGAAAATGGGACGTTATCTATCTAAAATCTGGTAGCTTGTAAATTTGGGAATTTCGTGATTTGGGGATTTGGAAATTTTGGGAGAAGGAAATTTGGAAATTTGGTTGAGAGTTTAGGGATTTGGAGATTTGGGAATTTCGGGAATTTGGAATTCGAGGAGCGTGGAATTTGGGGAATTTGAGATTTAGGGAATCAGGGATTTGGGGAATTTGCAAATTGGGGAATTGGGAATTTGGGATTTGGAGAATTGGGTATTTGGAAACTGGGAAATTTGAGATCTAGGGAATTCGGAAGCTTGGGATATTGAGATCTGGGGAATTTGGGCACTAGAGATTTTGGAATCTGGGGAATCTGGGGAATTTGGGATTTGGGGATTGTAGAATTTCGGGAATTTGGGATTTGGGAGCTTGGGAATTTGGGAGCTTGGGAATTTGGGAGCTTGGGAATTTTGGAGCTTGGGAATTCGGGAGCTTGGGAATTCGGGAATTTGGGAATTTGGGAGCTTGGGAATTTGGGAGCTTGGGAATTCGGGAGCTTGGGAATTCGGGAGCTTGGGAATTCGGGAGCTTGGGAATTCGGGAGCTTGGGAATTCGGGAGCTTGGGAATTCGGGAATTTGGGAATTTGGGAGCTTGGGAATTTGGGAGCTTGGGAATTCGGGAGCTTGGGAATTCGGGAGCTTGGGAATTCGGGAGCTTGGGAATTCGGGAGCTTGGGAATTCGGGAGCTTGGGAATTTGGGAGCTTGGGAACTTGGGAGCTTGGGAATTTGAGAGCTTGGGAATTTGGGAGCTTGGGAATTTGGAACTCAGGGAATTTGGGAGCTTGGGAACTTGGGAGCTTGGGAATTTGGGAGCTTGGGAATTTGAGAGCTTGGGAATTTGGGAGCTTGGGAATTTGGGAGCTTGCAAATTTGGGAGCTTGGGAATTCGGGAGCTTGGGAATTCGGGAATTTGGGAATTCGGGAGCTTGGGAATTCGGGAGCTTGGGAATTCGGGAGCTTGGGAATTCGGGAGCTTGGGAATTCGGGAGCTTGGGAATTCGGGAGCTTGGGAATTCGGGAGCTTGGGAATTTGGGAGCTTGGGAACTTGGGAGCTTGGGAATTTGAGAGCTTGGGAATTTGGGAGCTTGGGAATTTGGAACTCAGGGAATTTGGGAGCTTGGGAACTTGGGAGCTTGGGAATTTGGGAGCTTGGGAATTTGAGAGCTTGGGAATTTGGGAGCTTGGGAATTTGGGAGCTTGCAAATTTGGGAGCTTGGGAATTTGGGAGCTTGGGAATTTGGGATCTAGGGAATTTGGGAAATGTGAAATTTGGAAAATTTGAGACCTGGAGAATTTAGGGACTTGAAGATTTGGAAATTTGGTGACTTAGTGAATTACGTAAGTATTCGAGAATTTAACAATTTGCCAGATTGGAAATTTGAAGGTTTTAGAAATATAAAACTTGAGGACTTAAATATTGATTGATATAGCGATCAATCAATGTAAGAATTTGACAATTTCATAATATAAAAATATGTGTACTTAAAAATTGAAAAATTCACAACTCTACCAACTTGATATTTCAGTAATTTAAAAATTTCTCAATTTGCACAGAAATTCTAAAATTCAAACTCATTAACAAAAAATTTTTGAAGCACGAAATTTTAAGAACTCAGTCGTTAAGGAGCTTTGACGCTAACTTTTAAAAAATTTGCAAACCCTCGAATCAGGAAGGAAACTTTGGAAGCCCGAAAGTTTGAAGATCTGAAAAACGAAATATTCGGAAATTTGAAGACCGAACTGATTGCATCAATATTTGGCATCATAGATAGCGCGAATTTTTGTACGTGGTCAGTTTCCCGTGGAAAATATTTTCACCGTGGGTAAACGATTCATGGGACAAAAACGGTTATTTTTCTGGTGGAACCGATAAAAAGGGAAAAATGTGGTACGAAGGGACTGCGGATAAGCGTTTTATGGGACACCAAACCCGTGCTTGATCCACGGACAGAGCCTAAATTTGGCGTTTCGATGGTCAAATTCTTTTATCGAGGGAAAGAGGGCCGAGATACCAGCCTCTTGTGACATTTTGTTCGTCCAGAATCGCTCACATCGATTCGTGAACAAACTTTGTTTCGGTCCTTTTGTAACTTATCGATTACGGATTTTTCTATTTTCTTTTCGTTCTTTACATGTTGCAAAACTGTAGCCGGCGAATTTTATATCGAAATCTGAAATGCGATTCCCTTTGAGCTTTAACGAGCGCCGGAACAAATGTATTATACTTCAAAATTTATCAGAATAACCCACTTTTGTTCTTGTTTTGTAACTGCGCGATTCGTAATTCGTATTAATTCGTATTAACCTAGTTATCTCGATATATTGTAGATTTTTTGTGTATTTCATTTTGAAGCTTACAATGGATGATTAATTCTGTGGTATGTTGCAAATTTTATTTGATATGCTAGCGGATTATTGGATGAAAATTATTTGATATTCATGAATTAAATTGAAAGGGAACTGCCAGTTAATTTTAAAATTAACGAAGAAATTTTTAAATTATAATGAAAGGCTATTGTTTTAATTTTTAGGTATTTTGCTAATTTGATTTTTCACCTTTCATTTAAATTTCTCAGGAAAATGTTACTTGAATATTCCTTTATACGTGGAACATATTTTTAATTACATGCGTTGATAACGCTAATTGTACAAATTAATTTTAATTAATCAAAATTAATTTTGATAATTAAATTTCGTTATTTCGTTTCATTAATTATCAAAGCTTAATAACTTGAATTTTTAATAATTTGAAAGCAAGTGAACATTATATGTCGCTCTTTGTCCAACAATAGAAATTTTTCATTCAATGATATAAATAAGACGTGCAAATATTGAAGTAGTTGCAAAACACGCAAAACGCGACATCAGCGCAAGCAGGAATTTGTCAAAGGAACGTTTAAAATGTACTTTCATGCGGATTAAAGTATCGACATGATTAAACACCGATTCAAAAGCGAAGCAACATCGAAAGCGCACGATTACAAAATAAATTGCAATCCCCAGACTCGAAAAAGTTCCCGAGCTAAATCGGATTTGCGAGCGTCTGTTCGTTAAGCGAAAGAAACTCGCGGAAAAGCTTAGAACTTCCTACGGTTTTTGGTATCGAGAATTACGCGGGAAAATCCTGAGACGTCTGCAAATTCGAAAATATTATATCGTCGAAACTTTCTTTCAGCTTTTTTACTTTAATCTCTTGCAGTACGACTTGTTAGGTACAGTCGGAAATAATAGCTACAACATCAAAACAACGGAAGCTGAAATCTTATGTCTATTGAATATCAATCGTCTGACTGCAAATTGAACGATTAAATTGAAGAATATTAAAAATTTCAGCAAAATTGATTATGAAGTCGTGACGCACGAGGTGCGTCTAGTACAAGCGATTAAATACAACTTTTTAAATTTTTGTGAATATGTAAACGATAGTTAGAGAAACAGTTAAAGTATGAAAAATAATGGTCAAAAAGTAGTTAAACAAATTGTAGTGAAATATTTTTTTAAACATATAAATGAACGTAGAGTTATAAGAATCTCCCTGAACAATAGTGCTTGTAGAGTAAATAGAAAAATTGGAGTAGCATATTTTTTCAAATATATAAATAAATGTAGAAATATAAGAAGCTCCGTGAAACAGTTGAAATATGAAAAATAGTGGTCGAAAGAAAATATACAAAAATTGCAATTGAATATTCTTTCAAATATATAAATAAATGTAGAGTTATAAGAAGTTCTATGAAACAGTTGAAATATGAAAAATAGTGGTCGAAAGAAAATATACAAAAATTGCAATAGAATATTTTTTCAAATATATAAATAAATGTAGAATTATAAGAAGTTCTATGAAACAGTTGAAATATGAAAAATAGTGGTCGAAAGAAAATATACAAAAATTGCAATAGAATATTTTTTCAAATATATAAATAAATGTAGAGTTATAAGAAGTTCTATGAAACAGTTAAAATATGAGGAATAGTGATCGAAAAAAAAATTGCAATAAAATATTTTTTTAAATATATAAATGAACGTAAAGTGCCAACAATCTCCTTCGTGAAATATTAAAAATTTGAAAAGTTGTAAAGTAGATAAATTGCAGTAGAATATGTAAAAATTTACGTATGTGTAATAAATATCTCTATGTAAAAATTAATTTGTAAAATAATCAAAGACGTTACAGTTGCAAAACAGAAAGTTAATAATATATTTTTGAATATATCACGGTATATAATCAGTTTTAATCTCGTCACCTATCAGAAACTTAACAGGTTCCAATCAAGACCTTCTCGAGAACCGCAAAACCGTATAATCCGTACGCTACGATTCGAATTCGGATTAAGCTTTAATGCCCTCGGATTTCGTCATATCTTCGATGCAAATGCCACAAACCTGTCACAAACCACCAAGAATTCTTCGAACCAGCACAGCACAAACTTAAGAAAATGCTTCTGCAAGCGACATAGATCTTTTGAACGAACAAATCATTCGCCATAAAGAAACACCAATTCCACGAAAATTAAACGATTTAATAAACGTTCACTGTATCGCAAAGCACATTTATTACGCCACTTAATCACTAGACTTTTTAAAATTTCTCTGACAGAAAATTAAAATTGATTGATTGTGTGTTTGAAACTTTGAACTGAAAGTTTAAACTGATGAGTTTAATCTATTGAGTTAGTTTGAATTAGTGAGTGACCATTTTTACTGATTTTCTGTTGGTTTAAATACTTACTAGATTTTTTAAACTTGCTCATTTTTAGAGAAAAAGATTTCTTCTATTGGCAAATTTTAGTTTAATGCACATTCCGAGAATCAAATAATTATCCGCTGTAAAAGGTATGTTAATTTTAAAACAGCGTTGAAGTATCCGGTGAATAATATTATGGATCCATTAAGGAATGTATTTCATTATTAAACGGAATTCGCAGAACTGCCGAGTATAAGTAGTTACAGGAATTTGCAATTATTGCAATTTGCTTAAACAAAATTTTTCTGTTTAAACTGATGCATTATTAATTGAAATTATTTCTTTCCATAAATGGCGAATGTATAATAAGAAATTTTATTAGTAATAAATATCTCTTAGTGTCGATTGATAATTTTATCGTCGTCATAAGTTCGAATTAATTTTTTTTCAATCATCGGCACATAAATATCGTTTTACAATTTTGGCTAATCCTTCGTACTCGATTCACGGTGAAAATGAACGCTTATCCTACACTTAATGTGAACAAAAATTTTCAAATTCACTTTCTACAATTAATATATTTTGTATAATATGTGATTTCATTAAAAGTGTATATGTAATTTTATCTTTTAGTAATTGTATATCTGTATGAGTTAATAACCGTATCTGTAACTGTACCTGTGTTACAAGCATGAATTACCAGATTTTTTAATTGCACTAAATGGCTGCGATTAAATAACTTTAATAATAACAATTTTTTATTAATAGTTAAGTTAACAATTTTTTGTAATGAATGTTGCTCAATTGACAGTGAAAATGGCCACTCAACACTGAATGCAAGTAAAATTTCCTACATTCTTTACTTGCAATAATCAGTCAATCATCACCAGTTCAAATTCTTCCCAACTGCGCAAACAAACCCTCTCAAAAGAACATTCCCAAATATTTTCGACGTTACAAGCTCGTACAAAATTCCCCCAAAAAATCACAGAAAGCAAATTTCCCAACAATATCACTCGACACACACCGTACATTAGCAACGATCAGACACAAATAAAAAGCGAAGCCAGAATTGGAAATTTCGAAACGTCCACATCGAATCGAAAGAAAGAAACATGCTCGCACGGAATTACCGGGATCTCGAAAAAAGTAACACTCGGGTGAGAACGTATCGATAAGGCGCGAAAAATTGAAGCGAGCGGCCGCGGAGGAGCGCGAGATACGACTCGGAGAGTGTCGGGGAGACTGTCGGCGGTGTGACTCGCGTCGAGGGGTTTTCTACCCCCTAGTACCACCACCTGAAGCCGCAGGGGGTCCTTCGGGAAGCGGTGTGCTCGTAGACGAGCCGACGCACACGCTCTCCTCCAGGAGCCTTTCGCGTTTCCATGGCGATCGCGGCGCGCGTGCCGTGTTCGTCGACGCCGGTGCATGCGCATCCTTCAGCGTATTTACACTGGCAACAGGTTTTGCCTCGTAGCCCCGGAACCGGAGCTATCTGGGATTCCCCGGATCCCCGATCGAGATCGATCGATCACCAGGGACGATTCGTGGAAATCCTGGACCTCGCCGCCCTTCGCCGATGCTCACCGCGTGTGTTTGTTATTTAATTGCGATCAAATTCACCGCTTTGCATCTTTCGCGTATGTAAATATTCTCGAATTTGTTATTTTTTTATTTGTTTGGTGGAACGAAATATTCACGTATTCACGTATATTCACATTATATATATTATGTTATATATAATTGATATGTGGATTGTTGGTATGTGATATGTGGATCGTTGGTATGTGATACGTGAATCGTTGGTATGTTGATATGTCCGGTTGAATCTGATGGAAGATGTTCTTTTATGCAAGACATATGGTGACATAAACTCTTGCGCAGTATAAACACTCTAATTAATATGCTTATTAATTTTTTGAGTTATGATTCTTCAATGTACACGGAGTGTACCATGTAGGTACCTATGATATAAGTAAGACATCACTGATTTTACTGAAAGACTTCAAAAATTGAATAAACGAAAAGATGAAAAACTTGAAAATATAGGAACTCAAAATTCACAAACTCTATCCTGAGTGTCCTACTAAAAAATACTTGGCTCAAACAAGGTAAACGACACAAGGTAAAAAAGTATAACGATCAGCATCTCCATAGAGTCACTCACTGTCCCGTATGATTCGACGCGTGTACAACGCGGAATTTCCCGTTTGCCGGAGTATATCGCTACAGAAAAAAACGAGTCGCTCGGGGCTTCTTCGTGACCGTGTCTTCGGGGAATAAACGAGGTCGAGAGGCTCGAGATCGACCTTCGTTGCAAGAATGCACCGTGACTCTCGATAGACGCAGCCGATTTGGCCTTGCGACTTATCGTTACGATCGCCGCGACTTCGACCTCGTTATCACGACACGCGGAGTTCATCTTCGTGCACGGATCGCCTGGTCCATTGATCGCGAAGAATAGTGGAGAAAACTCGAAATATCGTTTTGTGCTCTGACGTGCTTCTGTGCATCGAGTTGGAAGTTGTTCGATTTGCAGACGGGAATAAATTTAAATTGGTCTTTATTGATTATGCTGCGATTATTGGAAGCTTATCCAGTAAGGTCGCGAATAGACTGTGTTATGTATTTGTGATGCGTCGATGTCTGCGATGTATAAAGAAATCATTTGATCTGCACGATTTTACGGACTACATGCTTTATGTACTGCGGAGTACAGTCTGCAGAGACTTCGATACGGTTATCATGAATGCGTAAATGTCCATCTCGTTATGAAATATGCACTCTATGGACAGTTTTATGATAACGTGTAATGGTTCGTATGTTATTTTCTGATATAACACACACTGTTATGACAAAATGAGATTATTTTTATATTTGTATGATGTCTGTTCGAAGAGTTCTAAACTGAGTAATTCTCTGATAGTAAATAAATTAATAATTACATCACTGTTACAATACGATATATATTTACAGTTCGTTCTACTGTGCACATTACCATACGTGTATTACCATTATCATATGATATGTGTACACTGCATGATTACGCCTTATAGATATACATTATTCATATGATTACACATTATGCATATTATATCTAATAAACTGCAGTTGTATAAACATTCACAGTCCAATCATGAATGATGCCAAAATACTTCTTTTCTGCCTCTGCTAACAATAAGATTATGCTCTTCTGTCAACAATGTTTCCGTCACAAGTCCAAGACTTGCAAGTCTTAGGCCACTTATTTTAATTAACCATAAAATTTCACAGTCGAACAAAACACCTCGAAGGAAGCTTAAATTCAATCTCCGAAAAATGAACAATGGGGTATTTACACGTTTCCCCGAAAATTTTCATAAGTTCCGTTGAAGCAAATTAGCAAAGCTTAATGTTTAAAAGCTGTAGCAGAAAGTCATTTAATAGCAAGCGACGGGCAAGTACATCGATAATAAACTCCTCGCGAAAGAGAGTAGAACTTGAAGATTGAATTTCCATGAAATTGCCATACCGCAACTGGAAGCAGCTTCACAAAGGCAACGCGCACTCTTCGAACAACTTCGTGCAATTCGCCGTGTAATTATTCACGAGGTACGCCGCGGCTAAGAACCAAACAAAAGCCGCTTTTTCGACAACTTTTACCATGAAAACCGGATCGCACGCTTTATGACGGTCCTTTTCAGTTCTTGTGAAACTTCAAAGCGTTCGATCGTTTCGCTCTGTCGCTTTTGGTGGCCTTTGGGGTACTTTTGGAAATTTGGTATTTGGGGGTTGGAAGTTTGGGAATTTGGGATTTGGGGATTTGGGGGTTGGAAGTTTGGGAATTTGGAAATTTGGGAATTTGGGATTTTGGGGATTTGGGAATTTGGGGGTTGGAAGTTTGGGGATTTGGAAATTTGGAAATTTGGGAATTTGGGAATTTGGGGATTTGGGGATTTGGGGGTTGGAAATTTGGGGATTTGGAAATTTAGAAATTTGGAAATTTGGGAATTTGGGAATTTGGGGATTTGGGGATTTGGGGGTTCAAAGTTTGGGGATTTGGGAATTTGGGAATTTGGAAATTTGGGAATTTGAAAATTTAGAAATTTGGGAATTTGGGAATTTGGGAATTTGGGAATTTGGAAATTTGGGAATTTGGGAATTTGGGAATTTGGGGATTTAGGAATTTGGGAATTTGGGAATTTGGGGATTTGGGAATTTGGAAATTTGGGAATTTGGGGATTTGGGAATTTGGGGATTTGGGGGTTGGAAGTTTGGGGATTTGGAAATTTGAGAATTTGGGAATTTGGAAATTTGGAAATTTGGAAATTTGAGAATTTGGAAATTTGGGAATTTGGGAATTTGGGAATCTAGAAATTTGGGAATTTGGGAATTTGGGAATTTGGAAATTTGGAGATTTGGAAGATGGGGATTCGGGTATTTGTGGATTTGAGAATTTGGAGATTATGAAATTTGGGAATTTGAGAGTTTAGGGGTGCGAGAATTTGGGCACGTGAGAGTTTGAGGATGTAAGAATTTGGAGGCGTGAGAATTTGGAGATTTGAGAGTTTGGGAATGTGAGAATTAGGGCACGTGAGAATTTGGGGATTTGGGTATTTGGGAAGCTTGGAATTTAGCGTTTACTAACTTAGAAATTTGAGAATTCCGTAATATAGAAATTGAGAAATTTAGAAATTTGAAGATTTATAAATTTAAAGACTAAGCTCTCCAAAAATACAGAAACCTAAAATTTGCCTAATACCCTCAACACCCATATCTAATCTGAAACCCATATATCACCCCACAACCATAAAACTTGGCGCTCAAACTAGATCGCTATCAGCCAAAAGAAGTACAAAAAGAAGAAGCTCTGTTCGATCGTTATGCCGTTGTTCGACAGGCGAATTGACAAATTGTTCGGAAACCCTCTATGGAAATCGTTCTATCGGGTTTCCCTGTTGAAACGGCGAAAAAGCAGCGCCGCTTTTTCCGCTCGACCGACGTAACCACGATTTATACGACCTTACGAAGTTCCATCCCGTCGCAACCGGAAAGAAGAACCTCGAGTCTGCTTTTCTCTCTTCTCTTTTTTTTTTCTTTCTCTCTCAGCGAGCTTTTTGATGTTTCTCCGACGAATTTGTAACTGGATGTTCCCGGGGAGGAACGAGTGACAAGCACCGGCAAGGACTTTGCTTCGCGAAAGTCTCGGAGAAATGGCGAGCTATTTAACTTGTCCGGGTTTCTCGATGATCAGAAGACCCTGTTTCATTTCTCAGAGGAGATAAAATGTCGCGGATCTTTGTGCAACAGACGCGATATCAATGTCTCCGTCGTGCAACATTTAAGCCCTTTGTTATCGTCGGTGACGTTTTTTGCTAAGTAATTTTTATGGTTTACATTTTTACTTGTTTTATTCGGAGAATTTCTAGTGTGGGAACTTTTTAATTTTAGGAATTAGGATTTTGAGTATTTGGAAATGCAAAGAGTTCAGAATTGGAAAATTTGAGGATCTAGGGGAATTTGGGAAATGAGAAATTTGGGGAAATTGAAATTTAGAATTTGGGGAATTTAGGATTTAGGGAAATTAAGGGAATATGAGATCTGGGGAATTCGGAAACTCGAAAATTTGGGATCTAGGGAATTTGAGAAAATTTCGGATCTAGAGAATTTGGAAAATTTGGGATCTGGGGAATTTGGCGAAATTTAGAGCCTAGAGAATTTGGAGAATTTGAAATCTACGGAATTTGCGGATAGTTGGGATCTGGAGAATTTGGAATCTAGGGAATTTGGGATCTAAGAAATTTAGAATCTAGGAAATTTGGGATCTAGAGAATTTGGGATTTAGGGAATTTGGAATTCTGGGTATTTGAGATCTAAAGAATTTGGGGTCTAGGGAATTTGGGATTTAGAGAATTTGGGGTCTGTGGAATTAGGGATTTAGGGAATTTGGGATCTAGGGAATTTGGAATTTAGGGAATTTGGAATCTAAGGAATTTGGGATTTAGAGAATTTGGGGTCTGGGGAATTTGGGATTTAGGCAATTTGGAATCTAGGGAATTTGGGATCTAGAGAATTCGAGAAATTTGAAATTTGGGAGATTTGTGGGATTTGGAGACTATGGGAAATTTGGGGATTTAGGAATTTAGGGAATTTGTGATATAAGGAATTGAGGCATTGAGAATTTGGGGATTTGGGGAATTTGGGATCCATAGGATTTATCAAATTAATTTGTGATTTGGGGAATTCGAAAATCTGAAAATTTAGAATCTAGTATTTTCGAATATGAGAATTTGTAAATTCCTAAATCTTGAATTATCTAAGTCTTCATGTGTTCCCCAAAATTGCAGATCATTATAACAGTACCAAAACAACTACATAAGTCCAACAACTTCAACAGATATAAACTCAACAAATCTTACAATCAGTGAATTAAAATACAAGGGAGCATCACATAAATGTACAGTTGCATTAAAAAAAAGGAAATCTCACTGCATCACTACGAGTTACATACATCACAGAAGACGGCCGAAAATGGGAAAAATGACAGGAACGCGCGAACGGGTGTACTCTTTTCATCCGGGCGCGTAAAAATGACCATCGGGACGGTTGGAATTCGCGAAATTCGCTACAGCGAAGATTCTCAAAATGCGAACGTGACGCAAGCATAACCGCGATAAAATAATTCACGACGCGTTTTGCATACCGCCGCGGAACGTTTTATGCATGCCTCCGTACACGCGACTCTTAAGTCCCGTTTGCAATTAATACGTCCCGTTCGCTGGCGGACGCGCATAAATTTGCAAGCTCTCGCGTCGCTTTTTGTCGTCTTATCCGACGCGGCTCTGAAAGCTTAACCGTCCGAACAGGTGTATTTTTGCAGCTCGGAACACGCAGCCTCTTAATTAAATTGCAAATTCTCTCGACTCGATTTCCTTACCGGGAACCATTATCACTTGCCGGAAAACACTGAAGCGTTTCTGCACCTAAAAACTACCTTACGGTTCTTGAATAATAACTTCATCTTTCAACGATTCTTTTCAATCTTTTTAGTATTCGTTACTTATCAAATTGTTTCATGTACAGTGATGTTTTTGATGGATCAGTTTGAAGTTTTAGGTTAATCGAAAGTTATCGTTTCAGTAGACATTTTGTATTTTATGTACAAAAGATTAGTGGAGCGAAGAGGTTTAACCTGGATATTGTTCCTAAGCATGTCACGATTTTGTGATATCAATTATTTATGTAGTCGTTTAAAATTTTAAGTTAGGTAACAATTTGTATGTGAACGTTTTATCGGTATGTTGCACATACCGATGTCACACAAAATGGCTGACAGTCGCGTACACAAAATGGCTGACCGTCGCGTACACAAAATGGCTGACCGTCGCGTACACAAAATGGCTGACCGTCGCGTACACAAAATGGCTGATCGTTATACAAAATGATAACTGATATTGATGCATATATAATTAGATATCGTTTGATAAAACTACGACAATAAAATATGATATAAAATATCTCAGTTTCAAAATCCTGAAACTGCAATATTCTCAAGTTCCAAAACCTCAAAGTCCCAACATTCCCAAATTCTAAAATCCCAAACCACAATAAGTTGCAACATCACCCAAAATAAAAGAACCTGAAATGTCCTGGGTTCCCTCGCGTTTTATCAAATAAAATTCGATGTCCAAAAGTTCTGAATCCCCTTTTGTTGTTAATGCGTAAGTTGGACTTGAAAAAGCCCGAACCGTCATGTGGTCAATTTCGCACACGCCCCTGCATTATTCGGACCCTGTTTCGTGCGGATGCGTCTGAATAATGGATGCAGGAAGCCATCGGATCAAATAGAGATATCGACGTTGACCTGGAATATTCATAAGTCGAGAAATGTAGGGATTTTCGAGCTGTGACTTAAACGCATCTGTATGTAGAAAGTAGAGAATGCTCGTATGTACTCAATTAAGAGTTAAACCCCTTGATCGATACGGAGCAAATTTTGCATAGTTACTAATACACAAGGGAACGTATAGGCTACCGTGAAACCTGAACACTCCAAATCCTCTCCCTGATTTCATCCCCCTTCGTCGTGTTAACTTCAGCTTTGTTCGTCGTTATGTACCTAAGCATTTTGGTATTATTAATTTTCAGATAATTACTTCGTGTCTCAATTTCTGCCTCCTTTTATAAATTTCTTAAATATTGAATGGTTAAAAATGAATCGTTTAAAAGCTTGTATAAAATGCTCAATTTGTATGAATGAAAAACTTGCACCTGTAAAATGAATAATTTTTATTGATTAACAAACTTGTATGTGTAAAATGAATAATTTACATACAATGAAACACTTGTTTATATAAAATCAATAACTTGTATAGAACGAAGAACTTGTATGTATAAAATGAATAATTTTTATACAAAGACAAACTTGCTTGTATAAAATCAATAACTTGTACAGAACGAAGAACTTGTATGTATAAAATGAATAATTTGCATACAATGAAAATCTTGCTTATATAAAATCAATAACTTGTACAGAATGGAGAACTTGTATGTATAAAATGAATAATTAGTATACAATGAAAATCTTGTTTATATAAAATCAATAACGTGTACAGAACGAAGAACTTGTATGTATAAAATGAATAATTTTTATACAATGACAAACTTATTTATATAAAATCAATAACTTGTACAGAATAAAGAACTTGTATGTACAAAATGAATAATTTTTATACAATGACAAACTTATTTGTATAAAATCAATAACTTGTACAGAATGGAGAACTTGTATGTATAAAATGAATAATTTTTATACAATGACAAACTTATTTGTATAAAATGAATAACTAGTACAAAACGAAGAACTTCTATGCATAAAATGAACAACTTCTATCGAACGAAAAACTTGTATATATAAAAATGAATAACTTGCACAGTACGAAGAAATTATATAAATAAAATTAATAACCTGTATAGAATAAAAAACTTGTGCATATAAAATGAATAACTTCTACATTTTTGTAGTTTCTTTTGAAAAACTTGTACATATAAAATGAAGAATTTGCAAAGAATAAAAGACTTGAATGTATAGAACGAATAACCAGCACAGAACGAAAAACTTCGTTTGAAAGAAGGTAGCTCTAAAACTGCTACTAAAGTCGAGACAGAAAATGTCGGTCTTCTTCAGAAGCGAAGAAGGTTGCAGCGTTGATCGCGAAGAACCAATATTATCCGTGGCTACGTATTCAAATTACGCTTTCCCTTTGTCACCGTTTATTTGAGAATGCTCGTTGTTGTTCGACGTAGCCACAGTGTCAAAGGAGCAACAATTTCAAAGCGTGATATTAATTGCTGGCAACGGTGTACATACTGGAATTTCAAATTCGTTCTCCTTCTCTTTGTTTCGTCGCAAATTGATCCACCGTTCGACCAGTTATTCGCCACCGAATTTACCACTGAATTAACGCGATCGATAAGACTTCTAGTTCTTAATGTCGGGTTTCGAAGCTTTCACTAGCTGAAACTTCTGAAAGCGTTAATATTGTACAATGCATTTTATGAATGGGATTGTTCTACTTGCTCTATGAATTTATGAAGTGAATAGTTTATAACGTACTAATATTATATTAATGATGTTATGAATATTATTATTTATAATATAAATTGTTCATGCCAAGTTTTACTTGTTCCATGAATTTATAAAAGTAAGCCCATGTTGAACGACTTGATGACGAATATGAATTATATGTATAAATAGTTCATGAGACACATATGAAATATTGAAGTAATATGAATAATACATGCTAAGTTCTAGTTTCACAAATTTATAAAAATAAAATCCATATTGAACGACCTGATAACTGATGCGAATTACATAATTAGAGCATGAAATATGAAATACCGAAATAATATGAATCCATGCTCAAAAAAAACACGCGATGTTCAAAACATGTCCCTTGATAAATCGCAACTGTCTTTATCTCATAAAGTATTATCTTGTAACGAGAGAAAAATGTGGACGTTATTTTTCCCAAGCAAAATAATTGAAAGAGATGAGCGGCGATAAACGCGAGGATGAGAGGAAATCGTGTTACAAGGGGAAATAGCGCGTAGAACAACGGTCGTCAGAAACGGAGCGCAATTTTAAAGCGACGACAAGAATAATAAAGAGCGTTGAAGAGTGTAACACGCTCGGAGTTGGCCGCTGAAACGCGTGTTCCGCGCTCAAAGGGAGTCTCGTTTCGTGAAAATTCTGGGCTTAACGAAGCTGTCGCGCGATTGTTGGCGAACGACGATTTAAAATATGCTCGGATATAAAACAGCACGGGTTATCGTGTAACGAGCAGTTACTGTTCAAAGAAACGGCGGAGTTGGGCGAAAGAAGGAAAAAGAGAAAAAGGAAGAAAGGAAAAATGAAGCACTGAAGAGGTTTTTATCGGCGAAGAGGAGACGGCGGTGAATGAATGGCTTCTGCTCGTTGGAAAATTTCCAACGTGCACCGGCGTGGATTGTTCTTTTCCAGCAGGGAAATCAAAGAAGATTGAACGCGCAACTTTAGATTTTCGTTCGAATACGTTTTCTAGCCAGATCTACGACGATGACATTTGACGGGGTGCAGGATTTCGAGATATGTCTTTCGCGACTTTTGAACTTCGTTTCGAAGGTGTTTTTGGCGGATTGGAATTTGCGTGATTTGGGATTTGGGGAGCTAACAAGTTGAGATTGGGATTAGGGAAGTCGAGAGTTGAGAAGTTTGGAATTTGGGACGCTTGGGATTTGGAGAATTTGAAATTGGGTAGCTTGGGATTTGGGGAATTTGAGAATCGGGAACTTAGAAATTTGGGGAGATTGAAATTTGGGGTGCGTGGAATTTGGAGAATGTGGAATTTGAGGAATTTAAAATTTGGGGCGCGTGGGATTTGGAAATCGTAGAATTTGTGATGCGTGGAATTTGAAAAATTTGAGAATTGAAGAATTAGAAATTCGAGGAGCGTGGAATTTGGGGTGCTTGAAATTTGGGGTGCGTGGAATTTTGAGAATGTGGAATTTGAGGAATTTAAAATTTGGGGCGCGTGGGATTTGGAAATCGTAGAATTTGTGATGCGTGGAATTTGAAAAATTTGAGAATTGAAAAATTGGAAATTTGAGGAGCGTGGAATTTGGGGTGCGTGGAATTTGAAGAATGTAGAATTTGAGGAACTTAAAATTTGGGGCGCGTGGAATTTGAAAAATTTGAAAATTAAAAAGTTAGAAATTTAGGGAGTGTGAAATTTGAGGAATTCAGAATTTGAAAATTTTGAGAATGGTAAAGTTCAAAATTTGTAAAACGTAGGACTTCCGTACTATATTTACATTAAAGCAATAGTATTGTTCGTATCAAGTGTCTCCGTAGTTCGCTTCTGTTTTCGCTGACTTCCTGCAGTCTGATTTTATTGTTCTCTGAATGGTATTATTTCCCCTTTCTTTTCAAGAAAGTTATTCACCTCCGTTTGAGCTCCTCTCGTTAGTTTTAGTCGTTAGTGTGTGTCCATACGAATTATATTCTCCACACAGAGAGGCTGCTATCGGACGTCCCACTGCGAACGAACCCCGGGGGCCGGAGTTTATTAGCTCAACCCCCGGTTTAGCGATGGCTATAACTCTCCGTTATGCACAAACAAATAACTTATTAAATAACTGTCATTCTTTACAAAACCGACGTACTTATAATATCAAATATTCATTATTTATTTTGATAAAATAACTTAGCATTTACTACATAATCTACCATTTAGTGCATGTATTAATTATCGTATAATTTTATTATACGAGGCACATGTGATAAGATGCACATCTTAAAGCCAGAAATACAATTTCATATTGGCCATACAAATATATTATATTCGTGTAAAGGTGTGGTATTCTATATGATAGAAGTAACAATTCCCACTGTGAAAGGATTATAATCACATTTGAGGAATATCGAAGAGTTATAATCAAAATATGATGATCTGCAATTAGAATGACACTCACTGAAATCAGTAACCCTTTCTGTCATCTAGTTCAATTATTCCATTTCTATACTGCACTGTATAAATCCTAAACACCAATCTAAACAATATTTCACTAAAATTAAAGTAAACAAAATAAGAACGTGATTCGTCAATTTGTTCGTATCGCACGCGTCTCAAATCCTTTCCTCTCCCGATCCGAACCTCCACCCCGAGGCACCTCGAGTTCCCCCCGGAACACAAGGCAGCGTTGATCGTGGTGTGACGTTGAAACGGAACTTGTTGTTCTCTACCGTCACGTGCAAGCAAGAGAGAAGACGAGAGAAACAGAGAGGGGAGGAAAAAAGGAACGACAAGGAGGTAAAAGAGGAAGAGCTTATTTGCAGTGCGAGAGCGGTCAGATGACTCGGTTCGAGCCACCCTCGACCCCGTCGACAGATGTTGGATGTTCCCCTGACACGGCTCCGTCCAACGGGCCTCCCACTTGCTTCTGGTCTGCTCTTTTCAAAATGGCAGAGGTGCCACGTTCAAGGACAATGCTACCACGATGTCTTCTTTCCAAAAGTACTTCCCCGGCAAATGGAGAACACTTGTACGCAGCAAGCTACATGCTTCTTTTTTAGGGTTATGTGCAGTTGGACTTGGGGAAATGTGGAACTGTGGATTTATAATTAATTTGAGGATTTCTGAGATTAGGTATTTAGATTGACACACTTTATTACACTTAGACATTACACTTTATGATTTCTCACATTCCAAATTTTTTACATTCTCTAATTTCTCAGATCCCCAATTTGTCACATCCCAAATTTCTCACACCTCTAATTTCTCACATCCCAAATTTCTACATTCCCCAATTCCTCACATCCCAAATTTCTCACAACCCCAATTTCTCACATCCCAATTCCACACATCCCAATTCCACATATCCCAATTTCACACATCCCAAATTTCTACATTCCCCAATTCCTCACACCCCAAATTTCTATATCCCCCAATTTCTCACATTCCAATTCCACACATCCCAATTCCACACATCCCAATTCCACATATCCCAATTCCACACATCCCAAATTTCTATATTTCCCAATTTCTCACACCCCCAATTCCTCACATCCCGAATTTCTATATTCCCCAAATCCTCACACCCCCAATTCCTCACTTCCCAAATTTCTATATCCCCCAATTTCTCACATTCCAATTCCACACATCCCAATTCCACATATCCCAATTCCACACATCCCAAATTTCTACATTCCCCAATTTCTCACACCCCCAATTCCTCATATCCCAAATTTCTATATTCCCCAAATCCTCACACCCCCAATTCCTCACTTCCCAAATTTCTATATCCCCCAATATCTCACATCCCAAATTTCTCACACCCCCAATTTCTCACACCCCCAATTTCTCACATCCCAAATTTCTATATTCCCCAATTCCTCACACCCCAAATTTCTATACTCTCCAATTCCTCACACCCCCAATTCCTCACTTCCCAAATTTCCATATCCCCCAATATCTCACATCCCAAATTTCTCACAACCCCAATTCCTCACTTCCCAAATTTCTCACACCCCCAATTCCTCACATCCCCAATTTCTAAGTCACATATAAAATCACCCTAACAGATCTAATTAAAAACTGTGGAAAACAGTTCCAAATAAAAATTGTACAAATCTCCAAAAATTGTATGGCCCTAATGCAATATCCAAAATAAGTAGAGCATAATCACGGCGAGGATTTCCTGCGATACCCACGCAAATTACTTTAGCACTAGTTAAAATAAAAAGAGAAGGAATCGTTTCTGGTCGAGATAAGCTGCGACAAGCTGTCGCGAACGTTTCGCCTCGCGACAAAGAATTTAATACGTCGCGGTTAATGCACCACCGTCGTCGTACGCTTCCTCGAATTTCCAATGTAAATCCCGAACGGCCAAAGGCTTACGTAAATTCCCGTTGTAAATCCCGTGGGGGCTGTTACATAAATCGCGAACGCAGCTTCATCGTAACCGCTTGGTTACAAGCGAAAAAATTATGTAACTCACGCTCGAATTCGCTTGATGGAAAGCGAACGGTATATCCTCGATTTTGTACGTTCCTCTGTAACATCTTTCCCTGTGATTTTTATCATCGATCTATGCGATCGATCGAGTTTTGATGGGAGAGTTGCGCAATTGTGCTCGGAAATTATGGGAGGAGAAAGTGAGATTCGGATCAATAACTGTTACGATGTAAGCGTGAAAGTTTCATTTTTTTTATATATGTGAAATGGCGTTTGGTTCATCGGATGATGGAAACGTTTATCTGTCAAGGTAACTGTTATATGTTGTAATACATTTAATACATTTAATGTTATGTATACACTTAAGCAAACACTTATTATGTATACACTTAAGCAGTCAATAAGTATAAAATATCTAATTGTAATTTAGTAATACTGAAGCTGCTAAACCATTCATTAACCTATTCAAAATTTGTTCATTTAAATTATAAAATTTATTATGATACTTTTGTTGAAATTGTCTTTGATTTTTATCAAGATGAAGGATCAATGTATATATCAATTTAACTTGTACTACTTGTTTATTTCAAATTAGAAAATTTATTAAGATCCTCTTCTTGAAATTTTCTTTATTTTTTATGAAGATGAAGCTTGTACTTTGCACCATTTATTTTAACAAAATTTATTGAGACCCTCTTCTCGAATTTTTTCTTTCATTTTTATCAATATGAAGAATCAATGTATAAATTCATCTTGTAGCATTTATTTTAACAAGATTTATTAAGATCCTCTTCTTGAAATTTTCTTTGATTTTTACCAACATGAAGAATCAATATATAAATTCATCTTGTAGCATTTATTTTAACAAGATTTATTAAAACCTTCTTCTTGAAATTTTCTTTGATTTTTACCAACATGAAAAATCAATATATAAATTCATCTTGTAGCATTTATTTTAATAAAATTTATTAAGATCCTCTTCTTGAAATTTTCTTTGACTTTTATCAACATGAAAAATCAACATAAATTCACATAGTACAATTTGTTTATTCAGTTTGAACAATAAAAGTTAAAACGAGATGGACATGATGAATTTTCAATTTAAGTACCAGGTTCAAGTACCACGTTAATGAAGTTGTTAATTCCGTTGTTTTTAGCGATGTCGTCGATATTCCACACGACTCTGCCGGTGCGATTATATAAATTCATTGTTCGCCACGCTTTCCAATGCAACTTCGTCGAGCTATTCGAACATTATATAAGTCGTGTGTTTCAATGATTTGAAAGTGATGAACCTTCGAAAAGAAACTTAACACGATATGCCGACATTTTTTTTTATGACGTCACCTTTACTCGGTTCACATTTTTAACAAGCTTTCTACTTTGTGCATACTTCGTTCCGCCTGTCACTTCTTGCTGTCAGCTTTGATTTGTTATGTAATTAAATATAATTTGATGTTACGTAAGCGTAATTTTTATGTTGATATTTAATTGTAGTTATTGCAAAAAGAGTGGTGAAAAGATGTAAATTATTTTCGATTATATTTACTGTATAATTAAATACAATTTATAAAAATGTCATACAATTAATTTAAGTACAATTTCATTATTTTTACTTGCATTTATTAATACGAAAAGTGTGACAAGATTTTCATTTATACGTCGCTAAAACTTTTCAAACTTATTACTTATAAAATAAAATAATAACTACTAGAAATAATTATAATAATTGCTAGAATAATTACTTACTAGAAATTATTGAATTACAAATTTTCTGTTTATAACAAAATAATATTTTCTAAAATACCAAAGCAAAATTCCATTCGTATCTCAAGTCGAACGAAAATCCTACGATTAACAAATACATAGAATGTCTCCCAGCTTACGAATATCTATCCAATCTCTTTAAATTGAAAGCACAGCCACTTCACCCAAACGCTCAACTTGAATATCATAGCATATGCCGTGCAGTTTTGCTTGAAAATTTGCAAATGAAACATGTTTGCCGATGAAATACGTTTGAAAGGATGCAAAGCTGGAGACCACATGCTGCTATTTTGCAGTGGTTGCAACAGAGAAATGTCAGTCACACATGAAGACCAACTTTCGTGTCCAAATTCTCCAATAAACTAGTGCAACGTATGATTCTATGCTGCAGTACGTTTCAGCAAAAATATAAGTTATATTGAAAAAGAACGGCAACGACCCATATTTTCCGTTCAGAGAACTTCTGCTTTCGTGCAGTGACGGTAAAAACTTCTTTTTAAATTCGATGGTAGACACGTTGTCAGAACAAGGTATGTGCATGTTGTATTTTGTGAAGTGGACTGCAATTTTGAGGTGTTTCGTGATTATCAAGGTTTAGCGTTTTTCGGTTTTTTGGATATCTAATTTTTGAATTTGTGAATTTCTCGCTTGGCAAATTTCTAAATTTTCCAATTTCTCAGATCCCCAAATTTCTACATTTCACAATTTCTCACATTCCCTAATTTTTCACGTCCCAATTCCACACATCCCACTTTCACACATCCCATTTCCACACATTCCAAATTTCTGCATTCCCCATTTTCTCACACTCCAATTCCACACATCCCAATTCCACACATCCCACTTCCACACATCCCAAATTTCTACATTCCCCAATTTCTCACATCCCAATTCCACACATCCCACTTCCACACATCCCAATTCCACATATCCTAATTCCACACATCCCAAATTCTCACATTCCCCAATTTCTCACACTCCAATTCCACACATCCCAATTCCACACATCCTACTTCCACACATCCCAATTCCACACATCCCAATTCCATATATCCCAATTCCACACATCCCAAATTCTCACATTCCCCAATTTCTCACATCCCACTTCCACACATCCCAATTCCACATATCCCAATTCCACACATCCCAAATTCTCACATTCCCCAATTTCTCACAACCCACTTCCACATATCCCAATTCCACACATCCCAAATTTCTACATTCCCCAAATCCTCGCACCCCAAATTTCCATATCCCCCAATTCCTCATATCCCAAATTTCTACATTCCCCAATTTCTCACATCTCTTTCTACATCCCCCAAATCCTCACACCCCAAATACCTACACCCTCCAATTCCTCACATCCCAAATTTCCCACCTCCCAATTTCCTCACATCCCAAATTTCCCACCTTCAAAACTCCCTAACCCCCAACGTCTCAATTCCCAAACCATCCTCCACTTCCCCCCATTATCTCATTGTATCGCCACACATTCCATCGCCACTACCATCACCACTACCCATATAGTGTCGCATTTCTCCGATGCCGACCGCCTATCCACGTATGGACATATGTATGTGTAAAATCGAAATGATTCGAGACAAGACAGGGACAAATAAGAACGAAACTCGTTCGTTTCGAGCGATCGTAGTCGCTAACGAGCTCGTAGAAGCTCGTTTAGAATTTCTCGGGCAGGATCGAGCGCCTTCTTCGTCAATGCGACCTTAAACTCGTTATCGTCTGTCTCATATCGGATCTCCCTTTCTGGGATTACCATTTGCCTCGCGGTCTCAAAGGACTTTACAAACGATTCAGAAGCAATTTTGCTTCTTTAACCTCTTCCCTGAGCGTGATTGTTTTCTGCGGAAAATATAATGCTTCCTCCTGAATGGAATATTGATGTACTCTTTCTTCGTTTGTTGCTCTTTCGGCAGTTTTACTTGTTTATATTCTGATCTTGAGTTATCGATATTGTTCTTCGCTTCTTTTATATTTTGTCAGACGTTTCAAGTGGTAATTTTTCAGGTACTTTTTTTAGCTACAAGTCACAAGATAGCAAAGGAGGTTTGGTACATTTAAATGAAACTTTGTAGTTATATCTTTTGGGTTGAATCTGAGACTTATGATGTCGATTCATATTGTACCTCTTTTATTCTCCATTGCATTTGAAGTGATGATTTAAAACATTTATTAAGAATAACTCAAAATGTATTTGTTGTAACAAAGGATATTAGCTAACAGGATGACACTTTAGCTAACTAAATGAAATTGTATATCTTTTGAATTAAATATGAAATTTTAAATATTCATTCGGGAACTACATTTCTAAGAGTACAAATGATGTGACGGAAATCAGTGAGACCAAGATAAAGTTCCTCAACTTGAAAATGAAAAACTAATACATTATTTTAATTTTTATTACTTGCAAGCTACATTCGTTGCCGTCAACCAACCATCAGAATAGATTGTTTTCAAAGAAGTTTCATAAAAAGAATTTCCATAAAATATTTTTAAAGAAGTTCCATAGAATGAATTCTCATCAAAAGAATTTTCATAAAATATTTTCGAGTCCCCAACCACCCTCCGAATGCAAAAATTAACAACGAAATCGAACAATTCACAAATCGCTGCAAATGAAACGAGAAATCGCGCGAGATTGAATCGAAGCTGCAGAAGGGGCGGGTTTTTTGTTGGTATCCCGCGGGACGGCGCTTCGATGAAAGCAAATCGACATAAATATTGATAATCGGGCAATGCCGTACACGAGTCTAAGGAAGAAACAGGAAAGAGAAAGAGTACGTGAGCAGAATAACGAGCGTGGTTCGTGCTTTGGTGCATGCACGAGCAAAAAGATTGAAAAGCGATTCGAGCCAACACTCTCGTGGGTCGTCTCGGATCGGCCGCAACTTTGCCGCAGAAACCACAGCCGGGGAGTCGTCGTCGAAAAAACCGAGTTAGGAGGATTAGCTACCTCCAGAGAAACTAACTTCTATCGCTAGAAATTTATGAATAAATTACTTCCGAAACTTTGTGAATTACTAGCTCGAGGGATGTGCTTTTTTGCAGTTCCGGGCTGACTGTTCACGGTTCATGGAATTTATTGAGGATTTCTTTTCAGATGATTCAAAGCTCAAAATATTAACGATTGGTCAATTTTGAAAATCATAATAGAGAACAATTTTTCAATTTTACATAATTATAATATACGTGGCTGATGATGAAATTTTTAATTGCCATTGAACTACAAATATCGAGAACAATATTAAAGAACAATTTTTCAGTCTTGCATAATAAATTGTAAGGTGATATGTGGTTGATGATGAAAATTTTAAATGTGGTTGAACTGCGAATATCAAGAACAATATTAAAGAACAATTTTTCAGTCTTGCATAATAAATTGTAAGGTGATATGTGGTTGATGATGACATTTTTAATTGCCATTGAACTACAAATATCGAGAACAATATTAAAGAACAATTTTTCAATCTTGCATAATAAATTTTAAGGTGATATGTGGCTGATGATGACATTTTTAATTGCCATTGAACTACAAATATCGAGAACAATATTAACAAACAATCTTTCAGTCTTGCATAATAAATTGTAAGGTGATATGTGGTTGATGATGAAAATTTTAATTGCCATTGAACTGCGAATATCAAGAACAATATTAAAGAACAATTTTTCAGTCTTGCATAATAAATTGTAAGGTGATATGTGGTTGATGATGAAAATTTTAATTGCCATTGAACTGCGAATATCAAGAACAATATTAAAGAACAATTTTTCAGTCTTGCATAATAAATTGTAAGGTGATATGTGGCTGATGATGACATTTTTAATTGCCATTGAACTGCGAATATCAAGAACAATATTAAAGAACAATTTTTCAGTCTTGCATAATAAATTTTAAGGTGATATGTGGCTGATGATGACATTTTTAATTGCCATTGAACTACAAATATCGAGAACAATATTAACAAACAATTTTTCAGTCTTGCATAATAAATTTTAAGGTGATATGTGGCTGATGATGACATTTTTAATTGCCATTGAACTACAAATATCGAGAACAATATTAACAAACAATTTTTCAGTCTTGCATAATAAATTGTAAGGTGATACGTGGTTGATGATGAAAATTTTAAATGTGGTTGAACTGCGAATATCAAGAACAATTTTTCAGTCTGGCATAATAAATAATCATACATAGCTAATGCTGCAAATTTTAATAGTCACTGAAGTGCAAACATCAAAAATAATAATAGAGAACAATTTTTCAATCTTGGATAATAAATTCTAAGATACATGGTTAACTAATAATTTCAAGAATCGTTAACTATAAATATGAAGACTAATAGTGAAGAATAATTTACTACAATAATGAAGAATAATATTCGAAAATAATTCTTGATAATTCTTGATAATAATAATTCTTCATAAATATCTATCATTTCAAAGTGAATTTAAGAAATTAATTTTTCAGTAAAATTTGATAACACGAACAATTTTAAGACCCATAAAGTATACAAATAATAATAACATAATTTAAGTTTTCAATATACCTTAATATTGAAAATTGTAAAAATTGCAAAATAAATATATGTATACATATTTGAAAAACAGTACTTAATCTTGGAAGAAAGGGTTGTCTACCATTGCAATAAAATTTTAGATATAATTAAGAGAATCCCTATCGATCGTGTAACGAAGAGAACGTGGGTGAAGCACGTCGACAAATGTTTACCCCATAGAAAATGCACAAAGGGTAAACCGGATTACAGACTGCTGTGCACCGTATGCACTAACGGGACCCTGTTCTCTAAATACTAAAACGATCTGGTAGGTTTGTATCTTTGATTCGTTTGATTCGTTTCAAGATGCTGAAATCGTAGCGTAAGCAAAGTTTAGCTTTTAGTTTATATATTTAAATATTGCTCTTCTTCAAATGTGCTGTATATGTATACGTAAATTTCTACAAGTATTGAGGTTGGTAATAATTTTTAAGCTTTGTAATTTTTTATTTTTCTGCTTGGGTTCAAATTTTAACAAAATTTGGGGAGAGTGAAATTTGGAAAATTTGAAATTGGGGAGTATGGGATTGGAGGAATTAGAAATTGGGGAGTGTGGTATTTGGGAAGCGTGGAATTTGGGGAGTTTAGGATTCGGGGAGCTTGGAATTTGGGGAATTTGAGAATCGGGAACTTAGAAATTTAGAGAGCTTGAAATTTGGGGTGTGTGGAATTTGAGAAATTTGAAATTGGGGAGCATGGAATTTGGGGAATTAGAAATTGGGGAGTGTGGTATTTGGGAAGCTTGAAATTTGGGGAGCTTGGAATTTGGGGAATTTGAGAATCGGGAAGCTTGAAATTTGGGGCGCGTGGAATTTGAGAAATTTGAAATTTGGGGTGTGTGGAATTTGAGAAATTTGAAATTGGGGAGCATGGGATTTGGGGAATTAGAAATTGGGGAGTGTGGTATTTGGGAAGCTTGAAATTTGGGGAACTTGGAATTTGGGGAATTTGAGAATCGGGAAGCTTGAAATTTGGGGCGCGTGGAATTTGAGAAATTTGAAATTTGGGGTGTGTGGAATTTGAGAAATTTGAAATTGGGGAGCATGGGATTTGGGGAATTAGAAATTGGGGAGTGTGGTATTTGGGAAGCGTGAAATTTGGGGAGTTTAGGATTCGGGGAGCTTGGAATTTGGGGAATTTGAAAATCGGGAACTTAGAAATTTAGGGAGCTTGAAATTTGGGAAGCTTGAAATTTGAGGAGCTTGAAATTTGGGGCGCGTGGAATTTGGAAACTACGAACATCTGCAACACATAAATTTATAAAAAAAAATTGAAACTTGACCATAAAAAAAATTACAAAAGCATCGCATTGCTCGAAAAAATTTTTAATACCGAAAGAAGTAAAGAACTAGAATTAGAAGAACAATTTCTTTTCCAATGAATTATCAATTGCAGGTAAATGAAATTCCGTGAGAAATCGTGGGAACATTTGAAGAACCGCTAGAATTTCGCGCGTTCGTTAGAAATGCTAGGTTCGTGTATTGGATCGAGTAGACGAGACACGCTCCGAATGCAACGAAGGTGCAATAAAGCTAATTGATCGGTCGGATTGGCGTCGTTCCAATTACTCGTCGCTGTCGTTTGCCGGATCTCATCCTCTTACGAGTTAGATCGGTCCAAGACGATTCGTTAAACCACGACCTTCTTGCCACCTGGCTGCTTCTGCCATCTGCTAATCCCGGACGATTCGAACGAAAAAAATTATACTGCACTTCGTCGAATCTTGATCCGCCATTTTGTCAAGCACTCAAACGTTCTATACTTTACTCGTAACTATAACGTCTTATTCACAAACTGATTTATATAATGTTTCACCTGTGACATTAAAATAAATGAATAAATAAAAACCTACAAAACTAAAACAATTTTGAAAATTCTACAACGACTGAAAATTTACAATTTTGTCAAGCACTCAAACGTTCTATACTTTGCTCCTAGCTATAACGTCTTACTCACAAACTGATTTATATAATGTTTCATCTGTGACATTAAAATAAACGAATAAATAAAAATCTACAAAACTAAAAGGACTTTGAAAATTCTACGACTGAAAACTTTCAATTTATCAATTTATCAAACTTGAGAGAATTATTAGAGTGATTGTGGAGAAGAATTAAAATTGATTTTCAAGCTTCAAACTTCTTCTGTCAATTTAATTTTATAAATCTATACTTCTCTATATTTCTCAAGAATTTGTGTTTCAGAATCTTTCAGACCTATTTACCTTCTCGTACCATTAACAATATTTATCAGTCAATATTTGTCAGTCAATATTTATCATACAGTCACATATATATCAGCCCATATCCATCAGAATCGGTAAAATAATTCCATCAGTAATTTCGTAAACGCATAAAAAGGCAAGTAAAAAATTAGACGGTGGTCGAAATCGTGATTGCGGCCGATTAGGGTGCAAGAGTTTGGGTAGAGCGAATGCGTATCCACCCCTGCAGAAGGGTGGAATAAGAAGGGAAAAGAGGAGAAACCTCGTATATGCTTCGTCACTCGGTTCAGCCCCACTTGGCTTTGTCAGCTCGGCTGATTTATTGCTCTCTGCCCCTTTCGCAGTGAACCCTCGACAGGCTGGTTACACCGTGTCCAAGTATAACCGAGTTAGACCTCTTTGCCTTCATTTTTTCTACAAATTTAATGGTTTTACTCCGTGGCCTGATCGATTATGGCTGCGGATGTTTATGCGTTTATGGTATATAAAAGCACAGTGCATTTATGGCACAAAACTGAACGGTATACATCAATCATTTTATCTGCACTCTGCACTCTGTTAGGTTTCACGTTTTTATATCTTACTGTCTTTTTATATTGTGTGTCATAAATTCATATTTTCGATGCATTGATGATCGTTATGAATATATATTGATATGTTACACGTATGTAGTTTTGATATGTTACACATATGTGCTTCCGATGCATCATAAATGCACATCTGCTTTGTTTTCATATATCATAAATCTACTTTGTTCTGATGTATTGTAAATGCACATCTACTTTGTTTTGATGTATCATAAATGCACGTCTACTTTGCTTTGATATATGACAAATGAATATGCACTTTGTTTCAATACATACATGATGCATGTGCACTTTGTTTCAATAAATACATGATGCACTTTGAATATATCATAAATGCAATCTGCAGTTTCAACCATAAACTGTGTTCTTCAAGGTTCATTTCTATTCAAAACGGTTTTCAATAACCACCGTCAAAGAATTTTTAAATAGCTTCAAGCATAATATGATTTATGTGGCTCTTGAACGTCCACTTCTATTCAAAATGGCTTCTAATAGCCATCAAAGAATTTGTGAATAAGGTTACGTTTTTTGGACCACATAGTTATGTTGTTTAAGTGGCACTTTGGACAATATGTATATGAAATGAAGTTAGGATTAGAAGAAAGGGTTTGGCATGTTTGAAACTTTGAGGTGTAGCATTAAAACGAGATTCACTTTGGGTTACCAGCATGGAAGCGATTGATCGAGAGGTCGGTTAATAGCCCGGCACAGGTGCTACCTGGGATTACCTAATAATGGCCGATCTGCCAATCAAGTTTTGCAAGTTTCTAATTTGCGGCTGGCTCAGTCACCGGTTCTGAAACGCGGAACTATGGCAGCTAGACACGAGAACCATAAGCCACATCTTAATTCGTTTGATCCTCGTTCGGTTAAACCTGTGAACTTCACAATTCCATTATCTGTCGTATCTTTCTTTTCTTATTAATTTCAAAATTAAAATTCAATTGAGTTGAAATTAAATTAAAATTAAATTGAATTAAATTGAAATTGAAATTGAAATTGAAATTGAAATTGAAATTGAAATTGAAATTGAAATGAAATGAAATTAAATTGAAATTAAATAAAACTGAAATTAAATTGAAATTGAATAAAACTGAAATTAAATTGAAATTGAATAAAACTCAAATTAAATTGAAATTGAATAAAATTGAAATTAAATTGAAATTAAATTGAAATTAAATAAAACTCAAATTAAATTGAAATTGAATAAAACTCAAATTAAATTGAAATTGAATAAAATTGAAATTAAATTGAAATTGAATAAAACTCAAATTAAATTGAAATTGAATAAAACTCAAATTAAATTGAAATTGAATAAAATTGAAATTAAATTGAAATTAAATAAAACTCAAATTAAATTGAAATTGAATAAAATTGAAATGAAATTGAATTAAATTGAAATGAAGTTAAATTAAATTTAAGTAAAATTAAATTCAATAAAATTGAAATTAAATTGAAATGAAATTAAATTGAATTAAATTGAAAAAATTGACCTAAATTTAAGAAATTGAATTAAATTCTAAAATTGAACAATCGATAACGGGGACGAACGAACAAAATTCATGACGATAATCAGGGATGGATTAAGTTTAATTAGTTTCTGAAGGCGCGTGACAAGCGACCGTGTGTTTCGAAAGAGCCACAGTAGTTTTCATTCGATTATTCAAACACGAACGAACGCTGCAATTTCAATCGATCATACGAAGAGTAAAAACAATGGAACATTCATTAACGTGTATTACTGTCAGTGATTCGAAGGCCAGCGAAGAGTATCCGAGTGTGAACGAGACACTTTAAATAGAACGAGGCTCGATCAAGCGAGGAGATCGACTCTCGCACTGCTGAATAGTTCTGTCTTCGATGAAAAGTCAGAACATTATGAAAATAGTTAATTGACTGTCGTGGTGGATTAACATTCTCTTATTCTGTGTATATTTTTAGACATTCGAGTACTTTCATGGTCTATACATTTGTAATTAATTACGTGATCGTTTGTGTAGAAGGAATTTTAAGAATTTTTGTTGGAAGACCATTTAGATAATTGTAAACTAATTGTATATAAAATAAGTGAATAATAAATACAAATAAGTATCGTTTAAAATAAGTAAACAAATAAGTAAAGTAAAAAGAAACTTTTCTTTTTTAAAAGTTAATTCTTCGAAGTAAATTTCTTTGGTAAAAATTAATTTCCACGAGCTTAAACGTAATTTTCTAAATTAAAAGAGTTCACTTTGACCGAGCTGAAATATATTGGTCAAAAGGATCCTCTTCGTGGCTCGTTAGGCTTCCTAGATGCGATTTCCAACCGCGCGTAAACGATACTATCAAATTACGTAATTATCAGAAGCCGAATCACGAGATTCAGATCGGTTGCATCGAGATAAGGCTCGATTCAACCTGGTAATTACGTAATGGAGCACCTTGACGCACCGTAACTTCCGGTGTTCGTTGAATATTTGCGTCAGAGTCTCGAGAAAGAGTTTAAGGATCAAAGATAAAAGAAAAAGCGAATCTTGCCAGAACAATGGGGATAAAGTACCGATAAATTACGAAAATATACGCGTTATGTAGTTTGGTGTGTCGCCAGGTTTCCAGACAATGTTTTCGTATCAGGAAGACATTAATTTAACAAGAAATTTCAGTTTTATTATTGTTATCATCAATGATTTCATTAATGTTCATTTAAGTCACATTATTTTTTTATGACAATTTTATAATAATTTTATAATTTTACAATTAGTTTGTTATGACTTTATGATCATATAATAAGCATATAATAATTTCATAATTTTATAGTTTTATAATTAGTTTGTTATGATTTTATTATCTTATAATAAGCATATAATAATTTCATAATTTTATAATTTTATAATTAGTTTATTATGATTTTATTATCTTATAAAAAGCATATAATAGTTTAATAATTTTATAATTTTATAATTAGTTTGTTATGACTTCATGATCTTATAATAAGCATATAATAATTTCATAATTTTATAGTTTTATAATTAGTTTGTTATGATTTTATTATCTACTAATAAGCATATAATAATTTCATAATTTTATAATTTTATAATTAGTTTATTATGATTTTATGATTTTATAATAAGTATATAATAATTTCATAATTTTATAATTTTATAATTAGTTTGTTACGATTTTATGATCTTATAATAAGCATATAATAATTTCATAATTTTATAATTTTATAATTAGTTTATTATGACTTTATGATCTTATAATAAGCATATAATAATTTCATAATTTTATAATTTTATAATTAGTTTATTATGATTTTATGATCTTATAATAAGCATATAATAATTTCATAATTTTATAGTTTTATAATTAGTTTGTTATGATTTTATTATCTTATAATAAGCATATAATAATTTCATAATTTTATAATTTTATAATTAGTTTATTATGATTTTATGATCTTATAATAAGCATATAATAATTTCATAATTTTATAATTTTATAATTAGTTTGTTATGACTTCATGATCTTATAATAAGTATATAATAATTTCATAATTTTATAATTTTACAATAACTCTGTTTATGATACAATTACTTTAAAATAATAAATCGAATTGATATACGAGAGTTAAATTTTATAGGATTGAACATCGATCGAGACAAATTTGAACCGCGCCAAATTTGAATTTCATCGAATTCAACTGCGACTTTGAATCGCATCAAATCTGCATTACATCGAAATTCAATCATGTCCCATTTATATCGTAAGAAATTTGTATCGTGTTCAATTTGAATCATGCCAAATTTGAATTGAGTCGAGCTTCAAACGCGGCAAATTTGAATCACATCGACCTACACCGTTCAATTTCAATGTCAGTGAATTTGAATAGCATCCAATTTTAGCGCGGAATTTAAATCCCGTAGTATTCTACACGCGTCAAGTTTGAATTGTGTTGAATTTGAATTGCGTTACACAGAATCGCGTAGAATTTGACACGTGCCAAATTTGAATTGCATCGAATTTAAATCGCGTCGGGCTCAAACTGCGCGGAATGTTACACGCGCCAAATTTGAATTGCATCGAATTTAAATCGCTGGCTGAACCGTGTAGAATTTGACACGTGCTAAAATTGAATGGTGTCTAACTAGAATTGCGTTGAATTTACATCGTCGGATTTAAACGATGTAAAACTTGACGCGCGCTAAATTTGAATTGTGTCGAATTTAAATCGCTGGCTGAACTACGTAGAATTTGACATGCGTTAAAATTACACGGCGTCTAATAAAGATTGCGTTGAATTTAAATAGCGTCGGATTTAAACAATATAAAACTTGATTCGCGGCAAATTAGAACGGCGCCAAATTCAAATCGCGTGAAACTCAAACCCCACAAGTCACGCGGTAAATTCGAATCTGATCGAACAAATCGATCGAATTTCTCGAAGCAAACTCCACAAAGACATATCACCGATCGATCCATCAATCAAGAAAAATTTTCATCAAAGAAATAACTAAAAGCATAGTCAGCTTAATCCAAAGAATCTTTCGATTGTAACTAATCGATCGAAGTTGATTCGAATTAATTGGCCGACCAGGTAGATCGTAATGGACCAATTGACACGAGGTTTCATTGCTCGTTGTCCCCCGTCTTCTTCCAATTACGTATCAACGTTGGCACGACGGCTTTCGCGGACGAACGAGCTACGCGAATGCAGGTTAAATTAATTAACAGCGTAAGGCCTGCGTAAGGATTTAATTAGTTACTAGGATCAGTCCCTTTCGCATCGGAGTCCGGTGATTAACTGTAAAGGAATTGGACTGCGAGTTTCATGCCAATTAATTCTCATTTACATGTGTTTCCACGTGCTCGAATAAAACTCGAAATACATTGATTGTCGGGATAGAATGATCTTTATCTAGATGATCGGTTCAATGTTTAACAGTTCTACCGGATAATTATATGTCTTGCGTTAAGGTGTTTAATAAACGTAGACGGAACGTTGATTTATATTAATTGATGTTGTATGGCTTTTTTTCCTTGGGTGGGTATTAACTCCCCACTTTCTATATTCCCCAAATTTTAAATTTTCAAATTTCTAAATTCTTCGATTTCCAATTCCCCAATTTCTAAATTTCCCAGATATCAAATTTTCCAACTTCCAAGTTCCCTAGTTCCCAATTCCCCCAATCTCAAATTTTCAAATTTCTAAATTCCCTAGTTCCCAATCCCCCAATTTCCAAATTCCCCAAATCTCAAATTTTTCAACTTCCAAATTCCCTAGTTCCCAATCCCTCCAATTCCAAATTCTCCAAATCTCAAATTTTCCAACTTCCAAATTCCCTAGTTCCCAATTCCCCAATTTCCAAAATCTCTAAGTCTCAAATTTTCAAATTTCCAAATTTTCCAGTTCCCAACCCCTGAATTTCCAAATTCCCCAGTTATCAACCCCCAATTTCCAAATTCCCTAGTTCCTAATTCCCCAAATCTCAAATTCTCAAATTTCCAAATTCCCCAGTTTCCAACCCCTGAATTTTCAAATTCCCCAGTTATCAACCCCCAATTTCCAAATTCCCTAGTTCCCAATTCCCCAAATCTCAAATTCTCAAATTTCCAAATTCCCCAGTTCCCAACCCTTGAATTTCGAAATTCCCTAGTTCCCGACCCCCCAATTTCCAAATTCCCCAAAATTCCAAATTTCCAAATTCTCCAAAATCCCCAAATTCCCAGAAATCCTTCAAATCCCCAAATTCCCTAAAGTCCCCAAATTCCCTAAATTTCCCAAAACGCCCAAATTTCCTAAAGTCCCTAAATTGTCAAAATAGTCTAAATTCAGTGAAATGGTTTCCGAATGTCTAAATTTCTAGCTGATGAAACTCAGCGATTAAACGTTGTATTATGGTCGATTTCCAGCGCAAACTCGAGTTACTGGTAACGAGACACGAAAGTTTCGCGGGAAAGCCGCGACGAGACACGGCCGTCACGAGATAGACACGTGTTACAGGAGAAATCTGCGAGTGGAGCGGTCGTTTGATAGAGCAATTTCAACTTTCTCGTGGATACACTGCTCTCCACTCGAAAGCGTGAATATCGATTTCCGTATGCTACTCTGATCAGTTTCTGCGAAATTTTCTCGAGAACTTCTTCCGATACGCTGCCCAATTAATTTCGATCGATTCATCCGACGGTTTCCTCTGTACCCTCCAATGAACTTCTTCTAACAACATAGAATATCCTAACACGATACCTCTCTCTTTTTAATTCATTTTGAAAAATCTCACAAAATCTGAACATTGAGTGCTTCGTTAATTTGATCTTTTCAAATGAGAATATCGAAAGGAAGATTCAATATTTTCTGCTTTCTAATATTTCATTCACGAAGCACTAATAAAATTTTAATACGAAGTAAAATGATCGAAGTTCGAAATCTGCCAAAGAGGGGTAATGTGTACGAAACATCGAAATACAATTCCATTACTAAATTAATTCCGCGAAACTACAAACTAGTTGGGATTCCATCAATATGGTAATTAAACAATACAGTTTAGCTTTGGTTAGTTTGGCTGCTTTATTCAACCAACCGAAGACTTTTGTCGATATCCGATCATTTATTTGCGATATCAAGTAACATTCAATACGGACCGTTTAATGAGCGCATGAATTGCCATAAATTACAATCAGAATTTACCGCCGACAAACGCGCCATAGATCCCGTTCCACGTCCAACAATTGAACAAGATCATTTCTCTAACGTTTCGAGTTTTCCTTATCGATCAAATAAATTCGACACTCGATTAAATTCGAAACTTACCTGTCACACTAAATTTCTAGAATTCTTATTTATTTTTAAATATTTATTTTACGTAATTTCGCAATTCCTCATATTTCATTAAATGGAATTAAAAAATTCAGGGGTTGGGAACTAGGGAATTTAGAAATTTGAAAATTTGAGATTTAGAAATTTTGGAAATTGGGAAATTGGGAATTTGGAAGTTGAAAAATTTGAGATCTGGGGATTTTGGAAATTGGGGGATTGGGAACTAGGGAATTTAGAAATTTGAGATTTAGAAATTTTGGAAATTGGGGAATTGGGAACTAGGGAATTTGGAAGTTGGAAAATTTGAGATTTGGGGAATTTGGAAATTGGGGGATTGGGAACTAGAGAATTTAGAAATTTGAAAATTTGAGATTTAGAGATTTTGGAAATTGGGGAATTGGGAACTAGGGAATTTGGAAGTTGGAAAATTTGAGATCTGGGGAATTTGGAAATTGGGGGATTGAGAACTAGAGAATTTAGAAATTTGAAAATTTGAGATTTAGAGATTTTGGAAATTGGGGAATTGGGAACTAGAGAATTTAGAAATTTGAAAATTTGAGATTTAGAGATTTTGGAAATTAGGAAATTGGGAACTAGGGAATTTGAAAGTTGGAATATTTGAGATCTGGGGAATTTAGAAATTGGGGGATTGGGAACTAGGGAATTTAGAAATTCGAAAATTTGAGATTTGGGGAATTTGGAAATTGGGGAGTTGGGAATCGAAGAATTTAGAAATTTGAAAATTTAAAATTTAATTATCACCTTGAAAATTTGAAGTCAGAGTTCTATTATAATAATTTCGAATCGTTTATTAGCGCTGATTACGTTCATCGAATCACCGGAACAAATTTGTCGACATCGAGAGAAAAATGAAATTATCCTGAATAAATTCAGTTTCTTCCGCGGAGAAACCGTGATAAGATCCTATAAATATTCGCTTATCGAGGAATCGATGGAATCCTTCCTAATTAGCAGCGAGACGCTGTTCATTTATCTCGTTACGTCTCTTACAACCGTTGAAGGTGGAAAAATGGCTCGATGTGAAAGTTTAATGCTTTTCCGATCGCTGGCAACGTTCCATCGAATCAATCCGATGCGAGAGATTAACTTTTCTATGATAGACATTTTCCTTATGACATAATAAACGCACCAGCTTCATGAATCTTACGTTCATCATATTAAGGTGATTATGAAGATGCACATTATTAAATGATTTTTAAAATACTAATTAAATAGATGATTATTAAGACTGAATTTATTAAATGATTATTGAGATACAAGTTATTAAATGATTTTTAAAATACAAATTAAATAGATGATTATTAAGACTGAATTTATTAAATGATTATTACGATACAAGTTATTAAATGATTTTTAAATTACAAATTAAAAAGATGATTATTAAGGTAGAATATATTAAATGATTTTTAAAATACAAATTAAACGAATGATTATTAAGATAAAATTTATTAAATGATTATTGAGATACATGCTATTAAATGATTTTTAAAATACAAATTAAACGAATGATTGTTAAGATTGAATTTATTAAATTATTATTAGGATACAAGTTATTAAATGATTATTAAGATACAAATTATAAAAATGATTATTGAAGTAGAAATTATTAAATGATTATTAAGACACAATTCATGAAGATGTTTATTGAGGTAGAAATTATTAAATGACTACTAAGACACAATTCATAAAAATGATTTTTAAGGTAGAAATTATTAAATGATTAATAAGACATAATTCATGAAGATGATTATTAAGGTAGAAATTATTAAATGATTATTAAGATGCAAATTATAAAAATTATTATTAAGGTAGGAATTATCGAATGATTATTAAGATACAATTTATAAAAATGATTATTAAGGTAGGAATTATTAAATGATTATTAAGATACAAATTATAAAAATGACTATTGAGGTAGGAATTGTTAAATAATTATTAAAATACAATTTATAAAAATGATAATCAAAATAAAAATTATTAAGATGCTTTTGTCAAAATGTCAAGTACTAATCAAGACGAATATCAATCATATAAAATGATTTTTACTTCATCACTCGTACGTTTCTCGATATATTTTAATTTTTAACCTAAAAGTACCTGCATCGACCGTCCATAACCTTGCAACTCCGTTTACCCGCGAAATTCAAATAGAATTTAACGAGAATACGATATGTGACTTAAAAGCAAAATGAAATGCATTGCTCGCATTTAATTCTGATGCTGAAATCGTGTAACGCAAAGTTTCCAAACGAGCTATTTTTCTATTTAATATCTCACATAAATTTTCCATAAATTAAGTATAAATCCTTCCTCATAAACGTATAATTTTCAGATTATGATTTTATCACGCGTTCACATATAAAATTGACTCGTTAATATTTTATCGCGGTTATTTGTCGTTGAACGCTAAGTGAATTCAATTATATTATAACAAATATTAAAAGATGAAGGGAATTAAAGTTAATAAACATGCAAATGAGAGGTAAAACCGGGAAGAAATCGTAGCAGGGGTCTGAAGTATATTAAGAACTGGAATAGCCGGTAAAATTGAAGAGCAAATTAAAATTGAGAATTGGACGGAGTAATTAACGGGAACTGGCGAAAGTAAGTGATGCAAGAAAGTAGAGTCGGGTGAAACCGAATAAGGATATTAATTTAATTGGCGAGCTGAATAATTCGCTTCGTAGGGATGTAATCCGATATTTTTTCATTATGCTGTGCTTCTTTATTTCAGTAACAAAATATTTTTAATATACAACGTATGGAATTTTACGTACAAATGTAATTAAACTTTGAAATCTTTGCTGTTACACGGCTTCTAAGGATTGGAACAATTAGACCCATTAAAATCTCTAATTCATTTTTTATTTTAAGTACATTGACTTTTCTAAATATAAACTGTGATTAGTTCATTTATTTTTATTTTTCCTTTCATGCAGTTTTTAATTATTTTCAATTCAGTTTCAACTGAAAGGTCAACTGTTCTGGAGAACAATTAGACCCTAATTCATTTTTTATTTTATTAAGTACATAGACTTTTCTAAATATAAACTGTGATTAGTTCATTTATTTTTACTTTTCCTTTCATGCAGTTTTTCATTTTTTTCAATTCAGTTTCAACTGAAAGATCAACTGTTCTGGAGAACAATTAGACCCTAATTCATTTTTTATTTTATTAAGTACATAGACTTTTCTAAATATAAACTGTGATTAGTTCATTTATTTTTATTTTTCCTTGCATGCAGTTTTCCATTTTTTTCAATTCAGTTTCAACTGAAAGGTCAACTGTTCTGGAGAACAATTAGACCCTAATTCATTTTTTATTTTATTAAGTACATAGACTTTTCTAAATATAAACTGTGATCAGTTCATTTATTTCTACTTTTCCTTTCATGCAGTTTTTAATTCTTTTCAATTTAGTTTCAAGGGTTAATTGCTCCACCCTTACTCTTTAATGAATTAACCCATCAAGATCAATGTTTTGACACGAATATGTGAACTTTTCAATTCATTTTCCAATGAATTTTCCAATTCAATGTATTTTCCAGATTACGTTTGATCTCCAACGGGTCAAAAGAGAATATACGATAAAAGCTGCTGTCACTAGTTTTCCAAATCAATTTTTTCGCAAAGGGACCTGAAAATTCATAAATATCATCTATCAAATCAGATACCTCCCCGAATTCGACTTTTCAAACCCATGGAATTCGAAAATGTTATTAAAAATTTCTCGCGTGACCAGCAGCTTTCGTCGAACAAGCAAAATGTATAAATATTTGGCACGTACCGTGAAACCAATACCGACAGTGGCCGCAAAGTTTCCAGGTTGGAATTTCTTGGTATCGAACTGGACCAATAGGGATGTCTTGCCAACTCCGCTGTCACCAAGAAGGATTGTCTGCAAATAAAGGGAACCAGTTGGTTCTCAATACTCCAAGACGATCGACCTCTTATCGAATAAACGGACCTCTGTGTCGTGTTATTGGATGTCTTTTCTTCGAAAACAACGACTGTGGAAAGGACATGGTCCTTTTTAACGAGATCTTGTCTGACTTGATAAATAACTTCGAAACTTTTAGATTAATCTTGCTGTCGATGTATTTTGGGAAGAATTTAGAGATGTGGGTATATTATGTGGATTCGAAATGTACTTGTATATTTAGGAATGTATATGGAGGTATTTGAACATGTATGTTTATAGTATATTTAGATATACAATGTATGTAGACATATGTACATATGTATTTAGAAATGTACATGTATAGTAAATTTAGAAATTCATATGTACACACGTATTTAGAGATGCACATATACATATGTACATACTTAGAAATCCATATCTATGATAAATTTAGAAATTCATATCTACATACATATTCAGAGATGCATGTACACATATGTATTTAGAAATGCATATGTACAGTGAATTTAGAAATTCATATGTACACACATATTTAGAGATGCACATATACATATGTACATACTTAGAAATCCATATCTATGATAAATTTAGAAATTCATATCTACATACATACTCAGAGATGCATGTACACATATGTATTTAGAAATGCATATGTATAGTGAATTTAGAAATTTATATGTACACACATGTTTAGAGATGCACATATACATATGTACATATTTAGAAATCCATATCTACAGTAAATTTAGAAATTCATATCTACATACATATTCAGAGATGCATGTACACATATGTATTTAAAAATGCATATGTACAGTAAATTTAGAAATTCATATGTACACACATGTTTAGAGATGCACATATACATATGTACATATTTAGAAATCCATATCTACAGTAAATTTAGAAATTCATATCTACATACATATTCAGAGATGCATGTACACATATGTATTTAAAAATTCATATGTACACACATGTTTAGAGATGCACATATACATATGTACATATTTAGAAATCCATATCTACAGTAAATTTAGAAATTCATATCTACATACATATTCAGAGACGCATGTACACATATGTATTTATAAATGCATATGTACAGTAAATTTAGAAATTCATATGTACAGTAAATTTAGAAATTCATATGTACATACATGTTTAGAGATGCACATATACATATGTACATATTTAGAAATCCATATCTACAATAAATTTAGAAATTCATATCTACATACATATTTAAAAATTCATATGTGTACATATGTATTTAGAAACTCATATCTACATACATATTTAAAAATTCATATCCACTCATATATTTAAAAATTCATATCTACATATGTCCATATATCCATATATGTCTACAGGGAGTCCCGCAATTACTGTACGAGTCGAAAAGGGGTGGTAGGTAGGGTAGGTTAAGAATTTGAAAACGTAGCGATTCGAAAGCTTAAAAGATTGCAAATTTGAAAAAATAAAAATGTAAAAGAAAATCTAAAATATTAACTATACGAAGACTTAAAAATTTGAAAAATTAACACGAAGGACTGAAAGCTTGGAAAATTCAAAACATGAAAATTGAAGTGTATAAAAATTTGAAAAGTTGAAAATCTGAAAGTTTAAAACTCTGAAAACTTGAGAACCCCAGAAATTCTGAAAGTCCTCTAAAAATCATTCTCCCAAAAATTTGAAATACTAAAAACAATAAAAAATACGAAATTAAAAAAATTCGAAACCCTGCAAACTAACAGAAACCCCAAATAATAAAAAATCAATATCCCAACGTCTACACATCCGAAATCCTGCCTAGTATTTCAAAAACTGCTGAAGTCACCTCTTAAAGCCTAGCGAGAGCCATTTTCACCGTCGTAATTCACGTTGCCGAAGTGTTTCCTTGCGTCCCTTTGGTACGAAGCTCGTAAAACGACGCACACGCGCCTACCCGTGGAAATACGTGAACCTGTGGCGAAGCAGGTGCCATCACTGGCTTGTAATGTAATAATCCGCCGCATGGTCAGGTCAAACGATTATTGCCGGCTACAGGTGTTGCTATCGAGGAACCAACCCAACAAAGTTCACTGTCGACCGCAACTTTTATGGGGACCACACAGCTCGATGGCTAACGGTGAAATCGGGGTGTGCGTTAGCTGCACTTTCCACCAGGCGGTAGTTGATATTAACTATTTTTAGTTATTGTGCGAGGAATGCGAAGTTTAGGAAGATAGAAAGTTTGGAGTGGTAGGATATTTGGGCTTTTTAATTCAGCTGCTGTTTAATTCAGATGGTGACTGGTTTTTTTTGACAAAATAGGTGTGGGTGAAGGGACAGGAATTTTAGGAAGTTAGGAAGTTTGAAGTGCAAGGATATTTGGGTTGTTTAAGTCAGCTGGTGTTTAATTCAGATGGTGACTGGTTTTTTTGACAAAATAGGTGTGGGTGAAGGGACAGGAATTTTAGGAAGTTAGGAAGTTTGAAATGCAAGGATATTTGGGTTGTTTAAGTCAGCTGAAGGTGACTAGTTTTTTAGACAAAATAGGTGTGTGTGAAGGAACATGAAACTTAGGAAGTTAGGAAGTTTGAAATGCAAGGATATTTGGGTAGTTTAAGTCAGCTGGTGTTTAATTCAGATGGTGACTGGTTTTTTTTGACAAAATAGGTGTGGATGAAGGGACAGGAATTTTAGGAAATTAGGAAGCTTCAAATGCAAAGACATTTGGGTAGTTTAAGTCAGCTGATGGTGACTGGTTTTTTAGACAAAATAGATGTGTGTGAAAGAACATGAAACTTAGGAAGATAGAAAGTTTGAAATGCAAGGATATTTGGGTAGTTTAAGTCAACTGATAGTGACTGGTTTTTTAGACAAAATAGATGTGAGTGAAAGAACATGAAACTTAGGATGATAGAAAGTTTCAAATGCAAGGATATTTGAGTTGTTTAAGTCAGCTGATGGTGACTGGTTTTTTAGACAAAATAGATGTGGGTGAAGGAACATGAAACTTAGGAAGATAAAAAGTTTGAAATGCAAGGATATTTGGGTAACTCGATCCAAAGTATTGATAGGTAGTTTGTCACGTGATTAGTTTGTTAGGTGCGTCAGTCAGAAGTGACAGTCTGACTCGTCAAAGTACCACAAACGATTAATTCTCAAATATTTTGGTTTTTAATTTGTTTTTAAACTAGTATTCAACTTATGAATTTTATACATTTGTACTTTGTTGCCTGTATGACGTTATTATGTAATGAAAATTTTATAAGCACTAACATGTACGTTCAGTGACTTATACAAACAACCACAAAATCCTAATCACAGCACTCAAGCCTTCAGCAGCGTCAAAAATCAATTTTATTACCTGAAATTATACAACAACACCAACATAAAATTTTCAGTGCGAAGATAGTTATTCAACAGCAAAAACTAGCACCAATTACAGTACACCTAAAAATAAAGTTCTTGAAAATTTCAATTGCAACGTGTTATTTGAAACTTTTTCGAAGCGCAACAAGGTACGGGATGATAATAGCAGAGTAGGATTTCACGTCAATGTTGCAAATTTATTGTAGGAGCACCTGAAACCCATAAGGAAATCAATGATTAGGCAACAACTGCATCGTGATGGAAAGGTGGTCATTTCGAACGATGCGAAGATAAGCTGTTACTCGAACATAGAAATGGCTATTAAACTGCGTTATCCAGGTCAAGCATTCTTGGTCAGAAAATATCAAGAGAAAGTCTGACTGACAGTCAATGAGAAAGCGGAGACAAGTAAAATATTGGTGGCGACTGAAAAATTCGTCTAAATGAATTTTCGCAGGAAGTTACTTTTCCTGTTAGTATTTCAACTGATAAGCAAACGTCAACCTGGTTTCTTATCGAATGGTAACAGAAAGAGTAACTTCCTGCGAAAATTCATTTGGACGAATTTTGGTTGATAAGAAACCAGGTTGATGCTTTCTTATCTGGAGTTGTAATAGAAAGAGTATCTTGATGGTGGAACCTTTTCCTGTATTGCATTTCTGTCTTGTGAACAGTTTACTTGGTACTTTTGGAAATGATTTTCTTTGGAGGAAACTGTAGGTTCAGGCTGTTTTTAGTATCTTTCTAAGATTTTCCTATGGTTTGTTTTATGACTTGTTTGGTTTACATGCTACTGTGAGACACTTTAAAACATTGCATTACACTTAAGACACTTTAAAAAACTTGATATTTGTGAGACATCAAAAATGTAGTCTGGAACGTAGCTCCAAAGTCAACAAATTTCAAGGTCTTATGTCATTGAAGTTCTAAAATTAAAAATCTCATAACTCTACAGTCTTAACATTTTATAGCTCCAAAATGCCAAAGTGACTAAATTTCAATCTCAATTTCCAAAACCTTAAAATTTCGCATACATATGTAATCTCAAAATCTTATAACCGAAACAGTCCAAGTTCAAACATCACAAACTCCCCAAAATCTCAAAGCAAGAGATAGAGCCAGAGCTCCAAAACTAGTAAAAAACTCACACCGAAAGAAATAAAGTTTGAGAGTCCCAAAATCCCAAACTTCTAAGTGGAACTCGAGCTCCAGAAATAATAGCAGCGCCTACACCAACAGAAATAAAATTTGAGAGCCCTAAAGTCCCAAAATTCTAAACTTCCAAGTGGAATTAGACCTCCAGAAGTAGTTAGAGAATCTGCCTCAAAAGAAACAAAGTTTGAGAGTCCCAAAATCCCAAACTTCTAAGTGGAACTCGAGCTCCAGAAATAATAGCAGCACCTACACCAACAGAAATAAAATTTGAGAGTCCTAAAGTCCCAAAATTCTAAACTTCCAAGTGGAATTAGACCTCCAGAAGTAGTCAGAGAATCTGCCTCAAAAGAAACAAAGTTTGAAGGTCCCAAAATCCCAAACTTCTAAGTGGAACTCGAGCTCTAGAAATAATAGAAGCACCTACACCAACGGAAATAAAATTTGAGAGTCCTAAAGTCCCAAAATTCTAAACTTCCAATTGGAATTAGACCTCCAGAAGTAGTCAGAGAATCTGCCTCAAAAGAAACAAAGTTTGAAAGTTCCCAATTCCCAAAATTCCAAGTGGAGCCATAGCTCCATAAGTAGTAGCAGCACCCACACTAAAAGAAATAAAATTTGAGAGTCCTAAAGTCCCAAAATCCTAAAATCCCAAACTCCCAACTGAAATTAGACTTCCAGAAGTAGTTAGAGAATCTGCCTCAAAAGAAACAAAGTTTGAAAGTCCCAAAATCCCAAAATTCCAAGTGGAGCCATAGCTCCATAAGTAGTAGCAGCACCTATACCAAAAGAAATAAAATTTGAGAGTCCAAAACTCTCAAAATCCCAAACTTCCAACTGAAATTAGACCTCCAAAAGTAGTCAGAGAATCTGCCTCAAAAGAAACGAAATCTGAAAGTCCCAAAATCCCAAAATCCCAAAATTCCAAGTGGAACTATACCTCCATAAGTAGTAACATCACCCACACCAAAAGAAATAAAATCTGAGAGTCCAAACCTCCCAAAACTCCAAACTTCCACCTAAACCTAAAGCTCCAGAAGTAGCAGAAGAACCAACACCCAAAAGAACCACCACCCAAAACCTTGAAATTCCTAAAATCCAAGTGGCGCCACAAGTAAAACCTCCTCAAAAAAAGCGAAGTTCCAAAAATCACAATACGCGTTTTAAACCAACAAAACCAATGCCTCCACATAGAAGCCGACGGCCAGCATCGATTTACGAAAGATAGTCAATATTTAGCGACGATCAAGTAGCCATAACGCGGAACCCGAAAGGTGAGGAAATTACACGTTCGAGGAGACCCAGCTGCGCGTCGCGTATCCCCAGGGGTAATGCAGGTGGAAGCGGTTCTTCGTAATATAATAATTTGCCCTGTGCCCCGGGTCAAACGGTGTGTACCGCAATCGTCTGTTCAGCAGTGTCCTACGAAGCAGGGAGGAAGTCGAAGATGCGTCGCGAATCATTTTCGACGAACCTCGTCTACCGATGAATTCAAATTTACGACGCGGTAGTAAAAGTCTGGCAAGCTAATTTCTGTTACGTTTACGAGCGGCTGTTGTTTCAGGGTTAAAACGGGCGTAAGTGATAGGTTTTCTTTTTTTCTTGACGACATTTGTTTTTTAATTTTGAGGCATGCGAGGATGTTGGAACTTTGACATAGCTTGATAGGTGTAGTGTGAAATTTTAATAGGAAATATTGCTGTGTTGTTAAGTTCAGAAGTAAACTATAAAGTTTGTCCTTTGACCTTAAGGTACGATGTGAAGATAATAGTATGGCTTCTCAGACATAGGGGTAGCATTAAGTGTAATACATAAACAGAATATAAACTTCATCTTTTAGCTCTAAAGATGGAGATTAAAAATATTTCCTCATGAATGTCATGACATGCACAAATATCACCTCAAAACATAACAATTAACAAATGGAAGTTTCCTCCCTTTTCTGCGAAAGAACAAAAATATTTGAATATACTTCGCAGTTTTCCCAAATGAAATTACATCCGAAAGAAGAGAAAAGTCTAATATTTCTTAAAATGAAACGATGTCATTCTCCGAACGAAAAGTAGTCGTTTTCCTCTTGTCGTTTGCTCGACAAACGAATGGCCGGCGTTTCTCCTTGACAAGGAAAAAGCTGGCAATTAGAAGAACGGTGGACAGCGCACGGTTAGCCATAAAGGCGAAACGGTAGCTTTATCGCGAAAGGCCCCCCGGTCGTTCTTTCGAAACATGCCATCGAAACTTCGTTTCATCAGTGGTCCACTTCCTTTTTCGTTCACAGAGTATTGGCTTTTCCATGCGATTGCTCGTAATTGACAGACACGAAACGATCTTGTCCGAATTTTCGACCGGGTTTATTCCTTTGGTGCTCCAATTCGGGGGTGCAAAGATACTCGATGATATTCGCTTTTATTGTAGATGTTTTGCAAGCTGCTCTGATTTTCTCGTCAAAAGTATCTTCTATATTTCGTGTATAGAGGTACAATTTTATACGTGAAATATACCGATAGCGTGTGCAGATAAATATACACTTTTTTATACATATTAAATATACGTATATGAATACGGTCATGTATTAAAATATATGTATGAATAACCTGTATATATAATATGTTCACATATGAATATGTTCACGTATGAATTATTTGTAGAAAGCACATGTACATACATGTATAAAATTCTATAAACTACATAATGACATAATGTACATATAAATTACATGTATGTTCATGTATTAAAATAAACGTATGAATAACGTATGTACAATAAATATATTCACGTATGAATTATTCGTAGAAAGCACATGTGCATACATGTATAAAATTCTATAAATTACATAATTACATAATGTACATATAAATTGCATGTATGTTCATGTATTGAAATATACGTATGAATAACGTATGTACAATAAATATATTCACGTATGAATTATTCGTAGAAAGCACATGTGCATACATGTATAAAATTGTATATAAATTACCTGATTACATAATATACATATAAGTATAAAATATACGTGTAGATTACATGTATGTTCATGCATTAAAATATTCCTCTAAACTACATATGTACATACACATACAAAATATGATTACATATGTTAAACGAAAGAGAGAACACTAAAAAATGTTTTGATATAATTCATACTTGTAGCTGAATTTCATATAATGAGAACAGTAAAAATAATTATAGTTTTTACGTATGTTACACATGTTCACATATGCTTGTATGTAGCAATATTTTATATGACGTATATGGAGTATTTTTTCTAACCTACCTGAATACAGTATTTTTTGTAACGTATCTGAATGCAGTATTTTTTGCAACGTATCTGAATGCAGTATTTTTTGCAACGTGTCTATATACAGCATTTTCCGAATGATTTAATAACATCGGCAGAAGTAGATCACCGTATCGTAATAACGAAAGTGTGAAGAGGGAAGAAAAGTGTCCCTGCAGGGGAAGCAGGAGAAAATAGGGAGAGCGGAACGTTGAAAGACAGAGGTCGGAAAGGAAGGAGAAGAAGAGAAGGGAGGGCAGTGAATTAAGTTTCTCCGCCCCTGAGGCCGACACATTCGCCGACACTCGTCACGACCACCCCCTGGGGGTTCTACGAATCTTTCAATGGAAATTCTGCGTGAAGGGGACGCCACCTCGACAAAAATCCTGTGCGGTGTATTCGTGTGTTGGACGTATCTTCGATTTTCGGAACAAGGGATGTTCAGAGATACCGAGGGTGTATTTTATCCTTTTGTCTAACTTCTTTCCCTCCATTACGTGGATATCCAGAATACTTTCAGGTACATATTTTTAAATTATCAAGGTACAGTATTAAGGAAATTGATGACGAATTAGGGGTGAGAAAGTATACAAAGGGTGTTACTGAAAGGAATGATAAATTCACTGCTTCTCGATAAATCTACCTACGAGAAATTTACTTTTTTAGTGCTTGAAGAATATCGTATCTAGTATTATTTACCTATCTCTGTTTTTATGCAAACCATATAATTACAATATGCAAAAGATAATAAAAATTTGACCAACATAAAAACTCAACATCAAATTACGTATTGTACGAAGGGTTTAGAATGAAAAGGATCAAAGGAAGGTTTTAAAGCAATATCTCAAAGGAGATTGATTTATCGCCTTCGAAGTGAGGCTTCGTGTGCGGTGGATCACGCGCGGACACGGTTTTAATCGACGCTAATTAATCAGCCGGTCAATTAGTCGAAGGTCTCGCGTTTAGTGAACGCTCGACATGGTCACTTAGCATAATTGGACAGCAGGGATTTGATCGGTCTTTAATTTGAGTCTCGTAGCATCGATCGTCGCCTGTTATCAAGCGTCGGAGGTCCTCCAGGCTGTGATTCAATCGCTGTCGATACCGTTGCCGAACTAATTCATAAACCGTGAAAAGCTGACACCAAACAAACTCACCAGATTATGTACATCACTAGGACTGAGATATAAAGATTATACGTGTTCTATTTCTTTCTTGCTCTACTTATTTGTTATTCTGTTTTGTTACTTTACTTGTTGGCTGACTTGCTTGTTGATATAAGTTTGTTAATAAATTTAAATGAAGTTTGCTATACCTTAATCTGTTTCTTACTCTACTTTTTTACTATATTTTGTTACTTTACTCGTTAGCTGACTTGTTTGTTAATAAATTTAAATGAAGTTTGCTAAAAAACAGAAACTCGTATGATGACACAAAAGTAGCTGAAGATATTAGTTTCAGACATGGTATGTTTTTTATATTGCATGTTACTCAAAATAAAAAAAATATTAACCATCTCATCTGATCTTCTGAATTTATCTCATCATCTTTGAATTTTGTCCTTAAATATTTATTTACAAATTCCTTACAATGTCCAAGTTCCATATTCCAAACACCCTAACATAAGCACTGAAGTCTCCATGTCAATAAAAAAATAACACGATTTCCACACCATTAAGTTCGAAGATACATTTTCATACGTCGTTTAAGAGGGAAAAGTTTAGCCGTTCGCGAAACATAAACGAGAAATAGTCGATCGCAGTCGCGACACAACAGCGAAAAGTATAGAAGCAGAGTACACCATGTAGGCTATAAAAATACGCGAGCATAAAGCAGATGTACTGTGAAGACGAGCCGCAATGATCCTAGAGATGCATAAAAATCGTGGCGCACAAACGGTGGAGATATTTTTTACGAAATATGGATGGAAGTTTTATTCGCGTTGAGTTACGCGAATTTATGGCGCGAAAACACGGGGATGTCGCGAACTATGCGAGGAGGGAAATTGAATACTAAGAGGGTGAAAAAGAAGCGTAAAAACGAGTGAAATTCCGGGCGCGCTTTGTTTATTCTGGGGACGATTTTCAATCGCGAAGACAAACTTTGAGGGAAATTGCGACGGAATTTTTATGTCTTATTTAGAATAAATGTTTGGAAGATACTACGTGTTCTGCGCGATGCTGGCAGTGTTTCAATAAATAAGAGACAATGGTATGAAAAACAGAGCAGTTGATTTTGGTTGTTTGCGTTCAAACTTAACCTAACATAACCTCTGAACAGTTGCGACAGACATTATACTGCAATGTTAAGAGAAATGAACAAAGTTGAAATAATTTTAGCAATCTTTAGTACAGTCAGGTTGATTGAACTGAAAATTTAATAACTGTACGAAAACAATTTGGGTGCGTCACGTTTGGACTGCAATGTGCGTCATGCGTCTGACTCGATGTTACAAGTTTAAGGAAGATGATTAGGAAATTTATATCAATTGTATAATATCAACACAATCTTGCAAAGGAAAGGTTAGATTAATAAAAACAAGCAGCGGGCAATAAGAAAACTTAGTAACGTAGAAATTTTCAATCAAATCTCGATGTAACTAAAAACTTATATGACTTAATATCCTTTCAAACTTACAGCGTATTAAACTGTCCAATATAATAAAGTCTAAAGTGTCCAAACTGTCTAGCATTCCAAAGTCTAAAATGTCCAAACCCTCAAAATATAAAAAATTGTGGAAATTTCAAAAATGCAAAGAATGCGAAAATCGAATGAAATCTTGAAATTCTATGAATGGAAGAATCTAAAATCCCGAAATCCCGAAAATGTCGAAACTTCCAAAATATAAAAAATTGCAGAAATTCCAAAAATGCAAAAAATACGAAAGTCGAATGAAATCTTGAAATTTTACGAGTGGAAGAACCTAAAATTCCGAAATCCCGAAAATGTCGAAAATTCCACAATATAAAAAATTGCAGAAATTCCAAAAATCCAAAGAATACGAAAGTCGAATGAAATCTTGAAATTCTACGAGTGGAAGAACCTAAAATCCCGAAATCCCGAAAATGTCGAAACTTCCACAATATAAAAAATTGCAGAAATTCCAAAAATCCAAAGAATACGAAAGTCGAATGAAATTTTGAAATTCTACGAGTGGAAGAACATAAAATCCTGAAATCCCGAAAATGTCGAAACTTCCACAATATAAAAAATTGCAGAAATTCCAAAAATCCAAAGAACACGAAAGTCGAATGAAATCTTGAAATCCTACGAGTGGAAGAACCTAAAATCCCGAGATCCCGAAAATGTCGAAACTTCCAAAATATAAAAAATTGTAGAAATTCCAAAAATCCAAAGAACACGAAAGTCGAAATAAATCTTAAAATCCTACGAATGAACGGTCCTAAAATCCCCTAAATCCCGAAATGCCACAATAGAAAATGTCGAAAATGAAAGATCGCAGAAAACGTAGAGGTAAGATGGAGGAACGTTGGATAAGTCGAAAGCCGTAAAATTTACGGTCGAACCGACACGAAGGAACAGCTCGACGTGACAATGCCGGACGCGCACTTATACGGGCTGCATTATAATTTGCATTGTGCGTGCACACGCGCACGAGATATCGCGTTACAGTCGCATTCGCGAGGATGCACGCGTGAGCCGCGTGTGTGTGCGTGTACGCGAGTATGCATCGAATTCGGAACATGTGCGACCAGAGGACAGAGAACGTCTGTTCGGGAAGCTTCAGTGACTCTCAAGCGTATGTACTGTATATGCTGTTTCAAAAGGATAATACGCGAACTCCGTATAGAGCTACTTGCTAATCATAGTTATTCTCCTTTGTCATTGTATAATTTGCGGTTTCCTTGTTCAGATTCATTTCTCGTGGCAAGAATATGGTGGGACAGCTGACTGGGTTTGAGTAAACCGTGGGTTTTAGGGGCCTTTAGTTTATTTACTTTTCTTTATTTTACTTTACTTTTTTTCACTTTATTGTACTTTACTGTACTTTACTTTATTTTACTTTACTTTACTTTACTTTACTTTACTTTACTTTACTTTACTTTATTTTACTTTACTTTACTTTACTTTACTTTACTTTACTTTACTTAATTTTTATTAGGTTACTTGATTTACTTTACTTTGTTTATTTCACTTTACTTAATTTTTATTAGGTTACTTGATTTACTTCACTTTGTTTATTTCACTTTACTTAATTTTTATTAGGTTACTTGATTTACTTTACTTTGTTTATTTCACTTTACTTAATTTTTATTAGGTTACTTGATTTACTTTACTTTGTTTATTTCACTTTTCTTCATTTTTATTAGGTTACTTGATTTACTTTACTTTGTTTATTTCACTTTACTTAATTTTTATTAGGTTACTTGATTTACTTTACTTTGTTTATTTCACTTTACTTAATTTTTATTAAGTTACTTAATTTACTTTACTTTACTTAATTTTTATTAGATTACTCGATTTACTTTACTTTGCTTATTTTACTTTAAGTAGTTTTGCTCTTGGTTTATTTAAGTCTTTAATCTACTTTCTTTTGCATTGTTTTTATGTAGGCCTTGCATATTAATTTTTTGTAAAGACGCTACTTTATCTAGATCCTCCACTTCAACATCGGAACTGCTTATTGGTACATAATTTCCAATGTTCAATTTTCTATATCACAATTATAACAATTGTTACTATTTCTCATATAAATGTTCTCCGACATAAATAATTAAACACCGTACTTCTTACAATATCAAACTACTGATCAATTAAATGAATATTTTCAAACTACATCAAACAAAAATATCAAACAAAAACATCAAACAAAGGCATCAAACAAAAACATTAAACAAAAACATCAAACAAAAACATTAAACAAAAACATAAAAAATTGAAATATATCGAAATAGTTTCGAAATAAGAAGAAAGGCGCGAGACTCAACGCCTCAGTGAAACGCAAGTTTCCATGTGCGAGCACGCTTAGATACGCTCGTACACGCGCGTGTACAATACGGCTTTTCTTGCAGTCGGCGTCCAATGGTGCGGCAAGGTCGTGTGCATTCGTATGCTAATCAGCCTGCAACCAGACAAGCAGAGGAGAGATAGAGGAAGAGTTGGTTGGAACGATACCGAAGACCACCAACCGATAAATACGAACGAGGATAACGAGATTCTGCAAAAACTCATCATTCCACGCTAAATATAGCCGTTTAATTGGCATTAATTACGAGCGCTCGCACGATTGCCTCGCGCGCGTCCAGTTTTATTGATCAATTGCCGAATTTGGAAGCGAATGACCGACTCGTTCTATCTTCATCTCAATTTTTATCTTAACATCCAAAATTTTTAACTTTTACAACATTCCTTTTATTAATCCTTTTATTTATCTTTTACTTTTTGGTAAACTTTGGGTTCCAGTTTGTTTGTACTTCAAGTTTTATGTACAAGTATGTATGTTAATTATGCTGTATATGTTTATGTGACATTAAGAATATATCATTTATAATTATATCATTTTTCATATAATTTTTTATATAACTTTATAATTCACTCGCACTATTTACTGATAAGGTTAGAGATTCAAGTAACTTCGTCTCTATTTGAATAAGTAGATTACTAGAAGATATCTTTTGTATTACTGACAAATAACTTTAACTAGTAAATTTTCATATTAAGTTTCCTTATTTAATTACTAAGTTATTAAGTTTCCTTATTTAATTCTAGTTATTAAGTTTCCTTATTTAATTACTAAGTTCTCTTATTCGACTATCAAATAAATTTTCGTATTTATATTCCTTATTGTATCTAGTAACTCAGCTGTCTCATGAGCCTGCTAAGTTCTTTTATTAAACCAATAATTAAGTCATTTCGCTAAAAGAAATATGTCAGAGACGTGTATGAAATGAAGTAGAATATTCGAACAAGTAATTCTGAAATTAGGTTAGGTTAATTTTTAGCTGTCAAAAAGTGTTCAGCATCAATCATTTTATAATCCCCGTTAATTCAGCCACAGAGTAAAGAATACTATTGAAACAAAATAATTTTTTATTTGACGGTTTTATGAAATAAAAGATATAACCGAAAACAACGCAGCATTCACGAAATTGATACGAACGTTTCGCGTGTTTTATGCAATTAATGATACACTCGCGATACGGTATTTGTATTCCCTCCGTTGGATCCTGAATTTCGTCGAAAACAGATATTCGGAATGTTATTAATTTAATAACATACACCGCGATAACAACCACTTTGCGAAACTTGTTAATTGAATATGTTTTAGAGCTTTACCGCCGCTGTATCTCTTCAAAAGAAGACTCGCACGCAATACACCAGAGTATAATCCATGAAACATCGTGGTCGCTGATTTTTTCATTAGTTTCTTTCTGTTTAATTGAATGTTCAATCGAGGTAAAATTATTTGCGTTTTGAACTGCTGATTCGATTTGTTTGGTGATATCTGTTTCAGAGAGACGCGAAATTTTATTTTTTATCATTTTGGGGGTATTTATTTGGGAATTTGGATGGTTAGGAAGGGAATTTGGAGATTTTGGGGTTTTGGAAATTTAGGGCTTACAATTTTGGGATTTGGGGATGAAGCGAGTTGGAACTTTGGAGATTTTGGGGTTTTGGAAATTTAGGGTTTACTATTTTGGGATTTGGGGATGAAGGGAGTTGGAAGTTTGGAGATTTTGGGATTTTGGAAATTTAGGGTTTACTATTTTGGGATTTGGGGATGAAGGGAGTTGGAAGTTTGGAGATTTTGGGATTTTGGAAATTTAGGGTTGACAATTTTGGGATTTGGGGATGAAGGGAGTTGGAACTTTGGAAATTTGGGATTTTGGAAATTTAGGGTTGACAATTTTGGGATTTGGAGATGAAGGGAGTTGAAACTTTGGAGATTTTGGGGTTTTGGAAATTTAGGGTTGACAATTTTGGGATTTGGGGATGAAGGGAGTTGGAAGTTTGGAGATTTTGGGATTTTGGAAATTTAGGGTTGACAATTTTGGGATTTGGGGATAAAAAGAGTTGAAAATTTGGGAATTTGGAGATTTCAGGTTTTTGGAAATTTGGGGTTGATAATTTTAAGGTTTGAAAATTTTGGAAGTTGAAAATTTGGGTATTTAAAAATTTGAGAACTTGGAGATCCAAAAATTGAAAGATTGAGACATACAGTTTATAGTTCAATTCGTAGACATAAATCCTTGCAAACTATGAAATTTAAAACTCCAACCAAATTAACAATTACTACCAAACTCATTACCACAAACAAAAGCCCTTAATATTATAAAAAATTAACTCAAACTCAAACTCCCACATCAAAGCATTAACCTAAAAAATAGTTCCATAGTAAGTTCATCGATTCCTATTATCTTCCCGATCGAACTCGGTTAATTTTTTCCAAAGCGGAGATAGATATCTAAAGGATCCATCGACTGAAAGAACCTTTCGATAAGTAGCATCCTGTCATTAATCGGCATAATTTCACGGTTCCATTGACTCTGATTCGCATCTCATCTCGCAGCTCGAAGCGTCAGCTAGGGTCGCGACCCCATCTTTCAGATGCAAAAACACGCGAAGAAGAACATCGAAGCTCGGAATACATCAACGAAAAACTCAATTACGGGACGACAATAAGAAATATCCGCGGAATTTTTTTCTTGCCACTTACACAAGCGAAATTATTACTGGAACGTCGCGTTTCTTCGGCCATTACGAGGCAAACTAACTTCGGACTCGATTCATTTAGAATTGCAAATACTGCAGCGTTCTTTATGCATTATGGATCGACGATCGATTGCCGAATCAAGCTTAATTGATTCCACTCTTCGAGAGAAAGAATTTTTTTACCTTTGTAAATAATTCTACTCGCTATTTTTCTCCATCTTGGTTTTTAATCAATTTTTCATATTTAATTTGTACTTTATATTTCCAGTGCAAAGTTAAAAGACGACAGCTCGAGCCTAGCGACTGAGCGCACGTGGAACTCGCGTTGGATTATTTCGCGTTGGATATCCACACGCTGGATTACTACGCGTGGGTTAACTACGCGTTAGATTACCACGCGTTAGATTCCTACGCTTAGAATTACCACGCGTTAGATTCCTACGCTTAGAATTACCACGCGTTAGATTCCTACGCTTAGAATTACCACGCGTTCATTACTACGCGTTGAATATCCACGCATTGGATTACTACGCGTTGGATATCCTCACGCTGGATTACTACGCTTAGGATTACTACGCGTAGGGTTACCATACATTGCGTTATTACGCTTAGAATTACCACGCGTTGGACTACTACGCGTTGAATATCCACGCGCTGGATTATTACGCGTAGGATTACTACGCGTAGAATTAACATACGTTGCGTTACTACGCGCCGAATTACCACGCGTTGCGTTACTACGCGTAGAATTAGCATACGTTGCGTTACTACGCGTCGAATTACCACGCATTGCATTACTAAGCACTGGATTACCACGCGTTGGAAAACTACGCGTTATCCGAAGTTGTCGCCATCGCGTCTGCGCATGCGTAATCCTCGCGCACTGATTGGTCCGTGTTTTTCCTTAATAATTCAAAAACGAAGCTTCAAACCCCATTTTTGCAAAGGGAAATCTTATTCAGAATCACGTCAGCTACCTCCCATTTCAGGGACCTAATTGTGAGACGCCTTTTAGATTGTTAATCCTTTGGACTTCTATATGTCGACATTATATTTCTCTCAGATAAATAGGTTGGTTGAATATATATATCTTCATTTATTCACTATTCATGATAAATGAAAAATTTGTCACATACTCTGTTGCAATTTAATTCAGAATCCCTTTCTTGATCTATTTTGTAAATGCTAAGTAATAGAAATTGAGAACTGAAAAGAGTTAAGAACATCTTTTAACTTGTTAACAAACATCCCTTAATATGAAGAGTACAAAATTTTTGCTTCGTTTCCTATAAATAATTTAACCAAAAAGTCCTCGCACTTCAATAAAGAATCTTCATAATAAAGAGCTTAAGAACTCGAAGATAAATACTCAACGTGTTCACAAATGAATGTTCACATACATTCACAAATGAATGTATTCCGGGAGAAGACAAAAATACTTAGGACCTTGAAGAGCAAAATTGTGAATGGAAAAACACGGGTTATGACGAATAGGTACGAGAAGACGTTCTTCTCGATCGTATTGGACACGGTCGAGCGTTTATCAATTTACAATTCCCAGTTCGGGGAGGTGGTCGCGTGGAATACCAATGGATTCGCTCGCGAAAAACGCGGCTTGAATCCTCGTTTCGCTCGACCAGTCGACTGCTCGGATTCACGATAAAAGGAGAGTCAACCTTTTCGATCGGGCAACGCCACCTGAAACCCGGTTGCAAGAAGGACTATGCGGCCATGCACGTTGCCATTTTTAGGACCATTATCGGTGATTCCGACGCTCCATCCTTGGGTCAATCACGCGTTATACACGATGATCAGGGACGGATCAAATGGGGAACCTGCTGGGGTTAACTTTGGAACTGGGCTTTATAGTTATCAATTATAAAGTTCAATTTTTTATTAACAAACTGTTGGATGTAACCTCAGGTGTGAAGCTTCATATCCACCTTCATGTCCAACTTCATAATTTAATTTCTATTAGTAAACTGTTAGAAGCAACCTCAAGTGTGAAGCTTCATATCCAGCTTCATAGTTCAATTTGTATTAGCAGACTGTTAGAAGTAACATCAGGTATGAAGCTTCATATCCACCTCCATGTTCAACTTCATAATTTAATTTCTATTAGTAAACTGTTAGAAGCAGTCTCAAGTGTGAAGCTTCATATCCAGCTTCATAGTTCAATTTGTATTATCAAACTGTTAGATGTAACCTCAGGTGTGAAGCTTCACATCCAGCTTCATAGTTCAACTTGTATTAGCAGACTGTTAGAAGTAACTTCATATGTGAAGCTTCATATCCAACTTCATAGTTCAATTTGTATTATCAAGCTGTTAGATGTAACCTCAAGTGTGAAGCTTCATATCCAACTTCATGGTTCAATTTGTATTATCAAGCTGTTAGATGTAACCTCAGGTGTGAAGCTTCATATCCAACTTCATAATTGAATTTATACTAACAAACTGTTAGAAGTAACCTTATGTCCTAAGCTTCATGTCCAACATCATTGTTCAATTTTGATTAACAAACTGTTAAAAACAGCCACAATTTTAAAGCTTCATGTCCAACCTCATAATATAATCTTGATTAACAAACTGTTAAAAACAGCTTCAATTACTAAGCTTCATACCCAACACCACAGTTCAATTTTGATTAACAAACTGTTAAAAACAGCCACAATTTTAAAGCTTCATGTCCAACCTCATAATATAATCTTGATTAACAAACTGTTAAAAACAGCTTCAATTTTGAAACTTCATACCCAACACCACAGTTCAATTTTGATTAACAAAGTGTTAAAAACAGCCTCAATTTTTAAGCTTCATGTCCAATTTGATAATATAATCTTGATTAACAAACTGTTAAAAACAGCATCAATTACTAAGCTTCATACCCAACACCACAATTCAATTTTGATTAACAAACTGTTAAAAACAGCCTCAATTTTTAAGCTTCATGTCCAACTTCATAATATAATCTTGATTAACAAACTGTTAAAAACAGCCTCAATTTTTAAGTGTCATATCCAGCTTCATAATATAATCTTGATTAACAAACTGTTAAAAACAGCCTCAATTTTTAAGCGTCATATCCAGCTTCATAGTATAATTTTGATTAACAAATTGTTAAAAACAGCCTCAATGTCTAAGCTTCATATCCAGCTTCACAATGTAGAGTTGGATTTCATAAGTCGTTTTTAAATATAAAACACTGGCACTCCGTTCTCTTCCTCCATTACCACGAGGTCGCTAACTCAATTTGTATGCGACTGCGCGAGCCCGCCAAATGCACGGCCGCATAAGGTCAGCTCAGTTTCTAACCGAGTTCCAGACTGGTGCAAGCGGAAAAAATCCGCTCGATGCAATCGCGAGTCTTCGAATTGAAATTGCTTCGAGTTTATTTTCGTGGTAGTGAAGTTACTCGCATGTTTATTTTTCTACTAGTAGAACTAGTTGAATAGAAAGTTCATTTAACGTTTGCGAGAAGTCATTGTGATAAACTTGGTCTTCATTGTGATATCACGCAACTTGCTTTTCATTGTGATATTCATCAGCTGAACTCCACATTCGTTAACTGAATTCCGTCTTCATTGCGATATTAATTGAACTTGGTCTTCTTATAATAGTCTAAACTTGTTTTTCATTGTATTAATTGATCTGGGTCTTCACTGCGATGTTAATAACCTGAATGTGTTCTTCATTGTAACATTGAACTTAGTCTTCAAACTTAGTCTACAAACTTAGTCAAGTTGATAGTCTTTTAATATCGATCTTCATTGTGAAATATAACTTAGGAAATTGTAGATGAAACATTCCAAATTACATAAAGTATAAAAATATACAGAAACCCTTTCAAGACCAAGTAACATAAAACGTTCATTACTAAAATAAAATTAATCTATCTGTTTGAACCCTCAGCTATAAAAATCGATCTCAAGGTCCAACATCCACAGAGTACATAATTAATATCTAACTATCCTATTATAATTAATATCTACCAATAAATTCACATCTCGAAACGCTAATAAGCGATCAGGAAGCACTTTTCTCGGCCCAGGATCATCCGACCCATCACAAGCATGTACGATGCATCGAGGAACAGCTTAATCATATTCCGATGCTAACACCATCCGGCTTACGCATTGTGTGGCATCCAATTCTGCCTTTAATCCACCCACACACATCTACGCGTACTCATACACGCATAAAATTCTATTCGACTAGCATAGAGCAGCCCATTGATCGTAGCTGGAGTACCGTGAACACTTGGAATAATATATTCGCTCGTAACACGATTGACGAGTACGATCTATCGAAGTCGAACGAGAGAAATTGGAACACGAGGAGATGATCTCGAGCTCGAAAATTACGGCGAAATTACGTTAGTGGAGGATTATTGACCCTTTAAGGGGTTAACTGGAATTACAAATTTTTTATTATGAAATATTGGAATAATATATTCTAGCTAGGTTAGACTATACTAGCTTAAGTTAAGTCAGGTTGGGTTACAAATTTTTTATTATAAAATATTGGAATACTGTAACCTAGCTAGGTTAGGCTGTACTAGCTTAAATTAGGTCAGGTTGAGCTACAAATTTTTTATTATGAAATATTGTAATACTGTAACCTAGCTAGGTTAGGCTGTACTAGCTTAAGTTAGATCAGGTTGGGTTACAAATTTTTTATTATGAAATATTGGAATACTATAACCTAGCTAGGTTAGGATATACTAGCTTACGTTAGGTCAGGTTGGGTTACAAATTTTTTATTATAAAATATTGGAATACTGTAACCTAGCTAGGTTAGGCTGTACTAGCTTAAATTAGGTCAGGTTGAGTTACAAATTTTTTATTATGAAATATTGGAATACTATAACCTAGCTAGGTTAGGCTATACTAGCTTGAGTTAGGTCAGGTTGGGTTACAAATTTTTTATTATGAAATATTGGAATACTATAACCTAGCTAGGTTAGCCTATACTAGCTTAAGTTAGGTCGGGTTGAGTTACAAATTTTTTATTATGAAATATTGGAATACTGTAACCTAGCTAGGTTAGACTGTACTAGCTTAATTTAGGTCAGGTTGAGTTACAAATTTTTTATTATGAAATATTGGAATACTATAACCTAGCTAGGTTAGGCTATACTAGCTTAAATTAGGTCAGGTTGGGTTACAAATTTTTTATTATAAAATATTGGAATACTATAACCTAGCTAGGTTAGGGTATACTAGCTTAAGTTAGGTCAGGTTGAGTTACAAATTTTTTATTATAAAATATTGGAATACTGTAACCTAGCTAGGTTAGGATATACTAGCTTAAGTTAGGTCAGGTTGAGTTACAAATTTTTTATTATGAAATATTGGAATACTATAACCTAGCTAGGTTAGGCTAGACTAGCTTAAGTTAGGTCAGGTTGGGTTACAAATTTTTTATTGTAAAATATTGGTATACTATAACCTAGCTAGGTTAGCCTATACTAGCTTAAATTAGGTCAGGTAGAGTTACAAATTTTGTATTATACTGGATTGGAATACTAGGTTAGACTGTACTAAGTTAAGTTAGGTTAGGTTAGATTTGGCTGTCTATTAACTGTCCAATGTCCAATTAAGAGTACTATCTATATATTATGAAAATATTACAAAAATCACCGAAAATATAAAAATAAAAAATAAAATAAAAGTACCTCTACCTTGCAACAAAGTAACAATCGTTAAAAAAGCAAGATTTGTTTTGTATAACGGTAAAGGATCGATGGGATGATTTGCGAAGCGTTTTCAGAATGTCACGGCAATTAACGAGGGTATCCTCGAGCGGATTCGAGGGAAGCAAGCGGACTGTTCCACCGATCAGGAGGGTGAAGTAAAACCGGTAGGGGGTCCATGGTCTCGAGCCGGTTCTTGCCTCGCATTTTCTTCGACCGAGTACTCACTCTTATAAGGGATAATTGAAGACCTCGGTGTTGCAACCGGCTACACGATTGCAAATCTTTTGGCAAAAAGACAGTTCATGCTCTTAAGAAATACTGAAGTGATATGCCGTTTATCTTTCAATTTTATTCTAAATTTTAGTTGGAAGCTTTAAACTTCAAACTCAAAGAACAGCAAACAAACAAGCAACGAAATGTTGCTTGGCGACATTTTTGTAATTCATTTTATTCTTTAATGAGCTGTCGACCATTTTGTGTGAAGAATGTTGGTGAAGCGTTCATAAAGTCAATTTTATAAAACTTCAAACTTTATGTTCGTATGTTATGGACAATTATAACTTTTATATATTATGGATATTTTTATAACATCAAATTTTATCATCTCTAAGAAACCTGTATGTAAACTTCATTATTTGTGCTGAAAATCAGTCAGCCATTTTGTACGAAGAATGTTGACGAAGCGTTCATAAACTCATTTTTATAAAACTTCAAACTTTAAGACCGTATATCGTAGATACTATTTGATGATACTTTTATGACATCAAATTTTGTCATCCCTAAAAGACGTGTATATAAACTTCATTATTTGTGCTGAAAATCAGTCAGCCATTTTGTACGAAGAATGTTGACAAAGCGTTCGTGCACTCATTTCTATAAAACTTCAAACTTTATGTTCGTATACTATGGATACTATTTGCTGATACTTTCATGACATCAAACATTGTCATCCCCATAAAACAATATATAAATTTCATTATTTGTTATAAAAATCAGTCAATCATTCTATATAACGAATATCAAGAAAACTTTTTACCCAGCGTTCATTAAGTTTCAAACAAGAAATTGACTATAAATGGTCCATGACCATAAATTGATGATACTGTCACAAGTATCAATATGCTCATAACAAACAATCAAACCATGTATCCTTTCCAAATCTGTCACATATGCAACATAATTCAAGATCTTCGACTTGCCTACGAGAGTAAAATCGTCCTTGCACGAGGTAAGAAAATGTGTAAGAAAAGCAAGGCGGTGGAATGACGGCAAAAGGAAGAACCGAGGAGATATAAGGAACCAGAGAAGGTAAGAAAACGTCGGTGAAAAACGTTGAACGAAGAGGTGGAAGGAATCGAGGTGAAAGAGGAAGAGATAGAAGTACAGGGAGAGGGCCAAGAGAAAAGGAAGAAGCCGAAGGAAGGACGTAGGAATCGTGTTGGGGGCCGTACCACGGGTATAGTATGGACCTCGGGCATTCCCGATCATTATTCCAGCGGCTTGCCACGAGAAGAGGAGGGCAGGTTGACCTTGGTACGAAGGCATGACTGACCTTGCCGGTCCTACATCCGAGAAACACACTGTGTCCCATCCATCATGCAAATCAGTCGGTAATGAATATCAAACGATGTTCTTGCAAAGAATATTTTCCTTCGGCATTAATACTCCAAGATTTCTTAGAAGCTCCAGTAAAATGTCACTTTTGAATAATCACTTCGTATCTGCAGTTAGGGTGCTTTTGGACTTTTTGGTAATTTAGGTTTCCTGATCAAACTTCAAGGTATTGTTTGGACTGTTGCCATTGCTTGCAATTGCCAACTTACCAGACACTTGCAGGTGTAGGAAAATGGATGTACATTTTTAATTAATTGTCTTAATAGAATATAAAAATGAAAGTCTCCCTTTCGAACACCGATAATATATAAACAAATAACAATTTTTTATTGACTCACCTTGTGCGTCAAACCAGTGTCCACCTCCTTGACCCTCTTCAAACTCCTCACAATGTCGTTGTCCCTCGAGGAGTAGCCATAATTTTCGGCGAACACTTCCGCCGGAGGTTTGTAGTCCCTATATCCGGTAGGAGAAGGTGTGTTGGTCCAAGTTTGACCCGTTGTTCCCGGTGTCAAACCCGTGGAAGTTGCATTGGCTGCTTCTTCCTCGAACACGTCATCGCTCATACTGTCGTCGCCTGTCATAATCTGGTAATAAAACATGTTCCGTGATAGATGGTTTAATAATACTACGATTATCGTTCAATTTTTATACATTAATGCACACTTGTACTCGTGTTAACGCTCGATATTTTCCTACGCTGTGGGCTCTACGGGACGTGTTCACATAAATTTTTCCCAAATCAAAAATCCTTTCGAAATCTTTTAAAAAATCCTTGAATTATCCATGCACTTTTGTACTCGTGTTAACGCTCGATATTTTCCTGCGCTGTGGACTCTACGGGACGTATTCAGATAAATTTTTCCCAAATCAAAAATCCTTTCGAAATCTTTTAAAGAATCCTTGAATTATTCATGCACTCTTGTACTCGTGTTAACGCTCGATATTTTCCTGCGCTGTGGGCTCTACGGGACGTATTCAGATAAATCTTTCTCAAATCAAAAATCTTTATAAAATCCTATCAAAATCTTTTAAGGAATCCTTGAATTATCCATGCACTCTTGTATTCGTGTTAACGCTCGATATTTTCCTGCGCTGTGGGCTCTACGGAACGTGTTCAGATAAATCTTTCCCAAATCAAAAATCCTTACAAAATCCTTACAAAATCGTTACAAGATCCTTCCAAAATCTTATCAAAATCCTTTAAAAAATTCTTCATTTACCAGAAGAGAATGCAGCTGAATAATAATCGCAAATAAAATATAATAATTGGCAGAATCGTCCGATTACTCCACACGTACGGCATGTTACGATAATCGTCATCGAAACGAGCGCTTATCACGTTATCAAAGGTACCGAGGAAACCAGTTCGCTGAAAGCAAATGGTAGCGAAATAAAACTGAAATAACTGTCCTTCGATCCGACGACATCTCCATCGGTACATGCCATAACGTCGCGTCCTTGTAGCACTTAAAGCCAATTAGTAGGCCTTTCTGGACAGCGATCGACTTCGATGAGTCGATTATTCTCCGCGAGAACGATGGAACTGCTTTCTACTACACGTTTATGGTTCACTAGTTTCACATAATAATTCTTGCGAAAATCAACTCATGATTTTTTTTTTTAATTTTAAGTCAATAATTTTTTGAAATGCAGTGGATGATTGAAGTATAAAGAGATATTGTATGACGAAGTTCTTATTGCTAAAGGTTCTGCGTTACCACTGGTGAATATTATTATAGTACTTTGTTGTTCAATATAAACAATGTTCAATATAAATTTTATGTTTAAAAATATGATTCGTGAAACTTGTCTGCAGCTTTTGAAGATGACTTTGAGGTTATGTAAAAAATAATGTAGTATGTTTGAAAATATGATTAGTGAAGCTTGTCTGCAGCTTTTGAAGATGACTTTGAGGTTATGTAAGAAACAATGCAGTATTTTTGAAAATATGATTGGTGAAGCTTGTCTGCAGCTTTTGAAGTTGACTTTGAGGTTATGTAAGAAACAATGCAGTATGTTTGAAAATATGATTGGTGAAGCTTGTCTGCAACTTTTGAAGTTGACTTTGAGGTTATGTAAGAAACAATGCAGTATTTTTGAAAATATGATTGGTGAAGCTTGTCTGCAGCTTCCGAAAATGACTTTGAGGTTACGTAAAAAATAATGTAGTACGTTTGAAAATATGATCAGAAAAATATGTCCAAAACTTCAGAAAATGACTCTGAAATTAAATATAAACAATGTACTATGAAAAACATCCCCAAAACTTTTGAAAGACTACAATTAAAAAAAAAACAAGAAGTTTTGTCCAAAGCCCTAAATATTACTGAAGTTAAATAAAAAGTAATGTACTATGTACGAATTTACTCGTATTCGAGTAAATAATTCTGTTAGGTTCTGAAGACGAATCTATTAATTATTCTAAAGTGTCAAATTTCTGACACGATTGTGACACGCAGCATCGATAAACTTGTTAATTCATGGGAGATATTCATCGTTTATGGCGAAGCCTCGGACGTGCCCATAGAATCGATACGTTTGCATAGGGAAGAACGAGAGTCATGCATGATTTATAACAGTGTGTTCCCAACACGGAGAGCCGTAAAAGAAATCCGATGTAATCTCTCGCAGCCTCTCCGAGTCGCGTATCAATGTTTCAGAATGATGTTCACTCTTTTCACGAACAACAAACTGAATTTGCATATATTTCAATGGTGCAGGCATTTCGAGACCGATGCAATATTTTCAAAAAATCGTACCAATGAAATTTCTACTTCTTTCACTTTTTTATTAGATCTAAACTCAATTTAAAGAGGTGTTTAATTGAGAAAAAATTTGTTTAACTGAAGAGTCAAGCTTTGTCTAATTGAAAAATTTTTCTTTAATCGAATGAGTCGATTTTTGTTGAAAGACGATTCATCTTGAAAAACCATTCTTGGTCTAATGTTACAAGTTTAAATAAATATATAGAATTATACCTTATTATACACTTGTTTAAACATGGAGAACAAATAGCAATAATTAATAGTAAATCTCAAAAAAATTGTTTTAAGTGATCAAAATTTCCAGCTAGTTTCAAAGTAGTTTTCAAAGTTTCAAGTTTTGTTAAAAGGCAAATAAAGAGCCGTAATTATTGCTGTTTATATTTCTTCGTAATTAAATGGCAGTTCAGAACATGAACGATATAGAGCACGTGTATTTGTTGTGCTTCAAAACGACCGTGGCCCACGGAAGTAAATGCGTTTCGTATCGGCAAACAAGGCCAGGTTAGTTGTGTTTCGTCTGTCGTTTCGGTAACATCGTTCCGTGGAAATTATTTCGCGAGTTGTATTTGTGTTTCTGCATGATCTAACATATTTTTGGACCTCTCAAATTGGTACGTATCTTTTGTTTCTAATTACCGCGAATTTTGGTTGTAATTATCGTGTGTAGCGATGTGGATGTTGCAGTTAGATATTTATTAGTTAATTCTTTACTCTTGAAAGATCATATTGTTCGATTTAATAGGATAAGTGGGTACTTTCGTATAAAGAATGAAGGAGTAAAGTATAAATAACTAATGTACAACATATATTTCATTGTATGTATTATATTAATATTGGGGGTATTTAGAAGGACCTCCATCTTGTTCTCACATATCAATTCTTTTATTAAGACTTTACGAAATCTCAATGAGAAATGAACGAACATATGAATGACTGTGTTCATTGACTTCATGAAATGTTACTATTTGTCCCAAAATATATTCAAATAAAAATTGAAGGTTTTATTAAGACTTTACAGAAACTTAAAAGAAAATGAACAAACATATAAATGACTGTGTTCATTGACTTCATGAAATGTTACTGTTTGTCCCAAAATATATTAAAATAAAAATTGAAGGTTTTATTAAGACTTTGCAGAAACTTAAAAAAGAATGAACAAACATATGAATGACTCTGTTCATTAACATCATGAAATGTTACTATTTGTCCCAAAATATATTAAAATAAAAATTGAAGGTTTCATTAAGACTTTACAGAAACTTAAAAAAGAATGAACAAACATATGAATAATAGTGTTCATTGACTTCATGAAATGTTACTATTTGTTCCAGAATATATTAAAATAAAAAATGAAGGTTTTATTAAGACTTTACAGAAACTTAAAAAATATTGAACAAACATATGAATGATAGTGTTCATTGACTTCATGAAATTTTACTATTTGTCCCAAAATATATTAAAATAAAAATTGAAGGTTTCATTAAGACTTTACAGAAACTTAAAAAAGAATGAACAAACATATGAATGATAGTGTTCATTGACTTCATGAAATGTTACTATTCGTCCCAAAATATATTAAAATAAAAATTGAAGGTTTTATTAAGACTTTACAGAAACTTAAAAAAGAATGAACAAACATATGAATGATAGTGTTCATTGACTTCATGAAATGTTACTATTCGTCCCAAAATATATTAAAATAAAAATTGAAGGTTTTATTAAGACTTTACAGAAACTTAAAAAAAATGAACAAACACTATAAATAATTGTGTACATTAACCTCATGAAATGTTACCATATGTACCTACATATATTTAAATAAAAATTGAAGCACTTATTAAATTACCACAGAAACTACAATTTTTAAACGTATTAATCCTAAACGATATCACAAACGTAACAATCCCTTTCGTAATATTCCAGAATTTGCAACCCTCAGACCTCTGCATCATAAGAACCGCAGAATTCTGCAAATTAGAAAACTTCACCGTCAGTAAGTGAAATCACAAGTTTATTTGTTTATTCCTTCCATCAACTCTCGGATGATTACTGTTCCCGTAACCGGTACAAAATTCCAAAGAAAAAGTTTACCATCCTGAATGGAAGTTATTCGAGAAACAGCAAATGGCAAACATCGTAGAACAACTTTAAAAAAAAGTTACCTCGGGAAATATGTTTTTTATTTGTTCATTGTACGAAGCTCCATAAACATCTCCGTCGACGAGTTTCCGGCAAATTCAATTTCCGTGGAACTGTAAAAATTGAAAGCCTCGATGCGCCGCGTTCGATAGTCGTTATTTTCGGCAATATTTCCGATGTGTTTCGAATTTGCGGCTCGATGAATTGAGTAATTGCTTGTTTGCTACTTTTATTTCTTTCCGGTGACAGTTACTGGTGACACTGTTTTTCAAATTGCATATATTTTTGCTGTTTTTTGTATTGATAGTTAATTCTGTATTATTAGTTAAATTGGTACACTTGTTTTTTATACTTGTACATTTTTTTATGCTGTAGTTAATTGTTGCTGTGCTATAAAATACAGTCTGTATTATTTAAATTGTTACACTTGTTGCTAGATTGCATTCTTTTACATTTTACAATTTTTTTGTACTATGATTAATTGTTGCTGTGCTATAAAATACAGTCTGTATTATTTAAATTGTTGCACGTGTTGCTAGATTGCATTCTTTTACATTTACAATTTTTTTGTACTATGATTAATTGTTGCTGTGCTATAAAATACAGTCTGTATTATTTAAATTGTTACACTTGTTGCTAGATTGCATTCTTTCACATTTTACAATTTTTTTGTACTATGATTAATTGTTGCTGTGCTATAAAATACAGTCTGTATTATTTAAATTGTTACACTTGTTGCTAGATTGCATTCTTTTACATTTTACAATTTTTTTGTACTATGATTAATTGTTGCTGTGCTATAAAATAAAATCTGTATTATAAAATGCACTATAAAATATACATGCATACTTTTGAATAGAGTAAATGTTTCAATACATTGAAACAAATATTTCACATACATTGCACTCATATATCACTTCATTTTATAACATCACATACGTTCAAAATTTGTTAGAAGAGTGATGTGTAAATAATAACAAAATAGCAGCGACAACAAATTTTTATCGAAGCGAATCGTGAATGACTCTCTGAATAGCTCCGGTAATTCTCTGCTGGTAGAGAAATAAGAAATCGATGTAGCCCTCCATTTCTCTATGCAGACCGCCCCACTTCGTGACAAGGGGTAGTCCCACCCCTAGACATACCCCATGAATTTATCAGATCATTGTCAAATTCATAACATTCTCATTAATCCATCTTTTCCATTTTCTCGAATAAAATTGAGGTCAATACTGGCTTAAAACTTTAATCTTTTACAAGAGAAATTATTTAAGCCGCCTTTGTATTAACGATTTGCCATTCGTTCAGCGGTTAATTGTAACAGGTGTAGCCATGAAAGAAACCGTGAGAGAAGGGCTTAAACCACCCTCTGTATGGAAATTTTCATAATGCCTGGTATACCTTTTATTTCGTTTTATTACAAGCCGTGGACTCACAATTTTTTCTAACGGAACGTTAATTACAGTTCCTTTTTTCCTCTTGCGCGACCTTTTTCTGGGAAAAAATCTATGAACCTTTTGAGAGTGTACTTACGTTAAGGGACGCGGAGGCGGGGACGGTGACCATGCCAGGGACGTCACCACTGCCACCCCTCATTTCGCCCTTTTATTTGGTCCACCTCCCTTTACGGCGTCACATCAGACCTCTGTAAACACAGAAAACATTGTCCATGAAAAAGAGGTCAGACGTGACATCCTGCTCAGCTAAGATTAGCCAGTAATTAATTAAATGGCTACAAATTTTAGGTTACTGGCCTTCGTATCGTTTATACTTTTATTTTTGTCATTTTTTGTGGTTTAAATTTTTATTTATTTTATTTCGTGTGGTTTACATTTTTTATTTAATAGATTTTATGATCGATAGATTTCATTCCATGTGGTCTAAATTTTCGTTCACTTTGTTTTATGTAATTTATATTTTGGTCTATTTGATTTTTACGTGGTTGAAATTTTTATTTATTTCATTTCATGTGGTCTAAATTTTCGTTCACTTTGTTTTATGTAATTTATATTTTGGTCTATTTGGTTTTTACTTGGTTGACATTTTTATTTATTTCATTTCACGTGGTTGAAATTTTTATTCGCTTTGTTTCACATACTTTAAATTTTGTTCTGTTTGATTTGACACGGTTTAAATCTTGGTTTATTACGACTTACACGATTTCAATTTCGTTCTATTGAATCGAATAAAATTATTTAGTTCGACCGAAAAAGAGCTCTTTAGAAAGCCAGAGCCGCCATTATCTCGGGGCAATTTAGACAACGCCATCAGTTTCTTTTCCAACCGCGAATAAAATTTGCAAAACTTACGGGTTTAATTCCCGCAATTGCTATCTTCGCGTAATTACAGCGGGGGATGTAATTGCGTTTGTAAAAGTTACGAGAGTTTATTTATCCTTGGGGGAGAAATGTTTCTTATTTCTGCAATAACCGAAGCCGTCAAAATTTCGAGTTTATTATTTTGATTAGAAGATAACAATTACTTTAACAATTTTTAAAATTGTACATGTATCAACGTTGCTCATTTAGCGTCAATTAAAATATAAATTATATATATGCACATATAATATATATTATTATCATATACATGTAGTATGAATTAAAATTATACATATGTAGTATAAATTTTAATCGTACACATATGTAGTATGAATTGTAATCATACACATATGTAGTATGAATTATAATCATACACATATGTAGTATGAATTATAATCATACACATATGTAGTATGAATTGTAATCATACACATATGTAGTATGAATTATAATCATATACATATGTAGTATAAATTATAATCATACACATATGTAGTATAAATTATAATCATACACATATATAGTATAAATTGTAATCATATACACATACATAGCATGAATTATGATCATACACATATGTAGTATAAATTACAATCATATACATATGTATAGTGTGAATTATAATCATACACATATGCAGTACAAATAATATTCACACACATATGTATACTATAAATTATAATCACACACATGTAGTATAAATCACAATTACACATAAACATCAAATACACCAAATAAAATAATAAAAACTGTAAGGAACACAAACTCTTCAAATGTTAAAACTTGACAATCAATCAAGTGAAACATAATTGCACTAATAATTTATTCGAGACAAACGCAAACGAAACAGCGTAACGAATGAAATTACAAGCGTTCAAAAGGCAAACAGCTTATTGGCACAGTTTGAACCATATTTTATTGGCAAATACCCCGGAATACACGATACAGTTAAATTCGTGCAGTTTCTGTAGAAACGGTGACCTCGAATTCACTTAAAATAAACATTGCCGAGACAGAAACGCATCCCGTAGAACGAGACAAGTTTATTGAATAATCCGGTGCACGGTGCGGTTTAATATCGTTTGGCTGGCACGCATTCGTGGCCCATCATAAATTCTCTTTAGGGACTAATTTTACCGTATCCCTCTGTTGTCCAATTCTGACCGCTCTACGGCAAGTAGCCACTCGTGCATGGCCTCCTCCAGTTCCACCAGGGGTCCAATATGAACCAGAAAACACTTGGTCTCTTTCCCAAAGCGTAATAGCGCTATATCGTGTTCTATAAATATCTTTTTCTTTATGCAATTACACACATGAAAATTATTTTTGTCATAGTTGTTCCTACGTTATTTAATTAAACAATTTCAACAAATTTTTTTTAAATCACAATGGACTGTTTGTCGTTGACTTTTGTGCTCACGACAAGGTACAGAACCTACAATTTAAATAAGAATAATAAAAGTTGGTTAAAATAAAATGTACCCATTTACAGTTTCCGTATTAGCAAGGGTATAACAAAATAAATTAATCAATCAGTATTTCTCTTTCAAATGTATGTTAAAATATTTCCTATTTTTAATCATCCTTCGACAGAGTATAAACCACCCCATACAAAGTAATCCCGCGGATATTTCCGAAACACGGAACCGCAGAATCTTGCAAACGAGGGTAATTAAAAACAAGAATGTGGGAACACGCGAACGCGGTTAGTAAAACGCTCGCATTCCAAATACAATATAATTACAATTTTAGCGCGTCATACTCCACACACGTCCATTTTCCCTGCATCAGTCAACGCGTTGCCCTCTGCGTCGCACTCGTTGGGTTCCGCATATTCCCGTCGTCTCCGTTGCACGCATTATCGCGTGTCCAACATTCGCTCTCTATTTCATTCAGTCAACCTCTCTCTCTCAATAACGTATCTTAAGCTCCTTCTCTCTCTCGTCATTCCTTCTCCAACAGGCTTGCGTGCACACTTTTTTCTCCACTCCCGTTCCCTGGGAGTATCGTATATCGCTCCCTCTTTCTATCGCCGTCCTTTATCCATCTGCTCTCCAGCATCTCTCCATCTCTCTCCTCTCCAACAACTCTGTTCTGCCTTATCTCTATCCGTTCTGTGACTCGCATCACGCGCGCTTCTTTTTTTTCCGATACTCTATCCCTGTCCGGACGAGCGTTCTCTGTCGCGTCGCATCCTCGTCGAACACGCGGACGTTGAACGCGGTTGGTCCTCGTTTCGCGACGTCTTTGTCGCACGTTCGGGTTCTCGCATCGCTAAAACGGGTTCCGTCGACGATCCTCGTCGCACGCTCGCTGCGTGGCCCACCCACCGCAATAAGTTCCACCCGCCCACGTTACCTCTCACGCACTTCTGCCGCGCGATCATCCGTTGCGAATTGGAAAGCAGGCGCGTCGCTTATCTCATCGCGAGATCTCCCTCTGCTCGCCACTCTCGTCTTCTGATCTGCTCTTTAGCGAGAGGCCAACTTACGCTCCCGCTTGTTGCTCCTTTCCCTCCCTTTTCGAACAGGCCAAGAAATAGCGGCTCGAATGAAAATCGACGGGCGCTGCCTTTGAATTAGTGACGCTTTTCGATTCGAGTGGGTTCGGATTTCAAAATTTAGGGATTTCTAGTTGGTCTAGTTATCGAATTTATGGAGGTCTAGATACTCAAGTTTTCGAATTTAGGGATTTCTAATGCTTCAAATTACCACGCGTCGAATTACTACGCTCTGAATTGTCACGTGACAAATTGCTACGCGTAAGTTCACCACGTACCGAATTACCACACGGCGAATCACAACGTGTCGAAGCACCATGCGCCGAATCACCACGCGTCGAATCACAACGCGTAGAATTACCACGCGTCGGTTCTCCACGCGCCGAATTATAATCTTCCGAATCACTACGCACTGAATTACCACGCACCGAATTACCACGCGTGGAATTACCACGCATCGAATTACCACGCACGGAATCACCACGCACTGAATTACCACGCGTCGGATCTCCACGCGCCGAATTATAATCTTCCGAATCACCACGCACCGAATTACCACGCGTGGAATTACCACGCACCGAATTACCACACATCGAATTACCACGCACGGAATCACCACGCACTGAATTACCACGCGTCGGTTCTCCACGCGCCGAATTATAATCTTCCGAATCACCACGCACCGAATTACCACGCGTGGAATTACCACGCATCGAATTACCACGCACGGAATCACCACGCACTGAATTACCACGCGTCGGTTCTCCACGCGCCGAATTATAATCTTCCGAATCACCACGCACCGAATTACCACGCGTGGAATTACCACGCACCGAATTACTATGCATGGAATTACCACGCATCGAATTACCACGCACTGAATTACCACGCGTGGAATTACCACGCGTCGGTTCTCCACGCGCCGAATTACAATCTTCCGAATCACCACGCACCGAATTACCACGCGTGGAATTACCACGCACCGAATTACTATGCGTGGAATTACCACGCATCGAATTACCACGCACTGAATTACCACGCGTCGGTTCTCCACGCGCCGAATTATAATCTTCCGAATCACCACGCACCGGATTACCACGCGTGGAATTACCACGCACCGAATTACTATGCGTGGAATTACCGCGCACCGAATTACCACGCACTGAATTACCACGCGTCGGTTCTCCACGCGCCGAATTATAATCTTCTGAATCACCACGCGTGGAATCACCACGCGCCGAATTATAATCTTCTGAATCACCACGCGTGGAATCACCACGCACCGAATTACTATGCGTGGAATTACCACGCATCGAAATACCACGCACTGAATTACAATCTTCCGAATCACCATGCACCGAATTACCACGCGTGGAATTACCGCGCACCGAATTACCACGCGTCGAATCACAACGCATAGAATTACCACGTGCCGGTTCTCCACGCGCCGAATCCCTACGCGTCGAATTACCACGCGCCGAATCAAAATGCGTCGAATGACCACGTGTCAAATTACCACGCGCCGAATCACCAGGTGTCGTATTACATCGTTCCGAATTACCACGCCCCAAAATCTCACGCGTCGAATCACCACGCGTGATACTGCTACGCCAAATCACCAAGCGCTTGTCCCCCACTTACTAATTCTCTTCCCATGACATTACAATATAAATCTATAAATAACCGCGATGAACAATTGCAAGAGCACAACCAGAGATCCGCAGAAAACTTTGTAATTGGTCTCCAGCTATCATTCAAAGTTTGCTTGAAGTTTGCCTTAATTATCGCCTTTCGCAAAGTTTTAGATCAGATTTAATTTGCAAGAGATATTCCCTTGTTGTCCTTGAACTCGTGGCTAGTGCACTTCCTCGGTCGTTGTTTCCTCGACTTCCACGGTCAGTCAAGCGAATCGTACTCATGGTCGGAAGCTTTATTGTGATCCGTCGTTGAACAAAGGCTTCTCTCATCGGCTGTCCGTGAACCTTGACGTCGACGTTACTCTAACGGTGTTACGATTAAATTAAAACAAGCTTCTGTTTCGTGTACATCTTTCATTCGTCAAGGATTTTAATCTCGAACGCTTTGGTTAACGATTTCGTCCTGTGAGCATTTTAATTAACATTCATATTTGCTGTTTTAAGTTGTTTTTGTACTTTATGCCATTTTGCATCATTGTAATTTTATGTCGTGACGCATGCAGGGTATGTGTTCGGCGTACCGTATTAACATACGTGTATCGATATTGATAGGATATGTCGAATGCACTAGGTTGCTGTAATAGGTTATGTATAACGTATGGAGTATGTTGTACTGACTTTTATTTATCGTATCAAGATTGTACCGATGTACCAAGTATGTTGTAGCGACTTATGTCGTTTCAAGTACATTGTACTAGTCTACACATGTTACATCAAGCACACTGCATGGACTTACATATGTCGGATCATTAATAAGCTCTTTATATGAAGATCAATAACAAAGAAGAATAAACATCAACAACCGTAAAATTTACAAGCAATTATCACATCAAAATGGTATTCAAAATGTAACATACATGACATATGTAATGTGAATGACAAATGTTAAAGTAACAATGTTGTCAGACATCGTACGGTTAAACATATGTGCAGATTCGTACATATGTGAATCATATGTATAGATGATTATAGAAAAACAATCAAAAGATCAATGAAAATAACTTAAAAGACCAATGAAAATAATTAAAAATATATGATCGAGACAATCGAAAGTCGTAGAATCGTAAAGTTTTACAAAAGTCGCAAGTCCGAACAGTTTCGTTTCTCGAAAGTTGTCGTTCCCTTCGCGAAATCATGGCGATCGCTCGATAATACAGAACGCGGCCCTAATGAGAGGCTCGAGTGGATCGGATAAAGGGCATCGGGGTTCGTGGATCGTCCGGGTCCTCGTGGCACGACCGCACGCCATAAAAGCGCTCTCTATATTTAGCCACGGTACCCCATATGTTCCCCACCTACGTCTCTGCGGTACCGTGAACCACGTTCGCACATGTTTTACGACTTTCCTGATCTTTGTGGACACTTGTCCGTGTGCGTATAAACACCGATTCGTGTTCCTCGGGTCGTTGAAACCCACCCCGTGCAACCCTCTCGCGTTTATGGTGTCGCTCTATTCACGCTAAATGCACGGAATCTACGGTAATTCACCGTTTACGAGACCGCTGAGGGGTCACGGAAAAAGAAAATGGCTAATTAAATTTGGGATGGCGGAATATTCTTTTGGAGAAATTCTTTTGACTTAGTAAATTGACGGAATATTTTAAACATTTAATTAAACATTTTACTTTTAAACATTTGATTAAACATTTCCCTTTTAAACATTTAATTAAACGTTTCTCTTTTAAACGTTTAATTAAACATTTCCCTTTTAAACATTTAATTAAACATTTCCCTTTTAAACATTTAATTAAACATTTCCCTTTTAAACATTTAATAAAACATGTCCCTTTTAAACATTTAATTCAACATTTTCAATTAAAACATTTAATTAAACATTTCTCTTTTAAACATTTAATAATACATTTCCCCTTTAAACATTTAATTAAACATTTCCCTTTTAAACATTTAATAAAACATTTTCAATTAAAACATTTAATAAAACATTTCTTCTTTAAACATTTAATTCAACATTTGCAATTTAAACACTTAATTAAACATTTCCTTTTTAAACATTTAATAAAACATTTCCAATTTAAACATTTAATTCAACATTTCCAATTTAAACAATTAAACATTTTTAAACATTTACAGAGGAAATTACACAGGTTCTTATCATTTCAAGGGTAATATAAGACTGACAGAAAATGAAATGAACATTTGCGGCAATGATATGTTTTTCAACGAAAACACCACTTACAACCCTCGTTCACTCTGCTCAAACTTTAAAGAATATGTAGAATCATTAACAGATCACACAAATAATATGCAACCAATAAATGCCTACACTTTACGATATTCATATGCGTAATATGTGACATGTGATATATGTAACATATGTAACATATTGAAACATATGAGCTGCGATTACATATGTGTTGCAAGGGTGTTAAATCGTTTGATGATACTTTGCGAAGATTGTGTATTTTAGTGTTGATTTAACTTGCAAGTTTTATGCAAATAATTGATTAAGTCGAAAATTAGTTCACATTTATACACATATGTGATGCATGAATATCTTTGTGCAAGCAAAGATTTGTAAGATTTAACGTTATCAGATATCATTGTTATTTTTGTTGTTGAATAATGTTTGATGAGATATTATCATTGTACCTCAAACTTAGACAGATGCAGGTGAATATCACTTTCATGTGAAGTGCAAAAAATGCTTACTCTAATGATAAATATTATAAGTTGTGGAGTAATTAAACTGTTTTAATTAAGTTACTAAATTTGTAACGCAATTCGCTAACATTAAAGTTAGCCTAACAAATCCGATAAATTTAATTTTCTGATACAATCGTGATCTCAATTACTCCCGAATTCGGTGGCCATTAAAGTTGGCCAGCCAATCTAACGATAAACCTACAATATCTGAAACACCTGAGCAGAAATACAGTGACAATCGAATTTAAGTCCGTAATCGAAAGCCCGGAACGTTAATAGATTACGCTAATTCTCGGCCGGGTAATTACAGACGTAGAAACCAGTCTCGAACCTGTTATTTTTCCCATGCGTTCCAGCTAATTATTGCAGTCTACAAACATCTCCATGTAACGAGAAACTGGGTTAAAAACGTAATTCATGTTCTCTCGTTGGGGAAAGCAAACAACGTGCTACAAAGTTGCAGTCACGTACGTCCACCTCCCCTTTTATCGTAATTCTACTTACTCGAGTAATTTAATTGGTTAATTAAAGGCACGAGGCGTATCGAGCGTTGTATCTGCGGCGTTGATTAAAAACGTCGTTCGCTACCTTTTCGTGTGTCGCTTCTAAACAATGCACGAGTCTAGGCTTTAAAACCACACGGTTCGATATCGATTAAACGCCACAGGCAAAGGTCAGCCCTCCATCTTGAAATTCTTGATATGCCTCTGCTCTGGTATCAAGGTCGGACATACCATTTGTTTAAGGAATCGATGGGACATTTTGTATCTTCATTCCTTTTGATACTATTTCAGAGTAGGTTCTAAAGTTTGTCGTTATAATTGATATTAAATATTGAGACATTTTTTTATATTAAATGTTGAGACATTTTTTTATATTAAATGTTGACAAAATTTTAGAAATTGCACATTTTGTTTAAGAGAAATGGATGACATTTAAGTGATCTCTTTTTTGAGACCAAATTTTTTTTGAACGATATGAATAATTTTTATTATCAATTATAATAGTAAATCAGTACAAAATTGATAAGGAATGTCATGTTTTACGAAATATTCTTTACAACGAATTTAATGATTTACGAAAGCAGTTTCATAGAAAAATACGCTTCTTATTCAATCCTGTGCTGAAGTGTCTACAAAATTGCATAACTTAATGCAACATATACAAACATTAGCTATGAGTCTTAAAAAACAGTATCGAATATTAATTTCTTCAATCATACAATCACTAAAAACAATCAACCCAAGAAAAATTATTTATCCTCATTATTACCCTTCTCAATTACTCTTCCTCCAACATAATTCTCCATCATAAATCATTGACAAAATCCACCCCAAAGCATACTTATTCGTGTCACTGGAAACTTAAATATTCTCTCGAAAGAACGTTCTCACCTCCACCCTCGAAACCACCCCTTTTCACCCTCCAAAGAGTTGAAACAGCCCGAAGCAGGGACCACTGACCCATATACCCAACCCTCCTCGAAGAACATCAACCTTTTTCACCCTTGCATCGTCCCCTTCTGTACAACTTCAATTTCAATTTCTCTCCACTTCGCCTAAGCCAATTTCAATCCACTTCGCGAGTACGCACCCTCTGCGACATTCATTCGAGCGAACTTGGAGATGCTGCAAACGCTCGTTTACGAATCAGGGATTTTTATAGGGTCAATGATACATACGTGACCAATGATTTTTTAAAGGGTGAGCGTTGGATGTTCAAGGTTAGAAAATGGGGGATATTGTTTACGGGAAGTTTAGGTTATTATTAGTCGGTGATTATTGATTTTTTTTTTTTGTAGAATATAATGGATGATCATAGGAGATTAGTTTAGAATATTAGAAATTTGGGGTTGGGAATTTGGGGATGTGGAGATTTGGGAATATGGGTGGAGGGAGATATAGGGATTTAGGGATATTGGGATTTGGGAGTACTGGGATTTGGGAGAGTTGAGATTTGGGTGTGTTCGGATTTGAGAGATTTGGGATTTGGGAGTGTTGGACCCTGGGAGTGTTGGACCTTGGAAGTATTGGACCTTGGGAGAATTGGGATTTGGGAGTGTTGGACCTTGGGAGTGTTGGGATTTGGAAGTGTTGGACCTTAGGAGAATTGGGATTTGGTAGTGTTGGACCTTGCAAGTGTTGGACTTTGGGAGTATTGGGACTTGGGAGTGTTGGACCTTGGGAGAATTGGGATTTGGGAGTGTTGGACTTTGGGAGTGTTGGACCTTGGGAGTATTGGACCTTAGTAGAATTGGGATTTGGTAGTGTTGGACCTTGGGAGTGTTGAACCTTGCAAGTGTTGGATTTTGGGAGTATTGGGATTTGGGAGTGTTGGACCCTGAGAGTGTTGGACCTTGGGAGAATTGGGATTTGGGAGTGTTGGACCTTGGGAGTATTGGATCTTAGGAGAATTGGGATTTGGTAGTGTTGGACCTTGGGAGTATTGGACTTTGCAAGTGTTGGACTCTGGGAGTATTGGGATTTGAGATTGTTGAACCCTGGGAGTGTGGGACCTTGGAAGTATTGGACCTTGAAAGAATTGGGATTTGGGAGTGTTGGACCTTGGGAGTATTGGACCCTAGTAGAATTGGGATTTGGTAGTGTTGGACCTTGAGAGTATTGGACCTTGCAAGTGTTGGACTTTGGGAGTATTGGGATTTGGAAGTGTTAGACCTTAGAAGTATTGGGATTTGGGAGTATTGAGATTTGGAAGAAAGGAATTTAGGAATGTGGAAACTTTCCAATATTGAAATTAAAAAATTTCAAGCTCTGGAAAATTGAAAATTCCCAAATATGTGCATCTCGTAATTTAGTAATTTGTAAACTTAGAAATCTTGAAATACAGATCCTACGTATCCCAAAATCTCAAAATTTACAATTTGTTGAAGCAACGATTAAAAATTGAATGGCTCCAATGCAACGCCCAATAGAAATCATATGACTACCCCTACCCTCTTCCTCCCAAACGACGCTAACCCCACACCCAAGCGTACATAAACACAGAATGATTACCTAAATCATACCGCCAACATAATCCACATTCACTACGAAACTCGAACTCAGTCAACCCTCAAACCTACCATCGATATCAAACCCACCCCTTGATATTTTCTTTCGACATGTCCATACAATTCCAAAACTGAAACGATGCAATCCCATGTGGTGGCGCGTATGTGTCCCATGGCTTATGAAAGGGGTTGTAGGTGGCAGGGTGCACGATCGAAAAGACTCTCACCTTCGTGTCGGTTAACTGGCGAACGCGAGTAGCACTGGTCCGTTATCGATCACGAAAACGCTCCACCCACGAAAAACAGGGCCGTGTCGGAAAAGTGTAAGCGTGCTTGTTTGGTCCGTGTTCGGAGCCGGTGGTTGCGATAGGTCGCGGATGACGCGGTCACGTGATGGTTGCACCGGTTGGCAGCGCAGGAATCGCGTCGGGTCGGGGTCATGAGACGCCGAAACCGCGGAAAACAGTGTCGGTTTACTGTTCGTTCTGTCGCGATACTTGTTCCTCGTGGTGCAGAGGAAAACCAGCTAGCTGGCGGCGAGAACGCGTGTCGAACGGAAGGAAAGGAGGACGCACGCAAGCGCAACCGGCCGTCGTCCTAACCTCCACTCGATAAAACGTCCTCGACTCGGTTTCTCGCCGTTACGTCATCGGCCGCGTACGTGTTGCGTCAGAGGGACGCGTGCGCGCCGACCGCACGCGACACACACACACGCAACACCCTTTTCTGCAATCTACCTGCCGGTGCATGCGATTATGCTGTTTCGCGCGGATCTCCCTCTTAGACACACCTGTGGACCCTCATATTTCTTTCGAGTGTACACTGACGTATACTCTTGAGTATAGTTCGAGTACTAGTGCTGGAGGGTTGTTTCTACTTTCGATTTCGGTTTGGAGTTACCTAGGCTGCTTTTGGGGGATTTGGTTATATTGATTGAGCTTTATGTAGCTTGTGAATTTGTACACCTGTAGGATGGGTGTAGAAGTAGAAGTACGATTCAGTGGTGGATTGACAGTTGAGGGTTGATGCATTTTGGTCTACTTTCGATTTCATTTTGCATTTAGTAATTACTGTGGGGTATTTCGTTCATTAATATTGATTAAGCTTCAAGTAGAATATGCAGACTCTGTTGTTGTAGAATGTGGAGTAGAAGTAGAAATACGAGTTGTCAGTGATGGGTGATCGACAGTTGCCTGGTACGTTTTGTTCCACTTTCGATTTCATTTTGCATTTAATACCTAAATTACTATTGTGGGGGATTTCATTCATTAATATTGATTAAGCTTCAAGTAGAATGTGGATTAGCACCTACAGACTCTGTTGTGGTAAAATGTGGAGTAGAAGTAGAAATACGAGTTGTCAGTGATGGGTGACTGACAGTTGCCTGGTACGTTTTGTTCCACTTTCGATTTCATTTTGCATTTAATACCTAAATTACTATTGTGGGGGATTTCATTCATTAATATTGATTAAGCTTCAAGTAGAATGTGGATTAACACCTGCAGACTCTGTTGTGTTAGAATATGAAGTAGAAGTAGAAATATGATTTCAGTGGTGGTTGATGGACAGTCAATAGTTGATTTCAATCTTGTTTTACTTTCGATTTCATTTTGGGTTTAGAAGCAGGTTCAAACTGCTACTATAGGGGTTTTCAATGTAGAATATCACACATGTGGCGTTATCACACATGCATGCATCACACATGCAATTCATACAGAATGTAAGGTGTGCAATAGTTAAAGATAGAAATAAGAGGATTATCAGTGAACAATTGGTTAAGGGTTGATTTTAATATTGTTTACAATTTCTTATTGCATTCAGTAAGAAAGTTTCTATATTTAGAAACAAGTTCCCAAAATTAATCATACAATTCTAGATGATTTGATTATGATAAATTGCATTTGGCAGTTTCGTGGTGCCAGTTAATAGAAGGGGTGGAAGGGTTGCGAGTGGAAGGGTTACAGATGTGCAACAGTGCTTGAAACAGTTGGCAAGAGTTTATAGTAGGATCATTTATTATAATAGAAGACAGTGTTCTTTCTACTATCGATAATCCAATAACAACCATTTAATATTGTTCAAATGTCATGAACATTTTGTTCGTATTTTGTTAAAATGCACTGCTATTTTCACTCTAAAATATATACTTGTATAAAATTCATTTTTTACCAAAAATAATTGTATTTCATAAAAGATTGAATTGTCATCCTAAATTGCTACATTTAGGATATTCGTTGTACACTTAACAAAAGTAACAAATTATTCGATGATTACAGGCATTGTTACAACATAAACATTAAAGAACTTTATACCCATAAATTAATAACTTCATACACAGTCATCGGACAATCGTTAGTGTCGTCACGCGAACTTGAACGTTATACAATAATTTATCAGCCCGCAACGTTGGCGTAACATTGTTCCAATCGATTAAACTATGTTTTGCGTCAGAATTCTTAAAGATCAATACAAATGCGACACCCAGCAAAAGTTGCAATTTATAAAACTACGATAGTCAACCTCATCAAACATGAAACAGAGTGAGAAGAAATTTTGACAAAATTACATAATTAATTTTGAATACTGCATTTAGAATTGAAGTCCAATTATATTATTTGCATAGTCGATCGATACAAAATTGACATTTTAATTTTCTTTATCTTAATATTCTATGGCTCTGACTAACGCACCCAAATAAAAATAAATAATACAAATAAATCAAGGGGTGAATATAAAAATCCACCTATTTAAAATTGTTTATTTCAATTTGAATTTAAAAATTGTTTCAATAAAATACAGAGTTGCATGGAAAACAGGGAAACGATCGGATGAAAGGGAAAGAGCCTAAATATGCAACGCGGACAATCCACCCCCGTTGAAAGAGAGTCCGTTGTATGTCGGTCAAACTTGCGCAGACTGTTCGAGAGTTTTATGAATGAACGTTCGTGCTAACGATCGATCGGGCTCTGAATTCTAATTCAGAGAACAACCATGTTACAGAATTTAATTATTCAGCTATTGTTAAACCCGATTCACTGACACTCTCTATACATACGATCAATTAATTGTATAAATACTCGCCGTGCTTTTAATAGAAATTGCGTTTACGTAGCAATTTTCGGGAGTTTAATCTACTTTTCAGCGATTTTAAAAGCCTTTAGACATTTAGGACATTAGGACTTGAATGGCTTTTATATTTAATTGATGAATTATTATATTTTAATTGTGGTTTAATAGGGGTAGTTGCGACTCTTTTCATGTGTAATAGTTGCGATGTGTAGTGCAGATTTTTGGTGGTGTTGGGTTAGGTTAGGTTGGGTTATTACTCATTCACCTAATTCTACAAGTTCCCAATTTGGCAAATTTACAAATTCTCAAATTCCTAAATTCTCAAATTCCTAAATTTCCAAATATCCCAAATCTCTAAAATTCCAAAACTCTCAAATTTCCAAACACTCAAATTTCCAAACTCTCAATTTTCCAAACTCTCAAATTCCCAAACTCTCAAATTCCCAAACTCTCAAATTTCCAAACTCTCAAATTCCCAAACTCTCAAATTCCCAAACTCTTAAATTTCCAAACTCTCAAATTCCCAAACTCTCAAATTTCCAAACTCTCAAATTTCCAATCTCTCAAATTCCCAAACTCTTAAATTTCCAAACTCTCAAATTCCCAAACTCTCAAATTTCCAAACTCTCAAATTTCCAAACTTTCAAATTTCCAAACTCTCAAATTCCCAACCTCTCAAATTTCCAAATTCTCAAATTTCCAAACTCTTAAATTCCCAAACTCTCAAATTTCCAAACTCTCAAATTCCCAAACTCTCAAATTCCCAAACTCTCAAATTCCCAAACTCTCAAATTCCCAAACTCTCAAACCCCAAAATTCTCAAACCCCCAAATTCTCAAATTCCAAATTTTTCAAATGGCTAAATTGCAATTTGCCCAAATCTCCAAACCCCCAATTTCCCAAATCCCCAAATCTCTAAAAATTCCAAATTCTCAAATTCCTATATCCAGATCTCCAAATCCCCAAATCCTCAAATCCCCAAATCCCCAAATTCCCAAATCCCCAAATCTCTCAAAATTCCCCCATATATCCCCACATCGCAAAAATCTAAAAATACCCTGCCATCGCGACACGAACTTCCCGTTTACACCGAAAACTTCGTCGCTTCTCTTCGTCGAACGGAAGTCGCGTTCATCGTTGCGTATCCGGTGACGCGAAGTTTTCACCGTGCGTGCGACTATTTCCACCATAATTAACCTTTGAATCGGTGAAAACCGTCGAGATCGAGATACCGAGCGGTTGAAATGTCACGCAGACTGTATTGAATACCGATCTGGATACGGATTGCGTGACTTTTCGACCACCCTGTATAAAATACACGTCTTTAATCGATCGCCTGTGGCCATTGATCTCGATCGTATCGAGAGTCTAATGCTCGTCGCTAAAGCTTCTGCCAGTGGACACCGGAAGTGGGGGGAACTGCGATTCCTGAAGTGACGGAAGTGCACACATGCGTTACATGTGTGAGAGATTGTTTCTCCTGATTGCGTTACGTAAACGGTGGACTTTGAACTGTTCGTTCATCGTCTCTATACCTCTGCAATTTTATTTTTAAACTTTTGTATTTTTAGCTCTTATGTGTTGTCATATTTATAAAATTATTGTTAACACAATTTTAATACAAGCTTCTTATTAGTGGTTAATACAGGCTTCTTATTACTAGTTAATACAAATTGAATAAGTTAGGGTTGTTGTTAAAGGAAGACGTTTTTTAAACGTATGAGGTTATGATTCAAATAAATATTTATAATATTAATTGTTGTTATAAATATTCATATAATTATTACAGTTGATGTTCATGAAACTACTGTAGGTGATACTTATAAAATTACTACAATAAATATTTATGAAATTATGATAATAAAAGCTTGCAATGTTTATTGCTGACATTTTCTGTTTGTGTTAGGTGAGAATAAGTATGTATTATATAACTACAATAAATATTTACGAAATTGACTGTTATAAATGTAGCATATATTTACAATATTACCAAACAAAATAACATAAGTTACAGTGGTTGTTACAGAATTACTCTAATGCAGCCGTGCACAATAAAATTGATTTACGAATAATATATCAGACATTCTACAATGCAGCAGACTACTTATAAGTAATATATGAAGTACTTACAGGGTCCTATTACAGTTGATTACAGTAAGAATTGTTAGACATTAATGAAGTGACTCAATATTTGTTGGAGCAGTTTCTAACCTACCCACCTCAAGTTAACGTTATCTACCATAAATTTGAAAAATCATACCGCAGCAAATTTGTCTTAAAAATCAGCAAATCCCACAGAAGCCCAATTACCATCTCCCCAAACAATAATCTCAGATCTACAAAAAATCCTCCCCAAATCAGTTAACCCTTCTAACCGCAACCTAACACAAATCTAAAAAATGACACCGCAGAAAACTCATCTTAAAAATCAGCAAATCCCAGTACCTACCCCACTTAACTCCCCAAACAGAGCCCTAAAAACCCTCCCTAAAAAACCTTCCTAAATCAACCCCCGAGGTAGAATAATATCCGAAATCGCACGTGGCAAGCATGCAGAGCCCTCGCGATTCTGCGCGAGATTTTCAGCAAACCCTTGGTCCAGGCTCGCGGCCGATAAAATCGCAGCCCTTGGTTCAGAATTACCAACCCCTCCTCGTATCATCGAGAAACGAGCAAAGGAAGGGTGAACGTAGACGATGGTTGGCGAGTCAGAGGGAAGCGGGAATGCGCGGACACACGTGCGTGTCGGCGAAAAGCTTCGTGGCGAGCTTCGGAAGCTCGTCACAGGATGGCGACGCTTCTTGAGGAAGCGACGCGTTCGACCCCGGCGAGGGCCAAGGGCGAACCGGCCAATCGGGGAAGCAGCGAGTGTCCGCAGTTTCTGCAATTCGGCCTGTGGACCGCCATTTTCGGCCCTGCCCTCTCGATTCACGGCGACCCGGTCCGATGATTAATCACCCTTACTCGCGGTCAAATAGCGCGATCGCTGGCGAAATTGACCGGGAGGACTGATCGATCCTCTTGCTGTGTGTATGCGCTTTTTCATGATTGATCGCTGTCTACGAATTCTGGGATGGACTGAAAATTGATAATTTGTTATATAGAGTTTTATTGTATTGTCTACGCGTTGTGATTTCAACGCGCTTAAATTCGAATGCGTTATAATTTCTACGCGCTGAAATTCCAACGCGCTGTAATTTTTACGCGCCGTAATTCCTACGCACTGTTTATCTCTATGCGTTGCAACTCCTACGCGTTGTGATTTCTACGCGCTGCAATTCCTACGCGTTATGATTTCTACGCGTTGCAACTCCTACGCGCTGAAACTTCTACGCGTCGTAATCTCTGCGCGCTGAAACTTCTACGCGTCGTAATCTCTACGCGTTGAAATTCCTACGCATTGTAATTTTTATGCGCTGAAATTCCAACGCACTGTAATCTCTACGCGCTGAAAATCTTACGCGTAGTAATTTCTATGCGCTGAAATTCCAACGCGCTGTAATCTCTACGCGCTGAAACTCTTACGCGTTGTAATTTCCACGCGCTGAAACTTCTACGCGTCGTAATCTCTGCGCGCTGAAACTCCTATGCGTCGTAATCTCTACGCGCTGAAATTCCTACGCATTCTAATTTCTATGCGCTGAAATTCCAACGCACTGTAATCTCTACGCGCTGAAAATCTTACGCGTAGTAATTTCTACGCACTGAAATTCCTACGCATTGTAATTTCTATGCGCTGAAATTCCAACGCGTCGTAATCTCTACGCGCTGAAACTCCTACGCGTCGTAATCTCTACGCGCTGAAATTCCTACGCATTCTAATTTCTATGCGCTGAAATTCCAACGCGCTGTAATCTCTACGCGCTGAAGCTCTTACGCATAGTAATCTCTACGCGCCTTAACTTTTACGCATTGTAATTACTACGCGTCGTAATTCCTATGCGCCGTAATCTCCACATGCTGCAACTCCTACAGGTTGTAATTTCTACGCGTTGCAACGCCTTTACGTTGTGATCTCTACACACTGTAATTTTCATGCGTTGTAATTTTGACGTGTTATAGCCTCTACGCCCTCTAAATATAAGGAATGTATATAATAGTAATGTATATGATTACTTTATTTTAACGTATGATCGCGTGTAACTCCACGCGAATACGTGACGAACGTGTGAAGTTATATCGCGTGACGATATGAAATGTAGAGTTACGTGACGATACGCGATACAAGACTTTCGAGTTACAATGTGTAGAGATTAGAACACATAGAAATTACAGTATGTATGGAGTATAATACGTGGAAATCACGGTTTATGGGGACTGGAAAGCATAGAGATTACAACGCGACGATATTACGCATAAAAATCAGAACGCGTTGAATTTACAGCGCGTAGAGATTACAACGCATGGGAATTCCAGCGCGTAGAAATTACAGCGCGTAGAGATTACACCATGTAGGATTTGCAACACATAGAAATTACAACGCGTAGAAGTTTCGGCTCGTAGAAATTACAACGCGTAGGAGTTCCAGCGCGTAGAAATTACAGAGCGTAGGAGTTTCAGCGTGTAGAAATTACGGCGCGTAGAGATTACAACGCGTAGGAATTTCAGCGCTTAGGAATTTCAGTGCGTAGGAGTTTCAGTGCATAGAAATTACAACGCATGGGAATTCCAGCGCGTAGAAATTACAACGCGTACGAGTTCCAGCGCGTAGAAATTACAGAGCTTAGGAGTTTCAGCGTGTAGAAATTACGGCGCGTAGAGATTACAACGCGTAGAAATTTCAGCGCGTAGGAGTTTCAGTGCATAGAAATTACAGCGCGTAGGAACTCTAGTGCGTAGAAATTTCAGCGCGTAGGAGTTTCAGCGCGTAGAAATTCCAGCACGTAAAAATTACAGCGCGTAGACATCACAACGCGTAGGAGTTGCAACGCGTAGATATCACAACGCATTGAAGTCTCAACGCGCCGAAATTCGAATGCGTAGGTACGTAATTTATCCCATAATAATCTAGCGTGTAATAATCTAACGTGTAGTAATCTCACATGTAGCAATCTAACGGCCACTAATCTAACGGCCACTAATCTAACGGCCACTAATCTGTCGGCTACTAATCTAACGAATATACCAATAGCCTTCACTGAAAGCATTAAAGGGTTCTCACATGGCCGGCAGATGTTTCCATCAGCACGCAATTCTCGTAGGCAATAATTTAAAATATCGCGAAACGCGGCTCCGTTACACTTTCGTGCAAACGATTAAAGCTCGCTTTCGCGCTCGTACTCGGTGAAATCGACGAAGAATTTACATATTTAAGGCCAATTTACGCGCTGTCCTGGTATCGGCTGTCCCAATAATTCCATTTACCGATGAAAGGTGATAATACGTCCAAGGTATACCCGACGAAAGGCTATTCAACAACAGGAAATATGGCGAAGCGTGCACTTCGCCAAACAAGATCGGCAAGATACGAGTTTCATGGAAACCATGTTCGTGGAAAGGAAGTCGAAGTCGAAGAGAATGTTCGCGCTCGGCAATATTAACGTTGGAGAAGGGAAACAAAGTCTTTTCGCAAGTTTTTAGCGATTTTAAGCTTACAAACTTTTGTAGTTGAATGTTGGTAACACGTGGAAAACTTATTGATTAGAAATTACAGCGCGTAGAAATTACGACGCATAGGAATTCGAGTGCGTAGAAATTTCAGCGCGTAAAGATTTCTACGCGTAGGAGTTGCAGCGCGTAGAAATTACAGCGCGTAGGAATTTCAGCGCGTAGGAGTTGCAGCGCGTAGAGATTACAACGCGTAGAAATTACAGCGCATAGAGATTACAGCGCGTAGAAATTACGACGCGTAGGAATTCCAGTGCGTAGAAATTACAGCGCGTAGAGATTACAACGCGTAGAAATTACAGCGCGTAGGAATTCCAATGTGTAGAAATTACAGCGCGTAGGAGTTGCAGCGTGCAGAGATTACAACGCGTAGAAATTACAACGCGTAGAAATTACAGCGCGTAGGAATTCCAGTGTGTAGAAATTACAGCGCGTAGGAGTTGCAGCGCGCAGAGATTACAACGCGTAGAAATTACAACGCGTAGAAATTACAACGCGTAGAAATTACAACGCGTAGGAATTCCGGTGCGTAGAAATTACAGCGCGTAGAGATTACAACGCGTAGAAATTACAACGCGTGGAAATCACGGCGTATAGAAATCACAACGCGTAAAAACTACAGCGCTTAGAGATTACAACGCGTAGAAATTATAGCGCGTCCAGATTACAACGCACAGGAGTTGCGACTTCAAATGTAAAATACAATAAGAAAACATAAAACCTCACAAGAATACAAACCATAGTATTATCGAAATAAAAGATGTTTGTTCATCGATCACGTTGCAGCCGCTAAACCATATTTTTAATCGGAGAAAACAGGAACGGGGCTCGAATTTACACATGGCGGGACATGAATCGCGAGCAAATCAGCTTTGCAGTTGCGTTAATCCGTTCACGTAATCACGCGACGATTCATTCGCGACGAAACAATCAGCGATATCAACGTTGCGTCGTCATTATCGTCGACGGTCGGCATTCAGAGCACGACGTTCAACATCCGTCGGGTATTTTTAACGACGCCCGATGCGGCCTGATAACTCGACACTTATCGAAAATTCAACATGAACGGAGCATTTCGATCGTAACACGTTTTTCTCGTAAAACGATGCTCAAAATTCTGTGTCGCAATATTTATGTTCTCTCTAACTTTCGGATCGTTTTTATTTTTTACGCTTTTTCGTCAGATTTTACACATTTGGTCAGGTTCACACTTTGAGGTTATGTTTATATTTCAAATTTTGTGGTTATATTTACGTTTCGGATTGTGGAATCACATTTATATTTTAAACTTTGGAATTTCATTTATATTTTAGGATTTCGGGTCATATTTGTGGTTCAAACTTTGAGGTTATGTCTACATTTCAAATTTATATTTACGTTTCGGACTGTGGAATCACATTTATATTTTAAACTTTGGGATTTCATTTATATTTTAGGCTTTGGGGTCATATTTGTGGTTCAAACTTTGAGGTTATGTCTACATTTCAAATTTTGTCATCATATTCATGTTTTGAAATTTGAGATTATATTTATATTTTAGACTTTGTGATTATGTTCTTGTTTCGATCTTTGAAATCACATTTATGTTTCAAGCTTCGTGATCACATTTATGCTTCAAACTTTTTGATCATATTCATATTTCAGACTTTGTGATCATATGTTTGTTTCAGACTTTGTGATCATATTTCATATTTGAGACTTTGTGATTATGTTCTTGTTTCAATCTATGAGATCACATTTTTGTTTCAATCTTTGAGATCATATTTAGTTTTCAATCTTTGTGATCATATTCATATTTCAGACTTTGTGATCATATTTTATATTTGAGACTTTGTGATTATGTTCTTGTTTCAATCTATGAGATTACATTTATGTTTCAATCTTTGAGATCATATTTAGTTTTCAATCTTCGTGATCACATGTATGCTTCAAACTTTATGATATTCGGTGACCAATAAACGTCGGTGACAACCCCCGCTCATAAAAGCTGCGTGCGAATCCCAGATGATTCACGATCGAACAAATTAGACTCGGAACTTGTATGGAATCCTGTTTCTTGAACCACGAGCAGCGACGACGGCGTCTGCGTGACCGATGGTGTTGGGCGTGCCATCTTGCACGTCTGCGTCCGGCTGCCCATGGGACCAGGCGACCATGAAGTTCGAGTAGGTGACCGACTGGTCGGCCACGAAGAACGAACGAAAGGGAACAGGAACGACGAGAGCAAGAGGGTGAACAGCGTTGTCGAGGACCCGAACGAACGTCAGACGAGGAAGGAGGTATTCGTCCACGAAGAGCGGAAGACAAGGACGAACGATGATCGTTCGAGTTGGCGAGCAACGAACGAAGGGGTAGAAACGCTGGAATCGGATAAAGAAGGGAGGGTCGAGAGGGGGAGATATGGTCGTGGTACCAGACCGGTGCTGCCACGGACACGGAGCCGATCACGCTCTCTCTGGCGTACGTGGAAGAAACGAGGAGAGGGTCGTGGTTTTAGCAAGGCGACAGGAACGACAGAAAGGTTGCTCGACGAACCGGATTCTGCTGGCTCCATTTGGATTCTCTGGGAGGAGGTGGCTTCACGGATCGAACTCGTTCAAAACAGAGATCCCAATCTTTCGGGGTAATCAAACAACGGGATATTTTCGTTAACTTTCGGAAATGGTCACTGGGCGAAATCACTGGTTCTCGTGTGATCAAACTGCTCGCAGATTGTATGCAAAAATTTTGTCGATGTGTTTTTGTGGAAATTTCATAGCTTGTTCAGGCGTACTGTGTTTGACGCACTTGTACTTCGTAAACTTTTACTCGAATGTAAATTTAATTTGAAGTTAAGCTTTAATTTGAAGATCAATGCAATTATTTGCGTCGTAATATTTGCATTCATATTACATACATTTGCGTTCCTATCTGTTTTAATATTATAACTCTGATCAGTTTAGATTGACATAAAAGGGACACCAGTTCTTTCTGACGTAGTACAAGTAATTTGCAATTTTCTAGACAGTTTGCTATCTAATTATAAAAAACCACAAGTAGAAATGTCATCGAGTCTCACGCTTGTCACTTCGTTCATCACATGTCACATTTTGACACTTCACTTTTTCATTCGCCTCCAATTTTGGGTGAATAAAAACCTTACCGTGTCATCGGTACAAAATTATCGAAGACCATTTAGAAGTTTGAAGGTTCATACACACATTCTTCCACAACGTTAATCTTCGATTTTTCGACTTTTAGCTCGTTACCGCGCTGAAATATTCAACCGGTCTTGAGGTAAAAATGTCGGGAACCTTCCTCGCCTTCAAGCTTAAAATTTTCATCGCGACTTTTTAAAAATCGATATCAATTTTATTTTGTTCACGTTCGTTCGTATATTCCTGGACAAGTCTGGAGTGAAGATTGGTCTTGTTATGGTTAAATGTGTCGCTACAGAACATTTTCTATCATTGCACGTACATAATTGTCGCTGTCTATGAACATGATTAATTGCTGTTGTCTGTGAACATAAATAATCGAACATGATCTCTGAACATAGATAATTGTCATTGTCTATGAATATAAATAATTGTCATTGTCTGTGAATACAAATAATTGTCATTGTCTGTGAATATAAATAATTGTCATTGTCTATGAATATAAATAATTGTCATTGTCTGTGAATATAAATAATTGAACATGATCTCTGAACATAGATAATTGTCATTGTCTATGAATATAAATAATTGTCATTGTCTGTGAATATAAATAATTGTCATTGTCTGTGAACATAAATAATTGTCATTGTCTGTGAACATAAATAATTGAACATGATATCTGAACATAGATAATTGTCATTGTCTATGAATATAAATAATTGTCATTGTCTGTGAATATAAATAATTGTCATTGTGTGTGCACATAAATAATTGTCATTGTCTGTGAATATAAATAATTGTCATTGTGTGTGTACATAAATAATTGTCATAATCTGTGGACATAAATAATTGTCATGATCTGTGAACATAAGTAATAGTCATGATCTATGAACATAAATAATTGTCATTGTCTGTGAACATAAAAAATAGTCATGTTCTATCAACACAAGTAATTGTCATAATCTGTGAACATAGATAATTGTCATAATGTATGAACATGTATAATTGTCATGATCTATGAACATAAATAATCGTCAAAATCTGTGAACATGAATAATTGTCATAATGTATGAACATAAGGAGTAGTTGTTAAGGTCTATGAACGTAAATAATTGTCATTATCTATGAACACAAAGAATTGCCATAATGTATGAACATAAGTAATAGTTGTCAAGGTCTATGAACATAAATAACTGTCATTATCTATCAACACAAATAATTGTTATAATGTATGAACATAAGTAATAGTTGTCAAGATCTATGAACATAAATAATTGCGATTATCTATCAACACAAATAATTGTCATAATGTATGAACATAAGTAATAATTGCCAAGGTCTATGAACATAAATAATTGTCACTATCTATGAACACAAATAATTGCCATAATCCATGAACATGAATAACCATCATAATCTAAAACCACATATAATCGTCATTCACATGCAATCATTAATAACTTAGTACTCATGAATTACTATAAACCAATCACAAATAATGACCGTATACAATCCATAATCATAAATAATCATTATAATTGACAACCACGTACAACTATTACAACTATCATCAGAAATAATTATATATAATCGATAACCATAAATAGTTACTGTATCCTGTAATAACAGACTAATAATTAACAATCTCTAACCTACCTATCTCCTACCTGCCGACACAAAAGTACATAAAAGTGTTTTGTACATCTTTGTAGAAGGTAAATTTTCAATAATGTCGTTCGGTCTGTTGATCCACCATCTTAATTAGAACACGCTGTTTGACGGACACGTCTTTGGATGGTCTTGTAACTTTTCCAAGACCGCACTAAACGCAAGAATGTGGGTCGATGGTACGCTATAAAAGCGAGTACATAGCGTTGTTTGCTGTTGCAGGAAGAGGTTTTATGAAATTGCGCTGACCCAGTTTCCCTCGCTTTCCTTGTACACGATCGGATTGAATGGCGTCTGGTGAATTGATTCTAGTTTAATAGGGACTGGTACCGTCGCCAGAAATCGCGATTCACTAGCGGAATTACCGCATTATTACTCGTTTTCTGTTGTACAAGGTTAACCAGATTCTATACAGTCTTACGAACTTAATTAATTATGGACATCCTTTCTTACCGAATCTAACCTATTAAAAATTGACTGACTACAACTCTGCTATAATTTGGTGCCCCATATTATTTATTTTATTATAAACTCATAAACTAATAGTGAAATATAATTTGCAAATTATGAACAATGAATTATATTTTGCAATTTGTACATGTATAATGAACTATGTATTACAAATTGTGAACCAATAATAAATTACAAGGTAATGTATCCCACAAGTTGCATATACCCACAAGTTCCATATAAAATGTAAGAACAACAATAAGAACCTAATTAAAGAAGTACATGTAACACGGTATAAACATATTACAAATGTAGTCGTTTTAAAAATTTCGCGAAAACGAACAAAAGACTGATAAACAGATCGATATCTATAGAGACCCGAGATAAACAAGGTAGGATGAAATCCTAATTATGTCACGAGAGTTCACATGATAAAATTCGTAGTGCATTAAGAGATGTCTTATAGACCAACAAGAGATCAATTATAGACCAAGAGGAGATTATAGACCAAAAAAAATTCCGTAATAAATCAGGAAGAGATCTATAAACCAAAAGAAGGTCTATTATAGACCAAAAAGGTACCAATTGTAGACCAAAAAGAGATCTATTATAAGCCAGAGATCAATCAAAAACTAAAAGACAATAATATCCCAAGAAAAGATCTCTAACAGACCAAAAAGAGATTACAGACTAAAATAACATCGGACATCAAAACAAAAACTTCCCAAAAGTACATTCTCATCACGAATTATAATAAACGAATGAATTGAATTAGAATATTTCTTGATAACCAGAGAGCTATTTATAACTGTATAACAGAAGAGATCGAAGAAGAATTTTCAGAAAGGAAAGATCCTGAGCGTAGGAAAGCGAGAACGGAGCCGGTCGTGTTCCATCAGACAACGACACGGTGTGTCAGTGACCCTGCGGTCGAGGCTGCTGCAGCAGGAAAACGCGAAACCGCTGCGCGAGTAGATATCGATTTGTCTGTGTTCGCTAGGAAAAAAAGTTGGCCGGCCTTCTGACGTTCGCCGCCGATATTGCCCGCAGTCCACGCTCCGACGTTCCGTTTACTCGCTTCGACGACCTCCTCGAGGTCGTACCTTCTACCTCCTGTCCTTCCACCTTCGACCACTACCGCTAACGAGTATTCCCACTCAAATTATTTATCCTGCCGAGGAACGATGCTCGGAACCTCTACCGACTTTGTTGATTGACTTTGCTTTGTCTTGACTTTGTTAATTCACTTTGTTTAATATTGAGTTTGTTTAGTTTTGACTTTTTTGGTATTTGGATGTTGGAAATATGATGTGGGATTTGGGAGTTTGGAGATTTATGAATGGACGTACTTGCAGAATTTTCAAACCCAAATTCTTCAAATTCTATAATTTCCAAGGTTCCAAATGCCCGAGGTCCCCGAATCCCTAAATGACCAAATCGCAGAATTTTTAGCTCACCAAGTCCCCAGCGCCTCTAAATTCCAAATTCCCAATTCCCCAAATCTCCCAAATTCCAAATTTTGCAAATCCCAAATCTCTCAAATTCCAAATCTCTCAAATCCCAAATCTCCCAAATCCCAATACTCCCAAGGTCTAACACTCCTAAATCCCAAATCTCCCAAATCCCAATACTCCCAAGGTCCAACACTCCCAAATCCCAAATCTCTCAAATCCCCAAATCTCCCAAATCCCAAATTTTCCAAATCCCAAATCTCTCAAATCCCAAATCTCCCAAATTCCAAATCTCTCAAATCCCAAATCTCCCAAATTCCAAATCTCTCAACTCCCAACACTCTCAAATCCCAAATCTCCCAAATCCCAAATCTCCCAAGTTCCAAATCTCCCAAATTCCAAATCTCTCAACTCCCAACACTCTCAAATCCCAAATCTCCCAAATCCCAAATCTCTCAAGGTCCAAATCTCCCAAATCCCAATACTCCCAAGGTCCAACACTCCCAAATCCCAAATCTCGTAAATCCCAACACTCTCAAATCCCAAATCTCCCAAATCTCCCAAATTCCAAATCCCAACACTCCCAAATCCCAAATCCCCCAAATCTCCAACGTCCTCAAATCCCCAACTTCCCACCTCTCTAAAATCCTTAGAATCCCCCAATCCCAAAATTTCCATCTCTCCAAATCCCGAAATCGCAACACCGCAAGAATCCAGCAATTCCAACCGAGTCCCCGATTCCCCTATAAATAGTCCAGAGTAAACCGTAGCTCCGACCGAAACCGAATAAATCGGTGAAGGATAGTTTTCCAAAAAGAACGAAAACGAAAGGTGCAATTTCCAGCGATTCTCGGTATAGCATGAAACGCGCGCGTGTCCCATAAATCACGAGGGCCGAGGTTGCGAGAGTTGTGGGCGTCCGACGTGGTTAGAAATGGAGGTGGAGGGTTCTCTGTCGGAAGGGCCCGCGGTTGGAGTGGGACCATGTGTGGGACGGTACCGTGGTACCTGCGAGCCCACTACGGGGGCCAACAGTTAGCGCCAGACGTTCAAAAACTCGCCGGACCGGCTGCCACCGAGGGCTTCTCTTTTTTTCCCTGCTCCTTTTGCACACCGCCCGCCCGTTTTTGGCCACCTCTCTCATTCATTCGAACCCTTTCGAACAAACTATATTGCGGCCTACCTTTCTTTCCCTGTCATCGGTGTCATTCGATACTGTACGCCTCGATTTTCTTATTAATTAACTAAACTATATTTAAATCATCGCGTTATTGAAATCAAACGAGTATATGAACGCGGGTTATATCTTCTGTTATTGATTTTACGTAGAATTATTGAGTAAGATGCAGGATGCAGTAGATAGAAAGTCATTTTCATTGGTTCGAAATAGAATTGATTGACGTGTATACATTTCGAACCTGGTTAGTTAGTACGTGCTCAGAGTTAATACGTGTTCTGTTAGGATCACGACGTGTTCAGTTAGGGTTAATTCATGTGCAGCTAGGATTAAGACATGTTCAGTCAGGATTCAGACGTGTTCAGTTATGATTCACACGTATATAATTAAGACATGTTAATGGTACCTTGTTTATCATTAGTGTGATTGTTGCTAGATGTACCAGATATATTTATTGATGTATCATGATGCAGTCTACTATGATTGCATCATGATGTAGTCTACTATGGTTGTATAAGGACAACGTATATTATGATCGTATCACAATGCATTCTACTATGATCATCCTATGATGAAGTCTATTATGCTGATACCGTGATGCAGTCTACTATGAGTGCATAATGATAGCGTTTATTAATGATCATATCATAAGACAGTCTACTATGAGTGAATAATGATATCGTTTATTAATGATCATATCATAAGACAGTCTACTATGATCATCCTATGATGGAGTCTATTATGCTGGTACCATGATGCAGTCTACTATGAGTGAATAATAATATCGTCTATTAATGATCATATCATAAGACAGTCTACTATGATCATCCTATGATGGAGTCTATTATGCTGGTACCATAATACAGTCTACTATGAGTGAATAATGATATCGTCTATTAATGATCATACCATAATGCATTCTACTATAATCAACCTATGATAAAGTCACCTATTATGCTGATACCATGATGCAGTCAACTATGAGTGTATAATGATAGCATCTATTAATGATCATATCATAAGACAGTCTACTATGATCAACCTATGATGGAGTCTATTATGCTGGTACCATAATACAGTCTACTATGAGTGAATAATGATATCGTCTATTAATGATCATACCACAATGCACTCTACTATGATCAACCTATGACGGAGTCTATTATGATCAATCTATCACGAAATCTATTACGATCATACCACGATGCACTCTACTATAAACATATAACGACAAAGTTCCTTACAATCATACCATAGTGCAATTTACTGTGATCAGCCTATGATGGAGTCTGCAATAATCAAACCATAATGCAGTCCACCGTGATCAACCACAGTAGCATCTATTACCACACCATGAATCAACCTACTGAATAACACAGTGGTAGCGTCTGTTGTAATCAAACCTTGATGCAATCTATTCTGAACCATTAGTCTACTGTCATCACACGATGCTAATCAGCCACGAGCTATGATTAGTATGGTGGTGTGATTAGCCACGAGCTCTATCATACAAAGACATTCTGTCATGAAATGACACTTCAGTTATTATGATTCAGTTATCAGTGCATCTTTTAGTTCGGTTCGATTAGTATGTCTGTATCTTCTCACTATGTGTATTGATCAGTGTGTATGTATTCTTCGTATGTGTATTGATAGGTGTATTTGTATTCTTCGTATGTGTATTGATCAGTGTACTTGTATTCTCTCTATGTGTATTGATAGGTGTATTTGTATTCTTCATATGTGTATTGATCAGTGTACTAGTATTCTCCATATGTGTATTGATCAGTGTACTTGTATTCTCCGTATGTGTATTGATTAGTGTATTTGTATTCTTCATATGTGTATTGATAGGTGTATTTGTATTCTCCATATGTGTATTGATCAGTGTACTTGTATTCTTCATATGTGTATTGATCAGTGTACTTGTATTCTTCATATGTGTATTGATCAGTGTACTAGTATTCTCCATATGTGTATTGATCAGTGTACTTGTATTCTCCATATGTGTATTGATCAGTGTACTTGTATTCTTTATATGTGTATTGATAGGTGTATTTGTATTCTTCATATGTGTATTGATAGGTGTATTAGTATTCTTCATATGTGTATTAATCAGTGTATTAGTATTCTCCATATGTGTATTGATCAGTGTATTTATATTCTTCATATGTGTATTGATCAGTGTACATGTATTCTCCATATGTATTGATCAGTGTATCGAGTAGTATATCTAAAAATTGTGAATTTGGAGGGTTCGGAACCAGTCGGCGAAGATACTAATGAAGATCCGTGGGAAGCCGTTCGTCGGCGCTTCCATCATTCCCTATGGCGGCATCGATTGAGATTTCTGCGAGCAGGTGGTCTCCCGTAATAAATCGTATTGTAAGCAATCCCCTCGGCTAGCCACCTGCGAATCGATATCTCGACCGGTCCAAGGCGGCTCGCATGCAAATTCGAGGGAATCATGGGAGAGAAAGGCGGCCTCTTCCTGTCGCGTTTCGGCTTCTTGCCACCCTTCTTTTCGCCTCCTTTCTCGCCACGTCCCGTACGAGAATCAACCACATTTCGCTCATACGAATTCTACTAGCTGACAATTACCACATCCGAGCTCCCATGAATGAACTATACGAGCAATCCCGCGGAATTACGTAGGCACCACTTTGCGCTACATGGAAATTACCTGGAATTACGGATGTCAAGTGTAGAGCTAAATAGCACCGCTTTGATCTACATAATGACTCGCAACTGGATAGCTTTTACTTAGAACCATATAGCAACTGTACAGCCCGGGGGCAATTACTTAGAACCGTATACGACTGACAGAATTATTCCGCGATCGCTTAGATCTGAATTGCAATTACTTACATTTATATGACAACCACTTGGTGCTGTATATCAACCGGGCTATACTGCAACCTAGAACCATATATCCACTTCAAAACTTCAACTGAAATCACTTAACGTTTGAATGTGTAGAGCGGTTAGAATTATGTCAACTGCAAAATTGTTACACAATCGAACTGTGTATTAAAAACTTACATGTGACAGTTTCTATTGTGTATTAAATATGGAGCTACCTGGACATTGGAAGTATTAACCTATAAACCTAATGAAACTATGTGGCAACTTATGAAGAAGAAGTTAGAACTGTTCAGTACCTAACTGGTCTGATCAACTTAGACCTGTATGATAACGTCTGAATTGTTCGCGGAAGAAATTGCTCATAGTTTAATTCACATAATGTGATCATTTAGAAATAATATCTATTGCTTACAGTAGTATGTCATGTAGCTTATAGTAGCAGTTATGTGGCAGTTGTTTAAATTGTTCATGGTTTAATTCATATAATGTGCTGATCGTTTAGAACGAATATCAATTGCTTACATGTCATGTAGCTTCCAGTAGCAGTTATTTAAACAAATTGCTGATGGTTTAATTCACATAATGTGCTGATCATTTAGAACTAATATCAATTACATACAGTGACATTCTATACAGCAGTCATGTAGCTTACAGTTATTTAGCAATCCTTTAAACATACTAATTATAAAGCTACGTAGCAGCTACCTATGACCAGCTATTCAACTTGCTAATTCCTCAACCGATTAAACGAAATATTCTTCGAATATACCTATTGTACAACTATATGTACAATAGATAACTGTAACTGTGACAAGAGTAGAATACACAAGAGAAGGATGGAAAACATTCGCGCGAAATTGGATTCAATAGCTACCAAATGGACAGGCTAAAATTAAAGGTACATTGAGTAATAGTAGCCCCTCTCGTCCCGTTTCGATTCGATTCAGCCCTGACGTCGTTCCACTTGTTGATATTAAGCTGGCTACACACTCGAAGCACACACTTGGAAATTGGCTATGATGTTCACGACAAACTACATCGATCTCGTGACGTTGATGCTCATTATCATCGACTGTTGACGTCACGGTTGCTATTAATTCAGCACGTTGCAATTATGATCGGTTTAAAAGAACTGCTTCGTTTATTTCTTTCATCTCCGTGCATCGTTGTTTCAACGATATTTTTTTATATGGTCATTTTTAATTACAATTTCTTTTTCATGTGAAAGTCTTTTTGTTATGTTTGAAAATATGTATTTTAGAACACAATTTTTTTTTAGTTTGAGATATTGATATTTTTCCTATGTGGAAGCACCGCCATTTTTTTCTGAAGCTCGCCATTATATTGAAATTATTTTTTTATATTAAAATTACTATTTTTTCTATACGATGTACCTCTATCTTTTCGATTTGAATGTTCTGTTTTTTTTTCCTATTTAAAAATACCTCCATTTTTTCTACTTGAAGATCATTTTTTATTTTAAAGTACCGCCATTTTTCTACTTCATGTTTCATGTGACTTTTTCAGTTTCAAAGTATGATTCTGATCATGATGAATGAATTTTAACTTCATATGCAATCAGAATCTTTTTTTTTAATTTAAATTTTAAAAATTTTAAGAAATTTTGTTTAACAAATTTGTTTAATAAATTTTGTTTAACAAATGTGTTTAATAAATTTTGTTTAACAAATTTTTAAGAAATTTTGTGAATCAAATGTGTTTAATAAATTTTGTTTAACAAATGTGTTTAATAAATTTTGTTTAACAAATGTGTTTAATAAATTTTGTTTAACAAATTTTTAAGAAATTTTGTTTAACAAACTTTTAAGAAATGATGTATCCTATAAGCTATCTGATGTTTACATTCGGAATGCTATTAATATTTAAGCGAAAACAGAGCGTTCCCAAAAGAGAAATGAAATAAAGGAAATAGTAAAATGCCTCTAATATCAGCACTTTCGTTTTAAGCTCGAGTCATAAAGACGGCATTGAAAGTGAAGCTGTTAAGCGGCTAAAATATCGTTATTGGCCAGCATGGACCTATTAATAGAGGAGCCACGAAAAGAATTCGAGCTTAAAAATAACTCGTGACACGGGTTATGGCGCGGTAGCTATTTTAATCCGTCGTTGATTCATCCCCTTGTCCACGTTGTCGTCGAATTCGTGGGAGGGATAATTGATCGAACGAATCCCGTGAAAATCCTGTCGCAGGATCTCTAGAAAGCTGTCCCTAAATTATTTCGTCGAGAATGTATCGATTAAACGTGTCCAACAGCCTCCATTTCGCATGAATGAATTCGCCGTGCGAGGATCGCGAACGAGAGGTCAATCAGCGTTGAAAAATAAATTAAACAGTCATCAGAAATAAATTGGATTTCATAAAATGTTATCCGAGGAAAATTGCGCGACAAATTAAATTACTTGAAAATGTGCCGAATGTTTAATGATGGGGTTCCGAAAAATCTCGTTCGATTTTAGGTCAAAAGTGGAGTGCGAATAAACTTGAAATAAAGTAGGGAATATTTTGAATTAATCTTTACTTTTTTGGTATTTGGCAAGTTTTACAAATTCTATAATTTTCAAGTTTCTAAATGACTAAAGTCTCCGAATCCTCAATCGACCGAATGGCAAAGTTTCAGCTCATCAAGGTTCCAACGCCTCCAAATTCCGAATTCCAATTCCCCGAATCTCTGAAGTTTCAAAATCTCAAAATTGCCAACCCTCCGAATTCCGAAATTCCCAATTTCTCAAATCTCCCAAATACGAACACTCTCGAATCCCAATACTCCCAAGGTTCAACACTCCCAAGGTCCAACACTCTCAAATCCCAATACTCTCAAGGTCCAACACTCCCAAATCCCAAATCTCCCAAGGTTCAACACTCCCAAGGTCCAACACTCTCAAATCCCAATACTCCCAAGGTCCAACACTCCCAAGGTCCAACACTCCCAAGGTCCAATACTCCCAAGGTTCAACACTCTCAAATCCCAAATCTCCCGAATCCCAAATCTTCCAAATCCCAAATCTCCCAGATCCCAAATCTCCCAAATCCCAAATCTCTCAAATCCCAAATCTCCCAAATCCCAAATCTCCCAAATCCTAAATCTCCCAAATCCCAAATCTCCCGAATCCCCAATCTCCCAAATCCCAAATCTCCCAAATCCCAAATCTCCCAAATCCCAAATCTCCCAAATCCCAAATCTCCCAAATCCCAAATCTCCCAAATCCCAAATTTCCCAAATCCCCAATCTCCCAAAAACTTTATTAAAGTAAGTAAGAAATATAACATTTATAGGATTTTTATAAATATATGGAATAGAATGGTGGAAAAAAATGAACGACGGAATGACGTACAATGCGAACGAAATGATATATGGAAGGAAAGTTTTGTTACATAACCGTGTTCCCATATCGAGGATGTAAACGCGTATTTTTCCGATATCCGTCACAGCGTCGCGCGATTTACCGGATAAGCTTCAGAATGGCGCGACTGCGAGTCGATGAATCGATTTTCAGCGGGAAGGTATCGACATGGCACGCGATAAGGCTCAATAATTCATTATTCGGCCAGCTACCGTAGACTTCGACTCCGAAAGGATTGCTGAATTATTTCGGTCGCGTCTCGGAAGCTCGCGGCTTCCGAAATTCCGCGGCCATCGTTTCCGGTCGACGCGCGAAACGGCAAGAAATCACGAAAATAGGTATTCGTTATGCTAGTCGATATCATAGTTATTTATTGTTGCACGATATATTATTTATGGTACTTGATATTTTAGTTTTTGTTCAGTATTTATTACTCGACATTTTATTTGATATGTTACTTGATATTTTAGTTTTTGTTCAGTACGTTATTTATTACTTAATATTTTATTTGATATATTGGTCATTTGTTATGTTATTTGATATATTACTTGTTTATTATATTGTTCAGTACGTTATTACTCAATATTTTATTTGATATGTTGGTCATTTGTTTTGTTATTTGATATGTTACTTGATATTTTAGTTTTTGTTCAGCATGTTATTTATTACTTAATATTTCATTTGATCTGTTGGTCATTTGTTATGTTATTTGATATATTACTTTTTTATTACATTGTTCAGTATGTTATTACTCAATATTTTATTTGATATGTTGGTCATTTGTTTTGTTATTTGATATGTTACTTTTTTATTATATTATTCAGCATGTTATTTATTACTCAATATGTTATTTTTTTATATGTTATGTTATAAGCAACATTAGATACTGGTACGACAGTTCCTTTACGGTGTCGTGAAATTATGCGCTCGATCACAGAATTATGGGATTCGACTAGTCGATAAATCAGTCCCATATGGGGAACGCACGTGGGCAATAGGGATCTGAGTAAGCGTTCGCCGACTCGAGACACTTTCTCGTTCGATCCGATCACTTTTTGCGAAAGTACATTGTTCAACCCTTTCCTCTTCTGGACCTCATTGTTTCGTACTTCCTTCGGGTTAAAATGAGAAAGTATAGCGGTGCTGTTAAATAAGTTCCATTATTTTGTAGTTAACTATGACCCCTTTTTAACATTCATTACCTGCAATGATCTACTATTGCAGTATAAATGGTTAAAATAAAATGTATTGTAAAATGTTATAATATTATACTAATAGGTGTTGCTGTACTATTAGGTGACAATATTAAGTATAATTTAGAAGTTTAATACATAACAAATAAATAGAAATGTTCTGTTTATAAATGAATGATCATTATCAACCCCTTAAGACAAAATATGCTTAAACGTTAGGAGATATTTTGCATACCACGATCAATGGTTGATGGTTTATAATTAAAATTAAGCCTGAAATTCGTGATGAAAATGTAAACCAATCTTGTCGCGTTTCAACAGTTATGTACATCACAAGTAGAAGACAGTATTATAAGACAAGGGGTTGAATAAATTTGATCACCACAATTTTACTATAAATAAATGTTCATGAACAGTAAAATAGTTTAGCTTAATTTCAAAGTCAAAATGAACCAAACTAATCCAGAGTATAATGATCTCTTCCTAATGTGGTTCGAACTGATCCACAAAGTGCGATCATCTCAATGTAACACCGAATATAAAACAAATATAAGTACACATATCTTATCTTTGTCCCAATATCCCATCCTACGTATTAAATAAACAGCAGTTAAACAGTAACTAAAGGTAACAAAGCGATTAAGACTCGAATACCGTTAAACGTTAAGGTAAAAGGCAGTACGAAGGACATTATCCACGGCGGCAGCCCTCTTTCGCAACATCGACGGCCAAACAAATTAATTGGTCTCGTTAGCGTCGATAATCAACACGGGCCGATCCCGTGAAGTGCGAACGGTGTTAAGTTGCGCGCGCGAGCATCGTTTAACAGGATTTAGCGGACCCTCGCGAAATAAATCTCGGTTATTTCGGTCGTGCATCGCCGCTGCCCTCCGGCTTCGTCGTTCTCCACTCGAGGAAACTCGCATAAATTCTCTCGTTAACCGTGAGCCGGCTCCCGCTCTCTCTTTCTCTCTCTCTTATCGTCCCTACGAGCTTTTGAATCCCGAATTACGTCCATTTGTTTCGTAATTCATTTCACATCGATTGTTCGGTCCGTTGGGACGAGTCAGATATGCTAGTTTGGAATTTTGGATATTTGGAATTCAAGGATTTTGGATGATGTGGATTTTGGAAGCTGTGGATTTTGAGAGCTGTGGAATTTTGAGAGCTGTGGATTTTGGGAGCTGTGGATTTTGGGATTTTTGGAATTTTAGGGTTTTGGGAGTTTTAGAATAGGGTTTGGAGGGATTTGGAACTTTGGAGCTTTGGGATTTTGGGACTTTAGGGTTTGAAGAGATTTGGAACTTTGGAGCTTTGGGTTTTTGGGACTTTTGGGATTTTTGGAATTTTAGGGTTTTGGGAGTTTTATAATAGGGTTTGAAGGGATTTGGAACTTTGGAGCTTTGAGATTTTGGGACTTTAGGGTTTGAAGAGATTTGGAACTTTGGAGCTTTGGGATTTTGGGACTGTAGGGTTTGAAGAGATTTGGAACTTTGGAGCTTTGGGATTTTGGGACTTTAGGGTTTGAAGAGATTTGGAACTTCGGAGCTTTGGGATTTTGGGACTTTAGGATTTAGAGAAAGTTGAAACTTTGAAGGTTTGGTAATTGGAATTTTGGAACTTAAGGATTTTGGAGTTTTAGAATTTAGGGACCTTCAAAATAGGATTTGGAGAGATTTGCACCTTTGGTGCTTGGAGACTTGGGATTTAAGGATTTCGGAACATCTGAAACTTCTGGACTTAAGGGTTTTGAGAAATTTGAAATTTTAGAGCTTTGGGACTGCGAAATTCGGTAACCTAATTAATGGCAATAAAAATTAATTCTACCACCCAAACCTACCACAAATTAATCCAATAACCCAAATAATCGAAATGCAAGTTAATTCTACAACCAAATAATTGATGCAAACTAATGCCACGACATCAACAATTATTCTACAAATTAATCCCACAGGCCAACTAATCGATGCAAATACCACGTCCTAAACAATTACAAGTGACTCCCAGAACCTAACCTTAATTATAACTGTTAAATAATCAGAATTATGGAAAATAAAAAAACTAATAATACACTTTTGAACACGAACAAATTATTTAATAAAGAACACAAACAACAAACATTTTAATTTAAAGATTAACCATTTAAACAGGGATTACTTTTTCTTTTAAATCAAACATATCACGAACACTTACATTTTATAACGACAAGACAGAAGTGAAATATTCAATTATTTTGTTTCTAACATCATACATTTCTAATACTGTAAAATGTCGCTATAAGCTAAATTTATTAATAATTTAACAATTTACCAAATCTCTAAATCCAACCCCTGAAAAATGTCTACAAAAACCGTAACATCTCGTCGAATTACAAGTATCACTTCAACCTAAAAGGAGAAAGTAATCTCGCAACGATAAATTGTCATTGCGCAATACCAAAATGGTAGCAAAGCAGCACGTGTTCGTTTTCCATCGGTTCGGTGGTGTTCGAAAGAGGCGACAGAAGATTAGAGAGAGTAGAAAAAAGCCGCGAAGAAACAGAACTGCGAAGCGAAAACGGTTAAAGCGCACCTTACACGGCAAAACGAGCAATTCAGGTGGAAGAGGCTAAAGGCAATTCTGCACGTATGCCGCTCGTACACCGGACCAAATTGCTTGGTTTACTGGCGAGCATGCTTTGAATCCTGAATGAGAAGCTGAGAGACTCGAAATGTATGTAATGCAACGACAACAACCAGATTTTCGCAGCTGGTTCGCGCGAGATATCGTTATTGTTGCCAGGGACAAACTGTTTCGTTCAATTCGACATGCTCGCGTGACTATCTATCTGGCGTGCGTTTCGCTTGCAAATTTAATCATTTCTGCCAGAACGAAGCCGTTGTTCCGCGTTTTAGTTGGGAATTGATTGCGCGTTTACGGACGAAATGTTAAGACGCGTGAGGACGGGGCGCCATTTTGTGATACCGATGTACATTTGTGACCATCGAGGAGGTTTTCGTAGAGGATATTTTTGTTTAGACGTTTGATGTTTGGAGATTTGTGGATGTGAGAGGGGAAGGTTTGGAGATTTGGGAAGGTGGGTTTTGGGGTGAAAATTTGGAAAAGGCGGTTTGGAGATTGGGGGATGTAATTTGGGGATTTGAGGACTTGAGATTTGGGGATTTGGAGATGTAATTTGAGGATTTAGGGATTTGGGGATTTGGGGATTTGGGGATTTGGGGATTGGGGATTGGGGAATTTGGGGATTTGGGGATTTGGAGATGTAATTTGAGGATTTAGGGATTTAGGGATTTACGGATTTGGGGATTTGGGGATTTGGGAATTTAGGAATTTGGAGATTTGAAGATGTAATTTGAGGATTTAGGAATTTAGGGATTTGGGGATTTGGGGATTTGGGGATTTGGGAATTTAGGACTTTGGGGATTTGGAGATGTAATTTGAGGATTTAGGAATTTAGGGATTTGGGGATTTGGGGATTTGGGAATTTGGGGATTTGGGGATTTGGGAAATCGGAGGTTTGGGGATTTGGGAAATCGGAGGTTTGGGGATTTGTGAAATCGGGGGTTTGGGAATTTGATGTAATGATAATTTAGGAATTTGAGAAATTTGGAATTTGAGAATTTGGGGATATGAGAATTTAGGGATTTGAGAATTTACGGATATGAGAATTTAGGGATATGACAATTTGGGGATGTGAGAATTTAGGGTTTTGAGAATTTGGGAATACGAGAATTTGGGGATATGAGAATTTAGGGGTTTGAAAATTTAGGGATGTGAGAATTTGGGGATATGACAGTTCGGGAATTTGAGAACTTGGGGATTTAGAAATTTGGTAACATTGGAATTTAAGGATGTGTAAATTTTCAAATTTAGGAATTTGAAGATTTAGTAATTTGATAACAGAAATTTGGAATTTTGGAAATTTCACAATGAAAACTAGGGAATTTGGAAATTCCACTATAGAATCTAGGAAATTTTGGGAGTCTCGTATCTAGTAACTTGGAAATTTCAGAAATTTCACAGTAAAATCTAGGGAATTTTCAAATTCGAAAATTTAGGAATCTCATAATCTCATTTAGGAAATTTAAAAATACAGAATTTAAAAAATTTCTCAATAAAATCTAGAGAATTCTGAAATTCGAAAATGTAGGTATCGCGTGCCTATTAACTTCGATTGAGAATTTAAGTATTTAGAAAATTGTAAATTTAAAGATTTATGCAATTAAAAATTTAAAAATTCCCCAGATTCTAATATGAAATTTCTGAAATTTAGAAATTAGAATTTTAAATCTTGCCTTAGTAAAGAAAAAAGTATATAAGAAAGCATTATTTAGGAAAAACTAAAAAGTTTCCAGAATTATTTTAATTATCCTTGAAACTCGATGTACCACACACACCTCCTCCCTACAAGTGTTCTCTAAAACAAGTGTTTCCATCGATTTCACAACGTAACCTCAAACAGAAATCGGTAGAAACGGAAAAGTTACCAGTAGCACCGGAAGTGTTACCATCGGTTGCATCGCAACTCATTAAAACAGCGCAGTCGAGATTTTTTCCGCCGTCTCAAAAAGAGAGAAAAAGGAACGCGATGAAAGGTATAGTCCATAGAAACTCGGGTTAAAAAACAGAGACAGAGAGGAGAATCAACGAGCAAAAGAATGGTAGGCCGGTGAAATAAACCGGCTTCGCTAATCCTAGATTGAGATCCTCCGTGACGTTCACGACGACACTTTCTTCGGATTAACGTGTCCGATTTTACGCTGATTTATGCACCTTTCGGTCGTGCTGGAATAACGATCGAGTCTCGGGTCGATCTGTTGGCAGCTTCGATTATGATGAGCGTGTGGCTGCTCGTTAGCAGCTCGTTAACTTCGTTCCACCGGAAAATCCTTAATTACTGCGATCGAGAGCGGAACAACGATCGCCAATTCGTGTTATCTGGACACTTCTTGTTTTTCAATCTGACGATCAAGAATTCCTCGCGGTTACTTGCAAATTTTTATATTACATCTGTCACTAAAATTAACTTTACTGAGAATTGTTTCACATTGCGATGCAAATGGACGATTTGTGTAGCTGTTTTTAGCGCGTCTCAAGTTTTGATCGATATGTTGCATTTTTACGATGTGGTACACTTTTGTTTTGCTATATTTTTATTTCAAGTTATATCGATTTTACTGTGATTCAAAATTGGAGGCTGGAAATGGCACCCTGTTTGCTGTACTGAATTAGCCAGTTTGTATTGAGAACATTGATGAAGCATTAGTATAGTCTTTTTTGTTGAAGCTCAAGCTTTAAATTGATACGTCACAAGTGCTGATTCGTGAAACTTTTCTGTCATGAATTTACACCAGACTTTTTTAAAATTGGTCCTTGCAATCAAGTTTCAATTGACATACTATAAATTGTTTCTATATTTTCATGTGATCAAAGTTGTATAAAATTCTGTTCATTAAAAAATTAATAACTTGATGTGCAATGATGTAAGTCAAGTTTTACCAGTGTATAAAACTACCCTCTAAATGTATTAATGTATGAACAACATATTTACTGAATTCTGGACAATATACTCTATACAGGGTGTCTCACAATTAGTATAGTGTAGTGTACAAATTATATGTATGTATTTAATATGTATTTAATTTAGTATGTACTTTTAATATGTATTTAATATGTATTTAATTTATTATGTATTTTAATATGTATTTAATTTAGTCTGTATTTTTAAAATGTATTTAATTTAGTCTGCATTTTAATATGTATTTAATTTAGTCTGTATTTTTAATATGTATCTAATTTAGTCTGTATTTTTAATATGTAATTAATTTAGTCTGTATTTTTAAAATGTATCTAATTTAGTCTGTATTTTTAATATGTATCTAATTTAGTCTGTATTTTTAAAATGTATCTAACTTAGTCTGTATTTTTAATATGTATCTAATTTAGTCTGTATTTTTAAAATGTATTTAATTTAATCTGTATTTTTAATATGTATTTAATTTAATCTGTATTTTTAATATGTATCTAACTTAGTCTGTATTTTAATATGTATCTAACTTAGTCTGTATTTTTAATATGTATTTATGATATCAAATTTGAAAGAATACCGTACGAAGGTTACACCTAAACTAATAATCAATTTTAATAACATATAAAGCTTGTTAAAACCGGTAAATAATAAATGAATAAAGAAACGCAGAAGTGGGACTAAAAATTCGTGTTACCGGCCCTAGCAGCCACTTAACTGGAGCTCGTTTATGCGGAGCGGAGTCATTTTTCTGTATTGCGAGGCCACCGTTCGAGCTTTCAATATTTACGCGGACTCTTGTGTCCCACGAAGAAAGGCCACGTCGCGCGAGAACAAAGTGGCTTCGTTAGATGCAAATCGCTTCTGGAAGCGTTCCAACCTGGCCAGCCGTTCACGAGAAACACAGAGAGAGAGAGAAAGAGAGAGAGAGACGCGGGAATAAAAGGCGGCGTCCGTTGGTATTTCTGCTCGACAAATTCGAGCGGGTACTCGCGAACGGAATCGACGGATGCCTGGCACGCCTTCGATCCACGGGATTCGAACCTGGTGGCCGACCTCCGTCAGGAAATCGATCTCCAGCCGTCCTGGAATCCCGTTTCAGGAATCTGACGTTCCTGATGGACGTTTCGAACGTCTGCATTTTGGGACTCTACGCTTAGGAATTGTCACGGTTACAAACTCGATAGAAACTTGCTGATTTTAATCTCGCTGTTCGTTTTCATTTTTCCTGTGAACTTTATTGTGGAATCTGAGATTGAACACAGTAATATTGTTATTGGACTTGATTGGTATAATTGAAGCATTCAAAATTCATACCGAAGCGTTAATCATTGATCAAGTATAAAAATCGATTTTGATGAACATTTAATGAAAATGATGGTTAAAGTTCAATTTATGTGAATGAACATTTAATGAACATGAAGTATGACATTTTATATTGGATTGTTCAAGTTTAATGTGTATCCAAATTCAATTTGAGTAAAGCAAATTAAATTGTTCAAATTAAATGAAGTATAAAATTCAATTTGAGTAAAGAAAATTTAATAACAATTAAGTATGAAGTTTCAAATTAAATTGTTCAAATTCTATGAAGCATAAAATTCAATTTTAGTAAAGAAAATTTAATAACAATTAAATATGAAGTTCCAAAATATATTGTTAAAATTCAATGAAGTATAAAATTAAATTTCAGTAAAGAAAATTTAATAACAATTAAGTATGAAGTTTCAAAATATATTGTTAAAATTCAATGAAGTATAAAACTCAATTTTAGTAAAGAAAATTTAATAACAATTAAGTATGAAGTTTCAAATTAAATTGTTAAAATTCAGTGAAGTATAAAATTCAATTTCAGCAAAGAAAATTTAATAACAATTAAGTGTGAAGGTTCAAATTAAATTGTTCAAATTCTATGAAGTATAAAATTCAATTTGAGTAAATAAAATTTAATAACAATGAAGTACGAAGTTCCAAAATATATTGTTAAAATTCTCTGGTGTAAAATTCATTTTCAGTAAAGAAAAATTTAATGAACGTAAAGTATAGAATTTCTGATCAAAGTGTTCAAATTCAATGAAGTATAAAACTCAATTTCAGTCAAAAAAAATTGAATGAGAATGCAGTATGAAATTTCAAAATGAATTATTATAATTCAATCAAATATATATACAATTAATTTGTAGCTTGAGGAACAATTCAAACTCCATGTACAATTAACATTAAAATTTTTCTTTCTGAAAACTTGAAGATTAAAATGAGGAAGCTGAAAGTACCATATTTGTGCTACATATTGAACAATTATTAGTGTGTTATATAAAATGTATGTATAAATGAATAAACACGTAAAAGTAATTTCCAATAACAGTACATGTATCACACATGTAACACATGTATATACATATTACATAAAAGTATATTTCATCTAAAAATTTCTGTAAAAAAATAAAAAGAACCAAGAAATAATATTATCTATCCCGAAATGTAAATTGAAAGTGCAGTGAAAAATTGCAAAAATAAAGATGTGAAAATAATTTATGAAATACGATAAAATTGTGAATAATAAATGTGGGGATACGTTTAGTGAAAGATAATCGAAAGAAAGAGTATCGTACCTCTGGAACAGTCAGAAAGTGGAAATTAACCAAGGATGAGCTGATGCAGCTCGATATTTGGTCGTCTCGTTTATTAGCGCCGTGGTTTCGTGGATCTTACTCATTAGCGTTTACGGTGCTTTGGATTCTTTGCGGTGAATATTTGGAGAGAGAGAACGTGCCAACGAACATTTTACTTACCTGTGATTTTCAGTCGTTTTCGTTTATTTGGAAGCGCACGAAACATATTTAGACACTTTTTCTCTTTCAATCTTGAAATAACATTCGTTCAAATTTATTTGTACTTTTTCACTTTTATTCTTCGTACTAAACCTACTTTCCTGTGCACGCTTACTTTGAAATTAAAAATGAAAAATAAATAGAACAGTATGTTCACGTTGTGAACGTTTACACGTTTATTTTTTATTTTAAAGAAAATGAACACCAGTTTCAAGAAAACCTTGGTATACCTTGTGACTTAAAATAAGAAAATTGTTGAACAGCCATATTGATCATTTAGGTTAGGTTTGATGTTAAAATGGGTTTCGTCGAACTAGGTTTATAGAACATTTCCTCTTTTATTCTTCTAAACCTACTCGCGTATCCACGCTTACTTTAAAGTTAAAAACGAAGAAAAATAAATAAACGAACAGAAAATATATGAACACAACCATGAACACGCTCATTCTTTATCTAAAAGAAAATAGAATTTAAAAAAAATTCATTGAATTTAAAAAAAAATCACTTTAACATTGACTCAAAATAAGAAAACACTCAAACAACCATATTGATCTTTTAGGTTATGTTTAACATCAAAACAAGTTTCATCGAAATAGATTTGAAAAAAATATTCTTACAATAATATCCTTTATTAAACAGTTCTTGTTAATCGGTTCCGACATTTCTGAATTTAATACGTTGTACACACATTATGTAAATTAATTACTCTAATACGAAAATAATGTAGAGATAAGTGACAACACAAATTTATAATTAAAACTGGTATAACTGGTTTGTATCTTCGAAGCAGTTACCTGTGTCAGTCCTTCGGCTATAAACAATCAGGTATCAATTATTCTCAACCATTATCATTAATTTATGGGATCCGGTCGTTCATAGTTTTGTTAATTTTGTTGAAGTTAGAATTTCAACAGTAAAGTGGATCGATTCTCTGATCGTGGAGTATGAAATACGGGGTTAAATAATTAATTACGTCGATCAATAGTAATTATTATTTCATAACTCTTTAGTTGAGCTTGTAGGAAAATTTTAAACTGAATAGTGTTACAGTTGTTCTGAATTGTAGCTGGAGTTAATTGTTTTACATCAAAATGTAGATTCTTAAAGAAAATCCCCAAATCTTCCAAGTTCCAAATCTCTCAAGTTCCAAATCTCCCAAGTTCCAAATCTCCCAAGTTCCAAATCTCCCAAATTCCAAATTTCCCAAGTTCCAATTCTCCCAAGTTCCAAATCTCCCAAGTTCCAAATCTCCCAAGTTCCAAATCTCCCAAGGTCCAAATCTCCCAAGTTCCAAATCTCCCAAATTCCAAATTTCCCAAATTCCAATTCTCCCAAGTTCCAAATCTCCCAAGTTCCAAATCTCCCAAATTCCAAATTTCCCAAGTTCCAAATCTCCCAAATTCCAATTCTCCCAAGTTCCAAATCTCCCAAGTTCCAAATCTCCCAAATTCCAAATTTCCCAAGTTCCACATCTCCCAAGTTCCAAATTTCCCAAATCCCAAATCTCCCAAGTTCCAAGTCTCCCAAGTTCCAAATCTCCCAAGTTCCAAATTTCCCAAATCCCAAATCTCCCAAGTTCCACATCTCCCAAGGTCCAAATCTCCTAAATCCCAAATCTCCCAAATCCCAAATCTCCCAAATCCCAAATCTCCCAAATCCCAAATCTCCCAAATCCCAAATCTCCCAAATCCCAAATCTCCCAAATCCCAAATCTCCCAAATCCCAAATCTCCCAAATCCCAAATCTCCCAAATCCCAAATCTCCCAAATCCCAAATCTCCCAAATCCCAAATCTCCCAAATCCCAAATCTCCCAAATCCCAAATCTCCCAAATCCCAAATCTCCCAAATCCCAAATCTCCCAAATCCCAAATCTCCCAAATCCCAAATCTCGCAAGATCCAAATCTCCCAATTCCCACATCCCGAAATCCCCAAATCCCCAAATCCCCAAATTCCCAATTCCTCAAGCGCTGAAATTCACAACCCCCAAATTCCCCATCAACCCTAAATTTCCAAAATTCGAAACCTCCCACCCTCCCAAACTGTCCCCCAAAAATCCAATTTCCGAACGAATAAATCCTCCCTTCCGTGAACAACAAATTTCCGAAGTGAAAGAAAGGAAGAGCGACAAAAAAGCACGACAGGCGAGAACGATTAATTAAATCCGTAGGCAGCCTGTAGCAAGCCGCGTGTCATTCGACGCACAGCAGCATCGTAAATCGAAGATCCACCCGCTGGTCGACCAATCACGATGCTGCGAACGAAATCACCGGCACACGTTGGCGAACCTGCACATCGTCCTGTTCCTCTGATCCTTTCACGAGCCTTCTATTGTCCTTGACGCTCTCCACTCCCACGCGTTTCTCGTCCCGAAAACCGGCGTGTCCTGTGCCTCCCTCTTTCTCGCCCCTCCACGTGCGCTCTCTTGATCCTTGTTCCCCGTCGAGGAAAGATCCTTGCGAAAGGACGAAAATCCAGATATGGTCTCCTGGTAAATATTGGCTCGCGCTCGTGACGCTCGCACGCTCCAGGAGACGATCTCTACGCTCGGACGAGAGTCCTTTCGAAGGATACGAGTATCAGGAGAGAATTTAGGGAGACTACAGGAGGTCCAGCCTTTCTAACGCTTTTAGAGCGGGGCTCTGAATTGGTCCTTGACCGGACTTTTATGGCGAGGGTCGGTATTCATATTTGCAATTGATCTGCCGGGCAGATTTCAACTACTTCGAGTAATTTTTTAGTTATTTTAATTTGAGGTAAGGTATTTATATGAAGTCAAGGATTATACATTTTGGGGAATATAATTAAGGATCCTTTGTGCAGGAGTTGAATTTTAGTAATTCAGAATTTTTTATTGGAGTTTAATTACTCCTTAACATACCTTGAGGTTTTCATGCAAAATTATTGCGTTGAAGGATTATTTTTAATATTTGTAGTCAATGGAAATATTGAATTAAGGGTAGGTCCTTTGTACAGGAGTTAAATTTTAGTAATTCAGAATTTTTTATTGGAGTTCAATTACTCCTTAACATACCTTGAGGTTTTCATGCAAAATTATGGATGCATTGAAGGATTATTTTTAATATTTGTAATCAATGAAAATATTGAATTAAGAGTAGGTGCTTTATACTCCAAAAATTCACTTTCAAGATCTTCGACAATTCCCACTTCCTCTTCGTTTCCTGTGTCGTGTGAAGATCGACAGACCTTTCGTCCACCTGTTTTTAAACCTTCCGGATTAAATTGTCAATCAAGATATTCGTGAATTTTTGTGACATACATAAGTTTCGATGAGTAGATACGGAAATACTTGTTTCCTACCTTATTAAATACAAAACGCTTATAATTTTAATATTCCACGCAGCTGACAATTTCTTTAAAAAAAAACAATTTCCTTTTTAGAATAAATAATATTTATTTTTTTGAAGGTTTATATTATAAATTTCTGATGCTTACATTTTTATGAAGATATTTTAACATAAGATAAAATATTTAATGTAAATATGTGTGTATATACGTTTGTACATACAATTGGAGATCTCTTACGATTAACCAAGAAAAGAATAATAAATTCCATAAGAAATAATTGCAAATGGAAGAGTATACGATAACAAGATAAATGTTATAATTGTTATAAAAGATTGTTAACATTGGAGTGATACATTAACAGCCAGCAAACACAGTGTTTCCGTGGTGTAGTGGTTATCACATCCGCCTAACACGCGGAAGGTCCCCGGTTCGATCCCGGGCGGAAACATTTGTTTTTTCCTTTTGATTTTTATACTCGTACACATCGAACAATATTAAAATATCAATTCAATACTTAAATAAATCAAATCTATTCCGTAATTATTTTTACAAAACTCAAAAACATTATATTATTATGTAACCTGTGCCTCAAAATAAAATTTTGCAACTGCATTAAAAATCTTCCTTTAAATTTTGTCCTTGTAACATAATACACCTGAACTAGTTATATATGTAATCATTAAAAATGAATGAAAATATTTTTGTAGTAAGTTATTCTTTTATCAAATGCGTTTTGTCGCATAAAATGTTGGTTTATTTATTTTCGAGGGGATATTTTTATGAAGTTTTATGGTATTTGAAACTGTAATAGAGAATTAAGGAGAAGTTTTACCACACCGTTTTCGTGGTGTAGTGGTTATCACATCCGCCTAACACGCGGAAGGTCCCCGGTTCGATCCCGGGCGAAAACATTTGTTTTTGACATCTATTTTTTTTTTATTTAAAATTACTACAATTTGTGGAGAATTGTTGGGAAATTTGTTTAAACACAAAAGCGACAATTTTAGAAGATATTTAAAATAATTAGTAAACTCGCTGTGTGATATCAACTGGGCTTATTTTTCGATAAAATGTAGTATATTATATTGCATAATAATGTACTGTATAGTATAGCATAATAGTAAAGCATAATCGGAGAAAGTTACTCTACAAAATTTCTGTAATTTCAAGTATATTAAATTTGCTTACTCGGCAACATTATCAGTTATCGCATATCAAGTATGATAATGTATCGTTTTACAAAAATACGTTCCTAATTTTATTTCCATAAAATAAAGGTATAACTGCTCTTACAGACGAAATTTTGTCTAATAATCACAACTATAATGAATTCCCAAATATATCTTAATAGCAAGTGAAACGTATTCGCAACGTAATACCAAAACCTCAAACACGAGTTCCAAAACGAAAAGCAGTCCAACAATCGCCATATTAAAATAAAAAATTAAACTGTACACACAAATAAATAGTACATAAACTATCTTATATCTTCCTATCTTAACTTCCTAATTTCCGCAATTCAAAAAAAAAAATATTGTTTCATAAATCTCTCCTCCATCGTAAATCTTCCAATTCCACCAGAAAGTTCAGATGTAAATTTTCGTTCAGCACCCTGTAGAGTCCCGTTTACGAAGCATCGTTCCGAGGACGAGCGTGTGCAAGCCGCGACGAACAACAGGGGGTGGTTTTCGAGGGTGCAACGGAAAGATATCGGAAGGAAAATCGGGCCGCGAGCCAACCAACGAATCAGCCATTGCTGAGAGCTGGCGTATCGAGGTCACGACACGTTATTTCGAGGCCTCTTTCGCCTCGGTGCTGACGATAAAAGACCGTCCAATGATTAACTGCGACCGGACGAAAAAATGTCGAAAAATTGAGTAAGAGAAAAAAAGCAACCATCACGGTCCTCGGGTAAAAGGGGTAACTCGTTAGCTCACTGCGGACGTTCGTGCGACATGCACTTCCTGCATATCCTGCCAACGTGTGCTTCTCTTCAAAGCTTAGTCAAAATAACCTGCGTAATTTTCTTCTTATTTTATTGTATTTTTTTTGTGAATTATTATATGAACATAAAAACATGTATAAACATAATTTGGTACATGTATGAATTACGTATATGTATGTTACACATGTATATTATATGAAGATGTTCGTAAACATAATTTATTACATGAATAAGTTACATATATGTTACACATATGCATCATATGAAGATGTTAATAAACATAGTTTATTACATGAATAAGTTACATATATGTTACACATATGCATCATATGAAGAAGTTCACGAACATAATTTGCTATGTTAATAAGTTACATATAGATTACATGAATAAGTTACATGTATGTCACATATGTACATATATCATTGCATGAATATGTTGAGGAACATATACCGTTACATGGATACATTAATAAACATGATTCATTATATGAACAAATTCTTAAACATAATTTCTTATGTTCATAAGTTACGTATGGGTTACATGTATGTCACATATGTACATATGTCATTGCATGAATATGTTGAGGAATATATATCGTTACATGGATACATTAATAAACATGATTCATTATATGAACAAATTCTTAAACATAATTTGTTATGATCATAAGTTACATGAATAAGTTACATGTATGTCACATATGTACATATGTCATTGCATGAATATGTTGAGGAACATATATCGTTACATGGACACATTAATAGAGATAATTCCTTATATGAACAAGTTTATAAATGTAATTCACTATATGAATAAATTGATAAATGTCACACATGACATGAATATATTACCAAACATATATCATTACACGGATACATTAATAGATATAATTCACTGCATGAATAAATAAATGTAATTCATTAGACAAATAAATAAAACATACTTCATGCAAAGATGACTTCTCCAAACCACCAAGCAAAAGAAATAAATTTCATAATAAAACCGCACCCATAAAGTCGACCAATTATCAAAATATTTAGTAATAAAAATTTCGTAATGCTTGTACATAAATCGATACGATCGAATAAACTCAGAGAAGGGTACGTAAACGTTGAAAATTGACGAACATCGAAGATCGTAAAACGAGAAGGATAAAGATTATATGGGCGTGAGAGGCATAAAAATGAGACGCGATAAAAAAACTTGTTCATCGCGGTTTCATATAATTTCGAGGGAATTAAAAGGAGGATACCGAGGCGAGTGTACCGGTCGCTTATCGATTATTCCCGTTAGCGACGATAATCGGGGATTATTCACGGTACTCTTATGCGCCGGTGAAACATTCGCTCCCTTATCGAAGAGTTACGCTTTTGCTGGCCGTCGCGCGATTACGCCTCCGATCGTCTCGAGCCACCCCGTAAATATCGAGACACGATCTTAATAAACCAGCCGGAACGTTCCTGCTTTTATCAATCGAACGAGGCGATTTGTGGAAGCCGATACCACGGAACAACCGCTCGTTTTTCCAGCTGCGAACGATAAAACGCGAATTTACGGAGACACGTCGAGAGGTTCGTGTTTCTTAGGCACACCTTGACGTATCGGATCATCGTTTATCCGCTTTATAACGCGATTTATGGCCGTTTCGGGATTGCTGATTAACAGAGGGATCTTTAATTATTTCGGGGTTTTTGGAGATGCGGAGAGAATGGAATGTTTGTTGAAGAGGAATCTTGGAGGACAATGAGCGGAGAGGACATTGTGGGAAGAAAATTTTATTGTGACTGTTATGGGGGGGTTTGGAAAGAAGTGAAATTTGGAAGCTTGAGAATTCGGGGCGCTGGGAAATTTGGAAGCTTGAGAATTCGGGGCGCTGGGAAATTTGGAAGCTTGAGAATTCGGGGCGCTGGGAAATTTGGAAGCTTGAGAATTCGGGGTGCTGAGAAATTGGAAAGCTTGAGAATTCGGGGCGCTGAGAAATTGGGAAGGCTGAGAATTCAGGGCGCTGAGGAATTGGAAAGCTTGAGAATTCGGGGCGCTGTGAAATTTGGAAGCTTGAGAATTCGGGGCGCTGAGAAATTGGGAAGGTTGAGAATTCAGGGCGCTGAGGAATTGGGAAGATTGAGAATTCAGGGCGCTGAGGAATTGGAAAGCTTGAGAATTCGGGGCGCTGAGAAATTCGAAAGCTTGAGAATTCGGGGCGCTGAGAAATTCGAAAGCTTGAGAATTCGGGGCGCTGAGAAATTGGAAAGCTTGAGAATTCGGGGTGCTGGGAAATTTGGAAGCTTGAGACTTCGGGGCGCTGAGAAATTGGAAAGCTTGAGAATTCGGGGCGCTAAGAAATTTGGAAGCTTGAGAATTCGGGGCGCTGAGAAATTCGAACGCTTGAGAATTCGGGGCGCTGGGAAATTCGAAAGCTTGAGAATTCGGGGCGCTGGAAAATTCGAATGCTTGAGAATTCGGGGCGCTGAGAAATTCGAACGCTTGAGAATTCGGGGCGCTGAGAAATTTGGAAGCTTGAGAATTCGGGACGCTGAGAAATTGGGAAGGTTGAGAATTCAGGGCGTTGAGAAATTCGAAAGCTTGAAAATTCGGGGCGCTGAGAAATTTGGAAGCTTGAGAGTTCGGGGCGGTGGGAAATTCGAGACCTAAGGATTTGGAGCGCTGAGGAATTCAGGACCTAAGGATTTGGGGAACTGAGACATTAGGCGTCAAATTAGTGTCTTTTGGCGCCGCCGAGGTCCAGACACCATATTGTGCTCCCTCGAACTTCTTTCGAACTTATTTCTTTAATCGAGACATGTTTCGAAACGACGTTAAATCTTTCTGTTAGAAAGTGTATTCGTTGAGAAATGTATTGATTAAGATACGTAATGAGAAGGTAAGAATCTAAATGGACGATTTGAGTTGCGGTCGAGTTCCAGGGTCGCCATGTTGACGGAATGCGGCCGAGATTCCTGCATAAATTTCCGGCCACCCCTCGGAAACGATCGATAATCAATCATTCCGATGCAACCGCTCGATATCGATGTCTTCGCGACGCTACGTGTCGTATTATGTTACAGCTATTAATCTTTCTTGATACTCTTGCAATGATGTTTATCTTTGGTTAACATGTTCGGTGTGCATTGATGAATGTGGACAGTTTCTGGGTTAATTGAGCGAAGCAACTTCATTTTGCATCTTTGAGAATTTAGTAACTATCATATATTCTATTTATTAAATTGCAAGATTAAGGTATTAATTTAGATATAATTTTTCAAGCTATCAAGGTACTCAATTTTTAAATTTCTAAATCTCTCAAATTCCAAATTCTCAAATCCACTTTCCACGCCCTAACTTCGAAAATATTTAAGCTCTCAAATTTCCAAATTCTCAGCTTCCCAAATTCGAATTTCTCAGCGCCCTGAATTCGCAAGCTTTCAAATTTCTCAGCGCCCCGAATTCTCAAGCTTCTAAATTTCTCACCGCCCCGAATTCTCAAGCTTCCAAATTTCTCAGCGCCCCGAATTCTCAAGCTTTCGAATTTCTCAGCGCCCCGAATTCTCAAGCTTTCGAATTTCTCAGCGCCCCGAATTCTCAAGCTCCCTAATTTCCCAGCGCCCCGAATTCTCAAGCTTCCAAATTTCCCAGTGCCCCGAAGTCTCAAGCTCCCAAATTTCCCAGCGCCCCGAATTCTCAAGCTCCCAAATTTCCCAGCGCCCCGAATTCTCAAGCTTCTAAATTTCCCAGCGCCCCGAATTCTCAAGCTTCCAAATTTCTCAGCGCCCCGAATTCTCAAGCTCCCAAATTTCCCAGCGCCCCGAATTCTCAAGCTTCCAAATTTCTCAGCGCCCCGAATTCTCAAGCTTCCAAATTTCTCAGCGTCCCAAATTTCAAGCTTTCAAATTTCTCAGCTCCCCAAAGCCTCAGGTCCTAAATTCCTCAGTCCCCGAAATTCTCAGGTCCCGAATTCCTTAGCTCCCTGAATCCTCAGTTCACAAATTTCCCATCTCCCCAAATCCTCAGATCCCAAATTTCTCGCCTCCCCAAATCCTCAGATCCCGAATTCCCCAGCTCCCCAAATCCTCAAATCCTAACCCTCTCATCACATATCCCAACCCATACATTTCTCATTAAACACACTTTCTAACAGAAAGATTTAACATCTAACCACGTCCCTATCCAAGAAATAAGTTCGAAAGAAACCGAAAGAAATTCGAGCACAATATGGTGACCGGCCCTCGGCGGCGCCAACAGGCATTGATTTCACGCGTGGGCCAGCATGTCGGCATATCGATCGTTCACCGCAATGTTTCTCGCCTTTTTCGACGCTTTTCGATCCCTCTACCGTGTGCGCAAACTTTGATTTCTCTCGCGTGTTTCGACGCGGAGGTGGAACCGTGTGGCATACAAAGCAGCACGCGGAAAGTTGTTGACTCCGATAGAATTCCAGAAACGTAGAATGCCGTGTTGCTCTTTCACGAACAATCTCTTAGACAGCTTGAAATATGCAGGGGACGTTGCTGATTATAAGCCATCTAATTCTACGTAAACTTAGAAACGTACGGTCTTCTATGAAGCTCTTCTTTGTTTTTGGGTAGACATCTTGAAATATGCAGAGGACGTTGCTGATTGTGGACGTACCCTTTTAACTTCGTGTTTGATGAAGAAGCTTAGAAACATTTTATGTTGTCTTTTTCTATGGAGAATTTGTTCTTTGTTTTTGGGTAGACATTTTGAAATATGCAGCAGACGTTGCTGATTGTGCAGGTGCTATTTTAACTTCACATTCGAAGAAGAAGTTTAAAAACATTTTATGTTGTCTTTTTATATGGAGAATTTGTTCTTTGTTTTTGAGTAGACATCTTGAAATATGCAGAGGACGTTGCTGATTGTGGACGTACCCTTTTAACTTCGTGTTTGATGAAGAAGCTTAGAAACATTTTATATTGTCTTTTTATATGGAGAATTTGTTCTTTGTTTTTGGGTAGACATTTTGAAATATGCAACAGACGTTGCTGATTGTGAACGTACCCTTTTAACTTCGTGTTTGATGAAGAAGCTTAGAAACATTTTATGTTGTCTTTTTGTATGAAGAATTTGTTCTTTGTTTTTGGGTAGACATTTTGAAACATGCAGAGTACGTTGCTGATTATAAGACTGCCATTTTGATTACAACACTGGTGGAGGAGTTCTTAAAATGTGCAATATAACGTTACTGATTGATGAACCATCTATTTTTATGGTCTGAGCAGACATTTTGAAATATTAAGAAGAAGTGGCTGACTACAGAAGTGCTATTTTACTTGAAGTTTTAGGTGGAACTTAAAAAATGTACAACATATAATTCTTTATTGAAGAAGAATTTCTTCTTGAGTCTTGGGCAGACATTTTTAAGCATGAATAAAGTGTTGCTATTTAAACAAATGTCATTCTACTTAGACTTCTAAGAGGAACACAAAAATGTATGTAACATATCATTGTTAACTATAATAGAATTTCTTCATGTAATTCTGGCAGACATTTTGAAACATGAATAAGAAGTTGCTGTCTACCCAAATGCTATTTTACTTGAAGTTTTAGGAGACTCTCAAAAAAAATGTACACAAAGCAAAATGAAACATCAAAAGAAGCGGAAGATGTCGCATGAGTATACGGGAAGTTAAAAAAAAGTAGGAATCTCAAATCGGCGATATATTTGACGGCCAACGAAGCATCGACTTTCGAGCAGAGCCGAAGGAACCGGTTTTTTTCATGCGTGGCGCGTTACGCGAGTCCAGGACGAACGTGTTGAAAATTCTCGAAGCAATGGCGCGACAAGTCGCGTGACCAGCTCGGATACGCTCGCAAGGACGCGCGCGTAATCGCGATTACGTCAACCTTTGGCGAAAAGAGTAACGTGGGGGTCGATAATGAGCTGCGATCCCGATATTTACTTGTACTTCGAATACCTACATTTTTATGATATTTATGACTGTTTTAGACTTTTAGACCTTGGGATTTTTAAGGTATTGGCACTGGGATTTGGGGAATTTTGGGATTTTGGTATTTTTAGGATTTTGGTATTTTTGGGATTTTGGGACTTTTGGGATTTTTAAGGTATTGACACTGGAATTTGGGGAATTTTGGGATTTTTAAGATATTGGCACTTTGGGACGTTGGAGATTTGGGGGATTTTGGGGATTATGGGAGCTGGGAATTTTCAGATTAGGGGACTCTAGGAATTTTAAGGAGTTGGGAATTCTGGGATGTGGGAGTATTGGGATTTGAGAGTACTGGGATTTGGGAGTATTGGGATTTGGGAGTATTGGGATTTGGGAGTATTGGGATTTGGGAGTATTGGGATTTGGGAGTATTGGGATTTGGGAGTAATGGGATTTGAGAGTGTTGGGATTTGGGAGTGTTGGACCTTGGGAGTATTGGACCTTGCAAGTATTGGGATTTAGGAGTGTTAGGATTTGAGAGTATTGGACCTTACAAGTATTGGGATTTGGGAGTGTTGGGATTTGGGAGTGTTGGGATTTGGGAGTGTTGGGATTTGGGAGTGTTGGGATTTAGGAGTGTTGGATCTTAGGAGTATTGGGATTTGGGAGTGTTGGACCTTGGGAGTGTTGGACCTTGGGAGTATTGGACCTTGGAAGTATTGGACTTTGGGAGTATTGGACCTTGGGGGTATTGGGATTTGAGAGTGTTGGGATTTGGGAGTGTTGGGATTTAGGAGTGTTGGATCTTAGGAGTGTTGGATCTTAGGAGTGTTGTGATTTGGGAGTGTTGGACCTTGGGAGTATTGGAACTTGGGAGTATTGGACCTTGGGAGTGTTGGACCTTGAGAGTATTGGACCTTGGGAGATTTGGAATTTGGGAGTATTGAATCTTGAGAGATTTGGAATTCGAAAGATTTAGCCTTTTCGGGATTTTGGGATCTCAGAATATTGAACTGTACAGTGACAGTTCATACTTATTGTGCATTAGAAGACTAATAAATCAGATTGCAGTTATTTAGGGGCAGCTGAATAAATTCCGCGACGATGCAGCCGGTCGCACGCCCACTCGAATCGAGTGGCTGATTATCTTTTAGTAGTCGATAACAGTATCGGCATGAGAACATAGATCTACCGGGTGTCCCACATTTTTATATCTCTTCTGTTCACTTCATAACTCCACCGAAATAATGGCTGCCATATTCTTGTTCTGTTATGAAATCTTACTGACGATATTTATTTTCAACCCTGCCAAATGGATAGCTTGGCTAGTCTAATATTATCTTTACAAGCTAACAAATTATCAGTCAAAATATATAGATGAAGGAATTTCAAGTTTAATTAATATAAATTAACAACTTTAGTTAATTTAGTTAGTTCAGTTTACTTAGTTAGGTTACCAAGTTCAGTTAAGTTAGATTTCAAGTAGTTCAACAGATTTCAAATTTCAACAAGTTTCATTGAGTCGTTCTTTTAAAAAAAATTTACACAATCATTATACAATATATTCTATTCTAGATAATGAAAAAAACATATAAAAATATATATTCAAGTTTCCATATAAAGATAAGGGTCGCAAACATTATCTTTCCTTTATAAAATCAAATAATGCTATTCGTTTTTATTCTGTCGAGACTCAATCATCGACCACATTCATCTTTATTCATTCTTATAAATAAATGTAATAGATCCACCGCACAAGGTATACTAAGACAAAGGGTTGAACCACGTGTATAGAAAATATAACGTAGAATTGCGACACAGTCGCATTCCACGAAATGTGATGCCATCGATGCATTAATATCGAGGACAGATGCGATACTGCGGTTCGTTTTAAACATCTACTAAAACATGCGAAGTTAACGCTTCGGTCACGAAGCAGAGCTACTTATCTTGGCATTGTCTGTTTTCCAAGACAAAAGACAAGCACAGTCTTAAGCTAGACTCACAAAAGCGCAACGATGCTTTGTGCTTGAACAATGAAAAGCTTCTTGATAAAAACAGCTGAAAAAGCTGCTTCTTCCGAAGCGAAATCAACACTGGCTCCTGATTGGCTTGATTACTAGCTTTCGGGGGTTCTTAAATTCCTAGATTCACTAATTTCTATGTATTCAAATTCTGGGGTTTCCTAATTCCTAGATTTCTGAATTCGGGGGTTTTAAAATTCGGGGGTTCTCAAATTGGGGGGTTTCCAAGTTTCTACATTCCCAAATTCGGGAGGTTCCAAGTTCGGGGGGTTCCAAATTGAGGGTTTCCAAATTTGGGAGTTCTCAAGTTGGGGGGTTTCCAAATTTCTACATTCCCAAATTAGGAAGATTCCAAGTTCGGGGGGTTCCAAATTCGGGGGGTTCCAAATTGGGGGTTTCCAAATTCGGGGGTTCTCAAGTTGAGGGGTTTCCAAATTTCTACATTCCCAAATTCGGGAGGTTCCAAGTTCGGGGGGTTCCAAATTCGGGGGATTCCAAATTGGGGGTTTCCAAATTCGGGGGGTTCCAAAGTGGGGAGGTTCCAAATTCGGGGGTTCCAAATTCGAGGGTTTCCAAATTCGGGGGGTTCCCAAATTTCTACATCCCCAAATTCGGGGTTCCCCAAATTTCTACGTCACCAAATTCAGGGGGTCCCAAATTCCTACGTCCCCAAATTAGGGAGGTTCCCGAATCTCTACGTCCCCAAATCCCTACGTTTCCAAATTCGGAGTTTCCCAAATTCCTACGTCCCCAAATTCGGGGGTTCCCAAATTCCTACGCCCCCAACTTCCTACGTCCCCAAATTAAAGGGGTTCCCAAATTCCCACGTCCTTAAATTCCTACGTCCCCAAATCTCTAGATCTCCGAATTCCTACATCCCCAAATTTCTACACCTCCCAAACTTCCACGTCCCCAAATTTCTACATCCCCCCACTTTCTACGTCCCAAAATTCCTAACCCCCAAATTTCTAAATAAAAAATTTCGCACATATTTGAGAAAGTATCTCCCCAAAAGAGCAAGACCCTACATTGACCATACTTGGTACAGTACTCCGTTAAACTGCACCAAAGAGTTTAATGCACCCATTTTAAATATGCCTTTGTCCACACCTATAATTTTTATCTTGTTCAGAATATTTTTACCGAATTTCGTTTTACATAACACGATGAATCGACTTTCCAGTGGCACTCGAATGCTGGTATTACAACCCGAAGGGACGGGTTTCGTCGTTTCGAGCGTGTTTATTTGTCGACGACGAGGGTTCGCGCGATTTATGACGCCACTCGTAAAGACACCCTCGTTTTGACGCCGGTAATGGCCTGTTTGCCAATGTTTTCTCCGAGAAAATTAGTCCTCTGGATGTTGTAAAACACTTTTTTAATTTCTTTCCGACTTTTCTAATGGTTATGATTCGTTTGGTTATTGAGTCTGATTTAAAAGTATCTTCAGGTTGTTAGGAGAAAATTATGCAGTTTATTTTATTTCTATAGGAACAATTTATAATACGATTGATAATGTAAAATAATTGATAACATAAAATTAAGTGAACCTCATAAAGTTGCATGTATAATACTTTTTTTAATATGTAGACGATTTTAAGGTTGCAGATAAAAATTCTTTAAATGAGGGTACAGAATGTGATTCATAATTCAAGCATAAAGTGCTTCATAAATTAGGTATAGATTTGAAACTGTTGTATTTATACCTATAATCTATTACATGTGTAATATTGTATTACACATTCAATACATACACTAATTCATCAATTGATATTATTTTACATGACACATATTATGTTGTTGGACATTTTCATTATGTATTATATATAAAAGTCAAGTATAATCTATTTGTTTTTAACTTCAAATTAAAATGTTCGCATATATGTTTCAAAATTAAAACACGTTGACTGCCACGTCATCCATATATGGGTGACACTTAAGTTGCGAAACTGATCTAACATGAGCCTCATTAAGGATTTGTTCACTTTCCTCATAAAAAATTCTTGCATTAACCCCTTACATTATTTTGACCAGTTTGACTCGTGACGCATTCATACTTCGGCTATGAACAATTTTACTCGAATTTTGAATACATTTCAATTTGGAGTTCAAGTCCAACTATAATATGCATAGTCAACTGCATGATACCAAATTCACATAACATTTCAAGTTTCTGTGCCTGTTTTCATGTTACGGCTGAAATTAGTCGGTTCTGACTGACGCACTTGACAAAAATGTCATAGTGCAAGGGGTTAATTACATGGATCTACGGAAAAGAAATGTAATAAGATATCGTGAAAATATTTGGTAAAATTTATTCAAAATTAAAACACTACTTGATGCAATTTTTAATTGTTTCAATGTGTTAAGAGGTTTAATTTTGAAACATATATTAAACTCGAACCTTCAAATTTAAATTAAAATTGAACCTTCAAGCTAAAATTTCTTAATGGACGCATAAGAAATTATCAAAATGTGTCTGAAAATTGAAAAACCTCGAAAAACTTGAAAGATCCAGTTCCCTCGTGAGAAACGGTGAACCCGTTGTTTTTAAACCCGTCTCATGACACGCATAACCCTGCGTGAGTGACATGTGTCACAAGGTGTGTCGAACCCTTATTTAGAGACGCATCAAAAGTTAGCCCACTTCCAGTCGCACGTACACACACGGACACCGATGAACACTTGGACCCCTCTTCCTCATTGTGCTCTTCTAATACGGACATTTTCTTTTTTCTGCTTCTTTTGCTCGTTCCTTTTCTTTCTCTCCTCTGACGGTACGGAAACGGGAACGCGGAGGATTTCGAGACACAATGCGACCGTAATTGGAAGTCACCGGATGCTGAGAATTGGCTGTTTCCCATGATTCCGGAATTGCCATTCATTTCGCCGTCTTAATTTTCAACTTGCTCGTGAAAATCTGCGTTTCTGAGCTTATTTAAGTCAAATTAAGTAGCTGATTAAACCCGTGCTTTCGCGAATTTCACTCGTGAATCACAGGAATTGAACTTACAGTTCAAATGTGACAAGCTTTACTCAAATTTTGAATACTCTTCGATTTTGAAGTTTAGGTCCAACTATAAGTTGCATTAACAAGGATCTCTGAATATAAAATACTCGGAACATTTTAATTTTCTTTGCTCTAATATTACAGCTCTGAATAGTTAGTCTTGACTGACGCATCTGATAAATAAATGGCGCGGGAACTTTGAAGTTTAGGTCCAACTATAAGTTGCACTAACAAGGATCCCTGAATATAAAATACTCAGAACATTTTAATTTTCTTTGCTCTAATATTACAACTCTTGACTGACGCATCTGATAAATGAATGACACGGGAACTTTGAAATTTAGGTCCAACTATAAGTTGCATTATCAAGGATCTCTGAATATAAAATACTCAGAACATTTTAATTTTCTTTGCTCTAATATTACAACTCTTGACTGACGCATCTGATAAATGAATGACACGGGAACTTTGAAGTTTAGGTCCAACTATAAGTTGCATTAACAAGGATCCCTGAATATAAAATACTCAAAACATTTTAATTTTCTTTGTTCTAATATTACAACTCTTGACTGACGCATCTGATAAATGAATGACACGGGAATTTTGAAATTTAGGTCCAACTATAAATTGCATTATCAAGGATCCCTGAATGTAAAATACTCAGAACATTTTAATTTTCTTTGCTCTAATATTACAGCCCTGAATAGTTAGTCTTGACTGACGCATCTGATAAATAAATGGCACGGGAAGGGGTTAACACTAAAACTACCAAACCAATCCACAAATTTCTTATTATAAGGTACACATTTTGTGAAAGTACATTCCTTAAAATCAGCATTGATCTTCATCAAGATAAATAATAAATAATGTGTGTACTAATTTATATATCGTCGTTTGTTTATTCGTTTTTTAACTTCATTTTTTTATTCCAAATTCAGTACACATTATATGTTAGTAGGTTTGGAGTTAAATTTATTTTTGAGTTAGATTAGTATGATGTGCAGAGATGTGTTCAAGCGTATGAATTTTAATTTGATGCAGAAAAATAACACATTCCTCAAAACGTCCTCAGAACAACAATTTTAAGGTACAAAGTAATGTACTTGATGGTAACTTCCATAATCCCAAGATTAATGTTTGAGATCAATTAAATTCGAAGATAATTAACTGTAACCAGATCGTACATCTACATTCGATAGACTCGAAAGAAAATGAAGTCACTACAAACTTAAATCTCTTAGGTGCGTACTCTTAAGCAGTCTCTCCCCTGTCTATACAGACTCCGTTAGCTGGGTGAACATCGAGAGAGAAGGAGAGAGAGAGAAGGAGAGGTTAGGGGAGAAACAACCCTCTTCGGTACACTGTGGGAATTTGTAATTGCGCGGCAATGTCCTTGCTGTGAGGGGAATCTTTAGACCGGGATCAGGAGCTGATCGTTTATTACAGAAACGAGACGAGTCATCAATTAGATTATCTTTTAGTTCTTTTGAATATTTTATGAAGGTTCGCAGATTTTCAAATCCTGAAACTACAGAAATTTTCAATTTTTAATTTTTAAGTTTACGAACTACAGAAATTTTATGTTCTAAATTTTCAAATCCACAAAATTCCTTAAATCCTTCAAATTCCCCAAATTCCTCAAGTTCCCGAAATTCCTTAAATTCCCCAAATTCTCCAGATCTCTCAAACTTCTCAAATTCCCCAAATTCCTCAAATCTCCCAAATTTGCTTAATTCCCCAAATTCTCTAAATCCCCTAAATTTCTCAAATTGCCAAAATTCTCCAAATCCCTCTAATTCCCAAAATTTCTCAAATTTCCCAAATCCCTCAAATCTCCCAAATTCTCAAAATCCTCCAAATTTCTCAAATTCCCCAAATTCCATAAATCCCCCAAATTTCGCAAGGTCCCCAATTCTCCAAATCCCCCCAATTCCCAAAATTTCTCAAATTCCCCAAATTTCCCAAATCTTCCAAATTCTCCAAATCCTCCAAATTTCTCAAATTCCCCAAATTTCCCAAGGTCCCTAAATTCTCCAAATCCCCCTAATTCTCAAAATTTCTCAAATTCCCTAAATTTCCCAAATCCCTCAATTCTCCAAATTTCCCAAATCCCCTAATTCCCCAAATTCCCCAATTGCCCCTAAATTCAAAAATAAAAAAGTCCGATCTCCCCGAATTCCGTAAATCCTTCACTAAACCTGTCGGAAACATCAGCGACTCGCTATCAGCCCGAAACGAGGACGAGCGCTCTCGTTGATTTAGCGCCATTTCGTCCGAACAATGAGACGGCTACGTCGAAAACGCGGTTATTTAATACAGATATTTTTCATAAGTCGTATTGTGTGCAAATCTCGTACCCTCTCTCTCTCTGTCTCTCTTTCAGAGTGCACGATGCGCGCGCGCACGTATTCACAGCCTGTCCGTAATTCGCAACGCGTGTATCCCCGCGAGGCGCGCCGCGTGTTAATAAATCTCGTGAGCGGTCGCTCGAGAAGAGAGACCTAAAGAAAAACGAACGATAAGAAAAAGGAAGAATCTCCGGGACGAAGAAACGAGCGAACAGAACTCGCCGCACACGAAGGGTGCGCAAAACGACCGGCGTCGTTTGCGTTTGCTCGATCGGTTCATTAATGTCCCGCGTAATTTCAATGGTACCGTCTTTCACGCCATGGACGAGCTCTTACTGTCACCACTCGACACATGAAGTTCTCGTCTCGCTTCTCGATATCAATATTCGTTTGGCGGATTTAATTATTTTTGTCAGGTTCGGTACAAGTTTTTTTTCTTTCAGTTACAAGTCGCTGACTTGTTAGTCGCTCACTTGTTAATCGCTTATTTGTTAGCCGCTCACTTGTTAATCGCTCATTTGTTAGTCGCTCACTTGTTAATCGCTCATTTGTTAGTCGCTCACTTGTTAATCGCTCATTTGTTAATCGCTCATTTGTTAGTCGCTCACTTGTTAGTCGCTCATTTGTTAATCGCTCATTTGTTAGTCGCTCACTTGTTAATCGCTCACTTGTTAATCGCTCATTTGTTAGTCGCTCACTTGTTAGCCGCTCACTTGTTAGCCGCTCACTTATTAGCCGCTCACTTGTTAGCCGCTCACTTGTTAATCGCTCACTTGTTAGCCGCTCACTTGTTAGTCGCTCACTTGTTAGTCAGTCTTACATTTTATTTCTGTATCATTTTTTTGTTGACTTCATTTAAGCTAGCACTTTTGGAGGTGCTTCATTTGCAGAGAATTTTTATAATGTTAAAAGGAGCGAAGAAAGTAGACTTTGTATTTAACAAGGTGTGATTGTGTACATTATAATTGGAATTGAAGTTAAAGTTCTTGAAACTGCAGTAGTTAAGTTGTCAGGAATGGACACTGGAAATAAAGAGTCACTTTCTAGTAGTTTTGATGATCGAACCTCGTGTCATTGTTTCATAATATTTCACGTATAATCGTATAAGTCTTTATGGAAACTGATAAATGGTGACGGACTTAGCATAAGCTCTTAGAAGCCGCCATTTTGAAATTGCCACGGAACGCTACAAATGAAGAGCATCTTTAAAAGCTACCACTTAAGCAGGCACAATAGCACACTTCAAATGAAGATTATTTTTCTAATAATTTTCTTGATCAAGTTTCGTGCCATCGCTACATAATATCGTACAAATAGCGGTGCAAGTCTTTATTGAAATTGATAAGTGGTGATTGAGTAACATTATTTGGTAGAAACTGCCATATTGAAATACTACAAAGCACACTGTAAGTACAAAATATCTTCGTGTTCAAACCTCGCGCCATCACTACACATCTCACTCCATCACTCCACATCCGAATCAGTATAGAAATCCTCACTGAAACAAGAATATAACTACTAAGCAAAATTACTTATTAGAATCCGCCATATTAAAACAGCTACAGAAGACAATACCATTAAAGAACACTTTCCTAGTAATTTGCACAATCAAACCTCGCGCCATCACTATATATCACTCCATCACTCCATATGCAAATATTCTGAATATCCTAAATCCCCATATCCTAAAACAAATAACTACAAACTTCCAAACTATAAAACCAGAAAGTGACAACTAAGATTAAATAATAAAAAGAACCTTCCAAATAATTTTCACGATCATACGCCATTTTAAAGTTTCATTGAAGCCGATGAGCGGTAGCATAACTTGTTAGAAGCTGCGTACTCTTAGCAGTCTGTACCCTATGTATACATAGTAGGAGCTCTCTTTCCTCGGGATGGCAGTTTCTTTTCACCGACAGACAGCATCGCGACGAAAAGAGAAAGAGGGTCTGGGTCGGCGTGGGATCGACGTTAACGCTTTCAGCGAGAGGGAAACGTGTCGGGCGTGTATTTAGCGCGGTGAAACCTCGGGCACCGTTAACGCTCCTCTTTATCCGGCGAACCTGCATCCCGTTACTTCCTTTTCTGATATCTGCTCGCTTTTCTGCCCTCCTCTCCGTACAATCGCCGTACCGACTGTGAACTTCTACGGATCGATCGGTTCGTGCCTACCTTTTTAATTTGTTGCGGCTGGATATTGTTAGATTGAGATGTACAAGGATTGGGAATTTGGAAATATTTTGTTTTAGAGGATTTCGGGATTTAAATGTTTGCTAATTTAGGAGATTGCAAATTCGGGGGTCCCGAATTTCTACGTCCCCAAATTCGGGGGATTCCAAATTCGGGAGATACTAAATTCGGGGGATTGCAAATTCGGGGGATCCCAAATTCCTACGTTCCCAAATTCGGGATATCCCAAATTCGGGGGATCCCAAATTCCTACGTTCCCAAATTCGGGAGATTCCAAATTCAGGAGATCCCAAATTCGGGGGATCCCAAATTCCCACGTCCCCAAATTCGGAGGATTGCAAATTCGGGGGATCCCAAATTCCTACGCTCCCAAATTCGGGGGATTCCAAATTCGAAGGATCCCAAATTCCTACGTCCCCAAATTCGGAAGATCCCAAATTCCCAAGTCCCCAAATTCGAGGGATCCCAAATTCCTACGTCCCCAAATTCGGGGATTTCCAAATTCCTATGTCCCCAAATTCCTACGCCCCCAAATTTCTACGCCCCCAAATTCTTACGTCCCCAAATTCTTACATCCCCAAATTCCTACATTCCCCAATTCCTACGTCCCTAAAATCCTATATCCCCCAACTCCTACGTCCCCCAATTCCTACGTCCCCCAAATCCTACGTCTCCAAATCCTTATATCCCCAAATTCACATATCCCTAAATCTCAATCTCCGTTAATCCACAATCCGCCGATACATAACAGTGATAGTTCGCGAACATGTTACGTCGAAGGAGCTGCATTACGTAACTCAACATAACGCAACGTTATGACGAATTGTTGACATCTGGTTAAAAACAAATGTTAAAAACTGGTATAATGTTGGAATTTTATTTACGACGAAAACTGAGAGGGCAAGACGGAATGAAAGAAAGAAAAAAAGATGGACACCTCTTAAGTTAATAATGAAAGGGTACACGTAGCACCGACAAAGGAGCTGCTCGACGTCAATAAAACTCCTTTAGTTCAGCGGCGGAGGCCGCTTTAATTAAGCGCATTCGTTTTAATTCGACTTAAAAGCGGCTGTTTAATTTGATTTTTCTGCGTCACTACAGAATTCCGGCCATCTGAACGGCACCGTATGTTCCTCTTAAATTGCTTGACCTTGATTTATTCGATCAATTTATATGGACCTATTCGTGCTGTCGCTGTAACCGGCCTGCAGGAAGGTTTTGGGGAATTTTTGGGGGATTTGGAGGTTTGGAATTTGGGAGATTTAGGATTTGGGAGATTTGGGAGGTTTGGGAGATTTGGGAGGTTTGGGATTTGGGAGATTTGGGATTTGGGAGATTTGGGATTTGGGAGATTTGGGATTTGGGAGATTTGGGATTTGGGAGATTTGGGATTTGGGAGATTTGGGATTTGGGAGATTTGGGATTTGGGAGATTTGGGATTTGGGAGATTTGGGATTTGGGAGATTTGGGATTTGGGAGATTTGGGATTTGGGAGATTTGGGATTTGGGAGATTTGGGATTTGGGAGATTTGGGATTTGGGAGATTTGGGATTTGGGAGATTTGGGATTTGGGAGATTTGGGATTTGGGAGATTTGGGATTTGGGATATGTGGGATTTGGGATATGTGGGATTTGGGATATATGGGATTTGGGAGATTTGGGATTTGGGATATGTGGGATTTGGGATATGTGGGATTTGGGATATGTGCGATTTGGGATATGTGGGATTTGGGATATGTGCGATTTGGGATATGTGGGATTTGGGATATGTGGGATTTGGGATATGTGGGATTTGGGATATGTGGGATTTGGGATATGTGGGACTTGGGAATGTGGGATTTGGGATATGTGGGATTTGGGATATGTGGGATTTGGAAATATGGCAATTTGGGAGATTTGAAAATCTAAATTTGAAAATCTCAAAACTTTGATATTTCAAAAAACAGAAATGTCAATATCATTAACAATCACTTACAAATGAAAAATTAAAATGTACAGAAGTTCCATATCCCACGGTAAACCCATAAAATAACCCCAAGGTAAAATCAATCCCAAGGCAACATTTTATATAAAAGGTTTAAATAAATAAACTCAGTATTATCCTCCATAAAACATTTATTTCACCAACTACAAACTTCACCACTATAAATTTCACAAGAACAATTGTTAATAAAAGATCCATAAACAAGCGACATAAGAGCGAAGTGTCGAGGGGCAGGTGTCAATTTTACAAGCAAAGTAACCGTAATTTCGCGAAACGTGCGTAACGCCAGGCAAACGGACGCTCGTAAATCCAGAATTAACGCGGGAAAGTGGACCACGGTTGAAAAAAGTAGAGTAGAGCGAAGTAGAACGTTGTAGGATAAAAAAAAATTCGCTTCTCGGAGGAAGCAAATGCAAAGCGTCCGTTTCGCTGGCTCGTTCAAGCAGGACGTTGTAACTCGGGAACAAAAAGACCCACAAGCGAAATGAGCGTAGAAATAATTGCTGGATACTTGGCGATGTTTGGAAATGCGCGATGTTTATCGCTGAACATGTAGAAACTGAACGTTTGCTGAGTATCCGAGGAACTTCTGGTCAATGGCTTGCTTTCGTTTAACCCCTCTTCGAATTGTTACTTTTTTGCGGGCGTTTAAGTATTTGGGACGAGGATATTAGTGATATTTTTAGGATAATGATATTAAACTAGGGAGTTTATAGTTTTTAGGAAATTTATTTGTGGCTTTTTTTGGAGAAGTTTATTTGTCAGAGAGGAAGGTTAGGGTTATTAATTTTGGAATGTGGTAGGGAACTGGGGAAATTGGGGAATAGGGAATTAAGGAGCGGGGAGTTAGGAAATTAGGGAATTATGGAGATAAGAATTTGGAGAGTTAGAAGATTGTGAGGTGGGGGAATTGGGAGATTGAAATGTAGGAAATTAGTAAAATTGGGGAATAGGAAATTAAAGAGTGTGGAGTTAGGAAATTAGGAAATTAGAAATGTGGAAATTGGGAAATTGTGGATTTGTGAAATTGGAGATTTGTGAAGTTGGGAATTTGTGAACTTAGGACGTTGGGAAATTGGGGAATTTGAAAATTGAGAAATTGGGAAATTGGGAAATTGGGAAATTAGGAAGTTGGAAGTTGGAAAGTTGGGAAGTTGGGAAATTGGAAAATTAGGAAATTGGGAAATTGGGAAATTGGAAAATTGGAAAATTAGGAAGTTGGGAAATTAAGAAGTTGGAAAAATGGGAAATTGAGGAATTGGAAAATTGGGAAATTGGGAAATTGGAAAATTGGTATATTGAGAAGTTGGAAATTTCGGAAATTGGGAAATTGATAAATTGAGAAATTAGGAAATTGGAAAATTGAGAAATTGAGAAATTGAGAAATTGAGAAATTGAGAAATAGGAAAATTAAAAAAAATAGAGTCAGGAATTTACTAAATTCCAACACAACAAAATAGCATAATCATCAAATTACAAAATTACAAATTTATAATCTGCTAAACTTACAAAAATTATAAAATTACAAAATCTCAAATTCACCATATCACAAAACCACCAAATTTCAAACACACAAAATCGCGCCATCACATCACAGAATCCCAAAATCATAAAAATTTGAATATCCAAAACGAATGACCGAACCCCCAAACCTTCTATTGTCCAAACTAAGAGGATAATTAGGGGATGAAAGATCGAACCGAAAGAAGAAACGAAAGTCGGAAGGAAATAAAAGAAAGAAAAAAGAGAAATAGGCAGGAGTTAAGGACGGAGAAAGAGAGAGAAAGGACTCGAGAGGCGGAGAGAAAAGGGAGATGATAGAGAGAAGAGAAAAGAGAGAGGTGAAAGAGAGAAAGAGACGAGAGGAGAGAAATCACGATCTCTCCCGTTTTAACGCGTGGTTCTTATGAATCGAGGGGAGGGCGTAACCCAGATTACTGTTCACCGGACTATAATATTACGCGAACAGATCGGTCTGGCTATATAACGGGTGATTCTCTCGAAAGCCAGGACTAATTCCAGTTCTTCGTCTAATTCCAAAGATTCGACTTCTCCTTTTTGGATATCTGGTTCTGACACCTGGAACAGCAATTTTTAAACAAATTTTATTTTACTTGTTTAGTATGTGTTAGGAACGTGGGAAATTAGGAAATTGGGGATTAGGGAATTAAGGAGTGGGGAGTTAGTTAATTGGGAAATTAGGAAATTAGGGATTGGGGTAATTGGGGAACTAGGAAATTGGGAAATTAAGAAATTAGGAAATTAGGGATTGGAGTAATTGGGAAACTAGGAAATTGGGAAGTTGGGAAATTGGGAAATTACGAAATTAGGAAATTGGGAAATTGGGAAGTTGGGAAATTGAGAAGTTGGGAAATTAGAAAATTGAGAAATAGGGAAATTGGGAAATTGGGAAATTGGGAAATTGGAAAATTGGGGATTGGAGTAATTGGGAAACTAGGAAATTGGGAAATTAAGAAATTAGGAAATTAGGGATTGAAATAATTGGGAAACTAGGAAATTGGGAAGTTGGGAAATTGGGAAATTGGGAAATTACGAAATTAGGAAATTGGGAAATTGAGAAGTTGAGAAATTAGAAAATTGAGAAATAGGGAAATTGGGAAATTAGGGATTGGAGTAATTGGGAAACTAGGAAATTGGGAAGTTGGGAAATTAGAAAATTGGAGATTTGTGAAATTGAAGAGTCGGGAAATTAGGGATTTGGGTAATACCCATATCAATGGAGATTACATATCATTCTTTAAAAAAAATATCAAATTTAAGTTTAGCAAATTTAATTTAAGCACAAACAATTGTGTTTGACAGTTAAATGCCAAATTTGACAATCCCAAAATTACAAATCACAAAACTCTCCAAATTACAAAATGATCCAAAAATGACAAAACACGCGATTCGAAGATTAGAAAACAACACGTGTCGAAGGAAACCTATACCCACCCGTTAGGTATTCCCGAAGGATACCGCGGGCCGGAACGAGACGGGGAATAATCCGTCTCCGTTTCACCCCGTCTCTCAGCCACCCTCTGTCTCTGTCTCGTTCAGGTAGTGTCAGAATTCTGGTGCAATAACGAAGGGGTGGGAACCCTTGGCAATCCGAATTCCCAACCCCGGTTCGACCTTGCGCTTGCACATGCCTGCACACACAAACCACTCGCGTATCTCCTGTCTCTCTTCCCTCGACACGGTTGCGTGCATCGCTGCGTGCGTGTGGATCACGTGTGCGTCGCGAGCACACACGCACACGCGTGCAACGCTAAGTATGCACCGTAGCTACGTCGGGCATTCCGGTGTGCACTTATGCGCACGTTCGTGCCGACTACGCTGCAATCTGCTCTTAAGAAGAGGTTGCAACTTTTATACAGCCTCTTGTAAATGTAATTATATATGTAGACATGTTTATATAATTGTTTAAAATTCATGTATGTATATAGGCATGTTCATAATGAATGTATTTAAACGTATTCATATAATTGTTTAAGATACATGAATGTGTATAGACATGTTTATTTAAATGTTTAAGGTTCATGAATGTATATGGACATGTTCATATAATTGTTTAAAATTAATGAATGTATATAGACATGTTCATATAAATGATTAAGATTCATGAACATATATAGACATGTTCATATAATTGTTTCAGATGCATGAACATATATAGACATTTAAGATTCTTGAATATATATAGACATGTTCATATAATTGATTAAGATTAATGAATGTATATAGGCATGTTCATATAATTGTTTCAGATGCATGAACATATATAGACATGTTCATATAAATATTTAAGATTTTTGAATATATAGAGACATGTTCATATAATTGATTAAGATTCTTGAATATATATAGACATGTTCATATAATTGATTAAGATTAATGAATGTATATAGGCATGTTCATATAATTGTTTCAGATGCATGAACATATATAGACATGTCCATATAAGTATTTAAGATTCTTGAATATATAGAGACATGTTCATATAATTGATTAAGATTCTTGAACGTATATAGACATGTTCATATAATTGATTAAGATTAATGAATGTATATAGGCATGTTCATATAATTGTTTCAGATGCATGAACATATATAGACATGTCCATATAAGTATTTAAGATTCTTGAATATATAGAGACATGTTCATATAATTGATTAAGACTCTTGAACGTATATAGACATGTTCATATAATTGATTAAGATTCTTGAACATATATAGACATGTTCATATATTTGTTTCAGATGCATGAACATATATAGACATGTCCATATAAGTATTTAAGATTCTTGAATATATAGAGACATGTTCATATAATTGATTAAGATTAATGAATGTATATAGACATGTTCATGTAATTGTTTCAGATGCATGAATATATGTAGACATGTTCATATAAGTATTTAAGATTCTTGAATATATAGAGACATGTTCATATAATTGATTAAGATTAATGAATGTATATAGACATGTTCATGTAATTGTTTAAGACATATGAATATATGTAGACTAGCTGCTTCATCTCTACTTCAAATCACTGAACTTGATGAATTTGTACAGACAATGTATATGTTCATTTAATAGTAATCCTAACTCCATACGTGCTACATGGATTCATATACATGTATGAACATATGTAGACCATCTACTTGATCCATACTTCAACTCATTGAACTTGATGGATTTGTACAGACAATATACATGTTCATTTCATAATAATCCTAACTATACATGCATTATAATTGATTTCTTTACATGTATGAATGGATGTGGAGTATCCATATATGATCTTTACTTCAACTCATTAAACTTGATGAATTTGTACAGACAATGTATTTGTTCATTTAGAAGTAATTCTAACAATGTACCTGCTAGTTGATCGGTTAAGATTTATGAACAATTGAACCTGATGATTGTAGACATTGAACTTATACGTGGACATCATACATGTTCATATAATATTGATCATATACCTACATCTCAAAAACTTGTACAATTCAATAAAACTTGTATAGGTGGTACTAACATACCTGTTGCTCTTAACAAGATGATAGAACAGTAAACGCTCCTGTTTTCACAATTTCAAATTTCCCTAACACAATATGTTAAATCAGCATTCAACGATGCAAAATGTTTAAAATATTTAGAAAACGCAGATAAAGAAATAGATTAATGTAGAAAGTAAGTTACAATAAATGTAAGTTTTAGTGAAGGTATGCTAAGATTTGCTATCGCTATAACAGAAAATCGTTGGTGTGTTGCAAAGAAACTAAAACGAGATACAAATTGATGAGAGAATGTAGCATTTCTAACGTGCTGGCTAGAAAATCAAGAATCACGGAAACACGTCATGAATCGTTCGGAGAGAACGGGGCAAACAGTGAAAACATTGAAAACTAGCGGGTACACTCGGATACAACGTAGACTTTCTTTAAAATAATGACTTGTATAGAAATTTGACGCTTTTTAGTTTCCCCAAATTAAATTTGGGGGTTTCCGAATTCCTACGTATCCAAATTCGGGGGATTTCTAATTCCTACGTTCCCAAATTCGGGGGTTCCCTAATTCCTACGTTCCCTAATTCGGGGGATTCCAGATTCCTACGTCCCCAAATTCGGGGCACCCCAAATTCCTACATCCCCAAATTCGGAAGATTCCAAATTCGGGGGATCCCAAATTCCTACGTCCCCAAATTCGGGGGATCCCAAATTCCTACGTCCCCAAATTCGGGACACCCCAAATTCCTACGTCCCCAAATTCGGGAGATTTCAAATTCGGGGCACCCCAAATTCCTACGTCCCCGAATTCGGGGCACCCCAAATTCCTACGTCCCCAAATTCGGGGCACCCCAAATTCCTACGTCCCCAAATTCGGGAGATTCCAAATTCGGGGGATCCCAAATTCCTACGTCCCCAAATTCGGAGGATCCCAAATTCCTAAATCCCCAAATTCGGGGGTTCCCAAATTCCCACATCCCCAAATTCCTACGCCCCCAAATTCCTACGCCTCCAAATTCCTACGTTCCCGAATTCGGAGGATCCCAAATTCCTAAATCCCCAAATTCGAGGGTTCCCAAATTCCCACATCCCCAAATTCCTACGTCCCCGAATTCGGGGGATCCCAAATTCCTACGCCTCCAAATTCCAACATCCCCAAATTCGAAGCCTTCCAAACTCCTACCCCAAATTACTACGTCCCCGAATCCCTACATCCCCAAATCCCTACATCCCCATATTCCCATATCCCCAAACACCCACACCTCCAAATCCCAAACTCCTCAACTTCCCAACCCACCCCAAGTCGCACCAACAAAACTCCACAAAAACAACCAAACAGACTCTTCCCCGACGCACCATATTTCCTATCCTAACCCAACCGCCATATTTCCCTAGGGAAACCAGATTTGCTATTGACTGTACACGATCCAAGCCATGCACGGTGTGTCTCGATCGCCGATTTACGATCGTTTACACACCCGTGCATACACGGTTACGGCATAGGCATAGAGCCACGTTGGTCGAAACGCGGGCATGCACGCGCATTATCCATCGTGTATAAGTGGGAACACACACACACACATACAAGTGTAAGTTAGGTCGCACGGATGACCCAGATACCCGCGGAGCGTCGTCGTCGTCGTTGTACGAAGCGAAACGCGATTGAAAGAACCGCTCTAGATTTCGCCGCGTTTATCATTTTCTTCTTGTCGACGATCTTTTACCTGCTGAAAAAGTCTGATACCGTGACTCTATCGTACTGATCGATACGCTGGAGATTATATAGAAGTAGGAGACTATGTAGAAGTTAATTATTATTTATTTAATTAATTGAGTGCTAAGAATAGCTTTTGTGAGTTCAGATATTTTTTGTTAAGCACGGCTTAAGTTTATTCTGAAAATGGACTCCTCAAAATGTTATATAAAATTCATTTTTAATAATCAATAACTATAATTGAAACTATATATGGTGTCTACTGTCGCTCAAAAAAGAAACACGTGTCATAAAAATTGTTGGAGATCTATAGACAAAAGAATTGTAACTCTAAAATCAAATGTATGAATTTTTATTTTGTTAAATTCATTTGTACTATTTGTTTATATTAGTTGTTGTAAAAGACGTTTAAAAGCAAGATCATGTACAGAAAGTATATTGTAACAAGTAGAATAGGTGTGTTACGTTAGATTCGCTAAACAAAATGGCGGCGATAGATGCATTAAGTTGGACGCGCTAAACAAAATGGCGGACACAGGTGTATTAATTTAAACAGGCTACATAAAATGGCGGACATAGATGTATTAACTTGGACAAGCTACATAAAATGGCGGACAGGTGTATTAGACAGGCTACATAAAATGGCGGACGTAGATCTATTAATTTAGACAGGCTAAACAAAATGGCGGACATAGGTGTATCAACTTAGACACACGAAAGTTAATCTTCTTACATAAATCATTTATCTTTCGACTCATTAAACATTTGTATTAATTTGAACGTTATTTTTCAAACAGAAAAAGCAGTTTATTTCTTGCAGAACAATTTCTTCAATCTCCAAGAAGGATTTCTTTCGTGTAAAACGTTATAGCACGTACTTTATGCATTTTTTAAAATATTTATCATATAAAAATTGTATTTAAAATTATACATAAATGTAATTGTGTTTAAACCTCATTCAGCATGAAGTTATTAAATCCTGAAAATTTAATTACAATTTAAATACGTATTTAACAGCACCGTATAAAATGTGCACCCCGAAAACGAGAAAAAAATCGAAAAGAATAAAAAAGCAAGTATACTAATGAAATTTCAGTAGGCATGACACTCAACGATTAGAGGATCGAGAGGTTCGATTAATCTCGAAGGGACAGGATATCGGGTTTTTCGCGGAAAAATTTCGCTGTCATCGTATTCGAGACGCGTTTTGTCCGTCGGGACAAGCATCGGACAGCCGAGGTTCGATTAAAAAATATGTGGAAAACGTGGAACGGGGTCGAAGTCGAACGGAAGACGAGATTGATTACCGGCCGGAACGTATGGAGGGTCGGGGACAAAGCAGAGACAAAACAGATCGAAACACCATCCACGCTCAGGCTGGGTTTCCATTCGAGCACCCTTCTCCGTGCCACGCTCGAGTGCCTTACTCTAATTCGATTAAACGTCGCCCCCGACCTTCCCTCTATTCGACACGTGACATCCTAATTAGCCTACGATTATTTCCATGATACCGAAACGATATACAACCTCGAAACAACATTTACCGATGCTATGGAATTTTCTTGTGGTCGAAAATTTTTAGGGGGAGTCAAGGTTTTGTGGGGGAAATGGATGGACGGTGAATTAGGTGATTTCTGAAGTGATTGAAAATTGGGGTAAGGTGGATTGCGTTAGGTTGGTTAGGTTAGGTTGGTTTTTTAAGCTGATTGCATTAAGTAGGTTCTTTGGGCTGAATGCATAAGGTTGATCCTTTAGGTTGATTGCATTAGGTTGATTCTTTACGTTGAATGTATAAGGTGGATTTCCTAAATTCAACAAGTTTGACTTTCTAAATTCGCAAGCTCATCAATTCACGTTATGATCAAGTTCCTAGATCATCAAATTCTTAAATTGCAACATTGCTAAACCAATAATTCTGAAATCTTCAAATTTGTAAAACTTGCAGATTTCAACATCTTCACATTCTTAAATTTCTCAGGTTCTTAATATCTCAATGTTTAAATCATCCAGTTTCTACATCCACAAATTTCCAAATCCTCAATTCTACAAATATCTACGTGACTCATCCAATTCTCAAATTCCATAATTCAGAAGGTGCCCAATCCCTAAAACCCCAAATTACCAAATCCCCATATGCCACATTTTCTCGAATCCCATATACCCCAAATCACTTAATTTCCAAATTCCAAAAAGTACCAATTCTCAATTCCCAAAATCCTCAAATTCCCAAACCTCATAGCTCCCAAATTCCCTAATTTCCAAGTCCCTAAAATCCCCAAAAACTCAAACACCAAAAACTCCTAAAAATCCCCAAATATCTAAATTCCCAAATACCAAAAAATACCAATTCTCAATTCCCCAAATCCTCAAATTCCCAAATCTCTTACTTCCCAAATTCCCTAATTTCCAAGTCCCTAAAATCCCCAAAAACTCAAACACCAAAAACTCCTAAAAATCCCCAAATATCTAAATTCCCAAATTCCAAAAAGTACCAATTCTCAATTCCCCAAATCCTCAAATTCCCAAACCTTTTACTTCCCAAATTCCCTAATTTCCAAATCCCTAAAATCCCCAAAAACTCAAACACCAAAAACTCCTAAAAATCCCCAAATATCTAAATTCCCAAATTCCAAAAAGTACCAATTCTCAATTCCCCAAATCCTCAAATTCCCAAACCTCCATACCTCTCAAATTCCCTAATTTCCAAGTCCCTAAAATCCCCAAAAACTCAAACACCAAAAACTCCTTAAAATCCCCAAATATCTAAATTCCCAAATTTCAAAAAGTGCCACTTCTCAATTCCCCAAATCCTCAAATTCCCAAACCTCATACCTCCCAAATTCCTTAATTTCCAAATCCCTAAAATCCCCAAAAACTCCTAAAAATCCCCAAATATTCACATCCCCAAAATCCTAAAATAAAAAATATGAAAACACGCAAATCAGCTAATGTCTGGCAAACTGCTTAATTAACATCGACAAAATAACACGTTTCACCGTAAAACAGAAAGAAAGAAACAAGTCCGTCAATTAAGTACGTTTTTCGGGTGGCAGGTTAAAAAAGCCTGGGTCATGCTACAAAGAGGATAAATGGTTGTGACAGGTAACGAAGTTCGGCCGAGAGATGGAGAAGGAGAAGAATAAAAAAAAAAAAGAAGATTGAAATAAAAGAGGAGAAGAGCGTATTCAGAAGCGCGATGGTAAATAGGTTAAACGGCAGGTCGAGAGGGCAGCCAATTTAAATCACCGCCAATTCCGTGCAGTCCGACCTGATGCTACCGGAGGATATCGTTTTGAATCCTCCATTTTTATCATTCTTTCGCTCTTAATTCTCCTATTTTCTTCCTTAATTACTGTCTTTTTTCGTAACCGAAATAATTTTTCGTGCTTTGTTATGTGATAGGGTCGTTGTTTTTGGATTTTGAAATTGAAAAAATTCTCCAATTGTACCACCGTAGAATATCTTGCCCTTGAAACCTGACTTAACCTGTTCTTGAAATATCCAAATACTTAAACGTAAAATATAAAAATTCCTAAATTCGTCTTCCCAACATAAACCCCATAAAATCATAAAACATAATATTCAAGATTTAAAAAGTATAACTTGTACCTATATATAACTTGTAATTAATAACAGTCCAGCATTCGTTTAATCAGCAAAATGCAAGAAAAAGCAGAATTAGTTAAAAACCTGGAAAGAGAAACGTCGGGTCATCGTCGTCCGCGACTTCTCGATATCGACTGTGAGAAAGAATGGGCAACAGGGGTGCGGTATTCACGAAGCTGGTGAATAGGAAGAACCAGGAAAAGGATGAGATCTCTTACTGGCAAGCAGCCAACCTCTGTCCGCATCGTCATCGTGTACCTCTTCCTCGTGCACGCGTATAATAAAGATCCTCTTCCTCTGCTCGAAATCGCTGCCTCCACACTCTTCTTCTCTCTTTCTCGCAGAGCCGACGAGTTCGCCAACTCCTGTTGACTTTCGATGCAATTTCGACGCTGCTGCCCCAACCTCCATTTCGATTCACAAATTAAATGGACCGCCACCGTTTTAATTTCTCTAATAATATATATTTTTACTCTTCAGTATTTTTATATTTTATACTCCTATTTTATTACTTTAGGTTTGATGTTATTTTAGATTTGATGTTATTTTAGAATTGATGTTATTTCAGATTTAATGTTACTTTAGATTTGATGTTATTTTAGAATTGAAATTTTTATTTTAGGAGGTTCACGGTTAAAATTTTTATTTCTAGACAATGAGATTTAGGTTTTCTATTTTTTAGTAGTCGGAGGTTAAATATTTTGGTGTGGACTAATTTGATGATTGACATTTTTATTTCTGAACACTCTTACACTTAAAATTTTTATTCTTGACCATTAAGATTTAGAATTTTTATATTGTGTCACTCGGAGATTAAAAATTTTGGTTTGAAGTACTGTAATGTTTAATACTTATATTTTCCACCATTCTAACATATAAAATTTCTATTTTCAATCTCATTAATATATAAAATTGCAATGTTGAAATAATAAATATCTAAAAACACAAATTCAAATGATTGAACATAATAACAGTAAGATCTAACCTAACCTTAACCCAACTTTTCCTAACCTAACCTTAACCCAACTTTTCTTAACCTAACCTCAACCCAACTTTTCCTAACTTAACCTCAACTTACTTCTTCCTAACCTCAATCCACAACAAAACAACAAAAAATAATAACAAATAACTAAACAGACTATTATTTCATTGACTCTTACATTTAATACGAACAGTTTAAAATAACAACCAATAATAACAAATAACTAAACAAACTATTAATTCATTGACTCCTACATTTAATACGAACAGTTCAAAACAACAACCAATAATAACAAATAACTAAACAAACTATTAATTCATTGACTCTTACATTTAATACGAACAGTTTAAAACAACAACCAACAATAACAAATAACTAAACAAACTATTAATTCATTGACTTCTACATTTAATACGAACAGTTCAAAACAACAACCAACAATAACAAATAACTAACCAAACTATTAATTCATTGACTCCTACATGTAATATGAACAGTTCAAAACAACAACTAATAATAACAAATAACTAAACAAACTATTAATTCATTGCCTCTTACATTTAATAAGAACAGTTTAAAATAACAACCAAAAATAACAAATAACTAAACAAACTATTAATTCATCGACTCTTACATTTAATACGAACAGTTTAAAACAACAACTAACAATAACAAATAACTAAACAAACTATTAATTCATTGCCTCTTACATTTAAAATGAACAGAAAGTATATCTCAACAGAAAAATCTGTTTCCCAAGCAATTTTATCTTCCCCATCTCGCCCTTTTTCTTACGAAAGACGCGATATGGCAGAATACATGCAAAATGCATGAAAAGATGGTATCTATATTTAACTTTCCAGATGCATGATATTAAAGCTCTCGTTTGAGCTTTAACGACCCTCGTTGAATTTCCAACGAATGTAACTGTGTGACCCGCGAATGGGTTTCAGTTTCGAGATCGCTGATGCTCTCGCGAACAAAGTTCACCGTTTCAATGAAATGCTGAGGCTTCCGGGTTTAAGACAGCTCCTCTACGAAGAGTGTTTCGACGTTCTGCCGGCACTGCAGTTAGTTCCATCGAGATCTAGGTTAGGTTCGTATCTGGTTTACGGTGCGTCATCGGACTCAAATCAGCTGCAATGCAGACGAAAACCGAATACATATTTTTATCGGGTTTTAACCCCTTTGTATTAAGGGGTTAAATGTAGACATTTATAAATACATATCTTTATCAGAGGTTAAGCCTTGAATATTAGATTTATGAAACTGGTGGGAATTAGTTAGAATTTTAATTTAAAGGAGCAAAAATTATTAACAAGCTTTTGATAAAATGTTAACTATGTAGGTTTTGACAAATGTTAACCATCATAGAGATCTAGGTTAGGTTGACGTATCAAGTTTATGCGTTATGAAACACAAATTAACTGCAATGCAGACGAAACTTGCGAATGTATATTTGTAGCGAAATATATTAATCTCTTAATATATGATTCTTCGAGCTGTGTCAGTCAACGTTAATTAGGAATTGAAAAATTGAGAAGTTTGGAATTTGAGAGATTTGGAATTTGAGAGATTTGGAATTTGAGAGATTTGGAATTTGAGAGATTTGGAATTTGAGAAATTGGGAATTTGAGAGATTTGGAATTTGAGAGATTTGGAATTTGAGAAATTTGGAATTTGAGAAATTTGGAATTTGAGAAATTTGGAATTTGAGAGATTTGGAATTTGAGAAGTTTGGAATTTGAGAGATTTGGAATTTGAGAGATTTGGAATTTGAGAGATTTGGAATTTGAGAGATTTGGAATTTGAGAGATTTGGAATTTGAGAGATTTGGAATTTGAGAGATTTGGAATTTGAGAGATTTGGAATTTGAGAAATTTGGAATTTGAGAAATTTGGAATTTGAGAGATTTGGAATTTGAGAGATTTGGAATTTGAGAAATTTGGAATTTGAGAGATTTGGAATTTGAGAGATTTGGAATTTGAGAAATTTGGAATTTGAGAGATTTGGAATTTGAGAAATTGGGAATTTGAGAGATTTGGAATTTGAGAAATTTGGAATTTGAGAAATTTGGAATTTGAGAGATTTGGAATTTGAGAGATTTGGAATTTGAGAAATTTGGAATTTGAGAGATTTGGAATTTGAGAGATTTGGAATTTGAGAAATTGGAAATTTGAGAGATTTGGAATTTGAGAGATTTGGAATTTGAGAGATTTGGAATTTGAGAGATTTGGAATTTGAGAAATTGGGAATTTGAGAAATTTGGAATTTGACAGATTTGGAATTTGAGAATTTGGGAATTTGAGAAATTGGAAATTTGAAAAATTGGAAATTTGAGAAATTGGAAATTTGAGAAATAGGAAATTTGAAAAATTGGAAACTTGAGAAATTGGAAATTTGAGAAATTGAAAATTTGAAAAATTAAAAACTCGAAAATTTGAAAAATCGACAAATTATCAAATTAAAAGATCGACAAACCAGCAACCAGGCAACCCAACCACAACTGAGTACATAAAAAATCTAAAATCAGTCTGACAACAAGCGAAACCGCGAAATATATTCAAAACAGCATGCTATTAAGATTATAGACCACGATGACAGATCACGGTGCTCATAGAACGTGACCAAGATGACCCGACATTTAGCAGTCACAAAAAGCAGTAGACACGTAGGAATTATCAAGCGAAGATCGAGCTTTAACCATGCAGCGACAGACTCGCAATTTTTCCATGTTTAACCGTTTGGTCTACGGTGAAATGCAGTTTATCTCGAGATTCCAGTCGGTGTCATTGTACCGGCTGCAACTATACTTCGCTAAACAGCAGAACTGCCTGTTCAACGCGAGTATGTGCATGTATATACGTGGATACATATATACACGTGCATTAAATGGGTCGTCGGTGAAGCTGATGTCCGCTCGTTCGCTGCAATGTATCGCATGCGCGGATTCGCGTGATACTACGCTGCCCGACGAATCTTCTTGATGAACAATGGGAATTAATCAAAATCAAATACATTATTTAACATTGTTGAAACTTAGATATTTCGTGGGGTTCTATAATTGGGTTGCAAATTCAAAATTATGTAATTTTGTTTTGCGTATGTGATGCACTTGTAGAATTAGGGGATGATTGGTGTATTTTAATATATTATTAATTTTAATATTATTTAGTATTAATAAAGTTACTGTTGGTATTAGTAGGTATTACTTATAGTTATTGCAGTAGTGAATTTGGGAATACACCAATTGGGAATTCACTAGGTACTGGTTACATAGTATTATTTTCATAGAAAATAATTACGCTGTCATAGAAATAATTTGTTCTTCATGATGGAAAAAATGAAGAAAATGCAAACATGAAAAGGTTACTTGGTTAGAAATTAGTACTTGAAAGGGTTAAATATTTTTTCTTAGAGATTTTATAATCTTGAAATATCAAAACATATCTACAACATAAAATGGCGTCCACAAACGTTTCAAGATAATTTTGCCCTTCAAATTTTTTTTCTAACACATATTATTCTATTTCCCGTTGCAAAATTTATATTGCACTTGAAATACTGTGATATGTAAGATCGAGGTGAAGTATCTCGAGGATCGATCGTGTTTTTTCAGCTCGTTTGCGGAGAGGAGCAAATTCGTGGAGGAATCAGCGATCCACCCTGTCTCTGTTGGGAATTAAGAGCGTCGTAAGAAAGTCTCGCACGCTTTAATTACCATTCAAGCCGGAGGGCCATGGAGAGGGCTGGTTCATGCAAGTATAATTCTCTCTGCTCTCTCCTTCTCTTCCTCTCTCATTCATTCGGAACAGCCTTACACGATCCCGAGCCTCCGCGTGATGCGCACACGAAAACAGAAGAAAACTCACCGGGGAAATATGCTTTGGTTATCATTCTTTCCTTCTTCTTTATTTCATCTTTCTCTTTCTGACGATATTTTACTGTCGTTAGATAAATTCTATTGATATTCACAAGTTTGCCAAATTCATTCAGTTCTTTGCTTCTGTTAGATATTTTATTTTTCATTTTTGAAAATGATATTTCAATCCTTGATATTTGATGTGGTTGTTGGGACAATTTTATTGGAGATTTAATTCGTTTAAATTTTATTTTGATTATTGAGGAAGCAGCTGTTGATACAGTAGTATATGAGACGAGCATAAACTGGTACGTGTACATGTGGAACATATGCATGTATGCATGTGTGTACATATGTGCACATATTCATATGTGTATAATGTGACTATATTATTCACTATATAATCTGTTGATTCAGTATATAGTCTGTTGTATATTATACGTGTTGAACATGTATACATATGTGTGTCCTATGTCATGCATATAAAGCATGTATGCACACATCATCTGTCTTACATGATACATATTAAACATGTGTACACATACTTGCTTTATATCACCTATATAATACATATACATACAACATTTATTTTATAACATTCACAAAACAGCTTATGAAACATCACATCACATATGTCATATATCACATATGCACAAAAGTTAACAACAAACATATAAAGTTTCATCAAGTTTATAATGTGTTAAAGATATTAAAACATACATGTTACTCTTCATTGAAACATTTTGATGAATTCCACAATTTCCACACACGAGAAGACAATTGCAAATGGCAGATAAAAATTTTCAGTTACAAATTGCATACACGCATTATTCATTTCTAAGTAAAAAACCGAAAGGTTTCAGCTGTTTGTAACAGTCGAGGGAGAGGATAATCGTAAGAGAATCGTATTTGCATGATAAAGGTCCAATTAGTAGGGCGAATCATGTGTCAGAAGGGAAGAGGGATGACGCGAAGGTAGGACCGGTCCTACGACCGGAAACGTCGAATTTGTTTTTGTTTCCGGCGTGCTGCAAAGTCCTACGGTTGCGATCAACAGGTGACCAGTTGAATATCGCTCGAAACGACGTTTCGACGAAACAATCGCGTCTCAAACGGATGTAATGTATAATTTCTAAGCTTGCGTACAAAAGCATCATGCTTTAATTATTCCTTTGATGTAACACGCTTTTCACTAGGACGAAAGTTTTCTACTTTCTTTTATCATTTTTGTACTTCGTTTGGAACTTCTACTATACTTCTTTTACAAGCTTCTGTATTTCTTTTCTCGATTCCCGCATTTCTAATTCTTCAGATCCTTAATTCTCCACATTTCCAAATCCCTATACTCCCAAATTTCTAAATCTCCCAACTCTCAGTCACCCAAGTTTCAAGCTCTGTAGATTCCACGCTTGATGGATTCCGAAATTCCCAGATTTCCAAATTCCCCGATTTCCACATTTCCAATTCTTAATATCCCCAAATCTCCAAATCTCCCAACTCTCAATCACCCAAGTTTCAAACTCTGTAGATTCCACGCTTGCTAGATTCCGAAATTCTCAAATTTCCAAATCCCCCGATTCCCACGCTTCCAATTCCTCACATCCCCAAATCCCTATACCCCCAAATCACCAAATCATCCAAGTTTCAAACTCTGTAGATTCCACGCTTGCTAGATTCCTAAATTCCCAAATTTCCAAATCCCCCAATTCCCACATTTCCAATTCCTCACATCCCCAAATCTCCAAATCTCCCAACTCTCAATCACCCAAGTTTCAAACTCTGTAGATTCCACGCTTGCTAGATTCCTAAATTCCCAAATTCCCAAATCCCCCGATTTCCACGCTCCCAATTCCTCAGATTCCCAATTCTCCACATCCCCAAATCCCTATACCCCCAAATCTCCAAATCCCCCGATTCCCACATTTCCAATTCCTCACATCCCCAAATCCCTATATCCCCAAATCTCCAAATCTCCTAACTCCCAATCACCCAAGTTTCAAACTCTGTAGATTCCACGCTTGCTAGATTCCTAAATTCCCAAATTCCCAAATCCCCCGATTCCCACGCTCCCAATTCCTCAGATTCCCAATTCTCCACATCCCCAAATCCCTATACCCCCAAATCTCCCAACTCCCAACTCCCCAAGCTCCCTGTACCCCAACCTTCCTGAACTCCCATCTCCCTCTATTCCACAACTCCCAAATCCCCAAATCTCCAAATCCTCAAATCCCTAAACCCGTGGTAATCGTCCACATCCCAAATCCCCACAGAGCCCATCTCCTCAAACATCCAGCTCCCAAATCCCCATGCATCCACATCCATAACATCAGACTTACGAGCCGCACCGATTACCTTTTAAATACAGTAATCGTCCGCGTATCGAATCCAACCGGTACAACCAAGGCGTTTAAGGATCCAGCAAGTCGACGAAATTGCGCACGGTTTTCATCGCGACGCGCTAACATCTGTCAGCGGGATAAATGGCTCGACGAAGCGGATAGCAGCGAGAATCGGTTCGTTACGTCGACGTATTCCGCTCGATCGACTTCCCTTCGTCGAGAGATCGTTCGTGTTCTGCTCGTCCTGCCGTGGCGGATCGTCCCGCCACCAGAAATTCCTCGGAACCGAGCCGAGCCTCCGACCCGTCCACGAGATAAATCATCGGCCGTGCTTGCCTCTCTACGTTTCTTCTTTCTTTCTTTCTGTCTTCCTTTCTTTTTACCTAGCTCTCTTTCAAGCTGTTCCTGTCCACGTGTCCGCGCCTCCACATCGTATACGTGTGTACACGAGCGTGTTAACCGAGGCGAGCAACAACCAACGGACTGTGAAAGAGCTAGGTTAACCTCCATGGTGTACTTGTTGATTTATCGACAACACCCGCGCCTTTTCGACTTCCGCTACGACGAAATCTTCGATGTATTGCTTACTGTATTGTCCTACGTTTATTCTTCTTTTTTCGTGGGTTTGGATTCAAAATTGGGAGGAGTGGGTGCTTATTTTGGCTTTTGAATTTTCACATCCATCAAATCTATTTGCTATATCTTCATTTTGTTTTTTCACTTCTACAATGACGAAATCTTCAGCAACTCATCTAACAGTATCATCGTTTGTTTCTTATACTATTAGATTTGATGTGGATTTGGCAACTGATCTACATCCACATGATCCACATAAGTCCCTTCTCTTTTCAACTTCTACAAAAGTCAGGTCCTCGATAACTCGTCTTACAGTAACACCGTTCTTTATTCTTTTAGGCATTTGAATTTGATAAACGGTAGGTAGGTGGTTGTTTTGGAGATGAATGGAGATCGCGTCTCGTGGGCACTTGGGTGTAGGCTGATGACTCGAAAATGATTGATGGTGGATTGCGTGTAAGTGTTTTGCAAGTGTAGCTTGTGAAGATTATGCTAATGTCGGATTTTGTGAGGATAGAATTATTTAGGTACGATGTGACTAAAAGTAGAGGCTGAATGATAGAATAGACTAGCAGACTATATGAAACGATTGATACTTAATTGGATCTATTGTTAATATATTGTCATAGAAATCATTGTCAGACTTGTTTGAAGTCTATCGAAAACCTGCTGTTTGACGATCTTAAATTCTTTTACGTAAGAAATCATGATTATAATTCACTTACAATTTCACTATGAAACTTGCTGTCTAGTAGGAATATTACAATGAATTATAAATTGCAATGAATAAGTACATTTAATAAATTGCAATGAATAAGTACATTTAATAAATTGCAATGAATAAGTGCATTCAATAAATTGCAATGAATAAGTACATTTAATAAATTGCAATGAATAAGTACATTTAATAAATTGCAATGAATAAGTGCATTCAATAAATTGCAATGAATAAGTGCATTTAAAAGTGCATACTCAAACTAAATATTTAAAAAATGTATCAAAGTGCATCCCAACAAATACTCCAAACAATTCAACACAAAATGCATCTCCTAAAAAGTGCACTTTCTAAGTGCACACACAAGAGCACACACATTTCACACCATATTTCAAAATGCACCACAAGATGCATCAACAATATCCGCAAAAAATACGCAGATCATAGTCCATCCACTTAGCAACGAACATAACTAGGAGTTCAATCAGGGGACAAGATCGATTAAGATAACGAAGATCGTTAGCTGAACAGCCGTATCGCAATGTCCGTTGTCGATCGGTCTGGCAAGCAATCGAATCCGTTGTATCGGCGCTCTGCGGCTTACGTAACCGCGGTCCGATGGATTCCAGTTACGGATCGCGTTCTAATTGATTGAAATTCATCGTGGCTCTAATTAGATGCACACGGCGCGACCGTGTTCGCTCTCGGTGTCTAGAGCGAGCGGCTAGAAACAGAAGTCTAGACACGCTGCTGGGAGCCCGTTCGAAACGTGGCGAGAAAACTTTCCTACCCACATGTGTCTCTTTTATATGCATTCGTGCACTACATACGTGTTACATGCATGTAAGAGTGACTTTGTTATATGCACATGTCGATGAGTATATTATATGCACTTGTCAATGATTATATTATATGCGTATGTGTATGAACGTATCATATGCACATGTGTATGTATGTTCATTATGTGCATATGTGTATGAACATATTATATGGACATGTCTGTGAATGTATTATATGCGTGTATGTCTGCAAATATATTATATGCACATGTCAATGATTATATTATATACATATGTGTATAAACGTATCATATGCACATGTGTATGTATGTTCATTATGTGCATATGTGTATGAACATATTATATGCACATGTCTGTGAATGTATTATATGCGTGAATATCTGCAAATATATTATATGCACATGTCAATGATTATATTATATGCATATGTGTATGAACGCATCATATGCACATGTGTATGTATGTTCATTATATGCATATGTGTATGAACATATTATATGCACATGTGAGTGTGTGTATATTATACATATATGTGTGAATGTATTATATACAGACATGAGAGTGTATCATATGAAGTAAGTTTAATACATGCATATGTGTCTGTGATAGTACTGTATGAACATATGAATGTGTGAATTATATGCACATGTGAGTAAGTGTATCATACGGAGTAACTACATACATGCACATGTGTATATGAGGTTACTATATGAACATATAAATGTGTGAATTGTATGCACATATGAGTGAATGTATGCTATACATACATGAATGAGTTTCATACAGAGTAACTATACACATGCATGTGTGTCTATGAGGGTACTATATGAACACACGAGTGTGTGAATTATATGCACATGTGAGTAAGTGTATCATACGGAGTAACTACACACATGCACATGTGTATATGAGGTTACTATGTGAACATATAAATGTGTGAATGGTATGCACATATGAGTGAATGTATGCTATACATACATGAATGAGTGTCTCATACGGAGTAGCTATACGCATGCATGTGTGTCTATGAGGGTACTATATGAACACACAAGTGTGTGAATTATATGCACACGTGAGTATGCGTATCATGTGTGTATATTATATCTGTAATATATGAATGTATGAGTATGAGTGTATCAGATGTGTGAGTATATCATATGCTGAATGAGTGTATCAGAAGCACATATGTGTAATACGTATGTGATCGTGCACGCGAACCCGAACAGTTGTACGTGGTCGCTGTCGTTGCGGTTGGCGTACGTGCGAGCCTCGCGATCCTAGAACCCGATAAGGATCCCCTTGCCCCTGCGACAGGCTCCTCCCGAGCAGAACGAGCCCTCACGCGCTCCTCCTCGACCTCGCTTGCACACCCATGAAACCTCTTCTGTCCTCGTCTCGCCTTTCTTCGGCCACCTTCGGTTCTTCCTCTTTCTCCCTCGCTTTGGCACGTTCTCGGGTTCCTTCTACGTTTCACCGTCACCTCGACACCCTCGTAGATCCACCGCAGACCATCCTTGTCTTTCCTGGAGAAACGAGGGTCGTACCACTGGACTTCCACTCCCGTCCGGCCGGTTCCCTCCCTCGAAAAAGAAGACGCAGAATAGTCCTCTCCTTTTCTCGCCATAGTCCCGGACAGCGACACGCGTAAGCTTTTCCTTGTTCGATCAACGCATGCTTTTTTGCGAGAACGTTTTCCGACTGATTCCTATGTGAATGTGTTTTTGTTACCACGACCCGGTTTCGGTTTTTTGGTGAAGAAGGTTTCATCGATGTATGGATCAGCATTGGTCAAATGAATTTGGCGGCAATATTGATATTGTTATATTTTACAATTTCCATATTTTCCAATTTCTCACATTTCCAATTTGTCAATTTCCCAATTTCCCACATTTCCAATTTGTCAATTTTCCAATTTCCCACATTCCCAATTTGTCAATTTCCCAATTTCCCACATTTCCAATTTGTCAATTTTCCAATTTCTCACATTTCCAATTTCCACATTTTCCAATTTCCCACATTTCCAATTTCCACATTTTCCAATTTCCCACATTTCCCATTTCCACATTTCCCATTTTCTCACATTTCCAATTTCCACATTTCCCAATTTCTCACATTTCCAATTTCTCGCAACCCCAAATTCTCAGTTTCCCAATTTCCACATTTCCCAATTTCTCACATTCCCAATTTCTCAATTTGCTAATTTCTCACTTTCCCAAATTCTCAGTTTCCCAATTTCCATATTTCCCAATTTCTCACATTCCCAACTTCTCAATTTGCCAATTTCTCACACCCCCAACTTGTCAATTTCCCAATTTCTCACATCCCCAAATCTCAGTTTCCCAATTTCTACATTTCCCAACTTCCACATTCTCCGACTTCTCCACTTCCCAATTCCAAATTCTCCCCTTCCCAACTTTTCCAACTGTTCACTCTCCCACTTCCAAATTCCCCAATTTCCAAATTTTCCAATTACTAAATCACCAAATTCCCTACACCGTACTACCACCTTGCTTGCACCTTACTAATCCCGCAAAAAGTCCTCAAATACAAAAGATCGCTACATAACAAGCACATAACCCCAGCTACATAACCCCACATAAGGGTTGAAAAATGTCAAAAATAAGTGTTAACTACAGAAGCAACAACACATTAACAAAGATAGACCATAAGTAAGATTATATGGAAGTGTCTCGCTTTCTCTTCGGAATCGCTGATGGAAACCTTCGACGTTCTTTGGTGAACACGCACGCGTGTCCCGCGTGTGTGCACGCGCTGGTACGCGTCGCGCGTACGTGACGATTGCCGCGGTACGCTCGTACCGCTGCGCTGGGTCAAAAATGCTCTCGCCGCCGGGACTCGATGGGTTTATGAATAATAAAAAGCACACCGACCCGTATTTTCGGAACAAGCACGACTTTCGCCACTAGTCGACGCTCTGTGAGTACAACCTCACCTTTCGTATACTTCAACGTCCATACTTATTTTTGAGTCACTTTTCAAAAATAAAAATTCATTAAACAATTTTTGTTTACACTAAACATTGATTACGCTAAAGAATTTTAGGAAACGATGAGAATTTGAATTTGAGGTAGGAAGTTTATTTTTGAGGTACTTTGGAGATGAGGGTATTAGTGTTTGATGGTGGATTTCAGAATTAAAATTTTTACGATAGACATGGCTATAATTTTAATTTATTGTAATAATAGTTTAATATTGTTATATAATAATTTAGTGCTATAATATGGATCAGTACTATAAACCACATTTCCCAATTTCTCACATTTCCAATTTCTACATTTCCCAATTTCTATATTTCTCAATTTCCACATTTCCCAATTTCCACATTTCCCAATTTCCACGTTTCCCAATTTCTCGCAACCCCAATTTCTTAATTTCCCAACTTCCACATTACCCAATTTCTCACACCCCCAGTTTCTCATATTTCCAATTTCCACATTTCCCAATTTCTACATTTACCAATTTCCACATTTACCGATTTCTACATTTCCCAATTTTCACATTTCCCAATTTCCACTTTCCCCAATTTCTCACAACCCCAATTTCCACATTTCCCAATTTCTCACACTCTCAATTTCTCAGATTTCCAATTTCTCACACCCCCAATTTCTACACTTCCCAATTTCTACACTTCCCAATTTCTATATTTCCCAATTTCCACGTTTCCCAATTTCTCGCAACCCCAATTTCTTGGTTTCCCAACTCCCACATTACCCAATTTCTCACACCCCCAGTTTCTCATATTTCCAATTTCCACATTTCCCAATTTCTACATTTACCGATTTCTACATTTCCCAATTTTCACATTTCCCAATTTCCACTTTCCCCAATTTCCACATTTCCCAATTTCTCACACCGTCAATTTCTCACATTTCCAATTTCTCACACCCCCAATTTCTACATTTCCCAATTTCTACATTTCTCAATTTCTATATATCCCAATTTCCACGTTTCCCAATGTCTCGCAACCCCAATTTCTTAGTTTCTCAACTTCCACATTACCCAATTTCTCACATTTCCAATTTCCACATTTCCCAATTTCTACATTTACCAATTTCTGCATTTATCGATTTCTACATTTCCCAATTTTCACATTTCCTAATTTCCACTTTTCCCAATTTCTCACATCCCCAATTATTACTATTTATCTTACATTATGCTGATCATTAGTAGTGAAGTTTATTATATATTAATGATTTTAAATGATAAGTCACTTTGTACAATTATACTAATTATGACATAATACTGGTAATTACATACTGATACTACATATTAGTCACAGACTAATTATTGTGACAACAAACTGTAACATATTAACGTGCTAACTGCAAATGAACTTGGTCAGAAATCACTTTGCCTTTGTTAGAATACTATTATAATATAAACATAATTGGATACAATTAAAAGATATAAATCTGACCATGATATAACAGCCATGATTATGGATATGATTACTGAGCCAGTAAATTAACTCGCTTTTTTTAATTAAATTCATTGTAGAATACATCAACACTCTATTACAAGTATCGCACTGTTGTAGAACCTGCGCGTTTATGACTATCAATCACGAACGATCCTACTTTGATCATGTTCACGTTAACATGATGTTAAAATTGCTGCAAAAAGTAGATGTCTATAATGATCAATCGCGAATGATCTACTTTCCACCATACTTAGTGCAAAAATAACAAATTGTAAAATATAAAATTAATAAATTGTAGCTAACTGTTTATGGTGACATATCTGTGATCTAATCTTGATCAGTTTGTTTCAAAATTATAAAATGAAACAAATTGTAGTGGTATGATTTATGGTGATTTATCGTTAGGATCTAATCTTGATTAGGTTTATTTTAAGAGTCTATAAAATGAAAAAAATTGGAGGGAAGTTGGAGGATTTATGATGATTCATTGTTAATGATCTAATCTTGGCTGATGATGAAAGATGGGAGTTTTATAAAATTTATTTTAAGGCGGTAGGAAAAGGTGTGTAATGGTGACATTTTTAATTTCTCAATTTCCCAATTTCTACATTTTCCAAATTCTCACTTTTCCAATTTCCACGTTTACCAATTTCTCATATTCCCAATTTCCACATTTCCCAATTTCTCATATTCCCAAATTCTCACTTTCCCAAATTCCACATTCCCCAGTTTCTGCATTTCCCAATTTCTCACAACCCTAATTTTTCACATTTCCAATTTCCACATTTCCCAATTTCTCACTTTCCCAATTTCTATATTTCCTAAATTCTCACTTTCCCAATTTCCACATTTCCCAATTTTTCACTTTCCCAATTTCTACATTTCCCAAATTCTCACTTTCCCAATTTCCACGTTTCCCAATTTCCACATTTCCCAATTTCCACATTTCCCAATTTCCACATTTCCCCATTTTTCACATTTCCAACTTCCACATTTCCCAATTTCTCTCATTTCCAACTTTCACATTTCTGAATTTCTCACACCCCCAATTTCTCACATTTCCAACTTCCACATTTCTGAATTTCTCACATTTCCAACTACTCAATCCTCCAACTTCTCAATTTCTCACATTCCCAATTTCTCCCTCCCCCAATTCCCACTCCACCTCTCAAATACTCCTTCACCCAAAACTTCCCAACTTCCAAAATCAAATTACAAAACTGAACAATCTCCAAAAACTAGACCTACCAGACCTACTACTACACCCATATCCGACTATTCACCTGACTATCAAACCCTAACCTTCCCAACCATCATCCTTCCCCCAATCTCAATTCTCATTCCGTCTATTCTATCTTTTCCTTCAATCTGTTCTCTTCAAGCTTATATCCATTCGCGAGTCCAGTAAAACAAATCCAAATGAAACTATCCATCGAGGTACTGTATACAAAATGTCACAGTAAGAGGTGTAAAAAGTAGATGTTCAAAAAATCGTGATCAGAATTGTGAATCCGCTCACGTTGTGCGTTTTGGACGCGCGATTTCGCAGCGACGAGTCGATGACACTGGGATTCGCGACGCACGGATCGATCGAAGTACCGTTTCTAGAACCGATAGTTTGCTCGACACGCTCGACGATTGTGATTTATCGCCGGCAAACTGTTGCTTGCCACGATGTCGCCGACACTTGCTGCGGTCGGGCTTGTACCTCTGATTTTACGAGCTGCAATCATCCAAGACGCTAATCATTGAATAAAATGGGACTTGGAGAAGTGGCGGACTGATGGACATTACTCGACAAATTCATTATGAATTCAGTACATACTCATTATGTATTCGTTGCAAATTCATTACAAATTCGGTGCAAATTCATTATAAAATTTATTACAAACTTGTTACAAGTTCATTATAAAATTTATTAGAAACTTGTTACAAATTCATTATAAGATTTATTACAAACTTGTTACAAGTTCATTATAAAATTTATTACAAACTCGTTACAAATTCATTATAAAATTTATTACAAACTTGTTACAAATTCATTATAAAATTTGTTACAAATTCGTCATAAAATTCGTTACAAACTCATTACATATTTAATACATGTTTAATAAATTGATCAAAGGGTTGAAAACCTGGAAAGGTACAGCTGACGGAGTTTGAAAATTATCATCTAAAAAAATTGATTTATTAAAGCAACTAAAAAATTCATTTACTTAAAAAGAAACCAGAGGATAAATGAACCTGAAGAAACTCATAGATTGATAGATTCAATGGAAAGTTATTGGACTCGACTAAAAACTTCACATTTTATGAAATAATCAGAAGATTGAGAGCCTGAAGACATTCACGAACTAATAACAAGAAACATCTAATGAACTTCGACTCAGCTGGCGAACTCACATGCGCAACCCCTTATGACATTGAGTCACATCTACAATAGGGACAAGTCGATTTTGATAATTCGTTAATGAGTCTCGTCGATAGCAAAAATGAAGTCTTTACTAAAATGTAGACTTCAGCGCAGGTAGTCAGGTACTTTCAGCAATAAATACTGCATATTAAAATCAAATGATAAAATCAAAAGTGTTTTAGATGCTAACGTCGACAAGACAAACAACCCTGATGGCCATTCTACGCCCTTACTCCTACTACTACTACTACTGTATCATTACATTATAATGTATCTGTTAAACTGTATAACATTATATTATATTGTATCTGTTAAACTGTATAACATTATATTATAATGTATCTATTAATATGTGTAATATCTTTTACAATAATAAAAGTAAGAAATAATACAAAGCAATTGGAAAGAAAGTAGAATGCAAAGACTCCTCTGTGCAAGGAAGGGTGAGATTAGGTGAAATGGAGGCGAAGTATCCCGGAGCGTCGAACGAAAGAAACAGAGGGCGAGAGAGAGAGAGAGAGTCCTCTGAACGGTAGGCGCCTCGTTTCATAACGACCTTCAGCGTCGTCGGTGTTGCTTTTCCCGACCCTTCGAGGTAAAAGAGAGTCGTCGACTACTTGTCCTACAATGAGGACCGCCGCCACGCCAGGAGGTGGTCCCTGACCGGAATAACGAGCCGAGAAAGACGGAGCACGGGCCCCAGTGTCCTTCGTTCTCGCGCGCTGCATCGCCGCTGTGCTTCTCCGCATAACAGACGAGGGGAACGTAACGACCCTTGAAATCGCTCGCACCCCGGGAAACAGGAACCTGGAGAGCTTGTTTAATTCGGTGCTGATCAACCTCGACTTGCTTGTCTTTCAAACTGTCATTTTTATGGTGGTGAAGTTTTGGGTGGTGGGTTGTGGGTGGGTTTTGGATGGATACTGGGTAAGGGGGATGGATACTGAATTAGATGGATGGATACTGGATTAGATGGATGGATACTGGATTAGGTGGTGATGTTTATAAAATGTTGAGGTTGGGAGTTGGTGGATTTGATCTTTGGGAGTTTTACTGGCAAGCTTTTGGGAGATTTGGAGGTGAAAGATGTGGATGTGGAAGATGTGGAGATGTGGAGATGGGAGATGTGGAGGTTGTGGATTTTGGGATTGGGAGTTTGGGATTTGGGATATGTGGAATTTGGAATATGTGGGATTGGGAGTTTGGGATTTGGGACATGTGGAATTTGGAATATGTGGGATTTGGGATATGTAGGATTTGGGATATGTGGGATTTGGGATATATGGAATTTGGGATATGTGGGATTTGGAATATGTGAGATTTGAGATATGTGGGATTTGAGAGATTTGAGATTTGGGATATGTGGGATTTGGGATATGTGGGATTTGGGATATGTGGGATTTGGGATATGTGGGATTTGGGATATGTGGGATTTGGGATATATGGGATTGGGGATATGTGGGATTTGGGATATGTGTAATTTAAGATATGTGGGATTTGGAATATGTGGGATTTGGAATATGTGGGATTTGGGATATGTGGGAATAGGGATATGTGGGATTTGGGATATGTGGGATTTGGGATATGTGGGATTTGGGATATGTGGGATTTAGGATATGTGGGATTTGGAATATGTGGGATTTGGGATATGTGGGATTTGGGATATGCGTAATTTGGGATATGTGGGATTTGGGATATGTGGGATTTGGGAGATTTAGGATTTGGGTTTTTTCTGTCAAGCATTTGAGAAATTGCGATTTCGGAAGATACGGAGGTGGGAGACGTGGAGGTTGTGTATTTTAGGAGTGGAATGCAAGTTTGAGAGTTTGATAGTTTGGAACATGGTGCATTTGCTATTTGGGGGTTTTACTGTCAAGTTTCTGGAAGATTGCAATTTTAGTTCACATTCAATTAGTTCAAGCTCATATTCTGGGAGTTTAACACATCACTTTCATCTTCAACATCCCCACATTTTGAGACTCTATTAGGACCTTGAAACTTCACAACTTCAAAATCAAAAAATGAGGATCTAAAAGACAAATATTGAAATACACCTGTATATACCTATGTACATACCTATGTATGCAAAAATTAAAATTTTCCAAAGCACTCAAAAATCCAAAGGTACCAAAATTTCAGCAAAACTTCGAATTCAATATAAAGTTGTCCACGTTCGAAAATACGAAGCAAAGCAACGATCGATTTTCCAAGGATCGTATGCACGCTTGAAGCGTTGGATCACGACGATTCTGGACACAGAACACGTGTATCCGTGTGTCCTCGTTAAACGACTAACGATATTTCAGCGTCGAGTATACGAGGACGATTAACGTCCCTGCAAAACTGTGACGCGCGAATTTACGGGCTAAGCCGGTGTAATGTCGGCTCCTGGTCGGACGTTGTCCTGGAAAACGTGCTGTTCGGTCAACAATTAATTTCTATTACAACCTCACCGCACGTATTCGCATGGTGCTCGAAAAGTGACGCAACATGAGGACCTACGGGAAACTTTATGAACGTCGTTAATATTAAATTAATTTCAAATATTTACATTCTTCTTTTTTTTTTTAATAAAATTGAGGACTTTGTATAAGCATAAAACATGTGTATTTAGTGACTAGTCTTTTTGAAGTCTCGAATTATTTCTGATAGTGGGAACTGTTGAAAAAATCCGTAGATTAACTTATTATTGCATTTTAGAGTTGCTATGGTACTGTGGTTATGAAATTAAAAATTCTTGAGTATTCAAATTTTTACGTTTGAAATCCCCAGTCAGGGAAGATTTTTAGGTTTTGAGAATCAATAGACAGCTCAAATTTTTAGGTCCATAAATCCCTAGACAGCTCAAATTTTTAGATCCACAAATCCCTAGACAGCTCAAATTTTTAGATCCACAAATCCCAAGACAGCTCAAATGTTCAGATCCACAAATCCCTAGAACCTCAAATTTTCAGACCTGAAATCACTAGATAGCTCAAATTTTTAGGTCCTGAAATTCCTAGACCTTCAAATTTTTAGGTCCTCAAATCCCTGGACTCTTTAAAATTTTCAAGTCCTTAAATTCCTAAATTCCCAAATTCCAACATTCCAAATACCTATATCCCCAAATCTCTAAATTCCCGAATTCCAACATTCCAAGTACCAAGTACTCAAATCCCTAGATTCCCAAGCTTCCAAATCCCTAGATCCCCAAATTCCCAAGCTTCCAAATCCCTAGATCCCCGAATTCTCAAGCTTCCAAATCCCTAGATCCGCAAATTCCCAAGCTTCCAAATCCCTAGATCCCCGAATTCTCAAGCTTCCAAATCCCTAGATCCGCAAATTCCCAAGCTTCCAAATCCCTGGATTCCCAAATTCCCAAGCTTCCAAATCCCTAGATCCCCGAGTTCTCAAGCTTCCAAATCCCTATATCCCCGAATTCTCAAGTTTCCAAATCCCTAGATCCCCGAATTCTCAAGCTTTCAAATCCCTAGATCCCCAAATTCCCAAGCTTCCAAATCCTTAGATCCCCGAATTCTCAAGTTTCCGAATCCCTGAATTTCCAAATTTCCAAGCTTCCAAATCCCTAGATCCCCGAATTCCCAAGCTTCCAAATTCCTAGATCCCCGAATTCTCAAGCTTCCAAATCCCTAGCTTCCCAAATTCCCAAGCTTCCAAATCCTTAGATCCCCGAATTCTCAAGTTTCCGAATCCCTGAATTTCCAAATTTCCAAGCTTCCAAATCCCTAGATCCCCGAATTCCCAAGCTTCCAAATTCCTAGATCCCCGAATTCTCAAACTTCCAAATACCGAGATCCCGAATTCTCGAATTTCCAAATTCCTAGATCCCCAAATCCCTAGATTGCCAAGTTCCAACAATCCAAATACCTACATCCCCAAATTGCCATCTCCCTAGATCTACACGTCCCCGAACTCCCATCTCCCTTAAATCCCTACCTCCTTAAATTTCTATATCCCCCGAATTCCCACCTCCCCAAACAAACCCCAAAAGTCCATAAAATCATCCGAAGGTCCAAATCGCCATATTTTCCATAGGTCGGTCAGATTTGTCTTCGACTGTACATAAACACGGCCAAAAAGAGGTTTGATGCTATAAATCCGTAGTCCTCGTGACCTTGTTAAACCCGTATCTCGGGAAGATCTTCAGCACGTACGGCAGGTTTCAAGAGCATACTTGCCACCTGGCGGCGAAGTTACTGCGCTCGTCCCTCCTTAACCTCTCGCTTCGCCTTATCCTTCTCCTTTCTTCCTTTCGCAGTTACGCGACAAAAACTAGTCGCATGCTTAGCTAAATGCTCTCCCGTTCGTTGTCCTTGGTCCTCGTCCTTTCAGAAGGATGCCGAAGCCCTCTGTTTCTTCTCGGGACGATGCGCTACCGTTTCCTCTGCCACGTTGCTCGCGTTCCATCAACGGATCTCGAAAAATGCTCCTTCTGTCGATACAGGGTGTGCCTTAAAATTTGCTGGATACACTGAACGTGGACGGGTAATATGGTTCATTTGGCGGGAAAAAATTAGGGGTTGATTATGGGACTTTTTGAGAAAATGGAGGTTGGAGATTTACTATGGCAAACCTTTGGAGGATCTGTTAGAAGGTTTTTGACTTCCTTCTTGACGGAAGGTAATGTCAAGGATTTGGGGATCTGAATTTAGAAGCTGAAGCTAATTGAAGATCTAATGCTTGGAGTTCTACAAGTTTGGGTAGTGTTTGATGTAGGGAGTTGGAGATGTAGGAATATGGAGGTGTAGAAGTTTGAGGACATAGGAAGGAGAAGAACTAGGGATGCAGAAGGTTAGGAACTTGGGGATGTAGAAATTTGAAGATCATGGAATTTATGCACCTAGGACCTTGGAGAGTTTGGGACCGTACAGAGATAGGAGGAATCCTCAATATTGAAGGTCTACAATTTCGATATTTGGAGATCTAGAAATGTGGAAATCCACAACTTTGAAAAATCTAGGTGTTTCACGTAGAACTTGTGAATTAAGGATCTCTGTAACTAGGTACCTAGCTAGGTCTCAAGTCAAGGTTTAAATTTACCACAAACCTTAAAAGAATTTACGAATAGACAACCTAGAAAAATCCCCAAATTCACAAGACAACCTTCCAAAAGTCTGCAAATCCACAAAAGAACCCCCGAAACATTAAAAAATTCCCAAGATCCTAAATCTTACGCATACGTTCTCCACATACGGAATACAATCACCCGCATCAAAAATTCGAAGAACGAGAAATAATTCGAGGACTATGTCAATAGGGAAGAGGCACAGTAAATTACCCCGGTGGAACGTGTCGCGTTCGCGGTGAGTTCCCGGTGGCAGGGATAAAAAGTAAAGAAAGAAAGGGATTCCCGATCGAACGATAAATCGACTTCTCCACGGTTCGATTCACCGTTCCCTCCTGTCAGCCGCGATAACACGCCAACAAACTCGCCGACTTAAGCTCATTGAAAAAAATCAAACGAGAGGAAGCGTCCATATCGTGGCGACGTGACGTTCCATCGCGAGGATAACCGGAATAAATTGTCGAACGAAGATGGTGTTCTGATCTGATTGCCTTAGGAGGTTGGGATAGGCTGCGTTTGTTCTGAGTTTAGGGTAAGTTTAGGCTGGGTTTTGGTTAGGTATACGATAGGTTTATGGTGAGTTTAAGGTAGGTCTACACTAGGGTTTCGGGTAGGTTTGGACCAAATTTAGGATAGGGTTATACTAGGGTTTCGAGTAAGTTTAGGGTAAATTTAGAGTAGGTTTACGCTGAGTTTATGCTGGGTTTACACTAAGGTTTCGGGTAGGTTTAGGGTAAATTTAGGTTAGGTTTATGCTGAGTTTAGGCTAGGTTTACACTTGGGTTTCGGGTAGGTTTAGGGTAAATTTAGATTACGTTTACGCTGAGTTTATGCTGGGTTTACACTAAGGTTTCGGGTGGGTTTAGGGTAAATTTAGGTTAGGTTTATGCTAAGTTTAGGCTAGGTTTACACTAGGGTTTCGAGTAGTTTTAGGTCAAGTTTAAGCTAGGTCCACACTAGGGTTTCAGGTAGGTTTAGATTAAGTTTACACTAGGTTTAGGTTAGGTTTAGTCTGGAGTTACTCTAGCTTTAGGTTAAGTTTACGCTAGGTTTAGACTAGGTTTAGGTTAGGTTTATGCTATATTTAGGCTAAGTCTGCACTAGGTTTTCAAATCGGTTTAGACCAAGTTTAGGCTAGGTCCACACTAGGGTTTCAGGTAGGTTTAGATTAAGTTTACACTAGGTTTAGGTTAGGTTTAGTCTAAAGTTACTCTAGCTTTAGGTTAAGTTTACGCTAGGTTTAGACTAGGTTTAGGTTAGGTTTATGCTATATTTAGGCTAAGTCTGCACTAGGTTTTCAAATCGGTGATTGAAGACTGGTTTCCATGTGATGACGGCAGACACCTTGATGGTGGGTTTGCCCTCCCAAGGTGTGAGTATTGGACTGTCCGTTTATGATTGCCCCTAACCCTACTCCCCCGCCGTTCACCCATGTCAGGTGCAGGGAAAAAGCTGCTAAGGCGTAGTCCCGCACCTGGACCAGGGAACACCAATCTGGTGGTGAAACATCGGCCAAAAAAAAAAAAAGGTTTTCAAATCGGTTTAGACCAAGTTTAGGCTAGGTCCACACTAGGGTTTCAGGTAGATTTATATTAAGTTTACACCAGGTTTAGGTTAGGTACATGCTATATTTAGGCTAGGTCTACACTAGGTTTTCAAGTCGGTTTAGACCAAGTTTAGGCTACATTATACTTTCAGGTAGATTTAGACTGAGTTCAGACTAGGTTTACGCTAAGTTCAGTCTAGAGTTACTCTACTTTTAAGCTAAGTTTAGGCTACGTTTCGACTGGAATTTTAAGTAGGTTCAGGCTAGGTTTAGTTTGTGAAATTGATACAAAGTGTACAGGCAAAGAGTCAGTATAAAAAGAACTACATTAGATTAGATCAAGTTACGTTAGATTGGATTATGTTTAGTTTAGATTTAGTTAAAGACGATACTACTCGAATCTGATTAATTTAACAACTAAATTAAGTTAGTTTAAATTTAGCTTACAAGGTTGATACAAAGCATACGAGCAAACAGTAGGTATAACAAGAAGCAGCACTCCTCCAATCTGATTATGAACTAGGTTAGGTTAGACTGTCTTAGGTTATGTTTAAACTAGGTTTACTTTGCAATGTTAATATAAAATAAATAGTTAATATAAAATGAATAATCAAGACACATTATTTGACAAATTTCGTAAACCTCGAATTTTACAAAACCACTAATAAAGCTGAATAATAAATTGAAGAGCTAGTAATTGTAGGAAGAGTAAAAGTATTTCGTGAGAAAAGAAGCTAGAGTTTTAGTGTCGGTACTAAATCGAAGGCGTCTCGAGGAACACAATGGCGGACGAAGAAAATCGCGAGGAAACGGGAACAGCGAACCGTTATTCCATCTTCCACCGGACATAGATCATAGTCGGTTACCAGTCTGACTATAGGATTATCGTGTCATTCCGTCACGCGCCATCAAGCATCGCAGTCACTGATTACGATGCTCGCTTCTACGTCTTTGTTCGCCTTCGTTCCTTCGTCGCTAACTTCCGATTATAAATAGTGTGCTCGTAATCGAGATTACGACATCGTGCGACGTCTGTTAAATCCTTATTCTTTTTGCTGAAATTATTGTTATCAAAGATATCTTGTCTGATTTCACCAGGGAGAATGTTTGAAATAAAGTAGAAAAGACTTCGTATTCACTGGTTTTTAAGATGAGTTGAGAAATTTGGAAATGTAGGGTTGTGTGGATGAGGAAAGGAAGTCTAGAGATGGATAGGCAAATTTAGAAATTTTTATAATTAGAAATCTAACAATTTAGAAATCTGTAAATTTGAACATTTAGAAATTGAATTTGGGTGCTTGGAAATTTAAAAATTTGAAAATTTCAAATTACAAATATAAAGATACGAAAATTTGAGAAATAAAGAATTGTGAATTCTTGCACTCGAGTACTACGCACCACAAAATGGCCTCTACGATTTCCGATAAACTTTCCCCAATTCTAAAAACCTAACCTTCCCCAATACAATCCCAAAATTTATAAATTCTATTATCCACCATATTTCCTCAAAAAAATCCGAAACTAAAAAACAAATCACACACAATCCGAATCTCCCAAACAATTCCTCCAAAAACGCATCGGCACTCGAATGATTAGCCGGCAATTAAGCGTCCCTGTTTTTTCCTCGATTAACCGTGCGAGTGTTTTGCACCTGTCGTAATCGATTCGTACGCGACGAGCGTCCAAGGAACACGATAACGATAATAACAGGGAGAAGTTACGGACTTTAAATGACGATAATGAAAACGAAGCGGCTGTCGTTTGTTTTATCGTCGTTGTCTCGTTAAACGTAAGAACTCGCGTTTGATAAATGGGATCGCACGTAACTCGTACACGCGGACCGCCATTTTACGTAACGCGCTCCTGTCGCGTTATCGCCGGGAAATTAAATCTGTTGCATTTATGAATCCCGATTCCATCTGCAACTTGTCGGAAATTGATTAATCGCGAATACGAATGAGATCTCGAAAGGTGTGAACTGGTTTGACGGAAAACGAAAGTTTCGATGTGTTTTATTTATGGCGTCAGACGTTGAGGTCTTTTTTACTTTAGAATATATCGTTGCATTATATTATTATGCTTATGATATAATGTAACATATTATGAAATTAATATATTGTTGTTATTCGTTGTTGAATTTAATGTATTATTAAAATGTCGTGTGTTATTGAGTTTAATATTATTCTTATAATATAATGTAGTATTTTATGAAATTAATACATCATTATTATTTATTATTGAATTCAATGTATTATTAAAATGTCGTATGTTATTGAATTTAATATTATTCTTATAATATAACGTAATATATTATGAAGTTAATATATCATTGAATCTAATACATCACTACAATATGACATATCATTAAGTTTAATATTATTCTTATAATACAATGTAGTATTTTATGAAATTAATGCATCATTATTATTTATTATTGAATTCAATGTATTATTAAAATGTCGTGTATTATTGAGTTTAATATTATTCTTATAATATAATGTAGTATTTTATGAAATTAATACATCATTATTATTTATTATTGAATTTAATGTATCATTACAATATCGTATATTATTGAGTTTAATATTATTCTTATAATATAATGTAATATATTATGAAACTAATACACCATTGAATCTAATACATCACTACAATATGATACATCATTAAGTTTAACTTTAATCTTATAACATAATGTAATATATTATGAAGTTAATACATCATTGAATCTAATACGTCACTACAATATGATACATCATTAAGTTTAACTTTAATTTTATAACATAATGTAATATATTATGAAACTAATACATCATTGAATCTAATACGTCACTACAATATGATACATCATTAAGTTTAACTTTAACCTTATAACATAATGTAATATATTATGAAACTAATACATCATTGAATCTAATACATCTCTACAATATGATATATCATTAAGTTTAACTTTAACCTTATAACATAATGTAATATATTATGAAACTAATACATCATTGTATCTAATACATCACTACAATACGATATATCATTAAGTTTAACTTTAACCTTAAAATAAAATATAATATATTATGAAACTAATGTATCATTGACTCTAATACATCGCTACAATATAACATATATTTACAATACAAAACATCGTCAAGATATCCTCATAATAAATACCTGTATATCATAAAATGAACACATCATTAAATTAAGTATATCATTAAATCAACACAGAATTAAATTTTCCCCAAAATACAAACACATACAGCGATACGATTATGAAGCAAAGTTTCCAAGCCAGCTGATAATAAGACAAAGGTAAAATTTCCTAAAAAAGGTGTTCAATTTCCGTGGATGAAAATATCAGTTGGTGTGAAAACACGGCACGCGTAACCCACATTAAAGAGGTGTGTCGAAGAGAAACGGAAGCTGAAGGAATCGCTTGCGGAGAATAAAGACGGATAGAGGCACAAGCTGCGTTTTCACGAGGCCAGCGTTGGCGCGTGTCCCGCAGGAGGCAGCTGTCGGCTCGTCCGTTCATTGTGAAAGGAAAAAGGAGGGAAAACGGTCCCTCGGGAGAGCTTGCCCGGATATATCGCGTATAATGGCTCGAAATGGGCAAATTATAGAGAGAATTTCGAGTACCACCCTATTATACTGTACATGATTCTCCGCTTGGATCATGCACGCGCACGTGCTTCTGGTTAGATCATCTAACCTTCTACGTGCTAAATCTTCTTCTGCTAACTTTGTACTTAAAACCAGACTTTTCACTGCAATTCAATTTTGGCTCCAATGTAGCATGATGTAGTTTTATGTACATGTAAAATATTTATATAAAATTGTAGTATTATGTTCATTATGAAGTATGAAGTACTATTATGTACATATAAAATATTTATCTGAAATTGTAGTATTATGTTCATTATGAAGTATGATGTACTATTATGTACATATAAAATATTTATATAAAATTGTAGTATTATGTTCATTATGTAGTATGAAGTACTATTATGTACATGTAAAATATTTATTTAAAATTGTATTACCATGTACATTATACAGTATGATGTAGTATCATGCAGTATTATGTTCATTATATAACTTCATACAGTATCATGTACATGCAAAATGTTTTTTTGAAATTGTAGTATTATGTACATTATACAGTATGATGTAGTATCATGCAGTATTATGTTCATTATATAACTTCATACAGTATTATGTACATGCAAAATGTTTTTTTGAAATTGTAGTATTATGTACATTATGCAGTATGATATAGTATCATGCAGTGTTATATTCATTATGTAACATCATATAGTATTATGTACATGTAAAATGTTTTTCTAAAATTGTAGTATTATGTACATTATGCAGTATGATATAATTTTATGCAGTGTTATATTCATTATGTAACATCATATAGTATTATGTACATGTAAAATGTTTTTTTAAAATTGTAGTATTATGTACATTATGCAGTATGATATGGTATCATGCAGTATTATGTTCATTATATAACTTCATACAGTATTATGTACATGCAAAATGTTTTTTTGAAATTGTAGTATTATGTACATTATGCAGTATGATGTAGTATTATGCAGTATTGTGTTCATTATATAACATCATATAATATTATGTACATGTAAAATGTTTATACAAAATTGTCACAATAAGCAGAATAATGAATGTTCATCTTTGGAGAACAAAGGGTAAATACAAAGAAAACGTACGTTGCAAACGACAAACGGTAATTATTAAGAAGTCGAAGAAGACTCGTAAGGTAGGAAAGGGAGCATCGAATAAAAACAGATGGGAAGGTAAAGAGAGAAGGTATTTCAATGAGGACTGAAAGGATGCTTCGCACGAGAGGATCCGATCTCTCGAGATCTACGTCGAATCAATGACCGGCTGAGAGGCTTGTCTCAGGAAGAGAGGGTCCGAAGAAAAGAGAAGAAAGAAGAGGGTTTAGCGAAACGACGAGTTGCGCAAAAACCAACCGAATGAATCCTCGGCCCGCTCTCGACGACTACGAGTCTCCCTTCGCGCGCCGTTCCTCGACAAAAATAAGGAAACCAGATATATATTTCGTTCCCTTGCCGTAAATAATTGTTCCGACCGGATTTCGAGGAAGTTTCAGTGTTTTAGCTTGTTTGCTGGATGGGAAAAGACGAAAACGGAGTTATGATTTTATTTAATGTTTGATCGAAGATCTTCTGCGCGGTCACTTGGCTGTTTTGGGTGGATGGGTAGTGGTGTGTTGCATTTTACTACTGCGTTATTTCTACGCGCCACCATTTCTACGCATTGCAATTTCTACGTGTTGTAATTTCTACGCTTTGCAATTTATACGCATTGCAATTTCGACGCGTTACCATTTCTATGTAATGGAATTTCTACGCATTGGAATTTCCACGCGTGGTAATTTCTACGCATTGGTATTTCTACGCATTGGAATTTCTACGCGTGGTAATTTCTACGCATTGGAATTTCTACGCGTCGTAATTTCTATGCGTGGTAATTTCTACGCATTGGAATTTCTACGCGTGGTAATTTCTACGCATTGGAATTTCTACGCGTGGTAATTTCTACGCATTGGAATTTCTACGCGTGGTAATTTCCATATATTGCAATTTCTACGCATTGGAATTTCTACGCACTGGAATTTCTACGCATTGGAATTTCTACGCGTGGTAATTTCTACGCATTGGAATTTCTACGCGTGGTAATTTCTATGCGTGGTAATTTCTACGCATTGGAATTTCTACGCACTGGAATTTCTATGCATTGGAATTTCTACGCGTGGTAATTTCTACGCATTGGAATTTCTACGCGTGGTAATTTCAACGCATTGGAATTTCTACGCGTGGTAATTTCTACGCATTGGAATTTCTACGCGTGGTAATTTCAACGCATTGGAATTTCTACGCATGGTAATTTCTACGCATTGGAATTTCTACGCGTGGTAATTTCTACGCGTGGTAATTTCTACGCGTGGTAATTTCTATAGACAGGAATTTCTACGCATTGGAATTTCCACGTGTTGCAATTTCAACGTGTTGCAGTTTCTATGCATTGCTATCTCGACGCGTTACAACTTCTACGCATTGGAATTTCTATGCGTTGTACCTTCTACGCGTTGGAATTTCCACATGTTGCAATTGCTACTCGTTGCATTCCGACCCGCTGCATTCCTTCCCGTTGTATTTCTACCCGTTGCGATTCTACCACATCGTAGCGCCATTCCTTCTTGTTAAAATTTTTGTTAACATTTTTGTAGATGCATAGCACTCTTATGCTTATCCCATGTTATTCTTAAATATTACAACTTATCGTATTCTACTTCTACATATAGTATCATCATTTAATATATACCTACACATAGTACCGCTACTTATAAACACTTCCACGCGATATATCGCCGCTTCTACTATCAGCAACCATCAAGGAACTTATTAACAATAATCGTATCAACAATCCCCATTATACTATCACCCACTACCCCAAATAATCCAACCAAACCAATAAGCCAACAGGAATAATCAAACATGAGTTCACATCTCCCCAAAAATTACTTGAAACGATGAGCAATAAGATGAAGTAAATGAAGAGACGATTAAACGTGTGTGGCTCGGTATTTAAAATATTACAAGCAGGAACAGTGACCGCTCGTTGCGCTACCGGTCGAGCGACATTATGCTGGCTAGATGTGTCCCGAGGATAGGATTACTCAACGACACCGGAGACTCGTGAAAACCGAGCGTTAAGGCCTTTAAATCCGGTATCAAGAAGAACCGTGACGATTGCGTGTCTCGGGGCTCGCTGAATTGCGCCGCACACCGTCCGGAGTAAACAGTTGCTCGAGGTCGGACGAGTTTTCAACCGAGCGACGCCACACTGACGATGGATCTATGCGTTTGTCGCGCGACTAGAAAGCCAACCCTTTAGTTGTAGTGGACGTAACTTCGTTTCTGGAGTGATATCGATTGGACCAATGGATTTTGTTCGCTTTGATGGACGAATGGAATAATGGACCTTGATTAAATTAGTTGATGGAGGTAATGGAGTTTGCAATGGAGTTATGCAACTTTTTACTGTGGTCTTGACATTCTTTTTATGTCTTGTCTATGGTTCTTGTCTAACCTATGTGTCCACAAACAGTTAGATATAAGGCATCCTTGTCCACGAGCAGTTAGACATGACCTATACTTGTCTACAAGGAGTTAGACATGACTTATGGTTGTCCACAAAGAGCTACGTAGAATTTAACCTTGTCCATATGGAGTTGGGTACTGTCTACTTTGCCCATAAAGAGTTAGATGTAACGTATCGTCCTACAATTCTCACATGTCCAAATTTGCAAATTCCCACATGTCCAAATTTCCACATACCCAAATTCTCACATATGCAAATTTCCATATCTCCAAATTATCATATATGCGAATTTCCACATTTCCAAATTCCTACATGTCCAAATTTCCACATACTCAAATTCACGTATGACCAAATTTCCACATACCTAAATTCCCACATGTCCAAATTTCCACATACGCAAATTCACATATGACCAAATTTCCACATACCCAAATTCTCACATACGCAAATTTCCACATCTCCAAATGATCACATATGCAAATTTCCACATTCCCAAATTTCCACATACTCAACTTCACATATGACCAAATTTCCACATATCCAAATTCCCACATGTCCAAATTTCCACATACCCAAATTCTCACATATGCAAATTTCCACATCTCCAAATGATTACATATGCAAATTTCCACATTCCCAAATTCCAACATGTCCAAATTTCCACATACTCAAATTCACATATGCAAGTTTCCACATTCCCACATTCCCACATGTCCAAATTTCCACATACCCAAATTCTCACATATGCAAATTTCCACATCTCCAAATGATCACATATGCAAATTTCCACATTCCCAAATTGCCACATACCCAAATTTCCACATACTCATATTCACATATGACCAAATTTCCACATACCCAAATTCCCACATATCCAAATTTGCAAATCCCCAAATTCTCACATATCCATCTTCTCACATGTCAAAGTTTGCAATCCCCAAATTTTCACATATCAAAGTGTCAAACATAACCTATCTCGTCGACAAAGAGCTTAATACAAATAAACCTGTCCACAAACAGTACCTGTCGTACCTAAACCTATCTAACCTCTAATATCTCTCACATCCTCTAATAAAAACTCTCATATCCTCATATAACTCTAATATCCAATAATTGCAGACGCAACTCGTGCGTCAAAGCGAAACAAGTCCATCACAAAATCAATCCACTCCAATCATCGAATATCGATTTTCGTTCACGTTTCCAGCAATCATAAAGCAAGACGAGGATATATCGTTATTCTACTTGGACGGTGTTTCCGTTGGAGCGCATTCTACTGGATGTTGTGGCGAGTTTGGTCGGAGGCTTCGTCCTCCCGCTGCATTCCGTGGCGAGAGAACATCAAGACCGTAAGAGCCGTCTATTTAGTAAGCTGTAAATCAACGCGAGTCGTCTCTTTGACTAACGGCCGTACCGGCACCGTGTGCTTTCCATTCTCCCTCGTCTCTGTCTTCCTCCTGTCCCGTTCGATTTCCTCTTGCTCTCGCTGCGAACAGCCCGGAGGAATCTTGCCGATCCGAAGCGTCGATACCTGCGGTGGGATTCATGTAAATCCGTGGGGATGGTCGGAAACGGTTACCGTCTCGTACTTGTTACGTGTGGGTTTTTATGCATCTGCCATTTTAGAATGGATAGGAAGATATGGTTTTTGTGGAATTACTTTTGAGTCATAATTTTGCAAAATGGTGGGATTTGTAAGGGAGAGTTTATGAATTTGCAAGTTTGGTAGGTGGCGAGTTTGTAAATGTGGAGGTTTGAAAGGTTTAAAATTCTAAAACTAAATTTCCACATCTTAAAATTCTCACATTTGCAAATTTTCACACGTCCAAATTTCAAGGTACCAAAATTTTCACATATGCAAATTTCCACATCTCCAAATTATCACATATGCAAATTCTCATATGGCCAAATTTCCACATCCCCAAATTCTCATAGGACCAAATTTCCACATATCCAAATTCCCACATGTCCAAATTTCCACATATCCAAATTCTCACACATGCAAATTTCCACATCTCCAAATTTTCACATATTCAAATTCCCACATGTCCAAATTTCCACATACCCAAATTCTCACACATGCAAATTTCCACATCTCCAAATTCTCACATATGCAAATTCCCACATGTCCAACTTTCCACATATCCAAATTCTCACATATGCAAATTTCCACATCCCCAAATTCCCACATGTCCAAATTTCCACATATCCAAATTCTCACATATGCAAATTTCCACATCTCCAAATTCTCACATATGCAAATTCCCACATGTCCAAATTTCCACATATCCAAATTCTCACATATGCAAATTTCCACATCTCCAAATTCTCACATATGCAAATTCCCACATGTCCAAATTTCCACATCCCCAAATTCCCACATGTCCAAATTTCCACATATCCAAATTCTCACATATGCAAATTTCCACATCTCCAAATTCTCACATATGCAAATTCCTACATGACCAAATTTCCACATACCCAAATTCTCACACATGCTAATTTCCACATCTCCAAATTCTCACATGTGCGAATTCCCACATGTCCAAATTTCCACATACCCAAATTCTCACACATGCTAATTTCCACATCTCCAAATTCTCACATGTGCGAATTCCCACATGTCCAAATTTCCACATACCCAAATTCTCACATGTCCAAATTTCCAACTTTCAAAATTAATACCAATACAAATCTACAAGTCCAAATTACAATATTTGGAATGTTACAAAATTATATCTATCCAACTTTGAAAATTAGAAATTTCCAAAATTAACAATTCTATAAAATTGCTAACTATAAAAATCTCAAAATCAAAAATCTCAAAAATTCAATGCCTTTAAACCTACCTTAACATGCCTTTAAACAACCTACCATAGTTCAAACATAATTATCCGACTCGTGTCGCATTGCACAATGATAGAGCATTCTTTGAACACTATTCTCTATCTCCTCTTCAGCAATATACTATTATTCGTAGCAAGTTAAACTGTAGCCAATAATGATGGTCCTCAGTCAGCCACAACATCGTAGACTTTGTTTTCCAGGAAAGCATTACCGATCTATGTTCGTCCACCTTCGCGTAAATTGGCCCGCTCTCTGCTCCATCGACGATCGATCGTATCTGTAGCTCGCCGCACGGCCTTGTTCCGAAGAGTATAGCTATTACATTCTCTCGTGGCTTGGCCAGAACAGGCGGAGATATAGAGAGAGAGACGACGGTAGCCCGGTTTTGTCGGCACGTGCCTACTCGACTTTCTGCGCGTTATCCTAATTGCAACTTCGATTCTCGGAATCGGTATTTCAACCACAAATGTAACTTATTGTGATACAGGAATGTTGGGATGTGGTGTGTTTTCAGATTAGGGGGTGGAGATGGAGAGGGTGGAAATTTTGAGATTTGGGGTTTTTGGAAATTTGGGAATTTTAGAGATTTGGGATATTTGAGAGTTTGGGAATTTGAAAGTTTGGATATTTGAGAGTTTGGGAATTTGAGAGTTTGGATATTTGAGGGTTTGGAAATTTGAGGGTTTGGAAATTTGAGGGTTTGGAAATTTGAGGGTTTGGAAATTTGAGGGTTTGGAAATTTGAGAGTTTGGAAATTTGAGAGTTTGGGAATTTGAGAGTTTGGGAATTTGAGAGTTTGGAAATTTGAGAGTTTGGGAATTTGAAAATTTTGGAATTTGAGAGTTTGGAAATTTGGAAATTTGGAAATTTGGAAATTTGAGAGTTTGGGAATTTGAGAGTTTGGAAATTTGAAAATTTGGAAATTTGAGAGTTTGGAAATTTGGAAATTTGAAAATTTGAGAGTTTGGGAATTTGAGAGTTTGGAAATTTGGAAATTTGGAAATTTGAGAGTTTGGGAATTTGAGAGTTTGGGAATTTGAAAATTTGGGAATTTGAGAGTTTGGAAATTTGAAAATTTGGAAATTTGAGAGTTTGGAAATTTGAGAGTTTGGGCATTTGAGAGTTTGGGAATTTGAAAATTTGGAAATTTGAGAGTTTGGAAATTTGGAAATTTGGAAATTTGACAGTTTGGAAATTTGAGAGTTTGGAACCTTGAGAATTTGGAAACTTGTGAATTTGAAAATTTCAGAATATGAAAATTAGAAAATTAGAATACTTGAGAATGTGAGAATTAAAAACCTTGAAAACTTGATGAAAAAATTAAAAAATCAAAAACCTTGAAAGCTCAACAATTTAAAAATGAAAAAATCAGAAACCATCAAAACAGAAATTTAAAAATTAAAATTTTAAAAACCTTGAAACCTTGAATTTAAAAATTAACCTTGAGAGCATGAAAATGAAAAAATATTAAAAGCTTGAGAATATAAAAAAGAAATTGATCTGATCATGATGCTAGTAACATTAACCCATTGATACCTGTAGTAATAGAAACAAAGTGGTCTCTGCTCGTAATGCGACGTAAAAATACTGCATGGTCGGTATGTTCAAGGTAATGTCAGAATGAAGTATGGGAAACAGCTGCTGCTTTAAATATTAACACTTACAAAGTTGGCGAACGATACGCGCCATAATTCTTGCACGTGTACTTTGTTTCTTATTGTTACAACTGAAGATTTGGCTATCTGTGAACTTTGGTATTGAAAATATTTAGTAAACGGAACATTTGTGTGTTCGATATATTTTTACAGGTATTTAAAAAAGAATTAAAGGTTTAGAAATTTGAGAATTCAAAGATTATGTAAATTAAAATATTTGGAAGTTTGATAAAGTTATAAGTATCGATACAAAAAATATTATTAAAAGTTAGTCCATTTAGTAACAGCGAGAAAGAGGTCCATAACGATTGAAGTCGTAATACGAAAAGTTGGAGAATGTAACAAAAAGTTGAACAGATTTCCTCCGTCTTGAAAAACGACTACAAAGTTAAGGAAGAAGAAGAAGAAAAAGGAAAGGAGGAAGTTTCGAAAGGCACGTAGAACGTAACAGAGGCCGAAGGTCGAACCCACCACCTGTTGCACAATCGACCAAAAGTCACGCATGAAAGGAGATTAAGGGTTCCTTTTCACGGAGCTACGATTCGAACTTCTTTAATAATTTAAATGATTGTAAACCATGTAATAATTTTTGACTACTGTGAAACTGACGATTACTAACGAGTTTGTGCGCCTCTATTCCTATAGCCGCCATTTTGAACTACCCAAGAAAGTAACGAGACGTCTCAATGTTTCTCTTAAAAATTCCATAAAACTTGAAATTTGAAATATGACTATGTATTTAAGCTAGTAAATAAGTTAACTAGTAATTTGTGACCCTGTAAAATTTATAAAAGACTATCTACCCTCTTTTTCAGGGTTGAAAATATCTTCAGCAAGGTTTAATGAAATTGTGTTTCATTTTTGGAGAAATAATTTTTGTCATGAATGTTAAGAAACTGTTATCTAATATTTTATAATGTTATCTAAAGTTATTATAACCTTGTTTAAATGTTGCCTTGCATAATATATTATATGGGTAAGCTAAAATAAAAATTTAGCAGTTGATAGGTTGAAGAATTAAGACGGTGAACAACCCGTAAGCGGTGACAAAAAGAACACGTGCATCGTTATCGATAACGAAGTCCAAAGACCGTAACTTCTTATCGGAACAAGCTTATTTTGTCAATTGACTGCATTGTCCCTTCTCTTTGATTACCGATCGAACGCTATCTAAATCTTTCGAACCAAATGAACATGTTACCAAGTGCATCATCATGTGGATTATCATTTAAAAACTTGAAGAATAAATTACTTTGACGTGTGTTTTAATATGAATATGTGAAGTTGATATATTATGTTTACAGCGCATGTTTTATGCTGTGTTTGTAATTGGGGAGTTTCCAAATTCCTACGTTCCCAAATTCGGGGGTTCCGCAATTCCTCCCCAAATTCGGGGAGTTTCCAAATTCCTACGTCGCTAAATTCGGGGGTTCTTACATTCCTACGCCCCCAAATTCGGGAGCTCCTAAATTTCTACGTCCCCAAATTCGGAGGTTTCCAAATTCCTACGTCCCCAAATTCGGAGGATCCCAAATTTCTACGTCCCCAAATTCGGGGGTTCCCAAATTCGGGGGATCCCAAATTCCTACGTCCCCAAATGGGGGGGATCCCAAATTCCTACGTCCCCAAATTCGGAGGATCCAAAATTCCTACGTCCCCAAATTCGGGGGTTCCCAAATTCCTACGTCCCCAAATTCGGGGGTTCCCAAATTCCCACATCCCCAAATTCCTACGTCCCCAAATTCCTACGCCCCCAAATTCGGGGGATCCCAAATTCCTACGTCCCCAAATTCCCACATCCCCAAATTCCTACGCCCCCAAATTCGCAGGATCCCAAATTCCTACGTCCCCAAATTCGGGGGTTCCGAAATTCCTACGTCCCCAAATTCGGGGGATCCCGAATTCCTACGCCTCCAAATTCCCACATCCCCAAATTCGGAGCTTTCCAAATTCCCACATCCCCAAATTCCCACATCCCCAAATTCCTACGTCCCCAAATTCCTACGTCCCCAAATCCCTACGTCCCCAAATTCCTACGTCCCCAAATCCCTACGTCCCCAAATTCCTACGTCCCCAAATCCCTACGTCCCAAAATTCCTACGTCCCCAAATCTCTACGTCCCCAAATCCCTACATCCCCAAATCCCTACATCCCCAAATCCCTACGTGTCCAAGTTCCTACGTGCCCAAATACGAGGCTTCCTAAACTCCTACATCCCCAAATTCCTACCTGGCCAATACTGTGTTTACAGCGTTTGTTTTATGATACGTTTACAAGCTATATTTTTTTATATGTTTACCAGCTGTATTTTATAATATGTTTACCAGCTATATTTAATGATATGTTTACAAGCTACATTTTGTGATATGTTTACAAGCTACGTTTTATGACATGTTTACAAGATACCTTTTATGATATGTTTACAGCGTATGTTTAAAAAAAAAAGAGAGGTAGAACAAGTTGATTTAGTACATCATTTTGAGTAAGTATAACGAAAAGCTTTCAGGAGATTGCACCGTTTGCAATGAAAGCAACGATATGAGCTTTGAGCGCACCATTTGTAAGCAGCAACGTAACAACTCGCTGTTATCTGCGAGAAAATACAGGCCGATGGTGACACGGGGTCCGCAGATAAGGTGTATGCCTTTCAAAATGGGCGACCACCGGGTCATGCCCTCGTGAAACGGATTTCCGAGCCAACCGGTCGATATAGCCACTTATGAAGATCTCTCTTCTTACGGAAATTATCGTTTGCTGCAACTTCGCAAACCTCGTATTTTGTATGTTTCGTTGTTTGGAAGGAAAGGGATGATTGCAAATTTACGTTTCTGTATTTTGGTATTTTATTGTCTTGAATTGATGTATTTTTGGTTACATGTTTTTGTACTGACACAATTTTTTATTTATAAATTTTTACAAAGTTAGATTTAGGTATTGCTTCTATGTTTCTATGATTATTAGTTTTGTAGTTACAGATTTTACATTTACACGTTTTTGATTTATACATTTCGACGTTTCAATATTTCTATATTTAGAAATTTTTGCAACTACGGATTTCTGATTTTACAGTTACACGGTTCTGGATTTATACATTTCGACGTTTCGATATTTCTATATTTAGAAATTTCCGCAAACCAAATTTCTATGTTTTCGCACTTACACGTTTCCATGTTTCAATGTTTCTACTTTTACAAATTTTTGCATTTGCAAATTGTCATATTTTTAAATTTCCATGTTTTAATGATTCTACGTTTACAATTTTTTGCATTTGCAAATTTTTAAATTTTCACATTTTCATACTTCCATATTTTAATGACTCTACATTTACAAATTTTTGCACTTGCAAACTGTCATATTTTTAAATTTATACATCTTTAAGCTTCCATATTTTAATGATTCTACGTTTACAAATTTAAGCATTTGCAAATTGTCATATTTTTAAAATTATACATTTTTAAACTTCCATGTTTTACTGATTCTACGTTTACCAATTTTTGCACTTGCAAATTGTCATATTTTTAAATTTATACATTTTTAAACTTCCATATTTTAATGATTCTACATTTACAAATTTTTGCATTTGCAAATTGTCATATTTTTAAATTTATACATTTTTAAGCTTCCATATTTAAATGATTCTATATTTACAAATTTTTGCATTTGCAAATTGTCATATTTTTAAATTTATACATTTTTAAATGTCTACATTTTCAAACTTCTACGTTACAATATTTTTCTAAATTTACAAATGTGCAAACTTTCAAAGTTCCACATTTCTATATTCGCAAATTTGCATGTTTTTGACTTCCACGTTTGCACATTTACAAATTTCCATATTTTTAAGCTCGCACATTTACACGCTTCTAAATTTCCATATTTTTAAGCTCTCGCATTTACACACTTCTAAATTTCCATATTTTTGAACTTCCACATCTGCACATTTACAAATTTCTACATCTCAGTAATCCGAGTTCTACATTCGTTGGAACATTTATAGAATAAGTGAAACCTGCAAGTAATGGAGCATACAGGTGTTAAACCAGAAATCAATATCCGTGCATTTATATATTTTATAACAAGAACAGAATTAAGACTCAAAGCTGAAGTATTGTAATATGTATCGTATGGAAATGGTTTCAATTCGTTTGAAATATTGAAGTAACCGTATTATCGATTCAGAACTTCTGGCAGATATAAGAAACGGTATTTTATACTGAAATTCAATCCGCCATTACAAAAGTGCGTTGATAAAATTCAAATACGAAATGTATCGAAACGATAATTAATTGAACTTGATAATTCAACATGAAAGGAACATAAAAAAGATAAAGAAACAAATAATTTTAAAAATAAAAATCTCTACTAACGAAATATTGCATGTGCAAAAATAAAAATCAAAAATAAATCTCGATCGAATAAATTAAAAAATAAAATCTTTTATAGAGAAAATATCGTATTTGGTCCAAAAATAAAAATAGAAAATGAATCGGAGAAATTAAAAAATAGAAGGGCTTTCTAAATGAAATATCGTATTTCGAGCAGAAATAGAAAATCGAAGACAAAACAGAAACGAATTGATTAAAAAATAAAAAGTTCTTATCAGAAAAAAAATTAAAAATAAACGCATATAAAATAAATTAAAAAATAGAGGAACTTCGTAAGCGAAATATTGTACCTTAGCCAAAAATAAATTTGCATTAGAAGAAAAATAAATGTGTATCGTAAAAATTAAAAACTAAAAACTCTTTATAAAGTAAGTAACACGTTAGGATCAGAAAAAAATGAAAAATAAATTAATAAATGAAGGTGCTTCCCAGACGAAATATCGTACCTCGATCAAAAGTAAGAAAATCGAAAATAAATTTGGATTACAGAAGAAACATAAATGTTAATCGTAAAAATTAAAAACTAAAAGCTGTTTATAAACTAAATAACATATTTGGACCAGAAAAAGATTAAAAATCGATGCGTGTCAAATAAATTAAAGAATGAAGGAGCTTCGTAAATGAAATATTGCACCTCAGTCAGAAATAAAAAAATAAATTCGGATCGCAAAAAAAAATAAATCATAGTGAGTTAAAAAATAAAAACCCCTTGTAAACAAAATAATATTTGAACCAGAAGAAAATTAAAAATAAATTAAAGGGTGAAGGAGCTTCTCAAACGGAATATCGCACTCTCTCAAAAATCGAAAATAAATTTTGATCGCAAAAAAAATACATGCGTATCACATAAATTAAAAACTAGAAATCCTTTATAAACTAAATAATATTTGACGCAGAAAAAAATAAATTAAAAAATAAACGAGCTTCCCAAACGAGATATCACACCTCGTCCAAAAATGAGAAAATCGAAAATAAATAAAGAAGTGCAAAAATAAATAAATGAAGAAGTAAAAAAATAAATAAATGACGAAGTAAAAACAGAACTAAGGAGTGGTGAACGTCAAGCATAATTTTGGAACGAGCGAACGATTCGAAGGGTGCTTCCCTTTTTTCATCTTTAATCCTGGCCACGTGCTCCTCGTGCGTCTTGGAGAGACGTCGACAGGATCATCGCAGCTGCCACAAGGATATATAAGAGCATCTGGTCGTTCGACGATCGCAAGATCGGCAACCTTGCGGGTCTCGAGGCAGGTCGAGAAGGTTCGTGGAGCGATTGAGGAAAGAGAAAGAGGAAGAAGAAGAAAAGGAAGAGAAAGGAAGAGATGAAATCGGTGGACTACCAAACTGTCGAGTGGGCTGTTCTCCAAATAGCTCCACCTGCCCTCGCGATACCTTCTCATCCCCGAACTAACGATTATGCGACCACTTTTGGGCGTTGTACTAAATTTTATGTCTAACTGTATCTGTGTATTATTTAGTCCAAGGTAATTGGTTCTTTTTTCTGGATGATTGTACACTATCTGTATATTACATATGTGATTAACTACATATCACTGTAACTTTATATCTGTATTGTTTTCAACGGTGATTATTAATTCTGTTTTTTTGGATGATATGTACACTACCTGTACACTATACATATGTACTGCCTAACTACATATGTATATACTACCTTACTACCAAACTACCTTACCTAACTACACATCTCCAAATTCGGAGGTTTTCAAATTCTTAGGCCCCCAAATTCGGGGGTTCCCAAATTCCCACATCCCCAAATTTTTACGTCCCCAAATTCGGGGGATCCCAAATTCCCACATCCCCGAATTCCTACGTCCCTAAATTCGGGGGATCCCAAATTCCTACGTCCCCAAATTCGGGGAATCCCGAATTCCTACGCCCCCAAATTCCTACGTCCCCAAATTCGGGGGGTCCCAAATTCCCACATCCCCGAATTCCTATGTCCCCAAATTCCTACGTCCCCAAATTCGGGGGATCCCAAATTCCCACATCCCCGAATTCCTACATCCCCAAATTCGGGGGATTCCGAATTCCTACGCCTCCAAATTCCCACATCCCCAAATTCGGAGGTTTCCAAATTCTTGCGTCCCCAAATTCGGAGGTTTCCAAATTCCCACATCCCCAAATTCCTACGTCCCCAAATTCCCACATCCCCAAATTCCTACGTCCCCAAATTCCCACATCCCCAAATTCCTACATCCCCAAATTCGGGGAATCCCGAATTCTTACGCCCCCAAATTCTCACATCCCCAAATTCGTACGTCCCCAAATCCCTACGTCCCCAAATTCGGGGGTTTCCAAATTCCCACATCCCCAAATTTCTAGTTCCCCAAATTCCGACACTATGAAGTTCCCATCTTCCCATATCCCCATTTCCCGAAATTCCCAAGTCCCCAAGTAGCCCATATCCCCAAATTCTAAACTCTCCAAATACCAGAGCCTCCAAATTTCCAGCTTCCTAAATTTCTATTCCAAAATCCCTGGACCCTCTCATCCCCCGAATCTAAAAAGAATGATTAAGAACTAAAAATTACTTAGAATTACTAATAAACTTGCAAAGAACTCAATAAATGAATTCAAAATGTCGTCTAACATCGAACACAATGTACAAACTATTCCTTCGAATGTATTTGAAACATTAATATGTAAGAGCAGATTTTTGTTAAAGTTGATTATTTCACCGAAGCGAGTACATATCATGATCGACTGAATTTTCCTGGAATAGAGCGTACAGTGATTTATTAATTCATCGCGAGTCCCGACGTCGGATTGAACGTATAATGAAAAAAGAAAACGCGGCACAATGAGACGGGTAATTCTGGATGTCCCAGAAAACTGGGAAAAGCGCGATGAACTCGACGATACGTACGTGTCGTCCAACGAGAAATTTCAACTTTTAGTTTTCTCTCTGGTAGAGTGCTTGTTCCCAAATAGTACTCTCTGAAATCCAACCGGATTCTACTCCTCGGATGAAATTTTTATTTCTACATGTATTATACTATGCGAAAACAAGAAACATTGGCGAGTTTCAACTTTTTTTTTAATTCATCACCTTGAATTTTTTCATGTTTTTTATTTATGTGGATAATAAATAGCGTCTTTGTAAATGATTTATTTCTTTGGGAAAGAAGAAGAGTACTTTTATATTTAAGTGGGTGATGAATTAGTATGAACTAACTGGTTAATCATTTACTTGTTAGAAAAATATGAACTTCGAGTTTAAAAGTGCTGCTTCATAAAGGAGAACAGAATATTAATTTCTAAAAATCATCACGGTAGAACAGTGAATATAATTATGATTGAAGGGAAATCAATGTCAGAAGTACCTCAATCAAGAGTGAATTATATGAACCACTTCGAAAAAGGAACAAATAGTTTCCTCTTAAACTGATCACAGTAAAAAGTTTTTATATCTTCCATGTTTTGTTATAAAATTTCTACTAATAAATCGTCGACGTGTTTATAGTAAAATGAACAGGTCTTTATGACTTTTCTAATTGATGTGACCAAACAAGATTTAGTTTGAACTGCATTTACAGGCTTAATTAATGACAATTCCGCTGTGCACATTTTCTAAATGTATTATATATATATCATATGATATGTGCATCAAATGTATGGCTGTATTTACAGGCTTAATTAACTATAACTACACTGTACACGTTTTTTAAATGTACCATACATTGTACGTATTATATATACATATACATTATATGCATTATATGTATACATTACACGTATTATACATTATGTCATAATATAAGAAATTTTTTAAACCGAATGGTATTTTCGAAAAATCGTAACAATTACAAATAAAAGTAAGAAAAGAGATCGAAAGTTCGAAAGAGTAGAAAACACGTAGTCGCGAAAGTGGATCGAAGAAGAGAAAGAATCTTCCGTATCCGTTAACAGTCCCAGTTTTGCCTGTTCACCCCATACCATCAGCAATCTTGTCCACCCCCCGCGCACCCTTTCGATCCCATCCATCTGCGACCTCTATTAAGCGTTATATTCCGCTATCCAGCAGCGATGGAGGATAGTTCCAGTGTATTGGCATGCTGAAATACGGGGCGCGTTCGAAGCGCCGGCAGCCGTCAGGGTATTGATTTACAATGCTTACTCCACTCCACAGCAACTCCCATAACTACAGACCCCTTCTCTCTCTATCTGTCCCTGTCTCACCACCGTCTTTCTTCCGTCCACCCTTTACCCTCGATGTCGCTCATTTCCTCCGATTCTCTCTTCGACGCGATCTCTTTTGATCTCGATCTTAAGATCTCGAGGTAAATGACCAATGGTGAATAACACAAATGACTAAACCTTAATCTTGACCTAACATATCTGACTTAACCTTAAATTGAACCTAACCTAACTGACTTAGTCTTGATCTAGACCTAACCTAACTGACTTAACCTTAATCTTAACCTAACCTAACTGACTCAACCCTAAGTTCAACCTAACCTAACGGACTTACTCTTAATCTTGACCTAACCTAACTGACTTTTTCTTAATCTTGACCTAAGATATCTGACGTAACCTTAATTTGAACCTAACATAACTGACTTAGTCTTGATCTAGACCTAACCTAACTGACTTAACCTTAATCTTAACCTAACTGACTCAACCTTAAGTTCAACCTAACCTAACGGACTTAGTCTTAATCTTGACCTAACCTAACGGACTTTTTCTTAATCTTGACCTAACATATCTGACTTAACCTTAATTTGAACCTAACCTAACTGACGTAACCTTAATCTTGACCTAACGTATCTGACTTAACCTTAATCTTGTCCTAACCTAACTGACTTAACCTTAACCTTGATCTAACATATCTGTCTTAACCTTAATCTGACCTAACCTACCTGAATTAATCTTAATCTTGACCTAACCTAACTGACTTAGTCTTAATCTTGACCTAACCTAACTAACTTGACCTTAATCTTGACCTAACCTAACTGACTTAACTCTAATTTTGACCTAACCTAACTAACTTAACCTTAACCTTGACCTAACATATCTGACTTAACCTTACCCTGAACCTAACCCAACTGACTTATTTTTAATCTTGACGTAACCTAACTGACTTGACTGCCATATTTAAAAAATAATATAATTAATTTCAAAATTAATAAATTTAAAGCAAAATAAATTCTTCCAGTAACCTTAAAAATAAGCATACCCTTAAAACACACATGAACGAGACTCGAAGCTGTTCGAAATGCATATTTAAGAAAAAAGCAGGCATTCTTTAGATCGCTGCCGAACAATTCAGCCTTGCCCATCAATATGTATGAACAACGGAGAAATCTATGAAATCCCGATGAAAAGCTGACCCAGTTTTCGGACAGAATTTTATTTTCAAGGGGACATTCACCGATTGTGCATCGCATCGTGCACTTTCATCGAGCCGCACGTTGCTTTCCGCGAATATTGCGCGGATTTGTAACGCCAGGAAACGTCTGATTTTTGCGGATGAACGTGGAATGAATATTTAAGAGGGAGTCCTGTCTCTCTTCTCGTCCCTTTGATCGTATCGATCACTATCAACGTTCGGTTATAACCTCTTTCTTGAAAATCAAATATCGGGCTACAATGAAGAACAGCAGGGAGAGAATCAAATTTCAGAAGTGGTACATGCTCTTCTTAATTGTGTCAGCTGAAACTGACTAATTAAGCTGCATCAGTAAAATGGAGAAAAAAGGAGAAAATTTTTAAGCGTAATTCTGCATTCAACAATTTTATGCAAGTTATAATTAAACTTAACCACTTGCAATATGATTTGTTAGGTGCGTCAATCAGAAGCAACTAATCACAGCTACAATATTAAAAGAGACACAGAAAATGTCAAAATGTTATGTTAATTTTGTACTCAACAATCTTATACAAATTATAATTTGATTTAAACTGAACATCTTGTACTATGATTTATTAGGTGCGTCAGTCAGAAGCAACGAGTCACAGCTACAATATTAAAAGAGACACAGAAAATGTCAAAATGTTATGTTAATTTTGCACTCAACAATCTTATACAAATTATAATTTGATTTAAACTTAACATCTTGCACTATGATTTATTAGGTGCGTCAGTCAGAAGCAACGAGTCACAGCTACAGTATTAAAAGAGACACAGAAAATGTCGAAATGTTATGTTAATTTTGTACTCAACAACCTTATACAAATTATAATTTGATTTAAACTTAACATCTTGCACTATGATTTGTTAGGTGCGTCACTCAGAAGCAACTAATCACAGCCACAATATTAAAACAGACAAAGAAAGTTGCAATACTATGTCAATTTTGTATTATAACAAACGAAGAAAGTTGCAATATTATGTCAATTTTGTATTATACAATCATTGAGAATACAAATTATAATTGGACTTGAACTCCAAACTGTAGCATATATAAAAATTCAAATAAGATTCGTCACAGTTGCAGGATGAGTGCGTCACTTGTGGAAGACGATGTTGTAAGACAAAAGATTAATAAAATTATTGTAATACAAAGACGATATAAAATAATAGCAATAGAAGAACATATAATAATATATAATAAGATATATAACAGAATATATAATAATCTAACATAATGGTAAAACAAAGACAATATAAAATAATCTTGAAAAGCATCAAACGACTGGAAGAAACGTTCTGACGTTTTGAACGGTACCGCCGAGCATCCTCCGCGCATAATTTCGCTTTGAAAACGGGACCAAGCCTTCCAGAAGCAGCCTTCGATTCCCCGCTGTAAGAAGCATTCTTTCACAATGCGGACGAGCTGGGTGTTCGTTGCAGGTACATGGACGAGGGACGATAATAGGTACGCAAATAACGCCTGCTTGGATGACTAAGAAAGGAAGTCGCGGTGAACTCATCGTTCGTCGTTTCGAAAGCTCCGACCACCAAATCATTCTTGTTTCTATCGGTGTTCCACCCTCGTTTGTGAATCATCGAACTAGTTCGACAAACTTGAGTAGATAGAGTTGGGAAACTAATCCTTGACGGTAGCCATTTTATCTTGTTAAGGATATTCTGTAATACATGTATAGATTTCTAGATTCTTTGGTTTGTAATTAGACTTGTGGATTTCAATGTCTCTGGATATATAGATTCATAGATTTATTGATTTCTGGATGTCTAGATTTATTGACTTTTTAAGTGTTGGATTTGTAGGGTTCCTGGATGTCTAGATTCTCCATGTATCTATATTCCTATGTCGCAATATCTCTACATGTGTATGTATGTCACAATACCTCTACATAGGTATGTATGTATGTACATATATGCCAATATAGCCATATCTCCATATTCCTATATCCCTATATTTCCATATCTCCACATCCACGTATCTCCACATCCACTTATCTCCACATCCACATGTCCCTGTATCCCCATACCTCCACATCCACATATCTCCACATCCACATGTCCCTGTATCCCCATACCTCCACATCCCCATATCTCCACATCCACATATCTCCACATCCCCATATCTCCACATCCCCATATCTCCACATCCCCATATCTCCACATCCACATATCTCCACATCCCTATATCCCTATATCCCTATATCCCTATATCCCCATATCTCCACATCTCCATATCTCCACATCCCCATATCTCCACATCCCCATATCTCCACATCCCCATATCTCCACATCCCCATATCTCCACATCCCCATATCTCCACATCCCTATATCCCTATATCCCCACATACCTATACCCCTATCTCCCTATCTCCCTATCTCCCAACATCCCTATATCCCTATATCCCCACATCCCTATACCCCTATCTCCCTATCTCCCTATCTCCCTATCTCCCTATCTCCTTATCTCCCAACATCCCTATATCCCTATATCCCCATATTACTAATTGCAGCCAACAATTGCAAGAACCCAAAGAGAACTGAATTACCCATAAATCACCCTCAAAACCCGAATGGCGAACGCGTGAAGGTAACCCTTGAAAGACAGTTAAAATGTACCTGGTGGAGGACAAACAGGGTGGGCATAATAAATATATTTACACCGACGTCGTCGGTGTATTACCACAACTCGGGACGACCCACGTGGCCGCCCACACGGGGGGCCCAGCCGGAAGTTTATTACCCCGATTATCCGGCCTCTAACTCATTTCACGCGGTGCCATAAACGGACCAGTGTCCAAATCCTGTCTTCGAGCTAGCTCGCTCGGATATTCTCTTATTGCCTTTCCACTTTTTGTCGGATAACTGTAATAACGTCATTATTGTTTCTATTGGAACCTGTAATCTGTTGGTTTATTGCGTTTCAATGTTAGGCTGACAGAAAATTTTTGCGGAAATGACGTTGTAGATATTATTGCAGTTATAAGATATGGGTATGAATTTTGGAATGTTTAAGAGGGTATATAATATGTATACATTTTGGAGGAGCTAAGAGATATGTTTAGCGTTGACATATGTAGTTAGACATATGTAATTGTACATATGTAATTGTACATATGTAATTGTACATATGTAGTTGGACATATGTAATTGTACATATGTAGTTGGACATATGTAATTGCACATATGTAGTTGGACATATGTAATTGTACACATGTAGTTGGACATATGTAATTGCACATATATAGTTGGACATATGTAATTGTGCACATGTAGTTGGACATATGTAATTGCACATATATAGTTGGACATATGTAATTGTACATATGTAGTTGGACATATGTAATTGCACATATGTAATTGGACATATGTAATTGTACATATGTAGTTGGACATATGTAATTGTACATATGTAGTTGGACATATGTAATTGCACATATGTAGTTGGACATATGCAGTTGGACATATGTAGAAATTTTAAAATAGCTGAGAGATCATATGCAGAAATTTTAGAATCGTCAGAAGGATGTCTGTAAAAATTTTTAAAAACCTAAGAGGACATATGTATGTAGAAATTTTAGAATCCCTAAAAGTATGTCCGTATAAATGTTAGAAAAGCTAAGAAGACATATGTAGAAACTTGAGAATACCTAAAAGTACATATGTACAAATTTCAGAATAGCTAACAAGCTATACGTAGAAATTTTAGAATTCTTAATAGAATCCATATATACATTTTGGATCTCGATTCCGTCCAATTCCAGTGGAAATATGTGGTCGATAAAAGGTAGCAAAATGCGAAAGATGAAGATTTGCAAGAGATAATGCAATATCTCAGTTCGGTATTATTCGAAACAAGCCCTTTTGTATTTTAACAGTAATAATGACACGTTATGAATTATGTCTTCGTAACTCGAGAACGTTTCTAACGTTTCAGTCTAAAGTGAAGCAAACAAAGAACAGTTGCAACAATGTGTTACAGAAACACAAAGTGAGCCTCCCTCACATTGCGGCACATCAACAGGGGGATGTGTATATCCCCTAAGTACCTTTTGTTCGGTCCTCGCGATTGCTAAACAGCTAACTGCGTAGCAACGGTATCCAAAAAATATAGGGACTCTTTAACTTCTCTGTACTCTTAAATTATTTGATTAAATTATTATAGGGATGTGGAGATATGGGGATGCTCTAAGTCAGATACACTTGTTTGCTGTATTGATTATAGTACAGTGGAATTTTGGAGAAATATTCGTAACATGATATTAATTATTCAGTTATACGTGAAATTCGGGTCACGTTTGATGATGATCTAATTAACGAGAGATCCCTTAGCATTATTAACTAATTTCATTATTAGACCACTTTCACATACCGAGTATCTACTTCCGAAATATACACGATCTGTAATATCGCCATTACAATTGTGTTTACACCTACAAAATTCAACACAACAGAAGTTCCCCATCTCCATATATTGCAGCTATTAGGGACCGATTGAATAAAAGTATAATAAAAGTGCGGCATAAAAATGTAGAGAACACGAGGAGGAGAAAAGACGGCAATGAGAAAATGTCCGAGAGACATTTGAGACAACAGTTATTACCTGAGCCACTCGGTCGACAGGAAGCAATCGATAAGACGGCTTAACCAACGGGAGAATTGTCGTTGACTCGAGGAGCAGAGTGGAGCAAGTGCTAATAACCCAGATGCAAATTGATAGTACTCATTATCATAGCGACAACGAGTGTACACGTTGGATCGCGAAAGGGGCTGCGAGATTTATTTCGCTCGTTTAAATTCCCTCTCCTCGCTTCATGGCACGCGACGACGAATCTCCCGATGGAAAATCTCTTTCTTTATTGCAGACACGATATTCTTGCGTTTTAATTAAACGGACACTATCGACGATACTTCTAAATCCTTCACACGTGACGATTTTCATGTAACTGAGGGCTCAGTTGGTTAGGTTTGGTTAGGATTAAGATTAAGTCAATTAGGTTAGGTTGAGATTAAAGTTAAGTCAGTTGGGTTAGGTTGAGATTAAGGTTAAGATAGTTGGGTTAGGTCAAGATTAAAGTTAAGTTAGTTAGGTTAGGTCAAGATTAAGGCTTTGTCAATTAGGTTAGGTCAAGATTAAGGCTTTGTCAATTAGGTTAGGTCAAGATTAAGTTTAAGTCAGTTCGGTTAGATCAAGATTAAAGTTAAGTTAGTTAGGTTAGGTTAAGATTAAGGTTAAGTCAGGTAGGTTAGGTCAAGATTAAAGTTAAGTTAGTTAGGTTAGGTCAAGATTAGGGCTTTGTCAATTAGGTTAGGTTAGGATTAAGACTAAGTCAGTTATGTTAGGTCAAGATTAGGACTAAGTCAGTTAGATTAGGTCAGATTAAGGTTAAGACAGATATGCTAGGTCAAGGTTAAGGTTAAGTCAGTTAGGTTAGGTTAAGATTAAGACTAAGTCAGTTAGGTTAGGTTAAGATTAAGACTAAGTCAGTTATGTTAGGTCAAGATTAGGACTAAGTCAGTTAGGTTAGATTCAAGTTAAGGTTAAGTCAAATATGTTAGGTCAAGATTAAGAATATGTCAGTTGGATTAGGTCAGATTAAGGTTAAGTCAGTTAGGTTAGGTTAAGATTAAGACTAAGTCAATTAGGTTAGGTCAAGATTAAGACTAAGTCAGTTAGGCTAGGTTGAGATTAAGGTTAAGCTAGTTGGGTTAGATTAAGTAACTACAAATACTATGATCATTAAGCATGATCATAATTCACATTGCGTTACATTATTACATGTTTTATGTACACTTTATAGTCTCTGATATATCATAAACGCACAAGCATCCATTATCCGATGATCATTGTAGTGTTATGATACGCAGTCGGGTCTGAAAGTGAATCTCACACTTCAACGTCTAAATCCGAATTAATTAACTACACATATACATTCGCGCAATGAAGCGATCATTAAATAATCTCATTAATTATTTCATCTCCGGTGATCAACATCAAATGAGCTCGTAATATTTGTTTCAAGACAAACAATGAACTCTTGCTCTTAGAAACAACAGCTCCAATGTCGAAAACCGGAAAGGCGAAAATTGTAAAGACTGTAAGAAGAGCGTTGTCCCGAAAAGGTGTCACCTGTTGAATTCACGGTCGCTTCGGGAAGCACGGTCCGCGCGTTTCCTTGGAAATTGCATGTTGCTACAATAGTCGGGGAATAATGGAGGGAAATAGTCTGGATAGAAAACAAGCCCGGTGATAACAATAATCTAGTACCGTGCTCCTTAATGGTAGGCCCGATCGCACGGAACAATTTGCGCGCGGAAAATAACGGAGTTGTCCCGCGAACGTGTATATTTGAAGGAAAAATCTATAGGTCGCTGTGAAGTATCGACGAGGCAACAAGTAAAAACCAATCGAATAACAGAGACACGGAACTGCAAGTTTTATGTGCGCTCGCACGGTTTTAATTAAAATTATTACTTAATGGATTGATTCTGCATTTTACGTTTCGTGTGCTCTAGTTTTAACCACTCGCAACCCTGTATCGATGCAGCAAATACAAATTTACAGGCAACATCTATGCATTTGCAAGTAATCATGTATGATTCTCTGCATCAGAGCTAATTATCGATGTTAGGACAAACAGGATAAGGACGTACGGATCCTTTCTGTTAATTGATAGGAAATGCTCAAATATGAGTTTGCCGTATCCGAAGTTTAACACGCGAGTGACACGATACGAGCAAAAGGGGAAAGAACAGCTTCAAAAGAATCCATCAAAGTTGTCAACCGAAATGTTTTGTAATTGACACCAGTAAAAACACCTTCAAAGAGTGTTAGTAATTGTAGAAATTAATCTGCGTTCGCTAATCGGTTTCTGACGTAAAAGGTGATCGAAAGTGCATAAAGCTTAGACGAGGTAGGTGTCGAATAATGGTCTGATTTACCTTGGCAGAAAGAGAAGCGAGAGGATACGCGTGCACGCGTATCCCGACATGTATACGCACCGCGTATCCTCGGTCTCGCTACGTTCACGCTACGCTGGCTCCCCTCCCCTGCCCTCAGCCCCCTCCCCCTCTGCCCGTAGCCGTACTCCCCCCTCTCTGTCTATCTCTCGCACACCGACCCGTCCACCCCCACCACTCCCTCCGCCGCGCCGTTGCCCCCTCTTGTCTCCGCCTCCTCAGCTCGTCACCGGCGACTCGCGATACCGAAGCCACCGGACAATTTATGCCCAATTACACCCTAATTACCGTAATGGCACGACTACGGGTACAGCTGGTGCACGTACCCGGAGTTAAGTAACTGTCACGGGCCACCGGAACAACGTCGGTTCGATCGTGTCGCGACGCCTCTTCATTCGAATACTTATCAGCTGACGCCTTCCTATCTTACCAGTACCGATTAACCTTTTACGCGAACACGCATTTTTACGCAAACACGCACTTTTACGCGTATCGGTTCGACGCATCTGCGCAGTGGAGCTGCGCACTGGGCGATTTCGATAGCTGCTATCAACGGCTTTGACGGAAACCGAAACGGTTCACTGGTCCTTTTTGATACTGAAAGTTACGTGGACCTTTTGCAAATTTCTTAGTTTAACACTAGGACTACTGATGACTGGTTTTAGATTTCTCATTTTATATTACAAAATTTTATTGCCGTGATTTTATGGAATTGTCTGTCATATTTTGTTGAGGTAACAACTAGTTCTATATGTTACTTGATGCTTTATTTTTCTTCGATGAACGAGCATTTATTGCCGGTAGTTCTAGTGTTAAAATATGGTAGACGTAAAAGGAAGTTATTTTAGATTGAAACATTCACTTTGTACTTGTTTAGATCTTTATTTTAGGACTGGGGTAGAAATGTACGATGACAGACGGGTGATAGAAATGTACGATGATAGACTGATGATAGAAACGTGCACGTTTCGTGTTAAGTTTAAACGATTATTGTTAAATATGTTGTTTCGATGAATACCATGAGAACGATCCATTAACACTTACTTATCGATCGAAAAAATGGTTCCTACAGGAAGAACACAAAACTTAAAAAGAAAGAAAGCTAACTAAACCCAGAAAGATATAATAAAGTTCGAGCTTAAAATCGTACAAAAAATAGTAAGATTAATATTGTAACCTTCCTAAAAGAACGTGTTAAACGAACAGCGTAAAAAAGCAGAATATAAATGAATGCCAACTCCGCAGTGTCGTCAACAGCGATACATCATTGTTCGACACTAAAAGGTTAACTCTAATCCATATTCTATGAACAATATATCAACGGACTGAGCTAAGCAAGTAATCACAGTCAGATAACATCTCGGAACTGCTGATCAGACGCAGTGTGTAACTGCATAAGCAACTCCAGTTTAAAAAAGAAATTCAAAAGTGTAATTAGCGTACGATTTGAAGGATTTGAAAAAGATTAAGTTAGAGGTTTTTGAAGGATTTGAAAAAGATTAAGTTAGAGGTTTTTGAAGGATTTGGAAAAGATTGAGTTAGTGCATTTTGTTCCTGGAGCAAATCGCCGAACAACTTTTCACCTTATCACTAGGCGAGCGATAAGGGACGCGTCATTCACGCGTTGTCCATTATCGGATTCCTGTTCGTCGTTCGGAAAGTCTGCTGCACGGAGTAACGTTCTAATAAATGGTTCTATTTCGAGGGAACGGCCGCCTAATCGACGTGAACCGTTTGGATGGAAAAAGCGAGCCGGGAAAGGCGACGTGTCATCTGGGAAACACATGCTGCGAGCCATCGTTTCACCTTCGAATTTCAACTTTCCTTTCCGTTTTGTTACCTGACTTTTACTCGTCAAACTCAAACCCATTCGATCTTCTGTGGTTGACCGCGGAATTTTGTAGAAAACATAGCTTACAGGATTAACCCTAAACTTATGGTTTAACTTGTGTTTAAATTGAGTCTGAATTAAATTAAATAGGAACTGAATTATAAATAATGGATATTTCGTAAACTAGCTTATGTAATGATTTCTTACCTTAATAATTTTCTTAATAATTCTTAATAATTTTAACTGAAAATAAAAAATCCAGAACCCGTTATTTTATGTTCGACCATTAATTAAAATGTAGTGACAAGAGTAGACGCATAGAATGCAGAGTAAATGCTTCCACTGTAAATTTAACGAAAACAGTGAAGTAAAGGAAGGATATAAACAATGAACGTCGACCAAAATGTTTTGCATTCGCGTGTAAACGCGTCGAACGCAGTTAACTGGTTAAAGGAACGCGTCGAATTAACAAGCGGATTAATATTAATAAGTTTCGGGATGAATAGGTTATTGTACCTCCATGTCATTCAATTCTGCAGGTGATAGGAACATGAATTTTACTCTGTGGTTTTATCCAATTACCTGTTTCTTTTACCAGTTGCTTCTTTGTGCACTCGAACACTTACTGATTAAATTTAGAAGGAAATGTTGTGCTCATTTTTGTTGCACATTGTGCTTGGAAGGATTAATCTCTTGTCCGAACGATTAAACGTAGTTTCTATAAATGTTCATAATTCAATCATCCACTGTCATCGAGTTATTGAAATATGTTTAGAATCTGAACTAAACTAAACTGATGTTTAGAAAGTATCTATGACAATTATTCAGAATGATTACTGTTAAAGATACTTAAAGTACTCAAACCTGTAAAATCATGTAATCAAACAGTTGTCACAGATTGCGATCTATACTTTGCATGCATCATCACGAGTAGCTTGTGTGAAAGAAAATCAGACCGGAAAACATTATCAAATTCCGTGAAAATCAGTGTCGAAACGAGCGAGGGTTGAAAGACCCCCATATTCGCCCTTCAACGCTCGTTGATATTTAATGAGACGATAAGGGGACTCTGGTAAAAGAAAGTCTGCTCTCACCTTGTGCAAATTCCTTTCGTGTCCATATTTAAAAATTGATATACAAGTCTTTGCTGAAGAAGACACGCAGACTTAAACTAACTAAAGGGTGACGACTTAAACTAACTAAAATATGTCGACTGTTCACTAACTAAAATATGAAGACTCTTCGCTAATTAAAATATGAAGACTCTTCGCTAATTAAAATACGAAGAATCTGATGACGGAGACTCGATGACTAACGAAGACTTGAATATGGCCCATTGTAAGATAGTTTAATTATCGAAGGAAACGCGGAACCGTGAAAACGGGTCCCATGGGGGAGTAGTGGCAGTCGTTATCGAGCAGCGTTATACGCCGAATTAAAGGGGTATGGTAAAATACCATGGGGTCGCGGTCGAAGCCACGCCTCGTTCTCTGCTGTTCTCTCCCTCCCTCTCTCTTCCTCTCCTGACATCGGCAAAATAAAAACATGAAACTCCGAACGATTTGTCTTTGGCAAGTTTTATGCTGCTGCATGTTGGCCACCTCTCTAATCATTGGTACACACGGTATTTCATACCCTCAACACTTTCTCGTCGTTTCAATTTATCATTTCTCTGTAACTAACGTTTTTAATATCGTTGCAGGTTCACCAATTTAGGAGTATTCTTTAGACAACTTCTTTTTAAAGATCATTGAAGATCAATTTCAAAATATTTCACCCTTATACGTTTCATTCTTATAAGTTTCATAGTAACTGCAGTTTATTATGCTTCTATAGTAATGAACATTTTTAAAAGAATTATTGTAGATGTTCGCACAATTATGAATGTTGTTTAGACAACATTTTTTTAAAGATCATTTTTATAAATCTCCTTGAAAGTTTCATGATAAGTGCAGTTTATTATGATTTTATAGAGATGAACATTTTTAAAAGAATTATTATACATGTTCACCAATTTATGAATGTTGTTTAGACAACATCTTTCTGAAGATCATTTTTAAAAATCTCCTTGAAAGTTTCATAGTAACTGCAGTTTATTATACTTTTATATAAATGAACATTTGTACAGAGATTACTGTAGGTGTTCAAAAATTTATGAATGTTATTTAGACATCTTTGTGAAGATCATTGAAAATCAATTTCAGAATACTTCACCCCCTTAAAAGTTTCATAGTAAGTGCAGTCTATTATATTTTTATATAGATGAATATTGATGTAATGTTTATTACAGTTGATCATAAATTAATGAATGTTACTTAGACAATAACTATTTAAAGGTGATTATAAATCAACCTCGTGCTTCAACTTCATATTTCATCCCCTTAACGGTCTGGTAATAGCGTCAATTATACTTTTTCATAAATGTCAGAGTAATAAAACCCATAGATATTCATAATTTTATAAATATTCTTCAGACAATAATTTCTGAAGAACCATTTCAAACGAAATTCAAAATGTCCCCCAATTTCAAAATCTTCCGATAACAAAATGTCTTTCGATTTCAAAATCACCCGATAACAAAATGTCCTCCAATTTCAAAATCACCCGATAACAAAATGTCCTCCAATTTCAAAATCACCCGATAACAAAATGTCCTCCAATTTCAAAATCACCCGATAACAAAATGTCTTTCAATTTCAAAATCTCCCAATAACAAAATGTCCTCCAATTTCAAAATCACCCGATAACAAAATGTCCAAGAGTAAACATAAATGTAGAAAACTACAGTAAAAATAAATGTAGCAAACAGTAAAAGTAAATATAAAAATAATAAAATGGAGATATAAATAAAGTGGCAGCAATAAAAAGTGAAGCGAATGAATCTGTTGCAGAGTGCGGAGTAAAACGAATCGAGAAGGAATAAATCATTCGTACAAACACAAATATATCAATTCTTTTAAACGGTTGAAGTGTTCGACGGAAGAAACGATCGATAAGTTCGAAGAGGCCGGCGATTAAAAGCGATGGTCTCGACATTAAGATGATTGAGATATAACTGCTCCCATTCGGGGACCCTTCATTAAACGTCGAGCAGCGTGGAGCAAAACCGTGAAGAGAAAAACGTCCGGTAAACGCGTTGCCTTCGTTTTCTTATTAATCAGAGCCCGTTGGCAAGGCCTAACATTGTAATTACATAATTACGCGCCGCGATGCGAGATAATGCTACGCTCTGGAACACGTTTCGTCTGCCTCGATATATTCGATGTGTGCTCCGGAGGATGAAAAAAAGAACGAAGACACGAATGAAAAGAAAGAAAGTGGAGGATTGTTAGCTTCACTGAATATCACCGACTCTCGAGCAATGGGTCTCTGATAAAAGATACTTGCGCGCTTTTACCCACGATCGCGTGCATTGGCATACTGCCAAAAATACTTTGGCTAGTTGGCTCGTCCGACGACAGCCGCTTCTTTAAATCTGTTAGAACACGACCAGCAAGCACGATGTTTAGTTTTCGGCGGAAATAGTTGCTTGCGGAGTTCCCGTAATTCAGCCATTTTCAAATATTTGCGATTTCGTTGCTTTCTGAGGGAAAATTTATTGACTACTGTTTAAGGGATTGGAAGGATTCACTCTCGTTATATTGCCGTAAACCTATAGCGCATAGGTTCTAATATTACTGTATCGTTTAGTTCTAATATTCGAATTAGTTTAATTCTGTATGAGTTTAATTATGTTTGTTGTAACAAGTACATTGTTATGCTTGACTGTCTTCATTATGTACATATTGATCTAATCAATATATCGTGATGAACACTGTGAACTTCAATGCATTGTAATTTCCTCACACTGCAAGTCATAATGCATTATAAACTGCAACACATCTGCATGCATTGCAAACTGCAACAAGTCATAATTTCGAAGCGTTGGAAGTTGCAACAAGTCATAATCCCGACGTATTGTAAACTGCAACACATTATAATCTCAACGTATTGTAAACTGCAACACATTGTAAACTTCAGTGCGTTGAAACCGCAACGCGTCATAGTTTCATTCCGTTGGAAACCGCGATGCATTATAATTTCATTTCGTTGGAAATCGCAACGCATTGTAGTCACGATGCATTGTAAGCTGCAACGCGGTAAATACGACGCGTTGTAATCTCTTGTAAATTGCAACATACTGCAGTAACTTGTGACGCTGCGTAATTTTAACGCGTTGTGAACTTTATGTTGTAAACTGCAGTTTATTGAAACTGCAAAGCGTTGGAAGCTTTACGTTGTGAAGTGCAGTTTACTGAGGGTAACGCGTTGTGAACTCTACATTGTGAACTGCAATTTACTGAAACTGCAACGCGTTGTAAACTTTACGTTGTGAAGTGCAGTTTACGGAGAGTGTAACGCGTTGTGGAGTGCACATTGTGAACTGCAATTTACTGAAACTGTAACGCGTTGTGAAGTGCAATTTACTGAGGGTAATGTAATAGTCTTGTCAGGATGAATAAAAAAGGCGTTACTCGTTATAGATGGTTAATAAACTATATATATATATTTTAATAAATAAAAAGTAACGGAAGGCAATGTGCACGATGTGCACGTCGTAACACGTTTTTATCGAATGTCCTTTTTCTCACCGTTATTGCCACCGACAACGTCAATGACAACTGCCGATCGTCGCTCGGAATTTCGGTTGGCCTCGATGCCCGCCACCGATCACGCCATAACACATATATACAATGCACAACATATATTACATACAATGTAACGATCTAATGCGCAATACAGTATTCTTTTACAGTTCGGCCATCCTGATGATAGACCGTCCTCGGGCTACGCTACACTAAAAAGAAGAACCTTAACATTAAACGAAATTATATAAACACATGCATTAATCTAATTCTAATTACTAACATTATTTGACATATTTACATTTATCCACGGTCGCATGTTTTTAGGTTCCCATACACCTTGATATTTTTTCTGTGTATTTTGAAAACCGTCTATATCTGCCACAACATATCTATCGTTTCTAAGTTTTTTCGTAACAACGTACGGGCCTTTAAATTGCGGAATCAATTTCTTTGATGCCCCCGCAGTAGTGTCAAAATTGCGCAACATTACATAATCACCCTCACGATACTCATGAGGACTTTTATGCCTCTTGTTAAAATACTGTATATTATAATTTTGTGACGCAGTAATTTTATGAGCCGCTTTGCTTCTTACGTCTTCAAAATCCCTATTTTTATCAATCTCGAACTTGTCTAAATAATCTTTAATTTCATCGTCAATTTTACCGCGCTGAGATATGCCGAATAACAATTTGCTTGGGGTTTCGCCCGTAGATTTACAAACAGTATTATTAATACAATATTCAACATCTGATAGTATTTTGTACCAGTATTTCCCAGTGTCGTTATCAGTCAATTTACTCAACATAGGTGCTATTGTTCGGTTAAATCTTTCCACTTGCCCGTTTGCTTGTGGTGAACCCGTCGCTACTAATACATGTTTGACATTACACTCGTTCAAAAAATCATTAAATTCCTGAGATGTAAAACACGACCCACGGTCCGACACAATATATTTCGGTTTACTATAATTATTAAAATAATCAGAAAGACACTTTACCGCTTCGGAAGTAGCAGTTGTTTTCGTCGCATACAACTTTACAAACTTGGTGAACGCATCAACTACAAGAAATACGTATCGCTTTATCAAGTGTCGCTTATCGACTGGGCCAAAATGATCGATGTGCAAAGTAACAAACGGAATGTCCTCCTTCGGTATTGCATGCAACACAGCTTCGGTTTTGCCCGCTGTTGGAGAATACACAACACACTTCATGCAATTTCTTATGTGATCTTGGATTTTTTGTTTCGCATTAGGAAACCAATAATTTTTAAATATTGTGTCTTGTGTTTTCTCCACCCCCAAATGACCCATTTCATCATGATATCGAAACATGACACTTTTCTCCATTTCCTCCGGTACATAAAAAAGTAATGCCGCATCTTTTTTCCGATACACTAATCCGTGTCTCATTTCGTAAAACGAATTTTCATTCTTGCTCAATTTATCCATTAACTCTTTTATTTTTTTATCCCGGGCCTGACAAATAGCTAATTTATGCTCAAACGAATTATCCTCTACAATTAAAATTCCAACCGATCTACTCAATGCATCTACATGTTTCATTTTCTCTCCTGGTCTGTGCTCTACCGTATAATCGTAAGTAGCCAATTCCAACGCCCATCTTGCAATTCTCGGATTAATATCTTTTTTCTGTAGCGTTAACTTTAGTGAATTACAATCGGTAACTATTTTGGATTGAATTCCTTGTAAATATATTCGAAACCGTTTGAGTGCGTATACGATGGCTAAAGTTTCAAGCTCAAAACTGTGATATTTACTCTCTACCTCGGTCGTTCGCTTAGAGAAATAAAATACAGGATGCAATTTTAAGTCATTTTTTCTTTGCATAAGTACCGCGCCAAAACCCAATGCGCTAGCATCGCAATGCAATTCCGTCAAATCACGCGGATCGTAGATTGCCAAAATTGGAGCTGCGACTAACCTCGATTTCAAAGTCTCGAATGCCCGAAGTTCTACCTCCGTAAATTTAAACTTGACATCCTTTTTTAACAAATCGTACAACGGTTTTGCTATTACTGAAAAACCTTCTATGAATTTTCGAAAATACGAGCACAAACCAAGAAAACTCTGTACATCGCGAGTAACTTTAGGCATCGGAAATCTCAGCACTGCGTCAATACCCTTATCGGTGGGTTTAATTCCCTTCTCATTAATCAAGTAACCTAAATATTCAATCTCGGTAAATAAAAACTTACATTTATCAATTCTTAACTTAAGCTTATTTTCTACTAATAGTTTAAACACATGCTTTAAAATAACAAAATGATGCTCCAAAGTCTGCGTCGCGATAAGGAAGTCGTCTATATACACTACTACATCACCGGCTCGAATTAATTCATCGAGTACTTCGCTCACGTATCTCTGAAATTTTGTCGGTGCCGGTTTCAACCCAAAAGGCATTTTCGTAAATTCAAATTGGCCAAACGGAGTAATAAATGAGGTATATTTGACGGACTCTTCGGCAATTGGTATATGGTGAAATCCATCCTTCAAATCAAGCAAACTAAAATACCTCTTTCCCTTTAAGACACTCAGCTGATCCTCAATAAGTGGAATCGGATAATTATCTCTAGCAAGATGTTTATTCAATTTACGATAATCAATGCACATTCTAAATTCACCATTTTTCTTCTTTACTAGTACAATGGGTGATACATATTCCGATTCACTCACGCGAATCACCCCTTCTGCCAATAATTTATCCAAAATTGCACGTAAACTATTTCTTTCGGCATATGATAATCTACGAGGAGAAAAACTAAATGGCTTTAGATCTTTTACTACTAATTTTAGCTCAGTTTTGACTTTCACTTCTTCAGGACGTTTAGGTTGTACGTATTCTGTCGTAAATAGATTTTTCAAACGTAACTGGTCAATTTGTAATGCAGCCGAATTTATCAATAAAGTGTCAGTATTCTCCGTAAGAGTTTCTTGCGTATCGATATTTAAAATTTCGGAAATTATCTCATCCACCCCGCCTGCCGAAGGTACCGTCAATTTTAAATCGAATTTTTTAATAGCATCCCTGCCCAACACTACTGAAGCCGCCATAGTATTTTCCGGTACGACATATAAATTTACTCCGTCTTGCCTATTTGCACCAAGTTTAATATTCGCCGTTACGATCCCGGCTATTTCTAATTTACTACCGTTAAGCCCGCAAAACGTCTTATTCGTGATATCTGTAACATTTATCAAATATCGCGGAACAAATGAATCTTTAATAAAACTAATCGGACTGCCGGTATCAATACGACTATCTAACTGTACTACAGATTGCATTCTCGAATCTCCTAATTCAAAAATAGCGGTTTTCATAAATTCGTCATCGCTCGACTTACGAATACTGTCCACACAAGCTACTTGTTTATGTTCGGATTTACCTTTGCATTCATTGTACGTATGTCCCATTTCACCACATCGAAAACACGAACCTTTCTCTCTTCGGGGTTCTCTGCAGTCCTTGGATAAATGCCCGTACCTGCTGCAATTGTAGCACCTCGGCTTTGTCTGCCACGTGTTGTCCTCCCGAGGAAAACTGCTCCTGCTCGGCGTGAACGACGGTCTGCTCTCCTTCGTTTCCGCTTTGCTCGCCGACGCCGGCTCACGAGGCAGCCGATTTCTTCCATCTGTTAATGTTATGACTTCAAATGCCGCCAATAAGTCCTGCGCTGATGGAAAATTCTGGATCCTGGCTTGGTTTCGGAGTTGCCTATCCGGTATCCCTTCCACTAGATAGTCAACCATTTCCTCTTCAGAAACGGGCACATGGTTACCGAGAATAATTTTCTCGTGATAATAAACACTGAAAAGTTCATTTGGCTTCCAAACTCTGTCTTCGAATTTTTTTCTTAGCACTAATTTGCTTTCCCGTCTTCCGAACATCTTCTTCATCTCCTCCAGCAATTTATTAGTATCCATCTCGATGTGCTCTGGCCGCGAATGGAACCATTTTAGAGCTTGCCCTTTCAGTCTTGTACCGATCAAAATTTTCGCCGCACTATCTTCAAGATTGTAGGCTGTACACAATAGTCTAACTTGCCTTTCCCAATTACAGAAAAGTTCGCTGAGGCCGTCAAAGTCACTTAATAAATCACTAACAGCTTTTATGCTGATTTTTGTCTCTGTTGCGGAAGTAGTAGACCTTGGCGAACCTCTCAAAAGTTCATTTTCACGTCGCAACAATCTAAGCTCCCGTAAAAGAAGATTTTCTTCGGATATTCTTTCATTACTCTCGCGAGGATTGTGACTCTCGCACGCAGACGCGTTTACTACATCATCTTCCATAATTTCGGTTTGTCCTGTGTCCTCAACCGGCAATAAACTAGCGTCTTTTATCCAATCGCCACTCGGATCTGCTTGGTGCAATCTATTAATTAGTTCAACTTTTGCTCCGGAAGTGGATAATCCCCGCTTAAGCAATACCTTCTTCAACTGTACCACTTTTAAATCGTTGGGATTCACCATTTTGTCGATCACTTTACACCAGCACAATCCACACTATTAATTATCGTCACAAATAACTCGATTCAACAAACAATAAACTTTATATACACATATACATATATTAACCACACACGGAAGTTCTATACGAGCACGATCCCACTTCTGAAATTGTAATAGTCTTGTCAGGATGAATAAAAAAGGCGTTACTCGTTATAGATGGTTAATAAACTATATATATATATATTTTAATAAATAAAAAGTAACGGAAGGCAATGTGCACGATGTGCACGTCGTAACACGTTTTTATCGAATGTCCTTTTTCTCACCGTTATTGCCACCGACAACGTCAATGACAACTGCCGATCGTCGCTCGGAATTTCGGTTGGCCTCGATGCCCGCCACCGATCACGCCATAACACATATATACAATGCACAACATATATTACATACAATGTAACGATCTAATGCGCAATACAGTATTCTTTTACAGTAACGCGTTGTGAACTCTACATTGTGAACTGCAATTTATTGAAACTGCAACGCGTTGCAAACTTTACGTTGTAAAGTGCAATTTAATGAGAGTAACGCGTTGTGAATTTCACATTGTGAACTGCAATTTACTGAAACTGCAACGCGTTGTAAACTTTGCGTTGTAAAGTGCAATTTACTGAAACTGCAACGCGTTGTGAACTTTACGTTGTGAAGTGCGATGTACTGAAACTGCAACGCGTTGTGAACTTTGCGTTGTAAAGTGCAATTTACTGAGAGTGTAACGCGTTGTGAACTCTACATTGTGTACTGTAACGCGTTGTGAACTTTGCGTTGTGAAATGCAATTTACTGAAACTGCAACGCGTTGCAAACTTTATGTTGTGAAATGCAGTTTACTGAAACTGTAACGCGTTGTGAACTTTGCGTTGTAAAGTGCAATTTACTGAGAGTGTAACGCGTTGTGAACTCTACATTGTGTACTGCAATGTACTGAAACTGTAACGCGTTGTAAACTTTACGTTGTGAAGTGCAGTTTACTGAGAGTGTAACGCGTTGTGAAGTGCACATCGTGAACTGCAATGTACTGAAACTGCAACGCGTTGTGAAGTGCAATTTACTGAGAGTGTAACGCGTTGTGAACTCTACATTGTGAACTGCAATTTACTAAAACTGCAACGCGTTGCAAAGTACAGTATACGCAATTGCAACACGTGATCGTAACGTACTGTAACATCGCGTTATATCGCCACGTGTGCAACAGTAACTCATTAGTACCGCTATGTTATATATCGCCATGGGTTACACGACATGTTCCACGTTCACAATGTAACAAGTACTGCAATCTATGCGCCACTGAATCCAGAAATTTCCTCCGACATTCATCAATAAACCCCAAGCAAAAATTAATCGAACCTAACCTAATCGTTAAAAGTTCCATAACCGAATGAACTACTCCAACCATAAAATTCCTCGAACAGCTCTATAAATGGCATCCTAACATGACCCCATAAACGCCAACTGATCACAGAAAAGAAAAAAACGAAGAAAATCTTCGGATTAGAAAATCGGAAGATTAATAGATTAATTCGCATTTGTCCAGTGGCAACTACCGACATCGTTCGATTCTCGTTCCAGCAGGGTGTACAAACCAGAAGCCAGAGTCGATACGATTAAACTCGGCGACCTTCTTTTTCTTCTCTTCCCCGCGGTTATATTAATTGGACGGCGCGGTTAACCGAGCGAGTAGCAGCACGCTCGCTTAGTCCTGGGCCCAATGGATGGCTAATGGATAAAGCGGACGAGTTATGCTAATAAGCGCGCAAAGGCACGCCAGAACACATGCGCTCCGGCTCATGAATATTCATCGCGCTATCTGATTACGTCACTGATTGCCGGTATTCGAAAGTGTTTGCTCGCCAAAGTTCCAGGCTGCGGTATCGTGTCGACCGATCATTCGCGACGCGACATCCTCTTTTGTCCTCCAGGAAAACCTTTTTCTTCTACGGTGATTCGAATTTTACTCAGTTTTTGTTTCGGGGAGGAAATTTTGCTTAGTCATAAGTTTTACGGGTATATCGATTATCTTCATCTTCAACGATGCATCGATTAAGAGATCATTAAAGCTAATAGGAGTAATCGGGGTAATGGGGACTGTTTAGTCGCAAACCTAACCTTATCTGATATATTGCATCGTTTAAATTTATTGAGTTATGTTAGATTAACGTCAAGTTGGATTAGCTGGTATCGTTAAAGTTATTAGGTTAAATTGGTAGTTAGATGGGTTAGATTAGGCTGCTACATTAAATGTTAGGTTAAATTAAGCTCCTGTATGAAATGTTAGACTGCATTAGGTAGAAACGTTAGGTGTTATGTTAGATTAGGCTGCTATATTAAATGTTAGGTTAAATTAAGCTTCTGCATGAAATGTTAGACTGCATTAGGTAGAAACGTTAGGTGTTATGTTAGATTAGGCTGCTACATTAAATGTTAGGTCAAATTAAGCTTCTGCATGAAATGTTAGACTGCGTTAGGTAGAAACGTTAGGTGTTATGTTAGATTAGGCTGCTACATTAAATGTTAGGTCAAATTAAGCTTCTGTATGAAATGTTAGACTGCATTAGGTAAATACATTATGTGTTATGTTAGATTAGGCTGTTACATTAAATGTTAGGTTAAATTAAGCTTCTGTATGAAATGTTAGAGTGCATTAGGTAGAAACGTTAGGTGTTATGTTGGATTAGGCTGTTACATTAAATGTTAGGTTAAATTAGGCTTCTGCATGAAATGTTAGACTGCATTAGGTAGAAACGTTAGGTGTTATGTTAGATTAGGCTGCTACATTAAATGTTAGGTTAAATTAAGCTTCTGCATGAAATGTTAGACTGCATTAGGTAGAAACGTTAGGTGTTATGTTAGATTAGGCTGCTACAATAAATGTTAGGTTAAATTAAGCTTCTGCATGAAATGTTAGTTTGCATTAGGTAAATACTTTAGGAGTCATGTCAGATTAGCTTGCTACGTTAAGTGTTAGGTCAAATTAAGCTTCTGTATGAAATGTTAGACTGCATTAGGTAAATACATTATGTGTTATGTCAGATTAGGCTGCTACAATAAATGTTAGGTTAAATTAAGCTTCTGCATGAAATGTTAGTTTGTATTAGGTAAATACTTTAGGAGTCATGTCAGATTAGCTTGCTACGTTAAGTGTTAGGTCAAATTAAGCTTCTGTATGAAATGTTAGACTGCATTAAAATTAACTGTTTTAAAAGACACATTTATACATCACATTCTGCTTCAATCACCTGTTGACCTCAACCCTAACAACGTTATCAATCGAATGATCAATAACATTTTCACGCAACAGACTCCGATAAAATGATCGATAGCTATATCGAACGAAGGGTACGCAGCGATCGTAATTATTGCTCCGAACGATGCTATAGCGGTTTATATAAGATTTATAGAAGCGTTAGAGGGTAGCTGTTAGTCTTTGAACCGAGTGATGAATGCTTGATGAACGGGTGGTGAAAGATCAACCCTTTTAGAGTCATAAGCGCGTTCCAACAGACTATGCGTCGCGACGCTGCTTCTCACCGATTGCAATTAACACTTTGAACACCACCGAGGTGTATATCTAGCCTCTATAGAGCCGTTAGAGGGTGGATAGCAGTCTTTTTACCGGGAGATGAACACTCGCTGAAAATTCAACCCTTTTAGAGCCGGCAGCGAGTACCGATCGACGGATACTGCGACGATCTCAATTATTGCAATTACTATTCCAAATATTATCTGTATCAAATTTTTAGATATTAAGGCGCAATGTTGTAAGATTGTAAGGTTTTGTGAATGAAATATATTCGTTGTAAATTTTATTTAGATAGATAGTCTTAGATTTTATTTATAGATACTCTTGAGGGTAGTGTAAGACTGTACACAATATTCTAGTCTCAACGATGTAAGGTTGAAGTAAGTATTTTACCTGCCATACTAATATAATGCAAACATAACAAATGAACAAACACACGACTCAAATGAATACACTTAAACTTAAAGTTTATGTTCAATTATAGTTTGTACAATCAAGGATGTAGATTCAAAATTGGTATAAAATGTGAACTTTCGATATTTGCTTTAACATCGTAGCAGTTAATTAAATCTGACCGACGTATCTGATAAATAAATGATACAGCAAGGGGTTAACCAGGACTCAATACAAAACAACCACAAAATTAGAACTTTTACTTTCTCCAACATCGTAGAAGCAAATAATTAATTTAGACCGACAAATAAATGATACGGCAAGGGATTAACCAGGACTAAATGCAAAACAACCACAAAATTAGAACTTTTACTTTCTCCAACATCGTAGAAGCAAATAATTAATTTAGACCGACAAATAAATGATACAGCAAGGGGTTAACCAGGACTAAATACAAAACTGCCACAAAATTAGAACTTTTACTTTCTTCAACATCGTAGAAGCAAATAATTAATTTAGACCGACAGATAAATAAATGATACAGCCAGGTTTTAATACAAAATAGCCCCAAAATTAAAACTTGTATACATTTAAAATAAATACAGGTTGAGTTTTGAAAGAGGTCCTGTGGATAAATGATCGGTCTCGCGGTTGTCAGGGTGCGAAAATAGAAAATCCGATTGGCCGGTGCGAAAGAGAGCGGAACAAAAGCTTCATGCAGAATTCAGTGTCGTCGGCTTCTCTATAATCGGAGCGGAGTATCGATCGGTTACCACCAGATACACCTGCTCGTGAGCAAGGCTTTCCCCTGTGCCGGTCGTTGCCTCCCCTCTCGCCCCCTTCTTCATCCCTTCCTACCTTTCTCGCGTCTCTGTCACACCAATCCTGTCTCTTTCTCTCTCCCTCCCTCTCAGGAATTTCACCCAGGGCTAGCTTGTTAATCTCGCCCGCCGACATCGCCATCTTTACGGCGCCAGCCGGCGAGAGATCGTGGTCGATAGCGGGAAACTCGCGATAATACCTTATCACCGGCTACAACTATCGTTACGCTCGAACCTTACGCTCCTTTCCTTTGCGATCCTGCGCTTTTTCCAATTTACGGTATCCTTTCGTTTAATGAACGTTTTCGTTAATCGCTTCAGAACTCTTAGGGACTTGATGCAGGATTTCATAATTCTATCCTATCATTAGGATACAGGTTTATAGCATTGGTTATACTTCTAGTTTTATAGATGCAAAAGATGGACGCTGAAGAGTACTTGAAGGAGTAGTTTGTACTTGTAAGAGGAGACATGGGTACGCAGGTCTTTGTAGCTCCAAATGGCTAAATCCACATGTTGATCTCTATATTCTGGGACTATATCGATATGATCTTAGATTTATGGAAGTTCAAGATATTTCTGAGGCTACTTATTCCTAAATCCTTGTCTTTCAGAATCATGTGTAGATACATATCCTCAATTCGCTAGATCTCAAAAACACTGAATCTCTATATTCAGAAATTGATCTCAAAAATACTGAATCTCTATATTCTGTAGCGATTCCAATATTCCGAAACGTCTTACATGGCGAAATCCTGAAATCTCGATGACCCCAAATGGCTGCAATCTGGAACTCCAATATTCCGAAGTTCCTACACCCCAAAATCCTTATATTCCGAAATCTTTACGTCCCCAAATCCATGTACCCCAAAATTACATCCCGAAATGTCCCCGAAATTTCACCATTCCTAAATATCTATTTCCCCAAAATTCCATTGCCCCGAAACCCCTATCCCTCGAAATATCCCTAAATAATACCCCTATCCCTAGACCACATCTGAAACGACCTTAACTCTCAACGTCAACCACAGTATTTAACAATCTAACCACAGCAATTTCATCAATGATCGACCAGCAATTAATGGTGGTGGATAAAAGTCTTGTCAGAGACTTGCTTCGCGTACGTTCCTAAATTAGAGTCACTTTTTCCTTCGGCGATACTTGAATCGCACACACGAAGCGAAGAGATGTTCGGCCGCACCTGGAGACGTTCCAAAAGACATTCGTTTGCGCGCCAAAATCGCCTGACACTGTCAACGCCAAGGTGAGATGAAAAAAGCGCAGACACAGCCCTCGTGCTGGCTTTTATTTTGTTTCGTCCCTAACGAACGTTCGGAATGTGCTCGTCACCAACAGGAATCTCGGTATCTTTTTACTTCGTTCTTCGTGCGAGATTACTTTTCGAGGTACTTGTATGATTCGAATCGTCTTGGACGTTTATTGTGAGAGTTCTTGGTATTGTAAGGCTCTTGGTATAAAAATGAGAAGGGTATTTTGTATGAGATGGAAATTAAATTTGGATAGTTGGAAGTAATAGTTGAAGTTTGGGAAATTGCAATTTTTTTGTTTAGTTTTAACCTTTCCGTGCTGTTTAGTTATCAGATGCGTCAGTCGAGGCTAACTATTTAGCAGTATAACATTAAAACGGACAAAGAATGTTAAAATGTTCTGTGTATTTTAGATTAGGGATCCTTGATAATGCAACTCATAGTTGGATCTAAATTTCAAGTTGAAGAGTACTCAGAGTTGCAGTAAAGTTTGTTACATTTGAGCAGTAAGTGCGTCACGAGTGAGACTCGTCAAAGCACGGGAAGAGGTTAAGTCCAATGATGCAGAAATGTAGAAATGTAGAAATGTAGAAATGTAGAAATGTAGAAATGTAGAAATGTAGAAATGTAGAAATGTAGAAATCTAAAAATCTAAAAATCTAAAAATCTAAAAATCTAAAAATCTAAAAATCTAAAAATCTAAAAATCTAAAAATCTAAAAATCTAAAAATCTAAAAATTTTAAAATGTAAAAATCTTAACATCTAAAAATCCAGAAACCTAAAAATCCAGAAACCTAAACATCTAGAAACCTAAAAATCCAGAAACCTAAGCATCCAGAAACCTAAAAATCCAGAAACCTAAAAATCCAGAAACCTAAGCATCCAGAAACCTAAAAATCCAGAAACCTAAAAATCCATAAACCTAAAAATCCAAAAATCTAAAAATCTAGAAAACTAGAACCGAGTACCAATCGGTAACAGCCTCGAACAATCCGCCATTTGCACCTCCACCGCGTCCCCACAAGGTTAAATGCAAATCAAATAAGCAACTACACCATTCAACATAAAAATTTCCATACACAATTACCTCGACAAGCACATTTCACAAAAACGAATATAAAATTACAAGAACCGATTGATAGCCTGCAGTACGTAATCACGAAAGGTATTTAGATCCATTTCAATGACAGCTTTTGCTTCTAGGAACGGTGGAATCGCATATGGAAAGCGATCATTAGAATTGAATCGGAGGAAGGTGACGATCAATTATAGTTGTTTTTCATGGAACGATCGATGGTCTCCATCGTGACATTACAAGATCGGTATGTTTTAGAAGAATCGGTGATTTCATTGCAGTATCGTGACTCGTCGTTTCTGATTCCATTCAGGTGTGTCATCGATGAATTAGGTCTACCAAAATGTCCATAAACGAACGTATTAAGCGTTGCGTAACATTTCGTCGAGGACAAAATTCTAGAAACGCCATTGAAGTCTCTGCGAGTGACAGCGATGTGCGAGACTTGCTTAGCTGTGTACCTTCTTCTAAGGAGAACATAGGGAAAACTATGTAATTTACGTGGAATAAGAGAGCCATTTGTTGTAGACATTTTGTGGTAGCCATTTCTATGTGCTTTCTTTCTATGTACTTATGGTGGCCATTTCTATTGTACTTTCTTTCTATGTATTTATGGTAGCCATTTCTATTGTACTTTCTTTCTATGTACTTATAGTAGCCATTTCGATGTGCTTTCTTTCTATGTACTTATAGTAGCCATTTCTCATCAACAAATATAATTTTTACCTTACCTCTAAAACTAACTAGAAAACAAGATAGACATCGATAATTGACAGGAAGATATTCGGTAAGAGATTGATAAATTCTATTTGTTTTGTGTGGTACTGAAAGTGACAAAATATGAAGCTGACATACAAAGCCGGAACGAAAGAAAAATCTCAAAAGCATTCGGTCTTGAGAGAAAATATTGTAACCCGACATCAAGGTCCTCTGATTAAAAAATAGTCGAAGAACATGGGTAGAATATAATAGAAAATCATGATGAAAAAATAGTTAAATAATACGATCACAAAATACTTGAAGAACACCGACAGAAAATACTTGAAGAACCCTATCAGAAAATAATTGAAGAACCCGATCAGAAAAGACTTGAAGAACCCAATCATAAAATACTTGAAGAACTCAATCAGAAAATAATTGAAGAACCCAATCAGAAAAGACTTGAAGAACCCAAACAGAAAATACTTGAAGAACCCAATCATAATATACTTGAAGGACCCAATCAGAAAATAATTGAAGAACCCAATCAAAAAATACTTGAAGAACTCAATCAGAAAATAATTGAAGAACCCAATCAGAAAAGACTTGAAGAACCCAAACAGAAAATACTTGAAGAACCCAATCATAATATACTTGAAGGACCCAATCAGAAAATAATTGAAGAACCCAATCGTAAAATACTTGAAGAACCCAATCAGAAAATAATTGAAGAACCCTATCATAAAATACTTGAAGAACCCAATCAGAAAATAATTGAAGAACACCGTCAAATAATACTTGAAGGACCCAATCAGAAAATAAATGAAGAACCCAATCAGAAAATACTTGAAGAACCCAATCAGAAAATACTTGAAGAACCCAATCAGAAAATACTTGAACCCAACCAAAAAATAATTAAATAACCTCCTAAAAGCAGCAAACTCCCCACCGGGAGTTTAAAAAGGGTAAAAACTCGATGGAAACTGTTACCCTTAGCACAACCATAGGAAGTACCTTTAACATAACCAACGATCATCAAACAAAAGACTCATAATTTCATAGGAGAACTTCACGAAGTTCGTCCGGTATTATTGTCCGACGAAAATTGTCATCCGGTCCGTACCTATAATCAGTAATTTTCATTCTGGTGTCACGTGGCCCGTGTATATTTCTGTTTTCGGCTGTCCTGTCAACGAGAAACGACACCGGCCACCGAGACAAGGGAGAAACAGACGGAGGAGTAATCCTGCGACGATACGCGAGAGCGGAAGTCGAGAATGTGGGGCGGTGATGGGCCACTTCCGGTGGTACCCGTGCACGCCTGTAAAGCCAAGTCTCGTTCCTACTCTGTGACCACGGTCGTACTTTGTCTGTCGGCGAAACCACAGACAGACCAGCAGACCGTCTGTCTCATCATTTCATTAAACGGTTACCAAGCTCGGTGACACGTTGGTACCGAAGAAACCGAAGATATCCCTCGGGACACCGTGAAAACGTCTTTTAACTGCCTATAATTAACGTATCGGATTACCTATGAGTGGCAGCCGAACCTTAAATCCACTTGGAAGCTTTTCTGAATGGGGTGATACTTTCTAGAAGGTTCGAAATTAGAGATTGAAAGTGACTTAAGATCTTTCCACATGCGGTGTATTTATTTTCATATGGGTTACTGAAATTTGATTTGTAGCGTGACGATTTGTAGCATTACTTATGATGCGATACATTGGTAATACGAGATGATACGATGTACCGACGATTAGTATGTGACAGTCAATCAATGCCTTAACTTTGTACCCATACTGAATGATATAAGATGCGACAATAAAACATGTAATGATACAATGTGCCGAAGTCTAATTGCACAACGGTAAGGAAACCTTGTATGTAGACGTCTGTATGATTAGCAATGCTGTTCGTGAAAATTTAAAACACAGAAATTAACGCTAATGTATGGAGTAGCGATAGACTGCGTGGAAATCTAACGCGTAGTAATACAACGCGTAGATGTCGAGTATACAGAAATCTAACGTGCGGATATCTAACGAGTAGAAATCCAACGCGTAGATATCGAACGCGTGAATATGTAACGTGTAGATATCTATCACTTGATTATTCAACGTGTAAAAATCTCTCTAACGCTTAATGTCACAGCTCAAAAATTTCACGCTTCGATATCTAACGAATAGAAATCCAACGCGCAAAAATCTAACGTGTAGAAATCTACCGCATCATGCACCGAATACTAACGCATTCACAACCTTCCTCGCAATCCAAAAGATGAACCCATTTGTTCCACACAAAGTAATCTCTTGATCCCCATTTACAAAATTAAAACTATATCCTATTTGATATAATCACTGAATAGGTGTTTTACTGCTCTACGGTTGGCTGATAATCTACGTTGATTTACGATAGTGGGAAAATGTGCGGTTGTTTTCAAACTGGAACAGCGCAATACTTAACTAGCGTAACTAGAGTGGCTTGAAGAGATTCTCCGAGCATTAAAATGTTAAGGTGAATATATTTACAGCGATTCAATTATAATTTCAATTAGATTGATCTATATGAAAATGTTAAGCGACCGTAACCACTTGGAACGAGCCCCCGTTAAATAGGTGTTAGCGTGTACAGAAGCATTCGCAGCATTTTTCATTTACCGTGATAAGCGTGCATCAATGTCGCGACAGACGTGAAACAATGCAATATGTTAACCGTGCAACTCGTAAAGATAAGTTCGTGAAGCCGCGGATAAGGCAGAGCTTGAAATTTACGCTACGATAACGTTTTGTATCGTCGTTCTATTATGCCGGCGATTAATTGCGTTTACGTGTTTTCAAGGACAAACATTTCAACCAATATTAGTCACAGCGACTTGCAAAGAACAATTAGGACAGAAATAGTGGAACAATTAGGATTAGGACAGAAGTAGTGGAACAAAACTCGCGTAATACGTGTAAGATGCGAAACACTTGTTGAATTTAAAGAACGAAACTTATCAGACAAGTTAGTATGCTTGAATGATAGAAGAAGACGCGTTAGATATCCACGCTTTAGATATCCATGCGTTACATATCCACGCGTTAGATACCCACGCGTTAAATATCCACGCGCTACATATCCACGCGTTACATATCCACGCGTTAGATATCCACGCGCTACATATCCACGCGTTAGATATCCACGCGTTAGATATCCACGCGTTACATATCTACGCGTTAGATATCCACGCGCTACATATCCACGCGTTAGATATCCACGCGTTAGATATCCACGCGTTAGATATCCACGCGTTAGATATCCACGCGTTAAATATCCACGCGTTACATATCTACGCGTTAGATATCCACGCGTTAAATATCCACGCGTTAGATATCCACGCGCTACATATCCACGCGCTACATATCCACGCGTTAGATATCCACGCGTTAGATATCCACGCGCTACATATCCACGCGTTAGATATCCACGCGTTAGATATCCACGCGTTACATATCCACGCGTTAGATATCCACGTGTTAAATATCCACGCGTTACATATCCACGCGTTAGATATCCACGCGTTAGATATCCATGCGTTAGATATCCACGCATTAGATATCCACGCGCTACATATCCACGCGTTAGACATCCACGCGTTAAATACCCACGCGCTACATATCCACGCGTTAGATATCCACGCATTAGACATCCACACGTTAGATATCCACGCATTAGATATCCACGCGCTACATATCCACGTGTTAGACATCCACGCGTTACCTATTCACGCGCTACATATCCACGCATTAAATATCCACGCGTTAGATATCCACGCGTTAGACATCCACGCGTTACATATCCACGCGCTACATATCCACGTATTAGACATCCACGCGTTAGATATCCACGCGTTACATATCCACGCGCTACATATCCACGTGTTAGACATCCACGCATTAGATATCCACGCGTTGGACTTCTGCAAATTAGATTCTTACGCATTACACTGCCACGAATTAGATTTCTACGCATTAGCTATCCCTGCGTTGTATTACTACGCGTGATCTGTACGTTAGACTCCTACACATTAGATTTCTACACGTCAGATTTCCACTCATTAGGTATCGAAACGCTAGATTTCTTCGCATTCTATCATTACAAGTTAGTATACTTGAAGAAGTTCCTTGACTATTATCTATCTTTTAAGTTTTTAATGATTTTAACAAATACTGTCAATGAATATTCTTTCTAAAATATAAAAGGTATATAGTCTTATTAAAACCGTAGTAAAACTCTTATTATTTTAAGAAGGTTCAATGTAAAATTTCCGAAAAGAATAAGCACTTTGCCGGCGCGGTAAAATTTGAAAAAGAACAACAACGAGAAAAGAAACGAACGAAACGGAACGAAAGCAAACGGAACGGAACGAAACGGGACGAGACGACCCGAAGGTTTCCGAGTCACGAGGTTGGAACGAGCGCGCCTCATTGCACGAGGAGGTCACGTGAGCGTCGGGTCACTTAACTCTGTGCTCGCCTCGCGTGCTCTTCGTTTCGGCTTTTTGGTATGTGCCCGAACGTATGTTTCTGTTCTCCGTGTACTTCTCGGAGTACACAAAGAACAAAGATTGCAGTAACAAGTACAGGAGAAAGGGAAAAACCCGGGAATGTCACGCTTTAAAGCGGAGTATTAAAAAATTAAAAAGAAAGTACTTATGAAACCATTCTACGTACGAAACCGTTCTAATTTCCTTTCAAAGTCTCCAAATGCATCTTTATTCTTTTACTACCTATTCGAGTGGAGGCAATAAACCAGGTCATTCGTGACCCATACGCTAAAACAAAATTTTTCGACAAAAGAAAAATGATGTAATTTTTGAAAGTGTTAGAAAAGGTCCAAAATTTAACTTCGTAATGACCGGACAATATACGGGAATAAATTTAAAGAGTAGTCCCTAAATAGAGGATACGTTAAAAAGCGGTAAATGGCAGGGAAGTCAAAGGGAGTCCATCGAAAGTGAAGGACAAACAAACGAGCGATAAAGGTGAGAAAATACAAAAGAAACAAGCTCTCTGAACGCTAAAGGGTAATTATAATCGTCCCTCTTCCCTCGTGTTTCATCCGGCCGCTCTTCCTTGTTCCGCTCTCTGTCTATCTTTCTCCGTCGGGCTCATGGCAGAGTGATGGGGGCGCCACGGGCACGAGAGAGAGACAGCGAGTACCACTCATAGGAGCGTAACAATGGCTTTCCATGCCGGCTCAACCAACCAGACGACCGACTGACGATCATGACGAATCGTTCCCTGTGGGATCAGCGGGATCCGGCCAAACAGGCTGGCTCTCGATTTTTTTGGATGCTGTTTCGAGAACGTCCGCTCGATTTTCGGACCGCGACTTCGGGAAACTTGCTCGGCACCTCTCGTCATTTCCACGTCATATTTAAAAATACTGCGCTATTCTTTAAAGATTCCACGAAATATGATGGTGACATATGGATGACGCGAATTCGCGTCATAGGTGAACGGTGTAAGCAAGGTTAGACTAGATTGTTAGTGCTAGATAGAGGAGCTACATTAGATAGCTTGAAGGAGGGTTAGGTTCAAATTGGGTCAAGTAGAAGATACGTTAGATCAACAGATGATATTGCGGTTGTATTATATTGGGAGCATATTAGGCCGATTTCGGATTAGGTAGATGAATTAGATTGGTGTTATGTTAGATATGATTTCTATTAAAAATATAATATGCAGAGGTACAATGTTCAGAAATATAATTGTTGGCAGTACAACGTGTAGCAATACATGCATGGAATATTAGCGTATAGAAATCTAATGCTTAAAAATCTACATGCATACGATACAACGCGGTGAAGCATAATGCACAGAAATCTAATGTGTAGATGTCTAACGCGTTGCAACACAGTGCGTTAAAATTTAACGCGCGAAACTTTGATATATAGAAATCGAACGCGTAGATATCTAGCGTATTAAAGTCTAACGGGTAAAAAACTAACGTAGAGATATGGAACGTGTAAAACTTTGACGCGTAGAAATCTAACGTACAGATATCTAGCGTGCAAAACTCTGACGCATAGAAATCTAACGCACAAATATCTAGCGCGTAAAACTCTGACGTGTAGAAGTCTAACGCAACAGATATCCAGCGCGTAAAACTCTGACGTGTAGAAGTCCAACGCACAGATATTTAGCGCGTAAAACTCTGACGCGTAGAAATCTAATGCACAGATATCCAGCGTGTAAAACTCTGACGCGTAGAAGTCTAACGCACAGATATCTAGCGTGTAAAACTCTGACGCGTAGAAGTTTAATGCACAGATATCCAGCGTGTAAAACTTTGACGCGTAGAAGTTTAACGCACAGATATCCAACGCGTAAAACTTTGACGCGTAGAAGTCTAACGCACAGATATCTAGCATGTAAAACTCTGACGCATAGAAGTCTAACGCACAGATATCTCGCGTATAAAACTCTGACGCGTAGAAGTCCAACGCACAGATATCCAGCGTGTAAAACTTTGACGCGTAGAAGTCTAACGCACAGATATCCAGCGCGTAAAACTTTGACGCGTAGAAGTCTAACGCACAGATATCCAGCGCGTAAAACTTTGACGCGTAGAAGTCTAACGCACAGATAACCAGCGTGTAAAACTCTGACGCGTAGAAATCTAACGCACAGATATCCAGCGCGTAAAACTTTGACGCGTAGAAGTCTAACGCACAGATATCCAGCGCGCAAAACTTTGACGCATAGAAGTCTAACGCACAGATATCTCGCGTATAAAACTCTGACGCGTAGAAGTCTAACGCACAGATATCTAGCGCGTAAAACTCTAACGCATACAAATCTAACGCACAAATATCTAGCGCGCAAAACTGTGACATGCAAAAGTCTAAGGCACAAATATCTAACGTAGCGACACAACACTTTACAACCCAGCGTAGACTTAGCGTGAAGAGATATAACGCGTGGCAATATAGAACGCGGCAATCTAAGCCCCGTCCATCGAAAAGTCCCAGTTACAACAATGCATTAATATCGGGAAAATGAAAATATACGGAGGTCGACGAGATCCCACGGATTAGTATACAAGTTCAGCCATGGTGAAACCGATGTTCGTATAATAGTTAATGGCAAACGTCTAGCACATAAGTCGGTGCATAAGATCGTTAAGCAGCTATAACGTCCGATGTTTATCATGTAAACGCGTGTACAGGTAGAAGAGAAATGATCGGCGTTAAAAAGGAAAAGAAGCGGGGAAAAACGCGGCCATAGAAGCCTCAATGAGAGATGCTTATCGCACGAAAGAAGCCACCTCGTAGCGAAGAAGGAAGCCGTATTTTATGAAGATAATAACAACCGGTAATACACAAACGTAACAGAACGAGGAATCTAATAAACGTTACTCGATTGATATGCATTCTTCGCGAAAAAGTGAAACTACCTCAGTATTTCTCTGAATCGAAGGAAACAATACACCACATTCAAAATCAACCACTTCTTTATCTTAAATTCATTTTAAAAACGTCTTCGGTTAACGGTTTACTAATCAATTCCGTAACACCACAAAATATTGCACCGTATCAAACATCCGTTGAAAACGCAGTCTACCGTGGAATTATTCAATGTACAAAAACAATGTCGAAACGCAGTTCACGCGGAAGTTGGCGCGACAGTAGTTGCTATCGATTCAGACTCGATATCGAACTGCAAAGGGTTAATTAACGCGACACGCTCGAGTGTGAAATTTCTTCAACACATCGCGCGACTTTTATCCTCGATATTTCACAGCCTCCGTGTGTTTTCGTAGCTTTAAAAATGAAACTGGGCTTTCAATGTATCGCTGATATTCCTATCAAATTTACCGCGACAGGATTCATAGGTGGGATTCATTACAGGAATTCATGGGTCCTTAGATTTCTATATAGGCAGATTTTTATATGTCCAAATTTCATTATTCTTGTATTGGTATAGTTTTAGCATCTTATGTGTAATCTGAGATACTATACTTGTAGATTGTTATATCAGAGTCAGATATTCCTAGATCATTGTTTCTGTATCATTATGTTCGTGGACGTTTATATTCTTAGGTTCCTATACGGCTGGAGCCATGTAGCTCTAAATTTACTTATAGTCTTCGATACCTGTACTCTTCGATACAGAGATCTATCAATAGATCTATCAGAGATCTATCAATAGATCTCTGTACTGTTAGATTCTTATGCACGACGTTCCTATGTATCCATATGACTATATCTCTAGACTCCTATACCCAACATTCTTATACAGCTAGATCTCTATACTCTCAGAAGCACCTACATGCCTAGATCACACCTGCAGATCTATGTAACCCTAGATCTCCATACTCTTAGTCCTTCATGTGTCCACATTCGTACGACCCTATACCTCCATACGTTTAGACTTCTATGTGCCCACATTCTTACATCCCTAGATCTCCAAACCCCCGGAATTCTATAAACCTAGATCTCCATACTTTTAGACCTCCATGTGTCCACATTCTAACGTCTCTAGATCTCCACACCCCCGGAACCCTATAAACCTAGATCTCCATAATTTTAAACCTCCATGTGTCCACATTCTAACGTCCCTAGATCTCCACACCCTCGGAACTCTAGAACCCTAGATCTCCATACATTTAGACCTCCATGTGTCCACATTCTAACGTCGCTACATCTCCACACCCCCGGAACTCTAGAACCCTAGATCTCCATACATTTTGACCTCCATGTGTCCACATTCTAACGTCGCTACATCTCCACACCCCCGGAACTCTAGAACCCTATATCTCCATACTTTTAGACCTCCATGTGTCCACATTCTAACGTCGCTACATCTCCACACCCCCGGAACTCTAGAACCCTAGATCTCCATACATTTTGACCTCCATGTGTCCACATTCCTACACACCTAGATCTCCACATCTCCAAATTCCTATAACCCTAGATCTCCATACTTTTAGACCTCCAAGTGCCCACATTCTTACACCCCTAGATCTCCACGTCCCCAGGTCCCTATAACCCTAGATCTCCACACCCCCCTTATGTCTCCAAATCTCCACACTCGTTAATTTCTATCCCAGATTTTCATCCCAGTAGAATCCCTAGAACCCCTAATATCCCTAAATACCAATGCCCCGAAACACTCTTAGGTACATCCTTAAAAACATTTAAGTTTGCACCGTCAATTGACTTCGAATTATTTATCAAATTTTCTCCATGTACGTAAGTGTCCTTTTAGACGTCCTAATATTTGAAAGAATATTTAGTTCCCACATATTATATATCGAAAATTGTTCCTTCATTCGTCCGCGTCTCATTGCAACCGAGCGACAGCTCGCTGATTAAAGCACGCCGTATTTACATACGCTCCCGTCGTTCCGACGATTTCCATTCGATTAGCATTCACGTTACCGCTCAAAGGCCTCCAGCATCGATACGCCGACGAATATTATTAAAATACAACGGATGTAAAAAAGATGCGACTCACCGGTCCGATCGTTCCGGGAAAACTGCATCATACGACCTGGTCGTTCGTTTCTTAAATATTCAACGGCCGAACGACCGAATAATAGAATGAGACGCGACAAGCTAAAATCGATATTTTTCTACACTGAAAATGAAAGCAAATGCGGGAAGAAAAGATGTTGAACGACGTGTTGAGAAATTTGCGGAATCGCGTTTATGTAGGACTTCGAAACGGATGAGGAAGCTTATTAAAACTTGACAAAACATTGTTATTACATTCATTTCTTTTAAAACTCAAAAAACACGTGATGTGTTTTTTATTACGTGATACGCGATTTTATTCACGGACTTATTATTATTATTATAACAAGAATTGTGGTACACCTTTCCGTTTTTTGTGGTATACCTTTCATTTCCACTTTTACCTGCTATCAATAATAGCTAATAATAACATTTTGTAAACTGCTACTTCTCTTGCGAATAATTTGTAATTACACGCTACTTTTTATCGGCACTCCGATCAAGCGGACCAAAAGAGCGCTCGAACGTACGGACATGTTTATACGGATAGTTTTATCTCGAGAATGTTTATTTCTCCGATACCGCCACAATTATCCCGGTAAGAAAGTTTGCCTGAGTCACGCTTTCGTTAATACGACCAAACATTTCTCATGCAAATCGCAGGTTTGCTCGTGTTACGCTTATCTTCGAGACCAATATTGTAACAGAACGCTCCGCTTCAACTGCATCCTGCGATTATTGATACTTCGGAACTCCGAGGTAATCGTGACGTTAATAAATGTCAAATTTAATGGGGGAGCGATAAAATCGAGATCTTAACCCTTGCACTCCATATCGAGTGTCGTTCGACATCGTATTTCTTTTGGATCTTATAATTTGAACGAGTAGACTGAATATACATATTTTCATTCATTTATAATGAATGACTATTTATAATAAATGAAAAATGCATTTGTTACGTACTGTGCACTGTTGCGACACATTTTATTAATATCCCACTTCTTGATCTATTTTGTAAATTAAAGAACTGCTAGGTAAGAGAAGCTGTGGTATAAAGTAAAACAGCTTTGTTAAACTTGATTTTTAGATTGTCTATGTACATTCTGGATAACAAGTTGCTGTTGTTAGTGCATCAACAAGTGCCATTTTATAGATGTTTATTATAAGAATTATGTAAACTAGAGTCATCTCTAATGTTACCTTTACTGTTGCTTCCCGTATGAAGTTATGAATGAAACCTGAAGTGTAGACTTGCTAATTGATGATGACCAATATATGCTGTTGTTAGTGCATCAACAAGTGTGATATTGTAGATGTTTATTATCAAAAATTATGTGAACTAGAGTCATCTCTAATGTTACCTTTACTGTTGCTTCCCGCATGAAGTTATGAATGAAACCTGAAGTGTAGACTTGCTAATAGATGGTGACCGATATATGTTGCTGTCAGCTCATCAACAAGTGCGATGTTGTTGAACTTTATCCCCAAAAATTATCCAGACTAGTCACTTCTAATGTTACCATTACTGTTGCTTTCCATCTAAAGTCATGGATGAAACCTGAAGTGTAGACTTGCTAATAGATGGTGACCGATATATGTTGCTGTCAGCTCATCAACAAGTGCGATGTTGTTGAACTTTATCCTCAAAAATTATCCAGACTAGTCACCTCTAATGTTACCATTACTGTTGCTTTCCATCTAAAGTTATGGATGAAACCTGAAGTGTAGACTTGCTAATAGATGGTGACCGATATATGTTGCTGTCAGCTCATCAACAAGTGCGACCTTGTTGAATTTTATCCTCAAAAATTATCCAGACTAGTCACCTCTAATGTTACCATTACTGTTGCTTTCCATGTAAAGTTATGGATGAAACCTGAAGTGGAGACTTGCTAATAGATGGTAACCGATATATGCTGCTGTCACCTCATCAACAAGTGCGACCTTATTGAACTTTATCCCCAAGAATTATCCAGACTAGCCACTTGTAACGTTACTCCCATATTCTAGATAAAAGCCAAGCGTCATAATGCAATCAACGATGCATAAGAAACTGCAGTAAACAATTTCAAAAATCATTTAAGCTTATCTCAGAACAAACTTGATCAGTAGCTAGAAACAGTGCCTCCAGAAAATCCAACGGAACCATACGGTCACGTGCGATAACGCCTTGGTACGCGTCGCTGGTACACGTCGGCGCTGTGGATCCCGCAACGGACTCATCGCGCGCCTTCGGTGAAAACGAGAGAGAAGAGAGCAGCGGCTGAAAGGAGACAGGAATAACCTTGCTTTTATCGCGGTTCTCGAGCAGCGGAGCGAAGGAGACGGGAAAAAAGGAGACACTCGCCGCTCTAGAAGAAGACGGCCGTATGCACGTCGCGGTGCCGGCGACGAGGAGCAGAGTCGAGCAAGAGAATGGCGCGAGAGGAAAGAGCGCGTGTTACTTGACGAGAAGATAAAGAGGGAAATAGAGAACGGAGAGAGGACAACGCGAGAGAGACGCCCTTTCGCGCCTCTACGAGACGATGAAGAGAGACGGGGAGACTCTCTTCTAGACGAGGGAGATTCCGCGGTTTTAGAGGAGTCGAAGAAACGGGAGAGATTGGACTCCTTCATGGTTTTACGAAAGGGAGATACGGGACGTGTGATCTGTTGCAGGATAGATTAAGAAAGATCAATGGAGAGAACTCTTCCACGGTTTTATGCAGAGGAGATGAAGGAGAAAAACGTAAGAGAGATGTCTACGACTGGACAGAGACATGGGAGACACGAGGCAGACGTGGACCACGCTTGTCCGCGAATATAGTGACGGGAGATGATGAACATATGAGAAAGAAGACATAGAAACAAAGAATAAGCAAGATTGAGAGACAAGAAATAGACAAGAACCATGAAAGAGACGAAGAATAGACAAGAAAGAGCGATAGACAGAAGAAACATGGGAGAGACGCGTCTACCACACCTCCATGTGCAAAATACGCGGGAGACAGAACTCTCCCACATCTCGCAGAAGAAACGAGAGACCAAGGAGAGAGTCAGGGACTCTCCATGGCCTTTACGCAACAGAGACAATAGAGAAACGTGGAAGAAGCATGGAAGAGACGAGGGAGAGCCTCGAGAGGGCTGGCAAAAGAACCGAAGGTCTCTCCCGCCAGCTAGACAGATACTCTCGCAAGCATGTCGACGTATTCGCGGATACGAGTCTTCTTTCTCATTAAGAGAGAAGGAGAGAAACGCGAGAGGTGAACGTCGGAAGAGGGAAAGAGTAAGAGGGATTGGCGAAGTATGCCTCCTTTTTGCGACGCCCGGAGGCCAGACGCCAGCACCGCGATGCATCGCGGTTCTACGTTTCCTAAACTTTCTAGTGGCTCTCGGTACCGGCTGGAAAACCGGACGATGCTGGAGAACTATCTGGATTGCCTGATTACTTTTCTGGATTAGGTTTGATCGAGCATTGCGTAACTTGTTGGGTTCGAGGAAACTTTAGGTTCGATTGTGGATGCTTTTAATATCGGTAGGTTTGGTGGATGATACTTGAAACGTCGTTAGGTTCGATGGAGAATGCTTTTGATATAGTTAGGTCTGTGCAAGATACTTGTAATATTATTAGGTTCGATCGAGGTTGCTTTTAATATCGTCAGGTTTGGTGGATGATAGTTATAATGTCGTTAGATTCGATCGAGGATGCTTTTGATATAGGTAGGTTTGATGGAAGATAGTTCTAATATCGTTAGGTTCCATCGAGGAGGCTTTTAATATCGTTAGGTTTGGTGAATGATACTTGTAACGTTGTTAGGTTCGATGGAGGAGGCTTTTGATGTTGTCAGATTTTATAGAAGATACTTGTAACATCGTTAGGTTCGATGGAGGATACCTTTGACGTCGTCAAGTTTCATCGAGGATACTTGTAACATCGTCAGGTTCGATCGAGGATACCTTTGACATCGTCAAGTTTGATCAAGGCTACTATTAGCATCGTCAGGTTCGATCGAGGATACTTTGACGTCGTCAAGTTTGATCAAGGCTACTATTAGCATCGTCAGGTTCGATCGAGGATACTTTCAACATCGTCGAGTTCGACCAAGAATACTATTAACATCAAGTTTGATCAAGGATACTTATTACATCGTCAGGTTCGATGGAGGATACCTTTGACATCATCAAGTTTGATGAAGGTTACCTATAACATCGTCAGGTTCGATGGAGGATACCTTTGACATCATCAAGTTTGATCAAGCCTACTATTAGCATCGTCAGGTTCGATCGAGGATACCTTCAACATCGTCGAGTTCGACCAAGAATACTATCAACATCAAGTTCGATCAAGGATACCTATAACATCGTCAGGTTCGATGGAGGATACCTTTGACATCATCAAATTTGATGAAGGTTACCTATAACATCGTCAGGTTCGATGGAGGATACCTTTGACATCATCAAGTTTGATGAAGGTTACCTATAACATCGCCAGATTCGATCGAAGACACCCTTAACAGCATCAAGTTTGATCAAAAATACCTGTAACATCGTCAGGTTCGATCGAGGACACCTTCAACATCGTCGAGTTCGACCAAGAATACTTGTAACATTAGATGATGATGATTAGTGTTATGGGCGTCGACTGCCATGGTCATTAGCCCGTGTAACATTAGGTTCAATCAAGTATTGCCTTTAGTGTCACAAGGCCCATACAAGAATTCATACCTTTATGGAGCACTTGGTACCATCAAGAGCTGAAAAGATGTCACTGAAGACAATACAGGAACAAGGTTATCTGTGTCCATATAGGTAGACTCTTCTGGCTCACACAAAATTGGTACTCTTCCAGTAATACATAGTTACAATAGCATATATCAATAATAAAAATATATGTACCAGTTTAGGTAGATTTTACTGTGACCAATTAAAACAGCATTTCTTCCATACGACATCTATGTAGCTTTATGCAGTACATATTTGTGAAGGTACACATAAGAAGTCAGAGGAGAGACGTGGAAAAGTTAGGGAAAGAGAAAATTGTTTATATCATTACTGATTTTACAGGTACTCTTAATTAAGCATTAAATTAACAAATTTACAAAATGCACAAAACAACATATCAACCGGAAAATATATAGTAATGCATTCGCCATATGAATTTAATTATATAGTTCGCCGTAAATCACGATCGATAAATTGTTCGCAATTACATAGACCTGATGGTTGTTATTGCAAATTGCTGGTATACCGTTGTAACGTAAATTCGTTGTTTTGAACTCAAATACGCAGTTCTCTTTATATAGAACAAACTATGGTGAACAGCTATGCTAGGTTTGAAGTAGATGACCTGGTCAATTGCCGGCAAAATAAACATTGTTCATAAGAATTGATTACTAGGAATTAATATTCTTAGAAAAGAAACGCGATACGAATTTACAAGCTAGCGTAACAAAGAGATTACAAGATCGCTAGCACACATCTTAGATAAACAGACTCTCGTGTGCAAACTCTTCGACAACACGCGCGAAAAGGAGAGCTCGATCAGCGGATTAATGTGCGAACTCGATGCTAAAACAATCGGGAATAACTTTGAATTACGGAATGTTCGCGTGTCAGGTTGTTGCACGCATGAAAAGAAGAGGCTCCGTATCCGTGCGAGAACGAGCGACCCGCTAGAATCCCGCTACTCGGGTAAAGATAGAAACAGGAACGGAAAGAGAGTAATCAGAAGGGGGCCCGGGTATCCAGCTAGGAGAGGAGGAGTTAGATCTGGTTACAGGTAGCTTTGTAACCACAAACCAAATCCCAAATCACTCGACGAATCGATGTTGACCGACCCTTGCCTCCCCACCACGATATCGGTCATTAGCTGTATCGGAGCTTTTGTTGGATACTAATCGACGTATCGAACAGGGAAATAGAAAGAGTGACGAAGTTGAAGTGAAAAGGGGGAGATAGTCACTAAAGAAGTTTAGAAGAGACACAGGAGAAACGGGGGAGAGATATGGTAAAGAGTTGGGAGAGACGGGGGAGAGACTGGGAAAAAGAGACGAGGGGATCTACAAGAGAGAAACGAGAAAGAATCCGTAAGACAGAAGACAAGGGAGAGACAGAAACGCGAGAGTGTAATAGATGACGAAGAGTCGCTAGAGAGAGTATACGAAGAAGAGTCACGAGACTGTCCGGAGTCTATACTGGGAAGGAGAACATCTGAGACAAGGGAGAAACAAACAGTCGGAGGTGTATACGCTTTTCGGGAAACGCAGAGTCGAGGGAGAGATACCCGAACGCGAGAGAGAAGCTGGTAAAGTACAACCCTCGTTCCGAAGGTATACCCCGCCAGCACCCCGTCACCCTATCGAAAGTTCCGTTTCGCGCCAAAATCGCGTAACAACGTGCAAACCCCGAAACACGTTCTGGATACAAATCGAGATCCAATAACGCGCGATTCCCGATAGCGGCAAGACGAAGGGGGTCTGTAAGGGAGACGTTGGCAAGGGGATGACGAAGAAAAGGACAGCGACGAGGGAGAGACGCAGAAGAGATCCCGTTGTCAGTAACACTCCCCGGTAGAATACGTAGGACCTCGAACTCGTCTGCGGATCGATACGAGTTCCTGGTAGACTCGCGAAAGGGGGCTTCAGGAGGGGGGCTAGGGTGGCAGAAGAGCGGACCGTAGGAGGTGAGGGGATCGACGGTGGTGTTTGTGGGGTGCGGGGGTGGACTGACACAGGGACGCCTCGGGGGTGTTTCCATGGTGACGGGAATTATCGTCCGGGGTGGGTGTAGGGTCTTCGTATCTCTCTCGCACCCTCGGCATCCCCTTCTCGTGGTTTTTCCCTAAAACACGCGCTGGTACGTACCCTTTTCTCCTTCTTCCGGATAAACTCCTGATTTTCGAACGATCTCGAAAGGGTTGCTTTTTCGTTCGCCCGCAGGGAGGGTCGACTGCCAAGGTACGATCAACGCCCAGAAACGTTCGCAAGGGAACTGGAAGGAACAAGAAGAACCTTGAAGAACGAGGCGCATCAATTCGATGGAAACGCGAATTCGGCGGTGCTGGTAATTCGTTGGAAACAGGTTCTCCGCCGCAAAGAAAGCAGTACGCCGGAATCATCGGCATAAACGCATCCGCGAAACGTACAAGGGCAAAGAATCCCTTTCGAGGTTCATGCAACTTCGCATGGAAACTGATACGATGGAAATTAACAGTCTTTGTAGCCAATTGCGCGGAATCTCTTTAATTACTTCATTGTTAATAACCGACATATTGGACGGAATAATTTTGTGAAGGTCTGAATAAAATGCAGTTTTATTGGGACGTTCATAACGAAAGGTTATTTTAAAATGAAGTACACGCTGTGTAGAAATCGATGGTTGACTTGTACATCAGTCAAATTCGTGAGTACAAGCTTAGAAACTTGGATTACTAAAAATATCAGGCTGTTTTTGGTTCACCTGGGGAACATAAACGATAACTTTGTCTTTATATATCTTTGTATAGCTCTATAATGTTTAGACATAGATCTACCGTGAATTGAAAACTTGCTCGATACAAGACAAGAACATCGTGATGTAAGTACAAGTTACGATACTTCAATGAAATAAATGTTATATCGTTGACAAACACATAAAGCATTCGACTTACCAATGATTAATTAAAAGAACGTGAAAATATCCTTTAAAAATACGTCTTTCATGGACGAAGCGATTTTGTTTGAACGCCCATTTTTGAACATGAACTTCACAAATTTATTTGAAGCAAACTATAAGCTTAACATACATGACGTTTTGCAGTAATATTCGTAAATGTTTGAAATAACAATCAGAATTTGTGTTAGCATATTTATCGACAATTTACGGAGTTGTGCCTGAAGCAGCTTTTGTAAGACGCACTTGCGGAACCAGCTGTAAAATGTTTGTAAAACCTGTAATTATTACTTGAAGTATACCTGAATATAATGATAAAACATCGTATACCTTGCGATTCTCGTTCTCAAATAAATTCGTAAAAATGGACGTTCAAACGGAGACACTCCCTCGATTTGTCTTTGTCTGATAAAAAACGAATGCTAAGTGTTTAAAATAGAATTGGCGACTAAATGTTATCTTCTTTGCAAATTCATGAAACTTACGTAACTTTGCAAATGAGCGTTCAAAAACGTCAGAAAGTAACAGATCGAATATTATACAATCGAAATTCGACCTGGCGAATTATCTTCAGTAAATTACAATATAATTGCATTATGCGATCTTGCCGATAATTATAACGCGTATCTCGATTTAATTAACTAATTAATTCTATCATGGAACCTTCAAATCGTACATTCTTAGATTTTTATGTAATCAAAGTCTCTCGCGTTTAATTCGACGTTTAATCGCGTGAGAGTACCCCGAAGCGTATTTTAGCAGTTTACGAGATAAACAAATGAATAAAATTAGCGATAGAAGTATGGGAAAGCGGGTGGTCTCGAGGAACGATCGAAACCGATGATCTCACCTCGAGATATCGATACCAACGGCGAGGTCGTCGAGTCTCGTGTCGTGGAAAGTTCCACTTGGCTCGAGAGAGGCAGGAAACCTGCGCAGACGCGGTACGCGTTTTCGTCCGTGCTCGCGCAGACCCAAATCCCCTAATTAATATCTCCGTTCCTGATCAAAATATCGAAACGATTCCTTCTGCGTTCGATTCTACACCATTTCGCAGTTCTACATTTTAAATTTCATCGAGATCCGTCGAGAAACAAGGACGCTACGATCGATTTCAGGAAAGGCGTTCCGCGAACGGCACTAGCGTGAAATATCGATTTTCCTCCAGAACTATCGATTCCGTCTCATTACGTACGATACATCGAGCATCACCGATGATATCTACGTTAAATATTTGTTAACGCACAACCATAACTGCAAGAAATCGATGAATTTTAGGGGGATGTATTTCCAAGCGATATAGTTCGATCGATTGTTCGCTAAGTCGCAACTCGATACGATTAAACTGTGCTTAACGAGAGATCGTTTATGTTTAAGGAGGATGTAAATCATGGCGCAACGCGGGTTCTGTCCGCGAACAAAAGGAGGGTGTGGCGGATTTACACGAGTTTACGGCTCGAAATCGAAAATAGAACGGACCCATAAACGCCGCCACGCTCGCAGACCATTAGGATACGTGAAATTTAACACGTAGAAAGTCCGCGAGTTTATCAATCACCGCGCGTGCAATTCAGCGCGTGAAACTGCTCGACTCTCGTTCGACTACGGGGAAATTAATCGATACCGGTCGATCGCTCGATTAATCGTTCAACATCGTCCCGTACATCTTGTCGGACGCTCGAAACACCTCTCCATAGCTTCTCTACTCTCGAGAATCAAGTCTATCTTCAAAACTCGTGTTCCACATTTTCAAATTTCGCGGTCAACTTTTTCGTAAAGATTTTTTCGATTAGGTTAGGTTGTTAAAGAAAATTTGAACGATTAATTGATTGAAACATGGCGGATTTTTACGAAATTCTTCACGAAAATGGAGCTTGGAATTAACTAATGTTATTCGATTTTATTATCGTGTTTGAGACGAAAGATTTCGTTCAGTGTACTCGAGTGACAAAAATTACTGTGTAGAACAATTAGTATACATTTTCTTCTACATATAAGAACAGTAATAAAATTCGACAGCAATATTTAATAACACAAACTTTTAACGTAGTACAGTGAATAATATTTTTATAAGTGTACGTGAAATTTTCTAAACCTACTAAATATAGAAAAACATCGAAAAGTACAGAAGAATTCTACAGTAGTAAAGTAGCAAAAGGTATTTACAAGACTTCGCCGTCTCCTTAGCGGAAACGGGGGTTCAAGGTTTATTTTAAGTACACCCTTTAGGAGCCAGAGGCGGCCTGCAACTTGTTGCTCGATTTTGACCCGGCCTGGGTCCTACCATTTTGTTAGTTTGCCACAGGTTCTGGGACCTTCCCTCGGAACGCGTCTGAACACGAATGCGATACAAATTCAACTGCTTTCTCTATTGCCTGCTTTCGTTTTGCCTTCCACCCTCCATGGAAATGTTTCTTTTCGTTTCTCTTTGTACCTTGCACTTTCTCTTTCAAATTGGAAATTTTCTTTTAAATCTCGCACATGAAAAACTTTGAATCTCGGTTTGTCTTCCAAACTTTGACTAGAAAATGTTCACGTTGGAGTTAAATAAACTTGTACGCTGAATTTATATTTTTCTAGCACGAGTTTCTTTAACGTAAAAATAAAAATAACTCGAGCCATCACTTATTATAACGAACTATTTTGGGGTGCAATTTTGAAAGCCTTGAAAAAGCCTTTGATTCGTTGAGAGACATATTTCGTACTCTTCCGTATAAAAATTGAAACTCTAAGCTTTTTGTGTTTTCGTTTTACGAGAATAAAAAATAAAATACGTTTTCTCACACGTGTAAATGCAAGAATATCGAGAGCAATCACCGATAGCATCGTTCCGAATAGTTAGCCATTTATGCGCGTTCCATTGTATGTAAAGTAGGTCACGCGTTTTCGCTATCACCACGAGTCGTAACGTTTTATCGTTTATCTAATTACTGGCATCATCTGTCGGCCGTGCATGGATGGAATTAATCGACGATGCAGATTCGATTGAAAACGCGAAATCGGCAGCAACTGACACTCTTCCATGCACGAGTTACGCCGAATCTATTTTGTAATTGAATTACGATCATACCGATTAACTGCATACGAGGCCATTTACGTTATTTTTTGTTCGATGTGGAATGAAGAGGAGTTATAAATAATTTTGGTACTTTTTGCTACGAATTTTGGTACTTTATTAATAAACGGTTTAATGTGCTTGTTACTTTGTCAAGGTTCAAATACAACTTTTATGATTTTATACTTATTTGTAACGCATTGTATTTCTATTGATGTTCGATCAAATAATCTTTATTTTAATATTGACTTTACATGTGCACGCATGACATGAAATTAGAAATAAAATAGAAGAATAAATGCACAGACGATTAAATATAATTGGAAGTACATATTTTTCCAACGTTCCATAGCTTGATAAAAAACAACACAAATGTCGAGAAAATCTTAACAAATTTTGTAATTTAAAATATTATGGGAAACATGTGAAGCGGTCAAATGACTGGAAGTTTCAGAGTGAAACAATAAAGTTTTTCCAATAATACCTACCACTATATTCAACTAAAGATACCTCGTTTGAAGTCAATTTTAACAACATGAAATTAGACTCGACCATGATAATTAAGGGTTAAGAATGTCCGAGTATCCTATAATAACGCGACCATATTGAGGCCATAAAAAGTCCTAACGAATTTTACTTTCCACATACCTGATTGTCCAAACTATTCTTTCTACATGAAGTGTCTATGAAACTTGAAGTATACAATAAATTTACTATTGGATAAAAGACTCATAAAATGAGTGGCTCAAGTATTCATCACCCGAACACGTGTGAAAAGGCGATCGCGTTAATAAATGTACGCATGAGGATATCCATCCTCCACATACAGCTAACAAGACAAAACTTATGAAGCAATAGAAACGTAATAAACTTGAGTAAAAATTTAGACAGTGTCCACATACAGCTAACAAGACAAAGCTTATGAAGCAATCAGAGACTTAACAGACTTCATTAAAAATTTACAGTGTCCGCATACAGCTAAGAAGACAAAGCTTATGAAGCAATAGAAACGTAATACACTTGAGTAAAAATTTATGCAGTGTCCACATATAGTTAATAAGACAAAGCTTATGGAGCAATCAGAGACTTAACAGACTTTAGTAAAAATTTACAGTATCCGCATACAGCTAACAAGACAAAGCTTATGAAGCAATAGAAACGTAATAAACTTGAGTAAAAATTTAGACAGTGTCCACATACAGCTAATAAGACAAAGCTTATGAAGAATCAGAGACTTAACAGACTTCATTAAAAATTTACAGTGTCCGCATACAGCTAACAAGACAAAGCTTATGAAGCAATAGAAACTTAATACACTTGAGTAAAAATTTATGCAGTGTCCACATATAGTTAACAAGACAAAACTTATGAAGCAATTAGAGACTTAACAGACTTCATTAAAAATTTACAGTATCCACATACAGCTAAGAAGACAAAGTTAATCAGAAAATATGAAGCGAATAGACGAATATGAAGTGAATATATTTGGAACAGAAATGTAAACGGTATAGAGTAACGTAGCAGTCAAAGTGTCGTATAGAAATAATAAAGCGATTAAAGTAAAAATGAAAAGGTAAGGTCGATTAGAACCTCCCCTTAATCGAGTGCGTGGAGAGGTCTCCCATGCGTACGTGGGAGTCGCGGACTCGATCGGCGCAAGACGAACTCGCGCGATAACACGAGGCTGATAACGCGACGACGACGTGCGGTCGTTAGGCTCATAAGTCGCGTCGCACACCTACACGCGTACATCCGCAACACGCTTCTACACACAAGGCGCGGTGCGTCGCTCCGTATAAAGAGCGGTGCATTGCGCCAAGCCTGTGCGCCAGTGAATTAATAATCGAACTTACGTGGGTCGCTGCTCGTCTACCGGGTGTCTACGCTCGTGCCCAAAAGGATGCCGCTCGAAAACCTGCAAACAAAAACGATGCATTTTACTTCAAGATTATCTTTACTACAAGACGTTCACGCCTTGTAGTAAACGACCCATGATTAACCACCATTTCAGTATTTAACTGAAATACGTAAGATTTATTGTTAGATCTGATTGGATCTGTGATAGACCTGTGATGGTTGAGTTACGTACTGATGTAACTTTAAGTGTTTAGTGAAACAGTAGTTCGGGTTTTAGTTTGAAAGGAATGGCAAACTTATCAACGAGTGGATTGTCGTTCGTGAGATGAAATATTACAAGTCTAAACAAATTAATCAACGATACATAATTTCATTTCATGTCGGTAAAGAAATAGAGAAGTCCTGTCATTGAAGTAGTCAATAAGTAAGATTTCGTGTTACATGAAAAATACAAAGATACGTGTTACACCAATAGCCTGAATTTCATTCTCCATTTCTTTCAATATAAAACTAGCAAATATTAAATGAGTACATGATCCTTATTTCAAAGAATTTATCTTACATAGTTGAATATTTGCAAAATTTCAAAGAAATGAAATATGAAGTAAGTTCGGTGTAAAAATTAATGAATCTAAGGAGCTTTAGTTAACAACTTAGCGCGCCAACTTTGGAAAATTGTCTAGAGATTAAAGGAAACTGCGACGCAGTGGTAGAAGGTTAGTTCCGAGGGTGATAAATAAGGGTTGATAAGAAAACACCTCATATATGAACGCTTTTTATGAGTGCAACTCACGATACTCCATTAAGATCAACGACGGGGGCTGGTTTTATCAAACGTTTATGTTTATTCATTTTTCAACTCGCTTACGGCTGAAATAAATCTGAGAATCATGTATCGTAAATCTTTTGTTAATGTTTGATTTATATACACAAGATATTTATTCTTCGTTTAAACGATTTTGAACGAATGTTATCCAAACGTCTCTCTTACGTTTGCAATATTCAAAAGCAAACGTGAGGATTGTATATTTCATGTATGTAATGGAAGACATGGAAGTATAAACAGCGTTTCTATATGAAGAAATAATGAGCTTCGTTAAAAAGAAATTACCGCAGAAAAACAGTGATTAAATACTGCGTGCGGTACATGTGCAACTTTCGAAAACTGGTAGAAGCTTTCTATACGAGAATCTCTCGCTTAATGCACGAATAGTTGCAAATTAGTTGAACTACTTCTCCCACATCCGTACACCCACAATGTTGGCAGAAATGAACTTACTAGACCCGAAGAAACTTTATCTACGAACCAGTACATTAACGTTCAGGCAACAAATTTACATCTAACGGTACAAAACTTCTGAGACCGGTTGCAAATACTTCTAAAAGTATTTCTTGCTGATTATGTAAACCTGCGTAACTTCAACCAACTGGTCGAATAAAAAAACTTTCGAAATAAAAAACGCAAAGAACGAGTTATAAATTACTTTCGCGAAAAATGTCGACTACGAATGTCGAAATATGGAAACAAAATGTCGAATCGATATTTCGTGAAAGATCATCAATAATTCTGTCCCGAACACGTTCGCGATTATATGATCGATGAAAGTTAAAATATGCATTAGAGTTTGGTTAATAATATTGCGAAAGAGAGGGGAATGAACAATGTCAAGAAACTGTGTTAAAAAATAGAAAGAAACTCGATCCAAGCCTCGAAACCGCGCTCGAAGAGGTCTCCACTGGTCCAACCTAAATCATCTAATATTTCGGAAAGTGTTCGTCCGATGACAATGAATTTTATATTAGTAGACATGACAAATGGTATAGAATAATATATAAAAAGATTTATACGAATATCTTCAGCCGATCTCGAGATATTAAATGGTCCCTTTTTCCAACCACGCGTCGTTCGGAACTTAGTTCTCCTGGTTTCGTTTGGGGCAACGCGCATGCGCGCGCGCCGAAACTGCTCGAACGATGATGCCACTATGTGTTCAAATTTTAGCACCACTCTTGAATGCAATACTATTAACAATTTATAAATTTATTCTTTGTAGAATTATACTGTGCGAAATTTCGTGATCTTCGATCGATATTGTCGACTTAAATGTTTGACACTATGTAGTAAGAATAGCGAATTTCTCAATTTCCTTGTAGAACTATTTATTTATCTGTGTTTAATAAGGTAGTCTTGTCACATAATATATCTCGATCTTTTGTAGATTGTTTGCTCCTAACCTGCACGCGTTATTTCAGACACGAATGATGACGATGAGAGTACAAAAGATCGAATAATATAATGCGAAAATGTACTTTGATCGCGAAAGACTTTTGCTACACATCTTGTAGCAGTTTTCAAAGAATCATAAGATCACTGTAGGAAAAGACGCGATGACCCTCACATTCCGGGAATCCTAAACTCTTAATCATGAGTTACCAAATCCTATTTTAAACGCTGAGTAACCGTATTTACAAACAATATTAAATTCACGTGCCATTGCACTGAACAATTTCTGACGAAGTCGAAAACAGTCGGGGGCACGTAACCTTACTTTTCGTCTCAACCCCCCGAAAGAAAAATCCACTTCAAAATCGTTATACACATTTTCTTCAGCTTCATATTGTCATTGAACCATCTTAGAATGAACTGCTAAATGCTCCGAGTCTTCGGAACATCAAACTTCAAAAATCTAACCGCTCCAAGATTTCTTAACGTTGAGGTCCCGAAAACGTAATGTGAACGTTTAACTTTTTACTCGATTCTCTACTTTTTCAAATATTAATTATTAGTTGCAATACAAAACCAGTAAGTTTACATACTACTTGAAACTTCGAAACATCTATCAGAAAATTAAACCCGACAAAAATTGTGAAAATTACAAAACAAAGATCTCGCAAAAGACGTCACCGTATTAAAAATAGACAACGCTCTTTGCCACCCTCCAATGATCGCGTTCACTAGCATAAAGATTTAAGACATTCGATTTAGATACAGGAAGGATGTGCCACGCCCTGCTTTCGACATTGCGGTGTCCGCGATGGACGGCCGGCATAATGAGAAACACGAATCAGTGGCCTCATCGTTCCGCTGTATCCTTGGTCGCGTGCGCTGCGACTTCGTGCGCGTTTCCTCTTGTTTATCGTGTTCTTGTATACCTCTAATTAACTTGCCGCCATCTCGCGATCGTTACACGGCTCCTAACTAGTTCTTATTTATTTTGCATATTTTTTTGGCCGCACATTCTCGTTCGGGCCATAAAGACGGACGGCGTCGCTCGGGACTTAAATCGTTAATGGGGTTCGATGTATTCATATGAACCGAAGGCTCATTAACATGGGTGCTCGTTGCAAAAACTTTCGACACTCTCGATGTTTAATATGCTTAGGTCGTAAACTAAGTTCGTGGAGTACTTTTTCTCCATTTCGCGATGCAATTCTGTTCATTTGTTGCGTGACGTAGGATACGTTCTTTTCTTGCACAATATTTGTTGTATTTTACATTTTAAGTTAAGTTCGGGTTGGAACTAATGTAGTAAGATCTATTTTTCGGTAGGAAGTTACGTTACAAGCTAACAATACAGGGTCTATTCTGACCGAGTATTCGGGCCACGTATGTACACAAACAAGGCTCATTACGTAACCGATATCAAAGGCTAAAATTACAATGGAATCGAATAGCCCGGTAGTCGGAGATCATTTACCTCGGACGTAGTCCTAAAGGAGGTATTAAGGAGATTAAGGAGGTTGCATCAAAGCCGCGAGCACAGCAGCTACGATGACAAAGAACAAAGGAGAGCATTACTCGTACGCGGGGTAAAGAAGAGGAGAAAAGGAGGGGACGTGGCACAAGCTGCGTGTACCCGCAGCACGCCATCTACGTTGCCTTTGTGTATTCCATGGTTGCGCAATACCGCGCGGCTCAAGAAAGTCGCCCAACGCGGTCCGTATTTTTTTTCTACGCTGGTCACAAAACCCTTGGCAATTGATCGAGGCTTGAAAGCGCGCGGCGAACATCGAATCCGCCACGGGAAGGGGAAAAAGGAAGTCGCAAAAGAGGGTACGTTACTCCCATCCCGTCGCGACTCGGAGTAAGGGTACGACCGAGTTGGATTACGAACATTACCACGGGTTAACGGAGCGGGGATGCAGAGGGAGGGCGGAAGCATAGACAAAGAAAGGGGAAAGGTGCACGCGACGAGGAAGGGTGGGGAAAAAGCGAAGGAGAGGAAGATCGGTCTCCGGTGCAGAAACGTAGTGGTTTATAAAGAGAAGCGGCATCGCTGCACGGCTACTTGGCTCTCCAGGGCCAGGATATTTCAATACCGACGGTGCTCGGCCACCGCCGGCGTGGCTACGAAGAGGGGAAAACGGTACGCTCGTATATATGTAAATCGTATATATGTACCTCCCCCGGTGCCCCTCACCCACGTGCCCGCCCTACGGCCGCACACACGATATAACGTGTACGCGACTTTACACACCCGTGGGCGTTCGAGGGCAACAGAGAGAGAGAGAAAGAGAGAAAGAGACAAATGACCGATGGCACGGTAGCGCTCCGCTATTCGGGTTTCCCAGCACGAGGGGAAGAACAACGGGGGAGGGGGTGAGAGTCTGTCTCTGTCGGAACATAGACAGAGGGGGAAAGTTGCGGCAAAACGGAAAGGCTGGCATCAAGGGGAATGCAGGGACCTCGAACCGAACACCGTCTGACGACGATCGTTCGTGAGCCCGCCCTCTCGACGAGCCGAGGGGAATGGACGTGGGCCGTGCCACTCGACGATTGGTCGGGCTGGCAGGCGTCGGTGGCGCCTCGCGAATCCCGCCAATCGAGCGCCACCGTCGTGGCTTTTTTATCCTGCTATTTACGCCGAAGGACGGAGAAGAGCAGGCTCCCCATCTAGCTCTCTCGCTCGTTCTCTATCCCTCTCCTTTTCCTTCGTTCTCCCTGCGTGTTTCGTCGCCACGGGAGAGGACACTCTCGTTTCGGGATCCGTTGAGGTTGCACACGTTTTCACGAACAGCGCCGCCCGTATACTGCGACGCGCTTTATCCTACGTCGTTCTCGTTCGATACGGTCTCTAGCGTGTTAGAAAATTCGTGATTTCGCCGGATAACTCGTTCGTAGCGTCTGTTTACCGTTAAAAAGCATCGTTGATGCCGTGCGCCAGTGTGTTGTGGTAGTATGTGACAGTACGTCGCAAGAGGATACAGTGTTGTCATATCGTGGGCGCGAATACACGGTACCTCGATTCGCGAACTTTCCCGTTAAAAATCGTGAGTGTACACGTGAATAGACACGGCATTCGATGCGTTCGGTTCGTAACGGTAAATCGTGAACGTTACGACGACATAGTGGATCGTCGAGTTTATCGGTAATACGCCAGTGACATTTGGAGCGGTACTATCGATGAAATAGAGTTGGCAACATCGCATCGACTGGTCTCTCTCACACAAATACACGGATACACGTACCTAGAAGGGAACTTGGGGTGGCTGGCTAGCAGGCAGGCAGGCAGGCAGCTTTCTTGTTCCGAGGACGGCGCTCCTGGTCGCGCCGTCTCTCTTTTCTACCTCCATTGCGCTTGCTCTTCTCTCCCTTTTCTCCCTACCCTCCTCGTCCCGGTCACTCTCCTTCTTTCGCTTTCTCTCTCTTTCTCTCTCTCGCGTGTGCGGCGCACGTACCGTTGAGAACTTCTCCCTTCCCCTTCGATACTCTTTCTCTACCGTTTTACCCCCTCCCCTCCTAACCTCGAGCGGGTCGGGCGAGTCCACTAAGCCTGCGAGGGGAGTTCGGCAGACCTCGGCTCTAGTCGGCCTCGATCCGCAGAATGTGCTAGACGCTGTGGCTCGATCGTTCCGATTTTCGTATATTCGTACACGAAGAAGCTGTCCGGTATTCACGAGGCTCGATAACGTCTCACCGCGTTCCGTTCGTGTGTCCACGGGTCGCCAGTGCCTGTATCAACGTCAGTTTTCACCGTCAGTTTGGGACGCACTCGACCAGCGTATATCCGTACGACGGCCATGTTTGGTGTTTACGAGGTGAGGGGGAACTGCTGACGTCACGAAGCCCGATCTTACACGAAGGGAGTAGCAGCACCAGCAGAAGCAGAAAACGTGTTGCCGGCCAACACAGACACCAACGAGTCCATTAGCACCGATACGAGAAAGAAAACGAAACGTGGTCGAGCGAGAACGTCGTGCTCGACCGGTATACGTACGCGGGATTATCGTGCGGCCGAACACACGAGGAAGAAATTCGCGGCGCGCTAACTGTGCCGCCTAAAATTCCCTTCCCGATGGGACGTGCGTGTACTCCGACTTCGCTCGTGTTCGTCGGTCTTGCCGCGACTACTGGCCTTTCAAAAAACATCGGCCGCATTGCCGCCTCGCCGCTGAAATAGCAGCCACTCTAATCACCGTCGGTCGACGCCGATCAGTGCGGAAAACATCGAGCGATGCCGAGTGTTCTCGTATACGAGACAACACGTGCCGCAGCTTGCTTCACATGACTCGATACGAAAATGTTTTACGCGTCGAGAATGCGATCGAATTGATCGCTATTTAAACACGAAAATATAACACGTGGTCATATTTCACGTGCTGTGTCTTTCACCGTTGATACACCGACAGTGCTCTACGAATTCTGTGAAATCAGAGCTACGTTTCCTTTGGTGATACGACACTCGTCACGGTTTCTTTCCTTGTGTTTACGTACGTCATCTCGATTCAATTGGAGCTAAAGTTCTGCCTAAAGTCAGTGTCGGTACATATGGTGTTACGTTATTCGATATCGTTTCTACGTGACACGCATCGCACGCTTCTTGGATATATTTACTGCTTTTGTACGCGTCTGTCGAACAAGGATTAAAAACATCATGGATCTAGGTGACAGAGTTTATGCCGCGGAACGGATTATGAAGAAGAGGGAAAAGCGGGTAAGTAAGAGAACTGCCTACCGTCACCGTCAGGTAGCGCCACTACACGGAATCTGTTTGTCTATGCGCCGTTGCCGTTTACTCCCCACCCTTCGCTATCTTTCTCTTTCCCACTAGCGTTCCGACGATTCTGCTGCCCCTCCCGTTGCGATTTCTATCGTATACGATGCTCTCGATATCTCTCGTCAAACACGAACAGTCACGTTTAAAACTCACGTATTTTTTTCCTATTTTACCAACTTCTACGACTTTGTCTCGTCTACTGTTTCTTCTACAAATTCATCGATAATTCTTCGAACGAACAACTTTCCAAATGTTTGACACACAAAAGTTGACGCGTCTCCACCGCGTGCCGGTGATCATCGAATTCGACACATATATCGATAATATTAAAATATCGTTAGAGCAAGTAAGAAAACTTGTCAAATATAACATTAGATTTGTAATTTAGAAAATTTTGAAATCTCAATAAAAAATGTACAAATCTCTGAAATAATCTGGCATCATAAAACAGCAATCATTTCTTCGATAGTTATTTTAAGGTCAATATTAATCAACGGTGTGAGAAACTAAACAGTTTCTCGTAATTGGCGGTACAGAACATGCGCAGGCAAATAACCAATCAAATTTGGACATCGTCTAAGGCCCCCTCTCAAATTCCCCCTCCATGTTTATAATTCAAACTCACGTTTCATTTCCATATTTCTAGATTCACCATTTAAATACAAATAAAAAGATTTTAATGATACAATTGTATGTCAGGACAGTTTGATTGAGTTAGATTTGTCTTGAAATTCAGAGGACAAGAAAAATTTGTGTTACATTCTACCTGAATCACGCAGTTAGCGATATATCGGTAAGCATCAATAACGTATCGATAATTTATCGATAATCAATAGCAGCACCTCCACATCGAAACGCTGGGTAACGACGCGTGTCGAGAGGCTGGCAACGTTGTAAATCGACATAAAACACGCGAAACTTGTCAGCTGCGACCGGCTCATGCGCTATTAAACCAACGTGTGTCCTATACCTGCACAGTTATGTCATTGTTTTCCAACTGTCACACTGGCTGCGCACCTCGACCGGTCGGCACGCTTTCGTTCGTTGGCCGACGGCCAATAGGTGAGCTGTACGAGGCGGCTCTCGTGGAAGTCAACGCCGCCCGTTTTATCGACCGTACGGCTGTGTTAGATGGATTCGAAAATCCGCTGTTTGACGCAGACGCGCGAAACGGATCTTTGCGATCACCGGCTATATTTTGACGTCGTGGCTCTTAACTAACTGGCGCCAACATTCTTTCTCGTCCGTTCATGATTGTACTGGGTCTACGATGAAAGTAGAGGTGCTGATATCGATACATATCGATATGTCGATAATGTTGCAATATCGTTAAAACGAACGAGAGTTGCGACTAAACCATAGAGGGCTGAGCATGTAAATTGTCATTGTTTTTGACGCTGTCGAGTGATTATTCTGATTTGAAGTTACGATAGAGTAAATTTCAAATTTGAGTACGAATAAAGTTATGTTCGATTTGTAGTTTAGGTAAATATGAATAACGTCATCCATTCATTCGTTCAATTACCTTAATTATCTTCACTATTGTTAACGTAAACGTCGTAAAAATAAAACACTTTTAAAGTATTCCATGGTTCTATTCTATCTAAAATTGTATTTCATCTTTTACTACAGTTATCTTCCCTATTATTTTGACCTATCTTCTTTAGTTTACGAGAGCTGTCAAATCATCGACAGGTATAAGTCGCATTTCCCGCGAAATTTGAATTTGGATGATAAAACACTCGGAGGAAATTTTAACGTCGTTTATTCTAGAAAATCTCAGCAAAACTGTACGACGCAGTATTCCACGTAATTGTATAGCCGTAAAAAATTTGATTTTCTCCATATGGCATTTTATCTACCAACTTACCTACCACGCATGTGTACCCATACAATTCGAGTCTTCGGTAGATAGACCGGGTTTTCGTTATCTTGATTCCTTGGTATCTATGTCACATGCATCTGCAGGTCTAGGAACAGTGCAATTCACGTTGTGCAATTCGTGAAGCGTTACGAGAATCTTCTGTATTTCGAACAGGTGTTCGAATTCTTTCGCCATCTTTACGTGTCTCGCGCCGGAAGTAGAGGGATGAATTTGTAGATGGAGCGATACGATTGTCAGTGTAATCTATTTCATATCTGTAAAATATGATTTGTGGCACAAGCTGTGAATAAAAGTTGATAATAATTTATTTGTCAAAAATGTACTAAAAATCGATCTTGCAGAAGAATGATAATGTAGATTACCATTCTACCGATTTTCAAGTAACTTTTACGTAAACGTATAAAAGATGAATTTTGAAATTATTTAAAATATTAAATGGGGTGTAATTTTAAGAATAGATTATTAAATTCTGTTAAGACTTTTATAAATGTAAACAATTCTTGTAAGTAAATTTCGATTATTTTCGTTGCAGGGTAAGGTAGAATACTTCGTAAAATGGAAAGGATGGAGTAAAAAGTAAGTGAAAGATAACAGTAGATCGAAATACTCAGTTTTACTTGAATGGGTCACGAATTTAATTTCCAACGTTTTTCTAACAGATACAACACGTGGGAACCGGAAGAGAACATTCTAGATGTCAGGTTGATTGAATTGTACGAAGAAAATCAAAAAAATGGCGGGGATGTAACAGTAGCTTCAGTACCCACAAGGAGACCCAGGCGGAGGGATACCAGATACAGTGTAAATATTTATATCTAATTAACAATGAATATTATGAACTTTAAATTTTCAAGAATGCAAATTTTTAATATTAAAGCTTCAATGCGTAGCCAGTCACTGGTAAATATTTTCTCTAACATCTTTTTATTGGTTCTCATATCATGCAGATATGGCTAACATGGCTCTGAATGTTAATAACAAGGAAGCAGTACTTAGTAACATAAAATTTAAACAATTTTTGAATACACAGGAACAAGTGTTGGAGAATTTGGTGGTTGAGGAAGAACCCGGTGGAGATGAAAGAGTCGGGGAAGATAGTCAAGATGAGTCGACCACAGGTAGAGCTGACAACTTATAAGACACCCGGGTACGCGGGTACCTGTGAGATAACCGGGTAGAAAATCACCCGGCACAGGTACCCGTGACACAGACGAAGTATAGGACAGATCCATCATCTCTGCGTTTTTTGTCTCGCGTTGCAATTAAAAATTCTTACTATTATTCGAATAACATTCTGTAAGTGAGCGTAGAGGAAATTTTGAACTAAGCATGACCCAATTGAGAAAGTTGGAAATTGGGATATTTGATTATCCTGTTTGCCTCCACGCTCACTTAAGGAAATGCACAATCTCTGAGTTGAGATTTGTCCAAATTTATTACCTAATTATTCTCAGCAATGTTGGACTAATGTAGTTCCTAAAGACTACGAGAAAGATTTAGAGCGACATCGGTATTTCAGAACGTGAGATAGGATACCATGAGATGATAGGTCTATTCCTATACAGATGTTCGATAAATAGCCGAATTCGGGAATAGAGAGGCGGGTTTTTCCAGGAATTGGCTACTTATCGAGCAACCAATTATATGCACGCTGTTGCAATAATTTTTGTATTATCTTAATTATCTTCGTCATTTTTAAAGATATGAAGAAAGTTATGTAGTATCAGAGGGGCCATTAGATAGATAGCATCAATAATTTCTCTTTGGTGAGGGATCTTCCAAGGTTAATTGTCTTTTAAATGCTTTGATGGGTGAGGGGAATCTTAAAATTAATTGCATTTTTAAATGAATTAGAAATATTGCTTTTGTTACATAAATCGCATTTCGGAACATTTTGCGTGGTAAAAGGTTAGCAGTAATATTAAACGTACGTGCACTTAAAATCAAAAAGTAAAGATATTTTATATAAAATATGTTCCATATCTGACGAATTGACTCCAGACCTTAATACTTTTTTTTATGTATAATGTTCCAAGGAATCGACCTATGTAAGAATGTAATGAATAATAGGAATAAAATCATACAAAAGAATCAACAATTCAATTCGTTTAATTATTTTATTTATACATTACAAAATATAGAGTAACTCTGGTAATTAAGATAAGCTATATTTTTAACTGATAAAGAATGATGAAGATCCGCCTTTTTATGATTAAAACGTCAGTTTATAAATATTCAACAATATTTCATATTCTTTACATTCTTATGCACAAATCTAACTTTGTTTTCTTTATATTTGTCGTATATTTTTGTAACTTTATCTTCTTATACGTATTATAAAATTTACTTTATTATAATTGAAAGTATTTTAAATCATTGAAACAGTAATGAAATAATATAATGATGTAATTGGACTTTCCGTGATGAAAGATATGCGAGTTAAACGTACGGTATATTTCTATCGGCTATTTATATGGCGGCGACTTACTCGATGCGTCCCTATCGGCTACTTATATGGCAGCTACTTATCGAACAACGTCTGTATCCCACGATAACCCGGATACCCGGGTGTCTCATGTACCCGGTCCAAACCAATAGCCCTAACTACAGGTAGTACCTCAGCTCGTCGGTTGAATCCCGTTGCACCTGACGAAGACACGCTTCCGAGTTCCCTCGATGGACACGAATCGCCGACAGCCCCAGAATTGTCTGCGTCCAACTTCAGCGTCGATTCGGACAGTTCCAACAGCAGCGTGGACAGCCCCTTGTTGCCGAGGAGAGAACCAACGGGCACGAAGAGGAAAGCTGAAGTTCTCAGCAAAGAATCTGGAAAAATCGGTGTTACCATTACTACAAGCAGTCCAAGCAGCGGTAGCGGAAGTCCACCACCAAACAAAATCCCTCGACTGTTACCTTTAAATAGCAATCTAACGTCGCCTTCTTGCCACGTATGTATCATGAAGGTTAACACGCATGTGTTAAAGCATATACAATAATTAAGCAGAAAAGAAATGTTTACAGAATAATAAGACTATTCCAAATGCATTTCAGAGCCACAAACTTAACGGTAGGAGGCCATCATCGTCGAGCGTGAAATCCACACCGGAGGAACCGCTACCAGCAGTGCCGACAACGCCAGCTCCAGCTGTGCAAGAAAAAAAGCGAGCAGAAGCTGACGTGCCTCACGGACCTCCACCCTCGTTGCCTCGTGCACCGCCAGCACCTTTGTCTCCTCAGATAGACACACCCCTAGAACAGCCTACTAAGAAGAAGCAACATTTACCGGAACAAAAACAAGAGAAGTCAAACGGTGCTGTGACGATAGACACGAACGGTCACAAATCACCCAGTCCTACAGACTCTTACACCAATAACAATAGGTTACCGACCGTTGTGAATGGACACCATAGTCATAATAATAACAACAGTCATAACAATAACAACAATAATAATAACAACAACAACAACAATAATAATAATAACAATAATAATAATAATAATAACACGACGAACGTGAAGCAAACGGAGATCACCAAGTCAGACGTGTATGTCCCCCTCTCCAGCCCTGGTACGGATTACTGGCACGCAAGGAATCCAGTCGCCGATCAGGTGTTCATCACAGACGTCACGGTGAATCTTAAAACCGTTACCATCAGGGAGTGCAAGACTGAGAAAGGATTCTTCCGGGAAAGGGATCCTAAAAGCGATATCTATTAATGATCTTCTGATAGAGACGTTCTACTGTGAATTCTAATATTGAAAACAACAATTTTGTAAATATAAATTATTTTCACACGTTCAGTGTTAAGTCGAGGATAATATTGACGGTATCGAATCTATGAAATCATTTTTGAGAGAACTAGGGATGTACTCGAGATTGTGGATCCTGGTCGGATTCGAAAACATTCGGACAAGATCGGATAGCAATTCGGAAATATTAGACTTAAAATTTTCCAAATCCCAAGGGGTCATACAAAGAAAAATATCTTCGAGGTCGTGCCCGATTTAGTCCGAATTATTCCGAATTCGTCCCGATGCTCGACTAATCAACATGTCCGGTCACATGTACATCCATAGGAAGAACGTGTTTGATTGAATGTAGCGGATGGAACAATGTAATAATTATAAAAGTTTCCGGCAATCATACGTTCCGAATTCGAAGTTCTAAGAACTTTTTAAAAGAAACGAATGATTTGATTGTAATGAAACAAATTGAAAATGGTCAGTTTAGTTGTTGAACAGAAACACGTGTAAATCAGCGATCAATGATAGAAAGACTACCGCGTTGCACGAGAACGATACGTCACGAGTCACGATCACGCGTTGTGATATACACGTTTGTACATTTTAAAAACGCTTGATAGACGTACACGATTCTGTACTAAAGATCTGATACAACCTTTTTGAGAATAAGACATTTTTCTCGATAATTGCATTTCCGCTTCTATTTAGAATTGTGCAAAGGAGACACAGTGTGTAAATTAGTTAATTTGAAATTTTACTATGATAAAATAGTACAGATCTGGAAAGAAATATTTTTCTAATTCGTTTTTAGAGTATCGAAGCGGCTTCGTAGAAGCTATTTAAAAAGATTGAAAAAAAGGAAGTGAACAGTTTTCAAGTATAGAACGAAACTAAGATACTATCTTGACAACGTATTTCTCAGCATTAATGATATTATTATTGTATTTACCGGTAAATATTACTTTATTCGTTTACTTTTTTTTACGTAGAATAATATCATGTCACAAAAAGGTGTATCATTCGTTCCGTAGATTTTAGATTCGTTTAGAAAACACACGTTCATGTTCATTTATTTTCGGTTGTTGTAGTATCGCACAGGTCAATGCACAGTTTAAGAAAAAAAACAATTATGTATATTTGTTATAAACAACATTGTACGCAGGGTCGACGCGAGACGGGTTCAGAGCTTAAGACTATATTACAGTAAAATCTTGTTATATTGTCACAGAGGAAATTATTACAGCGAAGAATTGTTGAAATTGGCTGGATATTGAATGAAAACTTTCAAATTTTAAATTTCAGAAATGAAAAACAATTCTATATAGTTTTGAAACCCAGTTCCGCAAATGTTTATGCCGGCCCTGACTGTACACAATGATTTTGTAATGCGTTCTATATTATTGATTCTCGTTACATATCGATTTCGTGTTGTTTAATGATGTTAGCTGTTGCATTTTCTTTTTTACCGTCAAATGTGTTTTCGTTTTCATTCGAGTTTAAGGACTGACTTAAGCACATAATATTTTGCGCGCGATTCAATTCCAATGTCGTATTCGATAAACGTTTATGCATATCCCGATACAGCAGCATAACTTCATTTCTTAAGATGAATCGTATTAACCGAATAACATGTTCCTATTCCGAGCGATCATGTTTAGTAGAAACAATCGAGTACAAGTAAATTCTAATGTAAAGAAACATCGCTGACTCGAGCATCGTATCTTTTGTTTTTTAATAATTTTAAACGACTTCGCACCGTACAGTTTCGCGTGTGCACACCTTTCAAGAACCAGTAAATCCGTGATATAGTGAAATAATGTAAGCGTAAAACTTAAAGGAAGAAACGCATATACGTTGCTTATTTATTGTAACTAATATAAAAGTTTTTAGGTTTTTACATTCTTAGTATAGAGTATATTTCTTAGATAATGTACGCAATGCGTCCCCGTTCGAACGGTTCTTTTTGTTTTATTTTTCGATTCAATCATACGTTACACATTGAGAAATCGTTACTCGTTGTGAGAAAAGCGATACTTCCAAAAATTGTTCAATGTTTTTTGTATAGATTTTCGAAAAGAGCAGAGCGATAGATGATTTATCTTTTTTAACAAAAAAAAAAATGGGGCTATTTGTGTACAATTAGATCACGATTCCTTGCAAAGAAGAAGTTGCACAGGATTTCAATAAACGTTTAAATTGTTGTAATGTATCACTGTGTATATTGACAAGAAGATATTCTGTAAAAATTGTAAATAGTGGAAACTTACGTTATATATACATATATATATAACGAAACACGAGGTGAAAAATCGCGTAGCTTTAGACGTTTCAGTAATAAATTTGTGTAAATAGAACAGAAATGCGAAAATCCCCCTTTTAAGTTGTAAATGTAATTAAATTGCAACTGCAAGTCTAGAGGAAATCCTTTTAGCTTTAGAATTATTTGAGATAGACTGTGCGCGTACCTTCGACATTGTTTCTGTACTTATAGATATTCAGACTACTTATACGATAAACACACAGAGAGAAAGAAAGATAACCCAGCGCTTAAGCAGGCATATACGATATGTGAACCCCGGTAGTACCAAATTCAACGGTAATTTTAGTTCTGTCTGGTACAGATTCCTTATATTTCAATAAAATCTTTAATTGAACTTCTCCCTGTTTGTACTACTTATTTCCCATCCATTTTATATTAAATTTAAATAGCAAATTATGTCTATATGTAAAGTGGTCCTTTTAAAAATCAACGCTCAGTTCGCGGCATCTATGGTGAGATGTTGAACTACAACCAAGTTAAAGCTGTCGGTATCTTATCAACATAGCACAATCCAAATTTCAATATTTTTAAATTTATAAACTCTCATATTCCCAAATCTTCATTTTCCACAGACTTAGAAATTTTCAAATTCCTAAATATCTTGGTCGGTAATGTATCAATATCATTTTTGGTAAATAACCTTCGCGCTTGAAGTTGCAGCTAGTGTTAGTTATTTTATTCAACATACTTGCACAATTGATACATGAAGTTGGTTGGTCCGAGTGTTTAGATCCAAGAACGCACCATGTGGTCGGTGTTTAGTTTGGTTATTTTACGTTCTCCACGTGTAATTGTCAAAATATAATTAAAGTATAATTTTGTATTATATGGTATCGTTAATATATGGAGTATATGATACCGATTGTATATACCAGAAATATTAAGTTTTCTCGAATTAAGTGACAAAATGCAAATGAAGTTAAATAGAAGGCGCCGATCCTCAAAAATTGAAGTGATAGATGTTGATGATTTAGTTCTTGCAAGAAAAGGAGGAGGTAGTATAATAGATCAACGGCCAGTTTTTTCTCATGATGGAGAGTAAGTTTTCATTAAAGAGTTTATTAAGTTTTGCTGTTGTTCAAATGCTGTGAGACATATTACTATGATTTGTTAAATACTGACATTAATTACCATTAGTTCTGGTATAAAAATACATTTTGCTGAGATTGTTCATTGATATTCGTTAATATTTGCATAGTCTCATTATTTAATGTGTATTGTTACAGAACATTGTACATAGTATGGAAACATGTTATAAGAGCATATAGTACACAAACTGGGGATTTTGTAAGAGAATTAGAACCAGCAAGTCATAGAATAGCAGGATTAATTATCCACCCTGATAATCCTAATCAAATTATTACTTGTACAGAAAATGGAGAGCTTAATTTTTGGAGTTGCCAGAGTGGAATTATCACCAAAAAATTAGTATGAACATTGGACATATTTTCTAACATTAAAAGATTATATTATTGATTGCTTGAATCTTTTTAACAGTGCTATAATTATTGTTAATGTTTTCACAGAAATTGAAATTTCAAGAAGAACCGAAAATAAAAACTTTTCACATTGTAAATTATAAAACTCACAAAGGGAACGAGTTACGACAAGTACTTGTAACTTACCTAGCTAATAATAAAACAGAAATTTATATAGTTTTATTTGATTTAGAGAATGGAATTTGTACAAAGTCTACATGTATCTTGTAAGTCAAACTTTTTGTCATCAGGATAGAAAAATATGTTCATTGGCATATATGTATTTAATTGAATTTTATTATTACAGAACTAATTTTCCTGAATATTATGTTGATATAATAGGAAATCATGGAGATAATTTAATAGCTATTCTCCATGATGCAGATTTACATATATTAAATCCATCAAGGAATCTTACTGATAAATTGTATGTATCACAATTTAATAAAAAGAATTTTAAACTCAGTAGGAGGGCAAACTCTACTTCATTTTATAATTATAGGCATAAAACAGGTAAAACGGGTAGAATACCAACATGTATTGCTGGACATCCAGAAGAAGAATGTGTTGCCACAGGAGATTCAACTGGCCGTGTTGTAGTATGGAGGGGTTTGTTTCAAACCAGACCTTGTACAGCTGTGTATCATTGGCACACTTTACCAGTTACAGAGATAGCATTTAGTAAATCGGGTAACAAACATAATTCTTTTATTACTCATCTTAAATTAGGTAATAGTTATAATCATATAAAAATTTACAGGTACACATATGTATACTGGAGGTGGGGAATGTGTACTTGTAAAATGGGTATTAGCAAATTCACATCAAAAATCATTTCTACCTCGGTTACCTGCACCTATTAAACATCTAACTATTGCTCCAAATAATTTGTATGTTGCTGTATCTACTTTAGATAATGGTATGTGCATTATGTAATATGTTACTAATCTTGGAACATTTTCTGTGTCACATTAATAATAATATTATTTGTCAAAATTACAGGCATTGTAGTTGTAAATCCACAAAGAAAGTTAACATCTGTAATACAGAATTTTACATGGGGTGTAGCTTTATCTTCTAAAGACCTATTTCCTGCTGGTCTTATTGTTGATCCACGTACAAACTGCCTTGTGTTAAACAGTCGTACTGGACATGTTCAGTTTTATAACACCCATACAAAAAGTTTATTGTATAATGTAGGTAATCATATAAGTTATAGTAAATATAAAATGAATATTTTTATTCTTTAAGACTACTATATCAATATCAATGTTATTTTCAGATAAACATTACCGCACAAAACTTTTTAACCCAAGAACGTAGTGTAATAATCGTTAATACGGAAGTTACAAAAATAGCTCTAAATCACGATGGTTCGTGGTTAGCGACCGTAGAAGAACGAAACGATAAAACATCGTGTATAGAAGTAAGACTAAAGTTTTGGATGTTTGACACTAAACAGCAATTGTAAGTATAAAGCTCATCTTTCTTGCATACAGATGTGAATAATTTTATATTGCCTTGCTAGGTTCACATTGAACACGTCAATAGAACTTCCTCATGAAGGTGGTATAAATGCCTTGCATTTTCAACCAAATATATTTGGTGAAGATGCAGCGATGGCGGTTACAACTGGTAGAGACAAAAAATTCAAATTATGGCAGCTAGCTGAACCTTCCTCTGTTTATAGTATGTACAAAAGTTTTATTCATTCAAAAATGACAAAGGACTATAGTACTAAATTACAAGATTATATTTGTTCTAGAAAAAACAAAACATTGGCAATGTCATAGTATAGGAGATTATAGAAATTTGCCTGTAACGGATGCTGGATTTTCAGTAGATGGTTCATTAGTTGGTATTGGTTTTGATTCTAGCGTGACAATGTGGACACCCGATACCTGTACATTTAAATGTAGCCTTACACACAGTAAATATCAGTATCCTATAACGTAAGTCTTGCTCAGAGCGATAGCAACATTAATTATACAAACGACAGTAACATAATTGTCCATTTATGAACAGGCGAATTGAATTTGGAAAACAAGAAGCCTGTCATCTCGTGGTAACAGCTTCCACTCAGCATATTGCAGTTTGGAACATTTTGTCCCTTACGTTAATATGGAGTGTACCGCTAAAAGTAGCAACTTTAACGGCGGATCCGAAATCTACGTATATGGCCGTTTTTACAACTGACAATTCGCGTAAGCTTCTAAACCTTAAAAATTATATTGGATTCCATTTTTGTATATCTGTTAATTCATTAATTTCAGTATATGTATTTACACCGCAAAAGTCAATGCCTATTTATACGAGAAAAGATATTATTGAACCTGGTAACCGTATTTTGGGTGCTACCTTCGTACCCCACTTACAGAGGAAGCGAGATTTATCGTACGGGCTATGGCAACAAAGATCACAACTGTTCTTTATAGATTCTAATCAAGTACGTAATTCCATGCATAAATATAAAATAAATCAACGATACGAAATTAATAAATGTATTGATAGGAGTTGTTAACGCTGGAACCAGAGTCTGAAGTATCTATTTCTCTGGAAACTTTGTCCACAAACGCATCCGTACCAGCAACTGCGTTCAGCAGTCTAATAGCAGCCCAAGTTACAACAGACAAGGAAACGACTACTCCTTTAATACATGAACAGTTAAATGTATTAGGAAAAGGAATGGTGAACGAAGTAAGTGAACTCGGTTGCATTTTAAATTACTTGCTTATACTTCAATAGATCAGAGCATCACCAGGTAAGTGATCTTTATTTAAAGGTACTTTTGCGATACAAAAAATAACTTTATTTTATAACGCATTCTCATTTTATAACGAGAACAAACAACATTTATATACATCTCTTCGTACAATACAGTCATAAATAACTATGATACATCAAAGTACCAGTAGAACGAATAACTTAGTAACACACATATTAATTTTTATTAAGTTCTTTGTTAAAACGAAATTTAAATAGTTAATTACATAAAAGATTTTCACATTTGTTTTTACAAAAATCATAAATAAATATACAAGTAAAATGTTAGTCTTAGGAGTACAGTCTTAAGGTATACTATGAAGTATAAAAAATTAAATTAAGATCTACGTGAACATCGCTTTTTATAATTTTGTAGATTGTTCTCTACAGAAGAATCTTCGTAGCAGGTTACATCTTGAATTTGCTTTCTTCAGATCAATTTAAACACGTGAAGTAAAACGTTTAGAATAGCTGGTCGATGGAACTTGTAGTAAGGTGATTTATTGTTGATCGTAGTCATCCATCCAGGGCTGCGATGGTATTGTATTTGTCAGTGTTTCCTTCCTAAACGATAATTCCTACAGCGACGGACTAGATCGAATTTTCTATAACGTAGACAATGCCATTGCGGAATCTGTCTCATGTTCTCGATCGCCTGCAAGTTATATATCTTAAAAAAATAATTGACAATGTTTAATAAAACTTAAAAACCATTTGCAGTGTATATATAAAAATACATTAAATGAGAAATGAGAGGTGACTTCGGTGGACAATCTGCCCTTCGCTGACCTGGACAACACTTGTGTCCTTTTGGAATCAGACTAAGTTCCATGGAAACGTTTAATGAAAAACAGATAATCGTTGCAACATGTATACAAAATAATCGCACCGTGTTTAGTCTCATTTCGCTTATAAAACGGTCCCCTGAATCATGACCTTTCCTCCTGAGATTAATTGCAATTAAATTATCCGGAAACAACGTTCGCTGCTACAATTTTCTTCGCGATAACAGTTTAATAAGATATACCGTGAGCACGAAGCTCCGAACTGATGAACGAATGATCACGGATTTAATAATTATTATTATACAGTTTAATATTATTTTTAGTGCGGTAATTATATGTTCATTGACTCCACTCGCGATTTCATATAAACAAGATATTTGAGAGAAAATGTATGATCAAATATCAATGACCGAATTATGTCATATAAACGTTGTTTATCGATGAACACGTGTAGTACATTTTCTCCGCTATCTATTTGCCCCATTTTTACTAATGCAAACTCTCCCGCGACCTGACGATAACATTTTATGGTCGAGTACGCGACTACGTTTATGCTATCAGTAAAATGTATGGGACCTTGATAAGGTCTTGACATTTCTTTTTTTAACTCTGTACTTTTGATTGAAAACAAGTCTAAACAAACAAAGTATAAAGATATGTTGCTTCTTTTCCAGAAGTTCAACCTGATTTCTGACTACTCATACGCGGTGGAGTATAATTATCAGGCTGACTCACGTTTGCATCTTTCTAGACTCGCTTCCTTCTATCGTTCTTTCTGCTGTTACGTGCCTAATTCGCTACGAGGAGCCTGGAGTTTACGAGTCAAAGCCCTAATGTTACCCGTTGCCCACGCATTGCTTTCAACACGTGGATGAGTTTCATAGAAGATTCACTTTAAAAAGGAAATACGAGGGAACCTCATTTTCAACGTGGACTTTCAAGTAGAAGAATTGAACTTTTGCAACCCTGAGGGGACACGAAAATGATGAGGATGCCAAAACTCTATTCTAAGTTGCAAGCTATACTAGTCAAAGCATTTTGAAACTAATTCTTCAGATTAGTAATATGAGCCATACTAAATACAGTTTATTTAATATAACATGAGTAGGTAATAATTTAGTATGTTATAAGTAATTGATAATGTACAAACTTATTATTGCTTATTACTATTTATGAATGTTCATAAAAAGTTACACATCTGAATCATGCATATATGAGAATGGCTATCAAAGCGTTAAAGATTTAATGACAACAAAGTGGCTATATCTGCAGTTGTTTAAAAGTACATTATGTACCTTAAGTATCTAGCATTCTTATATTAAATTACATTGTAAAAGTACTCAAGAGTACCATGTAACTAATGTAATTATTGTGAAAAATGTATTCAACTTTGACTAAGTGATTCAGCTTTGACTAAGACCAAGTTACAAACGCTTAGAAGAGTATAGCTTGTCTAAACAGTGAAATAGAAGAAAGAAGGTACTTACTATCTCCGGGTTGCTGGCAGGATACGCATTCGTAGCAACTGCCAGAAAGAAGACAACCATCAAGATGTACGACACAAAACTCCACCCTGATAACTTCATGCCCAAAACTGTGATTCACAAGCCTTCTTCAAACACTTCAGAACCACCCTCCTCTATTTTGTTCAACGAGAGACTTCAACAATTCTGTCAATCACAAAATGTTCATTAATTACTTGAACCAAAGAAACATCTCCAAAAGCAAGTTTGAATGTACCTCTATTTTGAATGAAAAATTTGAACACGACGGACACTGTTCACCAGAAATCTTTCAAAGAATTATGATGAAGGACGACTTGTTGCTTGATGGAATCAAAAAATCGATGAAGAGTAAGGGGGCAGGAGTTTCTTGCGTGCTCCAACGTTCAACGTAGGACTGAGTTTGGGAAGTGGCCTCGCCATGATTTAATATAGGAGCTACTTCTCCGCACTCCCACCCTCTCACGGCGTTCCAGTTGTCCCTCCGACCTGGGACATTGTCTTCCGTGGAAGAACCTTCGGGGTCGTTCAAGGAATTTCATCGTCACGAAACTCGTCTATTAGATCAGGGCTGCTTTTATGCGTTTAAAAAAATGCGATCCACTCGCTTTTAATACCGTTCTAGGTTCAAGATTCTACTCTTCTAATTTAAAGTCCCAAAACCTTAAAGACATAAAGCGATTATAAAATTGTAAAATTGCAAGGACTCCAAAATTGGAAAGTTTCAAGTCCCTATCTTTACCTACGCACAATTATAAAAATTCACGTTTATCTCTATCATGATTGCCTCCGAATTTTTTGCATTGCTGAACTTGGAACGTACCATTATCTTGTTTATGGTATATAGAAACGTCTATATTTCTTCTTGTTTTCAGTCTGCTTCTTTCAGGACGATAACGGGGTTCGTGATTATTCCATGAGCTAAATCAGCTAGAAGCAGTTTCAGAAATAGAATGTTTCTGACCGTATGATTGCGGTATCTTGGTGGTCACGCTTCGATCATTCCCGAGAACAATACCGAGGAGAGATGTCCAAGAGGTCGTGAAATTTCGTTGTACATTCAGGGTTGATGCAAAATCAATAATGACAAAGTTTACCTTGTTATCGGTGGTGACAAGCAGACACTTTGTCTGAAGTGACGCGTACATTGTTAACGCGATAACATCGGCCTATCTGAAAGCTAAATCTTGCCCCATTTGGAGGCTGCCTTAGTCTGGAGGCTAAGCAAATTAAGGATCATCACGAGCCGGCGGTCCTTAAGGCCGCATGATTGCTAATCATAGCATTATAAAGAACATGAACGCAACATTTAATTAATTGCAAACGATCGTCCGTAATACTCTAATCTTTTGTCATTTATAAGAAACTGACATTGTTTTTCCTGCTAGTCTTTCAAATTTATTGGTAGAAAACTTAGGAAGGTATTAAGAGGATCATAAAATTGAAACTCATGATTTATTTAAGTTTGAGAAACATTTTATACTTTGAAGTTTATTTTGGTGTTATGTCTTCATGAAATTGTATCATGAAATTGAAACTCATGTGACATATTTAAGTTTGAAAAACATTTTGTATTTTGAAGTTTATTTTGGTATTATGTCTTCATGAAATTGAATCATGAAATTGAAACTCATGTGATATATGTAAGTTTGAGAAACATTTTGTATTTTGAAGTTTATTTTGGTATTATGTCTTCATGAAATTGTATCATGAAATTGAAACTCATGTGATATATGTAAGTTTGAGAAACATTTTGTACTTTGAAGTTTATTTTGGTGTTATGTCTTCATGAAATTGAAACTCATGTGACATATTTAAGTTTGAGAAACATTTTGTACTTTGAAGTTTATTTTAGTATTATGTCTTCATGAAATTGTATCATGAAATTGAAACTCATGTGATATATTTAAGTTTGAGAAACATTTTGTATTTTGAAATTTATTTTGGTATTATGTCTTCATGAAATTGAAACTCATGTGACATATTTAAGTTTGAGAAACATTTTGTACTTTGAAGTTTATTTTAGTATTATGTCTTCATAAAATTGAATCATGAAATTGAAACTCATGTGACATATTTAAGTTTGAGAAACATTTTGTACTATGAAGTTTATTTTGGTATTATGTCTTCATAAAATTGTATCATGAAATTGAAGCTCATGTGATGTATTTAAGTTTGAGAAACATTTTGTACTTTGAAGTTTATTTTGGTATTATGTCTTCACAAAGATGTACTAATTTCACAAAATAATGAAACTGAGGTTATTAGAAAATTATTAAGAGACCAAATACGCTATTGTGACGTAGTTCTCGAAATTCTCCGGCTTCAGGGAAAATTATGATCAAGGAAGATGCAAGGATTTTAATTTTGGAGACAGTGATGTCATAAAACTGTACGTAAGACGTCGCAGAAGATAATTAATTAGGTGTCTACGTGGTCAGTAGACGGATATCCGTCAACCGACTGCTTTCGCACAGGCTTTATAAATTGCGTCAATTCCATGGAAACGTTGCGACTTAATTGTTTACTGGGCAGCTTCCTTCTATATTCTTCTGGAAATCTGTCTCATAAGTTGTTATGTTTCATGCATTCAACTATTCAAGAACTAAGATATTTCATAATACCAGATAATAATTCAAAACATGATTAATCTTCTTCATTCAAGAGTTACTCATATTGTTTATTGTTTATGTTTAACGCTTCGTTCGCTGTTTCATTGAGTGTATCCCTGTACTGGCAGGTCATGCGGTGTTAATTAAATTTTCTATCAGCTAGATCAATGAGCAAACTCGAAGTCAGAGTGATTGAAGAATCAAAACTTCTGACAGTAGACGTTCAGTTAGAGTACATATCTGGGTGAAAGTTTGGAATTTGAGGATTTGGAAACTCCGGAAATTCGGGATTTGCGAAGCTTGAAGTTTGGAAAGTTGGAAGATGAATTTGAGAAAGTAGAGATTAGACACAGATGTTTGGTACTTTGAGAGGTTGAAACTTTGGAGATTCGGGGGGTTAAAAATTTGGAAATATGAAAATCTGGAAGTTTGAGAAATTGGGGATTAAAAATTTGGAACTTGAAGATTTAGAAATTTGAGAACTTGGGGGTTAAAAATTTGGAAATATGAAAATCTGGAAGTTTGAGAAATTGGGGGTTAAAAATTTGGAACTTGAAGATTTAGAAATTTGAGAACTTGGGGGTTAAAAATTTGGAAGTTTGAGAAATTGGGAGTTAAAAATTTGGAAATATGAAAATCTGGAAATTTGAGAACTTGGGGGTTGAAACTGAAGATTAGACACCTAAGTTTCATACTTCGAGAGGTTGAAACTTTGGAGATTCAGGGGGTTAAAAATTTACAAATACGAAGACCTGAAAATTAGAAAAGAGATTAAAATATTTAAAAACTTGAAGTTTTAAAAATTCCGATATTTAAAAATTTGTGAATCTGCAAATTCAAAGATTTGAATATCTGGAAATTCGAATTCATAGTGATTCGAGAATTTAGTAATTCGAAAATTGAGAAACTTGATTATATCGTCGCTTGAAAAACTAAGAAAAGAGTCGTCAAAAAGACAACTTCACCCGGTATCAACGTTACTGTCGAACCGCCCCGGGTCCTTTATTCGTTCTCGTTACGGTGTACAATGGAGAACGGTGGTTTTCAACGTTGCTTCAGAATTGTTTGCAAATGTTCCGGTAAAACCAGGTCAGGACGAACCTGTTGGGAAGCTAGGAACAAACTCTTATCTCCCACGGGAACTGTCCTGATTGTTACGTTACCTATTAATAATATCGTATTCTCTTCTCGTGTGTTGTAGGCGTTATTCTATCGCTGTATCGATCATGCTCCTTTTTATACTAAATTCTCTTACAATACATTTTTCTTAAATTTAGATAGAATCCAGTATTATCTGAGTTAGCAATTAATTTCTTTAGACAATAATACGATGTCTGTTGTAAAATAAATTATAACAAAATTGGTACCCTAAGACATACATAATAATTTGATGTTAATTTGCCGGAAAAGAACATGTTGATTTATTGAAGCTGCAAATTATTGAAGGTATACGGTTTTTCTTCAATTTTGAAAAGTTAGGTAATCGAAGAAATAATATTCAACACATAAAAAGTAAAATGAAGCACCATTTATGTGAATCATCCTGAATTTACATCTTTTATAAATCTTTTTTATTCTTGTTAAAATTAGTATGGCGTACCAGAGAATATTAGAATTAGTTTATATAAATTTTAATACGAGGTCATCATGATTCAGTAAAGAAAAGTGTTCAGATTTTTCCCAGTAATATTTCTTTTCCGTGATGCATCGTTTCTGGCAAATTTCTGGCGAAAACTGGTGTGTACCGCGAATACTCGTGTAGGCCGCGTAAGAGACGCGTCAACCTAGATCTGAAGTAGAAGATTGCAGGAATTGCAGAAATTTTCATTCGGGGGTGTGCCTGCGTCAGCGTTAACGTTAATTAACTAATCGGACGTCGCGAGCGTCAGTACGACCAAAGTAAATGCATTTCAAATTCTTCTCAGACTTTTCATCTTCTCGAACCGTTTATCTTTCCAGCTCGTTTTCTTCTTTCGCAAAACCTACGCAGAAACATATTTTACTTCTATATACAAATTATTTTAAACTTTCTGTGGACATAAATTAATGTTACTCGTTTCAGCTACTGAGTGTCTCGGCCCATACTCTGCCACCCATGAAGTTGCTTTGTTCTTCTTTCATTACGTCTCTGTTACTGTCACCTGCTACGAAAACTCAATCAACAGACGACAAGAACACCAGGTAAGATTGAAATTATTTTATAAATATATTTATGATCATACTTGGTTTTCTTTTCTGTTTTCGAAGGAATGAAGCGCAGAATGAAGCGGATACCACGGACGAGAGCGAAGAAGAATCCCCGCGGCCAGTGAAGCGTCAATCTTCGCCCGTAGTTGAAGACAAGGATACAGACGAAATGAAAGTACAACTCGTCGATTACAATTGGTCTTTCCTATCGACTATTCTTCCGGAGACGATATTGAACATTGATGAAGGAAAGCCCAGATAGATCATGATACTCTTTTTTACTGAAGATTCCTGTGAATGACATTGTTTCAAATAGATTTTACCCCGTTTAAAATTGTGGTTTTTGATTGCTTTTACTCGTACCAGAAATTTCATTTACTTATCAATCGATGAACAAAAAGATATTCTATTGAAATCATGATGTTATGGAATGAGAAACATTTATTTTATGTATTATTTATTACATGTTATTTTACAAATACAGTGTCTCCGTTTATATAGAAATGTGTAATACAAAGTGTCGTACAATCATTGAACTTATGATTTATCTGAGAAGAGTTAAAACTTGTTTAATGTTACGTAGGTTTGGGTAACTGATCCAAACGAAAACTGAGATCAACCAATTCGGTAACAGCGTCCGCCAGTCTCCTACAGTATACAGAATCGGTCTTCATAGTTCTCAGTATTATCTCGTCCCTATTTTCAAATTCAAACTGATGATAACTGTCAGCATCGTTCAGAAGATCTGCGCTTAAATGTTTATCCATAAGTACTGTCTGAAAGTACACGCAAGCCGTGATGAGTGCACCTAACCGTTGTTCCTCCATTCCTTGGATCAACTCTGACCAAGACGGGATGTCTACATTGCTCTGCCTTGAAAATTTCAGTGTCTCACACAAGACATTGTAATAATGTTTCAACATGTTCTCTTCCCAGGTTGTTCTAAAGTCACGTTCCGTGCAGAGGTACAAGAATTGCGCGACGTCGTGCGCCAGAGGAGAATACCTCAACAACTGGAAATCAATCAGCACACAGTGCGAAGGCTCTTCATCGTTGAACATGAGATTGTTTCCCCAAAGATCTCCGTGACTGACGACGTTCTTTTTCACAGACGACATCTCCATCGCGGGAAACACCTCCTCGCACGCCTTTGGTAGCAAACTCTCGTCAAGACCAAGATGTTTAGCTACGGCAACGATGGCTTTAACGCTGACGTCAAACCATGTTCTAGTCTTCCCAGTGTGGCTGAAGGCGTTCTCCACGAATGCAGCGGGATATAACTTCTTCAGGGATGTTCCAAGACGGGCTTCCGCTAACAGAGAGCAAGCGTGCAGCTTTGCGATGGCCGTTAAACCGGAAACAACCGACTCTTTGTCAAACAATTTATCTCTCAGAGTATAACCCTTTACTCCTAAGTCCTCGAATACCAGCAGATTGTCTTTAACAATGTAGCAAGTTGAACTCCAAGCTTTGTCTCTGTATCCGTAATAGAGTTCAGGAACTATGTCGCGGTAGAAGATCGTCTCTTTGAGGAAAACACATTTGTCTAGTACGTATTCCGCTTGTGACGGCACCTCGAAAGGCACCGTTTTAACAAAGAAATATAGCGTTTCTTTCCCATTTACGGTTTTAACGTCCACACACAATTGTTTGTACGATCCAAGGAATCCAAGCTTCCCATCGGAGTAGGGTTTGAAGGAGAATTTCTGTACCTCCCTTTTTTCGCCTATTGCCTTTTTAACCAAATCCTTGACTTCCTGGGTGGTCAGTGGATCAGAATTAATACTCGTATCATATTGTACTTTGTCGTGCAAGCGTTCTGGAGTAAGTCGAATTTTCAGCTCTGATCTTGACATGACTAAGGAAGTAAATACTGCAGTACACGATCCTCTTTATATAAGCATCAAGTCAAGCCTTTTTTGATTGTATCTCTGATGTATTTATAACCAGTAACTACCTAGTTTCTCGCGTGCATATTTAACGACGAATAGTTGCTAGATTAAACTGTGCATGTGTACAAAAAATCGTTATGTTTACTTCTGGTTCTCGTTTTAGTAACAATCTCGTGCACGGACTGCAGTGTCGTTGTAAAACGAACAGTATCGATTGCACTCGTGATATCAAACAATCTGTGACTTTCAAAACGTTGATTCAAGAAAAATTGTTCTCCAGTTTATCTCGACGTATAAAGAACCAATACGGTATTTCGAAGAAGCTCAAAATACTGACGCCCATGAAGAGGCCGAAAGCGCTTCCGACTGCAACTGAAAACGGGAATCATTTTTTTTAAAAACAATCATTTGACTGTGACTTTTATTGAGCAAACTAAATTGTATTAGTATTAGATTTGTACCTATTACATCCAATATGTCGTTGACCACGTATCGGCGATATCTCTTCACCGGTTGCGAAAGTAGAATAACATGAACTCTTGAGGAGGAACGATCCAGAGAGTCATACTCAGAAGATTCCATTCGGTTTCTGTCACATAAGGGTTTGTCAAACTATGTATCATATTTTATAGACAAAAGGCAACCCTTAAACATTTCAAATCTAAAGTAGAAATACTTTATCTTCATACATGATCAGAGACGTTCCCTCGCAATTCGGGTTGCATTGTTCGAGTTTCTCCGACTTGGACATGATTTCCGTCTTGTTGGCGATTATGCAGCGCATTTCGCTTCCGTTACAAACCCTCGCTCCAGACGGTACGATATAATAAAAATGCACACAACCGCAGAACTTTATCATCCGTTCTATTATCATCTAAATGCCCGTGTAATTAATCAGTCTTGGTGAGGTATAAATTATTTATGCATTTTCAGAACCGTCTTATTTGTATGATATTTAAGATTTGTGTACCTGAAGATAACACGAGTCGCTACTATAAATGTCAAACAGACTGTCAACGCGATTCTCGTACATAAAGCGACAATTTCTATGCATAATCGGGACGTACTTCACTCCATCCTCGTTGAATGTATCATACATTATGAACTGAACCGGAGTTGTACTGCCACGCTTCATGCGGATCTCGTCCTTTTCTATGTTGGTGAGCATCGGTAGCTGCAGGTTGTTGAGGACGTGCACCTAAATCGTACGGTAAATTAGCGTGTTGTAAGTCTCAAATTGTCTGCTAAAAAAGAACTGTAGGATACGAACTGTAAATGAAGAGTGAGAGTGTTCCTTCGCCTTCGCGTTTAGCTTGAAATCAATTATCAGATCGCCGTATTTCACGGTGCGGTTGATGAAAAATCGTACACTCGGTTGATTAGTTTTCTTCAAGTGGTAAGTATTCATCGCGACACAATATCCGATGCCAGTTTTCTTTAATTCTTGAAATTCGGTACAACAATTGAACTTCACATTGTTCCAACTGCATTCGGCTAGAAAGTCCGCACAGGGCGCTTTCAACTGTAATAAATTAAATTAATTACTCTGCTAGTAAATATATGAAATACACCGTCTTACCCCTTCGTAAGCAAGCAAAAGATCCTCAGCCGATGTTTTAAACAAAGCACGTTTGAAATTATTCGGCAACATTCCTGGATTGCTTAAATATAAATTTAAGTTTAATATAATCGTATTTTTACTAATAAAGTCAACGTTCCATATTTTGGAAAATTTTTTATTTTTCTATGTTTCTGACGCTGTCTAAAAATTTCTTTCTCTTCAAATATCGTTCAATATATTTTATCTTCAAAAATTAACTTACGTGTTAGAATAGTCAGTCTTAATTTTTTTGCTGGTAGAAATGCAAAAAGCAATGGCGGGAAAAGGTGTCTCCCAATCGAGATACATAGTCTCGGTGGTTACAGCAACGGGAGACTTAATAAAATTTGTCACCGCATCCTTGATCGTAACTGCACATCCGATCCAACATAACACGCAAAAGATCAGCCAAAAAAATCTGTGAATAACAGTTTTTCGAAGTATATTAATAGCGGTTATAATTTTTTTATAAAACACATTTACCTTTCCGCATATGTAATATTGTCATCGACCAGATATCTGACGCCATGTACGCTACAGTTTTGTAAATATTGTTTAATAATCTTCCACCACCATATTAATCGTCCCTTCATTGTACGAATGGGCAGAAAAGAAAGTATTCAATTACTGTGCAACATAAACTGCCTGGAACTTTTATAAGCGTAAATAAATCGATTTGTTACGTTACAAGTAACTTCATTAATTATGGAGTTTGATTTAATCTATTTGTGCAATGGAGCATGATTTTTGAGATTATCTTATTACGTGTCTATTATGTATCGATTACAATTTAAAATAAACTACGCGTATATCAAATGTAATACATACAAATTGTTTATTTTCGAATCATACTTTTGTAACTCTTTCCCTTTAAAAGTGTCTAAAATGTAATTATAATTATTGTACTGACTAAACATCATTTCTTCATTTATAATATTACTACACAGTTCCTTGCACTGTATTTCGAGCATAAGTAAAAAAAAATGAGGCAACACCATCTACCGGTACACATCTTGAACTAAAAGTAATGTAATAGGATAACATGAAAGTGAAGGAGGTAATTACAGGATCGTATTGAAAATTTCTCGGGCCCTAGGCATACAAACGAAAAATTGGTGCAGTGCTTACAGAAACAAAGGTAAGAATGTTTATTAAATGAAACATCAGTTTTTGAAGTTGTATTAATTTATATCATTGTTGTTTGAACTGCGAGAAATATTAAGTGCTGCTTATGTATTGATTATATAACATCATCTAACCTTAGCCTCTGAACCGTATAGTAATATCCCACGTGCTTATAAACAAACCTAAACTAAGCGTGCTTTATAGTCATTTTAAGGTTATTTTTGTAAAAGTGAACTGTACGTTTAATTTGTGACTGAAACATTAATTATATTTTGTATCTTTCTATAAATTGGAAAAATGGGAAGATATTTCATTAAATTTTCATATCTTGGCACACAGTATAGGTATAATTATAGATATTCTTATGTTTTTAGTTAGTCTATCTAATTAAAACGGAAAGTTAAAATTTTGTATTATGTATAAATTGTATATATTTTTAGAGGAATTCAGAAAAATGTGATTAAAGATACATATATTATGTTGAATGATCCAGATACTGTTCAAGGTGCTTTAGAAACTGCTTTTACAATACTAATACCAAAATGTATACATCCACCAAGAATGTACTGTAGTAGCAGGTGAAGGGCTTTGCACAAAATTGTTTTTTCTTATTTCATATCTTATATCTAATCATAAATTAAAATAATTGTGCTTTTTAAAATTATAAATAGTAATATATAAAATATAAATTATAGAACAGACGTTGGAGTCCATGCTTTGGGCAACATAGGTCAGGTTGATTTAATCAATAAGTACAATGTTATTTATAATCCCGAGGAAGCACTTAAATATATCAATCGATATTTGTTAAAGTGTAATCATGATATTAGGTAATTAGTTACTCACTATTAACATTCTGTTTAGTGATTATACGTTTGTAAGAAATCATCATTGTATTTTAAGACTTTTAGAGTTTGTTCCTGTGCAGCCAAATTTTCAAGCGAAACACATAATAAAGTCTAGAACATATGTGTATAGGTTTATGATACCCAAAAATAAAGATAATCATAAGATTCCAATTATGGAAAGATCATATTGTCATTATTTAAGGTATTATTTATTAGAGAAATATTATCTTCTGAATGTATTGTTGATTATTTTATAATCTTGTATCATGCATGTAATAGATCAGATGATATTGACATTGAAAGATTAAGAAATGGACTCAAGTTATTTTTGAGAACACAAAATTTTCAAACATTCAGCGCAAAAAAAATTGATTCAAGACCAATTAATTACGTAAGGAAACTAAATGTCTTAACGCTAGAAAAAGGTCAACCCTTTATGCCACTTGATCCATTGTCCCAAGATTTTGACTTTTGGAATATCGTATGCTCATCAAAAGGTTTTTTGTATAAACAGGTATATGAATTAATATTATTTTGAATAATAATTGAATACAATTAACTTTCTATAAATATATTAAACTTTAAATAATAATTGTTTTGAAATAATTATGTTTATGATTACATATGTAAATCAATTTAATTGTATTTTTTATATTTGAGTTTCTATCACTTTCATTTTGTATTGTGCAGTATTTGAATATTTCTATGAACAACTCAAATATGAATGTAAATATTACAATTCTTATACTAATTTTATTTGTTTACAGGTCAGACGAATTGTATCAGCTCTATTTGCTTTAGCTACTGGAAAATTAACAGAAAGAGATATAACTATAATGTTACAAGTTCCTGGCCATCACAATTGGCCTAGTAAAATACAACCAGTTCCAGGACATGGTTTATTTCTTGCAAATATAGAATATTGTCAAGAGGACTTAGATCAATATAAAATAGAATATGAAACGGATCCTAATCATAGAATAGTCATACCAGTAGAAGGAAAAGAAGTAAATTATGCAAAAATATAAACAAAGTAGCCTTTTCATAATTGGTATATTTTGACTTCATCAAATATTATATATATAACAATGAGTTTAGAAAACTTAATAAAGAATAAAAGATTACAGTTGAAATCCTGTAAAACTGTTGTCACAAATATGCTTGGTCAAAGGTACCAAGAAGTGAACGGTGAAAAGAAAGAATTACCAGTTGGAATACCATTTGTGGTAGATAATAAACCTGACTTACAAATCAGTCAGATAATGTCAGGACTTTATCTCAGCTCGCAAGATCCTGTTGCAAATAAAGAAATTTTACAAGAACATAATATTCGTCATATTTTAAGCGTTGGTATTAACGTAATGGAAAAATTTGATGGGATTAAGTATTATTACTGTGATTTATTAGATTTACCTGAATCTGATCTAATAGTGCCAGTAAAAAAATGTATTAAAATAATACATGAAAATCGTCATGAAAATATTCTTGTACATTGCAATGCCGGTGTATCTCGTGCACCAACAATTATTATTTCTTATTTAATGACTGTTGAGAAGTTACCTTATAATGATGCTTATGACAGAGTGAAAAAGTTGAGAAATTGCATTAAACCTAATGAAGGATTTGTAAAGCAATTAAAGATGTTACAACTTTCATCTACTTTGCAATAAATATATTAAATTGACAAAGTGACACAGTATTAATACCGAGAGTTTGTTTAAAAATGTGGCTATGAACCACAGAAGGAAAAAATAACAACTTTTTTAACAATAGATTAATTATAATATATATGTATGTATATATATATGTATGTATATATATATTGTTACAATAGAATTCATATATCATGACATGTGTACAGAGAATATTATTATTCCATAATTACAATTATTTTGTATTTATAATTCATTAGAAAAGGTACATTCATGCACAGCATCTATCAAATCTTTAGCCAAAACTAAGCATATTAAGATTGCTAATTCTGGCATCTTGTATAAACCATGCATTGGAGATGACACATAAGTCGTCGTACCAAGTAGTTTTATAAAAATTACTGTAAATCTAAAAAATATAGGTGAATTTCTGTATACATGATAGTATCTATTATTTTATTCATGATGGTAGTATATTATTGTACGTGCAGTACAATACCTATCATAATTGATTATATGTATATAATAATTATTATCAATATTTATATACTATATATAATTATATATAAACTAATATTCACATTCCTCCAACAATTGAAATGAGCTGTCTTGAAGAAAATAGACAAGGCACTTGAACCGAATATCTTTTCTTAGCTAGTTGGCCTCATAAATAGTAGAATGCAAAAATTTGCACATCATACAGCAAACAGTAAAACAGAGAGAATAAATAAAATTAGCTATTCAAAGAACACGGCGTATCGCTTTTAAATTACAGTATTCATGATTTTTCTCTTTCAATAATTCCAATAATCTCGTGTCTCGTCTTTGATGACTGCATAAATGCAGTGCAATAATTAGCAAGGCCTTCTAAAGATTATGTTCCCCTGATATACATTCAATGTTCATTAATTTTTGTTAAATTCAATATTTAATAATGTACATTCAGTTCACTGGCAGATTGTTATGTTTCCGTTTTTTTAGTGTACTGGAATTTAAAAAATATAAAGCGACCTTTTATCACATTACATATATAAAAAACAAGCAGGAAATCATGTTTAGGAACGTTTTCCTTAGAAAGACCTTAAAGCTTTACGTTTCATAAAGGTTTGATATAGACTCTAATATGTATCATCATGATAGTTCAAAAACGATTTCACTTAAGTCCAACACAACAAAAAAATGCAATTTATATACAAAAAATATAAATAAATTAACAAAACATTATATCCGGCTAAACGCAATATGTTTAACCGCACAATCTATACGGATAGAGACAATCTGAAGAATATATAATATACACAAAAAAATTAGTTCCTACGAAGCCACAGTCTTAAGTACAACATATCTGTACCTGAAAGGCATATCAGTAAAAATAAAAGTTATGAAGAAATCAGACGTTCTGTTTATGAATGAAATCACTCGCAATTTGCGTCTGACTGTATGTGTGTATATTCCTAACATGGCAATCAACTTAAAATATCATGCGTTACAGTTACAGATACATAGGTTATTAGTATATGAACTGCAAATATAAACATCATCGTCAAACGTTATGTAGTAAACCAGTATCAGAGTCCAATAGAGTGGCCAGGTCGTATGCAGCAACATCAGTAATGGAACAGGGAACCACCTAGCACTAATGTGTGTACCCTTTTGTATCGTTTGTCAGAGGAAAGTTATATAATGTTACCTTATAGTTTTCATTCAGTTTTACTCGACTGATATATTAACGTTTTACACCCCAAGGACCGTCAGGATTAGTCACAGGTACGTGTGAATACCCAGCAAATTGTGGAAATTCTTCAACACTAGCGGTATTCGGAGCACTTTGTGGTTGCTGCTCCCAAGGTCCTCCTTTCACGACGAAGCCAGAATTTCCAGAATTCCTCTCGTCTCGTTGAGGTGAACGTAAATTTTCACGATATTCATTTTCTAAAACATCTTGAATCTGAAATTTCACAAATATCGTGAAATTCAGTTTAAAAGACTCCACTACTTAAATGCTAAAATGTATATAGTAGAAATTTATTCTAAAATATTTACGTATTCTTCTTCCAAATTCAATAAACGATCTTTTGCATCTGCCACGTTGTCCTCTGTTCCCACAATTGTTACAATATTGGGGTCAGGATCAGTTTTTCTTGGAAATTTGATATCCACTTTAAATTCGTCCATTATTTTACGAATATTCCTACCCTTCGAACCAATTAAACGTGAATGTACAGCAGCATTGATGTGTACTTCTTCTTTTGTCAACCCATTCTGAATTATAAAATATATTTTGTTAAAAATCATCGTATTCTACAATATAAGATAAATAATACCATTCGATTGATGAACTTACTAATTCATTGACAATTTTCATAATATCATCTCGTGCACTACAAGCATTTTTTTCGTAACCAGTAATTGTAATGATATGTTCTTCAGGGTCACCTTTACGTGGGAAATTGATTTGAACATCGTGATCACTACGTATTTTATTAATTACTGCTCCTTTTCGTCCAATTATCTTCGGATGATATTCTGGATCAACTTCGATCTAAAAAAAATTGAAATATACATTTAAATAATACACAAGTATTCCGCATTTATAGTACTAACAACTGAACTCACCTTCAATTCGAACGATTTTAAAGCTCTATCTTGTCTTTCCGCTTCCAATGCTTTGCATTTGTCAAGAATAGCTTGTTTTGCATTTTCAACGCATGAAGGAGTTCCAGAAATCTAATAAATAGATCACATATTATTATTTCATTTTAAATAATAATTAACTACTCTACGTACCTTGATATAATCAAGCTTCTCTTCTGCCGGAGACAGCATGATATGAACATCATATGTATTCATTAGTTCTCGCACATCTCGACCTTTCTGGCCTATTATAGAACGATGTAGATCAAACGGCACCTCTACCTGTAATACATTTTGCATTTATATACTCATTCGATCATTAACGCAATGTAATATTATTGAGAAAACGAACCTCTATTGTAATCGGTACAAGATCTAGCAATGCTTGTTTAGCAGCTGCTACATTTTCTGGTTGTCCAGTGATACGAATAATATCACAGGCTGGAATGGTCTCGGTAACTTCTCCATTCTCCCCATTCATCTGTCCCGCTACACGTTGCTCATCTAAAATATAAGCGTGAACTTGAAAAATTTGTTGAAGTTTTGTTAAAAAACAATTTTATGTACTAACCATACGTATCCCTGTCAGGGAATTTAATTTGTACATCATATTCAGACGTAATTGTTTGCACCTTACGACCTTTTGCTCCCATCACCGTACGATGATGTTTTTGCGGTATTATGCATTCTTCAGTTACCATAGATTCCTAAGAAGTATAAACGAAATTTTCATTCCTATGAAAAATGCGAAATTAGAGGAAATAATGAAAGTATTAATTAAAAAATTTTACCAATTCCTGTACAATTTCTCGCATTCGTTGTTTCGCTGCCTCTATGCATTCGTGTGAACCTTTTAAAATTACTCGATCACTATCGACACCAGCTCTCGGGAATGAAATTTGCACTCCCCCACACTCATCTGCAATACGATGCAACACACCACCCCTACGAGCTACAAAATGTCTGTGATGCTTTGGATCAATACGAATTTCTCCTTCAGTGATATTATCCTACAAAATAAAGAATTCAAAAAATAATTATACTCCTAAGACAAATGCAAAAGTAGTTTTGTGTAACAGTAGCCCGTACAATTTCACTGATTGTAGCTTCTAGTTCAGCCTTAGCTTTTTCAACAGCCTCCTTCTTTCCTATGATAGTAATTACTTCTTTATCATGCTCATCGTCCGTTGGGAATATGATACGTGCACCCGTGGATTCTCTTATCTAGAATAAATATGTGTAAGTAATATTGGCATATATTATGTAAACTCCATGAATAAATAATTACAGACCTTTTTAATATTGGCACCATTTTTTCCAATGAGAAATTTGTGATGCTGTACTTTGGCACGAACCTCGGCTGAATAGCTAGATAATTGTTTTTCATTTGTGAGTTCAAGCAATTGTTGTTTTGCTTTCTCGACGTCTTCTTTAGGCCCTCTAATAGTTACCTAAGTATAAAATATTAATGATTTTATCGTCTATACTGACAAATCAAGAAAGACATAGGATTATCACCGTTAGAATTAACAATAATTTACCTTATCACTTCGGCTTTCAGCAGTAGGAAACTTAATGGCAACACCGCCACAATCTTCCATAATGGAATGAATCAATTTTCCGCCAGTGCCAATAAGTGAGTTATAATACTTCGGTGGAATTACTATTTCATCGGTAACGATGTTAGCCTGATAAAAACATGCATTAATATAAACAATTAACAATTATTTCAACATTATTTTTATAAAAATATATATATAAATTACCAATTCATTTTGGATTTTCTGAATCATTTCTTTAGCTTTCTCGACGTTTTCTTTTTTTCCTGTAATGGTTATGACATCACTTTTTTCACCTTCAGCTGGTAAGTCAATTTTAGTTTGAGTTTCCTCTCTTATCTATAAAGTTAACATATATATTATTTAAAATAAAATACATTTACAATGTGACATAACGAAGAAGATACCAACCTTACGAATATTTACTCCACCCTTTCCGATGATAAATTTATGGAATTGTTTAAAAATGGGGACTTCTAATACATAGTTATTTTCGTTCAATTCTTTTACTAACTTCATTAGATACTTATGGCACTTATCTACATCTTCTTTGGGTCCTCTAATCTTTACTATATCTCCTGTCGCGCCTATCAACAGAAAATTTTTAAATAATACTACGTAAAATATCTCGATCTTAAAAATTGTATATAATTATTTTATAGTGACTTTTAAATTTTAGGTATTCTATTTTTGTATAATTAAACAAAAAAGAGTGCATAACAATGCAAAATGATATATATTATCTGCACTCTAAAAATTCACATCGAGCCCCTGTTGGCTAAATGCCAACAAGAACCGAGGTCTTTCGAATGTTTGTACCTGGCATAAATCCGAGTTCTAGTTATTGCATATATCACGCTACATACCTAGACCAGGAATAGTAATCTGTACTTGGTTAAACTTATCTCTAATCTCTTTAATATTATCTCCCTTGTTTCCGATAATACCCGGATAATAACGATGATCTATTATCACATCTTTCTCTTTTTCGTTCTCTAATTTCCTCACCATTTCTACTAATTCCTGTAACAAATCTTTCAGTAAATCTTGAGTTTAAAGTATATATTATATCGTGTATATAGAATGAATGCACAATACAAACCGTTTGAGCTTTGAGCACACCAGTAAGGTTTCCTTCGATACGAATAACATTACTACCGTCATTCTCAGAAATATTAATAACAACGCCTGTACCTTCTTTCACACGATTTACTGTACAGAAGAAAACATAAATAATTTATAATTAATACAATAATTAAAATAATAGTCAATTACTCACCATTACAACCATTTTTCCCAATAATATGTTTATAAAATCGAGGATCAACATTTAATTCTGTAAAAGTAAGCTTGGATATGAGATCACTAGCCATTAATTGAAGTTCATTTTGTGCTTTTTCTACTTCTTCAGGAGGACCTTCAATCTTAATCTTGTCTTCTTTACCAGTAAATTCTACATTTACTTTCGGCATTTCTTGCGTAATACGTTTGATATTAACTCCTTTTCGTCCTATTATATACTTATGAATCCATACTGGTGCTTTCACAACAGCTGTACGAACACTATTTGCTTTTTCGTACACTTTGGTCAATGCTATATTATCGGATATATTCGTTAACACTAGATGTTTATATATTTAATTGTTTTTCCAATTATGGATTAAATATTACCTTGGCCAAGCTTTTCTTGAGGTCCTCGAAGAGTAATAGTTCCAGTAGGGGAATCTGGTGCTGGCATTTCTACACTTACACCAGTTACTTGTAATATTTCTGCTATGGTACTACCACGTGGACCAATAACATATTTGTGCTGCTGTTTGGGAACTTCAACTGATACTGTTGTACATCTTTTTTCCTAAACCATAATTATAATTTTAATTCTAAAACATATACAAATTTATGTAATTTCTGTTTAGTCTCTCTTACCATATCTCTGTAAATAGCTTCAATTTTTTGTTTTGCTGCCAAGACTCCTTCTTTTTCACCTGCAATAGTAATTTCATCTTCTTGCACAGAAGCAGGAGGGATATTAATTCGAGCACCAGTTTCTGCCATCATAGCATTGAGATTCTCATTGTGTGCACCATGTATAAAGGGGTGATATATTTTTGGCACAGATATTCTTTCAAATGCTTTTCTTGACTATAATATAACCAAATACTGTACATGTTACTTGTTTACTACAAGATAACTAAAATAACAAATAATACCACTAACCTGTTCATCTGAAATAACCCTAATTTCATGTTCAGCCTTTTCTATTCCCTCTTTCGTTCCTGTAATTGTGATTATATCTGACTGATCTTGCACAGACGGAACATTTATCTTTGTTGCAGTTGTCTTCTCTAGATCCTTGAGACGCTGTCCCTGTTTTCCAAGAATCCAACGATGGTGGTCCTTAGGAATGCTAATTTGTTTACTTGCCTATAGTAATTATTCCATTATAAGATCATTCATTACAATGGAGAGTTTAATTTTAGAAATGGCCATGATGTTTAACCTGAGTCTGAAATGTTGTTAAAATTCGACGCTTAGCTTCCAACACTTGATTTTGCTTGCCAGTTATTAGGAATGTAAGAGATTGATCTTTCGATGATGCTATTTCAATATTAGTATTTGTCTCTTTCATTATAGTTTTACATGTACGTATGGATTCACGTTCACCAAATTTGTCACTGTGATCAAATTTGCGTTCTTCTCCAGGCACACGAAATATCTAAAAGGATAAATAAATACATTGTAAAAAATTATACACATACACTGTGATCAAATGACATATACCTGTGTGATTGTTATACGTCCAAGCTGTAAATTATTATTTATAGAGAAAATATTTAATTTCCCTGAACTTGAACTGGCTGACTCAGGAAGAACTGGGAATGTCTCATCATAAGTAGGTGGCTCATAGGCCGTTCCCTCTTCCATTACTGACTGCTGCTGCATGATGGGGTTGTCCTGTTCCGTGCCAAGTCCTTACAGTAGCACTATAACACAAAAGAATATTAATCAAACAAAACTTATTACTTAACACACACAAGTAACCATTAAAAGGAGCTCCAATTCTTATATTTCAAATCTGAATTTTTGTTTTATATAATAAATTTAAACTAGAATTTCATGCAGTTAATTTAAAAATAAAAAATTACATAATCAATTTTATTCTAAAATTGAATTCATTAATACTTATATGCATATAATATTTAAAACAAAATACTTTTAACAACTAAATAAAACCTATTGAAAAGATGGAAAATGAATTAAAAGACTAGACAGAACAACAGAAACAAAGGATTTTGAAAGACTGCTAAAAATGCCAAAAATTTTTACAGAATGTAATAGTACTATGAACAATTTTTTCTAGTACATTCTTTTCAAATAAGCATTTAATTAATGATTACATATTTAACACAAATAACTCTAGACGCTAATCACCCATAAAAGTTCATAACGATTGCGATATTTAATAGGAAATAGGAAAACAGTTCAAGTTAAATGCCAGCATGTCAATGACCACCAAGTGGTTGAGGCAGTGACCACCATATGGAATGAAGTATTCACTTGACACGTCATAAGATCGGTAACCTCTTTCAAAATGAATGTATGCAAGTTGCATGGATCGAAATAGTATCCACGTATTTTTGTATCGAAATAGAAGACTTGCAATCTAAGTCTGATGCCGTTACATCCCAGAGCGAGAAGGACAAGAGGAAAGAGGGAGAGGGTTTCGCATGGGGCAGACACGACGTATCATGGAATACTTACTCTACCGTAATAAAGAAATCCGGCCAAGTAATAAACGTGTATTACGAAGCCAGTTTAATAGTTATTTGCCTGAAACATTACAAAATTCACGTGTATTAGACACTGGCGAACACTTAATCTAATTCAATTATCATCGAACAAATAATTGTCCACTGCACCCACAAACGTACGTCCGTCCTTACCGGTAACGCAAAGTGAAATGAGATAAATACTAGCTCAAGCGTTAAAAGTTACTAGAATAGAGAAATCTGGGGAAATATTTTCGTAGCAAACCTTCTAATGGGAAAAACTCTAGAAGAACAACACTTGAAATCATGGACCTATAGGCAGGGGCGTCGAAAGATGTCATCGGACCTGCGAAAAAATATTTATGTTCATAGGCCCTAAGCAAAAAAAGAACAAAACGAATTATGGAATAATGCTCGGGATCTTGCGAATTTTGGGCCTGGGAAATTTTACTCCAACATCCCCACCTATTTATTTTGACGACCCTGGACCTAGACGAACTGTAGCAACGTTCTCTTTCTATATATAACTACATATATCGCTCCTTCAACTTACTCTTACACTGTATTTTCGTATTTCTATGGAAATATATGTTAATTAACTTATTTTGAATAACGAATATATTTAAAACAAAAAGTTAGATATTTGCATTGATTATTATGTTATTTAGTAATGTATTTTACATCTCGGATAGATTGAATAAATATTAATATGTACATCTTTTTTTAAGCAATGTTAATTGAAATGGTAATACTATGTAATGTTATTAACTTATATAGAGTATAAATTTAATAATTCATTTACTTGCAAAAAAAGAAATAAATGTATTTCATGCATAAACCTAGCGTTTGATGTATTTCCATCATCTTTAATATTTGTACGATTTCGTAAATAACAACTGACAAATTAATTGACAAATTATAATAGAAAATTGAGCATTTAATTTTTATTACGTGTACTCTAAAATCTATATTACATTATTTGATGAATGACGATGAATTTCTAATGTGATCAATAAAAAGCTATATAGAACAAAAGATAAATAATGTATATTTTTTTAATTTCATTTGAAATATGTGTCATTATGTCATCTAATATGTTTTATATTTGATTTTATATTATTATATAACAAGTTAAGATAAAGATTAAGTACAGATCACTGCACAAATACATTCAAATGTTTTTTCGAACATTTCATTGAAATTTAAGTGACCCAAAAAAAATACTATGTCTCAAAATTTTAATCGTTCCGGACCATTTATAGGAGCAATAGACGAAGGAACAAGTAGCGCTAGATTTTTAGTAAGTAATTTTTTTTCATGCATTAAGATGTATGTAACAAAAATAAGGGATTATTGACGAAGATGAATAAACGTAATTTGAAGTACGCTAGTATACCTACGTGGAGCACCATGTTTACATTATGATAGCATGATATCAAATATTTGATTTTTAAGATCATCTATAACTTTTAATTCATAAATGATATAATATTTATTTTTTATTTATATATTCGCTAAATGCAATTTTCTTACTGTTTGTACAAATAATAATATATTCATGTAAAATAATAAAAAGTATTTAAATACAATATATAATGTATCATATTTACTTTAGGTATTTGATGTATTGCTTAGAAAAGTAGTAGCATCACACCAAATTGAAATCAAGCAGAAGTATCCGCAGGAAGGATGGGTGGAACAAGATCCAAAAGAAATTTTACAAGCTGTTATCGATTGCATCAAGATAACAGTAGAAAAATTAAAGGGTATTGGTTTAAGTGTATCTGACATCAAAGCAATTGGGATTACCAATCAACGAGAAACCACTTTAATGTGGGATAGAAATACGGGAGAACCATTGCACAATGCAATTGGTAAAACACAATTTTTACTGTGTCAATAATATGCATGTTTGTGTAAGTCATTATTAATAAGATTAATTGTTAACAAACTTTGCAGTGTGGTTGGATATGAGAACAACTACAACTTTAGAGGATATATTGGATAGTGTGCCTAACAAAACAAGAAATAAAAATTACTTAAAACCACTTTGTGGCCTTCCAATGTCACCATATTTTAGTGCTCTTAAAATACGTTGGCTTATTGATAACGTTCCTCGTATTAAACATGCAGTGGATGAAAAAAAATGTGTATTTGGAACAATTGATACATGGCTTATTTGGGTATTATAGCTAATCTATTTTTTATATTATGTTTTATATTATGTTTCTATTTATGATTTATTATAATTTTTGGTGCAGAATCTTACTAAGGGGCAACTGCACATAACAGATGTTTCAAATGCATCTCGTACTATGTTAATGAACATAGAATCATTGAAATGGGATCCTCTGTTGTGCCGATTTTTTGGAATTCCACAACATATTCTTCCTGAAATACGCTCTAGTGCTGAAATGTATGGAACAGTTTCTAATCCTTCAGTTCTTGCTGGTGTACCTATAGCAGGGGTAAATTATTACAAAAATATTGTATCTTGTAATTAATACTTGACTTAATTCATGTACCTGTCCTTACTCACACAGTGTGTAGGTGATCAACAAGGAGCTCTGCTTGGTCAGTTATGTTTAAAGCCTGGACAAGCAAAAGCTACTTATGGAACTGGTTGCTTCTTGCTGTATAATACTGGAAGTGTTGTATGTACTTACACAGTTAATATTGTTGTATGATGTAGGTAATTGAAAACTATCTTATTTAATAAGTATTCTATTATTTTAGAAAATAGATTCAAATCAGGGTCTTATAACAACTATTGCATATAAAATGGGTAAAGCTCCAGCAACTTATGCACTAGAAGGATCTGTAGCTGTAGCTGGAGCAGCATTATCATGGTTACGCGATAACATGCAGCTGTTTAACAACATTGCACAGTCCCAAGAAATGGCAGAACATGTAAAATGTACTGGAGATGTATACTTTGTACCTGCATTCTCTGGTTTATATGCCCCATATTGGGAACAAGATGCTAGGGGGTAAATAACTTTTTATAGCAAGATTCATAAGTGATGCACAAATCATATGTGGTGTATATTTTTCAGAATAATTTGTGGTATTACTGAAGATACACAACAGTACCATATCGTTCGAGCAACTTTAGAAGCTGTTTGCTTTCAAACAAGAGATATTTTAGAAGCAATGGTTAAAGATTCAGGGACGAAACTAACGACATTACAAGTCGATGGTGGAATGACAGTAAATAATTTACTTATGCAGTTACAAGCTGATTTAACTGGAATAAGCGTGGGTATGTACACTTTACATATATATGAATACCGAATTTTCGATAATAAATTTCTATTAAAATTTAATGTATGTTAACATTGTTTTAATGATTCGAATAGTACGACCTAATATGGTAGAATCAACAGCATTAGGGGCTGCTATATTAGCTGGTGTTGGAGCAGGAATCATAGACATTAATGATGTAGATGCATCCCAAGTCACAAAATTTTCACCTGCTATTGGAGAAGATGGTAAAATTTTTATAAGCACTATTGTATAAGCAGCAAATTTACAAATATTTATTCACGTTTTAGAGAGAGACTTGAGGTACTCAAAATGGAAGATGGCTGTGGAAAGATCTATGAATTGGGATTGTTCTTCCACTTTTAAATAATAATCAAATGAGTTGAAAAGTAAGTATGCACAGCAGTTTAGCATTTGTTAATTCAATTTTAATGAAAATATACAAGAATATCTAATTAGAGTTATTCTTGGAATATATGTATATATATTTATTTTTTTCTGAATATTAAATGTCACTATATGTCACACAACATATTTAAACGCAACAATCGAAATAAGCTTTACATGAATGAAAAATTCAATATTATATATGTAGCATGTAATACATATTATTTTCCAAAAATGTGATGTCAGATAGGAACAATGTTGTTATATTATTTTGTGAAATATTACGCACATTTTATTAATGTATATATTGATTGTAAATTGTGACATATTTATTATTTTTTATTAAAAATATTATTTTATGAATAAGTGTTCTTATGTGTTGATACATGTATTTTTAACCAAACACCAACAATTTTAAAGTAAAATATTTGTTTCTGTCATTTGAGCAAGATAAACAAAATAAACTTAAGAATTTATATGCAGCATCGCATATTGTAATATTATGCAAAACATTTTATTTTTTTAATATTTTTCGAGGTGTTCCATACTGTTTTAAACCAGTACTACGTGTTTTAAATATTTTCTTCTTTTGTGTTGCGTTAATTAGATCCTATTTGTAAAAAGAAACAGATTTTAATTGTACAAGCTGTATATAAAGAAATAATTTTTCTAAAATAAATACCTCATTTATTCTTTCTTTATTTTCCTGTGATTTTGTGAATGATTGCATTAAATTCTTACTTTGAGAAAGGTAAGAAGAATATTTTTCAACACTATCAGAAACCTATGAGAGCAATGTTAGTTTACTTTTCTTTTAAAATTTTACAAGAGAAATTTAATAACATTACCTTCATTGAAGAACTGAAGTTGAACTTATTTTGCTTCATAGGTGATATCTGTAATTAAATAAAATTTCAATACATATATTTAAACAAATTATTAGTTCATAAAAATTATTTTATTGTAATAACTTACATTTTGCTGTGATTTTGTACTGAAAGTATATATATCCTGCTTTTTTGAATCTGATATTTCATTTTTATTTTTGAATGCAACTTTTTGTGTTGCAATGTTCTCTTGCAATTGTTGCTCTTCTATTTCGTGGCTCTCGCTTATCTTCATCTGGCTCAAGTTAGATTCTACAATTGATTGTGATTTTTGATTCAATCTGTCTTGTAATTTATCATGATTCTCTTTCGCATGATAGTATTTTTCTTTTATCTGGTTTGTCTCGTTCATCTTATTCAAAGTATCGTTTAACTTCGTGAAAGCAGAATTTTGCATTTCTATCGTTTTTCTCATTTCTGCACGTTCAATGTCGAACTCGTTCTTCAAAGATGTTATCTCTTTCTCATGCCTTTCTCTTAATAATTTACAAGTATTTTCCAATTCCTACATGGAAGAACAAGATCAAAATTAAAATTTGTAAATTTGTTTATTTAAATGTTATTTAATTCTGTACCTGAATTTTTGAACGTTTCTCAGAGAGTACTATATTATTTTCTTCTTCTAAACTCTTAATAGTTTTATTCAATTCTGTTATTTTCTGCTGGTTATTATATTTCATATTTTCCAGAGATGTTTCTAGATCCGAATTACGAACTTGTGCTTCATTTAATTTATTTTTTAAATTTAAAAGATCATCTTGCATAGTTTTATATTTGCTATCAATAAGGTCAAGATCTTTAGTTAAGCTTGATTCTATTTCTTGTCTTGCCTTTATATGTTCTTGTAATCTACTGATCTATTGAAAAAATAAAGTTAATATTTCATATATACAAATATTATATTATGATCAGAAAAAGTATATGATTATACTTCTTGCACTTTCAACTCTAATTGTGTTCTTAATTCTTCTTCTTTACGAATTGACTCTTCATACTTCAAACTTAATTCTGTGCTTCGATGCAATAAATCCTGCTCCTTATTTCTGTCACAATATACACATACTTAATCAATGCTATTAAATGTATTGAATTAATGTGTAAAAATATTTACTTGCACGCAACAATTTGTTCTTGCAGTTTGGTGATTTTCTCGTCTTTTTCCACGAACAAGTTACTCAAGCCTTGTTTCTCTTGTTCGATCTTTTGCAATTGCACTTGTAAATCGTTGTTTATCGACGTGAGTTTGTCTTGTTTCTGGAATCAATATCATTTACAATGTTTTACACACGTTTATTGCATCTATGATAACAACGTGCAGCGATAATACAGTCGAGAAGTATTTTTCTTATTTTCAGAAAAGAAGATAGTGCACGTCTTTCAACACAAAAAAGGAAAAAGGAATAAGGTAAAAATTACTTAAGTAACATGTTTTAGACCTTCATTAATTCTAATTTTTCTTCTGCATGAATATTGTGTAACTGATCTTTCTCTACAATTGACTTCTTCTTTACATCATCTAACTGCTTTTTCAATTCAGCCTCCACAGTTAACATTTCTTGTATTCTAACAGTAAATTAAATTAATAGGTAAGTGAATAATTTAGTACTAGTTTACTGTTAGTTAATTTTTATACAAGTACCGTTTTTCTTGCTGTGATACTTTACTTTCAATACCAGTAATAATGTTCTTGTGTTCATCATCTACATAAAAGCATAATAAAGATATATATATTTATATAATTACATCAATCCTGAAACTTTACCTTTTAATCTCATACTATTTAATTCCTGTTGTAACCTTTTTACTGTTGATTGTTGCATAAGTATAACGTTGTTATACAACTCTGATAAATTATCTTTGTGCTGTTGGAACTGCTTTAAACTTTCTGAGATTTCATAGTAATATTTAGTAATTGATTCCCAATCGCTGTTCAACCTAAAAAATAGGTATAACTTATTCTGTATTCACAATTAATTCACTTTAATAAACATAACATAAATTAATATATTTTAATTCATCATAGTGAGCACGTTACTGCTGCAGTATTTCTTCCTTAGCTTTTACTTCAGCCTCATGAGCAACAGACAGTGAAGATATAGTTTCTTCAGCAGCTTGCAGTTTCTTTTGTAATTTTTGGATTTTTTTTTCTTCAACGCTGCATTTTCCTCTAATTTCTTCCGACATCGGACTCTCCTGTGCCTGCTTTTATATTTATAAACAAAATAATTTACATGTGCAACATATGAATTTACCCTACAGGCCTTAAAGCGATAGAAAATTTTAAGAAGAAATTTTCAAAATTTTCTTTCAAATCATGCAAATTAAAGTTTCATTTTAAAGCTGTCATGGTAACTTCATCCCACAACATTAACAAATTATACCTTTGCTGCTTGAGACAAGGGGGTTTGCACTCCCATGTGTTTTGACCATTGACTTATCAAGGTGTTAACGAATTTACTGCCCTGATCAGTTTTCGGAATCTTTTCGAGACTTTCGTTGTGTGTCGATTGAATCTTACGCTTATTACTATCCAGTTGTGATTTCATAACTTCTTTCCTAAACGATCCTACAAAATAAACGAATCAGACATTTTATTACATTCTAATAATTTTCTTCTTCACACATTAGATCGCCATATTGTCATGCGTTATTAAAATATATTAATTTATAGATTGAAATAAAACATACCACTACTTTGAGGAGTTTTAGAATACTTTTCGGGACTATTATACGGAGTATAATGAATTCTCCGTTTGCTCCGCTCTTCCGAATGAGACGCGTCTCTTCTAATAGATCCTGAAAAGTAGTAACATAATGTTATTAATTCATTAATACACGTTAAACCACATACTGATAAAACTTACCTCCATCCCGAGGAGTTCTTTGCAATTTTTCTGGAGTCAAGTTGCTAGATTCAGATTTACGATTATCTTCTTGTTGCATCTTTATGCTTGTCTTTTCTTAAGTGAAGCTGAACTAAGACATAGTTGAACAATTAACAGTGTGACAAACTTTACGTGGCAATATTGAACATCCTATAATGTATTATTCTCTAATGCAAGTATTTAACAATTAATACTATTTAATAATTAAATACAAAATTATGTGCGTATACTTTGTATATTATTTACGGAATTATTTTTTAATAAAGCAACGAAGTAAGATGTATTGATCTCTTTGATTAAAACGAATTTAAAGTGACTCACAATCTGAGGCATCAAGGGTGGTCTGATTAATTTCAAACTGTACTACTACGTGAGTAAACACAAGCTCTGTAATACTACGTGAAATATCTTTTGAAATGATATTTTCAAAGAAAAATATTAAATCAGAATCTTAACGATAACCGCTAATGATAGCTTCGTTTAGTAAACTATTTACAATTGTAAAACTATTTAATAAACTATTTACACTTGTCTGATAAATTTATATCCAATTAGTCGAAGCAGATATTAATGATCGTTGAAACGATCATGTTACGCTCGGTGTAGCGATTGAAAAAATTTACGATCGTAGTAACGATCAATAAAACACTTCTCATTATGAAGCCTATACGTATTATCCTTGCCATTATGAAAAATAGCAATTTCAAGCGGACGGTTAAAATAAGAATAATACCTATAAAAAGGCGTTAAAGAATTTACGACGTGCAAAAATAGTCGCTTAAATATACATCATTAACCTGGTGAATAGGTCTTACACTTTTTACGATAGGATCTAACGATAGAATCGAGTCCGGTAGGTGCTCATAAAGTGAGTCATATAAAACAAAACACCTGAGTATCTTGATTGGTATTGAAGACACGAAGAAATACTAATAAAGTTATACTGTTCATAGAAACAAATGTGAAGATACTAATAGATCTCTTGTTGTCTTCAAAATCTTGTGGCATCGGTGGTTTACATATTATAATTATCGGTGGTATACATTGTAGCCTTTAGATTATAAAAATTATAATAAAGTATAGCCAAATTTAAAGAGTGTGATTCCATGTTTGAAGCGTACTACTGTAAATATGTGGCTCTGGGCAAAGTCTTCAAACGCGGGGGCAAGTGCCCCGTATAAAATCACTTTTTCCAGCGATTCAAATCTGGATTTTTATATCTACATACAAATTACTCGACTCTATCGCTAAGCCTCCATGTTCCATTCATTCATTTTCCACCGCTTAACGCGTATCTAATTTCCTTTAATCGCTCGAACAAATTGACAATGAATTTTTAACCGGCACATGATAAACCCGTTACAGAGCTTGGTACAATATCGGGAAAACGATTTACGATGCGCGAGACATTTCGACGCGCTAAATCGATGGCGCATCTCCGTCCGGGGGTGTATACACCTCTCGTTTGTCACGCAGCAAATATCCCTTCCACATCTCCGTGAAAGAAACCAGAAACCAGTGTACGTGCCGCTGCAGCATCATACACGAGCGGAGCGGTGAGCCAGGAGCACGTTTCCCGAGAAGAGAGGTGTCACGACGACGAGAACGAGGATGAAGGAGCACGAGACAGCAGGGTGTCAGAGGAAACCGACGAAACTCAGGAATCTCATTTACAAGACAGAAGCGTTTGATTCTCTGCATGCCAGAAATGCCGAGGTATCTGTAATAAATCGAATGTAAATAATTTCTCTCTTTTTATTGATAAATTGCTTCTGAATGTACGGTGATTCTTTTACCTGGAGATTCTTGCGTCTTGAAAATTGTACATGAGGAAAAACAGCGTGGGAGTTCGAGTGGAAGTGCGGGTGAATTTGTAACGAAGCAAGTCAATACTATCGAAGAAACCGAGTTCGTTTTGGTGACCCACTAGTTGCACAAGAGTGCACACACAGGAAGACTACCCTTCTTATTCTCTTTGATAATTTTGTCTGTCAAGCTCTATCGAATGATCTTAATACGTGTATTTACAGCTACAATATAAGTACCGATAATAAAAAAAAAAATCGATATGTCAATTCAGAAAAGTTTGTTTTCTCAAAGCAGAAGATTCAACCCCTCGATGGGGTAGCTTCGTACCTTTAATTAAAAGTTAATTAAAATCCACCTTTCGCAAATTTCTTAATTAATTAGCAAGTCTTTTTATATTTTCTTTGACTACTTATTCCAGAAATTTAAATTTATTCCAGCCTCGATTATTTAAAATATTATTCATACACGTTCTGTTCCGTGAAAGTAATCCTTGCACAATACGGTGCTTAAATCAGATCGCATTTAAATGAATGCACACAAAATAAAAGATCCGATTGTTTCAGCGCTGATTGTTCTATTGAAGAAAAAAATCTCTAACTCTTTCAATACTTATAGTAACATAATAAATTATTTTAAATTGAAAAAGTATAATAAAAGATATATTAATGAAATGTGCTGATTTTTTTTCAGAGAACATTATGTTCCGGTCAAGTGTGCCTCGGCAGCGTTATGCAGCTACCGACTCATGGAACAGAGGCTCGTTCAAGAGAAGAAATCCTGGTGCACGCAAAAGATTTTCTTGAGCAATATTTCTCTTCTATTAGAAGGTATTTTCAACTTGTCATTTAACTCGTCTTGCAACGTATGTCCATTTCCACTTCGACTACGTCTTACTAATCATGGCTGTATCTACTGCGCCACCGTAAACATATTTTGTACTACTGAAACCTAATTCCACTTTGCTCCTTGCAGACTAAACAGCGAAGCACATCGTTCTCGTTGGGACAGCGTACAGAAAGAAGTGTACGTCACTGGTACTTATCAACTAACAGAAACAGAACTAGTGTTCGGAGCAAAATTAGCGTGGCGTAATGCTGCGAGGTGTATTGGTCGTATTCAGTGGTCCAAGTTACAAGTATGTAATGTTCTGCAAAATTAAAGATTCAACATAAAATTTAAGTCTCTCATAAAATTTAAGTTTACAAAATAATTGACATAAAATTTGATCTACTAATTAAACTATGAATCTAATGTCTATACTCAGAGAATTGTTTGGAACACTGTCATTTGTAGGTGTTCGATTGTCGCTACGTGACAACAACCAGTGGTATGTTCGAAGCTTTATGTAATCATATCAAGTACAGCACAAACAAAGGAAACATCAGGTACGTTCAGAAATGCAATGATCTTCCTCGATTTTATCATTTTCCCTGAATCATTCAAATTTCAGGTCCGCAATAACGATATTTCCACAACGTACAGATGGAAAACATGACTATAGAGTGTGGAATCAACAGCTGATCGGCTATGCGGGTTACAAGAACCCGGACGGTACTGTAACCGGTGATCCTACCAACGTTGAGTTCACCGAGGTACCTGAAATAGTTTCAAATTATTTTCTTATTCTGACTTGTAACATTCTGAGCTGACTTGTAACATGCTATTTGTATAGCTCTGCATTAAACTGGGCTGGAAAGGAGCACGTACTCGTTTTGATATATTGCCACTGGTGTTATCAGCAAACGGCCACGACCCTGATTACTTTGACATTCCAAGTGAACTTGTTCTCGAAGTACCTCTCAGTCATCCCACGTAAGTAACATCGACACGTTCCTAAAAATTATTATGTAATATTAATTCCTTTATCACAGGTACGATTGGTTCGAGAAGTTAGAATTGAAGTGGTTCGCTGTACCTGCGGTATCAGGAATGGTGTTCGATTGTGGAGGACTGGAGTTCACAGCCGCACCTTTCAATGGGTGGTACATGAGCACTGAAATTGGAGCAAGAGATCTATGTGATGTTCAACGATATAATTTATTAGAGGTTTATAAAGATTTTAATCTTTGTTTCATTACTTAACCAGGAGAGCTTTCAAATATCTTTAATAAGCTTGTGCTTTTATCAATGGTGTTATTTGCAGACAATAGCTACACACATGGGGCTAGACACAAGAACATCCACTTCCTTATGGAAAGACAAGGCTATGATAGAAGCTAATGTTGCTGTGCTACACAGTTTTCAAGTAAATCATTTTCTATTCAGACCTTTTTGCTCATGAACTAACACTAATTTGATATCATTTACAGATGAAAAACGTGACGATTGTAGATCATCATACTGCTTCAGAATCTTTTATGAAACACTATGAAAACGAAATGCGGTTAAGAAATGGTTGCCCAGCCGATTGGTTGTGGATTGTCCCACCGATATCAGGATCAGCCACGCCTGTGTTTCATCAGGAGATGGCTCTTTATCATTTGAAACCCTCTTACGATGCACAGGTTGTTTTTCGAACGAATAATTTATTATACATCCTCACATTTCCAATATATCTTCATTATATGATTTTAGGATCCTGCTTGGAAGACTCACGTCTGGAAAAAGGGTCGAGACAAGAGGTCAACGTCTAAGAAACCTAGAAGAAAATTCCATTTCAAGCAAATTGCAAGGTATATGAAAAATAAGACAATTTCTTATATAAAAACAAATACTTTACCAAAATAATTTTAGAGCTGTGAAGTTTACATCAAAGTTGTTTGGAAGAGCTTTATCTCGAAGGATAAAAGCCACAGTCTTGTTTGCTACAGAAACTGGCACATCTCAGATGTATGCTGAGAAACTTGGTGAATTATTAGGACATGCATTTCATTCCCAGGTATTCATCATTTAATCTTCCTGTTTACCTAGTATTCTTACAGAAATGGTGTGTCAAAAATACCTGAAGCTATCAATTACAGGTACTTTCTATGTCAGACTATGATATCAGCAATATAGAACATGAAGCTTTACTGCTGGTTATAACATCCACTTTCGGGAACGGTGATCCTCCAGAAAATGGTGAAGTACGTTCTCTTTTTTATTAAATAACTTGAAGCAATTATGATTCTACACATATGTTTCATTTCCCAGGCTTTTGCTCAAAACTTGTACGCAATGAAAATGAATGAAACGTACATCAATAGTGGCAATAAGATAAGGTACTTATCCATATTTACAACAAAGTTGAAAAAAAGTTTACAACTATTTGTATGATAATCCTATAGCTTGGCAACTTCAAAATCGTTTATCAAAGCAAACAGCCAATCAGAAGTAAGCAACTCGAAGAAGTTAGACAGATTGGATTCTCTCCGTGGCTCCACTACAGATTCTCAGACAGAAGACACTTTTGGACCATTGAGTAATGTCAGGTACGCATTGTTGGAAGATGATTTCACGAACACGAAACAAAATCTGCAATATATTTCTTAGATTCGCTGTCTTCGCACTGGGCTCATCCGCGTACCCAAACTTCTGTGCGTTTGGTCGTTACGTGGACAATTTGTTAGGCGAATTAGGTGGAGAACGACTGCTGAAGTTGGCGCAGGGAGATGAGATGTGTGGTCAAGAACAGGCTTTTCGAAAATGGGCAGCTGATACTTTTGCTGTTGGTATCTTCTTGTTAATATCTTTTCTTCTTGTCACTCTTCTAACAACTGTTGTACTAGGTTGCATGTGAGACATTCTGCTTGGACGATGACGATACTTTACTGGAAGTTGCTTTATCTTTGGGATCAGAAGCTTTGTCGGCAGCGACTGTTCGTTTCGTAGAAGCTGAAGCTCAACCGATTGGAAAAGGTACATGTACCTGCAATTTATTTATGTGCAACACTGTAGTAATTCCAGTGATTTTCAGCGTTAAGCAAGTGTCATAACAGAAACGTGACTACCTGCAACATGCTCCGGAAGACAAATTTAAGTGGCGACTTAACTAGGTGGTTATTGAATATTTAACTTGTTCATCATTTTGTAAAAAATGTTCCATTCTTTACATTTCTGTTTTGCATAGTGGAACTACGTTACTCTTGGAACTGGACGACATAGCTAGCATGGAAATCTCCTACAAGCCCGGTGATCATTTAGGAGTTTTTGCATGCAACAGACCAGAATTGGTGGAAGCAATCTTGGAACGAATACAGACTCCTTTTGACCCAGATGTACCCATCGAATTACAGATGCAGAAACAATCTCATACTCCAAATGGTTTGTAACTTGACTATTCAAATTCTCATTGATGATTTCAATGTTTCTATTTTTCTTCAGGTATTGTGAAAACGTGGATGCCACACGATAGGTATTTGCCCAACTCGTTAAAAATGTTGTTAACGAGATTTCTAGACATTACGACACCGCCAACGCCGAATCTCCTCAGATACTTTGCATCGATAGCTACAAATCCAAAAGAACAAGCGCAACTTCATCTGTTATCTTCTGTAAATATGATGGATATTTGATAAAGGAATTGAACCACAGGACTAAGAATTTTTTTACAGGATCCAGCAGCCTATGAAGATTGGAGACATTGGAAGTTCCCAAACTTAGTAGAAGTGTTAGATGAATTTCCATCTGTGAAACCATTTGCGCCGTTGTTGCTGCTTCATTTAACTCCTCTGCAACCGAGATTTTATAGCATTTCTTCTTCTCCAGATGTGCATCAAGGACAAATACATCTCACCGTTGCAATAGTACAATATAAAACGCAAGGTATACAATGCTTGTTTCTTCTTATTTATTACATTCTATTGAAACATAAAATTGAGTGAATATTTTAGGAGGTTCTGGACCAGACCATTACGGAGTTTGTTCTAATTATTTACGCGAGATATCAGACGGAGAACCGTTGTATGTATTTGTACGTAGGTAAGTTTATTACTTTCAATGCTTTTATTATGTCTGAGTATGTAAAGAATATAATACCTTCTTTTCTTTAGCGCACCTAACTTTTATATGCCAACCGAACCAAATGCACCGATGATATTAGTTGGTCCTGGAACTGGAATTGCTCCCTTTCGTGGTTTTTGGCATCACCGACTTGCACAAATAAAATCTGAACCAGGTATACCACGTATAATTGACAATCATACCTTTTATTGAAATAACCATACAAAATTTATAGATCGTGAATATGGAAAGGTCTGGCTATTCTTTGGTTGTCGCAATAAGAACTTGGATCTGTACAGACAAGAGAAAGAGGAAATGGTAAAAGCGGGAGTTCTGGATAAAGTCTTCTTGGCACTTTCTCGAGAACCTGGATTGAAGAAGGTCATATACTTAATTAGAATATTTTTTAAACAAATGTCACATTTTACTTAATTCATTGTTATTTATTGTGTATATTTGTTTTAACAGACATACGTACAAGACTTAATTCAAGCGGAAGCCCCACAAATTTATGACATGTTAGTATATGAGCAAGGTCATTTCTACGTTTGCGGTGATTGTACCATGGCAGAAGACGTTTATCAAACTTTGAAACATATTATACAAACTCATGGTGAAATGACGAATAAACAAGTTGAAGCGTACATGTTATCGTTGCGCGTAAGTCATGTCGTAACTTTATAATTAAGTAACAGACACTTTATGTAATTTAACTTTTTAGGACGAAAATCGTTATCACGAAGATATATTTGGTATTACGCTACGAACAGCAGAGGTCCACAATCGGTCAAGGGAAACAGCAAGAAGTAGAATGGCTGCTGAACCATAGATCTCATTATAATGCAATGCACTTTTAATCTTTAACAATTTTGAAATATTTGTAGATAGTTCTCAATTCAGCATATCATGCATCTGATGCGTTTCTTATGCAAAAATTGAATCTTTGAAAATTTAAGACTCTTATTCTCTGACATATCTTACGAATGCATGATTTATTCTAATTTTATTATAATGTACGAGTTTCTAGTGTCGTATACGCATCTGTTTTTAACAATATTAAAATTTACTTCGAATTAGAAACTGTCATGTTTATCCCTGCTTTTATACTAAAAGCAGGGTAAAATACATATCCAACAAATGTGCTACTAATTAAAAAACTATTGAATGTTTTAAGAAATTTGCATTAGCAATAATACGTCATCGCTAAAACATAAAATATGTAATATAAAACATTGAATATATTACACTGAATTCTTTAAATAAGTTTTAATATATTTGGTTTCAAATATTAGTGTATATAAAATAAATAATTTGAACAGAATATTTACCTATATTATTGGGGAATTAAGTTTTACTCGTAGTAAAAGACATTATAAATAGCTGAAATATATATAATTTATTACATAAAAAATTTGGCATCAGCACATGCTGTTTTACCAAGTAATTTAAACGAATCCATTACTTATGTTTTCTTTTTTAAATAAAATTTAAGTTTCTAAATAATCACAATGATTGGAAAATACACATGACTCACTAATTCTCTATTCTTCATTTTATTCTACATAATTATGCAGTAGCATCAAGGCCTGGTTTCTCTTTTTGACTAATATTAGCTAGCAATTTCTTTATTTCAGCAATTGCTTTCCCAGGATTCAAGCCCTGTTTAAAAAAACACAATTTTAATATTGAATTTATGATTGTCATATAATTCAGACTTACCTTTGGACAAGTACGAGTACAATTCATAATAGTATGGCAACGATATACTGAATAAGGATCTTTTAACTTTTCGAGACGTTCAGCTGTTTTGTTATCACGTGAATCAATGATCCATCTATATGCCTGCATAAGCACAGCAGGTCCTAAATACTTATCACCATTCCACCAATATGATGGGCAAGAAGTACTGCAGCAAGCACATAAGATGCACTCATAGAGACCATCCTACATTATAAAAAGTTATATATGATATGAACCTAAATAGAAAATATATCTTATTAATAATTATTGTGCCTACCAATTTTTTACGGTCTTCAACGCTTTGCAAATACTGCTTTTTCCCAGTATCTTTACCCTCACCACGTTGCAACCATGGCTGTATACTTTTATATTGAGTATAAAAGTTGTTCATATCTGGGATTAAATCTTTCACTATATACATATGTGGTAAAGGATAGATCTTACTAACTGTATTTAAATTAGTATCAATTTTGCTACAATAATTTTAAACTTCATTAATATCAAATTATGATACTGTTATTGCAAAATGTCCAATAAACATGCTGATTAAATACCTGATACATGCTAATGTGTTTGTACCACCAATATTCATAGCACAAGAACCACAAATGCCTTCACGACAGGAACGACGGAAAGTTAAAGTTGGATCAATTTCATTTTTAATTTTAATCAATGCATCCAAAATCATAGGACCACAACTGAAATAATATTTCACAAATTATATAAATACAAAGCAAATAATGAAAATAGTTATTGAACTTACGTGTTTAGGTCTACTTTATACTCTTGCATATAGGGCTTTTCATCTGGCTTATCAGGATTCCAACGGTACACAGAGAAGGTTTTTAGTCTGGCTTCAGCATTTTGATTTGCAGAGATATGGAAACCTCTGACCTAAATTTAAAATTATATTAATTACAGTTGTAATTGTAATCTCAATGTTAAGTCATTATATGTAAATTATTTAGGGAAGAAATTTTGATATATACTTAATGATTATTAATAATATATAAAAAATCTGCTATTGGATTGTTCAACCATAGAGAAATCTATGTAATTATTATATAATTATAATTGAAATGTTTATAGTACTTCCATCATTATTACGTATACAAAATTAATAAATAAAACAATATACAAAGTAATAAGTATTAACATTGTCTAATTAATGAACATTAAAGTAAGATTTATTGTTTCAACATAAACATCAAAACATACAATGGAAAAGACAGTAGAACTGACATTAGTAAAAGAACAAATTGAGGTTACATTCTATTGCCGACATTTTGCACAGTACTTTATAAGAATGAAAAGAGCATTACAGTATAACATTTCTTTATTGTTGAAGTATGTTGTTTTTACAGTACTCACTTGTCGAAACACATTTCTGCACGCCTGAGGAGCAATACCAGCCATTTTTCAAAAATAAATCGGAGTAAGACGTTTGCGGTACCTGTGTTATGTAAGTTCTACACACGTGAGTGTGTATGTACCAACTTTACCAGCTCTGTTTAGATAAAAATATATAAGAATATGAAAAAGTTATCGTATTGTAATACCCGTAATCGCGTAAAAATTAATAAAAAATTTACATATAAATATAAGCTGCTTCTTTTTTAATAAAGATTAAACTATGAAGTAGTGAAGTCGAATATTACGAATATTCAATTCATATATCATTGAAATACGTATTGATTATACTCTACGAATATATTTTATACATTGTTATATCGTACTATTTGACATTTAACTACAAAAATATCATATTATTTTTAAATGTACTTTCATCATGCAAGAGCTTGCATAAAGTATTCACGTGCTTCTATTTTTTAAGTGACTCTTCAAGTTCGTTCACATATTTCTTGAAATGTATGTTACAAAATACATCGTGAAAAATGAAATATATTTTGATTAATTGGGAAACAAGAAAGTAAACTAGTAAAAATGAATAATGTTCAAATAGTTTACGAATTTATTCATATATGAAGATATGATTTATAGATAGTACAAATTTTAATAATATTGCACAGTAGTGGAATTATTACATTACTACACCATGTATAGGTAATGTTTTAATTAATATACATTTGCATCAATTGATACTACAAATTATACATACATAACTTGTAGGTTATGTTTTCCATCTTTGGTAATTACATATTAATTATTAAAATATTTCTTTCTCTTATACTGTATGAAGGATATGTAAATAATATTATATTCATTAAATATACTAGATTCAGTAGTAAAGAAATTAATAATATTAATAATTGATTAACTCATTGCGTATAACCTAAACCTATACTGTTCTACTTGTACCAGTAAAACTTTCTGCCATAACATTTCGTTATTATTTTGTAATTTTATTGTTAATAGTTTTGAAACTAGTAATATAAAAATGAAACAAATTTTAAAGTGAATAAAATTACGTTTTATTTTCAACATCAAAACGTATATTTTTCATTTCATGCTATATTCATATAATATCCATCAATTTATTTTAATTGCAGTCGTTCAAATCCTTATAACTAATTTTTAAATCAAACAAATAATACTACTTCCAGGCATATTACGTTATTAGAAAATATTATACTTCAAAATAAATATAATTTTCAAACACAATGTGTACAAAGAATGTTTATGGCCGAATCATTGAAAACAAAAGAATACGAAGGTCGCAAACTCATAGGGTAAGTTTTATGAAATTTAAAAATTGATCATTTTCAATAAAAACAAATACAAAAGGTTATAGAAAATTTTTTACGTCTAGGTTTTCAATGGAACAAATATATAATGTTGTAGCTGACGTACAAAATTATAAACATTTTGTCCCATTTTGTAAAAAATCCGATGTTATATATAAAAAGGACGACGTACTCAAAGCTAATTTAGTAATAGGATTCCCGCCTATAAACGAAAGTTATACATCAAAAGTAACGATGGTAAAACCTCATTTGGTAAAAGCTGAATGTACCGATGGTAGATTATTTAACCATTTAAACACACTGTGGTTGTTTAGTTCAGGGTTAAAAAACAACACACAAACCTGTGTTATCGATTTTTCTTTGTCGTTTGAATTCAAATCGATCATTCATTCACACTTATCGAATTTATTCTTTAACGAAATTGTAAGGCAAATGGAAAATGCTTTTTTAGCAGAAGCTGAACGCAGATATGGGCGACCTTGTATAAAAACAGTACGATTAGAAAGATAACAAATGGCTTTATCGATTAATTATGAACAATGTATATTTTGTGTATAAATAAAAAAGTGTCTAAATTATATTAAAAATTTTTGTAATATACCAAAAAACATACTAGTCGTACAAGTCTTTATTCGCATGCGCGTTTGCGGCTTTCGGGATATCGAATATATATATCCAGTGACCTTTTATTATGGATGCTTTCGGTGTTCTATACTCTATACATTCGTTTTTTCCGTGTTTATACAACTTTTTACCCACCATGTATATGGCTAACGAAGTTTAAAGCAAGCAGTGCAAATTGAAGTGCGCAGCTGCGCGATTAGTATAATTTCGTAAAATAAGGTATGCGTGTGTAAGAAACCAATCTAAACCTGTTATTATCAATGATAGTATTTTCATTCTTGAGTGTCGGATATATTTTACTACATACTACTGATACTGACAGTGACACAATACATATTGAGTCATTTCCAAATCAATCGAAACGGGCACGTACCTCAAGTACTTGCGAAATCTATATTTTTTATCTTTTAATCGTTTTATAACAACTGGAATTATTGATTTTAGGAACTAATGCTGTACACATGTCCAAAACGTCAGTAACAAGAGTCAATTATATATTTTAGAAAAATGTGTGTGACAGTCGCGGCTTTAGCTAGTCAAACAGTATTACTTCCACGCGAAATTATGTATTTTAGTAAAAATGCATCTCGCTTTTATCACCGTAATCGTAAACTATGTCGTGTAAATAATTTTCTATCAGAAAAATACTTTTTACCCTCTTTTATCACTGATAAGTATACTGTGCAAAGGACACGTTACAGTAGCGAAAGTAAACTAGCTTTTCCTGGTGCTTTAACTAAAGAAAAAGCGAAAAATGTGGCCTCTAAACTTACCGCCGAAGAACGAGAGTTTTTTCTAAAAGCCCTGGAAGAATGTAAATCAGAAGATGACAGAGCTCAATATCAAAGTAATTATTACAAAACTAAAGTTGTTCTTCATAACTAAAGTTACATGTCCATTAGATGTGAAATTCATTGAAAGATATAATAAAAAAGCTTTATATTTTTAAGGTCAGTTAGCAGCTTTTCGATGGTGTAATAAATTTGGAAGGCCTAGCAAAATAACATCTTTAGGTGATGTGGACCCTACAGGAAGTTATTGTGTTGTACCAGACGATTGGCTCATGCGCAAGTATGGTAGGAATTTCAATATATTAATTAATTCTTTGCAGAGTTTAACCAATAACAATTTGTAATAGTAAGATAAAAAGTCATAACTTGCTTGTTTTATTAAAGTGTATAAATCTTAATATTACAATAACAATTTTAAAGGTAAAAATATTTATTATTATCATATTGTGATTCGGTGTAATTTTCATTATTTAACAGTTTAAAATATTTCCTTCCATCGCATTCTACATGGACATCATTTTGTAAGTCTATATTAATATATATATTAAACCATACACTTCATTCGACTGTGTGTTTTAATTCTTTTACTTGCTTCTTCTACTCTGACTGAACTTTCTGGATATTTTAATAAGACAGCTACAGAGCCACACTTAGGTAATATATTATGTTACATGTACATTTTTATTATTGGTTTGGACACTTGACAGTATCATACATTAAGGACAATTAAAACTTTTTCAGTTATACTTTTGTTATGCTCTTTCTACATTGTAATCACATAAATTATTTGTTCCTTTAAATAAGAACATAATATGTAATGATAAATATTTATTAATTTTATAGAAATATTTTACACATACTTTATACACACTTCATTACTTTTATATTTCATGCTTTTTTTAATAGAACTGTGTTATTTTAATTACCTGTTATACAGTTCCACTGAGTAACTTGAATATAACTTTCCCCAATTAATTCTACAATGAACACATGAACATTGCAAGATAACTCTATACAAATAAGTTAAAGATTTAGGTAAATAATTTTAAAGATCTTTATTAAAATGTTGTTCAAGTTTAGTTTGATTCTATGAAATACATTTCTTTGTATGTCTTCTGCATGGTCTCTGGTTTTATATAGAATTCTTTATAGAAAGTCTACTCTATCAATTATTGAAATGTTTAATGTATATTACACCATCTAACATAACTTTAATGTAAATATGTTTTAGATAGAAAAAATGTACTTTTGTTTAAATAAAGTTTTATTTTCCAACGTCTTGTGTATTTAATTATTCAAATAGTTAACTGCCCTACAGATTTTCTGTGATATTTTGTTATATAATTTTTAATCCATTTCACTTAGCATTCTGAATATAAAAAATCTTATAACTATATTGCACATGTAAAACAATATGCATGAATGTTAACTTTTTTGTTTTGTAAGTAATATTAAAACTATATTTTATATGTAATAATATTTCACTGAATCCTTACTTCTTTAATACTTTGTTGGAAAAAGTATATTTACCTTGTTTCTCTTTCCCGTTACAGTTGAAACTGTTCCAGAACCATCTGTGAAAGATCTAATATTAGGTATGAAATTTAACATTACTTATGTTTAATAAAGTGTACCTACATAAACTTCTTGAAATACTAGTAATTACTAAAAAAATACATATTGAGTTAAAAATTACATTACTGTTTCTGAATGAGAGCTATGGTATAGTAATGTTAGGTAATATTGTTGCAGTTGCAATTGCAAATGCAATTCCATTCATCGGCTTTGGTTTTCTTGACAACTTCATCATGATTGTGGCTGTACGTATTCTAAGTGTATACAATGTATTTTCCAAATTGTAACATACTTATTTCAGGGAGATCAAATTGAAATAATGCTAAATAAAAGATTTCCAATATCAACTATAGCAGCTGCAGCATTAGGAAATACAATATCTGATATAATAGGAATTGGATCTGTACATTATGTAGAACGTTTAGCACAAAGAATTGGATTTGAAGCACCAAAACTTACTCCTGTACAGTTAAATCTCAAAAAAACAAAAGCAGCTGCAAATATGGTATGATATATATATTTGCTTCTATGTTTTATTTAAATCTACATTAATAACTTTAACTAAGAAAATATAATTTATAATAATTCAGGGACGAGTTGTTGGAGTTACAATTGGTTGTCTTATTGGAATGACACCCATTCCTATTTTTTCCTATTTTCATCACACTGGTTGAAATTGTAAATATTAAATAATTAAATGATTGTAATATTGCAATAGAGGTATGAATATCTTCCATTCACAGTATGTCAATGTGTAGTGATAGAACCAAGAAATATTCACTCACATTATTCAACTATTTGCAATATTAATTTATGACAATCATAAAACTATGTAACATAATTTAATCTCTATAATGAATGTATTTAATGTAATAATATGTATAAATTAACTGTACCATTGATATTAACAGTATTAGTAATAGATGTATCCGTCTGTTTTAATATTATCACATTTCCCCGTGATTTAGATCTAAGGATGTTGAGGGTTTTAATAATTCCAGAAATTAATTTTCGTTCCATGTTTTTTATTAGAAAAATTGTTTTGTTAGTATAGTGGTTGTTTACGAATTTACAAGTTAGTACAAAAAATATATATTTTTCTTTTCTATAAATCTGTCTAATAAAGACTTTATGTTTTGTAAAATTTTTCATTTTTTCAGTATATAACTTTCAGTGTTGATGATCAACATTTATTTTTGTAACATAGTTTGCATAGTATCTCCAATCGTGCAAAACAATCTTTAAATCTATACCCAGAATTTGTTTCCAATTTATATTCATTAAAAATTCGTCTGAATTTCGTATTAATGTAGCAATATCAAGTAAAAATTTAGTACTTGGCGTTAACGTTTTCGTTACGTTTAATTTTACTGTTTGTTTTGTACAATCATTTTTTTGGTTCCAATCTTGAATATTTTGTAACCAAATCATAGTTGGATTTAGCCACCATTTCCAATCTACATTTACAACTTCATTGGATTCAATATTTTCACAATTTTGTTGAGTTTGATTACAACTCAATGTATTAAACATTAAATCTGAAGTAAAAATATTCTCTGGTAAAGTTTCAACAGCTATTTCTGTTACATCAACAACTGGATTCAAATCTGTATTTATAATGTCCGTAGAATTTATTTGTTTTGGGCTAAGTATCGTTCCTGGAAAGTAACTTGCAACCAAAGCAGAGCCTAGAAGGGTGACTACTCCTGCAGTGTATGTTGCTAAACAAATAGATGATATATTTATCATAGCATGTGCTACTGTTATTAATTGCATTGAATTCATTAGACAGCTTAGTTCTGTATATGAAAACCATCCTCTCTTTTGTGCTTCTTTATAAGCTATATCTTTTTCTAATTTCTGCAATCTTTCCCAGAAGTCTTGATTATGAACAAAAACAGTCCAATCCTAAATAAAGTATATTATTAGTTCATTAAACAACCTTACATGTTAATGTATTTAGTTGACTTACAATAGCTTTAAGAAAATCCTTTTCTAATTGATTTATGTATGATATAGTTAAACCACCAGATTGTGCCCATTCCGTATTAAATACTTCATCGTCTTCTCCTTCATCATTCAAAAATTTACTAGCAACCATCTATAAAACAAAAAACATATCTTTTCGAGTAAGAAAATTTTGTAAAGTAATATAATTTTATATAATAAACAGTATAGATGCAGTACCAAAGAAACAAGGAAGAGATCAGATGGTGCTACCCTTTGAAGATATTCTGGATTACAGTCTTTTAGTCTTTCTAGGTATAGTAATGCCAAAACAAGTGAGCATGGTGAAACACATGCATTTCTGGAAATTTTACTTGCTTCTTCCACATCTAATCTTTCGAGCGTATGACCACTCTTTACTTCAGTAAAGAATTCTGCTGCCAATTCTAAGAATAAAGTTTTATTATATAGTTTCCAATGTTACAAAACAACTAATCAATTGTACATTGCTAATTTTTTATCCATTTTTTCTCAATTGTTTTTAAAATGTATAAATGCAAAATGTGACAAAAGTATACTCACCAGTAACAGGCAAACTGAGGCAATCAGTTCCTGGTAATTTTGAATAATAAAGTGATTTAGATATACGGTTTAAAAATTCGTCGTGATTACCCACACTCTGTAAACACATTAATAAGAACAAGATTTTCTTTTGTTTTTTAAAATATGTAATTTTTTACCTTAAGTTTTGATGGGGTTTTTCTTTTTTTCGAAATGTTCGTCATGTTAAAATATTAACAAAAATAAACAGATTCTGTTACGTAATATTATTACAGACGTTGAAAAATAAAAATGATGGTCGATTTTCTCAATTTAAAATGATCAGATCTCAAAATAATGATATATAAGATCTAATTTTGAGAAAAATGTGATAATTTATATTCATCGCACATGATGAATAAGACTATTGATTCGATTATGGATATCGAAAGAACCGTAGTTCGTAGCGCATCTTGACTACCTTCAAAAGACTCTGTATCCCCAATGTGATGTCAATATATATGATGAACAAAAATATATGATGTAAATCAACGGTAGCCAAATTATGTGTTCATCAAAAACCTTCTAGAAGGAATAGATATTTTCGTTTATTTCTGATAACTGGCTAAATACAAATTTAATAAACTTATAAATTTTCGAAGTTTCAAAGTTACAATAATTATTTGAAACATTACAATGCCAGTCCTAAATAAAAGATCACCGTATAAATATGCTTGGCATCGCAACATCGCTAGAGCATGTGCGCATAACACACCAATCAAAGGAGATCTACGCGGCAAAAATGAAATCTTGTTGTTTGGCATGATGATTGAGAGTTTGTATATGTATATCACATATGCAGTAAATGCAGTAGGGCGTAAAGTAGTAGTTCACCGACAGTATAATTTAATTCTGTTTGATAGCAGAGAATAAACTGATGGTATGGCATATCCAGTAAGTATATTTCTGCATTTCAAGTAAGCGAATTTGCTATTGATAAATAAAATATTCGTTTGCATTTTGTTGTTTTAGGGCTCAATGTATGGTGCAACTGATCCACAATCTCAAATATCTCCAGAAGTGCAACAGTGGTTTGCTGCTGTTGATAGAGACGGTAGTGGAAGAATAACTGCTACAGAATTAAAAGCTGCCTTAGCAAATGGACAAGGAGGGACATTTTCAGATACTGCCTGCAAATTAATGATTGGTATGTTTCTGAAATCCTTTTAAGATACATACTTCAATGTACTTCTTTAATGTTTACAATTGTTCATTTCTTTCTTATAGGCATGTTTGACAAAGAAAAGAGTGGTACAATAGACTTAGTTGAATTCCAAGCCCTTTATAATTACATCAATGCATGGTTAGGTGTTTTTCGTGGTTTCGATCATGATAATTCAGGAACTATACAGGAGAATGAACTTAATGCAGCTTTAACACAAATGGGATATAGACTAAGTCCAGAATTTATTTCATTTCTTATAAAAAAAAGTGATCCTAATAGTCATTCTTGTATCACTATTGATCAGTTCATTGTGTTATGTGTTCAGATTCAAAGATTCACAGGTACAAATTGATAGAAGTATAAAAATTACAAAGTGTAAAGTACATGTGCAATGTAAGTAATAATATTATATTAACTTTTTGTTACAGAAGCCTTTCGAGTAAGGGACTCTGACCAAACAGGAACCATTACTATCTCTTTTGAAGACTTTTTAGGTGTTGCACTTAGCTGTAGTACATAACAATTCTTATTTTCTTAACAATTACTGCTTTTTAATTATTTAATTTAATTTAATCAGGTATAGTACAACTGCTAATAGCATAATATTACACTTAAAGTTCCATTTTATTGCAATTCATAATCAATAGTACCTTATTATGTTTAATGAATATGTTATTACAGAAGTAGCGTCTTTTATTAAATAGAAAATAATTTTAATTATATACGACTTTGCAACATCTTGTATTTGCAAGAAAGCTTTTAAATTAATGTTTATGTATAGCTAAAGTTACTTAGCATAAAATACAACGTGACTGATGGTTCCATTAATTTAATTCTGTTTAATATGTAAGAGATATTTTATTAAATGCAAAATAAAGTATTTTTTAACACATCCAAACATCTTCTATTTTATAAGTCATACATTTATATAAGAGGCATTACTGTGCAAGTCATCTATTGTGTACATGATAAAACATACACAATCTAACCTTGTAATCCTAAAATATTTTCTGCAATTTGCATTGTATGAAAATATTTATTATGTTTATAAAATAATAATTTTTTCATATTTATGCAATCATATATAAAAAAGTAGCAATGATGTTTTAATAAATAAATATATTATCTCCGATTAATTGAGTTCAAATATGGCTCCATGCATATGTTGAAATCTGTCAATATGTTGTAAAATAACAATTATCTTTCAGTAATATTTTGTTATAATGATATATTTTGTAATAACACAATAAATCAGTATTATTAACATAATATATTTAATAATTTAAAATTAACTTGAGTAACGATCGGTATATTAATTAAATTTGATATCTTCTAACTCGTGACATTCTGTATGGTGTACCGTTATCAGAGTATTCATCTATTTTTTACAGAACATAGCATTGAAATCTCGTTTCTTCATTATTAGTATCTTAATAAACACAGAAGAATTAAGTCACAAAAATGGCATTATCTAAACCAACGAATTTTCTTCTTCAACTCATGGGTGCTTATTTTGAGCGTCTTTATACTAGTCCGTTAAAAACTAAAGCAATTACCAGGTATGTCATGTTTCCAAATTAACATAAGAAATAAATATTATTTAATCATTAAATTAAACTTATAAGACTGCGTTTTTTATTCCAGTTGCATAATCGCTAGTCTCGGAAATTTTATGTCGCAGAAAATTTCTGGAGCAAAATACCTCAATCAAGATAGTTTACTTGCATTTGCTTTATTTGGGTAAATTTAAATAAATCACAATTACAGATTTTTGTGAATGAAAAACATTACAACTTAAAAATATTATAATTCTACTAAAATATTACATTATTTTATAGATTAATCTTTGGAGGACCTCTTCCACATTACTTTTATACTTATGTGCAACCTTTTCTAAAAAATCCTCTTTCACTTTTGTTGGTAGAGAGATGTTTATATACACCATGCTATCAAGCATTAGCATTATACATGATAGCATTGTTTGAGGTACAATCATTTACATACTACTTAGATTCACAGCTTATTGTACTAGACTTCATCACATTAAAATTCATTTTATTACAGGGTAACACGCATAATGATGCTTACAAACAATTGAAAAAGTTATACTTGCCTGTTCTAACTGCAAATTTGAAGTATTTAACAGTGTTGCAGTACCTGAATTTAAAATATGTTCCACCACTGGTAAGTAATTAAGTGTTCAAGCATATACTTTCTATGATCTTATAAATTATACATCATACATAAATAATATATATCTATTAATTTGTTTACAGTTACGTGTTCTAGTGGTAAATCTTATTGGTTTCTTTTGGGCCATATATCTTGCACAACAGCGATCCAAGCAATCAAAGACTACAAAATAATGTATTAATGTTTTACAAACTTGGGTTGTGGTGTTGTTAGGTATAAAATTAAGAACTAAAAATGGGGACCATATGTTAGGGATAATAAATATTTTGTATGTACATTATGTAAATATTTTCATTGGTAAATTGTACTTTTATGAATAAAAATAAAACAGAAATATTTATGAATAAGCTGTGTATGTGTTTTGAAGGAAAGGAAGCAGTGTTTTAAGCTTTTTAATTTAATCACACAACAACAATACAGAGTATATTACAGATATAATCAGAATTTCTTTCATATCAACGATGGTAACATTCGATGGCTGTAAATTATGAATAATAAATATTAATGTCAAAAGCCATGGTGGGCAAAGTTTAACAAGTTTCACTTTTGCATACTTGTGAACTTCATTTCATATTCCATTACAGGATTATAGTATCATAATAGAACCTATTAATAAAATATCAAAATAAAATTTTGTAATCTTACTGATTTTTATAAAACATGTATATTAAGATAAATGATATTTGTATCCCCGTTTTGTATAATAGATATGCATCAATGAAAAACCGGTATTGCAACACCATAACAATTGACAACTTCTTAATAAAACTGAGTCAGTCATTATGCAAGAGCTAATTCTATGTAGTTTGTCTATCTAATTATAAACAACGTAGACTTTCCAAATATGACTTTAAACCCTATACATACATTTTCAAGACTTAACTTTGAATAATCGAGACTAGTCTAATTATGTCTTTTGGTACGCTGCCTGGCCTTATAGCCAAGAAAAAAACATTTTGACTAGTGTTCAGATAAATTGAGTATTGCAAGTAAAAAAAGTTCAAAAGTTTATCACTTTTATACTTTTTCTTTGCTTTGAGAGTTGATAAATGACTAGCAAGTTGTGACAATAAATAAATAAATTACAAAATAAATAATTGATTATCTAAATAAATATACAATTCTTTAAATATTGAGTATGTCAAATGAAAAGCAAATGAGCAAAAGTGCTGGGTTTCATTATGCATAGTAATATCTATGTACAAAAGTAACAGGTGTAGAACATTGCACTAAAATGTTAATTATTAAAATAATAAATAAAAAGTTCTAATATTTTAATTATTAATGGAATGTCTAGAATTTGACTAGCTGGTGTTTGTATAACAAACAATCGCATGATTAAATAATCATGCAAATGTGGCACTACTAGAGTAGTTTAAAATGAACTTTTAAATAATGGAATAGCTATTGAATAATAATATGAGATCTTAAGAAGCTGCAACCAACATAGTTCATGATGCTTTATAATCATCATTTCCTTCTTATTGCTTAAATACTTAGACGTACGTAAGTCTACGAAAAAATGTCTTTATATGGAGACTTAAAATTCTCAAAGTTGTGACACAGCATAATCCACGATAATAATTGTTTTTAAAACGATCATATCGCAACATATTATCATATTTCTATTATTTAGAGTCTCGTTTAATTTCACAAAATTATAAAAAATGATCTCCTGATAAATAAATTTACCTTAACAATTAATACAATCATTGCACTGTAGTTACATTGAAATCACTGATTCTGAACACTTGATTGAAATTAAAAATATTAGCTTCACCTGACAAGAAGTACTACTAATACTGAGGCTGATGGCATTATGGTGAATCACCACTGATGAGTATTATTAAGTCATGAGATCAAATGTATAAATGCCTATTAAGAATTTACAAATACTTAAATATCATGCATCAAACTTAGAATGGCGTCTTCTTTGTCAAATCATACTTTTTGATATGAGAAAATAGGTAGAACTTTTGTTAATAAACATGATTTGTATGATGCAACAGCATTAGAAAAAGCGTGAAAGATATCCGTGACCCGCACCATTCCAAATCTGATCCATTAAAAGGAACGTCGAGTGTCTTTAGGGATCCACTTGATCGCTTCAACGCGTATACGATGGACTCCGACTTGGGGAACAACTTGATCGATGACTTGGACTTGACCAATTACTATGTCTGCTGCTTTCTGAACTACTCGGAGACGAAGGTGGTGTCGGAGTCGGTCGATGATATGGAATTGGTCGCTTCCTGGCGCTAAAATTAACAACTATCAATATTGTGTAAAAACGTATAACATTTGTTCAAATTCAGGTAAATGCACATTAGTCAAAAAATAGTTTTATAAAATAAATTAACGTGTTCAAATTAATATAAAAATGTATGAATCAACGTATACTGTAATTAACAACATAAGGAAGGAAATAGCAAACTAAACCATGCAATGCAATAAAAAAAAATGGAATACCATGCAAAATAAAAATGTGTCACTTACCTTGCTGTAATATTGATCATGGAAGGTAGTGGATCAAAAATGATTCACAAAACACAATGAAAGAAATATTGAACTAAAGAAAGAGGCTTGCTTCATAGCGGTAAATACATTTTATTTTGTGACTGACATAAAATAAAAGAGAACTTCTACTGTAAATGTTTAATTTACAATAATTTATAAGGAAAATACACGCATGCTACATCTACATGATGTCGGTAGATTGTTTATAAGCAATTAGATAAAAATGAAGAAAAAAAGGAACGAAAGAAAAATCATACAAACATAAATATACTTGTTTGACGAAATAAAGTTCGTATTATCAATTCGATAGAGTAAATATATATGTTCACTCTATAAAAACAAAATGTAGTAACGGCGATCGAACTTATCGTTTACAAAGTAGAAATTTTCATAGCGCCTAAAATAATCCCTTAGAAAATTACTTGCAGTTATATCGTTAAAGTTATAATATTTTATACTATTTACGGAACTATAATAAAACGACACGATCTGAACGATCACGCTTATTCAATAATTATTAAACTATTTGTTTGTTTTCCGACATTTACTTGTACCAAAGTGAAATCCGGTATGTATGCGTTATATAACGTTTCTCTTTACTACTACATTATAATCGTAGGAAAATAAAAGAAACATCTGTGCCAAGCCGTAACTTTATCTTCTATGCCTGTCCCTCGATCTGTCTCTGTAGGACATAATACAAAATGGCATTAGTTCAATCATATGACTTAAACGTTACGTACTTAACGATATTCATCGCTTTGCAATTGCTTGTTCTAACCGAAATTGTTCACGACAAAATGAACAATTTTCTAAAATGAAAAGAACAACAGTATCAATAGCGAAAAATAAAATAAAAAATGCAAATGAATATATATATATAAAAAAAAAGGTTTGGAAAAGGTAAACATCTCTACGATCAATGCAGTGGGCTTACAAAATTTGGCGTGGTGCGCTGTAAAACCTGTTGCTACGATACCGAAGGTAGTGTCCTTGATACCTACCTTGTAATACGACGTCTATCTAAGAAACTAGGTGAACCGTGACGTCGAGGTATCGACGGAGAACGTGACCTGCTAGAGGCCGAACTGCTGGATGTTGAACGAGAAGACCTGCTAGAGACACTGCTCGATGATCGCGAAGAACTAGAGAAACTTCTACGACTATGTCTTGAACTGTAAACCGAAACAAGAACATTGCAACAATAATGCAAACATCAACATTTTATTAATACTTATCAAACTAATTTACCTTAAAGAAGAACGTGAACTGCTTCTAGAGCGACTTCTCTTTTCTTTGTCCCGTGATATCCTGGAGAGTGACCGTGACCGGCTCCTCGACTTCTTCGATAAAGATCGACTTCTAGATTTCTTTGACAATGACCGACTTCGTGATTTTTTCGATAACGACCTACTCCTGGACTTCTTCGATAACGAACGACTCCTGGACCGTTTCGACAACGACCTGGTTCTACTCCTGGACCTTGATTTCTCTGGGGAACGAGAAGGGGACTTTTTCGAACGCGAGGGCGACCTTGAGGCAGAGTGTTTGGATTCCGAAGAAGATCTTGACCTGGTTAACCTCTTCGACCTAGTCGGTGACTTCGGTGACTTCTTGGATCTGGAGGGTGATACAGAAGACTTGTGCCTGGGAGATACAGACTTCTTGCTCCTCGTTGGGGAACGTGATTTTTTCTCCCTGGAAAGGGACCTCGAACGTTGCCTGGGCGATCTGGAAGACCTTTTCTCTGCGGACGTAGATCTTGCGTGCGCTCTAGAAGGTGACCTAGAGTAGGATTTGCCTCTTGGAGAATGCTTTTTAGAAACAGGCGAGTTCTTCTTTGACGTAGATGGAGATGCAGACCGCTGCTTCGACTTGTTCACATTGTTTGGTACCGGAGGTGGTGATTCACTGGGTGAACGTATTTTTATCGTTGCATCCTTGTCAGCAATTGCTGGGGGTGGTGAGTGTGGTGGTGATTTGCCCTGTGATGAACATTTCCATGACCCGTATAACCATAACGCTAAAATAAGCGGGGATTTCTTCTTAGGAGTACTAGGAGACGATTCCTGGTGATTCGCTTCGGCTGCTACGCTGGGGGACCTTGAGGTTACTTTATTGGATACTTGTGATAACGGAGGAGGTGATTCACTGGGAGATCGTATTTTTATGGCTGCCTCTTCTCGTGTCAACGGTAACGCGGGCGAAGGTGATCTACTTGACACTGGGGACTGAATAGCGGGTAGATGAGATGATACGGGTGATTTTGACTTAGACTTTTCTTCGACGGGACCAATAGGGTTTTGTACCATTTTCGGTGGGTCATTTGGTAAAGCTATATCAAGTACACTATCCTCCTTCTTCTCTTCCTTAACCTTAATAGGATTTATTGCCTTCTTTCCAAGGGATTCTCGAGCTTTCGCGGCTAATCCACTTTGTAAACGTTTCAGAGTGTGCAACTCTTTCATCTTTTCTTCGTCCTCCGGTTTCGGCTCGTCGTCTGCTATATCGGTTTCATCCTCGCTGGAAGATCGTAGCCTAACCCTTGGAGTAATCGTTCTCATTTTTCGTGCCCTGGAACTCGACCGGGACTTTCGTTTGCTGTCGCGACTCTTCTTCTCGTCTCGCTTCTTCTTCTCCTCCGATATGTGTTTGTACCGTTCTGGATTTTTCCTCACGGGAGAGTAGCTCAAGGTGGATCGTCTAGATCTACTCCTTGTCCTACTGCGACTTCTACGACGATCTCTCGACCTCTCTCGTCTATCTCTTTGCCTTCTCGGTGACCTCGATCTCCTTCGCGAATCAGACCTTCGACGCCTAGGAGGAGGCGATAATCTGCGCCGTGATCCGTAACGATCGTACCTCGACCGACTCCTGCTTCTAGATATCGAGTATCTATTGTATCTTCTAGGAGATCTTGAGATTCTCCTTCTTCTAGGCGAAGGACTGATTCGTCGTGACCTCGAATACCTTCTAGGAGATCTTCCTCTATCGATTCTACTTCTTGACGGTGATCTGTGACGCCGTGGTGGAGGACTCTTGTGTACAACAACCGGTGATTTATCCTTTTTCTCTGGAACAACCTTTTTGATGGGAGAATCTTTCTTTTTAGGGGGCGGAGTTTCATTTCGACCCTTCTCTTGCTTCTTTGGCGAGCGATTCGATCGAGATTCTTTCGTCGTACTCGCTGCCTCGTCGTTCTTAGTCTTTTCCACGGCTTTGTCATGTTTCATAGACTTCCTTGGCCTTTCTGACGAGCTATAAATTTAAATAATTCACATCACATATTGATTAAAGTTCTGTCCGTTTATTGAGGACATATAAATTCAATGATGACCTCAAACAATTAATATTTCAATTAGAACATACCTGTCTGTCGAACTGTCAGATGACTGATGCTTCCTCTTGACAGCTACTTTCTTCTTCTAGAAGAAGAAGAGTGCAGATTATTAAATTAAACAAAATTATCTAACGAACACCAATCATGCATATGTATTTGTCAGTAGGATTAAAAAAAAGAGATCGCAAGTTTTAAAAAGACTTTCTGGAGTCTGCTCATTTGCTCTAATACAAATATATTTGACAGTTTAAAATGTATGTAATGTTTGGACCAGAAGTTTCAGTGTGCTGACAGAGAAAGAAATATATATATCAAGAAAAGAAAAATTAAAAGTAGGTGAACATTGTATGCATTAATATTCTTTGCATTGCACCTGTATCAAAGAACAAGCAGTCTCCTATTATTATAATCTCGCAAATGTGATGGTGCTCGACACAAAACGAGTGAAAGGCAACAACAATCGCAAAATTCGTACGAATAGAAATCACAAATTATTATTACATTGATTAGCGGCATATCTGGTACTCACTCAGGGAATATATCCTGTCAAATGGCGCTGATAATTACAAACAATACTGAGATTTACACTTTTGAAATAATGACTGTTAACTTGAAATCAGATGAAAATCTTTACAGAAACAAGCCATGAATCATGCTTATTCAAAGTTAGGCAGCAACACAAATCTTTTATAATCCAATGTTTATAATCGACAAACTAAGTAGGGGTGGGGAAAAATGAACATAAAAGTAAATGTCGCATGCTCCTGCTTCACGTGCTAAGGTATATATATGAATATATAGATTTATAAATATGTATATGTATGTATAGAAAGTCAGAGAGAGGAAGATAGAACTTTTGTATCCGTTTCCTTCGTATTCATTTGTCCTACCTCATGTTTTTCTTTTGCCTCTGCTTTAGATTTCTTCTTCTTCTTTTTCTTTTTCTTCTTTGATTCAGTTTCAGAAGAACTGTAAAATTACATCTATTAGCAATATGTGTGAGATATTTATAAGTGTGTTATATATACTTTTAACCTATACCTGCTATCATCCGAAGCTTCACTAGAATCACTATCAGAGGAACTAGCCTCAGTCTTCTTGTGTTTCTTCTCCTTTTTCTTCTTCTTAGATTTTTCTTTTTTCTTACTAGCCTTTGGCGATTCCGACCTAGGGAATTCATTTGTCATTAATAAAAGCTTCACTAAAATGCTATCATAATTTGCTTATTTTTGATCTTTTTTCATTTCTTTTTTTAATAATATTTAGTTATTAATTCTTGCAGTGGGCGTCTTCCTGTCGACAAGTGCATACCTTGTGCTGACAATAAAGAAAGCTGTAGTACAATGTATCCGTGTGTGAAACAAATACTTTATTCTAATGATACAAGCTACCTGCTTTCAACGAACTCGACCAAAGTAATGAACAAATTTGAAAGTAACAATTGAGAAACGCGAATCCCGACGGAATTTTGCACTGAACTATTTCAGCATCTGGATAAGGTATCGAATTTAAAAAAAGAAAATGGAAACTAATTTATAGAAATATAATATATATATAGAGAGAGAGGAAATGCAGCATGTAAACACTTTAATACTTGTCAATATATATATGTAAAAAAAAAATAAATAAATAAAACTCATTTTATTTCACCGCAATCCCAAGTGAATTAAGTAATAAAAAATATAAATACAACGATACATATACAGGTGAAAGTCACAATATTGGGCTATAGCTAACAAACCGACTACAGAATCACTCATTTGAAAGATTTGGTTTAACATTGTTGCATCGGATCTCTGTTCAACTAGCTACGACAAGGTACATACACAAAACCAAATCTTTCAAAAACTTTACAAAAGACAAGTATACAAAATATGAGGAGTATTGATATAATATGGGATTAGCATTACCTTGATAACCATCGATAGGGACGGACTTGTCAGAAAAAAATAGAGAGATGACATTAACAACAAGCTTTATCGATAACAACAACAAAGATAGAAATGCATGATTTACGCGTCAGATTTTACGTTATTTGTTTAGAAAAAAAGAACAACCCGCGTTTACTTTGTATAACAGGTAAATGTTTGCCCATTACACATATTCTTTACATCATATTCATTAAACCCGGACAAATATTACGAGTGTTTTCTTGATGCTACATGAATTGGAATATAGCAAACATTTACCTCTGAATTGCGCCTATAACACCTAAACATAATGCAACGACTCGATTTTTCTTTTCTCAATACGAAGATCAATATCGTTTTTTCAAGAGTGTTTTTTTTTGGAAAGTAGACGCGACGACCACACTTACCTACTGAGCCTACTAGGTAGGCACTCAGTCCTCCTCAGTTCTGTTTGAAACAGAGAAAGGTGTATGGGACATGAAATAGTAGGTGAGTCATGAGTCAGTATCTGACAAGAGGTGTGTAGTAAGCAAATGAACGAGTGTGGAGTTGCGGTAAATGAATAATTAACCGGGGGAGGAGAGGAATTACTACGGGGGGATGTTCGTTCGGTCTTGAAGCCTGGATTCAGGTTCTTGCAAAGAATTTCCTTCTTCAATCACTTCTTCAAGTATATATATCGCAACATTGCACTATGATACAACAAAATATATTAAATATCATCGTATTTATGCTATGTTAGCTCCAGTACAGTGATAGGCAGATCGTGTGCTCAGTGGAGAACTTATGAACAGCGACGTGGACGTTTAAAAAAGCTTAGCAAGAGTCTAGCAAAAGCCTAGATTGATGAGTTAGCCTAGGTAAAGATGTAACGCGTGATGATCTAATGCGTGAATGCGATCTAAAGCATAGCCATACAACGCATAAGAATGCGTGAAAATATAACACGTGCCGATACAACGTTCCAGAAATGTTTGGCTAATACTTGGCCCTAAAAGCCTAGCTCTTTGCAAGGCGTGAAAATGCATCAATTTCCAAATTCTCGACGTACAATACAATACTATTAACAAATGAACTCTATGATACAATATGAAATTAATCGTCCAAGCTATCAATATATAACTGATCTGATAACGCAAGGCAGTATACTCTACTCAGGATTCTAGAGACATCAAGGACGTCTCTCGATTTCTGACAACTAGGCAAACCAGTACCTGCTCACTATTATTATAACTGCCCGTGAATGTCCATCACACACACGTCCTCTCATGAGCACATTTGCCCGTCACTGTCATACAATTTATACTAACGCCATAGAATACAATCTCGTTAATATACCATAGTACAATGTGACAATATGCGTATACAATTACAACCGCTCGCTGGTTAACAATGATTGGAACACCGAATCCAGCCTCCACTGACCCGTGCACCATTACGTGGTCCTTTACCTTTCCTTCTTGTGCTTCTTCCCCTTTTTCTTCTTGATCGTGCTACCGGATCGTTTTCTCTTCTTTTTCTCCGGGGAGGAGGTCGTGTTTGGCACGGGGCTAGGTGTTCGCACCAGTTCGTACACTTTGCTAGCGGCCGCTCTTGCCTCCGCCTCGCGCGCGTGTCTCTCCGGATCTAGGCTACTTCCTTCCACGAAGAACTCCGATATACCGAAGGCTTCTCGTAGCTTGGCATTTTTCTCTTGTTGCGCCTCGGCAATCTGGTGTGTCTCTCGAACGCTGAAAGTAGATATACTCGTTGAAGTCCAAACTCAAACAACAGGGAAACGAGAAGTCACTCGCGCCACGGTGTTACACCATACGCGATCGCAACGACCCCGGTTCGCGCGTGAACGGACTCGAAGCTGAAAGTGGATACCAAGGAAGTAGAACCGAGGGAAATAAGTCACACACAGGGACCCCACGCATTCACGCGTAGATCTAGAAACACGTGATCAGGTCACGAGTAAAAATAAACACTCTGGCACTGTGTTTCGATATCTTAGGATATCACCTGGTGACTGGAGATAACAGGAGGGAGATTCGAGGATTCGTACCGCGTCGAGATTTTCACCGTCATCGTCGCGCGCGAACTTAACGGGTTTCGCGACGATCCATAGAGCTGGCGAAGGGGTTGCTGGTGCTACTGGCGTTGCTGGACGTCGTAACTCTTGGAACAGTCGATGAAAATGTCCGGACAATGCGGCAAGGTAGTGACATAACACCGGAGAGAGACTGTATACGAGGAGAAATCGAGGCGACCCCTCTTCTTCCCCGCGAGTGAAAAGCAGCGAGCGAGGCCGGGGTCGGTCGAGCCACCCCTACGCCAACGCTCGAGCGCGGATCAATACAATCCAGCTGTTCTCTTTTCTGCTATCCCTTTCGCGCCACTCGCCCGCTACACGCTCGAATTCAGCAGCCAACCGCTCGCCTACAGTCACCCCTCGACCGGGGTTGACCGGGAAAATCATTTTTTCTTTACCCCCGTTTTTGATTACCCTTCGACACACGCTTTGAACCTTGGGGTAAATTTAACGGAAGTCCCTTCAGGTGCTAATTTTATCTTGAAAATTTTGCGATTATACACATCCTCTATTATGTAGAAATACTTTAGGAATTTAAGTGAGAATAATTTCAAAATAAAATTAATAAACTTATAAATTTTTAGTTACTGATTTTAGAAATCTTCATGACCCCAAATTTCATGAACTTCAAAATTCCTAAGTCTTCAAACTTTAATACTTTCACATTTTTAATTCACAAGTTAACAATTTTTAATTCTGCAATTTAAAAAATTCTAAACACTTAATTCCTAAATCTATGAATTTTTAAATTACAAATTCTCAAACTCCAAGTTCTTAATTCCTCAAATTTCAAAAATTCCAGAATCCAATTCCCAAATTCCTGAATCCCAAGTCCTCGAATTCCAATTCGACCAATTGCTCAAATTTCAGAAATTCCCAAAATGTCAAACATTTCATTCTTAAACTCGGAAGCAAACATTTCAAAGAGTATGCACTGCGATTCCAGAAATCCAAAGATCCCTAATTTGAATGTTCACAGTATGTCAAACGGTAACAGTTGTTTACACGGAAATGTTTCCCTTTCGTAAAGGATTGGGGAGTCAACAGTGACTCATCCCCGAGCTGAATGCGGAGAGAAAAGCTGTTTGCCTTTTTAATCCCCTTTCACCCTCCGCTTCTTTATCCACTATTAATGTTGGACTTGGCTTTTAGATTTTTCAGCCAACTTGAACGTGCATTTACATTAAACGTTCAAAGACGTATCTTTTAGTAATGGTCAATTGCAAGAGATATTTTCTTGGTTTGTATCAATGTGGAATCTCGAATGTCACTGTGGAACAGGCTATATCTGCGGTTAGAGAAATCTAATTTCTCGTATTACTGTTTTTAACAAAAATAACTTTCTATTCGTCTCGAAACTTTCGATGTTACACTCAGATATTTCAATATGTGGATAAAGTGGTATATTGTACGAAACGAGGAACTACGTGTTAAAGCCTTTGACTGTTGATTAAAAATTTAACTTGGTAATTTAAGAGATCGTCTGAGGAAATAATTATTCTATATCATTTAATAATAATTTTTGTGAGAAGCTACTGTTTTCCCTCTCGAAATTAAAAGGGAGAATTTACGGCGTCATAGTGGCGTATTAATCTTCAGATGAGATGGCTAGTGGAATGACGCAGAAAACTTCTCACGTGTTACCTAACTCCACCTCTGATGCCTTCATGATGTATATTTAAATTTAGAAACTTAATTTGTGAATTCGAAACCCAAGAATTAGAATTTGAAAATTTACTCTGACAATTTGATATCAACCTTGTTAACACTAAAATATTATCCAGACTTGAAAATATATATTACAACATATACAAGAAATCAGAAAATATATATATAAACCCCAATAAAATATATATAATAATATATAAATTGTCCATCATCCGATCGCCTCGCGTTTCAACCCCATCAACAAAAGCTTACATAATCAAAGCACTCTTCCGCGAACCTCCCCACAATACCGGTTCGACAGTCAAAGAGTTAAAAATATAAAAAGTGAGCAGCAGTAAATTCACCTGACGACGGAGCGTACGTTGCTTCGCCGTCCGGCGAGAAGATGCAGTTGTATGCGTTGACAACAGCAACAATGCTGTCGCATTTGCAGCTGTGCCCGTTTCTTTCCGTTCGCCGCTTGTAATTTTCGTTTCCTCGATCGTTTGGCGACCTTCTGTCTGTCCAGGAAAAAATTGCCACGCCACAGGGTCTCGAAGAAGGCGCGTCCATCGGCTGGACCGCGTCCACGTGCCGGTTTCAGGGGAGCCACCGTTACGGACATAGTCATTCCTCGAGTATAAACAGGCAACTGAACGCTTCTCGTTCGTTTGATCCTCTTAAACTAATAATCGTGTCTGGATCCTCTTAAACTTGGTTTCCCTGCGAACTTTCTTCTCTACGTCTAAGCACGATGTTTGATCCCTTCATTACTTGGATGTTTCTTTAACAAGCTTCTTTAACGGAATACTTCGATCTTAACTACAGGGACGAGACAATGTCCGGTTAATAAAGATCCGCGGTGTGTAGGTAGTTTCCGGTATCGTTGTCGTCGAATCGTTTCATTTCGTTCAACATCCAATTTGCCAGACCACCAGGCAGCCCCTCCGGCCCGAATAATTAACGGCCGAGTAATTAGATGAGCATTAAGGGCGATCGGCCGCTAATTTACGCTAAGGAGCTCTGCCGGTTGGGCCACGCTGTGCAAGTACTTCCGATGCAGCTTAATCCCCTTTTCGAGGGAGACTTTGATAGTTTAGGAGGGCGGAAGAGGGATGGGGGTGGAGGCGCAGGTAATGGCTTCCTCCCACGATTACAGCCCCGCTGCTTCTCTATTCAAAGCTTCTCTGCAAGAACAATCATCCGGTGACAATGACGGGAAACGTCAGTTTTCGTCTCTCGCGCTGGATTCTTTATTTCCTCCCTCTCCGTTGAATAGAGTTTTTTTTCGCAGTGTCGTTTGATCGATTGCTTCTCCCCAGAGTAATCAACGCTGAAACGAGCTTCTCCCTAAATCATCCCTTCTTACTTCATTTCCACTTGGGATTGCTCCATCAACCAGCAGACTATTCTTCTCCGTTGTACGATTCTTTGTGCTTTTCACGCGTTTGTACAGTAGTGTATAGATGTATGTGGCTCGTGTAAGAATATATGGCTGTATTCTAGCTTAGACTAAGGAAGACTTCGGATCAGGCACACTATCGTCGTACACTGTGCGTGTACAGCTTTTTCTTAATTATCGTCGATTTAATTACTCGTTGACTTGGAGACACATGGATTATTCGGGACAAAATTCATGGATTTGATCCCTTTCAGACACGTGAGGTTCTTGTCCCCAGCATAAAAATTCTTTGATCAAAAAATTAGCCTTATTCGAGCACGTATTATATCTTTTTTTCTGATCTTACGTACCTTAGGATAGTTACACTTAAACGCGACGACTTAACACTTACGACTACTAATATCGATGGACTATACTCTAATGGAAGACTTTTGTGATTTTCGTAGCTAACGTATCACGAGATCGTTACATGTTCCCTTTTTCTAATTTCCTTTGTCCTTTCGCCGACGATTCGTGTACACCCGTCGAGAGTCGACGACGCGCAGCGTCGCAACGCCGGTCCATCCTCGCACTGAGGCGGAAAAGTCGAGTGAGATGCTGGAACGAACTCTCCCTCCCCTCGTGCCGACAGATATCGCTGTTTCTCTTCTCTTTCCGTGTTCTCTGCATCTCTCCCTTTTCGTGGGTGGCGCCGGCGCTATGGGGTACGTCGATATCGCCGGTGTAATACCCCTGAAAGCCGGCTCGAGGGAACGCGAGCGTCTCCACCCTCCAATAATATTGGGTTTAGCGGGAACCTGAGCCCTCGATGAGAGGGTGCAAGTGCTCGAAGATTGCATTTACACGGCCTTCCAGTAGAGTAACTATTGAGTCCTTGCCCCGAGGGTTCTCGCGATCACGATCTTCAGATTTTCAAGCGGTCTTAGACGCGCAACGTTTACACGAGAGATCCTGAGGTTTTCAAACTTTCGATTTAAGTCGTGTATGAAGAGACAGGGGCTCGAGAAGAGTTGTAACTGTTTTAGCAACGTTTCTGGCTAAAGATGAAAGCTCTTATATGTACATACTTGTGAGATTTTTAATAAAGAAACGCAAACAGGTTATGGAAAGTGGCTGTTTTTGTATCGTATATTGCGTCAAACCAGTGTTTTTTACAATATAATTTGTTTCAAACATGATAACTTTGTTTATTCAATATCACAAAGTATACAAACGCAGAAATATAGTAGGATGAATAATGAAAAAATTCTACTTACTTTACACGGCCAAATTCATCCCTAGATATTGCTGGTTTTGTATCAGTTCCCATTAACATGGATCTGTATGATTCTACTTTTTTTGTTACCTCTTCGGTAGTGAACCTGTAAGACAAAATCCAAGTATTTATATAATGCAACAAACAGGTTACTATTAATTGTGTTATTTATATGCTTATGGACAGTACACTGGCAAAGAAATATATGAGAAAGAAATGCATTGAAGCCAAAGGTGAGCTAAATCCAATAGAAGTTTAAAATCTAATTTAGTATCGGGTTCAAGGAGTGAATAAAGCTTACACATTTATTACATATGTAACATTGAAACCTCTATCTAAGGAACATTTTTTATTTGTTTCTCTTTGAAGTTCATTGTTATATCATTATGTTAACATTGATTTTTTGTCATATCAAGGTATTGAAAATACTTACCCTTGTTCCTCTAAAATATCTGCTAATTCTGCACATTTTACTTCAACTTTTCTTTTCCTAACATGATCAAGAATTTCTTTATTAGGCTGTTTATTGAGCTGGTCTAATTTTCCTTCGTCAGTTTTATACGTGACTTTATCTTTTGTTTTACGTATGATTGCCCAATTTCTTTGGACATGTCCATTAGTTCCAGAACCACGCGGTGTTTGTAATCCAATACCATTGTACATTTTGTATTATGCCTGCAATGTAAAATAAAAAACTTTCGTTATTATTATTGTCTTAAGTTAACACAATTATTGTATAAATATTATATTCATTTTGCAAGGGTAGTTCTGAATTATATTAAATAAGTACTAGTTGCATTACTTTTATTTTACACGTATAATAAAGTTATGACTTCAATTAATTAGCGATATAAGTAATCTGCAAAATTACAAATGTTTATTCAGCTAATACAAAAATAATATTTAACAATGTTTCAATAATAATTTGTTCAGTAAATTAACTAAGTTAATTCACATATGTTATATTACAATGTCAAGTCTATACAAACTTAAGTCTAAAAAGGAAATAAGAAATTAAAATAAAACTATGTTATTCATATTTTCTTTATAGTTACACAATGACAAGTATTAAAACAGCATTTCTATACATAATTAACGATTAATAGGTATCTTAACAATGAGTGACAGTAAGTGAACAATAAACGTTATAGTGGTTATATTTAAAAACCTAAATAAAGATTTCTTTCACTGTGATTACAAAGTAAACCATAATAATTTACTCAAGCATTTGGCACTAAATCTTAATTGAATTATGATAAATTGATTGACAATATGACATGATAGAACTAATAACTGGAAGGGAACGAGAAGGTAGGTTAGAATATAATACACCCAAATCAATTATCGATCCGGCGAATGCTGCGCAAATTTCACGAGTATATGTTTTACGTTATTGTAGAATATTACCTTAGCATTAGTAATACCACTGACGATCTTGTTGTGCCATCCACACAAATGTCGATTTCACGAATTATTACCGAATGAAATCGATGACTGAAAAAAAACAACGAGCACCACAATTTCTATGGCGTTACCGTTTCACGCGGCAGCCTCGCAACTTACTGTACGGTGGCGCCATTGTTTCCATGAACGTATTATTCGTTCAACAAGAGATCATACTCATTATTCGACGAGTTTAGGTTTGTTTTGCGCATATCAACTGCGATTGGCTAGAGTATGCATCGTAACTAACAGTAACAGACATGCGCTTTTATGCAGCTGTGTATACTCAGTGATCGAAGTTTCCAAAACAGTAAACTTCGCAAGTTTGAAAGTTTCAAATTGCCAAATACCAAGATTCCCAAGTTCACAAATTCTACAACTCCTGAATTCCTAAATTTTCAGATTTAGTTATGAACGATGTATGTCTCTTACTACAATTCATGCATCCAGTCCACTGCGTATATGACCGGCTAACTAAGAAACACATTTCGTATCGGCACCGCATTAACTGGTGGGGAGCCTACTGAAGTTAGCTCAAGTTAGCCACGCTGCGCGAATTGAATATGATCTCTACTGAATAAGTAATCAAACTAAATAAAATACATTACATGCTCTGCAATTAATTCACAAAAAGTGTTTCCTCAATTTAATCAAAAGCATCAATTACGTTTAATCCAATAATTTAAACAGTAAACTGAGCTTATTTATTTGTCACGTTATTAGGTTAATGCTTCATAATAAGTATTGCATCAATTTATGTAATATACAGTGCGCAGAAGCCATGCACTTTTGAATCCAAGCGCGAAATTAAGAAAACACACTGCAGAAGATACACGTGACATACCATGATGAAATTATGCATAAAATTGTATTGTTTATAGACATTTTATTTGCAGAATAATTCTTCAAATACATTAAAGTCGTTTCTGTATATATATTTGCATAAATATTTGGTAATGAATGATTTTAATAAATGTCATGTGCTTATAACCTATATCAAAATTATATTTTAACACATAACAGAAATTTTTTATTCCTAAAAAGAAATGGAAGTTAGCGTAGGGGATGTAGTGATGCCTGGCGATACTGTGAAAGATATTACAACTGTTAACAAAAAGGAAACAATTATTTTAGGACCCGGTCTTCGTCGCGAAGCTGATACAGTATTTGCATATAAAGCAGGTATACTGAAAAAAGCAGAACCAGCTGTATATTATGTAGATACTTATCAAAAACGGTAATTGAATGTCATTTAGAAATTGCTTGATAGTAATATTTCAAATAATCAAACATGTACAATATAATTTGCAGTTATATACCAAACCGTGGAGAAAATGTAGTAGGTATAGTGACGCAGAAAGGTGGTGATATATTTAAAGTAGATATAGGAGCCAGTGATCAAGCATCTCTGTCATACCTTGCATTTGAAGGAGCTACTAAAAAAAATCGTCCTGACATTCAAGTTGGAGACCTTGTGTATGCAAAACTTTTAGTTGCTAGTAAAGATATGGAATCAGAGCTTGTCTGTGTAGATTCTCATGGCAAAGAAAAGAACCTAGGTGTTTTAAGTAATGACGGCATGCTCTTTACATGTTCTTTAAGCCTTATTCGGAAGATACTGAATCAAAAATCTCCATTGTTTAAAACACTTGCGAATAGTCAAGCATTTGAAGTAGCAGCTGGTATGAATGGGAGGGTTTGGGTGAAAGCAAGGACCATTCATGAAACAATAGCAGTGGCAAATGCTATTTTAGCTGCAGAATATGCTACACCTAACTATATAAAAAAACTGTGCTCAGACATTGAGAAAACACTCCTTTTAACACAATCAACTGATACTGATTAACATTACAATAAAAGACAGTCATATCTTATGAATGATTATTTATTGTATCAATATGTTTAATGAATTTTATAAATAAATCTGTATGATTTTTTACGTGAAATATGATGATTATAGTGACAACCATTGTGACAACCATTGTGATAAGAATGTAGAGTTAGAACTACACGTAGTACATACATTTTTAAGTATGCCGATCATGTATACTGCTATATAATACAATTAAAATGTGAATAATACTACAGTTAATGAATGATGTAAAAAAAATATACTTAAACTGTTATATTAATGTTCTGATTGCAATTTTGTAATGAACATTTATTTAATATAAAAAAGTATTTTTACGAGGTTGATGTTACAGAGTATGTTAATTTTAACAAATTTTTAGAGCACTATTTAAATTCTAAGAAAAAATGAACAGGGTACGCTAATTACTACAGTGTATTTTTAATGATTGTAATCAGTATTTAAGTGTTAGAATAGAGATGAATAAATCGATCTGTTATACTTTGTCTGATATGTAACTAATATTTGTTTTTTTTTTTTAACTGTAGTATGAAAGCTAAATTCTAACTAATGATAGTATCAGATATTCAAGCACAACCTTGACTTTCTTTATTTTTTTTCCACAAAAATACTTAAACTTTTAAATCAAGCACATTACATTTTTATAGTTCTTTCTTAATACAGGATTTGTACGTGATGGAATGTGCACTGTTCATAGTTTATAAAATAAACTATGAACATGTTAGTATTAGGAAAACATTTTTCTAAATATTACAACCATGTGTAAGAGCAATGGAATGAGTCCATACACTAGTTTAAAATTAAGGTAACATTGAGTTTAAGATAGCGCTCAACACTATATGGACATGGAGTATTATCAGATTTTAAATAATAATAATAATATGATAAATATATATATATATATATATAAATATATATGACATAAATAAAGTAAATTAAACAAGCGTGCACATATAACAATTTATACAAAATACAGAAATGAAACAATAATGCTTACAGTATATACAAATGTTGCTTCCTATGTATGTTTTCGTTTTTTCATTTTTATAAAACAAATAATTTACGTAAAGAAATCACCAAAAATACTTTGGCTCCTATATAACACAACACAGTATAATTTAACACAAACTAATATAAAATTTAATACTTATTTTCTATAACATTATTTCTGGAATTACCATTATAAATCTCCGTTACCATTACTTAATGTAAGGTTGTTAAACTAACATTATTAATCTAATAGGTAATGACATGACAGATGTGTAGTTTTTACAAAAAGTAAAGAAATATTAAGTATTTACAATTGCTTTCGTTTGTAAATACAGATGTTGTACATAAAGTCTCAGATGAGAAATTGAAAGAAGGCTTTTTTATAAAAAGCACAACTAACTTGAAGCTTTTTGTAAAAACCACATTAAATTTCCGTTTATTCTGGTATGTCATCAGCAAGCAATATGTATGTTAGGGACGATTCATGGTGCCATCAGCAACCATTACACTATTCTATGGTATTGTGCTTTACTTAATATATGTTTCACATGTGCTATGTGAAGTAAATATATCAATGAAATACATCTGACTACAGAGGTATAATGATAAATCCTATGCACACATTGTGCTTAATAGCATCTGTTATCTGAAAATGCATGATCATAAAAACAAAACTACCTAGAAATTTAACAGATTATTAATTTTTGCCAAATTTATATAATCTGAAACAAAAACATAAAATATTTGCCATAATTATTAAGGTTTGTACTATTGTAATCTACCTCATAAAAATATATCTATTTAATGCTGTCATAGGATCTGATTAATTTTTTGGTATATAAAGGTAAAAAATGTCTATATAGAATTAAATTTAGCAACATATTTTTGATTTTACTATCAATGTTATAATTAATTTAAAGTATCTAATTAAAAAAACATAATACTCGTGATAAAAAAGTGACTATATATCCTCAAAGAAAGAATTATAATTATTATCTTATAGTTTTACTCTTGGTTTTAATGATATTACTTTACTGATTGTATTCCTAATATAATGAAAGTGATTTCATGAACATCCTATATTGCATAGGTAGATATGCTGATCTTCTATAATATGCAATGGCAGAATTCTGAACCCAGATGACTAAGCTTTAATGTTAGTTCTTATAGCAGCCAGTAGTTATAAGAATAATTTTTCATTTTATATTCCAAGTACCATTTATACTTTTTTTTATCAGGTTTCACGATATTAATGCCACTAAATGTAAAACCTATGCCTTCACCAGATAGCTTTGATAGAGACAGTTAAACATTTAAGTTACAGTACATCTATTGTTATGTTAGTTAGCAGAAACAAGTGATCATATTTTAATCTGAATGTGCATGAAACGTGAAGGGTCGTGTTCCGAATTGGTGAATATATTATTGCTGTATTTTTTAAATTAAACACCCTTTCTTCTGCGTAGAAAATGAATACCATTATTTTATGTATACGTATTATTCATATTTAAAAATATTGTATTGGTTAAAATTTGTCAAAATGATGGTTATTTTATACAGTGTCTCGATGAAAGAATATATAACACGACTCTTCTGCAAGAAAGAAGGAACATGATATTCTACAAGAAATACTCTTAATGGGCAAATCTACTAGATCACTCTTGAAGCTCGATATCATAGCACAAAATTATCTATATGAATATGTAGATAAATATTCATCACTGCATTTCAGCATTATTATTATTTATATAAAAAATTGTCTTTGCTTATAGCTAAAATATTACGATGCCTCGGCTATATAAATATATATATATATTTATATCGTTATCATTATTGTTATTATCGTATTATTTTTTTTTCATTAGCGCGTATATATACCATTCACAACACAGAGTGCATAGTACGAAGCCGAACTGAGTCTGTTCATCCCTGTAATATTATGCTAAAGGGAGGAACAGATCATAAAGCTTCAATGTAACAACGCACAACCAATATTTATACAACCTGCGTGCACCAAATTGCTTTTTGTCAGTTTCTTATATTGACAAAAGCAAGATATTAACTTATACAATTGTTTTAAGTAGAGTCATTAAGGTATTATGTTTCTCACAATATGAACTTTACTAATAACAGATGAAAGACTAATTACGAGAATCAATTTCCACAACCAGTTCTATATTCGCCACGTGGGGAGCCTTAATCGAACTTAATTTAAACGAAAAGAACAACAACGATCACAAAACATATCTCTCAATTTTTCCTGAGAACTTTAGGTAAAGAATTAAGAAAAGCCTCAATGCTAAGCACTCGCTACTACGTATGTTTATAATAAGGTGTTTTGCATAATGACGAATTCTGATATGATACTACTTGTAAATTGTGGAAAATAACTATGTATTTGTACAGGAAGAACGTTTATCAAAATCATCAACCTTCCTTGATTGACTAAGTTGAATTTTTTATGCAATTTGAATAAGACGACAATATTTGTATCATAGAAAATGAATATCTGGAAAAAGATCTGTTTCAACAATCGATTATCAAACTTGATTCTATCAAAGGTGATATCCAAAATATTTTAACTTATTCTACTTTATCCTATAATTACTGCTAACCTGAATGGAATGAATTGAACTGAAACGCGCAATGCCCAGGAATAATTCTTATTCGCTGAATATCACGAAGATTATCGATGAATTTCTTTACTTTTCTAAAAAGTTCTGATACTGAAACTTATCATCCGAAAAATTGTGCTATTTTGCGCTTTTTAAAATCTTGTTTTTTGATAAAATTTGATTTTATAGTTTTTTTACAACTCTGTAGCGGTAAATATTGCATTTGTTATTAAGGTAGTGCAAAAGCATGTTGAAGCATTACATATTATCTTGAATGATTGCATGCAAAGTTAAAAGTATGAAGAATATAATATTACTATAAATAATGCTAACATAGTAGAATTACTTTTCAATTAGAGTACCATAATTTTTACACTGTACACTCTCTGATTCGCAGGATTTTTTCCAGAAAGAGTATATGGTGCATTGTTTAGTAATCTTAAATTCTTTGGAAGAAAAAATTCTCAACATATTCTTTAAAAACAAAAACAATGAATCCTTATAATAATAAATAAAAAAAAAAAAATAGATCTTTAAAAGACACAAAAAAAGGAACTTTCTTACCAACGACTTCTGCACACCTTAAAACGGCAGTAAGCAAGCCTTTATCATACCTCACGTCTGACAAAATTTGTTTATTCCGATTATGTGTAGTTTGTAATAATCTTACTTTCTGCATGATATTGTCCCTTAAAATTTCGCTTGTGTCCGGTAATAACGATTAAAAATAATTGTAAAAACATGTCATGTTCATGCAGAATGTAAGACCAATATATGCCACTTATATTAACGCCATACGAACTTTAATTTTTCAGTAATTTCGTTTTTTGTTCTTAGAATTACAGTCTTACTAAGAATATTTGTTTGGCTTACAGGAGTTCTTGACTTTAAGCTCGATTAATGAGCAATAACATCGGATTTTAATGTTGGAACTTCCTTGTAAACATCTTCAAAAATGTTTTCTACTCCGTTTCACAAAACCTAGCAGAGTCTTACATATGCTTTGAACACTTTACATTGTATTGTAAGTGAAAAGTTGACTTCCTTAGAATACTCAGAATGTATGATGCATTTCTCAATTTTCTGACTATAAATAAAACAAATTCTCAGTTTTCGCGATGATTATCATCCTCTCACCGCTTACCCGATTCTACATTCTGCGCGATATTGGGTGGATTCGAGGCCTCTTGTAATTCCAGTTACTTACGTTTAAGGTGACACATAAATTGTGCTCAAGCCACTTGTTAATAAAAAATTAGCCACAGAAATCTAAGTATTAAATCGCTAAAGTCGCATAGGTTGCACAACGCTGTTATTGTTCAAACGTGTGGTAGTTTGGTTGTTGAAATTTTCATCTTGCGGAATATGTTCTGTTCTTTCGTCAAAAAATCCTGGATTCAGAATGATATTGGGTACAAGTTCAATCACCTCCTGCTCCTCCAGCTGCGCTGCAATTCGGGAACGGAGATTAATTTTCATTGGTCTGGGCCACGGGTTATATTAGCTTCTACCCTCTCCCTTTACAAATATTTTGCTAGGCCACGAATGCTCGTAAACATTTTATGTTAAACATATTAAGGATGAACCATCACAAATTAAATTCGAGGTTTATTTTGACACATAAAAAGTACGGCTAATGAAATGTATCAGAAAATTTGTTTATTCAGGTAAATACATTGTTTACCCAGCAAATATAAATGTGCTACCTTTGACTATATTTTATATAATCAAAGATATACTAAGAGCACATAATGTTATCTAGGCCATAATGCTCTATTACTATTATAATACTCTCTATTCATGACACTAATCATTCTGCATAACAAATTTGATATGAACCACCAGAACTTATTAATTCTAAACATAACATATTTGATAAAATTGGGAGAAAGTAAAGTAAAACGATTCTTGTAAATGGATACAGTGAGTTTGGTGGTTATAAAAGTTCATTCAAAATTTTAGGTTTCATTCCTATGGGGAGTATTAAAGGTGCTACTGACAGGCAAACTGTACAGAAAAAGTAAAAATATGTTACACATTATTTTAGTGCCTTATGTTGTAAGGTGTTTAAGTGCGAAAGTTATAAAAGTGTTATTATGTTAAAATGGTATTGTAAGAAGACTCATTAAATGCTAATAAAATTTTTAAAGTTAAATGCTAAAAAATTCATTAAATACTAGTAAATTTGCAGAGCGCTTGCAGTAAGGAAATATTAGTGAAAGATAATTGGCACTGTATTAGAATAGCACTAAATTGATTGAGAGGAGAATAGCTGATGTAAAGAAAGCTAGAGATCAGGGCCATAGATAAGTTAAGTGGTTAGTGATGCTATCGTTTCTGCTGCAGATCTTGTTCTCTAGATAATAACAGATTTATATTTCACTTTTAAGATTGAGTATTCTATAGTATGCTCTACTTAGTTTATTTGCATAGAAGAAAGTGAATTTCATCAGCAGAAATAAATAGCATGAAAGAGAAAGAGTAGAAGCAAAAGCCTTTAGATAAAGTTACCAGGAAATGCTTACAGGGTACTTTGCACTCACGATAGAGGAGGTAACAAGTACCTATACCAAGAATCATAAGTGTACCCATAACTATGCCTACTGCTGCCACCCAGACACGAGTATCAAAGTTTTCTACACCTGCTAAGAGATGTCTTGCAAGTTCTGAAAGAATTGTCGATCGCAATTAATAAGCTACACTGTATTTGAATATAAATATTGATTTCTTTGCATGCAGAATCCTGTTTTACAACATAACAAAGTTCATATGATATACCTAGTTCTTCAATACTGTGATGAGTGTGACCTTCAACTTCAACAATTTCTCCTCTTCCCAGCTGATTTGTTGCCCACACTCGAAAAGAATAAGTCGTGTTTGGCACCAAGTGATATACATCAATTTGCCTCTATAAAAATCATTAGCATAAATAACTTTTATCAATAGACTACCGATGTTTATGCGCTTACGGTAAACGAAAATCATATAATTTGTGTGCAGAATGCATAAACATTCGTAGTCTACTTATTAATAACACAACATTTATTCCATACAATAGAAATTATTTACTGAATTTGGTGGAATGTGCGTTGGAACAATAGGTTTCCAGTCTTCAGGTTCTTCACCTACACTCGGTTTAAGACGATATTCGGCAGTGAAATCTATGATAGGATAACCACCTGTGTCAGCTACTTCCCAAAGAATATTTGCCAATATCGTAGACGGTTTTACCCATACATTGTGTAAAGCTGGAGGAGGAGCTGAAAATAAAATATAATTGTTTTAAATGTATTAATATACAGTCATTTTTAAGATATAATCAAATTATTACTTACTTCTAACTTGTACATTGACTCTAGTTTTGACAGCATCATGATCATCATCTAAAGTGCACGAATAGTTTCCAGCATCATGTGCACTGACATTAAGAAGTTCCAAAGCTCCATTAGGCTCAACTTTTAGACGCTCAATTTGTCCATCTTCGCGTCCCTCCCTTATCCACATCACTCCTACAGACTCTCCTGACTGTGGTAGTGCATCCTCTTCTGCACATGCCAAAGTCAAGTTTTGCCCAATGTCTACAGCCACGGAGCGTACTGGCACTAAAGTTACTGCTTCGTGCCATGCTAAACATAAAAAATAATGGGATATATGAAATTGTTTTTTTACATATTATCTATCATTTTCAATTTATAGTTATAAAATTATTTTTTAAATTTGTTAAAATCTTTTAGAATTCCATACATATATAAAAATGTTTCATTCATAGTTTAGTAAAAATGAGTCTGAACCTGAGATCTGATAAACACTTGGTAAAATCTTTTCTTTGAGTCAGACTCCAGCTATGATTAAATTATAAGTCAATGTTTAGGCTTATTTGATTATATAGTAAGATAATAAAATAAGAATAGTATGGCAAATAGTAATAATATAGTACTAATCCATGTATAGACATGAATTATTGTATACTCTGATCCTGAAATCTTATTTCACATGCAACATCCACACATGACAAATAAACACTATTTTTGTTATTATGCATAGGATCAAATATAACTTTAAGCAAAAACAAAAACATACTTTTAACAAGTTTATCTGATAAATACTCATGTATCTTATGTAAATTCACAAATCGAATAGAAAATTTCGAACTGTTGCATTTTCCTCCCGTTGATATGGACAAAGTTCGCGAAAACGAAACAAGAAATGGCATAAAAAGCGAAATGGAACGGCCGAGAAATCAAAATACTCGTTAAAATTTACATAACTCGACCCTGAATCGTAACGATCGTGTACTTAGCTGGATTTATACGGTTCACGTATACAAACGCAAGAAAGAGAGTGAACGTATAATATCACATTGATCCGCAGGTGCACTTACGGCTGAGTGAATTTCCATTCTTACCTGCCAGAAAAAGTATCAGTGTGATGATTCTACGACCAACCATTCTCCCATATTAGACGATCTTGCGTGGATGCATACGGAAACGTGTTAAGGATTTTTTTTCGGCCGCATCTCTCGATCGATTTTCGACTTTTGAATAACGTTCAGTACGCGGGAGCTGTCAAACTCATCACGCTTCGCGGAACACCGCCCGTCCGGCGCTCTTTGGATTTTATTGAGTTGCCGTTGGCGCGCTCTGCTGGCAACACTGCAAACTTGATCAAACAACAGGGCTGCAACTGCACCAAAAATGAAAGTAACAGCTACCGTCTCTGGAAAAGATCATGACCATACAAATTAAATGTATCGATGCTCGATGCACACAGGAAAGGTCAGGCATGATTTCTAATCGATGATTCGTTTCACAGGATGCTCGTTCGATTTAAAGCGGCGATTGTTTTCGAGGGATTCGAAGGGTCTAGAAATGACTAGTTACCTCGTTAAATTGGATCACTGCACGCGGGAACAAGTGCATCGATACTCGTATCAGAACTGGTTGAATCTGCTTTACTGATTGAGGAAGAGCTGCTCCATATTTCCCTCTATCTTTGTCAGGATTAACCAGACAAAAACGATAGACACCTCGCAATGGGATAATCGCGGTAGTTGCGTATGATTGCTCGTGTTCGTATGCGTGCGTACGTGACACACCATTGTACAAGTGAACCGTGGATACATAGAAGAGGAGTGGTTGAAATCTGTGGCTGAATTGGTATGTATGTGCATGCATGCCACACGCGACACAACGTAAGTGTGATCGATCAGTTCTTCAGAGAATTTAACTGTCGGATCTATTGCCAACTACGTATTTCCGTTTGTACGAAAATATAGATCGTCGGTAGCGTTGAATCAAACATTAGGCAAAATAAGCACGTGCTTAGAGTACGAAGAGAAGGGGAATATTAGAAATTTTCCATCGCCAGATTTACCATAGATAAGAAAAACATTTTCACAGCAAATTCCACAGTCCCTAAATTTTAAAAAGTTCAAAGTCCCAAACTTCCATTTCAAGTGTTTGCCATTTAAAGAGACAATGCTTTCATATCTCATTAATTCTAGTCAAAACAAAACGTTTCAAAGGAATTACCGTTATTTTATTTTGTCGATAAATTTGCATATAGGTATTTCGTTTGAAGCTCGACACAGTTTAATGAAACGTAAAATCTAAATTCTATTTACGGAGATAATAAACGGGCACAAATTGAAATTGATGACGGTTCACGTGACGAATTTATTCGGGCCTAGTGTTTACGCTCGTTATATCTTATCAACCATAAGGGGTTAAAATGAACCGCTTCGTCGGCGTTTTTCACCTTTGTCTATAGGTCGTAATTAATGACGAAGAATCGATAAAATTTAAACGCATTTTTAACAGATATTTACGCTGAAGTAGATATCTCTACTTTTTAACTGTTTTAATTCGAAGTACCTTTGCGATTCTCGTGTTGCGTGTTATTTTATTTGTGGCGTTTGTGGTACTCGAACTGTTCAATTACTTCATTGAAATCGATACAGTTGTTGACGTTACGTGAGTTTGAAATTTAATTTAAACATTCGAAAATAATTTAATCTAGTAATAGAAAAATTAAGATCGAAAATTTGATCTCGGAGGTAATGAATTACGCGTATACTGTGTCAAAGCGTAGATCACTCGAAACTATCATGGATTGTAATTAGCATCGTGGATAGCGGTTTACCGTGGCATTACACGGACGACGAAATTAATCACATCAGCCAATACATGGATTCCAATAGAACCGTGTAGTATCATTCGTCGAATTTAATTATCCGCAAAATAATAATATATACAAGTTATAGTAGTATCATACGTTTAGTAAATTTGGGTTTACTGATTGTGTTAACTCGAAAACTTCTTTCCTCCCACAAACGACGCTCATTAAATTAATCCGTGGCATATCCGCGCAAGAATAGTCCGCAAAATACGCCTCAATGTCAGCGTAATGCACTTCGATGATAATGAACTGGTAGGGGAGATAATGCAAAGCAGTACACGATAGCATGTAATGAGGGTAATGTAATCCTCTTATAGATTTTCTATCGAGAAGTCAATATGTTGCAGGGTACAATAACCTTTACTTACGGGCTTCCAGTTCCGGGGAACAATGTCTAAAAATAATTTCTCGATACCTTTTTCTGTCGTCCACGGTAAAGAACACATTTAATTACGAGCGATTGTGTGATTCAAGGGAAACTGTTCAGGTAGGAAGTTCGGAGAATTCTTTCTTCTTCGAGATCAAATTTCTTAGGGTGCTGTTAATGTTTGATATTTCATATTAGGGAAATGTTAATGATAAGTTGTGGAGCTAAAATGGGTCTATGGGGTGGAAGGTAAGGATGCACAAGATGGCGGATGTTGATGAGGTGGTCAGTTTTATAATTTTCAAATTTGGGATTTTTGGGTTTCTATATTTTTAGATTTCTGAATTTTTGGATTTGCAAATTTGCAAATTTCCAGATTCTCCAATTCCCACATTTCCCAATTCCACATTCCCTAATTCCATACTCCCCAATTACCACATTTCCCAATTCCCACATTTCCCAATTCCCACATTTCCCAATTCCCACATTCCCCAATTCCCACGTTCTCCAACTCCACATTCCCCAATTCCCACATTCCCCAATTCTCACATTTCCCAATTCCCACATTCCCCAATTCTCACATTTCCCAATTCCCACATTTCCCAATTCCCACATTCCCCAATTCCCACGTTCTCCAACTCCACATTCCCCAATTCTCACATTCCCCAATTCCCACATTCCCCAATTCCTATATTCCCCAATTCCCACATTCCCCAATTCCACATTTCCCAAATCCCTCATGTCCCAATTCCCAAATTCCCCAATTCCACATTTCCCAAATCCCTCATGTCCCAATTCCCACATTCCCCAATTCCTATATTCCCCAATTCCCACGTTCCCCAACTCCCACATTCTCCAATTCCCACAATCCTCAATTCTCACATTCCCTAATTCCCACATTCTCCAATTCCCAAACTCCCAAATCCCTAAATTCCCAAATTCCCAAATCCCTAAATTTCCAAATCCCCAAATCCCCAAATCCCCAAATTCCCAAATTCCCAAATTAGAAATCTTCATGCACTACTAACACTCGCCACAGATACCAAGTCAGTTTTCCTCACCGCTGCGGTTCTCAATAGTTCGCTATAGTATTTCCTGCCGCGTTACACATAAATCGAATTTGCCAAACGTCGAATCACTTTCCAGCCTCTGCCTTTCTATCACAGAATGGATCTTGATAGGCAAAGTTCACTCGTGGATGACATTTTGGTAGTTAGTTCGAACGTTTTCACGGTGTGCACGTGCAATCTGGAGGCGCGTCAACTTGCCTTGTTAATTAAGGGATTGACTGCTTTACTCTTGAAATTGCATCGTTATTTTAGGGTAAAATAATGGGGCAAAAGATCAAATAGTCGAGGCTCTCGATTTAACGTTCCTTTACACTTGACATCAACGTGATTATGCACTACAAGTGAATTTTAATTAAATTTACAAGCCTCTGAATTTCTAAATTGTTAAGCTTATTAAGGTACATGTTTTTAGTACGTTGGTTCTTTATTTTTAGATTTGCGAATTTTTGGTGTTGTCAAATTTTTAGGTTTCTGCATTTACAGATTTCCTACATTCCTTAATTTCCACATTCTTCAACTCTCACATTTCCAAATTCCCAAATTTCTCAATTTCTACATTCCTCAATTTCCACATTTTCTAATTCCCACATTTCCCAATTCCCACGTTCCCCAATTCCACATTCCTCAATTCCCACATTCCCCAATTCCACATTCCCCAATTGCACATTCCCTAATTCCACACTCCCCAATTCCCACATTCCCCAAGTCCCACATTCCCCAACTCCCACATTCCCCAACTCCCACATTCCCCAACTCCCACATTCCCCAACTCCCACATTCCCCAATTCCCGCATTCCCCAACTCCCACATTCCCCAAGTCCTACATTTTCCAAATTTCTACATCCCCAAATCCCTATGTTTCCAAATCCTTGCATCCCCAAATTTCTATATTCCCAAATCTCTATATCCCCGAATCTCTGCATCTCGAAGTCTTCACATCGCCAAATCCCTACATCCCCAAATTCCCAACTCCCTAAATTCCAAAATATTGCAATAACTACTACCAGAGCTAGTGATCCACTCCATACTAAAAACCTAGTTACATCACTGTCACACCTAGCATGCGTAATGTACTCAACCATGGTGTCAGCCGCGTTTCTGGATTAAGAAAAATCGATGATACCTAAATAATATCATGGTATACGCCTCTTTCCCCCTTTCATAAGTGACAGAACGTGTCGAGGTGTCAAACGTTTCCTCACTCCCGTGTTTCAAGGATCTTGCGAGTGAAATGGCGCAGAATGGAATTGTTGATAATTATTCGCCGACGATAGAGCCGGAACAATGAGGATCAGGTTCGCCTGGTGGCTCCTGGAAAACGGGGATACGTCGATGCGCCTTGCGCGGCAACCTTTGACATTTCGAGAGGACGGGTCGAACTTCCCACCCTCGTGGCCTAGGTGCCTGGTTAGGTATACCTCGTTTTCTTCGGGCTCCTCTCACCTCGTCTATCTATCACGATAATCTCTGAATCGTATCGATATTTGTTTGATACTGATGTGTATTGATGGAAGAAGTATTGGGAGACTGGTACCGATTATCAGAGTATTGATTGAGCAAATTGTACTCATCAAGGTATTGATTGAACAAATAGAGTCAGGCATCAAAGAATTCGTAAAGAAAATGCTACTGATTATTAAAGTATTAATTGAACAAGTAATATGTCTTCAAAGAATTCATAGAGAAAATGATACTGAGTATCAAGGTATTAATTGAACACGTAATATGTCGTCAAAGAATTCATATAGAAAATGTTACTGATCATCAAGGTATTTATTGATCAAGTAGTACATCATGAAAGAATTCATACAGAAAATGTTACTGATTATCAAAATATTAATTGATCAAGTAGTACATCATCAAAGAATTCATACAGAAAATGTTATTGATCATCAAAGTATTTATTGATCAAGTAGTACATCATCGAAGAATTCATACAGAAAATGTTACTGATCATCAAAGTATTAATTGATCAAGTAGTACATCATCGAAGAATTCATACAGAAAATGTTACTGATCATCAAAGTATTTATTGATCAAGAAGTACATCATCAAAGAATTCATACAGAAAATGTTACTGATCATCAAGGTATTAATTGAGCAAGTAGTACATCATCAAAGAATTCATACAGAAAATGTTACTAATTATCAAAGTATTTATTGATCAAGTAGTACATCATCAAAGTATTCATATAGAAAATGTTACTGATTATCAAAGTATTTATTGATCAAGTAGTACATCATCAAAGTATTCATATAGAAAATGTTACTGATCATCAAAGTATTTATTGATCAAGCAGTACATCATCAAAGAATTCATATAGAAAATGTTACTGATCACCAAAGTATTTATTGATCAAGTAGTACGTCATCAAAGAATTCATACAGAAAATGTTACTGATCAGCAAAGTATTGATTGATCAAAGTAGTACTTCATCAAAGTATTCATAGAAGAAATGGTACTGATCATCAACGTATTGATAGAACAAGTGGTACCAATGACCACATCGATAGAGCAAATGGTACTTATGTCCAACTTGTCGATAATCTAAGTAGTCCAAAGTATAATTTAGGGTCTAAATATTATCCAGTCGATATATTTGAAATATCCAATTCGTAGTTTTAATCAGTTCTGTCCACCTTATCTTTTAACTATACAAGAATATACAGAAGGCATTACATCCCAAGAATATGTAACAGGTTTGGCAATATATCTCAAAATAAAATTACTTCATCTCTAGACCATTTCTCAACCTAAATTCCTGAATAATTACCAATAAATACCAACAAAATATAATCAATAAATATTAGCAAACAAATGTGAAATTTACAAATGAAATCTCAAGTGTTTTAAATAAACAATAAACTCAGTTAATTCAGTCAAAGCAACTGAAATAATTCAGTACCAATAACGCTTTGTACAGAAGTTATGTACGAACCAAAGTAATTATAGATGTGGCGAGATATCGTATACATAGAAATAAAACTGGTGGAAAAGTAACAGCAGAAAAGTTTAGTCGAGAAACGAGGGTTTTTCATTGAACTGGCCGTTTGTAATTGGAAAGTTACGCGGAAATCCTTTACGGTGCAAACGCTGAGGGTGTAACGAAGGCAGAGGCGAAACTGGGTCGACGAAAGGCTTCTTCTTTAACGAACGCTCTAATTTACACGTAATCGCGCGATGAACGAGGGAAAGGAACCATTGGAATGCCTTCGATACCTTATTTCTGTTATATCACCTTGTGGCAAATAAACTTGAATATTATTCTCATTTGTGTAACTGCAATTTTTAACTGGAGGTGGGCCAAGACCCTCTATTTTACTGATTGTGTCGATAACTCACCCCTGCAATCATCATACACACCCTTAAATGCATTTTAAAATTTAAACTTTAATATTAAAAATTAAATTTTATCTGTTTCAAATTTTTTTACTTTTTTAAATTTAAAATTTAAACCTGCTTTATATCTTCAAAATTACATTTTTCTGTTTTAAATTTTAAACAATTTTTAAGTTTCAAATTTAACCTTGTTTTAAACCTAAACTTTTTATCTTAAAAGTCAAATATTTTTTGTTTTAAATTTCTTACAATTTTTAAATTTGAAATTAAAACTTGTTTCAACCCTTAACTTTTTATCTCAAAAATTAAATGTTTCATTAAAATTTTTGATCTCAAAATGTGAACTTTTTATTTCAAAACTTTATCTTTCTATCTTTAAAACTTTACATTTCAAAATTAGAACATGCGAGAATTAAAGATCGTCTTAATAAATGTTGGCAGAAATAGCCAAAGTGACTTTGCGTTTTCATTAGCAGGAAAATTCACTGTCGGTTTTAATTTTCAACGAGCATGAAGTCTGCCAGAGCAAGGAAAATTCAATTGGCTCGTTGTAAAGTTGGACGAAACAGAAATAATTAATCTCTCGATGAGGGCCAGTGTCATCGATTTTGCACGATGACGTCGTCAGAATTTACAATGTGGTGTTTAAAATTGTTTCTCATAAACAGACAGTCTATCGTTGATCGAGGTACTTCATCACCTTCGAGATAATCTACTTCGTTCGCAAAAAATAAATGCACATTTATTTAAACGAGGTTTCACGTTTTTTTTAACAGTCAATGCTATCTGGAAGGAAAATTAAATTGCAACTTGATATTTTGTAATAGCTGAGCTCTGATTTTTTTTTAAATTTATAAATTATTTTATGAAATTTTAAAGTGATGGCTTTTTTAAATTTGCAAATTATGAGTTTGTTAAATTTCTAAGTTAGGACCTCCTCAAATTTACAATAAAATAAGATAAGTGTCACATACATCGTGCACAGAGTTGAAAAGAATGAACCTAACCTAACCACTTCGTCTGAAAATGATCGTACCTCAAAAGAAATGGTACAGAATTCATACACAAACAAATTAAAATTCTAGAACCGAATGCCTCTCGGAATAAAGCGGCACGCAGTAAATTGAATGAAAAATTTGAAAGTGAATGCAAACGAGGGACGATACAAGAGACACAAAAGCAGTAATTCAATGTTAAGCCCACGAAGGACTCTCGAGATCCATTCCTTTCAATAAATTCATCCGAGGGATGTTCCAAGTTCGCGATGGAACTTCGAACCTTTGACATTATTCGAGCAATTTCCAAGGAAGCCACCTTCGCTGTAAAATTTTTACGACCGTCGCTATAACGTTGAAGTTCAAAGAGCGAAATGCTTGTTTCTACGTGTTCGCGAATATAATCGGAGAGGAAAACCCGAGGCAGAGAAACGTTAGATAAAACGCCAGAGGATACCGGTGAAAAAACGTTGGATGACGACAATTATCTGTGTTGGCAGAAAAACCGAAGGATATGCAACGTGTTCTTAATCGAACGCGTCATTGTGCCTATAGCAAAAATTTTTTTTATCGGTTTTAATATTTGAATATTTAAAAAAGCCATCACTTTAAAATTTGATCAAATAATTTATAAATTTGAGGAGGTTCCAACTTGCAAATTTAACAAAGTCATAATTTGAAATTTTAGAAAAGCCATCACTTTAAAATTTGATAAATTAATTTATAAATTTGAAGAGGTTCTAACTTGCAAATTTAACAAAGTCATAATTTGAAATTTTAGAAAAGCCATCACTTTAAAATTTGATAAAATAATTTATAAATTTGAGGAGGTCCTAACTTGGAAATGATATTGTATTATAAAATTATTTTTCAAGTTTGTCATCATTCAGTTTGATATATTAGTTCGATTATTCGTCAGTTTTATTTAGTTATTTAGTTGATTTACTATGGATCATTGTTTAAAATTCCAAATCATCAAAGTCTCAGAACTTAAAAACACTGAAAAATACCAACACCTCAAAATTCCAATACAACAACCTCCCAAAACCCTCAAATTCCAAAACTAGCAAAGTCCCAAACTCAAAAAATTTCCAACTATCAAAATTCCATAATCTCCAAATCTTAACATACACCTAAAGTAAATCTACAAAGAGTCCACAATCTACAAAGAATCTAAATCCCAAAAGACCCCTATAAATGTGAGAAATAAACTACACACGCCTCCATATTTCTACCTAGAGGAGTTTAAGAGCACGAGAGATTATCCATTTCATTTGATTCGAAAGACTCCGTTGAATAATGGTCCCCAGGAGAATTAGAGAGTTTCTTTTGGAATTGTGTGGCGGTGCAAAAAGTAATGGCAAAAGGATTTTCCTGGTATTGCAACGTAGCAACGGAGTTGATATACGGGTGGCTACTACGTGTTTACTACTTTCTACTGACCCCAGACATTCTGGCGCTTCGCTAGACTACATTTCGACGTGCTGTCCCATTTATTCTGCTGTGCATTTATCTAAGTGTCTCAGCTATGCTGATCTAATTATTGGACGGGCATTGATTCGTATCGGAGAAGCAATTAGGTGAAAATTTAACGCAACCGTGTTGAAACGTACTGGTATTCGCTCTCCATATTTTGAGCCCCTAAAATCACTTCGCTTAAAACCTTGCGACGAGTTGAAACTAAAAATGCGGGTCGATAAATCTGTCCTTGTTTATTGATCTAATTGACATCGCCGTTGCAACTAATTATTCAGTCGTGCCGAAAATACGTGTGAAGGTAATACGTTTTAATCAGTCGTTCGTGTCCCGTCGGAACTGATTTTCTGGCTGGCGAACGGTACATGACATTTATTTTATTTGGAATTTAAGGACGTGTGTCTGAAAGGATTAACATGTTCAGTGCACAGTTGGAAATTTTTGGAATTACTTTCTAAAAGTTTTTGGAGAAGAAATTACAGATAATGCAACTGAAACATTATGTAACTTATTTGTTTTTTAAACGTATGAGGAAAATTGTTGATCAAGATCCCTGTTTAATTAGCACTGATCCTCTACACGTTGAATAAATGTCATCTTGCGATCAAAACAACACGACTTTTTCACCAATCCAATAATTAAATGCGATTTGAGATTTTCAGAGTAATTACATTACGAGGCTAAAGAGTAAACAGTTAGTTGAATAACGCAGTAAAGATTCTTAATGACGAGTTAATCGGTATATGAGGAATCACGCAACGATGAGCAGACACCATTAGTTAACTTTATAGTACCTAATAAAATTAACATATTCATGAACGAATATATCCTCCACGTTAACGAGATGAATGCGATGCAGATTTAAACGAATTATGATAAAGCAGCTACGCACGATAAACGCACCTACCTGTTCGAATCGTCGGTGTCTCGGATTACACTACGAATTTCCACTAGATGAAGACCGAAACTTCACGGCAAATACAAATGGAAGAGCGGAAGGACTGCTATAAATACGTTGCGAATTGCGAGCGTCACTGAAACTGCGATCGTGTACCGGAAGTGTGATCCTCGTTATGGAACGGAGATAACGCGGAGGAAGCGAGTTGTTCTAGCGTATTCTGGAAAACGAACTGAACGGGTGTGAAAATTACTCGATAAGTCCGATAAACTTGGATAATGTTACAGAAGAAAATCAGCGAAATACTGGGATATCAAATATTTGACGTATACTGTTACGTGTAAAATTTGCACGCGTTATATCGCCGCGCGTTATATTGCCACACGTTGGAATTTCACCCACTAGATTACTGTGCGTTGAATTACCACGCGTTATATCACCACGCGTTACAATTTCACGCATTAGATCACTATGCGTTGTATCGCCACGCGTTATATTGCCACGCGTTATATTTCCACGCGTTATATAGCTACGCGTTATATAGCCACGCGTTATATAGCCACGCGTTATATTGCTACGCGTTATATTGCCACGCGTTATATTTCCACGCATTATATTGCCACGCGTTATATTTCCACGCGTTAGAATTTCACGCATTAGATTACTGTGCGTTGAATCAATACGCGTTATATTGACATGCGTTATATCACCACGCGTTATATTTCCACGCGTTATATCTTCACGCGTTATATTTCCACGCGTTATATTGCCACACGTTATATTTCCACGCGTTATATTTCCACGCGTTATATTTCCATGTATTATATTGCCACGCGTTAGAATTTCACGCATTAGAATACTGTGCGTTGCATTGCCATGCTTTATATTTCCATGTGTTATATTGCCACGCGTTACATTTTCCACACGTTATATTGCCATGCGTTATATTGTCCCGCGCTAGAATTTTACGTATTAAATCGTCGCGCGTTGTATCACCACATGTGAGATTTGAACACGTTATATCGCTACGTGTTTTATTGCCATACGTTAGATTGCAACACGTCATATCACCACATATAAGACTTTCACACATTAGATCGTCATACATTGTATCACCATGTGTGAAATTTGACATGTTGTATCACCACGTATTTTATTGCCATGCGTTAGATTGCAACACGTCATACCACCACATATAAGATTTACACACATTAGATCGTTATACATTGTATCACCACATGTGAGATTTTGACATGTTGTATCGCCACGTGTTTTATCGCCATGCGTTAGATTGCAACACGTTATACCACCACATATAAGATTTGCAGTCGTCAGATCGTGAAAGCCCTAAATTCTTGATTTCCAACTACCCAAATTTTTTAATATCTCCATTCCTAAATTTTGAAATCCCGAAATTTGCAAATTCCAAAATATTCTGGCACGCTATATCAGTACGTTGTATCCTCACATCCACTGTGCATACGCTTTTATCGAGTTTTATGAAGGATACGCCGGATGTCTCGAATTCTTGAAATATCCATATACGTGAAAATATGTTCGAAGGAACAAAGGAGAACGAATTACGCGACAAAATAGTCGGCTTACTTCGCGATCGGGAAAGCCACGTTCCTGATTCGATGGCGACGTATTTTCTTCGGAGAAAAATGCATTAAAAAGCGGTGCACGAGTTTGTCTGCAAGAGGCACGATAAATCGTCGAGCAATCAAACGCGCAACATGACGACGATGTCGCTTTTGTGTAGGTTAAAACTTCTGTCGTTCGTATCTGTCGCGAGTTCCAACGAATTATCGCGTTCTCTCTTAATCAAATCGAATAACGAGAACGAACGGTCTTCCTTCTCGTCGTACACGAGTTTCGACGATGTCCTGGATGAAACAAAAGGAAATACGTGCAGGGAACGTCGTTATAGGAACATAAAAGGAGGTTCGCTCGTTTGTGTGGCGAAAGATGTTGTCAGATACGAATCACCGAGCAAAATACTGTTAACGATAAACGAAGGTACAGAATCTCTCTTTTTTATCTTCGAGGAGTTGTTTAATACAAGGACATCTTGTTATCGACAGGACACCGATACGCGTTATCTAATTCAAACTTTTCAAGGAAAAACTTTGGAGATCTGTATTTTGTTTAATGTCAAGGTGCAACTATGAACGTTTTTTTCAGTTTATTTCATTGTTAGGATATGGTCAAACCGACGATACAATTCAATGATTTTGTTCGACACGATTCGTTTTAACGCGATTCAAATCCTCGTGATTCATCTCGGCACGATTCAATTTGACCCGATTCAATTTGACCCAATTCGATTCGACGCGATTCAATTCGATCCAATTTGAATGTCCTTTTTATCATTTCGAGTAATTTGCGGCTCGTCAAAGCATCGATCTCCATTCCGAGGATCAGTTTGTAATCGAACCCGAAATCTATTCACTTACGCCAGTGCGTAATTCCACGCGTGGTAATTCTACGCGTGGTAATGTAACGCGTGGTAATCCAACGCGTGGTGATTCTACGCGTGGTAATTCCGCGCTTGGTAATTCTACGCGTGGTATTCCAACGCGGTGGTAATTCTACGCGTGATAATTCTATGCGTGGTATTCCAACGCGGTGGTAATTCTACGCGTAGTGATTCTACGCGTGGTAATCCAACGCGTGGTGATTCTATGCGTGGTAATTCCGCGCGTGGTAATTCTACGCGTGGTATTCCAACGCGGTGGTAATTCTACGCGTGGTAATCCAACGCGTGGTAATCTAACGCGTAGTGATTCTACGCGTGGTAATCCAACGCGTGGTGATTCTATGCGTGGTAATTCCACGCGTGGTGATTCCGCGCGTGGTAATTCTACGCGTGGTATTCCAACGCGGTGGTAATTCTACGCGTAGTGATTCTACGCGTGGTAATCCAACGCGTGATGATTCTACGCATGGTAATTCCACGCGTGGTAATTCTATGCGTGGTATTCCAACGCGGTGGTAATTCTACGCGTGGTAATCCAACGCGTGGTAATCTAACGCGTAGTGATTCTACGCGTGGTAATCCAACGCGTGGTGATTCTATGCGTGGTAATTCCACGCGTGGTAATTCCGCGCGTGGTAATTCTACGCGTGGTATTCCAACGCGGTGGTAATTCTACGCGTGGTAATCCAACGCGTGGTAATCCAACGCGTGGTAATTCTACGCGTGGTAATTCTACGCGTGGTAACGCAACGCATGGTAACCGAAGTTCGTTTCAGAAAAGAGTACATTCAGCGGAACGTCGGGGGACATTAGTATACAGAAGCGTGAAGATTCCGCTAAAAGGAAGCTGAACGTTCAAAGGAATTTCTCGTTCGCCAAAAGATCGTCGATTGTTTCGCATTTCCCTTTGACGACGATTTACCATGCTTGGATGTTCTCCAAAGACCCGTGTCCTTCGATGAGGTATCTCTGTTCGCAGCTCTCGAATTCGACGACGCAACTGTTTTCTTTCGCGAACGATCCGACGCGCCTGGACCTTTCGCTGGGCATAGATTCCGAGGGAAGTAAGAGTCCTTGTCGAATGATAATCTCTCGTTACGAGAATGTCCGTAGTTTCTCCTCTTGCAAGAAAGAATCAAAGCCAGAAAAATGTCCCCCTGAACCGACGTGTGAGAAGAGCTTCGAGAATATTTGTGCGAAACAGAGCGCTGATCCTTGCGAACCGAAGCCTTCTTCGAATGAGTGTTCCGAATCTTCGAGACCGTGCAAAGCGGTTCCCGCTGATCCTGAACCTATTTGCTCGACGTCTGCTTGTCCTAATATAAAAGATTATTGCCAGGAACCAGGTAATTTATACTTTTTTCAAGGAGCGACGAATTTTAGGGATATTTGGGACAGAGGGTTATTTATGGTGTAGGGACATATCGGTATCTAGATATTATCTAATTGTAAGAATATCTGAATCTAAGTATATCGAGGTCTAGGAACATTATGATTTCCAAATATTATGACCTAGTATATCTAGCTCCGATATTCGTGTCTGAGATATTTGAGGACTTAGAAATAGAAAGACGTAAATATACAGATATCTAGATATCTAGGAGTCTAGTATCTATCCCTAGAAATATGCTTTGTTAGTCTACCACCTTGTTGGTCTAACGTATAAATGCCTTAAAGCAACAAACATACATGTTTTACTTTTATAACATTGAATAGTACAAATAATACCAGTGATAAGAACACGTCAAACGTTATCAGCACCACTTAGATAATCAATAATTAAAGTACCTGTAAAGAACAGTTACGTTGCAACTCCTAGAAAAAGACTATTATCTGTTTCATTGTTACGACACAAAGTACCAGGCAACGATTACGACATAATAATTTTTGAAGTACGTTCGCGGAAAAATTGGAGTACCGTACAGTGACTCATTCGGTTAGATTGGTTGAATTCTATCTGGGACAATCTGTAAACCGCGAAATTCTTCCAGCCAGTACGTTTATACAATAACGATGTGGTTTTGTGAATGTAGATTCGCATAAGGAAAAATTCTGGCAAATGCTGGTGTGCTTCGTTATGATGCCGCTGCTGATTATCACCTCGATCTACGTTTATTCGAGAGAAATTGAAGAGAAGAAGAAACCTAGACCAGAATACGAGGATGTTCCGTGGATGGGAATTACACACAGGGTGCTTACATAATCAGAGATACTTCATTACCTATTTTTAATTATCAAAAATATTTGACTTCAGATATAGTTGATCAAACATATTTCTGACTCGATATGCAATATAGAGACTGGCAATGTAAAGTCTAATTCGTGGCAATGTAATGCGTGGTAATCCAACGCGTGGTAAATCTACGCGTGGTAATGCAACGCGTGGTAATTCTACGCGTGGTAATTCTACGCGTGCTATTCCAACGCGCTGGTAATTCTACGCGTGGTAATGCAACGCGTGGTAATCCAACGCGTGGTAATTCTACGCGTGGTAATGCAACGCGTGGTAATGCAATGCGTGGTAATTTTACGCGTGGTAATTCTATGCGTGATAATTCCACGCGTGGTAATTCTACGCGTGGTAATGCAATGCGTGGTAATTCTACGCGTGGTAATCCCACGCGTGGTAATCCCACGCGTGGTAATTCTACGCGTGGTAATCCCACGCGTGGTAATTCCACGCGTGGTAATGCAATGCGTAGTAATTCTACGCGTGGTAATCCCACGCGTGGTAATGCAATGCGTAGTAATTCTACGCGTGGTAATCCCACGCGTGGTAATTCTGCGCATGGTAATGCAACGCGTGATAATTCCACGCGTGGTAATTCTACGTGTGGTAATGCAACGCGTGGTAATGCAACGCGTGGTAATTCTACGCGTGGTAATGCAACGCGTGGTAATGCAACGCGTAGTAATTCTCCACGTGGTAATAATTGCTCGCTTTTTATTCTTCACTTTCTCTTGCTGCCTACATTCCTAATTAATTAAACATGTTTTTTCGTGACCCGGGGATTTTGTACTGATTCTTATGCTTAACGAGCCTCTTTGTTCCATGCATCTCGGCAGCGTAATCCATTTGTGCGGTAATCGATTAATGAAGTCGTACGAATCGTTCGCCTTCACCGCAGAAACTTGATATTGTTCCCTTAATTCGTGCTCGTTCTTCTTCGTTTTATACGCAGGCTGAACCGCGAGACCTTTCCTCCTGTTCCTATAAATAATTTATAAATATTTCCCTTCGATAGCCTTTCCCGTGGGGCGACGGCAAGCGCTGCTTCTTTCACAATCCCGTGAAAAATCCAATACCTGGCGAAGGATACGAAGTGGAAGACCCGAACGCGGTGAGGAAAACTGAGCCAAAGGAAGCACGAGAAAACGAAAATTAACGAACGATACTACGAACGGAACGGATAAAATAAGATTACCTTTACGTTTCATCAATTTATGGCTACTATTCTGGAAATTGCCTCGAGAATGGAACAGAGAGCAGCGTTGAAAATAAAATTACATCACGAACCTTTCGCAATTTACTGATTGAAGATATTTTAACGTTTTATCTCTTTCGTTTCATGTTTGTAACTTTCACGGATTTTATTTTTCACCTTATTCGTACAATTTTGGGTAGCTGATTTAATTGAGTAGCTCAAGTTAAAATGTAGTTCAACGATAAAGCGTTAAAATTACTATAATATTTGTTACTATATACATAATCGGCATATTATTCTGAATATTCCACACGCTATTCGAGTGCCGGATGCGTTGTATCCGGTGAACCAATGAAAATAATCGAATGACCGCATTCGATCTTTATATTCTTGTCCTATGCCGGATTTATAGAGCTTCAATTTAGAACTGTAGAACTACCTGTCGTAAAAATGCTCCAAAATAGCCCACAACTTCTTTACAACTTCTGTGTTCTTCTCTGGAATTTCTCTTCCATTATAAAATAGTCGTAAAACCACGTTTCTTTACAACCTTCCCAATTTCACTGGACGCACGGATTTTTCGGCTCGGGTTACGTCAATGTTTCAAACTGTGTCAGCGGTAGAAGTATATCTAAGTAAGCCTAGAGCGAACTGATGCGGGCAGTTTGCAATTTGAGGATTTGGGGATTTAGGGATTTGGAGTTTGGAGATTTAGAAATTTAGGATTTTGGGATCCGCTATTTGAGGATCTAGAAATTTAGGAATTTGACCGGTTTATTAGTTTTAATGTGAAGAAACCTGGGAATTTCAAGACTTGAAAGTGTAGGAAAATTTGTACACTCACTTTCCAAATCCGCAACCACGATGCCTCCAAAATCTAGATCAAACTACAAGAGTCAACCTAAATATTTAGTCAGAAGAAGCCTCCTTTGTATCCGCGCACAATATATCGCCTCGAATCGAAGTCCATCGACGTCATTTCAAACAGTACACGTGGTCCGCAGCCTAAAATGGAAGGTCAACGTTATAAGGACCAAGTCACCAAAGAACATACTTGCCCCCTTCCTTCCGCTGCCCAGAGAAATCTTTTTGCTTACGTCACCGTACATATGCATATCGTGCCGACAGGTTGGCACAGAGTGTTTTGACGTCACTCGTGTACCCTGACCATCTGAGAATGAAATATACATACATACATACATGAGTTCATTTATCTCTGTCCAACTTACTCCTCTCTTTGTGGCACGATGTTTCCATTACCTTGATGGAATCCGATATCGTTTTAATTCACCCGAACTATGACGCCTTTATATCTTCCTTTCTATCATTTCTTTTTTTAGAATGCAATATAAAATTGTTTGGATTGAATAATTGGACGGTTAACCTTTTTAGGATTAATTGGATAGGGGAGTCATTTTTGGAGCTGTAGTTAGGCAGATTTTATTACCGTTGGAAATTAGTTGGGTCGAAATTAAATACTTTTGGTGGGTTCATTTTAAGGAATTGGGAGATTAGGGTGGTGGAAGTTCGGGACAGTGCGAATTGGGAAAGTTTGGTAAGTGGTAATGCAACGCGTGGTAATGCAACGCGTGATAATGCAACGCGTAGTAATGCAACGCGAGGTAATGCAACGCGTGGTAATTCTACGCGTGGTAATTCTGCGCGTGGTAATTCCACGCATGGTAATTCCACGCGTGGTAATTCTACGCGTGGTAATCCCACGCGTGGTGATTCCACGCGTGGTAATTCTACGCGTGGTAATTCTACGCATGGTAATTCTACGCGTGGTAATTCCACGCATGGTAATTCCACGCGTGGTAATTCTACGCGTGGTAATCCCACGCGTGGTGATTCCACGCGTGGTAATTCTACGCGTGGTAATTCTACGCGTGGTAATGCAACGCGTGGTAATTCTACGCGTGGTAATCCCACGCGTGGTAATTCCACGCATGGTAATTCCACGCGTGGTAATTCTACGCGTGGTAATCCCACGCGTGGTGATTCCACGCGTGGTAATTCCACGCATGGTAATTCTACGCATGGTAATTCTACGCGTGGTAATTCCACGCATGGTAATTCCACGCGTGGTAATTCTACGCGTGGTAATCCCACGCGTGGTGATTCCACGCGTGGTAATTCTGCGCGTGGTAATTCTACGCGTGGTAATGCAACGCGTGGTAATTCTACGCGTGGTAATCCCACGCGTGGTAATTCCACGCATGGTAATTCCACGCGTGGTAATTCTACGCGTGGTACTCCCACGCGTGGTGATTCCACGCGTGGTAATTTTACGCGTGGTAATTCTACGCGTGGTAATGCAACGCGTGGTAATTTTACGCGTGGTAATCCAAAGCGTGATATTTCTACGCGTGGTAATTCTATGCGTGGTAATGCAACGCGTGGTAGTTCTACGCGTGATAATTCGACGCGTGGTAGTTCTACGCGTGATAATTCGACGCGTAGTAATCCAACGCGTGGTAATTCTACTCGTGGTAATCCAACGCGTCGTAATCTAACGCGCAGCAATCAACTGAAATAAAAAGTCAATTACGTTCAAAATAGTTACAATAAAAAATCCTTTTAAACCTTCCAAAATTCAAAAAGTTCAAACAGAATTAAAGTGCAGTTTTCCCTCGTCGAAGGATTTCGAATCGCAACGAGCCTGAAGGTTACAAGCGGATGCGCCGTTCGAACATGCATTTCTCTTTGACGCTTTTGACTTTTCCAACAATCAAATCGTGCTCTGGTTCATAAAATGTCTCTTATATCGGTGGTTGCACAAAAGAGGGTGGTTTTTACCGTCCATCAAGCTCTTTGCTGCCAAATTGTAGGTAAAGCGTGATTAACCCCAGCATTTTCTTTTTATAGACGAATTTTACTCGTCATCTTGAAATAGGCCGCTGGTGAACACGTGCGCACTATCGTTAGTTTACAGAAAGGAACATTGAGAGAACATTTCAGATAGCGGGTTCTTGGATAATGTCAGAGGTCAGTTTTCTTCGGCGTACAAATGTTCAATAGGCCAGACACTAGTTAACTCTATCAATTTTCATGTAATTGCTTCTGTGGTCTTTATAGGGGAAAGAATGGGTGGTTCGGTGATGTATTGTGCTCTTATATTTGGGGTAGAAAGGGTAATGTAGGTTAGGGCATGGGGTGAATGTAGGTGGATAGGCAATTTATTAATTTGGGGGTTTGAAGTTTGTGGATTTTCTTGCTTATGTAGGTCGAAGTTTGTAAGGGTTTCTGTTCTAAATTTAGGATTAGCAAATTTTTAGATTTTCCATTCGTCAATTCCCACATTCCCCAATTCCCACATTTCCCAATTCCCACATTCCCCAATTCCCACATTTCCCAATTCTCACATTCCCCAATTCCCACATTCCCCAATTCCAATATTTCCCAATTCTCACATTCCCCAATTCCATATTCCCCAATTTCACATTTCCGAATTCCCACATTCCCCAATTCCCACATTCCCCAATTCCATACACCCCAATTCCACATTTCCGAATTCCCACATTCCCCAATCCCCACATTCCTCAATTCCCACATTCCCCAATTCCCACATTTCCCAATTCCCAAATCCCCAAATTTCCAAATCCCCAAATCCCCAAATCTCCAAATTCCTAAATCCTCAAATCCCAAATCCCAACTCCCCAAATTTGCAAATAACGAATCTCACCACTTCTCAAATCCTCAAACTTTCCATCTCACAATACTAACATTTATCCCTAAGTATTCTATGGTAGTCAGAGATAACGATATCTCTTAACGTCCCTTTATTTGTCATTTTTGTGAATTTTCTTATTCATCAGCTCTCAGCTTTTATCAGCAACTCCACTGGCATTCAAGGCTCAACTTATGTATTTTACGTCGCAATTATGACTAAGCGCAATTATCTAACTACTATGTATACACTTCCCACCGTAACATTAATTAATTGCAACAACAATATTGCTTACTGTTTCCCACAAGTCCTAATTCCCTGACACAACAATGAATTAAAATAACGCGTATCAAACGTATTCACAAGCTACACTTCCAATTACCAATAATCGCCTCTTAAGGACTGTCTGCTGCTATAAGAAAGTAATTACACAAAAAGACGTTTGAAAAAGGTGTTGTGTAAGAGTAAATAAGTCTTGTGTGGCTCGTCTTCTTTGTAGAATGAACAGTGGCTTTAGTCTTCAACTTATGTATTCACAATGCTAAGATCTCGTCTAGTCAAGTGAGTATGCTCGCTACTTTAAATCATTATTGTCATGTACATTCTAAAAGACTTTTCAAGTTTCAGTCAAAGGTTTTTAGGTTTACTTGAGAGCAAAATTGACAGCAATTGTGGTGGAAAATTTCTTGGGTTTACGAGTCTTTTAGGGTACTAGGTTTCTAATGTTTTATAAATCTTTTTGAGGACTCACTTTTGCAGAAATTTTAATTATTAGATTTTTGAATTGATGAATTTCCATATCTTCCAATTCCACATTTCCTAATTCCATATTTCTCAATTCCGCATTCCCCAATTCCACATTTCCCAATTCCACATTTCTCAATTCTACATTTTCCAATTTCCACATTCTCCAATTCCATATTCTCCAATTCCCACATTCTCCAATTCCATATTCCCCAATTCCACATTTCCGAATTCCCACATTCCCCAATTCCCACATTCTCCAATTCCCACATTCCCTAATTCCCACAGTCTCCAATTCCCACAGTCTCCAATTCCCACATTCTCCAATTCCCACATTCTTCAATTCCCACATTCCCCAATTCTCACATTCTCCAATTCCCACATTCTCCAAATCCCACATTCTCCAATTCCACATTTCCGAATTCCCACATTCTCCAATTTCCACATTCCCTAATTCCCACATTCCCCAATTCCCACATTCCCCAATTCCCACATTCTCCAATTCCCACATTCCCCATATTCTCACATCTCCAAACCCCTAAATCCCCAAATCCCTAAATTCCCACCTCCCCAACTCCCTAAATTCCCACATCCCTACTCCAAAATCCCCAACTCCCCACTACTAAACCTAGAACCCCTAATCCACCCCACAGAAATATCCTAGTTACCCCAGTAATAACAGTAGCAACATCAAAACATCCCTAACACCCTCCAATGAAGCTACCTCCGCAACAAACTGACCATTCTGAGCTCTAAGTATCCACGCAGTGAATTTTGTTGGTTTATTATTCATCGCCATCAACACCGTTACAGAGGAGGGTATACTCGTTTACACACCCCCAAGGAACGTATGCAACCTTGCCGGTGAACGTTTCAGTCTCGCCTCCATGAGAACTTGCTGGCTGTTATGGCGCATCTGGTCTCGCGTTCTCTCGCTTGCTCGGGGGTCGATCAATAGGCCAGGGAGGCGGCGGAGGCGGCTAACGGCGACTGTCCACCCAGTGACGGATTCAATCTTTAGCATTTCAAACGAACCATCGAAAACATCTGAAAACTATCTATGATTAACATAAAACATTTGCATACATAGGATTTTTAAGGGGAGGCTTACAGGAGTAGCTGGGTCAGATTGCTTTTTAATGTACTTCTTGTGCAAATATTTTTATCATGCTTGTACCTGTTGATTATCGTGAAAAATTGGGGGTTGATTGGGGGACGCTCAACCCCTCGGTCTTTTTACGATTAATGGTACGGTATTTGTCGTTAATATTGTGGGGAACAATCGAGTTTTGATTGACTGAATAATTAAAGGGTTTGCTTTGGAGTGTTGATGTTGTAGTACTGTAATGAGATAGGAAGTTGAAGAGTTAAGGGTTTTGTCTGAATTTGAATTTAGGAAATACTTTTTTATTTAATGTTCTTTGTGATGAATGGCAATATTAATAAATAAGATAAATTAATTAATCTGAGTGATAAGATCAATATCAATTGATTAAGATCGATGACAAAAATCTAGTACAAAATCAAAGTATCAATGATACCGCGAATACAATGAATGATACAATGAATAACAAAATAAAAGAGAAGATCGGATTAAATAAATACCAATAAACAATATAAAACACATTTCTAAATTGACCAATATTTAAAATACCAATATTTATCTCATGACCTAAATTTCAAATAAAACGACATAAAATCCAGTCCACAAATAACTAGAATAAATTTTCATCTCAAAAAATAATACACTAAAATAATATCTGAATTTAAATAAAATTGCATCTCAAATAAAAATGTCCTGGAATAAAAATTTTTATTACACCGAAGACCTACAAATAAATTGTCCTCAAAAAATTATTCTTCTCATTAAAAATATTTGAGCAAAATTAACTTGAAATTTTGTCTACAGATTATTCGAAATATGGGAGCAAGATCATTTGAAATGAGGGTACCGGAAGTTGCGCCCTTGCGTTTTACAGCCCTGTCTCCGGATGATGGGGTCGCGGGGGCGGTAGGGGGCGCTCCGATTGGTCCAGCTCGATTTCGCGCGTGCCAACGGGCCCGCCAATCGGAGCAACCTCCGGCCCGTCAGTCAGTGGCCGCGCGTTGTCCACGTAACATCGTGACGGTTTTTTTTACCTCGTATCCTTCGCAATCTTTCAATAAATTCTCCGTCATTTACACTTTCCAATGCACACCCTTTCCCTTCTCCCTTAAAAAACAATTTCCACTTTGTTGCATTACTTAATCCTTCCGTTATCTCTGATAACTAACGAGAGAAGCAAGTGTTGTTTCGTACCGCGTGTACTGTTCGAGCAACTCTCGTTTGACATACCAACGATGTGACAGTGAACGGAACTCGTAAGAATTGATATTTAACGAAACTGTGACGCGATAGAGTCGTTCGCTCGATGCTCCGAGCATTTTTAATGAACGTTCGAGTAACTTCATTCTTGACACGTACATTAATGAGCACCGTAGCCTTCCATAGTGAAAATGGCGATCTAGGGGAAGGGTGCCCCACCACTCGTTCACCTTTCATGTTGATAAATTTTCAAACTTTACTTGAACATTTATAAGATAGTGAATTTTTGTATTTGAACACTGAATTTGGGTTAGAGATGCAGACTTGGGAATTTACGGGTTTGGAAATTGGGGAATATGGGGAGTTGGGGATTTGAGAATTTGGGAATTTGCATTTTGGAATTTTGGAAATTTGGGAATTTGGGAATTGGGAGTTGGATGTTTGACAGATTGGAAATTTAGGAATGTGGGGATTTGAGAATTGGGGAATGTGGGAATTGGAGAATGTGGGAATTGGGGAATGTGGGAATTGGGGAATGTGGGAATTGGGGAATGTGGGAATTGGGGAATGTGGGAATTGGGAAATGTGGAATTGGGGAATATGGGAATTGGGAAATGTGGGAATTGGGAAATGTGAGAATTGGGAAATGTGAGAATTGGGGAATGTGGGAATTGGGGAATGTGGGAATTGGGGAATGTGGGAATTGGGGAATATGGGAATTGGGGAATGTGGGAATTGGGGAATATGGGAATTGGGGAATGTGGGAATTGGGGAATGTGGGAATTGGAGAATGTGGGAATTGGGACATGAGGGATTTGAGAAATGTAGAATTGGGAAATGTGGAATTGGGGAATGTGGGAATTGGGGTATGTGGAATTGGGGAATATCGAAATTGGGGAATGTGGGAATTGGAGAATGTAGGAATTGGGAAATATGGAAATTAGGAAATGTGGGAATTGGGAAATGAAAGAATTGGAGTATATGGGAGTTCAAAAATATAAAAATTTGATAACATTGGGATCTGAGATTATAGAAATTTGGGAATTTGAAAAATATAAATACTTGCAAATCTAAAAATTTATAAATCTTGCAATTACCTCTCTTAATAATTCAAAAATGTACAAATCATTTCCAAAATTCTTTACTTTATAGAAATCTTAAAAATTTGACATTGTGATAATTTTTAAATATCTTTTCCCTCACTCCCCAAAAATCGAACGCAGGTGAGAAGCCCTCCTACGTAGTTCGCCAAAGGAAATCTACGTAGCATCATAAAACATACATGCATTTTGACGTCCGTTGATTAGCGACTTTATCGAGTCGGTTTTGTTTGCCGGTGTTCTCTGACGTTGTGATGTATCGCGATATAACTATCGCGGCTTCCCGCGATTTATCTGTTCAGACGGAAGGTGTGGCGCGAAAAGTATAGTGTACTCGGACAGAGACGAGCAGATTCTCTCGATCTGCCCCATTCCCGTGATGCTCAAGGTTAAGGAACGTTATCTGTAAGTGCATCGATGTATTTTTGCTCTCTGTAATTAACTCTCGATTAACACGACGTTAAAATCATTAGAAACTTACTAGCTGACTGTTAGAAAAACTGTACTAACCGGTTATCATGCAGTGACGTGTTTTCTTGAGACAAGATTCTGTGGCTGAAATATTAATTGACATTCCCTGAATAACACATTAAAGGAAACAATTCCAGCTGTTGGTTCCAAGATTAGAATAAGTGTACGTTCAAGAGTCTATAATTAGCAGGCTTCGATTGTTTGAAGGTTTCGAATCGAGGGACATGTCAGCTTTTTGTACTCTGAAATACTCTTCTAAATTTATGTACAATGTATAATAAATATATTAAGTATATTAATAAATATATTCATTAAATGTATTAATAAATATATTAATTTGGAGATTTGGAGATTTGGATATTTGAGGATGCAGGAATTGGGGAATGTGGAAATTGGGAAATGTGGAATTGAGGGATATGGGAAATTTGAAATGTGGGAAGTGGGACGTGTGGGAATTGGGACATGAGGGAATTGGGAAATGTGGAGTTGGGAAATGTGGGAATTGGGGAACGTGGGAATTGGGGAATGTGGGAATTGGGGAACGTGGGAATTGGGGAATGTGTGAATTGGGGGATATGGGAATTGGGGATTGTGGGAATTGGGGAATGTGGGAATTGGGAAATGTGGGAATTGGGAAATGTGGGAATTGGGAAATGTGGGAATTGGGAAATGTGGGAATTGGGAAATGTGGGAATTGGGAAATGTGGGAATTGGGAAATGTGGGAATTGGGAAATGTGGGAATTGGGACGTGTAGGAATTGAGAAATGTGAGTATTGGGGAATGTGGGATTTGGGGAAGGTAGGAATTGGGGAATTTGGGAATTGGGGAATGTAGGAATTGGGGAATGTAGGAATTGGGGAATGTGAGAATTGGGGAATGTGGGAATTGGGGAATGTGGGAATTGGGAACATGGGAATTGGGGAATGTGGAAATTGGGAAATGTGGAATTGGGAAATGTGGAAATTGGGACATGAGGGAATTTGGGAATGTGAGAATTGGGGAATATAGAAACTGAAAAATGTGAAATTTGGAAATGAGGGAACTGAGAAATACATCAACAAATATATTAATACATTTAAAATTCATAACATAAAAAATTTTCACTAAAACCAATGTAAAATATCAACGCTAAACTTCATAATGTCATTCATGTTGAGCGGATGATATGACACTTGATTTAATAAAATTAGTTTTCCCGTAAATTAATTGGGTCCATTGTATAGGGTTACTTAATTTACGACGTAGATGATGCGAAACGTTTGTGTTTAGGAAGAATAAAGAAGCACAGGTCGGCTAAATCTGTATTCTGGGAAATCGTAATTTAAACTTTCCCGCTAAAACAATAATTTGCTGTATGCAGGCTTAACGCAGCACAGGTGGGTATAAATACTTATCTTGCGCAACATTCTGTTTATTGCTCCTTCGCTGCTCAAGGAATTCGTATCTGGCTTTCATTGGACCCTTCCATTAGCATACGTAACAAGCTGCTTATAAATTCGTCTGAAATCTGATTGTCGATAAATATCGATGTGACCTAAAAAAATAATGTTATATATACACCTTGTAAATACAACAATTTGAATGCATAATGTAACAATTATATAATGTAGGAATATCACAGAAAAATTACAGTAAATAATATTATATAATTGCAGAATAATTATGTGTATAATAAAAATAAATAATTCACATTAAAAATAGTAACTCAATAAATTTTACTAGAATACGAATTATTTTCGTAAAATTTTTATTTGAATAAACAAACAAATTTCTGTTTAAATAAATAATTCTGATTAAATTTTAATGTATGCGTTTATAAGAATTTTATATTGTGAAGCATTTCAGAATATCGTCCGCGCGAAATATCGGCTTAATAAATTTGAATACAGCTTGTTAGTACAGGGATTATTTCCGTGCAATTTTTTAGCAGACATTGCAAGGATTTGCGTGCGAACGTGCGGCACAAACACGAACGATTCAGCATTTGACGTGCTTCAATTATAGACCGAGAAAAATAAGCCGTCGATACTTACGAAAGCCTTTAAGAAATTACATGGATATACTGCAAATTCTTTCATTTCGTTGGTGGATTATTAGGAAGGAATTTAAAAAGTCCTCGGTGAATTATAATTCAAAGGATATCGATCAGCAGTTTCGAAGAAGACTTAATTATGAAACTCCTCTTTTTTCCCCACAGCGTTCAAGCTAAAATAGAGTTCAACTTGTTTTAACGCTTTTTTCCTTCTTTTTTCAAGGTTCACGCTTGTCTTACCATGAAGTTGAATAATAAAGAAGCAAGAACCTTTGATCGAGCAGTGTTCATTGCCAGCGCGAGCAGAAGATAAATAATTGTTGCAAAATGTTGATAAAGGAATATCGGATACCGTTGCCTCTCACTGTCGAGGAATACAGGATTGCTCAGCTTTATATGATAGCGGTAAGTTGACTTTAATATAATTACTTTGGGAATTCATTCCCATTTTTCCGAATTTCTACATTTCAGATACTTAAATTACCGATTCCCACATTGACCGATTCCCATATTTTCCAATTTCTACATTTTTCAATTCCCACATTCCCCAATTCCACATTTCCCAATTCCCACATTTCCCAATTCCCACGTTTCTCAATTCCCACATTTCCCAATTCCCACATTTCCCAATTCCCACATTCCCCAATTCTCACATTCCCCAATTCCCATATTCCCCAATTCCCACGTTTGCCAATTCCCACATTCCCCAATTCCACATTTCCCAATTCCCACGTTCCCCAATTCCCACATTCCCCAATTCCCATATCCCCCAATTCCCATATCCCCCAATTCCCATATCCCCCAATTCCCATATCCCCCAATTCCCATATCCCCCAATTCGCATATCCCCCAATTCCCATATCCCCCAATCCCATATCCCCCAATCCCATATCCCCCAATCCCATATCCCCCAATCCCATATCCCCTAATTCCCACATTCCCAAACTCTCAAATCCCCAAATCCCTAAATTCCCAAACCCTCAAATTCCTACATCCCTACATTCCCAATCTCTCAAACCCCCAAGTTCCTAAATTTCCATACTATCAAACATCCATCTCCCAATTCCCAAATTTCCAAAACCCCAAATTCATCAATGTACATAATGCCTTATTAATAATAATATGCGAAAGAATAATTGCAACTTACCTCTCTTGTTTTGCAGAAAAAATCTCGAGAAGAGAGTCAAGGAGCAGGCAGCGGTGTCGAGATAATAGTAAACGAGCCTTACAGCAACGGTCCCGGTGGAAATGGACAATACACCCACAAGATCTACCACGTCGGCAGCCATCTTCCAGAATGGTTCAAAAGTCTTCTACCAAGATCCGCCTTGATCGCCAAAGAAGAAGCATGGAACGCTTATCCCTATACAAAGACCCGATACACCTGTCCCTTCGTCGAAAAATTCTCCATCGAAATAGAAACGTACTATTTCCCTGACAATGGGTACCAAGAAAATGTCTTCAAGCTTAGTGGTAGCGATTTGAGGAACAGAATCGTTGGTGAGTACTTGTGGTTCAAGTTTGGTACCTTTGTGAGCTACTGAATTATGTGAATCATTAAATATTTTAGATGTAATCGACATCGTCAAGGATCAGTGCGATTATGTGAAGGAGGAGGACCCTAAAACGTACGTGTCCCAGAAAACTGGTCGAGGACCTCTCACGGAGGCGTGGTTAGAGGAATACTGGGCTGATGTGAAAGTATGTGAAAGTATTATGGTTTCTGATATGCGTGAAACTTTGTGGATTTAGTAGAGTGGAAATTTAGGTCAAGGTCGAGTAGGTGCATTTGGATTGGTCTCATGGTTGAAGATGTTAAGATGGTTCAATATATTTGTAATGATATGGTTTAAGATATTGTGACTTTAAAATAGAAGAGACTGAAGGTATTAAGATTCTATGGTCTTCAAGTATCAAGGGGCTTAAGGTCCACATATCTGAAGGTTCTTCTATTTATAAAATTTCCCAAGTTCCAAAGTCTCAAGGTACCAGAATCACAGGATACCAAGCTCACAAGGTTCCAAAGTTTCAAGGTACCAAGCTTACAAGATCCCAAGCTCTCAAGGTACCAAGCTCACAAGATCCTAAAGTCTCAACGTACCAAGCTCACAAGGTCCCAAGCTCTCATGGTACCAAGCTCACAAGGTCCCAAGCTCTCAAGGTACCAAGCTCACAAGATCCTAAAGTCTCAAGGTACCAAGCTCACAAGGTTCCAAAGTCTCAAGGTACCAAGCTCACAAGGTTCCAAAGTCTCAACGTACCAAGCTCACAAGGTGCCAAGCTCTCAAGGTACCAAGCTCACAAGGTGCCAAGCTCTCAAGGTACCAAGCTCACAAGATCCAAAGTCTCAAAGTACCAAGCTCACAAGATTCAAAGTCTTAAGGTACCAAGCTCACAAGCTCCCAAAGTCTTAAGGTACCAAGCTCATAAAATCCTAAAGTCTCAAGGTACCATCACAAGATCACAAAGTCTCAAATTCTCCAAATATCAAAGACCCAATTCTCAACCTCTCAAACTTCATTTACAAACACCAATCCAAACATTCGCCATAGATCACTTAAACCTACTAAATTGCTAAATGCACCCACAAAGTTTCAACGAATGAAATTACCTTATCTCTGTACCGATTACTCATAGCATCTCTTTGATTCAGGGAAAGCAACAGCCAACACCATCCGGCAAGTCGTTAATGTGCGCGTACAAGTTATGTCGCGTGGAATTCCGTTACTGGGGCGTGCAGACGAAGCTAGAAAAGTTCATACACGACATAGGTTAGTATAACAAACATAATTTAGTATAATCCATCTTCTTAGCGTTGTTATTCTCGTTATACTATGACTGATAATTTTTAGCTTTGCGGAAAACCATGGTGCGAGCACATAGGCAAGCCTGGGCCTGGCAGGACGAGTGGAACGGTTTAACCATGGAGGACATTCGGGAAATTGAAAGACAAACGCAACTGGCTTTGCAGCGAAGAATGGCTAATGCGGAAGGTGGAGAGGAAGCTGTGAACGAGAACCAAGAAAAGACTGCGTCCAACACGACGATGACTCCTCAGGAGTCTGATGTTGCGATGACTTTAGCTGCTACGCTTGGTAGCATCGAGAAGAACGAAGATCTTCAAAGTCCACCTAGTGTCAGGAAGTCGTCGGACATTCCTATGTCCAACACGACAGTTAGCTCGGAAGGTGAACCCAGTCCTGAAGACTCGCCGACAGAATTACCGGAGCTTAGGTAAAAATAGAAGTAAAATCAGGAACTTGTACATTTGGTGTTTTTGACAATTTTATGGAGACTCAGATAATCGATGAATGTTTTAAATGTTGTAGCGGTAATTCTGAAATATTAATAATATATTGATTATCTGAGATCTTCATTACTGATTTAGGATGTGTTCAATGATACTAAATTTATTTTAGAACCGCTTCTGCCGAGGAAAAGGGTGACACAAAGAAAGCGTGGCTGAAGAACAAAGCCGCGATGAATTCCCCGTGTTCGAACAAAAGTTTCGACATGCAGATAGCGAATTGGCGCATGGAAAGTATCGTGAGAGAATCTGAATCGGGCAGCGAAGACGAGTTCTTCGATTGTCAAGGTAAAACGATGATTCATCCGTTGAGCATGCGATCGATCCTTCCAAGTATTTATTACACGTGAGACTAACGACGTCCGCTAACATTATTCTGAATGATAAAGCTGGCGCTTTGGCGAATTTCTTGAACACCTTCTTTTGCCGAACATTAGACCCGTTGGGAAATGGTAGTTTTAAACAAACCGAATAATGGTGTGTCTTAAAAATTAATTCTTCGAAGTAGAAAATACAGCATGAGTTGGTATTAACAATTTTTTTGTCTTGTCTTGATCTGTGCCCTCTCTGTTTTCTATGTCGCATTCCACATCGCAGCTGGGTTCGTTATACCTATTATACGCAAAGGTAGGACACGTAGATAGAGTTGTTAGAACTATAACACGTTTGTTGGAAGATATGAAGGATAAAAAGACCGAGATTAATGTTAGTATCATTTACATAAGATCAGAAAAATGCGATTGCATTCATGCCTTTGTAGATAACACTCTTGAAATCGATTACAGATACTCAACACATAGCATGAAGCAGCATGGCTATGTAGACTAAAAATCGAGCTACTTTTCCAACAAAATTCTTACTACTTTTTTATCTTGACGCCTAATCTGAAGGGGAACGTTCACCCCGTTTCTGTATTTCCCGCCTTAACACGTGTCACAAATGCTTCAAAAGGCACGATGCATAAGCAATGTAAAAATTTCTGATTATACAGAGGACTTTGGAGATAACACTTCATTAGCTAAATGGAGTTCTTTGGATCTTCTAGCAGAAGAGGAGGACAATACGTTCACTTCGTGTACCAGCACAAACAAGGAAGGTAAACGATTCTTAATAATCCAAATGTTTGCACTCTCCGCGGAGTGTCGGTGCTCAGTTTAACGCGTGTTTGCAGATGACACGATATTCTCACCTTCGTATCTGCAACGAATGGCCAGTGAACGTAGCAGTAAAAGATTGCAGATCTCCACTTCAGCAAGTATCGATGCCTCTTGTCCAGCGTCGCCTCAACATTCCCCTACTCATCAACCCTGCAAGACAACTGTTCTTATTATTGTAATGCACGCTGGTAGCGTTTTAGGTAATTTTGTGTAAATGTCTATATAACTATTGGCGCAACTAGGATTTTTGTTAACCTTAGATTACCACTGTATCGCACATCCGTCCCCTAATTACGCCAATCCTTACGCCAAACCTTAACATCTATTATTTTCTAAAAATATTCCATCAAAATGTTTCAGACGCGAACGTCGATTTGACGGCGAAGAAGTCAGACATCACAACTTTCAAAGGAGCCTTTGAATCAGTGATGCGACAGCATTATCCCAGCATGGTTGGTCACGTAGCCATTAAGTTTGTTTCCTGCCCTTCCATCTGTACAGAAGGTCTGGGTATTTTATCTAGGTAAACATTTTTTACATACTAAAAAATCTAAGCTAGTTGTTCTTGGTCTTATCTAAATATTTTTTCAGTTTAAGTCCGTACAGTTTCGACGTATCACCCTCTTCTATGGACGCCCCTCAAGTGACACATGACACTATTCCTATTGGCGCGATACCACTGCTAGCTAGTTCCACTCCTGAATACCAAGATGCAGTCACGAAAGTTATAGTAGGAGCCAACCAAGTCTATCACGAATTCATCAAAAGCGAAGAGGGTCGCGGTTTCACGGGGCAGATTTGTTTTATAGGAGACTCAGTAGGAGCGATTTTAACCTATGACGCTTTGTGTAGATCTACACATTCTAGACATAACAGCGAGAACAATATTTTGGATAATCAAGGCGTTGAGAGTAGCGGGAACCCTGAAGATGGCAAACACTTGACTGCACCTTCTCCTAGAAGGAAATCTTCTAGTATAAGGTGAGGAATTGAGACTCAGACCTTGTGACTAATACAAGAATATAAAAGTCTAAGATATCTTCTTTCATTTTCAGTGAAATGTCACACTGTAAACTGGATTTCGAAGTAGGAGAATTTTTTATGTTCGGTAGTCCACTTGCTCTAGTCCTAGCGTATAGAAAAATATCGTCGAGCAGCGATAAAACTAGCAACATTAAGAGACCGTTGGTGAATCAGCTGTATAATTTATTCCATCCTACCGATCCAGTAGCGGCTAGGTTGGAGCCGTTGATATCTGCTAAGTTTTCTCTTCTTCCGCCCGTAAACGTGGCTCGATATCAAAAGTATCCATTAGGGAATGGTCAGCCTTATCATTTATGTACGCATCTTCCATTTAATATTTAAAAGCCAAGAGAATCAGCAAGTCTAAATTATTTTATGTTTTTAGTGGAAACAATCCAGTCAAACCCACAGTTGTTTTCGGACGGTTTAAACATGCCAATGTCCCATTTAAGACGACTGTCCGATATATCCATTCATAGTACAATGTCTGGTATGGTTGAAATTGTTCCTTTACAGTTAGTGTCTAATTGTGAGTTGAAATTTATATTGGTGTAATTAGAACTTTATTCTGGGATGATTTAGGTATACCTTTACTGAAGAAGTTTTTTGTTACAGTGCAGCAAAAGTGGTGGGGTACGAAGAGGTTAGATTACGCTCTTTATTGTCCAGAGGGTTTAGCGAATTTCCCTACGAACGCTTTGCCACATCTTTTTCACGCTAGTTACTGGGAGTCCTTTGACGTTATTGCATTTATTTTGCGGCAATTAGGCAGATTCGATTTGTCGTTGCTCTCTAACGAGGAGAAAGAGTTAACGTGTTTCCGTCCAGGTCAACCTAGAGAAAAGTGGAATAAGAAACGTACTTCCGTTAAGCTTAAGGTAGGCTATCATCGTCACTTTATTTTATTATTCATAAAACAAAGTTTAACATGTAATATTTATTTTTAACATGAATCTTTAACATATAATGTTTCACCACAGAATGTCAATGCCAATCATAGAGCAAACGATGTAATTGTTAGAGAAGGAGCACCGCAAGTGTTGGTTGCTAGATTCATGTACGGTCCAATCGACGTTATTGCTTTAAGCGGTAATTATATCAATCATTAATTATATCAATGATTTTTTAATGGTCTATTAAATGCTTCTTTCATAAATTACTACAGGCGAGAAAGTAGACATTCACATTATGAAGAATGCACCTGCCGGAGAATGGACGTATTTATCAACCGAAGTAACTGATAAGAACGGTAGAATAACGTATAAAATACCGGACGATAAAGCCTTAGGTTATGGACTATATCCAGTTAAAATGATCGTCAGGTAATGCTATTAATCTCCCTTGCAAAAGGTACTGTTCCCTGCTATCCTCCTCCTCCATCAACCCTTCTATCTTTCACCCTATTTTAATCATTTGACACCCTCTCTTAAGCTTCTCATCTAATTTTCAGAGGTGATCATACATCTGTAGACTTCTTCTTGGCTGTGATTCCACCAAAAACTGAGTGTGTGGTGTTTAGCATAGATGGTTCGTTTACTGCAAGTATGTCTGTTAGCGGAAAGGATCCAAAAGTGAGAGCTGGAGCTGTTGACGTTGTTAGGTACATCAATAATCCTTCATCTCTGTAGTTCTCTTTAACACGTTATAACTATGTCATTATTACTAGACATTGGCAAGAGTTGGGTTACTTAATTATTTATATCACCGCGAGGCCTGATATGCAACAACAGAAAGTTGTTTCATGGTTGTCTCAACATAACTTCCCCCATGGTCTCGTATCGTTTGCGGACGGTCTTTCGACAGATCCGCTTGGTCATAAAGCTGCGTACTTAAACAAACTTGTACAGGTAAAAAACTGCTTAAAGAATAATACAATTATTTAGTAATAATATAGTAATAATAACTATACAAGTGAATAATGTATTCTTTTCTTCAGGATCACGGTGTGATAATTCACCACGCTTACGGCAGTAGCAAAGATATTAGCGTTTACACTGCGATTAATTTAAAACCGAATCAAATCTTCATCATTGGGAAAGTACCAAAGAAACATCACGCTTCGGCAACGATTCTTCACGATGGTTACGCTGCTCATTTAACTACCCTACAAGCGCACGGTGGCTCGAGACCAGCCCAGGGCAATGCACGTATGGTGATTCCAAGAGGTCAGTTTGGTTTGCCCGGGCAAAATGCTTCTCTACGACGGAGAAGGTGAGCTTATTTATTTCACATCGTCACGATGTTCGATGTGGTTTTACTGTGTTCGTTATCGCTTACATCTGGCCGTGATATGGGAATTTTTAAGGTAATAATTCTCGATCCCTCGCTATCTTCGACGTTCAGATGTTACGGTTGCTGCAGAGTGGTGGAAAGAGTGTGCGTACGCGATAAATGTTGTCCCCTAGAAAGAAGACACCCAGAACGGGCGTAAGCCTCGGAGAGTAATAATATTCTATTGTCTGTACATAGATTATACTGTATTTTTATAGCTCGCCGTACTCTGTGATCAGTATAAAGTTTCAAGCGAAAATAGTTGTTTCAGAGGTGATCGATCAAGTGCGATCTTCCAAATTGAACCGCACCCATCAGTGTTTATTAAAAAAAACCATGTATGTCCAGAGATTTCTCTGTTAAACGATCGTAACCACGAGAACAAGGTATATACATTGAATAGTCTAAGTAACCATGGCATGGTGTAATTTTTAAGACCGCCGGCAAACCCCGTCAGTGAAACACTATTATTTATGGCACAGTTTCTTTTCACTTCAACAGATGCTAGGTTCACAAAACGATATTACATTTTAACAGTTCTCTTCTATTCAATGAAGCAATAAATGTTCTCGTCCCTTCAATCTTCGAATGATTATTAATTTATCCGAATAAATACTACTTCTTTCGCTATCGAGTAGGAGGTTTGAACGGTATCTAAAGCTTATCAGTTTCTTAATTACAGGTACCTGTTTTGAAGAAACGTTACGCAGCATAGTTGATATCTCGTGGTCTCGACAAGAGCCGCAATCATTCTACGCTCAAATTCAATGTTTTGTCTATCAGCCGTACACATGTCCAGAATTTGTGGTTAAATCAACTATAAGTGTCTAGATATACAGAGACTAAAGTTTTTTCGTTACCTCCTGAAAACGGTCTGATCTCACTTTAGCGACCAAGGTAAACTGGAGTCCCTTCTCGCTTGAAATTTGTTAGGTGAATGTTTGTGTTACCGAGATTATATTTAGCTAGATCCACCACGAATGGCGCACGAAATATTGAATTATGTTAATTGACGAGATATTTTAATCATCGATTCATTATTTCGCTTTGTAAAGATTTTGTTCATTACGCAACTTCATTACTGTAATTTTCATTGTAGAAACTCGTACAACATTTAACGTATTTCAACCTCTCGTGTATTTCCGTTCGCTGGTAGGTCAGGCTGAGATTCTGCTTGTACAAGAGATTTACAGCACGATCAAACATGTTCTAGTATAAAAGCTCTGACACGATGCACGATTATATACATGTGAATGCCGTTTCGATAATACCACAACTCACGGACATGCGGTGTGCAATCAGGAAAAAATTTAACTTTCACTTTACAATTTTTTAATATCAATTCTAACTTTAATATTTAATAATAGAGAGGATATGCACAGGCGGCTAGTTGACAGGAAGTGTACAAGAAGTATCATTTGCTATACCTAGATCTTGGATCCTATATTCTCCTTTCCTTAGATCCTTCTTAATTTATCCTAACTCCTTGACCTAAAATTGAAGACAAATGAGAGACTTCTTCTATAGCTACACTTACTCTTAACTAAGAATATATGCAACCAAGTGCATTATCCCTCTAAAATTCTATGCTAAATTAAATCCTGGAGGCTGTATTATCTCATCTTCAGTCAATGACATTTGACAGAAAGTTCATTTAGAAGTATACATCTGTGTATAATACATTTCCAGTTGTTAAAGTGTTAGTATAGGACTCGGTTTTAAATCTAACTTACAGCAAGATAAAACCGAGGTAACTCTCATAATCTGTTCTATCATTTTTCTCTCTATTGAAACATCTAGCATTGTGGAAGAATTATAATGACATATGCAATAATAACATCAAATATTTTTATAATCTTAAGAAGATAAATGTCCACAATGAAAGATGTGTTTTAGTCACATGTGTTTGTATACTCGTTTAAGGAATGAACGAATAATCCACTCTGTAATCGCTGTCATTGCAGACGGGACAGCTGTTCATCGCCATTTGATCATTCACCGATGCTTCTTTAATCATGGAGATGTTCTATTTTATATCACGCTTTCAGTATGATCGTCTAAACACGCTAACTCTACCACGCTGCTAATACATGTTCTTCATCTGCTTCCACAACTGGCGATATAATTATCGATCGATGCAGTATGTTTAATAATGTTTAAGATCACTTTTTCGTCATAACATATACCTTAGTTCTGGCCTTTTAGACGTTAGCCCAAATCTTTATTCTTAATTATGCGCATAGCTTGACACCTTCACTGCTATGAGGATCATCAGTCAGAATATTAAAACCTTCTAAATATCTATACTATTTAACATATGTGTGCGTTATTATATCGAGATGTACATTTATTAACTTCTAGATCACTGTTCTCCTAGATTCTTTCATTCCTGTGTTCCTACGTTCCTGGACCAGGTTTATCAATTTTTAGATTTCTAGATTTCTGAAGTTTTAGATTTTTATATCTCTAGGTTTCTAGATTTTCAGATTTTCAGATTTTCAGATTTTCAGATTTCTGGATTTCTGGATTTTTAAGATTTTTAGCTTGTTAGATTTCTGGATTTCTAGATTTTTAGATTTCTAGATTTCTAGATTTCTAGATTTCTAGATTTCTAGATTTCTAGATTTCTAGATTTCTAGATTTCTAGATTTCTAGATTTCCAGATTTCTACATTTCTAGTTTTTTAGATTTTTTGATTTTCAGATTTCTAGATTTCTAGATTTCTAGATTCCTAGATTCCTAGATTCCTAAATTTCTAAATTTCTAAAATTCTAAATCAACACATCCTTGTACTCCTACATTCCTAGATCTCACCATCTTCCTACCATCATCAACTTCCTCTACTCTCAACTTCTAACAAAAAACATCTACCACAACTTATTTAGTAATTCGCACGAATGATAGCTCTTTTAGGCTGGCGAAACGTGCAATATCACAGCCCATCCCGAGCAAGGTGATATTTCCATTGGAACGATCAACGAGTGTCGGGCCTTCGATGTCACCGCAGACTACGTCAACCATCAGATCCACCGCACCGGAAAAACTCTGACGATTTGCACGCTGCCGGTCGTTCTTCGAATCCCGGCAGTAGTTGCACAATAATTATCCCGGAGTACGAGGATCTTCGATTCGAAACACCGTCGAACACTTCGTCTATTTCGACCGGATACGTGCTCAATCAACAATCTAAAAAAGAAGAGATGATTCTACTTTGTTACTCCACCTTTTATATCCCCTTTCTCTCTCCTTCTCTCTCTGTATGTATATATACCTGTACATTTGACGAATCCATTGTATAAAAGCGTGCAATTATATGATAGACTTATCCTCCGTGGAAATGGATCTTTCTGATCGACGTGGTTTGAACGTACGAGGACTTCGATTATTATTTGTGCGGTATCATTTCTTGAACAAAATTGATTTTTAGAGCGAGTAAACCTTGTCGATTACAATGTAGATGTTCCAAAGATCCTGAGTGAATTAACTGACTTCCGTTTTTAAGATATTTGTGTAGCCATGATACTTCAGCTTGCGCTTTACTTGCAAATTTACATTTCTTACTAAATTAACGTAGCAGTGGCAATAGAACGCATGACGCTGTAACTCAGGATTAACATTGAATTCAACAAGGTTTACTCTATTTTATTTTGTATTGTCCTTTTTTCTATCGTTGATACAATAGTATCGTTCACAATGTGATCGAGCACGATCAAAATTTTTTACAAAGTAGCCGTCGAGATGACCAGTCTAGTTCCTAGAATTAAACAAAGATTCTAAAGAAATATCCTAGAGAAGTATTTAACCATTGATTTCGTGTCATTTCGATCGGTTTTACATTTTATTCGCTGATCTTCGATCGAGTTTGAGCAACCAGTCAGAAAGTTCTGGTGTATGTACAATCATCTTTTACCTAGTCGCTCTGTTCGTAGTTTAGTAAGCTGTAACGCGAAGAAAGAAAGAAGTATTCGTTGAAATTGTTACCTGAACCTCTTCGTTATTCGTGAGAGATAATTAATACTACTCATGATATTAATAGTTAGGATAATTAGCTTGTAAGTGTATCGTTATAGTTCTCTGAGTCATTGCCAAGAGCTATCAGACAACGCGTGATGTTGCGCTCAAGTTCCTTCGGTGCTATGTTATTTTCAACCATTCATATCGATTTATAAGAAAAAAAAGGGAAGCAACCACAAGTGTAACGATAAAAAAATACCGTTTTGTATGTTGTCTATCGAGATGTACTTGCGAGGACACGATACGTGTCACTCCACGAACGTTGGTACAAAAATACTTCCTTCTTATCGCTCTAGCTCTGCATTAGCGTAACTGGGAGTTTCAGTCCTAGGTGAGGTACCCAATTTTGGAAACCTGATGAATCAGAAAATTTGGAAGTTTGAGAATTCGTAAAGTACTTTAGAAATAGGAAAATTCTCAAATTTCCTAAATTCTCTAATTCCCCAAAATAAAGTGAAATAAATCTGCTACTCCAACATGTCCTGTAATGGAAGATCAGTCCATAGTGACCCACCTTGTCCAGTTACGCCAATGGTTCTGTGCCGTAGTGGATGATGTAAATATTTAAAACGAAAGTGTACATAAATAAGTCGCTGCAGATGTTCATCGCGTTAGATTATTGCGGATAGCGATTGTTTTATCGAATAGCTGCTACGAACTTCGTCGGCGGAAGTTACTGTCCACATGATAATAAACTAGCTCGTCGCGTGAACACGCTGATAGCTCGATGACAAAGATGATTAGCGTTAGTTGTCGATGCGTTCGCAACGATTGTGCGCTTATAAACGTGTTTATAATTAAGCGATTGTCGGATCTCGGTCGGGGAGTGTAATTTTATAACCGATTCGTCGCGGTTAATCACTGCAATTGTTACTCATAATAGAATGATTAGCTGGTCAGCAGGAAAAGTAGAGATGCGACTCCTCTTGCGTTTCGATGACGATGGACGTTTCCTGATTTTCCTGAAACGAAATGGTTCTATAAGGGAATAGATTAATCGAGGTGTAATTAATTAAACTTATCGTTGTGCCATCATTGTTCCTTGACTGTTCCAGTAATACTGTAGTCGGTCGAAGATCTGCCATCGAACTAGTCCTGATGCGAAATATATTATGTATTCAGCGCTGTCTTTGCTGTGGCAAATCATGAATTGAGGCGACTGTTTGTATCGTTTTAAAGGGGCACGAATGTAGTTACGATTTACCGGTGTAGGTCTATAACATATAAGAATGTGACCGTGTATATGTATACATACGTATGTAATATAACCATGCACATGCATATATAGAAGATACATCACAAGCGCGTAATATTGTTGGGTCGTCGACAAATTGTTAGAAAGTAATTAGAAGATCATATGGATCCGTCTGTATATGTTTTATGAACTGTCGAACCATCCGACAAAGTTACTCGCGATGTATTCTTTATGTATGTATGTACAGGCACGTAAATGTTTAAGATATATATGTATATTTACCGTTAGTCGGCTAAGTGACTGCAAAAGATATTTTACTTATACGAACGAGTTATTATCACTGGTAACAAGAGTTATATTTTTTTTAGCATAACTTAAATGACACGTTGTAATAACTAATCGAGAGTACATTGTTTTATATTACGCGACCTTGCTCTGATTGTAATAATTATTTCATATACCGTTGGCTCATGATTTTTTTGATCAGCCTCAGCGGGAAACGATCTCAATTCCGAATAGAATGCCTGGCCGATAAAGCTGTATTCCACTTTTGTCACTGGGTATTACAATAAATGATAAATCATTGTCGTTTAATTTAGATCCATTACTCGTCCCGTGTAATCAACAGCTTCTGTTAAAACATAAAGACATTATTAAAGGAAAGAATATGTTTTGATTCTGACCAAATTTTGTAAGTAAGCTTCTTTTTTTAAAAAGAATCTCTCCGGTGGATAGGGTGAATTACACTTTTTTAAAACTGTAGTTTCATCAGTTCCTTTCGCTGCCACAAGATGGCATCTCGTTTTAATAAAAAAAAAATTGAACAAGTGGCGCCATCTCTCCGACGAACGAGGTGAACTACACACTTTCGAAACACGACCTTAATTAATTCTTACTTCCACCGCTAGGTGGCGTACGTGAGACGCCACCTAGTGGACAAGATCGGAACTAATTAAAGAGCAGTTAAAAAAGTGTGTAGTTCACCCTGTTCGCCGGAGAGATGGCGCTACGTGTTCCATTTTTATAAAAACCCAATTATTATCGATTATATTGATTAATATGCAATATATTTATTATGCATTTATTAACATCGATTTTATGCTGTTTATAGTACATACTGTGGGTCCGAAGATGCAGTTTCCAGTTTCAAAAACACGAACAGAATTAAATTTAGCTGCACTGCGCATGCGCCTAGTGTAGGAGTATGACGGTCAAAGAAAAATAATTTAAACCTGCATATGCAGCAGTAAATTATTTGTAATAAATATTTTGTTGTATCTCTGTAACACATTCATCTGTAATTTTTTGAGAAATAAAGTTTTTTACTTTCTTAAAAGCTATTTTCTTATTTTTAATAACCATTCCCAATACATACCTACTCATTTTGGTGTCTCTTCTTTTTCAAATTTTTCACGCCGTAAAATTAATAGTACCTGAAAAAACAATATTAGTAACGCACAGAAAATGGATTACAAATATATTCCAAATTATTAAAGAGTTACATGAAAATAGATCTGCTCGATTTAAATTTCCCTGTTAGATCAAAGATGCCGGCATCTCCTTTTTTACTCCGTGGATTCCATCTTATCTACTGTCATCTAGTTTTACAAAGTTTTGCATTTTACTAGAAAATTTGTAAATCTAAATTTGCATATGTGTGGAACTTGCAATACATGCTTACCCCAAACATTTTCGTAAAAGAAACTGTGGAACGAATGAAATTATAATTTAATTCGTAGCTATTAGCTCAATATCGTTTTCTAAAGTTCATTTCTATAAAAATGTCTAGAAAACGATATCGATTACCAGGTCACACCACGTGGAGGTTGCTACGATAGTGACCCACCCTAACTCCAAATCCCTTCCACCCTCCAAATGCAACCTCATTTATCAGAAGGATAAATGAGTTCTGACTCTACATAGCTCATAGGCTCGCATATACAAGTTCTTTACCACAATCCAGTAAAGAACTTGTATCACACACGCACACACATACATTAATTTAATACTAATCGCATGGGATCCCACACACGCACGCTTAACTTATTCTAAACGCCGCACGGTGCCTCTCATTCTAAGATTACACTCAAATAATCTATGACGAATCCAAAAAGCAAAGGGGCAAAAAAGAAAGTTAGAAGAACTTTCGCAAAGAAGCTAAGAAAGTTAGAAGAACTTTCGCAAAGAGGTTAAGAAAGTTAGAAGAACTTTCGCAAAGAAGCTAAGAAAGTTAGAAGAACTTTCGCAAAGAAGGGGACCATTATTTTTCGCCAAGCGAACCTTGCTTTCCATGGGTCAAAGGGTAGCCCATAGTGGCTTACGTGAACCACGACGGCAAAGATGAACCGAAGATACCTTTGGCAAGAACGAGTGATACACCCCAGTTGGCGGAGGGTTCCCATTTCCCCCAGCGCTCTCGCGTCTTACCACAGAGAGGATACCCAGACCGTGATGCCCCTTGGCAGAATGGCGGCGGGTCGGGGAGGCACATCAGAGTATGAGAGGTGCCAACCCCGATCCGCCCCGCCGGGCAAAGAATATCACTCGCGCTACACCGGCACTTGCAGCTCACCTCTACCGCGTGTTCACAGCGCTATGAACCCCCAATGATCCACTTGGGCGCAGAACGATTGACAAAAAATAAGTGGGTATACTACAAGCTAACGCGTACAAAGTATGAGAATTGAGAAGATGAGTGCAATTTAGAATGAGAGGCACTTACAAGGACCCACCCGCCCTGCCCACGAGCACACTTAACTTAAAACTAACGCACGCATACAATTAACTTAAAACTAACGCACGCATACAATTAACTTAAAACTAACGCACGCATCCCTCGATGGTCCCTCGATGATCCCTCGATGGATGTCTTCAATGATGACCTATTCATTACCTACAGAATAATTAGTCGTAACAATAAAAAGAACACTGTACACCTGTAAAATATACATTATACCTGAGAAATATTCAATTACTTAATTAAAATAAAAACCTGAAACATACAAATTCAATTAGGACACATATGAATAAATAAGTTGTCTGCATAAAATTAAAACCTGAAACATACAAAAATGATTAAGAGAAATATGAAACATTGAAAATTACTACATAAAATTAAAGCCCTAAATGTGCCTTTTGTTCTAAAATTGCACTTGTATAATTTAAAACTTTGTAGAGAAAAGGGGTAAAGAAGAAAGTTTGAAGAACTTTCTTTTAAGTTTCGAGCAACTGACAATGAAAATGGCTATTACTACAATCTAATATGTAACAAGTTAAAAAATATTTATAAAGATAAGTGCAAGTTAGAACAAAAGGCACTTACAATGTGCGCAGGCTTTTCGCCACAAATTGTGACGAAAAGCCTGCGCCCGAGCCCACCCTTCCTCCCACAGCTCGGAACTAATGCAATTTAGATATGAAATTGAGAATTTATAATCGTAGCTCTTAGCTCGATATCGTTTTCTAAAGTTAATTTCGAGAAAAATATTTAGAAAACGACATCGATTACCAGGTCACACCACGAGGAGGTGGCTACGTTACAATAGTGACCCACCCTAACTCCAAATCCCTTCCACCCTCCAAATGCAACCTCATTTATCAGAAGGATAAATGAGTTCTGACTCTACATAGCTCATAGGCTCGCATACACAAGTTCTTTACCACAATCCAGTAAAGAACTTGTATCACACGCACGCACATACATTAACTTAACTTAATACTAATTGCATTTTATCTCACACACATACGCTTAACTTATTCTAAACGCCGCACGCGTACCTCTTATTCTAAGATTGCACTCGAATAATCTATGACGAAGTAAAAAAGCAAAGGGGTAGAAAAGAAAGTTAGAAGAACTTTCTGTGAAGAAGAAAAGAAAGTTAGAAGAACTTTCTGTGAAAAAAGGGGATCAGTATTTTTCGCCAAGTGAACCTCGCCTTCCATGGGTCAAAGGGTAGTCCATAGTGGCTTACGTGAACCACGAGACAGAGATGAACCGAAAGTACTGGCAAGAACGAGTGACACATCCGCGGAGGGTCTCCCATTTCTCCCCGCTTGCGTTTGAAGCAAGTCTGACCGCAGAGAGGAGACCCCTGCCGTGAGGCGGCAGATCGAGATGGTTCATCAATCGATCGGCCCCGCAGAGATGTGTCCCTGGCGCTACACCAGCACTTGCAGCTCACCTCTGCCGCGTGTTCACAGCGCTATGAACCCCCAATGATCCACTTGGGCTCGGAACAATTGACAAAAAATAACTGAGCATACTACAAGCTAACGCGTACAAAGATTGAGAATTGTCAAGATGAGTGCAAATTAGAATAAGAGGCACTTACAGGGACCCACCCGCCCACCCACGAGCAAACAACTTAAAAGTAACTTAAAGCTTAATCGACTTAAAATTAACGCATGCATCCCTCGATGATCCCACGATGATCCCACGATGACCGATGTCTTCAATCTTCGTGTATAATATTCACACATGATATGAAAGTACCCTTTAACCCTTATTAAAAACCAACCAAATAACTAAATAATATAGTGGAAGAAATAAAATAAGGAATAGTCTTGAAAACTTTAGAGCAAGAAATAGAATAGCAAAGAGTCTTGAAAACTTTAGAGCAAGAAATAGAATAGCAAAGAGTCTTGAAAACTTTGGAATAAAAATTAAAACGGAGGAAAAACTTGAAATCTTCGGAGCAATAAATAAAATAGAGAGGAAACTTGAAGACTTCGGACCCAGAAATAAATTAGCAGAAAGTTGAAAAATTCGGAGCACGAAATAAAATAGAGAAAAGACTTGAAAATTTCGGTACAAGGAATAAAATAGAGAAGAAACTTGAAACCTTTGCACAAAGAAATAAAATAGAGGCGAAATGAAAACTTCCAAGCAAGAAATGAAATAGAAAGAAGTCCTGAAATGTTCGAAATAAAAAATAAAATCATTAAGAATCTGAAAAACTCTTAAACAAAATAGGTCCTGCATCCTGTACTCACATTTTCACACACTCACGCATACTACAATACTTAAAACAAAAGCCCTAAATGTGCCTTCTGTTCTAAAATTGCACTCGTATAATTTAAAACTTTGTAAAGAAAAGGGTTGAAGAAGAAAGTTGGAAGAACTTTCTTTTAAGTTTGCAATTGACAATAAAAATGATAAATTATTACTACTAATCTACTAATTTGATATGTTATAAGTTAAAAAATTGGAAAGATGAGTGCAAGTTAGAACAGAAGGCACAATTTGCGCAAGCTTTTCGTCACGATACGTGACGAAAAACCTGCGCCCGAGCCCACCCATCCACCCACAAGCTCGGAATTAATGTAAAAATAATGCACTGAACATAACTTACCAAAAATAAAACCTGAAAGGTACAAGTACAATTAAGACAAATATGAATAAATAAAATACTTACATAAAATTAAAACCTGAAACATACAAAAATGATTAAGACAAATATGCATCATTAAAAATTACTTACATAAAATTAAAACCTGAAACAGATAGAAAGTAATTAAGACAAATATGAAACATTAAAAAATACTTACATAAAAATAAAACCTGAAACATACAAAAATAATTAAGACAAATATAAACCATTAAAAATTACATACTTGAAACTAAAACCTGAAACAGACAAAAAGTAATTAAGACAAATATGAAACATTAAAAATTACTTACATAAAATTAAAACCTGTAACAGACAAAAATGAGTAAGAGAAATATACACCATTAAAAATTACTTACTTGAAATTAAAACCTGAAACAGACAAAATAATTAAGACAAATATGAAATATTAAAAATTTCTTACATAAAATAAAAACCTGAAACATACAAAATTGATTAAGACAAACATGAATCATTAAAAATTACTTACTTGAAACTAAAACCTGAAACATACAAAATTGATTAAGACAAACATGAATCATTAAAAATTACTTACTTGAAACTAAAACCTGAAACATACAAAATTGATTAAGACAAACATGAATCATTAAAAATTACTTACTTGAAACTAAAACCTGAAACATACAAAAATAATTATGACAAATATAAGCCATTAAAAATTACTTACTTGAAATTAAAGCCTGAAACAGACAAATATAAGCTATTAAAAATTACTTACTTTAAATTAAAAGCTGAAACAGACAAAAATGATTAACACAAGTATAAAACATTAATAATTACTTACATAAAATAAAAACCTGAAACATACAAAATTGATTAAGACAAGAATGAAACATTAAAAATTACTTACATAAAATCAAAACCTGAAACAGACAAAAAGTAATTAAGACAAATATAAGAAACAGTAAAAATTACTTATATAAAATCAAAACCTGCAACAGACAAAAAGTAATGAAGGCAAATATGTAACGTTAAAAATAAGTTACATAAAATTAAAACCTGCAACAGACAAAACTAATTAAGACAAATATAAACCATTAAATATTACTTACTTAAAGTTAAAACCTGAAAAAGACAAAAATGATTAATACAAATATGCATCATTAAAAAATACTTACATAAAATTTAAACCTGAAATAGACAAAAAGTAATAATTAAAAATATGAAACATTAAGAAATACTTACATAAAACTAATTTACTTGAAATTAAAACCTGAAACATACAAAAATGATTAAGACGAATATGAAATATTAAAAATTAATTACATAAAATTAAAACCTGTAACAGACAAAAATGAGTAAGAGAAATATAAGCCATTAAAAATTACTTACTTGAAATTAAAACCTGAAACATACAAAAATGATTCAGACGAATATGAAATATTAAAACTTAGTTACATAAAATTAAAACCTGAAACATACAAAAATAATTATGACACATATAAACCATTAAAAATTACTTACTTGGAATTAAAACCTGAAACAGACAAACATAATTAAGATGAATATAAAATATTAAAAATTACTTACATAAAATTAAATCCTGAAACCGACAAAAAGTAATTAAGACAGATATGATACATTAAAAATTACTTACACAAAATTAAAACCTGAAACAGACAAAACTAATTAAGAGAAATATAATCCATTAAATATTTCTTACTTAAAATTAAAACCTGAAACAGACAAAAATGATTAAGACAAATATATTATGTTTAAAATTACTTACATAAAATTAGAACCTGAAACATATAATAATAATTAAGACAAATATGAATTATTAAAAATAATTTACTTGAGATTAAAATCTGAAACAGACAAAAAATAATTAAGACAAATACGAAACATTAAAAATTACTTACATAAAAATAAAACCTGAAATATACAAAAAGTAATGAAGACAAATATTCGAAACAGTAAAAATTACTTACATAAAGTTAAAACCTGAAACAGACAAAAATGATTAAGACCAATGTAAACCATTAAAAATTACTTACTTGAAATTAAGACCTGCAATAGACAAAAATATTTAAGACAAATATGAAACAATAAAAATTACTTACACAAAATTAGAACCTGAAACATACAAAAAGGATTAATGCAAAAATTCACCACTAAAAATTACTTACATAAAATTAAATCCTGAAACATAGAAAAATAATTAAGACAAAAATGAAACATTAAAAACTACTTACAGGAAGTAAAAACCTGAAACAGATAAAAGAAATTATGATAGGAAATTGGAGAAGAAAAAACGAAATCACTTTTGATTCGAAACACAACACTTAAAAAATTGAAATTGTTTGAGTTTGAAAACCTCAGAATCCGAAATAAAATTAGGGGATTCAGAAACCACAAAACCCGAAATAAAGTCACGGTAACATTCTGAAAACTGCGAAACTTGAAATAAAATTAGGATGAGATTTGAAACCTCAAAACCCGAATTAAAATCTTCAAGAAATCCAAAAGTTCGAAACTCCGACTAAAATAATAAGAAAATGATACATTAAAAACCTGAAATAAAATCATTTTGAAATATGAAAACTTCAGAACCCGAAAAAATGACGAAATATTCAAGAGCCTTAAAATACAAAATAAAATTTCAAAAAAGCTGAAAATAAAAGCATTTACATATTTAAAAAATGCAATTGCAATTGCAATTCCATTTCAATCTTACAAATTAAAATTTCTAAAGACTCTACATGTGCCTCTTGTTCTAAACTTGCACTCGTATAAAGTAAAATTATAGAAAAGAAAAATAAAGAAAATAAAAATAAAGAAAATGAAAAGAAAGTTTGAAGAACTTTCTTTTATGTTTCAATCAATTCACAAGAATAAATTAAATGCTTTAAATGTAAAAGTCTATAATAAATAAAAATAATGAAAAATGTTTAATATGTAAAAAGTTGAAAAATTGTCGTGAAAATGAGTGCAAGGTTGAACAAGAGGCACTAAAAAACGCGTAAGCTTTTCGCCACAGATTGTGACGAAAAACTTACGCCCGAGCCCACCCTTCCTCCCACAGCTCGGAATTAGAATAAAACTAATGCACTGAACATAACTTACCAAAAATTAAATTCTGAAACAGACAAAAATTTGTTAACATAGAAAATTAGGCGAAGGAGTGAAATATTTTGAATAAAATCGCGAAATAAAACCGTAGCCCTCAGCTCGGTATAGTTTTCTAAAGACTAAAAAATCTTTAGAGAACTATACCGATTACCGGGTCACACCACGTGGAGGTGGCTACGATAGTGACCCACCCTAACTCCAAATCCCTTCCACCCTCCAAATGCAACCTCATTTATCAGAAGGATAAATGAGTTCCGACTCTACATAGCTCATAGGCTCGCATATACAAGTTCTTTACCACAATCCAGTAAAGAACTTGTATCACACACGCACACACATACATTAATTTAATACTAATCGCATGGGATCCCACACACGCACGCTTAACTTATTCTAAACGCCGCACGGTGCCTCTCATTCTAAGATTACACTCAAATAATCTATGACGAATTCAAAAAGCAAAGGGGCAAAAAAGAAAGTTAGAAGAACTTTCGCAAAGAAGCTAAAAAAGTTAGAAGAACTTTCGCAAAGAGGTTAAGAAAGTTAGAAGAACTTTCGCAAAGAAGCTAAGAAAGTTAGAAGAACTTTCGCAAAGAAGCTAAGAAAGTTAGAAGAACTTTCGCAAAGAAGGGGACCATTATTTTTCGCCAAGCGAACCTTGCTTTCCATGGGTCAAAGGGTAGTCCAAAGTGGCTTACGTGAACCACGACGGCAAAGATGAACCGAAGATACCTTTGGCAAGAACGAGTGATACACCCCAGTTGGCGGAGGGTTCCCATTTCCCCCAGCGCTCTCGCGTCTTACCACAGAGAGGATACCCAGACCGTGATGCCCCTTGGCAGAATGGCGGCGGGTCGGGGAGGCACATCAGAGTATGAGAGGTGCCAACCCCGATCCGCCCCGCCGGGCAAAGAATATCACTCGCGCTACACCGGCACTTGCAGCTCACCTCTGCCGCGTGTTCACAGCGCTATGAACCCCCAATGATCCACTTGGGCGCAGAACGATTGACAAAAAATAAGTGGGTATACTACAAGCTAACGCGTACAAAGTATGAGAATTGAGAAGATGAGTGCAATTTAGAATGAGAGGCACTTACAAGGACCCACCCGCCCTGCCCACGAGCACACTTAACTTAGAATTAACGCACGCATACAATTAGCTTAAAACTAACGCACGCATCCCTCGATGATCCCTCGATGATCCCTCGATGATCCCTCGATGGATGTCTTCAATGATGACCTATTCATTACCTACAAAATAATTAGTCGTAACAATAAAAAGAAGAAACGGAGAAACAAATGCAATATTAGTAACATTATAATATTTATTCATGCATAATTCATGTCGACTCAATAAAAGTACACCTGTAAAATATACATTATACCTGAGAAATATTCAATTACTTAATTAAAATAAAAACCTGAAACATTCAAATACAATTAAGACACATATGAATAAATAAGTTGTCTGCATAAAATTAAAACCTGAAACATACAAAAATGATTAAGAGAAATATGAAACATTGAAAATTAGTTACATAAAATTAAAGCCCTAAATGTGCCTTTTGTTCTAAAATTGCACTCGTATAAAGTAAGTAAAGTAAGTAAAGAAAAGAGTAAAAGGAGAAAGTTGGAAGAACTTTCTTTTAAGTTTAAAGCAACTTAAATAAAAGTGATAGGCTACTATTACAAACTAAGATCTAACAAGTTACAAAATGGTCGTAAAGATGAGTGCAAGTTAGAACAAAAGGCACTTACAATTTGCGCAAGCTTTTCGTCACGATATGTGACGAAAAACCTGCGCCCGAGCCCACCCTGCCTCCCACAAGCTCGGAATTAAAAAACTAATGCATTAAACTGATGAATTGACTTACCAAAAATTAAATTCTGAAACAGATAAAATTTTATTAAGACAAATATAAATTATTTCATTACTTACGTAAAATAAAAATCTGAAACAGACAAAATTCTATTAACACAGAAAATTGTGGGAGGAAAAGGAAAATTTTTCTTTATTTCATACAAGAATTTCAAAAAATACAAAACGCAATGAAAATTGCGGATTTGAGGAAACGACAGAACTTAGCAAAGAAGAAAACCTAAAACAGATAAAAATTTATTAAGACAGAAATTTGAGAAGAAAGAACGTGATAACTTACCAGGAATTAAATTCTAAAACAACCAAAAATAATTAAGACACATATAAAAAATTCACTTACTTAATTAAAATAAAAATCTGGAGCAGACAAAAATAATTAAGAAACATATGAAGAATTCACTTACTTGCTTAAAATAAAAATCTGAAATAGACAAAAATAATTAAGAGACATATGAAGAATTCACTTACTTAATTAAAATAAAAATCTGGAACAGACAAAAATAATTAAGACATATATGAACAATTCACTTACTTATTTGAAATAAAATTCTGAAACAAACAAAAATTTATTAACACAGAAAATTGTGGGAGGAGGAGCAAAATTTTTCTTTATTTCATACAAGAATTTCAAAAAATACGAAACGCAATGAGAATTGCGGATTTGAGAAAACGACAGAACTTAGCAAAGAAGAAACACTAAACAGACAAAAATTTATTAAGACAGAAATTTGAGAAAAGAGAGCATTAGCTTACCAAAAAATAAAATCTGAAACAGACAAAATTTTATTATCCTATAAAATTGTACGAGAAGAAGTGAAACAACCCTATCCAGAAACCGAAAGCACAATGACAATTACGAAATTAAGATCAATCAACAATAAAACAATTTATTCAAAATCAATTCCTGAAACAGAGAAAAATAATTAACACATAAAAATCGGGGAAATTAAAATCGCGAAGGGATATACAAATCTCGAGAAGCTCGAGATAAAATCGCGAAGGGATACAAAAATTTTTAATTTCATAATTTAATCGCGAAGGGATACAAAAATTTTTAATTTCGTAATTTAATCGTGAAAGAATACAAAAATCTCTAATTTCAAAATGTAATCGCGAAGGGATGCAAAAATCTCTAATTTCGTAATGCAATCGCGAAGGGACACAAAAATCTCTAATCGTAAAATTTAATTGGGCGGGCATAAAAATCTCGAATCGCGAAGGGATACAAAAATCTCTAATCTCAGAATTTAATCGCGAAGTTATGCAAAAATCTTTAATCTCGAAATTTAATTGGGAGGGCATAAAAATCGCGGGTGGCTTTGCTCGTAAAAATTCGAGCAAAACGATACATTTTGTATCGTTCAAAAAACACATGTAAAATGCAAGAAAATAATAGCGAGCATAGTGACAGAATGACTGTCCATCCTAAGATCTTAGGATGGACATTCATTAATAGTTCCCCTCTTCTTTGGCAACTTTTGCCGGGGCTCTTCGGCATATAGCCTCTTCTCTCTTCGGCATAGCCTCACAAAAATCACTCGCGAAATTTTACGGTAACTCGGACATTCTTAGTTTTTACATAAATTTTCAATTTTGGTATCAATCTCCATAAAAAGATAGCAGACAATTTTATAGAAATAAAATTGCAATACTATCCATTTATTTCGATCGACAACAAAATCGAAATTTTATGTAATATATGTATAATAAGTTAATTTGGCAAGAAAAATAATTACTCAAAATAAAAATACGACCAGCGATTCTCAGAATGCGCTGTCCGTAAAAGAATGTCCGAGCGGAATATTTTATTTCACTTCACTTCACTTCACTTTATACTTCATTTTTGCAGTCGGATCTAGAACCCGACTGCGACTTACAAACTAAAAGGCCTGGCCTGAACGAACAATCGAGTTCAAGAGAATATTAAATAAATTCATATTTAATATTTTTCTCTTCTCGATTTTTCGTGAACCCCCCAGATGCAAGCATCTCACGTGTGAGAGAGGAGGAGAGAGAAACGTGAAAGCTTGCTCTGGCCCTACCTACTTAAAACTAACTCATTCACACCAGAAGTAAGCTACCTGCCTGCCTATCGCTATATTTAAAAAATTGCAAAGTCCATTCACACAAAAACACACTCCACGGTTCTCACACATACCACCCGGGTGCAAAAAAGCCTAATCCTAGGGAGTACGTCCCGGGACGTCTCCGACACCCGAGTTCAATACTACATTCACACTCTAAGTTCATACCTTTTTGCTGAAATCGATCGACAATCGACAGTGAACATACATATTTCATTTTCGTACTCTTTCGAATATTCAATGTAATATGCACATGTAATAATTTAAACTACTCATACAATTTTCTAACTTAATTAATTTATAAAATTTTCAAATGACTCTACTTGCATTTTGTATGCATTTTCAAATGACTCTACTTGCATTTTGTATGCATTTTCAAATAAAATTTTGCAAAATTTAAAAAATAAATCGACACAAGGTCCACGACCTAACCACACACACACGTGTAACTTGTGTCGATAATTCACTGTCAATTTGTCGATCGCCAAAATATCTTAAAACTAAACCGTGTCCACCTGCCCTAACCCATGCGAGTAGCATCTAAGCACGCGCATGAGTATAGAGCATAAAAATGAACACGGCCACATGTATTTTGACCTACCAGTTTTCTTCATGTGTGCTGAAAATCCTGAGCTAAAAACATGATTAGAAACATGCTAATAAAGTGTCTTCCAGCAAAAATTGACTTTAACTTTAAAAAATTTTCAAAATGGAAAATGGAAGATCACTTTGCAAAAATCTAAGTATCGGTTGTTTCATTTTTAACAGATTTGTGATATCAAAGTAAATTTCTAAATGACTCAAACATTCGTAAATAACTTTGATATCGAAATCTGTTTTCCGCGAAACTTTCTTGTACATATGTATTTGAGAATTAATAGAATTTATAAAAATGTAAAAAGAATTTAAAAATGACTCTATAATACTACTATGACTCGACAACTACTATGAAATCGGAGGGTCATCCGACTTCTATGTAGTTTTAAAAATTGATAAGAAAAGAAAAAATGTACAAGAAAACCCTGACCTGAGCTAATAAATGAAATAAACAGTTTGTACGAATTTTGCACGATCGTACAGTCGTGGTCACTATGCTCGCTCAAAAATATAAAATACAACCAGTTCCCGTGTCGCTTCGGACCATTCGTCCTACGACATGATGGGAACCGGAGGAATCGTAAAGCATGCGACTCACCGATCGCTGACTTGCACCACTGCGATCGTTTTATCGGTAAGGCATCTGAGACTGCACATCTGGTAGGCATTGCATCTTAGAGATTGATTGGCTGCTTGGCTAATTGGCTGCTTGGCTGCTTGATTGATTGGCTGCTTGGCTGCTTTCATCAGATTTGGATGTGGCGGTTTGGCAGCTGCCCTTCTGTAATCATAACAGAACCACAACGATTAATTAACTGTATTTATCGATTTGCATTTTGATAACATAAATGTTTTCTAACTTCTACTCATGCAAACATGTAATAAACTTTTGATTTTGAACACACAGGTAACTACACATTAAACACCAGTAACAGTTTGTCAAAACACTTAAATAACATAACCATAAAGTACACTCAAACACCAGTAACAGTTTGTCAAAATATTTAAATAAGCATTGCATTAACTATACTAAAGCACTAGTAACAGTATGCAAATGTACTTAAATAACCATTGCACTAAGTACACTCAAACACCAGTAACAATTTGTCAAAATATTTAAATAATAATTGCATAAAATACATTAAAACACTAGTTACAATATGTCAATGCACTTAAATAACCATTGCACAAAGTACACTCAAACACCAGTTACAATTTGTCAAAATATTTAAATAATCATTGCATAAAATACACTAAAGCACCAGTAACAGTATGTCAAAACACTTAAATAACCGTTGCATAAAGTGCACTAATACCCAGTAACGATTTGTAAAAATACTTAAATAATCACTCCACAAAATATATTAAAGCAGTAAAAAATTAATAAAACATTTAAATAACCGCACCATAAAACACACTAATATATCCGTATACACGTGCACAATCAGTTAAGAAAACACACTAGTAAAGTCACTGACACTTGTAAAACAACACCATAAAATTTGTTAATACACCCACATAATTAATAAAAAATATTTATTAAAGCACACTAAACACTTGTATTAGTACACTATGTACATTTATATATCCATATATGCATGCAGGAAACACACCGGTAAAGTCACTGACACTTGTTAAATCACACCATAAAATTTATTAATACACCCGCGTATTTATTAAAAAATATTTATTAAAACACACTAAGCACTTATTAAAGCACAGTAGGTAATACAGGGACAAGCACAATATCGGTAAAGTAAATCCTTGACTCGTACCGGTAAGTGTTGACAGGGCCGACCCGACATCCTCGACTTCCAAAACAAAACTGAGCAGCGGCGACCTCTTCAAGTGTAAGTGCGATTGGTAGTTTACAGTAGCCAATTAGACATCACGTAATCGACCAATAGATCCAATCGAAGTGCAAGAGTGATTGGTAATGTACAGTAGCCAATCAGACATCATGTAATCCACCAATAGCGTGCAGCCACTCTCATTGGTTGCTGTATAATTATTCTAACATCAAATTTTTTATAATTTTATATTTTTTGATAGTTTATTAACAAATTTATTGTTGTAATTATTTAAATTAATTATTTTTTTTAACTTACTCTTGCAGATATGTTGCAAAATGATTGTTAAATGATTTTTCGAACTGTTTCGAACACATAATAATTTTATGTTTTTTAAAAAGTTTTATTCTTATATATCGTTAAAAATTCACATTTACGCGCGGTTTTTTAAAAAGTGACGTCATCAACAAAAATGGAGCACACCGCCATCTCTCCGGCGAACAGGGTGAACTACACGGTTTTGAAACTGTAGTTTCATTAGTTTTTCACGCTGCCACTGGAGGGCGCTACGTGTATCATTTTGAATTTCCCTCTCGTTTACCTAACCTAATCTGACCTATTTAAAAAGAGAGCGTTTTCGAAAGACCAAAGGTGCCGACAGAGACCGCCTCTGGTATACTCTGCGTCACGACAATATAGCGCGAAAAATTTTGCTTCAGTGTACATCTTTTTATTTTTCTAAAATTATACAAATGTTGAAGTGTACAGAAGACATGGAAAATATAACTTTAAGTCCTACGGTAGCTGCAAAGTTAAGAAATAAAGATGCAGTTAACAAAATGAAAAATGGTTCTCCAAAATTTCAAGAAGTTTTCAGAGAGGTTAGAGAACTACCGTTTTCGAGTTTTCAAAACTTTTCAAATTTAACAACAATGATATAATTACAATTCATTGTTGCATATTTTTGATTACGCCGTACTTTGTTATTTATGTAGTTAAATTTTATTTCAGAGGTGTCGACAAAGAATGCGCGAAAAACGAAGACAGTTATTCAATAAAAGTAGATTTGGTTTGGAAATTAATTCAGAAGAAATTCAGGATACTTTATCGCAAATTGTGCGTAAAGAATTGACTGATCTTGCTACTACAGATTTAGATCCAGCTCTGAATCCATTTTCTCCTATAATAAGTGAACCACTTAATCCAGAAGAAGCAATGGAACTAGAAAATGAAATACTTAATGAAGAAGGTACATTTAATACAGCAAGGGATCTAAAGAATAATTTTCTGTTTCAAAAGCTTAAGAATAAAATTTTATGTTGTATTTACAGAACAATGGATATTACAAGAGTATGAAAAAATGTCACAAGAAGAAATTGAATTATTAGCATTAAGTGCAGATCAAGAGAATGAAGAGGTCATTTGTCCTATATGTCAAACATCAAATTTAGCTGAAAATGCAAGGCAGGTAACTTGCACATCTTGTGATTTTAAAGTAAATGGTAGTATAAGTATAAAAGATCTGGGGTATCTTATCAATAAAAGTGCAAATACTCATTCTACTATATGTAGAGAACCACCTGGTTTCCTAGCACTTCCTGAAAATAATATGTCTTTGTATTTAGTTTGTGACAAATGTTCAACTTGGATGTCAGTAATATAAATTTTGATGTTTCTCAATTAGTATATTGACTCAGAGAGTTAAAAATAATCTACTTTATTTGTTTTTGTACAATTAATCAAATTAAGTTATTACTAATTTTTTAATTGACTAGACATTTAAATCTATGTTAAAGTAAAATTCATCATGGACATCATATTGATATCCATTGAAGTAATATAAGACTTTGTAAATATGATCATATTTCCTTCTTTTAAATTAAATATAAAAATAAATTAATTTCAAACAATACAGGAAAGTGAGTGAAGAATAATCGAATTTCAGTTTTCTTTATGGAAGTAAACATTTGAATAACAATACATGAATGTTTATGTGATTATATGATACATATTGTACAAAAAAAAAACATCCCATTATTGATTTTTTATATTCTTCATCGCTTACGCGTACACAATGTAAATTTCGAGTAAAAGACATCTGTATATTGCAAAGATTAAACAAATTATGTTGATTTTATGCTCAACAATCACTGAAAGAGTTTATCATTTAAAACATCCTTTGAGATATAATTAATGTTTAATGACAATAACAACATTACAATATACAGATGTCTTCCATAACTTAAGCTAATATTTAAATTTTATAAATGATTTGTACATTATCACATGAAATTTCGCATTAAAAACTTCACATTTTATAACATCATTAGTATATAATATATACTTATAATTTGTGAGCAACCCATTTTTCATCTCGTACATAGTTCAATTATCTGCAATATAAATTCTTTATTTTTCAAACAGGTATTACTATGCAAGTATTAACAACTATGTATTCGTTATAGTGTACATGGTCGGACTTGATAAAAACGTATAATCTTTGATTTTAAAATTGAATTGCACTTATAAAGGCATAATTTCATAGATAAAATATTTTAGATTTCTGACTTCAGTCTCTCGATATAATTTTATAACACCGGTTTTACCCAGGTACTTCTATTCTCGTGCGGTGTAAAAAGGTTCACATACTTTTTCATTAACAGTTCTTTATTTATCCATTTTCCTAAAAAGGTTCAAAAGCTAAGTGATTAAAAAAGAATTACGTATATTTTAACTGTTATCAAAATATATCGACAACATAACGTATATGTCCATAATATATTTTTACAGAAGTTTTTATCTTAAAGATAGGGGGAAATGTTATCTACAAAAAAAAATAAAAGAAAATAAGAACAATTTTAAAAAACATTGATTTGACTTTCTTATAGAGCAACATGTACTTTAAAGAAATTTACAGTAAAACACAAATGTTTTTTTGTTACTGTCAATATGATCGTACCTAGTCGAAGACGAGCATAGTAAAAATATAGTGGAATGGTTTGCTCTATATACTTTTTATAGTTGTTTCTTAAACGTTACCAAAATATATAGGCAAGTATTATAATGAGTTAAATGAGTCAACAACATAAAATTGCTGCGACAATGTTATCGCAATCCGAAAAGATAAGGAACACAAAATATAATTTTTTTTTGGCGCTAGATGAAAGTGATTACATGATGCGACATAATTACCTAATAAATATAAATGTACTTTACTTTGCTAATATCCGATACAAACATAATTGCGATAACAATATATATAAAAAAAGAAAACATGTTCAAATCTCAATATGTTCCAAATTTGTAACAGTCTATATATATTTTGTTAATTATCTGCAATTAAATTCATGTACATTTTCACGTGCTCTTTCTACAATTAATTATCCCCAAACATCCTTTGATCACAATTTTGAAAACGAGACAGGGAAAAATTGCACTTCGACTTTTATCCACGATCGTTGCGTAAAAAGAAACCTGAAGAAAATCCGCTATGAACAAAAATAAAAGAAAGAAAAGAGAAAAACTGTCATCAGAATTTTCACGTGTCTCTTCTAGAACTGGCTTATGGCTACGGTAACTGTTTTTATTTCGCTCGCCGCTAAATTTCCAACGTACACGCAATTTACGTTTCGCCGGCGAATTTCCATAAATATAAATTGGTCATTGAGTTGATCGTCGCCGTTCTGTATGGTTGACTGCTGCGAGTGCTTCTTCAGGTAGACGACCAGGATCTGATAGAATATCAGTGGCAGTACACAGATATCTGAGGGAGTTCAGAACAGCTGAAAACGATAAGAATGATAACATTACAAACACCTATATTCAACTAAATATTGTAGTTACTGTCCACTGAAAAAATGAAGAGAAGCATACTACTATAACGTAATGTAGTTTTCGAAGAAAGATAAGACAAATACTTAACACGTTGGCTATCATAGTAATGTGGATTATAAAGGATATTAATACCTTAGCGACTGGAAGACTATTAATAGGATTCTTGATGCCAGCAGTTATTGACTGAAAACCAATTAAGAATGCTTTGATTATAAACTATCCACCTATAGTTTAATTAAAATAATAAAGTTTAGAAAAATGATATCCATTATAAGTTACGCAATTTTGGCATTCATAAACATTATGCCGGACACTGATAACCTTCATAGCAGTCAACGTGTTAAGGTTCAGATTTTGGACAGTATTTATTAGGTTGTTTCTTTTCAATTGCAAACCTGGTCTGAGATCGACAAGCGAGCAATGCTGCTCGACCCACAATATTGTACTTCTGTATAAATCTTCTATACTCGCCGTTGATACCGACGTATTGAAGGAAATCATCAAAGGCTCAAGTAATATACTGAACTAATTATTTTATAAGGAGATGTATATTACTATCTATAATTATAAAGGTAAAGTTTTCAACAGAACTTTAAAAAGGATACAATCCAAAATTTCCAATTTTCCCGTGTGCGCGTTCGTACATACTCATCGAACATTTCCTTCATCTTGCTAGTCCTGTGTCTAGAAATTGGAGCACCCGTTGCAGGAAGCATGGATTGGCAATTACTGCAACAGAGCATTCAACTGTAACTGGACATAGCTTTCCTTAACCTGTTAACCAGTATAAGATTCATCTTTGCCGGTTAACAGGTTAAAGTCGATTCTGTTCTTTTTTTTCATTCAAACTTAACTACTATTACCTAATCGACGTATTAAGGCACTCGATTTGATTCCTCAAACTATCCATCTCTTCTTTCAATTGATTTCTTTCCGCCCTAAGTTGCCTGATATAATCAGCCCCCTTTTGCAGCATGGCGGCTTTGCTCAGCTTAGTATTCGGATTCTGACTGAGCTGCGGTATCAAACTGTGTAACATGTCGAATCCGTTCTTAATATTATATCTACGCTTTTGTTCCGCATGAGTATGTCCCACTCTTCTTTGCTCTTTGTACTGTGCTCGATCTGTTTCACCCTTTATGTAACCCCGACTAGGCGACATCGGACTTCCTATACTCATCGGACTGTGCAAAGGGCTGAGACTCAACGCCTGAGGACTGTGCGCGTTAGAACTATCCTTCGGCGATCCAGGACTATTCTGTTGCTGGGTATTTGTATTCAATAACATTTGCTGATTGCAAGTGGACTGTTGCATAGCCTAATAGCACAACATACAACGTATTATATCATTACATAGGACGCATGTTTGCAGTCAGTGTTATATAACAGAAAAGATAACACCTGCATTTGCAAGTATTATTTTTAAAAAGCTACAGTAACTCACGATATGTGATCGTTCGAAACTTTGTACCTGCTGCTGCGGTGGTTGCACTTGCATTGATGAGGTTTGCATCGTTTGAACAGTGACCGGTGTGGTAATATGCTGGGCTGTCGTCACCTGCGTGGGCGAAGCTGAAGGTGGAAGCATTGGTAAGATGTGTTTCATTGTAGCGGCTGTTTGGTCCACTGTCGGCATTATATTATCAGCCGGCATATTCATTGTATGTACACCAGATGTGTCTATGTAACGATATTTGAAGCTGTCATAATATTCTTTGTCGGGAAAATAATACCAGGATTTTGATTTCTCAATAATCATGCGTCAGTTGTCAATGCAACTCAACGAAACTAGTAAAAAGTTACATAACCGTACAAATATTACGTTTCTTGTAATACATACTATTGGTGAGTAACTGTGCGAGCAAAACATTGTTATTTAGATTTAGCGCGGGATCGCTCGCCGCTGATACTAATGGCGGTGGATGCATTCGTGGAGCAGTTAACGACGAACTACTTCGAGATCTATTCCTCGTTTTCATCTGGTACTGAAAGACAAAACATACAATGCCGTTACGCTAAGAAAAAGAAACTACATCATTCGTAAAAATATCTCTGACAACATGTGATAAGTATCCTAATTTACAAATATGAACCTTGGGTACAGCGAAAACTTCCTCCTTCTCCGAATTCAATGCACCAGGTTGAGGTAACAATTTGCCGTGTTGTACGGTTGTTGGTGTGCTGAGATCCAAACCGGAGGGTCTGCACTGTAACAGTATCGGCGATTGAGACGGTTGCTCCGCGGAAACCGATACGACTTGTGGTGGGTGTGTCTGAAAAAAAAAAGTAACGCGATAATCCTATTCTGCAGTTAATCGCACAGTTTCCAGTATTGATAAATTATTCAAACGAAGCAGTGCGAAGTAACTGCTTCGTCGTGCTATGTACCTTGAAATTATTCGCATTGAATTTACATTGATGCGCATTAAAGCTTTGCGGGAGAGCGGAGAACTTGTAACACTGTTGCGGTTGAACGACTTTGTAAGGCTTGGTGGACACAGGCGCGACTGGTGGCAAAGGTCTGATGGCTCTGTGTTGCGTGGTCACCGTGGAATTCGTCTGTCCAAAATTTTGTTGCACAGTTACCAGATTCTGAACGTGACCGGTGATGGGTGAAATTTGATTGGCGTGCACGGATTGATCGTTTAACGCTGCCAATTGCATTTGATTCTGAACAGGTGTCAACTGAACGGTTTGTATCTCCATAGCATAGGACTGCTGAGAACCCTGCTGGTAAGCAGAATTCTGTTGCTGCGTTGTTCTCTGATACGCGTTCTGCGGCGGTTGTTGTTGCTGCTGTTGCTGAGCCTGCTGAATCACTCGACTAGTTCTCGAAGAGACCCTACTAGGTCGACTCTTTTCCCTGACAGGTTGACTCGTTGGAGGTGGTTCATAACTTTGTTGTATAGCGTTATAATTCTCGCCAAGAGTTCTAAAACGTACACGTAGTGGTTGAAGCATGACATTCGTCGAATGACAAATCACTCAAGAACTAAAACTCACATGTTATTCCTGAACGCATTCGTTGGCTCCGGTTGAGGTTGAGTATATATCTTGGCGGTGTATTGAAGATTTTGTATAGTACCTGCCTGCTCGTTCTGAGTTAACGCTTGCTGCTGTGAAGCTTGTTCATTCTTCACTGCCGACTCTTGGCTTAGCTCGTTAATTTGATTCATAGGCGTCATCAGGTCGAGATCAGGATAGTTCGCGTTCAAGGTACTATTTCGAAACATATCGTCCTCCTCGGGGACGGGGGGTAATTTCGAATTAAAAAATTCTGAAACACGATCGATATTTACATTTCGCAATCGTTTCACTAATGAAGAATCGTGGATATAAACCTTGACCATTTACCTTGTAGTGGCTCAAGAGTGTCCATAAAATCATCTAAATTTGGCTGGAGCGGTCCAAGGCTGGGTTGTATAAAATCCGCCAGACTAGCTCCTCGCGCTACAAACAAATAAAATTCATTGACATACGATACTTCGTATTTTATGCTCTTCGACAATATTCAAACAATCGAAACATTTCTTTCTCTGTACACGTAACGATCGTGTTATCGTTCTGTCGTTCGTCTGCGTACACAGCTACTTGAATTAGCGAGTTACCAATTTCTCTGGGATCGGGAAAGTATATTGGTTGATTCGAACTGATTGTTGAAAATAACGTATCAGTCATAAGCTCCATGTAATCCTCATCAACCATCATACTCTCTCCTCCTGGAGTCCCACTGGTCCCTCCGTGTATGTTGCCTGTACCTGCTCCATAATTGCCCGAGGTTCCCAATCCATTGTCCCAATCTAACACATCCATCGATTCCATCTGAAACGATTGTATCTTTCATTAGACCTTAGGTATTTCATAATGCGTGTACGTTTCATTGGGCTGCAATTTCGTGTCTTTTCAATAGAATATTTAGCTTAGACTCGTTATATTGCCACGGGTACAACGGTGGACAATTCTTGAATTATTGCAGTGATTAAGTCCATGGATCCAGAGATACGTTGCGATATATCAGGTAAGAATACGTGTCGATATATCGAATGGGAAGTGTGTTGAAATACAACGCGTGAGACTGCATCACGATACAACACGTGAGACGCTGCATCATAACACAACGCGTGAGAACGCCACGTGACGATATACAACCACGTGAAGATACAGTGCATCACAATACAATATGGCACATGTCGAGAATAAAATATGTGAGAAATTTACGCGTCAACACACGAAGTATAGCGTGTGGGAATATAGCTCACTGAAATACAACGCGCAAAAATACAATACATGGGAATACAACGCGTTGAACATACAATGAATCGCAGTACGTGTGAGATTTTTACATGTTAAAATAACACGCGTGAAATACAACAAGATAAGAATGGAGTATGAATCTGATGACAATATAACTAGTGGCGATGTAACATATACTGCAACGTTCTCCATGGATCCTGTCTTATGCTGTTGGCAGGGAATAACTCTGTGCATAAAAGTCCATATGACGGCAATATAACGAGAGTGCAGTATAGTTAGATGAATATATAAATACCATCTCGGTGCCATCCTTGTTCGTCCAGCCAAGGATCTTGTTTCGGTAGAACATACGCCATTTCTTGTATTCCGCAGTAACCGCAGCAAGTTTTCGCTTCCAGTATTTGCCTTCTAAGACGACCGCCTGATAAGAAAGTTGATTTACGCATGAATACGGTTTCTTACAATGGATCGTTCGATTAACGATAAACGATAACGCCTTAGCTTTTAAATAATTTATTAATAAATTATCGACTGGTTATCAGTTTAATGAAAACCGGGACGTTATTGATAAGCGATCGCAATACGTACCTCGGGTTTATTATGAGTATCAACATCCAACGGAGACGCGAACTGGCACACCAGCGTGTTCTGCTTCAGTATAACTGCAAACGAATCGAAAACTTTATCGAACTCTATCTTTTCCAAATATTGCTATATTATCCACAATATTATTTTATAGCGAAAGATATCTTGAACTGGTTCGATTCGATCAGACTTTGGTAGCGCGATTCGAAGGAACCACAACGGATATGCAGTTCTAAAAGTAGATGCAACGTGTTTTTTAGCTAACAGAGAGGTTGACCTTCTTCGAGTAACCAGGAAATTCACAAACATGAAACACGTTCGGTGATTTCATTTATGCAGATTTGGATCGGTATGCAGGGTGCGGCACCGATCGCCATACTTTAATTATTCCACGGTTTGGTCGTGAAAATATATTACTAAATCTTTACATGTACGCTATTCAAATTTATTCATTCTGACCTTCGAAAAATGAACAAAGTTATCAAAACGAGTTCAAACATTGCAGATAACTCGTGTACAAGCTTCGAGAAGAGTTGTACAGCTGAAAACTTTATTGCAAAATTATTCTGCAAACTCAAAATGATAAACAAAGTGACAAGGAACACTTCCAGTTTTGTCATCAAGTATACAGATTTTTATTGAAAGATCTTGCACGTTAAGACCTTATCAAAGACCGAGATTTTTCAAGATTTTCAAGAGAAATTACCATGTACTTGAAGGTGCACTAAAATTTTAACGAAAGATCTTGCACGTTAAGACCTTATCAAAGATCTCCGATTTTTCAAGATTTTCAAAAGAAATTACCATGTACTTAAAGATGAACTAGAATAACCGCAAATATTCTAAGTCCTCTTTCTCGACTAGTTAGCTGCCTTTCGAGTGACGATGAACGATACATTTAGCGCAACGGAACAGAGACGCGGACGTCCCGATGCCGATTTTGCGGCGACGCATTTTGTATCGCAGTCGCGAAATACTTTCTCGTATCAGTGACGGTGGATACAAAGTCCCGCCACGAACTGCGAAACGAATTCTTCCTGAACGTTCGATTCTCGAACTCGCTCGGTTTCAGGCCTTTCACTTGTTTACCGATGCTCCTCTGCTCTCTTCGACGCCCTCGCTGCGATACTTCCCTTTCTTTGCAAAAAATTGAGATCATGTGTCATTTATATTGAATTATGTGTCATTTATATTGTATCTTGTGATATTTTCGTTAATTACGAGTGTCGTTACGTTTATTAGCATTGCATTAATTTTGCTGAATGATTATGTTGGAAGTGGGAGATGTTTTGGTTGTGGACTGGACCTTTGGGGATGCTGGGACTTTGGAAGATTAGCACTTTTGGGAGATCTTGGGAATTGAGGCAGGAGAGTGGGGAGTTTTGGAAATTTTGGGCGGTAGAACTTGGGGATTTTGGGAATTTGGAACCTTGGAGTTTGGGGTTGATGAAATTTGGAATTTTGGAATTTTGGAACGTTAAGAGTTGGGAGATGTGGAGGTTGGGGACTTTGGGAATTTGGAATCTTGGAACTTCGGAATTTGGGAATTTGGAATCTTGGAACTTGGGAGTTGTAGAAATTTGGAATTTTGGAAATTTGGAACCTTGGGATTTGGGGATTTGGGAATTGGAACCTTGGAATTTGGGGGTTGTAGAAATTTGGAACCTTGGGATTTGGGGGTTGTAGAAATTTGGAACCTTGGGATTTGGGGATTCGGGAATTGGAACCTTGGGATTTGGGAGCTGTAGAAATTTGGAACCTTGGGATTTGGGGATTCGGGAATTGGAACCTTGGGATTTGGGGGTTGTAGAAATTTGGAACCTTGGGATTTGGGGATTCGGGAATTGGAACCTTGGGATTTGGGAGCTGTAGAAATTTGGAACCTTGGGATTTGGGGATTCGGGAATTGGAACCTTGGGATTTGGGAGCTGTAGAAATTTGGAATCTTGGGATTTGGGGATTTGGGAATTGGAACCTTGGGATTTGGGGGTTGTAGAAATTTGGAACCTTGGGATTTGGGGATTCGGGAATTGGAACCTTGGGATTTGGGAGCTGTAGAAATTTGGAATCTTGGGATTTGGGGATTTGGGAATTGGAACCTTGGGATTTGGGGGTTGTAGAAATTTGGAACCTTGGGATTTGGGGGTGTGGGAATTGGAACCTTGGGATATGGGAATTTGGGAATTGGAACCTTGGGATTTGGGGGTTGTAGAAATTTGAAACCTTGGAACTTGGGAATTGTGGGAATTTGGAACCTTGGAACTTGGGAATTGTGAGAATTCGGAACCTTGGAATTTGGAATTTTGGGAATTTGAAACCTTGGAATTTGGGGATTGTGGGAATTTGGAACCTTGGAACTTGGGAATTGTGAGAATTCGGAACCTTGGAATTTGGAATTTTGGGAATTTGAAACCTTGGAATTTGGGGATTGTGGAAATTTGGAATCTTGGAACTTGGGAATTTGGAACCTTGCAAATTAAGACCTTAAAATTGACAAATTAAAAAAATTGAAGAACTCCAACCTTATGAACTTGGAAACCCTGTTACAATATTTGAAACATCGACAACCGCATCAAGACCACGTAACCCATACTAAACAGCCCATAAAAAGTTTAATAAAGAACCCATCCGCTACTAATAATAGTCTACTTATTAATAGTACAAATATCCAAGCGCAGAAATAAGTAGTTGACCGAAGGAACCTCAAAGACATTGACTTCAATTCCCCTTAACCCTTTCACTTAGTTCACACGTGTGACACTTCAAATAAATACATATTTTTAACTACCGTTTAAATCTTTCTAAACTTTCAAAGAACAATAAAAAAAAGTAAACGATGCAATTTGACACTCTGAATCCAAAATCCAAATTTCCAAAATTTACCTCGCTTCCGTATTGAACACACAACTTAAACTCCGGTACCGTCGCGGAAGTAGAACAGAGGAGCAAAGTCGAAGAAACAAATTAATCGATTATTATTAATTATTAATCGGTCCTAATTCTAAACCGCGGAAATAATGTTATTTGGTGGACGTAGAACGGCAGTGGTCGCGAAACTGAGTCAGTTTGACTGGAAAACTTATAGAAACGAGGTGACAGCATCGATGGCGGGGATTCTTTGTCACTGCTGTGTCACGTGCAAGATATTTCTTTATCTTGTAGAATAGCGAGTCGACTATCTACCGCGTATCGCTTTATTTTCGCGGCTGGATATCTTGAATCAATTTAATTTGGCTTTAGATTACGCTTTATCTCGCCAAATTTGTTTTTCGATTGTAACTCGATGGAAAACGGCTGAGGTTTCCAAACATTTCGATTACACCCTTTCTCATCCACATCTTTTGTCATTCTTCTGTGTTTATTCTTGTCACACATTCTTTTCTTTTAGACTGTTCAATTTTATTTATTATTTTTTTAATGTTCAGATAAATCAAATTTAGTTTGATGAATATATTAATGGTCGGAAATAAAATGAAATATTTTTATTATGAATTAAAGATGAAATTAGATGCACTTATAATAAAAAATATGATTAGATCAATCATAGATAAATGTGTGATTAGATGTATTTTATATTGAAAATATCATTATATTGCATTGATATTAAAAATATAATTAAATCAATTCAAAAGTGAAAACATAATTAAGTCAGTTCAAAATGAACATAATTAAATTAATTCATAATTAACAACATAATTAAGTCAGTTCAAAATGAACATAATTAAGTCAGTTCAAAATGAACATAATTAAATTAATTCATAATTAACAACATAATTAAGTCAGTTCACAATGGACATAATTAAATTAATTCATAATTAAAACCATAATTAAGTCAGTTCACAATGGACATAATTAAATTAATTCATAATTAAAAACATAATTAAGTCAGTTCAAAATGAACATAATTAAATTAATTCATAATTAACAACATAATTAAGTCAGTTCAAAATGAACATAATTAAATTAATTCATAATTAACAACATAATTAAGTCAGTTCACAATGGACATAATTAAATTAATTCATAATTAAAAACATAATTAAGTCAGTTCAAAATGAACATAATTAAATTAATTCATAATTAAAAACATAATTAAGTCAGTTCACAATGGACATAATTAAATTAATTCATAATTAAAAATATAATTAAGTCAGTTCACAATGGACATAATTAAATTAATTCAAAATCAAAGGCATAAATAAGCCAGTACAAAATTAAAAATATAATAAAGTAAGTCCAAAATGAAGAATATACTTCAAAATCAAAGACACGACTAAAGTAACTAAAAATTAAAAGTATGCCTCAGGCAACTAAAAACAAAAATTACAACAAAGTAAGATCAAAATAAGAAACGTAATGAAACCAACTCAAAATTAAAAGTCCGAAAACAATAAAAAAAGAAGATATATTTAAAGTGAAGGCTCGATAAGGCTCGATCGGTCGTAGCCGATATACAAAAATAATTTGGATCAACGTGACCCAGGATCGAGTTCAAACGATTGCAATATCCATGTTTAATTTTAAAATAACAATAAAGAAGTAGATTGGCTACAGTGCCTTCCTCTTTCGGCGACGCGACGTTTGTTAATCAACGCCGTGACCCGCGATCTGTATCTGTTGACTGTGACAGCTCATCCGTAGTAAATAAAAAGTAGCGACGAGGAATAAAAAACTAAAATGTAGGCGCGACGTTATCGACCAGGGTTATCGTGCGAAACGCTACGTAATGGTAAGTAAAATCTGGTCAGTCAATGCGCCTTGTGTTTCGCGTAATACTTCCGGTTACTGGATCGCTCAAACGATTACAAGTGTCGAACTATTCAATGAATCCTTCATTTACGTGTTTAGTTACGGATGTAGCTTTTCCTCGCCCGACGTTTACAACATAATTAGACATTAACAGCGCGCTTAGTTGTAAGAATCTTTCGCTGTGTTACGTAATCGTAGACCCTCGCTAAAATTTCATGAATGAGTTACTGAAACGCAGATGCGTATTTTTGTGAATGGACATTGATCCGACTTAATGAGCTCGAGCAATTTTTCGATGACGTACGTTTGAGTAAAAGGGATTTCATTCAAGAGAGTTTCATAATTTTTGTCAATCAGTACATGATTATATTGATCAGTACATGATTGTACTGATCAGTACATCACGCTTCATTTATCTTAGAACATGCTAATCAGCGAAAGATACACCTCTATAATAATAGAGTTTTCCACGTAATAACGTGGAACGTAATTATCTTAAATTCTAAAGAATAAAATAGTAAAAGTCCTTACATTGCATGTGCCAACATCGCCAGATGACGTTGTTCAGTCTGATCTTGTCCTTCCATCTCAGCCTGATTCCTTTGAACCGATTCCACTTGGGCGATGTCAATTTCTGTCTGGAACAAATTCAAATGCCCATACGTCATACCTACTGTAGACCAAACTGATCAATTAAAAAAAAAACAATAATTATCCTCGATCGTATGTTATACAGAATCGGTAATACATTTGTTGTCGGTTACCAGATAAGTTAACGCTAAACCCACTCCCTCGCAATATCGGGTGCTCGATTGTCAGCGCTAAATGCCCTATTAAACGATAACGCATTCGCTACCGCTTATACTCAATGTCCACGTCAAATGACGACGCGTTACGTATCGAAGCGTTATAGGATGATGCGGTGTAACTCGCTGCAGTGTGTTTTGATGAGCTGTAATTTATCTTGTATTTTGGTGTTATTTGATGCGCTGCACTAGGGCGCACATGGGTGTACATGGGTGCGCTGTAATTGGGAACGTTATAATCCGATACGCTGTGATTCGACGCGTTGTGTTTGCGCTGTACTTCAACGTATTGTGTTTTGACGCGCTGTAATTTGGTGCGTTGTGTTTCGATGTGCTGTGGTTCCACGCGTTGTACTTCGATGCGCTGTAATTCGAAGCGTGGTACTTTGATGCGCAGTAATTCAAAGCGTGGTGCTTCGATGCGTTGTAATTCGAAGCGTGGTACTTCGATGCGCTGTAATTCCAAGCGTGGTACTTCAATGCGCTGTAATTCAAAGCGTGATACTTCGGTGCGCTGTAATTCGAAGCGTGGTACTTCGATGCGCTGTGATTCGAAGCAGTGGAATTCGATGCGCTGTAATTCGAAGCGTGGTACTTCGATGCGCTGTGATTCGAAGCAGTGAAATTCGATGCGCTATGATTCGAAGCGTGGTACTTCGATGCGCTGTAATTCGAAGCTTGGTACTTCGATGCGCTGTACTTCCAAGCGTGGTACTTTGATGCGCTGTAATTCGAAGAGTGGTACTTCGATGCACTGTAATTTGAAGCGTGGTACTTCGATGCGCTGTAATTCGAAGTGTTGTACTTCGATTCGCTGCAATTCGGCGCGTTGTACTTCAATGCAAAGTATTTCAACGCGTTGTAATTCAGCGCGTCAAGTCTCGATGCGCAGTAATTCGGCGCAATACACTTCCCTGCGCAGTAGATCTGCGCATTGAATATTCTGCATTGAATATTCTACGCTATGATGCGCAATAATTCATTTCGATTCACAACGCGTCATACAAATCTTCCCTTCTACCATAAATTAACACATTAAAATTTCAGAAAAATATGATAACTGAACGCGAGAAACGTAAACGATGTTATCGATTGAAATAGTTAAAGCAAACTGATAGATGGTTCGTCATAAAAGGCTTAACGTAATCACCGCAGCTTTACAGTTGCTATGCCTCTGTAAAAGCTAATCCATCAATTAAAGCGGTATCTTCTTCCGCCTCGTGATTCTTGGTAATCGAAAGCTCTGCGGGTTTTACGCGTTGGAAAAGCTCATTTACAAGGTTCAAAGCTCTGTAACGTGTTCCCTTGTAACTCATATCGGAGTTTCGGATTAGCGGATCATGCGGAACTATCGTTGGAGAACCGCACTCGATCCCTGTTTACTCGAGCGCGGCAAATGCTCAACAGTGTTTGCTCGACTGAGGCGAATGCCGTTCTAAATATAAATGAACAGTGGAAGGAAATAAGCAGGGAAAACGAATTAAGATTTTCCACGGATCTGTCCTGTCACTGGGAAACCCCGAATATCGAGTGAAAGTCATTTGAATCGATGTTGTGTTCGAATTTACGTTGTTTTTCTCTCGTATCGTATTATTTCTGTTGAATTTCCATAGTAAAGTGGCAAAAATAAATTTAATAAGAAGTCGATAACATTTACTGATGTCGGTAATAAGACGTCGATAATTATGTATGTTAGATTATCGATTATTTATATGATGCCACTCGTTTAAATTTTGATTCGCAAATGTTAAATAAAAATAATTCTGATATTCTCTTTCGTGTTTGTTTCTCTTCATAAAAATTCTGATTTCGCACGGATATAATAGAACAAGTTATTTAAGTAGTTCTTCCTTAGTTTTCTTCATTTAAATATATAAAGTTTTTTTCAAAAAGTTATAAGTGTTCTGTTTAATTATTTAGTATTTCTTTATTTGTTTAATACTCATAACCATATTCCATTAGGTTATGGGCCCAGGTCACGTATAATTTTAAGTGTTTTTGTGTTTGCTTTTGTGTTTAATTGTTTAGTATTTATTTTTAAATCGTTTGAATATTAAAAGACTTTGATAATGGATGCATCAAATAAAAAGAACATTCCACAATTTAATGGTTCTAAGTACAACGCATGGAAACATAGAATTCGTAATCTGTTATACGAACTGGACGTTTTGAAAGTTGTTGATGAGCAGCCACCATTTCCGCTTACCGAAGAATGGTCGAAGGCAGAGCGAATTGCTAAATGCACCATCGTTCAATATTTGGCGGATACACACTTAAAATACGATACAGAGGGAAGTACAGCAAAATCAATTTTACTAAATTTAGATAGTGTATATGAAAGTCAAAGTACGGCTACTGAATTGTCTATTCGAAAAAAATTATTAAGATTGAAAATGAAAAATGATAGTTCATTAAAAGATCACTTTGAAATATTTGATGATTTAATAACGGAATTGTCAGCTGCGGGCGTGACAGTACGGGAAAATGAAATAATTTCAATTTTATTGTCCAGTTTACCAGAAGCATATGAAACTGTATCAACTGTTATTGAGACAATGATGACCGAGGCCAAAATTACCTTGGACATTGTTAAAAAGAGGCTGTTTGATTATGAAACCAGAATAAAGAGTGAAAAGATAGATACCAGCGCAAAAGTTTTGCATGCTGAAGCTGAAAATTACCGGTCGAACAATTTTGAGAGTGCCCGGTTCAGAAGAGGTAATCATAGGGGTAATAGAAGAAGAGTAACCATGTTTAAATCAAACAAGCAGAAATTTGCTGGTAAATGCCACCAATGTGGTAGGAAAGGTCATAAAATAAAGGAGTGCTATTATTATAAAAAGAAATTACAGTATAGAGCAGAACAAAATGATAAAAATCGTAATTTACATCTAGTTCAAACAACTCAGGCAACAACTAGTAATGATGTATCCGGCTTTGCTTTCATGACTGGAAATTATGAAGTTAAGTATACAGACAAATTATTATTTATCTTGGATTCGGGAGCATCAGATCATATTGTGAATGATGAAAAGGTATTTTTAAGCATACATGTGCTTAATCCACAAATAAAGATATCAATAGCGAAGCATGGACAACATATAATGGCTTTGAAGAAAGGAAATGTATCTGTAACTACCAATATGGGAATTAACTGTATTTTAGAGGATGTATTATACTGCCCAGATGTATCATATAATTTATTATCTGTAAGGAAATTACAACAAAAAGGAATGAGAATTATTTTTGATGAAAGGGGAGTTGAAATAACTAAAGATGGTAATATGGTAATGTACGGTAAGCCTTTAAATAATTTAATATGTATAGATTTTGAAATTATAAGAAAAAGGGTAAATTTATTTAATTCCTATATGTCCAATAGAGTAGCAAATAGTTATGAATTGTGGCATAGACGATTAGGACATATGGGAAAAATAAAATTTTTAGAATTGAAAAATAAACAAATGGTGGAGGATGTGATGTTTTTAGAAAAAGTATTTCCAGATGATAGGTTATGTGAAGCTTGTATAAAAGGGAAACAAGCCAAATTGCCATTTGAAAAGGCAAAGGATAAACATCATATTACACGACCATTGTTTATAGTCCATACAGATGTTTGTGGTCCAATCACTCCTTCTACAATTAATAATAAAAAGTATTTTGTTACATTTATAGATGAATATACGCATTATTGTGTAACATACTTACTTGAAAATAAATCAGACGTATTTAAAATGTTTAAAGATTATGTTGCAAAAAGTGAGACTCGTTTTAATTTGAAAATTGTCAATATATATTGTGATAATGGCAAAGAATATTTATCAAACGAGATGAAAGATTATTGTATAGAAAAAGGAATAAGTTATCATTTAACGGTCCCGCGAACTCCACAATTGAATGGTGTTGCAGAACGGATGAATAGAACAATAACGGAAAAAGCACGTGCAATGATAAGTGGTGCAAGTTTAGAAAAAGAGTTTTGGGGAGAAGCAGTTTTAACTGCTACATATTTGATTAATTTAACCCCATCGAAAGCTCTTACTGTTGATAAAACCCCATTTGAATTGTGGCATAATAAAAAGCCCAAACTGAAATATTTAAAAGTTTTTGGTTCTACGGTATATGTGCATAGTAAAGTAAGACAGTCAAAATTTGACGAGAAGTCTTATAAGTGTATTTTGGTAGGGTTTACACCAAATGGTTATAAAGTGTGGAATGTAGAAAATGGGAGATTTGAAATAGTAAGAGATGTAGTAGTTGATGAAGTTAATTACTTAGAATCTCGGCCTATAACAAAGAAAAGTGATTTTAAACGTGATTTGTGTGAAACTGATGCATCTCGAGAGATGCCAAAATCAGTAGATATACAGTGTGAATTTAATAAATCTGATAATCAAAAATCAGATGTGTTAAAGAAAAGGAAATCTGATAGCATTGAATCAGATATAGTAGAGCCGAGAACAAAAGTAATGTCAGATGAAGGAAATAGTAAATCTGTAACAGAAACAGATGTAACAGGAGTATCGGGACCGGAGAAAAATAAAATAAATGAATTAAAAGATAACATAGAACCTAGAAGGAGTGATAGGATTAAGCAACTCCCTCCTATGTCATATAATGAGTTGGACATTGACAATGATTATCTTTTGTGCGCTCAGTCAGTAGTTTTTAAAATTCCTACTTCATTTGATGAAATTAAAACTAGAGAAGATAGAGTCAGGTGGGAACAAGCGATTGCAGATGAAATAAACTCATTAGTTATTAATAAAACATGGGATTTGGTATCGAAGCCAAAAGATAAGAACATTGTTGATTGTAAATGGGTATTTACGATAAAGAATGATGAATTCGGAAATCCAGTGAAATATAAAGCTCGACTTGTGGCTCGTGGTTTCAGCCAGAAATATTTAGAAGATTATAACGAAACATTTGCACCTGTAGCTAGGATATCAAGTTTTAGATTTTTCATGGCCTTCGCAAATCAGAATAATTTATTAGTTCATCACATGGATGTGAAGACGGCATTTTTAAATGGTATTTTGAGAGAAGAAATTTATATGCGAATTCCAGAAGGTGTCAAATGTGATAATAGTAATCAAGTGTGTAAATTGAATAAAGCTTTGTATGGTCTTAAACAAGCAGCGAGGTGCTGGTTTGAGATGTTTGAAAAAGCTCTTGTAGAGAAAGGTTTCCGAAATTCATCAGCAGATCGTTGTATTTATATGTTAGATCGAAAGAATATATTAAAGAATATATATGTTGTATTATATGTGGACGATCTAGTGATAATAACTGCTGAATTTGACACAATGACAAATTTCAAAAATTATTTGAAAAATAGATTTTTAATGACAGATTTAAATGAAATTAAATTGTTCCTTGGTATAAAAATCGAAAGAAATAATGAACAAATAACGTTGGATCAGAGTGCGTATATTAAGACTGTTCTTAAGAAATTTAATATGGTAGATTGTAAACCTATTAGCACACCTCTTCCAAGTGTATTAGATTATATAGCTTTAAATTCAGATGTAAAATATGATGCACCTTGTCGGAATTTAATTGGATGTTTAATGTATATAATGATTTGTACAAGACCTGATTTAAGTATAGCTGTAAATATTTTGAGTCGGTATACAAACAAAAATAATAAAGAATTGTGGCAAAATCTTAAAAGAGTTCTAAGATATCTAAAAGGATCAACTGAAGTTAAATTAACATATGTTAGAAATAATTATAAAAATTTATTAAATGGCTACGTAGATTCAGATTGGGGAGGTAGTGAAAATACAGATCGAAGGAGCACAACAGGATATGTATTCAAGTTGTACGAAAAATGTACAATATGTTGGAATACTAAAAGACAGACATCAGTAGCTGCTTCATCTACTGAGGCCGAATATATGGCACTTTTTGAAGCTGTCAGAGAGGCACTCTGGTTAAAATCGTTGGCAATTAGTGTTAATATAAGTATTTCTGATCCAATAATAATATATGAAGACAACATGGGTTGCATTAATATTGCAAGTAATCCTAGCAGTCATAAACGATCAAAACATATTGACATAAAATACCATTTTTCTAGAGAACAAGTTGAAAAGAATGTGATAAAACTTGAATTCATTCCCACAGGTGAACAATTAGCCGACATATTAACGAAGCCGTTGCCAGGAAATAAATTCCAGGAATTTAGAAAAGGAATGAACTTAATATAAATTTTATAATTCTTATTCCATACATATGTTTATATAATTCTGTTTTAATTCTATTTTAATTCTGTTTTAATTCTGTTTTAATTGTGTTTAAATTCTATTTAAATGTTGATAATAGTTGTAATTTGTTATAAATCATAGTTAACATGGTCTAATCAGGTTTTCCTGGGTTTTCCTGATTCTTTGCAACAAATGTTGGGCCATATGTATTTCCCAGGTAAAACAAGGAAGGACTGTCTTATTTAATAAAGAGATTAATTTAGTTATACCAGTTTTGTTAAGTATATCAAATTTATTTTTGAGGGGGCGTGTTGAATTTCCATAGTAAAGTGGCAAAAATAAATTTAATAAGAAGTCGATAACATTTACTGATGTCGGTAATAAGACGTCGATAATTATGTATGTTAGATTATCGATTATTTATATGATGCCACTCGTTTAAATTTTGATTCGCAAATGTTAAATAAAAATAATTCTGATATTCTCTTTCGTGTTTGTTTCTCTTCATAAAAATTCTGATTTCGCACGGATATAATAGAACAAGTTATTTAAGTAGTTCTTCCTTAGTTTTCTTCATTTAAATATATAAAGTTTTTTTCAAAAAGTTATAAGTGTTCTGTTTAATTATTTAGTATTTCTTTATTTGTTTAATACTCATAACCATATTCCATTAATTTCTGATAGATAGTATCGTATATTGCGTGACGACATTACGTCTTAATGATGCAACCAAAATACAATAACAATAAATATGGTTGCGTCAGTGACAACGCGATCATCAATTTATATAATTGTCTTTTTTGTTCTGTTTAAAATTATTCTCCGAAGAAATTAAATCCTCGCGATACGTAAAATGTTCTTCGTCGCAGGCCCAAAATCAGCGAGTCATGAAACGAATTCATTTTCTGCAAAATGTAATTTCTCTTCCATGACTGTAGTCTCGTTATCTTATAATTAGTTATTTGTTCGTCGTGCGGCTGCAACTCGATTATCATCGTCGTTTGTCCAAGATTTCGCTCTACCCAGTATTTTTCTTCCCAATTAAATCTCGAAGTGTGAATACATATGTTTCGAATTTCGAAGGCTTAGACGCTGTATCGATCACGCATGTTATCGACAATTTTTGAGTACAATACATAACGTTATCTCGAATTTTCGTTAACACGTGTGTTATCGACGACTATAAATAAAAACTGTATTGCAAAATAATCGAGATACCGAATTAGTCAGTGGCTACAATACGTTGGAACAAATCAAGGAATAATTGTAACGCTTCGGAGATTAATCAAGTATTACACAACAGACGCCATGTGGAAACATTTAATCCAACGCGATCTGATCAATCTCATTTATTACTTTCGTGTGCGGAGGGGTTAATGAGCTCGTGGTGGAAAAACAAACAGAATTGAATTATATATTCATTTGCCGTATGATTCGCAACGTTTGAAATTAATATAAGAGATATGTATAATAAAAAGTGTAAGATGTGTGTAGAGAGAAGACACTACTATACTAGGGATAAAATGTTCCTAGGGATATAGTATGTTATAGTATATTAGGGACATTGGTATTTATGGTGATATAGATACCTATGGGACTCTAGAGATATTGGGATTTAGAGATATTTAGATCTAGGGACATTTGGATATAGGAATGTTTGGATCTAAGGATGTTGAGATCTAGGAATATTTTGGATCTAGGAATAGTTGGATCTAGGAATATTTGGATCTAGGGATACTTGGACCTAGGAATATTTGGATCTAGGGATATTTGGATCTAGGAATATTTTGGATCTAGAAATATTGGGATCTAGGGATGCTTGGATCTAGGAATGTTGGGATCTAAGGATATTTTGGATCTAGAAATATTGGGATCTAGGGATATTTGGATCTAGGAATATTTTGGATCTAGAAATATTGGGATCTAGGGATGCTTGGATCTAGGAATGTTGGGATCTAAGGATATTTTGGATCTAGAAATATTGGGATCTAGGGATATTTTGGATCTAGGGATACTTGGATCTAGAAATATTGGAATCTAGGGATACTTGGATCTAGCAATGTTAGGATCTAGGGACATCCTGGATCTGGGGTTATTGGGATCTAAGGATATTTTGATCTAATGAAATTTGGGATCTAAGGATATTTAATTAGGGACGTTGGGATCTGGGGATATAAGAATGTAGAAATACGGAAATCCAAAGGTATGGAAATCTAGGGATATCAGCATCAAGGGACATAAGGACTTCGAAACAACTATCCAGAAATATAGAAATACTGCAGTCACAATCTATTACCTAGGATAATTATCCTTAGAACTTAATTCATCTGAAATAAAGTGCTAATTACGCCAATAATTACGACAGAATGAAAAGTATACCTCAGCAGAATGTCCGTGAACTTAATCGATAAACGAAACAGACTATCTAACAAACCGGTGACGAAAGAAATAGTAAGACATTTTTATTATGTCGGTGAACGTGTTAAAGGTTAACACTGATTCGACACACTTCCACAATATTTGTATAATAAACGGATAGTATTCAATCTAACGTAAGACACCAACATCGTCAGCATTGATAAGTTGCATTAAGAAAGGAATCACGCAAATCGCGGCAAGCATTAGAGCGATCGTAAAGAAGTTCAGGGTGGTACAATTTAGCAGAAAGCCGTGTTTGCACTTTGTCGCGTAACGAAAAACAGTCCGCATCAAATTTAAATGTCTGAGTAGTTTCGTACGGTGCGCAGTTCAATACCGGATTTGTAACGCGTTCTGTTCCGAGCAAATAATGCGTTTTAATTATTGCAGCGGTCGTTACTTTATCAGCTTGTTAATTACGACAGATTGCACATGAAAGTGGTAAAAACGTTTCTCGGTATATTCTCTCGTTCCGTGAGATTTCCACCTGATAAAATAAATTTCACGTTTCATCGCGAACGTTGCGACACTCGATATTTTTCTTGTGGCACTCGGCGCTTGTGAATTTCGTACGAAGGAAATTCGAAAACTGCAGCGTTATGCTGAGATAAAACGTATGAATGAATTAAACATGTCACTAATTTGCTGTTTAAAATATTTCCGAAGTAATCGTTTCTGTTATCTTAAACAATTTTGTATTTACATAATTGTATGCAATTATTACTAACTCGTCTCTTTCTTTCCTAAACCCTACCTTCTATAACGGTAAAATTATAATATGCCGCCATCTAACGCGTGGCAAATATAACACGTGGTGATATAAAGGCGTGGCGATATAATGCGAGGTATTTGAATGCATAGAAATGCAATGCGTAGAAATTCTACGCGTGGCAATATAACACTTGGCCATACAACGCGTAGAAATGTAATGTGTGGCGATATAACGTGTGGCAATATAACGCGAGGTGATTCAGCGCGTCGAAATTTTACGCGTGGCAGTATAACGCTTGGCGATGCAACGCGTAGAAATATAACGTGTGGCGATATAACGCGTGGTGTTTCCACACGTAGAAATTCTACGCGTGGCAATACAACGCATAGAAATACAATATGTGGCGATATAACGCGTGGTGTTCCAACGTGTGGAAATTCTACGCGCGGCAATATAACGCGAGGTGTTTCAACACATCGAAATTCTACGCGTGGCAATACAACGCATAGAAATACAATATGTGGTGATATAACGCGTGGTGTTCCAACGTGTAGAAATTCTACACGCGGCAATATAACGCGAGGTGTTTCAACACGTCGAAATTCCACGCGTGGCAATACAACGCATAGAAGTACAATATGTGGCGATATAACGCGTGGTGTTCCAACGTGTAGAAATTCTACGCGCGGCAATATAACGCGAGGCGTTTCAACAAGTCGAAATTTCACGCGTGGCAATACAACGCATAGAAATATAACATGCGGCGATATAACGCGTGGTGTTCCAACGTGTAGAAATTCTACGCGTGGCAATATAACGCGAGGTGTTTCAACACGTCGAAATTTTACGCGTGGCAATACAACGCATAGAAATACAATATGTGGCGATATAACGCGTGGTGTTCCAACGTGTGGAAATTCTACGCGCGGCAATATAACGCGAGGTGTTTCAACACGTCGAAATTCGACGCGTGGCAATACAATGCATAGAAATACACCGTATAGCGATATAACGCGTGGTATTTCAACGTGTAGAAATTCTACGCGCGGCAATATAACGCGAGGTGTTTCAACACGTCGAAATTCCACGCGTGGCAATACAACGCATAGAAGTACAATATGTGGCGATATAACGCTTGGTGTTCCAACGTGTAGAAATTCTACGCGCGGCAATATAACGCGAGGTGTTTCAACAAGTCGAAATTTCACGCGTGGCAATACAACGCATAGAAATATAACATGCGGCGATATAACGCGTGGTATTTCAACGTATAGAAATTCTACATGCGGCAATATAACGCGAGGTATTTCAACACGTCTAAATTCTAGGCGTAGCAATATAACACATGGAGATCTAACGCATGGCGATACAATGTGTAGTGGCAATAAAACGAGTGGCAATCTAACACATTACAATTTCAATACTGCACCAAAATAGACGCGCGACTCTTAACGAGAATATGAACGTCACTATTGCAAAAGTCCGTAACGAAACTTGTGGCTTTTATGTAAACTTGTATTACACTACCAATATTAATCAGTAGTCATATGCAATTAGTTACGTCATCGTTCGACAAGAAGTAACGTATGCGTTTTAAACAGTCGAATCGATGATACGAGCCTGTAATGAAATGTTCTAAAAGTGAAATTGATCAATTCGGCTTCCGAGCAGCTGATATTCTCGCGGACATACAACAGACACATTAATGGTGTGTCTGTGCCCCGATGACGCAGTGGCCTTGCATGATAAAAGATACGATGTGACACTCGCACACACGCTCGCGTAGGTCTTTACGGTAATTTAGCTCGATTCACATTTTCGAGTTACGCGGGTAGCGAGAGAACGGTCAACTTGGAATTAGAGAAGTGAATCACGATATATCGTATACATAATTATTCTTTCGACCGCTAATGCTTTGCTTCATTTTGTGGAAACGTTGGGAATTTCACTAATGTGTAAGACTGCTTTTCTGATAGTGCTGATAATTTCTACGTATAGATATTATTCCTTTAGGCGATAGTCTTATGTAGACGATGTTTTATTTGGATAGAAATATTTATGTTCGGATTTTCCAGGATTATTTCAAATCTTCAGGTAATCGAGGTTGTTTAGGAAATTTTTATCTACCGCGGATAAGATCGATAGGGAGAGCTGATAATTTAACTTGTTAGTTCTTGAAGATTTTCTATTTTGTTATATCGTATTCTACCGTACAATGCTAATTCACTCGCATACGTCGGGAGACGTAATGTTATTATAAGTGGCATCTAATTATGTTAATACGCACGAATGTGATACGATTGGAAATTTTGTAAATTCAAAATGATATAACTCTTATCAAAAGCTAGAAATGATTTATTAACCGCTTCAAAACGGTTTCTTAATAATCAGTATACGCTTATCACGGAGGTCAATTGCACTTGGCATAGAATAATTACCATCTAAATGAGATTGCGATTATGATTAACGGTAAGAGTCACTCCACGGAATTTTCCTATCAGTCATTTGGAAATTTGGAGAATTCGCTGCTGAGAAACCACGTGGTGAGAGTACTCCATATTTTCGAGGGTCAGACCCTGCTTAACCAATCGCAGTGACAATAATGACATCGTCGTAAACGAAAATATGAATACACGTTGTGCAAACATTCGATGAGATAATGTTTCTATGAACATCAATGAAAAATTACGTTTCCTTTATTTTCAGTACGATGTCTTGTTTATTTACGAAACGACAGATTACGGAGAAAATTGCGATGCACATCGGAATAAGGATGAACACACAAACTGTTGTTCTAAACCGTTCTACAATCAACGTGATTCACGTCAGTTATCGTTCTACACAAACGAAATACTTTCGCAATGGAATTATCCCCGGTATGGGAAAAATAAATGGTTTGTTAATGACTGTGTTACAAATATTTATGTTACTAATAAAACGAACGAAGTTACCTAACGTGAACACGGTGGAGTCTCACTATATGGCTGTTGTACTTTATTCTTAAAACTCTGTTGATAAGTAATTTCAATTAGCAAATATAAATTTTGTTATTACTAATAAAATGAACGAAATTAAGTTACCTAACCTAACCATAAACACGGTGCAGTCTCGCTATATGGCTCTTGTACTTTATTCTTAAATCTCTGCTGATATAGTGACCTTTAATTACTAAATTTCTGTATTACTAATAAAACGAACGAAATTAAGTTTCCTAACCTAACCATAAACACGGTGGTCTCGCTATATGGCTCTTGTACTTTATTCTTAAATCTCTACTGATATAGTAACCTTTAATTACTAAATTTTTCGATTATTAATAAACGAACGAAGTTATCTAACCACCATGAACACAGTGGTCTCGCTATATGGCTCTCCTGTACTTTATTCTTAAAACTCTGATATAGTGACCTTTGAATTACTAAATATAAATTTTTCGATATAAAAATGTCTACCCTGGCGAATTCCTCCATTTCTAAATTTGAAAACACAGAAATCTGAAAGTCCTAGGAAATCAACGAAAAAGATGTTTTTAGCAGTTTGTTTTTCAAACGTAAACAAAATTTACGATCGTGTTATGTTCGGGCCTCTACGTTGCGTCATTAATGACAATAATATCGTTCCTCTTTGCCAGATAAAAATATATATACACGCCTTTTCACTTTGCGCGTCCAATTGCAGTACAGACATAAATCATCATCAATTGATTAACCCTTTCGTCGCGAAGGCGGAACAATAATAGCCGCAACGCTATCGGTGGAATTACGATATCTGTTCATTTATTATCCAATCTTACGGTCGGATAAAATAATGATTGACCGGTCGAATAAAATAATGCGTTTACGATGCATACGCAGCTATTTGTTCTTTCTCCTATTTCGTACAAGGTTGCAGTTCATAATTTATTCTACACTCTTTTTATGGCCATTTCCGGATATCTAATCAATTTCTTTCGTATAATAAAGAGCTATTATAATATTTAGCTTCATGAATTTTGTAATAGTGACATAACAGTTTACACTATGCAAAACGAGATAAATATAAATATCCACTGAACGAGAAAAAAATTGCGGAAGTGAGCCTTTTCTCCGGGAAAATAAACAAATATTTCAAAGTCCAACTATATTTAACGAGACAACGAGTGCAAACAAACAGAAAATAAAAAGTTGCGGGAGACAATGAAACAATTCGATGCAATTAATGACAATATCTCTCTTCGTGGTACAAGTAATTTAGACTTACGTTAATTGTACAGGCTTCATTTATGTTTCTAACACGTCTCGTGAATCGATGCGAAATTTTAACTACCGGTACACGAGAGCAGAAAAAAATATTAAACGAACAATTGTTTAAATAGCCTTGGAATTTTTTGCACGTGTCTGTTTCGTTCGAGAGCAAAGGTGCTTTTCGATCATCCAAATGTTGCGAAATATTTCGTACGAAATCTGATAACCAACATAACGTGATAACGCGCTTACAAGATCTCTCAATTCGTCTATAGTCATCGTATAGGAACGAAATTCCATCGCGATTTGAGAGTAAACAAACGGATATATATTTCCTCTTTTTTATAGTGGGAACGTGTTTGATTTTACAAGGGAAAAATATTTGAGTCATCGTAATTATCGAAATTCGTGACGAATAACGCTCCTCTTTCTTCGGGCTTCCGATCAATCGGAGGCAAGAAACGGTGGAGGAAGTCCTTCAAGCGCTCGAAAAACTTTCCAAGTGGAAAACGGAAATTGTCGCGGCGAACGCAGCCGCCAGTCTGAGCTTCATCGAGGACGAGCTTAATTGCGATGTTGTCGTTTGGTTCTACGGCCTCTTCTTCATTAATTCAATTGTCCGTTATCATCCGGAATGCCGACACGGTATATCGTTCGTCCTCTCGAAATACGTCCAGAGTCTACGTTGCTCTACTAATCTCCACAAGGAGCCGATTACGAGTGTTCCCGTATTGTTGCAAAACTTATCAACGTTTTAATCACGGGAACATGTCCATCGCGTTTGAACCGCACGCAATATATCGTGTCTGCCATTTCTGCCTACTGACATCACGGGATAAAGTTCGTTTCTGGTCGAGGTTTATAGGTCGCTTTTTCATCGTAGATCTTCCTTGTCAACGTCTATGCACGCTCGTCTCGAGCGAACGGATAGAATTATAGTAACGACGGTAAACGCGTTAAATCGAAATCACCCGAATACCGTAGGTTCAATTAAAACGTGACGCGAAAATCGTCGCAGATAACGTCGAGGCACGCTTCGTGCATTGTCGAGAAGTGGGGACGATGACGACTCGGGAAGAAACCTCATCGATTCAATTAAAAATAGTCTCGTAACGATAAAGTAAAGGACATAAAAATTTGATTCGATAGGGTTGATAACGACACGCGCCATTATCGGGAAGAAATAGAGGACTCGCTACTCGAGGTAAAAATTTTAGAGAGGTTCAACCACTTAAAGAGGCAATAGCAGAGGGTAGACGACATTGAAAAATGAGAATGCAGAAAAGAAACCGAGGGAAAAGAGAAACTCACCTGTAAGCGAGAGACATGCACTGGAACAGCTTGTTCAAGGACGTCTCGATGCTGAGCTGCTGAGAACTCTTCTCGTTCAAGGAATTGGCGAACTTCTCGGCGAACAGACCGATGGGCGCGATGATCGCCATCTTGGCAGCTTCTTCGTCCGGCACCGGGACAGCGAGTTCATCCTCGTCGTCCTGGGCCTCCGCCTCGAAATCGGAGACCATGAAGTGTCCCGAGTGTATCGTCTCCCTCGAGTCTCTCCCGGTCTCTCTTTTCCCGCTGCCAGGATGGTGAAAAGTCTGACCCGGCGACGTCATTGTCAACGGTTTTCTGTACATCAGTTCGGCCTGCATCCCTCTTTTGGCCGGCACTCTGCGGAGCACAGTCGCATCGGAACGTATTCGCACACCACTCGATCACGTTCTTGCCCAGGCACTCTTGATCGTCCGCCTAAACTAACTTATCGTTGTATAATATGCCTCAAAATCTTCCTCCACTCTACTATGCCACTATCTCGAAACACTACTGTACCATTTATTACACCACTACGTCTCATTTACTATTATACTATGCTCTTATATTACTCTATCATATACTACTATATCATTTCACTACTATATATCTACTATTATATTAGATTATATTATAAATTCATAGAGCAACTATATCATCCTGCTATATACTATGCTACTGTACCATCAAACTATACCTACTGTATTATTATATTATACTATACTATAAGTTCATACAGCAACTATATCATCCTGCTATATACTATGTTACTGTACCATCAAACTATACCTACTATATTACTATATTATACTATACTATAAATTCATAGAGCAACTATACCATCCTGGTATACCTACTATGCTACTATACCATCCAGTTATACCTGCTACTATTATATTATACTATACTATAAATTCATAGAGCAACTATACCTCCTGGTACACCTACTATTCTACTATACCATCTTACTATACCTGCTACGCTATTGTACCATCCTACTATACCTGCTGTGCTACTGTACCATTCTACTATACCTACTATGCTACTGTACCACTCTACTGTACTACTACCTCACAAAACTATACCACTATCATATACTAGTTTCACGAAAAACTACTGTATATATAGTTAACAGTATGTTAGCAGTACAGTTAGTACATACAGTATCAAAAATTACTACATGTACTACTATATGTACAGATAGTATGCTACTATACTACCATGTTACTATATTGCTATTATACTGCTACTCCAAAATTGAGTTATATTACACTACATCACTACGCCATAGTATCAGCATGTTCTGCAAGATTACCATATTACAATATTACGATACCGTACAGCAATGTAATACAGTAGTAAAATCTAAACGCGTGGCGCAAGTGTTGGAAACGAGCACACTTGCATGGAATTCTGTAATATTAGCCGACCTAATTTCGCAAAATCGCTGGTTACAAAGTCTATCGATTTCGATTCGATTCCGATCTCTTCCCGTCAGACAAAACAAACGCCTTTATTGAACAGCTGATAAGGTTACCGTTCTCTGTTCAATGCATCACGTCGTTCATTAATATGAACTTTGTTTCCGTTCAATTTTTGCCGCCAGTCCCCGTCTGCCGCTTCGTTGGATCAATTGTTTTTCATTCTGCCAAAGTGGCAAAATTCCATCAAAGTAGTGCAACGAGAAGATACTTCCGGTGTATTTTGTACAGCGACGAATTAAGAACATGTAAACAATGTATGCACCCGGTTGAACGTCCGCAGCGTTCGTTAAAATCGTTATTTTGCTCTGTTCGTTTCCATGAAAATGCTGTCGCGCGCCAGAATCCTCAGTGGTCAATGACTTCTCCGAACGGACACGCGTCGTCTAAAATTAAACTCGTTACGTATTTTGCGATCGATTTTTTGTACGTGAATTGATTATCGGTTTTCCTCGTTACCGCGAGAAAGTTAAACAGCTTCCTTGCTTTTCTAAATGTTCACTATTCGATTTTCCATTGTTCGTATTAGTTCTTTTCGCATCCGACACTAAATGAATGTTAGAAAGTTTCCCAGTCTTAGTAATCGATAGCATTAATTAACAAGTGTACTACAAGATTTAATTACCGACTCGTATCAATCGTAGATTCGAATAGAATTGTCTGCTTTATTCTAGATAGTTCTAACGCTATGTTGGGCCTACACAGGGATACGTGTTAGGAAAACGAGTAACGGAAATCGTAGTCCATTTTAATGGTTATCGAACACTCGACAATTACTATTATAAATTCTGGGTTAATCCGTTATAACCGGTTTCTGGGATACAAGATTTTTTCTTCCAATTGTCAAGCACCAACAGCTGACAATATTTCTTTACGAACGTGCTAGAGTTTACTAGCGGAGAAACGGCCTTGAAAAAAGTTTGATTCACACGTGTATAAAACAGGATCCAAAAATGTAATTTAAAAACAAGCAAATAAATCATGTTTCAATGTTACACAAGCATTTTTATCGACATGAATTTTCTCTGAAACATTTCTATTTAATAAACGAACTTAATATTCACGACATTGTTATCTCAAAAGTGTTAATGCCCTTTCGCCCCGGAGTCACTTCGTATCGGTGAGGTTAACTGCCTTATCCATTCGTTCACCAACGACTTTATCCTTTCTTTGTGATTTTACAGAACCCATTATATTTTTAAAGAAAACGTTACGTTACATTTATTAATATGATTGATTATATTCTCATACAGTAGGAACGTGTTTTACGATTATGGACTCGATCGATAATCGGATCCCGATCGATAAATTAGACGCGCAAGAAATTATGCGAACCTATGCGAAGATAAGAGGTGACGTGTTTGTGACGTAATCGTAAAATATCGCGCGTATCCCTCCATTGTTAGATTATCGGTCTTTTTATTTCTTAAAACTGTTTCCATTTCGAATTTACAATTACGTCTCGAGAGAAGAACATTGTTCTCGATTTTCTAACATCTGACAGTCTCGGATCGTGTTTTCAAAACAAAGACGGATTTAACATTTACAGAAGTTAAAACACATTTAGACGTGCACACCTCGATCTCTTATGCAATCGAAGTGTCGTATTTAGGAACTCGTCGCAGCACAAACAAAAATGTTCTGCTTAGCCCACACGTGCGCGTGGCTACGAGAAAACGTGTTTTTTAGCTGGGACAAGACATGGCCGCGTCTTGATTACGCGATAACAACGACATATTCAAATAGTCTGTCAGAATAACAGTATTACAAAAATTTCCATGAAACGCGATAAGAATATTTCTAATCTTTGTAAATGATAAATAAAAATCTACCATCGACCGTAGATACACCGCGCTCAATGATGAAATAACTAATCAGTATCGTGTATATTCAGAAACGGTAAAAATTTACCAGCATGGATATTTCCCCGCGAAAATATCTATCGAACGCGATATAGCGTTTCGGAGCGTCACGACAGATTTGGCAGTAATGCACGCATGGGCACCTGTCACGACTAAGCATTGTCTAAATCCAGCGAAGAAATTACTACGCGTACGTTTTATCGTTTCCTTTTTATTCTATTCGCTTATTACGCTTTAAACTTGCCTAAGAAATTGTTTCCAATAAGCTGCGTTCATCTTACTGCTGCATAGATCTTATCGCGCGCTTGTTATTCCCCGTAAGAATTCATAAAAACTCTCTGCAGTAAACGGTGCAAGCGAAAGGCTGCAGAGTTGTACATAGATTCGTGGTTAGTTTCCAAAGAAATTCGTGGACGATCGAGAATGCATTCATAGCACGTACTACAACTACTACTACTACTACTACTTGTTCGTTTCGTAAATAACTATCATCACGAATGCATAACACGGCACTTCTCGTAAAAGATCACAGGTCTTCTGGTCGATTTTATTCTTTTTTTTTCGATTTGGCACTCACCTCTCTCACTGCGTGTCACCACTCGTCGTTGATACGTACACACCGTTGCGATTCGACGATAAAATTAATGATCCCCTTCTGTTAATTATTATTTTTCTTCGATCTCGACCAATATCGTCGCACTCACGCTCGCCGTCAGGCTGGGCCGCGCGGCGCCGCGCCCGGACGAGGCCCGTACGCGTTATTACACAGCATACGCTCGCTCATACTGCCACTGACGCCATTTGCACGAATCCGCGTCTACGACGGACAACTGGTGACACTCTGCTACACAGCTGACATGGGCGCGATTATTTCGACCAATCAGAGGATGCTTACGAAAACAGCGCCGCCTATCAGCGATCGTGTAATTATCTCAAGTTTCGATTCCACGTTTCCGCTTTTGAACGCGGGCGATTACTTTAATTTTTACATAAAGACACAAAGATAATTATTCATAATTTCTTCATGCATATCATGACATACATAAAATAGAACATAACATCCATTCAAGTTAACGGATAAAAAAGACTCGATTCGATGGGGAAATACTACTTTTTCATACTCGAATCTCGTAAACATCAAATAAGTGATACGTAATATAAAATTATTGACGTAATATAAAATAGACATACGTATCGTCATTCTGCGATTATATTACCGCGATACAAAAACTGTGCTTAGCACAGACAAGAACCAACTTCAGTACAGACAAGAACCCGCTCGCTTCAGCTACCTGGTCGGTGTACAAGTAATCCATATTATTGCACGTCGATGATTACACGAAGTGTAATTATCACCGGAGTCAGATGACGAAAATAATTCAAGATCCGACCACGAGCGGTGTGTCAGTCGCCATTGCGGAATCAATGAAAGCGAGTCGACCGTGAATGGAGTGCAGGACTGTCCCTTTGCGTCCGATAAATCTCGACGTCGGTCGACGGGGCTTTCGATTGTGCGTACATCAGCGATCGTGGCCAGTATCGATATCAGCCACGCACCCACCGTCAGAGCGTAGAAAGTGCTACCTACGGATGTCGAACAGGTGTCCCCACTTCGTTACCCTAACCTCGGCGGTGCTCAGTGCCTCTGCAGTGTCGGATGTACACGTATGTGCGACGTACGGGATGTGCACCTGGAGGTGTTCTCGTTTCTAGGTCATAAGAGGTGTGTATCAATGAAATTTGTGCTAGACCAGCATAGTTCGCGGAAACATAGGGTGCGTGCGGTAACGGGAGAGGTCCGCGTGTGACGGTGAATTCCACATTGGACAAAGTGTATCTGAGTTGACCGATCGTTTGCTCCTGTCTGGCGTCTCTTGATAGTTGGATCCGTTGTCGTGTACACTTGCGTGCAATATTTGTTTTCTTTGGACAAAGACGGTTGTAGGGATATCTTGGGGATCGAACGTGTAAACTTGAAAATGTGTGAATTTCTGAATTTTCAAATTTTTAAACTTGTAAAGTTCCAAATTTCCGAAAGAAATTTATAGACTCCTAAATGTATAGTTCTCCGAAGTCTCGCACCCCCAAATTCCGCAATCTCCTTAAGTTTTCAAACCTCCAAATTGTATGAATTCCAAACTCGTAAATCCGTCCACTTTCCAAACTCTCAAATTCACAAATTATCAAACCCGTAGAGTTCTAAATTTCCAAGTCCCAAAATCCGTATAATTCTAAATTTGAAAGTTTGTAAATTTGAACTCTACCACGTAAAAAATCAACGAGTGGTGGGGCCTCTTTCCCCTACGTCGCCATTTTCCCTAGGAAAGCCTACCATGCTCACCGGTGTACGTGTTCGTGCACTCTTGTGTCCTGCTTTCCTTTCGTCCTGTTCGAGGAATCGAGCTTCATGGACGTTTTGATCGCGCGAAATTTCACCGCACGACGACCATGAAACATATTTCACCCAACCCATGATCATTGTGAAATTGTGACGCACCGAAGCTCGTTGAACTGTTACATACCGCGACGAATTCCATGCCGGTTACCGTTGTGCGTGTAATAACAGACTTTTTATAGTGCATAGAATCTGGACACGTAAAAATTGTGCTACAGAGGGAGCAGTTTCGACTGAACCAGAGATTGGCGAAAGAGTGTGTTCTCGACCAGAGAGGATTAAACTGGGTAATGTCTTTTTAGGCTCGTGTCACGCGACAATTCTCGACCATGTGGTGTGCAAGTTAACGGTGCTACGTGGATAGGTGGTATATATGTGTTATTTGTTCTCTGGCGCGTACACAGTACACGTCTTTTACCGTGAGGATACACTGTTAACCGATGTTTGCAAAGATAAATCATTCTCACGCGTTCTGCGTATGTACATATGTGTATGTTACGCATTTCCGATTCAATGCATAACCGTACCGCCACCGCGACGCACGGATTCCATCTCGTTCTTGTTGGCTTGATCATGAAACGGGTATGCGGTCTTATTTCACCGGTTCTACGTTGGTATTTCGTTTGACTTCTGAAGCGTTGATTACCTCAGACAACTTATAACTGATTTTGTATTGTATTAAGGGTGATAATATTCTGTGAACAGTGATATTTTCGAAAATAGTTAAACCAAAAGTTCCTTGAATGTCAAATCAACAAAATTCCATAGTGTAAAAGTTTGAAAATTCCGGTGTCCCGCCATTCGGGGTTAAAGGAATGCGGGACACACCTGCTTCTCTTACACCGGTATCAGCTCAAGGTTTTCGGTAACATGGAACGCGTCGAATTTTGACAATGATAGATTTCGTTTCGCGCGAAAGATCGAAAAGAAAAGAAGGAGCACCGTTCGATCTGTGCCAGTATAAATGGTCGCGAGCAGCCTTCATTAAGAGGGAATAAATTATTCATGAAGAGAAGCCGGTTCTTTTCCCCACAAAGAACGTTAAATAGGTAAATGCAGCATACTTCGACGGTGATTAATAAAACGAGCGAAAGGTTCGCCGGTAAAGTTCTCGACGGTTGACGAGCCAATTGACCAGTTGAAGATGACACGTTACTCGACCTGCAAGGACACGTGTACTCGGTACCTATTGCGATCCTCATTATGCAGTTACGACCAAACGTTTCCTTTGCGGTACTACGGTATAACACACTGATGGGCAGATCAAGTGCTCGCCGAAAAGCTTGCGGGCACAGACGTATACGGAATATTTAATAATAAGAAGGCGGAAAAGTTTTCAAAGGATAAAGTGGCTGAAAGTACCCCTGAATTTCTTGTATATTCGACTCGCCAAAAAATGTCGCATACCAAGTTTCCTGCATATGAGAGTTACAAGCGAAAGCCGGATTATCGAGTTTCACCCTATTTTCCCCATTTAGTGACATGCTAAAATTTAACATTATAGACAGAGTATGTTAGAAAATTCTAAATTCAAAGGAAAATTTTTCTCCATAAATCATCTTTCTGCAATTTGCTGTTGTGTTGTATTAATTATTAAATAAATAAAATATAATATACTAGAATTAAATCATTTATTCTTATAATTTTAAATAGAGGTATTTGAAGAAGTTGACAATGAAGAATTAACTGTCAGCGTATTATAATATAAAACCGTTGTAAGGGCACTTTTGACCACATTATCTACCCTTTAGAAATTCAGAAATATTCTAATTGAGGCTGCTCATCGATGCCTGTGTTATACCCTTTAGCGATGACATTTACAGATCCCATCGGTTCGATAATAAAACAATTTACCGCGTTACCTAACCTCACCCTTAGAGGACCGTAACGGTTGAAATTTAATTTTAGATTCCATTCGATGCCATATATTATTTTTCGAGTGTATAGTCAGTTTAAATGTTACATCACGTAGATTTGGGACACAATTGGCCCGGCTGTCGCTCACCGATTAAAATTCAACATTTTGCAATATCGACGCGAAACACGTGAATAAATTTAATCTTGATATTTCGTGCTAGGGAATTGTAAAGTTCCGAAATTCGAGGGGATTGATGGCACACGTTGAATGCAACTCGGATATTAAACGGCGCGGCGCACGATTTTACAAATACACGTATTTGTTTTACTCATTATTTACAATTAAATTTTCAACGTGTTTCGATTTAACAGAGAGGATTTCATTTAATTTGCGAAAAAACGATATTAAACTTTCCGCTGTGTACACGAACGGTTATCAAAGGCAGGCCGGAAACTTTTTAATGGTAATTAAATACTGCCACGATACTGTTATTTCGTTTACATTTATATTAAAAATATTTTCCCTCGGAGCATAACTGAAGGATCAATTTTTACACGCTTTTTTCATAAATATTCGCAGCACCAATATTGACATTCAAAAAAATTCTGACATTTTGTAACGAAGAAAGGTAGATATTTGAACAATTGATAAGATTATTTTTGACGTGCCTCGAGATCGCTATCTCGTTGTCATGCAGCATATAGAAAGTGGAACGTCCTGGCTGACTCAGTTCGCCTGCATAATTCTCTTCAAAACATTTTCTTTTTTTTCATCGCGGCATATAGTAATTAAACGACGCTAATTAAGCGTTTCAAACACAAGCTAACGTGCGACCAAATTAAGCACTTTGAAACTGCTGTGCTGGGAAGGTTTCGTTGTTCAAATGAGTATATCAGACTCCTTCGCTCTGTACCACCTTTTTTCTCTTCGTTTGTTCTTTCTCTGCCTCGTGTTAATTATACACAAAGAGCTGAAGCAGTCTTATATTTTATTCATTTATGTGCGTTTCCTTTTAGTCCACCAAATTTTTCTGAGGTACAATGATTAAAATATAACATCATATAAATTGTCAGAACACTATTGAATGATGTCAGTTATTGATTAAAATGTTTGTGGAGATTGATTATACATAAAGAGCCAGAATGAGCAATTTTATATTTTACACATATGTGTTCATTTCCCTTTAGTCTACAGAATTTTTCTCAGGTACAATCATTAAAATATAACATCATATAAATTGTCAGAACACTATTGAATGATGTTAGTTGTTTATTGAAATGTTTGTGGAGATTGATTATACATAAAGAGCCAGAATGAGCAATTTTATATTTTACACATATGTGTGCATTTCCCTTTAGTCTACAGAATTTTTCTCAGTTGTAATCATTAAAATATAACATCATATAAATTGTCAGTACATTATTGAATGATGTCAGTTGTTTATTGAAATGTTTGTAAAGGTTGATTATACATAAAGAGCTAGAATGAGCTATTTTATATTTTACACATATGTGTGCATTTCCCTTTAGTCCACCAAATTTTTCTGAGGTACAATCATTAAAATATAACATCATATAAATTGTCAGAACACTATTGAATGATGTCAGTTGTTTATTGAAATGTTTGTGGAGGTTGATTGTACATAAAGAGCTAGAATGAGCAATTTTATATTTTACACATATGTGTTCATTTCCCTTTAGCCTACAGAATTTTTCTCAGTTACAATCATTAAAATATAACATCATATAAATTGTCAGAACACTATTGAATGATGATAGTTGTTTATAAAAATGTTTGCTGACATTAATTATACATGAATAGTCAAAATGAGCAATTTTATATTTTACACATATGTGTGCATTTCCCTTTAGTCCACCAAATTTTTCTCAGTTACAATCATTAAAATATAGCATCATATAAATTGTCAGAACACTATTGAATGATGATAGTTGTTTATAAAAATGTTTGCTGATGATCTTTATACATAAAGAGCCAGAATGAGCAGTCTTATTAAAAAGACAAAATTAAATTATAGAATCATATTGTCAGTACAGTATTAAAAATTAATACCACATACAAATCAATTGAAATTGTCAGTACACTACTGAACATCATTTATTGAAATACTTGCTGACATGAAGCTTCGTTTAAAAACAACTGACACCGCCATTTAATTGCATTATAAAACTTGCCGGATCATCGATGTCTAATTATAGTCACTCGCCAAATAAAAGTACATTTCTGAGCTCCGTTTAATTTATGGCCGGTAGCAACTAGTCAGCTGTTATGTAATCGGAAAGCGAAATACTCGAAATAGTATGTCAATAATTTCGAAAGGAGAGTTTAAAGCTTACTAGAAATCTGTAGATTCTACCGGTAGCACGTCGTAAATTGCGCCACCGCACTCTCAATTATCTACCGCACAATAACTAACCTCGTAGTCTTTTTTCTTGTTCCGTGTTTCGCCGCGTATGTACACAGGTATATGTACATTACATACATGAGCTTTATGAAGCCGCGGTTAGCTCGCCGCCAGCTTATCGGCGCCCGTACAAGAAACCTTTAAAAATTGCTCGTTGCACTTTAACGACAATTGTCCGCGGCATTCGCGACCTTATTCCTTTTAATAAAAACCGTGTTCTTAAAGAGGCGTTTTAACCTATCTGTGCGACCATTTCGGAACGAGTATCGATCCCGTACGTGGTTCAGCGATCTTGGATGAATAATTCTAGTAACACGAGATAAGTGATCGTTGAAATTTAAGAACAGATCAGGAAACAGGAGCTAGGGTTTAATTCATACGTTATTTTAGAACAGGTGTATTATTTAATGCGTTCCATTGTTAATTCTCCATTACCCGGAAAACTTAATGCCGGTTTTGTGACCCGTATAAAGTGGTGCGTAATAACGGTATTCTTACGATACCGACGATCCTCATTGTGCAGCCGGCATATTGGATGCCGGCATAATTGCAGCCGTTGTTGCGAATTTCAAAACGCGATAGAAATTGTGGAAAAGCTCGTCGTCGCGCAATATTGCATCTTAATCTCCGTGAATAAGCGAGTTTTGTATTCATTTTCATTTACTTCTGACCATCGCTGTTATCGATCGCTCGTAAACTAAAAGGCACGTTTGCACGGCGGAATTCTCTACCGTGTGCATTATAGAGCAATAACGCTGGCTGTTTTTTAATAAACAGCTCAAACCCACGCTACGGGTCTCGTTACACGAAGAGGCGTTATCTATCCGTTTCAGCCAATAAATTACACGACTACGTGATTTTCTGGTCAACGTGCAGACGCGATATTCGACGCTTATATGCAAATTTCTTGCAGCTAGTGTTTTACAGAATTGATAAGCTTTCTTCGTGATGTTAGAACATTGTCTATTTTATCTGATTCATTGTCTGTATATTTCAGGTATCGGAATATATTGAAGGCTACTGGTAGAATTTCTTTTGCGATGCAATTAATCGCTTTTGATGGTCGTATGTTTCTTCGTATGACTCTTATTCTTATATGCAAATTTCTCACAGTTAGTATTTTACAGAGTTGATAAGTTTTTTTCATGGTATTCGAGAATAACATTGTCTATTTTTTCTGATTCATGAATATTTCAGATATTGAAATATACAGGGTGTCTCACAATTAATGTAGCAGCCACTAGGCTCGAAGCTGACGCTCTCGCGTCTGCGCATGCGCAAACCTCGCGCTCTCGCGTCTGCGCATGCGTAAACCTCCTTACTGTTTTTCCTTAATAATTCAAAAACGGAGCTTTAAATCCCATTTTCGCAAAGGGAAATCTTATTCAGAATCACGTCAGCTACCTCCCATTTCAGGGACCTACACAACTTGTAGACTCATTTGGTATATTATACCAAAATTATGAAGATTGACGACGTACAACACTTACAATAGATTATTGACTTTTTATATGCTACATCACCTTAGAACTTTCTGTGCTTCGTCAGCAAGTATTCTCTTAAACATCTATGTTTCTCATTATTTAAATAATTTAGCCTCTTATAATATTTTGATGAGGTAGACTCGTGACTTACGGTTCAAAATTTTGCTTGAATATTTAATATACTTCAATTTCAAGTTCCAATTATAATTTGTACAGTCAAAGACTCGTGACTTACAGTTCAAATACGACAAATCTTGATTTAATATTTAATACATTTCAATTTGAAGTTCCAACTATAATTTGTAGACTCAAAGACTATACTGGATGGATATACATAAACAGTAATATATTTCAGTCGCGTTAAACATGGACCAATTTGACAAGATCAGATAAAATATATGCAGCAGCTGTTAATTATAACTTTTGCAATTTTGTATTCGCTCTTCTAGTTATCAGTTTGCCACACCTCGGTGCTTAAGAGTGAGTTAGATAACAAGATCCATATTTGCTACGAAATGACTCAATTCAACACGCGTACAAAGTTGATTGCAGAGTTCGGGAAACAAATAATTATTGCACGATATTTAATTATCGAAAGTATGTTAAAATAATTTTTGATGCTGTTCACGAATTTAGTGGGAGTTAAAAAATTATTCGATCAACAGTTTCGAGATTGAATTTAATTATAAATGAAACATCAGTTAATTAGTGTTCGGATGGAAGCTTAATTATTTAGAAGCCTGAAACTTTGACTAGTTTTTCGTAAAAAGAACATAAAACCATCGTGATTTTATGGAAAGTGTTCTTTTCACAAGCGAAAGATGAAAGAACGAGAATCTGGAGTTCTATCGGGGCGCGAAATCGATAGAGAGTCGTAGCGAAGATATATATCGTGAGACGTGTCCACGGAGTTGAAACGCTTTTGTAAAATCCATAACGCTCAAATGTATCCCGTACGTGTTCGGCGGAAAAGTTATCGCACACCGGCGCGTCGTGAAATACGCGCGAAACTCGCTTGGAATCCGCTAGCGAAGAGGCCTCGAGAGTCTCGAAAGTGGCTCAACATCTCGCATCCATCAGCGTGAAAAGCGTGAACAAGAGAAACGGAAATTACGTTGTTACATTCAATTTTCGTTCCCTCGTGTTTCGAATGCCAGCTTTACTGCACGAAACTCGAATGTAGCTTTGCGCGAATGATCGTGCAGCGGGTCGGCCAATTTCCGCAGCTTGCTGATTTCTTACTGCTTCGTTTTATTTGATGATCGATGCCGCTGAACCGGCGAAACAGGAACTTTCATGGGATTAAATCCGATACGATTTGATTCGGTTTGATCCGAAGCTAATTAACTCTCGACGAGATTCAATTAAATGTAATTCGAATCCAACGTGATTCAATTCGATTTATACATCGTTCGGTACAAATTCTAACGTGATTCAATTTGGTTAGATTCAATTCCGATGCGAGTCAATTTGGGGTGATTCAATTTCGACTGATCTCGATTCGAGGGGATTTAATTTCAATGCATTTGGTTCAGCGCTGTTCAATTCTGACGTGGTTTAATTCGAATGTAATTCAATTCCAACACGTTACAATTCGAATGTAATTCAATTCCAACACTTTGCAATTCGAATGCAATTCAATTCCAACACGTTACAATTCGAAAATGATTTAATTCCAACGTGTTCCAATTCCATCGTGATTCAATTCCAACGTGTTCCAATTCCATCGTGATTCAATTCCAACACGTTACAATTCAAATGCAATTCAATTCCAACACTTTGCAATTCGAATGCAATTCAATTCCAACACGTTACAATTCGAAAATGATTCAGTTCCAACGTGTTCCAATTCCATCGTGATTCAATTCCAACGTGTTCCAATTCCATCGTGATTCAATTCCAACACGTTACAATTCGAATGCAATTCAATTCCAACACTTTGCAATTCGAATGCAATTCAATTCCAACACGTTACAATTCGAAAATGATTCAGTTCCAACGTGTTCCAATTCCATCGTGATTCAATTCCAACGTGTTCCAATTCCATCGTGATTCAATTCCAACACGTTACAATTCGAATGCAATTCAATTCCAACACTTTGCAATTCGAATGCAATTCAATTCCAACACGTTACTATTAGAATGTAATTCAATTCCAACACGTTACAATTCGAATGCAATTCAATTCCAACACGTTACAATTCGAATGTAATTCAATTCCAACGTGTTCCAATTCCATCGTGATTCAATTCCAACGTGTTCCAATTCCATCGTGATTCAATTCCAACACGTTACAATTCGAATGCAATTCAATTCCAACACTTTGCAATTCGAATGCAATCCAATTCCAACACGTTACAATTTGAATGTAATTCAATTCGAACATAATTCAATTCCATCGCGATTCAATTCCAACGTGCTTCAATTCGAGCATGGTTCAATTCAAACATTTTTCAATTCTATTGTTATTTCCTTCAAACATGATCCAATTCCAACATGGTTCAATTTGAACTTCATTCAACTTTGTTCAGGTGAATTCAGTTCTAAAGTCAATTACTTAAATGTGATTCAGTTAAACTCCATTCAATTCGATGTAATGTACTACTTAATTGTACTCTAGTTAACTTTCTTATCCAATTCATTCAATTCCGACGCAATTTAATTCTGCGTCATTAATTCAAGGCGAGATCAACGCAACTACGACTTAGAAATTTCCCGCTTTGTCTATTTGCTTCTCACGCTATATTTTTCCAAGCAGTATAACAAAAATTTGTTCCAATAGTCGGCACATGCCGAACATAATATACTTTTCTAGTTATCGTAATCGTAGGAACGAGCACAAGAATAATCTCCTTTTCCGGTACATAAAAAGGTCTTATCGTGTTAGTCATGTAAAACGATTCTATGTTAGAACATCAAAGCTAGCGCAAAGTGCTAACACGACGTAATCAGTGAAACTAGAGTTATTGATCACTAATGGAACTATTTCGATTGTTTTAAAGTGGACATTAAAAATATATTAGAACCGCATTTGTCGTAATAAACCGCCCGGTTTATCGTAAATAATTAATCGATTATCAACGGGACAGTTAAACAGAAATTTATGGTACTTAGAACGGTAATAAAAAAACAATATTATCTGTAGGTCACAATATCCATCGTTGCTGTCTATTTGAACCGAGTTATCGCTCGTCGAAGAATGATTTATTATTCCTACTGTTTATTGCGTTACTGTCATTTTAATTAAAACAGCTTAATAGAAAATGGGATGGATCTAATATTCGATCTTCAATTATATTTTAATAATAACTTCAAATATTTCAGGAATGTTAAATATTTCACATATTTTGTAAATGCAGAAGATTTACGGTCGTATCTGAATTTTTCTCTCTGACTTTTTTGTAGTTTCACCTGTGGCCAAACTGCAGCTGTTATGTGATACGGAGCTATGATATTTTATGTATTTTGTAAATAAGATTTACAGTCGTACTTTTTCTCTGTAATTTTTTTGTAACTTCACCTGTGAACTGGAGCTACGTTATGTTATATCAAAAGTTTATCAAACACACAGAAACCACTTTGATTCCACCTACGTGTTTCAAGCACAAATTCTCAATTTTACGTTTGATCTATTTCCACCAATTACCGAATACCATACACATAGTTCCAAAACTGTTATCAATTTCAACTTATCGAGCCTAACCGTTTGCTGAAACAACGTTGAGCAACATCGTTTGCCAGAGTGCATCATTTCATTACTATTCCGCTAATTTGCGTTTGCAAGTTAGCCGGTGTATTCTTTTCTTTGCGAAATACGATTCCTTCCACGAGATATTCGGCTCTCGGGCCGGTGATTCTGATTTTATAATTAACAGTCCTAACGTCGTGATGTCGTAACGTCCGATTGCGTAGACCACAATGAGCTAATCGTTCAAGCAAGACAATCCAGCGACTCTTCGATTAATTCATATTCCTTGTACGATTGCTTCACCGATTGGAATTATGGTGTCTCTACTCTGTAAGAGAAATGTGGTATTTTATCTGGAATTTTAATCAGGTTTAGTTGAATGGACTGTACTATTTAAGTGGTTTGAAATTGTCACGCGTTCAATAGCTGTGTTACTTTAGTATATGTTGGATAATCGCGTGTTACATTAACGCACGCTAGATAGTCACGCGTGGTATTAATACACGTTAGATAGTGACGCGTGGTATTAATACACGTTACATAGCCACGCGTTACAATTACTACAAGTTAGATAGCCACGCGTTGCATTAATGACACGTTAGATAGCCACGCGTTACAATTACTACACGTTAGATAACCACGCGTTACAATTACTACGCGTTAGATAGCCATGCGTTACAATTACTACACGTTAGATAGCCACGCGTTACAATTAATACACGTTAGATAGCCACGCGTTACAATTACTACAAGTTAGATAGCCACGCATTATATTAATACACGTTAGATAGCCACGCATTACAATTACTACACGTTAGATAGCCACGCGTTACAATTACTACACGTTAGATAACCACGCGTTACAATTACTACACGTTAGATAGCCACGCGTTACAGTAATGACACGTTGGATATCTACACTTTACATTAATGACACGTTAGATAGCCACGCGTTACAATTACTACACGTTAGATAGCCACGCGTTACAATTACTACGCGTTAGATAGCCACGCGTTACAATTACTACGCGTTAGATAGCCACGCGTTACAATTACTACACGTTAGATAGCCACGCGTTACAATTACTACGCGTTAGATAGTCACGCGTTACAATTACTACACGTTAGATAGCCACGCGTTACATTCATATACATTAGGTAATCACGAGTTACATTAATATATGTTAGAGAGCAACGCGTTACATTAATACGCTCTAGATAGTCACGCATTATATTAATACACGTTAGATGATCACGCGTTACATTAATACACGTTAGGTAATCACGAGTTACATTAATACATGCCAGATAGCCATGCATTATATTAATACATGCTAGATAGTCACGCCTTATGTTAATACACATTAGATAGTCACGCCTTATGTTAATACACATTAGATAGTCACTTGTTATATTAATACACGTTACATTAATACACGCTAGACAATTCCGCATTACATTAATACACCTTAACTAGCGTTACATTACTAATATTGCTTATTTGGACTTCCAATACGGCGCGAGCTAATTCACCTATTAATTTCTAATGCAATTAAATTCGACGCAATTCAATTTCAACGACTCAATTCGATGTGAATTCTAATGTTATTATATCGGCGCGATTGAATTCCAACGCGATTCAATTCCAGCCTGATTCCATTCGACACGGTTGAATTGCAACCCTATTTAATTCATCATCATTCAATTTCAACGTGGTTCGATGCGATTCAATTTCATTATGATTCAGTTGTATTGCCATAAGGTGATTATGTACCATGTATTGCCAATCAATCACATTTGTCAAGAGAACAAATTGGAATAATATTTTTTTAATTATTTAATCTACGTGACGTAAATCTCTTCGGCAACGATACAGAAGTTCGGTTCGGTTGCAAAACGAAATCATGAGAATGTCGGATTACCAAGGAGGAAGTTAATGGCTTTTCCCTCGGCTGGCTCAGAAGAGATTTTCATTGTTCTGAGTTCTAGTGGTTTTGCTTTCGTAATTCGGATTGTAGCTCAACGGAAAGAAATATGTTAACGCGCTAAGGGAAGCGTTGTAATTAATTTGCATAGGTGTTCAGCTAGCCAATGTCTTGCAGAACACCTGCGTGGCTTAAGTAATTAGTAGTTGTACAGATCTCTTAACGAACCACAATTGTTCGCTCGTATCTACCAGTTGTGTAATCACAAATGTATCAGCTAATAGATGTTCAGGCTAGACGTTCAAATATTTGAACGTAAGACCTACATTTATGGAAAGAATAACTCGATAAGATTTCATAAATCCTACCAAGTTGAAAAATTCCTAAAATTAATTTTCATTTTCCCCTAAATTAAATTTGGATTAGAAACTGTATTAAAATAGAAGACCGATTAAGACTGTAGATTATATAATCTTTGTGTAATTTTAATGGCCCTCCTCAACGAGAATCAATACTGTATTTAACCCAGTTTATGATTCATTCTCACGATTCGGCCTGAGATTTATTGATCAGAATTTGATTTCTAACATTAGATACAGAATTGACGAATGGAGATAATTTTAAATCTTGAGAATAGAGATTTATCAAAGATCTATGAAAGATAGCTCAAATTCTATTTATTACTTGAATCAGAATTTATCCTACATTTGCAACCGTCTGATACCGCATGTAATCCGCGTAAACTTCTTTCAAATTGTCTCTCACCTAATCTCTTGAAATGAGACCAGTGTCTCCAACAGAGGCAAATAAGAAACGATTTTCCGTCCCGATGGCTTCCTGGCCGGCAAGATAAAGAGATGCAACGAGAACGGAACGAACTTAACCGGATGGGCTATTATTTATACAGTTCGTAAGCTTCTTAAGGAGAATCGCGTCGCTAAAAGGCAAGAAATTCCAGAGTCGTTCACGCCTATAAGAATGATAAAACGGTTGCAACGTGCTGCGAGTGGAAACGTCTCTGTTTACGAACGATGACTTTAACGAGGACACGGTTCCTGAGAAAATGCCGCAGACCGCCGATGCTAATTAATTAGCGTGTGCGCTAAATAATTCACTTTCATCGCGATAGCGACGACCGCGAGTAACAGCGGCTGATAATTGCATGCGGGGAACAACGGAAATCTATCGAGGAAGGAAGATACCACGTGGTTCTTCCGGCTTTGGTACACAAAATTGGCATATGTGGTTGGCAACCGTTGCTTCCATTTTTACAGATTATTAAAATATCGCTTTGGTACATTTTTTCAGCACTAAAATTAAAATAGTATTTACAGGTAACTAATAGAATTAATAGCTTGAAGTTTGATGAAAAAGGTCTACATGAACTTAATACAAAATGGTTGTCTGTATAGAAATTAAGGACTGACTTTGAACAGGCTGAAGATCAGCATCTACTAAAATTAAAATAGTACTAACAGCTAATGGAATTAATATGAAGCTTGAAGTTTGAAAAGTCTACATGAACTTAATACAAAATGGTTGTCTGTTAGTTACAGAAATTAACAACCAACTTTGAACAGGCTCAAGATCAACATCCACTAAAATTAAAATAGTACTAACAGCTAACTAATGAAATTAATATGGAGCTTGAAGTTTGAAAAGTCTACATGAACTTAATACAAAATGGTTGTCTGTTAGTTACAGAAATTAACAGCCAACTTTGAACACTCTCAAGATCAGCATCTACTAAAATTAAAATAAGACTAACAGCTAACTAATGGAATTAATATGGAGCTTGAAGTTTGATGAAAACAGTCTACATGAACTAATACAAAATGGCTGTCTCTCAATTACAGAAATTAATAACCGACTTCGAACAGGCTCAGCATCTGCATACATTTACGTTTTTAGATAGCATTCAGTTAGTTAGGATGTATCATACTCTTGTGTATCCTAACAGAATCACTTCATATTCCATCCACTAAATTTCGAAGTTCTCGTCACAGCCGACACTCCTATATTTTGTTTGATGTTTCCAAAAGTTCCACCGCGGTCCTCTATATTGCTAGCCAGGACTTCGTTCAGCCTCAACAGAGTCCTCGAAGCGCTCATCAAACTTCAAGTATCCTCTCAGCTCTTGCGTGAAATAAGTTACTATCCGCGCGAGTGCTTTTCGGATGAAATTGAGCTCAAAATGCGCTTGATACCCCTAGCACATTAGCTCTATCGTATTACTATCGTGTTATAATTTTCAAGTGCTAATAAACTTTGTTAGAACATAGGCTTTCTTGGTTAGGGTCAGTTACAAATCAAATAGCAAACTTTTTATGAACCTCGCTAATCTCACGCATTTAATGTTTTTCTATCTCAATTGTTACTTTTCCCTGGGAAATATCATTAGAATGGTTAGCGAAACGCGTCGAATCCTTTCGCTGATTCCCACACGTGCCCTATTCATTATCCGACAGTGAAAACTCGTCAACAAAGATCGAGCAAACACTTAGACCAGCGAAATGCAATCGTACGAGACGAACGGTAAGAATGTGCACGGTGTGCACTCGGTTATCGTGCAGAGAGCACCGTGGTATACCTGCGGTTTAAACGCGGCCAAGAAACGAATAGAAACTAATCGATAATGGTAAATTGCTGTATGTATTATGCACGTAATAAATAAACAGTCGAGACTTCTCGCGTGACTTCCGGCTCGATTGTTCACCACAAGTACGCTTAAGGAACGTGCAACGTCGTTTAGCGACCGTAGCGGAGGACGAGGAAGAAACCAGGTGTATACTCGCGCCATGCGACGAATTATTTAACTGCAACATTGAAATACTTATAAGAGACTGCTTAACGTCAAGTTCGAAGAGTACATAATGGGTACCTGGTCTAAAGTTAGACATCGGTGACCGAGTGGTTACTGCGGTTTCCTTCGAAATTCCTCCCAAGTCCATTGAATATGTAGTCAATTAGTCCGTTGACCGAACAGACAGTTTCCCATGGGACTGATTCCTTGTTCCACTAATTGATCCATTAATTGCTTTGCACTCTGTCGCTCAAAAATGTTCGATGTTCGTTACTCTATAAACTCGAATGCACCTGTAAATTTGACAGTTAATTATGTGGAATAGAGATTTTAGAGATTCGAATAAATTAACCATAAGTCCTTCTGTTTCAGGTTACCGAGGCAATAGTCATGTAATACTTGGCAAACGAGAAGGCTGATCTCTCTCCCCTTATATTCGGTTGTGAACGCTTCCCCGTAGCAGCTCCTCCCCGGTCGAACCTCGTCGTAGCTTCCGATCAATCGCGGATCGGGTGATGATCTCAGGTCACCAGACAACAGGCTCCGTCAGAAAATGTTCCGCTCCAAGATTCGCATTCACACGTGTCAAGTGATACTGCTCACGTCGCTGGTATGGTTCCTGGTGGACGTGATGGTGTTGATGCTCTATTCGGACTGCATCGGAGGGTCCGGATGGGGTTGTACCGAGAACGGTAAACAGCAGGCGTCGCTGACCGAGGAGAACTTGCCGCACGCGAAGGCCCTGACCAAGGAAGAACAGCAGATCCAGTCGAGCAACGAGCACAGCAAGAAACGATACAAACAGTCCGAGCTGCATTTTTGGCGACCCGCTAAAGTCGTCCGCGAGAACAAGGGTAAACCCGGCGAGATGGGCGCAGCTGTGCACATCTCGCCGGAGGACGAGGCCAGGCAACAGGAGCTCTTCAAGTTGAACCAGTTCAATTTGATGGCCAGCGACATGATCTCCTTGAATCGGTCGCTTAGGGACATCAGGTTGGAGGGTTGCAAGACCAAGAAGTACCCCAAGTACCTTCCGGACACCAGCATCGTCATAGTGTTCCACAACGAGGCGTGGAGCACGTTGCTGAGGACCGTTTGGTCGGTCATCAATCGATCGCCACGCACGCTGCTCAAAGAGATCATTCTGGTTGACGACAAGAGCGAGCAAGGTACATCCATGTGAAGGTTTAACAGATTCTACTTATAGACAGTAAAAATTTTTGGGTGTAAGTGTTGTACATTAGAGAATCAAGAGTTGTATCTTAAGAATCGTATGTTACCCGTGTCTGTACATGTCGAACACGTTGATACTTCAGATTTATGTATGACTGTATTTGACACTTAAGATGATAATCATCAGATCCTCTTCAGATTGAACTCGAGTTAAGCTACTTATGTAATCGCTTATCGGTGGAAATTTTCATCATGGTCTTCATTCACAGATCACTTAAAGCAAGACTTGGAGGACTACGTGAAAACGCTGCCCGTCCCGACGTACGTGTACCGTACCGAGAAGAGATCAGGCCTCATAAGAGCTAGACTGCTCGGCGCGAAACACGTGAAGGGTCAAGTTATAACGTTCCTGGACGCGCACTGCGAGTGTACCGAGGGTTGGCTGGAACCTTTACTTGCCAGAATCGCCGAGAACAGATCCACGGTCGTTTGTCCTATCATAGATGTAATTAGCGACGACACGTTTGAGTATATTCCTGCTAGCGATATGACGTGGGGTGGTTTCAATTGGAAGTTAAACTTCAGATGGTAAGAATTAGTTAAGCTACTTGTATGATGATGATAGGAATATAGAGACATGGAGAAGTTGGCATTGGAAATATGGAAAGCTAAAAGTATTGGAATGTTAGGATGTAGGAATTTGAGGATATAAAAATTTGTGAATACAAGAACTTGGAGAATTTAGGAATATACTATTTATTACCAGGTGAACAGGTATACCTCGGTTCACCATTTGTTCCTTGAATTTTGAAGGTATAGAGTAGCGCAAAGAGAAATGGACCGAAGATTAGGAGACAGAACGGCGCCTCTGCGTACACCAACCATGGCTGGTGGATTATTTTCTATTGATAAGGAATATTTTTATGAATTGGGTGCCTACGACGAGGGCATGGATATTTGGGGCGGTGAAAATCTAGAAATGAGTTTCCGGGTGAGTATAAATCAATCTTAGTATTAACGTTATGTACTTATAATGTCTTGAGAGATTTGCAGGTGTTTCTCAAAGGGGATTGAGTTATCTAAAAATAAACATACGCAATTCTGTATTTGCTTTTACAGCTAAAATCTTTACTACTGTCGGTTTTATAGAGAACTTCTTTTCCCTATAGTGTTTTTTTTTTAATTGTAGTTAGATCTCCAGTTTACTTCACGCGTTAATATGGAACTTACTATATGCATCATCTTACAAATCTTACTTAGAAAATTAAGATTCAAAGATTATAAATAGGTGATCTCCTCTTTGGGATGCTAAATCTAAGTTTGCATTCCAATTGAAGGGTTTAATTGTCAACATTTCATGTTCATGTGTGAAGTAATAAGTAACTTGTAGGTATGGCAATGTGGTGGAACGTTAGAAATCAGTCCATGTTCACATGTTGGACATGTATTCCGAGACAAGAGTCCATATACATTCCCCGGTGGTGTCAGCAAAGTAGTTCTACACAATGCGGCCAGGGTGGCCGAGGTCTGGATGGATGAGTGGAGAGATTTTTACTATGCCATGAACCCAGGTTAGAAAATAACGTGTATCTTCTCTAGTTTACCTTATTTATTCTACAAATTACTTCAATAACACTGACTGTTCGACAGTGAACATTAGCAATTCTGAAGTATCGTTTTAGAAAAGTGTGCGTTTTAATTTATTTTAACAAGAAAAATAAGATAAATTTTATTAAAACTTTGATGTCCCTTATACGCTAATTAACTGAGTACATTACTGAGTAATAAACTGAGAAGAAAATGTATGTATAAACTTAACGGGTATCTGATACAATCTAATCAAAGATACAAGGAGGATTATAGCACACTTTAAAGTTTATTTGTATTGAAATGTATTTTGAAGTATAATGTTTCGTATAGATCTATTATTTTTTCTAATAAAAGTTTTCTTAAATTTTGTCATAAATGGTAATAAGTATAACAAACTAGATAAAGTATTAACACCCGTAATGACGTAGTTCGTATTAAGTACACTCCTCGGTATATTAACCAAATATTTATCGTACATCTGTATAATTAACATATGCGTATCGATACATAAATGTATTTTTTTTAGTACAAATATCATCGATTTATTTTAATGGTGTGTGTTCGTGTGTGTGAAAATTTAATTTGCAGGAATACGATTGATTTCTTTATTTTTCAATATACTTTGGTATAGTCTTAACCACTCATCCATCCAGCCGACTAACAAAATGAGTTTGCTTGCTTTTAGTTGATATTATTTACGAGTTTATTATAGGTACCCGAGAGGAGATCGAGCGTCCATCTTGACAAATTCTAATTTAATGTATTAGCTCTTTTTGTTTTGTTTCCTTGCTCTGTTTTGAAACTACCATTGTAATTGCTAACATACTAACAGAACTGAGTTGGTTAGATATGGATGTGTGGTGGGACATTGGAAATCGCAACGTGCTCGCACGTCGGTCATGTATTCCGTAAGTCAACACCATATACATTCCCTGGTGGTACGAGCAAGATAGTGAACCACAACAATGCGCGACTCGCGGAGGTCTGGTTGGACCAATGGAAGTACTTCTATTACAACATTAATCCAGGTAGCACTAACACCAGTATTTCTGGAAAAAGAATAGACTGCAATATCGCTGAGTTCTCGAATACCTTTACGTATACTTTCGCTTATTTGTTTGGCATGTTATTTTCTGTCCGTTTTGTTTCTACTTTGGTTGGGTGATGGTACGCTTTTATAAGTTGCATTCGCTGTATGCTTAAACAGAGCTGGGTAACGGCTACATACGCATATATCAGATACCCGTTAATATTAGGAAACTAATAACGAGATTCCTTTTTTGTTTTGTACGTTTTCATAAAATAAGAAAGTGCTATGACATATAATCTGAACAAAAGAATTAACAGATACAGAGCTTGAAGAAAAAACTGATAAAATAAAATTTTGTTTCTTAATGTCTCAACAAACATTGATATATAATAGCACAATTACTTCCAAGGGCAAGCAAATATCATTAATACACCACACATGGCAATTTCTTTATTTTGGCACACACTTCTGATCACACCTTTCTTCCAGTGGAGATTCATACATGCGAGCACATTAATTGCATCATGTAGATTCAAAATGATCACTTGTTGAAGGATATTCAAACCAGTATTTTACTTGTAGGTGCTCGAAACGTAGCCGTGGGAGATGTGTCCGAGAGAATTAAACTAAGAGAACGTCTGAAATGTAAAAGCTTTAGATGGTATCTAGAGAATATTTACCCAGAGTCCCCAATGCCGCTAGATTATTATTATTTGGGTGATGTACAAAATATTGACACACAAACCTGTTTGGACACTATGGGTAGAAGAACCGGTGAAAATGTTGGAATTAGCTATTGTCACGGATTAGGTGGCAATCAAGTCAGTAAACCAAATATCTTTTTTTTAATTTCATCCAGTACTTTTTACCTATGTAAGCTTTTCTATTTAGGTATTCGCTTATACTAAACGACAGCAAATAATGTCTGATGATATGTGCCTTGATGCAGCTAGTCCCCAAGGTCCTGTCAAGATAGTACGATGCCATGGTATGGGAGGAAATCAGGCATGGGTTTATAACGAAGAGGTATGTTGTAGTTAAATACATCTGCAAAATGACTGTTAATGTAATGATTTATTTACTTGTTTCTGTTTGTAGACAAAAATGATTAAACATACGAACACAGGACATTGTTTATCGAAACCTCGTTCAAACGATGCAATGCAACCTGTCCTAGCACCGTGTGATCCTCATAATATTGGTCAAAAATGGATTATGCGTAGTAAATTCAAATGGCAAGCCAGCTAATACGAGCTGTTTCTAAATGCAACACATTTATGCAATACTTGTTGATATATTTACTACTACATTAAAGGACTGATAGTCAAGAAATTTCTGTACATGCAACATCAAGATGATAGTATTATAATTCATAAAAATAGTTCAGTACCATCAATCCACCAAATGGAGTTGACGACGTGAAAGAACTTAATCTATACCTTAAACACGAGAGATTGAAGTTAATGCGTTTAGTTACATAGGATTTATTTACTGTTGCTAGCAGTATCATGTATTTACTGCCATTTCTCATGGTATGCCTTGATTGAAAATGCACAAGTGTTGAGAAAGAAGAAAACTATTTCCAACTATGTGTGAAGATGTATACAAGTGATATGAAGAGACACCTATGTGAACATTTTTTTTAGTAAACAGTAGAGAGAAAAGCATATCAGACCACTGTTATAAATAAATAATTGTTAATACTAAAGAAGAGACATATTTGATAATGTGGGATGAGTGCAATGCTGGATGACTGGAAGATAATATCAGTGCGCTAAACCAAGGTTATGTTTACAGCATAAGTGATTACTATTACAGAGAGTGAATGTTGGAATGCAAGCGAAATTACTGTGACACTATCGACTATGATTTAGAACTTGTACTGTATAATTTTCTAGCGATTAGGGAAGAGCACTGAATCTTTTTATACTGGTATTTCTAACAGTTCCTTGTTGCATCTCGTTCATATTAATTTAGTTGTTATTTTCTTTTATACTTGTTTCAAACGAAGAAAGGTACTTATATCTGAATTCGCCATAGTAATATGAGATTATGTTAACGCATCATCGTTTAAGCATACGAAAAAGTATCAACTGTTATTCACCGCTTTGTTATACTTTCTTGAATTCGAGGCAGAACGTCTTCCGAATTTTCTTATCGAACAAAAATATAAGTAGATATTTTTATGATACTTCTAAGATGTTTCATAGCTATAATTCTTCACAGATTCAAACTCCTTTTACCTTCTGTGTACTAGAAGTGTGCCGAAAATTTAGAGTGCAATATACTTCTTGAGTAAGACTTTGAAGAAGACAGTTTCCCGTGACTAATGTAAAAATGTTGTTACCAGATTCTAACGCCCTTCCCTTGCATTACCGTAGAGTTGAACAATTTTTCACGCGCTGAAAAGATAGTCAACAAAATGTAAAGCACTGTTTCTCGAAAATGTTGACTGATACACTTACGTTTGACGACAAAAATAATTAATTCTGTAACTTAAACGAGGAGACACTGAACTACATTTATAATATTTAAAATATATACGACTCTGAAATTTCAATTTAGGACAACTTTGATAATAAAAAGTTATGCTTAATTTTATGTTACACAAAGAAATGGTGATGGTGCAACAAATTATCATTTACAGCTTAATTATATGTTTAATTATTCATACATAACTATAGTATTTATTTTTGTACAGGACTCGACTTTTATTAAATCGATACATTACTTGAATAATAGATTTTTTAATTAATAAATATATTAGCAGAATTTGTAGATAAATTATAAGTTGTTTAAAATGATATGGTTAAGTTTAATTAAATTCAATTAAGAAAACCAATCACAAATATAGAGAATATAAAGTCAATAACAATGTGTAAACACGAATCATCGGTTCAACCTGTTTATTATAAATGTATGCATATTATTTTAATATTTTCATTGGATTTATTTTACGATTATTGTTTGTAATTATTTATAAAAATAATATATCGTTAATTAAAATAATGATGAGAATTACATTAACATTTAAACGATTGTTAAAATATTGTTACACAAGAATGTATGTACGTGTCTACAAATATCATTTAGATAATGAAAAGACAAATATCTGTTTTTGTTACTTATAATACAAAAAAGAATTTGAAATGAATATACCTTTGAAGACAATAAAATATCCCAACATGTTTCATTAAGTTCAACCAATTTAATAAAATTTCATACTCTTATAATTATTAATTCAATTATTTTGGAAAAAGTGTTATGTATTTATGTTTTGCAAAGCTCATGAGATAAGACTTACTATACAAAGTTTATAAAAGTAAAATTATGTATTTGTGGTGAAAATTAATCTATTAGAACACAAAAGAATGTAACTGTAAATAGACACATTATAATTCTGATGTGCCTCCAAAATAATTTTTAAATACTCTAATATAAATAATGAGGTCTTAACATATACTACCAAGTACTGCTTGAAAAAACTTACAAGTCCTATGTATTATAACAATGAATTACTAGAAACTTATTAAATAAAAAAAAAGTAACTGTACTTGGCTTTAGTATCATTCTTTTACCAAAATAATTCTTGTTAATTGAAATCTTGATTTACAAATATAAAGTAAAATTAGACTTATAGGTACAAATAAACTGAACTACTCAAATATACTATAAGATATTTATTGTTTACTTATTGTTCTTTTACTTCACGTAATCTTCTAACTGCTGACCTAACAGAGGCAGCAGCTGTAGTTGAATAAACCCATGCACCTCCAGCAACTGTCCTCTTGCATCGTTTGCATGACCAAATTCCTACAACGCTCCTCTTCATCGCGTCCTGTAACACAAGACAATTATTTCACGTATGAATCATTTGCTATAGTTTGTCAAACATATGAAACATTGAGCATAGCAATACTGAATAACACTTATAAAAGGTAATATTTACCTTGCCGCAAAATGTGCATGTGTATTTACTGTGTTGAGTGATCTCCATCTTTTTAACCATTTTTCTGAGGGAGGCACCATATCGGGTACCATACTTCCCGGTGATTCCAACCTTCTTTGTACGCTTAGCCTAACAAATAGGAATAAATTATAATTGTACATTTCTTATAGGTGTTAGGTTATGATGATTACATATTTGCAGAGATGTTTTAAAGGACATGAAGATCTTTTAGATTTTGTAAAAATGAACTAAATTAAACACGTTCGCTATTTTATTTCTGTTTTATAAAACACTCTTTAGAAGTGAAAAATAGGAAGATCTTTAATGAAAATATAAACAACGTCATGTCACTACTTTAAGTCGCTACTTAAAATAATGATTTTGATCAACTATACAATATACATTTAAACACTTCGTCAGTAACGTTTTACAATGTTAAATAACAAACTCTGCCAATATTTATATAAGATTTACATAATATTTTTCAATAACAAATCTTACCATTTTGCGCAAATATAACGTTCGCTCCGCAAGAACCGGAAAAAGAAATAAATTTTAAAGTCCAATTCTCATCGCACGTACAAATCACCGGAAATGCGATACAATAGCGCGCACTTACAAAATGTGCGATTTTAAACTACGGATTATAAAAATGAAACTTGTGTTAATTTATGTAAAGTTTTTAATTAAATTCTTTTTCTCAACAATATCCAAGGAGAATTCAATTTTACGGTACGAGGAAAATAATGAATACAATTTCGTCCAAATTGTTTGACACGGCAACATACGAACATGATGAATAATGTAATCTTAATTCATGAAAAGCAATTTTTCATGGATAGATAACTGTTCAATTGACCTCAATATTTGTACAGTTAGATTTTAATGAAGTGTTTAGCGGTATTGCAGTTGCAATGAGCTCGTGGCTTCAAGAAACCGGAATTCGTTACATCAATGTGCATGAGAACACTCGAATACCGGCCTAAAGGTGCATTTAGACTAAGCGAGCGAATGCTCATTTTTCCCACGATTAAACAAAATTCAAGTGCAAACGAGCATTCAGCAATTGCTCGCCAGATCGGATGCCAAACGTGAAAGAATGCTCTAACAATTTGAAAAGATTTAATTTTTAAATAATTCAAATCAACATGCTTCGATTTTTGTCCTCCCCAATTCGATACAATTTAATTCTAGCGTGATTCATTTCCGCATGATTCAGTCTGGCATGATTCAATTCACGCATTCCATTTGGCGCCTATCTCGAATCGATGCGATTTAATTTGCATGTTTTAATTCGAAGTAATTGAGGTAGGAAATGACTCAAATCGATTATTTAACATAATTCGATTTAATGTAATTTAATTGAACGTATCGAATATTTGAATGCTCGTTTCAAATTCTACGAGCATTTGTTCAATAGGTTCGTGATCGTAAAGTGTGCTCGTCGCACGAGCGAATGCTCTTGTTCGTTTAGTCTAAACGCACCCTGAAATGACGTAGCCAGTGGATCCCAGACTAGCCAGACCTGTGCCCTGTGCGTGTTAAATCAGTGTTGCTTATTGCTGGCAATCTCCGAAGTAATCGTTTATAGTGATTCACCTATCACTATTAATCCGCGAAACTACTAATCGTGGCATACACCGAACAGAAGTGCCAAAGTGTCAATTGGTACGAAGGTGTTGGCTAACGATGGTTGTTAAAATCTACATATCGGGTATCAGCGGCAACAAGGAAGTGAGTGCGAAACACCCGTAGTGACCAAAGAATATAAAAATATTTTGTCCGAGAACAGAGAAAGAGAGGGAGTAAAAGAGTGTGTGTGTATATTTGTGTGACTTGCAGAGAATGCCAGATTTACCGGGCACCTGAATTCTTACGATATTTCACGTCTACATTGTATCGAATTACGTCCGAAATTTTACGGTTCAAACGTCGATTTGGGATGAATGCTGTCAGACAACATACGGAACAATTTACCGCTCGAACCATTCATTTCACTTCGAAAATGCAACTTTCGTTTCGTTGGATATTTAGAAAGTGTATATTAGATTCAGTGAACGATAGGGTGGTTCCAAGTCTAATAAAAATATTAGAAGCGTTTACCGAAGGTATAGGATAGAATTGGAAATAAATTCATGACAAATAGAGCCGAAAGTTTTTGATAATTGAACGTTTTAATTGATGTTTTTCGTTCTAATTCGAATTCGTTATTTTAGGCATCGCTGATTTTTCTACTTTTGCTTTGATCTTGTTTCGTATCAATTCACGTGTATTTTTTATTACCGTTGTTAATACCGTTAGGTTTTAACGTGAGTAATGGTTGATGAAGATACAACGACGTGTTTCTTGAAATCGATAATTGTTTTGTGTTGCACCACAGTGTGAAATAGCTAATGTTCTGTTATCAAGTCTTAAAGATAATTAATCATATTATTATTGTTACAGAACATACTTTCATGGAAAAGTAACATGCTTAAAATGAGATCTTGCATTCTTTTTTTTTCAGGTAAAAAAGAGGCAACAACGTGTTTTAATGATATTAGATAGTAAAAATGTGGAATATGAAATTATCGATATAACAGAACCAGGAAAAGAGCTAGAGAAAGAGTTTATGCAATCTAATAGTATTGCAAGAGAAAGTAAATATCCATTACCGCCACAAATATTTAATGAAGATGAATATTGTGGGGTAATTATTTTTATATCAGGCAATAAAACATTATAAGTAATTGAAAACTATATTTTCAAATTTTATATTTGATCTATAAATATTCTTGTAGGATTATGAGGATTTTGATTTGGCAAATGAAATAGATGAATTGGAACAATTTTTGAAAGTGGCGCCTCCTGCTAGTGCAACAGAAACTACTGTTGATTCGAATCAAAGTAAAGATATTCAAGAAAATGGGAATACAACAAGTCGAGAGGTATAAATTATGATTGATTTACCCTTGTTCAACACAGTGTAATTAAATGTTGATTACAGTTACATTTTTTAAAATGTGTATAACATTTGGTCTGTAAATGTCTAGTTACTTTTATTTACCTATTTTTGTCCTTGGAACTAAATTTGTACTGTGTTCAAACTAACTACTACATGTTTATTTTAGCCTTCCATAGATAAAGATGTAGTGACAGAACAGGTAGAAAGGTAAGCATTATAGACATATTGATTGCATTATTTGATAACTGATTGTGCAAATTAGATAATTGACATAACTGTACATATGTGTGAATAGAAACTACAAACTTGTTATTGTTATACATATATATGATTAATAATTTAAAAATAATATTTTGTCATCATAGCACGAAGGAGAGGATAACTTTACCAAATGAGTCAGATGAATCTAGACCTACAGAACATGATGGTGGAACAAAAGCTGAAGAGGATACAGAACATATGACAGAGAATGTTGAAAAAAATGAAGAGAAATCTGGTGATCAAGAGAAAGAAGAGTAGGTGTGAAATAAGCCCATATGATAGTGGGACATTCATATTTTTTTGACATACTTGGTTTTTTACCAGTAAGGGTATTTTATAAAAGTTATATTTATCACACTTCTAAGGCTGAGTGAAGGTACTGCCAAGATAAACTTCTGCTTTGCAGGAAACATGTTAAAGAAACAGTATAATTGAAATATAAGTGATACTTTTATAGAAATATTTTATAGTGCAATCAAGCATGTTTTCACCATCAGATTTTTAATAGGTCTGATTAAAAAATATGAATTAATTTCACTGTTTTTCATGTCGGTAGTTTATATGAACTTTTTTAATTCCTTATGATAATATTTTTGACCGTTTACGCTGTATTGTGTCTCTTACTTTTAACTTCAGTTTTAATTATGTTTTAGGAATAATAAATTTTCAGTATTGACGATGTTTTTGTTTTGTTGTTTACTAAAAGTATAACAAAGAATTTAAATAGATTTATTTTCATTTGAAATTGTTTAATTTGGTTTTATTTCAGATTTCTTATTGAATAGTCACCTTATAATTGTTTTTAATTGTTCACTAGATGCCTTTATATGTTTATCACTGATCTAACTTATGAACTATATTTGTACTGAAAAATGACTTCCATAAGTTGTACACAATTTCAGTTTTGGATTTTAGCCGAGATTTTAAATTAATATAGGTTTTTATTATACAAATTCGAATAAATTCAGACAGTACAACACTCAGTTTTGCATGAAATGCAACTTTTACAAAAGACGACACAAAATTAGTTACGATAATCTTTACAAGAACCGTGCGCACTAATATTTCATTATGGTCAAGTACGTCCTAAAATAATTCTCGATACTATTTCCATGAAGGTTAGAATTAATTTAGAAGATTTCTTAGTTTTGCGTAATCTATCTCATAAAATTGCGATTTAAGTTGTTATATTTATAATGATCCTATTCTTATTATTACGAATCTAATTTTGAAAAGAACTGAATATAAAACCGGTATAGATCAATTTCTAGTGATAGAGAGTATTGAAAGTCTTCGACTCATTTGATCAAAGGCCTATTTGCGATTGTTTCTACGAAAATTAATATCGATAAAATATGTTTAATCATACTATATTACCCATTTACACGGCTTGCAATAGATTTACTTACTTGCTGATCAGATAATAGGCAGGTACTCATTACGAACAAATCAAAGCTTTATGCGAGTTATGAACCATTTGTTAAGGGGCGAAATGAGCTATAAAAAAAATAAAATTCATGCACGAGATAATAAGCCTGACTAATTTTAATATAACATACCGCAGCTTTTAAATATCAGATATCTGCTGTTATAATTAAGCTAGCAAACAAAACAATAAAAAGCTTTAGTATTTTCAAATTGAGATGTCCACCTCGTTATTATTACAGAATTATATATTCATAAGCAATAGGTGTTGGACATGAAATTAGAATTAATAAATTTTAACATTACATACTGGAAATATATAAGTTTATATTTATGAGAACAATATTCATTATACACGATGTATATGAATCATATCGATCATTGTTATACATATATATGAATCTACTAATAAATATCATTACAGAAATTGAAATATCTGTCTAAATATTTTTGCACATACATCTTTATAATTTAACAAATAAATATATTGGAATACATATGCTGTAACGTAACAAATTTATAAAATTTTGGCCGCGAAAATATATGATATCGAATATTAAGCATCAAAGAATTTAAGCTACATTTATTCATTCCAAGAATGTATTTTATACAATTTGGTAAGTAATATGTCACTAATACAGATATGTCATGTATGTTCTGCTTTTATTCGACCATGAACCAATGAATATACTTTGTAATCTTACATCTCAAATTTGCAGACAGAAAAGTACTTAACGTTGTATCATAAATATTAGAAATACTATTGTTATCATATTAATCTTCTTAATAAAATATTTATTTTTTATATTAACAATAATCAGATGACTAGCGTTGTTAATACGTGTAAAAATAAAATATCTGCGCTTATAAGTAGCTCGCAAACGTTTAGAATTTTAAAATATAGATTTCGTTGAAATGTAAAGCATGAATTAATTAGATCTAAACTAAAGAAACACGTCAAATGTATATTACACTCGAACATACATTCCTCAGGTTTTTTCTATCCAATCAATAAAAATTTATTCGTAAATAAAACTAAAGTCTAATTTATGTGAGATGTGTAAAATATAAATTCTTCAAATATCTTTTCCTTGTACGTTTGTAGTCTCTCTTACGATGAAACGAGAACACCCTGAAAACAATAATTGTCAACGCGTTTTGTATGATATTTCTATAAATTATGTATGAAATATTTGTCTACAACAAAATATATTCTCAAATAATTTGTATAAATGTATCAACTATAAAATGGAATTTGTTTATTTTAAGAAAGAAATATTTTTTCAAATCTAAAACTTTACTGCAGTGAACTATCTGAATTAATTAAGAACCGATCATACAAATTTGTAAAATTAATCAAGGAATTCTAGTACAAATTAAAATACTAACACATGACTTTTTATCGCGTTCCGAAAATATTTAATACAACTTAATTCTTGTTTAAACAATAGAATAAAAAAGTTTTTCTGTATAAATTTAAATGAATAACAAAAAAATAAATAAAACGTGTATTATTTTTATGATGTTGCGTTTATTCTGGATCATTTATGTTAGGATTAATATTTGCCGTGCATTTTTATTCGTACATCTCAATGTATACATATTACACAATATTTTTATCGATATACATTCATTCTGAATGTAGAAATTATGTTACTAAATGTTGAAAAGTATTTTGAAATAACTTATGGCATAATAAATGTACAAGTATTGTCTGTAATAACAGATACTTGGATACACTAAATTGACATAATATAATGCATAGAATTCACGCATGGTTTCTAAACATGATTTTAAAAATCATAATTCTAGATACTGTAATGCAGCTTTCATAGAGGCACATTACATTGAATTTAAAATTCAAATTTTACTTGGTTCGTGATAAACACGAAAACAAAAGTACTATACTAAAAAGAAATAAAAATAACAGTAATTATTTTTAATATAAACATAAAAAATATACTATTAAAAAGCTGCATAATCAATTCTAGACACCATTCAACAGTCACGCAAAAGATCTGATTTATATAAGTAAAAGTAATATTCATCAATTTGTGTTTTGACACGTCTAGTAATTGTAAGTTAATATATATTTTAGTAACATTTAATTATGTTACTAAATATTATGCAATAACCAACTATTAAGTTACTAAACATTATTCAGTAACATATAAAAAACATGAAAGGCAACCCTCATTTTATCATAAATTGCTCTTATTCTTGTATATATATCACTATCTATTAAAAATTAAATGATCATTGATATTTGTACCAATGACACTATCACACATCATTTTAATGAATGCAATTAAAATTAAAAATTTATATGCAATTGAATTTTATGCTAAAATCTGTACATAATTAAACGCTAGTACTGTACATTGAAACAAATAAAATTTCGATTGTGAATAGAAAAAGTCTAAAATCCAGTTGTTAATGATGTGACATATATTAATACAAGAAATAGTGTTTACTAATAAGTTAATTATTAAATATTCTCATTTTGTCGTTACATGGTAATTATTTCTTTTTGCGATAAAAATATTTATATCTGTTTTAATATATAATACTATCTGCATGCACACTCGATAATGAAATAATGCTCGAATTTTATTAATTTGGCATTTCAACATTGGATTGTGTTTCCAATGTAAAAAAATGAACTTTTAATAAACACAGTAATAGACAACAATACTCATCAAATCAAGATTAGAAATGCACTTAAAATCGATATGTTTAAAAAAAAATTAAGTTTATAACGTGTAAAATAATTTTTTAATGTTTAATTGTACAACTATTTCAATTGAAAAATTGGTTTAAAATATTACTTGCACCTGTAAAAGGAGTGCTATTATTATGCACATTGTACCTTTAAATATTGCATAAAAGTTGTGCTTTATCTCAGACAACAAAATGTTCTACAATACTTTAGTTTTTTTCTTACAATTGTATCGAGAACCTCAAAATTACTTATATATGCAGTTCATAACAACTGCACATAAGTACCTATTGTAATTAAAATATGCAGTATTTTAATTACTGTAACTTACATTACAAATGAAATATCATTTATGCTAACAAAAAAAAAGAAAACTAAAACTATTAACTATGAACTCGTATAATGTTTGAAACAATTATACTTTATAATTCCATAAACTCGCACGTTCACGAATTTTTTAACATTTCTGAGAACTATGTCACGTATATATTATAACTGCAATACAATATTGAAACAGAAAAAGAACAAAGTTTGTTCATAACTGTTAAAGCTTTAGTACTTTTCACTGGAAATATAGTGTTATTAACATGTCTTTGTTATGACCTATTGTTCCCGTAACTACATGTTCTGTTTGTAGAAATACTTGTTTTTTTTTTACTGAATAGAAAACAAAAATAAAAAAATGTAATTCATATATTATGCCAAAAAGAAAATCCATCGATGTGTACGTAATGAATTTATCTTGGTAATAATAAACCATGTTACTTACAGTTTTACATTAAGTAAAATCAGTCTACAGAAGGTTTACATGATCTCATGAATACTTAAATTTATATGGATTCAATATCTTTAATATATTTTCTTCTGTTAAACGCATAAAAGTAGAGTAAAACTAATTGTTTTGTTATTCAAAAATGTATACTAAATTATAAACTGCGCGATTCACATTAAAAAAAAAACTATAGAATGGTAAAACTTTTATATTCATGTGATTAAAATTAATTGTAATAAAAATGAATCTGCAATTTATGCATGAAGATAAATGCTTTCATGAAATATTACATAATTTTATAATACTGCATTGCCAAAATTACATGAAAATTTTTTATTTCTAACTTTTCTGGTATTTTTTACTTGATATTATGCTTCTGTTACATAGTATTTTGTACTACTATTTTTTATAATCATCTTGACGATTATAAAATTGTAAACTGAATATAAAATTAAATAATGTATATGTATTTACATAGAATTATAACCCATGTAATTTAAATCTAAAATAAAGTAACAATTCTATTAATTTAATTATGCATAAATATTGTGATGCATGTTCTGATAAAAAGACATCAGTATTTAATCATTTAAATAATATGTAGCAGGTACAAATTATAATATGTATTAAAATATGACAGTATAAATTATGCATTTATGTGAGCTATCTATATACGTTTTTACTTTTTCATGTACTGAAGTCAATAATTTAAAAAACTTGACAGTAATATAAATAGAATGTCAATATTTGAATTTTTTTAATGCTTTAATCTAATTCTATTATTATGTATCATGTGAACCTTCTGTGACTGACATTTTATTAGTTTATATTCCTATTGTAGGTACTAACTTATTAAATAATATACTAATAAAATTTAATTAATCCGTACCAAAGTATTTCTGTCCAAAATGATTTGGGGCAACACTATGTATCTCTGATGTTAAAATCTTCATCTGTAAATGGAAATTTTATACAGAAAGTTAAAATGTGCATAAAATAAAATTTTATTAAATTAATATCTTTTACATGAAGGATTCACTCACCTGAGGAAAGGCAGTGACTAGAGATTTGGCTGCAACTGGAGTGCAAAACAGATTTGATAAAATAATATTCTCTTCAAGTACATTATGTTCCTTCAACACTGCCATTGCTTTGATCACAGTATTTCCAGTACCTTTAATTAGTTCATATCTTCATTATTACATTTTTAGTAAAACATTAATCACTACAACTTAAAACTATGTTCTTACTCATTATTGGATACATTAATAAAACTTTTCTTTCAGATATATCGTCTGGAAATTTGGCATAAACCACTTTGGCTTCATGTGTATCTGCATCACTTTCGACTAATATCTTACCAATTCTAATACTGCGACAACAATCTCTTAAACCCTATAAATTAAGTTATTAACACAATTAAAAAACATCAATTGATAAATATTAAATTTATATTGTACCTGTTCCATTGCTTCTCCACTTCTGATTATTGACACTCCACAATTTCCCTTTTGATATTTTAAGCCATTGTATTTGGCTCCTGTTGGTGTAGTAACCACACATTTGGAAAAAGGTAACTGATTTAAACTTTCTTCTATAACCAGCCTTATCTGAAAATTTGTTTAGAATTCTATGTTACAACACGTGCCGACGTAAAGCAGAGTGATATAACGTGCGGTGATATAACATACGGTGATATAACGCGCGGCCATATAACGTACAATCATTCAACGAGTGACGATACATTGCATGGTGATATAATGGAAATCTATTATAATGGTTTTCAATATCAATTTTTACTCTAGGCTCTAGAAACTTAATGTGCCGGTTCTACCAAAGATTACAATAATAAGAAAAAGACTCACCAGACGATCGGCGTAGAACTTAAAGTCACTCCTTGTGGTATTTCTGTAAACGGAGATACATCGTGTCCATCAAATTTGTTTAATTGTAAAGAAACGACACGGTAGACCGGCAATGTGCCGGCATTTAACTATAAAAAACGTGCTTTTATACACGCACACCAAATGATTCACAGTGTCATTTTACTTACTTATCTCGCAGTATAGTCTGCAATTCCTTCACTTGATTGTTACATGGAAGAGTTTTCAAATTTGGACCATAAGTATCACCGATATCATTGCTTTCGCTTAATTTCTTCGGGATCGATGTTACCTCTGTACTACCCATGCCTGACTTTTTACACGCATCTATTTTCCACGTTAATCAAACGAAGGACACTGCTCGTATGCACGTATGCATCAGTATGTTACGATAGATCAGCAGATTCAACTACCATTAACAAGGCAACTAATAGAGACTTGATTTTGCAAAGGAACTAATGATGCTAGTGAGAAAGATGAATAGTGGTATTAGAAAACCAAAGTCGGTTGTCTTAGTTTTTAAACAGGAGTAGGTGTTAGAATGAGTTGATATTTGTATTTTTTTCGACGTCATTAAAATTATCAATTATATAATTAAATACTTTGGTATTTAAAAAAAAATTTTGGTTAATATAATTTTATCAAAGTAACACGGCTTTCATGGATTTTTTATCTATACACAAGTAAACAGACCTATATATGCAAAGTAAATTATAATTGGAGTAACGTGCACCAGTCTGTTTTGTTTTAAAAATGGTTTTGGTGAAAATTGATTCCATTGCGCCTCTAGGCAGAGCGCTGAATTGATCAATATTTAAGTATTTAAAAAAAAATTTATGTTGAAAGCAGAGAACGTTTTAAAGTGCAGTAGAAATGTCTCATCCTTTCGCATATTTGCCCTCACAAAGAAGTCATGCACGTCGGAATAAATACGGTAAACTATGTTATTAAAATAAGTAATTAAGATAATTATATGTTTATGTACTTATGTATTTGGAATTGCAAGATAGATTGTAACTTTTTTTGTTTTTAACATTTGATAAAATATAAGGTTAAAAAATGCGACATACAAGTATTCATAAACATTATAAGAATCTTATAATTTAGTTAGGTTAGATATTTTAATTTGACATTAACCAAGTAAGAAGATTAAATATAATAATTATATGTATTTTCTTTTTAAATTTTGTATCTACAATATTGTGTGTTATAATTGTTATATAGGGAACAGAGTTGAAGGTTCTCAATCTGAAAATTCACATGGCGAACATCATAGTGCTCCACGAAGTAGAGGACCAAGACATCCCCCCTGGTTAAAGGGCAAAGAAATAGGACTGTTTTATAGAGATGAGGCTATCAAAAAAGCAAAACAAAAATTGCAACAAGTGCAACCTATCATTAAACTACCATCACATCTTGAAGCTAGCATCGAACATATAATAGAAAAGTCTAAGGGATATTATGATACACTATATAACAATGAGGCATACAAGAATTTTGCAAATAGTGTGTTGGAAAATAAATATGTTCATATTCATGATTCTCAATTTAAGAGAAAGTTTTTAAATATAGTATCTGGTAATATACAAGAAAATCTTGCCAAAGCTTTACTTGTTAAATCAGGATTAGAAAGAGATAGTAACATAGATGTACAATTATTAAACGAGTATAAAGCTAAGCAGTCTTCATCAGAATATGAGACAATGATGAAATGTCGATTAAAATTGCCATCGTATAAGAAAAGACCAGAAATATTACAATTGCTCAGAGATAATCAAGTTGTTGTAATAAGTGGAGAAACTGGTAAGTCATGCTTAGAATCTTTTTGTGACTTATATATAACTATTTATGTATGTATTTTAGGTTGTGGTAAAACAACACAAGTTGCTCAGTTTATATTGGATGACCAGATAGAACAAGGCAATGGTAGCATTACCAAAATTATTTGTACTCAACCTAGAAGAATATCAGCTATATCTGTTGCTGAAAGAGTTGCTGCTGAAAGGGCAGAAAGACTTGGTAGATCTGTCGGTTTCCATATTCGGCTGGAAAAGTATATTGTTACTTTATTTCTTTTATATTTATTTAACTTATGTTCTATTATATCTTTTCCTTTTATAGAACACTACCAAGAGATAGAGGAAGTATATTATTTTGTACTACAGGAATGTTACTGCAATTTATTCAAGGTGACCCTGCCTTAAAAGAGTTTTCTCACATAATATTGGATGAAATTCACGAACGTTCCACAGACAGTGATTTCGTTATGGCTGTGTTAAAATTAATTATTCCTAAGGTATATATAGTAATATTTACTTTTAGGTCGAATGCAACGAAACTAATATATTCTCTTTAATTATGTAGAGACCAGATTTGAAAGTTGTTTTAATGAGTGCGACACTTAACTCGGAAATATTTTCAAAATATTATAATGAATGTCCAATGATTCATATCCCAGGTTTTACCTATCCTGTGGAAGAATTTTATTTGGAGGATGTTTTGGCATTCACAAGGTAACATTTCTTGCACTTTACTTCAAATTGTTAGTTGGAAAAAATTATAATGCACATTAATTTACAGATTTGAATTCCCTACACCGATCGGCATTCCCCAAGATTATAAAAAACGCGGGAAAAAATATGAACAAATACAACAGTCAATTGAGTTCTATAAATTCATAGAACCACACATACGCAGACTTGCATCTGAAGTAAGTGTCGCTTTTATATGAAGGATTGATTTATATATGTTTATTATTTCTTTAATTTTATTGCTTATTAATTATTTTTATCATTATATAGAAAAGATATTCGGCACAAGTAATTGGTCAGTTGAGAAACCCAGAGAGTGAAAAGTTATCCATTAATCTTATAGAAGAGTTGATTAGGTATATCTGTAGAACACAACCACCAGGAGCTATTTTAGTTTTTCTTCCTGGCATGATGGACATAGTAAATTTACAAAAAAGAATGATAGAAAGTAGACAATATCCTGAAAGTAAGTGTATTTAATGAACATAATATATATAGTTTTCAATACCTATAACAAATTTATAATCTAAAAAATTGTTTGACATATAGGTCAGTTTGTTATTTACCCTCTTCATTCTCTACTGCCAACTATTGAACAAAAACTCATATTCAGTGAACCGCCTGACGGAATCCGAAAAATAATCATTGCAACTTCTATCGCTGAAACTTCTATAACCATCGAGGATGTGGTGTACGTCATTAATTGCGGGAGAACTAAGTTTGGAAAATTTGATGTAAAGAAAAATATACAAACTTTAGAACCTGAATGGATATCTCTGGCAAACGCGAAGCAAAGAAGAGGTAGAGCAGGAAGGTAAGATAAATAGTATTCTAAAATATTGATCTATTTATTTTAAATATTTGTTCGAATAATCGTATTTTATTTCTTTAGAGTAAAGCCTGGTTATTGCTATCATTTATATACAAAAGCCAGAGAAATGATGTTCGATCAGTATCCATTACCTGAAATGTTAAGAACACAATTAGAAGAGGTTATTCTACGTATAAAAATTTTACAACTGGGGAAAGCTAGATCATTTTTGGACTGTGTTATGGATCCACCAAATTGTCAAGCTATAGATTTATCTTTAGATTTACTTAGAACTCTTAATGCATTGGATAGTGATGAAAATTTGACACCTTTGGGATATCATTTAGCGCAATTGCCAGTTAATCCACGAATAGGTAATATTTTGTTTGTAAGCATAATTTAATTATCTTTTGCCAATAATCTTTTTATTTTTTTTTTAGGAAAAATGATTATATGGGCAGCATTATTTTCATGTGTTGAACCTGTGTTTGCTATTGCAGCAAGTCTTAGTTTCAAACATGCATTTTACTGCCCTCTAAGAAAAGAGGAAGAAGCAAAGCAAAAGAAACTTGAGCTTAGTAACGGCCAATATAGCGACCATATAGCATTAGCTGAAGCATTGAGGAGATTTGAAAATTTATATAGAAGAGGAAATGCTGGTTATTTTTGTAGAGACTATTTCCTCTCATTTAGCACATTGAAACTTCTTTCTGAAATGAAGTCTCAGTTTGTTCAACATTTATACGAAATGAAATTTTTGGACTCTGCAAATCCTAGAGATGCAAGCGTCAATAGAAACTCTGATAATATAACTTTGGTGAAATCAATAGTATACGCCTGCTTATATCCAAACGTTGCAGTTGTTAGGTACGTGAAATTTTGAACATAATTTAACAAATATTGTAAAGTTAATAAGCATTACATTACGCCTATTTAATTTGCGTTTACAGAGATGTTACAAGAAACGGAACACTTGCGTGGACTGCAGAAGATGGCCGAGTTGTTATACATCCTATGAGTGTAAATGATAAAGTTCAAACACTTCCTAGCCGCTTTATTACATATTTCACGAAGCAACGTTCAACAGCAATATTTTTACATGATACTACTTGTATTTCCGGATCAACTCTTATATTCGCTACTCCAAACATGAGGATAGGTACGTTACCAAATATTTTTTATTGTATTGTATTCATTCTTTTCTAATGTTCTCAATTTGCAGAAGTAGAAAAAGGAAAGCATTTTATCACTCTACCAACTCTACCAAATTTTGAAACTTTCCGTTGTGATAAACGAACTGCTGAACTCATTCAGGTATATAAATATATAAAAATTTAAGTTTTGGCAATCATAATTTACTAACTTCTTTGCTCGATTGTAGGAACTGCAACGGCATTTCAAAAATATATTAGAGTATAAAATTACACATCCGGGAACAGTAAACTGGGATAGTTACGAAGGAAACTTCCTAAAGTGAGTTTTATATATTTAAGTTTAAATATTTTCTTTCGAAACACTAATGTTGTTTATTTGATCTTAGCTTGTTCATAGAGGTGATCTGCCAACCAGACGAGAGTATAGGATTATCCACAAATAATACTTCTAATAGTTGAATATTATTTAATAATTTATTTAATAAGTATTATGATCATTGCTTCAGAGTGTATCGAAGTAATTTCGTAAATTAAATATTGAGTCGGTTTTCTATTAAATTGATAACGATCATTAAGTAATATAATTCATTGAGTATAGTTTTATTATATCAATAAATAGTCGGAAGCGAATAAAACAATAGAATTATTATCAAGTATGTAATATAATAAAAAAATAAAATATATAGAAAAAACAAATAAAAATAGTACAATGATTAAATTGAATAAAAAATTGATTTTTCAAGTTTATAAGCATTCGAATGATCAATTTTTTAAATTTCCGAATTTAGAATTTGGAAATTTGGGAATGGAGAAGTTGATCGTTACGAATGTCCGCGAATGACCGTCACTTGGACGACTTCGCGGGCACCGTTTCCTGCACTACTTTCCACTAATCTGTATCGAACAATAGCCGGATGCTTTCTGTAACAAAAGCTCGAAGAATTTCGAGAATAATCCTCCCCTCCGTAGCCGCTTATTCGCGCCGTGTCGCCAGTAAAAATGAGTCTGGGGTCTGGCACGAGCTGATAGCCACCACGAAGCGACGTAAATAGGGGTGGGGGTAAGCGAAAGAGACCGAGCGCGAAAGAGAGAGGGTGGATATAGGAGGGACGTGTTCCGACAATACACGAGCAAGGCACGTAGCGTTCGATTCAGTCTGCATCCGACCGTCGCGAGTGTCGCGTCGCGAAGCTGTGCTTGAACTTCGGGGGGGAACACGAGACTCCGATCCAAGAGTCAGTTGTGCGAGTGCGCGTGATACAACATCACGGTTCCTTATCCCGTATCTAGCGTACACCCTTTCAATTCTTTCGAATCTAATTTCCCCGTTCTTTTTAACTACGTGATCGCGAACGGTCGAGAGAAAAATCAGTGAAAAATCGTAGAGGCGCGTTAGAGAGAGAAAAAGAGAGAGCGGGTCACTGAACGACCGCACAAAGGTAGGAAGAGGGAGAACGAAAAATAAAAGAGGGACAGAGAGGGATTTTCGTCGCGACGTATACATACATACACGTGCGGATCCGAGGAGAGACGTGAATACGCGCGTGCGCACCCGCGTACATCACACATACACGTACACGGACGAAAGAGAAAGACAACGACGACACGGGCGCAGGAAAAGAGGGAAGAGAGCCAGTGACACCGGGAGGGTCGGGTGTTCCTCGTGCAAAACCGCCACCGGAATATATGTCGTGAGTGTGTACGGCCAAAGATCCGCGGATAGAGGCCGGCGATAGTGCGCGCAGGGCTTTAAGGAGCGAAAAAAAAGAGGCAAACACGACTCCGGGTGAAAAGCAATGCGGGTTCATTGACTGCGTGCCGCGCAATGGCCGCATGTTCGTGGCCGATGCACAATGCATGTGTGACAGGAGCTACGAGGAAGAGGACGACGACGAGGCCGAAGATATCGGCTCCGGCTAATATCGAACTCGAGACCTACTAAAGTTTCCTTCCACTTTCCGTACCATCGGGAACGTGTACTTCGATTGGGAGGAGCTCCGATAACGACCAGCAACCCGTTGGAATTTATCGCGTTTTTCAGGTAAGGCTTTTCCGAAATCGAACGATTTCATTTTTAGCGCTATAAACGTCGTTCAATTCGAACTTCGAATATGTAGTTTCAAGCTTTTTTGAATTTATTTGTTTTTTCGAGAACGATCAGGTGTAAGCTTTCTTTGGTTAAGGGTGGGAGTCTCTTTACTTTCGATTTTCAGTGAAGTTATCTACGTTACGTTTTATGTCAGTATCGAAAGGGATTATGGGAATACTTAACCTAATTATTCGGTAAAATTTGGAGTCTACAAGTCTGAAGTAATTCCTGTAGGACTTATCTAGGATTTTTTAAAAAAAGTGCGTTCATAACAAGATCGTTATTTTTTCAAAATAATTGAGACGTAGAAAATCTTATGTAGATAAAGTTTTCCAAAATCTCACACTATACCCGGGCGTCCGTGTGTGCCACTTTAAGAGTCGTTGGCGAGATGTAATTTCGTCTCTCATTCGACGCGTAAATACCCGTTATTAAAATTGAGTTTCGACTAGAGCAAGTGTGTCCCGAGTAGTATCAAGGGCGCAGGGTCATTCACAGTGGCCGGTGTTTTCTCGTGAACGATCTTATTCGGTACGTCTCGTTCTAAGAATGTCCTGATTGCGACCGTTAATTTCTTTTCTTTCTCGAATCGACTCTGCGTTATCTTTTCGAGTTTTCCCGAGAGCCTACTCGTATTTTCACGAGTCGTTTTTTCAACGTTCGATGGAGTCGATGGGTAGCCGCGTTGCTGTAGGCGTTCCAAGAAATTCCATCGTGACACCTAATGTCTCCGACGATGTAAACAAATGTTTCTCGCGGTTCGAGAACATTGTTCTCGGTGACCAGGGTCTGGGTTAGGGAAGGACGAAAGATTTAACAGATATCTCTCGTTAAAAATTAACTCCTTTACGACGAAGGACAAATACGTGAAGGACGCGTACGTCATTCTTGTAATGGCCTTATCACCAATACGCCGACCTTACCTACCGTAGGTATTATAAACGTCACATTTTCGTAATAATACTTAATTGGACAGTTGTCGCAGTACAATCTTCTTGCTCCGAAAATATACCGGGAAAGTCTTTTAATCGCTTTAGTATTTTAGGGAAAATAACTACGTTATGTGGCATTATAATAATTATACCGGTTAATTTTTTAATTTATTCAGAAAGTACGTGCTGCGAAGATTGTCGCGGTTATAACAGGTATCGGAGCACGCGATACCGCGTGTGCTCCTTGTTAACATCGAATCACGCAATAACGGCCGATCGTAATCGAGAAATGTCCGATCACGCGATATCGCGTGCTTGGTTCATTAAGTTCATGAACCTTTCTAATTTGGTATCTAATCAGCGAACGATAGACTTTGTCACGAGTCGACGATGCGTTATCTTTCTCTCGTCTCTATTTTCATAGTTTCTGAAAATGCGGAGAGGCCATTTAAATAACTGAGCTAACAGATAGGAAAGAAGTCTGGAGAACGATTGCGTAAGCGTGGGACAACAGTTAATCGATGGCGTTTTCACAAATTGTTGAAAGAATCGTAAAACCCGTAACGATAATTGAGAGGCGATACGAAAATGTTTCGTCGCGTACGAATTGCCTCTCGGTTTCGATTTTGGTAACAGACGGTTATCGATCTAGAGTGCGCATATTTTTAACGGTTGTTTATTTAATGTTCGAATGTCGGCTACGTACGATTAGGCAGTTGTAGCGTTTGAAAGGTACAACAACTTTGCGCTTTGGAACAAATCCAACCGGTCGGCTTGTGTATTCTAATCGAGTAAATCAGGATAAGTACGTGTTTTTGCTTGATCCGATGGCGAATTAATTAGCCGGCGGATATGCAGGCAAATTCAATCGCGCGGCTATGCCGACATTCTTAACCGGTCGTTTGGATTGTTTACATCAGACTCGTGTGTTATCGAATAGGTTATCGTTCCAACCAATTATGAAAATATTGTTTACACGCCGTTTTTAAAATATCACCGAGCGACTATATATTATATATATAGACGTTCGCAATTTTCACCGTGTAAACAATCGTGGATTACTCGAATGAAATTCGAATCTCGCGGGGCCACTAACCGGCGTTAAATTAATAGTCGACGGTCATCGAAATTCAAAGTCGTAATCTCGTTCGTAGTTATCGACCGTTGGTGTTCATTGATCTCGTTGTTTAACAGACCGAGATCATTGCACCCGTGACACGAAACGTACTACTCGCTATGAGATAATTGTTCTTAATCGTCGTACATTCTCATTGATAATAGTCCTTACTAAATATATCTTTAAGGCTCATTAAAAAATTCTCGCGATATAGTTTTCGTGTTCTTTCTTTTTTTTTGTTGCTCGGAACGTTTAAAAGTTTTAATATTTCGTTTAGGTTCTTTCTAGGTTTTTTTTTAATTTTCTCAATTTCTAGGTTTTGCAAGATTATCCAGATGTTCTTAGGTCACCTTACCTCTCTCGATTTTACTACCATTCATTCAGTTCATTTTAGAATTCCCTAGTAACTATATAGGTCTTCTCAGAATTTCCCCAGGAATTTCAGTATTCCTCGACGTCTGTCTAGGTGATCTTAGAATTCCCTAGAAGATTGAGTACTCTCTAGCACACAAGTCTAGTATCCCAGGGAGCCTAGAATTCTTGGAGATGCATTTAAGAATTCTAGAATTCCCTGAGAGCTATCCTGGTGATTATGAGATTCCCTAGGAACTCTAGAATTCCCTAGTGCTTATTAGGTCATCATAGGATTTCTGTAGGAAGTCTAAAATTCCCTAGCACTGATCTGAGTTATTTCAGTATTCACCTAGGCACTTTAAAATTCCCTAGTATCTATTTAGGCTATCTGAGATTCCCTAGGAGCTCCCTAGAATTCTAGAATTCCTTGGTGGCCACTTAGGTAATTATAGCATTCCTGTAGGAATTCTAGAACTCCCTATCGTTAATCTGGGTTACTCCAGTATTCACCTAGGTACTCTAAAATTCCCTAGTACCTGTCTAGGCTATCTCAGTATTCACCTAGGCACCCTAAAATTCCCTAATACTTATCTAGGTTATCCCAGTATTTACCTATTCACCCTAGGATCACCTAGCACCCATCTAAGTCACCCTAGGATTCCCCTAGGAATATCTGTTCACTATTTCAACTCAGTATTCCCCTAGATTCCCATATTATTTCCCAGCACTAACGAGCTATTTAATATCCCTAGACTCCATATAATCCCCATAGGTTCCCTTAGTATTTCAGTAAATTATCCAAGGTGTTTCCAGTCTCCTAGAATAACCCTCCTCTAAATTTAATAAATACGATTCCACCAAATTTTCTGTGAGTCCCCTACTATTAACTTGCAATTTATCGATGTACCTACAACTCTCACAAGAATTATTCTAACTTCACCCACATTCCCAGATTTGTCTCAGGTATATACCATAAACTTTCATTATCAGAAATTATCAGCATAGCCGTTGTCATCGAGTTGTCAGGTAACCTTGTCGATCAACGTTTACGCATGAATTAACGGTATTGCTTTCGCACATACCGGTATCATAACCTTCCTCAATGTTCACGATTTCGAACAGGCAGCGGCCATTAATCGTAGTCACATTGGTACTAATTCCACGTTCGAAGGTTGACACTCTTGACGAAACCGTCGAACGGAAGTGGAAAATGTCGCCTCGTCGAATCAGGACGTTTTGGCGCGCGCGACGGCCTGGCCGTGAAATTAAAATCGTGTCTTAAGATGGTTCGACTAATTAGGAACACTTGTCAAAATCATCCGGAGGATGTCCACGGTATACGAGGCTCCGGTCGCTCATCCGTGACTAATGCCTGGCAGGTGAAAATTGGCGCGATGTAAATATGGGACGAGTTCTCATGAGTGCCTGTCGCGTATGTCCACTCGATTTACCTCGTCAGCCTCGAACGACCGACCTAACCGTCTCACCAAATTCTCTTGAATCGCTGATAAATCTCTTCGATAAATAACCACGATTTGCAGATGATCGTGTCTCGTCCGAGAAATTTCCTTAGTTGCTTTAAGAATATATTGCTACTTCAGTTCTTGCAAATTTGGCAAATTATTCTTTGCGACCTCCTCGATCATCGAGAGTTTAGGAGATAATTTTGAGGTCTTTAAAATGCATTAAATTATGTCGTTAAAGAGTTTGTTATTAAATTATGTATAGTAGTGGACAAAAGTGTCTTTGAATTCTTGTTAATATTTACTGTAGTGTTTTTGTGAAGTTGATTATAAGTTGATACAAATTTTAACGATGCTTCGAATAGTATTATATATTTTTGTTCGAATAAATTGCTTAGAACATTCTACTAAACCTACCGGCATATAATGTGTACTTAATTTGAAATTGAAAACGAAATTAAGAAATAAATATACAAATGATAAAGCATAAATTAGTACACACATTTATTCTTTATCTTGATGAACATTCTTCGTTAATACTAAACCTACCGGCATATAATGTGTACTTAATTTGAAATTGAAAATGAAATTAAAAAATAAATATACAAACGACAGAACATGTATTAGTACACACATTCATTCTTTATCTTAATGAAAATCAATTATGATTTTAAAGAATGTACTTTAACACTAGATTTTGATGGTCACTTTTATTTAAATGTACCTAAAGTAGAAAAATAAATAAATTGCAGATGATATGTGAACTGCCTAAAACCTTGATTCTTATGCTGAAAGTTGACATTTTTACAAAAATTTCTTAATAAATTCTGTCATCTAAAATGGACCTATTATCCGTCATTTTTACGGGTTCCGTAAATCTAGTGTTAACAAAATGAGTACCTTATAATAAGAAACTTGTGGAGCGGTCATTTGAAACGTTTGGTAGTTTTAGCGTTAAAAGTACTTTAGAAAATCAACAGTGTTCGAGTTCTTCCAAGAATGATTAATTACAGAAAATAGCGTGATGCGTTAGAGTAATAGTTACCTAATCAGTTAACAACGTAAAAAGTGAAACCTAAAAATGAATCAAAGCGGTCATTTCGAGCGATGCAGAATGGAATATCGATTACGCAACGTTGGATCGAAATGGGTGAAAAATAGCGATGCCAAAGATAATATCGCGAGTAAAACTTGGCGTTCTGTTTTTGTTGGCCTCGTTGCCGGCAGCCGATTACTCGGCAGACACGATTACCTTCGCCAGTAGTAATAGACGATTATGAATGAACGCGATGCTGCGGCTAGTCACGCGCACAAACGTTCGTTGTAAACGGTAGCGCAGCATTCTCGGCGAATATCAGATATGCTCGAGTAGAATAGACTCGCTCGTAATTCTAAACTTACCGGCCGTGGGTCGTATTAAAATGGTCTCGGTGCGACGACGAACAAACGTGCCGTGGCTCTTTACTTCATCGCGAATAGACAGCGCGTTGAAAATAGAGGCACTTGACATTCTGCTCGTTTCGCTTCTCTCATTTTTCAGATGGTTATAAACTTCCGATCATAACGACTTTTCTCGTTTCGCCGGACCCTCTTTTGCCAAATATCAGTGCGGTACTTCGAGTTATGGTCTGCTGGCGAAACTACACTCTAATGGTGAAATAACAGTACGATAGTTGCTTTTAATAGCAAAACAGTACGTAGTTACTTCTAACAACAGTACCAGTTATTTTTAACAGTAAAATGGTACGTAGTTCTAACAGCGAAATATTTGCGGTTAAAAACTGTTTAGAACTGTGTCTCATTCTGAACCTCTTAAATCTAAGTTCGTCATCGAAAGCGTAATTTGTAGTCGTTCAAACTTTCCACCATTATCGTACATATGGAATCATGGATATGTTCGTAATTTCCGTCCTGACTCTGGTTTAATAGACACTAATGGTACCAAGAAAAAATCAATGCAAAAATGAAAACCTGACGTAGCCGAAGAACTCGAGCAAAAAAGTAAATGTCCTACCATAGAAATAGATTAAGTGGGTCTAAGTGTTAAGAATAAATTGTACTAGGTAAAAAATCAATGCAAAAATGAAAACCTGACGTAGCCGAAGAACTCGATCAAAAAAGTAAATGTCCCACCACAGAAATAGATAAAGTGGGTCCTACATGTTAAGAGTAAATTGCAACATTCTGTATGAAGAAGCTAACCGAATTGTATCTCTTTTCAGATCGAAGTGGAACAAAGGACTTTCCCAATAGACGCCATAGTTACCTCAGTTGGAAGCATCACTTTTCTGGTCACCGTTGGATCCTACCAAAGAGACCGATCAGGAGAATCCAATTAAACGTTTAAAGCAAGTTCGATCGGTTGAATCGAGATAACGAGATTAGTTGGCAAGGCTCGTATCCAACATCTTCGAACTTAATGCTCGCGATCAAGTATCGTTATCGAGACACAGTAGCGGCGTCGCGTGGTTGGATCGGTAAACGAAAATGTTGTTCGTTTGCTGACGAGAAACAACGCGAACGCGAAGACGGTGAGTCGTTGGCCGTGATCGGTTTGGACGTATTCAGGTGGCGGGACTTGGGTGAGAATATTATTCGTTTGTACGTGGTCGTGGTCGTGATCGTGGTCGTCGTGCGTTGTACAGTCAGTGGTTCGGCAGTGAGAGAAAGATAAAAGAGAGAGGCGGGCAGCTATAACCGGCAACCACACGGTGGACATGATTATTTCAAAGGATCTGTTCCTCTTTGGCGACCAAGATTACCTGCGCCTTCCCAGTAACGAGAAGCGCCAGCAACGGGCAATGGGCCGACCGATCATCAATGCTCCCAGGTAAGTGGCTTTCACGATTACCGGTTTACCTTTTACGATAAGCTTTTCCTTCCTCTGCCACGGGTAACCGGTGTGGAAACGCTCCTCGATCATCCGACCGATTTTGTCGGGGGGACCTGACACTGGCTACTCCCTATATCTCATATTCAGTTTTCTTGCGATATCGAATATTTAGACTCTATTCGTGAAACCTCGAGATTAGCTTCAATTTACACCCTTCATACTTGAAAGTTTATTCGGTTCATACAACAATTTGAAGCAGGTGTTTGTTTAACCCCTTGCACTATTTTGAGTCTGCCTTTAGCTGTGATCAAATCTACTTTTTCAATGTAGCTTGAACTTGTATGTTCAAGTCCAATTATTTCTCTAGTCATTGATACCAAATTAACATCTCAACTCTCCTGAAATAATAATTGACTTGCTGTTTTAATACTATAGCTGTGACTTGTGGATGAAGCAATGACTCACCTGATAAATCATAGAACAAGGGATTAAATCTACCCAATTAAATCTACTGAATTAAGGGGTTTAAGAGGGTTAAATCTATTAAATCTAACATTATACATGTGACATCAAACCCAGTGAGACTAACAGGAAATTAATAATAGAGTAACTAAGAAAGAATTCATCAAAGTTTTCGACTAAATAAGTGTACAGTCTACAGACAACAAAATCAAGTGCAAGTTTATTCGTCCAATTAGTTCACACGATTCACTTTCATCGAAATTATCGGCTCATTGTTCTATCGTCCTATCGCCTCTTGGACAAATTTATTTATACCGTATGTTTATCGTGTCGCGGATTCAACGAACACAGACTGTGTTGTTTGCGCACGAGTTTGTTTGATCGCGTCTTTGTTCCGATCTTCGTTGTTCGATCGTCGCTGTTTAACTCTTTCGCTTCGGAGAACGTACACGGTGAAGAACAAAAGACAATTTGAAACATCGCAGGTGTTTATTACTTCTGATAGACATTTTATATCGTGGTGATAATATTAGTTTTATTTCAGAGTGTCTTGTGTTGATATTCTTTTCTTGATTTGGATGCATTCATATCATTAGAGTGATGTCGAAATTTATTTTTGAACTGTACATTGTGTGTATGAATTTATAATATATATACAAATAGTCTCGTAGACAATGCTTTAGGAAATGTTTGGATTATTTAAAATCTTTAAATTGTGTGGATTTTGTGATTTTTAAGAAGTGATCTTAAGAGGTGGATGTTAGGGTAAGAAGTAAGGCTGAGCTCAGGGCTGCTGAATTAAATGGAGTTGAACTAATATATGTGATTGAATAAACGAATAAATAGATGAAAATTCTAGATTGTAGAATTAAGTCGCGTTTAATCGAAGTGTTTAGAATCGAATCAAGATGGATAGAAATGAATAAAGATGCATGCAATCGATTGCAGGTGCATAGTGTAAATGCAAGATGCATACAATTAAATGCAGGTGCGTAGAATCAAACTGAGGTGCGTAGAATTGAATCAAGATGAATAGACTTTAGTCGAGGTGCATATAATCAACTGTAGGTGCATAGAGTCAATACTAGATGCATACAATTAAATGCAGGTGCTTAGAATCAAACTGAGGTGCATAGAATTGAATCAAGATGAATAGACTTTAGTCGAGGTGCATAATATCAATTATAGGTGCATAGAGTCAATAGAAGATGAATGTAGAATCAAACGTAGATGTGTAGATTTAAACTGAGATGCTTAAAATTGAATCAAGATGACTAGAACCTAGTCGAGATGCATAAAATTAATCGTAGGTGCATAGAGTTAATACAAGATGCACACAATCAAATGCAGGTGTGTAGAATCAAACTGAGGTGCATAGAATTGAATCAAGATGAATAGAGTTCAGTCTAGGTGCATAATATCAATTATAGGTGCATAGAGTCAATAGAAGTTGAATGTAGAATCAAACGTAGGTATGTAGAATTAAACTGAGATGCTTAAAATGGAATCAAGATGACTAGAACCTAGTCGAGATGCATAAAGTCAACTGTAGGTGCTTAGAGTCAATACTAGATGCATACAGTCAAAGGTAGGTGCATAGAATCAAACCGAGATGCACATACTTGAACCAGGGTGTACAAAATCGAATCAAGATGCAGAGAATTGAATGTTACCGAATCGACATCCCCACAAAAATGAATTTATGAAGGTTCATAACAAAATGGAATTAGTAAACCAGTATGAAATCGCGTGGCATAAAATTGCACTACCGATCGAATCGCATTGAACGGACTATCCTTGACCACATGACAGCAAATTCGGAAACAGCAAAACCACGATTTCTGAATCGAAATAACGTCAAATAGCAAAAGGTTGAAATCTCGCAAGAAACCGTTGAAAGTCCAGCATCGAAGGCTAGAAAACATCAAAGAGGAGCAAGAAATCCGCTCGACTTTTCTTCCTTCCCGACCGGTCCACGCCCGTGATAAGGAGAACGCGAATGCGTGCTCGGCGCGTGCAGTCCCTTCACGATGGAGAGTGGGTCACGCATGGGAAACTGGAACAGTTTCATCTGCCAAGCGGAAGACTCGATTTTTCTCCGGAGGAGAAACCACCGATTTTTCTTTCGATCGTACGTTTCTAGGTTACAGAGGTGTATCGTACGCTAACACGCCTCTGCTTTATGCTCGTGTAATACTTGCACGTAATGGGAATGGGAATGGACGCTTTTATCCGCGCGGCTCGTTAGAAATCTGCCCGCGGACGATTCTGTGGTTTCGAACGCGTCAGACCGTTCATTTTCTCGTGGACGACCTAACCGTGTTTCATGGCTTTAGCCAACGATCGATGGAAACCAGGATGGTCTCGATTCTTTTTAATTATCGTTCCCGCCTTTTTCTCCCTACTCAGGTAGGACACTGCCCTCGTTAATTCTCGTGTATCGGAAAGTCATATTTTAAGAAATATCATTTGAAATTAACTACGTGCTTTGACGAGTCTCACTCGTGACGCACTTGCAACTTAAATGTGACAAAATTTACTCAAATTTTGAAGACTCTTCAACTTGAAATTTAGGAAATTCAATTTAATATCAAGGATCCTTGAATATAAAATATTCACAATATTTTAATTTTCTTTGTTCTTTTTAATATTACCTGTTCACAGTTTAATACCTTCGATTTTACCTTATATTTTGTGACGGTGAGTTTCTTTATTTTTGTTACACGAAGAGTCCATGGGAGGAGTAACGTGTACTGCTGCTATAGTCAATAGTTAGTCTTGACTAACGCATCTGACAAATAAATCAATTAAAAGGGTTAAAAAGGTACAAAACATCTTACATTTTTATCTCAAGGAGATCTCGAGAAACCTCAAATTACAAATTATGTAGTTTAAGCTTGTGAACGGTCGACCGGTTTGGTAGTTTTGGTGTTAACATCAGCGAATGCGCTGGCATTGTGATGCAAAATAACACGAATGCATTGAAACTTTGAATAGCATTCAATTTTGAAGATTATTCATTTCATTATACGTAACTCTAGGTTTTTGTGATTATGCATTTCAAAGTACGATTCACAAGGTATTTTTTACCGATGCAAATTTTAAAGTTCAGTTTGAACCAAAAGTAGCAAGAAGAGTCCACTAAAGTTTGATCGATCTGAAGTTTAATTTAACCGATTCACCAGGTATTTTTATACTATTTTTTACCGAAGCAAATTTTAAAGTACAGTTTGAACCAAAAGTAGCAAGAAGAGTCCACAAAACTTTGATCGATCGATCTGAAGTTTAATCTGATCGATTCACCAGGTATTTTTATACTATTTTTTACCGAAGCTAATTTTAAAGTTCACTTTGAACCAAAAGTAGCAAGAAAATTCTACAAAAGTTTGATCAATCGATCTGTAGTTTAATCTGACCGATACACCAGGTATTTTTACACTATTTTTTATCGATGCAAATTTTAAACTTCAGTTTGAACCAAAAGTAGCAAGAAAATTCTACAAAAGTTTGATCAATCGATCTGTAGTTTAATCTGACCGATACACCAGGTATTTTTACACTATTTTTTACCGATGCAACTTTTAAACTTCAGTTTGAACCAAAAGTAGCAAGAATATTCTACAAAAGTTTAATCGATCGGGAAAATCGAGACAGCGTTTTCATGCCGATCGATCTCTCGACTCTCTGACTAATTCCGTCGAATGAATCATTCCAGTCTCGAAAGAACACGGCCAAAGTGCATTGCACCGACACCGAATTGAACTTGAATCCACGTTTGCCTTACTCGCTCGCGAGATAACGCGTTCGATCGACGCTTTAAATAGTGCGCCATTTTTCGCAGCTTTTCTTTTTCACTCAGCAGCAGTTACGTAAGCAGCTGGAATATTTTTGGCTCGATAATGTTTGCTCGGACATCTCGAATTTATAGCGTACTCAAATTTTAATTGAGTTATGGTCGGTGTCGGTTCGGTGTTACAGTTTTGTCTTTGATTCGGGGACCATTTAACTTTCATTCGGAAACTTGAGATTTATAGACATGTGAAAGGGAGTTAGAGTGGTTTGTTGAATTTTGGTTGAATTATTTTTGGGTTGGTGGAGTTTGTAAATGGATATTTTAATCAGATTTTGAAGAGTATTCAAACTTGAAGTTTGGGTTCAACTGTAAGTTGCATTATCAAAGATTTTTGAATATAAAATAGTTACATTTTAATTTTCTTTGTTGATTTTAATCCTTTGCGATCGAGAGTGACTCTCAGTCACCATTTTATTTAATACAATAATTTAAAATAAGCATTTTTTAACTGATTCTATTATTAGTAGAGAAATAATAATCTTAAGAGAATTCATTTAATTTTTAATTAAGTTTCAAAGCTGCTGTTTGCAAACAGTCACATTACGTTCATATTATAGCACTGATTAGTTAGTTTTGACTGATGCATCTGATAAATAAATGGCACAGAAAAGGGTTAATTAAGTTATAGCTCGACTAGTCTTATTTAGATATTACAGTTTTGTCTTTAATTCTTGTAGCACCTGAGGCCATTTAACTTTCATTCGGAAAACTTGAGATTTTTATTTATGGACATTTGCAAAAAAATTAGAGTGGTCTGCTGAAAGTTGAATTATTTTTAAGTTGTCAGAGTAAATGTATACACAAGAAATTCGTGATGCGTAGCATGGCGTCAGTCGATCGTGATAGCGACATAAAATTGGCTAGTTTCAACCGAGCTCGTAAACTTAATCGATTGATCAAGTGTTAAAAGATTGAAACAAATTTCTGCTTAGTTACGTGATGCATAGTCACGGTCATCGAGCAGATAAACATGATTCCAACGAGAGGATAATATTCCTGTCCACAAGCTCCTACCATCTTGCATTTCCAAATTCACAAAATCTACCGTCTTTTCAAAATCTTCCAACTGTACGATTCCTCTCTACAGTCAGTACACTTGTCTTTTCCTCCAGACACGTGATCTGCCTAGAAAATCACCTTTCTGTCAAATACAAAAAGAAGTTCAATGAAAACTTGCATAAAGAAATCATTTTGAGGTCTCGAAAGTGTCGTAATCTCTGAATAAAACCTCGCAAACCATCCGATCGGTAAAGAACGAGTTTTTCGAAAGATCGAAAGCATTCGGCGAAACTTTTTGTAGGAGTCGAGGCGAGCAGTCAAGACATAATTCTACGGCAAATTAGACGCGAAGCTGATAGGCCATTCAAGGCCGCGTGCTAGCTACGAAGGAGAATAGCGCATTTTTCTAGGCTATTGATTGCGTCTACCGAATATAGGGTAATATTCAATCTACTTAATGGCACGGTTGCCTGCGTGCACCGTCCTCGATTTCATCTCACCGTCAGTCGTGTTGGAATACCGGGCCTCGATGTACTTTTTTTCCTTTTCCTTTTTTTTTCGTTCCACTTCTGCGCCTAAGCAAAATACTCCGGTCTCGACTGACCCACGTACCGACTTTTTTCACGGACCGAGGAAAAAATTCAGTTTTCCTTCCTTTGTTCTAATACTGGTTACGCGGATAATGGTCGGTACAATGGTGTGCATGGTTACACCGTTTTAGGGAGAGGAGGGACTTAGTTTTAGGGGGAGAGGGTGGAGATGATTTGCGGTTCTTTGGGGATTTTGGAGGTTGGAGGGTTTTTGGGAGGTGGATATTTGGGAGAGGGGGATTTGGGGATGGAGAGGTGGGAATCGGGGGGTTTAGAAGCTTGGAGGGGATTTGGGGTTCGTGGGATTTGGGATTCGTGGGTTTTGGAGACGTAGGAATTTGGGATTCATGGGATTTGGTATTCGTGGGATTTGAGATGCGTGGAATTTGGGATGCGTGGAATTTGGGATGCGTGGAATTTGGGATGCGTGGGATGTGGGATTCGTGGGATTTGGGATGCGTGGGATTTGAGATGCGTGGAATTTGGGATGCGTGGGATTTGGGATTCGTGGGATTTGGGATGCGTGGGATTTGGGATTCGTGGGATTTGGGATGCGTGGAATTTGGGATGCGTGGAATTTGGGATGCGTGGAATTTGGGATGTGTGGGATTTGGGATTCGTGGGATTTGAGATGCGTGGAATTTGGGATGCGTGGAATTTGGGATACGTGGGATTTGGGATTCGTGGGATTTGGGATGCATGGAATTTGGAATGTGTGGAATTTGAGATGCGTGGAATTTGGGATGCGTGGGATTTGGGATTCATGGGATTTGGGATGCGTGGAATTTGGAGACGTAGGAATTTGGGATTTGTGGGATTTGGGATGCGTGGGATTTGGAAACGTAGGAATTCGGCGACGTAGAAATTTGGGGACGTAGGAATTTAGAGAAGTTGGTGATCAATGACATATTCAACTTTCCAACCAAAGTAACCTATTCAAAATTGAAGATTCTGAACCATAACCTCCCATGGCTGCATAAACTCCCCAAAAGTAAAGTGCAAACAAACTCAAGCCTCACTCACGAGACAAGTGCTTGAAGTACCATAACTCAGTATTAACTTCAATCTTAAGTTTGAAGCACATTCTAATTGCATCTACATTCTAATCACCACAATAATAATTAAAAAAAGCTAACACGGTTCGATAGTCATGTCACCTACTTAACGTCCGAAGCTTAGAAAAACGAAATTGAATTTTATCTATCGGCCAATAGATTAATAGGCTATAATGAAGCGGTATAGGTCAGTGATCTTCGTTACCACCTACTTTCACAATTTTTTGTCGCGCAAAAAGACCTAAAACCGCCTCCTAAACCTCGCAGAATAGATCAGCTATTTCGATCTCGCCTGTTAGAAGTAGGTCTGACGTTATGGACTATTTGGACCAAGTGGTGTAGGTCGATGATCCTTCTCGATACCTGCTTTCACTGTTTTTATCTGAAAGAAACGAACTTCCTAGCGGGCCGAAAATAATCGATCAACGATTTGCTCTCCGGTATCTGTCGATAAGGTGTATCATCGTTCCCGATAAAAACAAGCGGGCTAGGTCAGTGATTCGTGTACTTAGAAGCTTCGGGAAAGTCTCACGAGACTGGCTAAACGATCGAGATAAAACTTTGTATATACGGATTAGACAGATTATGGCTTCCTGTTTTCGATGCCTCCTTTATCTCGACAAGTTTCGTACATTAGATAACCGTGTCGGACTTAACGCGCTGTACGCTAATTAGCTGGAGGAAACTGGGTCGACTTCTGCTCATTATCGTCGAACGTCTTAATCACCTGAGAAATAACGTAACTTTCGAAATCGTGTATTAATTTTCATGGAGGAATCGGTTTATTTAAGACGTTCAAGATTGTGGAGATATAGAGATGTAGTGATAGGATTCTGGGGACTTAGGTGTAGGGATTTTTGGGAGGTGGAAGGTTGAGGTTGTAGGGAGTTGGGGATATAGGGACGTGTGGGTGGAAGAATATGGGTGCGAATTTGGGAATGTGTGGATTTGGGGAGATGGGAATTTGGAGGTGTAGGGATTTGGGGATTTAGGGATTTAGGGGTGGAGGGATTTGGGGATAGAGGGATTTGGAGATGGAGGGATTTGGGGATGGAGGGATTTGGGGATATAGGGATTTGGAAATTTAGCTATTTGGGGACGTAGGGATTTGGGGACGTAGGGATTTGGGGACGTAGGGATTTGGGGACGTAGGAATTTGGGGACATAGGAATTTGGGGACATAGGAATTTGGGGACGTAGGAATTTGGGGACGTATGAATTTGGGGTGCCTAGTAATTCGGGGGCGTAGAAATTTGGGGAGGTAGGAATTTGGGGACGTAGGGAGTTGGGGTGCTTATAAATTTGGGGACGTAGGAATTTGGGGACGTATGAAATTGGGGTGCCTAGTAATTCGGGGGCGTAGAAATTTGGGGAGGTAGGAATTTGGGGACGTAGGGAGTTGGGGTGCTTATAAATTTGGGGCTGTAGGAATTTGGGGTCCTTGGAATTTGGGGACGTAGGAATTTGGGGTGCCTAGTAATTCGGGGGCGTAGAAATTTGGGAGGTAGGAATTTGGGGACGTAGGGAGTCGGGGTGCCTCCAAATTTGGGGTCGTTGGAAGTTGGGGACGTAGGAATTTGGGGTGCCTAGTAATTCGGGGGCGTAGAAATTTGGGAGGTAGGAATTTGGGGACGTAGGGAGTCGGGGTGCCTACAAATTTGGGGACGTAGGAATTTTGCTGTCCTTGGAATTTGGGGACGTAGGAATTCGGGGTGTCTAGTAATTTTGGGACGTAGGCATTCGGGGTGCCTAGTAATGTTGGGACGTAGGAATTTGAATATGTAGTAACTTGTGAATGTAGGGATTTGGAAATGTAGCTATTTAGGGACGTAGGAATTCAGTGATGTAGAGACTTGGTAGACTCAGAGAGTTGGGAATATAGGATTTTATGAATCTTATCACTCGAAAATATAAACTTAAGGACCTACTGTCTCAAAAATATATTAGTTTGCAAATATAAATACAGTAATGACCAAAAAATACCTAAGAATCTATATCTTATGAAATTTATGAATACCTCACAGTGATGCGTCCTTACTCTTCTCATTAGCAATTGTGCGCATGCGTAGACACAGCTGTGACATCGTTCGCGCATGCGCACAGACTCCTATGCGCACTGAGATCCCACAATTCTTTTATCTCCACATCCCTAAACATCATACTATTCATTTCCTGCATAACACCTGAAAACTAGTTCCTCTTCCTTACTACATCTTCATACCTTCTCCCTTATAATTCTATCTAAACTCGAGCACGTATTTCGTTCACCCGGTATATAGCCGGTTTGCCGGTTTACAAGAGACGGGTCCTGAAAGCCACGGATACAACTCAACTTATTATACTTGGCCATATGATATATGCATACTCGTTCGCTTGGATTATTTATGTTCAACTGCAGGTGTCTATCGTTGGCTTAGCTTGTGTTAGCTCGATGCACGTGACTACATTGCAGGTTCAGCTGCGAGAATACTTATAAAAGGAAATCGCAATTATCATTGATAGCTTTCTTCGAACGTTGTACGAGTCTGAATGTTTTTGCGCGCGCTTTTTTAAATCGGTAATTATAAACAAATTAGTGGACTATCTGGGATATATCAAAATGGCGTTGGAAAATTTCTGGCGTACCTTGGTTTGCTTAACGACACTGATTACACGGAATCTTAATAGTTTTATCAAGCTGAGTGAAGGGTACGAATGATTTCTCCTGCGAGAGTGATATTGACCTGCTTCACGTAATTCATCCCGAGAGCGATTTTCTTCACGGAAAACTTGCACAAAGGATTATTCAATTTCACCGAGATCTTGAAACCGGGGTTAGCAATTATTAAATACTCGAGTGTTGTTTCGACAGTTTTGTCTAATTTGGGGATTCAGAGATTTGGAAATGTGGGACTTGAGGAGTTGGAGACGTTTGGGAAGGCGAAAGACGTTAGGAATTTGGGGACGTAGGAATGTGGGGAGGTAGGAACTCGAGGACGTAGGAATTGGGGGTTTCTAGTAATTCGGGGATGTAGAAATTTGGGGACGTAGGAATTTGGGGATGTAGAAATTTGGGGACGTGGGAATTTGGGGACGTGGGAATTTGGGGACGTAGGGAATTTGGGGATGTAGGAATTGGGAGTGTCTAGTAATTCGGGGATGTGGAAATTTGGGGACGTAGGAATTTGGGGACGTAGGAATTTGGGGACGTAGGGAATATGGGGACGTAGGAATTGGGAGTGTCTAGTAATTCAGGGCTGTGGAAATTTGGGGACGTAGGAATTTGGGGACGTAGGGAATTTGGGGATGTAGAAATTGGGAGTGTCTAGTAATTCGGGGCTGTGGAAATTTGGGGACGTAGGAATTTGGGGACGTAGGAATTTGGGGACGTAGGGAATTTGGGGACGTAGGAATTGGGAGTGTCTAGTAATTCAGGGCTGTGGAAATTTGGGGACGTAGGAATTTGGGGACGTAGGGAATTTGGGGACGTAGGAATTGGAAGTGTCTACTAATTCGGGGATGTTGAAATTTGGGGACGTAGGAATTTGGGGACTTAGGAATCGGAAGTGCCTAGCAATTCAGGAACACAAATTTAAAGACGTTAGTGTGTATGCGAAATTAATAGAATTTGAAAAGTGTCATAACTAGTGAATTCAGAGAAATTAATAGAATTGAGAACTCGAATAAAAATTTGCCCAATTGAGTAAATACAGTAATTCATGAACTTGAAAATAAAAATGTATAAATGATAATGCATCGATCACGTGTCCAGCGTAGTAAAGAATTCGTCGAAATTGCGGGGGAAAGGGTAAGAGATAGATCACGAAGAAAAATTGCGAGACGGGACGGTTGTTGAACGTACGAGGAGAGTGGAAGGCCCAGGAGGCATGCAAATGCCTGGCCGAAGAAGCCCATTCTGAAAATGAATCATTCCCTTGGCCGAGGACGCCTGACCTGCCTCACGCGACTCGTTCTACTGTCTCAGAGACTCGTTTCCACGATGGAACGAGTCTACTGGTGCAGAGAGACGCGAACGAGCGTATACGTACATATACATATATTCCCTTCTTAAATCAGCCGAGCAGAGCATAGGGGAGGAATGCAAATGCCTCGTTTAAGAGGAATCACGTCACGGACAGCAGCAACAGCAGCAGCACCACCAACGACCCCGGCCCGCTCAAAATCACAAGGTGCAGCCGAACAATGGACCGGAGAGTTGTCTTTTGTTGTTCGAAACGCTTCTTCTTATTCAGGGGGCGAGTCGTGGCTTCGTAACCGTGGAACAAATTTATGGTTAATAACTCGTCCGGACGGGACGCGTTTCTCGACCGGCTCGCGTGCAATTGCCGCGAGAAATTCCAGAGAAACCGCTTCGAATATTCTCTTCACCTCCTTCTAACGTTGGACTGACACGTGCGTACGGGGCTACAAGGAAATTCAATTTTCTGAGGGTACATACATTTTTATTTCTAGGAGATACGGAGAATTAGGTGGTAATTGATTGAGGCGTGGTAGGAGAATCGAGGGAGGATTTGAGGGATGTGGGCTGTTAGGAGAATTAGTTTGTGGGGGATCAGGCTATTTTCAAGTCTACATATTTCACAGTTCCTAAATTCTTATACTTGCGAATGTCCAAATAACTTCAACTCATAAGTTTCCACATTTGCAATCTTTTACTGTTATCAAGTATTATCCACTATTATCCTCATTCCACTATTACCAAGTCTCCACATTCCTCAAATTCCTCAAAAGTCATCGAACCCCATTCCCAAACTTTTCCATCCCCCATTCCCAAATTTCCAAATTGTCGCACTTTACGGAATCCAGGTTTGCTAGGCGGCATTCTGTAAGGAAATAGGAGTGTGGCAGGGATTGTTCCGGTGCGGCTTGGTGGCGAGTGGGACGCTGACCTACCTCACGCGAGCCATGCCACTCTCGAGAAGCGAGTTTATTATAGTTATCTATCGCTGCTTGTTACACGAGCGGTGCGCGAACGCAGGCGAGCCGCGCGCGCGCCTTCCGCTTCGAGTTCTCGCTCGATCCTCCACGCGAGCCAAGGACGCCTCGCGTCGTCTCGCGTCGCCTCGTGTCACCGTCGTCACCTCTAACTACTTACACCTACCTTCTCTGCCCGTTGCCAATTTACAAACTGTTACTCTTCCGGAATTTAGTCCATCTGACTTTCCATCGCGATTCTCTTCGAACCTTCTCTGAGGAAAAAATATCAGAAGAGTGTCTTTCATAGGGAGGAAAGAGTGTCTTTTTATAGGGAGATGGAGATGAAAACTTTTAGATGGATACAGAATTTTTGAGGTTTTAGAATTTAGAGACTTTGTAAGGTAGTTGATAGGTGAGGCTTTGGAGATTTTGGAGGCTGAGGTTTGGAATTTATGAATTATGGGAATGTAGGGATTTGGTTGTCTAGGAATATAGAAACATAGGAATTGAAGTATGTAGATGTTTGAGTTCTTTGGAATATGGAGATGTAGGTACTCAGACCTTTGTTATTTGGAGACTTTGATGTTTGGAGACCTATGAATATCAGAATGTATGGATGTGGTTGTCTACAAATTTAGAGACATAGAAGTTGAAGTATGTAGATGTTTGAGCTCTTTGGAATATGGAGGTGTAGGTACTCAGACCTTTGTTATGTGGAGACTTTGATGTTTGGAGACCTATGAATACTAGAATGTATGCATGTGGTTGTCTACAAATTTAGAAACATAGAAGTTGAAGTATGTAGATGTTTGAGTTCTTTGGAATATGGAGGTGTAGGTACTCAGACCTTTGTTGTTTGGAGACTTTGATGTTTGGAGACCTATGAATATCAGAATGTATGGATGTGGTTGTCTGCAAATTTAGAGGCATAGAAGTTGAAGTATGTAGATGTTTGAGTTCTTTGGAATATGGAGGTGTAGATACTCAGATGTGTTTGTTATTTGGAGACTTTGATGTTTGGGAACCTATGAATATCAGAATGTAAGGATGTGGTTGTCTACAAATTTATAGACATAGAAGTTGAAGTATGTAGATGTTTGAACTTGTTGGAATTGGAGGTTTGCAGGTTCTATGAATATGAAAATGTAGAGATACGTTGGTCCAGAAGTTTGAGTGCATGTGAGGATATGTGACTTTGTGGACCTAAGAGTTTGAAGACATAGATACTTGGAAATAAAGGAAATTAGTAAGTCTAGAAGTTGGAGAACATTTCCATGTATTTCGAGATAAGGTAATTTAAATAATTACCAAAACCAAGTCAAAATGTACCCAACATTCTCTCTCTCTCATCCTAAAATCCACATATCAATATTAAAATGAAGATACCGACGAAACATACGTCACGATTGTGGATGAAATTGTTAGTTGTCCGACAGAAGCCGGCAGAGAGAATGCACGGTGTTGTTTATGTCTGATTGACATTTGTATTTTAAACGAGAGGGTACTCGGCTTGTCCAGGGATGAAGCTTTGTTCTCTTTTTCTCTTTCCGTGCACGAAATCGACGGGCAAATTCGTGACTCGACTGGCAAAACGTATTGCCCGGTTGTTTTGCTGAAACGAAACAGTCGGATGGTCAGTGTGCCGTCGCTGGTCGAAGGTGAACGCGATTCGGGTCATTCGGTGAACGTTTCAGTAGGAAACTTTCGTTCTGGGAAACACACGTTTCGTTGCTTTACATACCAAACCAATTTGTCTCGTTCGTAAATTGAAACTGTGAAAGATTCACGTAAATCTAGGGAAAACGAGAAAAGATACGTTCAAAAATTGTATACACTCAATTTAGTTACTTACTTTCTAAGTATAGTTTCACAGATTAGTTTCAGTTTTTAACTTATTCTACTTTTTCATTTTTACGTGTTCACTTTTACTGGTTTCTAATCTACTGATACAGTAGCTAATGTAGCTCTTGAGACACTTAACACAGATAATATCCATTTACACGTTGCTGACCACGAGTTAGCTCGTGCTTGCAGTAGGTATTTTTCTAAAACTCAATTTTTACTTCACCCAAAACTTTGAGTAATTAATACATTGTAACAGTTTGCTTTACAGTATTAATCTTGTTGAAGAGGTAAGCTACTGACCAACTGTGGTCGAGTTCATATCATACCAAATAATTCACAAACATGTCAAAAATTAATCACTCTAAGGTTCATCTAGTTGAAAGAACCAATCTCAATCCATGGATCAAAAGAAAATTCTTGTAATCAAAGGAAGATTCTTTCAATAAAACAAAGAAGAATGTAGATATAGAACCTGTAGATCTGATGGACATGTCCACATGAAAGATGTGGACCCGAAGCGTCATAGGTCTCGGTCACGATTGACCCAGCTCAGTTATCTAACTCCGCTATTTTCGAGTCTAAAAGCTTCAGTCGAGACACCCTGTACAATTATTTACGAGATGATGTCCCGGCTGCTGGACATTCCTCCGAGCTCGTTTCGTATCGGGAGCGGAATGAGAATGAAATTATGACGCGAAATTCACGCGGCGTTTCGATGCAATTTACGATATCAACGGTGTGGTGCCGGTCTGTTTAAATTCGATCTCTCGTCTAAAAGTGTCTCGGGCTGCGTCCCACGCGATCTGTTTATTCGCGATGGTCTTTCGGTCCTCTCTCGCGTATCTCGAATGACACGTTTTACGAACCGTTGAACACAATTTTGAACGGCGGTCTGATTGTCAATGGCAATTGCCGCGGGATGCGAGAATTACGTCGTGCTGTTCATAGTTTCGATTGATCAAAGTAGCAAGAAAGGATTTATGGGTATTTTTGCTGGTGACGGTTGCTCAACGAGCACAGATGTTTCGTCGCGTCGTTCGCATTGCACAAAGCAGGCGTACGATAATATTTCTGAAAAAGCGAACCGGTAATTGAGCAATCGTCAAATGCTCGAGCGCTAAAATATGTTCGAATAGACCCGTTCATAAAATGTTAGTATTAGCGTGACCGGTGATAAACGGGAAACCGGCGTTACATTATCTTCGACTTATTATCGAATACCTGTCGTTACAGTTTAACGTTTTAACTTCACGGAGCCAACTTCGCGGTAGCTCTTTGTTTCGGGAACGCGTTTGTGGAACGTCGTCGATTTCAGATACTTGTTTGCTGGATCTTTGCGCTGCTGTCGACGATATTTTAGTTGGAATTTGGTGACTCGGAGAGTTTGGGATTTGGGGATTTCGAGATTTGGGGGTTTTGGAGATTTTGGGATTTGGAAATTTGGATACTTGAGGATTTGGATGCATAGGGATTTGGGGATTTGGAGATTTTTGGGTACTTAGGGATTTGGGGAGTTGGGGAGTTGGAGATTTGGGGACTTTTGGGTATTTGGGGAGTTGGGGATTTGGGTATTTGGAGATTTGGAGATTTGGGTACTTGGGGATTTAGGTACTTGGGGATTTGGATACATGGGGATTTGGGGATTTTTGGGTACTTGGGGAGTTGGGGATTTGGGTACCTGGGGTTTCGGGGAGTTGGGGAGTTGGGGATTTGGGAATTTTTGGGTATTTGGGGAGTTGGGGATTTGGGTACTTGGAGATTTAGGTACTTGGGGATTTGGATACATAGGGATTTGGGGACTTTTGGGTACTTGGGGAGTTGAGGATTTGGGTATTTGGAGATTTTGGTACTTGGGGATTTAGATACTTGGGGATTTGGGAATTTGGGTACTTGGGGATTTGGGTACTTGGAGATTTGTATACATAGGGATTTGGGGATTCGGGAATTCGAGAAGTTGAGAATTTGGAGATTTGGACATGTGAGAATTTAGAGATTTGAGGAAGTTGAGGGTTTGAGAATTTAGGGGGTTCTGGCTTTAGAGGTTTAAGCTAATTGGAGATTTGAGTAAATTGGAGGTTTGAGAATTTGGAGATTCAAGCATTTCAGAATTTGAAGAAATTGTAGATTTGAGGAAATTGAAAGTTTCACTTGGCAGATTGGAAATTTAAATATTTCAGCACTTGAGAGTGTGAAGATCTGAGGAATTACAAGACACCCTTATAATTTGGTGAATTGGGAGCTTGAAGACTTCTACATTTGGGAATATGAAGATTTAAAGATTTTGTCCTTTGGTTCCAAGTAGAATCTGAAGAATCTCCAGAGGATTATACAAACAGAATCCAGAAAATTGCTACAAAAGCCATTACCTCCATAACACAGAGTCAAAGAAATATCAAAGTACTGGTATCTACCCAATATCCAAGAAATAATCCCGAGTCCACCTAGGGAGATTCTGACTCCTCCGAAGTACATATGTTACAACCTAACTTAGGGGAATGTGCACTAGACCGTAAAGGATACGGAAAAGTGAATGACAAAGAAGCCCAGTAAAAAGAGAAAGAGCGTAAGGAAGGAAGGATACGACGATCAGAATAATGGCTCGGAACAGAAGTGATTATAATTACGCTGAAACAGAGGGAGACTAAGTATATGTACATATCTACGGGGTATCTAGAGAGTATCGTTGGCGAACACGCTCTTTATTCCGCTTGCGTATTCGTATGAACGGGCCAACGACAGAGAACGAATACCAGACATGTCAGTGTGGCTCTGGTGCGAACGTAGAGACATCCGATGACCGTATGCAAATCGCATCCTTGACTCGGCGAATGCAAGTACATAACACGGACGTGTACACTCCGTTAGGCGTTGGTGTATATACCTGCGTCAACGGGCCAATGACCGGCGCCGTGCCGGTCTCTCTCCTCTCCTCTCCTCTTCTCTCCTCTCCTCTCTCGCTGGTCCGTCTTTCGCCCCTCTACGCGTCTCTCCCGAGTCGAGGACTCGAAACGAGGAATGGAAACTTTCTCCCTCGTTCGTGATATACAGGGTGTCATGTAACGAGTACTACCGGGCTCAAATTGGGTGATTCGTCTTTCCAATTTTATCATCGATATGGAAAATTCTCTCGGCCGACTTCTCTAGACTCTTCCCATGATTCTCTACGTTAGACTTTTTCAGGCGTTCCACGAGTTCTCCCGGGGGGGTTAGAGAGATTAGATCGGGGGATGGATTTGGGGCTTTTACAAGAAAACGGAGCCGGAGGGTAGGTCTACGGAAAATTAGATTTATGGGTAAGTTGACCTAGGATAAGTTGCGTTTGGGGAAAGTTGGATGTGGCGAGAAATCTAGGACAGATTAGATTTGGGCAAGTAGGAGTAAATTAGATCGAGATTGGAGCTGGTGCGAATTTGGTTCATGAGAGACTAATGTTGGGGTAAATTAGGTCTAGGGAGAAACTGACCTACGACAAATTAGATCCAGAGGAGCCAGAGTTGAAGCAAGTTTGATCTAGAAAAAAATGAAACTAGGGGTAATTACAGCTAACTCAAATAATATCAAGAGTAAGCTACAGGTACAATTATATTAATTTAGGGGAAACTGGGATGACTTAGACCTACAATTGATGCAAATGTAATGTAAGGAAAATTGAATCTTGACAAGTTGATCTAGAGCAAATTAGATCTAGAGAAGTCAGATCTAGAGTAGCTAGATTTAGCAGATCTGGTAGATGCAAGATTCATATGAAATTCCAGATGAAATCTAGGGAAGATTAGACCTAAATGAGAATAGATGAGTACGAAACTGAATCTAAGGCAAAACAGATGTGGTGAACAATATATCTGAAAAAGAATAGATAGGATTCAGTTGAGATTACATCTAGGGGAAATGTAAACGTGCGTGACACCCAGTATACCGTGTGACCGTGTAGTTCCTCCTAAAACGTCGAGGTTCCTTGGTTCGTTCGATGGAGATACGGCCGCTGCTCGTTTCCTCGAGGATACCCAACCACGGATATTCCACGTGACTTTTATGCGTCGTAACTTTAAACGTGGATTAGGACTGAACCATCCTCGCGAATCCTCCAGCCGAGGATTCCTTCCTCTTAGCGGAGAATAGTCGTAAGGGTTAACAAGCGTGACAAGTGCGCTTCCATGAAGTCTAGCTTCGATGATTCTTCGAGAGGAGGAAAGTTCATTTTTCTACAATTTCATCGCGACCTATCTTTCAATTTATTCCAGGAGTCAATTTAACAAATTAAGCATCACAACATAAATTATTACAATGAACATTATCATAGCGAACCATCTAAAAATTATAATTATTAACAGTTTCAGAGATCTATGAATAATACAATACTGTGTCACCTTCCGTAATTAATGTAGCACCAACGTTATTTAAAACTTGCAATTTCTTTTATTTACTACAATGAACATTATTCTACTGAACCGTATTAAAATTATAATTATTAACAATTTCAGAGATCTATGAATAATATAATACTGTGTCACCTTCCATAATTAATATAGCACCAACGTTATTTAAAACTTGCAATTTCTTTTATTTACTACAATGAACATTATTCTACTGAACCGTATTAAAATTATAATTATTAACAATTTCAGAGATCTATGAATAATATAATACTGTGTCACCTTCCATAATTAATATAGCCCCAAAGTTATTTAAAACTTGCAATTTGTTTTATGTACCACCTCTTTAATTAAATACATAAAATTCTAGTAATCACGTGATTCTCGATAAAATTCAAGGAAAATAAAATTAAAAAATAGTTCCGAAGGGGTAATCGAAAAGCAGGAACCCGTACCTAGGATATTATAAATATATCGTACGTAATAGGTATGAAATATGTTCGCAAAAGCGTGTTGCAGTGGCTTCTTTGTTATCGCTGTTGTTGCCGTCCCAGTTTCCTCGGTCCGATACACACGGTGCGTTTGCAATACGGCGCACAATGCTGTCGCTTTAAGCCGCAATCGTTGAAACAATGACACGATTTGTTCGTCGATAACCCTCCGTTCCGTCGTTGTAACGTCTTTTTTAAACATGCGTATTCTTTCTTTTGTACACTTGCATTTTCTTTCGTCCGCGAGGCTGTTGCGACGGGTTTCTCGGCGAAGAAAAGGATGCCATATCGACTCGTTGCTCGATTCATTGTTTGCATAGCTGACCGACCAAGATACTTCTCGGATTTTCTTTTCGTTCATAGTCGATTCATCCAATTCAGATCATGTCTGCGCTCTTGGGATTGCTTTCATGCCATCTGTACTGGACTTATGGTTTACCGATAGTAACTTGCACATTGGAACATCACTCAGTTATTTAATATTTAGGATATAGAGTGGTGGAGTGATAGGAATATTGGAATCTAGAGACATTGTCGTTTAGAGTAACTTATATTCAACGACACTGAAACCTGGTATACAGAAATTGAATGTACAAGAACTTTCCGTATATGGAGATTTAAAATCATAGAGGTTTAAAGGTGTCAATACATAATGTATTATTTTGAGGATATATGTATTTAAGAATGTGGGGATGCAAGTATCTACTGATCTAAGTTCATAAGTACCTAGAAATGTAAGAGAAGTATGGTTTAATATAACGCACTTTTTGCTGTTATACCATACAGAAATAACCAGGAATATTTTCCGATAACAAGGTAATAATTCGCTTCCCAACACGTTAGACTAAAAGCAGTAGACGATTAAGTAAAACAACATTACAGTTAATATCTCAGTAAGTATATCATCGTACTTAGAGAAGTTTATCAGAAGTAGTTCGGGAAAATTATTCTAATCGTTCTGGCTATGAAACGGTCAGTTCCTGTTGGATTCGCAAGTTCTTTCGAGACACTTGGCCGTTGCAGCAGTGCTGTTCGTGTACGTCTACAATACAGAGACTGCTGCACGCCGGAGACCGCCTCGCGCCCGTACAGAAATAGCTTTAGAGCTGGATGTCGAGACGCGTTCTATCAACGTGCCACAAGCTCGTCGTGCACGTCCGTTTCTTCCTGCATCCTCGAGCACGATCCTCGAGGACCACCTACTCGCGTCGCTAACTGGCAGATTTTCGCAATTCCACCACGGCGAGCCGTCTAAACGTTCGTCGGTGAATTTTATTGGAACGTCGCAGGCATATTTTCGTGATCTGTCGGACCGAAGATAACGAGTACATCGAACAAACATCGATAGCGAGTCGTGGAATTCGGTGGCCTCTCGAAAGAGAATAAGCGCGAGTGAAAGATCGGTGACGGGACGGTTACATCAGTTCTCGTGGAAATGCGTTTTGAAATTTTCCCTCGGAGCAGCTGCGTTTCCAGGCCGAGGAAGCTCGCATAAAAGACAGGCTCGGCATAAAATGTTTTAATTGACGTTGGTTAAGTCCGCGTGGTGATAGACGTCTCCATGTGGCGTTCAGGATTCCTGACCAGTTTCCAAAAGCTGCCCAGCTGGAGGCAATAAACGTTCCCTGCTGACACGATTATTGCGACTAAAGCCGACGGCCAACTATTAAAAGTTCCGTCGATGATGCATGTGCGCGCACCGATCGTAAAACGTTTGTTTACGAGACCAGAAGATGATGCGTCTTCCTGCGCCTGATCCTGGCGCTCTCATTTACGTGCCTCGCCTTGCATCCAATGGATCTATATATTTCTCTTGGATAAACGATCGCGGCCTGTGATCGATCGCTCGCCAATAAAGTTGCTCATTTCTCCGTCCATTTCCGGGATGGCTAATACGGATCTGGGACACAAATAATCGGGAATCATTGGCGTGTTCCGTTTATCGCTTCTAATTCAACTGGCAGATTGAATTGCGAGCCTGTACATCTTTCAGATGGCAGTGTTAAATGGATGTGGAATGGTTATATAAATAGTTTATAGGTATCTAGTTGGCTTTACTGATATTTAATACGTGCTTCAACTGTTACAATGTTTATGTCTCTACAATATCTTACCCAGGTAATTTCATCCATAAACCAGCTTTTAAATATTTTTATATTGTCATTTTTTAATTGTATGTCTTCCTTTGACATACTCTGTAATGTTCGACCATTATAGTTTTCAAATAATCTAATTTCCACGTTATGTAACTGATGTCCTAATTTCGTAACACTCCAATACTCTAATTTCCCAGAAGCTCTCACAGAGATCATACAAAATCAAACTACGTACGATTGATTATATCAAACCGTAAGTTCAGACATCTTTATTTAGACAATAAATGAAATACTCCATCTAAAAATCCTTAACATCCAATTAACCCTTATCCTCATCTACGAAAAAGATCAAATAAAGAATCCGTGAAAAATCACGAGACAAAAGTTAAGCTAGATAAATTCTATCCAGACGGAATTAGAAAGTGGCAAACGACGTCAACTCTTAGCTAATGATTTATAGTAACAGCTCGAATAAATCAAGCTCGACGGTGATCGCGGCTAAAGCAGACCCACCGCTTCGTCGAGAAGCAAGATTGTTTTCAATCAAAAGAACCTGACTAATTTACGAGGTGATTACGGTCCACAAAATTTAGGAGATTCCTTTATCTGCCCGTTCCCCGGATCGAAAACGGAGAAAGAGGAATAGTAATCAACGAGGTACGAGCACGGCGCGGTGTTTCGAGAGGAATTTTCATTCCGGTTATCGCGCTCGCCCGCTCGACTTATCGTCGGTTAAAATTCTGCACACAAGGCCACACCTTGTCTGCAATAACGTGGATGTGGAACGAAAAACGTGAGCGAAAAAGTGGACATAACTTTGGAACTGTGTATATACGGTGTTGCAATTTTATTGGGTTGCTGCGACTGGAATGTTCGTTCCGGCAGAATGTTTATATTGCTCGTTCGTTTAAACTCTTTCTTTTTTTATCTCGAGGATTCCCTCTTTTTTCGCGAACAGTCGATTTATTCTTACTGTTATGGAGGACACTGTTTCTTTAGATTTTAAAATCTCGTTTCAATTTATAGTATCAGATATATTGTCTATACTAGCTGGGTACAAATATACGAAGCTAGCCTGTATATTTTAGATCTCGTCTGAAATAAAGGAGCAAAGCTCTTCAGGTTCAGAGGTATTGGAACTAGTAATAATTGCACAGAAGAGGGGTATGCATCTTGCTATGCTAAATCTTGCAAATTTCCAAATTATCAAATGATCTTCTCAACAGCTCAAATGATCAAAATGCATCCAAATATCACACTTACCATACCCATGTCCGTAAGTCCCGCTTGATTCCTTTATTAGCGGTAGACCGCCCTGTCACAGTTACCGAAACAATAGAATTATTGATGAGTCCGTTCGGCTTGGAAGAGAAAATCGAGCGTAGAAACGATTGTGATCGACGCGACAGCAGGCTCGAGAGAACGAGCAAAATAGCTCCAGTCGCAGGGGGAAAGTGATAGAATTTAATGCCCACGGCGCGCCGTTTGATAAGATGGCCAATATATGTACAATCATGGTGGTTATCGAGTCGTTACCACCGACTCGCACTGACCTTTAAGCACGGGGGTCAGTTCTGGCTGCTTCTACGAGCCGTGTCACGTACGAACGTGCTTATTTTCTCATAATGCACGGCAATTGACGGGCCTATCTCGATTCCGTCACACTTTCGTGGCTCGTCGTCGCGATTTTCTTCGGGTCTTTGACTAAATTTAATTAATAAGGGTGTCTGATTGATCGGAGGCTGCAAGATGTAGGAGATAGTATGCTAGTTAAGATGTAAGAGGATAAGAAGGCGGGGAATGTTGATGGAGTCTTCTTGTCTACCGGTGTTAAGGAGGTGTTAAGGTGCTAACTGCAGTTGAGGATGTCTTGTGTAATGTTGTGGGGTAGATTGTTAGATTCTTGGAGAGATAGATGTTTGAGCTTGATGTTTGAATTCGGAGCTAATTGTAGGTCCAGGTTAGTTCAGGTGAGGGCTAGGGCTTTGTACAAATAATCCAAACCCATCACTAGATTCAATATAGCAATGTTACAATATAGTATTCAAGTTATGAAAGAGGAGAGGATATTGAAAGATGAAGAGTGCTGGGGATCTAGCAGTGCTAACATTGCTTCCAGGGTTATTGAGATCAGGTCAGAAGTGTTTTATACATATGAATGGACCTAATCCAAGTCCATCTTCAAACTCGTAAGTGGTTACACCATAAATGAGGAGTAGAGACTCATCACCTAGCAGACAATTAGACTCCATGATCGTGAACATCAGACATCTTTCACACACGTGAACAGCTCTAACCCAGATCTATCGAAGTCACAATGTAGTTAACCTAGAGAAAAAGTGCTGGTCACCTAGACTTCAACTCCTTCGATTGTATATTGTCTTGATAGGTTTTCGCGGACTGCGAACATAGTAGAATCGCTTAATCGCGCGATCCGAATGACGCGAAGTATCCCAGCCATCCAAGAGTATGACGCAGCTAATGAGCAACATGCACGCGGCTCGAGTGCAAAAACAGAAATGCAGCGTCATCGAGAAAACGACGAACGCGTCCAAAAAATGGAACGTCGACCGCGTGTTCGCCATTACTAGGACACCGTGACGAGTTGCTGGCGCGTACCGCGTCACTCCCACGTCGTTTCGAATCCGACACACGATCAGCTGCGATAAAGTTGCACCGGACATTCCAGCCGGTAGATTCGCATCGACGCAACGGGCGCATCCTCATGGATGCAGCTCGTCGATCGCGCCGTATTCCTGCACCCACATGCCCGGCGTGTAGATAACGTCGCGCACTCGCGCGCGCACGCTCTCTGGCCGCGCGCGCCTATCGAGCTGTGCATGTATCTCGCTGGACTCTCACTTTCCTCGGTGTTCGTGGGATCGCACACGCGCGAACACGCCTCGCGCCGCTTTACGTTCCGTCACTTCGCGAGCTCCGTCTCGCTTTGTTAATATTTGATTGCTCGTTAAGAGCGCGTTTTCTGTTTGCGAATCGATACGCTTTCTTCCACGTTTTCGCAAAATTCGAGCTCGTGCAAATTCGCGATTTCCTTCGGGTTAATTCGGTCTGGTTTCACCAAGTTTTATTTGAGTTTTAGTTCGGCGCGATTCAATTCGGGGCAGTCTGAGCGACAGAATTTGATACTGGAACGAGTCAATTCAAAGTCAGTCAATTCGAGGTGATTCAATTGTATACTACTATATTTTATTATAATTCGACGCCATTCAATTCGGGATAATTCAATTCGACGTAATTTAATTATATACACTGCAATTTTATAGGATTGAATTCGTCAGCATTCCACTCAAACCTGATTCAATTCTAAGCAATTCGAAGCGAGAGAGTTCCGATTTAGATCCAATTCCGATTGCAATTCAATCCGCCTCTAATTCAATTCGAGTTTCAATTCAAAACGTTTTAATTACGCGCGACTAATGCAAGATATTTCATTTGGACGCGTTTCCATTGATCGCAGCTACGTATCAATTGAACGGCATTCGGTGCAGCGCGTTTCAGTTCCCGCAATTCAATTCGACGCGATTCAATTCACCGTGCCGAGCGGCGATCACTCGTCGTATTTAATCTTCTCGAGCATCCGTTCACCTACGTTACAGTCGAACATTCCGATCGTTCGATCTAAACGCACCCTTAGACGATTAGCGCGGATCGCGCGCAGAACGTGGCGGTTGAAACGAAACGAGGACGTTGCGCGAGATAAAAGCCTCCGTGGGCCTTATCTCGCGTGAAAACACGACGGGAGCCTCGCGTTCGACGCGACCCGGAGAAATCGCGAGCGATTGCAGCTGCTCTCGGTGGGGCAGTTGTCCGATTCGTCTCGGGAAACGAGTTTTTGGCGCGGCGAGGAAAGCGCGCGAAGCAGCTGGAATCCAAAGTATATACACCTCGGCTTCCATGGAAATTTCTAGCCTCGAGACAGATTCCAGCCGGATCATCGAACTGTCCACGAACACTCTGTACATATAGCAGTCTTTCCCCGCCGTGGATCGAACGCTCCCGTGCGTGTGCACGCTCCTACCGAAAGGTCCATTATCCGGCCTCGATATCCCATTCCGCTTTGCGACGACCAACGGGATCCCTGCATCCGCCAGAACAAGCTTTTGTTTGGAGCTGCGTCGCTAGATGCACGCTCGATTTTCCAGGTATTTTTGCGGGAAGCGCTGCGGGCAATTTGGTGATTTGGGAGTGGAGAGATTTAGGTGTTTGGAATTTTGGAAATTTTGGAATTTTCGGTTTTTGGGGATTTTTTGGGATTTCGAGAAATTGGGGTTTTGGGATTTTTGGGAATTTGGGGTTTAGGGATTTTTGGGGTGTGGGGAATTTGGGGTTTTGGGACTTTTGGAATTTAGGGAGTTTGGGGTTTTGGGATTTTTGGGATTTTTGGGATTTAGGGAATTTGGAGTTTTGGGATTTTGGGAATTTGGGGTTTAGGGATTTTTGAGAGCTGAGAATTTGATATTTAGGGAATTTCGAATTTTGGGACTTTTGGAATTTTGGGAGTTTGGGGTTTTGGGATTTTGGGAATTTGAGGTTTTGGAATTTTTTGAAATTTGGGAATTTTGGGCTTTGAGATTTTTGGGATTTAGGGAATTTGAGATTTAGAGAATGTGGAGTTTTGGAACTTTAGGAATGTAGAGAATTTGGGGTTTTAGGATTTTTGGGATTATCAGCATTTGGGAATTTGAAGATTAGGGACTTTGGGAGCTTGAGAGTTTGTGAATTTAGGCATTTGGGGATTTCAAGAATTAGGAATTTTAAGAATCTAGAGTTTTGGGAGTTTGGAAGTTTGGGAATATAGAATTGTACTCATTTGGGATCTTTGAATTTTTGGACATCAGTGTCTTTACGATTTTTGGAATTTGAATGTTTTGATTTGAATTTGAATTTGAATTCGAATTTGAATTAGAATTTTTGAAATTTTAAATCCAAATACAATGTGAAAATTTTTAAATTCTTGGGATTTTAGGAATATACTACTTTATGAACTTGACAATTGTACAATTCAAGTACTCGAAGTACAGAAAATTTCAAATCTCATTCAAAAATCTGTAAACTACCAAACATGAAACTTGCACCAAATCTATCCAACTTCCTCAACCATGAATCGGCTTCATCAAAATCGAAGATCATTTCGATTTTTGTCCCCGCTGCCGCCCTGTCCGCGTGAAAGATGGTGAAAGAAGGAACGAGAGTATCCGCGCGCTCGTTCGTGCTCGGGAGGGGTGTCCGTCGAGAGGGAAAGAGGCCACAAGAAAAGAAAGAGAAAGAGACGGCCGGACAGAGAAGGGGCGAAAGATGGAGGGGAGATACCGGGCCACAAGAGTGAACGAGGAGAAAGAAAACGGGAGCGAGAGAAGTCTCGAAAAAGGGGCGGAGGAGGGGGTGCGGTGGACAGAGATATATCCAGGCTGTAGAAAGAGAAAGGGGGGCGGGAGGGTGCGTCGAGGCGAGCACGAGACGAGGAGACACGCGAAAAGTTAGCGAGAGATAGAAAGCACGGAGAGGGGTGGGGTAACGAGGGTGGGGGGTGGCGAGAGGGACGAGTCGAGGGATCGTTGAACTCGGCAGTGATCGCAGTCTGTGCTCAATGTGCGACTGCGTAAATGTGTGCTCGCGTGAAAGTGCATCGGTGTGGGTCGCCGCTAGTGATGGCTGCGATACACCTCTTTCTCATGAGTTTCAAACAAGTCTTTTACACATCTTAATCTTATCTGGGCTATCTTTTCAGATCTTTATTTTCTCAATTTTGGATTTCTTTAGATGTAGATTTTTTTATTGGTAAGTTTACGAGGGACAAGTGTCTGCATTCAAAAATTTTATTTGTAAATTATTTTCTTAAATTTCCAAATTACCAAATTACCAAATTACCAAATTACCAAATTTCTAAATTTCCAGATACCCAAATTCCCAAATTCCGAAATTTCTAAACCCCCAAATTTCCAAATTCCCAAATCTCCAAATTTCCAAATTTCTAAACCCCCAAATTCCCAAATCACCGAATCCCCAAATTACCAAATTTCCAAATTCCCAAATTCCCAAATTCCCAAATTCCCAAATTCCCAAATTCCCAAATTCCCAAATTCCCAAATTTCCAAATTCCCAAATTCCTAAATCACCGAATCCTCAAATTCCCAAATTTCCAAATTTCCAAATTTCCAGACCCCCAAATTCCCAAATCACCGAATCTCCAAATCCCCAAATTCCCAAATTCCCAAATTTTCAAATTTCCAAATTCCCAAACCCCCAAATTCCCAAATCACCGAATTCCCAAATCCCCGAATCCCCAAATCCCCAAATTCCCAAATTCCCAAATTCCCAAATTTCCAAATTTCCAAATTCCCAAATTTACAAACCCCCAAATTCCCAAATCACCGAATCCCCAAAACCCCAAATTTCCAAACCCCCAAATTCCCAAATCGCCGAATCCCCAAATCCCCAAATTCCCAAATTCCCAAATTTCCAAATCTTCAAATTCCCAAATTCCGAAATTTCTAAACCCCCAAATTCCCACCTTCCCAAATCCCCAAACTTCTAACTTTCAATCCCGAAATCCTAAAATCTCAAAAACCCCAAAATTATCAAATCGATAGTAACTTGTAGCAAGCTATCGCTAGTGTCCGGCGTTGCACCGCTCAGCTCGCGCGCGCGCGCACTCCCGAGCAGAGCGAGAAAAAGCAACGCGAGAGCGGTCGCGAGAGCGAGAGGAATGCATAAGGCCAGGCCAGTCAGTAACGATGTCATTAGTTTAGTCAGTCAGCGAGTCAACAACTACGCTGTTTCGCGGCCGTTTCGTGTAGGTCCCTGCGGTCCCCGGGCTTTTTACCGTGCCCTTACCACCCGTTCTGGACCAAGACCGTAGACCGCAAATCTCTTGAAAATCCCAACGGCCATTTTCGTTCTTGGACCCACTTCCATCTTCCATGCACTTCACTTTCGAACACATTTCGTTACGTTTATATATTTCTATAAATTCTACCGATATAATATATTTTTGCTTAAATTTTTGCAACTTGAACTTTGGTCATTGTAAATTCTTCTAAATTCAACGTTAGATTCGATTGGAAACTGGAATTCGATGAGGTTGGTAGAATTTTAATTAGCTTTCTGGATCTGAAATTAAAACTTACTCTTACAAGTTAGTAGATTTTTAATTAGGTTCCTTGAAATCGAATTACACATAATAAACTTTTAGTTGGGTTTCTTGAAACCAAAGATGGATGACTTTAGCCAACTTTCATTTATGGTCCCTGACTTGAATAATATTTCATGACTGCTACATCTTTGACTAGACGTCTGAATTTGAAATTGAAACCCGAACGTAGTCATTTTTCCTTCAGAATTGGGATTTGATCTGAAAAATGAGGAACCGAACGGTATTGAGATAAATGAATCGAAGCGAGACCATATGTGGCACGCGATAGATATTGAAATAATAGAGTTAGAGAGCCATAGAAGCGTTGCGTTGACCACCAATTAAGAGCTGAGTCGTCCTGGTTAACCCCGTAGCGCAATTTCTTAATCGACCACGTTTTCGCAAATGGGACACATGGTGCTCTTTCATGGGCACAATTCGTTTGTTATCATTGCCGATTCCTTATTGATGATCTAGTCTTCGTTCGTGATCGACCGCTTTAAATAACGTCACTCCATATCTGCGATGCCAGGTGCTCCTTAGAAATGTATAGGAATTTAAAAATTGGGAAACTTTGGGACACTGGAAAGGGTTTGGTGAATTTGGGGAGGTTGGGAATTAGAAATTGGGGGATATCAAAATTCAGATTTGGAAATTGGGTGCTTTAGCAATTTGGGGAATTGGAAATTTAAGGGTGTCAAGATTAAGATTTGGAAATTGAGTGCTTTAGAAATTTGGGGAATTGGAAATTTAGGGGTGTCAAGATTCAGATTTGGAAATTGAGTGCTTTAGAAATTTGGGGAATTGGAAATTTAGGGGTGTCAAGATTCAGATTTGGAAATTGGGTGCTTTAGAAATTTGGGGAATTGGAAATTTAGGGATGTCAAGATTCAGATTTGGAAATTGAGTGCTTTGGAAATTTGGGGAATTGGAAATTTAGGGATGTCAAGATTCAAATTTAGAAATTGAGTGCTTTGGAAATTTGGGGAATTGGAAATTTAGGGGTGTCAAGATTCAGATTTGGAAATTGAGTGCTTTGGAAATTTGGGGAATTGGAAATTTAGGGGTGTCAAGATTCAGATTTAGAAATTGAGTGCTTTGGAAATTTGGGGAATTGGAAATTTAGGGGTGTCAAGATTCAGATTTGGAAATTGAGTGCTTTAGAAATTTGGGGAATTGGAAATTTAGGGGTGTCAAGATTCAGATTTGGAAATTGAGTGCTTTGGAAATTTGGGGAATTGGAAATTTAGGGGTGTCAAGATTCAGATTTGGAAATTGAGTGCTTTGGAAATTTGGGGAATTGGAAATTTAGGGGTGTCAAGATCCAGATTTGGAAATTGAGTGCTTTGGAAATTTGGGGAATTGGAAATTTAAGCATGTAGCAATTGAGGATTTGGAAATTGTGGATTTAAAAATTTTGGGAGTCGGGGATTTAGATATATAGCAATTGAATTTTGAAAATTTGGAGATGCAGCAATAAGGGATTTGGAAATTGGAACATTGAAGAATTATCAAGTCCAAATACCTAGACTTCCAAATTTTTAATTTTGATACTTGGATCATAAGATTTTTAAATATGTCAGCCAGAGCATAGAATTAAAAAATCCTATAATTCCACAAATAGAAAAATCAATATCATAATTTAAAAAATTCAGGACAGCCTAAAAAATCGTAGGAAAAATATCGATCAGCAGGTAGAAGAATCGTCTCGTTCCGATCGTCATCGCGTCTCCGTCGTAGGCAGCAAAGGTTTCTCAACCCCGCGTCGTGTTTTCGCGTCTCTCTCGTAATAATAATAACTGCGAGGAGAACACAATCCTCGCGAACACACGATCCCGCGTTGTGCAATGCTGCAACTGCAGTGCACTGCACCGCCACCACCATCGTCGTCACCGCCACCACCACCAGCAACCACCACCACCAGCGTCGGTCCGAGCGGCTCCGCGGCGCGCTGGCTTGTGTAGGTGCCAACGCGTACGTGTGAGTGTTTTATACGCGGGTCAATGACTCGTCGAGTGCATAGTTTGCGCATGCGTGCCGCTGTGTGCGTGTGCACCGCGTGCACGTGCAACCAGACGCGCGTTGTATGCGCGCTCGCCGCATTAAATATGTTAATGTATGGTGGTTCTGACTCAATAGTACGGCCAATATTCCATTGGCGTATCGACCCGATGATATGCGCGTGTATTTTTGTAGCAACCACCCTCTCGGACGAGCCACGATCAATTGTCATCGCGATGCACCTGCGAAAATTCTTGGACCACGATGACTTATACCCTACAAAGATATTACTATGGGTTCTGTAAAGATATTACTATGGGTTCTGTAAATGTATGTTTCATAGCTTTATTAATAGGGACAATATGCATAGCAAATATGTTTCAAGCATACATGAAAATTTGGTAGATTTGGAACTTCAAGTAGGTTTAGAATTTGCGGAATTTTGAGACGGTCATTTGTATCTGACTTTCAACTGCTGCCCAGATATTTGGAATCTTGTAACTTTTAGGCTTCGTACTTTGGAACTTTAGGACTTTGGGATCTGACTTTAAATTGATGTACCGTTTGAAGTTTTTATTTGGTATGTTGGAACTTTGAGACGGACATTTGTACATGACTTTATAGTTGTGTCTAGCTGTTTAGAATTATTTTTGGTATTTTAGATGTTTCATACTTTCAGACAGACATTTGTACATGAATTTAAAATTGTGTCTAGCTGTTTAGAATTATTTTTGATATTTTAGATGTTTCAAACTTCGAGACAGATAATTGTACATGAATTTAAAATTGTGTCTAGCTATTTAGAATTATTTTTGGTACTTTAGATGTTTCAAACTTTGAGACAGATAATTGTACCTAACTTTAAAATTGTGTCTACCTATTTAGAATATTATTTTTGGTATTTTATGTTTCAAACTTTGAGACAGCTTGCACATGATTTTAAAATTGTGTCTACCTATTTAGAATATTATTTTTGGTATTTTAAATGTTTCAAACTTTGAGACTGACATTTGTACCTGACTTTAAAATTGTGTCTACCTAAATAGAATTATTTTTGGTACTTCAGATGTTTCAAACTTTTAGACTGATTATACATAACTTCAAATCGAAGTCCAAGTTGAACCTTTTTTTTAGGATTTGATTTTTTGGAACTGTATCTTAAAGATAGAAATTTATACCAGCTTTTAAAGCAGCTACATCTTAGATTGTATTTCGAATTTTAATGCGGTAGAACTGTCTGGAGTCAGTCGAATAAAGTAGAAGCTCAAGTTCTGGAGCGTTACGATAGTATCGACATTACGAGGTGTCCAAAGATGGAACACTTTGATCAGAAGTTCTGCAGCGATTTTCACGAGTCTCCCCACAGGAACGTTAACAGGATAATCGTCTCGAGAAAGATTCTGGTTAGCGTACGAGGCGGTCGAGAACCGGCGATCGTCTCTTATGTAAAACGAGACACGACAAATTGCTTGCATTTTGCAACGTAATCTTCCTTTTCCTTAAACGACGTTGCAACTCCGTTCACTGGACACGATGCACCAGTTATTCCCCCACGCGCGTTCGATTGCATAATTTTGTAAATAAATAAAAAATGCTGGTTTGCCAATTGGCAGAAGACGAAGCAAAAAATGATACGAAGAAACGGAACGAAAAGGAAGATCATCACGAAACTGGTATCAATCTTTCGTGCAATTAAGCGTTTTTTGTATAATTAGTAGGCAACGATACCGTTACACGTAATCGGGCAATCCTCCTGATCTCGTTGATAATCATCGTTTCTTACCAAAAAGGTCTTCTGTCCGAGATCGACATTAGCGTTACACGATTTATATATTATATAGCCGCGGGCACGCGATACACATCGGGCATGCAACCGACAGAATGCGTACGTTTGCCTCTTATATCACGGTTCATTAACGTGGTTAATTAGTTTACCGGGTACAACCGTGACGTTGCTGTACAACTCGATTCACGACGTAGCACGTTTCATTGGGAATTTATAGCGGACGCTTGTGAATAAACTTCCAAGCCTCGGATTCCTTTAAACCGAGTTCTGCCTTCCCCTTTGTATTTTGCCGGTTTACTGTCATCTCGTTCCGCGAAGTAGGCTAACCTCCGTCAGATTGCTCCGCGTTTTCTTTCGACGGATATGACATTCTGGGAAGTTGTTGCAGGATGGAATGCATTTGCATGCCAGTTACGGAGTTCGAACACATCAAGATATGTTTTGTGGCTTTAGATTTCAGGCTTTTGTTAACACTAAACTTACCGACATATAATGTGTACTTAATTTGAAGTTAAAAAATAAATAAACAAACGAAACATAAATTAGTACACACATTTGTTCTTTACTTTGATGATAACCAACGCTGATTTCAAGGAATCTTTAGCAAAATGTGTACTTTTTAATAAGAAACCTTTGGAACAGTCATTTGACCGGTTTGGTAGTTGTAGTGTTAAATCTATTGTAGATATGAGAATGTTCAAACTGCATAAGTTATTGAGATGTCCTAGAGGAATAGTATAAATTCATCCCTTATTTTATCTTACTTTGTTTATAATCCATAAGTGACTGGTCTTCAGAGGAGTTCTGCAGATGTATCTAAAAATCAAGAACAATCTTGATGATACACGTTGCACGCTACCGGTTTGGTAGTCATGGTGTTAAAAAGTTAAAGAATTGTAGAATGGAAGACTCGAAGAGTTGAGGACTTAAAGAATTGAAGGATTGAAGAATTGAAGAATTGAAGAATTGAAGAATTGAAGAATTGAAGAATTGAAGAATGGAAGAATGGAAGAATGGAAGAATGGAAGAATTGAACCTTTGAAGAATTGAAGAATTGAAGAAATGAAGAATTGAAGAATTGAAGAATTGAACACTTGAAGAATTGAACCCTTGAAGAATTGAACACTTGAAGAATTCAAGAATCGAAGAAATGAAGAATTGAAGAATCGAACACTTGAAGAATTGAACACTTGAAGAATTGAATACTTGAAGAATTGAACACTTGAAGAATTGAAGAAGGGGAGAATTGAACCTTTGAAGAATTGAACACTTGAAGAATTGAACCCTTGAAGAATTGAACACTTGAAGAATTCAAGAATCGAAGAAATGAAGAATTGAAGAATCGAACACTTGAAGAATTGAACACTTGAAGAATTGAATACTTGAAGAATTGAACACTAGAAGAATTGAAGAAGGGGAGAATTGAACCGTTGAAGAATTGAACACTTGAAAAATTGAACCCTTGAAGAATTGAACACTTGAAGAATTCAAGAATCGAAGAAATGAAGAATTGAACACTTGAAGAATTGAAGAACTGAAGAATTAAACAGTTTGAGTATCACATATCTCTCGAATACCTCTATCATCGACATCCAAGTATATTATACAAATCCTCGATAAAAAAAGTGATTTCAATTACAATAACAGAAAGTAGCGGTCATAGATCTATTACGGAAACGGGCATAAAGTAATGGAAAGACCACGTGTTCGACTAGGCAGTTTTGTTGAAAAGATAATCGAGGTGCGACAAGCGTATTCTAACGCGTACCGTCTAATGAACCCTTCTGCTCGAATATTCTAAGGAAGGTGATTGACCTTCTTGACACATAGCCGCAATATACGCGACGCGTTCTTCCGTCTAACAGTCACGACGTGGTTACTGTTAGTTCGTCAAATTTGCCCCAACATTGTCCGTCGTTGCGCAACCGGGTACCCAACGGAACCCGTAAATCCTTGCCTCCACCGACCACCTGGAGGCCTCCGAAACTCTCCTGACCTCCTTTTCTTCCCTTTTCTGTTTCTTTCACGCGTGACAGAATTTTTACAATCGGTACAAGTTCATTCGGTTGCCCTCTCAAACTGCCGCCGCTTCCAATCAACTTCTTCCTGCAACGAAATTCAGCTTTTTCGTTGCGCAAAAGTTAATCGATCTCTTTATCGTCGAAAATTAATTCTCGCAAAAAGGAGTTTTGCATTCGCACACCTGCTGAGTAATCGAAGCAAACAAAAGTCACTGCATCGATGTTGCAATGTTTCGCGTGTTTGATACATGTTGATATTTTATTTTATGGAAAACGATAATTAATAGGGTTACAGGGTATTAAACATGTTGCATGATCGATGACTTTCGGATCTTCTCGCGTTTGCAGCCTTATTTTCCCATCGACATTGAACGAGGAATCGTACTTGCATTAATTGATTACGCTCGATGGAGATTTACGCGCTGCCTCGATTGGAGAAGTTGCTCGAAGGCGGTTCAGTTTTACCTGCTCGAAATCTTCGATCGCCGATCACCGGTTTTCTGAAAACCGATGTGGGATCTTAGGATATTTATCGAGTTGACATCTAGGTATATTGGCATATAGGGACATTGATATCTGGAGATATTTGGATTTAGGAATATTTGGATACAAGGATATTTGGGACTAGGGATGTTTGAATACAGGGATATTTAGATTTAGAGAGATTGGGATCTAGGAAGATTGGATTTTAGGGAGATTGGGATCTAGGGAGATTGGAATCTAGGGGGATTGGGATCTAGGGAGAGTGGGATTTAGAGATATTGGGATTTAGAGAGATTTGGAGCTAGGAAGATTGGGATTTAGAGAGATTTGAAGCTAGGGAGATTGGGGTCTAGGGAGATTGGGAACTAGGGAGATTGGGAACTAGGGAGATTGGGAACTAGGGAGATTGGGAACTAGGGAGATTGGGAACTAGGGAGATTGGGAACTAGGGAGATTGGGAACTAGGGAGATTGGGAACTAGGGAGATTGGGAACTAGGGAGATTGGGAACTAGGGAGATTGGGATCTTGGGAGATTGGGAACTAGGGAGATTGGGGTCTAGGGAGATTGGGAACTAGGGAGATTGGGAACTAGGGAGATTGGGAACTAGGGAGATTGGGAACTAGGGAGATTGGGATCTAGGGAGATTGGGATCTTGGGAGATTGGGAACTAGGGAGATTGGGAACTAGGGAGATTGGGAACTAGGGAGATTGGGATCTTGGGAGATTGGGAACTAGGGAGATTGGGAACTAGAGAGATTGAGAACTAGGGAGATTGGGATCTTGGGAGATTTGGGATTTGGGAGATTGGGAACTAGGGAGATTGGGAACTAGGGAGATTGGGAACTAGGGAGATTGGGAACTAGGGAGATTGGGAACTAGGGAGATTGGGAACTAGGGAGATTGGGAACTAGGGAGATTGGGATCTAGGGAGATTGGGATTTAGAGAGATTGGGATTTAGAGAGATTGGGAGCTAGGGAGATTGGGAACTAGGGAGATTGGGGTCTAGGGAGATTGGGAACTAGGGAGATTTGGATCTAGGGGGATTGGGATCCAGGGAGATTGGGATCCAGGGAGATTGGGATCCAGGGAGATTGGGATCCAGGGAGATTGGGATCTAGGGGTATTGGGGATCTAAGGAGGTTTGGGGATCTAGGGATATCTAGGGGTATTTCAATTTAGTGGTATTGAAATTTGGTGGCATTGGAATCTAGGTGTATTTCAATCTAGAGGTATTGTGATCTGTGTCTACACAAGAAATCCAGTAATATTGGTATGTAGGAATAAAAAAATAAAGAGTTATAAAAATCTAGGGATATAGATTTCTAAGAACCTAAAAATCTAGAGATACAAGTAGGGAACCGAGAATCTAGAAAGTTCTGAACAAACGTCTAGAATGTAAGAGTGGCGTACACGCACGATTCGTATTTTATGGTACAGAGAGATAATGGCAAACTGCGAAGCATATACAGAATCAGTAAAGGGGAGTAGCAGCAGGAAGTCGGATCGAAAGTAAACGATCGAATCGATCTCACCTGTGTACACCGGTAGCCGGCAAACATCGAGATCGAAAAAACATGTCGACCAGCGGCTAGAAGGAACGGACAGAAGCTTAACGTAATCCCCTGGCCGGCGACTGGTATAGCTACGCGTAACTAACGATACAAACACTGCTAACATAAAACCTGCCTGCGGAAGGTCAGTGACCCTTTCAAACACTCGAAGGCGCCGCCTAATGACTGGAATCATCGCGAAGGGATCAATTGCCGGCCTCTTCAGCCAATTAAATCACTACTGGTAGGGAGAACCGGCGAAACACGATCTAATCTTACCCTTTACTTTTAATTTCACCTTGTTCGACCACGGTGAAACGCTAGCGTTTCTTTCCTTTTCTTTTCTAATGCTTGTTCGACCAATTGACACATGGTTTCTGCCGAGAAACGGTGTTAATTGCTTTAACCGTTTGAAGATAGAATGTTTTCACGAATGCGACGAGAAACCAGTATGGTCGCTTCGGCTACGCTTAGAGTTCATTCGAATGTTACGGGCTTTTTATTGCGAATTGTAATCCTCGATGGATATTTACCTATTCCATTTGGCAAATTTTGGATGGTGTGAAAAATTCCTGGATTCTCTTAGTTGGAAAATTTGAACACTCCCAAACTAGCAAATTTGCAAATTTGTAAATTTGAAGTCTGTTCCCAAACACAGCTGTGCTCTCCCACAAAATTGAACATCCTCGGAAGTTTCAGAAAATTTGACAAGTTTCGAAATTCTTTCGTCCCTGTTTTTCGTACACAGATTGATCCGACCAGCCGGGCGTAACAATTGCGGTAAGCGTCGTTATCCGTCGCCGTCTAACACCAATGATTATTGAACGCGCGCTCCTCTCCTTGCCATCTAAACTCTAACGGGTCACTGACCTGCCACGACGAAGCTGCAGCCGACAACGTCCATTTCATTAGACGCCGGATACTTAGTGAAATTAGTATTAACACTCGAACAAGATAGTCGGCTCTCACTCTCGAGACATTGTGCCCGACACTTTCCGGAAAGAAAGCTTTTCGCGTTAACTCGCGAAAACTCGCTGCGTCGCGCAACTCGACCGGCTCGTTGCATGGACTTATACAGATAACGTTGACATACTTTGACAGTAGCCATTAAAACGTCATTTTTCTCTGTCAATTTCGTGGCGAATTTTTTGACGAATTTCCTGCTAAATCTTACGTCGAATTGTAAAACGTCAAATTGAATAACCATGTCAAATGATGTGAAATTAACGAACGTTGAATTGTATACTGTCGAATTGAATTTCATGGAATTGAATTGTATAAAACTGGTTTGTGTAGGATTTTATTATATGCAATTGAATGTACGTAGAATTGTATTGTGCATAATTGTATCATCAGTGATGTAGAATTGAATTATTTGAAACTGACTAACGTACTCAGTGATGTAGAATTGAATTATTTGAAACTGACTAACGTAGAATTGAATTATGTAGAATTAAATTCTATAGAATTGACTGACATAGAATTGAATAATGTAGAATTGTATTCTATAGAATTGACTAACGTAGAATTGAATGATGTAGAATTGAATTGTATGGAATTGACTAACGTAGAATTGAATGATGTAGAATTGAATTCTATGGAGTTGACTAATGTAAAATTAAATTATGTGGAATTGAATTCTATGGAATTGACTAATGTAGAATTGAATTCAGTGGAATTGAATCCAGTGGTATTGAATCCAATGGAATTGAATCCAGTGGAATCGACTCCAATAGAATTGAATCCACTAAAATTGAATCCAGTGGAATTAAATCCAATGGAATTGAATTCTAGTGGAATTGAATCCAGTGGAATTGAATCCAGTGGAATTGAATTCAGTGGAATTGACTTCAGTGGAATTGTATCCAATGGGATTGAATCCACTAAAACTGAATCCAGTGGAATTGAATTCTAGTGGAATTGAATCCACTAAAATTGAATACAGTGGAATTGAATCCAGTGAAATTGAATTCTAGTGGAATTGAATCCAGTAAAATAGAATCTAATAAAATTGAAACCAGCAGAATTGAATTTCATCGAATCGAACAGCATCGACGCAACAACGTAATTAGACGCGAGATTGGTGTAGCATTAGAATCGAGTAGCAGAGTCTATCGCTAAAAATAGAACGAAAGAATCGGTGATGTGATCGAGTGAAAAAGTCGTTGATGAAAATCAGAGGTCTCGGCGGATATACCTTAATAAGGGAATCGTACCTTGACGATCGTAAACCGGTGTTACAATGGCGCAGAGTTAACTGAAAGTGGGTAACCCAAGAATAAGAGAAGACGAAAAACAAGGCACGAGTTGTTCAATATCTGTTGAACGCGTCCGAGCGACTATGTTCGATAATATCGTTAATGCATGTCTATTACTATGTAAATATTCGAAGGAAAAACTTCTTCGGATTAATTCAATGGTTGAATTTCTTTCGATTCCTAACGAACAGTTTCATGGAAATGATTCGATTGACAAAACGAAATATTCGAGATACACGTAACAACTTAGCGAACATGAAACATAGTTACATAAAGATCCCGTAAATACGTAGAGAGAATTTCAAGTTCCCCGGTCAATTAACTTTTATTCCCAACAATCGACCGATTAAACCGACGACTATCCCCTTAATAAATGCAAAGCTCGTACCGTCGCCGGAAAATGTAAAAAAACGTTCGTGTTCGATTATGGCACGGATAAGCCCATACAGTTCACCGACAGTCGTAATCGGGCCAGTCAAGACAGAACACTTTTGTCAACGCCTCTAATCCAGTATCGCCGGTCACGTAGGAAAGAAAAAATCGGTGTACGTTCAACGACCGAGTTCGAGCCATTAAATAGCAACAGGTTTCGCTGCTCTCTAAGCGGCTCAAGAGAGCCGCGTGACGTGTACCTACTCTCTATACGTCCCCGTATATCTTTCTCTGTTCTTGAAGGCCCACGGAGGCGGATAAAGGCGAGAATAAAGTCGAAAGGCATTCACCCTTTGGTGAAAGTAGTTCTTCGATCGATGTCGCCGCCACGTTGTACCCGAGACCAGCGCCGACAAGCTCGCCTCACCTGCTTCTTTCAGCTTGTGTGCGTTTCTCTGTGCAACAGGAGGCTTTCACACGATCGTAATTCGCGTTTTTCCGCGGTTCGATCACGTTCGCCCTCGAAATTTTACTTTATACACGACGACCTACAAATTCTTTTTTTCAGAACTTGGATTTTGAGTTAGTCTTTCTCGGGGGCGATGAGGAAGGGTCGACTCAATTCCACTGAATTCAATTCCAATAGAAATCAGTTCCACTGGATTCAATTCTACTGGATTCAATTCCATTGGATTCAATTCCATTGGATTCAATTCCATTGGACTCAATTCTACTGGATTCAATTCCATTGGATTCAGTACCACTGGATTCAATTACGTTGAACTCAATTCTACTGGATTCAATTCTATTGAACTCAATTCTACTGGATTCAATTCCATTGGATTCAGTACCACTGGATTCAATTCCACTGGACTCAATTCCACTGGATTCAATTCCACTGGATTCAATTCCATTGGACTCAATTCCACTGGATTCAATTCCATTGGACTCAATTCCACTGAATTCAATTCCATTGGACTCAATTCCACTGGATTCAATTCCACTGGATTCAATTCCATTGGATTCAATTCCATTGGATTCAATTCCACTGGATTCAATTCCACTGGATTCAATTCCACTGGATTCAATCCCATTGGACTCAATTCCACTGGATTCAATTCCATTGGACTCAATTCTACTGGACTCAATTCCATTGGATTCAATTTCACTGGATTCAATTCGACTGGATTCAATTCCACTGGATTCAATTCCATTGGATTCAATTCTACTGGATTCAATTCCATTAGATTCAGTACCACTGGATTCAATTCTACTGGACTCAATTCGACTCAATTCAATTCTACCGCATTCAAATCGTGGTTCATATTGTTCCTCTTCGATGTACCGTTACGCAGTTCGACCCGTACCTGCTCAATTTAAGCAACTGATCCCAGTAAAAAGAATTGAATTTCGACATGATCTAACTGGTATTCCTCGGAAGCGGCTCTAAACCGTTGTAAAGAATTGTCTAGTCGACGGAGCGAAGCTAGGCCATTCCGTTTCGACGGAAAGTGAGTTAACCGATCGTGTCCCGGGTGAATAACAACGAAACGATGCGAGAACAGTGGTACGTGAGTTAGTGGTTCGCTTGGTTAACGGGTCCTCCTCGATATTTCTTACGTCGGCCTTCGATGTCATAGTCGGAAGCGGCATAGTTGTTGGCCCCAACAGAATAGCCGTATCCCGTTCTGCCTGGAGGCATCGTTTTCTGCTCAACCTTCGCCTAGGTCGCCTGATTTTCAACGTGCGCGCGCGTGTACGCTCCCAAGGACGCTCAAGGAACACGAAAATTCGCATATATGATAATCATCGATCTTGAGGAAAGAGAAGAAAGTAGTGGCACTCGTAGATTTATGGACATTTCTTCTACGACTATGTTTCGATATATCAAACATGCATTCCTTGGACGAACCGATTTTTCATCCTGGTAAATCATTTTTCTAGTTTAATCACGATTTAGCGTGAGATCATTTTTCTCATTACTTGTCTTCTAATTTCTCAATTTTTTTTTTTAATTTTTACATTTAATTTTTTTTTAATTTAATCGTGATTCAATCGTCTTATAAGTTTGCCAATTTAATTACTAATATGTAATTAATGTACCCATGCAATTTTGGTAGGACAAAAGGTATGAGAAAATTAGAGATTCGAAAAATTGTTAGAATATAATTAGTGAAATAATAAGTTAAAGAATCCTCACCTTCGAAAAGATTCGAAAACATATCGGCAATTCTAGGAATCGCAACGTTACAACAGCAAATGGTACTTTAGCAACAGTTGACATTGGCGAATACGTAGTAAGACAAAGTTCGAAGGTTAAATTCATTGGCCACGTGTATTTTTTCAAAAAACACTCACACTTGTGCGTCTAGAAGAGCCTGATACGCGAGATACTGTCCCTGAGACTGCCTCGTCCTGTTGCTTAACATTTAAATAATCCTACTCCTCCGGAAATTTGCATATCGCCATTGCAATGATGTTTCTCGTCAATGGCGTATAGACTTGAATGATTTAGTTCGTTATTTAAATAGAAGTACTCTAAGATTCTCGTTTCGAAGATTCCAGATGCTACCAAGACTTTTTTCTGTTCGTCGCGTGACTTTTTTTTTAATTTGGGACTTGTTTTGCGATTTTTGGACTTTTGAGTTTTGGGAGGTCGTGGATTTGTGGAGTTGCAAATTTGGGATTTTAAGGTTTTGGACTTTGGAACTTTAGGAGCATTGAGAGATTTAGGAATTTAGACCTTCAGGAGTGTAAGAATTTAGGATTTTTGGAATTTGGAGTTTTGGAATTTTAGGAGGATTGGGAGGTTTGGAGATTTGACATTTGGGTCTTTGGGGGTTTTATCGTTTCGGACTTTGGAACTTTAGGAGCATTAAGAGATTTAGGGATTTCGACCTTCAGGAGTGTAAGGATTTAGGATTTTTGGAATTTGGAGCTTTGGAACTTTAGGAGGATTGGGAGGTTTGGAGATTTGACATTTGGGTCTTTGGGAGTTTTATCGTTTCGGACTTTGGAATTTTAGGACTTCAGAATTTTCTGGACATTTGAAGCTTTTGGATTTTGGAATTTTTGGAGTTTGAGGATTTAGAGGTCTGGGACTTAGGAAGTTCAAGGTTTGAGAGGTTTATGGGTTTTGGGACTTTGGAACTTTAGTATTAGATGGATTTAGGAGTTTGAGACTTCGGACCTTTGGAAGTTTGGAACTTCCAAATTTTTCGCTTTTAAGCTGTTTGTACATTGAGACTGAGACATTTTTGAACATATATAATATCATATTTTTAATGTAATACCACAACTTCGAAACTTCATATCTTCAGAATGTCAAAACTTCATATCTCCAAAATTTTAACAACTCCAGAATTTTATCGTCTCCCTAAGACACCGAACTCCATACTTCCAAACCATGGAACCATAAATTTCAAAACAATCTCCACAATACCCTCTAAAAATATGGTCCAGTTAATCAACAAGCATGGCAAGCGACAGCCTTCGCCAAACTTTCCAAGTTAAAAACCCGAAGTTTCCCAAGAAAGCTGACATCCAAGACAAATGTTTACTTGAACCTCGATCGATAAAAGAAGCAAGGTACCGATTGTCGTTTGTTTCGACGGATGCAGAGGGTAGCGCGACGATGATCTACGAGCGTTTTCTGGAAGGCGCTCTTAGCGAGAGGACGAGAAAAGAGGCACGTGGCGAAAAGAGAGGCGCCTCGAACGTTCACGGATTAGTTCGAGAGAGTCCTTGACTTTTGGAATGCGGACCACTGGGGTCTCCCAGGTACATCCAGGTAGCCCAGTGCCGCGGTTCACCGGTTGCCAGACGTATATATACGCTTTATACGCGTGTGTTCGTGCGGCCACACGTCTTCGTTGCTCCCGGGCCGACAAACCGGGATAAAAGGACCCCGGTGTAACTCCGTTGCCGCTGCACTGCACCTGCTCTCTCTCTCCCGAGGCTTAATTATTGCCGTGCCAGCCCCGAGAGGATTCCTCGACGAGTCGTATATATTCGCGGCCTCTCTAGCTTCGATTCGAACGGTGATGCAGACAGTTGGACCGACGTTCGAGGAAGCTGCCGCGGTGAGGGATGATTGACGAGCCTTTTCGACGAACTATACAGGCGAGCTACAAACGGGTTGAATTGTGGAGAGCGTGGGTGTCTCTTCTTGTTTCATTTTGGAAAATCTGTTTTCGGGACTTTTGGTTATTGTTTGTGGTACATGTAATGTACTCCGAGTTAGCTGTATTTTAGGTTCTTCGTGCTATCTTTATTCGTATCATGCAGTGATTCATGCATCATTCATGCTGACACTGTAATGATAATTCATATATAATTCATATCGATGTGATGAAAATTCATGATACTTGTGGAATTCATGATACATGAAAGTTTTATGAAAAATATCTGTGTATGTTGTGTATAAAAATATATTTAAAAATATGTATACATTTTTAATTTGTATATACAGTCACGTCTGACGACTGATTGTTACAAGTCTCTATATATGTGTACAAAAATATATTACAAAATATGTATGAATATTTAACTTGCACATACTGTGAAGTCTAATGAAGAATTGTTAGGTCAAGTCTCTATATATTACATACAAAAATGTATTATAAAATATGTACGAATATTTAACTTGTACATACAGTGAAGTCTAAAGACCAATTTGTTAGATCAAGTCTCTATATATTATATACAAAAATATATTACAAAATATGTATGAATATTTAACTCGTACATACTGTGAAATCTAAAGACCAATTTGTTAGATCAAGTCTCTATATATTATATACAAAAATGTATTACAAAATATGTACAAATATTTAACTTGTACATACAGTGAAATCTAATGACAAATTGTTAGATCAAGTCTCTATATATTATATACAAAAATGTATTACAAAATAAGTATAAATATTTAACTTGCACATACTGTGAAACCTAATGACAAATTGTTAGATCAAGTCTCTTTAAATTATATACAAAAATATATTACAAAATAAGTATAAATATTTAACTTGCACATACTGTGAAATCTAACGACAAATTCTTAGGACAAGTCTCTATAAATTATGCACAAAAATATATTACAAAATAAGTATAAATATTTAACTTGCACATACAATGAAGTCTAACGACAAATTCTTAAGACAAGTCTCTATATATTATATACAAACATATTTTACAAAATAAATATTCATACATAACTTGTATATACAGTTACATCTAACGACTAATCGTTAGATCAAGTCTCTTTATATATGTACAAAAATGTATTACAAAATAAATATTCATACATAACTTGTACATACAGTTACATCTAACGACCAGTTGTTAGATCAAGTCTCTTTATATATGTACAAAAATATATAACAAAATATATAAACATTTAACATGTACATATAGTGAAAGCGTTTGTTTTTCTGTTTCAGGTAAGAATTGCAGAATCACATACTTAGAAGAAGAAGCATAAAACGTGCGTATTTTTTGCGAAATAAAAAATTATTAATCATTACTCACAATCGGTTGGGAAGATTGAAAACCTGCGTCAGCATAAAAGAAGAGAAAGAAAGTGATCGGTGAACACGAGGCATCAGTTTAGCAAAGGTTAGCAAGGTTGCATAGCAACTCGGGTCGTAGAAATGTTACTTCCAAGAAAATGGGCGATCATTTACCTGACCAGGTCAGCGGCACGAGGTGCTAGAACCTGATGTTCGGACATAGCTGAACGATGAATACCCTCGCGTTTAAAATTCGTACGGAAACTATACTATGTCCACCGAAAACTGTTCTCGATTATTCTTGAATCTGGTCCAGATTCAAATACGATCATCGAGAAGAGAAACTAGTTTACTGTTCGCATCAGTCTCCGAAAACTGCTCCCAATTATTAAATAGATTTATTGCTGAAAGAGAATACGCGTTTAGATTTCCATCTCTTCTCTCAAAATTGGATATCCATTTTATTTTGTTCTTTAATGTAAAAATATCGGAACTGGTACATATTTATGTTCATTTAAACATTTAGATATTTAAATATTTAAACATTTGGATATTTAAATATTTAGACATTTAACTATTTAGACATTTAAACATTTAGACATTTAAACATTTTGATATTTAGACACTTTAACATTTAAACATTTAATTATTAAAACATTTAAATATTTCAACATCGTAACATTTTAACAATTAAACATTTATTCTCACATCAGATAATCTCATATCTAAAAATGTTATAACTGATCTTTAAGTTAATTGAAACACTTAAACATTACTGTTTTAGCATGAAATGAAATTATGTAGAAAGTGTGTAACTGATGGTTTATTTTTCAAAATGAAATTTGTATATCAAGATGGAATTATAGCGGTAAAAATGATAAATGTGCAGGATAAAAGATAAAGCAGGAAAAAATGGCGGCTAACGTTTAGTCGAATTCCATGGTAGAATCTCGATCGAGGCAGCGAAGCGAGTCGCGATCTAACGTTTCGATGTTTGTCTTTCGAGTAAAGTGGGTTCCCGCCATGAATTATTCATTCGCTGATGACTAACGCGACCGACAGACAATTGTTGGCCGTTGATAACGAACACAACGTCGATTAGCAAGCTCATTTTTGCCATTCATCTATGCCGTTGGCATATTTTTCATTTTCGTGTCCATTAAACAATATTTAGAATTACATTTTGTGTTTATTGAAAATTAGTTTCCTTATGGAATATTTCCTTATATTATCTTTGATGAATTTATTATAGATGAATAGTTACAAAATTTGATATATGAATAACAAATTGTTTAGTGAATTGAAATTTTGGTAGCAAGCATGGAAAATATTCTGCAAAATTCCTCGTATGACTTTGTAAATAAAAAAATGAACACAATTAGCAATATTTTTTTTTAACGCTGCTATTTTCTGGATTAGTATGTTTAGCATTGTGGCATGCAATTTTTCCTACACTGAGGCGTCATTAAATATACAATTTTCAAGAGGTAATTTCAATACAACGCCTGGAACACGTTCTGCGAAATTACAACGCACGGAATAACGTGTGAAATTATAACGTATAGAGTTACAACGTGTGTAATAATAATACATGCAACTATAATGCAGAGTATTACGACGCGTGAAATTATAATAGAATTGCAGCGTAAGATTACAACGCGTGGAAATATTAACGATTGCCAATACAACGTGTGGAAGAACGTTACAACGCGTGATAATATCGACGATTAACGTTACGAGAAATTACAGTGTATGAAATTATAGCGCGTGGAACTATAATGCCTGAAATAATACCGCGTGGAACTATAATGTCTGAAATAATATCGCGAGAAATTATAACGTGTGGAATTGCGATGAGTGGAATTACAGCGTCTGAAATAACAACGTGTGAAATTGTAGCGTGGGGAATCGCAACGTGTGGAATTACAACGCGTGGAATTACAACGTGTGGAATTGTAAGGTGTGGAGCTGCAACGTGTAGAATTGCGACGCGTGGAATTATGACTCGTGGTGTTACGGCGCGTGGAGTTATAACACGTGGAGTTATAACGCGTAGAATTACGACTCATGGAGTTACAGTGCGTGGAATTACAACGCGTGGAGTTATAACACGTGGAGCTATAACGCGTGAAATTACGACTCATGGAGTTACAACGCGTGGAATTATGACTCGTGGAGTTACAGCGCGTGGAATTATGACTCATGGAATTACAACGCGTGGAATTATGACCCGTGGAGTTACAGCGCGTGGAATTACAACGCGTGGAGTTATAACATGTGGAATTACAGCGCGTGGAGTTATAACATGTGAAATTATAACGCGTGGAATTACGACTCATGGAATTACAACGCGTGGAATTATAACGTTTGGAATTACAGAGCGTGACAATACCCAGGTGTAGTAATACAACCCTCGAATACCATCACCCTGCAATATAACGTGTGGTAATACAACCCCCCTGAACACATACCATGACTCACTAAAAACTACAATACAAAACCCATCAAATTCAACGTATTACACCGTACGATACACCACGCATCGCAGAAAACCCACGAAAATCGTAAACGATAAACCATGATGTACAAAATGGGTCCCATCGCGGTCTCCAAGGTCCACTTTCGTGTTTTCCCTGCAGAACAACACGCTAGTCTGGGGATTTTTACGTAGCCACCGTTTCGGGCCACGTCATTTTGCCCGGTTACATTGGCACGACCGTGTGCGGCGATCGCGTTCGTGTGTGTTCGGTTTGCGTGCAAACCGAAGGCAGCACGCGCGTGTGTGCGAACACACTCACGCACGAACACACGTCCGCCGGAGCATAGACACGGCAGAGACACGCGCGAGCGACCTTGCATTTGCTTTGCATATATACGACATGGCTTTGGGCATGGTCACACGGAACACAACCTTGGCGGGAGCATAAACGAAGGAACGCACAGTGCACAGCACCGCAACAGGAGGATCGTGTGGGACGCAGGGCAAGGGGAGATCGACACCGGGTCCACGTCACGCCACTTTCGGTTTTATCGTTGTATATCCGGCCACGATGCCATTTCCTCGCGTTTTCGAGTAGCTTTTGACTTGCATTTTGCATGTACTTCTTATATCGCCATTTCTTCGTACGCTCACATAAGGGTATTACTATACAAATATTATTATTTATACGTTATATTTTCATTATCGATACGTGTGTTGTTTACAAGATTTCATGTACTGTCTCTTGTTGTATTGCCGTTTCTGAGACTCGTTACATCAGTGATAAAAATGTTACTATTCAAGTATCCATCTTATTATCTGTACAAAGGCATAGGGTTCTTGCAGATCTTTGAATATTGAGTATAACGATGCAGTACACTATATATGTGCATACTGTCTCTTGTTATATTGCAATTTCTACATGGACCTTCACGTACATCAGCAATAAAAATATTGCTATTTAAGTATCCATTTTATTGTCACATCAAAGATATACGTGTATAGAGTTCATGCAGATCTTTGTTGAATATTGAGCATGACAATGCAAGGTACTATATACGTACATACTGTCTCTTGTTATATTGCAATTTCTACATGGACCTTCACATATATCAGCAATAATAATATTACTATTCAAGTATCTATTTTGTCAAATCAAAGATATACATATGTAGAGTTCATGCAGATCTTTGTTGAATATTGAGCATAACAATGCAAGGCACTATATACATACATACTGTCTCTTGTTATATTGCAATTTCTACATGGACCTTCACGTACATCAGTGATAAAAGTATTACTATTCAAGTATCCATTTTGTTGTCACATCAAAGGCATACCTACATAGAGTTCATGCAGATCTTTGTTGAATATTGAGTATAACAATACAAGGCACTATATACGCACATACTGTCTCGTTATATTGCAATTTCTACATGGACCTTCACATACATCAGCAATAATAATATTACTATTCAGGTATCTATTTTGTTATCAAATCAAAGGCATACCTACATAAAGTTCATGCAGATCTTTGTTGAATATTGAGTATAACAATGCAAGGCACTATATACGCACATACTGTCTCTCGTTATATTGCCATTCCTACATGAACTCTCACGTACATCAGCAATAAAAATGCTACTATTTAAGTATACATCTTATCTATCAGAGGTATAGGGTCCTTGAATATTGAGTAACGAACTATATCGCCACCCGTTATATCAGTACCCATTGTATCGCCACGTATCGTGGCGCGTTAAATGGCTGCACAGTGTACCTCAACGTAATAGTTTGGAGGTAGTTGCACTTTTTGTCGCGTGTTTTAATCTCCAAGGTTGGCGTTGAACTTACCGGAACCGATCGCTGGCTTTTGCGTATTTTCGACTGTCTCTTTGCTCAATGCCTTCTATTTATATCTCTTTCTGATCCTACAGTTTCTGGGGACAACTCTTGGTCCTCCATTATCCTCGTGACCTTCGTTGATAGTAACGTACGAGACTCGATTACGATAGTTGGAAGAGAACAATACGAGTTGCAATGTTCGTCGATAAAAATCATTTTCGTTATTTATGATCTAGGTAAGCGAGTTATTGTGGAACCAAAGATAACGTTAAATCGCTGTAGCGATATTTTCGTTGAAATATTCTCTCGTTATCTATTCTTGATACTCTTGAAGTCTACTTTTGAAACGAATTGTTAGCATGTACCGAAAATATAATTGAAACCAAAATGGATGCTGCTTGTTTATCGGGAACAAAAGATAATGCTCGAGAATTTTAGTTGGAGGAAAATGTACTGTGGCCGGGTTGGAAAAGACGCGACAAACGACCGAGTTGGTCCCGGTAATTGGTAGGAAACTCACCAATAATCGGGCTAAGCGGCTATTGAGGGCGATGAGAGTTTATATAGGGACGGTAATAATTCAGAAGCCGGTCATTGATGATTCTATGCCGGCGTTTCGATCACGTATCTCGAGATGCGATCGTTGCTCGCTTTTCTATTATTTCTCACCACACACTCTCATTTTTATTAACAACGCATCCGATGTTCACGACTCGAATTCGTGTGGAATAATTTATTTATCGCGGTAGAACGTTTTGCCACGTTAGTGCGTTGCTATCTTCGCAACCTTCACATTGAGTTATCTGCTCCTTTTTATTGCCGATAGTCGTATCAGGTGCGTGACTAAATTATATTGTTTAACGGCACGTTCTTTTTATCTGTTTCAAGGAGAAAACATTATTAACGACAGCCTTGTGAAAACTAATAAACACGAGTATTAAAAAATGTAGTTATTTCGATTGTTTTTTATGATTATTCGCTGCGTTATTTAATAATTGCGATTTCACGGCGCCAGCTAATTTTTAAAATACATTGTAATTTTCTTAATTGCTTATGCTTCGTGATACAATGTTATTCGAGATACAACGCCTCAGAATATGAATGCGTAGAACACAATTTGTACAGATATTAGTATTTGGCAATATAACACGAGAGAGTATTAATGCGTCGCTAAACAAAGCATGGCAATAAAACATGTAGTAATACTAATGCACAACGACATAACGCGGGGTGATTTAACACATGACGATATAATGCGTGATAAGACCAATACGTGGCAATATAACGCGTGGCGATATAATGCGTGGAAAGACCAATACGTGGTAATATGATGCGTGGTGATATAATGCGTGGTAAGACCTATACGTGGCAATATAACGCGTGGTGATATAACGCCTGGTGATATAACGCGTGGTAAAATGACGCGTGGTAAAATGACGCGTGGTGATATGACGCGTGGCGATATAACCCGTGGCAATATAACGCGTGGTAAGACCAATGTGTGGCAATCTAACGCGTGGTGATATGACGAATGGCGATACGACGCGTGGCGATATAACGTGTGGTAAGACTAATACGTGGGAATCTAACGCGTGGTCGTATGACGCGTGGTGATATGATGCGTGGTGATATAACGCGTGGTGATATGACGCGTGGTGATATGACGCGTGGTAAGACCAATACGTGGCAATTTAACGCGTGGTGATATGACGCGTGGCGATATAACGCGTGATAAGACCAATACGTGGCAATCTAACGCGTGGTCATATGACGCATGGCGATATAACGCGTGGTAAGACCAATACGTGGCAATCTAACGCGTGGTGATATGACACGTGGCGATATAACGCGTGGCAATATAACGCGTGGCGATATAACGCGTGGTAAGACCAATACGTGGTAATTTAACGCGTGGTAAGACCAATACGTGGCAATATAACATACGGTGATATAACACGTGGCAATATAACATACGGTGATATAACACGTGGCAATATAACATACGGTGATATAACACGTGGCAATATAAGGCGTTGCAATACAAACACGATCCGAAACAACACAAAAATCTTCATTTATTGCAAGAACAGAGCAGCGCCACTAACGCGTAAAAATTCCCATCCAGAGCTCACCGCAGAAGTATAAATAGTGTGAACGTAACGAGCGATTATTGTATCAGTATGTCACAAGTTTTCCCTAGATTTCTCTTCTAATCAGACCGCAGACTATTTCGCGTAGTCCCCGATTCTAGTAGCTCGGTCCAACTTGATTTATCGTCTAATTACTTGGCTAATTTCGTCGCGGAGAGTGGCCAACTAGAATCCGCAGGATTTCTATCGTTTCGACGAGACACCGGAGTCGATGTTGTTCGCGTGGGCCGAGTTCGGCCTCCTCGAGCCGTGACGGGTTTTACGCGGAGACGTCGCGATCGCGACGAGCCGAACCTCCTCGGGTCCCTGAATCGTGAATCGATTTAAAAATAGCGCCGGTTTATTGTTGGATCTTTTGGTGTTGCTCGTCTCGTGTCTCGTCGCGACTCTCGTCGAGGCTCACAGCTCTGACATCCTTAACAGTGAAATTACGCGGTTCCGACATCAACGCTGACACTGTAGAAACAATACGGAGTAAAAAAATAATATAGAACACCGGAGAAATAACAAAATGCAGACGACGCGAAAGGATGACTCGACGCGAGAGAAACGCGCCCGAAAAGGGTAAAAAATACGACAGGACGAATACCACCTGTCTGAGAAGCAGCGATTCGCTCCGAACTCTTTCATGCTTTGAAAGCAAAAAAATAACAGTGAACCATGTATAGGCGAGGGCCGGGGGAGGAATTGCAAGTTACGAATTCGCTGAAGTATCAGTGACGCATAGATAAATTTACACCGACCGAGTAATAGGATGTAAAACGCGAGGCAACATCTCGGGGCTTTGCCGTTGCGACGCGTTAAGTGCCATCAATAACAGTTCATTCGTCTTTGTCCTGATATTAAAGTTGACCGCTCCTTTGACACGTTTGTTAAAGTGGTTACCGGCGACTTGCTAATTATCCGTGCTCGTCCAATTGCAACCGCGGCACTTCGACACAGAAAGCCGCTCGCATCGGCGTGATTTGCAAACGAGCTACACAACTATTACGAAATACTCCGCATTTTCTTGTATGGTTCGGTCGCGAGATCTTTTATCGGGTTTGACCTTGGTCGGAGGTCCTTGAAGATGGTCGAGTGGGTGCGTTCGGTGCATGGAACACGGGTGGATGATTAGACAAATTTCGAGGAGCGAGCTTAAGATATCTGGAAGTTTAGGTATTAGTTTAGGTATTCGGGAATTTAGATATTGAATAGCTCGCATAGTTAGCTTGAATAGATATTTGGAGGCTCAGGCATTCGGTAGCCTTTATCTTGCAGCTTGAATGTTAACAACTGAAATACGCGAAAATGACCGCGGACCTTGAAGATAGTTTAAAAAACTCGAATTTAGAATTTGCAAGTTAGCTCTCTAACAATAGAAACAGAGTCCACATGGCCCACAGGAACCGTAGCCCGGGCAGCCAGGCTTCAAAGGCGCATCTTTCGCACGGAATATATCCTGGCGAACCGTGCAAATATTAGACGGGCTGTCGGAATTTCGGGTATATTTTAAGAGGTTCATCTGGCCAGTCGGAACGTTCCGAGAAGTAATTTCGATCTTTACGATGCTTATTCCCGAACGTTGCGCAGTGACTCGTCCGAAAAAAACTCGCTCACTCTCTTTCTTATCCGATGATATACGTATCGCGAGAAAAAATCGCGAGTAATCTTTCCGTGGAAGTTTTCTGCGGCCGAAGAAGAAGATGCAGATTCGCGGCGTTCGAATGTCAATGACGAAGCCGGTGGCTATCCGTGTGTTTATCCGAGAGCACCGGCAACCTTGGTAGGCGCTAAAATTCTCACTTTCGATCTCGTTGAGGTCGGACCGTCTGCTCGCCGAAATTCCGGCCACTGATTCACCAAATTGGGATCCGAGTTCGCTCTGACACGGATCACAGAAACTGTGTGAACCGAGGTCGCGATCGTGAAAGATGACTTTGTTTGTTCGACGCATTTACATTTTTTATTAATTAATTTAATGCACTTTAGTTTCATTTTGTTGGAATATATGTGGAATATAGGGTAAGGTTGCTTAAGTCGTACCTGTTCTATATTTGAAGTGTTATGGCTACTACAGCTACATTAGGATTAATTTATATGACAACACAAAGATTGTTCAGAGTTGTTCTAATAAATAAAAACAATATTTACACTAGAATCGAATAGCAAATATAGTTTTTACATATTTGCTAAATACTCATTGTTTTTTCTTATGGGGTATGAGCAACCTTACTCTATGTGGAGTGTTATATGGACATCGCTTTAGATGCGTTTGCGATTTTTATGGTAGTGAGGTATTGGAGCGGTGTGTTGCACATGTTGGTATTGCTGTGAACTATATTGCTACGCGTTGGTACTGTGCGTTGTCTTGCTACGTTGGCATTGCTGCACGTTGTGTTACTATGCGTTGGTATCACTGCAGGTTATATTACTACGCGTTGGTATCACTGCGCGTTGATATTGCTGCGCGCTGTACTGCTGCATGTATTATTACGAGCTGGTATCGCTATGCGTTGACATCACTACGCGTTGTAGTACTATGCGTTGGTATTATTACGCGTTGGTATTGTTGCGCGTTGTACTGCTACACGTTGTATTATTACGAGCTGGTATCGCTATGCGTTGGTATCACCAAGCGTTGTATTACTATGCGTTGGTATTACTACGCGTTGATATTGTTGCGCGTTGTACTGCTACACGTTGTATTATTACGAGCTGGTATTGCTATGCGTTGACATCACTACGCGTTGGTATTACTACGCGTTGATATTGTTGCGCGTTATACTGCTGCACGTTGTATTATTACGAGCTAGTATCGCTATGCGTTGGTATCACCAAGCGTTGTATTACTATGCGTTGGTATTACTACGCGTTGATATTGTTGCGCGTTGTATTGCTACACGTTGTATTATTACGAGCTAGTATCGCTATGCGTTGGTATCGCCAAGCGTTGTATTACTACTCGTTATTGTCACACGTATCGTATTATGGCCTTGAAAGGTCATAGTCATCCACGTGAATGAAGTCATCTTGACTCACACTTCCATATAACACTAAAAAATGCTTCAAGAATTTAGAGGCTTGGAATTCAAGAAATAAAACTGGAGATTTCAAAATTAGAGAAATTACAAGCTTGCAAATGCTTGCTCTCGAAATTTATATTTTTCTTCAAAATTAATATTATACCAAACTTCGTCTCCACTTGTCTCTGCAATTAACCTAAAGAAATTCTGCACTGACCCCGAATGCAAAAACCGCTGAAACTTGCCATTTTATCAAATTTGCGATAAATTCGCGACCGAAGCGAAAAGAAACGTCCTCCATTCGCGACAATTTTCCTCCGCGATCGTCCACATTCCACACCCTATCAAACTCCCTAGATCTCGAACGCCAAACATTTCGAGTCGCCTAGAACGTTAACGAGCTTCCAGATTAAGGGCAGCGAAACTGATTAACGCGAAACAACGTCGACAATTCAGCCCGAGTCTTGCAGAAACAATTCGCGGAAACGATTTCACGCGTGCAAAAAGAAACCTTCGTTAACTGTTTCGTGGATAAGGTAGATTTCGTGCTAGTTTCCAAATTCTCAAGTCCTCGAATATTCAGATATTTGTAATTCATCAAATCTTTCAAGGCACGTGATTCTTAAATTTTTGGGTTTCTAAATTTTTTTGTCTGACAAAGTTTTGCATTTTCAAATTATTGAATTATTCAATTTCTTGAATTCTCAAGTCACTAAGACGACATTCTTGTATTTTTGGGTGTCTGGATTCACAAATTTGGATATATTAAAATTTTTAAATGCTCTTTTGGTTCTCAGGTATTTAACCAACACCCCAAATTTTTACGTCCTCCTAAATCTTTACGAATTCCTAGATCTTTCAATTCTGGTGTCTCCAAATTTCTAGATCTTCCTTTCATTCTTAGGTGGTTACTCAACAACCCAAACTCTCACATCTTCCAACTCCCAGATCCACAAATTCTTGCATCTCCAAATTTTTACAGCTTCCTTTCATTTTTAGGTGGTTACTCAACACCCCAAACTCTCACATCTTCGAACTCCCAAATCCACAAATTCCTGCATGTCCAAATTTCTATATCTTCCTTTCATTCTTAGGTGGTTACTCAACACCCCAAACTCTCACATCTTCCAACTCCCAAATCCACAAATTCCTGCATCTCTAAATTTCTATATCTTCCTTTCATTCTTAGGTGGTTATTAACACCCCAAACTCTCACATCTTCGAACTCCCAAATCCCCAAATTCTTGCATCTCCAAATTTCTACACCTTCCTTTCATTCTTAGGTGGTTACTCAACACCCCAAACTCTCACATCTTCCAACTCCCAAATCCACAAATTCCTGCATCTCCAAATTTCTATATCTTCCTTTCATTCTTAGGTGGTTACTCGACACCCCAAACTCTCACATCTTCGAATTCCAAAATCCACAAATTCTTGCATCTCCAAATTTCTACACCTTCCTTTCATTCTTAGATGTTTACTAAACACTCCAAACTCTCGCATCTTCGAACTCCCAAATCCCCAAATTCTTGCATCTCCAAATTTCTACACCTTCCTTTCATTCTTATTTCCCTTTCCCCAACACCCCTCTTACATCATCGAATTCCAGCATCCACACATTCTCCATCCCCCAATACTCCAAATTCCATCCCACCTAAAAACGTCCAAACTACAAAATCAGAAGCAAGTTTCTCCCCTATTTACCATATTTTCCCTAGGAATCCAGATTCGTAGATTGCACATAATTGGTCCTTTCGTCGAGCACGTACGTTTCGTGTTTCGAACACGACGTGTTCTTAAGTATCTTTGTCGTGTCGTACGATTAGAATTCCTTGGCCGGAAGTAGGTCACCGAGGACGAAGAAACATTGTCTCGGTGCCAAGTAATTCCGCTGACGGTTCTTCCATTATTTCGTCGGCCTCCACCGGCATCACGACGCGCATCTTTACATCCGCCCAGTGTGGCAAACGTTCCTTCCGGTTCATTCAAGACCCGCATCCGTGAACGACCGCGACACACTTGGCCAACGCGAACACGCCTCTCGTCTGCACGACCTCTTGCCAACGACTACCATCTTTTTTCACCGTTCGTTCAACCGATCGGTTATTTGCTCGACGTTCTGTTAGCTGTCTCCAATTTATCTTTTTCTTCGCAGTTTTCCTCTTCTTTCGTTTACCAGGAGTTTCAGATATTTTTGGGACTCGGTGAACGCTCGCGGTATATTGCCGCTGGTGGACAGTTTTAAAATTGCTGGAGAAGCAAGGTTACTTCTGTGTTCTTGTTAGATGCAATATGATATCTGTAATATTTTTAGTGGTGGACAACGATATTTTTTAGCAACATTTGTGATATGTAATTTGCACTCATTTGTTCTCGTTTATGTTGTAATTTTTTTAATGTTATTTAAATATTCTTACGAGTTTCTTTATGATCCTTTCTTCAAATCTTAGTCATCGTAGGTTTTGTCAGGTAGTATTCTTCGGTTAGGTACAACTCTTTCGGTCAGCACTAAAGAGGATGATACACAAGTTGTTCGACGTAGAATATACAGTAAGAACGTTTCAAAGAACTTGAAGAGAAAAATGCTACTACAGTTGTACCCTATGTTGTACAGTAAGGGTTTCAATGAACTTGAAGTTCTCCAGAAGTCCCAAATTTTCAAGTCTTCATAACAAAAATGTCTAACAAGTCTCCACGTTCTCCAAACGTCCAAATTCACCGTAGAACAAGTGAACTATCCTCGGAAACAAGTTAGCCCGGGTGTTTCGCCAGTGAACACTCGACGAAGCGCGATTCCGTCCGACGTCACGCGTCGGTTCCGAAATAGACCGACAGCAGGACGAGGCGCGGTCGTCCTTGCGATCGTCGACATCGTCGTAGACGACGCTCTCCAGGAGGGCGATATTAACCGCATGCGAGTGTTCTAAACGAGCTATTACCATTGGCCGGGCGTTTACGCGAGAGGTGGCAATTACACGGTCCAGTCAGCGACGCGGTAGAATCTTGTTCGAGTCCGCTTGTTCCGCGTACACGCATCGAGCGACCGGTCAATTATGCCCGTTTAGTCGTAGGACGTTGTGCATACGCGTTTTATCCGTGTCCAAGGGTCCGGATGTTCCTCTCCTTCTGCTGCTTCTTCTTCTTCTGTCGCTGCTCCTCGTTGCTCATTCACCAGCTTCCCCGGGAGAGCCAGTGACGAAGAATTAATTGCGGCCGAGTCCTTGGCGCTCCTCACGAACGCAAGCAACGTGGGGCGCGATCCTCTTTGTTCGCCTGGACTCGCTTCCCGTATCAGCATGCGTGCTGCGTCCTCTCTGCGTGTGGGTTCACCCGGGTGCTGGTATGCACGCACGCTGCCTCCGCGAGCGGACGAGCTCGTTCGGTGGCCCTCGAGCGACCAGTTCGCGGAATATCGATGGACCTCGCTCGGATACATTGTCGGGAGAAAGCTGATTGTCCTTCCACACAGGGAACCGCACTGTACACGCAGGATCGAGTTCGAGGACTTGGAAACTCTTCGGTTAATTGACAAGATTGAAGCTTCCCAACTTGCCCTCCAACCACCCGAATTTTCCTTCGAGATGCTGGAAGGAAATTTCGTCCTAGGAGAACCTTCGAGGAATCTTCGACATCAGTTTATTCAGAAATGTCTTCCATGAAAGTGTTACTTGTGTGGATTCAGCTTGCTTTGAACTACCAAGTTGGAAGTACCGTGTACGTTATTTGATAGGTTATAATTAGCCCTGGGTGTTCCTCAAGATATTCTGAGGTTAATTAGTTGGATATTGTGCACCGAGGTTAGCGCAGGATTCGTTCGGATGAGGACACTTTTAAGTCTCTTAAATTCTCCAGATCTCTCTGTTCTTCTAGATCCTCCAAATTCTGTATGCCTGTATAAATTGTCAAATGTTCACAAATGCGTAAAAGTCTGTTCCTCTTGGATTCCACATTTTCCTCGTAGTGGATCGTATCAGGGTCATGAATCCTGAAATTGAAATCAGATTCTGAGAACATTAGATTGCCTGTTATCATCAAGTAATGCTAACTGGCTAGCTTATACTAGTAATGCTAACTGGCTACCTTGTACTAGTAATGCTATATGGCTACCTTGTACTAGTAATGCTAACTGGCTACCTTGTACTAGTCATGCTAACTGGCTAGCTTATACTAGTAATGCTAACTAGCTACCTTATACTAGTAATGCTATCTGGCTACCTTATACTAGTAATGCTAACTGGTTACCTTATACTAGTAATGCTAACTGCCTACCTTATACTAGTAATGCTATCTGGCTACCTTATACTAGTAATGCTAACTGGCTACCTTATACTAGTAATGCTAACTGGCTACCTTATACTAGTAATGCTATCTGGCTACCTTATACTAGTAATGCTATCTGGCTACCTTGTACTAGTAATGCTAACTGGCTACCTTGTACTAGTAATGCTATCTGGCTACCTTATACTAGTAATGCTATCTGGCTACCTTGTACTAGTAATGCTAACTGGCTACCTTGTACTAGTAATGCTATCTGGCTACCTTATACTAGTAATGCTATCTGGCTACCTTGTACTAGTAATGCTAACTGGCTACCTTGTACTAGTAATGCTATCTGGCTACCTTATACTAGTAATGCTAACTGGCTACCTTGTACTAGTAATGCTAACTGGCTACCTTGTACTAGTAATGCTAACTGGCTACCTCATACTAGTAATGCATACTACCTTATACTAGAGTATAATACCAGCTTATACCCTTAAAATATCGGTAATTAACTCGGTTAACGACGAGTACCCGTTGAAATATTTCTCACCCTCGAAGGAGCGGCTGAAGCTTGTACCCTCGAGGAGGGTCCTCGGGCTAGTCGGTCCGAAACTTCCCCCGGGACGATTTATATCCCGAAGTGAAGCAGATTTGCTTCGGTTACTCCGTTACGAGGCCGGTGAGCTCGCTGCGTGCCAAAAATCTGCCCGACGACCCTGACGCGAGAGCAGGCCAGGCATCATCAAAGCTCGGGCCCGCGTTCGAGCGAGCGTCGTCTCCTCGGGATCCTTGGAGCAACAGAAAGGGGGATCAGGGCGATCCATTGCAAGGCCCTCTCCATTATATCCGAACAATGTAACAAATAACCTCATCAGACTATCTCAGACGCCATTGTGAGGCGTCGTTCAACGTTCGTCGGAGAATGCACCTTTGCCGGCTGTTTCTCCTGTTTTCATTCCTCTTTTTTTCTTGCGGCTCTTTTTATTTTCCTCGAAGACGGCGAGTTAGAGCCGAGACTCGGCTAAAGGTTGCATCAGGACCCGGCCAGACCGCGTATAGTTTCATAATTCCCTGCGCAGGCAGATTTGTCAAGTGTCCTTGCCTCGAGCCGAAAGAAAGGGATGAAAGAAAGAGGAGGTCCGTTTTTTTCGTGGCCAGACTGGATTTTCCTTCCTCTAAGATTAATCCAAAGGACGGCCATTAGTAGACGACGCAGCGGCGGCCAGGAAAGCCTGGAAATTGGCCGAGCAGTTTAGCTCTGGCTACCTTTCACGAGCCACGAGGGCTGTTTAAATTTAACCCGGGCTCGACTCGCCTTTCTTTTCCGCCGAACAATGCGACCCACGCCACCGCTACGCGGACCACCTCTACCTTGAAATACCCTTGTCTCGCGAATCTCCTGAATTTTCCCGGCCCTTTCGAGGAAACTCTTTGCTTCGCGCTTCGTCGACCGTGTTTGCGAACTTACCGCTGCTGAAACTTTCTTTCGAGACTCGCCACCGGAATACTGCCCCGAGACTCCGCCAATTTTATCGTTAAACGCTTTCGACTAAAAGGTTTGTACTTATAGGGAATTTCCTCGCATTCGGAGTTAGCTTTACTTTTCTTGGATGAAGCTTCTTGTACGATATTGGGATTTTCTTTGTCGAACAAGTTTTTCGTGATTAGATTCAGTGGTAAATTCGATAGAGGAGGTTAAGTTAGATATGTCCACATTCATTGTGAGAGGTTTGGATAATATTAGCCATGACCATTTGGAGGTCCCTACATTTGATACACTTCAGTGATAAAATTTATTATACTCATTTAGAGATCTTTTGACTTGGTGGAGAAGACCTAGGACTAGGTTTAGTATACCCAAATAGTGATCTCTAGATCCACTGAAGGTTTAACATAACATTCGCTAGGGATCCCCAGATTCGCTGAAGTAATTCTGACTTTAAGTTCATCGAAATATTGAGTCTAAGGAATTCTAAATTTCTTGACATCTTTCTTTACGGTGTTTCTAGATTCGTCGAAGTCCCAAGTCCCTAGATATTCCTATATACCCCCAGAAGTTTAACTTCATGAACCTATCCTTGTTTAAGCTACCTTTGAATTTGAACAAGTCCACCAGAAAATGTGAAAAAGTGGTTAGGTTAGGTTAGGTCTCTAGATATTCCTATATACCCCCAGAAGTTTAACTTCATGAACCTATCCTTGTTTAAGCTGCCTCTGAATTTGAAGTCCGGCAGAAAATGTGAAAAAGGGGTTAGGTTAGGTTAGGTCCCTATATATATACCCCCAGTAGTTTAACTTCATGAACCTATCCTTGTTCAAGCTATCTGTAAATTTGAAGTCCGCCAGAAAATGTGAAAAAGAGGTTAGGTTATATTAGGTTAGGTTCCCAGATATTCCTACATACCCCTAGAAGTTTAACTTCATGAACCTATCCTTGTTCGAGCTACCTTTGAATTTGAAGTCCGGCAGAAAATGTGAAAAAGGGGTTAGGTTAGATAAGGTCCCTAGATATTCCTATATACCCCCAGAAGTTTAACTTCATGAACCTATCCTTGTTCAAGCTATCTGTAAATTTGAAGTCCGCCAGAAAATGTGAAAAAGAGGTTAGGTTATATTAGGTTAGGTTCCCAGATATTCCTACATACCCCTAGAAGTTTAACTTCATGAACCTATCCTTGTTTAAGCTGCCTCTGAATTTGAAGTCCGGCAGAAAATGTGAAAAAGGGGTTAGGTTAGATAAGGTCCCTAGATATTCCTATATACCCCCAGAAGTTTAACTTCATGAACCTATCCTTGTTCAAGCTATCTTTGAATTTGAAGTCCACCAGAAAATGTGAAAAAGGGGTTGAAAAGATATAATGAAGAAAAAGTCCGAGGTTCCGAATTGACCGAGTTGTATAAAAATGTGGAAAACAAAGCGTTGAATGGCGATCGTTAACAGCCGGTTACACGAAAGGAGGCGATGTTTGGCCAGGAAGAAGTCGAGGCTTTTTGGCTCGGTTCCATAAGATCGTGGCCAGACTAGCCAAGCGGACTAGTCCGCTCGATTCCACGCCCACGCGTCGCGATTCCCGCTCGTAGTCGCGCGAGCGCGTTATCTCGGTAACAGTTTTTATTTCGAGGCTCTGTGGTCTAGGTCCACTCAGGGTGGCTTTCCTGTGTCCCGGAATTTCGGATAAATCCTTTCTTTCGTTTACTTTTTTTACGACGGCTCATTATGCGTTTCGCGTCGCTATCCGATCGACTAACAGCGTTTTATAACCGTGTCCTCTTTTCTTTTTCGCTCCGTGTTGGTCGATCTTTGATTTTAAGACTGGTCGAGTATCGCTGGCCATCGGGGAATAAAAAACGCGGGACATCGAATAATAGGTGTCTCCTTTTTTCTTCTTTTATAGTCTTTTGTTATTTATTTTTCGTCGTTTCCCCGTGACAAGTATCAGATTACGCGAGAATTAATTCGTCGAGGGAAACTTTTATGCGGGAGACGCATTTATGGAGGAGCGTGTGGGTTTTGGGGATATTCGGTGATTTGTTCTCGCGAAACAAAGTACGGATACGGTTGTTTCAAGCTGGAAGTCGAATTCTTCGTTTCGTAAGAAATGGCAGATTTCTTTTTCCGTAAGAGAATGAAAGTTCCAAGAGTATGTCCGTTTTTAGTACCAGTTCAAATAACTGAGAACAAGGAATATTTGTCGAGCAATTATTTATTCGAAGTGAAAAGAACGTACCTCGGAGAGAATTTTCTGAAAGTTTCTTCAAGGAGAGTCTTTATTACCGTTTCGATTTGATTAATTACACATTACTTCTATGCTTCTACTCTGTAATAACAGAGTAAAAATACCGACATTATTCCTTGTAATAATTATAGCATTTGATGCTGTACGTTTCTATTCTGTGGTGCTAAACACTGACATTAGTTTCTACACCCTTATTGGAATATTCTATGTTGTGTGGCTGTAAATCTGATAATTCAAAGAAATATTTAAATGTTCAAAGTCTAAATATTCTAGAATTTTTTGAAGTATAAAAACTCCATAATTTTTCAGAGTCTAAAAATGACTATATTTTTCAAAGTTTAAAAATGACAAAAATTATCAAAGTCTAAAAATGATTATATTTTTCAAAGTCTGAAAATGACTATATTTTTCAAAGTCTAAAAATGATTACATTTTTCAAAGTCTGAAAATGACTATATTTTTCAAAGACTAAAAATGACAAAATTTTACAAAGTCTAAAAATGACTATATTTTTCAAAGATCAAAAATGACAAAAATTTACAAAGTTTAAAAATGACAAAATTTGACAAAGTCTAAAAAAATGACAAAATTTTACAAAGTCTAAAAATGACAAAATTTCTCAAAGTCTAAAAAAATGATAACATTTTTCAAAGTTTAAAAAAATAACGAAATATCTCAAAATCTAAAGATGACAAAATTCCTCAGAGTTTAAAAATGACGGAATTTCTCGAAGCCTAAAAATTGCAAAATATCTCAGTCTAAAAATGACAGAATTTCTCAAAGCCTAAAAATTACAAAATGTCTCAAAGTCTAAAAATGACAGAATTTCTCAAAGCCTAAAAATTACAAAATGTCTCAAACTCTAAAAACGACAGAATTTCTCAAAGCCTTAAAATTTCCAAATTTCTCAAACTCTAAAAATTGGTAAATTTGTCAATCTCTAAAAATTGTTAAATTTCTTAAAGCCTAAAAATTTCCAAATTTCTCAAAGCCTAAAAATTGCCAAATTTCTCAAACCCTAAAAATTGCCAAAATTCCCAAACTCTAAAAATGAATAAATTTCTCAAATTCCAAAAATTGCAAAATTTAATAATCCCAAATTCTCAAACCCCTGAAACTGCAGCCCTAAAAAAAATTCCACACCGCAGCACCACCATAAAATAAAAAAGTATAAAATATAGAATGACGCCAGTTCGTAATTTACGAGCACGCTATATCGTTCGACCGGACTATAAAGCAAAGTCAACAGAAGACCAGAACAATGTTCACCGACGAGCACATCAATGAAGATGGATTCTGCACGGAAGTGTATCTCTCTCCCTCTCGTTTCGGGCACAATCGACTCGATGCAGTCATCGATAGAAATACATCTCGTAGCATAGCTGAATGATGGTTGATTTTCCGTTTCGCCATTGTTTCATGTCGACTCGATGAGATAAGTGTTAATGGCGACACTGGGATTGGTTTTAATATCGCGTTGCGAAATCTCTCGATGACTTCGAGACACGCGTAAACACGCGTCGTTATTTTCTAATTAAATCTCCGTCCATAATTACCTGCGTCGCATTCGTTCGACATAGTTGACTTTCAATCTCTTATCTCGCTATCTTTGTAATTTCAATCAACTTTGTTATAAAACGAATGAATCTTAATTCCACGCTTTTCTATTTCTTTATCCGCGATTCGTACGCGCGTTCATTATGCACACGGCTTTTCAACGATCGTCGCGACCAGACATTACGAGGACACAATGAGTTTATTGCATCAATCGTACATTGTCCTGACCGTTCTATCGCAACTGTTAGATAACACGGTCTGAGACGCTAAGATAGGTCAACGCTGGAAAAACGATACCAAAGACTTTAGAAATTTCGGATTCGAACTCAGGGTTTTGCTGTTTGGAGTGTTTAGAAATCACACATCCTATCGTATTTTTTTTCATTCATATTTTAACCCTTTGCACTCGAAGATAATTTTACCGTTTGCAAACAGCAACTTTAAAATATTAATTAAAATGTTAAATGACTTCTTTTGAAGTTACTATTTCTCTACTAATAATTTCCACTGTTGTCTATTTCACTATGTTTATATATCACATAAGCACTGTTATAGAATTTATTAAATAATGCTTCTTTTAAATTATTGTATTAAATCGAATGGCGCCTAAGAGGCGCCTCTCGAGCGCAAAGGGTTAATAGCTTCAACTTAAATTTCATATAAGAAACTTAATTTACGTTTTGCTAAAATACCACGTTTGTTTGTCTCATCTTTTGTCTGTCCATTTAAATAAATTGTACTATAAATTGTTACACATCAACCTACGTTACTAAGCGTCAAATTAAGTTGCTATAAAAATTGTTATATTATAAAAATTAATACGAAGATTGTTAATTTGTCGGGCAGTTATGTTTCTCTTTGGAGTATTTCTAGTATGAATATTTTTATGTAGATTTATTTTTCAGTTAATATTATTAAGTTACTTATTAAGTTATTAAGTTACAAATGAAGTTGCTATAAAAATTGTTATATTATAAAAATTAATACGAAGATTGTTAATTTGTCGAGCAGTTATGTTTCTCTTTGGAGTATTTCTAGTATGAATATTTTTATGTAGATTTATTTTTCAGTTAATATTATTAAGTTACTTATTAAGTTATTAAGTTACAAATGAAGTTGCTATAAAAATTGTTATATTATAAAAATTACTGTGAAGATTGTTAATTTGTCGGGCAGTTATGTTTCTCTTTGGAGTATTTGTAGTATGAATATTTTTATGTACATTTATTTTTCAGTTAATATTATTAAGTTTGAAGTATTGTGCAATTAAAGCGTAATGAATGTTTAAGCGAGTTTGATCCGTTTCTTTACTAATTCCATCCGGCTTGATTTTGAAGCGTGCATACGGCTACGCTATCACGAAATGTGGGACACAGCCGGGTCTAGGCTGAGTTATTCAGATTAATTGTCTTTTAACGTCGTCCAGGCAGAAACGGCCGGTAGCAATGGGACAATGCCAGTCACGGTGTCAGTCTGTTCTTCCCTGTTGCACCACTCGTTTATTTTCATTCGAATCTGTCGCAGCTATCGAGGAAGCATCGACAGCGATGACAATTCTAAATACTTTCGTGTAGCTTTCCATTCTTGTTCTTTTTATCCGTTCATTCTTTCAAAATTTTGTCAATATTTTTAAAACTAGTTTTCATGTTGCTTTAAAAATTTCTAAATTCAGTGTCTCAAGTATCAAACGAAAATTTCTGAACTTGCTGTTCAGAATCCACGCCCCCAAATCTCCACATATCCAAATCTCCACATATGCAAATCTCCACACATCCAAATTTCCACCTCCCCAAATTTCCACATATGCAAATTTCCACACATCCAAATCTCCACATATGCAGAGTCTCCACGTCCCCAAATCTCCACATATGCAAATCTCCACACATCCAAATCTCCACATATCCAAATCTCCACATCCCCAAATTTCCACATATCCAAAGCTCCACATCCCCAAATCACCACATATGCAAATCTCCACATTTCTCTAAAAAATTGACAAACTAAAAAATGTCTAAATTCAGTCTTCCTCAAGGGTTAAAGATCTCCAAACTTGTAAACTGCTCTAAAAAATTGACAAATTAAAAAATTTCCTCTAAAGTCCCCATATCCAAAATAATACAGTAATGGATGGTTATTTACGAGTCAGTTCGAGACAACAAAATGTTAGTAAAAAAAAACTTGTTTAGTTATGACAGTAAATGTCTCGAGACAGTTCGAATGCCATCGCTATCAAGGATAACCACGATCAGAGCGATTAGACCGAGGCTTAATATTTATTTATCGTCTTCGGGTCAGGCTTTTGACCCGTGGTGTTGCGTGACTTCTTTTCCTCTTGTCGTTCGAGAACAATTGAAAAGGCGAATAAAACGTAGCTCGAACATTGATAATCGATTTGGATCCATTCGACGGAGAACTTTCGAAGGGTGAAAGTGGTTTCAGGTCGGACGTATCAGGTTGGAACGATGTTAAACACTATGTTGAAGTTTATCGAAGCCGGTTGTTGTCCGTCGTGCAAAAATCTAGAAAAAAAAATATCCTTATCTCGAATGTAATTTATCAAGTAATAACAATTTTACACTCGATTGAGTTCCACCGTGTGGGTTTCGTCATATCGCCGATTGAAAATACGTTTATTAATTGTTTGAGGGTAGGAATTAAGGAGTAATTAGAGACAATTGTTTTAATGGAAGGTTTGCATTTTTTGCTATTTTAGTATTTTTTAGTTCAATGTGTCATTATTCTATTATTTCGCTATTTTATAATTCTACTGTTCCAGTTTGGGTAATTATACCATTACTGTAATATTCTATTAGGATTCGTAGCTGGGTGTTTAAAATAATCTGCTGATCTAAATTCAATTTCTAAATGCTGTATTGTAATGTGTGTATGTGATGTATGTGATGTATGTGTGTAATGTATGTTCGTAATGTATGTATGTTGTGTATGTATGTTATGCATGTATGTAATGCATGTATGTAATGCATGTGTGTAATGTATGTTTGTAATGTATGTATGTAATGTATGTGTGTAATGCATGTATGTTATGCATGTATGTAATGCATGTATGTAATGGAGGTATGTAATGCATGTGTGTAATATATATATGTAATGTATGTGTGTAATGTATGTGTGTAATGTATGTGTGTAATGTATGTATGTTATGTATGTGTGTAATGCATGTATGTTATGCATGTATGTAATGCATGTATGTAATGGAGGTATGTAATGCATGTATGTAATGCATGTATGTAATGCATGTGTGTAATGTATGTGTGTAATGTATGTATATAGAATTTTATGTATGTTATGTATGTGTGTAATGCATGTATGTTATGTATGTATGTAATGTGTGTATGTAATGTACGTATGTAATGTTTGTGTGTAATGTACGTATGTTATGTATGTGTGTAATGTATGTATGTTATGTATGCATGTAATGTGTGTATGTGATGTGTGTACGTAATGCATGTATGTAATGTATCATATACATATGAATTTCAATTGCCTTTAATTTCTACAAAACCCCATCTGTTTCCTCAACATTCAAAATGCACCATCAACAAAAAATTCAAACATACCCTTAACATACAAAATCAACTCTGAAATTACTCCACATTATTCCATATAATAATCCATCCTATGTTGCTATTATTTAAGTGAATCGCTATTTGTAAAGACGGTAATAAATAATGGTACGCGGTGATAAATATCTCGTTTCTTCGAAGAGGAGGCAAGAAACTCGGATATATCGACGGCATAGCGGGTCAAAAAGTAGGTCATACGTGTCCAGCGCACAGGAATGTCAAAAATCAGCATTTGCAATTCGAGCGCAACCGTTACTCCTCTCTCTGTCTCTTTGATTCGTTAAATTACGCGCGAATGGTGTCGGATATTCGGGGATAATTGCGCAATCGTCGCGATACTTCCGCGTTTCGAAGCGGATTCGAGCTCTCGAGCCCGTTGCCTCGGCGAATATTTGCTCTGCTTTCCTAATTTCATAATCTGGATCGAATTAAGTGTCATCGAGAAATTCTTGTATCGTTGAATCTTCAAATTAAATTCTATATAAACAATTCTATAGAAGCATTTGTTAAACCCACTAGTTCTTCATATTTCAAATAGGTCAGAATTCGGAAGATCAGAATTATCAATTTCTATAATTGATAGCTTGTTTAGACAGTTTTGTATTTGATAGTTTAAAGCTCGATTGAGGGTTTGTATATTTGGGAGTTTGCCAATCAAAACCACTCTTGTATATCGCCACTTTCTTAGGTAAATCTATGGACTTGCTGAGCAAAATTATTAGTGGGTTTGGCGCCATTTTCCCTAGATAAACCTAATGCTTTAGGAGTTAGCAAAATAGAAATCATAAGCATGGACCACTAACTGTTATAGAGTTAAATGTCTACTTTAGGTAATCTGGGAGTAGACTCTGCTTAAAAGAGTCTCTTCAGAAATAACATCTTCTGTACCCACATTATGATTCTAATTTCATCAGAACTCAACTCATGAGGTCCTAAGACATAGCTAACTATCCTCCATCATCCATCAGAGTGAATTGTCATTATTCATAAATAAATTGTTATAAGTCGTACATAAAACGTCATCCACATAACTATTCCAGAGTTAAAAATCTACTTTGGGTATCTAGTCAGAGTCTACCTAACAAGAATCTCTTCTGTACCCACATTATGATTCTAATTTCATCAGAGCCCAACTTATGAGGTCCTAAGACATAGCTAACTATCCTCCATCATCCATCAGATTGAATTTTCATTATTCATAAATGAATCGTCATAAGTCGTACATAAAACGTCATCCACATAACTATTTCAGAATTGAAAATCTACTTTGGGTATCTAGTCAGAGTCTACCTAACAAGAATCTCTTCTGTACCCACATTATGATTCTAATTTCATCAGGACCCAACTTATGAGGTCCTAAGACATTGTCAACGTCATCCATGACTCACCAACATGAATTATCATCCGCAGTCATAAATCTTGAATAAAATCTTCAGGGTTGAATCTCGATCTACCTCTGGTCACCCAAGACCTCCACAAGAATCAATTCCTAAAATATTTCCTAAAAGTCCCCAATATATATCTCCTTCGAAAAACTATCTTCTTCATAAATATCGAGCTGTTGACGAAACCGAGTCGATCCGTGGGTGCAGATTTTCGTAGCCGTTCGTGCAACGACACGGGACGACACGAAAGGACCGTGCATAGGAGCGGACTGATGTACCGTTACGAGGCAGAATGGCGGTTGTTAGTGTGGCAGTGTGTTAGCCGGGCAGGATCACGTAGGTAGGTTGGTGGGTAGCGAAGGCAGTCGCAGCGTTGTAGGTGTAGGTATACCGGTGAACAAGCGACGAGGAGGAGCCATCGGACGAACAGAGGCGACCACGAGGAAGAGGACGCGACTCTCGGAAGATCTACTGCGATCTCCTCCTAGCTAGGATGCAACAGCTGCTCGTAGGTAGTCGGGAACCTGTCCCTACAAATCTTTATAACTGCTACCGCCGTCATCCGCCTTCCTCCTCTATGGCCTCCGCGAACCGGGTGGAGGTGTCTGCAATATATCAGGGCGGTTCTTCCTAGTCCTTATGATATTACGGCCAAATGCTTGGAAGGACAACGATCTGAGTCGTCACCCGTTCGTGACATCCATATCACAAATTATGCAGTGCAGTTCGACTAACTTTATAGGGTTGCATGGTCAGCGGAAGGGTTCTAGGTTTTAGGGACGGGGTAGACAGATATGCAAACTGCATACTTTGCCACTTTTGTGGATACTTTACTTGGACATTATCTTGGGCATTTGACATATTGTCTGACTAACTCTTTACACTCCTAACTATTTGGGAGGTTGCTTGTTTACTTCACTATCGTGGATGTTTGACCACTTGTTTGACTACTTGTTCACTGTTTTGGTTATGTGAGTGATTACTTGTCTGATTACTTTACTATCTTGAGTATTTGATCACTTGTCTGACTACGTGCTTTACTGTCTTGGCTGTGTGGCTGATCACTTGCTTAATTATTTTACTATCTTGGATATTTGACGAATTGTCTGACTACTTGTTTACTGTCTTGGCTACTTGGCTGGTCACTTGTCTGATTACTTTACTATCTTAGATATTTGACGAATTGTCCGTCTACTTGTTTACGGTTTTGGCTACGTGGCTGATTACTTGTCTGATTACTTTACTATCTTGAGTATTTGATCACTCGTGTGACTATGTGTTTTACTGTCTTGGCTACGTGGCTGATCATTTGACTGACTTCCTTACTATTTTAGGTATTTGACGAATTGTCTGACTACTTGTCTACTGTCTTGGTTACATGGCTGATCACTTGCCTAATTATTTACTACCATGGATATTTGACCACTTGTCTGACTACGTGTTTACTGTCTTGGCTACGTGACTGATCACTTGTCTGATTACTTTTCTATCTTGGATATTCGACCACTTGTCTGATTACTTGTTTACTGTCTTCACTATTTGTTTGACACTTGTCTAACTACTTGTTTACTGTCTGTACTATGTGGCTGATCACTTGGCTGATTACTTTACTATCTTATGTATTTGACCACTTGTCTGATTACTTGTTTACTGCCTCTACTATGTGTTTGACACTTGTCAGATTACGTGGTTGCTGCCTTGGCTACTTGTCTGACTGCAAGGCTACTGTATTGGTTACTTGTCTGTCAGTTATAGCTACTGGTATAAATACTTGGTTACTACCTATCATCCTTGTTACATATTTGACTGCTAGTCTGATTAATTGCTTAGTTGCTTGTACATTGTCCAAGCTATCACTTTAGTCACTTGTCTACTTACTGTCCTATTGTCTTACTTATTATCCTGGCTAAAGTCCTAGCTTTTTATTTAATCATTAATCTGACTCACTATTTGTCTGATGATTTTTTAGGTTCATTGTCCAAGCTATCACCTTGGTTACTTGTCTAGTTACTGTCCTATTGTCTTACTTATTATCCTGGCTGAAGTCCTAGCTTCTTATCTAACCATTTATCTGGCTCACTTGATGTTATCAATTTTAATAATCAACTAAGGCTTAGATAGCAAGGGTAATGAACTCAGAATATAAAACCTTTTAAACTTGATAATAATTAGACGATAGTATTGTATCATCTCATGACACAATTGTTATCCAGGTCGTTGAACCTTGCCATATAACTCCGCATCTCATTTTGCATCTCCTATCGCGAACCCGAAGACGATACCGTATTAAAGAACGAGGCGTAGAGTTAAGCGGAGAACAGAGTCGAGCGAAAGAACGAAAGCGCATAGAAAGGAGAGCAGAATAGAACAAGGTAGAGAAAAGTTATAGAGGGGGAAGCAGAAAGAAAGTACACGAAGAAAGAGAGAGTACACAGAGGATAAGAAACAAAAGTGGAATAAGTGAAATAGTAGAACGGAGCAGGAAAGTAAAACGGGTAGACTGTAGAAGAACAGTGAAAGCATGGATAGAAAGAAAAAGTGACTTCCAGGTAAAAGAAAATAAGAGAAAACACAAACACCTATGCGTCAATCATTCAGTTGCAGTCCTAAGTGATCTCTATTCTTTAGTTACTTGTTCTTTCCTTTTGGCAATTTGGGTGAACTTTTATTTACTTTGGTAGTTTTTAATTAGTTGGTGTGTGGAATTCTTGAATTTTTATATTTTATTATTTTGGAATTATCAAGTTGATTTTGTTGGGGAGCAGGTGCTTAAATTTATGAATTTTCAAGTTTTTTTATTGTCAAGTACCAAATTCTTAAATCTCCACATATGAGAATTTCCACACATGAGAATTTCCACATATGCAAATCTTCACATATCCAAATTTCCACCTGCCCAAATCTCCACATATGCAAATTTCCACACATCCAAATCTCCACATATGCAGAATCTCCACGTCCCCAAATCTCCACATATGCAAATCTCCACACATCCAAATTTCCACGTCCCCAAATCTCCACATATCCAAATCTCCACATATGCAAATCTCCACATATGCAAATCTCCACATATGCAAATTTCCACACATCCAAATTTCCACGTCCCCAAATCTCCACATATCCAAATCTCCACATATGCAAATTTCCACACATCCAAATCTCCACATATGCAGAGTCTCCACGTTCCCAAATCTCCACATATGCAAATCTCTACACATTCAAATTTCCACGTTCCCAAATTTCCACATATGAGAATCTCCACATATGCAAATCTCCACGTATCCAAATTTCCACTTCCCCAAATCTCTACATATGCAAATTTCTACACGTCCAAATTTCCACATATGCAGAGTCTCCACGTCCCCAAATTTCCACATATGCAAATTTCCACACATCCAAATTTCCACGTCCCCAAATCTCCACATATCCAAATCTCCACATTTCCAAATCTCCACACTTCCAAATCTCCCACATCCCAAAATCTCCACACCTCAAATCCCAACCTCCTCTCACTCCCAGCATCCCAAATCCCAAAACTTCCACCAACCTTTCAAAAGTCACGCTTTCGCGTCACCCTGTACATAACGCACGCACACGCTCTCTCCTCATGCGTGTAGGAAGAGGAGGGTAGAGGGCGTAGGGGAAACAGACAAAAAGAGCAGAAACAAGAAGAGCCAGGAGGAAAGGTTTGATCGCTCGCAGAAGGATGAAGAGAGAAAGATGAACCCACCCGTTGGATAGAAGCTGTACGCGCGAGCGAATCGATGCACTTCGCTCGTGCGTGTTCTCGCGTGTGCGTGCCGCGAGTACTTTCACACGGAGGTGAACAACACGCGGCGGTATCCAGGCCAGGGGTGGCCAACCACTCCTGTTTCAACCGAACACATACATCGACACTGTCTCACGTGCCTGCTCCTCCATTTTCTCCTCCTGTCTCTTTTTCTCCTTGCGATGCGCCTACCTTCGAAACGTTCGCTTGCTGTGTTCTTCAAAATTGACAACTTTTATGTGATATTTCTTATAATTAACTCTTTCATGTACTACAGGTAGATGATGCAAAGTTTGAATGCAATTTTGCTTTTGTGACTTTGCTTTTGGGTTCTTTGATCTGGAGTTCAGGTATAATTATGGTAGTCAAGGTTGAATATAAAAATATAGCTTTTCAAATGTTTTTGTTTTAGGAACTCTGTAATAATTTGTTCTGATGCAGATTGTGGAACAGTGTTTAATTAATTCTTTGCGTATTGTGACTCGTGAGGTGAATGTTTGAATGCAACAAATTTTGCTTTTGTAAGAGTCTTCCGTTTGATGTGGAGTTTAGATACAATCATAGTTTGTGTAGCAAGAATATAAGTATGTAGCTGAATATGAAATGCAGCCACAATGTCAGCTTTATTTATTCAGCTTAATATTGCAGTAATTAACTCTGACGCAACTAGTAAAGGTATACGTGAAGAGGCTCATGACGTACTCAAAGTTCAAATGCAACAAATCTTGCTTTCATATTTTTTGATCCAGAGTTTAGGTACATTTATGCATTGTCAAGGATCATTCAATACAAACTACATCAAAAATTTCAGCATTCTTTACTTGGTTTAATATTGCAATTAACTCTGACTCTTTGATCAACCATTTGATGTGAAGAGACTCATGACGCACTCAAAATTCAAACACAACAAATCTTCCTTCTATACTATCATCTTTTTTGATCCAGAATTTAGGTACAATCATACTTCGCGTTGTCAATCATACTCTCGAATTTTCGAGTTTACGGTAATTATCTCGAGCAACGTCGTTCCATGAAAATAGAACGCGGCGTACGCGACACACGGTGCAATTCCCGCGTTGAAAACGCGTTCAGGGTTCCTGGGGATCCACATCGCGGTAACCTTCCTTCCTTGGTAACCGGTGTAGACGGTGCCTATTGGACGATCCTCCTATGGAACGTCGAATCGAGACACTCGACTGCCGCTGTGATCGAGACTTTGGAGCGCGACTCGAAATGTAGAGATTGTTGCGATCTTCAACAGGGGCTGGAAATGGTTGCTACGTTTCTTGATGCAAAGCGAAATCCATGAATTTTTGAGAGTATTTTCAGTTCGAGACGAATTTGTAGGAGGATAGCATCGTAGGATGCTGTTCGGATCGGTGGAATTCGACCCAGTTGGAAGTTGGGGCGATTAAATTTGATGGGAGAGAATTTGGAGCGGTGGAATTCGGGATGATGGAAGTCGGGACGGTAGAATTTGGGACGGTAGAATTCAAGCCGGTGGAATTCGGGACGATAGAATTTGGGATGATGGAAGTCGCGAAGGTAGAATTTGGAATGGTGGAATTCGGAACGATTGAATTTTCGGGACGGTGGAATTCGGGACGGTGGAATTCGGGATGATGGAATTCGGGACGGTGGAATTCGGGACGGTGAAATTCGGGACGGTGGAATTCGAGACGATAGAATTCGGGTTGATTGAATTTCCGTGCGTCGAAACTCGGGTCAATTGAATTTTTACGCGTTGGAATTCGGGTCGATTGAATTTCTACGCGTTGGAATTCGGGTCGATTGAATTTCTACGCGTTGGAATTCGGGTAGATTGAATTTCCACGCATTGGAATTCGGGTCGGTTGAACTTCCACGCGTTGGAGCTTGGGTCGATTGAATTTCTACGCGTTGGAATTCGAGTCGATTGAATTTCTACGCGTTGGAATTCTGGAAGATTGAATTCCCATGCGTTGGAATTCGGGTCGATTGAATTTCCACGAGTTGGAATTCGGATCGGTTGAATTTCCACGCGTTGGAATTCGGGTTGATTGAATTTCCACGCGTTGGAATTCGGGTCGATTGAATTTCTACGCGTTGGAATTCGGGTCGATTGAATTTCTACGCGTTGGAATTCGGGTCGATTGAATTTCCACGCGTCGGAACTCGGGTCGATTGAATTTCTACGCGTTGGAATTCGGATTGATTGAATTTCCACGCGTTGGAATTCGGGTCGCTTGAATTCCCATGCATTGGAATTCGGGTTAATTGATTTTCCACGCTCTGGAATTCGGGTCGCTTGAATTCGATGCGTTAAAAGTCTAAGTGGCTTGAATTCAATGTACTAAAATTGAAAAGTATCAACTAGCTACTCCTCCACAGATCTGCGCGACCGAATTCGGTATCCTATTGATTGAACACCGCGATACAAATACCCTCTACCCTATTCAACTCAAAACGATACAGTCCTACTCAATTCAATGCAACGAAATTCGATCAAACTCTCACAAACCTCATTCAAACGTACCTCGTTCAAATCTGTATTCAAATACTATTCAGTTCGATACCTCTGAACTCTACCCAAACTTCCCCATAAAATAACATAAAACTGACGTTCGATGGATCATCGAGGCAGAACTTTGAAATTCATTGAATAACCCAGTGAAAAGAAACTTCCTCTTCTAACACAATTTATCAACGTACTCCACGTAACAGAATTTATCGATTCATCATCGTCATAGAGAATACACAGACGAAGGATACATAAGATACCATTCTTGACTTTGCAGATATTCACCGTTACACTTTCAATCGATATCAATTTTTGCATAGTTTCCTTCGGAACCATGCACACAATTACTCTTAGCATGCACGAGGAGTATAATCTCTTAGAGAATTCTCGGAGACGATTTTTTTCGCGATGATGGCAGAATACGCGAACCGTGACGTATTTTTATCGGGAACACAATGAACGGTTTATTCGCTGGCTCGACTTTCCTTCGTGGCAAATATTGAAGCTATTCGCGAGATAAGACTTTTGCAGACTGAGTATGCTGGCATACAAATGTTCATCTTTTTCTATCTTGATACCAAGTTATGTCCGTTGAAGCTATTTGCTATGAAAAATTGCCCAGAGCTAAATTATTAAAGGGACAATTATTAACATTATTATGTATGTTAATAATACTGTAACATTTAGTCAAATATACTCCATCAAATATAACATACAAATAATATATCCACATATCCCATATGAATGATCCCATGTTATATATGAAATTTCACAAAAATTTAAATAATTATATACATCAGATTTACTCTTTGTACTTGAAGGTATTTTTGCTGTCAACTGACCAAAATTCTTTTGAAATGATTGCTTCTTTAATTGTCATTATATATGTAGCTTCATGTATGTAGCTTTATGTATGAAGCTTGATATATGAAGCTTCATGTATGTAGATTCATATATGTAGCTTCATGTATGAAGTTTCATATGTGTAGCTTCATGTATGTAGCTTCATGCGTGTAGCTTCATGTATGTAGCTTCATATGTGTAGCTTCATGTATGTAGCTTCATGTGTGTAGCTTCATGTATGTAGCTTTATGCATGTAGGTTCATGTATGTAGATTCATATATGTAGCTACATGTATGGAGCTTCATATGTGTAGCTTCATATGTGTAGCTTCATGTATGTAGCTTCATGTATGTAGCTTCATGTATGTAGCTTTATGTATGTAGCTTCATATGTGTACCTTCATGTATGTAGCTTCATGTATGTAGCTTCATATGTGTACCTTCATGTATGTATTTTCATGTATGTAGCTTCATGTATCTAGCTTCATATGTGTACCTTCATGTATGTAGCTTCATATGTGTACCTTCATGTATGTAGTTTCATGTATGTAGCTTCATGTATGTAGCTTCATGTATGTAGCTTCATATATGTAGCTTCATGTATGTAGTTTCATGTAGTTTAAGTGGTTGATATAAAGTGATCAGGCAAGTCTGAAGCGGGCAGAAGTTTCATCCCCATAAAAGTTGGCGTGTGCTAAAAGTTGAATAACTTGGACACATAAACCATGTCTGGCTAACGCGGAAGTCGCTCCCAATTACGTTGATCTCGCGAGGATTCGAGGCAGAATTACACGAAACAGCTGTCGAGGTCGTGGATGACTGATGCGCTCTGTTCCGTGTAACGTAGCCGTTGACGAATGCAGCCAATAAGTGAAACAGGGTGCATCCGGGATAATTAGGATCGACGAAATTAATATCGATGGAAAATCTACGCTACCCCCGAATCACCAGTGAAATACAAGTTCTTGCAATTTTTTGATCACTTATTATCTTCTTACTATCTATATATTCGAGTCGATTAAATTTGACGTATGTGAATTTGGGGCGATAGAATTTCTGCGCGTAAGAATTCGGGTAGGTGGAATTCTATGCGTTGGAATTCGGGTCGGTTGAATTTCTACGCGTTGGAATTCGGGTTGATGGAATTCCTATGTGTTGGAATTCGAGTCGATTGAATTTCCACGCGTTGGAATTCGGGTTGATGGAATTCCTATGCGTTGGAATTCGGGTCGGTTGAATTTCTACGCGTTGGAATTCGGGGTGATGGAATTCTTGTGCGTTGGAATTCGGGTCGGTTGAATTTTTACGCGTTGGAATTCGGGTTGATGGAATTCCTATGCGTTGGAATTCGGGTTGATTGAATTTCCACGCGTTGGAATTCGGGTCCGTTGAATTCCCCATTTTAGAATTCGGGTCGGTTGAATTTCTACGCGTTGGAATTCGGGGTGATGGAATTCTTGTGCGTTGGAATTCGGGTCGGTTGAATTTTTACGCGTTGGAATTCGGGTTGATGGAATTCCTATGTGTTGGAATTCGAGTCGATTGAATTTCCACGCGTTGGAATACGGGTTGATGGAATTCTATGCGTTGGAATTCGGGTGGATTGAATTTCCATGTGTTGAAACTCGAGTCGATTGAATTTCTACGCGTTGGAATTCGAGTCGATTGAATTTCCGCGCGTTGGAATTCGGGTTGATGGAATTCCTATGCGTTGGAATTCGGGTCGGTTGAATTTCTACGCGTTGGAATTCGGGTTGATGGAATTCCTATGCGTTGGAATTCGGGTCGGTTGAATTTCTACGCGTTGGAATTCGGGTCGATTGAATTCCTATGCGTTGGAATTCGGGTCGGTTGAATTTCTACGCGTTGGAATTCGGGTTGATGGAATTCCTATGCGTTGGAATTCGGGTTGATTGGATTTCCACGCGTTGGAATTCGGGTCCGTTGAATTTCCACGCGTTGGAATTCGGGTCCGTTGAATTCCCCATTTTAGAATTCGGGTCGGTTGAATTTCTACGCGTTGGAATTCGGGTTGATTGAATATCTATGCCCTGGAATTCGGGTGGCTCACGTCAAAGTTCATGTTGCAAATTTTCTAAGTCCAGACCTTCGTAGAATTCGTACTGTTTGAGGAAAAATTAATTCCTACAAGGAAATTGCGAACAAAAGTCAATTTATATGCGTGGCCACCGCAAGAGGGTTAAGAGACAGTTGTCTTAATTGAACCATGTGACTTTTATGAAACACGAGATACGCTACAAGCAATTTATGATAAATACGTTACAAAAAGTTCTTGGTTTAGAATCTATATTAAGATCCAACTGAAGGACCCATCGTATCATCAATGATAATGTATTTGAACTTTTCAGAGATGCTCTAAATATTTCCCTCAGAGTACTCGATAGTGTTCCAAAAGGTAAACGGCACGCTGTTTGTCCGCGATAAGCCCATTATTTTCTAATCTCTGTGCGAAGTCACTGTACAGACATATCAATAGATGAATTTACAAGAAAATTCTCTCTACGAACAACAATTTACATCCACCCGAAGAATTTCAGTTATAAATCAGTTATTTCTCACAACCGTTAGAATTTGAAGAAAAATCTCGCTGGTTACTCGAACTGTTGTGCAATGTTGCTAATTCAGTCGACACTGTAGCACAGTTAGGTTGTCGTGAGTACACTATCTACGCCATAAATTAACACGACAGAGCCATGTTGTAACGTTGAGTTACGTAGGCGTGAAGATGCACTCCTTGGATGTGCAGTTTCTCGGAAGACAGCCTCTTTCACGGTTGATGATCATTTGAGAGAACAATGACGAACTCCATTCCGTATAATGTATTTTCTTGTGTGAATGAAGCATCCACCCAACTACTACCATTTTCGAGAGACATTGCGTCTCTGTGTTTCTTAACTGGGAACCTGAAAATTTTGGAACATAGTGACTTTTCGGTTTGCAATTTTGGAATATAGGGATTTTTGAATATTCGGGATTTTGGGATATAGATATTTGGGATTAAAGGGATTGGAAAACATGGCGACCTCGAAATATAGGGATTTTCGGAATTTAGGAGATTTCGGAATCTACGGATATTCAGATTTGGGGATTTTCAAATTTAGGGATTTCGGATTCTAGGGGATTTCGGAATCTATGGATTTTCAGATTTGGGGATTTCGGAATTTACGGATTTTCGGATTTTAGGGGATTTCGGAATCTATGGATTTTCGGATCTAGGGGATTTCGGAATCTACGGATTTTCGGATTTTAGGGGATTTCAGAATCTACGGATTTTCGGATTTTAGGGGATTTCGGAATCTATGGATTTTCGGATCTAGGGGATTTTGGAATTTACGGATTTTCGGATCTAGGGATCTACAAATGTAGGGATTTCGGAATCTAGGGGATTTTTGGCTCCGGGAATTTCTACAATCTCGGGGATTTTCGCACCTAGGGATTTCTAAAATTTAGGGGATTCTAGGATCTAGAGATGTCTAAAATCTAGAGAATTTTCGGCTCTTGGGGATTTTCCGCTCTAGAGATTTCTAGAATTGAGGAGGTTCCAGGATGTAAGGAATTCCAGGATCTAGAGATTATTATAACCTAGAGAATTTTCGACTCTAGGGGATTTTAGGATCTAGGGAATTTTCGGATATAAGGGTTTCTAGAATCTAGGGAATTCTAGGATCTAAAAATTTCTATAATCCAGGGAATTTTTGGATCTAGGGAATTTTAGAGTCTCAGGATTTGCCTCGTGTATTAATTTCTCGAATGTGAAGACTTTTTGGTTCTAGGGATTTCTGCAATCTATGGTTTGAAGATACAAAGATTTGAGTATATAGGGATTTGTCCATATAGGGTTTTCTGGCAGTTAGAATCTATTGATATAAAGATCTGGGGATACAGTGGTTTATATGAATTTATAGTTTGACAATTCAAGAATGTGAAAAATTAAGAATGTAAGAGTTTGACATTTTAAAAATTGAAAAATCTGAACTTTCGAAAATGACATTTAAAATTTGAAACTTGTGAATTTGGTGTTTCTGAAACGTTCTAAACTGTAGAATCGCGGTATATGCGCGTTCAAGAAACGTCCTATTTCTGAGATCCAAATATATCACCGTTTCAGGCGTAAAAACAGCGTCGGCGTACGAGAAAAGTTGAATCGATTTACCGTATCAAGGGGACGCGACATACCGTCTCTCGCAGCCGTAGCCTACGGCGCTCGAAAGGCCGCGAATAAAATTCCGACCGCGAAGAAAAGTGGGACGCACTCGCGCTCGAGTGCGTGCGTGCGTGCGTTCGTGCGCGTATCTGTTAACCAGCAAACAGCCGGCCGCAGAAATTGCACATTTGCATCTTTGAATAACCATACGTCACCGCGAACCATCTCGTAATTGCTTGCTTATCAAAATTTCACCGACGGATCGACGTTGTCTACGGTCAATTGCAACATTCGACGATTAGATACGAGCGTTGTTTGTGCAGGTGTGAAATACGAGACGTTTACTCGATGCAAATCGCGCGATTCTAAATCGATGAACTTTATCAATGAACTGCTCTTTCGAAGAAGGGCGGACTGAATGGTTGCATTCGAATTGCGTTTCTAATTATTCTTATGCAACCTTCTTTGTTCCTCTAAGATACGTTTTATTTACAACTTTAATCTCTACTCCAATTTCGGGAATTTTATACAAAATATATTGAATTGCATAGAACGGAATGACCAGCTAGATATATGTTTGTTTCGAGAGGTATATTTACTGGGAATGTTGGTATATCACGTTTCGAGAAAGTTGGAAACGAGTGAGATCACCTTCTGCCTTTGGATCATCGCGAACCATATCCAAGGTGAAGTTTCTAAGCGTCTCCGTGTAGGTATTACTCCTCGAGTGTGCAATTAAAAGAAGAAAAAAGCACGCCAACGCCCCGACAAATCAATAATCCAACATTTCCATAACGGAATGGCTTGTCTCATTAAACAGTCAGATTCAAGGTGCAAACACGCGTCACGATTACTATGTCGACTGATATGTCGCGCTGAAACTTAAATCGATGCTAAATCGATTATCCTAATTAGACAGATAGGAAATATTACTCTCATTCCTCACATTTTCTATTTTCATATTTAGTGATTTGAAAATTTTTAGTTTTCATCATTGAAAATTTATCAATGTATCAATCTATCAATGCATCAATCTATCAATGTATGAATCCATCAATGTATCAATGTATCAAGGTATCAAGGTATTAATGTATGAATGTATCAATGTATCAGTGTATCAATGTATCAGTGTATCAATGTATCAGTGTATCAATGTATCAAGGTATCAATGTATCAAGGTATCAATGTATCAAGGTATCAATGTATCAATGTATCAAGGTATCAATGTATCAAGGTATCAATGTATCAATGTATCAATTCATCAATGTATCAATGTATCAGTGTATCAATGTATCAATGTATCAATCCATCAATCCATCAATTCATCAATTCATCAATCCACCGATCTATCAATCCACCGATCTATCAATCCACCGATCTGTCAATCCACCGATCTGTCAATCCACCGATCTATCAATCCACCGATCTATCAATCCACCGATCTATCAACTCACCGATCTATCAACTCACCGATCTATCAATCTACCGATCTACCAATCCACCAATCCACCAGTCCACCAATCCACCAATCCACCAATCCACCATTTCAACAATCCACCAATCCACCAATCCACCAATCCACCAATCCACCAATCCACCAATCCACCAATCCACCAATCCACCAATCCACCAATCCACCAATCCACCAATCCACCAATCCACCAATCCACCAATCCATCAATCCACCAATCACCCAATTCACCAATCCACCAATTCACCAATCCACCAATTCACCAATCCACCAATTCACCAATCCACCAATTCACCAATCCACCAATCCACCAATCTAAAAATTTTCAAAATAAAAAATTGAGCCACGAGCGCCCCTCGTGTACGCAACTTGTCCGTCACTGTTGTATAACACCGAAAATGGTTCGTTTCTGAAGCCGGCGTTCGAGATCGAAACGAGCAGAGTAGGAGAAAAATAGTCAGGAAGAAAAACGAAAAAAAAAAAGGATCAGTCGGGTGGCATTCCATTTCGATTACCTTGGCACAGATCCTTTCTTCGGAATCGCTGGCCACACTGTCGTATCGCATTAAAATTTACCTCGTGCGCGAACTCGGTTATGCATAAATAAAAGCCACGATGCATTCTTTAAGGTCAGTAACTCGCCGATCCCGTCTAATGCACCCGATGCCCTGTTTAGCCTTGTAAATACAACAAAATCGTTTCTTCTTTTTATAAATCTAAAAATATTCGTGTCGATAATATAGAAGCCTTTTACGAAAACGATACTTTGCATAAGTCAGCTCCTCGACTTTTATCTACGCTCGTTCTTTTGCGAATTCATTCCATTTCTATAGTTACAAAAAATAAATTCCACAGGGGACAAAAAATAAATTCCGTATGATACAAAAAATAAATTCATATAATGCAGAAAATATATTAGTAGCTATTAAGAGTGAATATTATGACGAGTTCGTACGTAGGGAATTGGTCGAAGAAGGCTAAGGGGTTAAAACTACCCATTCGTTAGGGATAATTAGATTCGCAGGTTCGGCAAACAGCGTGGAACGTGTGAACGGATTAACTGGCAAGCATTACAGCACCCACCCTCGCGGCAAACAGTGGATCAAGATCTTGTAGGAATCCAAGGAAACATAACTCGAGCCTGTCGCCGGTAATTAGCTAAACGCGAAGGCACACGAGAGCCGGGATCCAAATTTCTCCGTCGGCTACGGGGTCGTTGCACCCGGCGAATTCGAGAGATTCAAGGGGAGTTCTCCCGGCGAGGTCGCCGGAGAAGGGTGATGGGTGGTAGGCAGAGGTTGATGGCCGGGTTTACTTCCTAGTCTGGTTGCTTGTATCGACCGGATAGCGTCCCGACGTTCTATAGTCGTGTTGTCCGACTATGGCCCTCGGACGTGATTCACCTCTAGTCTCGTTCTCCTATGATCCCACAGGAAACACGTAGGTCAGTGTTTGGGAACTGTGCTTGGAGATACTGGGTGCATCTGCTGCGGGTGCCCACGTTTGCCCGAATATTCTAATCTAATGTAATCAATGCAAGGATGTATTAGATCTACAGAGGTCTGATAATGTCACTTTTCGCCTCCATTCTGTGGAAATTGAATTCGTATATTACCATCGTGGGTGGTAATGTTACCATCGTAGGGATTTAAGAGAGTAGGTGTAATTTGAAAGCTAGGGATGTAGGGATTTAGCGGCGTAGTAATTGGGGGATATATGAGTCTGGCGATGGTGAAATCTCGGGACGTAAAGATCTTGGTTGAGATTTAGGATGTAGAAATCTCGGCACGTAGGGATCTTGGGATATGAGGATTTGGGGATGTAGGAACCGTGTAATGATACAAGATTTAAAGGACTAGAGGCATAGGGATCTGGTGGTGTGGTCTAGGTATGAAGGTACCTGGAAATGTAAAAATCTGAAGGCATAGGGATGTAGAGTATAGGTATCTACATATGTAGAGACAACTATCTACATATGTAGAGACAAGTATCTACATATGTAGCGACATATGGACCTAGCAATGTGTATGTCTGGTGACAATAGGGATTTAGGAGTATAAATATGTACAAATATAGATATGTGGAGGCATAGGGACCTAGAAATGTTGGTATCTGGAAGCATAGGAATCTGAGAGTATAAGTATCTACATATGTAGACATGTGGAGGCATATGGACCTAGCAATGTACATGTCTGGTGGCAATAAGGATCTAGGAGTATAAGTATGTACAAATGTAGACATGTGGAGGCATAGGGATCTAGAAATGTAGGTACGTGGAAGCACAGGGATCTGGGAGTATAAGTATCTACATATGTAGACATGTGGAGACATATGGATCTAGCAATGTACATGTCTGGTGGCAATAGGGATCTAGGAGTATAAGTATGTACAAATGTAGACATGTGGAAGCATAGGGATCTAGAAATGTTGGTATTTGGAAGCATAGGGATCTGGGGGTATAAGTGTGTAGTTATATGTGGACATATGTAGACATAGGGACCTAGCAATGTATAGATCTGAAGCTAACAGGGATCTGAGAGTATCGGTATGTACAAATATAGACATGTGGAGGCATAGTGATCTAGGAACACAAAAATTTAGCTCTGCAGACATCTACAAATATAGAAATCTAAGAGTGTGACAATTCTAGGAGTGATTCACCTAGATTCAGGTATCGAAACATAGAAATCCAGACCTACAAATGTCGACTTACGAACCCCATGTACCGTCATCCTTCATCAGCGTACCATCAATATACCAACATACCGTGCACGCAACACCAACCTCATTTCTCCCTTCATTCACGTCGGATCACAGACCATATCCTGCCGTGAATTTATTATTCATCTTTTTTTGGAAAAAACGTCCAGGAACAGAGTAACGTTACGTTAACCGTACAGCGGAGTATAAATAGCTCTTTAAACGCCACGGTGTCTTATCCAAGAACACTTTCACGCACCAACAACGGTTTCGACGATCGACGAAACGGTTTAAATAATAATAATAATAATGGAAAGGAGTGGTGGCGTGGCCGAAGAATGAGTGCTGTCGAAGGGAGACGGACGTTCCGCTGAAAGAAGAATGAGGCAGCAGGACGATTGACGGTGCAGCCGTTCGAAGACGGTTTCGGCAAGCTTTTTGCCCGGTAACCAAATTGTTGCGGTCATCCGGTAAGGCTGCTTTCGGTAAATTACCGTGTTTGCCGGTAATGTTACACGGTGTGCTGGCATATTATTAGAGGAGGGCCGTGGGTCGTTTTTGGACCCGGGTTCTCACGCGAGCCGGTAGACACACTTGTCGGCAGCCGACCAAGTTTGTTGCTCGACGTGCACGAGATCGTGTTTCCGCTTGATATATCCCGCAAATTGAAATCCTCTCACTCGTGTCAAGGTACTGTTTTATTCCTTGGGTCCATATTCGAAACACAGAATTTCGTGGTACTCTTACGAGCCTGATGCGTTTCTCTATGACCACTTATTTATTCCTGTAAATTTCACATTTCACGTAGATTAATTGTTATTCGATTTATACTGTGTATCATAAAAATAGCCTTATGTTTTTAGTCGACTACGAATGAATCACGTAGTAGTACGTTCTTCCCAAGTTAACGTGTCAATCATACGCGATAATCCGTAAAGCAATTCATTTTCCAGCAATTAAACGGTTGAATACGAAATCACGCGTTGCACGAATCGACTTCGCCGCTCGATATCAGCTAACAGCATAATCGCCTTGAGTTTTCCCGATCTCGCAAGTCGTTCACGATCGATTAAAATATCTCGCAACGGTGCACGAGATAGTCTCGTGCCGTGGAAAGGGGACGGCGATTTCGCAGTCGGGTGTCGCGCGAAATTCGCGGCTTATTAGAGGTTAAACTCGTTACGAAACGCCACTCAATGTTTCTCACGTTTACCTCGGTGCAACGAACAATTACGTAACCTGCCAAGCGAACCAGCAAAACCTACGAAACCTTGTATCTTTTATATCCAATCACGATATTTTCCTTTTGAACCGCGGTATTTGCATGAAAGATCGCTCTATAAATTAGTACCCATTTCGCGTTTGTAGATTAGCTAATGATTTAAACGTTTGTCAATTGTTGTAATGAGACATTGGGTGTGGATAGTTTTATTGGATTCGAAAGGAGAGAAAGGTAATCATTGTCTGTAATCATGTGTTTATTTATATTTATGGAAGATTACAAAAATATGAAAACTTGCTAAGTGTAAGACATAAAATATAAAACACGTAATCTTAGAAGAACGTAGTATTACGTGACATACTAATACTTGATGAAAGACTCTGTAAATATGAAAACATGCTGTGTGATACAAAATACAGCGAAATAAAGTATAAAACACGTGATCTGAGAAGAACGTAGTACTACGTGACATACTAATACTTGATGAAACACTTCAAAAATATGAAAACATGCTGTGTGTTACAAAATACAGTGAAATAAAGTATAAAACACGTGATCTGAGAAGAACGTAGTACTACGTGACATACTAATACTTGATGAAACACTTCAAAAATATGAAAACCTACAAACTTATACCAAATACAGTGAAACAAAGTATAAAATACGTAGTCTTAGAAGAACGTAGTACTACGTGACATACTAATTCTTGATGAAACTCTCTAAAAATATGAAAACCTACAAACTGATACCAAATACATTGACCTAAAGTATAAAATACGTGATCTAAGAAGAACGTAGTACTACGTGACATACTAATACTTGATGAAACACTTCAAAAATATGAAAACCTACAAACTGATACCAAATACATTGACCTAAAGTATAAAATACGTAATCTAAGAAGAACGTAGTACTACGTGACATACTAATACTTGATGAAACACTCCAAAAATATGAAAACCTACAAACTGATATCAAATACATTGACCTAAAGTATAAAATACGTAATCTTAGAAGAACTACGTGATTTACTAACCAACACAGAACGATATCTAACAATAATTTTTGCGTCAGAAATAATTATTGGAAAGGTATACATTCACCTGCCAAAACGTATCAATACTTGACGTATCGAAACGAATCGAACGGGTTGCAGAAGTACTCGGTTCGCTGTTATGCAAATCTCGGGTGATTCACGGTCTTTAGCACGGAATCATTACGTCTTTGATTTTCGTGCGTTGATTTGTTACGCAATCGGTGTATCGTATAATTGAATCAAGCTTAATGTAGCCGTAATGAGAATTGCATATGCATTGCAGTCATATCGTTAACTGATATCGTGTTTCGATTTACATGCGCCTCGATAATATTACTCGCCACGATATCGATGCTACCACTACATAAATTTAATTACCTGTCGATATTTGTCCAATGCACTCGCTCATTTTTCTCGCACTAATTAAACGAAATTATTTGTTCGTTCTATGTTAAAAAATTTAATTGAAGGCGCAACTTCACAGTCGCAAGCACAAATGAGGTGCAAACAAATGTAGATTGATAAACGATCACGTTTGGGGCTCTTTCGATGTGTCAGGTTGTTGAAGATTGCCTGAATTGTTTGATAACTATGATAAATAATATATGAAATCATTTATTGTAACCTGTTTGTTCGACATTAAACAAAAATTAATTAAAAGTGCAACTTCACAGTCGAAAGCACAAATGAAGTGCAAACAAATGTAGATTGATAAATGATCACGTTTGGGACTCTTTCGATGTGTCAGATTGTTGAAGATTGCCCAAATTGTTCAATAACTATGATAAATAATATATGAAATCATTTATTATAATAAATTGAAAAATTCATTTAAAGCAATGCACTTTAGCAATGATACGTAGACGAGTTAGATGTTAATTATAAAAGGACATTACAACTTTGAGACCAGTTTATAGAATGCAAACACACACTGTTTTCTAGGAAGAATTTTTTGAACAAAATTTTTTAAAAATTTTATAAAAATGATTTAAAAACGAGGTACAATAAAACAACTGTTACAGCAGTAATGTTCAAAAATTTGCTCCCACTGCACAGCAACGTCTGCATAAAAATTACGATTGACAAAAATTGTTTGAAAAAATTAAAATTCATTTGGAAATACTTTTCAGAAAACCCGAAAAATTTATAAAAAATGTAGCAAGAGAAAAGAGTCAGGAATTTAACTATTTAGCATTGTTCTCCTTTTTCGGAGGGAAACGGCGCAGAAACTTTAGAAGCCGCGGTCTCGCTGCAGAATTTTCGCGGATTACGTCGTTTGGAAGGAAAATTTCCGGTTGGAAAACGCGGCAAGGACAATAACGGTCCCAACCTGTGTCCCGCGTTTGGCAAGTGGACGGATGCTCGTAAACTTTGATTGCACGAGCTAACTTAAAAGACGAGAGCACCGTGAACGAAAAGAGCCCGCCTATCTGCCCCCTAACAATTTCACTTTTATGCGTTTTACAAGCACTCGCTCTGCAGCTGGCTATTAGCGTTTAAACGCGAACCGTAAGCCGCGAGCGCTCGCGAATTGCCTTCTAACGAGACGGCGAAACAATCCGAGCCAAAAATCACCGTAAACTGACCCGGTTAAACTGTATTCCACCTTCCATGATAATTAATCTTGAAACGTTAGACAATAATTATAGAAGTCTTTAAGGTTTCGTCGAGTAAACATCTGGTAAACATTAAGATATTTTGTGCTTTAACTCTTTGCACTCTGATGTCGAATGCAGCTCGACATCACATTTCTCTTGGGTGTTATGAATAATTCAGATAAATAGATTAGTTGAATTGTATATTTTTATTTATTTACTATTTATAGTAAATGAATACATTTTACTGAGAATGTGTTTTTTATGTATTTTGTGAATGAAGAAGTTGGTAAGAGTCTTATTATAAAATACACAATTTATTGAAGTGATATTTGATCTTCAAGATAAAGAATTAATGTGTGTGTAGACTAAATGTGGATCAAACTAGGAATGAGACAAAGTATTTGTGCTTTAAAGCTACTAAACTGCTCAAATTTCACAAGAACCTTATTATAAAGCACACAATTTGTTGAAGTGATATTTGATCTTCAAGATAAAGAATTAATGTGTGTGTAGACTAAATGTGAATCAAACTAGGAATGAGAAAAAGTATTTATGCTTTAATGATACCAGACTGGTCAAATTTCACAAGATCCTTATTATAAAGTACACAATTTTTTGAACTGATATTTGATCTTGAAGATAAAGAATTAAAGAATGTATACAAACTCTCTTAAATCTATAATAATTTCTGCAAAAGTTTTAATTAATTTGTGTAGCGAGTGAAGTAGAAAATTTGCAGCAATGTACCAAGTATGCGAAGAGATGTGATTTAGGTGGTATACGAATTGTGGAGTAGAATGATAAAATTGAAGATTTGTTCGATTTGGATGGTTGCGAAATGGAGCTCCTTAATCCTTTCTCCGTAACGAACGTTCGTTAGCGTCGATCAGAAGAGTTTGTTGAGAATTTACGAGGATAATACCGAGGCTGGTATTTAATTGTGGATTTCAAAATGCCTGTTAGAGGTAGGAATGCGGCAATCGAATGCGGATCTCGTTCGACTCGTTCAATTTGAACGTTTGCAGAGTGATATGATTATGTTCGAGACGTGTCTGATACACGTTCGATGGAATTTCGAGATGTGTATTCTCTATTGTGATCATGTTACGTAAATTCTGTAGTTGCTAATTTTTAATTGTCATAGTAATGATAAATTATTTAGTTTCGAATGTTTTGAAATTCGAACATATACGAATTGCACCAGAAGCCCAGAAATTGCATCGAGTTCGAATTTACTCCAATAGCAGCGTGAAATTTGAATGCATACGAAATGCGTCTCATATTCGAATGCATAGGAATTGCAGCGCATTGAATTTGAATACAGAGAAATTACAGCGCATCGGACTTGATCGCATATAAATAGCAGCTGTTCAAATTCGAATGCATGCAAATTGCAACGCGTGCAATTCGAGTGCAAAGAAGTTGCAGCGCGTGCAGTTCGAATGCAAAGAAATTGCAACGCGTTCAATTTGTTGGGATATGAAATGCAAAGCGGGTGGAATTTGAGAATTATAACTCGGTTTTTGTTGTATAAACAGTGGAGTGTGGTGGACACAGAGTTGCACAGAAATTGCAACACGAACTTCTAGTGCATAAAAATTGCATCCGTTGAATTCGACTGCATGGAAATTGAAACGCGTCCAATTCGAACGAATAAGAATTCCGACACGTCGAATTCGAATTTGTAGTGTGTCGAATTCGAATGGACCTAAACTGAAATACTTATGTTGCATCCAAATTTACAATGTCTACATTTCGTATATTACAAACAACTTCAGAACTTCAAATGCATCAAACTGCAATGTCTAAACTGCAAGTACTTTCAAATTGCAATATGTATATTTTTAATGCATGCACATTTTCAATGTCTACATTTCGAATATTACAAACAACATCATAACTTCAAATACATTAAACTACAATGTCTAAACTGCAAGTACTTTCAAATTGCAATATATATATTCTTAATGCATGCACATTTTCAATGTCTACATTTTAAATATTACAAACAACATCATAACTTCAAATGCATCAAACTGCAATGTCTAAACTGCAAATACTTTCAAACTTCAATATGTAAATTTTTAATGCATCCACATTTGCAATGTTTAAATTTAAAATATTACAAACAACACAACTGCAAATGCATCAAACTGCACTGTCTCAGTGCAGTTAAACTGCACTGTTCAAATATTTTCAAATTACAATATGTAGATTTTTAATGCATCCAAATCTGTAACATACTAAATGCTTCCAAACTGCATGTACATTAAAACTGCATCAGACTTGCAACCCAAATTTGGATGCACTCAATTTGCAACAAGTTACATCTTGAATCTTTAACCAGTCTTTTATTTTTGAAACCGAGATTGAGAATTAGAATATCTTTAACAAGGAATCGTTTAAGTGGATACTGATAGTTGTTTGACAGTGACTGATTGATTGATTGATTATCGTCAGCGATAACCGATGCTCCATTTTTCAAGAATCAATTTCGACACCGCAAAGTAGTTGATGCAAGTTTAATACATATATTATTGATCGAAGTGCTTTATTTCTATTGGCAATTTAACTTTCTCGCTGACGTATGTTCTTGTTCAATTAATTTTTAAATTGTAAATCCAGATGTCATCTAATGGCAGTATAGAAAATTTATTATGAAAATCACAGTTAAAATTAGCTTTAAAATTGGCTGTTTTTAAATTGATTTATGTGCTTGAAATAATTTCAAGATTACTCTTAAAAATATTCCATCACGTACTTGTGACATTATGAAATTTTAAATTAAATATATATTTAATGGCTTTTTAAAAATATTTTTGAAACTGCTAAATTTATGTACTTGAAATATTTTCAAGATTATTCTATCTCCATCATATACTTGTGAGAACATCACAGGACATAACATTTAAGGCCTAACATCGTCAGCACCATCATCCTCCTAGTTGATCTTATCTACATAATCTCAGTAATACCCTGTTAAAAGTACAAGCTTTATGTACTTGATATCACTTTCAAGATGTACCTCCATCATCATCACATTATTGCCACCATTACTATCATCATCTAAATTCTAGATCTTAGCACCTCAAACTGAGTTAGCCTAAAAATGCAAAACTTGTATATTTGAAAGACCCATCAAGACTTCTGCTGAAAATGAAAAATTTATATATTTGAAGGAACTATCAAGACCTAACATCGTCACCATCTCCTAGTTGATCCTCCACATAAACTCAGACTTCACCAAAAGATCTACGAAATCATTTCCACGGTTCCACCATCTCCCATCACCAAGTCCAAGTCCCCAATAAACCGCGAGCGTGAAAAAAATAAAAGATCGCACACATGATCCCTCGAAGACGCCCCCCACCCTGAGAGCGTCATTCATCGAAATCCATGTAATATGCCGGTTTAAAGAGTCGAAGGTGAATTACCGTGGGGGTGGATCGATGAAGGGTGTCCGGGGTTGAGGACATCTGGCAGGGTTGAGAGCTGCTGGTTGGCCGGGGTGGCGGAGAGCGAGCGAAGAGTAGCGAGGTGTAGAGTAGATATACGGGGTGGGGGTCGGTAGCCGGACGCGAAGAGGACGAAGGGAGGAAGAAGAGGAGGGCGTCAGCAGACGAGGGATGGCGGTTTGTCAGGTGGAGAGGGGTCGATGGTGGCGGAGAGAGAAAGGTCGATGAACCCGGGGTCGATATCCGCGCCGCGACCGAACCAACCCAACATATCCACCCCAGACTCCCTGCTCCGCCAGCTGATCTACCTGATCTCCCCGATTAAATTGCGCGAGGAGCTATGCTTTTTCTTTCCGGATAGTCGCGTCCTTGCTACCACGTGTTACCTTTTCGTGCCCTCTGCTCGAAATTCGTGTTACGTTCCCTTCGCAAAGGTACAACTTTTTAAGTTTGCACAATTTTAGAGATAGATTTTGCGAGTCGAATAACAGGATCGGTAAATGGTGTCTTGAGAAGATTTAACTCCTTGGGCTATTTTGACGAGTCAGATTCGTGACGCACTCGTACTTCGGCTGTGATCAATTTTACTCGAACTTTTAGTACTTCAATTTGAAGTTCAAGTTCAATTATAATTTGCTTAGTCAACGATTGTATAACATATTGACATAACATTTCAAAGTTTTTTGTATTAATATTGTAGCTGTAATTAGTTCTGACTGGCACTTGGTAAATAAACCTTACTGCAAGGGGTTAATTCAACTATCGTGTGGATGAATAGTTCATCTACTCTTATATGGATGAATAGTTATATAGTGGATGAATAGTCATATGGTGGAAGAATAGTTCATACACTGCCATATGGATGAATAGTTATGTAGTGGATGAATAGTTCATTCACTGTCATATGGGTAAGTAGTCATATAGTGGATGAATATTTCATCCACTGTTATATGGATGAATAGTCATGTAGTGGATGAATAGTCATATGGTGGATGAATAGTTCATACACTGTCATATGGATGAATAGTTATGTAGTGGATGAATAGTTCATCCACTGTCGTGTGTATGAATAATCATATAGTGGATGAATAGTCATATGGTGGATGAATAGTCAGTATTCGAATAGTTCGGTGACCAGCTTCACTTTCTGAGGATGTAAACACTCGTGGTCGTAGATCTACAGATGAAGTATTTAACATATACTATAAGTGTTATAAGTATAGTACTTATGGTACTGTATTAAAGAAAGAGTACACAGTATCCAAAGTGAGGGTCAATTATTGTAAGCAATTATTTAAGGAACCGAAAGTCAGAAGTTGAAGTAACATAATGCATCCAGTACAAAATATTTATATCAGTTAATTAAGTGTATGATATAAATAAAAAATAAGCAAAATTGTAACCTGATAAAATATTACAATAACAAAATGGTAGAATGCCAGGGTGAATTCGAAGGTTGAACTCGTTTCGTCGTACGATTCGATCCCGTAGTCGCATTACGTTTCATTATCGGTAATTGTAAGAATAAATCTTTGCAGGCAATCTTCCGTTGGAGTCGGGGCCGGTCTGACCCCGGTCAGCTCGCATAATTTCCTCCATGGAGCGCGTTTAAACGCTTCCTCCCCTGCTGTCTCAGCTTCCAATTCAGTCCGGAACGTCTCTAAAAATATCGATACACCGACTGGCAACTCTCCTGCTGTACGCCTAAAGGCCATTTCAATTTCGATGCTTTTCCTCATCGATTTTCGCATTGCGCTCCAAATCTCCCGCCATTCAAACTTTTATTTCGGTGCACCGAATTCGGATCAAACTTGACATACTTTGATTCCGCTGCTACTTCTGTTTGTGTGGGTGCTTTTTGTAGCTCGAGTTTATGGATAATCCAGAAGAGTTCTTGGTATTGTCTAGGGACAATGTAAGGACAATCTAAAGGACTCTCTTTAGAGGGTTTTCTAGGAGAGGTTGGAGAGATATGTGGGGATCATAGAATGGGATAAGAAGAGTGGGAGAATTGAATAATTTAAGAATTAAAGAACTTAGGAATTAACACTAAACCTACCAGCATATAATGTGTACTTAATTTGAAATTAAAAATGAAGTAGAGAAATAAATAAACAAACAACGAAACATAAATTAATATGCACATTTATTCTTTATGTTGATTAAAATCAATGCTGATTTCAAGTAATGCACCTCAACAAAATGTGTATCTCATAATAAGAAACTTGTGGAACGGGCATTCCACTGGTTTGGTAGTTATAGTGTTAAAAAATTAAGGAATTGTAGAATGGTAGACTTGAGGAGTTGAAAACTTGAAGACTTAAAAAAATTGGAGAATTGAAGAATTGAAGAATTGAAAAATTGAAAAATAAAGAGTTGAAGAGCAAGAGAAGAATAAAACATTGAAATACGAAATTAAGCAAGTAATAAATTGGAAATCAGAAAAATTGAAAACTGAAGAAATTGAAAATTGCAATTCGATGAATTTGCAAATCCCTAGTGTTGAGAATCAGACTTGGTAATCAACCTAATCCCTAACTAATCCCTAAAATTAGAAAACTCGTAGCCTCAAAAATTTTCCAAATTTTCGACCAACATTTCAAACCTTCTGAACCAGAAAACCATGAAGTCGTATTCGACTTCCGCAACTTGGCGATTTCGCGAGTCAACGCATCCCGAAGCAAGTAGATCGTGAAAACTCGTTGCGGTGAAAAGCGTGTATCTCGTTTCGCGAAAAATCTGAACGCAGACGCTTGTGGAAAAATCATCCCCATAATTTTGATTCTCGGACGAATTTCCAGTCTACCGAATCTCCAGCAAAGCAGCCTCATCTCCATAGGCAATTATTATACAATGGTCGCATTGTGCGTCCCGGATCGACGGCCCGTTATTGGCGGCCGATAGAGCTTATCACTCGCGAACGTGCTATTGCCGCGGTTCTATACGCGTAGCTGTGGCGCAAGAAATGCACACGCACACACGAGAAATCCACGCATACTCGCGATCACAGGGGTCTCTGAACTCGCAGATACAATCTCCCTGCGCACGCTATCTATCTATCTGGTGGCTGGCGAGAGAGCCGGCCTGCCTCACATACCTCCCGTCCTACGTAACGTAAAAACGCGTCCCGACACGCGTGTACAGAAAATATACACGGCTGGCCTCTATTCAACGGCCCCTGGATGCTGATATCAGCTTGCTGCCCGTCAACGCGGCTCGTGCCTACCGGTACACCTCGATCTTTTTCCGAAGATCCTGGATAAATCACCGACCGACCCGCTATCGAACGCTAATGCGAAACTGTACTTTTTCGAACCGCCTACGTGATCTGATATCATCTCTTTGATTCACTGTTACGAAGCGATTCTTTGTATCCTGGTGGATAGAGCTCATAGGAAGCGTGGTTTCATTCAGTTAGGGGATTATGGGATTGGTTCGATTTTATGATGTAAAAGTTTTGAGGACACGGTCATAAGTTACGTTAATAAATATCCACATTCCAAGTCACCACATGTGTAGAGTCCCATATCGCCAAATTCACATATCTTCAAATCTCCTAATAGCTTAATCTCCACATGTTTAGACTCTACACGTCCCCAAATCTCCACATATGTAAATCTCCACATGTCCAGACTCTATACGTCCACAAATCTCCACATATGCAGAGTTTCCACGTCCCCAAATTTCCACATATGCAGAGTTTCCACGTCCCCAAATTTCCACATATTCAAATCTCCACATATGCAGAGTCTCCACATCCCCAAATTTTCACATATCCAAATCTCCACATATGCAGATTCTCCACGTCCCCAAATCTCCACATATGTAGAGTCTCCACGTCCTCAAATCTCCACATATGCAGAGTCTCCACATTCCCAAATTTCCACATATCCAAATTTCGACATATGCAGATTCTCCACGTCTCCAAATCTCCACATATGCAGAGTCTCCACGTCCTCAAATCTCCACATATGCAGAGTCTCCACATTCCCAAATTTCCACATATCCAAATTTCGACATATGCAGATTCTCCACATCTCCAAATCTCCACATATGCAGAGTCTCCACATCCCCAAATTTTCCACATATCCAATTCTCCACATCCCCAAATTTCCACATATCCAAATCTCCACATATGCAGAGTCTCCACGTCTCCAAATCTCCACATATCCAAATCTCCACATCCCCAAATTTCCACATATCCAAATCTCCACATATGCAGAGTCTTCACATCTCCAAATCTCCACATATGCAGAGTCTCCACGTCCCCAAATCTCCACATACTCAAATCTCCACATATCCAAATCCCCGCATCCCCAAATCCCCACATCTCCAAATTCTCAAATCTTCAGATTTCCAAATGGTCCTCAAAATCCATAGTCCCCAATTTCCCAGCTCCCAATCCCTAAACTTGCAAGTTTTCAACTTCCACAACTAAATCTTGAAATTCTCAAAATCCTACTAGCAACTTCGTATTCCCATTTCCGTAATCCCGTCTCATAAATAAACGAGTATTTTCGAAAAAAGCAACGCTATAAAATTCACGCGTCCATCTAGCGAAAAGCGAACTAGACTACGCTGTTATAGTATGCGAATTAACGATAAATCAGAGCGAATTGAACCGATGGGAATTATTTATGACCGACCAGGATCAGACACACAACGGGCTTCTTTGAGTTGTGTTTCTTGTATGGTGCACCATAAATACGATAGCCGTGAAGAATAGGGACGGCCGTAAAATTGAAACGGTCTCGCAGCCACGATTCCTTTCTCGTTATGGCTGTAATATAGTATCTATTAGCGCAGAATGCTTATGGGGGCTTGTTTGAGTCGTTGACACCGGATCTGAACCGTCTGCATCACCATTTGCCCTATTTTTACATTTTCAGAACCGGTACGACTGTAATATCTCTGTATTAAAATTATTGTATTAGGATGAAAAAGAAGGGAAAAGGAATTTATTGTTCGGAGGCGAACAAATATGTGTGTCGATCGATATTCCTCGGGCAGAGTAGAGAAACCATGGAAATCGTTGGAGAGTTGACCCTTGGGTCGAGCGATCACCGGGTCGCGATTTAAACGTGGTTCGTGTGTTCCTTCGAGCAAGTCGTTTGAACATCGTCGAAGGGGTCGGATGTGCACTGGCCGGTTAAAATGTGGGGCAGTTACACATTCGTCCTTGGTTCGAGCCTGTTTCTTTCGCTCGAAATTGCCCGGACATCATCTACCGGGTGATTAATATTTTACGTTACATTATTTTATGTAAAAGTCGTATTGATATTCACTTTTCGTATTTAATATTAATTTTTGTATCATAGAGCTTTATTGTATTTGTTTCAAAAGTTTACTGTTCACTATTGTTGGAAGTCAGCCATTTTGTGTTAAGAATATTAATGGAGCATTTAGGTAGGCTTTTTCTGGAAGTTTCAAGCTTGATATTGATATATCATAAGCTCCATTTTGTGGTACTTTTATGTCATCATTTCATGTCTAACTCAATGTGTTACAAAATTGATCATACATTACTATAAATAAATATCAGCCATCTTGTGGCACGAATGTTCATGAAATATTTATATGGTCATTTTTATTAAGCTTCAAGCTTCAATTTAATGTATTATAACCATCATTTTGTTATATTTTTATGTCATCATTTCATGTCTGACTCAATGTGCTTCAAAATTGATCAGCATCTGCTGTAACTGAGGATCAGCCATTTTGTGGTCCAAACATTAATAAAATACTTACATGGTCATCTTTCTTAAACCTCAAACTTGAATTTGATATATCATAAGCACTATTTTGTGATACTTTTATGTCATCATTTCATGTCTGACTCAATGTACTTCAAAATTGATGAGCATCTGCTGTAAATCAAGATCAGCCATTTTGTGGTCCAAACATTAACAAAGTACTTACATGGTTATTTTCGTTATGCTTCAAGCTTCATTTTGGTATATCATAAGCACCATTTTGTGATACTTTTATGTCATCATTTCATGACTAACTCAATGTGCTTCAAAATTGATCAGCATCTGCTGTAACTCAAGATCAGCCATTTTATGGTCTAAACATTAATAAGGTACTTACATGGTCATCTTCCTTAAACCTCAAACTTGAATTTGATGTATCATAAGTACCATTTTACAATACTTTTATGTCATGGTCACCTCCACATATCATTCATCAAATCTGCAAACCAGTCTGGTGACTCTCTGACAAAATTTTGACAAACTCTCAAGTACAACTTTCAGTCCAACTCAAAAATGACCCCCAAACTAAAAGACTCAAGAATCTAGCCAAACATCTGCCCACTATGACCCTATTTAAACGACCCTATGACCTTAAGTATACATAAAAGTAAACATAAACGACTAGAGTGTCAAATGGATAATCGCTCTCCAATTTAAAATTGTTTCCAAGAGGTCTACTCTCTCCGGAGATCGAGAAAAGAGAGATTGGCCAGCGATTTAGATAAACATCGTACACGAGGTAGCCAGGAGCGTATACCGACGATAAATCACGGTAGCGTGGTCACGCGTTCGACACAAATTATCCTTGTTCACGGTACACGTGATACGTGCGGAGCAGACGGAAACAACAGCGTCGTGTTGCTGGTTTGATGGCTGCTCGATTTCCCAATCCCGCGGACGGTAAACTCCAGAGAGAGGCACAGCCTCTCACGGTGACTCATTGCCGGTTATCACGAAACTGCCAAGTCGCCAATCAGCCTGGGTTCAATGCACTTTCCCGTTGTTTTCGCGGCCCCGGTAAACATTCGAGAGCCGACCGAGGTTTCTTTCACCTCGTTCCTTGGGAAACGTTGCACTCCTGCCGACCGGCCTGGGAGAGTGGCGTTTCTTCCACCGTGCACACTCTATTACTCCGCTGTTTTCTCCTCGACTTGCTCCGTGATCTCTCGTTTATTCCTTATGAACATTCCTGGTTTCAGTTGCAATTTATAACTGTGGGTGTGTTTACTGATAGTTGATCTTTTTAAATATTTCAGAAAATATTAGTGGGAGTTTGTGGGCTAGATGGAAGTTAGATGGGTTCGAAGATAGGTCTCTTTTATGTGGACGCGAGGAGTTGGAAATTTAGGAATTTGGGGATTTGGGGAATTGGGATATAGGAGGCGGGAATTTAGGAATTTGGGGATTTAGGGAATTGGGATATAGGAGGCGGGAATTTAGGAATTTGGGGATTTAGGGAATTGGGATATAGGAGGCGGGAATTTAGGAATTTGGGGGTTTGGGGATTGGGGATGTAAGAAGTGGAAATTTAGGAATTTGGGGATTTGGGAATTGGGGATATAGCAAGTGGGAATTTAGGAATTTGGGAATTAAGGGATTCGGGATATAGGAGGTGGGAATTTAGAAATTTGGGAATTTGGGAATTTGGGGATTCGGTGATTTGGGAATTTGGGGGTTTGGAAATTTGGGAATTTGGAAATTTGGAAATTTGGGAATTTGGAAATTTGAGAATTTGGGGATTTGGGAATATGGGAATTTGGGAATTTGGGAATTTGGGAATTTGGGAATTTGAAAATTTGTGCATTTGGGAATTTGAAAATTTGGGAATTTGGGGATTTAGGGATTCGAGATATAGGAAGTGGGAATTTAGGAATTTGGGGATTTAGGGATTGGGGATATAGGAAGTGGGAATTTAGGAACTTCGAGATTTAGGGATTCGGGACATAGGAGGTGGGAATATAGGAATTTGGGGATATAGAGATTTGGTTGAGTGAAAAATCTGCTTTTTAAAATCGAAATTTTTTTAGTGATCAGCAGCTCACTAAACAAAAATATTAACTAATATCAAAAAATTAATACCACACAATAATTATTATTATTACATACCTTTATACATTTCAAAATCCAAATAACTAATTTCATCCTCATTTTTCTGCTTGCAGGTAAGAATCAAATCAATGAACAGTCAACATTGTTGAACTACCAATCTGGATACCCAAGGCCCCTTCCAAGGCTCCAGGTAAAATTATATGAAACTAATGAAACTGATTTATATAGAAAATTACCTGTGCATGAAAATTACCTCAACATCACAATTTTTATGCTGATGAGATATTTATAGAACGATAAGTTTTATCCGTGATATGGGATTATAAAAGGAGTGCCGATAAGCGAACAGGTATGTAGGATTGATAGGTGCACCTGGTTTAGGTTTTCAGTGATTAGTGGCGTGTCGTATCGAGAGGTTTCCTCGAAACGATGTCAAGGCCGTGACCCTAATGCAAGGTCGTCGACGTTGACGAGTCTGCTCATCTTTCTCCGCTGGTTCTTCCATTTTTCTACCGTAGAATCTTCACTGTACATGTAAGGCAGTGAGATCGACTACTACCATTTTAAGAATTTAGAAATAAATTTTGGAGTTTAGGAAAAATTTAGGAAGTTCGCAATTTAGAAATGCAAAAATTTGAGAATTTAGGAATTTGATGATGTACGTAGGGTTTTAAGTATATGGATACTCAAAAGTTAAAGCTGTAACCTCAGAAATTTATAGATTTAGAGACTTGTCAATTAGACTTAGACTTGATAGTTTACAAATTTACCTGTCCAACTATAAAACTTGAAAATTTGTTAATATTAAAAGTTATTCCATAATTTAGTCACCATATTTGTTGCTACCCGACTTGTCAGTTAGACTTATTGTTAATCTTGATAGTTCACAAATTTACCTATCCAACTATAAAACTCGAAAATTTGTTAATATTAAAAGTTACTCCATAATTTAGTCGCCATATTTGTTGCTACCCGACTTGTCAGTTAGACATATTGTTAATCTTGATAGTTCACAAATTTACCTGTCCAACTATAAAACTCGAAAATTTGTTAATATTAAAAGTTATTCCATAATTTAGTCACCATATTTGTTGCTACCCGACTTGTCAGTTAGACTTATTGTTAATCTTGATAGTTCACAAATTTACCTGTCCAACTCTAAAACTCGAAAATTTGTTAATATTAAAAGTTACCCCATAATTTAGGCACCATATTTATTGCTACCCGTCTTGTTACTTCGCAGACCTAAATAAACCTTAACCTCGCAGTTACAATTAAAAAATCCACAAAAATAATTTCCTCTAGAACAAATAATCCTGCGGAGGATGAATGGGCGGCAGGATACGATTCACATTAATGTCTCGTAGAGCAACGAGCCTGTCGATAAGGTATGCAACTCGCATATATCCGTGAATCGTAGGAAGTTCTTGTCGCGTTTTCTTTTGTCGCTTGCATAGAGTCAGCCAACGATCGCGAAGAAGAAGGATAAAGAGCCAGAAGAGAAGGAGGATCGATCGGTGTCGGTGACCCGTCATCGAATTGATCGGCCTGTTAATTAGCCGTGTCAGAATCCGACACCGTATCCGAGCCAGCACCTTTCTAATCTGCATGATAAAGGAGCGGCGTAAATTAAACGGCGATAAAGAGCGTCGTAGTCGTGCGAGGCCTATTATGTCCCGTGAGTCATACGATTCTTATCGATTATCGTGTCGCGTTGCTAATGGAATTAATGAATATTTCACGCCGCTCCTTGTTTACCTTTAATCCTTCCTGCTCTCTCCTAATTGTTCCACGATGACTATTCTTGTCATTATCATTTTTGATTCGCAATGATTTTTTTTGAAGGGGCATTTAAGGTAGCTATGAGGTAGCTATGTAGGGAAGTTCTAGGATTTCTGGGGGGAAGATTTGAATTATTAAGTTGTGAATTTTTGTATTTTTATGTTAGGTTTGTGGAATTTCAAATTTGTGAACTTTGAAATTTTTGAATAGAAGGTTTGTGATTAAATTAAGTTACTTGATGGTAATTGAGCTAGGTGCTCTGTCTGGGGAAGTTCTGGGGAGTAATTAACTAAATTCCTACATTGAAAAATTCTCAAGTCTTCAGATTTTCACACTATCAAATTTCTAACCCAGCAGATACCCACGTTCCCAAATACCAAGCTCCCAAATCGCCACATCTCCAAATCCTTGGAATCTCAAATCGCTAACTCCCCCAATTCTCACGCATCCAAATTCTCACATCTCCAAATTCCTCACTTCCCCAAATTCTCAAATCCCCAAATTCTCACATTCCTAAATTCTCAGGTCCCCGAATTCTCAGGTCCCCAAATTCTCACATCCCCAAATTCCTCACATCCCCAAATTCTCAGCTCCCCAAATTTCTCACACCCCCAAACTCTCAGGTCCCCAAATTCTCACATCCCCAAATTCTCAGCTCCCCAAATTTCTCACACCCCCAAATTTCTCACACCCCCAAACTCTCAGGTCCCCAAATTCTCACATCCCCAAATTCTCAGCTCCCCAAATTTCTCACACCCCCAAACTCCCAGGTCCCCAAATTTCTCACATCCCCAAATTCCTCACATCCCCAAATTCCCACATCCCCAAATTTCTCATACCCCCAAACTCCCAGGTCCCCAAATTTCTCACACCCCCAAATTCCCACATCCCCAAATTTCTCATACCCCCAAATCCTCACACCCCCAATTCTCACATCCCCAAATTCCCAAATCCCCAAATTCCCAAATCCCCAAATTCTCAAATCTCCAAATCCTTGGAACCCGAAATCGCTAACTCCCCAAATCCTCACATCCCCAAACTCCTACATCCTCACCTCCTGCCTCCCCAAATTCAGATTCCCAAAATTCCAACTCCTAAAACCCCAAACCTCCAAATCACCTATTATTTAATCTCTAAAACCTCGTAAATCCCATACCCAAACCCCTAACCCTAAAAAATATAATCCTAAAATCAGTAAAAGAGAAATCCGTCACAACAGTGTCCACCGTTGTAGTAGGTAACGTCTGGCCTTGTTTCCGGTCACTTTGTCATCGGTCGTTCCATCGAGCTCGGGTCCAGGGAGCTCAGTAATTTCCTAACGAACCGCGAACGGATTCGTTGTTGGAGCAACTCGGTTGATTTATAGCGGCTTCCACGCGTTTATGGACAGCGACGGGCAGAACGATAGAGCCGGGGTTTCGCTCCGGATCGTCCGGCTTCGGCGGTAGATGGGCACAAGGACCCCGGAGCCCCGGAGCAGCCGGGCAGTTCCCATCCGGCGAACACGGAGACTAGGATCGCGAGAGGGGCTAAGGGCCTTGCACGCCAGACAGACCCATAAAACGCTTTATATTCTTGCTCGCGAACCACGAACGCCTGCCTATAGCCAGGCTATATACCGCGAGTTTTCTAAGCGCGCACGGACCAAACGGAATAATAAAAGCGTCCTCTACGAGCGTGTCGGCGAGCAAACGCTCCTGCTCGATCGTTTCTGACAAACAGCCTCCAGCGTTACTTGCAGACACGCCTGCGTGTTCTACTAGTCCTTTCGTATTTGTCGTTTAACAAGCTTTTTTAGTCGAGCGGGATTTTCTGACCGCGAAATTATGTGTCATCTATGGTTACGGACGATATTTTACGCGGTTTATGCTTTGTTGTTGTAACACGTGCGGTGGAAATGAAGTATTTTAATTTTGTTCTTGATGTGGTGGCTTTTTAATTTTTTAGATGGTTTGATTTTAGATGAAGGTCTCAATATTTACTAGTTTGTTTCGGTGAGAATAAATGTGAGATAAAATATTTAGATGAATTGTGTGTTGGTCGTAACAGATGTTCAATTTTTCCCGCCTTTTTTTCCCGCCATTTTAACTAACCTCATTTTCAGCACATCTAATCAACAATTTTCACGAAATCTATTTATATTTTTGTTACACAAGATTCAAAATGTAATCTCCGTTAAAATATGAACGATAAATCTGAGATCTACGATGAATCTATAAATTTATTCAGATTTTTGTAGGACAAGCTCTCGAGTAAGTGATAGAGCTACATAAAAATTCATCCCATCGTCAATTTCTTTCTTTCATCAAACTTTCTACGCATTCGTCGCAAGTCCCAAACTTTTCTTTCTCAATACCAACTACTTTTGCAAAATTTTATAATAAAATCTGTTAACATGTTAAACAAATATTGTACGAATTTTTACGTCTACCACTTATAACATTTTGAAAATCATTTCACGTCAATTTATAAAACACAAAAATAAAAAATGCAAAATAATAATAATATTGTAAAAAACAACAAAGACTCGCTATCGAAAAGATGTTATGTCATTCAGTTTCAAGGTAACTCGAACGAATACGTGAAATTTCGAGCATAGTCTGGCGAGTGGATGTAAAAGGCGTAGCAAAGAGAGAAAAAAAAGGAAGCTCGTCGTCTTTCGAACGCAACGAGTGCTTGTAAACGCGACTGTAGACTATTCTCTCGCCTCGGCAACGCGTCTGTCCTTGTTCGTTCGACTGGTTCTCTTCTTCCTAGTCCAAGGTGGAGGAGGTTGTTGCACCCTCCGTCGAGCATTGTGCATGCGTGCACGACGAGGGTGCCTAGCCCCTCATCCTCTACTCTGTATGCAACCCGTCTCTCCTCTCCGATGGTGCAATGACACACACAGCTTCGTGGAAAACCATCATAGCGGAAGAATTCAGGATTATCGATTGCTATCCCGCGCCAAACACGCGATCCTCAGCTCATTTGTGACACAACCTCTTCTTCATTCTTTAGTCTTCAAAATTTGCTGATTTGGAGATTTGAGAGGAGGGTGGTATTTGGTGGATTGGAGAATTGGTGGGTTAGAGATTTGGTGGATGGGAGATTTGGTGGGTTGGAGATTTGGTGGGTTGGAGATTTGGTGGGTTGGAGATTTGATGGGTTGGAGATTTGGTGATTTGGAAGTTTGGGAAGTTGGGAATTTGGGGAGGTAGGAATTTCAGGGGATAGGGATTTGGGGGTGTAAGGAGTTGGGAATTTAGGATTTGGGAAATTTAGGGATTGGAGATGTGGGAATTCGGGATGTGGGTGTTGGGAATTTTGGAATTTGGGGATTTAGGGATTTGGAAAGTTAGCTATTTGGGGACGTGGGGATTGGGGGACGTGAGGATTTGGGGACGTGGGGATTTGGGGACGTGGGGATTTGGGGACGTGGGGATTTGGGGACGTGGGGATTTGGGGACGTGGGGATTTGGGGACGTGGGGATTTGGGGACGTGGGGATTTGGGGACGTGGGGATTTGGAAGCGTGGGGATTTGGGGACGTGGGGATTTGGGGACGTGGGGATTTGGGAGCGTAGGGATTTGGGGAAGTGGGGATTTGGGGACGTGGGGATTTGGGGACGTGGTGACATGGGGACATGGGGATTTGGGGACATGGGGATTTGGGGACGTGGGGATTTGGGGACGTGGGGATTTGGGGACGTGGGGATTTGGGAGCGTAGGGATTTGAGGACGTGGGGATATGGGGACGTGGGGATTTGGGGACGTGGGGATTTGGGGACGTGGGGATTTGGGGACGTGGGGATTTGGGGACGTGGGGATTTGGGGACGTGGGGATTTGGGGACGTGGGGATTTGGGGACATGGAGATTTGGGGGCGTGGGAATTTGGGGGCGTGGGAATTTGGGGGCGTGGGAATTTGGGAGCGTGAGAATTTGGGGATGTAGGGATTTGGTGATGTGAGGATTTGGGGATGTGGAGATTTGGAGATTTGGGAACTTGGGGATGTGGGAATTTGGGGGCGTGGGAATTTGGGGGCGTGGGAATTTGAGAGCGTGAGAATTTGGGGATGTAGGGATTTGGTGATGTGAGGATTTGGGGATGTGGAGATTTGGAGATTTGGGAATTTGGGGATGTGGGAATTTGGGGAAGTGGGAATTTGGAAAGTTAGCTATTTGTCCATATGAGGATTTGGGAATCTAGAGACTTGGAGATGTTGCATTTTGGTGTTTTTAGAAATAAAATTCTTCTTTTTCTTTTTTTCCCATCTTCTTCCAACCTATTACCTACACCTAAACCTATTCCATTCAAACAAACACAAAGATTATTCCCCCTACTAACAAAGCTACCATCAGCTACCGCCATACGTAATCTAAACATCCCCAACTCTCACTATTTAAACCCTTTTGCAGAATACAATATTTATTATTCCATCCCTCACAAGCCTCCTCACCCTTGATACCTAAAATCAAACTTCATAAATCTATAACAATATTCCATTAAATATGACATTTAACTCCCCATCTCGTTCGAGCAATCGACGCCAAAATGATCGAAAACGAGGACAAAGCTACTCCATTACTCTGCAAAGTTATTCCATATTTGCATTTTAGAGCTTTCATAACGGTCCTCTTCCTATGGGTTTTGATACCTCAAAATTTACGACTTATTCCCACGGGCTTGAGGGTATTAACGGAGACTCTTCGTTTCCAGGTTTTAGAGCTTTCCTCAGATTTATAGTTTGTGTTCTATCTTCTAGAGGCTTCAAAGACTTGATACTCGTAAATTTAGACTTTGGAGAGTCTTGACAGTTTGCGGACGTTTTATTGTGGGCTTTAGTCTTCTGAATAATTTAGAGACTCTTGGAGTTTAGAGCTGTTTAAGAAATATAGAGCTTCTTTCCTGATTTCTTTCCGAAGTTTTAAGAGTCGGGTTCTTGTTTTAGTTCGAGCCTTTCTGAAGATTTATAGTTTTTAATTTGAGATTTGTTTTTCTTTTGCAGACTTAAAATTAGTAGCTTTAGTAATAAGTTAGATTAGAAAAATTCCTATGTGATCCTATTTTAACAAGGTCTCAAGGGATTTTAACACTAGAAATTAATACTTGAACAACCAGTGAATAATATATTTTATTTGAGATGAGAGATGAAGTCAAAAAATAAATGCACAAAGATCAAAACATAACTTAATACGTCCATTAATTCTTCATCTTGAGGAAAATCATATATCACTTCAAACTGTATAATTTATAATAAGAACCTTGTTGAAGGGTCATGTAACCGGTTTGGTAATTTTAAACCACAAAATATCGATCTTGCTGCTTAACAAAGACCATAGTCCTTCAAAAACCTCCTCAACTAAAAGCGTCAAACCTCGATCACCGAAGAAGGCAACAATCCGTCAGAGAGTAAAACTAAAAGCTCGATAGTCCGATTAACGAAGAAGAATGTTAAATCTAAAAGCCGAAAGTATCGATCCCCGTTAATCGAAGTATCGAAGCTTTTAGTTGGAGAGTTTTCTAAAGGCCCGTCCGTCGATCATTAAGCTGTCGGAAGCTCGTTACCCGTGGTAGGAAATTGGCAGTAGCCGAGGACTCGAAGTTCTCGATCAATTTCATAACCGGTCGTTGATTCGAAATTGAACGGAAGAACGGTGTTACTTTCATGCGGCGATTGCACGAAATCGGCTCGGTAAAGTTCAGCCGTCGAGGAGAAAGGGTTGAAAGACCGTTTTCAGTCGAATCGAATCGCGAGCGTGCACCGCGAGCACGTGTCGCTCGCCGTTGACCGCTGCGCACACAGGTGCACTGCGGTGCGCTGCATTTTTCCGCGGTGTGTGCAGCGTGATGCCGCATCACGTGTCTAGAATGTTACTTTCACTTTGCGCTGCGTGCGGCTGCTGACCCAGCCAACGGGGGAATCGTTACGATCCGTTTTGCAACCGATTTTACCACAGCTTCAGGATCCACGGAAATCTTTCCTTTAATTATTCAAATCGTGTTTCTTCAAATTCTTTTTACACCAAAATATCATCAGTCTCTGTACAGAGGGTTCATTTTAAGTAGACTAACTGTGGACTACATTTAAGGACTGTCTTGATAAGTACTTCATATAAAAATATGAGGTACATAAGAGTTCATATGTATATTCACATATGTACATGTATGTTCACATGTGAACTTTTTACAATATTTTAAAAAGGCATCAAACTTGAAACATATCTTGATAGGTACCTTGATAAGTACCTTGATAAGTACTTTACATACAGATGATAGGTAGATAAAAGTTCATATGTGTATTCACATATGTACATGCATATTCACATATGAACCTTTTACAATATCTTAAAGAAGCATCAAATTTGAAACATATCTTGATAGGTGCCCCGATAAGTACCTTGATAAGCACTTTACATAAAGAGGATAGGTAGATAAAAGTTCATATGTATATTCACATATGTACATGCATATTCATATATGAACTTTCTACAATATTTTAAAGAGGCATCAAACTTGAAACATATCTTGATAGGTACCTTGATAAGTACCTTGATAAGCACTTTACATAAAGATGACAAGTAGATAAAAGTTCATATGTGTATTCACGTATGTACATGTATATTCACATGTGAACTTTTTGCAATATTTTAAAGAAGCATCAACGTTGAAACATATCTTGATAGGTACCTTGATAATTACCTTGATAAGTACTTTATAATACAGATGATAGATAGACAAGAGTTCATATGTATATTCACATATGTATATGTTATGTATACTCACATATGAACTTTTTACAACATTTTGAAGAAGCATCAAAAAAATCTCTACAAACATATCTTGATAGGTGCATTGCCTAAAAATAATAGATAGATAAAAGTTCATATGTGCATTCACATATGTATATTCACATATGTACATTCACATATGTACATGTATATTCACATATGAATTTTTTACAACATTTCAAAGATGTATCAAAAGGACCTCTCCAAATATACCTTAATAGGTACATTGCCTAAAAATAATAGATAGATAAAACTTCATATGTATATTCACATATGTATATGCATATTCACATATGAACTTTTTACGAAATTTTAAAGAAGCATCAAAAAGACCTCTCAAACAAACCTTGATAGATACATTCCCTAAAACGAACAGCTACATAAAATGTATATTAACAAACATAGATACATGTGCATATTAAATGTACATACATGATTACACATGTGTAAAATATGTTCACATATGAACTTTCTGCGACATTTTAAAGAAAGGGCCCCCCCGAAACGTAGAATACCAAGCACCCTGACCTTCTCCAACGCCAGTGGCTCGAAATCGACTCGGCAGTGTTCATCGCGATCAATCTCGTCAACGTGACGAACATCGACCCTCATCCGAGTCGCGAGGCAACTCGAATACCTTGACCCTCGTTCGTCGCGCCCTTCGAAAGCCCTTGAGCTTCTTTCTGTTCCGAAGGGTGTGAATAGAAAATGACAGAAAGAACGAGTAGAGAAAGAAACAGTGACATCCCTAACGATGCAACCCCTTCCGCACTCGTCATCTCCTCTCTGATAAAATGCGAGTCGACCGTGCACTTAACCCTTTGACTGCATTGAATTCTGACAGCGAGAACCATTTTTAAATATCCACATATCTTTTACTAATTTCTTTCTGATTATGTAATTTTTCTTTGTGGTGGGTTTTGGAGTTTATTAACCCCTGGGTAGTGCAAGCTATCTTTGATCTTTGTTATGTTTTTAACAAGGTTCAAGTTTCGGTTTTTGTTTAATTGTGGCTTTGGTCTAATTATTGGTTGCATGGTTCTTGTTAAATTTAAAAGAGGAATATTTTAATTTTCTGTATATTTGTTATAATATTTTAACGAAGAGATGAAGAGGTATCTACAGGATGAAGTACAGGGGTGGATTTCAGGATTAGGAACTGTGTACGAATAATTTAACCCTTGCCTGCAAAAGGCAACTAAATTGCTACTCTAAATTTTCTCCGCTATATTTACCAAAACTAAATATTGATAAATTAAATATGTTATAATAAGTTTTACTGAACTACTCTCCATATAATCTGTCCTGTGATCTATCAACCGCAAATAGTTGAATATTAACAAGTGTCAATATTTCGCAATCGCAAACATTTCAATACATTGATGGTCCAACTGCGGCGCAGTCGAAGGGTTAACCTACAATTTTCCAGCCAACGTCATCCACATCCAAGATAAATAATCCAGCTCATCCAAGTCCAAATGTCAGACATAACTCGCATAGATTATAATTAAAGAACCCAAAATTCAGTCCACACTCAAAAATGTCTGAACACGATATTACAACCACAACATCGCATGATGCATAAGGGGTTAAAATATCCTGCAAGCAAACTAATGAAACCACATAATAAAAATTGAAAAGAAAATGGTTGCTAACGAAGGACATTTTTTCGAAGCTCCACTAAAATTTTGATTTTTGCAAATCGATAAAGGAGGCTCCCTTAAATGAGTTCAGGAGGGAGAGAGACGGATGGACGTAGAGAGTAGAGGAGCAGGAAAGGGGGAAGGGCTCTGGTGGGGGACATAGTCGTCGGCGACCTCCGGTCGGAGGAGGCAGAAAACGGCTGGAGAGGAGATGCAGCCGAAGGAAAGTGGCGGAAGGGCGACGAGGGGGTGACGCCGGGGTCAATACACCCGTAATCTCGGTGAAATGCACTTGGGTGCAACTACCGAAGCGCTACTACTGCCGTTACGCCAGAAAGAGAAAGAGGGAGAGAGAGAAACCCTAACCGAGGCCAGAAATAAATATATCGAGACGGGCCGAAGTTCGCACACTCGTCTCGTACGAGCTTCTTACTTTTCGCATGTTTCACTATCGATTCTTCACGAATTCTTGACCGCCTATTAACCCCTCGCTCTATACGTTTTCTTTAACTGTTTCAAACATCTTTTTAACTGTTGTATACAACATTTTGTGTTTGTAATATCGGTGTTGTAGGCGATATTTAATATGGACTTATTAAAGATGGTTCCTTATGGACATATGATACACGTATGGATATATGGACACATGTATGGATGTATAGACACATGTATGGATATATGGACACACGTATGAACATATGACACACGTATGGACGTATTAAAGATAGTTCATTATGGACATATGACACATGTATGGATATATGGACATACGTATGAACATATGACACACGTATGAACATATGACACACGTATGCACATATGACACACGTATGAATATATGACACACGTATGAACATATGACACACGTATGAACATATGAAACATGTATGTACATATGACACATGTATGGACATGTGTGTACTTAGTTTGCAAGTAAAAATCAAGGTAAAAAATAAACCAACGTCAACATTAATACACATATTTTTTTTTATTTCGATGATCAATGATTTCAAGGAAGGTACTTTAACAAGTTGTGTAACTTATAAGAAACTTATGGAGCGGTCATTTAACTGGCTTGGTAGGTTTACCCCTTGTTCATCAAATTTTTCAAGTTGTCACTTGACAAAAAATTGTTTCAGCTGCCAAGGGTTTAATAGACATTACAAAAAAAGTACAACTGGACCAACCAGTAGATATAAATTATGATAGTACCAATTGAGTAATTTCAGTTTTATCAAAATGGCCGACAGTTAATTTAGTACCAGGTTTTCCCGCGAAATTAGAAAGTCGGGGAAGAATAGTTGCCAATGTACCAGGTCGGCAATTATCGACTCGGAAGATTCACGATCGATATCGTCGTTGGATGCATTAATTCTATCCCGGATAGAGCCGGTCGGGAAAGCAGTCGCGTGTATCATCCCGTGCTAGACACTCCCGCAACCTACTTCGACAAGTCGTTCAAAATTCTATTATACTAGAACCTACCCAAATTAGTTCGTAGGTAATGTTTGAAAGTTATCCAGGTCGTGAAATCTGAGAATTTAATTCTTTCATCTAAAATGATAATTCATCGCTAAAATTAAAATTCATGGAAAATTAAAGCTTATAGGTACTATGATGTGAAAGTTTGAATATGTGTACCATACCGTATGTGTACCACTCGATATTTTGAGTTATCAAACATTTTATCGCTTGAGATAATTAAAATTAGCTGTTCAAACAAGTATACTCGTTAGAAGTCATAAGAATTACAGACGGAATAATTTTATTGCAAAATGTAACAATTTCTATTCTACACTTTGTATAAAAATACAGTCACGCGTATAAGCTTCCCTGATAATCACGTTCTAGAGCTGATCTGTGTCCCAGTGACTCCCCACGTAAAAATAAAGAAAGCGCGTCCTCCAAAGATACCGGTCTCGATAATCGACATACCTTCTGAAAAACCGCATTAATTAATACATAATGATACATTGTCACGATGATACGTGATATTAGCCCGCGATAGCGGGTACGCAACATTCGTTGCGAAAAGTGACACACCGTTTTCCTCTTATCTTAATTGTCATCTAATCGGGAAGAAAAGAAAGAAGGCTGATAAAGTTAATAAAGCTCGATGAGCAGGTTGAAGGAGGGCAAAAGAACGATGGAGGATTCAATAAAGCGATCCTACCTGTCCACGATTAATTGCCGTTGATAATTCATCGTTGGAGACGCGGTTTCTAAACAACCGACGCGTTTTACGACGCGAACTTTGCATGCGCCGCTTTATGAGTCGCGAAAACAAAGAACACGATGGTTTTGCCGACGTGGTTTATTACGGGACGTGTCTACTCGCTGAGAGCCTCGATAAATTATTTTACGAGATTTCTGGATAAACCTAATGCTTCCATGGAACTGGTATCGGGGGAAAAAGAGAACGAAGATGGAGAAAATGATCAAAACTTGTGGACTGGTACGGTGATACACGACCGAGAGAAAATGCGCTGAATTTTCTTGTTAGCTTGTTTAGACTGTTCTTTATTGCTGTTTTCTAGAATGAGGAATTATATTATATTTTATGTGTGGAAGATTATATTTTTCATGGCTTTTAAACTTTTTAAATATCGGTCAAGGAAGGAATGTTACATTAAGTGACAGTACAGCTGTTCAATCTTATGACAATTAAGGATGTTCGTTATTTTACCTTCTGCTTTCTAGAAAAATAATTGCTGAATACAATTAAATCTTCAAGAGAATTAAATCTTCAGGAGAATTAAATCATTTCATCAATAAATCTTTCAACTGCAGCTAGAAATGATTTAAAGAATGCCAGTATTTATTCTATTTAATCTGCATATTCATTTTTGGATATACTCCTAACGGAACAGTATCAAATCCTGTAAAGAGTACCTCTCGTTCTAAATGACCAAGCATTGACCCCAGCTAATAACGGTTAGAAAGGCCGTACGTAAGCATCCATTGCAATCTGCTTATTTTTTCCCCTACTTTTCGACAAACTGATGATATCAGCATATCTAACCTTATAAAGACCACCTTTCTCTGTAAGTGACCAACCATTGACCCTAGCTAATAACACAGTTAGAAAGGTAATATCATAGCACCTGTTTCAATTTAATTATTTTTGACACTAGTTTTCTATAAAGTGATATAATCGCATCGAATCTTGCAAAAACCTCTCACTTTAGTATTGATGCCAATAACACAGTTTCATGAACTAATTACAGAAGGCAGCGATTCTTGTAAATGCTACCTTTCTCTGTAAGTGATCATTGATCTAATGTCTGTTAAAAAGGTAGTGTACATATATTCTAGTGGAATATATTCTAATTCAGTTGTATTTTATCCTAGTTTTCGATAAACTAATAAAAATAACGTACCTTAAGTTGCATAAAGACTACCTCCCTCTGTAAGTGATCGAGTATTAACTCTATCAAATAACAGTTAGAAAGGCAATCATAGCTAGCATCTATCCAATTTGGTTATAATTTACCCTACATTCTGACAAAGTGATAATAGAAGCGTCTTCAAATTCCATAAAGAGTACCTTCCTCTGCAAGTGATCGATCGTTGACTCCAACTATTAATAGTTATGAAGGTATCATCACCTATTCTAATTTGGTTGTATTTTATCCTAGTTTCTGACAAATTTTTAATAGCATAGAAATCTCATAAAGACTACCTCCCTCTGTAAGTGATCGAGCATTGATACCAAGTATTAACAGTTATGAAGGTAGTATCATCACCTATTCCAATTGGGTTGTATTTTACCCTAGTTTCTGACAAATTATTAATATAATAGAAATCTCATATGGACTACCTCCCTCTGTAAGTGATCGAGCATTGATCCCAACTATTAACACTTATGAAGGTAGTATCATCACCTATTCCAATTTGGTTGTATTTTACCCTAGTTGACAAATTATGAATAAAATAGAAATCTTATAAAGTCTACTACTTCCCTCTGTAAGCGATCAAGCATTGACCTCATCAACAATTACGAAGATACACCACCTATTTCAATCCCCTTACTTGTCATCCTTATAAACAACAACCCAATAATAGCATCAAATCTCATAAAGTCCACCTCCCTCACCCAAGTATTGACCCTATAACAGTCAGAAAGGTAGTACCACCCATTTCAATCCGCTTAATTTTCATCCGTGTTTCCTCCCAATTACGAAACCGCACGAAACCCCATAAAGTCCGAGTGACCATTGACCCCAGTTACTAACAGTTCCGCCGCCTTCGATCCGATTGACTCTACTATAGTTGAAACCGTGGCGTAAGTGGCAAAAGAGCACGGCTCGATGACAGTTGGAGGTATCGCGAGTTGGCAATACGGGATGTAACGCGTGACACGGCAATGCAACCGCGTTCAAGGCTGCGGGGCGCATTCCGCCGTGGCTTTTACCACTTTCCTGCTCACGTGCGCCGGAACGAACACTCGTGGCAACTCGCAACCCGCCATCCGCCATTGGGAACCTGTTTCGTGTCGGTCCTGCCGGTTTTTTGCGCTGCCCCTTCCCCGTCATCGGCCAAGTCCGCGGCTTATGCAAAACGTTACCTTTTGCCGGTTGGTGATCTTCGGAATCATAATGATTCCGATATTGTGATATAGGAGGTGGGAAATTGGGGAATGGGGATGGAGGGATTTGGGATATGGGAGGTGGGAATTTAGGAATTTGGGGATTTAGGAATTTGGGAGATAGGAGGTGGGAATTTTGGAATTTGGGGATTTAGGAATTCGGGAGATAGGAGGTGGAAATTTAGGAATTCGGGGATGTAGGGATTTGGAGATGTGGAGATTTGGACATGTGGGAATTTGGAGATGTGAGGATTTGGGGATGTGGAGATTTGGATATGTGGGAATTTGGGGATGTGGAGATTTGGACATGTGAGGATTTGGAGATGTGAGGATTTGGGGATGTAGAGATTTGGACACGTGGGAATTTGGGGACATGAGGATTTGGGGATATGGAGATTTGGATATGTGGGAATTTGGGGATGTGGAGATTTGGACATGTGAGGATTTGGAGATGTGAGGATTTGGGGATGTGGAGATTTGGACATGTGGGAATTTGGGGACATGAGGATTTGGGGATATGGAGATTTGGATATGTGGGAATTTGGAGATGTGGAGATTCGGACATGTGGGAATTTGGTGATGTGAGGATTTGGGGATGTGGAGATTTGGACATGTGGTAATTTGGGGATGTGGAGATTTGGACATGTGGGAATTTGGAGATGTGAGGATTTGGACATGTGGGAATTTGGAGATGTGAGGATTTGGAGATGTGGAGATTTGGACATGTGGAGATTTGTACATGTGGAGATTTGGACATGTGGAGATTTGGACATGTGGGAATTTGGGGATGTGGAGATTTGGACATGTGGGAATTTGGGGATGTAGGAAATTGGAAAGTTAGCTATTTGGAGATGTGAGGATTTGGGGATGTAGGGATTTGGGAATTTTGCTGTTTGGGAACGTAGAGATTTGGAGATGTGGGAATTTAGAAAGTTAGCTATTTGGAGATGTGAGGATTTGGGCAAATAGGGATTTGGAGATGCAGGACTTGAGGATCTAGGAAATTGCAAATATAGCAAGTTAATAATATAGCTACTAAGAACATAGAAAATTGTAAATTTAGAAACTTGACGATTTAAACATACAAATCCAGAAATTCGAAATCTATAAATTTGAATAAACCTCTCACATCCAGAGATTCATCTCCCTATCAATTTTTAAATACAACTATTTATACAACAAATACAAACCGAGTAAAATATGCTAAAATAAAGACAACATATCAACAACTCTCTATAAAAATAAATGAAACCCATTAAAATTTCTAAAACCAAAACTAAAAGAGTTAGTAAAAATGAATAATAACATCAAAAGGGATGAACCGTTCTAACAAGATTCCCTCGACTATACAGCCTTTGGAAATCGTTTTCTCTTCTGGTTCCGGTGTCGGTTGTCACCGTTCTTCCGTCCAGTGTAAAAATGTGAACTAGTTTCGTCGGAAACGAGAAGACACGGTTCAGTTGTCGAATTAAAGGCGGGCGAGCAATATCGTGGAGAAAATTACATGTCACCGATCCGTTCCAAGTAGAACACGACTACTTTCGACGTTGAAGATGGACAACAAGCCCGTTTAAATATCTAATCGCCAATGGAGCCCGATAGCTAGAAAGTGCTCCTTTATCGCCACGGACTATCAGCACGGATCTTGCCTGCTTTTCTACGTTTCACAGGATATGAAATAGAAATGCCGGGCTGGACAATGAACTCTGTGTACTACATTTCTGTAAGATTATCATTTTTCTTCGTTAAGAATCTTGTTTGAAAAAATTAGGAATGTATAGGTTTTCGTATTGGTTTTAGAACCTTTTTATAGAACCTATATATGTATAGGTTTATAGAATGTACATTTATTAATTTTGGGAATTATGGTGTGGGTGTGGAAGTTTGAAGTGTGCAAATGTTTGGAGTTGGGAATTTGCAAGTTAGGGTGATTGGAAGTTTAAGAAAATAGATTTGTAAAAAATTAGAGATTTTTGGAAATTTGAAGATTGTAGACAATTTATGGATTTGAAGATTGATTTGAAGATTTGCAAGTTTGTCGTTTTGGAAATTTGTCATGTGAAAATTTGTGGGTTTGCAAATTTGGAAATGTCGAAATAAAAATTTAGAATTGGTAGTTTGGGAGTTGAAGAATTTGGAAATTAAAATATTAAAAAATTAGAAAAATTGCAAATTTGTATGTTTGAAGTTGGTAGCTTGGAAGTTTAGACATTTAGGAGTTGAAGTACTTGGAAATTAAAATATTAAAAAATTAGAAAAATTGTAAACTTGTATATTTGGAGTTGCTAGCTTGGGAATTTGGACATCTGGAAGTTGAAGAACTTGGAAATTAAAATATTAAAAAATTAGAAAAATTGCAAACTTGTATATTTGGAGTTGGTAGCTTGGAAGTTTAGACATTTGGGAATTGAAGAACTTGGAAATTAAAATATTAAAAAATTATAAAAATTGCAAACTTGTATATTTGGAGTTGGTAGCTTGGAAGTTTAGACATTTGGGAATTGAAGAACTTGGAAATTAAAATATTAAAAAATTATAAAAATTGTAAACTTGTATATTTGGAGTTGCTAGCTTGGGAATTTGGACATCTGGAAGTTGAAGAACTTGGAAATTAAAATATTAAAAAATTAGAAAAATTGCAAACTTGTATATTTGGAGTTGGTAGCTTGGAAGTTTAGACATTTGGGAATTGAAGAACTTGGAAATTAAAATATTAAAAAATTATAAAAATTGCAAACTTGTATATTTGGAGTTGGTAGCTTGGAAGTTTAGACATTTGGGAATTGAAGAACTTGGAAATTAAAATATTAAAAAATTATAAAAATTGTAAACTTGTATATTTGGAGTTGCTAGCTTGGGAATTTGGACATCTGGAAGTTGAAGAACTTGGAAATTAAAATATTAAAAAATTAGAAAAATTGCAAATGTGTATACTTGAACGTATCTACACTTGCAAACCTAAAATTCAGAAAATCCCAAACCATCAAAATAAAAATGTCACTTCTCCACTTCCTCCACATTTTCACAACCTTCCTCCACCACATAAATCCTCCACACTTAATATCCGCTGCCTGCCTACAGTTCTGAGTCCTTCAAAGTACATTTGATCCACCTATCGCCGTATCAAGCTAATTATCAGCAGATTAAGGTTTAATTGTCGAGTATCCCAGCGGTAAAAGTTGTCGAAAAAGGAGAATACGATTGAGCGACACGACGGGGGGTCCGTTAATTAAGCTGCTCGAAACGAAGGGAGTTCGATGGTCGATGCAAGTGATCAGGAACCCAGAAGTCGTCCAGTTCAGGAACTTTTGAACGAGTTCTATTCTCGTGGGACGGGCTCGCTGATTGGATAGAAAGACGTTTGGAAATAAAAAGTTCGTCGAAGCTCGATTCGATGGCAGGATGTAAAATGAAGTGGAATGAAAGGCGATTATCTGGTCGAGGGCTTAAGCTAATTCGACGATTGCGATACGTATCCATTTATTCTTTATTTAACTTCGTCTGCGGAGATAGTTTAAAGTAATCTGTTGTAGATACGAGAATCTTCAAATTATGGAAGTTGAAATATCTTAGAAGAATAGCATGAATTCATCCCTTATTTTATCGTACTTTGATTTTAATCCACAAGCTTTAACCTCTTGCATTATTTTGACGAGTCTGTCTCGTGACGCACTCGTACTTCGGTCGTGATCAATTTTACTCGAATTTTTAATACACTTCAATTTGGAGTTCAAGTCAATAGGAGGTGGAGTTATTAAGTTAATAACATATTGACATAACATTTTTAATTTTTTTGTCCATTTTAATATTATAGCTGTAATTAGTCATTTCTGACTGACACACCTGATAAATAAATCATAGTGCAAGGGGTTAAAGTAATCTCTAGATATGAGAATTTTCAAACTGCATAAGTTATTGAGATGTCCTAGAAGAATAGCATAAATTCATCCCTTATTTTACCTTACTTTGTCTTTAATCCACAAGTGACTCATCAGAGTTCTGCAGATCTAAAAATCAAGTCCAATCTCGATGATCCACGTAAGTAAAAAATGTGTATCATCGAAGCATCAGAATAAAAAGCTAGAAGCATAGCGTGCGGTAAGGTGAATAGAAATCGTGAAAGCCAGGAGTCATCACCCACGATAGGCCGTTCAGAAAGCAGCACACTCTATTCGAAAAATGATGATCGAGGCTGATCAGGGTACAAGAACCCGGACGCTCTCTAACCAGGCGACGTCCCACATCAGCATCGGAAACAATATCCACCTAAATCTGCCTATGAATCCAGCGGCAGGCAGTGGTATCGTTGTCCGATATCCAAGAAACCCTCTCCTCTCTTCTTCCTTTCTTTATTCTTCCGATGTGTCCCGTTGCCGTGTTCGTGTGGTTAGCAGCCTCGTATACCTGTCTCTGTCCTCTCGCACACACACACACACGCGTACGCTTACTAAGAGAGGGAGAGACAGGATCGTTCGATGCAGCTGCAGCTGCAAACACGAGCTTACCTGTTCACGTGCTGCTCGAAGGTGACCGTGCCTCCTAGCCGAGTGCATCGAACGAGGTATCCAGGCTGACACCCACGCCAGAACGTTTTCTGGGCCGAAAAATCGCCGGAGAGCGCCGTTCACTTCCGTGTGGCCTGTTGCACGGAGCTGAGAGAGCTCGCGAGCGCGATCACACTTGGGTTCCGGGTCGGTTTTTCGCCCTGAAAACGTCGCGATTGTCGAGACCCAGGCCTGCCTGAGTCGGGCGTGACCAGTTCTCCATTTTTTCTTTCTCTTCTTCCCTCTCTCTCGACTCGCAGTCGCCCCTTTTCTCCTGGACGATACCAGCTACGCCCCGAGTCACATTTCTCTACGGATGGATTCTTTTTACAGGTTTATTCGGTTATTGTGATCACACTCTTGCAAATTTGGGAACTTATACATTTTTTATTTGTAAATTTTCAGATTTATGAATTTCTACAAATCTGATCTTCGCGTAGTTTCATTTCGGAAATTCTTTTAACCTCAGAGACTCTGAACGAGTTAGCAAATTCTCAGGAGAGTGGAATCTCTAGTTATCAATTGTATATTCTCAGATTTCTTAACTTTCAAATTTCTGAATTTCTACAAATCTGATCTTCACGTAGTGTCATTTTGAAAATTCTTTTAACCTCAGAGACTCTGAACAAGCTAACATATTCTCAGGAGACTCTGAACAAGTTAGCAAATTCTCAGGAGAGTGGAATCTCAAGTTATCAATTGTATATTCTCAGATTTCAGAATTTCTACAACCCTGTCATCTTCACATGTGCAATTTCGAAAATTCTTTTAACGTCAGAGACTCTGAACAAGTTACCAAATTCTCAGGAGAGTGGAATCTCAAGTTATCAATTGTAAATTCTCAGACTTCTCAACTTTCAGATTTCTAAATTTCTACAACCTTGTTATCTTCACATGTGCAATTTCGAAAACTCTTTTAACGTCAGAGACTCTGAACATGTTACCAAATTCTCAGGAAAGTGGAATCTCAAGTTATCAATTGTAAATTCTCAGACTTCTCAACTTTCAGATTTTTTAATTTCTTCAACCCTGACAGTTAACCCTTTGCTCTCGAGAGGTGACTCTCACTCACCATTTTATTTAATACAATAATTTTGTATTACAAACAATAGTGGAAACAAACAATAGTGGAAATTATTAGTAGAGAAATATTAACCTTAAAAGAATTCATTTAACTTTTTAACTAATTTTTAAAGTTGCTGTTTGCAAACAGTCATATTACCTTCATAATTTCGAACATTCTTTTAACCTCAGAGACTCTGAACAAGTCAGCAAATTCTCAGGAGACCACAATCTCCTGTTATCAATTTCTTCAAAGCCCAAAAGCTTGCAACTGTAAATTACTCCTCAAATATTCTAAACCACATGTTTCTACATTTTCAAACCACTTGCCCTTCCCACAACCAAATCTCCCTAATTTACATGCGCAACCTTTGCAAATCGCACTTAAAATTTCCCCATCGCAAGCGACAGAGTAACGAGGTGGTGGGCGAGAAAGGGATTGGTAGGGGAAAGTAAAAAAGGAAGTGTACCGATCGAGCGCGAGCGGAAAAATCGATTTCGCGGTGGAAACGCATAACGCGAGGAATGCACGCGGTGCATCGATCGTTTGATGGCCAACAGCAACGTGGTGCAGCAGTGGCGTAGTCTACGCTCGCATGCACGCCTACGGGTTTTCCTAGTTCCTTTTGCAAGCGTGGGCAGCTCCGTAGCGAGTATTTACGTCAATTCGGTGGTTCGTGAAGCTGCTTCTAGCGACGAACTCGGTCACCGACAGACAAACGGCCCGTTACCGATCTTCTATCGCGCGTTTCATTTCTTGTTGTTCCTGCGTCTTCGAGGAGTTCGCTATGGTCACTGGATACCTGGACGAGAAATCTTGCATGATTCTACTGTTGCTCGACAGGTACTTTTCTTTCATTACTTTTTTATAATCAATTTATATTTTGAGTGACTTTTTTGGGGTTCATAAATAGAACTGATTTAATATCAAACTTAATTGATGAACATTTACTTTGAAGTTGAAAATGAAGTTGAAAAATAAATGTTCTTTTATTGTTACTTTGAATGAGAACATCTGTAACATTTCCTTCGTTGCTTTTTAATAATAAATTTATATTTTGAATGACTTCTTTGAGGTTCATAAATAGAAGTGATTTAATATCAAACTTAACTAATGAACATTTACTTTGAAGTTCAAAATGAAGTTGATAAATAAATGTTCTTTTATTGTTGCTTTGAATGAAAACACCTGTAACATTTCCTTCGTTGCTTTTCAATAATAAATTTATATTTTGAATTACTTTTTTGAGGTTCAAAATACAAATTTAATATTAAACCTTCCTGTATAATGAGCACTTACTTTGTAATTAAAAATGAAGTTGAAAAATAAAGAAACAATGAAACATAACATTTTTTATTCTCATAAAAGTCATCGTTTTTTTATCGTTACATCAAATGAAATCACCTGTATAATTTTGTTTTTTCATGACCTTTTAATGATCACTGTAATTAACATCTTGGATGACCTTTTTGAGGTTAGAAATACAAATCATGTAACACTAAATCTATCTGTATGATGAACACCTACTTTGAAATTAAAAATGAAGTTTAAAAATAAATGTTCTTTCATCGTTATGTCGAATAAAAACACCTAAACATTTCATTTTGTCACGACTTTTTAATAATTATTTTAGCTAACATCTTCGATGACTTCTTTGAGGTTAGAAATACAAATGACTCAACTCTAAATCTACCTGTATAATGAACACTTACTTTGAGACACTTACAGACTTCAACAAAACCTCACCAAATTTTGAAACTCGAAATCAAAAAGTTATAAAACAGTCACTTATAGCATTGGTAGTTTCAGTGTTAATTTTGCGTATCATTGTTTCTTGCAGAGCTGTAAAGTGCAGATGCATGCTATCTGATGCACTCCGCAAAAAGTGATAGACTTCAGCAATTAACAATCTCTGCTAAATACTTGCTCACGTTACTTGATATCTCAATAAAGTTAATGTAGGAGATATCAGCTTTGAAGTGGTCCAAACACTTTTTAGTGCTAGTCTAAAATTCAGGGTTCGAAAAGTGAAATTGCATTCTCGATGCACCTGTGCAAAAAATGTCAAATTTTCAAAGGTAGAAGTGATTAATTACTCCCCGCTTCACATTATCAATTTCCATATAATACCTCTATAATAATAAAATTAGCCTACCAAGAATTTTTGCAGTGACAGTCCTTCGATATAAATATTCGAACACGTTTTATACTACATAAAAATCTAAAAGAATAAAAAGCTGTATCGATGGATTCAAAATGAAGATAAAAAATAAATTTCGCAAAGAAAGTTTAATTATAATTGCAGCGATTAAACTGGCAATCTTACGTAGTAGCCGAGAGAGGGACAGTCGTTGAACTCTGTTGGATAGGGTTGCAACAGGCTCCTGACGTGGATTAATTGTTCTCGGCGATAGCGGCGTGGTTGTCGCGATTTTTTATCGGATCACCGCGAAACGACTTCATCGTGTCCATTTTATTAGCGGCGGATCCGCTTAAGAAGACTTAATTGCCAGCTAGAACTCACTCGTCATCGCCGGTTTTAGCGTGACGATACTTAAGCTGAACTTGATTATGACGTTCGATTTGATCGTTTTGGAACAGCTGCCCCGATGAAGGCTAATAAACGAAACCATTTTACGAGTACTTTTTCTGGAAAAAGAAACAGAAGCTGTTTGTGACACTTCCATCGGATCAGTTATTAATCTTCTGCGAACCGAGAGAATTTAGGTTGAGACGTCGTGAAAGTGTATTTTTCCTTTCGTGGAATACGAAATGTTTTCCGCTACGATCGGTTTAGATTTAAGATTCGGATGAAGGGGGATTTAAGAGGTAACGAAAAAAAGGGGAGTTTAGGAATAAAATTAACGAATGCCTAGCAACAGGTACGAGGTGGTCGAAGTTAGCGATCGATCGAAACGCTTCGGTGAAGTGCAAGTTGCATCTCCATTGGCTCGGATCGCCGAGAGAAATCGGTAGAAATTAGGCCAGTCGGTCAATTGGAAGTAACGAACCCTCCGTCAACGTATTATTTCGAAAATGATCCGTGAACGGTGGTCGGCTCTTTCTCTTTCTCTCCCCGGATAATTAACATAGAAAAACTGCATGCTACTTAATTATCTATAATTTCGCTATGATCGACGGACGTGCTTAGGTCTGTGAATTTTCTATTTTATGAGTATCTTGGTCGCGGGAATGAGAAACGTGTCGAATTGACGTGGAACTGAATCGCGGGGAATTGAAACGGTTTTAATTGAAGGACGTGGGATTGAGTCGCTTTGGATCGAATTGCAAAGAATTTAATTGTGTGCTATTGATTCGACAACCATTCAATCGTGCGGAATTAACCTATTAAGAATTGAATTTCGTAGACTTGAATTATAAAGAATTGAATTGTATGGGTCTGTTTGGGACAGAATTGAATTGCACATAATTGTCCTGTTGAGAATTGAATTTCGTGGAATTGCATTGTGTGAAACTGTTTGAACAGAATTGAATTGCACAGAATTGACCTATTAAGAATTGAATTAAATGTAATTGAATTTCGTAGACTTGAATTATATGGAATTGAATTGTATGAAACTGTTTGAACAGAATTGAATTGTACAGAATTGATCTATTAAGAATTGGATTGAGTGTAATTGAATTTCGTAGACTTGAATCATATGGAATTGAATTGTGTGCAACTGTTTTGGACAAAATTGAATTGCATAGAATTGTCCTATTGAGAATTGAATTGAATGTAATTAAATTTCGTAGACTTGAATCATATGGAATTGAATTGTGTGCAACTGTTTGGGACAAAATTGAATTGCACAGAATTGACCTATTAAGAATTGAATTTAATGTAATTGAATTTCGTAAATTTAAATTATATAGAATTGAATTCTGTGGAACTATTTAAACAGAATTGAATTGTACAGAATTTACATATTAAGAACTGAATTGAATGGAATTAAATTTCGTAGAATGAAAATGTATGGAATTGAATTATGTGGAACTGATTGGAAAAGAATTGAATTGCACAGAATTGACCTGTGTAGAATGGAATTGAATGGAATTTAATCTCGCAGAATTGAGTGCATCAGAACTAAATCACACATAATTGAATTGCCTGAATTCTAATAGAATTGAACTGCATATAATTGAATTAAATACAATTGAATCCCTAAGAATTGAATTCATTACTCCTCCAATAAAATTGAATACCCCAAATTAATTCCAGTAGAATTGTATCGCACTTAATGTCCGTCGAATCGAACCGCGCTAACTCCAATCGTGAAATATTGATTATCGAAGCGAGGCCGACCAAAGTGGCACTAAATCGCGGTGAATCGAATAGCAGCGGCGCTGACTCAGATCGAATTGAATTTCAATACCGATATCTAAATTATTTAGTCGTGTCTAATGCAATCCTTGAACGGATGAATGGTTCGCCATTCTCAGAATCGTGGAAGAGTTTCGCGGAACTGCCGTTCTTCCCGGCGGTTCTTCTCGCGGGTCTTAAAGGAAAACGATAGAAAGCGGTGGATCGCGTTTAAAAACTGCATCTCACGAACTCGCATCCGCGATTAGAAGGAAACTTTCACGCGACTGATATTTTCTCCGCGTTTCGCGACCGCCTGTGGTCGAATCCGCGAGACTATCGACCTCGAGCGGCCACCTCGACACACGGAAACAATGGGCGACGATTAAAATCCGAGCCCCGTTGTTCGACACACGATTTTCCTTCGTTTTCCTCGTTTCACCTTCGAAGCAGCTGCTGCGACGGCAATGCAACCGGTTTTGGAATCCAACAGACTCGATGATTGATTTCCACGATTCCGCGTTCGACGAAGCAAGTCGTTCCCTTTTGATTTATGCGTTTCCTCGAATGCCACTACACTTTTTCACCTTCGTCATTTGTTCGGAGGTAATTGACGAATGCTAGAATCATTAACGTCATTAACTCTTGGTTCTTGAAACGGTGTTGAACACCTGGAATTATATGTACTTTTGACATATTGTAAGGGTGGCTTCACACAGAGTAGTTTTACAAATTTCCACCTTCTCAAATTTCTACCTTTTCAAATTTCCAACTTCTCAAATTTCCAACTTCTCAAATTTCCAACTTCTCAAATTTCCAATTTCTCAAATTTCCAACTTCTCAAATTTCCAACTTCTCAAATTTCCACCTTCCCAAATTTCCAACTTCTCAAATTTCCAACTTCTCAAATTTCCAAATTCTCAAATTTCCAATTTCTCAAATTTCCAATTTCTCAAATTTCCAACTTCTCAAATTTCCAACTTCTCAAATTTCCACCTTCCCAAATTTCCAACTTCTCAAATTTCCAACTTCTCAAATTTCCAAATTCTCAAATTTCCACCTTCTCAAATTTCCAACTTCTCAAATTTCCACCTTCTCATATTTCCACCTTCTCAAATTTCCACCTTCTCAAATTTCCACCTTCTCAAATTTCCACCTTCTCAAATTTCCACCTTCTCAAATTTCCACCTTCTCAAATTTCCACCTCCTCGAATTTCCACCTTCTCAAATTTCCACCTTCTCAAATCCCCAACTTCTCAAATTTCCACCTTCCCAAATTTCCACCTTCTCAAATTTCCACCTTCTCAAATTTCCACCTTCTCAAATTTCCACCTTCTCAAATTTCCAACTTCTCAAATTTCCAACTTCTCAAATTTCCACCTTCTCAAATCCCCAACTTCTCAAATTTCCACCTTCCCAAATTTCCACCTTCTCAAATTTCCACCTTCTCAAATTTCCACCTTCTCAAATTTCCACCTTCTCAAATTTCCAACTTCTCAAATTTCCAACTTCTCAAATTTCCACCTTCTCAAATCCCCAACTTCTCAAATTTCCACCTTCCCAAATTTCCACCTTCTCAAATTTCCACCTTCTCAAATTTCCACCTTCTCAAATTTCCACCTTCTCAAATTTCCAACTTCTCAAATTTCCACTTTTTCAAATCCCCAACTTCTCAAATTTCCACCTTCCCAAATTTCCACCTTTTCAAATTTCCACCTTCCCAATTTTCCACCTTCTCAAATTTCCAACTTCTCAAATTTCCACCTTCTCAAATTTCCAACTTCTCAAATTTCCAATTTCTCAAATCCCCAACTTCTCAAATTTTATTAGGAATACATCGCCACTTTGGAAAAATAAACTCGTTGGTATTGCAAGCCTGGAAACCATCAATTAATCCTTCAAACCTAGTCCCGACTTTAGAGGACTCCTTAATTTATGGTGGCCCAAATTTCAGCCATTGTCCGCTCATTCTTATATACTTGACAAACACATTAGACAAACTAGAATTGTCTCATTCAATTTTCATAGATTTGTGCAATTTTTCCGCTAGACCAGAACTATGATTGAATCGTTCCACGAAGCCTAGCGAAGTTCGGTTTATCAACGGGGTTGTTTAATTGGGGAAGGATTTATCAGTTCACCGAGGCTGACAGCAACGGCTGTGCTCTGCTCGATAAGACGACGTCCTTAATTTCCAATTATCCTGGTTATTAAGGCCGGAGAGAAACTTGGCGGATGCTTCTCCTTTCACATTGTAAACTCGCGGGCTTGTTTATCGTTCGCTGTAATTGAACAGCGCGATGTTCAACACGATTCCGTGCACGCGATCTATATTCATTTACAATTTTTACGAACGTCATAAAATACTGGCTACTTTTACAAACATTTTTACTTTACATTTTGTACGGTGGATACATTGTTCTCTTGTCATGAGACGAGTAGGGACAGACATTGTAAATAGCGTGACTGTGATTGATTTAATTAAGAAGCATATTTTAAACAACGTTTATGAAGCTTCTAAAAAAGGAGTCTTTTATTTTACACACTGTCTTTGATTTTATATAATCGTTTTAGATAATCCATTTAGACAGTAATTTTAGATAATCAATTTAGAACAGTTACCTGCTGTTTGCTTGGTATAAATAATTTCACCTATTTATGAAACCTAGATGAGTATTTGTGTCACCAAAAATTTACCATAGAAAAATTGCACTGTTCCAAAAATTGCATCCTTCCAAAAATTCTACTCTTCCGAAAATTCCACCCTCCCAAAAATTGGACTCACTCCAAAAATTGCATCCTCCCAAAAATTCCATCCTCACAAAAATTCCACCTTTCCAAAAATTCCACCCTCCCAAAAATTACATTTTTCCTAAAATTCCACCCTCCTAAAAATTCCAACCTCCCAAAAATTCCACCCTCCCAAAAATTGCACTCACTCCAAAAACTGCATCCTCCCCAAAATTGCATTCTCCCAAAAATTCCACTCACTCCAAAAATTGCACTCTCCCAAAAATTCCACTCTCCCAATAAATTGCATCCTCCCAAAAATTCCACCCTCCCAAAAATTCCACCCTCCCAAAAATTCCACTCACTCCAAAAATTGCACTCTCCCAAAAATTCCACTCTCCCAAAAAATTGCATCCTCCCAAAAATTCCACCCTCCTAAAAGTTCCACCCTCCCAAAAATTCCACTCACTCCAAAAATTGCACTCTCCCAAAAGTTCCACTCTCCCAAAAATTGCATCCTCCCAAAAATTCCACCCTCCCTAAAATTCCACTCCCCCAAAAATTCCACCCTCCCAAAAAATTCCACCCTCCCAAAAATCCCACCCTCCCAAAAATGCACCCTTAACTCAAACACCAAGAAAATAATCACGCAGTTTATCGACGCGAATCGCGTGATAACAGTTGGTTTTCTTGATCGAGGAAGTAACACCGTTGCTCGCAAACACACAACGACACACGCAGACACGTGAACGGATGCACGCGTCGACGCGAGGTCAACGGCACGTTGGAAAACAACCGTCGGTGCAGTATGATGGTACACAAGTTGCATACGAGCTGTGTGTGTGTCACGCGGTCGTTCAATATTATCGAGGCAATTTCGATTGCTTCCTTTTTTTTAACCCCTTGCCGCGTGTCCTTTGCCGAGGGGCAAAGAGAAGACCCTGAGATTGTTGCAGTCAAACGCCAACTCCGCTTTTTTTTATTTATGACGATGTTTGCTTCGAGTGACTCTTCGCTCGAGCGTTTATCGAAGATCGCTTTGTTTTCGAGAGGAGTATCGGGAAACGAAATTATTCGAATGGTAATTTTTAACATTTGGAAGCTTTTTAGATTTTGATGGCTTGGGTAGTTTTGATGTTGATGAGGGAATGTTTGGGGGATTAATTGGAATTTTGTGGTTTGGGTGTTTGCAAGTTTGGGATTCTCAAATTTGAGAATTTCAAGCTTCTCGAATTTCCAACTTCTCAAATTTCCAAATTCTCAAATTTCCAGCTTCTCTAATTTCCAATTTCTCAAATTTCCAGCTTCTCAAATTTCCAACTTCTCAAATTTCCATCTTCTCAAATTTCCACCTTCTCAAATTTCCACCTTCTCAAATTTCCACCTTCTCAAATTTCCACCTTCTCAAATTTCCACCTTCTCAAATTTCCAACTTCTCAAATTTCCACCTTCTCAAATTTCCACCTTCTCAAATTTTCACCTTCTCAAATTTCCACCTTCTCAAATTTCCAACTTCTCAAATTTCCACCTTCTCAAATTTCCACCTTCTCAAATTTCCAACTTCTCAAATTTCCACCTTCTCAAATTTCCAACTTCTCAAATTTCCAATTTCTCAAATTTCCACCTTCTCAAATTTCCACCTTCCCAAATTTCCACCTTCTCAAATTTCCACCTTCTCAAATTTCCAACTTCTCAAATTTTCACCTTCTCAAATTTCCACCTTCTCAAATTTTCACCTTCTCAAATTTCCAACTTCTCAAATTTCCACGTCCTCAAATTTCCACCTTCTCGAATTCCCAACTTAGCAAATTTTTTCATCACCGTTCCCATCACAAGAAGAGCACCAAATCATAGTAGGCGTTCGATGAAAGGGGAAACTGTAGAAGGTGGGGAAATAGAGATTTCCACATTGAAGAAGGAAAGAGAGTGGCTGAATTTTTCCTGGACGGTGAAACTGTCCTCCGATCGACTTTCCATGACGACCTACACACCGATGGGAAATGTGTCATCTCGATATTAATACCTACTTTTCTATTGTATTAATTACTATAATGTATCGAAGTTAAACGACGAGAACTTTTTCGAGAACGAAACCGTGGGTAGAATGTCAGTAGCGAGTGTCGAGCATTTTTCGTCCGAAAGCCAAGTAGAATAAAACGACGGAAACCGCGACGGCCATCTTGGCTTCAGCCCTCTACGTTTTCTGCCTCCACAACTTTGCAACTGTTATTAAAATGAAAGCTATGGAAAATAAAATTCTACAATTAACTCTACAGATGAAAAATAAAACTCTACAATTAACTGATTAAAAAGATAAATTAATTATTGTTAAATGTTCATCTGAATTATATTGTATTGTACTTAAATATATTTACTAATTTAACTTAATAAACGTTGCTAATTAACGTTGCTTGTTAACTTCAATACCGTGGAGTAAGTTAATAAAGTTTAAGTATTGAAGCTAGTATATTGAAGCTAAGCAAGTTTCATAAGCAAGTTTAAATTTTAAGTTCACTACCGTAATACGATCTTAATTAACTGATCGGTGTATTAGTTATGAAACTGACATATAACTTGAACTAACGCCATATTATGTCACATATAATTAAAACTAATGATATATTATCCCACATAATGATATACAATGATACGATATATATCATACAATTAATCAATCACATTGAACTCCTTGAACTTCTTCACGCAATTATACAAATGTCTCACAAGTTTTATTTACCAGATAAAAATATTTGTTCGCCTTATTAAGATAGAGAAGATTTTCCCAAAAAAGGAAGAAGTCGATTCTTTTTAGTATGTCCAGTAAATGATAGGTCAGTTTTCAGCCGTAGACACGATGATTCTTTACCACGATCTATCACGATGACGATGATGAAGCTACGAGAACGAGTTGCAATTTTAATGGGCTCCTCGTTGTCGGGAATAACTAATGCCTTTCATTTGCGTTTTTCCTGCGGTTGTTTCGCGTTGCAAATCACGGCCAGCTCGTCTCTTCGTTCTGCTCTGTTTCTGTACGCTGGAGGTATCAAGTTGCCAACTAAATTTGCAACCTACTCATTTATTTTGCTGCTGTGTCTGATGAATCGGAAATTTCACAAAAATAACAGTAATTATTATTAATTTGGTAGTTCTTTGTAAAGGATTATTACAAAGAAGCGTCTTTTTATGCTTAATGAATGATTTCAACGGGTGGAAATGTTTTTCTGACTTTAATAAATAGGTTAGGAAGGTTAGGAGTTCTTAGTTTTAATAAATAGGTTGGGAAGGTTAGGAGTGCCTAAGGAGGCACAAATTTCTAAGCTTTCAATTTCAAATATTTGTAATTCCTAAAATTCTCAAATTTCTGCATCTCCAATTTCTCAAGCTTCCAAATCCCTAACCCCCAAATTTCCACGCTCCCAATTTCCCATATTTCCCAATCCCTAAATCCCTAAATTTCCACGCTCCCAATTTCCCATATTTCCCAATCCCTAAATCCCCCAATTTCCACGCTCCGAATTTCCCATATTTCCAAATACCTAAATTCCCAAATTCCCACGCTCCCAATTTCCCATATTTCCAAGTCCTCAAATCCCCAAATTTCCACGCTCCCAATTTCCCATATTTCCAAATCCCTAAATCCCCAAATTCCCACGCTCCCAATTTCCCATATTTCCAAGTCCTCAAATCCCCAAATTTCCACGCTCCCAATTTCCCATATTTCCAAATCCCTAAATCCCCAAATTTCCACGCTTCCAATTTCCCATATTTCCAAGTCCTCAAATCCCCAAATTTCCACGCTTCCAATTTCCCATATTTCCAAGTCCTCAAATCCCCAAATTTCCACGCTTCCAATTTCCCATATTTCCAAGTCCTCAAATCCCCAAATTTCCACATCCCCAATTTCTCAAGCTTCCAAATCCCTAAACCCCTAAATTTCCACGCTCCCAATTTCCTATATTTCCTAATCTCTAAATCCCCAATTCCACAAGCTTCCAAATCCCCAAATCCCTAATTCCTCAATCACCCAATTCCCAAATCCTCAAATTTCCACATCCCCAATTCCACAAACTTCCAAATCCCCAAATCCCTAATTCCTCAATCACCCAATTCCCAAATCCCCAAATTCCCACATCCCCAATTCCACAAATCTCCAAATCCCTAAATCCCCAATTCCTCAATCACCCAATTCCCAAATCCCCAAATTCCCACATCCCCCATACCACAAATTCCCAAATCCCTAAATCCCCAAATTCCCGCATCCCCAACTCCTCAAACCTCCAAATTCCCACATCCCCAATTCCTCAAACTCCCAATTCCCAAATCCCCAAATCTCCACTCCCCCAATTTCCCAACTTCCCAAATTTCTCCCACAAAATTTCCGAACCTCCTAACTTTCCCCTGATCCCGTTACCCAAAGGCCTGAGTCACTCGGAATCCGGAACGCTAGAAAAACCAGGACATAAAGCTTGAAAACGGGGTTACAGAGGCAGCAACCGATCGTCTCGGGTCGTTCCGAGCGATTCTTCGAGACGGCAATTAGACGGGGAACATTTACGCCGCCGCAATTACCATCACGACGCGTGTCATTGGACGGAGGATCCGAATCGTCGTTTCCCCCGGGTTCGGGGACAAAACGACGTCCTTCTGGTCGAAACGCGACGTTTTACTGGCACATTGTCCACGAGAGAAAAACAACTTTCGGAATTTCATGGGAGAACCGGTGGAAGCTCGTAAAAGCTTTACTGGCGTGCCACGAATTAACCCCCGACACCCACCTCGTCCTCGAAGCTCGACAAATTGAAATTCAACGTGTCGCGTCGTCATCCAGACGAAATTGCCCTCTTTAGCGAGCTGCGCGACCGTGTTGCGTTTTGATGAATGAAACCCGACGCTTCGGTTCTGTAATCGCGTTCCGAGAAGGCACGAAGGGCGGTGTGCTAGGTCAGATTGTTCCAGACTTCCAAGTACATCATAATATATTTTTTTTAGCGAATGAATTTTTATAAAATAATCGAATGTGAGGTATATGGAGACGTGCTTCATTTTAGGTTTATTCTCATGGTTTGATGTATTTTGAAGACTTAATTTTAGAATTATTCAGTTAGACATACTTCTCTTCTTTTAAATAGAATTGCAGTGAGAGATGTCTTATTTGTGGATAGACAGTAGGCTGATGAAGTTTGAACAAATAATGTTAGAATTATAGCTTCAATAATTCAGGACACGTTTCATTTATGGATAGATAAGAGCTGATGAATTTTGAACAATTAATTTTGGAATTATAACTTCAATAATTGGTGACATGTTTTATTTATGGACAGATAAGTGCTGACGAATTGTGAATAAATAATTTTAGAATTATAACTTCAATAATAATTGAAGACACGTCTTATTTATGGATAGACAGTAGGCTGATGAAGTTTGAACAAATAATGTTAGAATTCTAGCTTCAATAATTAAAGACACGTTTTATTTATGGACAGATATTGGTTGATGAATTTTGGAGGAATAGCCATGAATATATCTTAAATGATTGAATACACGTTTTATTTTCTGACAGATTACTATCTGCTTACAGGGTGTCCACACCCAAGTGTGACAGGCGATATTTCAAGAATTATTGATGACACAAAAATTTCTATAGAAACAATTTTTCATGTCGTAAACAGTTCTTGAAATATCGCCTGTCACACTTAGGTGTGGACATCCTATACGTCATCCTATACATCCTACTGTTAAAAACATATTCTGCTATTTTTGAAGAAATAGTCTGCTACTTTTGAATAAATAGTCAACTGCTTTTGAAGACATAGTCTGCTACTTTGGAATAAATAGTCAACTGCTTTTGAAGACATAGTCTGCTACTTTTGAATAAATAGTCAACTGCTTTTGAAGACATAGTCTGCTACTTTTGAATAAATAGTCTACTGCTTTTAAAGACATAGTCTGCTACTTTTGAATAAATAGTCTACTGCTTTTAAAGAAACAGTCTCTCAAGACGATCTGAGTAAATAAAGACATTTCTGAACAGGTAGACGTCTACACGTGGACATCAGATAAAGTTGAATCGTACACGAGTTGTACATCACGTCTTATCCTGTATAATGGACCCGGCTGATTATCTCGTTTCCAGTCAGCTGTTGTAATTTTTGATTGCGAAAGCGAGGTTGAACGGTAGTCGTTCGCTTGATGAGGATGTTTAGGAAGGTTAGAGGCTGGCCATTGGGCAAGGTTTAATGAGGAGTAATGAGTGTTGAGAAAATGCCACTTAACCCTTTCACTGCAACACTCCTTGTGCAATTACTGAAACTTGATAAATAATTCACTTGTTGCCCGTTTCAAGGCTCTGAGATCTACCTTAGCTCCATACTAATTTGATGACTTGTTAATTGTCGACTTTTGAGAGTATATGGAGTGATGAGTTGAAAATTATGAGGCACGTTGGACAGAATTACTCATGACGCACTTATGACGCACTTCATGAAGAGTCTGACTCTTGACGCACTCATGACGCACATCATGAAGAATCTGACTCGTGACGCACTCATGACGCACTTCATGAAGAGTCTGACTCTTGACGCACTCATGACGCACATCATGAAGAATCTGACTCGTGACGCACTCATGACGCACTTCATGAAGAGTCTGACTCTTGACGCACTCATGACGCACATCATGAAGAATCTGACTCGTGACGCACTTATGACGCACTTCATGAAGAGTCTGACTCTTGACGCACTCATGACGCACATCATGAAGAATCTGACTCGTGACGCACTCATGACGCACTTCATGAAGAGTCTGACTCTTGACGCACTCATGACGCACATCATGAAGAATCTGACTCGTGACGTACTCATGACGCACATCGTGAAGAGTCTAACTTTGTGACGCACACAAGACGCACATCATGAAGAGTCTAACTTTGTGACGCACTCATGACGCACATCGTGAAGAGTCTAACTTTGTGACGCACACAAGACGCACATCGTGAAGAGTCTAAGTTGTGACGCACTCATGACGCACATCATGAAGAGTCTAACCTTGTGACGCACTCATGACGCGCATCGTGAAGAGTCTAACTTTGTGACGCACACAAGACGCACATCGTGAAGAGTCTGACTCTTACTTTAGCTGCATAGTCAATTAATATCAAATTGACATAACATTACAATTTTCTTTGTCTATTTTAATATTGAAGCTGTGATTAGTCAGTTCTAATGCACCTGACAAATAAATCGTAGTACCAGGTTTAAGTTTGATCTTTTATAAATTTGGATTTAGCTCATACGTTCCTGGATACATAATTCAGATCATGAAGTGCAAGTAGACTAGTAGAAAGCACTATATCGTAAATAGAACGAAAGGTGTCGAGTAACGAGTGATGTGAAAATTGATCTATGAAATATACATATAGCACAGTTCCCACCCCCATTTTCTCTCCGTCACAAAGAGAAAAGTAATTTTCCCGTCTATATGTCGATCTAGTCCACGATAGAGTGTGCGAATTTTGTCAGAGAGTTAATTCTTTGTTGGAGTAATTATGATCGTGTACCTTGAAGAAGAGTCGAGCTCGGAATACTCGGAAACAAATGGCGTCGCAGGGAAGAATCGAGCGACGATCCCCCCGGTGCTCGCACCCCATTTTTCTCGTTAGCGGCGTCCGGAGAGACAGGATGTACCGAGATTGCAGCTCGACTATTAGAAGCCAATCGAACGGGCGAAAGGCACAGGCTAGGCGTAAGGGGCGAGAAACGACAACGGAAGAGAAGAAGTCTCGAGTCCGGGAACGAGAGGGAAGACGAGAGATAGCGAGGGGAGCGAACGAGCCTCTCGGGAGGGTCGTCGAACACAGAGGGAGAGATAGGAAAAAAAACGACAGAGAGAGAAAGGAGGTGGTGGAGAAGGAGGAGGAGAAATCAAGCGAACGAGGGAGAAAGAGGGAGAGAGAGAGAATTGCCAAGAATATCCGAGGGCCGATGACCCGTGACACACAGTCAGTCGTATATATACTTGATATCATCACTCAACGTCCGACTTGCACGCATGCAATCGCGCATGCGCATGCGCAACGTGCATCGACCAATACGACACCGAATATCCTAGTTATTTTTCTCCTAACCTAGACGCGATTTCGCGATTATGATTCTTACTTTAATTACTTTCTTTTTTAACTTTTATTTTTTATTTTTAATAGATTCAATTCGATTTCGTTCTGAGGCAAGTATAGTTAATTTGATTTGATTTCTTTCTGCGGCAAGTATAGTTAACTCGATTTGATTTCCGTCTGCATCAAGTATAGTTAATTCCATTTGATTTTCTTCTGCATCAAATATAATTAATTCCATTTGATTTCCTTTTACGTAAAGTATAGTTAATTCGATTTGATTTTCTTCTACATCAAATATAATTAATTCGTTTTGATTTTCTTCTACATCAAATATAATTAATTCGATTTGATTTCGTTCTGTATCAAATACAGTTAATTCCATTTGCTTTCATCTAATATTAAAATTCGTTATATTGGACCAATATTCGATTTTAGGTGACCTAATTCAATCAATCTGATCTTAGGTGACGTCGAGATCTATCCTGATCGAGTTCGACGCGGTTCTACCTGTTTCGACTTAATACGATTTAGCTAGATACAATCTGTTTCCTGTAGGCTTAGTTCAACTGCATTTTCTTCTATTTAACTACATTCATTTCGACGTGCTTAAGTATTATTTATTTGAAAGTGACTTGATTCAACTGGACTTAATTTGATTCACTTCGGTTTAATTCGATTTGAGTCAGTCTTATGACATTCAATTCTTGTCTCATAATTGATTTTGTTCAATTTGACTTGTCTTATAGTTTCATAAAATGATGATCAATTTTTGTTACATAGTAATCTTTTATAAATTTGCTGTTTGTATTATGCTACAATTTATATGGTAGCAACTATATGTTCACCCCATAAAGTCAGCAACAAACGAAACATAAAATCCGTTGAAATCAAACTACTAAAACTACCAAACAATTATCTAAAGACACGAAAGAGTCCAACGAAACATCATTGCTAAAATAATTATCCAACCTAAACGTTTGTTCATATCTTCTGTTAATTGCTCTAATTAGAACCCGCGTAAATATAGCATCCCCAGCGATTATCGTCAAAAGACACCAATCAAACTTGGCACTTTCATGTTGCAACGACTTACATTGCACCGTCATATCATAAACGTGAAAGTGTTTTGCCAGTCGCCTTATTAATGGGTAACGATCTTAAAACAAAGGGGAATATCGTTGACGCGCTTCTATCATCTCCACAGAAGAAAAGAATCACGACGCGAGGAAAAAATATGAGTCTAACTGTTACGATTTATTCGCAATGACACTCGTAACTTTGGCTTCCTTTTTTTTTTTTGTAGAAGCTAAGAATACTTGGCCAGGCTTGCTTTGTTTGATGTGGCTCGCTTTCAACCGCGATAACGTCCTTATCAGTTGCCAGTTCAGCTTCTTTCTTATTGTAAAAAAGGAGAACAATTTCAATATGATTTTTATGCTTACTCATTTCTTTTTCTGTAATCGGTGAATAAGTGATATATGCCCCGAGTGTAATTAAAGCTTACGCATTTTTGTGGGCGGGAGTTAAACCTCCATGGTCTCAAATCTTTAAATTGTTCATTGGCAAGGTTTTTATGAGATCAAGTTTTCAAAATTTTGATTCCTTAAACACTTGAACTCGCAATTTCATTAGTTCTCAAACTCTTAAACTTTCAAATTTACAAACTCTCAAACTCTCAAAATCTCAAACTTGCCAACTCTCAGACTCTCAAACTTTCAAACTCTCAAACTCTCAAACTTGCCAACTCTCAGACTCTCAAACTCTCAAACTCTCAAACTCTCAAACTCTCAAACTCTCAAACTCTCAAACTCTCAAACTCTCAAATTCTCAAATTCTCAATCTCCCAAATTCTCACATCCCCCAATACCCAATCCTCTAAATTCTCACGTTCCCAAATTCCTCACACCCCCAAATTCTCAGGTCCCCAAATTCTCAAATCCCCAAATTCTCACATCCCCAAATTCCTAAATCCCCAAATTCCCAAATTCCCAAATTCTCAAATCCCCAAATTCTCACATCCCCAAATTCTCACATTCCCAAATTCTCACATCCCCAAATTCTCACATCCCCAAATTCTCACATCCCCAAATTCTCACATCCCCAAATTCTCACATCCCCAAATTCTCAGATCCCCAAATTCCTCTCATCCCCAAATTCCCAAATCCCCAAATCCCCAAATCCCCAAATTCCTAAATCCCCAAATTCCCAAATCCCCAAATTCTTCAAATCCCCAAATCCCTCACATCCCCAAATTCTCAGCTCCCAAAATTCCCAAATCCCCAAATTCTCAGCTCCCAAAATTCCCAAATCCCCAAATTCCTCACATCCCCAAATTCTCACATCCCCAAATTCTCAATCGCCCAATACTCAATCCTCCAAAATCTCACGTCCTCAAATTCCCAATCTCCCACATTCCCAAACCCCAAAATTCTCAAATCCCCGTATACTCAGCCTTCCAAATCCAATCACCTAACTTCCACAAAAAAGATCTTCAAGTCAACTCGAAAATGTTCTAAATTCGTAAGTTCAGTAATCAGTAAAGAACGCATCGATTGTTCTCAAGTCATGGGAACACAGCGTGTGAAAACGCGTTGGAATGGACCTTTATTCTACTTGTTCCAAAGGGTATTAAATGTCCGCGAGAGGAAAGGATGACGCATCGTTGAACACCGTAATCGCTGCCCACTTTGCACGCCCACGTGTTTATGCAGAAATCGAATTTCCCGGTGGGTTAAAAAAGGCACCGCTCCATCGGCCGTTCCCTCGTGGACAAATCAGGTACCCTGTTCGTGGTGACGTACATCGTTGGCTGTCGCAACCGATATTACCATACCGTGTGCCGTTCTCGTGTTTGTCAACGTTACGTTGCGATCCGTTGACGTAGTGCTACGTTCTTTCTACCGGTGGGAGTTCGAGTGCCGTTCACGTAGCGTAACAGGTTGTTCTCGCGAGAAAACGAATGCTCGTTGAAACACCTTAATGGGCAAACGGAAGAATCTTTGCTGGGTAACGTAGTGATACGTTTATTCGATGGTCATGAGGGACTTGTTGCGATGGCTTTATGGGTAAACAAGTCAGCGATCAAACTGAATGGCACGGAAATACGTGGACGTATTATTACGTTTTCTAAATCTTATATTATTTGAATGATACCAAGTTAGCTTTGTAGGAAGTTGAGTCGGTGGAAGAAAGTTGCAAATGTAATTTTCACATGTGTGCACATGTGCTAGTTTATAATACGGTGACGTAATATTACGTCAATTTGTAGAGCATTACTTTGAGACACTCTGATGACTTTGTAGGGAACAATAAGAAATTGAAGCTATGAGTGATTGTTAACAGTGTGATTTTCATGTATTAGTACAGTGACGTAATATTACGTCAACTCGTAGAGAATTACTTTGAGACACTCTTATGACTTTGTACGGAACAATAGTAAATAAAAGCTATGAGTGATTGTTGACAATACGATTTTCATGTATTAGTACGATGACGTAATATTACGTGAACTCATAGAACATTACTTTGAGACACTCTGATGGCTTTGTAGGGAAAAGTAACAAGTTAAACCTATGAGTGATTATTGACAATGTGATTTTCATGTATGAATACAGTGACGTAATATTACGTCAACCCGTAGAGAATTACTTTGAGACACTCTGATAACTTTGTAGGTAAAAATAATAAATTGAGTCTATGAATGATTGTTGACAATGTGATTTTCATGTATTAAGACAATGACGTAATAATACGTCATACTGTACTACATGTAGCATGTTTTTTGTTCATAAAAAAATTGAAAAATTAGCAATTGTTCCTTGCATCACAAAAGTGTTGTTCACAGCCTATCACGAATTTTCTGACCATTTTACTCGTTTTTCTTGTTGAATAAATCGAAAGTGATCACCCCACCGTGTCCCTTCATCTAACTTTACCTCGTTAACGTTTATTTTCTTTCACACTGACCGAACAACGTACCTTCGCTTTTCAGAGGCACGAAGTACCCTTACCCGTAAAATATAAAGTCCCGTTTGTGAAGAACGTAGTGGTACGTTTATTCGAACGCGTTTTCGCGCGCAATTTTCTCCCCGTCGCCCATTGTTCGCGGCAACTCGTTAACGCGCACGTTGCGGATCCAGTTCACGGACCGTGAACGTAAATCCCGGTCAGCTGTATTATTGGGTCATTATTCCGGGGTAAACCGTGGGGAAGCGAAAAAAAAAAACGAGGAAGAAGACAGCCAGGGGAAGGTTACCCCTCGGTGGTTGGAAAACGAGCCGCTCGGAAAGCAAAAGCGAAATCGTTCGCGCGAGTTCACGCGAACGATCGAATCCTAACCTTAGCAGGCAAGGATGTATAAAGATGCGACATTGTATTTTTAAAGGGAAATTTAATTTTTAATTTGATAGATCTGCAAATTTGAAGGTTTCGTGCAATTATTTTTTTGAGAATTTTATACTTTAAATTGCAGAAATGGAATTTGTGGAACTTCAGGTACCTTAATCTCTAAATTCCCTAGACTTCTACCTACTATAAATTTTATAGCTCTGGTTTTTTATGTTTGCAGTGTTTTACATCCTTAAATCCCTAGATCCCTATGTTTCCAGCACCTAAATTTTATATTTGGTAAACGCGGTATAACGATTCGAATATTAATGTATTTATCGATTCCAGTTAACAAGACAAAGAAAACACGGTCGTTTCTAAATTCGACAAGCTCGAAATAAAACTGTAAATCGGGTCACTTTGTAACGTTACGTTTCAGACGCTTTTCTCCTGCTAAATGAGTCACCGACCGCTCACACGGAAAAAGTAGAATTCTCGTTTCGATTTGAGCGAAACCAAGATTTCGTGAAACTTCATTAAATCAATTCAATTAATTATTCCTCCGCGGTTCTCCGGAAACGTCAGTCTCCATAAGCTAATATAATTGTTTGCATTTTGAATCAAAATTAAATTATTGCGAGGTGGACAAATTTCAGGCTCTCATAAAACTTTTAAACGCTTTTAATCGTTGGTCGATTACTTTATAAATTATATAACAGAGACCGTGTCGTCGAAGGAGAAAGAGAATTAAAAAGGAGGACGCTGTGTATTTGGTCAAAAACAGACGAGAAAAGAAGCCTGTCCGCAGTGCACAGAAACAGGGACGCTCAAAACAAAGCGTCGTAATTTTTCGGCGACGACGCGTGAACGCGCGCGCGCATCGGCTCGTTTCTTGCTTTTCTTCGCGAACCAAACCAGAAAGATCGCCCGATCGTGATCGAACTAGCGATGGCTTCGATCTGCTCTCAACATTCTTGAACAATTCTTTAATACTCGACAATTTGTGTGAAAGAATTGAATGTGAATTTGATACTTGAGAATTTCAAAATATAAATTTAAGGATTTAGGGACATTGAATGTGTGAATTTGGAGATATTGAAAAATGCAAATTGAGAATTTCAAAATATAAATTTAGGAATTTGGGGACATTGAATGTGTGAATTTGGAGATATTGAAAAATGCACATTTGAAAGATGCAATATGTAGGAATATAGGGAATACATTATATCGATGTTGAAGAATATGGGAAGATAGGGATGTGGAATCATAAGGTTGTAGGAATATAGGTATCTAGGAATGTAGGGATCTAGGAGTGTGAGGACCTAGGAGTGTGGGGACCTAGGAGTGTAGGGTCCTCAAAGCGTAGAAACCTAAGACTGTGGGGACCTAGGAGTGTAGGAACGTAGGGATGTGGGGACCTAGGAGTGTGGGGACCTCAGAGTGTAGAAACCTAGGAATGTGGAGACCTAGGAGTCCAGGGATTTGCGAATGTAGGGATCTGAGAATATGGGGACCTAGGAGTGTGAAGACCTAGGAGTGTAGGGACCTAGGAATGTGGGGACCTAGGAGTGTAGGGATTTGAGAATGTGGGGACCTAGGAATGTGGGGACCTAGGAGTGTGGGGACCTAGGAGTGTGGGGACCTAAGAGTGTAGGAATTTGACAATGTGGGAACCTAGGACTGTGGGGGCCTAGGAGTGTAGGGACCAAGGAATGTGGGGACCTAGGAGTGTAGGGATTTGAGAATGTGGTGACCTAGGAGTGTGGGGACCTAGGAGTGTGGGGACCTAGGAGTGCAGGGCCCTAGAAATGTGGGAATCTAGGAATGTAGGCATCTAGCAGCGTAGAAATCTATAAGTATAGCAATCCACTAACATAAAATTCCACTCTCCCAAACTTCCAAATTCCCCACCTCCCCAAAAATCAAAGATCACAACCCACGTCTCTCCCTACATCCTCCCATTCCTATTCAAATAATATTCCCTCCCAACCATCCAATAAACCTATCCATATCAGCGAAAAACTATGCAAAAATAACCAAGACCACAGACATTTCCGTTCGGTTGTCACATATTTCGTAGAGAAACCAGATTCGCCGTTGATTGTACGAGTAGAACGAGTCGGACTCGAAGCGGAGAAGATCGCTAGCTGAAGCGGTGCAATGTACGGACGGCGATCGAGTGCAACGAGCTCGTGTGTCCGTGTGCGCGTGTTCCTGTACACGCTCGCGTGTTCGAGCTGGTAGGTGCACCGGCACAGAGGAGAGTAAACGCAATAACTGTATCTCTGGTCCAGGGGGTCACTGTTCCACGACCACGAGACTCGCTCGACTGTTCTCGGCTTCTTGCCGCGTTATACACGGTGTTCTTGCACGACCGTGACTACGAGAAATCGAAAACTGTCGACTCTGTTGCTCCTTTATCGACGAAAATATACTAAGCTTTAACTTCCTCGAACTTTTCGATGCTCGGAATCGGAGATTTGTGGAACTTGCAGTTGTTGACGAGGTCAGGTTAACTCGGCTAAGCAATTTCCGGACTTTTCCGAAAGTTCTTATTTGCTCGGGTTGATGGATGCCAGAGTTTTCTGGGATTTTACAAGTTCTTATTCGATTACGAAGACGCGATATTTACGCTCGGGGATTTTCGTTGCAAACTTCAGAAACTCGACGTATCACAGAAAAGTTCGATTCGAGTTTTTCGATACGGACACAATAACGTACACGCTTTCGAGCGTCATTATTTTTCATTTACACCGGACGATCATCGACGCTGACAGATCGATACTCGTTTGCCCCAGTTCGGTCACCCTTGCTTCTCGAAAAGTGAAAACAATCGGAAGTCCACGTGTCCCTGGGCACGTCGTTTCCCTTTCACTTCTTACCACCAGACCCATATTACCTCCCTAGGAAACGCACCCTTTCCCTTTCGTTTTCCGTGCCGATTTTCCGTCACGTTGAACAGACGTTGCCGAAGGGAGCGGTGAAAAACTTCCATATTTTTTCGCGCCGGTCCGTTCTCTTGTAACTAATCAATTCCTTCGAAGAACATTTTCATTATCCTGTTAATTACATTTTTAGATTGACGCTCTAAACAGAAACGCCATTTTCTGTTTTCTGTTTAGGGAGATATTAGGATTTACCGATCTAGGGATATTGGGATGTATAAGTTAGGGAATGTGCAGATGTTGGGATCTAGGAATATTTTGGATTTGGGGATATTTTGGATTTAGGGATATTGGAATCTAGGGATCTAGGAATATTGGGATTTAGGAATACTCGGGGATCTAGGAATATTTGGGGATCTAGGGATTTGGGGATCCAGGGATTTAGGATTCGTGAGATTTGAGATTCGTGAGATTTGGGATTCGTGGGATTTGGGATTTGTGGGATTTGGGATTTGTGGGATCTGGGATTTGTGGGATCTGGGATTTGTGGGATCTGGGATTTGTGGGATTTAGGATATGTGGGATTTGGGATATGTGGGATTTGGGATATGTGGGATTTGGGATATGTGGGATTTGGGATTTGTGGGATTTGGGATTTGTGGGATTTGGGATTTGTGGGATCTGGGATTTGTGGGATCTGGGATTTGTGGGATTTGGGATATGTGGGATTTGGGATATGTGGGATTTGGGATATGTGGGATTTGGGATTTGTGGGATTTGGGATTTGTGGTATCTGGGATTTGTGGGATCTGGGATTTGTGGGATCTGGGATTTGTGGGATTTGGGATATGTGGGATTTGGGATATGTGGGATCTGGGATTTGTGGGATTTGGGATTTGTGGGATTTGGGATTTGTGGGATTTGGGATTTGTGGGATTTGGGAGTTGTGGAATTTGGGAGTTGTGGGATTTGGGATTTGTGGGATTTGGGGATTTAGGGATTTGGGGTTTGTGGAATTTGGGGATCTAGGGATTAGGAGATCTAGGGATTTGGGGATCTAAGGATTCAGGGATCTAGGGACTCGGGGATTTGGAGATTCGGGGATTTAGGCATTCGGGGATCTAGGGATTCGGCGATATATTGGGATTCGGCGATGTATTGGGATCTAAGGGTATTGATATCTAGAGATATAGTAATCTGCAATCGTGGAAATCTAAAAATATAGTAATATATCTATATTTCTATCTAGTAATATAGAAATCTAAAAATATAGACATCTAGATATATTGCAATTGGAGATCGACGAAATATAGGAATATATCTAAGAATATAAAAATCTACGGATATAGGAATCTGAGATCCTGGAAATTTAAGAATATAATATCAAAACGTAGGAATGTGAATCCAGAAATTTCTGAATACACATCTCGAGAGTATCTCGATTCTGTAGCATAGATACTCGGATGAGAAATCACGAGGGTCATCGATGAAACCTGCACGCCAGAACCGAGCGGAATATCGAAATTACACGCGTATTGCACGCGCAAGTCGCGGTGAGAACCGAGATAACCTCGTTTTGGGTGCAGCGAACGAAACGGGTTTCCTGCAGCCGGCTTTCGTCGCATGGAAACACTCTTTTGCACGCACCACGATAGAATCGCTTACAACCTCTCGATCTTTCATATATTTCCTATAACACCTTATTTCCTCGATGTTATTACCGTAGAAGGAAATATAAAAATTGAGAAAAATCTCGTTTCGAAAAATTTACAAATACCGAACCGACTAGGCACAAATTCGAACAGAGTCTACAACAAAGTCCTCAAAGACGTTTTATAAAAATTCTTGGATGATCTATGACATTCTATACATCAATCTATTCTTCACCGAATAATGAATGGCCTTGCACAATTAGTTTTAAGAAACTGCAATATATCGTTTAGAGAAAGTACAAAGTATCACCGAACCGACTATGCAGAATCTCGTTAACGTCCCACGAAAATTGTTGACAATCTACGACACTCTACACATCTATTGAGCACTACGTGTTTTAAAAAATTGCTATATATCACTTAGAGAAAGTACAAAGCGATACGTTGAACCGACTATGCAGAAGCTTTCTCGTTGACTTTCTCGAAAAGTAATTAAATAATCCACGACGTTCCATAAAGGAATCGTGTAGCATGTTCTCGCGTTGATTACAGTATAAAATGTCATTCGTACAATATAGATTTCTGAAATTTGATTTGCGAGCGCTATCGGTGCCTATGGCAAACAGTGGCAGCGACCGGTATCGGTTCGTAAATCGAGCTATCGAGCACATTTCGATTTTTTCGCCTAGCTGGAAAGCGTCCGGGGACCGTGCAAGCTATCTCCGCGGGTATCTTTTGCTTGGAAAGTGGGACGCCGCTGCGTCCACTACTTCTCTCTTTCCTTCGGTCGCTCCCTGTTGCGCCGACGTTTTATCACTTTGCTATCGCACGTAGCTCGCAATAAGCAACGTAGTAGAAAGTACGAGCATTTGGTGGTTGTATTTTAGCTTTCACGATCAGATACCGGGGCCGGTGTACGCGCACGCGGCCATTTTATCGTGCTTTTGCATTCGCCCCTTCTCTCTGCGCGCAGTTTTCGCGAGCCACTGGTTTCTCCTGCGAATACCCTATTCGGACATTCAGTTTCAAATATCTTCAAATATCTTCAAAGTTATCGTGGAAGACTTTGGAGACATTGCAAATTTCTTCAAATATCTTCAAAGTTATCGTGGAAGACTTTGGAAACATTTCAAATATCTTCAAATATCTTCGAAGTTATCGTGGAAGACTTTGGAGACATTTCAAATATCTTCAAATATCTTCAAAGTTATCGTGGAAGATTTTGAGGATATTTCAAATATCTTCAAATATCTTCAAAGTTATCGTGGAAGACTTTGGAGACATTTCAAATATCTTCAAATATCTTCGAAGTTATCGTGGAAGACTTTGGAGACATTGCAAGTATCTTCAAATATCTTCAAAGTTATCGTGGAAGATTTTGAGGATATTTCAAATATCTTCAAATATCTTCAAAGTTATCGTGAAAGACTTTGGAGACATTGCAAGTATCTTCAAATATCTTCAAAGTTATCGTGGAAGATTTTGGAGACATTTCAAATATCTTCAAATATCTTCGAAGTTATCGTGGAAGATTTTGAGGATATTTCAAATATCTTCAAATATCTTCAAAGTTATCGTGGAAGACTTTGGAGACATTTCAAATATCTTCAAATATCTTCGAAGTTATCGTGGAAGACTTTGGAGACATTGCAAGTATCTTCAAATATCTTCAAAGTTATCGTGGAAGACTTTGAGGACATTTCAAATTATCTTCTAATATCTTCAAAGTCCTCCTGGAAGACTTTGGAGACATTTCAAATATCTTCAAATATCTTCAAAGTCCTCCTGGAAGACTTTGGAGACATTTTAAATATCTTCAAAGTCCTCCTGGAAGACTTTGGAGACATTTCAGATATCTTCAATTATCTTCAAAGTCCTCTTGGAAAATTTTGAAGACCCTCCCTTACTGGAAAAATCAATTCAGTTATCTGAGAAACTAACATTTTTTCCAAATATTCTGAAATGAGGTTATGGATCTTTTGTACAGTGCAATTTTTTCTAGAATCTGATTATACCGAAACAGACTTGATGAAACAAGTAAATTGATATATGGAACCTTGCAAGATATATTTCTTGAGAAAATCAATGTGCTCAGTCGGTTCGGTGGAGAAACAACAGAAACGTAATTCAAAGATGTTATTCTTGCAAATGTAAATTTACTGCAGTAAAACATTGTATGTTTTTATTCGATTAGTAGAGGGTACCTCATTTTTTGTACTTATCACATGTTTCACCATAATCGAAAGTTCTGACGAGTCTCCCTCGTGACGCACCTACTCAGCTTGAAGTTTAGGTCCAACTATTAGTTGCATTATCAAGTATCCTTAAATATAAAGTACCTACATCTTAATTTTCTTTGTTCATTTTAATGTTATAGTCCTGAGTCAATCTTGTCTGATGCGTCTAACAAATAAATGCCACGGGATGTTAATTTATTAATTCAAATTCGCTGATGTCTTCAGTCTGTCATCTTCGAGTATCAAGTTTTAGGTTCAAAACAAGTCAACAACAGTACAAATGAAAAATGTCAATCAAGTCTACCTTGAATTCAGTGTAGTTTACTGAAATCAATGAAATTTTGTATCGAGTACGTAAAGAGAATGGTGTAAGTTAGTAATTTGGGTTAACAGTTTGTGAAGCATGTTTAACGAGAGACCGAGTCTCCCGATTGCAAATTCATGCTCGACAAACGAGACGCTGATAACTCAATTTACCGACAATTATGCGATTGTGATAGGCGTGCTCGAGTTTTCAAGCACGGCACGCGTACGTACATTTAGCTCGCGGGTGCATTTGCATATCGGTATTGCAAATTTACGATCGAGTCGTGGAAGAATCAACGATTCGACTTCTTGGCGAACGGGATACATACTCTCGTCGTCGTTCGCTCGTGAAAGGCTCAGCATAGGCGACATAATTATTCATACACGGAGATCGGAATCGCTGAACGGCAGTTCCGACGCGTGAAATTTGCATATCGCACATAAAATTTATGAACTACCATCGTGAATCGATCATCTAGTGCTCTGTGCTGGTGCTTACATTGTTTTCGCTGTGTTCAGAACAATAATTTACGCTTGGGAACTTGGGAGTGAACGTGGTCGATTTTAAGATTTGAGAAATTTGAAGATGTATAAAACATGGAGCATGAAAAGTTTAACTCTTTGCAATACTATGAGTGTGGCTTGATATGACACTATTTTGTGGATCTTATATTGGATCTTATAAATAATTCAGATAAATAGTTTGGTTGAATATATAGATTATCATTCAATTATTACTTACAATAAAAGAAAAATGTATATGTTACATACTCTGTCCTGCTGCAGTACACTTAATTGAGAACCCCTTTATAATCTATTTTATTAATTATAGAGTTAATAGGTAAATTTTGAGAACTTTAAAGTTGTAGAGTTTGAAGAAACTCTTCTGAAGTTGAGCATTTTTGAAATTTAAGAACTTGGTAACTTAAAACAATTTGAGACTTGAGAACTCTAAAGCTCAGACAAAAATGAGGAGCTTGAGAACTCTAAATCTTGCAAGAAAAATAAGAAGCTTCAGAACTCTAAAGCTCAGAAAGAAATTCGTAGCTTGAGAACTCTAAAGCTCAGGCATAAATAAGAAGCTTGAGAACTCTAAATCTTAGGGAAAAAATAAGAAGCTTGAGAACTCTAGAGTTCAGTAAGAAATACTAAGTTTGAGAATTCTAAAGCTCAGAAAAATATAAGAAGCTTGAGAACTCTAAAGCTCAGAAAAATATAAGAAGCTTGGAAACTCTAAAGCTCATAAAAATGTAAGAAGCTTGAGAACTCTAAATCTTAGGAAAATATAAGAAGCTTGAGAACTCTAGAGTTCAGTAAGAAATAAGAAGCTTGAGAACTCTAAAGCTCAGAAAAAATAAGAAGCTTGAAAACTCTAAAGCTCAGAAAAATATAAGGAGCTTGAGAACTCTAGAGTTCAGTAAGAAATAAGAAGCTTGAGAACTCTAAAGCTCAGAAAAAATAAGAAGCTTGAAAACTCTAAAGATCAGAAAAATATAAGAAGCTTGAGAACTCTAAAGCTTAAAGGAAATAAGAAGCTTGAGAACTCTAAAGCTCAGAAAGAAATAAGAAGTTTAAGAACTCTAAAGTTTAAAGGAAATAAGAAGCTTGATAACTCTAAAGCTTAGGAAAATGGAAGCTTGAGAACTCTAAAGCTTAGGGAAAAGGAAGCTTAAGAACTCTAAAGCTTAGAAAAGAGAAAGCTTGAGAACTCCAAAGCTTAGGAAATAGAAAGCTTGAAAACTCCAAAGCTTAGGAAATAGAAAGCTTGAGAACTCCAAAGCTTAGGAAATAGAAAGCTTGAGAACTCCAAAGCTCCAAAATGTGGAACTCAGCTCTCTATTCCTCAAAAACACATAAATTCCATATTTCTGCACCTTAAAAACTTGAAAATTCGAAACTTCCAGCGTTTGAAAATTTATAAATGCAGAAACTCTGAAATTTGAAATATCACTGTACTCCAGAATGAGCTAATTTACGAATCCCTAATCGTAAAATTTTGAAATTGTAAGCGTGTGTTTAAGAATTCGAAGAGTAATGATCGTGGTCGTGGTTGTATTCCGTTGGAAAGCGTTCAACATGGAAGAAAGCCGACATCGGGCGACAATGTTTCGCGGGCATAAATCAGATCGGAGAAAGTTACAACCCCAATTAACCTCGGTGATACGAGATGACTTGTGCACAGGGTTCGTTGAACCGATCTCCGAGGAATGAACGAGAACGCCACGAGCCCCGGCCGTTTTGGTCCGTTCACCTGATAACAGACCGCGTACACTCGGATAAATATAGAACTTCAACTTCAACCATCGATTTCCTTCCAATAATTCGATTTCGTTAGTCGCTCGTTAATTACCAATCAAACAAAATAATATATTATTCCTAATTAACAACGTTCGTTTGCTCTCCTTTTCAGACAGTCGTTACGTAGAAGTAGTGCAAGTTTAATGAGTGTCAAATCGATGTTTAAATTATCCAGAAAACGATTATATGAGCTGCATTAATATTCTCGGCGGAAGATGACGATTTTGTGTTAGAATAAATAATTGATCCAGTTTATGGATTAATAGTTTTCATTAGCAGATAGATCTGGTTATAACTGGCAGTATTAAAATTATTATTCTTAAATTATTGTTATTGGTCAGGAAAGTTTGAGCTTCACACTGAGATCTCATAAGATATTTTGTAATACCTTATCTCGTCTTATAAGATATTTTGTAATATGTCGTCGAATCATTGTCAAACTTTTCATGTTTCAATATCATGTTTGCTACAATTATTTCATGACAGAGCTTCTTTGTACTTATTTAAAACTTCATATTTTAAAAATGGATACACAGTAAATTTAGTAATATTTAAATCGTGTTCGACGCGTTTCGAAATGGACATTCACCGACCCGGCGCATTTATAAACGGAATAAAAATTGCAGCTTCGCGGGAATAAATAAATGCGAGAGAGGTCCGAAATAATTCAAGATGAATACCGGCCACGCGCAGAAGGATGGTCGAAATTTTGTCGCCGGCATTTGCATAGAGGAGCCGGTTCAACGAACTCGAGCGGGGTCAATTCGAGCAAGGGCCCTAGAACTTCCTTCAACGAGACCTAACCCCGTGAAACCTCGACTCGACATTGAGCCAATGAATTACGAAAATGATCGAGGGAAAAAAGAAATGGACGAAGGTGGAGGGAGCGGAGAGGGAAAGGAGGACAGATTAGGCGCTTACGCATCGGCTCGAATTCTGCGAACCGCAAAAACCTAACAACCAGGCTTGGGTTAACGATCTAATGAAGAGATCCATTGTGCTATGGACTTTCGATGAAATTGGGCCAAATTGTGCTGCGCGTGGACCAGATACCGATATGTGCGATCACTATCGCTATGAATATGGCATTCATAAATATCTGACATTCACACATTCTATTTATTTCTAAATATTACTGGTGTACATAAATACGTAGGACTGTATTCTGGATTATAGACGCTGCAGGAATATTTTTGGTATGTTTGGAGAATAATTTTATAGGGATATGTGGATATGTGTGATATGTGGTTGAAGTGAGCTATAGATTGTAGAGATCAAGGTTTATAGGGATCGGGGGTTATAGGGATTTTGGGGTACGAGGATCAGGGTTTATAGGGATCGAGGGTTATAGGGATTTTTGGATACGAGGTTCAAGGTTTATAGGGATCGGGGGTTATAGGGATTTTTGGGTACAAGGTTCAAGGTTTATAGGGATCGGGGGTTATAGGGATTTTTGGGTACGAGATTCAAGGTTTATAGGGATCGGGGGTTATAGGAATCTTTGGATTCGAGGATCAAGGTTTATAGGGATCGGGGGTTATAGGGATTTTTGGGTACAAGGTTCAAGGTTTATAAGGATCCAGAGTTATAGGAATTTTTGGGCACGAGGATCAAGGTTTATGGGAATCGAGGGATATAGGAATTTTTGGATGCAAGGATCAAGGCTTATAGGGATCGAGGATTATAGGGATTTTTGGGCACGTGGATCAAGGTTCATAGGGATTTCTGGTAGCGAGGATCAAGGGTTATAGGGATTTGGGGCTGTACTATAAGAATTTGGTGTTATGGCGGGAGATATAAATATCTGAGAATACAAGGATTTGGGTTCTAGAGATTTAAAGACTTAGAATTTATCGATTTGGAGTTTGGGAATTTAGGTACATGGAAATCTAGGAATTTATGTATTTAGAAACTTGTGATCCCAGGAATGTGAAGATGTAGGTATACCAAGACCCAGGAATTTAGAAATCTTGGAATATTAAGAGCTGCAAATTTGGAACTGAGGACATCGGAATTTAGGGTTCGGTGAATCTAGATATGTAGAGATGTAGAGTTCAACGAATCGAATCACATGGATCTAGGAACATTGGGAGCTAGGAATCGATGAATCCAACAACACGATAACTTAGGCACATTCAAATCTAGAGATATAGAGGTCTAGGAGCGTCAGATCTAGGAATCTGAGGATCTTGATATGTGAAGACCTAGACCTCTTCAGACCTAATCTTGAGATTTGGAAATATTATAAATCTAGAGTTCTGAGGCTCTAATTTAGAGATCAACGTATACATACATAGAAACATGGCAAACTAGGAATATATAAATCCAAATACAATTGCATATACGTTTCCATATGACATATGACGTAGCCTAACCTATGACGCATACTGACTGTATATCCATAAGTAGAGGAAAAAGATGAAAACTTAGAGCACCCGCAGGTCAGATGATACGATACTTTCGATACTCCACAAATATCACATGGTAACCTAAAAATATATAAATCCAAACACGTAGAAATTTAGAAATTGAACATACGTTATAACATATGACGCATACTAACTTATGACGCATACAATCTAACCTATAACGCATACTATCATCCTATAACTAGAAGAAAAAGATGAAAACCAGCACCCCGCAGGTGAGATCACACGATAGTTTCGATAGTCGATAAATATCACGAAACGAGTCGCTCCCCAGTTTCTCGCTCTTTCATATCCCCTTTTTCCCTGGCGTTGTCTCTCTCTGTCTCTCTGATTGTCCCTCGTCTTTCCTCCCCCTTCGGGTCTGTCGTGCAACGTCGTCGAGTTCAACGAACCCCGTTGGATGACGTGATACTGCCATGTTGGGAATTTATTATCTGACTTCGTTGTCCAACGACCCCCGCTTTTTGTGTATCGCGACGCGACCGACCGTTCCACTATACGCGCCTCGGGTTTAGTTCCTTTCCGATTGAAATCGGGGGAGGATCGGTCGGCGTAACAGGCGTCGTCACGTGCCAGGCGTCGAGCAGAAGCGTCGTCGTGGATAACCACGGGCATCGACAAAGGGATGCCGAGGCGAACAGGTTCGTTGGTGGACGCCGATGGAATTCGGACGGCTGGCGAAAGAGGTGTGTGGAGAGCTGATATTTCTGGGATGTCGCTTTTGCGGCGCACTCTTTTGCTGCTTTTCAACTTCAACTGAAAGCTTTCAAATTTTGTAACTTGCTGCCATGTTGAGGATATCGGAATTTAGATATCTGAGAATTTAGATATTTTCAAGTTGCTAAACCTTAAAATTCAGAACACTTCAAATATTTGAGAAGTTGAAAAATTAATATAGCTTGAAGGAAGTAATAAATGTTGGAACTTAAGAATTCCATGGTATAGAACTCTATCTTAGAACTCCATCATTCTAGAGTTTTTTCAATCTTATAATTCGCAATTTGAAAATTTATTTAGGAATGTAGGAGTTCGAGAACCCTAGAACTTGCAGACTCAAAAATCCTGAAACTTAGAAATTTGAATTTGTACAACTCGATTTTAAAAGTAAAAAGATTTGGAACTCGAGAAATTTAGAGAGCTATAAAACTTGTAGACTGTCTAGTTTAAGGTGACTGGACGATTAATAAGTTTACGAGAGACACGATAGAAGACTCCGAAGAAAGCACGAATGAAATTTCATCTAACGCAGGTGTAAAATTAAATAGCAGCGTTTCGTTGTTTACTAGGAAATACTCGGATTACGTGCAAACAGCTATTTTACTATCGCCAGAAGCGTCGCGTTTCTTTGCGTTTATCTGAGTCCAGTGATACGTGAAACATGTATCACTGTCGAGGAAACGCTTTTTTAATTCACATCTGTATCATAGAACACAAACAGCGAAGTCAAGAACTTCAGAGCTCTGCAATTTTAATTCGCTGAAGAGTTATGGAGTTAGTAACTCGATGACTTTAGAATTTAAGAATTTCAGAACTCAAGAACTCTACATTTTAGAAACTCAAGAACTACAAACTTCTCGAATCTCAAGAACTCTTGAACTTTTGAAATTCGAGAACTCTTAAACTTTTGAAACTCGAGAACTCTTAAACTTTTGAAACTCGAGAACTCTTAAACTTTTGAAACTTGAGAACTCTAAAATTTCTGGAACTCAAGAAATCGAAAGATTATGGAACTCGGGAACTCTAAAGTTTCAGAAACTCGAGAACTCTAAAATTTCTGGAACTCGGGAACTCCACACTTTGAGGAATTCGAGAACTCTACAATTTCTGGAATTCGAGAACTCTAAAATTTCTGGAACTCGGGAACTGTAAAATTCCTGAGACCCGAGATCTCTGAAGATTCAGGAACTCGAGAACTCTAAAATATCTGGAACTCGAGAGCTCTAAAATTTCTGAAGCTTGGAAACTCTAAAATTTCCAGAACTCGAAAGCCCTAAAATTTCTCAAACCCCGGAACTCTAAAATTCCTGGAACTCGAGATCTCTAAAATTTCAGAAACCCGAGAACTCTAAAGATTCAGGAACTCGGGGTTTCTAAAATTTTTGAAACTCGAGAACTCTGACATTTCTGGAACTCAAGAACTCTAAAATTTCTGAAGCTTGGGAACTCTAATGATTCTGGAACTCGAGAACTCTAAAATTTCTGATGCTGGGAACTCTAAAATTTCTGAAGCTTGACACCTCTAAAATTTCTGAAACTCGAGAACTCTAAAATTTCTGAAGCATGGAAACTAAAATTTCTGAAACTCGAGAGCTCTAAAATTTCTGAAGCTTGAAAACTCTAAAATTTTTGAAACTCGATAACTCTAAAATTTCTGAAGCTTGGGAACTCTAAAATTTCTGGAACTCGAGAACTCTAATTTCCAGTACCTCGGAGACTCTAAAATTTTGATACTTGAAGTCACCAGAGCTTTCAAAATTCGGGAACTCTAATCTTTCTGTAACTTGGAACTCTAAACTTTGCCAGAACTCTAAAGTTTGCTCTTAAACACTTTCCACTTATGTACTTCTAAAACTCCAAAATAATTCAAGAACTCTGTACCATAAAATTGTATAAACTCAAACATCTCTAGTATCTGAAAAATAGTAATATAGAATTTTCAACTCGAAACGCTATCTCCAACGAAAGATAATCGTCCGACATTTAATCGGTTAATCGTATCGCGATCGTTCAATTGAAAAGTGTATCCGACGTTTTCCAATCGAGTTCGGTGTCGTCCAACCGGCAATTCACTTCCCTCTTTACAAGGTGTCTGGCTTTTCTATTCTCCTTGGAAATCCATTGGAAAGTTGCGAGATTGATTCCTCTTATATGGGCTCGCACGAGTGAAGATGTTCCTTGCTCGCCTTAATTGATGGGTTATTCTCTCGGCAGCTTTCGAACGACCTTGCAGAAACCGTTTTCCCGTCCCTGATCATCTCGCAAAACATCCATTCCATTCGAGTTGAACGGCACGCTGTTTCCATACGATCAAAAAATCGATTTATCGCTTCCATCAAATATTCCCCGTTGTTTCATGGAAATCTCTTCATCCCGCCATTTGAATAATTTCGTCGACGGTGAATCTTCTCGCTCATATTTATGTAAAAATACTGGTCGATTTTCGGGAAATTTCAACGCTATTCGTGGTCCAATATCGAGCGTCAACGAGTTCAATTAACATTTTGTCCGATTTCGATCGGATCGAAGAAGAGAACGAACGTCGGAGTTAGAGGTTGAATATTTCATTTGAAAGCGAGCCAGATCTTGTTTGACATGGTCTGATTCCAGACATGAACGCGTGTCTGTCTTAATTGTTGTCGTGGAATAGCTTCGATGGCACGTCATTGTTATTACGAAGACAACTGTTCGTGAAATGGAAGCGGAGAGTTTCGAAATTCGAGCGCTCTTTCCGCGTTCACGAGTTCAAGAACAATTACGCTATGATATCGGACAGACGGAAACTTTCTCGCTTTAATTAAAAAGATTGACTTTTCTAACTGTAACTCGGATGTTTACTTAAGTATTCTCAAATACCCGAACCTTCAGACTAAAATTCACAGCGTAATAACTTAATATTTTTCGGTTAAAATACTCGCAGAGACGTTTGAAAGCTAATCAGAGGGTTCGATTGAAATATATTCATTAACCCGGCATTCAGGAGGACAATGGCAAAAGACCGCAATGGAACACCGAGTCAACTCACCCTACTCCCTTCTCATTAATTCCTCCGTAAAAGAAAGAAAGCACCCTCCCAAAAAAGGAACAACAAAGGAAAGAAACTTCCAATTAAGAACCTTCTCCTCTCGTTCATCCCCCGAGCGATTTGTTGTTAACGATCGCTGAAAAGAAGCTTGTTACCAATTTTCCGAGGGAAAATCAAAGTCTTCCCTTTCTGGTAACGAACAAGACCTACCGGTTCGATCGATCGCCGATTTTAATCAACCATCTCTTTTTCGTTTGTTCCAGAGTGGAAAGCTCAGCGTTGCAGTTGGTGTATCCGCTGGATTCTCGTCCGGTGCAGTTAATCTTCCGGGGGTTGCAGGTGGTCAAGGAGAAACGGTCTCTCCTAAGAGATGTCTCGGGCATTGTTAAACCCGGTCAACTTTTGGCCGTCATGGGCCCATCAGGTACGATTCTTACTTCTTACAATTTATTTTACGTTTCAACAACTTTATCGCTCTCAAAAAAAATTACTTTTATTATAAAATTTAGTTACACCAGCTCTATAATTTAGGGACTTGTCTTCGAAACTGTAAAACTTTAGCAATTTGGAAATTTGGAAATTTTAGGGAGATTTAAGAATTTAAATCCCTAGATTGCTAGGGACCTGTGGAACTCCAAAACCCTAAAATCCTAGAACTTTACAATTCTATAACTCTAGAAATTTTGTATCCTAGAACCCTAGAATTCTAAATACCCAGGTTTCTTGGTCTCTAAATCCCTAAATCCCCAGATTCTTAATAGCTTAGAAACCCTTGTCCCAGGTTCCTAGACTTCCAGATTCCAATATGCCTAGATCCCCAAATTCCACGAATCCCAAATCCCTAGATTCCCAAATCTCACGAATCCCAAATCCCACGAATCCCAAATCCCACGAATCCCCAAATTTCACGAATCCCAAATCCCACGAATCCCCAAATTTCACGAATCCCAAATCCCACGAATCCCCGAATCCCTAGATCCCCAAATTCCACGAATCCCAAATCCCTAGATCCCCAAATCCCACGAATCCCAAATCCCACGAATCCCAAATCCCACGAATCCCAAATCCCACGAATCCCAAATCCCACGAATCCCAAATCCCACGAATCCCAAATCCCACGAACCCCAAATCCCACGAATCCCAAATCCCACGAATCCCAAATCCCACAAATCCCAAATCCCTAGATCCCCAAATTCCTAAATCCTCCAATCCCTAGATCCCCAAATTCCACGAATCCCAAATCCCTAAATCCCCAAATTCCACGAATCCCAAATCCCTAAATCCCCAAATCCCACGAATCCCAAATCCCACGAATCCCAAATCCCACGAATTCCAAATCCCACGAATCCCAAATCCCTAGATCCCGAATTCCCTAGATCCCCAAATCCCTAGATCCCCAAATCCCTAGATCCCCAAATCCCTAGATCCCCGAATCCCTAGAAATTCCCAAATCCCTAAATCCCCAAATTGCCACATTCCCACCTTCCTATATCCCCAAATCCCTAAATCCCCAAATCCCTAGATCCCTAGATTCTAATACCCCTAAATGCATAAATCCCTAGATACCTAAATTCCTAGTGGAACTCGAAAGTTCCACAATTTCTTCAGCTCCTGATTTCTTCACATTGTGACGATCTGAAAATTTGTAATATTTTGATCTTAGAAATAAGAGAATTTGAAAGTAGTATATTAGAAATTGGGTCAGTCAGTAATATCGATTCCATAGAAATTGCAGTACCGAAAAGTGAACGAACCTGCAGTTGTAATCGTTACCGAGGAAGGTTTGCACAATTGCCCGTGTTGATGAACCTTGCAAAATGCAACGAATGCCGAAACTAGCGAGGAACCGATGCGTGCACGTTCGTTCACAAATAGCAGCCGTGAGCAGAGAAAACGAATTACGAGAAGGTTCGAGGAGACGCGAGACGAAATGAACGAATGACGCAAACAACCGCAAAATTGTCCAATAGAGGAGCGCCGAAACTCGATCGGGTTCACGAGCATTCGCGAGAATAATAGCGATTGAGTCAATTAACTTTAAACGAATTCACCCAGTTATCGTCGGAATTCTCATCGATCCAAATTTATCTCGGTCATTCTTAGAGGAAAAATATTCTTCTCGTTCCACTTTTCGTTCCCCCAGAAAATTACAACTTTCAATTGTCTTTTTTGACTGCGTCTAATGGTGTATAATAATCTCTGTTTGTTTTCTCTTATAGGTTGCGGCAAAACGACACTGTTGAATTGCCTGTCCGGCCGAGTGGGCGTCGACGGGGGTGAAATCTGGTTGAATCGCGAAAGACTGACAAAAAGATGGCGCAGAAGAATCTGCTACGTTCAGCAACAGGACGTTTTCTTTCCCGATCTCACGCTGCGCCAGACTCTCGAGGTGAGTTCAATCTTAAAGCGCGGCTTTGATCGAAAATTCCTTATCCACGCGAATTTACCCTACTCGAAACAGCGCTCGGAATATTCGTACCTCTAAATTGCAACTTGCGATTAGACCCAACATTTGTTCCGCCGTTCTGTAAGCTATTTGTTACGGTACATTCAACACCGCTCCTCTCTGAAGCGGACGTCTTTATGGCATAGGTAAATCGACGCAATTGTACGCGAACGTGTTAATTCCCGACGATGCGTGAAGTGGAAGGAGCAATTTCGAATTTACTGCAGAAATTTGATACTCTTGTTTTGTACTTCCTGTGCATACACATGGTGTTCATTCTGCTTTCTATTTGAAAACAATATTTACATTTTGTTTTCTACTGTAATGTATACTTTATGAGATAGTTTGTAAGTTGAATGCTGGGTGTGCAAGTTGAATTTTATTTTTTTTTATGATTCAAGAAAATGCTATACTTCATCCCTTCAATCCAAAATTCAGAGTCATTCGCATACTTTAATTAAAAATTTAGCTAGATACCTTTAATTGCAAATTTAGCTTAGTTGTTTCTTTAATTGCAAATTTATCTCAATTGTTCCTTCAGTTGCAAAATTAAAACAAAAAATGATTACAAGACCATAAACATTTAGCAAAATAATACTAATTTGATACTCTTGTTTTATACTTCCTGTGCATACACACGGTGTTCATTCTGCTTTCTATTTGAAAACAAAATTTACATTTTGTTTTCTGTGTTAATGTATACTTTATAAGATAGTTTGCAAGTTGAACGCTGGGTGTGCAAGTTGAATTTTATTTTTTTTTTATGAATCAGAAAATTGCTATACTTCATCCCTTCAGTCCAAAATTCAGTATACTGAATGATACCTTTAACTGCAAATTTAGTTCAATTCCTTTAATTGCAAAATTAGAAAAATTTCTTTAATTGCAAAATTAGCTCAATTTCTTTAATTGCAAAATTAGTTCAAAAAATGATTACAAGCCCATAAACATTTAGCAAAATAATACTCTGATAAGATAAACATCTCATGAAAGAATGTAAAGAGAAATAGACGAACGTTTACCTGTTCGAGCGTAAGTAGAAGCGGTCGAGCATGGTCAGACGCGAAGAATTTCAGTAAAATAGGAAACGTCCGCATAACCGTAACCCCTGTCTAGTTTACGTGAATGACCCACGGACCAATTTCCTTGTTTTCCAAGAACATTGACGGGTCAGCGTGCCAAGTTCCGCGAAATTTACGAAGGCGGTCGAAGAGAAAATTAGAAGGACATCGCGCATTTAGGATCGCGTAGAATGCGGGCCAGGAGCCAAGCGTTCACGTTTCGAGGATTTAAACGTGTCGTAGATCGCGCGCGGCCGTTGCCATTGAAGTCTGAAATTGAACGGACCACGCAGTTAATCAGCCGCCTCTTAATGAATTCGATGCAAATGAGTGGGAGGGAAATTACGGGAGCAATAGGGGCTCGCGGTGATAAATGTTGGGTTACACCCTTCTTCCAAATAGGGGCGATTTATTTGAGCCTACTATTGCAGTTCTCGAGTTTACAAATTCCTGCAGCTTCAATTCTTAATCTGTAAAATGTTCGTGCGTTTCTAATCTGAGTTTATAAAATAAATACACAATGTTATTTATATAATGTATAAATCATGTAATCCACTGTGGATGTCATACAAATCTTTCTTTGAATGTCGCTTCAACGTAACCTAACCTTCATACCTGCATAAAGCCTTTATGCCTAATTCATAGTTCAACAACAAGACAAATAAATTATATTCCGCAACAAAGAATCTTTACAATTAATAATTAACAAGAGAAGCGATTTGTAAGGGTAACTTCAGAACCAAGGGGTCTGTTTCTGATCAATTTATCATTTCTCCAAACTCATCGTCCATCTGGACGTTCCAAGTCTTTTCACTTTCCCTTTTCTCCGTTTATCTCGTCATCGTCAGAAATTCAGCAACGGCTTACAATGTTCACGGTCGTTGTTCCCAGTAGTCCAGTTTCCTCCTGGCCGAGAAGATGACCGCTATACCAGCCGCGAAATATCATCGGCCGCCACTTTCTCTCTCCGCATAACGGATCCTCTTGTGTAACGGACTCGGCCGTCGAGAAAATGGCACGTCCATCCGCGTTGGTCGCAGGGTGTGTCGACCGCCGAAGTACCTTTAAGCCGCGTTCACACTTGCCGTCTGGCGCCATCGAACCGACTAGGCAGGAACGGAAACCAAATCACTTTTGTTGTCAAATTTTTACTATTTTGGGTAGCTATTCGATAGGGAGCTTTTTGTCATAATTTCGTTCTGGAGATTAGTTGTTTTATTACATAGCTTCAAACTTGTATTTAGGTTCTCTAGATTAGGTTCCCTTAGTAGTAGGGATTCTTTATAAGTTCTCTAGATAGGTCTACAATTCTCCTCTTATACTCTACTTTTCTTAGGGTTTCTAGCTCCTCTGAAACTCTCAAGACTTCAAGCTTTCTAAAATTCTTTCTAGGCCCTCCAAAATTCTCCTCAAGTTCTCTGGATGCTCCATAGGGTTGCAATTCTCCCCTTAGTTTCTACTTTTCTTAGGTTTTCTAGGTCCTCCAAAATTCTCAAGACTTCAAGCTTTCTAAAATTCTGTCTAGGCCCTTCAAAATTCTCCTCAAGTTCTTTAGATTCTCCATAGGTCTACAATTCTCCTCTTGCACTCTACTTTTCTTAGGGTTTCTAGGTCCTCCAAAATTCTCAAGTCTTCAAGCTTTCTAAAATTCTCTCTAGGTCTTCCATAATTCTCCTCAAGTTCTGTAGATTTTTCATAGGTCTACAATTCTCCCCTTATACTCTACTTCTCTTAGGGTTTCTAGCTCCTCCAAATTTCTTAAGTTTTCAAGCTTTCTAAAATTCTCTCTAGGTCCTCCATAATTCTCCTCCAGTTCTCTAACTTCTCCATAGGTCTACAATTCTCCCCTTCTTTCTACTTCTCTTAAGTTTTTCTATCTTCACCAAAATTCTCAAGACTTCAAGCTTCCTAAAATTCTCTCTAGGTCCTCCAAAATTCTCCTCCAGTTCTCTAACTTCTCCATAGGTCTACAATTCTCCCCTTCTTTCTACTTCTCTTAGATTTTTCAATCTTCACCAAAATTCTCAAGACTTAAAGCTTCCTAAAATTCTCTCTAGATCCTCCAAAATTCTCCTCAAGTTCTCTAACTTCTCCATAGGTCTACAATTCTCCCCTTACTTTCCACTTCTCTTAAGTTTTTCTATCTTCACCAAAATTCTCAAGACTTCAAGCTTTCTAAAATTCTCTCTAGGTCCTCTAAAATCTTCCTCAAGTTCTCTTTACATCCTAAAGATTAATACAAGAAATTGATACAAGTTGACCCTCGGTCAAAGCACTGCTCCCGATCATACATGAATAATAAATATCCAAGACACCACTAGTAAAACTATTTCTGTGTACCGAAGAAAGTTACATTGCACTAGTACAATATCGATAAAACGAACGGTTTACGGATGATAAGTTCCATAAAATGGTGCTTGTCAGGTTACAGAAAGCTGCGAAATCGTGTCGTTCGAACGGAGAATGAAATTTCCTCTCATTAAGCTGTTTAATGGTTTCGTTCGAGCGGAATTCCAAAGAGGTGGCTGGGAAACAATGGGCCGTTTAATTGGCTGCTTTACATTGATTTAAGTTGACCAACTGCGTCAAAAGCCATTATCAGTCGTTCCATACGGTTGCACGTTCTTTCGTTGGAACGGTTAAGTGGGACTATTAATCAGGCATATAATAGAATTTTAAAAGCCCACCCAAGAACACTCGGTGATTTTATACCTGCCGTTACCTTTAACAAACGTGTACAAAGTCTATGATCCGAATACCTGGAATTCATGTTTAATTCACTCTCATTTTCGTTTCTATTTTTTCTATTCATTTTCAAACTATCTAGCAGTCGCGTACTAAAATTTTCTTCACATGAAAACATGATGAAGTCATGAAACATTTGACATTTTGACTGCTTAATACTTTGACTGCCATGTCACCCATATGTGAATGGAATTTCAATTACCATACAGATCTACTAGCTATATTATTAAAAATATGTCTTCTTACCTAATTGAAGATACTCGTCTTAACTATTTGTATGAAAAATAAATATAACAAGGCTCTGTAAAAATATTTGGTAAAATTAAAAATGAAAATTCTACCTAATTTTCAGTTGCTACCTAATGCTTCAATATGGCAGTTCATGTGTTAAATATTTTCCAGGCTTCACATAAGCTAAATATACACAAAAGTGTTTAGACAATAAGTCTAAGAATGATTTCGAAAGAAACAAAGAAGATTTACGCGTAATTTGTCAGGCTTATTTATTGACCCAAAATCAACCGAAAGGAGAGGCTAAGCGCCAAGCGTTTTCTTTCACTCCTCGCGTGTCCCCGAATTATCGAATGCACGTGAACGCGTTTTACCATGAAGGAAAGTTCGTGCACTACGTGCAGAATCGCGTACGGCCAATGGTGGCTCGATTCTAGCCGAGTTGACAAAGGTGTGGCTCGCCGCGCCATTTCGAGCTTCCTCTTCCTCGGATCCGCATTATGCAATTCCCTCTCCGATGCATTCGCTCACGAAAATAATAAATTCGATCGATCACTATTAGTAGTAACTTCCCTCGGGGCCAGAGGGTGCGTGTCAGATGGTAATAATAGACAGTGGCCTGGATGTTACGGAACGGAAACGTCCATGCAGACAGCTTACGTTGATGTTTAACGCGTAAACCCGGTTAAAGGCGTTTTCCGTAAACCACCTCGTCTCGCAGATTCGCTTGCTTGATCTTCCCTTTTCTTTTCTCGTGGGTTCCAGTACCAGGCGAGGCTCAGGCTTCCGGACACGTTCTCGCACTCACAGAAGATGCAGTGCGTGGATCACATCATCGAGGTCCTCGACCTCTCCAGCTGCCAAGATACCAGTAAGTACATACTAATCAATGTAACATCTTTACGATTGTAATTCTTTTACTTGGGGTTGACATCGGAAAATTTTACTAGAAGTCACATCTGTAATTCAACATGGATCTCTCTAAATTTCTAGTCATTTATACTCTGCAGTAGCTATGTAATCTTAACACTAAGCCTTCGTATGAGGACTTAATTTAAAATTAAAAATGAAGTTGAAAAATAAATAAACTATACATAAAATCATATGAGTATTAATTCTCTATCTTGATGAAAATCCACACTGATTTAAAAAAAAACATCTTACAAGAATTATGCAACTTATAGTTTGAAGCTTGTGAAGTGGTCAAATGATCGTCTTGGTAGTTTTGAGTTAACTCAAGTAAATTTTTCAAGTTAAATACATGTTACATAAATTACAGTCACAGAAAATTTTACTCGAAGTCACATCTGTGATTCAACATGGATCTCTCTAAATTTCTAGTCATTTATACTCTGCAGTAGCTATATAATCTTAACCAGCTACAAATCTTAACCTACGTATAATGAGGACTTAATTTAAAATTGAAAATGAAGTTGAAAAATAAATAAACTATACATAAAATCATATGAGTATTAATTCTCTATCTTGATGAAAATCCACACTGATTTCAAAAAAAACATCTTACAAGAATTATGCAACTTATAGTTTGAAGCTTGTGAAGTGGTCAAATGATCGTCTTGGTAGTTTTGAGTTAACTCAAGTAAATTTTTCGAATTAAATACATGTTACATAAATTACAGTCACAGAAAATTTTACTCGAAGTCACATCTGTGATTCAACATGGATCTCTCTAAATTTCTAGTCATTTATACTCTGCAGTAGCTATATAATCTTAACCAGCTACAAATCTTAACCTACGTATAATGAGGACTTAATTTAAAATTGAAAATGAAGTTGAAAAATAAATAAACTATACATAAAATCATATGAGTATTAATTCTCTATCTTGATGAAAATCCACACTGATTTCAAAAAAAACATCTTACAAGAATTATGCAACTTATAGTTTGAAGCTTGTGAAGTGGTCAAATGATCGTCTTGGTAGTTTTGAGTTAACTCAAGTAAATTTTTCGAATTAAATACATGTTACATAAATTACAGTCACAGAAAATTTTACTCGAAATGACATCTACAATCCAACATCGATGTCTCTAAATTTTTTACCACTTACACCCTGCAGCAGCTATAAAATCTTAACACTAAGCCTTCGTATGAGGACTTAATTTAAAATTAAAAATGAAATTGAAAAATAAATATACTAAAAATAAAATCATATAAGTATTAATTCTTTGTCCTAATAAAAATCAATGCAGAACGAAAAGCATTTTACCAGAATTATATAACTTATAGTTCTTGTAACTTATTAACCCTAACTCATAGTAAGTAACTCTCTAACTTACAGTTTTGTGTTAATACAAGTAAATTTTTCAAATTAAATATTACAGTCACTTGTACATTTTTGCCAGTCTTATGAATAACCTCAAAACCCAAATTCGTTAGCAGTAGACGATACTTAGGATACCTGTGAGACGATCGATTTTTACGATTTCTGTGATCCCGTTTTCTCGAAGATCAAAGGCGTCTGGATCGAGAGCAGAGTCTAGCAGTTCGTGTTACTATCCTGTCTCGCGATGCACCCACGTAAATTCACGGTAATTTGTTTACGAACGCGAAACTAGAAAGCCGTGTAACGATTTACGACTTCCACCGGTAAAGAAACGATTTTAGCCGGCGGTGCATTTCACTGAACCGGACGTCGTCGTCGCCACGATTTTGATTGACGATTTCCGTGATCGTAGCTCATTCACCTTTCGTCGTTAAGCCAGACCCAGACTGTTCGTTATTGACCCCGTTGCGGCTCTCTCTAGATTTTAATTAAACACCTTGGACTTTACGTACCTCTTGTTTACTACGAACCGTATTATTACTAACAAACTATATTTGAAAGTTGAAATATGTAGAAAAATATTGCATCGAACATTGTACCCTTGCTGAAATTATCGACGAAAAAGTGAAAGGGAATTGAAAAAGATTGCATAGCGTGATAGTCGTTTATTTTATATTGAACGGTTTTTACATAACGACGAACAAAAAAAAAATGACGAAAATACATTTTATTCGCCACCAGAGAGTTTCGCCGACGCCGATGAATTTTTATTTAATCGTACCATGGAACGAACTTCAATCGAATTTCCCAACGCACTGTCGCGTTTGTAATTCAATTTCGTGTCGGCCGAAACAATTTTTCCACGTTCGATGAAACGGGTATTTCGTTCGCTTTAGATTGCAATGGAATTTTTAATCAATTCAGGAAGGACATGGTCGCAGCACTATTAAATTCTTAACATGTTTAATTGAAGCTTGATTTAGAAATATTGTAGTGTAATTGCCAGCTAGATTAGTTGCTTTTATTTGCAGTTATCGGAGATTACACGAAACGGGGACTGTCTGGCGGTGAAAAGAAGAGGACTAGCATAGCCTGCGAGTTGCTCACCAATCCATCGCTGATGTTGCTGGACGTAAGCTATTTTATACTGTTGGTTTCTATTTTTATTATCTTGAAATTTCCATGTTGACGTTCTTAGATTTTTACACTTAAACTTTATAGAAAATATTGATATTTTACTTATGCATAATTATGCAGAATAATGTTTTAGGCAAAAGTTACATGGTTCCAGAAGATAAATTATTTAGCAAAAATAAAAGAGAATTCTTCTTTTTTAAATTCACTCATTTCACCATAAGTGATGTAGTACTTTCGTGACAGAATAGCAAGCCACATCAGACAATATTATAAAACTAATTTAACCTTCATAACCTTCCTTCCGAAATGACGAAAGTTTTGTCTGAAACTTGCATAAGTAACGGGATCTCCCGATGTCTAATTACCGTATAAAATGTGGTATAATGAGACCGTGAAGTTAGAGTACTAGATAATGATTAATGGAAGTTTGAAGAAGAGATTGTTGTTCGGTAGGAACCAACGAGCGGGCTGGACTCGCACTCGGCACAGGCGTTAATTTCACGGCTGAAGAAGTACGCGGAACAAGAAGGCAAGAGCATCGTAGTGACGGTGCATCAACCCAGTTCCAGGATGTTTCACAGTTTCAGTAAGCTTCTTCTGTTGAGCCGGGGCCAGGTGGCATATTACGGCTCGACCTCGAATGTCGGCAGGTTTTTCTCCACGATAGGACTCACCTTGCTGCCGCATTATAACCCTGCAGACTTTATATGTAAGTTTCAAATATATTTGACAGAGTGGTTAGTGATAGACGGGTACTCTTTAGGTAATTTATATTATAGGTAATTTAGGTAATTTATGTTTAGGTAATTCTTTAGGTAATTTATATTTAGGTAATTCTTTAGGTAATTCTTTAGGTAATTCTTTAGGTAATTCTTTAGGTAATTTATATTTAGGTAATTCTTTAGGTAATTCTTTAGGTAATTTATATTTAGGTGATTCTTTAGGTAATTTAGTACAGACAGGTATTTAGCTAATTTATACTTAGTATGGACAAGTACCTAGTATATTTATATTTAATACAGACAAGTGCTTAGTAAAATTGTATTCAGTTAGTACAGACAGATTGTCAAAATTATACTTGATGAGCACAGGTAGGTACTTAGCAAAATTGTACCTTGTATGTGCAGACAGATGCCCAGAAAATTTGTACTTAATACAGGCAGATACCTAGCAAACTTATATTTAATACAGACAAGTGCTCAGTAAAATTGTACTCAGTAAGTATAGACAGATTGTCAAAATTATACTTGATGAGCACAAACAGATACTTAGTAAACTTGCACTTAATACAGACAGATACCTAGCAAACTTATATTTAATACAGACAAGTGCTTAATAAAATTGTACTCAGTAAGTATAGACAGATTGTCAAAATTATACTTGATGAGCACAGACAGATACTTAGTAAATTTGTACTTAATACAGACAGATACCTAGCAAACTTATATTTAATACAGACAAGTGCTTAGTAAAATTGTACTCAGTAAGTGTAGACAGATTGTCAAAATTATACTTGATGAGCACAGACAGATACTTAGTAAACTTGTACTTAATACAGACAGATACCTAGCAAACTTATATTTAATACAGACAAGTGCTTAGTAAAATTGTACTCAGTAAGTGTAGACAGATTGTCAAAATTATACTTGATGAGCACAGGCAAATACTTAGCAAACTTGTACCATGTGTGTACTGATAGATACTTAGCAAAGTTATATTTATAACAATGATACTCAATAAGTATAGACAAATTGTGAAAATTAAAGTCAGTAAGCACAGACAGATACTTAATAAAATTACACTGTACATGTCCAGACAGATAGCTAGCAAAGTTAAATTTATAACAATGGCACTCAATAAGTATAGACAAATTGTGAAAATTAAAGTCAGTAAGTACAGACAGATACTTCATAAAATTACACTGTACATGTCCAGACAGATAGCTAGCAAAGTTAAATTTGTAACAATGGTACTCAATAAGTATGGACAAATTGTGGAAATTAAAGTCAGTAAGCACAGACAGATACTTCATAAAATTACACTGTATATGTTCACACAGATAGCTAGCAAAGTTAAATTTATTGGTACCATTCATTCTCCAGCATATTTTATAATGAAGTCGAAGCAGCTAGTATTTTAACAAGAAATTTTATTCAACATTGATATTCAATGATGTAACGCTATTCCATCTTCATAGCAGATGATCATACCAATAAAGATAAACCTAACCAACTAACATCATACAATATGAGTATATGTACAGCCACACAGTATAATTCAAACATCAAAAAGTTAGCAAAAAGTTCCACTACTCTTGCTGTTATCAACTTCATCTAAAGCTACTTCAACCCGTTTATCAAAAGATACACAGAGTTACTACAAAACAAACTATTTGCCAGAATGACTGGATATTTTTCAAGTTTTATGAAAATAGAATGTGACCTCTTGTTTGCGAGAAGGGAAATAAATTTCTCATCGAGACAGTAATAATGGGACGGTTAATATGCAATAATGATCGGATTGCATCGTTCAACGATAAGTTTGTACATGGCTGGGCATGATTGTTTCAGTGGAACAAATAAAGGGTCCAGAGGAGGTTCGGGAGCGTATCGTAGCCGCCGCGAGGAACGCGAGACAGGGACCTGACTGCCCGCCGGAACTTCGTCCGGAATATAATCCCAGCCAACATCCGCTCTGCGACCATCTCATCCATTATCATGAACATCACATCAGCCACAACGGTATTACGTTTACGCGTAACTGTTCCTAAGAACCTTTTCATAACCCTTTGCACTCCGTTTCTTTGGTAGGTTTTCTATCTGGTAGACAAATTTTTTATTAGCAAATACGATGTAAATGAAAATGTAAATAAAAAGGTAAACGAAAATGTAAATGAAAATATAATGATTCATGTGAATTGTTTTTAAAAGACATGCGATGTGACATAGGAGTGCAAAGGTTCTAAAACAAAGAATAGAAAGATAAGTTAAAAATTCTGAAAAATTGGAAGACAACTCAAATAAAGCTTAGTCTGAATTTTTTCCTAAAATGTATAATTTTTATCTTCGAATCTCAGCTGTTTATCGAGGAACGTAAATGTTCTGCAAATATTTGATACGATAATGTATTGTATGAACACGTAACCATTTTTATAAATCTTAAACTTCACACAGAAACTATTCTATAATATTATAATTTATTCTAAGTAAAATTGAAACGTACTAAAATTGTCATAATATTCGGGTAATTTATACGTCGAAATATTTAACGAACAATTGCAAATATGTGCGGCGTTGATAGACCACAGAATATTAATTGCATTTGGCTGTTTTGACCGTGTCAATCACCGTGTTCGATACGAATTGAATAATGCTAGTAATAATAAATTCGTCGATCGTTTAGTGTCACCGATCGCCTATTAAACACGTGTTCGCGTTCGTCGAATGAATGCGAATCATTGTTAGCCGGTAATCAGCTAATAACGCGTATCTCTTTGGTCGAATATTTCCTCTGGCGCTGTTCGATTAACGCTTAATAAATGGACGTTCTGGCAATAACAGGGAATGTTTTTCACGCGAGTCTGTCGACCCGAAGGGGATGATTCTTTGTTTCGTTTTCTGCGTCCCCGTAATCTCGGCTCGTACATCGAATGACCGATATTCATTGGAACTGTATCGATGTTAGAGACAATAATCTTTGTGTTTCGTTGATAAAACAGTGAAAGAAGACGAAGGTCGTACATTGTGGCTGGACACACAAAGCCATGCCAGCAGCAGTGCCAGTTCGGCGGACGAGGACTATTCCTGGCAGTGGCCCACCAGTTTCTGGTCGCAATTCAAAGTGAGTATCATTCTCGATATTGCTACTATGTTAGCCTCCAAAGGGGATCCAGAATTTAAGGGGAACGAAGCTTCTTTTAAATTTTATTTTGCGAAAATAACGTTCATAAGATCATGTAAAAAATTATTTGAAAGTATCTTTTACTTAGAACTTGATAATATGATTATACTCTAAATTAACATGGACGTGGTAATATTTTTACTTTCGAATATAAAATTAGAACGTAACCTTTTGCTTACAGTATTCTTTAGTACAATCTAAAATTTTAATACAATTTATATTTCCATACAGTTTAATACAATAATTCCATACAATTTTTAATGCAATATAGAATCTTAATTTAGTAATTATAAGTCGAGAAGAGATATTTTGCTGAAAAGTCGCAGCCCGGTGAAAGAAGTGAAATGAGAAAGTGATCAAGAACCGGAGCATCAAACCGAATGATTTCGCGACGATTCTTTCAATTGCTAAACTGACGTCACTTCTCGAGAAATAACGGAACGGAGTCCGGTTCATTTTGTTTTTTTAATGATACCTTATTTCTTCACCGTTGCAGCAGAAAGTCGTGACACCGACCACGTAGGTACCTTTTGTTAATTGAGATTCAACTTTCGCAATGATCAGACGATACGTAACACGAGAGAATTTCGATTAGAAGCACATCGCCTTTTCAATTATAAATCAAGTTACTGCATATTAAATCTATTCCCAATATTTGACATAAAAGTATCGAGATATGACTCTTATGGTACGTCGATTTAAAGCTTAATGTTTAACAAAAATAACTGTATAAATTTTTTCTTGATGTTCGTGATATAAAATGGCTGACTGTCTATTACATCGAACAATAATGAGTTTTGAAACAGAGTAACGCTGTCATAATTTGAGGACATAAAGGAGTCACAAAATGGCGCTTATGGTATGTGGATTTAATGGTTAGACTTTAATAAAAACGCCCACGTAAAGGATTTGTTAATACTCTTTCTGTAAAATAAATAATTTTTGATGGAAGCGAACAATGACTGATTAAGAAGTATTAATACATTCTCTTGTGATATGATGACATAAAAGATTCACAAAATGGCGCTTATGGTACATGAATTTAAAGGTTAGACTTTAGTAAAAACGCCCACGTAAAGGATTTGTTAATACTCTTTCTGTAAAATAAATAATTTTTGATTGAAGCGAACAATGACTGATTAAGAAGTATTAATACATTCTCAGGTGATATGATGACATAAAAGATTCACAAAATGGCGCTTATGGTATATGAATTTAAAGTTTAGACTCTAATAAAAGCGCCCACGTAAAGGATTTGTTAATACTCTTTCTGTAAAATAAATAATTTTTGATTGAAACGAACAATGACTGATTAAGAAGTATTAATACATTCTCAGGTGATATGATGACATAAAAGAGTCACAAAATGGCGCTTATAGTACATGGATTTAAAGGTTAGACTTTAGTAAAAATGTCTACGTAAAGGATTTGTTAATACACTTTCTATAAAATAATTAATTCTTGATTGAAACGAACAATGACTGATTTGAAAGTATATATATTCTCAGCTAATATGATGTCATAAAAGATTCACAAAATGGCGCTCATGGTACATGGATTTAAAGGTTAGACTCTAATAAAAAAGACTACATAAATGATTTGTTAATATTTCTACCAAGAAATGTCTAAATTTTTATCGAAACAATAATCGATTTCGAAAATGCTGAAATAACTCGATGACACAAAATGGCGTATACAGACAAGTTTAAATTACAACTTTAATAAAGAAGACTACGTTAATATTCTTCCCATGAAATGCTTAATTCTTGATTATTAAAAACAATAATCGATTTCAAAAGAAATTCCGAGGTGATTGACATGAAAAAATCACAAGATGGCAGTCGACAGCACATCAATCTAAAGTTCAGAGTTTAATAGAAATAAACGACTCATCGATATTCATAATGTATAATGTATGAAAGAAGTAGTATCGCTATATAAAGTATCCTTCGTGCGATCGTGGTGAAACTAGGCCAAACGTTAACTTTAACAAATGTTAAAATACCAGCAGCTAATGATTACAATATATAACCTTATATATCATAGCAACGCGTGATTTCACACAGCTCGTTGTCACCGTTTCGTATTTCCATCGAACGTGCTGCCGAAGGAGAGATCGAAAAGTTCGATTGCGCGACGCGATTAATAGAGCATGCAGTGGTAATATGAAAATTTAGATGAGTGTTCTGGTATTCCAGCGAGATAATGGTCTGGGGTAATTAGAATGACATCAGGATTCAAGTGTAACGTTCTCATTAATCCTCGGAAGACGGATACGCTTTGTGACTGTTAATCGATGCGAGATCATTATGATCCATAGATTAGAGCGTTTATCGTATGCTAATTTCGTGCCGTAACGCTTTGACTTAATCGTCGAGACTTTTTACTCCTAAGGAATTTTCTTGATTGTCGAACATTTCCTCTCGTAATTTAATAGTTCGGATGAAACACGAGAGAGAACTGCATTCATCAACTTTAATTTACCGCTGTAACTAAACTTACATAATTAAAATTTTAGTCATAGTTGTCGTCGTAATTTCTCGCTGTGTAAATCTCCGCTGCATAATTTCCCGTATGCTCCGAATTTTGTACTTTCTAGTTTCTAATGCTTTAATGAAGATCTCTCATTTGTCGTGTGCTCAAAAATTTTAAAAGTTCAGTGCTCAAAAGCTTCTCGTTTGGACCTGTCTCCAGAGCCCCGAAAGCGGGCGATTATCAAGCGACTATAATTACAGAAACTTGATAACAACACAGCAAATAAATGCAGTACATCGATAACTGTCACATATTTCACCTTAATGAAAACACAGTTTTTCAACAAGTGCGGATAACATATTATGCAGACATTTCCTCTAATTACCGTGACATAGGTTCATTAAAATGCCGTGGTCGGTACGTGGCGTATCGAATCGTAGACAATCGAAGGCGGGATGGTCGAAGAGAAGGAATTCGAAACGAGAAAAATTGTCGCTCGGGGAAAAAAGAGAATCGAGCATGTACAAAGCAGAACTAGGTCGCGTTTACACGATTCGCCATATCCGGATAATTACCGCGAGCAGCATGCCCGTTCGCGATGCTGCTCTTTGTGGATGTGAACGCATCTCGTCACTTGCATCACTTTTACTCCGCGTAGACATTCCTCTTCGACTGGTCGTCTTTCAGCAATGTCGATTCTTGCTGGAACAATGGCGGCGAAAGTTTCACCTTTTTCTGTAATCTGTATCGACTGAAAAGTCAATTATCGTCTTCTCGTTTCGTTGGTAATGTGTGACCTAGTCGTGAAAGATGCTTCGAGCGAAATATCTGTGTGTGAAGATATGAAAGTATGGAAGATTGCGGGAATGAAAATGGGAAAGTATGAAAGTGCTTAAGTAGCAAAGTAGCAAAGTAGCAAAATGCCAAAGTAGCAAAGTAGCAAAATGTCAATGTAACAAGGTAGCAAAATAGCAAAGTATCAAAATGTCAAAGTAACAATGTAGCAATATAGCAAAGTATCAAAATGTCAAAGTAACAAGGTAACAATGTAACAAAGTATCAAAACGTCAATGTAACAATGTAGCACAATAGCAAACTATCAAAATGTCAAAGTAACAATGTAGCAATATAGCAAAGTATCAAAATGTCAAAGTTACAAGGTAGAAAAATAGCAAAGTATCAAAATGTCAAAGTAACAAGGTAACAAAGTAACAAAGTATCAAAATGTCAAAGTAACAAGGTAGCAAAGTAACAAAGTATCAAAATGTCAATGTAACAATGTAGCAATATAGCAAAGTATCAAAATGTCAAAGTAACAAGGTAACAAAGTAACAAAATATCAAAATGTCAAAGTAACAAGGTAGCAAAGTAACAAAGTATCAAAATGTCAATGTAACAATGTAGCAATATAGCAAAGTATCAAAATGTTAAAGTGTCAAAGTAGCAAAGTAGCAACGTAACAACATATCAATGTTACAAAGTAGCAACGCAGCAATATAACAAAGTATCGATACATCAAAGTGCCAAAGTACCAAGTGCCAAATTATCAAAATGCCAAAGCACTAAAGTGCCAAAGTACCATAATGCCAAGATATCAAAGTGCCAAAGTACCAAAGTGCCAAAGTATCTAAATGTCAAACTATCAAAATGCCAAAATACCAAAGTGCCAATATACCAAAGTGCCAATATACTAAAGTCCCAAAATACCAAAGTACCAAAATACCAAAGTGCCAACATACCAAAGTACTAAAATATTAAAGTGTCAAAATACCAAAGTGCCAATATACCAAAGTACCAAAATGCCAAAGTGCCAATATACCAAAGTGCCAAAATACCAAAGTACCAAAATACCAAAGTGCCAAAATACCAAAGTGCCAATATACCAAAGTACCAATATACTAAAGTCCCAAAATACCAAAGTGCCAATATACCAAAGTACTAAAATATTAAAGTGCCAAAATACCAAAGTGCCAAAATACCAAAGTGCCAAAATACCAAAGTGCCAAAATCCCAAAATGCCAATATACCAAAGTGCCAAAATACCAAAATACCAAAATACCAAAGTACCAAAGTATCAAAATCATCAAAATAGTAAAATACGAAAGTACGAAAGTAACACCAAAGATAGACACATAAATTTTTGAGTCATGGTCTGGATCTTTCGTCATGCGCGAAGGTAGTGAAATAAAATTGAATGACCTATAAATGAATGAAAAGAGTTGAACCCAATCATGTTGGTTATTAATCACATGTTCATAACAAATGTACGACAATGTCACAATGCAAGGTTGCACGGTACACCTCTTTGGTGCAGTTCAATTATATCAGCGGCCGTGAGGAAATAGAACGCAAAAGTTTCACAATGCTGCTTTCGAAGGCCTCTTTAAATTACAACTATATACGAGAGACATTTAACCATGCAACGAAGAGGAACTCGCTATCGTTAATCACTCAATTATCGACGGACGATCGGTGCAATCAGACTAGATTCGATTTCTTATCTTAATCGATGCCAGTACTTCAATAATACGCTTCTAACCCTCGAACGGTGAAAAACTTCATTAATTGTCAGTCAACGTCCAGCGGCGTCAAAGGTTCAGCAATCTAATGAGTCAGATGTTCTAAGCGATTTCTCAATTATGTATCAGTTAACGTAACTTTCGATTATGATTGATATTGCGGTTATACCTCCACCACTGACAAAGTCTTAATAGGTTGATTAATCCATATTGAAATTAAAGATCAGATCTACTTAAGACGAGTTGTGTTCGATTTTTCAACTCTAAGGAAGCTTCGTATTTCTCCTGTAAATTCATGGTATTTCTCCTAAGGAATTGTCTGCAGATTCTAAACGGTGCTATTGATTTTCAGGTATTATCAGAAAGAAACTTTCAAGAGGCACGGCCGCGGATGCTGTCCCGTCTGAATTGGCTGCAAACGATAGCCTTAGGTTTACTCGCTGGACTGCTGTGGCTGAGGCTTCCCAGAACCGAAGCAGCTCTTCACGACATTCAAGGCTGGATGTTCTTCAGCACCACGTATTGGATGCTGTTCGCACACTTCAGCGCACTCTCCAGTTGTAAGCCTCGACTTTCTTCTTTTTGTTATTTCTGAAACTAACATATATGCCTTTACTTCTTTTTAACTTCGACAACCGCTGGCCACACATGTGGCATCGTCTTTCTTTTCCTCCCGGTTATTCTGCAATCTCTTTTTAATCGATTTAACCTCTTCAGAGATGACCCTCTTCGTGCTCGAAAAAGAAATCATTCAATGCCTTAATTTTACTTATTTTAAACTTGCAACAGTTGTTTAAATAATTTTGAAAGAATTTGTAACATACACATATGTGACTTTGAATCTAAACTGAACCTCATATGTGATCCTTAAATTAACAAACTATATTTATTTTTTAAAAATGTGATGTTTTAGAGAAATCATTCTTGAAGAGCTTTCTCTTTTATGTCCTAAAGATTTTAAAGATCAACTTACATATTTGAAGGAATTTGTAACATACATATATGTGACTTCGAATCTAAACTAAACCTCATATGTGATCCCTAAATTAACAAACTATATTTAATTTTTAAAAATGTGATGTTTTAGAGAAATCATTCTTGAAGAGCTTTCTCTTTTATGTCCTAAAGATTTCAAAGATCAACTTATATATTTGAAAGAATTTATAACGTACACATATGTGACTTCGAATCTAAACTGAACCTCATATGTGATACTTAAATTAACAAACTATATTTAATTTTTAAAAATGTGATGTTTTAGAGAAATCATTCTTGAAGAGCTTTCTCTTTTATGTCCTAAAGATTTTAAAGATCAACTTATATATTTGAAAGATTTATAACGTACACATATGTGACTTTGAATCTAAAGTGAACCTCATATGTGATCCTTAAATTAACAAACTATATTTAATTTTTAAAAATGTGATGTTTTAGAGAAATCATTCTTGAAGAGCTTTCTCTTTTACGTCCTAAAGATTTTAAAGATCAACTTGTATATTTAGTCGAATTATGTTTCAAATCGCAAAAATGTAATACAATCAGAAAATGTATCGAGAGTGAAAATAGAATGGTTGACGAATGAAAGCCGCGCGCGAAAAGTTCTCAGGTATTCGCCTAAGGATTGCGTAACAGCGAACAGTCAGATGAGGTAGATTGGTTAATTGAGCGACGACGACGTGACGCGCTCAATCGGCCATTCAGCTTAAGACCGTTTTTTTTTATTGCAAAGATTTGCAAAGGACCAGAGAACGGTCAATCAAGAACGTTAGTATATGTAGGTCGTGCCGTGACCCACTATCCATCTGGGTAATTGGATGCCCTTTTGTCGACGCTCGCCACCGTGCAAAACGAGCGTCACGAATTTTAGACGTCAAAACTGCCTCGCGAAATATCTCCTCCCTCTCCGCGCATTTCAACTTTCCATCACGGCCATCTTTTCAAATTGGCAGGAAGAGATTCTACATACGGAAGATTCTACATGGAAACAGGAATTTTTGAAGAGTCTAGAATAGGGGTTAGATGGAAGGTAGGCTTGTATGTTAGGCTAACATGGGAGACTTTTATGAGGATTGTAAGGAAAAATCAGGAAAAGAGGTTGGAGAGAGATTGTAGAGGAATTTTAGGGAAAATGTGGTATGGACCTGTAGGGATCTTAAAGATGGCGTACAATGGAGATCTTAAAAGAGCCTAAGATGGGTTCATAGATTCTCAGGGAATTTAACACCTTGCACTATGATTTATTTGTCAGGTGCGTCAGTCAGAACTGACTAATTACAGCTACAATATTAAAACAGACCAAAAAGATTGAAATGTTATGTCAATATGTCATTAGTCAATCGTTAACTATGCAAATTATAATTAAACTTGAACTCCAAATTGAAGCGTAGTAAAAATTTGAGTAAAATTTATCACAGCCGAGATTCGAGTGCGTCACGAGTCAGACTCGACAAAGTAGTGCAAGGGGTTCAGACAAATAGACCTAGATAGACCTCTCCAAAAAACCTATGATCTATTCTTCTCCCTCACTTAATTAGAAGAATCCTGAATTGCACACGATCAAATCAGCAAACATCCCAGACCTCCCAGATCCCTAAAAAAACTAACCATAAGTTTGCACAGAGAGTAAAGTTTCCAGCAAGCGAATGTCTTGTTTGACACAAGTGGATTGTACCGTAAAGAGCAAACAGAAGGTCAAACACGGCACCGGTTGGCTAAAAGGTGACAAATCGTCTTGAACAAAGGGTAGTAAAGGAGAAAATGGAGAAGTTTAATAGGCACTCGCCTATTTTAAGAGCGGCATAACTTAGGCATAGAGCTGGTCACGGCCTAGTCGCGAGCGTTTTACAGTCGTCGTCTCTTATCCCCGTAGAAAGTGAAACAGCCCGGCGTAGACGTTTTAAAAGCGAACTCCAGAAAGGGTCGTAGCCGTAAAAGCGATTTTAGCATCCTCTTTGATTCTTCCTTTCTCCTTCGCCGTTCTTGTTCCCAGATCGAACATTCGATTATTCAAGGATCCGCGACAAATTGCATTCGACGTGTTTGACCTTCCTGTTTCCCTCGATAAGCTTCGAGAGAGAACGCTTCCACGGGGAAGCGATTTATCCAAGGATTTTCTTCCGTCAAACGATTCTTGTTTGTTCGTCCGTGAATCTCTCGACGTTGCAGAAATCGGAGGATTTGCGAGGGCGATCTATAGGGAAATTTGACATTTCTGTTGCAGTTCCTCCAGAACGCGAGGTTATCAACAAGGAGCGATTGTCAGGGTCGTATCGGCTCTCGGCCTATTACCTGGCGAAAATGGTCGGCGAGTTGCCGCTTACGATAACACTGCCTGCAGTTTACCATATCATTAGTTACCCCATGTTGGGCTTCCACAGTCCGGCTGTTTTCGTCACCCTGTTGGCGTTCCTGCTGCTCAACACCATTGTTGCACAGGTAACCTCTTTAACGTACAAGAATAACTCGCAAGAAGTCTCTTATTTCTTCCTCTTCTTTTTCAACGTCCGTAACCGCGATCGAATTAATCGTCGCTGAACGCGGTGCAATGATTAGATATGCATATTATCAAGAGATTTTCTGCTTTATTGTATGCAACGTTGCCGTAACACAATCGGCCACGATCTTTTATTTTCATCGCTTGAAACACCAAGCATTTCGCGGTTTCCTTTTTTTTCTTCCCTGCCCTTCCTTCTCCTTGTCCCTCGACACTGTCCACCTACGGTCAATACTCTAAGTCATTGTAGCATGAAAGGCGGTCACGATTTACTTTCAAAACCACCTACCTATTGACGGAAATGAGTAACTCTCGTGTTTCACAATACGCCGGTGTGTAATATCACGATCGAATCGCTGCGCATGATTTTGCGGTGATCTCGTTGACGAATTTCGATGATTCGAGATGAAATCCCTCTTACATCTTTCCTTCTCTACCAAACATTGCGGACCAATATTTTAACTCCGCTCTTTTGAGATGCGTGAAATCGATTTCGGGTCAATAAGAGTGATGTCTGATTCGCAGAGCGTGGGCTTCTTCGTTGGTGCCTGCTGTTTGGACCTACAGGTGAGCATAACCGCTTCGGCGCTCTACACGCTCGCGACGCAATTGCTGGGCGGGTATTTAGCGACCGCGGTTCCACCGTGGTTAGCGTGGGCCAGATACACCAGCATGGTGCATTACGCCTACCAGAACATGCAGATCCTGGAATTCGGCGTCGGCGAGCCGATCACGTAAGTGGACATTTTCTTTTTTATCGCCAATTACCACTATTTAGTAACTAGCGAGTTGGGCGACTAATTACGTTCCTCATTCTGGTCGATTTGTGTCAACACTCTTCGACAAATACATCGACATTTTTATATCTTTTTTATATTAAATTTTAAGTTGGGAGGTAAAATATTTATATAAACCCTTGCTCTACAATGTCACACTACAGTAGCTCTATAGTACAGCACTACAGCACTACAGTTCTAGTTACAATGTTATAAGCTGGACTCGTATTTTAACTGACATATTTTAATTGAATTTTAGGCTCGATTGTAATTATAATCTGTATAAGGGTCGCTGAAATTCTTTATTTATCTTGTTACAATAATTAGCTAGCTATGAGTGACCCAACTGGAAAATTGTAGGTTAAGGGGTTAAATCTGTAAGCACTCATTAAAATTTTCTCAATGATAAGAAGTTTAAAAAATTTTAGAAAGGTGATTAAGTAACGCTGTCCTATTTAATTATTAAAAACACAGTTCCAAGTATAATTTTTCTTCTCAAGTGACTGAAAATGGAGGATACACTATGTCCCAATTACGGAGACTCTAAGTACAGTACATTAATTGAAAATAAATGTAAGCTGTAATGAATGTAAATTGTTTCTAAAAATTGATAACTGAATTGTAATGAAAGAAGTTCAACAGAATATTTTTATCATTAGAGACGAAATTCAGAAACGATTCAACCACGAAACGATCGATCGTCGCAAAGCTGTCTCCGACAGGATTGCTTTAATCAAGTTAAAGGAACGTCGCGTGTAAATAATAAACGCATCCGGACCGCGACACGGCGCATACATCATTCAATTCCCAGACTTAACCGCTTCAGACTTCGCACTTTAGGAATAATGTGAAATTCCCCGGTGTTCTCGGGTCACGTCTCATCCTGGTAACGCGTTAATCGAGTTAGCTAAAATCGATCTCAGACTCCATAGAAACGGAAAGGACGGGGACGATAAAAAAATTGAATGACGGCTTTAATATACTTTGCGATCGTAGTCTGAAGGGTCTTGTCAATATCCGTTTTCGTAAAAGCCTTCGTGTTATCAAATTTACGCTGGGTTAGGCATCTGAAAATTTAGAAATATCAATGCTTAAATTTAAAAGCTTGAAGAGTATAAATTTAAAAGTTCAACATTAAAAAACTTTTAAGTTTAACAAATTGGAAATGTACAAAATTTTAAGTGTGGAGAATTAAGAATATGATAATTGAACGTTTAAAAAATTATAAGTTTGAAAGTTCAATATTTAAAAAATTATAACTTTGTAAAATTGAAAATGTAAAATATTTTAAGGTTGAGGAATTGGAAATGTAAAAGTTGAACATTTAAAAAATTATAAGTTTGAAAGTTCAATATTTAAAAAATTATAAATTTGAAGAATTGAAAATGTAAAAAATTGTAAGTTTGAGGAATTGGAAATGTGAAAGTTGAACATTTAAAAAATTACAAGTTTAGAAGTTCAACATTCAGAAAATTATAATTTTTAAAAATTGGAAATGTAGAAAATTGTAAGTTTAGAGAATTGAAAATTTAGGAAGCTAAAAATTTCAAGAACTAGAAATTTATAAAATTGTAACTTTGAAGAATTAGAAATGTAGAAAATTGTATGCTTCAAAAACTAACAACTAAAAATGTAAATTTGTTAAAGAAATGTAAAGAACAAAAAAACTTGGCGATCTATAAATTCTGAGATATAAAAATAATAAATAAGAAGGAGTAAATCGATGACGTGGAATGCACTTCTGTTCCAGATGCTCACAACCAAGTAAATTCCCCGAATGCAGAAACGCGACGACGATACCCGTGTCCGCGATTCTGGAGAGCCAAAATGGCGCCAGGGGTTCTGGTCTTCCACTGTGGGCGAACACGGCCGTTCTCCTGGCGTTTCTCGTGATTTTCCGCACGTTGGGCTACCTGGTGTTGCGTTATTACCGCGTGCCCAAGTGAACCACCGCCAGGTATCGGATCATCATCGTCATGGACTGTATCGGCTGATCGATGGATCGACGGACATCGAGTTCACCGCATCGTCGTGCTAACGGAAACGTCGTCGAACGCTTCCTTGACCCTTCGTTTCGAGACGGGGACGACGCAGAAGCAGAAATCGCGCCGTGAAAGCTTTATTTTTCCAGGGGATGTTCCGCTTGGAACGAGACTACCGGAAATGGGGATGAAAAGACGACTCTTACAACCTTGAAACGTTGACCAATAGCTCATCTCAATCCTGACGAAGGAACATAATATGGTACACGCTGATACGTTTGACTAAAGTTTAAGAAATGTTTCTTCGTTTGAAATTGTGTGAAAATAACTTCGCTAATTTAGAAAATTTATAAAGTTATGGGTGACCCATTTCTGTTAGATTTATGTAAAAAGATATTCACTCGAGAATTTTTCGATAGACTTAAGTCACCCTATCTGAGAATAGAAATCATTATTTTGAATGAATTATCTACGTGAGTAGAAAAAGGAGTCGTGAGCAATTGGGGGTCTTTTCATATCCAAGTTCCGGAGACCGCTATTTTTAATTACCGAACGATTAGCAGATATTTTTCTTAACTGTACACGCATCTCTCATACTAGTACATGTACATATAACATACCTCAGATAGAACAGGGAAAAATCGACCTAACTCAAACGAAGGGTTAAACAGGAAGTTTCATTTTTGTATTTGAATGTTCGCCGGAACCCGCGTGATGTTCACGGTTCGAGGGGCGAACGCGTCATCGATAGACTTTGGCGAAGACTATACATACTATTAAGATTGTATCGAGTAGAGACTTTATATATACAATGTATCAACGCTAAAAACGAAGTACGAGAGAATGAATCGGACGATTGTGGAACTTTTGTTTTAATTTCTTGCGGCAACAAGGGTATAATAGTAGCGAGAGCGAAAAAAAAGGATCGGATGAATGAGACGCGAATGAATGATGCCACGAAGTATGAGAGCGTTAGAGGGAGTGAGTCTTTTTCTTTTTGCAAAAATCGATGCGGCGTCGGGACGCCGCGAAACCGACTGAAAAACAAAACAAACACATTTGTACCGACGACGAAACATTTCTTACGCGCGAAAAACACAAAGAAAAACACAGAGAAAATGGAAAAAAAATGAAAAAAAAAAAATGGATAACAAACGAAGCAAACCCAAGGGGACAGACGACAGCGTCCCCGCGTGACCCGCGTAGGTTTTAGGAAAACGTATTGTAAAATCGTGAAAGGACTTTTTAATAATCGTTAGCGACTATCCACGTTTCTTTTTACTTTTATTACCGCAGAACAATTTACGCTACCCGTTTTTAAGATAATCGCCTTAGGTGTGTAAGGTGAAGCTGCTGCTATCTATTCATTAATTAACTACTCTACCACTTAGTACTTTTTATTATCGACGCTGTAAAAGTGTAAGTGATTATTCGAGCGAGATAAGGATACCAACCGTTCACATACATATATATATAAATATATATATAGTATATATACATGCAATATATATATATATTATATAGGCTGCCAATTTCGATTCTACCGTGTAGAAAAAAGGAAAGCAAAGAACAGGACGAGAGATGAGACACGCGAACAGTGTGAGAGCGAAAAATTATTAGATCGGAGAGAATGGTTTCTAGGACAATTGATGATTGTTCACCACGTCGCACGTGAACCCGAGTTTTTATACATATAATTAATCGCGACTCGTGGGGGTCGCGAACGGCCTCGTTTTGCGCGGCTGAGATCTATATGGGAAATCGGAATTAACGCCGATCACCGTTAGAATTTTTGTTGGTCACTGACTCGTATCTAATGTGATGTTTTTCTCTAGAAGCTCGATCTATATATATTTATATATATATACATATATGTAAATATATATATATATGTTGCGAAATTTGGGGATCCAAATTGGGACATATTAACGAGCGGTGTAATAATTCATTGGCTACCTTGTGTACATAAAAATTTTATATATATATACATACAAATATTATATATATATGAAACTATAATAATTATTATTATCATTATTATTATTAATATTATTATTTTTATTATTATTATTATTAATATTATTATTATTATTATTACTATCGCATGTACATGTGAACTGAGGACTGAACGAGGAGACACGCGACGTTTTTCTTTTTATTTTTATTATTATTGTACATGCACTGATTGGGGAACGGATACCAGATACAACAAACCGATATTACTGAAGTTGCGTTAAACCTTTCGTTGCTAAAGGATCTCATCTTCTAGCAATCACATTTTTTTAGTAAAGAATGGAATTAATACCGCATGAAATTTAAACTTCAATCTATTGTCAATACCATGAAATTTTGACAAAATATATTTGTTTAAAAAAGGAGCCCCATATGTTCATGCAGCAGTCAACATATTAGAAATGTATCTACATACCTCAGTTGGTAATGAAAATTAAAGAACGATGTCAAATCGATGAATTCTATTGCAACGAAAGGTTTGAACAAATCTGCCACTACCTGTAAAAGCAGTCGAAAACCATGGAGCTAAAAATGGAAAGATATCGAACAGATCCTCTGCAAGAACACGCACACGAAACACACACATAAACACAGCCAGGAGTAAGTGACGGAGAGCTGAAAATGTTCGCGTTTATATAGTATAAATATGTAGTTAGGTTACCGTGGATCGTGGACGATGATCAAAGTCAACGATGATGAGTCTCGATCGGGAGGAACGATGTGTGCTTTTCTTTAGTCGGCCAAAAAGGGCAAAACGTTTCGATTTTGTGCGAAGAACCGGACGACTCGCCGATGGATCGTGGACCGGTCCACGTATTCGCAGCTTTCCCGCAGAAAGATATTGTATTTGGGAAACCGTCGCGTGTTCGGCCGCCATTTTGCATATCCTTGTTGGGTCAGTCTTCGCGGAGTTTCTTCGTCTTTTAGTATACGATTAATTGTTCGTAGGTCACTCATTCGATGCAATTAGAAAACCGAGGAAATTACGCTCGGAAGCTTGCGCGACGAGCGAGGAAATTTTATTTAATATTTATTGTACGATTAATTTTTGCGGAGAAACGGAGCTGATCAAACGACTTCCGGTTGTTCGAAGAACACGCGACGGGATTCGTCCGGTACACGCACATCGCAATATCCACCAAGTGTTCACAAGTGGGTTCGATATCGAACGGGGGTGAGGGGTTGGAGAACGAATTGCTTCCCAGTTACAAAAATGTAGGTTTTAAGGGGGTCGTTTCGCGGGATTGTACGGAGAACATGGTTACGTATCGGAGATGTTTAAACAAAGATTTGGCTGTGTCAATGTCTCTAACAATTTATTCATTTTTCTAATGCTTTCTTTTTTCTACTTAAACGTTTAGAAGCGAGCGCGAGAGGTGTTGGCAGTTCACGAGTTTGCCCTCGTGGCAGCGGCTTTATGTCGACAAGTAAAAAACTTATGGCTGCCCATAAGCTTTCTGGGCATACGATTCTTTGAATATTTAGGGCATCTCATGGGCAGCCATATTAGCTTTTCTTAGATGAAAGGACAAGTAGATCTCATTACTCGTATTAAAACGTTCGGACCAGATAATGTCTTAAGATAAGCTCTAGCCTGTGCATTATTCGACACAATGCTCATTGTTTATACATATCTTATAAGTATAATGATTTTTTGCCTGATAATGCCGTAATTGTCGATGCTTGTTTCCTTGGCCAAAGCTGTTAAAAATGTCAACACTTGCTATCACTTAGTGGCGGTCTTATTTTTTTTACCACTTCCTTTGTATTGTCCTAATGGCGTCCTACACCCATGCGATCAAGCGAGATCTCTGTAAAATTCGTATCATTTCGACCATGTAATGTTTATTTAATAATATGCGATTTTAGCTTGAGACATCGTTCGGTCTGAATGTTCTAAAATGACTAAAGACACTTTTCCCTCGGAAAGGCTACGATACAAGATGTTAACGCGTTCGTGTTCACTTGCGTAAGTGTACACGCAGTAGAACAAGTCCTAATAAGTTAGGTTTTAAATTTTACAACTGTTCAAAGGTTTAATTGAAATATCTTCTGAAGAACCTTATTAATATTTATCACAGTAATGTACCAAGTTATATCTTGCTTAAAGAAATTTTACTGGACTTTGCATTTATTTATTAACGCTTTCAAAGAAGCTATAAAGTCACATAAGTAATTTAGAATTAATCTTGAACTGCCACTACATGAAGCACGAACGCGTTAGCGCGAAGGGTTTGAGCGAAGTTCGTTGAACGAACAAGGAAAAATGGCGTCTTCCTGTATTCGTTAAATGACCGCTGCCCTGTATACCTTGCATCTCGTGAACGGTCTAGGAAAAATGTTACTGTCGGAACGGCGAATGACGGGAAATAAGGAAAGCCGTTGAGGAACGAAGCTCAACGAGAGAAAGCGAGGAAAGAGAGAGTGTGAGAGAGATGAAGAACGCACAGCAAGCTAAGAAAGAGAAAGAAAAGAGCGAGCGAGGAAAGTCGTTCGACGTCGTCGTTCGTGCGAACGATATGTTTCATTCTTTTGCATTGTTCAGAGTGTTTTTTCTTTCGTAGAGGAAAATCTATCTCGTTGTTGACGCAAGTATTCGCGGGAAATATCACTGCCAAAAGTTGTTTCTTTTTTTGCTATTTTTAGTACACCTACATGATACTCTGAATCGATCAGATTGTGTTCTGTAAGGAGAATAACAGATCTAGGAGAATAAGGATAACCGAATTGTACAATCGTGTTTCAATTCTGACGAACACCATATTATAATCAATTTGTAACATAGATGTTCTTGAATATTAAACGTTTATGGTGTATAAATTGTTTACGAATGATTATCCATGGAAAACGGTGCAAGGAAGTTGTTTATTCTTCAAGCAGAATGTGCTTCGAAATACAGCAACTTTTTTGTATAGTTAGAACTTCCTCTTCGTTCTCGATTCGAGGCTTTAGAACACATTTTGATTAACATTTTATATGATAATTTTTGCTCGCCACGAATCGTCTTTTCGTACAAATCTTTTCGACAGAAGAAAATATTCGATCGACGAACGAGACGCCGAACGAGACGTCTGCTTTCTCTACTTGCCAGTAGTATGGTGACTCTTTTTCTGAGACGAGTTTATATGTATATTCTAGAACGTAGATCCGCGTCGAAGGTGGCCATGATACGAAGACACATTGCCGTAACTGGGTAGGGACCAGGGTGGATCTGGACCCATCCTCATTCATTATTCGTAGAAACTCATATAATATTTATAGAAATACTTTGTCCATATAAGACATAGGAGTATGTATAGCTGCAAATTTTGAAGCGTTTAAATTTCTATCCCCACATTTTTAGATTCTGAAATTTCTCTATATTCTGAAGTTTTTAAATTATCAAAGCCTGAAAATCTCAAGCTTCCTAATTTTCAGAGGACCAATTCTCAAATTGCTCGGTTCATAAATTTCTAAATTAGCTCCGAAATTTCTGAATCCCTAAATTCCACAATCTTTAAATATCTGATTAAAAATTTTCCAAATGACCAAGCTGCAAAATTTGTAATTCCGAAGAGTTACCACCTGTAGAGTATAACTAATATCGTGGTACCTGGTCCGCCCAGATCCCAGTTACGTCAGTGCGAAAATACTTTTCTCCCTCCGTCTTTGTTTCGCCTTCGATGCATCCCCCGGCGCGAGCCGACTGACACAGGAAAAATATCACGTTTTACGACACGCGTCTTTTTCAAAATTTTGATACTCGTATTGTATACACTGTACACAGCGTCCCGACATATTTGTATACGTTTACAAACTAACAATTTTTGCAGAGAATCCGAGATCGAGCTCCGACGATCGACGCCATTTCGACGAGCTATCAGAAACTGATAAAGCAATCGCAGTATTTATTCGAGGTTCTCACATTCCTAAACACAAATTGTAAAGACTTATCGATGTTCTCGTAAAGTTCGAAGGGATCGATCGCGGAGCTCGGATTATTGATAACAGTGTTAGGCAGACAGCGATCGCACTTTTCGTAGACTTTTCGTAAACTTCGAAGATAGTTTCGGAGTATCTACACACAGTTTTTCACGCTTTTTCGCACTGAAAATACAATTATAAGACTGAGAACGTTTTTTATACATGTTAGTGATCGGTACCACGAGCACCGCTGCGAGGGGGGTAAAGATTACTTCGTATCGAAAACCTTGTGTTGTATCTAGTGATAGATTACCAATTCTAGAGACAAACTCGAGTTCATCTTTGTTTCTCAAAAGAAACATCAGAGAATGTTTATACATTTCTTGTATAAAAACCAAACAGAACAGTGATGGACTCGATGTGGCTTTTAGTTACAAATTTAAAAAAGGGAAAACCTTGAGAGACTCATAACTTTCTACTCAACGTGGAAAGTTTTGGCTCCAGGGTTTTCAACCCACAAAACACTTTAGTCTCGAACTGCAAGTTTGAGAATCTGAATGTCAACAAATCTGAGAGAATAATTTTGAGTAAATTGTTAAAAAAAAAGTGGAATATCCATCACTAGTTGCACCCCAGTTTTCCGATCTACCGACGTATTTGACCACGAAATTAACACAGCCAAACAACTCTCTCCCAATGATGGTTTCTTCACGTTTCATCAGACTGGCTTCTTCTTTGTAAGAGATCGAAGTTGACAAGAGAGGGAAATTGTCGGAACGAGTATGGTCTGTTCACGATCAAATGATCAGGAATGTGATACAAGTTGCTTCGTAAGCAACGCGAGCTTCGTAAGATAAAAACAAGTGTTTATGCGAGGAAGATTTATGGCGAGAGTCGCCATTTGATCTTGAACAAGCTGTAGCTTCTCTTTTAACGACGTCTGGGATGAAAATAGGATGAACGCGAAGGGAAGCTCTAGGCGACGAGACGTGATATACAATGCGTGACTGTTTCGCTTTACAAAAATAGTGCCTTTTTTTTACAAAGACTCTGTTGTTTGTGCCAAGTCGATATTCAAGGGATCCGAATGCGTACACGATGCACAGAGACACATACACACACGAAGAAGAAAATTCACGTGACGAAACAGTGGGGGGGTAGATTTATTAAGAGGAAGAGCGTGAGTGTAACGGCGAGCTTAAAAAATTCGCGAAGAGACTGATTGAAAGGGGTTTGTGATTCTCTGGAGCTTTAGGGGTTGTCGAATTCGAGGGGGAATTTTTTTGTTCTAAAAGAACGTAGTTAAGTTTACGAATGATTAGTTGAATACTTCTAGAGATACTTCGTTTCAAAAGCGTTCCAATTTTATTCGTTTTAATGTTTAGGGGATTTGGGGGAAAGGGTGATAAACGTTCACGATTTACGGAGACAGATTGCTTGGTCGGGAAGGGGTGGTTTTGGAGTGCGAGTGCGATTATGTGTACACTTTGCAACGTAGGGTTCCTTTGGGGGGTGGGTGTAGAAGGGAATTTTGGGGAATTGCAAGCTAAAAAATTTTCAATATTTAAATTTACAAATGCATGTTTTCAAAGTTTGAAATTGTTCACGTTTCCAAATTCTTAAATTCTTAAATGCTTGTATTCTCAACTCCTAATTTCTCAAATACTGATTTCACAAATTCCTAAATGTCCAAGTTCCTGATTTCTTAAATTTGTAAATTCTTATATGTCCAATCTCTCAAATTCTTAAATTCTCCAACCCCCGAATTCTTAAGTACCAAAATTCTCAAATGTTCAATCTTTCAAATCCTCAAGTTCTTGAACCACCGAATTCTCAAGTACCAAAATTCTCAAATGTCAAATCTCTCAAATCCTCGAATTGTCCAACCTCCGAATTCTTAAGTACCAAAATTCTCAAATGTCCACTCTCTCAAATCCCCAAATTCTGCAACCCCCGAATTCTGAAGTACCAAAATTCTCAAATGTCCAATCTCTCAAATCCTGAAGTTCTCCAACCCCCAATTTCTCAAATTCCCAATTTCTCAAATCCCCAATTTCTAAAATTTCCAATTTCTCAAATTCCCAATTTCTCAAATTCCCAAATTCTCAAATCTCCAATTTCTCAAATTCCCAATTTCTCAAATTCCCAAATTCTCAAATTCCCAATTTCTCAAATTCCCAAATTCTCAAATCTCCAATTTCTCAAATCCCCAATTTCTCAAATTCCCAAATTCTCAAATCTCCAATTTCTCAAATCCCCAATTTCTCAAATCCCCAATTTCTCAAATTCCCAAATTCTCAAATCTCCAATTTCTCAAATCCCCAATTTCTCAAATCCCCAATTTCTCAAATTCCCAAATTCTCAAATCTCCAATTTCTCAAATCCCCAATTTCTCAAATCCCCAATTTCTCAAATCCCCAATTTCTCAAATTCCCAAATTCTCAAATCTCCAATTTCTCAAATTCCCAAATTCTCAAATCTCCAATTTCTCAAATTCCCAATTTCTCCAATTCCCAATTTCTCAAGTTCCCAAATTCTCAAATCTCCAATTTCTCAAATCCCCAATTTCTCAAATTCCCAAATTCTCAAATCCCCAATTTCTCAAATTCCCAAATTTGAAAATTTGCAACTTGTCAAAATTGAACGAAAAATGGGGTATTTTCCCACATCACCCTATTCCCTAGGGAACCCTACGATGCACTAGCGTGTGTGAGAGAGAAATCACGGGACTAACAAAAACAAAAGAGAATTGCCAAAAAGTGTTCCACAAACATCAACGTAACTAGCTCACAAAAAACAATTAAAAACTTTATAAACTGCAATAATGCTTCAAAAATAAAAAATGTCCTCTCACTAAACTATAAACAAACCCTAAATACTAGAATCTCTAGTAAAATCAGAGGACATTTCTATAAAAAAAACCTAGTTACGTCGGTGTTCGTTAATCGATACCGCCGTGGATCCCCAGACCTAGTACCTATCAATTAAAAAAAGAAACCGAATGAAATTGTGTGTAATCATATGTATGTAGTGGTGAAGAAGAAAGGAAAAAAGTTATATATATAACTTGTATCATGTTCATACATGTGTATATAATGTGTGTGTGTGTTCATATACTGTACAGATATGCGCGTGTATCTATGTACGATGTACATACACGTGCATACATGAACGAGGAATACATGGACACGCGTTGCACACATTATCAATTGTATACACACACACATACTCATTAACACAATTTGTATCTCATCCCTTCGATCTACCAATTTTCATCAAGTTTTTAGACTGCGTACTTGTATATACACGCGAATGGGATACTCGAGGGGCGCTTGGTAGTAGGAGGCTTTCTTAGGGTAGGAAGACTGTGGGGAGGTGAAGGTTTATTAGGAATAGTTGAAGTTAGGGTAGGAAAAACTTGAAAGTTTTTATATTTTGGGGAGATTGATTTTTGATTTGTAGGTTTTTGGTGGGCAAGGTTTATTCATTTGTAAGTTTGCATATGTTTTTGAATTGTGAAGGGTCACAAATTTTCAAAGTTCAATGTTCGACGTTGTCTAGTTTCTGGGTTCACAAATTTCTGAGTTCTCAAACTTCAAATTCTCATGTCTCAAATTTCCAAACTTTCAAATTCCAAATTATCAACTTCCAATCTCCCATCTTTTCATTCTTCCAGATTTCCTAAATTTTCAAATTCTCACATCCCTAAATTCCCACGTCCTCAAATTCTCATATCCCCAAATTTCTCACGTCCCCAAATTCCCACGTCCCCAAATTCTCAGCTCCCCAAATTCCCAAATCCCCAAATTCTCACATCCCCAAATTTCTCACATCCCCAAATTCTCACATTCCCCAATTCCCAAATCCCCAAATTTCTCACACCCTCGAATTCCCAACTCCCCAAATTTCTCACACCCCCAAATTCCCAACTCCCCAAATTTCTCACACCCCCATATTCCCACATCCCCAAATTTCTCACACCCTCAAATTCCTACACCCCCAAATTCCCACATCCCAAAATTTCTCACACCCTTAAATTCTCACACCCCCCAATTCTCACATCCCCAAATTCCCAAATCCCCAAATTCTCAAATCCCCAAATTCCTCACACCCCCAAATTCCCACATCCCAAAATTTCTCACACCCTTAAATTCTCACACCCCCCAATTCTCACATCCCCAAATTCCCAAATCCCCAAATTCCCATATCCCCAAATTCCTAAATCCCCAAATTCCTCACACCAACAAATTCACATATCCTCAAATTCCCATATCCCTAAATTCCCAAATTCCCACATCCCCAAATTCCCAAATCCCCAAATCCCCAAATCCCCAAATCTCCAAATTCCCAACTCCTCTTCCAAAACTCCCTAAATTTCCACATCTCCCAAATTTCGAAACCCTGCAAACAACTTTCTTCCCCCACAGCTCTGTTTCTCTAAGAAAGCCCACCCCACGAGCGCATATTAAAGCAGATATAATACACTTAGCACTAACAGAAATATTACCCTATTATTGTATGAAATGATATTAATTAACTGATAGTATTATACCTGTTGTCCTGGTAGCGGATACACGTTCTTTCGCAGTAATATTACCCATAAAAATATGAAAATCGTTATACATATATACATATATAAAAATATATATATATATTTATAGCGTTATCAGACTTTCATTTTACCGATAATCGTTAAATAATCGTCATTGGTATAACGATAAGGATTATTATTATTATTATGATTATTATATTATATTGTATTATTATTATTAATATTATTATCGTCAGCATCGTCGTTGTCATCGTCGTAGTCGTCATTGTCGATCTTCATTGTTGATCTTCGCGAGATCATAACTCATTTCTTCTACATTTCACTTTGCAATTTTATTCGAGTCTTTCACGTATGTTTCTTATCTTATCTTTTTCTATTCTTTTTTTCTTCTTTTTTTTGTTATTCTCTATTTTAAGCCTCGAATCAGTTTTATTGTTAAGACTTGGCTTCTTCGATTTCTTCTTTCGTCCATCTTGAACGGAGCCCGACAAGAAGATGGACTTTTTATCCTCGAACGGCGGATTAGTAAAATTTAGACTTACTCATTTTTAATGTTCTCTTTGTTAAACTATTAGACTGGCAAATAATATTATAAAGCTATTTATTAAAAAATTGTATTATATATTAAAATTGAAGTAATTGTGCAAACCAGGGTAAAAATGAATAAGTGACTTGGTCCTTTATCGCTGCTATATCTTTAATATCCAAACTTGCTTAAATCTAATTAATTATAATTTCTACATTCGTCTGAATTTTTGAAACCTACCATAATTTGCCAGTCTAGTATTCATAAGATATGAAGACCCAAATATTAAAAAGTCTTGGGTCATAATTGACTCTGTATCCGCCGTTCGATGGTCACGTTGCCAACATTCGTTACGATAATTTTCGCAAAGAAGCACGACTCGAAGAAGCGTGTACAGAGGTTCCTTCCTCGAGTTTTTCATTTTTCTAGAAATACGATCGCGTATCCGAAAAGAATCTCTGTGCGCTCTCCACTCAGTCTGCTTCTTTCGCGAGACAGTCTTCTTCGACAATTAGATAATGATAATTATAACTAGAAGAGAAAATGTAAGAGTTGAGAAATTTCTTAATACTTTGAGTGCCAGAAAATTCGTTCACTTTTTATTAAATCTAATAGATCTCCATGAAAAATTGTTAGGTGGCAATCAAAGTGTTAATGACAATTAGGAAAAAGTTTGTTCAAATTTAACAGCGTTTCTCAAATTTTCGTGCAATTTCAATTTCAAATGTACAAAATTTTATTGTACTTTTATGAATCCGGTATAGTAATTTGAGAAACGCTGAATCGATCTTAACCTTTTCACTTTTCTTGAAAAACTAATTTTACCAAATTATAATTTTTAATTCCAATGATAATTGCGAGCGTTGAAATTGTGAAAGGGTTAATCGAAATCGTTGGTGCCGAGAGAACCTAAGAAGAAGAAGAAGCACCAAAACCTGTTATCGATGTTATCAACCCTTCGTTGTCCCCGTTTCCTGTTACTTTTGAAGCGTGCATGTGCGTGTGTGCTCGGATAGTCGCGAGTTCGACTTGAATCGAATAATCGATCTCGTTTGCAACACATAATTCTTCGTTGGATGGTTCAGCTTATTTAACTTGTAAATAAATCATTAATTAATTAAACGATGAGTTTTGATTTTCGGTATCGATTGTCCATTTTTTATCGAGTATACATTTTCATCGAAGAGACATTTTTATCGAGTAAACATTTTTATCGAAGAGATATTTTTATTGACAAACATTTTCGTCGACAAGTATTTTTATTGGCAAACATTTTTGTTAACGAACATTGTCGATATTGACATTGTTAAATTAATTGACATTGATGGAAAGATTTTTGTTAACATCGTTGATATTAACATTGTTATATTGATTAGAATTGTCAGAAAGATCTTTGTCAACATTGTTAATATTAACATTCTTAAATTAATTAATATTCTCAGAACGATCTACGTCAACATTGTTGATATTAACATTGTTAAAAATTAATTAACATTGTCAGAAAGATCTTTGTCATCATTGTTGATATTAACATTGTTAAATCAATTAACATTGTCAGAGAGATCTTTGTCAACATTGTTGATATTAACATTGTTATATTAATTAACTTTGTCAGGAAGGTCTTTATCAACATTGCTAAGTCAATTAACATTGTCAGAAAGATCTTTATCAACATTGTTAAGTCAATTAACATTGTCAGAAAGGTCTTCGTTAACATTGTTGATATTAACATTGTTAAATCAATCAACATTGCTATAAAGATCTTCATTAACATTGTTGATATTAACACTGTTAAATTGTATAACATTGTCAGAAAGATCTTCGTTAACATTGTTGATATTAGCATAGTTAAATCAATTAACATTGCCATAAAGATCTTTGTTAACAATGTTGATATCAACATTGTTAAGTCAATTAACATTGTCAGAAAGATCTTCATTAACATTCTTGATATTAACATTGTTAAATCAATCAACATTGCTATAAAGATCTTCATTAACATTGTTGATATTAACACTGTTAAATTGTATAACATTGTCAGAAAGGTCTTCGTTAACACTGTTGATATTAACATTGTTAAATCAATTAACACTGCCATAAAGATCTTTGTCAACACTGTCAATATTAAAATTGTTAAATCAACTAACATTACCAGAAAGATCTTTGTTAATAAAAATTGTTAAGTTAATTAACATTGAAAGGTCTTTGAACAACACAAAGTATGCTTTAATGTGGAAATCGACTATTCGATTCGATGTCCGAAGCGATTTCCCGGAGGAAGGCTTTTAAGCGAAACTTGGCTCTTGAATGTTACCGATGTTCGTCGAGCATGGTCTTTTTAATAAAACCTTGCATCTTCGAACCTCGAAAGCGATCGTACCGCCGGAATTTAAACGAGAACACTTCGAAAAACTCGAAGATGAAACTTGTTCAACGACGCGGTCGAATCTTTGCTCAAAGCAAATGTTACCATTCTGCCAAGCACAATTTGATCTTGTAATTGCTGTGAACGAAATTATATGATTCTGAAGTATATTCATTTTTCGTTCAATTCTGAATACCCTGCCACTCGATATCGCGTGATACGGGAACGGGGTTTTGAACGGGTGTATCGAATGTGGGAGTTGGAAATGTAATCTCGTCGGTGATTATAATTGTAGAGAAATATTCGTGATTCGTGATGACAATTATTAAGTAAATCAGTAGGTATATGTCGAGGAAAATTAAGTAAATTGATGTAAATTGATAGAAAATTAAGTAAAATGAAGTGTAATGGAGTAGAGCGAAGTAGAATGAATTTAAATGATGTAAATTTATGTAGAATGAAGTAAAATGAAGTAAAATTAGTAACTGAAGTAAAATAAAGTAAAATGAGGTAAAATTGAAGTAATCAAAGCAAATCTAATCAGAAATGATTAATTCGATTATGAGTGACCACAGAAAGGTCATCTCGTTTTAAAATAAAATTAGAAATTTCATGTTACGCTATAATGATGTTGAAAATTAAAAAATTCGAGAGCGTAAGAACAATAAAACTCTTCCAAACGAAGTAGGTTAAGTCTAGAAGAACCATTAAATTTGGAACCACTAAAAGAATCGTATCACGCGATACCGCGTGACTCAGAACGTCCCAAATGATCCTACAAGTTCAAATTGTGCGCGGTAATTACAACAGTTTATTAGTGACTAAAAAGCGCTGTTGCATACTCGAGATGCTTCGTAATTTATTGTGAATGTTAAAGAAAGCTAGAAAAAGAAACACGAACGAAAGAATGCCAAGAAAAAGATAGAGAGAGCTGTTGATCGAGAAACAAATTTTTATTGTAACGTAATTCTTCCTCGTGCTGGTGTTTAGAATAAAGACGAATAATTATCAACCACGTTGGTACTGGATCATTGAAAAAGGCTAAATCAAGGTGTAAATAAAATGGCGTCGCTGGCTGTGTAAATTGTTGAATGGCGATGTGATACACGTTAACACGATACATACATACACACACACATGCGCATATGTATACATAAGTTTGCGATCACGATATTACTTTTCAATAATTGCGCAAGACTCGTTGAAATATATTTTCAACACTGCATTTTACACCGAATGCATTTTCATTTCTTGAAACGATTAGCTTCAAAATGTTATGTACCGTCGCAAGATCATTTGGAATTCCACTACGATCTATCTCGACTGCGAATATCCTGCGACGAAAGTGTTAACAAATTACGTTCTGAGAATTCGGTTCTGATTTCTACCATTTTTTGTATTTCTTTCATTAGCGTACCATGATCACCCACGAAACGATTCGATTAGGTCTTCGGGCCCTAATAAAGTTAGAATAAATTTAAAAATTAGCGAAAATACGCGGAACGATGCAAATCGATTCTCCTGTAAATTTGCTTGAGGTAAACCATTAGATAGCAGACACGTGTAATCGATACCGCGTTCCAGTTACAGCGAAAGATTTCGATGTACATTCGATTATAACGATCGGAACAGTGCGTCGCGAGTTACGCTGCGATTGGAACGGAATCGGAAACGATCCTCGAAACGAAATGCGATCCTGTTAAAACCGATTCGATTATCGTGTTCAACTCGAAATCGAGTTTCAACGATCTGCATCCGAGACGAGGATGACGCTTCCTTAGTCTCAATTACTAGTTCGAATGTCTCTCGTAGCGAGACCATTTCAAATGGCGCGCTAAGATTGAACTCTTATTGTAATCGATTTTCTAACTATCGATCTGTGAACACTGCCACTTTCTGACACTGGACTAATAAGCGATTACACTGCTAATTTTATTCAGCAACTGTGTTTTATTACTGCTGTGATTTATAATGCATTTATTTTCAAGTATCATTCTTTATATTTTTTAAATTTTTAATTTAATCGTTTGGACAAGGTTGTTATCAAAGTTATTAATAACTTAAGTTTAAATTTGAAATAAATTATTAAACTTAAGTTTAAATTTGAATTAAGTTATTAAACTTAAATTTAAATTTGAGTTAAATTATTAAACTTGAGTTTAAATTTGAATTAAGTTATTAAACTTGAGTTTAAATTTGAATTAAGTTATTAAACTTGAGTTTGAATTTGAATTAAGTTATTAAACTTGAGTTTGAATTTGAATTAAGTTATTAAACTTAAGTTTAAATTTGAATTAAGTTATTAAACTTAAATTTAAATTTGAGTTAAATTATTAAACTTGAGTTTAAATTTGAATTAAGTTATTAAACTTGAGTTTAAATTTGAATTAAGTTATTAAACTTAAGTTTGAATTTAAATTAAGTTATTAAACTTAAGTTTAAATTTGAATTAAGTTATTAAACTTAAGTTTAAAATTAAACTAAGTTATTAAACTTAACCTTAAATTTGAATTAAGTTATAAAACTTAAATTTCTTGAACAATCAGTTCTTCAAAAGGAAACAACTTTCTTGTAATTTTTGTTTGAAAATTGTATATAGAGAAATCGTGTCGCTTATTGTCCGTGTTGGAAGAATTAAAGACACCAATCTTTTTTCCGTTTACGAGACATGTAGAAACGAACAGATATTGAACACGAAGTAGATGATCTCGACTGTACCGTGGATCGAGTTCCGGTGCCAGTATTAAAGAGTTGCTGGCAACTTAGAGGAGCGACAGAATCTTTCGTGTGACTTTCTATTCGCGATAAGGAGGTGCCAGAATTCTGTCCCCGGGACTTTCATTCATTTATCTGCATTAAACTTCAGCAACTTCACTCTCAACTTTCTTTTCAACGACTTATTTTCAAGTCTATTTATCTAAGAAATAGCAGAGTCCGATTTTTTCACATATTTTGTAATGAAATTAAAATGATCATATACTTTGTATTACATCTTATTGAAATTTGAATAAATCTCTAAAGATTAAAATTTGAATAAATCTCTAAAGATTAAAATTTGTATAAATCTCCAAAGATTAAAATTTGATTAAATCTCCAAAGATTAAAATTTGATTAAATCTTTGTCACAAGTGCTGGAGTTTGATGCATGTTCACAATTGAACAGACATTAATTACCATTATGTTACAAACCGCAGAACGAGAGAGTAAAATGCGTGTACTCGCGTGATTGTGTAAAGGGAGATGATGATGATCATTTCAAACGATGATGTTTATCCTTCACCAATTATATGCAATATGAAATTGAGTATACAGAGCAGAGCAGCGCGAACCATTTGTCCTAGTCCTAGTACTCGAACTCATCACCATAATTTATAATCGATTTCAATTTAAATCTAATAAAACGATGTTATAACACTAAAGATCGATTATTCTTTTCTCCCTTGTTACTACTGCACCTAAGCGCTTCTTAAACTTCTTTCATCCACTACCCCTTTTTGGAGATTCATGATCCCAAAAAATATCTAGTATAGATATAAAAATAAATGTTTTACGATTTTTTTTTATAATTTTGCAATTATTTATTGATGAAATTATTGTTACATTTATACATTCTTTTATTTTTAAACTTTTCTGTATAAAATAGCTATTAAAGCCATGAGTTATTATATTAAATAATAATTTAATTTTACAATTATTTATTAGTGGAATTATTGTTATATATATCACAATTTACTGTTTTTATAATTTTTGAATGTATGAAAAATTTTTATCAACTGTTATCTTTATTTTGTCTTATTAATTTTTAATTTTATTTATTTGTTAATTTATGTTTATTCTTTATGTTTTGTAAACTTTCATATACAAATACATAGCAAATTTTGTTCATTACTTTACTTTTTTAATTTATATTTTTTAGTCTCATTACTTTTACTTTTCTAATTATTTTTTATTTTTCAAAGTGATTATAATACTGCAATTATTTCCTATATAATTTACATTGGCATTTATTAAAATTTATTTTATGTTCATAAGAAGTATATGATTATTACTGTATTCAAAAATAATTCCTACCTTTCCAGTAGCGCTATCGTCCCATTGTAGTCTGGTCGGTAATATCGCATGTGATACAAAAACGTTAGGACAAAAATGTACATTACGCGATAAATCTATCCTATATTTCGCTCATGCTGCAGTACCATCGTTGTGTACATACTACAAGTCTAAAGGTTAAGCTTTGAGTTCATTTAACAGTATTCATACAATTGTTATACAAAAGGAATTAGAAATATGAAAGAAGAAACATTGAAAGGGTGGCACCTTATATGGTGGTTGTTCAAATTATTTGGATTTCCAATAACTATTCCATGGTTAATATACCATTTTGTTGATATTATGCAACAAAAAAGGAGGAGAGCTGCTCTGAGTGGAAAGGTAAATTTTACTTTGTTGTAAAGACAGTGATATGTTTTTAACATGAATTTAAATTGCAGGTAGTAATGATAACTGGAGCCAGTTCAGGTTTGGGAGAAGCACTAGCTCATGTTTTTTATGATTGCGGCTGTAAAATTATTTTAGTTTCTAGAAGACAGGAAGAATTGAAAAGAGTGAAAAATGATTTAATGAATACTCATGTAGTAAGTTATTATTTGTTATTGAGACTTTGTTGTTGGTTTCCAGTTAATTACCTGATTGATTTTTAGACAGTAACAACTTATCCACCTATAATTATGGCGATGGACATAACTGATATGAATTCTCTTCAATCTAAAGTAGCATCGATAATAGAAATTTGTGGGAAAATTGATATATTGATTAATAATGCTGGTGTATCTTACAGAGGAGAAGTTGTTAATACGAGTGTGGATGTAGATATAAAAGTTATGCTCACAAATTACTTTGCACAAATTGCTTTGGCCAAAGGTGATTAATAATGAAAACTATTAACAAGAAATATTTATATTCTGTTATGCATGTATAATTTTGCAGCTGTACTTCCATATATGATAAAGGAGCAGTCTGGTCATATAGTATGTGTAAGTAGTGTACAGGGAAGAATTTCAATTCCATACAGGTTGGTATATTTTGTGTTTATGTTAAATATGATCCTTATTCCAAAGCAATTTTTTTTAAACCTCACAACAAATTAATGTGTCAGATCTGCATATGGTGCATCTAAGCACGCGTTACAAGCATGGTGTGATAGTTGTCGGGCAGAACTGGCTGATCAAAACATAAAAGTTACCATTGTTAGCCCTGGTTACATAAATACTTCTCTTTCTCTTAATGCATTAACAGGAACTGGACAGACTTATGGAGGTTAGTGTATAAAAACAATAAAATTTATTAACTAATGATTTATGTAAAACAAATACTATTGCAGTAATGGACCAAGCTACACAGGAAGGATATTCTTCAGAATATGTAGCAAACTTAACTTTGAAAGCAGTATTAAAGGAGGAGAAAGATATTGTAATAGCACCATTTATTCCAAAATGTGCAATATATTTAAGAACTTTATGTCCATCCTTATATTTCTGGATAATGCATAAAAGAGCAAGAAAGATGGCTAAGAATGAGTAGTCTCTTTGCATTGTTACACTGTACAAAGTATACTCTAAATTATTTTTGTACCGTATTTTGTTTTATTTATAACTTACAATTGTTTTTTTGTATTATTTTACATTGTTGTTAATATACGTTCAAAACGATTCCATATAATGATATTAACAGTATATACATAGGGTGTTTTGTTTTTAATTATTTTTCAAAGGGGAAATATTTTAGAAAGTATAATAAACGAAGTTATATTCAAAACTATATTTTATTATGCCACTTATTAGTGGAATATGTTTACATTATATACACTTTAATACTACAAATGTTTCGACAAAATTAAGACTGAAGCACTCTCAAATTTTTGTGTCATCTGTAACTTGAAAAGTTCGTAAAATATTGCTGTTTAATAACAAGTAACTGCGAAAATTTAGTTTCTAAATATAATAAAAATTTGAAAAAGTAAAAACATACAAATTGGATGTATTTACATAAATTTTAAATAAATAAAAAATAAATGCTGGAAAATGCTGAGCAATAAAGGCTTTTTAAGTTATAAATGACACATAACAATAAATTTATTTAACACATCATTCATCAAAAGTGAAGCTTATAGCATTCCTGATATTTTATTTGTGGTATGTTACAGTTGTGCAATCACTGTTGTATTATGACAAGTATTTGGCTACTAACAATTCAAATATTTAAAGTATAATATATAATACACAGTGATTGATACAAACTTTGTTGTCATGGCAGGATTAGTAACACTTATATATATTTTCTACTTATTAATGATGTTCTATAATGTTTAATATACTCTTTTATATTATTAATATAAATTTTAATCGATATAATATATTTAAAGAGGAGCATAGTACAAACACATACTTCCAGATGACTTCAATGAAGTATGCATTTATATTGTACATAAAATGTAGACACACGCTAATTATGCAGATAAATTTAATTTTTAATTTAATTCTGTCATAATATATAAACAAATGTGATGAAAACAACAAAAATATTGTGAAACTTCACTTAAAATATTTTTGACTAATAAACTCCATTCTCTTCCATTTTATACTAAATTTCTTAAAAACAAAACTGAATAGATAAATGATAAAAAAACACACAGTTTAAATAAATTTGATACTTTAATATGATTAAAAAAAAAGCTTATATAGTACTTAATCTTTGTATAATAATGGATATTTTGTTAACGTTCTAAATTGCAACGTTTTTATCTTGCTTGTTACATAGATAAACAATATTGATAGTTATAAAAGATGTTGCTTAACTTTCATATTTCATCTGAGATCTTTACTACAGAAATGCTTAAAGTTTATTGTATACATTGGTATTCAATGCATTAATTTTGCAGTGTATATACAAATAGATCTAAAGATTATTGATATATTGATGAATTGCTAGTCTTTTGAAAAGTTAATATATATTAGATTATGTAACATTTGTTGTCATTGTCCATTCAGGAATGTTTGTGATGTTTATTTTCGATATTCCATAGGTTTCATATATAACATGATAAGAAACTTACATAATCAATAAAAGTTAAATGCTAATTAAAACAAATGCCAAATTAAAGTAATACACTTCATGTTTTTTACATGTAACACATTTTTTTACGTGAACTCTACTATTGGGCGAAAAAATCTACTCAACATTTTCTGTAGTATATCATATGCAGTGTATTCTATCTACTTTATTTACAATCTAAAAATATATAATTCTAAATTCAACTTTCCAGGTGAATAGTTGTAATTTTGCGTAACTCTAAGAACACTTATATCAGTAGTTGTTTCGCGTGAAGTGCGTGAATATAATTGTGTCTTTTTCTGTATTAAAATCAACTGCGAGATGTAATGAATAAGATGGAGATCATAGAATGACAATATGGATCCTTAAAAAGAGATCATGCTCTATATCGAAAATTCTTTTTGAATCTATCATGTTATGTATTTTCACTTTCTTTTTTTTTTTGTAATATCAGCACATGTCTGAGGTAGTGTCAAAATATAAAAGGAATACAAACATCAATGAAAACAGATTCTTAGTATGACTCAACAATTCCCCATTAATATACATGAAATTGTAATTCACAAATTTTTATACTTAGAGATAGATCGTAGGCCTTACTACGACCATGTACAATGCATCGTACAGCCTACCTCACTGGTATTTTTATAACTTAGATTCTTCCGTTTTGAATAGCAATTATTTCACTTGAATGCCTGATATACTCTCCAGGCACTGATGCTGAGAGCTACCAATGTAATAGTTGTGTGAAGAATTCTTCTTCTTGTGTCATCTTTTCTCACAAGAAATGTAGGAGAAGATGGTCCTAAAACAGCTAACAATTCTACGTGTGGTAGCTTACTTGTATCAGTCTCTACCTGATATTGACAACAAGGATCAAATTGCCAAGAAACTGTGTAAAGTCCACAGGATATAACAGATATAAACCCTAATGGACCACAGAGATAAGGTCTGTCACCCCAAATCAAACCTAAAGAAGACATAATATATTTTAGATAAATAACAACATACATGGCACGTACAACATAGGTTTCACAAACCTGTGGTTATAGCTGCGAGACCTGATAATGCTGCAGTCTTATGAAGACAGTTTCCTACTGCTATCCACCTGGATGTTTCATCACCTAATTTAGATGGTTCAATAACAATTAAGTTGCACTCAGATTCTAGCGCTCGTTCCAGTTCATATTCAAATGTTTCGTGAGCATTCTCATTATCGTACACCTCTCTAATAATGGCGACATTTGCAGAATCATCCCTGCAAGAAATTCATATTTAATTTGCATGTAAGCTTTTACAAGTTACATAATTTATAATTGCACCTATAGTTAAACATAAATGATCAAATATAAAATTTAAGGTAATATTTGAATTAATTAACTGTATGGATGTTTGTTTGTTATTTAAACTTATTTATATTTGTATACATCATCCCAATAATTTATATCAGACTTTAATCTTTATCACAAATTAATTCTCTTGTGTTATGTAAGATGTTGATTGGAATTAATCACAGTCTGATTTGTTTGAATACAAACACATTTATGACAGAGACACGACAATATTTTTAACGTTACATATTTAAGTAATACTTTATTAAACTGTGACTAAAATAAATGAATAAATATACATTGTAACGACTGAGAAATTGCACCGAAGCTAAGTAGAAACATAAAAAAATTGCAAAAATAATGAATGCAACGTACAAAGCAATTGATTCACGGCAAATAGTTATTTTCGTTTCCACCTCGAAGTGGAATTTTACGAGTTAGTAAAATATTCACGGATAGGTATGTGGAAGAGATTATGAAAGATTAATCTCTCGGATTCCAGGGGATACATGCGAGGTTAATTTTATTTAAACATAAATTTTATACCATCATAATAAATTGCGTTGTGTACATTTGTACTAGATGGAAGTAATAAATTTCGTATAAAAAGCCGAAAATAATTTCGCCTACGAACCTGTCACCAGCTTCATCTACCATCTTTACAGTCAATCTTCCAAACACTGGAACGTTGGACTGGATGAACCGGAAAAGAAAACTCGAACGTTGAACCGGATGCAAATATCAGCTGATTTTATTTAATCATTCGCATGACTCGAGTCGTGGCGATTTGTATTTCGAGTTTGTTCAAATTTGCTCATTCATAAAATGTGAAATATGTGTTCATTATCATCATTGAGCAGTTTACAGATGTGCGAACGATAAATGCTTAACATTTGACTCAATTATTGGTAAGTAAAATAATAATATAGAATTTATTTGTACATAGGGTAAATTGTACAAGACGTTTTCTTTCCGAACAATATTTCGATTTCATTTTCAGTTCTGTTCCCAACTGTTATATTTTGCTATTCTGTTCGTTATGTACCGTTAAAAAATCTTTCGTCAAATGTTATATATTGGCTCATAAAATCAAAATCGAATATACAGTACAAGTCTGCATTTATCATAGCACATTAAACGCAAGCTTGCGTTGCATTTTAAAACTTTACTACTGTTCAAACTTGTGTACAATTCATGACTACTTGTTGAATCTATAGATTTAAAAATTTGTAAATTTATTGGCATTTTTCGTAGTGCCTGAATTTGACGATCGACAGAAATTTCGTTTTAAAAGAGAAACATGTATTGATTTAATTAATTGAAATAGACTTTGCATGTGGAATCCTTGTAATAATGTTCCGGTTAGGATCTGCAAAGGTGGAAAGACGGCACTGGTGGAACTATATTCGCGATGGCGTAGTACATTCGTCAGATGGCGTGCTGCGGTCGATCGAGCGAGAGCGAGCGCTGTCGGCGGCACCGAGGCCGAGTTAAACGGGCCAGATCGCAGATGGACGTCCGCGGGAGCGTTCTGTCATGGAGAGCACAACGCGACGTGTCGTAAGTGTGCTTGAGTGTCGTCATCGTCGTGGTCGTTGCCGCAGTCGTCGCGTGTGTAGTATTCCGGGATTATCGCAGTGACAGTCGACGGAGATAGGCGTGCGCAAGGATCGTGGTGCTGTTGGTGCTACTATCGATATATATATCGTGAACTGTGGCAGTCGAATAATTACATACATCGCAGCCACGTCCGTACGTACCGAAGGCGTATTCATCTCGCCTCCTAAAAAAAAGTGCTCTTCGATCGATCGAACAATCGTACGCACGTGCGTTCGATTCGTCGCGCAATCGATAGATCGGTAAACGGTGCAGTGACATGTTAACTACGGTGCGTGCCAGTGTGTCTATTAATAGAACCGTGTGATTCGGAGTGCCGCGAATAACCCACGTGCTCCATCGAACAAGGGAACGATATATATCGAGCTTGTCAACAAACGATTCGACCGCAACAGGCAAACGGAGTGGAGAGAACACTCGTCACCTGCTATCGGAATCGTTCGGACGTTTTCGTCGAACCGAATCAACGTCGACGACGTAACTCGTGCGTTTCCCCGTGACATCGTAAACACGCACTCGTATACGGTATTACGAAATTGAAACGAACCGGGCACGGTCGTGCTTCGTTGGTAAACAAACACATCGAGCAGGCTTGGTATCACAACATTTTTTCCCTCGACACGAACGTAACACCGCGAGCGAATCACACTTTGCCCTTCAAGCGAGCGAAGCTTCGATCACATCGTGGGATCTTGATCGTGTCACGAAGCCGGTATCACGGTGCAAGAGATCGCGGCTGTTCGAGAGTGAACGTATCGTTGGATAAGCGTTATCCTCGCCCTCTCTCTCGAATACGAAATCCTGTTAACTCGATCCGTTAACGTAACGGACACGCGGAGAAGTGGCTGACCGGAGTACGGTAGTGCGTCTGCGCGTAAACGAAATATTTACGCGCGCTAATATAAAACTCTGCGCATGCGCGTGCAGCGTGTATCAACGACGAAAGTCGAATCTCGTATCAGCCAGAACGAGATCGTCGCTAGTTAACGGTGGAAAAGGGGAAAAAAAGAGGGCGAGAGACGAACGATGCTGCTGTCCGGTCGTCGCGGTTAATTCGCACGTGTCGCGATGTCGGGCGGCACGGCGGGCGTCCGTGGCACCGGCGCCGAGTGCAGGAAGTTCGCGCCGAACATATTCAACAAGAGCAAGTGCAGCAGCTGCTTCAAGCAGAAGGAGGAGCACAGCGCGGAGGCTCTGGAATGCAACAGGGTGAGTTTTGCTTGATGGACTCTCTCTATCTCTTTTTCTTTCCTTCCTTTGGACGCGACTTCTCGCTCCTTCTTCTCGCTCGCTCGATCTCGTGCGTGTTTCGCGGTCTTTCTCTTTCGGTCGTTCGTTGCGTATCGCTTCGTCTTACGCGTGCGTGCAGGCGGATCAAACGTACGCTTTCTTTGGATAAAAACAAATGCAGGGGGTACTATTTGTCTTTACTTTCAAAGTCTTCACTTTTTGAACTTAAAAATTTATAACATTATGTTCGGTATTTCATAAAATTATTTTATGTAGTCGCAACATGATCAAGGGTTAACTTAACGATCTTGTTAATATCAAAATGAGTATCGTTATATTATGCAGTACAAAAAGCTTGTCTTTAAAACTTGCATTAAATTATCTGTGATCCTCGCAGGTTGATAAATGCGAACTAAAAAAAATTGATAAGAATGGAACGCCTTAAAAGGCTTCTGCAGGTCAACATTGATAAATCAAGTTGTTCAAAGTAATATTTCTCCAAAAAGTGAAGATAGCAGCAGGTCATTGAACCCTCCAAGACTATTCGCAAGATTAACTTGTTAAAGACCTCGAAAAGGTGTGACGTCCTCGTTATGCCTTAATAGCGAATACTATGTAGGTCACCTTGTTTTCAAGGATCATTCGTTAGAACTCTCTAATCCACCTCGTCGCATAAATTCCCCCTCGTTCGATAATTCAATCAAACTCCCATCGATCAGCAGCTAACAATTTTCAAACGTGCGAGAACGAAAAGGGGAAAGAGTAGCGTGACCACGAGTTCAGGGATATAAATACGTGGCACGGTACAAGTTGACGGCCGTTAAAAGAAGAACAGGAATGTTTATAGTACGGTTTTCGTGCTTCCCCCGTGGTTTTTATTTACAACTGGCCCTGGCGTGTTCGTCGATGAACAAAATTGCCTCGTAAAAGGCGGCGGGAGGGGTGCAAAATAAAAGCGTTAAAAATCAATTCATGCTGCGTATCGTACGGTACCGGCGCTGCCGGAATGTATTGCACATATACGTATGTTAATATCGCGGAACAGTTGTTCGTTTAAAGTTCATTCGATAAGAGGAGATTATCCTCTTTGTTTCTCGCTAATTTTCTGCGATTACTCATAATTTGTCTTGCATTGCTCAATTTCAAAAAGTATCGAGTATGGTACGTTTCGAGTATGGTGGATCTTTTTGGAGATCGGAAAGTAGGGTTAAGAAGAGTATATTCAGGATTATACAGATATGCTTTTATAAGTAGCGTAAATAGCTATCCAGATATAACTTTATAGCGTATAAACAGAGTAACAGGTACAGCCCTTAATTATAGTATCACAATTAAATTAAAATATTTCAGTCGAATCGTAAAATAATAATTAACGGCGACAGTAACGTCTCTGTCTCTGGTTTATAGGTAATAATCAATGTCATCAGACGATCTATTAACAAGTAACCTGGTAGATAAAGCGTTAATTAAGCTCGTTTAAATGACTCCAGCTCACCGAAATGATTTAAGAACCTAAATATGTACTTTAATGGGTTATAATACGATATTCCAAGATATTATCTCCTTCGCTTGATTAAATCATTCATTACTATGGCTCATTTATTCGACATCGGTACGGTAATATAATACCTTTTTGTCATTAAATTAATTACACGTCTGCCATCGGTGGTCACTTGCATGCCGCTCGTTCATTAAGTCTCCATTTCTCAAATTGTTTGATAGGGGTTGATTTTCATCCGCTTTAGAGCCTATAAAGCGAAAGTTATGGTCTCGCGTGAAAAATAGAGTGCGTACAGTCGACACCAAATCTGACTTCTCTAGGGGAAAATTTAATAACCGAGGGAAAAGGTTCATTACTCGTTTTATGCAGATTTTTGGGATTTGAAAATTTAGGGCTGGGTTAGAAATTTGGGGACGTAGGAATTTGAGGTATTTGGGATTTTGGGGGAATCTAGGGAGATAGGGAACTCGTGGATTTAGGGATTTAGGGAGGAGGAATTTGAGGACTTTGGGATTTTGGAGGAGTGTAGGAAGACATGGAAACTTGTGGATTTAGAGATTCAGGGAGGAGGAATTTGAGGAGGTAGAAATTTAGGAATATAGGTATTTGGAGATTTAGAAATTTGTGGAGCTTGGAATTTAAGGATGTAGACATTTGGAGATCTAGGAATAGGGGAATCTAGGAATTTGGGAAGCTGAGAACTTGGGGATTTGGAAACCTAGGGATGGCCCTAGAATTTGGTGATCTAGGAATTTAGGGATCCATGCACATGGCACTCTAGAAATTTGGAAATCTAAGAACTTAGGGATTTAGAAATATGGGAATCCAGAAATTTGGGCATAAGAAGAATTTACGAAATTTACAAAACACAGAATTAAAATATTTGCAGAAAAGAATCCTTGAATAGTATTGTAGTAAAAACTTAGGGAGACCTTCTGCGCAATCCAGAGTGGGACTATAGCCTATGGAGATCCCATAATACCACGAAATTCCAAAAGAAATCTGGATCATTAAAAGTGACCGCAACACTTAAGAATACTAAACATTGACAAACGTTTTTCTATGTAAATGAACAAGTGTCGCAAGTAAAAGTAGCTGGTCGAAAAAGGTTGGGAAACACTGGCCTAATAGGTCGGCGCAACTTTTCTCGAAATTGGTCTGCAACACGCGTTTCGCAGGCGTAACCACGCAAGCAGACCCAACTTCCGCGAGAACTCGGATAGTTTGTGCCGATAGAAACGATCACGGGAGAGAGTCGCCGCGAGAAAGATTGCAAAAGGTTAAATTCCATCGATTCGAGGCTCTCCTCGTCAAATTACGAGCCGCGAGACGAAGAACCGTGCGACCGAGGAGCAAAGAAAGGTTGAATTGCGTATGCATTCGTTATTTGCGGTTACACGAGGGACAGCGCCGGCCAAGAACAAGAGAGAAAGAATCGGAATATGAAGGAAGAAGAGGGCGCATCGAGAGAGAAAGAAGAATAGACCGATACAGAGATACCGCATCCAGGCGAAAGCCGACAAGCCAACAACTCTCGAAAGGGTCTGTATTGTAAGGGTGCCGGGAGGAGATGGCTGGAATGCACCGAGAACAGGTCGCAAGGCTGCCGACATTCCAAAATTTGCAACGGCTCCAGAACCGAGAACGTGTCCTATTGTACGCCACCGCGGAACTGCCATGGTTTCTCGACGAACAGACAGAAGGAAATGTTTCTTTCACGAAACGTGACCATCCTCCCCGATTCGTTCACCTAATTCAGGATCAGCCTCTGTTCTCCGTATTTTTTCTCCACCTGCAATTTCCGGTCGTTTCGCTAAAGTCGACCTCGTGTAAGTCTGCTCCTTCCTTGCTCATTACTATTTTACTATTTTTCAACTAGCATCGCTGATACCTGATCCCAGGTCATATTTAACCCTTTGCCTTACAATATCCTCTCCGGTACGTGACGCACGTAATTCTTGAAATGCGACGAATCTGGCTCACATTTTCACCACGATTCAATTTCGCGTTTAACCCCTTAACCTACGATTTACATTCGAGAAGGTTATGTCTTGATCACGGGCAAATTGGTAGGAATTAGCTCCCAGACGCCCTCTTCCTATGAAGAGAATAAATAAAAGTACAAGTAAAGTATGTCTCAATCATCGTACTATGCTCATAATATTTACGTTTGACCCTACGGACTATGCCCGTAGTTGTAGGTTAAGGGGTTAATTTCACTTCCTACCCCTCCACCAATGATCGCCACATAGAAAATGTCCCTAAGATTTAAACATTCTCTGCCTGTCTTAATGTTGCAACAATAATTAAGACGCCCTGTCTGACTCGCTGAGAAAATCATAAGTTGAGGGGTTAAAAAGCAGTCCCCTTATAACCTCAGAAGTTAATATTTTGCTCAGAAGATGTAACCGAGAGACTTTTATACTGTTAACAGATAGTATCTCGTTCGTGAGATCGTAGCTGCCGTGTTCGGGTATTGTCTCTGAGATTGGTCGCTGTGCAAACGGTCGACTTAATTGGGTTCCCTTATCAATCTCAGTTTTAATTCTTCCAGCGTAACCGTGCTTGTCGTGACGCCGCGATTCACAGTTCGAAGTCTCCAGTCATGCTTGGAACGGAAGTTTGCGCGATGCTGTTGTTATCGATACCCTTTCAGGTTTAATTATAGCTCGCGGTAAATGGCAAGGCTTCTTTTCGGTTCGCTTATGTCAGTATTGTTAGTTTGCACCTACTGACTCTTTGGAACAAGGCAAAATTCATTCGATTTAATTTAACTGATCGATGTTAATCTTTAGCTTCGTTTAGGAATGCAAACATTCAAGCTTATTTATGTAGAATTAAATTCTATTCTAGTTTTATATTTTTGAGAGATTAAATTCTTCTAAAAATTAAATTATTCTAGTTTCATATTTTGAATTAAATTCTGTTCTAGTTTATTATTTTTGAAAGATTAAATTCTTCTAGTTTCATATTTTGAATTAAATTCTGTTCTAGTTTCATATTTTTGAAAGATTAAATTCTTCTAAAAATTAAATATTCTAGTTTCATATTTTGAATTAAATTCTGTTCTAGTTTCATATTTTTGAGAGATTAAATTCTTCTAAAAATTAAATTATTCTAGTTTCATATTTTGAATTAACTTCTATTCTAGTTTCATATTTTAGTTTCATATCTTTGAACACTTTATTTTAATAAAATCACCCTACATTATTATGCGGTTCTGTAGGATTAAATAGTCAGGAGACTCATTAGGATTATGTTGTTCTGACCTTTTCTTCATAAAACTCAGCATAAATGTGTTTGTCGAGTCTCAACACAATTAAGTTTCTGAAGATTCATTTTTGCATCTTAGACTACATGTGCTAATTATATATTTTATTGTTTAATCTTTATTAAATAACCCAGTCGAATGACCCATCATAAACGATCATCACAATACAAGAAGCGTCTGCGCATATTTACGATTTTGCACGACTCCGTTCTGGTCTTCGAATTCGTGGATTAATTCCTGTAATCATTGCCCGGTCGGTTTCGGATTGCAGCGAGAAAGCGACCAAAAGTAGCCGGTGTTCGAGATCGAATAAGGAGGATCGATAAAAGCGTGGAGAAGTTGCGTAGCGTACGCGTCGCGGTCATGTTGTTTCGTCGGACGTTGAAGAGGTAGGGCCTTCGGGCCACGTTGTTCCTCTGACCGGCCATTATCGGTCCGCGACTCCGTATTTTCTGTCCGATTACTTCTTCGTGAGCGCCTTGGTAAGTGGTCTTCGAGAAATAATTTCCTTGGTTCCAGGGAGTCCCTGAAATTTTGATCCGGTGAAACGATTTCGAGATGCCTTATACTTCTTTTATACTCAACCCATGCTCGACATACCTTTCTGGGTTAGAATAGGTAGAGTCATTGTTTTCTTTCGATTTTGGGGAAATTTGGGATTAGGCTTTTGGGAAGAACTTGAGGTGTTAGGAGAACTTGTTAGGTTTTGGAGATCTATTCGGATCTATTTGGGGGGTTGTTGGAGAGCTGGAGTTTCGGAAAAAGTTAGGATCTACGCAAGGTTTGGAAATCATAAGATTTAGGATTTTTAGGTCTTTGGAGGACTTTAGGATTTTAATTATCTCATGGGGGAAATTTAGGATTCACATTAAAGTTTTAGGGAGGACGTATGTTTAACATTAGGCTGCTTGGAGAAATATAGGATCCAAGTTAGGCTTCTTACGATGAGCTAAGATATACTTTAAACTTTTTGGGAAAACTTATAACCTACCTCAGGTATGTAAGGAATATTTAGGTTCTACATTAATCTTCTGAAGAAAACCTAGCATTTACTTTGTACTTTTGCAACAATCTTAGTTTTGAATTATGTTACTGAGAAGAATATGGATTAACAGAAAAAACGATCTACAATAGATCCTCTTCAGAAACATCCAAAATCTGCTTCACGTTTCCCTAAAATTAACAGCAAATGTCTAGAAACAGATATGTACTATACAAGTACATAGACATGTACCATACGAGTACCATGTCACGCAAGTTGATAACAGTGTTAGCAGTTAAAAGACTCATCCAACATAATCAGACGAGTCTGGGAACGCAGAGTTCCGGCGTTCACAATCAGCGGTCCAATTTAACGATACTGTTCTGTCGCGAGCGTGCAGGTGATACGTTGTTTCTGGTACGCGTACACGTCAGTGCACGCGGTCGCGCGTTCAATTAATTAACGGTGTTCACGATCACGAGGTAATTCCCGATTCCTCGATTCCCTGGTAATTAACGTTCGCTATTGCGCAACTATCCGTTACGATTTTATTCCCCTGTGTCCCCCGTTCGCCTCGTGAAATCTCGCGGCAGCGTTAGACAATAGTACACGCTCGCATACTCGGTGTCTCGATTGTTTTCCAACGAATTGCGACTGTTTATCAATTGAAAATTGCGATACACAGTTGGGTAATTCACGTCTTTCTTTTGCTGTCGGGTACTCTATATATTTTATTGCAATTTATGTCTATTTAGATCTGTACCCCAATAGATCTGTAACCTCAATTTTTGTGAGGGAAAATAAAATTTCCAGATTTAATTGCTTAACACTAAAACTACCAAACCGGTCAAATGACCGCTCCACAAGTTTCTTATTATAAGGAACACATTTTGTTAAAATATATTTTATGAAATCAGAATTGATTTTCATTAAGATAAAGAATAAATGTGTATACTAATTTATATTTCATCGTTTGTTTATTCATTTTTTATTTCAAATTAAGTACACATTAAATGCTGGTAGGTTTAGTGTTAATCCCTTGCCAATACCGTGACACACTCGTGACGCACCCTACATACGTGACAATACGACTTGTATATTTTGGTATTGAACTTTGCCTTTAATTCTAATTAGAATGTTCATAATCAATGATCGTGTCCAACGTGACTCCAAAATGTGTTTAACTTTTCAATTTTCTTTATGCACCTTCAGGCTGCGACAGCAATTGCATGTCGCAAGAGCCTACAAAATGGCAGGTTAAAGGGTTAATACATTTTCTGTTATCAGCATAATTCGTCATAATACTCGCGTTTCATGTCTTACATAATGAGATCTTCATCGAAATGGCAATTTTCTGAAACAGCATAAATATCAAATGGAATTGCACAAGTACCGAGGGAAAGTTGAATTAGCAACAATCTTTCGAAGGTGGAATTACCGAAGGAGATCTAAAGCCCCGTGGAATAGTAGGATCGAGACACACACGCTAGGTGTATCCCTTTCCCGAGACAATTTATAATTCGATGATTATCTGTACGCGCTGGTATAGCGTCTGATGTCGATAACGCGAAGATCTCTGCGTGCCGGCCGGGCATAAATTTCACGTTAAAAAGGTCCGCTGCTTTTCGCCGTAGTCACGACAAATTATTGATGATCTTATGGACAGGCAATAGAGATGGTTATCGGGCTCGTTTCACAGAAAGGTCGTGTCGTGCAACACGACATTGCAAAAAGCCTCGAATACCTGTTCGCGTTCTGTTCAACGGGAAGAAATGGCCACGGTTTTCAAGCGGACATGGCCCTCGCGGATAGTCCGTTTCTTGCGACTATTTAACGCGTTTCAACCTCGCTTTGACCTCAATCCTAATCAGACTACGTACAGACATAATTCTGGAAGATGCGCGGCTTTAATTTCTTAATGATTATTGCGTTGTTGCGAACGACGTGTCGGTAATCGCTTGCAGACGCGTTACGCTCATCTGCATCGAAATGAAGATCGTAATCGAGACGCGCAAAATAAAGAAGTCGCGGATGATTATAGATAACGCCGGCCAACAGATGGAAACTTAATCTAGGATATCGTTACCTATCGTGTACCTTTGATACTAACTTATGGTTATAAGTTTCTAACTATAGCTCCCTGCAATTTCGCTAATAAATACTACGTGCAAGAGCTATGTGGAACACCAACGAAGCTTGTACGTTCTGAGACACGTTCGCGAATGGTGGATTGGGATCACCCCGGAAACCGTACAGTCATTCATAAACACTGACATCATCGGGGTGCACCTTCTGGAACATATTGGACCACGTGTGGCTGATGTCAGTTTGTTTATTCCAGGGAATGAGGTCTTGGGAATTTTGGGATTTGGAGAGTTGGGATGTTAGAAGGTTGGGAACTTGTTGATTTGATGATTTCAGAGTGTAGAAATTTTCAGATTTGACGTTCTGAAAATTTGCTAGTCTGTCAGCTTGGAAACTTGAGGATTCAGCAGTTTGGGAATTCTTGATGGAGATTTGGAAATTCTAACAAGTGAGGGATAAATGAAAGGATAATTCAGTCCCAACAAATCCTAATTGGAGAGTATGAATATTTGAGATCTGAAAATATGTGGACGATGCTTATCTCATCATATGTGGATAATGCACGAATAATTTTAGAACTTCAGCACTTCCCGTATCTCCCCAACTGAAAATCTATAAAAGAAACTTTTTACCTATAATCCCGACTCAGTGTACGATGATTGCCTCCATGTTGGCAGAATAAGAACCGTGTCCTTCCTGCCATCATGCACCTCCATGCCTCCGTCCTCCGTAAATTAAGAGGCGACAATTAAGCCTCGTTCCATTCGATAATCGAGGTAAAATCGTGGGTAATATCCGAAGGCGCCACACGAAGCGTGTCTCGCGCAGGGTTCAACGTGCAACTCGTCGCTTTAAAGGGCATCAGTATGCAGAAGATCGTCGTGGCAAGAATTTTGGGCTCGTCCCATGGACGGTCATATTTTGCCCCGTGAACCACGCTGTTACCATCTTCTGTCCTCTGACAAAATTTTTACCAACCGCTCGAGCGTAACCTATCCATTGTTAGCCGCATATATTTACTTTAGCTTACGACGCTGGCCATAAACGAAGTACTGTTATGTCCGGTGGTGCTCGCATGACGTATCTGCCCGGACGATCTTGATATTTCTTTCTCGCGTTTCGAAACCACACTCCAATGCGACTCGCTTTTCGGGACCTTGCTTCGTCGTTAAATTACCTGTTGCCGGACTCTGCATCGGCCATTCGCGATTATTTCGCCATTACTCGTCCGCGAAATACCGTTGCTACCTGCTCGCGGACCGCAAACTCACCTCGTATTCCACGTTTCTCTACGTGGCTCGCTGACTCTTCGCATGGATGAATTTATCAGTTTTTATTACGTGCAAGTCACTAAATTTCTTCAATCACGATTCTTGAATTTTATAGTTTACGGATTTTTTTGTTGGAAAATTCTTTAGCCTTCAAATTCTACGTTTCACAAATTCCAGATTTTTATTATATATTCTACGAATTTCAAATGCCGTATATTGTACGTTCTGCAAGTTTCAAATTCTGCAGATTTCAAGATCTCCAAGGTCTGAGATCCATAAGATCCAAATATCGCAGGGTTTAATACTCATAAGATCTAGGATTCACAAGGTCCACTTTCCTCAAGATCCAAATTTCACAAGGTCCAATTTCCATAAGATACAAATTCCACAAGGTCCAATTTTCACAAGATCCAAATTCCACAAGGTCCAATTTCCACAAGGTCCAGTTTCCACAAGGTCCAATTTCCAGAAGATCCAAATTCCACAAGGTCCAGTTTCCACAAGGTCCAAATTCCGCAAGATCCAAATTCCACAAGGCCCAATTTCCAGAAGGTCCAGTTTCTACAAGGTCCAATTTCCAGAAGATCCAAATTCCACAAGATCCAAATTCCACAAGGCCCAATTTCCAGAAGGTCCAGTTTCCACAAGGTCCAAATTCCACAAGATCCAAATTCCACAAGGTCCAATTTCCACAAGATCCAAATTCCACAAGGTCCAATTTCCACAAGATCCAAATTCCACAAGATCCAACTTCCACAAGGTCCAATTACCAGAAGTTCCAAAGTCCACAAGGTCCAACTTTCCACAAGCTCCAAATTTTACAAGGTCCAATTTCCAGAAGTTCCACTGTCCACAAGGTCCAAATTTCACAAAGTCCAATTCAGCAAGATCCAAATTCTACAAATCCCAAACTCCACACACTCCATATCTCAGAAATTCTAAATTCCAAGTTCCCTAAACTCCAAACAGCCTAAATCCCTAAATCCCAAGCCCCTAATCCCAATATCCCAAACCCCTATCCAATCTCCCATCCACATAACAAGATTACACCTGCCCTTCCACCCTCCCCTCGAACAAATTTCGATCTCGTCTAAGTACATTAACACGTTACATCACAAGGGGAGTTCTCCCTTTTTCCCCGGTTATGAATCTCGTATCTGGTCGATCTCGATCAGTGCCCGATAAAGTCTCGACAAAAAGTCTCTCGCAGAAAATCGTAAAGACAGGTATCCAGTTGTAACGGTACACCGAACGAGCGACAAGCGTACGGAGACACATCCTCCGATGAGGAATAAAAATAAAAAGAGAGAGGGTTACGATACGTAGACAAACGTTAAACGAAAGCTCTGTCTCGCGTCGTTATGCTAGTGAATGGAGCACCGTCGGTGGCCTCCGTTGCGGTGCATTCATCCAGGATCGATAGCCCCGAGGCGATTAATCGAATCTGGGAAGCCGGTGAGGCCACTCTTCTCCTTTCCTTCGAATTGATGGTTTTTCCTTGCGCAACCTCCGTCCTGGCTCGCCATAGAAGCCGTCGTACGCACGCTCCCTTGCCTTTATATGGACTTCATTGAAAACGCGGCTGTATCGCTCGCTTCGAGTATCATGGCACTGCAGACGAGTTACCAAACAGTCAAGGTTAGATCAATTGTATCGATTTGAAATTTCTGGTGTTGGAATTCGGGAGATTCGAATTTAGGAGGTAGGAGTATGAGGAGGTGGGTTTGCAGATTTTAGGATTTGGAGATTTGGGAGTTTTGTGATTGGAGAGCTTGGGATTTGGGGATGTGGAGATTGGGGGGGCTAGAAATTGGGGGATTTAAGGTATTAGGAAGCTGGGAATTTGGGGAGCTTGATATTTGGGGGTGTAGAGATTTGGGGGTTTAGAAATTTGGGGATTTAGGGTATTGGGAAGCTGGGAATTTGGGGAGCTTGATATTTGGGGGTGTAGAGATTTGGGGGTTTAGAAATTTGGGGATTTAGGGTATCGGGAAGCTGGGAATTTGGGGAGCTTGGTATTTGGGGATGTGGAGATTTGGGGGTCCAGAAATTGGGGGATTTAAGGTATTAGGAAGCTGGGAATTTGGGGAGCTTGATATTTGGGGGTGTAGAGATTTGGGGGTTTAGAAATTTGGGGATTTAGGGTATCGGGAAGCTGGGAATTTGGGGAGCTTGGTATTTGGGGATGTGGAGATTTGTGGATCCAGAAATTTGGGAGAGTAGGGTATTGGCAAGCTAGGAATTTGGGGAGCTTGATATTTGGGGATGTGGAGATTCGGGGGTCTAGAAATTGGGGGATTTCAGGTATTAGGAAGCTGGGAATTTGGGGAGCTTGGTATTTGGGGATGTGGAGATTTGTGGATCCAGAAATTTGGGAGAGTAGGGTATTGGCAAGCTAGGAATTTGGGAAGCTTGGTATTTGGGGATCCAGAAATTTGGGAGAGTAGGGTATTGGCAACCTAGGAATTTGGGGAGCTTGGTATTTGGGGATGTGGAGATTTGTGGATCCAGAAATTTGGGAGAGTAGGGTATTGGCAAGCTAGGAATTTGGGAAGCTTGGTATTTGGGGATCCAGAAATTTGGGAGAGTAGGGTATTGGCAAGCTAGGAATTTGGGGAGCTTGGTATTTGGGGATGTGGAGATTCGGGGGTCCAGAAATTTGGGGATTTATGGTATTGGCAAGCTGGGAATTTGGTCGCCTTCGAATTTGGGGATGTAGAGATTTGGAGGTCCAGAAATTTGGGAATTTAGGGTATTGGGAATCTAGGAATTTGGTGACTTTGATATTTAAGGATATAGAGGTCCGGGGGTCCAGAAATGTGGAAATGTAGTATCTTGTGAACCCAAGAACTTGCTGATCTTGGAATTTTGACCTTCAAGCATCTGAAGACCTAAAAATTTGAAAGCCTAAAGATTTTCTAAAAAAGTAGAAACCCATGGCTGTGAGGACCCACTAATGTGGACCTACGTGGACCTAAGAATTTGCAAATCCTCCTTGCCTACTTTCCTCAAGTAGTACTACTCTCGATTCAGACATCACTCAGACAATCAATCACGTCATCACCCGTACAATTGCCTACACTTCTAAATTATGCTTTATTAACTCCGAATCGACAAAAAAAGATATCTGAAATTTAGCTCTGTCGAAGGACAACGATGTAGCGAAACGAGTTAAGTTCAGTCCCTTATACGTTCGTGTTCCCCGACGAGCTAACGAGTATCATTATGCTGTCAATGCATACCTTTACGCCAGCGAAACGGTCGGTTCTTAATAGAAAATAAAACGGATGAATGAAGACGATGTTCGAGGCGATCGTTCCCAGGGAAAATCCGAGATAGGCCCACGTCAATGAGCGATCCGTACCAGGTCGGCTTTACGTTTACGGAGTTTCTCTTAACGAGAACTTCTCGTTCCTGGTAACGCGATTTCCGCGTAGTTACGTCTTCGATCGAGACCGGCCAACAACTTACCTGTATACGTCTTCACGACTCGGTTTCTTCTTGCTCCGCCCGATAAACCTCCTATTTATGATTTCTCCGCTGGTTCTCGTCCGACTACTCCTACAGTTTCCACCTAACGAAACGCTTTGCAGAAACTCGTCTCGATAACACTTGCACATGCATTTACATTGTTTCTTTCTTTCTAACATTTTCACTGGGTCAAGATGCACTTAGATCAGTAAATACTTTGCCGTTTGACAATTTTTACATGTCGAGATTTTTGAAGTTTTGGAACTTTGGGCTTCTGGTTTGAGGTTGTTTGGTTGCTTTGAATTATGGCATTCTTCAAATCTTATGATGTTGAGATTGAAATCAGTAGGATCAGTAAATTCTTTGACGATTGGTAATTTTTACATGTCGAGATTTTTGAAGTTTTGGAACTTTGGGGTTCTTGTTTGAGGTTGTTCTTTGATTGCTTTGAATGATGGCATTCTTCAAATCTTATGATGTCGAGACAAAAATTTAAGATCTTAGCATGAAACTCATCGATTCTTCGAACTGTCAAAACCAGTTAGACTATGAGATGAAATTCCAATTAATTTGATTATTTACAAGAGCCCGAATCTTTCGCATCGAATTATCTAAATCTGCGATCAGCCTCGATTAATCTTGGCGCATGATTAATCCTCCCGTGGAGTCGCCTATTAAAAAAGTCTGTCAAATTTTTGCAAAGAGTTAAAGTTACAAAGGCAAGGCAGATTGTCCATCCATCTTTTCGAAGAGGTTCATAAGGGATCGTCTGCAGGTCCTTTCGGAGGATCGTTGATGATGGATGATGAAAGGAGGAATAAAATAAAAGGAGTAAAGTCGTGGTTCGTGCGACATCCACCTCGGAATCAGCGTGATATTTCGCCTGGTTTTCGTTCGTCGTCACCGGCATAGTTGCTATTTATCCTCGAGCAGGCGTTCGTCCTCCCGCTGACCACCGGCAATTAGCCTCACGGTCGCAACAAGGACATCCACTTCGTGATAGGCTAAACACAGGTCGGCTACTCTATGAGATATTACCCGGTGATCGAGGGGGCTCGGAACACTGGACGCGGATAATTTGTGATCATTGCGATCGCGCCCCCTTCGTCGGCCTTTCCTGCCCAGAAACTCCATTACCCGTTCGCTGATTGAGTTCTACTTATTGATTAATGTTCCGAGTGAATCTATCTGAACAACGTTAATTCATCGTTCGCTCCTCGGTTTGCTTTCCAAGTGTTGGGTCCCAGGGCGAACCGCTGTGAAATATAATAAAACGTGTCCGAAGGTTTGTTCGACGATCATACTTCTCGCGGCATTAAATCTCTCGCTCCAGCCTACGGTTCTCGTTATACGGTGGCGGACGAAAGATTCCTCTTCAGAAATTATTTTACAAATGTTACGAATTATTCTCTACTTCCTTACATTCTGTGGGAGACTTGCTCGTAACGAGATATTTTTAATAAATTTTTTAAATCAATAGTCAACACATCTTTATACATTATAATGTACTATGTGTTGTAATCAAATTTTTTATATTACATTATTCTTTCTCGTATTGTATATTTCAATTCAATTTATGTTATTTAGTTCGATTGGATTTAATTTAAATCCGATCGAAGTAAACGAGATTTAATTTCAACGCGATTCGATTCAATTTGCCTCAGCATTTAGGTCGCGATTCGATCCGGTGAGGAACAAGTTCTTACAAAATAAAATTTTACTGATACATTCTCTATACATAAGAAAATGCAGTTTCTATAACATACAAAATAGTAAAAAACTATGATATTTAAAACGAACCGATTATTTTATGTACGGGTTAGATAATTTGAGGGAAAAAGTAGCGTTACCCGCAAAGGCGAGCGTAGCGAAAGGGTTAAGTAAGTAAATCTATGGGACAAATTTAGCCCGGAGATAGAAATCGAACAGTTTCCCATTCAAGGCAGAGAGACACGACTCGGACAATTAGTTGGAGCGTGCAGATACCGAATCGAATTCGCCGTGTTTGCATCGATACCGGTTCCCCGCGTGCAATAACCCGCGATTAACGCGTTCTTTACGATCTGGCGAGAGAAAGAGAGAGATAGGCGGCTTTCATATATCCAGGGAACACGTGCGCCACGAGAAATAATCGTACATTTATGCCTAGCTCGATTGGATAACTCATCAGGTAGAGAAACCGCGCCGCTACCATAAACGCCGTTTCCACCGGTGCCGATTTATAGGTCGATGAAGTTCGATCGCAGCGCGCCGCTGTGATTACCTGTAATCGAACGGGCATAACGTACTGCCAGATCTCGTTCCGTTCGATAATCCCGAACCGCCCTTGTGTCTCGAGTGTGCTTCTCCCTTTTCCACGAGCGAGACGTCTCTCTCCCTCTCTCGCATTTACGTTGCTCCCTTCGTTGTAAACGTCCGGTGTTTATGTTGCTTCGTAAGAGGCTCTGCGTGTAACCCTGCGAGCTGCTATTGCATCTCTTCCTTGTACACCCAACGACTTTCACGTTTTCTCCACCCGTCGTCTGTGCTTCGTTTCGTCTCGAGCACATTCTCCAGACCCGGCTCTTTCGCTCCCCCGTTTCTCTTCCTTTTTCGATGCACTCGCGTTTATGTGCTCTCGGAATTTCGACGGATAACGCGGCTCGAGGAACGGGGAAACTTTGCCATTTTCTTTTGTGCCGGATTGTTCGACGGTTTCTTTAGTCCGTCGAGAACTGGCTGAGAAACGGATTTCGGCGTCTACGAATCGCGGACTTTTCGGATATACAATTGTGAGCACAATGCGAAAACGAAAGGGGATCGAAAGACTCTTATCTTCTGAAGGGTTTACTTACGTGCTAGACCTCTTAGGTGACGAGGGGACTCTGATGACCAGATCCAGATGAGACATTAGACTTTCTCTAGCATAAGGTAACTTATCTTGGATACATAGGTTCGTTATCTGTATGTGTCACCAGATTGCTCATACAGTAAATTTAGGTGGATTGAGGGTATTGGAAATTCTTTTGAAAATTATTCCCAGGGAGCGACAGTGATTTGTTACATAAATAGGAGTGTCACATGTGATTTGATTCGAACACGGTCTAATTTGCTCGATGGACATGTCGCTCAAGACTCGATGCATAGTAGCACTGCATTCTGTTATTCTCCCAAGTAACGAGTTGTTATAGAGTAAAAAAAGTTGCCATTAGAGCGGACAAATGCAGAATTGACGCGTAGGAAAAGCGATTAAGAGTCAATGATATCCGTGAAAGAGCTCGGTCCATTTTCGACGTGGTCGGAACGTGTACTCTCGCAACGATACGTCACCCGCAAGGATCATAAAAGCCAGGCTGTATCTCTGTTTTCCGCGGCTCTTAGATCTTATCCGACCTTGCCGTCGGTGCATAAGCGATTTATAAATAATGTATGGGCGTTTATTTATACACGCTCGCGTACGCGCGTAGTCCTGAGCCCGCGAACTGGGCCGTGCAAGGAGCGAGCGTGCAAAAAGAAGGACGAAGGGTGACGGAGGGTGTGGGGCAAGGGACACGCGATTGCCCGTATTCGTTTTGGTCGGACGTGATTCATTCAGATGTTACGTCCGTGTGCTCCCTTTAAACCGGTCAACCGATACGAGAATGGCTGTGTAAGTCCTTCGCGACAGGAAGCTGCGAAACGTTTCAGGGCCAGGACCTTGCTGAACTGTTAAGCACCACTCGATTTCTACCTGTTTTCTATGCGTGTTTGCTTTAACGTTTACTCACGGCCAATAATTTAACTCTGAATTAAGCGAGGGAAAAGTTATTTTCAGCTTCGAAGGATTTTTAATTGGGAGGCTATTCACGCTGCGCGGGTGAACGATGCGCATTAGGATTCAAGGATTCGAGCAATTTCAGTCGCGATTCAATTCGGCAATCAGATTCCATACGATTCTATTCAAATGCGATTCACTTCGGTATAATGCGGTTCGATATAATTTAATTGTGGTTCAATTCTGTGCAAATCAATGGGACTCAATTTGACAAATTTCAGCTCGATAGTTTCTTACAATTCAATTCCAATGTTATTCAATTGCTGTACGGTTCCATTACGCACAATTTCAATTTAATTTAGTACGAGTCAGTTAGGTTCAATTGCAATGCGAAGTTCAGTAAGATCCAATTCTGTGCAAATCAATGCGATTCAATTTGACAAATCGATTTCAGCTCGATAGTTCTAACAATTCAATTCCAATGTTATTCAACTGCTGTACGATTCAATTAAGCACAATTCTAATTTAATTCAATACAATTCAGTTAGATTCAATTGCACTGTAAACCAGTTCAATAAAATTCAATTCTAACATGAATCAACCTTTGCAATTTAATTTCAGCAATATTCAATTCAGTATCAAAGCGTTTATAATTCGACACGATTCAATTTTACACAAATCATCTTGAACACCTTTCACACGTTACACGTTCGTCCATAGAGTCGGCGACACACGGTACTTATCTTATAGTCTCTCTAAAAAGCCACGCTATTCCAAGTTTTTGAGTCATTCTCCGAAGTCGCTCAAAGTGGTCCAATCGAGAAGTTTTTATTCAGTTGAAGTGTTCAATATATTATACGTTCTGGAAGTTAAATGAAGTTGAGAGTACTCGAAATCAAAAGTGCATCGGTCGATTACGCTCGAGTCTATTCCTCGCCTGCTCCGCTTCTTCCCTCTCGGTTCTTCGAATCCCCTATTCAATTTTTGCCCTAGAGGCACGGTATCAGTCTTGATAGGTACAGTAAGAACGCTCGAGACTTGGTAGCAAGGAAGTAAAAGGAAAACTTGTTTCGCCAATAGCGTACACATTTCTACGCGAAAGAAGCGATAACGTCATAACTTGTTAAGCGTTCTACGTTGCCGGTACATTTGTTGATCTTTCTAGAAGACGTACAAGTTTCAGTTGTACTGTGCTCAAGTGGAATGCCAGATGAATTTTGTATCTCTTGTCTATGCGTTCAACCTTGTTCAAGACTTAGGCAGGAAAAATTATGACTGCAGATCAAGGATTTTGAGAGATTCTGAAACTTTTGCATTTTACATTTTATGTGGGTTACATTTCTAAGATTTCGAGTGTTCAAGTTCTTAACTTCTCTAATTTATAGGTTCTACAATTTTCAAATTCTGAAGTTCTTAAACTGCAAACTTTCAAATCCTGAAGTACCCAAATTCAAATTCTTAAACATCCAAGTAGCTGAATTTCGCAATAGCTTCCCCCAAATTCTCTTTGAAGAATCTTAAATTTCTAAAGATTCTACTCTATCAACTAATAGCTCAGAAAGCTGACCAGAGACCCCAAGTGTCGCTTGTATGCGAATTTAGTTTAAAGTTGTAGCCGAAGCTCGTTTTTCCCCGGCGACTCGAAAGAAACTGCAAGACGTCGACCCGAAAGAGAGCGCGACGACTCAAGGTTTCCAGCATAATCCCTTTATGGTTCCTTTATCAGGATTCAGGCAGCGGCCACCGCGAGGGCCGGTCACTTTCTCCAATTTGTCATTGGCGTACGGCCGGCGATATTGCGATATTAATTAATCTTCGTTGGCGGTGCACGCGCAGACTACATCGCTGCCAGCAGCATTCACGAGGCGACGCGACGCCGCAGGATGCTGCACCGAGCTGCGTGCACGTGTATGCACCTATATGCACCGCTCGCGCGTTTCATCGTTCGAGATAAGATCCGGAGCAGGTGGAGAGACCCGCGGTTCAACACGCTCGTGCATCCTGCTCCCTTTGCCGGCCAGACTTCGAAGACCTGTTGCCGCGCGAACCGAAGCCCCCGAGCCAACCAGCGACAATAATTAGTCATCGTGAAAATTACTCTCTCTACCCTCCTCTCCACGCTGTTTTATTGCCAGCTGTTGACGCAGAAAATTGATCGTTCTTTGGGTTACTGTGCTACCAGATCAAATTGGAGCACGAGTTGTTTTTCCTTCACTTTTCATCTGTTTCCTTTTTTCTTTGCATTTGCTGGAAATTCTACTTCACTTGTTATACAATATAGGTATAGGTATTTTTATTATAGGTATCAGTACCTTTATTATAGGTATAGGTACAATGCATTTCTATATGCATACTTTAGAAGACATATCTAATACATAGGGTTTGTATTGTATAGGTATTTTTATTGTAGGTATCAGTACCTTTATTATAGGCATAGGTACAATGCAATTCTATATGCAAACTTTAGAAGACATATCTAATATATAAGGTTTGTATTATATAGGTATTTTTATTATAGGTATCAGTACCTTTATTATAAATATAGGTACAATGCAATTCTATATGCATACTTTAGAAGACATATCTAATCTATATGTCTATAAAATCTATATGTATCTTGTTATATTATACGATATACACAAATACATCAATCGTCCTATCATTTTGTCCGGCACTGTATATAGGTGTATTGTACCTTACTAGAGTATTAAATAAATAATCTAGCGTGTACTACTATGTACACAAAATAGAAAGGTTAATCATCCTTACATGTGGCACACATGTCCACCTACGACTCTACTGTTCTTTTAATAGTCAGTCAATATTAAGTCAGTCAGTACTAAGTCAGTCAATATTAAGTCAGCAACAAGATAAAGAAAGTTGAAATGTCTTTCGACTTTATCCCTCTTGTATAAATTATAATTGCTATTCAGACCTCAAGGACCACAATCAATTGTGGTGTAATTTAGGTTAGTCACATTTGAACTGTAACGTGCGTCACTATAGTAATCCGTGTTCATAAATCAAGAAGTTTGCGAAAATCCTCATACGTTCAGTGTAAACAAGAAAAATACCGCCAGCCGTTGACAAGGAATTAGCTAACTAAAGAGAAACGGTAGGCAATTAATCGAGTCGAAAACGAACCGCACGCATGGAGGCAAGAACACTTTCGAGCCGTTCGGTTTACCATTCATAGCGATGCACGTGCATCGTCTCACCGGTCTGGAAGATAAGATCGAGTACAGGTGGAAAGTTTGTGGCTCCCACGCGACTGTCCGAGACAGCCCCGGGACAACACCGGTGTTCTGTGATTCAGCGGGTCGGAAGATTCGAATTAGGAATCGTTACATCCGACACGGATTTAAACGAGAAAAGAGGGACGTGAGAATAATCGAGCGTGATCGCCAGGTGACCGGGAAACTGGGTCGATGCCAGAAAAATATCGGAACTTCTAGCTACGAAACAACGCTGGGGAACCTGTTACAGCATTATCTTCTTGCTTTCGCTCCACGCAATCCGAATAAAAAAGAAGCTTTAACTCGTTCCACGTCGATGAAGAATACAATTAAGGTTTTTATCGTGCGTCTACGTGTCTCGTTCGGGAATCGATAGGTTCGTTGATCCTCGAATTCTTTGCCTTTCTTCCAATTACAACTGTTTCCGTGCGGGAATAGAATTCGGTCGGACGCGATTTGATACGGTTAGGTTCGATTCAATTTTATCTGATTTGCTGTGATTCTGTTAGGTCTTCAATCACATGCAATTTAATTTTACGCTGTACAATTCTCTGCAGTTGGACTTAAATAAATTTCCACGTGGTTCCATTTGGTGCAGTTGGACTCAAACGAACTCAATTCCAGATTCATTTCGATGCAGTTAGACCCAAAGCAATTAAATATTGATTTGTTCTATTCAATTGATATCGTTCAATTCAATCTTGTACAGTTGTATCGCATGTCTTATATGCTCCATGTGTACTCATATGCAAGTTGCACCATATTGAGATGCGACTCAATCGAAGATCGTATGTTCGCTTTAGAAGCCATCAGATCAAACCTGCTGTTGGTGCAGTTGGACTCAAACGGACTCAATTCCAGATTCATTTCGATGCAGTTAGACCCAAAGCAATTAAATATTGATTTGTTCTATTCAATTGATATCGTTCAATTCAATCTTGTACAGTTGTATCGCATGTCTTATATGCTCCATGTGTACTCATATGCAAGTTGCACCATATTGAGATGCGACTCAATCGAAGATCGTATGTTCGCTTTAGAAGCCATCAGATCAAACCTGCTGTTGGTGCAGTTGGACTCAAACGGACTCAATTCCAGATTCATCTCGATCCAGTCAGACTCAAAGCAATTAAATACTGACTCGTTCAATTCAACCTCATATAGTTTCAATGTATCGCTTGTCTCATATGTTCCATGTCTACTCATATGCAAGTTGAACCACATTCAGATGCGACTCAATCGAAGATCGCACACTCGCTTTCGAAGCGATCAAGCCTGCTCCGCTTGTCTCCTTTTTCTCTTTCGGCGTTTGCAGGAAGAGGTCAAGCCGATCCCAGAGCGGCTCATTGATGATTTCGGTCGGGTCCTTCGAGTCGTAAACTGTTGTTGCAAAATCAAGCCCGTCCCTTTCTTGCGTGCATTACGGTACCGGAGAGCCGGATCGTGTCCCGTCGTCTGATGCGCGACGCGTGAGACGAGAATCGACTTTTCGCTGCCAGGATGAATCATTACGGCGGGCTAGTAGCTTACATCGAACCGCAAATGACGCGAAAAACCGTCCAAGACGTCTTGCTCCGGAACGTTGAAGCGTGAACGTTTTTGCCGTGAAAATTGCCACCCCGTCTTGGACAATTGATCGTCGCAAATGCGAATACGATCGAGCTTCGATCAGACATTCTTTCGACGAAATTTGAGTTCTTGCTGCGATTAGTTTTTCTTTAGACGGCGTGTCATGCTGGGATTAAGTTTGCACTGGAGTTAAATTCGTATTAGGGTTAATTGATGATGTGGATAAATTTTAAGGGCTAAGGTTATGTTCATATTAGGGTTGAATTTATATGAAGGTTCAACGTATAGTAGGATTAAATTTGCATTAGGGTTGTATTTACACTAGAATGAAATTAACACTAGGAGTAGATTTGCATTGGAATGAAATTCATACCAGGATAAAATTTGTACTAAAATTACATTCATACTAGGATAAAATTTGTGCTAAAATTAAGTTCATACTAGGATAAAATTTGTACTACAATTAAGTTCATACTAAAATAAAATTTGTACCAGGATTAATAATTAACATTCAGTCATCAACAGTACCTCGAAAATATATAAATTCCTCCTTCATCGAAATATCACCAAAAATAACTAAAACTGCACCAAGTTCGATATAGTTTTATTTAACATTCGATCAAAGTAATCAATTACTATCGTACCCTTTTCACTACCACTCGAAACATCGAGTATCTAAACGAAGTACGTTATCGAGTGCGTGCAACAGATAACACACTCAACATTATGAAAGAATATGTTTACTCGTCGATTTCGAGTCAACGCATATTTTTATCTACATTCCGGTTGTAATCCTGTTAATCCGTTGTCACGGAGAATTGCTTAATCAACATATTGAACGTTTTCATTCGTCGGTGTCAGGAAAATTCACGATTCCACGGCTAACAGGAAATGATTCCAGTGTACTGTTCAATTATAACATTCATTTACGAGCGTTTTTTATAATTGCTAATGCTATTAGCTCGTCTTCGCGCACCCTTGAACAGGCGGGCAGAAGTCGTAACGAAGCGTTTCCATTAAAACTGCATAATCCTTGAAGCCAAGTACCATGGGTTTAGACGAGTTCTTGTCTCATCAATTTTATGTGAGATCGTTTATTATACGTTTCTGGTTTGCTCGAATTGCCTTTACTTAAATAAAATTAACGGGGGGCGAAATTAGAGGACTTCGGGAAGTAGGGAAAATTGTGGCAGAAAGATTGGAGAAGTATTTTGGAAAGTTTACGATTTTTAACTTTAGGAACTTTTTTGTTCTTATACGTTTCTTGTTACCCTCCTCAAGGCTGACTTTTGATGACTTAATTTCTTAAATTAACCAGAGGGGATGAAATTGGAGGACTTCAGAAAGTAGGGAAAATTCTGACAGAAAGATTGGAGAAGTATTTTGGAAAGTTTACGATTTTTAACTTTAGGAACTTCCTTGTTCTCATACGTTTCTTGTTACCCTCCTCAAGGCTGACTTTTGATGACTTAATTTCTTAAATTAACTATAGGGGATGAAATCGGAGGATTTCAAGAAAGTAGGGAAACCTGATAGAAACACTCAGGAAGTATTTTAGAAAGTTTACAATTTTTAACTCTAGGAACTTCTTTGTTCACACACGCTTACCTTCCTCAAGGCTGACCTTTGACGACTTAATTTCTTGGTGAAGCTATACTCATTTTAACCCTGTACCAGCTACATAAATTCTAAAAGGATTTATACAAAATCAGTGATAATATTCACGAAAGATCCTAGACTACATGTAACATAGTGAAGTAAAAACTAGACTAAACCACATGTGGTATCCTTCAAGAGGTAAACTAACGGTAAGACAACCCCAAGCTGCCCACGTCTTCCACATCTAAGTGTACGAACTAAAAGTACCGACTCTTAGAATGTTTGCCGTTGATTTTGTATCAAAGAGCGACTATCGATTCATACACGATATTCGTCGTATTTCCATTAATTCCAGACGAGTTGGAAGCTGGTCAGCCGAGAGAACTCGGTCTGATGGATCGATGTTGCCGGTGTGCAGCCTGTCACGTTCCCATGTAGCTCGGGCACAGGAATTTCTTTCGTAACCTTTCGGTTCTGTAACGGTGATCGGGCTTAATGGGTGACAAATACGGGCAATTAGTATAGATTAGATATTGCTGGTCGTTGAATCACCGGATGAAATTGGTGTAATGACCACCGATCGTGTATGGAATATATTCTCCTCGAATACTGTTAGGTGTTGAATTTCGATACCAATGAATCACAGCTAAACTTTTAGCCTGCGTATTTACAGTTGGGCCTGAACCTTGCGATACATTGGGTCAGGTGTTACGGTACTTGTACGATCACACCTGGCGAATAGCAGAACTCAATGGGGATGTAGGAAGTCTAGATACTTTTCAATTTATCTTGCCTCTTGGGAAATACGGGGCTTTCGGTGTCGGATATCTGGGACTTTCGTGGTCTGTACACGTACATTTTTTAGCTTTAGATTTCTATATTGTTACATCTCTGTGTATATCTTTATATCTTGGGTATCGAAATAGATGTCTAGATAGCTAGATCTTGATAATCCTGGATTTTGGTAGTTTTGATATCAATATGTTTGAGCTCCAATAGCTATAGATTTCGCTAGTTCTAAATCCCGATATCTCAATATTTCTATATCCCCTTAGACTCTGCTATCTCTAGATCCCAATATCACGATATTGGATATCCCAGTATCCCAACATCTCAGATATCCACATACTCCTATAACCTTAAACCTCTAAAATCCTAAATTCTTACAATCTCAGATTTCTACAATATCTACAGATTTCTATACTTTCATACACCTAAATCCCCAAGTTCCTAACTCCTATTCGTACCTTCCCAACTTACATCTCTATATTTCCACATCTATTACACACCCATACCTTTCACACACCTAAACACGTGTCTCCAGCAACATGTCTCCACATTCCTCCGCCTCTTATCATTCCTAGATCTACCTATAAGCCACCCATAATCTCTTCCTATATTGTAGTACTCCTGGAGTCCCACAAACCCAGTTAGGTGTAAATAGCGAAAATCCGTTTGTTTGGATAACGATAAGGATCGCGGGTTTCGCACTCGAGGGAAAATTATTCGCGGCGGCAAGGCAGGAAACTGTTGGATAAACGGTTCTCAGGCTCCACTTCCTGCTCCACTTCATCGGCTGCAACTCTTGAACGGAGACAAGAGAAAGGCGTGGAGATTTCTTTGGAAATTATTAAGACCGGAATACTCGTGGCGATCGAATGTGACGTGTATTTACCTGGCCGCGCGAGCCACTCGCGATCGCAGATAAGATTCAAACGGCTCCCTGTAACACCAGCTGCTCGCAGGAAAAACCTCGTTTGCGTACCGTTCTATATGGCTGTCGCTTTATCCTTGACTACCCCCATTTTTCCTCAACATTTCTCGAAGTGATCGGTTCTTTGAAACAATTAGAAAATTATCATTCACGGTTTCCAGTCAGAACTTGTACTTCACTTTCATCTTTTAGTCAGCTTAATAGATTATATCGAGATACTTAAATTTACCTGGTACACTCTATATAGGAGGAGGATCAATCGCCTGCAGAAAAAAATAAATGTTTACTGAAAAATATGAATTATAAACAACGGAGGCGGAACCCTCCATTTACTGTATTCAGGATCGTCGCACGATTAATCTAAAAAGCAGTATTGTACTCTCATCGAATGGTCAACGGACCCATGGCTTTTACGATCTGACCTGAACACAGCAGTGAAGGTTGCAACGTAAAATTTCCTCACGATTTTCAACACCGTATCATCACCTGTCGAAATCGATTTGAGTAAAAGGTGGAATAAGGTCGCGACAGTGTACCAAGTGTGTAGTCAGGATCAATCACGAACGAGCGTCAAATGACGGTCATTAATTTTCTCCGGCGATCAAGAAAGAAAGAGACAAAGGATTCCGACGATAATAATGGCGGTGGCGATGATAGCGAGCGGAAACATAATGACTACAACAAAAAGGACGGTCAGTCTGGCAGGTTCTCGGGACGAAATCTCGAAGAGGCAAGCCATTCAGCCGTGAGCTTGTAAAACGGCGCTCGATCTCGTGATTGGTTCTGGCTGAATTATCGCGGTCTCGTTGGAACGGTTGCAGGAAGTCTAGAGAAACGCGAACTCGGGAGCGTGTTTCTGGCCGCAATTACGGCCGGCTACAATTAGGCTACTGTCCAAACAGGGACACTGTCGCGGTATATAAATCGCCGGGGCCGTCGCGGAACAGAGAGAAACCGAACGCGACACGAAACACGCGTAATAGCCCCGTGATTTTATTCCACCGGCAATTTCGACGGATTGTTCACGGTGTATGTTGCGTGATTATTCTGGCCGAGTGAGGCCGTAAACGGAGCCTGAAATTCGCGTTTAAGCCCGGCAGCGAAGCTCTATCTTGTTCTCGTGTTATTGCTTTTTTGCTGAAGTTATTATCGTTGATAGCGTAATATCCCGACACCTTCTCTACGATTGCCGATCGATCCTTTCGATGCAATACAAATTCGACACGATGATACTTTACGCTTCCCTGCGAATTCTTGAGGGACAGGGGAGCTCGGAGAGAATTCAGAATGAACGGAGGGTCTAGGGTTGGTGTAGGGTTGGGAAGTTGAAGTTCAGGGAGAGTCTGGGATACGAGGAGATCATAACGTTCAGAGAGTTTAGGGTCGAGATTCAAGTGGGAAGCAACTGAGATTTGTGAAAGCTTAGAATCTTGGAAGAGCCTGGTGAGTCTGCATGAGTCAAAATGTGGGGAAAGTGCATATAGTCTAGATATAACTTATAAAGAGCCTAAAATCTGCGAATAGCCTAAGATATCAATAGAACCTAGAACCTCAACTCAGGCTTTGGAGAACCTAACACCTAGATAGAGTTAAATAGCATGGCCTTAAAGGTCCTCAAGAGCCTGATGAGTCTGGATGAGTCAAAATGTGGAACAAGTCCATATGACCCAGATAAAACTTGTGGAAAGCTAAAAATCTACAAAGAGCTTAAGATCTCAATAGAACCTGAACCTCAAGAACCTGGAACCTGGATCCTCAAGAGTTTTGGACAACCTAACACCTAGATAGAGTTAAATAGCATGGCCCTAAAAGTCCTCTAGAGTCTAATGAGCCAGGATGAGTCAAAATGTGGAATAAGTCCATATAACCTAAATAAAACTTGCGAATAGCCTAAAATCTGCGAAGAACCTAAGATCTCTATAGAACCTGAACCTCAAGAACCTGGAACCTGGAACCTCAAGGCTTTCAGACAACCTAACACCTAGATACAGTCAAATGTCACGGCCCTAAAAGTTCTCCAGAGCCTAATGAATCTGGATGAGTCAAAATGTGGAACAGGTCCATATAACCCAGATAAAACTTGTGGAGAGCTAAACATCTGCAAAGAACCTAAGATCTCCATAGAACCTGAACTTCAAGAACCTGGAACCTGGAACCTCAAGAGTTTCAGACAACCTAACACCTAGATACAGTCAAATGTCACTGCTTCAAAAGTCCTCAAGAATGAAAGTCCTCTGTTCCCACAACAAAGCTACCTCTGTAACACGGTATTACTCATGAAAATGATCTGCAATTGCAACGGTAAAAACTTCCTCATAGCTAGCGTCGCGGTGTGCGTAAGAGGGAATATTTTGAGCGAGTCTGATGACAACGGACGATCTTGTCGAACACGATGACGCGGCCTCGATCAATTCACATTGTTGTTCTCTCGCCAGTCTAGTGTCGTTCTAGAGACCTCGATCGATTCGTGTTCTCTCATGCGCGTCTTGTAGGCAATGTGCTTCCCTGTAGCTTGTTTAACAGGTTGTCCTGAACCATGGTTCAAGCTAGTTCGTTACACGATTATGACAAAACCACAGGTGAAAGAAACGGACGGAGAAATTCGTTCGATCTGGAGACGAGTCAATCGATTTCGTAGCACGTTTGAACTACTTTCTTCGAACAATTGATCCACTTGTTCGCAAATGTGGTAGATACTCTGCTATACAGAGGTTAAAATTTGGTGGCGATACTTTGTTATATTAGGGAAGAGGGAATTCAATAAAATTTGCATCAATCTGGTAATAAGTTTTGCAAAGAAATCGCAGGTCTTACCGGTTCGAGATCACGTCCTTCGGTTAAGTCCACGGTTTAAGATTCTTCTCGGTTGGCGTTCTTTTTCTACTAGAGTTTTCTCTTACTTTCCCATGTATCGACGATGGTGCATATCAGTCCCGCCGGTTTTATGGACAGGACAGTCAGAATAGTAATAGTGCTTAAGCGAGTTCCCGTAAATGCGGTTTCCCTCGCAAAAACGAGCCGCGCGTCGAATGTGAAACGAGTGACAACATTTATTTACGTTTCGGTGCGTTGCACTTTGGTCAGGGATTATGAAAGGAATGGAAATGGGCGTGGATGCCGATACGACACTTTTTCACCTGGGGAAACTCTATTTGAACAACCCTCGGCAGAGACACCGTGACTGATTGCAAAATTCTTTCTGGTCACACTTTATTCAGCTTATTGAATAGTTTCACAACTTTCGATACTTTTAGTTTCATCAGACACATCGTTCTTATAAAATGTCTGCATCAAAGTTACCTCCTTTTTTAGAAATTAAAGAACATCAAAATGTTAGGTTATTAAATTCTCAAATAAAGAAATTGATTTTCTTTGAGATTGTATCACAGTGTTATCTACAGAAAAAATAGAGTGACCAGGAACAAATAAATCGTGACAACTAAGGTTCTCAGAAAAGTGTGTCACAAGTTCTCGAATGAGTGTTCTATTCTCACTTTTTTAAATAGGTGCTTTCTATTTGCACATCGTGAAGTCCGGCTATTTTCGAGCGAATTTTCGCGGAATCGGCGAGTGTCACCGGTCAATAATGTCCCATCGACAGAAAGAGACACTCTTTCGAGTATTTATCGGATGATTCAGAGAGCGCCACGAGGATCGGAATGTTCGGAGCAGAATTTTCGAGTCGTGACTTGAGAGCGTATCGTCGGCAATCGGTGTCGACGGAATACAGAATCCTCCGCGCGCTATAAATACGTTTTCCGCTGGCAAGATGGCTGTCGAAAGACTTTAAGGCCTGGTTGAAACGAGCGACATGTTTCAACAGCGTTTCGTGTGTCCAGGAACCACGTGAGCTGAAAATTGACGCGAGTACGTTTGCTTTAATCTAAATCAAAAGGCACCTGGACGTTGAGGACAAGTCTTAATGTATCTGCATGATTTATTGCGTAGGAAAATGTGTTTTGGGTGAAGTTGTATTCAGACACATTTTTATAATAGAAAATATAAAATGTGTTCATCGTAGGAGATCGTATGTGTTGATCATAGAAGATTATACATGTTTATTGCGGAAGATCATATGTGTTGATCATAGGAGATCATATGTGTTCATCATAGAAGATCATACATGCTCATTGTGGAAGATCATACATGTTCATTGCGGAAGATCATATGTGTTGATTATAGGAGATCATATGTGTTGATCATAGAAGATCATACATGTTTATTGCGGAAGATCATATGTGTTGATCATAGGAGATCATATGTGTTGATCATAGGAGATCATATATGTTGATCATAGAAGATCATACATGTTCATTGTGGAAGGTCACATATGTTGATCAGAGAAGATCATACATGTTCACCATAGAAGATCATACATGATCATCATACATGTTCACCATAGAAGATCATACATGATCATCATACATGTTCATCATAGATCACATATGTTGATCATAGAAGATCATACATGATCATCAAACAAGTTCAGCATACATCATACATGTTCACCAAAGAAGACCACACATGATCATCACACAAGTTCATCACAGAAGATGAACAATCAAAAACAAAGAATGCTATTATAAAAACATGAGAGTCCACATATGTTCATCCCCTCCGACATTAAATTAATTTCAGTTTGTCATAAACCCACCGATAATGCAAATAAATGTATATAAAATGTTTGTCAAACACGTGGATCATGAATATAAAATAATCGCAGAGTCATAGCATCGGTTGTTCTCCGAATGAAACAATCGATCGATTGCGTTGATAGAGTGGCATTGCTGTGACGATGCGATCGAACAACAAACGCAAAGATCGCACTCGAATGCACCAGCAGCTCGTGTGCAGAACGTGTTCTTTATGATTTAATCCCCGCGCGATGCTGTGCCCCTCTTGGTAATACAATATTGGCACGGATACGGGATCTGATCGGTAATCGATAGGTCTGGCCCCGAGTACGTCTACCGGTGACTACACTTTTAGTCGAACACGATTGCGTTTCTCGGCTCTTTAATGTACCGTAGTAGTCATTTTTATGTAAATCACGCCTCCGCTTCCACGAATTATGTCGCACCTCAAGTTTACCAATTGTTTAGGAATTGTCTTTGTTTTTAGATTCGATGATTTTAGAAATTTGTGGCTTAATTTCTGATCTCTGCATATAGCTACTTCATAGCATCAAAATGATATCACTTCATAATATCCAAATGTATTTCTTCATCGATGAAGAAGCTTTATTACTCTATTCGGAGTGTAGAGAACTAAGTTTTGGACTTCACATTCATCCTAAATCCAGCAGTGAACATATCTCCTTCACGTATAAAGACTTTTAACCTATCTAGCCTTGCACAAGATACCTTAAAAACTTAGTTATCTAATCACGAAAAAGCTTGACAAGTCTTAACTCAGTCTGGAGTAAAGTTTAATTAGCAAATTCTTAAACCTGGCTCTGAGTCCACATTCATTCCAGATCCAACAATGAACGTGTCTCTAACCTTGCCAGTAATCTCGCACCTCGTACACATCCATATTCATCAGATGATACTCTAACCAGATAACTGGTCGGGTTATATAACCACCAAGTTGAAGTGTTAACTGCATCTGGAGTGAAGTCTGATCAACAGACTTTTGATTTAAAACCCGCCACATTCATAGATCCAACAATGAACTATCCTAACGTTGTTAACAACCTTGAACTTCATACACATGCATATTCATAGGATGATACTCTAACAAGATAAGTGATGGGTTATGTAACGAAGTGTTAATTGAATCTGGAGTGAAGTTTGATCAAAAGATTTTTTATTTAAAATCACATTCATAGATTGAAAAATGAACTATCGCAATGTTGCTAATAACCTTGCAACTTAGAGAGGTTCATATTTATGAGACACTCTGAAAAGATAGCTAAGTTACATAACCATGAAGATTGACTGCATGTGGAGTAAAGTTTGATCGGCAGATTTTGGATTTAAAATCTGAGGCTTCATTCATAGATCGAAGAATGAACTATTTCAATGTTGTAACCTTGCAACTCGTACAGGTCCATATTTATCAGATACTTTCTGAAAAGATAGCTGACCGAGTTACATAACTATGAAGATTGACTGCATGTGGAGTAAAGTTTGATCAGCAAATTTTGGATTTAAAACTGAGACCACATTCATAGATCAAACAATGAACTATCCTAATGTCAAGGTTGTTAGTAATAACCTTGCAGCTCCTACAGGTCCATATTCATCACATACTCTGAAAAGATAACTATGAGTTACATAACCACAAAGATTGACTGCATCTAGGGTAAAGTTTGATCAGCAAAATTTTGATTTAAGACCTGAGACTACGTCCCAGAATGAACTAACCTAATAATCTTGCACCTCCATATTCATCGTACGATACCCAGATAACTGATCGAGTTATGTAACCAGAGGTATTATGGAAGTTTGATGAGCAAATATTTGCACCGTTCCACTCAGAAATCATGGCCAAAAATGACGCAGAAAAGGATCGGGGAAGCACGGCAGTAACAATAGCGGGGGCATCAATCGTTGGTAGTAATCGTCAGATGGTTCGTGATCTCAGGACATTCTTCGAGGCGAAGTTCCTTGCTCCCGGTGAATCGATGGGAATGAAGGAAGAGGGGCAGAGCGTCGGGAGAAATAACCTTTGAGTAACACGAGGCAGTAGGCTGCTGCGACGTGTCTGCGGGGAGGATGACGAAGGGTTAGGAAGCGGGGAAGAAGGTTGGATAAAGAGAGAAGAGAGCAAAGAAGGTGGATCACAGGAGGCGAGGAGGAGCCAGAGAGATAGAAGGCGTCCTTGATAGACAGGATGCCCCTGCCTGCTGCTTCATACCGTATAATCTTCTCTCTCATCTCATTCGGCCCCTTGTACGGGGTGTCGGGGAACGATTTGCACCCATGCCCTGTCGGGGGCTGAGAGCGTGCCGTGTTACTCGTCCAGGGACATTTCGTTTGACTTTCGAAGGATCCACTCCTGTTTTCTGACATTACCTTCTTTCAACTGTCCGAACTTCTCTTTTCAATTTCAATGTCGGTCTTTTGGCTTTAGCGGAGCTTTTGCTGGTAATCTGCTGTGGGTATTCCACCCTTCCGAATTCCAAATCTTGGAATTCCACCCTTCCGATTTCCAAATCTTGGAATTCTACCCTTCCGATTTCCAAATCTTGGAATTCCACCCTTCCGAATTCCAAAGCTTGGAATTCCAAAATTCCGAATTCTAAATCTTGGAATTCCACCCTTCCGAATTCCAAAGCTTGGAATTCCACCCTTCCGATTTCCAAATCTTGGAATTCCACCCTTCCGAATTCCAAATCTTGGAATTCCACTCTCCCGAATTCCAAAGCTTGGAATTCCACTCTCCCAAATTCCAAAGCTTGGAATTCCAAAATTCCGAATTCCAAATCTTGGAATTCCACCGTCCCGAATTCCAAATCTTGGAATTCCACTCTCCCGAATTCCAAAGCTTGGAATTCCACTCTCCCAAATTCCAAAGCTTGGAATTCCAAAATTCCGAATTCTAAATCTTGGAATTCCACTCTCCCGAATTCCAAAGCTTGGAATTCCACTCTCCCAAATTCCAAAGCTTTGAATTCCAAAATTCCGAATTTTAAATCTTGGAATTCCACCCTCCCGAATTCCAAATTTTGGAATTCCACTCTCCCAAATTCCAAAGCTTGGAATTCCAAAATTCCGAATTCTAAATCTTGGAATTCCACCCTTCCGAATTCCAAATCTTGGAATTCCATCCTCCCGAATTCCAAATCTTGGAATTCCACCCTCCCGAATTCCAAATCTTGGAATTCCACCCTCCCAAATTCCAAATCTTGGAATTCCACCCTTCCGAATTCCATAGCTTGGAATTCCACCCTCCCAAATTCCAAATCTTGGAACTCCACCCTTCACTTGGATCAAAAGAACAGTTTCAGGGTTCGGCTTTTTGTACTTGGGATAATTTGTTATGTGATAGTCGTATTGTCATCTTTTGGGTTTAGCAAGGCTGGGTGCATCTAAGTCTTTGCATCTGAATCATGTGTGTATTTGTCTGGATATTGATCAGACTTCATGTGTTACAAATTTTTGTATGTATCTTCTGATTCTACATACATAGTCTTCCGGAGAGTCTTCCATTTAATTATCATACCCAAACTAGTCACACAAGCATTCCAGACATGTCCCCACATTCCAGATCCCAGATAATTCTGAAGAAGCTAGAAACAAATTCATCCAAACAGTGGCCAAGAAATAGGACGACAGTCGATTCGCACATACTCTTGCCATACGAACCAGATTAAAAAGTCGTAAATCCATAGGTGGAGATAACGGAAGGTTACGATATGGAGAAAAGGCAGAGGCGGCGATATTTTGATATTTATTCTCGGTGGAATCTGTACGATTTCATTAGCGAGAAGAGCGCGTTAGCGAAGGCCACTTTGTAGAGCTAGGGAAGCAGCGGCTATAAAGTAGATACTAAATAGAAGACATAACGGGCCCGCGCAACACTTTCCATTGAATTAAGAACTGGCAAAAGCTTGCAATTTGTTCGCATTTATGGCGCCGGCTGTCCTCTTCGTTCGATCTCCGTGCTCGTTTCTCTACCTGTTCCTCTCTCTATCTCTCGCACGGCGTAGCCTGTTTTTGTAGTAAAACAGGAATCGGTTACGACGTTGTTACCGTTATTAATGTTATTGACGAGTCATGTTACGAGAAATTCCAGTCGTACATCGCGGCCGAAACCTGCTTTCGACTGCTATCGCGGAATAATGAGGCTTTATCAGCCACGCCCACGATTTCGATCGATTCGTGATATTCCGTTCTTCGAGAACGACTATCGATGTGTTTATCTCGGTCTTACGACAAAAAATATCGTGTTCATACGTCACTTTTCACTCGAAATAAATTGCCTGCGTATTAATCACTTTTTACTTCTTTTTTTTTGCGATTCAACGCGATAATGATGAATTCAGTAGACTTTTGATGTGTTGATGCGAAGGTAAATGAAGGGAAAAGGTTTTTTAAAACTGGCAATATAGCGGGTTGGGGAAAAAGTTTTATTCGTTCGTGTAGCGGTTTCTTGCGGAGTACCAACCGTTACAATGGACGGGTACAATTCTTTATGAACGTATGGATTTAATAGCTTGCAATCTAATGAATTCTCATGCGCAGAATTATGAACCGTGGAATTTTGAAGCGGGGAATTTAATCGTGGTGAACTGTAGCTATTGGGATTTTAATTAAGGGAATTTAATTGTATTGAATTCGGAGGTATGGAATTCTAGTTCGTAACTCTTACTTTCGGAATTCCGATATGATGATTTTTAAGTCTTGGAATTCCAGTGAGTGGAATTCTAATTTTTCGTATTGTGATGTGCAAAATTTTAATCAGTGGAATTCCGTTATATTGAATTCCAATATATTGAATTCACGGAATTCGAACACGATGAATTTACTTTGTTGGAATTCTAACGCGTTGAATTTTGCGTCTTGCAATTCCAATATGTCGAATTCTAAATCTTGGAATTCCAGCACTACGAATTCTAATTCTTAGAATTCTACCATTCTGAATTCCACCCTTCCGAATTCCAAAGCTTGGAATTCCGAAATTCCGAATTCCAAAGCTTGGAATTCCGAAATTCCGAATTCCACCCTTCCGAATTCCAAAGCTTGGAATTCCAAAATTCCGAATTCCACCCTTCCGAATTCCAAAGCTTGGAATTCCAAAATTCCGAATTCCACCCTTCCGAATTCCAAAGCTTGGAATTCCACCCTTCCAAATTCCAAAGCTTGGAATTCCAAATCTTGGAATTCCACCCTTCCGAATTCCAAATCTTGGAATTCCACTCTCCCGAATTCCAAAGCTTGGAATTCCACCCTTCCGAATTCTGAAGCTTGGAATTCCACCCTTCCGAATCCCAAAGCTTGGAATTCCAAATCTTGGAATTCCACCCTCCCGAATTGCAAAGCTTGGAATTCCAAAATTCCGGATTCCACCCTTCCGAATTCCAAATCTTGGAATTCCACCCTCCCGAATTCCAAAATTCTGAATTCTAAAACTTGGACTTCCACCCTCCCGAATTCTAAATCTTGGAATTCCACCATTCCGAATTCTAAATCTTGGAATTCCAATTCGTCGAATTCTAAGTCTTGGAAATCCATCTTATCGAATTCCAATACACGGAGTTCCAACTCGTTGAATTCAAATTCTTAGTATTCCAATACGTCGAATTCCAAAATCGTGGAATTCCATCACATATGATTTCACATTGTGGAATTCCAACATATCGACTCCTTAATCGTGGAATTCCATCACATATGATTTCACATTGTATAATTCCAACATATCGACTCCTTAATCATAGAATTCCATTACATTCCAAATCATAGAATTCCAATACCTTGAATTTATTATCAACGTATCAACTTCCATTCCAGAAAATTGCAAACTATAAAACCTTAGGGCATAGTGATTTAACACAAATAATTGCTGCACACAGTGATTTAATGTATGGTTAACTAACACCTGGCGATACAAGAGATTCTACATTTATTCCGCCCTTATTCGTTCTTTTCTAAAATCTTAATACCGGTTTTTCATGCAAACGATGCTAGAAAGTTGCGCAGGAAGTGCAAAATCTCGCTAATCTCGGGCTTTCGAACCCATCAAATTGATAGATAATCGATCGTCGCGTGCTTTGCATAGAAACCATCTAGTTACTGTTAGATTTTTTCGCGATTTACGAGTCCGTATCGGCAACTTAAACGCAGGTTACAGTAGCGTTCGCGCGAACACGGAAACGCGTGCTCTGTAGATCGTTTCCTTCTTGTTAGGAGGTGTTTCCGACTCAGATACACGCTAGTTATCCTCGCGATATCGTGGCGAGCAATTAAAAAAAAGCGACCGCAACGTCGTGCACAGTTAGACGTTAATTAACGACATGGTAAGAGGATTTTTTTCGATCTTACGTTTCGCATCGGGAAACCTTTGCGATACCAACTGAAACATCGACTTCCGGAATTTTATACGCAGCCAAGATTTTCATCGGTTCTGCTAGCTTCTTGATCGATAAAACACGATAACAGTTCGATTCGTAGAATCTCGAGGAATTCAGTCATTCTTTGTCGGCTAAACGGCTAATCATTTCCGTAAAATTTTCAAATAAATACGCTACAAGTGTAATTTCGTACGCAACATCTTAATAATTGGTCGTAGAAAGTCTAGCATGCTCCTCGAAGATGTTTGAGTAAATTCCGGCGTTCAGCATCGACGTGCTCTCATCGACGACAGAAGCATAGATACCGTGACGATGGCTTCCAACCATACTTCTGGGCAGGCAGAATCCCATCTTCCAGCAGCGGGTCGTTGGATCACAGTCCCGGGCCGCTTGATTATAATCTACCGGCCGCTATGGCGGCATGCAATCTGAAACTTGGCGGAGAAGCATGTCACTCTGCTGTTCGCAGCTGCCAAGGCCTATGGTTATCCCATCGTTGGACATCCTGTTCGTTTTGCTGGCCACGGATCCGCGGAATCCCGATCCGTGGATCGCCGACCATCCCGATTTCAGCTCGTAGATCGCGACGATCGATCGATAGATCTTCACCGTCTCCAACCCTGCACTCGGTAGCTCGGATCACTGTAATATCGATTCTCGTGTTCGCGGCTGAAAGGGTGCCACTGAAACCGAGTTGCAATCAGACGGATGCCCTTAGGGTGTGGCGAACTTGATCTCCTTTGATCGCTCGATTCCTCCATTGCGCCTATCGATACATATGTAATCGACCTGGATCGTTCCTGGAAAATGAAAACGAACGTGTTATTGGATGATGCTCCTCTCAGCTTCGCATTAGTACTTCGTTTCTGCGAACTGTCTTATAAGCGAGAGGTTGTTCAAGGTACCTAAGAGATTACTAATTGAACCCAATAACCGTCTATTGCCTTCATTTTTGCTTTTTTCAAGAAATAAAACCTAAAGTACGGTAACTTTAAGTAATTACTAATGGGTGTTGAGCAGCTCATTTTCTTAATGCGTACTTGTGGAACATCCTCGGGGGAGTTTCTAGAAATGATACTCTAAAAGACCTTCCAATCATCCAAAGCTGCCTTTGAAGTCAACTCGAGAGAATCTGTTTCGAATTTCGTAAAACATTACGAAAAATCTGACCGAAGTCTTCCTTAAAAAAAATAGCGTCGCATAAAATGGCGGTGCTATAACAACCCTATGTGTTATTGCATTCCTCTGCGGTACGCTATAACATTATCTCATGTGCTATAACATCACCCTATATGCTACAACATTACCTTATAACATCCGTATGCTATAACTTGCCCGCAGCTGAATGTCCCTCGTAGAATGAACGTAGAAATGACAAAGAGGTCTGCGACAAACGTGGCCCCGGGTCAAACCCGCTTGATATAAGACTCTTTGATCGATCTACGCGAAGCGTAGGTAGGTGTTTAAGAGACTGTACAGCTTCGGTGTAATCTCGTTTAAAAGGTTGTAACCGTACCTGACCCCTCGTTTTAATCTCCGGGGAAGACGTTACGATCGATGCAACGATGCATGAGCGTGATAGCGTATGCTCGTAAAAAGATAAAAACTCTCACGACAATGCCACATCCATCGAACCGATGGAGCCTTTGTTCCTTCGTCTGGCTTTTTGCCACCGTCTATTAACAATTAGGGAATGTAAAAATGCTCGGATGTTCATGCCAAAATGATCGAGCGTAAACCTCTTAAAACGGGGCGTTTTATAGGTTAGCCGCGAGCTTCGTGATGGAAGTGACTCATTCGGATTTTATGCCTCCTGCAAACAAGATCGACTCTCCTTTGGTAAATTATATACTTAAGACAAATAAGACAAGGCTGCATTAAACGTAATCGGAAAATAGTTAAAAACAACTTCGATAGCAAATGCAACTCCGTAGGAAGCAGGTAAATAAATTAAACAGTGCACCTAATCCAGATAATCCTCGTAGGAAGTAGTTAAATGAATCGAGCTAAATACCTAACACGACTGTGACCATTCGAGTTAAATCAAATAAACTGTGCATCTAATCTGGACATAGGAAGTAGTTAAATGAACTAAATACCTATGTAGACCGTAACCATATAGGAATTAGATAAATCAAATAAACCGTACACCAAATCCAGACCTGTCCTCTTAGCGAGTAGTTAAATGAATCCAAGTACCCGGCTCGACAGAAAGTGGACGAATAAATTAAATTATATATCTAACTCGGACATGTAGGAAGTAATTAAACGAATTGAACCGAGAACACAGCTATAACCCGAAGGAAAGTATAGAAATAAACGAAAGTACCTAATCCCATAGAAACTGCCAGAAACAAATGAATGCAAATGAACACTCGTTAAGGTATAGGAACACGACGTAGATAAACAAGGTCCAATTTACTCTTCAATTCGTTTCCATTTGACCAGCTCTTATCCCAGATGTATCCGTTTTTTCCGCGCTATTAACGATAGAGACGTATCGTTAATAAGTCACGGCCACCGTTGCGGTGCACGTGTTCGCCGTGTAACGAGCCCTCTTTAGATCGTACGAGCCGATGCGAAATCGCGTATCGGCCTATAAAGGCGCGACAAAAATGCACAGACGATCGGCGTTTACGGGCGTTCACCGATAAAACGAGATCTCTCTTCGTGACCCCGACATTGTCGTTGCAGCACGATACAAATGCTATGGTTAGGTTCAGGGACGCATTAACGGCCGACGAACACTTAAAACATTTTACTATCCCCATATACATATCTAGTTCGAGGATATAAACCGTGTCGGAGATTTTATTTTTCGGAATGGGACTTTGGGATCTTGGGAATTAAGGGTGCTGGGATGTCGAGGTATTCTGAAATTTTAGGTGGACTTTTGGAGCTGCGATTTTCAAGACTTCTAAAATTCATCACATCGTTGAATACATAGGTTTCTAAATTGCTTGATTTCTACATTTATGGGTACCCATGTTCTCACATTTCCAAATCTCCAAACTGAGCTTTCAAATCTCTAGATCTCATTCTTACACTTCTAAAGCTCTAAGTCGCAAAATTCTTAATCTTTCAGTAACTCCTTTCCAAGTTCCCACTCATCAATTCTTCCTCTCTAATCCAGCAACACTATTGCTACAATTCACATATCCTACGCAAGCCAAAACACTTCAGAGGGACATATTGTTAGCGAAATATGTTTATAGTATAATATACGTCCACACAGGCGATACATAAGCGAAAGGGTTTGAACCCCTCCACTTTCTCCGGACCGGTACAGATCGACCACATCGTCCGAGCTGTCTTCGTTACTGTCGAGCGAGAACGATTTGCTCGGGACTCCGTGGCGAGCAGGACATATGATCAAACGACACTTGACAGCCTCGAAGGACAACCGCAAAGTGTGTACCGTCAGTCTGACACTCGTTCGAGAGCCGAGATTAGATATCGACGGTAACAATCAGCTCGGCATGAAAATCGTCGTGCGCACCGTATTGCACGCCAACGTAAATGAAGGTTTTCTCTCGCCGCGCCTATCTTATCCGCCTCTAATACCGGTGTAAACGTCTCGACGTGCTAACTCGCCTTGCCCCGTAACACACTAACCGTAGTGTGTGCACCGAGCTTGCGTTTCGAGAGGAAACGGGGACAAAGATGCCCGTGGATGCCCGGGTTTCGGAACTTTTCATCGAAGTGTATCGACACTTCGGATCATGCTGACAGAATACATTATTTTACCTTCTATTTTATATTTCATATAAGTCAAAATTCTGTGAGCACTCAAGTATATATCGACATCGTGTTTACAAGCTCATGGTACCTCAATACTTCGACCAACAAAAATTTATATAAGTCAAAATTCTGTGAGCACTCAAGCACATATCGCCATCACATTTACCAGCTCATGGTACCTCATAATACTTCGACCAACAAAAATTTATATAAGTCAAAATTCTGTGAGCACTCCAGTACATATCGACATCACATTTACCAGCTCATGGTACCTCATAATACTTCGACCAACAAAAATGTATATAAGTCAAAATTCTGTGAGCACGCAAGTACACATCGACATCACATTTACTAGCTCATGGTACCTCATAATACTTCGACCAACAAAAATGTATATAAGTCAAAATTCTGTGAGCACTCCAATGCATATCGCCATCACATTTACCAGCTCATGGTACCTCATAATACTTCGTCCAACAAAAATTTCTGAATTCCTAGAAGTCATACCTGAAGAGAGAAAAACGCTGTTAGGAAAAAATAGCAAAGCAGAGTCTCTCCGGTGCTAACTCAATCTCTTCTCCATTCGACTCGTGCCATTCTCAAGGGTTCATATATCATGCAGGAAAAAAGAAGGTATCGTAGGTTAGAAGGATCCGGCGTGACGCGAACACGCGGGTCATCGATGACCCACGGCGGTCAGGGTTCAACGCGTCCTGTTGGGTCAATTGGCGCTTCTCCGAGCTCGGTCGCACCCAGTTCGTTCGGGGATTGATTAAATTAGCGTCGGCCGGTGCACACGCAAGAGGCGGAGACGACTCGCGCACCTGCAAGCGCGAAGAAGAAGAAGAAGCCAGTCGGGACTAGGGACGAGCGAGTGTCATTGCCCTGTGCCGCGGCGTCTAGTATAGAAGGTACAGGAATAGCAAGGCTTGGCCATCGGCTTAGACGTTGCACCGCTTCGTCGTCGTTGCACAGGGCCGCATTCAGACCCGCACAGGCCCCAAACTACTCCCAAATTTTCATCACAAAGCTTCTTTATTTTTTAAATTCACAAATTCTCAAGCTTCAAATCGAAACTTCAAATCTTCAGATACTATAACCAAATTTTCAAACTAACTCATTAACTTTGTCACCTTTCAAATACATGATGCAGGGTTTCTAAACAAGATTCGTAGACAAAGTTCGTAATTGTCAGGATTAAATTTATTAGTACTATGTGAGATACGAATGAAGAAGGGCAACTAACTTTTCCTGAAGTGGTGTCCAGAAAGAGACGTTCTTTAGTTGAGGATATGATCCAGGGTCCCTTAGCTAATAGAATTGTCAACCTACCTCTGAATTGTCAATCTACCTCTGAATTGTCACCCAACCTCAAGTATAATTACCAGCAACTGTCTAAATTTGTCCCAAACCTAACACTGTATCAGATCATGTGGACCTCAGAATTTCAGACCAGTACCAGACTTCAGAATTTTTGGGACTTAGAATGTGGTTGAAAATTATGACAAGTGTGTGAATGAAGCGTGTGTCAATATTCTGAACTAATGCCCCGAGGATGTGGTTATTTAGCCAGCTAGTTAATCCAGCCCTGTCCCGGGAGATCCGCGAGTGGAAGCGGCCGGGCCCTCGACATCGCGGTTGCGTGTACGGCAAACGGCACAAACTAACAAATCAACCGCGTCTTATCGCGGCTGTATACGCCTCTGGCCGCAGATTCCGTGGGAAAAAACGGCCTCGCCTGAGAAATTCCTCCCTCTACGATCTCGTTGGCCGATCTTTCTCTTTCTCCGTCTCGGCCGGGACCGAGCTATGTATTTACGAGATTCTCCGATGCCCGGCAAACAGATTAGACCCGACGATAAACATTTACGATCTATTAAATTGGACCGATAAGACGCAACATGGTATCGAAATGTATATATATATATCTATAGAAGACACGCGTGCACATTGATACAGGAAGGGTAGGTGACCGAGAGGATTCCAGCTCGTTAGCGTAGCCCCGAGCAAAAACGAAAGCTCGATAACGATACCGGAATGATACAGTTCCAGCACATCGTGTGCGATCGAAGGCTCGTGCAATTTCCGTTCTACTTCGTATTTCTGTTTCTACGTTTCACCCGAGCACTTTTTACAAGCCTGGTCAGGATATCAACACTTTCGATTCTGACGAGAGTCTGAGAGTCAGGGAAATTTTGCGATCCCTCTAGGATCTTGTGTTTCGAACCTCCAAATCTCAAGGTTCTCGAATTTCCGAACGGTACAAGGGTGGGTACATCTTTTAACTTGATCATATTTTCTTTGAGGTATCAAATTTATACCTGTGCAAATAAAGATGTCAATGTTGCTCGTACACTACCTAGTAATTTACACCTAACCTCAGATTAAGTACACCTAATTTGAGTATATCTAGTAACGTAGATATACCACCTAACCCTTTGTTCTCGAGAGGTGACTGTCAGTCACCATTCTATTTGAAGAATAATTTGAAATAAGCATATTTTAACTGATTCTATGATACGTCACATGTGATAAGCATAGTGAAACAATAATGGAAATTATTAGTAGAGAGATAACAAAAGAATTCATTTAACCTTTTGACTAGTAATTTTCAAAGTTGCTGTTCACAAATTACATTCAAGTGCAAAGGGTTAATAATTTGGCTCAAAATTTACTCCACTTACAAATGCATCAAAATATATACTTTGACTTGATAAAATGAAAGGGTTGCGCAGTATCCTCCCAGGTGGAAGTACAAAAGGCGAACCGCAAGGAGTAAAAACAGAACGGAGAAGAAAGAGGTACAATTAACGTATCGCAGAGATCGATAAAAACATATACGATGGCCGCGGAGATGACGTGCACGCCAAGCAGCATTTCCGTTTCCAATTTCACGCATTTGCTTCTTCGTTACATGGCTCGTGCGTATTGCTCTCTCGCGAGCTGGAATCCATTCTTGCTGCATCCTCGTTCGACGCGTCGCGTCAACATGATAAATCTCTAATTAGCTGAACATTCGATGCATTATTAAATTTCCTGCGTGGTTCTCGATATAGTTAGCTGCCAGAAAAGGCACGTGCTTTTTGCCACGGATAGGTTACCGTATTTGTTACATGAAATTTGTCATGGTAAAAGTGTTTACATTTGTTACATATTTCACTTGGTTAAACTTAAACTTTTACTTAATGTTATTAACCCTTTGCGCTCGAGAGGTGACTCTCACTCACCATTTTATTTAGTACAATAATTTGAAATAAACATTTTTAACTGACTCTATAATATGTCACGTGTGATGTATAAACACAGTGAAACAAATAACAGTGGAAATTATTAGTAGAGAAATAATAACCTCAAAAGAATTCATTTAACTTTTTAACTAATTTTTAAAGTTGCTGTTTGCAAACAGTCAAATTACCTTCGAGTGCAAAGGGTTAGTTTAGTAGAATTCTGTTATGTGCCTCTATTTGTAGAGTTCCTTAACCCCTTGCACTATGACTTATTTGTCAGGTGCGTCAGTCAGAACTGACTACTTACAGCTGGAATATTAAAACAGACAAATTGAAATGTTATGTCAATATATTATTATTCAATCGTTGACTATGCAAATTATAATTGGACTTGAACTCCAAATTGAAGCGTATTAAAAATTTGAGTAAAATTGATCGCTGCCGGGGTAAAAGTGCGTCACGAGTCAGACTCGTCAAAATAGTACATGGGGTTAATACAAATTGTTACTTAATTCCATGAATTGTTTAATAAAATTCTGTCACATATGTGTCTCTATTTGTAAAGTCCCTTAAGTTACTCCTTAGCAACTAAATCCTCGTGCCAGTCGGAAAACGACATCCAAAGTTCGAACAGCGTAAAAATTGTGGACGAGTTTAACGAACCTGCATCTTTTAGCAAGGTTTCGCAGAATCGGTTTCTTTTTCTGCGGCTTCTCGCAGTCCAAGAATAATGTCAGACACGGGGAGCCGGTCATCGGGGAAAACCAACGTGTCAACCTCCCTTGTGGGGTCGCACGTGGGCGTTTCTTTGCCGCTACCGTTTATACTTAGTTTCGTCATTTGGGTCGTGCCAAATTGCAACGGTGGCCTATCGCGCATACATCCGCGTCTGTGTCTGTCTGCGAACTTGCGTCCGCGAAAACTCTCTCCGAGTGCAATAAACTTTGCATTCTTACGTCACCGTGCCGTGACTCGTAATAACTGGTAGTTTACCCTTAACGATGATGGAGTCTCCCGTTGTAAACGGTGCCCTCGTCTTCTTTGCTTCTAGTGCTCTGCAGCTTCGTGCGTTAGTTAGTTTCGTGCATTACTTATTAGATATTTCAAAATGGTTAAGTTGAAAATAATTAACGTTGCTTAACCTGTACCTCCGTCACACTGCATCCAAGCACTGTTTTGGTAGAAGGGTCTAGTGATGAGATTTTTTCTAAAATAATTAAAGACCGTTGCTTAAGCTGTACCTACGTTATACTGCATCCAAGCACTGTTTTGGTAGAAGAGTCTAGTGCTGAGATCTTTTTTAAAATAATTAAAGACCGTTGCTTAAGCTGTACCTACGTCACACTGCATCCAAGCACTGTTTTGGTAGAAGGGTCTAGTGATGAGATCTTTTCTAAAATAATTAAAGACCGTTGCTTAAGCTGTACCTCCGTTATACTGCATCCAAGTATTGTTTTGGTAGAAGGGTCTAGTGATGAGATCTTCTCTAAAATAATTAAAGACCGTTGCTTAAGCTGCACCTCCGTCACACTGCATCCAAGTACTGTTTTGGTAGAAGGGTCTAGTGATGAGATCTTTTTTAAAATAATTAAAGAGCGTTGCTTAAGCTGTACCTACATCACACTGCATCCAAGCACTGTTTTGGTAGAAGGGTCTAGTGATGAGATCTTTTCTAAAATAATTAAAGACCGTTGCTTAAGCTGTACCTACGTTATGCTGCATCCAAGCACTGTTTTGGTAGAAGGGTCTAGTGATGAGATCTTTTCTAAAATAATTAAAGATTGTTGCTTAAGCTGTATCTACGTTATACTGCATCCAAGCACTGTTTTGGTAGAAGGTTTCTTTTCTAGGAACATCCGTTTATGTATCCTCGTATACAGATAAGAAAAATGGCGCAACTTTGCATGGTAAACCTGGGTGTCTGCAGGAACTGTCTAAAACGTCTCCGAGTTTTATGTTCCAAGACTTTCCTAGAATGGATAAATCCATCTATCCTCGTCTCCGCAAATCCTTGTCATTTATCAAGGTTCAAGAATAAATCGAAAGCACACGCCTCCGATAACCGGGATTCTATTATATCGTTATTCAGTTCGAGCACAAAACGCGCGAAATAAAGCAAAAGAGCGTCGCCAAATGATACGGTGCTCCGTCCAACCTCGAGTAGCCCGTTGATTTCTCGTACAAGCCGCGTATTAGAGTTTGTCTTTATTGTATCCTGTATGGAACCGCGATGCAGATTGTCTCGCATAGGATTCTTTCCCATCGCTGCGCAACGAGAAGGCGCTACCGCATGCATTATCGAAGTCATCGTGCGAAACTGGTAGCAAATTGAAGGGTGAGTCGGATTCGCGTTCGGCCGAGGCAGCCTGCTATTTCTTCGTCATGGCAGCGTGATTATCGATCTTCTTTTGTTGTCTCGTTTGTATCGTAAGAACTGTACAACACCCTGCCGATGCAGCAGCTTTCCTGTGTTGTGTGGCGCGGGGCCCCCGTTTACAGCGTCGATTCAATGAACCGTGCCGGAAGGAACGTTATCATTTACCTTTCCCCCTTCGTAAATCCAGGCATAACGCAACGTGGTAGCCGCCCGGTATCCGTTTTGCTGGCTCGATGCCAAGATAAAGCCCCGATATCAACATCGTTCGAGATCATCCCCGCAGATAAGCGCGGGATACACGTCGTTAAGTGGCAATTTCGCGACCGGCTATTCTGTCGAACCTAGAAAAAATCTTGCCAACTACCGGTTTTCGATGTTCCATCGTGGCTGCCGTTCGTTTCCCCTCGTTCCGAACGCATTCGCGTCACGGGAATATTTATTCGACACCTTCTGACCGTCCACCACTTCGCATACTTGCCGTTTACTTTATGGGCTACGCTCCGAGTTACGTAATTACGAGTAATTTTATTAGATAGTACACGGTGTAACTACAGGCAAGAGCACATCTTTCCCTCTGGAAAATGTACTGACTCCAGGGTGAATCGATGAGGATGCCAGGACTTTAATATCGATAAATTACATAAGTCTTCCAAGTTCTACGTTCATCGAATACTCGGCAACAGGTGTCACAATAAAAACCCAAGCAAGAGAGTCGCGGATAATAAGACACCAGCATAGATAATAATGCTTTACCCAGCCAGGTTACTCGTAATTCCTCGTTGGGAAATGATGGGAAGATTGCTCAATTCCCCGTTTGAGAAGCTGCGCGCTAAAAGGGTCCTCGCTTGATATTCCCTAGGAACGTGGTCGTGGAATTGCGAAACGTTGCTCAACCGGAGATTTGTCGCGTAACTTCGTTTCGTCACCGTCCTCATCCAGGTTGACTGACTGGCTAGGAGTACGTTGACACTTACGGACTGGTCGCGAAAAACGAGATTCATTCTTTCTCGTTCCCATGCGATTACCATTCGGCGAGGTGTCATTACGGCTGGACGGTCGTCCGGTTTCATATCGCACCTCGAAGGCGTGGTACCTCGCAGGGTATAGTACAGGTGCTTTCGAGACACGAGAGTCGGTTGAGGTCGGCTTAAGCGTGCCACTGTGTCAGTAACAGTACTCCTCGTAAAAGAGGCTCGGCCTCGGAGGTCACGACCCACGACCCGTCTACGTGATACCCCTCCGTTAACGAGCTTTGTACAGTGCTCGAAAACACCTGCAGCCCTGCAACCCTATTAAGACGAACCCAATAAGTCGAGACCCGATCGAACGTTCGCCTGTCGAGTCTCGATTCGCCTTTTAATCGCTCGTCGAGGACGGCCACATCAAAATGACCCACTTATTATAGTGTACACGAAAATTGCTGTATCAATCTGGTTATATTATATACCGAAATTACTCTATCGACGTGGTTGTATTATGTACTAAAATTACGCTATTAAAGTAATTATATCGTACACTAAAATGACCTACTTACTCCCATATCTTATGTACCAATCGTAATTTGAAAATTGATCACTTTGTATTGTTACAAAAATTCCCACATATAATTTTCTCGACAATCTCCGCATAATCACGTGATGTGTTAACTGACGCTGGAAGAAAAATTCGAACGCTACCTGACTGCGAACATAAATCTCGAAGTTCGATACCTTCGCCAATCATTTAAATTGAACGATTTCATCGAGTATTCGCGTTTCTACGATGTTATACGGTGTACTCGAGTACAATACGCCGATTGCACGCGCGAGACATACATCACACGATCCGGCACGATCAGAAAGGTGGCCGCTTTCGAAATTTCGGGGTTCACCGATCTTATCGATTCCCTGCCAGTCGGCGAATTTTCTGGCGTCCTGAAACGCGTCAATTATCCCAGGATCTCGTTTCCCCGAGTCAGACGTTTCTCACAAGCAAACGATGAGATTTTTTTTCCCTTCCACGGGGCCATTGATTTCCATCGTGGCTTAGTCGACCGGCATCCTGAACGATCGGTTCTCTGACGAAACCGGGATACCGTATTAGACAGGAATCCGTGCAGCCTGTTTCGAGGTCCACGTCTTTCGAGTGAAAGGCCCTGAACGCGTGGAGAAACAGTCAGAGATCCAATGTTGCCCAATCAGCTGGGCCGATACTGAAATTGAAATTCGAGAAACTGCCGTGAGAAATTCGAAGTGAGGACACATTTCGACGATGTCGATATGGAGCAAAGTCATCTGAGGATCACATGGAGTTGAACTGTTGAGGACTCATATGAGGATACATTAGGATAGCGAATTGTAGGACATGTTTTAGGACATGATTGAAGCAATCGAATTGACGGTAAATGATAGGTGAATGGAGTGAGTAGAAATAATATTGATGATGATATGGAGCAAACTTGTCTGAGAATCATGTGTTGAATTGTTGACCCTCCTGAACTCACATGTAGATATGTTAGTTAGAGAATTGTAGAACATGTCTTAAGACACCTTTGAAGCAGTCGAATTGACAGTAGATGATGGCTGAATGGAGTGAGTAGAAATAATATCGATGATGATATGGAGCAAACTTGTCTGAGGATCGTGTGTTGAATTGTTGACCTTTCTGAACTCATATGAGAATATGTTAGTTAACGAACTGTACATGTCTTAGGACACGTTTGGAGCAGTCGAATTAACAGTAGATCATGGCTGAATGGAGTGAATAGAAATAATGTCTATGATGATATGGAGCAAACTTGTCTGAGAATCATATGTTGAATCGTTGACCCTCCTGAACTCACATGAAGATATGTTAGTTAGAGAATTGCAGGACATGTCTTAATACATCTTTGAAGCAGTCGAATTGATAATAGATGATGGCTGAATGGAGTGAGTAGAAATAATGTCTATGATGATATGGAGCAAACTTGTCTGAGGATCGCGTGGAGTTGCATTGTTGACCCCTGAACTCACATGAGGATATGTTAGTTAACGAATTATAGGACATATCTTAGGACACGTTTGAAGCAGTCGATAACGAATTGACAGATGATGGGTGACCGGAGTAGAAATAATATCGATGATGATATTAGCAATGTGGGACCTTAGTATCTCGGTATAGCGATCTCGGGATGTGGGAATCTCGGAATATTGGATCTCGGAGTATGGGATCTGGTGAGATAGAAATCTCGAGGTATAGAAATCCAAGAAGGTATATGCAGGTGTGGATCTATAGAGTTCTAGAGGGGTTATATCTAAGGGTATCAAGATTTTGGAGGGTAGCAGTAAGTCTGGGAAGAGGGTTTAGCATAGAAGCTTAGGTGTCTAGCGATTTAGAGGTATAGGTATCTATACGTTCAGAAGGAAGAATGCAAGATTTTAGAGATACAGAATACCCCTCCCTAGTACCATTTCCTTGTGAGCTATAATGCCCATAAGGATTTAGATTCTCTACATATGTTCACCATTTCTATGGACTACAAATTTGATTTCGTTAACGACTATTAATATGCGAACGTAGCAACATTCCACGACGCGCGTCTCAACACAATGGAACGTCCCGTTACTCGAAATTAATATCGATCGAGAGAAAATCGACGCTTAGCACCTCGCATAAAGTCACGTCCGCGCCACGTGGGCGTTTAAACAAGCCCGAAAGGAGAGACCGTGACTCGACGGCCCGCCTCTCGGGCACAAGACAGAAATAGTAATTAGGCAGGTCAAATTAGGTTAACCTTGAAAGGAAACGTCGCACGAGATGCGTTTCGCCGCCAAAAATGGTCTCGAAAGTGGCTCCGTTGTCGACCGTTCACCCCGATTTTTCCGATCATTCCTCTTTCGAACGTTTTTTGTTACCTAACGCGCTGACTCGTGTAATCATCGCCATTAACTCGCTGATCAAATTTCTAAGCAGCCTACAAAAAACCTGGTATAGGTGTCAGGTTTTGGTATATCAATAGCTCAATACCTAAAACAGTATGCGTTCCAAGTTCACTGACTCGCCACGAGTCATCAATTAGCCACGTTTCAAATCGAAGCTAGAATTATCGAGGTTACGACATTCTTACTTTTTAGAGGTTGCGCCATTTTGGGTATTATACATCTGAAAGAAAAATAAATGAGACTTCAAGAATTGTATTGAAGGTGTACTGCGCAAGATCGTTATATAAAAGTCTATTAATAGAACGGATGTTCCGTAACCTCGCGGGATGACAAGTCTATTTTTCCAGTTTTTCAGCCTGACCATGTGACTGATGCATATGCTGCACATGATCACTATGCTTGAAAATATGCATACACTTTTTGCATTAGCCAAGTCACTTTTTTAGCTTTATGTTTTTGCGATGAAATTCAACAGCGTTTTATAACGTGAAGTACGAGAACGACTTAATACGTTGACTGAAAATTTAGAAGCTACTTCACAAGCGAATATGAAGATGAAACAGTCCTTGATTCTGAAGATTACACTTAGACTTGAAGACAAAATTTAATTGCAATTTAATTGACTGAAGATTTAGAAGCTACTTCACAAACGAATATGAAGATGAAACAGTCCTTGATTCTGAAGATTACACTTAGACATGAAGACAAAAAATTGCAGTTTAATTGACTGGAGATTTAGAAGCTACTTTATCTATTATTTCATAAACGAACATGAAAATGAAACAATCCTTGATTATAAAGATTATACTTAGACTTGAATACAAAATTTAATTGCAATGAAAGTATGAGTCTGGTTGATCAGGAATGAACTGTAAGTGTAACGCAACAAACTTGAGAACGAAACTTTGAACATATCTTCCACATGACCAAATGTTTGATACAAAGAAACTTAAAGAAGTCACAAAAGGAACAGTTTGTCTACAGACCCTATCTTGCCAGTTGAAATAAACTGAAAGTGCACACACTTGTCTTGCCTCCAACAATTTTGTTAAAAGCAATCTAAACTTGTGATATTAAATGTACTGTGAGTGACTTTTGCGTAGAAAGGGTTAATCGAACAGCGTTAATTGTCGAGTTAATTCGCGTGCAGTCTGTTGTATCAGTGATATCGTTTTCTTCAGGGCGACTTCCTTGGTTCAATCGTTCGATAATGCAACCGGCGACTTTCAACCCGCTAACAGGCTGTTCCAATAAAGCGTGTCCACGATCCGAGGCGTGTGTACACGACCGGATAAGCGTATCCGTATTCCATCTGCAAAGGTCGTCGACGTTTATTTTTCCTGTTCGTTATTGTTTCTCGCGGTACACGCGATCGCCCGCGGCGTGTAACGAGCCCTAAAATGTCGCAATATAATTCCGTTTGTGTCCGATACGTTTCATTGTCATTAGACGTAAGGGTCGCCATAAGAGAGAAATGGAAATCGATACGGAAACAATCGCGACCGGTAGCTGGAATAGTCTCTCGGCTTCGCGTACCGATACGCGTGAACCAGCGGTACCGTTAGAAGCGTTACATGCCCGTTCACCTTAACTCACGACAGTTGAATTCGTTAGCGGGGCTGGATACCGCGAGTTACGCGACGCTGGAATATTCTCCCTTTTAGACCGGCCAAAGAAACTGCACGATGCTGGAAACCGCGGCTGAGATCGTAGGGCTCGTTTTCCCTCTACAAGGCGATCGTTAGCTTCGCATAACAGTTTAACAGTTCGATATTTTCTGCCTTTGGAATTCTATGAAACGGAGGATTCGCGTAACGATATCGGACTTTCACCGCGATTTCATGGAAACGATATCGAGGCGCTCCAGTTACATTTTTCAGGATTTTCATGTTACTTCTTTCGCAATTATGCATATCAGGTTCACACAAGTATTGTATTCTTATATTGCCATACTGACATGTACTCTGTGGGGTATTCGTCTATAATAGCGTAATCGGTAATTCGCTGAATTGTACTTTGACGCGCTGTAAGTGCGATGTGATGAATGTTGATGCGTTGTAGTTCGATGTGTTATTATTCGGCGCGGTGTAATTCGATGTGCTGATACTCGATGCGTTGGTATTCGGTGCGTTGACATTCGATGGGCTGGAACTCTACGCGTTATAATTTCGATGCGCTGGAATTCGACGCGTTGTAATTTCGATGCGCTGGAACTCAACGCATTAACATTCCATGCGCTGGAATTCGACGCGTTGTAATTTCGATGCGCTGGAACTCGGCGCGCTGCAGTTTCGATGCGCTGGAACTCAACGCATTGACATTCCATGCGCTGGAATTCGACGCGTTGTAATTTCGATGCGCTGGAACTCAACGCATTGACATTCCATGTGTTGGAACTCTACGCGTTGTAATTTCAATGCGCTGGAACTTAACGCGTTGTAATTTCGATGCGCTGGAACTCAACGCATTAACATTCCATGCGCTGGAATTCGACGCGTTGTAATTTCGATGCGCTGGAACTCGGCGCGCTGCAGTTTCGATGCGCTGGAACTCAACGCATTGACATTCCATGCGCTGGAATTCGACGCGTTGTAATTTCGATGCGCTGGAACTCAACGCATTGACATTCCATGTGTTGGAACTCTACGCGTTGTAATTTCAATGCGCTGGAACTCTACGCGTTGTAATTTCGATGCGCTGGAATTCGACGCGTTGTAATTTCAATGCGTTCGAACTCGACGCGTTGGAATTTCGATGCGCTGGAACTCGACGCGTTGTAATTTCGATGCGCTGGAACTCAACGCGTTGTAATTTCAATGCGCTGGTATTCGACGCGTTATAATTTCGATGCGCTGGAATTCGACGCGTTATAATTTCGATGTACTGTAATTCGACGCGTTGTAACTTGGCGCGCTGTAATTTTAATACGTTCACATTCAACGCGCTGTAATTCTCTTCGAAGATAGTTTCTATTGGCAGCCTCTATTATCCACCAATCACGTACCCTCACTCGCCAGGCATTTTAAATTTGCCACACTAAATACGTCGATTTCTATCGTATCAATAAACACGGTAAATTCTTATTAGAATTTCTACGACCGGATGACCGTGAAATCGAAACTTGGCTACGAGCGGAGGAAATCTCTCGATCGTTGCTCGAGGATTTTGTTTTCACCCGATGCTCCTACAAGAACATTGCTATTCGCGGTTCGTCGAACGAAAGCAAAAGAAACGAACCACTCTCTCGTGTCAGACTACTCCCGATTTTTCTTGTTTCACATTGAAATCGTAGTCGGATCACGTTCGTAGCTTCGTTTGTTGTGTTTCTCTTTTCGTTCACACGCTTATGTGGATTACGATAAGGTTATCATTGATAGGAACTTCTTGAGAATGAAACTAGTAAACAGTTACATGTTTATAGACAGGCCAATTCTTATCTTGTGTTGTGGAAAAATTACCTCGGAAAGGGAACATATAGGTCAGGGCTGCAACTTATCGACTGAACCAATTTCAGTAGCTTTATCAACCTAAAATAGTAGTCGAACACTTGAAAGGTTAAAAGAGGCCAAACAGCTTTGGTCTGTAAATAGATAAAAAAATTTAAGCTCGTATTGACACCAATTCTTGTGTTGCTACTGGATGAATGATGGAAACTGTAAGAGGCAAGTTTAGTTATCTGTGTTTCAAGTTGACTGGTATGAATGACTTGTGCAATCAGTCGTGCTGTCGAAAATATGAACCTCGGATGCGATTTGATTGTCTACATCTACTTTTCTACATCTATTTTGATTATCTACATCTACTTTGATTCAAAGTAGCAATGCGTGACTCGGTATTCTGACCTCATCTCGTGGTACCTGTTATCGTAGCATTGTTGATTCAGAGGATACCAAACCCAGCGTGATTATCAGTAACCAGAAAGAAAGGTCGAGTCACGAAAATAGTAAACAAAAGGAAAATGGCATCGCGTTACAGAAGTAGAATAGCAACCACAGAAACTTCTACCAAAAATATGAACCTTGAATCGATCACAGACTCGCTATTCTCGTCTCGTGGCAAACAGTACCTGTTATCAGTGCATCGGTGATTCAGAGGATATCTAAAACCGTGACCCAGCGTGATTATCAGTAATCAGAAGGAAAGAAACGAAAGGTCGAGGCACGGTAAGAGTAGACGGGTTCGGGAAATGGCATCGCGTTACACACGAGTAGAATGGCTACAGTTGCACGTTGTAGCCCGCGATCGCCTCGGGCAACCACGAGCAGGAGGCTCGGCCAGTCATTCTCGACAAGTGCGCATCACGACATCGCTCTACCTTATATCCACCTACGTTTACATCCACCCACGTTTTCCACCTTATTCACCTCGAGCCACGTCCGCTTTCGGCATCTCTGCTTCTCTGTCTCGCAGACAGCTAGCGTTCGAGGTCAGTTAGCTGTGGGTCAGGTCAAGAAACCGACTGTTTCACGATCGAACGATAACGTATCGACCATCGTTACGACCTTGACACCATTTCATCCTGGATCATTTCTGTGCTTGATCTTTTCATCTCTGTAGTTTTGTATTTCCCTACTTATTTATATTGAAAGCTACTACTCATGACTACTCATGTGACTGATACTCAGTGACTGATATATGATGAACTACTCGGTGACTGATACATGGCTGACTTTGATAAAAGTCTGCATGACTGTTTATCAGGATATGATTGTAGTTTGTTCACACATTTCTTACTTGAATATCAAAATCAACCCTTTTATACGATTCTATATAACTGCTTATAAATTGTAAATGAGGGATGATATTAAAAAATGTTCGAGATAAAAGTTACACCGTTTGGTTATATCTATGAATCTGTGTAACTGGTGTACAGGTCAGTGCTATAATTTGTATAAAAAGATGTACGTTCACAATTAACCTGGACATTATTCTGTGGATGTACATCTATATATGCGCTGGAACTCAACGTATTGACATTCCATGCGCTGGAACTCTACGCGTTGTAATTTCGATGCGCTGGAACTCGACGCGTTGTAATTTCGATGCGCTGGAACTCGACGCATTGACATTCGATGCGCTGGAACTCGACACGTTGTAATTTCGATGCGCTGGATCTCAACGCGTTGACATTCGATGCACTGGAACTCTACGCGTTGTAATTTCGATGCGCTGGAACTCGACGCGTTGTAATTTCGATGCGCTGGATCTCAACGCGTTGTAATTTCGATGCGTTGGAACTCTACGCGTTGTAATTTCGATGCGCTGGAACTCGACGCATTGATATTCCATGCGCTGGAACTCGACACGTTGTAATTTCGATGCGCTGGATCTCAACGCGTTGACATTCGATGCACTGGAACTCTACGCGTTGTAATTTCGATGCGCTGGAACTCGACGCGTTGTAATTTCGATGCGCTGGATCTCAACGCGTTGTAATTTCGATGCGCTGGAACTCAATGCGTTGACATTCGATGCACTGGAACTCTACGCGTTGTAATTTCGATGCGCTGGAACTCGACGCGTTATAATTTCCATGCGCTGGAACTCTACGCGTTGTAATTTCGATGTGCTGGATCTCAACGCGTTGTAATTTCGATGCGCTGGAACTCGACGCGTTGTAATTTCGATGCGCTGGAACTCGATGCATTGTAATTTCGATGCGCTGGTATTCGACGCGTTATAATTTCGATGCGCTGGTACTCAACGCATTGACATTCCATGCGTTGGAACTCAACGCGTTGACATTCGATGCACTGGAACTCGACGCGTTGACATTCGATGCGCTGAAACTCGACGCGTTGTAATTTCGATGCGCTGGAACTCAACACGCATCGAGTAAATGTGTACACATTTTAAGAATGATTTTAAAGAACGAAGTCACCCATAAGATCGTACAGCATTGATTGTACTTCAGAACAAACTAACAAATTTTAAACAAAGTTTGAAATCGTTGAAATGAATCGAGAGTTCCACAAAAGCGACCCAAGTAAAAGAACGGAGGAATCTCTGTTCGAGAAACGTTCCACGGTTAATACTACGTAACATCAGAGGGCTCCGTAATATCCGTGAAATGTCAATAACCGACACAGCTGCAAGCGTTTTACATAATGAGCCGGTGTAGACGGTGCCCAGGTTCATTCACGATCGACGATTTTTTTCTTTCACCCTTTCCTCCAAATTCCTCGTTATTTTTATCCCGCGTCGAACGGCGCAGGATGCATTACATATTCTCACCTCTTACAGTAGCTCGTTAGCGATTTGCGTGGTAACAATGCTCGACGCCAGTACGGATAATTATTCTGTACACATGCACGTGTCTCCCCTCTGTTTCTTTGTACAGGCTCTTTCATACCTGGGATCTGCTGAATTAAAATTGCATTGACTAAATTAAGGCTTTTGGAAATTATTGAGGCACTTTTATTTCATTTCAAGATTATTTTATTGACTGTACAAGGCAGTTCGTGTTTACTTCTATTACTTCTCTTACTGTTTACTATTCATGGGGTGGTTGCGTGTATGATATGATGGTCTATTCGATAGTATTTCATTTCGATCATATGGGTTTTGATTCAGGTTTTATAATTACAGAGGGACTCATCAAATTTCAGTTTGAAGATGCGACGTCTGCAGGGGTAGATTCTTCTAAATTTTCGAAATACTTCTATTTTTGAAAATTATAAGTATATCATCTAATGGTCCATTCGATACCATTGAAGTTTTTCTAATGAACTTTTTCTGTATCTTTCACCATTTTTGAGTTATAGCTGGTTGAGTTGAAGTGTATGGATGTAACCACTATCAATCATAAAGATTATATTCTTTGAAATCTTCAAAATACTTCTACTTCTGGAATTGACACTTGTATTATTTAATGGTCCATTCGATACCAGTGAAGTTTTTCTAATGAACTTTTTCTGTATCTTCTACCATTTTAGAGTTATAGCTGGTTGAGTTGAAATGTATGGATGTAACCACTATCAATCACAAAGATTATATTCTTTGAAATCTTCAAAATACTTCTACTTCTGGAATTGACACTTGTATTATTCAATGGTCCATTCGATACCATTGAAGTTTTTCTAATGAACTTTTTCTGTATCTTTCACCATATTAAAGTTATAGTTAGTTAAGTTGAAATGTATACACGTGACACTACGAACCACTAAGGTTAGATTCTTCGAAATCTTCCAAGTACATCCACTTCCATAATGAACACATATGTCATGCAATGGTCCATTCGATACCCCTTAAGTTTTCCCAATAAATTTTTCCCATATCTTCTACCATTTTAGACTTACAGCTGCTTGAATCAAAATTTACATCTAACTGTATCCGACTGCATCTGCCAACCGTAAAGTCAGAATCCTGTAAATCTTCAAAAAGTCTCTATTTCAAAAATCAACACACATGTCAGAGATCTGCCATTCAATTTACCAAATTGACTGCCATTTTGCTTAATGAAAAATTGACCGAGTGTTGGTCCAAATAGTTTGGGTGAGCCTGTATACGCGTACATCTCTGCGGCTGTTCCCCGTTTTTCTCTGCGTCGAAACACAACCGTGTGTTGTTCGATCCCACGTCTTCGACCTCCAACGCTTCTCTTGGGTAATTCTTTCGAAGCCCGGCTAACCAGTCGGGTTATTTGTATGCATTCGTATGCACAGCTGTATTGTTGTTGCAAAACACGCGAGCCGTGGTAATCGACGTAACACGCCAACAGTGACTCGGGGCTGGGTAAAGAGAGACGAGGAAGAACAAGGGAGGCGGGTTAATCTTGCGTAACGTAATGATTCTCTCTGTACGTAGCCGAGCTGCTGTTGCTTTTCGATTTCTTGCGCGTCCCGAGCATGATCGATGACGGTAAATCGTACGAATGCTTTACGATGATAATGATACGTTACGATTCTACGCTCGCAACGTCTCGACCCCTCTGATTTCTCTGTTTCGACGAGGGACACCGTGCAGTAACGAGCACCCTTACGCTGATGAGGCATTCCATTCAATCGATCGTTGATATCGTTTTATCCCTTTTTGCCTGATGAGCGTGATTTCACTCGTGTTTTTGTCCTGCACGAATGAGCAGAGGAGAGATAATTTCGACTCCAGACTGTGATTGAACTCGTCAATGAGACTATGTTGCAGGTGAGGGCAAAAAGTTTATGGTGTGAGAATTACGGCTCTTAATAGCGTCTGCGAATCATCTCATATACGGAATTTATGAATTTGCATGCTTCGGAAATTTATGGTCGGGTGAGGTGAATTGTAGAACGACGCGGTGAGGATTTCAGAATTGTAGGAATATGGGAATGTGGAAGTTTAGGAACTTGGGAGGGTATTTAAATTTAATTGTATATAAATTTACAATTTGTAAATGTAGGAATTTGGAGTCTTGAGAGTTTGGATATTTTTAAATTCGGTAAATTGTGAATTTTAAAATTGAAAAATTAGAAAATTTCTATACCTAAAACTATTACCACAGTAGATGCATAGTTTGCTAAATTGTAGACACCCTCCTATATTTTTCCTACATTTTCCTCTTGAAACTCTTCATGCTCCATCTACGTAAATCCCACCCCAGTCAAAAAATTCCACAATCTATCCCACCCCCGAAATTCCGTAATACATCGCCTGAGTACCAAATTTCAAAAAGTACCTGATGAACCAGTAACAAGGTCGATTTTAATTTCGCAAAAAATCGGTAAAACGCCGTCGATGTTTAAGGATCGATTAGCCCCGATTTCACTTTCCCGAGACCAGTTTCGACCCATTCCGGGTAAGCGTTTAAAAATGAAACACGCAAGGTGGTCCCAGCGATTTTTGAATCGTTGAACGTTCATCAAAGGCCGAAACAGCTTGAAGAGTTTTTCCTTTGGCTTCTTTTTTCGCGCTCGCGCGTTAACAGAAATCTCATGGTGAGGTGTTTAGAGAAGACGAGCAAGTTCACTTTTCCCGGGCGGAGGTTTAACGACCACTTAATTGTAGGACTGGCGTTACGAACGCTGGGTTAATTGCAGTTCGCGTGGAAACGAAGCAATGCGGACCATGTCGTGGGAAAGAGACGAGTGAACTTCTCTCCGGAAAGCGAAAAAAATGCTCTCGAATTGGGTGAAACTCGCTTTTACTTCGAGACTATTCTAGTTTCTCGTTTCAATGCAAGTTTCGAATGGTCACTGCTATCACACGCGTTAAAACCGTGTAAAAACACTTTTAACTTCTCATGTGACTTTTAATTTATTTGTGACACTATTAGGACTTCACTTATCTAATTATAAACGATCGCAATAATTACTTGGCATAAAAAATAACAGGTATAGTAATACATTATGAATATATTTGGCAAGGTTTGTTAAAGATGAGAACCTAATGAAATTTTCAATGATCTCATTGTCAGTGTGGCAGTCATGTGTTAACTCTTTGCAGTTGAAGGTATTTTTACTGTTGCAAGATATCAACCTTAAAACTTTTTAGTTAAAAAGATTGCTTGTAAGATCACTCTTTTTCTATTATTAATTACCATTATCATCTGTTCCTTTATGTTACTCCTGCACTCAACATGTGTCTAACACCAAAGATTCAGTCCAAAAATATTAATTTCAAATTGCTATACTAAACAGAATACTGAATGTCTCAAACTGACTGACACAGCTGACAAATCATACGACCATTCGTAAACGAAATAGTAATTTAACTCCGTAAATCAACAATGAGTTAAATTAGCGATAAAACGATGAAGGTAATCACTCCAAGGTTGAGAGGAACACAGGTTAATAGGAGGAAGTGTACGATTTCTTTCGTCGATGGACTTCTATTCGTCCACAAGAAGCGTAGACCCGTTTGCAACCGGTGTCTGCGGTGCGATCGACGATTTGTCGAGGCAACGGCGCGGGTTTCTACGGCAACTGTACACCAGAGCCACGACCGAGCTGTCCTCTCGATGGTCACCATGGTCCGGTTGGTCGAGACACCAAGAGAGTGCTGGGCTCGCGTGCATCACACGAGGAATCCCACGCGTCTCGTCCTCTGCGTATCCCACATCCGGTGTCCACCTCGAAGCCCCCATCCGCTGCAAACCTGTCCCCACCTAGCCACGGAGACGTTATCGTGTCGAGAAATCGATCGACGAAAGGATTAAAGACGCTACGCGAATCACGGCCGACCACGCCGCGCGTAGTCTTCTTTACTCCAAGGAAACCTACTATTTTTTTGCGGAGAATTATATGTCCTTGGAGGGAAAATTTCATTGATGTCTTAATTTCTTTGTATAGGAATTTTTTATGCGGTTTGGGGAGTTGGAGATTTGAGGATTTGGGGTAGGGAACTTTGAGGTTTGGGGATTTGGGGTAGGGAACTTTGAGATTTGGGGATTTGGGGTAGGGAACTTTGAGATTTGGGGATTTGGGGTAGGGAACTTTGAGATTTGGGGATTTGGAGATTTGAGGATTTGGAGATTTGGAGATTTGGAGATTTGGAGATTTGGAGATTTGGAGATTTGGTGATTTGGAGATTTGGAGATTTGGAGATTTGAGGATTTGAAGATTTCGAGATTTCGAGATTTGAAGAGTTGGAGATTTCGAAATTTAGAGATTTGAGGATTTGAGAATTTGAGGATTTTGGGGTTTGAGGTGGTAGTGAACTCTGAGATTTGGGGATTTGAGGATTTGAAGGTTTGGTGATTTGGGAACGTGTGAGTTTGGACTATGAGAATTTGAGAATTTGGAGACTTGGAGATTAGGACAGTTGGAGAGTTGAGAATTCGGGGATTTGGGGTTTGGGGTAATAATGAATTTCAAGTCTTCTAGATTGAGGTATTCGCAGGTTTATAAACTTGTTAATGTGGGAGTGTGAACTATGAGGATTAAAGGGTTTAGTGTAGTAATGAATTTCAATATTTCTAGACTTAGGCATTCGCAGGTTTGAAGACTTGACAATATGAGAATGTAAACTATGGGGATTGGAGGGTTTGGGGTAATAATGAATTTCAAGATTTCTAGACTTAGGCATTCGTAGGTTTGGAGACTTGTTAATGTGAGAGTACGAACTATGAGGATTGAAGGGCTTGGGGTAGTAATGAACTTCACGATTTCTAGACTTAGGCATTCGCAGGTTTGGAGACTTGTTACTGTGAAAGTATGAACTATGGGAATTGGAGGGTTTGGGGTAATAATGAATTTCAATATTTCTATACTTAGGCATTTGCAGGTTTGGAGACTTGTTAATGTGAGACTATAAACTATGAGAATAGAAGGGCTTGGGGTAGCAATGAATTTCAAGATTTCTAGACTTAGGCATTCGCAGGTTTGAAGACTTGACAATGTAAGAATGTAAACTATGGGGATTAGAGGGTTTGGGGTAGTAATGAATTTGTATGCATGTACCTTTATTCTCTTCAAATGAGGAAGACGTCTGGGAGAGTCTCCCAATATGCCCGATAATGAATTTCAACATTTCTATACTTAGGCATTCGGAGGTTTGAAGACTTAACAATGTAAAACCATGAACTATGATTTGAGAATTCGCTACGGGTAAAGAACTCCTACAAAGCACTCTCCAGAAAGTCGAAGCCTAATCCTCTATTTTATTCACCGCGCTAACATCAATGGTTTGATAGCTTCCTGTGTTCCCCGTAGAGGAGTCCGTACGTGGTCGGTGTGCGTTATAAACGGGCCAGGTATGCGTGCAACGGGACTTTCTTATTGGCTCGGGCATCGCCCACGACACGCTCTGATTGGTTAACGAGGTGGCGAACGAGGCAGATCTTTAATTGCCTTAATAAAGCGTAGCTCGGTTGTCCGTGGCTCGTTACACCGTGTTCGCGATCCGCCTTTTAGGTTCGCCACGGCCGTCCGGACGCACCTACGTCGACGACGTCGTTTACTGTACGTTTGCCCACCAGATCGACCTTATTAGAGTCGAGAGAGGGATTAGAGGCGAGTGGGCCTGCATCTGGGTCGCGTTTAGAGCTTAAGGACTGGCAAGGACTCGGTCGAAGCGTGTCAAGGACGACCGCGAGGAAGCTGAGACCCCTCCGGCGATCAACCTGTTGTCCAATTATTGCCGATCGCCGAGTGTCTCCGATTGTGCAATCGGCTTGATCCCGGTCATTTCGAGCCTTCGACCCCTGGCGCTTTTAACGTCGCGAGAAAACCCAGGCGGTCTAATTCGGATGATTTATGTCCACGATCGCGAGATTAATTAGTGTAACTTTCTTATTGTTACCGGCTTTATTGTTTCGATACGTTCTGCGGAGAATCGCATTTGGTTTGAATGACATTTTGCGTCGGATGAACAATGTGTATTGTCAGTATTTCATCTCGGCATTGTTCGGTAATGAAATATTGACAGTGTCTCACAATTGAAAATATCGACAATACCTATCTCGGAAGAGCTATAACGTTTGAGTTATCGAGTTTCGATGAAGAGGTTTCATACTGAGAAATTCCTAAATTTGATCATTTTTAAATTCCTAACTATAAAATTACAAAGTTTTGTTGTAACTATAAAAGCTATATAACTTTGAAAGACTTCAGGCTTCATTTTAAAGTAAAATAGTGTGACAATTCCAGTGCTTCGCGTCCTTTCCATAACACATTTCACAATAGTTATCAGACGCACTCCTGCGAAAACAAAGTCGTATGTTATCGATATTATAACAAGGAACTACATAGTTTCCAGTCTTATCGTTATGGATCATAAACTGGGAATCTGTGTCACGTTTTATACATTCAATAAACGATTTCAAGGTCCTGTTTCTAGTCAAGCTCGTCGAGAGCGTGTCAAACCGAATCCAGGTTATCCGATCAGATCCAAATATCCATTTATTTCTATTAAACCCACTTTGATTCCGAGTTTTCTCTCTCGATTTCCAAGTGCTCGTCTAAAACGCAATAAAGGCCGAACAGGACAGCCGTGTTCACCCGGTGGTTTTCCGACCGCACGCTTTTGTCCGGTCAGACCGGAAGTCGATTGTGGATGCGCGACCGGCGACAGGAAATCAACGAGGCCCGGACGGAAAGCGGTTTAACAGAGCGTACACTCGATCACTATCGACCCGTCGAAAAAATAATGCGAGTTTCGAAATTATCTCGGGTACAGAATTTTCCGGTTTATTCGATCGTTTCTTGGTCGATTTACGATCTTAATCAGCTTCCGTAACTGGACTGCGTTCCTCGAATACCGGCGTCATTATGGTAAAAGCGTCGTTATCCGAATTAATAGTTTCTGATGAAAAACTTTCACTTTTCTGACATTTATTTTATGTTCGATCTGTGGAGGATTTCATTTCTAAGTGCTGTAAGATTCTTCGTATATGCAAGTATCAGAGGCAAAGAATATATATTAAAATAAATAAATACACGAGACTTGTTGGCATGTTTTATACAATGTCACTTTTAAAATATTATGGAATATATTAATTAAAATTATGAATGAAATATTATGTATTTAATTTATGGTCAGACTATGTAGTATCATTGACTCTCATAGTTGGTTGTATCAAGATTAGATGACACTTAAATCAGTGATACTTATAGTCACACTTAACCCCTTGCAATACAATTTATTTGCAAGGTGTGTCAATCAAAATGAACTATTCACAGCTATAACCTATATGTACAAACAAACAATAAAAATTAAAATGTTGTGACAATTAGATGATACTTAGATCAGTGATACTTATAGTCATATTCAACCCCTTGCCATACAATTTATTTGCAAAGTGCGTCAATCAAAATGAACTATTCACAGCTATAACCTATATAAACAAACAATAAAAATTAAAATGTTGTGACAATTAGATGATACTTAGATCAGTGATACTTATAGTCACACTTAACCCCTTGCCATACAATTTATTTGCAAGGTGCGTCAATCAAAATGAACTATTCACAGCTATAACCTATATAAACAAACAATAAAAATTAAAATGTTGTGACAATTAGATGATACTTAGATCAGTGATACTTATAGTCACACTTAACCCCTTGCCATACAATTTATTTGCAAGGTGCGTCAATCAAAATGAACTATTCACAGCTATAACCTATACAAACAATAAAAATTAAAATGTTATGAATATTTTATACTTAGCGATCTTTAATCATGTAAATAGTAGTTGGACCTAAATTTTAAGTCGAAGAGTATTAAGAATTTTAGTAAGATTTTTTATATTTGAGCTATGAGTGCGTCACGATTGAGAGTGAGACTCTTGAAAATACAAGGGGTGAAAGTGCTACCTCCATTGCTATTTACAATGAAATTTACAATGATCCTCGTCTTCTCCTCTAATTATCCTATCCCAGAATGATGTCGTATCCAGTACATATTTCAGCCAAGTCGAACGAGACAGTAATAAGCAGAAAGACGTTCATTTATCTTTCTGCGACTTCGGTTCGACGGCTCTCTCGATTCGCGTAAATTAGCTGATCGTAGAGAAGCTTTCCGTTAAGGGCGTGCACAATGGCATTCCATTGTGTGCACGCTTTTGCGAGCACGTTTAGGCAGCTGGGCTTTTTACCGGTGTCCGTGATCTTTTGTTTAGCCCCGTACAAGGGAGAACAGCATAATTTTCTGTAAAGAAAGAGACGCTCTCGGGCCTGTTCGAGCAGTAGACCGACTTTATTTCTCCATAAAGCAGAGTAAATTCTCGTTCTTGCCCCGGTCGGCCAGATGATCGCCTCGTTTCGTGATTGCCACGCACTGGAAAATGATCGTCAGCCAGCTGAACGAAGACGTATTACTTTTCTTGCCGGACCTTCTCCTCGTTTTCTTGCCGGGTGAAACTTTGCCACGGAAAGTATTTCATTTATCCCGTTCCGTGGTTGTTGCTCCTCGACCGTGAAATACCCCTCGTAAATTTAGTCAACGTTCAACCGCCGTGTCTAGGCGATTTTTCGTCGCGACTTCTGGCTCGTTTGGAAAATTAGATGAAGTGGAAAATTCGTACGGTAGAAACGATCTCGTACGTCGTTCGATTATAACCCGATTAGATCGCATCGTAATGAAATTACGCTGTTTCCGATCGATCCCCGATACCCAACGCGTTAATCAACGTCCATTCGGACCATCGAGCATTAAAGCAGGTGAAACTTTTTCGTTCGCGAAACGATCGGACGATCATGAAGCGTAATTTCAGGCCCGTTTAAGTTCGTGTCTCGAACGAGGGAAAAACTGCGCCGCTCGTTCCCTTAAGCCACGGATGCAGCTTTCGTAACGAGCGAAAGTGACGCGCGTATATCTCCGTTTCGATCGTTTTGTTTCACGGGATATCGAACTCGAGTTTCTTTTCAAATATTTGGAGAGTGCTCTCCCGGTGCCTCGGAATCCGCTGCAGCTCTCGACTTCCCTCGACGGAAGCTGTTTCCGTTCCGTCAGATTAATGCGCCATGAAACAGTCGGCGAGAAGTTCATTAACATATTTCCAAGGAAAACGATCTGTCGAAGGCGTTCGTTCGGGGAAACGGCGTAAAAATGTGCTCGGTGTTGGGCATACGGTAAAAGATCGTCGTTTCCCGAACAATTTCCTGCCACCTATCAAATTATTGCCGTCAGTGTGAAACCTCGCTGAAGTATTTATCTCCTAGTAAATCTTCTGCTTTGATGGGTTCGTTAGGCGCGGTAAACGTCGCGCTTCGAATACACTTGATTTTGTCTTTTGGGGATGGTTGGGGAATTCTTTACTGTGATGGTTTTGCCTTTCTTTAATTATGGCTGCATTTGGATACATGGCTGCACCGAATTGGATCGCGTAGAATTGCCGTGGGTCAAATTGTAAACTAGCAAAATGGATCGCGCAGAAATTGCAAACTTATTGACTTACATCTGCATGGAATTGCAAATTTATTGCGTTACATCGTGCGGACGTTGTAGCGCATGGAAATGCAAACTTATTGACTTATATCTGCATGGAATTGCAAACTTATTGCCTTACATCGTGCGGACGTTGTAACGCATGAAATTGCAAACTTATTGACTTACACCTGCATGGAATTGCAAACTTATTGTCTTACATCGTGCGGACGTTGTAACGCATGGAATTGCAAACTTATTGACTTACATCTGCATGGAATTGCAAATATATTAACTTGCCTCGTGCAGAAGTTGTAACGCAATTGCAGCCCACCGATTTTGAAAACGTGGAATTGCATTGCGCCGAATTCGAGTACATGGAATTGCAAGGCGCCGAAATGAATAGCATGGAGTTATAGTTTGAAAATTTTTATTGCATGGAATTGCGACGCGTTGAATTGGAAAGCGTAGAATTGCAATGCGCCGATTTTGATCCCGTGGAATTGCAATGTTCTTAATTGTACAGCGTGAAATTGCACAACGCCGAATTGGATCGCGTGGAATTGCAGTGTCCCGAATTGGATAGCGTGGAATTGCCATACCCCGAATTGGAAAGCGTGCTATTGCTATTCGCCAATTTTGATCGCGTGGAATTGCAGCGCACCGAATTGCAAAGCGTGGAATTGCAGCGTGCCAAATTGGATCACGTGGAATTGCGGTGCTCCAAATTAGATAGCGTGGAATTGCAATACCCCGAATTAGATAGCGTGGAATTTTGCGATGCCCCGAATTGGAAAGTGTGGAATTGCAATTCGCCAATTTTGATCGCGTAGAATTGCAGCGCACCGAATTGCAAAGCGTGGAATTGCAACGCGCCAAATTGGATCACGTGGAATTGCAATGCCCCTAACTAGATAGCGTGGAATTGCAATGCCTCGAATTAGATAGCACATAATTGCATTTCGCCAATTTTGTTCGCATGGAATTGTAACGCGCCTAATTGAATCGCGTGGAATTGCGACGCGTCGAATTATATCACGTGGAGTTGCAATCCAAAGATTTCCACGATGTGGAATTGCAACGCGTCCACTTACAATCCAACAAATTAAATCATATGAAATTTCAATGCGCGAATCTGTAATGCATGCAACTGCAACGTCTACAAGCGCCATGCGTGCAACTGCGATATACCGAATCGCAAAGCGTCGAGTTTAATGGCACTACGAGTAAGGTCATAAAACATGAGATATGCTAGCAAAGAATTTTTCCATATTCCCGTTTGAATAGCAAGATTTTGCGAGTTTCAAGTCGGAGTTCGTACAAGAGCACGTTAACAGAACGAAAGTCTTTTCAATTCTTTGTTCGTTTCCGTCTCTGGGCGGCGGTGCAGTTTTTAAAACCTGTACCGCAGCACGATCCGAACGCGTTCTATTCAAATTGGGGGTTTTCAAATTACATGGGGGTTATTGTGGGACACCCTTTCATTAACCGTACGGGCTGAACGTTTCCTGTGGTTATTCCATCTGGGGATAGTAGCAGCTCTTCGAACTCCTCGAGGAACTCGTATAATCTCCTGATCCCGGTAACGCGTTACGTTGCGGCACACACGCAGACACGTGTAACGTAATTTGTAACGTATCGTGTAATTATGCGAGAGCTATTACAATGAGCCGAACGTCGAATAGGGAAACAGAGGATCGAAAGGTTTCTCGTAAAACTGGTTCTGCCATTAATACCCAATCTTCGATTATTAAAGAGTATCCACAGTTGCGGTAACTTCCAGAATAATTACGATATCGATTTGTAACTCTCGCGATTGCGTAATACTCGGAACAGTTACTTACACTCGCCAATAACAGATTGGAGGGGTTAAAAAGGTAATGATCTATACACTGGACAGACAGTAGCAAAGGAAACACGATGCTCTTGATGAATGACCGATTTAAGATTCTTCGGATATATTGTACCTGTTCACGTGCCTTTCCTTTTCACCTGAATGGCTGCCACTACTCTTTCGCCCTTTCTCCGTCTGTTTCTCGCGGCCACGATGCTTCTTTATTTCGACCGACTCTTTCTCCGGGGCTTCCTCCGCCGGTAGCCCCTAAATCTTCTTCTAAACATAATAATAGAGTTTGAAGAGGATCCGGCGTGCAGCGGCGTTGTTGGAAAGTTTGATTAGCTGCCGGTCGACGCGATGGAGAGCCTCGTTCCGTGGACGCGGCGGGAGATTGCTTTTCGTGGTTGATATTCCGACGATGTTCTCGCTGGAATGCCGAGTCGATGCATCGTCCGAACTTTTTTAATAATTACGCTTCTTTTTTTACTCTTCGGAGATCGAAGCGTAGAAACGAACGAGAACGATAAGCAATACGTTTGATGTGTATTAAAACCCTTTGATGATATATCATCAGGTCTTAGATATTACAATATAATTATATATTTGCGTACTTATCATTTCTATCCGCTATTCGAAATATGTACTGTGCACCGGTTGAAGGAAAAGAATTTTCCATCCCATTAAAGACTTTCACGATTCTTCTCGTTATAAACTTCCGGCTCGTGAATTACAAAATATGTATTTTTGTCCGTAAGCACGCGAATGTATCGTATAGCATGTCGCAGTATTAAATTATATACGAAGTAGCAACAATAAGCATTCCTTAATAGACAACCTGTGATGGGGATCGTTCGATGATAGAAACGATCCTGTCTCGTTATGTCGTGCTTCGTTTCGTTCGGAGAAACCAGAATGATTTCGAAGTACTTGTTTCGGTGTGTATATTATGCGTTTCGTCACGTTACATTGAACTTCCGACGTCGTTATTATTTCCATCGAGTACAAGGACTTTCTACGTGTAGTTTCACATCGTACACGGTTTCAAAGTTGTAGGCGGACACGGAGCAAATAGCGTGGAACACGAAATTACACGAAATCAAGGTTCGAAAATGGATCAAAAAATTTATCACCTTTCATTTTATGTACTTCGGTCTCGTGTTACGATGCATTGTAACTTACCTTACTGTGTGTAAATGTATCTTATATTACAATTTATTTAAATATAAATTATTTATGCTGCAGTGTATTATACTGTAGAGGTAATTTATCAATATAATCGCCACACAATATGCAATCAGCGCATCGAAATAAAAATGTTTGTCTTATAATTTATCTGAACGTAAATATATCTTACGCCATAATCAAAGTGTAAATATAACTCATGTTACGGTGGACTGAAATATATGAATGTGACATGTGTACATACTTAGCAATGAATTTAAATACATGTACACATTAAATATATTTACACATACATGTATAAATTAAATGCATGTATAAATGCATGTATAAATGCATGTATAAATACATGCACAAATACATGTACAAGTGCATGTAGAAATACATGTACAAATGCATATATAAATGCATGTATAAATGCATGTATAAATGCATGTATAAATGCATGTACAAATGCATGTATAAATACATGTACAAATAAATGTACAAATGCATGTAGAAATACATGTACAAATGCATGTATAAATGCATGTATAAATGCATGTATAAATGCATGTATAAATGCATGTATAAATGCATATATAAATACATGTACAAATACATGTACAAATGCATGTATAAATACATGTACAAATGCATGTATAAATACATGCACAATTACATGTAGAAATGCATGTACAAATACATGTATAAATACATGCACAATTACATGTAGAAATGCCTGTGCAAATACATGTAAAAATTAAATACAGATATGAATGTATATGACTGCAACAGTGCAGCATGCACGTATAAAAAAATGAAATTAAAAATGATACACTTGTATAGCAGACAATACTAAATATTTCGAAATTGCACGTATAAAAAAAATGAAATTAAAAATGATATACTTGTGTAGCAGACAATAATAAAGATTTCGAAATTGCACATATAAAAAAATGATATATATGTGTATCAGACAATAATAAAGATTTCGAAATAGCACGTAGGAAAAAATGAGATTAAAAGTGATGTTCTCGTGTTGCAGGCAACAAGAAAGATTTCGAAATGCGGGTACCTGTTCGTCGCCCCGGGCTGGGACTTCTCGAATCCTCTGAACCGGACGAAGGTAAGAAAGAGAATAAATTATACGATCGGCAAAATATAATACCGGAACGAGATATTTTCAATAAAGAGTTAAAAGGTCGAAAGTGTTGGCGGAAGCGTGGTAAAACGATCGGAGGTGTAGATCGGAAATGCAGCGTTGGTCCCATCGATCACTTCCGTTCCATTGCCTCGGGCTACGTGGCGCGTTATCGACACCCTGTGATCGCGAGATCGTGTTACAAGATCGATCGAACCTCACAATTTTCTCATTATCGAGAAAGCGAGGATAAACGCGTGCATCCTATATCTCTCGACCCGCTGAAACGCCGCTGAAGCGTCTCTTTTTCCGCTCTTCTCCGCTATCCATCCTCTTTACCATCGAATCGCGTTTGATTCACTCAGTGCTCCTTTCTTTCCCATCGACACGGTATTTCTCCTCGTCACTGTCGTCCTTTCCGTCGTGTCGGCTCCTCTCCCGTTTTACGGTAACTACGCGAGGAACGTGACTAAGATGTGTAAACAGTTCTCGGTCGATCGTCCTGCTTTTTTCCTTTTTGTTCCCCGTTGTTTTATATTTACGGCCGATCGGCACAGTTCCTTTCTAAACTTTCTCCCCGCGAACGACGCACGATCCTTAACGCTTCGTACCGAATTTTTCACCGTCGAGGATCGATAAGCGGACCGCCGCCGATTTCGCGGCGCCCGATTTCTGCCCGCATCGGATCCTTCGTCGGCAAACAAGATTTATGCGTCTGAACCTTTACAACCCGTATTAATTTCCGCGCGATTAGCGTTCCGATTCTTTACAGAGCCGAGAGTTTACTGGAAAGTAAGGTATCGGTTGATTTATACTTTATACTTTGCTACTGATTTTTATAGAAAAATCAGTCATCGAAATTCATAATTTTACGTCTAATACTGTATTGACCTCATCTATATTTTTCATTTGAAAGTTCTTTATAGGAATATATACAAATTTTTGTTTCTTTGTTATGTTGATTATATGACGCACATGGTGCGTACTTCGGTTTTATAAGTTGTAGTAGTACATCTCCCATATTCACCCTCCAACCTTTTTCACAAGAAAAGAAAGTGTTTTGAACACATTGACCATCACAGTCAAAGCTGACATTTATGGTCGGACAGTATCATACAGCTTATTAAGAACAAGAGTCCTCCATCTTTCAATTTTATCTTTTAACCCAATCTGTTAGTATATATAATTGTCAATGTTGTCTGCACATAATAATTTCATATATACTATAAAGTATTACAAAGTAATTTTGAGTTTTATTATGTTTGATAATATCTTGACAAAACCAAAGACGCACCAGGTGCGTCGCCAAGTCACCGAGTCTCCGCAAAGTACAAAAGTTTTGATTAGGAATCGATCTCAGCCTATTTAGAGCATAGTTCGTGATTCGGACGATGTGTAGAATATCGAGGAGCGTGAAACGCGAGCATAAACGATCGATTATCGAATCTGACGGCGAAGACGCGAGCCCGCGCGACTACGATGCCGAGAAACGCGCAAGTAGAAAGCGGTTTCATGGATGACCGTGTTTGGCCTCGATCAACAGACTCTCCCTTGATTTTCTATGACAGCTGCGACCGGTGTTCCGCGAGTTTTTCTCCGTTTCCCGAAGAATGAGCATACATTGCTTCCGGTTGCTAGTCGATGTCGTTACTGTTTCCCTGGAACTGTTGAAACTTTCAGAACGCGATGCCGGATGAAAGTGGTGACTACATGCAAAGTACTGTGGGTACATGGACTATTTGTTATTTCTGTTCTAGGAAATACAATTTCTATTACTAATAATATGAAGAATGGAATTTTATTGCAGAACAACAAATTGAAGTTTTTATTGAAGTTGATAATGTAGTTGAACGATCAATATGTTATATAATTAGTTTAACGAGTTGTATATTAGGAGCCAAGGGTGAACGAAAATTGTAGAACAAATTGATTTTCAATGGCTCTTTTGAAACTTTCAAAACATATTGGTGGATGAAAATGCACACATCAAAATGCAAAGTAGGAACTTTTAAATTTCATTATAAAGTTCAAGCTTCACAAAATTAAATTTTATTAAAAAATAAAAAGACTGAAACTCTGTTAGCAAAATGGATAATGCAGTTATATCAAATAATTTGTTGAACCAGACGTAAATTAGAATGAGCACAAAAGTGCAAAAATTGTAGAACAACTTCATTTTCTATGAAACTCTTGAAACTTTTAAAACGTGAACAAAAATGTAGTCATCGAAAATTTCACAAAATTGAATTTCATTAAAAAGTAAAAAGCCTCGAAATTCGTTAGCAAAGTGAATAATGCAGTTATGTCAAATAATTGGTTGAACCAGTCATAAATTAGAACGAGCATAAAAGTACAAAAATTGTAGAACAACTTAATTTTCCATGGAACTCCTGAAGCTTTCAAAACATCAATAAAAATGCAGTCATCGAAAATTTCATAAAATTGAATTTCATTAAAAAATAAACAGCCTCGAAATTTGTTAGCAAAATAGATAATACAGTTACGCCAAATAATTGGTTGAACCAGTCATAAATTAGAATGAGCACAAAAGTATGAAAATTATAGAACAACTTAATTTTCCATGGAACTCCTGAAGCTTTCAAAACATCAATAAAAATGCAGTCATCGAAAATTTCATAAAATTGAATTTCATTAAAAAATAAACAGCCTCGAAGTTTGTTAGCAAAATAGATAATACAGTTACGCCAAATAATTAGTTGAACCAGTCCTAAATTAGAATGAGCACAAAAGTATAAAAATTATACAACTTAATTTACCATGGAACTCCTGAAACTTTCAAAACACGAATAAAAATGCAGTCATCGAAAATTTCATAAAATAGAATTTTATTAAAAAGTAAAAAGCCTCGAAATTTGTTATCAAGACGAATAATGCAATTATATCAAATAATTGGTTAAACCAGAAAATTGTAGAACTACATAAAAATGCAGACATCGAAACTTTCAAATTTCCCGAAGTATAATTTCATTAAAAACTGAAAAGATACACGGTAAAGTAGATAACGTGGTCAAACTAATAAGTGGAACAATCGATCGAGGGAGTTGTAAATTAGGATGTGTGCACGGTCTCGGCATAATAACGAAGGACCTACATAAATCGGGATACGCGTAGAAGAGGGGCTGGCGTCCCGTTGCCAAAGAGGGCAAACGGAGAGAAAATCGTGTAGCTTCGCCGCGATACGCATGAATTAACAAGGTCCACTTAATTAAGGAGTCGGCTGCGTGCATCGACGGCTGTTACGCACTCTGCTCGTCCCGTCGCTTAGTCTTTAAAGGCCTTTAAGGCCTTCAGGCGCCTTCTAATTATTCACTTTCTCCGGCGTCTCGCGGTGAAACGGCCGAGATTTACGGGCTCGCATCCAGCTCCGTAATTTCGATAGTTTCGGCCCCAAACGACAATGCCTCCATTCGCGGATCCTCTTTTATCGATCTGCCTGTAGACCTCCTTTAACGAGAATTTAATGTTGCATCAAGTTTTATATTTAATGTTACATCAATTTTTATGATGAATGTTACATCAATTTTTATTTTTAATGTTACATCAATTTTTATGTTTAATGCTACATCAATTTTTATGTTTAATGCTACATCAATTTTTATGTTTAATGTTACCTCAATTTTTATGTTTAATGCTACATCAATTTTTATATTTAATGTTACCTCAATTTTTATGTTTAATGTTACTTCAATTGTACGTTATGTAAAATCATAGAAATAGAAAGTAAATTTTAAGTGGAGGATGATTTGTATTAAGAGTTTGATTGCCCAATGGGTCCGAGAGTTCACCAAGGAGATTCGTCGCAATAAGGAAAAACGTGGATTACGACATTTGTTCGGAAAACGAGATCAACACGGTCGTTTACGAAGAAACGCTTGGTAATCGATCCGTGCACCAATTCACACCTCCGATCGGTTGCGTAAGGATGATGACACTGCACCGAAAGAGAATTTCCTGCAAAATCAGCAGTGCGAGTTGCGTGTACGAGAATCTTTGACAACGTGTCAACGTTTGTCGAGCGATTCTCGGTGGTTCGTATCCGTGTCTTCGGATCTTTAAACAATAACCGTAACGACGCTGTCGAGCGTGTGTTCCTTTCGGGAAACATCGCTTTGTTAAGTACACCTCGTTGCACAATCGACGTACGCGAACGTACACACCGTACACAAATATACGCGTTCGATTACGTAAGCGAGCATACCTCGTTGTTAGCCCGACTGTTTGTAATGGAGGAAAACAGTGTTATCAGGTGAAGAAAGAACGAGCACTTTCCTTTTGTCGGCTCGCATCGTCCCACGTGAGGCATACTCCGTTGCCATAACAGAATTTATGTTTTATTAAGCATGCACCATTAAGGACCCGGGGCTGTAATAGACGCTTGTTAGCGAACACGGTAATTCCACGTTGCCTTCGGTTTAGGCTATCTTGTAGGCTGCGTCCAAGATGTATTGCTCAACCATGGTGATAAATCGAAGTATAGTGGATTTTAACTGAGCTTTATTCGACACAAACGGTGTTATATTTAGTATATTATATTTAAATTGCTGTTTAGGGTTATTTGCTCTAGGAGACTCCTTTGACGAAAGGAAACTTTCATGGGCAGCTGAACTTGCGTCGACAGTTTCCTTTTGTTTATGGATCTGGGTAGAATCTGGGAATATATGGGGAGATTCTATGAACAGCTTGAAGAGTCTACGAGACCTTGTACACTTTACATTACAGTTACTGTTAACTAAAAGATCAAGTTATATTAACTTAGAATTAAAGAGTCAAGTTGTAAGATCGTCGAAATTTGCTTTGAGGGTATGGTTCAATATATCAAAAATTTAAATGAATACAACTCATGTGAATACATCTGAAACTTTGTATGACAATGGACAAAGAACAATTTTCCAAATTTTCATCCACAACTGAAATCTTCAGCAACCACATTTGAAAGTAGGTCCTTAAATGAATCCAACTCATGTGAACACATGTGGAACATGTATTATGTGTTATGTCTCATATGGAACTTTATATTACAATCCACAAAGAATTTCCAAAATTTTCATCTACACTTGAAATCTTCAGCAACCACATTTGAAAGTAGCTTCTAAATGAATCCAACTCATGAACACATGTGGAACATGTATTATGTGTTGTGTTTCATGTGGAACTTTATATTACGATTCACAAAGAACAACTTCCCAAATTTTCATCCACAACTCAAACCTTCAGTAACCACGTTTAAATGTAGGTCCTTAAATGAATCCAACTCATGTGAACACATGTGGAACATGTATTATGTTTTATGCCTCATGTGGAACTTTATATGACGATTCACAAAGAACTTCTCAAATTTTCATCCACAACTGAAATCTTCAGCAACCACATATGAAAGTCAGTCCTTAAATGAATCCAACTCATGTGAACACATGTGGAACATGTATTATGTGTCATGCCTCATGTGAAACTTTATATTACGATTCACAAAGAACAACTTCCCAAATTTTCATCCACAACTCAAACCTTCAGTAACCACGTTTAAATGTAGGTCCTTAAATGAATCCAACTCATGTGAACACATATGGAACATGTATTATGTGTCATACCTCATGTGGAACTTTATTTTAAGATTCACAAAAAACAACTTCCTAAATTTTCATCCACAACTCAAACCTTCAGCAACCACATATGAAAGTCAGTCCTTAAATGAATCCAACTCATGTGAACACATGTGGAACATGTATTATGTGTTAAGTCTCATATGAAACTTTATATGACAATTCACAAAGGACTTCCCAAATTTTCATCCACACCTCAAACCTTCAACAACCACATATGAAAGTAGGTACTAAACGCTCTCATCAAACCCAGTACATTAGCCGTACATTATAATGAACTCAGACAGTGCTATGATTAACTCTGGCCAAACAAGCGTACGATCTATTAATCTTACATGGTGTCGAGTTTGGGATACATTAAAGCAAAGGCACGTTGCGGACGGTCTAATCTAAATCAAGCCTAAGTCGGTTTCGTCTATTCTTAATCTGGGTTACACTCGCCTGGGGTCGTCGTTGAATTTCGCTCGGTCACAATGGTGTACAATGGTCCCGTCCATTGTGCGTGTTCCACGCGGATTCAAAGGGAGCGGAGAGTGTCTCGGATCGATCCGAGCGTGTCGAACACGACGAACATCGCGATCGGGTTTCAATTCGCTCGCGTTACGCCATGTCCCCGTTCGATTGTCCAATTAACGCGCGTGCACACAGTCGGCTTAATTTGTTCTCGCGATCGAGACCGGCCTGGATCCGTGCAGAAGGGAATTCGCTCGCGCAACATATTTTCCCAGACACGGAGCGAGAAACGCCGGGCAAACGCCAAGAAATTGGCACACTCTAATGAACCTGCGCGGAAAAAATCGAGGCCGGGCAGCTGAATTCCACGAATAACGCTAATTTGCATCATAATGGGCGTTCCTCTTATTCTTATTTTCTTCTTCTGCTTTTTTTTTGTTCCTGTTTAAAATTACTGTCACGTATTGCTTTTAGTGGACGCAATTGTATTGTTGTAGATTGATATTGGTAAGTAGTTTATTGGGTTGGGACGCTGGGACAGTGTGGAGGTCTAGGGATGTGGAGGTCTAAAGATGTGGAAGTCTAGGGATGTGGAGATCTAAGGATGTGGAGGTCTAAGGATGTGGAGGTCTAAGGATGTGGAGGTCTAGGGATGTGGAGGTTTAGAGATGTGGAGGTCTAAGAATGTGGAGGTCTTGCAATATTAGGGATCGAGTGGTTTGAGGATGTGGGGATCCCAACGATATTGGGATCTGGGTATTTTGGAATCTAGATATGAAGGGTTATACATATTTATGGATCACTGTAGGTAATTAGAGATGTATAGATCTACTGATCTATGTATCTAAGTATCTAAGTCATCTGGGTATTCAGAGACCTAGGGATCGGGGGATCTAGGTACCTATGAATTCAGCTAACCATGGATTCAGGAATTGAGGATTCTTGGTATCTAGGAATCTACCGATCTAGCTAACAATAGGTCTCGAGGGATCTAGGTATCAGGGATTCTACTGCTCTAGAAATCTAGGAATCTAGCTATCTAGATATCTAGGTATCTATGAACCCATGGATGTAGAGATTTAGCTATCTATGGATCCAGCTATCTATGAATCTGGAGGTGTAGTAATCTAGGTATCTGTGAATCCGAGACTATAGAGATCTACCTAACAATGAATCTAGGTACCTAGATATCTAGATATCCCCAGACCGAAGAACCCATGAGTCCAACAAATAATACAGATATCTAGAAATTGAGTTTCCTCATAAACTACCCAGCACATATTTCGTTATAATTGTTCATACAAACGTTCGAATATCGCACTGGAAGCAAGCTTTATACGGTAGAAATCATTAATCTCCCGAGAATGACGAATTAACTCGTTATTAGGTTCGTGCGCGAGCCGAGTTAACTCGTTACAAAGATTCGATGACGGACGAGGAGTTACACGAAGCAGGGATCGTTTTTGATTAGATTATTTCCTGGTTAACGGGTTAACGAGCACGTTGCTACGGTAACGACGAGTCTCGTTGCCCCGATAGAACGTGAATCGCGTTGCACATGCGAGTACGGCTTAAGTCTCGTCGCTGTAAAATGCATTTGCTTATGGCTCACTCACGTACGCCCATATAAAACGGCGCATTATTCGCGAGTTATGCTCCGTACGCACGTCGTCGCTTCTTTTTTTACCTGCTCCCTTTGTGAGCAGCTTCTTAAAGCCTCCAACCGGCCCTTCTTGCACGCGTCGTTCCTTTCTCTCTTCTTTATTTTTTCTCTTTATTTTTACGCTCCGAGACTCGCCACCCGAGAACGTGCGACACATTCAAATGCACCCTTGCTGCGCTGCGCAGAGACCAAACGTTTAATCATCTTAGCAAGTGTACTCTTGCTTAGTACACTTTCGAAAATTTTTACTTTATTTCAAATTTTGGATTTGTCAAGGTTCAGATTGTCAGATTCGACTTCTGATGATTTCAGTATTTCAGATAGTGGATATTACTCTGTAGATCTATTCGATATCAGATCTTTTGTATAAGGATCTACTTGTGGAGCTGACATTTTTGCTGGGTATTGTACTTAGGATCTAAGAGGAAGGCCTGTCAAGTTTATTAAGTTTAGACTTAATAAGATAAGATAACCAAGTTCAGACTAGCAAACGACTTTAACTGAGCTCACGTTTTTAGGCTGAGGACTTTTTCCTTTTTGGGAAAACTGTTAAAGGAAGGCAGTCAGTTGCCGTTCGTACTAAACACGTCGAATATAGTCTAACACCCTGACAATTACTTCGTTTTATTTACATACAGCTTCCGTAATGCAAGAATTGCAAGGCTAATCCCGAGCAACTCTCTATCTCTTCATAAATTCCAGCAAAAGAAGATAGATCAGTTTTCACTGAATTTTCCATAACCAGCGCTTCCCCGTTTGGTAAGAGACCATTTACGAGATTATCCGGTCCCCGTTTCCATCAGAACTCGTTCGCAGCCTAGAAACCGGCTGCTCTCCTATCGATGAACCATGCAGAAATTCGTGAGAAGGGCTTTCTCATTCGTACCGGAGAATATTGCGGCAATCAGAATTCCCCGGAGTCACAGGAGTCCAATAAAGGCGGTGTAGGGTCAGAAAACGAAACAAAGGTCTGGCACGTTGGTCGTGCTAAGCTAATTATCGATAAAGCAATCAATCTTTGGAACGCGCCTCTCGGGTCAGTAATGCCAACCTTTGGCCACGAGAGAAAGCAGTTTTGATTGCAACCACGTACTTACTGTTCCACTCTTATAAACTGCACCTCCTTTTCGACCAAATGATCCCTCGATCACTTATTTCTTTATTATATAAATCCTCATTAACTCGATCTGGAGATTACTGTAGGCTTTCTATGTTCCTTCTCGGATTTTTTATAAATTTGTTTTAAGTTTTTTTTTAATTTGTTTGTTTTTCTTTAAGTTCAGGATATTTTAGCTTGTTTAGACTGGGTCATATTAGAGCCGCGTTTTTTAAAGACTAGGTTAGATCTACCTTTGAGGTTGCCTCAGATCTACAGTTTCATTAAGTGTAGGTTACCTTAGATCTACTGTTGCATTAAGTGTAGGTTATTTTAGATCTACCCTTTTAAGTGTAGGTTTCTTTCAAGTCCTTTGATCTACATTTTTTAAGTCCAGGTTGCTATTCTTCATAAATACACCCCAGCTCTGTCTTGACGAAATCACATCCATAAAAAAACAGTAAAAGAAGTCTAAATTCTAAAAAGAAGTCCAGCAGTCTAAACTGCACAAACTAAAGCAGTAACCAAGCAGATTTTGCTGTAACCCAAAGTGTCTCCTTTGATCCACATTTTTGAAGTCCAGGTTCAGATCTATTCTTCATAAATACACCCCAGCTGTGTCTTGACGAAATCACATCCATAAAAAAAACAGTAAAAGAAGTCTAAATTCTAAAAAGAAGTCCAGCAGTCTAAAGTGCACAAACGAAAGCAGTAACCAAGCAGATTTTGCTGTAACCCAAAGTGTCTCCTTTGATCCACATTTTTGAAGTCCAGGTTCAGATCTATTCTTCATAAATACACCCCAGCTGTGTCTTGACGAAATCACATCCATAAAAAAAACAGTAAAAGAAGTCTAAATTCTAAAAAGAAGTCCAGCAATCTAAAGTGCACAAACGAAAGCAGTAACCAAGCAGATTTTGCTGTAACCCAAAGAGACACTTTTGTCTCCAAAGAGAGTCCGAAGAGAAGTTGCGAAGACGATCGAAATGCTCTTATAAGGATGTTCCTATCGGCAGTTATCGTTGGCACGTTAATCGACAAGCAGTTTGAATATCTCGAGCATAACGTGTTCAAGTTGTACGGATCGAGATAAGTTTACGAGCAGCCTTTTACAGGCGCGTTAAGACGATTGATAGGCAGCCGGGATCGCCACGATTAGCGCCATTATTTAACCCGTGACACTATCGAGTCGCTCGTGCTCCACTTCTCGACGACGTGGGTCGACGAACAGATATCCCACGCGCGTAATCAACTTTCCACGACGCGATTAACACGAATTTTTGCTCGATTAACGTAACTATGCGCGACGTTGATCGTTTCTCACGAAGATAGCCGCCTTAATTAGGCCTTCGAACGTGACGTTTAAGCGAATCCGTAACCCGTTTCTCTCTCGCTGCAATTTATAATTAACCTTCTCGATATGAATGTGACCGGCGTTGGTGGAATCAATTCTCTCGCTCGAACTTCATAAAACCTCTTAGTCGAATCGCTCCAAAGGGACTCGGAAGAGTTTTCACATTTCTTAAACACTGTGGATGATAATCTTACGATCATGACATCTCTACAAGGGCAACACTGTCATTTTATCAAGGACTGTTAAATTATTAATAAATTTAGCTTGTGTCGTCATCTTACAGTGCTAGAAATGTACGATGCTAAAAATAATTGAGAAATGCACTTCCTTCTGGTTGAGATAATGTAAACGTTCGCGATGTAATTGGTATACGATAAAGTAATCCCTGAACTCTTAATCTTAAAGTTAAAACGTGTTTAGTTTATGTTCAATATTAAATAATAAGTTTGTATTTAAAAGTGTGTTATCAGTTTTTATTTTGATTTTCTCTGATCTTGATTATTTAACAAGGACAATATCTTCGACTCGATCCAGTTTGTTTGTGGACCCTGAACCTCCTAGTAACAGCTTTCCCTATTACTCTTAATATGTGTTCAAGATAAAATCCACTTTACTCAGCAAATAAATGCGATTACAAATTTCTCCGAAGAAAAAGATAATTACTCAGAGCGTTCTAAGATTGGATAACTAACTACTTCGTAGATTGGATAACTGCTTGTTAGATAGGATAACTAACTATTCCTCAGATTGGATAACCAACCTTCTAAGATTGAATAACTAACCAGATTGGATAACTAACTTAGAGAATATGGTGTTTTCATGGTGTCGCGTTCGTTGTCAGAGATTTGTAGGACCCGAGAGGGTGGTGATTATCAGGGCAACGATCTCCGTAAAGTGAAAATGTCGAGCGTTGTTTGAGCCAATTATGGGGGCTTTATTCATCTACACGGCTTCTCGTCTTCGTGCTACGGGTCGTGTGCCCCTGCAGACAATGGGATTACTCGAATCGCCGATCCACCATTCTATAATACATTAAACATCACCCGATACATTAAACATTACTCCATTTTATCGGGACTCTATCGGGCCATCTAAAAATGTACGGCTCTTGAACATCCTTTCGATTAAGCAATATCGGCTTATAAGCAATTACCCGCGATAATTACCTATGTTCTGATTTTGTTAATTTAATTGTTTAACGCGGACAAAATAAACATTTTACAACAAATTTTTTATGAAAATATGCAACGCAGAAAAAAATTTCGTTGCTCGGATTATTGGGGTAAAAGCAGTTCGCTGCAGTAAAAATGCAGCATACATTAAATTCAGGTAGGTCAGTTTTGAAAGGTTAAATGAAGCATAACTCCGCGAGAAGGAAAGTACGGCATGCAGGTAAAACTATCGAGAGTATAGATGTTCGAAAGAAAATTACGGGGGACACGGTCTGTTTCCACGAGGTTTCTATTTTCCAGCGAGCGGTGTCGCGTTTGGCCGAGCGTTCGGTTCGACTCTGGAATCGCGTAGTCGATGCGGGACAACAGCTGGTGTAAACGCTGTTGGCACGTTAAAGCGCCGCTATTTGGCCACGGCAAAATGCCCACAATGTTGGAACACGAGTGTGTCGTGACTTCATCGTCTGGTACCTCGATGCCGCCTATTGTTCTATGAATAGAGTTCGCCTATCTTTTCCCTCCTCGTCATCCTTCTCTCTCGCCTTTCCTTCCCTTTGTCCACCTTTCACCGCGAAACTTTCAATACTTTTCGGTCATTTGCATTCCATTATACTAAATTATCGGAAACTTTGTCCGCTCTAGTTTACTGTTGTACACTTCGTTTGCAACGGTCTTTTGTCGTCTCATCATTTTTCTGATGGAGGTAGTTTTTTCTAGGCTCATGGAGGTGGTTTATTAATTTTAAGTTCAGTTTGTGAGGACACGTTGGTTTGTTCATTTTTGTCATTTTTCTGAGGGTTTATATATAGAGGTAGTTTATTAATTTTATTAGGCTAGTTCAGTTTGTGAGGACATGTTGGTTGGTTCATTTTTGTCATTTTTCTGAGGGTTTATATATAGAGGTAGGTTATTAATTTTATTAGGCTAGTTCAGTTTGTGAGGACACGTTGGTTTGTTCATTTCTGTCTATTTTATAATAATTTATTAATATAGCAATTTTTATTGTGATTCGTTATTATTAGTCAGTCTAATAATTTCATTAATCAGCCTTATAATTCTGCATGAATTTGCTTATTTTTAATGACTATACTCATAATGATTTATGAACTTGTTAATCTTATTTAACTGGAATGTAGAAATTTATGAATGTATTCACTGTATTATATTGATTCTTACAGGTAATTTATCAATTTTATTAATTAACTAGACTTGTCATGTCCTATGAATTTGTCAATTTTATTAATCAGCTAAGTTTGTCATGATCTATAAATTTATCAATTTTATTAATCAACTAGATTTGTCATGATCTATAAATTTATCAATTTAATTAATCAACTAGATATATCATTATCTATAAATCTATCAATTTTATCAATCAAGTAGATTTGTCATAACCTATGAATTTTTCTTAATCAATTTGTCTTACAATTATAGAATTGTACAACAATTATAGACAGAATAATTCAATCAAGCAAAGTAATCAACAACAAACAGCAATTAATTGAAAACAACAAACGGTTCATCAAAAGAAACGTGAATGAATTAAATTTATAAAGAAAGAAACGTTGATGCGTCGAGACGATCCAAGATGGCCGCCATTCCCTCGCATAGAAAAACGTGGCGAACGCGTATGAAATATCGCGACGCGTATGAAATATCGAATCTGATCCGCGGTAATTCGATCGTGAAAAGAAAGAGAGCGAGCAACGAATCGAACAACGATGACGACGACGAGGTATCGCTTTCCGCGACGTTTTGTCGTGGCGCGGTATTAAAATTCCTCGCGTTCGAACGAGGCGAGAATTCGATTTTGTTCGTTCTAACAACGCGCTGCTGCGAATACGAAGCGTATGAAACGTATTCTATGAAAATGTCACGTATTTCGGTGAAACTCGCTTATTTCCGCGTTTATTTTTTTTTAAACGTGCATAACTACGAACTTTGTAACTCGTATAAAAAATCGCCGGGGAAACAATCGGTAATCTCCATTCAAAATGCATGTTTGACATCAGTGAATTCCTAGTTCAATAAACAAAGAGCTCGTCGTTCTTTTATTAGGAAATCTCTGCTCGCACCTATTTGCATAACAAAACCCGTACACCAAATGCATATTCCTGCTCTTTACCAACAATTTGCATTTTAATTTCAACGTGTTACTGCACAATCGGTCCTCCATTGTCGCAGATTTCAAAACGCGTAAACAAATTATTTATGCTCGAGAAATCGTCTCGCTCGAGATCGTCTCGTACAACTTGTAATTATTAGGAATTTCGTCCCGTGGTATCTGAATAATGTATGCACTTACAAGCAGTCTAACACGGTACACCTTGTATCCCCCGACCGCGATAACAAGGTGTTGAGAAATAAGTTAGAGAAAGCTTTGACAGCCGGCAAGTCGTAAACTTTCACGCGATGTCTTCCAGCAACCAAACTCTTTCGATCATTTTTACAGAGTCTACGAAAGTGCTCATTCAATTTGCGCACTCCTCGGTGGGTAACCACTTGTGGTTACTGATATTTTTCTTCGTAGAAATGTCCCCGTGCTTTTCCTTGTCTCGTGACCTCTCCAAACGCCAAACGTCGATGAATGAAATAACCTTTCTGTCGAACACGTAATTCTGAATCGTAGGCATTTTGTGCGACATCTTTGTGGAGTTAAAGGTGGGTTAGGAATGTTAGCGTGTCTGGATGCACACATGTGATGAAGGATGTTTTTCCACACATATGATGAAGGATGTTTTTTTACACATATGATGAAGGATGTTTTTTTACACATATGATGAAGGATGTTTTTCCACACATATGATGAAGGATGTTTTTCCACACATATGATGAAGGATGTTTTTTTACACATATGATGAAAGATGTTTTTTTACACATATGATGAAGGATGTTTTTCCACACATATGTATGATGAAGGATGTTTTTCCACACATATGATGAAGGATGTTTTTCCACACATATGATGAAGGATGTTTTTCCACACATATGATGAAGAATGTTTTTTCACACATATGATGAAGGATTTTTCTCGTTTCTCTTTTATTTTTTATATGAACAATTAATGTGGTCACTATTATGTCTCTATTATTTTTTATATGAAACTAAGGTAACTGCTCACAGTTACATCGTACATGATCACTCTAACCGATGTTACAGTGAATACAAGAAGATATGCAAGGAGCAGTATGGTCACTATAATCGATGTTACATATGATGTTATATCTCCTTGTATTCCCAGAGTTCATGTGACACAAGGACGTTGATATGGAAATGTAGAGTTACATGTCTAGCATTGCTTATCGAAATAACAGTATCACATTCGAACTGTTAGTGTGTTTAAGCATATCGAGCTATTAGTGTGTTCAATCGGGAATGTTGAGTCACTATATCCAGGTGCAAGCATTCGTAAACATGTCAAGTAGAGTGTCAAGTTAACGTGTAAAGAGTTCTTAGCAAGTGAAGCCCAGTTTGAAGCGTCGAGTTAGCGCGAAGAGTAATTAACATCGAGCAATTAGCGTGTCAAGTCGGTAGCCTTGAATTGTTAGAGTAATGCATCGTAGCGTGTAAAATAATTAACTTAGCTTGTTAAACCTGGATCGAGTCCACAATTATTAGCATAGCGTATCAACCGTTAGCAAATCGAAATGATCAGCGAGAAAACGTAATTTTTACGGTAATTTATAGGAATTGATTTCTAATAGAATGAAATTTAAAGTTAATTTAGCATTTCTTGTAGAGATACCCGCGGGCGTCGAGTCTCCATTCGGTGAATTTCGTTGCACAATCGAACGTCGGATTTCTCTCGGCAAAAAGCAACCTCTTCGTTAATACGACACGATGCCGTCGCTCACGGTACTCGGTGACTAGTTCGATCGGTAATCCGAGCCGGGAGAAGTGGCAAGAAGACCCGGAAGAGTACGCGAAGAAAACCTTCGTAACAGGGCAGAGGATTGCCTCCGTGGTGAATGGCGTACGATCCGATCTTATCTCTTTGCCGGTGCGGCTTCGGTTCGCTTTTGATACGTTTCCAGAAAACACGTTTAATGCATCTGCACAAAATTTCACCAACGAATTTTCAAATTCCGAAACTTTCTCTAAATATGTATCTTGGAAGTTTCATTCTTCTGATCGATTTCAAACATCCTTTGACCCTTTGCGCTCGAGAGGTGACTCTCAGTCACCATTTTATTTAACACTAGATTTACGGAACCCGTCAAAATGCCGGATAGGTCTATTTTATATGACAACTTGTTAAGAAATTTTTGTAAACATGTCAACTTTCAGCAAAAGAATCAATGTTTTAGGCAGTTCATATCATCTGCAATTTATTTATTTCTCTACTTTAGTTCAAATTTAAATATAAGTGACCATCAAACGTCCGTAAATCCAGTGTTAATGCAATAATTTGAAATAAGCATTATTTAACTGATTCTATGATATGACACGTGCGATGTATACACATAGCGAAACAAATACTGGAAATTATTAGTAGAGAAGTAATAAACCTCAAAAGAGTTCATTTAACTTTCTAACTCAATTTTAAAATTGCTATTTGCAAACAGTCAAATTACCTCCGAGTGCAAACGAGTCCTATAAAGTGAAGGTGGAATTGAGATACAAAACGGGGAATAGAAGTAATGTAGCGGTACAGTGATAACGTACGATAGTTGATAAGAGAAAGAATAGAATTCCAAGGTATCTTGGTATCTACAATAGAAGGATTATAGATACAAGATTTTTAGTTCTATCTCTCTACTATTCTTGATAACATTTTCGCGTAATACTTTATAACCCTTTGTCCAGGAATAAAAATCAATTTTATCTCGAATCGAAACTCCACGCATAAGAAATAAAACCTTGTAATCACCGTTACACTAGTTTAACGCTCGTTCACCTCGTTGAACATTTCTATTCACCTTCATAATTTAATATCTAAAAATTGATAATACACAAACAATTATCCACGCCACTTTTCCACGCTTGATTTCTATTAGTCTCGCTTCTCGTTTCGCGTCTACCGCAAGATACCGTACAGATTTTCACCGATAACTCGATCTAATTACTGAATATCGAACACCTGCCAGTCCATGCAAATCGAATCCTTCTGATTATTATTAGCACGATTAGGGCAGCTGATTTTTCGCGGGGAGTTAATGAGCCGCTGAACTCGCTAATACGGATTTTTCTGCCACGTTGGCAATCAATCACGCTTTGAACCGGGTATGGAAATTACATTTGTGATGTGATTAATGAAGCTTCGACGATGAGAGTACGGGTCCTCGAGTCGCAACATTCGTATAATATATCACAACTAGAAAATGATAGTACAATAATTGAAATCCGTGTCCCTCTTTCCCGCCAATTTTGTACACGTGTTCGGAGTTGTTTCTGAGAGATTGTTTTAGAGTGTGGAAACTTTTTAATGGACATTTGTTAACAGAAGGATGTTTAAGCATTTAATTAAATTTTCAAAGAAAATTGCACAGGTTTTTAACAGTTCAAGATTAATGGACATTTGTTAACAGAACGATATTTAAACATTTAACTAAATTTTCAAAGAAAATTGCACAGGTTTTTAACAGTTCAAGATTAATAGGTATTTATTAACAGAACGATATTTAAACATTTAACTAAATTTTCAAAGAAAATTGCACAGGTTTTTAATAGTTCAAGATTAATGGGTATTTATTAACAGAAGGATGTTTAAACATTTAATTAAATTTTCACAGAAATTTGCACAGGTTTTTAACAGTTCAAGATTAATGGGTATTTATTAACAGAAGGATGTTTAAACATTTAATTAAATTTTCAAAGAAAATTGCACAGGTTTTTAACAGTTCAAGGATGACATAAGACTGACTGCAAAATTAAACGAACAACAATGATGCTTTACTGCAATGATGCTTTTTTCAACGAACACCACTTGCAATTCCCATAAACTTCGTTCACACTGAAAAGGAATAACTCTAATCATTAGTGGGTCACATAAATAATACCAATAAATGTCTACAAGAAAAAAAATAATTTTTAAGAGATCGAAACACGAAGAAACTTCAACGTTGCTGGAAGAAAATAAGGAAAGTGTGTATCAGCAAAATTGCATGATAAAGCCTTGCGACTATAATTGAATAACCATCAAAGGGATTCTTTAGACTCGTTCCTTTTCGTCATGAAAATAGCCTTCGACAATTATGTTGTCGATCGTTGAAGTAGGAATTAAATAATAATTGATTCCCGGAGCAAATGGGCAGAACTCGATAAAACGAATCGAACAGTTTCCTCCGTTAACAACATAATTCCACGCAAAGCGCATCTGCACACGAATCACGTTCGAATGGTCGCTATCAATTACTCCGAAGGTGTATCGAGATCGTGTACGCGAGAGATCACAAAGTGTAATTTCGAGGATAAAGTGTTGACGATTACAGGCCCGACCGGGTCGTTTAAACGTTAAACGTTGCCTGGGAGAAGAAAGGAAACCGGTAATTGAACGTTCGATTTAAGATGGAGAAACACAAAGAGGGAAGAAGGGTTTTGCATCGAAACCTGTCGATCTAATAATTTTGATAAGAGGAATCCAGGCGTGATGCTGCTTCACGAATCCCGGCGTCAATTCGTGAAATCGAGGAGCAGCGTGAGAACCGAGGGAAAAAGAATCGCGTTCTGGCATTCGCGATGGAAGAAGGTAGGCAGACAATCGAGTCGTTAGGGGAGCAAATTAAGGTCGACGTCCTCCTCGGCACGAGCCGGAGACCTCGATTTTAAAATTCACTTTCGTCACCGTCGCCCTCGGCCGATACCAGCTGCAACACGGCCCTGAGGCAACATCAACGGCCGAGCTGAGAACGTTCGCGAGTCGATAATTAATTTCGCGGTCTCTTATGGAAGGATCCCCGTCGACGCGAATGGAAAGGCCCGTTTCGGTAACCAGCTGCTCAAACTGGGACACTTAATTTAATCAACTAACTGGGACGTTTGGATCGTTCGTTTTTCATCATTTTTCTGTTATTAATCATTTCTTGGCCGGATCACGGCTTATTGATATGCAACCGGTGCGCACCAGTAGGCACTGATGGATAGTCACCTTCGCGGCTCGAAAATATACAATTTCTCTTTCTAAATCGGAGTAATTGAAATCTGTATTGCGTCACTTTTATGCTGCATTTATATTACTCCGCGTTAGTGTCCAGTATGTTTGGACAACATACAAGTTGGTTGGTTTCTTGATAATATCTTAATAATGATCAAATATAGCGTTGAGGGTTTAGAAGATATTTTAGCAAGATTGACTTGGACACAGTAAGTCAAACTTCCTTGAGATGGTGCAAATAATTTTTCTAATTAGCTAAATGATAAACTGATGTACACAAAGAGACAGACATTCTGAGCAGTCTTCTTTGATCCAATTTCCAGATACAATGGTACCAATATCTTACGTTTATATCTTCATCTCACATTGGTATCAGTAATTTACTGGACAGTTCATAGAAGCCGATACAAATAGTCTCGATAACAAGTATCTGCTAATAGAATCGCGAACGCTACCGTTCTTTGCCGATTGTATAGCAGAGCAAATATTTGTATGCAGCTTACTGTAAGTCCAGCGATCGGAACTTTTTCTCCAAATAAAACGAGCAATAACGTATCCATTGAACAGCGTACCGACAGTCACCTGCTCAATTTGCAGCTCGATTCGCTGAACCGCTTGGAAGTTAGATACCGAGAAAAGGGGTCCACGGAATCGATATTTCAATCGAAACGTGACGCAACGGGTCGGTCCATTTAGTCGTCAAACGCCATTTCACGACATTCCTTGTAAAACAAAGTATCGGCTCACGTAGTGCCGGGGTGCGGTTTCGCAAGCCACGTGCCTCGCTGCACCTTCGCGATTTATCGAGGCTTTTCGAAGCGGTCGATTTCTTTCCGCCTCGCCGTTCCTTCGTTTCGTCCACTCACCGTCGCTCGACTTCGCCAACGGAGTCCTTTGCTAATGACGAGCACACGCGTCCAACTCTTATCTGATCACCTGTCTGTACGGCGTTTGACGAGTGGACAGGTGGTCGTGTGTGCTGCCCACCACGGAAATAGAACGGAGAACTTTCGCGTCGAGATGCTACGCGCCAAATCACCGTGCGATTCATTGCGTTTCAGAATGTGCATAATCATGCGCTGACTTATGGCGCGGGGACTTACGGAATATAGCGCAGGTAGTTTCGGAGTGTTGAAATGCATAGAGTTAAATTAAGGTGTTTTGAAGTATAGTATGTTGAATTACAGCGCTTTGTTGTGAAGCGCTGTGTGGAATCACAGCGCTTGCGATCACCATTCGTCGATTTACAACGCTTAGAATTACTACGCGTGGAATTACTGTGTATTGAATTACCACGCGTCGAATTACCACGCGTGGAATTACCACGCGTGGAATTACTACGTGTTGAATTACCACGCGTTGAAATTCTACGCGTGGAATCACCACGCGTGGAATCACCATGCGTCGAATTACCACGCGTCGAATTACCACGCGTTGAATCGCTACGCGTGGAATTACCAGGCATCGAATTACCACGCGTTGAATCGCTACGCGTGGAATTACTACGCATCGAATTACCACGTGTCGAATTACTACGTGTTGAATCACCACGCGTGGAATTACTACGCATCGAATTACCACGCGTGGAATTACTACATGTTGAATCACCACGCGTGGAATTACTACGCATCGAATTACCACGTGTCGAATTACCATGCGTTGAATTTCTACGCGTGGAATCACCACGCATCGAATTACCACGTGTCGAATTACCACGCGTGGAGTTACTACGTGTTGAATCACCACGCGTGGAATTACTACGCATCGAATTACCACGCGTGGAATTACCACGCGTGGAATTACTACGTGTTGAATCACCACGTGTGGAATTACTACGCATCGAATTACCACGTGTCGAATTACCACGCGTTGAATTCCTACGCGTGGAATCACCACGCGTCGAATTACCACGCGTGGAATTACTACATGTTGAATCACCACGCGTGGAATTACTACGCATCGAATTACCACGTGTCGAATTACCATGCGTTGAATTTCTACGCGTGGAATCACCACGCATCGAATTACCACGCGTCGAATTACCACGCGTGGAATTACTACGTGTTGAATTATTACGCGTCGAATTACTACGCATGGAATTACTGCGCGTCGAATTACTACGCGCCGAATTACTACGCATGGAATTACTGCGCGTCGAATTACTACGCGTCGAATTATTACGCATCGAGTTACTACGCGTTGAATTACAGCACGCCGAATTGTAATGCGCCGAGTTACTACGCGTCCAGATATCCAGGTCTACATCCCGCACTTGCGCCAATAACGATGGTTAAAAAGGTGGCATCGGAGACTATTGTTCATCGAAGTTCCTTATTTCAGGCTGGAAACCCGGTTAGTTCGCGGAATTTCTTTGTCCAGTCGGCTCCGCAAAGCCTCTTGGACGAGAAACAAAGTAGCGCAATGACTCTTCGGGAAGCGCACGAATTGGAGTGGACTCGCAACGATGTAATATTGTAAGAGGGTATGGCTCGCACGCGGTCGCTTTGAGAGCCAGGAAGAGCGGGCAGACGCTAGTGAGATCGTATCGGCTGATATTCAATGCGATATAACTCATTCTAGGTATGGACTATCCCGAGTACACCGACACGCTCGCCTGCACCTACACGGCTTATCCGCTCAAGCTCCCGCGACACGCAGCCAATTTCACTTGGAAAACTTCCCTATATCTTTTGTTATCTCGCCAATTTCTTATTTCACCAATCTTCCTGCCGTAAACGATTGTACGCTTGATATTACCGCGTCCGTCTTCCCAGATCACTGTAGTCGATATTACCAGCCAACGAGGTTAATGGCAGCATTAAATACTCGTTTATTTACCAGCGCATTTCAAATATTTAATATCGACTGATTGCTTTTATGCAACGAGCTCCTAGTTTATCGACTCTGATGCGCACCTTTTAACGACCCGTTAGTGACCTGTTTATTAAATCCCGTGCTAAATGCTCTATTGATCAGACGCGCGAAGTTCCGAGTATTTTATTTACTGTTTGGTTGTACTTATAGTGAGATGATCGTTAAATATGGTGCAGGTCTTAAGAAGGTATTTTATTACCTGTACATATGTAGTTCTAAAGTTCATTTCATATACAAATAAGTGTTCACAATTATTTGTGAAAATCAGAAAAGATGCAGTTAACAGTGAAATATCAAGAAGGCAAATTTGTTAATAATAATTATTTTGTATTTTCTCAATATTGTAACTCAAAATTGATTTACATACAAGCTTAAAGCGATCAAAATAACATCTGATTCAAAAATCTTGACATGTTAATAAAGAGGTACTTTCAAACGATCCCGTATCCGATAACAGCATCATTTATCTTCCACGTATGTCAATTTCCTAAAAAAAGAATGAAACGTCAGAAACGTCTAGGCGGACTGCATTAAACGAAACGGTTCATTGCAATCGACCTCTCGGTACTTCCTGCAAAATCGAGTTAACGGTTATCGGTTGTATCGCCTCCTTTTAAGTAGCTTCCCTCGAATGTAATCCGTTAGTGGCCCAAATAAGTGTCATTCGCGAGTCGCGCACCGATATGAATTAATTAAAACTCGTTGATGTCGGTCGGCAGAATCGATCGTCGACGTTGCTTTCGAGCCCGTGTCGTCTCTTTTTCGCTACCGTTACTCGATCCAAATTAATCCCGACCGATCCGACTGCTGCTGGGCTCAATTAACACTCGATATTTCAATTATTCGTCCTCCGAGGACCACCTTCCTCTCTTCCTTGCAGTCGTTCGCTTAATTGGACGAGCTTCAACCTCGACCCACTAACGATCTCTCCTTTTCATTCCTGTTTCATCGCAAATTAATTTGCTGCGAATAATTAAATAAAACTTCCATTCTTTTTTAACTGTCATAACTTCGTTCAATTTCGAGTACTAGTAATTGATCATGTAGGATGAATTTTTTATGTTTGCAAAGGGAATAAGTGCGGGTTATAGTTTCAAGTGTTGTAATTCAGTGCAACGTATCTCATTGCATTATGATTGAAAGAGTTGTGGTTCCATCGGGAAATTGGAAGCTGGGGAATTTGGGATTTGGGGAAAATGGAATATGGGGAATTTGGGATTTGGAGAAATCGGAATCTGGGGAATTTGGAATCTGAGGATTTGGAATTTGGGGGATTGGGGATTTGGGGAATTTAGAATTTGGGGAATTTGGAATTTGGGAAATTTGGAATTGGGGGGATTGGGAATTAGGGGAATTTGGAATTTGGGAAATTTGGAATTTGGGGAATTTGGAATTTGGGGAATTTGAAATTGGGGGAATTTGGAATTTGGGGAATGTGGAATTTGGGGAATTTGGAATTTGGGAAATTTGGAATTGGGGGAATTTGGAATTGGGGGAATTTGGAATTAGGGGAATTTGGAATTTGGGGAATGTGGAATTTGGGGAATGTGGAATTTGGGGAATTTGGAATTGGGGGAATTTGGAATTTGGGGAATATGGAATTTGGGGAATGTGGAATTTGGGGAATTTGGAATTTGGGGAATGTGGAATTTGGGGAATGTGGAATTTGGAGAATTTGGAATTGGGGGAATTTGTAATTTGGGGAATTTGGAATTTTGGAAATTTGGAATTGGGGAATTTAGAACTTGGGGAATTTGAAACCTCGATTACTTTTAGAACTCCTCAGATTTTCAGAGAACATAACCGCTCTCATGCATCCTAATCAAAATCTGAGCACTCGTTTGGAAAGCAGAACATTTCAATTAAAATTATTCATTAAGAAAATAATTTAGACTCACAGTTTGTTTCTTGACAGCAATTATTTTTCCAGCCTTCCAGATGCGATCTATGTTGCGTCCGCACTTCCTTTTCTATATCAAGTTCATAGACCCTGGCAACTGAAATTCGCGTTAGAGGCAAAAAAAGAAAAAAATTGATAAATGCATTCAGTAGACGATAAAAATGAGATGTAACGAGCCGAACGAGTTGAATTTGATTTTCAACTAGCGACCGCGTTACGCTGGCGTGATCCAACTAATTTCTTAACGATTCCCGTTTTTACCGAGTCCCGTGAACAGTCATCAACTTGTTCGCGATCTTAACCTGGAATGCGAAGGATCGCGCGCGAATCTCGCCGTTCTCGAATCGTTTCTGTCCAAGGTGATTCGGATGACAGGATGAGTCATGCCTCGATTCAGGACTACATTCCACCTCAATGAGATACAACATTTCGCGAAAAAAGTACCGTGTCGCGGATCAGATTCGACCGCGACTTCTTCGCTGTTCGATTCTTCCTACAAGAGTTCATCTAGTAGATATGTTGGATTGACGAAGTGTTGGAGTGTTGAGGAGGTTTGAAGATTTGGGGTTTGGGAGTTAGGGTTAGGAGTTGGAGTTTGGGAGTTAGGCTTAGAAGTTGAGGTTTGGGAGTTTGGGAGTTAGGCTTAGAAGTTGGGGTTTGTGAGTTAGGGAGTTTGGGAGTTAGACTTAGGAGTTGGGGTTTGTGAGTTAGGGAGTTTGGGAGTTAGGCGTAGGAGTTGGGGTTTGTGAGTTAGGGTTAGGATGTGGGGTTTGGGAGTATGAGAATATGGGATTGTGGAGATCTAGAAATATGGGGACTTGGATGAGAAAATTCGGAGTTTGGGTATTTAGGAGTTCAAGTATCTGGAGATTTCTACATTCGGGAATACTGTGTTTGGGTGTTTGATAATATGGGATTATGGGAATCTTGGAATTTGGGGACTTGAATAAGGTAATTTAAGGTTTACATGTTTAGAAGTCCACAAATCTAAATATTTCAATATTTGACAATTTGTGAACTTAAAAGTTTGAGAAATTTAAGAATCAGCAGGTTGACCAATTAGAACATTGGAAGGTTGGAAAATGAAGTTATTATAAAATACACAAATTATAAAACAGGTCATATTTGAGGATTTCGATATATAACAATTTGACAAATTACAAAACTGGAAAGCTTGTGAATTTACAAGTTCAGCCACTTAATCTAAAAATCCATAAATTGTAGAATAAAAAACAAGTATGCAAAACATCCACAAATTTGGCGATTTAAAAGTTAGCATACGTCTCGAGCAGAAAACTACGTTTCGCTCGAGTGCACCTGTATTTTAAAACTCGTAAGAGGTTTTCGCGAGTGACTCAACGGATCGACGTAACCGAAGTGCGTCGTTGAGGATGTTACATCACAGAGAATCGAGAAGGTCGTACTCGAACGCGGAATAACAGAAATTCGACCGGTTTGACATACACTTGTTCGCGATAGGACTCGGTAGCAGTCTGGTTCGAACGGTAAATCGAGTCTCGTAAAAATCCTGGCGAACAATAATAAGGTTACGCAACAGGGATCGGGCAGCGATGTAACGCGCTGTTATCGTAAATGTTAACAAGCCCGGTATCTTCGATCGCGAACTCGAAGACAATTTTATCAAGGGACCGGAGGCGAAATCGCGACGGTAATTGTTGTTATCGCGGGATCCTCTTCCTGCAGCCGCTTCCTGAAACGAAAACGAGAAGCACGCGAGAGAGTTCGCCTTGGAAAGGTCACTAGGAGGTGGTTCGGAAAGGTCGTGTCGGTTTAACCGAACGAAGAAGAAGAGGAAGGAGAAGAAGAAGATGCTAACGACGAGCACGCGGTTCTCTTGGGCGAACGGTGAAAGCGAGTCTCCATTAATGTTCCTCTTGGTTGACGACTTCAAAGGTTCGCGTGTGTGTACGTGCATATTTGAGCTGCCCTGCAGACTTCCGGTCAGCGCGTCGTTGGAACCCTGAGACGCGTTTCAAGGAGTTGATGATGGACCTGGCTTAGTGCCACGGTCATTAGGCTCCATTGTAACCCGCTGCTCTTTCAAACTTCTCTTTCGATCTCGCAATTAGACACGCGATTAACTAGGATTTGTTGCTGCAAAAATCCAGGTACCGTTGCTGGATTTTATATTCTTATATGGCTTTGAGGAATGTGCTGATCGATGTTTACGTATTCTGTTCGATAGGCGATATAATGTATGGTGTTGTAGCGCGGAGTCACGTGGGTGAGGACAAGCGGAGGACGAAATGTGACGCGTTGACATATAACATAATGAGAATTTTTTAAAAATTTATTCTAATAATTTACAAACGTGGAAGTCCTGAAAATTTGCAAATGTGGTAGATTGAAAAATGTAGAAAACCTTACGAGCTCGAGTATCTGAAAATCTATCCCGTGGCAATATACCTCGCGGCAATATAGGAGTCTAAATTTGAAATTTAAAGAACAGAGGCCGAATGGCGCGAGAATCGATGGATAAACTGTACGGCAACATTCTTAAGACACTTTCTTCGCGCACGGTTTCACTGAATGCATAATCAATTTCGCGAGACGTTTTACATAATCCTAGACGCGAAAAGTCGACGGCTACCGGTTAAGAAGGTGAATCCCGTGAATTTGCGAACGTACGTAAATGAAGGAGCACGCGTGGATCGACAATAGTCGAGGCTCGGCGAGCCTCGGTATGTACAGTTATAGAGATAAGACCCTCCTCGAAGGATCACGATTACAACCTGCGGCCCCATCGTTCAACAGGATCTCCAACGGATCCTACGTATCTCGGTTATGGCGTTCCACCTAATTCCAGATCCTGTTTACAAACAGCCCATGATAACGGAGCATCTTGTGTTGCGTAATGCATCACAAAAAATTCATCTCTTACAAGAAACAACGCAGCTTCTTTTTTCCTTCGAGATCTCAATTAAACGATAACGCGTTTAAATATTACTATCTCTTTTTTTTTCGTATTTTAATCGCTGTGTCTCGACCGCTTACTTGCCTTTTTGGAGGAAAGAATGTTGCCTTAATAGGCGAGTCAAGTAACCTACTTGAATAATTTACCATAGTGACGATCTCTTGATAAGGTAGTCGATTTTTCGAATAGTTTGCGAGGTGTTGCAGAATTGAATGATCAAATTGTCTTCGTGTATTTGTATGAATTAGTTGTTCATTCTATCACCAAGATTCTCGCGCATTAGATCGTGCATTAGAATTTCAAGGGTTACAGTTATACGCGGTAGTTTGTCATGCATTAGAATTCCAAGCTTTAGAGTTACGTGCATTGTACTGCCGTGCTTCAAATCGCTGTACACTAGAATTACAAGCTTTACGGTTACTCGCGTTATATTGCCACGCGTTATATCGCTATATACCACAATTCCAGGCTACGGAATTATACGCGTTATATTGCCACGCGTTAGAGTCCCACATATCAGAATTTCAAGTGTTACGATTACTCGCGTTATATTGCCACGCGTTAGATTGCCATATATTACAATTCTAGAGAAACACAATTACACAAGTTATATTACCACACGTTGGAGTCCCACATATTAGAATTTCAAGCGTTGTGGTTACTCGCGTTATATTGCTACGCGTTAGATCGCCATATATTACAATTCCAAGGTAACACAATTAGACACGTTATATTACCACGCGTTAGATATCTACATATTAGAATTTCAAGCGTTGTGGTTACTCGCGTTATATTGCTACGCGTTAGGTCGCGATATATTACAATTCCAAGGTAACACAATTAGACACGTTATATTACCACGCGTTAGATATCTACATATTAGAATTTCAAGCGTTGTGGTTACTCGCGTTATATTGCCACGCGTTAGGTCGCGATATATTACAATTCCAAGGTAACACAATTAGACACGTTATATTACCACGCGTTAGATATCTACATATCAGAATTTCAAGTGTTACGATTACTCGCGTTATATTGCCACGCGTTAGATTGCCATATATTACAATTCCAAGGAAACACAATTAGACACGTTATATTACCACGCGTTAGATATCTACATATTAGAATTTCAAGCGTTGTGGTTACTCGCGTTATATTGCCACGCGTTAGGTCGCGATATATTACATATTATTGCCATATATTTCAAGAATTATAATTGCACAGATTATATTACCACACGCTTGATTTTCACACATTCGAATTTCAAGCGTTATGATTGCTCGCGTTATATCGCCACTCGTTATATCGCCATACACTAGAATTCCAAGCGTCACAGTCCTTGAATTGCCACGCGTAGGATTCCTATTACATTAAAATTCCTAACGTTAAATCGCCACCCATTAGAATTCCACCAAGTTTCATGCAAGTTATTGGCGTTTTATTGCCTCGCAATTACTAGTCATCTGAATGTTATAACAAGAAGCATCAATTTTCTTGATAGAAAATTTATGGAAACGAAATGTAACAGAGGGGTCCGAATTTTGATTGTAAGGAAAATTTAGAAGAAAATTGTAGAACAACGTTACACGCGCCCGGTCAGGTTAATCGGTCGTTAATCGTTACGATCCTGTGGCGCCTGGCACGTATTTATCCTAACGGGAGAATCGCTAATAGTCGCTGCGGTGAGCAATCGCGGACCGCTGTGGACAGGTACAGTTATACAGATAAGACCACCTCGATCGTGGCACGTTCTCGCATTGTGGAATTTCCGTAATTCGACTGCGTGTTCTTTTTTTCCGCCGCTCACCGTACGTTTTATTACCCTGTATATACCGTGGACAATCACAACGGGAATCGTCGCCGTCTCGTCAATATAACACTGTATAATTACCCGTAATTTCTACGGGGACAGTTACTAGGTTACTAATTGTAAGAGATTTCATCTGTTCGCTTTTAAAAAGCCTTCGTTAAACACGCTGTACGAGCCTCTTCGACACACGCGACTGTTAACGGTGAATTGTACTGTCCGAGAATAAAACTGAAATATTTTGTTCTGAGGGTCACTGATTTAGGAATCTTTTAGGATATTTACAAATTTATTCATTTTCGGATTCATAAATTCTGTTATTTCCATATTCGTGAGTTGTTAAATTCCTGGATTTCTAAATTCACACGGTCTGAAGTTGCGGTTTCAGTTCTCACAAATCTATATTTAAACATTCTCAAATTTACTAATTTGCAAATTTTTGCATTCTTGAATTCTCATATTTCTGGGTCTTTATGTTAGCAAATTCTTAAATCCACATGTAAATCTTCATATTTCAAGATTTTCAGTTTATTGGATTTGTAGAGGTCCAGATCTATGCGTTTTCTGATCCCACGTTTCTAATTCTCATATCTCTAAATACCCACATTCTTAAATTTTTACATTTCCAAATTTCTAGATTTCCAAATACCCACTTTCTCAAATCTCTACATTCCCCAGTTCTCATATTCCCAATTACCCACGTTCATAAATTTCCACGTCTCCAATTCCCTACATCATCAAATCCTCACATGTCCAAATCCTATATTCACATATTCCACACGTCCCCAAATCTTCACATGTCCAAATCTCCACATCTTCAAATTCTATATTCCCAAATTCCACACGTCCCTAAATCCTCACATGTTCAAATCTACACATCTTCAAATCATATATTTCTAAATCCCACACGTCTCCAAATCCTCACATGTCCAAAACTCCACATCTCCAAATCCTATATTCACATACTCCACACGTCCCCAAATCCTCACATGTCCAAATCTCCACATCTCCAAATCCTATATTCACATACTCCACACGTCCCCAAATTCTCACATGCCCAAATCTCCACATCTCCAAATCCTATATTCACATATCCCACACGTCCCCAAATCCTCACATGTCCAAATCTCCACATCTTCAAATCCTATATTCCCAAATCCCACACGTCCCCAAATTCTCACATGCCCAAATCTCCACATCTCCAAATCCTATATTCACATACTCCACACGTCCCCAAATCCTCACATGTCCAAATCTCCACATCTTCAAATCCTATATTCCCATATCCCACACGTCCCCAAATCCTCACATGTCCAAATCTCCACATCTTCAAATCCTATATTCCCAAATCCCACACGTCCCCAAATCCTCACATGTTCAAATCTCCACATCTCCAAATCCCTACATTTCCATATTCCACACATGCCAAATCTCCACATTTCCAAATCTCTACCTCCCCAAATTCTCACATTTGCAAATCTCTATACACCCCAATAACCACATCCCCAAATCTCCATACCTCTATCCCCACATATACCCAGCTTTCCACATCCCAAATTGCTGAAACCCCTCCGCTGAAAATTTCCAAATAGAAAAAGTGTCGTATTCCCCAAAGGAAGATTCACTGCCAAGTGCAGACACAGTGCGGTCAGGTGAGTCATTCCGAGAGGTAGTTCGTCGACGACGGATCTAGAAGGGTTGGTCTCGCAGGTGGTTCGATCAGAGGAGAGGTTTGGTGACACGATGACGGTGGTGGTGGTGTTACGGTAGGTTATGCCTTGCATTCCACTCGAGGTCGACGAACCGAGACGAACGCCTGCATGCACGGCCACGTTGCCCGCTCCTGGCCACTGTCCGGCCTGTCTTGCCCTTTCCTTTCCCTTCCTGTGCTTCTCTTTTCCCTTTCTTTTCGTCCTTTCCTCGAGAGCTCTCCAACCGCGACTCGAGCCAGACACTTCCTCGTCCTTTTGTCGTTTCCTCTTCTGTCACTTCTGATGTACTCTTCTTCCTTTCACGGACACGTTTTGCTGCAGCCTTGCAACGAGTTTTATCGGCGACTTCGTTTTGTTGCAAAAACCGAGACGCGTGTTCGTTGATAATTTGGCAGGACGTTGTTACAAGTGCAACTTCGAATGTCTGCTTGTTAACGATTCGACTTTATCGATGTTTTCGTACTTCTGGTCGTACGCAAATATTTTGGCGCGTTTGCGCGATTATTTGGCACGTGCTTGCGAATGAATGGGGATGTGTTAAATGTAGATGTATGTCCACAAGATGAGATCTAGAGAAGGAAGATATAATATTAGAGAAGCAAGTTTATTTTCCAGAAATGGACTTTCTGATTTTAATAACGTAGCGAATTGTTTTCTTTTACTGAAAATATTTGTAAAAGTGGAATACGTCTTTTGCTTGAAATAATTGTGACTGCATCTTTTTAGTATTCTGTCGAGACTTATCTCGTTGCGTACCAATTATACATTTCTTAAGTACAACATCGATAATTGGTTCACCTGGAAATTTATCAAGTCTTTAAGAAAAATTGATGCACATAATTCTGCTTTTAAGGAACCTTCTATAAGTAGACAATCTAAAAAGAGAAATATTAAAAGTATAATGTATTTCAAAGCGATACCATCATTCCCATAAAATAAACTATACATTTAGTTTTACAATTCTTTCGTTTCCTTTCGCTCCGATTTCATGCCTTGTTACATTTAGAAAATCGAAGAAATTTCCCGATGTTATCGATACCGTTCCATAAAATTCAATTCATATATCTAGCGATACACCATCGAGATTAGGAATTCGAAATTTGATTATGTTAATTTGCATAAAATGCCGCTAATTAGATTTGTCGGCACGAGATAGTTTCTCCCCATTTTCAATCTGGTTCAAGTATCTTTACGAGCGGTTCTGGCAAAACAAAATTGTTCGCCTGTTAGCGATTATTAGTTAGCGAAAGAAATTGTACAATTTTCATATAGCGGGTAACGAGGTTGCTTTCTAATAATGAATCGCAGAAACTCTCTGTTGCGCCTCAAGAAATCTCTTTCTCGAAACGATTTTTATCATTCTTCGTATCCTTGGATTTTCATTTTAATCATACACGAAGATTTTCCTTTTTATGTTATTTCCACGGATTATCGAAGATAAACGATTCGTGAAAGCGTGCACGATCTATGCATTTTCTAATATACTTTTACCAACTATTAAATCTGTTAGATTGTTGAGGTTTTGGAACTTGATCTGGGGATTCTGGGGAATATTTGGCGATGGAGGAATTTGGGGAATTGGAAATTTGGGATGTGGGGTATTTGGGGAGTTGGAGATTTAGGGAATTTGGGATTTTGGGAATTGGAAATTTGGGAATTTGGGATTTGGGGGATAGGGAATTTGGGGAACTTGGGATTTGGGGAACTTGGGATTTGGGGAATTTGAAATTTGGGATTTGGGGAATTTGGGATTTGGGAAATTTGGGATTTGGGGAATATGGGATTTGGGGAATATGGAATTTGGAAAATTTGGGATTTGGGGAATTTGGGATTTGGGGAATTTGGGATTTGGGGAATTTGGGATTTGGGGAATTTGGGATTTGGGGAATTTGGGATTTGGGGAATTTGGGATTTGGGGAATTTGGGATTTGGGGAATTTGGGATTTGGGGAATTTGGGATTTGGGGAATTTGGGATTTGGGGAATTTGGGATTTGGGGAATTTGGGATTTGGGGAATTTGGGATTTGGGGAATTTGGGATTTGGGGAATTTGGGATTTGGGGAATTTGGGATTTGGAGAATTTGGGATTTGGGGAATATGGGATTTGGGGAAATTGGAATCTGGGGAATTTGGGATTTGGGAAATTTGGGATTTGGGGAATATGGGATTTGGGGAATATGGGATTTGGGGAATATGGGATTTGGGGAATATGGGATTTGGGGAATATGGGATTTGGGGAATATGGGATTTGGGGAATATGGGATTTGGGGAATATGGGATTTGGGGAATATGGGATTTGGGAATATGGGAATTGGGGAATATGGGATTTGGGGAATTTGGAAATTGGGAAAATTGGGATTTGGGGAATATGGGATTTGGGGAATTTGGAAATTGGGAAAATTGGGATTTGGGGAATATGGGATTTGGGGAATTTGGAAATTGGGAAAATTGGGATTTGGGGAATATGGGATTTGGGGAATTTGGAAATTGGGAAAATTGGAATCTGGGGAATTTGGAAATTGGGAAAATTGGAATCTGGGGAATTTGGAATCTGGGTTCTTGGAATCTGGGGAAATTGGAATTTGAGGGAATTGGAATCTGAGGAATTTGGGATTTATTAAATTCCCAAACGTATAAACTTGAAACTAAATTGTAAAATTTAGAAATTGCATTCCCTCCGAATCCAGAGCCCATAAAAAATGCGAGAAGTAGGGTGAAAAAATATTTTCGCCGTACATTTACCGTGAAGCGAACGCTGGTTGCGCCAGCCACGCTAATTGCACCGATTGTCCGCCTAATTGCAGTCATTTAACTGTGGTTGTCGGCGCCCGTAGCAACTCGGTCGGAGCGACGAACGCACGCGTACAAACACGGACGAAAACGAGCGTGTAACCTGAGGCCACGGTGCTTTCCCCACGCAAAACGTCGGAAACCCATAGAAAACGGGATGCGTTCGTCATCGAACGCGTGTCCAAGAAAGAAATCGACCGACCGATGATTCCGTTTCCTCTCGATTGTTCACCGAGTTCAGGCGTAATTGCTGGAAGAATCAAGCAGCGAACATGGACGACTTTCTCTTCCGTTGACGGTGTCCGCACGCGTTTCGAGAGGCGTCGATAAGACGAGAGAGAAGAGCTTGACGGTGAAAGGCCACACGCTATTAATTCGCGATAATGATAGCCAGGAAATGAGAAAAAAGAACTAGACCGGGAGGAATCCTGATTTTCCTACTGGTAAAAAGGCGGGAAAGCGCGGGCGACTTTCGTGGAGGCTTTTTGTTCTTTTTAAATGCTGGAAACCGGACATAATTCGTGTGATTTCGCTCGGAGACATTCCTTTACTTTGTGCGCTTTCGTTGCCCTAAAATACAAGTGGAGACGAGAGAATCAAATTGTTGGGGCTCGTCACTGTGCCTGGCTGGAAAGTATGGCGGGTTCGCAATGAGAGGACGTATTAGAGAATTCTTCTGGTTTGACACATAGACTGAATCGATTTGGGAATTCCAAAATTTCCAGTTTGTTCATATTAAGGTTATGCTACGTTCTTGGAATACTGAAAATTTGCGACGTTATCCTAGTTGATATAATTTTAATCACTACGGTTTTTCAATTCAAAATTCTTTAAGTTAAACATTCATATATTTAGGTGCTTCTGGTCCTCGTTTATGACGAGTTGATCATTTGAAATGATCTGTATTATAAAATAAAAATAAGTTATTTATTTTTAATTATTTAGGTAAGTATTCAAACAATAATTTCATACTATGCAAGTTTCTCACAGTTTCGTTGGAACCTACCAGTTCGGACCTCTTTTAAAGACCTTTGATTGTTTGAAATGTTTCTTACCTTATAATAAAAATAAAGTAAAATAAGTTTGGTTAAAATCCTATCATATTGGACCTTTTTTAAAGACCATCTGATTGTTTGAAATACTTTATGTTATTTAATAAAAATAAGCTGTTCATATTTTATTATTTATGTATAGACATTTAAACCATGGCTGCATGTGCAAGTTTCATGAAGTTTGGTTAAAGTCCTACCATTGTAGACCTCTTATAAAAACCATCTGATTGTTTGAAATGTTTTGTGTTATTTAATAAAAATAAGTTGTTCATGTTTTATTATTTATGTATAGACATTTAAACCATGGTTGCATGTGCAAGTTTCATGAAGTTTGGTTAAAGTTCTATCATTGTAGACCTCTTATAAAAACCATCTGATTGTTTGAAATGTTTTGTGTTATTTAATAAAAATAAGTTGTTCATGTTTTATTATTTATGTATAGACATTTAAACAATGGTTGCATCTGCAAGTTTCATGAAGTTTGGTTAAAGTCCTACCATTCTGAACCCTTTTTTAGAAGCAGTTGATTGTTTGAAATGTTTTTTATTCTACAATAAAAATAAATTGTTTATGTTTCATTATTTAAATACAAGCATTAAAACAGGATTGATTATAATCCCATCATACTGAGTCTCGTTTAGAGAGCATTTGATTGTTCAAAAAGCTTTTTAGTAAGACGCAGTGCAGTGCTAGCGTTGAGTTATTCGGCCGTCAATAAATTAGCGTTCACGGTCACCGTTCACGGGCGAGAATTTCATCTTCCTAGGGGAACCGACGCGCTTATTTATCGTCCGACGAATAGTTGACCAATAAATAAAAGGCTCATTACGATCAGCGGCGCGTGAAATGCAGGGGATTGGAAGCAGCGAGCGAGCGATCGTAATCGACTATAATTCGACATAGCAGCACGGTTCGAGCGGAAACGAATCTATGCAGTCTTTATCGAACCTCCTCGTCCTTGGCGATTCACGTCGTTATCGGCGCGCGATAACAATTGCAGCGCGAAGAAAGAACTCGATCGAATTAATTATTGGCGTAGAAACGAGATCCGCGTTTCGAACGCCCCGTTAGATGAAGCCCGGTTCACTACCGGAAAAGGGAATGGCATTTCCTTTTATCGTTCCGTTGGCCATCCAATTAATTGCAGCAACGGGAGACGCCGACAAAAGGCGTGCAATCGTGAAAGCAGTCCGTCGAAAGCAGCGAACGATCCGCGTGCCATCCGGCCTTAGAACTGTTTCAGCCCTCCCTGAACTCTCGAGGATCCTCCGACAATTAAGCTAATTAAGAGCAATAATAGCCACGCAATAATTACAAGAACGTATGGGTCACTCGGCGACGGCGAAATAGGAGAGACTAACGAGGAGAGGACACGACACGCGTATCGAGTTTTTCGATCAGCTTTCACGGGGTGAAAGTACGGCGAAAAGTATCGATTACATGTTTCGCTTTTCTCGAACCTTACTTTTCCACGTATCGAACTTTACACTTCGGTACCTTAGGTTAGGTGTACTGAGTGAGAGTGTTCCGTGAGAACGTCATTTTTTAACATTTTTATTCGATCATTTTCACCTTGACTTTGACTATATTCCATGTAGCTTTACGTACTAAAATTTATTTATATCTTTATGTACAGAGTGTATGACTGATACAGATGCTGTTTGCATTTTGACTATATTGCCTGTAGCTTTACATACAAAAATTTATTATATGTATATCCATGTGTACAGAGTGTAAGACTGATACAGATGCTGTTTGCATTTTGACTATATTGTCTGTAGCTTTACATACAAAAATTTATTATATTTCTTTATGTACAGATTATAAGACTGGTACATGTGCCGTTTGCATTTTGACTATATTACCTGTAGCTGTACATACAAAAATTTATAATATAATATATCTTCATGTACAGATAGTAAGGACATACACGTGCTGTTTGAAAATTGCGATGAAAAGACGAGTCGGTTTATAAAGTATGAACTATTAGTGTGCATCATTATCATTTTCACAATAACTTCGACTATATTCCATGTAATTTTACATACAAAAATTTATTATGTATCTTTATGTACAGATAGTAAGAACATACAAGTGCTGCTTGAAAATTGCGATGAAAAAACGAGTCGGTTTATAAAGTATGAACTATAGTATACATCATTATCATTTTCACAATAACTTCGACTATGTTCCATGTAATTTTACATACAAAAATTTATTATGTATCTTCATGTACAGATAGTAAGAACATACAAGTGCTGTTTGAAAATTGCGATGAAAAATCTATCTGGTTTATAAAGTATGAACAGTAATGTGCATCACAAGGGGTGACACGATGTTGTGTACCAAATTTGTTCGCTCACCTATCAAAATATATTAAACCTACTCAAATTTGCAATTGCACTGAATATGTTATTGATGAATATGCAACAGAGTTGCAAGTGAATATGTTACTCGTAAGAGTCGTAAGAGGAAGAAGATTTTCATCGGATATAAGCGAAGGAAGCGATAAGGAAGTAATAAGGAATAAACGTTCGTGTTCGAAAGGGATGTGCGCGGCGTGACGAGACGAACCAGTGCACGTGCTCGTTTTCAATCAATGGCACCCTCTAGTAAGAGCACTCGACATTCTCCTCGCACGTGCCGATGGCAGTAACCTCGAAGACAATGACATGCCGACGACGAGCGCGTCGCCGCATGTAAATGTAACCTTTTGCGAGAGTCCGTGGAAGACGCTGCTGCGAGTCGCGCGCGCCGAGTGAAAGGCGCGACGTGCCTCGATTCCTCTACAACCCATCCGCAGCCTTCTCTCGACACTAGGAAATGTCAGCTGATACCTGATCGCGTTACTTTGCCATCCACTTGTTATTGTTTACTACGATATTTTATATTAGACATCTCTTTGTGACACTTTCTTATGGAACATAAGGGTGGTTTTTTATTGAGCACATGTAACATGCGGTGTGAGAGATAGGGGGATGAAAAGTGCTCTTAAAGTTGGTCCACTTGAAAGTGCTCTTAAACTTTGTCCACTTAAAAATGCTCTTAAATTTTGTACACTTGAAAGTGCTCTTAAACTTTGTCCACTTAAAAATGCTCTCAAATTTTGTACACTTGACAGTGCTCTTAAACTTTGTCCACTTAAAAATGCTCTTAAATTTTGTACACTTGAAAGTGCTCTTTAACTTTGTCCACTTAAAAATGCTCTCAAATTTTGTACACTTGACAGTGCTCTTAAACTTTGTCTACTTAAAAATGCTCTTAAACTTAGTCCACTTAAAAATGCTTGTAGACTTTCCTGGTGAGGGAAGAATAGAGCTGAAGTATCTCGACTGAAGGGGTAGTGAAGAAGAAAATGAAAAGTCACATTTCTTGCACGTTTTCTTTGAGATTCCTTGAAAAAATTTTGAATATAATGATCAAGAAATATTATGATCATTCGTGTTGAGATTCATGTTGCACTGTGGTGTAAATAAAAAATATATCTGTTTCAATAATATCATGCAGAAGCACACATTAACATTACTTATACATGCATGGTAAATGTGAAGACAATAGAAAATACAACCTTGTTAATATTTTTAAAAATTTATACTACATGCTGTTTCAATAATTCCTCTATAAATAATTCCTCTATATAAATGACAAGACCACAAATGACAAGAAACACTAACAGTGAAAATATAAATAATTACACCATCTAAGGGCAGAATATTAAAACCCGAATTGTCCAAAACTCACTGGTAATATAATTCAATTCCATTTGCTTAAACAGCATCGAAAGATAATTGCCCGAAAGAAGATATTGCGCTGAAATCGCAGGCTCGTTTGTACCCTAATTAAGCAAGCATTATTGTAGCGAATAATTATCGAAAGAAAGGTAATATGATAAAATTAGTAAAAAAGCAAAAGTTCATTAAACGAAGAGGCGGCGAGGGGAAGGAAGGCAGACTGAATTTCCGAGGAATTCGCGGGCGAATTCTTTGGCGCGGTGCCGAAGCTGGAGCCTCCCCGAGGAAGAAGAGGAGCTGGAATTCCTGGCGCGCTAAATAAGGTCGCGCTGGCTGCGTTCAGCTGGAAGAGGATCCCGCAGCGTCGCAGAAATACGGACATCGGTGCGCCGAGCCTGGAAATTGCCTCGGAATTTTCCGAGCGAGGCTATGGAATTTCGCGCGATTTTTACCCTGGACCGGGGTTAAATTCTGCGCCCCTCCCCGACTAACTACGCGATTACGGTGCGTCGTTAACGAAGCTACATCGCGACAACCCGATCCCAATTAAGGGGATGAACATTGTAACGATCTCAAAAATATACCGCTTTTTGCGAATTTATCGCTGCGTCTTGCATGTTGAATACTTCTCCTTTTTACGGGTACAGTCGAGGGCAGAAGTTTACGGTGGCGAATTCTGGCTTTCATGAAAATATTGCTGTCGGGATTTTTTTAGACCAGTAAATGTTTCACTGAACGCTTTTAAAATTGATGTACTTATAGGACGTGATATTTGCATGTCAGTCACAGTTTGAAATTTTTGCGAAATGTTGAAAGGTACCGATATTCAGCTGTGTGTCACTGAAGTTACATGAAACGATGAATTCTGTGTTACATCAGTTTAATAACACAGAAAGAAAAATCTTAAGAAAAAGATAGAATAGTAAGAAAAATATATGTTCGCATATATACGCCTTTTGTATGTATATTGATACATATGTGAAGACCTATATGTATACACATGTATGTTATATACGTATGTTTCTTCAAAGGGGTGAATTTAGCTTACAGTGGTTTACAGTGTACAATGTACAGTGTACAGTGTGAGCTGCAGAACTTTACGGAAGCAAGTTTTTTTATTCTGACGCAGCTTGAATTATGAATACCGATTAAACCGAGCTCTACAGTTTAATCAATCAGTACCACTTATCTCCTGGCGATCGCACCTCGATTTGCAATTCCAGAAGTAGTGAGGAAATTACACGAGCTAAAAAATCAATATCGTTCATAATCATCAGTCCACCGTGCAAAAACACAAGTACCTGTGTTGCAACGAAGATCAAGCGATTAAATAACGCGTGCGAAAGACGCGATTAAATAACGCGTGCAAAAATTTGCTTTAAAATTCAGTTGAAGCTGACCAAAAATAGAAGACAAAGAACGGCAATAATTTGTAAAAATCTTGCAAATTTGCGAATGTCAACGAGGTGCAAAAGCCTTAGAGAAGCCTCGAACCATTAATTAAACCGATGAGAAGGGGTTATTAATTCGTCGGAGGAAAAGGGGCCAGAAACCGGGTGTTTACGGATCGAAGGTGCATTCAGGTGGACGAAGGAGCAAGAACTAGAGGCTGGTCGCGCGCGAGTAATTGGGATTAATTAAGTGGAAAGCGCGAATTAAATTAACGGTCCGACGTCGAATAGAATCGCGTTGCATAACGAGCCTAGCACCGAGAAACAGGATTCGCGGAGAGGATTCGAGCTGTGAAGGATGCGAGAGGATCGAAGGTTACTCGCCTCGTGCGATCCTTCGCTTCGTGCCAGGTGAATGGCGACGGTAATGTCCCTTTTGTTTTGCTGCTTGCACCGAGTTTTCATCGACATGTGTATGGATTCAGAAGGATTTTCTTGGGAGGAGTGATTAGAGATTTGGGAGTTTCGGGAGGATTATGGCGAATTAGAGATTTTGGGATTTGAGGAGATGAGGATTTGGGGAATTAGGGATTTTGGGATTTGGGGATTTGGAAACCTGAGGATTTGGGGAATTAGGGATTTGGGGATTTGAGGATTTGGGAAGCTGAGGATTTGGGGAATTAGGGATTTTGGGATTTGGGGATTTGGGAAGCTGAGGATTTGGGGAATTAGGGATTTTGGAATTTGGGGATTTGGGGAGCTGAGGATTTGGGGAATTAGGGATTTTGGGATTTGGGGATTTAGGAAGCTGAGGATTTGGGGAATTAGGGATTTTGGGATTTGGGGATTTGGGAAGCTGAGGATTTGGGGAATTAGGGATTTTGGTATTTTGGGATTTGGGGAGCTGAGGATTTGGCAAATTAGGGATTTGGGGACTTGGGTATTTGGAAAGCTGAGAATTTGGCGAATTAGGGATTTGGGGTTTTGGGTATTTGGGAAGCTGAGGATTTGGGGAATTAGAGATTTTGGGATTTGGGGATTTGGGAAGCTGAGGATTTGGGGAATTAGGGATTTTGGAATTTGGGGATTTGGGGAGCTGAGGATTTGGCGAATTAGGGATTTTGGAATTTGGGGATTTGGGAAGCTGAGGATTTGGCGAATTAGGGACTTTGGGATTTGGGAATTTGGGAAGCTGAGGATTTGGCGAATTAGGGATTTTGGAATTTGGGGATTTGGGAACTTGGGAAAGTGGGGATTTGGAAGTTTGGAAATTTCGAAATTGGGGGACTTAGAGAATTAGGGATTTTGAGAGTTAGACATTCTAAGATTTGGTCATCTGGAGAATTAGGGATTTGGAAATTTGCAGATTTCAGAATAGGAGGACTTGGAGGTTCAAGGATTTGGAGAGTTAGGAATTCTGAGATTTGGTCATCTGGAGAATTCAAGATTTGGAAATTTGCAGATTTCAGAATAGGAGGACTTGGAGGTTCAGGGATTTGGAGACTAAAGGGCTCTTAGATTTGGGGATCTGGAAAATTAGGGATTTGAAAATTTGGAAATTTGGAGATGTTGCAATTTAAAATATCAGTAATTTGAGAAATTGGGGATTCGGAAATTAGGAGACTTAGGAACTTGAGAAATTAGTGATATGTCACTTCAGGGATTTGAAAGAGTACAGATCTAGAAATGTAGGAATTCAATATATTAAGGATAAGGTACTCCATATATTCAAGATTTTAAAAATTCAAGAAATCAAGGACTTGTAAATTTGATGACTTGAAAAATTAGAGATTAGAAAATTTCATTCTTGTCAAATTAGGGATCTAGTTCAAAATATTACAATACTTGAAGAGTAAAAATCCGGAACTCAAATCCAAAACTCAAGGAACCTCACATTCCTCTCCCTCCATCTATACCTTAAGTACGAGCATATCTCCGAACCCTCAATTACACCGATTGCAGACGAAATGACTACTCTCGAAAATAATAAGACGCCACTTAAAAGACCCTAATTCCAACGAAATCACATTATCCCACGTTAAATCGAAGGTAGAGTACGTTTTAAAATTCCATGCAACATCTCCGGTACACTTTCCCTTTCCATATCCATTACATGTCGGGTCGAAACAACGTCGAATTTTGATCGATTCCCGGATCGATCGCGAAAGGTCGACTCGTTAGCGTGGAGCGTGCAATAATCCGTTGCGTAAGCGTTGTCAGGCGGGTACCGTTGGTGTGTCGCGCGCTAGCTCCACGTCCGGGATGTTCGGCAGCGTCCTTTAACCTCTCGGAGAGCTCTCGTGCCTTCTTCGAGGCTTTTACGTAACGATCTCGTAGAAGCCTGTACGATCGACCTCTCTCCTGGCGCTCGTCAGCCGATCCGACCAACGTGTAAATCAATCAGTCGAGCAGATTAAAATCGCAGGCCTCGGACGCGAGGGACCGTGCGTCGCGTCGCCGTCTTCGTTGAAAGGAGATGCAGGTGCACCTTCATACTGGTGTCGTTCAAATAGAAACGTACTCTTCGGATTGCTGCACTAATGCACACTCGTCATCACACTTGTCTCTTTTTGCAATTTTACTGATTTGATGTTGTGTAATTTTTTGGGGTACGATTTGGGAAATTAGGGATTTGGATGTTAGGGAATTTGGCAGAGTGGAGGTTGGCAGATTGGAATTGGAAATTTGGTAATTTGGGACGGTAGAGACTTTGGGACTTGGGGACTTGGAGACGTGAGGAATTTGGGGAATTTGGAATCTGGGACAATTGGAATTTGGAGACTAGGGAATCTGGGGAATTGGGAATTGGGAGAATTTCAAATTTGGAAAATTTGGAGTTTGGGGAATTTGGAATTTGGGGAATTAGGAATTTGGGGAACTTGGAATTTGGGGAATTTGGAATTTGGGGAATTTGGAATTTGGGGAATTTGGAATTTGGGGAAATTGGAATCTGGAGAAATTGGAACTTGGGGAGTTTGGAATCTGGGGAGTTTGGAATCTAGGGAATTTGGAATTTGGGGAATTAGGAATTTGGGGAATTTGGAATTTGGGGAATGTGGAATTTGGGGAATTTGCAATTTGGGGAAATTGGAACTTGGGGAGTTTGGAATTTAGGGAATTTGGAATTTGGGGAATTGGAATTTGGGGAAATTGGAATCTGGGGAATTTGGAATTTGGGGAATTTGAAATTTGGGGAATTTGGAATTTGAGGAGTTTGTAATCTGGGAAAATTGGAATGTAGGGAATTTGGAATTTGGGAAATTTGGAAATTTGAGAAACTGATTCAGAAATCTGTAGATTTGTGCAAATATACACAAATGTCTACCCCAACACTCTCGCAATAATCATAAAAGAATATCCAAGAACCAGCAACCCTTCTTACCCCATTAGTCACCAACAAAAATAAAGAAATACGAAAATAAGGAAAGTGACAGTAAATAGCAAGCGACAAATTGAGGATAAAATAAAAAAAGTCTGACATTCTTTCAAGGGATAAACCAAGGAGCTAGGTTGGCCAGTGAAAAGTGGCTGCTTATCTGTCCGCGTAGACAGCGAGGAGAGCAGGGGTCGTTATCGTGCGGGATGTCCTGCGGGAGGACACGATCTAAGTAGCAAAGTGTGTAAGGCATGTCGAACTATCGATTGGCCGACGTATCGTCGACAACGGGAGGTCGATACGCCGCCCATAGACAGAGAGCAGAGGTTCGAAAGCCGGCGATAAAAGGACAAGCGAAAAAGACACGCTATCGCTGTACTACCGTTAATTGAGGATACAGCAGAAAAGCGCTACTTAACGATTCCGATTATAGGAACGCGTTTTTCTACTTCGACAAGGAATTTCTCGGACCAAGGCAACTCTCACAGTCTTGGCTTTTCAATTTTTTCATGGAATCTGTTTTGGTTAATTTGTATTTTCAGATTGGTTCATGTGTATTTTTATATCTGAAAATTTACATTAATATAATATTCACATTTTATATTGAATCCTCAAATTTACAAATTACTAAAATTGCGGATCCTCAAGTCTTCAAATTATTAGATATTTAATTCATGTCCGCATTACTGACGAGATCCTAGTGTTTCTAAATTTTCGAGGTCCCTATTCATCAAGTTCCTAAATCACCATCCTCAAATCCTCAATCCTGAATCTACCAAAATTTCCCAAACACAAAAACAGCCGAAATAAGAAATTGTCGTGACTTTGTCAGAAGCGACTGACCATGGATTCCTCGTTCTCGTTTCCTTGAGCGTTGTTCGTCTTGTTTCTATTCCGTTGCTGGCATTGTCCTCGCGGCGCGAGGAGTAATGTAATGGGGCCCCGTACCAACAGGCTACGCCATTGTGTTGGGATTTATTGAACGCGGCCGGGGGACAAAGGTTTGTCACTGCAAATTATGATTCGTGCAGGTATCCCTTCTCTGCCAACGAGAAAGTCACCGACCAATTACCGCCTTTCTATTTTACGACCACTATTCGATCCACTGCTTCGAATCCTGCTTTTTTCGTATCTTTTGCGTTTCTTGTAAGCAGGATACCTACTCGAAGAATTACACCTTCGAAGGTTGTATTGCCACTGTGATATAATTCTGTTTACTACTATTGTCTTAAATTCAATGTATTAATTGATTCTGATATAATTCAATATGGCACAGTCATCATAATATAGTTGGAGCTAAACTTGAAACTAAAATATGTAAAAGTTTGACGAGTCCTAAACGTGATAAATAATAATCCTGTAACTGGGACAATTGCAGTTAAAGTCAAGGTTCTAAGACAATATATTGTATCATTATTATATAATTCAATATGTTATAATCATTTTAATACAACTGAAGCAACGTTGAAATCAGAATATGTACAAACTTAACGAATTCTAAACTTAATAAATAATAATCTTATAACTGGGACAATTCCAGTTGAAGTCAAGGTCCTAAGACAATATATTGTATCATTATTATATAATTCAATATGTTACAATCATCTTAATACAACTGAAGCAACGTTGAAATCAGAATATATACAAACTTGTGGAATTATAAACATGATAAATAATAATCCTGTAACTGGGACAATTTCAGTTGAAGTCAAGGTCCTAAGACAATATATTAGTCATCATGATATAACTCAATGGTCCACAGTCATTATAAAACAATTGGATCTACGTTGGAACTAGAACATGCAAAAACTCGACAAACCCTAAATATAATAAATTCCATAACTGAACAAAGTTAAAAAAAATCAGTAAAATTGAAATCAGAGTACGCAAAATCTCGACAAACTTTAAATATAATAAATCCCATAACTGAACAAGGGTAAAAAAATCAGCAAAATTGAAACCAGAGTATGCAAAAACTCGACAACCCCTAAATATAATAAATCCCATAATTGAACAATGCCCAAAAAAATCAGTAAAATTGAAACCAGAGTATGCAAAAACTCGACAACCCCTAAATATAATAAATCCCATAATTGAACAATGCCCAAAAAAATCAGTAAAATTGAAACCAGAGTATGCAAAAACTCGACAACCCCTAAATACAATAAATCCCATAACTGAACAATGCCCAAAAAAATCAGTAAAATTGAAACCAGAATATGCAAAAACTCGACAAATCCTAAATATAACAAATTCCGTAACTGACCAAAGCTAAATACTCAGTAAAATCAAAACTTCCATCGCAGACAAACAGCATAAATTAATCATCAAACCATAATAAATTCATCAGATAATCGACACGAGTTCCAGTTCCAGACGCGATACCCTCGTGCCTATTCGATTTGCAATGGTAAACAGCGTAAATCGAAGGAACAATTAAGAATGTAGAAAAATTAGTCGCCAGATAATTATCGTGTCGAAGCGAGAGATAGAGAGCGAGGTTTAACTGGCAAATCAAGTAATGCAGGTCGTCGATCATTGTTCGTTATCCAGTTCGGTTTCGAGACGGCAAATAATCGCGGCTGGAATTTCCAGCCGAGTTACAAACGAGCGTTGAAACGATACGGATCTGGTTATCCTGAAACGACAAAGTGTGTCGCGGGTCACCGCTTTTCTGCCGCCTATACCCTCGCGATACGCCAGGTATACGTGGTGAATTCACCTGAGGCGAGACGATGATCAACGCCGTCGACATCTCGCTGATTTTTATCTTCACGCTCTGACGGTCCTGCATCGCGATAATTCGCCGGTTTACGATTATTTAACTGGCCACACCTACCGCATAGGTCAAGGTGAGAAGCGACACCTGTGCTTTACCTTTTTAATGCTCTTTAATCTTTTACTATGCATTGTGAAACGCGGGCAAACGTGGATCCAAGGTCCTGCGATCCAAGGTCCATCGATCCTGTACGATTTTCAGTTCTGAAGGATTAAGTGTGCAAAATTATAGAATTTTCAAATTTTGTTCATTGTCTAGTTTTCTAACTTTAAAATTTATTCTAATTTTCTTAATTAATAAATTTCCTATTTTTTGAACAGAATACGAATTAGTAAATTTGCTAATCAAGAATAAAAAGTGTTCTCTTGCTGTTACATGGCTATTTTCCCTAGAGAAGGCCAGTACACGTGGTTCACACCGGAACAATCGGTTATTATCATAAAAATTTCGTAGAAACTTGTGAATGAAAGCGACGCGTGTGTTCGGCGATAACCTTTCGCCTCGATTTCTTTTTCCGGTCGCTTCCGAGTTCTCTCTCGGATGCAAATTCAAATTTCACCGTCTCGAGGCGGCGTCTCGCCCACGTGGAACTAACCTTCCAGCCACCTTGTAATTTATCCGCGCCAGATACGTCCGATTTACGGGGCCAGAACGAAGGTGACGGCACGACCACAAGAAGAAGGCCTCGTAATTTCTGCGTTGCCATAAGCCCTGTGACATTGTACCGTTACTAGTAAGACAGAACACCAACGCGATGTCGCCAAGATATCCTCGAGGTTCGATAGAATTGCAAAAACACTTTATATTGCTTTATTTCTGAATACTACTGATTGGAGTATGATCTACGAATCTAATTTTCATTTGAAGTCGATGTTCAAGGTTGACTAGCTTATAGTTGTTATAGAGTTATAGCATGGCGATATAACGTGAGGTAATGTGAGATGAGATAATGTAAGTCATAGAAGTTACACAGTTATTTTAGAGCCATCATATGGCAACTTGACGCGTGGTAACCTAATGTGTGACAGTTCGCAGTATCTAACTCACGGGGATGTAACTCGTGGTGATATAATGCGTAGAAATCTAACGCGTGGCGATATAACGCGAGGGAACTTAACGCGTGGTGATATAACACGAGGGAATCTAACTCGTGGCTATATGACGCGAGGGAATCTAACGCGTGGCGATATAACGCGAGGGAATCTAACGCGTGGCGATATAACGCGAGGAAATTTAACGCGTGGGAATCTGACGCGTGGCAATATAACGCGAGGGAATCTAACGCGTGGCAATATAACGCGAGGGAATCTAACGCGTGGCGATATAACACATGGGAATCTAACGCGTGGCGATATAACGCGAGGAAGTTTAACGCGTGGGAATCTAACGCGTGGCTGTATAACGCGAGGGAATCTAACGCGTGGCGATATAACGCAAGGAAATTTAACGCGTGGGAATCTGACGCGTGGCAATATAACCGAGGGAATCTAACGCGTGGCAATATAACGCGAGGGAATCTAACGCGTGGCGATATAACGCGAGGGAATCTAACGCGTGGCGATATAACGCGAGGAAATTTAACGCGTGGGAATCTAACGCGTGGCGATATAACGCGTGGCGATATAACGCGTGGCGATATAACGCGAGGGAATCTAACGCGTGGCGATATAACTCATAGTAATCCAACGCGTGGAACTGTAATACATAGCAATATAACGCGTGGAAATCTAACTTGTGGCAATATAACACGTGGCAATATATATCGCGAGGAAATCTAATTTGTGTAATATAACATACGGAACTCTGACGATTGGCGATATAACGCGAAAGAATCCAAAACGTGTGAAAGCTTATTCATCCTCGAATCCGAACAATCGTCCAGTATTCATCATACATCGAATGTTGCAAGAAGATGATTTATCGCGTTCTTTTAATTGACTAGTTCTCACGTTCCCTTCGATGCGTCCCGTTTAACAAATGATTTAATTAGAGAGTCGCCGATTTTCCCGCGGAGAGAAAACGTCCCGTTCCGTCTCGTCCACGCTCCAAGATGAACACAGCAGATATTTTGTAACCAGTTAGTCACAGCGGCTACACACGCGTTACTTTCATCAAGGTCGCAGAATTTCTCCTTCGACTCTCGTCGCTGATAACGTCGAACCTGCTCGGTTGCGAGTCCAGATTCCTCATTTTTACCGGGACTATCGTCGCCGATTTCTCCACACGCGTTCCTCGAAAAGACTCTTTCTCTCCCGTCTTGGTCGTGGCCGGAATGAAAAAAACCACCGTCTGTAGAACCGGAGAAACGTGGTCGAGCGACACGACGGGACTTCTTTCTTCGTTTTTGCCAAAAATGTCTGCACGGTTTACGAAGTTTCGCACGGCTACTCGTCGAGTATTATGCGACGAAGGTGATAATTTTGGAGTTTACTCAGCGTAGGAAGTTCACGCTTCCAAATACGCTCGCGAATTAACCAGACAGGACTTTTTTGTTTGTATTCCTCGAAAATATATTCACCATTTATAAAGGCTTGCATGACCGTCTCGTCGACTGTTATGCGTCGAAGGCGATAATTCTATAATTTATTCAACGTAGGAAGTTTACGCTTTTAGAAACGATCGCTTCTTGCTTTTCTCGAAGCATAACTCAGCAGTGTATACAACTTTGCATATCAAGTTCCTGTAATGTCCCTATGCAGAAAATAGAAAAAGCGTCGAATTTCGAAAATAATCAGAGCACCGTGATTCAATTTTCTCCACGCTTTCCTGCGATCATGAAGTCACAGTTCGTAAAATTGCATTCCCGCCAGATAAGAGATTAAGATTCGGCTCAGTGGAGCTTCACCAATTAGCCGGACACTGTCTAAACAAGCGATCGCGTTATGCATCTTTGTCGCGAGATCGGCGACTTTCACCCGGTTCCCGGCTCCTCCGACCGGTCGTGCTTTCTCCGAAGCACCTGTCTAGCTTTAATTAAAGCAACGATCGGTGGATCGCGGGCATCGGCTCGATTGGCTCGTTACTTTTCGGATCGATCGTGACCGCTTCGTCGCACCTGTACGCCGATCGAGATCGATTCCACGTAAATTACAACGCGTGTAACGGTAGCCGTCTACCCATGCGAGAACACGTACCGTTCGATACCGAGTGCTTAACATTCTTCGTTAATTGTGGAATAAATTACTAGCGAAAAATCGGCCTTCGTCTAATGCCGTGGAATTTCACGTGCGTTCGCTTTAATCGCTAAACAAGTAGCACGTTACATGATTATACTCTTAACTGATTGTTCGCCATCGCAACAAACGGCCATTTGTGCTACGGTACATTATAACAGCTTAATTTAGGTCTTTACACGTTTCTCTAGGTCTAGGTTCCTTTCGTAGATTCTTATCTGTAGATTCCTCTAGGTTTTCTTTAGATTCTGGTGTTATCGTAGATCTTACATTCTTCTTTGCATCTAGCTGTCCTTAGGTCTGTGTTTCCCTAGGTCCAGGTTTCTTCAAGTTTTCTTTATATCCACGTTTTCATGGGTTTTTATCATGCAGAAGACATAGCTCTTCAGATCTTGATTTACCTAGGTTACCTTATTTTAACCCTTTGCACTCGAAGATAATTTTATTGTTTGCGAACAGCAACTTTAAAATATTAAATTAAATGTTAAATGAGTTCTTTTGAGGTTATTATTTCTCTAGTAATAATTTCCACTATTATCTATTTCACTATGTTTGTACATCACATGAGCATTATTTTAACCCTTTGCACTCAATGATAATTTTATTGTTTGCGAACATCAATTTTAAAATATTAATTAAAATGTTAAATGAGTTTTGAGGTTATTATTTCTCTACTAATAATTTCCATTATTATCTATTTCACTATGTTTGTACATCACATGAGCATTATTATAGAATTAATTAAATAATGCTTATTTCAAATTATTGTATTAAATCGAATGGTACTTGAGAGTCATCTCTCGAGCGCAAAGGGTTAACATTGTATACATGTCTCTATGATTAGGTTCCTCCTCGATCTACGTATGGCTAGGTTTCCCCATACATGATTCCTCTTGTTCCTCAAGATGTACACTTTCCTAGATTCTACCAAAACGATCGATCTTAGGCAGCTCAGGCTGCAACAGAATAATCAGTTCGGAAATCGGAAGTGGATGTAATCGATATAAATGGACGTATCAAAATGGCAAATAAAGGAGAGTGATCATAAGCGAGTTAAGAGGAATAATCTCGAGCATAAATAAAGGTGCGCGATGATCGCGAACAAATCGAGATACGTCGATGGGCGTGCACGCATTACCGGGAAAGTTTCATCGAACGATTTGAACGTGTCGACAGGATCTTCGCGTCTCTCGGTGGCGGTCGATCGCGATAGCCTGGCGCGAGGGTATCGCGAGTGAAGCGAGCGGCGATCGCGAAGGATACGGTCTACGGGAGATAATCAGCCACCAGGAAGTCTTGGCCGAGGTCTTAACGATCGATTCGATCGTAGATTATCCCGTCAAGAGAGCCGGGAAGCGACCGGCGAAACGAGAGGGGACCGCTTTTCGATAGAAAAACCTTGTAATGATTAATTAACGGATCGGTCGGTATCGGCCTAAACGGGGTGAGGACGGTATAGGTGTTTCGTGATCGATCGATTTCCGACTGCAACGATGACGGTGGGTGTTTCCAGGCGGCGATGGGCCGGCTAGATCGAACACCGCGATACATACGGTAAATTGATATATTCGCGCAACAGGAAAACCAAGACGGTAGCCTACATTCTTGATAAGACACCGTGACTAAACGGCGGCCTCGACGCCAACAGTCGCGACGCCCGAATCGTTATGGACGGTTAGGTGGTCGATGATAATCGATAACCAGGAAGTAACCGGTGAAATTGGAACGGGATAGCAGATCTCGCTTATCAAGGTCGATGAGAACTTGATTTGCCTTGCACGAGGATATTTCCTTTTTTCTTTTTCGCTTCGACGATCGATTTGTTCGTAGGAGTCGATGATTAGTCTGCCGAGGATGAAGATTGACGACGGTTAACACGTTCGCTAATGGTGTTCATTTGCGCCGAGCCTATGGCTATATATCAGATGTAATTTTCTTTGGAAATTAGACGTACTGATCGTTTCTATGACAACGTTGCGATATTATACCATGTGTTCCGATACAAACTCTACCGTCAGGAGTTACACTTGCCACTTTCATTTGTCACGAAATACACTTGTCGCTACTTCTATTGTATATTATTATTTGTTACACTCGTATGAGAGTTACATTGGGTCCAAGATTATTCTCTACAAGGATAATGCAGAGTTTTATGCACTACGAGGTGCAGTCATTGCAAACTTCATTTATGGTGAATTTTATTTGACACGAATATATGTTGCGATTCGACATATGAATATCGAGTGTGCCTAACATGTAGATATTTATCGTGTGCGGACATCTAGCATGTCATTATCTATCGGGTAGGCGTCGGATGCGTAGATGTCTAACTTGTGAATGTTTGACGCATAGACATCAACATCTAGATATCTAGTGTGTCAATATCTATCGTGTGCATGTCAAGTGTCTAGACGTCTGATGCATCCTTATTTAACTCGTAGACATCTACCATTCAGATATCTAACTTGTGGTTATCTAATGTTCAGATATCTGTCTTGTGGATATCTAACGCTCCGATATTAAACTCGTGGACATCTAACGCTTACATATCTGACTTGTGGTCATCTAATGCTCAGATATCTGTCTTGTGGATATCTAACGCTCCGATATCAAACTCGTGGATATCTAATGCTCCGATATCAAACTCGTGGACATTTAACGTTCAGATATCTAACTTGTGGTCATCTAATGCTCAGATATCTGTCTTGTGGATATCTAACACTCTGGTATCAAACTCGTGGACATCTAACGCTTAGATATCTAACTTGTGGTTATCTAATGTTCAGATATCTGTCTTGTGGATATCTAACGCTCTGGTATTAAACTCGTGGACATCTAACGCTTACATATCTGACTTGTGGTCATCTAATGCTCAGATATCTGTCTTGTGGATATCTAACGCTCCGATATCAAACTCGTGGATATCTAATGCTCCGATATCAAACTCGTGGACATTTAACGTTCAGATATCTAACTTGTGGTTATCTAATGCTCAGATATCTGTCTTGTGGACATCTAACGCTCCGATATCAAACTCGTGGACATCTAACGTTCAGATATCTAACTTGTGATTACCTAATGCTCAGATATCTGTCTTGTGTATATCTAACGCTCTGATATCAAACTCGTGGACATCTAACGTTCAGATATCTAACTTGTGGACATCTAACGCTTCGATATCTAACTCCTGGATATTTAACGTCTCGATATTTAACTCGTGAACACATAGAGAGTCTACCTAAGAATTTGCATCTATAGCTCGAGATTTGAACAGCAGTATGAATGATGTACCGCGGAAGATGGGACGTTCGATCGAAGAATCGGCGGCGGTATCGGCGGGTCACGTTACCGTTGGGGTCAAATTGGTCCCTTCAGCAACCTCGCCCATTCCCGAGTCGAACACGGGGACTTAAGTGATAGCGGCGGTCTATGCATGGTAGCACGCCACGCTATGACCACGCCACGCGAGAATCGTGAGGTAAACACGGACACGGACTCGAAGAAGATACAAGCTGATCGGTGACCAGGAAGTCGCACGGGAAGTCAGGACATTCGGTGCCAGCTTACCTTGTCACGAACACCTTGGATTACCCTTGTAACCGTTTCCTCTTCTCGCGTTTCGACTCGGCCACGATAATTATTAACCCATTATGAAAATCTACTCGAGTGTTCGAGGGGCTCGTACCTTTTGGCGAATTTACTTCGCTCCCCGAGTGTTTTAATGCTCTTATCCGAACGATCTTCCAGTACGCGCTTGGAATCGCACCAACCATTCCGCTCCGAATCGTGATGATATCGCGGGACATTACGCGCGTCTTCGCGCTGAACATCGGTGTGTTTCAACGCGTCCTCGCGATAATAAATTCATCCTCTGGTTCCTGGAACGCTCGACGTTTGAGCCGCTTTCCAACTTCCGGAATCGATGGATCTTCTTGGCAACTTAATGATACCTGCCGGAATAATGGACCTCGACTTCTGCATTTTCTCTTAAATACCAGATACAAACGTTAGTGGAATACTAAATACAAACTTAGGTTAGCAAATCAAATTCGCAATCTTCCCATCGGACACAATTATTTATTAGCCATCGAATAATTTTTTATGGTAACCATTCGGAGCAAACAAAGAGTCCCCTGAAAGGACTAATTTGCATTTACAAGAAAGATGATCGAAATTCTAGCCTGAAAGATTCGACGTCGCGGGCATAGAATCGATGGGAATTGACAAAGCGTCCTGTTGAATCAGGATCTCTCGATCGTGGCGATGCGAAATTCCGCGTGTCGCCAATGACAAAGTGGTATGTTCATCCTTTTTTGCCTACCTTCCTGTCGAGGAAGTATCCCGTCTCGGATGATCGACGCGATGTTTGCGCGCCAATGAAACCAGAAGTCCTTGATCCGTGGGCGATACAAAACGATCTTCGTTCTATATACCCGGAAGAAGGTGCGGTAGGTCAGCGTTGCGATCTTGCCTTCCGTTTAGTCGATCACCTACTCCTTCATTTGAATCTTTCTTCATTCAGATTTTCCGGACTCGATCACTGTATTTGAGATACAGGTTGCGACTGGAGAATGCTGAGATTTTGGGATAGGGTCTTGGAAGATGAGGACCTTGGTACATTAAAAAGTTGGACGTTTTTAAATCTTGAAATCATGCAGTTTTGCAAGCTTAAGGTTGCTAAGGTTGCAAGCTTAGAACTGTAGAATTGTGACTTTACGATCTTGGTATCTTAGGATCTTATCTTGAGACTTTTGAACCTTCAAATTGTTAGAACATTGAGATTATAAAAGTTTGATACATCTTTCTATCAAATGAAAATTGGTCCAGAATCACATAAGTATCCCAACTCTATCAGAACAATTGATATTAAACATCAAATTGTATCATTGGATCATTTGAATCAGTTGATCATTTCAAGTAAATTTCTATAGGACTAAATCTGAGTCAGGAACAAATATGTGTAAGTTGAAGAGCATTGGAGTCTGATTTTTTATGGCGACATACATTCACATGAGCAAACGATGTAGAGGCGTGAAAAGAATGGTCGTGGTCGTTATCTTGGTCGTAACCGTTGGAACCTCGGTGATTTTGCTCATCGATGATCGGAACGGGTTGAACCAGAAAGAACGGTGCTGGTGGGCGGTGTTAACGACCGGCTGTTCAGACCAGGAAGATATGGTAGGTCAGGAATATGCGGGTCCCTCCATGCACCAAATTACGACCTACACTTCAGAACAGACCTATTTCCTACAGAAAGTGGGCTACTTTCGATTAAACCACCTTTCTTTTCCATACTGTTTTATTTCAGTTCTTAGTCATTTGTAAATTCTACAGCTTCGAATTTAGTTTCTATGAATTCACCGAGGCTATTAGTTCAAGTAGAGAGAATTTAACAAGCTTCAATTCTATGATTTTCGTCTGTGAATTTGAAGAGCTTCACCTATGAATGTGATATGTTCCATCTGTGATCTCAAAGACCTTCATTTGTGAACTCAACGATTTTCATCTAAAAATGCAACATGGTCCACATATGAATTCAATGAACTACATTTATGGACTCAATAAACTCTGTCTATGAATTCAATAAACTTCATATATGAACTCAATGAGCTTCACCTACGAATATGACATGTTTCACCTGTGATCTCAAAGAATTTTACAAGCTTCAATTCTATGATTTTCGTCTGTGAATTTGAAGAGCTTCATCTGTGAATATAACAAGTTTCGCCTGTGATCTTAATGGTCTTCATTTGTGAACTCAAGGATCTTCATCTAAAAATGCAACAAGGTCCACATATGAATTCAATGAACTACATTTATGAACTCAATAAACTCTATCTATGATTTCAATGAATTTCATATATGAACTCAATGAGCTTCACCTACGAATATGACATGTTTCACCTGTGATCTCAAAGAATTTTACAAGCTTCAATTCTATGATTTTCGTCTGTGAATTTGAAGAGCTTCATCTGTGAGTGTAACAAGTTTCACCTGTGATCTTGATGATCTTCATTTGTGAACTCAACGATCTCCATCTAAAAATGCAACATGGTCCACATATGAATTCAATGAACTACATTTATGGACTCAATAAACTCTGTCTATGAATTCAATAAACTTCATGTATGAACTCAATGAGCTTCACCTATGAATGTGACATGTTTCACCTGTGATCTTAAAGACCTTCATTTGTGAACTCAACGATTTCCATCTAAAAATGCAACAAGGTCCACATATGAATTCAATGAACCACATTTATGGACTCAATAAACTCTGTCTATGAATTCAATAAACTTCATATGTGAACTCAATGAGCTTCACCTATGAATTCAATAAGTGTCATTTATGATCTCAAAGATGTCAGTGTGTGAACTCAACAGTCTCCATCTACGAAGGCCACAAACTCCAGCTATGTATTCAATAAACTACATATGTGAACTCAATAAACTCCATCTATGAATTCAATAAACTCCATCTATAAATTCAATAAACTTCATATGTGAACTCAATGAGCTTCACCTATGAATTCAACAAGTATCATTTATGATCTCAAAGATCTCAGTCTGTGAGCTCAACAGCCTCCATCTACGAAGGCCACAAACTCCACCTATGAATTCAATAAACTACATATGTGAACTTAATAAACTCCATCTATGAATTCAACAAACTCCACATACATATGAACTCAATGAGCTGCACCTATGAATTCAACAAGTTCCATGTATAGTTTCAAAGATCTCAATCTGTGAACTCCATCTACGAATGCAACAATCTCCATCTAAAAAAATCTCCAACTCAACGACCTTCATCTGTGACTATAACAAGTTCCATCTATAAATTCAACAAACTCCACCTAAGAATTCAATAAACTCCATCTATGAACCGAACGAGCTTCACCTATGAATTCAACGAGTCCAGTACCGTCTACAAAAATGGAAGATCTATATTAATTGGAGCGAGGATCGTTAATTAAACTCGATTTCAGTTTCGTTGATCGATGGGTGGTTTCAAGGATTGACCCGCTTTCATTATTCGAAGGCTGTAGTTTCTAAGTTCCTAAATCAATTCTCACCGCGTCGTGGTCCATTAAGTGGAAAATTTCATACTCGAACACCACGAGCTTGAATCCTAGGGTCAGGACCCTAATTTATCACCGAGAGGTAGGCGGTGAGGGTCGTATAACCCACGGAGGATGCTGTGATCGTCTGAAGCGAGTGTTTGACAAACCACCAGACTCTTCCTGGGTTATACAACCTTACAAACACCCGGCACTCTTCAGGGATACTAATTTATATTTCCTCCTGGGTATAATCTGTCTTCGATAGAAACAGAACGTGAGATCGAAAGTGTTTGCTCATCTCTACGTTCTACATTTTTGAACCTTGTTTCAGTGTTTGCCTTTGCGAGCATTCATCATGTGTGAACGTTATTTATGTAACAGTGTTTCGATACACGTATGAGTGGTACACGCGTAATATTTCAGAGTCCAGATAGCATTGATGAAACGATAAATTGTCGACGGATCATGAGGTGTTAATAGAAAGGTCGATAAGTCTGGAGATTTTCGCAGGATCGTGGACGAATTCGCGAGGTGTTAATAGCGGAGGTTCGGTAGCGAGTACGAATAGAATTTTCGCACGTTGTGTATCGGGTCTATTGAGGCGAGAATCGTCGACGAGGATTGCAGCAAGCGTTGCAGCACGAGGAAGAGATTACGGGCCCGTTCGGGTTCCGTGCTTTCTCCAGCACCGTCTCAATCCTGCGGCATTGTTCGAGCGGCGTCGTCCGCTTCTTCTTCTTCCTCTTCCTCCAGGAGAGATCTTCCCACGCACGTGCCGGCCCCTCTCGTACGGATCCGCTGAATAATTACCAGATGAAGATACCGCCGCCTCGTGTAGGCTGAAATCTCGCCTCCCTTTCTCCTTCTTCGTTGGCTAACTTGCCTCTTTTCTTGCCTTTTAGCCTCCTCCGACGGAAGAGGATTTTGCAACGGTACCTAGGCTGCCTATTCGACGGCGACGCGTCCCTTCGTGGATCATCAACCCACGGGAATCGACCCCTCGTGAACTGTTACCGCTTATTCGCTCTTCCGTGATGACCACCTCGACGTCCTTCCTACAATTAGTATCTTTAATGATTAATCATTTCGGGTTACACCGATGATTGCGTACGTGCAGAAATTTTGCAATTTTGCGGGTATGTTGATGAAACGTGTATTTAAATCTGAGGAGTTTTACATCATCTTACTTCCTTGTGGGAATCTCGGCGACGTAAGAGATTGTGGTTGAGGCTTTAGAACTTTGGGGTTTTAGGACATTGACAGTCACATTTGAATTTTGTCACATTAGGAAGAAGATGATGGGACTTTAAGATTGTGTATTTGTACTTCGTGACTGGTGAAGCTGGGAGATATTGTCAGCTTGGGACTTTGGGATTATTGATACTGTTAGGACCTTGGGACTATTGATACTCTTAGGACCTTGGGACTGTTCATACTGTTAGGACCTTGGGATTCTTGATGCTGTTAGGACTTTAGGACTATTGATACTGTTAGGACTTTAGGACTATTGATACTGTTAGGACCTTGGGACTGTTGATGCTGTTAGGACTTTAGGACTATTGATACTGTTAGGACCTTGGGACTGTTGATGCTGTTAGGACCTTGGGACTGTTGATGCTGTTAGGACTTTAGGATTATTGATACTGTTAGGACCTTGGGACTGTTGATGCTGTTAGGACTTTAGGACTATTGATACTGTTAGGACCTTGGGACTGTTGATGCTGTTAGGACCTTGGGACTGTTGATGCTGTTAGGACTTTAGGATTATTGATACTGTTAGGACCTTGGGACTGTTGATGCTGTTAGGACTTTAGGACTATTGATACTGTTAGGACCTTGGGACTGTTGATGCTGTTAGGACTTTGGGATTATTGATACTGTTAGGACCTTAGGACTGTTCATACTGTTAGGACCTTGGGACTGTTCATACTGTTAGGACCTTAAGACTGTTCATACTGTTAGGACCTTGGAACTATTGATACTATTAGGACCTTAAGACTGTTCATACTGTTAGGACCTTGGGACTATTGATACTATTAGGACCTTAAGACTGTTCATACTGTTAGGACCTTGGGACTATTGATACTGTTAGGACGTTGGAATAATGATATCTTCAGAGTAGTGGCACTTTGATATCTTGAAACATCGATACCTTGGAACTGTTGGGACTTTGAGACCTTGAGAATTTGTAACCTTGAAAACTTGTGTACCTTGAGATCTTGGAACCTTGAGAACTTGAGTACCTTGAAATCTTGCATATCTTGAGATCTTGAAACCTTGAGATGTTGTGTACCTTGAGATCGTGCAACCTTCAGGTCCTTATGTCTTTAAATCTTGGAACCTTGAGATCTGAGAACCTTGAGATCTTGGAACCTTAAGAACTTGTGTACCTTGAAATCTTACATGTCTTGAGATCTTGGATCCTTGAGAACTTGAGTACCTTGAAATCTTGTATACCTTGAGATCTTGGAACCTTGAGATCTTGAAACCTTGAAATCTTGTATACCTTGAGATCTTGGAACCTTGAGAACTTGTGTACCTTGAAATCTTGTATACTTTGAGATCTTGGAACCTTGAGATCTTGGAACCTTGAGATCTTGAAACCTTGAAATCTTGTATACCTTGAGATCCTGGAACCTTGAGAATTTGTGTATCTTGAAATCTTGGAACCTTGAGATCTTGGTACCTTGAAATCTTGTATACCTTGAGATCGTGGAACCTTGAGATCTCGAGACCTTGGAATCTCAAAGCCATAAGAATCCTTACCATCTCATACCTTAAAATCTTGCGACCTCAAAATTTTCTTAAATTGATGTCTCCCCATTTCATCCTCCTATAAGCTCCCCATTTTCGAACACAGAAATCTCAATCCCCTTTAAAAGTTCTAAAACTTGAAAAGTTCGCAGCATTAAAACTTGGAACCCTAAAAACTTAAAAGCTTCAGAAGACCCATAAAATCAATACACCTGCCATATTCAAACCAGACCGTATATTGAATATCCCATTTAAAATCGAGCACGGAAATAATTATGAAGTTTTTCCGCCCTGTCATAGAATGATTATAGAATAGAAAATAGAAGATAGTTGAAGAGCCCCTCCGTGGTAATGAAAGCGAAATTGCAAAGGCGCCGGTTTCTTCTTTTTCTTAGGCTTTGTTTCTAATTAACGGCAGTATCGTGCTAATTGTCCAGCTGCCGCGTCTCCGAGGGAGACCTTAGAGATTCCTGCATGTGGGTTGAGCAGGTTCAGCCAGGGATTCTTTTCACTTGATGCAATAAACGTTTCCACGAACGGACGCGACCGAGTGTCATCGAAAGTGAATTCTTTACGCTTCTTTCGCTCCGGCTAATTACTTTCCCCGAGTCATCCTCGCAATTTTTAACAAGAATAATACAGTCTTTGAAGAACAATTTACCTCTCCTTGCAATTTGTAAGACAAAAAATGTAAGACAATCTTGAACCGAGAGTCGAGCTGTTCTTTACGGAAACGCAAGTCTTTACAAAATCTTAATATTAACAGATAGATCTTAATATTAATATTAATATGAATAGATATCAATTGGGAAGAAGTGCTAATTTGCATTTTGTATTTTGTTCTTTCAGAGATGGCAAAGAAGATGGTTCGTGCTGTACGACGACGGAGAGCTGACGTACTCGGTGGACGAACACGTGAGTTCCATACAAACTTCTTATTCGATCATTTACAAAGAATCGAATCTGCTTAAGCTATCTCCGTTCGCGGAACGATGAGTATTCAAGTTCGGAATCCACTTAGCCATTGGCAAATCCCTTTAACGTATTGATACGGTTTCATTGAGCTCGTTTACCGTTTACCATTAATACTCGGTTATTGATTATACTTAAGTTGCGTCGAATTTAGACATTGAAAGCACTATTGAAATATTGGGGTTCATGGTCCACGGATTTGGGGATGTAGAGAGGGGATGTAGGAATTGGGAGATGTAAGGATTGGTGGATGTGAGGATTTTGAGGATATAGGAAGGTGGGAATGTAGGGATTTGGGGATGGAGAGAGGTGAGGATGTAGGGATTTGGGGTGTGGGAATTTGGGGATGTAGGGATTTGGGGGTGTAGGGATTTGGGAGTGTAGGGATTGGGGGATGTAGGGATTTGGGGATATAGGGATTTGGGGGTGTAGGGATTTGGGGATGTAGGGATTTGGGGGTGTAGGGATTTGGGAGTGTAGGGATTTGGGGATGTAGGGATTTGGGGATGTAGGGATTTGGGGGTGTAGGGATTGGGGGATGTAGGGATTTGGGGGTGTAGGGATTTGGGGATCTAGGGATTTGGGGGTGTAGGGATTTGGGAGTGTAGGGATTTGGGGATGTTGGGATTTGGGGATGTAGGGATTTGGGAGTGTAGGGATTTGGGGTGTGGGAATTTGGGGATGTAGGGATTTGGAGCTATAGGGATTTGGAAATGTAGGGATTTGGAGCTATAGGGATTTGGAAATGTCGGGATTTGGGGATGTAGGGATTTGAGGGTGTAGGGATTTGGGGATGTAGAGATTTGGAGATGTAGGGATTTGAGGATGTAGGTATTGGGGGATGTTGGGATTTGAGAATGTTCACATTTGGAAATGGAGGAATTTGGGGATGTACGGATTGGGGGATGTAGAGCTTTGAGGATGTAGGGATTTGAGAATGTTCAGATTTGGAAATATAGGGATTTGGGATGTAGAGGTTTGGAGACGTAGGTAGACTTGTGGATGGAGGGATTTGGAATATGGAGGTTTGAAGATGGAAGGACTTGCGGATGAAGGGATTTGGGATATTAAGATTTGAAGATGTAGGGATTTGTGGATGTAAGTATATGAGAATGAAAGAAATTAAAAATTATAGAATTTGTGAATAGCTTTAGGGATACAGTATTTGGAGATACAGCAATTACATCTTATAAGAGCTCGGTGCCCCAGAAATTCAATAATACATAACTTTAACCATAGTTATAAGAATTGTAACCTTGACCAGAGTTGTACGAACTTAAAAGTCTACAAATTTTGAAGTTAAAAAACATACATATCCACACAATAAAATTGTGACAATTTAGAAACCTGTACCTTCAAATCTCAAATCGAGAAACAATTTTTATCCTCATCCAGAAGTACACTGCAACCGAACATACTACCGAACGATTAGATAATACTCGATGCAAGCCACGTTCGTAAACGACGATCGGTGAATGGTCGTCGATCTCCGGTTCTTCTTGAAATCGTGAACTGTCAGAAGAGCGGTGTTATGGCAGGCAGTGAATCAAAAGCTGGCTGTTGAAGCGGCTCCCTCGGAGTCTAGGAACGCAAAGGTTGAAGTCAATTGTTGGTTGGTCGAGTGGCTCGTGCAGGGTCATCGACAGCGTCGTCAATGCCTTCGACATCGAACGTGACTACGAAACAGCTGCGAATATCTTGACGTCGATGACCACGTTTATGCTAGAAACTGTCAGAATTGATTTAAGCTAGACGGATGAACGGCCTGAGGACTGTAAATCCTTTACCTTCTGCTTCTACTCGATGTTCTCATTCACGAGTTCGATGGAAGTGTACTTACGGAATTCAAATTCGGTGATGTTTACGGTATTTGTCGTTTATTAAATCGTAGCCTGTAAATAGTCTGTAAATTAGCAAGCTTATGTTTGATCCTCTGAGATGCGTCAGACGTGATGAACTATTCGCTGGTACAATGTTGAGGTGATTAAAGAAAATTTAATAACTGTTGCATTTAGCAAAGCATAACTGTGTTAATTATATTTATTGTTTGAATAGAATCTACTGTATCAAAAATATGAGATAGGTTTGTCATATTTAAACTGCAAGTGCGTCACAAGTACGTCAGGTGTACTGTGTTAACTTTATCTACACATGAACTTATAGTGTTCAACTTCCAGTATATTATAAAATAAGATTCTATAACATAATTCTGTTAAAAACATTCTCTTACATGAACCTTGTTTCCCAAACAAGAAAGTCCAATCACAAGTACTCACGAAGTGTAACTTAAACTTTTATAAACCACCCCAATTGCATCGAAGTCTTGAACCAGTTGGCGTATCGTTTATAGCCGCATCCGACGAGCATACTGAAAGCAAACTGGTTAAAAGTGGTAAGCAAAGGTAATTCGTTGGTATAACGAGCATCGAGTGTCGGGGAACGTGGGAGTCGATTTCATTGGGACGAATCGCGATCGGCGCTGTCTATTCTCGGCGACGTACACGCGAAAACGAAATTAAAATAACGACGTTCGATGGCGAAGCTGATAGCACGGTGTTAAGGGCCCACGAAGGACTGCGGATCCATTTGCTCGAACGGCCGACAACTCGGCCATCTTCGAAGCCAGATTAATGATCCGGTCGCGAGGCTTAAGAGGGCCATTTGTTTCGATAATAATCTCGGTCGAAAAATGTGAAAGAGATAATAAGCGATGCACACCGGATGCGTGTCTCTGGCCCTTGCTCGATTCTGGTCGTCCTTGAGGCGCAATGAGAAATTGGGCTAACGGGTCGGAATTATTCAGACGAAAGTGCTCTCGAGACCCTGATCGCTCGATATATTGTTGCTGATTTTGTTAGGGTCTCGATTGATCATTTGGTCCAACGATGTACACGGTATGTCGAAAAATATGATGGAACTTTTAAAGAATTAGTTATTTTGCTATAATTCATTTTTTTAATTCAAAATGCATCCCTTTCGCTGGACACGCTCTCACAATGTTAACATAGATTTTTTTTATGGTATTAAAATATCGGGGCCCTGAAATGTTGACAATTTACATATTGGTCTGAGATCTCCATTACTGTTTATTAACGTGCAGACTACATATTTCAATCTGTAATTAAAATTACTCCAAGGAAACTTTACTAGCAATATCTCTTTTATTATCTGCATATATACCCGGCAAAACCTTCTTCTTCAAAGAGAACATATATCAACTCGACTTTATTATAAGTCAAATTTTACATGATATATTTTTGCATTTCTAACATCCCAAACTTAACCCCTTGCACTATGAAGTTTTTGTCAATTGTGTTGGGAAAGTAAATGTAATAGCTAGGTGTATTCATAGAAGGAATCTACCTTATCGTTCCATATATGTAAGCGACACCTTTATGTAAATATGTAAAACTGTATATATATTATGTTTCTATTGTTTCATATATTGTTCTAACAGTCCTTGTAATAAAGGCATTAAGGTAACAACGTGTGTTATTCAAGTAAAAACCTCCAAAAGTGAAAACTAATTAATTAATAACAAAGTGCGTCAGTGAGAACTGATTAATTTCAGCCATAACATGAAAACAGACACAGAAACTTGAAATGTTATATCATGCAGTCGTTGACTATACAAATTATAGTTGGACTTGAACTCCAAATTGAAATGTATTCCAAATTCGAGTAAAATTGGTCATAGAAGTATGACTGCGTCACGAGTAAAACTCGTCAAAATACTGTAGGGGTTAAATCATAAACTTCTAAAAAAGAACGCCTCTGTCATGATTTTCGAAGACAGTTGAAAGTTTGTAGATGCATTTGGAGTATGAGAAGGTTGTAACAATAAAATGAGAGGAACGAAACTCGCGATGCCATTCGTATCCATCAGGCTCATCGGTGCCCGCGTTGGAATACTCATAATCAAAACAAACGAGCGGAGAAGGCTGGAACGGTTCACGATAGAACTCTTACATCATGTTTCATTGGATTTACACATAGCATTCATTAGAATGCCCGTGGAACTGCGGTTGCCCTCTCTATCTCGAAAAGTACACTTCAAATCTCCTAAGCGAGGCGCAACGCTCAGGATGCCCCCGGGTAATTTATGCCTGTGTCAAGTGGCTAATTCATTTAATTAGGCGCGCGTAAATCAAGCCGCCTGCTGGCCGGCCAGCAATATCGGTCCCTGGTGATCGAGCTCTCCGACTCGGTTTAACTCCGTTCGAAAGTGAGCCGGAGCTTTTTCGCGCGCTTCAGGGTTATCACGAACGCGGGATAATTAATGGCGGATCTCGCGATCCAATTTTCTGATCGCGCCCTGGCGACGAAGAAAGCGATAATTGAAAATAACCTTACGGGGTAAGTACTCGCTTATAGAAACGGCTTGATCATTCCAATTCAGACGATTAATTCCACGGCAGTTCCTCCTATTCCCGTAAGCGGATTTGCATAATTGGCCACCGGTGACCATTTCGCGTATCGTACGACGCTACCACCGCCAACTATCGAGACAACGTTTCTCCCTTGAGAAATGCCATTTCCAATTAACTATCGATTATTGGGCTGGCACCGGACCGGCCAATCGAACGATTAGTCCTGTCCCGTTTAAAGAACCTTGATAAATGCGTACGCGACGGGATGTCTCGTTCCTTTTGCCCCTGTTCACGTTCCCTTATGCGATCCTACGACCACTTTCGAGACTCGATTTTAACTCCGTGCAATTTTGTGACAAGATGTTCGAACACGCTCGCAATTAAAGTACTTTGCTTAGATTATACCAGCCGCTGTTACCCGTTTTAATTAACTCGTAGAATACTCCGCGTCGTTTGGCTAATGAACGGTGATGCGATAGAAATTACAGGATAATGTAGAACAACCTTAAGAATAAACGCTCGGACAAGAATAACACCTGTTCTTTAAAGAAACTGTGTGATCCGAATGTGGAACGGACAAATAATTAATAAGTAGACTCGTTATCAAGGTCTGCAGACATAAACTATGTAATCCGATCTCTTGAATTACATGATTTATTTATACATCGGAGATACCGTAATTGCGTAAACATCCGCACGGTAAGACAAATTGCTCAATTATATCTGGAGATTTTGAATCTGAAAAATGATAGAACAAGAGCGATAAAAATTTCCAAGGCTAAAGAATTTCATAAATAGACCGCTTCCGGGCGTTTTGAACGGAAGTTGGCCGGTACAGCACGGTGTACGGTTACCGGCAATTAAACTGTACTCTAATTGGAAAGCACCGTTATGATATTAACGCGAGACGCCGGAATAATCGAGGAATCGTAGGTGGAACAAAGGCAACCCCTTAATGGCCGCGTTTCCCCGGTTATTATCCTCGCCGCTATTGTGCCACGGTTCATTAACATTTATCGACGACGTTGTCTCGCCTGTTGGGCTAGCCGATGGCTATCGTTTAATTGGGGTCAGCTGATTAACTCGTGTTTAAATCTATCGTGTGCCAAAGAAAGAGCCTCATTCGCATTGTTGTACACCTTATCGATCTCGTCATCTCGAAATCATCGACGTTCTGCAACGTTACACAACCGACGACACGTTTCCTATCACCCTTCTTTCTCGATATCGATTATCCTCCAGTCGTGTTAACGGCAGCGTGAAAACGATTCTGACAGAAGTCAGATAATTTAATTGTACGCTTCCTGTTAGGGAATCTGCTTTGATCGAGAACAAGAATGTTCTTGACGGGTTTAGAATTTATAGACTGGTTCTTCTGTGAGTTTACCTTTTTGCAGGTGAAGGATTTTATTTTGTTGTAAATATATTTAAATAATTCTCTTCGTTATTTATTTTGTGTGACGCAGTCAAGGCTCAATTGTGACAAACTTTACTTTTTTGAATACTTTTCAACTCGAAATTTAGGTGCAATTATAAGTTGCATTATTAAGGATCTCTGAATATAAAGTAGTTACGTTTTAATTTTCTTTGTTCGTTTTAATGTTATGGTCCTGAATAGTTAGTCTCGACTCACGTATCTAATGGATACATGGCAGGGGAAGGGGTTAATTTTTTAGTTCACGTAGGTTTGCCAGTATCTTTGGTCTTTTATCTTCGATTATCAAGTTTTAAGCTTAGGTGCAAAACAACTGGACACATGAGAAATGTCGAGTCTAGCTCTCGGTTCTTTCTGACCCAGAATATCAGTAAGTTCTTAACCTATGATTGTTCATGGCGCCTAAGAAGTCCCCTGCTCGTTCGACTAATTTCAATAATCATAAACCAGTCTCTTAGATCTTCGACAGCGATCGTTGACGTATGATCGCAGCATTCTCCTCGTTCACATCTTCTCCATTTGTGTTAAACTCCAGAAAACACTCCAAAAAAAAGTGAACCGTTTAAAAGTCTCTAATTGAAGATCCATCACGTTCGGCATCGATTTTTTCGCTAAACTGGTCGTGAAATATACAAAATTCTCGCCAGTCATCGTCGACTACTAATCAGCAGATATCGGAGGGATCTGTTTTTGCTCGGCTACGTCAAGCAGCTCCCGATTATCCTTCCGTTTTCTCCTTTTATTCCCGTCGGCCGTGTCGATGCTACCGTCGTCCATGCTCTCGATATTAATACAGATACGCGTGCACGGATTTGCATTCGGGTTCGTGTTTGCACGCGCGTATTCGTGAGCGTTTAATCCACGACTCCTTACGTAATGCTCGTCTGGTGTCAAGCGAGCCCAGAGTGCTCGAGATAACGAGCAGCCCGTGGAACCCACGAGGGGCAATTTTACATTAGGGGCGAACGCTTACGGACATGCTTTATCTCACGAGGAAGTCGACGTTTACGCCCCGAGTTATGTACAGAATGACCTTAATGGTGTACCAAACGTTCCTCGAACTCCTCGATACTGCTTTTGGAAATTTTTGCTTTTTTATTACTGGTCTGACATATCGAGCTGAGATGTGCTGTGCACTGTATTGTTCTTCCTTTACGGTGATGGAGGAATTTTTATAAAATTTAGCAGTTTAGTGGCTGATATTCACTGGATATTCAGTGAAATTGGACTTCAAAGCTAGGAGGTATGCACCCATACAGTTTTGATAAAACTTAGCAGTTTAGTAGCTGATAATATTCGCTGGATATTAAGTGAAATTGGACTTCAAAGCTAGGGATGCATGCACCCATACAATTTCTATAAAATTTAGCAGTTTAGTAGCTGATAATATCCACTGGAGTTGAAATGGAACTTCAAAGCTAGGGGTGCACCCATACAATTCACTATTCCACCCCACAATTCTATAAAGCAACAATTTCTATACCTAACATATCAGACTAAGTATCAGACTACGTAATGTACTTCAGAATATTACGTAGCATTCAACAATCACAGATTCATAATGTCCATTTAGATTCACAATGTGGACCTAAAAGTTATAGACAGTAAAGATCATAGACAGCATCTTAAATGCCATTTGCACCTGCATTCAAGTTCGATTTCAGAATTCGACCTTCAAGACATCAAGAAGTTAACGGAACATTTTCTCCAAAAATCCCGTCGGCATTCCATTACGATAACGCAGCTACGGAAAGCGTTCCGGTGCTCGAAACGGTCCGCTGCTATCGGTTTCCAAATGGACCAGGATAATCGACGTCCCGGACGACAGTATCAGGGAATTAACGATCCCTCGGTGTTTACACCTGGCGGTCCAGTCGGTAGCGTGCAACGTTCGCATCTAATTCCTGGATCAGAGTTCTGCCTGGCCTTCTAAGGCTGGCCACGCGGTGCAACGGTGCTCGACGACCCTTATTCTGGACTATCTTCATCGCTACGAACCGACTCATGAAAATGCGTATCCGGAACATCGAGCATGTGGTCGCGCGACCTTGGTACCGTGTGATGCTGCTCCATCAGCGAGTTCCATTTGATACGAGTTCCATATGTCGCGAGTTATATTTGTTAGAGATGGCATATGTCGCGAGTTCCATTTGATTGAGGTTCCATTTGATAGGGGTTTCATTTGATAGGGGTTCCATTTGGCGTGAGATCTATTTGTCAGAGTTTTCATATGTCGCGAGTTTCATTTGTTAGAAGTTCCACATGTCGCGAGTTGCATATGTTAGAGGTTCCACATGTTGAGAGTTCCATTTGTTAGAAGTTCCACATGTCGCGAGTTGCATTTGTTAGAGGTTCCACATGTCGAGAGTTCCATTAATTATAGGTTCCACATATCGCGTGTTCCATTTCCTAGAGATTCCATATGTTGCAAGTTCCATTTGTTAGAGGTTCCATATGTCGCGAGTTCCATTTGTTAGAGTTTTCATATGTCGCGAGTTCTATTCACTAGAGATTTCATATGTCGCGAGTTCCATTTGATAGAGGTTCCATATGTTGCAAGTTCCATTCACTAGAGATTCCATATGTCGCGAGGTCCATTTGTTAGAGGTTCCACATGTCGCGAGTTCCATTCACTAGAGATTTCATATGTCGCGAGTTCCATTTGATACAAGTTCCATACGTTGTGAGATCCATTTGATAGTGGTTCCATGTGTTGCGAGCTTCATTTGATAGAGATGCACCCTACACATCTTTCCCATTTCAAATCTCATCCATCACAAATTTCACTCGTCACCAGTTTCAAACTTGACGAGCCCCACACATATGTATCCAATATCCAACACACTGACCCTAACGCTTGACCCTACGATATTACACATTGTATACCACCATTGCTTATTACTGTTATTATATACTACATATTACAATACCACCATAGTTCTATGATTTTACTCATCATAAGAGTTCTGACAAAATATTAAAAACCTCTAATTGCTTACATTGAAAAGTGTATTCCCATTCTGAGAACAGTAAGTTCCACAATGATATCTATCACAAGGAACCCATTGGAACCGTAGAGCTGTGACAAAAAAGAAAGCGAAAGAAGCGTCGTCCTTGAGGAAGGCGACGACCACATCGATTTCGTCGAATCGGCAGCCGATTCGATCAACGTTCGTCGCGTTCCATGAACCGTAAAAGCCAGCTTCCGTGTTCCGGCTAACTGTTCACCATGGAGGACCGTGCACATCGTCGAACAAGGACGAACAGCAAAGGAGAAGCGAGGACGAGCGAAGAGAGAGACGAGCGATAGAAAGAGAGAGAGACACGACAACGATGCCCATTAAACTTAACCTCTCTCGTCGTTGGTCCGGTCTAGTTTAAAGCCATCGCGTCGTCTCGCGTGAGTCTGATTGCGGTTCGAACAGGTTGAACAGTTGGGTAATGGAGGCGCCCGCAACATCTACTCCGTTAGCGGTACCAGCTTCTGTTATCTTCGCCGCTTGAAAGCCGACGAGCTTCCTTCGATCACGGACCCTTCTCGGAAAAAGGAACAAGATTACCGGCTGTTCGACGTTCGCTAACTTTAGGGTACTACGATGTCATCGTTAGGCCTCCAAATTTCTTCCCTTTTACGACCAACCTCGAACCCTAACACTTGTTTCCAGAGGGATCTATGTACTAGTTATGTAGCTGGTGGGGAGTCGAATTTTTGCGTTTTTTTGTTTGTACCAGGTCTGTCGTTAGAAGAAGGCAAGGAAAGAAATTTTTTTACCCAAAATGTCCAGTACACTGGAGCCACATCCCTGCAACCCCAAATTTTTAGACTCCCAAACAGCTAAATTCTCAAATTCTTAAATTATGAAAATTCTACATCCAAATCCTACATTCAAATCCCACATCCAAATCCTACATTCAAATCCTACATCTAAATCCTACATCCAAATCCTACATGCAAATCCTGCATCCAAATCCTACATCCAAATCCTACATTCAAGTCCTACATCTAAATCCTACATTCAAATCCTACATCTAAATCCTACATTCAAATCCTGCATCCAAATCCTACATCCAAATCCTACATTCAAGTCCTGCATCCAAATCCTACATCGAAATCCTACATTCAAATTCTACATCTAAATCCTACATTCAAATCCTGCATCCAAATCCTACATCTAAATCCTACATCTAAATCCTACATTCAAATTCTACATTCAAATCCTACATTCAAATCCTGCATCCAAATCCTACATCCAAATCCTACATCCAAAACCTCTAACAAATAATCCCAATAAATCTAGGGCAATCGTAACTCGCAATAACCCAGGACCAGGCAATTTCATCAAACAACTTATAAATAAAATTTCCGAAGGTCTCAGAATTTGAGATACCTTCGTGCAGGCACTATCGAGCGTGTCGGGAGTCAAGACCCGTTGAAGGAACCTTGAATCCCCGAAGTTGGGCTGAAACTCATTTCAAAAATTCCTGAGGGAGAAGTATGTAATTATTCGGGGATAATGGACACCCTAGGCGGCCCAAGTTCATCTCTGGACCAGCTGGTTGAATTCAACTCGGACATGGAGGAGATGCCTGTGAATTTATCGTCTACATTTCTTTTTGTATGATCATTTAGGAGTCGCTTTTATATCTAATACTCCTTGTACAATGTTTTCACACTTGGAAATTTGTGATGATTTAATAGATAGACGTCATAGGTGGGTAATGAAATAATAGATACATGGATAGTGTGTCTTTTTTCTTGGGAATGCTCTAAATAATTTATCTAACCTAATTTATTAGAGCCAACGCTCTAAATAATTTATCTGACGAGATATTTTCAGTCGGGCATAAATTGTTATCTAGGTTACAAATTCTGATAGGGTCAGTGGAGGATAAGCTCAAATGGATTTAAATAACTGAGACCCAGGGGTTGTAGATGATTCATCAGTCACTCCACGTTAATGTATTAATATTAATATTAAATATAGTGGTCGTCAATGTATAGATTTCTGTAATGAATCTATTGATTCCACAGAAAAATCTCCTTCCACAAGCTACAATATTTTGTCCACGCTCCAAGTGTCAACCTAAGGTATCAATTTATCATCAGTCAAGTTATTAGTCAATCCCCTCAACGTCAACAAACCTGAACAGCGTCTTACCTCTCCCATATTTAAGAAAGTACTTCACAATATAAATCGATTTCCAAAATAAGCGACAGACGCGTGTCAGCCATATACGGGACGGTACATCGATGTATCAGGTCGTAGAAAGCCCCAGGGTATTGAACCATCGAAGGATACTTTTTTCAGGCGCGACAAGAATGCGAAAGCATCTTTACTGCTGGATCTTTATCGGTCTCGAAAGGCTTTTGTCGAATTTTCTGTTAGACCAGGCTGGAAAGACCGGTCGACCTCTAGTCGCTGGTTTTTGTTCTTCCTTTTCCCGCAGACATCCTGTTGTCGTATTGCTCCCGTCCATTTGTGGCTCTCGATCCGACGAGCAAGAAACAGCATCGACGACGACCAGGATAAGGGGATCCTCGGGTGGGACAAGGTGTTAGCCAACCGCAATTATCGGTAATGATAGCCCCGCAAGGCCCGTTCCCTGCTCTAGCAACGACAGTTATTTGCCGCCATATTGATGACCGGTCGGTCGCGCATGAACGAATGTACGTGACCCTTCGGGATCATTGAATCATACCAGGATCATCCACTTTCCGTTACGTTCAACGCAGAATCATACTCTATCGTGCGTTTGCGAGGAACGCTTCGATAGCTATCGACATGCTTTCGAGGTCTTACGTTCGCACCTTTAACCTGTTTGCTTGTCAAGACGAGTTAACTCGTCTCGTTAAGTAACGAGTATAGATTAGGCAGATCAGATTAGGTAAATTAGCTTTCAGTTCTGAGAGCTAGACGCTTAACGCGATGTACTTACTGGAAGATTTACGTATCGCCTCTTAAAGTTGCATCAGCGATTCTTCCGGACCTGCAATCATTTTCTTTCGAATTTATCATGTTCTGTGAAAGGTGGTTTGGCTGATTCATATACCTTGAAGATGAGTTTCGAATCTGGAATCTTGTGTATTGTTTAAAATTCATCATCAAAGGTTGGGAAGTTTAATATAATCTAATGGTAGATTCTTTGTTTACGTAGCTTTGTTTATTCGCGTAGAATTGAAGTTAAAAATCTGGGATCATTTGTATTGTTTGATATCCATCATGTGTGAAGGATACACATATGACATAATGCACCTAATGGTAGATTCTTTGTTTACTCAATTTTAAGATGTTCACCCATCTCGAATTAAAATAAATCGTTCCAAATATAAAATCAGCTATGTATATTGCTTGATATTCATCATATGTGAAGGATGCACATATGAAGTTTAATATAATGCACCTAATGGCAGATTCTTTGTTTACTCAACTTCAAGCTGTTCACCCATCTCGAATTAAAGTCAATCGTCCCAAATCTAAAATCAGCTATGTATGTTGCTTGATATCCATCATATGTGAAGGATGCACATATGAAGTTTAATATAATGCACCTAATGGCAGATTCTTTGTTTACTCAACTTCAAGCTGTTCACCCATCTCGAATTAAAGTCAATCGTTCCAAATCTAAAATCAGCTAGGTATATTGTTTGATATTCATCATGTGTGTAGAATGCACATATGGAGTTTATCATAATACACTTCATGGAAGATTATTTATGCAGCTCTGTTTGAAGCTGTCCACCTAGCTGAAGCAAATTGAAGTTACGTCAATCGTTCATCCAAATTTAAAATCATACATGTATGTTGCTCGATATTCATCATATGTGAAGAATGCACATATGGAGTCTATTATAATATACTTCATGGTAGGTTATTTATTAACGCAGCTCTGTTTGAAGCTGTCCACCTAGCTGAAGCAAACTGAAGTTACGTCAATCGTTCATCCACATCTAAAATCATATGTGTATATTGTTCGATATTCATCACATGTGAAGAATCCACATATAGAGTCTATCATAATACACTTCATGGTGTATTATTTATTAACGCAGCTCTGTTTGAAGTTATTCACACAGTTCAAACTGAAGTTACGTCAATTGTTAATTCAAACCTAAAATCATCCATATCATTCAAAATATATTTCCATTGATCATCAGCTCAAATAATTCTCTGAAATGTTTCACCCGAAATAGCGCTTCTCCAGCGACTTGAAATTTCGTGCTTCATAGACCCTCGCCCAGCATCGATTCTTACCTCGCTGGTAAGGCAGAGGAACGTTCTGGCCGCGAGCACCGATGATAATAATTATCGTGTTACGATGGATGACTTTCTCATTCGTCTGGTTGCGGTGCGCAACCGTGCAGCTCGAGCCCTGGTGCGCCTGGTATATCGGATCGTTTGTCTCGAACTGTCTGCCGCTTCCGTCACTCGACGTTCTGTCGGCCAGCTACACGTACACGTCGTTACTCGAGCGGATTCCTATCAGTGACATGCAAATCGATCTCAGCCTCGACCTTTGCTACGAAACGACGTATCTCTGATAGGCGGTGCTGTATCTGCGCGCATATTTACGTTCGACCATCCATCTGAACCCATTCGAACAATTCAACCCTTGGTCCTCTTCGTCAAATGTTCCTGACTTGCTGAGGTCGCCTTACTGCTATTGTGATAGAAATAATTCTTGAAACTGTCGTTTTGGGGAGAAGCTCGATTAACATATGTGTGACTGATAGATTCATTTATAGAAACAATGGGAATGAGAACTCTTCATAAGGAGAAGACAAATGGTACAATGATTATATGATTATAATTGTGAACAGATCAGAAGAGGAGCTTGAAAGATACCCTTGCTTCTAGTAATCTATGTCACAGTCTGACCACAAACGTCAGTGATTATCAAAGTGCTAATTGAGCAAGTTAGCACATCAATCAATTAATAGCTTCTGATAGATAATATCTTTGAAAGTCCTTTTTATTTCGTGTCCAAAAAAGAAATGACCCAGAAAGGAAGTTGAAAAATGATATATTCCTACTGTCTCTAGCTTCAGCATAAATCTCGAAGATGAACGAGCGACCGTTTCCCCAAACTGAAAGCCACAGAATGCCTTTTCACGAATCACGAAAGCACGTTGAGCTCACGAATGGTCGGTTTTGTCCCTTGAAAGAGGACCGTCCTGCAGCAGGACAATAAGACACCTGGGGCCGTGCTCTCCCCGTGGCTCATCTTCCTTTTGAAAACCGGCCTTCGGTCAGTCGAGGGTTTTATTTGGCCGGTGGTCCGGCTCTCTTCGCCGCGTACGTGTTCCTTTCTGGTCCAGATGCTGCACGAAATCAGCCAAGTGTTCGCATCGGCCGGACCCAACGTGGCGCCCAAACGAGTTTTAAATTGCACCGTCCCGGGCATTTGAATGCGAAAACACGCGAGGATACGAAACGACCCGCCTAAACGCACCTGATCACCCTCTTCTCTCGCTGTTCGCTGTCCCCCTGGCCTCGAGACGTGCTTTCGCCATGGACAACTTTCGTTGTTCGGAATCGCTGCACGATGTTTAGGAACCAGCTCGTGGATCGGTAATGGCGTGCTAATTCAAATCTAAATCGCTGCCAAATGGCAGAGGGATAAAAGTTTAATCGCGGTTTCTATACTTAGAAGTTTGCGAAGGCCATCTCTTCGGAAACTTTTCGAATATTTATTTTTATGCTGTTCTTAAGAGGAGCTCTGGTTGATGTTAATTAACCCCTTTCACGGGGAGGTTGGACGAAATCGATGTATTCGGATTAATTGTAGATTCGTGCTTTTTTTAAGGTGTTGCAAGTTTTTGGGGTTTGATTTATTTCTGGTGATGGGAGCTTGGGCAGGTGTTCATTACGCATATGCTTCAGTTGCTATTAGGATGTCATGAACCTTCAGACATGTTCGAGAATTTATAACATAAGTGTCTCTTTTCTCAAGGTTTTGGAATTAAGAAATTTAGTTTGGGGATGGTTCAGCATGTGACATTCTTAGAGTAACAAGCCTTATGCAGTCGCAAAGGGTGTCACAACCAAGGGTGTCACACAAGGCATCATCAGATCACAAGACAATAGAAAATACTATTTTTCCAAATTCTCAATCCACATATCCACACAGCTATTACAGCAATGCCTAAACATTTCAGGTCTCCGCTGTTTATGCAGAGCCCACAAGGCGTTTTATATCACCTCAATGAACCCTCGTAAAAAATCGGTCAATGAGGGCCACACCGTGCGATCTGCCCCGCGTTCGCGAGATCATAACTTAGATTAATCCAGCAGCGTAATCTCGCGTTGCGAGACCACCTGTCGCATAATTTCCGATCTAAGTCCGAGTTCCGTTGAATCTACGAGGGCTCGATCGTAGACAGCGGCGAATTTCGTAGAATTTGCCTCGATTTACGATGAGCGGAGTCCAAGAGAAGGCCAAGACTAACGAGCGTTCAAAACAGTTGTAGATCTCGCTGATGATAAATTCGAGAGGACACTTTCATCCGGAGGATAGGATGGCGCTTTTCGATATTTTGTCGCTGGTAGACCTTGAACGGTCGGCGACTCGAAAGACGGGTTAATTCGAATTTGACCCTTTTTCTTCTGTTTATGGAGGAAGATCGTTTGGTGTATCGCCTTGGATGTTTCGTGGATTTTGGAAAATTAAGGTAGCGGAAGAACTGGAGGAAGTTTTGGTTCTCGACGTTTGTGATGATACAGCTGATCTTTGAGCAGTCTCAGAGTTAACAAGTTCTCGAATTAATTTTTTACACTTTCATTTCTAGGTATGAAGGATTCAGTTTGGGGTTTGAAATTTTTTTAATACGTTGACTGCCACGTCATCCATATATGGGTGACACTTAAGTTGCTAAACTGATCTAACATGAGTATTATTAAAAATTTGTTCACTTTCCTCATAAAAAATTCTGGCAATAATTACATGCATCTATGGAAAAGAAATGTAATAAGATATTGTGAAAATATTTGGTAAAATTTATTAAAAATTAAAACACTACTTGATGCAATTTTTAATTGTTTCAATGTGGCAGTCAATGTGTTAAGGTAGCTGACAGAAGGTCTAACTTCTTCAATTTGAAAATACAACAAATCAGAATTATTTACTCAGAATTACAAAGAACATCCCTTTTTTAATTTGACAATATAAGATCTCCAAATCTTTCAATTTTAAAATACAAAAGAACCTAAACCTTCAATAACAGCTTCATAAAAATCCAAATCTTCAGCTTAAAAAGACCTCTTCACGAGAAGCAAAAATCTTCGAATCCAGCATGTAAGCCAATCACAGCGCAGAGGTTAGGGGTTTAACCCCGCACGAACATGGTTCAGAATGAGCGTATAATTTATGGATAGGGAGTGTTCATAATGGCCGGAGTTTTATCTGCTATCTAGCCAGCGTGCCGCCACTTGTTTTCTCGTTTCAATTGGGCGTATCGTTGAAACGGCGAGCCGAATGATTCGTGCAATCGGATCAAGCTTGTCAGGATGGAAAAAAAATTCAATTTGCCGGCTGTCTGGATTGACGAGGATGAGCTGCGGAGATTTCGTGCGAATTCAGAGGCCGGATCCAGATCATCCTAGATAAAGGAGGGGCACACTTCAGGATAATTTCAGGTCGGTGTTCTGGAACGTAAACGTCTTGCGAGATGTTCTCGATGATCCTTGACGCCCATCATGAAGAATAGCCTCGTGAACCGACTCGTCTTCTCGATCTCTTTCGGGCCTTTGATGCACCGGTGGGTTGTTTGTGATGTAGTGATATCAAATTGGAATTAGATAGCTTTGATAGCTTTGAACTTTGATAGGTTTTGTTTATTTATTATTAGGTTTAGTTTGTTTATAAGTTTGTGTCAATCGTATATTTATTGGGGGAGGACAATAATTATAAGAAGGTGGAGTGGCAACTAAATGGAACACAAACTGGATCAAGGTTTGGAACATAGGGTGGTTCAATGAAATGATGTTCTCTTGTGTCATGGGACTTTGTGAGGAAGGGGATAGCACCTGTACTTACAATTTCACTAACCTAACCTAACCATTCAAAACACTTGTCCTCAATGTTCGGTATTAAATTAAGCAGACAAAACTATGATCTGGTTTGAAATTCTCTTCATCAGATCCACACAAAGAGACACCCAAGGGCTGACCAATAACTGAACCTTCATCTATGATTTTTTCGATGAGTCAGTCAGAACTAATTTAACAATTAAAGCTAATTGTTGATGTAACATTAAAACAAGTAAGGAAAGTTGCAATGTGAAGTACATTTTGTATGCAGCAATTTATAGTTGTGTAAATTGTAAACTTCCACATGCAACCTCTTGCAAATATGATTATATTATATGTGAGCTGTAAGGTGTGTCAGGAGTGATACTCTCCAAGCAAAAGGGTAAACCGTTACTCTTCAGAAATTCTGTTTGGCCCTGAACACCACTTGAACATTGTTCGGAAGTGTCGATTGAATCGAGGACACGAAACGAGGTAGGGAGGACGCTTAAGAGTAGACAACCGGTCGAGGGAACAATTCCGGGCGCAGATTGCTCATCTCCGCGCGTGAAAACCGCCTGAAAAGGGTCGCGTTTCCTCGTGTCGTGTCAGGGCAAAGGAACGGTAGGTTTTTCATCGTGTCGCACGAAAATAACCTCTCATCAGCGAGCTCCTTTGATCTCCGTGCACTGAAAGGAAAGAGTCCGCGTGTTCCTCGCGGCTGAAGCAGCTCGCCAAATTAGCAGCCCTTTTGTGCTGCCACTCGCTTGCTGCCAGCCGTTCAATTCGGTTTACCCGCTCTGAACTGGGCTGCTACCGCGAGAGTATTTCAATCGAAATCCGCCGTTTGTTCTTCCAGGAAGACGCCTCCATGAGACAACCGACGCGCCGGGAAAAAGAACGATGCGGTTGTAATACGAAACGATACTCTCGCGGGACCTCATGGTTACCTTTTCAGATTTCTTCGGGAAAAGACTGCTTTACATATTCTCAGGTCAAGATTCTTTAAGTTCTCAAGGTTGTAAAAGTTAAAATTTTGAATTCTCGAATTTCTGATTTTTATGAATTTAATTTGTGTATATTGGATTATAAATTCTTAGATTTCCAAGCCTCCGAAATTCCAAGGCCCTATAAAATAAACTCTACATTATAAACAAACAAATTTATAACTCTTCATTATAAACAAACTAATCTATAAACAAACTCTATAATTTCCAATTCTCGAACCCCCGGTTCCTAGATCCTATAATTCTAAACTCTCAATCCCTAAATTCCAAATTCTTGAATGCTCAATTCCTAAAGTCCCTAAATCCCTAATTCCTAAATCCCTAATACGTAAATCCCCAATACCTATGTGCCCAATTCATAAATCCCCAATTGGTAAATGCTCAAATTTCCTAAATCCCTAATTCCTAAATCCTCAATTCCTAAATCCTCAATTCCTAAATCCCTAATTCCTAAATCCCTAATACGTAAATCCCCAATACCTATGTGCTCAATTCATAATTCCCCAAATTGGTAAATGCTCAAATTTCCTAAATTCCCAATTCCTAAATCCCCAATTCCTAAATCCCCAGTTCCTAAATCCCTAATTCCTAAGTCCACAACTCCTAAGTCCCCAACTCCCAAGTTCCCAATTCCTAAATCCCCAATTCCTAAGTCCCCAACTCCTAAGTCCCCAACTCCTAAGTTCCCAGCTCCTAAGTCCCCAACTCCTAAGTTCCCAACTCCCTAAGTTCCCAACTCCCTAAGTCCCCAATCCCTAAGTCCCCAGCTCCTAAGTCCTCCATCCTAAGTCCCCAACTCCTAAATCCCAAATTCGTAAATCCGTAAAAAATTCTACCCATAAAAAGAATATGTTCCTCCCAGAAACCAGCTCGTTCCTCAAAATAGAACCCACAGCGCCTTCCGTTAAGTTCACCTTCATACCGGAAGTACCTGTAGCAATCTTGAAATTACAAAGCGACCAAGCGCAACAGTTCAGTGACGAGGAGGAATTCGTCGAATAGGCTTCGTTAACCGGGACCATTGTCCAGGAGTCAGGTCCAGGAAGTTAACGGGCTAGCGAGAAGTCGATCTACGAAGTTGCCCTCGAAAAGCATCGGAACGACAGGTTCAGTACAAGCATTCTCTACGAAGTCGTTACCGGTGCTCGAATTAGACGCAGCAACGGCCAATCAGCGGCCCGTTGGCGTTGTTCGCTCCTCTAATTGCATCTAATTAGATTAGAGGGCCGTGTTGTCCGTGGACGGTGTTGATCAGGGTACCAGCAGGTCGGATCTAGCCAGATCGAGCCACGAATTAGATTACCGGCGTCGCCGCTTTTAATCGACCCGTTGCACGCTCTGGAGAACGACGGCGTTAATTGAAAGCTCGGGCCTCGAATTATGCGTGCTACGATCTCGAATTCTTTTCTTCCTCTTTTTATTGTGCAACGAACGGTTCGTAACGGATGGTTACGTCTCTGCAATGCCACCCTGGTCGCACTACCGTTTCGCCATTGCTGATCTGATTAGATGGTTCAAATTCTTCTGGAGGCATTTAGGGTTGATCCCATTATTCCACGTGTAGATCCTTTAATTCTAGGATTAGGAGGTAGATTCTGTAGGTAAATCTTAGTATTTAGTAAGTAGATTTTTCTATAGACAATCAATGTTGGTCTAAGTTCAATGGACTTCTTCTTTAACTTCAATGTTGGACTCTTCCTGAGTCAGTTCTTAAGCGCAGTGTGGGACAGACTCATATCAGAAAATAATTACTGAGAATTATAGTTGGTCTTACTTCTTCCTTACTGACTGTGATATCTTATAAGACTGGATAGATTATTGTTATGAGATCATTGTGATTTTAGACGGATCTACATTTGACCTATGCATACATTGTCTGATTCCGAACGAGAATTCAACAAGACAAGTTTGAAGAGTTTACAGAGTTTAATACGGTAAATGCTTCACTCTGATGACTCAAACTTCTGTTTACTCTTTCAAGATTTTGTAGTTTTCGTATGATAATGATGGCAATGAGTAATATGTACAGGACATCGATAACAAAAGACACTATGGACAGGACACAACTAGAATGATGACTTCCTGTATGAGGAAGTGTGGTCACAGTCCACGTTATAGTTTCTTAAATCACTCCGCATCGAGGATCGTACAAAGACAGAATTGCAGACTTTTCAAAGGTAATTTTTCGCGACGAAAGGCTCGGTGAGAAAGGAGTTCGGTAAACGCGCGATAAATCGTGCACCGGCTGACGGAACGAACGGGAGCACGGGGTCAAAAAGCTTGAATATACGTCTGCGCGGGGTCTTGGTCGGCCTGTTACAATCAGGAAAGCTCTGAACCGTTGAAGCGAGCCGACCTTCTTCACCGAGAATGCTATATGACCCTCTTAATGAAGTCCGACAGATAGCCGAGCGAACGAGCGCGCACGGGGCCGGTGAAGCATGGTGCGAGGCTCGTTGTGCGGCGATTGTAAGGGACACCGTGCGATCAGGAACACCGTGGCCGACTCGTGCTATTCGATATAACGCGAGTAGACCATAGCGTGGAGCAAAAAACCGGCCAAGGGAGAGCCAGCTGAATTTTTACCGTCTCTCCCTCTCTTCGAGCGCCGGAGAAACCTGAAAACCCTTCACGAGACGCCGTGCTCGCCGCCTGTGAATCACGGCGTGATAAATCTGACGATTTTTAAGCCCCTCCTTGCCACTCGATACGACAAATTCTAGTAAATATCGTCGCGGTGAATTATGGAGGAAATGCTGTTTACTGGCGCGGCCTTTGCTTTCTTTGCGACTCCTACGATAACTCCACTCGAGGGAACATCGACTACTTTAACGCCTTTCGAAATGGCGACGTGATTTAGTGGAAAATTCGCGGATTTAACTGTTTGGATTCATCTTCGGTTTACTCATTTTTTATTTCAGTGAGTTTCGATTACTTTCATAGCTTTTAGAAATAATTGCACGCATAGCTCTAGAAATTCAGGGTAGTCTTTTAGATCTGAAAGTGTGTGGCCACTGCAACAGATTCTATACCTGAGAGCCACTGACCCGAGGGCTTTTTCTTCTTTATGAGAAGATCTTTCAAGTGCTCGTGCTACTTTTTTTCAAAAGAATCAAAAATGAGCTTGGCTCAAAAGGCTACTGTAATCTAACCTAACCAATAATTAAGTACAGAAGTATTATCAAAATACGTGTAATACGCTTTAACGAATCAAGCTGCCATTATTTACTATCTTGCCACAGTTAATCTTGTGATGAACTACACAATGTATCCACTAATTGCTACTTTTCTCTTTCATACTTCCCTTTATTGCAATTAAAGTCAAATTGTACGAACATACTTTGAAAAATTTGACACAGTTAATTTTGATAAATGTAGCAAAACTTGATACGTGTAACAAAACTTGATACATGTAGCGAGCATGTAGGGAAATTTTTCTATGTGTATTTATCGTATAATGGAACGGTTATTATTCTCTGTTGGTACTATGTCCAATGGATGATGAAGTACAGGCAGTCAGGCGAAGTTCGAGAATCTGGTAGAATAATTGGATCGTAAGAAGTGAAATAAATAAATCATATAGGGAGGATTAATTGCATGATAAGCGCTAACTTTGTTGTAATAATAGAGTTTGCCGGTTAATTTCAGCGTAACGAAGGTATTAATAATATTGTACAAGCAGAACGAATGGAAACGAAAATGAAATGGGAGGAGATCTCGTGTACCTCTATAAGTATTGTATCCACCGATCTAACTTTTTTAATATCGTAACTACAGAGCCCTTCAAAATGACGGCCCCTCGGATATTTTTCTTTAACGTTATTAACACGGTGCTGTAATTGTAGGAATTATTACAATCTGGCTGAAGTTGTACCTACTCTAACTACTCTGAGTAGTTTGATATATAATCTGGTTGAACTTGTGTCTACTCTAACTACTCTGAGTAGCTTCATATATAAGCTGTCTGAAGTTGTATCTACTCTAGCTACTCTGAGTAGCTTGATATATAATCTAGCTGAACTTGTATCTACTCTAACTACTCTGAGTAGCTTCATATATAATCTGGCTGAAGTTGTACCTACTCTAACTACTCTGAGTAGCTTGATATATAATGTGGCTGAACTTGTATCTACTCTAGCTACTCTGAGTAGCTTGATATATAAGCTGTCTGAAGTTGTACCTACTCTAGCTACTCTGAGTAGCTTGATATATAATCTGGTTGAACTTGTATCTACTCTAACTACTCTGAGTAGCTTGATATATAATGTGGCTGAACTTGTATCTACTCTAGCTACTCTGAGTAGCTTGATATATAAGCTGTCTGAAGTTGTACCTACTCTAGCTACTCTGAGTAGCTTGATATATAATCTGGCTGAAGTTGTACCTACTCTATCTACTCTGAGTAGCTTGATATATAATCTGGTTAAAGTTGTTCCTACTCTAGCTACTCTGAGTAGCTTGATATATAATCTGGCTGAAGTTGTACTTACACTAGCTACTCTGAGTAGCTTGGTATATAATCTAGCTGAACTTGTGTCTACTCTAACTACTCTGAGTAGCTTCATATATAATCTGGTTAAACTTGTACCTACTCTAACTACTCTGAGTAGCTTCATATATAATCTGGTTGAACTTGTGTCTACTCTAACTACTCTGAGTAGCTTGATATATAATCTGGCTGAAGTTGTATCTACTCTAACTACTCTGAGTAGCTTGATATATAATCTAGTTGAACTTGTATCTACTCTAACTACTCTGAGTAGCTTGATATATAATCTGGCTGAAGTTGTACCTACTCTATCTACTCTGGGTGAACTGACATCGAGTCTGACTGAACTTGTATCTACTCTGAATGAACTGATACCTAATTTGGTTGAAGTTGTATCTACTCGAGTTACTCTTGTACTCCAGCTACTCTGAAAGAACTTTGTCAACATTGTAGAACATCTGCTCCACAGAAAAAAAGAACGAAGAAGATTCAGAAGATGATGTCCGTGTTAATTAGAAAACAGTCGGTATAAATCGTCCGTCAGCCCGGAGCGATCGGCGTGGAGGTGGATCGTGTAAATCGTACATTAACGAGGATTCCGGCGTCTTCGTGGCTGGAAATCGATATTTTATCGGGCGCTGTGCGGCTATCGTATCGGTGTCGTTCCCGGTCGCTGGGTGGTCAGAATTCTTCGGCGCGCTTTGCGAAAAATTCTGCCGGACGCGTTACAGGCCCTCCTGGACAACGACGGGCGAAAGCGAGCGGGGTTGAAGTATTTACGGTCTCGTCGAGACAATGCTCACGCACTCGCGGCTCTCTTGCTTCTTTCCTCGATACCTTGTCGAGCCGTACCGACACGCGGACTGAAAAATGCACAGCCGAGCTGCCTTCCGGTTGCCGTTTAAGGCAAATATCCGACCGACGAGGTTTGGCTGCCAACGGACCACGCTTTCGTTGCCTTTTACCCTTCCGAGGACTCTTGCGTGGTCTTGTTATCTGTCTCTTCTCTTTTAACCCTTAAGCTATTTTTTTTTTATTTACAATATTATAGTTTAGGAATTTCAATTCTTTTACTTGTTATTTTTTTATTATTAATTACTGCTATTTTTTTTATCTACAATATTATAGTTTAGAACCTTCAATTCTTTTACTTATTATTTTTTTATTATTAATTACTGCTATTTTTTTATCCATACTATTATAGTTTAGAAATTTCAATTCTTTTACTTGTTATTTTTTTATTATTAATTACTGCTATTTTTCTTGAGATGCAGTTTGGTTAAATATATCTGTTTGAAATTTTTTATTAAACCGTGGTGAGTTACTCTTCAAAGAATTAACACTTTGTATTCTTATGTTAAGTTTCATTTGAAGTCACATTTCTCTTGTATCTTATAAATAATCCATATAAGTAGATTGGTTAAATATACTGTCATTTGTTACTTATAATAAAGGGAAAATATATCTTGAATTACAATTTAGTTAAATACATATGTTTCAAATTTTTTATTAAACCATCATGAGTTACTCTTCAAAGGATTAACACATTGCACTCCTATGTTGAGTTGCACTTGAAGTCACATTTCTCTTGTATCTTATAAATAATCCATATAAGTAGATTGGTTAAATATATTGTTATTTGTTGTTCATAATAAAGGGAAAATATAATTGTTACATACTTGTAATACATTTCTTAAGAATCCTTGTCATGATCTATTTTGATTTTATACATAAAAGAAATTGAATGCAAATCCTCTTCTTAACTGACTATAAAATTTTCACCTGGCAATTTTTTCTTGGAAGTCATATCTTTCACGTGTAACATGCGTGTCCGATAAGTTGGCACGCGAGCAAGTAGCAAACGTATAGCTGCCAAGTAACAAGATAAGTACGTGTCAGTTCACTTGTAGAATCAAGAAGCGATATCGGTGTATTACAACAGCGTTCGATCTAACGTACGACCGTGTTAGCTGAAATGTAACGGTCGTTTCAACGAATTATCGTCGAAATAAATAATTGCGAAGGTATCGCGGTAATTCGAGCTACCGACTCTATCGGATCTTTGATCTCCGCGCGAGAATTTGAACGTTTCGAGATACGCTCGACTAGATAAAAGCGCGAGAATCTTAGCCATTTGATTTTCACGTGCAGACGTGGAAACGACGTCCGGCGAAGTCAGCGGAGGAATCAAGGAGACCATTATCCGTTGTACCGAGCATTCAGCCGAGCAAGGCCCATTACCATTTATCCTGGCAACCGAGTGCCGGAATCGGAATTCGTATTTCTGCGGAGAACGAACCGAGCGAATTTATAATAACAAGCAGTCTCCTTGTTCCGCGCACCGTAATCGGTATCCTGGATTGCCAAGGATGCGCATCGTTCAGAACAAATCCCCAAACACGACACCAGACGCGATACACTTTTATCGGCGTTCCGTGTCTGCCTTCCAATTCATGATGTTATGAATTTGGAGTACTTTCCAAACTAGTTCTGTCAGGTTTCTAGGGGTATGTGGATGTGGACTACATATGAGGATAGTAGGATTTCAGATTCTGGTGTCGTATGAAGACACAGAGATTTGACTGGATAATTTAGTGGTGTATGAACATGGGGATCTGAGAACTGGAAAATTTAGTGTTGTATGAACATGGAGATCTGAGGATTTATCGTATGAACATAGGGATTTGAGGATATAGAGACTCAGTGTTATAGGAATATAAGATTTGAGGATTCGAGGATATGGTGTTATATGAACATGAGGATGTGAGGACTTAGGGACTTGATGTTGTATGAATATAGAGATCAAAGGAATTTAGGGTTTGGGGTTATATGAACATACGAATAGAAGAATCTAGGACTTCGGTGTCATGTGAATGTAAGAATTGAAGGGTCTTTGAATTTAGTATTATGTGAACACATATGAGGATATTGGGGTTTAGGGTCATATGAATATGTAGATCATGAGTCTACTACTTTAGTGTCATATGAGTATGTGGATCATGAGTCTACTACTTTAGTGTCATATGAGTATGTGGATAGTGAGTCTACTACTTTAGTGTCATATGAACATGTGGATCATGGGTTTACTACTTTAGTGTCATATGAATATGTGGATAGTGAGTCTACTACTTTAGTGTCATATGTACATGTGGATCATGGGTTTACTACTTTAGTGTCATATGAATATGTGGATAGTGAGTCTACTCCTTTAGTGTCATATGAATATGTGGATAGTGAGTCTACTCCTTTAGTGCCATATGGACATGTGGATCATGAGTCTACTACTTTATCGTCATATAAACATGTGGATCATGGGTCTACTACTGTAGTTTCATATGAACATGTGGATCATGGGTATACTACTTTAGTGTCATATGAACATGTGGATTATGAGTCTACTACTTTAGCTTCATATGAACATGTGGATCATGAGTCTACTACTTTAGCTTCATATGAACATGTAGATCATGAGTCTCCTACTTTAGTGTCATATGAACATGTGGATCATGGATCTACTACTTTAGTGTCATATGAACATGTGGATCATGAGTCTACTACTTTAGCTTCATATAAACATGTGGATCATGAGTCTACTACTTTAGCTTCATATAAACATGTGGATCATGAGTCTACTACTTTAGCTTCATATAAACATGTGGATCATGAGTCTACTACTTTAGCTTTATATAAACATGTGGATCATGAGTCTCCTACTTTAGTGTCATATGAACATGTGGATCATGGATCTACTCCTTTAGCTTCATACGAACATAGCTATCTAACCATATGTTTTTATTAATCTAGAGTTTGGAAATCATAATGATATATGACATGATATGAATTGTACCACTACTGAGAATATAGAGATCCAAGGATGTGTCCCTACAGTATGAGATCTAAAATGCAGGGTCCTTCAGATCTCTGTAAACATAGAGATTCAAGATAAACTTACGAAACCCACAATCCTAAAAATCCAAATATTAATGAATTTTGAATCCCAGAGCGTCGTTCATAAATCTCAGAAGACATCAAAGAAATCCCCGTCCGAAATGATGAATTCAAGAATGCGCGGAGTCTGAGCCGCGAAATGAGGAAGATGCCGAAGGAGTTTCGAAGGAAGAATGCAAACCGAAGAATTCGTAGAATCCGAATAGCGAAGTGGAATTGATAGCGAACGGTTCAGACGTTGAGACGTACGAATATATCATTGTTAAGTAACGATAATTCCATAAATCGCGTCATTAGGTGCACACGATGCGTGTTATTCGATTCGGACGAGGAGTTAGGTGTAGCCGATGCTCCGAAAAGATCGTCATCGTCCGTCAGAGCGGAACACGCTTGTTGCGGTGGAAACAAGAAACGCCGGTCTTGTTCCTGGTAATCGGGTGCATATAGTTGGAAATCGCCTCGGGTTGTGTAGCCTCGAGTATGCTGTCCGTAGGAAACCACCGAAGTCGTACTTCGATTCCGAGGCTTGGTTATTATAGGATGAAAGCGAAGATCGATATGAATTAGAAGTGGCAGCTGAAGATACGTGGATTGAGATTGCTTTTGCTGTAGGTACTAGGAAGGGTGAATTGGATGGCTTTGGTTACCGTGGCAGGTGGAATTGTTACACCTGTGGTTAACTTAGATTTGGATTTGATAGTGGGATTTGATACTTATAGTTGGGTTTGGTACTGGGGCTTGGTACTGGGGTTTGATATTGGGGTTTGGTACTGGGGTTTAGTACTGGGGCTTGATACTGGGGTTTGCTACTGGGGCTTGGTACTAGGGTTTGATATGGGAGTTTGGTACTGGAGTTTGGTATTGGGGTTTGGTACTGGGGTTTGGTACTGGGGTTTGGTACTGGGGTTTGGTATTAGGGTTTAGTACTGGGGCTTGATACTGGGGCTTGATACTGGGGTTTGCTACTGGGGCTTGGTACTAGGGTTTGATATGGGAGTTTGGTACTGGAGTTTGGTACTGGGGTTTGGTACTAGGGTTTAATACTGGGGTTTGGTATTAGGGTTTAGTATTGGGGCTTGATACTGGGGTTTGGTACTGGTGTTTGGCATTGGGGTTTGATACTTACACTTAGATTTGATACTGAGGTTTGGTATTGGAGTTTACTTGCACTTGGTTTGATACTTAAGACTCAAGTATTAAAGATGACTAGGTTAAATCTTCATTATGGTGTCCTCAGACAAAGAGACGTGCCACGTGTGGATTTGATGGGATCATAGACAGCCTGCTTGTTGATAACATTTTCTAATATATGCTTCATACTCATGTCAACAAGATAAGGTAGATTCAACAGTAACAGCGATGCTATTGATAATACTGAATACTCTTGTACTAGGCTGTTGTGTAAGACTATTGTACTAGACTCAATTTGTGTTACGCTTAATTCTAATGTTCGATAAACAAGTCAAGTTCAGTTTCGCCATCTAGGTGAACTTAATATCGAGCTAGCAATGGTAATGAAGAATGGTATCCTCAGTACGACTCCATTACAGAAATTAATCATCCGTCGTACGGTGCAAATCGCTTTGGTAATCAGTAATCACAAAGACGATGCCAAGGTTCATCCTCTGTTCATCTTTTTCTTCTTCGATTAAAGTCGCGGAGTGTTCCCTTCATCCTTGGTCCAGGCGTTACCTAGATCATTGCCTCCCGACCGATGGCTTCGCGGACCATTTCCGATTGTCGTGGGTGGTCATCGAAATAAACGCACGGTTGTTCCGACCCTTGCTCTGCGAGATCCGTGAAATCGATCCAGGTCGTTGTAGAATTGCTCGCCCGGACGTGCCACGTATTTGCATAAAGATGAATCTCCGTGTTCACTGGTACACGACAGTATAGTCATTCTACAGATAGAAATTTTAGTATTCTATTAGCGTTTTGAGTAGATGGGGATAATTTTAGAGAACTTTAATTATGGGTTCAAACACTGGTGGATGATAGGTGGGTAATTGATAGCTAGTTTAATTTTGAAGTAGTGTGATAGATCCACTGATAGGTCTCTATTACAGGTCCAATATAAAGTAACAGAAATTAGAAATCCAAAATGTGTAACTTAGGTGTAAGACCTAGATCAAGACTAATTTATCTGTGGCCCAAGTTCAAATCTTTAGAGAATACTTGTATGAGTTCAACACTTCAAGAAGTGTTTGTGTTTTGTGACAATTTTAAGAGGAACTAAGAAGTGTTTGATCGAGGTGAATAATCAGTTTCTACCTGGTATATGAAGATGTTGGACACTGTTACAATACGTTCAGATCACACGCAGCATTTTCTGCAGAAAGCTAGAACTCGCGTGCGAACGCTTCCTCTCTCCAAGATTCTAACCAGCGTTTATCCAGAATGGAGCCGCCCACAATGTTATAAAACACAGGCGCTCATACCTCACGATACTTTATTACGCCACATTTCTCGTACTTTTATTAGGAGAGACAAATGCTATCGCGAAGAAGCCACAAAATACAGGAAGAAACATTACGATATATTATCCAGCCCTTCAATTTCTGATGACTCACACCGGAAATAGCAAATATACATCGATTACATTTTTGCACAAATATTCTAATTAATATTCCCCGAACAAAATAACCAAGCTATTACTTTTTGCTCTCTCGCGTTGCGTTAACAAGTTGCTATTCAGGATCAATCTTGCAACCTAATGCCTCAATTGTAACATCTCTTCCTGTATTAAATTCGCGATTCATCCGCGATCATCGCTCTGCGACAGGCAAACGTTAAACCCTCACAAAAACTCACCCCCTGTCTATTCCTTCGAAGCATCAAGACAAAAGCCAAGTATTTACGGGTCGAGAAAGAAGTTCTCCGTTGGCAACAAGAAAACAGAATTCCACGGTGGAACACTTCCTGCTACGCCCGGACCGTTTCACCAGAAAGGCGATCATCCTGGCCATGGCGGTGCGTTACGCCGCGTGGAAATCGTTCTTCCAGCTTTCCATCGCGCCACGCTTTTTGCCGCGGATATAGCCTGGACGAGTTCAGGACCAGTCGGCTAGGAACAACTCTTCTTTCCGAGAACGTTCTGATGTTAGGAAGGGTTAAACAGGATCGGAGAAAAGGACTTGCGACGGATGCGCTTCGAAGTGCGAACTGCGTGGAGGATACAGTATGTCTCACAACAATGTGGCATCTTATTTTATGGGAAAGGATGATTGAATATTTTGTATGCATTATTCAGACACTTTTGATACAAGCTGAAGTAACTTCTTAGTGGAGGTAACTTCAGATGATCAAAGATTTAGAGACTGTATTATTTTATTATTCAGACAGTTTTAATACAAGTTCAAGTAAAGGTCTTCTTAGTGGATGTAGCTTCAGATGATCAGAGATTTAGAGACTGTATTATTGTATTATTTAGACAGTTTTAATACAAGTTCAAGTAAAGGTCTTCTTACTGGATGTAACTTCAGATGATCAAAGATTTAGAGACTGTATTATTTTATTATTCAGACAGTTTTAATACAAGTTTAACTAACTGGTCTTCTTAGTGGATGTAACTTCAGATGATCAAAGATTTAGAGACTGTATTATTGTATTATTCAGACACTTTTAATACAAGTTTAGGCAACTGGTCTTCTTGGTGGATGTAACTTCAGATGATCAAGGATTTAGAGTCTGTATTATTGTATTATTCAGACAGTTTTAATACAAGTTCAAGTAAGTGGTCTTCTTGGTGGATGTAGCCTAAGATGATCAAGAATTTAGTCTTTTTAAATTATTGTATTTTTCAGACAATTTTAATACAAGTTCAAGTAACTTGTTTTCTTAGTGGACGTAACTTAAGATAATTAAAGATTTACAGTCTGTATTAATAATATTATATAGACACTTTTAATACAGGTTTAACGAACAAACTCCTTCAGATAATGTTACTGAAAAATGTATATCAGTAACAAACTTGTCTTCTCTATTTACTGCAGTACACCATGAGATCAAGATGTGTCTCAACTTTCTGTCTCATCTGCACAATTGCAATTAATCATCAAACACAGTCTTGCTAATTGTGGACCCACAAAAATAAATACTATAACGATATTGTATATTAAATAATACATATACATCATACAATATATAACATCAAATAGTATATTAAATTAAAAAAAAGAATAGAAAGAATTTTCTAAATTTAACAGAAACGAAAGATGTTATGAAACAGACTGTAGTATTAGCAGACAGCAACAGACAAGAAACTAGAGGCAATAATAATTTACAGTACTCTTTCGCCCTCTTCCTCCAGTGCACCCGCGGTTTCCTCGACCTCTCTTCGGTCTTTTCTTCTTCCACTTCCCTCGCTGCTCGTCTTCCTTACCTACTCTATGGTGGTTGTTGCGAGCAATCCCATATTAGGAGTCCTGTTGCTCGCTCTACCGCGATGCGCGGCCTATTGAGACGTAGTTACCCTTACTTATCCTGTCGGTGCAACGAACAACGACGTACCGAGGAGAGAATGAGAGAACGGAAACTTCGAACACGAGGGAATCGAAAAGGTGAAACCCTCGGGCTTTGTTGAAGAACGATTCTTCTCCGTGGGATTCTGCTTCGACGATTCGATCGTTCGCGATTCTCGGGATTGCTGCTCTAGCTTCCGCTCTTTGACGGTGAACGGCATGCAGGTTGCAGAAAATCGGTAATTTTTTGTGGCGAGATGGGTTGATTGGAAGCTTGGAGGGTGGAAATTGGCGAGGAAATCGGCAAGATGGGAATCGGTGAGGTGGAAATCGGCAAGATGGGATTTGGGGAGATATGGTTTAGAGTGATATGGAAAGCCACGCGATGGAAATCGGCGCAATTCAGGTTTGACACAATTAGAAATCGGCGAAATTCGGTTCAACGCAATTGGAAGGCCACGCGGTGGAAATCGGCGCAATTCGGGTTTGACACAATTAGAAATCGGCACAATGGAAATCGGTGCAATTCGGTTCAACACAATTGGAAGGCCACGCGATGGAAATCGGCGCAATTCAGGTTTGACACAATTAGAAATCGGCACAATGGAAATCGGCGCAGTTCGGTTCAACGCAATTGAAAGGCCACGCGATGGAAATCGGCGCAATTCAGGTTCAACATAATTAGAAATCGGCGCAATGGAAATCAATAGATCGCAAATTGGCGCGATGGAAGTCAACTTAATGCGAAGTCAACGCGTCTCAATATAACATAATATATAAATCGGCATAATTCGGTTGGACGCGATTAGAAATCGGCGCAATGTAAATCGATGCGATGGAAATCGGCGCGATAGAAGTCTTCGCAAGTAGAAGTCAAGCGATAGAAGTCGGCACGATGGAAGTCAACGCGCTTCAATATACCATGATATGGAAATCGGCGCGATAGAAGTCGACGCTTGGGAAGTCGGCGCGATTCAATTCGACATAATATGGAAATCGGCGCGATAGAAGTCGACGCGATATAAATCGGCACGATGGATGTCGACTCGATGGAAGTCGACGCAATTCAATTCAGCGTAATATGGAAATCGGCACGGTAGAGAAGTCCACGCTTGGGAAGTCGGCGAGGTTCAATTCGCCGTAATATGGAAATCGGTAGAAGTCGATCTGATGGATGGCGATGCAAGTTGGCGCGATTCAATTCGATATAATTTGGAAGTCGATGGAAGTGCGACGATTAGAAATCGGCACGATTCAATTCCGTGACGTTCAAATCGACGTGATAGAAATTAGTGCGATAGAAATCTGTTGATAGAAATCAGGGCGATTCAGTTGGACATGATATGGAGGGCTAGATTTAAATCGGTGCGATAGAAATCGATGTGAGTCAATTTGATGTAGTATAGAAATCGGTACGATTAATACTATTGACATATAAAGGACTCGTGACGCACTGGTGACGCACTCGTGATGTACATGTGACACACTCATGATACACGTGACGCACTTGTGATGCACAGGTGGTGCAATGGTGACACACTTGTGACGCACAGGTAGTGCAATGGTGGCGCACTAGTGACGCACTGGTGACACACTCATAATGCATTCCTGACGCACTCATGATGCACTCATGACGCATTCGTGACGCACTCATGACGCACACTATAGTTCACACAGTATAACAAGAATAAATCATACTGCTCTACAGCTTCTCTTCTCACATTTCTTTTGTATTTCATAATTCAGATAAATAGATAGTTTGAATACGTATATTATATCCTATTATATTATACATATTATAAAAACTACCTTAAAACTAACTCTTGAAAGAAATATCAATCGAATATGTATGTTACATCCTATTATATTATATATATAATAAAAGCTACCTTAAAACTAACTCTTGAAAGAAATATCTGTTCTCCATGAAAATACTTGTGTACCACTCCCAAATGAACGATCGCGCGATTAAAGTACCATCTCCCTAGGTTACGTAACTATCCAAGAATTCTCTAATAATCGACTCGGCTGGTATTCGATTTGTGTCGAACCGATGATTCACTGGAAAACGAGGGATCAGAGCATCTGCGAAGATACCTCGCGGTTAGGTCGCGACACGAGGTCCTCTATTTTCACCGTTACGCAATCGGAGATATAGAGCCTCGTTACCGAAGCGGAGAAACGCGAGGAATCTTCTTCGGTTCTCTTCCTGAGGCTCTGGTAGCTTTCGGGGGCGGTGTACTGCAAATGTCGTGCGAATCGAGCCGCTCGTTTTCTCGTCCTCTTACGCGTCCTGTGTTGCGTCACCGACTTACGTGCCTGATGGGAGAATCCGCGGATCGATCATGCGTGGAAAGTAAATTGGCTTTTGTTCCAGCATTTTTTTTTTTTGTTTTTTAATGGGAGGAAAAGGGGTACGTCGTTAAGCGCGTATGGGAACGTGTGAGTGTTGCTTGGAGCAAGATACCCTTTGTCGAACAATTATTTTAAAGAATTATCTGCTCTTTGTATGTAGAAGGGTTGGGTCAATTTTGATTCATAGTATTGTAGGTTAATTTTGGTGGTTTTAATATTGACATATTCTGTGATTATATTAGGCAATCTTTGTGGTTCATCAGCTCTGGTTCAGATAAAAAGATGCAGCTGATTTGTTAAAACAAAAAATGTCCTTGATTTACATACACTTTCAACGAGGATGGAAAATTGGACATTGCTGTTGGCAAGGTTGAATAAATTCACATTCTTGAACTCCTACAGTTCATCTTGTGCAATGTGCAAAAATGTTGAGCAAACTATAAACCATGCAATTCAGCATCTGCTACAAAATTAATATAATAGATAATGTCCACAAAATATCAAATGTTTTTAACGTCACATATGATGATGGTACCTGAAGTTACACAAAACAAATTCAAAGTATCACCACAGATAATGTCTGCAAAATATAATATAATAGATAACAGTGTGCACAAAATATCAAATGTCTTCAACGTCACATATGATGATGGTACCTGAAGTTACACAAAACAAATTCAAAGTATGACCACAAATAATGTCTGTAAAATATAATATCTTTCTAATGTTCCTCACGATGTGCAGTACCTGAAGTTACATAAAAAAAGTTCAAAATATAATCACAGATGATGTCTGCAAAATTTAATATGTTTCTAATGTTCCACACAATGCGCAGTACTTATGAGTCGGATAAGACAAAATGAAAGTATAGGTAAAGTAACTGAAATGCAAACGAAGTGCTCTCTTTTTATAAATATTCCACGTAACATCACTTATAAAACAGAATAATTATGCAGACGTTCCATGGATATTTCATAAAATAATGAAATAACCCTGACACCGAAACGTTGGTTTTGCACACAAAACGACTTACGCGAAAAAGGAATATGCGTTCGAATAAAAGAGTGCAGTTACATATTACAGGTGCAGCAACCTAGAAGCACAGGGAAACAGAACAATGCGTTCCACTATCAATTTCCTTAATCTTCCAGTAGAAAAGTGGTATAGTTTGACCCAGTTTCTATGATCATCCTCCGCGAACGCAATCCCTCGAACCATTGAGAAACCAGTGCTCTCACAATAGCCGTAACAAACGTGCATTTTTTAATATTCTTTTCGAGTCGGCGACTTTGCGAAACGATCACCTCTCGCGCGTAGGTTAATTCAATTAAATTCAATTACCTATAGATTTTTCTTTGATTGTTCAGTAAGAGTAATACCGGTGAAAATTGTCTTATATGCGACTCCATCAATAATCCCGTCGTTATAAGCGTCGCAAGTGACTGACGTTTCAATGGACTGACAGCTATCAATTAAAACATCGGATGGAGGTGCTTTTGTGTGTATATGTGGAGACTTTCTTTAGATTGAAGGATTTTGTTTGTTCTTCCGGGATACTTTCTTGTTTGATTCTTACAGTGCTGAGTTTCGAGGTTTCCAAATTTTTATATTTTCAAATTTCTAGGTTTTCGAATTACGGGGCACTCCGAGTTCTTACGTTCCCAAATTACGGGGCATCCCGAGTTTCTACGCCCCCAAATTTCTACGCCCCCAAATTTCTACGCTCCCCAAATTCCTACGACCCCATATTTCTACGCTCCCCAAATTCCCACATTCCCAAATTTTTACGCTCCCCAAATTCCTACGCCCCATATTTCTACGCTCCCCAAATTCCTACAAATCCAAATTTCTACGCTCCCAAATTCCTACGTCCCCAAATTACTAAGCACCCCGAATTTCTACGCTCCCCAAATTCCAACATTCCCAAATTTGACGCTCCCAAATTTCTATGCTCTCAAATTTCTACGCTCCCAAATTTCTACGCTCCCAAATTCCTACGTCCCCAAATTACTAAGCACCCCGAATTTCTACGCTCCCCAAATTCCAACATTCCCAAATTTGACGCTCTCAAATTTCTATGCTCCCAAATTTCTACGTTCTCAAATTTCTACGCTCCCAAATTCCTACGTCCCCAAATTACTAAGCACCCCGAATTTCTACGCTCCCCAAATTCCAACATTCCCAAATTTGACGCTCTCAAATTTCTATGCTCCCAAATTTCTACGTTCTCAAATTTCTACGCTCCCAAATTCCTACGTCCCCAAATTACTAAACGCCCCAAATTTCTACGCTCCCAAATTCCCACCTCCCCAAATTCCTACGACCCCAAACTCCTACATCCCCAAATTCCTACAACCCTAAATCCTACATACACTGTATATACTTCAAAATTTCCTAAAACCCCAAATCCCAAATGGTTCATACCCATGCTTGTTCTCGTTTTAAACCTCGAATCAAAAGACAATAAACTCGAAGTGGATCATGTCCGATTGATTTCGCGCAGCCGATAGCTGAAAGTAACACGAAGAGTAACTCGATCTCGTCGAATAATTACAGTTATTACTACTTTGTTGTTGAAAACTAGTATCGTCAGACGTCTCGCTCTTATCGATAATTGTACATCGCGAATGTAAATGCTGAAAGCGACGAAAGTTTCTCTGTGTTCTCTCTTCGTTGTTTCGACTTGATTTTCTTCTTTTGTTAACGACGAATCGATCGATCAAGATCCACCGATTTCTCGATAAGAAAATTCTAGCTTCCCAGGTTCGCTAATTGTAACGATGTCTCGCTATTCTGGCGATCGGTGTGGAATAACAGTGGTTGGCGTCGATATGGAAGGATTTGTCGTTTAATCGAGTCAACTGCGAGACGATCAAATCACTGTCGAGGAATACCAATTTCACTCGGGCTTGGAATTCTTGACCAGTTTTTATATGGGGACACACTGGATTACAGTCATCTTGGAGCAAAGATTACGAACCTTGAGCGTAAAACGAAAACTGATCGGGGCAAAATAAACTTGTTGGGGAAAAATTGATACATGCATGTGTGGAAACGTCGCGTTACTTTTGTAAAAATCTGAACAAGTTTGAAAATTTGCAGCTGAAAGGAGATGTTCGTTGTGTGGTTGAAAATATCTTTAATAACTTTGCTTGTGACATCTCGTGACGCATTGGTGACGCACAGGTGGTGCACTGGTGACGCACAGGTGGTGCACTGGTGACGCACTTGTGACGCACTTGTGGTACACTCAGGACGCATTAGTGACGCACTAGTGACATACAGGTGGTGCAATGATGACGCACTCGTGATGCACACGTGGTGCACTCGAGACGCACTTGTGACGCACCCGTGACGAACTAGTGACGCACTAATGACGCAGTCATGGGGCACTGGTGACGCACTCGTGACGCACTAGTGACGCACACCATTTTTCATATATAACAAAAATAAATGGAAGAGATAATTCGAAGTTGAGCAAAGAGTCTTGAGAAACAAGAGAGGGAAAGAAAAGGGAAGAGCAGAGGAGTACAGGGCGTAGAGAGGAAAATACAGTAGGTGGTCAGGAGAAAAGAAGCACGTGGACAAGAAGGAGCCTGCAGTCAGAGATAGAAGGCGTGACAGCGACTGCACTTAGCATAACAATATTTACTACTAGAAGAAACTAAAGGAGACTTGAATATTCTATGCGTTGGCCTCGCCCAAGCCTTGCACAACCACATCGTGCCAGCCCGTATAATTACGTACCGTGGATGGGACACGACTGAACCGTTCGCGTCGTCAACATCATTCGCGACAGTTGGAACTCGATCTATCATAAATGTCGTTTCATGCGAAGCTCAGAAATTCACAAATTGAAACATTCTAATGCGTAGAAGTCCCAAGGTGCTGGAATGTCTGTAGTCCCAGACTTCCAAAGTTCTAAATTTTCAAAGTCGTAAATTTGCTAGGTTCTAAAATCTTAAAGTACTAAACTCTCAAGTTCCAACCCTTCCAAGTTCCAAATCTCTCAAATTCCCAGTCTTCCAAGTTCCAAATCTGTCAAATTTCCAATCTCCCAAGTTCCAAATCTCCCAAGTTCCAACTCTCCCAAGTTCCCAATCTCTCAAGTTCCAAATCTCCCAAGTTCCAACTCTCCCAAGTTCCCAATCTCTCAAGTTCCAAATCTCCCAAGTTCCATCTCTCCCAAGTTCCAATCTCTCAAGTTCCAACTCTCCCAAGTTCCAACTCTCCCAAGTTCCAAATCTCCCAAGTTCCCACTCTCCCAAGTTCCCACTCTCCCAAGTTCCAAATCTCCCAAGTTCCAAATCTCTCAAGTTCCAACTCTCCCAAGTTCCAAATCTCCCAAGTCCCCACTCTCCCAAGGTCCCACTCTCCCAAGTTCCAAATCTCCCAAGTTCCCACTCTCCCAAGTTCCCACTCTCCCAAGTTCCAAATCTCCCAAGTTCCAAATCTCTCAAGTTCCAACTCTCCCAAGTTCCAACTCTCCCAAGTTCCAACTCTCCCAAATTCCAAATCTCTCAAGTTCCAACTCTCCCAAATTCCAAATCTCTCAAGTTCCCAATCTCCCAAATTCCAAATCTCTCAAATTCCCAATCTCTCAAGTTCCAACTCTCCCAAGTTCCAAATCTCTCAAATCCCCAATCTCCCGAGTTCCAAATCTCTCAAGTTCCCAATCTCCCAAATTCCAAATCTCTCAAATTCCCAATCTCTCAAGTTCCAACTCTCCCAAGTTCCAAATCTCTCAAGTTCCAACTCTCCCAAGTTCCAAATCTCCCAAGTCCCCACTCTCCCAAGGTCCCACTCTCCCAAGTTCCAAATCTCCCAAGTTCCCACTCTCCCAAGTTCCCACTCTCCCAAGTTCCAAATCTCCCAAGTTCCAAATCTCTCAAGTTCCAACTCTCCCAAGTTCCAAATCTCCCAAGTCCCCACTCTCCCAAGGTCCCACTCTCCCAAGTTCCAAATCTCCCAAGTTCCAAATCTCCCAAGTTCCCACTCTCCCAAGTTCCCACTCTCCCAAGTTCCAAATCTCCCAAGTTCCAAATCTCTCAAGTTCCAACTCTCCCAAGTTCCAACTCTCCCAAGTTCCAACTCTCCCAAATTCCAAATCTCTCAAGTTCCAACTCTCCCAAATTCCAAATCTCTCAAGTTCCCAATCTCCCAAATTCCAAATCTCTCAAATTCCCAATCTCTCAAGTTCCAACTCTCCCAAGTTCCAAATCTCTCGAATCCCCAATCTCCCGAGTTCCAAATCTCTCAAGTTCCCAATCTCCCAAATTCCAAATCTCTCAAATTCCCAATCTCTCAAGTTCCAACTCTCCCAAGTTCCAAATCTCTCAAATCCCCAATCTCCCAAGTTCCAAATCTCTCAAATCCCCAATCTCCCAAATTCCAAATCTTCCAAAGTCCCCAACTCTCAAGGTACCGAACTCCCAAAATCCCAGAACACTCGCCTAAAATAATATCCACAAGATCCCAAAGCTGCATTAACCAATTACTCCACATACCTCACCACCAAAAGTGTACATACATCCATGCACCAAAGTCACCATCGATCCAGTTTCTAACCAGCACCCACTCGATCCGAAGAAGAACGAAGCAGCTTAGGTGACTCAACCTTTTGAAACACCTGGTCCTGCCTCCAATCCCGGATTCTCTGCTAGTCTGCCTCGAGGTGACTTCGATTTGTGGGCGTCAATTTGTTTGTCAGTGCCCTGAGTTCTACCTCTCGGATCATGGCGAACAATTCAATTGCAGGGTATCTGGCAGGACGAAATGCCTTGTTTCACCTACCGACGCGACGTCCACGTACGTCTAATAACAGCCAACCAGGAGAAGGTGCCTCGACTTATCGATTAATCGTCGCCGCTCCTCGGGGACCCATTGTAATTTCGCCATTAGCTCGCGCACAAAAGAGACACGCGCTGTGTACACGTTTGCGAAACCTCGCGATATTATCTTTAGATGATTATACTTTACTTTCTAATTGCATCCTCCGTGAATTAAGTACTTTGGGGAGGTAGTCTAATCTTGAGGTTTCTTGGGGTGCTTGAGGTGGGACTTCGATTTAGAAACGAAAGAGCTGGGCTTTATGACTTCATGATTTCATGACTTCATGAACTTTATGACTTCAGTGGTTGAAGACTTGGACTTGTGCAAGTTTAAAATTGAAGAATGTTGTGATGTTGGAAATTTGGAACTTTAGAACTTTAGAACTTCATATTTCTGAATTTATGTTTCATGTAGGTTTGATTGTATCATTGGAGGATGAACATAATAGATTTCGAAGATAAACTTCTCTGATCGAATAGTTAAGAATAAAATATTTTAAGATGACATTCATACGTTTGTTCAATATAGAGGATAAAGCAGTAGCACAATTAAGACGATAGGGTTGTTACAAAAGTGATGCAGTCAAAGCTCAATTATAAAAATACAATGATCGAATTTTATTCAAAGTCACAATGTGTCATTCACAATCACCACAATTTTATATCTGTGAAATTCAACAAATACTAAAGTGCTATCGAAGCTGATTTTGGAGCTTGAACCTTACATAAACCTCTCTGGTCAAGCTAACGGTAAAGGGTATTTTAAATCGCGAGATTCCCGGCAAAGACCGATTAAGAATACCGTCGGAACTCGAACCGATTCGAATCGATTCATATAATCGCAACCATATCAAAGACCGGCAAAAACTGGATACAGGTTGTATATCGTTCACGAATGGACATCGATATCGAAGATTCAGCGAAACGTTCGATTGGAAAATAATTAACGAGAAATGCCGTTTGGAGGATGTGGACGCGCGTTCGATCAGAGAGGAGGTACGATAATGATAATCCGTGATTTGCAACAGTGTAGGGAGCAATGGATAGCAATTAAAAGATGCAATGAACAAGCACGTTATCGTGGATGAGATTTTACGAGCGATGTGTCGGGAATTAACGTGATCAATTGACACTCGTTTAATTATGTACCGACACTGCTAAACGATAGCGTTTTACTGTCGTTAGACCGGATATTATAATTAATCGCGGGACGCGGGTACCCTGATGCAAGTTTAATGAAACTGAACGGCGCAACTTAGTTACGAGATAAACGCGATAACGAGTTTACGTAATTTTATTTCTGCTGAGTTGCAACTTTACGCTAAATTCGACCTCGGGGAAAGTTGGAGCGAGCGTAGTACCCTTGAATTTTATTGCAAGGTTTCACATTTTTAAATTCTTCACTACATTTTTAAATTCATTAATAAGCTAAGCTTCTAAGTAACTAAATTTTCTAATTTTTAGCACTGAAATTTCTTACATTTTTAATTATCGAATATTTCCCAATATAAGTTTCAAAAATCCCAATATTCAACAAATTCTAGATACTCGAATCTCTAGATCCCAAAATCCCTGGATTCCGAAACTCCTAGATCCCAAAATCCCCAGGTTCCCAAAATCCCAAAATTCTCAAAATCCCCAAATTCCCAAAATCTCCAAATTCCCAAAATCTCTAGATCTCAAAATTCCCAAATTCCTAAATCCCTAGATCCCAAATTTCCTAGTTCCCAAAAATTCCTAGATCCCAAAATCCCCTAATTTCTCAAATCCCTAGATTCCCATAATCCCTAGATCCCCAAATCCCCAGATCCCCAAATCCCCAAATCCCCAGATTCCCAAATCCCCAGATCCCCAAATCCCCAGATTCCCAAATCCCCAGATCCCCAAATCCCCAGATCCCCCAATCTCCAGATCCCCAAATCCCCAGATCCCCAAATCCCCAGATCCCCAAATCCCCAGATCCCCCAATCTCCAGATCCCCAAATCTCCAGATCCCCAAATCCCCAGATCCCCAAATCCCCAGATCCCCAAATCCCCAGATCCCCAAATCCCCAGATCCCCAAATCCCCAGATCCCCAAATCCCCAGATCCCCAAATCCCCAGATCCCCAAATCCCCAGATCCCCCAATCTCCAGATCCCCAAATCTCCAGATCCCCAAATCCCCAGATCCCCAAATCCCCAGATCCCCAAATCCCCAGATCCCCAAATCCCCAGATCCCCAAATCCCCAGATCCCCAAATCCCTAGATCCCCACATCCCTAAATTTCCACACCCCTAGAAATTCCTAGATCCCCGAATTCCAATCTTCCGAAATCCCTAGATTTCCAAACCCTATATTCCGAAATCCCTAGATCCCCAAATTCCACTCTCCCGAAATCCCTAAATCCGCAAATCTCTATATTCCCAAATTCTTACTCCCGAAATTTTCATATTTAAAAAAGTGAAAAACTGCTAGAATTCCACTATATGGTAATTTTTGGTAGGAAACGAACAGAGCTCGCGAGGGAACATTGTACCCGGTTGTTCGACATATTACTATGATAATTAAGGATACCAGAATCGTCTATCAGCTCGGGTATTTGAACCTAATCGTGAGATAGGTTGCCGCGGAGCATAAATTCAGTTGGACAAACGTGGACAGAAAACATGCCGCGTTTCTGGCGCGCGTTATTCGGTACACGTAATCGGTTCGTAGCTCGCGAACCGGGACCGGTGCATGTTGGCAACGAGAACGACTCGTCGAAGAAAGCATTAGCCGATCGGATCGGCCGGCGGAGAAAAGCATTACACGTTTCAGAGACGAAGGGAACCGAGTGCCGCGAGTGAAAGTCACACATGTTACGTCGAGCGTCGAAAGGTACCGAAAAACTTGTACGCAAGTGTAAAAAAAAACTACCCGTCCACGCGGGTAATCGTACGGACACGTTGTGTAATCGGCAGCACGCCGTGTTCTGGAAAATACACGCGACTCGACTTTGGGATCGACATTCTCTTGGTTCGGACAACTTTGCTCTTTTACATTACCTGTTTCTTTTTTTATCTTTGCTCTCTTTTCTAATTCGGGAGAAATTTCTACTGTAGTTATTTTACCTTTATTTTGTCGTTTGAAATAGTTTCCTAGACAGAATAATCAGGTGGTACGTGTGTCAAAATATGTGTAGCATGTAAGGAGGTATAGTTTTAATAAACTAGATTTAATATAATAAACTACAACCGATGTTTAATATGAGACATGTAGCAGCTACTGAACATGTATAATGAGAATAACGTGAAAACGAGTCTGTCGAAAAATGTATTGATTTTCCTAATTAGACGGCATAATTATATATACAATTGCGCATAAGTAATGATTATCCTTTCACATTCAATATTTCGTTTGTAATTCGAGTCGAATAGCATAGTTTCTTGCTTAATTAGAGTTATGATTGTTCCATGAATAGCAATTGTTTCGATGCAAGGGTGTAATCAATTCTCTTCATCAATAATTCAATCGTTCGTTCCGTGGCTGCCAGATAGTTAAACAGAACTTTAATTGCAGCCCATGAAGTCTCGCAACTTTCGATATTCATAGAATATTCGATGGAACGGTTCCCAAGACGTTGCTGCCTTCCTCGAGGTGGGTCGAATTCCATGGGAATGTTAAATGCAAGACTCTATCCTTTACAGTTATTGTTTAATTCCTTGGTATTCTTTAAGGAGTCTCACTCGTGAGGTAGTTAGAGCTCAGATGTGACTTTGCTCGATTTTTAATAGTTTTCAATATTCAATACTCAATTTGAAATGTAGGATCAATAATTGGTCTTGTAGGTCCAATAATTTATATAGTGTATGATTTCTATAGTAAAGTTTGTTTTAGTATCATAGCTTTAATATCATATAAATATCATATAGCTTTAAATCACATGAATAGTTAGTTTTGACGCATCTGACAAATAAATTGTACAAGGGGTTACTTAGGGTTTGGAGTCTGCGAGTGTCTAAACTGTCCTGGCAGTTTAGATCTAACTGTACCAGTTATAAATGCACTGAATTTCAGAAATTCTTCGACCATTTTATAAATACAATTATTTATGCTGATCTATTTTGTTCCACATAACCCCACCAGTAATGGAACCCATCAAAAAATTGAAAAGAAGGCAAGAAACGGAGAGGCTAGGCTTTCTCTAGGCTAGACCAAGGTATCCCACGCGACGCTTTATTATCCTTCATTATCGGTGCACAAATTATAATCCGCAAATAGCGTTTGGCGTTTATGGTGGCAGCACCCATGAAAACTAACCGGTACTCTTTATACCGAGCGTATATCGTCGAGGCCGTCGTCGGCTCGAACAATGCGTTCGTCCCACGCCACGGCGACTCTTGAGAGCCGCTTTTGCCCCGCGAGAGAGTAACACGTGTACGCTCGAAACGACCCCGTAGAACGCTCGCGGAATTTAATTTATTGGCCTGATAGCTAAGCGAGAACCGACGAGAACGCCTAGACAATCGAGCCGAGAAATTAACGTGGCTTTCGTGGGCGTAATTGCCGTGACACGCGCCGCTGGGTCATTCGAGGCCTCGCTTTGACCGTTCTTTTTCGTTGATACTCTTTTGGCTCCCTTTAATTTCTACACTCTTAATTATTCTCTGAGGTACCTTGGGGACAATAGACCTTTTTCAGGTTTTAAAGGGTCTTCGACTCGGTTGCGTGCTCATAAGTGGATCTTCAATCTTCCTCTGTTAATTTTTACGAAATGTTACATTCAGAAGCTTTTCTATAACTTTAATGTAGCGGTAAAGCTAAAAATGACAGTACAATAACAATGTGAGTGCGTCAAGAGTCAGTATAAGTGCGTCAAGGGTCAGAATAAGTGCGTCATGAATCAGAACAAGTGCGTCAGGACTCAGAACAAGAGTGTCACGAGTCAAACTAACACAAGGAATTAAAAATATTAAAAATCTGCAACTTGAAATTAAAGATTCTAGAAACCTTCGTGATCAGCATCGGCGCCATTTTGACGTCTCTGCAGCGCCTTTTACACTCGATACCGACGTCCCACAGAATTTAGCATCAAAGAGACAAACTTTGCGAAAACAGGTAAAAGTGGTGTAACGTCGTGTTCGAGAGGAATCAAGTCGAAGAGCGGAGGATCGATCGATTTGTTCTTTTTGTCGCTGGTCGAAGACAGCGTTCGTGTCGGGTTTCAAGAGTTTCGGGTCGAAAGCATCCTGTTCGGGGATTCTGCGGTTTCCGCGACGCGGAAATCGATACAACGCGTCCAAAAGGAAGAAAGCCCTGCGATGCTTCTCCGCTCACGTCCATCGGGAAGCATTAGATCCCTGGCGATTGAATTTCTCGGGGAATGGACGAGAAAATGTCCAGACGAAATTCGTTGAACGTCGCCATTGTGCTCCTCGAGTCTTCGATTTCGAACGCATTGACTTTCGTCAAACTTGAAAGTTTTTTTAAGCTGTATCTTCAAAGTGTTTTAACCTTTAAATTACTGATGATTGATGACCACTTGTATTCGAATTATATTGTAACTAAATAATAAGTAACGTTAAATAATACAGAAGAGTAAACCTGCTTATGCAGGGGTTTTTATGGTTAACGAAGGTGAACGCTTTGATAAAAGCTTTTTAAGAATTTTTGTAACTGAAAATCAGAAGTGTAAGATAAGTTTTGAAGTTGTGGTTTGAAAGAATTTTCAAGTCATAACTTCAGAATATTTTCACAATGTACCTCGATCATATATTCAAGATATAATTTTCAAGATGTAATTTGCAATATTAAAATTGTAACTTGGAGACATTGAAAGTAATTCTAAAATATATTGAGGTCGCAAGCTAAAGTTATTTTAAAGTTGTAACTCGAAAATAAATTGAAGTTATAACTGTAACTTAAAGTTGAAAATATTATGAAGAAATAATTCCAACATGTACCTAAAAAGTAATTTAAAGTAGTAACTCGAAAGTATTTTCCGAGGCAGCAATTTCACGCGTTGTTACCACCGAATATGTACTAATTGCTGTTTCTTCGTAAGGTAGAATTAGAGAAAAGTGGAATAAGAACATGTTCCTCGCGTGTGTTGCGTACGATATTTGTATTGTAACGGATAGCACGTGTGTCGATGACCCCGTATCTTCGGTTATACATTCCTGCTCGTCGAACTGCTAATGCGATACTCCTAATTAGTATAACGTGCCGCGTGTACTTACTTTATTGTACCGAGCCATCGCTGTAATTATTCCACTACCCGTAATGCAGTTTTTGCTACGAAAACATCGCGTTTCAATTTATTTTTCTTTTTTCACGGGATATTGAAACTCTTCGAGAAATAATCTCGTGCTTGATTCTACTGTTTATGGATCTCAAAAAAATATGCACGGAAAGGTTCAGGGATCAGATATGTTCTTCACTGTAATTACTGCATTTTTATGTGCACTCTAACTGTGATGGACAACGGTGCTTCAGAGGGCAACGAACATCACGGCTAAGTATAACACTGCTCACTAACAGTTCTATACATTGAAATTGTTCAATTATCAAAATTTTTAATTCCTAAGTGTCTGAATTCTCGATGTGTCCTAAATTAATGGGTTCTCATATTGCCATTGGGCCAATGATCATAGCAGTCGAGGTCCTTATAACAATCAATCAATCGATCGATCAAAGTGCCATTGAACAAACTGCTAAATTTCTAAATTGCCAAATTTGCAAGTCCTCGAATCTTGAAATCTCTAAATGTCTGCGTTCTTGAATTTCGAAATCCCTAAATCTCTACAGCCTCGAAATTCTAAATCTTCATATCTCTAAATCTCCAAATCTCCATCAACATTCACCACCTAGTTGCACCATGCACCCCAATACCCAACTCTGCACTCAAAGCAAACAAGACTGCAACAGAGCGTAAAAAAAATGAAATTAAAAATCTTTACTCGTTACTATGTAAGTTACAGAAGGCTGATTTTGCGGCATGAATGAAATATCGAGAAACGTAGGAAATGAATAAGCGCGGTTGATTGTTGAAGGGGAGGCATCGAGTCCAACGCTCCCGTATTCCCCAGAAAATGGCATTTCAGTAACCGTTGCATGTACACCTGCACAATGTGTCGGACGTGTAAGCACTACGTCGCAAAGCACTGCGGCTACTCGTTAAAATACACCTGATTACCGAACATTATCGTGCCGAGGGGGTAATGATCGCAACGCTCGCACGTAATAGAAATTGCTCGAGCCAGGCAAAGACCACCGCTTCGATTCGCGATAAGTGTTTCCTGATATTTTTACGTTTCTAAAATTCATTTTTATTTAACTGATCATACAATGTGATACAAAACATGTCCTACATAAATGATACAAAAAATGTCCTATACAAATGCTACAAAAAATGTCTTACATAAAGGCTATCAAAAAATGTCTTACATAAATGCTATTAAAAATGTCCTATTATAAATGCTACCAAAAATGTCCTATTATAAATGCTACCAAAAATGTCCTATTATAAATGATGCACAACATGTCTTATGTAAATGCTATCAAAAATGTCTGGTATATAAATGCTACCAAAAATGTCCTATTATAAATGATACACAAAATGTCTTATATAAATGCTACCAAAAATATCTTGTATATAAATGCTACCAAAAATGTCTTCTTATAAATGATGCAAAAAATGTCTTATATAAATGCTACCAAAAATGTCCTGTATATAAATGGTACAAAAAATGCCCTGTATATAAATGCTACAAAAATTGTGTCCTACATAAATGCTCCCAAAAATATCCCACACAAATATTACCAAAAATGTGTCCTACACAAATGCTACCAAAACTCTCCTACACGACTACTAAAAAAAGTGTGTCCTCCCAAAACTCTCCTACACAAATACTACCAAAAATGTGTCCTACACAAATGCTCCCAAAACTCTCCTACACAAGTACTACCAAAAATGTGTCCTACACAAATGCTACCAAAACTCTCCTACACAAATACTACCAAAAATGTGTCCTCTTAAATGCTACCAAAAGTATCTTATATAAATGCTACCAAAAATGTCCTGTATATAATTGCTATAAAAAATGCAGGAGTAATCTGCAGGTAATTTCATTCTTTTAGTAGCAAAGATCATATCATGTTCGAGGTTCGTTTTATGAGATTTTTTCGCGTTGCGCTCGCGGATGCAGCCTATTGTTCAGGTAGGATGATCGAATGTGAGCTCAGGTAGATTTCTATAAATGCGTTGGCCGGCTGAGCGTAAAGAAGCGAACGTGCAGGCCGTAATTGAACGACGTTGCTGGCAAAGGTTAACGATCTCTTTGCGCCAGCGTGCAATAGAAACGCCTTAAACGGTGCAACGAGCACGCCAGGTATTCGCGTGTCAAAGATTGCCCCATTCGACGAACCGTCTTTGCCTAAAACTTCTGGAAATTTATTTCTGATACAGCATTCATGACACGATCTTTCACGTATAATGATCGCTTGAATTTCGAGCTAACTTATGTCAGATAGGATTTTAAGGAACTATGGATTGAACCTTAATACGTATTTGGATGTGCGTTTTGTATTTATAGTTGTTTATGAAGATGAAGATGAAGAGTTACAATTAAACTTGGCTCTTTACATTTATAATTAGATTCAAATTTTGTTTAAGATCGCATGTAAATTTTATTTAAGCTCGATCTTACTTTTTATTTAAAGTGAGACATAAATGTTCTGTAAGGTCAAACTAAAATTAAACATCAAATTTAAATGGAATCTAAGGTCAGGCTTAATTTTACATAAGGTCAGAAACTGTCTAAAGTTCAGTAACCTTCAGTTCCACGAATGTTTAGAAATCGCCATAATGAGATTTTACAAAGTATGTCTCATTTGCATGAATAATGTTTTTACAGAGAGGTTGCATCGTCCCACTTTGTCTCCTGTACCTCGCAAAAACCGGTCAACAAAAGCAAAACGACCCTTGGAATGAGAAAGCGCGTGCCTTGGTCGCGATTGCGAACGATATTGACCCTGATAGACGATGCGATTTGAAAACTAATTAGAACGTTACCTTTTCATCCACCTAACCTCCCGTTATCACGAATTCTCTAAGAAACTCTAACCAGCAGAAAATTCCACGGTGAATAAAAAAGAGAACCATTATGAAAACTTCAAACCAGTTCTCGTTTATTATAATTTTGAAGCTCCAATTGCTCTCTACTTTGTAATCGTTTAAGCAACACGTGTAAAATCAACTTCACCGCCTCGTTCTATGTTTTGTTCAGCGGTGTGGACACCTGCTTTATGACGCCAAGCATGTTCCACAGTGTGGAAACTGGTTAGATCGCGTTCGAGGAATCGACTCGTTGAAGTTGTCTCTCCGTCGACTAACTTTTACCACTTCCTCGTAAAACGGAGCCAGTAGACGTCGGATTCAAGCTGTTTTCACATGTTTCCAATACGATGTTCACTGCGCTTCGGGAAGAACAAGTTTTAAAAGGAGTAGTTCCAGCGAAGATCGTGTAATGCTCCGGTCGAACGAACTTCGGTGACGCGAAATGTAGTCACCGTCTCGTTTGTTTCGACAAGCTGATGAAGATGGAAAGATAAATGGACTTGCGCAAGCGGCGGCGAACGACCGCGGAATTGCGACAGATCTTGAGGTTCGCCGAGTTTGGAAGAACACTTTCGCTGAGGATATTAATATTCTGTTGGGGTCTGGTGATGAGGTGGTTGATGGAAAATTGGTGGGTATACGGATTTGGGAATTTGGGAGATTGGGGATTTGGGAAATTGGGGATTTGGGAGATTGGGAATTTGGGAGAGTTGGAACTTGGGAGATTTGGAACTTGGGAGAGTTGGAACTTGGGAGAGTTGGAACTTGGGAGGTTTGGAACTTGGAAGGTTTGGAACTTGGGAGATTTGGAACTTGGGAGATTTGGAACTTGGGAGATCTGGAACTTGGGAGGTTTGGAACTTGGGAGATTTGGAACTTGGGAGATTTGGAACTTGGGAGAGTTGGAGCTTGGGAGATCTGGAACTTGGGAGGTTTGGAACTTGGGAGAGTTGGAACTTGGGAGAGTTGGAACTTGGGAGATCTGGAACTTGGGAGATTTGGAACTTGGGAGATCTGGAACTTGGGAGAGTTGGAACTTGGGAGATTTGGAACTTGGGAGATCTGGAACTTGAGAGATTGGAAATTCGGGAGATTTGGAACTTGCAAGATTGAGAATTTGAGAAATTTGGAACCTCGCCATCTTCAAACCTCCCAAATATCCACCCTCCCAAATTTTTTCAAAAGTCCTCTCCAACATATATTATCCCCTTCTCCAAAGAATCACTCATACTCGAAACATAATATATTCGCAGCAACGTATACAGCTAGCGAGCCAGTACATATTGCGACACACCCAGCCAGTAGAGTAACCAGGAAACGCATATGTGCGTTTCTACGTGTGTATCTAGTCGCAGCCATCACACACGACGCATTTATGCAGTCACGTACTACGCGTGTACCTTGAACGAGCTTGCAAGCTAACCTAGCAGTCTGTTGTTCGCTGATGTCGCGTCTAGCGCACATCACTGGCATTCCATCTACCACAAGTGTACGAATACGCATACCTACAAGACATGTGTCGGCGAGATCACCTGTATCGGATGGATCACCGCAGTATGCGACTCTAGTATGCGTTATTGGGATTTCTTGATGATTAGCTCAGTGTTCCACTTATTGGGAGAAGCTGAGATGCCAAGCAGGTGAATTAACCTCCTCACGATGTAATTAATCTTCAAGTGCTTTGATTGTTTGGGGGTTTGAGTGTTAGTGGACTTCGGAATTTTGGAATTTGGGTGTATCAGATTTTGGGATGTGGGTTGGACAAGTTAGGACTTTTAGGGTGTCAGAGGTTGACACTTGGGAGATTGGAAATTTGGGAGATTGGGGATTTGAGAGATTGGGACTTTGGGAGATTTGGAACTTGGGAGTTTGGGGATTTGAAAGATTTGGAACTTGGGAGATTGGAAATTTGAGAGATTGGGAACTTGGGAGATTGGGGATTTGAGAGATTTGGAATTTGAGAGATTTGGAACTTGGGAGATTGGGAATTTGGGAGATTGGGAACTTGAGAGATTTGGAACTTGGGAGATTGGAAATTTGAGAGATTGGGAACTTGGGAGATTGGGAATTTGGGAGATTGGGAATTTGGGAGATTTGGAACTTGGGAGATTGGAAATTTGAGAGATTGGGAACTTGGGAGATTGGGGATTTGAGAGATTTGGAATTTGAGAGATTTGGAACTTGGGAGATTGGGAATTTGGGAGATTGGGAACTTGAGAGATTTGGAACTTGGGAGATTGGAAATTTGAGAGATTGGGAACTTGGGAGATTGGGAATTTGGGAGATTGGGAATTTGGGAGATTTGGAACTTGGGAGATTGGAAATTTGGGAGATTGGGAGTTTAATAGATTTGGAACTTGGGAGATTGGAAATTTGAGAGATTGGAAACTTGGGAGATTGGGAACTTGGGAGATTGGGAACTTGAGAGATTGGAAATTTGGAAAATTGGAAATTTGCTAGCGTAGGGATTTGAAATCTAGAGATCTAAGAATGCAGACACTTGAAAATATAACAACTTCCTAATTTCTAAAGATCCTCAAGAGTCTCACACTCTCACCATATCCACATATCTGTCCCTTAAACTGCCTAAACTCCAAAATAGCAAATTTGCAAGGATCGAAGGTTGAAAGTGCACCAGCAGCCACCCAGTAGAGGCTCGTTCGTAGCTGTTCACGTAATACGTGCTCTTTATTCTCCCGGTTCGACCCGAAGATTATCATTAAGACGTTCCACGGGCAGCCGTGTTGCTGCTGGTCCGGCAGAGAGGATACAAGATGGATGATGCACGCGAGAGGAGGTCGAACGAGAGACGACGATGGAAGAAAACTACGGCCTCGCCCCGTTCTCGACCAGCAAATAGCTAATGACGGGATTAAATGAAACTCACTTAACCTGGCGAGGAAACGGGATAGCGTACAGAATCTGCTGCTCCGCTGATTAAACTCAACACAATGAGCACTTTTAATAACTTCCGCGTTAATCCAGTCGTTGATGAAGAATTTAATGTCGGAACTGATCTTTTATAAATTTAACAGTGTTCATATCTGTAACATTTCATCAAATTTAGGATGTTTTAAACTTTTTATGAGACAAGAGATTCTCAACCTCAGACCCAAAATTTGAAAATCCAGAGGTTATTGATGAACATTTGAGACATTGATGAACATTTAAGACATTGATGAGCATTTAAAATATTGCTGAACATTTAAGATATTGATCACCATTTAAAATATAGGAGCTTGTCATAAATTTTGATGGAGTCCACATAAAAATTGTCAGTGTCACATCGATGATTGACTATGAAGTCGACATCCTCTATGAAACAAGAGAATTAACCATGAAAGTACATTTCGTATCAAAAGCCCACATAGACTAGAAATATGGGAATGTGTACCAAGAAGAAGCTTCAGCCATAAAAATGACCAAGTCTGAATCATACATCCGCAGAAGATACCTTTGTTTATCTGAGATGAAGTTCGAGTATTAATGTAGGTTTAATATAAAAAGACAACACCCTTCATAGCTGAAGGTTTAATCGAGATGGTGGCATATCTCGGAGCTATCGATTCTCTTCGGGTTGCCAGCGTGTCGAGGCTCATCTGTTCATTTGTTGCGAAACACAAGGATCCTCCTCGTCTCGCGTTTTCCGTCCATCGATCTCTGGGCCGGATCGATAACTCACGAACGGCATATTCCTTTCGCCAGCGACCTTCGCCATTCCACGATCGAATCGAATCTCGAGGGACCTTCGATCTCCGTCGCGATCGATTCCTCGATCCCGTTACTCCTCGCGTGTTCACGCATACGTGGCTCGTAAAAGGCAGTCATCCTCGCGGAATGCATCCCGCGCTAAACGACACACGCGTGTAAGTTAAGGTACACGTCTCGCTAACGCTAGCTGGTGTCGCTACGATGATCTCAAAGGTTAACGATGTTCCACGCTTCGAGCGGATCCGCGTGCAAAAGGTGAGGGAACACGGTCGTTCGTGAAATCTAGAAAAAACACGAGGATCAAGGACAATTATCGAGCTTCCCTATTGCGACGCGGAGGAAGGTTCTTTGCGCAATCTCCTCGACATTTTCTCTCGCAGGACTCTTGCTGATACGTTATGTAACGCTTGCACCTGTGAAAACAATGCACTGGCGACAAAGAAATGGCGACACAGATCTTATCGCTTAGGCGAAGCCTTGGAAGAGTCTGGAGTTTAGGAGCATTTGAGAGAACTTAGAACCTGGGGCAACGGTTGTTAAGTTAGGACACTTCTGACTATAAGAACAATTTGTGGAATACTAAAATTTTTGAACACATGAAATTAAACTTATGGGAAACTTGTTAGTAGCAATGTCACTTTAGCAATGTTAGATGAAATTAAATAGATGGGATCAAATAGAACTTACGATGAACTTGGACCTAATGCCTAATTGAACGTATGGATGGTCCTATCAAGTGTCTTACCAAAGGTGCTACCAACCTAATGATCCTACCAAGTGGATCTAGGACCAAGTTGATCATAAGATCAAATGGAGTGTAGGATTAAGTGGATCATAAGACCAAATGGAGTCTAGGACCAAGTGGATTATGTGACCTAATGGAATCTAGACCAGATGGAATCTGGACCAAATGAAGTCTAGGATCAATTGAATCATATGACATAATGGAATCTATACCAGATGGAATCTGGACCAAATGGACCCTAGGACCAAATGGATCATAGGACCAAATGGAGTCTATGACCAAGTAGATCATATGACCTAACGGAATCTGAACCAAGTAGACCCTAGGACCCAGTGGAACTTAGAACCTGATGAAGCCCAGAACCAAATGAATCTTAATACCTAATTGGCTATAGAATCTAATGAAACCTAGAACCCACTGAATTTTAGAATCCACTGAAACCTAGAATCCATTGAAACCTAGAATCCATTGAAACCTAGAACCCACTGAACCCTAGAATCCACTGAAACCTAGAATCCACTGAAACCTAGAATCCATTGAAACCTAGAACCCACTGAACCCTAGAATCCACTGAAACCTAGAATCCACTGAAATCTAGTACCCACTGAAACCTAGAACCCACTGAAACTTAGAACCCACTGAACCCTAGAATCCACTGAACCCTAGAATCCACTGAAACCTAGAACCCACTGAACCCTAGAATCCACTGAATCCTAGAATCCACTGAATCCTAGAACTCACTGAACCCTAGAACCCACTGAAATCTAGAACCCACTGAAACTCAGAACCCACTGAAACCTAAAACCCACTGAAACCTACAACCCTCTGACCTAGAACTTCCAGCCTACCTAATACTCCCTAAAACTTACCTCTACCTACACCCTACAAACCCAACCTAAATCCCAGCTGAACGCAGGTAATCTCTAAAGTCTACAGATCCCAAACAAAGGTTGCAACTGTCGCTTTCATTAAACACTCTAAGTGAAACTTCTGAAGTCGAGGTTCGAAACAAATGGTTAGCACGGTGGAATTAAATCGCATGCATCTCGGTTTCGACACTTGGCAACCGTGAACGCGAGTTCCATTAGCCGAACGATGCTTCTTGATGCGGATGGTGGCACTATTATTGCGGGCAATGTTTATTAACCGAGGTACACGCGCCGCTCGGCACGCGCATTAATCTTGCGCGCCGCGAGATAAGCAAACGCTCGCGTCACTTCGAACGACTGTCTGCATATTATTTACATCATCGATATATCTTCTAAACAGTCTGATCTGATAGAATCGTTGCTCGCGATTCACCTTTTCGTTAAATGTAAATCCTCCCTCAGAGAGTTCTTCATTCCAGTTGCATTCAAATTTGACTGTGGATGTTGAAGTGTTAGCTTCGGAACCCTATCGAATTATTTTTGTTGATGACAGATGCTGAGTGAAATGGTGAATCTTCTTTCGAGCTTCTTCATTCAAGTTGTATGCAAGTTTGACTGTGGATGTTGAAGTAATAGCTTCATCAGAGAGCTCTATTGAATTATTATTATTTTTGTTGATGACAGATACTGTTTGAAGTGGTGAATTCACCCTTAAACTTCTTCATTAAAATTGTATGCAAGTTTGACTGTGGATGTTGAAGTAATAGCTTCATCAGAGAGCTCTGTTGAATTATTATTATTTTTGTTGATGACAGATACTGTTTGAAGTGGTGAATTCACCCTTAAACTTCTTCATTAAAATTGTATGCAAGTTTGACTGTGGATGTTGAAGTAATAGCTTCATCAGAGAGATCTGTTGAATTATTATTATTTTTGTTGATGGCAGATACTGTTTGAAGTAGTGAATCCTTCCTCAAACTTCTTCGTTTAAGTTGTATGCAAGTTTGACTGTGGATGTTGAAGTCTCAGCTTGATCAGTTCCTTATCGAATTATTATTTTTGTTGATGATAGATACCGTTCGAAATGGTGAATCATACAAATTCCCTGGATCTAACGTTATAGCTAATTTCACGAGTTTGAGCCTAGTCGATGAGCACACCATCTATCTTGATACCTAACGCTTTTGAACAGCATTATTGATGAGTGTTGCTTTCTTTCTCCTCGCTTTGCTATCTTTCTCGCAAATTCTTTTGGTCGCCGCACCTTTCGTTCCTCGAAGGTCGTATCTGTCAAACCAGGTATTCTTTCGATGGTTCAGAGTGGAACCAGTTATTTCGACAACGCGTTAGAAACTGAACATCGAAAGAAATATTCGTACAAAGGACACATCAGATTTACAATTGGTTCATTACTCGCATTCGAAGTCGTTAACCTTTCGAAACAGCTGTCGTTAGTTTCATCATCGTTTCAATTACCGTCAACCCTTCGCACCATTCGAATCACGTTACCCTAATCGATCCGTGACCCACGATTATCGAGCGAGCCGGTAATGGAAGCGGCACTCCACGATATCAACGGCAATTTGTAACCGGAGCAAAGTTAATTAATAAGGACGTCGAGCCATTAATTTAATTGTACCGCGACGGTATCGTCCGATCCTCGTCCGTTCGTCAAAGCGGCAAAGATTTATTAATTACGAAGTTTCCTCGCGTTGCTACGAGCATTAAAGGTCCCGCGGGAGGTCGTGACGGCTGATGATTGCCGCGGATTAAATTATCGGTTTATCTCGCGGGATCGTGCCGACTGGACGAGAAGCGTTCGTGCGTTTCTGGAAAATTGCAAAACTCCCTGGGTTTGTCCAGAGGAGCGACGCACGTGTCTCTACTAAGGGAAACCTAACCTTTTCGTCTTAACCTTTCGCAAATTGCTCGGCTGCTTGATGTTTAATGGAACGAACAGCGTATCTGTCGATTCACCGAGCAGTAAATTAACGCTGCCGAGACGCAGACGTTTGTCACGTGCTTAGAAATTCATCGCTTATTCCGATCGACGAAACGGGGACTCGGTAATTCTCTTCCCTCGCGCTTCTCCTTCCTTCAAAGAGTCGACGCCTAAGGATGATGGTTCTGTGCAATCGCTTTTTCTCTTAGAAAGGAATTAAACCAGGACAACACTTTTCAATAGAAATTCTTTAATTTTGATTGATTGACAGAGTGACGTGTGTACAAAACTCACTCTGGATGGGATTTGTTAGGTGGGTCTTATGTATAGTCTTCTGATAAGAAGCTTGGAAAAGGTCTCCATAAACGGGGTTCAAAGATTACTGTTCTCTGTCTATGTTTAATTGCTGATGAGTCTGAAAGCAAGCTTTATATGGTTGTTTTTGTCAGACGAAATTTATAAAAGATCTAATATTTGCAGTCCAGTTCACAACGATCTGCTACAACGATCGAGTCCTGATCAACGCACAAACAGTTTGAGCAATCGAAGCCTGCACAGACTTCGCCAGGTGTTTCTCTGCTTCCAAGAACGTTTGATCGGAAATTTTCGCCTGTTTCGTAGTCGGGCGGAAAATCGATCCCGTTTCGTTGCGTGACGGTAATCTCGTTAGCCGATGACTGATCGAAATTCCATCGAAGGTGCGCGAGGCGAGAACTGGCAGCGCGTAAACTCATCTCGAGGAGCGGAGTTAGGCTCGGCTCGCGTTGCATTCCGACACGTTGCAGGGGAGGAGTCGTTCGCGCCGCGAGGAAATCCCTGGTATTCTAATCAGTTTCTAGCCCCTATCCGACAAAGCCATTTCGGAGAAGCTGATTGCCAGTCTAGTCGTCGTCCTAGAACGGCGTGTTTTCTCCACTTTTTCGTCTACCTTGAAAACCTTTTGTATGGAGGTTCGCTCCGCGAAAGCGAGAATAAATCTATCCGTATTTACATGAAATACAAGTTTAGTATAACACGAGACCCGGATCGACCGTAACTCGGGATTAGTATAATTTCAGAGCGCATGTAATTTACATCGAGCATAACTCGATCCAACGCGTGATTTAGATCGCACTAGCAGATACAAGGTAGGTCTAGCATAACCTAACCCAGACCTACTCCGCCACGATTTAGACGAAATTACAATGTAAGAGGTGCATGGAGCTGAGCGCTCGTAACTTAAGGCTAGCATAACTTAATCCAATTATAATTTAACGGCGAGGTAGTTTTTTTTAAACGCAACGCATCTTGATCGTGTGCGGTAGATTAGATTTAGCATAATCGAGCTTGACCGTACATGGGAAGCTATCAATATTCGATCAGCGCGCGAGTTGGCGAGCATCGAGCCTCGATTTTGTCCTTTCCACTGGATTTATTGCAAAAAGTTTGTCGCATTTGCATAGTTGCCTATCTGGAATGATACCGAGCTTCGCAATTTGTTTGAAGCGGATTTGACGTGATATATGCTATGATGTTATTTTACTGGCAAACTTTTTATCTTGGTTTAACATGCAACTAATTCTGGAATTTATACTTTGGGACATAGAGGTTTAGGATGACATAAGGATCCTCTTTTTACTGTAGTCTCTTAGGTTCATAGGTGGACCAAGACTTCTAGGACTCCAAAATTATGTGGATGAAAGGTAGTGTTAAATTTGAAAGATCTAAAGAGATGAATTATTATTTGCAGTCACCCTTGATCAATTTCTGAATTCCTATTTTGTCGACTTTATGAATTTCTGGATTCCTAGATTCTCAAATTTGTAAACGAACTGTGGCTTAATTAGAACGGTTGTGATTCGAAGCAAGGTTTAACATGCAACTAACTCTGAAATTTATACTGTTAGACATAGATCTAGGATCACATATGGACTCTATTTCATTATAGTCTCTTAGGTTCATAGGTAGACCAAGATTTCCAGTAGGACTCCAAAATTATGTGGATGAAAGGTAATGTTAAATTTGAAAGATCCAAAGGAGCAAATTATTATTTGTGGTCACTCTTGATCAATTTCTGAATTCCTATTTTGTCGACTTTATGAATTTCTGGATTCTAGATTCTCAAATTTGTAAACGAACTGTGGCTTAATTAGAACGGTCGTGATTCGAAGCAAGGTTTAACATGCAACTAACTCTGAAATTTATACTGTTAGACATAGATCTAGGATCACATATGGACTCTATTTCATTGTAGTCTCTTAGGTTCATAGGTAGACCAAGGTTTCTGGTAGGACTCCAAAATTATGTGGATGAAAGGTAATGTTAAATTTGATTGATCCAAAGGGGCAAATTATTATTTGTGGTCACTCTTGATCAATTTCTGAATTCCTATTTTGTCGAGTTTATGAATTTCTGGATTCCTAGATCCTCAAATTTGTAAACGAACTGTGTTTTAATTAGAACGGTGATTCGAAGCAAGGTCGAAATATGGGATAAACGGTTTGTTGGCAAGCTAATGGCAGATTCTCGTAGGCGATTATCAGAGGGATAGAACGCGGAGGCTATTTGTCGCGACGAGCATGGTCTGTGCACGAGGGCGTCGATGGTACTCGTTGGCCGGGGACCTCGATGGGTTCCGGTTTTATCGATCGTTTTTCGCGGCGAGCTTCCCCCGACACACCGGTGGGACCTGTTTTCACCGATGAAAAGTTACCAGATCGTTCGTGGTGGCGGCGACAGACCCCCGTTGCTTTTCCAGATGGAACTGGTCGACCGTGCGAAAAGCGAAGCACGATAAAAAGCTTGCCCTTTCGTTCCTCTGATTCTCGTTCTCCATTCAACGATCTCGATCCTTCCTTTTTCTGCCGCGTCCGATCGAACCACTTTCGTAAATCCTCTTCTTGCGTTCGCTGGATAGAGCAGCGTTTCTTCTTGACGCATTTTTAGGAGAGTGTTTGAGTAATCGACAAACTTGCTTATCGGAACCGCGATCGAGCCTTGAGACCTGGGGACCGGTACGCAATCTCGAGGTGGCGATAAGCGTCGCTAATATCCGTAAATTCGCGACCGAGTCCAGCCAGAGCGTTACGTTTTAATTGCGGCCGTTAATTAGAGCTTGCTCGCGTCCCTGAATCAGGCAGCCTTGAAAACGCTCGCGTCGTCCCAGGTGGCCTCGACGAACCTTTGGTTGTTGAAGACGAAATCGCGAGATGCCGCTCGGAGAACTACCGAGAATCTTCGGGCAGGATGAACAGATCGGAGACGAAGATTGCCGGGGACCGGAAAGGGAGCCGTTGAACGAGAAACACCGGAGGATCGGGAGGTGGCGAGAAAGAGAGAGGGTGGAAAGATGCGGTGGAAGATGAAGAGAACGCCACAGGGCGAGACAACTCGTGTTTTACATAAGTAGCGCGGATCTTATCTTTGCTCTGGTACACTCTGCACGCTGCAACCGGGTCACGAAGAAGCCACACCGGATCTCGGACATCCTACGAGTCCTGGACCAACTTATTTTTTATCGAGACCACCTTTTTTTCCTTCTTTCTTGCTTTTTATTCCGATACTCTTTTAATTGCCCTTTTTTCGTACACTTTATTTCGGGGACCGCTATCGCAAGGTCCGCTGGGAACACAGATATCGATAATGTCGATTGAAGGGCCACATGGGTTGTGATATTGATAAGGATGAAATGGGGACTTGTACTGATCGTTTAAGGAGTTTTTTATGCGTGTTAATAATGATAACCGTGGATTATTTATGAAGTGCGATCAGCTAAGGAGGGGTTTGTACGTATCAATAATATTGGTAACTCTGAAATATCGGCAAAATATGTTCATCACATAAGGGTTCTTTTAAATGTACCAATAATATCGATCAACCTGATATGTGGACAAAATATGTTGATCATATAAGAATTCTTTTATATGTACAAGTAATATTGATCACCTTAAAATATTGACAAAATATGTTCATCATATAAGGGTTCTTTTAAATGTACCAATAATATCGATCACCCTAAAATATTGACAAAATATGTTGACCATATAAGAATTCTTTTATATGTACAAGTAATATTGATCACCTTAAAATATTGACAAAATATGTTCATCATATAAGGGTTCTTTTAAATGTACCAATAATATCGATCACCCTGATATGTGGACAAAATATGTTGACCATATAAGGATTATTTTATATGTACAAGTAATATTGATCACCTTGAAATATCGACAAAATATGTTCATCATATAAGGGTTCTTTTAAATGTACCAATAATATCGATCACCCTGATATGTGGACAAAATATGTTGACCATATAAGGATTCTTTTACATGTACAAGTATTATTGATCACCTTGATATATGAACAAAATATATTGGCCATATAAGGATTCTTTTATATGTACAAGTAATTTAGATCACCCCAAAGTATCGACAAAATATGTTGAGCATATAAGGGTCCATTTACATGTACCAATAATATTGATTACCCTGAAACATCAATAAGATGTATTAATCCTTTAAGATGGTTTAAAGGTTCTTTCTATATATACGAATGATAATGATAACCCTGAAATATCAACAAAATATATTGACCATATAAGAGTCCATTTACATGTACCAATAGTATTGATCACCCTAAAATATTGACAAACTATGTCACCCATATAAGGATCCTTTTATACCAACAATATTGATTACCCTGAAATATCAGTAATAAGTATCGATCCCATAATATCGATGATATGTACCGATCACATAAGAGTCCATTTACACGTACCAATAGTATTGATCACCCTGAAATATTGACAAACTATGTCATTCATATAAGAATCCTATTATACCAATAATATTGATCACCCTGAAATATCAGTAATAAGTATCGATCCCATAATATCGACGATATGTACCGATCACATGAGTCCATTTACAAGTACCAATAGTATTGATCTCCGTGGAATATTAACAAACTATGTCACCCATATAAGAATCCTTTTGCACCAATAATATTGATCACCCTGAAATAGTAATACGTATCGATCCCATAATATCGACGATATGCACCGATCACATAAGGGTCCATTTACTTGGCAATAATATCGATAACCGGAGAAAAAGAGGCGTTCGTAGTTTCGCGTAAATTCCGCTCGTTAGAGGATACGGTGAGCGCGTTCAATAATCGCCGGCAAAGGGAGTTAATGACATTCCATGGCGGTCGCTCGAGATAAATCAAGGAGCGTATCCTCGTCCCGAAAGAAGAAGACAGAAACGACGTAGCCGCTAATAAATACGTCGTATGAACAAAAACGCGAAGCAGGGCGGTCTCGTATATATAACGGCCGGACACGGGCCATGATGTATCGCCGCGTTGGACACGTCTGGGCCGTGTGTACCCGGCATAATCCGGACGACTATGTGGAGCACATGGAAGAGGAGAGTGGCGGCGCTTAATAGAGGCTCGTGCCGATCCGACTCTCCGACTCGATATATCTTCGATTTTATTCCGATCCTCGCGAGCTCTTCTCTCTTTCCTTTTCCGTCAATAATTGCTCGATCTTCTTCGTTTCCTTGATACCCCTGCCGGAACCGCTCCGACGACGAGTGCAAGTCGTATCACCGCACACGACATCGCTCCATTTATCTCTTTGTACTTCTCTTCCTCTAGTTATTCCACCATTTTTCATACCCTTGCTATTTATACGGAGCGAACTTTCTGTTCGGGGAAAAATTCAATTGGCTTATCTTTTTCATTCTTTTAGCATCAAATACATAGTTGCATATGTGATGGGACCTTTGTGATTTAATCTTATTGTCAGTAAATTATAAATAGTACTGTGCTGCATGTTCTACATGCTCCTACGATCAAAATATGGGTTTTCTTATTTATAAATTTTGTCCACAAAAGAAAAGTGACTTCTTAATTTTCTCTGCATTCGATCGAAATTAATAAGATTAACAAGAGCACCTTAATTAAACTTTTTCGTTACCACAGTGTAATAACATCGAATATTTTATTGATTTAACCATCTGAATTTCCAAGCATCCTCTTTTTGCCAAACATAATTCACTCCGCCTTTGTTTGCCAAACTTCCAGCACCAGCTAAGTAAAATCGAACATAAGAGGAATGGAATTTAAGTGCGCGCCATTTAAGCGGCCGTAAATCGATGTTTTAATTAACCCCGTGTCCTCGTGCGACTTAACCAAGCGGTTTTCAGCAATAATATCGATGCCACTGTTAACGTTTTGCGGTTTCTGAACGAGGATCGAAGGCCTCGCCCGCGAAAGCCGGTCTCCAGATTGCGTTCTGCAATCTGGAACGTCCAAACCGGAGCGAGTAAGTCGTTGCAGCCAGTTTATCGTCGATATCGTGCTTCTTGGGGGTCCCCAAACGCGATCGGTCAATGTTCCGCTTCTGGAAAGGCTCGAAACCAATTTATACTCGTTTATATTTTTACACCTTAACACTTCCTTTGAGTTGCCTGATAGTGAGATTACGTTACACGCGGTAGGGGACTTATTTAAATACTTGCGGACATTCTGTGTCGATGTTTGGGGAATTTGGGGATGTTGGGATTTTGAGGATTTGGGGATTTGGGGATTTGGGAGATTTGGAACTTGGGAGAGTTGGAACTTGGGAGATTTGGAACTTGGGAGAGTTGGAACTTGGGAGAATTGGAACTTGGGAGAGCTGGAACTTGGGAGAGTTGGAACTTGAGAGATTTGGAACTTGGGAGAGCTGGAACTTGGGAGAGTTGGAACTTGAGCGAGTTGGAACTTGAGAGAGTTGGAACTTGAGAGAGTTGGAACTTGGGAGAGTTGGAACTTGGGAGAGTTGGAACTTGGGAGAGTTGGAACTTGGGAGAGTTGGAACTTGAGAGATTTGGAACTTGGGAGAGTTGGAACTTGGGAGATTTGGAACTTGAGAGATTTGGAACTTGGGAGAGTTGGAACTTGAGCGAGTTGGAACTTGAGAGATTTGGAACTTGGGAGAGTTGGAACTTGGGAGAGTTGGAACTTGGGAGAGTTGGAACTTGAGAGATTTGGAACTTGGGAGTGTTGGAACTTGGGAGATTTGGAACTTGGGAGATTTGGAACTTGGGAGATTTGGAACTTGGGAGATTTGGAACTTGGGAGAGTTGGAACTTGGGAGAGTTGGAACTTGGGAGCGTTGGAACTTGGGAGAGTTGGAACTTGGGAGCGTTGGAACTTGGGAGGTGTGGAACTTGAGAGATTTGGAACTTGGGAGGTGTGGAACTTGAGAGATTTGGAACTTGGGAGGTGTGGAACTTGAGAGATTTGGAACTTGGGAGGTGTGGAACTTGAGAGATTTGGAACTTGGGAGAATTGTCACTTGGAAGATTTGGAACTTGGGAGAGTTGGAACTTGAGAGATTGGGAATTTGGGAGATTTGGAACTTGGGAGATTTGAAACTTGAGAGATTGGGAACTTGGGAGATTTGAAACTTGAGAAATTGGGAATTTGAACCTAAAAATTTGCGTCAGCTGTTCTCAAATCTCATCAACTAGAAACTTGCGAGGTACTCTATCACCTACTCACACAATCAACCAAATATTTGAACAACCTTGCTTTGTTACCTCACAAGAAATAAAACATGAAAATCCTGTATTCACATTAAACTTCCCTGCAAGACTCCCACGCTAAAGAAAGCGATCGTTTCTTGGGAGTGTACAAGCGTCAAGTGTAGTTAATTGTGCGGTCTCCATTGAGCCGTGGCAAGAACGCGGATAATAGAAAGTAAGATGCCGGGGCTGTGCGTGCGTGGCAGCGATCGGTTGGAATCTCGTCGACCATGATCGTTCCTAAATCGCGGATTTTATCGTCGTCCGGGGGTTGTAGATTTCGCGGTGCTGCCTTCTGGTCCGCGGCTGGCTAAACGAACCCGTTGTTACGTCGGCGAAAGAATCTAACGGTATGTTGTATCAGTCAAACGCGTCGGTCGAGCGTTTGCCCGGGAGAGATTTATCGTCGGTGGTTAACCGGATTAGCGAGCTCCAGGTGCAGATTTGCTCTCTTCCACGATGAAAATAAATTTCTCCGCTTTGTTCCGTTGACTCGTTGGAGGTTTAGAATTGATTACGGTGTATCAGCTTTTTAGCGGTCTTATTATCGTGTCCATAGGCACCGGGTTAGGAACTCGATCTTTGTTATAGATACAGAGGTCATGGTAATTCTTTAACACTGAAACGTACGATTGCTTTTAAATTGAAAACGATAAGTATGGACAAACATACTGGTGTATGTTCATATTAGTTAATGTGTATTTTCAGAAAAATTTGTCAACGAAAGATCATCCCTTACAGATAGAATACCCGGTGATAAACAGAAAGTGTTCCTTAATAAAGATCTCTGTAAATAAGAGGATTACAGGTTTTTAGGCATCGATGTTTGAAAAAAGAGCCAGGGGCGGTAACACGCGACGTAACGAGTTGCGTGCGTAGCTTATTGCCGGTCGAATAACGCAAAAAATAAAAGGAGAGAACGAACGATCCAGGAGATTCGGGAACGACTGTCCGTTAAGTCCGGAGAAACATCGCGAGGGTTACGCCTTAAATTATCCCGTCCGCTCGTTTATTCGCCGGTCGAGTGTCCGCGTCGCGAGCACGGAAATTTGTTAAATGTAGATTTTTGCGCGGCGCAAGCGGTTCATTAGCCTGCCCTCGCAATAAAAGAGGCTGGTAACGGTAAAAGTTCGTCAGCGTACGCTTATACCGCTTAATCAGGCGGCGCGCTTGTAAACGAGAAGTCGCGAGGGTAAGGCGGAGGAAGGAAAAAAAAATCGTTTTCCTCGGCGCTCGTGTTTCGATCGAACCGACGTGACTGGCTGCGTGCGAGTACACGCGGAAGGAGATTTGTAAAATGCTAATTTTTTCGCGCGCACGCGAGACGAACGAAGCTGTGAAATATGTGCGCGGACGAACAACACTTCTTCGCGGGGTAGATGTAACCGTACTGCGACAAAAATTATGATTGTCTCGGGTTTTAACCCTTTAACCTCCAGTCTCGTGCGCTGTGGATTTATGTTACGCGCGGACCAATACGCTATGGAAGGGTACAACGCGTTCCTCCATGCACAACGCGTGTAACGTGGGGATGCAGAAGATCTTCACAACGCGTTGAAAATACAACCGTTATGAATTTAATGCTGACAACGTTGGAGATTTTGAAAACTCAATGCGTTACAAACTTATTTTTTTAATCTTTTACGTCGTACAACCCCTAAAGCGAGAATCAACTATCTTCTTTTGTTGACAATTTTTCTTAAACCACACGAACGAAAGTTCAACGTCCTTCAATTTCGACTCCGCAAACTCAATGCGCCACAAACTTATCATTTCTTTAATCTTCTACCTCGTACAACCCTTAAAGCGAGAAACAACTCTCTTCTTTCGTTGACAATTTTTTTTAAACCACACAAACGAAAGTTCAACGTCCTTCAATTTCGACTCCGCAAACTCAATGCGTTACAAACTTATCATTTCTTTAATCTTCTACCTCGTACAACCCTTAAAGCGAGAATCAACTATCTTCTTTTGTTGACAATTTTTCTTAAACCACACGAACGAAAGTTCAACGTCCCTCAATTTCGACTCCGTAAACTCAATGCGCCACAAACTTATCATTTCTTTAATCTTCTATCTCGTACAACCCCTAAAGCGAGAATCAACTCTCTTCTTTCGTTGATAATTTTTCTTAAACCACACGAACTAAAGTTCAACGTCTCTCAATTTCGACTCCGCAAACTCAATGCGCCACAAACTTATCATTTCTTTAATCTTCTACCTCGTACAACCCCTAAAGCGAGAATCAACTATCTTCTTTCATTGACAATTTTTCTTGAACCACACGAACGAAAGTTCAGCGTCCCTCAATTTCAAACTCAATGCTCTTACAACTCGTCGCGAAACATCAATACAGTGTTCGATTAACTAACAAGCTCAATAAGCAAACACCCACCTGAAAGAGCAAACACCCGCAAAAAGTCGAGAGCAAAATTCGTATATATTACGAAAAAGAATATCTGCATAAATACCCCATAGCTCCGTAAAAGATAGGGGCTTCACCCGATAATTCCGGATAAGTTCCCGAATTTTTGATAACGAATTAACGCATCAACTGCATTTTCGTTCGAATCCCTTTTAATTTTCGTTCGCGTGTAGTCGTGGTTCGACCAGTTTTTAACGTCTCCCCTCCGTATTACTTATCGCGTCACTCCTGTTCAAAGGGATAATTGCCGTTGAAGAGGACGATACTTTGTTGCGGTGACAAGCACCGTTCCGCGAGCCTAGCATTTTCCACGTCAATCCTTTCGTTCTTTTTTCGAGTCGCGTTTCCTACGTCCACCTTGTTCACCCCGATTACACGTTCGTCGAGCGAGAATCGCGGTCGTACGACGGATTTCACGGATCTTTCTTCGCACCGGCGACTTTCTACGACCAATAAGGAGGCCCTGTTTTTTTTCTTCCGATGGCCTGGCGACGCTCGTTGCTTTGTAATCGATTGGAAACGCTTCGATTCGTCCGTTTTTATCCGCCAAGACTATCATAACGTTACACTTTCCTTTCGAACGTTTCATTAACGTTGTTATATTGTACTTTTCAATCGGGGTAATCGTTTCCACGTTTTCCCCCGGACTCGAATTCCACCAGGAAGTTTGCTAAACGAGTTTCCTCCATTTGCATCGGCGATATTTCATTCGAGGCCTGTAATTATTCCTGCAACTGTTTCAGAAAACGAACCGCGCGATAACCCAAATAGTTCGATTAATCGGATCGATCTGAACTTGAATCCGTTCGGTAATCGGCGTTATCCGCTTATTCATAATTAACAGGATGCGCTCGCAATTGGGAGATCAAAAGGGTAAGCGGATGAACGTATACCAAACTTGACCCGTAATGTTATTCAATTTTTCGAGTTATGTTCGAGTGCTTGTTACGTCAGGTCGGTCTGATTTATCACATTGGAACATGAGTTACAAGTATAATATGATGTTATAAGACATGATGTTACAAGGGGGTTAATATTCGAGCACTATAGTATTCTATCAATTTGTGCATAATTAAATTTACATACTTTTTGTTTTTTATAATCATTAAATATTCTGAAGGATACTGCAAATTTCATAGACTAACTACCAGTTTCTACCGCAAGTTAAATTTTGTCTTATCGTAAAGTATGCATTTTATTATCATAAAACATGAATTTTTTTAATGGCACCACAAATTTTATGGCCCTTCATAATTTCATCTGCTGCACGTCGAATTTGATTTATTATAAAACATGTACTTTATCATAAACTTTCCTTTTAAGTATATTATAAGTTTTATAAACCTAGACTAATTGTGTCGAAGTTGATTTATGTAGAATAATTTTCTGTTTCTCCTGTAACCCATCCGGATTCTCCATAATAGAATTATGGGTCAGTTTTGTTTTACGAGGCGAGAACTATTCGTGGGCATAGTAATAGGACGTTATTCGTTCGGGAAGCGGCGCGTTTACGAGTGGCGAAATAGTCGTCCGGTAACGACGTCGGCTTATTGCGGTTAAATGACACGTTTCCGGTGAACGGGTGTACCCGCGTTACGCCCGAAATCGGCGACAAAGTAACACTCGAAGATTTTATTTGCCTGCCGGCCACCTGCCCCGTTGCTAGCCCGTCGTTTTTACTGTCGCCCGTATACGACGCACTAAATTATCCCCGGGTGCAATAAAACGCGTCGCGGGACGCGTACGCCACGTTGAACAAATAAACGCGAAATTACGGTGAAACCTTCGCTCCTTCTATCGCCGCACCGTTTCCTCGCTCGCTTTAACGTTTCATGCTCGTTAAAACTATCGAAAATGTTTCCTAGTTGCGAACTGGCCAACCGAGTAACGTTTCTTTTTTTACTAGCGACCGCTGCTGTGCAAAATTGCGAGCCGGATCGACGCGTTTCACGGTTACGTGACGTTGAGAATCACGGTGCGTTATGATTTCTGCGGTTCGATACGGATAACGTTCGTGCGCCATTTTTCATCCCTTTGTTAGAGTCCAGAACAAGACTTGTAGCATAGTGTGCCTTAGATATCAATACAAATTTTGAAGACACTTCAATGTGCAACATTTTTCATTCTTTTGTTATGCTGTTAAAAAATGAGATCGAACATGGATTACACAAAGAGTCCAGAACAAGACTTGCAGCATATAGTGTACCTTAGATATCAATACAAATTTTGAAGACACTTTAGTGTGCAACATTTTTCATTCTTTTGCTATGCTGTTAAAAAAAGAGGTCGAACATGGATTACACAATGAGTCCAGAATAAAACTTGCAGCATATAGAGTACCATAGATATCAATACAAATTGTGAAGACACTTAAGTGGTGCACCATTTTGTATTCTTTTGCTATGCTGTTAAAAAATAAGGTCGAACATGAATTACACAGTGAGTCCAGCATAAAACTTGTAGCATATAGTGTACCATACATATAAATAAAAATTTGAAGACACTTGAGTGGTGCACCATTTTGTATCCTTTTGCTATGTTATTAAAAAAGGAGGTCGAACATGGATTACACAGTGAGTCCAGAATAAAACTTGCAGCGTATAGTGTACCATACATATCAATAAAAATTTGAAGACACTTGAGTGGTGCACTATTTTTTACCGCTTTATAAGGCTGGTAAAAAAGAAGTCATACATGGATTACATAAAAAGTCTAAGACCAAGAGATGCAGGATATAGTATACAAGAGGTAACAGTAAAAATTAGAAGACACTTCAGTGAGGCTCCATTTTTCACCCCTTTGCTAGGTCAATAAAAAAGAGGTAGTACATGGGTTATGCAAAGAGTCCAGAACAAGACTTGCAAAGTATAGTGTATAATAGATATCAATAAAAATTCAAAGAGTCTAAGACTAAGAATTGCAGAGTATAGTGTACAATAGGTATTTGTAAAAATTCGAAAGCAGTTAAGTAATGCACGACTTTTCACCCCTTTGCTAGGCTGGTAAAATGGACGTCGTACATGAATTATACAAAGAGTCTAGAATAAAACTTGCAGAGTAGAGTGTATAATAGATAATTAGGTAAAATTTTGAAAACAGCTAACTGCAGTACATTCCACCCCTTTGCTAGTTCACAAACGAATTCCTATATGAACTATACAGACAGTCCAGAGCAAGAGTTGCACAGCATAATATATTAGATACTGGCAAAAGAAGCATCGAAAATAGATTTTACTTACGTGTAATTCTGTTGAAATAAAAAATTCTGTCCACTGTCGAATGTTATACTTTAGTGACACCCTGCCTTGTAAAGAGTCTCCATCTAAGAATAAGAATTTGGAACAAAGGAAATCATTGATTCTCAGGATGATGAACGCCATGAAAAATGTATAAACAGCTACATTATTAGCGGAAGGCTGTAATGATTAAAAGAGAGAAATGACCAGTTTGCAGGAATAACGGGACAAGATTGCTCGGAAAAATCTAGCTGCGTGAATAGAGATATGCTATGAAATATAGACGTTAAATACGAAGGAGCAGGAAGCGAAGAAAATGTGCAAGAAATTAGAGCACTTATAAGAAATATCCGAGTAGTAAAGTCATTCTACTACCGTATAATTAAATCTAGAATGCTGCCAAGTACTTTCAGTCATTAACTGATAGATTTTGTAATGACATACCTATCACAATCTGCTACGTAACGTCGAAAAAAGGGGAATATTTCCTACATTCTCGTAACGAATTACTCTTAATTAATTACCAGCGAGTCTGTTATTTAACGAACATAATGACGATACATCACGTGACAATCTAACGTCAGATTAGAAGATTCTAACCTCGACAGCATTAACTCATCACTGCTCCAACGCATTAATCAAAAAATCGCGGAAAATAATTTCCCTTTTCGATCAACCGTAATCGACGCTATAAATAACGAAACTTGGAAGGAAGCTTTAAATGAGATTTAAATTGCTTTTCAATCGACCCAGTTACCATTTCTAAGTTTTCCCTCGATGACTTGGTCGTTCTAGCGGCTTCGATTATCATAAAATTGCTGTGTTATTAAATTAAATGATCGGCTACCGGGGATCGGTCAATTAAATTGCCGACCACGACTGCTTAATCGAGACTGTGTTAAAACTAACCTGTTCGTTTCTGTTACAGCCGGAAACGGTGCCTCAAGCGAGAATCGACATGACCCGGGTGCTGGAGGTCGCCGCTGCCGAGGACATCACCGGACATCCTTACAGCCTCGCCATCACCTCGCCCGAAGGAGTTACCTTCGTCAAAGGCACGTGCCGTGAAGAAACTAGGTGGTGGGCCGATGTTCTTCAGGTTTACTCGAGGAATAAGGTTCGTTTATATACGTAAACTTACTTTAGGTATAACTGTCTGGCGGTCACTTTTAGTAGTATCGTTGTACGCTGCATTTGATTGTAAGGTCGCAATGAGATTTTTTCGAGTGTAATTTAGGTATTCTTTATTTAGGTTAGATCTTAGTAGTTCCAGCAACAGTTTTGCTGAGTTTAGGGTCTTCTTCAAATCTTTTATAGAGCTAGGTTTCGCTATATCAAGGATTTGGGGATTTGGGAGATTGGGAATTTGGGAGATTTGGAACTTGGGAGGTTTGGAACTTGGGAGAGCTGGAACTTGGCAGAGTTGGAACTTGGGAGAGTGGGAACTTGGGAGAGTGGGGACTTGGGAGAGTTGGAACTTGGGAGATTTGGAAATTGGGAGATTTGGAACTTGGGAGAGTGGGAACTTGGGAGAGTGGGGACTTGGGAGATTTGGAACTTGGGAGAGTGGGAACCTGGGAGAGTTGGAACTTGGGAGAGTGGGACCTTGGGAGAGTGGGAACTTGGGAGAGTTGGAACTTGGGAGAGTTGGAACTTGGGAGGTTTGGTACTTGGGAGAGTTGGAACTTGGGAGAGTTGGAACTTGAGAGATTTGGAACTTGGGAGATTTGGAACTTGGGAGAGTGGGAACTTGGGAGAGTGGGAACCTGGGAGAGTTGGAACTTGGGAGAGTGGGAACTTGGGAGGTTTGGAACTTGGAAGATTTGGAACTTGGGAGAGTTGGAACTTGAGAGATTGGGAACTTGAGAGATTTGGAACTTGGGAGATTTGGAACTCGGAAGAGTTGGAACTTGAGAGATTGGGAATTTGGGAGTTTGGGAAACTCCTCCAAGGACCTTGACAAATGATTGACACCGAAAACTCTTGTCACATCGCAAACTCGGTTAAATCGTTTTTGTCCGCGACCGAATCTTTCATCCGGTGTTTGTAAAATCGGCCGAAGCGTTTTCTCCTCTCCCATCGATCATTTCTTGCGCAACGCGTTGTCTGACTTTCAGTAACGCGGCAAAACGACAGTCTCTCGACGACAGGCTACACGATTCCCAACCGAGCACCTTGATCTATCGAACGATCGCGAAACGACGCGTAGATCGCGCGAGCTAGATAAAATCAGAACTCTCTTATTGTCTCGGTGTCGGCACGTTAACAGTTTCAGCCACGGGTCACTCTTCCAACGAGAAGACCAATTTCGCCGCTGGAAAATATTCACTCGCAGCTGCTACGATTATCTAACATCTTGGCTTTCTATGTCAAGCACGTTATGAAAATATTCTTACGCTTCTTACACCGCTGTTTCATATATTGCCAGAGGACTTTCAATTAGACTTTACGGAATTAGTTAATAACTATTAATTATTAGTTAATAACTAATAAAGTCAATAACTATTAGTTATTAAATATAATAACTGCAGTTCAACTTATTTCAATCATGAAGTTAAATCATGTCTGATATAATAAGTTAAGTTAGATTAAACTGTCACAATGTATTAAACCTTTTTAATTAATTCTTTAAAGCATGATAAACTGGGTATCAATAATAATAGTCTTCACAAAGCTCGTGTCATAAAGAGAAGCGAGGGAAACTAGATTTCCAACGATGTCCACTACGGTGCATCAAATTGTACTCAATTAAAATTAATTGAGTGAAGCCTACAGCAGTCGAACAGGGGGCTGTGGTTGTCAGGCATCGAACCTGCTCCGGAATCGAATTGAATCGTTCTCCAGCGGATTAACGAACATCGAGACCGATCGTTCCGGTATTCGCAGCTTCCTTTTCTCTCCGGCATTTCGAGACGCATAATCACCTCTTTTCCAGCCGGTGGCGAGAAGAAACGCGCAGAAGAAGCCGGGGAAAGGAGCGGTTCGAAACGCGCGGAACGATCGAGCAGAAAAGCGGCGATCAGCGTGCGACCGCGACGTAGTTTTGCGAGCAACCGGCATTATTTCGAGCTGTAACGAGCGTGACGCCGCGACAGGCCGCGCTAATGATCGTGCATTATCGCACTTTTGCCGAGCTTATTTTCTTCTTCATCTGTTTGTAGGATTCCGACTTCAGCGAATCTGTTTCTACCTGGTTGTTTCAGGTTGGAGGCGTCAGTGCCGATTGCTTTAAGATCGGGGTCTCATTCGACTAACCTACTGTTTTATTTTTCATATCTTCGTCAGAATTTTTTAGTGATTTGTAATTTTATTATGAGGTATAGTAGATTTTTTTATGTGTAGTCTGTGTGGTGTTAAGTGTAGTCTCTCAAGTTCCAACTCTCCCAAGTTCCAAAGCTTTCAAGTTCCAACTCTCCCAAGTTCCAAAGCTCTCAAGTTCCAACTCTCCCAAGTTCCAAAGCTCTCAAGTTCCAACTCTCCCAAGTTCCAAATCTCCCAAGTTCCAACTCTCCCAAGTTCCAAATCTCCCAAGTTCCAACTCTCCCAAGTTCCAAACCTCCTAAGTTCCAAAGCTCTCAAGTTCCAACTCTCCCAAGTTCCAAATCTTCCAAGTTCCAAAGCTCTCAAGTTCCAACTCTCCCAAGTTCCAAATCTCCCAAGTTCCAACTCTCCCAAGTTCCAAATCTCCCAAGTTCCAACTCTCCCAAGTTCCAAACCTCCCAAGTTCCAAAGCTCTCAAGTTCCAACTCTCCCAAGTTCCAAATCTTCCAAGTTCCAAAGCTCTCAAGTTCCAACTCTTCCAAGTTCCAACTTTCCCAAGTTCCAAATCTCCCAAGTTCCAATCTCTCAAGTTCCAAATCTCTCAAGTTCCAACTCTCCCAAGTTCCAACTCTCCCAAGTTCCAAACCTGCCAAGTTCCAGATCTCCCAAGCTCCAACTCTCTCAAGTTCCAACTCTCCCAAGTTCCAACTCTCTCAAGTTCCAACTCTCTCAAGTTCCAACTCTCTCAAGTTCCAACTCTCCCAAGTTCCAACTCTCTCAAGCCCCAACTCTCCCAAATTCCTAATCTCCCAAGTTCCAACTCTCCCAAATTCCCAACTCTCCCAAGTTCCAACTCTCCCAAGTTTCAAAACTTGGAGGTTTCCCTTTTGTTAAGCTGCGATTATTTGCGAAAAAGTGTGGATAGGCGTTAAATCGTAGCCGATGAAAGGAGGGAACAAGCTCGGAACTGCACGGAATCGTTTAGGAAACGTTCCACGCATTTTTCGAACGAAACGTTGCGTCGATTTCCGTTACGCAAGGCACGATCGATCGGCAAATGGAAACACCTCGACGTCGTGATCGTCGTGGACCTGTGGCACGGTGTAAACGTACGATTACGTTAAGAGGCCAAGGCGACGTGTACGTACGCCAACACGCTCGCGTGTAAGTAGCGGAGCGGTGAATGCGCACAGGACACGTCCACTCTTATTTTTCTTCCTTGCTTCGCCTCGAACTAGTCGTAAAAGCTGTACGCGATAGATCAGCTTGTTCGCAGGCCAAACAAGACACCTGTACGATCGCGTTAATTGCGAAACAATCCCAGGAGGACTTCTCGATGCCTATCTATGCATTTTCTCTTCTTATTGCGCGTTTCCTTAACACGGAAGCTTTTGGACTTTGACGAATCACCTCTCGTATAAAAACTTGACTCTCAATCTAAAAATCTAACACGTCTTTTTACTAGATAATTTTACCTAGTAAGAAATGTGTGTCGATCTAAAAATCTGAAGTTTACCGGAAGCGAAAGGTCAAGCGTTCGTTAGTCGGGTCAGTTGGACTATTTATTGAAATTTTCCTCGGCACCGACACAATTGACCGTTTGGGTGTTACGAGTGATATGTTATCGAAGTTATTACGTCTCATTTTTATCGATCGATGATTCATTGCAGCCAATGCAACTGCACTTCACCCACGGATATTTTATTGCAACTACCGTTTCTCATGTTTATTGATCGATCGTTTGTTACTCCGACTGCGGTTATACTTTATCCATGGACACTTCATTGAAACTGCTTCTCGTTTTAATCGATAAATCGCTCCTTGTCGTTGATTTAACCGTGAACACTTCGTTTTATCACCTCCTACCGATGAAGTTTACTCCATTGTTCGTATATCAATGAATTTTGCAATTTCACGTACTAGATATTCCTGTTTCTTTGCAACTTTGGATATGAAGTTATGGAGGTTCGTTCGGTTACGAAATATTGGTGTTTGGTTGTAATTTAAGATTGGATGCTTCTGGATAGTTTTGTTTACTTCTGGATACTTTGGGATAGTTTTGGATAGTTTTGGATACTTTTGGATACTTTTGGATACTTCTGGATACTTTTGGATACTTCTGGATACTTCTGGATACTTCTGGATACTTCTGGATACTTCTGGGGGCTTCTAGATACTTCTGGTTACTTCTGGATATTTCTGTTTACTTCTGGATGCTACTGGATACTTCTGGTTACTTCTGGAGGCTTCTGGATACTTTCGGTTACTTCTGGATGCTTCTGGATACTTCTGTTTACTTCTGTTTACTTCTATTTACTTCTGGATACTTCTATTCACTTCTGGATACTTCTATTTACTCCTGGATACTTCTATTTACTCCTGGATACTTCTATTCACTTCCGGATACTTCTGTTTCCTTGTAATTTCAGACTCAAACTACTTATGTTTCCTTGTAACTTCAGATATGAAACACTTCTGTTTACTTGCAATTTCAGATACGATACATTCATATCTTCTTGTAATTTGAGATTCGAACTACTCTTGTTTCCTTACAACTTCAGATACGAAATGATTCTGTTCACTTCCAACTTGAGATTGTGAAATATTCCTGTCTGCTTGCAATTTCAGATACGCAATATTTATATGTTCTTAATATTTCAGACTCGAAATCCTCTTATTGTCTTGCAACTTTAGGTATGCAATGATCCTGTTTACTTTCAACTTGAGGTTGCGAAATTGTCCTATCTGCTTGTAATTTCAGATACAAAATATTCATATGTTCTTACAATTTCAGACTGCAAATACTCTTATTTTCTTCTTATTTTAAATACAAAATGATTCTGTTTGTTTACAACTTAAGGTTGCGAAACATTCCTATCTGCTTGTAATTTCAGACCCAAAGTATTCATACATTCTTGCAACTTCATACTCGAGATCCTTACGTTTCCTTACAACTTCAGTTACGAAGTAGTTCCGTTTCCTTCAACTTCAGTTGCGAAATGCTTCTATCAGCCCGTTACAAAATACTCTCCTTACATCTGACCATATTTAGTCAATTTTCTGCAATATTATCGCAACCAGTATCGAGAGATCGAGCAAGAGGATCTGACGCTCGAGGATCGATTGAATCGTTCGCGTTTGCATTTGTCCGGCATCGTCCGGTACACGGACGCTTATGAATTATGCACGTCGCGAACAGCGTACCCTCGCGGAATATTATCAGCGTGGCTCTTATCTGCCGTTATTGCGGCCGCCTACCGCGACCTGGTCGTGCACGCGCCTGCCCTCGTCGCTTCGCCCACGTGCAAATTCTACGACATTCCGTGTTGGTGCCGCGACGTCGATGCAACTTAATAATGAGTGTGGTTTTTTTTTAATCGGCCAACCAGACGGTGGCCTCTAGCAGTTAGCGGGATTTCAATATCTCATTGCGGCTTAACGATTTCGCGTGAGAATAAGATGACATTTTGTCCGTAAACCCCGTCGGCGGTTGATCGAACGGTCGAGACCGGAGGGAAATAAATGATTGAAATGTTCCAGGGTCGACATAAGCGGAATGCCACGTTCCCTGGTGGACAGACTACCATTCTTCAGGTTACTCCGACGATTAGAAGTGAGTACTATATTTCATTACTGGCATTATGCTTTTGGATATTTTATATTTTATGTATAGCACCTTTAGTGAGGATAAAGGTGTCTTTTAGATATTTTATATTTTATGTGTAGCACCTTCAGTGAGGATGAAGGTGTCTTTTGGATATTTTATATTTTATGTATGGCACTTTCATCGAGGATGAAGCTGTCTTTTAGATACTTCATATTTTATGTATAGCACCTTCAGTAAGGATGAAGGTGTCTTTTAGATACTTCATATTTTATGTATAGCACCTTCAGTGAGGATGAAGGTGTCTTTTAGATACTTCATATTTTATGTATAGCACCTTCAGTGAGGATGAAGGTGTCTTTTAGATACTTCATATTTTATGTATAGCACCTTCAGTAAGGATGAAGGTGTCTTTTAGATATTTTATATTTTATGTATGGCACCTTCGTCAAGGATGAAGGTGCTTTTTAGATATTTTATACTATATGTATAGCACCTTCGTCAAGGATGAAGGTGCCTTTTAGATATTTTATACTTTATGTATAGCACCTTCATCGAAAATGAAGATGTACTCTCATGAGTATGGCTTTGTACTCAAACACAGTGTCTCTTTTTACTATAAATCTTGAAGTATCCCAAACTTTACTGTTAGAAGCATCTACCACAAAATATAGTACCAGAACAAAATCCTCCGGTCCAAAGCTCTCGTAAACCTTGAAAGGATCACCATTCATAAGCCTATAACCCTTCATCCCCAACGAAACCACAAAATACACGTCACATCCCGAATCTCCATAAACATCAGAAACCATTACCCAAGGGAGTCCTGTAGACTACCTCCGACAGTTCCAAACCCATCTCCAATACGAAATTGATTTTCAGGCAACACCCCGAATCCCCCGCGGCCGCGATTCAACAGCTGTCGCTCCGAGCCCCGAAGCAACACGTGGATCCCCGAATCGAACGTCTCGTCGGATCTGTGCTCGTCCGTTTTCTCCTCGACGCCATCTCTGGTGACGAACAGCGTGGTGACAACTGCCAGCAGCGGGAACATGAGCAACGGTAACACGGAACCGAGCAACGATCACCGACTGGGGAACTCGTCTCCCTTGAGGACCAGCACGCCTCTGGAGAACGGCTCCAGTTACCTGTCTTCCGTCTCCTCGAGCTCCCCCATGAACGGAAGCGTGTCGAGCACCGTGTACTCTACCACGTCGACGATGTCCACTTCCACGATGTCTGGGAGCTCGTCGTTGACGGAGAAGCCGCCGATCGTACCCAACGAGGGTAGGTCGAGCTACAGGGATCAGCCGGCTAGCAGCGCGTCCCCTCCTACCAGGGACAAACTCAGAGCCGAGGACAAGGCCAGGCGTAGGATGAATCAGCATGGGGAACGAACGAGTATCGGCACCGGGACCGCCTGCTCTACAGAGAAACTAGGTCGGTATATTCGAATACACGCCTTCGGATGATACCTGTGTACAGTCACTCTCGGACGCAGATTTTTGATGTTTTTTAATTTACGAGTTGGTTGTCTTTATATTTTCGAACGTGTCGATTTTTACATTTGCTAATTTACAAGTTGGGAATGTCTGACATCTGCAAATTTATAAATTGGTCATTTCTGATGTCTGTAAATTTCCAAGTTGGTAATCTGTGACATCTGCAAATTTATAAATTGGTAACTTCTGATGTCTGTAAATTTCCAAGTTGGTAATCTCTGATATCTGCAAATTTATAAATTGGTAATTTCTGATGTCTGTAAATTTCCAAGTTGGTAATGTCTGACATCTGCAAATTTATAAATTGGTCATTTCTGATGTCTGCAAATTTCCAAGTTGGTAATCTCTGACATCTGCAAATTTTCAAATTGCTAATCTTTGACATCTGTAAATTTCCAAATTGTTAATCTCTGACATCTGCAAATTTTCAAATTGTTATTTTTTGACATCTGTAAATTTCCAAGTTCGTAATCTCTGACATCTGCAAATTTTCTAATTGCTAATCTTTGACATCTGTAAATTTCCAAGTTCGTAATCTCTGACATCTGCAAATTTTCAAATTGCTATTTTTTGACATCTGTAAATTTCCAAGTTCGTAATCTCTGACATCTGCAAATTTTCTAATTGCTAATCTTTGACATCTGTAAATTTCCAAATTGTTAATCTCTGACATCTGCAAATTTTCAAATTGTTATTTTTTGACATCTGTAAATTTCCAAGTTCGTAATCTCTGACATCTGCAAATTTTCTAATTGCTAATCTTTGACATCTGTAAATTTCCAAGTTCGTAATCTCTGACATCTGCAAATTTTCAAATTGCTAATCTTTGACATCTGTAAATTTCCAAGTTCGTAATCTCTGACATCTGCAAATTTTCAAATTGCTAATCTTTGACATCTGTAAATTTCCAAGTTCGTAATCTCTGACATCTGCAAATTTTCAAATTGCTATTTTTTGACATCTGTAAATTTCCAAGTTGTTAATCTCTGAAATCTGCAAATTTTCATATTGCTAATTTTTGACGTCTATAAATTTCCAAGTTGGTAATCTCCGACATCTGTAAATTTTCTAATTGCTAATTTTTTAATTTGTCAATATTCCAACGTTATGAAAGCGTAGAGCTCAGTAGAGTATTGTATCCCACGTGACAATAGTTAATTTACGACCACGCTATTGCCGCCACCTACTGTAGGCAGAGCTATGCTCGTGGCTGCTAGATCATCGACGGAAATGCGGATTACCGGTGGCAGGCTTAGTTCCGTTTGACTGAAGGTTAGAGCAACGTTCCTATCGCTTTTTATTCACACTGCTAGCTTGCTGGTGGTCCAGGTTTTTGTGGAATCTGCGAGAAGCGCTTCTGTAAAGAAACTCTTCCTAGTTTTAACGCCTTGTCATACATTGGCAAGTGTGGCACTTGTAGCAATGTGATAAATCATACTTGAATTTTTAGTTCGTTGCAATGTGAGGTTAAAGTTCTGTTATACAGGAATTTCTTATTACAAAAATCATGTGTCATTTTAACTTCCTTTACCTTTTTTAATATTGTAGCAGTGAATAGTTACAGTTGATCGACGTATCTGATAAATCACATGACAAGTTAAGTGTCCTATAAAATAAGACCCTAATCTAATAGAAGCTTATAAAAAAATAATAGAAGTATATAATTAACTAATAGAAACTGATCAGCTTATGAAAAAAGTTACATCTTGGGAAAGTTTGAAAATTATCCACGCAATGAATGAATTCTCAACGTTACGTCATACGGGGGCATTTTTCTCGCTGTCGGTATAACGTCAGTTATAATTCCGCTATTACTAGATCATACGTCGCTGAGAAACTTTATGACACTCGTAACGTTCTCACAGGCGAATTCGTTGCAATAAGATCTGGTTACACGATTCGGTTGCGCGCTAACAATGGCACGTACCATTCAATTGAGGAAGAAACTAGGTCGTCGCAACGACGACTATTCTTCTCGGCGATGATTTGCGCTCTGCGTTAAATCGTACCTGACCCATTTTTCCTTCGACAATTGACGGCATAAATAAAGCAGTTAGCGCGTGGACGCAATCGGAAACGAACGAGGCGTGTGAAAAACCGCTCGTCCTGAAACGTTCGCGTTTATTCTTCGACTTTCGTCATTTTGATGCGAAAAATTTTGTAAACTAAAATTATTAACTCTCTGGATATTCTTAGACAAATGTAATTTTAAAGGGAAACTTAACGAAATTATTAAAAAGATTTAAAAATTATTAAAAGTATTAAAAATATTAAGTTTTGAAGTGTTATATTTTTGCGCGTTTTAAAAATGGCGCCCCTAGTGTCATCTAGCGGTGCTTGGCGAAGATACTGAAACGCAAAACAGCCCTTTTTCGAGAAATATGCTGTTGTAGAGGTTTATGAACAACAGCAGAGTATTGTACAATTATAATTTTATTTGAACAATGAGATTATAGTTTGCATATAGTGTTAGTAATTGAAGTTTAAGAAACAGTATGTTATGGACGCAGAAACACTATAACCATCTAGCGGTAGAACCTCGGAACTAAATTTTGCGTATTTTTTCTGCGGCACTCGATTTCTTCCTCTCTTTAACACTTATGTTAATAATACTCTTCAGACAACGTACTGTATTTCATACGTAAAGAATAAGAAATATGTAAACAACTGCTATTAGCTCTGCAACGCTATAATCAGCAAGCATTCTGATAATGATTCTGCCATTTCTGCTAAATAACGTTTTCAGTTTTAAAGTCTGACTTTATTGTGAATTACTCAGTTAAAACGAAGTTGTACAAGGCTAAATGCTTAGTTGTCAATATGTTCATAAAAAGCGCGCCAAAGGTCCCTCGTTTCATCACTAGATGACGCTAACTTTCAAAGCTCTAATAAAAAAAATAATAACTAGCATAGTCTTAATTACTAGCATAGTTAAAGACTAACATAGTCTTCTTAATTTACCAAATCGATATGATTTAAATATTCATCGCGATCCAATTTCTCCGCCAATAATTCATGCACGTGACGAATCAGTGAACGTTAATTTGCATTAGCCCATTTGTTTTGCGATTAAACGATGCGTTCTTAAGCAAGTCGATGATCGGGTCCGTAGGGAACTGTTATTAGCATACTAATGACGGTTAGATTTCGATGGAGGTTCGATAAAAAGGTGGATAAACGAGCGAGATAAGTGGCCTCGGTTGTTTGTCGACGCGGTACCGGCGAGAAAGGGCCCAGGTTATTAATTAGTTGGCAGTCAATTAACGGAGCGGTCGCCTGGGCGCGCTTGCATCGCCGTGTTAGGCGAGGGATTATTTTCAAACGGAAAAGAAGTTAATTGCTTAAACCTGCGACGCTGTAAGACGAATGTTTGATAACGACACAGCGCGAAATTAACGACACGAGCGATATTGCTGCCCGTGTCTTCTCGTTGCCTTACAACTATCGTAATTAGAATGCATGCGATCGTTGCTTCCGTGTTCCTGGTAAACGCCTTAATATCGTTCAGCTATCGTTCAATGGTACCTAATCACGGCTGTCAAACGCTAACTGGCAAATTTATATCCTGCATCTACTCGATACGACGTCACCTATAATTTCACACTTTTTACTTTGCGCATCGATCGATTTTACGATTTTATTTTTTCACTTCGAAAAGTCTGAAGAAAGGCTTGGATCAAAGGCTTCCTGAGCAGAATCCTTGTGATTCGGATAAAATATAGTAACCTTCCTTCCTCCAGAAAGATGTCCCTCGGTATTTCAACCGAAGGCAAACGTGATAAGGGTGGAAATGTCCACTCAGCAGTTTAAGACCTTATATCCGATAAAAAAACGAGCATTACGTGTGCAGACGACGACCCCTGTCGAAGAATCCTCCTGGAGCACGAGAGGGAAAGGGAAGGAAAACTGCGAGACATCGCTGCCTCTTTGACCCAGCCACGTGCTCGAAGGATCAAGCCTAGAACGTCCGAGCCAACCAGAGACGTGGTCGATGCAGCTAACGCGGCTTACCAGGACAAGTTCGTAAGTGTCGAGTTTATCTTCCGATTGATAAGACCGTATCGATGATCATACCGGTTGTTACAGATCAGAGGAGATCCCGACGGCTGCGGTCTAGACATTTCAGGAATCAGGTACTCGCCTACTTCGGAGCTGAGGGTAGACCTGCCCGCTGAGGATTTGTTGAACATCAAGAAAGGCTGGTTGATGAAGCAGGCTCTGAACAAGGTTCGTATGAAAATTTCATCGTGTCTTTCCGTCGAACCTGTTCCGCCAGGCAATATAGCGCTAATGAAAGTCAATGTATCGGTCGTTCTTCAGGAATGGAACAAGCACTGGTTCGTACTGCGCGGTTGCGGCCTCATGTACTACCGGGATCCTTGCGCGGAAGATAAGGGTATCATGGACGGCGTGATAGATCTGAATACCGTTACCGCAGTTACGCCCCTTCAGGTCGCAAGAAATTATGGATTCCAGACTGTGGTGAGTGTGACCGAACGGCGGATTTGCACGCGGTGATTTACGGTAATTAACATTCCCCACGGACGGAAATCCAGTTAGACCTCGCGGGAGCGGCAATTTTCTGCCTACCCGCGTCGAAAATAAATACAACTCGAACCGGACGATTTACATTGTCCAGCCGGCCGGACCGAGATACGTCTGCTCGGATCGTGTCCAAGACGTGTAGCCGTGAATCTCCCGGCGGGCTTGTTGCTCGATTGCGTAGCCGGAATTAACTTCCGTGCTGGGAGTGGTCAGAAAAACTCGCTAACTCAATTTCACGCTAGAACAGATCGCACTACTCTTTATTCATGACGCAGACTTCTGTCACTCGAGAGTATCCCGCTGCTTGCCCTACATAGACAACGATGTCCTTCTTCTCTCCTTTCGCGCCGATACCTCATTCGGTTTCTTCGTTTTAGGCGTGGGACGATCGAGGGTCCACCGTGCTGTCCGCGGTGACGGCCGGGATACGAGATAGCTGGATGACTGCTATTCGAAGGGCTGCCAATTTGCCCGATCCGGATAGCAACGCAGATCTAACGGTTTGCCAGGACAGTCAGCAGGATAACACTCCGCAGTCACCTACCGCGTAAGATGCCATTTAAATTACGATCTTGTCTTCCAGTTAGATCATAAGATTCATATAGTACATGATATTGCACTGTGTATTGCGCATATCGCGAACATCTTTGCGGATGTGAAATAATGTCACGGTAAGATTGCGCCTTACAAAAAGATATCTTCGAGATTGCATTCTTGCAAGACCTACTTCTTCAAATCTACTTCTTTTATTCAACGAAATGTACCAATACTAAATACGCTCTAAGTTATGATTTCTTTTCATTCTCAGATCCATCACAGATCGCGAAAGGGACTCTGTTGTTCCTTCCACCTCGGTTACGCCTCGTTCGGTCCTGTTTTCCTCCGACGAGGAGTATAGAACAGCATCGGAAGGTGGCAGAAGAGAATCCGGCGACTGGTCGGAAGTGCCCGTCTCGCCGCCATTAGTGAGAAACGGAGATTGGCCGAGTGGGTTGAAGAGTTCGAGCTGGTCAGATTCCGCGAACCACGAATGGTCGGAGCTTCCTCCGTCGCCTCCGCTGACGAGAACCGCGTTATCGCGAGTGAAAGCTCGATCCAGATCGAGCTCGAGGTCCAGGGTGTACAAGAGAAGCCGCAGTTCTCCTCCGAGTTCCAGAAGAAGTACCCTGGACAGTGTGAGATCGGAGGATCTGATGATGGCCTGCTGCGAGCTCGGAGAGGACGAGGAGCAGCCCAATGGTCATCTGCAGAGCAACAGTTGTTTGTCGAGCGCCAACGAAAGTCCCTTGATCGTCGAGTTGTTGGAGAACCAGGTGTCTTTGCTGCGAGATCAGCTGGATCACAATGAAGCCCATCCAAGCACGCTACTAGTCATTATCGAGCGTCAGGAGAACGAGATCGAGAGTCTGAAGTCTCAGCTGAACACCGCGCGAGCCGACGTCGCTAGCGCCGAGAAAGAGTTATCCAGGTTGAGACAGCAGAAGGCTGAGGCCTCCATCAGGGAGAAACAGGTGGAAGAGTTGTTAGGTACGATCCAGAGGACGGAGCAGCAGAGGAGCAAGGACATGGATGACCTGGAGAAGATGAAGAAGATATACAATAGGGATAAGGAAATGTTGGAATGTAAGTTACTGGAGACGGAAGCCATCCTCAGGGAGACCAGCGAGCGGTGTGAAATGCTCTCGAAAGAACTGGCGTCCAGTCATAGGACCGTCGAACATCTGCAGGCAGAAATTGCTTCCTTGAGCAACAGATTGTCGCAAGGTACGTTATTTGAGTGAAACGAGATGAGACGTTTATTGAATGACTTGATTATTTCGATGTAGGAATCGAGGAGAACGACCGTTTGTACTCCAAGGTTAGAGAGTTGGAGGAGAAGGGAGGTCTGTCGGCTTCGAGGGAGCGTGGAAGGAGCTTCGATTCGCTCAGCGACTTGACGAACATCGAGCTGGATCTGGATTTAAATGCGCTGGATAAAGAAAGGTAACTATAGGATGGACATGTTTTTAGGAACGGTTCTTAACATTCCTTCGCCATTTTCAGAATAATGGAGGAGTACGACGAGCTCCGAAGTCGTTTCGAGAAAGCCATCCAAGAGATCCGGGCGATGCGCAAAGAGCTTCGGGAAGCGCACGCGATGCAGGACGCGTTGGAACTGGAGATTTTTGCGCACAAGCAGGACGCGGCCAGCGTTAGCGAAACGAACCAAGCTCAAATTCAGTTAATGGCGGCGAGGATCCAAGACCTGACGAACAAGCTAGCTGCCAGCGAGAAGCAAGTAAGAACGCTGAAGCAGAAGCTGACCAAAGCCGAGAGCAGGGACAAGAGGAGATCGCTGTCGTTAAAGGGTCGCGAGTCGTTTCAGATCTCCCAGGAGATGGAAGACAAGTTGCTGGACCTGGAGAACAAAATCTGCGCGATCGAACGCGGTAAGAGCATCGGTACGCCCGTGTCAACCGGTAGCAGCTCGAAGGAGTCGAGTCCTAATCCAAAGAAAGAGAAGAGGAGAGATAGCAAGAACCTGGACCGTACCAGGTTGAGAAGGAAGTCGTTAGATAGCGCGACCAGCTCTGAACCAATGAAGGTGTTGATAAGATTGAGTACGCTGGAGACTAAGGTGGCAAACGTGACGGAGAATATGGCCAGCGACGCGGAGAAGGATTCTAGCGAGTGCAGCGAAGTGAGCGGATCATCCACTAGCGAAGTGTCGCTGGAGATCATTGCGAGGCTAAGAAAATTGGAGAGGGTGGTATCGAAGTCGAAGAGGAGGCTGGAGAAGTGTTTAGGTTCGACGCAGGCGGAGGACAAAGCGGAAAAGTGTTTGCGCGAGGTGAACGATATCCTGGACTCGTGTTTAGAATGTAAGAAAAATCAAGCTAGCGCTCAAGCGACCGAGTCAGTAGGCGTAGTGGTATCTAGACTAGAGACTATACTTAAAGATAAATTCACCGAGCTCACGAAGAGACGGCAGACGCTGGCGCAGAACGGTGAACTGGATGACAGAGAGAAGATGAAGCTGATCGCCGAGAGGGTGGCGTTCGAGTTTATCGTTCTGAGGCAGATCAAGCGAGCGATCGGTCGCACGTACGATAGAAGTGCCGTTCTCAGTGAATTGGTCGAAACTAGTCAGCTTGCCTCAAGCTTAATGCGTAAGATTCATGGAACTAAGCCCAAAACGTACCAAAACACCAGTTACATTCAGTATCTTACTAAAGTGTTAGCAAATAAGTTAGTACTAGTAGGCGGCGTGAACGCGACAGAAACGTCGAAGGAGGTTTCCGCTGCTCGCAGCGAGAGTTTGAACTTCTTGCTGCAGAAGCAACGCGAAGTCAACGAGACCGTGCGGCGATACAAGGAGACGAAACTGAGGCAGCTAGCCGAGGCTTTGGCCGTTGAAACGTTGAGCATGTCGGACAAGGAGGACCTTGGCAAACAACAGGCGAGCAATTCTAGCAAGAAGTTGTTGGAAGATCGGCGAATTCGCGAGGCGTGGGCATTGGCTCAGGAGACGGTCAGCAAAGAGTTGGTGCAAGCGGAAGTGTCTCACGTGATCATGCGTTGCGGTCAGATGTACGAACAGAACGTCACCAGCATCACCGACGTCTGCCTCAATTTCGACGGTGCGGAAAACATCACGTTGGAATCTTGGATAGACGCGACGCAAGCGAGACTGCGACAAGAAATCGAACTATCCACGCGCGAGCTGTCGGACGCGTACGAGGAGTGTCTTCGTTTGTTGAAGAGGAACAAGTCAACGGTGGAAACGAAGTACGAGTCTCGGCAGTTGTTGACGGACTACGCAGACGTGATCGCGCACAAAGCTTTAATCGATGCCAGAATCGGCCTTCTTCAGGAGAACACGAAACAGTTGACAAGCTATCCTGGAGAGACTTTCGTATCTAGTCTAATCCGAAACGACGACCTTCTTTCCTGTCTATTCGCGGACGATCACGATTTCCAAAGCAATCCGATTCTCGACGCCGAGTACAGTTACCTTTATCAACAATTTAGCAAGGAGTGCGAGGAGAGGATATCCGGGAAGCGTGGCTCGAAAGAGCAGCTGAAGAACGTTGGTCAGAGTTTGCTCAGCTTAGAGGAGGATCTGATGGAGCTGAGCAAACGCGTCAGAGAGAAGTCGTGCGAGAACGCTGACGGCATCGTTTGGCCCAAATCGCCAGCCGTCTCGGACTGGTCGAACGTTTGCGAGAAGTGTTCGCAGCTGCGCGAGCAAATCAAGAAGCTGAGCGAGTACATGAATCGTATAACTTGCAAACAATGCGAACAGTTGCAGGAGACCATTCAGAGGATAACCGCGGAGCACAACGAAGAATTGGAAACTCTGAAGCGCAACCAGGAACGGGATCTGATGGACATCAAGGGAGAATTGGATAACCAGAGGCAATCTTTGACCTCTCAGTACGAGCAGGAAGCTGCTAGTCTGCGAGAAAAGGCGAGGAAGTTGGAATACAGATTGAACGCCATGGATTCCGAGCACTCTGCTCACGTGAACGAACTGAGAGCCGCTTATCAAAGATCCATGAGCGCGGAGTTGGACACCGACGCGGAGACGAGGAAGAGGTACAAGGAGGAGATCAAACAGCTGCGAGCACTGTGCGAGAAAGGATTGCTGGCGATGGAAAACTCTCACAGACGCATCATCTCCGAAATGGAGGAGAAACATCGGCAGGAACTGGAGAATCTGAGGGTGGAGAAAGAGCAGGCGTTGTCAGAGGAGACCCAAGCTACTCTGGCAGCGTTGGATGCCATGAGAAAAGCACACGAACACGAGGTGCAGAAGGAGATAGCCAAGTTCAAGCAAGAGTTCATCAAACAGATGCAAGCACGCGAAGACATAGGCGTGCTTCACAAGGAACACGAGTGAGTACTTGTTCATTAATTTACCACGTTCGATTGGGTACGGGAAAGTATTAAATAAAATAATTTTCAGGGAGGAGATGGAGGAGATCAAACAGGAGATTCTCTCGTTATCTGCCAAGTATTCCTCCAAATGCGTGGAGTCCGCGGCTCTGGAGGAAAAAGTGGGTTCTCTCACGAAACAGCTAGCTCAAGCGCAACAGCACATCATGCAACTGGACGCACGAAATAAACAGCTGAGAGCTCATTTGGTATTGGACACGAACGATGGTGCTATCAACGACACCGTGCAAATGTTGAGGGGCAAAGAAAACGACATAGCCGAACCGAGAGAGGATCTCTACAAATTGCAGCAATTGAAGGTAATCCTACAGCTGTCCATTGCCAACTAGTCCCATTTACAACAAGTAGATGTGGTTAACAAGTGTACACTACTAAATGATTAACTCCGCTGCAATTACATATTATGGCGTCACCCCGTGCTAGCTTTCTGCAGTTTTCGCAAAACGTTGTACATAAACGGCAGCAATGATGCCAGCTAGAGTTAGACTTGGGTACAGCAAAGCTTTATTCCGTTCACGGACATTTTAACCCTCGGCTGGTAGGGGAGGAGCAACATGACTCACTTTATTTTTCAGACTCGACCGACATCTCGTCCAGTGACGTTCGTAAAATGCATGGTGTCACATTGATCCTCCTCTGCCGGTTACGTAACCAATCACCGCACTCCATGAATCTCGAGGGTTAATTAATAATTAACAGTGGCAACGCGAAATCAGCCGAGATCATCGATGGTTCTCCACGGAGGTTTTACTGTACCTGAGAGCGACCTCAACCCATAACGTGTAATTGTACTCGGGTGCACCGTGGACTTCTTTTGGCTAAGAGGAAGCGTGGAGGGAGGAGTCTTGCCTTTGGGAGAATTTTAATCACCAGGGTGCACAGTTTTCTCGACGCCTCCTCTTAAACAAAGGTTAGCCCGAAGTGCACGCGACCGTACCGGATTGGCCCGAGCAGCATCGATCCTAACGATCGTGTTAACCCACATTCAGCCGCACTCTGACGCATATATTATTTTCGATATTTCACTAACAGCATGGGGACGGCCCTCGTGATACGTCCGGTGTGCCATCGAAATCGACAGGCTACTCGCCGCCTTATTCGCCGCACCGTGTCCGGAGTAGTCACGAGCCGCTGGCACGAGCGAGTAGCGAGGAGCAGAGATTGACGGGCGAACGGCCGAAAAGCTCGCTGTCCACGTTGCAAAAGAGCACGCCGGACAAGCCGGCCGCGTTCTCCTACAAGCTCGAACGCATTAAGTCGGTGTCGTTGCCTTACTCGAGTAACTTGGTTAGGCCGGGCGGTAATTCTGGCGGCGTTCAGTCGCACGATAGGAAAGAGACGGCGAGCTTAGGGCAAAAGGGCCAAGAGCGTAACGGTCTGGCCTCGCCTCTGTGGGACAGCTTGAGACCAAGGAGCGGACTGCCCCATCAGTATCAAGGTACAGAAGAAAGGTGAAAACGGAAGCGGCGGTCGAGACACCTCCACTGCCGGTGGATCGTTGCTCTTTCAATCCTCCTCGAACACTCGTCTCTGCTTCTCTGAAACTTGCATTCATTCTCGAGCTCGGACAGGATAGCGTTGATTCTGTCGTACGTTGCTTCTCTGTCGATTGTATTGGGTTGTTTCAACAATTCGACGAATACTTACGCTGACCTTCTAGTAAAATATAAGTTGGTGCTATGCGGCGTTTGAAATAATTTTGTAATTGCAAATTATTTTTCATTAAGATTTCTATTTTGTCAATTCACTAGCGAGTGCGGTAGAGTTCCCTAGAAAAAATAGCAAAAGTATGAAATGTAAGGAAGGTCATCATCTGTACCGCCATTTTTTCTACGGAGTTCACGACGCTCGTTGCTGCCATTTTTGTATCCATAGCAGCTTTACAGTTCCGATAACAGAACTCGAATTCTGCGAACAACCCAATACTTGATAGACGATGTCTTGAATGAACTATCGTTCGAGATCCAGCCAACTGTAGAGCATGCATTTCGCGAGGATCCACTGTGCTGTTTATTCTAACAACGAAAAGTAGTGCTCGTCAGTTCGTTGTTATTTAAGGAGAGAGAAAAGGAAAATGTAAGACTAACTAACGGGTGCTTTGTACTAGAAATTAACTGCTTCGATTGTTAGCGTCAAACGATCTCGTGTTTTTCATTGCAATCGGCATGGAACGTATTTGTTGTGCAATCATTTTGTTAATTACATGTGTACACGCGTCGATTACGTTCAAAACGTTCGCGCGAGTGTTTCGATTCGGTTCCCTTCGACGAACTGGGGTCGCTGGTGACCCTTTTTGTATACCGTTTAGAAAAAGAGAGCTTAATGTAAGGTGTCGAATCGAGAGCTTAAAAATCTAATTAATCATATTGTTAGTAACACGCATAATCGCGATACTCGGATAGTTAAACTTGGCTATAAGCTAACATGGGAAACGTATTTTTCATGGTGTATGTGCAACAACGCAAAGTAACCTTGCCTTTCTGTGAGTGTGATTTTGTACTCGTTGAATGTCTAATCTGTACGCATAATCTTCAACATTTTTATTAACATGGGAGCTGCGCAGAAATCCAACCCTTTCTAACGCAACCTACAGACATTTGTTATATCAGAAACCTTTTGTACCGAACCTTTTGCACTTTTTTACGGAGAAACTATTTTTGCAATATGTACACTGTTAGTCGAACATCGAACTCTGATGCTGATTTCTGCGCATTTCCAAACAGCAACAACATACTGTAACGCGAGTATAATTGTAAGAATAACGTCGCTTAACTGTTGGGAACATACTAGGTGTGTAAGGTATTAGTCTTTTATTATGATCATTATGTCAGTTAGGAAATTAAGTTATGTCGGTGGCAGTGTAATGATAACAAAATGGACGCAACTTAAGCTAAGATGACTTTTGGAATATTTTTTCATTTAGAAACAGAATGTTCCTTCGAGCTAGATCGCAATAGTTAACGTTCAGAAATCCATCTTTATAAGAATTCAAAGACTGAAGCATCGACTGTCGAGAAATTATTTTCAAAATAGATATTGTCTAGTTCAGTGATGAACAAACAACTTCGATTCAATAATTTCCAAATTTTTAGCAAGTATTCAATTACATAAATTATAACGATTTACGAAATCTCATCGTGACACAATATGTCCATCACTGGTCTAGTAGAACTTAATATTCATGGTCATCTTACCGAGAGAATTGATAAATTAAATTGTTCCGGAACGATCGCTTATGAAAAGAAATGGAAACGAAGCAGGATAATCGTATTTCGCCAATTATTTGACACGAAAGGTGGCACAGCAGAGATGCGAGTCGACAGCGCTGGCAGCCGGTGGCAGGACAACCACAAAAATGAAAAGCAGCAACAACACTCGGAGACATTCCTCCGTGCCGACAATCCTCACACGTCCCGCCTCACCCCGGAACCCCCAGCTCTCTCCGTTGCAGGTCCGTTCTTTTCTTTGCCAGTTAAGACGAATAGTTTGCCGAATCGTTGCCAAAACTCGCATCCACGAATCGTTTCACCATGGTTTGCATATTTACGTTCACTTCTGACTGGTGCTTTTGGTTGTTTCAGTAAACTAGCTTTGGTAGCTTGCAGTCGATCGAGTTGTCTCGATCTTTTCTGAACTTCGGCCTGATATTCTCGCTTTTCACTTTGGGTTTCCGTGCTTGAACAACTCATCTGCATACTTACGAGATCAAACGGATTTCGATATCCAAATTCTGATGCAGATGCGTTGAGCAAAGAGTTCGAGGCGATACAGCGGAAGTTCGAAAGAAAGAGGAGTAAAGGTAGATTCTGTTTACAGAGCTGATGAGGTCTCCAGCAGTGAGGTGGTCCAGCAGAAGTTGTCGCAGTCTGCCTCCCACGCCTACGCCGAATTACCATCACCCGCTCCACCCCCCACTGCCAGCGGTGGGCATGGTCGCCGAGAGGAAGAAGCGTTTTGAACTCTAATTTGCTGTTACCTTTCGATTTTATGTAAGGAGGTTCAGGGTCGCGCACATCGTCGGAGAACACAAGCTTAAAAATGAATGCGATTCTTTTCGAATGGTGCTAGACTGGTTGCTCGTTGCACCTGTATCCGCGTTGAAAACGCGAACGATTTTATCGTTGTTTCGTTGCATGGTCATCCTTGGAACTGGTATATCATTAATAACAATCGAACAATCATTTGGACGGATCTTTTTTCACTGCCATAGCGATAAAGCATCGATAGAGTGGAGCAGCAAAAAATATTGAAATTCCAAGGAAAATGTTTGACGGTCGCTTGGGACCGTGCTCTCGTCGTGACGTAACGATATTGAGCGTGTTTATCAGGTAAACATGATTCAATAGCCTAAACGAGGCTCAGGTCCCGCGCGAGGCTCGCGGATTTCGCTGCGCGATTAAAACGTTGGACGCCTATCGACGATAGGCTGTTTTTCGATGGGACTTTCGTTCGTTTGTAAAAAGGTTTCCAATCGATTGTTTCTTTTCATTCGTTGACACGATTTTTTCACGGTTTTTTCGATCTTGCACGAGCATTTATTTGAAGACGGATGAAACGTTTACCCTTCTTTTTTTTTACGTCGTTCGAGGTCGAAAAATATTCGTACGCTTTGTTTCGCTCTCGTTATGTATAGATTCTGCACATAATTGAATATACGGCGTTGTCACTTTGCACTGTGTATTACCGCATTGTCTCATTGTGTAAATGTTTTTGTCGGATCGCGATATCATTTTCTTTTCATGTTAATATTGTATAGTTTATGACGTTTTCGATTTAAGGAGCAAATTATAAATAGCCTAGAATTAACCCCCTCTTCCATGTCAAATGGATTGTTTATATTATATGTTATTATTGTATTCTATATTATATATATTATATATATTGTCGCGATTCGTTCCAATGGGGATATCGTTCGGCATCGTGAGAGCGAAAAAAAAAGAGGAAATTATCGATAACAGTACGATTCATTATCTCTTATGTAGAGTAATTACTCAGGATTGTTTAACATTTATAATATATTACGATTATACTTATTGTATTTGTATTATAATTTATAATAACGTTTGAAATAAAATATAGTAACCATTGACGTGAATATTACGAATTCACAACGTTGTAATACATTATCCACTACAAAAACTTTACCGATTAATTATAAAAGATTAATAACTCAATTATAGGATAACTAAAGTTAACAATTTGTATTTACCGCGTTAGCGTTAGACTATTATATGTCTGCGCATGCGCACTGACCGCCATATTTACCGTGGATGCGTACGAACTCCAGAACACCAAGTTCTTTATTTTCAAATATAGTTTCTATATTATTTCACACGGTGTTTGGCAATTTTCAAGTGCAAATCGTAATTTTTAATTATTTCTGAACATGGAGCCTTTATTCCAATTAGATATAGACCTTTTATTGATAAGTACGAAGCAGAAATTGATGCAGCAGCACGTGTATTCTCAGGTACGTATATTAATCGTTCAACCCCTCACGAAATTCTTATATCTTTATTCGTAAATGTATTCTTATACCGTATGATAAATTACAAGAATTCAAGAGGAATTATTTTTAGATCACATGCATAGAACGACTGTCTAACTTGTTCAAAAATGGCGGCGCAGCAAGCAAAGAGGCGGTTCTCTCAAAGCTGGTTAAATTCGATATACTATCAACTGTATTCGAACTCTTGCAAACTTCTAGTGAACGTCTTCTCCCGTACGTTTCATTTAAAGTACCAAAGAGCAACTCTAACATAGTCTTTCATTAATAGATGCGTCCTCGATTTCATAAACCTGATAATCCTATACCGGAAGTTCTACGAGTACCACATAGCGAAAGAAGCCACGGATTCAATCTTGAAGGTTACAGTCTGCATCTTAAAGTCCCGCAGTAAAGAGACGCAGCTGATACACAAGCTCATTTCAACGATTTACGATATATTGCAGAGGTTATGAATCGTTTATTATCAACAACTTGTTAATTCACTCTCATGGACGTCTCAAATTTTTAGAGCGATAGAGTTTAACGCCGAGTTTGAAGAAGTTTGCAACTCGCAACAAATAATATCCCTTCTGAAATCCTTGCTCCTGGATGATTCGACGGATCCAAAAATAAAATTCTCCGCCGTAGCATTACTGAATCTCGTTTTGGAGAACATTGATTTTGAAAATGACTGCGATGAGAGCGTGTTTCAACTTTGTAATAAAACTATCGATCTTATGAAAGAGATCGTTAAATACAGCGACGATGAAGCTTCGGTTGAGTTAGCTGCTTTGGCGCTTTGCGCAGCTTGCGCTTCTGGTAGTCGGTGAGACATATTAAAATATAGTACCTGTTCAAGATTGCCACTTAATAAGAACAGATTGCTGCCTTTGAATAACATACCAGCCAATAAAGGTTAATTATTCTTCAATTTTCCGTAATTAATTGCTGTACCTTGTTACAAAGATACAGGAATTTAACAATTTGTTAATATGCGTCTCGATATAACTTCGTTTTTGTAGCGCAGCTGTAATTACCTATAATTCAAATGGAATTTTCAAACATAGATTGTAACATGTTAATTACAGCCTGTGTGCTCTCTGAGCACGCGAGAATTATTACCGCGATTAATTTAACGACCTTAAATTATAATTGCGATTAAACTGCATATATAAAATCTTGAAATTGGTACGATTTACTTTAATGAGAACTCGAATGCGCAACTCGTAAGATTCTCTTCTCAGATTGTGTACCGAGCAAAACGACGGAAGACCCTTCAGTAAAGTTTCTCGATGCAAAGACGCTTTGGCAAAGACGATCTACGCAACGACGATGAGCACGATCGTACCTTACGTTAAAGTAAGTTATCGGCTCCTAAGATCGTTATTATAACGTCGCACTGACGCCGTTTAATTACCACCGTCAAAGTTACGTTTTATTGCCATCTGTCAGGATGCAGAGTCAAACGGGATAGACAGGGTCAAATTCCACAGGAATCTCGTGACTTGTTTGAACAATCTTTATAAGCTGAGTAGCTGCAGCCACGACAACTTGTCAAACCACTTGACCGCCAACGGATATCTGAAGTACTTCTTGCTTTTAACCACCAGGCTTCCGTAAGTCGTATACTGAACTTGAAATTGAGTTCGCAAAGCGAAATGGAGTTGGTCGACCAATTGGCCATTGGTTACGTTTAATCAGACTATCTCTCGCAATAGTGAAATTGCTACTTACTTTTATGATGTACATTAACGAATCCTTTCAAGTACGATACTATCAGATTCAGTTTGGACATAAAAAGTTATTGCTATAATTCCAGTTGAATTCTAAGTTCGACGACTTTATAAATGCAAATGAAACTATAATACTCTTGTTATATTGCTGGAGGTGTGGTTGTAGGAGCGCTGCATTCCTGGAATTGCTAAGGGTTGAAATCCTGCTCGATATGCAACGCCTCCAGGTGTATAATATGCTGAGGTACAATGCACCGAGTGTAGTGCACTGAAATGCGTTGGGATACAACAGGTTGACGTACACAATGCATCGAGATGCATTCACATGCATGCAATGCGTTCACGTGCAACATGTTCATGTACAACGTGTCAATATGCAACGTGTTGATGTACAACGTGTCAATATGCATCACACTGAAATACAACGCGTCGACGAACACAATGTATTGAAATAGAACGCGTCAACGCGCAACGTGTTGGTGTACAACGTGTCAATATGCAACATGTTGATGTACAACGTGTCAATATGCATCACACTGAAATACAACGCGTCGACGAACACAATGTATTGAAATAGAACGCGTCAACGCGCAACGTGTTGGTGTACAACGTGTCAATATGCAACGTGTTGATGTACAACGAGTCAATATGCAACGTGTTGATGTACAACTTGTCAATATGCAACATGTTGATGTACAACGTGTCAATATGCATCACACTGAAATACAACGCGTCGACGAACACAATGTGTTGAAATAGAACGCGTAATACATGCAACGCACCAAAATACAACGCGTCGTGGTACAACATGCAAACCTATGTAACGCGCCGAAGTACAATGCGCCGAAACTCAACGCGTTGACATGTAACGCGCCGAAGTACAATGCGCTGGAATTCAACGCGTCGACATGTAACGCGTCAATACACAACGCATTGATATGTAACGCACCGAAACTCAACGCGTCGACATGTAACGCGCCGAAGTACAATGCGCTGGAATTCAACGCGTCAATACACAACGCGTTGATATGTAATGCATCGAAACTCAACGCGTCGACATGCAACGCGCTGAAATACAACGCGTCATGGTACAACATGCAACCTATGTAACGCGCCGAAATACAATGCGCTGAAATTCAACGCGTCAACTTGTAACGCGTCAATACACAACGCGTTGATATGTAACGTACCGAAACTCAACGCGTCGACATGTAACGCGCCGAAGTACAATGCGCTGAAATTCAACGCGTCAATTTGTAACGCGTCAATACACAACGCGTTGATGTGTAACGCACCGAAACTCAATGCGTTGATACGCAATGTGCTGAAAGACAACGCGTCGATATGTAACGTGCCGAATCACAACCCACCAATACTCAACGCGTCGACATATAACGCACCGAAGTTCAACGTCGATGTGTAATGCGCTGAAGTACAACGCGTTGAGACACCACATATCAACATACAACGCGTCGAAATCCTACATATCCCCTATGCGACGCATCAACACTCAACGCGTAAATCTCCACATTCCACACCGACAGAAATCTTCTGCAAAATTCATACACTCTCAGCAATATAACAAGAGTCCTCCACAAATAAAACCTAGACTAACCCATCGATATTACAGAGAAAATCTTCGTCGCAGTACCTGCGTGCTGCTATCCCGAATAATAACCACTCTGGCTAGCAAATCCCTGTCGATCAGCCAATGGCCCGAAGGTGCAACTGGTTTCGAAACCATGATGCATCGAGGACTGTTAGACCTGCCAAGAGATTCTGAACAATGGAAAAACGTAATCGCACGCCATCAAGATGGAAGCGCTGTTGCACTGATGATGTTAATCTACTATCACTTTCACGGGACCAGAGAGTACGACGTTATATCTACTGTAACTCGAAAGAGATTGTAACACGAGTATTTCAGGATCGACATGATATGTTTGAAGTCCCTGATCACGAGAATCATCAATTTGTCAAAATGCGAGGTGTCCTCGCAAATTCTGAAAGTTTTATGGTTTCTGTTTGCCGTGGCATCCGTGTCGCATTCATCATCGAGCTCGGAACAGGATTACGGGAAAGCCGTGAAGCGATTGGCAGCCGCGTTGCAATATTCTAGACTCGACGATTGCTACACACACCACATAGATCTGTTACATTATTGCTTGAAATGCGCGGAGTTTCCGAAAGATTTGCGAAACAGAGCTATGGACTTGTGGTTGGTGGAGTCAGAGGGGGACATCAAGCCGCTGTTGACTCTCGATTGTGACACGGTTGTACGACATTACTTGATGGTAATCAAGGTCTTTTTTATTTTAAAAATTCGTAACGGATTGATATAGATACTGATTAGCACTGTTTGTAAGCTCGTGATACAGGATGGTTATTCCGAGAAGATTATCAAGCTGGCCATGAAAGGGATTCGAGAGATGATTCATCTGAACAAGGCTAAAGAGGTCGCAGAAATTGCTTGGCACATGCTGCCTAATCTCTTGCTTTCTTATCAACCGGAAAAGGGTACTATCTTTCAAACGTATTTAGATTACGGTTGACTGTAAAATACATCGTGAATTGATCAGTTACCTCGTCGAACTGTGACATACAGTTACTCACATTAATACTAGATCATTGCTGCATTTCTTATTGTATACAAATTGTAACATAACAAACAATTTGTTCAACCAAGCACCATAGGAAGCAAAGATTTGTTGGCGTATTTTTACTCTACTGATGGTTCATCTCTCTATGCAATGCATCTAAGTTAACTGCTCCATAGTCCAACAAATGCAGAAATAGTGTAATATTAATGCGAGTAACCGTGTAGCAAACAAAGGTAACAGAAAGAAGGTTACAGACGAGCAGGTCAAGGCGGTGCTAGAATTGACAAACATCTCCGTTCCTGGTACCTTGTCCTCGAGCGTGAAGAATCGGTGCGCGGACAGTCTGGTAAGAATCGTGCTGCGACGAGAAGCGGATCCGAAGCTGAGGACATTGGCGGTAATGCAGTCGTACGTCTTGCTGGTCACGTCCTCCGCGATCAAGCCGTTCACGAGTACATATTTCAGCTCGTTCAATAAATACGAAAAGACAGAAAACAGTTCTCCATTTTCGAAATTGCAGTTCTCGAGAGATACCTCACGACCGCGCACTTCTTGGAGGAACTGATCGTGCAATGTTTTTCCACGGACACTCCGGAATTGTCGACGGTTTGTTTGAAGCTCCTCGCGTTTATTATTCACTGTCAAGGGAAATCGTCGATCCAGGTGCGCGGACCGTTTGCTGTTCGTAAATAATAAATCTCGTCGACGATCGAATTCGTTCCATTCCATATTTTTTTCCAGCGTGATAAGCCGTTGACGATTGACGTGCAAAGCTTAGCCGATTTGCTGTTAAATACGAGGAAATCCGTCCACTCGTCGATCAATGCAATGCAACTCGCGTTGGAAATTTTAACTCAAAATATTGATGGATCTGCTGTCAGTCTGATCCGAAACGCGAGCAATAGCAATGGAGTGAGAGGGATTCTCAATCTCTATGAAACTCTTGTCATCGTACACGGCAACGTCAGTATTTTAATTGAAAAATAATAAGAAATTGTTCATGCAATACCTGTTCACGTAATCTTATTTACCTACAGGGAGATCCAACGCAGAGAGATTTAGCGTATCAATGCCTTACGAGTACTTTGAAGTTCTGTCACAACCACGCGGAGTCGTTGATGTACCACGTGTGCAGCCTAATGAGCAACTACGGTATCATAGTCTACACCCTGAAGGTAGGCCACGTGTCGTGCCACTTTTTGGACTTCGTTTCGACCTGGCTTCGCTGTCGAAAGAGGTATTGCGTCGACGAAGGTCTCTGGAATCCGAGATTACTCCGTAAAACTCCGTTCCACGAAACTTTAGATCAGATTAAAAAATACGTGGACAGCTCGAAGAACTCGCGGACGGAAGCGTTCAATTGTCTGCGTTACGCGGTGGGTGATTAAACATTAATCTTTGAATCGTGACTTAAGTTAAATTAAAAATAAAATTTAAGCTGCATGGATCCTTCGCTCATCCATGATTAAATTTTGTTCACGAAACTTTGTCTTTTCAGCTGTCGCAGTTTGAAGAATAGAAACAGGAAGGTTTTTGCTTTAACAGTTTATTTCATCCGTGCAACATCGTTCGTAACATCGGCTTAACATGGTAATACGTGCGTACAAAAAGTAGAAAAAGATTATCCGCGACGAATTTAATTCGTCCGAGTGTAACGCGTGCGCTTCTGCGTGATATCATGAAATATAGCATTCTTTTTTTGGTTGTTTCGCTAAATAGCTTGATCGCCCTCCTCGCTCTAATCCCCCAATCCCCCCAGCTTGGCTGTTGACCTCTAAAAATTTCAATTGGAACTGGTTGGACGCGATTGTGCGGTGCGTCTGTCGCTTCGAATGCCCGCGATTCGATGGCGTTGCGATTGCTCTGCTTTGTGATTGTGCCGTCGTTTCGGCTTGGTTTTTGTTACTTTCGTGGTCGTCCGTTGCGCTGCATGAAGCAACCCTTGAAGGAGTTCAATCTCACGTCGATCTCACCTTCTTCTAGCTGCAAGGACAGTTATCTTCATCAGGGCTTCGATAAAAATAGATATGCGATTTTTCACCTACAAACTTCAACAATGAACTATTGTAACCTAACTATTAAATTCACTGTTAAAACATGTAATAGATTTTTCATACATAATAAGAAGTAACAAAAAATAAAGCTATACAGCAAGTCTATATTTTGAGGACACTTTCTGAAGCTATATTGCAAATTTATATTTTGAGGACACTTTCTGAAGCTATACAGCAAGTCTATATCTTGAGGACACTTTCTGAAGCTATATTGCAAATTTATATTTTGAGGACACTTTCTGAAGCTATACAGCAAGTCTGTATTTTGAGGACACTTTCTGAAACTATACAGCAAGTCTATATCTTGAGGACACTTTCTGAAGCTATATTGCAAATTTATATTTTGAGGACACTTTCTGAAGCTATACAGCAAGTCTATATTTTGAGGACACTTTCTGAAGCTATATTGCAAATTTATATTTTGAGGACACTTTCTCAAGCTATGCAGCAGGTTTATATTTTGAGGACACTTTCTGAAACTATACAGCAAGTCTATATCTTGAGGACACTTTAATAATATCTTAAGAGAGTACTTCATAAATAATATTTACTTTGTATGATTATGTTTACGTCTGAAAGTCTGTCATTCGTTAACAATGTACTTTGAAATGTGTCTTTGTTAATAATAGTTATTAAGAGCAGTTCAAAAGGAAATGTACTTCGGAAAGTGTCTTTGTTAATAACATTTATTAAAAACAGTTCAAAGGGAAATGTACTTTGAAAAGCGCCTATTATAATAGTTATTAAAAACAGTTTAAAGGGAAATGAATAGCGATTACCTGGTCGAACAAGTATATTTCTTTATAACAGGACGGTGACACGCATTCGCGAATGCATCTGGTTTTGGCGATGCCGGTCCTCTGCGTCGAAAGCATCTTGCAAGCGCCGCTTTCTTCGCAAGCCTGCTCGAACTGCCTGAAGAGAAGTTCCTGCGAGATCGAGATCAAAATAAGTCGAGAAACATGGGAATCGATCGTGAAGTGATGCTCGACGCGTAGCGAGAAAACATTGGACGATTCTCGCGCACGATAACCGGATAAAATCGAGCGCAACAATTGGTTCGAGCCTGTTCAAAGATTAACCCCAATTAATGCTCGTATAAGTCCCGTTATTGGTGCAGCGTGTTCAATTTTCTCTAAGAATCCTTTCTCTCTGTGATGCAACAATAAAACTGTATCTAACAAAATACTTGAACCGTTCTACTTTTTAACGCTGCTTGAACAGAGTCGGATCAACGCGCACCCTTCACTCGCACCGTTTTCAGGTTAACGGCAAATCGATTCAACCCCTCAAGGAATTGGTGAAACCCGTTATGGCCCCCATGGAAATGTCAGGCGTCGAATGTCACACGTTTCACTTCAACGATATCACTCGCCTCGAAATGCTATACAATGTTGATAAACAAAACCACCGAATCAACCGCGTATGTTGCCCTTAACAGATCATCAATAGATACACGATTTTTTTTAAGCACATCACAGGAGTTCTAAAGATTATACATGATTGAAAAGTAATTACTACAAGCTTATCCCGGTGGAAAAAATTCCTGCAGACGTTTACGAAGCAAGAGCGCCACCCCGACAACAAGGGTGGCCAGCCATAACCTGTACTCGATCGAACGCGTTCCTTACACGGTTCTCCCGGTATTTCAACCGACTTACATTCTTGGTAGTCTCCTTGTACGGATACTCGGGGAAGGTGAAGGTCTTGGCGAAGCTTCCCGGCCCTTCCTGCAGGTGTTCGACGACGAGGATCAGGCCGATCGCGAACGCCACCCCCGGCGCCATGTTGAGCAGCCGGCTACGATCAATATGATAGGGTGGCGCTTCTCTTCTTGCCGCGAGCTTCGCTCTTTCCAACCCGTAAAAACGAACGGGACGAAGGATCCATCGTGATCATACCTCGATGAACCTGTCAATTCCCTTTGGTCGCTTGTCCCATGAAATTGACTTTTAAGATCGCTCGGGGAGAAGCGAGATCGACCACGGGGGCTCACTGACGCCTCCGCCAGGATTCGTTTCGTTGCTTCCATTTTTGAGCCTCGGACGCTGACGAGCTTCCTCTTTTTGTACAAATTGAACGCGCGACAGACGATCGACGGATTTGCTGAATTTGCAAGTGCCAAGAGAGATTGGCTCCATGTTTTGCGAACTGGATGCGGTTTTCGCACGTGGTTTTACCGTGACACAAGATTTTTGGACGGGATTTAGGTTTCGGAGGTCGATATGCTTTTTATGATTCAGGGAACATATTGGAATTTCAGGAGAATGAGTTTCAAATATTTTGGAGGTTTTGGGAATGAGGGGGATTGATAGTTCGGAAGTTCAACCCCTTGCCTTACGATTTAATTTCTAACTGTAATAAACAACAAGATCGTTGTTTTATGTTTGACCCTGTCAGCACACCATGCCTTTGAGGCGTCATTGTAAGCTAAGGAGTTAAATTCAAAAACTAATTGAATTCTCAGGGGTTGATTTCAACTACTTATAATAATATGTAAGTACTTAACCCTTGGCGCTCGAGAGACAATAGTGGAAATTATTAGCAGAGAAATAATAAAAAGAACTCATTTAATATTTTAACATTTGAAGAACTCATTTAACATTTTAACATTTGAGGAACTCATTTAACATTTTAACATTTTAAGAATTCATTTAACATTTTAATATTTTAAAAACTCATTTAACATTTCAACATTTGAGGAACTTATTTAACATTTTAACATTTGAGGAACTCATTTAACATTTTAACATTATAAGAACTCATTTAACATTTTAACATTTGAAGAATCCATTTAACATTTTAACATTTTAAGAACTCATTTAACATTTTAACATTTGAGGAATCCATTTAACATTTTAATATTTTAAAAACTCATTTAACATTTTAACATTTTAAGAACTCATTTAACATTTTAACATTTGAAGAACTCATTTAACATTTTAACATTTGAAGAACTTATTTAACATTTTAACATTATAAGAACTCATTTAACATTTTAACATTTTAAGAATCCATTTAACATTTTAACATTTTAAAAAATCATTTAACATTTTAACATTTTAAAAACTCATTTAACATTTTAACATTATAAGAACTCATTTAACATTTTAACATTTTAAAAACTCATTTAACATTTTGACATTTGAAGAACTCATTTAACATTCTAACATTGTAAGAACTCATTTAACATTTTAATTAATATTTTAAAGTTGCTGTTTGCAAACAATAAAACTATCTTGCAAAGGGTTAAAATAATACAATGACTCCGCATTTCTCAGCAAACATGGCGGACCACATGTGTACACACATTCCCTATAAAATGTTATTCTAAATCCCTTATCCTTTATTCTTCTATTGTGAATCCCTTATGTTGGTCTCTATTGAACCCTTAACGTTTAAAACCGTAAGTTAGAAATAAAAGTAGTGGAGTGCAAGACGGCTCGTAGACGATCCATCCGCAAACAGAATCGGGATGCGCGCGTGAATTCATCGATAAATCCGCGGCTCGACTGTTTTGCATAAAACGTAACGGAGTGTGCATGCAACGAAGCGCAACAGCATTTATCGTCGCGATGCATGCGAGCGAACGAGACGTTTTTGTTCGGATAGCCGTTGCGCACCACCAGTTCCACGCTCACCAAACCCCGACCATTAAATCGAGATTTCGGCGGTGATTAGCGGCAGTTTGCTTCGCTTCGCTGCGTCTGCCAGTCGATAGATTTTCCCAATAATTTTCCCTCGGTCCGAGAAATTTCCACTCCCGGAACCGACGCCACTTCTATTTCACCCTTCTTCTTCTTCTTCTCCCGCTTTCCGCCAACTACGAGTCGAGTGGCTTCGTTATTCTACTCTTATGTGGCTGTCTTGTATGTTTCATTGACGACGTAATTTTTAAACTTGACACGTGAATTTATGTATTTATGATGTGAGTCCATATGACATTTGCGCCTGAGAGGTGACTCAGTCACCATGTTATTTAATACAGTAATTTGAAATAAGAATTTTTGATCTGATTCTGTAATACGACGTGTGATAAACATAGTGAAACAAACAGTGGAAGTTATTAGTAAAGAAATAATAACTTTAAAAGAATTCATTTAACTTTTTAACTAAGTTTCAAAGTTGCTGTTTGCAAACAAATTACCTTCGAGTACAAAGGGTTAATATTTGATCTTATCTATTGTATGATACATATGAATGTGTATAGGGAATTTCGTTTTTAAGTGGACTCTTTGTTATAAATGGCACGTCTACAAAATAGATATAAATTCGTAGATCATATCTGTAGACTGAATGTGTATAAATCTACGCATTACAGTGTGGATCTGATAGACTGTGCATCTGATTGCATGATTTATTTGTGCTCGCAGACGTTGATATATCATAAATGCGTGAACTGTAATGAGACGAGATAAGTGTAATTATTGAGAATTATACTGCAAAAGTGCGTACTAAAAATTAGAGGCAGATCAATATCAATATTTCATATATTTTCATATACCAGTCAGTTTTCAATATACATAGTCTGTTTCAATATTGTTAATAAATACCGGGAACTCTGAAATATTGATGACAAATATTATTCTATTAAACATTGCTAACACATATTGATTAAATATTGCCAGAAAATATTTAAACATTGATAATAAATATTGTCCTGAGATCATCAAATGAATTCTACCCTAAAATGTACAACGAAATAAACGTAGGGTGGTTCCACTAAAAGAAATACGGAAACAAACAGGTAGAATATTAAAGCCGCATTACCAATTAACGAATAGTTGGAGGTTGAAGTTGCCATTTCCCCTTCGTAGATCGACCACGTGCTAGGACGAGTAATTTAAAAATCCATTACGAAGACACCGCGATTAATGAAACGGATCGTGGTCTCGCGGCACGAACGGACGGAGAAAAAACGAGGAGGAAGTGAATTTAAACCGTGGAGAAGCCGGTCGATCTCGATTCGAATTAAAATTTTCATCCGAGCTCGTACGCGTAACCAGACATTCGGGCTAATTAAACTGCAGCTCGGATCACCGTTGATCCGGGATCAAGCAGGAACGCAAAAATCACTACTGACATTTTTCCAATGTAATCGTTACAGGTATGACGGATAAAGAATTCGCTAGATGGAGGGTTATGGGGTTGGAGAAACTTTAATATGGTTTAGGTGGCTTAGGGTTTGGGATTTGGAAATTTGGGGAGTTGGAGATTTGGAGATTTTGGGATTTGGGGATTTGGGGATTTGGGCATTTGGGAGATTGGGAATTTGGGAGATTTGGAACTTGGGAGAGTTGGAATTTGGGAGATTTGGAACTTGGGAGAGTTGGAACTTGGGAGAGTTGGAGCTTGAGAGATTGGGAACTTGGGAGATTGGAAATTTGGGAGATTTGGAACTTGGGAGATTTGGAACTTGGGAGATTTGGAACTTGGGAGAGTTGGAACTTGGGAGGTTTGGAACTTGGGAGAGTTGGAACTTGAGAGATTGGGAACTTGGGAGAGTTGGAACTTGGGAGATTTGGAACTTGGGAGAGTTGGAACTTGGGAGAGTTGGAGCTTGAGAAATTGGAAATTTGGGAGATTTGGAACTTGGGAGATTTGGAACTTGGGAGAGTTGGAACTTGGGAGGTTTGGAACTTGGGAGAGTTGGAACTTGAAAGATTGGGAATTTGGGAGAGTTGGAACTTGGGAGAGTTGGAACTTGGGAGATTTGGAACTTGGGAGAGTTGAAACTTGGGAGATTTGGAACTTGGGAGAGTTGGAACTTGGGAGAGTTGGAACTTGGGAGAGTTGGAACTTGAGAGATTGGAAATTTGAATGATATGCAAGTCACAGTTTTAGCAAATTAGGGAATTGAAAATTTGCATATTGTTTCAAAAGCTTCCAAAACTTCAACTCTTCCAAACATCAGAATTCCCCATCTTCTTTTATCAAATTTCACCTAAACTATAGATAAATAATTTTAAACAACAATATTACCTCTCAATAACAATATTATAAAATTATTACCCAACAATTCAACTCGAATAATTTTACAATTTACAACAGAATGCATAAACCTTCAAAAATTTGAAAATTCAAAAGTTCTGAAAATTAGCCTGATTGACGTACATCACAATTTTCCGGATCGGTTCTCGAATTTCCCATTTATCCGAGAGATTTAACGACGCGAGGAATTTCGCGTTACACAGCATAGTTTAATAGAAATTTTTGCTCGTCAAACGTTTCGTAACAGGCACGGGTTCTCCGATGTTTCGAACGTTTTGATATTATTTGTTTGCCTTTTCGTTTCTCCGTTTTGTAGTCGTTATTGATTTACAGGGGCCTGTGGTACGTTCATTAATTGATACAGGTTGGCTAGCTAGGGTGGCTGCGAATGTTTGTTGCCGAGTTTGCAGAAACAGCGCATAGTAGTTTACGGTTAAAGGTTCTACTGTAAACGGTGAGTTTAGAGCTAACGAATTACGTAATTTCGCTTTTGACGTTTAACAGCGGCGACGTTGAAACACGAGTGCGGCTGTAACGTGAATGGACACGCATTCTGCAACGCTTGACAATTATGGCTGACGTTTCGTCGTTCATCTGTGAAATCATTTCTCTGGTGACTCGTTCGAATCCTTTACTCTCTTCAAGTATTGTGGAATTTTGGAGTTTCAGGACATTAAAGTTTTCGCACTTCAAGGGTTTCATATTTTTTAGGTTATGGAACTTTAGTATTATGTTTGAGAATTTCGTAACTTTAGGAGTTTCAGCACTTTGAGATAAAGGTAGTACTTTTTTAGATTGTACTTTTTTACTGTAGGATGGATACTACTTTGGAACTTTAATATTACAGAATTTTTCAGTTTGTGAATTATAATTTTTCTTGTACCTTTTACTTATAATACTGTTACCCCCATGACGCACCCATGACGCATCCGTAACACATCCATGATGCACTTATGACGCACCCATAACAAATCCATGACACACCTACGACGCACCTATGACACACCCATAACACATCCATGACGCACCTACGACGCACCTATGACGCACCCATAACGCGTTCATGACACACCTATGATGCACCCATAACACATCCATGACGCACCTATGACGCACCCATAACACATTCATGACACACCTATAATGTACCCATGACGCATCCATGACGCACTCGTAACGCACCCATAATGCATCCATGACGCACTCATGATGCACCTGTGACACACTTTACACTTTAAACACATCAACTGAAAATTGTATTCACAACGCGACTGAGTCTGGAGTTTAATACTAATTATAATTTATCATCAAGGATCCTTAAAGTCAAAATATAAATAACATTTAAATTTTCCTTATTTATTTTGACACTGCAGTAATAAATAATTAGTTGTCTGACGCGACTGCTAAAGATATTATATATTAAGAAATTAATTTTGGGATTAAACTTTGGGACTTTAAACATTGCAATTATACTATTCTTCAATCTCCATAATTTACGACCGTACTATATCTCTCGAACCTAATTCCAACCCCATAATAAATAAGACCTACATGAAAGTCGTCTCATTTCCCAAAAACTTCAGATTCATAATGCAAACATGAAATGAATTTTCCAACTATCCTTTCGTAAAAAGGAAAAAGCTCTCCCACTGTTCTGGAGGCAATTTTTCCCCTATTAAAATTAAACTAAAAATTACCCCGTTGAAAGGTATAATCATCGCCGTTAATAATACACGGAACAAAGTGAAGCCATCAAAACTCTGAATAATGGTTTCAACGACTGCGAGGGTCCATTCAATGATTCGTCGATTATTTAATCCGAATCGATCGGGTATATCGAATGGACGCTTCCCCGAAAATGTATTATTTAAAGCTAATTCGGTTGCCGCTGATGAAGAGCGACGTCGCGATGGAAAACAGCGGTGGAAGTTGATTTAATTAACCGGCAATTAAACGGCGAATGGCAGGCAAGTTTATTTAATTGCTACGATTAAGGGAACTGTCCACGAGGATGCGGACATTCCGGTAGCTTGTTTTTTTCACGGCCATTGTTCCCGTCAACAGATCGTTTGTATTCCTTTTTCGCAGTTCTCCATTTTTGAACAAACTCCTAGAAAGTGCACCGTTTATGGAGAAAGATAAGAGGCTTTACGGGACGCAAAAATTGCTGTTACACGATCGATGGATTATGCAAACATTCACCGTGAAATTATTCGATCACCAGATAATATCTTTACGATATCATTCGCTGTTTCCTCTTTGATACCACAAGTATTTACAATACGGTTAATTTGCGAAAACACTGAAATTTTATAGTGAGAACGTTCCCGAGTTCTAATTATACAAAGCGATATAACATGATTTAGAATATAATAAAATGGCGTTCGAGCGCGACAAAGTAACGCGACGCTTTTCAAACATAAATGCCTATCGTTATGAAGCGCCAAGCAGTCGGTCCGTTTAATTAAAGGCCGAGTTAATGATCGACCGAGCAGAATTCGCCGCGTGTCGCCACAAATTGCAATGCTTCGCCGGGTTTATGTAAGGGCTAGTTTGCGTTCTGGCCATTAAACACTGTTATGACGAGGCCAGTCGATGTTCAAGCTTTCATTGCGATTACCTTGTAATTTTCACCCTGTAATGCGTTCGTCACTCCCTTAAACAATTACCGCGTATAACGAGGAACCGGGTCTGCGAAAATTTTCAAACATTTTGTACAACATTGACGACGCGATGTTATCGCGAAAGTGTATCAACTTTATTTATAGGAGCCGAGTGCGAAATAAATGTCAAGTTAGAACAAAAACACCATGCTACGTTTGCTATTACGGGGCGTAATAATACCACAGTTTATTATACCAATCACAGTTTACTTACCTGTTTTACTACCCGGTTCGTGCTGGCCGGAGATAAGTACCTAATAATTATTGCAGGTTGCGCATCTTTATGCGTTTATGACACGTGGGAATGGGATAAATGCGTGCTGGTGGGGTGCAGAATTTGTACTTGGGGATTTGATGATTTTAAAATTAGGGATTTGGGGAATTTAGGATCTGGGAAGTTAGGGGTGCAAGGATTCGGGGATTTAATTTGGGGGTTTAGGGAGATGAAAATTTAGGAATAGGAAATTTAGAGATTTGGGGATTTAAGAATTTGGGGATTGAAGGATTTGGAGAGTTAGAAATTTGGGGGTTTGTAAATTTGGGGATTTGACGATTTCAGAATTAGGGATTTGGGTGAATTTAGGATTTGGGAAGTTAGGGGTGCAAGGATTCGGGGATTTAATTTGGGGGTTTAGGGAGGTGAAGATTTGGGAATAGGAAATTTAGGGATTTGGGGATTTAAGAATTTGAGGATTGAAGGATTTGGAGAGTTAGAAATTTGGGGGTTTGTAAATTTGGGGATTTGACGATTTCAGAATTAGAGATTTGGGTGAATTTAGGATTTGGGAAGTTAGGAGTGCAAGGATTCGAGGATTTAATTTAGGGATTCAGGGAAAGGAAGATTTAGGAATTCGGAAATTTAGAGATTTGGGGATTTAAGAATTTGGGGACTTAAGATTTAGAAAGTTAGAAATTTGGGGGTTTATATATTTAGGGATGTAGGGGTTGAGAATATAGGAATTCAGGAATTTCGAAACTCGGGAATTTAAGAATGTGGAGAGTTACAAAATCGTCATTATATAAATTTGAGGATGTAGGTATTCAAAGAGTTAGAGATTTGAACAATTAAAAATTTGGGGACTTAATTTAGAGAGCCAGTAAGTCGCAAGTATATTTTGAGCCCACAGAGAATCGAGAACCTAGATTCGAAGATTTACAATTTCGAAAATTTACAAACGAGAATTTAGGTATTGGTAATTGCAGGTATTCGGGGTTGTAGAAATTCTGCGAGTCAGGAATTTATAGGTTTGTGGATTTGAGGTTCAGTAATTTGTAGATGTAGGTATTCGGAGAGTTACAGATTGTAGACTAAGGGATCCTATAGCTCAGAAATTCGTAGATTTAGGATTCCGGGTGTTCAAACATTTGTAAAACTTCAAGCATTAAAAAACTCGTATATTCAATGATTTACGTATTTTGAAATCTATGTACTTAACACCTTATATTAATTTTTTAGCATGAATTTTAATATCTTCAATTTGGAGTTCAAGTCCATAGTCAATTGCAAAATACCAAATTGATATGTAATTTCAACCTTCTTTGTCTGTTTTAATATTGTTGTGATTAGTTAGTTCTGACGTACCTCATAAATAAATCATAGGGTAAGGGGTTAAAAATTTATGAACTTGAGAAGTCATCAATTTGCATATTTAAATATTTGATATAGACATTTGATGTTGATATTTGATGTAGATATTTAATGAAGATATTTGATGTAGACATTTGATGTAGATATTTGACACTCGAGAATTCAGAGACAAATTCAAAAATTCAGAAATTTACGGAACTATGAATTTGAAAGTTTGCCACAAATTTAAAACTTCATCTCCACAAAAATCCCTAAAGCCACTCCCCCGAACAAAACACACATGTCCTCATGCACTACATTACCATTGTAGTACAACAATAAACCTCGAACAAAGCTCCTAAATACAAAGGAATCCAAAAGGAAATAACAATGCATATTCGAAATGACCCATAAGACGGTTAATCCCGAAAAATGTGTGGAATTTGTTTCGACAAAGAGCGAATCGCGGGGTTTCGAGGGAAATATCCGTTTCAATGTATAATCGGTCGACGAACCCGGTGTTGGGGCGCCGTTTGTCAAACGTTTGGCACGCTGCCGAATCCAGATACGTGTGCACCTGACCCCAAGTGCAACAAGTACAATTAGGGAAAGCAGAACTTACATTGAACTGACCTGCGCACCGTCGACCCTGCGGAATCGATATATAAAAGCGGACGTGGCGGTGAAATTCTGCTGACCAGAATTCGAAGGAACCGACAGATTCTCCCTGTTCAAGACCTAATTGTTCGATATCAAACTTGCGACCTGTACTATTAAATGAACCTCGTTGCTCCCGATTCGACAATAGACGTTTTGACAGTTTTAGTCTGGTTATCGAATTGTTCCGAAACTAACGACAGACACGTACCGTATCGAAGTTGCGGTTTAATGAACTTTATCTGTGACAAATTTATTTACATTTATACTTTTGTAAAATATAAGTGACATGCTCTTGATAGGCTCTCTTGACAGTTCGACAGACTCCCACGACAGAATGCGTGGCAAGTAAGGGTTCTTTTGACTGTTGAGTTCATGTAGTTTATTTATCATAACTTCTGGTTGGTATTTTATGGTACGATATTTTTGTAATTGCATTGCTAAGAAGATTTAAATTATTTCTATTATTTTCTTGGTTTGTTAAGTTATACGATACATTGGTATCGTTGTATTGGTCACTCCTATTTATTCATTTACTTGGTGACTCTATATGTACATAACGAAACTCCATTTTGAGAGCTTCAGTCGTCCATTTTATTAACTGGACTTCTTCAGTGAAAAGCAAGAACAATAATGACGAAGAAAATTAACTACAGTTACACACATATATATACACATATTATAAATACTAATTCAAGTTTTTAATTGACGAAATTATTAGTAAATTTCAAGTCCTCGGGCCAACAAAATAAATTCAATAAAGAACGAGTTCGCGGTACCCAAAGAAACGTTTTGTTTCGAAAACCGATTCTCTCACGATCTTGACCCGTTCCCCTGCTACGACTCTTTGTTTATTATTTTAATACGGGCCCGGCTAAATTCGCGTGAACACGGAGGTCGGCATAAATTAGCCACGGGTCACGCGCAATTTCACACCGTCGCAGAGCGCTCGAGTCACAATTTGCTGGTAACTGCAGCCGCGCGCGTAAAAGCGTTAAATCACCTGCACTTTTTGCTTGACCGCCGGAGCACGCGAATATTTCGCGGATTCGTATGCCGTTACTATGTCTCGTTTCCTTCGTTTAAATCCTTGGAGAGGTTTCTTCGCGAATGTCTTATGACGCCATTTTGTTGGCAATTGCATCTGTTTGTTGTTTGAATTTCATTTTGCTGATGATGGTTCAATTTGAGAACCTTTATGTTTATTGGAAATTTGTTTGAAAAAATATGTTGTAACTAAAATTATATTTTGTTGTTGTGTAGCTAAAATTGTATTTTGTTGTTGTATAGCTAAAATCATATTTTGTTGTTGTGTAGCTAAAATCATATTTTGTTGTTGTGTAGCTAAAATCATATTTTGTTGTTGTGTAGCTAAAATCATATTTTGTTGTTGTATAGCTAAAATCATATATTGCTGTTGTATAACTAAAATCATGTATTGCTGTTGTGTAGCTAAAATTGTATTTTGTTGTTGTATAACTAAAATCATATTTTGTTGTTGTATGACTAAAATTATATATTGCTGTTGTATAACTAAAATCATATATTGCTGTTGTATAACTAAAATCATATTTTGTTGTTGTGTAGCTAAAATTGTATTTTGTTGTTGTATAACTAAAATCATTTATTGCTGTTGTATAACTGAAATCATATTTTGTTATTGTATAACTAAAATCATATTTTGTTATTGTATAACTAAAATCGTATATTGCTGTTGTATAACTAAAATCATATTTTGTTGTTGTGTAGCTAAAATTGTATTTCGTTGTTGTATAACTAAAATCATATATTTTGTTGAAGGAACTGGGACGTCCATATCATTTCAATAAACTTAGAATGAATATAAAGTAGACGTTTGAAGAATGTCTGCCAAACTGCAAGGTTTCATTTGATCATATAAGATTAAACAGTTAAGAGAACTAACTGCATCATAACTGCAGTAACGAAAACATATAATGTGTCTTCAGCTTAGTGGCTCCACGATGTCCTCACCAAAAGATTGTCTTCATTCAATTGCTTAAATAATGTTCCTCAACGCGATTCTTTTTTGCACCTACAACTAGTGCATCAATCTTTAATATAATTCATTAATATTTGATAGGAAATCTCAAGTTGAACCGTAACTTTACGCAAACACAAACTTTATAGAAACAGACATAGCCACGATGCGGCGATCAACAAGATGGCGGGGTCCAAGCGACGCTAGAACCATGAACTATTCTGAGGCCCATGAGTTTCGACAAGAACTACATCACTTGCAGTTCTATTATAAAACTTGAAATTTTACAAAGTTAATACCTTTGATTTTCGTTTATTTTTTCCCAGTCTAACATATTCCTTAACTGTCTATGTTGTATCTAAGTATCTAAAGTGTCAGATCAAAAATTGTCGACCAACTTATCAATTAAACAGCTCACTTGCAGTCCTATTACAACACTTGAAACTTCACAAACTCAATATCCTTGATTTCCACTTATTTCTCCCAGTCTAACCCATTCCTTAATTAGTCCACATCCAAATACCTAAAGTATCAGATCAAAAATTGTCGACCAACTTATCAATTAAACAGCTCACTTGCAGTCCTATTACAACACTTGAAACTTCACAAACTCAATGCCCTTGATTTCCACTTATTTCTCCCAGTCTAACCAATTCCTTAATTAGTCCACATCCAAATACCTAAAGTATCAGATCAAAAAGTGTCGACCAACTTATCAATTAAACAGCTCACTTGCAGTCTTATTACAACTCTTGAAACTTCACAAACTCAATACCCTTGATTTCCACTTATTTCTCCCAGTCTAACACATTCCTTAATTAGTCCACATCCAAATACCTAAAGCATCAGATCAAAAATTGTCGACCAACTTATCAATTAAACATCTGACTTGCAGTCTTATTACAACTCTTGAAACTTCACAAACTCAATGCCCTTGATTTCCACTTATTTCTCCCAGTCTAACCAATTCCTTAATTAGTCCACATCCAAATACCTAAAGCATCAGATCAAAAATTGTCAACCAACCTAAACATCCCTCAATTATCAATTAAACTCCCTTGCCAACGAAGCAATCCATGCATCGAGTATTCACGAGTGGTCAAAGAGGGTGTAAAGGAGACCAGTCCGCGAACGATTCCGTGGTATCGGTTTCCGCGACGCGAAGTCTGACAGCAGCCTCGCACCATAATTCAGCCCATGAACGTCAGCCAATGATAAAGCGATATTGTGTTGTAAATTTATACGACGCTCGGCAACTGGCGGCCGATGCGATGCGTTTGGGTAATGAGATTCGCTAACTGAGGAAACGCGGCGAGGCAAGGCTTCGATTCGCGTAACGCGTTCTCGGCTCTACCGGTGATTTGTTGCCGACTGTTTGCTCGCGCGGGACGTAATCCCGCCAAAGTAATTGCTTTTCCAGTTTCAGATCGTTCGATAATCTCGTTTACGTTTTTGCCGAACACTGTCCATGGAAAACCCTTGCGCGGTGTCCACTTCCTATCGATCAGACATCTTTGCAGATAAAGTTGTAAGTCTTCGTTTAAGCGACGTGTAACGCTGTTATTTCTTTATTTTTACGTTGCTGTTATTTCTTTACTTCTTTTTGTTAATTACAAGTTTGGATCAGTATTTGGAGCATCATTTATTTTTGGAAAAGGATTTTGGGGTATTTTTTGGTAAATCAGACTTTATGAGAGAAAGGTATTACTGGTTCTATTTAAAGTTAGGATGTGACCTATCCTTTTGATAAAGGATGAGTCCTGGCGAGGTTAATTTTAGTTCGATTGCTTCAGGTTTTGAGGCACTCGAGGACAGCCGGACTTGTCAGGCTGGTCGATCTATAAGCAACAGAGGTTTTGATTACTAGGACTGGATAAAACGAATCTACCTGAGCAGGTAGCTGGCCAATCTCGTAGGCTAAGTTATAAATTCGGACCTTTGTCACTCCTTGTTCTCTAGAACCTCCTAAAGATTTCGTTCTTTTGTCACATTTATAATTTGTTTGTCAAGTTTGTTCAGTTTATAGCTGCATCAAAAGTGCAATCAGAGATAAATATACAGTACATCATTAATTTATTGTCTGCACTTTTCGCTGCACAAACATAAATATTAATACATGTAACGATAGTCAACAACTGTTATAAGCGTTCAAAAAATTAGCAACTTTTGTAAAGATTCAAATGATTAATGATTTTGATCAAAATGTTGTCATTAACTTCTGTAAATGTTCAAGTGATCAAAAACTTTTTTAAAAATTCAAGTGATTAATGATTTTGATCATTGAAGCCAACAAAAACTTTTGTAAAAATTCAAGTGATTAACAGCTCTTATAAAAATTGAAACAATTAATGATTTTGACAATTCAAGCCAACAAAAACTTTTATAAAAATTCAAATGATTAATGATTTTGATCATTGAAGCCAACAAAAACTTTTGTAAATGTTCAGGCGACTAAAAGCTCTTATAAAAATTTAAACAATTAATGATTTTGATAATTCAAGCCAACAAAAACTTTTATAAAAATTCAAGTGACTAACAGCTGTTATAAAAATTTAAACAATTAATGATTTTACTAATTCAAGCCAACAAAAACTTTTATAAAAATTCAAGTGATTAACAGCTCTTATAAAAATTTAAACGATTAATGATTTTGATAATTCAAGCCTACAAAAATTTTTATAAAAATTCAAGTGATTAACAACTCTTATAAAAATTCAAACAATTAATGATTTTACTAATTCAAGCCAACAAAAACTTTTATAAAAATTCAAGTGATTAACAACTATTATAAAAATTCAAGCAATCAATGATTTTGATAATTCAAGCCAACAAAAGCTTTCACAAAAATTCAAACGATCTGCTGCTACAAAAGTTGCACAAAAGTAAGAATGTGCATTTCCTCGTTGATTGCTTTATTCTTTGTAAGGACTTTTCCCTGATCTTTTTCCACGGAATCTTGTTGCTCGAATGATTGTGCGATGATTGTAGAATTTTCAGGGTATCGGTCGATCTGTTTAAGAATCGTTCGCAAAAGGAGTGAATTGTCGCGGAAAGGCAGGAAGAGGGGAGACCTTCGATGCAGAATGTGAAAGGAATACGACGTGGACTTTAACGGAGTTATAAAGTACGTGACGGAAAATCGTGTCAGCCATACTAGCTGCTGTTGCTGTTCAACTTTCTCGCACGGTTACAGTAGCTTTTTTCGAGTCCTGCGAAAGAGACTTTCACCGACACGGCAGCTCGTTTCTATCGATCCGATAGGGATGCGAATTTTCTTCCGGTTTTTCTTCTCTAAACGTCTTGCTATGACGTACAATCATCGAGTTATCGAAATCTGTTATCCTCCGTATATTCTTCTCCAGCGTTTTGATATTCTTTTTATATAGAATAAAACTTTAGGGGTTGAAACTCTTCATGAATATAATAGAATGGCGATAGAAATGCAGGATTTTAAGATACTTAAACAACCTTGCTGTAGAATTTTTTTGTCAGAGGCGTCAGTCAAAACTAACTATTCATAGGTACAGTGTTTAAACAAACAATAAAAATTAACATGTGAAGATTTTATATTCAGCGATCTTTTATAATGCAAATTATACTTGGACCTAAATTTTAATTTGAGTATTAAAAATTTTAGTAAGATTATATTTGAGTGAGTGAGATTTCTCAAACAAGGGGTTAATAATAAAAATAAGATAAAAGGCAGTGAAGTGCATATCGATTTTCGTAGAGGCTTCCGGTAGTTAATTAACAAGTATGAATTCCCAAATAGAGCGTGAAATTTCCACCCGTTCCCTGTTTAAACAGTCTCAATATTTCTACGCAATCTCACGTGTGTATTTTACCATAATTTGAAAATACTGAAGGTACACAATGCAGTGGAAATATTGGCCAAGTAGCTGGCGTTATCGTCGACCAAGCTTTCAAGGCTTTTCTAAAGGACGTTCCTCAACTTTTCAACCGGTCGTTAAGAAACGTACTTGGACGTAAAAATTGAAAAAGTCCAGCATCGCGAGATATACTAAAACCGACGGTGCGAATGTAATCGTTATAATCTATGCGGGAGAAACTTTGAACGCGTTGGAGAGCAACGGGGAAGAAAAATGGCGTTCCCGAGGTGTTTCGTGGGAAATTGATAACTCTTTGTAACCATTGACGATCTTGTTTTATCCGAGTACACAGATACGGGGAAAAGTATCTCTAACGTTTCTCGTTAAAGTTCACCGGGAGTTTGCACAGCGATCACGAAACGATCGCTTTTCAAGCTTCACCTACGACCATCGCGTTATCACGGAAGAGAAACGCGCAAATAGACTATGTTTAATTATCGATGGCGGTAATTTGTTGGGAGGAAATATTTGATTTGATGAATTATATTTTTATTTGAAGTGGTTTAGGATTTTAGGAATGAGGGGAGGGTGGGGATAAGGGGAGGATTGGAAAGAGTGCAATTTTCTGACTTTAAAATTATCAAAATTTTAAATTCTCAGAATTCCATTTATCAAATTGCTAAATCTCCAAATTCTCAGATTGCAAATTCCCACGTCCCCAAATTCTCAGATTGCAAATTTCTAAATAACCAAATTCTAAATTCCCCAAATTCTCAGATTGCAAATTTCCACGTCCCCAAATTCAAAGCTTACAAATTCCTAAATAACCACATTCTAAATTCCCCAAATTCCTAAATCCCCAAATTCTCAGATTGCAAATTCCCACGTCCCCAAATTCTCAGATTGCAAATTCTCACGTCCCCAAATTCCAAGCTTAGAAATTCCCAAATAACCAAATCCTAAATTCCCCAACTTCTCAGATTGCAAATTCCCACGTCCCCAAATTCTCAGATTGCAAATTCTCACGTCCCCAAATTCCAAGCTTAGAAATTCCCAAATAACCAAATCCTAACTTCCCCAAATTCCAAATTACCAAATTCCTACGTACCTAAATTCCAAGCTTAGAAATTTCCAAATAACCAAATCCTAAATTCCCCAAATTCTCAGATTGCAAATTTCCACGTCCCCAAATTCAAAGCTTACAAATTCCTAAATAACCAAATTCTAAATTCCCCAAATTCCTAAATCCCCAAATTCTCAGATTGCAAATTCCCACGTCCCCAAATTCTCAGATTGCAAATTCTCACGCCCCCAAATTCCAAGCTTAGAAATTCCCAAATAACCAAATCCTAACTTCCCCAAATTCCAAATTACCAAATTCCTACGTTCCCAAATTCCAAGCTTACAAATTCCCAAATAACCAAATCCTAACATCCCCAAATTCCAAATTACCAAATTCCTACGTCCCCAAATTCCAAGCTTAGAAATTCCCAAATAACAAAATCCTAAATTCCCCAAATTCCCACGTCTCCAATTTCTAATCTTACAAACTCCCAAATAACCAAATCCCAAATTCTCCAAATTCCAAAATCTCCAATTTCCCAACTTCCCAAATTCCTAATCATCCAAAACCCTAAATTTCCCTATTCCAAAACTTACAATCTCCCACCTCCCAAAATCCCAAAACCTCCAAATTCCTCCAAAAATCAAAAATTTCCCTAACCACCTTTCCATAACCTCAACCCACATCTCCCTCTAGTTTGTCTACAACCCCGATTTCCAGCAGCGGCATTTCCAAAAAGCATATTTGTTCCGGTATAATTTCGCAGGTGATCAAAACGTGGAAAGAATCTAAATGGAGTTTTGCAGAGGAGCGTAACTCGTTCGACGCGTTAAATATCGACGTTAATTTGCATGGGCGACGAAACGGGCACACGGTTCCTGGTCCGAAACAAATTTCGCGGCGAATTAACGCGGCGTAATCGACGAATAACGGTCGCGCGAAGGTACGCGGATAAAAATTTCAAAGTGAAAATCGACTCGGTAATAGGAGTTCGCTGGAAAGTTGGATTATTCATTTCCGTTGCATACGCAAACACCAGCGATTCATTTCCAATGCGAGCTGCCGTCGAATTGGAAGAGTTCTCGAACAAAAGCCGACTATCCTAACCCGATCAAAACTTTTACTTTCTTTTTATTTATTTTGTTTCGACGGATTATCCGCGTTTTTACCCTTTTGTCGGTGGGAAGATTACGGAAACACTGTAACTCGATTTTGCTTGACTATAGAACATTGAAGACTTGTTTTTAAATTTACAATGTGAACATTGAACATTGCTGATGTGGTAATTTAATGAATTTGTAAAAGACTCGACTCGTACTATTGGCTGACTATGAAGCTGCAAAGATGTGTTTTTAAATCTCCAATACGAATGTTCAATATTGTTCATTTAATTTAATAAATTTGTAAACGACTCGACTTATGTAATTGGTTGACTGTGGAACATTTAAGACGTGTTTTTAAATTTTCAATACGAATATTGAACATTATTGATGTGATAATTTAATACATTTGTAAAATTCTCAACTCGTGTAATTGTTTGATAATGAAACATTGAAGACGTGTTTTTAAATTTCCAATACGAACATTGAACATTACTGATGTGATAATTTAATACATTTATAAAATTCTCAACTTGTGTAATTGTTTGATAATGAAACATTGAAGACGTGTTTTTAAATTTCCAATACGAACATTGAACATTACTGATGTGATAATTTAATACATTTGTAAAATTCTCAACTTGTGTAATTGTTTGATAATGAAACATTGAAGACTTGTTTTTAAAATTACAATGTGAACATTGAACATTACTGATGTGATAATTTAATACATTTGTAAAATTCTCAACTTGTGTAATTGTTTGACAGTGAAACATTGAAGACTTGTTTTTAAATTTACAATGTGAACATTGAACATTACTGATGTGATAATTTAATACATTTGTAAGATTCTCAACTCGTGTAATTGTTTGATAATGAAACATTGAAGACGTGTTTTTAAATCTCCAATACAGATGCTCAATATTGTTGGTGTATTTTAATAAATTTGTAAATTGTACTCGTGCAATAAGTTGTCTGTAGAACATCATGTTTTTAATGAATTTGTAAAATTCTTTAACAGAGACGTCGACTATCAATTTGCACTGTCGGGAGAGCAATTGCCCGTCGCTTCATCAATTAAATGAGAAAAAGTAACAAATCGCATGGTATTTGAATTCGCGACCACAATCGATCGCGATCGAGAGCGGGCGACAAATTATTTGGAGCACAAACTGAATGGTGGACATAAAAGCTGAATTTGTCGGGGATTGAAACGGTAATTGCGTTCGCAATGGGAAAATTAAAGCAATAGATATATTTCCGTGCAATTTTTCGTGGAAATTTATTTCAAATATTACGGAATGCGCGGAACGCAAAGAGACGATAAAATGCTGGGATGTATGGAAACGTAAACAGATGCAAGTACCAGTAGAATAAATTAAAAACGAGGTAACTGAATAAACACCGTTTGAAACATCTCTTTTATCCGTGTATACGCAACCACGACTTCAATTCCTCTTTTTTTGGTTTCGAAACTATCTCTTTCTTTCCTTCTACCGAAATATATGATACTTGTTACCGCTAGATTTAAGGATGGTCGATATTTTTTACATGAGCTGATATTTACTTCCATTTTGTTCTTTTAACGCGGGTGTTTGATGTACTTCAGGGAATTTGTGTTTTACATACAAATATTGCGGATATTAAATTATTAGCGTTATAATTGTTATTTAACTGTTTATCTTTCACGAAATTTGTTTTTCAGTCAAAGCTAATTTGGAAATGTTATGTACAAATGATTCGTTTGCTGGACGTGTTTAATTCGATTTCGAGATTGATGTAATAAATCCTTATAAAATTTTGATGTAATAATTCATACAACATTTTGATGTACAATAATAATTCGTACAACATTTTGATATAATAATTCGTACAACATTTTGATATAATAATTCATACAACATTTTGATATAATAATTCATACAACATTTTGATATAATAATTCGTACAATATTTTCATATAATAATTCGTACAACATTTTGATATAATAATTCATACACCATTTTGATATAATAATTCCGAAAAAATTTTGATATAATAATTCGTACAATATTTTCATATAATAATTCGTACAATATTTTGATATAATAATTCATACACCATTTTGAAATAATAATTCCTAAAAAATTTTGATATAATAATTCGTACAATATTTTCATATAATAATTCGTACAACATTTTGATATAATAATTCATACACCATTTTGATATAATAATTCCTAAAAAATTTTGATATAATAATTCGTACAATATTTTCATATAATAATTCGTACAATATTTTGATATAATAATTCGTACAACATTTTGATATAATAATTCGTACACCATTTTGATATAATAATTCATACACCATTTTGATATAATAATTCCTAAAAAATTTTCATAAAATAATTCGTACAATATTTTGACACAATAATTCCTAAAAAATTTTCATAAAATAATTTGTAAAATATTTTGACACAATAATTCCTAAAAAATTTTCATAAAATAATTCGTATAATTTATCCTAGCTCTATCAGATCACAATTTCAAGATCTCTGAATCTAAAAAATATTTCCAACGTCTAAAAATCCTAGGAATGTAGAATTCTTAATAGATCAAACGTTTACGTAACCTCTTACATTTTTACTTTTTACGTAAACACTGTCTTGGAGCGATGAATATTATTTTGAGAGAGAAAGGAATTTTTCATGGGTAATCTAAGAAATGAAGAGTATGCAGAGATGAGTATACAGAATCTCGTGAATGGTGAAAGTATCATGCATTTTCAGGCTATTCGAGCCGAAAGCGGTTTATTATAGATTTTACCGTACATGCCGAACAAGCTAATTTCATTTATGTTGCCAGGCTGCATCTGCGCGTCATCGGAAACGCAATTATACGCGTCGATTTCTCATTATGGACGTCGTTGAAGACAATATCGGCCGATGTAATCGAGTTTCCCTTACAATATACGCAAACGAATGCGGCTGGATAACCACTGAAACATTGTTTATTAATTACAGACAAGGTTCGTCTGTATTTAGTCTTTTCAATTTGCTGTTATTCATTTTTCTGATTTCTTCTTCTCAAATATACTTTTCATATTTTTATATATTTTAGTTATTTACACACTTTTTAAAACGCTTTGCACACTGATCAAAATTTTAATTAGGGAGGTAATGCAGAATGCTTTAAGTATGATACAATTTTATTATTTTTTGGATTTTATAATGTGGTGCATAGTAATGCAAATTGTATTTAATAGAATACAAGTTTATAATTTTTTAGATTTTATAATATGGTGGATAGTCAGAATAAGTCGACAGTGTATAAAATAATATTTCTTATAACCTTAAGAGGGATGTTTTTTTTTTAAGGTTATGAAAAAATGATTTAACACCTTGATGTAATTATATTGTCTTTGCTTTAACTTTCTCACAATCATTTTATAATATAATAGACAGTCAGGTGAATAAGTGTACAGTATATAAAATGATATTTCTTATAACCTTAAGAGGGATGTTTTTTTTTTGAGGTTATGAAAAAATGATTTAACACCTTGATGTAATTATATTGTCTTTGCTTTAACTCTGTAACAATCATTTTATAATATGATAGACAGTCAGGTGAATAAATATGCAGTATATAAAATGATATTTCTTATAACCTGAAAAGGGATGTTTTTTTTTGAGGTTATGAAAAAATGATTTAACTTGTTGGTGCAATTATATTGTTTTCATTTTAACTCTGTAACAATCATATAAATAATTGCTAATGGAATTTATAATATGAAAAAACAATGTCTATATCAATATTTATACATGAACTCTGGCTATGTACTTGCAATTTTGAATCTCAGTATCATGAAGACATAAGCAATATGGAGATTCATGAGTGTAGACATTTTGTAATTTGCTTCAACTCTTTGCACTTCAAACGGCCATCAAGAATGAAAAAGAAAAATAGGCCGATCGTGAGGGAGCACGTGACCATCCATCAAACATCGAATCGTCGCAAAAATCCGATAAAAAAATTTCAATTTGTGTCGCGACGGTCTATCGGGAACAATAAAAGGGCATAGGTTTAGGTGGAAAATCGAGTGGGAAAAAAGGGAAATCGGGAATGTTTTGGCAGCGATAAGGGAAGCACGGTGTTTCGCGGAGAGGTCGCGGTGTTGCGCGCGTCGCGACGGCGCTCACGAACGGCCTTTAAGGTCGACGAGAGCCGACGACGGCAGAATCGCGCGAGCCACTGTGCCATTCGGACACCGACTCTTTCTCGCTCGTCGTTACGATTCAACCGCGTCGCGTATACTCGTCGATTCGTCGTCGATCGAGGACGTCGCGTTCTCGTCGATCGACCGTCCACTCGTGTCTCTCCAGTACGTCAGTGCTTCTTGTCCAGCTGGACCAGTGACTGTCGGTGCCGTTGTTGTTGTTTGTTGTTGCTCTGTTGTTCGCCGTTCATACATGCCGATTATTGTTTCCTGCGAATACGCGCTATTAGTGATAGATATCTGGTGGTGGTGAGCATCGATCGACGTGAACGAACAGTGATCAGTGTTGAAATCGAGGGAGACACTGAATCCTTTGGGAAATTTCGGATCTTTTGGAGGGGATCTTCGCCGGTGAGTGCCTTCTTTCACAGTAAAAATTTCTGTCGCGTAAAGTTTGTCAGTTATTTGGAGCAGTGTGGTCTTCTTCTAGTTCTCATGCTTCAAAACCCCATCGCAGATTTTGTGGAATATTTTTTAATGATTTGAGATTAATTTCTGAGGCGAAAGATACTTCACTGAGGTGAAGATTCGGGATTTGTAATTTATTTAAAAGGGTGGTTCTCTAGCTTGCAACGTGGTTCAAAAGTTCTTTGCATAGTATTTTTTAGTGATTTAGCACTAATTTTCAACGCGTACTTTTATTCTCAAGATACAGATTTGTGATAAAATTTATTTGGAGGGTAGTGAACTCCATCTACCTTGGAGCGTGGTTCAAACCCTCAAGCTTCAAAACCTCCTGCAAAACCTAAAGCTTCAAAACCTCAAGACAAATATTTTACGATTTTTTATAATGATTTAGAATTAGATTTCTATGCAAAAAGTACTCTCATTGTCAAAACTCAAGGTTTGACATTAACTTTATTTGGAAGGTGCACTCTCCCTATACCTTGAAGCATGATTCGAAATCACGTCGCAAATTTTGTGCGATAGCATTGTTCAGTGATTTGTGATTAATTCTGTATGCAAAAGTTACTGTAATTTTCAAAGTTTTCGATGTAATATAGAATGTATTCAAAGGGGAGTAACTCCCTCTATGTGGGAGAGCGTGGTTCAAAACCCTGCCTCAAGTTTGTTGATCATGTTCCACTGATTTGTAGTTACTGTTTGATGCTAAATTATCATGATTTATGATCATGGATTTTATTTTATTTTAACACCTGTAATTTTTAGTGTAATTAAATAATATTTATCCTGAACTTCTATTTATTGGGAAAGCATGATAATCGCTTTTGATTTTTGATCGATTTCTAATTAATTTAAAAGATATTATTAAACTTAATTCATTAAACAAATTCTTTGATCAACACTTTGTTATTAGATCATTGTTCTAATACCTAAAACAAAATTTATTTCGAATGCACTCTATTTTTCCTAAACCAAGAAAAGCATGATTTGAAACCTTTTCATTTATTATTTTACTTCTGTACAGCTTAACAGGAAAATTCATGGACCTCATAAAAGAGTTTCTTTTGAACAGTATACGCAATTTTTTATTCAGAAATCTCCAGTGATTTTTATCGCTCTTTGACCAGTTAGGCTTTGAAACAGTATTTCGAGTAGATCGAATGTTTGTCCCTGTTGTATTTCAGCTTTTCAAATTCTTTGATCTATTATTCTTTTCTGATCACTTTGACGCGAGACACCGTTCTTGCAATCCATTTAGCGCGCGAAACAACATTTATTTCAAGTGTATCGCGCGCGTCCCTTGAAATTTACACGGATTCGAAACTGCATCTCGAATCGAATTCTTTGATTCGTTATTCTTTCAGTTCTTTAATCATCCTTCGACACGACGAAAGCTGTTATCGCAACTCTTCAAACAGCACAAAGAAACGTACTCGAAGCACGATTTACGCAGTGGAAAAATCACGAAACGTTCGCTCGAAATCGCCTTCCAACTTTGTTGATCTATCATTCTTCGCGTTGGTGGGTCTTTGACGCGAAAGGAACTGTTGCTGCATCGACGCAACCTTTAAAACGAAATCCACTAGCGGTAGATTGTGCGGTAGCTCGTGAAAATCGTAGATCTTTCGTAAAAATCGTGGTTCGTTGCAAGAGCGTGATTCGAGCGAGGATTGCATCTAACAAGCGGCAGACACGCACTTGCCTCTACTCGAGTTTGCCCGACAGCCTTCAGAACTCGTGTCGACTGACAGTCTTTCAACGAGCAGGGACGATGAAATAAAAAGAAAAAAAAAAAAAACAGAAAAGATCTTTCGGAGAATGACATACTCTCGGTTGAGAAGTTCATTCGTATTCGAACCCGGTCGCGCGAATGTGTAGGTGCATAAATATACGGACGCTTTGTTGCCATTTCTCTTTTACCAACCTTGAAGTCTCTTTTCCTGTCTGGTGCCTTGTTCTTCTTGTCAAATCAGTGTAATTGCAAAAACTTGCAGAAACTGTTATATTATATTAAATATCGTCGCGGTTTATTTAGGTCTCGACACGTGGCAGCATAATATTTGACCATACATGCGTGGGTGGATAATATGTTGATGTGTGATAGTTGGTTGGGAAATATTTTGTATATGATGGGTGGGAAAGGAACGTATAGGAACACAGCGCGTGGAAGTTCAATGCGTTGAAGTGCAATAGGTAAAAGATCAGAGAGTTGAATTTCAACGCATGGAATTATAGGTCATTGAAGTTCCATGCGTCGAATTATGGCCCAATCGAAGTTCCACGCTTCGAATTTCAAGGCGTCGAATTATAGAGCAGATGAAGTTCCACGCGTGGAATTACAAGGTGTCGAATTACAGCGCAGTCGAAGTTCTACGCGTCGAATTACTAGGCGTCGAATTATAGCGCAATCGAAGTTCCACGCGTCGAATTACAGCGCAATCGGAGTTCCACGCGTCGAATTTCAAGGGATCGAATTACAGGGCAATCGGAGTTCCACGCGTCGAATTACAAGGCGTTGAATTATAGCGCAATCGAAGTTCCACGCGTCGAATTACAGCGCAATCGGAGTTCCACGCGTCGAATTTCAAGGGATCGAATTACAGCGCAATCGGAGTTCCACGCGTCGAATTTCAAGGAATCAAATTACAGCGCAATCGAAGTTCCACGCGTCGAGTCACAGCGTAATCGGAGTTCCACGCGTCGAGTTACAGCGTAATCGGAGTTCCACGCGTCGAATTTCAGGGGATCGAATTACAGCGCAATCGGAGTTCCACGCGTCGAATTTCAAGGGATCGAATTACAGGGCAATCGGAGTTCCACGCGTCGAATTACAAGGCGTTGAATTATAGCGCAATCGAAGTTCCACGCGTCGAATTACAGCGCAATCGGAGTTCCACGCGTCGAATTTCAAGGGATCGAATTACAGCGCAATCGGAGTTCCACGCGTCGAATTTCAAGGAATCAAATTACAGCGCAATCGAAGTTCCACGCGTCGAGTCACAGCGTAATCGGAGTTCCACGCGTCGAGTTACAGCGTAATCGGAGTTCCACGCGTCGAATTTCAGGGGATCGAATTACAGCGCAATCGGAGTTCCACGTGTCGAATTTCAAGGGGTCGAATTACAGCGCAATCGAAGTTCCGCGCATCGAAGTTTCACGCATCGATTTTTAACGCAATGGAAGTTCCACGCGTCGAATTTCAGCGCAATCAAAGTTCAACGCGTTGAATTACTACCCGTTAGTACACAGCACGTTGAACTCCAACGTATGGAAATACAGCGCGTCAAACTCCCACGTATTAAATTTCCACTCGTCGAACTACAACGTACTGCATTTCCACGAGTGGAAATTTAACACATCATTGTTCCACGCATTGAAATACAGTATGACGAATTTCAGCGCACCGAAATACAGCATATCAAAGTCCCATGCGTCGAAATACAACGCCTCCAAGTTCAACGCGCTGAAGTTCAGAGGGACGAAGTTTAAAGTCCCTAAGTTCAATCCATTGAAATTCCGCTCATTGAAATACAGCTCTCCGCGATTCCACACATTGAAATACACCACATCAAAGTTTAGTATGTCGAAATACAGGGTGTTGAAATCCAACGTGTTAGAATTTAATGAAGTTCAGTGTGTCGAAAGTCCATGTACCGAAATTCGTAACAAAATGTAACAACTCGAAATTCAACGCATTGAAATACAGCGCATCAGCACACAACGCTGTCAAAGTATCAATTCACAACGCATTACACAAGATATCAAATTACTGCAAACGTAGAAACTACAGAGTGAAATTACCTGAGATTGCAGGATGTATAATTAAATTACGAATACATCCTTTAGATAATGATATTAATTGGAATATCGCTTTGAATTGAACCTTGTCGGAGGTTCCTGGAAACTTGTAGCGTTTCGTGGAAATCAATCGGCATTAATAGCATCCAAGACGAAACTGATTGACTTAACCAACGATAATTCCTTCGTTGGGCAAATTGCGCGGCTGTCGTGTACTTACGGTAGTATTTACAAACGACAAGGTCTACGTTCACGAGCCGCGACAAAAACGGTTTTCCAGCACGAGTATCTCCAAGTTTACCAGATTAATGTCTCGCTTTTTTCCCCCGACGTCAATGGAGCTTATTCTCCTGTTGACAACCGATTAAATTCGAATTTCATTGGTAATTCTGAGGTTGTTTCTTGCGTTCGAGTCTCGTATCGAGTGATCGAACACGACGATCATTGTGTACGTATCTCTCTCTCTTTATCTTGCCTCTGATAAACGATGCTGTCGTTTTCTCGCGATTTCTATGGGAAGCGTTTCCTTACGTGGAGTCCACTGAATGGATCATGCATTCGGGACACCGGTGAATTTATAGCGACCAGGCTTTATCGATGCTCTTATCGATGTGTATTCTCCGTGTACGATAAACTAAACGACGTTTTTTATTATCGAATATAAAGCTCAAATATTGAAGCTGATTATCCTCGAAGGGACACGTTTCCAAGTGCGATCCGAACGTAAACAGGAATATATCGAACTCGTGTTTTCTGCGTTGATTAGCGCCTGTTATGGCGGCAGCCATTATCTGTTGCGTTTCATTGCGAGATTAACGTGTTGCTGGCGCGCCATGTGGCTGACGAGCGCTCGTAACACTTTTAATAATTTTCAATCGCGCACGTCGGAGGAGTATAATCTCTTATTTATCAACCATGTGGTTACAGCCTTTTCCAAGTTTTTATTCTTCCCGTATTTTCATCCTCAAATTAGAATCAGCGATCAAAGTTCCGCGAATAAAATACCTTCCCCGCCTAATAAATACGTAATCTATATTAAATGTACACAGCTTCCCATTTTATGGAAGAGGTAATAAAATTCGCATGACTTTCTACAGAACTTGATAATTACAGCTCAAGGGAGAAACAGAGCGTGCAAACCAGGGACGTCGCGATTTTTTGTCGGCTACATTGTTAGCTGGCCAGTTAATTAAAATAATTAAAACATAAACAACATTTTACTCGTTTGTGGAACCTACGCTTTCAGCTGTATAAACGTCTGATCCAAAACAGATTCATTTTGCTAATGTTTCTGGTTGCATTCATTGCTGAAAATCGTTGAAAATATTAATTTGAAGACTGAAAATGAACATACATTAGTACATTAATTCACAGACACAATAATGTGAAAGCTAAATTCAATAACATAATTCAATATCATCGAAGATTAACATATAATCAGTACTTAATAATAAAAATGAAGGAGGTGCATCTTTTAAGAAAATTTAATTGTCATGTGCTTTAAGGTTTCGTTCTATGAATTTGTAAGTGTCCTTAAAAAAAGCTGTATTAAACGTCTGATCTAAAACAGATTCATTTTGCTAATATTTCTGGGTGCATTGCTGAAAGTGGCAGCTTGAAAATATTAATTTGATGACTGAAATGAACACACATGAACGAAGAGGCTCATGAAATAGTTACATCAACATTTTACAAATTTAATGGTAAATTTACATTATCATATTAGTACATTAATTCACAGACCCAATAATGTGAAAGCTAAATTCAATAACAAAATTCAATATCATCGAAGATCAGCATACAATCAATACTTAATAATGAACATGAAGGAGGTCCATCTTTTAAGAAAATTTAATTCTTATGTGCTTTAATGTTTCTGATCCAAAACAGATTCATTTTGCTAATATTTCTGAGTGCATTGCTGAAAATGGCTGCTTGAAAATATTAATTTGAAGACTCAAATGAACACACATGAACGAAGAGGCTGCTGAAATAGTTACATTAACATTTTACAAATTTAATGATAAATTTACATTATCATATTAGTACATTAATTCACAGACTCAATAATGTGAAAGCTAAATTCAATAACAAAATTCAATATCATCGAAGATCAACATACAATCAATACTTAATACTGAAAATAAAGAAGGTGCATCTTTTAAGAAAATTTCATTCCTACGACCTCTACGGTTTTGTTCTATGAATTTGTGTCCTCAAAAATCCTGCCCCACTTTCGTCATAAACGATTACAAAGACTTACTATGAAAAATGACCGTAACATTAATAACGAAAGTAGGTTTCGACTTTAATTTCCTGTATTTAAAAAATGTAGCAAATAAAACGTTCTCACGCCACTTTCACCTGATATAAAAAATTAGCATAATTCAGATTGCATCGATCAGGCCGAAATTGCATGATAAAAATGAAAAGGTGCAACGCAAACACACGAGGCGGCAACTTTCTCCGTGTCAGTGTCGCAAGCGAAAGAAAATGGTTTTTTTTTTGTAGCGAGCACGTAGAGAGCGGTTTCGGCGAGTGGAACCGGTATCCGCTGGAAGGTCTTTCTCGATCGTGTGTACAAAGAACAGATCGGATCAGCGCATCCAGGATCGGCTCTCTCGATCGTCGAGCAAGAAGTTGACTGACTCGCGCGACCGCTCCTCTTTTGTCGACGTACCAGATCACGTTCGACCGGATTTCTGAAGGACTGCTCGCTAATGTCCGAAGGCTTGGCCACGATATCGATGCGCGGCTTATCTATCTCTCCATTCGACTCATCCTATCTGCTTACTTTCGGCTTATCGGAACGATACTTGTATCGTCTTACCTGCATCGACGTACTCGACAAATCTGCTGTTACATGCCTTTTCAAATTCTACGTTTTACCATTTCTGGGTTTTGAATTTTTATCGGGGAATATAAGTCACGTCTGTTCCACGTCTAAGGTTATTTTTGGACGTCGCCATCTTCGATTTTGTTCTAATTGATATATTTTGTAGTCCATGTGAAATTAGGGGGGGTTTAAGTCATCATTTTGCTGGTTTCGAATTTGTTAGAGTAACAAGTCTTCAACTCACCTGCTGTATTTCGTAAGTGTAAAAGGAAAGGGAATGTAGAAATTTGGAAATATACAAATTTGCAAATGTAGAAATTTGGAAATATACAAATTTGTAAATGTAGAAATTTGGAAATATACAAATTTGCAAATGTAGAAATTTGGAAATATACAAATTTGCAAATGTAGAAATTTGGAAATATAAAAATTTGCATATGTGGAAATTTGGAAATATACAAATTTGCAAATGTAGAAATTTGGAAATATATAAATTTGCAAATGTAGAAATTTGGAAATATATAAATTTGCAAATGTAGAAATTTGGAAATATACAAATTTGCAAATGTAGAAATTTGGAAATATACAAATTTGCAAATGTAGAAATTTGGAAATATACAAATTTGTAAATGTAGAAATTTGGAAATATACAAATTTGTAAATGTAGAAATTTGGAAATATACAAATTTGCAAATGTAGAAATTTGGAAATATACAAATTCGCAAATGTAGAAATTTGGAAATATAAAAATTTGTAAATGTAGGAATTTGGAAATATACAAATTTGTAAATGTAAAAATTTGGAAATATAAAAATTTGCAAATGTAGAAATTTGGAAATGTAAAAATTTGCAAATGTAGAAATTTGGAAATATACAAATTTGCAAATGTAGAAATTTGGAAATATACAAATTTGCAAATGTAGAAATTTGGAAATATACAAATTTGTAAATGTAGAAATTTGGAAATATACAAATTTGCAAATGTAGAAATTTGGAAATATAAAAATTTGCAAATGTAGAAATTACTAATCTGTAAATTCAATCATATGTAAATTGATCACATTCAATATCTCTAATTTTCAATTTGACTTACATTCAGTCTACCATAAAAAAAATACGAAACTTGTATGGCCTTACAGTATCCACTACCTAACCTTATAAAGTTAATGCAGCAAAATCTGCGATGTGGTCTCAGTACTCCTGTAATGGATAACGTATTTATTTTGCTCGATTCGGTACCTGGAAGAGCAATTATGGATACGGTAGCTGATCGACGCAGTAGATACAGCCATGTGTTGCGGGACACATGATATTAATGCGGTGAACGCAGTTGTGAACAGGAATGCGTGTAGGAAAATGTTAAAATGGCGCGTAATGAACGTATTGAGTTCGCTAAAGGATTTATCGCCTTCTTTTTTTATACGGATATTCAATTACGAAGCTAATCTTGACTGAAATCTTATTGTAGAGTCGATTATTTTTTTCAGTGTATGAGGAAAATTATTTATCGAGATTTTCCGTTAGTCATCAGTCGATTAGGTGGAACGTGGATCATTGGTCGTAGGAATATTTTTAACGCGAAATTTTGCAATTTGAGACTTGGGAGTGTGGAAATTTTGTGAATGATGTACTTAGGGTTATAAAGATGTAATAGTTTAGGAATTTGGAAGCTTGGAAATATTTTAAGTTGTGGATTTTGCAATTTTGGAATTTGAGACCTAGGAGTGTGGAAATTTTGCAATTTGTGCACTTAGGACCATAGAGATGTAGCAGTTTAGGAATTTGGAAGCTTGGAAATATTTTAAGTTGTGATCTTTGCAATTTTGGAATTTGAGACCTAGGAGTGTGGAAATTTTGCAATTTGTGTACTTAGGACCATAGAGATGTAGCAGTTTAGGAATTTGGAAGCTTGGAAATATTCTAAGTTGTGGATTTTGCAATTTTGGAACCTGGAACCATGGAAATTTCGGAATTTTGGGCCTTGAAAGCGTAATACTGTAATCTGAAAATTTGAGAGCACGGAAATTTTGCTATTTCACAATTTGAGAACGTGGAAACTTGGGAGATAATTTTTAGGAGCACTGAAACTTGTAAGTGCAGAACCTTGAGAGCTTGGAAAATTACAAACTTAAGAACCTCCTATCTTCCATCCTGAAAAACTCGAGTTTCATAACTTTTCCAAACTTCAAACCCCTTGTAAGATCCTACTAAAAATTTTGCAAATTAAAGAATACTATAAACCTCATAATCCAACAATTTTTCCTAAATCCTCCAACTATCCAAACTCATGAACTCGTAAAATGGCGATTCTTCTCGATAAAATCGTCGAAGAGAAATTTAGTCGAATTCGATATTCCATTGTTCGATTCTGTTTCGAGCAAGAATCCATGAGCAGACGTTTCGCGATTTGCATAGATAGTGGAAGGAAGGTTTGCCCCTACTAGCCGGTTTTAACGTCGTTATTTTCTCCTCGGACACAGCAAAGGAACGGTGCAGCGTGCGTTCTACCAGCCACGTATGCGTGTAGGTGCACCGTAATTTCGGGTAATTTTATTTCGCTCGTGAGACACACTGGCTGGCCTGATTACGGGTTGACAGAGAGAAAGAGACGATGGAAACAATTGACCGAAGAGCTTCGACAAAGAGCGAGACAGGATGGCCAAAGTCTCTCGATCGCTGCTATTTCCCTCGGAAAATGCTGGTTACTTTGATCCTGGATTCGCGACGCTGAGCGGAACGTGACCGGCATTACTGTCATTTGCATCATCGGGGTACGACAGATTCATTCTTTGATGTTCGATGACTTTTAAACATGCTTATATCACGTTTTATTTACTTGAAAATCAATTATCAAACTCTATTATAGAAGCTACACAATGTATAACTATGGACGCACCTGAGAAATGTTTATAGTTTATGTTATCAGAAATGAATTAATATATGAGGTTAAATAAGATAGTTTAGGTACAATGCAATTAAATAAACGAAGAAGTTATTTCTTCTAGTAAACAAGAATTTTAGGTTATGTCTGTGTTCAAGCGAACTCTAATTCGAAACTCCATTTTGTAACATATATAATGAAAAACCATGGACATATCTTACAGACTTTGACAATTTATCTTATCAGAAATGAATTAATATGTGAGGCTAAATAGGATAGTTCAGGTACAATGCAATTAAATAAATGAAGAAGTTGCTTCGTCTAATAAACAAGAATTTTAGGTTATGTCTGTGTTTAAGCGAACTCTAATTCGAAACTCCATTTTGTAACCTATATAATGTAAGACCATGGACACATTTTACAAGCTTTGACAATTTATCTTATCAGAAATGAATTAATATATGAGGTTCAATAAGATAGTTCAGGTGCAATACAATTAAATAAACGAAGAAGTTATTTCTACTAACGAATAAGAATTTTAGGTTATGTCTGTGTTCAAGACGTACTCTAATTCGAAACTCCATTTTGTAACTTATATAATGAAAAACCATGAACATATCTTACAGACTTTGACAATTTATCTTATCAGAAATGAATTAATATGTAAGGTAATATAGAATAGTTCAGGTATAATGCAATTAAATAAACGAAGACATTACTTCTACTAATAAATAAGTATTCTAGGTTATGTCAGTCTTCAAGCGAGTTCAGAAGAGCTCATGGAATGAGAGTTTGCTGAAAACATTATCAAAGTTTGCGAGATGTGTCCTTAGTTTTAAATTGTTATTCCAATATTGATATCACGATTGATATCGTAAGCCTACTTGTAAATCGATTGTCAAACTCTCCTATCCTATACATTGTAAAAGCATGGACGCATCTCACAAACTTCATCCACTTTTCAAGCAAACTTATCCTACCACAAATGAATTAATACCTCAGGTCAAATCTCAGACTTATCTGACTTATCTGGCAACGAGTCAAAATAAAAAAATTGCTCCTAATAAATAAAAATTCTCCATTAGAATATAAAACCTTGATATTCATACCTGACATAATTATATTCGAAAGCTAAAGAACAAAAGTTTCTTGATTACGTAAACTATGTTCGAAGAAATAAATAAATTAGAGACGAATTTAATTTGTATTCCCGAGATGATTCAGCTTGTAATTCGAAGCGAATGAACTTCGTTCATCTCGAGCTTTGTAAGTCACGGAAGAAATTGGATAGGAAAATAGTTGGAGAAGAATCTGAAGCAGCGTGAACTCATCTTTTTCACGGAAACTTCGTTTCGAGGTGGAAGCCAGCTTAAGCGGCGCGAAGCCGTCAGTCTGGTGAGAGAGCACGTTTTTACGGGTCCTCTTCGTACCTCTTCTTAGTTTCCGCGCTTAGATCGTCGCGTATCCAATTGTTCGGGGTGTCCGCTCTTCCCGGATGTTGGCGAAGGGATAAGAACTAAATGAACAGAGGTCTTTGGGTAATTAAAGTATTATCTTCGTTAAACAAATTATCGCTGTCATTTTTGTTCGTCGGGACTTATAAGTTTCTTCATTGGAAGCTTCTTTATTGGAAGTTTGAAAGATCAAGCTAAAAATTGATGAAGTTGGAGATTTTTCGAACTTCTGCATTTCTACATGTCCAAATTATTACATACCCGAATTTCTACATGTTCAAACTTTTATTTTTATACATTTCCATTACCAAGTTAGCAAAGTATTAAAAAATGACCAAGTTCCTATATTTTGCAGTGGCTGAATAGCAGAGTTCAAATTGTAAAGACAAGTTTTAAAATAAACGCACGAATTTCAATATTTCTACATGTCCAAATTATTACACACCCGAATTTCTACATGTTCAAACTTTTATTTTTATACATTTCCATTACCAAGTTAGCAAAGTAATAAAAAATGACCAAGTTCCTATATTTTGCAGTGGCTGAATAGCAGAGTTGAAGTTGTAAAGACAAGTTTTAAAATAAACGCACGAATTTAAATATTTCTATATGTCCAAATTATTACATACCCGAATTTCTACATGTTCAAACTTTTATTTTTATACATTTCCATTACAAGTTAGCAAGGTAATAAAAAATGACCAAGTTCCTATATTTTGCAGTGGCTGAATATCAGAGTTCAAGTTGTAAAGACAAGTTTTAAAATAAACGCACGAATTTCAATATTTCTACATGTCCAAATTATTACATATCCGAATTTCTACATGTTCAAACTTTTATTTTTATACATTTCCATTACCAAGTTAGCAAAATAATAAAAAATGACCAAGTTCCTATATTTTGCAGTGGCTGAATATCAGAGCTCAAGTTATAAAGACAAGTTTTAAAATAAATGCACAAGTTTCAATATTTCTACATGTCCAAATTATTACATATCCGAATTTCTACATGTTCAAACTTTTATTTTTATACATTTCCATTACCAAGTTAGCAAAGTAATAAAAAATGACCAAGTTCCTATATTTTGCAGTGGCTGAATAGCAGAGTTCAAGTTGTAAAGACAAGTTTTAAAATAAATGCACGAATTTCAATATTTCTACATGAAAAAATGTAAATTGAAAATAACCAACGCCCATTCAGGGAGAACGTATAAAAGCCGTGTAATCCCGGTCGCATGTAGAGCGTAGAGGTAGAATGCACGGCACGTAGAAGTATCGGAAGGAAAATCGACAGGAGCGTAATAACGATTGCACCGTCTAATACGCGCTCGGTTTTGTGGAACAAGTCGAAGTAGTATCGATTGGTCGATGCATAGATACTAGATAGAGACGCGACATAACGAGGCGTGCAAGCTGTTGCATCCCGGTGCATCCGCCAGCGATGCAGCTGGCCGTGATGCAACTTGTACACGTGGTACCGTGAAGGTGCAATCTCGCGAGCCGTGATTCGAGTCAATGTCGGCTCGTAATCGATTCATAATTTACGCTCGGCCGTGTATCGAAGGCGGGATAAAATTAGCAGTTTTCCAAGTCGATGATCATTCGTTCGTACGTTGCAATCAGAATCTTGTCCGACGATTTCATTCCGGAATAATCGAGGCGTGCCAATAAAAATCGTCGCGTTTAATTTCAACGATTCGTTTTGCGGCCGGTTTGCTTCTTCGAAACGTCCGGAGACGGGCAACCTTGAAAACGTTTCGATATATTCGCGGCGGATTTTATAGAGAATCGATACTCGGTCTGTTCGATTTTATGCACGTAGCTGCATCAGCGTTTTGTAACTTCGCTCCTCTGCAAAATCTAATGACCCTTTGATGAGCCTTTTTGCGTTACACGTTCTTTCCGTTTTCTTTATCATTGAAATTTCTTGCTAATTTATCGGAGCAACATCCGTCGAATAATTTTACCGGTCAAGGGAAATTAAGGCGGTGATTTATCGCGGCGCGAGTGGACATCGTGAATCCTAATTCTGACCCCGGTGGATTTAGGGGAAACTAACATTTTCGCACTAATTACTATTTTTGAGTATAAGACAATTTATTAAATACGTTGAGTGCCACGCAAATTCTTAAGAAAATTCAGGCCTTGCAATAAATAATGGAAAGTATTTAAATTCATTAATAATACAATCTTGCATTAAATAAAAATTAAGTCAATTTTAAAAAAAAATTTCAGTAATTATAACAATTTTTTAGCTTTACATTATGTTACACTGACAGCCACCGGTGGTTGATGCATCCTAAAGTTCAGTGTCCTCCAAATTTGTCATGATTTTATTTTATATTTGAATTTAGTTTAATTTTAATTTTATTAATAATTTGAGGATTATGTGTTTTAAGACTTATAGCTGCTTTAATATTTTGTACATTATTTTTTGACGGCTGACATGGCCTGAAGTTCAGTGTCCAACGTTAACCTCTTTCCGTATGATTAGTTTGTCATGTGCATCAGTCAGAAGTAACTATTAACTACAGTAGTATTAAAATCATTAAAGAAAGTAAAAATGTGACTATTTTATATTCAATGGTCTTTGACTAAACAACTTATAATTAGACTTGAACTTCAAACTGAAATATATTAAATGTTCCAGTAGAATTTATCGTATATGAACCGTAAGTGTCACATGTAGACCGTAATTTGTCATATGTCAAACTGCAAGGGGTTAATTCAGGACTCCAAAAGATTGAAGATCAAATCCTTGTTCGGTAGTCGAATCGCACATACCCCTTTCTACGTTCTCGTTCGCTCTCACGTTTCCTGTTTCGCGTTACTGGAAAGCGGCCTCTTAAAATGGAAACGAGCGAAACGAGAATTCAGACCGGGTTCCCTCCTCGCCTCTTCGTTTCTGCTGACTCTTGTATACACGCGTGACTTCGAAAACAGCCGTGCCGACTCGTACATCAACGGCGCGCAGAGTTTCGAAACTGCCGGGAACTTGTCTGGACCGGAAGTGGCAGTCTCAGGTGTTCGGTAACCGAAGCGATACTTGTCTTTACGAGCAGCGTTGTTGCATAGCATTAACGATCGCGTTTACACAACTACTTTCGCCGTGACGCCCTGTTCTCCCTTCTGATCGGTGACGCGTTCGTAGGATCCCTGACCCCTCGCTGTTTCTTCGATCATTGAGTTTAATTGCTCGCGAGCAATGACACTGTAATGGCGGCGGTCTTTGGTCACGTGGTACGCTTCTTAGACTCTGCTGATCTCTGTAAAAGGTCTCTGGTATTGCTACGGATATTGATATTAAATTTTTCTAGATTTTCACATCTCTAACCTTAAATTTCTAATCCCCTAAAATCTCTGGATGACTGAGTTCCTGGGGTCCAAAATTTCTAGGTTCCCTAAATTCCTAGGTTACGCGTAGGAATTCGGCGCGTAGTACATCGACGCGTAATAATTGGACGCGTAGGAATTCGAGGCGGAGGAATTCCACGCGTGGGAATTCGACGCGTAGAAATTCGACGCATTGGAATTCCACGCGTAGGAATTCCACGCGTGGGAATTCGACGCGTAGAAATTCGACGCATTGGATTTCGACGCGTAGGAATTCCACGCGTAGAAATTCCACGCGTAGGAATTCCACGCGTGGGAATTCGACGCGTAGAAATTCGACGCATTGGAATTCGACGCGTAGGAATTCCACACGTAGAAATTCCACGCGTAGGAATTCCACGCGTGGGTATTCCACGCGTGGGAATTCGACGTGTAATAATTCGACGCGTAGGAATTCCATGCGTAGAAATTCCACGCGTAGGAATTCCATGCGTGGGAATTCGACGCGTAGAAATTCGACGCGTAGGAATTCCACGCGTAGAAATTCCACGCGTAGAAATTCCATGCGTAGGAATTCCACGAGTGGGTATTCCACGCGTGGGAATTCGACGTGTAATAATTCGACGCGTAGGAATTCCATGCGTGGGAATTCGACGCGTAGAAATTCGACGCGTAGGAATTCCACGCGTAGAAATTCCACGCGTAGAAATTCCACGCGTAGGAATTCCACGAGTGGGTATTCCACGCGTGGGAATTCGACGTGTAATAATTCGACGCGTAGGAATTCCATGCGTAGAAATTCCACGCGTGGGAATTCGACGCGTAGAAATTCGACGCATTGGAATTCGACACGTAGGAATTCCACGCGTTGGAATTCGAATCATTATAAAAAAAAACTTTCTCGAGTAATCATCCAGAGAATTCTTGCTAATGTTGAAAATGTTAGCCCTTACGTCGAACGCAGAAATACCAAAAGAAAAATGATGGAGTACCAGATCCCCCATTGGTCGACCAAAGACTATTTCTGTATAGGAAAATATTTTCCAATAAACTGTAAACGATAAACTCAATCAAATCGCTTTGGTATCTCGACAATCTTTCCATTTTAACTGGCACAGTTACTCTCTCCTCCGTTCGTTGATAATTCGCTTCAGTCTATTCAGGCTTAAACAGAAGACCGATAGCCCGGTGGAAAGCGTAATTAACGATGCGAAAAAAAGAGAGGTATCGAAACGGAGAGTAAAACGGTTTATATTCGACCTGTTTCCCTCTCGTTTGAAAGACCCGGCGAGAAATGTAGGACAGAACGGTCAAACAAATCATTCGCGGGCACAACGGCGCTCGAATAGATAAAAGAGCCGAAACGTTCAACGGCGAAAAAGATCGACGATATATCCCCGCCGGTTTTATAACTGCTTTTACAGTCTAACGTATCAATTTTCCTGGCAAGCAAAGGTATTCTGATGAAAGGTACATATCCCGTTCAGAAATTTTACGGGGATTGTCTCTCGATTCTGAAATTGTTAATTTAACAAGTTATAAATTACTGCGATCGTTTAAGTCCTAATCGAGTACACATTTAATCGTTTACATGGTGATTCAAGATATAGTCTGCCTCGTAATTGTCTCTGGAATTACAATTTGAAGGGTGGACTAGTTTTATAAGTCAATTAGCTTTTAAATCTGGGTAGATTATGTTGCAATTTTGAAATATAAAATATTAGAAAGATTAATTTCGCTTGAAGGGAAGTTACAACGAAATGAAGAGTTGCAGTTTGACGCGTTACAATTCGGCGCGTAATAAGTCGACGCATTGCAAGTCGGTGCGTAATAACTCGACGCGTAGTAACTCGACGCGTAATAATTCGACGTGTAGGAATTCCACGCGTAGGGATTCCACGCGTAGTAATTCCACGCGTGGGAATCCGACGCGTAGAAATTCGACGCGTGGGAATTCCACGCGTAGGAATTCCACGCGTAGGAATTCAACGCGTAGAAATGCGACGCGTGGGAATTCCACGCGTAGGAATTCCACGCGTAGGAATTCAACGCGTAGAAATGCGACGCGTAGGAATTCCACGCGTGGGAATTCGACGCGTAGTAATTCGACGCATTGGAATTCGACGCGTAGGAATTCCACGCGTAGGAATTCAGCGCGTAGAAATGCGACGCGTAGGAATTCCACGCGTGGGAATTCGACGCGTAGAAATTCGACGCATTGGAATTCGACGCGTAGGAATTCCACGCATAGAAATTTGACACGTAGGAATTCGACGCGTGGGAATTCCACGCATAGAAATTCGACGCGTAGGAATTCCGCGCGTGGAAATTCGACGCGTGGGAATTCCACGCGTAAAAATTCGACGCGTAATAACACAGCACCCAATAATTCGACACTTAACAGTTCGACGCGTAGTAACTCGACGAATTACGATTCATTGCACTGTAATTCAACGTTCCGTAACTCCCCACACCACGATTCGCAGCGTTGACAATTCCCGCGTCGTTCGACACAGTAAATATTGCCGTATATTTGAACGCATAGAACGTCACCGCGCTGTAACGCGATCCGAATGTAAATTTTCGGAATATGTATGCGGAGATACACTTGTCCGTTATAAGAGAGCTCAGTCTGGAGTATGCGACTTCATTTCGGTGTTCCAAGACTACCTGCCGATATCAGGCGTCTCGACGCCGATAAGCAGCCACGTGTTGATGCACGTCGAATGAAGTATAGCTTTTATAAGAGAGGGTAACGACCGCTGGAACCGAAATCTGCCTGATATTACTCCTTTCACGTGCCTCGAAATGCTCTTTTTCGCCGTCGATTCGGCCTCGTTATGAAATGAACGACTACAGAAATTACCATTGTCTTTCTCTATCGGCGCAGAGAGAAGATTGGAGTATCGGGATTCGTGTATTTGTGAGACCTTTACGAGATGTCGAAATATTCCCAAAGGCAAGATATTACGGGAAGTTCGAGGAAGACTACTTTAAAAGACAAGAAGCGGGATGAAGTTCGAAGGGTAAACTGGGTCGACGGAGTTCTGACGTGAATTAATTGCTATTGACGTAACGGCACACCGGCAGATTCTAGAGTCTGTAGATGTATATTATAATAATGTACATATTTAATAGAGCAGGTATAACTTTTAGAGCACTGGTAATTCGATGATTAAGTTAAGCTTGCTTTGCTCGGATTCTGGAACCGAGGACAGAAGTTTCCTAACGATATTCTTGTATTTTCACAAACATGTTTGTCACGTAAATGTTTTCGCTGAATTTTTGCGGATCATTAAATTATGATTTCCTTTTCAAGAGAGTATCTACTTAGCTCCAAATGAATGACACGAAATATGAAAGTTGATTTTGTTTGAAACTTTTGTCCGCTATCGCAGAACAAAATGAAACTCGTTTGATTAAATATCTCGTTGAAACATAACACGACAAATGAAATAAATTTCATCTTCAAACGGAAGCCGCAGATCGGCTAAAAATGATATTTCATAATTTCCTCCAGAATATACGTGTATTCAAATTCATTATTTCCATTTAATGTATATCAATCGTGTATTCGTATCATACTTTTAAATGTGTTTTAAACTGCATCTGCGATTGTTATTCGAAAGCCATATCATACGAAAAGCACGAAGCGCGAGTACCCCCCTGTTAAAACGGGGAGTCTTAATAATTCAGGAACGGAAGGTGGACGGAACGCGCACTTCTCTGCGATACATTTATTCCCTAGGAACAATTAAATTAATGATGAGTGGACTACGGATGTCTATGAATTTGTAACATATGGAAGTAACGCGAATGCGGAATTATCACGTTTTTAAATGCAAAAGTAAAACCACGGAAGGAGGGAGATTCTCCACTCTCTCAGGAGACTTCGTTGCTTTAGGGAAATGACATCTATCTATAGTCTATAACATCGATTGTAAATTTTTTTTTATTTGAAAATTTTGATCCATTGCTACTATGTTGCAACTTTAGAATATATTCGTCAGCGAATATACGATCAGTAATAATTCCAATAGTGTCATTTCTACGCCTGGAATTCCTACGCGTCGAATTATTACGCGTGGAATTCCTATGCTCGAGTTATTACGCGTGGAATTCCAACGCGTCGAATTTCTACACGTCAAATTCCCACGCGTCGAATTTTTACGCGTGGAATTCCAACGCGTCGAATTTCTACACGTCGAATTCCCACGCGTCGAATTTTTACGCGTGGAATTCCAACGCGTCGAATTCCCACGCGTCGAATTTTTACGCGTGGAATTCCAACGCGTCGAATTCCCACGCGTCGAATTTTTACGCGTGGAATTCCTATGCGTCGAGTTATTACGCGTGGAATTCCAACGCGTCGAATTTCTACACGTCGAATTCCCACGCGTCGAATTTTTACGCGTGGAATTCCAACGCGTCGAATTCCCACGCGTCGAATTTTTACGCGTGGAATTCCAACGCGTCGAATTCCCACGCGTCGAATTTTTACGCGTGGAATTCCTATGCGTCGAGTTATTACGCGTGGAATTCCAACGCGTCGAATTTCTACACGTCGAATTCCCACGCGTCGAATTTTTACGCGTGGAATTCCAACGCGTCGAATTCCCACACGTGGAATTCCTACGCGTCAAATTCCTACGCGTCGAATTTCTACGCGTGGAATTTCTACGCGTCGAGTTATTACGCGTCGAATTCCTACGCTTCGAATTATTACGCGTCGAATTTCTGCGCATCGAATTCCTACGCGTCGAGTTACTACGCGTCGAATTCCTACACGTCAAATTTCTACGCGTGGAATTCTTACGCGTCGAATTCCCACGCGTGGAATTCTTACGCGTCGAATTCCTACGCATGGAATTCCTACGCGTCGAATTATTACGCGTCGAATTTTTACGCGTCGAATTCCCACGCGTGGAATTCCTACGCGTCGAATTCCTACGCGTGGAATTATTACGCGTCGAGTTATTACGCGTCGAATTTCTACGCGTCGAATTTCTGCGCATCGAATTCCCACGCGTGGAATTTCTACATTGCTACTATGTTGCAACTTTAGAATATATTTGTAAGTTGACGATTCGATCAGCGAGAACAAACGTTTCACAAAGAGACAAGTTGGTTTTCGCAATGTCGAGAAAAAGAAGTATAAGGGAAGGCAATATGTCATCGTTCTCTATCGATTACTGCCGCCGTTCCCCCGTGCGCCCGGCAATAACGCAATTTGCGGTTCCTGAAAGTGCATCGTGGCACTTGACGAGAACACGAACCGTAGCTCTTGATGCACTCTGGCCGAGACCGTAGACGGGACACGATTTCGCGAACGTTTCCCTCGAACTACCACCACGAGAACGAAAACTCCGGAGAACTTGTTTTCTTGCCTCGGGAGAACACAATATTTAATAGAAGAAAATCCACGTAAGAATTTAAGGAAGTTGTTGAAGGAATTTACTTTGTCCACGCTTCTTCGAGATAATGAACTATGTTGCACTACCCGACAGCGTGCTTCTATCCTTTTTTTTACACGACTGAAAGTATTCCATTCGAGTGAATTCTTGTGTTTGCGTAGTTTCCCTTGGAAGTCTGAAATAACTAACGAAAATTGTGGATACTGCAAACAAGGGAAATTGCAAGTTTCAAAAGAAAAATTTTCTTTCTCAAACTTTCGTCTCTTCGGGAACTTTTCACGTGGACGTTTAATTACTCTTTTAACTCTTCATCGATCTACGTGTGTGATTATTATCACACATGTATCTATGTATTTCTTATATCACAAATTCGTTTAAAATTAAAAAAAAATTACAGTAAAAAATTAAACTCTTTTTCTTTCAGTAAAAATTAAAGTCGTTTCTTTTTGTAACCTCAAAGAGGTTAAAGAACTCTAAAGAATTTTAAGATCATCGTTGTGATAAAAATAAATGTACGTGATGAGAGACCCTTATAACACAATTATAAATTGATGAACAGTAGACAAATACTTCCTGAGTTTAATTATAATTTCCCGCTCCATCAGCCAAGGAATTCCGTAGTCGTGTATCGAAGTTAATTACCATAATACTCGTCTAGTCGCGAAGGGTTACGATGATCTATAATATAACGATCTGTCGTGTCGTACGAACGCGATCGTTCAGAGATGCGAGATTAGGTTCACACACGTCCTTAGAGCGGTGTGTCTCCCAGCTGGAACGTACAGGTCCGCGTGGTCCTTATCAGTGTCATGCACACGCGTGTCTACACGTGCTAGGTCGGTGATAAGCACGGCAAAACGAGAGTGCTTCGTTCGTCTAATCACCGGGAACACGTCGAGTGCCTTCTCGACACTGGCGTGTTCTTGACGCTCGAGATGCTGCTTCCTGATGTAACGACACCGGATTCAAATAATCTACCAAAGAATTTTCCCGTTAAAAATTTTAGGAAACTTTTAATATATATCATCTGAATTATATTAGTAGGAGGATGTGATATTAGAACGTAGTTGTGATGTACATTATTGCAAAGCAATCACTGTTCAAATTATGTCAATTTATGTTAAGTGATGTTCAATTATGAACATAGTTTAAATAATGTCAAGTTATGTTCAATTACGAACACACTTCAGATAATGTCAAGTTATGTTCAATTATCAATATACTTCAGATAATTTCAAGTTATATTCAATGAGGAACATGCTTCAGATAATGTCAAGTTATGTCAATTTATGTCAAGTTATGTTCAATTATCAATATACTTCAGATAATTTCAAGTTATATTCAATAAGGAACATGCTTCAGATAATGTCAAGTTATGTCAATTTATGTCAAGTTATGTTCAATTACGAACACACTTCAAATAATGTCAAGTTATGTTCAATTACGAACACACTTCAGATAATGTCAAGTTATGTTCAATTATCAATATACTTCAGATAATTTCAAGTTATATTCAATGAGAAACATGCTTCAGATAATGTGAAGTTATGTTAATATATGTCAAGTTATGTTCAATTACGAACATACTTCAGATAAAGTCAAGTTCAGTTATGAACAAAATTGAAAATATTTCAATTACGATACAACGGTATACGTCGAAATGTAATTTGTCGAAATAAAACTCACTGAAATAACATTCGACAACGTGCTGAAGTGCATCGAAATATAACTCGAAGAAATATCTCGCTCCGAAATTCCATATGTCGGCAACAATGCCATAATATTACATACCATAGTACAACGACTGTAATGCTATGTACCGCATTTCAACGTGCCAGAATGCTACGCGTTATAATACGACGGGCCGCAATCTAACGCGTTGTAATGCAACGCACCGTAACGCAACGCGCCGTAACGCAGCATGGTGATATTTAACGCGTCGATCTCTAACGTGTTGATATCCAGCGCGTCCATCTTTAGCGTGCCGATATCCAGCGCGTCGATCTTTAACGTGTCGATATGCAACACGTTGATACGCAACGGGCCAATGCCCAACGGGTCGATATTCAGTACGTCTGAATCCAACGCGTCGAATTCCAAGTGACTGATCTTCAATGCGTAGATATTCCGCGCGATGATATTCAACGCGTAGAAATTTAACGCGTCGATACCCTGCGCACTGATATCCAACGCGTTGATATCTAATGTGCTGGTAATCAACGCGTCAATATCCAACGCAGCGATATTCAATGCGTCTATATTCTACGCGATGATATTCGACGCGTAAGAATTCCATGCGTCGATACCCTGCGCGCCGATATCTAACGCGCCGGTAATCAACGTGCCGATATCCAACGCACCAATATTCCAATGCGTCGATATTCCACGCTCCGGTATTTGACGCGTAGAAATTCAGTCCGTCGATACCCCACGCACCGATATCCAACGCGTCGATATCCAACGCGCTGGTAATCAACGTGTCAATATCCAACGTACCGATTTTCCAATGCGTCGATATTCCACGCTCTGATACTCAGTGCATAGAAATTCTATGCGTTGATATTCCACGCTCCGATATTCGACACGTTGAAATTCAGTGCGGCGATACCCCACGCACCGATATCTAACGCGTCGATATCTAACGCGCCAGTAATCAATGTGTCAATATCCAACGCACCGATATTCAATGCGTCGATATTCCACGCTCCGATATTCGACGCGTAGAATTTCAATGCTCCGATGCCTTACGCGCCGATATCCAACGCGTCGATATCTAACGCGCCGGTAATCAGCGTGTCAATATCCAACGCACCGATATTCAATGCGTCGATATTCCACGCACCGATATTCGACGCGTAGAAATTCAATGCGTTGATATTCCACGCTTCGATATTCGACACGTAGAATTTCAATGCTCCGATGTCTTACGCGCCGATATCCAACGTGTCGATATCTAACGCGCTAGTAATCAACGTGTCAATATCCAACGCACCAATATTCCAATGCGTCGATATTCCACGCTCCGATACTCAACGCGTAGAAATTCAGTGCGTCGATATTCTACGCACCGATATCCAACGCGTCGGTATTCAACGTGTCAATATCCAACGCGTCGATACCTACCAGGCCATAATGCAACGTTGCGTACCGCAAAGGACCGTAATGTAACGCTTCGAAATTCAACGAGTCAATAATCAACGCACCGTAATGTAACGCATCACTGCAACGTGCCATAAAGCAACGTTGCATAATAAAACAGCTTACAATACTCTACCACAATATAACCTCAGAACAACGCATATTATACCAAACAAAAATTCCACTCTATAATTGTCATCGGTGCTCTACGGTGCAAGTACTACATGCATACATCAGAATCGAGTTGATAAGGTTGGAAAATCACGTAGCAGTAAATGAGATTCGATTCGTGTCCAGAAAAAGTATTAAGCACAGCAATGCACGGAGAGCCGCACGTTTGCTTTATAAACCACCGCGATACTTTGGTCTCCGCGTTGAATGGAGTACAATTTTCCCCTTGACCAGGTACGATAGCTCCGTATACGAAGCACTTAGGTCGGTTCGCCTAGCTATCGATGCTTGCGGATGCTTTGCGTATCGATCGATATACCGAGAAGCGTTTCGCTTTAACGCCGTTATCGATCCAGCTGTTTGACTGGATGCTATTCTACGGATCGGAGTGTGCAGAAACGACACCAGTTATTCGAACCACTGAAACTTTCATTTACCAATCCCATTGCGAATTTCGTCCTATCGATGGTGGTCTATGGCGGTGGCTGGTGAACGATGCTTATTGGGAGAACTCTTCGTCTTCATTATCGAAAGCGTCTTTGCGGTATTATACGCTGCTGCGTCTCGAACGACTTCGATGATAATGGAAACGGGATTGGAGAAACGAGATACGGTGCGGTGGTTGTTTGTTAAGGCTGACGATATACAATTTCGGTGTTAGCTTGCGAACACGGGTTAATACTACAGATACCTCTGGTACAGTATTCAAACTGTATTCAAAATTCGATTGGTTGTCTGATTTATTTCATTACATACTAATCAATTTTGGATATGAACAGCTTTGAACACTATCGATTAATAATATAATTCTGCTAATATTAGTAACGTTAAAGTTTCATAAATTTTAGAGTAACATTAAACTTTCAATTCATCTGCTTAATCATAACGATTAATGCTTTTAACCTGTGTTAAAAATTTACGTCTGTTCAGCCATTGATTCACCGTTATTCATCGAACGATAAGTGAAAAATGACAAGTGAGATTCCGAAGCAATGACCAGCGTTGTATGGGAAGAACAATCGTACGTGACCAGTGATATTTCGATCGTTGCAGGTGCGGCTAGATCGTTCGTACTTAAAAGCCAGTTTCGCTGGCGGCAGGGCCGTATACATGTATCACGCCCATTCACCGTTCTCGTAAGACGTGTTTGCGCCCGGCGGTTCATTCACGCATATAACATATGAATGGGCGCGTTCTTTGCATACGCCAACACGGATGCCGGTGATTTAGCGATCGCCGGTACACTTTCGATTAATATATAATTTGTAAGGTAGCCAACAATTTACCTCCGAGCGCAAATTTCTTATTAAATAAATTGTTGCTACCGGTACGCTACCGATTAATATATAATCCGTAACGTGGCTAACAATTCACCTCCGAGCGCCAATTTCTTATTAAATAAATTATAGCCGCTGGTGTATACGGTCGATACGTGACTTGCATCGTGGTACACAATTTAACTCCGAGCGTAAACTTATTATTAGATAAATGATAGCTACGTACGTTTGATTAATACGTAATTCGTAATATATGGATAATAATTTAGCCAGAGGTGATTTCTGATTATTCTAAATTATTGCTTTTTAACACGGTGGTAGATAATGCGAGAGACTGTATAATTTGCCCGTTTGTAACATGTTAATGTTCGATATGTCTACGATCTTCGACGCGTCGATATTTGATGATTTTAATAAGACTCAACGTATCGAATTACAGAGCGTCAATATTTGAGACGTTGAACTGCGCATGAAATTGCAGAGAATTAATATTCAGCGCGTTGAATTAGAGAGCGTGGAATTACAGAGCGTCAATGTTTAACATGTTGAATTATGGCGCATGAAATTACAGGGCGTTGATATTCCGTGCGTAGTATCACAACGTACCGAATTACAACGCACGAAAGCACAACAATGTTCAAAACGTTGAATTACAGCGCGTAGATAATAAACACATCAAATTGCAGCGCGTAGATTTACCACGTGTCGATATGTAACTGGTTGACATTCGACGCATCGTGTTACAGCGCATCAACTTTTAGAATATCAAATTACAGAATGTTAGTGTTCAATGTATTAAGTTACAGCGCCTCAACTTTCATAATATTAAATTAGAGCGTGCCAGTGTTCAACAGATTACGTTACAGTGCGTCGATTTTCAGAATATCAAATTATAGTGTGTCAATGTTGAATATATTAGGTTACAGCGCGTCAACTTTCAGAATATTTAATTACAGGGTGTCAGTGTTCGACAGATTACGTTACAGTGCGTCGACTTTCTGAATATCAAATTACAGCGTGTCAGTGTTCAATAGATTAAGTTACAGCGCCTCAAATTTCGGAATATCAAATTACAGCGTGTCAATTGTCAACAGATTAAGTTACAGTGCGTCGACTTTCTGAATATTGAATTACAGCGTGTCAGTGTTCAATAGATTAAGTTACAGCGTCTCAACTTTCTGAATATTTAATTACAGCGTGTCAGTGTTCAACAGATTACGTTACAGTGCGTCGACTTTCTGAATATCAAATTTCAGGGTGTCAGTGTTCAATAGATTACGTTACAGTGCGTCGACTTTCAGAATATCAAATTATAGTGTGTCAATGTTGAATATATTAGGTTACAGCGCGTCAACTTTCAGAATATTTAATTACAGGGTGTCAGTGTTCAATAGATTACGTTACAGTGCGTCGACTTTCAGAATATCAAATTACGGTATGTCAGTGTTCAATGTATTAGGTTACAGCGCGTCAACTTTCAGAATATCAAATCACAGCGTGTCAGTGTTCAACAGATTACGTTACACTGCGTCGACTTTCAGAATATCAAATTACAGCGTGTCGGAGTTCCATACAACCAGTTACTGTCTATACTTAAAGCGCATGAATATTCAACGCATCAAATTACAGCAAGTATTTACAACGCAAATACATTTAGCGAATAGATATTCCACGTCGATGTTAAGTAACTTGATTCACAACGCATCGAGTTACATTGTACGCATATTTACCGCGTTTCAACGTGTTGAATTGTCAGACATAGACGCGTCGTTATTCAACGCATAATCGCTTCAACACTAAACGTGACATACATCGTATCGTTAACGCATCAATCTTCTACACTTGCATCATCGCACAACACATCAATTGTCTATTTGTAACAGATAATATTGTACCAGAGTTACCACGGTGAAAAGACAATGTTTGGACCGAAGTGTCCCGTTCGAAAAGAAACTCGTTTCCATGAATTTGTTTAAAGAGTGTCCCGAGGATCGTGTAGTCGTATATTGGTCGCTGTGGAGTCCTTTAGCGTTTGCCGTGCAATAAAAGTTTGGGCCGGTTTTGCAGGGCAAAGCAAACGGAAAGTTCTCTTTTTCGAGGACAACGACGCGACGTCGCGGAACTCGAAGGTACGGTTACGTTTCTACAGCAACCTCGTTTTCCGTTCTACGCGACTTCTCTTTACGATGTAATCTTGTAAATGGACGGGCTGGAACGAGCCGACGAATTTTAAACGCTCCGCGTTTAAGTCGTTCCCTTTCGTCTTTCCTGGCGTACGAGGCAGAGAAAAATCGATGCCGTTGCCGCATTCCTTTGCAATTTGCATAGTTTGCTGGCAAACGTGACTGGTGCCGTTCGATCAACGGAAGACACTTTCGTTTTGATGGACGATGAATCATCGGATATGCACGTATCGAGGAACGTTTAAATCGATGCATTTGTGAGGCTAACCGGTCAATTAAGTTGTACGGGGGTCATAGAATTACAAATTTCTGTTGAAGAAGCTTCGTTAATACAGGTATATTTAGCCCGTATTTGGGACAAGCGACTTTACAATAGATGCATAGCGAACTATTAACATATTTATGAAAGGTGTTACACGCGTTTCTACGCGCAACGTATCTGTACTCTTCGCATCATCGGATTATGAATTCTGCGCGTTTGGCGTTGCCTAATTAGAATATAAGCTGACATCATTACACAAATACCCTTTAATTAAACCGTGTAATCAATGAACAGAATGACTAATATTCCCGGTACATGTACAATATCGCGATTAATTCGTTGTTGTCAAGCACGTGCAGATATGTGATGAGTACACGGAACAACGTGCACTCCATACAATTATTTAGAATCATTAACAACGGTTAATACACAGAATTTATATTTTCAAGAGCTCTATATACATTTTTCGTACAATAATACTGCATTGTTATCTTCGTTGTAAGTGTTCATTACAGGCCATTAAATTCATCGTGTATTCCGCTACCAAAAAAGAAGCTTCACATAATAATGACTTCGTGTTTCAAGCTTTCTGACATGTTTTTCATATATATTCATAAGCCAGTATTGACTGCATATCGTTAGCTTTATCGTAAGCGTTTATTACGGGCTTTACATTCAGTGTACATGTCATTTTACTGTAAAAAAAAATGTTTCACATAATGACTTTTTATGTTTCAAGCTTTCTGACATTTTTAATATGTATGTATTGATATGCCACAGTATTGACTGCATATTTTTATCTTCATCGTAAGTGTTTGTTACAAGTCATTATATTCATTGTACATGTCATACTATTACAAAAAAAAAGTCTCACATGATGATTTTTCATATTTCAAGCTTTCTGACATTTTCAGCATATATGTATTGATATGCTCCAGTATTGACTGCATATTGTTATCTTCATCATAAGTGTTTGTTACAAGCCATTAAATTTATTGGACATGTCATTCTATAATCATAAAAAAAATGTCTCCCATAATGACTTTTCACATATGAGATTTTTCTGACATTTTTAGAAAATATTAATATGCTTCAGTATTAACTGCACATTGTTATCCTCATCATAAGTGTTTGTTACAATACATTGAATTTATTGGACATGTCATTCTATAATCATAAAAAAAATGTCTCACATAATGTTTTTTCACATATCAGGTTTTTCTGACATTTTTAGAATATATTTTAATATGCTCCAATGTTGACTGAATATTGTTATCTTCATCATAAGTGTTTGCTACAACACATTGAATTCATTGGACATGTCATTCTATAATCATAAAAAAAAATGTCTCCCATAATGACGTTTCACATATCAGGTTTTTCTGACATTTTTAGAAAATATTAATATACTTCAGTATTAACTGCACATTGTTATGCTCATCATAAGTGTTTGTTACAACACACTGAATTCATTGGACATGTCATTCTATAATCATAAAAAAAAATGTCTCCCATAATGACTTTTCACATATGAGGTTTTTCTGACATTTTTAGAAAATATTAATATGCTTCAGTATTAACTGCACATTGTTATGCTCATCATAAGTGTTTGTTACAATACATTGAATTTATTGGACATGTCATTCTATAATCATAAAAAAAATGTCTCCCACAATGACTTTTCACATATCAAGCTTCCTGACATTTTTAGAATACATTTTAATATGCTGCAGTATAGACTGCATATTGTTATCATCGCAAGCGTTTATTACAAGCCATTAAATTCTGTTGGCCATCGAACACGTCAATCATCCAACAGAAAGAAAAATGTTTCGCCATTAACGGCTTTCAAATTTCCAGCTTTCAGTATGTCTGACATTTTCAATATCAATACTGGATATCATTGTTATCCCGGTAAGCGTTTATTACGAGCCATGAAATTCTGGCGATGTCTATATTCTATAGAACGAAAGAAAAATGTACCGCGCAGCAATGGTCCAGCAGATGATTTAATCGTACGGTATCATTATCCGGTGGAAAGCAATCGACATTACAAGTACGCAATTAATTAAAATCAGAAATCGAGCGAGCAGTCGTGGAACGAACGCGCGTCCCACGGGACAGCTCGTTTTTCATCGAAACTCAATTTAACCAACGTATTCACGCCCACCGCAGTTATCAACGAGACTCGCGTATTCAGTCGGCAGAAACGTTTCGAATTGCGTGCAGATGGGCAGAGAGTTGGCCATCGAAATTTCCAATCGTAATCGGCTACGATAACGAGCGAGCCAGGTAGGATCGCGAAATCGTCGCGCGTAAATTGCGTCGATGGTGAACGCGATGCTCGATTAATAAACCGACCGTGCGATTAGAAGAGCGTCCTTCAATTAATTCCGGGAGAAAACGACTCGAGCATCAGAACGATTATTCGAACGCTCTTATGCACCAGCTGACTATTGCGTGCCGATCATTTCATACGGGTCTGCATTTCAGGGACGCATTCGCGATGAAAGGACGATTGACCTGCGCGGGAAAATAGCGGTGCCAATAGTGGCTTGAGGTTAGGTAAGGTTTTGCTGGTGGAAGATTAGTTTGGGTAATTAGGAAAGGGGGAATTGGGGGGGTTGGGAGTTTCAGGATTTGGGGGAGTGGGAATTTGGGGGAGTGGGAATTCGGGAGATTGGGAATTCGGGGGGTTCAGAATTTGGGAGAATGAGAATTTGGGAGATTGAGAATTCGGGGGAATTAGAATTTGGGAGATTGAGAATTTGGGGAATTGAGAATTCGAGAGATTGAGAAATCGGGAGATTGAGAATTTGGGGGCTTCAGAATTTGGGAGAATGAGAATTCGAGAGATTGAGAATTCGGGAAATTGAGAATTGAGGAGATTGAGAATTTGGGAGATTGCAAATTTGGGGGAGTGGGAATTTGGGAGAGCGAGAATTTGGGGGCGTGGGATTTCGGGGGAGTGAGAATTGGGGGGATTGAAAATTCGGGGGATTCGGAATTTGGGAGACTGAGAATTTGGGAGATTGAGAATTCGGGAAATTGAGAATTCGGAGGATTGCAAATTTGGAAAATTGAGAATTCGAGAGATTGTGAATTAAGAAAATTGAGAATTCGGGAAATTGAGAACTAGAGAATCCAACAACTGCAAAAGTTGCAAACTCACCAACTAAATTTGCAAATTTACCATCTCCATAATTTGAAAACCCCCAAAGCCTTATAATGATTCACCTTCCCCAGTCACGAGATCCACGTGTAAATAATCCCCCAAACCCCCACAATCGAGATACATTCCCACGCTTAATTGCTTTCCCCCAACAATATGAATCAGTAAAAAGATTTATCTGGCCAGAGAGAATCCCTACGTAGGATCCTTCATATTTCTTCCATCTTCAAGGAGGTAGCTAGTCTGCGGGTTCAATCGATTCTTTTTCTGCCGACGTCAGAGTTCACGTAAAAGCAGCCAAGGTTAAAACGCAACTTTCGTGTGATCGATCATTCCGTTCAAATTAATCTGACTTGTAAGCGTTAAAGTAGTACAACATCATAGTTAGCATCGTAACTATAGATCCTTGAAGATACTATGTCTGTAAAATTTATGGATCCCTGTGGACATTTTGTAGAAATTGTGCTGGCACGATCATTTACAGACGCAACTTGTTTCTTGAATTAAGAGGAATAATTGATGTAAACAATTATTCTTCCAAAAATATGGACTGTAAGAATTGACTGAGGTAAAGGTAGAATTAAATATGAAAACTATTTGTGGAAGTAAAATAAAAGTAAAACAAGAAATATGTAATCTTGTAAACTATGATTGCCTTGTTCACGTCAAGACGATTATAAGAATGTCCCAAAAGGAACACTTCTGGTCTTAGGACCCTTTTCACCAATCTTGCTTGCGAGCTGTTTATAGCTTTCGCTACTGAAAAACCACAATGGTCCACGTTCAACTTTCCAATATACAAAATTCTAGCTTTCGAATTTTCTTACAGAATCTATCTCAAAGTATTCTTTTTAATTTAATTGATATTTTCATTCCAGTACAGTTTACTTTAACTTGCCACTAGAAAAATGGCGTTCGAATCACAAAGACTCAAATGGCTGAGTCTTTGTCCAGAAATTCCGTGTTCTTTCGGTCCTCACATTGTGTCGAGCGAGTAACACCCTTTTACGACACGCTTTGAATTTAAAATGGCCTCAGTGAGCCGCGTAAACAAATTCGACGCGAATCTACGAGTAATCGGTTTCGTTTGCGTCCCACCGGACGCGTTGGTCGTTTTTTAATCGTCGTTTCGTGCCGCGCGTAATCCCAGCCAGGATCCAGCATCGAGTATCGGTGGTTTCAGTTTCCCTCGCAGCCATTTCCCGCCGCACAGGAAAGAAAAAAAGCGTTTGTATCGAATCGAAGATTCATCGTGGCTTGGCTGAATTTCGAATGGATCATCCAATTCCTTGTCGATGACTGGCTGCTTCCATTGGCAATCCATCATCGACCGGTAACGAAGTGGGTTAATAACGGTGCAAACGTGCGGCGGTTGCGTAAACGCGAACGTTTCGCGAACCATTAGCAAATTGAACGGGCGATATGCGATTACATCGGTCGTCGGCCTCCAGTTTTCGACCGATACGATGTTTACACGCTCGACCACCGGTCGGATATCGATATCCATACGAAAGTGCCGATCGTATTTTATTTCGTACCGGTTGCTCTTTCGAATTAATCCATCTGTAGACACTATTCATATCATCCACACTATCAAACATTTATCATGTTGAGACATGATGATATAGTATCTCGTTGCAATATAATTGTAACGTAACTTGTAATGTAATTGTGGCACAGTTTGTTTCAACACAATGTGACACAGTTTGTCCTAATATAATTTTAATGTAGCATGTATCGATACAATGTAGCGGTTGCACATGCAAGGTTTATTTCATACCGGTTGCTCTTTCGAATTAATCCATCCGTAGACAGTATTAATATCATTCAGACTATCAAGAGATTTGTCATGTTGAGTTATGATGATATAGTGTGATATCTCGTTGCAATATAATTGTAACGTAATTTGTAATGTAATTGTGGCACAGTTTGTCTCGACGCAATGTGACACAGTTTGTCCCAATATAATTGTAATGTAGCTTGTGTCGATACAATGTTGCGGTTGCCTACATGCAAGGTAATTGAATACTGTCTACATGCAATGTAGTTGGGATACTGCCTGTCTCGTTACAACAAAGTCGGAATACATCCCAATACAGCACTGTCATTCTACAGATATTTACACTCCATTCTACAGACATTTACACTCCATTCTACAGACACATGTCGATACTCAACGCAGCAATATTTGTTTCGATATTCAACGCGTCGAAGTATCTCGCCGGTGTGCAGGTTGTAACATAACGCGATAATATTTAATGTGTCGTACTCGGACAATCAGCGCGTTGAAATACAACGCGTCGGTCTTCGACGCGCTAACGTACCAAGTGTCGAAATACAACTCCACCGTACTCAACACATTGATATTCCGCGAGACGACATTCGTGGAGCGGTTATTCAACGAGACGATATACAACGCGTCGATATTGCTCACGTGAAAAATCAAGCATTGTGATATTGCACGCATTGATATCTAACGCGACGATATTCAGTGCGTCAATATCTAACGCATAGTTAATCAACGCGTGGATAACCAAGGTGTCGATACCTACCTAATATGTCAATATCCAACGAGTCGAAGTACAGCGCGTCAAATTACACCGTGTTGAAATATGACGCGCCGATATTTAACACGTGGATGACCAACGTGTCGACATCCAACATGTCAATATCCAACGCGTCGAATTACAACGTGTTGAAACACAACGCGTGGAAGTATAATGCGCCGATATTCAGTGCGTTAATCTCCAACGCGTGGTTAACCAACGCGTGGATAACCAACGTGTCGATATCTAATATGTCAATATCTAACGAGTCGAAGTCCAGCGCGTCAAATTACAACGTGTCGAAATACGAAGCGCTGGTATCTCACACGTGGATAACCAACGCGTCGATATCCAACGCGTCGATATCCCACGCGTCGAAATCCAATGCGTCGAAATCCAACGCGTTGATATCCAACGCGTCGATATCCCACGCGTCGAAATCCAACGCGTCGATATCCAACGCGTCGATATCCAACGCGTAGATATCCAACGCGTCGATATCCCACGCGTCGAAATCCAACGCGTCGGTATCCAACGCGTCGATATCCAATGCGTCGATATCCCACGCGTCGAAATCCAACGCGTCGGTATCCAACGCGTCGATATCCAACGCGTCGATATCCCACGCGTCGAAATCCAACGCGTCGAAATCCAACGCGTCGATATCCAACGCGTCGATATCCAACGCGTCGATATCCAACGCGTCGATATCCAACGCATAGATATCCAACGCGTCGGTATCCAACGCGTCGGTATCCAACGCGTCGAAATCCAACGCGTCGATATCCAACGCGTAGATATCCAACGCGTCGATATCCAACGCGTCGAATTACAATGTATCGAATCACAATACGTGGAGGTACAACGCGCCGAATTACAACATGTCAAACTCCAACGCCTTGAAGTAAAACACATCGATATCCAGTGCGTCGATATCCATCGCGTCGATATCTAAGGTGTCGATACTCAGTGCGTCAATATCCAACGCGGCGATACCTAACATGTCGATATTCAACGCGTCAAAATATCACTCGATTACATACCATGCGTCCACATATAACTCGTTGAAATACAAACCGCCGACATATATCCTAGTCACGAGCCGTCACATAAAGCGTCCTATAATAAAAAAAACCGACCCCACTGATTTTCATCGTTAGTATCCATAACTATCCATACTTATTACATTTTCACCAAACTCCCTTACATAAAAAAATGAACGCTATAATTTCTTTTATATAACACGAAATTGTCCAGATGAACGATGTTAAAGCATCATTAAAATTTGTATCGTTTTCGCATGGAAACGGGAGGATTATAGGAATTAATTCGTCGGATCGTTCTCCACGCACGCGTAACGATTTTTCGCGCGCGTCACGTTCGTTCTTTCCCGTTCGTTCAGAAATAATTTATCATCGATGCGATCGGCGAGATACACGTATCCGGAGCTAATGGCCCGAATAATATGTCGAATTGCATACGGTCGTTGAACGTATTAATATACAGAGGGACGGCTGTGAATTCCAACCCCACCGTAGCGAAGGAGTGGCAGCCATTGCTCTTCATCGAGGATCCGATGTTCCAATGAAAAATGATTCTCCGCCTACTTGTTTAACGAATTAATACCGCACTTTACGGGATGAAGTCGAGCGAGTTCGTTCGAATTCCGTACGGTCTCGTTACGTGAAAATAACTGCTTCGAAATAACGATTGCTCGTCGATCGTTGCTGAGGAAAAGGAAGGTAAACCGGAGAAAAAGGAACGGTTGTAACTAGAGACTGAAACATACCGACTATTTGGGAACGGAGATATTCGTTTCATGAATATTCTAGGAGAAGGTCCGACTACAAACAACCCTAACCACTTAGTAATGCAATCGTTAAGGACACCGTAATTGTTTTTCTGTCACTCCAGCCGGATAATGAACGTTTGTAATCACTGGAAAATATCCGCTGCATTTAATATTAAATTTCGTTTTATTTTAGCCCGATAATCAAATTTTGTACAGCGTCCGAATGCCACTCAAAGTACGAATTCCTTTCCCAATTTTATTTTTAATTTATCCGCACAACAATTTATACGATATTTACCGCTTTATCGTACTTCGATTTAACTTGTTTATTCGAATTTTAATTTAATTTTTAACCTGTTTAATAATTTAATTTGTGACGTGAAATGTTTTTCGTTAAATATTGATTTACTGTAAATAAATAAATTAAACGCTGAAAATGTTTAAATCTTGACTCGTTTAAAGTGACAAGTTCTCAGTGCCTGCTACTGATACGTATCGAACTGATACGTATTGTGCGTTTATTAACTGTACATTCTACAAATATTACGTTAAATTACCAACAGCAGTGACATGTCCTGATTGGAAGCCGTGCAGGAACTATGCGCGAATTTCTCTTTGAGCCATTGTTTGCCGTAGCTGACAGCGACCATTTTGGACTTCGGATATTAATGAAATATTTAGGCAAGCGTTCACATCAAATTTTGAGGCCGAAAGTGGTGCGATACAAGTTTTCGATACCTGCTCGTTATGAAGTCGTGTCGAACTAGTTAGACTGTGATATTACCATACATAAATAAAATGCGAAAATGGCACAGTGCGGAAGTAGGTCTTCGAGATATGCAAGATGGATGGACAGACGTAGGATTAAATCATTTAAGAAGAATTTCAAGTATATGAAAATATTTGGCAATTTTTAACTTTTCAATTTTTTCACAAATTCAATTTCGTGCAAATTTAATCTGCACGAAACTCAAATGAAAATTGATGGAAATTTTCTGCACACTAAAGTACCCTTATAAGCCCTTACAAAGTATGGCCTTCATGCAAAGAAAAGATGCAAGAGTAATAAAATGTTATATAACACGACTACACGAAAGGAGCGAGGAAGTCGAAGTATTTTAATTTTTACGAGCTTTGAAACTAGCATGCCGAGAAAATAAACACGCAGTCCCACAGTTTTACCGTTTGCGGTGGTGGACAAGTCAAACAGAGCAACCCTTGCGTTGTCAGAGAAAAATCGTGGCGCTTTCCACGGTTGAATTTCGCAACGATGCCCCCAGGACGAAGACTCTGTTAACGGAGAGAGAGTTCGCATACGAGTTGCCGTATTACCCGGGGCATATTACCCACAATGCAGTTAGAATCTATACGTAGACCGCATTGACCACAATGGGTCAGTGACGGCAACTGGGCGTTATGGTGCCCCGGGTATAACCGAGGAAACGAGTAATTACCGCGTTCTCGAAAGGGGCTGAGAATTTATGGGCCGATCCCTTCTGCAACCCTTCGCTCGGTAACCACCCTCGCGATATTGCCCTCTAAGGCAAATGCACGACAACGGCTTTAACGATGCCTTCTTTTCCTACGCTTTCTCGGCAAATTATAATTCTTCGTTTCTGGAGATTTAATTAATAACTGTGCTGGTTGTTGACACGATAAATTATCAAATTAGGTAGCTTTATATTTAAATATCTGGCTATCTATGTAGCTTCATATCTTACTATGTATGTATTTACCTATCTAAGTATTTAGATAGCTTCATATCTAAATATCTGGCTATCTATGTAGCTTCATATCTTACTGTGTAGGAATTTAGCTATCTAAGTATTTAGATGGCCTCATATCTAAATATCTGGCTATCTACATATCTCCAGATCTGGGTCTCTAGGTGTCCAAGTATCTAAGCATCTATCTGTGGAGTAAAGGAAATTTGAGTTTATGGATCCAGAAATATGAAAATCCACTAATATAGAGATCCAGTGTTACCCTAATCTCTATAAATATCTTATGACGATTCCTCCAAGAAGTCCAATATCAAGCACCGAAAAGACCCCTTATATTTTCATATAAATCTTGAAATCATTCAAAAGCGTGACCATGAATAAATTACACAAATTAGATTATTAACGAGAATGACTGCTTATGCAGAGTAAAATTTCTGCGACAATTTGCAGTAATCTCCTGCTTCTTCCCTAGTAATCGTTTTACGATCCGCTTCTTCTCGTCACGGTTGATAAAGAGGAAGTGCCATTTATTAGAGTTCGCCGAGCTTTCCTCCTAATTGGCAGGACGGCTCGTTAGTTGTTTTGCTCGTTCGTAGCTCGTTATTAGCCGCCTTCGTTTTGAAATATGATTTATCGACACCTTCGTCCCAGCTCCAAAGAAACTTCGTTACGACGGTTTTAGTTCAGCTGCTTCGTAATTCAATCTGTCCGTTCGATTACCGGCCAATCGCCGGCTTTTAATGCACACATCTCAAACGTGTTTACCGTGAAGTAATTAAATTTCTACAATGCCGTGCTTTCGATAGCTGAAAATTTCAATCAAATTGTTTTTAAACGACGGAGATTGCTTGCATCGAGTCGAGGGTAGAGCGAACGGGTTTATTCAGGTGGAACCGTAGCAAGGTGCTGTTTAAATTTAGATTCAGAACTAGTTCGATTCAGGTTTTGAAGTAGACTAACACATGGGCCGATAATGGGTTGCTATTTTTGCGACAATGTTTAGTTTTATGGCTTATAGTTTCAAGTATTACGTTCGTCTAAGGCCACTTTGTGTTTTGCATCAAATGAACTGGAATGCACAATGCAGCTATTTTCCAGTACAGAACATCATTCAGGCACAAATAATTTGATAATACAGATAATTACATACATTTGGGTAGGGTCAGTTTGTTGGAAATATCAGACAAATGTAAATTTCTACTTACAGTTTTTTAATGCAGAACATCACCCAAGTACAAACAATTTGATAATTTATCTAGTTCATATTTAGATACCTAAGATACACATTTAAATACTAGGATATGAAGATACGTAGGTAGCCAGATATTTAGATATGAAGCTACCTAGGTACTTAGATAGCTACATACCTACATACTAATATATGAAGATACATAGGTAGTTAGATATGTAGATATGAAGCCACCTAGAAATTTAGATAGCTACATACCTACATACTAATATATGAAGATACATAGGTAGCTAGATATTTACATATGAAGCTACCTAGGTACTTAGATAGCTACATACCTACATACTAATATATGAGGATACATAGGTAGCTAGATATTTACATATGAAGCTACCTAGGTACTTAGATAGCTACATACCTACATACTAATATATGAGGATACATAGGTAGCTAGATATTTACATATGAAGCTACCTAGGTACTTAGATAGCTACATACCTACATACTAATATATGAGGATACATAGGTAGCTAGATATGTAGATATGAAGCTACCTAGACATTTAGATAGCTACATACCTACATACTAATATATGAGGATACATAGGTAGCTAGATATGTAGATATGAAGCTACCTAGACACTTAGATAGCTAAATACCTACATACTAATATATGAAGATACATAGGTAGCTAGATATGTAGATATGAAGCTATCTAGACATTTAGATAGCTACATACCTACATACTAATATATGAAGATACATAGATAGCCAGATATTTAATATGAAGCTACCTAGATACTTAGATAGCTAAATACTTAGATACTAATATATGAAGATACATAGGTAGCTAGATATGTAGATATGAAGCTATCTAGACATTTAGATAGCTACATACCTACGTACTAATATATGAAGATACATTGATAACCAGATATTTAATATGAAGCTACCTAGGTACTTAGGTAGGCAGATGCTTAGATACTTCAGTGCCTAATTTCTTAAATCCTACAACCCTGAACATGTTCACACATCCTTCCCACATTCTTAGATATCTGTAGCTCTAAGTTCTTATATCACCACACCTGCAGATTCCTAAGTAGCTACACTAGAATTATAGAAAAATTTGAATCCACAAAAGGCACAGAACGAAGAAGATGAGAACCACTAGTTCAAAGACCAGTGGGTGGAGTCTGAAATGAAATTGAAATTGTTGCTATTTCAGCGATTCCCCGGAGTCGAGATAACAAACTATTCGTTAACTTTCGAAAACAAGGATTCTTATGAAAATGTCATTTGCATGTCGCGCGAGAGTCAGCGACATTTCGAGTTTGTCTCAGTGTGCAAGTCACGAGCAATGAAACCGGAGGAAATTGATGCGTGCATTGTAAGAAAGAAGAACTTTAAATTACATTCTCTCTTGTTACTCTGTGTCTCATTTGTATACGCATTATCCCCTCCCTCCGTTCGCTCTCGCAAATGGGGATGAAATTGAAGAAAATTCTCTGCAAAAATTACACCGTGTCGAACAATTACCGTGACGCGGATCTCTGCCTCGCAAGGAAAAATAAAACTGTTTGACATTTCGTGAGATTTACTCCGGCGATACTATCGGATAAAGTCTCGAACAAACGATTTCGCATCCTGCAATTTCTTAACGAGTTAATCGCGATCTTCCGTCGCGAATGTCCATCAGAGAATTTCCATCGCGGCTCTGACCGGAATAACGTGCCGGCTTACCGTATCGATCGCGTAATTGCTCAACATCGCGCACGATATTTCAATGTTAACGCGACCCACGTTCGAAAGAAGCGAATGTGGAACGATGAAAATTGCGATTAAACCCGCGAAAGGTTAAACGATAGAGCTCGCGGGCAACTTTTAGCGTTCTGAAACAATCTCGCCGAGATTTGCGCCGCTTTATACCGCGTTATCGTACAAATTTCGTTTTACATCTTCCGCTAATGAAAGGGAGCGAAAATCGCTGCCGGCACACCGGAAGGTTACATAAAGAAGGTGCTCTATATACAGAGGTCAGGGATTTCAAAATTTGGGAAACGCTGGTCGAATGTGGCTCACGGACTGCCGCTTTATCATGCTAGAACGATAGAGCTGCTCTAAGCTCTACGTTCTAGCTTTTTGCGCTATCTTGCCAACGGATGTGGAGGGTTTAGAGGAACAAATTGTCTGCAAACTTCTGTCGAAGCAAAAGGTTAGGTCTACGTAGAATTATTAATATAATTATTCACGACATTTTTAATATTCATCATCCATGAAATATTGTTCGAATATTCCCTTTATTTTCGTCATTGAAATTCTCCCTTTCACTCTCAAAACAGATCATCCCTATAAAAATAAATTCGAGGACTGAACTTCGTCCCTCGAGCATACAAAATTTAAGACAAACTTCCACCGAGTTTCCCCGAAAACTAAGTAAATTCTGGGAAGATTCAAATCTTTGTCAGAAGCGATCCGTTTAATCCGTACGGGAATAAATTTTCTGGGAAGGCAATTTCGTTCGGCAAGTACATACGGATTGATCTAACGTTATCGTTGACCGGCTATCGCGATATCTCGCGTTTCTATGAAAATCTATCCGGACAGATACAAACACTTTTACCCGGCACGGTGCTCGATAACAGATTTTTTTTTTAATTCTCCTGCTCGATGCACACAGCCCGGCACGTATTGTGTAGGTGGGCGTATGAAACGGAAGCGGAAAAAGTGCATCGCTGGGCGGTGCCGTGGCGACAGATATTTCGGCGCGTGGATTGGCGCGGATCGCTTTGTTGCACGGCGAGTTTTGTTAAACTACGGCCACGCAAACATTCCTACATTCGCTGGCTTCGCACATACCGCCCGTCGACTCGCAACGATCCACGCTTTTTGATCCAGCTGGGCGGACGTTGATTCGAAAATGAACTTGATTGTACGTCGCGATGACAAAGAGGAAAATGCGGCCGTCTAGAAAATAGCTATGGAAATTCGTGCTACGGAGAGCTACAATTACGACGCAAATAATTACACCCCGCCTTTGAGCTACCGTTAAACGTTGTAATTTGATTTGTTCGGAGCCTCCGGATGAGCTTTCGTGAATCTTGTTTATGAATCGTTCTGACGCTACACTGGAGACGGCTGTGTTATTACACTGATTAATTTACAAATATTATGGGATCTTGGGCTACTTTGATGTGTACGGATTTTGGTAGTGAGGAATTTAGAAATTTGAGGTATGGTAATGTGGGACATTTTATGATTTCGATGTGTGAGGATTTGGGAAGAGTAAAGAGTAGAATATACATTAAGAATGTAGGAATTTGGGGATATAGAAAGTTGGAGATAGAAGGATTTCAAGACAGAGATTTGGAGATACATGGATTCAGAGATATAGTTTGAGGTTATGAGTTCGAGGATATAGAAATTGAGGTTATAGGAATTCAGAGATATAGAAACTCGATACCAAAATTTAGTGAATAAAGAAAATTAGGTAATAAGAATCTAAGGATCTCAAAATATAACCTACATCCACGAATAAAGTGACCCAGAACAATCCACATCCAGAATCACAGCCCATCTGCTATTAGAAGAACTCCGTAAAATAAAACTCTAAGAGACTTAACTCCACACAGATTACGCAGAAACTACAAATACAAGAATATATCATAAGCCTATGAGAACAAAATGTGATAGAAATTTGAGTATACTGAAACATAAGCAACGTCTCGTGAGGATCAATCGCATCAGCCATCTTGACTGCAACCGCTCGTAAAGTCATTCTTGCATCTCGTTTGACCCCGAGACGAACTCTGAGATTGGCTTCGTTAAGGAAAGGCACGGTACTCGTCGATGGTCGCACACAAAAACCGCGAACATTCGTTCGTCGTTGTGTATGTACAAGTTCTACTTAATTAAAGCAACCGATTCGTGTGTGGGTTGTACACACGCGCGCACGCCAGCGACCGAAGTACATTAATCCGTGCCTCTGGCGAATATGGTACATATGTGTACATATGTATATGTATGAACGTTGCATTGTCAATGAGATAACTTGCGTGGTTTACAGCGTGAGAAACGACAGAAAGGAGAATATTTTTTAAGCCTTGTGTTTGTGACTTTGATTGATTAAATTGTGAAAATCGATGATGGTTATTTGAATTATTCTTGCTAAATGATGTGTGCTGTTGATGCTGTGCACTGGTTATTTTGAAGCATATTTATCGTTAGTCAAGTTTAGTATAATTTTTCTAATGATATACATACTGGAATTATTTATAATATATAATAACAGTGGTATTATTTATACGTGTGTAAAAATGTACTGTACATGTGTCATTGATATAAATTGATACACATGTGTCATTGCTGATATGTGTCATATCGATGAAGTTTGAAAGCATACATGTTCTTGACTTTAATATCAAGTTGACTTTTTTTTTTTAATTTTTATAAAAGTTTAACGCGTCCAAAAATATTTATATTTATAGTCCATAGCAAGTTAAAAAATCCGTTGAGTCCGACATAGAATTTCCGTCGAGGGGAACACGCTCGTAAGGAAATCGTATCGCATCCATGTTTCCCAGCAATTTCCATACAAGTTTGAATCGAATGGTCCCTGCTGTTCAACTTCCTGTCTGCAATATCGTCTTCGCAATTTATGACCATCCGCGCAATGCCAGCTAAATCTCCCCGAGCGTTTGAAATCCTGGCGACACTATTCGGCGTAAAAGTAACATCGCGCAACAATTTAATAAAGAAAATATCTTGTAAGAAGCGCAAACATCGTTGTATGATTAAAGTGCGTCGAATGCAAAGGAAGAATAAAGCGGCGCGAAACGAGCGATCCGTAGCGGATGCAAATGCAACGACGTTACCGAAACAAGCTTTTCAAGAAAGAATAAAACGCGTCTTATCTCGAACTCGTATCTCTGTAAAGAGTCGAGGTAGATTGGCAATTTTCACGGGTAGAAATTCACGGAGCAACTGGCACGCGCGAGTTTTCATCCGAACGAGAGCGACGTTATACGCGCCCCTATATGGATTTTTCGAGGAAAATTCCGGCGTTCAAAGCGTCCGACGCGTCGAATATCTCGCGAAAGAAACAACTCGCAATTATTATCGCTTCGCTTTTAAAACCCGACGTGGATTAACCTGCTCCTGTTCCCGACCGGTTCCATCAAGTTTTGCATTTTAATATAACGGTACGCGGGTCAGATTGGAATCTATAAAACATCGATCGATCCGATAGCGTTACCAAGAACGCTCGTCATCTTGGCAAGAATCCAGCCTCGCCACTCTAGCGATTCGTTTTACCCGTCGACAGTTGCGAACAGGAAATTACTGTTTAGAAAAAAGGGAAGCTTTGCTAGCTTTCAAGGTTCCAATGATTTATGGCACTCGTAAGATGACTTGTCTGATCATTGACTAATGAGTATTGTATCTTTGGCATTGGGCATTGAAGTGCGCAGTAGAATCTATACAAAACTGTAAATCTAGGTTGGTACTTTTGTTGGCAATTATACTTAACCTCTTCCCATGCTTTAACGATTCTCACTCGTGACGCACTTACAGCTCAAACCTTACTCAAATTTTGAATACTCTTCAACTTTGAAATTTAGGTCCAACTATAAGTTGCATTATCAAGGATCCCCGAATATAAAATACTCACATTTTAATTTTCTTTGTTCGTTTTAATGTTATAGCTTTGAAGAGTTAGTCTTGACGCATCTGATAAATAAATGGCACGAGAAGGGGTTAAGGTCTGTTCACAATTTTATTAGCTGACGGACCACTCTGACCTGGATCACGTCATGTTCTCAACAGAAGGGTTTTTTTGGAAGTCAGTTTGAGGAACAGTCAGTTGCCGCTTCTCGTTTGTAACATATCTTACATAGTATAAATAGACTCAGAGACTATCAAACTTTTTGACACAAAAGTTTTGGAGTTGCCAGCTGTTTACAGCAAAAGTAATTTTGATACTTTGAAACTTTTTGGAGGGTTGACGGAGTTTGTATATCGTGGAGGATTATGAACTTTGGTCAAATGTCTGCATGTTAAATTCAGTGTGTTAATAGCGGTCTGTTCACAATTTTATTAGCTAACGCATCACTCTGACCTGGATCACGTCATGTTCTCAACTGAAGGGTTTTTTTGAAAGTCAGTTTGAGGAACAGACGGTTAGTTACCACTTCTCGTTTGTAACACATCTTACATAGTATAAATAGACTCAGAGTCTATCAAACTTTAAAGTTACCTGTTGTTGACAGCAAAAGCAATTTTGATACTTTGAAACTTTTTGGAGGGTTGATGACAAAGTTTGTATATTGTGGAGGATCATGAACTTTGGTCAAATGTCTGCATGTTAAATGCAGTATGTTAATAGAGGTCTGTTCATAATTTTATTAGCTAACGCATCACTCTGACCTGGATCACGTCATGTTCTCCACTGAAGGGCTTTTTTGGAAGTCTGTTTAAAAAAGTCAGTTAGTTGCCGCTTCTCGTTTGTAACACATCTTACATAGTATAAATAGACTCAGAGTCTATCAAACTTTTTGACACAAAAGTTTTGGAGTTGCCAGCTGTTTACAGCAAAAGTAATTTTGATACTTTGAAACTTTTTGGAGGGTTGACGGAGTTTGTATATCGTGGAGTATCATGAACTTTAGCCAAATATCTGCATGTTAAATTCAGTACATTAAGTCAGCTCAATTTTTGTTCAGAAGTTAAGGTAAAATTAGAGAAGTGGTACAATATAATTTTGCCAAAAATACCACTTAATGTTCCGGAAGCAGTAGAATAATAAAGATCGGCAAATATCGGAAAATAATTTTGGTATTTCGAAGGCGAACCCGCGAACGAAAATTGAACGCGAAAATAAAAATTGCGGATCCGTTGTTTCTGGAAAACAAAGCAGTCAGCAATAAAGCAGCGCATCATGGCGAAAAAACGTAGTAATCTTTCCACGAAGCGGCAATACGTATCCTGAAAGCCATTGGCTAGTATTTTCTTCGTGGACGAGGACGGATCGAAAGCAATATCGCGATCCGGGCAATAGAAATATTGCCACGGGTCTCCGGGTATTTTACGGGTCTCTCGGCGAGCCTGTGGCACAGGAAAAACGGTTGATATTTGACGAGGTCGAGAAACGTAGCGAAGTTTGATCCAGCGAGGTTCCATCGCGCTGGAAATTATGAATATCCGTTTCGATCGTGGAATTACGTTTCATTAATTAATGGAACTGTTTGGTCGGTGACCCCCGAGGGAATCGTAATTCCGTCCCGATGCTGGCACGAACTTCGCCTTCGGCTTCGGCAATTAATTTCCTCCCAAGTTTACACCGCGTCGCGGCTCGACGAGCGTGTACACCGTTCCGCTTTTATCTTTTCTTCGTGCCGAAGAACTTTTCCGGTCCAGGAAACTCGAGAACGACGCCGGAAATCTACGAAACCAAAGGGCTCCTCGGTTGCTCGCTCGATTTACAGTCCTGATCCTCGACGAATCCGCTCGGATCTGGCCGTAAATGGAGAACGCGTAAAGCTTTTAAGGAATAGTATACGTCGAACTTTCGATTATCGAGCCGGTCTGGTAAGAGGGTTTCGAGTACCGTGTTACGTCCGCGGTGATCGTTGGACCGTTTCCTTCCTCTCGTTTTCTCTCTTTTTCGACCTGCCATGATTACAAACTTCGATTCCAGAGTCGTGGATCTTATAGCCACTTCGGACTGTGTTTTAACCGGGAGAAGCCTGGTAATAAGTGGAGATTGAGTAGCATCTATCCGAGGCGAAGTGCTCGCAACATCGGCTAAGAACGAACCCTCGAGATCGCCTTAATTCGTTAGCTTTTTCCGAACAACACTCTTGGAAAGCACTCTCGAAAAGCGCGCTTCTTCCCGTTCACTTTTTCATCTTTCATTCGGGTATTACATCGTCCTCTCTAATGTATCGCGACTCGCTTTTTATCAATACCGGTTTTAACCTATAATCCGAGTCGCGAACAACGATCCAATTACGCCTCGATCGGAAGTTCTCGAATTTTTCCATCGTTATCCCTTTTTTCCGCAATCTCGAAGGATCTCGTAATACCGTAAGAAGATTTCCGAACCGTAGTGACTCGCGTATTCGAAGGGCAAATTAATATTCCAACAGTTCCTCGAATCTTCGGGCACCTACTTAGCCCTAATACAGTTTCCATCCATTTACCTGGAACTTCTCGCGCGAGAAACTCGATAGTGTCGCTGTTCCGAGCGGTTGGCGTCTTCAACTAAGCGGACGAACCCCTATTTCGATCTCTGCCGAGAAAATGAGTGGCGACGAATTAGAGGAAATTTTCCTAGCAATCGACGCGTGTCGTCAGACTTGGAAATTAAATTCCTTGGGAGCCTGGCAATCTAGAGTTAACGCGAACGATAAACCTGTGCGTACGGGAAATGACTGATCAAATCGCTCTCGACGGCTCGTTTTCGGACCAGTAATCTTCTAATTAATTTTGGGGAGCTCGTTATTGGACGATCGAAGGCACGCTTTTCGAACGGGGATCTTTAATAAATTTGCGTTCGCTGGTGATTGATGTCTCCCGTGCAACGTTATCGGATAATTAATAAAAGACACAAGGATTTTGTAGCCCTTGTTAATAATATATATTTAATTTAATTCACTGAAGTAATCAGACGTAATACAATATTTGCTTTCGACAGTCGGAATTTAATATTCTTAATAAACGTTATAATAACGGAACGAAAACAAAGTCTGACGTTTGTACAATTTTACAAACTTAATGGAAATATTCTCGATAATTACACGGTGAATTAATTACCTCTTTTACAATAAAGAAAAACTGACATCTGAACAATTGCACATAATGTTAACGAAAATAATATTCTCCATTCCGTGTTTAATTAATCCCGAGTTTTAACTCGGGATATTAAAAATGAAGTAAATTAAAAATTGTAGAATTTTACAAACTATTAATTCTTGATAATCTAAATTTGTACACAGTGAATTAATTTTCGGTTTTACGAAGGAAAGAAAAATTGACATAAAATCAATTACACATAATGTTAACGAAAATAATATTCTCAATTCCTTCTTTAATTAATCTCGATTTTTAAACAAGTAATATTAAACATGAAAATTGTACAATTTTACAAACTTAATTCTCGATTATCTAAATTTGTACACAGTGAATTAATTACCGTTTTTACGAAGAAAAGAAAAATTGACATAAAATCAATTACACATAATATTAAAGAAAATAATATTCTCCATTCCTTCTTTAATTAATCTCGATTTTTAAACAGGTAATATTAAAAATGAAAATCGTACAATTTTACAAACTATTAATTCTTGATAATCTAAATTTGCACACAGTGAATTAATTTCCATTTTTGCGAAGAAAAGAAAAAGTGACATCAAATCAATTACACATAATATTAAAGAAAATAATATTCTCCCTTCCTTCTTTAATTAATCCCGATTTTCAAACTCGCGATATTAAAAACGAAATAAAACGAAAATAGTAGAATTTTACATGCTGTTAACGGAAATCAATGAATCAATAAAAGAATAATTGATAATTCCATCGACGAGTTCAGGTTTTAATTATTCGCTGACTGCGATGAAGCAATAAGTTCACTTTTATTACTGGCCGTATGATTCCTTCCAATTTTATGATATTTCGTATCGAGGCGAATTACGGTTGGGTCGATGCGCACATTTCTGATATTATAATTAGCGCATGTTCGAGAAATAAAATAACCGAAGCCAGGCTTTTATAGATGTCGTTACAAGATCTTTTAGTTTTATCGTTGACGGTTTCTTGGCCGCGACCAATGACCGAATGGAAGCACAATTTAATGATTATAGCTTCCCGTTAAGGGGAAGATACGTAGCGAGGACGCGAGAGAAATCTTCGATTTCCTCGTGTTCGTCGCGGTAAATCTCTTTCTACGGGATTTATGTTCCGGAAACTAGGAAGTTGCCGGGCAAGAACTATGCTCGGCTACTATCACGCGGACGATAATGCAGTTTTATCGAATTTATCTTCCTCCCCTTCGATTCAATTTACAAGAGAAAAAAACGCTACGGCCGTTTGTCTTTAAGAACTTTCCTAAGAAATTACTCTTTGATATCGTTCATTATCTACTGTTATTATACGGCTGGCATGTTTTAGTTACTTTCTTTAATATCCTGCAGAAGAATTTGTATTTCGCATCGAAAGATAGATTCGGTTCAGTCATTCATTCTTTTTATTATTATCAGAGTCATTCTCCTCTATTATTATACAATTAGCAAAGGCAATCTGTAGTTACTCTTTTTCATATTCTAAAGGAAATTTGTATTTTGCATTGAAAGGTAGATACAGATCAACTGTGGTCTTCTCTGCGACTACATTTCAACTGTAGTCTCTTAACTTCAGGTCTGCTGTAGTTCTTGAGTTACAGTTTAGAAAACTGTAAGAGTCATTCATTATATCCTCCTCTTATTATTATACAATTAACATAAGCTATATTACTATAGTTACTCTTTTTAATACTCTAAAGAAAAATTTGTATTTCATAACGAAAGACAGGTGCAGTTCAGCTGTGGTCCAACTTCAACTACAGTTCAATTGCACTTCAACTTCAGTTTTACTGTGCAACTGCAGTTGAGAGAACTGTCAGAGTCATTCATTATTTTCTCTCTTTATTATTATATGATTAACAGACAATTTTACTGTAGTTACTCCTCTACATATTCTAAAGAAAAATTTGTATTTTGCATCGAAAGACAGGTGCAGTTCAGCTGTGATCCTTACTTCAATTACAGTTCAACAGTAGTCCTTCAACTTCATTTTTGTTGTAGTTCGTGAGCTACAGTTCAAAAAATTGTACGAGTTATTCATTATTTTCTCTCTTTATTATTATATGATTAACAAACAATTTTACTGTAGTAACTCCTCTACATATTCTAAAGAAAAATTTATATTTTGCATCGAAAGACAGGTGCAGTTCAGCTGTGATCCTTACTTCAACTACAGTTTAACAGTAGTCCTTCAACTTCATCCCTGCTGTAGTTCGTGAACTACAGTTAAAAAAATTATAAAAGTTATTCTTTTATTATTATATGATTGACAGACAATATTACTGAAGTTACTCTTTTTCATATTCCAAAAAAAAATTTATATTTTACATAATAAAAAGGTACAGTTCAACTGTGGTCCTTATTTCATCTGCAATTCAACAGTCATCCTTTAACTTCATTGTTGCTGTAGTTCGTGAGCTACAGTTCAAAAAATTGTACAAGTTATTCATTATCTTCTTCTTTTATTATTGTATGATTAACAAGCAATATTACTGAAGTTACTCCTTTTGATATTCTAAAGAAAAATTTTTATTTTGCATCCAAAGATAGATACACTTCAGCTGTAGTCCTTTAACTTCATTTCTGTTGTAGTTCGTAAGCCACATTTTAAAAAATTGTATAAGTTATTCATTATCTCTATTTTTTATTATTATACGATTAACAGAGACAGTATTATCGAAGTCACTCCTTTTGATATTCAAAAGAAAAAGTATTTCTGTGGTCCTTACTCGAACTACAGTTGAACTGTAGTTCTTTAAGTTCGGTTCTCGAACTGCAGTTCCCTAAGAGTATCTCTTGCACATGAAGGAGTTAACGATCAGAGCAGTCGGTCGGAAAAGATTTCGGTTCGGAGCCAGCAATTCGATTCAGCAAATATTTTGCCTGTCTAGTTTGCGAACGTGAAGGAGGAACATGATTAGGAAGGCGGATGAAAAGGATCGAAGGGTCGAATCGAGCGGGTCGGAGGACCCTCGCTATTTGCAAAGGACCGGTTCGGCATTCCTTTAAAGGCTCTCTTTCCGAGGTTGTTCACCCAGAAGCTGCTCGTGAATTTTTCTCCGCAACGAATTTGACCGCGACGAAGAAGAACACGGCGCACTAGGGGCAATCCAAGGGGATGGAAAACGGTGGCCGGAGATCGTAATACCTCGATTTATACGGCCCTGGGCAGTCTATACGCATCGCGTGCACCGCGCATAATGCAGCTTGACGATGTCTGAGAGCACAGAGCATGCCTCTATTCCCTCTCGACAGAAATGGCTTTGTGAGCTCCCTTAACCACCCCGCTTCGTCTTCCGTTTCACCGGCTCGACCCTTTGCCGACCATCGTCTGAGGTGAAACTTGTGTCGTTGCAACTGTTGCCGATTCGCCTGCTAATTCACTCGAGGTTAATATCGAAATAGACCGAAACGAGAGTGCGTTTCTCTGTACGCTAATGCACTCGCGATTGTAACATTTTCTTTATCTATGACCTTCCCATAATTTACTCTAAGTACAAGGTTTTACAGACTACTTTTCTTTCTGCGATTGAAGAAGTCTTTGACTGCTCTGAATTTATGATGGATGTCAAACTGAGGACTTCATTGTTAAGTTATTTCGTGTAGTCTTCTATGAATTTTGTATAGCATCGAATGTAAAGATGGTAACAGAAAGATGACCCTCTAGGTTTCTACAATCTTTAGTTCCAAATCAGAGATTTTTTTACTTGCACTATTTTGACGAGAATGACTCGTGACGCACCCGTGACGCATATCAAGTACGAGTACTTTAGCTGTGATCAATTTTAGATTTCTATTTTGTACTATTTTGACGAGTTTGACTCGTGACGCACTCATGACGCACCCATGACGGACATCATGAACTAATGGTACTTCAATTGTGATCAATTTTAGATTCCTATCTACCACTACTTTGACAAGTCTGACTCGTGACGCACTCACGACGCACTCGTGACACAATCATGACGCACCCATGACGCACGTCATGAACTAATGGTACTTCAATTGTGATCAATTTTAGATTCCTATCTATCACTACTTTGATAAGTCTGACTTGTGTCGCACTCATGACGCACCCATGACACACATCATGAACTAATGGTACTTCAATTGTGATCAATTTTAGATTCCTATCTATTACTACTTTGACAAGTCTGACTTGTGACGCACTCATGACGCACTCGTGACACAATCATGACGCACCCATGACGCACGTCATGAAGTAATGGTACTTCAACTGTGATCGATTTTAGATTCCTATCCTGCATTGTTTTGAGGTGTCTGACTTGTGACGCACTCGTGACGCATATCATGAAGTACTTGTACTTCAACTGTGATCAATTTTAGATTTCTATGTTGCACTACTTTGACGAGTCTGACTCGTGACGCACTAGTGACGTACTCATGACGCATCCGTGACGCATATCATGAAGTACTCGTACTTCAGCAGATATCAATTTTAGCAAACTTGCAAGAATTCAGCAAACTTAACTAAAATGTTTTAAGGTTGATATCTGGCAATAGCAAAAATACCTTAAAGTGCAAAGAATTAATATTGTAGTGAATAGTTCTGACGCACCTGACGAATCATAAGTGCAAGTGACAGGTATAACGTATCATGGAATAAGTGTTTAAATTCAGACTATAGTCTGTAAATCATAAGCTTTCGTTTTGCTTTCACTGGATTACACATCATTCCCTGAATCATCCGATTAAATATTGTTTGCGCACGAGGAATCGATATGCAACGCTGCATCGATTATTAAACGTATAATTGAGTACGACGTGACAAGTTAAAATATTGATTTTGTAGAAATAAAAACAGAGATACGTTTACAACGTCAAGCCATCAGAACATGTTAAAATGAAGAATACGTTTTACCGTTGAAAAGTCGTGATTCTCGATGTGCCCTACATTTAATAATCGTTCGCAACAAAATCATTTCTGTATTTATTTTGAATCGCCTTATAATTTCTGGGTTAAGATTTTTGTAAAAGAGTTTCTGCATCTTTGTAATTATTAGAAGTTGCAATGTTCAGAGAGCTTAAATCTATATTCTTATAATTTTTTATTAATTTTTATTGTAAAAGAGTTTGAAACTGCATCTTCATAATTTTTAGAGGTTCCAATGTTCAACGAGTGTAAATCTATATTCTCATAATTCTTTTTAATTTTTATTGTAAAAGAGTTTGAAACTGCATCTTCATAATTTTTAGAGGTTCCAATGTTCAACGAGTGTAAATCCACATTGTCATAACTTTAAAAAATTTTAATTTCGAAAGAGTTTGAACTGCATCTTCATAATTTTTAGAGCAAGGTTCAAAGACCTTTTGAACAAAAATCTGCATTCTCATAATTTTTTTAAATTTTAATTCTGAAAAAGTTTCAAACTGCATCTTCATAATTTTTAGAAGTTCCAATGCTGAAAGAGTTGGAATCTCCATCTTCACAATTTTTTTTTATCATCAAGAGTTAGAACATTTCTGAGAGCAGTCCGCAAAATTACAGCATTATATTCAGCGAAGTTTGTTTTGAAGCGGCCTGTAGAAGGAAAAAGGTTGTACAAAGTGGAAACGGTGCAACCGGCAACATTTCGACGTCCGGTCATTCTAATTATTCTAACGAGCAAATTAGCGCAAAAAAGGAGGAAAAGTTTCATTTAGCGGTGCTGCATCGGTATGCATCTTTTCTGGTTGCGCGCGTCGAGTGGGCTCCACGTCCGCAAAAACGAGACGTTAATGGGGAAAACTTTCGGTTCGGAGTTACCCACGTTTTGCCGTCCGGCATTCCGGAAATTCGTGATTATTTTTTGTTGTACAGCACGGATCGTACACCTCGAATTCACCCGGTCAGAAGGTGCAAAGTTCGCTGTTCGCTAAAAAAGATATTTCAAAAACCAAGAGTAAAACCTGACTGATCACGAATTTATTTTTCGAACAATACGTAGCATCAAACATGAAATAATTTATGATCAAAGGTAAATTACAGTGAACCGTGTATAATGTAACAACAAATCTTTCTCACAGCGACGATCTCATTAAAATGCAGCGACACTTTCAACTCTTGTTACAACTCAGCGACACTTTTAACTTCCATTTCAACTCTGAACTTTTTCCCAACAAAAATTTTTTCTTTTTCTGCGAGACCATCGGAAAACGGACGCCTTTATATTCTTTTTCATAAAATATTGCTTTTCGTAGAATATGAAATCTGCCGAGTAGCTGTAAGGGTATTTCTGATCGATATAATCGTATCAACATCTAAGTAGTCCATTAGGGCCGCCACAATTTGCGTCGAATCGAGTCAAAGATTTCAGCCTTTCCGACTCGATTAATCGATGAAATAAACTAATTCGCAGTGTTACGAAAGTAGAATACAGAATTTGGCTGCTACTTCGACGCGTTCGATTCGACTCAAACTTTGACCCAGTTCGTTCGATCGAACTTCAATTTGCTTCATTACACGAGTCATTGAACACTTTTATACAGGGTGTTCGGAGCAGAATTTCTAAGATCCCGTCTCTCTGCGCGCCAACTTCATAATTCCTTTCCCGAAAGATTTCGAGTCGGTTGAAATTTAATAATTGCTACCTCGGATTAAAATTATGCAAATTATTTCCGTGCAATCGCCTTACAGAATTATCTGCCGGTCTTCTGGGAGAAGCGTATCGTCCGGAAGCATAATGAAAATTCGCCGAGAGGTGGCTATTGTTTGCTCTTGTTCTCGTATTGTCAGTTTTTTAGCGCGAGCAAATGGAACGATCGTCTTTGTTCCCGCTATCCAATCGGATTGGCACGAACAATACAAACGGCTAAATCGAATCGCGAAGGAGAAGTGTCCTGCAGGCTATTACTACCCCCGGTGCCTCGACCTCGATTTACTTCGCAAAGGGGTGACGACGGTGGTCGTTTCCTCGGGATTTCGACACGGGGGAAAATGAGCGTCATGGGAATCGAAAAACCGTTCGATCCCGCTCGGAACGCCTCCGCTAATCTGTTCGATGACAAATTCGTCGACCTATAAACTCGGGAAAACTCGACGGTGTGTCCTGTCAACCGCGCGAAACTTTGCTTTTACCGTTTTCCACCGATAACGAGAACATCGATCTTCCGTGTCATCCACTTTCTTGCATAATGGCTTATCGTGTGTCGAACAAACATTCCCCGCTACAAAATTCCTATAACTTTGGTTTTACCGACTGTTCGATGGGGTGGAAAATGCTCGTTTCAACTTTGACGTCACTTTAGGAATTATATTATTTAACATTTGCATATAAAATTCACGTTCGATAAGAATCAACAAGTAGATTGTCCTTAAAAGAGTCAGGTTATTTTAACTTCTTAACATACAATCTTCTGGACAGTTGCATTCTTCGCAGCCAGCTAATTATCCTTACAAAGTGAAGACAGAATGTTAGGTAGCTTATGTGTTCAGCAATTTTTGATTACGCAGATTACAATCAGAATTGAACTCAAAGTTGTAGTTAAAATACGAGACTAGTTTATCATATTCAAACTGTAATGTGCATCGAGTGTGACAGGTTATTGTAGGACCAGGGGTGAACTCCTTAAACTACTATTTCTTAGGCATTCATTCTCAGCCAGCCAATTATTGCCACAGCGTTAAGACAACTAAAGAAAGTTAAAATATTAAGCACATTTTGCCTTCAGAGTCTCTATACAGATCATTAGAATTGAATCCAAAGTTGCAGTAAAAATACGAGACTAGTTTATCACATCCAAACTGTAATATGCATCAAGTGTGACACGTTATTGTGGGACAGAGGGTGAACTCCTTAATCTACAATTTTCTAGGCAGTCACTCTCAACTAGCTAATTATTGCTACAACATTAAAGCAACTGAAGAAAGTTAAAATGTTAAGCACAATTTGCCTTCAGATTCTTTATACAGATTAGTAAAATTGTATCCAAAGTTGGAGTTAAAATATGAGTCAGACTTATTTCCAACTGCATACAATGTGTGTCACGAGTGTGAATATTGTAGGCTAACTTCTGACCCTGATATCAACTTGTCACCCTAAATTTATCTTCGTCTTCCCCTTTCGTCTTAATATCAAACTTTTCAAAACTTTTTCTTAATATCGTAACTGATCAAGCACGTGCAGGTGAGTGATATCAGCATCTAACATGCTGGAGGAGTTTGGGTTGACCCCCGGCATCGCACGCGTGTATTTACACGATCCAAACGCATACGGACCACACACGCGAAGGGATTGAAAGCTGGGGCACGGTGGTAACATCCCGGAAGCCAGGATCGATATCCAGACACGCTATCGCCGTCCTCGACTGCTTATTTCCCTCTCTCTCTCTCTAGACCGTTCGTTCCCCTCGTTCGGCTATCTCCCGTCTGTTTATTTTTCCCTCGTCCCGTTTAGCCCTCGCGTAAGGTTAATGGACCCTCGGGGATGTCTTTGACAGCGCGAGCGAATTCCTCGTCTCGCGGAAGCTAGATTTTTCCGTCCATCACCCGCGGCGAATCGTCCTCCGGCAAAACTTCCCTCGAAAGGAGATCAAAGCTGACGGATGTTTCGCGGAAAATCCGAGCCGTGATTATGTTTAAGTTGGACCTCCGGGAACTGCGGAACTATCGCGCTGATTACTCCTCCCGGGATCGTCGGGCATCGCGTGGGAACTTGTTAAGCGATCGCGATCACACGTCGCCGAAAGTTGATCAAACCTGCAAAAAATGTCAAAGCAAATCAAATTTACGAAAAAGTTAACTCTGTATATTTAACTGGGGGAATAGCAGCGAGGACCTGTTACTGCATATCCACTCCGACGTAACGTTTGGATCTTTGCAACCCTTAACCCGTTGCCTTACAATTTAATTTTGAACTGTGTGATAAATAATGAGATCGTTTTGTTTCTGACCTGGTCAGTACATCACGTCTCTGATACGTCTTGTTCATGTCTGACCCAGTAGATCACGTCTCTGAGACAAGCTTACATTGTAAGCTAAGGGGTTCACACTAGAACTACCGACATTAAATGCTCGTTTATCAAAGAATGAAAAATAAAATGAAAAGGGAAATAAATACTAAAGCATCAAGTAACATGGAACTAGTTTTTACCTCAACAAAGACATTTCCATAAAATCACGACAATAAAATTTTGTAATATAAAATGAGAAATCTGAAAGCATTTTGTCTAGTTGGTTCTAGCGTTAATGAAGAGACAGTGCCGAAGGACTTTTTTTGGTAGGGTGGTTTAAATTAGAAGCAGGTACCTGTTATAGCTCTAAGGCCACCTGTTATAGCTCGTATTAGAAATTTGGGAAGTTGGCAAGTCATAAGTTGGGAAGTTCGGAAACTGGTATTAGCGAATTTCGTAATTGCAAACTGCATTACGTATTTACGAGAGGAGCACAAAGTGAACGCGGAACAACGTCGCGGTAAAAATCTGGCGGAGAATGTTTCGGGAAAAGTCTGGAGAAAAGGGACAAAAGGAGACACGAAATTAAGAGAAGTACGAGCGGGCTCGTTTCGCGAGATCAAAGGTCAGATTGTAATTAACCGCGAGCGAGGGTGAAGATTCAGTTTCAGCGGTGTCCAGCGGAAAATTCCGAGAATTAAGCATCCCAGAGAGAGAGCTGCGTGGCACGCGTAATTAAACCCCGAGGTAACCTGATTCAACTTCTCTCGGCAAAAAAATTCTAAACAAAATTTCGCAGCCGCCGGCTACCCGGGCAGCCCCGGAGGCGCGAGCGGACAGAAGGGCGCGGAAAGACGCGCACGATCGCGAATATACGCTGATTCCGTTCTCCTGGATGCATTCTACGGAAACAATGTGTGCGAACGCGGAACATGACCAACGGGGAATGCGAAATAAACGAGTATCGCTCGCCAACCCTGAACGTCTGCGATTGTTCCTGAATTGCTTGCATTTTCAACAATATTGTATTGTTGCCTCCTCTTTTGCCGGGAGTACTTGGAAAAATTTATGCCGATGTTGTTTCGACGGTTTTCGAACTAGTCGCCGTTGCGGAAACAAATTGAGAATAATTGAATAGGTTAAGCACAGGTGTTTGTACTTTATTTCTGACTGGAAACTTTCAAACTGGGCTGAACAGAAATGGTTACAGGGAATGGTAAGGGACCTGTGTGAGGACCTACAAAATTTGATAATATCTTCAACTGATCTTATAATCTTTATAAACATTTTGTAAGGAAAGCAGATAAAAAATTTTATTGCTAACTGGGAACTTTCAAACTGGGCTGAACAGAAATTGTTACAGGGAATGGTAAAGATGTAGGGACCTGTGTGAGGACCTACAAAATTTGATAATATCTTCAACTGATCTTATAATCTTTATAAATATTTTGTAAGGAAAGCAGGTGAAAAATTTTATTGCTAACTGGGAACTTTCAAACTGTGCTGAACAGCAATGGTATGAAAAATTAGAAATTAGGGGATGAGAATTTGGGAGCTTGAGACTTTCGTAGTATAAAAATCCAGAGACGTGTATATCTAAAGATCCAAGACAAACTCAAGAATACAGAGATCTAATAAATATACGTCGCAACGACATCCTCTTCCACCTTCAATACATCCCGAAATTTAAAAAATCCACCATCGAAGCTGTCAAGAATCCTACCTCCCTGTTCGACATCCTGAAGATTGTATACGTCACATTAGTAGGAGGCTCGCGTTTCTTGCCTCGAGATCGCGATGGAACACGGTACATTATCGAGAAGCCACCGAGAAGTCTGTTATCGAAGAGGAGCCACAGATAAGTAACGACAGATTGCAACGAAGAAACTACGTAATATTTCAAGCTGCTGTCAAAACGGGGTCCTAACCTGTTCTCCTTTCGTCCTCTGGTATCCCGTGCATACTCGCGCACGGTACGTGTCACGAGATATTAAAGCAGGTTCCTTTGGCGGCTGGCCAAATCGATGAAAACCGAGGTTATCGTCTCTTCGACGGCAATCTCCTTTCAGAACCGACCACGAGATTCGCGAGCGTCGATTTTACGATCCGTCACCGTCATGAATTTTCTACACTTTCTTATTCCAACTGTGAATGCTCCTTGGATCCACCGAGTCTTCTTCTAACGTTTCAGTCTTTTATTTTCCCTCGTTTCGACCTGGGAGCTCTTACTTTGCTGATAGAATACTCCGTCGAAAATCTTTTTAATTCTCGTTCGAGGAAAGTGGAACTGATTTTGAAATATTTAACAAAATATATTCTTTTCACCTGCTTTTCTTACAAAATGTTAAGTTCCTCCCGATTTTGAGCGGGAAAACGCAGCTCATTTAAATTTGGTATACATTTATTAAATTATATAGGTGCCATTCTGTTTTATAACCTTCCTTCATCTTTCATCTTTCACTCCTCAAATTCCAAATTTAAAAATTCCCAAGCCCCCAATTCCAGAGTCCCCAAATTCCCAAATTTGAAATTCAAAAAAGCAGCCATCGTTCAAAGCCCGTTCTCGGCATCGCAACTTGGCGCGGAATTTAAACTATAATCCCCGTATTAGTCAGTAAAAATTTGGAACACAAAAGAACAATATTTTTTACAGGGTATTCCCTCATTTTTATCGCTCCGTTAAACAGTTAATGCGCACCGATGCGTTGTTTCTCGTGAACGTAACACAGCCATAAAAATCGTGAAAACGTTGGGTATTTACGTAAATCCGTCTGTGATAATCCCGGCTTCGGACCGGGAGCATCGCGAATCTTGCGCGAAAGAGGAAAAACGTTAAATTTCGTTCGCCTCCTGAAAACTCGTTCCACTTCAGCGTTTTCCTCTCCGCTTTTCGAAATAATCGTCCACCGGCCGACGAGGATGTTCGTATGAATATTTCATCCCCGTCGCATTATTATGTCTGGTATTACGAATTAACGGTTTAACGAGCGTTGAATGACGGTAAAACGTTCATTTAGCAATTAATAGACCGTCGGTTGAACGATTCTCGATTTCGACCGAAACGTTCATATATTTCTTGTTTGTTATGTGATCGTTGGGGTTGTGGGAATTTCGGGGGCGATTCGTAGACGATTATCGTTAGTAATCTGGGTAGGTGGATTATTTTATGCGCTTTGGAAGGTTGTTTATAACGCATTATAATTTTTAATTAATTATAGGGACTTTTGGGTAGATATTAATTTTTGGAACAATTAAACTGAATTAAAGAGTTTTAAATTGATAAGCTTTTAAGGTTCTCATCCCTCAAATTTCTAAATTCACAAATTCTTACAGTCCAAATTCCTAAATTTCTGAATTCTCAAACCCCTAAATTTTGACACCCCCAAATTTATAAATTTCCAAATTCTCAGGCCTCCAAATTCTCACACCCCCAAATTCCAAAGTTTCCAAATTCTCACGCCTCCAAATTTCTAAATTTCCAAATTCTCACATCCCCAAATTCTCACGCCTCCAAATTTCTAAATTTCCAAATTCTCACACCCCCACATTCCTAAATTTCCAAATTCTCACGCCTCCAAATTCTCACACCCCCAAATTCCCAACCCCCAAAATTCTCACACCCCCAAATTCCAAAATTTCCAAATTCTTAACCCCCCAAATTCTCACACCCCCAAATTCCTAAATTTCCAAATCCTCAAACCCCCATTTCCCAAACTTCTAAACCCTCAACCCCCAATTCCTCCCTTCCCAAAATCTCCACCCCCAAATTCTCACCTCCCCAAATTCCCAACTCCACCATATTACAACACACCCATTTCTTCTTGCACAACCCATAATTTTATATACTTAAACCTAATACCACATTCCCCCACAATTTCTTCGAAATGGCAGCGACACAGGCAACGCAGTGTTTCCATCCGTAAGCTGTGTCGATTTCCGTTTAACCGTTTGCAAGACTTGCGAAGCGTAACAACATCCGGCGTGTCCATTTAGCATCAATTCTACTGGCCGTTCCTGGTGACCATGAAGCAGGTAAACTTGCTAATTGCAAGTGGCACTTGGGATACGCATGATCATTCGAACATAGGCTACGCTCGATAATGAAGCCCGTGTTCACGACGTTGTTACGAACAACAAGCAACCGGGATTGAGTTGCATACGATATTGGGATAACACGGGAATTAATTTGAAGCTGTTTCGATCCGGAATTTCCTTGAGCGGCGTAGAAATGAAACTCTGTCAAGTTCGAATACCTGAGCAACTATTTGGAAACTCGTTCTTTCGTTACAAAGTTTAGAATTTTTGGAATTTCTTTCCGTCTACCCTGTTGCAGTTGGCAATGGCAAATATGTGGATTCTACACTTGGATGTTTCATTTGAGTTACATTGTTGATGTAACTCGTGGTCAAATATTGTTGAAAGGAACTTCTGGTTGGGAAATTGAGGATTGATTTTAATTACGAAATGATGGCTATTTGAGTTATTGACGTAGAATTTATTTGCCAGAGTCAGTCAAAGCTATTTATAGTTACGTTTCACAAAAAGATATTAAACCCATAAATCCGTATAACCCCTTGTACAACTAACTGTAAGCCTGATGTACAGCTTTATAATTCTCTTATAAAAATTCAACTTAAGTTAAAAAAAAACTATTCATAGTTATAATATTGAAACAAAGAAAATTAAAATGTTATATTCAACGATCCTTGACTATGCAAATTATAGCCTAATGTCAAGTTGAGTATTAAAAATTTGATCAAGTTCTTGTCACATTTGAGCTGTGAGTCATGTGTGAAGCTCGTCAAATTATAGTTAGACCTAAATGTCAAGTTGAAGACTATTACAAATTTCAGCAATGTTTTGTCACATTTGAGCTGTGTGTCACGTGTGAGGTTCGTCAAATTAAGGTTAGACTTAAATGTCAAGTTGAAGAGTATTAAAAATTTGATCAAGATCTTGTCACATTTGAGCTGTGAGTCATGTGTGAGGCTCGTCAAATTAGAGTTAGACCTAAATGTCAAGTTGAAGAGTATTAAAAATTTGAGCAAGATCTTGTCACATTTAAGCTGTGTGTCACGTGTGAGGTTCGTCAAATTAGAGTTAGACTTAAATGTAAATTAATTTTCTAAAAAATCATGCAGAAAGGGGTTAATATCGACGAATAAGTTTGTAACGTAGTTGTCGATGTTGTAAAAATTCAGTCTACATGTGAAAGAGCCTAATGATATCTTAACGTAGGAACCCGCGCACAGGAAGACCCGTTGAAGTGTACTTCATAGCAGATGTAATCTTCAACGAGCATCTCGTCCCACTTGATAACACACGAGGCGTGTTATCCAGCCCTTAATCTCGATGCAACCCTCGAATGCTTTTCAATTTTCCTTGCCCGAGGCCTGACTGAAGACTCTTGCTCGCAAGCGAATCGATTAATCGAAAGGGGCCAAATAAACCGAGGAAACACGCTTGGCCCGTAGCCAGTAACCTTCCTTCTCCCTTTGAAGAAGCGATCGAAAAGTTTCCACGAACCTTTGGGAATCTTTAATCTCGCGGTTTCGGCACGTGCTTCGTGGTCTCGAAAATTTCCTCCCGAATTCTGTTTGAAGGAAACCGTAGTTAAATAATTGCCGTAAAGTTAAAATGTAGCGTTGGAAACGTGTTAATAATGAGGCAGGACGATAAATTAATGGATTTCGAATAGCTCGTAGATTTGTCGAGGCTCGTCCGAAGAATGTGGATTTCTAAATGTTTCGACGACCCGTTTGAAATATGGAGACAAGCTTCTTCGTAACACGAGTCATTCATCACGCTAATTACGCCTCCCGCGAAGATTTCTAAGAAGCGAATTAATCGCTGCGTTCGCGCCGCAACACACGCTCCATAGTGACGGTCTTCTACGAACGAAACGAGTTACAGCAATTTGTCCCGCTAAACTCGATCAATTAACTATTTCAATTATTCCTCATTAAAGTCCGTCGATGATTAAAACTCGTTAAATTTCTTTAGAGTTATCTCCGTATCGGAAGCGGACTCTTGCAGCACCTAGGGAGAACCAATTGATTTTAACCATTAACCCAAATTCAATTTCGATGGCTACGATAATAGTTGATACTGATTTTCATGAATAGAAAACATAAAATAGTGAAACAATTAAATTCTAAATGCTCGTTTTCATTGTGGCAGTGTTAAATACTGAACTCGTCCAAGCAATTTTCCTCCCTGAGGACCTACCTTATTCAAGGCGTCAATTAAATTATGACTCGTTTCACTCGCATAGTGGTTAATCCATTCGAGACCCAGGGCTTGTTATCATCCCTAGTCGCGCTTCTTTCTACGGTTATTGTAACTTTATCTATTTTTATTGCAATTTTATGTTAAATTGAAACGTACCTTATTTTCCTTTTATTTTTATGATTCTCTTGATGTTAAGAAAGTAACGTGTTATTTGTTAATATTTAATTTGAAAGGTATCATGAATTATTTTCGTTATCATAAAGAAAGATAAAATGGAACTTTTGAAGTTTATGTATAGGATACTATTTTTATCTGTACATGCATGATACTGTTTCATGTAATACTATTTTCAAGACTGCTTAGCAGAATTTAATTTCTACCTGTCTTAAGGCATAGATTAATCAATTATGTCTCATATGTATCATTAAGTGTAACTATTGAAGGTTACATTAGAATTATTCACTTATTTCATACAGGTTCAAATTGATAGTCCTCAATGTTCTTTTGATGTTCTATTAATATAGAGTGCACAAGTATAGAATGTAGAGAGTGTACTAATATACACATGAGTATACACACATGACTGATATACGTTCTTTTGATGTTCTATTAATATAGACTGTATAAATATACAATGTAGATAGTGTACTAATATATACATGAGTATATGTACATGACTGATATACATTTTTTTGATGTACTATTAATATAAAGTGTATAAGTATACAATATAGATAGTGTATCAATAAATACATATGAGTACACATATGACCAATATACATTCTTTTGATGTTCTATTAATATAGACTGTATTAATATACAATGTAGATAGTGTACTAATATATATACATGAGTTATGTACATGACTAATATACATTCTTTTGATGTTCTATTAATATACAGTATGTAAGTATACAATATAGAGAATGTACTAATACACACATGAGTATATACACATGACTAATACACATTCTTATGACGTTCTATTAATATAAAGATTGGTTCTATTGATATAAAGTATACAATATACATAGTGTACCAATAAAACATATAACTATATACATTCTTATATGCATTCTTTTGACGTTCTATTAATATAAAGATTGGTTCTATTGATATAAAGTATACAATATAGATAGTGCACTAATATACATGTGTGTATATACACATGACTAACATACATTCTTTTGACGTTCTATTAATATAAAGATTGGTTCTATTGATATAAAGTATACAATATACATAGTGTACCAATAAAACATATGAACATATACATTCTTATATGCATTCCTTTGACGTTCTATTAATATAAAGATTGGTTCAATTAATATAAAATATACAATATACATAGTGTACCAATAAAACATATAACTATATACATTCTTATATGCATTCTTATGACGTTCTATTAATAAAAAGATTGGTTCTATTGATTTAAAGTATACAATATATATATTGTACCAATAAAACATATAACTATATGCATTCTTATATACATTCTTATATGCATTCTTATATGCATTCTTTTGATGTTCTATTAATACAGAACATACAAGCACACAAGTAAAGTGTACTAATACTATAAATACACCTTGCAGAGCAAAAGGGCTCCCAGAAGGTCACACGCACCCTCGATAAAATTCACCCTCTAAACAAATCTCGAAGGCCAGAAATTCATCTCCGTGTCAAAATTTTTTCTGCTCGATTACACGCGGTGGTTTCACGCGACAAGTAGTCGCGAAGGGTTAATTTCACGGCGTGGCGAGTCGTGCGACGCGTGACCCAGTTAACTCGCTCGTTTCCCGGTGCATCGACCCGAGCACGCGTTTATTAAGGGTGGCAAAAGGGCGGCCCCACCGACTATGCGTACACAGTGTATCCCAAAATAAGCATACAATCCCGAAACTCTCTGTGCCAGAGCAAACAAAAATTCATTCCCCGATTTTACAATGCACCGAAAACAAAGCCGTAAATTGCTACTTGTCAAAGAATTTTCGCTTTATTCTGTCGGGGACATTTATAGAATAGATAGCTATAGAATCGAGCTCATTATAATTGCGTTTCGTACTCTTTATAATTGCAATTCTAAATCGAATCACAATTCGATAATTACGGAAATTCGATAATTCCTGACGGAGAATGATTCGCAAGAATGGTTTCGCAGATATTTATATCACACCCTGTACGCGAGGGGTCAGCATAGGTTAAACGTTTCTTAATTAAGTTGTCTGGAAGGCGAGTCAGATCCATCGCGTTTCTTCATCGAGGACTGCTTCCTGATGCAAAATCGATGACATCGCTCGCTGGGACGTCGCCTTCTCCTTTCTCTCTGTCTCTCCCTACGGAGAGGTTCAATAAAAATTCCTCGAGAGCTTGGACCGGCACGAAACGTCGTGGCTGAGACTGAGTTCTCTCGAAGCTCGCGTAGACTTTGGAATTGCAACGGGCCACACCGAGAGCAAAGCGGAATTTCATGGTGGCTCGAACGAGAACGGGAGCGCCTTTTTAAATTCCGCGGATAACTGACGCGTCTCGTTCCACGGAAAATTATGCGTCGCGGCTGTAAACGATTGTTTGCCGGTAACGTTTGCTCGAATTTGTGTCGTTATCGATTGCCTCTGTAATTTAAACTCTGCAACGAGTCCTTTTGCACGCACGGGAATTAAACGATAAGGTAATTATTTGAAATCGAATGCATAAAATTTGGACAGGTTATTCAAACTCGTCATTTAATTGAACTACTACAATTTATTTGTCAGGCGCGTCAGTTAAAACTAACTATTCATAGTTATAATATTAAAACTACTATTCATAGTTATAATATTAAAACTAACTATTAAATTAAAATTTTATGAGCATTTTATATTCAATGATCCTTGATAATGCAAGTTATAGTTGAACTTCGATTTTGATTGAAGAGTATTCAAAATTTGAGTAAGGTTTGTTATATTTGAACTGTGAGTATGTCACAAATAAGACTCGTCAAAGTACAAGGTGTTAATACAATTAAATAAGTAGAACAGTAGAATAGGTACTTTATAAGAGAAAATGATAACTTCAAAAGAAATCATGAAATTTTTCAAATGAAGGTTTAAAAGTAGCCATCTAACCACAGCAAAACTGCATCCAAGTGCAAAGAGTATATTCAAAGTCACAGACAAGGTCGTTGATAAACATTTTGTACTAGCAACCATATTAAAATTTCTGAATTCATAAAATTTTTCAAATGAAGGTTTAAAAGTAGCATCTATCTACAGCAAAAATACATCCAAATGCAAAGAGTATATTCAAAGTTACAGTCAAGGTCGTTGATAAATATTTTGTACTAGCAATCATATTAAAATTTCTGAATTCATGAAATTCTTCAAATGAAGGTTTAAAAGTAGCCATCTACCTGCAGCAAAAATGCATTCGAGTGCAAGGAGTATATTCAAAGTCACAGTCAAGGTCCTTGATAAATATGTTGTACTAGCAATCATATTAAAATTCCTGAATTCATGAAATTTTTCAAATGAAGGTTTAAAAGTAGCCATCTAACCACAGCAAAACTGCATTCAAGTGCAAGGAGTATATTCAAAGTCACAGTCAAGGTCGTTGATAAACATTTTGTACTAGCAGTCATATTAAAATTTCTGAATTCATGAAATTTTTCAAATGAAGGTTTAAAAGTAGCCATCTATCCACAGCAAAAATGCATTCAAGTGCAAGGAGTATATTCAAAGTCACAGTCAAGGTCGTTGATAAACATTTTGTACTAGCAGTCATATTAAAATTTCTGAATTCATGAAATTTTTCAAATGAAGGTTTAAAAGTAGCCATCTAACTACAGCAAAAAAAAAAATATACTGATCGAATTGAGTAACCTCCTCCTTTTTCGAAGTCGGTTAAAAAATGCATTCAAGTGCAAAGAGTATATTCAAAGTCACAGTCAAGGTCGTTAAACATTTTGTACTAGCATTGATTATATTGCGGTGAATATAGTAATAAAATTCCTGAATAAATTATAATGTTACATAATTGGATATGCAGTTCTGGTTCGGTGAATAAATTGTTAATCTCAATTGGTTATATGCAAGACCACAATTCCATTTAATAACAAAACGTCCTATATATAAATGTCGTTAATTATCAAAATTCCAGGACCGTGTGAAACAAGTCTTGAATCGCAAACGATCGACACCATTGCCGGTTGATCGATAACGATGCATACCGACGCGTCGGCGATAGAATCGCCTTCCGTCCTGGCTCCTCAGGAATTCCCATCGAAGGATCTTCCGAGGTGTCGCGGATTACTTCGATCGCGGAATTTCCATCTCGTCCTGTCGTCTGAGACGCGGGACCGGCATAATTTCCATTCCTCCGTTTGTTTAATTGCGCCATCGAGGACTCGGAGCGATTCGTCCACGAATCGAGAACAGAAGTTCTCTGACGCGTGTAATCTTTTATAGCGTGCATCTCCGAAAAAGGACACGCCACGGAAAGCGTTCAGGACGGAATCGAATCGACCGTACATTCAGCAGATATCAATCGAGTTGGCAGTTTCCTTGAATCGTTTCGGGTTTTCACCTTTTCAACCCTGTCTGGGGTTTCGATCGAGAGATGAGGATAGAGGGTCGTAAGGTGCTTTGAGACAACTTTGGTCAAACTATATCCTGACGGGCATTTTATACCTGGGCTCGTTCCTTTCGATCTGGATGATCCTTTTATTATCTCAATACTTCTTCGGATTTTAAGGTTGTAGTCACAAATTTTTAACTGCGAGTTTCAATTTTTATTACGAGATTACGAGAGTTCTGATTTTTAAAAGTCCTGGATTTTTTAATCCAGGGGTAAGAATTTAATTTTGCCCTCGGGCAACAAAGACCCACAACACAATCGAATCAATTAATCTCTCTTAATGAACGATCCCTTGACGGATGAAGATAAAATTTCCAGAGCGAAACAGATCAAAATCACCGTTAACGCCTCCCCGAAACGGAAAAGGATCGTAGGATGACGCGAGAGGAAACAGACTGTCGGACGTCGGGTCGGTTTTAAGCCAGTTTTCATGACAGAGAACGCACATTAGCGGACTTCGGGCGTTAATGTTCGCCAGGTGGAAACGGGAAGTGGAACTCGATGTATCGCCGAGGGAGGAAATGGTCTGCACCCGGCTTTAAAACTAAACGCAGTTAAATCGAGTGTGCTACACACCGGAACACGACGTCGCGTTAATGCTCGGATTGCACGCGACGCTGTAACCGGACATTCTTCGACTTCTCGTTGCGCGTGCACACAATTTCCGGATAAGAAAATTCTTTCTAATTGCCGGGTTTTTACGTGCTGCTGTGTTTAACGCTTTTGATCGAATCGTTAGAGAAACATAAGTTTATGTAGGCGGTTGTAATTTAGAACTTACACGCAAGTGTCAAATAAAAAATATTAACCCCTGTTGCAGTGAAGTGAATCAAGTTTAAATTTCATGTTTAAACTTGTATTGCTTTTATTCTTTTAATCTTAGTGTGTTTCTTAAGAATAAAAAATTAGCATTGATGTTATGAATACTTGACAGCAGCAATTTTATTGTGGAATGAAAAATTCACCCCCTGCAGCTGTCAGACAATTGAAACTTAAATTTCATGTTAGATTCTGCATTATTTTAATTCTGTTTTCTTATTATGTTTTTTAAAAATGAAAGACGAACGTCAGTGTCATCTGACAGCAGCAATAACATTGTCAAATAAAAAATATTACCCCTGCAGCAGTGAAACGATTCAAATTTAAATTTCATATTAAACCTTGTATTATTTTAATTCTTTTTAATCTTGTCATATTTCTTAAAAATAAAAAATGAGCATCAATGCCATGAATACTTGACAGCAACATTTTTATTGTCGAATAAAAAATATTCACCCCCTGCAGCTGTCAGACAATTGAAACTTAAATTTCATGTTAGATTCTGCATTATTTTAATTCTGTTTTCTTATTATGTTTTTTTAAAATGAAAGATGAACATCAATGTCATCTGACAGCAGCAATAGCATTGTCAAATAAAAAATATTACCCCTGCAGCAGTGAAACGATTCAAATTTAAATTTCATATTAAACCTTGTATTATTTTAATTCTTTTTAATCTTGTCATATTTCTTAAAAATAAAAAATGAGCATCAATGCCATGAATACTTGACAGCAACATTTTTATTGTCGAATAAAAAATATTCACCCCCTGCAGCAGTCAGACAATTGAAACTTAAATTTCATGTTAGATCCTGTATTATTTTTTTCCTTTTTTTTTATTGTTTCTTAAAAATAAAAGATGGACATCGATGTGACAGCAGCAATAACATTGTTGAATAGAAAATATTCACCCCCTGCAGCAGTCAGACAATTCAAACTTAAATTTCATGATAGACTCTGTATTATTTTGATTCTTTTAATCTTATAATGTTTTTAAAAAATAAAAGGTGAGGACATGAACCTGTTAATAATTTTCAGTTAAACAAAGGTTCGATACATTCTTCCCCCTAATTTGTCCTTGTAATTTCCCAACGAAGAGACCACACGAGTAGAGAAACAGCACGCCAGTTTAGGCGCAACCGAGTCATTATTCACCACGATGATTAAAGCCGGACAGCAAAGTTCCGTCCTGGTATAATAATTCAGGATTCCCTTGTGTTGTTACAGATTTCTGCCAGCCTCGTCCTGCCCGGCTTTCCTTCCTGCTGTCAGGTGAGTGACGTTAATATCTCTGATGGAAACGCGCCACTTAAGGGATTGTTTTCTCGTCTCCGAAAGAGAAAAATGTCCTCGGACAAACGGGCAATCGATTCTCTGACCTGTCTTCTTGACCAGAAAAAAATGGGATATCCTCGTTTCAGGGAACTGTGAAATCGTTTCTTTTGCTTCGAGCGAATTCTTGAATCTCTGAGAGAGTACTTAACAGTTTATGGTACTAAGAAATGTTTAGTAAGTAAACTAGAAATATTTACTCGACAAGTTGCTTGCACGTTTCTTGCGCAGTAGACTGCGCACACAGGGATCCTTATGGCGCCATTTATTCCTTGAACACAGGTTAATATTGATGGAAGTTAGTCTTTCTTTATAATTTACGTAATATAATTGCTTTTATCTTCGTATAATTCGAGCTAAGAGTAGAAGAAGTATTGGAACGAAAATAATTTGCAATTTCTATATTCTGAAATTTCTTTGAAGTAAAATATAAAATATTTGAAGTAAAATATCTTTCAATAATTAGATAGCAATATTTTCCTACTCGCTAACGGAGATATTCGAAATGGATTTGAAAGTGAGATGATTATATCGCAAACGATCGCAGCGCGTGAAATCGCGAAATAACACGACAGGTTTTCTCGCTGAGAATCGAAAAGCAATTACACAGCGAAAAGAGCGCAAACATTTCAAAGACGAAAAGTTGCGGTCGTTCCATAAGCCGAGCAAAACTAATCCATCAACTGGTAGACGAAAGTCGTCAAAGGGAACAGAGGTTTGAAAAGAAAAATACACGAAACGATGCAGTGCACGTTTGACTGAGGGGAGGAAACAGGAAAATGATTGCATTCGAAATCGGTGAATGGAGAGGCAGGGAACAATTCTTAGGGATATACCTTCCTAGAGAGGAAAGCAATTTTTAACTACTCGCTCTTGCCCTCTGCCCGGATGTGTGACCCTTATCTTCTTGCAAACGAGGTTTTTCCTCGGAAACGAGTCTCATATTTATTTAGAGGAGTATCTCGACAAATTTGAGCATGGGGATTTTAATTGTTCGCACGCCATTTTTCTTGAATTTCAGTGAGGTTGTTATATAAATTTCATGTGAGCTTCAAGCTAAAGAAATTCGTGTTTAATGGGGATGATAGGTGTACTTTTTAAAGTTTTTACAGTACAAGTGTTATGTAAGTCAGCATAAAAATTTTTATTTAAAATATTACTCCAACTACTAGTCAATTTTTTTTACCCTTCTGAATCTGACCTAACCAAGAAACTTCAGAAATTAATTATACTTTTAAAATTTGTATTTAAAATATTTCTCCAACTAGTCAATTTTTTTGTTTACCCTTATGAACTAAGAAACTTCAGAAATTAATTATACTTTTAAAATTTGTATTTAAAATATTACTCCAACTACTAGTCAATTTTTTTGTTTACCCTCCTGAACTAAGAAACTTCAGAAATTAATTATACTTTTAAAATTTCTATTTAAAATATTACTCCAACTAGTCAATTTTTTTGCTTACCCTTCTGAATCTAACCTAACCAAGAAACTTCATAAATTAATTATACTTTAAAAATTTCTATTTAAAATATTACTCCAACTAGTCAATTTTTCTGCTTACCCTTCTGAACCTAACCTACCCAAGAAACTCCAGAAATTAATTACACTATTACTTTTATTACAAGAATAAAATCCTCGATCGAAAGGTATCTACGCGAAGAAAAACAAGTTAAGATTGTTCCACAAGGTGGAATCGTGTCGCGAAAATATTTTTCTTCTCGAAATTGTACATCGAAGTGGAGCTCCTGAAACGACTTCGCTCTAACGGCTACACCGTGATCCACCGAGCGTATCATCGAAAAATAATACGAGAAATAATGGTATTCCGGGAGCAGTCCCTTGTCGCAATAGCAGGAAACGTGACACGCGTTATCGAGAAAGAAATCACTCGGACCGAGTCGGGCTTTTTCTGAGGACTGGTGAGACTCGGAAAACGAAACGGTGGTCGATGGCGACTGCCGAAGAATGCGTCGACCACGTAACGTCGTGCTTTTCGTTCTGCGATCGACGCGTGCTCGCCATGTTGAAAGGCTTGCCGAGGAGGGTGAACTTTTCGGATAAACGAGAACCTCGTTTCGATAGAAGTCGAGGGATGAATAATAGGATTAAAGGGAGGTGAAATGTCGAGTGAAATTAAAATTACGTATAGAAATTTATCATAAATTGGTACAAATAATTATAAGTTTGCTTCTTAAGTTTACTGTTGTGGAATTTTTACTTTGCAGCATCACAAAGTTTAAGAACAATAATACTTGCTGTGGGACTTTGCAATGTTTATGTATTTTTTTATATTAAAGGTACAGACCCATCATGTTGAATTGAAGAACAGAATAATTCGCTGTGAATATTATTGCGAAATCTCTTCTGACAGCATTGTCTTTCTGACATTTTCTTTCTTGAAGACTGCCAACCCACTCTTTGTTTCCGATGTCAGCGAACCAGCAGCACGTGGAATATAAATCACTATTTTCTTTCGAGTATTCTTATGTTCATATGTCGTATGTATTATGTCACAAGTATATTTAAAATAAAGTCGACTTTATTCGTGAAGTAATTACTCGACAAATGTATTCGTTAAACACAGATATCAAGTGAAAATGAAAGGAGTTAGAAGCGATTAATCAGATCGTGCGAAGAGGCAGGGTAAACCGATCGCTTAATTCGAAGCCAGAAGAGCAAGAATTCCGCGGTTGATATAGAGGCGAAAACGAGGAAACTCGTAGTCTTTTCGTGATCGTCGATGCGTGGCAGGCGGCTTAAGCCATCGCGTCGATTCGAAGCTCGAAAGTTTCGTGCGCTCGGTCGAGGCTCGTCGTCGCGACGGGAGAAACGCTGGAAAAGAGGATGCGAGCGCCGGAAAGAGAAAGAAACAGCGGTCGACGACGCAGAAGTGCCGTCAAGTGGAACGCAAGGTGATGTAGACTCTCTTTGCTTTTGCTTGCTTGCACTTTCCACCACCATCTCGACACGGCTCTTCGCCTACGCCTCTTTCGGCTTCTTTTTTCATTGCCCGTCTTCTTTCTCTCTGACCGTGCCCTTTGTATTCTCTTCTTCGTATCTCGCGACTCTTGTAACTGTCGGTGAGGGATCAGGAATTCGAGAAAATGAATTTCCGTCTTTGCTCTGAGACGATGTTAACGCTTGCACCTGTTTTTTGGGGTTAGAATGCTCGCAACGAAATATAGCGCGGTCGTAAACGTCCGGGACTACGGTCTGCTGAGATTGATTTTCGTTAGGCTATTTCTTGTTCATTGTACTCGGACGTTAAGCTCGCAATACGTTATGTACGAAAAAATACCTGCCTTTGTACTTCATTTGAAATTAACCCCTTTTGGTACTTTGAGGAGTCTCATTCGTGATGCACTCACAGCTCCAATATAACAAATCGTCCAACTATAATTTGTATTATAAAAAATCGCTGAATATAAAATATTCACAACATTTTAATTTTTATTGTTCCTTTAAATATTATGCCTATAAATAGTTTTGACTGACGTATCTGATAAATAAATTTGTAAACAAGGGGTTAAAAATTGAGTCGAGATCAGATATCTGTCTTCATGAAAATCGACGCGTACCTCAAGTAAAGCATCGTAAATGGTGAATATTATAATAAGAAGTTCAAGAACCGGTCAGTTGACCATTTCACTGTTGAACGTAGAATTATGCTCAGCGCGTCTACATCTGTTATTGATCAGTCAGAATCAATTTCGTTTGAAGTCTGCATTCAAACGTACAATTTCCTTGGACGTCGAAAAGGCAAGAATCTTAAAATCCCCCGGCTTCTATCGTTAAAAGCTACTGCCCTTTGAGTTTCCCAGAGTTTTTGGTCTTAAAGATTCAACGCTAGAAGCTTCTTAACCCCTTGCTTTATGATGGTTTTAGCCCAGCTGCTATGCGCTCTTTGTTCAAAAGCAAAATCTCTTAAAATCTTGAAAATATATCGATTGAAGAAGAAGTAAATAAACCATCCATAATACTTTTGTTTCGCTTCGACTTAAGATTAAGACGCTTTCGTCATGAATTTTTTTCCGTGAAAGTTCATCGAACGGCCGAACAAAAGCACGCTATCTCAAAACAGACAGTCTGCTCAACGGAGAATTTACATTTTACCGGACGGAAACAGCGGCAGAAAGTTTGCGGCATCGCGTGAAGAAGCAACTTCCGACGAGAGCGGTCGGTGTTCCCCGGCGAACCATAATTTTTCCACGATTCAACGTGCATTCGGACGAGCAGGAATCCGCGTGGAGTCTGCGGAATCCGCATTGCAGATTTCCCAGTCACGGACGTACGATCGAGCGATAAACTGGTGCGTTGATAACGCCGTTGGAACGTCTTAATTTCATGCATTGAGAACGGATCGATGCGCCGCACCCTCTGCTACACCATAAACGCCGCTTACGGTTTGTTTCCGTGCTCGGTGCACGGCTTTTACTGCTCCCGAAGCAATCGTGAAGCTCCTGTAATGACCGCTCGATGACGCATTTCTACGCTCGCGGAATAACAGTCGTTTTACGACGCCAACTGCGACGTATACACCGATCTGAATCTCGGTCACAATGTTACTATGTCTTGCATTTTCTCTTTCGCGGATGCAGCAATATGTGGAGGTTCAGCAGCGGGGAAATATATTTCACATACGGTGGCACGATTAGGGGATGTTTTGTTATTGGGGTAAGAGATAGAGATAGTAGGTAGTAGGTTGATAGTTGCCACCGTTTGACTTTCTTTTTTATTGTAAGCTCTACTTATTCTTGCATCTTCTTTTTCGGATGTAGTAATATGTGGAGCTTCAGAAAATATATTTCACATACGGTGGTACGATTAGGGGATGTTTTGTTACTGGGGTAAGAGTATTCCACGCGTGGGGTATTCTAAGCGTAGAGTATTCTACACGTAAGGTATTCCACGCGTAAGGTATTCCACGAGTGGGATATTCCTAGCGCGGGGTCTTCCACGCGTAGGGTATTCCACGCGTGGGATATTCTAAGCGTAGAGTATTCCACGCGTAGGGTATTCTAAGCGTAGCATATTCCACGCGTGGGGTATTCTAAGCGTAGAGCATTCCACGCGTAGGGTATTCCACGCGTGGGATATCCTAAGCGTAGAGTATTCCACGCGTGGGGTATTCTAAGCGTAGAGTATTCCACGCGTAGGCTATTCCACGCGTGGAATATTCCTAGCGCGGGGTATTCCACGCGTGGGATATTCTAAGCGTAGAGTATTCCACGCGTGGGATATTCTAAGCGTAGAGTATTCCACGCGTGGGATATTCTAAGCGTAGAGTATTCCACGCGTAGGGTATTCTAAGCGTAGCATATTCCACGCGTGGGGTATTCTAAGCGTAGAGCATTCCACGCGTAGGGTATTCCACGCGTGGGATATCCTAAGCGTAGAGTATTCCACGCGTGGGGTATTCTAAGCGTAGAATATTCCACGCGTAGGTTATTCCACGCGTGGAATATTCCTAGCGCGGGGTATTCCACGCGTAGGGTATTCTAAGCATAGCATATTCCACGCGTGGGGTATTCTAAGCGCAGCATATTCCACGCGTGGGGTATTCTAAGCGTAGAGTATTCCACGCGTAGGGTATTCCACGCGTGGGATATTCCTAGCGCGGGGTATTCCACGCGTAGGGTATTCTAAGCGTAGCATATTCCACGCGTGGGGTATTCTAAGCGTAGAGTATTCCACGCGTGGGGTATTCTAAGCGTAGAGTATTCCACGCGTAGGGTATTCCACGCGTGGGATATTCCTAGCGCGGGGTATTCCATGCGTAGGGTATTCTAAGCGTAGCATATTCCACGCGTGGGGTATTCAAAGCGTAGAGTATTCCACGCGTGGGGTATTCTAAGCGTAGAGTATTCCACGCGTGGTGTATTTGTATATCCCCTTTATCAACAACACAGATTCTACTGTCAGTAAGTGACGTGTCGAGTATAGATCACAACCATAAAAGTTTAGACAGTGTTAACTCTGAAGCATCTTCCAAAGCACTCTCGTAAACGTCAGTTATCTGTAAACTAAAAAATGTACAGAAAATTATCGAAAAATTTTTCTTCTGAATAATATGCTACCAGCGTTTCTCGTTAAATGTCGCCACTGTGAAACGTTTCTGACCGTTGTTCTTTTTACAACCAATCAAGCACTCGTGGCCACACACGCACGCACACAGCGTCGTCTTAATGTCAGCGACCGGAGAGAGAAACTTTATGCAGAGTCTCCATTGTGCAACCCTGTCGCGAACAGTATTGTGCTAGGCGCATCATGTTCCCGAGGTAAACAGTTTGCATAATAATTTCGTGAGTGGTGTTCGTAGCCAAAAAGGAAGAAGGACGGCGTTATAAGCAATCTCGAAGGGTGACTTTACGAGCTAGCTTGCTCAACATTTTTTTCATCCGGCTTTGAAGCAGACGTTACACGAAAATTTCATCAACTTCTTAACTAAACTCGCCTTTTCTGCTCCGGTATTTATCGGTCAGCGAAAGGGAGCTCCAACTTCCGATGCAGCGATTTACGAAGGAAAATTTCACGAGAGTTTGAATATTTTATTGGATGCAGATGGCGGGAAATGAAAAATTGTATGCTAATAGGCGTAGATGAAATACAGCGACTGTTACGAAGTATGGCCTGTTGAAATTCAAGGAACCGTAGCTTCTTGAGAACCTAGAAAGGCGTACATGAGAACTCTTGTGTTGCTTGCTTTCTCATACTTTTCCACGACACTTTTCACTTTCACGAGTATACTTTAACCGGTATTCTTAGAATATACTCTTATTTAGCGGGACATACGGTATTCTATAATTAGCTCGTTCCACGCTCGGAATATTGGTCTCGTTATTATCGCAGCTACTTTTCGAACGGCACCTAATTCGTCCCTAAGAAACGATTAACTTCCAAAGTTGTCGAGCAGGAAGGGTTCCCATTCAACCCGAACTTGTTATCGACTTTTAAAAGTTGAAAACTTACCAGTTCGAACTGGGAGAAATTGTAACGAGTTCAGTACACGATGGGGAGAAAAAAGACTCGATGTCGGAGAATGCAGCGGTAATTCGTCGATGAATCTTATTACGCTAATGCGTGGCCGAAAGAGAAAACCTCGAGGAAAAAGAATAACGCGTCTTCGAGGCAACTACCTTGAGACGGCTACTTGATACCTTGTACCAATTTGCGGCCACATGATTAATCTCGATGATTTTTCATCGTCAGGAAACAGCTGCTAACGGTGTCCCAAGGAACATGCCATGATTAAGCAATCAATTGATGCCTCAAGTTTTTGCGAGTGGTATAACTTTAGCCTGCCAGACGGACGATGTATTAATGTACATGTTAAGTGCAGAGTTAATTAACTGTGGTTACTCTAATTATACGTGTGGCTTGGTTATTCTTGGTATACGATATTCTGAGTGTAGGGTGTTTTAGGCGGTCGTTTTTTCGAGTTTGAGTACTCTGGGTAGGGTGTTTCAAGCTTTCAGTATTCCAAGCGTGGAGTAGTTGGGACGTTAAGTGTACTAGGCATAGGGTATTCCACGCGTGGGATATTGTAAGCGTAGAGTATTCCACGCGTAGAGTATTCCACGCGCGGGATATTCTAAGCATAGGGTATTCCACGCGTGGGGTATTCCACGCGTAGGGTATTCCACGCGTGGGATATTCTAAGCGTAAGGTATTCCATGCGTGGGGTATTCTAAGCGTAGAGTATTCCACGCGTAGGGTATTCCACGCGTGGGATATTCTAAGCGTAGAGTATTCCACGCGTAGGGTATTCCACGCGTGGGATATTCTAAGCGTAAGGTCTTCCACGCGTGGGGTATTCTACGCGTGGGATATTCTAAGCGTAAGGTATTCCACGCATGGGGTATTCTAAGCGTAGAGTATTCCACGCGTGGGATATTCTAAGCGTTGAGTATTCCACGCGTAGGGTATTCCACGCGTGGGATATTCTAAGCGTAAGGTATTCCACGCATGGGGTATTCTAAGCGTAGAGTATTCCACGCGTGGGATATTCTAAGCGTTGAGTATTCCACGCGTAGGGTATTCCACGCGTGGGATATTCTAAGCGTAAGGTATTCCACGCATGGGGTATTCTAAGCGTAGAGTATTCCACGCGTGGGATATTCTAAGCGTAGAGTGTTCCACATGGAGGGTATACCACGCACAGAATATTCCAAGCGTAGCATACTCCACATGCAAGGTATTCCACGCGTAAAATATTCCAAGCGTTGGGTGACTCAAACCTAAACTATTCCTCGCGCAAGATGTTCCACGCATAGCATATTCTATCCACAAGATATTTCACATGTGGAATATTTCACTCATACGATATCCCAATTGTAGAATATTCTAGATGTCCTAGATATCCTCATAGAATATTCCAAACGTAGAATATAGTCCCGTATCAATCGTAACATATTGAAAGCATATGAGAACCATTGAGTAGTCTAAACATAAAGTAATCACATAAAGTATGCTTAACATACAGCATTCAAAGCGTACTCCAAACGAATAATCCTAATGTATCTGAATTATAACCAGACTAACAAATGAAGCAACAAAAAAATAATTTTCCACCGAAATTATAATTATTTGCAACTCTAACAGATTGTAGTACTAAGATATTTGAGGCAATCAGAAGTGTTTTGTCTATGCAGAAGCAGCTCGCGTATCGAAAGGACGGCAAAGTTTCGCGATAACACAGCGCAACGGTCGCGTTAATTAATTCGAATCTGTCGCGTAATCGGCCTAAAGCTCGGCAAAATCGTAGAAACCGTTTGGAATTGCTAGCCACGGTTCGCGTTCCGCGAAATTAATAAGTTCCCCACACGGTCGTACGGATTTTAGCATTAATCCTGTTGGACGTGCAAACGCTGCTTTTGCCGGGCGACGTGCCCATACGATTGTATATTCATCCGGCGAACCTACCGGGTGTCCTCGGTGTATTTTTCCCCCCCGCGATAATGTTGCAACGTGTTCGAAGAATCCCGAAGAGAGTACGTAAAGATAGCTTCCACCGACCGAGATGCACGACGAATGAAACACGAGGCCAATGATCGCTGGAAATGATTTAAACTCGTTGGCGAATGTTGAATATCTTCTGCTCGCGGTATAAATTATGCTTAACGTATTCCGTAGACTCTCCGAGCGTGTAGTGTCGTTTATATTTAGTGTATTTCTCTACCTTTTGTACACTTCGCATACTCCGCGCTAGGTCGTTCGGTACGTATACTACGATCTGTGTATTATACTCGTGCTTTGAATCGAATCATACTCAAAGTTTTACCTCGCTCTTTGGATTCTTAACTTCCTGTATTTTCTACCTTCCCTACTTTTTCCATTTCATTTCCATCTCGTTACCGCCCTACTGGCAAGAATTCTTCTTTTTTATCGTCACTTCCCGATCTTCCGTCAAATAGTCGTCCTCGAGGAAGAGAAATAAATCCATATTTCGTCGCGAAAACCTTGTTCCCTATTATTTTTCGACGCTCGACCGGCGACGCGTTCCCGCATTTATTCCCGGCGTTTCTCGCTGGCAATTATACGGCGTCGCATTAATGAGCGCCCTGGCCGTGTTAGCCCGGTAATCAGGGTTTGTTTACGCGACGAAACGAGCTCCGCAAACTGGCATTATAATTTCTCACGTATCGGTGTAAATTGAATCGCGACATTCACGAGATCCACGCTCTTTACCGTGGCCGCGCAGTTTCTCTACGAGCGGGCTCCGATTAACCAAATAATAGAAATTCAAATGAATCGTCCTCGGTGCCCGCGGCCGGTTTGCCAAATATTTCGACGCGGATCCATTTAACGCGGACAAATATCACGTGGGTTAGGTGGATAAAGTGCGGCAAACTCGTCCGATGTCCAACCGGTCTCTTTCCCCGGGTTCAACGGAAAGCGACGGTAATGGAAACGCGATGGGATGGCTCGTTGTAAACGAAGGGTTTACTTATCCTTGCCAACGAGTGCTGTTACTTTCAGACTACTGGCTGCGCTCCCTGAAGAAGCTGTAATAACGTTGCAGACGTCCACGAGTGGGAAAAAAGAGCAGAATTTTGTTTGCCCTACGTAATCTCGCGAGAGAGGCAAATATTTTCTTGTACGCTCTTGGTCTTAGGCCAAACTTACTGCTTTATACTTTTTCAAAGGATTTCATACACGTAATGGTTGGTGAAACTTTTTATGATTAGGTTAGGATTCATATTTTACTCATATTTTGTCTTAACGTTGTGGCAATAATTAGCTATCTGAAGAACAACTATTTAGAAAATTAAGATTAAGAGGTTAGGTTAATAGATAACTGAAGGACGCAACTGTCTAGAAAATTAAGGTTAAGAAGTTAGGTTAGGTTCGCAGTAATTAACTATCTGAAGAACACAACTGCCTAGAAAATTAAGATTAAGAGGTTAGGTTAATAGATATCTGAAGGACGCAACTGTCTAGAAAATTAAGGTTAAGAAGTTAGGTTAGGTTCGCAGTAATTAACTGTCTGAAGAACACAACTGCCTAGAAAATTAAGGTTAAGAAGTTAGGTTAGGTTAGCAGCAATTAGCTATCTGAAGGACACAACGGCCTAAAGAATTAAGGTTAAGAAGTTAGGTTAGTAGCAATAATTAGTTATCTGAAGGACACAACTGCCTAAAAAATTAAGATTAAGAGGTTAGGTTAATAAATATCTGAAGGACGCAACTGTCTAGAAAATTAAGGTTAAGAAGTTAGGTTAGGTTCGCAGTAATTAACTGTCTGAAGAACACAACTGCCTAGAAAATTAAGGTTAAGAAGTTAGGTTAGGTTAGCAGCAATTAGCTATCTGAAGGACACAACGGCCTAAAGAATTAAGGTTAAGAAGTTAGGTTAGTAGCAATAATTAGTTATCTGAAGGACACAACTGCCTAAAAAATTAAGATTAAGAGGTTAGGTTAATAGATATCTGAAGGACGCAACTGTCTAGAAAATTAAGGTTAAGAAGTTAGGTTAGGTTAGCAGCAATTAGCTATCTGAAGGACACAACTGCCTAAAGAATTAAGGTTAAGAAGTTAGGTTAGGTTAGCAGCAATTAGCTATCTGAAGGACACAACTGCTTAAAGAATTAAGGTTAAGAAGTTAGGTTAGTAGCAATAATTAGTTATCTGAAGGACACAACTGTCTAGAAAATTAAGATAAAAAGATTAGGTTAGTAGCTATCTGAAGGACGCAACTGTCTAGAAAATTGAGGTTAAGAAGTTGGGTTAGGTTAGCAGCAATTAGCTATCTGAAGGACACAACTGCCTAGAAAATTATGATTAAGAGGTTAGGTTAGTAGCAATAATTAGCTATCTGAAGAACGCAACTGCCTTAAAAATTAAGGTTAAGAATTTATGTTAGGTTAGGTTAGATTAGTAGCAATAATTAGGTATCTGAAGAAAGACAACTACCTAGAAATTTAATGTTAAGAGGTTTGGTTAGTTGAGGTTAAAAGTCAGATTAAATAGTTAGAGTCCATATCAATCTTGCAACTACAGATTCAATTAACATAGAAAATACACAAAATCCTACCTAAAAATTGTACATAAAATAAAAGATTTGCAAAAGAAAAAGTTTGTAAAAGAAAAAATTTGCAGAAGAGGCAAATTAATTTTTGTAAGAGGATTATTTTTTCCCAGTACCCTTCCACATAGATTTGAGAGATTAGACCTTGTTGAACAGCGAGAGAAACGAAGGGTATTATTTCTCGTCCCTATTTTCTAAATCTGGAAATTTGAAATTTTCATCTTGATTTTATATTAGTAATTATTTTGCAGGAAGGTACTGAAATTTATTTCGAATATACTGGTGATTATTTACTCAGTTTATCGGGAGACGGAAAGAGAGGAAGAAAGATGAGTATTAAAGTACCGGAGATTACGATGAAATTTTTATTACACGGTGTATGGGGTGGTTTTTCAATTTCGCATCGATGTTGCCGCGCACGATCGAGCAAACAGTTACATATTAATATTCGTTGCATGTCGCTGGCAAACGGATATTTCCGAGACGTTTTCATTTTCCGAAGATGCAAGACTGGTTCATGCTACCTTTTGAAGTGATAAATCGTTCGCATTAATCCTGGACGGATTTTTTCGTAAAAACAATTTTAGAGAACTACAAAATTACCTTCTGAATAAAATGCGGAATATTTGTGTTTTAACGTTAACAGTAGAACTAATGCTTTAACATTAAAAGTACGAAAAAGTGACCACTACCAAAGTTTCCATCTGTGGACACTGTACAAGTTTCCACACTGTACAAGTTTCTTACTGTACAAGTTTCTTACTGTTCAGAATTATGTAACTTACTGTTAAAATAATTTTCTTGAAGTCTACATTGAATTTCATCGAGGTCTATTTATTTTTCAACATGACTTTTAATTTCAAATTAAATGCACATTAGCCAGTAGGTTTAGTGGTAATTCACTGATAAAATAATTATCCAGAATGTATAATACATCGCAGACTGCAAAACAACCATAAATCATGTAAGCTGTAATCTGCGAATCTCACAGATTCCTAATTCAAAGATCCATGCAGACAAGAAATAATATTACAACTAGAGATTACATCACAGAAATAATACGATCGAATTGTTCGTTAAACAGTGCTAATTAAAAGGGGAAATTCCTCAGTCAAAGCGCTATTGTGACTTGTTTGAAATTTGCACTCGAACCGCTTCAGTTTATGAATTATTAAATAGACCGGGAATAGCTAGTCTCTGAAGATTTCCGAAAGAAGCTGATCCTGTTGCTTCAGCGTTAACGCAGCCTCGGCATCGTATCGGCTAATAAAGCAGAGGTCGTAAGAAGCTTTACGTGGAAAGCATAAATAATCATCGTGAAGGATCGAAAAGTAAGAAGCAGAGGCGTAGTTTCGGCTTGCGCACGGCAATAAGCTCAGACCGCAAGCTCCTTTGATCCTACCCCATTATATGCGGGAGCTTTACGATCCCTTGTGTGTGTCCTGTGCAACTGGCACGGTCCTAAAGCCGCAGAAAGCAATTTCGACTGATAAGTTCTTCGATTGAGCAGAATGTAACGTAGTCGCTCGGTTTGAAAGCGTATCAGCCGAGGAAACGTTTGTGCGCTCCTGAAAGGACGATATAGTCCCGTTTTCGTCGCATGATGCTTTAATGCGTCTAACATTTCGAATAAACCTATGTGCTGTGCGATATCGTGCGGGGCAAACACTTTACGTTGCGAAATTTTATGCGAGAATACAATATACAGTGCGTATACCATCACCGTTTAATCTGTGTTTATTGTGGTCAATGTCTCTGTAAATATTCTTTAAACTTCTTTCAGAAGGTTTTATGTAACCCAAATCAATATTCATGTTAACATCATGAACATTAATAACAATAGCATCGATGTTCACATAACACGTTCACATAAACTGACGTGGTCAAACTTAGATAGACGACCGATCACTGTGACCAGTTGTAAATTGGTGTTAGACTGTCAATTCGAGAATACACAAATCTTTTTACCGCACAATCAAAAAGGAGGAGCGTGATAAACCAGAGATTTAGCGATAATAACATGGAGGGTAGGAAGAATATCCGATTTCTCGTTCGCGTTACATCGTATCTCGTAGTTGAATGTTTGATTAAGTTAATGGCAGAGCTGCCTCGCTGCTGAACACACGGTTTGCTGTTCTTCGCTGATTCAATTACGTTCTGCCCTTAGTCAAAGGTGTACCCTTTCTGTCTACGTTTCTGCCTCGAGAGATGCGATTCGAGTCGAACTTATCGACCAACCGGGTGTCAAAGGATAAAACAATGTGATAATTTGATGCGTTGGATCGTGTGATCACTAATGCGTTTCACAAATATACCAACATGTTTCGATAGGAAATCATGATCAATTAATTTGTAGTATAACATCGTAAAAGAAGTATAGCATGTATAACATGTGTAAAAGAACATGGATGCTAATGTTATTGATGTTATACTACAAATAACTTTCTTCATTGTGTTTGCCCATGTTCAGTTTATTATAAAGATATTTTATACTTTCAGTATTCCAAGCGTGGAGTAGTTGGGACGTTAAGTGTACCTACTAGGCATAGGGTATTCGACGCGTGGAGTATTCTAAGCGTAGAGAGTTCCATGCGTGGGGTATTCTAAGCGTAGAGTATTCCACACGTAGGATATTCCACGCGTGGGATATTGTAAGCGTAGAGTATTCCACGCGTAAGGTATTCCACGCGTGGGACATTCTAAGCGTAGAGTATTCCATGCGTGGGGTATTCTAAGCGTAGAGAGTTCCACGCGTGGGGTATTCTAAGCGTAGAGTATTCCACACGTAGGATATTCCACGCGTGGGATATTGTAAGCGTAGAATATTCCACGCGTAGGGTATTCCACGCGTGGGATATTCTAAGCGTAGAGTATTCCATGCGTGGGGTATTCTAAGCGTAGAGAGTTCCACGCGTGGGATATTCTAAGCGTAGAGTATTCCACACGTAGGATATTCCACGCGTGGGATATTGTAAGCGTAGAGTATTCCACGCGTAGGGTATTCCACGCGTGGGATATTCTAAGCGTAGAGTATTCCATGCGTGGGGTATTCTAAGCGTAGAGAGTTCCGCGCGTGGGGTATTCTAAGCGTAGAGTGTTCCATGCGTGGGATATTCTAAGCGTAGGGTATTCCACGCGTGGGGTATTCTAAGCGTAGAGTATTCCACGCGTAGGGTATTCCACGCGTGGGATATTCTAAGCGTAAGGTATTCCACGCGTGGGGTATTCTACCTGTGTGATATTCTAAACGTAAAGTATTCCACACGTGGGGTATTCTAAGCGTAGAGTATTCCACGCGTAGGGTATTCCACGCGTGGGATATTCTAAGCGTAAGGTATTCCACGCGAGGGGTATTCTAAGCGAAGAGTATTCCAATAATTTGTAGTATGACATCGTAAAAGAAGGATAGCATGTATAACATGTGTAAAAGAACATGGATGCTAATGTTATTGATGTTATACTACAAATAACATTCTTCATTGTGTTTGCCCATGGTCAGTTTATTATAAAGATATTACTGTTCCTGATACATGTATTTTCATAAGACTTGTAGTACTACATTTTTGCCATGACAAATTGTGGCCACAAAAAGTTCTTCATTAATATACAGCTACTGTATCGAATTGCTATGGGTAAAATAATTACAAACAATTATGCAGAAGAAGTGAGCAAAGTGTAATTTGAATTCATGATTAAGTTCCACTTAAATTGTATTGTATTTAAATTGTCCCTTTCATGTTTTACAAAATATACATTCAGTAACACGAAGTAACTGCATTCAACAATACCTGACTTATAGTAACGAACGTCCACAAGTGACCACAAACGTCAGTTTATGTGAACGTGTTAATTCATTCATACTAGAGGATCCTGGGAAAAACTTCTTGGTCCCGTTTTACGGTCGTTCGACGAAAACACTCAGCTGTTAGTCACAAATATTGGTTCCGTTTAGCGAAAAGTCCTGGTACGCGTATTTCCCAGGAAACGGTCGTTTCGCGAGTCCATGACTGCAGAAGGAAACACGGAAGTTATATGCTGGCAGAGGGAAACCTGACGCAGTCGTTTCTCATGGTGCTAGCAAGCACGTGAATTCGACCGTGTGTGCATCGATGCAACTCGACGTCTCGAATCGAACTAGCAAACGAGTTCCTTGAAACTTTCATGCTCCGTGTTCTGGGGACGCCGTTATTTTTGTATTTCGCGACACGTCCTACGTGTACCTTGCAAATAATTTCCTCCGAGAATTCGTTCACCTGCCCAGGTGAATCGCTCCTTGCGCGATCGTTTCGCTCGTGTAATTTGAGGAAATGATAGGTCGTCGTGTTACGTTACGTGTCAATTATGCAGTCGGGTACTTGTCTCTTAGTAATAAGTATCAGCGACTGCACAATTCATATTCGTTCTATTTAACACAAAAATATAAAACAGGAACTTTTTAACTGTAATGTTATACATCTTTTTAACTATTTTTAACCATAATGTTATACTCTATTTTTAACTATAATGTTATATATCCTTTTAATTATTTTTAACTATAATGTTATACATCTTTTTAATTATTTTTAACTATAATGTTATATATCTTTTTAATTATTTTTAGTTATAATGTTATACATCTTTTTAATTATTTTTAACTATTGTGTTATACTCTATTTTTAACTACAATGTTATACATGTCACACATAAATATAATGAAGAACATTAGTAATTAATAATAGAACTTCAAAAAAATTCATCAAACTTCTCACATAAACAATTTCATCTGCCAGCAGCAAAAACAGTTTCAAATTCAAAAAGTCTTCTAACCGTACGTGTTCGAAATGTTCTACCAAAAAGTGCAATCGGTATAAAAAAAATCGAAGTGAAAAAGTAATATCGTTTGGAGAAGTAGCCATGCCGAATCGAGTGGGCAGAAAGTTTTAATAATACAGCGAGTAATTATTGTTCGAGGACGAACGGGTAATGGAGGATCGTAATATTTTGGTGGAGAGCAGTGAAGGGTGCAGCCTTTCAGGCATCTTCTCCGCTTCCGGCCTCTGTCTGGCCTGGTAACGCGATTGCTCGAGCATTTTCCGGGAAACTGTTGGAAAACAGGACAAGGGCCATTATATCGTGGCTCGCTTCTGTCCGTCGCTCTCCTGTCAGCGCTTTGTCTCTTCCTTTTTCGCTCGATCTCGACCCCTGAATCACGCGAGGATTCGCGTTGTCGCGTCTTTTCCGCTCGCGTTAGTCACTCGCCTTCCAGCGATATTTCCAGGAATTATTTTGTGAAACGCGACGAAAAATTGTGGAAAACTTAAAACTTGAACTTCTGGTTTTCTTGGGTCTTGGTTTTTTGGAATTCCGAGGCTGCTTCGGGACAAGTCGCAAATAACTGGACTGCCGACGAAAATAAAAGGTGCAAACGGTCGAGTCTAAAATTAAATGTTAATGGTCCCTGTTGGTGGGTAACGAGACATTCCTCTTAGATATAGGAAGCTGCGTGACGGAAATTAACCAGTTATTTCGCGTGACAGCACGTAAGCTGAGAAAACGCACAAGTTGCTGTCGTTTCTGGTACATTTGTCATCACCCCAGCGTTCCTGTACCTGCCCGATAAAAATAACCACGATCATCACGATCGAATGAATTTTTATTTCAAGATAAAGTGCCCTGACTCTCTGATCAGAAATCGATCCTCGTGACGGAGATTAATCGTGGCTCTCGAAAACTGGTATTCATCCGCAAATAAATTTTCCATTTTCGAAAAGTGACAAAGGAACAATGGTATCGAAACACTCGTTAAACCACAAAATCCACGCCTCTATCTGTCATATAGCAATTTCAATCTCATTTATAGCCGATCGGAAAGGACTGAAAAATCATGGCGGTGCGTCACTGGCAGCCAGCCACTTCCTTCAATTTTCGTTTCCCATAAATCTGCCATGGTGTGGCTCAACGATCGGAATTCTACGGCAGAGGATGCCTCTTTCGTTAAATCGCGATTGATGCGTCTCCGTTGATTGATATTCGTTCCTGAACGCTCTCGACGGATGGTCCTTCTGTCTGGTCAACGACGAACAAATCGATCGTTTTCTCAATCGATAATACACAAACATTCGATTAGCTCGTGTCGAGTGGACGAGCGTGACACAAACATATGACAAGATTGAAAAATCAGGTCACTTGTCTGTAGCTTTGGTTGTCTTCTATATTGCCGTGGATGAAGCTGTACAAGTATATAGCACAGTTGTACCATTTATATTTCAGGTGGAATGAAGTCAAAATTTTGGTAATTAGTTGACTTTATTAGTAATTACTATTTCTACGATGGGAGATACTCTACGCGTCAAATATTTGACTCGTTTGCTACTCTATGGGTTGAGTATTCTACGCGCTGACTATTGTACGCATCGAGTATTCTATGGGGTGAGTATTCCACGCGCTGACTATTCTACGCATCGAGTATTCTATGGGTTTTGTATTCTACGCGCTGACTATTCCACGCATCGAGTATTCTATGGGTTGAGTATTCTACGCGCTGACTATTCCACGCATCGAGTATTCTACGCGTTGAGTATTCTACGCATCGAGTATTCTATGCGTTGAGTATTCTACGCATCGAGTATTCTATGGGGTGAGTATTCCACGCACTGACTATTCTACGCATCGAGTATTCTATGGGTTTTGTATTCTACGCGCTGACTATTCCACGCATCGAGTATTCTACGCGTCGAGTATTCTATGCACTGACTATTCTACGCATCGAGTATTCTACGCGTTGAGTATTCTACGCATCGAGTATTCTATGCGTTGAGTATTCTACGCATCGAGTATTCTAAGCGTTGAGTATTCTACGCGCTGACTACTCTACACATCGAGTATTCTACGCGTTGAGTAATCTACGCGCTGACTATTCTACACATCAAGTATTCTACGCGTTGAGTATTCTATGCACTGACTATTCTACGTATCGAGTATTCTACGCGTTGAGTATTCTACGCATCGAGTATTCTATGCGTTTAGTATTCTACGCATCGAGTATTCTATGGGGTGAGTATTCCACGCACTGACTATTCTACGCGTCGAGTATTCTATGCATTGACTATTCTACGCATCGAGTATTCTACACGCTGACTATTCTACGCGTTGAGTACTCTACGCGCTAACTATTCTACTCGTCGAGTACTCTACGCGTTGACCATTCTACGCAGCGAGTATTCTACGCACTAACTATTCCACGCACTGACTATTCTGTGCCTCGAGTAATCTGCGCATTGACTATTCTACGCATTAAGTACTCTACGCATTGACTATTCTATATTTGGCGGTTTAGGTAGCTAAGGCAGAAGGGTTAGGAAAAGTAAAGGAGAGGAAGAACGTTTCGTCCGGGGCCTGCTGGTGGACTCATCAGTAAGGCGTTCTAGGTGGCCCTTGTCTTAGCCGCGAGGATGTAAGGAAGGGATGGACAGAAACTATACACGTATATGAGTAAGAAGGCTCTTTGAGTACTAGCGAGAAAGTCTACGTCTCGATCCTATGCGCCATCTAGTGGCGATGAGCGTGGGAGTGAAGCCGCCACATATGCGTTAAGTATTTTACACATTGAATAGCCAACATGTCGAACATTCTATGAGTCGAGTATTGTTGTTGTTTATTATTGAGGGCATCTACGTAGTCATTAGTCGAGTATTCTACGTAACAAATATTCCACATGTCAAGTATTCTAGTCATAGAGTACTCTACGCCCCGAATATTCAATATATCAAATATCCCACTCTTCAATTACTCAAAGCGCCCGTTCCGCGCACCAATTATTCTATATACCAAATATTCTACGCCGACTATTCAACACGTGGTGATCAAACGGGTTAACTATTCAATACGGCGACTATTCACGCGCTGAATATTCAATGCGTGGTGGTCAGACGCGTCAAATATTCAACGCGTCCGCACACAACGCATGACAATTTGTCGCGACAACACGTGACAATTTAACGGTTCGATATTCAGCGCGTCGATATAAAACGTGTCGATATATCGCTTGTCAAGATACAGCGCGCGGCAACATTTCTTAGGTCGTAATATAAGAGCCGGAATATTACACTTAATCATAGAACGGGTGGCAATGTAGAGGTACTCCGGTACACCGTCAAAGGGACCCAATAATTCTTCCCCGAGCATGGACGAAAAAAATTGGTTTTCTTCGAAAAAATAAAGCAGCTAAGAGGCTCCTTAAACCGGAAACTTTCGGAGCAAGTTAACGAAGAAAGTTTTACGGCACGGCGATTACTTTTATTAAAAAATTTCCGTAACGAAGTGCTTCTTGACCCTGCGCGGCATCTAGCTAATATCCTAGATGAATAATTTCAACGAGCGGTCTTTTAAGACCTCCCGGATAACCGGTAATTAATCCCAACGTGAAACTATGTCCGTTCCGTTTCTTTTCTCTCGTTTTTATTTCCACTAGAAATAATTAACACTGAGTCTGTGGACGGATTCGCCGCGTCGCGATATTGGAAACCCTCCGTAAAGTTTCCCGCGACGAAAGAAGATGAAATTTAATGCGACCGCGTACAAATCACTCGAGTACGCCCAGAAGTTTTTCATCATTCCGATAGAGGGTGGAAAGTAAATTTAATAAACGGCAAGTTGTAAACAGAGAGGGGGAAATTAGGGCTTAACCGTTTGTCAAGAGGGTATTTTTAAACACATCGGGGGACGCTGACTATTCTGCGCGTTGACTATTCTACGCGTTGAGTATTCTATACGCTGACTATTCTACTCGTCGAGTACTCTACGCGTTGAGTATTCTACGCATCGAGTATTCTACGCGCTGAGTATTCTACGCATTGAGTATTCTACGCGCTGACTATTCTACTCGTCGAGTACTCTACGCGTTGAGTATTCTTCACGCTGACTATTCTACTTGTCGAGTACTCTACGCGTTGAGTATTCTACGCATCGAGTATTCTACGCGCTGAGTATTCTACGCATCGAGTATTCTAAGCGTTGAGTATTCTACGCGCTGTCTATTTTACGCATCAAGTATTCTACGCGCTGAGTATTCTACGCATCGAGTATTCTAAGCGTTGAGTATTCTACGCGCTGACTATTCTACGCATCAAATATTCTACGCGCTGACTACGCTACACATCGAGTATTCTACGCGTTGAGTAGTCTACGCGCTGACTATTCCACGCATCGAGTATTCTACGCACTGACTATTCTGCGCATGGAGTATTCTACGCGTTGAGTATACTACGCATCCAGTATTCTACACGCTGACTCTTCTAGTCGTCGAGACTCTACACGTTGAGTATTCTACGTCTCCAGTATTCTAAACGCTGACTATTCGAAGCAGCGAGTATTCTACGCGTCGACTATTCTACGCACGAGTAGTGAACGTGTCGAATATTCTACACGTTAGGTATTGTACGCATTGACTATTATACGCGTTAAGTATTTTACACATTGAGTAGCCAACGTGTCAAACATTCTATGAGTTGAGTATTGTTGTTTATTATTGAGGGCGTCGACTGCCGTGGTCATTAGCCCGAAGTCGAGTATTCTACGTAACAAGTAATGAACGCATTGACTATTCTACGCGTTAAGTACTCTACACATTGACTATTCTATGCGTCAAGTATTTTACACATTGAGTAGCCAACGTGTTAAATGTTCTATGAGTCGAGTATTGTTGTTGTTTATTATTGAGGGCGTCGACTGATCATTAGCCCCAAATCGAGTAATTTGCGTAACAAATATTCCACATGTCAAGTATTCTAGTCATACATTAAATTTAATAAACAGCAAGTTGCAAACACAGAGGGGGAAATTAGGGTTTAACTGTTTGTCAAGGGGTATTTTTAAACACATCGGGGGACTACGATGTTCCGACGAGGAAACTTCGGATTAAATTTCTTTCAATTCTATTCTTTCAATTACGGTTATCTCTGAACAAAACAGCGCGGGAGGAAATTGTATTTAGGGGACCTTTTCCGTCGAAGACTTTAATGCGTTTTGATTAAGTTCCTCAGGACACAGACGTAATTTTAAATTCTTGTCGAAAAATGTCCGTGAACGTAATTAACTTGTAGATGGCGAATCCACGGTGCGTTATTAATCGTTAGCCTCTCGCAATTTATATTTCAAATTTATAACGATGGGTACATACACTTCGTTAAGTAGCTTTTTGTAAAATGAAGCGCGCATTTAATGGAAGATACGATCGAGTGCGATTCTCTGGTAAAACGCGTGGAACTCACGCAATTAACGAACGCCACGGGATACAGCAAACAGAATTTTCGATTTCTTTGTTTGACTTTCTGGTAATCGTTCGACGGTGTACAAACATCGGTGCGGATTTTTCAATTAGCGGCCCTTAATGGACCGGTTGTTTGAGCGGTGATTACCTTGGCTCTATCTGCGTAATTAACGAGAAATCGCGATTTACATCTCGAACGCCCCGCCGTTCTGTTAGATACTTGTTAACGCAACATTTGGCTCGCCGGCTGAAATCGAACCTACAGACTCCATTGTAATTTACAAATACCATTATTCAAGCTTTTGCGAGTTAATTCCGCGGAGATTAATTTTATTGAACAACTAAAGTAATCGAAAAATGATTAATTACTTCTTTGTCGCAATTTTACATGTTTTAACATACTATACTTAGAGGTTTATTTTCATCCCTTAAAAACATTTTTCATTTATGAAATATCTGGTCAAGCTATTTTTTATGGGTCCATATAACTTCTGTTAAAAAGACGTATACTACAACGTAGCAAATAATGAAGCAAACACATGTGTGTAGTATAAATATGTAACTCCTAAAGTAATCGAGAAATGATTAATTACTTCTTTGTCGTAATATTGCATATTTTAATGTACTATACTTAGAGGTTTATTTTCATCCCTTAAAAACATTTTTCATTTATAAAATATCTGATCAAATTATTTTTTACAGGTCCATATAACTTCTGTTAAAAAGACGTATACTACATCGTAGCAAATAATGAAGCAAACACATGTGTATAATATAAATATGTAACTCCTAAAGTAATCGAGAAATGATTAATTACTTCTTTGTCGTAATATTGCATATTTTAATGTACTATACTTAGAGGTTTATTTTCATCCCTTAAAAACATTTGTCATTTATGAAATATCTCATCAAATTATTTTTTACAGGTCCATATAACTAAAATTAAAAAGACATATACTACAACGTAGCAAATAATGTGTACATGTGTATAGTATAAATAATGTATCTCCTCTAGAGAGAGCACATGAAGATTTAACACGTTGCGGCAGAAACACCGATGTGTGCAGTATTGACATAAAAGAGAATGATCGTGTACAATGCTATAACTCTGCGCAGAAGTATCGTTGGACGGAATCGATTAACGTCGAAGGTCGTAACCGAAAACGGAAAATGTTTCCGCGCTATTGGACCCGGCACTTATGGCCGTAGTTATACTACGTGCTATCGACGGCAATCCATTTATCGGTCGGCCACTATTAATGGCCTGTGCGTACACGGATTAACGTCCATGTGGATTCCGCTGAGACCCACACAACGTCGTGGCCTAAATAGGCACGTGTACGCACAACCGCCACGGTATTGTGGAGTTTTTGATCGTGGTCACGTAATATCCTCCGCCTGGCCAGTGAGTAAACTGGTTTTGGGGTTGAACGTCCACGATACCGAATCACGTGGCTCGGACATTGCATTAAATCTGATGGACCGTGTACCTCCGTCGTGTGCAACACCCGTTACCATTTAATTCCAACCCATATTCAGATATTTCAAAGTGTATTTTTACATTCTTAGCATTCTCGATTCTTTTCGATAGTAGCTTCGATGGTGCAATGATATGCACGTGACTGGTTCAGTGATGTGATGTGCACATGACTGGTACAATGATATGCACTTGAGTGGTGCAATGATGTGATATACACATGACTGGTTCAGTGATGTGATGTGCATGTGACTGGTACAATGATATGATATGCACATGACTGGTAGAATAGTGTGATATGCACATGACTGGTACATTGATATGCACTTGAGTGGTACAATGATGTGATATGTACATGATTGGTACAATGATGTGATATGCACGTGATTGGTTTAGTGATGTGATGTGCACATGACTGGTACAATGATATAATATGCACATGACTGGTACAATCATGTGATATGCATATGTCTGTTACAATAATGTGATGTGAACATGACTGGTACAATCATGTGATATGCATATGTCTGTTACAATAATGTGATGTGAACATGACTGGTACAATGATGTGATGTGCACACTGTACAATGATAAAGAATATCAATAATAAAATAGCACAATGATATACAACTTCTAGATCCATGAAACAGAAGACTCAATGTACTCAACATTTATTTGCAAAGTGTCTAAAAAAATGATAGACCAAAAGAAAATGTAGACTCAACAAAAATCTATAGCAAAAACCAAACGTAAGAAGAAGATGGACCTAAAGAAGTGGTCTAACTGAAAACGTAGAGCTAGAGAAGATGTGGTGTGCTTAGGGAAAATGTAGACCGAGAGAAAGTGTGGTCGAAAGAAAAACGGAAGAGCAAAAGAAAAAGTGGATCTAAGAAAGAGGATAGAGGGAGAGGAAATGTGGTCTGGAAAAAGGGTAGACCTAGGGAAAGTGTGGTCTTAAAAAAGCACGTAGACCAAGAGAATGGGATCCTGAGAACAAAGGAGGAGCTAAAGAAAAGGTTCTGAGGGAAGATAGACTATAAACGGCAGATCTGAAACCCTGGGTCTACATCTACAGATTATGCTTAGAGAAAAGGTAGACCTGGAAACGAAGCTCTAAAATAGACCACCATTTAAATAAACCACCCCTTTGCATACTCTCTGAAAGAGTTAATCTACATTTATCTGTGCCTCAGCTTATAAATGGAAAAATGTAATTGAAGAATGATGAGCAATAATGAGAGCAAACAAATTAAGCGTGAGAGTAAAGAAAGATGGAGGAACAAACAGCTTTAAAATGGCGGTTAATTCGATTTGCAGTCTCCGATGGCATTTGTGGACAATCGAGAGCGACACCGGCGCGCGTCGAATATCAAGAAAATAGCTGAACGATCGAAACTCGACACCCGAGCGATTAAGGCGAACCATCGTCTTTCCATCGAGAATCGATTCGTTTGGGATACGAACGGTATCGTCCAATCAGGCCACGATTCGCCGTAACGAGGTTAATTCTCGCGTGTAACGTTGACAGACAGTTGGAACGCACCCCCGGTTGGTAAAAGCGCGGAAGGAAGAGCGAAATGATCGTTTGGCGGTAGGGGTTGAAAGGCGAATAGGGTGGCGGAGGGATAGGACTACGGCACGTATCGCGGCATAAAAGGTTCGTTCCATTTACCCGCTCTTCTCGCGTTTCGCCACGTCGTCTATTCGGTGTACTCGATGCCCACAAACAATTCATCCCCGGAAACGGCAGGGCGAAAGAAAGAAAAAAGGAGGGCCGAAGGGGTCGCTGGGAGAGGAAAGAGGACTAAACCACGAAACGAACGAATCCCTTTAATCCGTTCTGTCAAAGGCAAATGAACAGTACGCCCGTGGACAAAGCTTTGCCCTCTTTCTTCTTCGTTCCATCCTCTCTTTTCGTCATCGTTGACCTATCTCTGTTTCTCTGTCCCCTACCCTCTGCCGTTTTATCCAAATCCACCGAGGGTTTGTCCTCCTTTTTCTCCCTAATTTCCATTTGCGAGCACCGTTTCCCTTTTTTTGCCCTTTTCCATCAAGAATGCTTGCCGCAAATAATAGAGCAATCAAGAAATAAGTTGTGCGCCTCGAGAAGTCGACGGGTCACCTTCGAATCACTGACATACATCGATCTTCTATACGTTTCTTGGCACCGTTCAACTTGCTTTGTGATTCCGCAAAGCACTTGCATTTTTATTCCGCTCATATCGATGTTTCGTTAATGGAAAGTTTGTTGACGGTAATTGGAATAAAATATTTACCACTACACGATTAAACTAGTTTTCAATGCTTTCTGTTCAATTCAGATGCCTTTTGGGAAGTGTATCTACGTGTTATAATCACTCAACTCGTTCGAACAATTTACCTAATGTCTCTATGAGACAAATTGTAATGTACAGTGGGATAAAAAAAAATTTTGTTCAATTCGTGTTGTTTAAAGCAGAACTTGTTGCCTCAATTCGAAGTACGAAATATTAACCTCTGTATTTACGAGCAAACATGTCTGATATACTAAAGAACTGTTACGAAAAGTATACAATGTATCCGTAAAAATTGCGCGATAAATATAATTCGTTATTGACGATAATAATCTCGTTGTAAAGAATAAAACGTGACGACGCTGTAATTCCGAAGCTTGCGAGCTTAAGAACTTGTGAGCTCTCCTATAAACTTTTGCGATCTCGCGCTGTAAATATTCATATCCGGAATTTTTTTAAGGGAAGAAACTGCCGTGTCAGTTAAAAGAAATAAAACGCAAGATTCCTGTAATGAAATATTAATCAGTAAACTGAAAAAAAAACTAGCGTTAATTAAAACAAGTTCTCGAACAGGTTTAGGAAAACAGGTATTACGTTAATGAGTCGTTAAAAAGGCAACTAGCCGGCGTTTGAACGAGAAGCCTTAACGGTACAAAAGCGCGAGCAGAGTTTACCGGAAGTCTTACGAGTTTAAACCCAAGGCGACGAGGAAACGATAATTGAGTCTCGTTGGAGAAGTAAAATCCATCCCGACTTCTCGTGCTGCACCTTTTAATTCTATCAAACAACACGGTTGACCAATCGACGGGAGATTCGAGCTCCCGGTAATTGCGGACGCGTCGTTAATTAAGCACCGCAGGAATTCGCGAAGAAAGAACTTGTTCGAAGACGTTTTATTTGCAGAAGGCCTGTTGGAGCACGCGGTAAGCTCGATTCATTGTTCCACGGAACTCCAGCGAGCATGAAAAGGGAGGGCGAGGGTGTTTTCACCCCCCTCGGTTCGTCCTCCGGAGTCGTCTTTGCCTTTGTCCTGCCGACTCCTCGTTCCCCCGTGGCTCCTTCAGCGTTCCTCGCGATAGAAAAATGTCTCGTGCACGTTCGAGGCGACCGGAGAAAAGGCCCGAGACGTTTTCAACCCTCTGTAAGCGAGGAAAGAACGAGTGTTCGAAACAAGCACGTCCGTTTCCGTTTTACTCCGCCGGATCGATAACCTTCGCGTGCAACCTTTGTTATTCCATCAATTTTAACTTAGCATCCCAGGTTCCGCTCGTGATTGACTTCGTTGATAGCCGGTTGTTTTTAGTTTGCACGTGCCGCGTTGCGAACCGACCGAAACTAAATATTAACACCTCTGGACATTAAACTTTATGTAACGTTCGCATTAGCACATAAAGTTCTTGTGTGTCTTGTGGCCTCACTCGAACTATGCACACGCTTTTAGGAAGAAGTCCGAAGTATCTTCGTGCATTAAAATCGCTTATCTCTATCGATTAGAACGGTAACTCAGCGAGTTCATGTTATATTAATTGCGCGAGGCAACGAGTGGAAAGCTTAAAACTACCTTGAATAATTAATTGGACGATCGAAGAAACTGCTGAAACAAGAAGCTAACATAACTAATCTTTGCTCGCAAAATACGAGTAATTAGAAGCACGGTTCCTCCACTGCGATATTACGGTGACTTTTCGTAACGGAAAACTGGTTGAGCAGGCAGAATTTTAGCAATTTCATCTACACCGTTTCAATTGCGGACCGTACAAATTGTTAGAAAGTAATTTACGCCCTTTAGAAACGTCTGGGTTTCACGAATGAAACACGTGGCTTCCGAGATAGCCCGCAACAGCAAACGTCCAACATGCGCGCTAACAGAACCTAACCTAACAAATAATCGCTCCTTTTTGTTGAATCTTTCTGCACCGAAATCGTGATCCGTGTTTGCAACGAAGGAACAATTAATCGAAACCATTGGCGTCTCTGCAGAACCCTTTCAACCTCGAATGCAAACAGTTTTCAAAGTTCGTGGAGTATCCTGACGAGTTACGTTCCCTCCGTGGTGGGGTTAGGTTTCATCGAACAGGATCCGTTGCAACGTTTTCTGCAAACTATGCAACCGTATCCGATGAATTTATTCCGAAGTTGGTGCATTCTACGAAACCAGTCTTTTGGAACGAACGTTCGGCAAAAAGACGATGCAGAAGAGAGGCAGAAACTTTCAGAATTTGCAGTTCCCTGTCCCGCAGAACTTCGAATCGGTCCGTCTTCCCTTTGCGAGGAACTTTATCGAGGGAAATTGGAACGCCTTCATAAATTAACCGACACTTTCCGCAGAAAAACAGACGAGAAACGGAGAAAGAATTTCGCGATAAGCTGATCTGCGATTGAACGTTCTATGGAGCTATTCATCCTGAAATGCAAGTCTTTCGAGATCGAAAAATAAAATTTAAATTCGGCACATTATTTAGTGTCAGATTAACTTTATTTTTATTTTTCCTTTATTTTAAATTTTATTCTTGCAATATTTTGACGAGATGACGCACTGGTGACGCACCTCATGATGTATTTCAGCTGCGATCAATTTTACTCAAATTTTTAATACACGATTTAGAGAAATTGACACAACATTTCAACCTTCGATCAATTTTACTCAAATTTTTAATACACGATTTAGAGAAAATGACACAGCATTTCAACCTTCCTTATCTGTTTTAATATTGCACTGATTAGTGCACCTGACAGATAAATCTTAGTGCAAGGTATCGAAGGTGCATCACAGTTTCAGAATTTATTGCTTAAGAAACATTAAGAAATTTTTGTATATATTTTATAGTTGAATATGTAATATTCTGTATAATTTTTTAATTGCAATATAATATCAATTAAGAAGCTCGCAGCGTCTTCGAAATCGAATTCCAAAGATCTGTCGAGATTTATCGAGGTTCTATTAAGCGAGGAAAAAAGATGGAGAAAGGAAAGCAGCGCCTTTCGAGAAGCCGATATATCTTCAAGTTCTCTCGTGTCCGGAGCCATTTGTTCTGCTCGTTGGCTAAATCCTCAGGATCTAATCCCGCCTTTTACACCGGCGCTCTTTTTCGAACTGGTCGCTGGTCTCTTTCGCCTAAGTTCATCCCCGTCTTGGCGGAAAGGGATTAGACGGGCTACGAATGGACCTGGAAATAGGAAATGGAAGTGTCAAGACCGCTCGTGATAATATCCGGGAAATGTTAACCAGCTTCTTTTCCCTAATGCGAAATTATCTAGACCAAGAGAGCGATGGATGAGTCAAAGAACTTTAGATATGAGTAATAGGGTCTTATGGAAAGGAGGAAATGAAACATGATGAAATGAACATTTTTGGGGATTGTATGGTGGGTTTAGGTTAAGGGGGAGGTTAGGGGAAGGTTGAGGTAATGGGTTCTTCAAACTTTTAATCTCCGTTTTCACCCTTCGTAAGCTCTGGATTTTCAAGTATTTAAGTTTCTAAATTTTTATGTTTTCAAGTTTCTACACTTTCGAGTTTCTATACTTCCAAGGGTCTATATTAGCAAATTTCTACGCTTTTAAGTTTCTATATTCTCAAATTCCTACACTCTTAAGGTTTTATACTCTCAAGTTTCCACCCTAGCAAATTTCTACACTCTTAAGGTTCTATCCTCTCAAGTTTCCACCCTAGCAAATTTCTACACTCCTAAGTTTCCATACTCTCAAGTTCCAATATTCCCAAATTTCTACACTTTCAAGTTTCTATACTCCCAAGTGTCCATATTAGCAAATTTCTACGCTCTTAAGGTTCTACACTCTCAAGTTTCCACACTAGCAAATTCCTACACTCCTAAGTTTCCATACTCCCAAGTTCCAATACTCTCAAATTCCTACACTCCTAGTTTTCTATACTCTCAAGTTTCCACACACTCAAATTTCGATATTCCCAAGTTCCCATACGCTTAAGTTTTCAAACTACCAAGTTCCTATGCTCTCAAGTTTGATTACTCCCAAGTTTCCATAATCTTAAGTTCCCCACTTCAAAATTCCCATATTCGCAAGTTCCATACCCACAAGTTCTCATCTTCCGAAGTTCCCCAACTTCCAAATACCCATACACCCAAGTTCCCAAGCTCTGAAGTTCCTAAACTATATTCGTATATTCCCACATTCCGAAGTTCTCCAAATTCCAAATTTGTAAAATGGCAACAATCAAGATTCCACTCTCATCCTCCCTCTCGACTGAACAATTACAAAATGATTCAACGGATCAGTGTCCTTTCAACTTCGCAACTCACCCTGAGTGACATTCTGTGTTTTATACCCTTTCCCAAAAAAAGGGTCAGAAGTGGCAAAGGCAAAAACAGTAGAAGCTATAGAATAGAAGGTAGAAGTGAAAGTCAGACTCCTCTGGCTGCCAAAAGTACAATCTGACATTGACCCAGCAACCCTCGAAAAATCGAAGGTAAAGAAGTTCATAAAACCGTCTAAACAGAGAAATTTACGAAAGACGAATAGACAAACATGCGTTGTAACAGTGATTTTGCATTGAAGTAATAATCCATCGCCTCAAGCGTAACAGTACGCAAACATGGCGAAACACGATCCCGAAATCGCGTAAGTGGCATATTCGCGCATAAACGCGGCAATTTATCCGAATAGATTAGGATAAGTTGGTTAAGTAGAATCGCAGCGACGTAGTCAGCCAGAGGCGCCCGTTGGGAAGCGGGCCGATGTTATTCAAACGCGCGATGTCGTGCACGATACACGCTCGAACAAGACCGCAGACACGACCGTGTACACAATCGTGTCGACGCGAGCCAACAACCGGTTACAATTACGCTTCATTATCGCTTGCTTGGGAAACGAAAAGAGGAGACAATGGGAGCGTCGCGTTTCGTTTTTATTTTCTGTCTGGATGCCATGCGAAATGCATGTTGCATTGAAAGCATTAAATATGCTTTAATACGTTCACCGTGAACCGGGGATAGTCATTGACCCTGGGCACGCAACGTAATGGAATAATTGACGAGTTGGGGAAAGTAATGTGCAGCGAATTAAAAGCTTCTTTTCAAGGACACCTTTTACGTTCCACTGCCTTTGTGGACGTTCTTTTGTAATTTATCGGAATTTTTTGTGGCTTTTTATTTTGGGAGATCGATGCAAATACCGATGGTCTTATTGGGATAATTATAAGGGGTGCACTTTTTAAGGGGTGCAACACTTAACGACAGAATAGAAGTCGAAATTAAACCTTTTCAGTTTCTATATATCAAAATAGGTGGAATGAAATAAACTTTTAAAAGATTCTTATTTTCTTCGTACTCCTATTAATTTCATTCTATCGTCCTATTTCATCCTATTTCATCAGTATACAGGGTGTTTCGCAATTAGTGTAAGTCCCTGAAATGGGAGATAGCTGACATGATTCTGAACAAGATTTCCCTTTGCACAAATTGGATCTGAAGCTTCGTTTTCGAATTATTAAGGAAAAACGCGGACCAATCAGAGTGCAAGGATTAGCGCATGCGCAGACGCGAGAGCGGCAGCTTCGAACCTACCGCCTGAGTGCTTACTCATTTACCGCTGTTACTTTACTATTTAACTACTCATTCATTTATTTATTGCTACTTTAGTATTCAAATGTTTGTTTGCTACTAGAATTGTTCATTCATAATTTATTATGGTGCTCTAAATTCAGGTTGTATAGAAAGGAACATTTGAGGGTTGAAACAGTGACGGATTAAAAGACGACATTGAAAAAGTACACTGTTTTTTCATAATTCGTATTTACGTCAGTTGTCAAATAAATCTCCGAAATCCCAGTAGGTTAAGTTATTACTGCCAGTGATATATTACGCACAATTTCAAGAGCAATAAACGAAATGAATATATTTATAGAACATGTGATACAAAATTACATCGCAATCAGTTTATGTAAAAGTAGTTGTAAAGGTCTTCGGTGAGTCTTAATTTTAAAAGGATCTCAGGAAAGAAAAGACAAGGGATCTTCGTTCCACATTTCGAAAAAACAAAGTACACAGAATCGATGGAAGATAGACAGGCAAAAGGAACAAAGATCCTGGTTACAGGGAGCTGTCTTCGGTCGGTCGCGCGGAAAGCGAGCCGATCGCGTGCTCGTCGAGCTCTCTTTTTAACGACGCGAACACGCGACGGGAGCACAAACGATAGGCACCGTGAGAAAAATTGGATCTTCCGGTTGGCCGGTTGCGTTACAGCCATGGAACAGTTCGTACCGGAACGACGCCGGTATATTTGCGCGACTATGAATAATCGATAACCGGCATCGCGCAGGAAACGGTAAAACAGATGTATCTCCGTTGACCTGAAACGTAACCGAAGGGGGGACAAAAAATCGACGTGGTCGGGGAACAGGCGGCCATTTACGCGATTAGATCGCTTCGATTTTTTATGGCGAGTTTATACATACCTTTTAGCTTACCTTCGCTTAGTCCTCGTCGAATTCACTTCACTATTTATTTAGCTTCAACTCTGTTGGGAATTACTTTTGTTCGTGTCAAATTTTAGTATTTAATATTCATGGGTATACTATGTATCACACGTCTGACATATAGCTAGAGGTCTATGGGATGTGTTCTATTATAATTATAATGTGTACAGGAATCTCTGTATGCACTTAAGTTTCACTATTTTATTTTAAGTTTCACTATTTGGTTCAACATTCTAGCAATAATTGGTTCTAAGTGACGCAGCTATCAAATTATAGGTTATGCATGCACCAAGTATATTAAGATTTATTGTAAAAATGCAGTAGTTCATTTCTATTGGACCTAAGTTTCCTAAAATTCAACTGCAGTGAAAATAAAAATCTGTTTGATCACATTGCACCTATAATGTCCGTCACGACCGCCATATTGTTTAAGGACTTCAATCGCAGAATGTCGAACGGACGTCAAAAATGTTGCACAAGTACGAAATGTTGCACACACGAATAGTAGCGAAGGAATAAGACGGTCGTAAAACCACCGACAGTATCGAAAAGACTTTAGTTCCAGCTTTTTCAATCTAGAGTCACCTCGTTTTTTGAGCGACCCGAACAAATTACTTCGCTCGTTCAAGAACGAAGTTACACCTTCCTTCCTGCAGATGTAGGTCAAGAAGAAGGCAGGTCGGAGAGAGGGTTCGACTATTACCACGTCGAACATAAAACCGTTTATCACTGGCACCCCCTTTGCATGCCTAACGACGGGGTTCGTCTTCGATTCCGTGCTCTACTGCGACATTTTTTTACCTTCTTCCGTCGGAATATATTAAGATAACTCTAGTATCTATAGCTTTAACAGCGTACATACACGAAAGCATAGCTACTGTTCGTGAAATTCGTGCTACGCTTCTTGTTTCGTGTATCGTGGTTTGACTTGTTCGAACTTTTGGAAACTTGGAGTTTGATCTTGGAGATTAACAGATGTACAGAGATCTGTTCGTAGGCTTCCTTTTTGAATAACTCTTTCGACAAGTTTGATGGAACGTCGCACCAGATGTAAGGACGTCAGAAGATTTATTTGCTGCGGAAATCGAAGTCGATTTCCTAATCGCAGCTAGGCACGCCATTGTCATTGAAACTTCGTGTTACGTAAATCTCTTTTAATGCCTCTCTAGTACATCTATTATTTGTGTGCAGTGTAACGAACACTTCTTTTAACATCTATGTATATGTACATTTAAAATTGTTTCATTCCCTAATCTATACCTTTTATCTGTTTATAAAACATCATATGAACAATGCACTTAGATTTTACATATTCGATGTCTTTGAATTTGATCATGTCTGCAAAAGTGACTGATTCATCCAAAATATTTAAACAAACCCTACAGTCTGTCAATGCAATTGGATTTTTTTATTACATATTCGATGTCTTTGAATTTGATCATGTCTGCAAAAGTGACTGATTCATACAAAATATTTGAACAAACCCTACAGTCTGTTAATACAATTGGATTTTTTTATTACATATTCGATGTCTTTGAATTTGATCATGTCTGCAAAAGTGACTGATTCATACAAAATATTTGAACAAACCCTACAGTCTGTCAATGCAATTGGATTTTTTTATTACATATTCGATGTCTTTGAATTTGATCATGTCTGCAAAAGTGACTGATTCATACAAAATATTTGAACAAACCCTACAGTCTGTTAATACAATTGGATTTTTTTATTACATATTCGATGTCTTTGAATTTGGTCATGTCTGCAAAAGTGACTGATTCATACAAAATATTTGAACAAACCCTACAGTCTGTCAATGCAATTGGATTTTTTTATTACATATTCGATGTCTTTGAATTTGATCATGTCTGCAAAAGTGACTGATTCATACAAAATATTTGAACAAACCCTACAGTCTGTTAATACAATTGGATTTTTTTATTACATATTCGATGTCCTTGAATTTGATCATGTCTGTAAAAGTGACTGATTCATACAAAATATTTGAACAAACCCTACAGTCTGTCAATGCAATTGGACTTTTTTATTACAAACTCGATACCTTTGAATTCGATCATGTCTACATCTTGTGTCTGCAAAGGTAACTGATACATTCAAAATATTTGAACAAACCCTACAGTCTGTCAATGCAATTGGATTTTTTTATTACATATTCGATGTGTTTAAATTTGATCATGTCTGCACCTCATGTCTTCAAAAGTAACTGATTCATCCAAAAAATTTGAACAAACCCTACAGTCTGTCAATGCAATTGTATTTTTTATTACATATTCGATGTGTTTAAATTTGATCATGTCTACACTTCATGTCTGCAAAAGTAACTGATTCATTCAAAAAATTTAAACAAAGTCCACAGTCTGTCATTGCAATAACATTTTTTTATTACATATTCGATGTGTTTAAATTTGATCACGTCTACACCTCATGTCTGCGGAAGTAACTGATTCATACAAAATATTTGAACAAACCCTACAGTCTGTCAATGCAATAGGATTTTTTTATTACATATTCGATGTGTTTAAATTTGATCACGTCTACACCTCATGTCTGCGGAAGTAACTGATTCATCCAAAAAATTTGTTCAAAGTCCACAGTCTGTCATTGCAATAACATTTTTATTTACATATTCGATGCCTTTGAATTTGATTACGTCTGCAAAAGTAACTAATAAAATATTTGAAAAAAGTCTGTCTAAAAAAGTGTGAGATCAAAGTATATGAAAAAGTAGAATCCGTCGATAAACCTTGAACCCATCGCGTCGAGTAAAATCAATAGATCCAGGGACCAATGTCGGTGTATCAAACGGGCTGCCATAAAATCCCGCTACACCGTGAATACCAATTCGTTCTAGCAGTTTGGAATCCATCGTTAAAAGCGACTTCGTTTCAGGCATTTTCGAAACGTCCCACTCGCGAGGAATGCTTATTGCAAAATTTTATTGCCGGCCTCGAGTTGCGAAATTGCGTGGAACGTTCGTCTTCAACCCTCCACGGTGTTCTGCTTATTTTTTGTCTTTCTTTCCTCTCATCATTCTGCTGCTATCGATCGTGCAACGGCATTTCGAAAATTCTACCTCGAGTAACCAAGCTTGTATTTCCTTGTTCGCGGTTTAATACGAGACTGTGATCCTTCGAGCGGATCCTTGAGACTCCGGAGTTTTCGTTACCCAATAACCTGATACCCTCGTGGCTCGATATCGGCCAGGTCAAGTCGATAGACCACCATTGTCGAACACTTTGTTCGAGATTTCAACCGGTGTTGAATAACCAACTGGGATTCTATACTTTGACGTTTTGAAAGCGTGGAAAACTTCCAGAGATATCTTTCGTTTGATGGATGTTCTCTTCTGCGAAAAATGATCAGTTTATAAAACACTTTAACTTCGATACTCCTAAAGTCGATAAATTCCTCTGTTCACGTTCTACGTTCAAAATCTGTCAAACAGATCCATCTTTTTATTTTATATCTCAAAAGTTCAAATCTAATTTTTATAGAGATTATTCCATCACCTATTTGTACTAAATTTTTTATTTTAAACTGTGTGTTAGTGTTAATTTTTCTCAATAACTCGAAGAATACAGCATCAGTCCACATTTCCAAGCCCACAATTAAGCGTCGATTATCATACAGTCATCGAAGACCGTTCCGAGCGTGATTTCTTTTTGCATCTGAATCGACGATTTTCCGGGCATTAAATGCGTTGTAACGCGTTCGAACGTCGTTTTTACGCTTTCGTCGGTTTTTACGGCTCGGCTTTTCGCGATGGTGGAAGTCGTTAAGCCGGTGTTTCCTCCACGGCTCGTTAGATTCATGAAACAAGCCTGATCCTCGGAATTCGACCGTAAAATGTTTTTCAACGAGCGTCAAACGGTGATCCATACACGATCACCGGTTTAACTTCTACTAATTTTCCCTCGGAGTGTCCCTTTTTTAATTCCTTCTTCTCGCTTCAGTCAAATACTCGACGCGAATTATTCTTTCTCTTAAAAGGAATCCTCGGCTTTATCTCCGAGGAGGGTCGTAACTTGGCTTGTCTTACGGCGTGTAGAATATTTTATGTCCCATTCTTCGCTTCCTTTGCACATCCATTTTTTCTTTGCTACATTTTGCAGAAAAGTAATTTGAACGTTGTTGAATTACGGCGCAGTGAAACTGCTTTATCGGAAATCGGCTCGTTAGGAGACTTTTTTCAATCAAATTGTTCACAACTGAATTTTGAAGAAATTATTACAATCTAACATACCGATTTTACCTTACGACTCATTTTAAAATTATGACTCATAATTTTTATCTCGTAATTATTTAATGATATCATGCCACGAAAAGTTTCACATTTTAAATGAATATGGTGTACAGAATAATGTGCACAGGAAAGTTAACATGAATTTATAGTAAAAGAAACAAGTTCAAAAAATTTTATAATTAAATTTATGAATGGTAGAGTAAAAAACTTGGAGTCTGAGGATGGTTCGGTGGTTGATAAGAAATTCGATAGATTCGTTGTTGCCCGGTCGGATAAGAAAATGGGCCACTTGTCGTGGATGAAGTGGTATTAGGTGCGGTATCACGAGCCCCATAGACGGATCCACGTTAATTAACGTCTGCTCCAGCAGCACCCGTAAATTCGTGCTAATTGCGACTGCGTAGGCGTTTGATACGTGTTAGTGCGAACCGAGAGATCTCTTGGTTCATTATCCAACTGACTGTTGACATGATACTGACGTTGACGATCGAAAATTGGAAGCAAACTCCATTGATGACTTTCTCCGTCTACATTACGATATAACGCCTTCAATCAGACGCTGGAAATACTCCTCCCCTTATTATTAATATTATTATTATTCCATCATCTAAATAATTAGCAATTAATTTCTTTACTTATACTCAACATGTAACCTGTCTTCAACGTATAAAAAAATGAACTATGTAACATTCGTAAAATTTAAAAAGTAAATGAGGTTTTCCAAAGCTTCAAATGATTGTCTTCCAAATTCAAAGATAAAAAATTGAAGAGGTCTAAAATTGCAAAATGGCACTCCATAAATTTCTGAATTTGCTCTGATTTCAATACAGTTATTTTGTGAAGAGAAAATATTTCGTACTCGATCCTTAATCAAGAGCAAAACGAACAATGTACGGTTAATTGTTCGGCAGTACGTTTTTTAATCTGAGGATATCGAGTGTCACGGAACCGGTAGAAAGCTGTAGTTCGTAGAAAACTCAACTCCGTCGGATTACTTTTAATTAACGAAGCCCTCTAATTGAGACCGTCTGAAATTGCTAGTGCTAATTGCTGCGAATGCAGCAGCCGTGGAATACAGCAGGCTTACCGATTGGATGTTCGGAGCGCTATCTGATCCGTGTACGAACTACAAACGATCGTGTTTATTAGAAGATGATCAATAACATCGCAATGCATTGTTCACAACGTTGGGAAGAAAAAGATACTAAAATATACGACTCGATTCGATTAATAAAACCCCACCGTTTCTTTCTCCGACTTAATCTTTGACGAGGTGTTTGCTGAAACTGCTTTTCGGTTGTTCTCTCGCTCATTATCGTCACAGGAACACGACGTCGTTGAAAAGTAGCCGATAGGGTGGCAGGAAACGAAGGGTGGTTGGCGATTGCACCCCGTAGCGTCGTTTTCTCTCGCCTTTATTGCCTCCGATAAATGTGTTTCCACGGACGCGTCGTTTCCTTTGTCCTCCGATCTCACAGAGCCTCGGGCCCGTCTCTGAGCGGATCCGGAAATCGCGGTGGAATCGAAACCGGATTCCGGACGCGCTGGCTTCGACGTCCACGGGAAAGAATACAAGCCAACGATAGACGTTTCTTCTTTTCACGGCTCTCATTCCTCGACGGATATTGACGGAAGCTTCTTCGAGGTGGACGCGGCTTAGCAGGATCCGAGAAATCGGGGATGAAAGGAGGAAGAATGATTGCAGTTGCCGGCGAACAGGAAATGGCCGGAATAGAGTCTCGAAAAACGTTTTCGGGGATCAGGAATTGAGTTGCAGACATTTTTATACTTTATTATTTTTTTATTGTTATTCTCCTGACAGACGTACATTCTCACCCTTAGCATTTTCGTGATGAACGGTTACTGTAATGATAAACAACAATTAATAATATCTAACCTCGAAAAGTTGCTAGTAAATCAAATTTTATATCTTCTCTCAAAATTATGATATTCGTTAAGACTTGACAGACATACATTCTCACCCTTAGTATTTTATAGATGAACGGTAACTGTAATGATAAACAACAATTAATAATATCCAACCTCGAAAAGTTGCTAGTAAATCAAATTTTGTATCCTTTCTCAAAATTACAATACCCGTTAAGAGTTGACAGACATACATTCTTCCCTTAGTATTTTACTGATGAACGGTGATTGTAATGATGAACAACGATTAAAAATATCCAACCTCGAAAAGTTGCTAATAAATCAAGTTTTGAATCAACTTCACAAAATTATAATACCCATAAAGAATTGATTGAGTTGCAGACCTTTTCACACTTATTATTTTTGTATTATTATTCTCTTGACAGACATACATTCTTATTGTTAGTATTTTACTGATGAACAGTAGTTGTAATGATGAACAGCGATTAAAAATATCCAACATCAAAAAGTTGCTAGTAAATCAAATTTTGTATCTTCTCTCAAAATTATAATACTCGTTAAGGGTTGATTGAGTTGCACCCTTTTCATACTTTATCATTTTTTTATTATTATTCTCCTGACAGACATGCATTCTTACTCTTAGTATTTTACTGATGAACAGTAGTTGTAATGATGAACAGCGAATAAAAATATTCAACCCCGAAATGTTTCGAGGAAATAAAATTTTTAATCCCCTCACAAAATTATGATAACCGTAAAGAGTTGATTGAGTTGCAGAACTTTTAATACTTATTATTTTTGTACTATTATTCTCGTGAGCGACGTACATTCTTACCCTTAGTATTTTACTGATGAACGGTGACTGTAATGATGAACAGCGAATAAAAATATTCAACCCCGAAATGTTTCGAGGAAATAAAATTTTTAATCCCTCACAAAATTATAATAACCGTAAAGAGTTGATTGAGTTGCAGACCTTTTAATTCTTATTATTTTTGTATTATTATTCTCGTGAGCGACGTACATTCTTACCCTTAGTATTTTACTGATGAACGGTAACTGTAACGATGAACAGCGATTAAAAATATCCACCCTCGAAAATATCCAACCTAGAAGTAAATTTTAGATCCTCTCAAAATTATAATACCCGTAAAGAGTTGATTAAAAGTAAATCTCATGTTCCGAGTCTAGCTCGGAATTACACCGCGTTGCGTAGCCCTTCGCAGGATCAAAGTAACTGTAAGAAGTAAAAGCTTTGTGGTTAGCAAGAGAACCACACGAGCCGCAGTTACTCCATAATAAATCGTGAACGAATTGCGAGCGACACACTCGGAAAGTTACTCAAAGGTAACCTGGCGAGGAGGTAGGGCTCTCTCGAGTTTCCGGCGACGTTTCAATTATTTCGCGCGTTTTAACTGGGACCTCGCTGAGCGATAAAAGACACCGGCACCACGATGCGACAAATATTTAATTAACGAGATCTCGGCGGCGTACGGCTGTTGAAATTTAGATGGAAATCCTGCTGTGAGGCTCACGAGCTGCACGACTGACCTAGAAACATCGGATATTCTCCATTGCTTCCCCTTTTCGTTCGCTTCCCCTTCCTCAGCCATTGTTTCAGGGGCTGCTTTCTCGTTGTGAACCGTTGCTCCCATCCTGTGTGCGCGACTCATGCATTTATTCAAGCTAATTATCAACCTACGAACGATCAGAAATACCTCATCTCGAATCAAAGGCGAATCGCTGCTTTTTCGAGCGGAGGAAATTTCTTTTGCGATTAGTACGCGCGAAGCGCGACTCGGGGCGATAACTCTTGATTATACGCGCCCGTACATCGCGCAATAAATAGTAATGTCGCGGATATGTGACGTCGCTCGTAAAAACGTTCCCATAATTTTTTCTCTGACAAATAGCACGCTCTGCGGTCCGCAAATTGTTTTTCCTACAAGGATTGTGTGCACACCGAAAGCAAATCTACGTTGCCACGTTCCACTTGACCGGATTTCAGACTACGTTTCTAGATAAAGAGACGAATTTCTTCTCTCCCGAGATTCCATTTTTACGTTGTAATTCAGCGTGGACCGGCAACGTCGGTTCGTATCTCACAGATAGCGTTCAGTTTGTTTTCCTTTTGCGGTAAATAAAAGATAACGATGTTGTTCCGCGTTATGTCTCCCTGGAAGGTTAGCGACTCTGGAAAATGATTCGCTCGGCTGCTGGACTTTCAAATGTGTCGTGTTTTGTTTACGATGCGATATGATTTTTTTTTAACGGAGTAATCGATATACCGTGTTTGTTTATTTACGATTTGTACGCGCGGAAACAGGGGTTCGTAGCTTTTAGTCACTCTATATTATAGCAATAACAATTTGTACGGTAAATAAAAGTCCATTAACCATTAGCGCGAAGAACGTGGCGCGAAATGGCGTTTCGATTAGTCGCAAAATTAATTCGAATTTCGGGGAAGAAAGTTCGTTCCAGATCGTTTAATAAGAGAATCAACTCGGTTTCCGCGAACAATGCCGCGAATTCGTTCCGTTCGCTGTCACAACGATATTCCGCAAGTTTTCGCGTTGTCCAACTTTCTTTTGTCGCGAATTATCCAGGAACAATTCGTTCCACCGGAGAGCAAACGAATCGAATATTTCTCCGGTAACGAGGAAAATTTTCTAACTGACCACCCCTTCGATAATTACGATCTAGGAACTTCCCGCGACATCTCTTGGAAATCCCCTGGGACCTCTGTCTTTCATTCCTCGTTCAATAAAAATTCTTGTTTTAGGATCCAGAAATTAATGATGGAGGAAAGTGTTACAAATAGCATTCTCTTTGAAAAAGATATTGAGATCGATTGGGGTATATTTTATTGCAAAATTTTCTTATCGTGACAAAGGGGTGTTGTCTCTGTCTTTCATTTCTCGTTGTTTCAATAAAAATATTCTTGTTTTAGGATCTGGAAGTTAATGATGGAGGAAAATGTTACAAATAGCATTCTCTTTGAAAAAGATATTCGCGATCGATTGGGGTATATTTTATTGCAAAATTTTCTTATCGTGACAAAGGGGTGTTGTCTCTGTCTTTCACTCCTCGTTGTTTCAATAAAAATATTCTTGTTTGAGGATCTGGAAGTTAATGGCGGAGGAAAATGTTACAAATAGCATTCTCTTTGAAAAAGATATTCGCGATCGATTGGGGTATATTTCATTGCAAAATTTTCTTTTCGTAACAAAGGGGTGATTGTTGAATTTGGATATGTTACATGGAATACTTCCGCGTTCGGTGATTTCAATGCATTCTCCCAAATTCAAAGCATGTTTCAACCGATCCTTCCTAACTCCCTAGCTTGCAATCCGATTAAGATCTTATACCCTGTCAAGAGATTCGAACTCCCCTCAGCTACAGAGAATTTGTACCTCGATAATCCGTAATTATGGTCTGCTGCATGAATCGAATTTCCCCACCATATGGAAATTCTCTGATTATCGTGTTGCTAATTGTATACAGGAAAAATAAACAGTATTAAAGCACTGCAATGTAAATTGTACTAATTGTAAAGAAGCTTTCGCTCGGTCAAAATATTTCAGACATCGTCGCTATTTTAATATTGAAGAACGTAACAAAGTAACTCGTTTATTTTTCAACGCGTTATTTATGCAGGTAAATGCAAGTTTTTACAGACTGAAACATCCGAGTTATTAATTCGAGACGCGAACGTAGCACGTGAGAATGCAGAATCCCTTGTTATCCTGCACGGCGATCACTGGCTGCTGGATAACCGCGTCCCCCTGTAAATTCGACGAATGACCTACATTCGAAATAATTGGCGGCTGGATAATTCAGTTATCCGGGACATTCCTTCCGACAGCTGATTGTGAGCGACGCTTACGTTAACGAAGCATCGTTTACGGAAAACAGACGATCGTTGCTCGTCAAAACTTTCGAAATTACGTAATAGAGGAATACCTTCATACTCGTAATTCTATACGTAATTCAGTACGTATGAATTTTAATGTACAGAAATATTCAAATTTCAATGTAGAGAAGTTTGTATGCTTTATAAATACGATCCGTCCCGAAATAACATGTTTATCTGGAATTATTATTACTATCGTGTATTATTGCCCAGTTGGATCCAAAGGTTAACATGATTTAAAAAGGGAAGAAAGAATATCATATTATTTTTTAAAGTTTCAACAACCATTTTGATTCATAATGAATTCCAAATTTATTAAAAATTGCAACCCTCATAGATTTCGCAAAGTGTACTACTAGGTGACCAAGATGGAGCCCCGTGTGAATGACATGGCCGCTGGACATCACGTGACCCCTTTCGCGCTCAATTCAAATATAAGGCCACTTTTATCTCGACCACCCTGTATAATAAAAAGAGGGTTAAAGTCTAAACATAGTCACCTATTTTTCTGTCACCTTCTAGCCAGCTAACGTCTATGGTAATTTGGATCATAAACTAGGTATTGCAAAATTATGCAGATAGTTAATGTCGTTAGCATCGGTATAGAACGACCGCGGCTGTGAAACGTTTCGTAAAAATTCTTCTTCTGGAACACTCGAATATATTAGGAACGGGGAAACAGGTAGTCCGTCGAAATTGCCGGTTTTCACTGGTGCAAGGTCGAACGTGGCTCCTTAATGAGGGACAACGGCAGATGCGATACGAATAAAAGGCACGCGAGCGTTCCGCACGCTAGCGAAGAGGAAATTGGCAGGCGTGGGATGCGGGAATGAAACGGAATCGCGATAGAACGGGGAATTTGCATGTTTCGCGAAAAAGTGGGAAATCTGATCATCGGCAGTGACGATGTTCTGCTACCAATTTCGTATCGCGATCTCGGCTACGGTGTAATGGGAACAAAATGTATGTAGGTCGATGCTTCTTTAAGCTCCTACGACTTTGCAAATGCGATCAGAAATTCAGACAAGCTTCAAACGCGAATTTGATGGCACGATGATGGCTCAATTGACGCTGGGCTTCGATTAACGTGAAGAGGAGACGACATGCAACACTCTGTATTTATTGTTAGTTACTTTAGTATGTTACACTGGTACTTTATATCATAAGTATAATGCTGATGTTCACTGTTTGAAAGTTTTCTTTTTTCGATTATTACTCGGATAATAACTGTAATATTTATCTGTTGTACTGATCTATGTTCACAATTGATCGGAATATTTATCTGAATCAATGACTGTTCAGATAAATATCAATGACAGAACATAAACTCTTTAGGGATGTGTCAGTATCCCTGAGGAGGATGTTGATGATGAGTTAAGTTAAACTTTTGAGTTAACTTTTAAGTTAAACAATAAAAGGTCATACATGTGGACATCCTTTGTCAATCATTTCCCATAACTTCTATCAATTTAAAACAAGTAGAATATGCGTACATAAAAGAATGTCATTTCCTAACCTCAAAGGGGTAAACATGAATGACTTCCTTAACGAAAAAAACTTTGCCTAGAATAACTAATTGAAAACTCAAATCCTTCATAATTTTTGTAACGTACATCTGTCCATGCAGAAGCTGTATAGAAAGTTTCGTTGGAAAGAATATTTAACCAGGTAGAAAATAATTTATTCCGCGTGTTGAATTTAATTGGGAGTACGTAGATTCGTGCGGGATTGTAGGATGCCGAAGCGGATGTAAAATTTCTTCAATTATCGTATCTGGTCGATGAATTAATCAGTCCAGCTTGGTATCTCCGTGTCGATTCGCAACTGTACATGTATTATTCACCGTCGCGTCTTCGTCACGGAAAATTAGATGCGACTCCGTTTATTATTCCCTTTGGCTCGTACCAATCAGCGCGAAATTTCGCGCGACAGGAATTCCATTTGAAAATCCCACTGCGGAGACGCATGGATACCCGTACCGGTGAATAACCGAGTCTCCCGGTGCGTCGATACACTCGAAATTCAGTTATTCGAGTAACTCGGTTGGCGAACGCGAGAAAATCGCGTTTTCGAGAGAGGATATAAAAGTGTTACGGGTGCAGGGTTGATGTTTCAAACTTATCGAATTCGAAGGGTTAACCCTTTCGTTTCCATTGTTACACTGACTACTTCTCATCATCTGATCAGTCTAATACACAACTACCCCATGTTAAATTAACAATAAACTCTTGTTTTAAAAAATGACTGCTATATCTATTTTGAAATAAACATGCATCCTCGAATTTCAGTTAAAATCGAGGTAAAATGTTTTTAGCTCCAAATAAATTCCAATTAAATACATTTAAAAACTAATACGTGAAACTTGATTACTCGCGTCTCGATAAAAACATTTCGAATCAATTTTTCCGATCGGATAATTTTTTAAACTCGACAATCGGAGTCAAATAATTACGGGGTTATAAATTGATCGGATCGAGAAGTTGGTTCGATGCTGCGGAGGATTTACGTCACGCTCGAAGCACATTTTAATCATTAATCGACAAGCATGCGACAACGGGGACACCAACACAGGGTATCACGAGCTTATCGGTGGGGTTTCCACTTTATTTCAAGCTCGATCGCGGTATCTCGATAGCGTACGCGATCGGCCGGAAGTGATAACGGAGCACACCCCTGCTCGCCCGTAATCGTTCGAGGGGCTTCATTCTTATTGCATCTCCCTCTTCCCACGATTCAACCGCGAGATTAGCTTCGACGTATTACCTCGTGACCTAAAAAAAACCGTCTTAATGAAAATTCAAGGAACTCTTCAAGGAACGCTTTCAAAAGAAACCTTTAAGGATCAATGTCCTTGCAAAGCCCTTTCAACGATAACCCCCGTTAGTGCACTCTTCATTTCAGTATTACGCTCGATGTTACTTTAAAAGTACAATAAATGTATAAGGGGTGAAATACAAATTAATTTATACAGTTCTACATCTCCACAAAAATTACACATTTCACCTTGGTAACTTTTGTAATTTAAAACAAAGAACTCTAGAACCAATAACATAGTAATGAAAGTAATGAAATACAAATTTATACAATTCTACGTCTCGACAAAAATTACACATTTCACCTTGATAATTTTTGTAATGTAAATTAAAGAACTCACGAACCAATAACATACTCTATGAAAAATAAAAGAGATATTATTGTTTATTTACGATAATTTAAAGTACACTTTTGGTACATAAAGAAGAGATGAAAAGTTGAGATATAGCAGAGAGATGGAACACGTTTTCGTTTCGGTGCCGAAATGACCCATTTATCAGGAGATTCGCGAAAGGAGCGAAAAGATTCTTTGAGGAGCGAAGTTAAAGTAAATCCGTCTTAGACTAAGAGCCGCGATCCTTATTCTCTTAGCAAAATACGAGAAAATCCAGTTCTCTCTGTCGCTCCCTTTCGACTCAGGTCACGTCTTTCTTTTCAAGCTGCTAGACGTAGCCATCTTCGCGAAGGATCGAGCCAAAGTCGTCCGATAACGGATTACTCCTTCTTTTTCCCCGGTTGTTTGAAACTCCCGAAGGAAACAGCCGGTCGTAAAGCATTCCCTCCCTTTGCCAACGATCGTTTGCATAAAACGAGGCAACTTTGTTATCGTCCGTTTGCCGCTGCTTTAATTGCCGAATCGAGTACGCCATTTTCGACGCGAGTGCCTCTTTTCTGGACACCAATCGGGTTCTTTAATCTTCTTTCAAATTAACGAACATTAAGCGCGAACACGAATAATTTCGATAATTCCGCGAATTGAATATGCAAATACGTTTAAAGAAAATAAAACGTTGGGTGTAGAGGAACTATGAGATCGAGAAAGCGGTAAAATCGTGACGAAATTACATTTTCTTACTTTCGTGTTCCGGCTTTTTCCTTTATCGTGTAACATCCTCGAATAACCGTTCAGGATACTCTTCGTTGCTATTAACTAGGACATTCTTGGCACGCGTATCCATTATCACGTGCACGAGCGTCAGCACGAATCTAACAATGAGCCTGGGTTTCGGTACCAGCCGGTACGCGAATAAATATGAATGCCTGTAAATTCCCTCTGATTCAATTTCGTCAAAATCCCGTCACAAAAATATCGATTCCGAAAGCTGCGGAATAGAATAATAACATGGTCGGACCACCGGTAGAATATCAAATGTAACCCAAAAAAAAAAAAGAATGCTTCTAATTCTAATTCGATAACCGGCAGCCATTATTCGATCTTCGGCAACGTATTATTTTCCGCATATTCAGCACCGCACGATCTCCATAAAATTTAATAATCTAGCCGCGTAACGATCTCCAAACATCGCTAAACCAGTAATTATCGAAGCAAGTTTCAGCAAGAGCATCATAACCGTGCGGCGATGTTTAGTCACGAACGGTGAATTGTGTTCCCGAGCTCGATGCCCGCGAATGAATTTTTCAGTCTGTTGCCCGCAGACTTCATCCACGGTGCGTGGTGTATCGCCGTTTTACCGGGCTCATACGCGACGCCATTATCCGCTACAACTGTAGTCCGTGTATCCATTACCGCGTACACGACCATCCGTACGGTTCAGCGATGTAATTACAGACGCAGCAGGTTGCATCGTAGCCTCGGGCGCACGTACCTACGTTAGAACGTTTTCATCCGGCCAGGCTAACTACTTTCAAATTTCCCGCTACCAAATTCCAAATTTGAACCCGCAATCTCGAGCACGTGCCACTCCTACCGCTTACGGAAAATTGCAACGCGTTCTCTGCAGGTATGTTTAATAATAATGGAGAGGTTGCCGTGAAACAATTTCCGAGGCGGGATTTGATTTACCGGTCTCTTTGTTGCACTTCATTATGTGCTTAGGCAATGCTGAAACGTACTTAACTTGTTAGCTGCCGGAAGTAATTGAAAATGTGGATTCAAGACTGCTGATGGATTGAAGCACGCAATTTTTTCTAATAACGATGTAATGTGTTGTTCGTGGCGCAGTGTTAGCATAGTTTTAAACGGTCGATGCGCGGTGCATATACGTGATACAATTATCTCGCAACGCCGATGCTTGTCGCGAAATTGTTACACGCTCGTCGTGCGACGTCCTGCAAAGTTTCGACCTGGTCCCATTACCCGCAACAAGCGGTGCTCGCGGATCCATTACCACGCGCGAGATTGCCTACGTATCTCCATGAAACAGCTTCAATCTTGCCCGCTAATTACTCCGGATTGCGCGTACGCGTGGTTAATAACGCGACGCGAAAGCTTTCTTCTTTCCGTTCGAAAACTGCCCGTTGTATACTCTTTGCACTTTGACGCTCGAAATAATAAAATATTTCGAAGACAAACCACTTTCGAATTATTCTTTCGCTATTGTATATACACCCTGCGATTCTTGCTTCAAACTTTTTTTATTAACCACCCACGAGTGGATGAAGAGTTCATCCTGTGAGCGCATCGTTGTCGAAATAGTCTGTATTTTCAGAGAAGAACAATCGACAATTTAATTATCGCTAACCACTGGACACGTTCCAGGCTTCCGATTCGATTACGCGGAAAAACAATAACTCCGCAGCGCGTGTGTCCAGCTGGTCGTCAGAAATAGATTCCGTAGATTTCCGCTTCGCTTTGCGGAAGCTTTCGAACGTTCAGAGTCTCCCGCGGATATTAGTTCGGGATTTTATTATCGCCCGAAAACGGCCAGTCCTCGCCAGACTGGGAATTCGATAAGACGAAAGGTGACTCGCGAGCGATACAGAAATACGAGAGGAACGTGAGATAGGGCGTAGAACGGAGGAGCATTGTGTGCAGGTTAGTGTAACGATACAGGTCACGTAGTCGCCGGTCGGTAAGCAATCGATTACCAACGGGAATAAAAGTAATTGCTTTATAGTTCTCGGTCTTAGCTGCGACGAGCAATCGTGTTTTCCGCTTCAGGTAAGAGAGAGGGAATTGTTGGTGGTAGCATTACGCTGCTGAACTGTATGAAATCGATGTGCACGCGTGGCTTCACGATGAAGATCCTCTCGACGGACTTTCGTTAGCCGGGTCTAATTGGATTTTTCAGCAATTGTTGGACTATCGTTCGAAACGTTCCTCAACGGTCAAGTGACCGTCCAATTAAAACGTCAAAACGCTCGAAATGGTACAAATACAGGCGAAAAACGCGCAAAAACGCGAGGTTATTGTTCCTATCGAGTGGAGGAAATGGCGATAGAGTAAAAATAGCTGAGTCATTAACGAACTTCGTCGCTAATTGGTAATTATCTTCATGCACGAGATATCTCACGGGGAACGTGATATTTTTATAATCATATTTATTTCACGTTTTCCAGTTAAAACTATACTTTTTTTTGATACGTTAAATCATTTTAAGCATCGTATTTTTGTACGCATTTAATGATTTTGAACGTAATCAGAACGCCGTTTAAAACTTGAAAAGATCGTAGATTAAAATTGCACGCTAAAGTAAATTGCGCAGAATATTTAATCCGTAAATATTCCAACGCCGTTATTTATTCGATTCCCGTGTCCGTGGAGAGGAAAGGCTGTTTGTTGTTCGTAATTTTCTTCAAAGAAGGATGGAGAAAATTTCTTTGAGCAGCCTCGACAAACAAAATTAACTCGCTGCGCTGAGGTTGAAGGTGGCAATCACCGCCGCTGGCTATGCTTGTTTCGTTCGAAATCAGATTCATCGATCGCTCGAGTAATTCGTGCCACGTTCGGGAATGTGGATTTTTGCCTGTTCTTCCTAAAAAGGACACGCTCGAGAAGGATTTCGAACCGTCCTCGATACGATTCAGTTACTTTTCATCCGACATTTTTTCTCGGTACATCTTATCCTTCTCGTATCGAATAATTAAGAGTAATCTAATTAAATATCTGCTCATTAGCGAGCTCAATTGACTAATTACCGGACCTTTCGTGCTCGGAATATATTTTACGGATTTCTATTTATTTGCGAACGTTGTTATATTTACATAAATAATTTCTGCTTGTTTTTCAGAGTCATCCAGAGTGTCAAGACGCCACACCGTATACCGCACATTGTGAGTATTTAATAAAAATGATAAGTAAAGGGGAAGGTAAGAAATTTTGGAATAGAAAAGGAAGTCTTTTGATGGTAAGCTAACCCTATTCCACTAATTTTTAATCTTCATTCGCTTAATACCGCTTCATCCGGAAACGAGTTCAAAGCTCGCTTTTCCGTCGTCAGGTTGAATATCGAGCTTCCAGCAGCCGCGATATTAATCTAATCCCTCTGGGACTAAGGCGGGACGAAAGGCACTCCTCGACTCGGGAAATGGTAAAAATTACACTGGATCGGGAAACTTGCTTTGAACTCGGATTTTACGGTGAGAAATTTTGAATGGGAATTGTTCCGAGTTGCCTTTACGAGTTAATCACGTGGCAAGTTTCGTGATTTGGGTTCAATGAACTTCCATGATGATAATGAACATAATCGATAGGAATTCTGCATTCGACAGCTAGATTCCCACTTTGTTATTGCCTTTCTTTTGGATGACTTTTGAGGTTAGAAATCTTTCATAAAAATATTGTTCAAGAAAAATAGAAACGTATCTGTTAGTATATTTGGATGACTTTTGAGGTTAGACATCTTTCATAAGAATATTGTTCAAGAAAAACAGAAACGTATCTGTTAGTATATTTGGATGACTTTTGAGGTTAGAAATCTTTCATAAGAATATTGTCCAAGAAAAACAGAAACGTATCTGTTAGTATATTTGGATGACTTTTGAGGTTAGAAATCTTTCATAAAAATATTGTTTAAGAAAAACAGAAACGTATCTGTTAGTATATTTGGATGACTTTTGAGGTTAAAAATCTTTCATAAGAATATTGTTCAAGAAAAATAGAAACGTATCTGTTAGTATATTTGGATGACTTTTGAGGTTAGACATCTTTCATAAGAATATTGTTCAAGAAAAACAGAAGCGTTTAAGTATATTTGGATGATTTTTGAGGTTAGAAATCTTTCATAAGAATATTGTTCAAGAAAAACAGAAGCGTATCTGTTAGTACATTTGAAGAGATAAATTTTTTTAAAGAAACCTTTTGTTTTAACAGATAAAGAAAGCGTGTCAGTTAATCTTAAGTTTACGTATTTTCTTTGGCGACTTTTATGTTCCTGTTTGCGTTCTGTTCAACCGTAATTCAAATAGAGTTTTCGCTATTCTTCGCGAAGACGCCTGACGCTGTCACGGCATAATTTAATTTCGCGAGGAAAATAGGAACAAAGGTTGCGCGCAAATTGAATTTAAGAATTTTCATGCTGACCCAAATCCGGCCACGAATCATGTCAACGGAGAAGGTCCGGGTAACGCTATAAATTCGGCATTAATTGCATCGGGAAAGAGTCGAGGACGGGCCAAAAATGGTCGACGGCAGCATCTGTGCCACGCGGTAAATCCGCCAGCAAGAAAACTGGCTTAATCCTCTTACGAGCGTCGCGTCGCCGCGGAAAAATGGCCTTCCTCCGCTGACCTTAAACCCGACAGGAACACGAGGAAGCTTTGTCCTTGCCGAAAAGAGCGTCTTCCACGGAAAAATGCTCGTATTTCCGGTGAATCAACGCCGAAGACATTCCCGTCCTTACTCGTGAAAAATCGAATTCGATTTCTCTGCATCCGACCACATTTTCCACGACACTTTCTTCTTGGCAATTTCTAACGGTAATAACGTCGCTTTCGAACCTTTCGTAACAACCAGTTACGACGCGCACAATTTGATTGATTCCGCTTATTTACCTGGATCGAAACGCTTGCAGGAAATCACGGAAAATGAGAATCGCAAACAATCGAGGAAAGTTGCGAGGGGTTAATGAAAATACATCTTGGAAAGCAATGATTAAAAGTAGTAGCGACGACTCATTAATCTAGGAGCCACGAAGGGACCTTTCCAAAGTGGAAAGTTCAGCCGAGCCCACAAACTCCAAACAAGTTCATTTCCAAGCGAAACGTGGCGCATTATAACGGCATAATGCTCGAACATGAACTTCTGTTTCTATCAGAAAATATTAACAATTTTCCCTGAAATAAGTGCTAATACGTTTGATCAATGAACGAGTAAACGCATAATACATTTAACAAACGAATAATAGAAACTCCGATACTCTTAAAATTGTGTTTCAATGAAAAGTGTTACTCCAAAAATCCCTGCACCGGTAATATATCGCGAGTCTATTGTGAGGAAAAATATGAAACTCGTGAGTTAATTAAGAGGAAAGTTTAACCTGAATAACCGTAATTGTAGCAGGCCTTGTTAGTAAAAAAGAGCGGTAACTAATTAAGTGAGATGTGAATTAATTAGCACGCAAGGCGAACATCGTTTAAATCGAAGGAAATTAAGCTAAGGTAACTCTTTGGCAATTAGATTCGCGGTGACTTTGACGATCGGCTAACTTAGACCAGGATTAGGTTTGTATTAAGATTACTCTAAGCTCGCTTGAGCTAGGTGTGGGTTAGACCAAAATTGGCTCTGAAATTGCTTCGAATTACATTGGATTTGCTAAGTCAAATCCAAATTGGATCTAGATTAAATCTTGAACTATCACTTCCAATATTGACCTATCGACTTATTTCTCGGAATTTAACGTCAATCAAGAATGAAATACGGGTTGAAATACAATGTCTCTCTGTACATTTATTTGATAATTTAAAACGTTAGATAGTTGATCGTTAATTAATTGATTAATTAAGTTGACATTCTTCTTGTTTAAAATTTTGATTGCCACGTTACCGACATATGGATGACTCCTAATCTTCCATGCGATTGTATCATCTATATATGTATATTATTAAGAATGTGTCCACTAACCTAATGTTCGAATTAACTATTTGAAACTATGAATAATAAATATAACTGTGAGAAATATAATTGTGAGAATATTTGGTAAGATTTGTCAGAAACAAAAATACTATCTAATTTTCAACTGCTTCCGTCAACGTGTTAAAAACAATAAAGATTTCAATAGGAACAGAAATTTGGAAATTTTTAATCAGCCGAAACTCTATTTGGAAATCCGAACGAACGACGATACAAATCACGCGTCTAACAGACACTCTGTTCAGGGCTGGCGATTGAATTTTTCAGCAAAGCAGACGCGAGCACGTGAGCTGGAATTGATCCAATTCCAGAAGCCACAGATTAGATTGCTCTCCCTGGTTTCCCGCTCGATACGCGCTCCTCGAGATTATTAAAACATTCTCGTTATTAATCCAGCTCGTCGCTAGAAATTCCCAACGAGCACCTTTTCCCGCATTTCCCATCGGTTCCCCCCCTTTCTCTTCAACTCGAGCCGAGGTTACTTCGGGGCATCCTCGATCCTAATTCAATCGCACAATATTCTCCACCCTCGAAACGATTTCGCCCTTATACGAGCAGCCAAGTTTCGCGAAACCCTTGGAAATCCATCGCGAACGAGTTTTCAATTTCGATTCAGGGGCTTCTGGATGATTGCGATAAGCTTTAGGCAAGTTGCCGATACGACATCCAATTCATTTTTGTCTCACTACACTCTTTCATATATCTGTAAAACGAAAGATCAAATTTCGAGAATTTTATATGCATTTACTTCTTTTAAATTACCGAGATAAAGCACCTAAAATTTAAAGTCATTGTACCACTATAAGGAACAATGTTCAGGTGCTCAGAAGTTGTCAGAGAAGAAATAGAATCCTTTATCTCCGAATGCCTCCCAAGAAATTCCTTAAATGTAGTGGAGAAATTCATCTCCGAGTTTCTTACTCATTGTTGCAATACTGATATTTACTTTCCGAGACATCCTGATCGATCCATGACTACCTGTGATATTCGCAGCGAATCACTTTTGATCATTCCACTTTATACGCGACGAAACTTTATTAGAATAAAGAATCGATTCGTTCTGTTGGAAAAACCTGTGAATAGATGATTTTAGATCGCAGGCAAGTTTCGTGGACCTTAAATACGTAATCAAAGTCTTTCTATAAGATTCTTCGGAACTTTCCACTTTCACTGCGAACTTTTTCCGAACTTTGTTCTTCTCGGAAACTATACTCTACACGCTGAATAACATCTCTACGCTTTCAAACTGATACAAAGTCACTTATAGCGGTGAATGGTGTCGAAATTCTTCAAGGACCTTTTACAGACAATGAACATGGAATTATGTATCTTTGAAATTATGAATTACGTGATGATTGCAGTAACGTAGATTACAGTAATGGATTACAGTATGAAAATAATTCAACAGGTAATCAAAAGATACATTAATTCGTTGAGCAAGATGACCCAGAAAATCGAGGCCAGAAAATTTCACGTTTCACGAGTAACGAAGGAGTAATTAACGAGCGTCGTGTCGAAATTGCAACAGCCTCGAGAACGAACCTTCGTGAAACGATGTCTGGGGTTAATTTACCCTAGCCCGTTGAAGCTAGCATCGACAGCCTTTGTGACTCGTTTATATAGCGACCCCTCGTTATATTGCCACCATTTATTTTCCAACCGTAAGCTGAATGGTTACACGTACCGCGACCCGTTATGTTCCTCGTCATATTTCATCCATTAATTTTCGATTGTTGCGATGTCCGGCGCAAAAGGGGTGAACGTGAAAATTCTTAAGGGTGTCGAATTAATTCAGCTCGATTAAGAGGATTCGCGAAACAGCGCGACTTTGGCTAATTAAATCCGGGAAATTAGTTGTGTCTCGAAGGAAGATGGAACGTCACCGGCAGGAAATGCATAATGGGGTTGTTGTTTCCGCAGCGTCAGGAGCTTTCCAGCAGACAGACGGAGAGATGTAGATCTCCGCGGAAGTCTGGCTAAGAGGTTCGTATTTTCTCAGCGGCGTGGCTGAAAGATTTTCCACGAGGAAAAATAACGGGGAGCCTCGAGTGGGGACGGGCTCGTTTGAATACGAATTTTCACGGTCTTTAACGTCGAAAGGATCCGAATTCATTGGACGCCATTCGAATGGCTCGATGTTCAGTTGAATTCGCGAACGGTTCGCTCGGTAATGGCCGCACGCTCGAATCCTCGAAATTATTTTCGAGCGTTTCACCGGCGACTTCGAACGCCCCCCTTCAAGAGTTTTTCGCGAGCACCGCTGAAAGGGATCAACAAGCACCGTGGCGAAAGCCTTTTATTCCACCGAGTTCCATTATCCCGCTCCTGAAGGCATCGGGATTATGAATAATTCGGAGAAGTATTTGCTTTTCCTCCTTCGCGTCTCTGAATTAATAAGAAGCCTTCGAGCTCGGTCTGCCAGACCGATGGACTTTATTATTGCTGCTACGACTTGTAGATTGACAACTTATTTCCGTAATGTACACTGAGAAATAACGCTCACGATTTACACAGGAAATTACTTACGTTGTAAGACGTCTGATCAATTATGTAAGATGCTGAAATTAAACGTTAAATCTTTTTCTTCGTACCTCCTTTTATAAGGTCTGAATTACTATTCTTGAAAACGCACAGAAACGATGCTCATAAAATTAATCATATTTAAAAATACATAAAATTAGCAAATATAGATGACAAAAATGTATAAATGCATATAATGTATCTGTTTATTTATAACGTATCTGCATGTGCGTAAATATACGTCTCATAAATTTAATCATGTCTTAAATTTCACGCTGTTGGTGGCACTTGCTACTCCAGAACATATTAATTGTACGTACTTTGTTAATGAGAGTTTATAAACACGTTTGAATTTTTGCGCGAAAATGCTCTCTGTTTTACCGACTTAACTGCAGTTCCACAAATCGACCACCAGATGGCGATAGCGAACAAACGAAGAAACGCGCGCAAACGATATTCGAACAGTTTTGCATTATTGTTGATCGTCATGCGTACACCACGAAGACTCTTTTCGAAATCTTTTGAAAAATCGTCGCAAGAAATGATCAGAAGCATTCGACTGAGAAATATTAGGATGACTATATCCCTGAACCACGAGTGGGAGCAGTTGAACTGGGAAATCTGGGTATGTCGTGAATAAATTACAGATTTCTTTGTATGTACGGTCGCTTTGGTAGATACGGTAGTTTTTACTTGAGAATCTTTGCGAAAGTAGAGTATCATATATGAATATATAACATATTTTATGATTTTAACGTATGGTATTTGTAATAATAGCTTGAATAACATATCTGAAAATTATTATTTAAAGGAATTTTGTGTAAATTTATTATTTTTACAAAAATCGATTTCGATGCAGATGATGAGAATTTAGAAGTTATTCTGTCGTGTGTATATAAATATTGAATATTTAATATATATTGATTATTTATTATGTATTAATTGTCAAAATATGTTGAATATAGCAGTGAAATATTTTCGTGCTCATTTTTACCTAAAATTTAAATTTTGTCAAACGTTGTTGAATCACGAAACGAAGTACTAGATGGCGCAAAGTAGAAAGACATGTGTCGCCATCAACTTCGCGTTCGTAAAGGCGTTCTCCTTCGTCAAGTACTTGTCCTTAAGCGATAAAGTAGTTTCCTATCATTATACTTTACCATATACAAACATAATTTAAAACTAATAAAATATTTAAATATAAAAACCACTGAGCTTCGTTTAAGAATATTCGAAATATTTTTAATAATATCCAACTTTCAGAAGGAAACTTCTTTATCGACGTTCATAAGCGTCCTATGTTATCATCTCCGTTTATCAAACACGTACAATAATTTATCATGTACAACTATAAGCAGAATTTATTGTACCGAGATTACGTAGAAATTAGATTGTTTCGTGGAATTTATAAAGTTCACGCATTCGCTTTTTGCTGACTTTCTTCTACTTGAATTACGATATCGATTGCAGCTGTGCGTCGAAGGATTTTTCTACGCGCTTTAACAAATTTTTATCGACTAATATCGGTTTCAAGCGAGGTTAATGCTTTTATGTAACACTTTACGTAACAATTTGCTCCCGTACCTTACATGAATTTCTATCGAACAACTTAATTGGAGTAGAGCACCATAGGGATACCGCCGAAAATAGTTTACTACCCTCTAGAGAATATTTAGAATGGAACACTGGCACGCCATGGTTCGCTCCTGTAATTTTAAATTTCCTACATCAAGGAAATTCTGCAGCTAGATCTTCATATAACAATTACATCCACATTACAATTTAAAAAATTGTTTAATTGCAAAAGTTCTAAATTTTTGAAACGATCGAATTCCTCGGCGCCACGTGGATCGAATAAAAATTCTCCGGTATTTTCGCAACACTTTGAAACGCTATAGAAGACTGAAACAACCAATTGGCCAAATATACATCGCGTGTATATTTAGCTGGAAGATTGAATCGCTGCCAGGATACAGCCCTGTAATTCGATCCTCTCGGTGCAGGGGATGTTCACGGGTGCAGAAGGGGTCCCGTAGGATCGCCGTCTCGAAATAATCGCTCGAAAGAATTCCATCTGGTCGTTGTTTTAAACGCGGCGAACGAGCTCGCGTGTCGCGAAATATTTCAGGGGAGGTACGATGCACGATAAGAGAAAGGGGAGAAGATTATAGATTTCCTGCTCCACTTTACAGCGTTTCCTTCTTCCTCGATTTTAATTCGACGCCCTAACGTTTGACTCCGACCTTTGTGGGATCCTTTAAACGTTTGAACTTTCATTTCGATATTTCGGGCTTTGTTTATCTCCCTGGATACGAACTTTCCAGGCTTTTGTTATTTTTCTTTGCTATTTGCTGTTGTTCTTTGCGCAAGAACAAATCCTGTAACGTATTTGCAATTTCGTGTTAATAAACACAATGTGTTACTTAAACACATGGTATAATTAGATTATTTAAATTGTAGACGAAGAGTGTAGGTAAAAGTAGATGTTGGTAATTAAATTATTTAAATTGTAGACGAAGAGTATAGGTAAAAGTAGATATTGGTAATTAAATTATTTAAATTGTAGACGAAGAGTATAGGTAAAAGTAGACGAAGGTAATTAGATTATTTAAATTGTAGACGAAGAGTGTAGCTAAAAGTAGATGAAGGTAATTAAACGAGAATTTTTAAAATGATAAAAAAGTAATAAATCATATCAGAAGTAAGGGAATCGTAAGAAGGTTTAATATCTAATTATCTTATTCCCGTTAAATTAACTCCGTCCAACCCCCGTTTCAATTTATCATTCGGACTGTTCTCCCCCAAAACCGTCTTCCTTCATTCCCATTCGCTTACACAGCACTCTATTATTTACAAAAGCTACAGAAAACCCTCTGTGTAACATGCCCCGAGCGTTCGTCAGGGGGTGAATCAACCCCGGCCGTCGTGGATGTTGTTTTCTCGAAACGAGCTCGTCCTCGCGCACACAAAAGAAGGCTCGTGAGCACACTGTTTTAGAGTGCTTCTGGGAAATGGTGTCTTCGAAATTAGAGGGAGAGGATCCAAGGTCCGTTTAAACATGTTCACCGTGTTTATAGGCGCTGCTGAGATCTGTCGGCGTTTCCAACCGCGAGGTTACCGGTGTGTACGCATCGGAAGAGAAACATACAATTCGGACCAGGCGATTTGTTAGTGACAGGAAGCAGAAACACGTGCTGCTCACGTAATACCGTAAACCTCAGAATCCGTCTACGATATTACTCGGAAATCTTCAAATTTTTTACCTTCCATATGCTGCAAATGTTCATATCAGTTCACTAATATTTAAACATTCGTATTTTTTACTTGTGATCATTCGAATTTTGGAATTCACATATTTACAAGTTTACACATTTTTCAACTTCCAGTTGTTCCTTGTTCCCCAACTTTGTTCAAACTTTCAAATTTGTTAATTTACAAATTTTCAAACTTTCACATCTTCAAATTTTTAAATGTATAAGTTCACCAATTTACAAAATCTAATGCACAACATTTTCATAAATTTATCTGATTCATCAATGTACAAGTTTACAAGTATACAAACTGATTTTGCAACTTCATATATTGTCAAATTCTCGAATTGTCTAACTTACAAATTGTTAAACAACCAGCTTTATAAGTCCTCATAATTTAACTTCAGCTCCAAGATTTTTACTCGTATAATTGAATCCAAGAGTCATCGTCAATTTTGCCACTATATTATCATTATAAATTTGCAACTCACAATTTACAATCACAATTTCTCTCAAAAATGCGTGAGCAGATTACGGTTTCTTAAAACCGGGTTTTATAGGTTGAAGCCGGTCGAAGTTTCGTGAAAGGGGAGGTCCGTCCGAAATTAGTAAAAGTAATTTTAGTCGACGTTTTTTTATTTTTGTATCACTCGGCGATGCAGACTCCCGGGAATTCGCCGCCTTCCTTTTTATTCGCCGTTGGATTTTATTTCGAACACGCAGCGACTCCATTTATAAAATAAATATCTAACGAAAATTTTGTTCCTACGTTATAATTTTACGATGCAATTTTCTCGCTCGATTTTTCCCGATTTCAATTTTTTGCAACTTCCAACAGGATGTTTGCCATAGGTTTCATAAAAACGTCCCTGGACCAGAATAGACCACGGTTCATAAGGGTAGAAGTTTATCAGAAGCGGTCCCTGCGGCGGATAAAATATTTACCGCGTTTATTGACAATTTCCCACTCCATCGGTAAGTCGCGGTCGACCTTAAAACGAAGGCGATAAATTCGTTTGGCTGTATATGGGGAGACGATGCGCGACAACTAAAAGCCCTTAAGAGATCGCGATACCCCGTTATTTACCGAATCAACGTTTATAGTAAGCCGGCTACGGTACATTTTCAACAAATTTCCCTAAGTGCACTTTGCGGACGCAGCAGGAAAATTCGTACGTCGACAGGGGGTTGGAATTATTTTTCGCCGGTAAGTTTGAGTCGAAGCTAAGTGGCCCGGACTTTTACAACTTCCCAACCGGTACAACGATATATCCGAACGTTGAAAGTTTGGATTTTCGAGCATCGGGTTAATGCACGCCTCGTTGTACTCGAATATTTTCATCGCTCTGTTTCAACAAATTCCAAACTTTTGTTAAGGTACGATTAAGAACCAGTCTGTATACAGTTTTTATAGTAATTAGCGGATCGAAAGTTCGAGACGGTTAATTAACACTTTTCAACGGAGTTCGCGACTCGTATTCTTAAATTCACGGGTTAATAACGCGAAACACTTTCAATAGAAGGTACATAAAATTTCATTAAGCCGATGAAAAGTATCTGAATGCACGTTCGAATAAAAAGGATTAATGTAGAGAACTTTTCCTTGCCATTTTTCCTTTTCACAATCTAGTTATAACAAGGAGGAACTTGCCTCTTATATCATTTCAGAATCTCAATTTTTCGTGGACGAGACAGTCTGAAGCACGAAAGTCTGAAGCTTCCGAGAGGGAGCTTAGTAATACGAGGTTTAGTTACGTATATTACTTTATTCGTCCTATAAATTTCGTTTCACTTTGCGTTAAACATTATCATTATTGCTCTTTCCTCTCTTGAAACCTTCTTCGATGATCACTTTTATAAATTACAAGAAGATGCTTTTTGCAACTTACCTTTCTTTAGACAACTTAGAATTATTTTTACAAATAGACGTTGCTTATCATCGAATCTTGATTTTCTTTATTTAAGGAAGAAATGTAAAAAACGAGTGAATGTTTAACTTTGATGAACGTTCAAAGTGGCTCAGAGCCATTCAAGAGATTTCTTGTCATAAAATTTTCAAGAGCAAATATTCAACGATGTCGTTAGAGGAACATAGTGTTGCACGGGTTAACATTTCGAGGTTTGGTCGTCCCTGGCTATCGGCACAATTCTCTCTTGTAGTCGTCATGGAAACCCCTGTTCAGGGTGCTCCCTTGTCGAGAGTAGGCAGTTTCCAGAGGTTTAGGGTGTAACCTCGAGCTCCCAGCTGAACGACGTCGATCAAGGCGTATACCTATCTTCCAAGATATAGTGCCGTCGTAAATTAAGGATTGAAGTGGAGACACTTATCGATGTACGCATTCAACTTCTCGGAATTGGCAATATATGAAGAGCACCTATGCAGGCCTTAACTGTCGACGTGCAACTAACGTCGTGTAACGTCTGGTCGTAAAATTCGCGGTGATTCGAAATACAACATTCAGCGATTTAACGCGTTGCGATACGACACTTAAGGATTTATTGAACAATACGTGGCGATATGATGAGCTGCGATATAGCTCATCGATCTTGAAGGCATTATTGTACGGTGCATGGCAATATAACGCGTGGAGATGTACTGTATCGATCACCAACGCGTTATTGTACGACGCGAGGTGATATAACGAGTGGCGATGTAGTGGATGGATTTTCAAAGATTTGTCATACGATGCGTTGCGATATAACGCATTCGACTTCAACGCGTTATTGTACGATGTGTGGCAATATAACGCGTGACGATATAACACATGGAGTTTCAATGCATTGTTATACGATGCATGGCAATATAACGCGTGGTGATATAATATATCGACCACCAACGCGTTATCGTACGACGTGAGGTAATATAGCGAGTGGTGATATGGTGAATGGATTTTCAAAGCGTTGACATAACGATGCGTTGCAATATAACGCATTTGACTTCGATGCGTTATTATACAATGTGTGGCAATATAACGCGTGGCAATATAATACATGAACTTTCAACGCATTGTTACACAATGCATGGCAATATAACACGTGGTGATATAATATATCGACCACCAACGCGTTATCGTACGACGCGAGGTAATATAGCGAGTAACGATATAGTGAATGGATCTTCAAAGCGTTGTCATACGACGCGTTGCAATATAACGCATTCGACTTCAACACGTTATTGTACGATGTGTGGCAATATAACGCGTGACGATATAATACATGGAGTTTCAATGCATTGTTATACGATACGTTGCAATATAACGCGATGCGATATGACATGTCGATTCTTAATCCATTACAATATGATATGTGGCAATATAGCAATGCGAAATGACATGCTGATCCTTAATGCGTTACAATATGATGTATGGCAATATAACGCGTGGCGAAATAACGCATCAATCTTCAACAGTACATAATACAATGCACAGCAATATAACGCGAAATGCAATAATTATAAATTCTGCATCCTAGCACCTCCATTTTATCCTCCTCTTCATCTTCCTCTTCAACTCATTCACATCGAGACACTCCGATATTGTACGTTTCAGCAACAATCTCGAAGGACTTCAATTTCATCGAGCACACTTACAGTCGCCAAGATAAATTTCTGTTCCTCGTTATGGATTACCATTAGACAACTCTGCTGAGTTGTACCTTTTAAGGACGGATATATTTTTTTTTCTCCCTGGGAAAGTTTCTCGAGTTATCTGTCAACAATGTCGTCCAACGTTGGTCTCGACACCAGCTGACGGTACGAGATAAATCCGAGAATCGAGGTGATCCTTTTGATAGTCAACCGTTTCAGTAAAATGATCCTTTGTCCTTTCGTTCTTCTACCATCCCTCGACACGATTTCTTGTAGATTCGCGCTATTTGCGAGGCACGAGGATTTGTTAGTCGTCGTAAAAACCGAGAAACGAGGGCGACATATAAATCGAAATGCGATCTACGTATTCCGATCGTCGTTCCTCTTATTTCCTCGCGGGTAATATTTCTTGTATGATCGAGTTTAATATTTCGACATTTTTAAGGAATTTGTACGATTATTTCAGAATACTTGACGGTAATTTATTTGAAAAAATAGTTGACTTTTGTCGAGAATCTCCTCGGGGATTTAAACTTATCCCAGTAAGTCTAACATAAAGTTCCCGTGCTTTAAAACCGGTCTCCCGTTCCAATAAACCTCTCGTCCCAATAAACGTTATGAAAGTTCCAATTGCACCGATTACATCGAAACTGTTCCCGATAATCCGCCATTATTCCGCCAAAAATTTATTCGTCGACCACGAGCCATTTACCAACCGCCATCGCCATTCGTCATCCATTATTCCAATAAAAAGCCCGATCGTCAACGAATCGTTCGCGTCCGATCGCGGTGTTCTCTCCGTCCAGGGATCTCGATAAATTTGTCCCGATGGCGGGTGTTCGCGCTCTTTTACCCCACGGTGAGGTCAGCCGTAAAACATTTATAGTGTCACGGGGATATACGTATACACATAGGCGGACAGAAGAGAGAGGAGAGCAAGAACGCGAGCGCATGTGCGCTCCAGCTGCAACGCGCCTACGAACCCGCGTAGAGGGTTCTAAAAATACGCGGCCACCCTGAGTGCACTTGAAACTGCACCAGCGGAGCCTGTAGCCGAGAGGATGGCCGACGTCGATAGGCAATATCACCGAGACGACGCGTCCAACCGTTTCTCTCTTCCTCCCGTTATGGTTGCCGTTTAACTTTCGCTACTCGCCACCAGAGGGACGCAGTCGGCACCTGCGAAACCTACTTTCTCGTTAGTTGTCACCTCTTTATGCTGGTCGGACATTTTCGAAATAACGTTTCAGACTTTGGGACATCAAACCTCTGGAACCTTCGGAACTTTAGGATTTAGATCCTTGGAACTTCGGGAAGTTAGTATATTCCGGACTTCGTGGAAGTTTCGAACTTTGGTACTTCTTGGAACCTCGGGACAACTTTTTAACTTTCCATATACTCGAGGTTCAAAAATTTTAAAGCCCCAAATTTCGAAGTACCGAAATAAGATTCCAAATTCCAAAATTTCCAAGGTCTTAAGTCCCAAAATTGAAAAAGTGTCCGCTGCCCATAATAAATATTTGATACATCGCAACGATTTCATGAAAACGTAATTCCAGTCTTCCGTCTGGTGTTACTTCAATAATCACCAGCGAAATGATTGTTTCCTTCGAGAGGATGGAGCACCCTCCATCCTGGATAGATCATCCCTTCGTCTGCAGGGAGTCAGACTTGCTCGATGCTGTCCCTCTTCGAATCACCATAGAAACGAAGGGATGGCACGAGAGGGTGCAAAAGCCACGGTGCTTAGAATAACGCGCTCGACGCACTCTAGATGGAAATGGATCTCCACGGTATTACCTTGTGGTAACAAGCGAAGATGTAACGGCACATACAATCTTATCGTAACAATAATAAGGAGGGATACATTGAAGATATCGTTGAACGAATCTGGTGTAGTGCAGCGGAAATAAAGAAATGTATTGTTTCCAGTTTACACTGCACTACAGATACCTTATAAGCTAGAATTAAATGTTACGAATAATCTTCCAAAAAATTCTCGTTTCGAATCGGTAAATAAATATCGAAAAATATTCGTTCGAATAAATAGAATATTGGAAAGTATGAAAAAACAGAAATTTGAAATAGTCGGTGTACTCTGACTGGCTAAACGAGGTAATGGATCGCGGATAAATCGCGAAGCATGTAGCCCGTGTGTACGAAAGGATTAACTAAATATAATTATGTCCTTACACGTTAAATTTGCTATGGTTTAAATATTTTATTTCGTTGCAATATTTCGCTGTTTGTTCCCAACTGCGAAGCGGAAAAAAATAAACTTGATCTGAGATTTAACGCTCTGAATCCATTCATAACCGTGTCACCGCATTTTCAACATTTTCGCGACAAGCTTTCGGTTCAGCTCGGTGCACAAACCGACGGGTCAGCAGGCGGTGACTGCAAATTTACATTCACCTTCCAGCTACTTCCTTTTCGTCGTATATTTACGTAGCTTCTAAACATCCGCTCCGCTCGTTTAGCAAGATCACGTATCCGAAAATATTTTACGAATACATACGAGGCGTTATTTGCGAAATTCGCCTCGCGGTCCGAAACTTCTCACGGTAGATCAATGTTTCCGCTCCATAGAGTGAAACAGATTGTCACGCGTGTCCAAGTTTCCGTTAGTTCGTGATTTTCACCTGCAACGTGACCTCGCGGTCTGCTGTTTGACATTACTCGCGTCTCCCTCTGCGGCCGACAGACGCGATGGATCCTGGCGGGATTCCAGAATATAAATTGTCGGGATCTCGTTGTCTCCGATACTTTGCTCCAGAACTTTCCAGCTGCCGTCAACTCCGGGTTCGCTCCGACGTTCCAAAGGGAGCTGCATCGATTCGGACCGACCGCGTCCGACGATCCATCTTCGATCGTCCTCCACGCAACATTGCGTAACGATAGGGAAAGGAATAGGCTGGAAGTCGTGAAAGTTTCGACGATGCAGCGAGGTGCATGCACGCTTCGTCACGTTGTGTGCTGCTTCGTGTACCAAAGGTTAGAGGTGGCCAAATGATTCACGCGATGATTTCGCGCACGTGTATCGAGAAACTGTTTGCAAATGGGACACGTGCGCAGACATCGCTGATCACTTTAATTCCCTTGTAATTAGTGTAATTGTTAAATGAGAAAATAATTACTTCAACTCACATTCGATTTCATTTGACAGATTATATGTTAGGTAAGGTTCTTCGATTTTTGCTGATAAAATGACAGATCTACTTGGTTTGTTACTACGTTGTTGGAAACGGGACATAGAGGTATTAATAATGCATTTCCCTTTGGAGAGCCAGGTTCCTGATTAAATTCGTTAAATAAACGCTGTTATGTCAATTACGTAATTCGTGTGCCTCCTCAAAATGTCGTATTAAATTGCTCGTAGCCTGAATAGTTTGATTGACATCAATGAAACAATAATACACGAATTTCATCGTAATCCGTTTGCTGTAATTGACAGACGGTCATTTTGTGTTAGGAGCGCTTTGTACAGTTTCATTCAAGTGCAAGGAAATTTCTGTAGTGCTTTGTAAACTCTGACGTCGCTGAACGATGTCAAGCTTTTTATATTTCGAAATCGATCACGTTGCAAGATTATATAGCACGCAAGTATTTACCTGTGACACATCATTTTAAAAGCACGAGGTTCGCCGTTGTTTTACGACTCTCGATATTGATTCAGTTGCATTCATTATGCAGGATGTTAACAATAGAGATTCATCTGTGCATTCTTAAGTGGTGGAGAAGTTGCTGCACGATTCACCGGTCAGCACTTGAATTGCACGATTCGAAAAGATAAAGCGTGCTTCGGGAAATAACGTTTGCTCTCGGATACGATTGCCTTAGTAACGATAATTTCGCAAAGGACCGTAGCAATCTCGAGCAGCGTAAGCTTTTCCTCGGAATCGGAATCCGCTTTCTGCTTTTCGATAATGGTTTCATTTCCTTGTATCTCTTTGGTGCGTGCTAATATATGCATAATAACGGTGCGCCGCGAGCATAATAACGAACCTTCGATATTATACGTGCTGGGGCATGATTGGATCCCGGTTTGCTGGACAATTTTCGTCTCGTGCCGTTTACGATTCGCTGTATCATGGAAAAACTCGTGGAAATTAACGAAATGTTAATGAAAAAGCGTACCAGTTTGTTTTAATCAGCAGAGGAGTTTTATAATTGCGCGACGCAAATATTGTTTGGAAGAGAAGATGTCTGCTGTGTTTTTAATTACATTTTTTATTCGATTATATAATATTTTAATAAACATTTTTTTTGTTCGAAACTATTATTTCTCGATACACCTTTGTATTACGAAATTGTGTTTATCCGTAGAACCAATTCAATCACCCCTGGTATTTTTATTTTTCAACGTATCTTTTTATTTAAACATGTCGAATTACGGACAAATTCAATTAATTCGTTATCCACGAATTTGTTTCCATTGATTTTATTTGTTGTTCGAAATAACGAACAACCTTTTTCCCGGTACTCTGAGAACAATTGATTTATATCTGTACAAAACCAAATGCATAAACCATCTGCAATTTCGCAAGCGCAAACAGAAAAGGCGACAAAACAATCGCGTTACAAAGCGTTAGTCACTCGTCATTATAAAAGTGAAAAATATTTGCTACGTACATTGAATCATGGTAACCGTAGATTGCTGCAAAAATAATATTGAAAAATACAACGTTGAAAAGAACGATACATAAATTTCATTTAATTTTCATTGGAGCGTCGAACCAACGTAATTGTGTAACTGAATAAAACGAGGGAAAAAGTAAATCATAGGCATAAATCTTATGTCGCATCGTAGTCGCGGCGGGCAACGACGACGTAGCACGGCAGTAAATGTAACAAACGTTCACGGTAAATGAAACGTTTTATATTTCCATAAATTTCTCGTTCGACGTAGGAGCGACCAATCAAAACTAGACAGGAATATGCGGGAAACTTGATATGTCCGAAATTTGAGCTGTTAGGTTTCACAGAAATTTCGAGGGGATTCCGAGAGTGCATTCTTCTCAAATATAGAATTTCGAAGTTTTAGTATTTTCAAGCTTTCGAATTTCTACATTTTCACATTTTTAATCTTTCAAATTTGTAAATGTTCGAATTTTCAAATAATTACACTCGTCTGGATTACTGACTTTTAAATTTTGGAAGTTTCGCGGTCCAAAATTTCAAATATAGAAGAATACTTTCGGGCCTCTCGTCCGATTCCGTCCGGATTTTTCCGAGTCGAACCGAAGTCGTAATTTAGAGATATTCCTATGCTTCTAAAGAGTTCTCGTAGTACTTTAGTGTTTCTTTTAGAATTTCTCGGAAACGCATGTTTGTGATTCTAAATTCCTCTCTAAAGTGGAATTTATGTTAGTTAACGTTTTAATTTCAGTATCTTAATTAAAGACCAGCATGCTGAATGCTATAGAATATTCTTGATATTCTGTACGTTTAATACGTCACGTCTGACAGAATGATCGGGGTAGAAATTGAAGTAAAGCGAGTTTTAAGAAAAAATCTGAACCCTACCCTAAATCGAGACATTTCGTGCGTCTCGATAGAGTTTGATTCGCTTGGTACGTAAGATGGCCGATGCGCGGCGCTGTCTGCGCAGTGACGCTGCGCGCCGATGGCGCCGGCTAGGAGCGGGATCGTCAGTCGCAAGGGGACCACGCACGGTGACGGTCGTGTGTTAGTCGCAAGAGAGAGAGAACGTGCCATAGGACGAAGGTATCCGAGTAAAGACAAAGAAAGAGAGTATCAGAGGGACGAGAAAGAAAGCGTAGAAGTATCGCGGTCGTTCGTGGTCGCCTATTTCGCGGGTCCCGCTCGGTCGTGCGCGCGTGAAACAGTTTTTAACCTCGTCGTTCGATTATCGTGCGTCGTCTCGGTCCGTTCTGGTGCGTGTGATCGGCGCGCGCGCGCCTGTGTCCGTGTGTGCGTGAAAAACACCGCACCGTCTATCGTCGCGTTTGTGTGTTGCACGTACGAGCACAGCAACGTACACAGAAGCGATCTACGCGCGACGGAAAGAGAGAAGGAATCGCCGGGATCGCGTACAGTGTGAACGAAACCGAGACAGAAAGAGAGAGAGAGAGGAAAGCGACACGACTGCGAAGAGGAGAGTAGTGGAGGTGGGCGAGGAGGGGGAGGCGGTACGGAGTGTCGGATTTGTTTTCTCGCACAACGGTGGAGCAAAACGGCCTCAAACTGTGGGGCTCTGGGGCGTTTTTTCTTCCTCCGCAAGGGATGTACTACCCCGTAAGTGACCGTTTCATTTTTTATGAATACCGTGCGTTCACCGGCCGCCGGGGAGGGAGGCGTATCTCTCTGTTTCCCTCACTCTACCCTCTCTTTGCTGGAAATGTTCGAAGGCGTCGGTTCGATATGAGGCGCCAGGCCGTGGAATCGTGCTTCGTTTCTATTTTCAACCTCTGTAGGAATATCGTACTCGTAAAACTTCATCGTGTTCGTCGTTCGATTACTCGACTTGGAAAAGCGTGTGGAAAAAAAGAACACGCGCGCACAGTGTCTTACTCCGTGACGCGTTGTTTTGTTTCTTCCATTTAAATTATCTGACTTTCGAATCAGTTCGTTCGCGGATGAGCGTGTTCGGTTGATCTTATTCTCCGATTTTGTAAGGGAGGCTAGTGGTAGAAACGGAGCACGATGCGCACGAATTGGAGGTTATGTTCTACCCTGCCGGGATTCGGCAGAATAATCGGAGCGATGAAAGAGTCGATCGGACTCTGGTTTTAGTAATCTCGAGCTGCAGGAATCGCCTTGACCGTTGCTTTTTTAACGGAATAAGGCTTTCAAGGAATTCCGTTGATTTATTTACCGCGTTAAGAGTGGCTTCCGCGGAAGAGAGGTTAGGATGCTCGCCGAGGCGCACGAACACAGGGGGCACTACCAAGTGAAAGTAAATAATGTCGTTCGCTATCTTCGACGTTTCGTTTCGTGTGCTATTAGCTTTTCAAATATTATATTCGAACGTCAATGATGAACTAATTTTAAACCGATAACCTCGACAAATTTTAATCGATACCACGGCGTACTTCAAACCGCGAAAGCGTTATTGCAACATAAATTTGTACTGCGTTCGATTAACGAACGACCAATATTCGCGTTTTATTTCATTTTAATCCTCTCGTTTCGCTTCTTGTAATACCGAGGTATCGATACGAGAAATTTCGTATTTTCAGAATTGATTAAGTCGTGTCTAATAATTCCGACATCAAATTTTGAGAGGATATAGTGCTCGGGTATACCGTATGGTATATGGTAATATAATGTGTAGCGATCTAATATGTAGCAGTACTATCTATGACGGTATAGCGAGAGTACTAAATAAGTTTTCACCGATATCGATTTTTGTCTCGGGTGCTACAAACTCTAGCGACAGCTCTGTTCCTTTTCTTCATAGTCAGTCTCCCGTAATCGAAGCAGGTATTAACCGACCCAGGTAGACTGTAAAATTGAAGAAATGGAGCTTTTGTGACCCGTACTCTATCCCGTCTTCCAAAGTCCCTTTCTCAGAGGCAATAGCTTCCTTCGGCTAGAATTTTAACTACAATAGATCCAATGAATCGTACTTTCTAATCCCTGCTTTAAAAATGAAGAATTTTATCTCTTATTTGAATGGCTATAATAGATATTGTTCGGATACCTACGTTTTTCTCGCGTGTACCTTGGCGCGAAACGTTTGAATCTTCGACTTTACGTTTCGTCGCGAACAATGAACTGACAGCGAATTTGTTCAAGCGCGTTTGAAGTGTTAACTGCTCGTTGTGGACGCATCCGTGTTAACACGGGTATCGCGTTACAGTCTGATTATTATTGTTTGCTGTTTTTCATTTCGCGCGCAAATATTTGGTTTTACGTATGCAAACACTCGGCTCAATAAGTGTTTTGACTTTCTAAACCGTAACTTTGTTATTCTGCCGAGAGATAGTTTAGAAGTTAGAATTCAAAAATCGAAGGATTTGAAATAAGTATCGTAGAAGTCTTGTTTATACGAAAGTACGTGTATCTATGCAAATTTTGTTTTGTTCAAAAATACACACGTATGACTCACAGATAACAATGGCAATTTGAGCAATGCACCTTTAAGAATATTCTTTATTTCGAAATGTCGTATCGACGTACAAGAGCAAATATTTTCATCTTGATCTTCTAATTCTTGAAATTACAACCGTGCATGAGCTTCTTACAGTTTGAACTCGTTCCATCTAACCCATTGAAACGATTCCAAGAAGCTGATACAGCATTAAACGAATCAACACCCCCATGCTTTTTATCATTCCGCAAAAACGCGTATATTTTATTCAGGCGTACACAGAAGACGCGTTCAAACAATCGCGGAATCGCGTGCATCGAATATCGGGCTAATTTCCGTGCGAAAACATTACTCGAACCTCGACGTTGTCTTTTTTTGCTTCATTCACCGGTGGTTGGAAAACGGGAAAGCTTGTTCGCAGTAGGGAAACGAAAATACAAAAAAATTCAAAAGAGATTACAGCATCACGGGCTCAACGTTAATCCGCCGGCATTATCACTGCCAATTCCATGGGAATAAATTAAAAAAAGATGAAAAAATCAGTAACACGGTCACGTTCCGCGTCCGCTTTTCAGAGGAAAAGAGTCTCTTTTTAGGTCAAGCGCCAAAGCTCTCGTCCACCCCCTGCATACTGGACCGCCCCTTTTAATATTATTTTCAGAGAAACAGATGGCCAATGAGCATCGGTGTATCTGCAATTTTTGTTTAAAACAGGTCAGCCTTTGATTACCACTCGTTATATCGCTATATCTCATGTGATTACGCGATATATTGCTACGTACACGATTGCCATGCGTTGCATATTACCGTGCATTAAATTTTATGAGTTGCGCATTATCACACGTTAGATTCCTTTTGAATCACGTTAGATTTCTACGCGTTGTATTACCTCGCGTTAGATTACCATTATTTATAATGCCACACGTTAGATTTCTGTGCTCCGCCGTGCGTACAAATGAAATTTCTACGCGTTGTATTACGACGCGTTAAATTGCCACACATTACTTAGATTTGTGTGGGTGTTATATTACCACGCGTTATATCACCGTGTGTAGTTTAGCTACATATTGCGTTTCCACGTGTTACATTTCCATGCGTTACATTACAGTATGCAAGATTTGTACTCGGTGCGTTACCATGTATTATATCGCCTCCTGTTATATCGCCGCGCATTACACCACCGTGTTCGAAGTTTGTATGCGTTAGATCGCTATATATTGCATTACCACGCGTTGTATTATTGCGCCTTGAATTACCTCGCGTTATATCGCCACGCCTTGAGTCACCTCGCGTTATATCGCCGTCCGTTGAATTACCACGCTATAAGTTTGTACGCGTTGTATCACCGCGCGTTAGGTCGTCATATATTGCATTACCACGCGTTATATTACCGCGCCTTGAATCACCTCGCGTTATATCGCCGCGCGTTGCATCACCACGCTGTAAATTTGTGTGCGTTGAATCGCCACGCGTTAGATCGCTACATATTGCATTACCACGCGTTATATTACCGCGCCTTGAATCACCTCGCGTTATATCGCCGCGCGTTGCATCACCACGCTGTAAATTTGTGTGCGTTGAATCACCACGCGTTAGATCGCTACATATTGCATTACCACGCGTTATATTACCGCGCCTTGAATCACCTCGCGTTATATCGCCGCGCATTGCATCACCACGCTGTAAGTTTGTACGCGTTAAATCTCCACGTATTCCATTACCACGCGTTGCATTAGCACGCTTTGAATTACCTCGCGTTATATCGCCACGTCTTGAATCACCTCGCGTTATATCGCCGTCCGTTGAATTACCACGCTATAAGTTTGTATGCGTTGTATCACCACGCGTTAGATCGTCATATATTGCATTACCACGCGTTACAATACCGCGCGTTGTATCACCTCGCACTATATCGCCCCGCGTTAGATCGCACTATATCGCCCCGCGCTATATCGCCACGTTGCATTACTACGCGTAACACTACCACGCATCATATCACCACGCGTTAGATTTGACCACGTTGTATCGCCGCATATTGCGTCAGCGTTAGATCTATGCGCAACGCATGACACGTTAGATTTCTAGGCATTGCATCAGCGGACATTGTATCGCCACGCATGTATCTACGCGTTACATATTAAATCCCAATGAGATGTATAGTCACGCGATATATTGCCACGCTTTAGATCCCCAGATTCAACTTGATCCCTATCTGGTTACGTCAATGAGTTATGGCAATGAGACTTGAAGCAGACAAAAGTGGATCCTCTCGCCAGCACATGTCATTTCGAAATGTAGGTTCTCTTACTTCCATCAACGTTGATTGCACAGCAATTCACCTTCGTCTTTTCGAATTTTCATAATGAATTCTACGCGATGCTTGCACATCTTATGTTGACCCCGTCAAGGGATATATGTATTTTGAAATATAGGACAGTATGGGCTATTTTCAGCACCTGTATCGGTACTTTATTTCGCAGCGAGCCGGGGAAGATCGATCGTTACTCTTGGATAGTTCCTCGGGCTCGGGATGTGTACTCTTGTTGTGCAAATCTGGAGATTTGTGCTTCGAATGTCATTTTTATGCGGTTCCAATAGCTACACTATTTGGAAATACATAAGCGAGCAGGAGTTAAGTTAGAAGAATGTCTGGGAATATTTTATGTAGAAATTTTTATGCATCCAGAATTGTCGTATTGATTTTGAGGCTGAAATTCTAGACCGAAAGTTCAGATATCCGATGCTTTTGAAATAGATTGCTAGCAGTTGAGTCGAATTTTAGGATTCTAACAAATTCAAAGTATTTATAATTGCTCGACATGTTTCTCTTCGAATAATTTCTGTGAAGCACAGTCGCCCTTGCAGAGTCACCTTGTTATCGATATTCGTGTCACGTGCTTGTTTAATCGGTGCATTTTTCTATGGCTAACCGCATCTTTGGCATCGTGTTATCGCAGATACGATACATCCGTTTCACCTTTATTCTCATCCTCTAGACTCATGTTTCATTCAGCGCAAAAATTACGCGGATAATTAAGCAAACACCTTTCAGACCGATCGAATCTCGATTTTAGTTTCTGGAATTCGTTAATTAACGATCTCTGATCAAAATTTCCCAGCACTGGAGTAATTCTCTAATGATAGGTTTTCATGAAAAATGCGGATACGCGTTAGACTGCAGATGAAAATTTGAAAGGTGTCTGAAAGTGCTGGATCTGATATTCGAATGGGATCGAAAGTTGGCGCGATGCAATCTTCCTGATTGCTACATGCTCAAACTTCGCGTTGTGCGATATGGTTCCGTTGTTTGACAAAAGCTTCCCGATAAATAGAAAGCATGGACTTCGTGCTGCAAGTATCTTTCCCAATTAAATGAGATTCTTGGTTCGTAGTTTGCTGTTCTTACGTTGCCGAACTTCGACAATCTGCATGGAAACTTGTACCATTCCGGCGAGTTGTGTTCACTGTGCCAATCAGCGTGTTACGATTTGCCATTCAAAATGGAACCATTTCATGCAATACACGTAATACACGTTTATTAATAAATTCTGTAAGAATTTAAGACTTAAAGGTAGTTGCTCTGTAATTGAACCTTGATATTTCTCGAGTTATAATGCATTCATGATTATAATAGTGTCTAAATGTATTACAATATCGTATCATGCATCTGTAGTATATTTAAGTCTGCTGAGTATAAATAAACCAGGTAGACGAGATTCATAATCTGTAGATTACATATCATAAATATATAAACATGTAATTACAGCAAACAGAAAATTTTCTTGTTAGAAGATTCAAGACGCACCATGTGCGTTCTACTCTACTAGCAACCTTCTTAAAGAATATAAAAAAATAAAGTCGATGTTGGTTTAAAATTACAGTATATACTTAACAGTTCAGACATAAATGCATAAACATGTAATTACAGCAAACAGAAAATTTTCTTGCTAAAGATTCAAGACGCACAGGGTGCGTCCTACCCTAGTACCCACCTTCTCAAACAATATAAAATAAAATCGAGGTTGGTTTAAAATTACAGTACATATTTAACAGTCCAAACATCATAACAATTTAGGTAGCAAATTTTACTCCATGCTGTTTTGTACCAGCAAGGTTTAGAACGTTCTCATGAATAGAAATCCCCAAAATAATTTGTGAAAGTTGTTCTTCCACTGTTATTCCTATAAGTTGTAAACATAGCATTTTCCGTGAAAAATCAATCAGCATCCAGTTCTGCTCCGTTCGAATAACAAGCTATTTTCGCGAGCGGTGTTCAACCCGAAGCAGAGGTCATGCCCCGCGAAAGCACGCGAAATAGGCCGTATACGATCGCGTGTTAACACGAGCTTTTATAGATGACGAGCTCCCTTTATGGCCGTTGGCCATATTTTCATAGCGTTTCCCGTTGTTTTGCACGGTTAAATCACGGGTTAATCGGAATGTCGTTTCGAAACAACGAGAAATTGGAGGACCGGTCACGTGCAGCTGTGTCCTTCCGGTCCATTGGTCGATCGATCGATACTTTCCCCTCGAGTAACAGCTCTTTCCGAAGTACGGTTTGATTTACCTAAAGAGTTACCAAGGGGACAACGCAAGCGAATCACCTTTTCTGTGGTTAAATTTAGAGGGAAAAGATGCTGAGGGCTGGTCAAAATGGAGCGTGTAACTTTTAAACCTTGTTACATTGAAACTAAGCATAATTAAAACTAATAAATAAGGTGACAGAAATTAATAAATACGGTGAACTAAATACACACTACTTTATCTTCTCTAAATTCTTTGAGGACTGATTTTATTTTGCGAAGAAACATTGAAAATATCTTTACTAAATCTTTTGAGGACTGATTTTATTTTGTGAAGAAACACTAAGAACTGAAGACTGAACTTTGTCTGACAGATTAATAATAATTTCTGACCGAAGAGGACTACAGCCATTTTCCGATTACATAATTATAATTACATGTTTCATCTTTCATTATAATTAATTCCATGTTGCAAAAAATATCGGATGTGTTTAAATAGAATACGCAATAAATGTGCAGATTAATACGTACAGATTTGAATAGGCTGAGATATATTTCGATAGAGCAGTTAAGATTGCCCAAATCCTCAGTGAACCGCAACAAATTAAATTTAGAAATGATCGAGTTACTCGTACATTTCGAGAAATTTCGCTGGAATTAAAATAAAGCACTCCGTGAAAAAGTAGCATAAATTATCGGCTCGAATTAAATTTAGGAATGACTGGATCGCTCAAGCTTTCATTTCAAATACGAGAATATTAATACCACCGATTTTCCGAATATTTCAAGAGTTAATGAGAACGTTAATTACCGAATGCATTAAGAAATATGTAATGTGTCATAACAGTAATCCAAGGGGACATAAAATGGAAGGAAGTATCATTTTAAAGCTTAAACTGCGTCGCTCGCGGTTAATTTGCATCGCAAATACGTGTCAAGGCTTTTTTCCTCTCAGTCGAAGTATTGTATTTTTTTCATCGCTAGAAATTATCGCTTATGAGAATGCAGTTACAATTAGCGTGGAGAAAATTTCCTTCCCGAGCCTTGTACTCCGGTTTATCGCCGTTCAGGCAACAGAGAGTTATTGTTAACGATTTATCGATGAGTGACACTGTTCTGCGTCAAATTGCTTAGTGTCGTCTAAACGGCGCAAAAATGCCGAGTGATTATCGTACGTAAAAAGATTGCGCTCGTTTGACCTTATGTTTTTTCACGATTTTTTAATAGCAGTCTGATTTATCAAACTGCTATAAATGTAAAAAAAAAATGTGCAATTCATTTCTGATGTATTTATGTTACTTGTTGATAACTGTTGCATTGGATTTGTTGAGTGTAGCTGCATTGGATTTGTTAGATGTAGACAACATTTGTATTGGATTTATTATATGCACATTATGGCTGTATTAGCTGTATCAAATGTAGATAATGACTGTCTTGATACAACAGAAAAGTGTACATATAATAACTGATACAAAATGTGCATATAATAACTGATACAAAGTGTACATATAATAACTGATACAAAGTGTACATATAATAACTGATACAAAGTGTACATATAATATCTGATACAAAATGTACGTATAACTAATACAGAATGTACGTATAACTAATACAAAATTCACCAAGAAGTTTCGTATACGAAAGTAATAATTCCGTTCAAATTTCTTCGTAGAATAATTATGGTTTCACTATAGAAGTTCGTACAATATACGACGAAAAAGTTGGAGTTCAGAAAGTTAGACAACGTTATCGAAGCCGATGATTTAATTAGAGAGTTCGAAAGGAAGGTTCGGTTTTCGATGAATATGTAGTATAAATGTTTGAAATGTACAAATGTCTGTGCAAATGTTTGAGAGGGTTCGCTTTTCAAATACTCGTCGAATCTCGTTCGGTTGGAGGGAACTAGCTATTTGGGCAACGTTGACGAAACCCGCACGAAGTTAACAGCGCAAATTACCACCAAGAGATTTGGTCATTTAGTTCTTAAATTCAAGATGAATTCTTAATCGATACGTTCCGAAAATATCTTCAAATTCATACATTCATTAATTGGTTATGGTCGTAGATGTTGAAAATATTAAAGATTGAAGATGAAAATTAAAATTGAAGATGTCATAAGCATCTGACTTAAAATTACAGATGTCAAGTCTCTGATTTACAATTGAAGACGTCAAAAATCTCTGACTTCAAATTAAACACGTCAGAAAATGTGACTTTAAATTAACCCCTTGCACTGTGACTTGTCAGGTGCGTCAGTCAAAATTAACTGATCGTAACTACAATATTGTTGACAATAAAGGTTGACGTATGTCAATTTGATATTATGCAATCGTTGACTTTGCAAGTTATAATTAGAGTTGAGCTCCAAATTACATATTAAAAATTCAAGTAAAATTTATCATGACTGAAGTACGAGTGCCTTTTGAGTGCGTCACGAGTGCGTCCCGAGTGCGTTGTGAATATCTCATGGGTGCGTCACGAGTCCGTCACAAGTATGTCATAAGTGCGTCACGAGTGCGTCGTGAGTACGAATGTGTCACGAGTGCGTCATAAGTTTGTCATGAGTGCGTCACGAGTGCATCGTGAGTATCTCATGGGTGCGTCACGGGTGCGTCGTATCTCATGGGTGCGTCACAAGTATGTCATGAGTGCGTCACGAGTGCGTCGTATCTCATGGGTGCGTCACTAGTGCGTTGTGAGTATCTCATGGGTGCGTCACGAGTGCGTTGTGAGTATCTCATGGGTGCGTCACGGGTGCGTCGTGAGTATCTCATGGGTGCGACACGAGTGCGTTGTGAGTATCTCATGGGTGCGTCACGAGTCCGTCACAAGTATGTCATAAGTGCGTCACGAGTGCGTCGTGAGTACGAATGTGTCACGAGTGCGTCATAAGTTTGTCATGAGTGCGTCACGAGTGCATCGTGAGTATCTCATGGGTGCGTCACGGGTGCGTCGTATCTCATGGGTGCGTCGTATCTCATGGGTGCGTCACGAGTGCGTCACAAGTATGTCATGAGTGCGTCACGAGTGCGTCGTATCTCATGGGTGCGTCACTAGTGCGTCGTGAGTATCTCATAGGTGCGTCACGGGTGCGTCGTGAGTATCTCATGGGTGCGACACGAGTGCGTTGTGAGTATCTCATGGGTGCGTCACAAGTGCGTCGTGAGTTCGTCAAACGTCGAAATAGCACAGAAATTAAAAATTCCCCAAGCAAACAATTAACAAACTGAAAACTAGTCGCAAGTGTCAACACCAATAATTCTCTTCAGTAACAAATTAGTTGCGAACAATACGTAACATCCGGCGGTGTTCTACCGATACGGGAATTAATAATGCTTAGGTATCACCGGTGATCGGATTAAGATCAATGATTAAACAGCGCCAGGTAAGGTATTGTCTCGTTCGATGAGAACAACACGGAATGTCCATTATTCATGATCAAACCGACAAAAGATGACACGAAATATCGGATTGGCGTCACGCTTCCTGATCGTTTGATACGTAACTAGCTGGTTAATTTCAGACGGGTCAATGTGTGTTGTTCGACGAAAAGAAGAGCCGTTCGATTGACCCGATACTTTATTTAGACGCGTTCAATCGGAACGGAGAGCGCATTATCAAACGCCACCTTATCGATGGATACCGTGAAATTTTTAGACCCATGTTCAGTGTAAATTGATATAAATTTAGGTAAATTTATAATTTGGTAATTTAGGAGAATTTTGGTAGGTTGAAATTTTGTTGGCTACTTAATATTCGTAGTACTTGAAGCTGTGAGTAATAAACAGATAACGGAATAAAATATTGTGAAGAGACTTGATAAGAGTTGCTACAAATAAAGAAGTCTAATCAGATTTTTAAGTGTGGCAGATAACACTTGTTGTGAGTTAAGTCATAGTAACTTTGACCTTAAATTTTTATCATTCATTCTGCCACTTATGTGGATAATATTTAAGTACCATACAAATTATAATATTATGAATGTACCTAGTTGAAAATATTTATTCTATCTGTTTGCAACTATGAACAACAAAAACTAACAGAATATCTGATTAAAATATTTGGTAAGATCAGTTCAGAAAAGATAAATTTAATCAAATTTAACGCGATAAATCACACCAATCTCGACCGTGAACATTGTAATTTATGTAACAACGAATGCACTATAACATTCAGTAAAACATAAACCTCGAAGCGCAATATAGAGTTGTAACATTGCATGACAAACAACAATTTGAATACATTTCCAAATTCAATAATAACCCGCTATCAAAAAACTGGATACAGAAAAAGAGTCATTGTTTCGTATTCAAATGTGACTTACGACGAAGGAAAGATATATTGTCAAGCGTGAGAATAACTACTAATTATAACGATATCTCGTTCCGAAATAGCCATCAGGGTAGAATGGTTGTTGAAAAAATTCACCGAGTTGCCTTTCAACCTTCTACGTTCGTCGATAATCTCCAGTTGTTATACGTATTAAACGAGAATAAAGAAAACATTGTGAGCTTATCATCCAATGCTTAGCGTGCATATTATGAATAATTCATTTCATCAACCCGTTATATACCATTGTTGCATTCAGATAACGTTTCAACTTTTTGGTCATAACTCCGCTGTTCCCTTTCACGCCTTTTCTCACCGTGCATCACTCTGACTTGCATTGTGACGTGCACGTTTCATGCCTTGTGAGTACTTTATGAACATTAAATTTATCTTTGGATTAATTATTTGTGGTTTGATTTTATGGGGAATGTGATGTGGGTATTTTTGAAATGTGGAGGTTTACGTATATTTTAATTTTTAATTCTTAATGATTTTATGGGTTCCAATATCTTTAGATCCAAGTATTTCTACATTCTGAAAGATTTAGGTCTTGATATCCCTATAGTGCGATTTCTATATATCTTGAAATTTTTTAGTGGAGGTATCTCTATATCTTGAATTTGTAATTCATGGAATTTCTAGATTTAGATATCTCTAGACCCCGAATTCTCTATTTTTAGAAATTTGTGAATCTTGATATCTCCATACCCAGAGTTCTCATTTCCTGAAATTCATACATTCTGGTATTTCTAAGCGCCGAATTCTCATTTTCTGAAATTCTCAAATCCTGATATCTCTACGCTCCGTATTCTCTATGCTCTCAGATCCCTAGATCTTGGTATTACTATACCCCAAAATTCCTACGCTCTGTTATCCCTCAGCTCTGAATTCTCATCTTCCGAAATCCCCAGACTCCGAATTCTCTATGCGCCCAAATCCCTAGATCTCGGTATTCCTATACCCCGAATTCTCATGTCCCGAAATTCCTAGGTTCCGAATTCTCAATGCTCCCAAATCCCTAGATCTTGGTATTCCTACACCCAGAATTCTCATTTCCCGAAATTCCTACGCTCTGATATTCCTACACCCCGAATTCTCATACCCCGAAATTTCTACGCTCTGATATCTCTAAGCTCGGAATTCTCATACCCCGAAATTCTTACGCTCTGATATCTCTAAGCTCCGAATTCTCATATCCCGAAATTCCTACGCTCTGATATCTCTGAGCTCCGAATTCTCATTTCTCGAAATTCCTACGCTCTGATATCTCTAAGCTCCGAATTCTCATTTCTCGAAATTCCTACGCTCTGATATCTCTAAGCTCCGAATTCTCATATTCCGAAATTTCTACGCTCTGATATCTCTAAGCTCGGAATTCTCATACCCCGAAATTCCTACGCTCTGATATCTCTAAGCTCGGAATTCTCATACCCCGAAATTCCTACGCTCTGATATCTCTAAGCTCCGAATTCTCATTTCTCGAAATTCCTACGCTCTGATATCTCTAAGCTCCGAATTCTCATTTCTCGAAATTCCTACGCTCTGATATCTCTAAGCTCCGAATTCTCATATTCCGAAATTTCTACGCTCTGATATCTCTAAGCTCGGAATTCTCATACCCCGAAATTCCTACGCTCTGATATCTCTAAGCTCCGAATTCTCATTTCTCGAAATTCCTACGCTCTGATATCTCTAAGCTCCGAATTCTCATTTCTCGAAATTCCTACGCTCTGATATCTCTAAGCTCCGAATTCTCATATTCCGAAATTTCTACGCTCTGATATCTCTAAGCTCGGAATTCTCATACCCCGAAATTCCTACGCTCTGATATCTCTAAGCTCCGAATTCTCATTTCTCGAAATTCCTACGCTCTGATATCTCTAAGCTCCGAATTCTCATTTCTCGAAATTCCTACGCTCTGATATCTCTAAGCTCCGAATTCTCATATTCCGAAATTTCTACGCTCTGATATCCCTAAGCTCCGAATTCTCATCTTCCGAAATCCCCAGGCTCCGAATTCTCTATGCGCCCAAATCCCTAGATCTCGGTATTCCCATACCCCGAATTCTCACATCCCTAAATTCCTAAATTCTAGTAACCCTAAACCCCGAATTCTCAATTTCCCAAACCCTCAGATTTCAGCATCCCAAAATTGCTTCCTCCACAAGATGAACCCTACTTCAGAAAAACTCATCGATTCATAAATTTAAATCGATCACTAGTTTCATCTCCAGACGTCTGATCTCAAAGGCAGTCCGTCTCAATTAACCTCTCCCATTTGTCCAATAAACGCACTAAAAAAAGAGGAAAGCCTCGAAGCCATAACGGTTCGTTTTCGCTCGCAATTTCTCGAGCTAATGGTTCTAGTTTCGGCCAGCACACGTTCGCATGATTGAGTTAACAAACTCGTGTATGCTGGACGCGGTCCATTTGCAATCCCGGGCCCTTCATTTATCCGACGGAATCACCAGTCGCTCTTGAAGGTGTGCGGATTATATTTATCCAGCACCGCGTTGGAAACGTGGTCGTTCGCGAACGGGACGACGTTTAAAATCGAGCAATCCGTCTGTCTCTCGGCTGCGTGCGTGCCAACGACGATTCTTCATTTTCGGTATTAATCCGCGTCGTCGTTGAAGAACGGCCCGCGGATTTCTGCTCGGATACACGGCTTTAAATATAACTCGCGGCTGGGACCAGTTAGTTAACTAGGACGTGGAAAAATTCCTTCGTTCTACGAGGATGTTCCTTCGCACCTGACTCGCGTCCATCGTTTTACCAGCTACCTACTTTCTGTTTGCCGTTCTGGCTACACCCTTTTCTCATCTTTTTTAGACGTTTCATTTTTGGAGATTCGGTGTTTTACATTTTTTAAAAGCATAGATGTTCACATGATTCAGTTGGGTAGTCACATTAAGGTTTTAGCTCTGAGTGTTAAGCACTTTCAAAATTATGGGACTGTACTGGGTGAAATGTGGACTTCATGTACTTCAGTGTTGAATAGTTACTTCAAGATTTTACTTCTGGGGTTTGTAAGCACTTTCAGAATTATGGTACTATTTTTCTATTGCAGTTTGCTAGGTGAACTATAGATGCTTCACAAGTTTCAGTGCTGAATAGTTACCTCAAGATTTAGCTCTGGGTGTCATGAGCTCTTTCAAAATTATGGGACAATTTTATAATAGAATTTGGACACTTCACATATTTCAGTGTTGAGTGGTTACTTCAAGATTTTACTTCTGGGGTTTGTAAGCACTTTCAGAATTATGGTACTATTTTTCTATTGCAGTTTGCTAGGTGAACTATAGATGCTTCACAAGTTTCAGTGCTGAATAGTTACCTCAAGACTTAGCTCTGGGTGTCATGAGCTCTTTCAAAATTATGGGACTATTTTATAATAGAATTTGGACACTTCACATACTTCAGTGTTGAATAGTTACCTCAAGATTTTACTTCTGGGGGTTGTAAACACTTTCAGAATTGTTGTACCACCTCTCTATTATATTTTGCTAGGCGAAGTATAGATGCTTCACAAGTTTCATTGTTGAGTAGTTGCCTCAAGATTGTAGTTCTATGTGCTATAATCACTTTCAAAATTATAGTACTGTCTGTCTACCATATTTTGCTAGATGAAAGACATCTCACATGTTCCACATGTGGAGTAGTTATCTCAACAGGATTTGTAGCTCTGGTTTATAAGCACCTTCACAATTGTGGCACCATTTTCCTGTCATATTATGCTACATAAACTACAGATACTTCACAAGTTTTAATATTAAGCAGACGTTTAAAAGTTTGAACTCTAAATGCTATAAGTGTTCTAACAATGTTGGTATTGTTCTTGTATGTAGCTTAATGAACTTCAACATCTGCAAACAGCAAAAGTATCTGTAAATACAAAGGCTTAATTGTTGTTGTTAAAAGTGTTCTCAAGAATCGTTATCCTTTTTGTATCAGATTTTTCTAAATTAACTGCAGATGCAATACAAGTGTCCATATAGAATAAACATTTAAAAACAAGTGTCTACAAGTGTCCACATGGAATAAACATTCAAAAACTTCAACTCTAGTTGCCATAAATGTTCTGTTTCAACTCTGGTTGTTATAAATATCCTCAAAATCATCAACCACTCTATTGCAGTATTTTTCTAATTGAACTACAAACTCATTACAACTTTCAACATTTACATTTGAATTAGTTCTGGGTATTATAAGCGCTTGCAAAGTCCTGTGCAATTTTTGTACCACATTAGTCTAAGTCAACTATGTAGTTTCAACATTTGAATATTGTGATTCTGGATGTTATGAGCGCCCGTAGAATTCTGGAACTACAAATAGCTAGTAATAATAGGTGCTATAGATCTAAGCTCAGTTGTATTATACGTTGATAAAAGTTCCCTGCCGCGTCGGAAAATTACTACTGCCTCAAGCGACCGAGATAGATGTTGTTTGTTGATTCGTTTCGTGTTTCTAGACACGGTCAACATTTTTCTTTGATATTTCGAGGCTCGTTCGCTTAAAGTTTCGTTAGAATTCCGGTCACGTCGACTCGTGAAATTTTAGACCCGATAGCGTTATGTAAATCAGTTGTGTAAACTAGCGCTTGGTAGCCGGGGGAGAAGGTTGATCGAAAGAAATTGGAAAAGGAGCTCTCTTGTATCCAGAATGTTTCTGTACGAGTAAAGTTTCACAAAACAATGTTTAACGCCTTCTACAACGAAGTTTTATTTTTAACGAGATAATGGAAATTATAATTGGTGATATAACGCATTGATCGCCACGTTATTAACTCCCTATTTGATGAAGAGCTTCAGTTAAATTAATCATTTCAAGGAATGTTTCAGTACTTCATTTAATTATTGAGACATACGTTGTATAATATATGCTGCTGTAGAGAATGATTTAGTTTAAATTCAGTATAATAATATACAGTGACTGTATCCATACGTAGTGGTCACATACCATATGCACATCATATGCATCATATACCATATGCACATATGTAGAGTTACTGTATAATATATTTAGGACAATGATTTAGTTTAAATTCAGTATAAAAATGTACAGTGACTGAATCATATGTAGTGGTCACATACCATATGCACATCATATGCATCATATACCATATGCACATATGTAGAGTTACTGTATAATATATTTAGGACAATGATTTAGTTTAAATTCAGTATAATAATGTACAGTGACTGTATCATATGCACTGACCACATATCATGTGCACATCATGTACATGATATACCATATGCACATCATATGCATCATATACCATATGCACATATGTAGAGTTACTGTATAATATATTTAGGACAATGTTTTAGTTTAAATTCAGTATAATAATGTACAGTGACTGTATCATATGCACTGACCACATATCATGTGCACATCATGTACATCATATACTATATGCACATCATATGCATCATATACCATATGCACATATGTAGAGTTACTGTATAATATATTTAGGACAATGATTTAGTTTAAATTCAGTGTAATAATGTACAGTGACTGTATCATATGCACTGACCACATGCCATATGCACATCATATGCATCATATATCATATGCACATATGTAGAGTTACTGTATAATATATTTAGGACAATGTTTTAGTTTAAATTCAGTATAATAATGTACAGTGACTGTATCATATGCACTGACCACATACCATATGCACATCATATATCATATGCACATATGTAGAGTTACTGTATAATATATTTAGAACAATGATGCATAGTGACTCGTACTAATGATGATATATTTAATACAGTGATGTAGAATGATTTCCGTTAGCAATAAAATGATATACGCTACCAATAATAAATTTAGTATAACGATACCCAATGATTTGTGATGGCGATACATTTAGTATAATGATGTACCAGTGAATCAGTACAATGATGCACAGTGATTTGCGTCAGTGACAATAAATTTACCATAATGATTTATGCAGTCGACTTAAAAAAGTTGCTTATCTTCGAAGCAGTGTGTCTGTGTCTGTTTCCACGCAACAAAAACGGCGTATCGAATCTGTCGGAATTAGTAAAGAGGTCAGAATTGATCTTAGGGTTAAAGAGATCGATGCCTCCGCGTCCGTTCGGTTCCGCGCGAATTCCTGCGCTCGCGAACGCGTAATAAATCGTCCGACAACGGACAGAAGGGGAAAGAGAGATAGCGAACGAGGATCGATTCAGCGGTGGTTCGAGCTTTGCCCGCACCGATAATCGACAGCGAATATTATTAACCGCAATGAACGCGAACGGAGGCCAGCAACCTCGAGATGCGAACATCCTCGAGAGACAGCCTCGACCCTGCCACGAAACCGAGACGAACGCGACACCGGAACACGGACGCGAATGCCAACTTTTACACGCGATGCGTGTTTTCATCGACACGCTGTCATTCTTTGGCACCTTTGATGCGTTTATTTATCTCTTTTCTGCCGCAAGCTGAATAAATTCATTCTTTCGTTCGTTGTTGATTGATCATTTTTTCCATTTTTACTTGGAAAGTTTGATGCGTTCTTTATTGTCTGTTTCGTCAAATGAGACCCTGCTGACAGATATACTCATTTTCAGTTGGATTATTTCATAATTTACCAGTTACACAGATTAGTTAATTTTTTAGTTAAAAAACTTGAAGGATTCTTTATCGTCGGCTGCTACTATTGTCTGTTTCATCAAATGAGACCTTGCTAACAGATATACTCATTTTCAGTTGGATTATTTCATAATTTATCAGTTAGACAGATCAGTCAATTTGTTAGTTAAAAAATTTGAAGGATTTTTTACTCTCAGTTGCTGCTATTGTTTATATCACTTGACGAAGCAGATATAAATGTGTTTAGGTATCAGATTTATAGCACGAGAGTTAGTGGAAAATTAGTTGAAAACATTTTGCACTCAAAGGCATTTTTGCTGTTGACAGATAGTAATTCTAAAATCTGGTTGACAAGTTTGATGCACTCTTTAGTATCAATTGCCACCATTGTCCGTGTCACTTGATGAAATTGGCACATATAGTATATGTATAAACACATTTACATGTGTTAGCCCATATATGAGCCACATGTTCTAGCACAAATGTGTCTATAGAATTAGTGGGAATCCATTTCAAATTGTTGTTACGAATGAGTCATCTCTCGAGTTCAAGGGGTTAAAGAAGATAACTCAAGTTTGTCAGTAAACTAGTTTTATCGAACTGAATAATTATGAGTAACTGAGGTGGTTTGAAATTTGTCCCGACTTAAGAAGCTAAGAAGGTGAGAGGTTTTAACACAATTTATCAATTTAAAAAGTTTATGTGAAAATGTGGGTTCAACGCAGGTAGCTGTATTATTAATCTGTATTATTTGGTATTTGATTACAAACGTCAGTTTTCGCTGTGGCGGTCAACGTGTTGATCTATGATTCATTTAGCAGCTGCATTTCCCACTAATTAATTATCACTAGAATATATATTACTGAAATAATAATAAGCGGTGAATGTTAGCTAACATTAGAGCCACCTTCGTTTGCACTCTTGCATTTAAAGTGAAAATAAAATGAAAATTGAAGCATCAAATTACATGAGGTGACAATTTACATAATGTGAAAATTCCTTATCTTCTGAAATTTCGATAAAAGCTAATCAGCAAAATTTTGTGATATAAAGACATCGATATCATAAATTTTAAATCAGTCATATGAATTTGAAATCAGTCATATCAGAAACCTGAAATCAGTAATCAGTAATTTAATTGGTTGGTATTTCTACTTTCAAGATAAATATAATATCTGTTTATCTCAACTTTGTAAATACATTGTCAATTCAATCTCATCATCTAATTTTTCCTCTCCGTTGATTATTTAAATTATCGGATAGGGGCGCAGTTGATCTCCGCGCTCTCGAATCAACTGCTCGATAAACTATGAAAATTCGCTGCGGGTACCAGCAGCACCAAAGAAAAGCGAGAAATAAAAATTGAATTTCGGTTCGTTTGAGGAATGTTCTTATTCCTAGTGCGTGTCGAACTGGAATAAAAATTGCTTGTTAAACGAGACTAATCAAATTTTATCAACGAGCGACGTTGCCTGGCTGTATTCAGCAAATTGTACGCATGAGAAGCTGGGAGCTTCGAAGCTGCAATTTTTTAAGGGTTTTCAACCGTACACGGTTATTTTTGAATGTTTGCTGTCGTTCGGGGCGAAATTCGAGGTTCAACGTTTTGTTACTTCAAATTTTGTTTCGTCAAATTTTTATTTGGAGACGTATTATTAAATTCGGTGAGATAGATGAGAATTATGGAACTGTTCTGAACCGATATCGTCTTAAGTTTCATATTGTAATCAAGTTGTATATTATACTTTCAAAATTTCAACTTTGGATGCTATTAAAACAGGTTCTATGGCTGCTTTTAAAATTATAGCCTCATGATCACTTTTCAAATTTCAACACAATGATCCGTTTCAAATTTCACCACTCTAACTTACAGTAACTTCCAGTTCCAGCATCATGGTAACTTCCCAAACTTCAACATTGCAGCTTCGTTTAATAGCGAATGCTTCAGGCAGTTCACACCCTGAGTTTTATCTACAGATACAATCGCATGCGTACTTGACACACAACGAAACCGACATCCCTATCTCAGATACGAATTAAATCCTTCTAAAACTAAGTGGATCGGGTACTTGTAAACAACTGTGTATGTGCGACACGTACACTCGTTCAACCGCGTTCGATTTGCGGTTTCCAGCCTCCGGAAAATCCTGACGATCCTCCAACTGGACAGTTAAACGCGAGATCTGCAGTGGTTGGCAGAGTTCCAACGAAATTTCGCATCAAATACACGGGAATGCGATTATACGAAGTCGCGTTAGAATTCTTAAAAATCTTTGCTCTTCAGAGCCTGAGCCGTATAATATACACGTGCCTGCTTTTGTTAGTTTATCTGCTCTAAAAATTCTGGTAGGGTGATGTATTCGATGGTTTCGAGTTTTAGTGTTGTACTCTTTCTAAACTTCAGTGTTGGGCTTTATGATTATTTTTCACATTCTTGTGCTTGGGGGAGGGGTTCAAATTTTAGCGGCGTGATCTGTGGTCATTTTTGGAATTTTAGCACAGGATTTGGTGATCACTTTACAAATTTTAACGCAGTGATCGGCGTGTCAGTTTTCGAATTTTATCACAATGAGCTGAGGTCACTTTTCAAATTTTAACATAGTGAGCTGCGGTCATTTTTCAAATTTTAACACAGTGGACTGTGGTCACTCTTCAAATTTTAAGGGAATGAGCTGAGGTCACGTTTCAGATTTTATTACAATGAGCTGAGGTCACTTTTCAAATTTTATCACAAAGAGCTGAGGTCACGTTTCAGATTTTATTACAATGAGCTAAGGTCACTTTTCAAATTTTAATATAGTGAGCTGTGGTCACTCTTCAAATTTTAACACAGTGAGCTGTGGTCACTCTTCAAATTTTAAGAGAATGAGCTGAGGTCACGTTTCAGATTTTATTACAGTCAGCTGAGGTCACTTTTCAAATTTTAACACGATCAGCTGAGGTCACGTTTCAGATTTTATTACAATGAGCTGAGGTCACTTTTCAAATTTTATCACAAAGAGCTGAGGTCGCTTCTCAAATTTTAATACAGTGAGCTGAGGTCATGTTTCAAATTTTACCACTGTAAGCTGTGATAACTTTCCCAATTTTAGTATTGCGGTAGCATCTCAAACTTTAGTGTTATGACCTGCAGTAAATTCTCAAAATTTAGCACTGTGATCATTCTTCGAATTTTAGGGCTGTGACCTCTGGTCACTTGTCAGCTTTCAGTGCTATAAGCTGTGGTAACTTGTTCAATTTTAGTATATTTATAACTTGTCTAATTTTAGTGTTCTACAGTAAATTCTCAAAATTTAACGCTGTGATCATTCCTCGAATTTTAGGGCTGTGACCTGTGATCACTTGTCAACTTCTAGAGCTATAAGCTGTTGTAACTTGTCCAATTTTACTATTGTGGTAACTTGTCCAATTTTACTATTGTGGTAACTTGTCCAATTTTACTATTGTTGTAACTTGTCCAATTTTATTATTGTTGTAACTTGTCCAATTTTATTATTGTGGTAACTTGTCCAATTTTAACGTTCTGCAGTAAATTCTCAAAATTTAACGTTGTAATTATTCCTCAAATTTTAGACCTATGACCTGTGATCACTTGTCAACTTCTAGAGCTATAAGCTGTTGTAACTTGTCCAATTTTACAATTGTGGTAACTTGTCCAATTTTATTATTGTTGTAACTTGTCCAATTTTATTATTGTGGTACTTGTCCAATTTTAACGTTCTGCAGTAAATTCTCAAAATTTAACGTTGTAATTATTCCTCAAATTTTAGACCTATGACCTGTGATCACTTGTCAACTTCTAGAGCTATAAGCTGTTGTAACTTGTCCAATTTTATTATTGTTGTAACTTGTCCAATTTTATTATTGTTGTAACTTGTCCAATTTTATTATTGTGGTACTTGTCCAATTTTAACGTTCTGCAGTAAATTCTCAAAGTTTAACGTTGTAATTATTCCTCGAATTTTAGGGTTGTGACCTGTGATCAATCGTCAGCTTTCAACGCTATAAATTGTGGCAATTTTTCCTATCTTTTCGTTGTGGTCATTTCTCAAATTTTAGTACTGTAAATTGTAGTAACTTGCCCAATGTTAGCATTGCAGTAACTTGTCCAATGTTAGCATTGTGGTAACTTGTCCAATTTTAGCATTGCGCTAACTTGTACAATTTCAGCGTTCTACAAAATTTAACGTTGTAATCATTCAAGTGATGTATCGACACTCTTTGACCACCATTACAAACACTTTCAAAACTTCATCACCAATTGTACAGTCGTTCCCAAAAATGTTATTATCATCCAGAAACAAATACCATCCCTTTGAATGACATGCAAAGTACAATATGATATTTCGCTACTATGAACGTGAAGAGCTCTCTAGACACCCACGAAATGTACCTAATTCTGCCTGCTCATAAACCATCTCATAATTTCGCACAGCAGTATTTCATAAATGTTGTACCTTTCTCTTGGCAGCAAATGATTCTCGTTCACAAATAAATGCCTTCCGTTATTTCACCGTTCTCTACCCAGACAGATCCCACTCTCAATTTTCTCTGAAGTTTTCGAGGCGTCAGATAGGAAATTTTAGCGCTCTTCAGCGTTGATTGGCAGAACGTTTACGTTCTGTCGAGATTACGGGATTTATAAGAAGCTTCAATATCCTCTCTGAACGATTTAACGGTTCGTTGCGGATGTTTAACGAGCAGAATTTCGAGCACGCGCGATTTTCAACCCCTTTCGGTTCGCTCTTTATATATAGCCGTTCGTCATTGGAAGGATGATTCATGTCTGAATAACGGGGCTGTTTTTAGAACGTGGATCATGTTCGGCCGCGTTTGTGGCGCGAGAATGTTCGCTGAATCGAGGATCTCGAAAATTGACCGTGAAAGAAAAACACCGGGACTACCGACGTATATTATGCTACCACTGTGCTAGATAGGAATAATATTGAAATAGGTATATTATACGGATTGAAGTAACATGCTAATGGAAATAGAATGTGGAACCTACACTAAAATACTAGGCAATTATAATATAATTTCATCGGTTAACTTTAACACCGAAATGTTAATGTGGTGTGTTATTTCGAGAGGTGAACTTTGATCAATAAATTGTTATGTCTCAAAGTTTCTTTGTGCCAAACTTGATGCAACATTGTTGTCTTAAAATTTCGGCTTGTATTTCGCTGTCGGTTTATCCCAAAATTTCTGTATTCCAAAATTTGTATATGTATGAGTCTACATACCTATATATTCGTACATACATGAATCTATATACATATGTATGAATCTATGTACCTATATGTGTATTCATACATATGTGTGAATCTATGTACCTATATGTATATTCATACGTATGCATGAATCTATACATCTACTTATATATTCATACATATGTGTGAATCTATGTACCTATATGTATATTCATACATATGTGTGAATCTATGTACCTATATGTATATTCATACGTATGCATGAATCTATACATATACTTATATATTCATACATATGTGTGAATCTATATACCTATATGTATGTTCATACATATGTATGAAACTATATCTTGAACTCCTATATTCTTAAATTTCTATGTTTTTGAATTTCTATATCTCCCAAATATTATATCCTTGAAACATATTTATCTTGCAATTCTTACATCACAGAATACCTGTATGCCAAAATTGCTATATCCCCAAATGTCTACATATGTCACCAAATTTCTTTGTCTTTCAATTCATGTAACCCCAAATTCCTATATCTCAAAATCCATATATCATCAAGATATAGGCCGCAATCATGGAATTTATACACCCCTGAGTCTCTATCTACATCCCTAAATCTCTACGTCCCCAAATCCCTACACTCCCAAATCTCTACGTCCCCAAATCCCTACGCTTCCAAATCCCTACGTCCCCAAATCTCTACATTCCCAATTCCTAATATTTTCAAATTTCTACATCCCCAAATTCCTACACCCCCAAATCCCTACACTTCCAAATCTCTACATCCCCAAATCCCTACACTTCCAAATCTTTACATCCCCAAATCCCTGCACTCTCAAATCTCTACATCCCCAATTTCTAATATTTCCAAATCCCTACACTCCCAAATCTCTACATCCCCAATTTCTAGCATTTCCAAATCCCGACACCCCCAATTTCCTAGACTTGAAATTTGAATACTCCCAAATACCTATGCCACCAAATTCCTAGGTTCCAAATTTGTATACCCCCCAATCCCTATACCCTCAAATCCTCACATCATCAAATTTCCCTATCCCCAATTTTCCACACATCAAAAACCCCATATCTCCAACCCTCTAACCCTCCAAATTCCCACATAAAGAAATCCCTACATCCCCATATTTCTACTCGAATACGCAAAAGTTATTAAATCCGCAAAAAGAACAAGTTCCCCGATCGACTCCCGATAATCTGAAAATTTCGCAAGTTAAAAGCAGTTGCTCAGTTGAATCCTCTAATAAAGTACCAGTGGGTAATTGATCGGGGCAGTTGTCATTAGCGGTTGTTCGGTATAATTAGGGCTGTAATTAAGAGCATGCGTGATCGTCTTTCGACGATCCAAAGTGGCTCGTAACTCTGAAAACGGAACTCGTTTAGGTATTTAAAAATTACTCAGCGGAGGAATAGTTCGCGGTCGTACGAGTTTCTGCACGGTTTCCTATATCGATAACTATGCAGGGAGCAGTTTTCCCGCTAACCTTATCTTTTCAATTGCTAGCTTTAATTAATTTTAATTACTCCGCTGGTTGCCGTGCGCTCACTGAAACGCCATTAATCGCGTTTTATCGATGTTATTCGTGATTAATCCGATCTGTCGATTGATCTGTTGCTTATTGAACTCTTCATTTCGTATGTTTCTTCTTTTACTATGTTTGTCAGTTTCAGAATGAAATGTGTTACATCTCTTTTCAATGTGATTGGTTGCATTTTTTATTTTTGCAAGTTGAAATTTTTAAAGAATTTCATTCGGAAAATTTGTAAATTTTATTTTTGTATATGTTGCACTTGAGTTACATTTATAACGCTAGAAGTGTTACTTGTAACATTACTGATGACATTAGAAGTGTTACTTATAATACTAGAAATGTTACTATCAATGTTAAATGCATATTTACTTCTAAATTAAAAATGAAGCAAAAAAAAAAATAAATACTGAGACATCAACCAACATATGCTCTCTGTCTCAGCAAGATATGACAGCCATATTGACAAAAACACAACGGGCAAAATTTTGTAATATTCCTATTACATATGAAACTAGAAATCAGTCAGTTTGACCGATTAATATCTTTCCTGTTCATATAATTTTTAGAGTCTCGTATTAATCGTAACAAACCTGCTCTTGAACAGTGAGCGTTCAAATACGCGTGAAAATAGTGGCAAATCGCAGAACAGATTACTGAAAAGCGTTGAATGGCGAAAGTTAAAGGGAAACCGCTCTCTAATCGCCTCGACTGTCGCGAAAACAACGGCGAGAGTATTCGCGCCGGTTTAACTTTAGTTCGCTCTTCCAGAACATCGTAACTTCGTCCGCGAACTCCCGTCTGCGAAAAAGTTCCCGTTTCGACCGCCACTTTGCACTTTGAGTTCCCTCGAAAATTCCCTACGCTTCTCCGCGACTCATCCTTTACAACTTGCTCCACGTTTTTCTTCGATTCGAACCACTTCGGTTGCAAGTCGGCTCCTTTTATCGCTTTACAAATTTCCTATTCAACGTTCTGTGCAATTTTTCAAATTCTGCTAGGTACAGTTGGGGGAGTTGGAAATTTTAGAAGTTGCATGTGGGGTTCAGGAGTTGATAATTTTAGGAGTTTGGAAGATACGTGGGGAGTTTGAGAGATAAGAATTTGAAGAATGGGAGGGTGACACGTAGGGAAATCAACATAAAGATTACGAGAAAGCTTAGACATAGTCTACGGAACATAGGGACCTTGAATATTCGAAATCCTAACTGCAGAACATAGCTAGTGCTACGTTGGAGAGTTCTCAACTTCCGAAGTTCCAAAATCCCAAACACCGCAAGATTCTGAAGTTCCGAAGTCTCTAAATCTAGAAATCTTAGATTAGTAATCTACTCATTACTTTTGGAGCTAACCTACACCTCAGTTTAATTTTCGTAAAAAGATTCTTCAAGGTTCTATATGATACCATATATCATAGATCACATATAACAATCTTCACCTAAATTATTTTATTGTACTTCGCAGACTTTGATATATCATGAATGTACATCTCTGATCTACCTATGACATTCAGACCAAATCATGTACATCCACTTTTACTTTTCTGAATTAGTAAGGTTCTTCAAGGTTCTATGTTTGACATCATATATCATACATCATATGTAGCAACCCGATTCTACAAATCACCTGCAGTCACTTCTCTATACCTTGTAGACTTTGATACATCATAAGTGTCCAAACATCCCTAATCTGCTTATGATGTTCAGAGGGAACCTTACATATCAATCTTTACTTTTGTGAATTAGCAAGGTTCTTCAAGTTTTTATATTTGACACCATATATCATATGTAACAAAATGATTCTACAAATCACCTGAAAGCACCTCTCTATACCTTGTACACATTGATACATCAGAAGTGTCCAAATACCCTAATCTACTTATGACGTTCAGAGGGAACCTTACATATCAATCTTTACTTTTGTGAATTAGCAAAGTTCTTCAAGTTTTTATATTTGACACCATATATCATATGTAACAGAATGATTCTACAAATCACCTGAAACCACTTCTTTATACCTTACAGACCTTGATACATCATAAGTGTCCAAACATCCCTAATCTGCTTATGACGTTCAGAGGAAACCATGCATATCAATCTTTACTTTTCTGAATTAGCAAGGTTCTTCAAGTTTTTATATTTGATACCATATATCATATGTAACAGAATGATTCTACAAATCACCTGAAACCACTTCTTTATACCTTGTAGACTTTGATACATCATAAGTGTCCAAACATCCCTAATCTGCTTATGATGTTCAGAAAGAACCATGTATATCAATCATTACTTTTCTGAATTAGCAAAGTTCTTCAAGTTTTTATATTTGACACCATATATCATATGTAACAGAATGATTCTACAAATCACCTGAAACCACTTCTTTATACCTTGTAGACCTTGATACATCATAAATGCCCATCCCTAATCTGCTCATGAAATTCAGACCGATCCACATAAATCACCTTTACTTTTCCGAATTACCAAGATTCTTCAAGGCTTTATATTTGACACCACATATCATCATATGTAACAAACTCCACAAATCACCTGGAATCACATTTTTATACCTTGCAGACCTAGATACATGCCCATCCCTAATCTATCTTCAGTCCTTCATTCCTTCAGGCTAAACCACATCTACATTTAGTTTCCCACATTTAATCTTCCAAATTAGGCGTCTCAAGATTCTACCCATTAAATAACAGTCACTATTCCAAGAATAAAATCCTGTAATCACAACAAGCGAACGAAAGGGTCTGATCGATTTCGTGAACGATCCCAAGTTTAATTCGAAGTCGGTCTCCCGTGGGCGTCGAAAATTCGTGAAATTTTCTCGATCCTCGCCGAGGAGAAATAAGCGCAGACACGGAGAAAAAAGAAACACGTTGCACAGCCGACTTAATATACCCAGGCCACAAGGAATTCTTTGTTGGCCCGTCGGGCCAACTTAATCTCTCGCGTACCGGCAACCAAATAAAACGACGGCTGTGGTTGTATCGCGACTACGAATCATACGTCGTTCCTCTGGGACGTTGAAGAACGTATCTTTTCGCTCCTCCACTTTTTTTCGCCAGAAAAAATTACGGCTTCCAGGAAAAATCGTACATCGCTGTAACTTTCCTTTGGGGAAAATGTGGCGCGAGAGAAAGGACTCTTTCTCGTTTGCTACGGATTTACCGTTTATGTTCGCGAGTTGGATAATTTCTAACTGTTTATGAGGGATTTGGGAGAATGCGAAGAAAGGAGGTCTGGTTTTGGAATTTGGGGGTTGAAATTTTTTAGGAATTGGGGTGAATTTGAGGACTTAAGGGAGGATGTTGAAAATTTAGATTCTGAATGATTGGCAATTTGGGAATTGGAAAGTTTGTTTGTGCTGAGGTTTTAGAATTCGGGAACTTGAGGACCCAGAACTTTTATGGGATGGAAAGTTAAATTTCAAACTCTTATTTCAAAATTTTATTTTGAAGATTTGGAAGCATAGAAATTTTAGGATCTTGGAGTTCGAAAGTGTGGTATCGCACAAATTGGATATTTAAAATTATACAAGTTCTAGATTCTATTGTGGACTTGTGGAATTTATGGACACAATGTTCCACAAGCTTAACAATTACAAAATTTGAGAGTTTGAAAGTGTATCAACTTCAGAATCCAAAAATTTGTGTACATATTTGTAAATTCAACAATCTAAAAATTATCAACTTGAACTTAATTTTCCCCTTCCCAAAAACAATCGTTAAAAACAAAGAAATAAGCAAACGACCTTGAAAATCCCTGAGTAAAAAACCCCGCCAGTCGAATTATGGAAACGTTTTAAAGTGGAGTCGCGACGGTGCAGATATCGATCGGTCCAGGCTAGTCGCAGCTTCTCTTTAAGTGATCCGGGGCCCAGGACCACCCACGCATCCGCCCCTGATGTTACCCGTGTCTCTTCCCACCCCTGTTTCCATTCCACCCACGCAGTCTGCAGTTTCCATCCACCCTCGTCTCTCTCCGTTGCTCCGCTGTTCCTATTTCTTGCTTCGTTTCTCTTCCGTCTTTACAATTTCGTTGTCGTTGATTCTCTCTTCAAGGTTCCGTCGTATCGACGCGTCCATCCCTAGTTTCCCTTTCAACCTGCACGTTCGATCTTCGCACCCTGATGTCGCATCTCCTGCGTTATCGAATCGCTACTTTCGATCTCGTTTGTGAGAATACCGAACCTTTCTTTTGATGTCTGAAACACTTCTGTGATGTGCATGTATGATTCTGTTTGTTATTGGAGTTTTAGTTAGAATGGTGAGGTTTGTGAGGTGGTAGGTGGTTGTTGGTTAGTTGGGACTGTCAGGTAGTTTCATTTTTGGTGTTTGGAGTGCTCTTCAAAGTAGGTTTGATGCTGATGCACTTTATGGGATGTTCTTTATGCTAGGAAGCATAGTAGGAAGCTATCTATATTTTATAGCAGATAGCGTGTATAGTTGAGGATCTGAGTATTGATAGCTAAGATTTGATTATAACTAAGGATTTGAATATTGTTTGTAAGGACTTGAGTATAGCTGAAGATCTTAGTATTGATAGCTAAGATTTGACTATAACTGAGGATCTAAATATTGCTTATAAAGATTTGATTTTAGCTAAGGACCTAAATATTGATAGCTAAGATTTGACTATAACTAAGGACCTGAATATTGCTTATAAAGATTTGATTTTAGCTAAGGACCTAAGTATTGATAGCTAAGATTTGACTATAACTAAGAACCTGAATATTGCTTATAAAGATTTGATTTTACCTAAGGACCTAAGTATTGATAGCTAAGATTTGACTATAACTAAGGACCTGAATATTGCTTATAAAGATTTGATGTTAGCTAAGATTTGACTACAACTAAGGACCTGAATATTGCTTATAAGGATTTGATTTTAGCTAAGGATCTAAGTATTGACAGCTAAAGATATGACTATAACTGAGGACCTGAATGTTACTTAAAAAGATTTGAATATAGCTAAGAGTCTAAGTATTGACAGCTAAAGATATGACTATAACTGAGGACCTGAATGTTACTTAAAATAATTTGAATATAGCTAAGGATCTAAGTATTGACAGCTAAAGATAGGCCTATAACTGAGGACCTGAATGTTACTTAAAAAGATTTGAATATAGCTAAGGATCTAAGTATTGACAGCTAAAGGTATGACTATAACTGAGGGCCTGAATGTTACTTAAAAATGTTTGAATATAGCTAATGATCTAAGTATTGACAGCTAAAAATATGACTATAACTGAGGATCTGAATGTTACTTAAAAAAATTTAAATGTAGCTAAACATCTAAGTATTGACAGCTAAAAATATGACTATAACTGAGGGCCTGAATGTTACTTAAAAATGTTTGAATGTAGCTAATGATCTAAGTATTGACAGCTAAAAATATGACTATAACTGAGGGCCTGAATGTTACTTAAAAAAATTTGAATATAGCTAAGGATCTAAGTATTGTCAGCTAAAGATAGGCCTATAACTGAGGGCCTGAATGTTACTTAAAAATGTTTGAATATAGCTAAGGATCTAAGTATTGCCAGCTAAAGATAGGCCTATAACTGAGGACCTGAATGTTACTTAAAAAAATTTGAATATAGCGAAGGATCTAAGTACTCATATCTAAAGATTCGACTATAACTAAGCATCCAACCATCATCGACAGCCGTAGATCTAAATATTATTTTGGTAATATCAGTCTCTATATAACCATCATCAATCATCCTCCATTTCATCGTTTCAATATTGCTCCCATATCAATCACCAGAAATGAGAATCGATTCACAGCAGACTTTCAGTGTGATACGTAACAATTTAATAAAATAGCGATCAACATCGGGTCACATACTCCCGAGCACAGTAAATATGTTAAGGAAGAAACACCTTGGCCTAGCCTTGATTCACGCAAGGATCGATCTGTTTAATCTAGGACGTTTAGTCCCATAAAAAGGGGAACTTATGTCACCGACAACTTCAATCTTGATCATCTTGCAAATAGTCCTATTCTAATTTTCTTACTAAATTAACCCTTAACTATTTCGTGTTCGAGTATTTCATCTCTTCGGACGCGTGTTAAATCGTTAAACCTTATCACGCGTTTTTTCACGCGTTAGATTCTCTCATCACATGTTGGATTTAGATCACATGTTCCTTCATCACATAAATCCGTAATGGACAATTGGGTTGAACACTGCTAAATGATTAAACTAGATTAAGTCAGCAATCAATGAACGAATTGGAAGTGATCTGCACTTTTGATTGACCTACAAACCCTTGCATAATTGTGCCTTGATATCGATTTTCGTAAAATAATTTTTCATTCATTTAATTTTACAAGACAGCTGAAAGACTTGCTCAACAAATTATTTCAATCATTTCATCAAATATAAATTATTCATCCAATTTACTATAACATTTGTTCCAGTAAATTAATAATTACAGCCACGAGTAATCAATTACGAAAGCTGTCGCAGCTCTGTCAGCGCTGTCCACACTTTCAGCTTTGAGCAGAGCGTGGCATTGAATGATCGAGATCAGCTGCAAACGGAACAGGCTGCAGTTGTCTGACAGTCGACTGTCTGTCATTAAACGGCATTGTCCTCGCATTTCATCGACCGATCGTTGCTAGAACGAGCTCGCGATCTCTTTGTTAATGTCTCGGTCATCGTCTTGAGGCGTAATCTGTTATTCATATTGCCTCCCTTCTCGCTTCGACGCCACCCACGCAGTCTACGAGCTTACTCGGTGGAGTTGAATCATCGTCGACCGGTCTCCTTTCGAAGCGCGTTTTCCGCTTGCCGGGAACCTTGTTCAAGCTTCTAGCTACAGCCTTTGTACCTTTCGAGAGTGTTAAGTGCCACTTGCCGCGAGTATTTTCGATGTTCAGCCAGGGAACTTGACACCGTTACTGGCCTGCACCCTGCAACCTAGTTCCTCGCGAATTTTCCTTGGCCCTTTGTTCCCTGGATACTCAATCTACTAGGTTTTTTTTTAGATTTTAGATTCTCTCGAGGATCGTTCACGGCACTTTGTACCTGGTTGACACGCATGTTGTTTGCGGGGACTTTTTTATTGACTGGGATTTGAGGAGTGGGGTGTTTGCAAATTTGCGAATTTAGGATTTGGGATTTGGGAGTTTTGGGATTGTGAACGTGTGGAATTTGGGATTTGGATTGTGGAGTTGGTCATTTGGAAGATGTGGAGCTTGATAATTTGGGAAGTTGGAAAATTTGGAGACTTAGTGTGGAATTCAGGGTTTGGGGATTTGGAGATTTCGAAATTCGGTGAATGTGGAATTTGGGGATTAGGTGATTGTCGCGTGGGAGATTGGGAGATGCGGAGTTTGATAATTTGGGAAGTTGGAAGATTTGGAGACTTAGCATGGAACTCAAGGTTTAGGGATTTGGAGTTTTCGGAATTTGGAGAATGTGAAATTTGGGGATTAGGTGATTGTCGAGTTGGTCATTTGGAAGATGTGGAGTTTGATAATTTCCGAAATTAGGGGATTTGAAACTTTAAACAGTGTGGAATTTGGGATTTGAGGATTTGGAGATTTCGAAATTCGGAGAATGTGAAATTTATTGACTTGGTAATTTGAAAAATTTGAACTTTAATATTTAGAAATTGTAAAGCTTGAAAATTTTAAAAATTGCGAAATTGAAAATTTACAGATTCACACAGCATCAAATTTGGGTAAACTCACATTTGACAATCACACATCGAGTCCAAAGAATTTCCGTTCCAAAAAAAAGTCCAAGAACCTTGATCTTATTCCGTTCCTCAGAAAAACGTAGATTCTATTCTCCTTTTTTTGAAATTGTTCGATATTCAATGGCAACCGAGCAGAATCGTTGGGTCAGAGAAAGAAGTATCTTTGTTGGATCCTATTGTGTTTGCTTTTGATTGTACTATCTAGGTTGGACTGTTGTGGATTTTTTCCTTATTCGCTGTAATAGTTGAATGAAACGATGTACAGTTACAAAGGTATCTAGAATTGTTTGGGGTACGTTTGTTAGAAGTTCGCTGTTTAATGGACGCGTGACTTATCCGACATCGTTTGACCTAGTCCAATTCGATAGAGTTGAAATTGTGAACCAAGTTTCGAACAATGCATTCTATATAACAGAGTGTTTCCGATCTGGTGATACAACAGAAAAAGAATCTACGTGAAAACTTGTACCAAAAATAGAATCATATTTGTTCATACACATATGAAGAATTCTTTTATGCACCTCATATGAACAGCCTCATTTAACATTTTTTCTTATACACCTCATATGAACAATTCTTTTATGCACCTCATATGAACAAACTCATATGAACAGCCTCATTTGACAATTGTTTTAATACACCTCATATGAACAATTCTTTTATGCACCTCATATGAACAAACTCATATGAACAGCCTCATTTGACAATTGTTTTAATACACCTCATATGAACAATTCTTTTATGCACCTCATATGAACAAACTCATATGAACAGCCTCATTTGACAATTGTTTTAATACACCTCATATGAACAATTCTTTTATGCACCTCATATGGACAAACTCATATGAACAGTCTCATTTGACAATTTTTTCATACACCTCATATAAAGAATTTTTTTATGCACCTCATATGGACAAACTCATATGAACAGCCTCATTTGACAATTTTTTTCATACACCTCATATGAAGAATTTTTTTATGTACCTCATATGGAGAAACTCATATGAACATCCTCATTTGACAATTTTTTTCATATACCTTATATGAAGAATTTTTTTATGTGCCTCATATGGAGAAACTCATATGAACATCCTCATTTGACAATTTTTTTCATATACCTCATATGAAGAATTCTTTTATGCACCTCATGTGAACAAATGTTGGAACAACCTCACTTGACAAATTTTTTTTTATACCTCATATGAACAAACTTTAGAACAGCCTCATTTGACAAATTTTTTCATACACCTCATATGAAGAATTTTTTTATGCATCTCATGTGAACAAATGTTGGAACAGCCTCATTGTCGAAAAGAAACTGAATTTGAACAACTTTGAAGTACAAATTCTTCCCAGACACTGACATATATACATACATATGAATGACTTATTAGCAACATATGTGTAGTTCACCAATCATATGCACATGGTAATTCAGTATCATTAGTACATTTTTAATTTTGTTTTCAATTAAAGACTATTAAAAGATAGTATTATACTTCATATTGCATAAGATCATCCCAACGAGCAAAATATCGTAGCGAATATTATAAAATCATGATCCCAAGGATCTCTGACGTCGAAAGCCGCTTATGCATGTACATACTTAACCGGAGTCAAAATTCGAAAATCTTCTTACCGTTTCTTCCTGGTCCATCTGGCGTGTCTAACGGTTCGAAGACGCATAATGAACGAGCGGAAGGGGCAGAGAGATTTTGTGTACGAGGCTGAGAGATCGATACCGACGGCTTTCTGCAAGGAGCACAGGGTGGGAAAAGCCCACGATGGAAATGCGAAAACTGCTGCGGTGAAAGTGCACGATAGGCTACTTTTTATGGTTAGAAGACCTTACGGTTAATGGGTTTAAAGGCGAGTGAAGGCTTTTAGCAAGGTTCGACGCGGGCCTGCGTTTCGGGTGGCTACCCCCTCAAGATGAGGACTGCTCCAGGGTACCGTTAGCAGGATTTATGACCTGGCCGATATTAAAACGCAAATGTAATTTACGAGCACAGCTGCCGACGACGTGCCGCACTGCTCTATCAATCGCTTCGAAAAGGAGAAAATAATGCCGTAAAGAAAATCCAAGAATGTTTTCGTGTGACGTATGACCGAAATAGTGCATGGACAGAGTATGACCTGGTGTGTGTTCAGAAAATTGGATGTGTTCAGAAAATTGGATGTGTTCAGAGAATTGGATTCTTCAGAATTGATCTCTCTATAATTATTAGGACGGATATGTGACAATTAGGACCATATATTCGGGGAGTTGAATGATCATATGTTCAGAGAGTTGGGTTTTTGGAAATTAACGTATGTTATTCGATTATAATTATAGTTCGGTCGCTTGGAACTGTGCATTCCAACAGCTGAATTTTCGATAGCTGATTGATGTTACCCGACTGTAATTATAGTAACGTTACGATGACCACTTGAACAATTTCAAGACCTGCTATTTAAAATATTGTATACAGGACTTTATTAAATATTGTATGTGGGAGGGTAATGACCGAGGCCTATTCTAAAGATATTGAGAGAATAGTGGTCTTTTCTTAACCTTTTTTTATAGCCTACCTTTCACATAGACTACCTGTGTATACTCCAGGTATGAATATACGTACTGTCGCCTTTACAGACAGCTCTAATTGTGTCTTATGGACATTAGAGATTTATATGCACATTTTTCTAGCGTTTCCTAGTGTAATATACAGGGTGAGGCTTCATAGGCTACCTGGATAACTTGGCTACTGTTGATAGGACAAAATGCGTCAGACAAAAATTATTTGGTTAAGTTTGATGTCTTAAAACATCAGATTTACATATACATTTTTATAGCCTTCTCCTAATATAATATACAGGGTGGGACATTTAAAATCAAGTCTGAATTGGCTGCTATTAATCATTAGACAAAATGGGTCAGACAAAAGTTATTTGGTTAGCTAAGATGTCTTTAGTGTCTTGTGAACATAAAAGATAAACATGCACATTTTTCTATCGTCTTCTAATATAATATACAGGGTGGGACATTTAAAATCAAGCTTGAGTAACTTGGCTACTATTAATGATAAGACAAAATGCGTCAGACAAAAAGTGTTTGGTTAAGTTAGATGTCGTAGGTGTCTTGTGGACATCAGATTTACATATACATTTTTATAGCCTTCTCCTAATATAATATACAGGGTGGGACATTTAAAACCAAGTCTGAATTGGCTGCTATTAATCATAAGACAAAATGGGTCAGACAAAAGTTATTTGGTTAGGTTAGATGTCTTTAGTGTCTTGTGAACATAAAAGATAAACATGTACATTTTTCTATCGTCTTCTAATATAATATACAGGGTGGGACATTTAAAATCAAGCTTGAGTAACTTGGCTACTATTAATGATAAGACAAAATGCGTCAGATAAAAATTGTTTGGTTAAGTTAGATGTCCTAGGTGTCTTGTGGACATTAGATTTACATATACATTTTTTTATCGTCTCCTAATATAATATACAGGATGACACATTTAAAATCGTTCACCAACTTGGTTGTTATTACTGCCAGAAAAAAATGCATCAGACCAAAATTTTGTTAGATCAGATTCTTCGTTACCAAATGACTGTTTAGCCTGATCTTCTATCAGCAATAGCAGTCAAGTTTAAACTGCCTCTTATTTAGTCAATTATTTCACACAACGTTACTGCCAGAAATTCCCGATTCCTAAATACTTCGTGTTCCACAATAATTTAAAACTCCCAGGAGGCAAACGTTCCAGGTTGCAATTGGTTTAATTGGAAATTGCAAAAAAGACCTTGGTACGAAAAGAGGTTAAATGCGAGAATAGGAGATAAACGCGTTCTCTAAGCAGACAAATAAAGATAACCCTTGAAAGGCGCGATACGCGGAGGCTTCCACGGCGACCCGAAAATCGTGACGCTATCGCGACAGATAATTCGCCTAACATAATAGGACAAACACGCTCGTGCCAAGCTGGTCCGTAGGCATGGAAATTAGATTCGTTCGCGCACGCGAGCCCGCTTTTCTAACTGCGCTCGGAAAATCGATATCGACCCATCTTCCTCTCTCTCTCTCTCTCTGTGCTTTATTCGTGCACACACGCTCGATGCACCTTCAGCGGTGCTCATATCATCGCAAAATTGCCAGACGATCACGCGATTCGCCCGTGAAATTGCATCGTCATCCGTTGGACGAGATCGAAACGAATCACTCGAGCGAACATCAATTCCGACGATTGTCGACCAATCGATGATATAATTACGCGATAATTATTCGCCGACGCAACTTTTTTAGAGTCAATTTATCATGTTGATTTTCCTGATAAATTTTTAACGTATCTGTTTTATTAAACTTGGGATGTTGATAGAAGTTTTTGTGAGATTAATATATTTGAAACTAATCTTTTTCTTTCTTTTGTTTCAGGTAAGTCGATTTCTGATTCAGCGGTACTGTGAGTAGTATTATCGTTATGGAATGTGTTTACCCTTCTGCTGTGATCATAGTCTGCTGATAGTTATCGTGTTTTTTGGTTTATTACAACTTGAAATGCAAGATTCCACAAGTGCCGTGATTAAAAATATGTCGATTGTAAGCAGAAAGGTTGATGCATCTTGTCTGAGAGTGTGGTATGAGAATATGTTTGAGGGTAGAGTGGGAAAATTTATCAAGAGGGAAATTTGAAAGTTGGGAAATTTTTAGATTGAAAAAATTGGAAATTGGAAAATTTGGAAGTTGAAAAATTGGGGAATTGGAGAATTCAGAAGTTGGGAAATTAGGGAATTGGAAAATTTAGAAGTTGGGAACTTAGGAAATTGGAAAATTTAGAAGTGGGAAAATTTGAAAGTTGGAAAATATAGGAAATTGGGAAATTTAGAAGTGGGAAAATTTGGAAATTGGGAAATTTAGTAGTTGGAAAATTAGGGAACTACAAAACGTGGAAGTTGAGAAATTGGGAATTTGGAAATTTAGAAGTTGGAAAATTAGGAAATTGGAAAGTTTGGAAGTTGGAAAATTAGGAAATTGGAAAATTTGGAAGTTGGAAAATTAGGAAATTGGGAAATTTAGTAGCGGAAAAATTAGGTAACTGCAAAATTTGGAAGTTGAGAAATTGAGAATTTGGAAATTGGAAAATTAGTTTTTCACCTAAAAAATGTTCTGCCTTCAAAATGCAAAAATTCAAAAACTCCAAAATAAAAAAAATTGCACAGAATAATTTAGAAATTAAAATTGAACTATTAACCCCAGCTAGAAATTCGTAGATAGTTGAAATAAAAGGGATTTGTACGTAGACTCGACAGCGATATCGATAAAAGCGAGAGATTATATCCGGTGACAAACAGTTACGTATTTCCCGCTTATCTGACGTTCGTATTTTAAAATGTCTTTTTTTTCACGGCGGTGACTTTCAGAGGGCATCCAATAGGAAAAAGTAGTTACGACGACAGCAGGAAATTTACGAGCTCGCGTTTCGTATCGCCGAATCGATCTTATCTGTAGAAACAGGATGATTCGAGAACCACGATTTTCATGGATATTTCAACAACTTATTGTTAGTTGCCAAAGTCCATAAATCGTTTAATAGATCGATACCGAATCTGTTATTCGTAAAAAATAACGTTGCTGTCGGTGATTTGTATTTGAACCTTGGAGAGCTGGGAAAATCCTTGTCCGAAGCGACTCAAGGTTGTTGTTCGACCTAGATTTTTCAGAAAAATTCGCGATAACCTATTACTTTTGGAACTGTCTCGACGCCAGATACGTCATTTCTGTACCGAAATTCCGGAGAGACTGGAATTTCATTTGTACTCTTGGCTGTTACAATCTCTTAGAATCTCGCGAAATCTCTTATTGATTTTAGGTGTAAAACTGTGGGGTATTTTGGAAATGTTATTTTTTCTAGTCTTATAATTTCTAACGTACAGAGCTTGCAGCTTGCTAATTTTACAATGTTTAGATTCTTTAATTCCTTAATTTCCCAATTACTCAATTTTCCAATTTTCTAATTTCCTAACTTCTGTATTTTCTAATTTCCTAATTTTCCAAGTTATAAGTTTTCCAATTTCCTCATTTCTCAACTTCCAAATTTTCCAATTTTCTAATTTCTTAATTTCCCTACTTCTCAATTTTCCAACTTCTAAATTTTCTAATTTCCTAATTTCCCAATTTCTCAATTTTCCAATTCCTTAATTTCCCTACTTCTCAATTTTCCAATTTCTAAATTTTCCAAATTCCTAATTCCTCAACTTCTCAATTTTCCAATTCCCTAATTTTCCAACTTCTAAATTTTCTAATTTCCTAATTTCCCAACTTCTCAATTTTCCAATTCCTTAATTTCCCTACTTCTCAATTTTCCAATTTCTAAATTCTCCAAATTCCTAATTCCTCAACTTCTCAATTTTCCAATTCCTTAATTTTCCAACTTCTAAATTTTCTAATTTCCAAGTTTCTCAACCCCAGACCTCCAAATTTCTTTCTCAAACTTCCCTACTCAATTACTCATCCACCATCCCCAAATCACCGAATTCCAAAATCCCCAAAAACTCCAAATATGGAAATACCAGAACCCTAATATTACCCAGCTAAAATTGGACAATGTATGAAACCCCGCGATCCAGAATGAAGCGGTTTCGGTATCCGCAAGGGTGGGAATTAAACAGGAACTCATCAAATATCGTGCATCTTTCACGCGGCAAATAGGCGAGCAATCAACGATAGCATCTGTCGGGGGGCAGGGATTCCATTCGCGAATAATTGACATTCCTACTGGAGCGTGCGAAGCAGGGAGGACAGCTTTGTGCGAGCGTCTAGCAAAGTGTTTCTGTTTGATGATATCGCACGGAAAATGCAAGCCTCCGTTACGCCAGCGGGTCTTTGAAGTTGCAACGGAGCTGCTGCAATCTAATATTAATGCACGCTCTATAATTATTAATCGCTCAGACGTCGTCGTGGACGGACTCGGGTTCGAGGAGGCGCAGCTTTGCAAAACCGGCGTCGTAATTACCGTGATGCATCCCTCAATTAAATAATCTTACTAAAGTAAAGCCGCTACCGCCTCGTTTCGTTTTCATCGATCCTCTCCAATAACTAAATTACACTTCTCTAATTATTGCAGAAAGAAAACTTTTTCCTCAACGAATCGGAGAAAGTCGTTTTTGCGATTTATTTTTCATCGACGCAGTCTCGTTACACGTAGAGTTTAATTTTAGCTGGCAATCGATTCTGCATTACTGCTTAACTTATGCATCGCTAACGTTCCTTTATTGGCAGTTAGTGAGTTAATATCGTACGACTACTATCTATATCTTTATGTTGGTAAATCGACTTCGGAGAATTGTTTGATACTGTTCGATGACACGTCAAGGTTTGATTTCTTCGAGTAGATTGTTAGCACCGAGATTAACCCCTCGTGACGCACTCACAGCTCCAATATAACAAATCTTATTAAAATTTTTAATACTCAACTTAAAATCTAGGTCCAACTACAATTTGCATTATCAGAGATCTCTAAATATAAAATATTCACATTTTAATATTTTATTGTCTATTTAAACATTATAGCAATGAGTAGTTACTTTTGACTGACACATCTGACAAATGAATTCTACAGCAAGGGGTTAATCAGCCTCTTCATGAGTTACGTATCGAGTAGCCTACCGATGAGTTTTAATTATCCCTCATAATTATCCAGCACTTCGCGTTACTCGGAAGCTGAAGTCTCTTAATAAGGAAACTGGGCAAACATTTGAATTAGCTGATCTTCCGAGAATGAACAATCGTATGTGAACAATCGTACCACGTTTCTTTCGGTCCGTAACTTACCCTCTTTCAGAAGGTAATTAGAGATCGATGCTAATTAAAACGAGGAATCGTGTATCTGTTGTATCGTTGATTCTCGTTGGTGGATTAATGAGATTTTTTTGAATGGTGAGCTTATCGATTCTCATGTATTGTCAGAGCTTGTATGAGGTCTCGAGACGTTAGATTTCCAAACGATAGATTCGTGCGTTGCATTTCCATATGTTACATTTCCACGCGTTAAATTTGCATACGTTACATTCTGCGCGTTAAATTTCCATATGTTAGGTTTCCACGTGTTTGATTTCCACCCATTAAATTTCCATATGTTCAATTTCCATGCGTTGTGTTCCCACTTATTAGATTTCCATGCGTTAGATAGTCGTGCTGGATTGCTGCACGTTAGATTATTGGCTGTTAGATTTCTGTTTGATAGATTTTTATGTGTTGGAGTTTTATGCGTTAGATTGAGATATGATAGATTTCTATGTGATAGATTTCCACTCGTTAGATTTCCATTCGTTAGATTTCCACATGTGCGATTTTCACGCGTTATTTCCAATTTACTTCTATCGATTTCTATATGTTACATTTCCACGTGTTAAATTTGCAGTTGTATTTCTATTAGTTTCTATATGTTAGCACGCATTAGATTTCCACGCGTTAGATTTTTCCATGCGTTAGAGGCTCACATGCTTAAATTCTTGTACATCACATTTTCCCCTGTTAAATTTCCATACATTAGATTTCTAGGTGATAGATTTCCACCCATTAAATTTTCATGTGTTCCATTTCCACGCATTCAGTTTCTACCCATTAGCAAATTTCCACTCGTTGAATTTCTATGTGTTGGACTACCACACATTATGTTGTCAACGCATTGTACTGTTAGTGCATTCTCTCTCTGCCAAACTGTATCATGCGTTACAGATTAAATTCGTGCTTATCAATTTTTCACATTACTCAATTGCTATATGTTATACTGCTACTTGTTATATGACCGAGAGATAGATTATGTCAGGTGACCAAGTTGGATCGCTTGTTATTTAATCACTAGCTCGAATCTAGCTGCTAGATCATCAGATGTCATATGGTCAAATGTTATTTGACTAGGAGTTAGATCACCATATGTTATATAGTCAAGGGCTAGACCATCACGTGTCATATGGTTAAAAGCTAGATCATGTGTCATATGGTCAACAGTTATTTGGGCAAGAGTTAAATCGTCACTTACTATATGTTCAAGACCTGGATCATCACATGTGATATGGTCCAAAGTTATACAGCCAAGAGTTAGACTATCAAATGTTATATGACTGAAAGCTAGATCGTCACATATGATTTGGTTAACAGTTATTTTGCCAAAAGTTGGATCACCATATGTTACGTAGTCAAGAGCTAGATCATCACGTGTCATGTGGTCAAGAGCTAGATCATGTGTCATATGGTCAACAGTTATTTGGGCAAGAGTTAAATCGTCACTTACTATATGTTCAAGACCTGGATCATCACATGTGATATGGTCCAAAGTTATACAGCCAAGAGTTAGACTATCAAATGTTATATGACTGAAAGCTAGATCGTCACATATGATACGGTCAAAAGTTATTTTGCCAAAAGTGGGATCACCATATGTTACGTAGTCAAGAGCTAGACCATCACGTGTCATGTGGCCAATTAGGTCGTCATACTTCGGTAATGAGGTATTTCATTAAAGTCACCTTATGAAGTACAATTCATATAGCTAGAATTCATTCTTTTCTATATAACAAGAGTACATAAAGCTTCACAGCTTCCTCATAAAGCTTCCAAGAAAATATCAGCATTTATAAACTATCTTTCACAGCAGCTTAATGATTCTGTCTTTCAAAATGATGTAGCTACAATCTTCTGTTAATCAGAAAATCAAAACGAACGTCGAGACGTAATGGCGATTAGAAGATAAAAATTGATTCCATTCCATCAATAAAAATTGATTTCATAATATCGACGAATTATGATCTAGGTTTATGCTATTGATCCAGCTTCATACCGTCCCCTCAAACTTTCGCAGGATTATTCCGCTTGTATCCGTCGGGGGCAATTAAGGGCCGGTCGATTACTGTCGATTTGTATTCCAAACGACGGTAATGAAACAATAACGGGTTTCGAAATCGTCGCGACGATTTCTTCTCGGTTGTTATCATTGCTCTACGTTACAGCGTTTTGCCCGTGCCAGCTCGTGATCCTGCGAGAGATTCATTATCCAATTTGTCGCGAACGCTCTGACACACTTTGCCGCGGTTTTTTACCTCGCTTCGGTGTCTCTACACGAGCTTTCAATTGCTCGATGCGGACTGTTTCACGGTCTAATGATACTTCCGGTGTTATTACCCGTGTTAGAAGTTCGAGGATTAGGAAATATCGACCTACCGAACTATCGTATAGATACTGCAATGCTAATAATCTTCAATGACATACATTTTTGTGTCTCAAGCTAATGATCAATTTTAAAATAATCCAGCAAGGTTAGAATTACTTTGAAGAGTCATTGTGAATTGTTATTGTGAAACACTTTATGGGGACTTTATATAGTAAACGGGATTATAAAGGGCTGTGTATGGCTTGGGTCAGTATTCCCGTTCACCCTTAAGTACGCTTAGTTTCCATTGAAGTTGCAAAGTAATTTCGATCACCATAACTAGGTACCTGGGGACCGTAATTAAAATAACCCTACTTAACAAATACTAATAAATTTAAATTCATATAGTACAACTTCTTCAAACTTAATCCTAATCTTCACAAAATTGCTCATATTAAACTTCAATTTTGATTTGAACTTTTAATCCATTGAACTCCATATTGAATCTATATATGAATACGTATATGTACACATATGAACCTACATGAGTACGTATATGTATACATATGAACATACATGAATATTTATATGTACACATATGAACCTACATGAATACGTGTATGTACACATATGAACCTACATGAATAAGTATATGTATACACATGAACTTATATGAATACGTATATGTACACACATGAACCTACATGAATATTTATATGTACACATATGAACATACATGAATATTTATATGTACACATATGAGCCTACATGAATACGTGTATGTACACATATGAACCTACATGAATAAGTATATGTATACACATGAACTTATATGAATACGTATATGTACACACATGAACCTACATGAATATTTATATGTACACATATGAACATACATGAATATTTATATGTACATATATGAACCTACATGAATACGTGTATGTACACACATGAACCTACATGAATACGTATATGTACACATATAAACCTACATGAATACTTTATACATGTATACATACGAACCTACATGAATACTTTATACATGTATACATATGAACCTACATGAATACTTACGCACCTACACACATGAACCTACATGTATACATAAAATACGACATGTACAAAGTGTCTCTGAACGTACACGATGTAAATAGTCTAGAAAACGATTCGTTTAGCCAAACAGTAATATTCCGTTCGGTAGAGTCGGCCGAAATCTGACCTGCGCTCCCTGAAAACGGGCTCCAGGTATCGGCGTGACCCTGGAATTAAGCGTTCCACGCGAAGAAACCCGTTCATCAGTGCGTCCCTTCGGGCCGGTTCGGTGGTTCGTTTGTGAGAAAACACGGCCGTGAATCGTGATGCGAAATTCTTGGAGCGCGAAACACGAAGGAGCCTCGTCAAAATTGGACGATCATGGAATTAAGAAACGCGGCTTGACTCTCGATAGGCGTGCTAGAGAGTCGAACCTGCGGATCATTGTTTCCACGGAGTCAAAGGAATGCACCGGCCAATTATCGGGGAAAATTCAATTGAGATCGATCGTATTTCCAATTAAATTAATTAATACCGTGATTCACGGGGATCGAATTGCCAATCGCGACGCGTGAAACTTCTATTTTGATCGTTGGTGATACTGTTGTGGATGGACATTTTGTTTGGAGGATTCTTTCGTTTGATGGGGATTCATTTTATTGGTTGATTTTCGGGAATTGGGGGTTTTGGGATTTTTGGGTGATGGGGATTTGGGGTTTCGAGATTTGGGGATGTGGGATTTGGGGATGTGGGATTTGGGGATGTGGGATTTGGGGATGTGGGATTGGGGGATGTGGGATTTGGGGATATGGGAATTTGGGGATTTGGGTATTTGGGAATATGAGAATTTGGGCATTTAGGAATTTGGGGACGATGAAAATTTGGGCATTTGGGAATTTGGAAATTTAGAAATTTGGGAGCGTGAGAATTTGGGCATTTGGGAATTTAGGAGTGTGAGAATTTGGGAACGTAGGAATTTAGGACGATGGGAATTTGGGAATTTAGGAATTTGGGAGCGTGAAAATTTGGGCATTTGGGAATTTAGGAGTGTGAGAATTTGGGAACGTAGGAATTTGGGACGATGGGAATTTGGGCATTTGGGAATTTGGGAATTTAGGAATTTGGGAGCGTGAGAATTTGGGCATTTGGGAATTTAGGAGTGTGAGAATTTGGGAACGTAGAAATTTGGGTGCGTGAAAATTTGGGCATTTGGGAATTTGAAAATTTAGAAATTTGAGAGTTTGAAAGTTAAATGTAGATTTAGGTATCCAACCGTGCACACTTGTCTCTCCATACGAGAGCTCCGCAGCTGCGATTAATCAGTTGCGAATAATTTTAGGCAATATCGAATTCACCAGGTGTTAATCACAGGCGAATAATTTTCCCTAACAGCGAGTTGACCCGCGGTATGATTTGCGAGTAATTTTCGACAGTAGCGATTGCACCAGGTATTAATCAGCCGCGAGTAATTTCGCCCAATAATGAATTCGCTAGGAATTAGTTAACACCTTGATTACCGCGTTATATCCATAGACGTTTGTATTTCCATGTACCGTTGTTTAACGAAGACATCTAGCGTCATTTATTTTCCCTCTTTGACACGAACGAATCTATCCACGCAGGAAAGTAAACCGCCATTCAATATCTCGTGATTGTATTCGGTAATTATTGCATAACAGGAAATCGTTTCGTGTTCGTTCGCTTTCCCGTCGATGGGAACACGCGAAATTTGACTCGACAATTAAGTAATTACGCAATAACTGTCTGGCTCGTTAGGAAAGAAGGCGAGATCGTTGAAATAATACCGGTCGTTTGTCGAAAGGCACATCTCGAGCGTGCGAACACCGCGATCAAACGCGTTACCCTGCCTCTGATTATTCGAACGTCGCTTTAATTGCGATCGTTTTCCCGTCACCGTTTTTCCTGAAAACCGAGAATTTAAGTGACTGCTTGCCCTCGCAATTTGCGATAATTACTTACCGATTTCGTGCAATTACCGCATGGCCACTCGTGACGCGATAAAAAAACAGATATCGAACTTTCAAACTCGTTAAAACGATTAGACATGTACACTCGTTTATACAGTTATTATACACTTCACTTTAATGGCCTCAAACATAATTAGTTTTAGGGATGCTGATTATCTCAAGATATTTTTTGAACTTCCAAGATCTGGGCGTTTTTGAGGTACATAATTCTTTTAGATTTAACAAATTCTTATAATCCACAAGTTTTTTGAGCCATATGAATCTTTCTGATTAAATGTATTTTAATCTCTGATGTACAAGAGTGGTTAGGATTTAATGAATTCTGAGTTTGAAGAGATTTTTGAACTGCATCTTTGGAGCAATTAAATCCTCCAGACAGAATGATTCTGATCTTTGAGGTACACACTACTTTTAGATTTAATAAATTCTTATAATCCACAAGTTTTTTGAGCCACATGAATCTTTATGATTAAATGTATTTTAATCTCTGATGTACAAGATTGTTTAGGATTTAATGAATTTTGAGTTTGAAGAGATTTTTGAACTGCATCTTTGAAGCAATTAAATCTTCCAGACAGAATGATTCTGATCTTTAAGATACACAATGCTTTTAGATTTAATAAATTCTTATAACACACAAGTTTTTTGAGCCACATGAAGCTTTCAGATTAAACGAATTCTAATCTCTGATATACAAGAGTGGTTAGGATTTAATGAATTCTCAGTTGTAAGAGATTTTTGAACTGCATCTTTGGAGCAATTAAATCTTCCAAACAGAATGATTCTGATCTTTCAGATACATCAATCCGTGGCTTAGAATGAATTTTGTTCTTTGAGGTACATGAATCTTTAGGGTTAAATGAATTTTGGGATCTACAAGTTTTTGAGCTGTAGACATCTTTGAGCCAGAATGAATTCTGATCTTTGAGGTACATAAATCTTTGGGACTGAATGAATTGTATAATCTACAATTTTTTTAACCAGTCAAATTTTTGAGGTTCTGGTTGAATGTCTTTTGATCTTTGAAACATGTGAGTCTTAGAGTTTGAATTAGTTCATGAACCTAGAAGTTTTTGAGCTGTATGAATTTTTGATATTGAGCGAATTCTGATCGTTCAGATGCATGAACCTTTGGTATTGAACGATCTTTGATCATTCACATGTATGAATCTTGACTTGAATGAATTCAACGTTTGGGATTTTATTCAAATGCATGAAACTCTGAGATTGAACGAGTTATTTCACCTCAGAGGTTCTTGTATCCTAAAACTCTTTGAGGTTGAACGAATTCTGATCTTCGAGCTAAATGAATCTTTCAGATTGAACAAGTTGTTCCACCCAGAGGTTCTTATACCATAAACCTCTTTGGATTTGAACAAATTCTGATCTTCGATCAGTATAAACCTCTAAAATAGAACAAATTCAATCTACAGATCTTCATAACTCCAAGATAAAATTTAGGGTCCAGAATCGTTCGAATTTTCTCGTGAAGAACGTTCGGGGTCAGCGGAGTTCGATTCGACGGAAAAAGCGTTCCGTTGGAAAGCGGAGTATATAGCAAAGAAAGACAGTAGAAGTGAATAACCCGCCTCAACCGATAACCTTAATTATCGCGATCTTAATGACCCAGGACGCGTGTATCTCGAGCACACTGACAGAGAGAGCCTCGATTCGTTGTTCGGCGCTCGTTCACCAAGCAACGAGCCGCTGGAAAACTCAATTTGGCTCGCATCCAACGATTTCGAACCGAAACGAGTAACTCTTGGTTGGCTGGTCGGTTTCCCTGGAACGGGAATAGCCCGGGCTATTTCTGCCAGCGTTCTTCTCGCCATCGTTCGCCAAACTCTTTCGCGATGGGAAGACATTTTTCTTCGTGTTTACGCGAGGTCTACCTTATCTGCGAGCGCTGCAAAAAGAGGCCGGGAAAGAGCGAAAACAGTTCGACGATCAACTTTCGTCGTAAACAACCAGAGCTGCGTTCGATAAATCGGTCGACAAAGATCGAAATAAAAAGCGAGATTCGCGAGATAAGAAGAATCGAAGCGCGATGTAGATTTTCTTTTGATACCCACCGAGTTACAGTGAGCGGAATACCAACCGGAAAAAGAAAGTGGAACGATGTAGCCCCTGATGTATTCTAGCTACATTCCGGATTTATTGCAATCCCACTTTGTTCGCGTGCAAATATTTCGGTACATCGTTTTTAGTCTCGTGTATACTTGCGGAGCTACATGCTCGAATATGATACATCTTTTATACGGGTGCATTATTATTCGGACACTGCGTTTGGTGTTCTGCATAAGAATTGTTCAGTTACTACATTTCTTATTTTACAGAAAGAACTATTCACTCTTTGTGCTACAGAGCTGACTCTCAGATCTCATTCGATTTAATGAAATAATTTGAAACAAGCATTTTTTAACTAGTTCTATAATGTCACATGTGGTCATGTTGATCATGTGATCATGATATGTCTATCATGTGATATATGAACATAACCTTAAAAGAATTCATTTAATCTTTTAACCAGCATGTTTCAAAGTTGCTGTTTACAAATAGCAAAAATACCTTCAACTACAGAAGGTTAATTTCAACATCTTTTTACTATAACGATTGCTCAAATAATTTTTAAAATATGAATCTTTGAGGTTGAATGAGTGCATGAATCTTTGAAATTGAATGAGTACCTGAATCTTTGAGATTGAATGAGTGCATGAATCTTTGAAATTGAATGAGTACCTGAATCTTTGAAATAGAATGAGTGCATGAATCTTTGAGATTGAATGAGTACATAAATCTTTGAGGTTGAATGAGTACCTGAATCTTTGAAATAGAATGAGTGCATGAATCTTTGAGATTGAATGAGTACATAAATCTTTGAGGTTGAATGAGTGCATGAATCTTTGAAATTGAATAAATACATGAATCTTTGAGATTGAATGAGTACCTGAATCTTTGAGATTGAATGAGTGCATGAACCTTTGAAATTGAATGAGTACCTGAACCTTTGAAATTGAATGAGTACACGAATCTTTGGAATTGAACGACCTCAATAATTCTAAATAAAAGATTCACAACAATTTAAAATAAAATGTCCATCCACAGAAGATGTGAACAAAACATTTCTATCACCCGAGAAGAAAGAATCAATCTGAATGTTGGAAACAGACTCCGTCACAGTGGAAACAATTATGGAGCATGTGGCGGATAGTCGAAGTTTTCGGTCCAAAAGCGGCAGCTGCGCTCGCGGCCGTCTTTTACGAGTGTCCCACAACGAAGGGACGCGTCAGCTTTTTTTTTATCTCGGCTCGACCCGATGTAACTACCGTACGTAACATCTGGCACGGACGTGTGCACCAATTTCGAACTTTCCCGCCGGAACGTCGTCCCTTCGCCCGATATTGTTCGACCGGGTCTCCGGATTTTTACGCGGATCTCCGTCGTCGGACTCTTTGAATCTCGTCACGATTTTCTTCAACAATAAATCCAGATGTTCCGACGAACTCTTCCAGGCTGTCGATGATCGTCTTTCATGTTTTTGCCAGATAAGGGTGCAGATATTCTTTGGACTATTTTTGAACCTGCTGGAAAATGGTGCAACGGATATTGAAAAATGAATGTACTGGAGATACATTTTTAGGAGTTCAGAATTTGATGAAATTCTGGTAGAGTTCTACAATTTGTAATTTTGCAGTTGAAGAAAATTAAATGAATTATGTTTGTGCATGTAATGGTATATGTAATAGGTATATGAGATAGGTACATGTAATAGGAACATGTGATTGATACATGCAATAGGAACATATGATTGATATATGTAACAGGTACATGTACTAGGAACATGTGATTGATACATGTAATAAGAACATGTGATGCATATGTGTGATAGGTACATGCACTAGAAACATGTGCTAGGAACATGTGATAGATATGTGTAATAGGTACATGTACTAAGAACATGTGATTGATACATGTAATAAGAACATGTGATGGATATGTGTGATAAGAACATGTGATGGATATGTGTGATAGGTACATGCACTAGAAACATGTGCTAGGAACATGTGATAGATATGTGTAATAGGTACATGTACTAAGAACATGTGGTTGATACATGTAATAGGAACATGTGATGGATATGTGTGATAGGTACATGTAATAGGAACATGTGATTAATATATGTAACAGGTACATGTACTAAGAACATGTGGTTGATACATGTAATAGGAACATGTGGTTGATACATGTAATAGGAACATGTGATTGATACATGTAATAGGTACATGTGATTGATACATGTAATAGGAACATGTGATTAATATATGTAACAGGTACATGTGCTAAGAACATGTGGTTGATACATATAATAGGAACATGTGATTGATACATGTAATAGGTGCATGTACTAAGAACATGTGATTGATGCATGTAATAGGAACATATGATTGATACATGTAATAGGTACATGTGATAGGTACATGTAATATGTACATGAAATACATACATATAATAGGTACATATAGTAGTGCAGGAAGTATAAGATTGACCTCCATTTTTGTAGCATTTCAATCTCACTCTCACATCAAATATGTCATTTGCTTCCTATAAAATAATTTCCCATATGAAATAAATTTCCCACCAAGTCGATCAATATTTTTAGTCCAAAGCTTTGAAGGTCGTACAATAGTCATGATGAAAGTACATAGAAAAGCTTGAAACCAGAAAAAAAAGTCAGAAGTAGTAGTAGAGTGTAAAATGGGCTATTCTCTATTCCGAGACGCAACTCGAGTAAAGGAAGAAAAGTCGAGTTCCCATCGGTGAATATTATAAGGATTTCATTGGGATGGGTGGCGTTAGGAAGGATTTTTATCGTCGCCAGCTAGGTCTAAACCCACAATTTGTACACTCTCCGCGCGAGTATTTCCTCGCCGACTGCTAACACACCCTTTTTGTCCGTCGTGCACGCTCGTTCCGTCACGCCACGTGCACGCCATAAGCGTACCTTATTAGCTTGCCTGCCAACACGCATGTGCGATCGGAGTCTCTCGAACGCAGCCAATCGGAAGCCTTCGTGCGAACAATGAATTATTCAAACTGATTCCGAAGCTGTGTCGAATAAAATCGACGAGAAAAACGAAAAACCAGCGGGGTGGAAGATGGAATCGATGTTAGAATGTTGCTTGGAAAACAAGCTGCTTTCAATTTATTCTTTACATCATTTGTCAACGTAGCTAAGCAACAAATTCCTAACTCTATCTTGTATTATTCTTACGCTTATAAAATATTTAATTCATACTTTATTCTTTTTGATCTTTGTAGTCATTGCTAGACTACTTGTATTTAATATCACAACCACTTATTAAATCATAATATCATTCTTCCAAAAGCACTATAAAATTGCCCGAAAACATACAACTTTTTTCTATACAGAAAAATATAATAAAATATACAAGAAAGACATCCTAGCACTGAACCTTATAACTAGTTGCTAGAGATCTCCAAAAGGAGGCTCCATCAGATCGAACCAACGCATGAATTAAATCCGTTTGTTTCTCGGAAAAGAGGTAGTCAAGGATTCCGAATAAGAAGAAGAGTAAAGGAACTCGAAGGACTCCGTTCCCCTATGTTGTTCGTTCGTCGCGTGTTCCCCGCTCGTAACTCACGAATCTACTCTTTAATTTGTCGATTACAACCACGATTTTGGAAAATAACATTCCTCCGGTCGTAACTCACCAATTTGCCTCCATTCATCAGGTTTTGAAAAATAACGAAAAGTTTCGAAAACAAGCGTACTACATCGAACTCGAAAACGATTCTTTTCTTTTTATCCAAAGTTTGAATTTGAAATCGCGACCTGAATTCGTTTCCGGTTTACTTTCTTTCTCTCCGGTGAACTGTTAAGACGGAACTTCCAGAGAATAAGTTGAGACAGTGGAAAAGTTGGGGCATCTGTGAATCTTCAGTCGAAACCTAATTTCATTCGACACAGAATTTATCTGCTTTACCGATGTCTGTTCGAGTTTAAATATTGAATAAATTCTGTATTTTATATCGGCTGTCCCGTGATTTGTGTTCATTCATCTTGTCAGCTACGAGAGTTTCGAAATGGGGGAAAATAAATTTGTTAGACAACGCAATTCATGCACGATTCTATCTCGAGTGTCTCTTGCTTTAATGTACATTTTGTCCTTTCTTCGACCGTGACATATGTTTCCCCATTGCGACGGATTCATAAATAAAAGAAAAATCTCGCGAGAAAATCTGCGTTTGGAATTCGAATTAGCGCGCCAGCGGGTGCGCGGCTTGGGCTGCGCGCGCAGCTGTCCGCGAAATTCGTAATTACCAGTGCTCGTACCGAAGATAAACCTTGTAATCTTACTTATTTCAGTACATTAAATTACGGAACTTAATAATAACTACCAGTAAGACAAAAAGAAATAGAAACATTGATTATAGTGTACGTAATTTCGGAAATTAGAAAATAATCAGACTTCAGTCGGAAATCTTTATGCATATTATGCAGAATTCCCGGGAGCCAGCCCCGGTGTTTCAGTCTCCATCTACACCGTCATAAATTAATCTCCTGGTCCCTTAATTCGACGGGTCCTCCATTTCCATCGTAACTAACGAAAGGCTTAATTGCTTCTACCTGACGCTATCTCGGTCAGCTCTATAAGCGGCATCCTCTCAATTAAGCCTCGAAGCAATTACTCGAACCTGGGATTCGCTTCCGAGTGACTCGATCAAATTCGACGGCTGGCAAATATTCGAACGATCGCTAATTTTACTTTTTCCGTCAATTCGAACCTCCTAGCTTACACGACAACTCCTCAAGGCCGTTAATGAAGCTAATTGAGTGTAACGACAGGCTGTCGTAAGCTCTGTCAGCCTCGACGAAGCCACGCATTTGTTCACGCACAAAGAAGCTTTTTCTTTTTTTCTTATGATGATCCTGTTTAAGCTCCTCTCGCGAGAAAATTGCTCCGGGTAAGCTGCTTTTCCCACTCGACGCTCGTTCGCAGTTTAGAATTTTTATCGCGTGAAAGCGTAAGCAAACACCCGAATTAAAAACTTCAAATAAATAAATCTGTTGAATATTCCGAGGCTGTCGCGCGAATAAATGAATAATTTAGAAAATTGCTAATATTTATAAAACGTGGAAAATAATTAAAAGAAAATATTTACCCCAACGGGGGATAAAAATCTTCGTTATTCGATACGGTTCTTTTTGGTGCGATACACGACATCTATCGACCGGAAACGGTCTCGTTATGCCCTGCTGCCCATTTCGGTAGTCTGCGAGCCATAATTTGCTCACGTTTCGTGGCACCCTAGGGAAACAGGATGTATACCCGCCTTTCGTTACATAGCTTTCAGCCTCGACAATCGGGAAATCCTGTGGATTTGTTTGGAACAAACGATCCTATAGTTCTACCCGCATCCACGCGATTTTTCTTCCGAAACACTGTTTACAGTGTCGAAACTCGTTTCAGTTTCGATCTGAACTTTTACTCGATACGAGTGGAATCGACAGCAGATTGACGGAATATAATCCAGCTCTACGAGATCGTCTCGTGTGAACGTCGCTTAAACGTGCTCGAGCACGGTCGCCGAGATCGTAGCGTTGATGGTTTTTGATTGGCCGGAAGTGACGTCACGACACGCATCACGACTCGCCGGTCGCATTAATCCGCCACTGTATCTTTGTTCGAGAATCATTGGCTCCTGTGTGTTTACTTTTGTTACGGGTCGCTTGTTCGTTTCTCGTTCACTCGTGTCGTGGTCACTTTTGACGTAGCTGTCGACGGCGCTCGTCAACAGAGCCGCCATTAGGGTTCATGGGACCTGGTAATCGATAATGGCAATAAGATACAGGTCTCCTGTTCAAGATTGATGTTATCCTTTGCAAATGTGGGAATTTAGGAATCTTGGAGAGAATTTAGAATTTTAGAATTTGAGGTAAGAAAATTTTAGATTTTGAAGGTAAGAAAATTTAGATATGTGACTTGAAATTTTGGGGTTGAAAAGTTAGGAAAAAGAGATTAGAAGTTTGGGAATTTATAACTGATGGAAATGTTCTTCATGCATCAGTGATCATATAATCTAAGAAGTAGAAATCTTATCACTGTGAATAGCGCGAAAATCGATGGTTCACGGTAAAGTCGGAGATCAGGGAACAAAGCGACATAGTTTATGAATTACGACGGGAAACGGTACCAGGGACTCTTGCTGATTTTATGCCTTTTCCGGTCGCGCGTTTTACGCCACATCTCGCGTGGAACGCTCGTTACGAGCCTGTCACGCGTTACTTAGCCTCCATAGTGGCGTATTATGTAGTTCACACGTCGTAAAGATCGAAGGAGAGAGCTTCGACTTAAAGCATTCGACTTGATGCTTCGACCGTGCTATAATTCTACACATAACAATTTCGTCGTTCTATAATACTGAATTTATATGTCGATCGAACGATGAGTAAAGTAGATGTGTTTCTATGAACTACTAGAATCTATATCGTATATCTTGTGACACTGTTTTCTACTTTCGGGAGCAAAGTTCAAATTTTATCAGTGCTCGGATTTATTGCGCGTGAAATTACTGCGTGTGGTATCGCAAGGTTTAGAACTGGAGTGCGTAGAATTAACTTACGTGAAATTTTGATATGTGGTATTATTATGTGTGAAATTATAGAGCGTGGAGTTACAACGCGTGGAGTTATCAGACATGGAATTATGGCGCGTAGAATTTCCATATGTAGAATCGCCATGCGTGGAATTACCACACATGGAATTATGGCGTGTAGAATTACCACGCATGGAATTACGATGCGTTAGATTACCACATGTGGAATTACAGCGCGTAGACTCACCACATGTGGAACTACGGCGCGTGGAATTATCACACATGGAATTATGCCGCGTAGAATTTCCATATGTAGAATCGCCACGCGTAGAATCACCACACATGCAATTATGGCGTTTAGAATTACCACGCATGGAATTACGACGCGTTGCATCACCATGCGTGGAATTACAGCGCCTAGACTCACCACGTGTGGAAATACGGCGCGTAGAATTATCACACATGGAATTACGCTGCGTAGAATTTCCATATGTAGAATCGCCACGCGTAGAATCACCACACATGGAATTATGGCGTGTAGAATTACCACGCATGGAATTACGACGCGTTAGATTACCACATGTGGAATTACAGCGCGTAGACTCACCACATGTGGAAATACGGCGCGTGGAATTATCACACATGGAATTATGCCGCGTAGAATTTCCATATGTAGAATCGCCACGCGTAGAATCACCACACATGCAATTATGGCGTTTAGAATTACCACGCATGGAATTACAATATGTTCAAATTGTTCCCGAACAAAACTATGACCAAGTCTACGAAATGCTACCTCAAAGATAGCCACATGTTCATCCTGCTTTCACAACTGCGTTTTAGTTCTGTAGCTCTGTAAGAAAGCACACAATGTATCCCATGATCGCGTTAGTTTCTTTTTTAAATTTCCTACCTGAACATCCCAGGCGTTAGTGTTGCGGGGAGCAGTAACAAAGGGCCTGGATTACAGGGCTTTAAGACGTATATACTAGCTCGTAAAACTGCAACCGCACACGGTGTCGCAGATGTTTGCGAGGGTACGGTGGGCACGTAAAGATTTACGTTCTTCGGCGTTTGCTTCGCGAATTTAATTACCGAGCTTACTTTTAGCTGAAACTAAAAGAGATTCGATCTACTGCGGACGATTTTAGAGTTTTTTCTTTTAGAAATATACTGCGCGTTGTAATTCCACGCGCTGTAGTTTCACGTGTGATAATTCCACGCATGGTAATACTACGTGTTGTAGTTCCACGCTCTGTAATTTCACTTGTAATAATTCCACGCGTGGCAGTACTACGCGTTGTAGTTCCACGCTCTGTAATTTCACGTGTGATATTTCCACGCGTGGTAATACTACGCGTTGTAATTCCACGTGGTGTAATTTCACGTGTGATATTTCCACGCGTGGTAATACTACGCGTTGTAATTCCACGCGCTGTAGTTTCACGTATGATAATTCCACGCATGGTATTACTACGTGTTGTAGTTCCACGCTCTGTAATTTCACTTGTAATAATTCCACGCGTGGCAGTACTACGCGTTGTAGTTCCACGTGCTGTAATTTCACGTGTGATATTTCCACGCGTGGTAATACTACGCGTTGTAATTCCACGTGGTGTAATTTCACTTGTGATAATTCCACGCGTGGTAATACTACGCTTTGTAATTCCACGCGCTGCAGTTTCACGTGTGATAATTCCTCGCATGGTAATACTACGCGTTGTAGTTCCACGCTCTGTAATTTCACGTGTGATATTTCCACGCGTGGTAATACTACGCGTTGTAATTCCACGTGGTGTAATTTCACGTGTGATAATTCCAGGTGTGGTAATACTACGCTTTGTAATTCCACGCGATGTAATTTCACGTGTGATATTTCCACGCGTGGTAACACTACGCGTTGTAATTCCACGTATTGTAATTCCATACCTTGTAATTCGGTGCGTGGTACTCCTACGTGTTATTTCACCATATGCTGTAATTCTACATATAACAGTTCTGTGCGTGGTACTTCCACGTGTCGTATCGCCACGTGCTGTAATCCCACGCATCACCATTCTATGCAAGGTAATTCTACGCGTTATTATACCACGCGTATTGCACTGCACTTTAATTAAATTGTATCATACCTAATACCACCCTTATACAAAAATAAACCCTTCATCCATCACAACTAGAATTCACAGAAGTTCGAAAATACCCCTTTCATAGTCATAGAAACTGTATCATTTTTAAATGAAATTCTGTGAATGTACCTTCTAGAAATGTTAAAAGTTTCCGAACTGGCTCATTTTGAATTCCACAAACGATCTCTTTAAGTAGCAAGTCTCAAGTTCCTTACAAACTATGATTTATCTACAGCTGACTTCTGTTCCCATCTCGAGCGTTTTTAATGATTATTGGTCTAATTTGGAAGGTTCGATGGAAGTGCCAGGTCAAAGGTTATCCAGTGTTTCTTTGTATCGGAACAGTTTCTAGTTCTCGAAAGTAATGAAGTATGGGCGCTGTCGAGGAGCCTCGTAAATCTGTCGTCCTTTAAGCGAACGAGGCCGGCTAATGATGAAGTCGAACACGAGCCCGTAAATTGCCCGGGCAATGCGATGCTAATTAAATTCCATGGAACTTGAACATTCGTGTCGTTTTTATGTGACACGCTGTTTATCGCCAAACCGTACTTGATTCCATGATTATCAGAGACTTATCATGCTGGGGGATGAACTTGATTTTAAATGAAAGATACATTATCGCAATAATATTTATTTGTACTATTCTATTAGAGGTTTAGTTAAATTTAGTTGGCTCTTAAATTTAATTTTGAAGCTAAATATAGTATTCTATTTCGCAATCGTACGATAAGTGCTAAGATTACAAGGCTTCTTATGCTAAATGAGTCTTCGGTGTTCAAGATATGTTCTATAAAATTATTCAGCTTCCTACGGTTCACCTTTCTATAAGTCTCCACTTCATATATTCTTACCAGCTCATCAATGAAACAAATTCCCTTATTTCTAACACTCCACCCCATAGAATATACCATCACATTACGCAATCCTCAGCATCAAACCCAGCCAGCAAATTACCCGATCTACCAAAAATCCAACCACGTCCCAGCTGTTCAAATCCGCTCCGACAGACTCATTCTACCGATCCATCTCCATTCAGCACATACTAAAATCCCTGTGTCCATCCATCTCCCATCAGTCCGCCACCGAAACGAATCTCCCCATCGTCCCTCCCGTTTCACGTCACAGGTCACAAGGGTACAGTTGACCCAGCTGCGACTTACATCTCCCCCGAAAGGGCGAGTCCCTCGGGCCTCTCGACGATCCCATTGGTTCCCAGCATCGATCATCGCAAATAACGCGAGTTCCAAGCGTGGAAAAATCGCATTGGCGTGTGCGCGATTTACGCAGGCGCCAGGGAGGGCCAGAATATCGGACTCGGCGCCGATGCACCGTCTAAAAGCTGGCCCGTGGGTTTTTGCCGGGGCGTGGGGCCGAGCGATTTCGAGGTTAGGGTCGCAATTGGACCGACAGGATGGCAGGAGGCTGGGAAACTGCCGGCCCTGGCTTTAGGGAGCCTTAGCTGCAGGAACACGCGGTGCCTCTGCTCGAGTAGGCCTTTGTGAGCCGGAATGGCGGCGTGCCAGAATCCTCTTTCTCTCCTCTTTCTCTCTCGCTGCTCTATATACTACTAGCGGACCTGCGAAAATCAGCCACGTTCCATTTATTGCCCGCGTAGAAAACGTACGACCGACCGCCGAAATAATCGAAGGACGAGCGGAAAGGTCATGGATGCCACCATCTAGGACTGCCGTGGCTGCTCAGCTTTGTGTACAACAGTGTCACTGTCTGATACCCGGGTGCTCAGCGGCCTGCAAGTCATGGTCTGTGTATCAACTATTTCTTAATGCTCGAGTTGTGCGGCCGCGTCATGCGGAGAGTGAAAATCTCATTCACGGTGTGACGAGAGTGACGGTGATTGTAAAGGGGACGTTCTAATTTATTTATTTGAGGGATTTTTAAATTTCGGAAGGTAGTTGGGAAGCTAGATATCTGAGAATTTAGCAATTTCAGGTACTGACATTTTAGAATAAGTTTGTAGATGTAGGAAGATTCGAATGTAGGTGTTTGGGAATCTAGGTATCTGGCAGGTTTGGAAGTTAGGTACCTAAAAATTTAGGAATTGTTGGATATGAAAACTTCATAATGTAAGAGTTTTGGTATAGGAAGGTCAGAATGTAGGAATTGGGGAATTTAGAAATTCTGAAGTTTATTAACTTGCACATTTATAAATTTACAAGGTTAAAAAGTTACAAAGTTACAGTGTTACAATGTTTATAATTGTTCAAGTGTCCAAATGTCCAAATGTATAATATTACATTCACCAAAATAGAATCCAAACAACCAAATGTAACCTTAACATTCATTCAAACGTCTCCCACACCACACAGGAGTATAAGCCCTAAATTTCTGAACAGAAGCTTACACTGAATAGCTAAATGCTTGCAACAGCTATTTGACTGAAACAATTTCTCTTTGCAGAATTATAGTTCAGAACTCCCGATTTTTGGGTTGCGGTGAAGCGTGCGAATCGCTGTTTTCGTAGGAACAGTTAGCTGCCATTTTAGGTGGTTTTGGCGCGCAGTTTGAAACTTGTTACGGTCAGCATTAAATTTTTCTCTTGAATTCACATAATTTCCGGTAAAAAGAGTGCATTACTGTAACTTCTCGTTCAAACTTCAACCTTCGTATTTGCAAAAGTCATCCTTCAGAAATTTTCTTTGAAAACATCGATAAATTGTAAAATATTAAAAAGTGATAAGCAAAGATCACACAGTGTCAAAGCAAGGTAAATGAATTTTGAAAAATGCAAACGTCATCTCACCCCTTGACGTTTGTCAACGAATACGCAATTTTCTGTCAACGAAATTTGTTTTGCACGATGTTTGCAATTTCAAATGGTTTATGTAATAACGCGTACATTTAATTCTTTATTTCTTCATTTTGTGTTCCGTAGCTTTGAAACAATAGCATTGTTTGGCAACGAGATGTTTAGATATAACGAATGGGAGTCAGGGTTTACTTTATACACACGATTTACGACGGTGGTATATATTTTAATAAATTACTAGTAGAAAATGAATAAACATTTCGCAGCGATTTATGAGGTCGGACATTGAATACTTATGAAACAATTCGATGCAAAGCGGAGATTTTTCACCTGCATGTATATGCATTTCTTTGATACAGAGCAACGCCGATTTTATGCTAAAGTCGATGATAAACGCATGGGATATACGTAGCGGGTAATTAACGGTTCGGGTTTAAATTCCTGTGGTGATCAAACAGTTTTAAGTCGATGCACTTTACACTTCGTGGAGTTTTATTTCTGTGAGTAACTCATTTTAATTTTATTTTGGTTTGTTTAATGTTTAATCATTTTCAGTTGGTTAAACTTGAAAAATATCAGTTTGCAAAATTAATCGTGTTAGAATAATTTGAAGAATATCATTTAGTCATTTTTAGTTATTCAAGCTTGAAAAATAAAACTTCGCAAAAAATAATCGTGTTAGAATAAAATAAACCATGTGGATTGCTTCAGGTTTGCTTTCAGTCAAAATTTGCTTTATTGAATTTTATCGAATTCCCACAGTGCAGTCAACAATTCTCTCGATGAAAATTAATGTATTACAACGGACAAGAATTTTTAATCAAACCCAATAAATTGCTCTTGAATTCTATTGTCCCGTAAATATTTTTCCTGTTCCCTAAGAGAAAAGGTCATCACATCGTTGGAATTAGATCATGATCGTCGCCGGGAACGAAATTCTTTTCGCAAGCAATTTTCTCCTCAGGTTTTCACGGACAAGATCTTATTCGCGAGGAAAATTGCAGGTATAACCAATATTCCATGGCGTAGAGTGATGTAACGATCCTCTCGTTTCCGGGATCCCCTTTTTTATCGAGTACATACACTCTTTTTCATCTTCCTCCTGATTTATGAATCTTCCACCAACCCGTGTCCCTTTTTTATCGAGTACGAACTTTTCAATCTAAATTTCTTTTTAATTTGCAATTTTACACTTTTCTTTTTTGTCATCCACAATTTTACCTTGTCTTTACCTTGTGGGTTTTTTAAGGTAGTCTCTTCTGCGATCATATTCCTGTATATTCTCGGAGTTCGATTTACAATTTCATTAGACCGCGAGTTTACAGTTATATTTGCTCTGTCCATATGTCACGGGAACAGTGAACCCCTGAACGCCGAGGGGAGGATTGAAAAGGGTCCATTTTCAAGGGGATGAAGGGTGGTAGTCGCGTTTACACGCGAACGATAATGTATTCAAGCGTTTACAGTGATTCTCATTTCGCTCTGTGTTCACCTGTATTTCCAAGTCGTTGCTATACTTCTCAAGAAATATTTAGTTTTCTAAATTCACACAGATCACACTTTTACCAAATTTAATTCGTTGACAGATTTTACATTTTAGAAAATTTAATTTTTTACTACAGATTCTACATTTTAGATAATTTAATTTGTTCAGACAGATCCTACATTTCAGGTAATTTAATTTTTTACGACCAATTCTATATTTTAGAAAATTTAATTTGTTATGACAGATTCTACATTTTAGATCATTTAAATTTTTACGATAGATTCAACATTTTAGAAAATTTAATTTATGACAGATTCTTTATTTAACAAAATTTGGTTTGTTTAGACAGATTCATTTAACAAAATTTAAGTTGTTCAGACATCTTACAGAATTTAATTTATTTAGACAGATTCTGCATTTTACAAAGTTGTATTATTTTTATCAAGACAGATTCTACATTTAACAAAATTTGATTTGTTCAGACAGATTCATTTAACAAAATTTAATTTCATCAGACAGATTGTACGTTTGACAAACTTTAATTTGTTCAGACAAATTCTACATTTAAGAAAATTTAAATTGTTCAGACAGATTTTACATTTAAAAAAATTTGATAAGTCTGGACAGATTTTACATTTTACAAAATTGTATTATATTTGTTAAGACAGATTCTATGTTTGACAAAAGTTGATTTGTTACAACAGATGCGTAAAATTATATTTGACAGAACTTGTTATATTAAATTTTCATTTGTATGGAAATGAAGTTCACATATGAAGATATTTATTCAAACGAAGAACACACATGTAAAGTTACTTTTATTTGAAATTCAACAATCAACTGATTTTTTTACATCACTCACAGATTGTTAAAAATCGAACAATAAAATAATTGAATTTAACAAATGTATATTAAACAATTTTTTTAACAGAATACAAGAAGTGACTCATACAAAGGGTTGAATTCTTGATCAATCGATTTCTTTCACTCTTTCACCCCTCCACATTTCACCGATTGTTAAAAGATTATTTCGAACAACAATATTCTTCGTACTCAGATTAAATGCTGTTTTTAATAGAACGCAAGTCCCTTGTGCAACCAGTACAAGGTGTTCGTAAAGGGTTGAACTCTCGTCTCGTTAGCCGAGTCTCTTGTTATGGTAAAGGGTCGTGCGCGTTCACAGGATGTCATAGGGGTCGTATTGTCCCTGTCATGGCAAGCCTTTTTATTTTCCATCCGGAGAACCTTTTCCTCCGCTTTCTACATCACCGACCCGCTCGATAAAGCGTAATACGAGCGTGCCAGCTTAAAAATCACTTTGAACGAACTTAATCAGCTCTTTTTTTCACCTTTGATATTTCAATTTTACTTTTCCCGACATTTTCGGATCGTCGAAAAATTACAAACGTCCAGAGTTAATTGTTTCAGTTTTTCTCGCTGAGTAAAAAGGAGACTGCAATTACAAAGTTTTTCAATGAAACCGTTCTTTAGTCTTGCAAACGCAATATCTTGGAACTTCGGTGAAAGATGGCAATATTTTGTAGCACGCGATTATCTTCCCGATCAAAGACAAGCAACATTAATTAAAATTGCTTCTTGCAGAGGATGCAGGTCGAAAATATCTGGACCTCACTTCCAACACGCGAATGTGCATTTCTTTGTTTTTCGATCGCATGTTTGCCAGGAATTAACGCGAGCACCCTGTACTCCCGCGAACCCTCTCGAGGGCTCCAATATACCGGGTGACGTGCCGCACGCGATTGCTCGTTTAGCGATCCGAATCGAGCTGAACGTTTCTCGCGATATGTTCTGATCGTTTACCAGTCATTTTTTTAATACTTTCCTTAGAAACACATTTTTCGCAGGATTTTTCTAATCGCTGGAAATTCATGGGGTAGTTTGTGGTAATTTAAGGAGTAGCTTGTGGTAGTTTAAGGGGTAGTTTGAGGTAAATTTGTTTTTCTTCGAGTGGAAATTGTGGAGCGGTGAGATCTTGGAAATTTTTGGATGAATTTTGAAAATTGCAAATTTTATAATTTTGTGGCTTTTGAATTTGTAAGTTTTGAGGTGGGAGAGTCATATTTCTAGTTTTTAAAATTTTTTTATATTATGCTTTTTTTAAATTTTTAAGTTACTAGTGCCTCAGATCTCTGGATTCTCAAGTTTACAAATTTCTTAATACTTCAATTCTTAAATCTTTCTTGGATCCCCTAATTCTTAGATCACCTAGTTTCTGAATCCTGAAACCTTCCAATTACCAACTTCTCAAATTCCCAAAATCTCAAATCATTAACTAGACAAATTCTCAACTCCCCAAATTCTCACGTCCCCAAATTCCCAATCTCCCAAATTATCACGTCTCCAAATTTCCAATCTCCCAAATTCGCACGTTCCCAAATTTCCAATCTCTCAAATTCTCAAGTCCCCAAATTCTCAAACCCCCAAATTCTCAACTCTGCAAATTCTCACGTCCCTAAATTCTCAAGTCCCCAAATTCTCAAGTCCCCAAATTCCCAAGTTCCCAAATTCCCAATCTCCCAAATTCTCACGTTCCCAAATTTCCAATCTCTCAAATTCTCAAGCCCCCAAATTCTCAACTCTGCAAATTCTCACGTCCCCAAATTCTCAAGTCCCCAAATTCTCAAGTCCCCAAATTCCCAAGTCCCCAAATTCCCAAGTCCCCAAATTCTCAAGCTCCCAAATTCCCAAGTCCCCAAATTCCCAAGTTCCCAAATTCCCAATCTCCCAAATTCTCACGTTCCCAAATTTCCAATCTCTCAAATTCTCAAGTCCCCAAATTCTCAAGCCCCCAAATTCTCAACTCTGCAAATTCTCACGTCCCCAAATTCTCAAGTCCCCAAATTCCGAAGTCCCCAAATTCCCAATCTCCCAAATTCTCAAATCCCCAAATTCTCACGTCCCCAAATTCCCAAGTCCCCAAATTCCCAAGTCCCCAAATTCCCAAATCCCCAAATTCCCAATCTCCCAAATTCTCAAGTGCCCAGATGCCCAAATCCTCAAACCTCCCACCCGAAAAACAATACTCCACCAATATTTCACCCATTCCCTTTCGCAAAACGAATGAACCTTCGATCAATAACCTTCCATTATCGATAAACTAAGTACAAAGCATAGTCAGCTAAACATCCAGCTGGTAACAATCGAAGGAGAAGTTGTTCGGGTTGAATGGTGTCCGTGTGTTTATTATTCGTGCTTCGGCAACGTTTGCCTAGAAGTTTTCTCGTTAACCGATCCGATCGAAACGAACTAAGGAGACAAAATTCGAAAGGAACCCACGCCATTGTAGATCTTTGTTCGATCCATGGACCTGGTCCCTATAACGCAAACAAGTAATTAAAACTTCTGCCTGGTCGTTCGTTTACCTCCAACCTGGTGCATCGTTAATCGAATTCGATTATCGATAAGGACCTGAACGAAAGAAAAAGGCTGTTGACTTTCAAACTATCTCGTTTTACTTTTCTTCTATTTCTTGAGTTATTATTTGATATATGATTTTGTTCCTTTTTTTGGGGTTGTTTGTGGATGAGGGTTGGTGCTGAGGGTGCTAAGGGTTTTTAGAATTGTAAGTCTAACTCAAAGTGAATATCAGAAGATTTGATATTTATTACATCAATACAAATGTAGTACAGTATTTAATACAAATTAACTGAAAATGAATATTACAATGAAATTTTCATATTTAGTACATTTAGTGTTTAGTACAAATGATGTACAATATTCAGTATAAATTTCATGAACTTGCATCAAACAAGTGTCACCTTAAAAAATATTGATCCCCTCAAGAATAAAATCAGAGTCCTCGACATTTGATGTAAGTCTCCAAATTACCAACAGAATGTGTTGATTGAAAAGATTTGGACAATGAACGAATGAAAATAAAGAATAAATGGAAATATCTGATCTCCGAATTTGCAAGGGAGGCTACTTCGAAAAAGCTGAATCGCCGAAGCTCCATAACTCATAACAAAGGGCGATTAAAGTTCTTTTCGCGATCGAGTAGTCCGATTGACGGTGAAATATTCAGTAAAAACAGAAATCGAGATTAAGCAAAGAATCGGAGTAGCCGGATCGATGAAGCTCGAACAAACGAAAAAGCAACGAGTCGGGTACTGCGAGGGTTTCGATCGAGTAATCCCTACGAGTGATTCTTTCTGTGTCTCTGAAAATGCAGCAAGCTTGATGATGCATTATTCATGGAAAACGGGGAAAATCGTGTCGCTAGGCTGCTTGTCCAGGTCAACGAGCGTTTCATTCGATGCCCGTATAAAGTACAAGGGAATTTCGAACTTATCTACGTTTGCACGGGTTGATTCATCGACGAGACAAATTCGGGTCGAATCCTCCTGTAAACGACGAATTGTTACCTTCATATAGTTAGATACCTTCCTATCATACTTGCTGAATTTTCCTATTTATGCTAAATTTCGAAATGTTTTGATTTGAGTGATGGGTTCGTTACTAGTGACCGATCACTTCATTAGTTTCGTTCTTCAATTTTTATTTTATTATAGACGTGGTTTGGACATAGGCTGATAGGCTAAATATGGTTTAGTATAGAATTATGTTGGGGCTTCACTCTAGTGCAAGAGAGTTAGATACCTTCCTACCATACTTGCTGAACCTTTCCACCTATGCTAAATTTTGAAATGTTTCGATTTGGGAGATGGGCTAGCTTACTAGTGATCGATCACTTCATGAGTTTGCTTCTTTCTCCAATTTTTATTTCATATGTGGAAGATCTGGTTTGGACATAGGCTCATAGACTACATATGGTCTAGTATAGAATCATGTGAGGGCTTTCACTCTAGTGCAAGAGAGTTAGATACCTTCCTACCATACTTGCTGAACCTTTCTACCTATGCCAAATTTTGAAGTGTTTCAATTTGAAGGATGAGCTAGCTAGTGATTGAAGTTTGCTTTTTTCTTGAATTTTTATTTTATCATCGAAGAAGTGGTGTGGGAATAAGCTGATGAGCTAAATATGGACTAATATAGACTCATGTTAGGGCTTTCACCCTAGTGCAAATAGTGTGAAATTACGGTACAGGAAGATGTGACGCGGAGAGCCCCTAGTTGCCTATAGTCAGCCTTACACTTCTACAGAATGTATAGTTCTACCTATTTCAGCTTGTTAAATATTCCCCCAATTTATTTCATATTCCCACCACTAATCTCTTGAATCATAATTACTATCACCCGATTAATATTATTGAAATTAAAAGATTGTATTAGCATAAGATATGTAATGTAGGCTTTATGCATCCCTGAGCAAATGGTACAAAGGCTACGCGTCTAACTCCACGGATTATATACATCACTTTTATTCTAGAATAATACGAGTATACTAAATCTTCTTTAAAGTGCATTCAACAAAATAAATGAAACTGTTGGAACAAAGTGTTACTATGTTATATCTGACGCAGTTGCACGCGTTGCAGAATACATAAACACTCGCCATTGTAAACAAGTAGTACTTAAATTTATTTTATCAACATTTTCAATGCATTTCCGAGGATATTTTGTTTAGGTCATTTAGATCATACTTTTAGAAAAATTGAATGTTTATAATTAGATACATTTGAACATTTTTATATTTGGATAAATTTGAACATTTACATATTTGAATAAATTTAAACATTTTCAGATTTGAATAAATTTGAACATTTGTATATTTGGATGCATTTGAACATTTTCATATTTGAATAAATTTGAGCATTCTCATATTTGGACACATTTGAACATTTTTATGTTTGAACAAACTTGAACTTTTTCATACTTGAACACATTTGAACATTTTTATATTTGAATAAATTTAAACATTTTTTATATTTCAACAAATTTAAGCATCTTCATATTTGAACACATTTGAACATTCTCCTGTTTGAACAAACTTGAACATTTTCCTATTTGAACAAACTTGAACATTTTCGTACTTGAACACATTTGAACATTTTTATATTTGAACATCCTTGAACATTTTCCTATTTGAACAAACTTGAACATTTTCGTACTTGAACACATTTGAACATTTTTATATTTGAACATCCTTGAACATTTTCCTATTTGAACAAACTTGAACATTTTCGTACTTGAACACATTTGAACATTTTTATATTTAAACAAACTTGAACATTTTCCTATTTGAACAAACCTGAACATTCTCCTATTTGAACATACTTGAAAATTTTCCTATTTGAACAAATGTGAACATTTTTATGTTTGAACAAATTTGAACACTTGCATATTTATACAGTAAAAGTCGAAAAGCGACGAACTCAAAATAAAAAAAAATATATAACGAAGGGTTAAGCTTTCCTTTCACTTTTGTCCGCTTTCTCCGCATTCTCCGTTTACGCTTCTTTCTTCCCGGCTTTGTCCGTTAACCTCATTATCTGTTCTTTTACTCTCAACTCGCTTTCTTCTCCGTTCGTTGTACAGGCGGAGCAGGCTTCCCACGATCATTAACGTTCTTGCTCGTTCCTTCTGAAAAGCATCCTCCTTTGCCGCAGCCAGTATCGATTCGCGAGCTCGTCGCGTCGACTTTCGTCGAGACGCGAGCGGAAATGAGGCCTGTATCTTCGGGACCGAAACATACGCGAGATTGCGACGTGGCAGGAAATTGAAAAATTTCGCCTTTCGAAACTATTCCACGACAAACTTCGATAAGTTCAGGAAGTGCTCTAAATAACGGCCACCGCTTTTATTTCGAGACATATTGCCATTGCTGTTATACGCTTCGATGTGCTTCTGAAATACTCTATCGTATGTGGTATCCTCTATTCGCGTTATATGTGGACATCAAATTTACTGAACAGAAGCAATCTTTGCTACAAATTGTACATTTCAAAAGAAATTAGTTCAAGGTTTAAAGTGTTAAAGGCTTGAAATGTTCACATTTTTTAAATGGCTAAATATTCAAACTTTTTTTGAAGTTTCACATGTGAATTCATATGTGTTCACATGTGTATTCATATATGAACATGTTCAAATGTTCCAATTTTTTCAATGTTCAAATGCTAGAATTTCTCAGATGTTTATATTTGTTAAAATATGAAAATATTCAAATTTGTTCAAATAAAAAAATGTTCACATTTCTCCACATATGAAAAATGTGTTTGCATATGTAAAAAATTCTATCATATATTTTCAGAATATTTAGTTACATTAGTACACATAACTGCAAACTATTAACTCCACAGTTTTCCAGTTAGGTTGATGAATAAATTCTTGATAACATAGCTGATGTATGCAGATGTATGCTCACCCATATGACGTGGTAGTTGACCCATGTGAAGTGTTTACCTGTTAACTTTGATGTTAATTGAAAATTTTTGATCAAATAAAAATGTAATCCTTCTACCCTTTTCATCAAATTTATAATATTCGTACTCAGATAAACATCCCCTTTTAAACTCCCTTAAAATAACTAACTAAACTCCCTTAACTGCAGCTAAGAATATTAAATTTTCTAAATTAAAAAATTTTGTAATTTTAACATTCAGAAATATAAAACTGTAATTACGGAACAGATGTTTTTAATTACTACTGGAATTTACTGTGAAGATACAGGAATTTGATATTAACACCGGAATGCTGGATTTAATAAAGTAATAGAGATAGTTTATCCTTGATTATTTTTAAGCGCTTATGGGTAGTCTAGAGTTGTTGAGTATATTTAGGCGAAAGTGGCTTCGAGTGCAAAAGGTTAATGAACGATGCGTAGACGTAAAGCGAGTTCACGGGAAGTGGGTAGAACAGACAGAGATCGAGCACAGGTGAAGAAACGTGAAATGAAAGAGAACAAAGAATTCGGAGAAAATTAAATTGAGTCTACATAATAACGTTCCTCTGAAAACGTTATAATCCTCCATTTATAAAATCAACATGATGAATATACTGTTCATTTCTTAATCGTTTTTGGAAACAATTTACAAATGGTAATTTTTCATGCTGCATTTGCTCGAACAAATTGCACTACAACTTCAAGCTTTGAAATATTGGAGTTTAGAAGTTTCAAAGCTGAAGTCCTAAAGTTTTGCTGGTAGTTTGGGATCTGGACTTTGGAGATTTTACAATAAAATATAGCACTTAAGCATTTAAAATTCCTATGTCCTCCATTTTCTACGCTCTCGAATCTTTATGTCCCCTAATTTCTACGCCCCCGAATCTCTACGTCCCCTAATAACTGGGCACCCCGAATCTCTACGCTTTCGAATTTCTACGCGTCCAAATTTCCGCGCTTTCGAATTTCTACGCGTCCAAATTTTCACGCTTCCAAATTTCTACGCTTCCAAATTTCTACGCGTCCAAATTTCTACGCGTCCAAATTTCCACGCTTTCGAATTTCTACGCGTCCAAATTTCCACGCTTCCAAATTTCTACGCCCCCGAATCTCTACACTTCCAAATTTCTACGCGTCCAAATTTCCACGCTTTCGAATTTCTACGCGTCCAAATTTCCACGCTTCCAAATTTCTACGCCCCCGAATCTCTGCGCTTCCAAATTTCTACGCGTCCAAATTTCCACGCTTTCGAATTTCTACGCGTCCAAATTTCCACGCCCCCAAATTCCTACGTCTCCAAAATTCTACGCCCCCAAATCTCTACGTCCCCAAATAACTGGGCACCCCGAATCTCTACGCTTCCAAATTTCTACGCGTCCAAATTTCCACGCTTTCGAATTTCTACGCGTCCAAATTTTCACGCTTCCAAATTTCTACGCCCCCGAATCTCTGCGCTTCCAAATTTCTACGCGTCCAAATTTCCACGCTTTCGAATTTCTACGCGTCCAAATTTCCACGCTTCCAAATTTCTACGCCCCCGAATCTCTACACTTCCAAATTTCTACGCGTCCAAATTTCCACGCTTCCAAGTTTCTACGCGTCCAAATTTCCACGCCCCCAAATTCTTACGTCTCCAAAATTCTACGCCCCCAAATCTCTACGTCCCCAAATAACTGGGCACCCCGAATCTCTACGCTTCCAAATTTCTACGCGTCCAAATTTCCACGCTTCCAAATTTCTACGCGTCCAAATTTCCACGCTTCCAAACTTCTACGCGTCCAAATTTCCACGCCCCCAAATTCCTACGTCCCCAAATTTCTACGCCACCGAATCTCTACGTCCCCAAATTTCTACGCCCCCGAATCTCTACGTCCCCAAATCCCTACGCCCCGATATTTCCGATATTCCGAAATTTCCTCACCTCCAAATTCTCAAGCTCCTATATTTCCAAATCTTCCTAAATTTCAAAATCTCTCAATTCCTATATCCTCCAATTTCCGTATCCTAAATTTGTACTCTCCGTTAATCCTAAATTTCCACGTCCACAAACCCCAAATTCCTAATAACCATCAGCTTCATCCAAGCGAAATTCCTTAATCAGTAAAGCAGTCGTATAATCTCAGTTCTCGTTAAGGTTCTATATTTATTAGCGGTCGTTTCCACACCATAGTCACTATCCCTCGAATCGAGCATAAAAATAGCCGGAAAATGCTTCGCATCGGTGCTCGGAGCTCGATAACGTCCATGAGTTCCCTACCGCTTCGCGCAGCTATCTTGACGCGTATGTCTTATTAATATTCACGACAGCTAGATTCAGGCGTCGATAATTCGCCGGTGAACAAACTTTCAATACTCAATCGACTCGGTGAAATGATCTGAAATGATCGACTTCCTGTCTTAAATCTTTGTGACGATCACAACAAGTGCGCATCCAAATTATATTTTTGTATTGTGTCTGATGGTACAGTATATTCATTGTGGTAATTCTTTAGAAATTTGACATTTTCTTTAGTAATTAAAGAAAATTTTTGAAAGGCAAGTATTCTGTGTTTTTAGATTCTTTTAATTTTGGAGTTTTTGGGTTTTCAAATTTTTATATTGTGAAATTTGTATGTTTTTAAGTTCTTATATGATCAAAGGGATAGGTCTCTAAATTAGTATATGTATAAATTTCTATGTTCTTGAATTCCTAGGTACCCCAAAGGACTATTCTTCAAATTTCCACGTCCTCAAATTACTAGACACCTCGGATTCCTACGTCCTCAAATTTACACACCCCCAAATTCCTACGTTCCCAAATTTCCACACCCCCAATTCCTATATCCCCAAATTTCTACGTTCCCGAATTACTAGACACCCCGAATTCCTACGTCCCCAAATTCCTACACCCTCAAATTACTATGCACCCCGAAACCCTACGTCCCCAAATTTCTACATCCCCGAATTACTAGACACCCCGAATTCCTACGTCCCCAAATTCCTACACCCCCAAATTACTATGCACCCCGAAACCCTACGTCCCCAAATTTCTACGCCTCCAAAATAGGGGATATGCCGAATACCTACATCCCCAAATTTCTATGCTTCCAAATTCCTAAGTCTCCAAATTACTTGACACCCCGAATCTCTACATTCCCAAATTAGTAGGCACCCCGAATACCTACGTCCCCAAATTTCTACGCCTCCAAATTAGGGGATATGCCGAATACCTACGTCCCCAAATTTCTACGCCTCCAAATTAGGGGATATGCCGAATACCTACGTCCCCAAATTTCTGCGCCTCCAAATTAAGGGATATGCCGAATACCTACGTCCCCAAATTTCTACGCTCCCAAATTACGGAATATGCCGAATACCCACGTCCCTAAAATTGTGACGCTCCCAAATTCCTATGTCTCGAAATTACTAGGCACCCCGAATCTCTGTATTCCCAAATTAGTACGCACCCCGAATCCCTACGTCCCCAAATTCCTAAATCCCCAATATCCTACCCTCATCCCCAAATTCCTACGTCCCCACCTTCCTCCGTCCCCAGCACCCACCTCTCTTAAGTCCCTCGTCTCCAAATAAAAAACTCGCCATTATTTAACCGTCCCGGCTAATTAAATTTACCGTCCAGACGTGACGAGTATCCCAGACGATCTACGATTTTATGCAAAATTCATGATTGTATCAGCAGCACGTCGTTTAGAGACATCCTTCAAGTCCCCGTATCAGGGGAGATGAAATATAAATACGAGAATTCGTGTCGTCTTGAACGACAGGAAGAAGCTTATTCGCGAGCACGTAAGAATGATTAATGCAGCTTATTTCCATCGCTAAGTCGCTGCCGCGAGGAAACGAACGCGACAGGGTGGACGAGCTCGGAGATGGATATGTGGCCTCATAAATATACGATACGCGTTTCATTGACGGATATGCAGCCTACCTACCGAGAAATATTCTCCTGTTCGTACGAAACCTGTGTTCTTTAGTTTTTTTCCGAGAGCGTTAAATTATGATTTTACACGTGCTAGGGGAAGAAGGAGATGGGAGGTGGGACGTCTTTTTGTGTGTTACTTATCTGTTGATTTACACGGGTTTTAGAGAGATTAATTTAGAACTAACCTGTCAGAATGAGTGACTTCGGGTTTATTTTATAAAATTTACTGTTGTCAAAGTTTGTGGTTAAATTTATTTATTTTAGTTGCTGGTACAAGGTGGTTATTTTTCTATTTTATTTTTTATTTAAAAGTGTGTGTTTAACATTGGTACTTCTGATATTAAAAAGAAACTGATGCAAGATCATTTTGATAATATTTTGATAATATTAATGTGAAGATAGATGTTGTGTATTTTATATTTTTTGTTATAAAACTCAGCAGATGTTTCATATTTTTCTGACTAAACTGTACCAAACATTTCGATCCAAAATCTTACAAATGAAACTCTTGCAACTTCTCCACTTCACAAGACAAGTCTGCCACAGAAGAAAATGATCGTACATCGTAATTGACATACGTCCACAGAAGAAAATAATTGCCCGTCGTAATTGACATGGAAGCAAGTTTTTCGCGCGTAATCGACGCTTTCTTTTCGGGAGGTTCCCTAGAAGGGATGATCGATTCCGAATGGCGATCACGACTCGGCGTGGGCCTTCTCGACAGAAATAAAGTCACGTTCCACGGAAGAAATACGAGCGACCCATGCTGAATTCACTTGTCGTTGCCACATGCGTCGCTACCGAATGCCCACGCATAGACGAGCCAATCGTTCGCGGCGTTATTCGAACAGCCTCTTCAGGTTCCTCGAATGAACCCACGAAAAGATACAGGAGACGGACAGATTATAATATCGGAACAATTGTTCATTTGGTTAAACATATCACTTTAAAGGATATGAAGGATGAAGGTTGAAGGATGAAGGTTGAAGGATGAAGCTTGAAGGATGAAGGTTGAAGGATGAAGTTGAAGGATGAAGGTTGAAGGATGAAGGATGAAGGATGAAGGTTGAAGGATGAAGTTGAAGGATGAAGGTTAAAAGATGAAAGTTGAAGGATGAAGTTTGAGGGATGAAGTTGTAGGATGAAGGTTGAAGGATGAAGGTTGAAGGATGAAGTTGAAGGATGAAGGTTAAAAGATGAAAGTTGAAGGATGAAGTTTGAAAGATGAAGGTTGAAGGATGAAGTTGAAGGATGAAGGTTAAAAGATGAAAGTTGAAGGATGAAGTTTGAGGGATGAAGTTGTAGGATGAAGGTTGAAGGATGAAGGTTGAAGGATGAAGTTGAAGGATGAAGGTTAAAAGATGAAAGTTGAAGGATGAAGTTTGAAAGATGAAGGTTGAAGGATGAAGTTGAAGGATGAAGGTTAAAAGATGAAAGTTGAAGGATGAAGTTTGAGGGATGAAGTTGTAGGATGAAGGTTGAAGGATGAAGGTTGAAGGATGAAGTTGAAGGATGAAGGTTAAAAGATGAAAGTTGAAGGATGAAGTTTGAAAGATGAAGTTGTAGGATGAAGCTTGAAGGATGAAGTTTGAAGGATGAAGTTTGAAGGATGAAGTTTGAAGGATGAAGTTTGAAGGATGAAGTTTGAAGGATGAAGCTTGAAGGATGAAGGTTAAAAGATGAAAGTTGAAGGATGAAGTTGAAGGATGAAGGTTAAAAGATGAAGGTTGAAGGATGAAGTTCTGAAGAATGCAGGATGAAGAACCTGTATAAAGTTAGTCCACTTTGGTCCAACTGCTGATGTATAAAAATTTGCTGATAAACAAAGATTTCAACATAATCAAATACAACTTCTGTGATGGTCCAAATGATAAACCTAAAATAAAGATTCATTATGAAGCTTCTAAATTATAAATTATGAAGTGCCTTGCTACTTGTAGCTGCAGTGGGATTCTTGTTGATAGATGCTTCATCAGTGAAGACACGAATGAAGTATCATACGATTACTGCCAGTTATGAAGTACACGAGATGGACATTAATTTGAAGCACTTAACTTCAGGAATAAGTGCAATTATTAGCGACTTCATAGAACTTGTACACCTGAAATTAAGTATCTAAAAACTAGCTCGAAAGATGACTGATTTGACAATGTCGTTTCACAATATCATTTTTATGAAGCTTTGAATGTTGTTTGACAATATTATTTTTATAAAGCTATGAATGTTGTTCAATCTTTGAATGTCGTTTGACAATATCATTTTTATGAAGCTATGAATGTTGTTCAATCTTCAATGTCGTTTGACAATATCATTTTTATAAAGCTATGAATGTTGCTCAATCTTTCAATGTCGTTTGACAATATCATTTTTATAAAGCTATGAATGTTGTTCAATCTTTGAATGTCGTTTGACAATATCATTTTTATAAAACTATGAATGTTGTTCAATCTTCAATGTCGTTTGACAATATCATTTTTATAAAGCTATGAATGTTGCTCAATCTTCAATGTCGTTTGACAATATCATTTTTATAAAGCTATGAACGTTGTTCAATCTTTCAATGTCATTTGACAACATCATTTTTATGAAGCTTTGAATGTTGTTTATTCTTTCAATATCGTTTGACAATATCATTTTCATGAAGCTATGAATGTTGTTCAATTTTTCAATGTCATTTGACAATATCATTTTCATAAAGCTATAAATGTTGTTCATCTTTCAAAAGACATAGAGAAGTCCCACTAAACAATTGCGAAGGTTAGCCTCTTTATAAAATTTGTAGTCAAGTCTCTTCTCAAAAGATTGTCTCCTCAAACCTTTTCGACCAACATGGAGAATCTGTGATTAGAAAAGTTGGATATTAAGAAATTCCCCTGCTAACTTAATCAGAAGCTTCCGAACACCAAAGGAGGAAATGAAACCTGTCCGAAACAGCTAAGTCCTGGACTTTGTAGTCCGACTGATCAAATAGTAGTTGGTCCTTTTCGAGCCTTTTTCCGCAGTCTCCCCAAGGAGTTATCGATTACGGCAGGCCTGGAGCGTTAAATACAATTTTCTGGAGTCCCCGGAGAGCGGTGACTCGGAAAGGGCCGCGTTAAATCGTGAATCTTCCCCCTCGGTCGAGATCCCACGTATCCAGCCAGTAACTGTCGGTAAAGGCTGGTCAATTGGTGTGAACGTACTCTGTGAACGCGTCCATTCTGGCTCGCAGCTTGGGAAGAGCCCCTTTAGAAACGTTCCACTGGCAGCGGGCCATCCATTAATACGAATTAGAGTATTTAACTTGGTGAGCGAGCGAACCGTGGAACGAGGAAGAGAGACGAGGGAGGAAACGAGGGATAAAGGAGAATGAAAACGCTCTCGAATCGCGTTCCACGGAAAAGAATTACTCGAACGGTTACTAAATTTCTTTTTTTTAACGCACTTCTTTCGCCGGTCATTTCGTACGAGGAATTTTCTTGGCCAAAGGTGTCACACTTTGTTTTGTTGACCGCGGGGATTTTTAGAAACATTTTGAAATACGGTTACGCTAAAAGTTTTGAGAACCTGGCTAATTTAAATGGTAAATGATGTCTGGTCATTTTGGCACTTACATCGTTTATCACTTGGACACTATGGACTTTCAACATTTAGAAGGAAAATAAATCGCTTGATATATAGGTACTTCATGTTCGAATTACTGACTCTATATTAATATTAATAACTCCGCTCTTAGGACGCTCTTAGTCTTTGTTCAAAAATGGAGACATCGTCATCCCTTCTCTACTGATTTCTTATTACTCTTACACTGATATTATTTTTGTTATAATCACATATGAGTTATGTTATCATTTTTTTATAGTTTATATATTCCATAGTCATATGTATGATATGTGCAGTACATAGTCTGTGTAGTATCATATGTGTCATATGTATAGTTCATAGTCTGTGTAGTATCATATGTGTCATATGTGTAGTACATAGTCTGTATAATTTCATATGTATCATATGCGCAGTACATAGTCTGTATAATTTCATATGTATCATATGTGTAGTACATAGTCTGTGTAGTATCATATGTATCATATGTGTAGTACATAGTCTGTGTAGTATCATATGTATCATATGTGTAGTACATAGTCTGTGTAGTATCATATGTATCATACGTGTAGTACATAGTCTGTGTAGTATCATATGTATCATACGTGTAGTACATAGTCTGTATAGTATCATATGTATAATACATAGCCAATCGTACATTCCAACCTATCATTAATAATCTAGCAATCTTATTCTTTCTTATCGAAGCAATTTCCCTTTGTTTCTCCTCTAGCATTTACATCATTGACCATTTTAGCTCCTCAATTCTTCAATGAAACGCTACACGTCCTCTACCGCCATCTGTCGAGAGCTTTATAAAACGCGCTTCATTGAGCTTCTCGCTGTAAATTCTTCCTAGACAAACGAAGAGATGTCTCTAAATTTGAACCGGTACGATCGCACACGCCAAACAAGATCGAATCGTTTCAGCATCGAAACCCACGATGAATCTCAGCTCTCACAATCGGAACGAATTCGAGAACACGATTCGACCATTGAATAATATGACGGAATTGCAGCTCGTTGCAATCGTCGAGCCGGTAATTTATTTCGCCGTCTAATAAACGTCGCTTTGGACGAGGAATCCACGATAGGTCGACGATTGCGCCAGAAGAATTGCGCTTATTCCCGAGGTTAGAAGAGCCTCTTCCTCTCGATGTCGTCATTCTTGAATCCGTTGTTCGCGACGAACGCCTTCATGAAATAACGCCGCCTGTTAGTGACCGAATGCCTAATGATTTATATGCGACGCGGTACGTCCTCACATAGTCAAATACGGAGTTAGACCTACGTGTCTATCATGCGTGTCGGCTACTTGGGTATTCTGTGAAAACTACCTTTCCCTTTCTAAAAGTTTCGGTCATTAGAATTAAACTTGGTACGTCTGACACTTTTGGGTAGATGAAGATTATTGTAATATTTGGCCACGCGTTGAGTTCTAGAGCACTGAAATCCTATGCGTTGAGTTCCAGTGCACTGAAATTCCACGCGTTGAGTTCCAGTGCGCTGAAATTCCACGCGTTGAGTTCCAGCGCGTCGAAAGCTTTTATGCGTTGAGTTCCAGCGCGTCGAAGTTCCACGCGTGGAGTTCCAGCGCACCGAAATCCTACGCGTTGAGTTCCCAGCGCACCTAAATTCTGCGCATTGAGTTCCCAGCGCACCGAAATTTCACGAGTTGAGTTCCAGCGCTCTGCAGTCCTACGCATTGAGTTCCAGCGCGCCGAAGTTCCACGCGTGGAGTTCCAGCGCACCGAAATCATATGCGTTGAGTTCCAGTGCGCTGAAATTCCATGCGTTGAGTTCCAGCGCACCGAAATCCTATGCGTTGAGTTCCAGTGCGCTGAAATTCCATGCGTTGAGTTCCAGCGCACCGAAATCCTATGTGTTGAGTTCCAGTGCGCTGAAATTCCATGCGTTGAGTTCCAGCGCACCGAAATCCTATGTGTTGAGTTCCAGCGCGTCGGAAACCTATGCGTTGAGTTCCAACGCACTGCAATTCCACGCGTTGAGTTCCAGCGCACCGAAATCCTATGCGTTGAAATTCCACGCGTTGTGTTCCAGCGCGTCGAAAACCTATGCGTTGAGTTCCAACGCGCTGCAATTCCACGCGTTGAGTTCCAGTGCGCTGAAATCCTACGCGTTAAGTTCCAGCGCTCTGCAATTCCACACATTGAGTTCCAACACGCTAAAATTCTACGCGTTGTAGTTACGATCATTATAATTCGGTCACTAGAAGCTATGAAATCTGATTTAATTGTTTGAAGGCTGTCTGTGGAGTAGATAGCTGTGGGAATTATGTGGTGATTAGGTATTTGTGGTTGTCTGGAATTAGGCGTCACGAGCAACATCTACCTGTGAATTAGTATTTGAAGACACAGTCAGAGGTAGATATTTGAAGTGATAGATATTTGAAGAGACAGCTAGGGTTTAGGTGTTTCGAGGTATAGCATGGTATTCGAGCTGCATGCGAAATTAATATTTGACATACTAATCAGGTACTTGGAAGCTACAGATGTGGCATTCGTAGATAGCTACTAGCACATTAGGTATTTGAGGACATGCTTAACCCAAAGGTATTTCAATCTACAACCCGGAAATTTGAAGACAAGATCAGTCACCGTATCTACATATCCAAAACGTTACATATCGATCTTTCCTATTTAGAACCATTTTAATTTAATCACAACATTCTAGCTATAATAAGAATCGCTATAGTTGAATCTGTGAATCTCCATAAATCAGGGAATCAGCCATCGAATATGCCCGAAGTTGTCACGTACCTAACCTTACGATGCTGCTTCGTTATCGGAACACGGGTCTTCCGAACATTTCAGACTCTCTTGCTTATCGTGCAGTTTCCGTTCGCGCGTATTGCGCTCATAATTGCTCGCTCATTTTCATCCACGGATTAAGCGGCTCAGACAATAAGCGGTTTAGGTATCCTGCCACTGATGCCCGTTTCCATCCCTTGTCCTCGCCTTCTCGTCCCTACGTGTCTCCACCCTTGACTCTCTGTCCCTGTCGTTCCTACCGCTCGTCCACTATTGATTCCAGGTTTATTCTTGGCGGGGTGGTCGGTTTGCTGGCGTCAAAACATCGAAAGCACCGGGGAAGGGTAACGCGTTTCAAGACTTTATCGTTCGTGGATAGTCCTCGTTCGATGGCTTAACCTAGTGTGTTGACATTGGCAAAGCTGGAAGCTCGATGATTAAGTTACTGGAACGTGGAAAGTTTAGATTCTTCGGACATTTCTCCGTTTATGGACTACGATTGAGTTCATAAGGCGATGGTTTATAGCTTTGTGATACTAATTGCGTCTATAAGTCATAGCTGTAATTATTGCTGTTATTTTGACATAAATCTTGTAAATAACCTTGATTGAAAAGATGCGTTGAGTTCCAGCGCGCTGCAATTCCATGCGTTGAGTTCCAGCGCGTTGGAATTCCATGCGTTGAGCTCCCAGCGCGTTGGAATTCCATGCGTTGAGTTCCCAGCGCGTCAGAATTCCATGCGTGGAGTTCCTAACGCGTCAGAATTCCATGCGTTGAGTTCCAGCGCGTCGGAATTCCATGCGTTGAGTTCCAGCGCGTTGCAATTCCATGCGTTGAGTTCCAGCGCGCTGAAATTCTACGCATTGAGTTTCAGCGCGCTGCAATTCCAAGCGTTGAGTTCCAGCGCGTCGGAATTCCATGCGTTGAGTTCCAGCGCGTTGGAATTCCATGCGTTGAGTTCCCAGCGCGTTGGAATTGCATGCGTTGAGTTCCCAGCGCGTTGGAATTGCATGCGTTAAGTTCCCAGCGCGTCAGAATTCCATGCGTGGAGTTCCTAACGCGTCAGAATTCCATGCGTTGAGTTCCAGCGCGTCAGAATTTCATGCGTTGAGTTCCCAGCGCGCCAGAATTCCATGCGTGGAGTTCCCAGCGCGCCGATATTCTACACGTTGAGTTCCAGAGCTCTGCAATTCCATGCGTTGAGTTCCAGCGCGTCAGAATTCCATGCGTTGAGTTCCCAGCGCGTCGAAATCTTACGCGTTGAGTTCTAACAGTCTGGCGTTCGAATGTATTGTTTTACTATATACTTGAGTGCATATTATACGCAACATATTGCATCTAACAAAGTATTATATAAAATCTCCAACACCAGAATTAATTAAAATATAGTCGCAAGATATTCCGCTGTCCACTTTTGATGAATAATTCTCACGTAAAGTGTGCATCAAACAAACTTCAGGAAATTGAAATTAAAGTCGAGGCTATTTTTTGCTGGCCGTCATATTACGCTCACGTGTCTTCCGAGCGATAACGCATAATTAACCTATCCCTTCTAGCCACCTTTAATCTACCGCACTGCATTCGTTAATTGCAATTCAAAGCAGTGATTACGCGTCACTCATGTCGCTTCCATTATTCGTGTCGCGATCATCCAATTACGAAGGCAGACATTAACAAAAATGGCCGCGCACTTAAATCCCTCGACAATGTAACGTTGAGTAAATTAACCGCGGTCAGAAACAATACGAATTTGTTCAGGAATTTCAGTGCAGGCTCAGTTTCTACGATTGCTCCTTATTCAACCCGGGTCGTAAGTGTCCCAACGCGTTTCGAACATGTGACACGTTTGTGCGCGTGATTGGTGCGGTTGCGGATGCGGAACGGTTTAATAAGCTGCGGTACGAAGGGAGCAACGTTGCTGTATTATTGCTGGATAGCTGGTATATTGTATGTGACGGAAATGAGAAACATAGCTGCTTGGCTACCTGCAAATTATTGCGTATCATACACAATATTCGAGTACTTGAACTAACTTCGGGTACTCGGGTTCAGATAGCTGTTTGAATTATCGGTCCAGATGTGTTTTAACTGCGACTTTTATTGTATATATTTATATATGTAATCGTATGTTTGTAATTTTGAGGATCCTTTATTGTATAGGGCCAATGGTCATAGCAGTTGAGGCTCATATAAAAAATTAATCAATCAATTTATTGTATAGGATCTAACCTTTCAGATATGGTAAAATTACTCCAATATAAAATCACACTGAATTAATTTAACAAAAACTGAATTGAGAGATGTGGAAACAGAGACAGATTGGAACTGTAGATCAAATTCTGTAATTCCAAAATTAAACTTTTTCGATGATTTCAAACTTCTGAATTTGGAAATTGAATCTTTGAAAAGTTACTAAAGTTGAAAAGTTTGAAGATTGACTTAAGTTCATTACACTCATTTGTCATTTTCTGTATAATCCCACAATGAACCTTAGCTCGGAAGAAATAAGATAATCCCATTACATCGTTGAAGATTAATATACTATTACTTGTCAAGGATAAGCGACTACCAAGCCTTTACTCTCCTTTTTTCTGTGACAATCGTAACGTGAATTACCATAGCCAGCCCATCTGCGTTAGTTTGCCATACTGCCAAACATGGTGCTGCCTCGATCGATCACCAGCTTCCCTACCTTATCTACGCTGGTCGATAATGAACCCATCGAGTGGGAAAATCAATCGTTCCTCGCAGATATTAATTAACGACACTTCACCTCTTTACACTGGATTTAGTTTTCATTTTAATTTCAATATCCTTTCAATTAATAATCCCTTCGGGTAATCCAATAAATCTGTTCACGCGTTTTCAATTTCTCTTCTCCGAATGTGTTGTAGACTGTTCTTCAAACGTTTCTGATTATGTTTTAAACGTTGCTGGAATGTTGTCAAACATATCAGAATATTTTTGAACCATTGCAGAATTGTTATCAGACATATCAGAATTTTTTTCAGGCAGAGAATAATTTTCAGATATAAATTATTTTTCAAACATTGCAGAATTGTTGTTAAACATATTGGAATATTTGTCAAACATTTCAGAATATTTTTCAAACATTGCAGAATTATTATTAAATGTCTCAGAATATTTTTAAGACACTGCAGAATTGTTATCAAACATCTCAGAATATTTTTCAAGCATTACAAAATTATTATAAAACATCTCAGAATATTTTTCAAAAATTGCAGATTTGTTATAAAACATCTCAAAGTATTTCCCAACATTGTAAGCTATTTGCAAAGCCTCTAAATGTCGGAACAGTAAATGTGTGATAATTTAAATGACGTTATGGAGACAAGCGCGTCAGTCCTTAAATTCCCGTTGGTTTTTCCCTTTCGCGAGCAGCCGCCATAAGAGGCAACCCAGGGACTCCATGGTCTGGTGCTCTCGAAGGGGAAGCATGCTCTGAATGGTCCCTTGTACGTCGGTTAGTTTCAAAGCTAGACAACACGGAACAGTGGAGGTTCTTGTTAAAGGGGCGGTATGATTCTCTTGGAGTTTACTCCTAAAACTATCCACCGGTGACGAGAATGGTCTATCTGGAGCAACGGACGATCGTTCGTTCGCTGTCGTCTTGATGACGTTCAATGGATTTTCTGCTTGTTCTCTTGGGAAATCGGTCTCTTTCCTTAGACCTCTTCGCAACGTGGAGCGCGATAAAAAGACGTCGTTAACGGACGACGATCCTCTCGATAAAAAACTTCCTTTTATCGTGCTTGCAGATAGTGTAATTAAATTCAAGGACGAGTATTAAAATCGAGACGTTTGTCGGACATTTATGCGCTTTTTGTTCGCCATAAATTCATGGGAAGTTGTGTCGTGCAGAAGTTCTTTGACTTCTCTCTTCGAGTTTTGATATTATTTGACATTTCTGAATTCGGAGATTCAGAAGAGACTTTATAGATTTTCTAAATGAGGACATAATGTAACATAGTGTTACACATAGCGTGCTATATGCAACGCGTAGGATTTCGGCGCACTGGAACTCAACGCTTGGAGTCACGGCACATTGGAACTCAAAGCGTAGGATTCCAGCGCACTGGAACTCAATGCGCAGAATTTCAGCGCGCTGGAATTCAACGCGTAGGATTTCGGTGCGCTGGAACTCAACGCGTAGGATTTCAGCGCATTGGAACTCAACGCGTGGAATTTCGGCGCGCTGGAACTCAACGCTTGGAGTCACGGCGCGTTGGAACTCAACGCGTAGAATTTTGACGCGCTGGAACTCAACGCGTAGAATTTCAGCGCGTGGAATTTCGGCGCGCTGGAACTCAACGCGTAGGATTTCGATGCGCTGGAACTCAACGCGTAGAATTTCAGCGCATCGGAACTCAACGCGTAGAATTTCGACGCGCTAGAACTCAACGCGTAGGATTTCGGCGCGCTGGAATTCAACGCTCGGAGTCACGGCGCGTCGTAACTCAATGCGTAGAGTTTCGACGCGCTGATTTCAGTTACATTATTTACCAAAGAATTCTTTCCACACCGTCAACTTTCCTCTATAGCCTTCAACAATTTCATATAGACAGATTTTCCTGTAACAATAGTCTGACCGAGAAACTAGCTAACCCAATGACATATTCCAACGAAGGAAATTAGGTCGGGGAATCGGGGAACGTCTGCTCCTTTCATTTCACCTCCTTTGTGAATTAACTCGCTCTTCCCGTGGGAGATAAGGTACGTGGAAAGAATCACGATGATTCTTCGAGGTTACTCGATCCGCTCGTTCGCTTCGCGTTCATCGCGGAACCCTTTTCAAGCAGCGGATCCTCCACGGGTTTTCATTCTTCGCGCGTCTTTCTGTCGAGGGAGCTTCTCTTTCGCCCATTGTTTTCGTGCGCGGACGTCTTCACATTTTTATTTTCCTTGCTTCAGCTCGTTAGAACCCTTTCGCCGAGTCTATAGCGCCTGGAAAATTTTAATCGGCATCCTGAGAGTGTACTTTCAATTTTACGAATCATTTGATAAAATCTTTGAAATTATTGCTGTTCGATATGGTACCACTTTTAAAATTGTTCAAATATTGTATACACACTTTTAACATATTTCAACATCAGTTGAAAGCAACTTGCTGAAAGCATCGACAACAGTAAACAACCTATTAATACATTTACCCTTCTCCTTGAGAGAAGGGTTCTCTGAAATGTATAATTTCTGAAACCGTATAATTTTGGAATAATATTTTCCAGTAACCCCTTCCGAAACAGAACGTTATTCAATCGACTATTTCTAAATCTAATCAGCCCACGTATTACCCGAACATTTCCTCGAAGCTTTTTTCCCCGACGAAATAGAAGTGTAGCATGTCGGTAATCGGTGCGCGTGCAACACGCAAAATGATTTGCGGCCTGTTTGGCATCGTCCACTTTTAATACCTGTGCCTATCTAACGTATTTATTGCCGTAAGCAAACGTGAAAAATTCATGCGGGCACAAATCATCGTCTCGTTCGTCCCATTTAAAATGCAAAAGACAAAGTTTGCGTTGCTGTTTTCGCCAATCTCGTGGAATATTTACTGGAGTCCTGCTTACGTAAGAACCGGCCTCTCGCATCGATTCGAATCGTGTTTAAGCTGGAATAAGGACGTTACGAAAGACAGACGAAAGGACCACAAAAGGATCTTTTCGTGCAGCGTGTTTCGATCAAAGGATGAATTTCCGAGAGGAACGCTCTTCATTCCTCGAAAACTATTACATAACTAATCGGCAACAAAGCGCGTTCTCGTGGAATTGTGTCGGGATTTTCATAATGAAACATTCTATTCGAGTCTGTTTGGTAATTCCAATGTAATTTAGTTTTAGCACACTTTTGGTCAATGTTAGAGCGCGTTAGAATTCCATGCGTTGAGTTCTAGCGGATTGCAATTCCACGCGTTGAGTTCCAACGCACCGAAATTCTACGCGTTGAGTTCCAGCGCGCTGAAATTCCACGCGTTGAGTTCCAGCGCACCGAAATCCTACGCGTTGAGTTCCAGCGCACCGAAATCCTACGCGTTGAGTTCCAGTGCGCTGAAATTCCACACATTGAGTTCCAGCGCGTTGAAATTCCACGCGTCGAGTTCCAGTGCGCCGAAATTCCACGCGTTGAGTTCCCGTGCACCGAAATTCCACGCGTTGAGTTCCAGCGCACCGAAATCCTACGCGTTGAGTTCCAGCGCGCTGAAATTCCACGCGTTGAGTTCCAGCGCACCGAAATCCTACGCGTTGAGTTCCAGTGCGCCGAAATTCCACGCGTTGAGTTCCCGTGCACCGAAATTCCACGCGTTGAGTTCCAGCGCACCGAAATCCTACGCGTTGAGTTCCAGTGCGCCGAAATTCCACACATTGAGTTCCAGCGCGCTGAAATTCCACGCGTTGAGTTCTAGCGCGCCGAAATCCTACACGTTGAGTTCCAGTGCGCCGAAATTCCACGCGTTGAGTTCCCGTGCACCGAAATTCCACGCGTTGAGTTCCAGCGCGCCGAAATCCTACGCGTTGAGTTCCAGCGCTCTGAAATCCTACGCGTTGCTTGCTGTGGTTCTTTAAATTACACGAAAATTTCTCTCATAATGTGTCAAAGTTTAAATACAAACGCTTTAACAGCTAGTGATTATATTTGCGGACAGAGGACGTAATATAAGAACAATATAAGTTGAGACTCGTTGTACTAACGAAGGACTTTTTGCTTACAGCACATGGTGCAGACAGGAATGGCTGCGCCCTACGGTGGGGGTGTCTTCCCCCCGCCGGTGAACGGCGTAGCGGGTGTCGTAGGGGCGGCTGGGGCAGCCGGCGAAGTAAAACCACCACCACCTGTACCTGTTAAAGAGGACAACAGCGGTGCACCCCAGCAGCCTCCACCTAGTGGACCTCAGGTACCACCACCAGCGGGTGCCCCACATCCAACCGCCCCTGGTGCCCCGACCGCGGCCAGCTTCAGTCCACCCCCGCCTCCAAATGGCGTGGATCAACAGGCTATCGTAAGTTACACCCAAATATTTATTTTTTCTTGTCGATCCGAATGTATTTTCGGACTGGCGTTTACTGTCGGTGAGAGGGTTGGCTAGGGGAAATGTGGAGGATCTCGGTCTCTACATTTTTATAGTATATTTATATCAGTTTGAAATTTAACTGAATAGGAGTGACAACTGCAGTGTGCAGATAGGACTAGTTTGAAGACTAGTTTGAAGACTAAAACTCTCACTCAGTCTGAAGACCTCAGTTTGAACATCTGTATCGTATATTTATATTAGCGGGAATATTCACTGAATAATAATAACTGCAGTATGCAATTAGCACTAACTTGAAGACTAGTGTGAAGACTAGTCTGAAGACTATACTCTCACTCAGCTTGAAGACGTTTTTTGGATTAATTGATGTGTGATCCTTCTTGTTAATTCTACCACTACACTTTTGAAATCGAATTTAGCTTTTTCTGATCAATTGTTACTGTCAACCTATACCAATTGTCCAACGAATTCATCTCAGCCAACTCTCGTTTAGCTGACAGTATTCCCCATACAAAAATTGATTAAACGAAAGAAACGAAAATATCTATTGAAACAGTTTTTGTCCTGAGATTGGTCGGTGAAATACACGTCATGTTATCGGACTTCAAATTTAATTTATCGTACACATATCGATCTCTTGCTCGTGCAGTTATTAGACCAAAAAAGATATACGTGTACACCGAACTTTCTGTACGAGCGAACGAGATCAAACCTTTTACTTCGTTCACAAGCAAGCAGTTTGAATTTGTTTGAACACGCGATAACTCGTCGCGTCGCGGTAATTAGCGCGAGTCATAAAGGCGGCCTAATTAGCCGCGCTAATTAAAGTAATTTCATTCGTTGATTCGATTTACTAGACGGGTCTAGATACTCGATACGAAAGACCCTTGTTACTTGCCGTCACCGTCGTTAGCTCGCGTAACTTGTCAACTTTTAATTAAAGGATTTCGAATGTCTGACGGTCAGAGAATGTCTGGTGGCTTTTAGGGGTTTGAGATTTGAGATCTGAGAGACTTGAGAAGTTAACTTTGGATATTTTGGGGCCTTTAAAATTTTCGGACTTGAAAGACTTGCAGCTTGAGATTTTAGAACTTTTGAATTTTCAAGGGTTTGGAGTTTTGGAGACTCAGGAACCCTACGCGTTGAGTTCCAGCGCGCTGAAATCCTACGCGTTGAGTTCCAACGCGTTGAAATTCTACGCGTCGAGTTCCAGCGCGCTGAAATCCTACGCGTTGAGTTCCAACGCGTTGAAATCCTACGCGTCGAGTTCCAGCGTGCTGAAATCCTACGCGTTGAGTTCCAACGCGTTGAAATCCTACGCGTCGAGTTCCAGCGCGCTGAAATCCTACGCGTTGAAATCCTACGCGTCGAGTTCCAGCGTGCTGAAATCCTACGCGTTGAGTTCCAACGCGTTGAAATTCTACGCGTCGAGTTCCAGCGCGCTGAAATCCTACGCGTTGAGTTCGAGTGCGTTGAAATCCTACGCGTTGAGTTCCAGCGCGCTGAAACCCTACGCGTTGAGATCCTACGCGTCGAGTTCCAACGCGCCGAAAGCCTACGCGTTGAGTTCCAGCGCGCTGAAACCCTACGCGCTGAATTCCAGCGTGCCGAAACCCTACGCGTTGAGTTCCAGGGCGCCGAAAGCCTACGCATTGAGTTCCAGCGCGTTGAAATCCTACGTGTTGAGTTCGAGTGCGTTGAAATCCTACGCGTTGAGTTCCAGCGTGCCGAAACCCTACGCGTTGAGTTCCAGTGCTCCGAAACCCTACGCGCTGAGTTCCAGCGCGTCAAAATTACAGAATTCCCAATTATACAACTACTAGTCATTCAAACCCACAAATTGAACCTTGTGTCCAAACCTTCAAACCCAGAAAACGTAACAAATATTTAAAACTTGATCTCCAAGCTCCAAAACCTCTCACCCCAAAGTATAAAAAGCGTCCCCAAAAATATCACAACCCAGGTGCGTCATGAATTACACGTGAAGCCCCATTTCAAGCTGACTTCGATCACCCGTATCGAACAATACTATCAGTAATCGCAAATCAGTCGTGGCAACAAAGTCGTAGCCCAGTTTACCGGACGATTGTATCTAATTAACCCTGCTAAGAGAGACTATGCGAAGCATTTCAGCCACGGTTGAACCGAGCGTGAAGAGTTCCGAACAATGTCGTGGTTCCGAACGAGGTGGTTGCTTTGTTCGCCGGCCGTTTGGTCAATTATGCGGCTCTGGTTAGTCAACGGCTCGTAAACCTACGTTCACGGTTCGTTCTAGTCGGTTTTCATTCGTACCTCGAATTTATGCAGATTTCCTCTCGGCGCGATAAAACGAATGAATTTGTTTCATTAATTCGCTACAATGTGTCTCATTACGCGTCAATTATTTCATCGGAATTATTTTAAAAGAGATCCAGTCGATAAATCAGGTTCGAACAAGGCGAACCCGTAGAAACGCGTGTATAGAAGTGAATTGGAAGTCAAGCCGTCGATGGTTCTCTCCGGCGTTTCAATTGAATTACTTGGTGCAGAAATGCAAATTAAAAGTTCCCTTTCATCGTGACTGTGCTCTATGAAGCCGTCGCTGAAAGGGTGACTCTAGCGATCGTCGCGTCGTTCTTTGACGACGAAAAGCCTTCAGACAATCCAGTTTCATCGAGCCACTCGAGCGCGTTCCGCTAGCGAACTTTCCCGTCTCGAAAATTTCCATTTGCGGCTCGGTTCTTTGCTGACCAGCGCTCGTTAACCAATACAAAGTCCTGTCTCGAGGGTGGTTCGAGTGTTTTGCGGATTTCGAGCTTAAACGTGGATTCTACGCTCAACGTGCTCTCGGAGCTTTCCACTCTGGAACCGCGGAACTTTCGTAACTTTTCGAACTGTGGCCAACTATTCCGATTTTCGAATGAGCTTTCGATACGCATAGAACTTTTTAGGCGTTTTTGAATACTTGGGTATAACGCGACAGGGTGCGGTTGGACGAAGTATGGTGAATAAATTTGTAGCTGAGGGTATTGTGTGTTTTGTTGGGGAATGCAGTGCGTTAGAATGATACGAGTTGAGTTGCACCGCTGTGAAAGCATTGCGATGTATTGCAGCGCGTTGATATAATATGGGTCAAGTTAGAGTGCGTTAGAATTTCACGCATTGTAGTTAGAGTGCGTCAGAATTCCACGCGATGTAGTTAGAGTGCGTCAGAATTCCACGCGTTGAGTTCCAGCGCATCAGAATTCCATGCGTTGAGTTCCCACCGCGTCAGAATTCCACGCGTTGAGTTCCAGCACGCCAAAATTCCATGCGTTGAATTCCTAGCGCGTCAGAATTCCACGCGTTGAATTCCAGCGCGTCAGAATTCCATGCGTTGAGTTCCAGCGCGTCAGAATTCCATGCGTTGAGTTCCCAGTGCGTCAGAATTCCATGCGTTGAGTTCCAGTGCGCCGAAATTCCACGCGTTGAGTTCCAGCGCGTCAGAATCCCATGCGTTGAGTTCCTAGCGCGTCAAAATTCCACGCGTTGAGTTCCAGCGCGTCAGAATTCCACGCGTTGAGTTCCAGCGCGTCAGAATTCCACGCGTTGAGTTCCAGCGCGTCAGAATTCCATGCGTTGAGTTCCCAGTGCGTCAGAATTCCATGCGTTGAGTTCCAGCGCGCCGAAATTCCACGCGTTGAGTTCCAACGTGTTGAAATCCTACGCGTTGAGTTCCAGTGCGCTGAAATTCCACGCGTTGAGTTCCAGCGCGTCAGAATCCCATGCGTTGAGTTCCTAGCGCGTCAGAATTCCACGCGTTGAGTTCCAGCGCGTCAGAATTCCACGCGTTGAGTTCCAGCGCGTCAGAATTCCATGCGTTGAGTTCCCAGTGCGTCAGTATTCCATGCGTTGAGTTCCCAGTGCGTCAGAATTCCATGCGTTGAGTTCCCAGTGCGCCGAAATTCCACGCGGTGAGTTCCAACCTGTTGGAATCCTACGCGTTGAGTTCCAACGCGTTGAAATCCTATGCGTTGAGTTCCCATCGCGTCGAAATTCTACGCGTTGAGTTCCAGCACGCTGCAATTGCACGCGTTGAGTTCCTACGTGTTGAGTTCCAGCGCGCCAAAGTACCACCCGTCGTATTATATCATATCTAAACATACCACCCCTAATTACAACAGTCTTACGCCCCAGTGCACGCACTACAACTTCTCAAAATTGAATCCACCAAATTACAACGCGTCAATTTACTCCGCCCCAAATCGCCTCGAATTACAATCTGACTAAGAACGAATTGTACAAATTAATAATACCATTCCTTTATCCCCAATTTCTCTGTAATAATAAAAAGTTTTTGATTGGTACCGCGAATAGTAGAATGATGGATAAAGTAAAGGTTCTGCAAATCCTCTGGAACCGATGTCTTCTTGCGACCAGTCGTTTAAACGAATTGAAGAGGAAACAAATGATCCGCAGTTTAGGGCTACGATAAATTCCTGCCAGGATAGGGAGAAATTCCTATCGTTCATGTCGAGAGACGAGGTTCTTGGAAATGGAAGAGAATCTGCAAACATTTCTCTAGGGTTAATAGCTCTGGATCTCTGAATTTCTTGCAGTTTGTAGAAAAAGATGTGGGTAGATCCATCTTACTTGCTGCGGAGCTACGTTTATGCTCGAATAATAAGAACTTGCTAATTCCCGTGAATCATTTTTCATGGAGATAAAACAGTTCGGGTATTCGTTACTGCAATTTACGTAGAATTTAAGTGTGGAACTGTTCTTCACTTGGATGATGATGTAGAAAATTCTACCGTCATCTTTTATTACTTTATGCAGTTGTATCAGATTTTCTCTCTATGAACTTTTATAAAAATATTATACTTGATAACGTAATGAAGCATGAATAATAATGTAGTAGTAAATAACAGAATCGTTAAAATATGCACATTTGCAGTTTTATAATGGTACAATATCACGCAGAAGCAATTATTATTTACAGAATAAATTCACTTGTTGAAACAATTATTTACAGAATAAATTCACGTGTTGCGCAGTTTTTAAAAATATTTCATACTCGAAAACAGATTTAAATTTTGCACGATCATTAGTTAAATCCTCGTCGCGAGATGTAACAGCGGGGAATAAATATTCAAGAATTCTTGAAAACGCCAACATTGATCCTGTCGACGAGATTTCCGGAAACAATAGATTTTCTGACGGGAAACGTTTTTTCGCGTATAAATTCGACCACGGTTCGAGTGTCGTTCGTCGGATCGGAATAATTTCTTCTAATTGGAACGAGTGTTCGACGATCGTGAAATTGTCCCGCGTGGGCACAAGTAGAAAGAATAAAAAAGAACGTCAAAACGGCGCAATTTCGTTCGATTAAACGCGATCGACCTCGTTTGCGCGTATTTCGATCGACAGCGAAATTTCGTGTACAACCTTTCTTCTCCTCCGCGTTCCTCGATGCCGAATTTTTTTCAATTACCCGAAATTCGAACTTTTATTGCGTCTTTTGCACGGGCTGCGTTCGTAAATTGTTTTTCCACGACGAAATACTCGTTTGTTAGAAACTAACAGGTTTAGTTTAAAAGCTTTTTCAGGTGAATTAATTAAAATTTCATTTTTAAATCAAACACTTTTTCTGTCTCCAGAGATCATTTCATAATATGAAATTTTTAAAACAAGTCATTATAACCATTCTAAAAATACTGCTCTTTAAATTTAAAAAGTAAAAACAATAACATCGTTGTCAAACAAAAATTGAATAACAACTTCATTTTTAACAAGCATTAAATATCGACGTCGTCTTAAATAAAAATTAAAAGACAACCTGGTTTTTAACAAAAATTAAATGGCATCTTAAATAAAAATTAAATGACAACCTCATCTTAAATGAAAATTAAATAACACCCTCATCTTTAACAAAAATTAAATACCATATTCAAATAAAAATTAAATGACATCCTCATCTTAAATGAAAATTAAATAACACCCTCATTTTTAAGAAAAATTAAATACCATATTCAAATAAAAATTAAATGACATCCTCATCTTAAATGAAAATTAAATAACACCCTCATTTTTAAGAAAAATTAAATACCATCTTCAAATAAAAATTATATGACATCCTCATCTTAAATGAAAATTAAATAACACCCTCATTTTTAAGAAAAATTAAATACCATCTTCAAATAAAAATTATATGACATCCTCATCTTAACTGAAAATTAAATAACACCCTCATTTTTAACAAAAATTAAATACCATCTTAAATAAAAATTAAATAACACCCTCGTCTTAAATAAAAATTAAATGACACCCTCGTCTTAAATAAAAATTAAATGACACCCTCGTCTTCAACAAAAATTAAATAATCCCCTCATCTTGAACAAAAATTAAACAACCCCTTCCTCTAGAACAAAAATTAAATATCACCCTAAAAAAAATAAACAACATCGCCTTCATTAAAAATTAAATAACACCCTCGTCTTAACCAAAAATTAAATAACCCCTCGTCTTCAACAAAATTAAACAACCCCCGCTTCAACAACAATTAAATAACCTCCTCTTTAACTAAAATTAACCACCTAAATAAAAATTAGATAACATCGCCTTAAATAAAAATTAAATAACCTCTTCAAAAAAAATGAAAGTGCCTCTAATAAAAAGTTTTTAAAAAAAGAAGCACGTCTCCGTGAAAAAGTGTTGGTAAAAGAGTTAAAAGCATGTCTATCCTAGGCAAAGTAAGAAGGAGAGCCACATGAAGTTTGCGTCGCGTTCTCGCCCCTTTTGTCACGGAAGCTCGGGGAAAAAGTTTTAATCTCCCGCCAAACAAGCTTCGTAGAATGTGTTTTGTCTGGAAGCGTATCGACGTCGTTCTTCAAGCCCTAATCTCGGCTGGTATCACCCGGGAGGACAGCGACGATGCTCGATGAATAATTCGTGAGTCTCTCACGGCGAGCTTTCGTGGACCAGGATCTATCCTGAGCTTTTCCTATAGGCCAGACACCATCTAAATTTCATCGCCTCTACCGCACCTTTGAACGCAGAAATTCATTCGGGTTTCGATGAATCGTTGTGTCTACCGCCTCTTTGAATATGGAAATTCGCTGGGGATTTCGCTGAATTGTTGCGTTTTCAAATGAGCCTGGCTTTAGGGGACTGCTGGGAATTCGGTGTTAGGGAAGTCGGAAGTTTTTAAGGTTCAAGGTTCTGGAGTGGTTTTATGATTTTTTAGTTTTTTAGTTTTGGAGGTTTATTGTGGAATAGTAGGCCCAAGTTCCAAAATTCCAAATTCCCAAGATTGCAAATTTCTAAGATTGCAAATTTCTAAGATTGCAAATTCCCAAGATTCCGAATTCCCAAGATTCCGAATTCCCAAGATTCCGAATTCCCAAGGTTCCGAATTCCCAAGATTCCGAATTACCAAGATTCCGAATTCCCAAGATTCCGAATTCCCAAGATTGCAAATTCCCAAGACTCCGAATTCCCAAAATTCCAAATTCCCAAGATTCCAAATTCCCAAGATCCCAAATTCCCAAGATCCCAAATTCCCAAGATTCCAAATTCCCAAGATCCCAAATTCCTAAGATCCCAAATTCCCAAGATCCCAAATTCCCAATGTTCCGAATTCCCAATGTTCCGAATTCCCAAGGTTCCGAATTCCCAAGGTTCCGAATTCCCAAGATTGCAAATTCCCAAGATTCCGAATTCCCAAGATTGCAAATTCCCAAGATTCCAAATTTCCAAGGTTCCAAATTCCCAAGATTCCAAATTCCAAACTTCCCAAATTCTCAAACCCCCGAAACTCCAAACCCCCGAAACTCCAAACCCCCAAAACTCCAAACCCCCGAAACTCCAAACCCCCAAAACTCCAAACCCCCGAAACTCCAAACCCCCGAAACTCCAAACCCCCGAAACTCCAAACCCCCAAAATTCCAAACCCCCAAAACTCCACCCCCTCCACACCTCAAAATTTCCTCCAAGCCCTACTCAGCTTTCCCAAAAAGCCATCATCACATCTCCCCGACACCGGCGCTCAATTCTCGTATTCGTGGCCATACCTATTCCATTAGACTCGAAAGTAGTCTGGTCGCGAAGTAAATTTGGAGGGTGTAACGTTAACGAGGCTCAGCCGCGTTAAGACCCCGTAGCTTTCCGAATTAATCGCGTGGAATACCGCGTCCCGTGGCTGGAGAGTTCAAATATTCTCGTCCCGTTAAGTGTTTATTAATAGCGCACAAAGCTTCTGTCGGCTTCGTGGCTGAAATTGCTTTAGTTCCGGTAGATGACCAGCTTTGCCGTCTGGCCGTGAAACGGGCCTGATAAAGTTCAGTGGAAGGTGCTGCCTTCTGCGGATAGTAGTAAAGCTAGAAATTTCAGCTGACTGCGTCTGACTGTGCGTCGTGTATGTTCACTTTGTCTCGTTAGTGGTAGAAGCCAGATGTAGTCAGACTGCGGCCGACCACTTACTGTCTCTACTACTTACGATCTTACGTTGTCTCTTCCTTCATCAACTAATCAAATTAACATTAATTAATGTTAATAAATAATAGTTCGTTTTTAAGCTAGGTTGGTACAAATTTCATTAAACCAGTAACGGATTGTAAAAAATAAACAGTGGGATATTTACAAAATTCAGATGGGAACATATGGAGAGACAATATACAATGTATGAATGTCAACTGGGTTATTTATTGAAAGTCATATTTATGTTCATTCAAAATGACGCTGTTCACAGGTGTTGCTGAGTTAAGTACCTTGAATTTATCGTTGAACAAATTTGTAGTATAAAGTGACATACATCCAAATAATTCTTTCAGTCTTAACATAAACATGAAGGTAGTGAAAGTAAAATTTTCTGATTCTGTCGAAACTGACTCCTTCACCGACCAATCTCATATCAATTTCAATTTGAAACTCAACCTTCTGCACTCAAAAGGTGACCTTCTAGTCAATACAAAAATTTCAAATAAATATTTTCTAACTGCTTAACCTACACCAAACTTATATTATTATACATGTGATGAATAAACATTCTGCACTTGAGAAGTGATCTGTTCAATACAAAAGTTTCAAATAAATTATTTCAACTGCTTAACCTACCCCAAACCTATAGTATCACACATCTGATGAATGAACACAGTGAAACAAGCAATAGTGAAACAAGCAACACTCGAATAATTTCAAATTTCACCCCTTTCAACTAAAAATACTGAAATTCGCGATCAGTGATGAAAGTCCCTTAGAGTGCAAGAGGTAACTATAGGATAAATGTCAGTGTCTAATCGTGGAGATAGTCGGAGGTGTTTCAGGCAGCAGTAGCAGCTGCAGCGGCTGCAGCTGCAGGTGGCGGTGGTCAGCAACCGGCTCCAACGCAAGCCGGAAACGAGAGCAACCCCGAAGGTGCCGTCGAAGGCAACGCTTTGGTACCTGTCACATCCGGTGCCACCACACCAGCGACCGCGACACAGGGCACCGACCTGAAAGGTCAACCAAAGCGCCTTCACGTCAGCAATATACCTTTCCGTTTCCGAGACCCTGATCTCAGGGCAATGTTTGGGGTAAGTAACTCTTAGTTCGCCTTCTCATTCGTTTGACGAGCACCAGATTACACTTGACTAGTAACTATTTGTCGCTTGATGATGTAGATTGTTGTTTGAATCAATTTGTGCTGGTAGTTTGGTACGAATTCGATGTCGCTGATAAATTGTTGCGGTTTGCACTCTACTGGGGTTGGTAAAAGAATGAATTTGAAATCTCGCTAGAATTTTTCAGGTAAACCGTCGTAAAATTTATGGACGTCGTAAAATTTAGTGTCGGGAAATTTTTATGGTACATAATGTTTCTTTATGGTTAAATAATATAAAGCATCGTTGGGATTTTACCTGTTTTGGTGGTTTTAAGAGATGTACAAAAATGTTGTTTAAATTCGAAGTTTGTAAGAATGTCAATTATACTTCAATGATGAACGTCGATGAATTTTTATGGTGCACAATGTTTCTGCTTTACGGTTAAATAATATAAAGCATCGTCAAGATTGTACCTGTTTCAGTGGTTTTAAGAGATGTACAGAAAAATTGTTTAAATTCAAAGCTTGTTAGAGTGTCAATTATACGTCAATGATGAAAGGAGATAAATTAAGGAAATAACAGAGAAGAAATAGTAATGGCTGTGTAATGGGAGGAAAAAAATTTAAAGCATCATCAATATTGTACCTGTTTCGGTGGTGATTTTAAGAGATGTACAAAAATGTTGTTTAAATTCAAAGCTTGTAAGAATGTCAATTATACTTCAATGATGAACGTCGATGAATTGTTATGGTGCACAATGTTTCTGCTTTACGGTTAAATAATTTAAAGCATCGTCAAGATTGTACTTTTTTGGTGGTTTTAAGAGATGTACAGAAAAGTTGTTTAAATCCAAAGCTTGTAAGAATGTCAATTATACTTCAATGATAAACGTCGATGAATTTTTATGGTGCATAATGTTTCTCCTTTACGGTTAAATAATTTAAAGCATCGTCAAGATTGTACCTGTTTTGGTGGTTTTAAGAGATGTACAGAAAAGTTGTTTAAGTCCAAAGCTTGTAAGAATGTCAGTTCAGTCAATGATGAACGTCGATGAATTTTTTTTATGGTACATAATGTTTCTGCTTTATGGTTAAATAATTTAAAGCATCGTCAAGATTGTACTTTTTTTGGTGGTTTTAAGAGATGTACAGAAAAGTTGTTTAAGTTCAAAGCTTGTTAGAGTGTCAATTATACGTCAATGATGAACGGAGATAAATTAAGGAAATGGTAGAGAAAAAGTAGTAATGAGAGGAAATTATTCAAGTGCATTCTTTTTCCAACCCCCACGGCAAGTGAAATATTCTCGAGACAACGTTGCTTTCTGTATTCCAGCAATTCGGGCCAATCCTCGACGTGGAAATCATATTTAACGAAAGGGGAAGCAAGGTAAGCTGAAGTCGACCTTAGGCCGCGAGCCACCCCTGTCAACCCACCCCTAACTACGATACAGTTAGATTTAAGCCGCACCACAGAATCCTCGTCGCCAGGATCAAGCTTCGCGATTCCTATTCTCTTCGATTCCAACACGTAATCGCGACAACTTCCCTCATCCAAAAACAAGGTACGAACTTTTCGGCCATTAGTTCCTCGATAACTTTCACAATTTTCACCCCCGTTCCGCCACTCAAACGATGCTCGCAATCATCGCGAAGATTTCGTAACTCGAACGTGACTCGATTTTTCTTCCCCGAACGCGTGACCGCGCAACTTATCAAAAAAGTTCAGACGTGTCCTGGCCACGAGGAGATCTCGAGGTCGTAATCATTCGCCGAACGGATGCAACGGGTGCCTTCTCTAACGATGAAATTCCATTTCGACCACGGAGGATGCGATGTTTATCCGAGGATGTACAAGGACGAGAAAACTGGGTCGTGACGTTGCATCCGCTCGGTACACCTTCTTTTGCAGCGCGATGCCAACGAAAGTCGCGTAGATTCGTACCGAGAGTATTGAAGTGCTGTGCCATTGTCGAAATTCATTCTTTCTTGTTGAACATTTTTGACTGGGTCTGTTATAGATATCAAAACATGCTAGATCGTGAGTTGGAAATCTCACGTTGTTAGGGTATATGGAGATTTTCATGTGTGACTTTACTGTCACACAGTTAGGAGATGCGAGGAGGGTTCAATTTTCAAATCAGCAAATTACAGATTTAGAAATTTAAATTCATGAACGTATGGATACATCTAGGAAGTCACTTTACAAATTCATGTGCTCTCAAATTTCATAACTCACGAATTTCCAAGCCTTGCAAATTTCCAAGCCTTCTGTATTTAGAAATTTACAAATTCATGAGGTTCTATTCCTCAGATTAAATATTCAGAGGGTTTCAAATGACTTGGACATTTTCAAATTTTACCTTTGACAAATTTCCAAATTTAAGTAGAGCAGTATATCTTGGAAGATACTTACACCAATGTGTTCTATGAGATATATTACATGATTGCAATACAAACTTGTTGCAAATACAACGCGTATTGAATTAGTCAATCTCCGACTTTCAATTTTGTGGACACAGATCTGGTCACAGTTAGCTAATTACTTCTACAACCTGAGGACCAGTGAGAATTAAAATGTTGGGTACATTCAGAGATTCTTGTTCAGATTTCAATTAAAAATATGAGTTAATACCCTCAACCTCAAATTGTTTGGACATGTTACAGTTAGCTTATTGCTACAACCTGATGAATACTGAAAATTAAAATGTTAGGTATATTCGGAGGTTCTTCATGAAATTTCAATTGAAAATATGAATTAATATCTTCAACTTCAAATTGTTTCGACAAGTCACAGTCAGCTAATTCTTACAACCTGAGGACCACTAAAAATGAAAATATTAGATGCATCCAGAGATCCTTTATGAAAATTCAATTGAAAATGTGAATTAACATCTTCAACCTGTAATTGTTTGTCCACGTCACACTTAGCTAATTCTTATAATCTGAGGATCACTAAAAATGAAAATATTAGATGCATCCAGAGATCCTTTATGAAAAATCAATTGAAAATATGAATTAATACCCTCAACCTCAAATTGTTTGGATAAGTCACAGTCAGCTAATTCTTACAACCTGAGGACCACTAAAAATGAAAATATTAGATGCATCCAGAGATCCTTCATCAAAAATCAATTGAAAATATGAATTAACATCTTCAACCTCAAATTGTTTGGTCCAATCACAGTTAGCTAATTCTTACAACTTGAGGACCATTAAAAATGAAAATATTAGATGCATCCAGAGATCCTTCATGAAAAATCAATTGAAAATATGAATTATTATCCTCAACCTCAAATTGTTTGAACAAGTCACAGTTAGCTAATTCTTCCAACCTGAGGACCACTAAAAATGAAAATATTAGATGCATCCAGAGATCCTTTATGAAAAATCAATTGAAAATATGAATTATTATCCTCAACCTCAAATTGTTTGAACAAGTCACAGTTAGCTAATTCTTATAATCTGAAGACCACTAAAAATTAAAATGTTGGGTACATTCAGAGATCCTTCATCAAAAATCAATTGAAAATATGAATTAATATCTTCAACCCCAAATTGTTTGAACAAGTCACAGTCAGCTAATTCTTCCAATCTGAGGATCATTGAAAATTAAAATGTTGTCTACATTTAGAGATCCTTAATCAAAAGTCAAGTTAAATACGAGTTAAATAGAAAATATCACATTGGAACCGCAATATCGGAATCGCAATAGAACGCGCATTGAATTTCGCATCATGAAATGGAACGCATTGAGGTTTGAAGAATCTCGAAAACGTCTGGGCCAAATAATTGATAGATCACTCGTAGCCGGTAAATTAGTCGAGAAGGATTGAAGTTCGATCATCGTGGACTGGACAATGGACGAGCGTGCGTGACGTCGTCAGCAGACGATGCTATTGGGTTACTGGTACCAGGGAAGCTTGATGAAGTGCACTTGAGTGTGCTTGACGCAAAGACGCTGAATATGCAAGCTCACCGGATGCCGGCTGTCGGCACGATGTATTACTGCGGATCTTATCCAGACCGCTGTCATCCATATTGAAACCTATTTGCATTTCAAACTCCTCGTTCACCCCTCTCCACGCTATTTTTCTCGGGAGATCATTTTTACCACAATTAAAACTCTGGTGTTTACTCTTGTAATTCGAGTCGGTCAGGAAATTTTTGTCAATAAGTTATAAATCATTTATGGCTGGATAATTTTACTCGGCAATAAAATATTAAATTCGATTCGATGATCATTCATGAATAAAAAATACGAGCTGGTAAAATAAACGGAATAGGAGATGCAAATGACGGAGAAATGTGAACACTATTTCCTCAATGAGGGAATATTTCCAACACAGAAAATGTAGATATTTTTCGTGGAGCTCAAAAATATTTTTCTGAAAGAAAATATTTTTCCTTGGAGATAAAATGAATAGAGAAGAATGTAACCGATCTCGATATCATTTTAAGAATATAAATCAAAGGGAAACAGAAATTATTGGCCCGTAATGAAGGAAAAAAGTCTCCAGCCGGAATATCGGAGTGTAAGTACCCTCTTTATCACCTGTCGGACGAAACTGTTGGCCGCAGAAAAATGTACGCACGAGAAATACTGTCTTGCAGAGCTGACTAAGGAGTGTCCATGCTCCACTTGCAGGAAAGCAATCTCAGCTGCTCGTCCATCACGGATTTCCAGCAGTATTTCGTTTCCTCGTTGCGACAATTCTCGATGCGATCTCATCTCCGCTTCCAGTATACATTCTGCCATATAGACAGCTGCGGGCGCAGCTGGCCCTCGTTATATTGCTCGTTAACACTTTGTCCGGAAATTTTACCAAACTGTTGCTGTTTTCTTCTTCAAAATCATTCACTTCGATATATTTTACGTACTTTGATATATTTTATATACTTTACGTACTTTGATATGTTTTATATACTTTACATACTTTGATATATTTTATATACTTTACGTACTTTGATATGTTTTATATACTTTACATACTTTAATATATTTTATCAAAGTATGTAAACTTTTTCGATATACTTTATCTGTTAAGAGCACACAGTTCGTTTTTACAATTCAAGTATTAATAAATCATCTAAAGTAGAAAGGCAAAATTTTCTGTACAATTTGATGAATTCAGTGCAGACTTTAACAATGTCTTCTGTATAACTTTCAATTGTATTTTTGTATAGATTTCGTATTTTGTTAATAATTTGAAAAATCCAGTGCTGACAAATATAACAATATTTTCTATATGTATAACTTTACATCATATTTTTTATATAAATTTCGTATTTTGTTAATAATTTAACAAATTCATTACAGTAAAAATTTAACTTTCAATCATTTTTTTTGTACAAATTTCATACTTTGTTAATAGTGATATATTTTACAAAATTCATTGAAAATACTTCACAGTCATGTTTGAAATATTTAACACAACTATTGTCACCCAAAGAAAAGTAACTTTTTACGGATCGATGATTCTTGCCCTCAAGAATAAAATTACGACAGATTTCAGGAAGTTTGCGGTTGTTAACGTGCTATACGGTATAAGCTGGCGGCAGTGCTCGTAAAACTTTGAAAATATTTTCCATCTGAACGCGGCTTACAGTAAACCTCAAACAGTGTTAACTCTTCCTATTTGTCAGGCTTAATTTTCGAACACCGTTTACATTTCTGCTTTGCCCGGACACGGTAACACGGGATAAGCTAATCAGTTTATCACGTTCTAACTCTAACTAAGGTTCCCTTCGTAATCAGTCGTAGAACATTTCGTTTCTGGCGGGAATTCAAACATTTGACTGAGTTGAAGTGTGACGGAAAACCTTGCTGTTGGCGATATAGTGAGGTGGTAAACGTAGTTGGTCAGATGAGGTGGTCAGATTCTTTCATATTTGAGGAGGAAGGTTTAGAATGTTCAGTATAATGAATTTGTAAATTGAGGAAGTTAGAAGTTGTTGAATTTGGATATTTCTAAAAGGAGCTTATGAATTTGGAAGTTTCTAAATGTGGTACTCTATGAATTTGTAAATTTCTAAATTTGAGAGTCTATGAATTTGGAAATTTCCAAAGGTGGTACTGTATGAATTTGCAAATTTCTAATTTTAGAACCGTAGGAATTAGTGAATTTCTAAATGTGAGTATAATGAATGTGTAAACTCAGGAACTTGAAAATTGTTGAATTTGGAAATTTCTAAATTTGAGAGTTTATGAATTTGTAAATTTCTAAATGTGACACTATGAATTTGCAAATTTCTAATTTTGGAACCTAGGAAGCACTGAATTTCTAAATCTGACACTGCATGAATTTGCAAATTCCTAAATCTGGGTGTCAATGAATTTGTAAATTTCTAAATCTGAAACCAAGTGAATTCATAAATTTCCAAAACTAAACCCACATGAATTCACAAAATTTCCAAAACTAAAACCCTATAAAAACCCTAAATCTCCAAACCTGAAATCTCACTAATTCAAAACCTCATAAATTTAATAATAAAAAAAATTAAAAAGTCACAGTACAAAAGATCATATCGCATTTTGTCAAGGGCGACCCCTAAACATGAACCAAACAAAAAAAATGAAAAGCAAGAAGCAATATGCATCGCAGAAGTTTCGAAAGGGTTAATTATCCCAGCCAGATCCTTTTCATTGTCCTTCGTGGCATAAAACTTAGCAAAGTTCATCGAGATTACGAAATCGCGTGGAAAGTTTCGCTTTGCAACAGCGCGAAGCAAGAGATATCGAGTAAAAGGTCTTCCAGCCGTAATTTCCTGCAGACCAAGCGATATAATTAGATCAGAAATCCATTATTTCGGGCAACTCGCGATGATTTTTCGCGTCAGCCAAGTTTTCGGCTGTGCTCTTCGTCGACGAGAACTTTCCAGTTTGCATATTCAGCGGGTCCGAGTTCTTGTCGCGAATATTACGTCGTTGTAACTTGATGCGAGTAATCAGCTCTAATTTCCAAGTTTTCTGTTTATTCTGGAAGCTCCATTGTATTTCGAATTGGATTAGCGTGCATATTTAGCGAGTTTGTGGAACATTATGCAAATATCGGAGCATGTAAAATATTCTGACGGTTCAATGTATTATCTTCATTTACATATTTTACTTTATTATATTTCGTATATTATATTTTGTAAGCATTTGTCTTCGTTTTGAAATTATGGAAAGGTCTCATGAAGGTCTCATTTCTGAAGACTCTTGATTTTCGATATTTTACTTAATTATATTTTGTAAGCACATATTTACTTTTATTTTGAAATTATGGAAGTGTCTCATGATTTTTTCAAGACTCTTGATTTTACATATTTTACTCAGATTATATTTTATAAACATACATTTACCTTCATTTTAAAATTAGGAAAATGTCTCATGATTTTCTCAAGAGTCTTGATTTTGCATATTTTACTCAATTATATTTTATAAACATATATATCTTCGTTTTGAAATTATAGAATTGTCTCATGATTGTCGTTTCTCAAGATTTTAATTCGTCCAGAATTAACTGGCTAAAAGTTGCAGAACGCTATGTATTTCGTCGTTAATGATTCATTAGCTAGCCGGTTGAAATTGTCAATTAAAATGGTCGAAAATGGAACGTAGGATGAGACCGGTTGTTGGAGTTGCTATTAGGGCAATAATAGGGAGGTCTATTTCGATCGTACACGGCAATCCTGACAGGAAGTCTAGCTCAAGTCACATCCGTCGCTTGAACAACCAATCCCAAGTGGAATATAGCTGTTACGATTACAACGGTCCGAAAGGGGATTAATTAAACTCGTTGACGACCAGTTGTCCGTCCTCACCGATCATCCTGAATCTGTGACATACACCTTTCCGTTTGATGGTTCACACATAATCTTCCAATCGTCTCAACGTTCTCTTCATATTAAAACTACTTCATTGCTAAACATCATTTACTTTATACATCTTGTTATTATCATATATTACATATGTGGCGATTGCACCATTTTTATTTTGGACATCTCATCTTGTTATTATTATATATTATATATATTGTGTTTGTACCATTTTGAGTCTGAATGTCTGATTTTATGATAGACATCCACATAAAGAAAATTTATTATTAGAATGGGGAAAGTTCATTAAGAAGTTCATTTTATGATAGACATCCACATCAAGCAAATTCACTATTAGATAGGAAAAATTCATCAAGATGTTCATTTTATAATAGACATCTACATTAAGCAAATTCACTATCAGTATAGGGAAAGTTCATCAAGAAGCTCATTTTATAATAGACATCCACATCAAGCAAATTTACTGTCAGTACAGGGAAAGTTCATTAAGAAGCTCATTTTATAATAGACATCCACATCAAGCAAATTTACTGTCAGTATAGGGAAAGTTCATCAAGAAGCTCATTTTATAATAGACATTTACATCAAACAAATTTACTATTAGATAGGAAAAATTCATCAAGATGTTCATTTTATAATAGACATCTACATTAAGCAAATTCACTATCAATATAGGGAAAGTTCATAAAGAAGTTCATTTTATAATAGACATCTACATCAAACAAATTTACTATCAGTACAAGCAAAGTTCATTAAGAAGCTCATTTTATAATAGACATCCACATCAAACAAATTTACTATCAGATAGGGAAAGTTCATTAAGAAGCTCATTTTATAATAGACATCTACATCAAGCAATTTTACTATCAGAATAGAAAAAGTTCACCAAGAAGCTCTTTTTATAATAAACATCCACATCAACAAAATTTACCATCATATAAGGAAGGTTCATTACAAAGAAGGTTTACTAAGTCACTCAAATGAGTTTGGTTCTTAAGAAAATCTTTTCAAACGACCCAAAATGTTCAACAAGAAAGTGATGAGAAAAGAAAGCTCGATAAATCGACCTGGTATTCAAACACAAAGCCGACATTCATCACGCGTGATAGACTCCGACAATGGCACCTAAAGCAAGTATCTTTTGCATTGCAAAACACATGTCAACGTAATATACGCGACAACGATACGTTGCCATCGCTTTTTAGCATTTAAGCGATCGCCGCGAACGTGACGGGATCCCCATGGAATCTGCACGCAATTACTTGAAACAAACGTAACTGCGTGCAAAGAAACATCGTGTAAAAAGAAACGCTCGATCGATGCTCCCGTCACGGACGCTATTAACTCGTACTTTTCACGTTTTTCTGACGAAATCTGTTTTTCTTGTCGGTGATTCGGTTTGTTGCGAAGGTGAAAACATGGGTTCGTCAGATTAACGTGTTTAAGCGGGGGACGGGTCATTTTTGTCTTCACGATTTCGCGTTGCTGTGCGATTCTGAGTTTTATTTGCTGTATTTTTAATTTGGGGTCATTTTATTTCAGAAAATTTTAGTGAAAATTTCAAGTCATTATATTTTTAGAAACATTTCATATTTCTTAGAGAATTATATGCTTCGAAATTTAATTATTTTAAAATTTATTTCTAAAATAGAATATTCTAAAAAAAAAAATTATATGATTTGAAGTGAAATGTAATTTGTATACGAATTGCAATAGGATGTTCTGTATTTTTAAATTAAATTTTTAGAATAATTGAAATGTCAGATGTTCAGAAACAGATTTGAAATAATTAATTAAATAAACAGTGTTATGTATATTTTTGGAAAACAAGAGGCTTGTAAGTAGCTGGTTATTTTAACGTTTAATGGAAATGGTAGCATGGTGGGTGTTAAATACTCTCTCCTCATTCCCACTCGCTATTACAAGGGTTAATTATGCAATACACACGAGAAAGCAATCTCGCTGCGATGTCGTAATTCGTGGCACGGAATCGCAACGATTAATACGGTTCCGTGTTTCAAAATATTAAGTATCATCATGAATTCGTAATTCAGAATTATCTACCATTATCTGCATTAATTATTACAAATGTGTGTTCATTATTCAAAATGAAAATATATAGATAACCTCAAATAAAAGTGCATAAATTATCCCGAATAAAAATGCATACATTATCTTGAACAAAAATATATAAATTGTCTCAAACTATATTTTATGAATTGTCTCTAATAAAAGTGCATAAATTATCTGGAATAAAAGTGCATAAATCATCTTGCACAAAAGTATATAAATTGTCTTAAATTATATTCCATAAATTGTCTCAAATAAAAGTGCACGAATTATCCTGAATAAAAATGCATAAATCATCTTGCACAAAATTATATAAATTGTCTCAAATTATATTTCATAAATTGTCTCAAATTATATTTCATAAATTGTCTCAAATAAAAGTGCATAAATTATCTCAAATAAAAATGCATAGCTCATCTTGAGCAAAAGTATATAAATTATCTCAAAGAAGTACTAAGTTATCCAAAGTAAAACTGTACCGCCACGCTGCCATAAAAATCTGAATCAATCGTCGAGTCTTAAAACTGTTACTCTTGCAAAAAAAAGCACAGCAACCAAAGCGAATTTTCAAGAACAAAAATGTCCCGTTTGTCCGTAATCTTAGACTTAAGGTGAGCGAGAGAGTGTGTGTGCGATGAGAGTCTGTGAGAGAGACCTTTTCTCGAAAGCTTCGTCAATGTAAATGGAATGTGGCATCCCTAATGAAGTGCAGCATTTTGGAGAAGAGATACTTTGAAACCAGCGCGGAGGAGTGTGCTAATCACGTCGCCAAACTTGTTCAGAGAAAAAATCTTTGATAATTTACCCATTAGCGTATCTCGAAACGTTTGAAGTTTGAATCAAAATGGCGCCTGGCGAGCACACTTTTCCCGCGCTGAGTATGTGCCAGTGACACGTACATACATATACCATATAATATAACCAATGGTGTTAGTTCTCGTAGTTGTTAGACGAGCTATTGCATTTTTACTAGCTAGCATTACCGCATTTTATCATTATTTAGCTCCCATTGGTTATAAGGCAGAGCTCGGTGCACCTTGCGTAACTGTGTGTTCGCGGCTGCTTTTGACGAACTGTGGTACCAAATAACAAAAAAGAAAACAATTATCCATCCCTCCCTTGACACCTCCTCGTACAGTTCAGTAAAAGAACGAAGAAAGATACAAAGAAAAAAAAAAATGGCAGCTAAACCATCTCACAAACGATCTTCTCTGGCGTTTATCGATCGAGACAGATATTTTGTTTGACTTTTTTTTTCTTAATTCACGCAGCAGCGGACACACGGTGCACCCGGTGAGCCGACTGCCGCCACTTCCGGTCGCGGAGGAGACCCTCGCGGGAGATGCTGCCCATTTGATTTGATGAAACTTTTTGTCACACCTCGTTTTCTTCCGAAGCTACGACTCTAACCAAAATACCTCCATTCTTGTCCTTCTTCTTTCTCTCTTGACGAGTTTCCCCAAGGCGTTTCAAGGCCCGTACACCACACACCACACCAGTAACACACCAGCGCGGTTATAGAGACGGGAAACAGGAAATTAGACTACACTAACCATAGTATCGCCGACTTGCTTATCGATCTTGCAGACGTAATTTCGAATCTATACCGAGACTTATCCTCACGTATGATGGTTCACGCGGCGCGGATCTTTTGACTAATCCACCTGCAAACGCGTTGGATTGTAACTTATGCGGTATTGATCTCGTTTCATTTTTATTTCTCACAAATTTTAATCATTTCAACCCTCGGACGCTGATTCAATAGCAATACTTTAAATAAACTAATAAAATTTTAAATGACATTTATGAATATTTGAATTAATTTTCATCTCGAATAAAAACTCATTGCAAAAATAATTCGAGTAACTGAAAATACCGTGGAATTAAATTAAAACCATATTCAAACAGAAATTTAATATAAAAGTTTCGAAACAAACGATACAACGAATAATATGAAAAATTCTTTACCAATCCATGTAACGAAAGACCATTTCTAAATATCTGAAAATTTTAATTATCGTTGCCCTCACAGTGCCCGAGGGTTAATCTCTTTGTTCGGTGAGAAAATTTTTCAAAAATGTTCACATATTTTTCCATGGGAGTTTTCATCTCTTCGACAAAAAATGTTGCAATTTTAAAATAACGAAAATTAAAAAATACTTTCATACAATTTTCTGGTAAAAAGTAGAGTTGTAATTTTATCTGTGGATCGTTTGTTAATTGTTTCTGGATAAAATAGGAACTGTTCTCGTTAACGAGTGGATATTTCGCATGTTACAGTCCAACGGGAAGAGCATGATACCGTACATATTTATATTACCATTGCATCCTCCGAAGTTTCTTAAGTATCTTATATATATGATATAATATATAATGAATATATGTATATTGATACACTCGCACAAGAACACAGTCACATCTATACACACACCTTAATTATGTACATGTACGTACGTACCTCTATCTGATTGTTATATCATTATTATTATTATATGTAAATAGTAGTCGCACGCTTTTGTCTAGGCGAGTCGAAGGTATTAATGAAAGGCCCATGCTTCTACCTCTTTTTAATTACTCACGTATGTGTCTTAGGATAGAGAAATGCTGCTTTCGATCTCACCAACCGTTTGTCCGGCGTTCTATATAGTCTCACGTACAGTTTGGCTCTTCTCGTTGCAACAACTTCCTCACGCTCTCTCTTACTCTTTCTCTCTCTTTCTCTCTGGAACCTCGTGTCCTGATCCTTTGACATCGATTAACTTCCCGATCCTGGAATTTCGGAGAAAAGTGAGAAAGGGAACGTGGAAAAAGTGTTGCGAATTGAAATTCATCGTGGACGCCTTGAAACTCCTTGGACCATCGTTACCGTAATGACAAGAGAGAAAGAGGAAGGAACGAGTGATCGAGTGAGAGGGATAGAACAAGAGAGAGAGAGAGAAAGAAAGAATAAAACGTAGGAAAAAAGTGAGATAATGATCTCTCGCATTACTTCCATCGCTAATACACACTCACAGAGATGACGTACACACACACGCACATATTCCTTGTCTCTTAACTCACCCTCTCTCTCTATACGTATCTATATATATATAATCTTAAATCTCGTATTGTTTTGTGCGCTTATATATCGCTGTTTGCCAGCTTCGGTCACGATTTCAAGTATTCTTCAAGTTCCTCTCTCTTCGTTCTCCATAGTTTCTCATCGACACTATTTTTCCAGCCCTCTCCTCCGCCCCCTCCTTTGATTACCACCCTTCGATCCTTCGACACTCCGACACGCACGTTTAGCAACACGAACACACACCATCCACCGTTTATCTGCTTAATTATCGTGTTATCGGTTCACGCGATTCGAACAGGGGTGAATTACACGTTTCACTTTTCAACGATGCTAATTTGCCGTTGTAGTCGCAATTGCACCAACGTAGTCCCAACTTTTCCAGTTGTTTCTGTTGATGTTTAGGGAAGATTACAGAAACGTTCGATGTTTCTAATTGCGTACCGTTTCCGTTGCAATTCTCCAACACACGGCACACACACCTTTTCACGCTACACCGTTAATTGCGAAAATCTCGTACGGTGAGGTCGATGATTTTTTTAATTGCACTTTTGTGATGTTGTCGCACACTTATTACGCCTCGGGTTTTATAAAAATCGTTTCGGTATCGTGATGGGAGAAGTTGTAATTATACGACAATCGGCAAGGTTATAGAAGAAAACTTGCTTATTTACTGGGTGAAATTTTGAATTTATTAAGGGTAGGTGCACTATGTGCTTTACGGTTGGTCAAAGATCACATATGTGGATATTACCGTTGCTTTTATACAGGGTGTGTCACGGCTGGGTTCCTGGAATGGAGGTAGCTAACGCTTAGGCGTTGTAATTCTAACGTGCAGTGATTTCAACGTGACGTCATATTAATGCACTGTAAATTCATCGTGCTGCAATTTTAATGAATTGTAATTTCAACGCACCGTGATTCCAACGCGCTGTAATTCTGACGCACCGTAATTCTAACGCGCCGTGAATCCAACGCGCTGCAATTCTGACGCACTGTGATTCCAACGCGCCGTAATTCGAACACGCTGCAATTTCGACGCGTCGTAATTCTCAGGCACCGTGATTCCAACGCACCGTAATTCCAACGCACTGCAATTCCAACGCGCTGGGATTCTAACGCACCGTGATTCCAACGCGCTGCAATTCCAACGCACTGTAATTTCAACGCGAAGTAATTCCAACGCACCGTGATTCCAACGCGCCCCAATTCCAACGCGCTGCAATTCTAACGCGCCGTGATTCCAACGCGCTGTAATTCCAACACGCTGCAATTCCAACGCACTGTAATTTCAACGCGAAGTAATTCCAACGCACCGTGATTCCAACGCGCTCCAATTCCAACGCGTTGCAATTCTAACGCGCCGTGATTCCAACGCGCGGCAATTCCAACGCACTGTAATTTCAACGCGAAGTAATTCCAACGCACCGTGATTCCAACGCGCCTCAATTCCAACGCGCTGCAATTCTAATGCGCCGTAATTCCAACGCGCTCCAATTCCTACGCGCTGCAATTCTAACTCGCCATGATTCCAACCCGCTGCAATTTCGACGCACCGTAATTCCAACGCGCTGTAATTCCAACGCGCCGTAATTCCAACGCGCCCCAATTCCAACGCGCTGCAATTCTAACGCGCCGTGACTCCAACGCGCCGCAATTCCAACGCACCGTGATTCCAACGCGTCGTAATTCTGACGCACCATGAGTGCAACGCAATGCGCTTCCAACCCTAAATTCCAACTTGTCGCCACAGAAAATGAGTATCAATCTACCTCGAATAAACTATTAAAATTTCTCTCTAAATTTCCATATCGCAAGTCACACAAACTCGTAAAAATCTCTTTGTCTACAACAATTTCCTCAGTGCGTTTATAATCCTAGAATCGATCTGAGCGATAAGGAAGTTGGAAAAGATGGTAGAAACCTCAGGAGAGGCAGCAATGAATTTCACAGTCGTTTACGGTATCAAAGAGAACGTTTGTTAATCTCGGCCATTATTCGCCGGCCCTTTCTCAAATTAATTGCGGTACTTGTTGAAAAACCTAATTACACGGTGGATTTATCTGGATCGTTTTAAAACGGTTGCTCGAAACATCCTGGCGATAACAGGAACGTATTAGAAAAATAACCGACCGGTTGTTCGATAAGCCTTCTACTTTGTCACGAATGAAGTCGTGCGAACCACATCGCGCGATTTATCTTCACGCTCGCGATTGAATGGCTGCCTCTCAAACGCGTATTCGTCGCCGTTTTCGTCGCTTCGGAGTGGTTGACAACGAGAAAACACGAACGGAGAGAGGAAATAACGTTGCAAACGTTTTCGTGACGTCGAAAGTCCTTTTTTCCCCTTGTCTCTCGACGAAATCGCAACTCCAAGGCTGTCGGTGGCTCGTAGATACGGAAACAATGATATTCTTGCCGCAGTTTAAACGCGGTTAATTATTGTTCGCGATGTGCCTCGTATAACATCGAGTCAAGGTGTTCCGATGTGGTTTTAACGTTAATGGCTACAAGTTTCGCGTGAACGCTCTTACGAATTTACTTTGCTTTTATCCAACGACGAGATCTGCGATTATGGTTGAAAAATTTCTATATTATGGAAGCGGGAGATTGATGAGATTAGAGGGAAATTGTTCGGTGGGGTTGCAGTTTTTTTCGGTTTTGTGGACGAGTTTTTGGGGAGAGGTGTTTTTGGAGGTGGGTTTGAAATTTTATGGGAAAGTTGTGGGTTTTAGTGTTTGAGACGTTGAGGGTTTGGAAATTTGGGGAATGTGGAATTTTGGGAGATGAAGAAATTTGGAAATTAGGGGTTAAGGTACTTGGAGATTTGAGAGTTTGAGAAATTCAGAGATTGGCAGATTTCAGAAGTTGAAGAAATCAATATTTCTAATTGGGAAATCAATATTTCTAATTATTTCTAAAGAATCAATATTTCTAATTTAGGCATTTAATAGTTTGAGAAAATCAAGATTTGGAAATTTAGGAATTGGTAACTTATAACTTTAAAATCTAGGAAACATGAAATCTGAGAATTTGTGTAATTCAACATTTGGTAATTTAAGACTCTGATACATTTAGTAATTTGAACCCTACAGAATTTGTAAACTAGAAGATTCAAAAGGCAGAAATAATAAAATCTGAGAATGCCACGTTATCTGTGAAGTGGAAGATTAGGGGATGCAAACGTAGGAGTCGTTATTTCGCCTAACAGGATAAACGAGTATCGTAGAAAAGATTTGTAAGACTCCCGGCGGATTAATTTCCTGAAAGGAAAGAAAACGTGGGAGGTGGCTTGGTGGTTTCTGCACGCCAACCTCAATTTTCCGAAAGCCGATAAGGCTTTAAGCAGGTTTTCGTCAAGATCGCGATCTTCCGTCACGAGAACCACGTCCCTGGATCACGTCTTGGATTATCAGCCAACAAAATTGCCGTAGAAAATAGTACGAAACTCTCTCCTACTTTGTTGCCTCCTAAAATTTCCGAAGAAAATACGAAATTCTTTTTCTAGTTTGTGAAATTGCGAGGAAAACGCTTCTCTTTTATAGTTTGTTGCAAATTGTCTGAAAAAACTGAGAAACGCTTCTTTTTTCTTCTTTGCGTTCCAAAATGGCGGTACGAAAAGAAGTACTTCTTTCTATTTCGTTGCGTTTTGAAATTAACATAGAAAATATTTCTCTTTTTTGACATCTTTCCTTTCTTTTTTGTGCTCCAAAATGGCGGTACAAATCACTAAGAAACTCTTTTTACTTTGCGTTTTAAAATTGACACAGAGAATACCGAGAAATACTTCTACTTCGTTGCGTTACAAAATGGCGGTACGAAGCTTCTTCTTTGTCGCGTTCCAAAATGGCGGTACAAATAAGGAGCTTCTTCTTTCAACTTCGTTGCATCATAAAATTGTTGCACAAGGTAGTAAGAGACTCTTTTTCTTTTCTACTTTATTGTGCTTCGAAATAGTCGAAGAGAAAACTGAGATACACTTCTTCTTTCTTGCGTTCCAAAATGGCGGTGCAGATCGTTATGAAACTCTTCTTCTTTCTACTTCGTTGCGTTCCAAAATTGTTGATAAACATTCTGAGACACTCTTCTGTTTTCTACTTTATTGTACTTCAAAATTGCCAAAGAAAAACTACGAAACATTTCTACTTTCTTCTTTCTTGCGTTCCAAAATGGCGGTACAATTCACTAAGTCACTCTTCGTCTTCACACTTCCTTGCGTTTCAAATTTGACGCAAAAGTAAAATACTTTTTCCTCCTCTACTTTATTGCATTTCAAAATTGTCAAAGAAGATACCAAACACATCTCTTTCCACCCCGAAAGAATTTTTTACCCCGTCCCACTTTCAAAAATGGAGCAAATATTTCTTCGAACCCTTGCAGACTTTCAAAAGCTCAGTAAACTCTCGTAAATCGAATATTTATCATTTTTGCACGCCGAAAGTGGTGGTTTTCGAATTTTTATCGGGAAACTTGAGATTCGTGAATACGAAATCGCGACGCGTGATTGGACGCGTGTATTCCATATGCAAATCGATTATTCGATTCCTTCGTTCGTATTCGAGTCGACGTATTGTAGGTGCAGCTTATATCGACATTATGCTGATTTCCCAGGTGAATATGAACGCGTACGATTCGTCGCGCGACGGAAAAACCGCATGAAAGCCACCAGACGAGATTCTTTTTCTTCCACAGAAATATCTTCCGGTGTTCACATATCGATGATTTTCCCATCGCGTTTTACTTAATACCATCTTCTCATGGTTTTTTAAATTGCCTCGCTTCGTGTTTGTCTTCTGACTTTTACAGAGATGGTTTTTTTAAATTGCATAATTTTATGTTTGCCTCTTAACTTTTATAAAGATGTTTTTTTTTAATCGTACAATTTTATGTTCATTTTTTAACTTTTATAAAAGTGTTTTTTTTTTAATTGAATAGCTTCATGTTTGTCCTTTAACTTTTACAGAGCTGATTTTTTAAAACTTTGTAGTTTTATGTTTGTCTTTTAACTTTTATAGAAATGATTTTTTTAAATCATGTAATTTTATGTTTGTCTCTTAACTTTTTCAGAAATTATTTTTTTAAATCATACAGTTTTATGTTTATCCTTTAACTTTTACAGACCTGATTTTTTTTAAATCGTGTAGTTTTATGTTTGTCTCTTAACTTTTTCAGAAATGATTTTTTTAATCATACAGTTTTATGTTCATCTTACAACTTTTACAGGGATGATTTTTTAAGATTAGACAAAAAAATGATTTAACGTTAATGCAACTATTATATTATTAATTTTTAAAGAATTTATGCTCTACAATAACAATGGTAATATCCACATATGATCTTTGGTTTGGTGAATTTAAAAACAAAATGCACAATCACATATGTGAAGGTGTTGTTTAATGAATATAAAAATTGATTAACAATATTTCATGATTAAAATCAATATAAAAATTGATTGACAATACTTCATTGCTGAAATTCCTATAAAAATTGTACAAAAATATTTCATGATTAAAATCAACATAAAAATTGAAAGGAAAAAAAACCAGCCGAACTAAACCAAAAAGAAAATTCTAGTAATATTTGAATATATTTGGAGCATTAAATGTCTCGATAAAATAGCACAAAAAACTTACATATTCAGAACCATGAATAGATCGACAATGAAATCGAACGAAGCAGCTTTGTTGGAGCAAGTTTGAATACAGAAATATTGTTTAACAAGTCGATGGTGAAATGAATGCGTCGTTGGCTGTTTCATGAATGCACCCTATGTTCTCGAACGTCGAACAAAAAAAGTTTATCGAGGCAAGTAATTTTTGCGCCGTTTCGATGCAGAATGTAGCAGTTTTGTAATGAGAATCGACAGGGAATATCGAAGGGGAGTAAAACATTGAGTGAGTTAGGAAGCTGGTAAACTCGAGGAGGGATCAAATATTCAGAAGTTGAAAATGGAAGTTCAAAAGTTGTGAAAGGCACGGGGAAAAAGGCGGCTTAAATTATAAACCTTGTAGTCATCTAACTTATCCTTAAGAGTTCACGTCGATCATAAATTTTTGCTAACTACACTCTCCTCGCGTGTAACACTGTACCCGAAATTTATTCTATCTTTCCGAGAGAACAAAAAAGGCCGAGTAATGTCGGTAAATTCCGTTAGCAAAACGAAGTTAGAGCATTAATTGGTCCGAAATTTAAGCGTCGAACCTTTCGCGACCCTAACCCACGTTCCTCAATTAACCAGCTTCCTCTGGCCCGTCTCGACTATTAATTAACGAAACGCAGAGAAATCGTAGCTCGATTATTCCCGAGGAATTCTCCACGGGGCAATTCAATTTCTCCCATCGATTCGGTTATAAACCCACCCTCTGGTACGAGTTACGATGTTCCTCGAGGAGAGAAACAAGGCGTTCTTCGGCGTGTATTACGTCAGTAGCACACGACCGATAACTTTGCACTCTCCTATTTCGTTCTTCGAGGAGAGACGGCCGTATTTGATTTGCCTTTAATACGATTTCTCAGCGATGGCGACAGCTCCTGGATACGTAACCGTTTCTGGCAGCCCCACGCCCCCTCGAGGGGTTGCAGACGAGAGGAACTCAATTATCCGACAGGTACTCTACCCTCCAGTTTCACAAAACTCTTGATGAATTTCTTCGCGGAATAGAGGCTGTTGCTTGAAAATTCTGGCTTGGGAAAAAATACTGTTCCACGCTGGATTAGTCGCTGCAGATCTTATTCCTGACGACATCGTTTAGGAAAATGAAAGTCGTTGGATAGAACATTTGTGCAGAAGCTTTTAGGCGATGATCAACTTTCTCAAATTGTGTCTTTCACATTTTAACCCATAAACGTGCGGTAAGGACGCTTTAGGATCGGTTAGACATTGTTTCCAATAATTCTCTACTGCAAATTTTGAGTGAAGAAATATTTGATAACCTAGATTAATTTATTTAATAGAAATTTTCGGAAAAGGCTCGCAGAAATTTCGCTATGGTAATATATGTCGTTCATTTTTAAAATATACAATGCAACGTGATTTTAGGTTATATAGCGCTTTGTTATTCTAACGCCCCGTCATATAAGCAGACTGTCACTCTAACGCACTGTGATTTCAATGCGATATTATTCTAACGTAGCGTCATTTTAATGCGCCAGTACTTTAACGCGCTGCAATTTCAACGCGCTGTGATTTTAATGCTTTGTCATTCCAACGCGCCGTAATAATGATGCGTTGCGATTCTGATGCAGTGCGATTCCAACGCACCGTAATTCTGACGCGCTGCGATTCTAACGCACGGTGATTCCAACGCGCTGCAATTCTGCCGTACCGTGATTCTAACGCGCCGTAATTCTAACGCACTGTGATTCCAACGCGTTGCAATTCCAACGAGCCGTGATTCCAGCGCGCCGTAATTCTAACGCACCGTGATTCCAACGCGCTGCAATTCCAACGCGCTGTAATTCTAACGCACTGTGATTCCAACGCGCCGTGAATTCCAACGCGCCGTGATTCCAGCGCGCCGTAATTCTAACGCATCGTGATTCCAACGCGCTGCAATTCCAACGCGCCGTAATTCTAACGCACCGTGATTCCAACGCGCCGTAATTCTAACGCACCGTGATACTAACGCGCCGTAATTCCAACGCGCTGCAATTCCAACGCGCCGTGATTCCAGCGCGCCGTAATTCTAACGCACCGTGATTCCAACGCGCTGCAATTCCAATGCGCCGTAATTCTAACGCACCGTAATTCCAACGCACCGTAATTCCAACGCGCTGCAATTCCAACGCGCCGTGATTCTAACGCACCGTGATTCCAGCGCGCCGTAATTCTAACGCATCGTGATTCCAACGCGCTGCAATTCCAACGCGCCGTAATTCTAACGCACCGTAATTCCAACGCGCCGTAATTCTAACGCACCGTGAACCCAACTCGCCGTAACTCTAACGCACCACGACTCCGACCCCAAATTACACCGCGTGCTATATAAAATGCGTGTCAATCTACGTCAAAAGAACTAAAATAAAAATTTCTTCAGTAACTATCGGTGGATCCAGTATCTTATGTATATTGCACACACGAAATCATACATCACCAGCACACAAACACACACAGAACACGTGAATTGCGCGCACCAATTTTGACTCCCTCGCAATCCCACCCCATCTCCCTCTTTCCATCGTGTTATAACATCCTTCTCATTGTTTAATTTTTTCTTTTTCTCGTACACGCACCTCTCGGTACAAGCAAGAGTCTTTAATGATATGACGATGACCATGATGACATGACACGATATGATATGATATGATAATGAGATGATTAATGTGACCATGACCATGATTTCTTACCATGATTTTATATTTACTTATTTGTTGCACGTTGTTTGGTGCGTCTCCGTAAGCAGTATGACGCGCTCGCAGACACCCTGGCAAACCGACATTTCGGCCGATGGTATTCGTGCTTTTCTGATCGAGCATTTTCACGCGATTTCGTTTTATGTGTGTTTAGTCGGGCAAAAAGTGCTCGCGACTCTTCCGGTGCCCTTCGTTAACTTCTCTCCGTGCTACGATGTTATCGCTTTAAAATTCCTCAAGATCCTCGAGATAATACTCGAGGCGGAGTTTCGAATAAATCAAAGATGTTCGAAAATACCGAATAATTACTCGAAACTGCTTCGCACATCGAGCAAAGAATTATTCCTTATTCTTAGATATCTTCACTTTATTCGAGATTCATAATCGAGGATTATTCTAATAATTCCCAACTACTATTCAAAGGTGTTTAAACGGCGTTAAAGGGACATTTTCCCTTGCTCAAACGTACTTTGTCGCGAACGAATCCGAACCGGGTTATTATTTCGCCGCGAAGAATTCTCCGTCGGAATTTCGCGAATTCAATGGCGCGCGTCTGAAAGAAATTCCACGAAACTTTTCGTGCCTCTCGGTCGCGTCTCGAGAGAATCTTGAGAATTAATTAGCGCGACCTCTGGCAAACGGCCATTGTACGTCCGAGAAATAAACGGAAGCTCGAGAGCGAAAGAAGGTCGGAGGGTCGCGAGAGAAGGGTGAAGAGTCGCGGGCGGTCGCGAAGGGCACAAAGAAACTACGCGCCGTTCCGATAATCTAAAAAGTGGTCGAATCGACGCGAATTCGATAGCGGTGCACGTGAAAAGAGTTGTCTCGTGAATTGCACGCGAAGCACCCCCACAAAAAACGCACTGGTTCGCTTCCAGACCGCTTCGAAGGATCGCGTCGCGCGTCGACCTTTTTCCCGCCTTTTTTCAAATCCCGTTCGATCTCTCTATCTTTCAAGAACTTTCTCTATGCGGAAAGGACACGTTTTCTTTTCATTTTAGACACACTAAGATTGTACGAAAAGGAGCACGAAATGTCGGGCCTGCCAGTCGGCCGTTTGCCGAGCGCTGGCAGTCTGTAAGTTGAGTTTAATGCATGTTGTTTTGTCTGTCCTTGCATGCAGGGATTCGGTTTTGTAACATTCGCAAATAGTGCTGACGCGGACCGGGCACGTGAGAGGCTACACGGCACCGTGGTTGAGGGCAGAAAGATTGAGGTGTGCATGAACATTCTTATACTTATATATATATATACATACATATATATATGTATACATCGCCATTAATTCATTTATACACGTATTGTACTTATTTTTTATATATTTTTTTTTCTTCTCTGTTTCACAGGTGCACGCGAAAAGCGCACGCGAGCACCTCGCCCGCGCTTCTCGCTCGATCAACAGGCGACCAGCGACCCGCTCGTTATCGATTTTCTTACACGTTTAACCACGCTATTTAATATATACAGGGTGTTTATCTTTCGAGTTTCTTCTTCGATAACGTTTTACTCCGCCCACTTTCTGGGAGAAATTTTACTGTGGATACGAATCTGAAACATAAAGATATTCTCCATAGATCGGTTCTTTATTCACCGTAGATCAATGCAAAAGCAAGAGAGGCCACAAAATATTACGCTATTATTTTGATATTCAAATGTCTAACTTTTAACCTAGTCCAATTTTTAGTTCATTCAAATCTCGTGAACGTCCACAGGAATACCTCCCTCGATAAAAATCAATCGAGTAACAAACGCACCCTCTATATATACTTGTAAAGCTTATTTTCATTGAACTTTCCCAAGCGTTGGTCGCCTATTTCACGTTGATCCTAGTTTATAAGCGACGCACGGACCGGTGTTGCTCGTAAAAGTCGTTCCGTTTTTAATCCGCACCGGAATTCTAAGTAAGAACAGAAGTTACGAGCACGCCCCCGGCGTTTAGATATAAGCCAACGGCTCTGATCGAGAGTCGATTATCGAGTTATCGAATTTTCGCGGGGCCACGATCCTTTTTCGAATAATTGTCGAGAAATAATCGCTGACCAAGAGAGGAGGCTCTCGCGTGCTAAGTGAATCCGGTCGAACCACTCGAGGTATCGAGGCTCTTCGATCGAGATCGGCACTCGTCGATCGTTCGAGTGCCTCCAGTCACTTGTGCACTCTATTTTCAACGCGGAACCAACGTATATCGATATGCGTGTAAATTGCACTTGTAATCTCTAGATTCCTTTGCTTAATCGCTCGAGTATTGGACTCTTCGATGTGGATTGGCTCCGCTGAAATTGATCGTGATGCGCTCTGGCAATGACGTCTTCGAGCTTTTCTCGACTAATTACTGTTATAATGCTCGATAAATTTCTAGCTGCAAACTTAGACGGATTCGTATGCTTATAGTGAATTATGGTTATTATAGGAACTTCGTGTAATGAAATCAAACTTGAGTTATTGTAACTTCGATATTAGGTTGCTTAAAGGTGCAGTCTTTAGTAGATCTTCCTCTGAGATGTCTACTGAAAATCTTGTTCATTTTGCTCAGAGGGACTCATGTATCAAATATGACATATCAAATATGTATCATATGGCTACATTCGGTAAATAAATGTGGTGAAAATGTGTAGAGTTTCGTGACATTTAGCATAAAATTAGCATTCAGTCATTGTCAAGTAGCGTCGCGACGTCTCTCGAAAGCGTAAGCAGAGTCGAGACGTGACTCGCATCATCCCGAGCTAATTAATCCTGCAAAGAGTAAGAAATTTGGTGGATGATGCGATTGACGTGAAACCGGCGAAGTTGAAGGGGTGGACGCGCTCGAGACCAAAAAAAGAAACATTAACTAAAATCGAGGAAAAGAGGCACGAGCAAAGAAAAAAGAGCGAGCTCAAGGAAACATCGCTGGCTACTGGTAGCCGATAAAAATTACCAAAGAAAATGTCTGACGCGAGTCTCTTATTGTCCCTTAGAGTTGTTCTACGCGTGACAGATAATAAATAAAGTTGAGAGAGCGAGCGAAATAAAAGAGAACGAATAGAGAAAAAGAGAGAACGATGATATAAAGAAATTTGAACGCTGAACAAGACACTGAGGAGCCTGTCGAAAATTACGAGCCTCGAAGTGTCCGAAAAGGTAAGGATACAATGGCGCGCGTCGAGTTTAAAGGAACACGACTCGATCAGTCGTGACGAGATATATCGCCTCGCACTGCCCGCTCTCTCACCCCCCTCGATAATACACTCGATAATACACACGGAAATCGCACGATCAATTTAACACGAACGCTTCTTCCTGTTTCTTTCGTTCGTGAGACCATCGACTGAGCGAACCTTTGCAAACTTCAACAATTATCTTCGTATTATCTCTAATTACGAAATATTCCTGTTTAAAGACAGACGCGACGAAGCATTGTAAATATAATAGCTAACGTTTCATGAAAATTGAAACACTCGAATTCGATCGCTTCGATTTGTGATCGAATTAAAACGACAAATTAAATCGCTCCGAATCGGAACACGTACAGTCAATCTAATCAGAGCGGAATGTGCTGAATTAAATTCTGTTAACCATTTTACATGGTGTCTGATAGTATGGACAAAAAAGACCTCTACGATAATCTACTATCTAAGTTACATCTATAAAATAAAACCTTTTCATTTCTTTAAAAAAAAAATAAACGAAGAATTTTTAAAACCTTCTGAATTTTGTTTGTAAACCGTTTATAGTAAAATTAGCTCACAGTAAAAAGAATGAAAGATACAATTTTCTCCATTTAAAAATTAATAACTAAAAAATAATTTGTCAATGTTCTGTTGTACTACCAGTTACAAAATACTTTGTATATTAAATTATAATCGTAGTGGTTTGTTCATTTTCCGAGTGGTCAAATCAAAAGGTTAACAATCAATATCAGTTGAATAATTAATTTCGGCACAATGTATGAATTCAGCAAATTTTCTTATGTCTCGAATTCGCGCAATCGATAAATCGATGGAATAAAAGAATACACGAACTTCGGTGGTCTAGCAAAAACGAGGAAAGAGTGGACTCACGTCGATAATTCCGCAGTCAAGATGAATTTTTTAGTTATTTCTTTTCCCTCAAAGTACGGTTTTTCGATTGAATATCGGCTTTCACGAACGATCCGCTCGTACTTTCGTTTTTTTCCAACTCGACGAGGATCTCTTTTACTTTCTGCAAATAGAATCGTAAAATCCATCGAACAAAATGGAAATTTCGTTCGAACAGTGAAATCCATTACCAAACTTGTCTTTCAAAAAGTAAAACATAATTACGTTAACAGAAACTGACAGATCCTTTAATTTCCATATTCGTTTATTCAAATTTTATTCCGCTCTTTCCTGTCGGAATAGAAAGACTAATTTCACGTGTATTCAGCTTCGAGTGTCGAACAGCAATAATTGAAGATTTTAATTATCCGTCATTGAAGAATTAAATCCTAATTACAGTAAATTTTTAACGCACCCGGTAACGCAGTTATTTTGAATACCTCAATAAAATTAAATTAAAAAATGTTACCAAACGTTCGCTCAGCCGGTGGTTAAAATTCGAATATTGCACGGTCGCGATTTGCTTCCGCGTTTTCCAGAACAAAATCGAGTATCCTGTTTGTTTTCCGCGAACGAATATCGCGAGCGTTCCACGCGACACTTCGATGCTAATTGTTAAGTTAAATATAAGCGAAGAAAATCGCACGAGCACTTTCGACTCGTTCGAGCCGCCATTTCGCGCGCCCTTCAGCGTATTCGCGCTTTCGCAGAGCTGATAAATCGCGGACAAAGATGCAGTGGCTGATGGAATTTAAAACAGCTTTAATACCCAATTACGGCGTTACAGTGGCCGCTGTTTCAGTCGGCGTAATAAGCCGCTGTAATTGAAATTTACGAGCTGTTTCATGTTGTGGATTTTATGAACTTGGGATAAGACGCGAATTGAAAATGCTTGCCACCTGTGTTTATACGTAACGAAATAGGCATAGAAAGTCTACGTTCCCAAATTAGTATTGTAGGAGGGTTTTTTAAATAATTATTAAGTATCTGAAGGTTAGGATGTTATATATAGTTCAAGATGTGCTTCGAGGAATGGCAATTAAGTGTCTTTCTCTTAATCGTTTTGGAAAAAAGGTCCTTAACAAGGACGCACGTGACACCGGTCAAAATAGGGTGTCACCCTCATAAAGATGGCGGTAATATCACCACTTAAGCCCTATGGCTTCCAATTTTTACGCCCCCAAATTTCTACGCACCCAAATTCCCACGCCTCCAAATTTCGATGTCTCCGAGTCTCCACATCCCCAAATAACTTAGCACCCCGAATTTCTACGCGTCCGAATCTCCACGTCCCCAAACTTCTACGCGTCCGAATCTCCACGTCCCCAAATTTCTACGCGTCCGAATCTCCACGTCCCTAAATTTCTACGCGTTCGAATCTCCACGTCCCCGAATCTCTACGCGTCCAAATTTCCACGTCCCCAAATTTCTACGCGTCCGAATCTCCACGTCCCCAAATTTCTACGCGTCCAAATTTCCATGTCCCCGAATTTCTACGCGTCCGAATCTCCATGTCCCTAAATTTCTACGCGTCCGAATCTCCACGTCCCCAAATTTCTACGCGTCCAAATTTCCACGTCCCCGAATTTCTACGCGTCCGAATCTCCACGTCCCTAAATTTCTACGCGTCCGAATCTCCACGTCCCCAAATTTCTACGTGTCCAAATCTCCGCGTCCCCAAATTTCTACGCGTCCGAATCTCCACGTCCCCGAATCTCCACGTCCCTAAATTTCTACGCGTCCGAATCTCCACGTCTCCAAATAACTTAGCACCCCGAATCTCTACGTCCCCAAATTCCTACGCCCCCAAATTCCTACGTCCCCAAATTCCTACGTCCCCGAATTCCTACGTCCCCAAATAAGAAAGCACCCCGAATCTCTATGTCCCCAAATTCCTACGTCCCCAAATTCCCACCCCTTGCCACCAGTGTACCCCAAAATCTAAACCCCATTCCCTTAGTCATAAAAGCTCGTAGTAAATTAAATCCTCCTGAACTGTTGATTCAGCAAGCTATAATAAATTCCATATATAACAGCGTTCGTACTTAAAATTCAGTGCCGTAAATGATCTAAGTCTGAAATGATCACCCCCTCAAACGGCAGATTGATATTATCCCGTCCACACAAATCACGCAAACGAAGTGGACCGTTAAAATTTAATGAATCATTAAATGAGAATGTGTAACGAGCGTCGAGGTTGAAAATAAAATTTCAGGAAGCTACGCTCGAGGGATCCCGCTAAAAAGATCGTGCAATTTCGAGGCGCACCCTAACGAAAAGTTAAAAGATCCAAGGGTTAGGGGTTGCAAGGGGGCGAGTCTCGACGTCGCGATAAAAAGGCGAGAGTTCGACGATGATCCCTTTTCGTGAGCGAGCAGCCTGGCTTTTTAATTACCGAAAGGATTAAGGGAGATCTCAAATTAAAGTCGACATTTTTTTATACTCTCTCTCTTGGAAGTTTAATCCGCTGTCTCCCCGACGCGTGTCACTTTGAAAGATCGGTGGATTCCTCGGAAATTTATCATCGGTTTAAAACTCTGATGAGCTCCTTTTTCTCTGCTGCAGACGCGCAATTACGTTCTACGTTGATTATCGTCTCACGGATATCGTTCTTTAATATTTCGGGAAAATTAACGAGACGATATTTTTGACTGATGCTGTTTATTTATTATTCAGCAAAAAACTGCTGTAATTTACATGGTAACATTTCTTGAACGATTTGTATGTAGGTTAGTTGCACAATTTAGTATCTTGAAATTTTTTATGAAGTTCTTGTTGCAAAAATATTTTTATGAAGTTCTTATTGCAGACATTTTTTATAAAGTTCTGGTTGTGAAAATTTTTTTATGAAGTTCTTGTTGCAAAATTTTTTATGAAGTTCTTGTTGTGAACATTTTTTTTGAAGTCCTTGTTGCAAAAATTTTTTATCAAATTCTTGTTATAAAAATTTTTTATGAAGTTCTTGTTCTAACAATTTTTTTATGAAGTTCTTGTTGCAGACATTTTTTATGAAGTTCTTATTGCAAATATTTTTTATCAAATTCTAATTGCAAAAATTTTTTATGAAGTTCTTGTTGCAGAAATTTTTAATGAAGTTCTTGTTGTAAAAATTTTATAATGTCAACAATACATGAACAGTGAACAATATATACAATACAGTATATCAACAATATATCCAAAATGAAAACTAAAATAAAATGGCAGTCAAGTCCTAATAGCCGAAGAGTATGATTAGCCTTTAATCTCGAGAGACCAAGGAGAAGGAATGAAACTTATCCAGCAGAGGATGGTAGTTGGAAGGACGTGGCACCTTCGGCGATATATCGGATGGTTAGAGCCGGGCTTTGAACCGTTAGTCTTGTAACGAGCGAACACAATGCTGGTCGGGGAGTACAAAGAGCGTTCGTTAAGATAATGACCCGGTGAATAGAGGAAGGAGTATCTGGTGATGTCGCGAGGGTTGAGTCCGCGTTTTCAACCCCCCCGTTAAAAGGTCCAAACGGGAAGTTTAAACTGGCAATAGTTAGGATGCGCAGTCTCGATACTCTTCGATTATCGGAGGCCTCGTTAGCGCTTGAATTTTGCACGCTCGCTGAAAGCATTGTTGACCCGGGATCAAAGAATGATAAAAAGAGAAAGAGAGACCCGGGGCGATGGGATGGTCTGTTTGTGGAAATTGCTGGATACCGGAGTAATGAGACTCCTTTATTTGGAACAATCTGATTCCGGGGCCATTTTCGATCACCTCCGTCCTGGAACGACCTGCTGCGAATATCCAGTTTAATTTCGTTTTGTACCGTTCCGAGAATCATATTTGAGCTTCCATTGTACCGAGCAATCCTATCGGCGACGAGTAAACCGTATATAATGGCTTAATACAATGTGTACTCGTTTTATTACCATGTAATTTAATGATTGATACTAACGGAGGTTAAATTGATATTACGTTGCCCCGGTTGGAATCAATTAAATGAACGTTTACGTGCGATTGCAAATGTTCGAAATGAACGTTTTCTTCGATGTTGTGTAGCTTTTGTTATCAGTTTCATCTTTGATATTATATGAACAAAAATTCACGTGTCTCTATATGTATCTAGCTACATATGCACATATGTAACCACACATGTTTAACAGCATAACAGTCATTCAAATGAAATTGCAAATGTTCAAAGTGACCATTGTCTTCAATATCATTTAGCAGTTTCTGTTATCATTTTTATCTTTGATATTATGTGAACAAAAATTCATATGTCTCTATGAGTATCAAGCTACACATGCACATATCAAACCACACATGTTTAACAGCATAACAGTCATTCAAATAAAATTGCAAATGTTTAAAGTGACCATTATCTTCATTGTCAGTTAGCAACTTTTGTTATCATTTTCATCTTTGATATTATATGAGCAAAAATTCACATGTCTCTATATGTATCAAGCTACATATGCATATATGTAGCCACACATGTTTAACAGCATAACAGTCATTCAAATAAAATTGCAAATGTTCAAAATGACCATTGTCTTCAATATCATTTAGCAGTTTCTGTTATCATTTTTATTTTTGATATTATGTGAACAAAAATTCATATGTCTATATGTGTATCAAACTACACATGCACATATCAAACCACACATGTTTAACAGCACAACAGTCATTCAAATAAAATTGCAAATGTTCAAAATGACCATTGTCTTCATTGTCAGTTAGCAACTTTTATTATCATTTTCATCTTTGATATTATATGAGCAAAAATTCACATGTCTCTATGAGTATCAAGCTACACATGCACATATCAAACCACACATGTTTAACAGCATAACAGTCATTCAGATAAAATTGCAAATGTTCAAAATGAACATTGTCTTCATTGTTAGTTAGCAACTTTTGTTATCATTTTCATCTTTGATATTATATGAGCAAAAATTCACATGTCTCTATATGTATCAAGTTACACATGCACATATCAAGCCACACATGCTCAACAGTATAACAGTCACATAAATAAACTTGCATATGTTTAAAATGACTATTATCTTTGATGTCGTTAAGCAGCTTCTGTTATCATTTTCATCTTTGATATTACATGAGCAAAAATTTACACATCTCTATATGTACCAAACTACACATGCTCATATGAAACCACACATGTGTAACAGAATAACAGTCACTTAAATAAAATTGCAAATATTCAAAATGACCATTGCTTTTGCAGTCATTTAGCAATTTTTACTATCATTTTTATCTTTGATACATATAAGCAAAAAGTGAACACCTCTCTAAGTATCAAAACTACACATATGTTTAAAAGAACAGTCATTAACTTAAAATTGCTTACGTTAAAAATGACCATCATCATCAACATTCCCATGTAATATCATCTATCATTTTCTTCTTTGATTTTCATCTTTCAACCCAGAAAACACATGTGACTATAATTATCAAAGTACAACTAAAAACATGAAACCTGAAGAAATACAGAAGACTGAAATTGCAAAGTATCTGATCCACTCGGTTGATTAAAATGATTCGTCTTCGTAGCTTTCTCGGTTATCTAATATTGATGTCCAAAGCGTGTACATTTTATTGGAACAGTCTGTAGATGGATGTCCTGATAAATGGCTGAGATTACGAAAGCCTGGAATTAAATCGTTGAGCAGATTAATCAGTAAGAAGACACGCAGAGGACAAGAAGATTCTTGTACGAAGATTCCAGGTCATCATCCATGAAAATAATTTCGAGAAGAGAGTCGTAGAAAATTAATCTTTGTCCTGGAGGATGGACGACGTCGTTGGAATTGTAGAAACTCTTGAGAATCCTTGAAAATTGATTACTTGGTGTTATCGGTAGAAATGGCTCCACAGGTTAGGGTGAAATTGTGAATATTAAAATTATTTGTGATTTGTACAGTTGTAAGAGGCCACATAAGTGTGGAAGGATTCACGATTTTGGTTTTGCCAATACATTGATGATTTAATCAACTCGGATTAATCTTCATTCTTGCATTAATATTCTGGGGAAATAAAAACGGTAATTAATTATTTACTGTGCTTTCGAAATGATGAAAATTTTGAGGTCGCATTTGGTCGAAAGCTGGGGTATTGAAATTCTGAATTTCACAGGGTATTAATATTCAGTTGAAGCGAACAATGGAGTTTGAGTTAAAATTATAAGTATATACCTTCATTCTACTAGTAAAAATTACAAGTCTATACCTTCACTCTACTATCAAAAATTTCAAATCTACACCTTTAGACTGCCAGTAAAAATTACAAGGCCATTTCGAAGACATTCGACAGCCCAGAGACCCAGTGATAAAAATGTGACTCTTCAGAAATTAATCACACCATGATTCCACCTCCAAATATTCCACCAATATTAAAATCTCTGCACCCTAATGAAGAAATGACCTTACAGAACTGACCCTCAAAAGATGAAGAAACGAATGATCTACGAAATTATAATAAACGCTACCATCATAATAAAAATTCAAGAGCTTTTCCTAAAATATCAGCACTCGAATAATCGGAAACAGCCATTAGAACGCAAAGGTGCATTCCGAAGCGAGGCTAAGAACGTTACGAAGGTCGAAGCTGATTAACGAGCAAGGACAAAAAGCGACTTCGCATCGAACGGAAGTTGGGCATTCCATAAAGACGGAAGTCCACCGGTCGACCTAGTATGGCTGACTCGTAGCTCTTGTAAGTTCGCTGCCATATACGACAGGTGGTGGTTGCTCGACTTTTCAGGGCTTAGCAAGTCAAATTTATGCAGATGTGCCAGTCGCTAGAGCAGCGCAAGGTTAGACGAAATATTCGGAATGGTTTGTGGCTTGCCACGCGATTCAAGGGTGATCTTCGGCAAGATAGATCAGGCTCTTCGTCGGGGAGGCTTATTAATTCGGTCAAGCACGTGTCGTTCACGTGAAAAACTCTTTGATGACTTCATACGTGACGACGGGAGAGCACTTTCCTTTAAACGAGTTTTATTGGCGATACTGCGATTCGGGGATCCACTTCTCTGCGGTTGTAGGTTATTGGAATTGGTGTTACTGTTAGATACTGCTATTTAGTTGGAATAGGTAGTGGCTAATAGGTTAGGTTAAGTATCCTTGAAGAAACCTAGGAAAGAGGTGAACACTGAAGAAACGACAATCTGAACAAACCTAAACCTTGAGGAAACCTAGATCTAGGAAAGAGGTGAACTCTGAAAAAACAACAATCTGAACAAACCTAAACCTTGAGAAAACCTAGATCTAGGAAAGAGGTGAACTCTGAAAAAACAACAATCTGAACAAACCTAAACCTTGAGAAAACCTAGATCTAGGAAAGAGGTGAACTCTGAAAAAACAACAATCTGAACAAACCTAAATCTTGAGGAAACCTAGATCTAGGAAAGAGGTGAACTCTGAAGAAATAACAACCTGAACAAATCTAAACCTTGAGGAAACCTAGATCTAGGAAAGAGGTGAACTCTGAAAAAACAACAATCTGAAGAAACCTAAACCCTGAGGAAACCTAGATCTAGGAAAGAGGTGAACCTTGAAGAATCAAAAATCTGAAGAAACCTAAACTTTGAGGAAACGTGGATCAAGGAAAGAGTTGAACCTTGAAGAAACAAAAATCTGAAGAATCCTAAACCTTGAGAAAGCGTGGACCTAGGAAAGAGTTGAACCTTGAAGAAACAAAAATCTGAAAAATCCTAAACCTTGAGAAAGCGTAGACCTAGGAAAGAGGTGAACCTTGAAGAATCAAAAATCTGAAGAAACCTAAACCTTGAGAAAGCGTGGACCTAGGAAAGAGGTGAACCTTGAAAAATCAAAAATCTGAAGAAACCTAAACTTTGAGGAAACCTAGATCTAGGAAAGAGGTGAACTCTGAAGAAACAACAATCTGAACAAACCTAAACCTTGAGAAAGCATAGACCTAGGAAAGAGTTGAACCTTGAAGAAACCTAAATCTACCACCTACCCCTTGAAGAAGCCTAAATCTACCACCTACCCCTTGAAGAAACCTAAATCTACCACCTACCCCTTGAAGAAGCCTAAATCTACCACCTACCCCTTGAAGAAACCTAAATCTACCACTGACAAAACGTGACCCTAGAAAAAAGCAAAATTTCGAAGAAACCTAAACCTAAATATAGAGAACCAGAAACCTATGTATACAACCTGAACACATATGTATGTATATCAAACCCTAAACATCTCAGCTAACCTTAGACAGCCATAAACTAATATGGAAATTAGCGAATGTAGGTTCACAGGTGCAGTTGAATAGGTCATAGTGGACAAACGAGCTGATTAGAACGTAACTGTCGCAGAGTAAATAAGTTGTTAACAGCCGTCGCGTAATAAAACAACGAGTTGGTCCGTATGATAAGCAACGTTCAATTGATGTATTAACGCTGGTACGTGCAAGCAGCAGCCGCGTAAGTCGAAAAATCGATGGTCGAGGCTGCGTTCCAAGCGAGCTTAACGAGCCACGATTTACCGGGGACCGGTTAGATTTACTTACTTCCTGCATTTCAATTCAGATCGCGATACGCTGATAACGTTGCAGATTGGCCGGAAATCGTGGATCGTTCGTGTCAGTTCGGGTCACGAACGTACTTGACCGTGTATGGAAAATAATTGAGCTCGAAAATCTTCCTACGTTTGTTTGTTGTCGATGGAAAACTCTTGAATACTCGGAATAAAATACTTCCCGTGTGTTCGAAATAGGAACAGTTTTTGTCGACACGGTAATAAAATGTCGTTTATTGATTTTTATTGGACATTCTTGCGAAATTTCAGTTCGACGGATATGATTTATTGAATATTGATTGCACACGTATTTATTGTACAACGTGTTACATCGAGCATATTAATATTAAACTTCATGAATCAGTAATTGAAGTGTGATTGTACCGAAATTGAAATGATATCGAAATTAATTACCAATGAGGAAATTAAAACTTGATGATTAAATTACTAGTTTCTGTATTTTCAGATGTATGCTATATAAATTTAGTATAAATTGAGACTTTTTGTGCTAACTCGTGCACTTGACTTTATTAAAAAGAATACAAATTCATGGAGAGCTTCATCACTGAAACTTTCAGTGTTTCAGTCGAATAAGAAAACCAGCGAATTTATGCGTTCCTTCCAATTTGCAAAACGATCGCGTCGCAAACTTGAATTTGCATCGAATCGTATTTGTACTCGCAGCAGTCGCTCGAGACGTCCATTAAGATCCTGGGATTTAATTTCGCCAATTTGTGACGGCAGCCACCGTGTTGAAAATCGGGAAGCATTCAAATGAACCTGTCCTTCGTAAACCTATCCCCTGAAATAATTTAAATCTTAACACAAGAGTTACCAAGGTAGATCTAAGGTTTTCAAGTTTAAATTACTCTTACAAATTTGGAAATTGCAGAATTTTAATTTTGCAAATTTTGGGGGATTCACATTTTTAAAATAAATTATTAGGCACCCTGAATCTCTACGTCCACAGATTTTTATGCACCCAAATTTCTACGCTTGCAAATTTCTACGCTTCCAAATTTCTACGCTTCCAAATTCCAACCCCCCAAATTTCTACTTCTCCAAATTACTACGCCACCAAATTCCAACCCCCCAAATTTCTACGCTTCCGAATTTCTACTCCCCATATTTCTACGCCCCCAAATTTCTACGCTTCCAAATTTCTACTCCCCCAAATTTCTACGCCCCCAAATTTCTATTCTCCCAAATTTCTACGTCCCCAAATTTCTACGCTTCCAAATTTCTACTCCCCCAAATTTCTACGCCCCCAAATTTCTACTCCCCCAAATTTCTACGCCCCCAAATTTCTATTCTCCCAAATTTCTACGCCCCCAAATTTCTACGCTTTCAAATTTCTACTCCCCCAAATTTCTACGCCCCCAAATTTCTACGCTTCCAAATTTCTACTCCCCCCAATTCCCACGTCTCCGAATTTCTACTCCCCCAAATTCCAACCTCCCCAAATTTCTACGCTTCCAACTTTCTACTCCCCCAAATTCCCACGTCCCCCAAATTCCTACGCCCCCAAATTCCTACATCCCCAAATTTCTACGCTCTCAAATCTCTACGCCCCGAAATTCCAACCTCCCCAAATTTCCACTCCCCAAAATTCCTACGTCCCCAATTTGGTACCTCCCCAAATTTCTAACCCTCCACTTCCAAAATCCCCAAACTCCCAAACATCCACTCCTCCACCTTTCTACACAAGTCTCCATCTTCCTAACCGCCATCGTTCATTCCAACACCCCAAATTAAAAACCACAAAAATTTCCATAATCCAAAGCAAGCTCCCCAAGAAAATTTCAGCAGATCGATCGAAATCGAATGAAGTAGAATAAATTTCAGTTGCGTACAGCGAGTCCAATTTGCAAAACAATCGTGGTACGCGGATTTACGTGGGAAACTTCGAACGTGGACGTTTAATACGATGCGCGGACAGCAAACAAAGATTTCGAGGCTCGTCCGCGTTCGCATTGTTTGTTGCTCGCCAATGGGGAACAAGGCAGTGCGACAATCGATTTGCGTTACGTAGACGCGGACGTTTGTTCGTGCTTGTTTGCTCGTTTGTTGCGAATCCGCGACGATCCTGACTGGTCGGTTAAATTTCCCTGGCTGGACAATAAGACACGTATACCTGTTTGCGTTTCATTTTACTCTTTGATGAGGGTCACATTCTTTAAATCTTTTTGCGCAATTTTTCTTTGTAGCTTTATCTTCTTTGTGTTCGGATAATGTTTATAGTTTTGGTTATTTTGTGAAGATGGGGAGATGCGTTTGAGGGATTTCAGATTTTGTAGATTTATTTGCGAAATTGCTTTTTATAACGTTAGCTGCTTTTTTCTGTGTGATGTTGATATTTTCAGTTGGTTTATTTGTAAAGATGTTGAAGGGTATTTAAGGGTGACTTCAAAGTTGGTAGATTTCTCTGCAAAAATTTTCTTTGTGACTTTAACTGGTTTTTATTTAACGTAACATCACTATTTTCAGTTGTTTTATTTGCAAAAAAATAGAAGAGTATTTAAGGGTGACTTCGGGTTCATTAAATTTCCCTGCAAAATTTTTCTTTACAACTTCAGCTATTTTTTACATGTAGCATTGCTTCAATCATTTTATTTATAAATATACAAAAAAGTGTCAAGAATTGGACTGGCCAGCAATATTTTTTTCTAATAATATTTTTCTCAGTAACTTCAACTTTTTTCTCCTCTCATTAATTTGTAAAAACACAGAAAAAAGATGAAGATCAGATTCACCAGATTTCCCTCCACAATTTTTCTTCATAACCTTATTTGTTCTCACGCTTAATTATTTTTCTGAAGGTATACAAAAGAGTTATGATGGTGACCTCATATTTATCAGATGCTTTTGCAAAATTTCTCTTGATAACTTCAACTCGTTCTCACCCAACATTGCTACCCTTAATTATTTTCTTTAGATACAGAAAAGAGTTATGACCTCAGATTTGCCTGCACAATTTTTCTTCATAACTTCGCTTTCTTATCTGCATCCCTTCACTTTCTTTCTAAAAATACAGAAAGCGTCTTGGAAGCTCCTTTTTGTTCAAATAATTAATTCAAGTGAATTTGAAAAGTGAGGTACATTGTGGTTGACTTTTTGAAGAGCGAATTCAATAACATACATTTAATCTAAATCTAAATTAGTGTACAAATATTCAGTTTCTTCCTAAAAATACAGAAAGACGTCTTGAAAGCTCCTTTTTGTTCAAATAATTAATTCAAATGAATTTGAAAAGTGAGGTACATTGTGATTGACTTTTTGAAGAGCGATTTCAAGAACATACATTTAATCTAAATCTAAATTAGCGTATATTTATTCAGTTTCTTTCTAAAAATACAGAAAAGCGTCTTGAAAGCTCCTTTTTGTTCAAATAATTAATTCAAGTGAATTTGAAAAGTGAGGTACATTGTGGTTGACTTTTTGAAGAGCGAATTCAATAACATACATTTAATCTAAATCTAAATTAGTGTACAAATATTCAGTTTCTTTCTAAAAATACAGAAAGACGTCTTGAAAGCTCCTTTTTGTTCAAATAATTAATTCAAGTGAATTTGAAACACCAGACACATTGTGGTTAATTTTTTGAAGAGTAAATTCAGTAACATTTAATCTAAATCTAAATTACATCTAAATTCAGTAGCATACATTTATCAATACAGTAATAATAGTTTGTCATACAAAAATTATTTGCTTCATATTGCAAGAGAAAACAAAGAAGATTAAAGTAATCTTTCAGTCGAGAAAGAAGAGAATCTTCCAAAGGAAAAAGATTATTCTTCAATTTCGAGAAAACTAAATCCTAATAAAAATCCAAAGGAAAATTTTGATCGCCCCGTAATAGCGTGATCATACGCTCCGTGAAGGTTTCTCTCGTCCCATTGATAAAATTGGCCAATTTATTGGCTGGACACCTAATTTCTGGGTATAAAACGAAACGCGATCGCTCGTTAGGAGAAACGAGGCTCGCTTAATCCGACCATTACTGTAACGCGATGTCGCGTTGCAACAGCGGCGACAAATCCTCGTTGCTGGAAACAAGATCGTAAAATGCAAATTGTTCGACGTATCGACGCAATTGGCTTACGATTGTTGCGTCGAAAGGGTTCCCAGAGAAACAAGAGCGAGGCAAGGATTTCTTTCGACTCGTTCGCTTCTAGTTTATCGCGCGAACTCCGTTTTGGAATTTAAGCCCCGTATTTTCTTCTTCAACGTCCCATTTTTAAAGACCTTCCGGAAGTTTTCACGAGTACAGAATGGAAATTTCAATGGAGAAGAGAATAATGTAGACACAGGTGGCAAGCAAATCAGAGAACAGAACGGACGGGAGTGTCTCCAGGAGACGTTTATTATTTTTATTTTCCGCGAGGCAAAAGGAATGAAAAGAAGACGAAGAACCCGGGTGTACGGTAAGAGGTAACCAGCTGATGAAAAGAAACATCGAGATCCTCCTTTTTTCCCTTTTGTCGCATTCATTGGCTACGAAAGTGCTTGTGCGAGGTTGAAATAATGAGAGATCGACGGTAACAGTCTCTTGATTTCTTTTTCAACGTTTCTTTTTCCAATTATACAGAAAAGTGGAGCTTTCTTCCGATATCGTTTTCGAACACAATGCTAAACACGCTCCACTTTTCTCAAATTTCGCTCCACGAATCGATCGCTTTTAATTTCTCAAAATATCTCTTTTAAATCAAGCTTTATAAAATCGATCGATTCTGGGTTCTTGGAAGCTCCAAAAAACTTGGAATTTTCACGAGCACCGAGCATTAGATGTACTCGAAACTTTCCTTGAATTTAGAAAGATTTGGAAGCAGGAATCGATAACAATTTGGCAAACTTATTAGTTAACGGAGCTCTCGTTATATTGCCACATGTGTAGATCCATTTGGGGATCTCTGCTGAAGATGCAGCGTTGAGACGCTGTCTTAATGCGTTCTGTCCAGACGTCGCCATATGTGTCATCCAATCAATGCATTGCAACATTAACGTCTTATCACATCACCGTGTTGCAATCAACCATGTCGATGCGTTGTCACATCTGATGAATCACCAATAATTGCCATCAAACCTGTACGCATCTGGCAATATAACGAAAGTCTACTATATCTACAGTATCAATTACATATTCCACATCAACCAGGGATTTATCCAACAAGAAAACATCTAGACTCTATAAATAGTACATAAATAAAGATACTACATAAATAAATATACAATACATATTATATTACATATGAGTTGTATTATTATATTATACATATGTGTGGATTCGTCGTAGATCGATTAAATAATTTTGAAAGTTGCCAAATTCGATTCGAGGATCGCTCCAGATTTCCGCCAACCAAAATCTCTAAATTCAAGCCAGCGCTCGCAGCCGCGTCGATCGAGTCTGTGTTTTGTTTCGGAAAAAATAGAAATTAAAAAAAAGGTGGAAATAAATGTCTGGCAAATGGAATCAAAGGAATCAGAACGCACGGCTGCGAGCGGTTTTTTGCGAAAACTAACGGGATGATTCGTCGATCGATGCTCGACTGACGATTCGCACGGGTCAGATACGTTCGCTCCGGGGGCGAAAATTTCGTTGGGAATGAAAATTGAGAGGGCGATATACACGCGCGGAGGGAAAATTGCGAATCCGATTGCGCATTCATCGACGCATCGTCGATCGCGAGATTCGTGCGTGGTCCTGCGAAATTGCCGTTTGTTTCGATATGTATCCTGGAAATCCTGCTGGATGGAAAAACGCTTCCGAAGCCTGCCAGGAAAACAAGAACTCCCGAGTTTCGCAAACAGATTCGGCAAACTTCTGGCAGGAAATATTTTCGCTAAATTTTTCGGTTGAAATACGCGAGTTCGATAACTTTATCGAACTGGAATTTTTGTAAAGTTCAGGAAAAACGCACGAGTCTCGAGATCGACGTAGAGATAGAATTTGTGTTCCGCGGAGGAGGTTGGATCATTTTTAACGCATTTGTTGTTCGTTTGACAGGTGAACAACGCGACAGCGAGGGTGCAGACGAAAAAACCACCGACGGTACCCAACGGTAGGTACAAGTATACTAATTTAATAATTATAAGTATTTTTGTGGGGTACAACCCTTGACAGAATCGAAGTCGAAATAAACACATTCAGTTTCTGTATTTCATAGATGGAATAGAATTTCAGAAGATTTTTATTTCTTTCATACTGCTATTAATTTCAATTTTCAAATTCTATTTCATCAGTATAGAACGTTTTCGATATACAGGGTGTTTCACTGGTGCAGGTCTCTGTAATGGTAGCGTAACACGGACCAATCAGAGCACGGTGATTGCGCATGCGCAGACGTAAGAGCGACAATTCGAGACAATGGCTGAACGCACTTAATTGCCCTCCGATTTTTACGCATTGTAATGCAACGTGTGGTAATCCAATGCGTGGATATTCAACGCGTAGTAATCCAGCGCATCGCTATTCAACGCGTGGTAATTCGACGCATGGTAATTCGATACGTGGTAATTCGACGCGTGGTAATTCGACGCGTGGCAATTCGACGCGTGGTAATTCGATACGAGGTAATTCGACGCGTGGTAATTCGATACGTGGTAATTCGACGCGTGGTAATTCGACGCGTGGTAATTTGACGCATGGTAATTCGACGCGTGGTAATTCGACGCGTGGTAATTCGACGCGTGGTAAATCCATACGTGGTAATTCGACGCGTGGTAATTCGACGCGTGGTAAATCCATACGTGGTAATTCGACGCGTGGTAATTCGACGCGTGGTAATTCGACGCGTGGTAATTCGACGCGTGGTAATTTGACGCATGGTAATTCGACGCGTGGTAATTCGACGCGTGGTAAATCCATACGTGGTAATTTGACGCGTGGTAATTCGACGCGTGGTAATTCGACGCGTGGTAAATCCATACGTGGTAATTTGACGCGTGGTAATTCGACGCGTGGTAATTCGACGCGTAGTAATTCGATACGTAGTTATCCAACGCGTGGTAATCCAACGCGTAGTAACCCAGCGCGTGGATATCCAACGCGTAGTAACCCAGCGTGTGGATATCCAACGCGTAGTAATGCAATGCGTAGTAATTCTACGCGTAGTAATGCAATGCGTAGTAATTCTACGCGCAGTAATCAGAGCGCGATGATGGCGCATACGCAGACGCGACAGTTCCGAGCGTAATGGCTGAGTGCTCCTCGCGCTCTGATTGGTCCGCGTTCAGGGAACGTCAGCCACACCCCTACACTACTTGTGAGACACCCTGTATCACTCTAATTCTATGTATCCATACAATTTCTATTTCATAATTGTAAAACTACTTGTCCCTTAAAAAGGTTCTGATCTATTTCGACCCAGATTCCACGTCATTTACGTTATGTATCAGTCAAGGGTTGATCTCCAATTGAAACCGTGAGTTCAGAAGATATTTCCATCGTATTATTATTAGTCTGACATTTCACCTTTCCGAACATCGCGAAAGTGAGAAGTTATTTTCCCTTGTTCCCTCCGTCTTTTGTCAAGTTAAATATACTGCTTCGACGAACTTGACGTTTGCTTTAGTTTGATCAATTAAGGAGATATGTGCAAAGCAAACCGGGTCACCTTTATCGGTTTTTAAGATGTACAGTTTTCATAAAAATTCGTTTCTTTATGAAACCTTTGAGGTTGGTCTGAAAAGGATTCCAGCAATATTTGTTAAACGTCGAAATTAAATAAGGAAAATCGTAATTTATATTAGTTTGAATTCCACCTGTGAAATCCTGTGTAATATTCAATCATTTTACAGAAGATATTTCTTAAATGATTCAATAGAAAAGCGTAGTTTCGAAAGCAATTTAATTAAAAAATGCAATATGTTTATCCTGGAATAAGGTGAATACCGATGTTTGGTTTCTCGGTAAAGCATCTCGAAAATATTTAGGTCGACGAAATTCAATATTTCCTTCGTTTTTAATCTCTCGAGAGTTCGATATAACATTCAGCGTCTTCGAGTGCTCGAATATTCTCCCGTAAAGTATTCTCGATTTTTTTCAATGGGAACTTTTGCTGATAACCGATAAATGAAAAAGACCGATTCGTAGCTGCACAGTTCGAGCTTTAATTCCATCGTCCGAGCAATTGGCTTTAATCTAAAACTAATCGCGATGCCATCGCCCGACCCCATTCAAATCACGGCTTAATCCAGATTATCGGATCGGACCATTGCGATGTAGACTTATCGTGAACGATGCACGGTCATATTTGCCCAAAATTAACCAGATTTTTTATCGTCATATTATAATTTCTTCGAATCGTTCACCAATTTCATTCACCAATCATTTATTTGTTCACCAACAAAATTATAACCGGTATGCATAAATTTATTTTAGTTCTTGTTACATTTTATATTTTTGTCTGCACAGGTTTTTAAAAAAATCAAAAACATTTATTACAATTTTTAAAGACAGTACAAGTCTTTCATTGAATTTTTAGTTTCATACAAATACACCCAAAAACTGAGGAACATTTATTACAATTTTTGAAGGAAATACAAGGAAAAGATTCACCTGGAAGCCACAGTTACAATCAGACACAATTCCCAAAGCAGTTATAAATAATCAAAAGTCATGCAACAATCATAGCCATATCTTGCCAAGTGTTTCTCAACTCGAATTCTGTGCGCGTCTCCGAGAGTGCTTCTAATTATAACTAAGTTAATTGGTTATCGGTCTCGTTAAAAAAACATCGGACAGCATTAATTAATTAGTAACTGTAGGAATAATAACCGCATTTGGCGAACGTGCCAAACTAACCGAGACTTGACCCGAGCAATTCCTTGCTTGACCGCCGTCGTTCGACGAAATTTACTCCAGTATTCGAATTACGCGATTATCCGCGAATAGAACCACACCTGTGGCCACACACGCCGGGCCTAAGATCGATTTCAACCACTTGACGCGTTTATGGTATGCGTCACCCCTTAAACACTGATACCATAGCTTTGGTAACATTCAAAATTTCTGGTCTATGTGCAAAATCTTCGAACGTGTTACGTGATTATGATTCTGATGTGTCTTTGCTCTGGCATTTCGAGGTTTTATTAAAAGTACTATAAATAAATCAATATTTATAAAGCTTTGATAGTAGAGAAATAAACATTTGAGTTATAAGTAGCAAGTAATACATGAATAAACAATTGAATTTTAAAGTAATGGTAAATAACTGAATATGATTGGACATGTAGACTCTGAAGCAGTAATAGTGAATAAATAAATATATGAATTATAAAGCAAGAGTAAATAAAGAAATGAAGGAACACATAAATTATAAATGTACAGTAGAAAATAAGTAAGCTGTTGTTTTATCAAGTGAAAATAGTAAATACTGGAACAATAAAGTAACAATAATAGATGAATATGAATGAAGCATTCTAATAATACCAAACAGACATTTGAATAATTAAATTGAAAAATGATAAATAAATGAGCAAATAGTTAAATAATAAAGTAACAGCAGTAAATAAATAAGTAAGCACTTGTATCAAGTAAAAATAATAAACACCTGAATTATAAAGTAACAGTAGATGAATATGAATGAAGAATTCTAAAGGCAATAATAGCAGACACATTTGAATGATAAAATAGCAATACTAAATAAATAAATAAGTGAGTAATTAAATAATAAAGTGACAGAAGTAAATAAATAAGCACTCGTATCAAGTAAAAATAATAAACCCCTGAATTATAAAGTGACGATGCTAAATGAATGAATATGAATGAACATTCACATTTTGAAGCAGTAACAGCACAAAAATAAACACTTGAACTATGAAGTACATAAGTAAGTATACAGGGCGTCTCACAACTAGTGTAGGTCCCTGTAATGGGGGTAACGTAACGCGAACCAATCAGAGCGCGAGGGTTACGCGTGCGCAGACGCGAGGGTGGCAGCTTCGAGTCTAATGGCTGCGGAAAGCGCGGACCAATCAGAGCGCGAGGATTACGCGCGCAGCCATTAGACTCGAAACCGCCACCCTCGCGTCTGCGCGCAGCCATTAGACTCGAAACCACCGCCCTCGCGCTTGCGCACGCGTAACCGCGCTCTGATTGGTCCGCGCTTTTTCTTAATAATTCAATAACGAAGCTTCAGATCCTATTTCTGCAAAGGGAAATTTTATTCAGAATCGCGTCAGCTACCCTCCATTTCAAGGAATGTCAGCTAACCCCCTACACTACTTGTGAGTCACCCTGTATATCATAGAATAACAGTAGTGAATAACTTGAACTATAAACCACCAGTAAAATAATTAAACCAGCAGTAAAACGCCTGTATTATACTTCTGCGCATGATGCACATTCGCACAAGAGTGCAAATAAATTATAGCGTCCTCTCTTTCTCCCCAATTAGCATCATAATTTAACAGTAGACAATCTCGTACAAAATAGTTGACCGTCTGCAAATAATTAGAGTAACTGTCCAAAACGAAATAAATCCCTTAATCGACCGTACGCTAAGCGTCCTCCGCTTTCATTTCTCAGAACGAATGCATAATTCCGTGCGTTTCGCGACTAATCTGTTAGACGAACGTACGATTGTCCTTTTAACTGTTTGCCAGTTTTCCTGAAGTATCTCCTCCTTTGTTTCTGCAACGCATACAAAGCTTGGAGACAAAGTGAATATTCCAGGTCAGTTTCTGCACGCCCGTTTTACTGAAAAGCTGTTCTTCAAAATTTCATCCTGTAACTCTTTTTTTTCTCACTCTACGTCGCTTTTTACGCGTATCGACGACACCTTGCTGTTTCGTGGAAATAGCGCTGAAAGCTTTTGTCAGACATAAAATACATCGGCCGACTATTTGTTAGCGTTACTCGGGTTATGAAATGCTTTTGATGGAGCAGCTATGGAAATTCGCGAAAAACTTGTTACCCGTTCGATCGGTGATAAATTTCGGCTTCTTGGAAAATGAAATACGGTGAGCGCGATGAAACTGTGACCGAGTTCTGCCTGTTATTGTGCAGAAATTAGATAATCCGAGATTTAATTAAATTCTACTGTAGCTTAATGCGTGTGCGCGAGATTTTTAGTCCACTGGGTTGTGAACTTTGGTATTTTGGGATGGGGTGGATTTGGAGATACTGAGATGGGGAATTTGGGGTTTTGGAGGCGTGGAATTTTAGAGATTGGGATTTGGGAGTTCAGGGTTTGGAGTTTGGGGAATTGGGGAGATGGGAAATTTGGGAATTGGGAAACTTGGGTGATAGGAAACTTGGGTGATAGGAAACTTGGGAAATGGGAAACTTGGGTGATAGGAAACTTGGGAAATGGGAAATTTGGGAAATGGGAAACTTGGGAAGTGGAAAACTTGGGAAATAGGAAACTTGGGAGATGGGAAACTTGGGTGATAGGAAACTTGGGAAATGGGAAACTTGGGTGATAGGAAACTTGGGAAATGGGAAATTTGGGAAATGGGAAACTTGGGAAGTGGAAAACTTGGGAAATAGGAAACTTGGGAGATGGAAAACTTAGGAAATGGGGAATTTGGGAAATGGGAAACTTGGGAAATGGGAAACTTGGGAAATGGGATACTTGGGAAGTGGGAAACTTGGGAAATGGGAAACTTGGGAGATGGGGGACTCGGGAGATGGGAAACTTGGGAAGTGGGAAACTTGAGAAATGGGAAATTGGGAAATTGGAAATTTAGGAAATGGGAAATTTGGGGAGCTTGGAATTTTAAGAGCTTGGAATTTGGAGAGCTTGGAATTTGGTGAGCTTGGAATTTGTGGAGTTTGTAATTTAAAGAATTGGTAAACGAACTATAGCAAGCATGCTTCGAAACGAATTTCCCCCTCGCGAGCCAGCATTCACAAAGTACAAAGTGGCGAAAAACTCATCAAGGAAATCGAGCCATCTCCACTTCGGCAGTAAGGACAGTAACGCAATTCATAGAACGCGATAAAAGAAAATTGCTCTCCAAACAGTCTCAGTGAAATACATTTATCTCCTTAGATCGACTTCTCTACTATACAAAGTTATCCGACCGAATAACGGACTTTTCAAGCAAACGAAATAAACCGAAGCTACTATTCCCTGAAACTTTCTATTATGAGGAGCTCCGTCGTCTCTTAGAAACAGAGAAAATGAATACTCTTTCGATTCAGTTTCTCGTGCTCTTATCGAGTACAATTTAAAGCGTCGATAGCGGCTCAAAAATATTTGCTTTGTCGACTGTCGTCCTCGTTGGAGCCGCGTGAAATGCCGGCAAAGAAAGTGGATCGTCAATGAATTACCCGAGGGAACTGTTCCATAAAATCCGATCGTTCGCTGGTAACCCATCGCCGCAGGAAAATTAAAAGTTATCGAGAAAAGAGGATCCTCGATGGTTGTTGCACGTGTGACACCGTTCCTGCAAATGATGAGACCGATTGAAACAAAGGAAATGAAACTTTTTCGGTGCTCCACCGATTTTTTCCTTGCATAAAATCTACCTTGTGTAGAATACACAAGTATTGGGACAAGTATGTGCAAATACTGGGTGTTTCATAAAAACGCGGATCAATCAGAGCGCGAGGATTGCTACGCGTTAGATTGCCACGCGCTGGATTATTACGCGTTGGTTAACTACGCGGTAGATTGCCACGCGTTAAATTCCTATGCGTAGAATTACCACGCGTTACATTACTACGCGTTGAAATACCACGCGTCGAATTACCACGCGTCGAATTACTATGCGTCGAATTACCACGCGTCGAATTACTATGCGTCGAATTACCACGCGTCGAATTACCACGCGTTAAAATACCACGCGTCGAAATACCACGTATGGATTTACCACGCGTCGAATTACCACGCGTAGAATTACCACGCGTCGAAATACCACGCGTCAAAATACCACGCGTCGAATTACCACGCGTCAAATTACCACGTATCGAATTACCACGCGTCGAATTACCACGTATGGATTTACCACGTGTCGAATTACCACGCGTGGAATTACCACGCGTAGAATTACCACGCGTGGAATTACCACGCGTTGAATATCTATGCGCTGGGTTACTACGTGTTGGATTAGCGCGCGTGGAATTACTACGCGTGGAATTACCACGCGTGGGATTACTACGCGTGGAATTACCACGTGTTTCACTACTACGCGTTGAATAACCACGCGCTGGATTACTACGCGTTGGATATCCACACGCTGGGTTACTACGCGTTGCATTATCACACGTTGCATTACTACGTTGCATTACACGTTGCATTACACCCCGTATATTTTGCAAATACATACAATTTTTACGTGACTTCTTCAAAAAAATAAATTGCAGAATTTTTGCGGATATTTTTATGAAAATTTGTTTGTAACAACAATGACAGTTTTAATGATTGGTAATTTAGCTTTGAATTTCGATTTTAATTATTTGGGAAACGTGGTATACAAAGGAGGTCATTAAATTATATGTACATGTATATAAATTACTTTTATATTAATTTATAGAGGTACACAGATACGAAGAAAATAACATGCAACGTGAGAGGAACATGCAACCGAATGTAGTTTTACTTCAATTTTAAGCTACTTCTATTAACTTATATGTTCGCATAAAAACGAATGTACAAAATAAATGAGATGCAACGTGGGATAAAGCGACATGCGACTGAGGATATAAAAGTTTTATTTGACTCCTAAAGCACTTTTATATCAACTTATACATATAAATGTATATAAAAAGAAAAGTAGTCGGGTAAAATAGATATTTAATGTGAGACAAAGGAATATATGGAATATTTTATTTGAATTTCAACCCCTTAACGTACTAGTTTTTAAGCAGTTTTCATGCAAGAATTATTGGTACAATGTGAACATGATGAACATGAATTTTGGCAATTTTTAGAGGATTAAAAGGGTACGTAAGGTTCGTGTGCTGAAAAAGTTTACGCTAGGATTTCCGTATGAATTTTTATCAGCGATGAAAACCTGTCGAACTGTTCCTCGTTACATAAGCAACGAGAGCGCACGGGTTAGTCCGTTTTTATTTGAAATTCCATTATCACGAGCGGTGCAATCCGAATTACAAATGCCGATCGAAATTGCTGACTGAAATACGGATTTTCCTGTAATTTAACATCGGCCTGTGTTACGAAGATGCTGATAAATCTGTTGAATTATTTATTCATAAATAAATTTGGCTTGTAGAAATATAGGAATGAAGGGATATAGGGGTATAGGGATATATAAATATGGGAAGAAGTGAATCTACAAATCTGAGAATATAGAAATCTATACAATAGAATTTTACAATATATAAAAATATAAAAATACAAGAATCTATGAATCTATGAATTGATAACAATCTCCAGTACTCCGCAAACAAATCCAAACACGAAATACCTTATTCTATCCGAACGCCTCAAATATTCCTACCCAAATTGAAAATACATCTCAAACTAGAATTCATACGAAGCATCGACACCAGGATAATTTATAGTTCGAAACAGTAATTCTTTTCCCGAAGCATTTCAGATGAAGGATCTGCTTCCGTGAGAAAACGCACTTGCCCACCCCTTCGAATTCCTCTGAAATAAAAGGCAATCGATCAGAGTCAGGAAACTCTTCCTCGTTTCTTCCAAATTTAGTTTATTGCACTTTCCATATAATTACCACACTTGCAACCAGTTGACTAATCGTTCTGTTAATTACGTATACTACCAAAAATAGGATGGAGAGCTAAAAACTTCAAGGGTCCTAATGAGGGTGCAGGGTAAATAAAAAGACTCTTCGAACGACTTGGCTCTTTACTGTCGTTCTTGTCACGTTTAAGCAGTCGAGTATCAACTTTGAACCTTAGAAAGGAGTTGAAAGGAACGAAATTAGAGGAACGGAAAGACTTTTTAAGGAAATTCTTTATTTTTAGGTGATGATGGGGTCTTTTAGAGTAGTAACTCAGTGTTGGAGATATTTGAGATCTCTTCAAGAAATTTGAGATTTGAGAATATTCTGATAGGAAATTTGGAAAGGTTTTCGTATATAGGGTTCAAGAGTTACTGTTCAAGTTACTGTGCAAGTTACTCTTCAAGTTGGTGTTCAAGTTACTCTTCAAGTTACTGTTCAAGTTAGTACTCAAGTTAGTGTTTAAGTTATTCATGAAGTTACTGTTTAAATTACTCTTCAAGTTACTGTTCAAGTTACTCTTCAAGTTAGTGTTCAAGTTATTCATCAAGTTACTGTTCAAGTTACTCTTCAAGTTTGTGTTCAAGTTACTCTTCAAGCTACTGTTCAAGTTATTCGTCAAGTTACTCTTCAAGTTATTCTTCAAGTTACTGTTTAAGTTACTCTGCAAGTTACTCTTCAAATTCTATTTTCATCAAGCCATTGATTTATTTGGTGTCCAGTCACATTCTCAACGAACCTAACTGTCCACACTCTTCTTTACAATCAACCTCTCGATAAAACCTCATGCAGGCCATGGTATTTACTTGCAACTCTAAACAAAACCATGCTTTCCATATCACCTTTCACTTCAACCTCTTACTTGTCCATTATGTTCTCCATGGAACTACGTTTCAAAAAATGAACTTAGTAACCAAGAAAGAAAAATAGAAAGGGAAAATCATACTGATAGTTGACTAGTTGAAGATGAAGGAGTGAATCCTTATTCGAGACAAAATATTTAGGTATATAACGATGCAATGTGCTTTATGTTTCAGTATGCGTACAATGGCCAGAGGGTAGGTGCTTCCACGACGTGCCTGAATCGGCACTGCTGAATCTCTACTTCGAGATCCGTGAGAATTGCCACGGGTTCTCCTGAAGGCGATGCTCGGCGACGACAGTGGTGACGATCAACGGAGTGCATCGCGACAGACAGTCTCGAGGCGCACCTCAGAAAAAACAGTTGACATTTTCGTTTGTTTCTTCCCAACAGCCGCCAACACGCCACGACCAAGCCAACAAAAAGCAAAAACTAAGAACAAACACAGCCACGAGTATAGAAATCTCGTTCTCTTTCACTCGAGAACGATCTATCTCACCAATTTCTTTTTTTACACAATTTTTTTTTTTATTTCATCGCTTCTTCTCTTGAATTTCGATCGTTGACGTGCCGAGTCGAGTCGGTGTTTATAATGCAATTTTTTTTTTAATCGACTCGATTAGGGCACGTTCACACGTAGAAACGAATGACGTTTCTACACCACAGGTCTAGCACTGACCCTTAGATGGTCCACGCGAGAAGGGCTACGTTTTTTAACCCCTTACGTTCTGCCCAGAATTTTTTTAGGGTTCTCGGTGATTCCAGCAGAACCAAGGTGGGTGTACAGACTTTATTTACCTACAACTAATTGCTCGTCGTTCAACCAGCTCGCGAATACTGTCTACTCTTCTCTCTATTATTTTTCTTTTTTTTTATTCTCACTCTTTTCACTCGCCTTCCTCAACCTTGTACGAGGGAGAGCTCACACCAGGCCCTGATCCCACGTCTCTCTTACATACACACACACGTACACTACACTCTGAAAATGTGTTTGTTCCACTGTGTTCTCGCGACAGAAAAGAGCAGTCTGTGGTCCATTCCCGTTCTAGCGTGAACCGCTGCCAGAAAAGGGATGAAAATCCTAGAATCAGAGGAAATTGCGCTCGTCCACTTTTTTATAACAAACCTTATGTTTTACCAATATTTGCGATGTTTTTACTTTCGGTTTTACATTCTTTTTCATTCTTTTACAGTTATTACTGTTTAATATTTTTTACAATCTTTTATTATATTTTTTTTAGATTTTTTTATTTCTATGTACATTTTATGTATTTCAAATTTCTCAACTTTTAAGATTTATAAGGATTCATTTTTTTCAACTATATGAAACTTTTTTTACTGATTCTACATATGTTCTTTAAGCTTTCTACAAGGATCTTCTTCGTAATTTATACTCGTTTATTCTTTACAATTTGTACCTTCTTTAGAAGTTGTACCTTCTTTGCAGTCTGTACTTCTTTACGGTTTCACGTGTACCTTTACGACTTTCATGTATAATTTCTTTAAGGTTTTCGCGTATAGTTCCCTTTCAAATTCTGCGTGTAATTTCTTTAAGGTTTATGCGTATAACCTTTACAATTTCTGCGTACAGTTTCTTTACAATTTCTATATGTAGCTTCTTCATAATTTCTACATGTAGCTTCTTCGCAGTTTCTACATTCAATTTGTCCTCGTATATTTATAATTTCTACATGTAGCTTCTTCACAGTTTCTACATTCAATTCATCCAATATATTTACAATTTCTACCTTCTCTTCAATTTCTACGTATAGCTTTATAATTTCACCTTTTCAATCTTTACGTATAGCTTCTACACAGTTTTTGTACATCTTCATCAATTTTGGAGAGGAGTTTACAGGGCGCAATTTCCTCGAGAAAATAAATTTCCCGCGAAATGAAAAACGGCCACGTGGGTAACGTCTATCGGTCAGTGGTAGGTCGGCACGAGACTTCTCGGATCAATGAATCGATGATTCCTAATCTTGAGAACCTTCTGAAAGCTTCGGCGCAAAGTATTAACCGGTTAACTGCAGTTAATCTCATAATTAAAATATGCACTTCACAAAGTTTTCTATAAACTTTACAAGAAAAATCAAACAAAAAAATGAAGTAAAAAGTCAAGTGAAAAAAATCAAATAAAGAAGTCAAATAACAAAAATGAAACAAAGCAAGATTTATATTTTTACTCCACAAGAAATGAACAGTGTATTGAAATTAATTTTTTAACAAGCAGTTAACCGGCCAATAAAAAAAGAAATACCGAAAGGTTCTCACTTTCTGAGAGCATACAAAGTTTAGATCGTAAGCTTAGCAATATTGTCGGAACCACAGGGTACTCGAAAAGTATTTTATCTACATTCCGCGGTTTCTCGATTTTATACGCCATTGTACACTCTGTGTTTAGTTTAACTCGCGAATATTCGCCACATCGATACAGGGTATTGTTTCTAGTGATCGTAAGTTACCTTCCGTAGAATATTCCGAGACAACGAATGAGTACAAGTGAACATTCCTAAAATCCTACATCGTCAACGTGCCAAAGTGATACGAATCAAACTTGTGATACAATCAAAATGAAGAATTTATCGATTGACTGAATGGCTTACATGTTTTTTGAACGGTGCTGTATCAATTATTTAATACGTGCAAAAGTTTTCATTACTCGTAAACAAGTTTTTGGATCTAATTTGTTAATGTTTCTCCTTCATTGTGATGATAAAATGGTCGAGATTTATGTATATGTATATCATATGTATATAATCAATTCATCTTTTGAAACTTAATAATTGTCTACAAGTTTCAATATCTTTATTGTACATCACAGTGATCATGTATGATGTCTTTCAACCAGAGTACCAAAATGTTTAAATCAGAAACTTGTCTGTACACAATCAACTCAACTGTTGAAACTTAATAATTGTCTACAAGTTTCATTATCTTTATTGTACATCACAGTGATCAAGTATAATGTCTTTCAACCAAAGTACCAAAATGTTTAAATCAGAAACTTGTCTGTACACAATCAACTCAACTGTTGAAACTTAATAATTGTCCATAAGTTTCAATATCTTTATTGTACATCACAGTGATCAAGTATGATGTCTTTCAACCAAAGTTCCAAAATGTTTAAATCAGAAACTTGTGTATACATAATCAACTCAACTGTTGAAACTTAATAATTGTCCACAAGTTTTAATATCTTTATTGTATATCATAGTGATCAAGTATGATGTCTTTCAACCAAAGTACCAAAATGTTTAAATCAGAAACTTGTCTGTACACAATCAACTCAACTGTTGAAACTTAATAATTGTCCACAAGTTTCATTATCTTTATTGTACATCACAGTGATCAAGTATGATGTCTTTCAACCAGAGTACCAAAATGTTTAAATCAGAAACTTGTCTGTACACAATCAACTCAACTGTTGAAACTTAATAATTGTCCACAAGTTTCAATATCTTTATTGTACATCACAGTGATCATGTATGATGTCTTTCAACCAGAGTACCAAAATGTTTAGATCAGAAACTCCTCTATGTATAATCAACTCAACTGTTGGAACATAATAATTGTCCATAAATTTCAATATAAAAATTGTCCATAAGTTTCAACATGATAATTGTCCTATAAGTTTCAATATAATAACTGTCCATAAGTTTCAACATGATAATTGTCCTATAAGTTTCAATATAATAACTGTCCATAAGTTTCAACACAATAATTTTCCTATAAGTTTCAATATAATAACTGTCCATAAGTTTCAACACAATAATTGTCCTATAAGTTTCAATATAATAACTGTCCATAAGTCTCAACATAATAATTGTCCATAAGTTTCAATATCTTTATCATAATTCACAATGATCAAGTATAATATCTTTCAACCAGACTAATTGAAACATTTCAACAAAATGTCCAGATCAGAAACTAATTTTGTAAGATAATAATTTTGCAAGGAATGAAAAGAATTTGTCTAAAGAACCATGTAAGCTTTTGCACGTCCGTAATTTATATTCGTAACAAGTTATAATGACGTCCACTTGAAGGTGTCGAGAGCATATTTTGCCAGTATGAACGTTCATTGAACAATCACTCTCAATTAACAGTCGCTTTCGCTCGACAGTCATCTCTCAGCACAGCGTCCGAAACACAGGTAGCCTAAGAATAGAAACGAAGTGGATTTAACAGTGCTTTCACGACCTCGCACCGAGAATTCTGATCGACAAAAGACATTTATCACTTTCATGACAGAAAGCTGTGTTTCAAGTTCTCGGGCCCCGTAGCTTCGATTCAAATTTCGTTGCAATCGATCAATTCCATTTCCGTGAAATTTCCGTGGCACGTTGACCGATGTTCGTGACCATTTTCTCGCTAGCTGAACCCGCGAAACCACGGACATTATTCTGAGTAATCTCACGTGCAACGTCGTGTTTCGAGTGTAAATCTTGAGAGACAAAACGCAGCAGTTCGCACGATTTCTCTATGGGAGACAGTGATGCGTCGTTCTACGACTCTGGAAGTCGATTCTAACCGAGGAACAATCTAGCACGAAAGAAACGTGGAAACTCGAAGATGCTTCAAGAAGAGAATGTGGAACAAGGATGTGATACGAATAGAGATGGACGATGAAAAAGGACAAAATGGTTCCAGGAGGATGTTCACGGTTTATGCGAATTGTATTGTACGGCTCTTAGTTGCTGGTGGAGAATTGATGAAACCTTGACGTCTTTGAAGCCTTTGGGTTTATGTCGACACGTACATTTTTGGATTAGTGGATTTCTGGATTAGTGGATTTCTAGATTTCTGGATTAGTGGATTAGTGGATTTCTGGATTTCTGGATTAGTGAATTAGTGGATTTCTGGATTTCGGGATTTCTGGATTTCTAGATTTCTGGATTAGTGGATTTCTGGATTTCTGGATTAGTGAATTTCTGGATTTCTGGATTTCTGGATTTCTAGATTTCTGGATTAGTGGATTTCTAGATTTCTGGATTAGTGGATTTCTGGATTTTTAGACTTCTGGATTTCTGGATTTTTAGACTTCTGGATTTCTGGATTTCTAGATTTCTGGATTTCTGGATTAGTGGATTTCTGGATTTTTAGACTTCTGGATTTCTGGATTTTTAGACTTCTGGATTTCTGGATTTCTAGATTTCTGGATTTCTGGATTTCTGGATTAGTGGATTTCTGGGTTTCTAGATTTCTAGATTTCTAGGTTTCTAATTTTCCAAATTTGTAGATTCCCAGGTTCCCAAATTTGTGGACTCTCAGATTTCCAAATTGCTAGTCTCCTAAATTTCTAGATTCCCAGATTCCTAAATTTGTGGATTCTCAGATTCCTAAATTGCTGGTCTCCTAAATTTCTAGATTCCTAGCTCTCTCAATTTGTAGATTCTCAGATTCCTAAATTTCCAGCTTCCTAGATATCTAGATTCATAGGTACAGAAATATTCTATATTTCTATATTTCTAGATCTCTACACCCCCAAGTTCTTCTTCTTCTTCTGTCCTGATCTTCATCTGCCTCAATAACTCCATCCATATGTTTTTGCACCTTCAGGTCCTCAAATCATCAAATCCTTCTCCTGATCTTTATCTGCCTCAATAACTACATCCATATATTTCTGCACCTCCAGATCCTCAAATCATCAAATCCTTCTGTCCTGATCTTCATCTGCCTCAATAAGTACATCCATATATTTTTGCACCTCCAAATCCTCAAATCATCAAATTCTTATCCCATTACTCTATCATATATCATATCGTTATAACGCTTGTCATATTGTTATAATACTCCTTCACCCTTATGTACCTTCATACCTTATTCATACCCCTATTTCTGCATCTCAAACATCTCTACAGCTACATCTGTGACCCACAATATTTCACCTGCAAAATGAAAAGTTTCGAGCGTCCAGTTTAGTCGAAATTGCAGTGAATTTTAAACCGAAGTCGCATAAACGCAGTTTAACCCAGATATCAAGTTCAGTTAGGAACAATGGAACACCTTTGTGGAAACTCTTTTCATCGTCAAGGTTTCAACAAACGCTGTGCAACAATAGAGACCGCTATCGTTCGTCAAAACAACCCTCTGGTGATTCAGTGTGTTTTCTGGTCAACCAATAAACAAGTGTTTTCTACTTTATCAAAACAAAAGAACAAGAAATTCTCGGGTTCCGATTACGTGGCATGCATCGTTTCTCTTTCGAACAACCTTGCGCATTTCATCCCCCTTTGCTCCTTTTATTTCTTTCGGATCGAATTGCACTTTTAAACTTATCGAAGACAATAGCCACTTGGACGGTGTCTCTTTCAGACAAGAAATTGACGCAGGACTCGAACAGTTGTTTTCCTCTTTTCTTGTAATTCTTCTTTTCTTTCGATGTGTCCTTTCCAGTGTATCTCTGTTTTCTTTTTTTCCCTCGTAGAATCTTTATTAAGTTCCTTGTTAGTTTCTCTCCGCTTTTCTTGCTCGAAGAAAACGATTACGGAGGAAGGATTTTTTTATTCTTTTATCACGAACATATTCTTCCGAAATAGTTTGATAAACTTTGCAATTCTTAGTCTTCCTGTTTTCCACTTCAGACTGACTGAAAAATAACGTTCTCCCTTGAACACGTCGTTAAATGTTAAATGGCTTTCGAAGGGGTGCATGCTGTAAATTTTTGTAACATTGTAACAAGAATTCGGTTGCGATTAGGTAGATTTAGGGACCTGATGGCAATAAATGGTTCGATCTTCGAAGTAACTTAATTCAAAATTTTTTTTTAATTTTTATGCAGCTTTTGGTATCTTGATCACATTCTCATTTGTTCTGTAAGTAGACTGTGTTTGCATTTTATTGGACAGTTTTTGCATAGTCAATTTTATTACGAGACGCACGTGGTGCGGCATGAATAGAAGACACACCCGGTGCGTCAGTATCATGAGACACATCTGGTGCGTCATTGACAACAGATACATTCAGTGTGTTATTGACATAAGACACACCTAGTGCGTCATTCACAAAAGACACATTTAATGTGTCATTGACATAAGACACACCTGGTGCGTCATCGTCAAAAGACACATCTGGTGCGTCATGGACATAAGACACATCTAATGCTTCATTGATATAAGACACACCTGGTGCGTCATCGTCAAAAGACACATCTGGTGCGTCATGGACATAAGACACATCTAATGCTTCATTGATATAAGACACACCTGGTGTGTCATCGACATAAGACACATCTGGTGCGTCAGTATCATGAGACACACCTGATGCGTCATTGACATAAGACGCATCTGGTGCGTCATCGACATAAGACACATCTAATGCTTCATTGACATAAGACACACCTGGTGCGTCATCGACATAAGACACATCTGGTGCGTCAGCATCATGAGACGCACCTGGTGCGTCATTGACATAAGACATCTAATGCTTCATTGACATAAGACACACCTGGTGCGTCATCGACAAAAAACACATTTGATGTGTCATTGAAATAAGATACATTTAGTGTCTCATTGACATAAGACACATCTGGTGCGTCATAAGATTTCTACAATTTTAAATAGCATAAAAAATCGTACTTTTCTCTGCAAAGTTAATAATTGTCGTTCATAAAAACGATGTAACACAGCATCGATGTTCGAACCATTTCAATTGTTACAGAAAGTCCTTTCGACACTTGATAATGTACCTGAAAGCTCTATCAACGTTTGCATGCCACGTGTACCATCTTCTTCACCTACACAATGTATTTTTAAGGTCGTTGCAAAACTGTGTCTCTCCGACACGGTCCGTCATTTTCTACTCGCGATCGTTGCTCCTATAATCGATACACGTACCAGCTTCAGGAAGAGAGGATCCCAAGAAGACCCGAATGAAACGACACTGTCTCGTTGATGGCAGATAGCTTTGTGCCGGCGAAACTCGAGACACCGTTGGTTTTCACTGATAACACAGGATTCCCCATTGAATTTTCTCCAGAAACACTTCTCTACAAATGGTGTCCATAGGACCCTCCTTGACTATTTCAGATATGGTCCGAGATATTTGGTTTCTCTTCGACTTCTTTCGATGGAGAGGTTATGGAGTACCGCCCCGAGGATTTAGAAGGTTGAGGCTAATGTACTTTTTCATTCTTGACACTTTCATTATTGGCAATTTTAGTATAGTAATGTTATACATTAATGGAGAATTTAATTGTTGAATCTAACATTCGAGTTACAAGTACAAACTGAAGATGAATTACACATTATTTTTCAATTATCAAGTTAAATGAAGTCTTTTATTTTTGATGACTGTATTAAATATCCATTAAAAACTAACAGTTCAACTACTAATTTTGTGATGAATAAAAATTATCAAACATTCTGTAAATTCTAAATAATCTCCACAATTTTTCTACATAACAAACACATTATTTTATGGAGAAAATTAGTAAGTAAGGCTATAAAATCACAGAAACATATAAAATTATGAAAGTGTCAAGTGAGAAAATATTACCATAGAACAAAATTCACCCCGTAACAAAAAAATATAACGAGCCCCTAAAGAAAGAATAAAGCCGTGAACGAGACAGTGTAGCATTCGGTGCGGAAAAGTAGAAGAAACACGGAGTGCATCTTCGAAGATCAGGACACGGAGAAGAAACATTTACCGAGGACGCAGAAAATGTTCCGAGACAAGAGGGAGATGAGAAGGTACGGCTCTAAAAGCGAGCGACAAAAGTTGAGAGAAAATCGAAGTGGATAAAGAGAGACGAACGTTAAGGACACACGTTATAAACGGATGTAAAGTGTGCAACGTTGAGAAAAAGGATACAGAGATAAGGGAGGATCTTCGGAGCGGAGTGGCAGCCGTTTCTAGGAAACATTCCGTCGAGAAACGGAAAAAGGGGTGGTCGATGGGCAGTTGGACGTCGAAATAACGCGGAGAAAGGTCGGGATATATTTTCTAGTGTCGAATGCCAAAAAAACCATACAAATAATAATAATAAAAGATACGAGTCTCGCCTGTGCTAGCTTTTTAGTCTCTAGGGTTTCCTCTGTCCGGTGGTAAAAGCATGAGGTATTCTCGTACGTAATAATTCGTATGATATTTTTGATTAATTTTTAGCGTAACGATTTACATTAACCCATCGCTCTTGTGCCTACTACCCCTGGTCCAATCCTGGTCTCCCTCTATTTTTTTACCTTCTTCTAGAAAGCTGTTCCTCAACCCCCTTTTTGTACTCGATTAATCGATTAATCTGGCCGTATCGCGGCGCACACTGCTCGCAACACCACAAGTCTCTCTCTCTATCTATCTTTCTTTCTTTCTTTCTAAAAAACAAAGCACTTATCTCTCGTTTGTTTCACATTTGTATCATTCTTGTTTAATGAATAACTGGCTGCTAGCAAGTCTCAAGTTAATTCTGTGACACTTAACGTGTGGCGTGAACAATGCTGGGGTTTGTTTCGATGATGCTCGTGTAGATTTGGACACTCCTTTTTTCTTTGTTGTTGGACGGAATAGTTTTACTGCTACTTTTGATCCATTTGCATCGATGGGACTCGAGTTTAACTAATTTACTTTGAACAGCTTTAGGAAGTGACCTGAATTTCACACTTAAATCTATGAACGTATCTTAAAAGGTATCCTAATGAACCTTCGAATGGGCTAACTTACTGGTGTCTTAACTAGCCACATTTTTGAACGAAGTTCCAACTTGTTTAATTTGAAAACTTATAGTAAATGATGTTAAATAAAATTTGAGGTGCAAGTTCCATTCGAAGCTGACCTCCGATAAGAAACAGAGATGAACTGCAACGAATAAAATACAAAAATATTTGTACTGAATCTGAAGAATGTGCATGATCGTCGCTTTTTGCACGCAACATGTACCAAAATTCGGTTTCACCCGAATCGGCAGAACTTCCTCAAAAATTCCCTTCTAATGCAAATGGGTCAAAAAACACCTACATATGCCATGTTACTGTTGCATCAATTTAATAAGGTGTTCAAATATTCTTTTGATAATTAGATATGTTAGATGTGTTAGCGAAGCGATAGATTAGTTGACACTTTTGGTAGCATCGACTAGAACCTTAGTCACTCTTACAAAATAGTAAATGTAGCATTGAATCTGCAAATTAATCGGTCGTTGATAAACCGTTTGAAAGAATGAGTGTCCAGAACATTAATCGAAGCGATATCCCGATAGTTCCTTATCCCGGTATTGTTCGCCACTGTCCGTCGAATCGAGACCAAGCTACTCGTATAATCGATTCGTATAACCGATTGCCACGATATTAATACCGAACCACTGTGGTTAAAACAACAGTTGTATTAACGATCACCCTCCGACGGTGCTCGTCACTGGATCCCACACACAAACTATTAATCGTTCCCCGATTATCCCCGTCACGCGTTCTTGACACTTCATCCCTCATTTCCCAACCCCTTAGACACTGTTTCTGTCCCAATTTCCCATACCGTTCGATTAACCCCTCTTTCGTACCTCATATGTATACAGGGTAGCTATAACAGTTTGCGCAAGTTTCTGTGAAACTACAAATTTTCTGTGGCCAAATCGTGTGGTTTATTTTGTAATTTGTGGATCTGATTTTTAAATGGTTTTAGTCTGATTTTAAGTGGGTGTAATACTTTTTGTAATACTCTTTGAGGGTGATTTATATAATTTGTTCTTTATAAATTACTGTAGAATTTTGTTATGGACGTAGGAGACATTACTAAATTATACAGGGTGTCTCATAAACAGTGTTACTTTTTGGAAGAGGCGGAGGACGTGATTTTGAATAAAAGTTTCCTTTGCGAAAATGGGGTGTGAAGCTTTGTTTTTGAGTTATTAAGAAAAAACGCGGACCAATCAGAGCGCGAGGATTACGCGTGCGCAGACGCGAGGGCGGCAGCTTCGAGTCTAATGGCCGCGGAAAGCGCGGACCAATCAGAGCGCGAGGATTACGCGCAGCCATTAGACTCGAAACCGCCACCCCCACGTCTGCGCGCAGCCATTAAACTCGAAACCACCACCCTTGCGCCTGCGCACGCGTAACCGCGCTCTGATTGGTTCGCGCTTTTCCTTAATAATTCAAGAACGAAGCTTCGAACCCCATTCTTGCAAAGGGAAAACTTATTCAGAATCGCGTCAGCTGCCCTCCACTTCAGAGACTTACACTAATTATGAGACACCCTGTAGCTGTTTATACATTCACTATAAGTGTTCACGAACTTGGAAAAATTTAGTCCAAACTTAATATAACTAGAAAACTTGATCGTTCTATAAAACTCACAATTTCTAGAAACAAGAAGATCAAAATTAGCTGTAACAACGGATTAAGTAGCTGTCCAATTCAGCTAATCTAACCATGTTACAACGAATGCCAGTTTAATTGCCCGAAACCCAATTCCAAAATACCACCCAATTTCCCAATTACCAAAGCAGTACCGCATTCGAGTCCACACATTACAAAATAGCAAACTCGATTTGTTTAACCATGGAAGATCCATAGATTTCGCGACGTACAACCTGTTTAAAGTACCCTGTATATACATTACATATATATATAGACTTTTCAAATTGTTACTATTACACCAGGCCTGCACAGCAAGTAAATAAATTTTTCGAAAGAAGTTGAAAGAAAAAATTGGAACCGATAGCTTGATGAGCAGGCCTGTATTACATATATATATAATAATCACGGTAATGCGCCACATATTCACTGGTTGATGACTGTCTCGTTGACAAAGGCCCGTACCTTGCCTGTGGTTGTGCTTGGTTGTGGTTGGAAAGCGGTTTTGGGAGAGAATTTTTTACTTGCTTCTTTTTTTAATAATTATTACCTTTTTTAATTTGCACGTCTCATGTCGTGGCCTTGGCTTGCCTTCATATGAGATTCACCTGTGAATACATTATATACATATATATTATATATATACCGTACATATATCTATATATTGAATATGTAACAGCGCGTGCGTGTGTGTCTCTGTGGAATGATCGGAAAATGAAAGTCGGAGAGTTTTTTTTTAAGATACACACACGCTCGCATATTATTATTACGTTATAATTTCACGTGTTTTATGGTACGTCCGTCCTGGCAGTCGTACCGATTACTTATTACATATATATATTGTATATTTTGCACCTACGTACACGTAACGAGAGCTGAAGTAGTGTGGATTGCGGAAACCGATCTTGAGTTTCCTAGTGTATATTTCACACGTACGTTTCCCTTTTTTTTCTCGCCCCTTTAATTCACGTTTCGTATTTTATTTTCTCTCTTTAGTTTGGTCTTGTGTTCTCTTTTTCTCTCATTCTTGTCCCTCTTTTATAACGTTAACGCGCTGAGTACCGGGGCTTATCAATGAGCTCGAAATTTTTACGCGATCGAATAATTAATCACACCTCCGCAAGAATCGAGTAATTAATTATTTGAATTTTTGCTCCGTGGCATTCAACGCGTTAATACGATCTGGTTCGCGGATCAAAAGGAGAAAAGAGGGATGGAAGCACGAGGGAGAAAGAGAGAAGGAGGGTCGGTAATGCAAGTTGTACTGGCTAATTGCTCGCGTATTTTTCTTTCTTTTTTTTTCTGAAAGGCATTCGCGAGAAAGAACGTAACGAGGGGGAAGAGAGAAGCATGCCTTTTACCAAAGAACGCTTTCATTCGTTCCTTGTTTCTATTTCTGTGTTTCTCTCTATTCTTATCGGACAAACGTAACACGTTATCTTCTTTTCAATTAGCGTCTCTCTCGCTATGTTCTCACACGTACCACCTGTAACCAATAATCGTCCGAAATATCGTTTGTTTTTTTGATTGGCTGCCATGGCGGCACTCGATTTTTATCGTTTGATCCCATCGATCTCGATTATTCATTTATCTTCGACCGTTATTTCTTTTCTGTTTCGACTCCTCTCTTTTTCTTATGGAACTCTGTTGTCATTGATTAATGTTATTGGATCGTGGCACGGTGTGTTAGTTGGCGAGAGACATGACAGTAATTTTTTGCCAGGGAGAAGGTTGCTGCATGCTCGAAAAGTGCCGCCTTTGATTTAGTGGTAACTAATTAATTCTCGTATCATTTCGGTCACGTCGCTCGCTCTTCTCGAGGCCTCTGTTTTCGGAGATTCTTTCGTTAGTGCACGACTCGTTCTCCTTCAAATTGAAATTTCTTCAAAGGGTGACGGAAAATTTCGACTCGGAGTGTGCTCGTATATTCAGGTGAAGCAAACTTCTCTTTAGAACATCGGTCTCGAATTTATATTTAACACGTTGACTGCCACAGTGGAATATGACTTTGTCAGACATGCTATAATACAATTATTAAGAACCATGGTACTTAATTTTTGATTACTAAGGCAGGTTCATTTTTTATTCTATTAAGGAGCCTTCAGAAATTCATTTCAGCTTTTTCTTTTTGATAAGATTTTATCTTTCTAAATAACTAATTTAACTGTAGGTAACGTTGGTCGTGTGATGGTCACAGTAGAATGAGACGTCTGTAGTCAGACACATCACAAGTACCAATTATTAAGAACCATAATATTTAATCTTTCAATTTAATTTTTTCTGTCACTGTATATTGTCTGAACGTCACGAGCCTTTGAGAAGTTCCTTTCAGTTGATTTTCTTACAGATAATTAATTTAATTGTATTTGCAACAGCAGTTACGTAGGACCGTCACAGTAGAATGAGACGTCTATGGTCAGACACCTTACAAGTATCAATTATTAAGAACCATGATATTTAATTTTTTTATCTGTCACAATATATTGTTGCCTTAATATCAGGTCTTCAAAAGGTCCTTTTGTTGGTTTTCTCCCAATTAATTTATTTAATAATATTTACAGTGTCAGTTACGTATGGCCATTTCAGTAGAATGTGTCATATGTGGTCAGACATTATAATATAAATTATTGAGAACCTTAATATTTAATCTTTCAATTTTATCTTTTAAAGATCCTCCTATTTGATGTTCTTAAAAATAATTAATTTAGTTGTACCTGCAGCGTCAGTTACGTATGACAGCCACAGTAGAATGTGACATATGTGGTCAGACATTATAATATAGGTTATTGAGAACCATGATGCTTAATCTTTCAATTTTATCTTTTAAAGATCCTCCTATTTGATGTTCTAAAAATAATTAATTTAGTTGTACCTGCAGCGTCAGTTACGTATGACAGCCACAGTAGAATGTGACATATGTGGTCAGACATTATAATATAAATTATTGAGAACCTTAATATTTAATCTTTCAATTTTATCTTTTAAAGATCCTCCTATTTGATGTTCTTAAAAATAATTTATTTAGTTGTACCTGCAACGTCAGTTACGTATGACAGCCACAGTAGAATGTGACATATGTGGTCAGACACACTATAACACAATTATTAAGAACCATGGTACTTAATCTTTTAACTTCACCTTTCAAATTGTTAATATATATCATTATCTCGATATGAAGAGCCTTTAAAAGTTCCTTTTATATAATTTTCTTGAAAATAATCTAATTGTATCTGCAGAGTCAGTTACATATGACAGTCACAGTAGAATGTGACATACATGATCAGACATACTATAATACAATTATTAAAAACGTCTTTCAATTTCATCTTTTAATTTCTTACTGTATATTGTTTTAATGTGAAGAGTCTTTATAAGTTCACTTTACTTAATTGTCCTCTAAATAATTAATTTACGAAAGTTTGCAGCAGACAAAAATGGCGGTGAACGTGTTAAACCCGAGTGAATCCCATCCTTTAGAATTTTCCCATGAAGCGATCAGTGGCACACGATGTTCGAGAAAAATTCCATCTGGTTGCATCGATTCGAAAGCGAGAACAAAGAATTGTTTGTGCCCGAGAAGATCGAAAGAAGGCTTTTGAATTTCGAGAATAGCGCGAGCCTCGTCACCATTCACAGCGTCGTTTCGGCAAACACGAGTACGTTTTCTATGTATACGTATATGTATAACGTTCACCATTCTTACCGATTGTTTAGCCTGGCATTCACTAATTAGTCTCAGTGCGTAGCCTTAATTAGTTACCGCTGAGCGTGCAAGCACCGCCAGCAATTAGTAGTCACCCTCGAAGGGGGTGCGCTTTTTTGAAAGCTCGACAGATAATCCTTTCCTCCTTGAAACAGAATGGGAAAGAGAGTCTTCCGTCACTTTTCTTCGCGGGATTCTTTTTTTTTCGTCTCTTCTTTTCTTTCCGTTTCGCGGAAAACATCCACACGGAACTGAATCCACGGCGTTTTTCTAGAATTCCTTTCAAGATTTAATAAACCACTCGGTAGATTAATTCGTAGAAACGCGGTTCAGAGGTGCAGTTTATCGTAACGAAGGATGCGCAGTTCGTTAATTAAAATTAAAGTCTGTTTAGGATTTCTGATATTTTGTTGCTGGGCGAGTATTTGAGATATTTCAATTTTGAATGTTTAGGTATTGGGATATTCGAATTTTTAATATTTGGGTGTTGGGATATTAGAGTTTTGAAGGTTTGGATATTGAAAGATTCGAATTTCTAATATTTAGGTATTGGGAGATTTGAAATTCGATCGCTTGGAATTCGGGGGATTTGAAATTCGATCGCTTGGAATTCGGGAGATTTAAAATTCGATCGCTTGGAATTCGGGAGATTCGAAATTCGATCGCTTGGAATTCGGGAGATTCGAAATTCGATCGCTTGGAATTCGGGGGATTTGAAATTCGATCGCTTGGAATTCGGGGGATTTGAAATTCGATCGCTTGGATATCGGGAGATTTGAAATTCGATCGCTTGGAATTCGGGAGATTCGAAATTCGATCGCTTGGAATTCGGGAGATTTGAAATTCGATCGCTTGGAATTCGGGGGATTTGAAATTCGATCGCTTGGATATCGGGAGATTTGAAATTTGATCGCTTGGAATTCGGGAGATTCGAAATTCGATCGCTTGGAATTCGGGAGATTTGAAATTCGATCGCTTGGAATTCGGGAGATTGGAAATTCGATCGCTTGGAATTCGGGGGATTTGAAATTCGATCGCTTGGATATCGGGGGATTTGAAATTCGATCGCTTGGAATTCGGGAAATTTGAAATTCGATCGCTTGGAATTCGGGAGACTTGAAATTCGATCGCTTGGAATTCGGGGGACTTGAAATTCGATCGCTTGGATATCGGGAGATTGGAAATTCGATCGCTTGGAATTCGGGAGATTTGAAATTCGATCGCTTGAATATCGGAAGATTTGAAATTCGATCGCTTGGATATCAGAAGATTCGAAATTCGATCACTTGGATATCAGAAGATTCGAAATTCGAACACTTGGATATTGTAAGATTCGAATTTCTCAGATTTGAATATTGAAACCCCCCAATTTCGAATATTTGGGTATCGAAAGAGTTTCCATATTTAACATTTCTGTTTTCAACTCAATGATTTATAAAGAAGAATCATATTGTGATAGGATTTAATTTATTTTTTTTTATGAGAGACACAACACGCGAAACATGGTAGAAGCTCACAACTAATCTCTGCATCCTTATTTTTCATTTTCCTTATTTTGCGTAATTTACTCACGTTGCTCGGAGTACAGTACCTTGTTTCGTATTCAATTTCCGTTTCATTTTTCTCTTTCTGTTGAATGGCTTTCGTTAAGGAACCATATATACGATATCTATCTATATATACATATTATTGTTACTATATTATTGTTATTTCTGGAACGATGCGTTTCTTAGTGCATGGTTTATGATCGATGAAACAGCTGTTGTGACCAGGCGGAGGACCTTTGAAAGTTGCGATTTTCAGTCTGTGTAGCGAGATCGTTGTATTTGATTGTTATTCAACAATGCATTTTGTTGCTGCTACAGGAAGCGACAATCCTATAATTCTCACAACCCATGTCGTCCTATTCTGTTGGTCAAACGAAAGGTTCTGAGTTTTTTAGTCACTCTGTAAATTTTGAGAAACACCACTGACATACATAGAAGATTATAAATTTCAAGGTAACTCACTTTGAAAATTTTTAGAATCATATTTAAATATTGAAATTTCAATTTAAACTACAAATGTTCTAATAATTTTGAGAGGCTCTATTAAAATACATAGAAGATAAATTACGATGTTAACCACTTATTTTAACTACTTTGAAAATTGCAGTTTGTGGGAAAAATTGTTTATTTGAGTCATTGCGAAAAATTTTAGAATCACTGATAAAATACAGAAAATTTTTATTTCGAATCTGATTTTCAATGAATTTTAAAATGTCTAACAAAAGCATTTTCTAAAATGTCTAAGCAAGAATCGCAGAGTAAAGAGATCTCAGAAATTTCGAAAGTTTTTCCCGTCGACAATTTTCATTCGCGAACGCAGTTATCGAGTTTCAGAGCGGAGACTAAGTTTTGCAAATTTCCCTCGGTTAGAGTTTGCTTTCCTTACTTAACTTCACTTGTTTGACGTGTCGAGCTTAATCGTACGAGCGTGTTTGCTTCGGGCTAGTTTAAAGTTCAACTTTTTGCTCGTTATCGGTTTTATCCTTTTAATCAAGTTCTCTTTACTGAATCGCTGTTAAGAGTGTGCTAATCCTAGCCGGGACAGCGACTATCGTTAAAGACATTGAAAAGTTTTTAATGGAGAAAAGATAAGAACATGTAGGGTCTTAATTATTCTGGTTTATAGAAACAAGTTTTGTATAATAGTAACTTTAAGTGATTTCTATTATTTTGTAAATGATATTGGAGTATAGTGTCTTCATATTATGATTTTACTTTAAAATTACATATTTTAAAAATATTTGAATGTTCAAATAAATTGGACACCCTGTATATTTGTTGGAAAAAGCATTTTTGACAGTCTTGGAATTTGAAGTGAAAGAAAAATGTTTATCTTGTTAGAAATTATTTTAACCCTTTCAAGCTTGATTTGCAAATAAAGGAAGTTATTATAGTACACAGATTCATGATTACACAAGTGCAGTTGCATGAACATCAAATTATAGAAATATGATTTTGAACACAACATGTTTTTGAAACTAAACGTCATGTACATTAATATGTTTTTCAACCTGATGTCACGTAGATTAATATGTTTTTCAAAATAAATGGCATGTACATTAATATATTTCTAAACATAAATGTCGGGTGCATAAAGTGTTCCTAAAAATAAATGTCGCGTACATCAATATGTTTCTGAAAATATATGTCACGTACGTTGATATATGTACATTAACATATTTTTGAAAATAAGTGTACAATATACAGGGCTTGAAGAGGTTAAATAACATCAGACTACTTATGAATTTCTTCCTGCAAAATAAATAATCGTTTGAGACATGTTTTAAAGGTATGAAGTTTGAAAAATAATTTTATATAAAGAATTTTGGAAGCTTAAAATATTTCATAGTATCAGAGATCGTCCACTTCTTTTAAACCAACCAGTATATATGAGATTGAAACCTACTATGAGTTAGTTCAATTATTTCTTCACGAAGTAAATAGTTTGAAATTTTACAGAAGATTTAAATAGAGCTGAAGATCTTTTATATAAATGACAGACTGTCCCCTTCTTTTGAAGCAACCAGTACATGGAAGATCAAAGATTATTAAAAAAGGGGTCGGTTCAGACATTTCTCTATAAAGTAGATAATTTTTAATTTTGCACAAGATTTAAACGAAGTTCAAAACCTTATATTAAATGGTAAATTGTCCACTTTTTTTGAAGCAACCAATACATGGTAGATTGAAGGTTATTAGAAGAGAAGTTGGTTCAACCATTTTTCTATTGAATATAAAATTGTTGATAAGATTGAAATAACGAAGCTCAAAACCTTTTATGAAATGACAAATTGCCCACTAATTTTGAACCAACCAGTATATGGTAGATGAAAGACTACTAGAAGAGGGATTGGTTCAGTCATTTCTTCTCAAAATATAGACTTGTTGATACACAAGATTGAAGTAACGAAGCAGAAAACTTTTCATGAAATAGCACATTGCCCACTTGTTTTGGGCCAACCAGTACACCTTAGATCAAGAGCTTATTAAAAGAGAAGTATCTTAATTTTTCCATAGAATATAAACTAGTTAATACATAAGTTTGAAATGACAAAGCTCAAAACCTTCCATAAAATGTCAAATTGCTCACTAGTTTTGAACCAACCAGTACTTCTTAGATCAAGAGCTATTAAAAGAAAAGTATCTTAATTTTTCCATAGAATATAAACTAGTTAATACATAAGTTTGAAATGACAAAGCTCAAAATCTTTTATAAAATGTCAAATTGCTCACTAGTTTTGAACCAACCAGTACTTCTTAGATCAAGAGCTATTAAAAGAGAAGTATCTTAATTTTTCCATAGAATATAAACTAGTTAATACATAAGTTTGAAATGACAGAGCTCAAAACCTTCCATAAAATGTCAAATTGCTCACTAGTTTTGAACCAACCAGTACTTCTTAGATCAAGAGCTATTAAAAGAGAAGTATCTTAATTTTTCCATAGAATATAAACTAGTTAATACATAAGTTTGAAATGACAGAACTCAAAACCTTCCATAAAATGTCAAATTGCTCACTAGTTTTGAACCAACCAGTACTTCTTAGATCAAGAGCTATTAAAAGAGAAGTATCTTAATTTTTCCATAGAATATAAACTAGTTAATACATAAGTTTGAAATGACAGAACTCAAAACCTTCCATAAAATGTCAAATTGCTGACTAGTTTTGAACCAACCAGTACTTCTTAGATCAAGAGCTATTAAAAGAGAAGTATCTTAATTTTTCCACAGAATATAAACTTAAATAACAAAGCTCAAAACCTTTCGCAAACTGACAAACCTTTTGAACCACCCAGTAGTCGGCAGATCGAATCCCGGTGGAAGAGGGGTTGGTCCGGCCATTTCTCCGCGAAATGGACGAGCCCTTCACCCTTCCGGGGGGTCAGAATTGCTAGACTGTCCGTCGACTACCATTAGCCAACCCCCATGAACCGTTGATGTTACTTGCGTAATTGCCAAAGGAGGAGTAGCGTAATCTACACACACCTAATCACTGTTGCTTTACTCGTGGGTCATGCGACTGTTGGTTCTAGTGCATTTGACTTTTCAGCCCCAGGGCTGTATTCACGTCTGTCTCGATGTATGTTCTGTTCTAGCTCTACTTCTCTTGCCATCCTCTCCGTTTTACCATCACACCCCCATCCACCCTCTGCACTCCATCCGGCGTACCCCTTCTACGAGTCGATTTGTCGTTGTCGCGAATCGCATCCCTTTTGTCCTCGTGTCTCTGCTTTCGAGACCTCGAGATACGGAGATCGATCGTGTAGCTTCGATCGAGATTCGATTGAGCGTCGGAGGCTTTGTTCGTTTGATTGGAAACATTTTTGTCGGTCAGATCGAATTTTCTGATTACTGCCTTTCGGATTTTTTTCGGATAGGAATTTCGGAGTAGGACATGCAGGGTTATTTTTAGGTGTTGTCGTATTATTGTAGATTCGGCAGAAAGGCCTAGGAGAAACGTTTCTTAGAAAGACTTATTTTTGAACAGAAATCCTGTTCACGATTCGTCGACGATTTCACAGAGAAAGAAAATACTGTCTCTTTTTCCGCGGAATTCGACGATGCATTCGGAGGCTTTCAGAGAAAATTGTTCCAGAGTCACTCGGGAGTTCTCCGTATATCAATTGTATCAATTTATAGCCTTTTTATAAAACCCTCAGTAAAATTTTGTCAATCTAATTAAACTAAAAACGAAATCATTCGTAATTAAAAATCGCAACGAAGCAGAGATATATTTTGTAGTATAAAAACTGTGAAAAGACGCAATCATTCTGTACTATTGTATCGAAAGAATGAGAAGGTTTCGAATAAAACGAAGCAAGAAATCAAGAGCGAAGTTTGAAAGAGATCTGCAGCAAAAGAACCTAAATGAAACCTGCACAATCCACGTTACAATGAAAGGTATCTGCTATGAAACAATGTAATTTAACGACGTCACTGTATTGAAGACGTCATAGTTTATTGAAAGAGAGATTTCACATAAAGTGAAGTAGAAAGTGGAGAGTGAAGTCTGAAATAATGTTGCAGAAGGGAGCAAACGGTAACTGTAAGACAAATACCCGGTAAAATGAAAGAAAAGCGAAGAATTTATGATACAACACGAACTTTATGGGAGACATGCATCACCTTGTGATATTGTATGGAAAGATGAAGAAGTTTCGGGGGAAGTGAAACAGAAAATCGAGAGTTTGAAAGAGATTTTACACCAGAAGAATGAAGTAAAATGTTCAGAGTGAAAGAATGGAGCTAAACTGTAAGACAAATATTGGGAATAAAATGAAGTAGAAAGAGAAATTTGTGATACAAGAATATGGACTTTATTGGAGACATACAACCCCTTGTGATATTTTATGGAAGTATAAAGACGTTTTGGATGAAGTGAAAGAAAATTGAAAGACAAAGAGATTTTACGCTAAAAGAAAGACTTCAAACTGTGAGACAAATATTGGGAATAAAATGAAGAAGTGGAGAATAAATTGTTGATACAAGAACAAGAACGTTATGGGAGACATGCATCACCTTGTGATATTGTATGCAAGGGTGAAGACGTTTTGGACAAAGTGAAAGAGAAAATGGAGAGGATGAATCTTTCAAAAGAATGGATCCAAACTGTGAGACAAATTTTCAAGAATAAAATGAAATAAATGTGGGGAATAAATTTGTGATATAAGAACATACTGCGAGACATCTCCTTGTGATATCACATGGAAAGATAGAGAGGTTGAGGATAAAATGAAAGAGAGAATCAAGAGTCAAGACCTTGCACCAGAAGAATGAATCTAAAAGACAAACATCAAAAATACAATTCAATAAAACTGAAGAATAAATTTGTAATAAAATTCGAATACCACAAAGAGACCCCTCGTGATATTATACGAAAAGATTTCTGATTTCTGATGAAGCGAAAGAGTCTGAAGATCTCGCACCAAAAGAAGACTGCAGTAATAAACGAAAATAAAAAGAAGAATAAATGACAGAATTCATTACCCCGTATTGTAAAGCAGAGGTTTAAACTAAACCTCGGCAGAAAATCGAGAGTGAAGTCTGAAAGAGATAATCCTGAAACAAAAGAGAGAACCGAAACTAAGAGCATGGAAGAAAAGAGAAAGGCACGCGTAAAAATCGATGAAGAGGAAAACAGAGGGTGAAGTTCAACGCGGTGCACGAAGAAGAGAGACGCGCAAGAAAAAGAAAAGGGGAAAAAGAGAATGTAGACGTGTTTGTATGGCGGAGACAGAGAGAAGGTTCTCCCTCGGGAGGGAAGAAGAAAAATGTCGATGGAAGGAGAGTGAAAAGGTGGCATTAAGAGGGACAGAGAGAAGAAGGGTAGACGTGGATCCAGGGGTGGATGCTGGCAGCGGCGTTTATTGATCGCTCGTAGCAACCCTGCCAGCATAGCCAACCCCCTCTGCACCCCGTCAACCCTGTCGTGCCACCCTACGAGGCCTCTGCAGCTTCCGAGCAAAAGCCTCAGAGCTGCACCAGACGGAGAATAGAATTCAATCGTATTAATTACTCGCAGCTTCGTGAGCCAACGATGACTCTCGACGTACGCAAACTCGATGCAACCCCCATTGATTCCCTCGTGTATCGTGCTATGGCTTTTCACAGACTCAAGGTTACACCGGTCTCGCCTATGCCTTGCTTTTACGTCTGCCATTTAATCATTCTCGCGATACGATGGGCATTTTTAATGGCGTCTACAGACATTTCAAGAGTTTATTACACAGGAATTGCCTAATGTATTAGGGAGTGACTACTGTATTAGGAAGTTGATACTACTGTATTATAGTGTAGTTGCAGATTCAGGTTATGGCGATTTTATGTCTTTTATAGGGGTGAGAGGATTTAGGACTTGGATATTGAGTAAAATTGTGGATGGATATTTGTAAATAAATTAGGGAAGTGGGAGTTGAAAATTTGGGAAATTGGAGATTTGGGAGTTGGGATATTTTGGGAATTTGGGAATTTGGGGTAAGGAAATATGGGAATATGGGAATTTGGCAGTTTGGCAATTTCGGGATGTGGGAATTTGGGGACATGGAAATTTGGAGATGTGGGAATTTGGGGATGTGGAAATTTGGAGATGTATGGTAATCCAACGCGTAGTAACCCAGCGTGTGAATATCCAACGCGTGGATATTCAACGCGTAGTAATGCAACGCGTGGTAATTCGACGCGTCATAATGCAACGTGTGGTAATCCAACGCGTAGTAATCCAGCGCATAGATATTCAACGCGTGGTAATTCGATGCGTGGTAATTCAATACGTGATAATTCGACGCGTAGTAATTCGACGCATGGTAATTCGACGCGTAGTAATTCGACGCGTGGTAATTCGATACGTGGTAATTCTACGCGTGGTAATTCGACGCGTGGTAATTCGATACGTGGTAATTCGACGCGTAGTAATTCGACGCGTGGTAATTCGACGCGTGGTAATTCGATACGTGGTAATTCGACGCGTAGTAATTCGATACGTGGTAATTCGATACGTAGTTATCCAACGCGTGGTTATCCAATGCGTGGTAATACAACGCGTGGTAGTTCTACGCGTAGTAATGCAACGTGTGGTAAACCAACGCGTAGTAACTCAGCGGGTGGATATCCATCGCGTAGTAATCCAGCGCGTAATAATCCAACGCGTGGATATCCATCGCGTAGTAATCCAACGCGTAATAATCCAACGCGTGGATGTCCATCGCGTAGTAATCCAGCGCGTAATAATCCAACGCGTGGATATCCATCGCGTAGTAATCCAGCGCGTAATAATCCAACGCGTAGTAATGCAACGCGTGGTAATTCTACGCGTAGGAATTTAACGCGTGGTAATTCTACGCGTAGGAATTTAACGCGTGGTAATTTAACGCGTAAAAATCCAGCGCATGGTAATCTGACGCATAGCAATCAGAGCGCGAGGATAAGTCCATACGAATCCCGTTTTTTCTGGTTGCCCTGGAAATTTAGCGAAAGGATTTCGCCAGTAATTCGAGTAACTAGAGAAATTGGTTGTCGGTTGTCTCGTTAATCGGCGTTGTTACGAACGAATCTAATAACGAATTGAACGCGTCGGGTATTTGCATAATTAATTGTGACTCAATTCGTTGGCTGTTAATTATTCAACGTAATCGCGTATGACTAGCGGAGCGCATGAAGTTGCGGTTGAAATTTTCGTTGATTCCCGTGCGGCAGCGTTTCATTTGTCCGCTTAATAATTCAAAGGAAACGTTCCGTGTGTCCACGTCGCGCTGGAATGGCAAATATTAGAAAAACGCTTCGGGTCTGTTTGAACGGCTGTTATTGTCTGCAACTTGCGATTCTACGTCGGTTCACCGAACGAACGATATTCTTTGATGTAGCTCTTCGTTATTTATCACTCGATAATATCCGCTCGTTATGTATCCATGAATATTTATGCCGGTTTCATGCTCGGAATTTCTCTCTATCTTGCTGTGGCGATTAATAATTTTGTAATTAAAATTCGTAACTGATATAGACCGTAGAAGTCTGCAGACTGGAGAAATGATTTTGCTTGGGAGTCTGTTATTTACATTTCTAGTTTCACAAATTAGTGCGGTTTTAATACAAGAAATTCGCAGTGCAATTTAAGAAGAATGATCTACACAACAATTAAATCGTTTGAAATTCGATAATGAACTTGTAATTTAATTTAAAAAATTCTTTACACTTGGCAGTGAAACTTAATGCGGTTTTAATAGAAAATTATAAAATTTGTATAACAGTGGATTTTTCTAAAAAAAATTCGTGATTGATTTTACTTTAAAATTCGTTAACGAAACTGTAAAATACATAACTTCTCTGCACTTTCTTCACGATGAAAATTAATACGGTTTCGATAAAAATTCATGGTGTAATTTAAAAGTTAACAATGAGTTTCACGTGGAAAAATTCATAATTCATGTTACTTTGTGAACCTGTAATTGAAGAGAGAATTCCCAACTCATAAACTAATACTCTGTGATTTTACGTGGAAGATAAATTTACAATTGAATCAGTATGAAATTGAAGAAATCTGCTGATGTAAAATAACGAACATTAAAACATACGATTAAAACATATGAACTTATGAATATTAAAATAAAATTGAAATAAGAATTACCATGGTTAACAGTAAAAATAGAATTAGATTTTGCAGTTACATTGAAGATATCCTAAATTTACGGAATCTATCCGTTGAATCAGGTATTCAATCATATTAATTACTGCGGTGCCACTCGAGGCGAATGGAGGCTCGCTTAAACTCGCTGTCCCTTCTGAATTTATAAGAACATTCTGGGAGAAATGGAAATTTTCATTGAAGCATCCACCACGTTAATAAGTCCCTCGGGTCTCCGGGAATAGCATTAAAAATTTGATCGAATCTGGATTATTAGTAAAATATTACGTTGCCAAAAATATAGTCTGTGGTAAAAATTATAGATTACAATTTCCTTAAACGATAATAAAAATCATAGATTATTAATTGATTGCATAATAAAAATTATAAGTAACGAATTGATTGAATAATGACTGAAATTGTAGATTAAAAATTAATTAATGTAATGACAGAAATTGTATTAAATAATAATAGACATTGCAGACAACTTGATTAAATAATGATAGAGATAATTAAAAATTGATTAAGCAATGACAGAAATTACAGACTACAAATTGACTGAATAATAATTGAAGTTACAAAATAAAAATGACCTAACCATAATTGAAATTAAAAGAATAAAAATGAACTAATAATAGAAATTATAAACTACAACCTAACTAAATAATAAATAATAATAAAACTTTGCAATAAGCGATTGATTTGACTATAAATAAATAAATTGCAATTGACTCCAAGAACATTTGACCGTATTAAACGAAATAAAAACCGCTTAACATCAAAATTGTGCCACGATTTTCAGAAAACTCAGCGATCGTTGAAAAAAGAATAGAAGTATAATTGGGAACGTTCGAATATGATGGAGAAGGCAGAGTAAAAGGAAAAGCACGCGAACAATAATCGATGGTTTTGGTCGAGAGTCACGTCGAACCGACACGATTGACGACGGACCGATAAATAAACGCGAGGGTAATTAGCAGTTCGGTCGTGTTCGCGGGCAAATAGGCGACGTATTGTTGCGCGAATAAATCAACGTCGGAAAGAGCGAGTTAATTAATAATACATTGTCTCCGTTCGCTCATTGAACGAGGATCGTTACGCCGAACGCGGAAGTTTAATTAAAACGGTCGAAGAGCGCGCTCAGGTTGCGGCGATGTATCGAGACGCTTTGAAAAAGAAATTAACGATTGATACTTTTGCTGAATCGGGACGATTTTTATTTATGGAAAGCTTCGAATCATGTAACGGGCTCTTTTTTATTATTCTGGGATGTATTAGGGAAAGATTTGAATTGGGGAAGATGGATTTGGAAATTTGGGGATTTGGGGATTTGGGAGTTCGGATGTTTGGGGATTTGGGAATATGGGAATTTGGGAATTTGAGGATGTGGGTGACGCGTGGTAATTCTACGCGTAGTAATCCAGCGCGTGGATATCCAACGCATAGTAATCCCACGTGTGGTAATCCAATGCGTGGATATCCAACGCATAGTAATCCAGCGCGTGGTAATCCAACGCGTGGTAATTCTACGCATAGTAATGCAACGTATGGTAATCCAACGCGTAGTAATCCAGCGCATGGTAATCCAACGCGTGGTAATCCAACGCGTCGTAATGCAACGCGTGGTAATTCTACGCATGGTAATTCTACGCGTGGTAAATCCATACGTGGTAATTCGACGCGTGGTAATTCGATACGTGGTAATTCGACGCGTGGTATTTCGACGCGTGGTAATTCGACGCGTGGTAAATCCATACGTGGTAATTCGACGCGTGGTAATTCGACGCGTGGTAATTCGACGCATGGTAATTCTACGCGTGGTAAATCCATACGTGGTAATTCGACGCGTGGTAATTCGATATGTGGTAATTCGACGCGTGGTATTTCGACGCGTGGTAATTCGACGCGTGGTAATTCGACGCGTAGTATTTCGATGCGTGGTAATTCAATACGCGGTAATTCGACGCGTGGTAAATCAACGCGTAGTAATTCTGCGCGTTGTAATTCGACGCGTGGTAAATCCATACGTGGTAATTCGACGCGTGGTAATTCGACGCGTAGTAATTCGATACGTAGTTATTCAACGCGTGGTAATACAACGCGTGGTAGTTCTACCCGTAGTAATGCAACGTGTAGTAATCCAACGCATAGTAATCCAACGCGCAGTAACCCAGCGTGTGGATATGCAGCGTGGGAATTTGACAATTTGGGAATTTTGGGGATGTGGGAATTTACAGATGTAATTCGAAACTCGAAATGAAGAACGACAGAAATGCATTCGACAAAAAGATTGAAGGTGAGCTCGCTGCAAATTTCCTGGAATCGGTGTAATGGCTGGAAATAGCAAAGAAAAGCATCGGATAAATTCGATCAATCAAACACAGAAGCCGAGGGAAATACGTAAACAGAAATTCTCGCCGGTGAAATAAAAGTATGAGGAAGGAAGGGGAGGATCGATAGCGTCTCGCATAAAAATTGAATGTTTGCTCTCGTTGCGATTTCTGGAGGCGTTTCGCTCCGCAATTTTAGATCGTCCTCGTTTCTTCCGGGAATAACCTCGGCAATTTTCGGACACTGAATTCGAACCTTCGTTTGAGCATCTTCAACTTATCTGAAAATTTTTTAATTTCACAAAATCATGGAATTTTGTGTCACACATTAGTCTGTCTGATTAACAAATTTTAAATTGAAGAATTCAAAAAACAATTCTTTGTAACAGTTTTCTATTTCTTCATAAATAGATAGAAATTATTTTTACCTCAAAATAGAATTCTCAGTTGTAAAATAAATTTATTGCAAAATTATTTTTAGCATCTTACTGAGTTTTTTGAAGAACGTTTTCTTTGAAGAATGTTGTCTTTAAAAACGTGGAAAAGGAGACAGTGATAGATTGTGAAATAAAAATCACATTTTATGTCATCGAATTATAATTAAAGCTTTCTGGAGTATCAGTTTGAACGTCCATTTTGATGGTGTTGTTCTCTTTGGATCTTCGGTTACCTGGATTCTCCAGTTACCTGTTATACATAATTCATGCCCAGGAATCGTGGAAACAGTATCGAATTTCTTTCGCATTCGGTGATATCACCGTTTACAAATTGAATTTAGTTATAAATTTTTAGCATTAAAGTCCGCTATTAAACCGGAGATTGCAGGTTCCAATTTTGCTTCACAGCAGTAATCGTAAATCAAGTTACAAGCGGTCAGATATCGATTTCTCTATGGTCCGTCTTAAAAGATATCGAGTCGCAATTAGATAATTGGAAAGAGGAGCTTTCTGACATAATCGCTTTGTAAGTTAATTATCGAGAATGGAAGAAAAGGGAAACGAGAAAAACAAGAGAGGAATATTTAAAAATAATCAGCTCGCGGAAAATGCCGCGGAAAGATGGTGCGAAATATTAATGAAGTTAATTCGTGACCGTGTCGCCTGTAACACGGGAACAATTCAAACTACTACATTATTAATAACCGGCCATTTAGCACAACAAATGGAGAAGTTTTCTAGAACAACGGGTTCCGTGTCACAGACAATCATTCACGGCTCACGAAAACAACTATTTAATCTACGACCTGCCATTTTCAACCCCTAATCGGTACCATGAATCAGAAACCATGAACAGCAAAATGTACATGTAATTATTCGGAAAATCTGATCTGCCTGGTAATTTTCCTTCTTTGCCTGCATCAGTCATCGGACCTGCATTTTTACTTGTAATTTGTGTATTCATCAGATATTACAAATTTAAGGTTGTTCGGAAAATACGATTTTAATATTTCAATTTAAAATTAAGATATGGTAAATTGATAATAAGCGGGATGAGGTTGCACTGATGATTTTAAAAATTTAATTCAGGTATTATATTTTAGTTTGATAGTCTGATGAACATGTTTGATAGTCAGACTTTGCCTGCATCAGTCATTAAACCTGCATTTTTACTTGTAACTTGTAGATTGATCAGATATTACAAATTTAAATTTGTTCAGAAAATAGGATTTTAATGTTTGAAAATTAAAGTATGGTTCTGAGTTAAAAATTAGTGAAATGAGTTTGCACTTATGATTTTTAAAATTTAGTTTAGGTATTATATTTTAGTTTGATAGTCTGAATAACATGTTTGACAGTTAGACTTTGCCTGCATCAGTCATCAGTGCTGCATTTTTATTTGCAACTTGTAGATTGATGATTTTAAGAATTTAATTCAGGTATTACATTTTAGTTTGACAGTCTAAATAATATATTTGACAGTCTCACCCTTGGGTCAATTATTATACTGGGTCACATAGATTCATGTGTTAGTAAATCAAATTTGAAAAAGAATAAAATAAGTCATAAATTAAAAAAATTGAATACTGGAATTTTTACAGCTGCCAACACACTAAATCAGAATTCCTCTTTAAAGAGCACCCTTGCATGATGTGGTTTCATCGTTTAAAGTGTCCTCCCCAAGGGTCCAGTGTGCGAAAGGTTAACCTCTATGTAATCAGAGCAAGTTAAAAGATGTAACTCGATTTAATTCAGAAAATAAAGTGGGACAGGTGTAATTTAACGCTGAGCCAAAGCGAAATGACCTTTTAACAAGTCTTTGACAAGTTACAGAATTTGTTAAGGTGTTACTGCAACCTGTGTTGAGTTTCGGGACAAAAAATTCATGTAACCAAACTTGTTGAAGAGGTTGAAATTTAACAAGTTTCTTAGGTTAAATTACAAAGCTTGTTAAGGGGTTGCTACTTGCCTCAAAGTTGTTATGCATTTATATGCTACGTGTGCATTTTAAATCGTTATCTTTACGTATTGCACCAGTAGGTTTAGCGTTAAAAATTCACTCAAAGATGCTGAGATGATGACTTAGGGTGTAAAGGTGCAAGGGTGACCCAAACAGTATGTTTAGCTTTAAAAACTTGACCCAAAGATGCAAAGATGATGACCCATGATACAAAGGTGCAAAGATGATGACCCAAGTAGTATGTTTAGTATTAAAAACTTGACCCAAAGATGCAAAGCTGATGACCCATGATGCAAAGATGCAATGACGACCCAAACAGTATGTTTAGCTTTAAAAACTTGACCCAAAGATGCAAAGATGATGACCCAAGTAGTATATTTAGTATTAAAAACTTGACCCAAAAATGCAAAGCTGATGACCCATGATGCAAAGATGCAATGACGACCCAAACAGTATGTTTAGCACTAAAAACTTGACCCAAAGATGCTGACCCTTGACATAAAACTGCAAAGACGATGACCCATGATGCAAACATGCAAAAATGAAGACCCCACCAGTACGTTTAACCCCAAACAATTTACCCAAAGATGCTAACCCTTGATATAAATATCCAAAGATGATGACCCAAATAATGACCCATTGCAAAAAAAAGAATTGAAAATGTAAAGTAAGAAATGATTCACGGTACCAAAATAGGGGTTCGGACAGTAGGTGAAGAACGATTAGAAGAAGGGTGAGATGTAACGAACTAACAGTTTCTGACAAAAACAGGATACAGGTTGCCGGCCATGCCGTGGAGTTGGCTAGGTGCAGCGGCGCCATCGGCAGCTGCAGCTGCAGCGGTCGCCGCAGCCGCGGTCACCCCATCCCCTGCAGCTGCACCGCTCGTCCTTGCACCCAGGGCGGCGGCGAGACGAAGGTACAGAGTCTTCTAATAATCCAGCCGAAAATCACGCGAGATTCAACCAAACCACCAGCACGACACCCTTTCCTTTACTCTCTCTTACCCTTTTACACCCTTGTCACCGCTCTTTCGTTCTATTTTTGTGCTGACTGAAGTCGAGTTTCTTTATTTCAATTTATTAATAGAATCTTTTAGAACAATTTATTGGATGGAAAAATATTTGTGGTTGGTAATAAATTTAGTAAATTATTATATTTTTTCATTTTCTTTGTATTTTTTATTTTGGAACAATTTGCTGTTGGATAAAAGAATATTTGTGGTTGCTAAGAAATTTAGTACATTATTATATTTTTTCATTTTCTTTGTATTTTTTATTTTGGAACAATTTGCTGTTGGATAAAAAAATATTTGTGGTTGCTATGATATTTAGAAAATTATTATATTTTTTCATTTTCTTTGTATCTTTTATTTTGGAACAATTTGCTGTTGGATAAAAGAATACTTGTGGTTGTTAAGAAATTTAGTACATTATTATATTTTTTCATTTTCTTTGTATTTTTTATTTTGGAACAATTGGCTGTTGGATAAAAGAATATTTATGGTTGCTAAGAAATTTAGTAAATTATTATATTTTTTCATTTTCTTTGTATTTTATTTATGGGACATTAGAGATGATCCTTCGTTTGTCGGTTATTAGAGAGATATTTTCCTGTTTATCGGTTTATCATATTCTTTAGAAGCATTCTTTTATTTATCGGAAGTTTGAGAGATATTTTGTTTATCGAGCACTCGAGAAATATTCTTTTGTTCATCGGTTTATATTCAATAATCGGGAATTTTGCAGATATTATTTCATTTATCGGGAATTTTAGAGATACTCTTTTATTTACTAAGCATTTGAGAAATTTTATTTGTCAAGTATTCGAGAGATGTTTATCGGGAATTCGAGAAATATTCTTTTATTCGTCGAGTTATTTCCTCTCGTATTCTTTTATTTGACGGGAGTTTGAGAGATTCATTTCATGCACTTATCAGATAAATGCGTTGGTAATGATTTGTTTAATTAATACGAGAATTTGGTGCTTATCTGTTGCAGTTGAAATTTAACGCGTTAGTTATTTGAGCTCATTATATTTAATCACTTGAGATTATGTAATTAATAGGATTTGAATGATAATGTAGAAGTTGTAGAAGTTTATTCTGTTCAGCATAAATGTAACTCATTGGTAATATAATTTATTAACCTCTTCAGGGATGATGTCTTTAATTCTAGACAGAAATGATTTAATTTATTAAATTTGTAATAATTTTACGAATAAATTCTGGAAGAAGCTTACAATGTTCAAAATCAGTATGTGCATAACTTTTGAGGGATGAATTTGAAAACAAATGAAAGGACCTCATATGTGGTCACATGTATGTCCACATATGACATACGTAAGTGTACGTATGTGTCCACATGTGAGTCTTTATGTGTAACCATACATATGTACGTCCGCATATGTATCCATACATGAGTTCACATATGTATGTCCACATATGTATCCATACTTGAGTCCACATATGGGTGCACATGTGAATCCTCATATGTAACCATAATATGTATGTCCACATATGTCATACGTGAGTCCACATACGTCCACATGTGAGTCCTCACATGTAACCATAAACATATATGTCCACATATGTGTTCACACGTGAGTCCATATACGTGTCCACATGTGAGTCCACATGTGTGTCCACATTATCCTTGAAGAGATTAAACTAAAAAATCCACTCATAAATTTCACAACAAAATAGAATACAATAACATCTCATCAACCACAAATATTTTAATACAAAATCAACCAATTGCAAATTTTACAAATTACACTTTAAAAAATTCGTGTAGTGCCTTCACAAAAATATCATGTAAGAAAATATTGACTGAAAGAAGGATTAAAAGAAGGTTCCACACAAGAGAACGAATAGTAGACAGCATTTTACCTCGGCACGCAAAACCGGAAACCTCTGCGAATAACGAGAGATTGCCTCCCTCTTGGAGAATCCAAATGGATCCAATTTCTTCGACATCGAGAACGGTCCTCGTATCCGTTCGATTCTTCCCTGGCTTTTCCAAAGATCCCCTTTCGAGACAGGGTTTGAGGTGTTCGAGCAGAGATTAGTCAGCGTTCCCAGCCTCGATCAACTTAATTAGTGATCATCGTTTAATGGCCGCGTAATCGCTCGAGCACCGTGACAGATTACCAGCTGCGCGATTAGAACGAATTAATTAAAAGGATCCCTCCTCATTCTGTGATGCGATAACTCGATGTTCGGGCTTCGACAGATCTGGTAATTTATTGGCTTCTTGAAATTTGGACTTTTGGGGGTTTGGGATTTCGGGGTTTATGGAGTTGCGAATTTGGGAATTTTTTATGTGGGAATTTGGGGACTTGGGAATTTGGAAATTTGGGGATGTAGGAATTTTGGAATTTTGAGAAATTGGAAGTTTGAGAATTTGGAATTTTGAGAAATTGGAATTTGGAGAATTTGGAATTTTGAGAAATTGGAATTTTGAGAAATTGGAAGTTTGAAAATTTGGAATTTGGAGAATTTGGAATTTTGAGAAAGTGAAATTCTGAGAATTTGGAATTTTGAGAATTTGGAATTTTGAGAAATTGGAATTTTGAGAAATTGGAATTTTGAGAATTTGGAATCTTGAGAATTTGGAATTTTGAGAATTTGGAATCTTGAGAATTTGGAATCTTGAGAATTTGAAATCTTGAGAATTTGGAATCTTGAGAATTTGGAATCTTGAGAGTTTGGAATTTTGAGAAATTGGAATTTTGAGAATTTGGAATCTTGAGAATTTAGAATTTTGAAAATTTGGAATTTGGAATTGAGTGCAATATACAACAAATACAATTTATATTGAGGCAATCTCTCGAATCTAAAATTTTCCTAAATCAGTTCCCATTCCTCCATATCACTCTTCTTCCCACCTGATCAACACAATGACGACATAACGCAAATGATATAATAGCATCGAAGGAACCTTCGATTTCGAAGAACGAAACAACGGGACCGTCGACGGTCCACCGTGAGAATACACCGGAAACGGCACGGTTCGCACCGGTTGTTGCAATGTTGCTGCCTCCTCCAGCAGCACGATACTCCGTTTTATTTTTTTCTGTTTTACACCATTAAAATCCCACCCCTTTTTATTCACTCTGGTCACGCATTTTATCGATGTACGTAATTAACGAACCTGACACGCCATTTAGGGCGACGTTCTACTCTCGACGATTATCGATCTGTGGTTGAAAACTGATTACTCTTTTTTGTTCTTTTTTTGTTCTCCTAATATGTCTACATCAGGAGTCTAATTTCTAAAATTTATCTCCTATTTTTTGTCATGCTTAAGTGATGGTTAAATAATCTGAAATTAGAGAATTACAAAATTATTGAAATATATGGTTTTCATCCCTTAAATCTTCAATTATTTTTAGCTTAAGATGAATCTGAAAACTTGAGACGATACTCTAAAAATGTTATTAAATTAATAATTGTAGTTTAAACAATTACTGAATTATTAATCATAGCATTAAAAATGAAATTTAATTAAATTTATTAAATTACTATTCGTATTCTAAAAATGCATTAAATCAGTAATCCAAAGAATTCAATATATCTATATCTACTTAAATATAATTTTCTCATCAAATAATGAGACGAAATGTCAGAATTTTGACCACAGATCAAATCGTAGACTGATTTTGTTTCACTCTTACCACACTTAAAGACCTGTTTTTGGAATGTGCCTGCTGTAAATGCATCACGCTCTAGTTTTACTCTCGATGCACTGAAACTGTCGGATACTAAAATAGTGCCGGATATATAGCCGGTCTTCCCCGTCTCAAACAGAGTTTAACTCCCGTTCTTGTTCACGCTAACCACACGGTAGTTTGATTGTTAACAATATACTGTTCCGTTGTTGTTGTTGTTTTTTTATTGTTGATTGTTGTTGTTTACTGTTGTTGCTCGTTGTATACAATCCTTTAGCTCGTACAGCAACGCCTGTTTTCGTTTTTTGCTTCGTACTAATCGCCTGATGTTGTCCATTTTTTGGAGAGATCATTTTTTATGCATATTTGCACAATTTTGAAATTTGGGAATTTTGAAGTTTGGGGTTGGAAATTGGGAGGGATCTTTTGGGGTTTGGGTTTGTAGGGAATTTAGGGAATTAAGGGAATTAAGGGAATTATAGGAATTAAGGGAATTTGGGAAATTTGGGGAATGTTGGGAATTTGGGAATTTGGGAATTTGGGAATTTGGGAATTTAGGGAATTTGGAGAATTTGAGAATGTTGGGAATTTGGGAATTTGGGAATTTAGGGAATTTGGAGAATTTGAGAATGTTAGGAATTCGGGAATTTGGGAATTTGGGAATTTGGGAATTTGGAGAATTTGAGAATGTTAGGAATTCGGGAATTTGGGAATTTGGGAATTTGGGAATTTGAGAATTTGGGAATTTGGGAATTTAAGAATGTTAGGAATTCGGGAATTTGGGAATTTGGAAATTTGGGAATTTGGGAATTTGGGAATTTGAGAATTTGGGAATTTGGGAATTTGGGAATTTAGGAATTTGGGAATTTAGGAATTTGGGAATTTGCAGAATTTTGGGAATTTAGGGAATTTGGAGAATTTGAGAATGTTAGGAATTTGAGAATTTGGGAATTTTGGGAATTTAGGGAATTTCAGAATATAAAAATTTGGGGAGTTAGGGATTTGTGGATTTGGGAATTTTAGAATTTGAAAATTTAGAAATTTGGGGATTTGGAAATTTGAGAACTTTGGAATTTGGAGGGCTAGAAATTTTTTAATTCTAAATCATGTAATTTTATAATTCAGTAATTTGACAATCCATGAACCTAGTACTTTATACAGGAAAGCCTATTGATCTAAAAATTTGCCACTCTAACAACCTAGTAATTTGCACATATAAAAACTGACTAATTTAGAAATACACAAATCATAAAATTTGAAATCAATAAAATTAAAAAATGTATCATCAAAACATTTGCAAACATGACAATTGTAATAATGCTAAATAATCTCTCCAAAATGGGCACCGTGGGTGGTTACCCCACGAAGGTAAAATAAAACGAGGCTCGTTAGTTCTCCGAGCCACGAAAGGCAACGGCACGGACAAAAGGTAGGCAGAAACATCAGATTTTATTGATGAAAGTCCGGATCAAAGGACCGAGAATCGTTCACGATCAATGGGTGTCCGGAAACTCCGCGCGCACCGCCATTTCCGGGTCCAAAAAGGACGTCCCCGACGGTTCCAGTTCCATCAACGAACGACCGCGTCGAAGAGGCGATTTCTTCCTAATTGTTGCTCGAACGATCGCTGAAACGACCCCGACGAATTTTCTCGTCGAGCTGCCCGGACGCTAAAAGCTTTCGTTCAATTTCTAGACGCGCTTTTCACGGGAAATCATCTGTACTTCGTTCGAAGAGCTCGATTTCCTCGGGAACTTGATCAATCGGCCGATTTTCCTTCTTCAATCTGGAGATCTGCTCTTTAATCGTTTCCTCGGCTTTGATCAACTTAAAGGATCCTTCGTTCGAGTCGATTGAACGTTCCAGGTTCGTTTTACAAACCGCGATAACGAGGACGATTAACTGACTTTGTGATTTCTTTGAGAGTGTGATAAGAAAGAAGTAGAATCTAATATACAGGGAGTTTCAGGATTATTCTATGATTAATACTGCCATCATTGTCACGTAGAAATTTTCATAATAATATCTGCGAAAATTCTGCTATTCATTTTTCTTATAAAGTCACGTAAAAATGTTGTATATTTCCAAAATATACAGGGTGTCTCATAAATAGTGTAGGTCCCTGAAATGGAGGATAGCTGTCGCGATTCTACATAAGATTTCCCTTTGCGAAAATGGGGTTTGAAGTTTCGAACGGCAGCTTCGGATAACGCGTAGTAATGCAACGTGTGATAATCCAACGCGTAGTAACCCAGCGTGTGGATATCCAACGCGTAGTAATCCAGCGCGTGGATATTCAACGCGTATTGATCCAACGCGTAGTAATGCAACGCGTAGTAGTGCAACGTGTGGTAACCCAACGCGTAGTAACCCAGCGTGTGGATATCCAACGCGTAGTAGTCTAGCGCGTGGATATTCAACGCGTAGTAATGCAACGCGTGGTAACCCAACGCGTAGAAATCCAACGCGTAGTAACCCAACGTGTGGATATCCAACGCGTAGTAATCCAGCGCGTGGATATTCAACGCGTATTAAACCAACGCGTAGTAATGCAACGCGTAGTAATTCTACGCGTAGTAATGCAACGTGTGGTAACCCAACGCGTAGAAATCCAACGCGTAGTAACCCAGCGTATGGATATCCAACGCGTAGTAATGCAACGCGTGATAATTCTACGCGTAGGAATTTAACGCGTGGCAATCTAACGCGTAGTTAACCAACGCGTAATAATCCAGCGCGTGGTAATCTAACGCGTAGCAATCAGAGCGCGAGGATTGGTCCGCGTTTTTCCTTAATAATTCAAAAACGAAGCTTCAAACCCCACTTTGCAAAGGGAAATCTTATTCAGAATCAGGTACCCTCCATTCCAGAGACCTACGCTACTTGTGAGACACCTTGTATTACTGACTATAACATCATAGACAAACTTCAGATAATAGTAATATTAAATTAGTAAATTTATATAAAGATCAGTAATACTATAATACTAAATTACAGGTTTAAATTTAAAAATAAGAGGATTTAGCCTTACTAGATATTCTCACTGTACCAGTCTAAACATTAATAATAATTAGTCACACTTTCTTGCAAAAATGTACGTGTCAACTGTTCCATCTTCCAATAACTTCTTTTCTTTTCGTTCTACTCTTGCTCATATAATACAGAGCCACATAAATCAAGATACAAGGTAGCAACAGTCCAAATAATACACAGAGCATCAACTTGAAACCTAGCGTCTCGCTAAATTTTCTACACTTGTCCAGGAAGCTGAGCCTCCTGGGTCTTTCATGTTCTACTTTCTGCCCTGGTAGCATGAACCTAACCGATGAAGTACGTATCGGGTCCCTCGTTGCCACGTTGCTCTTCAAAATAGACTTCACGGGTTTCACTATGAATCGTCCGGTTGACTTCTCACGATACGTGGACGTCGATGGTCCACCGTACTCTTCATCTTGCTTCGAACCTTTGGCCTCGAAGCACCATTTGCACCAGTGTCTTTTCTCATTCCCCTGGTCTGCGGTTTGCTTGTTCAAATGCAAGCTCTTTCGCGAGAGTGTTGAGTACCATTTTTTGGGCTTTGTGCTTTGTTCGCTCATTTGTGATAGGTTTTTTTTGTAGACTTGAAGTTGTTTTTGGAGTAGTCTTGGAATAGTCTTGGAATTGGTAGTGGAATTCTTCTTGGAGATTCGATTTTAATGAGTTAGCTCATGTAGAGCTTGATGAGGAGATGCTTAGAGTCATTGCAGTTATTTCTGATCAATATCAGCAACAGAGAAATACCCTTGCATTGAGGTTAGGTCTGATCACATCATTGGATGTCTTAACTAGAGTGTCTGATTTAGAGATACCGTTCTAATAATTGATTAGAACTAGAGAAATAAGCTTCTGTTAAACACTCTGATTATCTTCAGATGTTCCTTCTGGAAATCGATTTTGGTGTCACATTTTGAGTCATTTCTACTCCAGTTTCTACCTCACTAGTATTCCTTGTGTAATCTAAGGTCTTCAAGGTTTAAGGTGTTCCTTCAGTTTTCTGATCCTTCATCTACTTAATCTAAAAGTCGACATCAAATCTCTTCATCAAGTTTCTTCGTCTCAACTTCTCGTCTCAGTATCTGACATCAGTCTATCAAGCTAAAGTTCGAATCACCATGGGTCCCAATCCCTTCATCAAGTTCCCCAACGTCAAATCGTAAACTAAAACTCCCTTTCGTGAATTCCTCCGCATAAAGAGCGCTAAAATCTCGTCGCTCTGTGCAGTCCCTCAGTCCATCCTGAAAGTCGATCTCATGTCTCGTCGTCGACCTGGATACTCAACGAAGCGGTCATGGCCGAGCAAACTCACCAGCTGATAAAACGCTTAAGGTAGGCCAGTATTCGCATGTGCGTTTGCGTGTGTTGTTACAGCCGCGGCATTGAGAGGAGTCGCCATCCAACGAGGAAGAGTAGGTGCTGCGAGGGCGGCTTTCCCGACTAGTGCAGCAGCTTTGGCCCTCGCCAGGAACCCGGGGCCACTTGCAGCTGCTGCTGCAGCCACGGCCCTGCATCCCTTCGCTCCCGCGTAAGTACTCCACACTCTGCGTTCTTCGATTTTATTCTGCGGCTCTGTGTTGGCTGTCTCGGACTTGGCGATTTTTATCTGCGACAGTAAGACTGGTTGCTTTATTGCGGAATTTAGGACGTTTTAACTAATGGAGTTTAAGTAGACATTTCAACGAATGGAGTTTAAGTAGAAATTCAATTAGACATAGATTACATAGATGACATAGACGAGCTAGATGAGGATGAATTTTAATGAAAAGAGTTTAAGTAGGAAATTCAATCAGACATAGATGACAGATATGATATAGATGAGTTACATGATGAACTTTAACGAAAAGAGTTTAGATAGGAAATTCAATTAGACATAGATGACATATGTGACATAGATGATGATGAATTTTTTACGCAGTTATTTTAGACTTTTTCTTATGTAAAATATGTAGAAGTTTGATAGAAGAAATTACAAGTATTATGTAACTTTTATTGCAAATCATTTATTATTGCCAGAATTATGATAAGTGATGAATGTGTCCAAATTTGTTGCTGCATTGTAAATTATTTTGAAAATCAGATTCAGTTAAAAATATCAAAATTTGTACAGCTTTTAACTGACACAATTCTTCTATTACATAGTTCATTCCTTCTGTTACAAGTTCATTTCAATGAAGCAATTTAAAGAATGAATTTAAGATATTAAACAGCCAGAATAAAAAATGTAAAACATCAAATAATTTCATAGTATATCTACATTCACAAATTCTTTCTAACACTACTTTCTATTTCTACATAAAGTACCACAATTAGAACACGAAACTCCAGCTACAATTACAGAGCTTGAAAAGCTAGAATCATTAAGGTGATAAAAATTAGAAGTGCACTGATCGCCACTAACCTATATTCTAGTATACGAAGTGTTAATGCAATCCGTGGAGAAAAAATCAATGACCGACGTTAGCGCCACAATTTTCCGTAGGGAAATTTACATTTCACGTATCGCCGAGTTCGGTTCACAGAGGCGTCAAGAATTCTGCCAATTTGTCGACGTGGCTGGAGGATCATCGAGTGTCATCGAAAACCAGCACACGTCGAGTAACCCCGTTGCTTTTGGTGCACGTGTCTTGCTCGTTAGCCTGCTTGTCGAAATATCTGCACACGCATGCAGCGATCTAACCTCTTTTTAACGAAGCACGATCTTTCGGAGGGTCACCGATGACCCATAGGCTTTGTAGTTAATGTAGTTTCTTTCAGCGTCCTGAACGTGGAGGATGATCGGTGTTCAAACGAAAACAAAATGGAGGGTTATAGGTTCAATATAAGCAGCGACATCTGTATTTTCATTTGTTCATGAGAGACACGGTTAATTTTTTTAAAAAATTTGTAAATATAAATCTACGTCAGAAAGTTTGATAAAATGATGACTGAAAAGTATCACAAAATACCACTTATGTTATATCAATTTAAAGCTTAGAGTCCCCTGAAAATGGCCACATAAAGCCACCATTAAAGTTCGCGATATAAAATGGCTGATTGCCGGTTACAGCAAATGATGATCTATTTGGAGGCACATAAAGTTAGTAACGATTTGATGACATAAAAGTAGCACGAAGTAGCACTTATGGTATATCAGTGTAAAGCTTAAAGTCTAAGGAAAATGCCTATATACACGATTCATCGATATTCTTAACTGGGAGTGAGTGGTTCTTTGACGAAGCAGACAATAGACCCATCACACCTCTACACATTACTGCATTACTTCAACGACAAATCGATCGTTGTAGATTAACAGTATTAATAAAACACTTACGCAGTTATTTTCTGTATACTTTAACCTGTAAATTGGTGTATCACAAGTGCCATTTTGTGAAACTTTTATGTCATGAATTTATATCGGTACCTTTCGAATTTATATCAGCACCTGCACAGTCAGAGGCTGAATAGTCAGCCATTTTGTGTATTGAAATACTGGCGAAGCATTTGCGTAATTTTCATTAAACTTGAAGCTTTAAACCATAGGTGCCATTTGCCTTTATGCGATAACGTGGTTGACTTGCTACCCTTCGAAATAGAGTACTCGAAGCTAATACAAATTGAAAAACTTTCTGCAATCATTCTGAATAAAATCCAATTGGAACGTCGATAAATAGCCGCCCGTTAATTAATTCTGCGCGACGTGAACGAGATAAAAAGGACGGAATATTATGTAGCGATCGATACAGGTTCGTTCATCGATCAACTGCAAACTTTATCGTTCGGGAATGGCGCTCGCTGTTGGTTTTGCGAATCATCGGTGCGAGAACCTGTTAAAATCGTTCATTTTGCCGTTCGTTTTCCCGCTGCAAGGTTCACCGATCATCCTGACGCGGTATTCGGTGGAAGGGCGTCTACGGTGCGAGCCGTGATTTATGAATTTTCGTTCACTTTGCTGAAATCGTAGATAACCAGTGACGAATCAAGCCAACGGAGAGTGAACATGATGGACGAGTAACTCTAATCTCGTCTCTGTATCGCAATCGACTACCGGTGTTCCAGTTAAAAATTGATCAAACGCTTTGAAACCTGTACTCCTTTTACGTCCTTCGATTCCTAGTTGTATGGATTTCTGTATACTCTGCACCTCTACGTTTTTGGATTTTTATATTCTGTATGCTGACATTTTTAAAAATCCAAAATTCACTGTATTCTAAAATTTTTATTTAAATCCATGAGTGCTCTTAACCCTTTGCACTCCTATGTGTGACATGACATGACATTTCTATTGGATCTTATGAGTAATTCAGATAAATGGGTTGGTTAAGTATATTTTCATTTATTTACTATTCATAGAAAAGGAAAAATATATTTGTTACATACTCCACTCTGTTGCAATACATTTAATTCAGAACCCCTTGATCTATTTTGTGAATGAAAGAGTTGGTAGATAATATTATAGAAATTAAGAAGTGCAAAGGATTAATCCCTTGAGTTCTTAAAACCACAAAATCCTTAAATTTAGAAATTTCTGTATTTCCGAATGTATAAATATTCGACTCCCTAAGTCTTCGAATCCTTAAATCCCCCATCGTTGAATCCCCATTACATAAATTCCTGAAAACCTAAAACCTAATGTCTGAATATATGAATTCCTAAATCTTCAAATTTCTGTATCACCAAATCAATAAATTTCCTAATATATAAATCACCGAATCTCTAAATCCCCGAATTCATAGATCCCCGACACCTAAATTCCCGAAAACCTAAATGTCCGAATTTCTAAATATTTGAATCTCTAGATCTCCCAATTTTTAATTCACCGAATCCCTAAATCTGCCAATCTCTAAATCCCTGAATCCCTAAATCCCCGAATCTCTAAATCCCCGTATTCTTAAATCCCCGATACCTAAATTCCCAAAAACTTAAATCTCCAAATTCCTAAATATTCGAATCCCCAAAACTCCTAATTTTTAATTCACCAAGTCCCTAAATCCCCCAATCCCTAAATCTCCCAATCCTTAAATCCCCCAAACCCTAAATTCCCAATCCCTAAATCTCCAATACCTAAATCCCCAATCCCTAAATCCCCCAATCCCTAAATCCCTCAATCCCTAAATTCCCAAATCCCTAAATCCCCAATCCCTAAATCCCCAAATCCCCTAATACCTAAATTTCCAAATCCCAAAATCCCCAAACCCCCCAATACCTAAATTCCCAAATCCCAAAATCCCCAGATCCCTAAATTGCAGTATCCCTAAGAACCCGCACCCCTAAAAGCGAGTCCCAGCTTCCTCATCTTCCCTAAACGCTTTCACCACGACTCCAATTTCAAAATTCAATCAAAATCAATCATATTATCGCGAATGCTTCCGATGAATAGAACCAGAAAGTTAAATTGAATCCTTCGATGCTATATTATTGGTAATCGAACTCGAAGAGCTCGAACGTCTACAAAACGGAAGAATACTGGAGATAGAAACGGAGTTTCGTTAACTATCTCCATTTTCTACCTCCTGCAAGTTACGGCTTTGAAAAAGAATATTCAGCTGCTTTTCGTTCACTGCATTTTTAATATCCGCTGGAATTACATAATTAGAAAAGGAAGCAGAGGAAATTCGAAAAGCAGCTTGAGAAAATTACGATTGAGATGAAATTTACGAGGATAATTTTTATTTTGCAGCGTTTATTACGACCCGTTCCTAGCAGCACACGCAGCGACGCAGGATCCCAACTACAGGCTACAGGTGAGACACAAACATTTTCCTGATTTTCCGGCGGAAATTGTCGCCGGTGCTCTGTTTCCGGAACGCGAAGCGGCGACGAATGAGTTTTTAATTAAATAGAACTACGCCTGTAGTCAGATTAAAACGTCAGCTCAGTCGATCACCTTTCAAGCGCTGCTGATAAATTGTCGTGAACTAATTGCTAAATGAATCTGGGTTCGACCCTTACTTCCACATCGATTTCCTTCGATTATCGGATATATTGAACGTGACATGTAATATTCGTCCCTTTACATCTTGTAAAGTTTTAATTTTCGTTTATAAACTTCAAACAACAAAATATAAATTTCAACGCTAATATTCAAATTCCTCTTGTTAATTAACTTTTATATGATCTATTAAAAATAATAGGAAAGGAAAATGTCTGAATACAAAAATAAAAATACTTGACCCACTTCAGAAATATCGAAAGCATCGCTTAAACTTCAAACTTTAAAATATAAGCGTAAAAACTTTCTACACTCAAAACTCGATTGTTAATTAATTCCTGTACTACCTGTTAATGATAATACGAAAGAAAAACGGGATCCCAGGTCGTTTACCACAAGTAGTAATACTTGACCCAGTTGAAAGAATGGTTTAAAAACTTCGATCTTTAAAATATAAGCTGAAAAACATGCTACATCAAAAACTCGGTTGTCAATGAACTGGTGTACATGCCATTAGTGATAATACGAAAGAAAAACGGGATCAAAGATCGTTTACCACAAGTAGGAATAAAAATACTTGACCCAGTTGGAGGAATGTCGAACCGCAAATCGCCGGTCAGTCGCGAAGGAAACAGAGCACGTAGCGTTCAAAGAACGAAACGAAGCAGAGTTGAAAAATAAAAAAAGAGAGATAGAGGAGAGTAAAAAAAGAAACATCGAGCAAAGAGAAAAGAAGGCAGAGAAATATTGACTAAAGTCTGCTACTGTTCCGGACCCGTTTAGCTGGAATGGCCTCAAGCAACAGCTGACGTTAGTTGACACGTTTTTCCAGGCTTGCACACACGTGAAACGCAGAGAGCCCGATAACAATTAACGCCATTCCTATCTCGTTTCTACGTTCTTTCATCTGTCGTCACTCTCGCCTGTTCGTCTGTTTTTTCTCCCCCTTTTTTCACCCCCGTTTCACGAAAACGTTCACGGCGAATCTCCCGGGTTCGAGCGGCGGAAGAAAAAGAGGAAAGAATTGCAAAAGAGCGGAGAAACAGAACTAACGGCTATCGTTTTTGCCAGCTCCGACATCCTGTTTCCAAACGATACACTCGATTCCGTTTAAAACCGGGAATGAAAATTAATTCCGGACGTACCGCATTCATTTAGCCGTTCCGACCACGTGTCACCGTGAAAATGAAACACGCCCGGAATTTAATGCGAAATTTTTTAACATATTCATGCGCCTTCGGAAAAGCGCTCGCGAAATTAATTTTACGTTGATGGTTTATTTTGTGAACGAGCTCTTTTGCAGTTTTTGGATTATTTTCCCGCTGTTTGTTTTAACGCGTTCAATCTGTTATTTGTAAATATGTATACTTGAATCGTGTTTTGAATTGGAGTTTTAATTTGGTAACAGATAATCTGTAGATGAGGATAATGTGATATTTAATGACAGTTAACAATTGTCGTGTCGAGGAGATTGACAGAATTCTGAAAATTCAATGAGATTGAACGTGTTAATACTCTTAATTTCATTTCGAATCGATTTCCATCAGAACCTGTTTCATGCTGTTCTAACAAAAGGCGTTTTCTCGATTCGGAATCGTTGATTGAACCAGTGAAACTTTAAATAATTAGAATTAATCATTTTCTAAATAAAATTAGTTTGCAATTATTCGTGAGATCTGAGGAAACGTCTGTGTGGCATAGCACCCTGTCACAAAATCATGCAGCATCTTGTTGCATTTTGTCGCCTGATCATCGCGCGCCCTTCTTTTCTCACCCGATCCAAAGACTCGTCTTAAAAACACGGAGAAAAGCAAGAACGACGAAAATAATTGTCCAACGCGAAACAAAGCCCTAATTCCCGCACCCCCCACGATCTGGCCGAATTTCTTTTCAGGTATGCCGTTTGTGTTTCAGGCTAAAGCACCCGCCCTGGAGGTAGGAATTTTAAGGGTCCGCCCGTGAATTATCTTCGCCCGTTGTTTGTCTGTTTTTTCTCCCCCAACCCCCTTTATTTATTATTACCTCTATTTATTCTCCTGTCTTCTCGCTGGCCCCTTGTTTGGACCGGCCGATCAGGAGTGCTCACCGATCGTCGAAAATTTTGCTTGATCGACGCGTCACATATTTTCTTTCTCTTATAGTATTGTTAAATGTTTCTTTTCTTTCTATTGTTACTCTTGGTCTGTTCACCCTTTACAGTAATACAACTGCGGTGTCGTTGCAGTTCTATATATTATGTATACATATACGCTTCCTCTGTTCTGCGCTTCTTTCATTTCCCGAGTGTGGTCTTTGCGACGGTTGTAAACAGCATGCTGTTCGTAGTATTTTCTTTCGTCTCCTTTGTTTTTATACTAGAGTGTTTTTTTCGGTGTTTTTTTTTGGTTTTTACATTTTTCGATCGATCGCTTTCTGGTAGAGCGACTGTATTTTTGAGAGTTTAGAATATTTAGTAACTGTACATAATTCGATAACTTTGCTGACCAACCCCTGTAGGCTTAATTTTTAAATTAAATCTGTAGTCTCATATTTTTTATTATATTACATTTCAAGTGTTATAAAACGTTCGTGTGTCATATATTCCTCATTTTTAATTATATTTTTTAAGAAAGAAGTTCAGTTGGTCAGCAATGTATTACAAGAACGTAAGTTACTTTATTTTTCAAACACACTTGTTTCGAATTAGTGATTCTCGTGCTACACTTCAGAACATCTTACCTCCTTTCTCTTGAAAGTCTGAACCTCTTCCGATGTTCCTCTATCGATTGACACAAAGATTCAAAAGCATAGCGATCGTTGAGCACTCCGTTGAGTATTTTAGAGAAAGTTGTTTAGTTAGTTTAGAGTTGCTCTTAATCCTCGCCCCTTCACCCCTTCGGCAGATTCAACCTTCTATGGAATTAGTTCTGCCAACAATTTAATCCGAATTTCATTCAGACACCTTAAGCCGAAGTTACATTGATCTACTAGAGTATTAGAGAAGCCCTTAATATTTTTACGAAATTTAATTTTTAAGGGAAGGAAGAGAAAGAAAGGAAGAGGAAGTTCTTATGTAGTGTTTTCATTCTAGTGCTCTGGAACACTAGTATACTTTACTATATCAATGTAATTGAGGCTTTGTACAGTTACGTGCATCGACAGTTTTCCGCCAAGATCCTCCCACTTCCTCGGTTTCGGCAAGGTTCGACTCGCGTCGACAGTTAAGCCCCGCCTCCTTCTCGACTAAGAAAGCTCAGTGGGAGTTCCCCCACTCCTTCCTTCGAGCTAAACTCTCCATGCACCGAACTGTACATTACAGAGCGATTAGCGGCGAGTTACAAAATTACAAAGTTATCAACGAACAGCTGAGTCCAAAATTAATCTATGATGAACACATTCGCGCAACGAAAGAGCTATTAAATAATTCTCCACCGGATGCAGAATAAATCAGATACGAAAACGTTCGAGCAAATTCTGGCAGATACGAAGGAGAAACATAATGTCGTAAATTTCCTGACGTCGCACGTGCATCGAATCGGGACCACGAAATTTTCCGCGTCTAATTTCCGCGCGAACTCGCACCACCGCACCGGCTCGAATCCCCTTCCGGTTCGGGGGCTTGTCTTGACCCGGCACACGAAACTGGCCACGTAGTTCCTCCCTGTGAATTTACGAGCTTCCAGGGAACGGTCTAGCAACCCGTGGAAACTGCGCCAGCCATCGTAAGCCTTCATAAATCAACGTCGCGTCATTTCGCGCGTCCGACAGCTTCATTCCGGGTATTTCGTACCGCTTCCGTCTTCGATGTGCCTCGTTAACGATTTTATCTTCGCTGTATACCGATTCGATCTCGCTTTTTTCTATTTGCCTCGTTCTTATGCTAATTTTCTCGCCAGTTTTTTGCAAGGAATATTGAATTTAAAATGGGGGGCATTTATGCGTCATGGAGTTTGCTGGATAAACTTGTTCGCGTTTACCAATTTTATGTACAGGGTGGTTAAATGCATTGCTTAACTTGTAGATATGTTGTAGACAAAGTAACATTTTTTTTTGTTCAAAAAAATAAACCATGAGTTAAAACATTTGTGCATGTACTTTTTTTATAAGTGAAGACATTTTGTGAATTTTTAATGACATAAAAGATATGCTATTTAAAATAACGAAGTTAATTCTGGACCTCTGAAATGGTTCCATCAATAAGACATATCAGTATCTTATAAGATACATGCAGTTTTACAAAACACGTCTCTATAAATCACAGCACTATTGTATAAAAATAACCATTTTTAACAAGAATATATTTTAAAATGTTATTCAAGGTAAGTACATGTAGTTGTTCATGCAACTTACACACCTTGAACAACTTCACAAATATATGTCCTAACCCTAAACTCTCTGAGAGACCTTCACCTATAAAAGAAAGCTACATTTGCTACATAAAATATTTTCCTCATTTATCAGTGTATTTACAAATTGAAAATTGTGAACCACCCTGTATATATTATACGAAATTTCCTGTATAAAAAATAATGGCATAATCATCCGTAAATGGCCATTAAAAATGCCTTGAAACAAGAACCGCTGGACTTTCCTTTTCCGGTCGAATAAATCGCGAAAGTAGTGTAACGATGGACGCAGGACGAGAGCAATTATCGAGTCACGTTTTCGTGGCTGTCGAGGAAAGGTTACGTCGAGAGGAGATCGTTAACGTAACATCTGACCCGTGAAGCGAGCCGGTGTAAACGCGGGGATCCACGTTGCGGTTTCACGGTGGAGCTTGCACGGGACCGGAAATACGGTGGAAAAAAGGGAAATGGTACCGAGAGGAAGCAACGGGACAGATGCTGTAACGGTGGTTTCCGTTCTTCCGTCCTCCAAGTAAAATAACCGAGAGTTAATTGACCCCTACTTGAAAAGTGGTTTTTAACCACGCTGAAATTGAGTATCACGTGCGAGAGTCGTTTAAGGATTTTCTGAAAAGCAACGCTCGTTTGCGAACCTTACCATTTCACGCCTGATGTTCTTCGCTAAATATCTTCTATTAAATGAACCGTATGAAACATATTTTATTTAGGACACACAGTTATTTAACACTGAGAGTACCAAACCAGATAATCGTTTCACAAGATCTTTTTTTATGAATTATGCAATTTATTAAAGTTCTGATATTTGCATTGATCTTCATCAATATAAAAGAATTAATGTGTGTTATGTTTTGTCGTTTATTTATTTATTTTTTGACTTATTTTTTATCTGAAATTAAGCACACAGTAGGTACAATGTTAACACGTTAAATTCATTGAAGTTAAATTATAGCCACAATTAAAAATAGCCATAGTTTAATATTGCAAGTAATTCCATAATAAAATTATTCCCTGAAACTAATTAAATTTGAAGAGACTATAATCGTAATTATTAACCGAAATGGTTCATGATTTATGGTAAGCTCTCTCGATACCCAGGAAAGAAAATGAATTTCCCAGGGAAGCGAATCATTAATCACTTGCCTTTGAAAAATGTTTCTGTTCCGGCGGAGAGCGTTCCGTGGTCGAAGGAACATTTTGCAAGGTGCACTCTGATGTAAGAAAATTCACGGAAAAAATTACTCTGTCATTCGCAAAAAGCTTGTGTCTCTAATTGCTCCGAAGAACGTATCACACGAGTTACTGTGTACTGTTGAAACTTTCCGCCGTTTTAATTCTGAAATATTCCCAAGAGAGACTACAATAAAGGGATTTAATTTGCATTAGGTAATTCTGTAAAATTCTACTGTCTTGCTAACTCTCTAGTAATTAACATTTTATCTCGTTTATGCTTGCCAGTTTTGTTTGAGTATGCTAAATAAAATTTGCGTCGTACAAACATGTCATAGATATAAAGTTATACAGGGTGAATCACGACTAGTGTAGGTCTCTGAAATGAGGGGTAGCTGATTCTGAATAAGATTGCCCTTTGTAGAAATGGGGTTTGAAGATTCGTTTTTGAATTATAAGGGAAAAACGCGGACGTTAGATTGCTGTACGCTAGATTACCACGCGCTGGATTATTACGCGTTGGTTAACTGCGCGTTAGATTACCACGCGCTGGATTATTACGCGTTGGTTAACTACGCGTTGGATTACCACGCGTTAAATTCCTACGCGTAGAATTACCACGCGTTGCATTACTACGCGTTGGATTACCACGCGTTGGATAACTACGTATGGAATTACCACGTATCGAATTACTACGCGTTGAATTACCACGCGTCGAATTACCACGTTATGGATTTACCACGCGTCGAATTACCACGTTATGGATTTACCACGTTATGGATTTACCACGCGTCGAATTACCACGCGTCGAATTACCACGCGTCGAAATACCACGCGTCGAATTACCACGCGTCGAATTACCACGCGTCGAATTACCACGCGTCGAATTACCACGCGTCGAATTACCACGTTATGGATTTACCACGCGTCGAATTACCACGTTATGGATTTACCACGCGTCGAATTACCACGCGTCGAATTACCACGCGTCGAATTACCACGTTATGGATTTACCACGCGTCGAATTACCACGTTATGGATTTACCACGCGTCGAATTACCACGTTATGGATTTACCACGCGTCGAATTACCACGCGTCGAATTACCACGTGTCGAATTACCACGCGTCGAATTACCACACGTCGAAATACCACACGTCGAAATACCACGCGTCGAATTACCACGCGTCGAAATACCACGCGTCGAATTACCACGCGTTGAATTACCACGCGTCGAAATACCACGCGTCGAATTACCATGTATCGAATTACCACGCGTCGAATTACCACGTATGGATTTACCACGCGTCGAATTACCACGTATCGAATTACCACGCGTCGAATTACCACGTATGGATTTACCACGCGTCGAATTACCACGTGTTGAATATCCATGCGCTGGATTACTACGCGTGGTATAACTACGCGTTGGATTACCACACATTGCATTACTACGCGTAGAATTACCACGCGTTGCATTACTACGCGTTGGATTACCACACATTGCATTACTACGCGTAGAATTACCACGCGTTGCATTACTACGCGTTGGATCACGAAGCTTCAAATCCCATTTTTGCAAAGAGAAAATAACTTGCTTCTAAATGGAAAATAAAGTATAAAAATCAATATATAAATACTGAAACATCGATTGACATATGCAATTTGAATAAAATGAGACATCTGAAAATTTAATAAAATAAAATCTGAAACGTGAAAACAATAATTTTGGGTAACGGCCCCAGTTGTAAGTCAGAATTATTTGTCCGGACAATTAGAATTAATAAGCGCAAAGAGGAGGATAAATCTGAGATTTTGCAGATTTTGCTCGAATCGCAAAGATTTGAAAGGTTTCCTCGTGGATAATGTAATTTGAGGATTAGGGACGAGAGGTTTAATAAAACAGGGGCCAGAATAAGAGGTGGATTTAATTTCGGCGTTCTTGAGTGTTCTGCAAGATACGATGACACGGTTGAGCCCCGTTTCGATTCGTAATCCCGTGAAAAACGCGAGAACTCGAGGATTCTCGTCGGCGAAATAGTCGGCTGAAAGGGGACGTAGAGGTAAATGGAAAAAAATTCTTCGGGTATTACGAGGAATTCAACGAAGTAACGTGATTTCGTAGTAAAAGGAATATCCGCCTTTCGCTGATACAATTGCACACTCTAGTCTAGATGCATGCACGTAGATTCCGCGTTTCCTTCCACAATAAATGGCATCCTCCGGGGATATATCTTAATCTCGACGCGAATATCGATGCTTTCCGCGTTCGAGACTTATCTGGAACGGTTATCATCTCGCCGCTAAATTGCTCTTCGTATCTAATTTCCCGCCCTTTTGTACGCGAATTTCCCTGCAATCCTGTGTAACTGTTTCTTTACCATTTCCCTCGTGTAGAAGGTTTTGTTCGACGACTCTCAAATGAGAATATTTTCTTCCTTCTTTCGTTTTCTATGCCCAGTCTTGTATGCTTTCTAACAACTTTCAACACATCAAAATATTTAGCATGTATATATAAATTGAAACAGAATAAATTGTTATCTTTTAGCAAAATAAAATAGTACCTTTTAGCAACCTTTTATTAAAAATGATGGGTTCATACGAGATTGGGAATACAAAAGGAAAAGAATGATAAAGTCTTGTTTTGAAATAACACCGATCTCGAATATTGCAACTTAAGGATAATCTTGATAGTTGAGTATAGACGAAATGAAAGAAACAATAGTTGGACACACACGTTCTTTGTGTTATAGTAGCTAACATGAAACATCATCATCAATGAACGATGAATGGATTTTAACGAGCAAACTGTATCATTTCCGCATCATCTTTTGTACATAAGGCACATCTCCTGATGCTTTTTTGATCGAACAACAAACAGTAGCTTCGAGAACCACGTTTTAGCTGAGTGCTCGAAACTTTTGATTACCTGCACACCATCATTGTGCGTCGACGAAACAACGCCGTACGGGTATCGCTCCGAGTATCAAAGTTGTATCAACTTTCTATAAGACGCGGAGAATGTGGTAGATAAAAAAAGGAAAAATCGGAGGGTTGAGTACGTTGATGTTTCGTCGGTGCACCGCACAAACGCGTCTACGAGGGTCCTTGCACGACATCAAATAAAAAGAAGAAACGAGAAGTTTGTGAAAATTGGACGAGGAGCACGTAGAGAGATAGAATTGTAGAAATATTGCCGTTCTTCCCTTGCACAAATCATACGAATTTCTGTCGGTGGAATTGTTACTTGTTGACTGTCGAGTTGGAGATTTCAAAGAATTTTGCTTTTGGAATTTTTATGGAACTTATTTGGGATTTGGTAATACTTTGGGATGCGAGTTAAGAATTCGAATACTAGAGAATTTTGATTCGGGAAAATTTCGGAATTCCAACAAGGGTGAATTCCAACGTTTGAGATTTTCAGTACCTGTGAATTCCAGTGTTCGTGAATTCCAGTATTTGTGAATTCCAATCGTCGTGAATTCCAATCATTGTGAATTCCAATCATCGTGAATTCCAATCGTTTAGAATTCCAATCATCGTGAAATCTAATCGTTTAGAATTCCAATCGTTTGGAATTCCAATCGTCGCGAATTCCACTGTTCGTGAATTCCAATCATCGTAAATTCCAATCATTGTGAATTCCATTCATCTTGAATTCCAATCATCGTGAATTCCAATCGTTTGGAATTCCAATCATCGTGAATTCCACTATTTGTAAATTCCACTATTCGTGAATTCCCATGCTTGTGAATTCCAATATTCGTGAATTCCAGGGTTTGTGAATTCCAATCGTCGTGAATTCCAATATTCGATAACTCCAACGTCTGTGAATTTCACTGTTCTGGAATTTCACTAATTAGGAATTCTATCATTCAAGAATTTCAGTGTTAGAAAACTCCACTGTCCAGAAATTGCAGTATTCTGGAATTCCAATACTCAGAAGTTACAACATTTGTGAATTCCAATGATTAAGAATTCCAATAGGTTTTGCAAGAAATCTAGTATTTCAGAATTCCAACCCTTAAGAATTCCAATAAATTTTACAAGAAATCTTATGTTCCAGAATTCTAACACTTAAGAATTCCAATGTTTAAGAAATCCAATAGGTTTTGCAAGAAATCTAGCATTCCAGAATTCCAATAGGTTTTGCAGAAAATCTAGTATTCCAGAATTCCGTCTCTTCTGAATTTCAATAGACATTCAAGAACTCTAGTATTCCAGAATTCCACCCCATGAGCAATGCAGTGTTTAAGAATTCTCTCAATATTAAAGTACTCTAACATTACAGAATTCAATCCTTAAAAATTCTTCAGTTTCATTCAACATCATTAATATTCCCAAGACCGTAACATTAAAGTACTTCACAAGTATCTAGCAATAATAAAAAGTCTCTCCAGAATTACGAAGTTATGACAGTCAAATCAACAATTTCCACAAAGTACCATCACAGTAACTCCATCAGTCACGTCTCATTAGCAACCGTAACTGACCATCGAAGCATCCAATCAATGTCCACTCGCTCCCCTCCAGTTAAAATTCGCTGTAACAGTACGGAACAAAAGCTCCTTCAAAGCGTGAGCAAGCACACAGAGCTTTCTTTAGCTAACGCAATATTTGGTAAACGTGCAAGGACCTTTGGTAAATGGTAAGAGGGCGCGTTGGTAGCGTATCCTCTGGCTAGGACACCCTTGTCTGGTCTGTCTTGGAGCTTGCTTGAGCCTTGCATGGCGGGTCATGGTTCCTGTTTCAGGCCGCGGCAGCAGCAGCTGCAGCGTCACCATTGCTGAAGACACCCCTCTCGACGGCTCAGCAGGCCACCTACGCAGCTGCAGCGACCTACACGGCAGTGGCTGCGCGCGCATACGGCGCAGCTGCAGCTGCGGCACAACCGGTCGCAGGATATGCCGCAGTCGCGGGGTAAGCACCACTCTCGCTTACCTTCCTTCTACGACCTCTCCTTTCGCTTTTATCCCTCGGGCTCCAATTGCTCTTTCCTTTTTTCATCCCGACTACCCCTTACGGTCTCTTCTCGATATATCAACAGATACGGAGACCTCTTTACTACATTACTGATCTTACTTATGTGACTATTCTATTTTATATTGTTACATCTTACATATGTGACAATTTTATTTTATATTGTCAGATCTTACATATGTGACAATTCTATTTTATGACATATTTTATATTGTTTGATTTTACATATGTGACAATTCTATTTTACATGTTTTATATTGTTACATCTTACATATGTGACAATTCTATTTTAAGACATATTTTATATTGTTTGATTTTACATATGTGACAATTCTATTTTACATGTTTTATATTGTTACATCTTACATATGTGACAATTCTATTTTAAGACATATTTTATATTATTTGATTTTACATATGTGACAATTCTATTTTACATGTTTTATGTTGTTAGATTCTACATATGTGATAATTCTATTTTACATGTTTTATGTTGTTACATCTTACATATGTGACAATTCTATCTTACGACATATTTTATATTGTTTTATTTTACACATGTGACAATCCTATTTTACATGATTTATATTGTTAGATCCTACATATGTGACAATTCTATTTTACATGTTGAACATTATTTATTTTTAATTGTACATTAACAATACATCAATTTTTTTATATAATTTACCTTCATATTTATTGCTGTCATGTTTAATGCATCAGTATAGTATATATTGTCATTGATGCACCAATTATTGTTATTATTGTTAATTATTATTATTATATTTCATGTATCAATATATTGTATATTATGTTCAGAATATCAATATATTATATAGTACGCATATATTGTAATGATTATTATATGTACATTATGCATGAATACATTAGAACTCGTTACATCAAAATATACGATATTGTCTCTTCAACAATATATTTGATATTATAAAGCAATATTTTGGACCGTAAGGGGTTATTTCAGTGATCAATGATATACATATGTACATGAAGTTCCTTGCAGACGAACACGAAGACGTGGTAGAGCTCTTAGAAGTCGCAGATACACCGAGATCGAGATGCAACCCGATACACCTGTCGAAAACCCTGATAGTCCTATCGAAACCTTTAAAGACACGTCCTAACGTTTGTATCTCCTTTTGCCTCTTCATCCTATTTTTATGCAAACCTTTGTACATCAATACACTTTCCCGTGTGTCATGAAGTCTAATACCACAGTATTTTTAATGTGGGTATTGCTTTTTCTAGTTACGGGCGTGAATACGCCGATCCCTACCTTGGACATGGTATTGGACCAGTAGCCGGCTATGGGGTGAGCAGAAATATTATTCTATTAATAAAAAGCCTATTTCTTTCATTTTTTCATATATGCACATCTATATAACATATTTCAAAATAAATCTGTATGATGTATTTCAATATATATAAATCTGTATGATATATTTTAATGTGCAGTATGTTTATAGTTTAGCAAATTTCATTTTTATTGAAGACAGTCGAGATGTTACTCTAATTTGCATATTCTGAAATTGTCAGACTCCAATCTATAGTTCTAGAGTTCTCGAATTTGTACTTATAGTCTAGTTTGTGTTTAGACCACTTCTTTTGAGGAAACTAAGAGGGTAAAAACTTTGTTTTCAGGCGACAGTGTACAGGGGTGGCTACAACAGGTTCACGCCGTACTAAGGTTCGAGAGATAGCGAAGCACGAGCCTTCCAAGAGTACATACTCAGCCGAACATGACCAGAAGAAATCGACACAATCATCATCCTCATCCGCCATCGATCACGATCACCCCACGAAGCGATGCCTGGATCGTCCGCGCATGCTGACGCTAGCCTTCTTCGTGGCTCTCGACGCGAAACAGAAATGACTCTCATCTACGAAATAATCATCGTTAAATCGGAGCTCGAACAAACTCGAAAACAGTCTTCTGAACGGACGAAACGACAGCCAGAGTTTCTCCCGTTGGCGGAGGAAGACGAACAAAGGGACCCCTCGACAATTGGAAGGAAAATAACCGAACAAGTTCGACAAGCAACGCGGAAGAAGATCAAAGGAATAGAGAATGATATATACGGAGACGCCTCGAATTCGAAACGGATTTAAAACGTGCCTCGAGTTCGAGATAGTTCGAGATAGGGGTTGCGAACCGCACGACAAAGGCTTGCTCGAAACGTCGTCGAACTTTTGGAAGCCATGATCGATAATCGTGGGAGGTAAACGTGGAGAGACGAGGAAATTGATAAACCGAATTACCCTGACAAAGAGGAACGGTTCAATCGAATTTCGGCTTTTGGGACATGCTAAACATTCCGCTTCCATTAGCGGAAGAATACGTTAACACTTTGACAATTGCTGTCACGTATTTTTAACGCTTAGCTTCATTACTCCTTTATTGGTAAATACCTTCAGCAACCATCTCTGAATTTAATAATTTTATATGCAGTCTATAGTATTAATTTAAAAGTACAATTTTCTGGCCACCATTTGCATTTAATGAAGTGTTCATAAAATGGCGCCGTTGAACGTCATAACCTCTTCGGAAAGAAATATGAAATGTCAGCAGTCAAAGTGTTAATAAAAGGTTAATAAATGAGGATCAAATGAGGTCCGTTTCGAAACGTTTTCGACCAGTTTGAATTCCGAAGGAACACGTCAGACTTGTTCGTCTCGAGTTCGAAAGCCGGCAGCCATTCCGACTCTGATTAAAAGCGAGGGAATGTTATCGAATATAGCCGGTGTACGTGTATATATACGTGTGTATATACATATATATATAAATATAATAAGTAGATAGATAGATATAGGTAATTGATCTCTTTAGAAATCAATTGTAATTATGCAATTCGTTGCTCGTGCACGTCTCAATCGTTGGGGGTTTTAGATGCGTCCGGGGTAAGTTTTATCGCGAACGGGGTACATTTTAAATTGTGTATGAACACAAACGTTGTGCAAGAAATGATGGATTTTGTACATAATTTGTTCGATTTCATTGGGCCGCGTCGTTGAAAAGCGAACGCGGAGTCGTTCTCGTATACGAGTTAATTCGCGGTTTTTCGTTATTTTTTTGTATCGCTTTTATTTGTAATTCTTTTTTTTGAATCAATGATCGTCTCTCGGATAAACGCGTTGGTGTAACTAGAATTGCGGAACTAAATTACCTAATCTTAGGTAGAATGTCAAAAAATCGATTTGATAATGGGATTTCGAAGATTTAACATTTGGAATCTTGGAAAATAAAAGTTTAAGATCTTATCCTGATCTAGTTACGCCAATGGTCAGAGATTAATACGCGGTTAGGTGAAAGAAAATGGAGAGCTCTCGCAAATGGCTGCCGGAAAAGGAACTCCTCCTTCGTGTCGACTGGAACTTCCGGAAGCGACACTCGGTGATCCACGACAGACGATAGACCATTTCTTTTCCTTTTTCTTTAGTTAGATAGCCAAGAGAGAGGCGACGAGAGCGGCGAGGCAGTTACGCGTGTCCGGTAGAGTTTCTATGCCAAATAAGTGTATGTGTGTGTGTGGAGCATGTGTGTTTGTGTAAATTTGTGAATCGAACCATGACCGAGTGATTCGAATAAATAGCTTCGGGTAGAAGAAAACCTTGAAGAGTCTGATTGACAGTCTACCGATTCCTGATGAAGATTATGGTACAGCAGCTTCTCTAAATACTCACACCTTGTCCACGCTTTAACAAAAAGTAGAGGCAGCCTCTTCTCTAATTACAGGTAGAGAACTTTTAGGAACGTACTTGAACAAATTTAGTAGTAGATATAGCGAAGCAAGTTGGACGAGGTTTCTTTGCTCTCTTATTTTGTGGAGGAGTTTTTGATGGAGGAGTTGAAATCATTTTATATGAAACATTCATATTTTTACATCATTTATATTTTTCTGCTTCTAAGTCTAAATTAAACTTCTGACAGTGTGTCAGTTTCTGATGTGAAATAATATTCTGAAATATCATCTTCAACAATACAAATACAGAACTTCCATCGAAAGTATTACAAGATTACAATTTCTCAACCAAAAATGAATCTCCACGTTCGCTAACCATAATTTTTGTCCAGGACTACGGTAGAATTTAATTAAATTCAGAAGCTCAAATCACGTGATCGAGAATGTCAATATTTTCTACAGACTGATTCCTTAAATTTATTAATCAATCTCGAAATATTTTATGTTCCTCAGCCTACAGTCTCTATAACTATTCATTGTAATGTACTTTATTTCCTATTTTAACTCTTCTTTGGATCTCCAATTTCGAAGCAGTCCAAGACATTTTGCTGGAATCTCTCTGAGATACATAAACCTCCCTAGTCAAAGAAAGCATATTTAATCCAAAGGACCTCCACCGAAGAAGGGTTAAAGGACCAACCCTCGGGTTCGTCCAAATTAAAGTTCCTGGATTCGCTATGTTCTCGATCACCGATTCGTCCTTCGAGAGGTCATGTTGCTTTTAAGGAAACAAAAAATCGGCTAACACACGTACACACATACAAGCACACACAGAGACATAAAGATAGAGTACTCCGAAGCAGGGGTAAACGCAAAAGGGAAAATGGTACGCACATTGAGCCGAGTGAGTGATAATCCCTGTTACAAGTTCTAGTTAAGTGGAGATTTATCGTAATAAACATATACATAGATATATAAATAAATAAATGAATAAATATATATATAGATAAGTGGTTGCGTGATTCGACGTGGAAGCGTGAGATGGAAGGAATGCTAGCGAACAAAGTGTGAATGAATTTTGAGAACAAGAATAAAACGAGTATATGCGAGAAAGAAAGAGACGTAGGGAAAAGAAAGATGGCGACAAAACGCTGGTGAGGGGTTGGGATAAGGGAAGATGGAAGGGAATTACACAACAAAGAGTCGTGTGTGAAATAGCCAAATATGACAAAGATGTTCTTCACAATCTTTTCGTTCTTTTTTTCGTTCTTTTTTTTTCTACGTAGTTAGTTCGTGACAGATTAGTTGGCTGTCGTCGGTTATATACGTTTTAACTCGTAAATCTATCGCTAGGATAGTTATATATAGGCTAGGAAAGAGACAGTGAAAGAATATTAAAAAAAAATAATAAATAATCATATTCTCATGGTTTTTTTTGTTTCTCTCGTTTTGCGTGTGCGAGCGCCAGTACATGTAAATAAGAAATTAGGGATCGACCGTGGAAATCGATTTCGTCGAGCACAAAACTTGTTTTAAGAGCTAAGCCGAACAATTCTCAGACATACTCATGATTCTTGTAACGTTTAAATTAACGAGCGTAGATTTTAATGCAGACTACAAACGACCGTAAAAAGATGCTAGTGATTTATTGCATCCACGCGAGGAAACTGGGCTGAAGGGACAAATTGATTCAGGATGATTCTTGAGATTCGATGTAGGTCAAACCACCTTGATCGGTTAAAAATACATTCTCCATTTGTAACAATTTATATCTAGCAATGAATGACATTGACACGTTTGAATAATATAAAATTTAGCCTACAATTTTTGTAAAAAATTTTTTTAAATATGCGTTCACATATTTCACGAAGTAAATCATTCTCCCAAACTGAACAACGCCATATTTATTTTTGATGTAACAGAAAATTTGTACATAACATGTATTAAATTTTTAAATGAAATTTCTGTTGCGTAGAAATAAATTTTCAAATGCGAAGTTTTTGAGCCAATCAAGATGGTATGACTTCAAAGAAAGCTCGTTTCCTCGTCATTCGTTCTGCACGATCGTTCCTCCTCGACTGAACGCTTTTTTGTTATAAGTGCTCGAAGATAACATTGATATTAGAAAGGATACGCCAAGACGGTTCATCCTAGAGGAACGAGCGTGCAAGGACGATGAAAACCGGGCAAAGATCTAATCCCTGTATATTGTACACTGTAATTACAATTTATACTTTACTCGTAATCGATACCTTTATCGGTAGGCTATTACAACTAGTGGCTAGCGTAAGTCAAGCTCAAATCTAGGCGAGAACCCATCGTCTTATTCTTCGTCACGAGTGCACAACTTCCCTTCTCCCCGTTGATTCCTCCTCCTCTTGTTCCTTGACTCTTGGTTTCATTCTTTCAGCGTGTTCGAGTGCGCAGGCCTATCGTACACGATTCTCGATACTTTCTATTTGTGTTCTCTTTGCCACTTTTCGTTACATTGTAATTGGCTACGCGTCGAAGCGACTGACCACATATTGTATATGTTTGCTGACCCGATTCGACACTGTAATATTTTGCACAGAGTGTTTCGTAGAACACGATTTGTTACAGAATTCGAAATATTTGCACCAGCAAAATTATTTGAACAAACACTTGAAATGTTTATGAAACAACTTGTACAAGCTTCCGAGAACGAAAGAATGAGTAAGATGATAAGAATATTTAGAACCGATTATCACTGAAAATTGTCCAATAATTTGTAATTAATTTACACGTCGACGATTAATGAAACACCCTGTGAAAAGGCAAAAGAGCGTAAAAGAAGCGAAATCGATACCCGACGAATTGTGTACAAAGGAACGTTCAAGGAACCTAGAATTTAGCCAGGTACGGACTAGAGATTATAGCGTAGAGTCTGTTTCCGAGTCTTAGAAAGTCAGAATACCAGTCCTCTCGACGAACTTCTAGCGATCAGCTTATTTATATACATAGAAATTCGTTCGAGTGCTTCGCGCGTTTATCGTCTATCGATTTTTGGGTGCGTCTGACAGAGGAGCGCACAACACGGAGTTTCTTCTCACCTCTCGAGCGAGCAAGAATCAATTGTACAAAATGCGTGATTGTAACGTGCTCGATTCGTTCGTCGGTCGCTTGGATGCGTCCCCTCAAACGTTCAACGCAAAGTCTCTCACAAACGTCGTTTTAAATTTCGCGCGTATTTTTGATTTTCCCGCGTTTACTTCGAATCCAGCGGCTGGCGGTAATTCGCATTGTAAGATAATCCAATAACGATCGATACGCACCGTAACGTTATACATACATATAAATATACGATGATATGACATATATATATAATTATTATTATAAAGCAGTACCGTAAACGGGATTTTTAAAAAAAAAAGTGAATCTAGATGACTTACATGACTTACGTAAAACGACACATCTTTACGAGCAACATATCCTAGCGTACTAGGCGACTGTTCGGTCTGCTCGTGATCCTGTGCGAGGGAAATTACGAGCGTGGTAGGCTTCCTTAGGGATTAGCGAATTTAGGGGAAGATTTATTAATTTCTCTATAGTTAACTCTTCAGGTGTAGGTGATTGGAAATTTGGGGGATTAGTGCATTAAACTTTTGAGAATTTGAGGACTTAGGAATTTGGGAGACTTGGTAGATTCAAGATTTGAGATTTTGGTGCTTTGGGAATTTGGGGATTTGAAAATTCAGGAATTTTTTAATTTAACAGCTTTGAGGATTTGGTATATTAGAAACTTCAAAATGTGGGATTTGTGAATTTGTAGATTAGGGAGTTCGGAATTTGGGAATTTAGGAATTTAAAGATTCAGAAATTTATAATTCAATAGATTCAAAGTCTGACAATTTAATTATGGATTCTCCTACGAAATGCTAACCCAAAGGAAGCCTAGCATCTAGCTCGAGTAGAACTAGCGGAGGATCCCGAGCCGCGAACACCTTCTTTTTTTCGAATTATCGGGTAAAGGAGGACGAGCGAGAAAAATGAAGGATAAAGTAAAAATAAGGGATGTTCCATGACATTAGGGCGTTAATGTAACGATAATAAGTCGTAACTTGTTAGTGATTCGTGCGTGGGTGATTAAGGGATGCGTCCGTGTATTGTACTCGTGAAAGAGCGTTCTCCAAATTCTTGTACAATTTATTAACGATTTTATTCATTGTAACGATATGCGAGAAGTTTGGAGAACTCGGGATGAAAAGAGACGAGGGAAGAATTAAAAACGGAGAAGGTAGTAATAAGGATAATTTAAATAAAGGTTGGAGGGAAAAGAAAGATTGAGATGGGTAATAACCAAAACGAAAAAAGAAAAATACAAAAAAAGAATACGAAATAGAGAACATCGTAAGCAGCTAAATGCCACCTGTTTTTCGCTTCTCTCGCCGGTGTAATCGGATTCGCAACGGGAGACCCGTGTGCGAAATTTTTCGGTTTCCGGTTGCGAATCTATAATACGAAAACGTAAACGAATTTACGTTGAATGCAAGAGGCAGATATTAATTGTAAAATCGCAGGAACACGAGAACAAGTAACGAGAAACGTTCAGGTGCATACACGAGAGAACGAGAATAACTTTAGTTTGCAAAAAAAGAAAAAGAACAAAAAAATACTGATGATAGGAGTACACACGGGGTGTCGTAACGGAACACCTTTATCATTGTCTGATTTGATGATATTTTGTAAGTCTGGACCAGTTGTTAGGTTCTTATTACTCCCATAGCGACTTCTTATGGCGTATTTTCTCTGTATATTGTCAATGTTTATTATTAAATATTTTTCAAATAAACTATCATCGTTTTTTCATTGTCAACCTATTCCTCTAGCTTTACATAATCCCCGAATTTGCATAGTATTTACGTAATAGTATTCGGACGATTGAATACATCTAAATATAGGTGGTTATGAGAAGTCTGTACAGGACATTGCGAAAGGGAGAAGCAAACAAAAATCCTAGTTACGTCAATGATTAGATCACCACGTTAGGTCACCTCGAGTCTAAATTCAAATCCTGAGTTTGCAAAATTATACCACGCCGAAATTACCGAATTTTAAAATACCATTTCATTGATTTTATAGTACCAATTTTTATGATACGAAAATAGCAAAATTCAGGACCTATCCTGGTCCCAATCTCGTTAAATTACACCTTGTCGAAATTATCGAATTTTAAAACACCAAACCTTACTTCATATTGATCTTACAATACTTTTACGAAGCAAAAATAGCACAAAAAATAAGAATATCTTTACTGTAACGTATTCGTCACAGATCACCAGTGATCAGTGAACATTTAATGATCGAAAAGACGTTAGAATGACTTAGCAATAATACCATTGCCAATGTTGCACCCCTATCTAAATTCGTGCGAAAGAATCGGTAGCCAAATGCCGCGTCGAAAGAATCCGCTTTTCTAGGACGTACGTTTCCGGTGAAAGAGGAGCCTCTGGCAGCATCATCAAGATCTTTTTTTTCTCTTCTACCAATGACTCATCGGCACACACGGAATCACCATTCGCTCTGTGTTCAACATTGTCGGTTTGTCAGTAGTCCGCGGACCGTCAAGCAGAAAGGAGGTGTATTCCTTTCGCTGATCGAGCAACGCGCACGTGCGTGGCTGAAAAGTCTGATCTAAACTCCTGCGAGTGTTCCTGAAAAATCGATTTATGTCAACGTTCAACGTCTATGCAACCGATGGTGCATCATTTTATCTTTTTATTGCAAGTTGGAGCACAAAGATGTTCTTGTTAAATCAAATTCTGGGAAATATGAAGTAAAATTGTTATATTTGATGATGAAGTCAGATTGTTCGAATTTTATTTATTAACGAAATCAAATTGTTGGAAGGATATATGTATGTTGTTAGAATTGTTCAAAATTGTTCGAAGATCTTGTCAAAAATTTTAATTAATTTGTATAAAGAATGGTATCGTTCAAATTAATTCTTGAAAGAGTGTTGTTCATTTTAGTGAAACGTTTGAAGGTTTCTGCAGCTCTGATGAATGAAACAAATTCTCATTTTGTAATTCAATAATACGTTGTTAAAATAAAATTGTTCGAAGGTCTCGTGAAAATTTTAATCATTTTATATAAAGACATTTTTATAACGAATGATATCGTTTTGAATTCATTCTTGAAAGAGTGTTGTTCATTTTAGTGAAAGGTTTGAAAGTTTCTGCAGCTCTGAGAAATAGAACAAATACTCATTTTATAATTGAATAATGAATTACATCTTCTAGATACATTTGTTCAAATTGTCATGTATAGAAACTTGATTTATAAACATTTAAATTGATTAAATATGCCATAGCTTATTTTGTAAGAGTTCAGATGAATTCATGAAAATGTACAGTTTTGATGAATGAAACGTATTCATTTTTTTACTAAACATTATTTTATAAATGTTAAGAATTGTGAATATTCTACAGTCTATAGAAGTTGCAAGGATAAAGATGAGGCACTAAACGAGTACACTAATCAATTCAGAGTATCACCTTCAAAATTTCCAATCGTTCACGGTACCAGAACAATGATTCTCCATGACGTAAAGATTCGTGCAAAAGAATATTGATTACCATGCTTGTTAATCATGCAAGATCACAAAGTGATCACTGCTACCATGAAATGATTCACAAAACGATCTATTAAAAAAAACCAAAGCAATTTATAAATTATAAAAGTGATATAGAAGAAAATTGGTGACACAAAGTTGAATAATGATAACGAACCGCGACGAACAACATTGCACACGTAAGTACCGCTTTACCTTAGAACTTAGCATATCGCTGATTAGTCATTATGAATTTTAAACAACTTTTTGCTCAATGAGTACAACGATAAGAAGTTCTGTTGACACGAGATTACTATCACCAAGGTGTTAGCTCGTTAAATAAATTGTTCAGTATTTTACGCATTACCCTATTTTTTATTTGATAAAAACCGCAAGTACTATGTTTTTTTTCTCTAACGAGTCTCGTTCATTCAGAACACGCATCGAAATTTATTCGAGCGGTATTTTTGGTCAGCGTGGAAAAACAAAACGGTCTTCGGAATTCGCTGAATCGGAAGTTGGAAACATTTCTGACTGAAATATGTTTATCGTGACGTGAAATAGGCAATGGTGAAAACAAACAATCTATTTTCGATCCGCTAGTATTTGCTGAAGTTATTTCACGAGGTTTATCAAATTGTTACACGTGGATGTAAGTGCTTAGCCGTGTTGGAGGGTTTACGTTTGGAGAGGAATGGAGTTGGGAAACTTCGGACGACTAAATTAGATAGGGAGATTTTTAGTAGACTGGTTATATGGGCTGTTTCAAACTTGGTTATTAAGATTTTTGCAAGGTTTGAATCGGGTGCGTTCAAATTTCAAGATTTGGAGATTCTCTAGTTTTCCAAACTCTCACATCCCAAATTTTCCACGTTCCCAAATTTCCACGCCCCAAATTTGCCACGTTTCCAAGTTTCCACACGCCAAATTTGCCACGTTCCCAAATTTCCACATCCCAAATTTGCCACGTCTCCAAATTCTCACACCCCCAAATTTTCCACGTTCCCAAATTCTCACACCCCCAAATTTTCCACGTTCCCAAATTTCCACGCCTCAAATGTGCCACGTTCCCAAATTTTCACACCCCAAATTCGCCACGTTTCCAAATTCTCGCATCCCCAATTTTCCACGTCTCCAAATTCTCACACCCCCAAATTCTCACATCTCCAATTTCCCACGTCTCCAAATTCTCACACCCCCAAATTCTCACATCTCCAATTTCCCACGTCTCCAAATTCTCACACCCCCAAATTTGTCACATCCCAAATTTTCCACGTTCCCAAATTTCCACGCCCTAAATTTGCCACGTTCCCAAATTCACACATCCCCAATTTTCCATGTCTCCAAATTCTCACACCCCCAAATTCTCACATCTCCAATTTCCCACGTCTCCAAATTCTCACACCCCCAAATTCTCACATCTCCAATTTCCCACGTCTCCAAATTCTCAGACCCCCAAATTCTCACATCCCCAATTTCCCACGTCTCCAAATTCTCACACCCCCAAATTCTCACATCTCCAATTTCCCACGTCTCCAAATTCTCACACCCCCAAATTTGCCACATTTCCTTATCTTCTCATTCCTTAACCGCAATATTCCCAAACCCCTCATACAACCAACTACAATTAATCCCCCAATTAACACAAAAGCCAAAGAAAGAAAGTGGAAAAAGTACATTTTCAGTGAATCATCATGCATCAAAGAGCCACCACTCTTGACTGAAAGCACCCAAAAATGGATTTGTGCAAGAGCTACAAGATTCTGCACATCCTCCCTAAAACCGGAAGGCGCATCGTATGGAGCTGGCAAACGGAGAACGGCACGGTCTTCCGGTTCACCGAGAAGGAATCCACCGAGGACTGTTTAGTAGAAATAGCAAATATCTGCGTTCCTCTGATCGCGAGTCTGGTCGCTGGAGTCGTTACATTGAAATATAAATGCGGCAGACATCAAAAGTAAGTTGAATTACGTTTCGCAATATATTTAATTGATCGGTGAAACTTGTTTTGATAATGGCGATTAAGAAGAATGTGTTTGAAAGCAACTTTCCATCAGATTTTTTCGATACTATTTAAATATACATTGTTTTGGAGTTATCTGATATTTTAATATCAAATTAAGATAGCAACATTGTAGCAAGGTTGATAATTCTTGAACGTTAATTGTGAGAAATGATTTACTTAGATAATAATGATGTTTTGAAAAATCAGAAGAGATAAGATTTATTTATGTGGAGCAAAGTTTGATTGGAATCGGAGTGAGACAAAGTTAAGGCCAAATAATGATTTCAAGAAAATAACAAATGACGAGAATGACTTTCGTTTTAAAGCTGTTAAACCTTCGATATTCCAAAACTCTCTTAAATCTATAATGTTTACAAAAAGATAAAATTTATTTGGGAAGAAGATATTTCAAAGAATACTTAGCATGTAAATAATGAAAAGGCCTGTACAATCTACTGCAAGTCAAAGCATTCAATTAAATCTCTCTTAAATCTATAAAAATGTCTACAAAAAGATAAAATTTAAGTAGGAAGAAAAACAATATTTTAAAGAATACTTAGCGTGTAAATAATTAAAAGAAAAGGGCTACAATCAACCGTGAGTCAAAGCGTTCATTTAGGACAACCTTCAATTAACAAAACATAGCACGTTTGGGATCTCCCATGATTCAGATGAGGGCCACGTCCCATTCGAACAATTCGTTTCAATTAATGTGGTAAAAGTCAATCGAGTCTGTTAATTTCTTCGCCTACGTTCGACGCTCTCCACGTACAACTGTTACATGATTTATTATTTTGATTGCTCATCGTTCGATGTTCTTCGGCTTGGTGTTATCATCGCTGGCGCAAAAAACGGAACAAATATCGTGGGATGTTTTGAAGTTAAACATTTTTTGAAATTATACGACCGGATGATAAATATGATCGAATCTTTTCACGGGAATTTGATTGTTTATCCGGGTTAAACAACGTTGAGCACACTTGTTCTTGGAAGAGTGATCGAATTATGTACACGTGCTTCGATATTTGATTTACTTTGGTATTCTGTAAATTGAGGTCGTTGTAAACAGGGATTGGGTTAAAGTTGTTTTTGAGATTTTGAAGCTTGGGAGTTTTAAGTTTTTGAGGATGCTAGATTTTTTGGCTGCAAGGATTCAAGGTTTTAAGGCTTCTAGGCTTTAAGATTTCAGGGTTTCAAGGTTTCAAGGTTTCAAGGTTTCAAGGTTTCAGGGTTACAAGGTTTCAAGGTTTCAAGGTTTCAAGGTTACAAGGTTTCAAGTTTTTAAGGTTCCATAGCGTCAAGGTTTCAAGGTTCCAAAGCTTCAAAGCTTCAGCGTCTCAAATTATCAAAATTTCGAGGTTCCAATCCTTCAATGTTTCAGTACCTCAAAGATTCAATGCTTCAAAGTTCCAATACTCCAAAGTTTCAATGCCTCAAAGATTCAATGCTTTAAAGTTGCAATGCTTCAAAGTTCCAATACTCCAAAGTTTCAATGCCTCAAAGATTCAATGCTTTAAAGTTGCAATGCTTCAAAGTTCCAATACTCCAAAGTTTCAATGCCTCAAAGTTTCAATGCTTCAAAGTTTCAATACTCCAAAGTTTCAATGCTTCAAAATAGCAATGCCTCGAAGTTTCAATGCTTCAAAGTTTTAATACCCTAAAATGTCAATGCCTCAAAGTTTCAAGGTTTCGGTTACATCAACGTTCCAAGGTTTCAAAATTTAAATAGCTTAAAGTGTCAATGCTTCAAAGTTTCAAGGTTTCAATTGTATCAAACTTTCAATGCTGCAAAGTGTTAATACTTCAAAGTTTTAATACCCTAAAATGTCAATGCCTCAAAGTTTCAAGGTTTCGGTTGCATCAAAGTTCCAAGGCTTCAAAATTTGAATAGCCTAAAGTGTCGATGCTTCAAAGTTTCAAGGTTTCAATTGTATCAAAGTTTAAATGCTGCAAAGTGTTAATACTTCAAAGTTTGAAGGTTTTAATTGCATCAAAGTTTAAATGCTGTAAAGTTTCAAGATTTCAATGCTTCGAAGGAGCATTGTTTCCAAGTTTCAGTACCCAAAATTGTAAAAGCTTGAATGTTCCAAGGTTTCATTTGCATCAAAGTTTTAATGCTTCAAAGCTTGAAGGAGTCAAAGCTGCAAGGTTTTAACGCATCAAAGTTTTAAAGTTTCTTCTTATCTCTTACACCAGTAGCGAAAAGAACCTTGTACACACCAAATTATAATTATATTAATTCTTTTATCTATGAAACTGTGTATAAAATCCATACAAAGTACGCGATGATAAGATCAGTATTGCTTTCTACCACGAAAATATTAGTATCATTCGCAACAAAAAGTACGAAGAAACGAGGATTAAGAAGATCTCCCGGGGTTCAGATTAATTAGCGGAATAATTTATGACATGTGCCGGTCCCAGAGCGTTCTTTCCTGGTTTGCGTCACGGTGCTCGTTCGGAGAATTTTAATGGATCCAAATAAGCTAACTGTACTGTTTGCTCTCGTTCGCTTCGCGGGAAATCGATGAAGTCGTCGTATTAAAATCGATCGGATCTTCCCAGAAATTACGGGGATCGAGAAGTCGGTTGATGGACGTCGTTCCGACAAACCCGATCGATTTCCACGGTGAAATAAAAGTGCAACTGCCGTTCGATGAACGTCCACGTGTAATTAACGAGTAATTAGTTCGATAGTCGACTTGTTTATTACCATGCTCGATGTAGAAAAGCTGGATCGCGGAGTTTTATTGGACAGTCGTTTTGAGGAGGAAAGACTCGTTTTCTGGTGATTAGTTTACTAGAAATTGGTCGTGCGTATCGATACGATTACATGTATCGTAGGATAAATAATACATTAATTATGTCTGGACTTGTCTTAAAAATACTGACAGTTCAAAATTAAAAATTATATTAATAGTTAACTGTTTTTGTACAATTTGTTAATTATCCTGTTTCTTTTTAACCAGAGACTCCAGAAGACTCCTTCCATTTCACGTAATAAGGACGCTGCTCTGCATGCTGCTGCTCACCGTACTTTTCCTAGAAGTTTGCGAGTCTTTTTTAACGTCGATCTCCCTGTCGTCCATCTTCACGATCCTCGCCACTTTCTGCTGCTGGATACTCCATCGAGCGACCGAAATTAGGGATGGTTTCGGAACCGTGTACTCCGCCGCCATTTTTGCGGCCATCGGCTTATCGCGAGCTTGGAAATTTGCATACCTGTCTAGGTCGGTTTATGGAGAAATAAAACGTGCTTTAATCCCTCTATATTTCATACTTTGTTAAATTAATACGGAATTACTGAATGTCAGTTATTGGAATACAGATATTTTTTTGAGTATTTATTTGAAATGAATTTTATACTCTGTTATTTCTTGTTATTTTAACGATATATTTAATTCTTAAGTATCTTCGATTTATTAGCATATTTGAGCACTTGAAATACAGTTATAATTATTGAAAGCTATAATGAAAATCATTGTACAGTTTACTTTATATATTTTTTATAAATTTAGATACGGTTTGTCGATCGAACACATTCGACTTACGACAACAGCAATGGTCGCCGTCCTCTGCGGTCTGTTCGCCATTTTGGATTCGTACACCCTCTTCACCGTAAGTACAAGATATATTTCACTGCTGAGTCTCCAAAGATTGCGTCCATAAAGATTGCATCCGTAAGGATTGCATACATTTTAAAGATTTGAAGATAATTGAAAGTGTCCATGAAAATAAATTAGATCGGAAGAAGAGTTAAAAGAGCGCATTAATGCTAATAGCGGCTAAAATAATCGAACCACGGAATTAGCGACAAAGCGTTACAAGCTTATCGAAGAGAGCCAGCTACTCCACCTAGTGCAAACATTTGTTTTACATTTACTCAGCTTGTTTGAATAATAATGTTTATTATCATAGTCGAGCGACCTTATCGAGTGGTTGCACGTTTTTCCTTCGACGGTAAACTAGATGGCAAAGATCTCGGTAATTTTTGAAAAAGAGAAAAAATTCAGGGTTGAGAAGCTACGATAGCCGAGAGCTTGCATTCCAAATATATTTCACATACCTTGACCCAGTAAAAACCTCCCTTGAGCATGCAAATAGACTTAATGCAGCCTTACCGCCGCAAATAAGTGAACTACGATTATCACCTGGTTTTAGACAAGGAAGAGGAAGAGGTACTTCGAACGAACGAAGAGGAGGATCGTTTACAATCATTCAAGAGCACCTTTCCTAGGTAGAATCACCTTCCACTGGGTTATAGACCTTCTGTCGAAAGGATATGCTTCGTCATTGGACGCTCAGGATCTTGGACAACTCCCTGAGGACGAAACTGCGGAGAAACAATTCGAGAAGTTTGCACAAGTTTATGAAGACCACAGGGTAATCGAAAACACACAGATATACCATTTTTGCTGATTACAGATTTATCATGCTAACTATAAACACCGCGTTATGTATTTTGATAGGATAAAAGAAGAAACTTGTCACTTTGGAGATGTTACTGGAAGAGAATATGGTACCCCTTCGCTGTCGGAGGTTTTCTAAAACTACTGGGCGATGGTACTACTCTGATTGCTCCGATGACAATCTCCAAAATTTTGGACTACGTTTCTACTTCTCAAAACAAGACGCTTCATTCGTCGAATGTTTGTTCATTCATTCATTTTTATTATTTTTCATCTATTTTTTATCAAAAAATACAACAAAGTCATTCATCAAAAGCCATAACTGAATAGTTATTCGATGCGTGGGAGTACGATACGTAGTAGTCGTTGCGTGGTAATTTGATACGCTGTAATTTGACGCGTGGTAATTCGATACGTGGTAATTCGACGCGTGGTTATTCGATACGCGGTAATTTGACGCTTGGTAATTCAATACGTGGTAATTCGACCCGTGGTAATTCGATACGTGGTAATTTGACGCGTGGTAATTCAATACATGGTAATTCTGCGCGTGGCAATTCCACGCGTGGTAATTCGGCGCGTGGTAATTCCACGCGTAGTAATGCCATGCGTGGTAATTCGGTGCGTGGTAATTCGGCGCGTGGCAATTCCACGCGTGGTAATTCGGCGCGTGGTAATCCCACGCATGGTAATGCCATGCGTGGTAATTCGATGCGTGGTAATTCGACGCGTAGTAATTTGACGCGTGGTGATTCAATACGTGGTAATTCTGCGCGTGGCAATTTCACGCGTGTTAATTCGGCGCGTGGTAATTCCACGCGTAGTAATGCCATGCGTGGTAATTCGGTGCGTGGTAATTCGGCGCGTGGTAATTCGGCGCGTGGTAATTCGGCGCGTGGTAATCCCACGCGTGGTAATTCGGTGCATGGTAATTCGACGCGTGGTAATTCGACGCGTGGTAATTCAATGCGTGGTAATTCGATACATGGTAATTCAACGCGTGGTAATTCGATACGTGGTAGTTCGACGCGTGGTAACTCAATGCGTGATAATTCGATACATGGTAATTCGACGCGTGGTAATTCGAAGCGTGGTAATTCGACGCGTTGTATTTTTTTATCAAAAAATAGATGATCCATTTCCTATTTCCCATCATACCAAATCGAAAATGTACTAAATCAAAAATAACACTTCAGAGTGCCATGACGTTCTCCGAAATCATACAAAATGGCTACTTTCTTGGTCTCCTGGTATTCTTCTCTGCCGTGTTACAAAGTACTCTGAGCCAGGCTTCCAGTCATATCCTCTGCGTAGAAGGAATCCGCTTGAAAACTGCACTCCAGGTACACTTGAATCGACGATATTCCTCGAAGGATTCTATTTCGGTTGATTCTTGTAGGCGTTGCTGTACGATAAGGCTTTGCGTCTGTGTTCGTGGAGCATCGATGAAGAGGAAAATCCATTAGATAAGGAGAAAGAACAGGGCAGGTGTCAGCAATCTGCCGATATCGGCACCCTGACGAATCTCGTGTCGGAGGACGTTTATAACGTTATGAGCTTTTTTTGGATCGGCCATTACACTTGGGCAATTCCGTTGAAGGTAGAAGACTGTTCTTAGAAAAAAATTTATTGGAACGATTACTAAAGAAAATTTGTTCGCTAATGTTACTAATTTTGTTTCATTATCAATTTTATTGAGGATTATTAATTTTACTGGTGTTGTTGGAGATTACTAATATTACTGACATTACTAAAAGTTAATATTGTTACTTTCAGATCATAGCAATAATTTTTCTCCTGTACACAAAGCTGGGAATCAGTGCAGTGATTGGTGCACTCTGCTGCATACTCATCGTAACACCTATGCAATTGGTGCTCGGGAAAAAAATGTCCGAGAACTTCAAATCTGTCGCTGTAACCATATTTATCTTCTTCTATACCTTATCATAAAATTTTCTTTTTATAAACGAAGTATTATTTCAGAAAAAAAGTGATGCCAGATTGCGTTTAATGAACGAGATCTTGCAAGGAATGAGGCTCGTGAAACTCAGAGCTTGGGAGGACATTTTCGAGAAGAAAATAAAAAGAGCGAGGGACAGCGAGTTAAAAATGCTGGACAAGGATTCTTTCTATTGGACTCTTATAAGTAAGCTTATAAAATCACGGAAAAGCACGGACCAATCCTCGCGCTCTGATTGCTACGCGTTAGATTACTACGCGTTGAATATCCACGCGCTGGATTACTACGCGTTGGATATCCACACGCTAGGTTACTACGCGTTGGATTACCACACGTTGGATAACTACGTATCGAATTACCACGCGTCGAATTACCACGTATCGAATTACCACGCGTTGAATATCTATGCGCTGGATTACTACGCGTTGAATTACCACACGTTGCATTACTACGCGTAGAATTACCACGCGTTGCGTTATTGCGCGTTGGGTTACTACGAGTTGGATTACTACACGTTGCATTACTCGCGCTCTGATTGGTCCGTGCTATCTTTTGAGTACAATTTCCCTTGAAATTCGAATAAAACCATAAACAATCGTTTACCATTAGATTTCCTCACCCACGCCTCATCAGTGGTGACAACCCTCTTCACTTTCGGAATTTATTTCTGGATAGAGGACCGAAATCTCGAAGCCGGGAACGTGTTCGCGAGTTTGGCCTTATTTTCACAGCTCACTGTACCTCTCTTAATTTTCCCGGTGATGATTCCCATCATCATCAACGCCATGGTGAGCAGAATCAATCCCCCGAAACCTTCATAAACATTCACGAATATTTTCTTATACAGATTTCTACCACCAGAATGGAGGAGTTTCTCCAGCTTCCTGAAATCGACAACGTTCTACCCGGTGAAGAAAAGTCAGACATTAAAGGAAACGTGTCACGGACGAATTCCATCGACGAAATCCCTGTAAGCATGTTAAACCTCAAAAATTATATTGAGATTAGAAATTAGAATTTGATGAATTTTCAGGTGGAAATGAAACCTCACAATGCTGCGACCTTTGGATCCTTGGACAGCATCAAAGAGGACGAGGAAGATGGGCAATCCTGTTTAAGGAAATACAAGCTGGATATCGATTCTTCTGCGGATACGGTGTTCGAGAAGGACCCGGAAGTTCCGGTGCTCAGATTGAAAAATTGCTCGTTCTCGTGGGGCTCTGAAGAGAATCAATTATCGGTAACCGATCTGAGCTTTCCACGAGGTAATTTTCACTTGATGTTGTCAGTAATTTGACACTTAATGTCTAATTATTATCCAGATGTCAAATTATTTAATACCATCAATTATTGTTTGAAATTCCTTCAGTTCCTAAAGATTGCAAGATTTAAAATATAGTCTTATCATGCTACTATAGTGTTAAAATATAATCTTTTTTCTCTTTAGGTCAGTTGACGTTAATCGTTGGAAAAACTGGCGGAGGAAAGACGTCACTGTTGCTTGGAATGTTAGGAGAAATCCAAAGAACATCAGGAATGATCGAATGGGCCAAGTGAGTCTCCATTTATTTGTTATAAATAAGTTTGATTAAATTGGATTACTTTTAGAGGATCGAAGATTGCGTATGTAGCTCAGAAGCCTTGGCTGCTGAACACAACGTTGAGAGACAATATTCTCTTTGGATCATCGTACAAATTGAGAAGGTATCGGAGCGTGTTGAAGGCTTGTGCTCTGCAGCCGGATGTCGATATACTTCCGGGCCACGATCTCACCAGGATAGGCGAGAGAGGAATCAATTTGAGTGGCGGGCAGAAGCAGAGGGTGACTATAGCGAGGGCAATCTATAGCAATGCAGATATCATCGTCATGGTACGTATATTTTGAAGTCAGAAGTCAGAAGAAGTCGGACATCTTCACATAAGTGTGAGGAAGTTATTTAAATAGTAATTAACTAATAAAATATTACTAGGATGACCCACTGTCTGCGCTCGATCACCAAGTAGGCCAGCAGATCTTCGACCAAGGAATTCGCAAGCTCCTCCTGCGAAGTGGACGTACAGTGATCATGGTTACCCATAGATTAGAGCTGCTATCCACAGCTCATCAGGTACGTTAATAAACCGACACCCGAAAGAGGCACAGACTTATAACGAATGTCGTTAAGATCATCGTTATAGATGATGGTCGGGTTCGAGCAGTGGGAACGAAGTCGGCGATAGAGGACTCTGACCCCGAATTAGCGAACGAGTGGAGGAACACTAGAACGAGGGAAAATGGACATCGTGTTCATAGGACAGCTAAGGATAGGTGGTCCCTGATCAGACTGGTGTCTAGGATCGGTATCAATGCGAAGAGTAAGCAGAGTGGGTCGTGGATCACTGATAGAGATGCTCATGTGGTAAGTAAATTAGTTCAGTGTTCAAAAATTCACCAATGAAAGTTTAATTGTGGAATTGCCACGCGTCGAATTACCACGCGTCGAGTTACCACGCACCGAATTACCGTGTATCGAATTACCACGCATCGAGTTACCACGCCCCGAATTACCATGCGTGGAATTACCACATATCGAATTACTACGCGTCGAATTACCACGCGTCGAATTACCACGCCCCGAATTACCATGCGTGAAATTACTACATATCGAATTACTACGCGTCGAATTACCACGCATTGAATTACCACGCGTCGAATTACCACGCGTTGAATTACCACGCCCCAAATTACCATGCGTGAAATTACCACATATCGAATTACTACGCATTGAATTACCACGCGTCGAATTACCACGCGTTGAATTACCACGCCCCGAATTACCATGCGTGGAATTACCACATATCGAATTACTACGCGTCGAATTACCACGCGTCGAATTACCACGCGTCGAATTACCACGCGTTGAATTACCACGCCCCGAATTACCATGCGTGGAATTACCACATATCGAATTACTACGCATTGAATTACCACGCGTCGAATTACCACGCGTTGAATTACCACGCCCCGAATTACCATGCGTGGAATTACCACATATCGAATTACAACGCGTCGAATTACCACGCGTCGAATTACCACGCGTCGAGCTACCACATATCGAATTACCATGCCCCGAATTACCACGCGTGGAATTACCACGTATCGAATTACCATGCCCCGAATTACCACGCGCCGAATTACCACGCATCGAATTATTACTCGATAGCTTTTGGTGAATGACTGTTTTACCAGGACCCTCCAGGCTTTGTGCCACTTAGGATGCGACGAGCGACCCTATCAGGGTCGAGATACTTGGCCCACGATCTGACAGATCTTCCACTACCCACGGAAGAATGGAACACGTCCAAAAAGAAATTCAAATCGCATCGAACTGCGGTCAGGTCGACCAGTCTTCAACCTCAGAGGCAACCTCCTCCAGTTCTCAGACAGAGTAGCACTCCAACGATCCTTGAGGGTGGACTAGCTTCCAGAAAAAGGAATAACACTTTTGACAATGGACAGCCTAGCAATGTACTGAGACAAATATTCTCTGGCAGGTTGGTCTCAAGAGTGTTGAACAAAGTATTAGTGTTGAAGAAAGCGTTCATAGTTGAAAAGATGTTAATGAAAGTACTTGTAATATTTTACACAGAATCATCAGTCCACATCCTGATGAAATGCCTCTGAACAGAGACAAAGGTGTCCTCCACAGACTGATACCTCCTAGTTCCAACAAGCAAATAAGCTACAGTATCAAAAAGTATGAATATTACAACAATAATCACTCAACAATAATTAGTCAATCTGTATCATTATGAATCATGTTTCAGCATGGACCAAGAACACGAAGCCTTCCCCGTTAAACGCCTAATATCAGTAGAATCCAAAGGAACCGAGGCTGATGAGACTGAAGGAAGTGAGTACACGTTCCAACTAAAAAGTAAAATATGTTGAAGTAGTAAAACTTTATCCATTACAGAAATTGACGATACGGATGAACAAGAAGAGTCATTGTACGAAGACAGAAGTGGTGTCGTGACCAGAATGATCTTGATGGATTATCTGAAAGCTGGAGGCTGGCTGCCTGGTCTGACCTATATAAGTGTGGCAGTTTTCTGTCAGGTTCTTCGCGTTTACACAGACTTGTGGTTGAGTCGGTGGACAGACCAGGAGAATGAGAGTTTGGCTCAAAAAAGTCAGGACGTGACTGTGAGTTTCTTTCACTGTAACTTTCTAATCACAGTAACCTTGAATTTTCTCAATTGCTTTCAGGCACTGTTCTACTTCAAGATATACATAACCCTATCAATAAGCTTCATATTCCTATCCTTCGTGTGCAACGCAACCGGTCAATGGACCGGTGCCACAGCAAGAAGAAAACTCCACGAAGAAGCAGTTTCCCGACTACTCAGAGTACCGATGTCCTTCTTCGACTGCAACCCAGTTGGCAAAATCCTCAACAGGTTCAGCGGCGACACCGGTGTAATTGACAAGGTTATTACTCAACGATTAATTACTATTTATCTGATGTGACAAAAGTTTGAAGTCGTATTTGGATTCCTTTCAAGAAAATATCGATGTCAATCCAAAGACTGACGTTCTTCGTTCTGCTTTGTGGATCGGCGATCATAGTGAACGTCGTCATCTCACCGTGGTTCTTGATCGCAGCTGTACCCACCTGTGCAGCTTATTATCTGGTTCAAAGATTTTATAGACGCGGTGCGAGGCATTTGCAGAGATTGGATGGCAGGTGGGTTTTCTACCAGTTATTGGAGAGTAGATATTGGAAATATTTTGGGAGGTCAGAAATTTTTGAGTAACAATGTAAATGGGTGACTAACTTTCAGCTAACTGTTAACTGATAACAATAGTTATCGGTGCTATTAATTAACGTTCGGAGTACATAATTACTACAATTATTGAGGTATAACAGTCATTAAGATAAACTAATGTAACATGTTGAATTTACATTCAAAATTACATGATAATAATATCAAGAGTAAATTTTAAACACATCTAAAACATGATGAAGAAATTATATGAGATTCAATGAAGTGAATTTCTAGTACTCGATGGCCAATCGCAACGCACTTCTCCGAGACCCTCCGAGGTCTAGCAACCTTGAGAGCCTCCAAACAAGAGACTCGTTTCATGCAGCAAGCCCTGAAGTGTCTGGACACCAACACGAACGCCTTTCTGCTTCTGAACTCGAGCAGTCGATGGCTAGGTATCGCTCTGGTAAGGACACTTGTAAAAACATCTCTTGAATGAACCTCTCAATGGAACAACATTTTAGGATTACCTGGGCGCGGTAATAGTAATTACCGCAACGTTTGCCGCATTAATTTCCGCGGAACTGTACCCGGAACGTGTGACACCTGCTTTAGTTGGTCTAGCGATCAATTACACGCTTCTGGTGCCTATATACTTGAACTGGGTGGTGAAGTTCACTGCTGAAATCGAGATGTATCTTGGGAGTGTGGCTAGGATCTCTGTGTATAGATATGCGCCGGTGGAAAATTATCAAGAAGGTTTGTACGTGGAATTACCACGCGTCGAATTATCACGCGTCGAATTACCATGCGTCGACTTACCACGCGTCGAATTACTACGCGTCGAATTACCACGCGTCGAATTACCACGCGTCGAATTACCACGCGTCAAATTACCACGCGTCAAATTACCACGCCCCGAATTACCGCGTATCGAATTACCACGCCCCAAATTACCACGCGTCGAATTACTCACGCGTCGAATTACCCACGCGTCGAATTACCCACGCGTCGAATTACCCACGCGTCGAATTACCCACGCGTCGAATTACCCACGCGTCGAATTACCCACGCGTCGAATTACCACGCATCGAATTACCAAACGTGGAATTACTACGCGCCGTATTACCACGCGTTGAGTTACCATGCACTGAATTACCACGCATGGAACTACCACGCGCTGAATTACCAAGCGTGGAATTACTACGCGCCGAATTACCACGCGTTGGGTTACCACGCGCCGAATTACTACGCGTGGAATCACCACGCGTTGAGTTACCATGCACCGAATTACCACGCGTGGAACTACCACGCTCTGAATTACCAAGCGTGGAATTATCACGCGTCGAATTACCACGCGTGGAGTCACCACGCATTGAGTTACCACGCGTGGAATTACCACGCGCCAAATTAATTAAATTTATTTTGAATTACCAGGTTTCCGATTGTTCGACGACTGGCCCAGCAGAGGTGAAATAATTTTCGAAAACGTCTCCTTGAGATATGATTCGCAAGAGCCCGTGATCTCAAACCTATCACTCAAGATTCCAGCTGGTCAAAAGGTAAGAATAAAAACACAAACGATCTTCTTATAAAACTAATATGAACACTGCATAGATCGGTATCTGTGGAAGAACCGGAAGTGGCAAGTCCTCCACAGCGATGGCACTGTTCCGATTACTAGAAATCACTGAAGGTCGCATTATGATCGATGGAGTTGATATCAGTGAAGTTTTGTTGAGGGTACTCCGGTCGCGACTGTCGGTGATTCCTCAGGATGTAATCATGTTCAGCGGCACTATCAGGTAATTACATACTTTGCAATTCAAATTTACAAGGAATCGTGTTAATGTTAATAAATAGATGTTTTTAATGTGTTCAGGAAAAATTTGGATCCCCTATCGGAACATGGAGATAGCGAATTGTGGAACGCTTTAGAGGTAGCGCAAATCAAGGACGTCGTGGCTTCTCATCCTGAAGGACTCGGTAATTGCTTAATTGTCAGAAAATATAATGGAGAAATTTTTCGTTGTTCCACTTTTTCAGTCGTTATCTCTACAGATATGCAAATCGTATGGGTAACGATATGCACAAGGTTTCTCACTAAACCTTGAGGAAGACATTGAGATAATATTGTTCTTTAAGTTATTTCGGAGACTTAACCTTCGACGAAGTTAAAAATAATTGACATTCAAAATAATTAACCTTGAAGATAAAAGTTTGAAACTTTGAAACAGATTTCGAGGTGCGAGAAGGAGGAGAAAATTTCTCTTCCGGTCAGCTGCAGCTACTCTGCATGGCCCGCGCGATCCTCCGGAAGTCTTCGATCGTGGTTCTCGATGAATCGACCAGTGCACTCGACGCAGCTACCGAGAAGAGCCTCTTGAAAGCAGTTTCGACCGCTTTCAAAAATAGAACGCTGATCATTATCGCGGTAACACGACTATGATACACGACATGTCCTTATCTTCCTTGACAATAAAACTTGTAACGGCTTCTGTACATCTTGTCGTGTTTCCTCAGCATCGAGTGGCTGCGCTGTTGGAATGCAATCGAGTGATCGTGTTCCACGAGGGAAAAATCGTCGAAGACGGCTCTCCCGCGGATCTCGCTCAACGACAAAATGGATTCTTCGCGAACATGTTAAAGTGCAATGAAGAAAATAATGGAGTTCATTGAAGGAACTGAAACACAATGTGCGATGTTTCTAGAATGTATTTATTTTTTATACCGATGACAAATGTGAGTTATTTTTGTAAATAGGAAGAGGTGATATTAAAATTGTTGATTCTGAGTATATAAATAGTATAATTATTTACTTTGGTCAAGTTTGGAGGTTTAAGGATTTGGGACATTAGGGTTGTCAGGATTTTTGCATTTTAGTTAACAGAGTATACAGAGTGTACAGAGTGTGCAGAGGATAGTTACATAGGTACACATAAGTTGGACTTTGAAAGCTATTAATAAATGAAATTAAGTCAATTAGAAAAAGCTGTTTTGAATTTATAATTAAGATGCGATTAAACAGTCGATAAAGTTATCGATCCACTTCTACTTCTTGTTTACATTTCTTGGAGAAAACATCGTCCTACAAAGATAAAAGGAAGTATATTTGCGTCAAAGGAATGTGTTCGTTTCCTCATTCCTTCAATGCATGATATCAATAGTCGAATCACCAGAGCTAAATTTTCAGTTTACAAAGCAATTTTTAAATAAAATATTCCCGTTATAAAATCTTGCTCTTTCCCAGAACAGTTGAATCATGAATCACAAACTGCAAATAAATAATATTTGTATTTTTAACTCCGTGTGTTTCAAAAATTTTACTGTGAAGATTATAAATAAGTGTGGGAGCAAAATCTGTGTCCGTGCGAAATTTGTTGATTATCTTCGAAACGATCTAATCGATCCAATGGAAATATACTTTCGCCGGCCATTTCGGCATCGATATCGTGACCAAGTCCACGTGTAGTCGAATACGTAATCGCTAAGCTGGCGACCAGGCTGTATCGCGTGGATAAGGTGCCAAACGATAATAATTGCTAATACCCCCACAACGTCGTTTGCTGGAAAAACGTGTGGTCGTGTTTTTCATCCAGTGGTATCGAGACCGTCCTGTCGATAACACCTCGACTCCATCAGCCAAGGTCCATCGAATTCTTCCTCTACCACGAACACGTCAAATACACCTCGAACTACCTGTTGCTAGCAATCGTCGAATCTTATCGAATCGTACAACACTCAAAGGGCCTTTACTTAGTTGCAAGTGAAAAATGAACGTTACGAAGATAAATCATCGTTCTTGAATCACCTGATCCACTTTCTAATTGACGTGGATAATCGATTCGAGCGATATCGTGCACGGTAACGGACAATGAATCTCGAAAGTGTTCCTCGGTGATCGACAGTGAACGTTTTGCAATTCTGTGGACTGGCAAGTGTTTAGACGGGGTTCGGACTTTGTGGATTCACTGATATAGGACTGAAACTTTGACAAGTAAGTATGATTTGTATATTGTGTTGTGCTTAGTTGGTAATAGAAATGCAGATGGAACGTTAAGATAAATAACGAAACCAACAACTATACTTGAACCTGCTCTAATTCTGCGTTAGGACACTGAGACAGGTATATCACTATTGAGATTTTATCTACATTCACAATTTCTAGTTTGATCTGTATTACATCAAGACAATCACCGACAGATACATTGCTTCAAAAATATTTTCATCATCAAATATAACATTATTCAGATTTGAATGTTATCTGCAAAATTCTAGGACAGCATCTTCTAGGACATCATCATAATTGTTCTAATCAATGTTAACAATTGCAATCTTAATTCCCTCATCGACCATAAATTGTAGAGCCACCGCCACATTTTGTAGTTTCATAATCAGAAAGTAGGTCGTTGACTGTGTTTCGGAAGTTTCGTGCGAGCTATTTGATCAAAGAAATCGATCGAAATCAATCAGACGAGATTACAAATGTTTGTTTGAAACCAGAATATTGTGAGCATGTTCCGTTATATATGTTTCCATTGCTCTTGCACGTAGTATTCTTTCTAGGTGTTCTTGCACTTGACTGTCGGTCGTTGTAATTGTAAGGACGGATGTGTACGCATATGCATTGAACTAAAGGTGAACCTATTAGTAGGATGTGTACTATGATCTACTGACGACAATGTATGAGGAGTAATTATTATTCTAGAATTAAATTAGATTTCCAGTGGCGATGATACAGCACGTTGAAATATTACGCGTTGAAGTACTACGGGTCGAATTACTGTGTACCGAATTACTACGCATCGAATTACCACGCGTGGAATTACCACGCATCGAATTACCACGGGTGGAATTATCACGCATTGCCTTACCACGCATGGAATTACTACGCATCGAATTACCACGCGTGGAATTATCACGCGTTGACTTACCACGCGCCGAATTACCACGCGTCGAATTACCACGCACCGAATTACCACGCGTCGAATTACCACGCGTTGAATTACCACGCGCCGAATTACCAAGCGTGGAACTACCACGCGTCGAACTACCACGCATGGAATTACCAAGCGTGGAATTACCACGCGTAGAATTACCAAGCGTGGAACTACCACGCGTAGAATTACCAAGCACCGAATTACCACGCATGGAATTACCACGCGTTGAATTACCACGCGCCGAATTACCAAGCGTGGAACTACCACGCGTCGAACTACCACGCATGGAATTACCAAGCGTGGAACTACCCGGCGTAGAATTACCAAGCGTGGAACTACCACGCGTAGAATTACCAAGCACCGAATTACCACGCGTGGAATTACCAAGCACTGAATTTCCAAGCGTGGAATTACCACGCACCGAATTACCAAGCGTGGAATTACCACGCGTCGAATTACTACGTGCTGAATTACCACGCACCGCATCATAACGCCCAAAGTTACCGCGTCTCAAAGTGCAACGCGTTAAAACGCAACAAATGTAAGTACAGTTCGTAAAAATATATCACGCAGAATTACAACTCGTAAAAGCACATATCAGGCCATAAATTACATTAAGGATTAAAGACACATTTCTTGTACAAGATTAAGTGAATGTTTATTTGGTAGATTTCGCGGTACTCGTTACCTTCGATCGTGACCGATAGAAGTATTATGTAGCTTTCGTGCAGACTTGTTAAAAAATTGGAACACGTTTTCGATGACTGTTTATCGATGAATCATGGATTCCAGTGTTAATTGTTATTTATTTAACACGTCGACTTCTCGAAAGTTACTACAGTTTAATGTTTACAAGAAACGCGTTAAAGACGGAAAGCAGTTTCATGATGAGCAAGCAAATGCAATAGTTCCGAGGTTCGTTGGCGAAAAGGAAAAAACATTGTTCAATGGACGTGCACCGATAAACGCAGAGATAAGGGACCATCGTTTCGTAGACAAGAAAATAGGAAATAGGAAAATGGGTAACTCTGTATTCGTGCGTTTCTGGGAAAAAATTGCATAACTGGCTATGAATTCCAATCAACCTATCTATTGTCAATACCTGTTTTTTATCTAATACTTTTTATTGCTTTTCAACTGAAAATACCGTGAATTCTTTTATAATAGTCTGTCCATGCATTCTTTATCGAACGGGAATCGATAAACCTTCGGTTATCACGTATTGATGAAATATCTGTCTACACTGTTGAAAGAAGAAACAGAATTTGTTGAAGTATTCGAGAAGTAAATTAAGTTGCAGCAACGTAACATGGTCTTAATAGCTACACTAATTAGAACGTTACTGTGTACAAAGATAATCAATGCTTATTACAGTCAAAGTCTATCGGCGTTATTGTTATCTTTCACGTGTTTCGTTTACGTAAACGGGTAATTAGTTTTCTGTTGGATGACTTGTGGATGATCAATGACACACTGGGTGCGTCATATGTTGTAATAGAGTGACGCATCGGGTGCGTTTTATATGTTGTTATGGAGTGACGCACCAGTTGCGTCCCATACTGTCGAGTGAGGAGTTGTATATTTAGATATTTGGGAGTCTGCAAATTCGTGAATTTGGGAAAGTGGGAAATTGGGGAATCGGAGAATTGGGGAATTTGGGAAATTACCACGCTTGGAATTACCACGCGTTGAGTTACCACGCACCGAATTACCACGCGCCGAATTACCACGCATGGAATTACCACGCGCCGAACTACCACGCGTGGAATTGCCATGCGTAGAATTACCACGCACCGAATTACCACGCGTGGGATTCCCACGCGCCGAATTATCACGCGTGGAATTTCCACGCGACGAATTACCACGCATGGCATTACCACGCATGGCATTACCACGCGTGGAATTACCACGCGCCGAACTACCACGCGTGGAATTGCCATGCGTAGAATTACCACGCACCGAATTACCACGCGTGGGATTCCCACGCGCCGAATTATCACGCGTGGAATTTCCACGCGACGAATTACCACGCATGGCATTACCACGCATGGCATTACCACGCATGGCATTACCACGCGTGGAATTACCACGCGCCGAACTACCACGCGTGGAATTGCCACGCGTAGAATTACCACGCGCCGAATTACCATGCACCGAATTACCACGCATGGCATTACCACGCGTGGGATTACCACGCGCCGAATTACCATGCACCGAATTACCCCGCATGGCATTACTACGCGTGGAATTACCACGCGTGGAATTGCCACGCGCTGAATTACCAAGGGTGGAATTACCATGCGCCCAATTACCACGCGTCGAAGTACCACGCGTGGAATTGCCAAGCGTCGAAATTGGAAAAATTAGGAAATTGGAAATTAGAAAATATGTGAAAGTTCATACATGTAAGAATATAGGAATTCAATCAAAATCCTCGAAACTCTATGCACTAACAAAAATTTCTAAATATCTAATTTGTGACATTCTACGTCCCCCCAGGCTCGGGAAAGACCCATCATATGTAGATTAGACTCACCCTGGTCCTCAGATAATTAAAGCAATAGGTACGTTATTAATGAAAGCAGAATAGGATTCGTTAGATAAGACGACCGTACGTGTACCTGCCTGTTGACACTTTGTCTCTTTGTTATCGGCTAGATAAGATTTCTGCGTCATTGTCGAACTTGAGACATCAGTTTTATGCGTGAATTCACCGAGTGCAGCTGATCGTTCTTTCCTAAAACCGTATCTCCGCGATCGTTCATTAAAATTTCCGTTAATTGTCCAATTATTTCGTTAATCGTTAACGTTCACGGCCTTAAATCTGCAAGGTGAGTGTCTTACATTGACAGTATGTACTCGTTATCGAATCTCGAGAATTTAGAGCACGTTATTACAAGAAACGTGCATTAATTTCACCGGTGAAACAAAGTTCTGTGTTCGTACCCGTTTATCGCGCAATCTGATCGGTCGTGATGGAAAGAACATTCGACATCGGATAAAAATCACAAAGATAATACCTGGCGATTCGATTGCAACTCAATGGGGAGAAATAAGTCGACTTTGTTGATAAGATTTCCGCGTGTCTGCTCGCAGCCATAAGCAAATATTGCGCGATTAGGTAATCCTGTTGTGCAAGTAACGAAACACGGAAAAAAGAGTACGATAATTTGAAAGTTGACTCGTTGTTTTGTACAAAATCGTCGCCGCAAAATGTAACGCGACATTTTGAAATGTACCGTGGTACAATTTTACTTTGCAACATATAACTGTGGATTTACCGGAGTTTAAAACCAGATTTACCTCGTGCGCAAACACTGCAGATGTTGTCTGGGTAAATTCGGACGTGACAGAGCAATTAAGCGCGGCAATTAAAGGAAAATCAAACACGATAACACGGTGGAAAATATTGGCTCAGATTAAAAATAACCGTGGTACGGTTTTGCCCGAGGAACGATTTGCGAGTGATATTTTAATAAACACGTATTCTGACCACGTGGTCGGTGTTTATGTGCGGTTATTGTGCTGGTTGCTGCAATCGGGATTAAATGGAAACAATGGTTTTTTGTTGAGAAATATCTGAAAATGTTGGCTGAAACAATTTATCTAAAAACAGTGGCTGAAACAATTTATTTAAAAAGATTGGCTGGAACAATTTATCTAAAAACATTGACTAAAACAATTTATTTAAAAACATTGATTAAAACAATTTATCTAAAAATATTAGCTGAAACAATTTATCTAAAAATATTAGCTGAAACAATTTATCTAAAAACATTGGCTGGAACAATTTATCTAAAAACATTGACTAAAACAATTTATCTAAAAACATTGATTGAAGCAATTTATATACATTAATTGTTAGTATCATTAAAATCGAACAAAGTGCTCGAAGCAAAGTATTACAAAATTGAAGTTTCATTTAGAAAATGAAGTGGCATTCTTGAAGAGTAAGGCACATTCCAATAGACCACCAATGAAGTTAGTCGATTAGGAAATGAATTCACAGATACATTAATATCAGCACATTGTTAGAGCTCATGAAGAACATTCCATTCCATACGACGTGTGTACTGTGATAATTATTGCTGTGGAAGAAAAATTCTTCGATACAGATGTATCTAATTTAAGACGAAGAACAGACACGGATTATTAGATAATGTGGGTATTAATAATATCACGAGCGTTTGCGAGGACAAGATTAATGAATAATTTGCACAAAATCATATGTCAACATTTATTACTATTTAGTTTACTATTATTTACTTATGCAAGAATTACATAAATAAATTCTAAAAAAATGATAAACATTAAGGATATGTAACATCCACATATGTGACCTGTAAGTTTAAAAACAAATTAAATGTCCACATATGTGGCCTTTGACAAATTAGAAAACAAATTAAACGTCCACTTGTGAGACCTTCGATGACGTTAAAAACAGACTAAACTTCCACATATGTGTTCTATAAAAAAACACACATTCACATATGTGACCTTTAATGAATTTAGAAAGAAACATCCACATATGTGGCCTTCGAATCTAAAAACAAACTAAACGACTGTGTAACATTTGTTTAACAAATTTAGAAACTAATTGAGCATCGATGAGGTTAAAAACACAGCTGCAAAAAATACTAGCAACACGAGTATAATAATCGGAAAAAATACGAATGGTTTCTTCCTCAATATCTCACTCATCAACCGCATACTCCACGTTCCACACGTTCAGTGAGCGACATTCTTGTAACCATTGTGCAAGATAAATTACGAAACGTCTGCAGGTTGCAAGGAATCGTATTACGTAAAAAAGAACCCGGAAAATAATCGTGTGTGAAAAGAAAAAGTGAAGACTAAATATGCGACGAACACCGTCAGCGCCAGCTTCCAATTATTCCTTCGAGTTAATTGCTCGACCTCTAACGAGGCAGGAAACGTTTCACCAGATACGATCGATGGGAAAAAAAATGAAGCGATTTTCCAGTTTTCTTTGATGCATTCGCTTTGTCTCGAACGTAATCTACAAATAAAGCTGATTGCTGTTACGAAATAATTCCTCGTTGCATTAAAATCACCGGAAACCGTGATCCACTTACAATTGAACTGTCAGATACGTGCCACAAATCATTTGGATATTCGATTACTTATCTTTACATGGATTATTGGGGAATTTGCGTATTGAATTATTATGCGTTGAATCACCACGCTTCGAATTTCCACGCGTCGAATTAGCAAGCGTCGAAATACCACGCGTTGAATTACCACATATCGAATTACCACGCGCCGAATTACCACGCGTCGAATTACCACGCGTGGAATTACCAACGTATCGAATTACCACGCGTCGAATTACCACGCATCGGATTACCACGTATCGAATTACCACGCGTCAAATTACCACGCATCGAATTACCACGCGTCGAATTACCACGCGTGGAATTATCAACGTATCGAATTACCACGCGTCGGATTACCACGCATCGGATTACCACGTATCGAATTACCACGCGTCAAATTACCACGCATCGAATTACCACGCGTCGAATTACCACGCGTGGAATTACCAACGTATCGAATTACCACGCGTCGGATTACCACGCCCCGAATTACTACGCGTGGATTTACCACGCGCCGAATTACCATGCGTGGATTTACCACGCGTCGAATTACTATGCGTCGAACTGCTACGCGTGGAATTACCACGCGCCGAATTACCACGCGTCTAGAAGTAAAAATATTAATAACAATTTAAAGAGAGTTCTAAAACAAATGAAAGTTGAGAATTTTTCCGAAGTCCTTGAACACCTGAGATCATCTAGAGCATAATAGCTTCTAGGAATCTGCACAAGTGTACTGCAACTCGTTCTACAAACACATTGTAAATAATGTTTGGAGAGATTCTTGGCTAATCAAATATTCTTATCACTTGCTTAACACACCAACTGCTCTTTGCAACGACTAGCGTTCCAACCTTTACTTCGTGCAAAATGTATAAACAAGTTCATATTAAATCACCGAAAATTTGTCAATACTTTTTCGAACAAAGTTCATATTTCTCCAGCCTGTTATTTGGAGACAATTTTAAAATTGCAGACACGTCTGAAGACTAACCTTGTACAACAATTTATGAAAATTGAGCTTGCATTTTTCTCTTTGCTGTTGTCTAAAAGATGAGCAAAGAGACTGTAGAATCACTACATTCGATAAGATCGATCGTTTCTGAAATTCTGACTCGATAATTCGCTCTACCAACTCGAGAATAATTCAACTGGAAAGGTACAAAACCGAACGTCAACAATCATGTTGATTTTTCCCAAAGTTGAAACTCGAAAACAGGATTATTATGCCGGTCGTTAGTTAATAAGCAGCCTTCAGTTGGAAAATTTTTCGAATAGCGAACGATCATCCCGCGGAATGAGTATATCCTTACTCGTGAGAACGTGCTAATGCGTTTTGACGTCAGCGTACGATATATCGTGCATCCAGCATCGTTAGCATAAGCATGTGACTAGGTGAGGCGGACACGTGCTCGCTGTCCAACTCCTTGCAACTTTTGTCTGACTGTTTTTAAACGCCAGGTCACGATCTCGTTAACGGCACAGACTTTGTGGTTACAAACAACAGTGAGAGACTCATTTTCGATCTTCGTCTTCTTCAAGACTAAGTAAGTTATCTTTTTGACCGATATTGATAAAATTGGAGTTGAGGATGGATTAAGTTAGAGATTAAGGTTGCGATGGGTTTGGATTAGGTTATTAGAGATGTATTCTTGTGTTGTGTTCTTTAGCAGCAATATTGGTATTTCTGCATTCTGGATTGTGGTTTCACAAATTTCGGAATTGTCTCCGAATTAGCTCGCGTCGAATTACCACGCATCGAATTACCACGTATCGAATTGCCACGCGTCGAATAACCACGCTCCGAATTACCACGTATTGAATTACCACGCGTCGAATTACCACGTATCGAATTACCACGCGTCGAATTACCACGCATCGAATTACCACGTATCAAATTGCCACGCGTCGAATAACCACGCTCCGAATTACCACGTATTGAATTACCACGCGTCGAATTACCACGTATCGAATTACCACGCGTGGAATTACCACGTATCGAATTACCACGCGTGGAATTACCACGTATCGAATTACCACGCGACGAATTACCACGCGTTGAATTACCACGCGTTGAATTACCACGTATCGAATTACCACGCGTCGAATTACCACGCGTCGAATTACTACGTGTCGAATTACCACGCGTCGAATTACTACGCTCCGCATTCCCACGTATCGAATTACCACGCCTCGAGTTACCAAGCGCGTCGAATTACTATGCCCCGAATTACCACGCGCCAAATCCTCACATCCCTAAATTCCTACATTCCCAAATCCCTACACCCCCAAATCCTCACATCCCCAAATCCCTACATCCCCAAATCCCTACATCCCCAAATCCCAAAATTCCCAAATACCCAAATCCCTAAATTCGCAACTGCCTAAATCCCCAACTCCTCCAACAAATCTCCTCAGCCCTTAAAGAAAGAAGACCGTATCTTTATGTTCAATTTACGTTTTTGCTATGAATGTTAATGTCGTCCAAATATAAGTTTCTGACGCATTAAATAGTCATTGATCAAATATTTACCGAAATTTGAGTAACCACAATGGCTCGTCGTGGCAATGAAGGAAGCAATAAAGCAATTCGTGCTCGTACGATGCTCGTCGAATGATAAGTGTCGTTATCGCGATTAACGCGAACGAGGAATTCGTGGTTGAGGCGCAGGTCTGATAAGACAATTCTGTCGATCGCTGACAAGAACGTGTGTTTATGGTTGCAGTCGCACGCGAATATGATTGAAAACGAATGATAAATCTTTTCGTGTGTTTCAGGAGCTAAGAGAGTGTGCTTCCATCATGTGTTGGACGAAGATGATATCATGAGGTTCTCGTGCTTCCCGAGGGCTAATATCCTGGGTCAGAGGGGTAGTATCAATCTTACCCCTCTGCCCGGGAATGACGAGGTGAATCATGTGAACGGTGTTAACGTGGTGAGTAAGAGATAAATATAATTGATACTCGTTATCTTTGCCGAGTGGAAATTAAATGATTGCAAGCCTGATATACTTTCTGTATTGTCATGTTGTGAAGAATGTTCTCAAAATTATTTAACGTGTTTACGAATAATTTAGACTCAATGTAGTACATCGGAGACTACGTTAAAGACTAGTTTGTATTATTCATTGTTTATTTGCAGAATGTAAGTACAAAAGTCCCGGTGGTGACCAGTTACAAACGATCTGGGGAATTGGATACCACTCATGGCGTGGTAAGTAAATTTATAATTAAATTTGATACAGACAAGTACTGTGGATATGTATATTAAAATAATATACTGCAATATTTAATAAACCAAAAATAGTAAATAACAGAAGACCAATATAAATTTTTGCAGATACAAGCCGTACCCGGTACCGCAGTACCAAACGGAACGGGTCCACCCCTAACTTCCAATGGAAAAGGCAGAGCGCCACTGCCACCTGGAAAGAGCAGCAACCATCTTCCCACGCACCACGAAAATGAAGATGCCCGAAATTCAGACGGTTCTGATCAGGTCTCGAACAACCCCAGGGGTGGAATCATTGGAAGGACCCCGACTCCACCCTCTGCACCCACCCCCGTCTACGAAAAGGACTCCAAGTAATATTTTCAAACATGAAAAGTAGTCGAACTACTAATCAAGTTAGATGGAAGTTTACTGAAGATTTGAATTCTTATAGGAGTAGACGACAGATCAAGAGGGCCATTTTGGAGAACGAGTTTCTCGGCAACCTCGAGGAAAATCAGGTAGAGGCACTGGTTTCTGCAATGTACTCTAAAACGATACCACCTAATACTCTAGTTATTCGAGAAGGCGATATAGGTAAAATATATTTCGTGCTTGCCTTCATTCTAAATATCTATCACAGTTTGTATATATTTGTTTTTAATTGACTCTTTAGGGTCGCATTTGTACGTGTCTGCGGAGGGAGAGTTTGATATTTATCAGGGTAACAAGTTCCAAAGAACTTTCGGACCGGGTGTTGCTTTTGGAGAGATCGCCCTGTTGTACAACACCAAAAGACTTCGATCGATTAATGGTAAGTTAATTAATGTACTAAGTGTCGTTGAAAAACAATAGGCAAAAGACTAGGTGAAAGACTAGCACTACAAAGCTAAATGAAACACTAGGACTACAAACCTTGTGGAGTCAAATCGAATGCCATTCGAGTCAATATATTGATTCCACGGTTGGAATCACCACGCACCGAATTACCACGCGTGGAATTACCACGCACCGAATTACCACGCGTGGGATTACCACGCACCGAATTACCACGTGTCGAATTACCACGCACCGAATTACCAAGCGTGGAATTACCACGCGCCAAATTACCAAGCATGGAATTACCAAGCGTGGAATTACCACGCTCCGAATTACCAAGCATGGAATTACCAAGCGTGGAATTACCACGCGTCGAATTACCGAGCATGGAATTACCAAGCGTGGAATTACCACGCTCCGAATTACCACGCGTGGAATTACCACGCACCGAATTACCACGCGTCGAATTACCACGCACCGAATTACCAAGCGTGGAATTACCACGCGTCGAATTACCAAGCGTGGAATTACCAAGCGTGGAATTACCACGCGTCGAATTACCTAGCGTGGAATTACCAAGCATGGAATTACCACGCACCGAATTACCACGCGTGGGATTACCACGCACCGAATTACCACGTGTCGAATTACCACGCACCGAATTACCAAGCGTGGAATTACCACGCGCCAAATTACCAAGCATGGAATTACCAAGCGTGGAATTACCACGCTCCGAATTACCAAGCATGGAATTACCAAGCGTGGAATTACCACGCGTCGAATTACCGAGCATGGAATTACCAAGCGTGGAATTACCACGCTCCGAATTACCACGCGTGGAATTACCACGCACCGAATTACCACGCGTCGAATTACCACGCACCGAATTACCAAGCGTGGAATTACCACGCGTCGAATTACCAAGCGTGGAATTACCAAGCGTGGAATTACCACGCGTCGAATTACCTAGCGTGGAATTACCAAGCATGGAATTACCACGCACCGAATTACCACGCGTGGAATTACCACGCACCGAATTACCACGCGTCGAATTACCACGCACCGAATTACCAAGCGTGGAATTACCACGCGCCAAATTACCAAGCATGGAATTACCAAGCGTGGAATTACCACGCGTCGAATTACCTAGCGTGGAATTACCAAGCATGGAATTACCAAGCGTAGAATTACCAAGCGTAGAATTACCAAGCGTGGAATTACTACGCGCGGAATTACCACGCTCCGAATTACCAAGCATGGAATTACCAAGCGTGGAATTACCACGCTCCGAATTACCAAGCGTGGAATTACCACGCGCCAAATTACCAAGCGTGGAATTTTAATTAACAATATATTAATGTACATACAAATTGTGAATTTGTGAAGTAATTGGAGACTCATACAATGTTAAAATTCCCAGTGAAAAAGGGTGGAAAAGTATGGGTGTTGGACAGATCGGTGTTCCTCACGGTGATGATGAGGACAGCGCAAGAGCGACTAGAAGGCAACGTCCGGTTCCTCCGGCAGGTTTCCGTTCTCCAAAAGCTACCAGAACCGAAGGACCACCTCCTAGCTAAAATCTCCGACCTGATACGTGTGGTAGGTCTCATACTTCCAAACACATTTCCTCAATTTTAATACCAGAAAATTATTAGGAATTCTTCCCTGCTGGAGCTAAAATAGTGCGCCAGGGAGAGAAGGGCGAGAAGTTCTACATAATCAGCGGCGGAAACGTGAGGATCACCAAAGACACTGAATACGGAGACGAAGAGGAACTCGTGGTCCTTGGAAAGGGACAGTACTTTGGAGAAATAGCTTTGTATGACGATTCCGGTGAAAATCGACGTCACGCTAATGTCGTTGCTCTGGCACCTGGAGTCGAGTGCTTAACCTTGGACCGACAGTGAGTCATCTTTCTTCAGAGAAAGTCTCCTATGAGTCTTTCCTCTCCTCTTTCTTTCCTTTTGTGAAACAATATTGTATTTCAGGTCCTTCTTAAACTACCTGGGTGGTCTTGACGAAATACGTAATAAAGATTGGGTGGCGGAATACGAGAAGCAGAAGTTGTCACTGACTCCTAAGAAGTGGACCAACGAATACTCGAATGTTACCTTGGCTGATTTGGAGACTAGAGGTACTCTGGGAGTCGGTGGATTTGGACGGGTCGAATTGGTTACCTTGAAGTCTGACTGTGAGAAGAGCTTCGCGTTGAAGATGCTGAAGAAGAAGGTCATGGTCGAACAGCAACAACAGGAGCATGTGCTGAATGAGAAGCATATCATGCAGGCCTGTGACTCGCCGTTCATTTGCAAGTTAGTGTAACATGCAAAGTTATTGGATCTTTTAAAGTTTTAATCACATCACCACTCGTACGTAATAACATTAAATCTTAGTTTTAGATGAAAGTGATTAAGGATTTCCAGACATCTAGACTGACGTTATAGTTCATTTCATTGGTCATTGGTCACTGGCCATTCATCAGTTTATTAAATGTATCACCTGACCTAGTTAATGCTCATACATGTTTATAAAGTTTGATTCATATTTCACAGACTCTATCAGACTTTCAAAGACAGCAAGTACGTCTACTTCCTAATGGAAGTCTGTCTGGGTGGGGACGTGTGGACGACCCTTCAAAGACGACGGTATTTCGATGATACGACGGCGCAATTTATGGTGGGATGCGTAGTGGAAGCTCTCGATCATCTTCATTCATTAAACATCGTCTACCGAGACTTGAAGCCCGAAAATCTTATGCTTGATTCTCGGGGATATCTGAAACTGGTAGGTCAAATGCGTCAAGGATAATCTGATTTAACCATGGAAATCAAGTATACACCTAAATAAATTAATGTGAACTTCTTCTAGGTGGACTTCGGTTTCAGTAAAAAGATAGGACCATCAAAAACCTGGACCTTCGCAGGCACACCAGAGTACGTGGCTCCAGAGATCATTTTGAACAAAGGACACGACCGGTACGATATCACCGAGTTACTCTAATTTAACCTAAAATAGCTCTATAGACCATAACATAGAACTGCATGCATAGTTTAGTAAAGTGTAAAACGAAAGTATTTTGTACCCCAGGGCGGTGGACTACTGGGCTCTCGGAATATTGACTCACGAGCTGCTGGTCGGTAAACCACCCTTCCGAGGTCCCGATCACATGAGCACCTACAATAAAATCTTGAAGGGAGTCGAAGTGGTTGGGATACCGAGTATCGTTAGCAAAAACGCGAACAATCTCATTAAGAAACTGCTTCGTCTGAGTCCCTCGGAACGACTGGGGTATCAACGGAATGGTATTCAGGATATTAGGGACCACAAGTGAGTCATTTACTAAATGTTACATTTCAAATGTACATTATGACATTGTAAACTTAATTGAATAACAACGTTGAATACGTTGCAAAGTTAATTATGCTTAGAGTTGGTAAGATGACACTCGGGATAAAATGAATAGTACTTCTTCAAGTGGCGTCTTTACGAAATTGTTACAGCTTCTAATTTCATATATATGGGTTTGGGTGAAACGCAAAATGTTTTAATGAATATTATTTGTGCAGGTGGTTCAATGGATTCAATTGGCAGGCTCTACAGAGACTTAGAATGCCAGCACCTATCGTACCAACGGTAAATATTAATAGTATCTATGAGACCTAATTGATTAGAGCTCCAGTAACTGATCTTCCACAAAAATTATTAGAATAAATGTACACTTATAATTATCAAGCGTCGAATTACCAAGCGTGGAACTACCACGCGTCGAATTACCACGCGTTGAAATTAGGAAATTGGGAAATAGGGAAATTTGGGAAATTACCACGCGTGGAATTACCACGTGTCGAGTTACCACGCGTCGAATTATCACGCGCCGAGTTACCACGCGTGGAATTACCACGCTCCGAATTACCACGCGTGGAATTACCAAGCGTCGAATTACCAAGTGTGGAAGTATCACGCGTCGAATTACCACGCATGGAATTACCAAGCGTGGAATTACCACGCGTCGAATTACCACGCATCGAATTACCACGCGTGAAATTACCAAGCGTCGTATTACCAAGCGTGGACCCACCACGCGTCGAATTACCACGCGTGGAATTACCAAGCGTTGAATTACCAAGTATGAAACTATCACGCGTCGAATTACCACGCATGGAATTACCAAGCGTGGAATTACCACGCGTCGAATTACCACGCGTGGAATTACCAAGCGTTGAATTACCAAGTGTGAAACTATCACGCGTCGAATTACCACACGTGGAATTACCAAGCGTCGAATTACCAAGCGTGGAACTACTACGCGTGGAATTACTAAGCGTCGAAATTGGGAAAATTAGGAAATTGGGAAAATTGGGAAATTGTCATTTTCCCTAAGAAGTTATACTGCCCCATAATTCCCTATACCTCCCCACCTACTGTTTTCCCAGTGAAGCTTATTTAGCTCAATCCACTCAATCTACCTATATAACCTAACCTAGATCCACCTAAGTAACCTAACTGACCTCCACCTCTATAGATCATAGTTTTGAGACAGCAATGTTTTCCAGGTACGAAGTCCAATCGACACAAGAAATTTCGAAAGATATCCTCCAGATCGCAATGTACCACCTGACGAATTCTCTGGATGGGATGACAATTTTTAACATCGAGAAATACATCAGGATAAGCAACATCTACGTGGTTTATCCATTAAACGATAAGAGATGACTCATGAAGTTGCGGGGAACTCTTTCAATAATGCAATAAGAATCCGTCGATAAACGACGGATTGCACTTATCACTAACCGATTCGGACTTGATCGATGAACAGTTTTCCTATTTATAGTTACTGCATACGTGACAATAGTACGACGTTAATGGAGCTTTTTCTGACGATTAGGCTGTAATTAGATAGATCCAGCGATTTGGATTGGTAGGAACAAAAAGATACTCTATGATCAAAAATGCTTATTATCATGAATGTGATTGTTAACAATGTTACGAGTTATTAATAAATTTATACTTGAGTTTAATTATTGTTTCATTTCACCACCTCTTTCAGTTCTATTCTTCTGCAAGTTACACAAGTTTAATAACTTCTTTCTTTCCAATGTTAATATTCTTTTATATTATTTATAAGTTATATCATTTTTTGTAATTGTAAAATTATAAATTGTAACTTATAATTGTAAAATAAGCTTTAACTACAACTTCAAATTTCTAATGAGTAATTCTTAACTAAAATATCAATGAAATCATTAGTTTTATCAGTCTTCTACAATTTCAATGAGGGTTCTGATAACTATCCTTAAAAAAGAAGTACTTGATTGGACATAAATCCTTGATATTGTCGTATCTATCAAACGCATTCGTAAGACCGTTTACCAAAGAGAATTGCAGTTCATTAAAGATAAGATCAATAATCTATCGCCGTTAAACGTCAGTCGCTCTCACCTACTCGAAGCAACATCCTATTGTGATTTTCTCACTGAAGAAAATGTTTCCCTTTTTCGTCGAATAAGTGTCCAAAATGTTCTTGCGAAGGAGCTTTCAAGCACACATCAAGTGTTCTGGTTTGAAAAGACAGAACAGCGAAGACTGCTATCGACAGTTATCACATCAGAGGAAAGCTGGGGTAATCGGTGATGTGGACGTGTCAGCTGATACCTCGATCGCCATTTGCGAGAAAAATGACAAGTAAAATCTTTGAATAAATCAGTTAATTACATTCAAATTTAAAGATTAGCCAAATTTTCGTGTCAAAGATCGAATCTGAAATTTCACATTTTGAAATCCACCATTGAAATTCATCGAACTCATCAAATCTCTTCAACCACCTCCGATCATAACTTGACTCTTACATCTTGTAGGACGAAGGCACTAATCAGAAATGCTCTACTCAGTAACAAATTCCTTTCCGACCTCGACGACATGCGCATAGAGGCTCTCGTTTCGGTGATGTACCCCAAAAAAGTGAAAGCAGACACCCGACTTATTTTCGAAGGAGAGACTGGTAGGCAATAATTCGAAATTTGAGATCATCAGTCACTATTGGGATCACTATGGTAGATTCATTCAATCTCTATGGTAGGTTCTCATCTGTACGTCTCCGAGAGTGGTTCCTTCGAAATATACGTGGGTAAAACGTATCATGGGAGCTTTGGACCTGGTGTCGCTTTCGGGGAACTGGCCCTGTTGTACAACACCAAAAGACAGTGCTCCATAGACGGTATCAAATACTCTTAATACCTAAACTTCGTTACAGTTAGCAAACTTTGGTCTGGTATATTTGGTTTGGTCTTGGTAACTTCTGCAGTAATTTAACTTCAGAGGTTGCAGATATTACAGCTGTTACGATATTGTATATATACCTGAACTATATATGCAATGTTATGCTTGTTTAATGCAATGTTTAAATATACGCTTATCATTCATGATCATGCTTATCACTAGTTTTATGTATCTCTCAGTCAGCACAGATGGAAAGGTATGGGTTCTGGACAGACACATGTTTCGGACCATCATGGCGAGGAGCAACGAAGAGTCCGTACAGTACAATCTCAAACTTCTTCGTCAAATCGAAGTATTCAGTGATCTGCCGGAGGAGGCTCTCTTGAAAATATGCGACTTGGTAGCTGTGGTATGTAAATACCTAGCACTGCATACAGAATGTTGAGCTACTGGTGGGCATAATTTCAGGGGATGGTAGTTGGTTGATACTGAACGACTAACAATTGGTCAGTGTTTTTCTCTAACCCGTTGCACTATTTTGACGAGTCAGACTCGTGACGCACTCCTACTTCAGCCGTGATCAATTTTACTCGAATTTTTAGTACGCTTCAATTTGAAGTTTAAGACCAATTATAATTTGCATAGTCAACGATTGTATAATAACATATTGACATAATTAATATTGTATTAATATTGTAGCTGTAATTAGTTAGTTCTGACTGACGCACTTGACGAATAAGCTATAGTGCAAGGGGTTAATAATTCGAAAACTAAGTTTCAGTCAACATTTTGGTAAAGGAAGTTGTTAAGTATCGCCCCAACTACCATCCCCTGAAATTAAACCCACCAGTAGCCGAACCTGCATACTTTATCACAACACCCATCTTACTCCAGGAATTCTATCCGTCAAAGTCCTACATAATACGAGAAAAGCAACTAGGCAATAAATTCTACATAATAAACGCCGGCAACGTACAAATCACCAAAAACAGATCGAACGGAACCGAGCAGGAGCTGATGGTCCTCAAGAAGGGTGACTACTTCGGAGAACGAGCCCTCTTCGACAACGACGAGCCCCGTAAAGCGAACGCCATTGCAATGCCTCCTGGAGTGGAATGCTACACCATAGAAAGAAAGTACGTAAATTCACAGGAATATTAGCGATTGTTCCTGTCGTTGGTTTTGTTAGGACGTTCCTGGAGTACCTCGGGGGCCTGGACTCGATCAGGAACAAGAACTGGGATGATTGTCAGAAGAAATTGGTCGAGGAGGACAAGTGGGACAACAAGTTCCGCAATTTATCGTTATCGAATTTAGTTGTCGAGAGAACAATCGGCACCGGTGGTTACGGCAGGGTGGAGCTGGTTACAATCCTGTCGATACCGAATGTCAGCTTCGCTAGGAAAAAAGTGAGGAAGCACATGATCACGGAGGGGATGTTTCAGAAGATGATTTATAACGAGAAGAATAACTTGAAGATGTGCAATTCACCGTTTATCTGCAAGTGGGTAAATAGGTCTGAATAGACTTGACCTATATAATACAATTCTAATCTTTGTAGATTACATAGAACCTTCAAAGACAAAAGGTATCTGTACTTTTTGCTGGAGGCTTGTCTAGGCGGAGATCTGAGGACGATGTTAAACAGAAGTGGACGATTAGAAAATTTATCGGCTAGATTCGTCACTGCTTGTATCACGGAAGCTTTACATCATCTTCATTCTCTGGGGATCATCTACAGAGACTTGAAGCCGGAGAACGTGGTGTTCAACGAATATGGTTACGCTAAACTTGCAAGTGTTTTTTACCTGCGAATGTCTTCTTATCAACGAAGATCCCTAATTGTTTTATCTTTGTAGACCGATTTCGGATCGAGCAAGATGATTGGGGCTCACAAAACGAAGACCTTCATGGGCACACCGGAGTACTTGGCTCCTGAGATTATTCAGAGCAAACTTTACAATCAGTACGTATCACACCTGAATGATTTGAAGGAATGGTTTTTTTACGTCCTTGAATAAAATGAACGACTGCTTTTATTTAAAGGGCTATCGATTATTGGGCACTGGGTATCCTCGTGTACGAAATGCTTCTGAATCGAACACCTTTTCTAGATGTAACGGACTTGGACATGTACGATAACATTCTTAGCGGAATTAATGAAAATCATTTTCCGCCTGTGATCAAAACCTCTGCGAAACATTTCATCACGGGGTTGTTGGAGAATAATCCTGTTAAGAGACTTGGTTGTCTGAGACATGGTGTTCAGGATATTCGTAGTCATAGGTACTTATATTCAGAAAAAATGTACCTGTTATTTGTATTTATTGTTAATTAATTTCAGGTGGTTTCATTCGTTCGACTGGCAGGCATTGCAACGTCAAAAAATGCGCTCTCCAATTACGATAACAGTAAGTATCGTCTTCATAGATATAAATTTGAAGTGTATAATTTTATTGTTTCATTTTAGGTGAAACATTATCTCGATATGAGGAACTTCGATAGATTTCCTCCTGATTCCAAAACGGCGCCTGTGGATCCTTCCGATTGGGATACAAATTTTTAAAACATATGTTTACCTAATTTTATTAGTAAAATGAGATCGTATCGCACGAAACATGTATTCACGTCCTTAATGTAAATGTAAGTCTGATTCATATTTGTCAAATTTTGTATTTATTTACGAACATCTTTAGAATGTATTATTTAGAAACACTGTTAATAAATATATATAAATTAGCAAATGCAAACGTCATCAAATTGTAAGAATGATTTTTGGCGGCTCGAAAAAATTTTGTGACATTGTGTCATTCCTTACGTCACCGATGAGACACAGTGTTGTATGCAAATTATTTCGAATACATAATTTGTATCGGCAGACCCACGAAATATATTGCAGATAGCATAAAATCGATTTTATTAAAATATATAATATATGTATATAGCATTTTAATCAATAAAATCGATAATAATTAGTTTTTCACAAAAATGGTACAAGTGGCGCCATCTCTCCGGCGAACAGGGTGAACTACACACTTTTGAAACTGGAGCTTCGTTAGTTCCACGCGCTGCCACTAGGCGGCGCCATGTACGTTCTATATCATTTTTTCCCCAAAGCATTTACCTACATTTTCAGTTCAATTCGATTAATATTAATTTTATTTCCTTAATTTGCTATAATATTCATCAAATTCCATTATAGTGCAAGACTAATTAACTTCGGAATGTTTCGACTTTGCCATTATCAATGTCCATATTCCGAAGTTTTCCTCTTTTTTTTAATTATAGATCATTACGTACCTCTCCGTTAGATGGCAGCATATGTACCTTTTTCAAATATAAAATTACAAAAAAAGTGAAGAACAAGGCTTGTACATAATATCAACTTTATTAAATTAATTATTAATCTTATTTTATGTAAAAATAATAATTGCAATGCGTCAACTTTTAACACGAAGAATAATTTGAAATGATCGTACATATATGTATATATCTCAAGTTAAAACGATAATAACAATGATAATTAAATAATGAACTAATTGTTAAAATAAGTGTAAAAGACTATTGCAAATGTTGCAATATTTGTGAATCAACTTTATTAGTCCTTCGAAGTATCGAAATTTCAACATTGGTATTGCGCAAAAAACGTTGAGAACTTCAGGTGGCGCACGATTTGCTGTACTCCTGTACAAATAACCTTGTTACACCATCGTTCAAATGGTGAATTTATAAATTTATATAACAAATAAATCATCAGTGATAGAATAGATATAATGTACATCTACTTTCATAGATAACTTGAACAGCATAAAATTATAATATAATTTACTTGTAGTCGATAAAAATAATAAGTAACAATACGCTGGATTAAATTACAGTGTCAGGGAGACAAACGCATTATATTTCTTAGCAACGATGTTTGTTAAAGAATCGTAACAGTACGATGTGAATAATTCGATCAGTGTAATACGTTTACACGGAATACTGGTTGATTATCAGTGATGACAGGACCTAACTTAACATGAGGTGAAACTAGGTCCATAAGGCTTTAGCTTCATATTACCTGTTAATATTTTGTAAAAGTGTTATATAATGGAAACTCATGAGAATGAACAGTATGTATCATTTCCTCTTTCTGGGGTACATGATGGAATACAAGATAATATTATATCTCATGAAGAAATATGTGAACCTGTTGATGAATGTGTCCTTCAGGAAGGACTTACCGAAGTATCCGTTACAGATGTTAATGCTGGTATTACAGAGGCACAAGTTGCAGTTGAAATTTTAACGGAACATTCCGATGAAGAAGATGAGAATCGTGTGGTATATCCTATATATATTAAACAGGAAGAACAACAGCAATACACATCTGGTGATGATGAGTCTATGGCTGTAGAAGCTCTCAGACAACTCGGAGGAATGTACCCATGTTTTGAGGATAAGAAAGTATCTTGTCCTAATTGCACGAATTTCTTTACACAATCAGAAATGGCAAAGCATCATATTACTTGTACCGCTACTAAATTGTCGTGCATGACTTGTGGAGAAAGATTTGAGAGGAAAATGGATTTGAATAATCATATGGTATGTCACCAAGTAGATCGCCCACATGCTTGTAGAACTTGTGGTAATTTGTTTCGTTCAAAGAGTAATTTAAGATATCATATGTTGCAAGTACATCAGATAGAGCGACCTCATAAATGCACCATATGTGGAGCAGATTTTCAGAGACCTTCTAGTTTATCTAATCATATGAAAATTCATACATATGTTGCTGGACGTGCCATCATGCAATCACAAAGTAATAATGTGTCTCAGTCTGAAGAACCTTTTAGAAAATGGTCTGAAAATATAACTGAATCTCAAAACAATGAAGTGCCATCTTCCTCTGTACAAACTGTACAAAATTATGATACAGTTCATTGGCCAGTTACCCCTTATAATTTTCACAGCGAACAATCAACAGTTAATGTAATATCAGGTTCTCAAGAGAAAATGGATACTTTACATGAATTTACTGTAATGCCAAATGGGGAAGTAACGCAATTTGAATATTCTCAACCGAATAGTATAAATAATCAAGTAAATCAACAATACAATATCTCATTGAATTCATTTAATAATGCTGATACAATGATCAAAGTTGAAACTATATCATATAACAGTGAAGATAGAAAAAATTATATAGAAGTTGAAACAAATAGTACAAAGCCACACAACTGTAAATATTGTGGAATCGGTTTTGCCCGTGCAACTGCATTAGTATCGCATGAAAAAATTCATCTATCTAAAAATTGGAGTATACCAATTGAATGTGAATATTGCGATAAACAATTTCAGGATAACAACCATCTAGCAACTCATCAAACCACATGTGCAAAAAAGCTAATGCAAAATAATATAGAGCAAGGTTCACCTAACAGTAAATGGTGTAAACATGCATGTTCTGAATGTGGTAAAAAATTCACTACAAAACAAAAAATGTTCAGACATCAATGGATCCACAGGAAAAAGACACATTCTTGTGAAGTATGTGGATCCCAATTTGAAAAACAAAATCAATTAGACAAACATAGATTGTCTGCACACCCTGGTGATTCTCCATTTACTTGTACAGAATGTGGTAAAAGTTTTGTATCTCGTCAAGGACTTTGGGAACATGGGAGAACACATGCTGGAAGTCCTGCACATTTTCATTGTGACACATGCTCTAAAACATTTTCATCCAGACAAGGATATTTAATACACCATCGAACTCATACAGGAGAAAGACCATATGGTTGTAAATTTTGTTGGAAAGCATTTAGAGATGGTGGAACTTTAAGGAAACACGAGCGTATTCATACAGGAGAAAGGCCTCACATTTGTCCTTTGTGTTCAAGAGCATTTAATCAGAAGGTTGTCCTGCGGGAACACGTTCGTTGGGTTCATGCAGCTGGGAAAAATGAAACTGATGCAACTGGGCCTCCTTTCCCTTGTCCTATATGTGGAACTTTAAGTCAAGATCGGGACGAATTATGTGCACATATCGTTAAACATTCTGACCAAATGATAGCAGAAGCAAAAGCTAAGACAAACAATAATGCACCAAAAACAAAACCAGTTAAAAAGAAATCAAAAACATGTGCAACAACTGGCTTGCAAGTGAAACAAGAACTTGGAAGTTGTATAATTTCGAAAACAGAGGAAAATGAAGCACTTTTGTCTATTACAGACACAGATAAGTCAGATAATCATCAAATTTTAAATGATAAACAGAATACCTTTCTTGTAGTTACAAAAAAAGATGATGAAGATTTTATATCAATTTCAGAATTTAAATCTGAAAATACGGATTTATTAACTGATGATAAACAAGATGAAAATTTGCATATTTCAGAAACTGATCAGAAAGATCCCTTAGGTATGATTACTATGGATAAACAAAATAACACATGTATAGCTTCTACAGAATCAGAAAGAAGTGCACTTCATTCTGCTACTGGTCATAATGAAATAACTACAATGCATTTAATACAAACTTCAAAACAAAGCAATACTTTACACTTAATATCAAAACAAAACGAATCATTGCCTGTATTGACACTGCAAAACCCTCAGAGCCATGAAGATTATTCCAGTCAAATTGCACAAATAAATAATAATGATGTACCTATGGATATGGTAACTCATCATTCAACTAGGCAAGATCAGAATACAAAGGATCATGATAATGAAATTGGACAAGAATCATTGATATCAGAAGGAACATCCCAGACAGCTGTAATACAAGTTGTACAATATCATCAAAATGAAAGTGATGATGAAGAAGAGGAATTAGTTTGTGGTATTTGCGGAGAAGATTTTAATGACAAAAATGTGTTAATGGAACACGTTAAAATTCATATATAATTATTGTTAGTTTATTACTATCCAAGTTTGTGATATTATTAAGCTATTATTGTGGCTATGTAAGAAGTAACGAATTTCAATATTTCTTATGTTCTTGGAACAAAAATATTAAGCATAAATATTTAAGTATTGTTTCTGATAGTAGTAGTAGTAATGAAGCACCAATTTTCTATGTCTCTTAAAATGCACTGATATTAAAACAAAGCTTTCAATTACTGAAAGAATTTCAATTATATTTATACATTTTTAATTAATCAATTTCGGTTTTCTCAAACGCTTTTGCACATTTAGATCCTATACTATACACGTGGTAAAACAATGTACATGTATTAAAATAAAATTATAGAACAAAGTTTCTATATTATGTAAAGCGCATTATTGGTCGTTTTGAAGAAAAAAAATTACATATCGTAAAAAGGTTACTTAAAAATTATGTAGTTCTACTATAATACAATTTTACAAATTATCTGATCTTTTAAATTAAGTCGATTTATAATACGTAAATTATAACTAAACCAAAATGGCATTTGAAATGTAGAATATGAGGTGCGATAAGAAAATAAAGTGCATTTTATTTTCTACATTTATCTTTTATTTTATATCGATATTCCAGCATGATTTTAATTCGAACTTTAATATTTTCAACTTTCGTTCGCTTTTGTAAAGGGAACAAGCGCAACAGTCACGTGTCTATACCGGTACTAAATACAAGTGCGCGTAATTTTGTGAAATAAATAGTAATAATCACAATTTATAATTATTATTGTATAATGTGCAATATTATTTCAATAAGCACGCTTCAAGTTTCAATGAACACCTGCTGAAAACGTAAGTACTAACATATAAAAAATAATAACAAGAATATACTATTACACGTGATTTTAAATCTTGTAAATACGCTGTGTTATTTATAAAAATCTTCTATATTATAATAAGAAGAGCCCCGATTATTTTATCATATGTAACAATAAAAATTCTTTACATATTTTTTCCAAATGATTTACTTTCAATTTAACATGTTTCATTTACATCAAATCAAACACTAACCTATGCTTGATATTCATCATTTTCTCCCACCATTATCGTTGATACAAGAAAGATTCTGTCAATGTTTACAACAATAAATTTTAAACTTAGTGTAAGAAAAAGTGTATCATAATTACACGTAAATAATTATGTTTAAAATATATTACATTAAGTAAAAATCATATCTCAAAACGAAAGTTGTAACCTCAAACGCACAGTGTTTACGCGCGCACGTTGAAGAGGTTATGCCGCTACTGTTTCGCTTTAACAGACTGATAATTGGAAAATAAACAATACCAAAGTAATATAAGGAACGTTTTTAAGGTTTATAAACAGAACGCACAAATATGCCTACTTGGAATCAAATACAAGCTCAACTACGAAACCCAAATAACCCGGTTGTTTTCTTCGACGTTTCCGTGGGTACAACGGAAATTGGACGAATGATTTTTGAACTCTTCGAGGATGTTTGCCCAAAGACGTCAGAGAATTTTCGTCAATTCTGCACTGGAGAATACAGGAAAGATGGTGTACCTTTGGGTTTCAAAGGTGCCATTTTTCACAGGGTAATCAAAGACTTCATGATCCAAGGTGGTGACTTCGTAAATGGAGATGGTACTGGAGTCATAAGTATTTACGGTGGTGGAACTTTTCCTGACGAAAACTTTACGGTGAAACACGACTCACCTGGATTGTTGTCAATGGCAAACAGTGGGAAAGACACTAATGGGTGTCAGTTCTTCATTACTTGTGCCAAGTGTAATTTCTTGGATGGTAAACACGTTGTGTTTGGAAGAGTTATCGATGGACTTTTAGTTATGAGAAAAGTGGAGAATGTTCCCACTGGACCGAACAATAAACCAAAAATTCCTGTGACAATATCTCAATGTGGACAAATGTAATAGCTAAATAATTGTAATCTACATATTTTTATAAGCAACTGTGTAAAGTATACCATAATATGCTATATTTTACAGAACTAAACATAGTTTTAATTGAACACCTTTTCTTAGTTTTAATACACCTAAACTAATGAAGTACAATTATGTATCGAATCGATAACTAATTACTCTTTTGCCTTAAAGCTAAGTCTATTGCCTCTAGGAGTCTCATAATTTCTCATCAACAGGAATTGCCTATCAGGTGCTGCCAATTTAATAACTGCTCAATTTAGTCGAAGGCTTTTATAGAATAAATACCTGTTGAAAAAATTCTTCTTCAAATGAAATTAAAATGAAAGCAGTTACCATTTTACGAACTTCAATTTTATTACATTAAATTTACATATGAAATAAATATTCACTGTACAATCTATATTGTATCATGTTAGATAGAAATTCAAACGTATTTGAATACCATTTACAACTCGAATATATCTTTTTAGAAATAAAACATTCATGGTAAATAGGTACATGTGATCTAATTCTACGATTGGTGTCGATCGAAAAGAACAGAAATTCCAACCATGAATCTTAGGTCTTTTAGTTCGTATCTACTTCCGGTATCTCTAATCGAAAACGATATCATTTATTCGTACACAGTTCGTTCATTAAATAATTCAATCTCGCAACTATTCGATATCCTAAGATATAATCGATGTACTTAATAGTGAAGTCTTATTTCTGTATAACTACATATTCATTTTTAATATGGTCTGAATTGTTACACGCAGGGCCGCCGCGACGTGTATGAAGTTCATAATCTGCAAGACCAGGAGTTTATTTGTTTCAAGGTTGAAACGTTTCAAATTCAAAATGTCTGAAGCTCGGAATGTCTCAAATTTGGAATTCTCCAGGATTTAAAATTTGGAACCCTTCAAACTTGAAAAGCTTCAAGCTCAGAATACTCGGAAGGCTCTGAACCCACCTCGCGCCGGCCCTGGTTACACGAATCGATAAATTGGTTATACATTGATTCTACGTATGTATAATTAGTTTCTTCATAATCCCAAATCCGATACGAAATTACGTGTTAGCATCTCTGAAAAGCAAGGAATCTTATGCATTCACTGTACCGTTTATAGAAAATGTTATTGGTCAGCAAATATAATCCGTTGTTCCGGTCGATTGCGGAAAAAATACGAAAATAAATTCCATGCTGAACTTACGTTGCATAAAATCGTGCGTGGAAAGGCAAATTCCCGAACGATTTGTAAACTTCTCGAAGAAGTTTATCGTCGAACCTCTTCAAGAGTTCTGTCACCGCCGCAAACATTAACCAATGCCCTACATCGGAGGCATTTAAAGAGTCCCCAATTTTCGTTAATCTTTAAATAAAATGTTCTTTAGAAAAACAAGCACACGTGTTCACGTAGCTGTATTATTCCAAACAAGAACGGCCGATCACACAAATCACGAATCATCCGGGTATCATCATCGGGATCGTCACGACCTGAAACAACATTACACCTATCATCATCGTCAGCAGCTCACGGCAACGATAGCAACTGGTCCCTCTTCTTGGGCACCGTGAGCTGAGGTGCGGTCTACCTGCTGTTGCAAAACACGTCTTCTTCAATGGTGTCGACCTGCGAGTTGTCGTCGACGACCATGATGGGAGTAGCGCCGTCGTGGAGACTCGACTTCGAGATGGATCTTTTGTACACGTCCCTGGTGACGCTCCTGGTGAAGCTGAACTTGCGCACCAGCTTCTTGTCCAGGGCGGCAGGACTCTTCGGTCCTTTCGCCCTGAACTCTTCCTCCGTGCCCGCGTAATGCGCCAGCATCACCTCCGTCGCGTGTTCCTCGATCACGTCAACGGCATAATCGATGTCATCCTCCGTAGCGTTCTCCCTTACCACGCAGAACCTCAGGATGTATTTGCCCATCACTCTGGCGGGTATCATGTGAAGTCTACCGGAAGCATTGATATTCGCGAGCAACTCTTGATTGATCTCGTCACTCTCCTTCAATCTGAAGCATACCAGTCCTGCCCTGACATCATTGGTGATCTCGAATCTCTTATCCCTCCTCATCAGGGTCTCGAATCGCCTGGCTAGTCTAATGTGGTTCCTTATGTACTTCTGCAACCCAGTGATCCCGTACGACCTCAGCACGAACCACAGCTTCAGTGCTCTGAATCGTCTGCTCAAGGGGATCCCCCAGTGACGGTAGTCGATGGACTCTCCAGACCTGGCGTGCTGGAGGTACAGCGGGTCAACGACGAGAGCCGACGTCAGCTTGACTCGATCCCGCACCCACATGCAGGAGCAGTCGAAGTTGACCAGCAACCACTTGTTCGGGTTCGTGTTGAAGGAGTCCGCGTGCTCGATACCGGCCATGAACGGCCTCATCTCTGGGCAGATGAAGGAGCTTCCGGCATAAGCGCCGTCCACGTGCAGCCAGATGTTGGGGTACAGCTTGCACACGGGCCCGATCTCGACGAGATTGTCGAACGCGCACGATCCCGTGGTGCCCAGAGTGGTGGTCACGAAGAACGGCACTAAACCGTTGGCCACGTCCTTCCGGATCGCGGTCTCCAGCCGTTTACCTCGCAAGGAACCCTTATCGTCGGGCTCCAGGATTCGAAGCTTCACCAAACAGATCATCGCCGCTTTCTCCGCGCAGGAATGAGCTTCCGTGGAACAGTAGGCTACCAGTCGCGGCAGGAAGGCCGAGTCCTCGGTATTGGGGTCTTGCTCCTTCAACGCTCTAATCGCCTGGGTTCGCGCCGCCAACATGGTGACCAGAATACATTCGGAGGCTGACCCTTGTATCACTCCACCGCCCTTCGAGCTTTTGTGCTCCGACAGGAACTCCGGCGGAAGGTCCAACGCTTTGGCGTACCAGTCCAGAACGATCGTTTCCAGTTCCGTGCAGGCCGGGCTGGCTGCCCAGGAGAAACCTATGCACCCGATTGCGTCGGACAACATGTCCCCGAGGATCGAGGGAAACGAGTTCCCTGCTGGGAAGTAGGCGTGGAAGCGGGGATGCTGCCAGTGGGTGATCTGAAAAACGTCAAACGTCCCTTTGCTGATTCTAGGGTCCACAATATTTAACCCTTGCGTGGGCGATTACCTGGGGTGCCTTTTCTATATCTTTTTTTATTTTGGTTAAACTGTCGCGAAATTCGGTCGACATTCTTGTGTCATGCGCTCATAAATTTTAATATATTTCAATAACCTACATATTTCTTTATTATGTTTTATATTTTTGTAGGAATATTAAAATCGCTATAGGTCGTTATTTGTACAGTAATTTATACAGAAAAGGTATTAAAACTTTAGCAGTACCAAGTATCTTTGTATAGATCTAACAATTAATAATTGACTGTAAATTGAAAATTAATTACCATAATTCGAGAAACTGTATTTCGAATTAACGAAAGAAGCACGAATCGTATACATTTTCATGTATACACGTATTGTGTCGATAAATCTTATTTATTAACCAACGCGTGTTTTGAAAACATCAACGAAATGTGCAAAGTAAGGAATACGGGAGACATTAACGCTTCGAAGGAAGTCTGATTTCAATGTTAGAGATCAACTCGACAAGTATTATATTCTAAACAACGTATTAATTAAAGCACCGAAAGAAGAATGTACGGTGATAGTAGACGGTACGTGTCGATTCACGGTCGAGCGGGTTTTTTACTATTTTTTCGTATTCGCGAATATTATTAATATCGAAAGAGGTCGTAATCGATGAACAAAGGGATCGATAATCGAGTTGACTCACTCACCCCGGGCATTATTTTGCAGTCGACGTCCCTCATAATGGCATCCCATGACTCCCCTTTAGCCGGAGCTTCCTTGGCCAGAAGGGGCCTCAGATATCCTGGGTCCACGTTCGCCGTCACCCTCTTCCCTTCCAGAGTACGAAGATACTCGCAGATGTACTCTATCATCTCCTTGCCGCGTACTTGAAACTCATCGATGTTCATAATTGCCGGGTGGAATGTTGCAGGACACAGCTAATTCGTGTAATGAATTTCGTTTGTGATTAAGCACGTTCTCAGCAACTGCTTGTACGTGATCGTGACATTATTTTCAGTATCCTTTTATCGAGGATGCGATGAAACGAACGTCATTCGGTGAATACTTTAGATGAAATACCTTTTCTTATGACGACCGATTTACACTTTTAAGAAAACTAATTGGTGGATTACTCAGAAAACTCGAGTACGTTCACCCACTGTTTCCTTTCGGTTTGTGTTATTGCACGAAGAGGTTTTGCGATCGAATTATAGCGGAAAAATTGTACCTTGAACGCGACTCGATCACGGAGAGAAACGCGTAACAAGTTTATCCCACGTTGGAGCTGAGACTGGTAGCACCTGCCAAAGCGCCGGTCAGTTTTATGCGCACCTCCTCTTTGTACATCCCTGCTACGGCCAGATACAATTAAGGCGGAGCTTCGACAATCGTGAACAATTTTAATTTGCCTGATTCATTGTGATTTCGTAGCTACAAAACCTACCGATAACGGTGCTATTAAAAGGGGGTTGCAACGTTTCTTGATAATCTTCCGCATAATTTGCGACTTTCTTAAGGTGCTACTAATTATTTGGTTGCTCAAGGTTAAAGATTAGGCAGTTATTTTTATACAAGCGTTTCAGTACTGTTATTTTAATTTATTACTCTACTGCTATATTATACAACTATTTTATAATTCACTTTATTTTCCATGAACACCTATTTTTATTAAATTTGTCAAAGAAATTTCGTACACTTTCGACGATCAAATACACATTTCTTCGACTAGTCAACCTTTTTAAATTTCATCCCGAATGTAAAATCGTACATCTCTTTTGTACGAATCCGTATAATTATTTATAAGAAGTTCAGATTAATATTTAAAGAGAAATCGTGAATTAAGATCGATTCACCCCTCAGATGAGAGTCGTTTCGTTCAGATTTCCGAAAATTCATGAGAGGGTGGTTGGTATCAATGGCAATGTATCATGGGGTCGGTGGTTGAATAAGCCCCAGCGTGTTGTCGATGATGCACAGGGAGTAAACTCACCCCCTCCTACCCCGTTTATAAATAGACGTTTACTCTTCACCTACATTTACAACACCCCGTAGAAGCGGTGACAGGTCACCGCTCAATCTTTGTAACACATACACACATATGCAGAGCCGACGATCACCATATTTTCTCTCTGATCGCCACCTTCACGCATGATCTGTTCGCGTCCGACGTTTTCGAATTGGATTCCCATTCGAGGATGGCCAGACCATTGCCACGTTCAAATTAATTAATCTCCCCACTGATTCTTCACTACTGAACTTTCTGTTTCCCATCGATCCCTGTAAACTCTCTTCTCGAATTTTTTTAATTAGAGAATCTTTTCTTTAGTTTGATTACTTTAAATCGATTATAATTAAGCAAAATAAATTTTAAATTCTTAATAATGTACAGAAAAGATAGTTTACATGTTTGTTTAAAAGAAAAAGTGTCGATGTACTCTTTTCTTAATGACAAAATTCTACTTTCGCATGTGTCAAGAAGTTGAAAGTTCTGAAGAAATAAAAATGTAACAAATATTTGTTACATGAGGAAGCTTATTAAATGCAAATCCAAATTCCTAAATTTCACGCGTTGTAACAATAAACTTGATAATACCAATTCGCTTATAATTTGGGAATACAAGAGTGAATATAAAAAAGAAGAAGATGACCAGACTTCTGAGTGATAGTATATATTAGGAAGAAATTACATTATATTAACATTGATCGCATATAAGACGAATCTTTCACTCACTTTTTATTACACCTTTGAATTATCCATTCAAATTCGATTTAATAATAGCTCAAGATCTCAGAACGTTACATATATCATAACGAATAGGCGATCATCTAATTCTTTTGAGCAGAGTCTAAAGAGATGCAGACAAGTACTTTCATAAACTTTCATGTCACAACAACGAATTACATTTTCTCGTTAGCTTTCCTTCCGCAACATCGGTATTCAACATTTAAATCTCCATTGAGTAACTGCTTTTATTCAAGAAATTATCGGGCGTGTTTAATTGAGAACATTCTAGGAATTATTAGCATTCCTCTTCCCACGTAAACCGATTGTACTCCATTGTTTTCTGACGTGACATTTTTGAATCAAGAAATTCGTCGTATTCGTTCGAACGCGTGACAATATTTCACTTGGAACATGAAGAAAGTAGAAAAATATTAACCAAATAAACCGAATAGTCCAGGTGCATCGGTCACCCTCGTGACCTCAACCTTTTCGATAGCGTAATGAACACGGCTCTTTTATGACCTTTTGTATGATATTCACATAGCACGAGTTTTAGTTTCATGTTCTTTTTATCTGCCTGTCGTGATTCATAAGACAAGGGGAACTTCATAGTAAGTAGAGTGTGTTCTACAACACAATTTCAAAGCTTGTACACTCATATAAATCGTTAGGCAAGAACACACGAGTGCAACACTTCCTTCGGCTAAGAACAAATGAAAGCGCATCCTACTATTGCTCTCAATTATAGATCAAATATGTTAACTCGAAAATTTTCGACGAGGAGTTAGATTTAGGTGTGCTTATATCGCTTATTTCATCGAGGACAAACCGATTTGCTGTTACTACATACATACACGCAAACATACACACACATACACACAGTCCCAAAAATCTTTTCGAAGATCCTCGTCTGTAGAACTTCCAAACACTTCCTTCGAGTTCGGCAGTGTCCGTGTGTGTTGATGCACCTGGGAGAAACGTTGGTTAAAGATTGAAGAATCAGGGATTGTTTTACGCTCTGCCATTTGGCGATCTTCCGCGCGATGGCGAAGCGGATGGCGACGGTTCAGGGCTGCAGCCGTTGCTGCTACCGCGGCGACTTCCGGTACCACTTGCCTTCAGACGCACCATTGTATCCAAGTGACGGAATCTAGAAGTATATTAGATTTAGAAATGCTGTACTTTGTTTCATTTAATTTAATTTTTTAGTTCAATGTTATATCACTACTAGATATCTCTATCATTAAATCCTTGAAGACCTTAAATTCCAACATCCTTGTAAATTCCTATGTACCTAGACCTTCTGTATACCTAGTCACAATAACGATTGTTCTAATAATTCAGATTACATGCAAAAGCACTTTGTGTTTCCTTCACTTTGTTCCTGGCACTTAAGAAACTTAATGGCTGTATTTTGCTCATATTATTTATCGCTGAAGAGTTCTTAAAATATCCTGATAAAAAGAATGGAAGTAAAAGGAGGACACGTAAACACCTTCTGCAGTGATCAAAGGAAAAATGAGATAAGATAATTATTTATTTCGCTACTCCGTGCGATAAACAAAAGCGAATTGCTTCCGTGTACGGAAATAAATGAAAATCGCTTATAGCCGATGTTTACTGAGAACTGTGTCAAAAATATTTTGCAAGTACCTAAGAGACAGTTCGCTAGTGTCAGCAGCGTCCTTCGCTTGCATCAAATATGCCAACGGCCAGGAAATCCACGAGCGCCTAAAAGTATCAGATCAGTGATTTCTGCTAAATATTCAGCGATATTCAATCCCTCGACAATAAATCTTACGTGGTAGGATGAGGATTTGAACCAATGCCACCGATCGTTGCCTGTGTGTCTAACTTCGGCCCCGTCCTGTTAGGGGTTTTCGTGAATCCTGGCTGAATAGCGGGATCAGACACCATGCGGACGAAGAAGGACCTCCTCTGCTCCAGGGTGGCTTTCCTTTTCTTCTCGCGAATATCCGCCAGCTCGTCCATAACATCCTAACACATAACAAAAAAAACATGAATATCTTGAATATCGAGTAGCCTACAAAAAATGGAATGAAACCATTCACCTTGGACTCCAATAACTCAGCTAGGTAATCAGTAATGATGCTCCACGCGATGTCTGAAACGCAGAAATAAAGATTGAAGGAGAGACGCAAAAATATTGTTATCGTAAAATTGAAATATTATTTACCAACGTCAGAAGCAGTGGCATTCGGCGCGGCGAGCGCAAAACGAATCGTAAAGCGTTGATTCACTCGCGCTGGCACCATGTGCAGTTTCCCGGAATCGTTGATGGTACTCAGTAGTTTTTGGTTTAACTTGTCGGAACCTTTGGCTCGGAAACATACCAGACCCAACTGAAATTATTACGTTTATATGAAGGAAATCATGCGTTGACAGAGTTACAGGTGTACATTCGCGTGCATTGATGGCTTCTTTCAATAAGAGAAAAAGCGTAGGTTGCCTAATATTCGTTTACATTCATAATTTGATCTTGAACAAATTTCAGCCCTTGTCTCTTCTTTAAACAAAGGAAGCCATCTATGCTAGTGCTTGTGCAAGCTAGATTTCTTAAATCCTTTTTAAATAATAGGAAAATTTAATTCAATATGGAATTTGCTAAAGGATTCCTCTAAGGATAACATGCGGACCCCTATTATGGATGTGGATATTATTATGCAAGACAAACACCGCCTCGTTTACAGTATGTTACATTTGCGAGGAGGAAACAACTCTTTCCTGCTTGAGAAATAACCTAGTTAGCTAGGTAAATACGGGCACGTACCACAACTTCGTTACAAACTTCGAATCTCGCATCTTTCCTGACTAATGCCTCGAACCTCTTCGCTAGTTGAATATGATTCCGTATGTAAGCTTGCAGGCCGGCTATTCCATAACTTCTCATAACAAACCACAGTTTCAGAGAACGGAATCGTCGACTCAATGGTATACTCCAATGTCTGTGAACAGTTTATATTTGATAACTAGTTTCGGAACATATCTACCCTGACACCGTTTGACGACATAAAACAATACGTCTGTCATATCGATCAGAAAACGTACATCATATCAGTTTGAAACTTAATAAATTCCATGATATAAAATAAGAAAGTTGACTGTGAAGTTTGAAAAAGCAAAAGAAGAGGAGATGACACCTGTAATCAATGGCAGTATCCGCATGAGTATGCTGAAGATAAAGTGGATCGACGACTAGCGCGCTAGTCAGTTTGAATCTATCTCGAACCCACAGACAGGAACAATCGAAATTCGTCAATAAAAATTTGTTCGTGTTGGTGTTGAAAGAATCGGCGTATTCGATGCCAGCCATCAGGTACTTCAACTCGGGACAGATAAAAGCGTTGCCTGCGTATGCTGCGTCCACGTGCAGCCATACCTGTAAAAAAGATATTAGTGTTCTTGATTCAAGTAATAATTAAAACCGATAAATTGTTAATGGTCTTACGCCTGGATATTTCCTACAAACTGGTCCTATCTCCCTGAGATTGTCGAAGGAGCAACAAGCAGTTGTGCCTAGGGTGGTTGAGACGAAGAAGGGGATGTAACCTTCTGCGGTATCAGCCTCGATTGCCTGATAAAAATTTTATTATTAATTATTTCGGTTTATACTGATGCTTGAGTTTAGAAATCTACTGCTTATACTGTACTCATTACATTTGTGTTTAATTTTATTCACCCCATTTTACAATACCTGACGCAAAGTCTCTCCGCGCAGCACGCTCTTCTCATCGGGTTCTAAAATTCGCAGCTTCACAAAGCATATCATCGCGTCTTTTTCAACACAGCTGTGACTTTCACGACTACAATAGGCCATAAGTTTTCCAAGAAGTGCAGTTTCGTCCAAATGTGCATGAGCAGGTGACTCTTTGAGCCTAGCGATCGCTTGAGCTCTCGCGGCGAGCATACACACCAATACGCACTCCGAAGCTGAACCCTGAAATTCAATTAAAATTTAATGTGTTCTCCCTGTTTTCTGATGTTGAACGTGTTACCTGTATCACACCTCCGCCTTTGCTGCCTGGATTAAAGTACAGGAAGTCCGATGGTAAACCGATGGCTTTGCCTGAAATTTTCAATTTTCAATATTTGTGAATATTGTTTTTATACAAATTTGCAGCGATCTAATATAATGATTCGATTTAAAGTAATTCTTCTTTTATTCAATCGTGATTGATCGCTAATATTAATGTTTACCAAACATCCAGGTCATATTTAATAAAATAACATTGAATTACCGAACCATTCGCAGACTATCGTCTCGAGCTCCGTGCAGGCCGGACTGGCCGCCTAGAACAAATAAAATGACGAAATATAGGGATGATCGAGCAAACAATGGCCTGGATCAATCCGTCAAACTTGACCCACGTTCACACCCTAATTTGAACGGGAAAGATCGACGAAGCGTTAAATCTTTGCGACAAACTATTTGTTCTCACCCATGAAAATCCGATACAACCTATTGCATCCGCCAACATGTCACCAAGAATCGATGGGAATGAATTACCAGCTGGAAAATAAGCGTGGAATCGAGGATGTTGCCAATGAGTGATCTGCGAAAATGATTTCTTTCGAATTTATAATGTACATTCTAAATGTACATCTTGAAATTCCTTAGTTCGCTTACTCCAGGCATAATTTTTGACTCCACGTCCTTCATGATGTCCTCCCAAGATTCAGGTTGGTGCGGTGCTTCCGAGGGGAGGAGTGGTCGTAAATATCCGGGACCGACATCCGGCGTTACTCTCCGGTTGTGGATATTACTCATAAACTCGCATATGTACTCCACCATTTCCTTTCCGCGCACACGAAACTCCTGAATGTCCATGTTCCTCTTTATTTTAACTCGGCCTTCAGAGATTTGTGGAAAATTCTGAAACAGAAGAATTCTGTTTCTAACATTGCTTCTTCGAGAGGATTTGTAGACTTGGAAATTTGAGGATTCAGTGATTTGAAATTTGGAAACTTGCAAACTTAAAAATTTAGAGTTAGAAATTAAGGATTTATGGATTTGGAGAATTGAGAATTTAGAAACTTTGTAATTTGAGAATTTGTGCAATTGGAAATGTAAAATATAGAAAGTTGCAAATTTGTACGAGACAAGTGTCTTTTTTGTGCTAACAAGAATATTTAAAATTTTATCCACAACCTCAAACACCCCCTAAAGAATGTAATCTCAATGTAACTCTCAGTCATACCACCAAAATTCCAACAGACCCAATTCCACAAAATGATCACAAGTCTAACTTTCAAATGTGCCTGACTCACTCCAAGATTAGCACTAAGCGCACCTAAATAGATCACAAACACTACTCCCTTACAATAATAATTTGCGTACAAACTCTATTAAATTTCACTGCTCCCTGACAAACTTCGAATAAAATGGCCACGCGGAGGGCCCTACCTGTTGCTAGCAAGTTCGAATCGGTCTACGTTGGATGAGCCACGACTGAACAATCCGGAGTTTCGCTAACCAGCACGGATATATCGAGGATCCAGCCTCCGGAGATTCTTCGACTCCTGCGCAAACGCGTCCTTCCGCGGGATCTTGGTCGCGATCCTTGAAAGGACAAGCGGGAGAGACCGATCTATGTACGCCTCCAGATAATTTCTATCAAGGGAACAGTTGACGTACCGTCTGGTTCTTCGTGAATTCATCTTTGTTGCTCCTTGAATTCGTAACAATTGTCTCCTTCACCTCCGCTGTTCGATCAATGACCTTGATAATAATAATGTTGAATTAGACAGAGGTTTATTGAAAGCGACACGTGTTGCCAATGAGGCAATGCGAAGAGTGAGGTTCGACGACAGGTGTCCTCGAGGGTGAATAAAATTTTGGTGCTTACGAAAAATGATGCAATTGGTTGCCTCCTCTCTCTCCCTTTGGTCCGTCAATTTCTAAGGGAGATGGTTAACGGGGGATTCTTCAGGTTCGTAACAGACGGAAAATTGAAAACTTTGGAAATCTGTAGCCTAATCGACTGGGAAATATTCATACGAACGACTGGAACAGAGAATTCTCTTTCATGGAGAAAACTTGTCGATACGGGGGTCTTTCGCGATGAAATCGCCGAGCATCTCCGCCATAGAAGAGTTGCCCACTCGAACAAATTGGAAGTCGAGCTCCCAAGAGCGGCGCCCGATGGTTTATTACGGTGGGAAAAGAACGCCGCGTAGGCATCGTTAAGGAGGTGTCAGACGCAGAATGTCCCCGCTTTGCTCGAACCTGAAGATGGTGTACCAAAAGTGGTCGAAATCCTTGACCTTTCTACGCTGTACTTTTTACACCGACTAAATGAACGTCTTCGCGGTCATTAAATTAGATTCTTTCTTCGGCAAATAATACGCAGGATCGAATTATAAAAACCAGCGTTTAGAGACGGTCTTCGGAATTGGCCGATCGATCAACCCTCTGACTACTCTTTTTTGCTACTTAATACGTTTCTTTGTCTTTCGCTAATGTTCATGAAGTCGAGACACTATTATTACAATGGTGTGATTACTTGCGACACGTCTCGCAAACATAGAACGAACTTCGTAAACACGGAACAAGAGAAACTGGACACCGAAATGTTTAAACGATATTGATCTTACAAGGTGCTACCGTCTGACGATGTCTACCGGGACATTTCTATTATGGACTTTATTGTGGACGCACTACTTGTACTTTGTACATAAAATGTATTTATCTATATTCTTTATCTGTGAAGTCAGAAGAGTCCACATAAGGCTTGCACTAATTACATACTTAATATAATGTGGGCTGTTAAAGGAGAACGAAAAGGGAGGTTACCGTTTGCCTCCAATTTTGAAAAAACCCTGAGAACACTTTGGCAACCTAAAGAGTCTAAGGACCCACAAAAAGTAGCAAATTCGTTAAAACGTTTCCCTAGAGAATTCTGCCACATGCATCCTACGAAAATTCTGCAATACTTCAAAAATAACGAACATCCAATTGTCCCCCGTCTTAGCGCACAGTTTCCATGCAAAAGGGTAAAGGGAGAAACGGTTGAGCACACACGAGCCTAAAGGGAGATGATCAGTCAACTTGTCAATGGAATAGTTCAACGAACCGAAAGTAGCCAAGTGGTGTTCATCGAGCAGTTCGTTTCGCATAGGTAAAACGACGCCCTTTAGGGATAAAAACGTTCATAATGCTGGAATGCAGGGACGAGGGACTGGCTGGGGTGCTTAATAATGCAATATGGCGACGGAGAGTCGCGGCGCTATGCCGGCTATGCCGCATACCACCACCATATACGCCTACACTGCGACCCCCTTAACACACCCCGTGGCTCGGTTCCCGTACGAAGAAGGGATGTACCATGCAATCGAATGCTGATTGGAAAATATTGATGGGACTTTCCCTGTGCGGCTTCATCCCCCCTCGGATGCTTTTTCCAAGCTCGCCTCGGAATTCCGGAAATTATATCGAGCCAACTTTCGAGAGATCGTCCCACTTCTTGGCTGCCGTTGATATTAATTGATCATCGACGTGAAATTAGAGGAACTAATGGCATCACTGTAACTGCGATAAACTACAATATAAAATCTTAGCATCGTAGACAATTGTACTTGAGCTATTTATTTTCTGAGTGATTCATTCATTTATAATTTTCTTGCTAAGTTGTTTCTGTGTTTCATTCTTCAATCTCTATCTCATACCTCCACTGACTAAACTCGTAACAAGGATGAATAAAAGAGGTATTCCCGTTTAAGAATACAAGGAACGTCTCGTATAAGTTTATTCATACTTTAAGTTTATTCAGAGTGGAGATGCAGTAAGAGATGTAAAAAGCGGAATGAATAGTTAGTCTTTGGTCAATGAAAATTTTTGCGAAAAATGATAAAATGATGAACGTCAAAGGTTTGACGTAACAAAAGGTCAAGTTCAGTAAGTCTAGGAAGTCGCAAACACTTAAGCATTCCTTCATAGAGGAAGATGAACTACGGAGTCGGAAAATCTTTATGTCCAAGACTGTACGAGGCCATTCCAAGTTCCATGAATGGTTCCAGCGGTGACACGCCAATGGAGTGAACTCATGACCTACTGCTAGAAGAACGTGGTCTTATCGTTCTTTAACTCCGTTGACTATCTGCAATCAGACGCATTAAAATACCAATTATTAAAAATATAATTGATTAATTATCAAACTGGAACTACCAGTTTGCACATTATTGAATGTAATATACTGTTCAAAAGGAAATTTGATAATTTGAAAAATTTAAATGATTCATAAATAAATATTTTCTCCTCAGATGGGTAAATCAAAGTTAAAGAGAAAGAAATGGACGAAGAATATAAAGGATGAACCAGCAGAATCAAACATCCCCATACCAAATTTGCCAGAAAAGTATCTTCTGATGCGCGTAAGATTGCGTCTTGATAAAAAAAATATCAAACATCAGTATTATCATTAACTTGCAGTATTTTAGGTGAAAACTGGCACGAAGATTAGAAATGTTTTGGGGTACGCATTGAAAGAATTTTCGAAGTACAATAACGTTATTTGGACCGCCGCAGGTCAAGGCATTGGAAAAGCTATTTCCTGTGCAGAGATTTTCAAGAAGAAACAAGGAAATCTTCATCAGATTACCAAATTACGTTATATAGAGTGAGTTGATCAATATAAGGTGCATAGGCTTATATTTGTTGAGTGACGTATAAATTGCAGGTCGGAGAAGTCGAAAACGGAGAACAAGGGTGACTTGAATGCAGAAAATCGCCACGTACCAGAAATACACATTCTATTAGCGAAGGAGATAAAGGATACATCGGAACCTGGGTAACAAATTTTATTGTTAGTTTTAATTTAATATCCTGTTTTTTAATAATATAAAACATAGTTACCAAGCGCCGGATGATTGTGGAGAATTTGTGAACAATGAAGATGCAAAGGATAAGAAAAAAAGTGTGAGACAGGAAGGTGCTAATACGTCCTGTATCGACGCTGAGGAATTCGCAGCTATGGGTTTGAGGACCGGTCAAAAGAGGCCAAAAAGAGAGCAACAAGCTGAAGCGCCACCTAAAAAGAATAAGAGGAGAGAAAAGGATGAATAATAACGAAAGTAAAATAAGTAAATTATATTGTAAACGAACTGTACAAAAAGCTTTTATTGTTTACTTTATTCCTTAACTATGTGTACTTAAATAGCACAAATATTGATATTAAATAGAAAGTTTATTCTTCGTCAATACATGTATATTTGTTACAGAAAGAATCACACACAATGTGGTCTTGATTTTAGTTAGTCGAATGTCATTTTTTGTTTCTTATTTACAAATTATATATACAGTATTACAATTGGTATGAATAGACATTGCAAATACAGTGTGTTATGAAAATTACAGTAGTGTATCTTATGGAAAATCGATTGCAAATTGTTAGAAAAGACTACTCGCGTTAAATGGTTACTAAATGGAACTAAATGTTTTGTAATATTTTTTACCATTAATGCAAATGGAAAATCTAATTTTGTTGCATGGTAATTTTGTATCAAATTGGTATAAGCTTACAAACATTTATATTTAAAGTGAATATAATTTATATAACGATAAAATAATAAATTGCAAATTTAACAGTAGTCTTAATTTTTTTAACGTTATATTAATTGCTGGTGAAAATTATTTATTGCAGCAATATTCGGCAGTAGTATAGATAATATTCCAATACTGATATTGCTTTTCTCAATAAGAAATCTAGAGAATACTTTCAATTAAATATGTATAACGACGCTAATTATAATAATTAAAATTAATACAAAATGGTTATCTGTATTCTCTAGTCTTATTTTTGAAAGTATAAGTACCGAAACAAGTGATAAAACTATTATTCTTTTTATGCGTAACACTTTGATGACCATACTTCTGAGTTTGATTCGATTCATATCATCATCCTTTAATCCATTTTCACAAAGTTTAGCAGTTATCAATCGTAATTTAAAAATTTGTAATTTTACGGCTTACATTAATGGAACTATACGAATACAATCTTACCGATAGGCTCTGTTCAGATATAAAAAGGCACATAAAATTACAACAGTCACAAATTTTATGAAGCTTATGGCTATCAAAGTATTAACATCTTAGACAATAAAAGTTTAACTTCTTTGAACTGATTGTATGTTACTGTATGCTGTAATTGGAAAAAATTCAAAATCTTAAATTTATTAACACGCAAGATAAATATGATATAAATAAAGATATTACAAGTTTTATTATTATTATTAATATATAGTGATTATATTTATATTATATATAAGTATCTGTTTGGTTTAGCTACATCCCGATGATTACAGCTTCATCATTATAACAAGTTGATATCGGTACGGCAGATGGATTTATTTTCTTATCAAGATTTATTCTAATATTGAAAACAAAAATAATTATGATTAATTTACTAATATATTTGATTTCAAAAGAAATTTCTCAGAATTTGTAATGCAATTATGAATTTTCGTAAAAATATAATCAAATACTTTTATACAAATTTACAATATCAAAAAAAAGAAAATAAGATATATGTCGAAGTAATACGTATATAAAAATGAGCATTTTCGTGTTAAAGAATAAAGAATAAGTTCAGTATCTAAAAAAAGGTATAGAGTCATTAAATTACAAAATGAATAATATGTTTAAATGAACACTTAGTAAAAATTTGTTCAAGTGCACTGTTCACAAATTTTATCTTATATATTTTGTGGAGAAATATTTATCAAGCACAGAAATATTTGTTGAAAAATTGCAATGAGTTTCCATTAAAAAATTTATTCGCAATCAAGAACATGTTAGATAAATTAGGTACTGAACCTTTTCAATGCTCTTGTCATGTTTGGAACTACAAGTATTTGAATGATATATCAGAATTACCAATAAATTCTAGGCTTCACTTTCAGTTGTTCCATCTTCTTCCATTATTGGTACTATTAAACTCTCTTTTGACATCAAACTGTACTTTGTCACAAATACTGTGAACCTGCATAAAAAGAAATTAATTTAAAAACATTTGTATTCAGATTTGCTTAATAAATTATTTTACCTGCGACATAAGAAAGTTTTATTCTCAAATTCATCAAATATTGCCTTATGATGAAAGTATGCATGAGAAAAAATTCTATAAACTCTGCGACTAACAGATCCAAGCTTAGCTACTGAAGACTCTTTAATACTCACCCTAAAAGTGGATATGCGTATAATATTTGTGCAGTAACCAATTTGTGTATTATACGAGTTTTGAAAATAATGTTTTATCCATGTACCTGCTGGGAAAGTATTTGTTGCTATTAAGCAAACAAGCTGCACCATCAAGAGTATGTCTTGTATAATCAATAGCTGGACATTCTTTAGGTGTTTTATGAGCAGCACACAAAAATATCCATTGTTCTGTAGCCGTCATTTGACTACACTGTACCGGAAAACATTCTTCTTGCAATCTTACTGTTAAACCATTCAATTCCATACAAAATTGTCTCAAATGCTCGTACTTCCATACAGCTTCATCCTGTGCATCTGGCATTTTTAATATCAAGTCAACATTGGATGGATCCTTTCTAATCATCTGTTGAATATATTGCTGCACAGCCAACGTGCTATCCATTTCTTCGAATGGTTCATCTGGCCACCTACAGAAATCCTAAATGCATAATATTTCAATTTCATAAGACTTAAGATACAAGGAAACCAAGATCTGAATATTGTATTATAGTATTTATTCTAGTGGTATAATAAAAACATATTGTATCTTTATCTGTCAAACTCTGAACCTTTATTAGTAAAACAAAAATATAATACACTTAAAAAGTAAATAACCTAAAAACTATGTTAAAGGTCATGAATAATTTGCACATTAATAAAGTGTAAACAATTATTAAAATATCATTGTGTAAACAATCGCTTTTTTTCATAGCATTGATTTCCAATAGATGCACATCAAGAACGCGTTTAAATATTTCTGCAAGTACGATGCTTATAACCAAACATTTGTTAAATAACGATACATAAATTATAAAAAGAACAAATGATGATCAAAATTCATATATTAATCAACCTTTGCTTTTGTTCCAGGCCTATTTCTTCGAAGGATCGTGGGTCCATCCGCCATCTTCATTTTGCTAGTTGTTGCACTCGTTAATTTTTCTCTGTGCAGATATTTCTGTGTACCGTGTATATAACCAATAGAATGAAAAATATACGGTCGTAGAATATCACTCATTCCTATGAATCAGTAATGAAGAGTCTACTGAAATTAGTTATGTTTACGCAAATCGGGTATGATCTTTTATTGAACGAATAATGCATTGCAAAATAATATTTGTAAAAATGTTAAAACTATTTTTTTCGCAATATTAGATTATTGTATTAAATTGAATGCTGACTGAAAAAAAAAAGTTTTGTTAAAATTGTATCATATACAGGAATATAATAAAAAATTATCTTCGAATACAAAACAGAAAAGTTAATAGATGATCTATTATTTATTTTCATTTATTTTGTTATGTCTTTTTATTTATAATATACAATACATGTACATTAATGACGCAATATACTTTGTAACGTTCGAAATTAAGTTGGTAATGTAATATGAAAAGAATTAATAACGAGGGAAGACATAGTTGAAATATATTCGATGGAGATTCAAAATGTTCCACGAGAACTGACGTGGTATGCCAAGACTGGATGTTTGACGAATCGGTCACACGGTGGCCACTTTAGTGTAAATGGATTTTAGGTGGTGAAGTTTCATCACTTTCACAGAAATTTTAACTTTTTTTATATTTCCGATAAGAAATTAAATTAATTTTTGAAAAAATGGTGTTATTAACAATGATTGCGAGAATAGCAGACGGTTTACCACTCGCGGCTACTATGCAAGAAGATGAACAGGTTAGAAATCTGTTATGATGAAATGTCAATTTGATTTTAACTTTATCAACATCTTATAAATAATTGTTCGAATTACATCCGATTGAGTTAATTCATATCTCATCGTATAAGTTTATTAATATTCATTATCAAAATACCTGATTATAATATTTTTGTGTAATTATACATGTTTTAATTGATTTTTATTTAATGTGTATATCTCCCTTTTTCATTTTATTCTTCTATAATATATACTTTATATAATATTAAATAATTGTGTTATTTACCATTTATATTATATGCATGATTCGTTAAGTAATTAAAAATATTTTATTAATTTTTTTCAGAGTGGAAGAAGTATTTTAGAATATCAGAATCAAGCAAAGATGTTATTTAGAAAATTGGGACCTCAGTCTCCAGCTAGGTGTACTATAGAAACAGGCCCATACTTATTCCAGTAAATTTACTTCATACCTATAACATAATTATAAATGTTTCTCAAAAATTAATTATTAATTTCTTTAATTTACAGTTATCTAATTGAAAATGAAATATGTTATTTGGTATTGTGCGAAAGGAATTACAGTAAACGTGTGGCATACAGTTATCTTGAAGATATAGCACAAGAATTTCATTCTTTGTATGGCAAACGTGTTAACACAGTTACCAGGCCTTATAGTTTTATTGAATTCAGTATGCATTTACATTTTTTAATATCAATAATATTTTTTACCATATATCTGATAAAGAACGATTTTTTGTCTAGATACATACATTCAGAAAGCAAAGAAAGTTTTTCTGGATGGTAGATCAAGAAGAAACATGAATGCACTTAACACTCAGTTGCAAGATGTGCAAAGAATTATGGTTCAAAATATAGATGATGTCTTGCAAAGGGGTACAGTTCTATCAGGTAATATTGCAGATTATTATTAACTAAAAATTTGTTTTTCATTCTAGAAATAATTTTTATCATGTTACAAATTATTTTACAGAATTAGATACAAAAACACAAAATCTGTCCATGTTATCACAAAAATACAAAAAAGATGCCACTCATTTAAATAGAAAGTCAATGTATGTAAAAGCTGTGGCTGGACTTGTTGCATTTTTGGTCTTCCTACTGTACTTTTTCATTCTTTAGTTGTTCAAATTAATTTATCAAATTTTGTTATTATCGTGTAAAGACTACCGAAGTTTTTAACTGCTCTGTCTTTTCAAAATTAGCAAATACTTTTCCTATGAATTTACTTTTTGGTATGATGTATTTAATTTTTAAGCCTAATTGAAGTTTAATACAATGTACATAAGTTATATTCAGAGAAAAAACTAGTCACAAGGAATATAATGGTGTTGATGCTGTTCAATACACATTATCGTATGTCGTCACGTAATAAATATAACAAGTGTTTATATACTGACTCTAATGTACCATCATCTTTAATCCAAGTTAATAAAAAATCATGCTAACAATTTCATAAAATTAAAAGACAATATGTACAGCTACAATTATATTATATTATTAATCGAACCGTTACTATTATTTTATTTATGAATTGTGAGAATCGTTATTGTTTTCTTCTGCTTATTTAAAGCTGTATTACTTTTATTTTATATGTACCTTGTAAATGTTACAAAATTCTAAATAATTTAAAGTCGAAGTAAGTCATATTTATTCTTGTGCTTGTATTATTCTCTGAAGTATAGATGGTTATATATTTATATTTTTGGAAAGGGAACCAATGAGGTTGTTACATTAATTCTGCATTGTCACTAATGTTACATTTGTACATCATTCAGTTGTATTAATATATTGAAGTACATTATATTTACAATAAAAAAGTTGTATTTGTATATTCATTCATTAAATTAAAAATAACAATTTACCTCTAACTTGTTTGTCTATACAATGCACAGCATTTTATTGCTCTGCTTTAATTAAATCGTTGTAATATGGTATGTTAAAATCCGATAACTGTTCAGTCTTTCGATTGTCATTCATTTTTTCGTCCTCGGATTCCGAAGTACCGGAATTAAAGAAATAATTCACGGATGAAGCTTTCTTTTCTTTTTTGTCGATTTGGTTATATTTTCGTTTTTTCCTTTTTAGTACATTATTATCACTTTCACATTGTGCATCACAGGTAAGTTCATCATCTAAAATATTTGTTAATATATTATTAAACTTATGGAAATGTTAATTGTAATAATGAACTAAATGAATAGCATACCAGTATCTATAATTTCATATGTAGATGAATGATCTTTCAAAATTATATATATTGTTGGAAATTCTATTATAGTCTTATTTTCTAGATTTTCTTGCAAGGAACATGTAACATCCAATTCATAAAACCTAATACATAGTAATTTGTTAATTAATATTTAATATTCTGTAGATAAAAAATTAAAGTATGCTTACTTTAAATCTGACTTTATAATCCTTTCTGCTTTCAAAAGAACTTTTATCCCAGTTAAACCAGCTGCTTGATAATACTGTAATCTATCATTTAAACGCATTTTCAAATTTAATTCTTCTACATCGTTTTTATCTTTTAATGAATTAATAGGATTCAAAATTTCCTCTATAAGTATTGATAACCTTGTAGTCTCTAGAGCCCTATAATCAGTATAATATTATTGGTTATGCAAGTAAGTATAATATATTACTTATATAGATGTCAAAAAATTCTACCTTTCAGTTACCCATTTTGTATGTTCTGCTTGTGGGAAGATCCATTCTATCCTCCAATATAAGTCGTTAGTTTTCCAATTTAAAAATGTGGTATTATTTTGGTGTCTACTAAAATTTTGTGGCATAAATTGTAAATTAATTGTTCTTTTAAATGCAGCTGTTCTTAACTTAGCCAGATGCAGTGGCAAATTATTTTGACGTGTATATTTTTTTGATGGATCTCTTTTTAATTGATCTACTGTTCTACCAACTTCTTCAAGAAGTCTGTAATCTATAAAGTGACAATTATTATTTCTAAAAAATACATGAAATAAATAAATAGATATATATTGTACATATATTTTGCAGAAATTACCACTTAAAACATCCAAGTCTGTAAATGATTTTAATGGTATAAACTTCGTTTTATCTCGAATGCCATCACATTCTAATTCCTTTTTGTGAATATTGACACACTGAAGACAACAAGTCCTAACCTCACACTTGGGACACGTGTACTTTGCTTTGTTCGCACCGCATACTTCACAATCTTCAATTCTGAAATAATATCTATTTTAATTCATGTACATATAGAAAAGAAGTATGAATGTAACTTTTGTTTTAATAAGGTAATATAATAGAATTATTAATACAATCGTACTTGTCACTGGACGTCGCCATGTTAATATTTATTAGTAAATATTTCGTAAGAAATAACATTCATATTTGGCATGTTCAGCGAAAAAACATACTGATTTTACGCAGTTCAACTAATTTTGTTAGACCCATTTTAACATAGATTTGTTCCTCTATGGTGCATTTTCAATTTAGCAGTTATAAGTAGTAAAGAAAAATATGTAATGAATAGGAGGTACACGAAATAAAAGATCACTGGGTATATACGTACGGTGTTTTTAATATTTTACACGCGTATGCATGTTGCTTTTGGTTATCAAGCTTGTCGAACCAATGAGTCAATATGTGTAGAACAAATCTTGAAACATTATTGAATCAAAAAGGTAAAAATTATGAATAAAAATATGTTAGTTGTAAGATTTATTTATTTATTTTTACATATTGGTAAACACTTTTTATAATCTAAGTTGTGGAAAGATAAAACTGTAAATGTATGTACATCAAAATATAGATAATTTAGCTCGGCTTTTTCGTTGATCTTGCTCAGCAGTAATACTTTTTTGGGATGCCCTTAGACCAACAAGTTCTTTTTGTTTTTCGTTATACTTCATCGCGATGTTATTATAATGAACGCTTCCCTTTACATGTTTTGTCAATGATTCTTTTAATTTAGTCGATTCTTTCTCTAATCTTAAAATATTTTCTCCAATTTGGAAACTTGCTACATTTAGTTGTCGATTTGTCTCTGTCTTAAGATTATTTTTATTCTTTGAAATGGTGTTTTGTGTTTCAATTTTAGCTGCAAGAGATTGTTTATAGATGTAATTCAACATTTATAGTATGCAAAATAAGATAAAATTAAATACATTCTATGAACATACGTTTATCACCTAAAGTTGAATTTATGAAATTAAATACATTATTTTGTTCCCGTTCTTTCTCTCTTTGGTACTGCCTTTCTCTTTGTTGTTCTAACTTTTGTTGTTGTTTTTGCATTCTGCGTTCCACAGAAAACAAATTTTTGTCTCCACCTGCATTTTCTCGTAGTTCCATACAATGATCTAAAAAGATATATTTTTAATTCACGATATTTATATATTATAAATAATAATAGAAATACTATACCTAATGACTTTCCTGCTGGCAATACTGTTGCTTCAACAGGTTCTATTCTACCATCCGCACGTTTTCCAAGACCAGTTCCTACTATGTATCCCATTTGTGCCATTAATTTACTACCTATACCGCGTGTATGTTTCTCCCAATTTCCTAATGGTGCATTATGTTCTACAGAGAGAAGCGATTTGTGAATTACTTGATCTCTGGAATAATCTGTTGTATCACTTTCACTATCAGCATCATCAGATGTATCTGACATTTCCAAATCTGCATCATCTATTTTAGTAAACGTTACAAAATAAATATATCACGATTGAATATGAATAAGAACATAAGTATTTTATCAGATACTGACCAAGAGGTAAAAGATGTTGTAGACAAACCTCTACAATATTACCATTTGATTCGAATTTTACCCGAAAGGGATCGCCTTCTTTATCTGGTATTTTCAGTACAATGCACCTATGCCATAATTCATTCTTTTGTTTTGCTAATACCCTGCTACCTGTTTTTATACTTTGAAAATCTGGCTCTCTACAAATGAAGATATACATATGTATATATATTTTTATATATATTTTACCCATTAAGAATCAATGGAATTGTATACCTATATTCTTGAATACTAGATAATGGTACTAATTCTCCATGCGAAAAATTACAATCCTCGTCAGAAAATTTACATCTTCCATCTAAGTAGTAAGGGCATGGAAGCATCTCTCTATGTGTCGGATTCAAAAACAATACCCTGACCTAAATAATAGTTACATTGTACACATGCATTTAAACTCGCATAAAAAAGATGTACAAATAAAAGTCTTTCTAAAACATGTTTTAAAATATTTGTTCTAATTAACAATACAGATCTAAATTTAATTTTACCAAAAGGTTTTGTCTTACCTTTATATCTTGCATGTTTTTTATTTCTGTATCATCGTTCTGATAAACAGAGGATACCATAGCATTATGATAACCGATCCCTCCCCAACTGCTACCATGAGGAGCTCTACATTTCATACCTTCTAGCTGCCTCAACTCTTCCTACAAGATGAACTTGCACCGTATAATTGTGTCATTGCTATGCCATATAGAATACTTGAATACTGACTTCTATTTTATTGGAGTCACCGTCTTGTCTATCCTGCTCAGTGTTTTCAGAATCATTCGAAGCGTTCTCCAGTTCTGCCTAAAAGAAAAATAACAAAATCATGCCTACGTATTTCTCGTATGTATTTTCTTCATAATTTTGTAATCACCTTAAACAAGGCATACTCTCTTGCCAATGGATCATCGTCTTCGTTACCTGAATCTTCAAACTTTGACGTGTTCCCTACATCAGCCATTTCAATGCTTTGTAAACTTTCTTTCGTTAAGGTAATTAGTTCTTGTATATCTGATTGTAAACTTAATAAATTATTCCTGTCAGTTTCTTCCGTTGTCGTCGATAAAGTTGCTTGAACTTGAGTTAGCTAAAACATTAAAAATCATCGTTTACAGCATAAGTCAAACCGTAAACGTAAGATACTATCGTGTTAATTGGTACGCACTTGCTGTTCGTATTGTGCAATTGCTTCCTTTAAACTTTCTGCGTCAGTCATGATTATTTTGATTATTTTATTTAATGTCAGCTTTAAAATTGTCGAAGAAATAAACAAGTCTGACACTTTATATCAAACTCTTCTGACTTCTCTATGATTTAACGATCGTGGCGGACAACGGTACCAACACCAAACATATCAAGTTTACAAATCCTATATAAAAACTAACATCTGATGTGTGGCGACATCTTTGGTAGAGTTTAGGGATTACAACTGAAGTCGATATTGTAACATTCTTTATACGTATTCCCTCACAGTTAGATCATGGTATATGCACCATTCCAACTTTACGATACATTTCAATTCAACGCAATTATGAATTAATTTATTAAGTTTATGTTCTAAATTAAGAAAACGAAGGGAAAGTGATCGCAACTGTCTCGGTAGCGCAGTAGGTAGCGCGTAAGTCTCATAATCTTAAGGTCGTGAGTTCGATCCTCACCCGGGACAATATTTTTTTTATAACAATTAAATTTGAAAGCTAAATACATTCTATGATGCTAAAATGTTATTACCTTACAGATTAAAAGACCTGAAATGATTAATCAAAAGATAATTTCGTAGTATTCTCAAGTAGATCTAATCGTTTTCGAAGAAAGTAAGTCGTAAATAAAAGAAACTGAAATTAAAAATGAACGGTAGGAAGGAAAGAATGCACGATTTTATAGAACGAGAAAGAGAGCAAGAAACAATTATGTAAATGCAACGCTCGCCGAGGGGACTTGAAGATTCTTGGAATTGAAATGTGGAAGTTAAAACGAGTTGCGAATTGTTTGCTGCCCTTTAGCGATACCACAATTTGCAAGCAAACAGCCCATTAAGCTGAAGCTGCTACAGCGGGCTATCTTTCCACTGTGGATAGGTGTTGTGACCCTTTCGTTGGAATAAATTCATGGAAAGTGACGTGCTCTTTCGCGATACATAAACAGTTCATTTTTTCGGGACAATGGAATAAAATGAGTATTTCTCATTGTTCCATCTCAAGTTGATTTTTTCGTGTAACCATAGTTCTCAGCAGTTCATCTTTTTCGAGTATCCATCGAAGCTTTAACACTGAAAATTTTGTTCGTGTAAACGTAAAAATGTCTAAGACCGTTTATTTATTCCTGTGGTTAAAGCAGATAAACAATGCTGATCAATAGAATCATCGACGAATGGGTTGCCGAACCGCGCGACGATTCTTCGGCTTTGTTCGCGCTTATCGTATTTTCAGGGTGATTATACGTTGGTGGATATCGGCGAACCGTGGCAGAAGATGAGAGAAAAGGGCAGAAAAGGTTGCAGAGGAACGGAGGAGGTGGTCTATCCGCGTTTTCGCCGGTTATTTTATCCAGCCGCCTATGCATCCGTTACGTATAAATGCGGAGACGCGGCCCGGTTTGCAGGTGCACAGCAGGCTCGTTGCAAGCGCGGTTGATTCCGCGTTGATTCAGCTCGTATTCAGTGCATCGAGTCCCGCGATGAAAAGGCGTTCCGCTTTCTGAATATATTCCAATTAAAAAGTCGGAGCTTCGTTACACTCGGCCCTGCCCCCGTGCACCCTGCACCTTGCACCCTCTACCCTCGCGGTACATCCCATCCTACTTTCCCTTCTCTTTTCTCTCTGATCCGCTATCTTTCTCTCTCTTGCTCTCTCCACACTCTTGCTTCTCACGGTACCATCTTTTTCCTCCGCAACCACCCTTGCCTCTTCCATGGCTCCTTTTACTTCTGCCTTCCACCAACGGAGCCGCAATCCCTTTTTCGCTACTGCCGTGCAGTCAGCCATCGCTAGATCCCTACTCCTCCACGGTTTCTCCAGCAATTACTCCGCCGCTTTTTTTTCTCCCTAAAGAATTAGAAATACCGAGATCCGATCGCTTTCTTCGTCCTTCCGCTTCGTTTTTTTCATCGGTTCTTCTGCTCGTTCTTGATTATCGACATCGTCGAGTACTTTCGAGCGATCGCGATTGATGCACGATCTCCGTAAGAGTTCGATAGATATTCTATGAAGAATGACATCATTGATCTAATTGTAATTAGCTATGACGTAGGAGGCGAAATAAGATGCAAAGGGTCCGCGGAGATTCACGAAATAAATCGAGAAGAGATAATCTAGGTTCGACACCGAAACAAAATGGTGGAAACCGAGAAGGAAGTATGAAACTAAACCGTTCTGTTATTTCTTCTCTTACTCCTGGTAGCGTTGCTGCTATCGATGTCTAGGTTTGCGGTAACTAAGGGGATAAATCGTTGTGTTTCAGAAAGGAATAGACATCCAACAGCGAAATCATTAATCGCCAATGAAAACGCGCGCGTTACAAACACACAGGTATCCCGCAGGGGTGACGCGTTTCAAAAGCTGAAACGATTTCGAAGGATCGCTGAACCGACATACGCGCTACGGAGATGACCCCCCGTGAAGTATTTAACGACTCGTTTCTGAGAGGGTAAGAGTAAGAGAGGCGCATCGTAAATTGAAGAGGGATAAGAAGCGCGTGTCCAAGTGCCAACACGACTTACGCACGTATGCACGCGCGTCCACGGGTTATTCGCTCGACAATACGCACGTGGCGTGAGTGCACGCGTCGCCACTTGTATCCCAGGATCTCGTACGAGTTTCCGTCTGACTCTTTGGCTGGGATACACCACTGGGATCCGCGGGTCTGCCCACTTCAATGGATCATTCGCGAGTAAACTACGTTCGTTTACACCGATTGTCACGTACTCGAATATAATACCGAAGTTTTACGTAATCGAGTAGCAGATCGATATATTAGGTGGGTGCGGACCAAGTGCACTATTCGACAAGAGCGTTCAACAGCTAGCTTCGTCGAAAATCGAAGAACGCATCGATATATTCTTCGACCTCTGGCGAAGCTACCTACGACAACGATGATACGTTGGGAAAAACTTTCTTCGTGTTGCTACTTATACCAGGAGACTTTGCAATTTTTTTAACGCACAATGGAAATTATGCTTTGTACAGCGCTACTTTACAATAGTCTTAGGCAATTAAATTATATTAGATTTCCTATGTTCTAAAATCAGCCATTAAGCAAATGATTTGAAATCATTCCGAACGTGTCTTGTTCTCTTTTGAGAGGTAGTCGGTTGTCGCTGGTCGACTTTAACACGCGTTAAAGAACGAAATTAGAAGGGAACGGGTAAAGAAACGAACGTGAACGAGCACAATACGCGCCGCAGAGGATTATTACGAATAAAATGCGATTCATTATGTCGAAGTAATTACGCGTGAGGGATTTCAGGTCGCCAGTACACTGGAAACGAACAGAATAAGAGATAAAGGAGAACGCGAGAGGAACGGTCGCAAGAATTTTTCCTTCACTCGCGCGATTTCACGCTCGGCATAACGTGTCTGTCTTTTTTATTATTCAAGGACCACAGACACCAAGAGTCTTCCTGGTTTATTTCATCCCGAATGAACCCGAAAGGAGTGTTTCTCATTCCAGCGTCCCTCTTTTTTATCGTTGGCTCGACGTCGTCGCCCAACAATTTCTTCTTCTCAAACAGAGTATCCTCTCCACCGGGTCTTTTTAACTTTCCACGCATCTTTTCCTCCCATTATATCCCCTCGTTCGACACGTTGTACTTACTTCAAACTCGCGTTTCTATCGCGTTCTATCGACTCGTGTTGTAACTGTACGCGCGTTGCGAGTTCACTCAGAGAACGTTACCCGAATACGCGTACAAATTACGACGTTTTAGAGAGAGCCAAACGAGGGTTGGATTATATTCCGGCTAGATTTAGATTCGTCTAGGTTCTTCCTCGACTTTAGGCTCTCTCTAGGCAAGCACGTCGGTACCCACGAAGCTCTTCGGCGGCCACTTAATTTGCTCAACGTTGCGTTATATTATGGGTGCTGGCAATTCTGAAATAGGAACCAGCGACTCGATCCGCTTTCGGATGATGAACTTTAATTTTTTATTATATCTTCGCTTCGGAATTTCTATCGTGGAAGTTCTTTACTAATACGACGATGGAAAAGGAAGTGTTTCCATATGGAAACGATAGCGAGACTCCTCGATCAAATTTTGATCAAACTCGATTTCCCTCTGATCGCCCCTCGAAGCTCATCTTCTCGTATTGGCGAATATAAGTGAAAGGAAGCGATTAAGGACTTGGTAACTAGACGATCGTTCAGTATCAAATACTGTTTAATCACCCGTGCAAAGAGATGATACATTTTTCTTTCTCGTCCCATCTCTCATCTTCGTCAATTATAACTCGCGAGACCGCTGCTTGGGGCGAACAAAATCATCGCGACAAATGGTGATCGTTTTCTCTGCTGTTTCTGTCCCACTGTTTCTCTTCTGGTTCTCGTCGATTCCGTTCAATTAAATCCGCTAACCAATTCCAGCCACGAGTACTACCGCCACTCGACTTGTATCGGTTTCAGCCAATTACTTTCAGCCGGGGCTCGCGAATCTCTGTTTCTGGCCACGTGCCCATTGTCACGCCCGAATTGGCCTTCCTGATACGGGCTCGTTACTTTTCGCTATTTGCTTCAATAAAATAGCTGTCGAGTTTTCGTGCATCGATCTGTTCAGAATGTATCGACGCTTACGGTGCAATCCTCGATCCGCGGTTGACCGCGATTCGGAGAAGGTACGATTACATTCTAGATATAACGTAAACGTTCACGATATATCTGCGATACATAATAACAGTATGCATATAGTAGTATGAACGAATAAAAGAAAATTAAACAGCTGTAGGATGTCAGAGAAAGATGAGCCTTTGAATTCTTTTCTTAAAAATGAAACATGAAAGGGGTAATAAAAAATGATTGTTTCAGTTTGATAATAATTTATTTATCTACAAGAAATTTGTCGTTGACGAAAAGTCGTCGACTAACTGGAAAAGGTGATCGACTATCAGCGTTAGCGAACTAAATCTCTAAACGAAAATCGTAATAAACATCTTTTCTTTCGTTTTCTCTTTCTCGTTATGGTTACCTACAACCCTATATCAAATCTACAAATTCAACTTGCTACCGATTTAACTAGACTTTTCTCGGTTAACTTGTTCCGTGCCGTGTAACGATGAGAGAATCATAGTTACTATTAAGAAGAACCGAGTCGTCGTATTCATACGGTCACGCAACCTAATCTAAAAGTTTCTCAAGAAATTGTTTAAAATCGTACTTGCTACAAATGACGTGGTTCATTAATAGCTCGTACGGCACGAAACGCGTTAATCGTCGACTTGTTCGCTTCGATTAACAAAAGAAATGATCGAAGTGTAACTTAGAACAAGCAAATGTTCTCGAACGATGAAAGCAGATCCGCTTTCTAAAGATTTCCCCTAATCCCGCCTTTTTCCCCGGTTATTCTTTGAAATAAGAACCGACGACAACTACCGACCAACTTCGTAATTACATATGTACACTGCCGTCTCGCATGCAAAAGATAAACACGAGAAACAACTCCAAGGGTGGAGCACGAAATCGTCTAGGTGCTTCCCTGTAACTCAAAACGCCAAGATGGTGAACGTAAACTCTTTCTTCCTCAATTCCCGCACTTCACTGTGAAACAACTAAGAACTATGATGTGCACGAACGATTCAACGAGGCCGATGAGCGAGAGCTCGATGCAAAAGTTTCGAAACTGTCGGCAAAGGTATTCGAGGTCGCAGAGGTTCACCGCGTTGAGTATCCGCTTCGTTATCGAAGAAGAAGATACTTTGAAGAGAGGAACGCTGACGACGGTCTCTGGAAAGCGGAAACGATCCTGGAACCGTGGTATTAGGCCTGGTTAAAGCGGACATCCGTGAACGTAGGTGACGTTTCGAAAGAGAGCGGCAGCGGTGGAGAGGAAGGCAGCCGTCGAGGCGGTGGAAGAAGCTGGCGGTGGCGGCGGTGGAGGTGGATGACTTTGCGTTTGGGTCTGTGCGTTGTACGGTGGGCAATAGGCGTCTATGCTCCCATGGTGAAGACCTACGCCTCGCACCAACAGCTCTTTTTCTACCGTCGCTTGGTGGCGTAGCTGCTCTAGACGTAGCTGATTCTGTCGCTTCCATTTGGTCCTGTAATTACACGGTTAGCTTTTGTTGAAAATTTTTAAACAGGTTTTCGGGAAGGGGTGTTTACGGGGATAGTTCGACTTAGAGGATCAATCAGGCACACTACGCGAACGATCGTAGTCGCTCGTTTATCAACGACAACGAAAGGAATAATGACCTTCTGTTTTGATACCAGGTCTTAACTTGGGTCTCCGATAGTGACAGGGCATCGGCGACGTCGCTTCGGTCCGCGACGCTCAGATACTTTTGACAACGAAACTTTCTCTCCAGATAAGCAAGCTGGGCATGAGTGAACGCTGTTCGTCTTCTCCTAGGTTTCCGTCCGCTAGGAGGACCGTTCGCGGATCCACAGGACTTGCCGGAGGTTGCTGGTGCCGGTGAAGGTGAGAGCGTCGGAGGAGGACTTTCCAATCGCGTACACGGACTACTTCCTGGGTCGATCGTGTCCTCGGAATCCGAATGAACTGCCGAATCGTCCTCCGAATCTTCTGTAATAACACGGTTTTTTTTCAGTTCGAAGATCTGTCGCAAAACTTACATTATCGAAAACCGCAATTAGATTATCGCACGACTGTTTCTAATTTTGCGTTAACCGAATAATAATTTTTCCTTAATAAACAAATAAAAGCGAACAAGATTCAATGCAATTTCAAGGATTTTCTATCGTAAACTATTTTCATTATGGATTCCTCGTTCAAAGTCTATTATCCGTTCTGTGTGAAGGATTTAGAAACGTCGGCAATCGTTTTTGGTTAATGGTAAACGATCTCAATTACGAGAACGGTCGGTAGCTAATCTCGAGTGACGAATGAAAGCGACGAAACGCAGCAGGACGCGATAATCGCCGATGAAAATTCGGACTAACGAGAGCTAACGAATCCTTCCGCAGCTTGGACCATCTGTAGGATCGTCGGTAATGGGGCAGCACCCTGATCGGGGCCCCACGATACCCCTAGGGCTGCGAATCTTGGCTAAAGATAATAGAACCGCTCTGGGGGGTATTCTGTAACGAGGATCATGTCGACAGGCCACGCGACTCTCGTCACACTCGATCGAAATTCTAACTTCTCGATTATTCGAATTCGAATTTACGATTGGGATTCGCTAGCTTCCACTACTGATGTTCCTTAGCGATCTTTTCGCGATTAAAAAAGCACTCAAAACTACATGCCCGATAAACACATATACCTTCTGAATAGTACAAATCTTTTTGTTTAATTTTTAAACGAATTTCATTCCTTTAACGTTCGTACAAAAATAAGGCAAAGAATTGTGAAATTGTTATAAGAGGTAAACAAGATGTATTAATGCATAAATGATAGAAACCTCGCGTTCGTTAGTAATAAAGGATACGTAAACTTTTCTCAATCATAACGTGTTCTGATCCAAGAAAACTTACCGTGTACACGTTCCGACAAAACATCCCCTAGAAGATCCCTTATAAGGAACGACTTGTGCTCCTGCATCATCACTTCTGTCTCTCAGAAGTAACCGTTCGAAGAACCAACGTTTCTTTTAAAATACCGTAACCGCACGAATCAGCTGATCGCAAGCTGTGTATCGGCACGAAAACACTCGAACAACGACCGACCCGAGAATTATCATGCTAACCTGCGGACGCTAAGCGTCGTTCTGCGTCGCAGCGGATGACCGGATATGTCTGTCCAAAGATTTGGTATCCTCCGCGACGAGCGCATGTTGCTCCGAAAGCATCGCAGGTGGGGGTTGGAAAAGTTACTGGCACGAGTTACACCGACGCACCTCCTCGCTACCCTTCTACAATTAATCCGCCCGTTTATTTCGAACGGGCTGCCTAATGCTCGCGCGATTTCGCAGCCATTTTGGGGGTGGAAGCGCCATGCCACCCCTACCCGTCTGCGGCAACCGGTCGCCCATTGGTCGAGTTAACTCGCGAGCCAAGGGTGGAAATCGTGGCTGCTCGACGACTATTGGTCGGTCGAAAGCGGCCTGCGCGAAAAGGGGTTGGCTTCTAACTTTGAACCCTTGGTGCACACCGTTGAAGGGCAACGAGAGGAGGCTCGGTGGGTGGCAGGATTTTCGGTGCACGCTTCGAGAAGCGTACACAGAGACTGGCAAGCATCGAGGAAGGGAACGAGAGGGGTGCAAAAGTCATTGGCGAGCGATTACCGCGAAACGAGAGGAACAAATTGGATGTGAAACGTTTCTGCTGGTATATAGAGTCGCGATATCGAGATTGTTCTGTCAGCCCGGCCGGGGGTGGCTCAACGGCCCCGTTTTTCCCGCGTTCGACGTGCGCGCTCTTTGCTCTGGCTTTTCCGCGCCGCGAGTCAACGGTGAATAAAAAAATTAAAGATCGTATACTTTTCGTTTCAAACTTTTCTTTCTTTTATTCTCCTTTCGAGATCATATAATCTTTTGGTCGTTACTGACTAATTTTTCCTTTTCTGCTTCTTTTTCCTTCTTCGTTTTTCTTTATTTAGTTTCTTAAAATTCGAACGACGCAACGTTTCTGGTATCGCTAGAAAATTTTTGCTTCATTTCGTTAGAACTTTTACACACAATTCGTTTTATTTGTCTTCGTTTTATTTGTAGAAGAGTAACCCTTATTCGGGACACGATAACATTCGCGCATCCCACTGCATCGGAAAATTTATACAGCGTTAACAGAAACCTTAGTTGCTCAGAGGTGGTCGTTCTTTGTATACTTTCTATTCGCGTAAGTGTACAGTATCGTACGATAGAGAAAGAATCGTTATACGGTACGAGATAAAGCAGTGTTTCTAGTCGTCGTTGGCAAACTCCCTTTCCCTTTTCTGTGCATTTTACTTGAACTTCCTTTGCTAAGGATACGTAGCATCGAGTGATTCGGAGCAGATCATAACGAAGTCAATTTACTGGCTGAAACGGTGCGCAGGAAAAGTGGTGCAAGGTGCAAGTCGAATACGAGTGTGCAGAGTTTGGGATGGCGAGGGATGTATTTGCATAAATACGGTCCTCGCAATTTGCGGATCCCTCGTCGGCCCGCTTCGTCATCTTCTACAGCTAGTATGTGAGCGTAAATATGCATGATGCATGAAACCAGCAATCCTCGACACCGTCTATCCCCTTTTCACTCCCTTTTCTCCGTTCCTGGCTTTCGCAGCGCCCCGTTAGTCTATTCACCGAGTCGCTACTTACCTTCCGGTAGTATTCGCGCGACTCTATGGCCTCGCATTCGGTTGCTTTCTATACCTAAATATTTCACGTTCCGCGAAATCATCCACGCTGGATTCCCGTCGATGTAGAATTAAAAAAAAAATATGAAATGAATCGCGATGCTACGCGGTTCTGTATAATCCTCGTTCCTTTGACTTTTGCAAACAGCTCACCGAATTTGCTGTACGTCTTGTTCGTTGCTTAATTAACGAATCTCGTGAATCGTTATTTGATTTTTCAGCTTTTGTCATCTCGATACTGTACGTTACACGCTTATCCTGGTATTCCATAATGCGAATAATATACCCCACGTATCGCGTATTTTATAGGAAAATATCTCTGAAATTATCGTTGATCTCGATGCTTAACAAGTACGAACTGCTTCGCCACAACGAATAAATAAATAAATAAATATTTACTCCGTCGCTCGATGAACGAAGCAGAAGGGTTAGTTCGTGCAGTTTTCGGCAACGCGACGTCGCGTGGCGTTGCATAAAATGCAAGGTTCATCCCCTTTTTCGCCGTGTATTGAAAGAAGAAAGTCTATATCGGTGTATGCATGGTGATGTACTTTAATGGCTCGAGTTTGCGTGTTGGCACCTGTAAGCGGAGAACCCTCGCCAATGTGGCCCCAGAGTCGGACACGGCGGGGCGCGTTTGTGAATTCATTAGGATTAACGTATGCAGGGGATTAATTCAAGGGGCAGCAAAGCGGCCGGGCATCATCTTCTTCGTGCTCGCTGGAAAAGGGCCTCGGAGACGGCGCAAACGGCGGAATAAATGCATGAAGACGAGATAAATTGAGGGCCGTCGAGCTGCAAAAACAAAGACGCTCGTAATAAGTTCGACGATGAACAACCCTCTATTGTTTGGACGATTTTTTGACGCGGCACGTCAATCTCCTCGCCCTACTCGTTATTTTGCGTCCAATCGAATTAGAATAACAATCGGCTTTTATCCGCGTTCGATATCTTTATCAAGGTGTTAAGGGCTCTTTTCTCTGAGTATCGCCGACGAATCGTTGTCCCCTTAAATTTTTGCATAAATATTATAGATTTCGAAGCGCGCCTTATTTTTTCTCAAGGCTATCGTAATAAATGATCAAGCTATCTGAATTTTAACTGTCACCGATACGCATCGATAGATCTTTAATCGATCTATCGAGGTAATAAACTAGTGTTTTTTTGCTTTGAGCGTGAAAGACATCATCGCTGATCGCATCTGTCGCGATTTAGAAGAGGCTAAATGAATGGAAATTAGATACGATGGGGTAGTTTGACGCGAATTGCTCGGAAATTATCGTCCCTTGTCAACTGATTGTTATCGGTAATTTGCGATATTTGCTCCCCACGAGGGACACAAATTTCATCCCGATACAGCCACCTATGGTCGCGTTGGACAAATGGGATTCAACGTGGGGTGAATATCTCTTTTCGATCTTGCGGAGGGGATGATTACGGATTACAGACCGAAACGTATTCTACTACTATTCCCTGCTGTGTATCTGGATCGACTAAACAAGTAACGTGTAATTACCATAGTCTATTAGCCTGTCATGTATCGTAACACTGTAAAATTATTTTAATAGAGCATCGAAATTGATCAGTATCAACTGTTGTGTAAATACTCGGTGTCTTTTAATTAAGATTAATTAAACAGAAACTGTGACAGCGTTAAAATGTGTTACAAATGTATTTCCAATGAAAAAGTATGAAATTTTTAACGTAGAAAGTAATAAAGTCAGAGGTCTAAATTGGTAAACTTCATTTTAGAAGGTTAAAGCATAAAATTAGGTAGACGAACGAAATTTTTATTGAAATTATGTGAGTAACGTTATTAGCTCTTGATAATATACGGTCATATTTTAGAAAGAAAACAAAAGTGCAAAAAAATGTGGAACGCTTCACGATTTTGCGTGTCATCCTTGCGCAGGGGCCATGCTAATCTTCTCTGTATCGTTCCAATTTTAGTATATGTACTGCCGAAGCAAGTACGTCTGGTAATTATTCGAACTCTTATATATTGGAGCATGCCCTCGTTAGAGGACTTGTGAGAAACCCTCGTCCCGTGAAGTGCCGATGCACCATCTAGCGGTCTCTGACCAAACTAATTGGCTATCTATGCATTGTAATAGGCACCAGTGATACGACTCAATGATGTAAATCTTCTGAAATTCGTGCAATACTACTGCGCGTCGCTATAAAGATGTTTGCCAGCTTTTCTATCGCGTCATTTTTTTTTAACCTTCCGACTTTTTGAGTTAAATCTACATATAAATTTAAATTCTCCATGGCACATTGTTGCGGTTGTGGATTTTCCGTAGGAATGATATCTTAATTCACTAATATTATTATATTGGATAATAACAAAATAATATGGATTCTATTTCCATAATCGTATTAGAGAAGGTGTGTTCGATCGGATCTGCATCCTTCCGTTTGCGATGGTACTTCGTAGAAGAATGCATAAAATACGAACGAATATTCTACTAAAAAATGTTGCAAGTAAATTATTCTTTATAAGGTGTGAGGAAAAAAAATTGAAAACATCGCAAAGAAAAAAGGTATTCCTTCGATGAGACATTCAGAGTCTGAATGATTATCAATAATAGAGTCGCGGTCGTCGATCGAGTTGGAACGAATTGGTAAATACGGATAAAAAAACAGTGGAGAGGATCACGGTGGAACGATTTAGAACAGTGAGAGTCGAAGAGGGAGTCGCGTGGCGTGGTACGGGAGGGTTAGAGAGGAAAAGCAAGGGGGTGGGATGGTGATGGATCAAAACCGCGATGCCGCGAGGGCTTCGAAATCGTTAACAATCGCGGCAAAAGCAAAATCCATTGAGGTGCGACCACGCGTGTGAATATAACTGTCGATCTGAATATTCTCTGTTCGGAGCAGCATCGTCCAGCGGTGTATTCGCGAAAAACGAGAAGAGAACGCCTGCTCGTTTTCCATTGATAGACGGGGCGCGACCAGAAGGAGAGACCTCTGTTTATCACGGTTAACAATTCCAATTGATGCTACAAATATCGAACCTCCGCCTCCTTCATTTTCGATATTTTTTAACGAAAAAACTGCAAACCCTTAAGACATCGGAATCGCGGTCTAAAGAGTCAATCGTATTTTCTTGGAGTAAAAATATGTTCACTCGATTCGTTTCACTGACGAACAGAACGAAAGAGGCCGTTTCATATATGTATCTTTGCTTACGGTTTATTGCACAAACATGCAATTGTATTTTTCCTTTCAATTTTATTTATTCCTTTTAAGTGGCTTTTGCTGACGGGGTCTTTCTTTCGATCAATACCCGCATTAAAATTTCTATTTCTTTTCTCTAGAGGAGAAAATCCTATACGAAATACGCGCGTTGCGTGCCGGGAAACAAAACAGCCGTTGGACAGCGCGTTCGCTGTTGCGGAGCGAAAGGAAGAAGGAAGATTCTGGCGGTGGATGAAATCGCGTCGTTCGCCATGGAAACACACGCGTCGAAACTCGAAAGTGGCCATGGGGTAAGAGTGCCTTGTACGAGGCACTGAAGAGTCCGCAGTTATAGGAGGCGAACAAACAGGGCCGCCTTTCAATCGTAATTGGAACCGCGGGAGCCTGACCAACGTCCGTGTTCAAGCACTCTTTTTCCCATAACCATCATTCTTCGAGAGTGTCTCTTCTCCTCCGCGCAAAAGAAGAAGCACAATAGCCTGTATAGCCGATCACGGAATTCTGCGGTACTTTTTCTCGAACTTTAAATAAACTACGCGATTTTTTGGTGGTCGGCGAGCCGATGTGTCGCGACGCTGTTTTTGTACGCTATTTATCCTCTCTCGTATTTCGTCAAAGATGAAAATGATTGTCCGATAGAATCGCGACCCTGTTTTGCGAGGTAAGTGCCGTATAATCAAAGGATGATTGCCGCCACAAAGCCGGCTGATTGGCTCGTTTACGTTACGGTAATGCTTCGAAACTCGACGAGACGACACGGAACACGTCCCTCGATGCCGAGAGCAGAAACGTCCCCCGTTTTCTCGCTTCTAACGAGATTCCAGCGAGGAACGTTCGCGCTGGAAGGAATTAAACGAGAATGGGAACGTTCTCGCTCGATGATAGAATTCATGTTCGATCGGGGTGAAAAATCATCGGATTAAGCGAACAGAAAAGGTCTTTTCCTCGAGATTAATAATCCATGAAGAACTCGCGCGAGTTCTCGTAACGGTCATTAATTTCGCATATCAAAAGATAAAGAAGTAGCCTGAATCGTCCAATAATCGTGGGCTTGCGACGTTTATGAAGTATTCAAACGTATTACGTTCAAACTTCATTCATTTCCTTCGTTATATACAAGTACCTGAAGATTACCGTTCGACATATTAAAATAATTGTCTTATTACTTTATTTTTATGAATCTATTCAATGATATATCTCGAGCCAGAATAAGAACCGTTTTTCGTACAAAAAGATCCATAGAAGTAAGATATTAGAAAATTTGAAAATCGAATCTTCGAACACGAATTCAAGAACGTAGATAGTCCATTTCGTTTTGGAAGCGCTGTTAATGGCATCGCATGGACTGAACTTTAAAGTCTCCGGAAAGGTGTCGCGAAGATACCACGAAGATGGTGCAGATTCGTGCGGCAAACATCGACGTCGAGAGAGGGTTGCTTGTTTACAAGCGACAGTTGATTTGACAAAGCCGCGGGTCCATTTATACGAGTGAATATTACAGGGCAAAGTCGAGGGGTGGCTTGTTATCCGCTCATTGAAGTTAACCACGGGGCTAAGTGCGCCGGGGAGTGCCGGCCGGGAGGAGCAAGGAGAACCGGCGACTAAAGGTTAGGTATACGACACGATGGTGGGAGCGAGCTTACGGTTTGCAGCGTGGAGGGCGGAAACGTTGCGAGAAAGCGAGACGAACGAAGGGCTACTGCTAAAACGAATAGGAACGCCGGATAAAGCGAACGGGAGAGAGAAGGTAAGCGAAATGGGCTAAGATAGAAAGGAATGAAAACAGGAAGCTGAAGTGAAATAAACTGAGAGGGAAATGGGGTAGCGATGGATACGACACCCTCGCAAGTTACATCGATATTTTTAGGAGCTAGCATGCATAGTCGGGTGCAACTTAGAATTTTTCCATCGGTTAAGGGTTATTTAAGCCCACAGTGTCTCATCATTTATTTCTCTATGTTCATCATGTACTGTAGCAAAAGGGCTTAGATTTGGCTGACCTTTAAATTAAGAACAAACAGTGGATGGCTACTCTTGGTCAAACGAGATCTACGTAGCACTTTGGCGTACGTGATATATCCAGCAAATGATTACAGAATGTCTTAGGCTAACTACGATAAACTCATCATGGAGGTAGATTTCCAATGTACAAGAGAAGAAACGCGAAAATGGTAATGGAATTAATCCCATCGCTAGAAGAGGGTGATGGAACGAAAGATGGATAACAGCAGGGTAGCTCCTGCTGAAGACAGAAAGAGAGAAAGAGAGAAGAGAGTCGGTGGAACAGCGACGGGCCAATGAGAGGCCAGATCGTTGCCGAGGTAACCGCGGGGCTTTTCCGACGGATTATTCGACCGAGATTGAAAAGTTAGCGCCGTGGTAGCGGGCGGGGGCGGTGATTCGTCGACGGAGCCACTCTTGCCTTTCCCGGAACGAGCGATCTCCTCGCGGCAAGGCTAACACAACGGATTAAGGCTTATTTTCGCGTTCACGGGAGCTCGACTCCCTTTTTACTCGATCCTATTATCTTACAATGCCAACATTCGCGTTAGCACGCTCATTTCTCTCGGATTGCTTCCATCGTTCAGCTTCTGATCGATAATCGATCGTCGAGTTTTTTGGAGGGGAAAGGGGCAATGTAAAAATATGGTTTATGCATCGTGAAGAAAAATTCGCCTTTTACAATTTTTCTTATCAAAGTTATTTCTTTTTTTATCGATTCGCGTTACACGGACTTCGTTGTAAAGATTACGAAACATTCTGGTATCTAATCGATTTCCGATCGATATCGCAACTGACCTCGTCGATTCCTTGATCCACTTATTTGTCCTTGTACCATTTCAATTACGGATCACTGACCATGAACCTCGGTTTTAATTGGTCAGTCTCGACGAGGATTCGAAGGAAACACGTTTCATGTCGAGAATCTTTCGATTTCTCTATCGAAATGTACATAAGTACTTACTACTTCGTCGAGTTTATCTCCGAGATCGTCGACGAAGCGTTCATTCGTCGGTGACGGGTCAAGCGTGAGTACGTCCCGGAAAAGTGTTTATTTCTGCATGTACACGATGCACACGGTGCACGTCTAGCAGGCTGCTTATCCGGTAACCACTTCGGGGTTACCTGACACGTGCATAATTAATGCCCGCGATGATGAGAACGCGACACTACCGTGCATCCACACGGGCTATCTGTGTCGACGAAATAAAATGAGAAAACGAAATATCCGCCAGTCAATCTCGGAGAAATTGAGAACAGAACTGGACACGCCCGAGAATGAGATCGTCTTCTAAACGTACCGATATGATTCGACCGACGAAGGAATTTCATGGTATAACTTGTTTATATATTACTCGTATGTTCTGGAAAGGAGGCGACGATGAAACGAGAAAAATAAACGCATCGGAAGAACGAAAGAGCGATTTTTACCGAATGGATGCTGAGGAGAAGCAAATGAAAGACCGAGGGACAGAGAGGTAAAGAGGACGACGAACAAGAAAGTTGTCCAAGTAACCGACGTGGAAACGCGGGGTAATGACTACTTTTTCATATTTTAATTACGCAGTAATTAATTGAAATGTTTCCTCGTTCGCGAGGGCACTCGAGCAAAATGAGAGGCGAGTAACTTGCCGGAGTCGACTTCGACTCGTTTCTTCTTCTTCTTCTTCTTCTTCTGTCTTTTATCCCCTTTCTTTCGCGGGGCGCTCCTCCGTCTTTGCTCTCCTTCCCCTCAGAATTTCCCGTTTCCTTCGTTCTTTTACCCATTCTCGCGAAATTAGGTAGAAATCTTTTCACGAAGCTCGCTTCCCTCTTTTAAAAATCCCAGCTCGTAGCTAATTGTATCAGCTAATGGCTTTAACGTGAAAGGATTCCTCTGATATCGTTCCTCGTTCCACCGTATCTCTCTCCCCTCTCCTATTATCAGCGATCCCGCTTCGTGTGCACCCTGCTTTAAGTACTAATTAAATTAGTTTCGTAAAGCGAAACTCGTCGGCCAGACTTTCGAGGTTATCGATTCGCCGCGATCATTAAAATAATTACAAATGCTCGCCAGTAATTGCACGGATATTCCGTTGACTTAACGTTATAGGCGTCGTTGGATGTTTATGCATTTATCGCGTAAATATGTGCTATATCGAATGAAGACAAATACAGAGGATAAGATGACCCTCACCTTTTGACACCTTTTAATCCTTGTACCAATAATGATTTGCGATGAAATTGAGATATTTTAAAGTGACTCTAAATTCCCTTTTTATTTCACAATTAAAATTTTCTGCTTGGAAACTCGATTCCCACAGCAGACGATATTCAGCCAACGATTATGTGGTCATATCGCGACGCGTTACGCCGCCACGTTAGACACGTAACACTTGTTAACTCTCGAGTTTACTAATATTATCTAGAATCTGATATCAATCGAACCACACATTCGTCGTGGAAATGTATCGCGGTGAATTCACGTTGGCGAATGTTCCAGTCATTTTCCAGCAAATTAATCTTCAGTAGTTTTCTCGCGTTTCCTAGAAGGTTACTTGCCAGCGAGCACGCCAGGGACCGTTTCAAGCTAGCTGTCTCGATATCTCGAGATTCCGCGGAGAATGCTTCGTTACTCGTTATCCGACGCTGAAGCTAGTTCAAGTAGCGAAAGAACAATAGCAAGAGGAGCAGTAAGACGAAGACAAGAAGGGAAGACCAAAACGAGGACTGGTTGGCAAGCTTTTGTTAGCACGGATGCTTCTTGTTACGTGCAATTGTCATCAACTTGTTTCAGCCATTGTTTCCGGTAACTCTTTCGCGGTAACGAGGAGGAACCTCAATTAGAACGGTTTGAGGGCTTAAACGCCCAGAGGCTGGCGAGCTTTAAGAGGCAAGGATGCACCAACACCGTTACTGGAACACTGTTTCTTTTGAGCGATAACTCGGTGATATTTTTTTAACTGTATCGGTGCTGCTAGTGGATGCAAGCCATCCGTCGACTTTCTTCCACGAGATAATTACTAGGTATGCTCGAGGGTATGATACCATTACTCTCTTCAACAACGAGTCTTCGTTAACAAACTCACTGGCTTTCGTGGTGTAAATTGCAACCACGATATTTTGGAAACTGCCGCAGCGTCGTGGCAACAAAACTTATACCCGAAGTCTACGTTACCAGTCTATCTTCGAAAGTATTGAAAATTTTGGCAAACTTTTAGAATGCGGTAGTACATAAGAAGAAGATAAAATATAGGTAATTGTATGAGAATTTCAAATACATAATCTACTTGAAAGGGCTATTCGCTTACCAGTAGTCTTCCAAACAACGCTCGATTCGATCAATTGTGGCAGGGTGGATAATAGAAACGCATGCCTCTACCTCTCGTCTGATATCCTGTTCGCTAAACAAGGCCACGCTTTGAAGTTCAAATTGAAATAAATCCTGTTACCGCTTCGACATTAACCCGGACCGTTAGTAACACCATTGAAAGCTTCCAGCCGTTAAAACCCCTATTTAAACCTCTTTACGATCCACGAAACGTGCACCGTCCGTGCACTATGGACATCAAATGGACTTCTAGTCTCGTTCTATCCGTGTAACGAGTCATTTGCTCGGAAATATTAATGGTAGGGAAAAAATAGGCAAGTTCGCGATGGGTTGGTTGAACGCAATCAATATTTGTATCATCGCTATGTGACCACAGAGGAAACTATACTGTGTATACGGTTCGTGTGTACGTACGTACGTGCAGCTATATTGTTCGCTATCGGAAATCCATCCGAATATCTGGAATTTTTTTCGGCAGCACGCGCGGTTCGTTTTATGATCGCCTGTGACACGCAGTCGAAATTAAGATGTATGGAAGACAACAAAGCACCTTCGATAAAACTTCCAAGCCTACGCGAAGAAAAAACATTGTATCTTGTATATATACTTTCGTTTTTTCGGAAATGTTTCATCCAAACTTCCAAGTATTTCGTGAACGTAACAAACGGTAGTAGTCGATCGAGACATGGTCTTCGAGGGCTTGGTGATTTACTTTTACGGCGCCCTTAGCAGAACCTTAAATTCTTATCTTCGCGAAGAACGCAAGGAATAAAGATCGAATAAACGGTTGCTAGGCTCCTGTTATCCTGGCTGGAATGAAACACCGTTATTCCGTCATCGAAGTCCTGGAACCGCGGAAACCATGGACAAATTGTTTGTGAGTTATACAGTCCTGGTAAGGTGGATGCTTCTGGCGCCATGCGGTTGACGAGTGACAGAACGTTGACGGGTTCTGGCAGGACACTGTGCATCTTCGATGGGGGATGAAAACATTCCGTTCGATTCACCGAGACGAAGTTCAACGTTGCATGAAGTCCTGGTCAACGGAATGCTTGGCGTTCGAAAGCTGCTGGAAGCTCGAGGAACGATCTTGAAAGCTTCCGACCATGCTCGCATGATATCCTAGTGACATTGGATGTTTGTAAGATACGAGCGCACGTTGTCCCAAACTTGTCGATTAATAAATATTTTATGACATTATAATTCATTCTTTCTATTTCATGTTTCTTTATAAAAGAAATTTTTCACTGGAGATTACTGAATACTAATTAATTTTGTATTCGTTCGACGTCAACCGAAAAGTAAAGCTAATTATAAAATTCGCATCTCTACTGTAGAACAAGTTGCACAATATGCATCCTGTAATAGACTAGATTCGTTTGACGAAATGGTTATCATGAACTTAATGCTGAGAGCCAGTGGAACCGTTTTCTTACGAATACATCAGAACAATAAAAAAAGCAAATTCCTACAAGGTGGTTACGTAGAATACGAAGAACATTTAGAACTATTCGCAAGGATGTTTTTACCATAATCGTGATCTAGAGTCCAGATGTGGTTATTTTTCGTGTCAATTTTGATCTCTTCGAGTCAATCATAACATACGAGCGTATACGTCATCCCCTATATATATGTATAGTATGAGAAGCAATTGTAGCTCCGACAAAAAGAGATACCTGAATAAGTATGTAGGACATGTTGGTTACAGAGTATGCACTTAATTTTCAACGCATACTCGTGGCGTTCGTAAGGGATAGGAATGCAGGTGTTTCAGCAGGACAGCGTCGAAGGTCGAGGACATTCTGCCGTATGCTATTCGTTTCCTTCTATCCTAATACTTCAGCTTAATTTGGCTTTTGAAGTCCTTCCAATAGTTTGGCTTGCACCTTATTGCTTATACGTGTTGATTTGTCTATAAGGCAACTGCATTCTGTTATTCATACAGATCTAAAATTTTGGAAAAAATTCCTGAATAATAAGTACACATTATCCGATTGTGTTAACGATCTTAAAATGATATTAAATATTCGGTGAATTAGATAAATGGACTATTCTTAATAAATGTTTCAAGTATGCATTATTTTCACTCATCAGGTAACTATGAAGAATTTGATCCTTTCATGTCACCTTCTCGCAAAACTGTTGCCCTGAGATCATAGCAAAGACTTCTACGTATAGGTACCATTTCAACACAGATTTCAAAAACTTTTTTATTTCAGTTCATGGTATATAGCGTATAGATACCTAGAATATTCTTTTTCTTCTTAACGCAGAAATTACTTGCGAACCACCTCCGTTTGTCCATGTTTTCCTAAACTTCAACTTCCTGTTTCCTTCCGGTATCTATGCAGTTTTACGGAAAACATTTCGAATCGATAATTAATTGGACCTATACATGTTTTAGATTAATTAAATTATTTTCATGATAAGTTCAATTTATTAGAAGAATAATTAAAATTTAGTGTTATTTGTATTCTTTGTGTAAGGTAAGATTTTTTAACAACGATTTCATTATTTTAATGAAATGAATATTAATCGTACGATTATTCAAAATTGAAAATAGAGAAAATCTAATGATTCGATGATAGTTATGATTCAGGTTCTTATTCGTTGTACTTTCCTAATATAAGCGACGTCAATTGCAGCTTGACAATCACCTCTTCAAAAAAAAAATCTTACTAACCATAGGGCAGAACAGACAGGATCGCATCCTATGTAGCAAGGTCTATCCACATTCTAAAGCCACATGCAACTTGTCCGATTCTATACCTTCTTGATCCGGAAATATGCTTCGCGTTTGAGGCAATTATCCTTGTTAATGTAGGCATACATCTTTAATTTTGGTCAATTTTATGTTCTCTTACAGTTGTAACAAATATTAAATAAATGTAAATAACAAAATAAATATTTTATCGTGAAAATACGTTGTTTATGAATTGTTGCTTACAATTTATTACTACGTGAATCATTGCATTTTTTTAATAAAGAGGATTGTACATATATCGTTTGCGTTGTTACGTTGCGAAAACGGGATGCCTCGTGTGCCAGGATAACAGAACATGCTAGGAACGGCTCCTTTTCTACCCTCATAGGGGGTAAAATAGTGGCGACAGTTCACTTAATACATTAATACAAGATCACTTTCGCTACAGCAATCAAGACGTTAAACAAAGGTATATGTTGGTTCGTGTACATGCACATCATTCGATATAATGGAATCGAGATCATCATCTATTTCAAATTCAATGTCCATTGGATCGATTTCCGGCGGAGGTCTTGGTACTCTCGAAACCCAAGGTGGTATTGAACGCATTAGACATGATTCTACCTTTTCACGAGTCTCTTTTTCATCTCCGTTTCCATCAATTTTCACTGCGGATTCGCCCGCATATTGCATCATATCGATTACGTGTTCTTCATGCTCTTGAATCTATAATTGTCAATTACAATCAAAGAATTACTTCTAAAGGAAGTATTCTACTTTTACTTACATCTCGTTCAACGATCAATCTGTAATCATTAGGGTGAACACCTAATTCTTGGTTATCCGTGTCAACGCGATCTTCATTAGATAAGTTATGCTTGCTGCCAGTGAAGACATTGTAACGACGATTGAGCAATCTTTCTCTACAGATATCGCTGTTCACTTTCACAAATATTACCCTAAAATATTCAACTTGTTATATAGTTATTTCTCATCAAATAATCAGCTAATTCTACCTATTCGGCGGGGTAGGATTCAAATCCAATAGCTTAAAATCTTCCACAGTCTTTGGATATCCAGTCAGAACCCAGCCTCTTTTCAAACACTCGTACTGGACAATATGTTTCTAAAAATCATAATGTTGTAACAGAAAGTTCTAATAACCGTACAGTCATCCGTACTTCGACAATCCGTATTCTAATCTCCGGCTTGGATCTTCGTCCCCATTTGTATTCGAACAATCGAAGCATCTCTCCTACAGAATTTTTTTGTAGACGCGCTTGTTCCTCGATGTAATCGTAATCGACTAAATTGAAGGATGCAGTAAATTATTTTGTTCACATGGACCTATCTAAAGGTAACCTATCCTAAAAGATGAAAATTACTGTGAACGAGGTTGAATCGTTCGGCCAAGTATATTCCTAATGTAGTACAACCGGATCCTCTTGATCCAATGAGCAGGATGCGAAAGAGTGACGGCGCTCCAGAATGTTTCTTTATCTTTGTCAATTTTGCACAATCCTTTCCAAGTTCGTCGATGGTCCTAATACCAACTTCGACTTCCTTGAATAAATCGTTATTCTAACCGATCAAGATATTACGCTTATAATATTGAATTAAATACAAATTCGTAGTGAAGAGTAACTAACAACTAGCAAATTGTTGTATGCTTCTCGCAATCCTTGTAAATTTTTCAAGTAAAGCTTATTTTTCGAATTTTTCGAAGCTTTTGATGATGCATGAAATTGTTGGCAACAATTATCCTTACAAAAATTTTCCCAGTTTTCTACGAATAAGAAAAACGTAACAATTTGTTAAGTACGTATTCGACAAATTTTTCGTTTTTACCAAATTCGCTTGAAACTATAAGATGTATCACGTGACTTGGTATTATGCCGACACGTTGAAATATTTTCGCTTCGTTTCTTGTCCTTGGTAAATCTATATAACAAATAAACGTTACGTTATGAATTTTTTTTTTATTTACAAATTTTTATTTACCTATGAGCAGCCATCCGCATTCGTGTAAACTTCCACTTTCTAGAATCTTTCTCATTGCCAATGCAAGATCTTCCGATTCCTCGCAGTGACAAATGTTCTAACCAAAAGGATTTCGTTAAAAAAAGGTAAAGAAAGGTTACGTCTTTTGCTTACAACATCATCTTGGCAACATGCATTACGAAGATCTTTCAAAGTCAAGGGACAAACTCCTAATTCCTCCTGAAGTACTTTGGCTAAAGCCAACTTATCTGTATCCATAAAATACTTTTATTCGATCATAAATATATTTTTTGATCATTTCAATTGATTACCAAAATTTGGAGGTGCGATGAGAACGATCTTTGGAACATCCAGCCTTTTCGCAGCAAGTTTAAGATATTGCTTCATAAATACGAGATGATCATCAGGTTTTTGAATTGCTAATTGGGTGGCAATTTCCTGTACATGGTTTCTTTTTAAAAACAACTAAAAAACCTTTATCAAGTCATCGTAAAAATATTTACGAAATATAAATTATTTACATAAAATAATTCATATATGCGGTGCTTCTCTAAATACGCTAAAAACTGCGCGTTCATCAGACCCACTCTTTTTTCTGTTTCCTGTAATCCCGCCATGGCATATGATTAAAATTTTCTTGTAGTAAACGTGCCTTTTATTTTATCCTGTTCATTGAGTGTCTCCTACATGTGCTCACTTCAATTGTTTAATCAGTTGTAATAAAATATAGATTTATAATTTAATATTAGATATTAGTTATTTTTCTACATTTTCAATGTTGTATAACCTACGTCATTGCTTTTTAATATTTTCTTTCCGAATAATACATCTATCAATATCTGTCAATTACTGCAATATGTTAAAATATGTGGAAACTTTGGGTGGCGCCACGTGCTTTTATGACTTTCTCTGCTCCTGGCATTACCGAGAAAGTGTGGAGAAGTGAGGTTAGATAACCAGGGGCACGTTTCAGTATGTCAACCGAGAAAAAGATATCAGATGTTACAAAGAAAATATCCGAAATGGACACGGAGGAGACGGGGAAGAAACTGACACATAAAGAAAAGAAAAAATTGAAAAAACAACAAGAATATGAGAAAACTATGGAAATGTTAACGAAGACCGGTGGCCAGGGTCATAGTGAACTCGAAAGTAATTTCACGTTGTCTCAAACTCAGACTCAACAACGTACCAATCAACAGTTAGAAAATGCAGTTGACATAAAAGTAGAAAATTTTAGCATAGCTGCTAAAGGAAAAGAACTTTTTACAAATGCTAGCTTGTTAATAGCACAAGGCAGACGTTATGGTTTAGTAGGACCAAATGGGTATGTAGCAACCTTTTAGTAACGCAATATAGTTCCATTATCTCATAATTCTTATTCATCTTTCAGCCATGGTAAAACTACTTTATTACGTCACATTGCAAATAGAGCATTTGCTATTCCACCTAATATCGATGTTTTGTATTGTGAACAAGAAGTTATTGCTGATGATACACCAGCTGTAGAAGTAGTGCTTAATGCAGACATAAAGTGTAAAGAATTACAGGCAGAGTGCAAAAAACTAGAAGAATTGGTAGAACAAGGAGATACCTCTGTTCAAAGTAGATTACAAGAGGTAATTTATCTTTATTTTTTTCTAAGTAAAAATATTCCATTATATTGATATCTCATAGTAGTGTATATTTTATAGGTTTATGAGGAATTAAAAATTATTGGAGCGGATTCTGCAGAACCACGTGCCAGAAGAATTCTTGCTGGTTTAGGTTTTAGTAGAGCCATGCAAGATCGTGCAACAAAAAATTTTTCTGGTGGTTGGCGTATGCGTGTTTCTCTTGCTAGAGCTTTGTTTTTAGAACCTACATTGTTATTACTTGATGAACCAACGAATCACCTTGATTTAAATGCTGTTATTTGGTTGGATAATTACCTTCAGGGTTGGAAGAAAACTTTACTGATTGTTTCTCATGACCAAAGTTTTTTGGATAACGTGTGTACAGATATAATTCACTTAGATCAGCAAAAATTATTTTACTATAAAGGAAATTATAGTATGTTTAAGAAGATGTATGTACAAAAGAGAAAGGAAATGATTAAAGCATATGAGAAGCAAGAAAAACGACTTAAGGATCTTAAAGCTTCTGGTCAAAGCAAAAAACAAGCTGAAAAGAAACAGAAAGAAGCTTTAACTAGAAAACAAGAAAAGAATCGAACAAAAATGCAAAAACAAGAAGATGATACAGCACCTATCGAATTATTGCAGAAACCTAGAGATTATATAGTGAAATTTAGCTTTCCTGACCCACCTCCTTTACAACCACCAATTCTTGGTCTTCACAGTATGTTTCTAATGTTACTGTGTATTATCTCGTACTCTAAAAAGATGTGTTCAAAAATTAATATATTGTTTCAGATGTGACTTTTGCATATGAAGGACAAAAACCTTTATTTATTGAAGTTGATTTTGGAATGGACTTAAATTCTAGGATAGCCATAGTAGGACCTAACGGTGTTGGTAAATCCACGTTTCTAAAATTATTAACAGGTGACTTACAACCAAACAGAGGAGAAGTATCAAAGAATCATCGATTGGTAAGCAAAAATTAAAGTTTGCAAACATGTATTCTAAGATAGATAACATATGCATTACATTAAATTTTATCAATTTCAGAGGATAGGTAAATTCGACCAGCACTCTGGTGAACATCTAACCGCCGAAGAAACACCTTCAGAATATTTAATGCGATTATTCAATCTTCCGTACGAAAAAGCTAGGAAACAATTAGGAACATTTGGACTTAGTTCTCACGCACACACGATTAAGATGAAAGATTTGTCTGGTGGTCAAAAAGCGCGAGTTGCTTTGGCAGAATTGTGTTTAAATGCACCTGATGTTGTAATTTTAGATGAACCGACAAACAATTTAGATATAGAATCTATCGACGCTCTAGCTGACGCGATCAATGATTACAAAGGAGGAGTAATTATTGTTTCTCACGATGAGCGTTTAATCAGAGAAACAGAATGTTGTTTGTACGTAATTGAAAATCAACAAATTAACGAGATCGATGGAGATTTCGATGACTATAGAAAAGAATTGTTGGAAAGTTTGGGAGAAGTTATTAATAATCCAAGTATAGCTGCAAATGCTGCAGTGTTACAATAATCGCATTGGTTCTATAGGACGAAAATTTTCTTAGTGGCCTGCAAACATCTTTTCAGACACAAAAACTCAATCAGTGCATTCGATTTTATGGACTCTTTTCTTTTTTTCTATTAAGATTTTATAAACCTCGCATAGAGATTACAGATTGGTGTTTTAAATGCAAACTATTATTATGCTTTAAAATAGTTGAATTTTAAACAAAATTTGCCTGATAGGGATAAAATGCGTCAATCTTTATGAATATTCGATATATCCACGAAAAAAATTGAATTATTTTAATTGTATATGCTGATCACTGTAATTCTGTACAATAAGTAAAATAATTAATCGAGCCTTTGAAGAAATATTTATATACATCTGTAATCTTTAAGTTCTACAAAGAACTGTATTTTGTCTTATAAATATTTACTTCATGTTAAAACACAAAAAGAAAATAAAATTGATTTACAAATTAATCTCTAATTCGTGTATAAATATGTACAGTGGAGTCTCATTATGTGTTTTTGGGCAGGGCTATAAAAGTGGAAATTAAATAGATTTCTAAAACTTGAAAATTCGAAAGTTTATAAAGTTCTAAATTTCGTAATGTGAAAATTTGAAAATTTAATAGAAGCATGAAAATATCTAAAGAAAAGCAAGTTAAACGTGTCACATAAATGGGAACCATATAATGAGATCGCACTGTATATAAAATTTTTAGCGAAATTTCCTTCGATAAAGATTTGAAAATCTTTCTTATCATAAGTTATTCTAGTGATTTTATCAAATTAGATGATAGTTGGTTCTACTGAAATGCGTATAACCGGCGGCGCAATGTTCGCTGCCAAAAGGGGCAGACGAGTGATGTGAAAATTGTCAAATATTTTGTGCGAGGTGGTGTCCCGCAGTGAACTTGATAGTGTTCTAAAAAATCATCACAATGTCTAGTACGTTGGAGAATAAGATATTAAATTTGCAAGAACGTCTTAGAGCGGAAAATGAATCAAGGGATAGAGATAGACATAACAGCGAGGTTGGATCAGGAACGGGCCTTCAATCGTCATCCTCAGTATCTGTCTCGAGTCCTGCTTCACGACGTGAGTTCCATTTAAATATTGTTTGTATACATAATCCAATTTTTCTCCGACTTATTTTTCAAAGATTTCTAATATAACTTTCTTTGCACCACTTGTTGTACAGGTTATGTTGATCATCACAATTTATTCTGTTGACTCTATATAGGATACTTTTTTGGTCTCCTTATTTAACGCGTAGTTTATTTTATTGTAGCTCTGTCTAAATTAATATTTATACATGGCAGTATTTTTTATTTTGACAAACACATCAAATTTTAATATAAATACAGATATGTATAAATCATTTGCATAAACAAAAACAATGTATTTTTTTACTCAGTAAAGCAAAGATTTCTTTGTATTGATAAAAATAAATATCTTCTTTTGTGTATTAAATGGTTTTGAGTTATTTTTGATTTTCAATACTTTTATTTTTGTTGACATTAAAAATACATTTTGCATTGCTAACAAAAATTTATGTTTATTTTAATATTACAAAAGGTATTTTATTTTTTCTTTAGTTTCTTTAGTCAATTACTCACAAGAATGATGCTTGATTTTTTAAATACAGCTCCGATTCCAACTTTGAAAGTCTCACAGATACCTCCAAAAAAACAAGACAGTGAATTTGAGTCAAAATTACAAGAAATCATGAAGATGAACGGTATTTTAAATATTAATGGACAGAGGTATCAAACTGAAATGAAAGATTTAGAACATCTTGGTGAATTGGGAAATGGAACATGTGGGCATGTAGTTAAAATGAGGCATAAACCTAGCGGTGTACTCATTGCTGTAAAGCAAATGAGACGTTCAGGCAATGCAGAAGAAAATAAAAGGATAATTATGGATCTTGATGTTGTGTTAAAATCGCATGATTGTCCATATATCGTACAGTGTTTAGGATGTTTCATCACAGAATCGGATGTGTGGATTTGTATGGAATTAATGGCAACTTGTTTAGACAAATTGTTAAAAAGAACCAGACAAGCAATGCCAGAAGAATTTTTAGGAAAAGTTACAGTAGCAGTAAGTATCAAAAAATTTTGAATTTATTTGAATTGTATCGAAAATATTAATTAAAAAAATAATTATCTACTTCCATAGACGGTAAAAGCATTGTCATATTTGAAAGAAAAACATGGTGTCATTCATAGAGATGTAAAACCTAGTAATATTCTTCTTGATGAAAGGGGAGGAGTTAAATTATGTGATTTTGGTATATCTGGCAGATTAGTTGATAGTAAAGCAAAAACTAGAAGTGCAGGATGTGCTGCTTACATGGCTGTAAGTACAGAAATTTGAATCCTTTGTTATAGAAAATGCTGAAAGTGTCTAATAAAGTACTGTTATTATATTTTTTAGCCTGAAAGAATTGATCCTCCAGATCCAACAAAACCAGACTACGATATAAGAGCAGATGTATGGAGCTTGGGTATCACTTTAGTAGAATTAGCTACAGGAGTATTCCCTTATCGAGATTGCAAGACTGATTTTGAGGTAAATTATATGAGTTAACATTGTATAAATAACATTTCGTAATATATTTAAGATAGTCACTGTATCTACTTAAATTTATAGGTATTGAGCAGAGTAGTACAAGATGATCCTCCTTCCCTTCCACCAGATGCACCTTTCTCAAAGGAATTCAGAAGTTTTGTGAGTTGCTGCCTTACAAAAAATTACAAACAACGTCCGAAATATCACAAACTCATGGAACATTCTTTTATTCGAAAATATGATGTACCTCAAGATGAAGAAACAAATTCTTCGGTTCTAAATTCTGGCTGCCAATGGTTTGGCAGAGTAATGCGGCAATTAGAACCAAGGTAAACTGTTAAAAAATATACTTGCTGTAAGCACTAAAACGTAGTTTTCAGGCATTACATAAGGATATTTTTGAATAAAGAGATCTACATGTGACATCACAAAATATAGTAGACACGTGTTATTAGAAAAAAATCATAGAAAATGAATAGAGTTCTAAATATGGCATGAAATTCCCAACTAATATCATAATGATGTGGTTTGGTTTGAAAATAACCGGGTATTATTTTTTTTTTTTCTTTTTTTCCATAAGTATTAGTTTTTTAAAATGTTAACACATTTCAACATTTATGGCTAACGGGTAGGTATTAAAACAGCTCGAAAAATGATGTCAAGTTTGAACACTTTTTTTTTTTTTACATATTTATGTTTTTACATAAATTTTATTCATTACCAAATGACATTTACAAACCTGTCGATAAATTTCGATTAAAAGTTTGCGTGCGTGTTAAATTGTGTTGCAGCGTTGAGCTTGAGGGAGGCAGCGCAGCATAGCATCCCCTCTCCCTCGCCCCTGCCCCCTTCTCCATTTTCCCCAAAAATTTACCTATAAATTCCAAAAAACTTAAAAAAAATACACCTCACAAATATCCAAAAACTGCCCGATTTTCATTTCGAGTTGTTTGGTTTGTGCACGCGCCTGTTACACACCCCACCCTTCAACCCCCACTCATGGTAAGCATTGTTTTTATTTATTTGAATATTCATTTATTTGTTTTTTATTATTATATAGCGATTTATCGGTGGCACAAATAATTTTCCCTGTGCACACTCCATTCATCAGACAAATAATTTAGTTACATTTATAATTTTATATATTTTTTCATTAAATATTAGATAATGCCATTTGTATATTCTAGTTGTGTTCTATAGCATGCGATATTTTAATCTGTCTAGTTTTGAACACGAACATTCTTTGTCACCTTGAGAATATTCCTCTATCCTCGTCTGTGTTGCATGAGACTATAATTAACGCTCTAACTTCTATTAACGTTCTAGAAACCGAGATTTCTTACAGAAACATCGCTCTACAGTTGTTTCGGGTGACAGTGGCAATCAGAAACGAATCAAGTCATTTTTTGGAAACGAATATTTTACTCGTGAAATTTGAAACATGCAAAATTATAGTTTAATCTTACGGTAATTTAGTTTCAGATTGCCAGGGTGGCAGCAGAGAGTCACGGGTCATGTGTCTTTAAAACAAACAGCTCATCTCAGGGCTCAATCTGAAGTACCAGCTTTCCTACGAAGCAATGTCACCAAAGACTCGCAGAACTCCAGTTTTTTGCCATTTCATCAACGATCAAATAGTGAGAATGGTGCGAACTACGTATCTTATAGTCCGTACGCGCTTAGACGAAAGGAAATTTCCAGGCCGTTTTCTCCTCCTTCGTCGAACGACGTGGACACATCGGAAACGAATTTTCAACGATCATATTCACCGTATAGACAACACGTCGATCAAAATAGGGATTATTCTTCGAATCATTGTTCTACTAATGGACAAGGTAGACCAGAAGGAAGACCGTTCTCTCCTTATCGACAAGATACTAATGCGATAGACACTGGGAATAGGCTGTATTCACCTTATCATGGACGATTTACCGAAGATCGCGACACCAGTAAAGAAAGATGGCAAGGTGTCTCCAGATCGTTAAGTCCGTTTGCTCGTGATTATTCTCCTTGGAGGAGAGAAAACGTCGATCCTCCAAACGTAATACAACCAACTGAAAGTGGTCGTTATTCGCCGTTTCTTCAACAACGATTAGGACAGACTCCACCCGTGCCTCAAACTCATCCGCAATCACAAGATATTTATGGTAGTCCTATGATTAGTCGTAAAAGGTAAATTTTGATTAAAAGATTTATACGTCATGTACATTATATCATATATATGTATCAGCTACGTTTTTAATATCTATCGTCCATTCATATAGATTTCCTTCAGAACCTCCTCCACAAGGATCTCATGGTTCCACTAGCCCCGAATTATTAATTTCTCGTTTCGCTCATCAATTGAAGCAAGATCCTCCGTCTGTTGCACCGCCAGTTCAGGGTGGATCGAAAGAATCTGCTAAGAAACGTTTCGCTTCTTACGTTCGTCTCAGGCTCGGAAGTGAACGCGCTCCTTCGCCGGAGCCACCGCCGAGATTGAGCCGCGGTGAATCCCCTCTTGCCCTCAGAAGGAATTTAATGGATCCAGCGTCTCCTTCTTTTGCACGAAGGTACTGAAACTTTTCAATTTTTTTTCAATATGCATGAGATTAATGTTTAACCTCGGTGTCTATTTAATTCTCAAGGTACGTTTCATCTTCTCCGCCTCAACCTCCTCCCAGGAGATTGTCAGAAAGCAATTCCGTGCCTGGTAGTCCTCAACATGTACGAGCTCGTCTGCGTTACACCCCTGAACCTCAGAGGAGACCTCCGCCGCCATAACCCACCGTTACGATTAAACCTTATTCCTTGTTGGTGCCATACGCGATAAAAGTAACTGAATTAATCACATGTACCATGTAGAAATGGTGTTATAATCAACGATGGTTGTGCACGCAAGTGACCGGTGCACCAGTGTACTTGAGAAACAGTTTGAAACCAAAAAAAAAATAATTGTAATACTCTGTGACATCGTGAGTTCTCTTGAAGTGTACGTATTTTTAAAGACTCGGATATATACGTACAATGTACAACACGATTACCAAACATTGAACATTGTTTTTGCAAGCACGGAAAGATAAAAGAGATAGATATTCTAGATTTGAGAGGACGGTCTTTGGGATTGATGATCGCACGATTTTCGTGGCTGTAATGGCGTATCGCGCTAAACTACTTTGTCAATAAACTCTCTTATCGACGTGTATTTATATAGGATGCAATCACCGGATGCAATACGATGCTCAACTTTTTATATTGCTTGTAAAGATATAAATAAATGTAGTATGTTCGACGTTTTTTTCTAAAAAAAAGTAAGACAAAAAAAAAGAAGAGTAAAAAAGGGAAAAAATCAAAAAAGAAAACAAAATCGTTATTAGGAGACGCGGCATCGTACTGAACGCGTAAACCGTTCCTATCATTCTTCGTTTACGCTTCTTTTTTTATCGAGGGACAATTAGCGAGAATTATAAACGAAAACTCGCGTAGAAGTTTTCTCTTCTTCGGGCGACCTTGCAGCGTATCTCTGCAACACGACTTAGTAAAGGCGAACATTTTTCACATTTCATTATTATTTGTAATATAATAATACCAAACGCGTTACGGCGATCACGACGAAGATCGATCGAGTGGAAAACCAAATCATAAGAACTATTAACGACGTTTCCGTAAGAAAAGCACAATATTCACGTCTCGTAGATTTTACGAGTTTCAACAAAATGTATATTATTTAAAATAAGAGGCGTGTTTGGGCTAGAACGTTGTAATTATTATTTTTAATTAACATTTATTCATTAACTTTGTTCAATCTACACTCGTAATCACCTTTGTCACTTATTTGACAAAAGGATCTGTTGCAATGTAAATAAACTTATATTTATACGATTTTGCTCCCTTACTCTTTTTATTTATTCATCTTGCACCATCTTTTATCTTTTGTCAAGATCATTACTTATTACCTACAATTTATTTTTATCATATGCTGCTGCTGCCACGTAATGCCGAGCAATTTCTTTTTGTCGAGTAGTCATGCGCGTGACTATTGTTGTATCGTAATGGTTTCGTTTTCGTAGGACAAATTTTAATTCTTTTCCATGCATCAATAAAGATACACGAACCGATCGCATTATCGATTCACTGTAGCAAATTAATTATTTATATATACGAAGTATTTCTGCATAATTCGATATAAACGTGGTTTAATTCATATTCAATAACAAAGTAACGTCATTTGTACCTTGGTCTTATTTTTTTTACCACGTGAATGGCGCATATAAAAATGAGAACATCGAATTTTTATTCATAATACATAAATTGATCATTTCAACGAAATATGAATAGAAAATTTATTACTCATTTTTGTAAATATTTAATTGTACGAAAAATAAATTTTTTAATTAGTAAAATTACTATACAGCTAGCTTACGATTTAACCGAGAGCAATGAATTACAGAAGAATTCATTATCTTTTTTGCTTTCAATGTATAGGTTGTATAGACGATCGCGCATTACATAGATATTCATAGTGTTTGTTCCTTGTTGTAATTTATATGGTTGAAAGTTTCTATTAACAAATACAATATACTAAAGATATTGTATAGCTTTCCAAAATTGGGAGGGAGTAGATAATTCGACGCGAAAAGGGTTTGGGTGAGGATCATTTTAAAAATAAATTCATCGCTCGAATCGGCCCGTCCCTGAGCAATCAATATGGCCTCCAGGTCTACGCGGGGCACGCCAGTGTAGCGTAGATATTTCTCTGAAAATCTTCGGAACAAATGGTTTCTGTGATAATAGAATTAGTCAAGCTATTGAAAAGTGTATAAAACGATATTTTCACGGTGTTTGTTTGAATACTAGTGATAGCATTCAGTCAGAACGAAAATTAGAAGGCGTTCCACTGGCGTTATAGCAAGTTGCACTTTACGGAAGACACGGTCGACGTTGGAATACGACTCGGTAGCTGATGGGTGTATAAAAATAATTTCATCGACTGCCAAATTTTACAATGAGCTGGCATTTTAAGAGTAAAGATTTATAGCTTCCAGTTAAAATTTGATAATATGTCGGAGAATAAGAATAAGGAAACTGCCACGATGGAGGGTTGTCAAGAAGGGGACGAAGAGGAAGACATGGCTGCCGATAGGGTCGAAGATAAGGTCAGTATCCAGCAAATCCTCGAGGGTATGACGAATGAATTTAACAAAAGCGTGAGTCCCGTTAAAAGCGCAGAAATTAATCGATCAGAAAAATCGGATCACGAGGAAATTGAAAAACCGGCCGCGATTCTTGATGCGACATCGACAGTCGAACAAGAATCCAATGGAGATAAAAATGAAGAAATTATTTCGACGAAACAAAATGTTGTGGAATCAACACCATCCGATGAAAATTGTAAAGACGACGAAAATATTGGGAAACAAGAAATTTTGAAAAAAGATAATGGAATTCCACGTATTGTCCTCACATTTAGGACAATCGATGAAAATACAGATCATGGTAAAAAAACAAAGATTTCAAGCTGTTCCTCCAACCTTACTTTAGTTCCTGACGAATTGGCAAACTGTGATCAAATTGGCGGTGTGTCTGTCAAGATAGAGAACTCGGATGAGAATTCCGATACTGTTGAGAAATCAGATTCAGAAGAAGGTAGGATAGAAGAGCCAGTCAAAGATTCTGAGATCAAAGAACCAGAGAAAAATACAGAAGAAACAGAGACATTGAAGGAAGATGTGAAAGTAATGGTCGAAGAAAAAGCTGTTGTTCCTGATGAAAAGACTAAAACCACAGAAGCAGATGTTTCGGCGAAATCTACTGAGCAAATTGAACAAACAAATAGCACGGTTCCTGTTACTAGGAAAAGAAGAACAGGGCGACCTAGATTAAGGGCACTTAGGTTTTTTGCTTTCCTTCATCTCAAATTTATAAAATCATTATGCACGACATTTGTAAACATTCTGTAAAATTTTTAGCGACCACACAGAAGAACCTCCTGGTCCTAAACGTTCAGCCAGAAGACTGTGTAAAGAATCATTGAAGAGTACTGTATTAGAGAGTGCGATGGCAAGAAAGGAAAAGTCTAATTATACGGAAGAAAATCTGCAGTTTAAAAAACAGAGGAAGTACAATAAACCAGGGAGACCAAAGAAGGTGATGCAAGGAAAAGATCAGAATAAACAAGCACAAGCTAAACCTCCTGACATACGTCAGGAAGTGGAAGCGTCAATTTCTGATGGGAATATTACTCTTTCTGAGGTAAACTCAACATTAGAATGCTCTAGAAATTCCTCCGTATCAGAAAATAGCGCGAATGAGACAATCCTGGATGAATCTCAAAATTTTTCATCTGACTTTGATGGTATGCCAAAATTGTCTCCTATGATAAAAAGTTCAGAATCACAAACAAAATTGTGTAATTCAATTGGCAGTCCAACAAGTGACGATATACCTTTAGCAGACATTGAAAAGCCATTTCTAAAGCCTGCCACTGGTAGACCTAAGAGAGAAAGGGGACGTCCTCGGGGAAGTCAAGCTGCCAGAAAAATAGCAAAAGTGGATTCATTTGAAGGTATGAAAATGAATGTATATAAGTAGAAAATAAAACTGATAATGGCATATACAAATACTTTGTTTTAGATGGATCTGTATCTATAGCAGAAACAGGCAAAAATAATGATTATCCTGAAGGTAATACTATACATACACTATGTATATTTCATTCATAGAATAATTACTTTTCCTATATTTTTTCTAATTTGTACTTAATTTTCTAGAAGGCACTGTACCTGCTAAAAGAACAAGAAGAAGTATGGCTCCGAGTCCAAGTCCTGCAGAGGGCCAAGCCTCAAAACCAGAATCAACTGCAATTATGAGTGAAGTTAGTATAAAGTGTATATAAATTAGCTACTTATTCATCATTCATGCTATATTTAATATTCATCATATATTTTAGACATATGGTCAGTCAATGTTATGTTTGTGTCAAGTGAGGTCTCAGCTGTATGTAACGATAACTGGTTCTGGGGCACCATTGTATTGCACCGCAATAGATTCTATCGACAATAGATTAGTAGGATGTTGTAACGAAGTTGATAGTAATGACGTAGCGATGAGGAGACCTAGTACTCGTGTCCCTTTTATCATTTTGTGTCGAATGCATAAGGAAAGACTACTAAGGCATAATTGCTGTCCTTCTTGTGGACTTTTTTGCTCTCAAGGAAGGTTCGTACAGTGTATTAACGGTCATCAGTATCATCGCGAATGCGAGATTTATCCAAATAAGAAAGGAGTATGTCCACATTGTGGAAATGAGAGTACACCGTACGACGTAATGGTCACAATGAGTGGCCTAAGGAAACCTGTGTTCATTCCGACACGAAAGAAATTTTCAAAACTGCCTTCTGCGAAAATGAGTTTGCCAGGGAAAGGTGACAATACGAAATTAGCAGAACGCCCTCCTAGTCCTTTAATTCAGCCAGATATTATTAAGATACCCGAGCCATCTGTTAACACCGAGAGACCAGAACGATATACTATCATGAGTCTTTACACATCTGTAAAGAACGGGGATTTAGAAAAATTGGTTAATGTTTTAGGTGTGTTAACGTACTACCTTTGCTTTCCTCACTTTATTAACAAAGAAAGAAAACTCATAAAATCAACCTAACTTTTTAGCATGTGGATACAATGCAAATCATACATTCCGAGATTACGCACATCGAACTGGCCTTCATATAGCTGCGGATAAAGGTCACTTATCTTGTGTGCATGTACTAGTACAAGCCGGTGCTCAATTAGACGTGATGGATAGAAATCAGTTAACACCGTTAATGTTAGCTGCTAGCAAGGGCAAAGCCGACGTGGTCAAATATTTAATAAGAATAGGCGCCGATGTTACGTTAAAAGGAGAAGATGGTATGACTGCTTTGCACATGGCTGCTAAGTCTGGACATTTGAATGTTTGTCGAATAATATTAACGGAATGTAAAGCACCAAGAACGTTAGTAGGTAATTAAAATTTTATTTCATATCTAATTCGTGTTATTACATTTGATTCAATTTAATACTGTGTGTAAGAGTAATCGTTTGCATTTCGTTAGATTCGGTGGATGATGGTGGATGGACAAGTTTAATTTGGGCATGTGAATTTTGTCATACCGAAGTTGCACGATTTTTACTAGATAAAAGGTGTGACCCTTTGATTCGAGATGCCGAACAAAATATAGCGTTACATTGGAGCGCTTTTAGTGGAAGTTCAGAAATCACGGAAATGTTGCTCAACGAGGGTTGTGACGTGAATGCCGTCAATGTTCATGGCGATACTCCTCTGTAAGTTCGTTGTTCGCTACTTTTATTATGTAAGTGATTTTTCATTTATTGTACCTAATATGTTACAGACACATAGCAGCAAGACAAGATCAGTATGCAGTTAGTGTTCTGTTATTAGCTCGAGGCGCTAAGATAGGAGAAACTAATGCAGCAGGAGAGACTGCAGTAAATTGTTGTACAAATGATGGTGATACCATGTCTGCTTTAAGATTGAATGCCAAAGTTAATGAACTTTCTGAACATATGTGGGAGAAAACAGTAAAAATTTTAACTAAGTGACTATCAAATTTTTCAAACATTTTTCTTTCTCGTTGAATAATTTCTGTGAAAATACATTTAATGATTTACAGTGATATTTCTCGTGGTAAGGAAACGAATCCTATTCAGTGTGTTAACGGGTACGATTCAGAAGATAAACCAACAGATTTTCTTTATGTGACTGAAAATTGTTTTACCAGTAATATACACGTCGATCGTACGATAACGTCCCTACAGTCCTGTCGATGCGAAGATAACTGTAGTTCAGAAAAGTGTTTATGTGGAAATATAAGTTTGAGATGTTGGTACGACGAAGAAGGAAAATTGATACCGGAATTTAATTACACAGGTATGTAGAATACGTATAATGAATATTACGTATAATGGTATATCATATTGAACACATGATGATTTAATGCATGAAAATAGAATGTATGAAGGAAAATTAGGTGAATGGATCATGTAAAAGGAAGCCGTATAACGAGACTACATCATTTATAAAAGACCTATAACAAACGCAAAATTCTTTATTTTCTTATTTAGATCCTCCAATGTTATTTGAATGTAATCCAGCGTGCGACTGTAATCGTATAACGTGCAATAACCGAGTTATACAGCATGGTTTAACGCAAAGGTTTCAATTGTTTCGAACTAAAGGTAAAGGTTGGGGCCTTAGAACATTACGACACATTCCTAAAGGTTCCTATGTATGCGAATACGTTGGCGAAATTATTTCTGATTCCGAAGCTGATCATCGAGAAGATGATTCTTACCTGTTCGATCTAGATAACAGAGTGAGTAATCGAATATTTAATAGACGAACTCGTGTAAACCCATTGTTTTTATTCTTTTTTTCTGTGCGTACAGGATGGAGAAACATATTGCATCGACGCGAGACGTTACGGAAACATTGCTCGCTTTATAAATCATTCGTGCACGCCTAATCTCTTGCCAGTGCGAGTATTTGTCGAGCACCAGGATTTACACTTTCCTAGGATAGCATTTTTTGCGAACCGCGACATCGAGGCAGACGAAGAGCTCGGGTATGTTAAAAAAAACAAACAAAGAAAACGATTGACACGTGAAAATAATAGCACATGTACATGTTAGCGAACAACGTTTCATGCAACCTTTTTTGGTTAATAAACCATTTTCACCTGTGGTTTTGGTTGGCTAATCGTTCATTCGTCGCTGACATAATTTTAGTTTCTTCACCTTGTTCTATTTCTTTAATACTCTGCTTTGCTCTCTTTCCAACACATGTGAGCTTTGATATTGTTTCCGCATCGTAAAATAGATGAAGTGACTTTATCGAGTACGTGATATTTATTACCTTATTTTCCTTTTCTATCGTTAAGTTTGGGAATGGTAAGTTGGTTCGAATTCGTATTTTGCATCGCCGAGGAAGAATGTACATATTGGATTATTTATTATTCGAACACGTTTGAAGGTCTTTCAAGAAATGTATATACATATTTTTCGTTGTTATTCTTGAACATCGATTTTTCATTAATATCATGCAATTTAACACCGAAGACCAATACGGAATTGTTTGCCTTCAGCTTCGATTATGGAGAGAAATTCTGGATAATAAAATGCAAGTCATTCACGTGTACCTGTGGAGCCGAAAACTGTCGATATTCCGAGAAGACTATACAAGTTACTTTGGACAACTATCGCAGAAAAATGCAGCAAGAAGAAATGCTGGCAGCTCAATCGTCGTAATCCTAAATCAATTTAGCTAATTTTATTGTAATCTATCTAAATTGTTATTTAATGTTCTTCCTTCATATTGCTTGGAGTGCTAACGGAGAATCTCTCAAGTTGTTTTAATTCATTTGGATTGATCTTTGCAAGTTGGTCGTGAAATTGAAGAATCGCAAGTACAAATGGTGGTGGGATTTGAACGCGTCGAATGGACAATTGAAAACGAAAGAAATAATTGTTTATTCGACTTAAGAAGGAATTACTCTTTTTCTATTCCAGTTCGACAAAATCGAGCACATGTCCATATTAATTTATCAGTTAATTTCTTCGATGTATTTTCCTACATTTGCCGACTTTCTTGTAAAGACAAACAATAGTCTTTACGAGATGTGCCACTTGATCGTTTTTTCTTTTTAACGAGATAATGATACGCATAATATATAATTGTTATAGTTTTCGTATAGAGTGTACGAATTGTAAAGAAACGTGTGTTGTTTTATAATCATTATAGTTCTTGAATGAAGTGTGTGGTTAGGTAGAGATAAATTAATTGCGTATTTACGTCGCGAATGGTGTGTGCATGAAACTCTTAACGGATTTCGTGTCACGATTGAAGTTACGAGTTTAATATTTGCCTAATTAATTTCAGAGGGCAATTGTTTGCAAACGTTTGTTTCATTACAAACGTTTTAGAACGTAAGAATACACCGTTTTGTACAAATTACTGATTTTTTGTATAATAAAGAAGATGTAGTTCTTTTTAATGTAATGTTTTTGTCATTTCCAGTATATATATATATATATACATATTTGATTTCAAGAGATATACGCCTGATGTGATCTTTAATTTTACTGGATCGATCTTTTGTTTGATGAAACCGTGATAAAATAACCTTTTTTTAGTCGATCCAGTAGATGGCGCTAGATGGTTCGTTTTATAAAAATAAAACCTCGAAAACAAATGTCTTATTGTATTAAAAATCAAATCAATTTAGATTTGATTTGTATTATTCAATCAAGTTTGTAATATATTTTGTTACATTATGTTCTTATAAAGATATTCCCTTACAATTTAATTTCATTAGGATATAGATTCATCTATTTAATTATTTTAGTTATACGGTTTTAAATATGTTATGTATTATTTATTATTCTTGATTATTTATTATTATTTATTATTCTTGAAACTTGAGTAGTACGATTATTTAGTACATTTCTATTTTATCGACGCAGTTCTTTCCGTTCACAACTGATGGTCATGCTTATCCATTGTTGGCTTTGCAAACTTTCATGAGTTGACACTTATTTTCGCAAACCTTTTGTAACCTATCAGGCAATTAGGACCCTACACTTTATAAGGTTATAATTAAATTGTATAATTTAGTTTATTAGCATTAATTGTTTACATTGCTATAATACTGTTGGCACCAATTGTAGCGACCATTTCAAAAATAGAAAATCTGAGCTTTATTTACTTATGTATATTACAATCAAACGAGTTTACGAATGAAACAAGAATAAAGAAACTAAAAATTTGTGTCTTTTAAAAACTTTTCTGAGTTATAATGCATTCGGAAATAATTTCCCATCGTTATTCAAAATGACGCTATATTAGTGAGTTACTCATTGAGTTCTATTTTAATTGCAATCTTGCGAGTAATTATTGGAATTATTCGTAAAAATTCGAAATACCTTTCTTCATTTATTGTAAAATAAAAAACGTTCCGAAAACTTGATCACATCACTGTACATTTCTTTCTGCTGTCATAAACATACCAGCAATACATCAATCACCGTATGCCTTCCATTTATATCGCAATAAAAAGGATATGATCATCAAATGTTTCATCCGTTGTGAAATATGCATATGCTCTATGAATCGAAACAACCAGGGCACATTGATTTTTAACTTTTTCTTTATATATCGACGTTGCTAGAAGCTTGATAGTGCAGTGAAACGTGGAATCATATTTAAACATTCGTGAAAGGTGCACAATTCGGTCGTCGCGGCGTCGGCGAGACCGTGCGTTGATTGGTGGGGGAAACGGGATGACGCAAGTTGATCGCTGATTGGTCGTTTCGCGGACCGCGGTCGGGGTAGTCGAAATTCAAGCGGAGAAGCGGCAGTTAGTGTAGCGACCGTCGAGCGCGTGTAAGCGCGATGCGTAGCTGCGTAGAATCGTAGTGTCTTTTTTTCTTTTAATTCGTGTTGTGCATTCGCGACAGCATTTAATTACGACATTGTTTATTTATCTTTGGTTTCTTCTACGGCACGCGCGGTTTTCGATCTCGTTTTACTTTTCTTTCCTTATAAAAATATCGTTAACTATGATACATCGCGGTGTCACGGTGACACATTCAGTGACAGTGAATTAGTGGTGGTGAACGTCATCGAGCAACGATTATTATGATGACCAGCTGACGGATAGATTACTCTTTCGCGTCTCTACGGCGTCAACGGGGTTGTCAAAAATACTGGAAGGTAAGTTTTTAATTGTCCTTTTTTTCTCTGCTGAACAATTTCGTCATTCGTTACACTAAAATTATTAAAGTCGGTAATGGTGGAATTAAAATTATAGGAATAAATAAGATAATTTTGTAGAAATTCAAAATAATTTTTTATTTTATTTGTTTATATTATTACCGTTTAGTAAAGTATTGGTCGTTCGTTAGTTAATTGGTACATTTTAAAATAAACGAAGATTCTAAAAAAATACGCAAAAAACAAATTTCAAAAAAGTTGATTGGCTTTAAGAGAATAAAATCGTGTAAATTGTAACGTTAACAAAAATCAATTCTAACATCATTAGAGAGGTCGAAGAACTTGAAATGCATCAATGGTGGAAAAGTACACGAGAGTCACGATTGTTTGATTTAATTGCGCGAACCGCTGTGCTCCGATTACTGATTATATTTGCTTAACGTTTGGAAACGTATATTTTATTTTATTTTTCTCTACGTAAACACGTTGAATATCGACTTAATTGCGTATGACTTCCTCGTGACCCAGAATGACATATATTTTTTCCGAATCCCGAAGTATCCAACCGCGAATAAAAATTGCTCCCGCTTTGTAAGAGATTACTTCGAATAAATGATTAAAATATCTTATTAGTATTACTTTCAAATCTCCGCGTTCATTAACGACTTCGAGATGAATAAATATTTCATTTGAAACGTGTCCAGAAAAATTTCGTGATATAAGTTACTATTCTTCCCACGCTTATCGTTCGATCGCGCTTTATCGAGCATCTAAATGGCTGTAGAAATAAGAAAACGCCACAATAAAAAAATCACACCGATTTCGTCTCGAATAATCTTTATTTAGATCCAAGAGCCGAACACTTGGTAGGGGGTCGTTCCGATTATCGAAGAGGATCTTCGTGTTAGCGGGCAAACACCTCTGTTCTGCCGGATGTACAAGAGAAATTACGTGTGCATGTTTTAGGGTTGTATACGAAGAAAGCAGACCGTAAGATCGTAATCAAAAGGGGAAAGCATTGGCTTTCGCGTGCACGCATTCTTCGAATAATCTTTCCTCGATTCGTTTCTTCTAGATTAGCATGTTACGCAGAAAACGTTCGCAACACTATCGCGTGTAATATCGTAACATTGCGTATTCGTGATTTTAATGATACATTTCTCGCGCTATTATCCTTTATCATATTTTTTATTTATAACAGCGATATGGGAATTAATAACATCGTACATTGAACGAAACCTTTAAACACGATTCTGTTATTAACCTTTATCTTGCGTTGTATCGATACTTGTTTTTTTTTAGTATTCAGTTGTATTGAACTCGTAGCGTTGGTCAGTTCATATAGAAATAAAATAATCCGGATCGACGGGAAGTAGACTTCGTAACGTCGAATTTTTGCAAACGTTACGAACTATTCCATGAGCCAGGTACGCTTACAAAGAGTGCCCCTCAAACTTGTCGCATTTCACGAGAATAAAAAGGAGACAAATTCGTTTCTTCTAGCGGGACGAAGATATTAGTACACGACAAACCACGGAAAATATCTTTTACGTTTTTTTTAAGAAGCTTACTCGTGAACGTGGAACACGAAAAATCCACAAAAACTGGTAAATTCCCTTTTTGTAAGCACAGCAGAAATATTCTGTTTCTCAAGATCGTCAAAGGAAGTCGAGAGGTACGAAGCATCGGAGCCAAACGACCTAATCAATCCTTTTAACGTTCGATTCTCTGAAATGTATGCGAAAGGACCGTGCGGAATCTGTCGACGCAATATTTTCAGGATAAAAACGCAGCTTCGTTATGTTGCTTTCAATAAATGAGTGTTATGAAATATTGTTATCGAACAAATGTATTGTTGTACTGCGTTTTTATTTCGAAGCACGTACAACGTAACGCAAATACTTCATTTGAAATAAAAGCCAAAACTTTTATCACGGCAAATGGAATTGTTTTGGTTGCAATCGAAAAATCAAATTTTGATTCATCAAAATATCGTATTCGATTATTAATCGTAAAGCAAGAATGCTAGCTTACGAACGTTTTATAATTACGTAGATCATCCATCCGCAAAGTTGAACAAACGTTGCACCCCGACGTACATGGTCGAGTAGGGTTGGATCGGATCACGTAAAAGTAATTTTGCAATCCATTTATTCATTATAGATAATCAAGTTAATAAATTTAACAGGTTTCAGAAACTAAAATACGAAAATAGCTATCGTTGAACGTTGCAAACTTTAGGATACTTGCCTCTGATATTGTTCATTTATAATAAATTGCTAGCAACTATGTATTACCACGTAACTATGTATTATGTCTGATGTAAATTCAACGATATTTATATTTTCATTAACGGTAAGTTCGTTTCAGCAACGGTATTAAAAATTTTCAAACATTTTACATTTTTAAGCTCTTACATCTTTTGCGAAAAGCAGCATCAGAATGTATATACTTACCTAAAAGGAAATATGGACGGAACACTTTAACGAAAGTAGTCGACGTTGAAAAGTACAAGGAGAGAGACGGGTTAATAAAAAAAGTAAAATTTTTAATGAAACTTTGATAGAGTGAGCTTTAACGAAAGGAAAACAGGCGTTTCGTTGGTGGTACGGTTACAAAAGCTACTCGTATTTCCGTGCAATCGTTCTACGCAAACTTTATATCCGCTTTCAGAGTCACGAATCTATTCAATCACATTGGCACATGTAAGGCTGCTGTTGCCAGACGTTGTAATCGACTCTTTGATACTGGGTAGTTCCGGGGTTTGTGGCCGTATAATTCAAATACCTCTTTTCTAGCGAATACATTTGTCATTTTCCTTTGTCGCATTGAATTTTCGAAATTAAAACATATATCTCGAGTTAAATCAATGCATACGAAATTGCGAATAGTTAACACCGCTTTGCCTCTGTAACGAACAGTGGTATTTATTTTACAAGGTATCGAGTTAAAATACCCGAATCGATATTCATCGTTCTCGCAATTCGTCGATTGAAACACGAAACGTAGCGTATTGAAATTAATTTATTGATCAGATGAAATTTAATTAGCTGTTCGACGAATCCCGTTTATTCTTTTGTCGTGGTAATTATACTACGATACAATATTCTAAAATTAATTGGCGTATTCGTTAGTTATTACACGATGCTTACTCGTACGATAATCCGGTAAAATGAAATTGTCACAAAGTGACGAGAGGGTAGCTAAACTGGATTGTTCAGGTGTCGTTAATCAAATTTGACGATCACGTGGTGAAAAGAAAGGGATTTGTACAGCGGTGCGCAACAAGCAGTTGTGCTCGTTACGATTAGCTTAAGCTAGTAACTTCGAGTTTAACAACGTAGCAATGCGATGAAAATGTATTTATTACGTATACAGGTAAATTTGACTACTACGATTAAGTTAAACGATCAGAAAGTGTTAAAGGGATGAAATCAGAGAGAATCCGTTTCGAGGTAATCTACAATTTCCATAAAGTTCTGGAGGGTAATTATGTAAAGTCTCGTTTGAATCAATCAAAGCATTCAGATATGTTAATTGGGAACATAGATAGAGAGATTCAGTAGCATTTTAATAATCGCGTTTTCGGATTAGATTCGTTTAAAATTGAAATTACTGTAGTTTATTAGTTGGATTATTTATAATTGGGCAAACAAGAAGAGAAGCCTGCGTATTGATTTTCACGTTGATTATAAGGGACAGGAGGGTTTGTCCTCTATTCTAGGACGAGCTTATCGCAGTCGAATACTAATTTCGGTGTTCGGTCGTTTGGAATAGCGATCAGGAGTCGTCAAAAGCGTTTCGAAAGGTAGGCCATCGGACAAACTCGATGGTTCTAGATGGAATCGAATTACGCGCAATAGAATGGGCAGGCTGTGAACTCCATTGGCTACCGTTTTGATACCAGTTCATTCGTCAGGGGGTAATTATGAAATGGATCGGCTTATCTGTGCGCAATTTCATCCGGAATTAATCTTCGCTCTCTGCAGAACATCGGAGCTACTTGTATCATCGATTTGTATCGCTATGCGCGAAACGATTCGAAGGATAACAATTTTATCTGTACAAAGGATCGAGTTGTCTGCGCGCGGTCGTACGATAATATTTTCGTTTATTTATACGAACTATGAATCTCATAAGAACCTTGTTTATAGAACCTTTAGCGATCCGGAAGGATTTACAGGAGATGCTTCGATTGTAAGGAAACTTCGTAGGATAACACGATTATCGTGACACTGTCTCCCACAGAATCCTCCAACTTTCCTGGCAAACGTAGGAAACTTCAATCACGGTAGAAACATTCCGGATAACAAGAATCTCTAATCTAAATCGGACTAATTGATCTTTGGGTTCTTTAACTCTATCCAGAGACATTCATATTTTTGCCATGAGCGTTGTATTAATAAAAATAGTTGGCCGATTTCTGTCGGTGTTCATATTTCCACGCTTGATCTATAATGGTTTTCCGAGCCAAGAAGATGTTGGTCCTTTGCATAATCCCAAGTTTCGCGTGGGTAGCAATTTAATCAAGGAATCAGTGATCGCGATAGTTAACCAGGAAGAATTTTCTAAAACGAAGTCTTCCAGACATTTTGCTATGTAGGGCGGATTGTCGGCGCCAAGGAGTCGGAACTTTTCCCGAATACTACTATGCAACCACTATGCGTTCATGCGACACTGTAGATTTACGATACGCCAATTGTTATCGAGAGCGAAAGAACGAGACACTGGAACAGATTTGGGTAACCCGATACTTCTGCACAAATGTCAGGGGTAGTAACTTCGAAGGGTGAAGTAAAATATAACAAATCTCGCGTTGATCCTAAGAAGATAGAAAAGAAAGTCTTCTTTTTAACGTCGCGCTACTCCTACGATCCATTGTGATACGATTATATTTTCTGTACTCTTTTCGCGTCTTACATTGTCAAATCGTTTCGGACTTTATACGCTTCAAAATCGAATACCGTTTCTGCAACTGGTGATCGTTGATTGAAGTTTGAACTTTAAATTGATAATGCTACTGTGGTGGTTTCACTCCCACGCTCATCGCCACTAGACGGCGCATAGAATCGAGACCTATGCTTTCTCGCTAGTACTCCAAGAGCCTTCCTATTCATATACATATACATATAATAATTCCTGTCCATCCCTTCCTTACATCCCCGCGTCTAAGGCAAGGGCCTGCTAGAACGCCTTACTGATGAGTCCACTAGCAAGCCCCGGACAAAACGTTCTCCCTCTCCTTTACTTTTCCTAGCCTCCCTACCATAACTAGTCGAACCGCCAAAGCTTATTATATTTTTCGCTTGCAATATCGTGCAGAAATGTTAGAAAAAAAAATAATACAAGAAGAAATTTGACAATTTTATGCCGAAGGAAAAAAATAATAGTATCGACAACAGGAGCGAGGTAATTAAAATCGAAGCGGTCACCGGCGTATAATAACCGAATATAATATAATATAATGCGGTATCACGGGAAATATCGATGACAAATAGGAGAAATAAAGAGGGGATTGCAAAGGGTTGAAGAGCATGGAGGAGGTTGGCGGGGTAGTCAGGTGGCACGGGAGCACAGGATCCTACGCCACAGGTCGAAAACATGGAAGAAGAGAGACAGAGAGGTGGGTTAAGTGGCAAGAGAAAGAGAGGGTGGCAGGTAGCAGGGATGGTTATATATAGCAGCGTGCCCCGGGCATCGATCGACGGAGCCTGGGAGTTCAGATTCGACACTGTTCGCTCGCACAGCCTCTGAATCTAAGCTTGCGATCCACCGCGTCCTTCCTCCGCTTTTTCCTGCCAACTTGCTGCTTCGCCTACGCATTCCATTTTGTCGGAAAGTCGAAGACTCGCGACTGCCACTCGTAAACTTTTCCTTAGGGAGCGCTTGGACCTCGCTGCTACGTTTCTGTTTGTCGTGTCATTTGTCTTCATTAATTTTCTGTACGGTGGCTCGCATTAATATTCGAACGAACTATTCTCAGTCCGCCATTTTGACGTATTTCATTATTACGGCGTTAAATTGTGTTCGGAACAATACCGAAACGATTCCCACGGATTTTTTCGTGTAATTCTCAACGCTTACAATAGAAATGGCAACAACATCGCGCCGCGCTGTATCGGTTGGATCAGTTCAATCGAGAAAAGTGCAACGACACGGTCTGCCAGAGGCAATTGGGTTCCCTTGGCCGGATGGCGCGAGTCTGCGACTTGTTGCATTTCCTGGAAAGCATAGCCAGATTGTACGCGACGTTTCCATTGCAACTTTACCCGGATATATTGATTTTTTGCATCGATTCAACCTACCTGGACACACGGTTTTATGACTGGATATCAGTTGCTCCTGCAACGGTTGTGTCTGGAAGCGTTACGATAAAAATCCTTATGCTATCGCTGTTGAGCTACCCTCGGTTAGGGAAAGTATCTCACCATTTTTTCTACATTCTTATATTGTCCCTGAGAAAGCCACTCTCTAAGCTCGATCTAGATTCTATGTAAGCTATCCCTAGGCTCTACCAAATCTCCCTTGCCTCTTATCTTAATTCTTGGCCGGCTCTAAGTTTTTTGGGATTATCTTAAAGACCAATTGAAATGGTGGGAACCCTCTTTTTCTCTGAAAGTATTCTCTTAAATATTAGAAGGGTTGTAAGACTTTTAAGAAAATAGTACATATCGATGAAATGTATATTTATTTAGAGACAGTCGATTTAACATTGTAAAACGTCACCCGACGTTAACGAACGAAAAAGCCTTTCTAAAACAGCTTTTAGAATATTTTCCAGGGAATGGTCGCTTGCGTCGCAAATTTCCTCATAGAATTATCCTCAGTCGCAGTAAACGAGCACAAGCTTTCGCGATGACGTTCTCCTTCACCTTTGTGCAGCAGTTACGACTGGAAGTTCGTTCTTTCTTTCGAATACGTTACAAAGAATTTCTTCCCGTTTGATCCGGAGCTTTTCCACGAAAATTGACACGTAAACTGAAAGGTTCGTAGATAAAAGTCTGTCGATACCGCTTCCGCTATAGCGTGTCGGGACAAAGAATGCATCCCTTAGTTATTTTTTCCCTTGTTCTTTAGCTTGCCCGAGGAGAAAGTTCTTTTACTTATAAATTAGTTTCTTATTGAACATTTTTAGTCGACGAGCTCTTATTGCTCTCTCTGCCGTACAATTTTATTCGTGTCGCTGCTCGGATATAACGATAGTCTCGAATATTACGAAATCCGTTGTTTGCTCACGGTCGACTCGATTATCGTTCAAGTTTGAATTTATGTCTGCAAGTGGTGTACCTGGTTATGGTGGATCATCGTTTGTTTGGATTAACTAGGTTATACCATAAACACTTGATCCGTTGTTCCCCTAGTTGATCCCCTGGTACTCAACAAATATCGTATCGTTATTTTTATTCGTCGACGAAACAAGACATTTCCTTTCTTACTTACGAAGCAACTTAGCCTTCATTTTTCCTTTAAGGATCATTCCATTAACGGTCATATCCTGATTGCAGCTAACCTCTGTGCAAACGATCCAGTTGATCCTGGCGCGCTAACGCGTATCCTAAAACTGACATTTCCTACTCTAATTGAGAAAAATCAATACCTACCTACCTGCTGGATTCGTTTTGTCTGGGGCCGGAGGGATTCCAGCAGTCTCGATTCAATATCCAGGCCAGAGGTTTTTCGCGATTGTTTGTTTAATTAATTTACTCTTATCTCTCGAACCCGACTGCCGGTTTATTATCTCCGATGGAATATCGCGCAGCTCGATTTTTCGGAAAAGCCGTAGTATATGGTTACGAGAGACGAGAAAAGGGAGACAAGCAAGAAAGTACGGGGTCTATTAACGGAATCCTGGATAAGATTATTCGGCCGACCGGTGTCTTATTGTACTCGTTAACGAGGGTATAGAACGCGCAACGATCCAAGGTCGATTCGTTCGTAGGACTATTACCGCACTTCGAAATTAGAAAATTTGAAATATCGAAGGTCGTGTTACGGAACAAAAACGGCAGGCGGAGGAGCGTCCATCGTGAGAGAGACAAAGGTTTGGGAGGTATAGGCTGTGGCTATTTCGTGGTTTGAAATTGCGAGCCTCTTCGTGGACGTAGGTCCAACGGAAACGCCGTACGGTGGCTTTGTGGAGGCACGTTAAATTCGTCGAACCTAATGGAGTCGAACGAAGACGGTGTTTGCGTACGAAACGCTTCGAGTAATGAAACCTTTGACGCGAATACCTGCCTTTGTACATAGGCCCACGGTCTTCCATTAAATTGTCAAAATACTGTTAAATTTTGAACGCATATATGCTCGTCGAAAAACATAAAGCGGAGGTATAAATAGCGCATCGTTTGACTTAATTGCATTCTGCGAGTATCGAAGACGCGTCTATCGGTGCACCACCGAGCTATATCATCTCGACATCGAAAAAGGAGTAGAGCATTACGCGACAATTTTCTTTCGAGCATCGCTTCGAGAAGCTATCGTCCCTTGGAGTTTACCCTGGCATGCCACGACTTTTCTCGGGTCGACCTTTAGCTTCGACGCTCCACTTCTCGAAGATGAGATCGTACGAAGTGACTGGTTGCTCCCTTTTGTCGTTAGGATCTTATTGTAGTTCGCGAAAGTTTACTCGACGTTGGATTAAAAAGAGTCTTCGAGCAACGGAGTTAAATTGTACGCAAGGCGTTTGAAGAGTTCTGGGAATTATTTTCCTCCGCGTTTACGCGAAAATAGGGTGGTAGAGAACGGCCGAATTTATGCATCGTTCCAAACTTAAATATCGGTAGATTAGTCCGAGAGTCTCGCGCAATCTTGAGTCCATTGTCGTTATCTCGAGTAGTTAATTCGCGACGTTTTCTCGTATTTTATTTAAAAATTACCCGGATTTTTCCAGGCAAAAATTCTTTCAAAAACCAGAATACCTTGTTACACTTGGCCATTATTCACCGGAACTCGTTAACGCGATCACGAACTTTTGTCGACTATGATGGAACTACGAATTAATGATTTTTAAAAGAAGATGGATGCTTTTTCATCAGGAGTGTGGCGGCGAGGAGATACGATATTAATTACATGTCTTTTGTCGGTTGCTGAAAACGGATTTTGTGTCCTTTGAGTTAGTTCTGTGTTCTGACAGATTATTAATCCTTTAGAAGGCACACGTGCGCGTTTCAAGCGCGGTTGGAAATTTTCGGAGAGGCACCAGTAATTGGAATTTACTCTAATCTACGCGAATCTGCTTGAACAGAAAGTTCATTAGACACCTAAATCATTCCTACCGGATACTCCAAGGAAATATTTAACAGAAGACGTCAAACGGATTATCGCGTAACGGGGTAACAAATTGGAAAATTATGTTTTCAGCGTCCATCGAACAAAATTTGACGTCGCTGAGTGATCGATTATGTTGTCTAAAGATTTCAGCCGTTCCAATAAAATTTGAAGCAATAACGGTGAAGCGTAAGCGACGATATTTGAAATATTTTCGATACGATCGAGGTTAGATGGAAGAGGCAGAATTGAGCCTAGCAACAGGTGGAGTCGACGATTCCGAGCTCATTGCAGACCAACGAGCGCAAACGAGCCTGCGAGTAATCGATAGTAATTATCCACTTGCTCGTGCGCGTAAATATCCTCGAAAACAAGCGTCGTTGCTACTGCAGCTGCTATCGCTATTGTCGTTAACCCTTTTTTCTTAGGACACGTATTTTTGGAAGCATGGTTTTCACCATGCTAGAGCGATTCCGGCCGGGTTGCTCTTGCGGATGAAACGATCTCGTGAAATTTTTTTTTCTTTTAACGCGGGGGAAATCTTCAAAAGATACCCCGCACCCTTGGGTTAGGGCGCGGGGTTATGTGGGATTTTTATCCACTAAAACCCCCACGGTGGTCCTTCCCCGGCACATGAGGGGGAACTCTTAAGGAACACGACTGGGGCCCCCGCGCCATTTCTTTCTTCCCGAGGTGGAGGGGTCAGAAATGATCCCCCTCCCCCATAAAAAGGAAACGAATCTTTACGGCAGTGCCCAGATCACCGAGGCACCGCCGTCCATCCTGGGGCAGCGTGCAAGGACGTCCTGGGTCTCCATCCAGGACGCCACGGCCCCTGTGGCGGCTCTGCGAGGGGAGGCGTAAGTCCTCCCCGGAGCCGCCGCTACCCTGCTGGGTATCTCGTGAAATTGCTGTTACAATTTCGCATGCATTTCATTTTGTAAATATAATATATTTCAAAAAGTGCATACTACTGTTCGGAGAGTAAAATATCCTCGATGTGTCCTAACCGAAATAAATTAGTGTTTATGGATATCTTTCTTTACATCTGAAGATCGTCGTAGCGCGTGAGATTTCTGCGCTCTGTATTGTCCCGCGTTATATCGTCATGTTTTAGACAGTGCGAAATTATCCCTCAGGGGTTCGAACTCGAGCGTATACGGAAATTCCTCATTAGAGAGTAGCACGGTTAATAACTTCTAGTGACTGAAAGCAACATGAACTCCCAAGACCCTAAAGTTATTACTAGGATCTTCGGATACATTTCCAACGACTACGTTGTAACACAAATTTTGATGTACGACCATTTTCGAAAGAGTAGAATATTTTTCCTCCTAAGATTAGTATTTTAAAAGCAATTGATCATTTTACGAGTCTTGCGTCGGGATTACAAAAACTAAGACGAAGATTACGGGGAGGATTAAATGGAATTCGAGGTTCATCCCTTCGAGTTTAATCCTCTACTCCTAAATCGATACTTTCCGTTGAAATTATAACGTAAAGATTAAATCTCTGATTTCTGATGAATGGAAAGCTGATTTCGGTTACCACCAAGGATCACTGATCCAACGAACTAGCATTTAGTGGAAGACCAGATAAGACACCATCGATTAAAGAGAGTTTCGTGGCAGTTAATGCTAATTAATAACTACGTTACTGTTATTTCTGACCACGATCAGCAACGATTTGTTTTCCGATAAAGTCTACGTTGCGTGTAATCGACCAGATTGGCGATTGAAATTTTAGTTACATAATGTTCTAGAAAATATGTTCCTGGAATTCTGCGACCCTGTGTGGTTTAAGTATGCCTTAGGCACTAAGCCGGAGCTTAAAACTTGCTCCAAAATATTTGTGAACTTTGAAAGTTCAAAAGGTTAAGTAACGCGTATTTAAAATATCGATATTCTTGTTAAATTACTTCTCGTTATATTTTGTATTCTTCGTTTTATGCGCTTCATCGTCTAACTTATTTGTTCAGCAAATATCTACTCATTTTTCAGCTTTTTAGAATAACTTGCTTAATAAATGTTAACGTTAAAATTTAATTAATAGTCTGGAAAGTTCGAAGCAGTACAGAAATTAAGTTCAATTAATTATGTATAAAAGCATTAATCACTTTTCCAACTTAATCTTTTCGGGTAAATATTTTTTAAGGTTTATCAAACGATTTTGTAACAAGACATTTTCCCGTATAATTTCACTGATGTAGGTAAAAAAACCAATACTTTCACCTCGTGCCACATAAGCCAGATAAAAAACGAGTTAAAGGTGTCTCTCGTGAAAGGAGAACCGTTTCGACCAAGTGATTCGACCAAGACATTTATCAGACGTTCGACATAAGAAAGATCACGTTTGAGAACCATTGAACCTTTACCGCTCTTGTAACCGTAAAAGAAATCCCAACGTTTCTCGCCTTAGAGGTGCAGTTCTATCCAAACCTTTTTTTCTTTAACCCGTACACGACGAGAAATATACCATCCTTCTGAATTTCCTTTAAAATTAACAAGCTTAATTGCAAATTCGATCGCGTTAATTACCGAGTAGGAATTAATGACCATAACGAGGACAACGAAGATGAAGTTCGATTGGACACAAAAGGTCCTTCGTTCGGTGACCACAACACACGGTGGTACACGTGCTAATTTGCATAGAAAGCCTGTTGTACGACCAGTCTACAGTCTCCTTCTGTGATTTCATTATCGCTGGGAAATTACGCACAATTGCGATGAAGTGACTTTGTCACAAGAGAACTACCGACATTTTAAATGCTAGATTTTCTCTACATAGTATATTGTCACTGGAGTATAGTGCTATATGGTCAGACGTGTCATAATAAGACAAGTATATCTAACACTAAATCGATAACATAAGTTGTAGATCAATCAAGATTTTTCTGTCAGATCGTTAAATTTAATAATCCGCTCTTCGACTTTAAAGAAATTTCTACTAATAAATACACATTAAGCATACATGAAATTCCCGTTATTATATGATGTAATATAGGCTCAATCAATTTTGTATCGCGTTTAAAGGAAAGCAATAGGCAAATTATTGCGCTCTTTGTTATGCAGCACTTTGCTATTGAATACAATTTCCGACAGGGAGACTTTAACTCGGCCATATAACAAGCGTTATCCGTGCTTGTTCACCCACGATAAGGAATCATCGTTCGGATAAGAAAAATCGATACGCAGAGTCGTTAAAACACACCTCGTAACTGGGTCTGACTTATGCTTAGCTTTTACTACTCGCTACTGCTTCCCGTTTGCTTCTCTGCCATTTATAAAACCTTTCGTTGTTCTACTCGCTTTTGGTACATAAATGTTCAGTTTTTACAGAACAATTTTGCTGTCTGTCCATCTGAATGTCCATCTTTTTAAGTTCTTCGCTGTTCCTTAAAATCTGGTTTCATCGTTCGTGGAACTGTTCTTAAAAATCTCTGCGTCTAACCTTTGTCGAAACGACGTCGGTTTGAGTCACAACTAGTACGGCTTCGCTATTTGGCTACGATTCAACTCTTGGAGAAATAACACCATGAAATTTGTAAGTATATCGCGTTGATTTGGTGCCAGGAATTAAATTCATTCCTTTCTCCGAGTTTTCGACGGTATAAGATCGAACGAGTGTAAGGATTTACATCGTTTCCCCGGCTTAAAATTTGCAAGGTGTCGAGGTGCGTTCGTGTCTTGCCTTTTTGGCAATGCTGGTCACGTTCCGCCGTTGCACTCCATAATGAAACGTTTTAGTTGCAAGGATTTCACGCGTAGCAACAAATTAGGTGGAACGTATTTGCGAGTAAATAAAAATTAAAGCTTCCTTCGCGCAATCTCGTATTATTGCCACCCGCCACTGTCTTTAAGTTGGTCCTTTTATTTCCCCGATAAATCTTTAACAATCTTGGATGAAGTTTCGATCCGTGTGACCGACACGAACAAACTTTCCCGTAACGTTTCTTACACTTTTGCACGAGCGTGGAAATCTGAACAGAATGACAAAAAAATACGGAAGAAACTTGGCTGTTTCCGGTAAGCCAGCAGGAAGATCCCGAATCGTTTTCCATGTAGCGTGCGCTTCGAATATTTACGTTATTCTGTTCGATCAGAAAAGTACTGCGTCGGAAGCGTACGCCATAAATGCCTTCATTAGATGGTCATGGAACGATTAATTTTTGAGCGAAATTTCAAATGTATGCAACTACTTGAGAGGAAAGGAAGGTAGAGAGTGGGCTGTCTCACAGGAGTACGCCTAAATACAAATTTAATAATAATATTGCAAAAGATAGGCTATGGAAGAAATAGTTCCGTGTATATACATTTTAATTATCGTTAAGTATCAGTGAAAGCTAGCGGAGTTTCGCGGCACTTTATAAAATCGAATAATAATATTGTGAAAATTGATTTACCATGTGCAAGGATGGAAGGAAATTCAATGAACTCATCGCAAAGTATCTACAGGATGAAACGAAAGGAACGAGGTTCTGGTATTTGAATTTCATGCTGGTCTATCGCTTTAAATGTTAATTAAAAACATAGACAAAAGCATTCTTATTATTTGTAGGCGTACATAATAATACATAACAGGTAAGATCGAAGGTATTCGCGTTTCAAGACCGTGAACAGATTTGTACGACCCGCAACTTCCGTTAATTAAACGAATCATCCAAACGAGAGACGAGGTTCGTTTCGTCGTTATCGACCCTCCTTTCAGCAACGAACCTCGCTGAAATATTCCATCGAACTTGTCTGAACAATAATGAATCGTAACTCGATTCGATGAACACGCGACGCGTCTCGTTCCTTCGTGCTACTTGGAGCGTACTTTTAATTACCCGCGTCCTTTTACGCGTACGTTTAACCACCGTCGGATCATTTTTAATCGACTTCCAGCAACTTCACTTTGAGAAACTTGAATTACGCGCAATTATGTTCGGCGCTCGTTGCGAAACCGTCAACGCCAAAATTAACGATAACGATGGAACGAGTACGATGTTCGGTTGACTAACTTTATAATTAGTTAAATTTGTGTGACGCGGATGCTTGGGTTTTTGATCGTTTCGAGCGCGTTGCATCGCGTCGCGACGTCGACGCTTATTTCAAGTTTTGTATGTCGTAAAGTTGCTCGACGCGTCGTTCTTCGTCGACGATTCTCGCGGAACCGTATATCGATGGTTTCGGAGCGATCCTCGACTCGCCGTTTCAACTCCTTTTAGATTTCAATCTTTTCTCCGACTCGGCAGTCCGGGTTCTTCTTAACTATTGCCGCTCTACACTTTTATTTACGATAAAGCTAGTCTGTTATTTATTGGTTTGCGACGTTACGAAAATTCCTACCCTCTGACATGATAAAATAACTGCCCTAGGGACGTCGAGTTACTCAAGACTACTATGGGGTCTGGAAACAAAAGACTTTACGATACTAGGGACGACCTGACACTCTAAGATCTCGTCCCTTCTCACTTGATTTCGTGGGCTCGGAATACTCGGGGCCATTACTCAGAGGAATCATGACTACAGGGATATCGATAGTGGCATAGCAGATAAGGTAGCCCGGGTATCGCATAGGAAATCAGAGTTCGATTTCCTGTTACCTCAATTATCGCAAGTTCTGACTATACGTTACAGTTCAACTTTGTCTTTCAAGTAATTATCATTTGGTCTATATAAATCGAATACTTTTGTGTCGTTGTTTATGTTAAATAATCAGAATTATGGAAAATAAAAAAATTAATAATACACTTTTGAATACGAACAAATTATTTAATAAAGATCACAGACAACAAGCATTTTAACTTAAAGATTAACCATTTAAACAGGGATTACTTTTTCTTCAGATCAAACATATCACGAACGCCTACATTTTTATAACGACAAGATGGAAGTACAATATTCAATTATTTTGTTTCTAATATTCAATTATTCTGTTACTAACATCGCACATCATTTCTAATACTGTAAGATGTCGCTATATGCTAAATTTATTAATAATTTAACAGTTTAAAAAATTGTTCATTCAAAATGAGATTGTAATTTCTTTCGAAGCATAATTTTCACGCAGAATAATAATCAACCTAGCGTACCGATTTATAATATTTAAATTTCAGAGTCGTTTTCCGAATATAAGTGTGACTGAAAATGTACAACGAATGCTAGCAAATCGAATTTATTATGAAAACAAAAGGTATTGGCCGACGTTGTTGAAACGCGGGGTCGAATGTATAAACATTTAATCGAATCCCCATTAAGACCATGAAAACCCGATTGTTTAAGGTTAATTAATCGTAGAGGGGTAGTAATCGATTTTTGAATAAGTGAACTCACAGCGTTGTCGGACCTACAAATTGCATGTTTCATGCAAAGTGTAATAATTCTCGCCTCATAATTCCTTGCATTTCCACGCAAAATCGCAAGAGAAAAAGTAACAGTATTGTCCATAACAATGAGCCAGCGAGAAACGAAGGAAATTTATAATTTTGTACCAGCGGTACATTAATATTCGTACAACGCTCGAAAGAAGAGTGTATATTTATTACGTAATTGAACGAGCATTACCCCTCTTCTCTGCAATGCCTCCTTTCGAATAATTATTACAGCGATAATTATTAGTCGAGTGTCTGAGTCTCGACTCGATATTTGACCGATTAAAGGTTGGGTCTCGAACGGCTCGGCATCCGCCGTCTGACGGTTAATGAAACCAGCCAAGATAGCCTCGAAATAATGATCCCTTCTCGCTCAACCGAGTTATATCTTTAATAAAGCTCGGATTCGGTGAGTTTCGCTCGCAAGCATGGCACAGCGTAATTTTGACCCAGACAATATCGACCGCACGATATTCGACGGACTGATTGAGAGAGCAGCGTTGTTGCAAGCACACTATCACGCCGAATTGCGCATAGGTGTGCTTATCGATGCAGAGGAGCAACAGGGTGCCAATACGTTTGTCTCGTTGTCGAATTGCTCGGAAATTTCTCTACCCGTTTGACCGACAATTTGTCGAAAGCTCTATTCGGGTCTTACGCCGTCGATTCATATGTCCAATTCACTGCAACCCCTGTCACTTTTGGTCTCGATAACGTTTCGAAAAAAAAGAGAACTCGATCGAACTTCGTTTCCCCGACTTTCGACCGAGGTTTATCGATTTTTCAACCTTCCTTGTTTATCTTTCGGATAGAATCGCGGTAAAGTCGGTTTTAAAGGGAACGCGTTGCAAGTTTCTGTTCGTACTATGATATATCGAAAAACGTGACGCTCGAAATTGCTTTGAATATTTTTTTTTTGACAGGAATACGGATTTTTTGAAAGAAAAAGAATTCGCTAGAAAACCTGATGTAGACAGACTAGTGTCGGACGCCATTATCGTTGGACAAACTACTTAGCGATACCCCAACGTACAGAGATTCGCGGAATAATGCGAACTCTAACAAATGACGCTTCGCGATAATTTTTTAAGGTTTCTACGGTGTAATTAAGGAGACACAGCCAACGAAACGATCCGGAAGAAAAAATGTTGGCTAACCGAAATCGCTTACGTACTTATATTACCGGTATCAAATTTCTGGTCCACCGACGATTATTTATTTGCCCGGTAAAGGTGCTTAAAAGAAGTTTCGAGCCCTTTAATTTCAAGCGCGGAAATTACGGTTACGATTACGTAATCCCAGCAATTCTCTAAAAGCGAAGCATTGCTCGTACGACGAAATTTTCGTTTTTTTATCGTTATTCTGGTGCAAGGATAAACGGTACATAGGTAAAATAGTGGCAATTTAAAAGTGGCTTGTTCGGAACGCAACAGCGTGCTCGTTTATCTCTGTAATTTACAAAATACGGTGGATGGAGTTTGTACGCTGACACAGTTGGATTAAGTTCATTCGTCATAATCGGTATACCTATTCGTCTTCCAGGGATTTTACTTTTTTCGCATCTGTCTTCCGGAGAATTCCGATAAAATCATTCGCGAGTATTATTTTTATTATCTGTATGCGGAAAAAGTTTATGCGTAAAAATATACGATATCTCTCGAACGATTTAAATTTGATTTGTGCCACTATTTACGGAGAACTCGTAAAAAGAGAAAATTTCGCGCGTACCGAACGTCGTCGAGTTTTTATCGGAAAACAATTAGCGAAATTTGTCGTGCACCACGAGTAAAGGTTAGTGGTGCACTTTTAATCAGGTTGAAAATCAAAAAGTAAAATAGGCGCGTAATTTGGCTTACCGTTTATGAAACGCTAAATACGTTAAGCAACGTTACCAGGGCAACGTAAATGAGATTGTACGTTTAACAAGTTTTGCAAACGAGACAATTAGAGTCGCGTTCAACACGAGCAACATTTACTTTGTTCGTTTTCTAATTTATCAAATTCTGCGTCTCTGTCGGTCATCGAGTGCAGCGGCGAAATAATAAAATCGTTACTCCGGTTAGTCGCCATAAAGCAGGGAGTAATTTCTCGTCGCGTTGAAAATAGAGTAACGGTAACGGTTTTACGAGATTTTTTACGGGGTTGGTCGTTCTTTATGCCGTTACAGCCCGATATCGTATGGCGTGAATGCAAATTATGACAATCTCGACGAGTGGCAACCACATCGCCGTTGAAAAGTGCGATAAGAAAATCGATAGCCTTTATCGAGATTGTTTAAACTACCGATAACCCGTTTGGCCAGAGCGATCGATATCAACTTGCACGATTCTGTGGTTAGCTTTAAAAAATTCTACTTAACAATTAACGGAAAAGCAGTTGGACGAAACCGAGGCAATAAAGGACAAAATGGAGGTATACGGTCTCGGAGATTCCATGACTTCTCACGATTCAATCTGGTCACTGTTCGAAGCTTTGATGCCGGTAAACTCGATTAGGCATCGGGTTAACTTAAAGGGGATGGTTGTTCGATGTCAGAGAATTGTGTTTCCGGTACGATCAATGAACTAACTGGAAAATCTTGTGTCGTACTCTTGATTCGACAAAAACGAACGTCTCTCTCGCGTTGTATTTTTAGCGCGTTCTTTTTGCAACGGCATCCAACGGTTCAGAGGTAGAAAAAAGTAGCATCGATTCGAAATCGATCGTACATTTCCGTTCATCTAGCTTCGAATTCTTCTTTCCTCGAAAGATTTCAGATATTTTCTGTATCTGTTTCATAACTTGCGTCGGTTTCGAAAGTTCGATCGCGTCGGTCAATTTAATGGCAGAGTACGTCGCGCTTCTGTTGGCGAGACTGACCGTTCAATTCGATTCGATTCGACTCGACTCGCCTCGCTTCGATCGGCTAGCACCCATGGAATCCGATCGGGAAATAGCTTTTCCGATTGAAGTCTGCATATACCATCGGACAATGGGCTGCCAATCTCTTGCCGTTACCAGTTCGCTTTTCACGGATGTTGGTACACGAAAGTATTTGAACGTAATGCAATCTTGGTGGATAAAATAAATATGTTCTTTGTTCCCACCGATAACGTATCGTTATACCTACTTTATGTAACAATATCTAATTCGGCAACTTTATAAACGTGGACGACTATCAGTTTGTAGCGGTTCATAATTACAAAGTTTCGTTGCTTTTCGTATTTTCTGCAAAATTCTTTAGTCCTCGATTCGGTATGTCCCTCATTTTCGTACATTGCATTGCACCTATATTGAAACCTGTTGAGCCTATTCTCGACGCTAGTTGAAGCACGCGGAGTGGATCGATATTCAAACTCGATATCCTCGAAAAAGAAATCTCGCTCGAGAACACATTTTTGACGTTTCCTTCGCTCGCACAATTTCTCGTATATCCGTACACTCGTAGTCGGAAGAAGAATACGTCGATGATAAAACCATAGTTAATTTGAACGTTTCTTGAAATCCCGGTTCACTCGAAAGAATTTTACAGGATTTGAACGTTAAGCCTCGCACTTTGCGAGTAGTCCATAAACGTTTCAGAGGCGTGAATTTTTAAACGGCAAATAGATCGCTCGTCGAAGGACGAAGAACTCGCAACGCTCGAAAGGTTCGTCGGCGGTCGATATTCAACTAGCAGTGGATCTAATCGGATAATAGGTATTTCCAGGCGGCGAAGCAGTCGTATCAATAATACGTTTGTCAATATTCGCCGTTCTGGAGGAGCAGGCGAGTTTGAAGAAACACTCGGACGCGATCCGCTTTGCGATGACTGATGAACCTTTGTCGAAGAAACCTCGGTGAGATTAGTACTTTCGCGTTACTGCACGAAAGCTTGTGTGGAATCTTGCCAAAGTGGTTGTATTTGATTGTTCCTCGGTGCGCATCTATCAAACGCCATCAATTTTCTTTGCTTCCTGCTCGAAGTTTTATTCGTATATTACTGGAGATCCTGCGGAACGAGACGGTGAAAGATCTTCGGAGCCAAGATGCTTTTTATTATTGAAACGATCGTAAAAAAGGACATTCTCATGTTGCTTTACGGTACGACGTAGAAAAGGTGTACGGTATAAAAGGAATATTCGAATGTGCATTGTTCGATTCTTCGGAATTCCAGCTCTTTTTCGTTGAACTGGCAGAGATGCACGGTGCATCGACGAATTAAACATCGAAATATTTGATCGATACGAGCGAAGAGTAGTTTCGTCGATGAGGCTTTTCACGAGGAAAATCATAAACGGCGTCCAACAGTTTTATGAAAACTATAAAACACGGCTCAGTGCGGAACAATAAAAGCCTCGACGCAGCTTTCAGTCAGATACCAGAAAGGACAATGGTAGAGGATGGTCGATCTTGAATCGTGCTACAGACGTGAAATTTTTCACAACCGGTACAAAACGGTAGTGAAATTATTAAAAATCTGTGCGAACTTCGTTCGTATAAAACAAATTCTTTCTCTTCGAATAATTATATTTTAGCACAGTACCTGAGCATCGTTTTATCGCTCTCGGGGGATTAAATATCGATCGTAGATTGTGCAAGAAGAAATAAGAAATAAGAGATTACGTTGTTAAAGCAAGGGAAGATTTTCTCGTTTACGCTTACTTTCGAGTAATTGCGAACAAAGAAAATCATGATCGTTCGTGTACGTAACGAGTACGTAGGTTTCCCGATAGGTATTATATGACAGAAAAGCTGAGCGACTTCAACTGAATTAAGCTCTCCTCCTCCGTGTTTCATTTTGTCAAAGAAGCCTTTATGAACGTAGTTCGAGCCGCTTCGTCGGGAATTAAGGGTTAAGTTAAGGGTAACGAGGTATTTTTAACCAGCCTTTCTCGTTTAAAATAACACCCCCTTACTTCGGTTACTCTGAAATCGAGCAACTCGTTCTGGCAAAGCCACGGAAGGACGACAGGGTTTTCAGTTATCGCTGCAGAAGCGGTAGAGTAAACGCGCTTTCGCCGCTGTTATTTCTCTGATCATTTGAAAACACCGAAAAATAATTCCCAAAGTTCTTGTTCGACGAAGAAAGGATGTAAAAATATAAATGAAATATGACAGACTTTGAAGCAATTCTTGTTTTGTCGAAACGACAAAATTCAACTGTACGTAACTTCATTCGACGCGACGTAGCTAGACACGATCGAATTTGATGTGACTGTGTCCCACGCGTTGAATTTCATGCGACTAAATTTCCACGCGATTCGATATCGTACTATTCGATTCGACGCGAGATCAGCGAAATTGAAACTTAGCAATTTCACTCTTCGTCAATTCTCCTCTCGCATTGTTTCCCTATAGATACTAATAATCGTAGTTCGTTCCTGAACTCTACAACTTCAAACTTTCAACTTGCGCTTCTCGTAAAGTAAATCTCCGAGTCACCTATCGGAATGAAATTTCACGCACGAGCGGATGAGAAAAAGGGGGAAGGATCGGTCGGTTGATAAGATCGATCGTCGAAGGGGAAAGAAAATGTTATTCGTAAGAAAAAAAAGGGATCACGACCGAGGTGAGACGCTTAATTTCGTTCTCCCATAGTCCCGTGCGTCGAACGCGACCAGCTTAACCAGATAAGACACCTTCGATCGATCGAGAAAACAGGAAGTTTCCCCTTCGTCCACTTTCATTCTCTAGCTATTCACTTCTCGTTTTTACCCTGCGGAAATCCTTTCATTGTTGTTGACCGTAGCACTCGAGTTTGGCCTGGCTTGGCACGCTTCGTTGTTCGGTTGACTGACACGCGTGCTCTCGCTGTATCGCGTTCCCTTGATAACATTCAACCACTTTTTTAATCCATTCAGGATTTATGTGCTCGAAGCGACAGTAAAAAGCTGGGATCAAACGTAGAACTAAACTAAACTAATTTAACGTTTTATCGGTATCCGAAAGTAAGCGCCACTCGAGTCGATCGTTGATTTGCCGCATTCGTGATCATTTTTCGTTCGCTTCGCGGTAAATGATAAATAATTTCGAAGCGAAATCGATGGAGAATTTGCGAATTCATCGAATCGAGTGGCGCTTCTGGTAGTAACTGAAAAATCCATAAATTTTCACCGATATTTAACGGCAACTTGAGCGTTACATTTTCGATAAACGACGTTGAATACTCGTAATTTCGTTGTCAGGAGCAGGAACTCGTCGATTGTCGCATAAAGATTCGACCGAAATGTATAGAACTCAATTATACTACAAAGGTAAAGAGATGAGTGACGGTTAAGATGGACTTACCGTTGAACGTTTCATGGCCCGTACTGAGCGTAATGGTGTACGTCGAGCTTTGTGTTCCCGCCAATCTATAGGTAGGTTTATTCTGCAGGTGTCGGATGCAGGAGGATGGTAAATGAACGGATCCTTCGGGATTCTCGGCCAGAAGATTTTCCTCTCTAGCCATTAATAGTCAATGAGGTTGACGATCAGGAGAGGAGGAAAATTAAATCCTACTAGCGAGGGAAGCGAGCGGAAAGCTGGAAGAGAAGCGAGATGGATAGATAAGACAAAGCTAGAATCTTTGTACTAATATGCTTCGGTAAATTCATCGTCGTTTATCTCCGAGTCGTATTTTACTTCGAGGACATATTATATTCGTTCAGATTTCGCGAAAGTATCGAATGTCGTTTATTTTGCTTAATAAATTTCTCAACGTTTCAATTATTTGAACGCAACGTGGACCGTACATTTGGCACAGTCGGGTCTCAATTTTTACCGCAATTACAATTTAGTCGGTCAAGGATGGTTAAGTGTAAAATTGTGCGCAATTTTATTTCAACTTTGTTCGCCTTAACTGTTTAGATAATTATGCCGATAAAACGTATTTATGGTCCCGTGTATCGTTGGAATTCTAGAAATCGATCGAGGCTGCGATTCCTGCTAGAAAAATTTATAATATTTCTGGAAAAGAATAATAAAAGAAGGGCGGCAGCCAATTTCGAATGTTTTCTTCGAAATTGAAACAAACAGTTTTCTAGGAAGAAATTAAATAGTCCTGGCAGATAATGAGAATATATTAATTCTTTTTAACGCATCACGGTAATTCGTGAAAATGATATTACTTATAAAACGAGCTGACACGTATATCAAGTTGACATAATGGGGTTTTTTGTTGAGGGAAAAGAAGAATAAATTTGCGGAAGAAACGGTGCAATTTCCTCCGAATTTAAACTTTGTTTTAAATATAGAAATATAATACATGACGTGCGAGGAAAGTTCCAAGCACTTGCTTCCCGTAATTTTCTGCTTGCAGCAGAAGAAAACTTGTAATCAAGCTGCAGATGGTCATTTTACCTATTTTCTTTAAAGATAAGTAAATGGTACTGAAACACAAAACTGGCTGCAACTTGAAAAGAGGATAGCTTTTTGTTTTTATGCCCTGAAAATGCGCTGTACTCCGTGTATATTTAGCGATACAACCAACAGATTTAATCATCGTAATGAGAACATGTGGATTCGGTTGCTCGAGAGCTACACGAGACGTTTCAAGTTTTTTCCACAAAACAGCAGCAACTGTAACTTATTCTCCTTTTAAACAATACGTACACTACCGTCCATAAGTATCCGGACACTTGGTTTCGTTACATAAAACATTGTTGAACTTTGTACGAAAGGTATTTAGGGTTATCATATCATTTGTAATAATTATTATCTTTTTCGAGGTGTCACAACGTAATAGAATTAATTTTTAAGTACAAATTATACAATGAAAGTGTGAAAGTAAAATTCATGTCCAAAAGTACAAAGTCCAAATTTGTGAATCTAATGAAACGCTTTCGATTCTAAAAAAAATTTTAATTTCTACTGTGTTTCATTTCTATGGTGCAGAACGTATTCAGAGGGTTCTTCGATATGTTTCAAGCGTTTGTAAATTGTTGGTAGATGTTTAGGTTCCCTCAATGGAGATAAGAATGGAGGTAACGCTACGCACTCGACAGTTTCGCTTTAGTTCGTCTGCAGCTTCTTTTTCATAGAGATACGAGTTCCAAACGAGAATTATCAATCGAAAAACGTTCCAGTATTCTGACCTTCGCAGAAAAAAATCGATTTTAGTTACTGCTGCAGATACTTGAATAACTTTCATGCAACGCGAATGCATATTTCGCTGGTGTCCGGATACTTATGAATAGTAGTGTACGTAGGGGGTAGTAGTAAAATTTGTTGAATACCCAACGCGAAGGAAAGAAAATGTCTCGCGTCGGAACATATCGCTATTTGTCTTGATAACGATCTACGTCACGCGACGCGTCGCATCGCTTTACTTCTTTAACAGGGACCATTTTTCTTCGTCGAAAGCGCCACTCTCGCTGAACCTTAAAAAATGTAACGATACTTTACTCGGAATAGACTGACAGTCACCTGGGTTGATATTCGGTCATTCTTGACCAAAACTTTCCACTTAACCAACACGCACGAGTTCTATTTCGCGTTGGGTCAAACTTTGCCATTATAGTTACGGACACTGTTCAAACAAGTTCAACGAATATAGGGCTCGACGTGGACGTATCCGTATAATTAGACTCGAAATGTATAGAATATACAGGTAGCTCCGAAACTTGTAAAAATCGATTTAAATTAAAACGTAATTTACGGTCACGTACAAGTACTCGAAGCATTAGACAGACGCGTTATAAATTGCACGCATAACTCTTTATTCCTGTGACTTGTGACCCGTGTGCATGCCGTACGCGGATAAAAATCCTCGTCACGATCGAGGAGCTAACTCGAATCCAGATTTGCTCGGTTCTAATACGATCAGAAGGCGGGGAAGAACTGTTGGGACAATATTTGGATCGCGATGGATCCTCAAATAGGGAGAAATTTCGGATTCAGCGGAGACCGGTGGTATGTTTGCGTTGTCATTCCTTTCCCTCCCGAGTTCCTCTTATGTACCGTTATCACAGAACCCTCGAAGGGATTTTTCTGGTCCGATTTCCCGCTCCCTCGGCAGCGTTTTACGCGAGGAACTAATTTCACGGCGAGTCGGTCGATCCCCTCCGATTCGTTATTAGATTTCCCACGGCTGGCATACACACCAGCCGAAGAGAAGATATATCCTTTTGGCGCGGCAAGAAATGGGAAGGTAAGGTTCGAACTCGCCAGGGGAGGAAATAAAGATTTCCAGCACGAAAAAAAGTCGACGGAAAGCAAAAGGAGAAGTCGAGTGACTTCTCGGTGAACGAATAGGAAGAGGCGTGGACGAGGAAGGTCTCAATAACGACTCGTGAGAAAAAAAATCATTACGAGGAGCAGCAGTATTTCCTATAAAAAGTTACTTTTATCTTTAAGAGATAGAGAATTACAATCAACGTTTCATTTGCTACCTCGGATAATTATACGTCATTACGCTTTTAACTTGAAAATTTGAAATCGAAAAGGAAGATACGATGCTCCTAATCCGTGAACGTATCGATTTTTGAACAATAACCTCTCATTAAATTATCTGTCTTTGTTTGTTCACTTTCTCCTGCGGGGCACTGTGCTCGAGGAGGAAACGAATTTACACGGGAAGTCCTAAAGGGTTCACGACGCGTGCGACAGAAAGGGAGAGCAGAGTCGGATGTGGACGATCGAAGAAAGAAGCAGCGAGGGATCCTTTTAGTTATTCCGTGCGCGTCAGAGGAGGGTAGTCGGCGTGGAGCGCGATGGAGATAGAGAGGGGGAAACAGGGGTTGCCGGGTAACGAGGTGGTGGGATAAGAGTTCCCAGGGGTGCCTAGCAACAGGTTGCTATCCTAAAATTTCGAGCACCGGGAACGAATCGGCGTAGTGGGGATGATGAGAATACCAAATGTACAGGGTGTCCCTTTTGGACCTATACTTACTTACAGCGTTTGCTTTTCCATCTGTAAGTTATAATTTATCCACAAATTCGTCACAATGATACTTCAGAAGACACTATTAACCCCTTGCACTATGACTTATTTGTCAAGTGCGTCAGACAGAACTGCGCAGTTAAGCTATTAATATTAAAATATACAAAAAAATTGAAACGTTACTTCAATGTGTTATTATTCAATTGTTGACTATGCAAATTATAATTGGACTTGAACTATAAATTGAAGCGTATTAAAAATTTGAGCAAAATTGATCACGACCGAGGTACGAGTGCGTCACGAGTCAGACTCGTCAAAATAGTGCAAGGGGTTAAATCGGGGTGGTATCAAGTGCACATAATCCGTAAAAAATGTTACGTTTCTAAGTCATTCGATACCGAAAAACGTGTATCGATATCTGTACTGATTTTCACCCTACAATTAGCAAGGAACGATAGGTTGATCGACGTTGAAGTTAAACGAACCATTTAGCGGTTGGCGCTAATGAAAAAGATTGGATTAAACGGTTATCCTCGATTGCGGTGAGGATTTCACGACTGTTACTTTTCGGATAAGTGGTCGCGCATAAGTTAGTTACGCGTGTAACAGATTGGAATTCATGTTACTCGGGTGATGAAACGGTCAGATATTAATTCGTTCGTGCAAATAACTGGAGTGCGGTGTGTTAGCGCGGAAATCATCGTCGATGAATATTCCACGCCACGATTCAATCTGCTAGCTGCCAGTCGAACTGAATCGAAAATCACGTCATTGTTTTCTACGCGAAGGACGTTGTTCGAGCTGAACCTATTCAACGTATTGTCTTCCGTGTCGTTTAACTTAATTTATTTTGCATTTTATTAAAGTTCGATCCCGTTAAGACGATACACGATGCATCAAATTTGTCAAAACATTCAGAAATAATATTTCGGAGTATGGAAATAATATTTCGAAGAATTTCAAATTAGCTTTTGAAGCTTTTAGATTGTGTCAAAGTTTCGAATTTCGTAGTAATATTAGACGAATCGAAATTATATTTGAGGAGATTATTAGCTCGTTCGACTATTCCGAGTTTCGATATTCCAGGCGAAACTTGCTTTGATTCGATTTGCATCGCGTTCGCTATATTACATCGGTGGCCGCGTTAAATCATATCGGATAATATCGGAACAAGACGCGTAGCGATACAAATCCCCGTGGTACAGTTTACTTATACCGGAAATCGAAGAAACTCCTAACGAGATTTCAAAGCTGCCGGATGCGCGCAGCCGTGGATCCTTGGTTATCGTTTACCTCCAACACTCGCACATAATTTTCAAACAAACGTCGGAACTTTCGGAGCTGAGTTAATTAAAAAACTGCTACGATATCGATTTCGAGAGGAGCGATGGATAATAAAAATGCCGCGAACGATAAACCGAGGAACGACGATGGAAAACGAGCAATTTGGAAGTCGAGTTTGGAAGAATAATTTTCTCTTTCCATCGTTCGGAAACGACAAATAAATCCTGAACGACTCGTTCGTTGGTTCGCGCGCGGATCCCCATGATTCCAACAACTTTCCGTTCCCGTAGTCCGTTTGTCTTCGTGGCAATAAAACGAGAGCTTGGTGTACCATTCGAATCCAAGCGCAATTAGAAGATCGCGGGACTAAGCGAGAACAATTAGATGTTTAATTACATCCATACGCGTTCTCTTTACGGATGTTTTTGCGCGCTTAGATTTATCACCCTGAAGCGTCGTCGCGCGTTTATGAATCATTTTGTTGTTTGTTTCGCGGTGGTACTTCGTTTTCGAGCAAGAAAACAGAGAAAAGACACGAACGGGTCCGTGGTGAAACGTAATAAGGACAAATGGCTAGGGACCAGGCTGTATAAAGAAAGCGAGCTGCTGGAATAAATAGAACACACTTTAGAGAAGACTCGAGGGAAAAAATACATAAGGATAACAAGGGGTTGCGTGGCGACACAGGACCAGAATGAAATTTATGGATGTCGCTGACTCTTTCTATTTTTCTTTAATCCTCTCCTTCTCTTTCCTTCGTATATTGTAATTATCCACAAGAGGTATCGCGATAATCGGTGTGACTAACATTTACGGAACGAAAAATAGACTTGACACGAACGCTTCCATGAATCTTCCCGTATCTTTGCATCGCATCGGTTTCAATAATTTTTACCGCTTTGCGTGGCTGATATTTAGACCGTTCGTATTTTTAACTCTCGTTAGGCCTAACTTAGGTTTTAGATCGATTCACGCATCAACGAAACCGTCTCATTAAAAACCATCGAAATAAACATATTGTTTGTAAAATTTTACGATATCGTAAAATTATAATAGCGTTACGCGAATTGCGAACCATTTGGCTCGAGCAACCAACAAGTTAAACCACTTAGAATAGTAGGCCGCTGTCTGACTACATACGGAGCTTAATCACTTTCGATAATGACTGGCACGAGGCGGCTGATTCACGAGAACCCGATAAGCAAACTTTTCTACGTGATTATTCATTTCTTTCGTTCGAAAGCGCTTTCTAGCCCATTACGGTTCATCGTGATTATTAAAACAAGGAGAAATAAGCATTCGATGAAATGTTTCTTTGTTCTTTTCTTTTCCTTTCCCCGTTAATGCTACGTGTTGTGCAGGCCATTCGTGCTTTTCTTTTATTTCTTCGCGGTGCTTGACATTTACAATTTAATCCGGAACTAGTATAAAGGACCCGGTAATTTTTATAGCTATTTAAATATTTGTAAATTTCAGAATGTATTTTTAACTTTTTGTCGACACTGTGGGGCAAAATGACCATCATACTGTTCATGGAATAATTTCAAAGAACCAGAAAAGAGTAAAAGGGTAGTCGGAGAAGCACTCGTAATATATAATAATATTTTACTAATTTCCAGTTAATTTAATTGGTTTGAACGATGAGTACGTTGGAACGTTTCGACACAGCTTGTGGACGGTACTACCAACATGGTTTACGTTTAAACTAAATTAAAGGAACTGTAGTACGAGGGACAGTATAAATGGAAACGAGGGAGGATATTGAACTCTTAATAGGAACAGCAGATACATTAGCATCGGTGATTGCCTGATATTGACGTTAGAAGCACAAACGAGGGATTATTTATAGGAGTGATAAGTTTAACGGGATGAATTTAGTAAGTTAAAGATACTTAAAAAGTTAGAAAAACTGGATCGCGTGACTTGTCAGGTTCACGATCCTCTCAGATTAGGACAATCAACTTAACCTAATTAAAGTGGAAAACGGTCTTATTTAATTTCTTTCTAATCTCCTTAGTTGGCTACGTGTCCTGCTTAATCAGATGTACCAATTTTCCCTCGGAAGAGAACCTTCATCCGAAGCGAGACCAACAGTCTTGTAACTGTCCGAAGCATTTACATCGGACAATTATAAACTCCGCAGAAGTAGTTTCTTAACGCGATAATTTGTTCGGGTTCGAATGTAATTTTTTCCGGAATAAATGTACATGTTTTACGCATAAAAATAACAAATTTCTGTAGTAGAAAATGTGAAAGCTGGCGCGTTGACCGGGTCGTCGAAGAAGCGTATCAGGAATTTAATATCTTTCGAGGGAAGGTGCTTCGATTATAGAATTTTAAGCAGGTTTCGAGGAGAATAATTGTTATTAACGAAGGATAAATTTGTTGGATTGCAGGATGTTGGGCGGCGTGGGAGGCCGGCACATGTCGACGCGTCGGCGTGGCAGTAGCCCGCTGGTGCGTGGAGGTGCGGGCCTCGCAGGATATGGCGGACAAGCTGCCTCCGGAAACTCGAACGATGCTGCGATACCACCGGATATACAGAGATACGCCGCCAGAAGGCGCAGGGCGGTTACCACCAGCGACCACAAGAGTTGCGCCCTCGTCCATACTCGCATTAAACTCGGCGATATCATGTGAGTCTTCTTCTCTCATCATCATTTTCTCAACTTCTTTCCGACGCGTTATTTATGATAATGTATTGGATCGATGCAAAAGCTCAAATAATTTTGATAGAAGCAAGAAAATCTTATTTATTTATGGCCGGTGCGAGTCTATCTAGTATCGATAACATCGTGTGTCGACGGACGAAGGGGTTGAATTTCGCCAGTTTCCGGTATACTTCTTTATCGGTTTCCGGTACACTGCAACTGTCGGTAATACAGAACGTTACCCATATAGACTCAGTAAGGTTTCCTGTATGATGTTTATCAACCGGCAGCGTGGGTTATGGCTTATCTTCTACGGTCATAAATGAAACCTACGTAGAAAACTGTTCCTTTATTTATCGAGTCAGTACGAACGAATATCGTACTTATCAACGATTAATAACGTATCAAAATGAAAGGTGATCGAGAGGGATAAATAGAGAAAGGGTGAAAGACGACGAGTGTATGATAAAGCTTAAAACCGACAGTAATGCTTTTCCGTGATAATTATGTTACCAACGTCGAGTAATCGAGGTATTATAAGAAAGCTTAACTCATCCGATACGGTTAGAGATGGCGACAGTGGAAGGTTGCGTCCGACTACTACAGGGTGTTCTCTACTGCGGCTGAATTAAGCTCTAATTCAGCGAGGTGTTTGTATTTCTCGCCTGCCTCTTTTCATGCTTTTTCCCTTATCGATTAATCTTCGATCGTTCAGCCCTTCCTTCATATTTTTAACACGGACCGCCTTGGTAGCGATCGCTAAATTTGGATTTGATTTTTAATTATACAAACGGTCAAATATTTTTATATACCCTTCCAAATTAATTGTAATATCGATAGCTTCTCGATATTAACATAAAAATGAATCGGGAGATTCGAATCGCTTCGAGAGTTAAATGTGTCGCGTACGTTTCTATTTGATCGAATACCGATACGATGTTTATTATGTCGTTTTCTGTTCTTTAACGTCGTTCAATCGCGATTGACCGTGCGACAGCTGTCGTTGCGATCGTCTCGAAGGTGACTGCTCTAACCCTGTAAAAATAGAATCAATAAAAGGAATCGACGTTACGTGGAACTAGGTCTGCGCTATCGCGAACGAAATCGCCAAGGTTCTCGACCTTTGTCATTAAGACGGTCACAGACGTCGTCGATTTCGCGACGTCGTTTCTCCGCTTCGATTCTCACGATTTTTACCTTTCGTTCTTTAACCCTTTCACTGCCAGACGATACCTATCGGACGATACGTATACAATTCTGATAACGATGCTTAACTCTAGTCCTATTCGTTATTTTTGCTTCTTAATATTCCCGGTCACGATTATAGACATGCACGTATAAAAGATGAGTTGCAAATCGTTCGAAGAAGCCACCGAAAAGATCAACCAACAATTCCTTTGTTGCTTTCGTTTCGAAATATCTGTGTCCCTTTAATAATCGCGTAATAAATCGAACATTCCAAAACGTTCACTCGGGGTTCCGTTAATAACAATTTATAACAAACCTCGCATTGACGGTAAAAACCGTTCTTTATACCTGTTGGAATATCTTTAAATTATTCTGGATTCCCGTGCTTCATACATGTCTACCTTTTGCTACCTGATTATTTCGTTTGTTAACCTTCCGAAAATTCAATTCTCGTAGAATCGAATTCTTGTCATTTTACATTCTCCGACTTACCCAACCAAGGGCTATTAATTAACATCCCATATCCGAAGGAGCAGGTAAAAGTAAGAGCGTGAAACGCGAAGATGTCGTAATTACGGGACAGCGGCCGCCGAAACGTTGACACGAGACTGTTGAAGTGTCGAAAGAACATGATCGTAATCGCCGAAAAAAGAATCCATAAAAGACGGAAAACGAGACAGATTGGAACGATCCAGAAACATAGTTGACGAAGTAGGTCGCGATCGAATGAACGTATCCTTAAGAAAATGTTCTCTACAAACATTGAATTGATAAGACGAAAGTACGTGGCGTCCCGTCGGTGGTCGATCGGTAGCCGAAGCTCGATTTAGCGAAGAAAATGTGGCGGCAAACCGCAAGCAGATTCGAGGATGTCGAAAGGTACGATTTCGGCGTTGAACCGATCGGTAGCCAGGCGTAGTCGAGCCGTTCCCTCGACCCACACACACACACACACACACACACACACGCACACAGAGCCCCTTCCCGTTTACCGGTGGTGTGTCACCGTGGTGAATCGAGTCGGAGTCGGAGTCGGTGTCGGAGTCGGAGTCGGAGTCAGAGTCATGGAGTCGAGTCGACTCGGTCGTGTGTTTCAGGCTGGTTGCCGGCTGCCGCCGTGAATCAATACCCGCATTGCGCGTGCCACCTCTCTTTCTCTTTCCCTCGTTTCCCTCTCCTTCTTACCCCCTTCTCTTTCTCTCTTCTTCTACCCCTTACAACCCCGTTTCTCTCTCTCGCGCCCGCGCCCGATACTCTTCTCTCTCTTCCACTCCCGTTCTATCCCTTTATATGTATACTTTTCTTTGTTTTTCTACCGGGATTTTCCTTTTTCCTTCTTTTCTTTCTTCCTTTCGCTTCGAATCGTGTCATTGCTTCTTTCTTTCTCTTGTTATTACAATTTATGAATAACGAAAAACAAAAATGCTCAACCGAAAAAGCGGCCAATATCGAACAGACGAACGCGGTAATTACCACCAACTTTTACGTACAATCATTCCACTCTCTGCGTATTTACGGTTTGCGTACAATTATAAAAGTAATTTTGCCTTGCACTGTACTTTCCTCGCTGCAACGTTTCTTTCAAAAGTGCTAAATCGCTTCTACTCAGAAAATATCTTCTCCATTCCTTGCTTCGCTATTACTCCAACTAGCTGCTTTTCTTGCGTCGTCGATCCGCGTGGTAAACTGCCGCGTGGCGATGTAGCGTGCGAGGATACAACACGTGGTAATATTAACGGCGTGACGATCGATAGATCTTCTATCTTGTCTCGTTACGACGGGAATTAGGTTTTTTCTTTATTTTCGCGGCACAACGAGCGAAAACATCCCCGTGATTAGAGGGCGGGTGTTGCAACGGATCGTGACTCCGTACGAATTCAATAGGCTTGCCAAACGAACACGTGGTTAGAAAGAAGCATTTACAATTACAGCATGTTCATTCGATGAAATCAAAACATGTACAACTATATTCCACCGTGGGACAATTTGATACGCCTATATCGATAAACGCGTAAAACATTTTACTACGATTTTTAATAATTATATCTAATTCCTCGTAAGAAACAGTTGAACGGTTTAAAGATCGATTTTTCGGAAATCGGCAAACGTCCAGTGATTCCTGATACGGTCACGATGGAAACGTCTTGCGAGGTCAGTAAACTCGAGGATTTCCAGCGGCGACGTTCCCTTCTGGGAATGATATTTTCTCGTAGGAAAGACACGGGGAACGTAACGGGTGTCCAGTTACTTGTCGGGTTTTTATTACGAGAAATAAGACGATGCGTCTTCGAACGTTATCCCAGAGTCATAAATCCGGGACGAGAAACTCGAACGCGAAAATTGCATCGAGCTTTTTTGCTTAACACGACAAAATCGTTGACGTATCGCGACGATATTCATTAATCTTGCGATCAAGTCGCGGACATTTACGCTCGAACTTTCAACAGATAATCAGAAAAGTTGGTAACGGCAGAGAATAGCGGCGAAAATATTGGTTCAAATATTCGTGATCGTGAAATTCTTTGTACATCGAATGTTTTCGACGAGGGGAAAATGGAGATTGAAGTTTTTTTAACATTTCGTTAGATCCGAGAAATCTATCAGAATATTTCCTTTGTTTCGACTTGCATTTTATAACGAGCGTGCATATTTCATCGTGCTCGTAAAAGTAGAAGTACGAGAACGAACGATCAGGTTTTAAAATTCGCAACAAATAAGTTGCGACATACAAAAGGAATGCAGTTTTTAATAAAAATCGGTATGTATCGGTGTCGCGCACATGGGGAGAGAAAGTTCGATAAAAGAAGCGAAATTAACGGAGTTACGTGCTCGTCGTAAAATAAAACTTAACGTACTAAAGTAAATGAATGAAAAAGATAGCACGTGGTCGAATTACGGATCGAGGATGACTTAGAACCACCGATGCACATTGTTTACGTACCATTTTGGAACACGTGGCTGTCGGTGGAACTTATCTAACGCGTTGAACGAATATCGTAGAAGAACATCGTTTATAAATCGCTAGAAATATAGGTGAGGGTAGGATGTGTCTTGGAAGGAGCAAAGATGAGTAGGCATCACGTGTACCGATAAGCAAGTTAACGTGAGAGAAACGGATTAATTTGCGAATGACCGATCGAAAAAGCGAAAGAGATGGCACGCCGCTGAAACCTTACGGTTCTATCCTCGGCATAAGGAGACGTAAATCCATTTGGCTCCGCTTTGGTGTCTAGTAGCTCTTACGTTAGAAGACCAATAGATGACGAAGCTAACGGGGTTCAGATGACTTGACTTACGAAGCCCTGCCATGCTCTCGGTGCAACGTACCGTTTTCCTTTCGTTCTGCCCAGCAATGAAGTCGTTCGCGAATGCATGTCACAGAATACGTTCCACTTTTCCTCGCTGTTCATTCAGCCTTTCCAATCGCGATTATTCGGATTTCGATCGTTTCGGTTAAAGCTTTCGTATTCGTACCTTTGTATCGTCGACATAATACTAACGCTGTTCGATAATTCCTTTCGGTAATTAGTCGATTATAAGATTCGAGGCATTAGTGGGCGGTGATGAACACGACACGGCACTCGACGTGCTAAACTCGATGAAAACGAATAGTAATAATAACGCTAACTAAAATGTGCGGTGTAGGTCACCGGTGACTCTACCACTGTCAACGCGCTAACCTTCGAACGGAGAAGCCAGGTCAATCGTGACCCAGACCTACGTAAACGACCACGCTTCGATTAATGTTAGACGCTGAAATTTCCAGACGGAAGACTTAATAGATCGAAAGGAGGGAGGTCGAAAACAATGGTAGGTGGGTGGATAGAGTCGTAGAGGACTTGCACTCGTAATAGAGACGCTCGCAGCGAGTAGAGCCGTACGGGGACATTGAAGAAAACTAAAAACCTATCATGTGTAGCGGTGTAAGGAATCGTAAGGGGTCTTGTTTTAAAAGAAGGAATCAGATCACGATAACGTAACAACTTTATAATAGCATTGCGTGTGTGCGTGAAGGTTGAAACTGCGTTACCGTGTAAATAGGGCGGTCGCAATTAATAGGTTGAAGTTAACCCTTAGCGTTCACCGTTAGTCGATAAACGGGACAGCGTAGTTTCTGAAACAACTTTAGTCGCAGCGAGTGTATCGTGTTCTACGCGATATTAATACAAAACCGTAAACTTTCGGTTGAAAATAATCGCCCTCGTAACTATATATGTATGTACACGAGTGAATCGAGCGACGAAAACAACGTCGTCGTAAGAACGTCGTCCGTTGGTTCCTTGACATCTCGAAAGCAGTCGCTATCGAATCGTGGTACGATCGGAGAGTAGAAAGGAGGGGGTTCGACTGTGAGAATTTTAATCGAATCATTCGATCGGTCTGTCAAAGCATAGAGGTGACGTCACTCGGTCTCTCGCCAATCAAGATCGAACGAGAGCATCGGATGTAGCACGGCCGATCGAGCAGCTGCCGTTTTCAGCTCGGTTAAAATCGTCCACGGGAAAACGCGCTTCGTTAATTCGATATTTATCGATCGATCGATCGATGCGCGTTCGTTCCTCGGCTCGCGCTCTCTCTCGCACTTTGCGACCGAGGAACGCGACTCGAAGACGCTTCGGTAATCAAAAGAAGCGACGAGGACGAGCAAAATAGGGTCTAGATTTCTAACGCGATAGATCGTTGTTCTTAAGGGGTTAGCTCATCTTTGACGCCTCAGAAAATCCAAATTTCTCTTCTCGTCTTAAATAATAAACTTACAGCGACTTAGATTACAAAGCTTCTACGTATTTATTTACTCTGTTACTTGACCGAATAAAATTTTACAAGTTACTCTACGCAGCTTTCGGAATACGAGTGATCGCGGTACGCGTTCTGTTGCCACGTGTTCTAGCGGAACGCGTCGTTGCGCGTTGCATTACTAAATCGACACGCGTTAAACGACAGCGAAGAAATTGATAAAAAAGTTCGGTGCGTTGTTGGAAAGCTAGAGGGTAGCATGTGGGTTAGGATAGTCGTAGACGCGAGGATACGTTGAGGATGGTAGATAGCGGCGGTATCGGTATCCCTCGCGAGTTACGCGCTCGTCGATGGATAACACGGGACGAAGAGGGATGTTTGCGAGCAAAGGGTGGCTCGAGCCGCGTGCGGCGGAGCAAAGAGGGTGGGTGGGTTCTGGATAGGCAGTCGAGGAGAGTTCGACGTCCCACATTTTCTCCAACCCCTGCCAACAGTGAGTCCACCACCTACGGGCTCCTCTTCCTTCCCTTTGCCCTTCGACCTCTCTCTGTCCGCCCCTCCTATCGGTCCTGCAACCGCCACCCACTCGCCACCTTTCCGCTACTAACCCCCTGGCACCCTGTTCGCCGAGTCTCGACAACGTTTCGCGATCCCATCAACGAATGAAGGTCCACATCGACGCACCTCGTTGCGTTTATTGTCTCTTTCGCTCGGAACAGAAGCGGAAACGACGGAGACGATGAACCGTGGGAGTCGGCCAGGATGGACCGACTACCGACAAAACGAACGGTGGACGTGCAAACATTCGAAGGAATCTTTTAAAGGTATTTTTCCGGAGAAAATCTACTTAGCTGTAAAAAAAATCTAATCTTAGCTGTAAAGTTGGTGTAGCTTGCGGCTCTTATGCGACAACTTATAACCACCGAAGCAATACGGGACATTGTGCCTAGTTTCACAGGGAAGAATAGTATTCGCCTTTGTTTTTCTAAGGCAATTAGACGTATAGAATCGATGTATGCAGCCCATACAGTGCTCATAGGCTCGATCGCTACACGCGATGCGTTCAACCCTCTATCGGAGCATTGGGATTTCGAATATGTAACGAAAATCACTTTTACTTTCGAACGAAGTTGCACGAAAAAGTTTGCAATTCGGTTACCTTTAACATTCCACCAATCGGAAGTCTATTAATAGACTGGTGACAGTGGCTATCGACTGAAAATCAATTAACACGTTGAATGCCATGGGAATCACCTGTAATCGGCTTTACGAGTTTAATTCGCTGAAATAATTGAAAGACAGAGAAAGAAGATTGCCGTGTTGGCCGGTGTATACCGGGTTGCAGCGTAAACTACCTTTCGGTTTTGGAACAACTTGGGAGAAACTTAACGCAGACCCTTCTGTTTTCGACATAGCCAAGCTTGTCTTCGCTCGAAGAAAAGTTTGGTAGCACGCGATTATGCTTCGCAGGAGAAATCGGAAGGTTACCATTTTTCGATTTTTGAATCGTGCAAAGAATCTAGGGATTGTTGTTAGCTTGCTTCTCGGTATACACGCGGATTAAGCAATCAATTTTTGGCATAAAAGCTACACGATTTTTATATGATGAGGTTGCCGGTGGAAAACAAAAGAAATAGGTCTTGTACCAGTTTTCGAAGCGAACTGAGGGCAACAGAGGGAATAGAAGAAGAAATCGTCGATGTTGAAACGATCGGTGTTGGTATCGCGTGACGTCGTACTCTGCCAAACATTATTATTCCAATTACCTTAATTACCACGCGGTCCCTGCGCTTTTTCGTGCACGAAGTCGGAAACGAGGCTGACCAAGCCGAGCAGAGACGGGGAGACCTTTTCTCCCTGTTCAACAGCCCGTGCACGCTGAATTCGCGAGTATTTTCATGAAAGTGGGATAAAAAGGGACAAAAGCGAAGAACGACGGGACAGAACGACCAAGAGGGGAAACAGAAATCGATCCTAAGTACGCGTGCACTTTGACGACGCGACTATACAGAAGCGCATTCGATGATACATTGTTACGCGTTCTTCGTTAATATCGTCTCTGTTCACCGTCGTCGTCGTCGGTAATCTGACCGTGAAATTCGGTCAGTTTTAACGATTCCTCCCGGGAGCTACGACAAACCAGGAAGCACGAGTCCGTGGAACAGGTGTTTGCTTCTATGACATCTTCTAATTCGATCCACTGGTAATCTAAATATCGTGGAGATGTGTAAATTCGTATTCCTGAATCAACAACGAATCACAGCCGTTTCGCTAGACAATGACACACCTTCGTCTTTGATTTATTTGTGGAAGGTGCAACGCGGATTAATGATGCAAATGACAAGGGGATTACTTCAAATATTTACCATAGTAGCAAACGATTATAATATTATAATTGCTTAACTCGTCAATTGGACTATTATTATTTGATCGATGATTAGGTTGGCTTTTTCCTCGAAAAGAAGAATCATCCATTCGCTACGATGCTCGATAGTTATCCCTTTAGTTTTAGAATGTCGAATCTGGTTTCTGTAGGGGGAATACGACAACCGAAAACAGGTTGAACAGTCGTTGATTTTTCAGGGCTTTTAAAATTTTGCAAGCTAGAGATGCGAGGATGGGGAATCTGGAAATATGAGGCTGTATATTGGAAACGATCGGTAAGTTGGTTGTTAATCGAAGCTGCGTTTATACCGCGAACGATAGGAGCGCAGTTAACCGTGTTTCATTGTTCCGGGCGAGTACGCGAGATTCGATCGGAAGTTTCGTGCCAGCCACGGCGTAATCGGAGAATCGAGCCATTCGACTAACTTTATCTCGATTCGAGCCCCTTCCGATACAGCTCTCGCCTATCGATGATACTTCGCTTCTACGGTCAGCTATGAAATTTTAATCGTTTTATCACTATTTTATGCCGGACGCGTAGATCGTTGTTATCCTCGGCGACGTAGTTTCCATAAACGATCGCGCGTATTAGGAAGTCAACGTCGTTTCGTGTTGTTTCACGAGTCTCTAACGTTATAAACGTGTCGACGATATCAACGATTGCACGTTTTATACGAGTTGACAAAGGCAGCCGAACTTCTTTTCATGAACGACAGAGGGTGTAGCTCAGGATATGCACTCGAATACGATTTACAATGGCTTCAGACGATTTAACTGTTTGGTATTTTTATGCGTGTTTGAGCATCCGACAGAGTTTCGGAAAAATCGGCATTAAATGCGTGGAAAGTCGTCGAAACTAAGCGTTCGAGATTACGCAGAGTTTGCAAAGCGAGAGTGCACGCGCACGCAAAATGGAGGCCCGGTGGAATCCAATATGGGTTATGGTGTTTATAGGGTAGCAAGCAGCGGTCGGCAGGCAACGGGAGCAGGTTCGAAACCTGGGCAAACAGCCATTAGTAATCGATACTCGCGTAAACATTGTACCAGCACGCTTGGAGAATAACCAATTAATTTGCCACTCGGTTCGCCTTCGTGGCAATGTTTGCGCTCGATTTCTTTCCGTCGATCGAGCGTAACGCCTAAAAATTGCGATAACCAAACAGACGGCTGGTTTCGCGTTCGTTCGGAGACGGATCGCGCGGTGACAGCCGCTCGACGATTCTCGAGGGCACTCGTCGTGACACGGCTATGCCAGCCACGCGAAAAAGCACGAATTGCAAATTAATATTTGTGGGCAGGGACTCGGTTGAAAATCGAGGCCAATCGTGGCAAAAAGTTGTTCCGCGCCGTAGTCTGCGTGAGACACGAATGAGCTGGATTATTTGGCGCTGTGAGATATCGCGTGGTATCGTTCAGGACGTTCGCGGAGTTTACAGGATGTAGTCGGTGCTCGCTGCCTTCGAAACTGGACCAACTGCGCTTTATATCGAACAATTCTGCTCTTACCGTTAGCGATATCGGCCAATTCTTTGTGAAACCTTAAAGAATAGGTTTAGATTATTATTTACGAGAGACACTTTCGTTCGGCCGCTTAGAATAGCGAGCTCGTATCGCGAAACGTATACCGTTCGCGGACAAACTGGGTCGTATACGTCGGTTAGGCTTTCGAAAAACCCGATAAAATTCTGGAACACTCGGCAAACTTTCTGCCGCGTTACGCAATCGTTCGTCGCGGCAAATATTCCCTATTATTTTCGGTAAAAGATTAAGTCGGGTGTCGTCGAGATGCGAACGACCCAGGTTATCCGTGACGGGTTAAAAAAAATAGTACAATTGCCGCTATCGTGTACGGATCGATATTACGAGCAGGAAAAACAGTTATCTGGATGAAAGGGTAATTTATTTTCGCGTCGTATGGAAGAGTAATCATCTTGGACGAAAATCAGTTTCCATCGGTGGTGTTGAAAGAGTTGGTTTTCCAATTTGTATCTGGCGACGATTTATCAACTGTTAGAACGCCGGTTGGAGCTTCGACTAACACAGAATTATTGGGTGCAGATGAAAATCAAGGGTAGAGAAGCCGTTATCTCGAAGGGTGGTCGATGAAGTCGTCGAACCGACTTTCCAGCAGGCTTTTCAGACCGATTTCCAGCTGGCGTGGCAGCGAGGACGCGTAAAGAAGAGCGAAGACAACAAAACGAGACGCGATGGGAGGAGTGCGCGAGAGAGGAAAATATCGTAAATAGAAAAGCTACGACGAAGAAGACGGCGAATGCCCCGGCGCGGCGTTCGACCTGCAGGTGCAGAAAACTTGACCGAGTTTCCGAGGTACACGCGGCGCAGGGTGACCCAGATTTCGTCCTCTCTCTTTCTCCGTTTCTCTTGTTTCGCGGTTCTCCCTTGTTTGCAACCCCCGTGTCCGAAGACCCCCATGTTTGCGTCGAGTACCGAGCTACGACCTTCCCATAACCTACAAACCCGATGTATCGTTAGCAACGACGTTCAGTTTACCCTGTCCGTTCCTAAGTCCTAAATCCTCTCGGCTCTTTTGTCTATATTTTTTTTCTTCGATAACTTCCAATTCGCTCGTCGAACGACGGGTACAGAGCGTATCGAGAAAAGATGCGACGCGCGTCGACGACGTTTCCCGCTTATCTCGACACGCGCTAACGGAGCTCTATCGTCGTAGTGCAGATTTTAAGCGGTGTAATCGGTCGCGTGCTGTACGCACGGTACTTGGCACCGATAGCGAAAAGAAGCGAAAGGTTCTTTTCATCTATTTCAAGCTACTTCCGACAAAAGTTTGGTGTTCAGAATTGTTTATGCGTATAAATAAATAATATATTTTTAGCGCGTTTAGCACGCGGTAGAAAAACAGATCGATGAGCGACGACGACAGTCCCTCGGTCTGGCCGAGATATCGCACCGGGAATGATAACATCGATCGTCGTCTAGCTGACGTCACGTGTGCGGTGAAAACGTGTAAATCAGCCGGTCGATCGTATTTCATCCCCCTGGAAGCAACCTGTTCACCGTGGGATTCCCATATACCCGATGGACTCTGAAAATCTGCGACCGAACAGATAGTCGCGCACGGACGCCGCGGTGTCCGAGTAAATAGAGCACGGAAATTAACGCGTGTGATACGTATAGAGGCGTCCCTGTATATTGAAAAAAAGAGGAAACAGCTTTTCAAGATTAGCAACTCGAATCGCCGCTCTTTTTAACCAGTTTAATATCTCGAAAACTGTTTCGTAACAGACTCCTTCTCGGCGAATACAAATACGTTTAATTTTAAAGGAGTACAGGAATCGACTTTCGAATGTTAACGCGAAAGAATCTCGTGCAAGTATTTATAGGTATAGTTCACGGTTTTAAAATAAACACGAAAACCAGTCTAAAATTAAGTTGAAATTATCGTTATTTTAATGGTTAGCGGGGAGTCGATAAAGTATTAACAAAGTCTTTGTATTTAACCGCGAACGAATCGGATCGATACTTTTAGAAATATTTTTAGGCAACGTTCGACGTACATGTATTTTCGGCGATGGAAAATGATCCTTCAAGTATATTCTACGCCCTTTTACTTTGGCATATAGAGCGTAGAACGTTACCGTGCTGGAAAATCTTGGATGGTCGATCGGGCCTCGATCAATCGTGCGAAAAATGTAAAACTAATAAACGTCGGTGGGAACGGCTTTGTTGCGAGCTCCGAGATCGAGCTATGTTCTTCCACCGTTGGGTAATCGATTCGAATTATTAATACACAGGACGAAAATTTTGGCTCGCTTCGAACACGATGTTCCAACGTTTTCCGTGTAACGCACAATATCGAATGTTCTTTCGTATTACCGGGAATGTTCGTCCGGTGAACGGTCGCTGTTTTCGCCAGAAATTTAATGCGCCATTTCAATATCACCGAAACCGAAATGCCAGCGTCGCGTGGCCGTTGAAGCACACGAGTGATTACGATGCGTCACCAGATGATCTAGACGCCGTAACAGCCATATCCTCAGATTTATTTCGAGGTTAACGGCGACATTGCAGCATCGTTGCGCCACATTTTTCTCGGTAAAAAGGCGTCACCAATTCCTGCGATAGAAACGCGACCGCCACCACGGTCGATGATATACAAACGAGATCGTTTTCTAAGTATTTTCTACCGTCGCTGGATTCCTATTCTTCCGAATCGGAAAATTTTCACGGGTACTCGTACCCGTTCAAGGATTAAACGGCGTAAAGCTTCGAGAGGCGTGAATAACGATTGTTCCGACGAGCTTCCGAATCGTCGAGTTTTCGAATACCTGTATTACCGAAATTTCCGAATGTCCAAATTCCGCGGACGTTCGAATTGCCGAACCACCGAATACCGGAATCGTTCGGATTCACCGGTGAAAGGATTGGCGAGCGAACTTTCCACTGATGTAAATTTCGGAAGTTTCGTAACGGAGAAAATCCAGCGTCTCGAGGGTCAATGGGGTAGCTATCGGGGTGGTGGACAAGGCGTTAATAAGAATGGTTGTTAGCGAAGACGTTGCATCGCGTAGTAGCGTAGCGTAATGTAATGCAATCGGGCAGCAGGAAGGAAATGGAAAACAGCGAGCGTGTGTGCGAGGATGGCGTAAGAGAGAGAAAGAGAGAAGGCAGAGAGGCAGAGCGAGAGAGCGGAGAAAGGGGTGGCGACGGTGTGGCGGTGGTGGTCGGTGTGGAGGTAGCGGGAGGGTCGTAGGTATCGCACCAGGGTGTATGCACCGAAGAGGGGTAGGCCGCGGCGGGGGTCACGGAGTGCGCTGACCTACTGTTCCACATTCGTCGTACAGAGCAGCCTTTCCGAACTTCGTAGCGGAGCGAACCCAGAAACCCAGAACGCTGCCCCTGCACCCTTCCGCTCTCTCTGGCTACCCCTCGAACACTGCCCTCTCTTCCTCTTTCTCGCCAATTATCCTGCCATTTCTCTCTCTTTTACACCGCTTTCACTCCCCCCTCGCGGTGTTCCCCTTTTTCCATCGCTCGCCTAACGTCTCGCGGATTTAGAGCTGAATCGTTTATATCGTGGAATCGCGTGGAACGGCGCAGCCATCCGGGCGCATCGCGTCGTTCCTTCCTTTCTTTTCTCCGCTTTTTCTTTTAATACGCGGACACGTACAGATCGAGAGAGCTTATCCGCCGTTTTTCGCCGATTCGGGATACTTCGCTCGTTCATGGAGAAACAACGGGTTAACCGTCGAAATCCATCGAGGGTAGTAATCTGATTGATACGCGCGGAACGATTCGGATTTATACTTTACCGTTGTTTCGTTGTCACCGAGTACTCGCGTTATTCTTTCTTTATCCATGTTACTGTTCATTAACGGGCCATTCAATGTACTCGGATGCTTCGTTTCAGTTCGTTCTCTCCTCGTTGCGCGTAATTTTATACCGTGGGATGATTTTGATATACCACACCCGATGATAGGTTAAATCATTCGCTGTGGACGATGTACGTAATGTACGTTGTTGGAAATAGACTATTAATCCTTCGCGTCGAAATCGTGTTTTCTACATTATATGCATATCCGATGCGACGTTACTTTTATGCCTGTTTACGAGAATGCTTATTTTTTTTACTTCCCTCGTATTTCATAGATCACTGTATCGAATATTATTATGCAAGCAAATATATACAAATTTCGAGCGTATCAAATTAATTCAGTAATTTCCTATTTCGTCATAATCGATAAATGATTCCTATCTGTTCGGTATTTTCCCAACTGTGCTTAATGATGGGCAAGTACTTTCGAGCGCTAATGTAGGTCACTCAATTAAATAATTATACGTATAAGGAGTTAATTAGAAAAAGAGTATCGGTAAGATATACTCCCGTATAAATTACGTATTATCCGATATACCGTAGATTTCTTCGAACCCGTTTAAAAAACCACGTAAAGTATCGAGCATAATTATCCCGTTACCGCTACAAAAATTTTAACGTTAACGCGTTAAAAAATTGTTGGGAGAAAAGGGCAAGTAACCGCGATAGAAAATCAATCGCGAAGAAGATTCGAAGAAAACGGTCATTGAATAAGAGACAGCAAGAACAGGCCGCTGAAATTTATCGCGGTCATTTAGCAACGACCCGGCAGTTAGCTCGTTTCGTTCGCAAGGGCAATTAACGCTGCTCCCGTAGAGGGATCGTTGAACCAACCTGCAGCTGCTGTTTTCTTTCTCGATCGGTTTCAACGCCGTTCGAAAACATCGTTTCAAACTTTGTTCTATAGATTTCGAAATTTGTTTGTTTGGAGAAATAAAGAAGAAGAAAAGGACGTTTTTGCGCGAATCGGAAGACAGGCAGAAAGGGAGGACGGGGCTCCTGGACTGCAAGGAACATTCATGCACCCCGAAAGCTCGTTTCCCTCCCCGTTGCAAGCGCAGCGGCGCATGTCTTGCCGTTGCCGGCGCTATCGGTTCGACGCACACAGTCCTAACGAAAGCTCACTTACGCTCACGAATTCTGACACACACCGGTTAACCAGTGTGTTCGTCGTGACACCTGGCGTTTCGACCAGGTAAGCGACCTCGCGCCGATTCAAAAATGCCCGCGAAAATTCGAACGATTCGACGACGATGCTGCTCGCGAATTCCCAAGTTTTCGAAATCTGGTATTATTCGAAGTATCATCGGTATGTCAGCGATTTTATAGAGTAATAAGTAAAATCTCTTAAACCGAGTCCAACGAATAATTGAACGTTTGCTTTTCGAAAAGTACCGGGCGATAACGGACGAACGAGCTCGATTGAAAAATCAGCAACGTTATTACGAAACTTTTAAAGAGAAACTTTCTCGCCGAGTTGGAACGAGTGGAATTCTTAACAAACGCCAAGTTTTCTCGGCTCTTGATAGACCAACATCGGTTATTTAGGTGTGCAATTATCACAGTTATTTGAAAACCTTCGAAGGAAGGCATTGCTACGTTACCCGTTCGACGGGTCTCTAGCATTCGAATCGAAAGCGTGCATGAGCAATACGCGCAGAGGACACGCGTTCTCTACGGACTAATAGGCGTCGAACACGTTGCGCGGGATATATAACCAAGGTGTGTATAGTTTACAAACTTTTGGCACCGACAGCCTTCGCGACATCGTCTCGAAGACACGCTCGAATTAACCGATGACAATAATAGAAAAAGTCTACCCGTTAATCCGTCGCCGATACGTTGGAAACGAACGGTTCGATTCGATTCGCCTCGGAAACGTATTTTCGAAAGAGTATTCTTTTCACCTAGTCCATGACAATTTCTTTACCGAGAGTGCAACCCCGAACGGTCGGAGGAAATGGATTAACCCCTTAGCGAATACTTTTTTCCGGTCTAACAGAAAATCTTGATATTCCTAAATCTGGGACAATCTCTTCGTTTTAATTATGAAATCGAGAAAGTAAAGTAACGGAACACGAACGAAAATCGAATGTATTCATTTACTATATCCATTCTATGCTAATGGAAATGTCCTGAAAGCATTTGCCGCTTACGAAAGAAATTTTTGAACGATAATCGTTTTCACTTGGAACAAAATCGAGTTTTCTACTCGTCGAAAGAAAACGTAAATCGTTACTGGCCGAGCGATACGAGTTTGGCGGGCGACGATCGGACGTTAACGCGTCTCGGCAGAGGTAATGTCGGCGAGAATATTTGTAAGGTCACGAAGAAGCAGGTGGAGGGATCCGTGGGCACGCGGTACGCACCTGTACCTCCCCACCCGGGGTTGCAGCGGCGAAGAGACGTGGCAACGATCCTCGCGAACGCGTGCAACCGACAGAGACGAAAGTCTATCGAGGGCTGATAGCGCAGCAAAGGAAAGGCAATCGTGGCAAGAGAGACGGACAGCGTTCGAATCTGTCTGGTAGAGGGAGTCGAATAGACGAGCAGCGGAGGAGCGAAAACAGCGAAGCTCGAGGCGTAAGGGTGGCGAGGAAGCGAGAGGGAAATCGAAGGAACGACCAGCGGAGGAAACGCAGAGAGCAAGAAGGGTAAAACGGCGAGCGAGCGAGAGAGAGAGAGAGAAAGAGAGATAGAGAGTGAGCCGCGCGAACCGAAGCAGAGAAGTTTGGGGGTAAAAGCGAGAAGGAAGGATCGACGGAGAAAGAAGAAGCGATTCGCGAAGGGTGCCAGAGAAAGAGGGTGAGAATCGGCCGGTGGTGGTGGCAGAACGAACGAGAGAGAAGGAGAGAGGCCAGATTGAATCGGACGGAGACAGAGAAAGCGTGTAGGCGGTGGTGGAAGAGCGAGAGAGCGTAGTCGAGCGACCGTCCCGCTGTGGCCACGAGCTCCGACGCTCGGGGAACGTAGGTAGTGCGTGAACTTCCGGCCGAGTGAAACGGACTAGAGAGAAAAGGGAAAGAAAGAAGGAACGGAAGAAAAAAAGCAAGTAAGAGAGAAGAAAAGAAAGAAGGCCCTCGATAAATTCGATTCACCCTCGGACATCTCGGAATCCTCCCTGGCTCGGTCGTATCGCGCTTAATTCGCCGGACATTCGAGGACACGTAGGGGGGTGACCACCAGGACTAGAATAGTAACCGGAACAGGAGGACGTACGCGCACCCGTGGAGAAGGATTTAGTGGAGAATCTAAAGTGGTCACGGAGTGTGTGAGAAATCGTAAGAGAGAGGAAGAGAGAGAGCGAGAGAAAGAAAGAGAGAGAGAGAGAGAAAGAGAGGGAGAGAAAGAGAGGAAGGGAGAGAGAGAGAGAGGAGCGTGCGTGTGCGAGTGTCGTCGGTGAAAAGAAGAGGTTTTCGTTTTCGTGGTCGTCGTCGTCGTCGCTCGATCGCCCTCGGGAAACGGTGAGGGACGCGAGTGCGTTTGTTATGCGTACCAGAGCGTGGTACAGTGGCGGTTGACGGCGACGAAGACGAAGAACAGGAGGACGAGAAGAACGAGAAACCGAGGAATAAGAAAAGAAAGAAGAGGAAAAAGGAGGAGAAGGATAAAAGAAAGAAGCAACAGCAGCGGCAACAGCAGCAGCAGCAGCAGCAGCAGCAGCAGCAGTGTCAGCAGCATCAGCAGCAGCAGCAGCAGCAGCAGCGGCGGCAGCAGCAGATACGGTCATCGAGGAGGACGTGGACGTGGACGAGGAGGTGGTGGAGGAGGCGGTGGAGGAGGAGGAGGTGGAAGAGACGGTGGAAGAAGAGGAACAGGTGCGAGTGCGAGTGGTGGTGCAGGTGTGGGTGCGGGAACGGAAGCAGCAGCCGAGAAGAGAAAGGAAACGTACGCGGGAGAGCCGTCGACGGTGCGTTCTGGTGTGTTGCCGCAGGGGCGGAGGGAAGGGAGACTCGAAAGGGAGGAAAAACGACCACGTCGACGACGACGACAACGAGGAGAAAGAAGGAGAGGAGGAGAGGTGCTGGAGGAAGACGAGGAAGAAGAAAAGGAAGGAAGTGGATGGTTTTCGTTTGTACATTCGCCGCGATCGACGTCTAAACAGAGAGTTTTAAGAGTTCGGGAGAGAGGACACCAGGCATTCGTATACCACCTTTCTTCTCTCTCTCTCTGTCTCTCCCTCTCTCCGAGTCTCTCCGTGCGAGCGATCGTTTGTTACGCGAACGACCAGCGAACAGGAAGAAAACGATAAGAACGACAGCCGTGTTTTCAACGAGATCGAAGAGAAAGAAGAAAGAAAACGCGAACGCGACAAGGATATCGAAGGGAAGAGGTGGTATGTGGTGATATCTTCTTTTTTTTTCTCATTTTTTTTCTCTGGTTGGTTTTTGTCTCCCGTTCGTTCGGCATCTGGTTAAGGGTTACCGTGTTTGTACGTGGAGACGAAGCGTTTCGTCGAGTGTCGTGTGGTTTTTCAAAGTGGTGCCTAAGCACGAAGAGGGAATCGCCAGCAGGGCAGAGGCTCGAACGCATGTAGGAACATGGCCGCAACCAGCCCCTGCCTCCCTCTAGAGGTGAGTCCAGCGAAACCGGAATGACTTTCCTTTCTTTTCCAATTTTTCCACCCGACGATTTTCGTCCTACCGAATTAAACCTTTGGCCGTTTCTCGTCGTTTCGTTACAAACCACTTTTACGCTGGAACGCTCGTTGCGCGAGCAATCGGATCGAACGCGTTCGCGGAACGTTCCTAACCTGTACGGGACGTCGCGGAAGCGTCGCGTCGCGTCGCGGCGGTTGATTAGCCTCGATTCCGTTCGACGTGTTTACCTGCTTTCGTTCAGGGTACGTCGTTAACGTTCTGTTGGGGCCGTTAAAAGGTTGAGTGCGATGGAGGTCATTGGTAACCGGCGAATTGGATTCAATTGACGCTCAAATCACGGATAATTTTATGTTTCGCGGACATACCGAGTGTCCTCGATATCTCGTGCAAGCTGAAAACCGACGATTCTGCACGAGATTCCAGCTTTTTACTCGATGCATCGTTTTTGAGAATACTCCCGGTACGCGTGCACTTATCCCGCGCTCGACTTAATCGATCACGCTGTACGTCGGTATTTGAACGTCGCCTAAGATATCGATTAATAATACGTCTTATCAGATTTTCTACATTTATGAAACTCCGTTTTCTATAAACGCAGCTTCGTATTTCACTCTATACGTTCGTTACTCGATCGTTTGTCCACGCATCGTGGACCACTCGGAATATTCAGAATAGTGGATTTAATTCGATGTTTATCTAAGAAATCACATGCTCCGATCGACTTCGTAGTCCCGGTATTAAATATTTACGAAAGATGCGAAGATACTGGACCTTGGGTACTATTAGTGGTCAACTAGGGAGCGCAGAGCAGCTAATCAAATGATTGGCTCGAAGAATTGAATAATCGTACCTTGTTGGACAGGTTGTTTTTCATAGTGTTATCCAACACGTTCGCTTTGCGCTATAGCGAGGAAAAATCGTACGATTAATTAAGATATAACTAGGGAAGATTGCTCGTTAGAAATGATTCTGGTCGTTGGTTGATGAAGCTTTACGCGATTCAGATCGTAATACGACGGTGCTGCTACCAATTTGACCTCTTTACGAAGCTGTATCACGTTTGCTTGCTCGAGCATAAATCAAACACGATCTGTTTAACGCGTTGACTGACACAACAAAAGTAGACAAAAATAGACACGATACAATATAGATTATTAATACGTCGGAGGACAATTTTTCAATTTAATGCTTCGCTTTATTATTTTCGGGTGACTTTTGTAATTTTATAGTATTCGGCTCTTTCTGCTTGTCCTTGATCCAATTTTTTTTGTTATTACTTAATCAACTTAAATTCATCGCGCTAATTACTATGGGAATGATATCTATAGGGATTAACTCGTTCGTTATCCTTAAGTACAGAAATTATACGATATGGGTAGGGTATGCCTTCAGCGTGTTGACCGACAGTAGAAACAGCCATGATACGGCACTCGCAATCAGTAGTATGTGTACACGCATTATGAAGCATCCTCTATCTGTGTAACTGTTGCGAACGTACAAGTGATTGTTTTGGAAAAAGAATTATCGATTCTTTTTTAGTATAATTTCAGAAATAAGCGTCAAGAATTAATTTACCGGCTTAATTTCTAATAAGTGAATTTCTAGCAAAACCTTCGTTCATACAATTAGTCGATTAAATTAATGTCTCCGAGCGTGTTGAATAGCTGTTTTAAAAAAAAAGAAGCGAAAATATACGAGATCCATATTCGGTCGTATCTAGATTCGCAAAAAGAAAGTTATCTTGGCAGAATATAACGCGATACCCTGATGAGTCGTTACACCGACTTTGTTCAGCGTGTATCGTGTCGGTTCGTATTATTTTACGGTCCGTATCGAGCTTTCATCGCGTCACTTATCAGTCGGTGCTGTCTGTTCGTGTTCTCGAATGCAACGAGGACAGCGCGTTTAAAGAGAACGCTCTATGATCCCCGGGAGGGAGGATTCGCGGAACTTTCGAAACAGTCCTTCGAGCAACGTTTTGCTCGCGACTTCGCCGCGTTGCTTTGAATCTTCTTCTTCTAGTCAGCTTCGTTAGGAGTCTGTCAAAGGAGTAAGCGTATTTCCCTAAGGAGTTTTTGTAACGGGCCCACGCTTACGCCTACAACCCGCGTCCCCTTTTTACCCTTTAATCGTATCGATTAAATCGTAGCGACGTGCCAGCCAACGAATGAAAGGTTTGAGCGTAGCCTTTTTTTTTTGTTCTGCCGAATAATTTCTTTTGTTAGCTCATGGCACAGGTTCGTCGAAAAGGTACCGCGGATATTTGAAAATCCGCTGTCGGTCTTCGAGTCGTTGCGTTTACTTGTTTTTCCAATCGACTATAAGAAATTTAACGGAGTTAATCATTTATTACGGCGCTACGATATATCTAAACATTTCTCCGATACGTATCCATGTGTACTCCGATTGCCGCATGAGGACTTGATTTAAGAATGATCGTGAAAGAGTTAAGGTTAATCGTGAACCGAGAGAGGATTGGCACTAATTTCTACTGTGCCGTTTCTCTCGCGGCTAGAATGCTCGTAAATAGAAAGACCGTCCACTTCGAATTCTCGTTGACCCAGCTGTAATTTGGCCTGCTGCATTGGAAATTTATTTTATACGGAAACGATTTATCGCTTTCATTAAAACGACGAGCAATCGTGAGCGTTGGTCCATGACTGTACAACTTCGGCCTGGCTGTTCTAGTTAACCTTCCTTTTCTCTCCCTTTGCTCGAATGCTTGAATCGTTTCTTCTTTCTTTTTTATAGACAGCCACCTTTTACGTGAAATTATCTTCTTGGATGTTTTTAGTATTTGTTCTACTATTCCTAGCTCCAATCGAGTAAGTAAAGTGGTTCGTAAAACGTAATTGGTGAGAACAAAGTTATTCTATTAAGAATAAACGCTTCGTTTGGATATTTCTGAAAGTGTATTCGAGTTAGTTATCGAAGTTACAAAAATTGCGAATTTCAAGCTCGAAGTTGAAATATCTACATTATTACGTCTGCGTTCGTTTCTCGTTTCGAAATAATTCGACGGAATCATACTCGTAGCTTCCATCATCGATGATTATCGTGGTAGCGCGAAACGCCATCAGATTCTATTGCAGACGTTGTCGAGAGTGCATCGTGCAACTTATCGAATGTTGCTCTCGAAGCGATTCAAGTTTGGAACTCCGTGCGCGAAATTCACGCTCCATGGAACACCTAAAAGTGAAAACTTGCTTGTCTCGAGCGCGTAAACCAAGAAGCATGGTCGCGATAGTTGGTGCGCACGGAAAATGTTTCAACTTTGCGAACAGAGTGTATGGTATCGCAAGATAACCTCTAAGGCTTGATTCGAACACGCGTTGTATCAAAGTCACAACTTCTGCTAACACTTTTAAGAAACTCGTACATATCCTTAGTGCCTCGCAATTATTTGTAACAGTCCTTTATTATACCTATTTGATGTTTTTCATCCAATTTAACGATCCGAAGTTATTAACGAACACGAACATCAAGAAATAACTCTCGCGGTAAAACGTAGATTATTATTAAATCCACCGAAAGGAGTGTGTTTTAATTTGTTCATACGTAACATTTTCGTAATCGATAACGTCTGACTCGAGAAAGGAGATACGTAGTGTACAAAATGAACGTAAAAACGGGAAAGTTGCGTCGAGGAATCTTTCTCGGAAGTTTCACGGTTGCGAAAAGGAGGTCGACGATCTCTGTGTTCAAGAGTGTCCTCGCAGACGTTAATTTATTAGAGAACCGTGAGTTTGTCACGTAAAAGCCGATGTTACGTAACTAGCAATTAAATAATGGCTCGAAGCGTGCCGGCCGGTCGTTTGGCCGTTCGCTCGGCTAATCGCGTCCCTCGTCTATCCAGTCTCGATTCGATCGATCGATCGACCTGTCACGCTCGGGCACCTCGATTTCTCGAACGAAGCAGCTCAGATCGTTCGGGTCTACGACGCGATACAATGAACCTTTCTTCCATAGTCGAAAATAAATTTCTCAGAATTCGTAAGCACCGCTTTAGCGATTCTCATAAATAGACCATATTTCTACTTAAATGGATTTTAGCTGTCTTTCTGCAGAACCAGGGAGCGTTGTTTATTGTCTAATTTAATTACTACTATGCGACTTTGATTCGCAAAATCAGACTCGTTTTTCGTAGCGTACATCGTCCGTCGAAAGATCATTTTCGAAACTACCCCTTCAAGAAATTAACTCGAGGCGCTGAAGGAACGTGCGACCGACCTTTGATTAAATATCCTGTAGTCGAGTGCCTCCTTGCCAGCTCGCGTACTTGGATACGGTATTTTATGCTTTCCACGGGTTATCCTCCCACGCGTACAAGTAAAGAAAACAAGAGAGAAAGAAACCTCGACGACCCAAAAAACCGGATCGAAGAATTTTCGAAAGAAAGAGGACAACCCCCGTGGCGCGACACTCTCCCCCTCGTTGCTGCTCCATCAACGTCTCGAATCATAAAAACCCGTGAAATTGGGTCGACATTCCAACGGAAGCGTTCGTCGACTCGCTCGTATCAGGCCGATTGTCGAGGCTGATTGCTTTCCTGGGGATAGACCGAGTTTTCCAGGGGGTTGGTAAGAGTGGCGGTGTCCGCGAGAGGCACGTGTGAACCGTTACACGTTCATCCTGGTTGGCAGGATTGGTCGTGACGCCTATAGGTTAGCATAAAGTGTACGAGGAGGCTGGAGGAATCGTGGAAGAGGTGGTGGACGAGGAGAAAGGGAAGGTGGAGTGTGGAAGAGAATCGCCCGAACGGGCGAGGAGGGGTCGAAAGGGCGGCATGAATGAACGATCGATAGATATATAGTTGCTCGATGCCAGATATCTACCTTTCGGTATATTTTCTTCGAATACTAGATTTCTTTCGCGACGGATACGAAAACACGTGCGTAAACACCAACGTCGATCACCGGACGGTCATCTTTTATCGGCTTGTTTGTAATCGAGCAGAATTCTCACCATCTTTCACGAGTATCTCGACAAAACCGAATATATATTCTAATAAAAATATCTTCAAACTTTTCGTAGTTTGGCGTAACTGATTTTCGTACGAAACTTGTAATACCGATAAACATAGTACGCTGATCTTCCAAATATCAACGCACTTAATTAAACGAGGCCAATCGGTGTAAAACATTGAATGTATCCAGAGTAAACTATCATGGCAATTAGGTTAAACGAACGTCGGGTAAATATGATATTAGACGCGAGCCGCGATATCATCGCGAACGTAAAAAGCATGCACAGGGCGAGCTTTGTCGACTCCAGGGAATCGCAAGCTTTATTATGTACGAAGGACACGTATGCGCGAGTAGCGTGGCGTAGCTCGAGCATGTTCACGCACACGCAACGCCTCTACAGCTGGGTCCATAAAAGAAACTTTCGTAATATCGATTTACTCGATTGCCGTGAAACGAAAAGACGACTCCATCAAAATTTCACCTAATCAGATATCTTTTTAAATAATAATTTTAAGCTTCCGAAAATAACTTAAAATTTCTCCTTTCCTAATCCTAGGATCGAATTTAAGCGATCACGTGCCAATTTATCGGCTAGGACATCAATATAAAATAAGACCGACTAAAAAGTAATTCTCGAGATTCGGTCCGGGCCTATAGAAAATCGAATCCAACTAAAAATAACTACGTAAGCACCGGTCTTAACCTATTAAAAGCCGGATTCAATTAGATACAAGTTAGAAAATGACTTGAACTATCGAAAATTAAATTTAACCGTGTCTTCGAAGCTATCGAATTTGTCGTTGTTAACAAAACGTCACCCTTTTTAATCGTTTGTTTGGAAAGTTTGCTCGATATGCGAACCGATGAAATTTTTTTTAATGAAACATGATCCGTTCATGGACATTATGAAAGCTCGTTTACGAAGCTTTTCAGTTAGCAACGAACTACTTTCACGATAGAATTCTGCTTTTGGTGCGTTTAGCGAGCTATTTCGATCTCGAACACTCTGAGCGTGGCTGTCAGTGACAGACTCGCTAATTACTTCGGACCATTTTACTTTTCCGTAATTGAATTTCTGTTGTGTTTCGCGAAACGAAACAACAACCTCCGAGGTTTCGTAGCTGTTTCCCGATAAAAAAGTTCTCTGTCAATTAATACGTTAACCTAGCGTTAACTATTCCACGAGCGTAAAACACGTGAAATTTGATAATGCATGTAGGTATCAAGATCCGCATACCATATGTTTTCGAGTTGCACCGTAAGACTTCTTGATTAATGCTATTTCAACGACCGACCGTGTTTCACCTGTAACCGTTGACACGTGGCGTTATAACGCATGACGATATAATCCGTGTCCGTAGATCTCGGTGCTCTAGAATGACGCGAGAAGCGTAAAATTCTGGTCGAAAGACGAAAAGAAGAATCGTAAGGTTGATTTTAAAGGGGCTCGGCGTGTCAATCGGCGATATCGCTTGTCGAGGGGTTAATCGATCTCGCGGAGTAAAAAAATGAGTTGTACGAACGGTGGTCGTTAACTTTCGTCCAGCGTGTATAGAGGGGGATCGCGTAGCGAAGGAAACGGGCTATGTTTCCCGATGACCAATGGCGCTCGAATGCTCGGTGACCTCGTGGCGTGGGCGGAAGTGGCTCCTGCGAGGGTATGCGTACGTCACTGCGTGTGTGCGTGCCTACGCTGCGCACACGTCGACTTTGCTCCTATTCCGGCTCGTTCGACTCTTCTTCTCCCTACCCTCGCGTTTCTCTTACAGTCTTACACTGTCCTTTCGTCGTCTCCCTCTATCTTTGCTCGTACCACTTGGCAAATGCTGGAGACGTCGAGACGCTCTGGCTGACCTTACTATTGACAAGGGCGCCTTGTCTGATTTATTAAGCTTTCGTTGACGTAACGAAACGAGCTTCGCATTCTGTTCTAGAAATATGTTGATACCGACGAAACAGGATCAAAAGATTTTCTCGTAATAACGCGGCTCGGATCGAAACTTTACTCCTTTTTTTTCCTTTAACGCCGCGATACCGCTTATCGTCGTGCTCGTTCTCCAGAAATTTCTAGCGTTCCGGCAGTTTGGAATCTTGTCTTGCAAGCTGTTCTTTCTTAAAAAGACGCGACTTCAATTAGACGAATCGCGATTCATCGAAGGTCAAACGTAAATTGTATCGTTCATGCTGGAATGTTATAGTTCAAGGATTCCCGGGGTTGTCTACGCGGAATAACGTCGCTCGTTTGCTTTACTCGTTCTACCGAGTTTTTCCGGGAATTCGTAGGACTATAATGACGTGGCTAAATCGCCGAACCGACCGAGAAACTAGACCGGCAGTTATTCTACATTTTAGTTTTCGCAAGAAAACGACTTTGCTGACTGCGAATCCTAGAACTGACCGAGCAATATTAATCTTTGCCGATGAGTCACATGGTGCGCCATGGAGGGAGATATGTCACGACTCAGATGGTTGCTCGTGGTGGAATACGTTATAGGGTTGAGGAGCGAGACGTCGATTGAAACGGCGTTCGAGACACTCTGCCAAAAGTAGTAGAAGAATTTGTGTGGCGTAGAAAGGACGTCGCGTCGCGAATAAGCGCGGAACGCGGACCGACGCGAGCTTGGCACGCTCGCTCCTTTAAGTAGAACAAGTACGCGCGTGGTCAGACGATAGAAAAACAGCCACGGGGACAAGTTTGGCAAACGCGGCGGCGTAAGTAGCAATCTTGCGATCGTAACTTACTTAATGGGACGCTCGAATATTCGAGTCTTCGCGGTGATTATCGTTTACAGTCGGTCGTTTAGCAATCCGTAAGATTTATGAGCGGACGTTTAGCGAGCAGTTGGCGAGTAAACGCGATTGTTATCTGGCCATGCTTAAACGAACATTAAATACTGCGGAACAGTTATCGTTAGATTCGTATGAAAATGTCGAAGCATTGCGCGATACAGCGTTTAATGTATATTTAATAACCGGGTTCGACTAAAAAATAACCGAATTCGAAAAACTTCTACGATATGGCTTTTCCGAGAATATATACCGTCCACAACAATAATGGAAGAATCAAAGAGACGTATTAGCCGCACTCGATAGGCTAATAATGATTTTAGCAGGTCGAGTCGTCGAGAATTGTACGCGGAACCGAATTTGCATACCCTAATTACCATTCTTCGGGGAAGCGTGAACGTTGCTTAATCTATTCCCCTTATCAATGAATGCGAGCTTCTTAGAACGGTTCTTTCATGGTCGCGTGCTCCGTCCATTCATTCCCGGTAGTCCCCAAATGATCCGTTCGAATACACGAAACAACCGTCGTCGCATTCGCGTTTATTTTCTGATTCATCAAATTCCTCGCGAGTTAACTTGCACTCGAACCTTTTTCCAACACACGCCGACTGAAATCTATTCTTTCTGTTACTCTCGATTATTAACCCCTTCCCGTGCTTTGACGAGTCTCGCTCGTGACGCACTCACAACTCAAATGTGATAAACCTTACTCAAATTTTGAATACTCTTCAACTTGAAGTTTAGATCCAACTATAATTTGCGTTGCCAAGGATCCCTAAATATAAAATACTTAGAACATTTTAATTTTCTTTGTCCGTTTTAATGTTATAGTCCTGAATGGTTAGTCTTGACTGACGCATCTCATAAATAAATGGCACGGGAAGGGGTTAATGAAATCTCTTAATAACCCTCGTACCGTTCAACGCTTTCAACAAGAAAGAATATTAACATGGTTTACACACGATGCTATCTTCTTTTTAGGATTAATCATGCAATCGTATAGTTGTAATTTCTTCGACAATTGTTAACTTGTCGAGGTACTTGATTTGTCCATCGTTGGTGTAACTCGAAATTCATCACGAATTTTATCCGAAGGGTCGATTCGTTTATGCGATAGAAAAGAAAACAAACAACCGCATATATTTAACATGCGAAAATAGAATGCATCCGCACTGGTTGGTGCAACCTCTTCAGAATTCGCGTGTGCGGCAAGTAGTTTGGGCGTGGGACAAGTCAGACGTCTCCGGCGTCTGGCCATGACGTTATTCTACCCTCTCGCTCGCTCGCTTACTCCCCCGCTTTGTCTCTCTCGCTCATTGCCATTACTTCGCGAGAGCAAGAGAACCGCCGTGCCGTTTGCGCGTCTCAGAGCGTCGCTTCGTGACGTTCTGAAGCGTTCTCGGGCGTTCTCGGGCGCCAGACGATCGGCGTCCGTCCACGACGCTTCTTCTTACGGATCTACCTAGTAGTTACGCAGTTCTGTCAGTTGAGCACTCGCCAATCTCCAAATCACCCTGCCAGAAATATTCTTCGTCCTGGTTTTCGACTTTCGATTAGCTTTTTTCCGCTCGCTACTGCGGAGAATCGAAACATACGACCTATCGAGCCGTGATTCACGAACGAGATAACTTTCAATCCGCTGGATATATATCTTTTTCAACTTTCCAATTAACCTATTTTCTGCTACAATTATGCACTTGGCCCTATTACGGTTCTAGCGTTTTGTGCGATCAACGAAGGATTTTCCTTTTACGGTCAATTTTGGAAGTTCGTTTTTGCTTCTTCGACTACGTGCGACGACTCTTAGATCTATAGTTCTCAGAAATAACTGAACCACTCGTATCAAATTATTTTAATAATTTTAAGCGCGCGAACGATGGCTACTCCGTAACGAACAATTTCTTTGGGATTTCAGAAACGAAACGTGCAATTTTGGCGCGTATGATTTTTTCGAAATTGTTAAAGCAACGAGCTGCTTAATTAACGCAAGCGCGATTAGGCAAGGTAGATACATGGATCGACATAGCCACACACGAGGTACACGTAAACGAAGCAAGAGCGGGCGAGAGGGGCTGAGGGTGAACGCGAGGGGCAGTCGAAACGAAACGGATACACGTATTACTCGTACACACGTGTACAGTTGACGTAACCCCGGTTTCTGGGGGCAAATAGACCGAGAGGTAATTTCGTCGAGGCATGTAGGCGGTTATTATGGCTAGCTGACTTTCCATCGTTGGCCTTCCCTCGCATTCTACCCTGTTCCATCGCGTTTACACGAATTTAATGCGTGGACAGCGCTGTTGGCGCTATTTATGGTCCCTTAGTTTCGTATTAGGCTCGTTCGAGTGACCCTGGATATTCTAATTGCCCTTTTCGTTTCTCCGCTTCTCCGTTCCCTTTTTCCGTCTAGCGCGACTGAGGTGAACATTTTGGAAGACGACCAATGTGACCTATGGAAATTGTTTGCTTTCAAAATGACAAAACTCTTATGCCAAACGTGGAAGCGATCGTCGCGACGACGTACGACAACGAATCGCTAGATTAAAAGTACGATTTTCTATCGTAAAATAATCGCGTTCTGACTAACAGACAGCATCCCGGTGATAGAAGGAGATATTCGATTTGGAATCCTGCGAAATGTCGGTCTTTCCGAAAAAGTCCTTTCCGAATCCAAACGACACGGTCGCTCCGATGCGTCGATAATAGTGTCATCGATCTTCCTCCGTTTTTACATCTAGATAGGAGAGAAATTTTCGCAGAAAGAAGGCAAAGGAGTACGGTGAAAGTCAAAAGGTTAAATTGAATCGTCGAATAGTCTATTCGTCGGGGATATCCTTCAATTTCGTGGAATCTTTAGGACGCGCTATATTTGGAGAAACGTTGTAGTACGAGTCTGAAAGGGACTTGTTAAGAGCGTCTCTACCGTTGTATATAAAGATAATTAGAAGACTGGATCGCAATCAGTAATTGATCGCGTCGAGATTTGTAAAAGAAACACAGAAGTGTAGGGGATGGAACGCAAGAGCAGATTTGTCGTAATTACGGAATAAAAGGTTTCGATGTTTGGCTTCGTTCTCGAAGAAATGAAATTGGAAAATTGTTTAGGAACTTCTGTGTCCGAAGTCGCCGCTCTCTCCACCAGATAAAAAGAAAATCGTTCGCGATCTCTTCGAAGAAAAACTATGATAAAATATAAATCGATGAAACCCTAGCGTGCTATCGATAGCAAAAATAACACGCTGGTTGCTCTAAGTCTGTGACTAGGACACGTGACACGTCCAGTAATAGCAGCAAGGCTATCGAAGCCGAGAATGAAGCGTTAAAAAATCGCGAATCAAAATGTCGATAACGAGATTGAGCGCGAATAAAAAGCGCCCCCAGCGCTTAATTTTAGCGTTACGCGTTTCGCGAATGTAAGAAATTTGGATTATGAAGCGTTAAGCTGGCGGGATTAGTAGGTACGTCGTATCGTGATCTCGCTTACCAAGAAGTTTTGGCACGATAAGTGCGACTGATTACCATAGTCCATCTCCAGGGTGCCTTGTACGCATAGAAGTAAATAATTAAGTCGATCGTGCGGGTCATCGTGTCACTCGATAGCCGGCATAAGCGAAACGCTGCATCGAATCCCCCGAATGCCATTACCTACGTGCCACGACCTAGATCTACATACGCACTGCCCACGAGTGTACTGGGACGTGCGAACACGTTTGCTACAGGTTCAGAAATTACATACCTGCCTACCACGCACGACCGATCACTTTTATGGACGGATCGAAAGCTTTTTTATCTGAACATTATCGAACCTATCAAGCGTTTCAACGCTTTCCAAATAACGGTCACATCGTGTAATCAACGGCTGATGGAAAATCTTCCTACGAGGCTGTCTCGTTTGGAAGACGAACACGAGACTTTTTTTCCACGTTTAAAAATTACAATTATTGAGTTTTCGGAAAACGGTTCAGCTGGTCGAAAGTTGCGATGCAACGTTGTGAACAGAGCTTAAAAGCGTAGAGAAGCAGGCTGTAAGGTGTACGGGGCCGGTATAGCCACGATGGTCGTGGCTCGCTTGACGTCACCGAGCAAAATGGCGGCCGAGGTGACGTCACCGGGGGAACCCCCTCTGCCGAGGTGGCTCCGCAACGTCGCTCGACGATAGCCTCGATATCGTACGGATGCCAGAGAATCGTCGAGAGGAGGGTGAGGAGGATTTCAGGCTGTCGGACCGTTCGACCGTCCGACCATCCGACCGTTGGAGCGTCGCGGTCGGACGGATGGGCGCCGTGACGCTAGCTGATTTTTGGCAGGATCCTTTCGAGCGTTCAGAGGGCGACGTTAGCCGGCTTTTCGGGTAACGATCGCGGCTTCTCGTACCAGCGGACTTGGCTGACGCCATTCCTCGTCCTCGTACACGCGTTCTCGAGTCCGCTACGAGATCTCGAATCGCTGGACCCGATTCGTTTCGAAAAACGACCAACCGACGCTTCTTCGACTTGTTCGATCGATTTTTATGTGCACGCCGTTACGGGAAACGCGGGTCGAATACACGTAGTTGGCTCCGTACATTGTACATCTTCGAGTCCTACCGATTAAGTTAGAGTTAAGTAGCTAGGCGGTGAAGCGAAACGGATGGTGAGCCGTTCTAGTTGCTCGATGTATAAAGATACTTTCGGATTAGTCGGAATTTGATCGATAAACACTCGTACGAGTAAACTTCGCTAAGGAGCAGTCTATCCACTGTTTACGCAACTTGATTCGACCCAACCGAATAAATGTATCGGTCCATAGCCGATACGAAGATTGAAATGCTTTTTTTTATTCACGACTTTGCCAGAATCGTTGACGAAATCAGTCGAAGATTTTTGAACGGAAAGAGTCTCGTTAAAACGAATACTTATTAACCTCGATTTTACCATAGCAGATGGAGTATCGGATAAATAGGAGTCTGAGTACTCGTTTCGATCCGTGCTCGAATTGGAGTGTCGGCTTTCGAACGATCCCGAAGAAAATATCGTTGCTCTTAATTCGATCGTTATCGATAAAACCATCATAGAGGCGACTGAAGGTTTGATCGAACCTTGTCAATGTTCTTGTAAATATCGTATTCGTCAACGAACCGCGAACACTTGACAAGAACAGAAAGTTGCACGAAGCAAGCACGATTCGAGACACGATTGTACCGGTGGACTCGACGTAAATCATTCAATTGGATTTCCAAAAATTGATTTGTTGCCCTTATGATCGCGCACATGGATCATAGCAGCGATTCGATCCCTGCGATTCAGGGCAGTATCACACGAGCTATGATCCTTAGCTGCCCGCCAATTCCAACCCTTCTCTACTCCCTCTTCTTTTGCCCTCTACCCTTTCTTCCGCTCGAATCTCTTCCTCTCGACCGTTCCGTCGGTTGAACGTTAACTTCTATTCGTAGCGCGTGGGCCGTGTTTCAAGGATGAATCGGTGCTGGAGCACTGTATATTTAGTCGTACGTTGCCTCCCTACCTTATTCGAGACGCCGGGCCAATTCGTGCCTCTATGCGAAACTTATCCGAATACTCGAATAGTATTGTAGTTCGGGATTTAAGGCTACTCTGTTCGATAGTAAATGTGGATATTTATTGCTCACCTTTCTCTCGGGGTACTTTGACGAAACAGACTGTTCCGATCGTTAGAAAATATGGAACTTATCTAGATATTTCAACGACATCGGATTTAGCTTCTATATCGTCAGCCTCGACCGCTACAATTAGCTTCGAGAGGCTGGAAATATTCCGATACACCGAGAGGACTATTCCGTGCGGAGAGAGCAACCCATGCTTTGTGGCTTCGGAGCATTCGCGATGTAGGATATCACAGCGAAGTCGGAAACCGTTAAATGGACTAAAAAACATTCGGTTTTTATTTTCGTCTTCGCTCTTAAACCACGAGGTCGGTCTGTTTTCTCGATTGATCGTTTCTGTACCGTGCGACTGTTACTGTAAAGCCAAATTCAGAAGAAACAATTCATTCGAACAATCTATCGATCACGGCGCGAATAAAGGAACGTAGAAGGAATCTATAAAACGCTATTAAACGTAGAATTTAAAGGATGTTTTCTCGAGGAGAGAGAGAGGAGAGAGAGAGAGAGAGAGACACGAGGAATAAAGGAGTCGAGTGGCGGTGGCTGACTAAACGACTTCTGAAAGGGGTAACGCGAGAATCATGCACACCGATACAACAATTTTCAAGGGGATCCGTCCGAGCGCCGCGTGTCACGTCTTTCATATTGATTTCCCGAAAGATATTAATAACTCTTGAGAAGTATCGTCGATAACTGATGAGCCATAATAAACTTTTAAGTGTCGTCCCAGTTGCTGTGAATAGACACTAATCTCTATGCTCCTCGACGCTACAACTTTTCTCTATCGGCTGGGATGCGAAGCGAAACGATCGAAAACCAGTGTCTTGTTCGTTAGCGTAAACGTTCTTCGTTCACGCTACGAAAGGTACGAAAATTCGGCTTACGAAATCCTGTTCCCTCGTAAGGATTCGTCGCGAACTTTGCTAAGTCGTTATTAACAACGAAAAAAACGTATTCGTCATGGCACGTACTTTGGAGAGTCTTTTCGTAATCTTCGGATCGGTGTTATCAATATTCGGAAGGTGAAAATGCACCTCTTTCGACATTGAGGGAGAAACTGAAACCGAATCATCAATTCGTGGAACGTTTCAATTAGATCGGATTTTGGTAACGGTATTAGTCTGACCATTAGCCGACCGATTCTACTGAACTCTGATCCGACGCGAGCACTTTCAATAAACAGGATTCCAGGCTTTCCACGAACTCGAACGTTCGTAAACGAAGGTATAAAACCGTGTAAAAAGGGAACTTTTTCGATTCGTCGATTCATAGCGACAACAAAATGGAATCGAGCCTTGAATAATCGAAACATACAGCACGCGCTGTTTAACGAGGGCAACAAAGATCACGAACACCACGTAGATCGCTCTCTACAGAATTGTTATTTTTTAATCTGCAAAGCATGTAAATATTTGTTCGATATTTAATTTTAACTCGCAAATGTTTAGTATAGGAAGTTAATACGTAATTATTAGCCTGCAAAGATTTTTCGACTTCTTCCATACGTTACGACGTAATTATACAATATTACGTGTTTCGGAAAGTTATCGATCTCGATATTCGTTATTTCAGGAACGCACTTTTTTAACGCGTTATCTGCTGACGAGAAAATATGTACCGTACACGGTCACCAGTTCGTTACACTTGTTGCTGTCGCGACGATAACGATTCGCACGACGCAAGAAAATGGGAATTAGTCGTATCTCTGGTAAATCGTTGAAAAGCAACGTAGACTCATTTTCGAGAGTATTATCGATCTTTCCGTGACGGGGCGAGCTTTATCAATTATTCCAAGTCTCGATTTTAATAATTCAGAGACGCTCGGTTGGAAGTAGAAACGAACGGGCAATCTGGTACGAGAAGTTGCTTTCGATTCGACCGCGTTTCTTCGCGTTTAATGACTTTGTATACCGTGCTGGTATTTAAATTGAGGTGCTTTAAATTCGTTTAGAAATTTCTCTGGCCAAAATTGAACTGTCTGTCCGATGTTGCGCTTCGTTTAAAAGCCTTTCTCCTGGTTCGCTGGCTATTCGGTTCGAACGACGTTAGAAATTATCGATACTTATCGGCATCCGTAACGCGTACGCTGGCATACTGTGCCGGAATATGCATATTTTCAATCGATAATAGCGGCATTCGCGATCTTCCTAAAGTACTCTTTAGATTCTTTCGAGACGGTCAGAACTCGATGCCTTTTTACCCCGGTATAACGAGAGTAATCGAATAATACACGATTCGTAATGGCAAAGGGTCCGCTTCTTGAAACCGTGTCCCCGTTTCGTTACGACTATGCCAGATAGCTATTAATTCCGAGACTTATTGAAACGGAGACAGACATTCGTTCCGCTTCCTCGATCTATACAACATTGTCATTGACATTTCAAGTTGTTCTACCATTGAATCTTGAACGCGTGCAATGGATAGATTTCCTCGAATTTCGTCTTTTTCGGTTTTCAAACCGAGAGCGAAACGCGGAAAATCTTCGGACTAAGGACGGTCCGGAAGCGAACGACACGACCAATTAATAGCGATTTAATTTAATACACCAAACCACAGATACGAAGTCCATTACCGTTGACAAGGATAATTTACCACCCACGCGGTGCTTCCTACGCACGAAACGCATTAACATGGCATTATCAGTCAGCCACGATGTCGTAATAATGGTAACGACGTTACTATCGTTGTAACGATCGCTGTTACAGCTCACAAGCAACGCCGCGTACCTGTACCTCCCTTACGAATCTTCGAGTAAACGTTACGCGCGATTTGGCGACGACAGCTAGTGTTGAACCTCCTATTAACGGAACGCTGTTTTTTAAGACACCCTGTACACGTTCCAATATCCGACGCGACGCCTCGCGGACATGCAACCAGGGATCCTTGTTACCAGTTATTGCATTACCGGCTACCTTGATTGCACTTTCCTACGAGGAAAGATCGTGCATACAGAGGGATCGTTGCTTCGCAAAAGTCTCGGCTAATGCAGTTAATTAATCGTAGCGACGCGTTACGTGCCCGCGTCAGTCATTAACCAGCTCTCTCGCAGGACATCTGCAGGAAATCAGCTGATTTCAAGAGTACATGTCGCTCAGCGATGGAATTCGTTCCAGTTAATACTTTGTTTATGGAGGAGTTTAACGAGTTTCCACAACTAACTCATAATAGCGAACTAAAATATTAGCATTTTTAATAAACTCGACAGTTTGAGTTTTATTCGTCCCGTAACAAAAACTAAGTAGGACCGATACAACCGCATGCTATAAAATTGCTAAATTTCCATATCGATATCGATTGCTGTACGGGAAACAACTACGGGTCAATTTAATAATTAGATATCGCTGGTCGTATTAATCACGGTTATAGGCGAAACGGCGATTTCGTTCAGCGATAACGAGGATGTAACGTACCGTTTACAACCGCGCGTCGTTAATCTGCTTCGAGCGGTGTTCGCTGGTTAACACCTTCGGTATCGTATATTTTGCAGGTTGGCAGCGCAAGAGGCGGCACAAAGGGACCCTGGATACGCGAGTCAGTACAGGAGAAGGCCGAGGTTGGCCGGACTGAGTGGTCTCGGTGACTGGACTAGCTTTGGAGGGGAGGTAAGAGGCAGCTCGGCTTGAAAAAGCTTCGTCTGAGATATTCGTTAATTGCGGCTTCTCCTCTTACCATGTCGCTCACCCTGTTCGCGAATTATTTTACCTCGTTTCACGCATTTCTTCCCTCTTACGTATCTTTCTGTTCCGATTTTTCGCGTCGAATCTGTTTCGACGTTCGAGGTAAGAGAAAAATGCGAATGCTCTTAGGTACCTGGTCTGGTGGACATGGCGCCAGGCCGGGATCAGGGCGGAGGGGCGGGTGGCGGTGGGGGAGGCGGCAAGGGCACCACGTCGTTGTTTATCCTGTCGGAGGATAATTGCATCAGGAAGCACACGCGCTTCATAATCGAGTGGCCGCCCTTCGAGTACGCCGTCCTGCTCACCATCATCGCCAATTGCGTGGTCCTCGCCCTCGAGGAGCACCTGCCGAAGCACGACAAGACCATACTCGCACAGAAGCTCGAGGCCACGGAAATCTACTTCCTCGGGATCTTCTGCGTCGAGGCGAGCCTCAAGATCCTCGCCCTTGGCTTCGTCCTCCACCGTGGCTCTTATCTGCGCAACATCTGGAACATCATGGATTTCTTCGTCGTGGTGACCGGGTGAGAGAACCATTTTCTATCTTATCTTCTCCTTCTTTTTCTTTTTCTTTTTATTCTTCTTTTGTATATTACGGTCTTTCGAATTAACTTCAACCAACGGTAATCCCTGTTTTCGGTGTCGCGAGCTTTCGAATTTCAACATTGATTCTAACGGGCGAATAGTGTCTTTGTACTGGGTAATTTTGCGAATCTAATATTACTTCAGGTGGTGTGTATAGTTTGAAGAATCGTTTACAGCGGAATGCATAGTTCGAACACCGAGGAACCAAAAAACTATTTATTACTTTTTGTCCTTTTCCTTTGTTTTCAAAATGATGTAGTCAAAATCCTGTATGTCGAGTGACAGTAAGAACGCTATAATTATCGATCATTTGAAAATTGAAAATATTTTATAGACACATACACCTCCTGCAGTACGATCGTAGAATACCCAATACAGGAAATTTGATCGTAATTAGCGATGTTCGACCGAAAAGAGGGATTTGCAAACGATTCGCGAAAACTCACCACTGGTCATTATATCGTTCCACCTTTATACTCTCATTCATCGTGCGTTGTCACGGTCACGATTCAACCAAACTCACTCGTTCCCTCCCTCGTTTTCTCCTCCGTATATACGAACGAGCGCATTCTTGCTCTTTCCACACTTTCTCTCTCTCTGTCTACCCTTTTTATCGACACTCTTGTCCACCTCGAAACACGGTGTTCGAGCGAAACAGACAACACGGAGAGGAAAACAGTGGACGAGAAGAATGTCTCTTGGTCAGGTTCCCCAAAACGCGTAATGTCCGTACAAATATGAACGAAACAAACTGAAAAAATGATACCCGCGATCGAGTGACCAACCCGTTTAAGGGGAAAGCCTCTCTTCGTCGATCGCTCGCTGCGTTTTATGATTTATTCTTTCACGCGTTCCATGCCGCCGTTGAACGTCATCGACGACCGGCTTTTGCAAATTTCATATACTCCTGTATCCGAAAGGAATCGATGAAAATAAGATCCTCGCGTTATATTTTCGTAATTTAAGTACGGCCATTTTAACGCTGCATCGAACGCGTTGGAAACAATGATAAAAATAGAATAAGTTGATCGTTCAGCGACGATGAAAAACGGAAAGGATCTTTCTCCATAAGCATAAGATTTAAAGAAAAAAAAAAAGAAAAAAACACGTCGATCGGTTTCTACTGCCGAACAGATAGATTCTAGAGTAATCCTTGGATTAGGTCGATGACCGTGTTCGCCGAAACAAACGTGGACGTCGACCTGCGTATGCTACGTTCCTTCAGGGTCCTCAGACCGCTAAAGCTGGTTTCGAAAATTCCAAGTGAGTCTAGACAAAAGTTGTGCGCAAAAGGCGGCAAATGATTTGCAAATGCCGCCATTGTAACAGTATAAACAGTATAAACACAGAGTGCAGTAACAGAGAACTCAGTCGATCAGCTGATTGATTTATCCACTACTATAAACCAACTTGAAGTCTTTTTATTCTTATATCCCCGTTGCTCCTGGCAGTTTGTTTGTGCGTTCGACTAGTGTCTCCTTGTTAGTTTTAAACGTTTCTTGACATTATTTTAATCAGATACACACTATTAGTGTCCCGTCGATCATTTTAGCTTCTCTGTCAGTTTCTGTCTGTCTATCTGTCTGTCTATCTTTCTCTGTCTCTCTATTTGCTTTAGTTGACACGTTGGGTGGACGTTTTTTAGTTCTGGCAAGCAAGACCGGCATCAGCTAACTTAATATACCAGTATCTGCGTGTGTACTCGACGTTCTAGTACGGGGTCTGCAGATTCGCTTCGTAGTACCGTCATAAATGGGATAATTTTCCGCGTGAAAATAAATGAAATTTCTTTATCGAGTTTTAGGTCAGACGAAGATAATTAATTACGCGTTTTTCTTTATTGGGATAGACTCGCAATTTACGAGCTTGAATAACGCGTATACACTATATTTTTGCAACCTTACGATCACTGTAAATACAATCTTTGCAGTTAGATAGTCTCGTTTAATTCTTTAAAACTATCCACTTACGAAGCTTTTAATTGTTCATAGATACTTAACTAACGAGTCTGAAATTCTTGCAACGAATAATATCATTGCGACAGTATTTTGTTTCCGCGAATCATTCTTACTTAAAAAATCATCCCATCTACGATTGTACCACGATCGAAGCTAAACCCTGTATACAGGCTGAATCGTTATAACTTTGTATTCTAAACAAACTGCTTCGATGTCGATATTATCAAGTTACCCTTTTGTCTGCAATATCGTACCCCTATTCCGTAAAACAATTTTCATTATTACCCTTCCATCGATCTCAGAATATAGAAGAATATTTTTGCTGCAAATACATTATGAACGATTGTCAATAGATAATCTACGTCTATCAAAGAAAATATTCTTGCTCCTGGATCTAAAGCTATTAATTTAAAGGCAAATAACAGTTCTGAAAAGATCCTATACGATCCTAAATAGTCCTAAAAAGTTTCTTGCAACGGCTGTAACGAAGCGATTGTTAAAGATACCAATCTGTAACGATTCACTCTGTAGATGCGTCGAGTGTTTCTATTAATCTATACCTTAGTTTCCATCCTTTTTAGTTTCCTTCTTTAGTTTTCCCGATTGAAACGTGTCGTTTTGAGCGTTGCGTTCCGTTTGATCGTTGATTGACCATCACCACTTTAGAGGCTATGGGTGTATTAGATCAGTTGATTGACGCTAGATGATCGTTAACAGTTGATCGATATTAATTCAACTCAATTATACATATGTTTATTATACATATATATTATATATTCTGTATCCACGTGGTTTGCGTAATCTCCAGTGTCTCTACATACATTTTACACGTAATATATAACTCTATACTGTCTCTCTCTCTATAATATTATAGAAGAGTTGCGTGAACAATTAGTCTCTAGCATTTATTATTGAGTTATTTTAGATCTGTCTTCTATATATGCACAAGTTGTTCGTACTTTTAGAGCGTTTTCGAAAACGCCGAATTAGACACACACGCACGTTACACACACGGAAGAGAGAATCTTTGACTTTTCGCTAGCAAAAGTTCGTGATAACATTCGGAATCCTATTATTACGTTCTGTCCACGTGTTCTCGTGTACGTCGCTACAAGGAAAAGAGAAGAAACGTAAAAGCGATTTTTTGGAAATTTCAACGAATACTCGCGTGAAGAAATAACGGGGGAAGAATTCAAAATTTCAACGCGAAAATTCTTTCGCCGAAATTTGCTATAGTACATAAAAGGTAAAGTTTCTTTCAACGGCAGTTGTAATGAGATTTGCGTCCACTCGATAATCATACACGTACACGATCACGAAAAAAAAAGATGAAACAAAAGAAAGAAACACAGAAACAGTATTAGCTTGCGGGTGTCGTTGTTAATTTAGCAGTCCGTGACTGATAGAATTGATTACAAGTTGAGTACAAACAAATAGGTACGTGTTATAGAGCAAGTAAAGTATTCGAGCAAGCTCGTGTTTGCTATGATAGAAAAGTCGTACCTTTTAGACAGCCTCGAGAGACCGAGACTTCTAGACCTAGAGATTTTCTTTAGACCTTACCGAGGTGACCTTCCACGTACTCCTTTTCCCTCGAAACTTCTCTCTTTTGTACCATTTATGAAAAACAATAGAAAAAGAACATTGCAGCAGAAGCATTGGGATACGAAAACGTTGTCGATCTTTGGAAGCATCGGGGGTATGGATTCACCTCTTGAGACGTGAACGAAGATTTCGTGGATCCTCTAGTTTAAGAAATCCTTATATCCTTGCTTTTTATTCGTTCGTAGATTATATGGACTAGTGGCGTGAATTAGGGCTCGAACAAGCATAGTTACGTTTAGGGTGTTGTTACCTTTGAAGGTTCGTCGTGGTCGTTTATGGTTTCCACGCCGTTAACCGGACACTGAAATAAATTTATCGAACAACTTTATTTTCTTTTTATTTACAATGGTATGTATCATTCGGAAAGGAACTACGACGTGATTTACACGCTTTCAAGGTACATTTACTTCACTCTTACTTTATTCGCTTTTTATTGCATCGTCAAAGATACAGAGTTTATTTTTACTTAAAAATTGACATGGTCAATAGTTTAATACGTTCCGTGGTTTTGTGACTCTTCTAAAAAAATATTCTTCATCAATTTATGACAATTTCATCGTTAATCGGTGCTTGATATACGCTTTCTTTATTAAAAGAATTTTAATCCTGTTTCTAGAAAAAAAAACTTATTTTAGTCAGCGATGAAACTACAGCCGTCTAAGTATGGCTATTGAATTTTACTCGTCACGGAACGTATTATAAGAAAATTGTAACGCGCTAAAGTTCAACGACCGCGACGGATGTTACGTTTCACATCCGTTAGAGTAAAGTTGCAGCCGTTAGAAATATACCCGGGGATGTTTAAAATTAGTAAGACGCGCGAGTAATTTAATACCAATTTCCCCTACATCCGCTATCGTACCTCTTTTCTCGAATAATTACGTCGTAAAACATTCACCTACCTCTCATAGTTAACGCCATTCTCGATTACCGATGGGTCACCGTGAAAATACATCGTCAAGTTTTCGACAAAGTGATCCCTAAAAATTGAAATTTTCCGGATCTGACGAGATCAGAAAATTTCTTAAGGAAGTTGCGATTTCGGGCGACATCCCATCGGTAATTGTAGCTCCCCGCTTCCACGCTTTCGATATTTAAACACATTTTCATTCAATTCCGATCGTTTCGACAATAAGTAAAATTGATTTCCTTCGAAACCGTTCGGTTCAGTCCTTTTGCGAGGATAGTTTAAGAGGTAATCCAGCGATGCGCTAATTCGATAAGCTAATCCAAAGCTGCGAGAATCGAGACTCTAGCTTCTCAGTCTTTTGTCTTTGGGTACGGTCGTGCAATCAAACCGGACTAACTTTCTGCTACTTTTTATTCTACGCTACTTGAAATTTTCTTATTTAACTTGAACCCGGCTGCTAATTTACAGACTCGTACGATTCATCGATTCGGTTCCCGTACGCTTCGAGAAACGTTTCCTTAACATTGTACAATTTCGAGGTAAAACGTAACAATAAAGTATCCATTGCTCGTATTATCGTCGAGATCAGTCGTTTAAAGTCGAAAAACGCTTATCTTTAAAAAGATCATTTAGAAAAGTCGTTATTGTATACTGTTTCAGTATGAAATGACTTGAAATTGCGAAATAAATTTAATCGCCTTTTTCATGGAACATTTCAACGTTAGTAGACTGTTTATTTATTAATTTCCATGCATAGAAAATGTCGATACTGCTACGGGTCGACTTATCATTCTAAACGGAATAATATAAATATTATTTATTGATCGTCCTGCGCGTGGAAATTATACAATGTAGGACGTTTGACGAAGCGCGCGGAAACTTTTTCAGCGACCGCAGCTCAAAGACTGTGGCCGAGCAAATTAACTAGAGGAATGATAAAAATGAAATTTTTGTCGCGAGAAAAGAAAAGAGATAGAATTGATCCTCGACCAGAGCATCATCCCATTAGAGTGAAATTCATTCCCTCAGTTCCCTCGGGTTAGGCCATAGAAACGCTAGTTAACCACCTAGTTGTGTAGTCTAAGTACTTAAGTAGCCTGAGTATTAGTGTAATAGAGTAGTAAGTAGTAAAGTGTGGCGGGGTGTGTGTGTTTTGGGGCAGGTTCATCACGGCGTTCTCGCAGGGCATAGAACTGGATATGGATCTGCGCACGTTGCGTGCGATACGCGTGTTGCGACCGCTCAAACTTGTCTCCGGCATACCGAGTGAGTAGCGTTTCAAATACAATCGGCCACGAAAAATCCAGCCGAAACCAATCGAAAAAGATCATTGCCTCTCGTTGATCGTCTCTGTCTAGCGATTTCCTTTCTTTCGCTTCGTTCTTTTAAATTCGCCCGTCGTTTTTCCTCGGGAATCGATCGATTGGCTGGCAGATTGCGCGGGAAGCGTTGAAATTTCGATTCTTAACCGAACGGCTCGCGATCGAACATTAACCGGTATACGGGAGAGAGCGAATACTTTGTTTCTCTTTTTTTCTCTCTTCATCTTGAATAGACACTTTGAATTAGAGAAAGCAAACGCGAGGCACACGGTGCTCGAGGAACGCGCGTTGATGGTTTTTATTTGCTGGCGCCTGGAATTCGGATACTTCGTGAGTCGACTGGATATCCGTTCCTTCGGAACGTTTCTATTTATCGATTTTAGATACTGCGTAGAAACTATTACGAGCGAACCGATCATTTATTGTTTTTCAGACACGAAGCTCGTAGATCAGTGTAGTGCGATATTGTTGCAGGTACATTGCCGTTCATAAATATCCGGACACTTTCTTATCTTTTTCCAAAGCAATTACCGTTAATTGACCTTTATTTTAATCGTCCGCGAATCGCCTTTAATTCCTGTAGCGGCGACTAACGCGATTCTATGGAAAGCGACGGTATCCGAAGAGAATTGCGTAATCGTTAGAGGAGTCGGTAAAATATAAAGTTATCGAAATTCGCCAAGTGCCCGGATACCTATGAACGGTAATCGTATATTTCTATATCTTATATCTATATATTTACACGTAGATGCCTTGCAACGCTAGAACGATTATTTTGTTTATACGTAGCACCACCCAAATAGATCTATCTTTTCAGAGTTGTATGCTGTGTCCATGTAACGACGAAGTATCCCAATTGTTTAGCCGCTAGAGTAACCGGAGAAAAAAACGAAACGAACGTTTGTCGCGCGAACAAGAGAAAGAAAGAAATGACCGTGACGTACGAATGCTTTCGAGTAACGAAACAAACACGTATTTTTGTTCGCCTCGCTTTGGGAGAAGAATAGAAATTTGACGCGCGATTCCCCGAGCAGCGGACTAAAAATGGAGAAAACGCGACACGGTTACCGGTCGAACAAAGAACACGTGAATCGCTCCGTGAAATCGTTGGTTAGACCTAATTACTCCTGGCGAATTTTTTGCATACAGGTCTCCAGGTGGTGCTCAAGTCTATCATCAAGGCGATGGCGCCGCTTCTGCAGATCGGCCTGCTGGTGCTGTTCGCCATCGTGATATTCGCCATCATCGGCCTCGAATTCTATTCGGGAACGTTGCATAAAACGTGTTACAGCATCAGGAATATCAGTGAGTGAACTCTTATCGCGAGAAAGAAACCGGGAGCCAAACCCGGCTAAAGTAATAATATAATATCCCGAAACCTCGGTACTCGTCCGACTCCGAGAGGCTATCGATTCGAGTTTCTGCCGCTTATTATCGACCGATCGTACGGCGCAGAATACCGATAATGCTTTTCTTCTAGATGTAATCGTGAAGGAGGGCGAACAGCCGAGTCCGTGTAACACGGACAACAAATCCGAGGCTCCGTTCGGAGCGCACGTGTGCGACGCGAATGTTTCGACGTGCATGGATCACTGGGAGGGACCAAATTTCGGCATCACCAGCTTCGACAACATCGGATTCGCCATGCTCACTGTCTTCCAGTGCATCACTATGGAGGGCTGGACTGCCATATTGTACTGGGTAAAGCAAGAGATATGTCCTTCAGTGTTACAACTCTACTCTGTCTTGTTTTCTGTTTCCTCTTTTCCTTTTCTTTCTCATTTTTTTTCCTATCTCGGGTTTCGTGCACGAACGGTGTTTCACGGTGGGCTCTTCGGCGTTTAAACTTCGGCATTTTTCGTCTTCGGGGATTATCCTTTTACCGTTGGTCATTACTGGGTCAGTCGGTCTTAAAAGCGTTCAAAAGACGCGATAGCTTTGAAAGAGGATTTTAACTTTTGAAATTTACACGCGTGTATGGAAGGAAAAATAGAGGAAAGCTTCCGAAATTCTGTCTTCGCGCAGTTTGAAAAAAGATGCACACGAAATCGGATATCTCTTTTGAAATATCTAAACGTCACTTTTCGAGCAGACTTCCGTTTAACACTAAAACTACCAAACCGGTCAAATGACCGCTCGACAAGTTTCTTATTATAAGGCACTCATTTCGTTAAAGTACATTCCTTGAAATCAGAATTGATTTTCATCAAGATTAAGAATAAATGTGTGTACTAATTTATGTTTTGTCGTTTGTTTATTTATGTTTTAACTTCATTTTTAATTTCGAATTAAGTACACATTATATGCCGGTAGGTTTAGTGTTAAGACGTACTAGGTCCTAGTTACGAAGTCTTTAAGCCAGTTTGCGCGATCGTATATTAATTAAAAAATACTGCTACGCCGTATTCTTAAAATCAATATCTACTATTAAACAATTCTCCTCTTTATGAAGGTACCATCTTTTTCCCCGCGATGTAATCGACTGACCAATTCGACGTGTCTCATTTACTCGATCATTCGATATACATGTACCTTTCTTCGATTGCTTGCTGCGATTATTATTTCGTTTCCTTTATTTTCATTCCTACAATTATTAAATATCTAAATGTGACATTCGTCGTGACAATTTATCGTGTTCGATCGTTATTGTTTCTTCTGTGTGCCGTGTTTATTCACGTATGTGTTTTGCCCGATAACATTTGGCTTCCGGCTATTTACTCGTTTATCGGAAGTATCCCGGAGAAGAACCGCTTGCGATTGTTACAGCTAACACTGACGTATATGTTCACCTTGCTCAGTATAACACTGTCAGTTTCAGCCCTCTCTTTGCAAATCTCTTGGTGTTTAATCGTATCTTTTCTACGCTTCGTTCTCTCGAAGAGTTTGTTCGATTTTGCGTACGTTAACACTTCGACGGCTGCTGTCCTAAGCATTAACGGAGTAATAAATGAAAATAACAGTGACATCGGCCGTCGGTGTTAAAAAAAAAAATAAAAAATGACGAAATAAAGGCGTACGACTTGTATTAAAACACTTATGTCATCTATTTTTGGCGAAGAAAGAGAAGGAGCGTAAAATGTGTCGATGTTTGAATGTCGTGGCAATATTTCCTTAAATGTAAATGGTGTACCGTGTTCGAACACGTAACACCATGAACTTCACGTGAGTCTGGTGAAATTTGCAGACAAACGACGCTCTTGGCAGCACGTACAACTGGATTTACTTTATACCATTGATCGTCCTTGGCTCATTCTTCATGCTGAACTTAGTTCTTGGTGTCTTGAGCGGGTGAGTATGTTCATTCTCGATTTCTCGGCTGCAATTTCCGTTCGGTTACTTAACAGCCACCACCTGTTTCTTCTTTCTTTACCACGGATGGGTCGTTTACCGCGACGTATCTAACTGATCTAACGATGAAACGTTAAATGTTCTTGAACGTGTCGAAATATATCTCTGTACATCTAATTTAATTTAAAACATTGCGAATCGAATATTCTGTGAAAAATATTTCGTTATTTCTTTAAGGCTGGTTTGTAACGAAAGAGCGAGCAAGATTATCATTGTTTGTTTCCGTCAGGGAATTTTCGAACGAAAGAACACGCGTCGAGAGACGGGCGGCATATCAGAAAGCAAAGAGAAAACGTCTGTTCACGACTGCGTTCAGTTCCTACTTAAAGTGGATCACTCAAGCAGGTCTCGAAACGATCGATCTTCCCTTAACTTTGTCGCGCTAGCCGTTTTCCCGCTTCAACGAGAGGATCTCGTTAGCGAAGCCACTGAAAGCCAACGTTTATCGCGAGATACTCTATAACACGCAAAGTTTCCTCGTAGGCGTCAGTAATCTCAAACTTCTGCCTTGATCAAGTATTTTGTGTAAACCGCTCGAACGGACGCAGATCAAACGAAAGAAGGTTCGAGGCTCGCATCGGGATAAATCGTACGCGATACGGAATACTAACAATTTTACCGAACTTTCATTCTCTCTGATGAGTTCTACGGATGCTGACTCTGAACTTCCGAAATTTTTGCAGACCTCGAAGTAACGATATTTCCCGGCAGTCGATGACGAATAAGAAAAAACGTGTTACTAGTCTTGAACCTTTTCGTTTGACCAAAAACCCCTGTATAAAAGTAAACGCTGTAAACGTTCCAACAAATATCGGGTTACGTAGTTGTCAGAAATAGCCGAGTGCTTAATCGAGTATCGAATCGCTAGTAAAGCGTATAGAAGAAGTAAGATGTGTGAAAAGTAGATCTTTACCTTTATGTAACGCTCGTCGTCATCTGTGTAACGCTTGTAGAGAGTTTGCAAAGGAGAGAGAAAAGGTGGAGAACCGGCAGTCCTTCCTGAAATTGCGAAGACAGCAGCAGCTCGACCGTGAACTGAACTGTTACCTGGATTGGATCTGCAAAGCAGGTTAGAAAGTCAACGTGCCAGGGCTGTGTATCGATTCCTTATCGAGCACCCTTTACAGCAGCCGTCTCCTTAGGCCAGAATCTTGTAGCTTCTCTTTTCACTTTTGCTGAGCTATTGCTCGACTCTTTTTCTTTCTTTCTTTTTCTTTTTTTGTTTGCGTTCGAACAAAAAACCGTGACCCGTGCGTTCGATGAACGTTTATCGTAATTTTGTAGAGGAGGTAATACTCGCGGAAGAAAGGACCACGGAAGAGGAGAAGATGCACATATTAGAAGGTTCGTATCGAGACACTCATCTAGCCAGAAATTAGACGTTAGAAGGTATATTGATAGAGCGATTCGTGTTGCAGTAAGAAGAAGAGCCGCGGCGAAAAAGAAGAAATTGAAGAATCTTGGCAAAAGTAAAAGCACGGACACGGAGGAAGAGGAAGGCGATGACGACCAGGACGATAGTGAGTATTCTTTTCTGATCGATCGCAAACTTTATGATCGATAATTATATATACCGGTTACGAATTCAATCTGAAATATGACAAAGGATCGATATTCGCTTTGATGTTTATTTAAAAAAGAGGTTAAATTCTTGTCTGCATTTAACTCTGTATCGACGTGTACTACATACTGTTGCTTATCGACGTTACAATCGACATCTTGACTAACTGGTCAGATGGTCTAGCTAGCAACGCTCGCGTTCTTTGATCTTTCCCTTTGAATCGTAACCCTTTGGTTGCGACGCTTTTGAACTGAAAATTGTCCTCTATGCGCGAAACGCGTCACCAGAATCCAGTTCAAGTGCTCCGTGAAAGATGACTGCTAGTACTAGGAAATTGCGAGAGGCCAAATACTGGAACAAAAAAAAGAGATAGAAATATTCGATTTGTACTTTCCAGGACTCTCCAGATCTTCCTACTTTAAATCGAGGGAAAAGGAAGAGGGCACTTGCGTGCAATTTTGGCGGGCGGAAAAGAGATTCAGATTTTGGATACGAAGCTCGGTGAAATCGCAAAAGTTTTACTGGTTCGTCATCGTCCTCGTGTTCTTCAATACCGTTTGCGTGGCCGTGGAACACTACGGTCAGCCTCAATGGCTTACCGATTTCCTCTGTGAGTATACGAAAATAATCTAATATAGTAATCATTGACGCGAAGCGTGATCCATAACCAAATGTGGTGAAATGTTAACAGATTTCGCGGAATTCGTGTTCCTGGCCCTGTTCATGCTGGAGATGTTCATAAAAGTGTACGCTCTCGGTCCTCGCACCTATTTCGAGTCGAGTTTCAATCGTTTCGACTGCGTGGTCATCTCGGGATCGATCTTCGAAGTGATCTGGTCCGAGGTGAAGTCCGGCTCTTTCGGCCTCTCCGTCCTACGTGCCCTTAGACTCCTGCGAATTTTTAAGGTCACCAAATACTGGAAGAGCCTGAGGAACCTCGTAATATCGCTGCTCAGCTCGATGCGTAGCATCATCTCCTTGCTCTTCCTGCTCTTCCTCTTCATCCTCATATTCGCGCTGCTCGGTATGCAGCTGTTTGGCGGTCAGTTCAACTTCGAAAGCGGTACACCGCCCACAAACTTCAACACTTTTCCCATCGCGCTGCTCACTGTCTTCCAAGTAAGTTTTATTCGTTCTCGATACCGCGAACGCGCTAGATATATCTCCGCGAACGAGATTCGAGGAGGAAAGAGGACACGAGACATGGTCTTTCTTCCGAACGAAATCTTTCGATCGCGTTCATTCCACGCTCGTATTAGACTACTCGTTTAACGAACGTAATCGCGATCACGCAGATCCTGACCGGAGAAGATTGGAACGAAGTGATGTACCAGGGTATCGAGTCGCAAGGCGGTCACAAGAAGGGCATGATCTACTCGCTGTACTTCATCGTACTGGTGCTGTTCGGTAACTACACGCTGCTGAACGTGTTCTTGGCTATCGCCGTCGACAATCTGGCGAACGCGCAAGAATTGAGCGCCGCCGAGGACGAAGAAAAAGTCGAGGACAAGGAGAAGCAGGCGCAGGAACTCGAGAAAGAGATCGAGTCGTTACAGAAACCGAAAGACGGTAACGCGCCGAAGGTAGAGATCTGCCCTCCGAGTCCGACTCAGAATTTGTAAGTACCTTGTCTATCCGTAAAACGCGGTGCGAGTACGTTCGAAGGATACGATGACAATTAATCGGATCGAATCGTAGCAAAGACGGAAAGGGTGGGAAACAGTCATCCGAAGAGAAAAAGCAGGATGAAGACGATGACACGGGACCAAAACCAATGCTGCCATACTCCTCCATGTTTATACTGTCCCCTACGAATCCGTAAGTTGACCGTCACCGATCGCCGACTCGATTTCGTAATCAACGACCTAACGCGTAATTTGATCGTAGCGTAAGAAGAGCCGCCCATTGGGTCGTGAACCTGAGGTACTTCGACTTCTTCATAATGGTGGTGATATCTTTGTCGAGTATCGCGTTGGCCGCCGAGGATCCTGTCTGGGAGGACTCGCCGAGGAACGAGGTGCTGAATTACTTCGATTACGCGTTCACCGGTGTTTTCACCGTCGAAATGATCTTGAAGATCATCGATCTCGGCGTCATCCTTCATCCAGGCTCGTATCTGCGCGAATTTTGGAACATCATGGACGCGGTGGTGGTGATATGCGCCGCGGTATCGTTCGCGTTCGACATGACCGGTAGCTCGGCCGGACAGAATCTTTCGACGATCAAGTCGTTGAGAGTGTTGCGGGTACTCAGACCGTTGAAGACGATCAAAAGGGTGCCGAAATTGAAGGCGGTGTTCGACTGTGTCGTGAACAGTCTGAAAAACGTCATAAACATTCTCATAGTGTATATATTGTTCCAATTCATATTCGCTGTGATCGCGGTGCAGCTGTTCAACGGCAAGTTCTTCTACTGCAGCGACGAGAGCAAATACACGGAACAGGATTGCCAGTGAGTATTTCAAACGTTCTCTTCTCGACGAGCGTAGACGAATCAGTGGGAATCGATCGGTAACGTAAACAGATCACTACCAAAGGTTTGACTCTTTTAGAACATCGTCGAAACCGATAAGGCTGCGGGACTAATTGTTCGATTATGCGTCTCGCAGGGGTCAATATTTCGTTTACGAGGAGGATGCCATGCTGCCAGAGCCAAAGAAGCGGGAGTGGCAGTCCCAGTTTTTTCACTACGACAACGTGATGGCCGCGATGCTGACGTTGTTCGCGGTACAGACTGGCGAGGGCTGGCCACAGATCCTGCAAAATTCGATGGCGGCCACGTACGAGGATAAAGGCCCCATCCAAAATTTTCGTATAGAGATGTCCATTTTCTACATCGTCTACTTCATCGTATTTCCATTCTTCTTCGTCAACATCTTCGTGGCCTTGATTATCATCACGTTCCAGGAGCAGGGAGAGGCCGAACTGCAAGACGGCGAAATCGACAAAAATCAGGTTTGCCGACGTTCCGCGATACCTCGTGCGTCCTGTCGCTTCGATACCAACGTTCTGCTCGTTGCTCGTTTCAGAAATCTTGTATAGACTTCACGATACAAGCGCGACCTCTAGAGAGGTACATGCCGAAAGAACGAAACAGCGTCAAGTACAAAATTTGGAGGATAGTGGTATCGACGCCGTTCGAATATTTTATCATGGGTCTCATCGTATTAAACACAGTGCTACTCATGATGAAGGTAAGTTTCAACGATTCGTTCGTTTCTCTTTTCTTAAGAACGTGTCTCGAAGAGAAGATACAGATACTTTTTTTTTATCTTGTGGACGTAACGAGCCTGAATAACGTACGTAAGACGCGACCGCCGGAAGAAGCGCACGCTGGTACCCCTTTTTCGCGTATTCGTGCACTCGCAATTTTTCTAATCAATGATCGAGCAATTTTAGCGATGGGCTTTATTTGCAACGAGTACGTTTTTCGTTTTTGACCGTGGAAAAAATATGTTCGTTGTCGAATTGTTCGAAAATAATTAAGGAACGGTATCGAATGCCCATCGTTACGCGTAAAGTTTCTTGAACGTCTCGTCGCGGATGGCCGAGTTTTGTGATCGCGTTTGGCAATTTTAACCAATCCGAAAAGCAGCCTCATACATCGATTCTCGATCACACGAGATTGCGACGATGATCGTCGCAACGGGACACTAATGAGTTCTGTTCGACGAACAAGCACGATGAAGAGAGAGCTCGAAGTGAAACTGTAAGATACAACGTTATATCTGTACGAGGACATTGTTGTTCTTGCCTGCCAATTTATTTATTGCTCTCTGTATAATTGTCATCCTTGTATCCATTGATACGTGGTGTACACAGCTCTGTGTTCGATACTCTACTGTCCTCTCCTTTCGTGTCAAACAAAGAAAATACCTCCTTTTCTTCTCTATCCTTTTTGTTAGTTAGACGCTCGTGATTCACGGTGTCTCGATGCTTTTTATTCGTTCCTACTCGTTCGTTCCAGAATCGTTCCAGAAGCTTTTATTCCCATGCCAGGCCTGCGCCGAGTGCATCCAGACGACCTATTGCTCGTTGAATTTTGTTGGAACCGTTTCAAATCCGTTCGGATATCGCAAAAATACCTGGGGTTTATGTAGGAACGGGTACACGCTGCTTTCTGCGATTCGAATCGGAATACTTTTTTCCACAATTTCGTACGCGTCTCTTAACGTTCGAATACCAAAGTGATCTACTCAGAGATATCGAACTCGAGTCCGTTATTAATCGATATCGCGTCGAAAGTAATCGGAGAAACTTGGGTGTACTCCTTTGTGCATCGATCTCCAGATCGAAAACGGTCTAATCAATTTCGAGTCTCGAACCCTGGCAAGCATTTCATAGCACTCGCGCCAATCCGTCCCACGCGCGTCCATTCGTTTCCCGTTTATCATACCTTATTTCGCTTTAAGTAGCAATATTTCCTTTCGTTCTCTTTCGTTTCGTTCGATATCCTGTATTTATAACTCTCCTCGGTTTCTTCTGTTCCCGACTCCGTTTTTGACTGCATGCCTGCTACTGTGTCCTCGTTTTCTCAATACTAAACGTTCTCGAAAATACGTGGAAGAACGATATCCGAATATCGATATGCTGTTCCACGACCACGTACACACACACACACGCGCACACACATAGACACGAGGTGCGTTCGACTCGTAAGCCTTGACAAGCCCATGTTTGAACTGGTAGCGAGGTTTGAAGCGTAGCACAAACTGGCTTGATCGAATTAATCGTCGGGTCATATCGAACGCGGTCGAATAGAACGAGAAAAATGATAAAGCTGCGGTATACGAAAAGCCCTGCACGCGAGTCCACGTGTGCTTTAAGAGCACACTTTCTTCGTTTTTGTTCTATTACGTCTCTCTGCACTGTTTCTTCTTTTCTTTGTACACAGCCTATCGGTGACACGCGCCGTTTCGTTGGACACTCTTTCCGGAAGACTGCTTTCCATTTTCCAACGAAACAATACGCTTTTATTTTGGACACAACATTCGATTCCGATTCGAGCAAACGTGTCTCGAACGCCTATACGTGCATACATATTTGTGCTTCGCCGTTTCGAACCCGTTTTCTTTCACGCACACACGCTGCCTTGAACACTTGACGCACATGGTTTTGAGAATGAACCGCACCACCGATTACGCGAACATTGTCGAACAAGGGACTGCGAGACTCGTTTTCGAACTCGGTGCTCGTTCAACTGGTTCGAAGAATTTGTCGAGCCCCCTAGGTTCTTTGTTAAAAGGCACGTTAGATGTTACCGACACATCTTCGTAATGTCACCAAACTGTTTGCACGAGTGGCAAACTGCGTGTCGCATGCCTGGCTGCTCGCAATCCAAATATTTCACCGAACAAGTGGTCGAGCGAATCACTGAACAACACCAGACATCCACTGAATGTGTGTGTGTGTATGTATTTTCTTTCCTGTTTGTTTCTTTCTTCGGTAACGATATGTTTCTTGCACGAGACTCCCGCACGACTCGATCCTCAGCTATCCAGGACCATCGATAAAGCGAAACCGAAGAAGCGGACGAAAATTTATGTCGAACACGCTATTGTCTTCAGAACTGCATTTCGATCGAAAATAGCACTCCAAGTTCTAAGCGAAGAAATTTGGAAAATGTCCGCTTCCGTGGCTCGCTCTATCAAAATTCTGAACGTTAAAGAGAGAAAAGATAACACGTTGATACCTCGAGCGAAAGGGATAATTCGTAACCCTCTGTCTCTTCTCCTCTACGAAATTTCCTTCTTGTTTTTCTTACAATCTGATTTTCAGCTCGCTAAATGAACATTGTTGATTCCTTGATTGCCTTCTGTTTCTTTTACTCTCTTTTCCTTTCGTTGTTTCTTTTCGCAGTAACGTTATTTGCTCTTTCCTGTGTGCCGCGATTCTCCAAGACACCAAACTCGTATCTGTTTGTCCGACAACCGATCCCGACGCACGCGACGACGAGAAATATCGCTTTATTTTAATAAGTCGAACAAGACGGAAAATACTCGTCGTCGTTGCGTACGACGCGATAGAACGTCCTTTCAAAATCCTTTAATCGAACGATCGATAACGCTGGTAGCGTTTAAAAATTTAGTAAGATGTCGTTTTATAGCCATCGCTAACGATCGATCGTCGATACCAGTACAATGGATCCAACGTTTGGACGTTATCCCAAATTTTACACGATGACGTCGATGACACAAAGTATAAGCGTGTGCACACACCAGTCACGCGTAGTATACCTGGTACTATGTCAAGCCATCCCTTCAACCTAACGAATGAGACAATCTCTTTAATGATTATTTTCGTCACCGTTAAAATACACGCCCTTTAGGACCGTACAGATACACGTATGTAGGTTAACGCTAATATTATACACCTATGTGTCTCTCCCTCTTTGTCGACTGAAAACTGCCACTATATTTATATGTATATTCATATTTATACACCGTGTAACTTACAGATTTCGCACTCTAGTTTACACGTCATTTATATATTTGTAACACCGTGTCACTCGGTAATCGGTGTCGATACGCTTCGAACGAGTAGACTTATATTGTTCTTTTTTAATCGAGAATGGAATATAACGCGTTCGAACAGTTAACCCCTTCCCGTGCTTTGACGAGTCTCACTCGTGACGCACTCACAACTCGAATGTGATTAATGTTACTCAAATTTTGAATACTCTTTAACTTGAGGTTTAGATCCAACTATAATTTGCGTTGTCAAGGATCCCTGAATATAAAATACTTAGAACATTTTAGTTTTCTTTGTTCGTTTTAATGTTATAGTCCTGAATGGTTAGTCTTGAATGACGCACCTCACAAATAAATGGCACGGCAAGGGGTTAAGAAAGATCAGACATTGTAGAGAATCGAAATATGGTCGAAGCGTATCAACGTTCGAATTATTCCGTAAGAAAAAAATAGTGCATTTTGTCGAATCGATGACGATAAGAAAAAAAATGAGCGACGACGGTGGTTAGGAGCGTAAATTTCTACCGCGCGGCTCGCCGTCCGCAAAATCGCGCTCGTTCGATAGGCTTGTACGTCTGTCTGTCTGTTTGTCTGTCTGTCCGTTCGTTTCTGTCGGCCGTGTGTGTTTGTCAGTGTATGCATTACAGTTCCATCGGCAAAGCGACGCGTACAAGAACACGCTGAAGTACATGAACATGTGCTTCACGGGGATGTTCACCGTCGAGTGCATACTGAAGATCGCCGCTTTCGGCGTGAGGGTAAGCTCCATCATGCCAACAAACCCTCCCCTCATCGAACAGATTATTTCGAGAAAACGTATCCGCTTAGAGAGTAGTCGAACTTCCGATGAAAAATGATGCCTGCGATTCTCTTCGCCGTTTCTTATTTTTTTATCGACGATAAATACATGAAATTTTACTAAGAAGAGATTTACGAGCGCGAAACGATCGATCGCAGAATCAATTTTCAATGTATAGACTGGGTAAGTTTCGCTTATTAGAGAAAAATTAGTGCGTTTCTTTATTTTTTTCTTTCCCTGACAGAATAGATAGTATCTTGCCGACTCGACGGTACTGAAAAGTATACTCGTGTTGCAAGAATACGTGTATGTACGAATACGTAGAGAACCTTTCGTGTTCAGGGCTGAACACGCGTTAAAATTCGAACTCTAGTTGCGTAAACATTTTTAGATCCTTTTTAGTAGTCTACTTTCGTAGAAATCTCGTAGTTTTCATTACTTTGACCCTTTCGCTGTGTACACCATACATGTATTAACATGTAATAATCAGTAGATCGGAATAAACATTTCCTGTTCTAAACTTCTCGAGAACATTTCGCCTTTCTCGAGACACGATGACTCGGTTTTTAATAAGGAAATTTGATATGTAAACGTGAAAGGGTTGAAACGATCGTATATTTTATTATTAGAATTAAATCTATCCTTAGATTATGGCGGATGCTCAGCTCTGTACACTATTATAAATAAGATGCACTTTTGTGCGTATCTATTTGAAGTTGCATGAGAATTGCAGTGATCGACAAAAATGAAAATTGACATTATCAAAGCGATAAATGTTTAATATTTTTACTTGTTTATTTACTTAAATTAGTTTAGAGTACTATATTAAGTTTTTACGAGCGCTACTTTTTCGACCTGCACCTCTCATGTGCTCGAAACATATGGCTCGACACGGAACATCGAAAAGATTCTTCGATATTTAACGCGGCCAAACGATTAAAACGAGTGTAACTGCGAGCCGCTTCGAGAAAAACATATTCTCTGCTTAAGAACTAACTTCGATTAGAGTTTGCATCCCGCCGTTAAACGAGTTTTCTCGCGTTAGTTTTTAGTACACGAACCACACGCACAACACCACACGACACATTTGCATTCACGCTCGTCGATAACCGAACACGAACATTCAGTTATTTTTCAGTTCGTTCTCTGTCTATCAACCTATCTACCTTCTTTTTCTGGCTGGTTATTTTAATTTCGAAAATATCGAACAGGGGTGGGGTAAAACTCTCTCGAGAAAGTGAGTCCAGCCCGGAGCAACTCCTTGCTGCATGCAAATGTCAGACTTGTTGCACCCTGCACGTAATCACTGCACGTTGTCGTGGTTCTTTATCCTTGCATGCGTAATATTGTGCTTTGAACCTCTTGTCTTATGATTTTTCCAACGGTTCGCTGCATTTACGAAGAAACCGTTTGCGGCCTGTCGAGATTTCTAGACGAGATTCATACTGTTTATCGTAATAACGAAGAGACCTGTATTTTCCATACAGTCTTCTCTTTCTGCATCCGAACGTTTCGTGTAAATTTTCTTCCTCGAGGAGACAATTAACCTACTCGAATCTAGATCGCAAACGGTTAATTACTAACAGAGTATCGTAGTTACCCTCTAAAAATCTAACAGACGAAATTAAGTTGGCTATACAGATCGATGTAATATATAAACATTGCGTGTATTACGGAGGATTTATCTTGTAGAAAAATATTATAAGGCAGGGGGTTAACGACGAGCATCGATTTTTCGGCGGTCTTCGATCTCCAAGGGAAATAAAATGCAATATACAAAGACCAAAACGAGACAATCGATGTTCGGTCGTTGATGAGCTATTGTTGTATTGCAACGACTGCGTGTTTTGGGCCAATAATGCAGCCGCGACTTTTCAAAGAATTGGAAGAAAGCGACTAAATTCGTGGTTCTTAAAGTGCTTGCAAAGTTTCGGCAATAAATTCGTAACTAATTCGTTGGTCGACAGAACCATGAATTTTCTCCGAACTTTTTTACCATTCTTCGTACATTATGGTCCGTGCAAAGACGGAATTTCGGAAAGAATAAGAACTCAGAGATTTCGTTGACGGTAAAACGCACCTGATTAACGATCAATTTTTTATGTCGAAAGCTACGATAGTTTTCGATTCTTAGAAGACGCATGTTATTCTACTTGATCCGTGGGAAAGTTTTGTCACTTTTCTTCACTGATTATTCCTTTTACACTTTGCACTAATTTTGAGCAACGATCGTTGCGATATTTCTCCTGCAGTATTCGCGCACTAAATTTTTATCACATTTCTCTACAGATACACGTGCTTATAATCGACTAAGAATTCAGATACCATATTTCAGAAGTTAGATATCCAAGCAGTTAAGAAATTGAAGTATAATTTTGACTAGAGCAAGGTTATTTGTGTCGCGCGAAATCAAGAAGACGAAGAAATATTAATTTACGACAGTGGTTCTAATACGATCCCTGACACGAGTATAAAACATAGCCGTTTTTTCTCGACAAGAAAAGTGACAAAAATTTGTTCGCGGATCGAAATATTACCGCGGGAAATTACGAATTGTACGCGTTCACACTCACCACACACAAGAAACACACGTACACAAAGATGGTCGTTTCACGTGAGCAGAAACGACGGAAATAACCTCGAAAAAAGATCGCTCTGTGAGAGATTGGTTAGACTTGCTTTGGATAATTTCGTTCGAGAATAAAGGGAGAACAAAACGAAATCGTTACCCCGATCGAAGAGCATTCCTGATTAAAAAAAGAGGGACGCTGACACAACGAAGAATTCGTCGCAACGTGATTAATTTCGATCGTTCAAAATGAAATGAAAAATCGTTCCACGAGCGAAATCTTAATTTCGTTGTGTTACGTCTGTGTGTTGGGTGTATTTTGTAGTATCACGAGGCGCCGCCAAAGCTATTGGACGCCTTGACCGTCGTGAACTTCGCCGTCACCCTCCTTTTCCTCATTGAGTGCATCCTCAAACTCGTCGCCTTCGGATGCAAGGTATAAAAAAAAACCTCTAAATCACTAGACAACTCCACTAACCACACGCAACTATATATAATGTTATAATAATACGTGTACGTATACAGGTTGTCTCAGAAAGCTTGTGCGCCGGATTCTTCGTACTAACGCAAACCGAAAAGTTCCTCGCATTTTATAATTTGCATTTTCGTTCGAAATGTTCTATTCGTATTTTCATGTATCGACTCACTGAATTTTGTATCGGCTCTAAAATTTTGAAGAGTTTTAAACGTGGCATTTCGCGACAAAAACACGAGTTGCTAAACAGCGAAGAACTTTTCGACGCATTTCGGTATAACGTTGGCGAGTAAGCTAGCTTTCTACAGGAAAAAACGATAAGGAAGAAGGAGATGGCCCGCGATTCGCCTCGTTTATACAGATTAGACACAGTTCGCATAGAGCAAGAATATGTCATAGAATTTCGACTAGTGCTGATGAGTAAAATTTGCTGTTAAACGCTTGAAATAGTAATTGGTTCAGTATTAAACCAAGTAGTTTAATCGAGTAGTGGAATAGTAATTCACCTGTCTCCGCTAACTCTCTTTCGACGTAACAATAATTTTCGGGTATTAAATTATATTAGAGTGATCCTTCTTCCTGTATCACCTTTAAAGAGGACTAGTGCGACCGACGCTGTACAATCTTTTTGAAACATTCTGTATATATCGTGTTATCTACATTTTTGTTTATTTTTTCAATTTCCCTATTGAAAGTATGTTGGAGAAAAAATAATTTCATCGCGAGAAGGACAAAAAGACGATTATTGCCAGAAAAGAGGAATGCGAAGCAAATATAAAATGGTGTCTGGTAACGCGACTACTTTAAGGATACATGCATATGTTACTTTAATTTGTATTAGAGTTACGATAAGGCCGAGCGAAGCGTATACCGATTAACTTGAGAGTGACGGTTGTAAGAAGAGATTTGATTAACTGCAAGAATAGTTATATCGTATTTTAAAAGCGAGAAATTGGTATACTTTTGAATCGGCCACCTTGTCCTTATTTAGAGTAAAGCTATAGTACCGAGATTGTTACGTTGATAGTCTCTTTTTGGCTTGCATCTTTTAAACCGTTAGACGAAGGTGTGACCTCTTTCCTGGCCTGGAAAAAGGACGATAACGTAGAGCTTCTCGCGAATAACCGCGTATCCGTCTCTCGTACACTCTTTTTCTCTAGTCTTTGCTTGCTATTACCGGCATGATCCTGTAGATACTCGTATTAGAAGAGTGATCCCGAAGAGTGCCGACTCACCGGGTATTTCGTGACCTGTTCAGCCAAGTCTCTTCATCTTTTCAAAGACACTAAGTATTCGAGACTAAATCTGACTCTGTAGTATCGATACATACCGATATATAGTTTTCTTGTGTCCTGTCTGCCACACCTTAGAGAATACTACTTATACAGGGTTATCCAAAAATGACATCGGTACATTATTTTGCTTTTCGATTCGCGGTTAACCGGTAAAAACTCGCGAAACGCATACAGTACAGATATAGAAATGTTTCTATATTTCACGCAAGCTTTTCGCGATAATTTGTTACACCATTTTTTCAACTTTTATCATTTGTCACTCGAAACGAAGAGATATGGCCTTTAACTCGACACATCGTTGGAGAGCACAATTTTTCACACTTGGTTTTCTAATTAGCATCGTTTACTTTCATGCTAAGGGTGCGTATCGAAACACGTACATACATACACGTACACGAACGAACGCACGCACACGCGCGCACACGTGTACACACAACTACATACTTACACGACGAGGGAAAGCTTGACTCTGCGCGAGCGGAGTAAACTTTCCACATTTTCCGTTTATCGAGTTCGTAGTTCTATTATCCTCGGCATCGCAAACATTTTACACGCTCGAAGCTCGTCGCAGTTTCTTCGAACTCCACTAAATCGTTTCTTTGTTTGCAGCGTAGTAGCTTTTCGTTCAGACGATATCGAGATAATAAATTATTTTCGATGAGACGCATTTCCGTAAACGGAGCGAACGAGTTTTGGTTAAATTTCGAGGAAACTTCGAACCGATAGCATCGACGGTAGGCAAAGTAACGAACAGGATTGTTTCTAATCGATCTTTTTTTAATTCCCCGCGCGCAGAACTTCTTCAAAGACGCCTGGAACACGTTCGATTTCATCACGGTGATCGGCAGCATCGTGGACGCCCTGGTGATCGAGTTCGGGGTACGTAAAGTTTCAACGAACACCGTCGTAAATCGCAGTCAAGTATTAATGTTCGATAAGCGATGTAGTTCGTGAGAGGTGAAGTAGAATGTCCATAAAGTTTGCGTGCTTTTTTTTCGATCGAGAAAACCCGATGACATACGATGTAAACCTTTGACTCCCCAATTAACTGTGTGGACCCAGTGTTGCTTGAATGTACATCTCGAAATGTTGTCTTCCCCTTAACGCTCCTTTAGGATAAAGTTTAACCTCTTTGCTGCTTCTTTACTTTCAGCGAGAGCGTAGACTCGCGCGCAACGATGACTTTTCTCGGTTAAAAGAAAGAGCGAGTGTAAACGGCGTTCCAGCGTTTCCGACAACTTACAATCGTCTGTTGTCGGTAGCGTAGTTACGCGAAAATTGTTCCTTCTACCGAGAGAAGCGTACGTTGCACGCGATTCTACCGAATACGATATGCTAGCAGGTAAATCGACGATATTATTCGAACCCCTATTACAGTCTCATTTGTAATTAACCGTAGCTTTATGCTGCATTCATACGCTACACATCTACACCGTATACATTGTTACACGTGCACAGTACACGACATCACCCTCGATATATTCACGTTGTACACGCGCGAATCGATCACCGGACGTCGCTCGAAAGGAAACGCCACGTTTTCTCTTTTTCTATGTATATAATAAAAATCTTGATCAACCGGAAGGTTTCTCGAGAAGCGTAAACGAGCGCGTCCTTTCGAACGACGGTTCGTTCCATTGTTTAGAACGAAAACGACACTGTTCGAACATCCAACATTTAAAATACAGCACTGAACCCAGCAGGTATTCTATTTTGATCCTCTGTAGTATAAGCGTAATTTTTTGAGACCCGACGTAACGCCGTGCTACATCCACATGCCGTAATTAAATCTCCAGTAAAGCGTCAGATAGTTGAGAGTCGTTTGCCGCATCGTCGATTCTCGGAGTCGAGATTACCCCTTAAACTGCTTGCACTCCTTAGTAGGTTTGCTGAATCGACACTGATACAAAAGTGATAATCCTGGCTCGACCGTTACCTTTAGAGATGAAGGTAAGCAGAGCCAGCTTTCCAAGCTTCACGACCAGTTGTTTTGAACGAGTCTCGCCGCCAGACCAGTTTCGTATTTCTGTAAATCTCTGCTAGTTTTATTCTGTATTTCTCTATATAGATATATAAATGTATATACACATTCGCCTATTAAGAGATCATCGGTATATTCCGTTCGATCGATCCAATAATCTTGCAATATTCGTATATTTTTGTACTAGGAGCGGTTTTCGAGTATGCCCAGTGGCGGTCAACTAGGCGAAAAGAAGGTATAAATTTTCGTCACGTTTTACACCACAGACGTAAGTTGTCGAGGTCTTTCGTTACGAGAAGTCTTCTGTCGTGCGAGAACGTGTATCGATACGAAATCGATGAAAGTATACGCGTTCGTTCTGATTCCGCATACAACACGATCATGATATGCTACAGCAAACTCGATAACTCGAAAGAACGAGCGATCGCGCGTCGCATTCTTATCCAGACACTGAGTTTCGATAAACTGTTCGTTCTTGAAAGTACGAACCGTTCATACAACGCACACAAACATACTCGATTCGATATCACAGTACAGGACACGATCCGCAGGCTGCCTCGAACTTTCGCCCCTTTTTCTATCGTCTCTTCGCTCCGACATTGTCAGGATAAAGAAAGCGAAGTTTCGCTTCGACAGCGTTATCGAGGCAGCTTGTAGATAGTTGACGCGCGCATGGAGAGTCACACAGAGCACACAGGACAACAAAGTGACAAAGTTTCGAAAAATGGCATATGGATGCGGTATATGAACTCGCGATGAAAATTCCGATTGCAGCAAAGTTCGATCGCAGCAAACGGGTTAACGAACGAGGCAGCGAGCGACGAGTCGCGATCAGAATTTCGTGCTCGCAATCGAAGAGCGGTGCTCGAAGCGATTTCGATCAACCGGTGTCGAAATGTGTCTGTAGCTTCGTTCGTGTAACGAGACGGTTTCGAAGGAGCGGTCAAGGATCGCGTTCGCGAAACTGTAACGTTAAACGCGCGAAGCCCAATCCGAATCGTGATAAGGAATCGGCATGTCTCGGGGATTAAGTGCAATTTCCTCTGTCCCCTGCAGGAGAACTTCATCAACGTCGGCTTCCTCAGACTGTTTCGTGCTGCCAGGTTGATCAAACTGCTCAGGCAGGGGTACACGATACGAATTTTACTCTGGACCTTTGTACAATCCTTCAAAGTGAGTAAACGAGCAAAAAGTATCGTTGTCCTTTTAATCGGGATACCGTCTAATTTCACGCTCCTTTGCAGGCTCTGCCTTATGTCTGTCTTCTCATTGCGATGCTGTTTTTCATCTACGCGATCATCGGTATGCAGGTACGTATCGTACGTCCGATTTCTCTTCGTTTCTGACGAGATTTTACGCCAGAATGCAGAGAGAGAGAGAGAGAGCGAAACATTTCGGATAAAAATGTACCGAGAGTTTCCAGTATAATCGAGGAAAAGGACTTTTCAATTACTGGATCGGGTCGCGAATTCGAATCTTTCTTAAATCGCGTTAACCGTATCAAACAATTCGACGACATTGGGAACGACTCGATAGTACGGGACGAGCGGTACAGTTTACAGGAAGAAAATATTATACCATTTATAAACCATGTCATTAGTGACGATGAAATTCCATTGTTAGGTCTTTGGAAATATATCGAACGATCCAGGAACAGCGATCGATGAACACAACAACTTTCAATCCTTCTTCGCCGGTCTTATGTTGCTTTTTCGGTGAGTCGAGCAGCTAAACGAAGCAAGTTCGAAGTTTGGGGTAAAATGAATCGTTATCGAAGGAAAAGCTACCGATCCGCGTTCGATAATTTCGTTTTCGTACTCGAGAAACGAGATGCATCTTTTTAAAAAAAAGAGCGATCGGTAGCGACAACAGTTGTCGTAGAAGTACTGAGTTGTTGGCATGAAGTTTAACGAAAGTAAGCTGCTCGACGTGTCAATCTGTTGTTAATTGAACCCCGCAATTAGACTTCCCATAGACAGTTGTCCCATAGAGATGCTTGCCATAGATTTATATCGACATTTTCGTCGCGTTACGACGGTACTCGAGAGAACGAATGGAACCAGTCTTTCGCGATTCTCTTATTTTCTAATGTTCGTTATCGAAGCGTTCGTTCTTCTATTTTCTCTCGAGTAGGTCGCGTATCGACGAATGAAAAACGAAAATATTAACGAAACAACCGTAGCTCGTAATTAATGTGGTGGATGAGTATTGTTAGAGGGTAGATTTTCAACACTGACACAACCCTGTACAACGTTTTGCTTGAACATATTTATTGATCGTACAGCGGGAAGAATCGGTTGACAGGTTCGATGAGAATCGATCTTAAGTTTAACAACGTTTATCCGAAACGAAAGAAGAGAGAACTTGTTGCTAATGCCGTGCTCGCCCTTTGGCCCACGGCCAAATTTTCTTTCTGTCGGTCTCAGGTGTTCGGTAACATCGCGCTGGACGCCGAGACTGCGATTACCAAGCACAACAATTTCCAAAGCTTCATTCAAGGTCTGATGTTGCTTTTTCGGTGAGTAACGCTAACGAAACAACACGCAAAGAGTTATGTTCGCAACGGCACAGCTGATAATTGCGCTCACGATTTAAACTCGGCGAACTTTATTTATTTTTCTTCCTTTCTCTTTCTCGGGAAGAAATCGGGATAAAAGCGCGGTAAATCGTGAAAGTCGAGGTTTTCAGTTTCGTTCGATCACTGACACACTAACGCAAAAAAAGGGCTTTATTACGCCTCGTACGTTCTACCTAATACTAACACGTAGTAGAGTAAACGAAGTAGAGTAATCGAGTTACCGAACCAGTATCGCTTTTGATGTTGTTCGATAGGGTCCCATGCATGATTTCATCGAGCAGATCTTAACGAGGAAGCGTTCATAGAAATCCCAGTGACGACGTTTTACGCTTGAAATTGTGTTACTTGCATGTAGTTCGAGGTTGGATTGAACCGATGAGTCCTAAAGTTTCGTTAGAAGTTCTGCTAACGGACGCTTTGATATGCTCGCTATCCGACAACGGAGAAACTTCAGGAAGCATCAACAATTAGAAAATCTTTAGTACATGTAGTTTTCGAGAATAATTTCGGTGCTGTCCAGAGGAGTCGATTCATAAGCGTAATAGTTGGCTAATTTAAAAGATGCCGAAAAGGCATCGCGTGTGTTCCTAGATTTCTTATACGATATCCCATGGTCAGCACCGAGACAAACGATATAGAGGTAAAACGGCAAGAACGAAAGACTGATCGAACGATGTTATCAGGTGCGCGACCGGCGAGGCTTGGCCGAACATCATGTTGTCCTGCATCAAGGGTCGGCCGTGCGACGAGAAAGCCGGCAAACAAACGGAGGAGTGCGGTTCGAACATCGCGTACGCCTACTTCGTCTCGTTCATCTTCTTTTGTTCGTTCCTCATGTTGAACTTGTTCGTCGCCGTAATCATGGACAATTTCGATTATCTGACGAGAGACTCGTCGATCCTGGGTGCCCATCATCTGGACGAGTTCGTTCGGATCTGGGCCGAGTACGATCCAAACGCGACCGGCAAGATCCATTACACGGAAATGTACGACATGCTGAAGAACATGGATCCGCCGTTGGGGTTTGGTAACAAGTGTCCGAATAGACTCGCCTACAAGAAGTTGATCAGGATGAACATGCCGGTGGACGTCGACGGGAAAGTGAACTTCACCACCACTCTGTTCGCCCTGATTCGCGAGAATCTTAGTATCAAGATGAGATGCGGTAAATATTTCTCAGATTTTAACGCAGCTTCGCGGTTCGCGCGGCGTTCGCTTATTTCGATGTACTCCGTTACAGCCGACGAGATGAAACAAGCGAACGAGGAACTCAGAGACACGATTAGAAGTATTTGGCCTCTGCAGGCGAAAAAAATGTTGGACCTTTTGATACCTAAGAACGAAGGTAAGAATCTTCGATTCGAGTAACATCTTGCCGCTGATTATTAAACGCTCTTACGATATTGTTTTAGAATTAGGCAGAGGTAAGATGACCGTTGGTAAGATATACGTCTGCCTTCTGATACTCGAAAGTTGGAGGACGACCAAGTTTGGTCAAATAAAACCGACCGGACAGGTGAGTGTTCTTCGTCGTTTCCGATTCGAGTTTCTCACTCGTACGAAAATGGAAGCCCTTAGCGATATATTTCCCTATTCGAACGAGAAACCTCTGATCTGCCGTTCCCACGAATCGTTTATCGATTCGACGTTTCCGTCCATCGATATTGTTCATTCGCGATCACTATTTTCTCATTGGAATCGAGCAAACAAAATTCGTGGGAATCTGTTCGAGGATTAAGTTTGAATGGATGTTTGTCGTTGGCTTCTTCGTGGTAGGATTTCACGTGGCCGGTGCGAACATCACGTTTCGAATAGAGAACTTCCAAAAATTCCACGTAGCTTCTTGATCACCCACGACAAGCTTAGCATCGCGTAACTCTAATGTTTCTTAAACGTTAAACGTTATTTGGCATAAAGTCATTTTATTCGGGCGATACTGGAAAAAATAATAGAAACAATTGTTGGTACTTCTACCACTGTTCACATTGTATCCAAAATTTGTTAGAAGTCTGACTCGATATTATGAGGTAAAGGGTTAAAGATCTATCAACGAAAAGTGCTTGAAATTGTTTGAAACAATGAACGCGATTCTAAGCTTTCATCCCGAGTCCCAACGTTCTTGACGCTATATTACTGTGTGCTCAGTAGTGCTGAGAATTTTCCGACATTAATATGTATTTGAACGAGTAACAAAGATTCAAGATTACTAGATACGTCTCTTTATCCCAGCGTGTCCGTATCGCTAACAAATTTTCGAGCCTGATTTGACGATTCCAAAGAGACGCGAGAAAAAGAATGAAATTTAATCGGGTGATCATCCCGCCACGCTGTGGTAAAGAAATCGATTAATATTTTACTTAACGAACAAGAAAGACGTTCAATCTATGTCTGTTAAGTTAACTTAGTCAAACGAATCAATATGTGTAGAAGCAGTTTCGATGTCACCCTTCCTGAACGTCACGATTCGAAAGTTGATGCAACCGATTAACGTAGACCTCTGTTTCGTTCGATACATCGTTTGCTACCTATTTATCGATCACGCATCTATCAAACACGTTTCTACCGAGAAAAAAATGGAGGAATTGATTTTATACTTCATTGTCGCGATTCGAAATAGTATGTCGGTGGCAAACGATAAATCGATACGAAACGCAAACTATCTATAGAATATTAGGACGATATTAATTTCTTTTTTGAATGAGTTACGATTAGAATATTAGAGAATAATCTGTGTCTGTTGAATTTCTAAGTGTTTCCATTTAAAGAATCATAGAAAAGAGAGTACGACAACGAGGTTTGAACCTTTCGAATTAATGGAGTATAGAATTATTTTGTTGCCATTTGTTATTTATCGTTGTTATCGTTAATTAATGTGTCAATTAGAGTAGGAGTAATTTTAAAGCGAAATCTAATCACAATACTATAATACATTTGTTTAATTATACAACCCAGACAAGAGGATTGTTCACGCAGCTATCAATCATCTCTTTGTGTCTTTTCTCTTTGTTTTCCAGAACGATAACGATCTTATCGATAACGATAATGCTGGGCAAAGTCCTGCAGCCCAGGCGGTAGTACTTACTTTTTCTCTTACTTATTATTCTTATTATTATCATCATCTTGATATCGGTTCTTTCCTTTTCGGTCCGTTTTCCTTTTGTACATTCTTTAACGATATATCATTTACGAGATTCTTTACTTTCTTATCAACAATTTCTTTTATACGTTCACGCGTTCGTTGCAAAGTACGATTCTCGATAAATTCTCGCCGGCGCTGTGAAATTTCTTTCGAACAAACCATATCATTCGGAAACGTTGAACACTTTGCAGCGAACGATTTACTTTTTCCGTGTACATAATACCACTTATCTTCGTTTAATATTTCAACGAATAATTCGCGCAGAGACACAGTAGCCTGTCGAGAGTATGTGCAGCGTAAAATGTCGATAAACTTGCAGAAAATTAATTGGTTAATTAGACATTTGGCGGTTGTATCTCTGCTCCTTTTTTCCGTCTTGTATATTTCTTTCTATGCATCGACACACACGGCACACACTATTTTTCACACTCTTCGAACACTTGTACGTTTCCTTTGAAAGTTTCCTTTCTTTCACATACGTAGATCATTTGATTCTTTCCTCGACTTTTTCACTGTCACTGAATCACTGACTTGTATCACCGAAAACGAAACCATCCTTGATGCGACCATTGAGAAAGCTGTTCCGTAAAGATTATAACAACAGAAAGATTATAAGAACAACAACGAAGAAGAAACTGAGGAGAATAAATCAACGGTGGTCGCGTTTGAAACAGAACCACATTCACACGTTCCAACTTTTCTTCTTCTCTCTTAGGCACTTGATACGTTTATCTATATAAATATTAGTGAAAGTACTATTTACTAGAGCATCTATCGGGATCACACTGTATAGAACTATTAGAAAATTCTTCAGTTCTTTTTTTCCTTTAAAGAATTTCCTTTTCAACAGCACGTTTCCTCTTCGAATAATAAGCAATAATAGTTTAGGATAATACTGTTTGAAACTAGTTGACACGCGTTCGATTTTGTGCATCATCATTTTTTCTTTCTCGATAAATCTTTGATCTATCAATTTTGGCATAGAACTTAGTTTGGATGACGCACGAAATTGTAACGTTTTAAGTTCTTTTAGTGATCGTGATCGACTCTTTGCCCCTCGAGAACACGATATAGCTGTATGTAAGTAAATGACCCAGTACATCGAACCTCGTAGAGTGAACCAACCCGAGAAAAAAGGTTGAAGGTATTTTTGGTAAATCCTCGAACATAGCTCGCCTTTTGCCTCGAGTAACGTTCCATTTAATTTAGGTAACACGCTAGCAAGTATCGTCTCTTTCCGATTGATCTCTTTTTAGATCGATAGTCCATCCAAGCCCGTTTCTATGATCGTTAGTATCGGAGCGTAGTCGATCTTAGGTCGAGCATTAGAAATTTCGTTTTTTCTTTCGTTCCCGGATACTTTCACTTTTTTATTCTTTCTTTTCATTTTTTTTTTACTTACCTGCAAATATTTGTCTGTCTCTGACTTACGGTTTTATTTTGTCCTTCGAGAGCTCTTGATAGTAACGTAGTAAGATCGAGGAACCCACTTCTTGTTTCGAGATTTTTGCGGTACAAAAGTTGCGTACGATTTTGAAGAGAATCGACGTTGACGTGCGTTCCTCGAGTTAGATTTTCGGCACTCTTAGACATACTGGATACTATCTTTCTTCTCGTCTGTCTATTACGTACAAGTTGTCTCGAGACTGATGTACACCGCGGAAGACATGAATAGAGCGTGGCATACGAAATCGTGAAATCGTTTACCCTTATAGTACAATCAACTAGTATCGAGTTAGCAAAATTTTTTTCTTTCAATATTGCATCGGCGGCTACAGTAAAATGATAAATAATTTCTCGATTTCGGTTTGTCACGAAGAATTCCTGACCTGTACAGGTGTACATAGTTTCCGAGACAACCTGTATACTGTCCGAAGATTAGCAGCGTAGCGTAGAAACTGTTGTTAAGGAACAATGATCGAGTTTCCGTAGATCCGTTTGCCTTGCTAAATAGTTTCTCTTACGATGGCTTATATATACCCTCGAACACGATTTTCTTTCCACGAAATACAACCCGTAGTGGATTCTAAGTTTAACACACAGACAACCGACACGAAACAAATACCGTACACGATCAAGTAGCTAGATTTGACCAATTTTTTCCGCAGAAGATTCGGTGACGGGCATTTTTTATCGAAACAAGCGATGCTGTGAACAACCAAATGTTTTTCTCGCGATCCAACGAAGATTATTCGCTGCACGATAAAACGAGGCGCTAGAAATCGCCTCGATCGTCGCAAATATTTTTCGTTGCCGATCGATGGAAGGCTCAATGTCTTCCGTGTTTCAAGTAATTTTCATCGTAGACGAAGTATCGTTGTAGCAATTTTGTAAAGTAACATTGGTAAAAGGTAGAGAAATTGTAGCCGAGAGTGACGTACGTAGGCACGTAGATACCTCGAGTAAAACCTACACCCACGTCTACTTATTGTGTGCGTTGACAACGATGATTAGCTCCCGTCACGTTTGTTCGTTTGTGATTGGCTTATGTACTCTGTTTGTCCACTACTTGTTAGCATATGTGTGTATTGATATATCCCCGAAGAAAGACTCGCGAATCGTCGATGTTCCCTCGCGTCGTTCTCGTTCCTTACAAAAGATAAACTTCGCGAACTTGAACAGTTCCAACGAACGCACGGAGGAACGTCGATGGTTGGTGCATTTTGTTGCATGCTTACTAACATTTACATTCCCACAGTGCCGTAAACGTGACAAGTAAATATATGTATCTATTTGCATATATTATATATATGTATATGATACTTTACGCTCACTCGTAACACTTGACCAATAAATAAAATAACGGTTAACAGGATGTTGAAAAAGGGGTTGACACCTACGATGGTTAACTAACGGGGATTCGAACTATTCGACTTCAACGCGAATCGATTCAAGCAGACCGCGAATAATGACAACTTCGAAAATCATAAGCGACTCTTCTTTCACTTTCTTACTTCGATATTTACACCGATCTTATTCGAAGAATACACTTTGACACTTTGATCGCCACGGAGATCAATCATCGTATGTCGTACATTTTAATCGGGTAAGTATGATCGTAACGTGGCAATCGAAGTGTCAGACCCTGTAACTAAAGAGGTAAGAGTACACGTAAAACACTTGTTACTCGTAAATATAAAAGTAAGAACGTGACAGACGTTTCGTCGATTTACTTAACAAGTAAATCTAGAAGCCCCCTTTTTAAACAGCCTGCATAGATAAGATACAATTTTTAACAAACATATACAGGCTTCACCAGAGTGATATTCACCATCACGAATAAATTTGCTACTTTTTAATGTAACTTTTCAATATTTAACGTGTTTTTATATTGTATATTTTCGCACACACACGGTGTATTTTTTCTGGCCGTTAGAAAAAAAACGTTTCTTTGTTTCTTAGCGACGCTCTCAAGTGCACCGTCACGATACTCTTTTTCTAGCATGGGCTTTATTTTTCGAACAAGAATAAAATTTCTGTCGTTGTTTTTCTTCGGAAACTCGGATGCACCGAAGAAAGAGAGAGAGAAAGAGAGAGAGAAGATGAAGAAACGGAAACGAAAGCCTGTATGTGACTGTACATACCGTACGTGATAAATAAAATGGGGATCGAACGATCGTCTAATGGTCGATCGACGAACAAGAAAAATTTCGCGTAGAAAAGAAATGTCGAGCAGCGGTTCTGATAGTCGGTATGGTTTCGCACGTTCGCATTTAGAAATCGGCCTTCCTCGACTGCATACTGGATGTGACCGCGGTAAATCATACCGGAAATAATCACGGGACCGGAAGTAGGGCGAACAGCCTCGAACCGGTGGTACGGCCGACACCGGAAACGAAGCTCGATCTGCACAAGGAGCACATGGACGAAGACGACGGGGCCCTCGGGGTCCTCGCAGCCGGCGAGCATAGACGACAACATAGCATCAGGTATTCGAATTAAACTTCCGTATCTCGGTCGATGATTCGAGCGATCGTTAATCGCGCGTTAATTCGTTCTGATTTCAGAAATAAAAAGGTGAACTGGAAGATGTCCCACCAGTACGATATACTAGGCAGCAGCGGAGAGAGTAGCCAGGGAGGGGGTGGGTCTGGGGTTGTACCCGTAGTTAATGACGAGGATCGCGCCCCCGAGCTAGAGCCATTGCTGGCTGAGGTGCCCTCCCAGCAGGATCAAAACTACTACTACCACCATCACCATCACGACCAATACTACGATACCGACAATGATCTATACTATGACCATCACCACCACCACCACCACCATCACCATCACCATCATCATCATGCTCACCGACCACCCTCGTATTATCAACACCAGAATACCTACGCACCTCGCTCCTCGATCCGTTACCACAAGGTCTCTCGGCTCGATTCAATTAAAATCCATCTCGATATCGATAACACCCGCCCTCGATCGGCCGCGATAGAGAACGAACAATCTTTTTAAACGAGCACCACTTTCTTTGTAACCTTTGATCGTTCACTCTCGTTACGAGTTCTAACGCCTCGAGGCTACCACGTGTCTGGATCGCGCTAGATCGAGGATACTCGCTTCGATCGGGTTGCGTATTGTTTTTTTCTTCGTGCTGTTAGATCTATCGAAAGACAGTCTGTACATAGATCTAAATGTGACGTCACGCTTTCGTAGATTTAGATCGTTTAGAACGGATCATCGTCGATCGCGATCAGCTTCGATGCCGAGAATTCGCGACATTAGACGGGTGGAAGATATCCTTTAGTTTAGTTTGCGACAGAAAATCCTGATAGACGGAATCGAGAACGCCTTTGGATCGGCCGTTCGTTTTCTCTCGTAATCGTTTCACGTTAGATTAGGTTAGAATCTAGATCGATAGAGCCGCGTTCGGTCGATCGAAGCGTAGACGAGTATCGCGCGCGATATTCCACATTTCTTAGAACGTTCGCGATCGACTCACGACCAGACGCGCTGCACTTTCCTTTGTTTCTTTCTCCGACTATCTTGCAATAGTTTCTCTTTCCTTCCCGAGTCGATCTTGAGTCGATCTTGAACGATTTTCGTTAGCGCAACTGTACATACATCGATTAGAATCGACCTTGTCTAGAACACCACCCTAGATTACATCCCCACATCCATGCCTCATTATATCCCAACTACGAAATTCTTTAGCGAACGTTCGACGTGGACGTTAGAGATAACCCCACCCTTGTCTCCCTAGCTGCTTTCAGCCTTGAGATTATATACTCTCGAGAGCAACGAAGCACTCGCGTTAGAGCTGCGACTGCCTCGTTCTCCGTGTGTCTTGTTGTTCGTTAAATAGTTCCATGTATGTCCGTGTCCCGGGTAAGTAACGCGAGCTACCTTTGAAACGAGTCTCCAAGGTGCTCGAAGGTAGCAGACTCGCACTCGTTTCTCTTTTTTTCTTCTTCACCGATACTACTTCGAGATTACTACTCAGCTAGCATGTGCATGCCTGAGAATCTTTGACTGCATGCTTCTACACGCGCCGTACATGTGCCTGTATTACTTTCAACGACCGTTCTCATCGTCGAGATCGTCCGCCGTTTATCGTTTGATCGATCCAGCATGGATCACGATCAACCTCTGCTCGATTTTTCGGCGAACGGAGACAACGAAAAGGATCGACGACGAAAAGGATCGTTCGAGTTTCGTATCGGTTTCGCGGCGGCCGAAAGTTCGCGCAGAGGTCTCGCTTGTCGGAGGCAAAAGGCGTCTCGAAGTCGAGAAAGATGTGTTTGTTCGAGGCGCGAATCGTTAGTAACGAAGGCAAAGAATCGACACCCTGATTCTCCTTGAAACTCCCTCGATTCCCGGCGTTCCTCGAACGGTCGTCTAACCGACGAGTATGTTCGTTTAGATGGAGCTTCAGGACGTCGTAGTTAGCGACTCGCGCGCCGGTAGCCTAGAGAGTCTCACACACGCTGGCGAGAGACTTCATCCACCCGTGCATCCAGTCAGACACCCATCGCGTTCACCGAGTCTAAGGTAAAACGACGTTTATCCCCGCGTTGCGTCGCTTACAGCCGGATCGAATAAATTTGATCGTTCGCAGAAGACACTCGCCGGTCGTACACCGATCGCAATCGCCGAGGCGACTGAGGCACGACCACGGTCATTACTACCACGAAGGACCAGGATTCAGCGACACGGTTAGCAACGTCGTCGAGATTCAGAGACACACGCATCATCCCCATTCGTCACAGTACAATCATCGGCACAGGATGCGAGGTACAAGACAGCAATGATAATTTCGACGAAGAAAACACGGGTGCAACGATAAGTCCTTTTTACGAAATCCGACCTACGAATCTCTCTTTCCGATCGTTTCGCGAGTTACGCCGCAATTTCACGAATCGCGTTTCGTTCAAAGGCTCGTTGTCGGACAAACGAGGGATTCGTAGCTACGATTTTCGACAAATATGAATGTCGCTATAAATGGTTTACTCGCAAGAGGCAGAAAGCTCTATGTCACTCGATGTAATACGTTTCTTCGTTTTGTTCTGTTATGCGCCTACAAAGACTATTACGACCACTGCGACTATTACGACGATGGTAATTTCTTTCGCAACTCCGTTTCATTCCCTGTTCCGAAGCTAATTTATTACTACGTACCTTCGACTGCGATCGTTTGGCTTTCCACGGTTGTTCTATTTTTTTTTTCTCTCCCGTCTATCTGCCCACACACGTTCTACCATAGACACAACAGCAAACAGACACACGGATTAACGCTTCGTTTTTGCCACACACGATTAGACACGTCGAGCAGCGTGTTCTTCCTCGTTATTCCTTTACTTTTTTCTTCTCTTTTTTTCTCTCTCTCTCTCTCTCGACTGTGTAGACAAGTTGTTTTTTTAATGGCAATTTATAAGTTGTACGATTCGTCGAACACACGCTTCCGATATCGAGCACACTTGCACCCTTTAGGCACCCGCGTAATCTTACGTTTCTCCAAGATCGGTAGATACACAGTTTTTCCATAAAATCACGTAGATCTTTCGTTGGTAGAGATTGCACGTATCCTGGAATTCCTTCCGAAGAACTTTTGTATCGTTAGAGAACTAGCATGCGGCATGTCGATTGATACGAAACCTTGCTGTATCCTCGTTTCGTTACCTTCGTCGTTGATCGATTAGACGTTGAACCGCTAAACCCGAGACTCAGACTCGATCGGCCTTAGATAATTTCGTTTCGTCGACTCGATAGTTAGCTAGTCCCGATAAGAAAGACGTTTTCCTACCCGCGAAACGATTCCTCGCGATCCCTGTCCAGTTATCTCGTAAAAGTTTCCTAGGACAGCTAGAGTATAGTCCAGTCGGAAGCGATCGCGAGAACGCGGACGTTAATCAGGACGTTTAGCAGGTCCGTGGAGCGCTTCGACCAGTCCAGCGAGGACACCGAGTCCCATTCACCACATCGACCGAGCACGTCACTACGGAACGACCAGCCTGGAGCAACGCTCGAGGAGTCCGAGTCCTATCGGTGGTCGTCAGCCTGCTCATCCGCACCAGCATTATCATCGGCATCATCCCCATCAGCATAGTTACCCGGTGTTGGTGGCCAGGCGAGTGCCGGGTCGTCAGTTGCCTCCGACGCCGGACAAACCGTCGACGTTGCAGCTGAAGAAGCAGGCGAACATCAACTTTCCGAAGTTGAACGCTTCGCCGACTCATGGCTCTCACATGCCAACCGCGCACGTGCCCATCCCGGCCAGTATGCAGCATCCACCACCGGGACACGTGCCACCGATGCAACCGAGCCACTATCCGTTAAGCTTCGAGGAGGCTGTGACTATAGGTCGCGGTGGTCGTCTTCTGCCGAGTCCTGTGCCCAACGGCTACAAGCCTCAACCGCAGGCGAAACAGAGAACACCCAGGTAAACTTACCTTATAACGCTCTATAACGTTTCGGATCGATAACGTCGATCTTCGATTCGTAGGTCGAGACACTCGGACAGCGACGAAGATGACTGGTGCTAGCCAAAGTGGGACCCTGGACGGTGGTCCGGTGACGTGGACGCCCCCAGGCGTCTTTGGGTTTGCGCGTGAATCTTCCGTACACCGGAAGGCGCATTAATCTAGCCGCGAAAACGTGAACGAAGATCGATCGATCGGTTCGAAGTTCGTCAGAACTCGATCGACTCGTTTGGTCGAGATGCACGCGTATAACGTGAGTTGGAACATGGCCAGTTACGATTTCACGAGAAACGGAAAACGAAGGATGGAACCGAAGCAAAACGCTCGAGGAACGCTCGATGGCTCGAGCGACACGGTAGAAAAAGAAGAAGCAGAAGAAGAAGAAGAAGAAGCAACGGTGAACGACGGGAGGCGAATGGATTCCAAAGAAGCTACGCGACTGAAACGGAAGCCACATCGGATGATCGTTACAGGGACAAACGGAGCAACGTAATAAACGAACGATCGTCGAGGCAACGTTCGAGCGAACGTGTGCCGCGAAACGGCGATCCCCGATTCGAACGTAAACGAAGAAATATTCCGAATCTTTTTGCGCGAAAAATCCCAAGTGTCGTTTACGCGCGCGCCAGACGCTACACGGAACTTTCCTCTATTCTCACGCGAGACTTTTCTTTCGTCTACGAACTTCGAAGCTTCCTTCGCTGTGCGTTGTTCGATCGACGGACCGAGCCGAGGAGGATTCACTTTTTATACGATTATACCGATCGAAACCGCTCTGGAACGGTCGAGCGCGAACGCTTAGAAAATTCGTTTTCGCGCTATCCAATTTTTCACGCTCGTAGAGAAGTTTGTCGGTTGCGCGCGAACCAGCCCTCTCGACCGAAAGATCCTCTTTCGAATGGTCTCGTCTTGATTTCTCTTGAAGCTGCGTCGAATACGATTCGTCATCGAAGTCACGGGAACAGTAACAGGACTGATCAACGAACGGCTACGAATCTTCGTTGGCGAATACCGTTTCGCGTTCAAAGAGATCGCGAAGAAAAAACAACAAAGAACGATCGAGTTTCTCCGCTAGAACGATTCGAAGAAATCCTGGTTACTAACGATTTCTTGCGATTTACGATTAGTAACCGCGATTTTTCTACTCGTACCGTGTTCTTTCTTCGCTGTTCTTTCGCGAATCTTTTCACCACCCGTGAGTCAGGCCTCGCCTTCGAACGCGTCGAACGCGATTTCAGAGGCGTGTAACTTTAACTGTCTCGTAGCTCGAAGCTTGAAAACGTTGAACGATACATCGAACTAAATAAAATACGTACGTAGAAATTTTTACTTAAATCGCCGTTAATCCTCTGATCGCGACGAGGAGGAGGAAGGCGAAGAGGAAGACGAGCGCGGTGTCGTTGTACCGTATTCTCTCGCAGCCGACGACAACGAGAAATCGAGGAGAAAGAGCTGGGAAGAGATCGAGGAACGAAAGGTTTAAGCGAGGCGCCGCGCCGCGACGAATAGCGTGGGAGGGCAGATTAAAAAGGAAAAAGAAAAAAACAGAAATACGAGGAAAATCCACCGGCACTTGTATAATATCGCATAATTTTGACTCGAAACGTTTACCATCGCTGCTACTACCGTTTACTATCACCTACCACCTACGTGAAAGAACTATTCCACTACTATTGTTACCGCTACTAATTTATAACTACGGCTACTACTACTACTACTACTACTACTAATTACTAATACCACCACTATTACCGCTATTACTATTACTACTACGATTTACTACCAGTCGATACTACCGCTACACTACTATTACTACTATTTACTACTGCAAATACTACTACTACCATTGTTACTATTACTATTACCACCACCACTACACCACCACCACCACCACTACGACCACCGTCACCACCGTTCACCATCGTCACCACTCTCACCATCATCGTCTCGTCTCTACTATCGCTGCTGCTGCTACTATTACTAACTACTACTGTTACTATTACTACCGCTGCTATTTACTACTAAACTACTACTGCTACGATTATTACTACTACTTACTACTACTATTATTAATAGTATTATTATTAATACTTTTACTAACGCTACGATTACCGAAACGTTTTAATAAATTACGAACATCGCTACTACCGTTATTACTTGTAAACTAATGTGTACGATTAGGTGTACGAACCGCGTGGAGGAAACAAAAAGCTGGTACATGCATCGATCGATCGACACACGAACACTCGCGCGACACACGCAACACACATACACACGTACACGCGTCGTTTCGAATTCATCGGTGCGCTTTAACGTAAGATAAATACAGATAGAGCAACCATACGCACTGGCTGACTCGTAACACGCGGGATTCGCTTTCGCGGTCAACTATCTTCGAAAATTAACTACGGTAACTCTACACTTCTGTCTAACCGACAGAACTCTAAGACCATCTTCGGAGTTGGCAATCGACAAGCTTTTTTCTTCGATACGGCGACGTTCGATCCTCGATGTTCTACTATGATAGGGGAGCCTCGCTAGGATCTAGCGTCGCGATGCAGTTACAACGACATTCCTTCTCTCTTCGTTTTCCAATTGTTCGGCTGAATTCGTAGCGGTGGGACGCTAAAGTTTATAAATTCGTTTGTCGGCGAAATTGATTCCGCGTATTATGAAACAGTTTGTACACGCATATACATAATACATATACCACGCATACGTTACGTTGTAAAGGAACATAAAACGATCGCTAAATAAACGCGCGCGTAGCCGAGTCGGATTTAAATATGTAATTATAGAAACAGGAAACTTCGCGAAGAAAAAAAAAGAAGAAAAATAACAAAGAAGAAACACGTGTAACATACTGCCAATTGTACGGGGTGTTTTTCAACGGAAACACACACACGAGATACATGAGTGTACATTGTATATATATACATATAAATATTAATGAACGTACGTCTTTTTTCGCAGCACGTATACACAAACATCTTATTATACGTAGATAGATGTAAATAAATGCGAATGCCGTCAAAGTGAGAATGAGAAGAGTGAAAGAAAATTTCGATCGAGAAATGGTTTAAATCGATTTCCTTTGTTTTTTTCATTTTCTTTTTTCTCGATACCACGTTTCACGCTTGCTCGCGTACATCTGCGCGCGTGGATTTCGACTGAACGCGTGGACATACGTAGAACTATCGTTAATTAATTAATCGATTAGCGTAAGCGTGACGGAGAGATGAAAGAGAGCGTGTGATCGAGTGCGAGAGACGAAAAGAGGATAAACTTGTCGACAATATGCGAATGCTACTTATGTTTCGAGGTTCTCGGCGATCGAACACGTTCGTTTCTTATTGGCTGTCGATCATATTTCTTTAATTCATATGCGTTGTTCAAAAAGGTATCGAAATCGAGTACGGTGATTCAAAGATTTATTCGCACGAGACTGCTATCTCTTTTAACTTTTGCTTTTACTTCTGACGTTACCAAATTTTTATCGATAACAGCTTACTAATTTTAATTTATCTACATTCCAGTGTTTTACGAACCAGAGAGAGAACGTTAGCTGATCCTTTGAACAAAAAATTGCGGGCAATTTTAAAATCCGCTTTTTCGTTTCAATTGGAATCCGTGAAGAAATCTGTGAATCGTCGTAGTTAAGGCGCGTTGACAATGGTATACACGTATTGTACTGCAAAGCGCCGAAGAAAGTGCCATTACGATGAACAAAGAGGGGAAATAAAGTAAATGAAACCTCCGTCACCCCGATAAATAAAAAATAAAACGAGGTAAAAAGCACCGAGAATCTCGCGGGTGTGCGTTTGACGAAGTGCAGTCGGTGCTGTTCGTGGTTTTTTCCCTTAAGTGCTTTATAAACTCAATCGTATTTCGTATCGTCGCGTTTAAACGTCGCTGTAAAGAGAATACATAAGTATAATAAAAGGAGAACAGACACAAACATGTAAGTTGAAGAGTCGAGCTCGCCATGTACCAACGTTTATAGTCCTTGAACAGGGATTACGAGTGAAAAGATCGATGATCATTCCGACGCTTTTGTTTTTCTTACTCGAACTTACCGAACGATCGTTACCTTCTCTTCCTCTCTCTCTCTCCCACCCTCTCTCTTTTTTTCGGTTACATTATTAACCTTATTCGATAACTTTCTATGGTTTTCATTTATCGAGTTAGAGTAAAACGACAGAGAATTATTCCCGCGACGGTGCGTTTTAAACTATGTTATTTTAGTAAGAAAATAAACGTGCGGACAGACTTTCTGCAAATATTTATACATACTTTTTTTATCGGTAAGTAAACGTATACGATTTTTAGTCGTATCAAGTAATGTACGAGAACTGTATATTTTTCATTTTTCCTAAATTAAAACATTAACTACTTGTTTTCCGTTCCTCTGTAAGAACAAAAGCGTTGGAAATGGGAAAAGAATAGCGCGATGCGGGGCAGAGGCGAAATATTCTTAAAAAGCTGTTTTTCTGTGATAATATCCAAAGAATCTAGCCGTCGATCGATAATTTTGTAGCCCCGATACACGTTTGTACCGATGTCGAGAGAAGAGCCGGCAAGGAAACAAAAACGACCGTCGGGGTTAGGACGGACGAATGAATGGTCGTGAAGTATAAAAAAAAAATGACGAGAAGATCGACTGCTGAGAATCGCGTAGAAAAATAAAATAAAAGATGCGGTAGAAGGGAGAGAAGTAATCATTTTTGCGCGCGCAAACGGTGGAGTCGAAATATTCAAACTTACAAGACACTCTTTAGCGTCGTAAAGGCAAAGCATATGACCAAGCTCTTAACGATGATTTAGCGTAAAAAATAAACCACAAAAATCGTAAATATAAATATATACATATATACATATACTAGCTCTAATTAAAGAATGTACGTATAAATCTAAGTATATAAATATATAAAGAAACTACATAAACTCATTTGAACGCTAATTAACGCGGACGCGAGCAAAAACCGGATGAAGCTAAACTTTCAAACAGCGATTCGATAATAATAACGTAGTGATAAACCTTACCGTAACAATGAGGGTGATTAAGCTAATTCTTATCTAGCGGTATACAACAACAACAACAGCAACAGCAAAAACAACAACAAGAACAACAACAGCAGCAACAACCAAAGAAAATGAACAACAAACGGTGAAAGAACAATCTCGTTTTTTAAATAAAACCAAGGCGAGAAAGGGAACGATGATCGCGTTCGATCAGAAAACAGCATATGCGAACAACGACGAGAATTAACATGAAAATGTTTCAAAAAAACTAACAGAGCTTCGAAAGAAATTTGAAGAAAGGTTTTTTAACACTTTGCGGACAAACGTTTGCGCGTTGCTAGTCGAACTGGTTCAATTGCAAGTTTCTTCGATTTACCGCGTTCTTTCTATTTCACGGCAATTATCTACGCGTACAGTTCCGAAGCAGTTTTCGATATCTTCTAATATCTATCTAATCGTTGAAATTAAACACGTTTAACCTAGTTTCCGTGATCGAAACGATTCGCGTTTTTTTCCGCAAGGTGCTAAAACTTCGAAAAAAGAAATAAGCGAACGAACACTATTTTCGAAAGAAGAAACGATTCGATCGAGCGAAAGGAAATGCCTGAGTTCGCGAAGAAAAGGAGAACACGTGTAATTAAATTACAGGTAATACGAAGGAGCACGTTGTCATAGGTGGAAAAAATAGTCAACAAAAATATAACCAAAATGCTTCTCGGCTCGTTCGTAGAAAGTATAAAATGCGAACTCGATGATCAATTTCCATCGGTTCTAGAGACAGCAGAAACTTCGAAGGATCATTTAGTGGTCAGAGACGAATTCCATGTACGATTTCTCATTATAAACTTCATTTATTTGTAATATCGATTAAGCGAGCAAAGGTGTAATACCGACGACGAAACGTGGGCGTTTAATGGAGTAACGCGTAATGGAAAAAATTACTACGATTAAGTTTTTCTACTTATCTATATATATATATATATATATATCTATATATATACATATATATATACATATTTATATATATATGTATACTATAATATGTACACGTATAAGAAAGACGTGTATATGCATTTTATATCTATGTATTTATGTATAAATACATACATATAAATATATATATGTAAGTGGTACGAACGAATAAATGAAAGCGTACATATTTGACACTGAATGCCCTGTCGATAATAAAATAATCACGTAAGAAAATGAGGGGATTAAAAAAATGAACAAAAAAAAAAATAATAGAAAGAAAGTGGGAGAGAGAGGGAGGGAGAGCGAGGGAGAGAGAGAATGCGAGAATGAAATAAAAACAATTCGTCGCTAGAGACCTCTTGGCTCTTCGATGAGCTGGAGCTCCGTAGAGTTTCATACTTTTGCAAATAATCGAAATCGATACACTATTACACCAGATCTCTCTATGTATAAAAAATATACGTATAAATATACTCGAACGATTTAAACGAAAACACGTTATGTCTTGATCCAAGTCTGAGTCTTCTTCGTTTAGTCACGCGTGTGCAGATGGAGCATGGCCGTAAAGGGGATGCATCGTTTGTTACGTCAGGACAAACTATAATTCAGAATATACTTTCGTTTCCTCATTTAAACTTTCCGTTTGTTAGCTCGTGAGATATAATGTAATCCCGCGTTCGGTATTAAAGATCGAAAAACGCCTAATATTTTCGTTGTTCGATTATTTGACCGTTTCGTAGCATCGATCACCGCTGACCAACACGATGGCGGACGCGTTAACCTCTCGATCGGTAGCTACTAAAGATTTCTTCCTTTCGCCGATAGATTTCGTAGACGCTCTGTCGTATAATTTGACGTAACAATAACGAGTGTCTACTCGGACGAATCGGATGTGCGTGGATATCGGTTATTTTAGGTACACGAATTATTTCTGTGCATCGGTTTCGCGCGCCTGGCAAATCTACGGGACAAATTCGTCGTCGAGTCGAGAAGATCGAGTCCATCGAATTTAAAATTGTTTGAGGACCACGATAATTAGCCTCGTCGAAAAGCCCTGAAACCTTTTCGATTTTCAACTCGGAGAAGGTTCGACACTCGCTCCGAAAGGGTTCACTTTCCGCGTTGTTCGTTCGAGAAACCCTCCCTCTATCGAAAATGTAGTTCTGCTCGGCTCGAGGCCGAGTTACGTGCTCGCGACGAAACAATACTATGTACAGAAATAGCGTAAATGTATTTTCGAGAGAACGAAAGCTTTGCAGAACTCGTGAAAGAGATAGGTGAACGATAGCAAAGGGTCAAACAAGAGGAAGAGAAGGATGAAAGTCGCAAATCATTAAATAGTAACAAGAGTTGCCTTAATATTACACGTTCACAAAACTAGAATACGCAAACGAACAAGAAGGTGAAAGAAAAATGGAAGGATACAGAGGATAGTAGGTTGAACAGTCGCGATGCTCGCATTGCGGATCAAAGTGACAGGATACAACAAATATTAGACATATATTCGTAGTAACTGTTTCTTCGAGAGCAATTTACGAGTTGCTTGGGCTGATCGCGACGAACACGCGAGGATGCATGACCGATTACGAAATTGCACCGGTCCTTTATTGAATCTTCCGTGATCGTAAAATAAGAAACTCGCCGTGGACTAAAGGTTTTCAAAATTGTTACATATGTATGAAAGTTCAGTTCCAGTAACGTTTCTAAGTTTCCAAAGAGACTGCTAAACTAATTCGATACGCGGTAGATGCAGCAAGGGAAGTAACAGTAGAAATATCGGTGCCTAGTCGGACGCGTGCTACGTCACGCAAGGTATACTTAGTTCACGGCGAAGTTGAGACGATCGAAGAGTACAAATTAATTCGAGAAATAATTGAAATTTCACGCGATCGTAATCGGTCATTCGTCGTACAACAAATGTATCGTACGCTACTGTTTCGCTAACGATCGACTCCGCGAAAGACGATTTCCACCCCCGTAAGTTTTAATTTCCTTTTCCGTAAGTTTTTTTCGCTCGACGCTTGTTTGTTTGCCAATTTTGCTAATCTCCGTTAATCGATAAATTTGTCATATTAGTCGACATGATTTTTCGAGTTTCATTCGCGGATGTTTAATCGGTAGGCAACGCGCAAGATCGAAACTGGAAAAATCATCGCGACCGAGACGGCTAAGCGGTATTTCACGACGAACGTCTTTCGCGATCGTATCGACTCGGTATTAAGCGCGCGTAAGGGATCGAAAAAAGTGACGTTGAGGGGAAAGAAAAAAGGACATAACGCGAGAGGTAAATCGAAGAACTGGCTGTGTATTATACGTATACAGGATGTCGAAAGAATCGGAGTTTTCATAGCTGAATCTACGCATCGGAGTCAATGATTTACGACAAACTTTGTCGCAAAATTAGATTTTATTTCCGACGTATTTTAAAGAAAGAGTTTACATTTTCACGCGATGAATTATCGAAGCTTTCTTTTTAAATCTAGAGTCACCTGTACGAATAATCGCACGCGTACTTTTTTACCAGCCTGTGTGTAAGACGCGTGTATCGAAAGACGTAATTTCGCGACGAATGACAAGCTAGACGACAGTGTTCAACTCGTTGACTGTAAAATGCTATAACCGCAATTATTCGGAACACGATCGTTATACTTTTCAATTCAAGTTTTTCGCGTGCTAGTTGGCACAATTAATTGAATATCATTACTAAAGTAATAAGCAACGGTCAACCCGTTAAACGAAAGCGAAAGGGGAAGAAAAATAAAAATTGTACGCGCGTATGCGAGAGAAACGAATGGGCGTGTGCGAATGCGTGCGAGTGAAAAGAAAAAATCTGTAGAGGTTTTAAATAGTCGCGCGTACTATTGTTATAAACTTTATGTAAAGAAGGGGAAAACGAAGCGAAGAAGAAAAAACAACCCATTGAAAGCTTTAACTTTGACTAAACTAACTTTAAAAAGGGTATAGCGATATAATACTGTGAGTGCTGCTGCCAGTTGTATGAATGGCGGACGATTGGCGGCCGATTTTACGTGAATTTATTACCGACGATCGACAAATATACATACGTATAGTTTAATCTACCTCGATGTAATTCTTTCGTGTAAACGAGCATCGAAATTCTGTTCTTTCTTTAAGATATCGTTACAATCTCGAGAGGATGTCTCGTCGCGCAATATGCCGCCAATCTTCGCGTTCTTGTAAACTTACTGTATATTACTTATACATACATACATATATATATTATATACATAAACATAGATGTATGCATGCGTGAAAATGCAAAAGGGAAACATTCGTTTTATTCTCAGTGAAAGCCGACCGAGTGCAGATTGTACCTTTATACGTATTTTAAATTTCGCGCGTCCTGTTCGCGTCACGTCGAAGAACGCGATTGGTCGAGAACGATATTCGTTAAACGGGAACTAGATTTCTTTTCCGCGAATCCACTATTATCTACGAAGAAAAAAACGGAGCGAAACACACACGTGTATGTATATGTATTTAAACGAGAAAATTCATGCTACAAGTGTTCTCGCCGTTGAAAAATTCGTTCTCGAGTCAAAAGACGTTTCCAGTTTCGCTTGTTCGTCGTGACGCGAATACCCGAATGTATTATTTCTCTTCTTTAACGAACGCTAAAGCATTCTACACGCACCGACGCCAGTCTATCGGTGAAAAACAGTTTGAACGACTAATAACGAATGAATAAACTCGAATATTCTTTGAATCTACGGAAACGATCGGTTCAGTGTCGAGCGTGAATGCGCGAACGATAGTGCAAAACGAGAAAATGAGTGGGAGAGAAAGAGTACGAATAGCAGGAAAGGTAAACATGCATTATTACTCATGTATTATGCAGTAAATGAGAGAGAAAATACCTACCTTATACATATATATATATATATATATATATAAATATTATATATATATACATAGCTAGTTCAATTTGCAAATTAGTGTGTATCGTCGCTTCGAAATGCCCAGTCATTACTCGCCAGAATCCAAAACCCAACAAACCGATTTCAAGTTCATTCTTTTTTTAAGGAAAAAACCAATAAAATAATATGTTAAAATATTTCAAAATACCTGTGTACCTTATTTTTCATTCGAGGCATTACTCGAGTCGATCGCTTATTGTAACTTGAAATTACCGAGAATGTAGGAAACGCCTAAGGAGATTCTAAGGAGAACTTGATACTCTCGAGGAAATCGTAGGAGAAGTTAGAAAAATCTAGAAGGAAATAATCCAAGGATTTAGGCCTAGAAAAAGTTTAAGGAGACTCGGAGACATTTAACCCCTAACCAGGAGAATTCTGCGCCTGCGTCATGTTATTCATCAGTGCTTGCAGAAAGAGACAACACAGTTAATGCGAAACTTTTAATTACAATCAATTTTATTTTTGGACAGAGTATCAAATTTTTATTTACGATCGATGAAGTTCGTAATCGTTTACGTTAAAAAATAAGCACAGTTAATTCCGTCGGGATTTCTTTGGAACGTATAATTACCTCGGTCGGTAAGTAAGTTTTCTGGTTAAACATCATTTACCTGTAGTCGGCAATAGCACAAACATAAAAAAATACTAGTTTCGAAAAAAAATTAACTGTAAATACCTGGAAGGATATGAAAATAACTGGAGGTATATCGTGCGAATAACGTGAAGCAGTTGTACAAATAGAACCCACATTATTTTTGAGCGTTTTATTAAGTTTACCATGATTTTAATCGATACAATGATTTCTGTGGTATACTGTCGTATACATCGAAACGTGGCTTCAACTTTCTTTCCATTTTCTTTAATCGTACAAAACTTTTCACTGTACACCGCATCCTCAAATAATGAAAGATTCATTAGGAGAAATATATAAATAAAATTTCACGCTTCATAAAACTGCGATATTTTTCTAACCGTCTTCAAGACGTTACATATGGAAGATAGAATTGCTTAATAAAAAAAAACAGCGAATAATTTCACGAATGTGGAGGAAAGTAAGGTGAAATCTCGTCTGATGTGAAACATAAATGCAGTATTAAATCAGCGTCGACTTACGTCTCGAGTAAATTTCATGAATGATCGTCGATTATCTCGAAACGAAACTGGATGATTTGAGGAAAGGATCGAGCGGAGGGGATTTGCGAGGAAATATGAATATATAATATCTTATATCGTGTATCCATAAATGTTAAACGTTATTTCTTATTCTTTTTTCTTCCACCTTATCGACCGTCGTACTCTCGACTCGTTTTCATTTCTTTTATTAAATGTTACGTAGAGCTTTATAAGGGACGCCTAAAGCCGCTCTCACACTGAACCTTAGGCGTTTTTTTTTTGTCGTATACTAGCTGTGCCAAACGCACTTGTACTGGTCGCATGGTTGGCGACAGAATCGGCTGAAGATTGACTTTTGAGACAAAAACGTAACTCTGAAAAAAGTTCTGATTCACTATCCGGAAACAAACGAAACGCGTATCTGTCGCTATAAAATGAAATTTTGATGCTGCTCTCATTTTCAAATACTTCGAAAGTCGCTTTTGAAAAGAATTTACAAAGAGCGTTAAGTTCTCAATGGTCGATCTTCAGCCTACAATTTCACCCGCGACATATTATTTAACAACAGAATATTAACCACCTAATCGTCTTGCAGGATACTCGTATAATTCTCACCTTCGCCTCGCTTTCGTTTATACAATAAATGGATATCTTTTTTTCGTTTTCGCTTCAGTCCCTACGTGCTAAGTAATAAACCGTCGAGCCGCAAAATTCGTCACGAGTAAAAATCGTGGACAATCAAATGGTATTAATAAATCGATAGAAATCACCTAAGATTGACGCTTATCATCGACTCTTGTTCGTTCAGCTTAAAAAACATACGTCCAACAAACGGGCGCGATAATAAATTTCAATAATCCATAAAATATCAATAAATCGCTGTTCGTGTGATCGTTAATGATACAATTGCAATCGCGATAAACCGCAAATATTAATATCAATAATAATAATAATAACAAAGATAGTAATAGCAGTAGCAATAATATTTAGCGACCATAATATTAATTATTATAAAATAAATTCCGTTTTACTAATTAGCGTCGTCGTTTACAATGATGTACTTCTTAGCCGTTACACTTTTTTTGCCTATGTACTATTCTCTTTTTTTATATACTTCTATATGTATAGCTACAATATATCATATTTTCATGTTGAAAAATCGTATACATTAGTGTTGTGTCGCAGGACCATTGCTTCGTTACTGTTCCGTTTTCTGTTCGTTCCATTACTTGTTTATCGTTCTTTTCTTTTCTTCTTTCTTTTTTTTTAATTCTTACTGTCTTTTCGTTTCGATGGGTCACTCTGAGAGGGGAAAAGGGTGTCGATGCATAGAAGCGTTCACGCTTGATTATCGAACAATATCGGATAAAAAGAGAGAAAGAGAAGATCAAGATTGAAAAGAACGTTGTTTCTTTCCTTTTTCGCGAATGAAACAACTGCCTTTCCGTTCAACCTCTCGCCCTACGATGTCATCGCTAACTCCGTGAAATTAAAAAATCGAATCAAAATGTCGAATTAATACGTTCGTTCATTCTTCTCTCGTTATTTCGTTTCTATGCAATGTAACGATTATTAATCGGGATTTGGAAATGAATTATTTCGCGACATACGATCGAACGTAAAATGCTAAACGAAAGTACAGAAATTGTAGATTCCGTGGAATTTCGACGCTTCAGTGCTAGAACTTAAAAATGATATGCTCGCAAAGCGTATAGAATTTTTCAACCGAATAGCAATAAAAAGGTTAATTATCTACTTACTAAGTTGAGATTTGTTCCTACAAACGATAATCGTATACGCGATTATAAGGCAAGAGGTCAATTTGGCGCAATATGGCGGTCGCTCGTCTACGCTCAGTCGATAAATCAGATGTCTTCGACAAACAAATACGATGAAAATGATTCGTGTTTGTTCGTCGATTACCTCGGCGCATCGGCGAAGAACACGTGAACGCTTCTTCGCTATTAGAACGTATTACATAACATTAATAGCTTAATATCGATTTATAAGTTCGTATTACCCGTCGTTTTTAGGGACGAGCCTCGGATCACAGATAGTGAGGTGATCGGATCGCGCGAGAGCATTCAGTTCACGGATACATCGTCATCTTACATTATACATTTAATTGCATTTTCCCTACAACTCCTATTATTCATTCTCGTTTTGCGTTTCCTCGTTTAGCGATTCTTCTAAGTATTTCAAGGCGACAGCTCCTGAAAGCAAACAGTACCGGCCGTGTACGCGAGCGTAACATCACGATGATAGTCGCGCGAGAAAAAACACAATTTCTCTCGTTGATTCTGGACTTTTAGGTCATTCGAAGAAATTAGAGGAGCTAAGTAATTTTCTTTCCCACCGGAAATATCTTTTCTTGACGACTGGTCTCATGCACGCGTACGCTCGAAAACTCGATCGAGACAACGCGATCCTTACGTTTCTCTGTCCGGTTTTCTTTTTGGAAGCAAGTTATCATCGTGATGCTGGTATATACGAGAATGATACAGATATATACGAAAGTACAGAATATAGAGATCTTTATACACATGTATATAACGTATACACAATACATATGTACCTACGTATGTACGTACGACCAACTAAGGGTAGACAGGCGCAATCGTATACCTCGAGTGTCGAATCCAGTCGTATTCCAAAATCAACTGAATATCCAAAAATATTTTTTTCGCTTTTAATATTGACCAAACATTTGTCGACTTAACGCGTTGACTAAAGAGATCACCGATGGCCACAACAATAAATATAATAGAATCGAAATCTCGTTAACGAAATTTTCAGATGTAATAAACTGAAATTATTGTCGATCCACGTGCTTAATAATTACAATTTCGATCAGTTTTATTGTACACGTCCGTTGTTGTAGTCAACGCGTTAAAAATCACTATTTCCACCTTAGTTGAAAAGGCGCGAAACTTCGATTTTTACGTTTCAACGGATATTTTCTTTATTTTAGTAAAATTTTGTACGCGCTTCGTGAAAGGATTCCGTAAGGATTCTGGATTCGACGCTGCGTGTGTGTGTCGGGTAAATGAAATCAACGGAAACAAGAGAAAAAAATGGCGTAAGGAGGAAGGAATTTTAATAAGATCTCGTGCTGAAACGCTTGTTTACAAAATGAAAGAAAAAACGATGGGAAAACGGCTTTCGAGCTTGTTTTTTTTTCTTCTTTCTCAATTCGCTCGTAGGTACAATCATGCATACAATTTTCCAACGTAACACAAAGAATAACGACGAATATCAGGGGAGTTTTTCGCAACGAGGACACCTTGACAAACGTTCGAATATTTCGGTATTTACCGATACGACGATCGTATAATTCGTAATGTTTCTTTCGTTGTAAAAATAATGGTGTCCTCGCGTCAAAAACCGAAACGGAAGAAAAGTTAGCACGCAGAAATACGTTTCGCGAAAACGCAATCGTGGTCGCAGAAAATATCAATTCGAAGCTTAATATTCGGAACTTAAACCATAACCGAACGAAAGGAGACATTCGAGCTTGCATTACACGATACACGGTGCTGGGATTAGATTTAAAAAGGATCGTTTCAAATCGGTAATGCTGCCTACCGATTTAGAAAAATAAAAACTCGTAGCGACAGTCCTTCGTCAAGATATCATAGCAAATAACGTCGTATCGTTAAAAAAAATAGTATCATATACAGTCGCTTACACGCTGTATCTTCGTACACGCTATAAAAGAGTCTTTCCGATTGAAATTAACATACGAAGTTGTCGAATAGCTTCATTTTAGTAGGAACAAATATTCCTATAGAATAATACGTATAAAATAGATATTATTACTTCGAAAACAACTAAAAAGTATCGTTTTTATCGAGTGCACGGAGACTATCACGAGCAATTGTACACGTATACGCGTATTTTGTTCCTTCAAATCCTAACCCAGCATATAAGATTATGCTACGCAAGTAATAAGTGGAGGGATATCGAGATATTAGGGGTCGCTTTTTGCAAAACAAAATCGAGTGTTAAGAACAAAAAAAAATATAGGTTGTGACAAAAAAGATCCGAGAAAAATTCCAGAAAGGAGACGGAATAAAAGTATCTGTACAAGCTAAATTCTATTTACGTGTGCGCGTGGTAAAGTCCAATAGTTTTTGTTTCGTCGTTCACGATACATCGAGGCTGACGCATTAAAATCATCGTGATAGACACATAGAAATATAGAAATATACCGAGATTTTATTTCGGCAGATCATGACGATATCGCAAACTCGTGAACCTTACCACGCGTCGTGTGTGTACGTGTGTGTATATATAGCATACGTAAACTAAAAAACTAATTGATTGTATACGCTCTCACCCTTTCTCTCCTTAGCCAGACGTCAGTACATCGCCGTATATTGTCTTAACAGAAGCGAACCTATGTTCATATAGAAATCCACGATTTGCCCTATCAATTTCTCTTATCGTTTACCATCCTTTCCACTCTCTCGTCCTCTCTCTCCCTCTCTCTCATTCCATTCCTTTCTCTCTTCGACTCTCTGTCTGTTTACTTTTAAATCCTCTGTGTGTAAATACACGTGACGTGGATGTCCGCGCACAGTCACTCGATAAGGCAAGATCAAAGTATCGAGATCGAAGGATGACGCGACCAAAGACGCGAATAAAAAGTACTAGAAATCTTTACAATCACCTTGGGATCGAGTAACGCGATTGATTTTCGCGTCTTTGCTCGATCGTGCTTCCTCCTCGATCAAGAAAAAGAGAAAAACGCTTCGAAATCGGAAATTAACGTTACAATTGTCAACGAACGTTATTCTCCAGGCGCACGTGTGTGTATGTGTGTGTACACGGGTATGTCATCGAACGTGTATGTGTTTCTAAAGTACACTCTCCGCTTAGTTTCTTCTACGAGTGATTTGGTCACTCGCTCGTTCGTTCGCTCTCTTTCTCTCTCTCTTTCTCTCGTTAGATTTCGTTATAATTCTCTATTTCGCTCGTTGCAAACGGTAATTTTAGACGCGCGGTCGTTTCTCATTTTCTCGGTCGGAATCAGAGTCCGCTGAATCGTGGAGCGGCGGAAATTCCGGTACCGCTTCGCGTTGTTGCATCCATCCCGTCGCGCCTGGCCCCCCAGCCAATGCCTTGCCCTGCGTCATTTTGTTTTTTGTTTTGTTTTTGTTCGATCTTTTTTTGTTTTTTATTGTTTTCAATTGTGATTTTAGCCCTCTGTCTTTATCCCCTGCGGGTGGCCACAAAATTGCGTGTCATTGGTCACTAAAGCCTCGCCCACGTTTTTCAAACTGATTTAATATATATTTTTCTTTTCCTTTTTTTTCTTAATAGCACGGATGAAAGACTTTCTTTTTCATGTTTGTAATATTACGAGAGGAAACGATTTTGTATGAAAGCACGGACTATTTGAATCGGCTCTGCTCGTAACAAGACATCGAAAATACTCGTCTGAACTTTAAAAAGAATTTCTTTTCGGAAAAGATACATATTAACCCTTTCACTCGTCAATGTCGGCCTTACTCGTTCCTGAGTACCGACGTCAAATATGGTGTTAATATAATAATAAAAATCGTCCGTGTCGCCAATGAAACTTGCGATTTCTCGACTTACAAATACGTCACTGTCAAGTTACTGTCGTCTCTGCTTCCAAAGTCCTTTTTGTTCGGTAGAATCCTAAATCAAATTTATCGTCCGTAGGTTAATACTTTAATAGGAAGAAAATGATATCGTCGCGAAAGGGTTAACTTTGTATCTAACGTCGTCAGTCTTGTTTCTCTTTTTTATTTTCGCATCGATTCCTGTTACGAGCGCGAAAGGATACTTTTGACTACGTGATGCGATAGATTCTAATCGAGATGATCGGGGCAAAAACAGGGAACAACACAGCGAAACTAGAGAGATCCTTTCATTCTAAGTTTGCCAATGCAAAGAACCGGCGCCTAATACTACTATCTACCGCGAACAATTCAGAATCTCTGGCAAAACGAACTAAATATGAAGTTTCAATCGCTCGATCTCTACCACACTTTCTTTCTCGCTCTTATATTTCTATTCACCCAATAATACCCCAGCCAATCGACCCGCAAAAAACATCGAAAAATAATAATAATAATAAAAAAGAAGATAAGATAACGATAAACGCACACACGTACTACTTTTGTAAAGACCAGTATACACGTATAAACTGAAATAATTGTACATGCAATCATGCACGCCACGAAAACGTCTTTCGAAGAGTTTGATCCATCAACCCAAGTGTACCAAAAAAACGCGTACAAACTTGTCTATGTAATATTGATACGAGTATATTGCACTATCGACGAGTCGATCGATCTCTGCGAAAAACAAAGCAGAAGAGATCGCGACTGCTGGCTCGAGACTCTACGAGTCCGTGTCTCGTTAGTTCCAAGGAGACAGACCTGTGCTTGTTGCAACGGAGATATCCGAACTTTTTCGCTAATTATTCTGATTCATCGACTCCTCGTACGAAGCATCGTTCGTGACACTCTCTCAGACACTCTTCACGCATTCGGATACTCTCTCTTCCTCTGCCTAGGATACGGTGCTGCCTCTATAAATGGCAACATTTCTACCTCTCTAAATGGCAACTTCCTCAGGATTCTTTCACACGCGTTGACTGACACGGTTAAGATCGCTATACTTAAAGGGGTTCAAAATTCATTGTTCTCATTTTGGATGGCTTCGTTCTCCGTTTCGCAATTACTCGTATACAGTCACGTAATGACCACCGTGACAGTCGACGTGTTCAGACGCGAGCACGCAGGTAGCATCAAATTCAAAGGAACGAGTGAAACCCTCTCTAAGTGTCGTGATATGTGGACTCGCTTCGTGCCATTTAACGAGGTACTTGAATAAAATCGAAATATTCAGATGGTAAACCGAGTTACCGAAGTCGGTATATCTCCAAGCGTACCTCGGTAAATGACAAATCGTCTTTAGAGAAGCGGAAAAAACTAGTTCTCGAGAAATTGAGACGCGAACACGAAATTTGGACACTGTCAGCTACCTCTCTAAAGAGCAAAGCGCAAAGTCGACACGTGCCAGTTAGAGAGGTAACACCGTAAACACGTGCCCGCTCGAGTCCGGTACGTCCAAGTCCAAGACGAGTCTACGATTGCGAGCATTAGTGTCCGGCATGGCGCGTCACTGTGAACACAACAGAAAGCACAAAAGGCCGAGATCAGTGTAACACGCCAGTAGCCGTTGATTCTTTTATTTTTTTGTTCTTCTATTGTTTTATCTTTTCTTTCGTATCCGCCAGGTGTTGTGTTCCGTGATTCTCTCGTCTTTTACCTTTCCCTCTCACCCCGTCCGTTCTTATACTTCGTTTTACTTACTCTCCCGCGCAAATGTTCACTCTCATTTTTCAACCCACTATTTTGCGTGAAGTCTGATTCGATGTCTCTCTCACTCTCTGTCTCCTTCTAAGAATTTCGTTTCATCTGCGCCAACAAGAAAAACTGAAGTGAATTCCAACGAGTGGACGACGACGGAAAGGAATCTCGACACCATCCCCTTTGAACCGATCATCTTTGCTCGATGCGTGTTCCGATCGACGAAATTTCTTCGATCGTGAGAGTAAGCGAACGAGACAAGGTTTGTGTGATTCGAGAAGATCCGTGGGCATCGAGAGAAGCTGAACGGTTCGTGGAAGGAATATCGTGTACCCGGTCAAATCGTTAGGTGATGGAGAGTAGAAGAGACCAAGGAACAGACGACCAATCGATCGCGACAGTATTATACAATAGATGGCAGACCGTGCGAACTGTGCTTGTAACAATACGCGATTGTCTTAGCGAGTTTTTACGAATCGAACCTACATTTGCCTGCGGAGCAGTGATGGGCTAATTATCGCACCGGAAGTGCAACGTGTACCGCGATTAATTTCGTAATCGAGACTCGTATAGTTATGCCGATACCCTATGGAGAAGAAGTAGACGTCAACCGGAAAAAATTCAACTTCTACAAATTCAAATGCCCATCACTACTACCGGCTTACTTTTCTCTTCTCTCGAGATGCAATCTCGCGACGTATATATCCAGGATAAACTTTCACCTTCCATTGTACGCGACTTTTCGTTTCACGATACTTCGTCAGTGAACGAATCTCGAGAGAAGTTGATATCTACCGAAACAACTTCTTTCGAAAAGAACTAAAAAACTCAACTCGTTATGTGTCGTATCAAAGAAAAAATAAATCTGCGTTATCGGTAGATATCGGGCCGTGATAAAAAAAAGCAGGTGCAACTGTCCGACAGCCAATTAATGGGGGGAAAAACAACCGCCCGAGCTATTGAATTTTTGTTGAATCAAACAAAAAAAAAGTAGAAACGTGGTTGAAAATCGTGCGAGCACACGGTTAGACATTCCGCACCCCAAATTTCTGTTGCAACAAACACAGTTCTTCGTTTGGTTTTTTGTTTGTATTGTTAGACTCGGAGCACCAACCAGCAGCGATTAGAACGAGATTACATACGTATTAAAAAAGGGTATAAATGAAATCACAGACAAGAAAGTAGTAAACGAGATTAAACTCGATCGATCGAGCGCGCGTATGTTAGGTCGATCGACGAGTAAGAAAGATCTTGGTGCTCGTATAATTGTGCGTAAGCGATCACTGTATTTTTGTTGCTGTTATAAATGCAATTACGGAAACGTTAGTGCCAGTTGCAGCAGCAAGAGCGTTCATCGTCGCCACGAGATCGACTCGTTCTGATTTAATCATAAAGCGCAAACCGAAGTACTCTCACTCTCAGCGTGTCTTAATTTGGTTACGGATTACGCGGTTAAGTTCCGAAGCTCCGCGTAGGCGGTCTCGAAACCGCCGTAGAAACGCAAGCACTCGACTTGGACGCTTGAGAAGGTAACGAGAAAGAAGCGAGGAATAGGCGAGTGTCGATAGAAGCGAACGAAACGAAGGTAGAAAACGAAACAGAAGCAAGGCTGATTCGAAAAGGCGGAAACCGAGAAGGTTGTATGCATTTTAGTCGCTTCATTTCGAGCTGGTTCTCGCCCCTTGGGAGTGGAGAACCCGTGACCAAACTGGATGAACCGTGAAATTAATTTTCTTGCGAACTTCTCTGCGACTCGAATGTCGAAAGCACGCGATACAAGGGACACCAAAATAACGAAACATCGCCGTTGCGGACTACGTCGAAGACAGACCTTTCTCCTCGTTTTCTCGGATGTCCTTCGCGAAAGATTCTTCACGGAACAAGATTTATTTTTGAGAACCGACGAAAACCGTGTCGCGAATTAACCGAGGAAAATATTGCGAAACGAACGAAAAATATACGAGCATAATTTGCGAGCGTGTAATTTGGCGATTAAACAAATTGCGTTATCTTAATGGCGCTATCGAAACGTATTTTGCAACGAGTACATCGCGAAACGATATTTGTAACCAAGTGTATCGAGAATCGATGAGTGTATCGGCGAGAGGGACATTTAATTCGCCAATCAATTGGGAATATCTACAAATTTCCGAGCTAACAAAACGATTTCGCGTGTTTGTACGCGGATTTAATTCAACGTCACTCTTTATTCGGGTGACATCGATGAAATTGCATGTCAGAAAGATTTGCCGGATTCGAAGAGTCGAACACGATACGACGATAAGCGCATTTCGTTTCTTTGTACTTTATATCGATGATAGAGTTCGCTCCGAAGACAAGACGAAAAGGATTCCCCAAGCGGAGAATAATTTTCGAAACGGAGAGAATTACGGCGGTTCAAATAGTATGCCGCGTACATGGAAATTCGATATCTCCGAGGATGTTGTTCCATTGCGTTTCATCGGGCGAATAGAGGTAACTCGTTAGAAGCGCGGCCGCACACCTACCTACCGACTCTATTAATATGTGAGGGAGCAGAGCCCTACCTAAAAAGTGACTTAGCAACTCCAATGCATACTAAGCAACCCTTATGGTACTAGCTGCTTTGCTGGCCCCGCGTGTGCACTCTCCTTCTGACACTCTCTCTCTTCGAACTTTCTACTATCGGCTCCTTCCAAGTCCATCTTTATGACCCAGCAACACCAGCGTATCTAACCCAATCCTATACGTTCTAAGAACAACGCTCTACTTGCACGGCTACCTACTCACTCGTTCCTCCTCTAACTCCATACAAAGTGTTCAAATTGTCGACAGCGTGCGAAACCACCAAACGAAGTGTATTTTAAATATTTCAGTATTCCAACTTCCAATTTCGAATATTCGAGTTACTTAAATCGTTTGAAATTTTTCAGTCACAACTGGCTCCTTCGTTCAAGCACAATTCAGAAATTTGTACTTGCACGTAGAACCAGCATTTTTCCAATTCTGTATGAACTGTGTACGAAAGGTATATGTTCGCAACATTCGTCAGCCTGAATCACCCTGTATGGTAGTTGGAGCTGAAATTAAACTTCGCATCCACGGCTATCATTCGCTCTGTCTCTCTTCCTATCTCTGTTCGTTCTCTCGTTCTCTCTCCGTCATCCAAACTTCCTTTCTCACGATATGTGTGAATATGCGGTGAGATGCGCATGCGTTTATGAAGATGCAATGGCACGATTTGACGAATGAATGGAAATCGAAACTCGTAAATTACAGGTCGTCTCAAAAAAGGATGTACACCGTGAAAACTGAAATGCAAACACCGATTTCTCTGCGGCGGAATTTTTGAATATGAAATTTTTTAGCAAAGCTAAGTGACACTGAAACCGTACGATCGTTCGATGGATCGATCTTGAAGGAAGAATGATTTTGTCATTCCATTCATTCGGACAAAAGAAAGTCCTTCGGAAGCGTCATCAGGGGTTACTCGTGTAACAGGCGCATGCTCGGGTGAATGCAAGAAACAGGCATCGAAGAAAGCGAGGCAATGATCGGTGACTACGGGGAAATCGATTCACGGGGAAAGAGAAGGTCTGACATTTACCTGGTGCATGGGATCGTAACCCATCGAGCCGTCGTTGTACGGTTGCGAGCCATAGTCGCTACCGTTTATACCCATTCCGTATCCGGCCATGTCTTGCGGCCCACCAGGTGGCGCTGGCGACATCATCGGCGTCGGTGTGCCCTGGCTGGCACCACCCATACTGTACGGCGATGCTCCTGCAAAAGCTGCTGTAGAAACAATCGCGGTGCATACAAAATTCGAGGGTGCGTCTTTAAAGTTCTTACGCCTCACTGACACGTTTTCATCTAACTTAAAAGCGTTTGAGCTCGTTTCTCATTGCCTTTCGCGTAATCAGTGACTCGATCTACTATACCAAAGTCACCTTGACGCTTCTGCTTCCGAATTTAGGGGCAAAACGTCGGTCGGTTCTCTTGTCGTTAACTCGTTCACGATTCGTTCATGGAAACGACTAGATTTTGTAGATAAGATGCGCCGTATTAATTTTGTATCAAGCACACAGTCGCGTGAATAGATAGCTTTTCTCGATAAAAGAAACGTAGAAATAGATGATGCTCCACCGCTCGATGCGAGACAAAGAGTGACCCAAAAATTCGCCCCTTCTGGATCCCTTGATTGTGGAACTTGTTTTCCTGTCGAATCGTAGTTTTCATCGAAACACGAATCGGTGAACATTTTCAAGTCGAGTCAACGATCAGTTTCTGAGATGTCAGCAGTTAAAGTTCGTAAACGTATCGACTTGGTTCGAGCAAGACCAAGCGAACCAGGCAAGAGGTCCTCCGTCATTTTCTATAACCGAACGAAGCAATCTATGCACGCGAATGTACAACCGCCTGATTGAGAAGCGATTAACGGGGTAAGAATATTTGCGTTCACGATAGGTAGAATAACTAGCCCTGTACCGAGGTTCCTGATTGTGAAAGGGTTAACGAACGCAGTGGACGAAATTTTCATAACTTTTGATCAGATTATTACAATCGTCACTGATTATCCAGACCGACAAATACATCGTTAGATTACGTCGACAAAAATTACTGATCCATCAACGGATGAAAGCGATCATTTGTAACAGAAAAATTCGGCGTTTAAGAGCAGTGTAGAAAAAAAACTTATTACGATGTTGAGAAAAAATAATTTAGAGCGAAAACTGACTGCGTTCCATGATTAGGCGCCGAATGAAATCGGTCGTTCAACGGTGGCAAAGTAGCCTGGAAATTAGTTCTCACGTAACTCGAGCAATTTTTATTCGAAAACGCGAAAACATTTGCACCGTCATCCAAAGGGAAGCGCTACCGCTGGAATTTCGTTTCTTTAATTACGAGAGGAGCCGGGAAAAGTGGCCGAGGAAAGACTAACAGACGAAGGGCGTCGAAAGAAAGGGGAGAACGCTTTCCCATTCCCTTCTCTCGTCTTTCCTTCCCCCTTTTTTTTCTTCTCGGTGTAATTGGTAAGTTAAAAATATCTCGCCTCGCTCTCTGAAATAAAGAGACGCCTCGGTAGTTAAGGGAAGTACGCGTAATTGTGAGCAAGCAAGTCCTGCGAATGCGAAAAATTTCACGGTGGAAACAGAGAGAATTTTTCTTCTAATTTTTGCGAGAATGCGATAAGGTAAACACGAAGGAACGAAGAAAAACGGACTATCATTTATCGTTTTGCATCAGTATACTCGACGGATTAGACAACACGAGTTGAATTCTCGTTTTATACCGATTATGTCCCTTTCAACTTCTTTTCTTTCGAGTAACCATCCACGACAAATTTGGAAAAAGATCTACATCATTCACGCTCCTTTCTTGCCAAGAAATTATATATGCATACTTAAAAGTCTAACAAATCTCTGTTCAAGTTGTACCGTATGTCAATCTATAGCTTTTATTCCTAAAATGATACTTCAGTTTTGAGCCTTTACAGAACTATAATTATCCACTATCTAACCTATAATCTTATTGCTTATCCTATAAAAATATATGATTTTCTTCGTTACTAGTTACCGCCTTAGCGCTGTATAATTATGTCAGGTACTAATTAACAATACTGTAATTAGATTGTACAATTCAGAAACTGGTAATTTTGTAACATAAACTGCAGAGTAATTGCAGAGCAATTAACACGGTTAATGTATATGTATATCTGTTTTTAAATAAACGATGGTTAATCCGATTCGCAAACTAGCAGTATTTTTCCACGCGCAAAAAGGAGAAACAGAAATATCCAATCGATAATTTTGTTTCTTTTCCAAAGATTTATTAGTCAGACGCAATAACGCTGGCACTGCGAGCTCGAACAATGAGCAGTAACTCGATCACGCAATGATTTATATTAACGAGAAACGGCCAGACCAGGCAATTTCGTCTTCGGTCTAATTTCGAGTACGTTGCAGTAATTATTTCATGACAACAGCGCCAAAAAATCTACCACGAGAGAGTGTATTACAACGTGATCTAGAAATTTTCTGAACGAACCTACTACGCGTATAAATGAGAACTTATATCCGGCTAATTATTCCGTCGTTTTATCGAAAGCGCTTCGTGATCAAAAACAAAAACAAAAGTAATCAAGTCTTTCATCCGTTTGGATTTGATCAAGAAATTTGTTGGTTCTTTAGACAGTAAAACGTGTGTTCTTAAATCGATCAACTTATCGAAACGAACTCTTCAAGGAACACCCGTCGTTCGTTTGCGAAGGACGGAACTTACCAGCTGCCTTTTTGGCTGCGTACAAGTTCGCCTCCTCCTGTGCTTTACCTATGTTTTTCTTGTAGCGTATCCTCTTGTTGCCGAACCAATTGGAAACCTGCAAACAAGTATAACGGACGACCGTGCCGTATCACAGAAAATTCTCCATATTCCACGGAAAGTTCGGACCGAAATTCGATCTAATTTTCGATCACTTATACAGGAGATTCGTTGTACTGCCATCTTTACAGAGACTTTCGTACACACCGCTGTTTTCTATCGGCGTAATGCGTCGGAGACTTTCGCAGTATCAAAGGAGAATATTTGTCGATCAATTCCGTCAGTGACAGTATAAGAATCTACTGTATATAAAAATCAAAGATGCGTATCACTTATAACTACTCCGTGCTTTCCATCCGAAAACATTTCAAACGAAGGTGTGCACGTAGAACATGCCGTCTCTTTGATTCTCTTGTTAAACGCGAAAGCAATTTGTATAATAAAAATATACGTATAAATTTGATTCGACCACGAGAAGGATTAATTTCAACTAGCGCGTAAATTCCGGTAATTTCTTTGGCGAAACGATGCTAAGACAATTTCATTCCGTCTTACCTGACTCACGGTGATTCCGCATTTTCGCGCGAGCTCTTCCTTGGCCTCTTCGCTCGGATAAGGATTACTGAGGTGCGAATAAAAGTACTCGTTCAGGATTTCGGAGGCCTGTTTGCTGAAGTTTCGTCTTTTACGCCTGCAACAGAAGAAACAAAAACGTTTCTCTCCTTTCGTCGCTCCTGTCTATTTGTGGAATATTCCGAAGCAAATGGAACAGAATAAATTCACCGAAAAAAGCAGGTACTCTCACCGAGATAAGGAACAAATACACACCTCGCGTCAAGGAATCTACTCCTGAGGATCATCACGGCCTCGCAGGTGGATTGTTTCAATTGCATCTGAATGCTCGAGAACTTTTTGTGAATTATCTCGACCATCCTCTGGATCTCTTTCGGCGTGATCGGCCTGGTACGACTCTGTTCCCTCAGTAAATTCATCACGTGGGTGGTGAACTCGTTGCACGCCTGAAAACGAATGCGCGACCACGGCTTTAGCGAGGGATTTGCTAAGTACGAAGCTACAAAAAGTTCGATTCGTTAACTCCTATTTAGATGTATAAGTACCCTTTTGCATCGCAAATCTACAAACTGTTCGTAATCTTTTACATTTTCAAGGTTAAAAGAAAATTGAGGGATAAAAGGTTTGCTCCTAGCAAGCTATGATCGAAATAAATGTTAATAATAATAATAATAGTCTTAGTTATTAAAAAACGTAACTAAAAGTATGATAGACTCGATGAAAAGAGCTGTTTTCTTTCCGTTCCTCCACGCACATCTTCGCTACGATTCAATAAACTGGTCACACAATACCAATTTATTCGAAGAAAAAAGGGAGAACTTTCTCCTTAATGGATTAACATTTTTTTTTGCACCGTACACGTTGAAAACTCGTCGATCGTCTGACGCCTGTAAGAAGCAAGAAGGAAACCGCAAGCGAAAGGAACGAAAGGAAAGCGGGACAGGAAAGCAGAAAAAGGGAAGAGAGAGAGAGCGACGAGACAGAAAAGCAGCGCGAAGAAGGGAGAAGAAAGAGGCGTACGTATAATGCATTATTCCCGGTGGCTGCTCGGTTTAAGGGAAAAAGGACTTTGCTCGATATCAGTATTCGAGGCGAGCACGCTACCTTCCGGAGGGAACGAAGAAAGGGACAGCCAAGCGCGCGAGAGAGAAACGAATATACCGGCAAAAGATGGTAAGAGAGGGTTTACAGAAAGAGAAGGAGAGAGAGGGGAGCAGGAGGGTGGATTTTCCTGAGGGAAGGTGGTAGAAGGAAGAGGTCGGACAGGGTGGCTCGCAATTTCGAAATGGATTCCACTCTGCCCGTCCTACCCACCCCCTGTCCGTCCTTCTTCCTCTTTCTTCTATCCAACCTCCCGTTTCTCTTCTTCGTCCTTTCTCTCGCGTTGTTCTCTTTGCACCGAAAGCGTAGCTGACTCGGTAGGGTGGATCAGCTTCTCGCTGGAAGAGGAGGGTGCTTGGGACGATCTCGAGTAGGTGGATTGGATGGAAAACCCATCGAGAATTATGCTCGTCTCTCGGTTGCTGTGTTCCCCAATTTTGAAATTATCGCGGGACCGAAATTATTTCGATATCGTTTAATTGATCCGTGTACTTATTGCTCGTTGCCGATTAATACACGCTAGCGATATTATAAGAACTCGATACAAATCATTCGGTTACTAAATGCTCGTGAATCTCGAAACGTTACGAAAATCCGTTTAAAATCGAACAGACACGATCGGAGAGAAGATGGTTAAAATCTGTGGCGAAAATCAGACGAAATAAAGGCGAGCACGCATCGGTAAAATTCATGCCAGACGATGTTTGCTGGCGGTGATCACGCGATCTCGTAAAACTCGCCGCGGTTCTATTCTCGTACTTGTCACGCCATTCTGCATAGTCAGGCAGACGTTCACCCTAATGCACTTACTCTACGCCGAGTTTGAATAGTAAATTTTGGTTATGATAAAACTTTTGCCCCGCGACGATATCAACCGTAATAACGTTACTTTTAAGCACGGCAATACATTGAACCGCGAGACTCGAAACATTGTATTATCCAACCTCGCCAAAACTGCCCGAACAGCGTTCCGGAGAACCTCGTTCATTTAAGCGGTAATCATGACGGATAATTCGGATATTCGACCATCGAAACGTTCCAAATCGAAGTGTTCGAATTATACCGTTATCTCGTGAAAGAGTCGAAGAGGAAAGAGAAAAGAAAAAGCTTGGTTAAAACTTGTTAATGACCAGGTTTATCGATAGGGCGTCAACTACCCCCTAGGTGACTGCAGTTGCACCGACGCGTACCACACGAGCACATACATCTCCCCGCGTAGCAACATCCTCCATATTGTTGCGTCTACAAAGAATTCAACACGCATCCGTGTACAGACCGATGCGGTGGTGCAGGAAGGCCACGGTGTGCGTATTTACTGCGGGGAAACATCAAGACCGCTGACACACGGTGAAATATGGGGTCGAAACGGGTGTGGCAATTAAAACACCCTCTCTCTCTCTCTCTCTTTCTCTCTCTCTGTCGACTGGTTCGTGCACGAGCGCGCGCGCGCGCAAATATACGAGACAGTACGAGAATGACGGCCCACCAACGGTTGTTTTGTAAAGTATGCAAAAGAGAGACTACGCGACGCACGAGAGAAGCGTTAAAAAGAATTATGCTTTTATCGTTGATAAGTGAGTCCTGACGAGAGTAGAGATCACGAAGATTGCGTTCATCGGCAACCTAACTGTGCTTTTAATCCTATAATATTCATATGTACTCGTTAGATGCATCGTCGCGCATTTTGATTTGCCATGCAATTTTCGAGCGACGTTCTTCCCTTGTTCCACTCGTTCGGACATAGAACGGTAGCAAAACGAGAATTGTCGGTGGTCGACGATTCGCGTGTTAATGAACCGACCAGCTAGCCAATGTTTAAGTAAAATCTCGCGTGTCGTGCAAACTGACCAGTGTGGTGTATCGTGAATTGTGGATCTCTTTAACGTCGAGAAATACCGCGTAAGCTGTCGGAGCCAACCCGAGAATTAAACAACTGTAAAACTGCCGACAAACCTGTTCGTATTTCTCCAGCTCTTGATGGTAAATCTGCCTAATCTGAGCGAGTTTGGCTCTGTAGTCCGAATGTTCGATGGCATTGTCGGGTTGTCCAGGTGGTCCAGCAGCCGCAGCCGCCGATGCCGACGCCGCCGCTCCCGCTCCGCCGCCTTTCTCTGGTCCGGCAACACCCTCCGCGATCAACATGTTGTCCAGCCTCATTAGCTGCGGATCCGGTGGTTCCTCTTCTTGAGTGTTTCTTAACGACAACACTGTAACGACAAAAATTACTCGAATGTTAAACTCTGCCTTCGCGATTAACACGATTTCTATTGAAAGTATTTTATCGAAATGTGCGTCCTGACCGAAGCCTGACATTAGCCGTCTCTTACCAGTGCACTTAACGTAACTTAGGCTTAACTTTATCCGTTATGCATAAATTCGCTGTGTACGATCAGTTGAAAGCGTGACAGTTTACACGGGTTTCCCTTCAATGTGCTTAGTCGCGCGTACTTGCGCCGGCTGATACGTGAAAAGGGTGAAAACCGTGGGAGATAGGGTTGCTGCATCTTTCTGGAAGAACTGTCACACGAGGTGAACGCGGGAAAGAAAGAATAAGAGAGAAGAAAGTCTCCCTCCGTACGCTGTGGTTTTATGGCTCGTCCAGCTCCATCATGCGCCGTAAAAGTACAATAAAACTACGGTTACACCGTGGAAACGTAGCCCGTTCTAAAGCACTGCGTGCACATCGGTCCTTAAGACAAAGGGAACGAAAGGGTCTAGCACCGAGGGGGATAAAGATACGAGGGAACATCGAAGTAAAATTGATTCTTTTATGATGGGTAAAACGCGCGACTTTCTCGACCTCTTCCCTTTTGTCGATTTCAACCGAAACGTCACGTACTTGCCTCTCTTTCTACTCTAACTGCATAAATAGTTACAACGGCTATAAAGAAATACGCGTAGTACGTTCCAAGTATCGCTAGTATTAAGCATAGAGTTCGAAGGATCAGTATCAGACGCTTTACGGTTAAAATTTAGAGCACGCAAAGTATTAATTACAGCAGCGAAGGAAATTTTTCTCCAGAGAAGACTAGACGGAATGTAAACGTAATCGAGCAATAAACATTCGTGGAATGAATAAAAAAGCTAGAGAAAAAGACATTTGAAATACCGTATCAACTAAAGTCGGTAAAGAAATATCACGATACTTTAGAGAATGAGCCGCGTAACGTTTCCATTCTGCATATTCCCTGGTTGAGATTCGAGGATTGAATTAATCACATTTGCGGTCATTCGAGTCGTAATTTAAATTCGTTAGGACCTTCTCTCTCTTCTCTTTTGCACTGTACTTTCCCATTGCTAGGGAAAAAAGTCTCCAGAGAGACGAGTGGAAAGAAAAGAAGAGAAGAAGGGCGTGAAAGTTTGCTGGGATTCGCGGGAGCGTGAAACGAATGCGAGGAACTAATGCATTTATACGAAGTGTAACAATTAGGGTTGCAACCCCAACGAAGGGGTTGGAGCGTCAAATTCCTCCCGGGACTGCGGTGGAAAGGGTGAAGACGCAAAGTCGATCGCTGGGGAACCGTTTCTTCGAGAAAGATGTCACGCTTCGCGCTCCGACTCTGTCAATGCCTACCTGTTCGTTAACGAATCTCTCTCGTTCGTTCACGAGGGAATCGTTTCGAAAGATGCGCGATAGAAAATTTATTTTAACCACGTTTTAATATTCTTTGCGTTCGACAACGTTTGCCCGTCGTTATCGTCCAAATTTCAAATATCAAGAGGCTAAAATTCGGCAAACAACGCGGAGTGTCCTACTTTTCGAGTACCGTATATTCTTCTTAGAATCCTAAAACGTAACTATGCAAACTTTCATCCAGATCGAACAAAGGGATCAGACGTTTATTGGGAGCATACAGATAAAAGATATCCCGTTTTACATAGGGGATGAAATCTGAGGGAGAGCGCAGGGTTTCACGGCAGCTTATATTTTCCATAGGGTCCTCCAGAAAAAGTGTGCAGAATTTTCGCTAAATCGATCAAAGGGTTCAAGTGTTTATTGGGTACGTTCAGACAGAATACATTCCCTTTCATAAGGGGAATGAAAATGGAGGGAGAGCATAGGGTGTTTTGGTTTCACGGTAACTTATATCTTTCAGAGTCCTAGGCTGCGTCGAATTTGGTCTTGTTTAGTAAAAGGCTTTGGATGTTTTCTGGAAAGATAAGGTGGTCCAATCTTTGAACGTGGACAGTAACCTGTATTTTATACGGAGGCGATTTTACACGAAATGGAAAGATTCGAAAAAAAAAAGAATTCGAAATTTTCTTTTCTAACGTTCAAAGATCGTTTTAAAAGAATGTTGAATTGAATCGAACACTTGAGGAGATAATATCGAGTAAGACGTCTCGAAGACGCGCGGTTTTCAGTGTCCGAGGGCGACTTAAAGGGCGGGTTAACAGCAGTCAGGAGGGTGCTGTTAAAACTTTGGTGCCAGTTGGTACAGCTACGCCGAGAACTTTTCACGCCGCCGTAATTAAAAATGAAAAACCTTCGCTGGAGAAGCAACGAAATAAAATGTACGTTTATGGCGATGCCGTGAGGAAGAAGTTGTACCATTGAAAGTTAAAACACCGTGAAAGCATCGACGGTACTTTCGTTTACTCGGAAGCAGTCTCCCTAATAGTCCTAAAAACGGAAACGCTGCTATCCTTTTAAAATCGATCGCGTTAAAATATTTGTCGAGCAACCTCTGACCCGAAATAAATAACGCAACGCGACGTGCAGCGTAGTGTACAAAACGTTGATCCGGAAAATCTAGCAGTAGAGTGGCAACAATTTGCGTCGAGCATAAAAAAGATAGGCAAAGAGAGCGCGAAACGGAAACGAAGCGTCGGATAACAAAATTATTTTCGGCTATCGAGCGGGAAGAAAGTAATCGGGGGTAGCTTACGGGCAATAATCTGGCTATTAAGGGGTGTAAGGGGAGGTCCTCGGTACCGCGTTGGTAAGGCACAGAGACTGCTAACCTCCTGCGGGGGTCCTTACAAGCACGTAAACTCAGTTTTACTAGCAGTTAACATTTTACGGCTCTGACGGTCTGCCTCTACCTCCGCGTTACTTCTCTCTCTCTTTCGACACACGTCCCTTCCTGTTTCTTCCTTTCTCTCGCTGCCTAGCTTCCTGTCGACCACGAGTACCGGTATTCGTCACACCGGTTATTATACCAACATACACCACCCGCGACAACGTAACAACGGTCGTAGTTTTCGAGGCTCGTTACCAAGCGAACTACATTAATATGACACCCCGTTGAAGATCGAGCTAATTGCCCGGCTAATTCGTCCTCCGGTTATAATTTCATGACGACGAAGACACGGCATTTCTGCCGTTTAAAGCAAACATTTTACGCGTATGCTATCCCGGTGACACGGCGTGAACAACGAGCCGCGATAACGAGCAAATTTGTGTTAATTTTTTTCTTGCGCGTGATATATTTACCCGACTATTATTTTAGAGATACGCGCTGGTCGACGGTCGTAATATTTTTACACTTTCGTCCAAAAATGGATGGATTATACTTTGTTACGGTCACGGAGTCGTGACCTTCCGATTTCTGGTAAACGGTTAGATCCTTTTGTTACGAGATATTCGAGACGAAAATTATAGAAGCGTAAAGAGAAACGTTTTTCGCAACTACGGAACTGTAGAAATTTCATCGTCCTACAAATATTTCAGCGTATCTGGTAAAAGGAATAGTAAATCGGATCGAACGAACGAGCCGGACGACGCGATTCGAGCGAACGATCCTAAAATATGCAAAAGGGGACCGAGTATACTGTGTAGGCGAAAGGAGGAGGAGGGGAGGGAAGGGACGACGAGAAAATCGAAAATCCCTCGTCGAAACAACCCTTGGGATAATTTAGATTCGCGAAGCGGAGGCGGCCGAGCGGTGGGCGGTGGTGGAACGCCGCTGGTGTGTATTGATCTAAACGGGAACCCGTGAAAGCAATTAAGATAAGGCACGGTAACAAAGGGTTGTCGGCTGCTACCCCGCTTTTCACCGTAGGAAAACAGAAAGAGAGAAACGAAAAGAACGGAAAGAGCCGCAAACTGGTTGCAAGTAGATATCCCATGGAAAAAGGACACGGGGGTTCGATTCGCTGGAAAAGGTCAAAAAGCGTCTGGAACGTCGCTCACTCCGCGTATTTTTTTACACTGGCTACTCCCGTACATGCTCGAATAATCCTTCACAGCTGACGCGACTCGCGTTCTGTCAAATTCGATATATTTTATGCCTGATAAGTAACGAAGAAACTCGAGTCTTAATCTAAATAAGATTACAATGTTTGACCGTTGAATAAATCAAAATTTACAAAGGAAATCGACACCGGGTAGATTCGAATCCTGACCCAGTTCAAAGGTCCCTCGAATCGTCGCTTGGTATCCAAGAGGAATCGATTCCCAAAATCCATTCAATTTTTTTTCTCTCCCTCTCGACCTTTTCTTCGCCAGCAACCCTAATAAGGTCCAGATGTAAGACGGTGAGAACAGAAGAGGGGTAGCGGAAAGGTAAGAATGGCTGCTCTTTTAATTCGAGGGTGAATCCTGTAGGGTGAAGGTTGCACGAAGGAACGAAGGGGAAAGAAAAGTGGAGGAAGAGGAAGGCTGAGCGCTACCCGAGGGATCCGATATCGACACCATGCTGTAAGAATATCCGGCCTCTTCTTTGATTTACGAACGAAATCGAGACAGAAGGCGTATTTCTGAGTTGTTGATATCGTGTTTCGCTTCGTTACGGACGCTGGTTCCGCGCGGCTGCTTTCGAGAAAGGTAGGATCATCGCGTGTCAGGTATTATCGAATCGTCAGATCCTGCGAGAAAGATGATCCAGCCTTTTGTCGAATCTTTTCTTTTACGTCGTTAGCGAAAAATACTTCTTTTGTTACTCCTTTATTATTCTTTATCTATCGTTTGCACTCGAAACTGGTTTACTCGTTAATTAGTTCCTCCTTTTCAGCGAAGAACTTGTCAGATTGCTATCGATCTACGAAAAGCTCCAATCGTTTTGATTAACTTTTTACACGTTCGAGCTTTACCTCGGTTCTACGAGGATTAAAGTTTTTGAAAGTCTGAAGAATTTTTCAAACACTTGGCGAGAGAATTGAGCGAACACATTTGGTCGCGTTTTCCGTATCCAGTTTTGATTTACGGTGGTTGAAAAATCCGGCGCGGGCGACGATCAGGAGAGAGAGAAGAGTACCATCGCTACGCCGGAAGTGGCTCGAGAAAGGAAGAAAATAATAAAAGCTGAAAGGAGTAGAACGAGCGGAACGCGGCGAAGATACGGTCGAGCGAATTCGACGCTCGCGAGGAACTCTGGATAGGAAAGGACGGGCTGGACGCCATAAAGGAAGGATAAGCTAGAGAACGAGAGAAGGCTGGAAGAAAAAAGAGAAGCGTGTCGACGTTGGGAAAACATCGCGACGAGCGCGAGAAATTCTTTTTCGGAAACGGAAGCTGAGAATTGCCGAAGCGCGAAAGAAATCGTGGAAAAGTTCTGGCTCACGAAGAACAGGAAACGACCAGCGAGTCTGGCTTCCAAACCGGAAGCGAAACTCACCCCCTTTCTATCTTGAAACGCGAAACGTTCGTTACAATTTCTCCAAAGAATTTACTAACGCTGATCAGATTTACCTTGATCTTGTTTCTTTTTTAATATCTCCGTCATTATTCGGAGAATGTTTGCTTTAAATATGGTAGATGTACATATGTTTATAACTTTATGCGGTTAATATTCTCTACTGTAGCTTACAAGCGCGATACGATCGATTAATTTTGAAATTTCAGTTCTTGGTTTCTGTGTCGCGATCGTGAGCACGTAAGAAAGCGGAAGAAATATTGCAAAAGAAAGGAAAACAACGCGCAAGAAAGACGGAATAAGCCCCCACCAGTGGTGTCGGAAGAAAAGAGGGTGGAAGCATCGGTGGCCGTACTGTGGGGGTCGAATAAAATTTTACGGCCGCGAAATCGTCCAATAATTGTTACGGCTCGCTTTGATCGCGTAAAACACGTCGTAAACGTCGAAAGGGACGACCCCCTGGTCGACAAGAATTACTCTTAACCCCCTTACGGGGTATTATGCCGCATTACCGACGCTGCTGCGTTTGCGTCTGCACGCTCTCCCACCCCTCTCTCCGTCTCTCTTCCTCTCAACTTCCTTTGTGTATCCGTTGGAAAATCTTATCCTTCGACTCTGGTTGACAGCTCGGTCCAATCCGCACCCCATAAAATCGTTGAAAGGAGCAATAGCTTTCAGCCATTCTATGACGAATCACGTTCAACGTCAGCGATTCTCGATTGGATTCTTAATTAACGAACAGTCCTTAAAAAGGTCTTGGTTAAAGATAGATGGTTTATGCTTTGACCGTACAATTTTGTTAAGCGTCACGGGACAATTTTCACGAGCAATTTACTATGAGGACCACCATAACGACATCAATTAATTTCTACGTTATTTGTTACTGCACGTCATATTTACCGTAGAATTATACTTTGAGAAGTAATACTTAATAGAAGATTTCGAACAATGAGATTGTACGACTTAAATAACCTTTGTTCGATGTTTTTCTTCCTTTCCCGCGTTTCGTCGATTACATAACACCCTGTAGATAGGTCCGTATCTGGGCGAATGCTTTGTACGTATAAGGGTCGCGCGTATATAGGTGTCTAAGCGGGTTCGCTTGCGCGTGTAGGTGGCACGTCTAGCACATAGCATGCCTAGACCATTTCGCAGCATTCCTGCCATTCTAACATCCGCGTTTCATTAAAAGATCTTGCCCGAGCTGTTGGCGTAGTCTCGCATACACGGGAGCCCGCGTGTAAGACTCGTTCGTAGCCGTCGACTACCTCGAAATAAAGAGAAAGAGATAAATGAGCGGAACGAGGAGAGAAGAGAGAAAGAGTGGCCACGTAAGCGAGCGCCGACTCTCGGTCGAGATATTTCTGCACCGTGTAATCTTTTTGCTTGAATATATTAACGGTGGTTCTTTTCGACACGGAGATTGCTCCTAGCGAGGCTGAAAAGAGTCTGGAGTTTACTGGCACCGTTCAGAGACGATGAGCCGTTTTCGAATTGCTTTATTCCAACGTCTCCGACATGCCGGTCAAGATATTAAACCGTTGCATATCGTATACCGGATTTCAACGCGTAGAAAGTCAGACGCGATTCTGATGACACGACGGTAACGCGAAGCAGCGCTTACGACATCGTATCGATTTAAAAGTCGAAGAAAACTCGGAGGTCGTCGATAAACGGATCGAACAATTTGTCTGAAAAATATCCTTTTTCTTGGCAAACTCTCGTTACGTTAAATTTGCAGAACGTTGCTCGTGACATCGGTTACACAACACCCTGTATACATGTTTAGCGATCTACAGGAGAAGGTATATGGCGGCATCGCGAGGCAAATTAAGCCCCTCCGGGTCCGCTTCGGCTTCGTTATTGAAGTGGCATTCCTGCTCGGGAACCCTCGAGGACTTGTCTCCTGTGTACGCCGCGACAACGATAACCAGACTTTTTAATAGCTTAATAACGACCAAAGATATTCGCGACGAGTTAACGAGGAACGAGAGAACCAACCCCAACCCGTGCCACTGTCTAACGAAATTTACTTTCCCCGATGACTTTCTCTTCCGTACAAATCGAGATGTACGTTTTTCGAAAACCACTACTAGAAAATGGATGAATTTTAATTTTGTCATGGGAGTGTTAAGAAAATGTTGCCGTGGCGTAAAGATTCGTCGTTCGAGAAAAAGAAGAGAAAGAGAGAAAACGCGCAAGCGGATCGGGAAAGAAATTCTTATTGCCTGGCAAGTCCGGCTTTTCCGCAATATAGAGCACAGGTGTACCGAATGTGTACACCCCGTCCCACCTTCTCTCGTACACGCTCTCGTCCGTAAGCGTAGAAACAACCCCGTGCACGCATGGTCAGGACCGTATTCTGTCTAGCGAAGCCCATTACTCTTTGCTCTTGTTTCGTTTTCTCTCTACCATAATATCCACCTTTCCTTTTTTCTCCTTTCTTTAATGCGATATACACACAGTACCAACGATATCGCTCGTAAACAAGAAAAAGTTATCGTTTCCTCCGACTATTGTTACGCTCTTCTTTAGTAACTTTTCCGCGAGTTACGCGCTACAGGTTTGCAAAATTAATAATTTTCGAGTTGCGAAAAGTTCGCGTCGAATCGGCGACTTCACGGTCGCGTATTTTCTTTGCGAGAAAGAAAATAAACGATTTAAGTGGAACGTGTAAAAATAACACGGATTCGATTCCGTACTCGAGCACGTTGTAAAGTTGAACAGGAACGGTAATCGATCGAACGAACCTGACAACAGGCGGTCGTACGTACATCGTCTACGAAACTGGCGTACTCTATAACCCCTAAACGACTCTATATCCCACGTTTCGTTCCCCCGACAAACGAGCATCCGCGAAAACCGGTAAACCAGTTTTCCCGTACCCGCTTTCGTCTTGTTATAAATCATTCATTTATCCCATCTACTCGAACTAGCTGGAAAATCGAATCGAATCCATCGGTAAATACCATCGGAGGATCGGTTTAACCCCTTACTCGGAATACGTGAATATGGAAATATTTGAATTTGAAATTTTCAATTTCGAATAACCAAATTTGAAATATTCCAGCAAGATTCGCGCTACTCGGAATCCGAACGATTCGAATAATTCGATCGACAGAAATTATCGAGATCCAATTTCCACCATCATTCGAATGTACGAAATACCGAAACGATCGTAACAGTCTCGCTGGCCGATCCCTCGATCGTTCTCTAAATCCAAATGGCTCGCGACATTCCCATGAATTTCCCATTAAAATCTGCTCGTTCCTGCTGGAAACGTATATTTGTTATTTCCTGCGTGTGACTGGAAAAATCCTGCTGAGCTGCGGAGTATTTCTTCAACGGAATTCTCTCTCCCGTTCGAAGGCAGAAGAAGAAGAGACGAGCAACGTTTCCTTCTTCGTCCGTTCCCTTTTCCAAGGGTTGGAGCGAGCAGCGAGCACATCGAGCAGAAGGGAAGAGGATAAGGTAGGGTGAGGAAAGAGGGAGGGTTAGCTGGCTGGTCGGAAAAGAGGAGGGCTAGAGAGATGAGGGAGACAAGGGGTGTAGAGAGCGACGTTCCTGGGGGTGGAGGCGCAGCAGGCAACGTGGCGTATTGATCGAGTGGCACCCTCTCACCCTCTTTCTCTCTCGCCGCGAGTAACAGCGCGGTTTTTCGTCCCACCCTGTATATTCGAGCGTCTGCGTTCGCGTTCACGTTCGCGTTCCTAGACCAGACAATTCGGCTACGTGTGTCGCGACTTCCGCTCGACGCGTGCTACCATCGCTCGTTGCGATTCGTTACACAGGGTGTAACTCGACGAATCGTTGCATCGGCCGCGACATTTTATAGTTGTAGAAATATGGAATGGATTACCCGCGCACCGATATGCACCTTTTTTTATTTCGAAAACAGAGAAAGAGAGAACCTCGACTACACCCTTTGACGCTAAATTTACAAGTTACACGATGTCACGAATCAAGGGCTTACAATAGGTCCAAAATTTTTCACGGATTGGTAGGACATCCAGAGATCTTTCTCGCGTTTCATTTTCATGCCGGTGGCTCCCATGAGTATCATAAACGCGCGTCTCGTGTCGGTGTATCACCATTGGAAAAGCTGTCCGCAGCTTTTTCTTCTCGCCACAATTCGGTTTCCAGCTAACGAGATCTCGTCTCTTTCGCCTACCTAAATTCTTGTCGAGAATTCAAACTCTTTCGAATATGAAATTTCAGCTTCGGAAAGTTATCTACGTGTTAATAAAATCTTAAGAGATTGCGCTATCAAATCAAATTCGACTGAGCGACCGAAATAGACGAGAAACTATTTCAAAGCGAACGGATGAACCTTACCTGAATCTGATCGAAGCAACCCGAACGTAAGCGAACTTGGACATAATTCGACGCGAGCAACCGAATCAACGAAATGGAAACCAGGCTGTTTCTTGGCAGAAATGATTGTTGGTATAAAGAAAAACGGATAACGCGAACTTTTTGAAAGACTCTCTAATGGAGGGCATAGAGATCAGGGGTGATTTCTAGAGAAACTAGAGAGATTAGAGAAGGTAACCCGTCCCTGAGGAAGGGTGGACCGACGCCACTGTCGGTTCGGCTTCATCCCCGGCGCTCGTGTCGAGGGGGTGAGCAGGGCGTTCGATATCAAATCGTCGAAAAACCATCGTGAAAGTATCGAGAATGAGAGCATCGCAGCGAAACGCGTCGATCCGTGCGATCCAATAACCGAAGAATTTTTCAATTTGCACCGACCCTGCCAATTAACACGTTCCCTGTCGCATAGACCATCGATCACCGAACATGAACCATTTTTTTTTTTTTTATAAAAATGAATAGCCGAATGCAGGCTACCGCTTTAAAAATTGTATGTATTCATTCGCTTTTGCTATTCGGGGTTAAATTATTCGACAAACGGAAATCTACAATAGTTAATTCGCACCACGCACTTGGTACGAATACTCCTTCGAATAATTTTAAATAAACCTGTTGTAAAGATTGCACTGGATTTCTACGAACTAAAACATGGATGGACCTTCGTACCAGGATTAAAAATTTCTGGTCCGTATGCTGGAATACACGAAAAAAGGACTTGCACGCAAATGCAACCCTCTTTCGCGGCTGCAGAGACATTTTTCTCGCGGCTCCGCTGTGTATGCATAATGCATGCGGCCAAGACACCGCAGAAGAAGACTTCTTTACGCGCGGAGAATTCGAAATCGTCCGTCGCGAGAATTTTCGCGACGATAGGAAGCTTCTCTCTGCTGACTTCCTTTACAAACGAAACGGGATATACCGAACGTACAAATGCTTAAAAAAATTTTCAGGACCCGAAATGTATAGAACAGTTGTTCCATTATTCAATATAGACTAAAAGACGTGGAAAGCAAAATAGACGTAAACATAGAAACAGTGTCTCGAACACGAATCTTGACCGAAAAAAATTGTATAAAATATAAGGATCGACTCGTAGAAAATATGAAATTTTATTCCAACTTTTTTTAATCGTCAAGAAGTTTACGAACGATCTAACACGATGTGTCGAATATTTATTTGACGGAGATAAAATGGGCGGATATCAACGTTTTCATGGAAAATGGAGGGAAAATCGAGCGAGTCCGATCGAACGAGGGGGTAGAAATTAAAGCAGTACCGTGATACGAGTACAGGGTGCCCAGTACACTCTCGGAAACGTCATATTCGAGCGTGGTTCCCGTTTCTGTACCAGACACACGGGACCTGTTGCTGTCGAGTTTACGGTGTTTTTACGAGCGACGTTACAGCCACCCCTGAGTACGGGGGCTGAACGTACCCCTCCCTCTCGCCCCGCGGAAACGATATCCCTCGTCTCATTGCCAGCACCTATGCGAACGCTAGCGACGAGAAAAAGAGAGGAATAGAAAACGAAACGACTGTCCGTTTATCTCTGCCCTTCCCTACTTGCTCGCTTTCTCTTTCGATCGTCGAAAACAAACGATCCGACGAATAATGACACGGATCGTCGCTCGACGATCAAATTCGAATCGCGCGGTGCTTTTTCGACGGGAAAAAGAAATTTACCGGCACTCGAAAAGATCGTTCGGATCTAAAATCTCTCGCTAGCCCCTCGATTAATTATCCATTTTGCGTTCAACCAATTTCGATATCGTTAGATAATTTTTTAGTCGTTTTTCGAAAGGGGAAATATTTTCAAAAGTTACAATTACTAGTTTGGGCTGATCAGTTTAGCGATCACGGATTATTGTATGGTACTGTAACAGAAAAATGGAGTACAAGTTTTTGTAGAAAACGAAACAAGCTACGTCTGCGAAAAGAAATTTGCTCACAATGGTCGATGGAGAGTTGCGAGAAAAGCCAAATAAGAGAGAAGATTCGGCTGACTTCCGACGAGACAGAGCGGCGTGTACAGAGGGTCGGTAGAAACAAGCGGTAAGTTTAGCAAGAGTCGAGAAAGTTTCTGCTCATCGTCGACACTGGCTACCAAAACTTTCCAACTACCGAGTTTTGTCTCGCGCAATTAGAAGTTCCCTGTATTATTCATAGCTAAGCCAGCTCTGTCCCTCCTTTCCTATCTTCTAGCTTCTTCTTCGTCTGGCTGGATTTCGCTCCGTTCTCGTCGGTTCGGCAGCGAGATGCGCCGCTCGCTCTGTTCTTCGTAACACGCAAAACTCAAAGACCACCACGAACGAAAAAGAGGCGCAAGTCGCGTACGGTTCATGAATTTTAATGAAATCTCCAGCCGGAGATGGAAGAAGCTCCTTCGTGTTTCTCCCTGTCCTTCCAGCTCTGCTCCTTCTTCTTCCTCTTTTATTCCAGCGCATACACGCGTACGCGGCTGTCGGTGCTTTTCTTGCTGATCTATGCTCCCTACGTGCTGCTCGATATTCGTCGCGAAACACCTCGACTCTCCTGACTATTCCGCGTACGCGAGGCTAACAATCGGCTAACGCGCATTTCGCATTTACGGAACAAATATTAACACTTTACGGTACTAACGGTGCCTCGCTCGAAACGGCACGTTTACTATGACGCAATTGCGATTACATATCGCGATCGGTAATCATCGTTTCGATTTACTACCGCGTAAAAATTACCTCGCGCTTCGGAACCTTTCTTTTATCGGATTTGGTTTACAAATCGATTTGTCGAACATAACGAAAGGGTTAAAGCGATCGTTCGAAAACTCTTAAAACCCCGGCCGGTCGGTTCGTTAACTAACGTGCACGCGATGCAGTTTTGTTCGCGCTGCACACGCGAGCAATTCTTCCCGCGATAAAATTATCCTGATACGATTTTCCAATGACATACGTAGAATGTTCCTCTCAAGGACGAGCTGTCACTCGCTTGTCATCTTGTACTCCGACGGAATCGGAATGGAATTAAATTAACGATAACGGCCGCAGTCGTATGTAAGACACGTAACAACGTACGTTTCGATACCGAGCGTTTTCTACAATGTATTCTAATTCGTGAGGAACTGCACGTGCACGAGAGCACTCTGTACACGTAACGCGACGAATGCTGAGTCATTATAACGTGGCAACGAAAATGAAACGCACGAAATTTACGCTCGAATAGAACGTTGAAAATATATTTGAACCATTAAATAGCACGGTGGATAAGAAAATTCAACGGCGACCAAACCCGCACCGTATCGAATGGGGGTTAAGGGTTGTTGCCGTACACCCGTTGCTCTTCGAACGTGGCCTTCCGATAACCGACGAAAAATCGCGTAAGAAAATCACGCGAATCGATGGAACGGGAACGAATGGCTCGAGTAATCGAGAAACTCGTTAACCGAGAAGTGGCTCGGTGGGAGAAACCGATGACAGGTAAAGGGAAACTGATTAGGATCCGAAGAAGATCGAGAGGGGGGAGGAGAAAGGGCGGTGAATCGAAGAAAATAAAAAGGGCAAGATTATATTCCATTGGGAATACAAAAAGGGCCTAAACGATCCACGGTACGAGCTTCTCCTCGCCCCATGCAATCTCCATAGAATTACCATACGATTAAGAGAATACCGACCCCCGGTGCACCGTACACCAGAGGCAACGCTAGCCCTCGAGAGTCTTCCAATTAGCCTCTCGAAAGATCGTTCTTCCTCTCGTCTATATAGATTGCGCCACAGTCACCGGAGAGGACATAACATCTCGGATATATGCGAGCCAGATAATCAGGATAAACGTAAGTGGAGATCCTGTAAAAAAAATAGACGACAAGACGAAGCTCCAGCTCGTATTTCGTTCTTATCCGTTCGCCGTTGCATCTTGTAACGTCGCCGCACGCACCGCATCGACTTTGTGCTCTTCGCAAACTGTTTTACAATTGCGTGTTGTACGTAGATACGTCGTCTACGTAACTTGGGCAAATTCGCAGACCCCTATAAATCGCGATTCCAACGCCGTATAGAAGAATATGACAAGATAAACGAAAGTTAAGGCAGATTAATTATCATCGCGAAAAACAGTAATTTCGAGATCGAAGAGGCGCGAGGAGCACGGAAGAGGAGCATGCGAGCGTGTAAAACACGCGTACACTTATATCGCGTCGGGGACACGGGAGGGGCTGGCTGGTACTTCCCGTTCTCTCCTTTCCTTCTTTCTCCGGCTTTCTCTCTGTCTCTCGGTTTACGAGCTTATTTTACTGGATTTTTATGATATAACGTACCCGCACCTAGCTACGGCTCGAAGTTTATAGGTTTGCGAGATTTTATCGTGGCGTAACGTATGGTTTGTTAAATCGACCCCCTGTGCCATACGCGCGTCCTGCACGCCGATTCATGGACGAGAGGGCACGCTGCTTGGAACACGCACGATGAATTCCGCAAAGGGGCCTTCCTCTTGCCTCTCGAGATATTTATCGGTTGGTGCGACGACCCAAGTGGATCGTTTCTGTTCATTTTTTTCGAACCCTTTCGAGTTTTTTCCTTCGCCAATCAACGCGACGGACTTCTTGCCTCTTTAACGGCGCCGACTAACAAAGCGTTCGCCGAATATTCCGATAAAACGGAACATCTCGCGCGCGTTTATGTTCTTTCTTTCTTGCTAAATATCGATTAACGATCATCCTAGAAATTATAACCGTGCACAGAAAATGATGCGACATTTAACAATTAATTCGGTAAGTTCTAGAAACAGACGTTGAATACTTTCGCATCGCTGTGTTAGGTCGCTGCGTATAGAACGATGTCGAAACGTTCCGTTTCGATGAGATAAAAGTATCGCAAGGTGACACGTTTCGCATATGAATTTAGAGACTAAAGTTTGACGAAAACGAACTACGTAAAAGTTTCGTTTTGTTTGCTATTATAACAAATAATAATTAATTTCGAAATGGTTGAAACCAAAATGTAGCGTAAGAGGTTACATTGCAGCTGATCAACTAAAGTTTTCACGAGTAACAATTTTTCAACCGCTTAATGTGTTCACGCAATCGAAGTTCCTAACCAGAAATTTATGTAGCAAAAAGATACATCCAGTGTACCAAGAAATATTTTCTCGAAGTCTAAAAGGCCCCGGGTAAGCACCTCTCGGTGTACTTCACTGCAGCACGTTGCATATTTATAGGCTTTGATAAAAGCTTATTGTATTATCAAGCAATAACGTTACCGTAATGCTTGGCGGTAGATAAGATACAATATACGCGCGTTTTAACAGAGATTGACGTAGGTGTTTATTGTTCGGAAAACAAGTCGAACAGCGTAGAAAAAGAAAGAAACGAAAATTCGCGAGCAAGTAAAGGAGCGAGGGAACAACGGTGTGCTTCGTTGGGTTATTTTAAGCTTCCTTCGACTTCGATTCGAGGACGCGTACATACGAAATACTTCGTACCTTTCGAATTCCAAAGAAGTTTGATTTATCGGTACAGAACGATATCGAGTGGAAAGAAGGAGAGAAAAAGGGAAGAAAATGGTAGGAAGAAACGAAACGAGCCGGGTAGCGGAGTAATGATACGGTGAACAAAAGAAAATCCAAGAGAACGAGCCAGCATTGTGCTGTCAAGTCGTACACGACAGTTACGCTGCTGTCCCGTTAACGGAATTGCACTTAAGTCGCTTTAATTGCGCGGAGTTACTGACCGGAAGTCGTCGTTATGGTCATCGCCCTCGCAAAAGGATCTTCTCCCTTTTACCCTTGGCGATCGGATCGATACGGCGATCGAGATCGCTGAATGTACGGACCAGTGTGTAATTAATAACTTTTCCTTCGAGTTTTTTTTTCTTAAGATAACTTAAGATAACTTACAAAGACAAAGTAAGTTTCCTTTATACGAATTATATTGTACTTGGCTCTTATCTGGAATAACTACCGTTTAATCGTGCGTAATTTTATACGCGATAAAATGGGAAGTTGCGAATATTTCGATGCGAACAGCCAAAGCGACGAGATGGGAGTACTTCACAGGTATATATCGAACCGAACTTTATTCGTGTTTAATTGGCAACTAGCGAAAGTTGCGGTCATTTCGAGCTGCTAAACGGAACGAATAAAACAAGTATTTGCGAGTGCATCGTTCGAATCGAACCGACAAGTTTTGGCGCATTTTAGAGCGAATGATCTAAGCACAATCTGAGAAAAAGTTAATCCAAACGTAACAAAACTTGTGGACATTCTGAATGCACGAGTAAAACCAACGAGATCGTAAATAGAATATATTATGAAACAGATAACGAAACCGACTGCCCGGAATACTCTATAAGATCTCCGAAAGCCGAGATTCGCCCCAATTACTTTCCACGATCGTACGAGTAATTTCACCGAGTTTGATGATCAATCGAGCAACAATTCCATCGAGAAGTTTTGTTGGTATCTACCGTCGTTAGCGTGAAACAGCTTTGTTGCGGGTAAAAGCTCTCTCGCCGCGATATTCACGGGTTAATAACACACACCGGGACCTCGACGACGATGCAACCTTAAAAAGTTTTCGTAATAAATCAGCGCACAATACGACAGGCTGGAATCGGACAAATCTCGTTAGTCGAGTCGAAGAAGTTTGAGTCTCTCTCTGGGGAGAGCAGAAAAGCCGGTTCACCTTGGTTGCTGGAACCCATCTGCATGCGAGGACCGTGGACGAAGAAGAGGGAGAAGAAAAGGACGAACGAATCGGGAGAAGCAGAAGAATAAGAAGAAGAAAAGGAAATCGAAGCTAGGGGAACGACATTCCAACTGGGGTCGGGATGAGAAGCGTCATCTCTTGGAAAACCGACGCTGTACCTTTTGCCCGGTGATACTACTCGAATGGCCAATCGAAAAACGAATTTCATCCGGTTCTCGTCGTCGATCCTCCTTGCGGACTACGTATATATGCGTCCTAATAAATAATCGAAATAAATTATTCCTTTAGTTTCGATCTACGACTATCGTAGAACGCAGCGTGCAACTCGAACGGAATCGCGTGAGACAAACAAATATGCGGAACGTTGCGCAACCTTTAATTAAAGTGAGCGCCGTCTAATTAACGTGTAACGTACGTTTTACTCTTACGAGAACACAATGTCAATTAAGAAAATTACAAAACACGCTGTTACTTATTTATCAAACGTATCGATAAAAACGATCGGACACGCTGTTCGAATGGATTTTTCGTATGGATCAGAAAAATAATCGAACATAGTAGCAAAATGATATCGATGTCGCTTCGTAAACTTTCGATAACTGGAGAGTTAAAAATAATTTCGCACGCGTTTAAGATGGAGGAATGTTTTTATAAGAGCGTTAGGTCAACGTACAACAAACGAGGATAATAAAAATAAATCGTAGTTTACGGAATACAAGCTGCAAGGGAAAACAATCGTATCGATAGATTCGAGAGTTCGAGAAAAGTTCGATCGCGAAAAACACTTACACGATGTTGAATGTGTGAAATAAAACGAAATCACCGCTGGAAGGTGGCCAAATGGAGTATGGATTTTTAATTGCCGCGAGGTGAAACGGAACCGCGGCAACGTTACCGGAAAAAAATACGGGATCGAGTGTAATGCGGTGGTCAGAGTTTAACCCTTTCGTTGCTATTGAAAAATTCGATTAAACAAGTGGGCCACAGACATTCAATTAATATATGCTATAAAGACAACACGCGTGTACGTGTTATATCGAGCTGAATTTAATAAATGAATGTACAAAAGCCTTATTATCTTCTATCATTTTTGTAGAACAAAACAGAATCGGGCATGGTTATCCCGTAGATGGCCTGTCTTAACTAAATGACGATAAATTGACGGGGATACGGAAAGAGTCAACGGCAAGGGTTAGCAGGGGAAAGACTGCATAACCGATTGCAGTCAACTTGTAATTTCGAGACACACGAACGTTACGCGTCGACAAACGATAAATAAACCTGACCACCGATCGGAGAACAGTGCTGGCAATCGATAACGACTCGCTCTTTGATTAATTACGGAGACACACGCGATCATCGGTACGAATTAACTATTTCAGCTATTTTCAAATTGAACTCGATTGCGGTACAAATGTCGTTATACGAATTAACAGTTTCCGTAACTTGATAAAATGAACATTTTAATTTGTGCTTTTACGAGTAACGAATTCGCTCAAACAAATAGCTATACAAAGGAAATACACTCAGAACTGGTCGACAATTTTGAAAGCACAATGACGCGAACATTAGACATTAGAAATTGATTTCGTAAATTGTCGTCAACGTTATTACAGAAAGTAGTCTATAACCGCGTAAAATAGAACGGTTTATTCGTGGAAAAATTTGAAGAACGTTCCTAGATTATTATACCTCCCGTCACGGATTCACATCGACACCCAACTAGAATATTTTTAGATGACCACGGTATGTGGCATCGACGATTATACCACCGCTGCGAACAGCTATCCAAAGAAAAGATCTCCTGGACGACGGCGATGGAGAAGAAAAAACGGATTACGGGTTGTCCGAGAGGCAGGCTCGAGAAATCCCGCGGATTTCGAACCCTCTCTTTCTCTCGCTCTCTTTCCGTTTCGCTTACCCTTCTCGGGATGTTGGTTACGGTCCCACGGGAAATCGGTCTAAACGGGCTTGTCCAGAACAGGTTTTCGAGGATCACCACCACGTTCCGAAGAGTAGCCGTTTCGTATGACCGTGACAAATCGTCGTCGCCTCGAGTCTAACGCTTCGAGACTATCAATCACCATGAGAGATATTCAAATGGAAGTGCACTCCATTAAAAATAAATCCTCCGTGCGCGTATGAAAACGATCAAAATCATTGACTGTTTCGGCACGTTGCAATGCGTGCAGTAACTTTTTGTGTATACTAGGCGAATTAAAAAAAGGAAAAAGGAAATCGTCTACGATAAAAGTGGGCATTAGGGGAAGTTTTTAATACGATACGTTAAATAAACTTAGCTGTTTGAACATTTTACACGTTGAAATTGTAAAGATTACAATAATCGCGAATACGTAATTTGTTACGCTTTTCCTCCATTTTATTTCAAAATTTCTTTATGCCTTTAATAAACGCCGTGGACCACCGGTGACCCACATGGCACAAAACTTGTTAAGCTGGCGCCACAATACGACGAAAACCAAACGGTCTGCTCAAGCACCTCAAATAACACCGGTCGTGTTTGTTTGGATTACGTTACACACTGGTGTAAGACAGTGGCCTGATACGTCTCTGGTTTGTGGTAAAAAAATTTGCGTAAAAAATAGATTTTCCGTATCCTCGTTATACTTCCGTGTGCTCTATACGTACAGTCCAGTCTCGAGTTGCGGGCATACAAGAAAGTGTTATTATACCTTCGAATCCAGATTGTTTAATAAAGATCGAACTAATCGGAAGGTATAAACGTTGAATCGCTCGTTGAACGCGATAAAAATCAAGCGTAACGTTTGTAATGTCAGTCGCAAGCTGCAACAACGTTCATTGGAAGCGAATGAGAGAAACAAGAGAGTAAAAAGAAAAAAATGTCGAACAGGGAGAAATCTGACTCGGTACGGCCCTGATCCGAAGTTATCCGAGCTCCACGAGAGAGCCGATTATATTAAATGGCTGGTAAAACGGTCTGCTTAACATAGCGTTTATCTGCTCCTCTTGGTTTTAGTACTTTTTCACTGCCTCGTCAGCCATTGCCCATAAACTCTGCTACAAGCCTTTGCCTCTCTTTCTCTCTTCATCCCCTGTCGCTTGCCCTCTCGCTACCCTCTATACATTTTTCACCGTACCTTCGCGTCTGACCTATGCCAGTATACACACGGCACACACGCGCGTAAACGCGAGTGTATACTTAGAGAGGTTCATAAAGAATACAGAACCATTAAAACGATTCATCCGCTCGAGTGAGCCCATCATACTTTGACGCCTTTTTTGTTTACGCGTGCATCTTCTTTTTCACGCTCTTCACTTCGCTACACGCTTTCTCGATCTCCTTTGCCTTACGATCTTCCTAATCATCGTTATACGCGAGTAGATACAACGTGTCACCGTCTAATGGCTCGTCCGTTATTATTTTCTTTTAGCAGTTTTTCGACTACGCGCAACAAAGATTTCAAGTTTCGAATAATAAATTACGATGACCCTTAGAACTGGACATACATACACGGCGTGCATAACGGAATGGTTATGTCCGTTATTTCCTGCACACATGTTCCGACGAAGAAAATTACTGTAAAACTGCGAACAACCGATACGTAGTCAACAATTACCAGAACCTTGAATCTCCAATTATGCTGTAACGATATAGCTAACACACGTGCGTTGCCTAGCTCATTATCAACGTACGTATACTTCGAGCACGAGTCAACTAACATAGAAAATGAATTTTAAAAAAACTTATACGCGTTTAAATGGATCTAGAAGAAATTCATTCCTACCTTTCTCGGTGCATAAATATGAAAAAGAAACATCGTTTTCGACGACTAAAGGCTACCTTTCGTCGCCCCCTCGAATTTTATCGAAGAAACGTATACAACGGACGATGTACGTGAAACGTCGTCGGCGTCGAACCTTCGACCAGCACAATACCACCCTCCTTGCGGAAAAGAAGGAAACTGGCGAACCGATGGAGTTTGCAAGAGCGGTAGAGAGACGAGAAAGAAAAATGTGTGAAGAAACTAGATATACAGGGTGTTCGCGATCAACTGGAATTCCAAAATTTCGCCATTCGAAACTTTCAAATTATTTATAGCAAACTACCGGACTTGGTAAGAATAAAGTTCCTGCACGATCTTTCATACAATTTTTCCCGCTCCTCGGTCGAGTGTTACTCACACAGCAGAGTAGTACGATGGGTGAAAAAATATCGTGATCGTATCGCGTTAATGCGAACACCCAGTATACTTTAGGAGGGAACGACGCGAAAGAGGGTGGCTTAGCACGAGGGGCGTGGTGCCCCACCACCCCCATCAAACGAGCAGGCAGAGAAACTACTTTTGGGGTAGCCGACCAACGCACACCACCTTCTCCACCACCCCACCGCCTCGACCCCCTCCTGTTCTGCCGTTTCGAGTCGAGCCAAACCACCCCTAGTACCCCAAAAATAATTGCGCGTTTCGTGGTCTCTTGATCCGCGCGTAAAAGTAATCCAAACATCGCATAAAAATTATGTTTACGAGTTTCGAATGGGTACAGGGGTCGGGTCCAACCCTCTTGCAGGGTGCTAGATGCTGCACCGAAAACGTATCAACAGCCTCTTATTCGCTCGCGTATAGATACGGATCTCTATCTACGAATTTTCTTCGGGATTGTTTAGAAGTCGCGTGTAAGCGTCGCGAGTTACGAGGTGATCGTACTTTTATGGAGTGTTCTCTTATCTCGTTTGCCGTCTATTTAATCGGCCGTCATTTATCGCCAGCTTCGAGAGACGGTGACTTAGCGAAACAAAATCGAATTATGTATGCCACGGGCACAGCTTGGTACGAATGTTGCGAATAACACGGTGAAAGCGTGATTTCTCCAATTTGCAGAAAATAACAATACGTTTTTGAAATCTTATAAACGATACTAACAACGAACAAACGAAACGAAATTTCGAAAATTTAGTTTCTAAATTTAATTAGGATATTCCTTTTTTACAAATTTAGATTCCTTTCAGGCAGTTCACGATTTTGATCGTAAAATACGTAACTTTTAATATACTATCCGATAACGCTGTTGATGAAAAGTGCATTTTGTTTCGAAAAGTTTCTGGTAAAACATTTTCATTCTTTTTCTCGGAATAATTCGTGTTATATTCTCCTATAATTTTTTAGCGTGTAAAGAAATTTTCACGTTATAATTACAAATGTATCTGGAGCGGATACTTTCGCTGTACAATATTTTCGAAATATCTACCAATTCCAGTATTCGGATATCGTTATTATTTATATCCAGTTAAATTTCACAAAATTATCACGATAAAACGTGTACGTGTTACAATCACATTTAGTTGCAGGCAATTACGATCCGCAAGGTGCAGTCACGTGAGAACGGCTTCGTCGCAGCGAGCGAGATTAAATAGGAAGGCAAAAGCCGATTAAAACTCACCTGTTTTCTCCTTGATCTCGCAAAGAACCGAAAACAGAGCTGGCTTCATTCTGTGGCAATTGAGCGTATGTTTCCTGCAAGGGTAAAGAAAATGCGTGTAACGTAGACCGAAAAGAAATTGAGCGAAAAAATGTGTATCGCGATTGGAATACGAAAATAACGTGAACCAGCACACGGTGACGTATTCGAACGAAAGAAGCGAGCACGTTTTGGCAAAGTTACACGATCGTGGACCAATAGTACAAAGATAAACGCGGTCTTATCACGCTCGCGAACGCGTGTATACAATCTACGTTACAGCTTGTCACTATCGCTACACCTACCATACTCGTCACTCAACAGTTTACTAGAAGCTATAAAATCTCGAGAAGCATCGTAAAAATAATGTTTACTTCCTCCGGACGAATTTGTATCGCAGCGTCGTAAGACGTTTCGCGGCGATCAACATAACCTGCTTTTCATTACAGTTTCCAACGATACAACGAACGCGACGTTAGACCATCGAATGAAAATTAAACGTATCATCGAGGAAATAGAACGTTCGCGTACGGGTGAAAAATAATGAGCCAATCGTGAATTCGCGAAAGAGTTGACGCAGAAAATTGCAAAGATAACGATGTATCTTTAGGGTATTAAAAATGGCGGCTGATTGGATGTCGAATGGGACCGTACCTCGCTTGCGCCTCGTCCAAACTTTGATCTGTGATGTTCATAATTTGTTGTAAAATTTCACTGATGTCTTGTTTCCTTGCCTCCACGGCCTGGTCCGGACCTTGCGTCGCAGTTCCATCTACGGGTCCCATGCTACCGTATCCGGCGGTATTTTGGGCCCCCTGGCCCTGGTTCCCTCCCATCAGACCAACACCTGATCCTCCGTGTTGCAGCATCCTGCCAGTTTCATCCATCAACTGTAGACTGCAGCACTAAGAATATTATCCGTCGCCTTTCTCGCCTTCTCTTTTTATTCCCGTCGCAGGAGTGAATTTGTTAACACAACACTCGCGGACGTGTATCGTATACCAGGTGTCGCGCAAAAACACGACTGTACAAACAACCGTCCCGCTCTTTCACTTTCTTCAATTACGATTTCTCTGTATATACCTCGAAGAAAATATGTATGTACGCGTTCCTCTCATGCACGTGCTCTTTCTCTCTCTCTTTTGTACACGCGACACTTCATACGAAAGCACCGGGCAGGCATGCACTTGCAAAAATATAATCTCTTGTAAACGATCTACCGAACTCTTCGAGAAAACGAACGTGATCTACGAGGTTGGGATAGATGCTCGTAACGCGCGGCACGATCCGCTTGGAGGTTATGCCGCCGTGGCCTTTGTCTCTTACGTATCGTTTGGCGTTTTAACTCGCTTTCGCTTCTCTTTCTCGGTCTCTCTTTCCGTTTCGCGAGTTCCCTCTTTTTCTCTCTTTCCCTTCGTCGATGCCCTTCGTTATCCTTTTTACTTCTGTTCGCTTCCCTTTCGTTCGTTCGTTCGTTTTCCCTCTCGCGCTCGTGATGTACCTCCGTAGTCCGTAGCTTGGGAACACTCGCGTTGCGTTTAATAAGCGGTTTTCTATTCGATATACACACTACGGGGGATGATGAAAATGGTGCCTTCGGCAGCTTTTAAACTTGACGGATTGTCGGATTTTACGTATACGCGGTTGTATCGACGGTCGGCGTCGCGCCCGGTCCGCACTCTCCTTTCACTGGTCCTTTTCCTCGGCTCGGTAAGAATACTCGTACAAGCTGAGGAAAATCGGCGTTCTTCGAGCCATCCGCGCACGGACGTCACACACCAACTCTCCGCCTTACAAGGCAACGCGCGGACCGACCGTTTCTGTCGCTCTTTTCACTCTTCTCGGCCGCGAGCGACTGCTACGCTCCTGATACGTGCGCGTGTTCGTGCGTTCGTGTACGAGTCGAGGCTCCGTGTGCGTGCGTTCGTGTGCCAATCGGCGGCCATAACAGCCGCCTCGACCAATCAGAAAGTTCGATTCATTCCCTTCTTCTTCCGACCAATCAGCTTCTCTCGCTCGCTCTCCCGTGTTATTGTCCGCGTGCGCATCCACTTTATTTACGATGCGATTTCGCCGCTTTTCCTAATCGCGTTCGCTTAACCTGTAAAGTGAACCTCCCAAAATCTCAGCGAATCTTTGTAACAATATTTGGATACCGATTCCTCGATGCACTAACCATAATGATTCGGATCAAAACTGTCGTAAAACCAAACCGATGTCTTTTACTTTCTATATTTCAGCGGGCGCAAACTCCGCCCATTCCTTCGACTTCTTTTTTTTCTCATCACCACTGATATTTAATCGTATACGTTTATGCTGCTAGTAAACACGGTTTATTAAAAAAATACGGTAAAATCAAATATCTGTTTGTAATTTTGTTTTACCGAACGCTGGCCTGGTAAAATGAGGGAACTTCGTACCTGGGAAATGTAAATTACAGTACGACAGTGCGCAAGTCTGTTATGGAAACATGGCTACGCGGTCAGCCATTTTTAGAACGCGGGAAAATATAAATTTTTGTTTAAAGTTTTAAACGATGTTAAAATTCGAACGGCCTAATAATAAAATTAAAATGATTAAATCGTTACAATAAAATATCAGAAATTTAAGCAGATGTCAGACCTTTCCTTTTTAATCTACAGTTACATTATTTTTCCTTCGCATTCAATTGCTATATATAATATTAATGTAATAAATAATTTAAATATCTTATACCGTATATTTGAAAATAATTTTTATTGGTAATGAATAACTGCTAATGTTTCACGCGTTGCATGTAACTTTTGCTAACTTCAAGTCTGTATCATGCTTAATATTACCTAGCCTTTCTTTGTGTGCCATATATTATGTGATTTATACCATTAAAAGTTCAAGTACAGGTTGCGTGTACGATGTTTTTTTCGCTGTATATTTTATAATAAATTCATTCATGACTGAATTTCGATGTACATCGAGAATTAAGACAGTATTTGTATTAAAATTTGCGAAATAACTCATATAACATTGTTTTAATGATATTGCGGCAAATATAACCAATAAGTGTAAACATAATTACAAGTCTTAATTTTTTAAAACTGTCAATTTTTACATAAAAAATACGTCATGGATGAAGTCATGGATTTCGATAAGTATTACGATTTAAAAAAAGATGGATCGTACGTTATACATTTTCCTAATAATAAAGGATTTAGTAAGACGGCACTCTCAGAAATGTTTTCTGCTTATGGTAAAGTTTTGGCTATAGATAATCGTGGTCAACGCCAAGGATTATGTTTTATAAAGTATGAAAACCTTGAGGATGTTAAACGTTGCATCAATGGTTTTAAAGATCATCAATATATCAAGATTTTAGCACATAAACATAAAACAAAAATAGGTAATACAAAAACAAAATCACAGAATTACAGAGGAAATGAATCTAAAGATTATTCAAAGAATCAATACCAAAATAACTCTCAACTTGATATTAATATGCTGAAATCAACAAAGAACACGACTACATCTAATAAAAGTATAAAAGACAATGAAGATTTCTCTGATGCTAGTTTGAGCAGTTCAGTGAAGACAATTGATGGTGATATTTGTTCCATAAATAAACCATCTTTAAAACATCTTCATTTAAAACACTTACGAAGAAGTGTATTAAACAAATCTTCACATTCTCAAGAATTTAGTACAGACCATTCAAAAGAGCTTGAACAATTAGGTGACATAGATGAAATTCCAGCTTTAATTTCTGCAGAACAAAGTCATAGAATTGCTAAGAAAAAGTTTTCTGTATCATCGCCTATGGTTATTGTGGCACAGGAAGTGATTGTAGCCAACATTCATCATAGTTTAAGTATACATTATATACTACATCTTTTTGAAAAATATAACCCAATAGCTGTGTCCTTGATGATGACGATACCAAAATCAGGAATTAGATATTGTCATGTTTACTACAAAACATCAGAGGATGCCTCTGCCACTGTGGAAGAATTTGATAAATGTCTGTTGCGTGGAAAGAATCTCATGGTTTTAACATCGCAGAAATTAATGCAAGAAGTGTCTTTATTATAACTGTTTTATTATAACAGCTATTTTAAGTTTCATTTACTCTAAAGTACATATTTTTTACTAATGTTTTAATTTCTTTTCATTATTTAAAAACTCTCGATATTACGAATTTTTTTATCACGAACGATTATTCCATAAAAATAAAATTATGTATTATCTGTATTTGAAGACTACGATGCAATTGTACCATAAAAATTGTAAAATTCACACTATTTGTACAGTTCCATCCGTTTTTGTATAAGATGTAAAAGGTTTTTTTAAGAAAAATGAAATTGATATTAAAGAAAAGGTTACGAGAAAAAATGTATAAGATTTGTTAAATAATAAATAAGTACCTCTGCTCACGAGTTTGCGCATTGCGTTTACAATTCTAATTCCTAACCTATATGTTGGTATACATATTTATTTTTAAAGATCGGAAACGTGTGAGTGTGATATGCTAGTTTTTGACACGATATTGTATTTACATTACAGTATAACGTACGCGAGTTTAGAGAAATATGCAGTTAAAAATGTTAAAACAATTTGACAAGAAATTTGTTAAACAGTTTTTGTTAAAAGAAAACGAATTTATTTCACAGATATTTTCAATAACGCCCTTGCCCGTATCTGAACTAGGTAAAAGTGTATAAAAGAATAACCATTCATTAGAGAAGAATAATATTTACTGAAAAGTAAAACATTGTTAAAATATCATTAAATCATTAGTTTCAGGTGAACAGAGTAATATAATAACACAAAACAGTAAAACCGCATCAAAAGGTTCGTACGTATTGATATTTTTATTCAGAAATATAAGTTACTTTTTCGTTAGCTTTAAAGTTTCTTTACACATTAGGCCAAATTTTCTCAAATTTAAATGGAAAAGTCAAAAGAGCACAAACATTTGAAGAGTTACATGCTAGACTCGAAGGATTAAGAAATGTTAAAAGATTAGGTTACAAGGAAAAACATTTGAAGAAAAATTTGAAAAATAGAATAAAAAAGATATCAAAGAGGGAGGAACATGTGATGCAAAAGAAAGCTGCAAAGATAGAACAAAATGCAAGCAGTTTGTCAAAAATCAAGAAAGAAGATGGCGAAGTACCAAAAATTCCAAGACCAAAGCCGATATTTAATTCAGAAGGTAAAATGGTTTTTAGTAAGTTTGACTTTTCTGAAATTGGAACAAAGAAAAAACCACCTAGAAAGGATACAAAGAAGATTTTACTCGAATTAAAACAAAAAAAGGAGAAGTTGAAGGAAATGGAACAATCAGGTGAAATAGAAAAAGCTCAAGAACTTAAAGAAAAAGATGCATGGAAATCAGCTTTAGCAAAAGCTTCTGGTGAAAAAGTAAGCAAAATAATTAATAACAACGATCAATTTTTAATTCTTACATCAACACATTTTTACAGGTGAAAGATGATCCTGATTTACTTAAACGAACAATAAAGAGGAAAGATCAACAGAAAAAACAGAGTGCTAAGAAGTGGGAATCAAGGTTAGAAAATGTACAGAAAGGAATTCGGGAAAGACAAGAAAAACGCCAAGAAAATATTATGAAGAGGAAGAAAGAGAAAAAATTGAACAAATTCAAAAAAGCAGCTAAAAAAGGACGAGCAATGCCAGGATTTTAAGCATTATGTATATATGAAGTGTTAGAGTAAATTTTTTAATTATCACTTTTGTATCCATCATGTTCATGTTATCATACACTGAAGAAATCAGAAGAAGCTTCAACATAGTCATTGGGATTTTTAGAACAGTAAAAAAGGGATAAAATTGCAGGTAATGCAATGTACAATAAATATGTTTTGAAGAAACTTATATTTGATATATCTGGATACAGTCTAATTGCTGTTATATAAATATTTCATTTCATAATATTAATAATGATATTATTTACATCTGGCATATATTTATTGACAATTTTCAACATTGAAAATATGCATATCAATTTCATAATATATAAAAATGTGAATTTCCTAGTGCTTACAATGATTTATTTACAGACTGACTGTTATTTGTACATTATCTTGACTAAACTTTATTTACACTTGTATATCTGTATCATTTTTTACTTAACTAGGTGTCTTTCATTGTAAAAAGCCGGGATGTCTACCAAATACGATACCGCACAGTTCGGAGTAACGTTTAACCCACATCAATTTCTGTTACATACACTTCTGTTAAATGCTAGTTTGCAAATTTTGATTTATTCGTACAATGTCGATATATTTTATGGTAATTCTTTTTTTACGGCACTTGCGATGGAAGTTCGTGATTCTACACGATCTTCAAATTGAACGTGATAAACCTCGAGTACCGAGGGTTTATCGTAAATTTTTAAATGTTTTTAATCACTTAATAAATGATCGGTAAATTGAGGACGAGAGCTTCGATGTAATCGCCCTCTTCCACCTCCTGCTAGGTATCTCCAAGGGCAGATGATACGGTATTGGCGTGTGTCAACGCTGTCCACAAAGGGCTGTGATCTTCAGGTAATGGTACCGCCGTTTTTGATGGCCGAGGAGACCTGTATGATAAAATATTGTTTACCGTAAAACAGCTTTTTATATCTATTTTTAAAAAGTTTTTAAAAATAAAATTTTTAAAAAGTGATGTTAACAAGTATATGCTTTTTGATTTTATGTTCTTGCGCCTTTAAAGAAAAACGAATTCACAGCTGGCGTCATCTGTTAACAAGTTACAAAATGAATTGAATACAAAATTGTTTCTCCTCCAAAAGTAAGTGATTTCCTATACGCGAGTATTCTCCAGTTACGTTACTCTTATAATTGAATTATAATTCATCTAAATGTTAGAATCGATAATCAAAAAGATTGCATTTCACGAAGCACTTGATCATTTTATTGATCGTTTCTTCGCTTTCCGTACGATGGTGCCACCAGTACTGTTTTCAAAGCGCGCGTAGGATCGCCCTTTATACTGCTAAAAGCTTTGTAAAAATATTCTGCTCGAGACGTAATAATTTATTATATAGATGTATAAATAAAAATAAATATCGAACCTTGGCGGCACCAAAGCTGGATGCTAATCTGGACTACTGAGCTCCAGTGCGGTGCTCTGTTCAGGATCCGAACGTTCTTCGACCACGGTGTCTAGTTCTAACGATGGGAAAGCTTTGGATCCTCTGTCGCTTCGTAACGACACTGTTCTCGCTGGTCGGTCAATTCCAGCTATGAAAAAAGAAACAAAAACAAAATTACAAAATACAGTAGCAGGAATGAAATGTTTCTAGAAAAATTCGGTTGGCGAAAGAGTATTGTATTCATTAGTAAAGATAAATTATATCTGCTAAATGCATTCTAAAATAAACATGACATAATCTCAGCTATTTGCTTGAATCTAAATCGATATACGCATTGTTATTGTATGCAGGTTGCGTATAAATGTACTTCTATACAGCCTTGCAGAGTAAATATCTCAAAATTAACTGCATGCGGCTATGTACGATGTTAAATAATATCTGTTCATGCTTCTGTATCAAGAGCTGCGTTCAACTATAGCAAAGCTGCGCGTTGAATTTTCTTTTTCATTTATTGTTACGATTGCACTGCCAAAGTTAAAATAATATTTGTCGAATGCTGAAGGTAGAAATTGAAACGCTTCTATCGTTGTTTCGAATCTTTTACGTGCTTCTTAAGAGCTCAAGATGTTCAGCTTTCGAGAAAACTTTAATTTAAGTTAGCCTTAAATATGCAGCGGCAGTAGCGGCACGAAACGGTTATGCATTAAGTGTAAGGAATTGCTATCGTTTAAACTTGAAACTTTTTCTAGGGAGAAAAAAGCAACAATCAGGTGGATGAGAAGCTTTACCTAAATCCTCTTTGGATGCTGCACTTGACGGGATAATAAAATAACGAATATGTATTTCAGTTTCAAAGCTTTTATAAACATAAATTTAAAATATACTCTTCGATGCTACAAATAATATTACGAGTTCTTTTCTCTATATATGTATAGTTGATTTATCGATTCTACAAATCTTTCGTAGACTTTCTATAGGTATTATAATAAAGTTGGTGACGGCACAAGGTGCGGTGTTATAAAACGAGTCTACTTTAATAAAAAAGGCTTTTCAGTTCCTCGACATTTACATTCCTGATATACACTGTATATGCGAACAATACAAGTATCTGTTAAAGATTATTAATACCTATAGAATTGATATTTTTCAGAAATTCTACATCTACTGAATATACTTAGAATGAATAACAAACTAAAGAAAGTTTCGGTACGTCTTTCTCTTGAACTTTTTGAAAGAGCATTAAGTGTAGCTATCTACAAAAATAATCTTAACCTGGTGGATATGATACTTGTACATGAAATATTCTGACGTCGGTGCATGAACTCGAATATTCAGGCCAACATTCAATCTGGTTTAATGCGTTCTCCACTCCCTTTATATACGTATATAACATTCTAGAGTACATTTATGCGTGTTTGCACTCGTACGTACATATTACATTTACAAAAGTGTACATGTACTAGTACGCATTCAAATTCTAAACCTGTTTGTATGCATGTATGCATTCAATGTTGCTTAGCTATAGAAAGGCGACCACGAAAACGGTAGTTGTTGTTTAAAAGGATGAAGGTGCTAAAATACAAAGATTTTGTGACCTCGATTCGTCTTTGTTATACAATGCAAGGTATCTTGTAACACCCTACACAAACTTCAACAGAGCACAGAAATAAAGTTTGAAAAATTTGTTTGAAAGATTTTACAAACATATGTCATGTGCGTCCAAGTTTTCGAATTACGGTTATTTTGCCAGCATTGTATCGTACTGTTTTCTTTCAAAACATTTGAAAAAATGGGTTAAGTGGAAGATGGCTATACACTGCTAACTCACCTAAGCGGTGAACAGGACTAAAACGGACCAAGCTCAAAGCGCCGTGATCCAAATCACAATTTCTTCTTCTGGCTCGTTCCCTCGCGAGTTTCGCTCTTCTTCTTAAGCAACAGATAACCATCAGTGCCAGCAATGGGAATCCGAGAATACACGATACTATTGGGATGATGATACTCTCTGGAGTTACTGAAAAATCATCTAAATATACCTATACTGCTCGAAACGAAGTTTCATCGTTCCCGCTAAAATGGGTCCGCAAGTTATGTCTGCTTGATAAAGCGACTGGAATATATAATAAGAGACGTGACTTGCCGCTTTATGAAACGGAGACATTTTGCAGTTGAGTAACTGTGATAGATGTTGCAGAACGATCGGGAAGTAAGACGTAATTTTTCGTAGAAAAGCATGCATAGCATAATTTTATCGTATTAGCCACTTGTGTATTATTAAATTCGAAGCATGAAATGTTTTACGTGATTTAATTTAAAAATATCTAAGTAACTGGCAGATTACCGGCCATAACAAAAAAATGGAGAACTAAAAATCGTTAAGAGACGCTTTTATTCCTTTCGGCGTTTAAACTCACCAAACCGATCGAAAACGGTTGGGCAAAAGTTCGTCTAACTTGATCTCACCTGTAGGATAAACTAGAATCGTTGGTCTCTTGGATTGCGGAATCGTAGGCATTGTTGGCCGACCCGCTCTCACCTCGACCGACATTTTGCTTTTGATCTGGAACAGAATTAGTTTCTAGGAGTAATTACGGTGCTAATTAAAGCTACATTACGTTGCGGAAATTGTACGGAGTTTGCGATCGAGTTATCAGATTTTCGTATTTCAATGTAAAATAGCGTTTCACGCTTATTGTCGAACAGTTCATGTCTTCAAAAATATTTTCCACCTTTAGTGTTTCATTTCGTGCGAAAAGAAAATCAAAGCCTTTGACGTATCACGGCTTTCTAATTCTTCTTTCGCTTCTCCCTGAACCCGTTTTTTCGATGAAATACCGAGGTCGGGAGGACGACCGCAGGCAACAACGGCGTATACCAGAGCTTTTACATCGGTTTTCTCTCGTTGTAATTACGCTTCTTGGTCTTCCGTTTTTTTTTGTTTCTTTTTTTTGTCCGGAGGAATGGCATTCCTTCTTTGATCAGGATTTTGTATCGCGGTAAATAAAGCTCCGGTGAAAAGCCGCACACTTGTTCAAGAAAGTATACTTCAAACATATTTACATTTTTATTTGAACTCCTTCGCAATGGAAAACGTATACTAATCCTTTCTTACGAATCTATTGCAACTCGAAATTAAAACGTTTAGTTTACTTTGTTGTATAAGGGAATAAATTTGACGCGTCCGAGCAACAATACCGTGCACATAAAACATCGTTGTCCGCAGTGAAATGATTCAGTGAAACAGTGTTTCGATAGGTGTCGTTAAACGAGGAACTGTCGATCGGTTTTTGTCACGCTACGGTTACTATGTACGAATTGCTATTGCACAGCAAGAAGAGGGTACGTAAATATTTTTTTATACAGATCTTTTATTTTAGTTTTATTTGCTATTCGCGTTTCCGAAGAGAAGTAAATATTTACGCGAGGTTGCAATTTGTATTAGCATGGGACACGTAAGGGTACACATAAATATGCGGACATTAACCTTTCAGTAGGTACTCGGATCACGTTATTTGCCCTTTTTCCTTTGTCTCCTCTTTCGAGCGACACTCTTTCTGCTGATTTTACTGTTCTTTCCTCTCCCTGCGCTTAGAAAAGCAATAACCCTCGCCACGTCGGTGTGAATATCGAGATAACTGGAAATTTCTGTCCCCTTTCTCGGTGCAAAGAAAGTTTTCACAGTTTCTTCTTTATTGAATAGTCTCTTTGGGAATATTGCTAGAGAGCTTAATTCCTATTGGCTGAGAGTTGCAAGAAGCTTAGTTAGTTAATTCCGGTTCAGTAGTATGCCAAGTAATAACGTATACCTATATCGCAGAGAAGGGGATACATGGGAAGGAAGAGGAAAAGAGAAAAGGAACGAGCTAACTAAATTATTCACATAGTACTTTGCTCTCTAATTTTGTGTTATCCCTTGCTTTTACATAATTCAAAATCTTATCAATTTTGTTCCCTAATTCTCTCGCAACCATATTAACCAGTTAAGTGTGTTTGACGACTATATCCGTCACGGAGATGTGGCAGAATTTTGTGTCATGACGACTATATCCGTCATACGTAAAATTTTGTTACAATTTGATATTCAAATTATAATTTTGGCGAAAACTAAATTATATTCGTAAATTGTAATATGTTTAAAATGTTCAGAGGTCAACACGAAATAAACAAATAAAAAGTGTAAATGATTTGAGATGGTTTCATAAATTCTTGAGAGCTAACTCGTCATCGCTTGATTATCGTGACACACACTGGTGCGCGCTTTGCAAAAAGATCGCCACAGTTAACTGGTTAAAAGACCGTTGTAAACGATACCAAGAATCTTGTACAAAATGGAAAAAGAAACGTTAAAAGAACCAGCAGTTAACGAAATAAAAAATTGTGAAATTTAACATCCTCGAACGAGAGAGGTGAGTCGAAATGGGTCGATGCACGGAGTACAATAATCTCTTTGGAAGCGAAATTAGTTTCACCGAATGCCAAGAAGAGCTTAATTTCTTCGGCTAAGGTGGTCTAGGTTGCTCGTTAGCTTGGACCCTTTGGAACGCCTTGCTTCCGAGACGCATCAGATGCTCGTATTTTCTTTTCCCTTTCCTTCCTTTTCCACTTTTTATCCAGCCGCCTTGCCGAATATTGTCTGTGTAAATTGTTCGGTGTACAGCAACCGGCGTGGATGTCCTCCAACTGTAGCAGGAAGCAGTTTCTCGATATTTTTATCTTATAACACCTCTGCTCGAATGATTTCAATTATGTTTCCTTACTATATTCTCGCGTCGATAAGTAAGAACAATATAATTTTTCGTTCGCAGGGTTTAATATCGTAAAATTGAACATCTAAGAAAAATGTTTAACTTTAGCGGTAGATCGATAACGAAATTACTTAAATAAATTAAGCCAACGAAAATGTTGTCCCTCGCACATCTGCAGAATCACGAAATAAGACAGATTGAAGTATTTCTGCGGTTAATCCTACCGTTACACTATCCTGCCTATAGAGCCGATCCTGTCGAAGGACGCTTTGTGACGAGAATAGTTTGACCCAGTTTTCCATTAGGCGCGTCTCGTGCATTCGTGACCACGAGCATGTTCCCCAAGAAAGCTCGGATAACTTGCATTTCCCCAAAAACGTGTTTAGCAGCCATCGTACCCGGACAAACGCGAAACTCGCTCAACCGACAGGATGTCAGCCTGAAAGTCCTGGCATCCTTCCAACGTATCGGCCACAATTTTTCCTTTCATCTTAAACCGAAAGCCCGTTCCGGGTTTCCCGAAGCCAGCTTGAGGCTGAAACCTGAAGCGGATTCGCGTGTGCTGAAAAATTATAAAATGTTTTTCGATCGGATTCGAATGTTCTTTCGCAAAGTACAAATTTCTTTCGCTATTTTTACCGCACGAATGAAACGCGTTCGAATATTTTCTCTCCAAACAATGTATATCGCAGCGTATCAATGTTTCTCCGCCAGCATATTCCGTAAAATTTATGAATCTTGTTAATTTTATTTTCCATATTGTATGTAGAAGGAGGAAATTAAACGATAACATGCGAACGCGAAACGATAATACGCGTTTACATAAATCAGCGTTAAAAAAGCTCTTAATTTCGAGGTTCACGAATTATTCTGCAAACTTCCTAAAAGTCGATCAACCCAGTTTCTTGAATCGCGGCTCGCTGGCGGGGTTCAATTTCAGTCTCGAAGCGTTGCTTAAAAGGTCAAACGCGACGTTACACCGTCTCAAGATTTCGCACAGGATTACTTCAGGTACAAGGACATCCGTTCTAACAGCGAGGAAACGACTGTAGAACAGTATGAAACAACGAAAGGGGAAAGAAGAGGGCGCGTCTTATCGATGGTGTAATCTTGAAACGTTTTGCTAATGAAAAGTCGGAGAAGTAAGTACCCTCAATCGCGCACCTCCTTTAATGAAACCCGTCAGAAAGATTTGTTCGAGAGTTTCTTTTTACGCAGATTTTTGAGTGAATTACTTTCTCCTCTATAAAGTTCTGCATAAAGAAATTATCATAATGGGATTGATTCGTTACGTAGATTAAAAGTGTCTTTCGGAATTCCTGCAGACATCGGTCGAAAGCTCCAAGTTTTACTCGAAGATCTTGGAAATTTGGGACAATGTTGTCGCGGTAAACGGATAATAGTAGTCGACCTTATTGTTACGCATCAATATCGATATCCTTTTTGCGATAGGTTATGGCAGTTTGAAAGTTGTCGCGATAGTTTGCTGTACTTTCATTAAAACTGCACATAACGTTTATGAGTGAAGTCATCGATGTTCAGTTATTACGGCAAAAGCTGCTGGATGCTTGGCACAGCGTGCCACGCGAAATCTATTTAACTCGATTTCATGAAAATTGCTTTGAGAACAAGATTAAAGTCGATAAGTTTTACGCGAGTAGCAAATCGAATTTCCTTAGCGCGAATCATTTTCGTTATCAAATTTGTTATCCGTTCAAAGTTGAATCACGCATCGGTGTCGCGCAAATCGATCGGACATAAATTACCTACGGTTACGAAATATTAATGTATGGAATACGCGATGGAAATTGATCGGTAATCCAAGTTATATCGACCGGTCGATACGAACTTAAGGAAGTTTTCCAAGTAATTGGGGGATTATTGGAGGAAGGTAGAAAATCTGGTTAAACTCGCTGGAAAGTAGAACTTCGATTTGTGATTTCTAACCTAAAGGGAATGGATAATGAAAAATTAAACCAATCTGCACGCGATGTACAACACTGCATGGAATCCATTTTAACGGCGGATCATGTAAAAAATGGCTACAACTTGTAAGCAAGGTTCGGTTATTGTTCACGGAATAATAGCAACGACTGTTGTTCGATCAAAGTTTGATGTTCCGCTGACGCGACAGCCAATATTTATAAAATAAAAGGAAATCATTCTTTTTCGATGACGTAGAGCACGAATGGGGATTATTTAATCCAAACTCTCGCGAACGAAGCCTAGAACGCGATCGATATTCGCTGTCGTATATCACGTTGCGTCCTCGTTGCGTCCTCGTCGATATCTTTGCTGCTAGCTTGTTAATTAAACGTTTTATTAATTACGGCACACTTCCTCGCTGATTACGAATGTTCGTAGTAGCACGAGTGTACGTATTCGGCATGACGAAACACGAATACTAATCTCTTCATCTTACAAGCGATATTACCCCAATAACGCTCGCCGTTTTTGCGTACGAGTAATATACTCAAGCAGTATCCAGCACTAGAAATTAGCACCGTTTAATTACTCGACTCAAGTGTTAAACGGTCAGAGTGACGCTTCCAGAAGGATGATTGCATTTCTCGGTATTTTGTCAGGTTTTATGTTATCAAAGGCGTGCTTTGTATTTCAAAAGGCGAGAAATTTTCAAAACTGTTCGCGAGTGAAATCGTCAAAGAACGCGATTCCTCTCTCGAATTTCTAGTGCCTATGAAGCAGAGAGACAAGGAATTCCTTTGCGAGTTTATGTTCTTCCATAAAGGTAGATGAAGGTTTTCTTTCCGTGGGAAGCCTGGAAATCCAGTCGTTTGATTTCGCGTCAACTCGAAATCGAATATCTCGTCTCGTGGTCGTTATCGAGGCAGTCGAAATATGGAAAAAGTTCGATCCCAAGGCAATGGTCCGTAATAGTAGGCGGTCAAAGTTCCGTCTGTAAGTAAAGAACGGGTGGAAATGAAATTTTATCGACAGCTCTGCCGCTACTCGATATTTTAGTTGGCGGTGACGTTGTCTCCCATTTGCTCATTCACGTCTCTCAGAGATGTTATCGTTATTCTTGTTACCCTTCGATCTAGCATGTTATCGACGCGTTTCGTAACCATCAAATGGAACTTTGCGACGGACCGTGAAAGCCTCTCTCAGAATTTTATGCGAGATAGCCCATAAGGTGTAAAAGTACGTCAATGAAATTTATGGACTGATATTTCAGCGAAAAAGAATTTGTTTACGGTTCAACTAGTTTTTCAATTTTTTCTCTTTATCGAAACGTACTCCTCTGATTTTCAGGCAGTTTCATAGATTTACGTGGAAGGCAAAAGTAAACGATTTGAGGAGTGCGAAATCCCTTCAAGACGTGGCTTGTTAAATGGTATCTTAAGCTCTAATAAAGAGCACTTTTCATTTAATTCCTTTGAAGTCACAACTTTGAATGACTGCTAGTTCCTAATGGGATATGGACATTCTTTTCCCAATACCGACAAATTACGAAGCTTCCTGGAAATAAGTTGTATCGAGAGTTTCATTACGACGAGCTTTCACGCTAAATTGCGCGAGCTCGCTTCTGGGCGTAATTCGAATGCTCGGAAACTCCGTCAAACGCGAATTTTGGAACTCTATCGCGGATTTAATCGCTGAGTGGGCCCTGAACCGCGTTCCTCTGATAACGTCGAGTCATGGTCCATTTATAATTTCGGTTCATCAGCTGGAATGTAGCACGATCTCGTTTGCCGAAGTTGGAAAACACTGGCTACAGTGCGAATTCATGGTCTAGTTTACCAGTTTTGGTCGAGCTCGAGGTTTCATGTTGTTTCGGCGACTAAATCAGCTTTAGAATCGTTGTTAATGCCATTCTGCTCTGGAGGATTGTAACGGTAACGTCAGACATCGTTGTCGCTGTTTCGCCATTGTGATCCTCATCTCGTTAATTTGTACAGGATCTCGTTGACTCTGTTAATTAGCCTTACGTACGATTACGTTTCGAAAAGGGGAATTTATTAAAGTCGGTGTTACAGTTGAGGTTGAAATAATTCACTAATAAAACACTCTTCGTACAAACTTTTTAAATTTTTCACTGAGCAAATTTGTTTTTGTAATAATAAGTAGCAGAAGATACAGAAGGTATATATTTAATAACTTGTAATTTATTTCTCGCTATACGTATCTTTCGCGTTCAACGTTTAGCTTCAATTTCCCGAGTAGCCTTTGTCGAAATGTAAAACGACTAGAAGGACTCTCGAACAAATGTATCGGACAATATTCAACAGGCGGATGACAAGTTTATCCCCGTTCTTTTTCTCTGCGTAGGGCAAAGGGACGATTCATTAATAATGCATAACCTTTACTTGGCTGTCTTAACGTTGCAAAGTATGTACACGCGTTCGGTTTCTGGGAGATATTGCAGCATGCTGATTCGAAAGCTGTCTCGAGCATAATCGAAGATAATATCGAAGGATTCGCGAGGGAATCATATAACCACTTTAACGAGAGTAAATTTCTTATCACGAAATCAGGCATTACCGAAGGAACATTTTGCCCGTGTAAATAACGGTTATGATTCTTCACGAGGGGAGCTTATGCGGGTACACACGACCGAGCAGAGACGTTCTTGGAATAAAGATTTTAAAGATATTAAGGGTCGTCTGGAAGCTTTTAGTCTTGTCTCTTAAATAGACACGACGAATTAAAGGAGCATTCGTATATTTGATTATATCGCAATAGTGTCGAGAGATTCATACGTTATTGTGCAGTCCGTTCTATGACATTTTTAACCCTTAAATGCATGATTTTCTAATTTTACCAAAAGTTATCAACTAACAATATACCTTGAAAGCGGTTGATTCAAATTAAAATGAACAGATGACGCTATTGTGTATTTGATTGGTGTGTTGCAGATATGCAACACTACTTATTGCAGGTTTCCTACATTTTGTAAATAATTTATAAGATTAAAACTGGTATGTTGCATTTATACAACTATATGCGTTTAACGGTTAATTAACGGTATAATATAACAAACGTAATACAATGTCGTACGAAAAATGTGTCTGGAATTTTGTACACAGCGTTTCAAGAAAGATGTATCGCATCATAATATGAAAATGTTTTGTGCTAAGAAGAAAGATAACGATCCAACATCGCGTACAGAAGTTGTTAAATCGTTTAGAAGTTGTACAGACTACTCCGCAAGTGGAATAGCCATTTCTGAAATAGCCCTGTGTGCCTCGATAGCGTACTCTTATTTTGAGACGGTCTGTATACTTATTTGAACCGTGAATATATTGTGGCTGGAATACTTTCGTGCAGCAGCATACACGCCTTATTTCGGTAGCGTGGCACAAAATCTATGTTGTGGTACTATATATTAAACAGACGACGAGCATTTAACCATGTGTTACTTGAACACGTACATCGTATACCGTATCACGTGCTCGGATGCAATTTTCGGAGAACGTGGTAAATCTTGCATCCATTAGGTGGCACCGAAACGCTCGCGTAACCATTAAGGTGTTAATGGTTTTAATAGCCCCGTCTTCCAACAGTCTCGATGCTCGTGTAATTTTCAGTTTACGCTTACGACGCAAACGAGCTACAATCGACTGTTTGCTATCGTAACGTGTTTCACTCCGATTCCGAGCTCGCCCAACGCGCATAACGCATTTCGCATTCTTCTCTTTATAAAATCACTGTTTCTCTTATTGCACCGCTGTGTAATTATCAAACGCGTAATTAGCATATTTTCAAAGCCGTGTTTTTAAGAAGCGAAAGTATTTGTTCTTTAATGAAACGCTCTGTACATTGGCTGGCCTAGTTCCTCAAAGTCTAACTTGACCCAAAAAAAAAGATAATTCGTGTAAAGGAGGCTCGTCACTTTCTCACTCGGGGGATTAATGAAATTTCACCGTGATACAAGCTCATCTTCCGTTTAAGCGAAATCATGCAAATGGATTTAAACGAAGTAAACGATGCTGGCACTCTCGAGATTCGCTCGGTGGGTATATTGTTCTCGTCAGCGTGGGCCACGTCGACAATATTCTTTCCTGTTGCCTCGTTGGAAATAAAGTTTCTCGGGAAAATATCGTTATGAAGGAATGCGCGTGCTGGAAGTATTAAATTCCACGCCAGTCAAGCGAAATTAACTTTAATATCTAAGCAGATAGAAGCTGCACCTTTCCTCGACCCTTTCGCTTCGTTTCGATCCGAGAGCGACAATCGTAATATTTTTTTCACGACGCGGAGTGTTCAACTTTCACGAAACTAACAAGGATTTCCGGTCTTTCTGCCTTTTACATATTCTGTACGAGTTGACGAACTGTTAACCGATTAATATTTGTCTTTCCGATTCTTCGGAATCATCGGACCTTCAAAATCGAAGGTTATTTTTCTTTCGTTATAACTTTTGTCGTAACTTTGTTAGCGATCTCGTCCGCTTTTAGCACACTCGATTAACTCTTTCGGCCCGGAGCTAACCGAATGTAAATAATAATAAAAATGGAAGTCTTTGTATCTTGCACGACCTTACTCCTTGTTCGTGATTTTCTTAGAAGGTATTTGTCCGCCCACGGCACCGAGAAGGTCGACTCGTTTTGTTTGCAAAACAAGGGACGAGTTAAAAATCGTGTGGACTCGACGATCGATCCTCTTTGTGTCGTAAATTGCCGGCAAACGTTGATGAAACTTATTGGTTGTGTCAATGTGTATAAATATAATCCATAACGAAGTGTCGCAATAGTCATCGATATTTCTACTGCGGCGGTCGACCCGTTGTTAAAACCTGTAACATCAACTTCGAAGGTTTTACGGTGGATTTGTTCGAAATCCTGCCAGAATATTAGGCGATTACGAAGTAACTATGGTAATTTTTTACATCATGAATTTTGGAATTTCGCGCGAAGAGATAAAAAGTACCGATGGGAAGATTAAAAGACGATAATAGGATCAAGTCGGATAATGGATTCGAATAAGCTTAATGAACCGGTTTTTATGTCCTCTGTCGCCGTTAAATACCTCGGAATTCACGAAAGAAACAGCTGCTAAAATTCTATCGGTGGAAACGAGTTTAACTAGACATGTCTTAGTCGATTGAAAATAGAATCCAATTATACAAACGACATTTTCAAAGCGTTTACAGGTTCGCACCGTGGCAAATACCAATTTATTCACGATGTTGATTCGGTAGTTCAATATCGATTTGTTAATTAGCAGTGCGTTTGCTACTCGTACGCAATTCGTTAAATTTTCATGCATCCGACGATCGCGCATTAGGTGACCAGCGTTACACTGTCATACATTAGACTTTTAGGCGTAACATCTTGAAACTTTAGATGATCGCGCTTTAGAACGCGAAACGCTGGGTCTCCACGCGTTACGCGTAAATTTGTTAACCCTTAAATGCATGATTTTCTAATTTTACCAAAAGTTATCAACTAACAAAATACCTTGAAAGCGGTTGATTCAAATTGAAACGAACAGATGACGCTATTGTGTATTTGATTGGTACGCGGCATATCTGCAACACTACTCATTGCAGGTCTCCTACATTTTGCATATAATTTATAAAATTAAAACTGGTATGTTGCATTTATACAACTATATGCATTTAAGGCTTAAATTGCGCAAATTTTTAAAGAACATCGAGTATAATTAATTTAAATCACTTCCTCGAGTTACGCTCTTGTTTCTGATCGTTCAGAAGTTGCTCGAGTCTGTACACGATAAAATGGTCTTGTAAAGTTTACAATCCTCTGGCGATCTATTACTCCGGTTCTCCGTGTTTGACCGTGTTGCGGCTTGATTGTTGCTTATATCGAAAGCTTTACACGCTTGCGCAGCTGGGAATTCATTCTCGAAAGCGTAACGAAACTTTATTCAACGCCTGTACAGTTCCCGGCACAATAATCAGTTATGCGAATGATATTTCAACGGAACGGAGAGAACAATGCACGATCAGTTCTTGCCGAGAACACTCGAGAATGGACAATTCAGATTCGCGTGTAAATTGCTCTGATAAATTTGCCTACTACGATTCGAAACGGCCTGTTCTATTTCAGACAGTCGAAGCATGCGAGTCTACGAGCTATTCGTAAAAGAAGCTGTCTTGCGAGCTACAAGTCATTTACCGAACCGAGCGAATGTTACTTAATGAACGCGATGAATAAATCAGAAATTTGTTTTTTTAGGCTGACGTTAAAAAAGCTTTGTTTTCTAAAATGCGAAGTACTAGATTCATCGGCCACGCGTTAAAGGATCTAAAAGTAAATTTTCGATAGCAATAAACCGTCGGATAGACGGGGATTCTTAAAAAAATACATAGAAACGACGCGCATAGATTTTCTTAACTGCCCAAACGATTAACTGGCGTGGAGACAAAGGGTGTCAAGGGCCATCTTCTCGACTGGTGCAGTACATAGAGTCACTCGAAACGCTGTCTTCCGTTGGTTAGGGAAGAGTAGGAGAATTGGAGCTGTCTATCCCAATCGCGTTAGGTGCTAGGAGGAAATGCATTGGCATAACCGAGGTAAGCCGTCCTTTCACACGACGCTACACACGTCGTTCTATGCTCTTAACCGTTCTCGCTTTATTTGCTTTTTGCTTTTTGTACCGTGTGCCGAGTCGCTCTTTTGAAGCTGCAATTAACGGATTGCGCGAACGCGTTACTTCAACAATGGCTCTCAAGACTCGACGTTTATCAAACTGTCGAATGAAAAGCGAGACTAAGTACCGAGCTAAGTATAACGTATGCTTTGACGTCACTTTCTAGAAGTTCTGATTTATCGCAGAGATTCGAACACGCGTACAAACTCTCTGCGATACGTTTGAGACAAAGGATCAACGCATCCTGCGTCACGAACATCGCGCGAACCGCGTCATTGTCGATGCATGATTAAAGGGAAAAGAGTAACGAGTAGCCTATATGCTGTTACAGTTACGAAACGGAACTGTCGGTCCCTAATGACGGTCTCGTAAAAAGTTTCTGGTCTCGAATGGATCGGGCATTATTCGTCACCGTGGACTGCTTTGACGAGGTAAAAATAGGAACGCGATTTTTATACGAACAGCAAGGTGGAAACGAAACGACGCGATCGATGGTAACCACCGAATTCGAGCGAATAGCTGGTTCGCGGTAAGAGGATGCTGCTTTTTCTCGTTAGTAGGCTGCTGATTTACCAAACACGTTTCAACGGATCCCGGATTTGGGTTAACGAGACGCGCGGTATCCGGATAAAATAGAGCACGACTTCCGCTGCTTAACGCGTCGAGCGTCACCCAAGCTCCTATTTCCGATTCGATCAATCGGGGATAGGCGTTCGGAACGATAACGATCTTTGCGACGAATATCAAACGGAAATTAACGCGACGACAGAAGCCAATCCGCGTAATAAAAGTTGAAAATCCCGTAATTCGAGGTACTACGAAATCTGCTACAGAGTTGCAAACGTATTTTTCTACACTGTTCAATCAGATTCCTTAACAGTAAAACTACCAAACCGTTCCACAAGATCCTTATAATAAATTATACAATTTGTTCAACTGATTCTTCTGATATCTGCATTGACCTTCATCAAGATGAAGAATTAATGTGTGTATAAATTTATGTTTTGCCGTTTGCTTATTTATTTTTTGACTTCATTTTTTATTTCAAATTAAGTACAATTATACACCGGTAGGTTCAGTGTTAACTGTTGAGAGCGATAGAAACAATTTTTAGTTCCCGAATGAAATTTATCGGATAGTCGAGTTTGAGACACGCGTCGGATAGTGTTAGAAGAATATCTACGAATCGTTTCAGAAACGATGAAAATTTTCTGGCAGAAAATTTGAAAACGTTTAACGCGATAGGAAAAGGGGTCCTCGATCGGGGAAACTTTGCGGCGCCGAGGTTGAATAGGTGCGAAGAAATCCGCGAATAGGGATCGGGGATAAAGAGGACGCCGAGCCGGAACAATGAGTCGTAGATATTCGCTCGAATAAATCTATTGGCTTTTATATTCTTGCCGTTGGTGATCCTTCACCTGGAAATAACGATTATACGCCGACAGTATGGAGGCTCGAACGAAGCCCGAAATCCAGCAGGATTTTTCACGAGGGTGAAACTTTCTCTCGCAAATTTTAAACTATTTATTCGAATATGAAAATCGTCCTACCTAGTATGAAATTGTTGTTGGCAATATAATATAAGTTTAATTTTGATTGATGTAATTCGCGCATATATGTATTTTCAATAACTTGAAAAATGTGTGTATCGTATACGGTGCTCGTAACGAGAAGAAAATTTAGCATGCTCGTTCGCGATAAAATCAAATTGTATAGCACCTTAGGAAGGAAATGTTCCAAGTTTTGGGGTGTGTGAACAGCATCGATTTTCGTGAGGGTCCAGAAAGGCAGCGAGGAAATATACTTGAATATAAAGTGGAACCAAAGATACGGACCTAAACGGTAGGTTAAAATTTGCTGGGTAAATTTTGAAGAGAAAGGTAACTTGGATTCGCATCTGCGACAAAATATTTTTTCTGAGTGCCTAGAATATTTAAGAAATAGGATAAAATGAGTTTGATAATCTCGCACACGTTTACCGTGCATATTTAATATCTTCCGTGTAAATTATGTCGACACATCGTTATCTGTGATGGGGAAAGAAATCACTATTCCGGAGACGACAACAAGAATATTCGTCGAACGATAGAGAAACAGTAGGAGAGAACAAAGAGAATGAAAGTCACAAAATGAGAACCGATGGCCAACTACGATATAACAGAAAACAGTCAGGCCTTTCCATCAGGGAAATAGAGACGAGTACATAGAAGCTGTGGTAGAAGCAGCAAATGAACGAGAGTGAACTTCGGATCGTGCTTCTGTCCCGTTTTGCCTGTTCATCCGTGTCGTTCACGTTCGCGTACAGTTCGATTTTTCCTTTTTTCATATAGAATGGACACCGAACGCACGGAAATGAATTGGTTGGGAACGCCGTTCGCGTTCAGCTGATTTGCGGTGAAAGAACGATATCGCGACGATCGGCGGTCGATCGATCCGTGTAATCGTCGCGAAAACATTTGAACCAGAGCGCTTTCGAAAAGCTCCGATAACGAGGTGTTCCGTTTAGTTATCATTTTTCGAACCACTGTATATTTCGTGGGAGTCTAGCTGGATTTCGAGCAGACTTCGAATCGCTGTTCGGAGGCGTGCCAAAAGGTGATCCACAATCCGCTTTGCGGATAAAAAGCGCAGTAAGAAGGCGAGGATTGTCGAGTAAAAACAACTAGACGAGGATTCATGGTGTATCTGGAGCGAAGAGAATTCGACTGTTGGCTTAAATATTTCATAAGAAGAGCACCGGGTTCTCGGTGTCGAAGAGAAACCATCGGTAAGAATGTCATAGCGAACGCAGACGGCATACTAGAATTTCAGGTCATCTTTAAGCGAGGTAGTTCATACGTGACGCGTACCCTAAATAACCCGAAAACCGTACCGGTGACGTATCGAGCCCAGACACTCGACGTTATTTAAATTGTAAATTTAAATGAATCGCTCTGCGAAAGGGAGAGACGACGAGAATCTACCTTCATTTTCTCCATCTTCGACGCAGTGTTCTCGTCAAGACGGACGAGGTAGAAATAAACTCGGCTAAGTATTCGGTTCGAATAAATTTTAATTAATTCCATCGAGGGACGCGAGCCCGGTAACTGCCGCTCCGTTTACAGCGGCGTTTAAACGCGGAGAACTAAGAATTGAATTGCCAGTGATTCCGTGCATCTTCGCCGCGAAAACGCATAAAAGTTGTTTCGCGTGAAATTACGCGAGTGATTGTGGAAAAAATACACGATCGCGACAAATCTTCATTGAAATTCCCCTCGTCGGTATTTTGTTTCTAAACATATTTCAACAGATGCGCCGCATCTGTGGTTTCCTCGTTTCCCAATAAAATCTTTGTAAATGTGACGCCGGGACGAAAGATTTATTTTATACGGAGGATGATCCCCCGAAAAATTCGGCTCACGATCGAGCTACTTATCCGTTTCCCAGCCGGAAACGACACCCCAGAGTGTAGGGGAACTGCAAATTCCAGATTCGTGTTTCACGTCTCGTTAGCCCCGTGACCCTGTCACGATCAATTTTAGTTGGGATTTCACTTGAACGGAGTTCGAGCCTAGCCGAATCATGAAATTACTTTATGACACGCTTTATTCGACAATTGGTTTCCCGATTTCGCCAGAGTATTTTTATCCAGCGATTTCGACGTTGCACGACCAATTTCATTACGCTGTCGTTAAACATGTTTCGCGATTGTTCATTTCTGAACGGTGTATGCGGTTATATTAGCCACAGCGTGAATCCGAAGGGATTCCGCTTGCGGTCATCCGACACGATTATATTCGAACAGCCCTTTCCGTCCGCTTAAATATCGATTTCACTAGGCTGCTTTTGCTCGGTACATCTCGGTGGAGTAAACCATCCGGAGCGGATGCCCAATAGGAAAAATCCAGCTAAGCTGTCGCATCTATATGCTTTACCATTTACTTCACCGACGTAATCTAGGTTTTCAAGCGATTTATCCTCTACCATCGCTAGCCCTTTTTTCACCACTCCCATCGACTTACGCTATGCAACTGGAATTTAAACCTAACAAAAATAGGTGCCCGGAAAAATCTGCACTATCAGTATAGATACTCTACCGATGTAAATCAAAGCTAACAGAATAACTGGAATAGAGTTGTAATAGGACAAAATATTGTGATATGTACTATGTAATTGTATGATCGACATAGGTGCATAATATGAATGAAGCTTGCGTATGGTATGATTGAAGTTTGAATCGAATGTTTTCGGAAAAAAGCAAAGAGGGCATTGCTTCGTGAGAGATTGTGTGATAAAGACGTGAGCAATTTGTAATTCGTGAAGTTCCATTTGAGTTTCATTTAATTAATTATAATTAATCATACTTTGATAATAAACTTCGTTAATCTTTCTAATTATTAAATATTATTCTACAATATTACCGCAAGAGATCGTGCTACTGTTTTCTTTATCGACGCGGAACTAAATTCAACAACGATTCGAATTCAAAATTATTATTCTTATCGAACAGCGAGGATTCCAAAATGTTACCGAGTTATCAGCTGATTTCCTGATTTTGGTGTAAGCGTTATAATACCTGTCGATTTCGTCTGTCATGGGGCAACCACAGTTTTTATGTTGCACAAATCGGTTAAAATAACGCGCGAATAGATATACGAATTTAAAAATGTTAAAAAGGTTGAAAACGTTGAAACACGATACGCTTCTTCCGGTTGCCGTGAAATCAATTCGACAATTGCCGCGCACGGCCGGGCCATTCCAACTGGAAATTTAATCTCGTCAGAATCGTAGCTGTTCTCTAAATCACTGGATTTATTTGCTGGATAAACGCTGATAAAACGCTGGATATTCATCGATTTTTCCAACGAATTTCACCGTTGTCGATGAACCTATCCTCGCTAATCAATCCGGAACCTGTTATTTCAACGAATATCGAATATTTTGAATATTTATCGTAGAAGCGAGTAATATTCGGTTAAGCGAAACATTTTACGTTACGAAACATTGCACAAAAACAAATGATTTTGGAATGTTTGGACGTGCTCGAAATTCCGTATGTTTGCCAACGATGTGTATATTATTTCGCTTGTTCGTCGATATCGAAAAATTGATTAGACGATACCGTGCTTCGTAGGTGACCTCGTATATTAATTATTTTTCGACGTACGACGGTGATTAAGAGTAATTTTTCAGTTGACCCTTATTCCTTTGGCTCGATATCCTCGAAATGCACGAGTTGGAAGAAGAAAAATAACGAATTCAAAACAGCGATAAAAGTTACTCGCGAAAGTACTACTATTCCCGAAGGATACGAGTGGGAATAAATATGTTTAAAAGTTGAGCAAACGTACGCGCGTAGATACGTATTTTGGCAGTTTACCTGAGGAATAGCTTTACACGTCGTCAACTTGTCGAGTTTCGTGCATCGCGTACGTAATTTCGGAGTCGAATTCACTGATTGTTGTCTCTTCGAATTCGATCGTTCCCCCTTTTACGATTTAAATATTCGTTTATTCGCTTTTGAAAAAGTCCTATCAGCAAAATCACTCGCTGTCGACACTCGTGAAGATGTTAACCAAACGATCGAATAACTTAAAAATCTGCAAGATCCGCGATAGAAGATTGCAGGCGTACTCGGGGATTCTCGATATCTATTAGAATGTCGATAAACAGATGGTGCTCGAGGTTTCTTCGATCGAATCTCTATCGCGTTAACGGTGAAAACGTCTGAATGAATCACTCGGCGAAGCTCGAGATTTCACGGTGATATGCATCGATTCGTCTTGATGAACAGATGAAAAGACGGCATTGATTTGTCGGTGCGAGGAACACGGCACACGACACCCGCATGGTTCTGGATGCAGTTCGTTGATCTTGCCTCTTCTAGTCTAGTCACGTCTTCGGTCGCTTCTCTTCGAAATACCACCAGCTCCTGTCCTCCTATTCGAGAACGATTAATCGTGCCCTCTGTTTCCTTCCTTATCCCCTGCCTTTTCTTCCGCAAACACCCTCGAGTCTCGCTTACAAGCTAGGAACACGCTCCGCTGCTAGCTTCCGAGTTTCGCTGCTTGTCATGTTTATTTCAAACATCGCTTTAATTCCGTCGACAGAAAGGAACAGGTTAGAAAAAGGTAAGTAACTTGAGCAAGATTATCCCGGTACTTGAGCGTATTGGATTTCTGTCGATATTTCTTCTCCTTCGACTAGACGAAACTTCGGCTTCGTATCGATATCTTTTTTTCACAAATCGTCGAGTTGCTGTCGATCGATAGCTATTTGGAGCTCTTCGATTTTTCACGATATCTCCTTTTTTCCGTTTCTCTGTTTTTCTCGATACTTTCGGGATTTATAGTTCTTCTTTCGGTATTCAAACATAAAAGTTTATATCGATACTTTCTCTTTTATCTTCTCTCCCAAGTCTTTACGTTTCTATCGATTAAACAGTATCGGGTTATGTAGGTGTTAACGTCTTGTGTGTTCACGTCTTTTCATCGGTAACTTACGAGATTACATACGTGCCTAAACGAGACAACAAGTCCAGTGTTGTTCAGGATCGAAGATCTTCTTTGTTACTTCGGATTATTTATCACCCCTTTTATCGTTGATCATTTTTATCGAAATGAAGTCACGAAATCTCGAGGAAAGTCAGTGTCTTTAACACCGTAAATAAAACAGAGTGTCCGATTTTAGTACGCTAGAGATTTTCTTGATTCTTCATCGGCACCGTTATCGTGGATGGCTTTACGTCACGAGTTCCTGTTTTAGCTTCTACGCGAACGAAACGGCGCGAGTTTGATCGAAGTTTTTCTTGGATTTAGTCGTTTATCGACACTCGAACACGGACGATAGACGCCTCGTGCTCCTGGAGGCGAACACGAGAACCGATGTCGCGATGTTTAATCTGCGACGGCTTTGGGCCGACTGTTCTTGAAAACGCGACTCTCTCTGCGCGCCACGTTCTACGCGCATGCGTCTGTTATCGAGATATCGAAAGGTTTTCCCGACTACACCCTTTAGTCTCTTCCGACATGCATACTTGTTAGATCCAGAATTGAAAAATATGTCTGGCTCAATATTCTCCCGGTGTTTACATACTTTCAACGTAAAACGTAGGACAAATTCGAATCGTTATTTATTCAAGCGCGTTTAACTAATTTTAAGGTTCGGTAGGGATTTATTGCGGAGTAACGAGGAAGCGAAGGAAGAGTATAAAAGCAAAAACAAATTGGAGACGGATAAGGAGTTTAAAATATGAAAGTTTGTCGGCAACACGAGAGAAAGGATGAAAAATACTGTGACAAAAATTTGATGTTGGACAAACAACAACGTACAATGTACAAAATCGAGAGTCCAGGATGACACAGATTTCGGAGATATCGCTCCAGTAGCTCGTCGAGTGCTGCTTGCTCCAATAACTTTTCAAGAATGCGTCTCTGTACATATACGCGTACGTCGTATACCGTCTTTGCTCTAATAATTTCGCGAGAAGCACGCCTCGATACGAACCGTTTTGATCAAAATCGGATCTTTAAATTCATTGATCACCTTTGTACCGTATCGTGCACGATCTCTTTCGCTCGGTCTTCCTTTATACTTTGAAACTTTTATTCGACGTATCGTTAAAAGCACATGACACTCGAATACTGAATTGCGCTATTAAGCGTCATCGACGGCGCTTTGTATCTTTATCGGTTAAATTATATCGTTAAGTGCGCGTTGTACGCGTGCCAGCTATCAATCTAGGCACTGAATTACCGTCAAGCCACAATAGGGACTTGTTGAAAGCGTCGGAATAAATAATGAACAAACCATTCATCGAGTATTATATACAACGGCTACAGTGAAAAGGTAAATTCCGCATCGCGATGATCGAATAGTTCGGTAAAAGTACAACGACGAAAATGATAGTTAAAGTCGAATACAACGAGAGGCGTTATTACAGTTAGAAAAGTACATATATCCTCGTGGAACGATAAAGTATATCCGTTATGGTGTTTAATTTTTCACGGTATATCGCATGTTGGTTAGCAGGAAACTCGTCCTCGTTCTTCGTCGATGATAAATTGCGACGAAAGTAAATTCGAGAACGAAAACCACGACGGTCCTATTCGTTTGCGAGTGTTTCCAACGTTCGAGTATATTTTCCTTTCGTCCTCTTTAGAGCAACGCCACGGGTATATCTTCTTTAAAGCATAATATTTTAAGATACATGAGACATTTCTAGCAACTTCCACTGCTCGTGAAATATTCTTTCATTCCGCGGACGCAAGGGAAGAAAGAGAACAGTGCTTCGAATCTGTCCGAGTAAATGAAATTATTGCACAGGTGTCGCGAGCGCGGCAAATATTTCGATTAGGACAATCTAAATGTTCGCAAGATATATTTTATGTTTTAGTATGATTTCGTGTATTGAATTTGACAGGTTATTTGCCGAAACAATCTTCCGTGAAATTTTATTTTGCGAAAAGAAAAAAAAATATACTGATCGAATTGAGTAACCTCCTCCTTTTTCGAAGTCGGTTAAAAAATTTATGTTAAATCCCATAGGCTGAATTCCCAAGTGCCAACATCTCACAGGGCGAAATCCCAAGAGCCGAAATCCCAAAGGCCGAAATCCCAAGTGCCGACATTCCACAGGCCGACATCCCAAAAGACGAAATCCCTAAGGCCGAAGTCCCAAAGGCCGAAATCCTAAAGGGCTGGATGCCAAGGGCCTAAATCTCAAACGCCGAAATGTCAAAGGTCGAAATCCCAAAATCCAAAATCGCAAAGGCCGAAATCCCAAAGGCCGAAATCCCAAAGGCCGACATCCCATAGAGCGATATTCCAAAGGCCGAGATCCCAAAGGCCGAAATCCCAAAATCCAAAATCGCAAAGGCCGAAATCCCAAGGGCCGAAATCTCAAAGGCCGAATTCCCAAGTGCCAACATCCCACAGGGCGAAATCCCAAAGGCCGAGATCCCAAAGGGCGAAATCCCAAGAGCTGAAATCCCAAAGGCCGAAATCCCAAATGCCGACATCCCACAGAGCGACATTCCAAAGGCCGAGATCCCAAAGGCCGAAATCCCAAAATTCAAAATCGCAAAGGCCGAAATCCCAATGTTCCAAGTAACGACGCCGAATCGAAGTCACTCGGAGGATTCACTCGAATCACGGATAATTAGCATTTCGATATTCGCTGGCTTAAACGATTAAATTCGAACAGAAACAGCAGTGGGTCTGCGACTTCCGGAAATGTTAATTAGTTATGGACAATAGAGGCACACGTAATAAACGGTCGGTTGCAGTGCAACGCATAGAGAGGATTAATCCGGTATCGATTTCGCAAACGACGTGTTCAGGTAACAGAATTACGTTATCGCGTGTCCGTCTTCCGCTTCCATCGCTTGAGTTGACGTTCCTGTGTCTCGTCACCGCGCGAAAGCCGCTGGCATCCGCGACAAAGCACGCTCCTTTCTGCATACTCGGAACTGATATCGCATAACCGCGAAATCACCAGAATCCTATCTATTCCGATTACGCTTCTATCGAGCGAATGTTGGGCCACCGAAAATCGAGTTGCCATCATTTTTACAGCGAAGTTCTTTACGATATGTTCGTTCGAAATTGCATTTTTCGATCTTTTCGCTTCGAACAATTACCTATGCTCCGAATAAAATTGTCTGACCGTTTTACAGAAATTTTCTTTCAACTTATATGCAGTCGTATCGTTCTAAAAGGGATAAAACGAGTCTATAATTTTCGATCTGGTCAAATTTATATGGCCGATAAATATATTGCGTTTGTTCGTATTTTCCATTGTTCGTGCTACGATGTGATTCGGAGAGACGAAGAGCATGAAACTGGTGAACAATAATCGTTTTCGTCGCTAATGTACTTTACAGGTTATCGATTGTTACAAGTTTATCGAATCTCATTTCCATGCATTATATTACTTAATAAATCCAATTTTCTTTCGTATATCGCCTATATTCATTACCTGTTAATTAGGGCAATCGTTACGCATCGTAATAATTACGAGTTTTTTAATATTTGTAGTAAATTTTTATTCGAGCTTATATTTAGTTCTATACATTTGTAAAACTTATACTTGGTAAAATATGTACACCTAAATTTTGTATCGCTGAAAGAGTTATTTGATTAAATTTTATACAAACGATGAAATTTACGCAAGTTGCTTTATATAATAATATAATTTATAGTTCTATAACTGTAGATCGCATTTTGTTAAACGTTAATTTCGAGGCAAAATTAGGATGAATTTTCTGCCCTTTCAGTAATTACATGGAATTACAATTTTAAAGGGAATTTATGTAATCATTATCCTATTAATTTTATTCGAGTATGAAGAAATATTCGAATAGAATTTAATCGATGTACTCGTAGGAGCTACAGAAGGCTACATGCGAATTAGATTGGCAATGCAGGAATGCACGTGCTTGTATTAGCATTAGGCTCTGGTTACCGCGCAGCCAACTCGGGCCGATTAACCGTATCTATTTGCTGCGAATACAAATTCGAAATGCGGCTTTGGATCGATCTGCATTTGATTTTCGTTAATAGGTCAAAAGTATATCTACGTCCTATAGTGAATTTCCGCTCGCTGAGCTCTAACATAGCGTATCTTACGTTTCGTAGTCGAAGTCTTGCAATCATCGGTAACGGTAGAAATCGCGTACGCATCGACGACGCAGCCAGACAAGAAGAAACCGTGAGATCCAGTTTACGTCGAATGTAACAGCATCGAGGAGAATGGAACCACGAAAGGAGGTTTGTAGTTTCATCGGAAAATATCTGGCCCGTACCATTTCCCTTTGTTAGTGGGCCGCGATTATTTCCTGAGAAAAGCACGAAATCGATAATACCCTTCGCTGAATGGAGAGTATCTATTGCGAAAATGGTATCATAAAGGCCATTATTCACCATCGATCGCGAGATACACCACGTTCGATCTTTCTCTACCTGATCCTTTTCTTCGAGGTAAAAGCAATCTTCAACAGATTGACTACAGGCGCCTCGAGCGCGATGGACACGCAGAACGATATCAAATAAGAGGCGACCAGATTGCCGAAGTACAGGATCAACTGTGGTGAACGAAAGATTGCGATTAATGCGTCGGATCGGTATTTTCGCGATGTTCCGATCGATTGGATTCTTACCACGATATCGTTATGAAGGTGTAAAGGGCCATCCATCTTTGTTGCGTTGACCATCATGATGATAGGATGCACCAAGTAAGCGCAGTAAGTCAACCGCGAGAGCGGATACATCAGCCTGAGTGACAACAGGCTGTCGATCATTTTGGCCGAGCCGGTGCAGCATTGAATCACGATGAAGGACACCCCCATTGCCCAGGCTGTGTGCCCTAAGGCTACGTACACGGAACTTACTGTCACCGTTAAATTTCCGGGGTATAGGCCGTAAACCAGCGAAAACATTACGGCCGTAGACAATATCCAACCGATCAATCGCGCAATCTGGAACAGTTATATATATATTTGACATTTGACGGTTACGGTCTTTTTTACTATTCGTATCGGTTCGACGCGCCGCGATTCAATTCGATTATATCCGCCACTTAGAAGACGATACCTTGGGTAACCGTCTCTGAGCAACTATGTATTTGCGTTCGGTTCTCTCGAACGAATGTAGGTTAATGCACTCAGGATAGCGCACTTACCACAGGTAATTTCAATTTGCAGTTCGTTTTAAACAGAATGTAACCCGTGATTACGCCGACAAAGTAAGGACCCGCCCTCAGCCAGGGTTTGTCGTACAATTCGTCGAAAAGGGCAAACGGCGTTTGGATCCTGTAAAGGTAAACAGAGAAAATTACGTCTCGTGCAAAACCGTTGTAAAATTTTTGACGCGAGGAAAAATTGTACCACATAGGAATTACGGAATTAATTTATTTGATTTTTCGGAGGAACAACGCGTAGTTTGCCGGCGCGCGTAAATTCTATTTGCAAGTTAAACGAAACGTTTACCGTTCTCCAAACATTCTTTATTTCGCCTCCGCGAGTCTAGGAATTAAACTTCGAAAAAATTGTTTCGTTATATTTTTTCACACAGAATCTAATTACGTAGAAACCGGGTTATACGCAATAAAAAAAGACATCGCGCAGCTTGTTTCTTTTTTTCACTCGATAAACGAACAAGTTATTTATTCCCGACAACGAACGCACGCCGCGCAAAAGAAGGAGAAAAAACCGCAGAAAGTTTAATATTAAACAGAGGCAAAGTAGAACGGTATTTGCATACATGCAATTAAAATATTTGAAATATTTTTTTGTTAATTCTTTATAAACGTCGTATTACTTTGTAGTTGCACTCCCATGCATTCTGCATTTTATTTTTTTTACTAGTCGACTATTAGCTCGCAAATTCCATCGAGATTTACGTTTTTCCACAATTTTCCTACATCGATGCTACATTAACTGTAGGCTCTTTATTTCTGCGGGCAGAGATGTACCGTGGCGCGTTGATGAAACGCATTTAACGCGTATCGGGACGAAATAGTCCAGAAAGCGCAGAAAACCGAGTAAAAATTTGTCGAATATTCCCATAGCACGATCTTCTACCGTTTCTAGAAGCCTTGAAAAAGAACGAAACCGAGACATTGGCTTAAAAAATTCAAATTTTAATTTCCGCAATTTTTTCTGATTATTTTCTGCGCACCTTTTGTGTTTATTTTCAGCAAAGAGAACCTGTTTTAACAGAATTATGATTTGGAACTATAAAGACGTAAAACTAAAATTGTCCACCGATTTCTACGCCGAAGCTCGTAGAATTTTAAAGATCAATATCCATAGGAAGCATCCCATTCAATTTCGTTTGCTCCGGATCGCTCTGTTTAGAAATATTTCAGTTTATATGTACATCGGGATTTATATTGATCCCGTTTTATTCCATCGCGCGGTGCTTGGTCATGAAACTCGTAGCAACACAACGCGGGAATACCATTTTCTATTAAAAAATTGTATCAGCATGCTCGAAATAATTGCTACACCGGTTTTCATTAGTCGATCGACGCGTTAATTACGAGAAAACAAATCGAGTAGAAAGGTAAGTTACCTGGCAACGTAGTCGTTGGCATAGGCGATAGAAAAGGTGGTGAACCACGACGAGACGATGACGAGTAGAACAGCGGCAGCGATCGCCTTCGTGTATTTGATGGACAGAAGAAGCAAAAATATTCCGAGGACGTAAAACTGCGTGTCGTTTGCCATGTACCAGCTCCACAGCATACACTGGAAAATTATTAATCGTTCACTCGTTGGATAATTGCATTTGGCAGTGGTTCAACGAACTTGGATTAGGTCGAAACGGCGAAAGTATCGGAAAACGCTCGGCCCACGGAAAAATCTATACTCGGGAAAAGGCGTGGAGCTAATGGATCAAACATCAAACTATATTAGCCCATGATTTTGATCAAGCGGGAGTCGTTTTGATAACGTTTTATGGGCTTCGACGAACATCGTGACGGCTTGACGATAACAGCTGTTCAATCGACGCATTCGCAGCCCAATGATTTTCCCGCTTTCACAAACGGTGGATGCAATAAACATCGAATCGGTAGTCGATTGTCATGAGATTTATCGTTTAAACGAAAACAAAGGTTGTTAAACGCGTTCTAGAGCATCGACTGCTACGATAGGAATAGCCATTAGATTATACTATAAAAAATAACGCCGAATCGATTTTCTCCTCGTATTTCCGTTTTTAATTATTTCACGAGATTAAATTCATAATAGGGTTCAGTGGCGCGTTATAAAAGAATGATAATTGAAAAATGAAAATTGATTTCGAGCAGGATCGAACGTGGCGCGCTTTCTCGTCGTTTTCGAACTTTCTCCGAATCGTAGAATTAATTATTGGAAAACGATCGAGAGCCCGACGGCGTCGCCCATCCGAGCCACCGCCATTCGTACTTCCTGTTAGAAATTCCACCGCATCCGCTACTTCGAGTGCATCGTTATCCTTTGATTTAATTGTCTTTACGCTCCGATTATGCCGACCCGCACTTCCGAATCTTTCCCGTCGCCTTCTTTCGATTCGAGTTATCGTCTCGAACAGTATTTACCCAACTCTTTATTACTCCCATTTAGGACAATTTCTGGTAATCCGTACTAATTTATGGGACATCGTTCACGAGAGAGTAACAAACACGAAACTACGTTTCCTGAAGGGGTAAAGCTTGTTCTTACCATTTCCTCGCGAGGATACAACGAGCTAACGTAGAGGGCGTTTCTCCACCAGAATTTCTCGCAGGTCAAGTGATCGATGATCGTTGGCGAGAACACTGTCCTTGATATCGTGTGCTTTATGGCGATCTCGTTTATCCCCAGAACAAAGAGGTACGCCGGCGTCAATCTTGGTAAAAGGAAATTGAAAGAGGTCAGTGCGGTTATGATCGCGTCGTGTCCTTTGTTTGCTCGACGTTTCTCCATATCATCGATCGAACAACCTCGTGCCAAATTTATATTTCGATCGAACTCTGTTTGCGTCGCTTCTTCGCGAAACGGAATTTTCGATTTTACGTTTAAACAACGGGATTACTTTTAATAGCTTCGACTATTTGTCAAAAAGTTCTGCACTCTTCAAAAGTTTCGAACAAGTTTCTATATCGAAGTGAAAAATTGAACGTTCATTTTCTCTTTAAGATACGAGTTTTCGAAACTTTCCGACTTTATTCTTGCCCGAATAAAACGTTACAATCTCAGCTCCGTATACCTGATAAATCTGTAGACGATCATGATTACAAATTTGTTGAAGCAAGTCTTCGTGTAATTTTCCTTGTCGTTTTTCAAGCTCCCGGATGATCGGTAGAACAAGATCGTAACCAGTAATCCGCTGAAAAATGTCGATTCAGTGAAAATCCTTCTTAGAACTCGGACGATTGTTCGTTTATAAGTTACCTGATGAAGAAGAAGGTGTCGACGGAGAAGGTAGCGTTGCTGATCGTTTGGAACATAAAGTTCCTCTCGGTCACCGTGCGTAGGGTCTTGTTCTCTGTAAATCACGACACAGAAAGTCATCATCTCGAAGTTATCAGTGAAAGTTTCACTCGGTTCGCTCTAAGGCTCGATTACGGTGGATCAGGAAAAGGTACATCTTGTTATATCACAATACGTTTGTACAGATTAGGCGAGGAACTGTAGATAGAAAGTGAAATGCTTTAATTGGACTTCGAATCGTATCGACGAAAAAATCGATATCGTACTTACGGTAAGGTAAGACTATCGAAATTGTTAGCAAAGCAAAAAGTTCGCAATCGCAATCGTTGTCAAGATCTCCTTTGCCGATTACGTTCGTCGATTATCGACGGTGAAGAGAATACCCAACGTTGATTAATTTCGTGTGTAACCGTGCGTGCTAACCTTGTCCTTTGAAAGCGAAGTAACCCTTACCGGCAATGGAGTAGACCTGCAGATAGGTGTGCACCATAACCACCCAACCGAGAGAGAGCACCCTTAACCCGTGCAAACAAGTCAGACTATCTCTGGCCGCAGGCTCTGTGCTGAGGATTTTGCTTCCGTTCGCGATAGGATTGAACGCTGTCAGACACGTCAGCCAGAATCCTGTAACAGAATCACCGTGAAAAAGAGAAATGATCGTTTCGCATAGTTCGAGGTAAGCGTATCCTTATCTCTTGATAAGGATGTTTCCTTAAGGGAAATTATTTGAAAGATATTAGCTCGAATATATCGGTGCGATATAATTTCTACCTCGTTTGTCCTCCTTTTTCGACAGATCGGGCAAATCCTTCTGCAAACTTTTTCCTTTCTCGATCAGCTCTTCGCCGTTCTCTTGACCCGTCGCGTGCTCTGGATTCAGATTTTTATTGGAAAAATTGCTGAGCCTCTCGTTGTTATTCGATACGCTCGACGACTCCACATCGCCGATGTTTGGCAGTGTTCTGTACTCGTATATCGTGGCACACACCATGAGGAACAGTATCGTGCCTCCGATTCCTCTGAAATATCACCGACGATAAATTACAGGGGATTTTAGGAAGATTGTACACTCGTGCAGTATCTTTTGTTAAAAGGAAATCTAAGAGACGAAGTGTCTGGGTTAGGCTCTTTCGAAATTCTACGCGGTTTACTCTACAATCAGTCACCTAGAGGTTCGCCCAGACTTACGTCAGGTTCTTTTCGTGTTTTACCGGAAAGCTCTCGGAAAAGTCGTGTATTTGTATCGCTTGGAGAGAACAAATTAATTACGCCAAACCGCGTTTATTGTCTGAACAGTTTTAATAGAAGAACTTTTTACGCCGGTGCTCTATGTTTGCTCCCAGTTTCCAAGCGAATGGAGCAAGTACGAGGTAAAGCGGGACATTAAAGCGGATATTAAAACGTAAAATTAATAGTAGCAACTAAAGCGCTCTTAAATTAACATGATAAAACGCGGCACTTTCCGCGTCGCATTTCATATTTAATGCGATTCTTTCGCGAAATTCCGTTGTTCGGGTTGAGCGATTAGCCGAAAATTGACAAACGCGAATACTCTTCGATTCGTTCATAATAATATCGAATATATTACGCGCGGTTTCGTTCGGGCACGAATAGCCGTGGATATACGTATATGTATAATATATCCTTCTAAATTAATAACGTCCCATCTGTTTTCGATAATTGGGTTATTTCTGTTAGCACGCGCGATTCTGTACGCGAGTTTCTATGACAGAAATCACGGCCCAGATTACCGGCAAGTTCACGGTTCGTTCGCAGGGTTGTCCCCTTTGCTTTGATTAATTACCATCGGGAGATAAATCGATCATCGAGAAATCCTATTAATCATTGCTCTAATAAATAATACTTCGTAGTCAGGTAGTGTCCCCATATAAATTGGAATTCTGAGAAGTCGGAACGAGCGGGTGTTCTTTATCCCTCGATGCGTGTACGGTATCGAAGATCTTTTCTAAAATATTGTATCACGCTTCAAAAGCGTGTTGACCAGATATCAGACGCTGGAAAGCCACGACGAAATTCCTGATAACTTGACAGGATAATTTTTAAGAAATCGGGGCATCCTATCGAATCGTTTGTTGTTAAGATCGACTTTTCATTTACCGTAACGATCGAATCGTTGCAGCAAAAAATCTACCGTTTCGTAAATATATAAATTTCGTAAATTATTATCGTAATAAGCGGTTTCTCGTTTGGACAGTATAGTCCATTGCGCTCCGTTGAGAACAATGATTTATCTTGTTGCTTAACTTTCTTAATTAACCACGTAATATGGTCTTATGGAGAGAAAGTGGGGAATAAATACTGGTCGTCTTTAAATCTTTTCAACAAAATTTTATGAACAACGAAAACTGAAAACCGAAAAAATGTAAGACACGAACAGGTAAGATATTTACTTTCTCGTGGAAAGTTGCCGTTCGAAACGAATATCATTTCGTATGTTATCTAATGAATTAAGCCATCTAATATTAGTAGATATTGTTGACAAAGCAGCGTATACGTCTCATACTATCTGTTTGATACACTCCACGGCGCGTCTCGCATTGTCTACCGTAATCAATGATACATCCTGTACGTCTTACAGCGAATATCCTATCCCATTTGTTTATCATAATCCACAACGTGTGTGTTTCACTCTGTTTAATATAACCGACAATGCACCATGTGCATCCTAGATTATCTGATACAATAGACAACGAATGTGCGCATCCTGGATCATTTGCCGAGCTCGACGACGCACCGTATTCGTCTTGTAGCGATATTCGTGCTCGTTGAAGATTCACAGAAATACGGTAAAGTTCGATATTGATATTGGATTCGAGGTCGAAGTAAGAAGTTAGTAGTCCGCATTACGCAAATCGTAAGCAGATAAACTAAAAAGCCTGCGGTTGGCCGTAATCGTCTTACGGCAAAACCTTAGTCACAGATACCTTAAGTTATTCTGGCGGTGAGCGCGAAACAACGGGCAAGAAGTTAGCGTTTCGCTAAGCTGGCGAAACGTTGAACGCGAATCGCGAGACACAGGCCGAGAATAAAACAGAGGACAAGTTTTTCTTCTTCGGTTTTAATGCCGGCCCATTCGCCAAGATTCTTCGCAGCCGTGAAACGAATGGAAAGCAGCCGCGATAAAAAGTTGCGCCATCGAAATTATTCCTAGGCTTATTTGCATTTTCCGTGATCTTTGCGCGTCCTCTTCTTTTTTCAAGCTTGTGCTTCAATTTCGTTCGAACGATGGCAAAGGCTGGTCGAGAAAAAAGCGAAAGGGAAAGGGGAATTAAGGTGTCCGGAAAAGTTTCAAGCAATCGGCTCGAGGTTGAAAGGTAACTTGGATTCGTGTTCGTGGAAAATTACTTCCGGTCTGAAAGATCATTCTTATACAAGGTGCGATCTTAGACTTAGCTTTCGAACGTTCGATTAATGTCGCGGATGCGCTTCGTTCGATACAATAGATTGTTTTTGCGTCGTCGGTCGAACAACTTCGCGGGCTCTATTGTAGACTGTGCGATTACGCGATATAACTCGTCGATAACGAAACGTTTGCTTCTTTAGCGGCTATACTTTGACGTTTACGCTCGGAAACACCCAGTATGCTCTTATTTAACTCTTCTTGGATTCCCCGGAGACGTGACGGTACAAATTTTCAATTTATCCGCAAATTGCACCGAGTATCCCTGAAGCGCGAACAGGTCAGGCGAAGTCGGCTCGAAGAAGCATCGCGAGAAACCGCGTGTATTCTCTTTATCTATACTTCGATTCGTAAGAGAAAGTAATCTTTTAGTATAATTTGTGTTTGAAAGCGTTTGAATATCGAGAAAAGAGAGGATCAGTTTTTCAAATACTCCGCGACGTACTTTTTCTTACTTTAACGGTTAACGCTCGCGAATGAAAATTTATAGACGTTATCCTTCTCAATGGAGGACACGGTGGAAGTTTGCGTATAATGTTATTCATAAATTTAAATTACCTAACCACAATGTATACGAAGATAGCGCGTATAGTTTTAGAGTTCGTTCGCGGTCTGTTTCTTTCATTCTTATTCAATTAAATTTGCTCATTTATGGACGCGATTTGCATTGCAAATCTTCTCGGATCTTTAGCATAACGATGAAGTACGCGCGTCTTATTCAATGATACGTTTGTCCGAAGCTCGCGGTTTTTATGCAACGGCAGAATTGCAACACCGGACAGTGCCGTCTTATGCAATACCCCGAGAAACGATCTTGATCTCTATGACTCGCGGAATGAAATCGGAACAGGTGCAAATCGACGAAATCAACGTTTTATCGAAGAAAACCGTGCACAGTGTCGCGAGTATACCGTTCTCGAGTTTCGATGCAATTTAATCAGGATGCAATTTTTCATCCGGCTGATTTCTCTTCGATGACCCATTGCAATTCGAAGAAGAGGCGCATCGTACGAAACTCGCGTTCGACTGGAATGCACGCGATAGCCTGACCACCTTACTTTCACGTGCCGACGCTTTCAGCCTTTCTACGATCTTGCGTAATACATTCGAGACACATGTGTGAACGGTACTCGCTTGTCGATACGCGTTCCAGCGTTCTGTGTATTGCACACGATGCGGTTTACCGATTTTATTTGGTAATACACCGACGTGGGAAAGAGGTAAGGAAACAGAAAGAAGGAAGAGACTACTTATCGAGCTCGAAGCACGCTTCGATAGACTCGCGAATAGGGCTATTTCGAACATCTCTACGTTCGAGGTCTGCCGGTGGACTCGTCTGGTTAGGCTATTTAACAAGCTCGTGCTTTACTCTATAATTTGTCAGTGTACCTATCGGTTAGAGTACTTAGCAGCTCGTGTCTTGTTCCGGTGTTTACTTACGAAATCGTCGATTAGACTACTTGGAAGCGCTTCAGACCTTCTGCAAATTTTCATTAACTCTCTTACTATATTTTTCAGTTTTGTTTCGTGATTTCATCTTTCACGTTCGTTGTAACGTATCTGACAATTATTTTGTTTGAAATTTAACATTGAACGAGTATCATTAGGAAGTTCAACGACGATTTACAACCCTGACCTTAAGATAGATCTTAAGGAAAGTGAACGATCCCATTAACGCACGTGAACGATGTTTAACGGTCTCGTTCAAATCGGGACATTAGATTGTAGCTTGCCTTGAAACTTGAATGACGGTGTTATAATTTTAATACACATCGCGTGCAAGGACGGACAAGGTGCAAACGTTCGTATTGTTATTAGGTTACAGGTATTACCGACGTAAATGGTGGTTCGAGGAAAGTTGTACCTTGTAAGTTAATTCGCATAGGAACTACCCTAACGAGGCACACCTCGTGGATGGAATTGAAACGTTTACGATAAAAGTTTTTCGATTAGCGCCGCGAACTTTTACGATTTCCATTATACTTCGCTTAACATTTCGCTTTATTTCTCGTTTCGCGTACGGTGGTTTCTTTTCGTTGACTCTGTGTCACGGCAGTTGTTTCGGTGCTAACGAGCCTCAAATGATATTGTACTAATTACGGTTTGCTTAGCAATCGCGACCTGTTAGAGTAAATGAAGTCGAAACAACGAAAATCGTAATGGAAATTGCAACTAATTTTAATTCAGATTTCTGCCGTTTGAACCGTTAGATCGTGTTTCGAGTTTGACTACGCACTGTAAGACAAAGGGTATAATTCGCCAAAGTTCGTCAGAGGAAGTCAAAACTTTGTTCGGAAGTTGGGGAAACGTCTGTAACATTCAGGCAACGTCGGAGCATCGAAACCTAGCATCGTATTTAAAATAGAAGCTTCTACCATGATTATTTTAATAAGGAAACCTCTGTCTACTACGAGTTTCTCGATGCGAAGTAAAATCTATCGCAAATATTTTCACACGGTCAGAAGCAGCGTTCCAAACAGTGATCGCCTTTTACCAACTAATGTTTACGTCTTTCCGTTTCAATTTCTCGAAAGTAGAGCGGACGTAGCAACATTCTTTCCAAGAAACCGTCCGCGACAAAATAATATGTTTTTTTATTGTTGTCGTTACATCGAGGGAATGTTGTAATATCGAATTACCGGTAATGTTTTTGTAATACGAGAGGGGAACACATTGGCCGATCAATTTACACGAGGTTTTACGTAAAAGGAGTAATTTCGTCTCGGAAGAAAGTGTAGAAACGAAGAAACGTGTGCGTATCATACGCGATAGTTATTAGCTTCGCCGAGGTTGCGGGAATTAGTAAATGCGCTTTCACAATTTCTAACGAAAACATTCGATCAGTACTATTATAAGTACAGGTACCCTCAGAAAGGTTACCAACTCTTTCGATGAAAAATCTGTGAAGTCTAAGCTCGGGAGTTAACGTCTAAACTTTGGGTTAGCGAGAGTAGAGCATAGAGAGCTCGAAGGAATATCAAAAAAGTTCCATCACCGTTTATTTTAGGATATACATTTTGTCCGAGGCACTCTGTATATTATCAACCTTCGTAAGGCTGCTGCTCCCAGCAAGAAGAAAGTCAACGAGATACACGCGGTATTATAAGCGCACGTACACGGAGTCAAGATCGATGCACTTCTCTCGTACGTCTGTTCGCTTACGTGTTGTTTTTCAACGTGTATACGTAATCACTTTCGTTCGAACGATACGTAAACGCGTAACGTTACTGAACATTCAGGAAATCATCCGCAGAATTCTCCGTTTTTCCTCGTTCGTCGTGTTAGTCGTTTTATCTGATTTGGTTAATAATATTCCCGGAGATTATAATTGCGTAATAAACGTTAGAAAGGATTGCAACATTGTTACCAGTTAGCTGGCCAACGCGACGTTGCGAATCTTGACACATAATTACGTGGACACGATCCACTCTCCGTGCTTATTTGTCGAAGTGAACGTAACTGTTGCGCAAATTCCGGTCGCGTAACTGCACTCGAGCAGGAGACTGTATTTTCGTGCATTATCGAATCCTTTGATACCGATTTTCACGGCAACTCGATACTGTTCTATTTCAGACTGGTAAAATAATTAGGATGTTGCGCGGAAAATTGGGATAGTTGCACCGACCTACACTACCGTCCATAAGTATCCTGGTTTCGTTACATAAAACACAGTTGAACTTTGTACGAAAGGTATTTAGGGTTATCATATCATTTGTAATAATTATTATTATCTTTTTCGAGGTGTCGTAACGTAATAGAATTAAGTTTTGAGTACAAATTATACAATGAAAGTGTGAAAGTAAAATTCATGTCCAGAAGTACAAAGTCCAAATTTGTGAATCTAATGAAACGCTTTCGATTCTAAAAAAATTTTACTTTCTACTGTGTTTCATTTCTATGGTGCAGAACGTATTCAGAGGGTTCTTCGATATGTTTCAAGCGTTTGTAAACTGTTGGTAGATGTTTAGGTTCCCTCAATGGAGATAAGAATGGAGGTAACGCTACGCACTCGACAGTTTCGGTTTAGTTAGTCTGTAGCTTCTTTTCCATCGAGATATGAGTTCCAAACGAGAATTATCAATGGAAAAACGTTCCAGTATTCTGACCTTCGCAGAAAAAGAATCGATTTTAGTTACTGTTGCAGATACTGAATAACTTTTATGCAACGCGAATGCATATTTCGCTGGTGTCCGGATACGGTAGTGTATATAGTATTCGAACTTTAAACTATTCGATGCACGAAGTTACTCACACCGGTCAACAAACCAATTGTTTTCGAGTTAATCCTTCGGAACAACAACACGGTAATAAAAAATCTATTCGAAAAACGAGAAAGCTTTGATTCTCGTGGCGAGTTAAAACGAAAAAGAGACAAAGTGGTTGCATTACTTACGAGAGGACATAGAACTTGGGATCGTTCCAAGCGGTGTAATCGCTGGAAGGCACAGGTTTCACCGAGACGACGCGAATTTTTGGTCCCGCAGATCGATAAGTCGAATTACCTTCTAGTTCGACTCGATACGCGTTGGATCTTAGCATCGAGGTCAGAGATACGTGACCGCAAGTAGCTGGTAAACAGAGACCCAAGAACAGTTGTCGTTCCTGAAAATTAAACGATTACACGCAGGAAAAGAGACATTGAGATATTTTCTAAATTGACTTCAACAGGCTACATCGAAAAATAGAAGATTCAATTTCAAGGCTAATTAAACTTTCATTTCCTTCCGGTTCTGTCTCGAGTTTCTGTTGTTCGAAGAGATCCGAGAACTTCCGATCTTGCCTTTCATTTATTTTTTCCCCCATCTGAACTTTCTTATTTTCCTTGTACGTTTTACGAGTAATTGTCTATACTTATTAATTACGAATGCCAAATTTTAATATTGTTATAATCGCGTTTTTTTGCATACCGAGTACTCGTACTAAGGTTTAAGTCTACGACGGTAATTATCCGTAACGTATCTACCCTCTGGCAATCTATGTTAAAATGGAAAGGAGGGTGGAAGCAGAAGCGAAGTGTACTTACGGATAAATCGATCTCCTTAGGTAAAATGAGGGCTATCCTGGCCACGTGGAATTTCACCGGATAAGGTGGCCTGTCGTCGATGTTCGATTCAATATTTCCATCGGTTCCATTCAGTTCCTTGCAAAGAGTGCTCGAACCCAACCAGAAACCGTTTCCGAAATAGAATTGCGAAGAGTATCGACCGCTTGCGTCCGACACTATAAATCGAATTCGCGAATAAACGGTTAGTACCAGCAATTTAGGTAGCGTACAGGTGCCATAGATTCGCGTTGTTAACGAATTTGAAATATTGTTTGAGAAAATTGAACGGCAGGGTTCCACCGAATCGTCAGAGTCATGGTTTTCGAGGGTTACGCGACCACATCTGGTCGCGTAAAGGTTCATTGCCAGTTACGTAAATGGCCGGCTGGTCACCGCAAGAATGGAGAAAGTGGTTGTTCGCCGACATACGTAACGACGACCCAGCACCAGAAAAATTTCACGAACGGAATTTTACATCTCTGATCCCTTCGAGAAAGGTAAGGGAACTTTAGTTCTTGAATGAACGAGATTTCAAATTTAAATTTAAAATGTCTGTTCGAAATTGAAGGTACTTCAGTTTGCAAACGAGAGTCTTTCGCCTGTCGGAGAAATGATATCTAGAGAAATGGTCTGGGATTTAAGGAACGAAAACGCGGTATAATCTGTTAAAAGGTTCGATCGAGTAAACTCGGCCAGGGTCAACGACAAAATTTTTCTTACTTTAATTCATTCGATTAGCTCGGTGTTCGTTGATTCTAGTTAAATGTAAATCGAATTTGAGTTTACTCGAGTTCTCGCTCGATTAAGCAAGCAAGTGAGCATGAGTTGTTAACGTTTATAAAAATACTTGCGGTATAAACTGGATTTAAATTAAGAAACAGCCGTAGGATTGTGTCTTCGTAGCTTCTATTTAATTACTCGGTATATTTGAAGTGGACGGTGTTTAGCATTTGTACCAGTTTCTCGATAAATCAAATTATATAAAGCGTTGGAAGTTCCGGCGTACAGAAAACACATGAATCTGCAATAAGCTTCACGCTGTTCTCGGGTGAATGCTATGCTTTATGGAAATAAGGCAATTGCGTAACCCGTGGGTGATATCGAGTGACAGCTGGCCCTCGAATGCACTTTTCGATTTGCCTGACGCTCGTTTCGATTGCAAATATATACGATCAAATTAAAGTTCAAATGATCGGCAACGAAGAAGAGAGGCTAAATGTTCGATAGAATTTTCAGATAGCTTTTTCGAACGTCTCAAATAGCCAACTACTTATTTCATAACGTCGAAACTTTTCAGGTTTTAAACTTTCTTCGACAACTTTGTTAGACACTCGAATAGACGGTCAAACGTATTTATCTTCGATTTTGAAATGACTCGAACAAGTTTGTAGTCTGCGACAGGTAGATTTAGCGACAATAACTTAGCACTTTTAACGATCGACAGCGACGTTCGAATATTTATGGACAATCCTCGATGTTTGCCTACGTAATTAGAATTATTTGTACGAAGTACTTGAAATTATAACGAACAGTGAATATACCGTGAAAATGATAAGTAAAAGTTAAAAATATGAAAGGATTATTTGATCAAATTTTCAGCGGGTTCAGCTTGCTAGTGAAAGTTTTAACGCGAGACCTGAATTCCTCGATGACCGGCGTGAAAGTACCAAAACTTTATTCAAAATATTAGTAACCCACTCTTTCGCGTACGATTATACTCTGTTTGAAATATTTTTTTGTCGAAATAAATTATTCTAACGATTACAACTTTTTGTAATATATTCTACAGGAAATTCACATCGTTTTTCAGTTTGTCAACATTTACGCCGTTTACTATTGTGACCCTCCAATTACGTTATTATTTGTTCGGTGGAATGGGCTGGAAAGTTCGTTTGCTCCGATGATAAAGCGCGTGTAGGGGCAGCCTGTAAGGAGAACTACGAACGAGTTTGGAAGGGGAGAAGGGCGGCTATTACGAGGCGGTAAATTGCAGTTTCGCAAAGTAATGACGCATTTGGCAAGAGCAGGTTGTCTGCCAACGACACGACACTCGGAAACTTGGCGAACCATGAATTTCTCTAAAACAGACTTAAGCGAGCGCTAACTGTTTGTCGATCACGAACAACTCGTTGTACTTTGCTCTCTGAACCTGCCTCCGTTTGTTGACAAGCATCGGGGTCGTTATTAGCCGCGCGGTCATCGATTTTCGAGGAACTTTCTATACGGATAATTCACGAGTTAAAAACACTTTGGTGTTGGCAGCAAAATCCGTTCGAGAAAATGGAACTTTGGGGCGTTAAAACTTTGGAGAATAGCGTATTCTGATGCGAATGGTTCGCGAAAAGTTGACATTTTCAAAAGCGAGTTTTGGTCCGTAAAAGTTTGGCCAGCTTTGGGCTGAGAAGAGCTTAAAGAAGGAGTTTCCAGTAGAACCTAGGAAGAATGTAGGAAAATATTAGGAAAAAGGACCTGCAAGAATGTGGAGGCTTCTGATACAGTTCTCGAGAATGAAGCAACTCCGGAGTAATTGCAGGAATTTGTAAATCGGTAGCACTCGATCAAGTTTCATTGTGTACTCACTCTTAGCGGCCCACAATTTTCCATCCTGAAGAGACTTCAAGAAGAACTCCATGTCTCTTCTGCAATCGTCGTCTAATTTACCGGGTAATCTAGCCCACTTGAGAGGATCGTAAAGATCCGCCAGCCATTGGATGCTGTTCGCCGTTTTCTCGAGCTTCTCTTTCATGAAATCGACGTCCAGATCTCTGTGTTCCTCTTCCTTCTCGTCGAACAGTTGCAGATAGTTCTTCCAATCGAGTTCCGGATTGTTCTTGCTGAATCCAATTAACGGACGCCGTTCCTTCGACGCCTCTTTCTCGTCTACGAGATCGGTTTCGTTCGAATTCGGCGTGGCGGCGATAATCGATGATTTTTCTCGAGATTTACCGAGTCTCAGAATGTTCGATTCGTTCTTCGATATCGTTGCGCCAACGATACTGCTTAATATCAATAAGTAGTATATCGGAGTCATTTTAAAGATGCTTTCCTCGAGTAGGATCAGCGTGACCCACTTATTCTTTAAAAACGATTAGACGAAGCACTTTGCGTCGTAAATCGAATGCATCTAAACTCAGAAAATTATGCGGCAGGTGCTTTTAATAATATTGTAAAATCATGAAAAGAAACTTTGAACGTTATAATTTCTTCTGAACTGTGCTCGCCAAGAGCAAGGACATTCGAATCTTATCAGTTAATTAAACCAGTTAGCCCAGAATCACTTAGAAAATTATTGATTTTTCTCGGCGAACCTCTCGGACATCCTTTTAACTCTTCTGACAGGTAATTCTGTGAATTATTCGAATGGTCGGCCACGATCAAGTACGTAAAACGAATAGTTGGCTCGAGCCCAAACGTTACCGCAGACTCTCTATTTACGAATTCACTTTCCTTTTTTCACCAGCCACTGGATTCGATCGCGAACATCGAATAAATACTTAGTTATCGATATCTCGAAGATAATTTAGAGTGCACGATTCCGTAAAAGAATCGGTAACAATTGTTCGATTACCCCTGTGCCATTTAACCATTATACTCGGTTACGACGGGACCAGAGCAAAGATCGAACTATCGTCGAACGAGGACAAAAGTGGACCCACACACGTGGCTAAGGATCACGCACTGAATGAAGCGAATCAAAGTAAGCAGTCGCGCTTACCCGCGAACTCCTGGCTCCTCCTTTCTCTCGACGATATACTTTAACGTAGTAAGTGCATTTCCTTCTTCGTCCCCACGAACAAACCTGTCTCCGTTACCGTACAACTCTCCACGAACCTCGGACATGCTTGCGACACCGTTTTTTACGCGTTCATTTTTCATCTTTGTTCTTTCGCACGGTTTCGGACACGTTTTTACTCGCAACGTTCGAGCGCAAACAAAAATTAACAGTTTGATCAGAAATTATTCAGAATTTCGCTTCAAACGATAAACATTAATTTCGCGACGCAACGAACCCTTCTAGACGCCATTACGCGAGCAGTGATTAAATTTAATGTCCTCCCGACTTTTGCCAACATCGTTAAGGAAGAGAAAAGGTACTCTCCGTTTCTATGCACGATTCGTAGAATCGTACCCTGAAAAACACGCGACTGTTTAAAGGTCGACACCGTCCCATATAATAATTACACCATCGAGCATCGGTGATTTTCGCAAGAAACCAGCACACTTCGGTGGAGCTTGGAAATGGCCAATAAACTTCTAGATTGCGGTAATTTCACGGGTAAATAATTTTACGCGCAAGGAGACTCGAAAATATGGCGCCAGTGTGAGGTGAACGCGTAGTTTAACTCTCATCTTGGTTCTGTTTTTGCAACGATAAACATAACGAACAACGCGTTTTGTCTACGTGATTTAATTCCTTTGTTTCCTTAAATAACATTTCGGTTTGTTACTTTGATTCGTTGGCAGAATTTTAACGATGTTGACACAGGAAAAAAGGAAATTAATACACTTTGTGGTCACAGTTAACAGCTACTACGCATACAGAATGATAGTATCGAACGAATGAAATTTGTCGAGCAAAAAATGAACGAAAAATGACACGGCTCGTGTTTCGTTGTTAGAGAAGCCGTAACATTCGCAACATGGTTCGCGAAAGCCCTTTGAACTCTGTAGCGAACATCGAGTCATTAATTTTCACTTTTGTCGGACGTTTACGTAACCACGAGCGCGCGTTCGAGGTATCGCGGATCGGAAGAGCTTGAAAAATTTCAGCAAATTTCTCGAGCGTTTCGCAGTCGCTGTTTGCCATATTCGTTCGGCGACCAGGCCTTCGAACGGTTCAGCGCGGAAATCACCGCGGCGGTACGCTCGAAAGGGAGGAGATCCGGTTGTTTCGTTACGCAACCGAGCTTTCTACGCGCGTGCGAGTACCAACCGGTATGCGCGACGAAGCAGGAGCTGGATCTCCACGAGGTACCGTTTTATTGACTTCGAACCGACGAGAAAGCAATTTACCCTCGATTCGAGTTGACTTTATTGCGAGACGAGCCAACGTTGTTGCAGCAATCGCTTTTGCTTTCTTTTCTCTTCATCAAGAAAGATGGCTGACAGTTTGACAACTTGAGCTTTATGTACCGTGCTTGGAACGAGTCAGCTTGATTACGCTTTCGTGGTTCAGCCACTGTTCCGGGATCGTGGTATCTAGCCACGCGGTAAATCGTTACGCACCGCATGGACAACGGCTAGATTGTCAGGCGTTGCATCAACGCGTGCTACTGGACCTGGATTCTACAGCAACTTGTATACTATAAGTTTCTTTTACCACCCACTCTTAGAAAGTCTATTTTGCGTCTATTTTTACGAGCAAAAAAGCCTCGAACGATAAATACGTTTATACTTTTCGAACCGTTATGAATTATACGTAATTAACTCATTCTTCAACGATATATTATTTTCTTTCGGAAATTGTTAAACGCGTATGTAAATAGATGTGTTCGTAAATACCGTTTACGCGGAAGTGAAAGTCAAAGCGTCGATAAAAAAATAATTTCTATTTTCAAATGTCTAATTTCATACTTCCGAATTTCTCTTTGAACGGATCCAGTTCCCGCTTGGACACGAACCGTAGAAACAGGCTGTATACCTCACCGTCGATAAAAAGGATTCCTCGGTTGTCCATTTAGCAGTTTCTCGATACCTAGTGTTCGATCCTGCCTCTTGGAGTCGCTTCTGCGCGACTTGGAAACTTGCCGTTTTAAATCATATAACTTTGCGTAATTTTATGCGTCTGTAAACATTTTATTTATTTTTGTAAAAATTAATACGGTTTTCTTAACCGTGCGAATAATTATTTCTTTCATAATTTAGTTTATACAAGCTATTCGGATTATGTGTATGGTGGTACGGGTAGTCTTCCACTCGGTTCTCACTGATCGAAAATTAAATTATTGAATACAGAAACATCGATTAGTTTTTATTGTACATTTTGAAAAAGTTTCGTAAAGTCAGGATGGCCGAGCGGTCTAAGGCGCTGCGTTCAGGTCGCAGTCCACTTTCTGTGGGCGTGGGTTCGAATCCCACTTCTGACAAATCATTTTTTTTTATATTGGAAAGATTCGAATAATTGCTTACTCGTATAAACATGTTGCAAGTAGAATATTTATTCGTTTTTCAATGTTACAAGAAAGAAAGATAAGAATTTACGTGAATGAGAATTTTAATTTGTTACTAATATAAGTATAAAAATACTGTAAAAAATAAATACTGTGCAAGTTGTGAAGTGCAACGTCAATGGAATTTTTGCAACGGAGCGAAGATAATTCGATAGGAATAATTAAACACGAAATAAAACGGGACCCGAACGAATGAGATGGCGCGGCGATATTTTCGTAATATCGAACAGCTTATCGACTTACGCTATGAAATAATGCAATACACATATTACTGCATGTTCCAGTCAAACTACCGTAATACAAATCACATTCGATGTTTTATGATTTCGATGTTCACGATGCATCGTAATGGTGGAAATAACTGTTCCGAAGTGTTAACGGTGAAACGAGCAAAGATAAAAAACGAGACTCGATCGTTTTCACGAATAAAAAAGTGCTTGTTCGTTGTCCGATCGACAAGGTAGAATTTTTGTCGTCTTGCCTCCCGGATAGAAGAATCACGAGAGCAACAGCGTCGATAGACGCAAACAATTGCACCATCTGGTAAGAACGAGGCGACAAAAGGATCGAGACAAGGATCCTCGCTTCATTTTGTTCGAAAGGACTGGTCTCGCGCGACTCGATTTGCACACAAAGCGTAGGTGGCATTGTTCCGTTTCGTATCGCAGAGGAAGACTCGTTTGTTTTATTGGTTTACGCGAACCAATTAATTCTGGCATCGTGTTAACCTGTTGCGAGCTATGCGATCACGTAATTCAAGGTATTGCACGTCCTTAGAGTGACACATCTATTCGGATCACGATTTAACACTTCGACGATCTTAACTCCTTTTCCCTTTGTTTTCGTACGAGTCAGCTGCACGGTAAAACGTTGAATCGTATCATTTTTTACGGTGCAAAAAGGTTCGTTTCGAGTAAATTTTCAATTTGATTCTCAAGCTCGAAATAAGTAATAATCCTAAAACGGCGATAATAATTCGACCCCCGTTGCGAAGGTCGCGCGATGAATGTTGCATCGCAGACGATACGTCAAAGCCCGCATCGCGGATTCCGTGGAAACTTGTTATACAGCCGAGCGTGTAACACTGGATTTATTGTTAACAACCGTTCGAAGCGGGTCCCGACGTTCACCGCTCGAGGATATCAAGATTGATACTTGAACTTCTGAACGCGGATTGTTTACACGCTGGGAACGCGGGATTCGCGCCACCTGTTGTAAAAGTAGCGGTTCCTCCTCCCGCGACCTCGAGGAACCCAATTTCCATGCATGTCGCAGAAACATTCGATAAATCCTCGATATACGATGCGCGCCGAGCGTAACCCATTCACGAAAATTTTTATTCCTCGGTACCTGGATCAAGTAACTTTACTATTACCTCGGGCATCCGATAAATCCGGCTAACAAGTAGAAAATAAAGCACCAGTGGCTTGTTTATGAACTGGGATGCCATTCACCTTTATTCCGATAGCGTAATATAACGTTGCCGGAATTTGTTGCATGCGCGCGTATTTGCAGGCGATTTTAGTAAAGGATAAGTACAGTTTAAAACAAGTTTCTAAAAATACCATACTTGATTCTCGTTCGTGAGAAATTTTGTTCGTGCATCGATTTCCTTTTTGTACATTGCAAAAATTTTGTTTATCGTCGTTGAAACGTTCATGAATATCCCTCGCTAATAAGAAAAGCGATCATGAATATCCCTCGCTAATAAGTAAACCATCTATAAAGAGAAGTTTGATTTCCTCGTAACGAAGACTTAGCAAGAACGAGAGGAGTAGAAAAATTTAGACGCGGATGCAATTAAGCTTGAAAAAAGGTTGTGTCCGTTCGCGTGTGATGAACCATCTGGCGCGAGCGTATGCAGGCATAGCGGTCCACGGCTCGCGTGTTCCTGGACATCGTGTGCTCGGTTGTTTCGGTATCGAGATTCCGTTTTCAATGGACCTACTTTTATAGAGGTCTTTGCATCGTCGATTACGCCGTAGCCGTGTGTGTGTCGCGCGTTCGATTGAATTCCACGTTCGCGGCAAAACCTGCCGATGCTGACCTCGCCAACACGGCAGCTACTTAAGAGAATTTGAATTATGAAAACTCACAAGCTGGTTTACCGCTGTGTCGGAAGGATTAATTAAAACAGTCCGAGATCGATTTCGAGATGTTTGAAACACGAGCGAAGCTCCTTCCCACGAACCAGCGTATGAGGAAGGTATTAGATCGCGAACATGAAGGACTTTGGAAGCAAAGAACTTAGAGTGCCGCATCGGTGCAGGGTCAGGAAAAAGAGACTGTGGTAGTAAAGGATGATGGTAAATTGGTAATGGCACGGTGAATAAGGTAGCCAACTGGTATCATTGCGAGTACATAGCTATTACTGTCTTAAGCTTTCGAGGATGAGCCGCATCCAATGAAGACTGTAAGAGTCCAATTACCGTTTCTCCTTCTATTATCCGTAAGGAACATAATCGTGAAAACCTCGCTTCTCGATTACAGATTTTTCGGTGTCTTCTTCTCGTTTATCTGTGTAATTTATCGTTCGCGGTGGGAATTGTGTACCTAATTACGCGAACATAAATGCGAAAACTTTGGAGTCGGTTGCTCAAGAATTCGAAACAATATTGGATTTTAATTAATTTATGCAAATAACTGTTTCTTTGTCCCGTGTAATTCATCATTCCCCCGAGAGAGCTGCTCGAAGCGTTTTCAATTTTCCAGGACAATGGAAAATTTGGTCGGTTCGTTCGATAAATCATCCACCCACGAGCGTAAGCGGTTACCTTCTTAGAAGCTTCGCTGAAAGATAATTCCGCTGCCTGGAAACGTGCTGGAATCTCGATAAGCCTCTCTCGTGTACCTTCACGGGTGATTGTTAACATTTTTTCAAGATGAGACGCGATAGCCCCAGGATGGCTGCACGAATCGACCGGGGGCTCTCGCCCTCGAGCTTAACCCTCGACTTTTGTTCGTTCTTTTTCGTTTGTTCGCTGTTTCCGAGACTCACCGGGCTAAACTTTGCGTCGTCGTTGAAGCGTAACGTCGTAAACGTGATCGCGCTATCGAAAATAGCGCTTTGCATCTAATCGTTGCTCGCTTAATCTCGTTATCTCGGTATTTTAGGCAGCCGAGACGAGAAAAGAAAGCACGGTATAACGCACGGCGATCTCGGCTATCGTGTCCGCCAACGCACGAGGATCGAATAGCTCGAAAGTTTGCAAGGTAGTCGATCGGACAGCCATCGGTTATCCAAGTACCATCTTTATCAGAAAATCCGGGTAGGTAGCCGAGCTCCTCGAACACGCGTTTAACCGTTCAAATAAGCAGGTAGCTCGGAGAAAAGTCAGGAATATTGCATAGTGTCTCAATCGGTGGAATACGGATAAAGTAGGGTTAAATCGTAGCTGTAGAGGAGAATTTCATCGATTCCTGAGAACGAGAATTCTCCCATCCTCGTTTACGAGTGGAACTACGAGTGCAACGATAGCCGATGGCGAGGGATAAAAGGTGTAACGTCATGGCGCGCTGTACCGGCCACGAAAACGCGACGAAGCCGAATGGGGCGGTGCGATGCGGTACGGCACGGCGTTCTCCGCAACACGACACGACTAACTACGGTGTTTCAGCTGCAACTTGGATAATGACAGGACTTGGCCAGGCGATAACTGGAAGAAGGAAGGAATTACAGACTATGGCTTCTCGTAAGTACAAGCCGCTGATGCTACAACCGCTATCTTCGCGGTGTCGTGGTACGTATGCGTCGAAAGAATATCGACGAACTTTTTCTCGACAAGCGTGTTGCTAGAAACGATATTACAACAATTAGCGGAAACTAATTCAAGGTTTATCTTCGCCGAAAGTACTCGTTTGAAACAACATCTTAATCTTGTTTCAGTTATGGAGGGAATACATTCGCTTTGTCTATCGAAGGCAAAGTTTCTCTTGTCTGAAAGTTGTGTCGATTATAGTTGCTTTATTAAATATATTATTAGTTGCTGTCGCGTTAAAAATAACTTTGCAACTGGACTTCCAACTGGTCCAAATACCTGCTTAATATCCTGCTGACCCGTTTGACCGTTTTTAACGCACCATGGCGTACGGAGAATATTAATTATGCGTATTCAGTAGCTGTACCGTGTATTTACGAGTGTCTCGTAAGTAGGTCCTCCGTAAATCTAATGGCACGAAACGTTTTAAAGACGGTTATGAGAACAATTTGACGATAAGTGTCTAGTTAAGCGACCTCGAATATGGGCAAGAACGCGAACGAAGAGGTCGAAATAACGAGAAACGAACACCAAGGTGAGAAACCAAGACCACAAATAATCGAGCCTCCGATTAATCGCGAGGCGCTTAATCGATGATTCGTTGCGTTATCAATATTAGGTGTCATATTAATTTAACGCGTTAAATTGATCCATATAACGCTTTATATGGGACATAACTGATTGTCAGCTGTCAAATAAAGAATTCATCGTGGAGGCAGGCGTTTCAACTCGGACACGTCATTAACCCGAATAATCTCGTCTCCGTGTCCGTTTCTGCCACGTCACGAAAGTATCGAACGGCTGTTCTGTTCGATAATGAGTTCATCGACGATTACGGCAACGGTTCGGCGTAGATCGCGTGTAAACACGCGTACATAAGCTGACATTAGCGGGCTAGAGCCGCTATTCGTATCATCGATGTTTTGTCGAACTTTTTCTCCTTCAAATTCACAGGGCCTTGAACTTGGCTGGAAATTCGGACGTGAAAATTGGAATTAACCGACTGAACAATTAGGTAAAAGGTATTTGAAACGACTCGCTTAATAATTCTCTCGCCGAACGTAACGCGTTTCGATCGATCTCCACATCGGGAAGGAGGACGAATTGTTGAGAGAATTGGGAGTCGATTATTTTCATCGGACCGTTAAAGTAGACAAAAAAGGAAAAGAAGCAATTTGTACGCGTTTATTAAAGCTGGCGCAACTACCGTGAACTCGAACTAATCCGGTTAGAGTTCCGGGACACGTCCACTTAAACTTCGGTTTATTAAGCGAACGACTGGAATAGAATATGAAAATATTGACGTTTGCGACTGCTTTACTAATATTCCACTTTACGACGCTAATTATCCGGTGCGAGGTAGTTCGATCGAATCCTGACACCAGGTTGACCAAGCCGAATAAACGAACGTTTCCGTACGTGGGAAAGCACAGGTAACAAGATTCTCAATCGTTCGTTTGGAAAAGCTCGAACGTCCTTAGGATGTTATCTACCAGATGTGTTTTTGCATCGCGTACACGCACGCCATTCTACAGACTAATAACAAGGATTAATTGGTCGCGCATAGACCGTCGAGGTTAATGATCTATACACGATGACCATTCGATGCTTCCTCTACCGTTCTTCGTCCATTCGCGTCCTTATTTGGACTCTTCATCATTAATCACACTTGTATGCAGCAAAATATCTCTCGCGCTCGCTAAATCTTCGACAAAACGCTCGTTGTTTCAACTCGTTTACGAGTTGATTACGAACTTTAGATCGAATTTTTCGAAGAATTCGCCGATTTAAAAGAAAATTGTTTTGGACAGTTCACGGCGGCTGCACGAAGGTTCTCGTGAATGCGCACGAACGAATCGAGCCACGGTGGTCTCGAATGGTGGCACGGCGAGCTTACCGTACGTATTCTGGGAAAGGGTTGCGGGTGGTCGAGGAGGCACGAGGCGATTCCGCGAATAATCGGCAAGCGTTCCGCCTAGAATTTCGAATTCGCATTCAAGACGCCGCGCCGCGTCGAGAGTGCGGTCGAAAGTGCATCGCGCAACTCGTTGTACCGTTACTCGAGTGTAACCGTCCACGCTTTACTAGAGTTCATCTTTCGATTTCATAGGCAACCTTATCAACTCGTGCTTCCCGGCTCCGATGCTCTTCGATGCTCATTTTCCAGTGATCGATTAGGAAATTACAAATTTTTGAAATCGTCGTCGTAGCAAATATCACCTGTCAATCCCGATTTCACGCGCTTGGAATGCAACCAAGTTCGATGTTGGACACGCGCTAGAAATTACTACGCGTTGCACGCATTCCGAAGTCTGAAAGAGTTTTTAGAAAAATTCGAGCGAAAGCATAATTACTAGGAATAACTGGTTGCGAAGAAGTTTGATCACAGCCAGGTAGTTTAAGCCGGTAGAATAGAAAAATGGTCGGGATGCTTCCTCGTTCGCGTCCATCTAGCTGTCAGCCCCGTTTGCATCCAGCTGCTTTCAAACCTGTTACACATCCTTGTCACGACTCGTCCACGCGTACCGTTTTTACAAATTTGCAAGCGGCCACTTCCCATGAACGGCCACCATAATTGTTGGCCCGTGACACGTACCGAACGTTCAGTGTCCCCGCTGTTCGATCTCGAGCGACACGCTCGATACACGCTACGCGGTTTCGAGAGGACGAGACGTGCCAACGCGTGAATGACTACTCGCTACTTCTTTTTTTCACTCTCGACCACCTGCGTTACGTGAGAAAACTGAAGCGACGCCCGCGGCATAACTGTTTCGACCAATTTTTGCTCGTGTAGAGGTGTCATGAACTGACCCAACAAATATTCGCAAAAATTCGACAACTCTGAATGTAGCGTCGTATAGCCAACGTGCCCTCTACATAAGCAATGGCGTCTTACTTGAGCCAAGGGATCGAACCGGTTGAACGAATAAAAACGACGATCGATAAAGTTCGAAACCGTTGGTAGGAACAAGTTCTAATTGAATTATGTATCGAGCCGATAACGATCATCCGCGGTAAAAGTAACGGTGGCGGCCGCGGACGGTTCGAGTTATTAAATACTCCTGAAAACTGGTATCTGTAATTAACGGGCAATTACTCGCGAGTATAAGCGCGAAACGGCGCGGTGGGGCGCGAGTTCGCGCGATGAGAAACAATAATTAATCGAGCCGCGATTACATCGGAATCGGTATCCCATGGTGTGGAGCGAGGAGAGAACAACGTAGGCGACAAAGTGGTCGAGCCTCTTGAAATCTTAATTAAACGGTAGGATGGAAACGGCCGTGAGAAAAAACGATAGGAGGAGAATCGTAAGAACCTTTACGAGCCTGGATATCATTTCCACCTGCTACCGGTTACGACTCGGCCCACCGGCGAATGTACAGTTAAACCACGACCCGTCCTGAAATATTGCCATGCCATTTTTTCTAGTTATTCGCGCGAGAAGCTAATGGATTGTACGCTGGCTCAGCGTTTAAGCGTCATTACCGTCGAAGCTGAGCGTTATTCGTTTAACGCGTGGCTCGTCTAACGAATGCTTAGCATTCTTATCGAGATGGCAAGCTACCTCCGTATTCGACCTTGGTTTTTGCTCGTCTTTCGAACGCGGTCAAAGAACGTTGAAGAATATGACAAGTATTCCGAAAGTTTTCGGAATCGATTCCGTCATCTTGGAATAGCTGGACACCTCTTTGTCTCGTATCGAATCGATTTCCATACGTCGGAATTACGTTAAGAAAGTGCCAACTAAAGGTTTCAACGGATAGCGTGGCAACGGAAGTAACAACCGTTGCTAACATTATGTTTCATACTGCTCACGGATGATTCTTAAAATTGTCAGTATTACTCGCGTAATTTGAAAATAATGAAAGCCGTGTTCCCATCGTGGTAACCGTTGTTCCATAGATAAGAGGATAAGAATGGAAACGAGGAATAAAGTGCGGTTGTTCCGTTACTTACGATGTCTCGGAGCGACCTTGCGGGTCGTACACTCATCGGATAGCGCGATGCTCGTAGATCCAATTTCGCAAAAATGCAGCAGCTTGCATCGCGAACAAATACCAAAGACACGTTCTTCGGCCGTCGTTTGTAACCGGTAATTTGCTCGCGTTCGACCTTTGGAACTTTCAAACTTTGAGAAACGATACGTTACGAACAAAATGATAAGGAAAGCGTAAAGAAACGATTAAAAGATCTCAGAATACGAGTGAAAGGGCATAATGGCTATAACTTGCATTTCAGATTCCGCGAACTTGCTCTTACACGACCACGTAAATTTGTAAGAAGTCCCGAAGGAAAAGCGTAGTTTGCAAGGAGCGCAACGGTACGATGCGTCAGCTGTCAGAAGCTTCGTAGAAGAATCGCGGGCAGAATCGATATTTCTTCGTTGGTCGAAAGACCCGCTTTCAAACGGAGGACAACCGTTAGAGCAAATCTATAAGCATATTTTCACGGACCGTTCGGTGGAATGCTCGTCGAATGCGTGGACGATTATGCGAAGGGGAACGAGAAAATTGCATCGGTTATGTCAAGTATGTTATGTACTCTCGCAAAGATCGTCGCGGACGCCTCGTGCAATTAGTTAGAAACGAACATTAATCGAAGTTCAACGGTATCGAAACGCGTGGAGCAGCATTATCTTTCCACGCGTAGTTACGATCGTTGATCGGAGCTTGCTTAATGTCATCTGATCGAACACGATTTTACCGAGCTTCGGTTTACTGTTCGTTGACCCAGACACGTCGCCGCGCCACCTCTAAACTCACCGTATCAAATCGATCTTCGATTAATCGACCTGCTACGTGTTATTCGGTAATTGAAATTAGTCGTCTCGTTCGTTAGCCTCGTTTCCACGAGACGTTGAAAAATATTCTCCTTTTTTCGAGTCGTACGTTCGACAGCTCACGCGAGTCGAGTTCGATTTAATTTTCGACGATTCTACGAATATGTATCTACCCTCTTTCCGGATACGATTCCCGAGGCGTCAAACAGTATCGACCGTGACAATTTATTCGTTTTTCCAATACGAAGAAACGAAGCAAAGTGGCGAACCGAGTTTCAAGTTAATTAGCGTTTCAGCTCCTTCCGTTGGTTTCGCGCTTGGAGCAAGCGCGAGCCGCGATGGAAACGAGAAGCGAAACGAGCGGCCGCAGGTCGACTTCTGCACGTCATTAACGCACGCACTCGCGGTGCACGCTATTCCATGGATAGCACTCGCGGCCAGACGTGGGATCATGCGATTAAAACGAGCCTAGCTAATTGCTAACATCGCGACTGCGGCGTAAATTTCGACCCTCACCTCGAACTCGCGCCGTCAAGGACGAGAATCATTGGTACAACCGCGTGCGAACCCCTTCATCGAGAAGAATTCTCGACAACGCTATGATTTTCTCTTCCGTTTGCCATGCTTACCAAACTCTACTATCTGCACTGGGTTAAATTATTTCTTTTTCGTATCGGACGCAAGCCGCGAAACGGGCATTTTCTTAACGGAAGATTACGTACATGGAAATTCATCGATCAACGGAGCGATCGGGCGAAGAAATCGCGTGATTAACCGTCACCGGAGGTGGTTAAGGAAAACCGCTTAACCGTAACTGAGGTAACCGCGATTAACGACGATCGTTAATCAGTTGCGTATTTTTCTACCTTCCGTTTTTTCCTTTCTGACTGTCAAAGACACGCGAAGCGATACTCCGCGTACGTTTGTGGGTGTATTCGTAGAAATCGCGACAAGGATAGCTGGCGGACCATAGCCTAGGCTGAAAGAAAGAGGAAGGGAGTGATCATAAATCTGTATAATTGACAAGTCCCGCAGAAGATGTTCATGCTCCATAGATGCTTGGGCAGATAGCTCGCTAATAACGCAGCACGTGATGTACGAACATACATAATGGCCGTTGAATAAAAATCGTACGGCGACTTTAGCGGAATTCGAAAACGTTGGCTTTGCAGCGGTGCACTCTTCGATCGCTACCACCTTCAAATTCGTACAACGCTACCGCCTATTACTTTTCATCGTCCTTTTGCTCTTGTTTCCAATGTAACATGATACAATTGCCTGCTTGTCGATATTTAATGTAAATGTCATCTTTCTGCCACGAAATGGTTATAAAATTTATAAGATTTTCTAAGCGATTCATTGAATATTGAATCGTTATCTGAAAAAAAATGGCGCTATCGTTTATCTTGTTTGATTGATAATTGTACTCGTTTCAGAGATACATTTCAAAATATCTTATATAATAGTCGAACAGTCGTAAATTGACTTTTCGTAAGTAAAGAAGGTTACACTCTCGTAGCTTAAATGTGGTACATAAGATTTTAATTGTTTTTATTCGTTTCGATAGTATGAAACTGGATAGTTAGTGCTCACTAATGCACTGACAAATGCTGGAGGGTTAAGCGTACATCTTAAGTGGTCAGCGATAGCGGTACTAAAGTGATAACGGTTGCAAGAAGCGTTTAAATATACTTTTGCGGAATATTTCATTCGATTGCAGTCAATCTGCCGAGTCAGAGTGTTCGCTCCCGAATCGGCTCAACGATGTCGTCGACGATACTGACATGTATTGTTTTCTCGTTTATTACACTGTATTGCACAACCGTTACAGGAAGACACATACACAAATCTGCGGAAAACAACAGGCCTATCATAGGTATGTATCAACTGGCACATATTTATAACACGAGTTATACATTGAATTATCGTAGGACAATAGATAAGATTTATTATAACAGGAAAGTAAATATATGTTACGGTGAAAGACCGAAATTGGAGAATGCCGACATTCACCAGATTTCGGTCTTTCACCGTAACATATATATTACCTAATGAAATGTTTCACAGCTTCGAACAGTCGAAGCGTCAAATAATCTGCAAGTATGTTACAGCAGTTACTTTTCGCTTGTTATTTATCATGATAGCTAAGGATACTTATAGTCAAACTTTCGTCGTATTTCTTCTTTCGAAGGTATACTAACGCAAGAACTAAGCTATAGTCAAAAGGCAAAGTATGGGTCGCACTACGATAGCTACATTGCTGCATCGTACGTAAAGTTCGTAGAAGGAGCTGGTGCAAGAGCTATTCCAATTTGGTAAATAAATAGTTTACAATACGTAGTAATATACGATAGTATTAGATAACGTTTAATATCGCGAGAAAGATTTCCACGTTTCTTTCTTCTTTTAGGATCGGAATGCCGGAAGTGTACTACGAGGAAATCATGAGTGAAATTAATGGGTGCGTTAGATATCGAATAAATTTTAGAACACGATTTCTTTCTTAAATTCAACTATATTTTTCAATATTTTCGACAGAGTTTTATTACCTGGTGGTGGGGCAGCGTTTAATCGAGCCAATGGATATGGGGCAGCTGGGAACCATATTTATAAGTAACAAAATTAATATGCACATTAGGGAATGATATATCTTCAATCTTTCCGATTGCAGGATCGCAACGAGGATGAATAAAAACGACGAGTACTTTCCAATTTTAGGTATATGTTTGGGATTTGAATTTTTAACGTACGTTGCTGCGAAGGGTAACGACCCTAGGATACCGTGCAGTAGCAGTAGTCAACCGCTTCAGCTTGAATTCGAACCAGGTAATCGTGTAACTCGAATTCAACGTTAAATGTTCCCTTGTTACCGAGTGTTTTTATTCTTGCTCTCGTTTACATTTTAGGTTTTAATAATAGCAGACTGTTCGGAAACGCTCCCAAGGATATTCTAGAAATACTAGAAAACGAAAAAGTGACTGCTAATTTTCACCGTCAGTGCGTGACGAAACAGGTACATCTCATTCGTTGAATATCTATTTAAAAGTCATGTACGCTTTTCTGTATAAGTAACGAAGCGATGTATTATAGGGCTTAAAAACAGCTTCCATAAACAACGTATTTCGGGTATTATCTGTAAACAGTGACACAAACGGTATTTCGTTCATTTCATCGTTGGAACACGTTACTTTTCCCTTTTACGGGTTACAATTTCATCCCGAGAAAAATTTATACGAATGGGTAACCGGCAAACGTATTCCACACGGAGATCACCCGACTCAATCTTCGCGATACTTTGCCGAATTTTTCGTTAACGAAGGTATGTACACGCAAACTGTCGGTGAAAATATAGGACCAGTTATCGAATAACTAATTAACGTTTCTACGCAGCACGCAAGAGCGCTCACAGATTTGCCAACAAGGAAAGAGAGCAATCGCTTTTGATCTATAACTACGAACCAACTTATACAGGACGGAATTCCTCGTTTGAGCAAATTTATTTGTTTGCTTTAACGTATGGTTTAACCTATTAAGATAATCTTTATATTCCGTTTCGTTATACGAGATGTTGGGAAATAGGTAAAATATAAATTAGAACGTTTGAAATTGAATTCTGAATTTCTGAATCAGAGTTCTTGTGTCTGAAATTGCTGGGTTCCCAAATTCCAAGCCGTCGGTGTTCATAATCTATCCTGAAATTGTTAAACCTCGATAAATAGCTAGCAGCTACATTATCTTGAGAAAGTCAGATTTGTCGTTGACTGTACTTACATAGGTGACTGGTATGAAAATCCCAGCAGTGAACACGGGGTCGCGGGACGACAGCTGCTAACTCGTAAACAAATAAAATTGACGGGACACCGTGGTGGGACTGTGGTTGAAAATTATCGTCAGCTCGTACAGCCAGCCAACCAGCCAGCGGTAATTTAATTTCAGATCAAAGATCTAGCGGAGTCTCGGAGGAAGAAGCTGGCTTCCAAAGCGTACAACGTTGCTCGTGGCCAGAAAGAGTCCTTGTAAAATTATGTACCTGTCCATTAGGCCAGACACTTAACTCAGCCTTCTATACACACGCATAATTTCCATGCAACTCGCACCCCTCGCGGTTACCCGACCAACGGCGCAATAATTTCATTCAAGATCAGCTTTCTTATTTCCGTTCGAGGGATAACTTGTTCGTTTCGATGAATTTCCTTTGCTCGACGCTACAGAATGTTCTACGAGGCTCGTACGTCGATTGCTTCCGTTGCGATTCCCCTAACTTTGTTTCACATTCTGCGAGGAAAGACTATAATCGAGTAAGCTTCGATCATAAAATTCAACTGCCTCGTTTTTGCAATGACATCCTGTCAGATAATCTCGCTTATTAAGCTTCGAACTCATATGCTATACTTTCGGGCCATCGAATCGCATCATACTTTAGACTTTTCCAAATTATTCGTTTCAATGACGAGCGCACTTACGGACACCAGTAATTTATAAACATTATACTCGTCCGGTAATCGAGAAGAGTTAACAGTTAACGTTAAAATGGTCGAAGCTATAAAAAAAGGGCTCGAAATTTCTTATTTAATTTTCAATCCGCGCTTACTGATCTTTTCGATTCCTTTCGACTTTAAAGCGATTTCGTTCGAAGCCTCGACCGGCATAACCAGATTATCGTAGACTCGGTTGCAACGTAAATTTCCTTCAGATAAGAACACGGCGATGTCCTCGAGTAGACCGGTGACATTTCGGCGTCGATTCGTTCGTTTACTCTCGATTCGTTAATGGAAAGCGATAACACGACGAATGAGCGGTTCGCATCCTTGTTCTAGCCGGAATCCGCAAGGATGTGCTCGATGGCGTGAATGTAACTGTACCGCGATCAACGCCGTTCCACATAACAACGTTCGAGAGCTCGTCGAGTTCCGATGGTAGGCAAGATAGCTCTTTGCTGATCGTTTTGTCGACTGTGACCAGGTCCGCGATTAGGTCCGTAGTCCGTTGGCTGCAATTGGTACCACCTACCAAGCCGAGGATGCATTGCCGTGTACACGAAGAACACGTTGCTCTCGTATTTTTTTTCTGGCCAGATAAAAGCTTGGTCAGCAATCGAGTCTCGGACATGGACACGTTTTCGATTCTACCCTTCTACTCTCTTCCCTGCGGTCACGACCGATTAATCTTCGGTTATTTCGGATCGGCGAACACGACCTGCAGCTACCGGACATTCTCTTCGACGCTTCTCTTCTTCACGGTTTCAATTATTTTCACGATTTCTTCGAGTTGCTCGCGTTAGTTCGTCACGGATCGCGAACAAAACATTTCGTTTCTACAGAATATTTTCGATAACTTTCTTGAAAATAATATGCGAGGAAATTTTGAACGTGACCGATGGAGTATGCTCGTAATCGGAACATCGCGAAAGAAGCGTAACGAGCAGACCCAGATTCGCGCGCACACGCATGTAAATTCAAGGCCATCGAGCTGGCGCGGCGTCTATCGAAACTCGAGCGTGCATGTTCCGATCGATATCGGACGTCCGATTTCGATGGCCTCGATAAATCGTTTACGGTTGTTACGATAACGGTTACGAGGATTGTCGAGCGACCGTCTTGAAGTTTGATCGCGTTCAAATATTTTTTCAACGTACCTAGTTTCGATGACACGCGTATGTATTTGTAGCGCGAATGCTTACAGTTGGAACTAACAGACGGAATAATATTTGATCGAATCGAGAGCGAAACGTTAGCGCGGATTTAGTCCCATTCCAGTGGGAATCGATGGCGTTTGCTCGTAAGCGAAAAGACGAACGACGCGCGTTAATTGGAGCAGCACGAGACGGGGGTCAATGTAATGGAATCTCGGGGTTGGGAACGCGACGATGGACACCGTATAAATTACAGACAGAGTACGGTCGTTCTTCTGGCTCCCATTAAAGTTGCAAACGATAATGGGCATCTCGTTACGCGTCATAGAAGATTGCCCTTACTACGTGGCTCGTTACGCTTAATCGAACAGAAAAAATTGTCGAGAAACATCAAGGTTGTGGATGAAATTACGGGGTAGTGAATTTTCTGTTCGAATATTTTTATCGAGTCGATTCGAATCTGGACAACTCCGTACCCCAGGGTAGTTACGACTCCATTCTCGAATCGCTTTTGTTACGCGAATAACGGGTTGCGATATTAACAGAAATTTATTGCCTTTGCGATAATTGTCGTTATCAAGGTCGTCAGACAACGAAAACGAAGCCACAGATATCACCGATCGAAAAAGAAGCGATTGCGAGTAAATTCTCCGATGCTCTAATTCGATTCGGATCTCGCGGTTGTCCGCATTCCAGTGGCCACTCTTTTCTTTGCCCGTATACTACTAAATGCTGACCACGAATTTCCGGATCGGCGGCCACGAGGCGTGTCTCTTTCATCCAGGCGTGAAGCGGCAGCACAGAACGAAAAAATGGACCGCGACGAAGAGGAGAGAGAAAACGGCCTTAGAATCTTGTAGGATTTAGCTCCGATGGACCGCGTAATCACGACATTCTTCGATTACATAGGGAAACGTCTTACCCGTACCCCGTGTAGATACGAAGAATTCGGCGAATTTCCATGATCGATTTTTAATCGGAAACCCATCCATAGAAAGGGCGGAGCTATCAAAGAAAACTTGCCGATTCGCGGGACGTTAATTTGGCATAACTATGCGCGATTACGTTATCCACGAGCTGGAGGGATATCGTCGACTTGGCTGAAGGACCAGTTGTCGGATATTAAATCACGCGATGTCGTAATCCGTACAGATGCATCTGTTAGTGGCATCTACATCCGTTGAACAGCGTCGATAGCCACGCGACAGTGTTCTCGACTGGTTTCGCGGGAATTCTACTGGTATCTTGATCCACGAAACCACGAGACAAGCAAGGAAGCAGTCGTCGCCTTTGGTGTTTGGTGACAGCAACGGTACATCCTGCCCACGAGCTTCGTTACGCTACACGAAGGCGACGACGAATAGATCGAGTCCACCGCCACCTCGAGCAGATCCACTCGCTCGACGAATCGAGCACGATCCGAAGAACCGCCTTAATTTTCCGCGAATTTATTTCCACCTGGTAACCTAAGCGGCTACACAACGCGAGAACGTTCGAAGATGCATGAAAATAGTTTGCTCGAAGGATTAAGATGTCGAAGCTTACAAAAAATGCGTCGCGATGAATCGTTGCGTTGGCTTCTCTATTAAAAATCGAAGAGGCCAAAAGTCTCGAAAAGAAACAACAGGAGGTTTAATAAGCATTGTCAGAGAAGATTTTTTTCTCGATTGCAGGGAGAACAAAGCGATCGAACAAGATACGAGGAAGAAACTCGATGCAACGTACAAGTAAAAGCCCCCACTCGCGTCTTGTTCTTTTTCTTCTTCTCGCTCTTGTTCCACGTGGTTCTCCGCGGTAATAGCCATCCACGTACCGGAAGGTCGACCGGGTAATGTCTCATAAATTGCCAGAGATTAATCCGACTTGCATACGCGTGTACGAGCATATGTCGACTCCAGGGTCCATGACCAGGAGTCAGGTGCAACGAGAACGGGTCTTTGTAAATCTCTGTGGTTCGAGGTTGTCTCTAACGAGGGAACTCGTAAACTTGGACGAGTATTTACTCGACCAAATTTTGACTAAAGCAAGTTTAAACTCTTTCGAATATTCTGCATACGGTAAATTCTTTAACGAAAGCGTTGTAAAATAAGTTAAAGTTGTTTAAACAAAGAAATCGTAACGCAGAGGAAGAGAGGAATTATCAAGTATTTCGGAACACAAAGAAACGAGTAGCGGTATCGTTGGTTGGTTCAGCTGGTTTCTGTGTCAGTTTTCGGTGGTCTGACCAGATTCTTCCGGCCTATGCACGCACGACCATGAATTCCCCACGATTCCAGTACATTAACCACGATGAACGCGTATTCCCTCCAAGTTTATAGTCAGACCAGCCATCATCTCCCACCGTGTGCAACCGTCATCTTCGCTAATGCTGGCAAAAGGAAGAAAACTCGGAGGAGCAGCGGATGCGCGATGCATAGTGGCGAGGAAACGACGACGAAAAAGAAGAAATCACGATCTGATGCAGATCTTATTAGCGAGTACCGTTCGTTGCTGGCGTTGGTGTTGTTGCTCACAGGAAATTGACCGAACATACTTTGCGTTTCGCGAATATTTCAACGCTGCTTAGGAACTGCCAAAATCGTGTCTTAACCATGCCGTATCGTTAATCAAAGGAGGAATAGTTTTAGTTTTGTACCTTTTAAGCGAGCTTGGAAATTCCTGCGTACCGTCTATGGAACTCGAAACGGATTAGTTCTCTCTAGGGTGTCCCGAAATAACGGGTAGTTACGGAGAGTACAGTAATCGATTCGCTGTTTTCGAAGCTCCAGAGGTGCTTTGTCATTCCTACGATTCTTTTTCGCGAAATAATCATTATTAACTATGACCAATTGTACGCGTAAATCGTAAAGCGACATAATCGTGGTTGGGTTAGGTGCGCGCAAAAAAGGAAAAAATATTTGCAAGTTTCGCACGGAGAGCTTCCGCGCTACGTTGCAACTTCTTTTTCTTAGCGGCAAATCACTCGATTGTGTTGTAATCGCGTGGATCTGCATAATTGGCCGTCTGCTCGCACGGCCGTCTACCAACACGTATTATCAGCGCCGGGAGAAACAGAGGCTGGGGATGCTTGTATAATATTTAACGAAGAACCGATCCCGCGGTCGGGTGGCTGTTTCATTTTTTGTCTTGGCAGGTGTAAATAACCTCGAGTTCGTTCCGACTAATATTTTCTTATCTATCGGAATCCTTCGACTCTGACGCGAAAGCTCGGAGCTTCCACGTTGCCGCGATACAACGAGAAACGATTAACGAGTAACTGGTTGCAAATTATCAGCCTTTAGGACGATAGCTTCCATTTAATAGAGATACCGATCCAGCCTCGGTATCATCCACACCCTCGCTCGGTGTAAACGACCTTAAACGCGAAAACGCTCGAGGAACGTTCACAGAGTTAAAAAGTACAGATACGATTTTAATATCGAACATAAACATTTCCTGTTGTGGATATCGATGCTGGATTTCGAGTGCTACGCAAAGCGCTTACTTCCTATACAAGATTCCTCCACTTTTTCTCGACGATGCCGGTTAGACGAGAACTGCTACCATATCGTTTTTCCTGGTTCAAAACGCTTGTTTTTTTAAACAGTCGCTTCCGACCGAAAATATGAGGAACTTGGGGATTCGTCACGATCGTTTCCGGGTATCTCTCTCTGTCCTTCGTTTGCCAGAGGACGAATGTTAAATTGGCATGAAGCATGACCGGCGCGCGGCGTCCAGCAGTTCTGTCCTTTCATTCTACTCGGTCGAGAGTCGTGTTCCGAGAGAGAACACCGTCTTCCGTGTCGCGCTTTAATTACAACTACGGTCCCGTTTTTTGCAGTACTTTTATTAATTGAGGGAACAGGACCCGCTGAAACCGCTCGAGTCGCGTACTGCACACGCTCGCGGACAATGCGAGGATCAGAAGCACTCGCTTGTCCTCTTCTCGACGTAAACGCGATTACGGTACTTTCTTTCGTCCTGGTGCGCGTACGCCGTATACGTTTACCGAATCGAGACGGCGGCAGATCTTTTTTCCGTGTCGCCTTTTTTGCATCTTCTTTATTACGTATTCAAATTCTTCCGTTCGCGGTATCGACGAATCTTCGGATCAGCAATTGTCTTCCGCTCGAATGTGGATAAAGAAACGAAGGAATTCGCGAAGCGTAGATACGCGTCGCTAACGAAGCTCCAGGTATATTAAGATGCTAATTGCTTTGACCGTGGCAGCGAACTATGAGAACGTTCTCTTCTTACATTGTTCGAGGGCAAAAGTATTGAAAGCGTGTGCCAGCTACTTTCCTATACCCTTCCGAATGAATTGTACGCCTTCTCTTCCATCACGGACTACCGAGTCGGATGTCGGATAGTCCGCGATGGACGGAAACACCGCGATCGAACAGACAATTATCGAGGTAGCTTAGTAACATATACGGACACGCGATAAGAAAGCGTAAACAGAAGGAGAAAGAAGCGTGGGTGAAGCCGAAGAGGATGTGCAACGAGCGGGAAGGGAGCGCACGAGTGAACCGGATGGCGAAGCGACTTTTTGAGCGAGTAAATACTCGCGTGACACCGGAGCACGACGGTATACCGTTTTTTTCTGCCCCTCGTTCGCCTCTCGTTTCGCTTCCCAATCGGATAATAATGCGGAGAATAAAAGTTGGCGACGCGACTTGACGCGCGTCCTCGCTCGCCCGTTTGTTTCAGCTCGCGCGACTGACAAGATAATCGACTGGAACGGAAGACTATTTATTGTTATCGTTATATCGTAAACGGGACACGAGCATACGCGAGTAGTTGATACGGTAAGATAACGAAGCGGATTACGCTGGAGCTCATTGTTACGCGAATAACTTGCTCGTAACTTCGAGCGGAATTACGTTCAGGATGCATTTCTAGTTTCCATGCGCCCTATTACGTTACGGTGCAAGGGTGAATACGCGGTTCGTTCCAAGAGTAATTGGACCACTTGGTTCGTAACTCGCGACGATAGCGGCGACACGAGACGAGCAAATTGCTGTGACTCCTGAACCTCGTTACGGTGGCTTTTCGTTACATCGCCCTAACGTTAATACCGACACTGCTTCTCGACTTCGCAAACTTTCGACATCGATATTCCGAAGGAGTAACGAAGTTTCCCGAAAGAAATAACGCAGAAATCGTGGTTCGAAAAACGCCGGAGGATCGTGATCGATCGTTCGGAATGTAAAGTATGTCTCTCGCGAATACGCGGGTCAGATCGATCGATGGATCGATTCTCCGGTAATATCTTTGAAGATATTCCAAGTCACGTTCTGGCTATATTTAGACGCGGAAATAAAAGCGAATGTTCGCGAACTCGTAATCGCAATGGGATTATTCAACCTGCGCAGCGGATAGAGCAGATTTTCCATGTCTCTAGTCACCTTTCGTAATGAAACGATTCGGTTTTAAAAGTCTAATGTACCGTTAACTTCTTAACTTCCCTGAGAAAAAGTGGCTCGTCGTGTGTAGTCGATAGAGAATCGGTGAATCAGGTTCTTCCATCGTCCTTCCGGCTGCATAATTATTCCGCGACCTCGACTACAGGATCGTAGCTAGAAGAGAGGAAAGAGGTGGGCAAGAAGCGCTCTGGACAAGAATAGAGTAAGAAAAATCGGACGAAGCGGATGGCGAGGGACGAACGGGTCTCCGGTGGAACCGATGCAGCGTGTCGAGCGTGACACAGGCTCGACTGGATTCCATTCTGGCATTTTCTTTGGCGCTTCTTACACGTTTCTGCCCGTTCGTGCGTGAACCGACGGTTCCTTCTAATACGTCTATTGGAATCAATTATCATCGTTGCGAATATCATTTGAAGTGTTCGAAGCGTATCGGAAAGACCGCGATGCAAGCACGTTGCGTTGTCCTTCGAATCTTTCGATTAGCTATCGTTTCGCTCTGATCTATATAGGAGTATATTATCTTCTATAAATAAACGAAATAATAAAAAATTTTCGAAGATCGAATCTCGAAAATTGTACGTTTTACGACGCAGGAATTTAAACCGTTGTAGTATGACAACGTGAAATTACGATCGGGTACGAACAGTTGTTATTAATGCGATTATTATACCCGTTGCTATACGCAAAAGGGGAAATCGTTCGATTATTAGTTGCGAGGGGCAACCGGCGCGGCGCAGAGAAGAATGCGTAGAGCCACGCGAGAAGCGAAATACGAAGAAGAGAAAAGAGCAAAATGGCCAGCTTGCACGGACGGAATATCGTGCAAGGCTTTACGCAAATAACGCGTCCTGAAAAAAACGTCAGGCAAGAAGATGATCGCGATGCAGGAAGTCGAAGCTGGCTCCTGTAAGCCTCTTCCCTTCGGTCCGCGCTCCTCGGCGCGCTCGTTGCCCCGTGCCCCACGCAACCTTCTGCGAGCAAAGCGGCGCCAGCTTCAAACTAACCGTGTCTTAGTTTATTACGGTGCAACTTTGCTTCTTTTTTCGGTAATTCGAGCGCTTTTTCCGTCGTTGCGCAAACAGGCATCTGCCTTCGTTCCGATTTCCGTGAAACGCTGTAAAGTTTCGCTGCATGTTCAACGGCTGGAACGTCCTGAGTGCCCATGAACAGGATGAGTCGATAACTCGAGATTATGTAATTGAGAGTTCTTCCTGCGCGCTGGAATTGTGTAATCTTAATGCACGAGGAAACTAATTAGTAAATTGTACGCGTTGAAGGGAAAAGAAAGATAACGGATAAACGGAAAGGGGAAGCGTTTCTTAAAAATTTTTACAGAACTTTTCTTGCAACGTACTTCGACGAAGTTCGAAATAATATTAATATCGTACTCTCGTTCGAGAGAATTCTCGAAACGTCCGTCGAAAGGTTTGCGCGCGAACGACAAAAATGCGAGCGAGTTCATTTTTTCGGAGCGACGCTAATTTATATCCTGGCGTTATCGAGATGCAGTCTGAAAGCGAATCGGCGATAAAACTAGCCAGAGATAAAGACGCGCATCGCGAACGTGACGACGAAGAGAAAGCAAAAGAAGCAAAGGAAGAAGAAGAAGAAGAAGAGGAGAAGAAGAGGAGGATGGACGAAACGTCGCGTCGGCGAAGAGTGACGTTTTCCACGACAGCTTGTCTTACTCTCCTCGTTTTCGACGTGAAAGGCCGAGGGACCAGTTTGTTACGAACGTTACCTCGAGCCCCTGCTCAAGGTCCTTGCTCCTCTCGAACGACCTTGTGCGACCTTGAGCAGAGCGAGCAGCGGTGCAACGAGTCAGCGGAGATCCGCCTGCCTCGATTCCGGCATTCGTCTGCGCCTATCCCGTAATCGACCACGGAAAATCTCCCACCGATACCCCTCGGTCACGATCCACCGCGTTTTCTTCTCCTTCTCCGGCTCCTCCTTCTTCCAAAGAAATATTTTATAGGACCGCCGCGTACACCGACACGGTTTCCTGTTTCGCTGCCTCTAATTCCAGGAATGCATCGCTTTGGACCCGACTCTATCTGCTCCCTTAATTTTCCCTCGATTCTGGTATTCAGGAAGAGAATGCGTAACCTACCGGATTAAATTCGTATCTTAACACGACGCTCGTAGGTAAAAGCACGAGAGGCTCGCGAAACTTAAAAGCTTTATCGTGTCCTGTCATCTCGGCGAATCGGTACATAATTTATCCTTCAAGTTCGTGGAATATTATAATTATCCGTTGCGAGTACTAATCATCCTATGTTAACTGGCAGCGCTTAAAATAATTGTCTCGACATGCTGCAGCGGAGGTAGGACAACGCTCGACGCGTTCGATCACGGGCCTCGGAAGCGGGTCGATCGCTGGACGTCGACGTTTAAACTCGCGATATCGCGTGATTAGACGCGAAATAAACTGGGCGTATTTTAATGCTCGTTTCCCAGACCTGTTAGAAATCTTGCGGTATGTAGATCAGACAGGCGGTTCTCTATCGAAGGATTTAGCGACGTGCGATCGAACATGGACGGTAAGCCGGTGGTCAACGACCGACGATCTCGTTCGTACTTGTCGAAGCGGAATAGAGGCAAGAACGTGCGGGAAAAACGACAGAAGAGGAAGAAAAACGAAACGTCTTCGCGATTCGACCGTACGATATCTTAAGACGGTGGTTGGAAAAAGTTCAGCCTGTATCGCGATCGATACGTATCTGGTAGCCACAAGATTATTTAAACGAGTAGCCGCGTTCTGTTTCTGGACAAGCGTCCGTGAAAACGAATGTACCCTGTCCGTTACCGTCGATTGAATTCCCCTGCGGGAAAGATTTTTCACGCTCCGCGGCACGATTTCTCTTACACCTGCGAAGGGTACTCGGTAAAACAAACGTTTGCCGAGAATCGTCCATCTACCGAGCCTCCACGATATCGTGAAATACAAGAGGAACATGCTTCTGGAAAAAAAGCCAAACGTTCGGATCCATAAATTCTGTTACCGTCAAAAAGACGGATCCGAGCATTCGTCGAAGATATCAATGGACAAGGATTATCGCGCTGAAGTCCGCGCGGTTCGATTCGCGGTGTTTAAGGGGCACTTTGATTCGTCCAATTGCGCGGTATAACGTTTCAAATTCAAGACGTACGAGAAAGGCCCTAGATCGTAGGATCTCGTTTCTTCGGAGTCGGTAGTGTGAGATCCTCCAGGTCCAGTAACAAGTGCAATCGTGAGAGTAAGAATGTCAGTGGGTTGACAGTAGGCAGTGTAGTGGATAAGGTAACCTACTACACGCGGAAGACCAGGGTTCGATTCCAGCTGCCCCAGTTGCTACTTTTCGCGAATTCTCGTGTCTCGAGTTCTAAACTACGAAGTTTACCGTCGATTGGTAGTGGTTGGTTCCCGTCGTAACTGAAAATTGTCTAAACGCGTGACTCGTACGCTCAGCGAGGTTGCGGTAACGATTCGCGGCAACCGCCTTGTCTCGTAACCCGCAGAGGAGGAAGAGCACGGCAAAGAACCGGTCAAAGAAAAAGCACGCGTGAAAGAAGAAAAGTAGAAGGTTGAACGAGAAATATAACGGTAGGAGAGGCGAGAGACGAGGAAAACTGCTTCGCGATGGAATGAGGAAACTGCAAGAAGGAAGCGACGACGAGTCTCGGATGTCAGCACCGGCTGCTGGTCCACGTCGGGCGTATCGCGAACTGGACGACACGGTTCGTGAATGTACCTCTGGAATATAAACCTCTAACGCACTTTCCAGAATGGAAAGTGTACGACAGCTTGCGCTGTTCCGTGAACGCGCGAATGATAATCGTTGCGTTATGCGCCGTTATACGGCGACAGAGAAGACGAAAAAGCCCCTGTATCCATGTAACTGCTATAAAGTATAACCGCTTCGTAAGGTTCCGTAAAGGCAAGTTCGCGCGCAACGATTTCGAATATGCAACGATCGAAGCACCGTTGTAAACCGGATAAACGGTTCGCGCGAACGGCTCTCAATGGATCCATTAGGATCTTCCAGCCATTCTTCGCCATAATGATTTCGCCGTATACATGGCGAGTCGCGTGCACGAATCTCCATTTGCCGCGGGAACATTTTCAAGAACTCGTTATCCGGGACAGTTCGGCCGAGTAACTTCAAAGGAAGATTCGAATGTTGATTTCACGGCGCGTGAAGTCCGAGCTAACACGAGCGGGTATTAAGAGCGATTAGAAACCCGAGGCGTACAACGGGGTGGCAGATAAGCTGACAATAGTCACGAGAGCTAGTAATTTTGTCGGGTCCGATAACGGAACCGTAATGGGGTAATATGCACGATGAAACGAGTCATAAACGAGTAAAGAGACTTTCGGCGTGCGTTACTCCTAACAGGCTCTAAGTTTAAGTGGTCGACGGTTTAAGTGTCCAACCGTTTTGCTCGATCGAGAATCTATTTCGAAGAGAAAAAATTTGAATACCGGTTGCTGCACGCTATTTCGCGTCTCTTCGTTCCTCTCTGCTTTCTTCGACGATCATTTTTAACCTCTTTCGCCACAGTTAATCGTCGTCGGAAACGGCGAATGTTCATACTTTGCATACTTTGCGCGAACTTTGTTCTACTTTCGTGATCTACAAAATTTACGATTCGATCATTATTAGAATGCAATTTCATTTGAACGAAAACGGTGAATCGTGTCAATTTGAAGCAAACTTTATAATGCACGTGTCTTCTTACCGACCAGCTAGTTATCCCCTCGAGGCTTGACACGTATTTACCTGGACCTGACAAGCTTCTCGACGCGCAAGAGACCCCGTAACGCCCAGAAAATATTGTGCTTACTTTACTACGTGTTTATCGCGCTCCTTGTGTCCCGTAAGTACAAGTGGAAGCGTAAACGCCTTACTAAACGTTTTCTATTTCTTCTCTCACGATGCTACTTGACGGAAGCCGTCGATCCAAGTACGACATCGGGACGTTCCCGAAACCGTTAAATAAATAATTTGAGAAATACCTGCTATTCTTCGTTGTAATACATTTTGAGTCGCGTGACGTAAACGTTAAAAAGATAGACAAAATTTCAGCGAGCGATCAGGATATTCGATTTTTCTTGCCTCGCGTCGAGTTGGAAAACGTGTTATAGAAATTGTAAAGGAAAGTGGTCGCCGTTGTTCTCGAGATGATTCGACCAACTCGATCAGAGGGAAAAAAACGAGGGGGTATTGACGGTGATGCAGGATACCACAAGGAGCAAGCAGAAAAGAAAGAAGAAGGGCACGGTTGGTTGGTGGTACATAATGCAACCGCATCGAGCACGATTCGAGAGGTTGAAGTCGGTAATGGCGAAGTGCGAGAACAGAGAAGATTCGCGCGAGCGAACGCTCGACTCGTCCGGAAATCGATTACGCGGATTTCGCGCGGAGACGAAGAGCGTGTCAGCGTCGGTGGTGCGCGACACAGAGCTGGAATTCTTCTTCACGGGATGTACAACCACCAATTTAATTCAACGGCACGCGAGAACCATCCGTGAAATTCCAAACGACACAAGGATCGAACCGAACAGAGATTTTCTCGATTGAAAATTTAGCCACGGTAATTCCGAACGGTCGTGCTTTGATGTACGAGTGCGAAGCAATTTATACTTTTTACAGTAAACTAGTTTAACCTGAAACTGGTAAGCCGAGTTTCATCGAACTCCGCTAGTTTTTGCCATTTTAAATGTATACTTTTTTTAATATCGCTACAGGATTTTGTAGTCATTCTTCCTAATACGATTACAATAGAGCTTTTTCTTATCGTCACACTTGTTATACGGACTTTTGCGTACGTCAGTGGCGCTCTCCCGCTATTGTAGCGCGCACTAGCGGTATGTACACACTGCTGGTTACTATCAGCGGCGATACAACGAAAGTATAAGATTAACCAGGACTGCGAAGAACATCGGACGATACCATCTGCCGAAGAAATGATTCGCGTATTCGCAGTCTCCAGCAGCGGTAATTGCTCGAACTCGGCGTGATTCCGTCATAAATGCTAATAATCGTGAAATAAATGGAAAGTGACAGGCGGGTAACAGCGGGTCGCAACATATTTCCCGTTTAAGGAACATCGTGAAAAACGGTAATGTTCTCGTTGTCGCTACCGATGACGCCGGTTCATGCGCCACGAACCACGGGACCATTCCTTCCCGAACGAGCTAATAAAGCTGCACCAACAGGGAATCGAATCGCGATTACATCGTAAGCCGGATTCTACTAAAATCGCATTCCTCGAAACGGCACGTTGCGTATAAACGATTCGATTTGAAATTAGTAGATTCGTCCAATTTCACGGTGAGGAATAGGGAGTTTCGGTTTTCATGCATCGACGATAATTCGACGTTGAATCGTCGACTTGAAAAATCAAGATTATCCTCGCGTTCCGAGTATCCGAAGAAGCAGCAAACATATTAGCTCGAAAGATGGCGTACATCGTTGGCTGACAACCGCTCGGATAGGACATACCTTTGAATTGAGCGTTACAAACGCGAAGAGAGAAGAATAACGAAAGAGGGACAGTTCCTTTCGAGACGCGATTCGACGTAGTCCACAAAGCAGCTAATCGACTTCCGGGCTGGCAGCGACCACGGCTCGCAACACCATTTAAGGGACGAGTCGCGTACGTATCATTTTCATGCTGGTCTCGCGCGGGAAAACGAGCCTTTATTCCCATTCGTTATTTCCCGAATGCACGCAACATCCAGAAGATTGTTCCTTTCGTGGAAAACCACGGCGCAAAATGACTTCCTGCTTCTCGAGCTTCGAAAACGGCTAGGACTTCGTTCCTTGAAAGCTTTACGAGACATCCTGAGCGAGTGCCGCGACCGTCGTCTTAAGACCTGGACGTTTTATAAATAGCCTGAATGCACGACCTTGGTAAGGAATCACCCATAGATCGAGCGGAATCGAGAAGACGAAGAATAAGTACGGGAAGAAGAAGAAGCGGATAGCGGAGAGACCGGGTTAGAGAGTAAAGCGTAAAAGGCGGCCCTTTCGAGCGTATTATTACGTATTCGTAGCAACCGAGAACGCAGGATGCTCGAACAACACGGTACAATTATGTCGGTATCGCCGTGGAAGAGAAATAGAGAAACGCGTTTCGTCCTGAGCTTACATACGAGTAATTACGTTCTTTCGATGAATACTCATCGTCCTATCGTCGCGTGTCGGATCACTAGCGATAGATTCTAACGTTTCGAAAATAGAAAAAAGCAAACGCGTTTTGACCAAGTACAAAACGATTCTGCGAATGATCGGGAGTTTGTCGAAACGATTCGAAGGGCGTTACGGGCAAGAAGAAAAAAATGGTCGAGCAGCTAGTTAGGACGATAGAAACGGACGGGTTAACGACAGAGCAGTCCCGGGAAGGAATCGAGAAGAAGGCACGAACTTTCGTTTGATCGTGCAGCGGCGCTGCGTCCGCGAGTCCTTGACCGACCCTGAACCCTGAACAAGAGTGGAAAGCCGGCTGGTGGTACCTGATTGGCTGCCGCGCGCCACACTCGATGCCTGCTCGAGTCGACCGGCTAAAATATAGTGATTACGAGAGTGTCTGATGTGGGAGGAGAAGAAGGAGGAGGAGCAGGCGTAGGAGAAGAGTTTCGCGAGAAACTCGCCGGAAGTGGTGAGAAATCGCGAGAAACAACCGGCCCAACTGGCTGATCGAGAGGTTTTCCTTCTCGTAGATCGTAATCTCTGCTGGGCAAGTTGCGCTAAAAGGTTTTCGGAATGTCTTCCTTGGTAATTTCCTGCGCGTACCGGAAGAGGCGTCGCACGAAATTTCCTACCCTTTCTTTCGCGATGGTATACGAGCGCTTTCGAATCTCGCGATCCTTTCGATCTTAGCCAAGACAATTTTTCGCGGTTACTCCCCTCCTCTGGACTCGATTCTCGATGTTTTCGCGCGATCCCGGAACGCGAGGAATAGGTAATTAGAATTACGCGATAAAGGTTAATCACAAGAATTACTCGGTCGACGTTGGATCGCGGAAAAAAGCCGTAGCGGGATAACGTAACGCAAATTAAGTAGCAAAGAACGATCCTTTCTCCTCGTTTCGACTTCCTCCGTTCGCGGTCTCTCGCATCTCACCGGGAGATTCCCGTTGCGGGATCCTCTCGCGTCCCTCGACGATTTCGTCAGGATCCTTACTCTTCTAACGGCAGTATGGGAAGCGAATCGGATCGAAACGACCTGCGCTCTTCCCGAAACAATTAGACTCGTCTAGCCAGATTTTAACCAGTCGAATCGGTAGACCGTAAAAGATCGATCTTCTTCTTTCCGATCGAGGAAGGAAAGAATGTCCGTTGCGGAATTCGTTGATGACCGATTCAGAAAAATGTTGGAGATTAATTAGCAGCGCGAAGCAAATCGGATTCTTCTAAAACAGGAAAGAAAAAGTTGCGCTTCCTCCGATTCTCGATTATCCACGCAATACGCCGATCCGGTTATTCCTCCTTTGCTACGTTACTCGATTCCGGCCAGCCTGAGAAATCATCCGAACGGATACCATTATATCGATCCGATTAATTATGGGAACGAATTACGAGCTAGAACTTGTAACGCCGAGCGTAGGTACAAATTATTTGCTAGCGTTACAAGCGATTCCGCTACCGACATTACTTCCCATGGATCGATTTGCGATGGTTGCGTTGAAAGTACTCCGAGTTTGCAACCGAGAAAGAAAGACGGAAAGACGAATTCGCTTAGTAAAGAGTCTCTCTGCACAGGGAACCATGAGATGCAAATATAATAGTAAATTCGGATATATGGCAAAGTAACGAAATACAATTCTCCGTTAAGTTGCGGCAGTAATCGTATAATATCGTAAAATCTCTCGTTGTATAGTCTAGCTTGTTGTTAAAGAAGAGAGAGAAACCGATAAAATGCAAGTTTGCTAAGTGTCCCTTGCAAGTACTTCGGGCGTCAGTGGCACTTATCGTGCTCGAACGAGGATAAAATATGCATGTAAAAGTCGTGGAGGAGAACGATGAACACGGGACCCGTAGAGAAGGTCAACGAAATTGTGTGTAACAGCATAATTAAGCGATTAACCCGCGGTGACCTCCGTCGAAGGCGCGACCTCCTCTAGCGAGTCCATTTACGAGCTTTCCACGCCCGCGCGCGAACCCTGAGGAGTTCTTAAAGAATCATCGGAGCCACGGCATGAAATAACTTCGCACGACCCACGAGGGAATCGTATACGCCCGAAGCCGACGATGGATGGACGGATAGACAGATAAATAGATACTTTATTAGAGGCTGGAAGAACCGTAAGATGCGCTTCGGAGGAGGGATAAGGGAATGCTCGTTCGAAATTGAAGGTGCAGGAGGAACGAGCGTGACAGATGAATGCGTAGATAAACGAGCTGATTTTATCCGGGACGAACGCGGCGAAGACCTTCTGCAAACTCGACGGACACCTTGAGCGGTGCCGTGGACAGCGCGGAACTTCCTGTGATTCAGAAGCGTTTAATTGGAGATCCATCCGTGCACTCTGTTACGCCGTCTCGCGAACCAGCTTGCACGAGACATCTTTGTTATTTGCCAAAACAAAAAGGCTACGCATGACTATGCTCGAGCGTTGTTTGTCGGTGAATTGTACGTCGACGCTTCGAGCCCTTTCGCGTGTCTATACGTTGTGGCTCGACGCGTTTCAGTTTTCGAGAAATCTCATTCGTTTTCGTTCGTAGGTGTCGCGCGTTATTAGTAAGACGGAAAAAGATTGGTTCGCGAAAGTGTGATCGCCAGTGGAAAATGCGAATATAAGTAGTTCGTAAGTGGTTAGCAACGCGTAAAAGCTTACAGTTAGACAGGGTAGGAGAGGGCTTATCTGCATACTGCCACGTGGTCGCAGCAAACCATTTTGAACGTATGCACGTTAGATCAACGAGCATAAAACGCTACAGTTAGGCACTTAGACTGACCAACGGCGCTGATTTCTGCTGATTGTTTTCCACGGTTCTCTTCATGGTTGGTGGCCACGTTGTCCGTGGACAAACCTGTCCCGTAGTCTCGTGGTTATGTATTCTTAATCGCGAACACATAGCGATGTCCGTGCTCTTCGGTGATTACTCGGACAACTACGTTCAAGACCAGAAGCTCCTTTTCGTTCGGTCTTCGAACGTTTTCAACGCGTCGCAAAATAAAATGTAAACTTATCTTAGCATCTAGAATCTCTCGCGAGAGCAAAACGTCGAATAATCGATCACCCCTCTCACGACCGTCATTAGTATCGGAACAGCGTTCGCGTTTACCCACCTTACGCCTTTTAACGCGCGTCGAACACCTCGATAGAACCGAAGTCACGCGAAACGATTTACGTTCGATACGTCTTTTATTAACGGCTCGAATATCCTGCGGCTAAAATGCCTATTAAAGAGGAGGATCGTGCCAATAAAGAACAATTACGAAAGGGCGAGGAACGCGAGATCACGAGGGGAGATCGAGGCGCGTCTCGAAAAGGATCGTCCAAAGAAAACCTGGAAGAGAATGCGAGGTTAAATCCGCGAAATTTTCCCCGTTTACTCTTCCTCGAGATCTACTCGAACGTTGCGTGTGCGTAACGACCGCTATTACGGGCAGCCGCAACAATTTTCTGTGCGCGCGTTTCGTTCAACAAAAAAAGAATCACCGTTCTGTTGTACAAGCGTAACGAGCCTACGATAGCGTTCGTAGAATCCTAAACAACGAAGCGCTGTCGTTTAAAAACTCTTGTAATTTTGCACGAACGAGGAAAGCCTGTACACGAGGAGAAGACCGACTAACAACCAAGCTTCGATAATACTTTTTCAACTTTCGAATCGATCAAACAGAGTACGTATTTGCATAAATATTTTCGAGGCATACATTACGACGATATCGACGAATCATTTTGCCGCAAGAAGTAGGCAGGAAGACGCTCAAACGCGAGCAGACGTTCGATCTAGAATTTCAAGATCATTTTAGAATGTACGCTGCTGGAGCAGCAATTTCGTGCGATTTCGGCCGTTTACTCGCATTCCTGAATTCTAGCGATGGATCCCACCGATCCTCGCTTCTTTTCTTTCCGAGTTCCCTTGGCGTTCGAGTGGATAACAGTTTCATGGATGAACGGCTGTCGGCAAGGACTATTACGTTTACGGTGCCGGTCGATGTTCCGGTAAACGCCGCAGTTACGACATCCCCGTCAATTTTCTATGGTAAAAATACTGGTCGAAGGTGGGCGATCTTTCCTCGGGAATCTCCACTAGAGCCTTTCTTTTTCTCCTCGATAAACTTGTACAACGTTGTACGGCCGTTTAATTCGTGTTTATACGCGGGTCGATTTATCCGAATAGAAATTACAGTAGGTTGCGTGCGCTGCACGTACGCGTCGTTACGCTTGCACCGCTCTTGCCGCGCTTAACGGCCTTGTTACCAACGAACCGATACTCTACTCGAACAACTGTATTTGCCGAAAGCTAGCCGTTTTACTATGCCTGGAATGTAGAGAATCGCTCCCGAGGAATATACCCGACAGATAAAAGCCGCGCGGTTTCTTCTGGCCAGAATCGTGCTACATTTTCCGGAATCTGGCCATGCATCGCGATCAACGGGAAAACGATATAACCGCGAGATTCTTTAACGTTTACTCCTTTCTTTTTCACTTTTTTTTTCTAACGGTTTTCAACTGTGTTTCGTACGAGTAATCTCGTAGAATTTTACGAGACGACTTATAAATAGACGTTGATCGCAGTGATTATACCGCGTAAAAAATATTTTAACATTCGGCGATTAACATCGTAAGGTTATCGGATAAGCTCGTGTTAAAAGGATGAGCGACTTTCTGCAGATTCGAGAGAGGCGAATAAGCTTGAACCCGTCCGGATTATCGTTCGATTTATGAATAAAAGAAACGTCTATCATTAGCGAATAGCGCTTTGAAGATTGGTGTAATTTCAACTATTCCAACGTATCGCGTGGAAACCTTATTACTAAGCTACGAATACCATAAGTTTGCATCTGTCGGAAGGTTGATTATTCCATTACGCTACGTGCGAAATGCCACTCTCGGATGACCCGTATGCCAGTGAACGCGCTAAGCATCGATTTTTTTATCGCTCCCGAACAAAATACTATTTCATTTTCCTGTAGCGTTAGTCGATTATGTTAATGGGGTTGATACAGGTACAACATCGTTTGCCAAGAAACATGAATTCCGTATGATTCTCCAGCGATTTTCCGCGAGAAATTCAGTGGAAAGCTTGGAATGAAGTTGTCTTATTAGTAAACGCAGCAGGTATAGGAAGCATGGAGTCGCAAAAAGCTTGGCCTTCTGATCGTCGATCGCGTCAGGAGACATCTTCCTCGTGTTCAACGATCGCGGTTCGAGTTCAACGACGCGATTTCCGCCACTCGACGAGCCGAATTAATCTTGCTTATTGCCTTGCTTGACCCCCTGCCACCTAACCATCGTTCGAACGTTGCTTCCTGCTAGACCGATGTATCCTGCGATCTTCTTTGATCGATCTTCGAAAAGCCTTTCATCCGCTCCATCTTCGTTCCGATGGTTTTTGCGCGCGGGAAACAACGTGACGCGGATGTTGCCACGCTAACCGGACGATGTTTGCTTTCTTTATTTATCGATGAGCGGCCGGTACAAATGGTTCGAGGAACAGGATATATTCCTACGGGGAAGACGAGAGTTAATTGGTAGGTATCGTATCGTAACAAAGTTTGTTCGTCGACGGCGAAGAGCGCAGCTAAATCGGAAGGGCAGCGCTCGAGGAGCATGTTCGCGGACACGTCTCTAAGCATCGAGTCACGATCGATCCGATACATGGGCCTGGATGGTGAGCCCTTTCTCCTGCCCGGTCGCTAAATTCTTACGACTGGCCAGTTCGAAGGGAAGCGCGAATAGCTCGGTGTCTCGAGCGCGTTTAACGCGAGCGTGTCTCGAAGAAGCGTGCTCGAGGAAAGGAGCGACCACGTCGGAAAGAAGAGAGAAGGAGAAAAAACGGTAAAATGTCACTGTTCCTTAATTACGCGAAGTAACTAGCCTATAGGTTGACTGGATGGAAAAAGAGAACGCGGAGAAAGGTGGGCCAGAAAGAGAAAGATACGCGCGGAAACATCGCGTAGCATCGAAGACGAGCGAGATCCCCCTGGCGTGGAGGCAAACGGTACCGCTAGATCTTGTTGGCCAATCGCGTGGCCCGTTTACGCGAAGACGGCCAATAAGATGGCAGGTTTAAACGGCAAGTAAACGCGACCACCACCCAACCAGCTCGGTTTATAAAGTGAGCTGGATGCGCCGCCTCGAAGACAGAGCCGTGCCGACAGCCTAGCCATCAGGAACGTTAGTTTGTTTTTTCGCTTTAGATCGACGCAAGTGTTTCGTCGCGTGTGATCGACCGGTGTACGGATCTCTTCCTCCGTTCTTCGTCCATTTCCTCCGTTTCGTTCGCGGTTGACGCTTCGCCCGATTCGCGGTTCGGCAAGTTTCATACGGAAGTTCGAACGGGGTACCAGTGATAAGCGAGTGATTAGGCGGTGATCCAATCAACCCGGAAGCTGAGTACCTGAGTATAGCAAGTGGATACACGGACAAGGTACGTGCCGGGTTCAGTGTCGTACCATTCTCTATGTAATTGGTGCACGATGCTTCGGAACGATCGAAAGTTAGACCATGGCAACCGGAGAACACCGTCCTCGCGGACATATGGACTTTTCCAGATTTTCTGTGAGTTATGCGGTCATCTTCGACGCGTCTCTTCGATCTGGCTGGTAGTTCTCCTTCGGATGCTTAGGCGCAAGGTCGTTCGTTTATTTCGCTAGACGTTCGATACATAGAAATAGGCGAACGTTTAGCCGCGGGGTCGAGCATCGATTCGAGTCGGATAAACGCTGAGACAAGAGCAAACGCGTATAAATGTTATTTTGGCGAACTAGAATTTTTCAACTGTACAGGTAAACGTGAGAACCGAAGACGAAGCGAGATAAATCGAGGTAGAAGAATAAAGGTTCGAAGCGATCGATGCGATGCCTCGTGGCCGGCATTCCCACGGTGAGAGTCTAAGTCTAGTCGGTTGAAAGTCAGGGCCGTGGCGGTGTTAAGCAACGAGGACGAGACCCGTAAAACCGAAACGCGTTTCTCCGTTCAATTGCCGCTTCTAAAGCTGCTGACGAAATTGCGAGCAGTAAACAACGAAGAGACTCGGAAATAACGCTTTATTGTTCGAACGAAGAGTGGAAGGAACGTATTGTTAAGAATCGATCGTGCGTTTCGATCATTCGAAAAAGATATTCGTGTAACGAATCGTTCGTATTCGAGATAGACGGTCGACTTGGTGTTCCCTCGTGACGCACGCCGAATATTTATGCTGCTGGTACCACGTTTCGATTGTCGGTCCGTCGACCCTTCGAATAGAGCGCAACCTGCGTAACGAAATAATTATCGTTGTTGCGCAAGGTTCATTCGATTTATAACTTTTCGAAAATGTCGGAATTAACATTCCGTAGGGCGGTGGAAGAAACATTGCCGCATAGGTATTCGTTGTAAACTAGAGATCGAAGGACTTTTAAAGGAACTTGGTAATTTGTTTTTGCGATAGGAGAATTCGAGTTATAGAAGGTTAAAAACGGAAGCTGGATCTGCGGTGAACAGGTGGTCGGACTGCTCTGGCAGAGCGCGTCTTATGCCGGTGAGTTCAATGTCAGAGAAGCGTAACGCCTTCCGATACTCGACGCCGGCCGTACGAGCGTCGTTACTTCGCCACTATGAATCATTGACTTCAGGAAGTGCTTACATTCTTAATACCACTGTCGATTATTCCCTGTAATAACGAACGCCACTTCACGCATCGTCGCGCACGAGTTTTCCATTATTTGCCTTTGATTTCGACTGATCGCGGCGAAAACCTACGACGTGCTTGATCAGAGCCTACGGAGAGTTCAACAGAAATTTAGGGAAGAGAAGAAAACTCTGAAGAGAACGTAGAGGGAGCCTGCTGAGAACCCAGAGGGATGTCTCTATAGCGTATCGTATCGTATCGTAGCTATCGAGTGTTTTCAGAGTAATTTTTTGTTAGGTCCAAGTTTTTGTAGTAGTCGTTTCAATTTGATGGAGTCGATTATCTACCACGGCCCTCGAGAGATTCGCGTTTTACTTGGATCGCTTCGCGTAGGAAATCTTGCTTCGTATCCTGTTGTTTCTCACCGAAAGCAATATCGAAGATGAGTTAGATCGAGTCGCGGTTGATACGAAGAAGAAGAGATTGAAGTTGCTAGAAGGTACTGGCCACGCAAACTCACCGCGCCGTGACCAGCTCCTTCTTCGTCTACCATCATCATCCTCATCATCATCAACGCGATCGTCGCCGTCATCTTTCCTACGCTTCCCTTCGAACAGGCCCGCTTTTTTACCTTTATCGTGTTACCGACATCGACCAAAGAGCACGCTCGAACGACTCTTCGCAACTTTCATTGAAAGCGTCGATCGTCGATCGCGCAACGTAACGCGAGAAGGTTTATCGAGGCGTTAATTAAATTTCAACGCTGCGCCATCGAGTGTACAAGGTTGGTATCCAAGAATGATACGCAGATTGGACCGCGATAAACTCGATTACTGTGTATTCCCGATGAATTGTCGAAGCTGCTATCGATTAACGCCTCGATAACTATCGTTCGAGTACAACGATAATTGAATTAATCAAACTTTGTACACCGTTATGGCGTTATCTCGACCTCGAACTTCTTAACAAGGATGTCGAGAAGACGCGTTAAAACACGAATAGATTTATTAGAAACGTCGTTGCTGGTTTTGTGTCACCGATTATCCGATTATACAAGGATTCGAAATACCAGTGTCATCCGACAGCGGTGAACTCGTTAACAAATAGTAGAAAAAGAAATTGTTGTACAAGCCGGAGGAACGTACGGTCGAACGATCATCGAGCAAAAAACAGTTCTTTTCTTCGGTGGACACGGTTATTCGCGTCGATCGTTCTCCAGGCCGAAGAGGAAAGTCGTGCGACACAAAAGGTCCTCGAAGCCAACAAACCGAACGTTTTTCGTTTCGTCGCTGATTTGCCGTTCGCGTTTGCCGCCTTTTCTCTCCTCTTCTGCTCGTTTCCTCTCTTTCCCTTCGACAGAGTGTTAGCCGCGACCTGCCCCACTATCTCGCGTTCAACCGATGGAGGATCTTCCAGGCGCCGCCTGGACGTTGACCCCGAGGCTGCTTACGGCCCTGACCAACACTCCTTCCATCTCGCCAACTGCCTCTACCTACTGAGATGGACTAGTCATTGCTTCCAACGATCGCCACCATTTCGAATCTCCATTAATCCGAAACTTATGAAACTTTCGGATACCTCGGAGCTAGATAGAATCGTTTGCGAGTCGTCGATTGAATCGAGTAAAACGTATATCGGACCGAGTAACGCAAATAATATTATGATAACAGTATTTTGTAACCGATTACTACCTTACGAGAGACGATGCGATCGATGGGAACGAGCAAAGATCGATATCGTGGTAAAGAGCGTAATCTCTTTGATGCACTATATTTTCTGCCAACTAGTTGATCTACTAACTTTCGCGAAAGATATTACTGCTGGAATAATTATATTGTTCTCGAGAAGTTCTTTCAGGCGTTCATTAGATTAGATTAAAAATTTACATACGGTTATGCGCTTCAATTTTATTTTCTCATAATATTTTTAAACCTTTAGGGTTTGTAAGATGATTATCATGTACGTTTCATTTTTATCGTCGAATTTTTTATCCGTTCTCGCACGAAACGGGTATTAAAATGTTGGTACGCGTCTGTCGTTAACAAGGTGGATCATTGCCCGACCCAAGTGCCCTATGGAATTTTATCCGTCGAGAATCTTTCCCCTTAATTAACATTTCTTCGCCTTCGTCAACTGTTCCCTTTCTAGCGTTAATCCTCTATCAGGCTCGAGATATTTTTTCAAGGAAATTCCTGCCTTTGCGTTAACTGTGCTCTGTTTGTAAATCCCAGGGAGATTCTAACGAATTAAACGCGCTCATGAAATTGTAAAAAAAGTAGGAAACAGACTTAAGTCTCGATTACTGTGCGCATAAATCTACGTTCGCTATCGCGTGGTATCGGAACACATGAAACCCGACGAGATGCGCTTAAATTCCGATCATAACAATAAGACGAGAGACTACCGGCGCTTCGATTTAACGAGCGTTTATGTCTTAAATCTTCTTACAACTGGAATCGGTTTAAAAGTTTTATAGGAAAGAGATCTCTTGAAAATTTACGAACGAATTAAGCTGCATGGAAGTTTACGAGTTTAACAATTTGTAGAAGTATGAGAAAGTTTGAAATATGTCACTACCCGAGCGAAGCTGCACCGAAAGCGCTATGGAAGCCTACCGTTACCAAGCATCTGGTTGAAAATGGTCAGAGGGTCGTTAGATCTTTGTTGAACTCTGAACAAGCATCACCGAGCAAACTTCCTTCGTCAGCACCATTTAGAAACAGTCATTTCGCGTGTTGTTCACGGTGCATTCAACGCGACGAGACGCGACGCGACGAGCGAAAATGTACGCGAACGGCATAACGGATGTCGCATTCATAAGTGACACGCGTGGAATCTCGTAACGAACGGTCGGTTCGCGAGCATCGAACAAATTCTCATTTGCGAACAATGCAGGTAGAAGATCGCAAGAAAATTACATCGATTTATGCGCGCCGACCAAATCTGATCGTCGGTGCGATTCGTTATTTTTTTTTTCTTTTCGGAATCGTTGAAACAACGATCGTTCGAAGCAGCGCGCTCACGGAAGACGCTCACCCTCGCCAAAGGCATTTAAGGTGTCTCATTATGGCTAACAATATCCTCGAACGCGTTTCTTCGCCTATTATCTCTTCCGCCCTTAATCAGTAACGCTCAATTTCTAACTCGGTAATTTACTCGGCGCGTGTTCTCCGCGCGTTTCAAAAGGAAGAGGAAAGTGAAATGGAAACGGTGAGAAGTACCGATTGTGCTTAGGGAACGCGATTATTTTTCGAAAACGATTATTCCATTGAAAACTTCGACGCTCGTCGAGAAGCGGATAGAAATTTGATGGTTCTTGGAGAACGACAGCTGCGACGGAAAGAACAATTGTGAAAAGATAAGGTGACCGTTTCGAAGGAGAAGGCGCGTAAAGGCGAACGAACTCGAGAAAAGAACAGTGACACGGCACAGAAGGAGGCAGAAAAGGACGGCAACTCATTATCGAACACTTAGCACGTTTTAAATCTACTTCCTGGCTATGTTACGCGGATAACCCTTCGAGTAACGAATTTCTTTCATCTCGCTCTTGTCGACGAATCGCTAAGTAAACGATTCGGTATCGGTTTTAACAGCGATTTGGCTCGAACTCGTGGTTGGTTTAAAGAGCAGAGAAGGTTACCGAACTCGACGGAAAGGTCAAAGCTATTTACTCGAAGATCCATAACATGCTCGTGAATCGTTGATCTTGATCTCGAGAAGCTTGGTAGGTAACGTTAAGGATTCCGTGTAATAATCACGAATCGGCCTCGAGCTCGAATGCAAAGGACGCGAATTTGACCTCGATCTTGGTCCTGGTAGATGAAATAGCTAGATCGGTACGGCTTGCAAATTGATCGATTAACGGTACAACGATCGACAAACGTCCACCTTGATCGTAGCCGCGTTCCAGATACACCGACAGGATGACAAACACCGTCGAAGCTCGTGAAAGCTCACAAAATCCAATGACTGCGCACAGTGTCGCCGGAGTAAGTTTTCCGTTTAAATTCGCGATAAAATTGAAACAGGGTCGAGTTCCGAAGCGTCTTTGTTTCGAAATTGGAATACTCCGACGATTCCTCGCCGGTTATGGCTTTTTCGACGGTCGTTGTGCCGGTTCCTGCCACCCTCGCCAGTCATTTTTTCGTGTTCCAACTACGCGAGCAAAACGGTTCTACCGGTTCTTCCCTCGACTTTATTGCTCGGCCGCTCTACTGCACCAAAAACACACTTTCCACGCGTTTGTCCGGTCCCCCGAACTTTTCTAAATCATTTCGGTTTTCACCGTTACCCTCTTCCGGTGTCTGTCAACTCGCCGACGTTAAATTCGGTGCGAATCGATTCGACTCGTCTTCGGGGAAGGTCGAGACCGTTCGCCGCAGTCCGTTAGAAGGTTGGCGGTCGAAACCGTGCCGTTCGTTCGTGGAAAAAACACCGGAAAGAAAGAACCAGGTTCCTGTTCAGCGATCGCGCTTGTTCGCGAAGCTGATTCTATAAGAAACGCGACGCATTCCCTAAACCGTATTCGATAGGTTCATAATTGACACGAAACTTGGTTAAAGTTTCGATGATCTAACGCAGCTCCGGGGTATACACAAGTGTTTCGTTTTGTCGGTCCGAAGACACGAGCGATTATTCCGTCTCGTCGATTCAGATATCGCTTCCTGCTGAAAATTCTCGACAGTGTTCTCGTTTCGTTTGAAAAACGAACTAAAAATGTTTCTGGAGCATGCATAAAAGAACGCTAGACACGTATAGGCAGGTTTTACCGTAATATAGCAAACATATAGGTGCTTGAGCGTGTTCCATTTTCACACCCACGTGGATCGCAAGTGGTCGTTATCGCTAGCCGCGATGTGCTAATCTTATAAAAACGCGGTTACCGTTTGTCGGCACGGATGCACGCGCCGAAGAATATCGGCTCGAATCGCGCCTTCCAGTTCGTTCCTTTCCGTTAGTCCTCTCTCTTGGGTCCACCGTTTATGGACCGTTGATACCTGATTCACGGATAAACCGAATACGGAACAATCTGGTTGTTCGATTCGCGCGACTTTTCCGGGATCGTGGATCGCGATGCAACGTCGATGACGAATTGTCTTTAGGTTCAAAATCAATTTAGTTCCTGAACTTCCTATTATTTTTGTTTATCCGAGCAGGTAAAGTTCCAAGTAATTATTAAAAAAAATTCTCCTTTCGATCGCGCCCGTTGCATAAAATGGATTATAAACCCTACCGATACAGGTGTCTACCGTAAAAATGACAAATACTCGTACACGCGAGTATTCTTTCGTTCGCCACTGTCTATCGTAGCTACGAAGGGAGCAAATAAAAGCGTAGTCCATCCGAAGCCCCTTAGGGAAAACCATATATGGCGGGAATGCAGTCGAAGTATTATGTACCGTTTAAAGTTGAAGAAAAACGTGTGATTATGGTCGAATCGAGGTGCGCGGAGCAAGCATAACGATAGATATAAATTTCGCTGCCAGTTTCTGGTCTTTCACGGTATGTTAAGTAGCCACGACGACCCCGTAATAGTCTCCATAAACGGATGCAAAACGCAGAAGAGAGAAGAGCAAACAGGGACACGCGACTGCAACCGTCCAGAGAATATTGGTTGAACAGTTTGTGGACCGCGCAACGGTAACCGTTCTTCTCCGGCTTACGTTCGAACACCGTTACACTTATGAGCATAAAACGCTACGACCTTAGTTATCGGCGTACTCGCGAGGCCACGGCCAAGGAACGACGCCCACCGGTGCTCGCCTTTATTTCCTCGACTCCGCTCCATTCCACTTGGCTCGACTCGGCTCCGATTCCCGTTAACCGCCGCATTTCCGAGCGGATCTTACCTCACTCCCCTCTGCCCCCCACCCTCTTTTTCTCGATTTTTCAAAATCATTAGTCTCGCTTGGTAACGTGCTTTCATTATCTGGTCTGGAGATTCGAAGGTTAAAGGCCAGACGAACGATTGACGCGTGAAACGGGTGTACAAAACCGAGCGTTTCTCGCGTCCTTTAACGTTCTCGACCGATCGAAAGAAAATTCATACCTCTGAAATCGGATCCTGGTTTCGTCTAATTGGTCTGTCGATATTTATTGTTCTAGGTCGGCAATTTTTCTCTTATGCTTAGCTCGATAATGCGAATACCTGTGCGAAAATTATACCGTGTTACGCGTTCGGCAAACAAAAGCATTTAAAACCATTCCATTCGCTGGCTTATATTGTCAGTGTAACAATGGTTCGCGACTACGCGCAACGGTGCTTTCGTCTCTGTACGCGCGAAGCGATTATACAGAGCGACTCAAAAATGATTGCACGCACGACGACGGTGTCTTGTACAGCGAAAATCTTGTGGAAAAATTAATTGGTTCAGCGAGATGCACGTAACTTTCGAACGCGAAATTTCATAAGCTGTGGAACGGAAAAATGATAATAGGATATAGTTTCTGATTTCACGGTGCGCGCGTCAAGTCGTAAATTATCGAATGGAAACGAAATCGTCGTAAAACAATATACATAGTTTCCTAGCGCTTTAGATGTACGGAGCGGTATCAGGTGTTCGTGTCGGTTCTACGAAGAAGCCTAATTAGTAAGATTGCCTGGTAACTGTATCAATTAGAGACAAGCTCGATTGTTCCGTCAGACAGGAATATTGCGCGATTTATAATCGTTGCAGACCGTTAAGTTTCTTTTCTCGCGACAAGATAAATCAGAATTATGCAAGAAACGAAAAAAACGAGATGGATAATGAGAAACATCGATCGTAATTACGCGTAATGCGATATGAGTTCAACTGCGCGTTGCAATAATTGTGGCACAAGGTGAACAATCTTTGCCGGGTTTAATGTGATTTTAACAGCGAACGAACGCACCGTTATCGGTCCATAAGTTCCCTGAGAATCGACTGCTATGAAATTATGGTTTCTTCGCCGGATTACACGTTGCACTCGGTATGCTTGTTTATGTCCATCGTATTTACGGAGATTCGTCGAGTTAACTCGCGTTTACGAACGGGTTTCCTTTTTAAAAGCCTCGTGGTAATCGTACACTCGTCGAATCGTTTTGAAGGAAAATCATTCCTCGCTCCTGGCTCTTATAAAATAAAGTGCCATTTCGAACTGGATATTGAAACGGGTCTTGGAATTGAGTCCTAATCCTTCGATAGGTAGATTAAAGATGATACGACTCTCGTAATTTGCTTTAATCTTCTGTAAATCGAGTTGGTCGATAATATTGCCTGAAAATTGAACTCGCATATTTTCCAACGCAACTTCGCGTATAACTCTCAGACATCTATCGTAATATTTTGAAAATTAAATGTAATAGTTTCTAAAAATCGAACGAAACTTCCAACATTGTGTGGTCTAACGATCGCGTCGTTAAAAAAAAATGGACCAATTTATATCTGACAAACGTTTCTATTCTTCTTTCAGGTAATTGGACCACTTATTTCTAACTAAGGTACCTATACTATTTTCCTAGATAACTCTGGTGAGTATCGTCGACTCTGGAAATGTTTTTTTTTATAAAAACTCCTATAAAGTAATTCCAATCCCACGGAGTGCATTAATTTCCTTGTCTTGAAGCAGCTCTACCCATCGTCGTCCAGAGGCTGTTTATCATCCCTCTGGAATTTATTTCTTTTCGACGGTCTTATTTTCATTAGGAGCAGAGAAAAAAGTTGCGGTCCGCCGACCTCGCAACGTATAATTTAGGACGATCGAATCTGCGGTACACGACCACTAACGTGTCCTATCTTTCACGAGAGCAGCTCGGGAAGCGGTTCGAGGCATCGTCCTGGTATAATTTTGTGTTTGACTATCGAAACACCGAACTTTCGTTCCCGGTCGTAACATTAATATTCAACGAACGACTAACCCTTCCAGCTTGGAAACTTTTTGTGTCGAACGACTTCGATGAATCAAAAGTAGACTGACACACTTCTTTACCGAATTGTGCGCTCGGCGTTAAAAACGGTGTCGATGCTAATGCTCTGAGAGCCGTTTTCGTTTCGTCAATTCCGTTGTCTGTTTACTCGCGTAAAATAAAGCGACTAAAACAGAAAGCACTCGCGCGTGTCGCAAAGTGGGTATAATGAGTGCGATAATGCTCAAACGTCGCATCGACGAATGTAACGAGAGTGGAATAATTGATTAATAAATCGTTTCGAATAAGAGAATAAATCCAACAATGAGCGAATCGATGGCCGCGCATCGGAGTTTAACGGTAAATCGCGTAACGAATCGAACGAACGATGAGAAATGGTCAATGAAACGAGGCTCGACTAGTTTGGTAACTCGAATGGATGGATCCGATTAAAACCGTTGCTCGGTCAACTTTTGCTCGGCCTCGTTTCAGCTGACCCTCCATCAGGTTCAAGGCGAATATCCGAATGAAAGTCTACCTCTGTTCTAAAAACTACTCATTGGACGAATGCAATTAAAAGATCTTTCGATTTTCCTTTCTTTTTTCCTTCGACGAGGAATCGAAACAATAAATTCTCCTTCAGAAATCTCGATCGATTCTATAAAAATTTCTCGATCGATTCTATAGAATAAAGTATCGTGAAAATAAGATATAGGAGGATATCTGTTGATCCCGAACGCGAATGTAAACTTCTCGCGAACAAGTCACCTACAAACAGGAATAACAGTACTCGCCTTGCTCCCACTTTCCACAAAGTCAAGAAGGTCGTTGGTTCACGAAGATTGTGATCACGTTTCCGATTATCAAGATTGGCCGTGGTTCGAAAATGACGGGAACGTTATTAGGATAATTCCCTGCGACTACTCGAGAGATTTTTCTTGGCAAGAGATACTTGATCGACGAGAAGGAGAACTCTTGACACAGAGATTGCCTGTCTAGCCTTCGCGTTCGACCTCGACCACACGGACGAAGCAATCCATTAACTCCGCGATCATTTTCAACCAACATTTCATTAAAACCCAGTTGTCCGACTTGCGCGGATTATACGAGTAGCTGACACTCAACGTGGATGTTGAAACGAGCCGTCGCTCTAATGGAAACGCTTCAATTTGGGAATAATTATCTTGCTCGTTAACGATATTTCCAATCATCTTTTTTTCAATAATCTTGTCTTACAACCGCGTTTCGTTCCACAATAACGGCGTGATAGATGTGCTTCTTCGAGAACGGAACAGTACGTCTAAAACCGCAAAAACTCGATAATAAGACAAATAATTGAAAGGAAAAATCACTTGTATCTCGAAGACAAAGCTTCGGATATAAAAAGAATTTACGGTTTAAACGATATTAAATGCAGTGTTACCGAGACAGCCTGTAGAATCCGAAAGAAAGAATCGAGTAAGAGGTTAACGGTATGCGGCGGTTCGAAACGCGGAAAGAGACGCTGGTTTATGTGCCAGAAGATGCGACTGGGTGTTCACGAAACGATTAATCAGCGAGTTCAAGTCGCCATTGCGCAATACCCAGATTTTTCGAACGCTCGGGTTTGACCTCTTTTTCGAGCCGACTACCGTTATGAGAAAACAACCGTGAAAAGATGATCATTCCTCGCCTTCACGACTCCTTTCTACCTTTCTCGAAAGGTAGCGAAACGGTAACATACAAAACCTGCGGTAATTGGGTTTAGAAGACAACGAGGTAATTGAATAGCGAGCAAGAGGAAAATGGCGTTTTGTCGAAAGTAACGCGGGAATCGTTAATCCGTTGAAGATTCTGTCGTCGCGCCGTTCTAACGGGTTGAAATGTTCGTAAGCGGTTCGCGTGCTAGAAAAACAGCGAAATCGCGCGTCGAGTGTAAAAATCGTGACCACGCGAATCCGTCGGTGTCCCTTTGATCCGCGAGAACGAGCATCGGCGAAGCCAGTTTGCCTGTTTTTATGGAATTCTAAATAGAATTGGTCGGTGGTTCGTTGGACTCGGTTAACGAAGCAATTAGACGATTCCGGTCGGTACGCGAACGTCGGTTGGACGATGGTCTCGCATTATTCATCTCGCTTGTCGTTACCACAAATGAAACAGCTACGAGTCAATAGAAACCTAATCCCTGATGTTCAGTGAAGTTTCTTCGATGATATTCAATAGTCGATTGTCATGGGAGTAACGTATACAAGATGAGCGTCATCAGAAGTTATTTAGACTATAGACTCGAATATGGAAGCATGGAAATCTCAAATTTCCATACTGTCGAATTAACTAGTCACGAGCACGTTTCGCGAGTGCAGTTGCCCGATACTCGGTCGGTATTAGACCCCTTGATGAAGAGAGGCTACCACCACCGACGAATAGCTGTAGAAATCAAATAATTTCCTCCGACAAATAAAGCGGCCGTTTCGGTAGCCGTAACAGTATCGAAGTTTCGAAGAAAGGGACGATTCGACGCGGCAGTCGATACAAAGAGAGATGTTCAATTAGCCGAGGTGGTGTTGAATTCCACGGGGCGTTTGCCCTCTAATTTCGCATTCCACGAACAAGAAGCTAAAGGATTGTCGAGGGAGAAAATGGCTCGAGGTTATCGTGCGCTTATTCGAGACTGATGAAGGTACGCCTGGAGATTGATTACAAGGCGTGCAGCCGTGCAGCGAATGCATCTGGCGTACGAAAGAGTAGCGGTAATGAGAGTGATTCTAGTCTTGGAAGTCGATTCGCGTTCTTTTATTTACGATGCTAGGACAATGAGTAACCAATAAAATATCTTCTACTTTATCTCCCACGTTAGATTCAATTTGCTAATCCATACAAATATCAGGTTATTTCTGAGCGGTAAAAAACTAAATTGAGATAAGTAAGTTGAACTGGTCTTCGATTCGAAACGAGTTCGTCTACGAGTTTGACTTCCTCGCAAAGCTTGAAAAATCTAAAAATACAAAATAAAATGGCAGATCTCGTAGCTACCGAAAAGAAACCTGACCACGAAGTAGCCGAAGAAAATACGAAACGAGTCGATCATGCTACAAAACGAAGAAACGATATAATGCCATTGAAAGTTCGTTTAAAAAATTGTTCTCCTCTCGCAAGCCGGTTGTGCCGGTCCTGCCAGATGATCCTTCGACTCCTTTGTAATTCCGTAGTAGATATCGGGCATTACGAATCATTTTCTCGATTCAATTCCCTTCCCTCGTGGTGGTAATGAATATGTAGGCGAATTGAAACTGGCCCTTTCCCTACGAACGATCCAGTGTTCCTTCTTAGGAACTTTCGATCGACCAGTTCTAAGTTTTAATTGAAAACTTTAGACATCGTTAGCTCGCAAGCTGCGGCGAACACCGTGAACAATGGTGTATAACGAAGAACCGTATAAATTACCAGATAGTCGTAAATTGTAGCAGAAAATGGTACACTGTTTATGAAATTTTCGAGACGGTTCGATTTCTTCCGAAATGAAGCGAATAATCGCGATCAACGTACAGCGAGTTCAAGGAACGTTATTTTCAAGATCATCCTGCAAAACCGCATACACTTGCATAAGGAACTTTCGTTCCAGGGGTCTGTTTCACGGTCGCTGAAAAAGCGGGTCAGTGTCGGGTGGAAGGTGGAAGGATGCACTTTCACCGCGCTTACGAGTACTCCGAGTAATCGCGATTCCGTTTATGTAACTAGAAAACCACAGAATCGTTTTCTACATATAATTTATCCCGCTGTTATTATGCTAAAGCTATAGGTGCATAGACGAGTTGTAGGAAGACAGTATCTCTGCATATACCAGGGGTGGCCAAGTTCCTTGATAGTCCAAGCCATTTTTCAAAGTTTGAAATGTTTCGCGAGCCGCAATTTTCGATGGCGCAGTTTTCAATGAGACATATTATTCTTAATTTGGACGGAAATGAAATTTGTTACAACGTTGCACTTAGTCTTTCATATTTGTCGTCAGTACAGACATTTTGAAACACATATGGAACGATAATAATTTTTTAAAATATAATAGCACAAAAATGAAAAGGGAACTTGGGTACATTTATCGAGAGCCACAAATAATCCTTCAAAGAGCCGCAGGTTAGCCACCCCTGGCATATATCGTTATCTGTAATCGCATTATCTGTAATTGCAGGGATCGGAGAAGAAGCGGAAACACCGATTGGTAAATCCGCAATTATTCGCGTTAATAAACTGTCCATCGAAGATGAACGACCTGGATTAATCGTAGACTCCCATGAGTGGCCGTTCAACGCGAGAAACCAGATTTTCTAAACGAAAACTTTTCTGTCGATAGTTTCGCGATGGATGTCTTGCCGAGCTTGACTAATTGATCGATGCTCGTTGCACACTTCCTTATGCCGTGCCGAGTTAATTCGCGTTCAACCGTGGTCGTTTAACTCGAATTATGCAAACGCTGACCTCGCTCGCAAATCATCTAGGAACGAGCTAACCCGGGAATACTCGCGCGAGCGAAATCATGCGCGATGATTCAACGTTGAAACATCGATTATCGGTGATGGAAGGTCAGCGAATTGCATTCGATTACAGTCCCATAATCTTTTTTATCGATTTTCTAGGTTCGAGTAGAATCTAAGAAAATTTCGCGATTCTTTTATTCGACATAGAAGATTCGAGTCTCGAATGTCGAGAGAATCAAGAAGTTCGGTATGCTTGTTACGGCAGATATTTCGTAACGTAATATAAACCGATATAATCGGTATTTTGCAAGAATTTTAACGCGTCCTAAGGCATTCAAAGTTTTAACTGCCTTTTATTTCGATAAATGTTCGCGGTACCATAATTATTCGATATAACGATGACCGTCGTTAACTACCGACTCGAAGGATAGCCGATAAAATCAGCCAGTTACCCGGAGGGCAAATTAAGACATACATTTCTCGGAAGTGTCCCCTCTTGAATAATTTTACGAAGCTCATTAAATCGTTACACCCACGCTAACTGGAAAGTGAACCTGTTTGTTAGCCCGTGAAAGAACCTCCTTTTTCTCCTTATTATCTGGTCGTTCATCTTTTGCTCCGGTATATTCGTCATACACGGTGTCCCTTTTATCGAAGAAACGCTTCGAAATTCGCGTATCCCGAATAATCGTCGCGGCAGGATCGTTAGTTTCGAATCTTCTTTGGTGGCAGAGGTTCGGAATGGGAAATTTAAAAGAAATTCACCGAACAAGCGGTTTCGTGTAACCAAGATCCACGGATACGCCTCCCTCGTGGATTTTACCCTCCTCCCACTCTCGATCTTCCTCTTTCTTCGTCGTCCGCGTATCCTTGTCACGAAGCACGGTGTTGCGGTAGATCGTGTCCTTGAGCGGTACATCTCCAGCTCTTCCTCGGGGTTCTTTTTCCTTTCTTATGTTCCTTTTCTGCCGCCGTCGTTGCTCCAAGGGTCTGTTCCGCTCGTAGCTCGCCTATTCCTGGCCACTCCATTTGCATCGCGCAACAAGAAGACGAAGAAAGAGAAAAGGAGAGAGAAAGAGAGAGGGAGAGAAATAGATGGCGAAGAAGCCGAGATCCGCTTAGACGGCTGGAAAAATGGCGGAACACGAAAGCGAGCCGCTCGTGCATCGGTGAAGGAAGACAAAATGTCGCGGGGGTGTCGCGGGGGAGAGGTTTTACATGGCCATGGCTACATAATATCTCGTGGCCGGCTGCACGAACGACCGGATGCTGCGTCGCGTCGCATCGCGTCGGTTCACAAACTGTGTGTCTTGAATTTGCAACCAGAGTTTCCTGCGCCTTTCGAACCCATCTGATAAGAACCGTGTTCCACGGACGCCTGACCGCGGCCGTTTACTTTTTCTTTAAGACGTACCACGAGTTCTATTATATACCGAACCCTTGCTTCCTTGCGAATTTCAGATTTAGCGCGATTCTTCGGTTACCGAACCGAAACGTACTTCCTGGATTCGCCGCCAGGTGGATCGTGAACAACGCCGACCGTTTGTATTGTAATTGGACGCGAGTCGGATGCTAATGCGCTACGCGATATAAGAAAATACCCTTTTGGAAATGGACCCTTCCCAGATTTACGACTTATCGCTGGAACGACTGTCGATCAAATTATGCGAGGCAATTTATGCGGGTTTAGCTAGGGTCACCATCGTTGCACGGCATAACGATAGAATCGTCATGCTACGAATTACCGAAGAGGAAACGTTAGAATCGGTGCAACAAGCAGTAACTCGATTGTCAGGAAACTTTTAGCGTGTGCGGTTCACGTAGCAAAGTCACGTTAGGTCGCCGCCACCGTGTTGTCCGTCGATGTAACGGGCCACCCGCGGTCATCTTGCTAGCAATTCCACATATTATGCCGGCAACCCTTGGCCAGAGTAGCTCGGTTCGCTTGCGGTTCCCCGTCCGGCGACATCGCGAACCCATTGTGTTTCCGCGAGCTTCCGCGATGCTACTCCGAGCTGCCACATAACGGAATCTCCTGTTCCCGACTGGTAACAACGTAACCGGTAACGTTAACAAATCCGTTCTTCGCTATCTACCGTGCGATTCTTTCTGTTGCTTCGTCAAACGTATCACTTTAAATGCATCCGCGTAAGAACGTCGAGGACTATCCTTCGCGTTCGAAGCAAAACTATCCCCAAGTTTTTCGAGGCTAGGCTTTTTCCGCTGTCTCCCTAACTTAACCGAGAATGCTACATAGGTTCTCGAAGAATGTGGAACGATTCGAAGTAAAGGACGAAAGGGGAGCGTACTGCATTTCGTAAAAGAACGTACGAAACGAGATCGAGGGCGCGGTAAATTGCAATTTGCCGGTGGAGCGTCGAAGGTCTCTTCTTCCGAAGAAACGACCGACTTCGTTCGGAAACTCGTTCTTATCCGAGGAATTATAGTGTTTAGTCGACGAATGGACCAGCGCACAGAAATAGCATTCGCCGCGACGAAGCAATCGTTCGCGCGTGAATCGAAGCAGATGTTTCGCGTGAGATAGCCTTTGGAACGTATTACTAACTCGGAACAAAAACTGACTCCGTATTACCGAGAATCCATTGAATTTCTAATGGGAACCGAAGCTGCTCCGTTTCGGACTTTCTACGTTTCGAAATTGGTCATTGAACAACCTAACGCGACCAATTTCTTCGCACTACAGACTTTCGCGATAGAAAAACGGGGATAAACTCGGTGCTAATCCTGAACAAACCGTGGAAAATAACGATGGTACGAAAGGTGAAATAATACTGGTCGTAACATAGACCCTGAAATTACGTGTTGGTGTTCGCGGAACGAAAGAGACGAAGACAATCGTTGAAGAAATCCCGATGATTTCTCGAGGTCTCTTGTTCGTTCTAGTCGTGCAACGAAGCGGAACCGATGTTCGAGGAAAGGTTAGCCGATCGTGTCCTTTTGCACCGACATCGCCCGGAGGACCGTCAACAGGATCTTCCACGAGCCCTGCATCTCCTTCGCGAACGTTCTTGCTCCACTTTACAGTACTCCGACAGGCAGCTGCGAGCTTCCAAAGAAGCGATTAAAACTCTATTTGCCCGGGCTGGATGCTGCCGAGGATCTGTCCGGAGAAACTACTCGGCCTCGCTACCCACCTCGATCATGAAATTTGCATGAAAAACGAACAGATCGAGCCGACGGACGGACGTGTTCGCCCCACGGACGCGACAGCACCAAGAGGAAAGTTGACAGGCGGGAATAGAGTTCTCATCCCCGAGTCGTCAAACGACGACGATATCCTCGAAGAGGCCGGTGCTCGTTTTCCGTCGACTCCAGTCACTCGATCGCCTCCAATTAAACTGTTTTCTCGTTAATGACGTTACTCGTGGTCGATAAATCAAACGGGCGCCGCTTGAATAACATCGACGACATGGGAGGATCGATGCGTTAGACAGCACGGAATCGATTACGATCGCGATCGCCGGAAGGAGAGATTCGAAGACAGATCTAATTTAAAGATTTGTTTCACGCCGAACAGTTTTTTCTACGTATATGGGGCATACGAATGGCGCAGCATGGTCGCTAGACGTAATAATGAATATAATAATACCTGTTGACGTAATTAGGCGTAACGTAGCGTGCAGTTAAACGAGAGGGGAACGCGACGCCTGTAGAACTTAGGGCTTGAAGCATAGCGTGTGGAACGTGAAACTTCGAGCGTGTGGGGCATAGCGTGTAACGTATGGAGCATAGGGCATAGCGAAAGTGGAAAAACGGAAGGTTGCCTCGAGTTCTGTCCACGAGACTTTCGACGAGCATCCCACTTATCCTCTCACACGCTCCACAGCTTGCTACAAACTCTCCTCTGCCTATTACTAATTAGCCTATTCCAGCGATCCACGCGAATGACATCTCGTATAGCCGATGAAAAATTTCCAGGCATACATCGAAGTAGAAAGGTCAGAAAGTTGCCCTTTGAGTTTATTATTCCTGTAACGCGATAACCGGATAACAGCAAGGGAGACGAAGGGCTCGTAGAAGGTCGATGCACCTCTAGCCATCTCTAGCCCAGGAGGTGGTAGAAGAGGAGAAGAAGAAGAAGAAGAAGAAGAAGAAGAAAAAGAAGGGAAAGAAGGTATAATCATATTTCTTGCTTCGTCCCTTTCGACTCGTTCCTTCCCTTGTTCGTCTGCAGTCTACGTTCTACTCCCTTTGCACGGATTCATCCGGCGTGCCTTGAAACGACCACGAAGACAACAACCATACGGCCGCTAATTACTTTCAAGATTTATCGAGATCGGCTCGAGCACCTTTACGTACCCTTCTCCGGATCGATCGTTATCACTGACCGAGTTTACCTGAGGAGCTCTGCCTCGACCAAGTCTCGAGTTCTTTTGTTGATCGGTTGACAAGATCACCGCGTGCACGACAACCTCCTTTTCTGTTTCGGTATCTTGTTCCTTTGTTTTTTCTAGCTCATAGCTATTTAACGTACGCTGGTAAAATAATTATAAAGTAATTATAAGAGTAGCAAAACCGGCACACCAGTTTGAAAGCGTAGCGCATCGTGCATCAAGAAGCGCGAGAATTCTCCGCTTTACTCGAAACACGATTTCAGGTTACTTACCCTGTTGGGTCGGAATTTATGGCCTCCACTTGACGAGGAATAAAATTCGAGCAATACCGTGTCCAAGTCTCATAGGGGTAGCACGGTTCATTAGTTCGATGGCGATCGTTCGCGAGCTGTAGCCGAGCTAGATGGGAACGATTTCTCCTGGCCTTCCAGCTGCTACCGCGCTTTCTCACGGAAGAAGAAGCCAGATTCTAAGCGGAATCCGCCGCTTTATACGATCGAGAAATGATGAGCGATCATCTACCTCGTCCGTGAAGATTTCCCGAGACGATGGGACCCGGTACAAGCTCCGTAGCTAACCCAGGGGAATCCAGCAGCCACCTAAGCGCCGATTTACGTGCCTTCATTGTTTATGAATCTCTTATTCCATCAAAGGAATGCCTTCTTTCTCTTTCTCATTATTTATGAATCTATTCGGTAGCTACCGTTCGGTAGCCAGCTCGGATAGGTAGACTCGTAAATCAGATCGTTCAAGTTCACCGTTGCGAGAATAACCCAACGAATGCCAGATGTCTCTTCGATCGATTCGATCGCTTCGACTACCGCTTCAGCAACCTATCACGGACCATAATATTCCCAGTCGAGGCCTCGCGACGTCCGGTAATGGACGTTCAGGAAATCGACTGAATCGAGCTGGATAGAAAATTGAATGTCGAAGCTACGAGTTCGAGTGCGGCTTTACTGCGCCGTGGACAATTTACGAACGACATTTCGTTTTACCGTTTCTCCTGACCGATTGCATGGCTTAGCGACCTTTGCAAACCTGTAGGTGTTCGAAACACGGGATGTTTCGAAACGGACGATACACTTTCGTTAATTGATTATGCGCTACGATTAACGAGCCTTCGAAAATTTCTTTCTTTCCAATAACCGATGTAATTAAACTCGTATCGCCGATCGGCGATGTTCATCGTGACTCTTAACGTAATTAACTCCGTAAAAACTATAAATTCGGAAATAACGGAAAGCGAAAAGACCGGTATTATTTTTTCAATGTACTCCTTCTTTTACGATACATAAATCGATCCTGCTCGAGGACGATCGATTAATTGGAAAATGTGACCGTTTCGACGAACACCCTGAAGGACCGCGGGAATCATTGACACGCTCGCTATCGTTTGATCTGCCACCGAGCAAAATATGCAAATAACGATCACTCTGCCGGAAATGATAGGTAGAGTGAAATTAGCCGACGGAAGCGGCGGTATCTCGTGGCTCAATCTGCCACGCTATTTTTCAACGCGGTATTCGTAAATTCGTTTCGCTGAATATTATAGTAATCTATATGAAGCATTAATTCGCCTTAGGCATAAACAGATTCTTCGCGTTCGTTCTTTATCTTTTTTATGTTTCGATATTGACTGTACTGCATCGAAATCGAAAAAAGGTTGCTAGACTAAATTATTGGAAGCGGGTCGAGCGAACATTTCGAACGCTCGTTGCGTGCAGGACATCGCGAAGTGGGCAGCGATCGCCGCGTTAACTTGGCGGTAGAGAAGCTTACAAGCGTGGAGAGCCATTAATTTAAGCAACGGTGGCGTCTCGAGGAGCATAAATCTACATGTTCCGGTAGCGATGCGCGCGCAGGTCCTTTCTACCGCGTCCAGGATGCGCGATCACGATCTTACGATCATACGCTCGGAGAGTTTGCATTTATCTCCCCGTAAGGATCGGATTTATCCACACAACGATGACCCTGCTTCAGGAAGCAACTTCTGAAAATCGCTCGTATTACTCGAGAATGCGGCAGAAATCATCGTCCCGTTGAAAATGCAATTCGCGAGACAAGTGGCCTTACCCTGTCTCTCGATTCGTTTTAGCGCGAGCATTAGATTAGTAGGTTGTTCCGGTCGAAAAGCGCGTAAACGTAATTCAAAGCATAACTCGAACTCGTTTCTGCTGGAACGTTCATTTTCGGTGCCTCGGGACGAGAAGACTGGTCTCGTGGCTGGGTAATTGATTCTTCACGGAACCCAAGAAGATCCCATCGCGTAATTGCGCGGACGGTTTGCCGCGAGAGCTCCGCATAATTCGAGCAGAGCACTCGAAGATCGTGACTTTGTAATTAACCGTCGCCGAGAAATCCCCGATTCTATATAAAATACCGCTGATCTCGCGTAATGACGAACAATTTGCCGAGATCGGTCGATTTAATTAAAACGACGACGAGACAAATATCCGCTCGTTTCGTGCGTCCCTGGATACCCGTTCCTCCCATTCCGCAGCGAAGGTATACATTTTACGGAAGACGTAAAGTCGCCGTGAAAATTGCTACATGTTCCTCGAATGCGCGTTAGGGCTAAATATTAATTTTACCGGAATGCGGGAAAAAAGAAATCGATCGCTTAGATCGCTTCCGAATGGACCGGGAAAACTGGTATTCGATTCGATCGAGAAGTTATACCATAAATATCGTAGTTAATTTGAAAATCAACGTTGCAATTAAATCAGAAGCAGTATACGCGTACGAACGGTTAGTTTTTTTTACGAAGAACACTTTCGTGACAAAGGGAACGACAAAAGCAGCATATAAATCCGATGTTCTGTTTAATATTGATGACTCGATCGTCCGTGGCCCGGCCAGCCCAGCAATAAGCTCATGATCTTTGAAGCGAGTTCGTTACCGGTGGACGAGCAGGACGAGTTAATAAAGAGGATAGATAGTCCTGAGGCGATCCCGTGGACAATGTTCCGAGGATACGGGGAACGCCTCCGCGAACACGAAGAGTGCATTTGTTACAGAATCATTGTGTCTAGTCACGAGGTACTGCAGCGAAAGCCAAGACAAATGGAAATCCGTGCTCTCTGGTAGGGCGACCGTGATTCACGAAGCGATTTCCTAGCGAGGGGATACACCGCCAAGATAATCCAGAAGACCCATCGCTTTCGTATAACCGGGATAATTAAATGCCCGCAGCCGCGATACAACGGTACTGTCTACTCTGAATATCAATTATCCTTATATCAAGAACAATTGGGCGACCTCCAGAGGTCTCTTGGACCATCAGACAAAACTAATCGAGTATCAGACGGGGAGCATCGCTGTTAATTATCCCTCCGTCTAGTGGGTATAAAGTTGAATCGTTGCTCGCGAAGATCTCTGATGCCGACGGCGATTCTCGAGTAACCGAGGGTAATGATCGGATTGATTTTATTGTACGGTCACAATTATAGAAAACGAGCGGGTGGTCTCTTTTTTTTTTTGAAACGAGATCATTTAAATATGCTAATTTAATGTATTTATCGACGAGTAAACCTATTAACAACCTAAGAGATTTCGATGTAAGTAAATACGCTTTAGTCCTACGTGTTTCAATGGAACGATAGATAAATCGATTGAAAATAATTTCAAGACGACAATTTTATCTTACTCGAACAACTTGATCGCTAACAAATTTCGCATAGTTGTTAAATACTACCTCAACGAATATAATAGACAATTTGGAACGGCGTGTATTAAGTTCGTCATGGAAACGTACCCACGGGCCCACGGATGTAATCGAGATGGCGCTGATTAACCGCGATGTTCATAATAAAAAGGAGGCCGCGAACGAGCGTTGTTTCCGGAAGGGAGCTCGCGGAACGCGATGCCGGAAACCAGAATCTCGGTTGGCAAAGCCTTCAACAGCCATAGAACATCTCGCGAGAGAACTCGTCGACCAGGTTTCTCGCTCGTTTCGCCAACAGACCGGTTGTGACGTAAAGGTCAGGGTTCCGTGTGCACACGACTTTTCCTGCGGGTGTAAACGAAGACAATGCGGCGCGAGAAGTTCACACGGATGTTTCGAGCCTTCTCTTCAATTTATTTACTGTTCCTACTGTTCGTGTCATTCTCGTGCGTTCTCGTCACACCTGTGAGACAATGCGCGCAAGGAAGAAACGAGAAGTTCGTCGAGTAACGCGCGCCGTCTCTCACGGTGGTCACCGTTGACCTACACTTAGGATGTTCTTCCGACGGATACCGAGTGATGCGGAATAAGATCCCGTCGCAAATATTTGACAACGACGAATACATAAATAATAAAACCGGAGTACCAAGCAGCAGCTGAGACGTAGTGAAACGCGATCCGAAGTTCTGCCGGGCACGGAAGGAAGTCACGGGCAGATTTAAAACCATGTGTCGGAGAAATCCCGGTTGTTCGAGGCCGGAACGTGTCGCATGACACGCGCAGCAAGGATTCCGTCTCCGTGAAAAGAGAGTAACGCAGTGTCAAACGGTAACCGCGACACGTTCCCTCGATAGCCACGTTCTTAGAAGGACCAGTGTTCTCGAGTGACTCCGAAGCGAGAGCAGCCGCCGGATGAAATCCGCTGTTCTTCTTCGGGTTTCTTTCGCCGCGACCGCGGTTAGAGCATTAATCTTCGTAACAGTGCATCAACCCGTCCGCCAACTGAACCGAAGCGCATTCCTCGTTGTTAGCGAGAGCACGCGTGCTCGCGAAGGCGGCAAATATCGATTCTTCTCCGGCTGAAAACTGTCGAATCCTGAGACCGATAGACAGTATCGTACTAAGGCTTCGTTTGATAAAGGACAAACGTAAAGGATCAGAGCTGGTTTACCTTTGGCCCGTCGCCTAATTACTCTACTCGTCAAAATTTTCTTCGTTGTACAATGAATTATTGCTCTTTTTTATAATAGCTTATGTGCGCGTATTTTCGAAAAGGGTAATAATGCACTCGGAGAATAATTCCTGGTTTAACGACAAAGTTATGCAATCACTGGTCGTGGCATCGAGAATAACTGTTTAGTTATCCGACGAAAGAAGGCTCGATCATCGTTGTGCGGCTACGTTACGGAAGCTTGACACGTTGATTTCATCTTCGTTCACGCTGTTTCAGGCGATTCAAGCGCGTCGGTGAAAGACGCGAGTGGGAGGTCAGAATGAACCTTTGACCTCAGGCACAAACCACGACAAAAGCCTACTACTCTGTTACACGGTCCCCAGTTATTCAAGGCACGATGACCTCGAACCGAGACTACGAATCGACGACCGTACCTTCTAGCTGAGCCTTCTAACGCGCCGTTATCGCATTACGTTCGCTTCAGACGAGCAATCCCGCGTTATTTACGTGCTGCCGCAATTACTGGCAGCCACGGTGCCGTACCGCACGACACGAAACGTCCTTTTCCGTACCGGTCGAAGGGAGTAAGCTCTCGACTATGATACTCCTAAACGGTACCTTCGAAGATGTTCCGAGAGATAAGGACCTAAAATCGTAGATCAGAGAGAGCTCGCGTTAAAACACGATGCAACGTACGGTTCCGAGTGCTGTGGCGACTCGAGATGCAAATTTACGACTTCGACTTATGGAGACACCGTAAATTTTTCATAATTTTAACGAATGTCTTGTCAATTTTCGCATCTTTGAAAGTTCTAATAATCGTGGTAATAACGCTAGTCCTTGTAATCATCGAGTTCTTGCTAATTTTAACAACTTAATAACTTCGACGGTCATAGCCATGATGGCGTCGATAATGTTTTTAGCCCCGACTTTGCCTCGACAGTTTTGACGATGATCACGATACTTTCGACAACCGTAACGGTTGTTCTTCCTCGTCATTTAAGAAGAATGGTTTTTTCTTTTGCCACCATAAGTCTTGCCGTGTAAACGATTAAATGTAGGAAAAAGTACATGTTCGAAATGAGTGGGAACGAAAACCAGTTGATCGGTAACTGCGTCCACAGCAGGATCGCTCAATCGACCGGTAAGAAAAAGGAAAAAGAGCTAATGAAAGGAAACGGTTGATCGCGCGAAAGATCGAAAAACGACGTAGAAAAGGAAGAAGAGCGTTGAAAAGAAGCTGCTAGGATGTAGAAGAAACGGGGAGGTGGCGACTGTTGTAAAGGGAGCAAAAAGCCGGGGACAAGCGTAAGAAATCCAGGAAGTAGCTCGGTCGGTGGAGCAACGCGAGCAAAAGGTGCGCGGGAAACCGGTGACTCGCGTGCTTTCAGCTTGCACGAGCGAATTACTCGAGCAACTCCGGCAATCTTCAGCAACTTCCTCGAGTCGAGGATCCTCTTTTAACGCTTTGACGAACGAACGCGATTTATTTACCGACGGATTGATTTACCGACACCACGACCACCGCGATAACGAGCTATCCAACCCTTAGCAAATAACGGCTGTTCCTTTTGCTTTTAGTCGGTAATTTATTGTAAATTATACGAGAAAATCTAGAGAATTTGATACAAGAACCGAGAGATAAATTACAGCGAAGACTTTATAACATTCCGGCCCGTTAACCGAGAAAGATGATTTCACCGGGATCCCCTTATTAACGATGCGCTTACCCAAATATTTTTGCGCTCGGTTTCCGTACCGCACTTTTAGCGGCATGAAAATGAGGGCTTTGTCCATCGCTATATTCTCAATTCTACCTCCTTTCGGACTACATAAGAAGGTTCGTAACACGCGAAAACTTCTCGTTTTGCCAGCAACCGAGTTATACTTGCGGAACTTCGCTTGAAAAACCGTTTCAGATACACGAATGTTCCATTACTCGTGTGCGAGCATAGAATTCATTAACACGTTTACCAGCACACGCTAGAAATATCTTCGCCTTGTATACGACATACTCGATGGTATAACATAGTCGATATACATAAGCACTGGAACAACGACGACAAATATTAACGTACCTTTGTCACAAGTATCCTGTTTATTTTCGTAAATTAAGAAATCCAAATAATACATATTTATTATGAATCTGCTGTTTGAAATATGTTCGTTCGATCGCCTGATCACGTTTGATTCGTAGCGTTAGACATTAATGAGCCCATAGAAGTCAGTAAGCATCGAAAGACACGACGAGAGTGGAGAACAAGCACGGCTCCGAATCCAATTACGTTTCTAACCCGAGATTCGTTGCTTCTGTTACAGATGGGGTCGTCTGCGATCGGCACGATGGCGGCTGTGGCCACGAGCGTGACGTTGATGACCTTGATCTCTGTCTCTCAGGCAGCCCTGGGTGAGTACACTTTTTCATTTTTTTCAAACTCTCCTTGAGATATTAAGTCTCCAACGACAGCATTTATATTCTAAGGAACACGATTTACGTCATCGATTTATTCTCGGTTTTGTGCTCTACTTATATGAATAGAAAAATAGAATATAAAGTTTATATGAATAGAAAAGTGTCCATAAAATATGAAGCGACGAATAACTCGTCTTTATAGGCGCACGTGTATGGAGTACTTTGAATAAGTTCTGCAATCCCGTTTCAGCTAGGACAGCATTCGAGAAGTTGACGGATTACGACTACCGTGGAACGACTTATTACAGCGTAAGGAACCTGTCCTTGTACGAGTGTCAGGGATGGTGCCGCGAGGAGGTAGAATGTCAGGCAGCAGCGTTCTCGTTCGTCGTAAATCCTTTGGCGCCGATGCAGGACACCCTCTGTCAGTTGCAGAACGAAACGGCCGCGACGAATCCCGCGGCACAACCGCAAAGAGCCGCGAACATGTACTACATGACCAAGCTTCAAATTAGATCAGGTAAATAGGTGAAAATTGCGGATCAAACTGTGACTCCGTTCGAGATTGTACGTTCTAAAGACGTTCCAAGCAATTTTCCCGTTACTCCGATCGTACAGTTATAAATACTGTTTTGTTCGAAAAGCGAATACCGTCTGCCTTGTCTATTATAAGGAGGGACAAGTTCGTATTTATGGAAACGCGTAACACGAGGAGCAAATTGACAGAGCCACAATCGAATCGCGTCATTCTAATTTCTGTCCGCTGCATCCGGCGGATTTCATAATCTTCTTACACCTGCCTGAAAAATTCGACCTTCGGCAGCTTAAACGGTCCATTATAATCGAGCCACCAGCACGACTTCGTTAATGAACGCTAATACCCCTCGCACCTCGTGCTGCTCCCTGTCGTTAAAAACCCTTCTCGGGACCGGCGAGAACAAAGAGGACACGAACCCGAGGAGAAGACCGAGCAGGTTACAGGAAAATTCTGCGACGAAAGAGGGGGAGGGGCGCATAATCCCGGTTTAGGGCGATAGAGGTAAAGTCGTCGGAAAGCAGGTAGACGTGCAAATAAACGGACGCGGTAAGAAGCCGGTAGCTCCTTGTTCGAGAGGCAGCTTGTTTGATTTGGACCGAACTGTAAACGAATCTGGTATCGTCGGAGCGATATTTGAACTGTTTTGTTGGCTGGTGGTCAGGTAGAAACGCGATTCGTGGATGAATCTGTTTCCTGGAGATTTAAATTACGTGGCACGAAAGGAATTATTGTACGCGTACGGTGTTCGCGTTATTCGGACATCCGATCGTTCGGGATTAAAGAAAAACAAAATGATAAATTATAAATTCGCGTAGCAGGTTTCCGCGTTTCAAAACTTCTTCGAATCGAACAGCACAAGAACCTACGATTCGAAACACAAAAGAAGACCCATGGAGCCAGGGGACAAGCGGTTGCGGATATTCGTCGGCAAGAAAGTCTACAATTTGCCAAAGAGAAGAACCCCAGGTTGGCTGCAAACAATAAAGAATCTGCTGGTACCCATCGAATGGTGCGAAGGGTGCTTTTAAGCCACGGTTGTCGGCATAAACAGGTACCTGCAGGGTCGTATCGGAGGTGTCGAAAAGATCCCAAGGGGGTCTAAGAAACCCCTAATATTGGTTTAACGAGCCTGCTGGTACCTTCGATCCTTCAAACTAACGCGGTTCCCTCGTAAAACCTTTTGGACATCTACCCTAGCCACCTCTCGCTTGGGTCGTACTCGAAAGAACAACGAACAGCTTCGAGGAAGGTTCCCGTTTCCATGAAACGTTCGATGCCAGGCGCCTACTTCGTTCCAAAACGTTTTTGTCAGCTCTGTCGGACAATAAAAATGTAGAAGATCGCGCGTTACAGCTGTCGACGACGTATTTAGAAACATACGAATTCGACATATTCCTAAGCTTATGTAATTCCTATTCCAAACGTTGTGTAACCTACGAAGAATGCTTTTCCACGTCAAAATCAGGATTTTAACCGGCATAGAAGGATTGGATATCTGTCGCGATCAGCGACAATGTTTTTCTTCTGCCAATTTCCACACGAAATCCTTCCACCCTTAAAATAACTCTTAACAGACGAAACAGTCTCCTTCGTCATCGAGGTCTCGACTTGTCGAGAATTCGTATGGTCGTTCTTCAGGGTTTGAACGTCGAAAGTTGGCTCGCTCGAAATTTTACGTAACGTATGTTCTGATCGTCCCGCGACGTTTTAATTCGAGAAATAAAACAGCCCGCTGTCTGTCGATGATTAATTTTAGTAACATCGTGAGTCACGGTTGACAGAGTTCAACGACGGTTCACTGCCAACAGAAATATTTCCAGCGGACCGAAATTTCTAGCCGACCAGAAATAGTTCGAGAGCAACAATGGACAAGAGTATTGTAGAATAATATTTAATAATTAGAAAGATTAATGAAATTTATTAACAAAGTATGACTGGTTATAATTAATTAAATGCAACACAAATGGAACTTCACGAATTAACGGATTTCTCACGTCTCTATCTCACAATCTCACACGCAGCAATGCGCTCTTGCTTTGCTCCCAAAACGTTCGATCACGCCAAAAAGACAATCTTACTATCTTCTAGCAACCTTCATTACATGCAAACTTCAATCATACCATACGCAAGCTTCATTCATATTATGCACCCATGTCGATCATACAATTACATAGTACATACACACACATACCACAGTATTTTTAAAAATCCTTTGCACGATTTTCGAAACACGATTGGAATTCGGATGCTTCGTAATTTAACAGAACACGGAGACTCGTTGTAATTTTACAAGATACAGTGTGTAAGGTACAAAGCATAGCGCGGTGTGCGTATAGTGTAGGATGTAACGCGTGATACGTATTCAGGATGAATAGGTAGGACCCGAATAGCCGAGTGTCACCGTTATTCGTAGACAAGAAGACTCGACTCGCTAAATCGAAGCGTATCCCACGGATTTGGCCGGTATCTAATTGGTAAGCTAAAAGGTTAAAAAATAAATGAGGTCAGATATCGAGAAGGAATTCGTAGGAATAATGGTGAATCATCGGTGTCGGTTCGTTGGCATGATCCCGGTCGTATTCGACATTAGCGCCGGTTTCGAGGGCGTAACAAAAGAAATTGGAACGCGATGACTGGTCCCAGCGTCGAAACGTAAACCCGTTTCTCGAGCCAAAAATCGCCGAGCTCGTGCGTCAGAGGAACGTACGTGTGTGGCACGTCGCGATATGCCAAGTCACATGTTACCTCGACTCGTGATTTTGGTAGCGAGCTCTCATCCTCGTGTGCTCGTCCCGCGGTTACCGCGTTCGCGTGATCGACCGTCCGAGAAATTCGCCACACTTCCTCGGATTCACCGGATACGTAACTGTTTCTCGATCGATGATCCATGCCTCGAGTGTCTGTCCGCGAATACCGATCTTCTTTTGCTCTTTCACGCCGTTCCGCTTTTCTCTCTTCATTCGTACTTTTTACCGGTTATTTCGAGAACCGGAGACTACGAATTACCGCATTTCGTGGCTATCAATCTTCCTTTCGAAGAAAAGAAACAAAACGACCTTCAAGTAATGTTTCTACGTTCGTACGCAATATGTTCGTTCCAAGAGAATTTTGCTGTAGAAGGTAATAAGAGTGGATTGTAGTAGACTATGCATGAAATGGTAAATTGATCGAAGGAATAGCGGCGATGTAGAAAGTCGGATCATTTAGGTATTTGTAGCCGAAACGTTTTGAAACGTTTGAAGATTCAGATATCGGAAGAAGGTAAAGAAAAACTTGGAAAATCTTGAGAAAGGACTTTGATAGTTTTGTGCAGAAGTACAAGGTTGCGGAAACGTTTACCACGTGTACTTTATCCGCGAACATACTTGTATCGCTGGAATACTTTCGCGCAGTTTTCTACATGTTCGTATAAATTGTAAGCGATTACTATCCCCGTCGCAATCGCTATCCACCTCAGCCACTGTATTAAATTTCTGAAGCGTTGGTACACAGGTGTTGGCATACGAAGCTCGCGTTGCATACGACAGCGTTACGTAACACGTCACTCCCTTACCGCCTGCGTACGCTTCGTCAGGTGTGCAAACGTCGCGTCTGCGGTCAGGCGTATCCACGTGTCCTGTCTCTCTATAGACGAAAACATTTCACGCGCTACCGAATCACACGACCGACTTCGTCGTTGCTCGAACGTTTCCGATTTATTCCTTTGCCGAAGAAACAATCATATTATTTCAGAGAACGTGTGCCTACGTCCGTGGTCCTTCGAACGAGTTCCGAACAAGATGATACGCGGTCTGGACAACGCGTTGATCTACACGTCGACGAAAGAAGCTTGTCTAGCCGCTTGCCTGAACGAGCATCGCTTCACCTGTCGTTCCGTCGAGTACAATTACGTAACGCTTCAATGTCACCTGAGTGACTCGGATCGGAGAACGACAGGCCAGTACGTTCAATTCGTGGACGCCCAGGGTGTGGACTATTTCGAAAATTTATGCCTGAAAGGTAAAACTCGATGACGAGAAAACATTTGCGAAGACCACGGAAACCACTCTGAGAATGATAACTTTTCAGGAAAGGAAGCTTGCAAGTCACAGAGGATCTTCCAGATGCCTAGAATCGGCGTGGCCGATGACAAGGTTGCGCAATACGCGGGATTGCATTATTACACGGACAAAGAACTTCAAGTTCAGAGCGAATCCGCGTGCAGATTGGCCTGCGAGATCGAGAACGAGTTTCTTTGCAGATCCTTCTTGTATCGGGGCGCTCCTCAGGGATCAGCTTATAACTGTCAGCTGTTTCATCTGGATCACTGGACTCTTCCTGATGGCCCTTCGACGTATCTGAACGCGGAGCGTCCACTGATCGATAACGGGGAAAGAGTCGGGACGTACTTTGAGAATTATTGCGAGAGTAAGTCGCTGTACCGTTTTATCGGATCGTTTCTTCGGCATCTTATAACGATACGCGTTTTCAGAGGGAACTGGTCCAGTCGCGGATCCGTTACCGGTCGTCTTCGAAACCACGGAGGATCCCACGATAAACAATCTCACTAGGAACGACATCAACTGCGATAAAACTGGAACCTGTTACGATGGTACGTGCGTTCGTTGAACAACGCGCGGTTGTTCGCTATCGCGGACCGAAAGGTTAACTCGAAAAAATCCTCCCTAAACACTCTTTATTATCGTAAGCTTAATCATAGCCGTACAACGTAATTACAGTGTCGGTGGATTGCAAGGATACTCGAATAGCCGTTCAGGTTCGCACGAACAAGCCCTTCAACGGTCGCATTTATGCCTTGGGTCGCTCCGAGACCTGCAACATCGACGTGATCAATAGCGATCTCTTCAGGCTCGATTTAACCATGAGCGGACAAGATTGTAACACTCAGAGTGTGGTACGTATACGTCTACGCTTTGTAAATTGTACACACACATACACACTCTGGCCTCGCACTAGCTCGAGTCGTTCAATTCTGCTCAAACTGTCTGTTCACCATGGCAGCGTGACGGTTTTCAGACTGGGATCTATTCGAACACGGTCGTCCTTCAACACCATTCCGTGGTGATGACCAAGGCCGATAAGATATACAAGGTGAAATGTACGTACGATATGTCGTCGAAGAATATTACCTTCGGAATGATGCCGATCAGAGACCCGGAAATGATCAGTATCACCAGCGCGCCGGAAGCTCCACCGCCAAGGATTCGCATCCTCGACAGCAGATCCAGGGAAGTCGAGACTGTTCGCATAGGAGACAAACTGACCTTCAGAATCGAAATCCCAGAAGATAGTACGTTTCCGTTCTTGCTGCTTTCGTATTCCTTCGACGCATCGAGGAAGTTCGTTTACATTCTTTTATCTTTTTAGCTCCATATGGAATCTTTGCACGAAGCTGCGTGGCTATGGCAAAGGACTCGAAGAGCACTTTCCAGATCATCGACGACGAAGGGTCAGTGATTCCGATTCGTAAATCGCGGCTTTAGGATACTTTATTGCATATGCATGTTTCGCGATAACCGGGAATTAATCAAATCCTATCCAAAGTTCCAATCGTATCTCAAACTAATCTTGGATTAGTCAGAGTCCGATCCAAGCAGCGAATATTTCGATTCGAATCGATTACACAGTGTTCTGTATCGTGTAATGAAATGACCCTGAATTCGATCGGAGATTAACAAAGCAGATAAGCGGTATCTCGATGGTATACTAATTGTCGAGCCGTGATTCATAACTGCACGAGCAAAATTTAAAATGAATCATTCGATTTGTCAGGTGCCCTGTTGATCCATCGATCTTCCCCAGCTTCACCCCGGACGGGAATGCTCTTCAATCCGTCTACGAGGCGTTCAGATTCACCGAGTCTTATGGCGTGATCTTCCAGTGCAACGTCAAATACTGTCTAGGACCCTGTGAGCCGGTAATAAAACGAACCGTAAATCGATCTACGTCTTTTCGTCGCGCGAGACACGAAGAAATGCGTTTGATTGCAGGCTGTCTGCGAATGGGGACGAGAATCGGTGGAGTCGTGGGGAAAGAGACGTCGAAGAAGTATTGCGAACGCTACCGAAGAAAAGGCGGACGACATGACGTTGTCGCAGGAGATTCTGGTGCTCGATTTCGGCGATGAAAAACAATCGGATTTCTTGAAGAGCGACGCTAGCATAGACTTCAACGAAGCGGGTAACTGTTCAAACATCGAACGAACGATTCGTACATAGAGTTCAACCTGTTTAACCTGTTGCAAATTATCTTGCAGACAAAACGGTGACCATAGTGGAACCCTGTCCAACGAAGACGTCCGTTCTGGTTCTGGGAGTGACGTGTGCTCTTTTGGTGCTCATCTACATATCCACGATCTTCTGCTATTACATGAAGAAATGGTTGTCGCCCCGTAAAATGATGCCCTGAAACCCGTCCGTTCGCGACTCGATATTCGGTGAGGCGATGGAAGTAGCTGGAAGGAAGAACTCTTTGATAAAAGTGCAAACTAATCTTGCGTAACTCCTTGTACGAGTTACGCAATCGCACGCGATGAACCCGAGAAACGCGTACGACTCGTTCGCTGGAAAAATTACGACTCGCGTGCTGCCGTTCGCGACGTTACTCACCTTTCGCGCGAAACGAGCTTCCGGGAAACAACGCGTTCAATTTTTCCACCCGAGTCGAAACCAGACGCGACGACGTCGGGTTTGTCGCGAGATTTCGATTATTTTTCGGAGGGGGCGCAAATTTAACCCTTTCGTTGGCTACCGTAACTCTGACGACCAAATAACGAACAAAATTCCAGCCCGAAAGAAAGGGTGACCAACCGAATTCAAAAGGGATTGAAAAATTCGAAACAAATATGGTCACGGAATATTCTCCTAACGAAAGGGTTAAATTTGCGAAAAAGTTCGATTCGGCACGGATGCCCTTCTCAACCTTTCTTGACTTGAAAAAAGTAGCAAAATGCTTGCGAGTGCAAGAAGGAAAAGCCAAGGGCATCTTTAAAAAAATAAAAGCTTAGTCGATTCGAAAACGCGCGCACCGGCGAAAGTCATAAGTCGCGGCGGATTGTGCAAGAAGCCGCGAAGGGGAAATCTTTTTCGTCGACGACGTTAAAGCGCACTCATTATAGAACACTTTAAATACAATATAATTTTACACGGCGACATTTAGCGGTGATCGCAGGTGATGATGAGAGTCACGAGGCATCAACGCTTGTGCAACGCTGAACTGAGGATCGATTTCGCAGACGATGATAGAAAATAGGCATATCGGTTTCAACAATATCTTTTACGGGACACGATACTTTTTATACTTCTTAACATGAATCTTTCCTTTTTTTGTACGTCCGAACGTTTCTCACGTTTCATACAGAATATTTATCATGCATATCGGATCTTTTTTCTAGATCGCAAATGGGGCGATGATCGCAGGGATTTTGCGTGCAATATGTTTCGTAGCGAGTCGCGGAACGTTTAATTTTCTCGAGGACGATGAAACGATCGGTTACGAAGAAACAACTTTTCTCCTCGTATCGAGAAAAAGGAATTTATGCTGCGTTGCAGATCAAATGGTCGATTCGTTTAGAAAATCTTCGACTGTAACTTCGTTAAAAACGAAGGGTGCTTCAAAAATCTTTACTCTTTTAAGTATTCGATTCTGAAACGATGTATTTCAGCCGATCACGGTTAGATACTTGATCGAAGCGGCCATGCGGTTTACTTTAAACGCTCCTAGTGGAACAATCTAGATGAAAATTCGTACAGAAAAAAATGCACTGGGGTGCAACCGAATACGCTCGAATCGAAGCGATATAAACGTTATTTATTTAGCAAATCGGCTATCTGTCACGCGGAAACTCGATAGATTCGACGTGCATTGCTTTCGACTGAACAATTGTTCCTCGATCCGCGAATCGCTGGGTTCTCTTTCTTCTGTACGAACAGCCAGGGTTATCCTGACGACAAAAATTGTAATAAGTACACTTCTTTATTTAAGGACATTTGTAGACACTGCTAACGGTCTTATTCCCTAAAAAGTGCTACTTCTGATCGGGTTGCAAGGAGAGCACGGTGATACGAGCGACACCATATGTCCCCTTGCGTCGTTCAATATCGAAAACCACCGCGGATATTTCCAGATCGTTGCCGTCCGTGATAAATGATCACTCCCCTCTTCTTTCTCCCCTTTCGATCATACGATCGTACGCTACGGCCCTGATCATTTTTTCTTCCGCGGAAATCGACTTGTAACCCGTATCAAGACTAGCGATATTTAAAGGTTCACGCTTCACTAACGTCTCTAACGATACAACTAGCGTTTAAGGTAGGAGATAAACGGAGCAACACGTAGGCATAGGGAAAATAAAAGAAAAAACGGAAACGAAAAAAAGAGAGCAGTTTTCTACTTCTTTTTTTTTAATCACGAAGAGCAATCTCGTTATTAATAACGGTGGTACGTTAATCAGTCATTCGATTTTCTGCTCAACGGACGATTAAACTTGCAAAAGATTACTATTATCGCGTATAAATTAGCATCCGACGAATCTGTACTCTCGATTGTAGGATGACTCGATCGGAAAATTGAAGTTTGCAAAAACGCTGATCATTTGAAATGAACCACCCGTTGAAATCGTGAAATACGTAATAAATTAATAGAACGGTGAGAAGGTACACGATCAACGAACTCGATAAAAGTATTTTTCTATGGACTATGCGAATTTATTATCTCCAAGTATCGCTTTCACGTACTTCGAAAGAAAATTGTGAAGAAACAATAACTGCAGTAAGCGTAATCGCGTACTTAAAAAATTTACATTTAATCTTAGATTATTTCTGACTGCATTTACAATGGTATGAAATGGATTTTGATAAGCAGCAATAAAACAAGTGTATATATTATCGACTGTAGTAGGTGTTGAGAGTGGAAACACAACATACACGCATCAATATCACATGTATTTGTACTCTATTTATGTACGCGAATATTTTAATAATTAAACGGAGAAGAATTTCGATAATAACCTATTTCTTTACCCCTTTACGCGTTCACTCCCCTAATCTCTCTACGATTCTAGAGGGATTCACGAAGAACGTTCTAGAAGGAAGAGAAGAAAATCTGGGAAGAGCCTAACTGGCCTAAAGGAATTATCGCGTGTTACGCATACCCGTTTCCACTGTAGCAATCGTCGCGTTAATGAAATCGTTATCGGTGATCGATTTTACTGTACAACCAGACACGTAAACAAATTAAAACGATTGGCGGACAGCCAACGAGCGTTTGAAACTTGTGATTAATTGATCTGTGTATTGGGTCGGGTATTAAAGATGCACGTGTTTGCGTTTATTATTGCTACGAGTAATAATATGAATCACTTGATACGCGCTCGCCGTCGATGAATAGTCAGTTGACTTCAGATAAAAACAATTGCAACATCTTCCTTCGTAAATAGACTGCTATTGCAACCGGTCAGTGGATATTTTTACGCTTGTTTTGTAAGTAAGATGGACCAATTTTGTTTTCGGGAAAGAAAAGGAGCTCGCGCGTACGTATTCGTTGGAGGTTCGATTAGTAATTATTTTGAGACGGTGCACGTCGTATTCTAAACGTTCTTCGGCAGAACTATGCGCCGATGACGAGTCATGCTTTAATGAGGTTTCAAAGGCTAGCGTTAATCGATAACAAATTTAACGAGCTTAACTGCTCTCGACCCTTGAAGACAGCGGTTATCTGGACGATAAATATTTTCAGCCGCTCGTTAAAAAGCGGTTTTGCAATACAGACGGAACGACTGAATCAGTTTAATGGTAGAAAATATCTGTGGCCGCGTTTCGTTCCGCTATTAATCTAATTTGGAATTAGGAAAATATTAAATGTAAGTCATGTATTAGCGAGTAGAATCGAAGTGCCATCTTCGATATTAGAGTAGAAACTCCGCGCGTTCATGCTTCTCCGCTACTGTAGTCTGGTATGTACGAAAAGATATAAAATTGTTTACTAACATTCGAAAAGTACGACAAATAATTGTAACGCGTTTGGACGTCGATAAAGCGAATCGCGGATAACACCGCGCTTTCCAGCGGTTCGTCTATTTTTTACCGCTCGGTCGATAAAGAGACTCGCGTCAGCGTAGAGTCGAGGTCAGAGCGTTAAACGCAACGTAACGATTTCGTGGTCGAATTGAAGGTTTACGCGGAAACGAGGTACAAAAGGATGCTTAGCAGTCGTTTCGAATCGTCGTCATCCAGCGTCGTGGTTGTCTTTCGTCGTGCCAAAAGGCGAAACGCATGGCAACCTCGTCAACCTCGATACGCCTTCGCCATTGATAAGATAAAGGTTAGCGCGTGTGTGCGTGAGTATACCAGTAACGTGGGCGTTGTTGCATTTCGCTTTATTCCTATGCACTTCGATCCTTGCGTTCGCTCTCGATAACGTTTCTTCTTTCTACGTCTCGCATTTTTTCCTCGTGCTCGTTCTTTCTCTTTTGTCCCCTCGGTATCGCACGTTAGAAAACGAAAGAGACAGCGCGTCACCGTGCTACGCACGTATCGAAATCGTGGCCGTAGCCCGATGAAACGATGCTTTCGTTCCGCGAGGTTAGTCCCGGACTCGCAGGTATGCGCAGGTATGCACGAGTAGGCGCCATCGTGTGACCGCCCACGGAGAGAAGGTATATTTCTGATTTGTACGTGGGCAAACGAGCGATGCGACCAACTGTCACGCTTAACCTACGTATACGTTGCTGGACAAAATTATAAAACGCTGAATTCTCGTTCACGTATATTTAACACCTTCGGCCTTTCGAAATACGCGACCTTTGAATGGTCATAAAAGTACACGAAACCAGAAGAATTCTCGTGAAATTTCCGAATATTCTTTCGCGCGAATCCGTCGAAAGTACTGGAAAAACCAAAGGTGATTAACCTTGATAACCGTTACGAGATATTTATGTTCGCGCGTGCATCTCGAATCGTTTAAATTTTATAGAACACGTTAGATTCGTTACACGCATAAGTTACCGTTTACCTATCCTACGATTAGAACGAAACACACCGACACCCAGAAATGGGCCGCTTTACGCTGGTGCACGTGTGGCGCTCTCCCAGTTAGCGTGTACATAAATAAACTTAGGTTATATGGCCGAGCCTGCGATTTTAGCGAGTGTCGTTCTTTACTCTGGATAAAAGAATGAACACGCGTGCGCGATTCTTCCTTGCCGTTCACGAGTTGTAGCGCTAAATAACTATGATCTAATGTTTGTTCTTCCCCCGGTAGATACCGCGTGGAAAAGTTAGTTACAACGATCCAAAGGTATCTAGAAATGCTGCTATCGATTATCGATCAATTATCGATGTCTTATCGATAGTTAACGACACGTCGATAATATCGCTAAGACTGTTTAGATTCGTTCAAAGTACGAATCGGATCGAACGTAACTCGAACGAAGAACAGTTAGATTCGAAGGAAAGATGGCAACTTGTACGATCGAAATCGTTGGTGGAAAACATAAACATAGGCGAGCAGGGTATAATTAGCCGAACGAAGTAACGAGGCAAGTTGCTTAAAACGCTTGTAACGAATCCGTGTCGTTAACTGGACGAATGCCAATTACACGAAAGTCGAAACGATTTCGGACGCGGACAAGATTCGATCAATCGTCCCGGTGAAACGAGTATCGTAGGCGACCGCTAGTCTGCTCTGGCAAGAACCCTCGATCGTTGCTACTGTACGGGAGCGGAGCAGACAAGCATAACGGGGAGGGCCGTCTAATGCACTTTTTGCAGGATCGCGGATCGCAACCGCTACGCCCTTTTCTATAGCGGTCGCATTCTCGAGCGGTCTGGTCGCGCAAGTAAGGTAGGTAAGGGCCAGCGCACAGGAGTAGTATGCCACATGAAAGGTGAGGTGTCGCGAGTCGGCCGAATGGTAAATAAAAGTGGCCCGTCTCGCTCACTCTTACTCTCGACGAGAGCGCGACGCGACGCTCCGATTCTATGCTTTGATCGTCGTCGTCGTCGTCGCGTACCCGCACGTACCGGTTAGGTGAAAAGAGAGCAAGGAAAGCGAAGGCTACGAAACCGTGGCGAACAAACACACGGTGGAGCGAGAGAGAAGAAGAACGGTCGACGTACACATCATTTGGGCGCCGAGAAGTCTGGCGCGACCAGGCCAAGCCAGGCCAGGCCACAGGCGCGTCTCTGGTTACGCGACCATTTGGGGCGCCAACGGTGGAACGCGTTTGGGGCGAGAGAGGGCGAGAGGGGACCGCGGGGAGGGCAGGACGGAAGAGGGACAGAAGGGAAAAACCATAGGAGGGCAAAGAGAGAGAAAAAGAGGCCCCGAGAGGGGTCAGCGGAGTCGTAGGTAGGCGTCCGAGCATCGTCGAGCTTCGAACCGGGGGAATCGCGTAGGGTGGTGTACAGAGACTTGGGAAAGGAGAAAGAAGGGGGTGACGGAGGGGGAATGAACGAAGGGGCCCCCATAGGCTACATTCCAGCGGGACGCGAGTTTTCAAACATGGCTACCCACGTGAATGTAGGTCCACGACCGAACCTATAACGCGCACACGCTCGACCTTACCAGGCTCGTTCCTTCTTTTTCTCCGTTTCGCGTTTCTCTCCGTTTCTCCTCCGGTAATCTGCTCGAACGATTCCCTCCCATAGCGTGCTCCTTCCCCCTAATGCCTGCTGCGTCACACGCTTCTACAGACACTAACCCACAGAATCCCCTTGCCCCTTAGCACCATCGGGTTCTCGGTCCCCTCTCCCCTCGCGGCAACCCGGACGGCCCGGCCGACCGAGCTGGCGACACCCTGTCTGGCAAGACCGGCCGGCGGACAAAAGAGGGGGAGCCTGGCCGCTGCGTTGCCACGTCCTCGGACTTCGGGCTGCGCCTACCTTCGGCCCCAAGGACAAATCCGATCAACGTGCCAGCCGTCGTGGCGTACTTAGGCGACTGCCGGTCTGCTACCGCCGCGGCGCTTTCCACGCGATACGCCGCTCGCGCCGATATTCTTCGACGTCCGCTAGCTGCTGCTCCGACTCGTTGCGCGAAACCGTAACGGCGCAAACGCGATTCGACGATCGACCGAAGATAACCCGCGATACAGCGTATCGCGATTTTCGATCGAGTCCCAACTTAACGAAATTGGATCGTTCGACGATCGTAAAACTATGCGAAGGTCGAACGTTGTTCGGCGTATCGGGGATACCCACGATCGGGTAACGTCGACCGAGCATCGAACGACTCGAAGTAGGCGCACGATCGACGAAGCAAGAATAACCAGCGCGTTTCTTCGAAATGCAGCAGGGTGCTCCTTCGTGGAACCGCAGAAGGATCGGTCGGGTCTCTCGGTTTCTGCTGGTGGCGCAAATCGTGGAAATTTACGAGGCCTCGCTCGTTTCTTTCTACGCGATCCGTCTGTCTCTCTCTTTCGCTCGTTCTCTCGTTCCTCAAAGTATACGCTAACGCTCTCGGCTTGCGTCATTGCTCGCAGGTCTTTCTGCGTCCGTATACGTTGCGGCCTACGTGCGGCCGAACGACGTGGCAACCGCGCGCGAAGCTAAACATATTAACTGTCGGCTCACGCCACAAAAACAACGTGATCTCATTCTGCTACGTATATGCGAGGAACGCGCGATTCGCATGCTCGCTTCTAAACCTCATTCAGCGATAATCGGAGGATAGAGGTTGAGAGAAAGGAAAAATAAGGAACGCGAAGAAGCAGGGACCGTCGTCGATGACTCGTAACGGTAAGCCGACGGAACGTTGGCAATAACTGGCAAGAACAATACGGATCGCGTTACCCCGCCGAGCTATAATAGGGACAACTTCAACCCTAACGAGACTAGCAATACCAGTAAGCTGACACGGCCACGGGTGTTTTTCTTGGAAGGCAAAATCCCCTCGCGCCTCGCTAGCCTTTCCTCTGTTCGATGCCAATAAAACTTCCTAGACAACGACGTCGCATTGGCGCTCGGTACGGAAAGCTTTCAAGAATTGTACCGTACGCGAAACCTGACGTAGCTCCTCAACGATTTAACCTAGATAACGCGCCTAATCTCGGCGAGCGAGAAAACGTCGTAGCCAGAATCGCGCTCACCGCGTTTTTTCGCCACCGCTCTTTCGATCCGTCCGACGATCGGACGATCGTCGAGCGAGATAAAATTCTGCGTAGCACGGTCGAGCGTGCGGCGAGTAGGCGAGAAAAGGCACGATCGAGTCGCGGAGAAAGGCGAGCAAAAATCGCGGCTCCAAGCTGGCTAGGACGGCGGAGCTGGTGAGCAGCGAGCGAACGGGCAAGCGAGCGAGCGAGCAGCCAGGCAGCAAGCAGTCAGACGAGCGCGGCAGACAACATGGCGCCGAGAGCGTCGTCACGCCGGCGTGACGTTTCCCGCGCGCGTCATTAACGGAAGTGAGCACACAAAATGGCGGAGTTTTACGGCGGTGAGGTGTGAAAGGGAGGAGAGTACGGCCAGGGGGCAAGGGGGAGAGGCGGGTGGGGCGCCTACGGGTGCGGGCAGTCAGGCAGGATGACGAGGCCGTAGAAAGAGAGGAGTTGGTAGAGGTTAGGTCGGTGGCGCAAAGAAAGAAGAATGACTGGTGGCCGGCGGTGGTGGACTAGCGCCCGTGAGCTCGAGAGCGGGACGAGTCGGGGGGCGCCTCGCCGCTGGATAGAGAGAAAAAGAAGAGGTGAGGAGCGAGAGAGAGAAAGCAGGAGAGGTGGCCGGTAGGTGGGGGAAAAGACGGTGAGAGACCGCGAGCTCCGTGGTGGTGGCGCGCGCGCGCGGAGAAGCGAGGGGTTCTAGAGCGAGGGAGCGAAACGTCGACGAGATAGAGGGGAAGGGAAAGACCGTTTCAGTGGGAAGCAGCCGCAGTTCTCGACGATGGTGGGGATGAAAATTAGTTACGGCATCTACCAAGACCTAAAAGGAACTCCGTGCGCGGCGCGGCCAGGCCACTTCGTGCAATGTTACGCGTTAAGGTACCCCCGTGCGTCGTTGGCAGTGCCCGGTTTCGAAGCTCATCGTCGTCATCGTCGTCGCCGTCGCCGTCGTCGTTCTTGTTCTCGTTCTCGCGTTCGACGTGACGGTTATCGTCACGCTGCGAAACAGTTCGGTACGTGAAAACGCGCTATGGCTCATGGCGTAAGCGAAGTGCTCGGTGAGGGAAGCACGGTGAAAATGGTGCATCAGAAGCAGCAACAACAGCAGTCGGTGCATCAACATCAGCAGCAACAAAACGCGAAGAAATCCGTCGGCGTGATGGGTAGCAGACGCATATTCGCGCCGGCCTTCAAGCTCAAGGTTCTCGATTCGTACAGAAACGACATCGACTGTCGCGGAAATCAACGAGCCACGGCGAGGAAGTACGGCATTCATCGACGTCAGATACAAAAGTGGTTACAGTGCGAGGATAATTTGAGAAACAGTTGTGCCGAGACTGGAAACGGTGGTGGAGGAGGAGCAGTGACGACGACGGTGATCTCTCCCGCGGGTGTTTCCAAGCCGGACGGTGCCGTGTCAGAATCCACGGGGCCCGCCGTGACTCCAGCAGCGCCGGCCTTGAACCTCAGCCTCGCCAGACTGCACGGCGACGAGCTGGCTACGCAGCAAGGGCCCCCACCTCTTCTTTCTCGTCCTCCTCACGGTAGTTCGCCCTCTTCGCCCCAATACGTTTCTAGATCCGCCACGGCTTCGGTTTTACCCGGCCGGCAAGGATACCAGGAATACTCGAATCAGGATCAACGTCGTCACCGTCGCGAAACCGACGACCGGATACAGGTAACGGACGTTCACGGGTATCCGGAGGCTCGCGCGAACCAGGAAGCCGGTTACTACGCTCAGAACGCGGACGGTCAACGAGAGCTCGAAAACGCGACATCGTTCGACGCCCGAACCGAACCGAAGGTGTACCAGACCCTGACCAGTTATCGGTACAACGAAAACGAGATCGCCGCGAGAATTCATCAACGTCGTTCGCCAACCTCGTCGAATCACGATCATCGATCGTCGCAAAATTACGGGGACGCGGATTCCTCCGTGGGCGGGAAATCGTCGTACGGTTTGCTGGTAGCGACGTCGATGATAAAGACGGAACGCGCGAGCCCAGACTCGGCGGCGACGCCAGGGCCGTGCGAGTCGACGAGTTCTCCCGGCCTCTCCAGGGTCCCACTCTCGCCTCTGTTGCACCAAGCCAGCAACGGTTCCAGCTCCAGTTCCAGCTCCGCGACGTCCGTTCACTTCGATTCCCCGCGGGCCTCCGCGAGTCCGTGCTCGTTGCACGTGCAAGAGCACGCGCGAGCGCACGCATACGCGTACGCGTCGCCGACTCCGGATTCCGAGAAGCCGATCCCGTCCATGCATCGCCAGGAGAGAGAGTCGAAGGGGACGACGATCGTCCGTATCGGCGAGAAGGGAACGCAGGACGTCGCGGGGGAGGCAGAAATCGCCAGGGCGGTGGTCAAGGAAGAGATCCAGCTGGAGGAAGAGGAGAATTCCGAGGAGGGAAGAGAAGCCGTTCCCGCGTCCGAGTACGTCGATTATCACCGACCACCTGCCGGCTCGTCTCTCGTCGAATCGCGTCCCGTCAGCCCTCCGGAAGGATACTCGTTGCCCTCGAGCCCTCGCGGACCGACCAGTTCCGGCAGATCCAGCACTAGCTGCTCGGACAGCGAGATGGATCCTCTCGACTGCTCTTCCGGTAGCCACAATTCGTCCAACGATCTAGCGCGTCGACGATCGTTCTCTCTGCGATTCAAACTGGACGTCCTCGACGCTTTCCACCGCGACGTCGGCGTGGCGGGCAATCAACGCGCCACGGCTCGAAAATTCGGCATAAATCGTCGTCAAGTACAGAAATGGTTGGGCCAGGAGACGGAGCTGAGGGGCGAGATCGCTCTACGTGGAAACTCGCGGCAACGACTCGGCCCTATCCAGGATGCCGCTTCCGGTGACTCACCGGTAGATCTGAGGACGTCGAACTACGTCTCCAGCTTATCGCAGGATCGAATCGAAGCCGATTACGAGCGATCGCCTCCGCCTCTTTACTGTTGCGACATCGGCTCCTCCTCTTCGCAGCATCTTCCGTATTATCACCATCCTGCCACGATAGACCCGTCTTCCGAGACCGAGCTCACCGTTTCTTGCAATCTCTCTTGCTGCATGGACAGTCATGTCGCGACCGCGACGTCGGTCAACTCCTGCTACCAGGAAGTGTCCTTAAGGGGATCCTGCTACGCGGAATCTCAGAACGGGCTCTACTGCTACTCGCCCAGAGAGTATTCGTCCGAGATCACCTCGATTCCCGAGCAATCGGAGGAATCGTCCTCGCCGCTCAAAAGGCAACGCTGCACCCTCTCGTGTTGCTACGAGGCGCTGTCGCCGCCGAAGAGGCTCTGCCTGGAGGCGGAGGATTCGACGAGCGCGAATTCCTGCCAGGAAACGCCTCCCCAAGAAACGCCGCTGTGCCTGGTGAAGCCAAAGAGGCTCGTCGTCGCTTCACCGTTGAGGACGGAACCTGTGACGAGCACGGTGCCGACGCCACCGGCATCCGCCGCGCCGCACCAACCAGGACCACCGTCCAAGAAGGACGCTATCTTGTTCAAACCGTATTTGGACAATCCTGTGAGCAAACCCGCGAAAGAGCACGCGGTTCACGGGGAATTGTCGGCCATCGCCGTTCAGAACGTCAACAACAACAACTGCCAAAGCGTCTGCAATTTGAACGAAAGTAACAGGGGCCACGATTATGCCCTCGAGCTTAGCTTAAGACTGCCGGTATCCTGGAGGACACACCCGAGTCCGTACACCGAGTTCCCGCAGGTCAGGAGCGCGTTCGTTAGGTATCCAGCGAGTCCTCATTACAGTTAATTCGAACGTTCGTCCGATCCTCGATCCCGCGAAATAATTCGGCGACGTTTTATCGATCAGCGGACCGGACCAACGAGACGCGTTTGGTCCTTGTTCGAGTATCTAGGAATCGATTCCACCGATGTTAAAACGCTCAGAATCCGGATTCTAATCGAGCCTCGAAAATTCTAACATATCTTGGTTAACGTCTTATTCGCGGTCGCGATCGTTCAGAGGTAAGGACCCCGCGGACAGGATCTCTCCGTGGAAGGATCGATTAGTACGTGATCTACGACACGTCGTAAGCCACGTAAGCGTTTATCGTTTCCACGGATCGTCGGTACAGAGTTATATATCGTGATAAAGTCTTAATCGGCCATTGGACGAACTGGGACGTGGAAGGAGATTATACGCGCGGTCGCTCCTCTCTTCGAACCTGCTGCCTCTCCTTCTTTTACCTCGCGCGCTTCTTCTCTGATCCCCTCTCAAAAGTTTGCTTTTTTTCTCCTCTTTTTCGCGCGTCTTTATCGTCGAGATTAGCGTTCAGCGGCTATCGGCTAGGCCGTTTAGAGGTCGAGTGCGCTCGTTACAATTACGGAATTGTATCAGTCTCGGACCGATATCGATCGCGAAAGAAAAAGTCTCTCGCGGCTGACAACGTGGTTTCTATCGTTGCGTTACGCAACGGTCTGACGACGCTCCGTCTGTTGTTCGTCGAGTAATCGCGTTCTCGCGAAAAAATGCTCGATTCGTATCGAAACGAGTGTTCTCCGCGAGAATAATGGCTACCAATTTCCTTGGTTTTTCCCTTTCTTTTTCCGTCGCTGTCGCGGTAGCTTCTTGGCTCCCGGCTCGTCCGCGTGCCCGATTTCTCGGTACTCGCGTCACGCGTCCTCTCGCTCTAACGAAATAACGCTCGTCGCATTTTTTATTCCGTCGTCGTCGATCGAGGATCGATCTTTTTAGATATCGCGTTTAATTGCTCAAACAATTTCTTCCATGGGCGTAGCTGTGCGATGCACGCCGCACAAGTATTACCACAGGGTTTTTCGCTTTTTCGTTTATTCTCTTTTATTCTTGGACCGCGGATGTTCGTGCGTTTGAAAGGCGTTAGAATACGCGCGAATCGCGTAAATTAAAATGATATTAACTTTCAAGGAAAAATAAGCGAACGTTTCGAATTTGTAAAATATGCGAAATACGTAGATTAAGATAATAGTTGGAACCGAAAAGTGTATATTTGCACGAGCATTCGCAGTCTACTTATTATTCGTCGGTTCTCTCCCTTCTCGATCGACGCGTTCATCGATCGTCTTCGATTTCTTTCGCGTTCTCCTCGACAAATTTTGTAAATATTGTAAATAATAATTTGGCCGATTCGCAAAGCGCAGGAGTAAATTTTTTTATTTTTAACTGAGACAGAATCTCCGTTACACGAATCGATGGTTTTTAGATTAATAGAAATATCTTTTTTTTATATTTTAGAGTAAATCGCACGATTACGAATTACGAAATAATATTACATTGAACGCGTTCTTTTTTTAACGTATTTATTTGCCCAGGGTTATATTCCTTTTATGACTTAGTCTATGTCGCGTTAGCTTTTTAAGTAGGTGATTATTATTACGCGTATTTGTTCACTTTCTTCAGTATTTTACGCTCTTTCGGAGAAACATATACTGTTCAAATAATAAAATATTCGAGTAACGGAGATTCTATGGTGATTCGGTTTTATCCTGTCGTTTAATGCGCAATTCTAGGATATTTCTCCTTGTTGATGCAATAAACAATTGAGGAGAGAGAGAAAGAACTGTACACGAAATACATAGAAATATGTAAGGCATTAAAAAATATTACGTTAAGTATTAAGAGTATAATGTTTGGTACTTTTCGTTGTACGTTCTGTATCGAGAGAAGAGAAAATTTCTTCGCTGTGGAGAAAATTGGAAATAGAAAGATGTGTACTTATACATTGTCGTTTCGGTAATCGGCGCTGCAATTAAAACTTCGTATCGCGCGATATTACAGCGGAGGGAGTTAACGATACCGTTGTAAATTTATTCTACGTGTATTCGAAATCGTGATTTCCACAGCGAAGGTTCGTTCGCTCGTCGGTTTCGATGGTTGATCGATAGGGGAGAATTTGAAAAAGACAGACACGAAAACGCTCCGTAACAACCCGCGTGCCTTACACACTTTCACGCTTTAACACTTTCACGGCCGATAAATTTTACGCGGTTGAAAAATTTCGAGCTTCGAAGCTCCGACAAAACGAAAATAAACACGAAACAATTTACCGCGAGGAATATAAGCAACAGTAGCTATAAATTATTTAAACGCCAACGTGCGGCAAGTTCGAAACGGCCACGAACGTGTTAAGGTTAGAACCTACACAGCGACTGTTTAACAGATACAATTTTAGAAATTTAGACGATGTTCTTAATTATTCTTATACAGAAATTGTCCGTGCGTTGTCTTCTCCGTTGGATCGCGTATTCCGATTCTCGCGAAGCGATAAAGCGTTTCTTTTTTAATCTCGTCGAATAGCCTTCGCTGCGATGAAAGTTTCTAAACCGGCGGTCGATCGCGACGATAATAATAATAGCGGAAAAAAGCGTAGAAATTCCTCTCGAAGATTACCTTTCTCGTAATCGGTTTCGAGTAGATATTGGGTTTAACGAGAGTCTGCGTGGCTCGTTGCTCGCGAAAACGGATGCGGACCAAACGGTAAAGCGAAAATGGCGGTTCCACGAATGTTCTTGCGATCCGGCAATTGAGCGAGTCCGCGGCAAAGAAGGGCAATTTTGTAAATCACCGCCGCAGACGAAGCAGTTACGTCAATGTTTCAATATTCAGAGCCAATCGAGCTCGTTCCCAGCGCGGCTAATCTCGCGTATTGCGACAGCCGCGTGTATTATCGGTCGAAATGCACTCGCTCGTTACCGACTGCGTCGACACGGGTCAACGGTACATCAATCTCTCGCGAAGCGTCAACTTTTGTAAATAAAACTTTTTCCTATCTCGAGGAAAAAAGAAATAAATTCGCGAGGCAAGAACATTCGCTTCTCCACGTTAAGGTAGTTGTATCGCGAACTCGCTTAGCAAAATTTTCAATAGTCGAACTGCACCGGACCGTACCGAACCATAGAGGAAAATTATTTTCGCGTCGACCTGCTGCGTTGAAAATTCCATGCTTTACGGAATAGAATCGCCTTAAAGGAATTTCCATTTTGATCTCGTTATCGGGAATTCGGAGAATCGGAAGACGCGAATCGAGACGAGGGTAGAAAACGAGCGTATTAGCCTTGTCCGCGTTCGTCGATAGGGTCAAGGTGGCAATGTACAATAAAATGTAGCGTAATCGTAAGCCATAATGAATTACATAATGCCATAACGTTTTACATAATAAACGCATAGTGTCGAACCGACTGACGAAAGAGGGAGCGTGCTCGATAGCGCGAGAAATAAATGCGTGGATACGTGCGCGCGTGCGTGTTTGCGTGTGTTCCGTGTGCACAGCCCACAAGAGTCTATTAAACGAGGCATAAAGCATTGTATAAGCAATATTTTTTAAGTGTATCAAAGTGTGTGAACGGGTGAGAGGGACGTGAAGGGATCCAACACGAGCACGAAACGGTGGGGAGCAGCAACGGTTCGTGGGCGAGCCCCCGCGTTTTAAAGTTCGTACACACGCGTATGTAGGCAGGCAAACTCTTGAGCAGCCAGACAGACAGACCACGTACACACACACACACACACATACAAACACATACACACTGAGGCATGTATACAAAGTTATGTCGTAAGCATAATGCTCGTGTATCGTACATGTACAAAGAAAAATTTATATATAGTGTTGGAAGATGGAAGCAGAGAGCGCGTATATATGTATATATATATATATATACACATATGTATACATGATTATATATATATATATTATATTTTAATACGATGAACTTTTAGGTTAAGAACGAAGCGCCTGAAAAACTCGCCCGGTGCCTTTTTAGATCGTTCGTGCCTTATAGCTTCGCGCGAGGAGGAATCAAGGACCAAAAAAGTGTCTCGCGTCCTTAGAACGAGCCACGGGTATTTATACGTCCCCCTCCGCGACGAACAAGCGTTCCGTGCTGGTTCTTGGCAAGGATAACGCTTCGCGACAGAGTGCACACACCGGTGACTCGTCCAAGCGTGTAATAATATCAGTATTCAGAATTTATATTCGTTTATTTATTATTGGTCGCTGACACGGTGGTCCGTATCGAATAATTTACCGACATTTTGATATATCTTCTAAATTGTTCGTAAAGAAACCCGTTCGCGTGCAATCACGTAACGCGCGGGACTTCCCCTCTTTCCTCGTCGTTCGCCGAAAGAACGAACGACGCGTTCGACGGTGCCAGTGGATCAGGAATTTTTGTTCGTTTCACGGAATAGCAAAATGTCGGTGTATTTTTCGATTTGGACCGTTTTATAAACCGTTCTCGATCCGCGTCTGGAACGAATCGTTCTTTCGATTCTCGATCTCGTCGAATAAAGAAGATTAATTGAAATGATATTACGATTTCACCCTTTCTCCCTCCTTTTTAAATCAATTGGCTCGATCGAAACCAAGATAAATTGGGAAAACGATCGATCCGAATGCGCGTGAACTCGTTCTGAGGGTCGATCGAGAGCTGACGAAACGAATCAATCAGGGTTCCTTCGCCGAGAGGCAGCTCAAAGTGTGATAAATCGCCTCGTTTCTCTGAGGCTTATCTATTTTTCTTTTTATGTATACGGTCGAGGCTCTCCGGCGAGCGTGTAACGGTGGCGAAAGCAACGATATTACGTATTTAGACTGTCTTTTCGAAGCATTATGTATTCCTCTTTTGTCGGTAAAATTTATCCGAATTACAAACCACCGTATCCGTCGTTGTAATTCACTCATGAAAAAAATGGCGAGAGTGAGAGAGAGAGAGAGAGGATGAAACACTGATCGCGAGAGATGGAGAGAGTGAGAACGTCGTTTTTGTTTTTGTACGCTGGGAAGAAACAAAATTCATTGTATTAAATATTGTATTATATATACAGACAGACAGACACACACACGTAGATTATGAGAATCTTAAAGAAAATATAAGAGACTATTTTAAAAGAAGAAATTTTCGTTCCCTTTTTCTTTCCTTCCGATTAATCCAAAATTTAACCATTCGGTGTTTTCTTCGAAATCTTACGTGTTTACGATCATTCGAGATTAGAAGATCGAAAAAATGTATATTTGTTTCTTTGAGACGCGCGCACGCGTGGCAAGCTTTTCGAGATAGCAACGAGCACTGATAATTTGAGAAGAGTTAACACAGTCGAGCAAAGATACACCGCATATGGCTTTACGAGGTGATTTCAAAAGGAGTGCTACCATCTTTCCTCTCGCATCTAATTCGATCGAATCGTACTCGATATTAATATTATTAATCCCTACTTTATTTCTCGTTCGACGAGAGGGAAAGTTAGAAGGGGGATAAATTGTCTTCGATTCTGAAATAATTCTCGATAAAAATCTAGGAGAAACTTTCGAAGGCCAAGACGAATTTTGGAAAAATTTATAGCACACTTGGAGGAACCTAGAGTCTAAACTCTAGAGAAAGCACGGAATCGGAGGGAGTGCCGGGGGAAAGTTTAGGAGACTCCGGAGAGAACATATGGGAAATTTAAAGAGAAGCTAGGAAAAAGGTCTGCTGTGAGGAGATTGTAGGAAAACTTTAGCAGAGTATGGTAGGATACAACGGGAAATAATGTACGTAGAATGTGGGAAAATTCAGGGAACTTCCGAAGTAAAGGAAGTCGAAGTTGCACGAGAGTGTGCTAGGATGTAAGTTAGGTCGGAGATAAACAGAAGCCAACTCATAGAATGACTCGAGCACTGAAAGCAGTCACGTTGGATGTACACTCATACAATTGTACTTAGCTGTGCAATCGACGCATTGTTTCCGTTATCGCGGTCGATTGGTAGTATATACCTCGATCGCCACACGTACTCGCTAAACTTTCTAAGCACGCAACCACATGCATGCCTGTTGCTAATTAACGATGCACTTGTGTCGATAAATGACGTCAAGTTCCATCTACGCGTGGTAGTTTTTTTCCAGCTATTAGACCGTTCATTCATCATCCTTCAAGACTGTACATCGATTTTGATGAGCCGGCAATTGTACTTTTATCCTCGTTCATCGTTATAACGTCTAATGTGAAAATGTAACGCGTGCAGCTGCACACGTGCACATGATGCAACCATATTCTTGGGGATCGAGAGTTTCGAATAAACTGAAATGAGCATCGTCGGAAAATGGTTTTATAAATTGTACGACACTGTATAGTGTACGCATAAAAGGGCTATTAATCGATAGGTACTTCTGTTTTCTCGAATTTTAAAACGGACATTTTTATTACAGATATTTATGTTATCGACAAGAGCAAAGTAGTAATGCCGAGTTATCGACGTTTCTTAACTTTTCTTTTTAAAATATCTTATCATTGTTATAGATGCTACAAGTGTCCTTAATACAAATATTATGCGCTATCGGAATAACTTAAATGTTACAAGTGTATAATTGTAAATATAATTTTGAAAGAAATGACAATAAGAAGTTTGAATCGAATAAGTGATGATCCTAATGTCCCTTTACAAGTTCAATATTTTCCATCAAGTTTTGATTAAAAATTAATGTTACCAAAAGCTTCCTATATTAAATTGCAATAACGATGATATCCGTTTTTATCGAGGACACCGCGTGCGCGCAGAGCAGACCTTGAATCGAAGTATGACTGATGCAATGCTTCAATCAACGCCAATAAATGTCACCGGTGGTGCGATGTAATTAGGAAAAGGTTCAGTGGCACGAATAAACCAAAATTCGTATTAAAATGTTCGATTCAAAAATCGGCACATACAAATGATATACTTATTTGATGTACAGTCAAAATAAAATCATTATACGACAAATAGCATCGCCATTCTACATTCGCGTATTTCGTTAAATTATTTCTCGCGTCAGAATAATTGAAACTGGTGACTGGAATGGTTGGAAAAAATTCACGACATAGTTGCACGTGTTTGGCGTTCTCAACCGGAAATTCGAAAGGGATACCAAAAAGTTCCTGGCATCTTTCCAATAGTCGAATAGCATCACTTCTGTTCGCGAGGCAAAGATCAGCACAACGACAAACTCTCGAGTTTCGTTGATTATTCCTGCCGTGTACTTCTTGTCCATCCGCCGATACCATCGGACATCGATTATAAATCGTCAGCTCAACAGACTGGATCGTACTTTACTAAGGATCACCGTTCGGTAGAACCATTCGTTAAAAAGACAACGTAATTCGCTACGCGATCCACTGCTATCGGTATATCATACTAATTGATAATATTATACATTGCAGCGACCGTCAGACTTTATAACGTCACGATGCAATTTTGCACGATTCGAACAGAAAACTCTAAAAGAGTATATTTTCAAGGATCACTGTTTTCGTCTCGGTGGCTAATTATAAAGTGCACTTGCGCTCCGAAACACAAGAAAGAAAAATAGAACTACGCTCGTCCCTGCGAAGTTTCGTAGCGGAGGCAAAAATTCAACAGAAACGGCGGGAAATTATCTCCCGCGACTCGAAAGTCTAGTCAGAGTTCACAAATGCGCATGTGTCCTTTTTATTTCTTGTTTCTTTGCTGGTTCTAACATTCTTTTATTTTTCTTTTGCAGGCAAACATTAATTTTCTATGATAAATGTTCCTTTTTCAAATCCACTCGAACGAATAAAACTTTACCTCGATCAAAACCGGTTCGATCGAATTACAATCGGACAGACGTTTGGAAAGCAATACGTGTTTCTGGTTACAGGTTCTGCAATCGGGGAACGTCGAAGAAGAGTAGCTGTAAATGACGGAGCGGTATGAATCGCCCGAGGTGACCATCATACTGACCAAGGAAGAGATCCATAAAAGATACCAAGACGCATCGCTGGTCATATTCAAAGTATTTATTCGTGAAACGCAAGTTTTCAAATAATTAGTGCTATACTTTGTAATCAAAACTAATGAGAACCGATGCTAGAAAAAGTTAGCATTTTAGGACAAAATCTAGTTCTGACTGATGGGACATTTCTTCTTTTACGCTTTCTTGTACTACGCATTAAAACCATAAATTGCAAGCGACCGTACACTACCATGTTTGTTTTCAATTGCATTACAGGATCAACAAGACAAAAAAGAAGCAGCGAATTATTTAACTTTCGGGACAAGTCGTAGAACTATGGAGTATAGCAGTTACGGAAATCAACCTGTTGTCGTGCGAAGACCAACTGGTAGTTTAGTAACTCATAATGATCGAAAGTTGTCCTCGCAGATGTTAAGGATATATCGGAAGCCTCGAGATAGCTGTGTAATAAATTAAATTATAATGTTTTCAATTGTAAATTAAACGATCGTTATTTTGTAAGATTGGATCTTTAATACTTTTCTCTCCTAAATATCTTTACAAGTTCTAAGGTTGATTAGTCGATTTAGTATTGATATTTATAGGACCTGTTATTTTGCTGTACTTTTGTTTCTTACTGCAATACTCGTAGATCAATAATTTGGCGACACTGATTACAATTTTGATTAGTACGATTATATACACGAACAATTATTTAAATATTTATATACTATATTTATACAATATGTTTTTTACCGAATACATTTTGTTAATTACAATTTGATCGGTCTAGATTAAGTGTGGTCCGACATTGAGCCGACCTAGGTACAGGTCCGGCATTTGCGTTCACGATAAAATTCGTAATACATTCGAACGTTACGAAAATACAAGCAACAATAATAGCTGGGCATTATAACCATTGCTTTCACAAGAACAATTACAGCGATATTCATGACTTTGTATAAAATAAATATGTAATAAAAGACGTAGAGCATAAAAAGATCCATCCGCCATGGATCCGATTTGAGCGCCAGAAAAAATTGGCAAGGAAAACAGCAATGAACTCACGAAATCACTGGTAGTTAGTGAACTTGCTGTTTCAACATGGGTTATGATGTTAATATTAAGTGCAGAAAATTATCGGGATAGCTTAAGTGTTCTGACATCCACTGGAGCGGAGTTTCCAGAGGTGGCATAATACCATGGGTAATCACATTAGCTATAAAAAAAATCATACAAAATGATGGTACATCGTATTGTGAGAAACTGATAAAAACACAGAATATATGTACCATTTTCATTGTCTGGAAATACTTCATTTAGTAAATGCCTCAATGTTTTCCTTTGGCCTTCTTCATTGATAGGTTTCGTAAGCTTTTGTACGTATTTGTCTTCGCTAGTGTAACAACGAAATGGTATATATTTGAAACCTTCTTCGCTATTGGTAGCTTCCATAAGTTTTCTATTCACGGACCAGAACTGATCGAATTTGTCGTTCAGTAAGCCAGACCACAGCTGATTGTGATCTTTCTTTTGCATACTAGAGACTACTTGACCTCTGTGTTTTAATACATCCGCTTCTTTTATACAAGAAAGAAAATATGCTTCAACAATTTCTCTAAAAGTTTAACATAATCAGATCATATATTTAGAAAATTAAAACAAAAGCGACATATACATACTTATTTTGACAATGCATCAGTACGTTCTCTGGGAACTTATCGAAATGAACAACGATATTCCAAGGCAATTGTACGTCGTTAAAATAGATATCCAAAAGTACACCAATAGGATAGTGCCATTTTAAAGGGATTCCATTAAACTCTAACCACATTTCATGTTCTTGTTTGCTGTCACTTTGTACGTGTCGTATAAAATGTTTTCGTACCTAATAAGAAATCAAACAAAAGCAGCATGTGACGTTAAGTAAAACAGCTTATTTATGCCAACTATAGAATTCTTCTAAATATTCATTTACCTTATCTGTGCAGAGCGGAAAATAACTTAACCTAGGTACCATAAGATAATAAGGATCAGGACCTTGCAATTCGCATATTTCCTCGGGATCAAGAGTGAAACAAACGGGAATTTTACCATCCCAAATTTCTCTCAATACTTCCCTGTCATTCGCCATTATGCGTATAATGACAGATAACGTTTAGTCTAATTCATTCGTAGTTCCAATAACAATAGACTATTCTATAGTAAAGAGGTTATGGTTTTCGTCTGCTACAAATATTGACTATATATTTGACGGAGATGGTCAAGCTCGTTTCGGGACATCCACTTGTCACGTCTACTCTCGTCATGTCGGTAAGTATGGTTCCTGAGGAACTACAGGTGTGGTCGCAGCATATAGTCATACATATTATATACCATTGACGAGTGTAGAATAGACCAGTTACGTAATGATTTCAACGAAACTTTAGAAAATTGGCATGCTCTAACATCGACAAAATAATGGAAATGAGCTCTTTTCTTACAAAAGAAGATAACTGTAAGAATAGCTTTTGGCGGCTTGAATCAAAATTTTTACCATTATCATTCCCTATATCACCGACGAGACAGTATAGTTTGCGAATTGTTCTGAACATGTAATCCGCATCTTCGGATCCACGAAATATATTCCAAAGAGCATAAAATCAATATTAATAAATATATAATATATTAATCAATAAAATGAATGTTAATTAAATTTAAAAAAAAAATGGAACAAGTGGCGCCATCTCTCCGGCGAACAGGGTGAACTACACGGTTTTGAAATCGCTACTTGATTAGTTCCCTCTCGCTGTCGCTAGATGGCGGCATAAGTATCGTTTGTACTGCCATCTAGTGGTAGCAGATGAGAACTAATTAAACAGCAGTTTCAAAACCGTGTAGTTCACCCTGTTCGCCGGAGAGATGGCGCCACTTGTTCCATATTTTTTTTTTATTTAATTAATATTCATTTTATTGATTAATATGTTTTATATTTATTAACATTGATTTTATGCTCTTTGAAATATACTCCGTGAGCCCGAAAATGCTGATTATGTATGCAGAACAATTCGCACACTATACAGTGTCTCGTCGGCGATATAGGAAATGACATAGGAATAGCAAAAAATTTTAATTCGAGTTACCAAAAACCAATCTCACAGATATCTTCTTTTGCACAATTTTGTCGATATTACAGCATGCCGGTTTTCCGAAGTTTCACCATGATTTCTTCATAAAATAATCGTTCAGTCGATAAATTAGGAATCGATATTCGAACATAATTTATTGCTGTGACGTGTCGATAAAAATATATCAGTAAAATAATCTCGTTTTAAGAAATACAGTAGAGAGTATGACCAAAGAGAATGCAGTTTTCTGCAGGGTTATTTGTACGTCCGTTTTTTTGATCGATTCGTTTTACCATGAAAATCCGATCGAATTCGAGTGACTGCCCTAAGAGGAAGTGAGATAACGTCGTGAATCGTCGAACGCACGCGGCTTTACATCAAACATAAATAAACGAAGGAGATTTCTTATCTGTTGGAACGAAGATGTCGGGCGAGTGAACGTATTATCGGTCGAACCTTTGAACTTTGAGAGGGCAGAAAGAAAAGTCACTCTCTTTTCATCGGTACGATAAAAGCCGGTCGTTTCGTTCCGTTCGTTTAACCACCCGATCCCGGACCATGACGTTAATTAGATCGATCATTAAACTCGTAATGCGGCCAGATATCGTACCGATTCGATACACCTGACGTCCAATTTACCGAAAACAAATATAAGGCATTCGAGTCACGCTTCGACCGTATCTCTTGATAATTTCAATTTCGCAGTCGCAATTTACGATTTAATTAATACACGGGAAACACGAAGCTGTCAAGCATCCAGCATTTTTCGAACGTTATTCCAACTTTTCTATGCAAATATTTTTGTCGGTCTTTCTATACTTATCTAGTTCCTTATCACTGTTCAAACTTGTACACGAAGTATTCTTGGCACGACCAGTTACGCGTTCTTAAATAAAACAATCGCGATATTGGTTCGCATTGATTTTCATGGCATACATCCGAAGAGATCGTATTTATTCGTCTATTTACATGGGTGCGCGTGACTCGCGTCGATCGTTCGGGGTATCGAACGTCCGTTTATCGTACCACCTTTTTCTTTTTCTTCTCCTTTTCTGCCTCGTCGGGTTTTTATCGGTGCATCCAGTAATAACTAGCGCGAGTTACGTAGAAATTGCAAAGGAGCGGGCGCGGACGATGCGCCATCAATTTTGCGCACAGCTGCGCTTCGTGGCGTGTGTGCGTGGCTCGCTCGTATCTCATTGTCAGACAGGCTGACCCGTCTGTCTCCGCCGATAAACGACAGCTCCTGATAAATTTGTATTATAAACAGTCGGACTCGAGGAACGATCGGGGGTGGTAATTTCAACGAGAGAAGCCCCGATCTACGTACAAACTGATCGATTCCTGAAAATCGCATCCTGCTACCAAACTGCTTTCGATCGACCGACAAGCTAAAATTAAGCGCTAATCGAATCGAGGTTACGGGAATTATAACGCTATAAATGTTTAAGCCCCGTTTAACCTCGAAATCTTGCTTCTCTTTTTAAAATTTGATAAAACTTCGATTCCGAGCAGTTAAATTAATCTCTCAACATTAACTTTTTGCAAACATCCGATTAAAAATATTCGATAATAGAGAGCAGAAAAAAGGGATTCTCAGGCGTGTCTGTAACCGAGGTCATCGTCGGATTTATTCTTAGCGGCGACTCTTGATCGGCAACGAAAGCCCGAGTACGATAAATGCAAGAAAAAAAAATGATCCGGAATCTCGAATCGATAAGAGAAGAGGACGACGAGGAGGATCAAAAGTGAAACCTTCGCGAAGAATGCATCGTGGTATCTTTCGAGAACGACGCGCTAAGTCGAGGTTAATTAGCATAAATCGCGGGGGAGACAGCGCCAGATATTTCTCTTCCTCTTTTCCTTTTTATTTTCTCTTGCATCGAAGATCAATCGAAGACGAAACGTTTACGTGTTTCTCGCTATTTTTTTTTTACGAATTTGCCGTACAAACGATTCACCATTTTTAATCGTTTCTGTTCTCCTTTCATCCGAGAAACAGGAGAACATCGAGAAGCGCAAGATACTTGGTCCGCAATAAAAGTTTCATTTATAAAACAACCTTCAACCTCGTTAAATAGTTCACAGCTATCTTGTCAACGACGAAGAGCACGATGAACGTGAACGATAAACTTCTTTTTAATTCCCTCGATGTTTAGTCTGCGTGTTGTGCTATCCAAGACCAGTTATTTGATTCGTAAAAATTTCAATTACACTACGATAGTTTCTAATAAAATGTACAGGCAACCCATTTGATAAATCTTAGATATTTGATAATTTATTATAAATATTAAAAACACGCGAAACCAGAAGTTACATTTCGATGTAACATTGTTGCCGGACGAATGGAAGTTCGTTATAGTCCAAGAATTAAGGGATTAAAGTCGCGGGATCCCAGAACGAGTTTCAAGAAAGGAATATTATTTGTCTCGCCTCCTCCTCTGTTAGCGGTCTGTTCTTCGTTGAAAAGGATGGTAGGAGGCAGAGGTTAATTAACATCGAGGCAGGATTTTCAGGAATTCCGTTGAAAGCGGTATCTGGTCGCCATAGTCTACGCGCGACCGTAATTTTCAACGTTCCTGGCTCGCAGGGAACCTTTTTTAATTCCCTATGTTTTCAGGAGTCATTGGCCGCGCCCATCGGGATCCTCGGTGCCACCGATCGAAACAAAAATCAGTTTCCGGCTGATTCTTTCCATTCGATCTGCCAACGAGTCATTTTTACGTCCCCACAAGTTTGCGCGTTCGGTTTCTTTGTTCTCGTCTTCCGAGTAGCATCGTTTTTGTCGTGAAACTTTTTTTTTTAAACGGACTTGGGTTAAAAGCGAAATGCAACTGCCTCGATCCGAAACAAGCCGTATATTTCTTGTACATTGTGCAACGAAGCAACATGATCGCGAGAGAAGCGAGAGAACTGGGACGAAAAGGGGAAAATTTAGCGAACGTGAGCGGTGTATGAGCGGTGTATGGCACTTCCGGCGTGACGGTGCCGGAACTGCACGGCCGGCCGGTTCGGTGTCGCGACGACGAGCAGTACTCGCCCAAAGTCATTTCACGCCCGGCGGAGCGCGGAAACGGCCGTTTACTCGAGATTTTCGTTCATAAATCAAGTCGTAAGCTTTCATGCACCCCTCCACGCCCGCCTCTATGGGGGCCCGATTCGCTTCGATGGGGGTTGCGCTCTTATTTAACCACTTAATCGTCGTTGCTTGTTCATCGATGCACCGGAAACGGAAGGGTTGGAATCGCTGCATTCGCTCCACTGCGTCGCGTTAACTATTATGGACTGTGAAAAATATGTCCAATCGGTGCAACCTCGGCTGCCAGTAGTGCGATACGAACGCGTGGACTTTGCATATTTTAAGAGACGATATACTAAACGAGTATATTCGTCTGTTTTCTTCTTCGGATTTCAATGTAGCATCGTTGTCGTCTCGCGGAGACCTCCAGGTTACGTATAGCAAGACAGGAAGTTGCGCCCAAGGAAACATAGACTAGACCGAGTCATAAAAGCGATTTAATTTCTTTGGATGCTGCTCGAGTCGAAAATCGGTTCCCGAACGAATCGTGAGAGCTACCCGACGTTCTGGTGTTCTTATTTATGCTTCCTCGAAAGAAAAGCTTCGTCACGGGATACGTGGCGAACCGTGGAAACGCGAAGGACCTGATATTATTCTGATTTAAAGGAAATCAACAGGTGACTACCGACAGACGGGTAGCGAGTGTGGAAACTTAGAGGCTGTTCTACCTGTTTCGGATCATTTTCGATGTTATCCCACAACATATGCCCGACAAGGGACAGATGGTAAAAAAGTGTTGAGTCGAGCAGCGGCGTGTGACACGGGACAGTTTAAAGGGCCCTTGCTTCTCTCGTTCAACCACCGCCAATCACTGCTCTTTGATTCACTTGCTGTAATTATTCTATTCTAGTGTTCCTTTTAAATTAAGAATTGCGATGTTACAAGATAAGGTCCGTGTGTAGGAAAAACATCCCAGGTGGCGAATCCCCTAGCGGCCCAATCGAGGCACAACTTCGGCTTTGCCGACGAGTCCACTGCACGATCAAAATTAACGCTTCAACTTGCTTTTAGAGAGAGACAGATACGGCCAATTTAAATGTCCACGCAGAAATCGGAAAATGCAAGGATACGCTTTCGGAAAGCAAGAATTTGCGCCACTGACAGAACTATTAATAAGTCGATCACGCAGATACGAACCACTCGAACATTATTCCCGCCGAATCGGTCAAAGACTATAACCCAAAGCGCGCTAGACGGTCGATTATTCGAACGACGGTGGGCTATGGTCAGGAAACGAGAGAAAATTTATGATAAGGACGGTAAGATGTAGCGAGCCGCTCGAGGAAAAGGATGATGACTCGGTTCGTCCCACCTGTACACGTACACGAACGTAGCAGTACGGTGTGCGACGACACGCGCTCGTGTTCCTGCTCGACCCAGCTGCCATCCGCCGCGTTCTAGCGAGGAGAAAGGAACGTACAGGTGCGATCGTTAACTCAATTGAACTTTGATAAGTAAAAATACGCGAGAACGTTCGCGAGAGCGGGTGTCAGTTTTATCTCTCGCGTCCATAATGCTTCGGTTTCATTAATAATTGCTCCTTACACGAGAGTTATAGGAGAGAACGCGTACCGAGACCGAACGACTCGGAACGAAGTGCTCGATTCTTGCAAGTAAGTGTCTTTTCATAAATTCGAACTGTGACACGGTTAAAACGCTTAAAATGCATTCGACAAATTGCAACCAATATCGAAACCCCCTTTGTTTCGTCCTTCGGTGCGGAGATCGCTTTCTCTAGATTATTTCGGACTGTTCGTTTAATCAAGACTCGAGGCTTTGTCGCCCCACTACGACGTTAATTGCCTGCTGTTTGTGGGCCACAAATGTCGCGTGCACAATATTTATTAACAGCTAGTCCAAATAAATATAGCGATTATTTTCTTTTGTTTTGCTCGATCGACGCTTTAGTAGATTAGCGAGATCGTTATTATTTCAAGATCACCGATAGATTCAGACTTTCGAATCAAACGTACTTTCGCCTCTCAGTTTTAAACGAAAGTTGATACTCTGTACCCCTGCCTAAGAATTAACAGCAATCGAAGGGTACTTCGGATCTTCAATCGCGCGAAGCTCCTCGATAAACGTTGCTCCTCCTCCTGCTGAAATAATAATCTCGCGTGTAAACGCATATTTAACGAAGAGGAATATTCTTGATCGCGAGCTAAGCGTTCCGCATCAACTAATTACAGACAAGGTCGAGCCGAACGGAATCGAAGCATCGAAGTAAATAAGCGTGTCACAATCTGGCAAGCTGCACGATGGATGCTCGAATCAACGGACCCCCATAAAAGAGAGGTGCAGCTGTGTTTCTTTTTCGAAAAAATCCTGGACGCGTGTACGAAGGCAAATGGTCAGCTCGAGGAAGATGGTAGGGCCGTGGAAGCGAAAAAGAAGATAGAAAAAGGCATTACAAAAAGATGAGCTCTCTTCTTGTTTTAAAAATGATCTTTTTTATGTTCGAGATATTTGGGATCTTTCAAGAATTTCGATGCTTCGAGGATAGTACTCTGCTGTACTTACGAAGGATGTTTCACAAAGACAAGAGGCGAGATATCGAAAATCGGTGGCTATGGCAGTGGACACGTCGTTATTTTTTCGACGTCCGTCGAGGAGCTTGTTCGCTCGTCGGTTTCCAGAAGAAGGTTAAAGCGATTTTCCTTCTAACGGACGAACTAGGGAGCTGGCCGTTTCTCGTTCGCGGTCGCATTTGTTTGACGTTGCGGCGCGGTGGCGCGGTGCGGTGGCCAGCAGGAGCAGCAACGGGCAACAGGTGTATAGCAGGTGCACACCCTGAGCTTCGAGAGTGCCGTGGAGAGCTAAAAAGTTTCGCGTCCACCTGAAGGTCCCACACGAGAAACCGGGCGACTTTCAACCGTCGTTTTCTTCAGCGCCACCACCACCCCTCGACTCCCACCCCACGAAGCTCTCGGCCCACGCGCTTACCCCATCCTCCATCTTGGGGCCGCGACAGCACAATGCCATACGGCCAAGAAAGAGAAACGCTCGACCGAGAAGTTCTTCGAGTCGAACCCGATGCGACGCAGCGAATCCGTTGCCTCCTGCATCAACGCCGACCGACCACACGTTCGCTCTTTTCGCTCGAAAACGATCTCTGACCGACAGAACCTGTTCAATGCCTAAGACGAGTTATCTCGAGATCCGAGCGCATATTTTTTTTCGGTCTATCGGTACACTTTAATTGGTATATTGCACGCAAAATACGTCAACTTTTTCTTTGTTCGCTGATCCGTTACAGGTGCATCGTCGTCGATGACATTTTACGCGGTAATGGATTCTAAAACCTTTCGGTTACGGAACGATCCTCTTTTCCGAGACGAAAATAGCGTTACGAGCCTGGCCAACGGAACATTAACTCAACGACAGGAGAAAAAGCGTCGAACAGAAGGAGCTTGTCGGCTGGAAAAATCTAATTAACGATGGAAAAAAAGACGATTCGAAGGTGATATCGAAGAAAATCCGCGTGAAAACCGGAAGAATAGGAAGAAGAATGGAAGGAAAGAAAGAAAGGGAAGAAAAGAGGGGAAGAGCGTACGAGGCGGAGAGAAGCAGCTGCGTCTCATTATCGATCATCTATCGGACAGGGCCTCCAGTCGAAGCTACTCTTTGGACTCGTTGTTCACCGCTACGTTTCCGACCGTTGAAAAATCCACCCTGTGTCCTGAAACCGTCAGGTGCTTCTTCCTGGACGGCAAGTGCAGGCGGCTTGGGTGCTTTCTCGATTTAATGACACGTTGTCCTATACGAGCGTAGACAGCCACGCACACGCGCCTCCGCCTCGCCTCGAATCCTGAACCGTATTCTTCTCGTGCTCTTCCCGGATTTCCGTTCGCCGTTGCCAACCACCATCTATCGAACCCGTACGGTCACTTCGAGAAACAAATGTCGGCAAAACACGTAGTCGAACGTAACTGCAGCTTCTTCGCGCGTTTCGCGACTCGTTCTTGCTTTTTCTCGAGCCTCAAATCGGTCGATACTTTATTCGAAAGTCATAAACGTCTTTGGATCTTGTAAGTCTTAAATCCTTAAACGCGTGCTACTCGGATACTGGCGAGCCTCGGCAACGGGGTTCTTTGCGAAAACACGCCTCGAGCCGTACGGAACTTTGCCAAATTCATTTTGCAATTCCAACTATAACCGGCAAGTCGAACAGCGATCAAAGTGTCGCGAATTCGATAAAAACATCGCGATCGCTGTCCGATAAGTCCCGAGAACGACGAAGAAGGAGCGAACCACTGGAACTTGTTTTTTTCTCGATCGTCGTGGTTGCGCAACTCGGCGGGAAACGGGTTATAAAGTTGTACGCTTTAGGCACCTCGGTGAAACATTGTAAAGAAAACAAATGGCACCTGTGAGGTTCTTTGTCAGTATTTCTTCATCGTGGCAGCAGGTGAACGGTGTCCCGACAATCAGCCGCGTCGCTCGATTCGCGTGCAACGGACATTTTTCACGAACGCGCGTGTCTCCTCCACCGGGCTCGCGTTCGACCGCGGCCAAAGAAAACTTCTGGTAATTTAGTTCGCCCACCTCGGGTGATCGTGACTTCCTTTTCTGTCGTCCACCGTTCCCAAATGGCCAACCGACCACAGAGAGATTCTATCGCAACTGTTTACGGAAGCAGAATTAGCGCTCGAATAAATATGTCGATCGCTTTCCTCGCAGACGTTCGCACTCGGATCATCTTCTCCGTGAAATTTTTTTCACATTTAGTCTTCAGTCTGTTCCTGTTCATTCTAGGTTCTTCCTAGATCAGAAGAAGATTCCGAACGTTAAACGAAGACTCGCAAGATAGTTGCATCTTCGAGTAGTTAACGCTCGTAATCGAGAAAAAAGATCGCTTCATGTGAAAAAGTCTCTGAAAGCGTCACGTCTCGTCTTCCGTAGAAAAAAGGTGATCCTCTTTCAGCAGGTATCTTCCCATGCAATTTTACATATTCAGGGAAGCTAATCCTCGGAGAAGCTCGAAGAGCAACGCTCTTTTCGGTCGTGAGAGACGAGAGGTCGATGACGAGAGAACCCGGTTAGCGGATTGTTGGTCGTTCGAGTGGACGACCCAGTGAAGCGGAACGAGTGCCATGGCGTGTAGTAAGGGACCTTAATGAAATTCAAACGCGGCCCTACGAAGCGTATCAATTACGTTTCCACCCCCAGCGTCTCTCTGTTCGGTTCGGAGCGACTCGGAGCGTCCCGGAGCAGCTCAGCGCGGCGTCTCGAAAACGGTTGGCGCCCCTCGACTTTCCCACGCGTCGTTCACGAGACAACTTGAGTCGCGTCCAACTCCTTCGGGGTCGTTCCACTCGAATCCCCTGTTCGTCTGTCGGTGTAACGAGCCTCTTCCGTTATTAATCCAACCTACTGTCAGCCTATATTCACGGAATTTATCCTTCTTTCTTAAGATAATGATTACCGGTTGCGTTAAGTTCGGAGTTCGGACAAATGCTTCAAAGAAAAATTAACTTTTAAATTTGAAGGAAAACTGAGTTCGACAGACGACTACAGAATCATTGTTTCACCAAAAACGAATGTCTAAGTTAGTTTTTTTTTTTATTAACAATCAAAAAAGTTTCGTTTTGAATCCGAAAGTTTAAAATTTCGTTGGTAAATTCTTCCGAAACCAGTCTTTGTAAGGCTTTTCTTTATTTGAACAAAAAGAAATCTTACGATATAGGTTTCCAAATTTCCAACAGTTATTTGAGTTTGTTTCGCGATTGATGAGTGCAAAAGATTAACAGAGATTCAGAAGGACCAACGCGATGTCCGTTTTTTTTTTCAAAAAGCAACAAGTCTTGGCCGAGGATCTAAACAACCGACGTAACCGTCGCGATCGAACGGACCCTTGGATTTCGATTCCTGAAAGAGAGACGGAGGAGGCAGAGTCGAAAAAGGATCGGCGTGTGTGCTCCTCGCGGAAAAAAAGAGGAGAGTACCACTGTGGGAGATCGCGTACGCAGGGTGCAAGCCGGTCGAGAAGTCGTGAGAGGAAGCCTGGCCGGTAAGAAAAGGACGAGCAGAATCACCTGCGGTGCACCTGCTGTGCAGGGGGCTCCTTCGGTCCCGTATTAAAAGTGTATCAGACCTTCCTCCTCCTGCCGTTTCTTCGGCTCGTCTTCGTCCTGTTTCTCGCGATCTCCTCTTCGGTTTCGTCGGCTTCCAACTACTCCTCCGCCGCAAAATATTCCTCTCGCAATAATTTCCACTGATTTCTGATCCGATGCTTCTTATCGACCGAGACTCGACTACTTTCTTACACCTTGATTTAGACTACGTTTATCTTATTTGCAGCATCGTACGTTTAAAAATCTGAAAATTAACATTTCGCCAAAGAAACGCCTTCCGACTCGTTCAGACAACAAGAAGACGTTTGTTCGAGGACAACTTCTCGATAGCTCGAACAGCTATTTTCAAAAGCAATTTTGTTCGGATAATGTTCAGGTTTTGGAGGAAGAAGGACGAGACGAAGAAGAAGAGTCGGAGGAGAGAAAGACAAGGAGGACGTTGGCGATGGAGGTGAAGGGAGGATAGCGATGCAGCAAGGTGCTGCCAAGGTGGCGGTTAAGGCAGCTGATCTTCGAATAGCAGCAGGTGAATGCGAAGGAGCTCGCTCGCGCTCGTAGAAGGAGCGAGAAGTCGGGGATGGTAGTTGCGGTAGATGTGCCGTAGGCCGTGGATCGTGGAGGAGGAAGAGGTGGAATCCACGCGTGCATAAAAGGTGTTTCGTTATTGTTACCAGGCGCGCGCGATGCAGGTCCTTTCGATTTATTAATCTTGTTTTCGTGGCAACGCTCCTCCACGCTCATAATTTCTATACTATTTCTGTACTAATCGATGATCGCGTTAACTTCTCTACAGGACCACGGATAAATAGGTTAATACGTAAAAAATGCTTTCGAATACGTTAGCGACATTCCTTCGGATGCAGGATACTCCGTGGAGGGCACGAAGCCACGCGAGGGGATCAAAAAACGCGATACTCCGCGAGTCGCGAAGCCTTTTTCCCCTCGTTGCGGTTTTCCGGCCGAGATAGCACGCGAATCTACCTGTTACGTAATCCTCACGCATCGAATGCGACTTCTGACGAAGTGAGGAATTTAATGCATCGATAACGGATCACTGGAGGATTTCGATAACTAATGATTAAGGGAATTAGAGAAACAGTTCTTAGTAATCTCGGGAGGCAAAAAAAGTTTCTACGTGTAGCAGACGAAGATGTATCGACGTTTACTGTTCTAGCGTTCTCGCGTGATCGTTTTTTCCGTAGTATACGGTTGCGGTCCGCAACGACTGAAACGCTACGTGTTTTGGTTTCCCAGTTTAAGAAATTCACGCAAGCGATTGGTCTTGATAAACGCGGAGCCGCTGCAGCACGCGATGTTTAGAAACGGAAGAAAAAATAAACGTAACACCGAGGGATTATCGACAAATGGTCGACGAGTCGTTTTCTTGCGGTCACCGCTAACGACTCGCACCTACGCCTTCTTCCCCTATCTACGGGCAAGGCGAAGGGAGAATGGGAAGTGGACATCGTGCGTACGACTTCCTTGCGAACGTTCGTTCCCATGTTCTTGGCCGTTTATGGGGCTTTCCGTTGTCTCCGCTTCCCATGGACTTCCTAAACATTGACTTCCTCGAAGGAACCGACTGCCTCGAACAAGCAGATGGCCTATTAATTCGATGGCCACGAAGGAACCGCCACCTTCTTGTCGGACTGGCACCGTAACCTCGCTCAGGGAACACCCTGTGCCCTTCTTCCCACAAGCGCGACCGTCCTACACTTGTTCTGCCCGTCTTCGACCGTTAACTTTCACAGATTCTTTGACCACCTTGCGTCGTACCCTCGTTTCTTAGCAACCGATTTCCCCATGCTCGATACTCTCTTCGCTTTTTCTTCGATCAAAGGAACAAGTTAATTATCGTTGCAAGCACGAATTTTACGCTGTACTCGCGATTTTACACGCTTATAATTGTCGCGTTAAAGCGACAACGATAAATTTACTGGCGGTTCTCGAGTTAGCCACATTCGCGCGACAGCGGTGTTTCTTGAAACGGTAAAGGATAAAAAGAGAAAAACAAGCACGCGTAATTGTGCGTCAAAACAATATTCGAAGGTCTATGTATTCTTGTAAATGCGATCCGGCCGGTCGGCGATTATCAAAGGGCATCCCTGATGGTCCAAGTCCTTTACCAGTCACGCTGAAGACAGGAGCCCTCGTAGATCCTATCGCTTACCCTTCTAACCTCTCTTTATCTTTCTCTATTCTTCTTTCGTCGATTCTCTTTTTCGTACCTCTCGCTCGCTTCCATTTTCCTTCGTTCGTTTTCTCTGTCCACCTTCAGCCGAGCTCCACCGATCGCATTATTTCGTTCCACCAATTCATCTGGACCTTCCATCGACCGCAAGAATTACCGGGGACAGCGTCAACCGTGCTCGTTCCGTTCCGTTGAAGCTTCTCCGTCGGGAAGAAAGGTATTGGCGCCAGGTAGTTAAACATCTGATCTTAGATCTTACGTCGACAAGGACCGACCTTTATTTTTTCAGGTTAGGTTTAGCTCGCTAAAAAACGTGCAGAGTTGGTCGTTCTCTGTGTCGAATTTTTCAGCTCTGGAAAACCAGTCTCCTTTAACTCGGATAAGACCGAGCAAAATGGTAGGACCCTTGTTATCCGAATTAATGGGGGACACGGTGGTTAAGTTAAGATAAGAGAAATCTGAAATTTCGTAGGTTAACGATCGGCAGACGAGAACGAACAAACAGTACAAAGTGTCTTAATAAAAATCATTAGGTTTCTCGTCTTTCTTGACAAATTTTATCAAATATCAATACCCGACGATATATCATTATGAGGGTTAACGTTGTTTCTACCGTGGTTGTTTAATCATACGCGCACTTCGTAGAGTTCCCTGCGTAGTTTTTATACGATTCGAACTTCTAACCCTCGTGTAAGTTAAAGACCAAAATGATGCTGCATCTTTGCCGTGACAGTTCAAGAACATCCATCTTTCGAGGATTAATGAAACAGTTCTGTGTCGTAACGCGCTGCGCACAGATTACAATAAAAATAGAGCCACAAAACGTTCGCCCTAAAAACAGAAAAAAAAATATTCAACGTCAAGCTGCGCCAAGACCACGCGCATACGCATTTCCCCCCGACGATTCGCTGAAAACACCGTTGAAAAAAAAATCTTGGAAAACCTGGTCGTTGTCTCTACAATGGCAGGATTACGTAGGCGCCCTCGGGATACCTATTCAAGATTCAACCTCCTCGAATAGAGCCTCGAAGAGGATACCGTGTGCCCGGGATCGCGGTATCCCAGTATTCCTACGCACCCACGCGAGAGCTTTGATAGAAAAAGAAAAAGGAGGCAGGCGTAACGGTAAAGGAAAGGTGTCGCGCAACTGCGAGCGGTCGTGTAAATTAACCGAAAATTTGTATGCCACGTTGAAAAATAAATTCGTCGATTAACCCGAACCGGTGAATTTAAGGGGCAGTTCGTAATTGAACGTAACGTTCTGGAGAGGCCGTCAAGGTTTACATGGTTCCGGCGATATCGCGATCGAACACGAAGAGGAAGCAACGCAAGAAACGCGTCAGCGGCTCGCACAACGATCGTTCTGTTTCTCGTTATCGTTAATTTATTTGCGCGATGCCGCGTCGAATCGAGTCGGTGGTGCTAACCGCGAATTAACGAGCGACCGATCGGGACGGTCGCGGGAGTGGCAATAATTAAGATAGAACCACTGTTCTTTGTGCTGGAAAGTTTCCCTAGGGAGAATCGCGATGTAGCAAAGTCGTTATAACGCGTGGTATCACAGAGATCGTCGAGGCCTTTTGCCTCCATGTCGCCATTTTCTTAATCGAAACGCGTTAATCGATAAATCGTAAAAGGGACGCGAGCTGCCCCTGTTATTCGGTTCACGTACATTCGTTCTCGTCCACCTGTTGCTCCCTCCTTTGGACGCATGCGGGCGACGGGTTTCCCAGAGGCAGACCTCTGGACCACGGGAGAGGGAAGCTCCGCTTCGCGATCAACGAGGAGAGCCAAGGGTGAACGAAGAAGCAGTGGAAGAGAGGAAGAACGAGAGGAACAAGATGAGTGAGCCGCCCCCAGCAGAGCATTCAGCCTCTGTAGCTCGTCCTCTCTCCGCTCGAGATCCTTCCTTCCATTACCGGTTATATTTTCGCTATTAAAAAGTTTCGTCTAGGCTTGCTCTTCGAACCCGCGTCGAGATAGATCATTAAAATTTGAAAAATCTCGTGTTTCTATAAAATATCGAAGAAGAATGCAAGGATGGCCTAGAATAAATAGTTGTAATCGGAACGATTAATCGCGATAGGACGAAGAGCACTGATCGCCATTAGATAATTGAAATTTTTGACCGAAGGTAGATTGCCAGACTTGATTCTCTTTGCGCCTTTTCTACGCGATCCTCTCAGCCAGCGTGTGCTCGAAACACGGGCAAACGCGTCCAGGGTCCTTAAATCAATCATTTTATGGGCGTTTCAAGAGTCCGGCGTGCTTTCGTTGCTTTATTCGAGGCGAAGTGGTTGGGGGCAAAAAAAGGAACGCGACGGGGACGCGGGGAAGAACAACGGGAAGAAAAAAGGAACGAAGACGAGGGGAAGAAGCGAAGAAGCAAGAAGCCGCCCCCAGCAGAGAACGCAGCCTCCGTGCCTCCTCGTTCTGTCCCACGCAATATTACGATCCACTCCGCCTTAGTATACTCCTTGAAAAGTTTACAAATTTTCGATGGTAATTGTTACGTAATTAATTGTAACGATTTGCATATATTACGGAATGAATTATTGAGAATATTTTATTGTTTTCTATGCACCTTTACAATTATTAATTTCTTTTTACAATTTGTAGTTTCGGCGAGTAAGGAAAAGCAGCTATTCGCCGTTAAGCGATCGGTTTGTCATAGATCCGAAAGACGGTAACGCGAGCCCTTTTTCGGCGTCGAAGCTGACCTAATTGGGACCACCATGCTAGTGTCCTCTGGTACAACGATCGCGCCGCTACATTGGACGCGTAATTAACTCGATTTCCTGCGGTAGGTCTTTCGAATTTTTAGCAACGGTCTCGTCGAAATCCTCGATGACTTATCGCCTGACTATACAGCAGTAGTTTCTGCTATTTAATTATAATTTAAAAAGACCGAATTGCATCGCGGAAACGCTCGTTGCAAGAGATTCGATTTAAAAATGAAAGAACCGATGCTTCGAACGTAACGTGAACGCACGGCTGCATACGGAGGCGAGCCAGTCGGGCGCGTATGCGCACGCACACCAGCGTGACCGCATTACACGCACCGCGAGTAGTGAAACGCATTCGAAGCAGGGGGCAGGTCTGCCTACGTCTTCTCGGGGTATATTAGGATGATTCTCTTCGTCTCTCCGACGTATCTCCCTGCATTACGTAGCACGACCGACCGTTCGAACCTGAACAAAGCGTCGAGTCTGGAACGATCGTCCGCGGCGATTTATCTTGCGATATTTTATGGGGACGATATCCGCAACTTCGGTTTCGTTAGAATAGAAAGCGAAGGGAAAAGAGAAGCTCTCTATGATTTATTTCGGCCCCGCACCTACATACATACATTTGATATCGTATCGAAACCAGGCTAGGTATTTTCTTCTATTTGTCCGCGTTATCGTTTCCGTGATCGCCGCCTCGAGGCTTATCTCGCGGTAAGCCGGGCTTCTCCGACCACCATGGAATTTCGTGAACAGGTCTGCCATAAGCTCGTAATTAAGTAACGGAAATGCTAAAAATGTGCATCGAACGTAGAAAGAACGATACAGGGACCGCCTGTACACGGTTATTCATTGAAAATTCTCATTGTATCGGATCGTTTTCAAAGACAGAACGATCGTTCAAAGAAAAGTCTCCCTCTCGCATACAAACTCCGGCAAAGCGTACATCCGTCACTCGACGGTGGAATAAAATTTCCTCCGATTCCGTTACGCAGCGTACACGCTCGCGCGGCTACACAACGCGATGCTCTCCCTCACGAACCACGTTCGAACGGGAGAAGGCGATGTCCCTTCGGTTCGATCGTGTGTGGGTTGCCCTGTGGGAGTCCCTCGGAGCTTTCTTATTCCCGCTGCTCTCTCCTACCACTCTCTCTCTCCCTCTTCCTCTTCTTTCCTCGGCCGACGTTTTCTCTCCGGAGAGACAGTCGAACAAGTGTGCGTGAGTTTCTGCCGCGCGATCCGAGCTCCCGTACGAATATATTACTACCGCGTTCGAAAAAGAACGCAACCGCAATAACTCTTTCGCCGCGAGCACGGTTGTCTCCTGTTCGTCCACGAATCGTCCGCTCCCTCTCTTGACACTGGCCGCTTGTTTTTCTCCCGTTGGGCTGGTCCGAATGAAAATCGACGCGAGCATTTGTGTTCCCAAATAGGAGGGACAGTGTATTAACCTTTGTTCGAACGATATCGCGTTATTTTTCGCGAATACGAAAGCAGCGTATACGGACATAAAACAAGTGCACGGTGATTTCGATCGAACGATGCGTCTCTGTTAATCGCGCTCGATTGTTCGTACTTCGGTGGCATCCGAGTAACGAAAAATTGCCTGCCTAATAAATGATTCGTCGAAAAGGAAAAAAAAAGAGACGATCTGCATCGGCGAACCGAGACACGATCGCGATAGGTACACGCGACATACGTAGAAACGCGTCGACTCCTTCTTCGCGATCCGAAGCAACCGAGAGAAAAGGAGAGTACCGGCGAGAAGGAAACGGACAGAGAAGCGAAGAGCGAACGACGAAGAGAGGAAGAAAGAGCGAGGTAGAAGACACGCGCGGCAAACTGGAAGGGATAAGGGTTGAGGGTGTGAGGTGGAGGGGGCTGTTTGGTCCCGGTTAAGTTAGGTTAGGGGTCTCCCCACTCTCGACGAGCCGGGCGACCGCCTCCCAGGGGCCCTGGGGGCCCACAAACACCGCACCATCGTCGTCCCTGACGACGGAGAGACCTCAAGACGAACAAGGATACGAGCAACGGGAAGAAGCGAGAGCGGTGCTAGAGCCGGAGCGAGAAGCGACGAGAACCCACGTAGAGAACGAGACCGAGAACGAAGGAAGACAGAGACGGAGGGAAAAAAAGGGAAAAACGAACCGAAAACCCACACCCGAGGCAGGGACTCGCGAGGAACCTCTTGGTGCTCTCAGTTCGAACCGAGCATCCTTCGAAACCGGCGGTTCGATTCAGACTTCGATTTCTCGTGACTTACTCGTTGCGTGTCTCTTCCTCTTTCTTCTTTTCCTCTTCTTATTCTCCTTATTCTTCTTCGTTCTCCACCTCCTCCCCCTTCCTTTCTTCTCTTTCGTTCTTTTTATCTCTGTCATCGTTCTCGCTGCTACTTCGTTCGCACGCGCACGTGTCTTCATCGACGAGAGCGTGAAATTGCCGTTACCAGAAGAGATTCGTGAAAAACTTCAAGATAGACCAAGAGTTCGGCATCCATCGAGAGCAACGGGATCCTTGTTGGACGCGAGTCGAGCACGTGGCGCTGTGCGATTCCGCCCGCTAAACTCGACTGGATATGCAGCGTGCAGCCACCGATTAGTGACGTCCAGTTCTTTCCGGAAAAACGAGAAAGGATTTTTGTTTTGCTCGGTGTCCTTTCGCGATCCTGAACCGATGCGTCGAAGAGAATACCGGCGGGCGACCGGCTGGACTCATCATTGGTGAGTTTCCACGATTTTCTTTTCCTTTCCTTTTCTTGTTTACGCGCGACGCGTCCTTTTCGAGGCGAACGAAGGTCGCGGCTCGGGCTGTCGGAACTTTTTCGAGCTGGTAAATATTGCATGAAGGTTAGATGCACGAACGAGAATGCAACGATGCCGCTCGAGTTGTAATGTCCTATGTAAATATCCTCGGTGCCTTGCCGAGTTCGACACTTTTTTTTTCTTTCTTTTCAAATTTCGCCGGATTGCGCGATCTTGCATAACGTCAAAATAAGCGTCACGGTGTTCTTTAGCTGCCTCAGTGAATATGGAAATATACCGTACTTTTTAAATCGGTGTTTAGTTTGGACCAATATTAAAATAATCCGTGTAAAATCGTGTTTTCGTATCGAAAATTATCGAACGCGTTATCGTGCCGTTTGCCGAAATGATTAATATCGTGTTAATTTCTCGAGATAATAAATGGAAAGTGTAAATTGAAAAATGAAGCCATCGCGTTCCGAATAATACTAATTATATCGCGATGTACTACATACATCCGTTTTTTACCGCGGCATTTAACGTCTTAATGATACGGTTGGTTAACTTTTAAATTCAAACTTTCGATTCGTGCAGCGTTAATGCCGCTTAAAATTGTCTTTGGCTTTCTTTAATAATTGTTCGTCCAATGCAGTGTCGATATGACCCCTATTATTTTCTTTGCATTACTTCCTGCTATTATCGTTGCGTTTGAAACAACGCTAAGAAGTCGAGATCGATAGAATAGGTTGTTAAAGGACACCTTACAGCGCAGCGCATTCGTTTTTCGATCGTGCAAAGGCACTTGTTGAAACGTTGAAAAAACGTAAATTCGTTCGGTGATCGTCGAATCGACTTAACGTCAATATGGGTAAGGTGATCCTCGTGCAATATCCGTGTTCGTAGCTCGAGCCGCTGATCGGTATGGATCCCGAGGTTATCGTTTTGTCACCTACTTCTCTGTTTTATTTGCCGTTGGACACACCGATGAAAATGATCCAAGAGATGCTAATCGATCTCCTTGTTCCACGAAACGATAGCTTCGAAGGATCTTCCAAACCAGTTTCCTAAACTCTGTTGGATGTAAGAAAGGTTCGAAGGACGAGTCGCTTTTAAAACCGTGTTTACGGAACTCGCGAAAATCGACCAGAGATGCGCGCATTATAATACTTGCTTGCCTTCCGTCCATCGTTTTGCCGGAAATAAGAATCGATTTCGTTGTTGACGAATATCAACCCAGAGAAAAAGATGTACTCTTTGCAAAAAGATGGTAAAGAGGATCTTTGTTACGCCAGATAGCTTGTCAATTGTATACGGGGGGAGTCTAACGCGGTGGTGTAGTACTTTTTACGTAGAAGGAAAAAATATCTAACGTTGCGATCAGTCTGAGCTTCGCAACTGCCTCTAAATCCAAATACCGTCTTTTAACGTAGATTCGCGACGTCTGACGACGGTTTCCGAGTAGCCTATTTTTCCGAAAAGAGACCGTACACGAGAAAAATAGGGGGTGACAAACGTCGTCGCGAGATTCGCCACAGCGTGTGACAATGAGACCGAGAGCGGAGGGTCGGATAAAAGGGAAAAAATCGGGCGACGATGACAGAGGATGGGGTGCTCACGGTCCTAGACCCCTATAGTAAGGGTATTTTCGAGTTCACGGGGGACAACGGGGTCCACGGGATAATGCCCCCATGCTCCCTGGATGGGATTATCTCGAGTCAGGTAGACGGAGAAGAGGACCCGAGTTCGATTCGGTGCATCGATGCAACAATATGACCCGCAGGCAAGGATGTTCAATGGAATTGCGTAAAAATCGGTGTGTTTGCTCGTTGAAAAGAGTGTGGGAGTCTGAGCGTGGAAAATCTGGAACGAGGAAAGGAGGGCGGAGATTCTGTTCCGGCCGTGTAACGTACTTTTTCCGTGTTATTCGTAACAACCACCGGAAGCTGCATAAAGATTTCTCGGGTTCGACACCTGCAATCTGTCGAGAGCAAACGCGCTCGATGTGTCCTGAGAACGGTTCAGAATCGTAGGTAGTTGCGTAGGTAGATTCGTAGAGCTTGTTTCCGAGTTGGCAATAAGGAACTGTAAACGGAGTTTCTTCCCTTACTCTGAAATTATCGAGGAAACGAGAAAAGACGCTTGAGACAATTTTTTAAACTTACTTTTTCAATAAGTACTTATATACGTAAACTTTGGATTATTAGGTTGATCAGTGTGCACTTTTATGCACTTTAATAACGGCAAACAAAAATTGATTAATAATTTCCGGATGTCGAATAACAAGATTCTATGTAAATCGATCATTCGGATCGAATCGTTTTTATCGAATGTCTGATAAAACAATGCCGAACAAATTAATTCTTGTTTGGGATACAACTTAACACTTTTATCTTCAGCGAATCTGTAATTTCCGTAGGTTCGATTCTTTTTATCAGCTTCTATTACACTCGGGTGCTTCGTAAGATTACCTGTATATGTATGAATTAAATTGTCTTCGCGAGTTAGACCATAAATTTCTACGTAAATACTATTCGAATCTGCAGCTTTAGTTAGGTGAAACTTAAGTAAATCCTGTTTGAACTGCCACCGAATCGTCCGTTGGCGAAACGATGAAAAAATCCCATCCTCTAACGATTCTCCCAACGTATTTCTCGAAGCAACTGGTCGGTTCGAGGCATTCGATAGTTCGTTGACCGTTGCGACAAAAAAAAGGGCAGCAGAAGAAGAAGATTGAAGAAGGCGATCATCTAGGAAGCTAGATCCACCGCGACCGTTGAAGATATCCGTCGTTTGCGGAGTCAGTTTCACGGGTCTAATCTCGGCTAAACAAAGGAGAACGTTTCACGTGTCGGTCGCAGGACGAATCGTCCCGGTCCGGGATACAGGAGGAACCGGTATCCTGTCGCAGGACCGTTGCCAAGGGAGTTCCGCTTTCTCGCGGTCGAACGAAGAGGGATAACGGGGCACGTGGAAGGAATCGAAGGAAACTTGGCCCCTCGAGGATGCATATATGTATGTCCACGTACAAGTAGAGAGAAAGAGAGACGGTCCTTTTGTGTTTGGTGCGCGAGGTGATTGTTCCATTGTTACGGGAAGCAGGAGGAGACAGGTTTCATTTATGGTCACGTATGGTAATGACTCCGGAGGATAAGAGAGAAACCCCCGAGTCTCTCCGGGGTAAACCGGGAGGCACAGCCAGTCAAGCAGGATGAGGAATCGTGTCCCGGGATACGAATATAAATTTGCATATTTTCGGCCCGCATCCTTCGACGTCCCACGTGGGAATCCACGAGAACTCCTCGAGCAACCGGTGCTGCCGCCGACGATACTTTAACGGTTTCTTTTCTCACGAACCGAGGATTCTCGTCTTTTTTCTATCTTTAATAATCGTTCAACCTACGCGTGCTTTGTAAATCTAACCAGATTTCGCTGGTTAGATGGACCGTGCGTGACATATTCGCCTTCGAACTAAGGTAGTCTCGTTACACCTACGCGACGATTACTCGCGAGATCGATCGTTCGTTATTGTAATAAAACGGGCAAAGGACAGTCTACAAATTTGTACCCGAATCGCGAACGAAAGGACAATGCCACGAGTTTGTAAGACTCACCCACACCGGAATTGGTCTTCCGTGGTTCGTTTCATACGGAATTTTGATTGTCACCGATGCATCCTGCATTTCAGTCATTTTTTTGCTACCGGTCGTCGTTTGTCGCGTTCGTTGAAAAGCAACCTCGGACCCAATTTGGCCTTCGTGAATGATGGAGGTCGTGGGGTAACCGTGAATGAAACAATGATACGTTTCGATCAACTGGCCGACCTTACTTTTTTTACCTTCTGTCCGTAAACGCGTCTGCCTACCCCACAAAAAGCGAATTATCACCGTTCCTCGGGCTTTATTGCCAATGTCCTTGCATAATTTTCACGAGCTATCATTAACGTTTTTTTCGTTGCCTTTGATTGCGACTAACTTACAAAAGCTATTTCGATCGTTTTAACTCGTTAAACCTGATTTTTCAACGCTTTATCTATTTACGGAGAAATAAAATTGAGCAAGTACATTCTCGTTATATTTGTCAGTGATGTAGCTATAAGAAAAGAAGATTTTTGGAATTGATACGGTACTATAAATCGGACAAAAGTCTTTTGGAACCGCTACTGGAATCAACATCGTTCGTTCTGGTAAGATATTCGATGTCAAGATTTTCCCAAAAATTCAAAGCGATCCTTAATACCGCAATGTTGGCAAAATAAAGTCGATGGGTGGTAGGGCATGGCGTCACGCGGAGAAAGATCGAGTAGAGACGAAGGCTTCCTTCCGGGAAGATTTATGCGAGTTGAATGGCTGCTAGAGGCTTTCCTGACGGGGGGTCTCCCGTATTGTTGCTAATTGCACGTTTCCACGGTGAAAATACCGTTCTGGTGGTCCATTATTCCTCGAGACCGTAGAAAGGTTCGACAACGAAACGTTCGTTGCCACCTACGAGAGAGGAACCACCATAATCGAAGGTCACTCCATAAACGTTTGACAAAGAACGGCTGCTCTTCCATTGAGCAACGTCCAACTGGTTTTTGCGGGAGGTCCGAGAACCAACGAAAATGCGTCATTGTTCGATTTATGGCGTATTTTGGTACTTTTATGTACTGTCAAAGGAATCGTGTTTACCGCAAGTGTAACTTGTCTCGAGGCTCATCGACTTATCGCGTACCGATATAACAGAAATGAAATTGTACTTTTGACTTCCGCTCAATTTCTTGCCAAGCGACGTAATTAAATACTCGATAAAATCACGCAACGTGGAGAAATAAAATGTTGTCGCGAACGCTTCCTGCACGGTGCAGGGCAGAAAAAGTTCGCGTTGCCGTTCCGGCGCGTTCCGACGAGCGATTTCGTAACGAGACGATTGTCGCGCGCGCGCGTGCGTACGCGTATCGCGCCTGCGAGGCTACTTCCCGAGCAGGCGTCTAATGGCAAGGTGGTTAAGTGACTCCTCTCGGTTTTCCTGCAGCGCGCGTCCTTCTCTTCGAGGGCTCGTCCATTGCTTTTTTCTTTCTTTTTTTTCCTCGGTTTCGCGTGGTAGAAGGGACGAGGAAGGCCGCGCGAGACGAACAGAGAAGGAAACAGTAGGGGAAGGGCGATCCTTCGTGTGTGGTCCTCGTGGAGTCCTCGGTCAACTCGGAGCCGAGGTGTCGCGTTGTGTGTGGTACGCTACGGTGTTTTGCGTCGCGCCGCACCAACTCGCGTCACCCGCCATCGCTATTCGGTACTTTGGTCAGTTCTATGACACCGGTTATATCGATTATCGGGAAAAATTCATTTCGAGCGTTTTATTCTTAAAGTTAGCGTCGTTACGACAGGGATTATCGAAATCGAGGGTAAAACGTTTATGTTAGGAGACCTCACGAGAGAAATCCTGTTCGTCCGTGGCTACAGCGACCCCCTATGGAGGCTTACGACGTTGGAGTTCATACCTTATGTTCCTACCGCATTTACCGTCCATCGTTCCTCGCTAGCTCGACGTACCGCATCCGCTGGACCTTAGGATGCTACGAGTGCATAGGGTAATTTGTTATTAACTTTGGCACGTTGCAACTAGTTTCGGTGGGACGGATGAAGTAACACCTGGTTATGTTCGAAAGGTTACACGTGGCGTACGTGTACTGTTGTCTATATTGCATACAAATATGAGACGTACAGTTGTTGCCAGCAGAGGGATTAGCCGTAATACCAAATCTTGCAGGTGTCCAAACTTTAACGAGTTCTCATCGTCATAAAATCTAGAGATTAGAATCTAACCTAATTCCAATTGTTCCTATAGATACAACCTTGCCGGGTTAGTCGACTTGCCCCTTTCCTTCGTACGGCTGAGCCTCCACGAACAATATACCGCGGTGACAACGAAGGTGGTGTAGAAATAGCGAAACGAGGAATTCGAGTTGGTCCGCGATGCTATTTTTAATCCAACAGGACCGTGTCATCCGGGAACGTCCGCAACCTTGAAGCGGAAAGAAAAATACAAGAAAGAGGAAGAGCATACGAAAGCTCCTTAGGGCGAACGTTGCTATATGTTCGATGTGGGAGGTCCTCCTCCGGTTTCGTCGCTGCGGAACCGTTCGGAATCATTTGTCAGTGCGGCCCAGTTTAGCGATTCGTTTCACCGACACCGAGCTTCCACTTGGCCCGTTCGATTCTTCGGGAAAGAATCCTGCGGGTAAAGATACGTTCCCTTTCTTTTCCGCTCGCGGTAGAATCGAGGTGTGAAATTCGTGATTAATTATCCGGGCCTCTGGTGGGCGGGTCGAGAACCGAGATTAAAGACCCTTCGAGTGATCCGCGAACTCTCCCTCGTCCCATATGGTCGATCGAAGGTCCGAACGATTCCCAGAAACATGGATCGGACCGAGAAGCAATAATTCTTAACGCGTTCTTGCCACCCCATCGAGATCGAAATTCTTCCTTCCTTTCGAGTCTTTCTAAATTCTCAGTCGTGAATCTACGAGGTCCGTTGATACGATACTCCACAACGAAAAGGAATTTCTGCAAACGAGGGGCAAGTTGACAAATATTTTCTTTACCGCGAAGGACGCGCTCGCGGTCGTTTCCAGAAATCGAGAAACACCGCTATGGTGTATAGGTACCAAAGGGAAGGTAAAAGGACCAGACACGTGTTTGAGGAAAGTAAAACTTGGTTGGTCGGCCTGTTTATTTTTGACCTCGTGAACCATCAAAGAGGTTCCCCGGGTTTTCAGGCAAGGTAAAACTCTCGTTTTCGTCGCGTTGGACGCCGGAATATGTACTTATTTTCGGTGCCGTGTTCGACTTTGTTCCGCTCGCGTTCGTTATTAATAAGTGAACGATCCATTAAATTTACGCTCGCAAAAAACGTACATAGATTGCAACTTGATCGATTAATTAAAGTCGTTAAGAGAACAGTATCGGTGTTGATTCGATGCGGGTAGCTGCCGTGGATCGTGGTAGGAGGCAACGCTGTTACGGCCGCGTGAGTCCGTGCGAATACGATAATACGTCAATTTACTGTTCTGTAACGTGTTCTAAGCAATTTTGTCGCACCATTGCGTCATCCGATGTGAACGGATTAAATTTTCTTTCGTTAAAATTATCGATTCAACTAGAACTTTCGCGCCATAGAAATCCATCAAGGTCCGTTATTGTCGAGTTAGAAAACGTAGCAATGATAAAACCATTAATCGATTGCGTCTCAATACGATCGACAAGTTGTCAGCAGTCGATAGAGCAAATTAAACGCGTAACGAAGACGTCAACGGGGTCATGATCGAGGGCAACGGAAGTTAATACGACACCGTGTAGTCACGACGGGGGTTTGGTAGACCTCGAGCCGACGGCGGAGAGCCTGGTCCTGCTTGGTCGGCGCCAAGGGCCTATTAAAAATGATGCTTAAAGAACGAATTATGGAAATGAGCCGTTATACCGGCTCTGAGTTCCCATATTACCGACGACTTAGTCCGCTCGCGTTGAAATTACAGGTTGCGTTCGTCTTCTCCCCTCCTGTTCTAAGTCAGGAACAGGCTGGACCCCTCAGGGAGGAATACATTACGTTGATTTTCGGAATCGAAGATTAAAACCACCCGCCGGGGGCTAGTTCGCTTCTTCTGCTTCTTCCTGCATCCTCCCTAACCCGCGTGCACACGAGTTGTCGGCGTGAGATCACGAACGATCTCTGCCCGACATTCGAGATCAAATGTTTGCAACATTGTGGCGAACGTATTCTGGTCAGATTTATTCGAAGCAGCGGTTTAGTTCGTCGTAACTCGCCTTGTAGTAATTTAAGCTGTATATCAATTTATTTGTCTCACTACAAAATTAGATCCGACTTTTTTACATTTTGCAACGTTCCGTTGGCAGGTCTTGCACGCGTAACTTTCGATACGGGGTATCTGCGGACGAGATGTGGTATATCGATTAGCGCAAGCGAGTAAGAACTAGAGCGGGGTTGACGAGTCAGATTCTGTTAATTTAACCCATAGTTCGATTAGCTGTATCTGCATCTATTGGATATCGACTTTTTAATATGCTTTTTTAAGAGTCTGACGGTTACTCCGCTAATCGCACGACGCGTTTAGTAAAACTAGAGAAAACTAGTTCTGGAAAAATCCTAATCGATAATCTTGATTTTACCTCTTACTAAATGGACTTAACGATCGCGGAATGTTCCACGGCGTCTTATGACCCGTTATGTAAAAGGATTTGTTTACGATCTCGAAGCGGAGATCGTCCAAGCGACAAGCTCTTTCGTGGATGGCGTATAAGTTGGGTCTGGATAATGGTATTCGGTTCACGCGTTCACGCGCAATATTTAAACGCAGTAGTCTCGCGCGTGAGAAAATCTAACGGTCGAACGTTCCTCGAAGTGGTTCGCGAACGTCACGCTCGCGATTTCTCGCGATCTCGATAATAACCCAAGACCTGAAAAGGTCAACGTGATTTCCGAGAAGCTCGGAAGGAGTTGCGTCGATCGACGGAACCGTCCGATTAGAAGAACTTTCGTTCGCGTTTGTTATCTGTCGGGAAAAAGCGCTTTCGAAGCGTTCGATTCCCGCAGAGCGATCAAGAATTTTTTATCCGGGAATCGATTATCGCGAACAATGACATCTTATATAATATCTCTGCACGGAGATATTCGAGGCATTATCATGCGCCGTTCTTTATCAAGTAGAGAGAAAGCGATAAAAATCAGATGCAGTCGCGATATCTTATCCTTCTCGAGAGGTGAATGCGAGCTCGACGGTATTTCGAAGGGAAGCGAGATTAGGTCGATCATAAAACGATAAAAGGAGCTTAAAATTGGAACTCGGATTCGAGGGGGAGAAAATAGGCGCGCGTGGTTATCCGGAGGAAGCACGGCGGCGAAATGACGCGTTTAGCGGCGCCGTGTCCCTTATAAACTGGTCACGTGATCGCGCGAGCTCAACGAATCAGCGGCAGCGAAGAGTAGCGCCGCGGTTGGGAAGAGAATCGAGAAGAACCGGAGGAGAAAAAGGAAAGCGAAAATAAAAAAAAGGTAGGAGAAGGATAGAAGGGAAACGAAAGTCGCGTTTCTTTCTCGGTAGCAAGGTTCGAGTCGGCGGAGAGTTAGAGGACCCCCGGTGTGCTCTCCTGCTGTGACCGGTAGCCATCCTCTGTCCCGTTCGTAATACCTATCGTAAGATAGTGTGCGCGCGTGTGTCGCGTGCACACGTAACCACCGGTGCACAACAACGTAACCCGTGGCTACGTGTGCGACCGAGGACGCCCGTCACTGCTCGACGAAAAGAATCGGAGGCGCACGCCATTTCGATATTAATATTCCATCCTGAAACGTGATAAATCACCGAAGGATACGTCGTTCATCCCCCGGTGGCGACCTCGCAGACGTTCTCGCGTTACCCCGCGCAAGGTCATCCCGAAACCTTACTCGGTCGTGATTCGGCGAAGCGAGGGGATATTCTGGTTTTTCGAAAGGCTCGCCGATATTTCGAGTAGCAGCTCGGCATTCGGACAAATCGCGGATCGAGACAAAGGTCGGTGATCGAGGTGGCTAGTCATTTCTCGTGAGAAACGTTTCGGCTAGTAGACGAAAGTTGGCCTACGAGAGATCGATCGAGAAGCGGTCGAACCGCGGGGGTTTCGACGGAATTCATCGGCGTGCTTTACGCGAGAGACACTCGATCTTCCGTCGGCTCCGCTTCTCTCACGGCACTCGAGGCTAACGCGTATCGGTCAGCCGGGTGAAAAAAGAGCAGAACCTCGAGCGTTGTTGGCCCCCCAACAGCGCGATCGAATAAAAATGTGCGCCGAGGACGTCTACGTAGAACGACGCGGTGCCGCGCGCGAACCGCGGGAATTTCAACCCCTGCTGCGAGCCTCTAGCCGACTCTAGCGGGCTCGCGAACCCGATCCTGGGCACACCCTTCGTTCACAGGGTATTTCTGTAGTGGCAGAGCCACACGCAAAGTGCCACGCGTTCTATATATGCGACCGTTCGCTTCGCTAGAGTTTAAAGGTCGCTAACGCGGCTGCCGCGTAAATTCTTGCTCGGAGGTCCATCAAACGATCTAACTTCTCTTATGCTCGCATCTGTCTACTCGAAATCCTTTCGCTTCGACCGGAAAGATTATTGCCGCACTTGCCACCGTAGGGCACGATCGCAAAGCCCATTTTCTCGCGAGTCTTCTTCGTCGACGATTCAAAAGCTATTTAGTTAATCTGTACAATAGAATCGCATTAGTTTTGCAGCTTATCGCCTTGCCGAAGGTGATAATATTCTTGACCGAGAAGAGCGTAATAGCGTAATTTGACGTAGGTCCTTGGCTATCTCCCCCGAAGCGTCTATCGATAAATAAAAGGCGAGAGAAACGCGTGGAGCTACCGAAAACGAGCTTCTCCCGAGCAAGAACCTCGGTTACTTCAGGGCCAAAGACTCGACACGCTCTTCGAGCAAGGAATACCGAAATCAAATCTAAATGAAAGATCAGAGATGCTCGATGGGGGCCGAAAGGGTGAAGAAGGAGCGCGCCTTTTTCGATGTTTCACGGACTCCCGAGAGAAAGAGAGAGAGCCGGAAGGATCGAGGGAAAGGGCTATCTCTGGCGGATCTCAATCTAAAAACTCCGAACATATTTTCTCGAGTTTAGAGCTCGGGTCTGAATCTCGTCGGTCCCCGTGGAATCTCCGTCTCTGCCTGTCCGTCTTTCTTCTTTCAACCTTTTCATCCGTTCCCCTCCTTTTCTCGGTCTCTTCTACCTGTTCGTCGAGATCAAAGGGAGCCGACGCCGACAGTTTGGTCCGTGGGGTGTCATGCGAGACGCGGGGTGGGAACCCATCGGGTGAAAGAGAAGAGAGAAAGCTATTTGGTACCATATTCATTAATGTCTTTCGCGTACGGCCGCTGGGGGTATTCGAAAACGGGAGGCGGGTATCCGTGATCGCGAGGACCTACCTGCCGCGCTCGACCATCGGTTCTTGGAAAGAGTATCGTTCACGGAACCGTGTCGATTAATCACGATTATTTTTCTTGCATCCTCGTTTTCCTTCGAATTCGTATCGGTAAACGCAGGAAAGTTACGACAGAACAACCTGTAACCAATAAGGAAAACCAGTTCTCGTACGAGTTGAATCGTTGAACACCTACTAACGGGACGCTTTAGTCATTTTAAGAAAAGAGGAAAGAAAAAGGAAATGCAGCGTCGCATCAGGAAAAGTTGCACAGGAAACTCGAGAAAAATCTGGCCGATAAGATCGGTCGACGGACCGAAACGAGTGGTTGATCATCTTCGAGTTAAGATTAAGAGACAATGGTGGTCGTGTTCCTCGGGAAATCCTCCATGTTTTTTATCTTTTTCGTTTCTTTAATGTCTATCTTCCGTCTGGCATCTGCCATGTCGCCACGAGACTATCGTTCGCTTCCCATTCTTCGACCCCTTATTATTATGCCGACCCTCTCTAATGCTTCTTTGATCGTTCTTTAATCTTTTCTTGGAGCGCAGTTGTTTCAGATCATCCGCGTTTACAATATGGCCGTCTTATCCACGCGCGTTAATTAATACCGTTAATTAATACCGAGTGTGTGTAAGAACGATTTATCTCGGAAACGTTTCTTTCGCGAACAAATGAAATAATTGCGGTAAACGCGGAGGGATTGAGAGCTGAATCGATCGATAACATCGCGCATAGATAACGTCGAAAAAACCGAACGTTTCAATCTATTTGTGAGAATACCCCCTCGACCTTCTTATCGAAACTCGTTTATAGATGTGACGATTCTCACGTACAACGATTACATTTCTTCGCTCTCAAATAAGGAGACCTTCGGGCAAGATTAGCGACAACGGTTTCTTGATCTAAACGCTGGTTCTCCTAAGATTTCCATTAATTAAGGTCAACAATATTAAATACCTTAGAATCGAGTTTAAATCTTGTGCGAACCTGTAGAAAGCGATCGCAAGAAAGACAGTGTCGCTTTATATTTATTTTTTTGCTATATTTATCTGGATTATAAAAGTAATCTTTCCGATTGTACGAGTGTTACCAGCTATCATAACGATATTTTTGTATAGCTCGATCCGATAACGAAGCAAAAAGTTTGAATGCAGATCGACGATCGCAGAAACAGAGCGAGATAAGAAAAGAGAAGAATTAGTTTGATCGCGAGTCGAGAACCACTGGCTACCGATAGCAACAGGTGAATCTTGATTTCAGGTCGAGAGCTTGTTTATTGCGCGCACCAGACAAACGAATTCAGACTCGTGACCAGATTAGATTGCCGTTCGATTAGCACCCCGGTGATGAAACGTCGATCGCCTGCCGTCGATAATCGTTCCGGGAAGTCTCTTTTTCTTTTTTCGATAGCCGATCGACAAAATGTCTGTCAACGAAAACGCTTCTTTCGGTTTTCTCGTGTTTAGCACGAAATTATTAATCGCGAATAAGCCAGTTGTTAATATTTGTTCGAACGTTATTGAAATAGCGAAGGCCCCCTCTGATCTCGGAGAAAGAAGCCATCTTCTCTCCTTCGCGCAAGTATTATTTGCTTTATGTCAAGCAGACGCGACGATTCTCGCAATCGTAACCTTGACATTGTAGGCTACAGCCGTTCGAGCGTCGAGAGCTTAACAGAGAATATTCGTTGATAGCGTAGATAACGTAACGAATCATTAGCGCTCGCGTAATAAACCAGAAGGTGTTCCGAGTTCAAATTCCGATCCTCAATCGAACGCTTTTGCTTATAATTTCCTCGTTGCGTTCTTCGATTTCTTATCGTCGGTATTCAGCCATTTGCGATTTATGCATAGCCAATAAACGACCATAATTGTCAGGCTAAGCCGTGCTATTAGCTAGCAATCGTTCGAGTCTTAAGGTCTGAGGAGAAAATATTTGCCGACAGCTTGGCTAGAGGATTTACGTTGGAGCTAGTCGAAGAAAATGATACTATTCGCGTTTGCATCTCGCAAGACGGAAAGCCAGCTTCTGGAATTCCGATACACGTCGATTCATCGATTAAACGATTCAACGAACGACGGTCTTCTGCATGCGAGCTTCCTCGGGCGACGATCAAACGCGCCAGAGGGTTCAAATATAAATTCAAGGACGAACGATCAACGAAATCACTGGATCGAGAGTCCCGAACGGCTTAAACCGTCAGCTGCGTTTTCTGTCGATTTCGTTCCGATCTTCGTCCGCTGGAAAGTTTGTTCGCGACATCGAACAATTTGCGGAGGCGACTTAACTTGGACAAGGCGAGTCTGGACAAACATTATTTTAAACGGTCGAATCTAAATTCGGCAGCGACGGGGGGCCCACCCACGACGGCCGTTTCGTCTCGGCAAAGAAATTACCCGTGCCGTATCCCTCTGTTGACTCGACTCGCGAGTATCCATTCGCGCCAACTCGCTAATGCGAGCGCGATAACGTGGCTGACTTCTCGAAGATACGCAGGACTTTGTTCTCGCTCGTTCAGGCACATCGGTCGAAGAACGAAGTACGAAGAACGAGGGGCAGCGAGACACGCGGATAAACACGTTCTACGTTTCGAACACCCTGAATTCGACGCGTCACGATACTCGCCAGGGGGTAACCGATCGTATCCGATGTCCATCGCGATCCGTTGCTTGCTCTTTTTCTCGTTCCGGATAACGACACCGTATCGTCGATCTTCGTCTCGAGTACAGGTCGACTCAGAAGCCGCTACCGGCCTTTAAAACCGACGCTGAGTGGTTATTTGAATAATCGAGACGGCGTGACGCGTCCACGCCTTAACTACCTGCTGTTGTCTGGCTTACCGATAAGTAGTATATCGGCATGTGAACTTAATTATCGTGAAGCGACGAGAAAATGAAATTAGAGGTTACGTATTCCATCGTTTGCATCAATGTACGAAAGTCTCGTTCCTGGATCTTTGTACTTAAGGTCGTACGAAGATCACTGAATCTTAACCCTTATATCGCTCCGATAAAAATGAGTAATTTCGTCTAAAGAAGAAACATCGATCGCCCCGAAATTATTCGAAATATTCCAGGTATTCGAGTTAGGTAGGACGATCCAAATACAAAATATAAAAGTTTTTGCGCGTCAAAATGACTGGCTGGTTGATAAAGGCGCGTTCTTCCAGTACGTGTACTTGGTACGAAAGTAAATCGACGAGTCGTTGGTAAACTTACGATCGACGTAGGATGTTCGTTGCACGTGCGGGAAACCCGTTGCTCGCGCTTATCGTGCGCCAGCCAGATGACCGCGTTTGAATCAGCCGATAAAATCGTGTCTCGATCGCGAATCGTTCGCGTCGGGTGACGTATCCGCGGCAACGAGGAGCCACGCGATTACCAGCGACCGTTATCGTCGCGCCGATGTATTTGTGAGAGGATGGCGAGGGACGTGGGACGTTTATCGGCGACGATAGCGCGGCTATATATAAGGCCGGTCGGTTCGTCGTTGACATTAGTTCAAGCTGATGTTCGGTGCGACCATACCGCGACACGGTGGCTCTTCTTTCGTTCTTTTCCCGTCGACTCTTCTTTCCGTCCAGCCGAGTGCTCGTCTTCGCGGGAGAATCGAGCAGACAGCGATCGAGATAGACGTCATACCTACGCCTGTCCCGTTGGGGGTCAACCTCGCGATTCGATAGGAGATCTCGGCACGACGATAAGGGGCTAACGACCATCCAGCATCCACCGAAGGACGACGAGATACGAAAGCGGAAAGATGGACGCGGTGTTATTGTTCTAGCGTTGGAGCAACATCCTTCTCGACGTAGAGATAGGAGCGATTATCTGGTCTTTCCCGGAGGACCCAGGCGGAAACCGGAGCGGAACCGCGGTGCAGAACCGCGGACGAGGATACGAGTGTTCGCGTTTCATGAATTTATCGTCGCGGCCCAGCCTAGTTATGTTCTCGATCGAGTACAGCGAGCAATTCCTGAGCTACCGTATACTCAAGTCGAACCGGTTCAAGTACATCTGACGATACGGACTCGGACTAAGTGCGATTAAAGGGTGCGTCCTAACAGCGGCGAGAGTGTGTACGCGAGCGTACTGTGCCGGTGCTCGACTTGTCGTTGCTACGGTCTGCTCAGGGAAACAAAGGGAAGAAAAGGTGCTCGCCACGAGCAGGCAAGACCTGGAAAGTCTTGTTCACCGTGAACACCGGATGCGCGAGTCGTTTCCTGCCACGATTCCAGGAAGCGACAGGTGCCTCCGACGCTCCGACGACGAGTTATAAGATCGAGCGAGGATTCGAATCGATAGGCGAACACCGCGAATGACACCAAATTCCTGCTAGAGAGAGAACATCCCGAAAGGATATAGGCTAGTTTTCCGGCAAACACGAAGGCACGCGAAATTGCTCGACAAAATTTCTTCCTCGATTCCGAGGAGTACGAAACAATCGAATAGTCGTTAACGCGTCTCTGGTCGAATTGGTATCTCGTAATTGTTAAAAAGATAAAAAGAAGCAAAAATCAGGGGAATTAAAAATGATCGTTTACGTACCGGGTAGAATGCCAAACCACGTTGGTCCTTACGGAGGCGCTCGTTACCCGGGCACCCTGCTAGGAGCAGCAGTCCCGGATTTTTACAGCCCGGTTATTTCCGGTTGTCCGATCAGCCCTAACTCCAGCTACTACGGCAGCCTCGGCCTTCGTCAGCAAACGTCGCTGGACCTTCCGGTTTGGCCGCGAAGGATGCCGGTCGAGGACGAATTGGGAACGTCCCCGTCGGCCACGTTGCCAAGATTGGGAGCATCGCCGAACAGCCTGGCGAACACCGGTCCTCCGAGTCCGGTGCACAGCGACTCGGACGCCTCCAGCTCGAGTTTGGAGCTTGGTTCCATCCGTCGCGGAGAAAACGCCCAGTTGAAATGCAGGTAATTTTTCACTCCTCCTATTTTCAGTTTGCTCATCAGAATGGTGATGCTTCTTATAGGTTTCTGGCTTGCGAACTCGCTCGTCGATTCGGATACTCTGAAAATTTTCGGAACATATGGTAATTCGCTCGTCAACATTCTTCGGGATTTCGAGACGAATTAGGGATTTAGAGCATACTCGCTTGCAACTGAATGTTCAGCTTTTGATGAACAAGCCAAATGAACATAGCATTGTTGACAACATTTTCGGCAGATGGCGTTTACGACGCTTCTCAAAACTTTCGGAGTCAATGTAGTTTTTCGTGGCGCAAGCTATCGCCCTTAATATAAACAATTTAAAGACACGTTATCGATTGAAAAGGATAAGTTAACGCGTTTACAGTTCCAAAGGTTTTTTCCTTCCGTTATAACAGAGAATGTAATGGATCCTCGGTATTCGGATATTATTTATTCTTGTTTGCTTTAAAAATTTTACGTTAATTTTATCGTTTACCGACTCAAGTATAGAAGATAAGATTATGGCAAAAATAATATTTGAAAAAGATCTGTGGAAACATTTACGAGAGTCAAAGAAATAACCGATAGATGGATCATCGCGATTAGACAGTAATAATCTAAACGTGACTGACGTCAACGAACCAAGAATTCAGTGTCTTAATAAACTTTTAATGAGTTATTTTTCAACAAGCAAGTTGATTTTATATTTACCGATTGCGCGAAAAGTTCTTTCTATAATTGATAAATGATTCGCAACGGATTAAGTGATTTTATCGACGCGTATAGGATTTACTCGATAACTTTATACGCTTCCAACCCCCGTTGCAATTCGAGATAATAGATGATTCAAAGAGCGACAATCGAACGATAAATTTTCCAACCTTTTATCGCGTCTTAATCACGAAGCTTCCAGACTTTCATTACCAGCCTACCACGGCGTTAATTTCGCGTTTGCTCGTTGCAAATACCGGCGTCATCGTTATCTAAATTGAACGTGGATTTGTTCCCATCGTGTCTGGAATAGTTGCGAGGCGTACTTCGATGATCCCGTATCTCCTTATCAGAGAACAAGCGACTTAATCGCGAAATACTTTATTTTCGTCCTCTAACTTCCTAGTCACTCGCTCCCAGTTCTTTAATTATCTGGATTTTGCCTAATTATCGCTTCATCGCTTTTGCGTCTCACTGAGAACGCTGCGGTCTCGTTTCCGCGCGAACTCTCGTCTTAACATAGAAAGAGTTATAATGCGTCTAATTTCGTATCGCTTTATTTATAATTATAACATTGTAACGATAAGAAAGTATTGCGCGAAATTAAAATATCGCCTGAACATTTGCTCGTACGATAACTTTGTTTTCTTTTAGAAGAATTTTTAAGGCGGGCTAGCAACTAAACGCGGAAGATATCTCGCTAAAGATCTATACCAGACGGCGTTAAACAGCTCTAATTTATCCTCGAGGCGTGTGTCCGCGTTCGTAGCACGCGTGTCCCATTTCGGCTCTAACCAGTTTCCCGTATCTGTCGCGCTATCGACGTACACTTTGCTCTGTTTAGAATCCCAATATGTAAATATTCTTCGAATCTCGATGCGGCACTGAAGCTCCAACCTCGCGCGTTTCCACTTTTCAACCAAAGTCCGATTCTACCAAGGGACAATATCGTCTTCCCCTCGTCGTCTTTCTAATTCCGTGCATAAAAGAGGTATACGTATATGTACGTACGCTGAAAAAAAGAAACTTCGTCCAGCATGTCCAACTGTTTACTATACCGGAAAGAAAGTCACGTATCGATAACCTCTATAAAAGTGATAACCGAGTGGAACCGTCATCGCATTCGCGGTCCTCATGTCCCGTTTCGTCGACAATTTCGGCACGACCATGTAACGTCATCGCAAAGAAACGATCGTTTATCGCGCGTCCCCGTGGCAGAAGCTTGCTACGTGTACGGTTTGCATGTGGTAACCTCGTGCACTCGGGAAATGCTCGTTATCGTCGCAGGGAACCGACGGAATAATCGCGTCTTTTCGTTTTCCTCGTATTGCGATAACGACGAAAACGTGCTGATCATGAACGAACATTATTGTAACGAAAAAAAGAAAACGCACGTGTTAAATATACGTATGTACAAAGATGTTTGACGAGTAAGCTATTCAACGCTAAATTTGTTTTCTACTATGCAATTAAGGGGTCTCTATACAACGTCACCTGAATCGACGCTGTTCAATATGATTCGATGCGACGTTTCTTATACGTTTCTTTACTCGCGAGTGAAAACGTTATGCAGTATTCGGTAATAAAAGTTTTGATAATCGAGATATTAATATAATGCGCTTGCATCGCCAGCTTAATATTACCCAAATATATTTTTCCATATATCCCATTGAACAGTCCGGAGTAACTGACACGTCACCTTGATCCACAACCTTTATTTCGCACAATCGCGTTAAGGCATCTCGGTTCTTGGAACACGACGGTGCTGACTGGAACAGTATCAAACCCTGTACATCCAGATAAACTGGTGTCAAGCGACGCCAATTGCACAATGGCTAGAATTGGTATCAATTGGTAGGTTGAACGGACATACTCTTTTGACGTAAATCGTGCGTCGATATTTCAGGCGATCTGGAGCAATCGATTCAAACTTCCATGGTGTTCGTACAGGAATTTTGGTACCTCGCGGTAGCGCGTTGTTCGATCCGTTGTAACCTTGAAAATTAGAAAACGACCGGAGTCAGTGTCACGATAAACGAACGAAACTTCTTAAAGATTCTGTGATGTACACAAAGTTATAAATCGTTCGCGTGGGTTATATTTAGAAATTCTTAATAAATTAGCGATAGAGAAACTCGATAGTATAAATAGCCGCAAGGAATGTGGGACTCTAGATGTGGTCTTAAACGACAATAATCTCGTGCGAAGGAGATTCGATCGATTAAAGCGATCAAAGATCAATAAGCTGTCTATGTGAGTGCGACTATTTTAGTACACGAATGTAAACTTTGAATATCTTGACAATCATTCTGCATGTAACTTGGAGCTTCGACATTTTAATCTTTGCATAATTAATGCGAAGAAATACTTCGTTATTGTTAATTTAAATGAAAAGCGTGGACGCGATCACGCGTTTTCCGATTGAAGACATATAAAAAGAGAATGCAGAGATCGTCGTTAATTAAAAGCTAACGCATACATTCGTTTGCAATTACAGATGGCAAAATTGTGGTCGGTGGTTCACGTCCTTGGAACAACTAGCAGGACACGTTGCGCGACTCCACGCTGCGCCAGGACCACGTGGACTGTTTTATTGCGGCTGGGAAGGATGCGCGAGGGGCGAGCGTGGATTTAATGCGAGGTAAAGAACATCTTTTTTTATCTTATGTTCCTTCAAATAGCTCCTTAACGAATTCTTCGTTAACGATCTTCGTAACTATCCTCTGACGTTTAAGATTAATTGATTTGCGATGAATGCCATATAACCGTATCATACAAACGTACGACTATAAGTTCAATTTATTTATGTAACACTTCCTCGGCTACTTCGACGCGTTAAGCATTATTTTTAATACGAATTAATTATTAATAAAAAAGTTAATCGATGTTAATTATAATAAATCATTCATTAAGGTTTACGTAGTCATCTATCTAAAGTTTGTAAGATAAATCGAAATAAACACATTAATGTGCATTACCTTTGTCGTAACGCTGACGCGTTACACACGAGTATGCGTTATCGCACAGTTTCGATTATGCGTACGTTCAATGAATCGACGTAATTCATTATGTTTCGTTATGTTGAATGTTACGAGTGTTGTTTCTTACCAGGTTCTGCTTTCTCCCGTTGCAGATACAAGATGTTGGTCCACGTGCGAACACACACGAACGAGAAACCGCATCACTGTTTCCAATGCGACAAGAGTTTCAGCAGAGCGGAGAACCTGAAGATCCACGCCCGTTCTCATACGGGTGAACGTCCATACGTTTGCCCGGTCGAAGGCTGTAACAAGGCGTACTCGAACTCCTCGGACAGGTTCAAGCATACCAGAACTCACGCGGTGGATAAACCGTACTGCTGTAAAGTACCGGGATGCCCCAAGAGGTATACCGACCCATCCTCCCTGCGCAAACACGTCAAGACGTACAGGCATTATGTGAACAACAACGACAAGGTCCAAGAGAAAAGTTTCGACGAGAACAACTCTCAGGAAAAGATCAGATTAGTTGACAGCACGTCGCCGGAAAAGCAGAGCAGTAGCACTCCGTCCGAGTCCGAAAAGAAAGACAGCAGCATCGAGAGCAGCGTGTCGGGATCTAGTCCCAAGGCGAGCAACAGCTTCGAGGAGCAGCGGAGCTTCGTCGAGTGGAACAACATGTATAATCTCCAAGAGCAACGCAAAGAACAGGAACAGGTCACGCCCGTAAAAGTTTACGAACAAGAGATGAAGATCTATCCGAGGATCTACGACGAGAACAGTTACATAATACCGGAGAAGATTCAAGTGAATCCCATGTACGTTTCCAACAATCCGGTCATCAAGGAAAGTCCTATGGTGCAGTCGCCTCAGACGAGTCCGCGTCGCGTTCCCGACGTTCTGCCGTGTATCGGAATGCAGTCGACTCCCATCAAAACGGAGGAACCCATGGAGTGCACGAACAAAGTCAGCACGGTCGACTACCGAAACATCGAGTCGATCATCAGCGGTACACCCTGCAAGAAAGAGAACACGATAGTTTGCGACCCGGTGAGAAATTCTGTGATAAAACGAGCGGACGACTTAAAAATGGAGATCGAGCAAATGCCGACGAAGGACGATGTCTGCAAGGACACTACCGACTGTTGTTGCCGCCACAAATGTTGCGTGCACAGCAACGAGAACATCCTGGAGAAGACAAAGATCCTTTCGGATCTGATCCTCAAGGCACAGAATCCTTTGTTCAGACATTTGTTGGGCACGGTGGATCTGCAATACGGACTGCAAAATATGTGGGGCAACATCGTGGACACGAACAACAGCTGTGGACAAGATCTTCGAATCAAAAACGAGAACGTTGTCGAAATGGAACAAGATCTTCCTCTGGATTTGACGATCAACAAGTAAACCAGAGCTTTTTCTGTAGCGAAGAATTCACTTTTCAGGTTGTGAGAGGCTGAGCTGCCTCAAACTACCGGCCGTGGCTCGCGTTCAACGTTGTCAAGGTCGTCCTGCGTGCCTTAAAACGAATCTGCCTTGAAAATTTAAGAATATTCCGACGGTGAAATGAGTTGTTGATTCAGGGCGACCTTGAACGTTCACAAAATTGAGTCAGTTCCAACTCGAACCATGGCCGGTCTTTGCTTCCGCAGATTCTACGACAAATCGGTTTCTTTTTTTTTTTTAATTAGTAGGAACGTTTGAGAAGCGATATCTTTTAATTCGATGTTCACTCTGTTTGCGGATTATCTAGAAATAGCTCGACAAAAAATAAGTAGACGCGGGAAGTAAATGTACCGGTGATAAAGAAGAAAAGATTGCCGTTGTGATTAGACTGCGAAAAGCCAAATATGTCAATACTGTTGTAATACGCGTCTATCGTACGACGGAGTCGAAATAGGAAACTAAGATCGAACGAGACTTGCTCAATCTTAATTCGTTATCGATTACCCAGCCTCAGGGGCACGATTAAGGAAACCACGAAGTTAGATCGAATAGTCAGGTATAAACATGTTTGCATCGAAATCACAAATAACAGTATGGTTGATAAATGAACTCCCCTGTATAATACGTGCGAAAGAAATATCCCGGTATACTATGCTAAACACCTATGTATAATATGTATATAAAAATATATTATGTGTAAGACGTTCAGAAAGTGTTAAATGCGTGGAGGAGGAAAGTGCGTGCATTTCTGCAATGAAAAGAGCGTGTTTTAACGACATTAAACTATTCAATAAAAGCACATTATTTATGTAAAAAAATGTTTATTATCTTTTTTCACGCCATATAACAAGTTCCTTTTCCCTCCTTCGGTAAAGCAATACATGATTTAACGTTGTTTCGTCCGTTTGAAAATACCAGTGAAAAATTCAGTCGTCTTTTATATCGACAGAATATCAAAATTTACAATATCGTTTTTGATCGAGATCCGTGTCTTTAGACACGACTATAATTCGTGTCGATTAAAAAATAGATGTACAATAAATATGGCAGCAAAATACGAAAGTACAGAAATTTGTGTTGCTTTCATGTCGTACGACCATAACAAGCCGTAGAGATTATTTTGAAAAAAAAAAGAAAGATACGTGTAAACAATTTATGTTAATACAATTCTCACGATATATTATGACTTATTAAAAGATCAGACATGCCGTCTTTAATAATTTTTAAACTTTCTAAGTCAGTATTTATTGTTGCTATAAGTTGTGCCATGCCCTGTTGTTCCATCGTGAGATACTAAAACAAACGAGAAAGAGTTGTGCATATACTTTGCGAAACGATTTTTATTTCTACCAAATCATCTTGTTTACATACCGCTTTTATATCATCTTGTGCTATAGGATCCATCGCGTATCTCTCTTGATTCTGCGTATCTACGTGACTTCTCATTCGCAACTGAGACAGCATCTCGCTAATTCTACCTTTGAACTGAGTCGGAGCACTGATCTGGGAATGCATGGTTTCGAACCTACGCGTTAAAACTTCTTCCTCTGGTTGTAAAGATAACCCAACCTTCCGAGTGATTTCTTGACGTACCAATACCTTCGAGGAATATTGGAGTGTACAGAAAAAATAATCTTTGAACGTGTATTTATAACATAACATACGTACCTGCAACACTCTATGCTGCAATTCCAATAGATTTCTCCGATGTTCTTTGAGTCTAGCTTGTATTGCCGTACGTTGCCTTTGTAATCTTTGTACTTCTTCAGCTGCCATGTCCAAGTAATTTCTATGCCTCGCTGTTTCTTCTTCTTGACACTTTAATCTATGCTTAACCTGCTGAAAACCAATCACTGGCACTGGTATGTACAAATCTGGATTAGGATTATCCAATTGAGCTTGTTTCCATAATCTAAGATCGATAGAGCAAGGCGGATTGTCTAAATATTCTTTGAGTTGTGCAGGGTCCAATTTAACTAAAGGCAATATATCTTCTACGCCATTTTGTACTAATTGTTGCTTTTGCATCGGTTGCGACAAATATGTAAATAATTCGTTCGTTGGAATTTTTCGCGGAGCTCCCGTGATTCCTTTCTCGGTAACAAAAATGGTCACTTGAGTTTTGTCTTCCCCGGTTGATTTGATGTTATCTATTGTAAGAGATAAATTTGGCTTATTCCCTAAGACAGTATTCAAAAATCCGATCAATTGAGCTTCGCCTTCTTTAACATCCTTCTTCTTTTTATTAAAACATAGTACCACTAGTCCATCGTTATTATCGGCATCGGGCATACGACTATACCCAATGGCTTTAAATCTACATAACGGATTTTCTTGATTAAGTTCAATAGCCGGTGCATTCATGGAATAGTAAGCTTTTCCTGTGCCCCATAAAGCTTGTATAAGATTCCATCTAGCGATAAGATTATCGCGTTCATCATTGTACAATTGACAATTAAAGACAGCATTATATAGAGCTTCTGATATAGTATTAGCAGGTTGCTGCTGTTGTAATTGTTGTTGCTGAAACTGTTGCTGTGGTTGCAATCCAGTTCCAAAACTGGGAAATCCTGTACCTGCATAAACAGCATAATACGAATAAATATGATAATTAACATAATGAAAAATATCGTCACGTTGAAGCTGACCTGTACCGAAACCACTGAAACCGGTTGTTGTAGTTGTGGTCGTCGGTTTGGTTCCGAACGCACCAAAACCTGTTGCTCCACCAAAGGTAGATGTATTTGTAGTACCAAATCCTCCAAAGAAAGAAGGCGCAGACGTAGTTGTTGCAGTTCCAAATCCACTGAAACCACCAAAGCTTAAAGAGGATGATGTTGTAGGGGCTCCAAACCCTCCAAAGCCTGTTGTAGCAGCAGGAGTGGCACCAAAACTAGTCGTTCCAAATGCAGTGCCTGTCGAAGTAGCCGGAGTTCCAAAAGCTGGAGTGGATCCAAATCCAGTGGTAGAAGTTGTGCCAAATGTAGGTGCAGTACCAAAGCCGGTTGTTGACGTATTACCAAAACCTGTAGCAGCTGGTGTTCCAAAGGTAGTTCCAGTACCAAATCCACCAGTTGCCGGAGTCGAAGAAGAACCAAAAAGACTTGGCGCAGAAGTGGCTGGAGTACTAAATCCAAAAGATGGTGCTCCAAATCCTATGGAATTATTGAATTGCAGTATGTAACATTAAGTTGCAGTTTGCACATAAAAAAAACCTGCTTTTGTTTTTATTAAATGGAACACACTTCAAGCGTGTTAACCAGTAAGTGACACAAATGTTTCACTTGCAGGAACAACAGTAATTTATTTATTATTTTATTTCTGTATTTTATATATTAAGAAGACGTCAAATATATTAACAACATAATATAACAAATTTAAATACAATATATATTAATTAAAATTTTTCTGCTACACATTAAATCTGATAACAAAAAAGGATCTTGAATTATGTCATACATGAATCAACAAAATCAGGTAAGCTCGATAAAACTGAGTAACATGGGATTTAATTTAAACGATATAAAAATACTGAGCAGGAAAACAAATATGGTCAACTTGCTCGTAAATTATTGAAGATAGCTACAATGTCTGGCAGTAAAGTCGTATTTCGTCGTGCCGATCAACCTTCAGATACAGTTACCGAGCTTTTACATGAAATTGGCACCACGGATAGGGCAATTGGGGTATATTTTAATTTTTATTTGCAGACAGTACAAACTATTTAGATGTAAAAAAGTTATAACCTAATGTTTACAAAGGATGTTACAGCCGAAGTGATGTTAACTACATTAGGTAAAATTCCAAGTGAAATGTATTATTTAGAAGATACAACTTGCAGTGCAAAATTAACAACGCCTAAAAGCAGTTTGCAACAAACACACGCGTATGGACACGCTGTTGCAGCAACAGAGGAAACAATAAGAAATGGCAACGAACACGGTAGCCATTCGTCTATATTAATTATTTTATTAATTACACTTCTGGTAATACTGTTGTTATGTTGCATAAGCGCATGTCTCATAACTAAAACAAAAAGAAGAAACAATTTCTTTGGAAGATCTGACACAGAATGCGACCCAAGATGTAGCGGTATAAATCAGCCTCTATTAGATAAAATTTCAGATTGTACAAATAAAACGAGCATTAGTTCTCTGAGAAACTAAAGATAAAGAACATGGTATGAGCCTATATTAAAGTTACATTTCTTTATTGAACAAAGTACTATTTTAAATTCCAATGCTATACAACATGATAATGCACATATACTACATTGAAATACATATAAATACATAGCATGATGAAACAGCATATAAAAAATTGGAGTACACTTCAAACTGTCATTCCAAATATATCTAGAAAAACAGCATTTATAAAAAATATTAAGATAATTGGATAACTTGTAATCAGATGCGAAGCATAATGGGCAATATGGCTAAAAAGATTTCTGAACAAGTCACATGTAATGGAAGAGACTAAGAAATGTGACTTAACCTAAAAGAAATGAACTTACCCGGTTTTACCGGTGTGGCCGTGGTTGAAGCCGGAGCACCAAAGTTAAAAGCAGGAGCGGGTGTCGAAGTTGTCACTCCGAATCCCGATCCAAATGACATTTCTCAAATTAAACTAAATTTGACGTACTGTAGAAACACGTTTTTACCGCGCGCGCCTTACAACTTCGTATCAACGACAATGCCACGAACATGGCGACTAACATGCGTCGTAGACACAAATTCTTCTTTACTCGCAGAGCATTCTATCAGTTGTCACCGGGCCCGCTTATTTTCGAACAAGCACAACAAACGCAATGACTTTTCTGTTAAATTGTAGCTAAGTTTATTTGATTTTTTAATACACTTGTATTTCATTTGTACTACATATTTTCATAATTGCCGCAGGCATCTATGATGTATTAAATATACGTATTTCTTGAAAGAATTGTACGTGTCATCGTTTGATACTTCAAATAAAATGGTTCATAAACTTTTCGTGTAAACTTGTGCAAAAACACGTCGCAAGATTTACAGCGAAGCCAAGTTAATCGTCTTAACTTGGCCTGCTCGATCTTTCGACGTTGATCCACGAAAGCGAAGCATCGTAATCTTTTCTTTTAGCTCGTTAGCATGATAAACATCGCATCGGTGAACGATTGCTGATTCGACCTCTTTGATAAAACGAGAGCGCGAACTCCCTTCGATAAGCGCAGGGTTATTAATAACAGATACAATATGTGACTTTTAACGAATTTTTATAATTTAAAAACTTAAAAATAAATATATCTCCATATTCTAACGTACATATATATGATACTTTCTTCAACAGTTCGATAGGACTATACATGTATAGTGTATAATAATAATACCGTAATCGAGCGCTATTTCGCGCGACAGTCGATCGAAGAAGTACAGTAAAAAATACGTAGATGAGCGCGACGATGATTATGCTAGAAACGATTCAACAGAAACATTCATAGAATCTCTGTAACCGTCATGTACACGTACAATGGTGAAATTTAGATGCATGACAGAAAATGCTGTGCTCCATGAATTATCCAATCTACGTTGTACACGTAAATCAATTTATATACTGATAAAATCTGAATTGCAGTCAAATCACATCATCTTTTCGACAACGTTAAACAACTTCTAAACTGAACATCTCTCTAACGTTTAGATTCGCTATTTAGAAAGATCGAATCTTCTTATCGTTCCGTTAAAACAACTGTTAAATATTTCATCGAGTTTCCTCTAAGTCGTAACATTAACTGAACTGCAACGTTTACAAATTTTCTATAAATACCTTCCAAGGTGTACATTGATTTTTAACACGACTTTTAAAGAGGAAGAAGGGCAGGGGGCTACTGAGTCCTTCCTGGGTATTATTCGCTGAAAATAATCTCTTTCGGTACTGTACAGTTACGAGAAACGATGACTTCTGTTGGTAAGAGGTAGTAAGGGAAGAAGTTTGCCATGATAGGTACTGGAGCATACCGGCGCTAGTAGGTTAGAGTAATAAGGAAAGGTGGGTAGTGAACTCACCTAATTGCTTATACGAGCATTATAAACGCATGGTTCTTTCTACTAACGCTAGTATACGGCATCGATGTAACTTAAATAGTAGGATACGCGAATAAGTTGCTTGCGTTAGTATACTCTGTCACGTACTCCATCGACAGAAATTAAAGTTGAGGAACAAGAGTAGCGTGAGGTCACCATAATTTCCGTTACCAAGAAAAGTGATCGTTGTACGTAACTGTACAGGTGGCGTTTCTTCCGCGATACAACGACAAAATCGCATTTCAATCGTTGCAACACGATCCCCGGTTTCTCTTCCGGTTACAAAATAAAAATCTGCGGTTCCGTGGGGATTGTGCGTGTACATTGATTGCTAGTTTTAGAAGATAGAGAGAAATAGAGAGCTTTCAGCCCGTTCACACAGGTGTATTGCTTTCGACGTCCTAATCGACGTGGCTCTGTTGCGTTCAGCCAACCTGGTCCGTTTCTAGAAAGAAGAATTGAAAAACGATAATCCTTCAGATACCATTTGGAAAAAGCGTTCAGATTTTCGTGTCCATTCATAAATAATTCCTAGTCCGTTCGGACCCTCGAGTCCGTTACGACATGAGTAATCTGAAAGATTAAGCGTCTGAATGTATCGATCCACCTCATCAAGACTCCCAAATTATTTATGAATGGCGTCTCATTTCCAAGCGTTTAAATCTCGTTAGCGTGTCCTTCTTTTGCCCATAATCATCTCTAATTTCGCGTTCCGTACAATTTGGGAGCAGACTTCATGAGGTTCACATCGATTCGCAGCGTTTCGGAAACGACCAGGTCATTGTCTAACGAGATTTAACTGCAATTTTTATTGATCATTCGTGAATTAATGCGAAGAACTTAGGCCTGAGAGAAACAAAACTTCTCGACTATTTTTGATCGTGGAGTCGCGCGTAATAAAATATCATCCCCTTAAACGAAAACATTTCAATTTGTCCAAATCCTGACTTAGGCACATCGAGGTGCAACGTTAGGTTTCTCTTGGTTAAGGGAAACGTTAGCAAAACAGGTCTCTAACTATTCGCCTTTGATCTTGGATGAATCCTTACGGATAATCTAGACAGAAAATATAGGGACAACTCTGAAAGTTTCTCGAGAGAGGAATCCTGGTGAGAACCTAAATAGAAGTCTAAGTAGAATCCAGAAGTTGCCTAGTGAAAACCTAAGCTAACGCCTCTGATATTTGCAAATAAAAACAAGGTCAAATAAATCCCGCGAGTGATGGGACACTTCCTCCCTCACACTTCTCCTTAACCAAAGGAAGTCTAAATTACACGCGATTGTACCTTCTTCCGTAGAAGGCGAATGGATTCGATCTCGTCATTCGGGAAGATGTTCGTACATGATAACGCGAGGTTTTTGACAAAAACGATAAATGTTTCGTCCCTCTCATTTTGGACCCGTGTAGACCGTGCGCGAAGAAATTCGAATAATCACCACAAAGGTGGGCGGTTTTCAGTGAACAAACGCGTACAATTTCGCGTTTAGCGTAAAGTATTAAAAAGTCAACAGTAAGTATTTCGCGAAGTATCCTCTTTTGGTCCGTGTTACGTAATTGATCTCTTTTCGCGTTCTCATCGGATACGTTTCTCCTCTTTCGTATCCGATAGAACGCCACACGAGTTCATTTATTCTGTGCTTCAATTAAGAGTTAGATAAAACTTCTCTGTACAAATATCGTGTAATAAAATCTCGATTAATCTGTAGCTATGCGTTAAATGTATCTTTATATAACGAAAAAGATCGTTGTAAACGAGATTGCCGCGCGACATTTGTAGGCCAACTTCTTTTTGTCGATACGTATAACTGTCTCGCGCGTGAAAATATCTTAACATCGAAACTTGTTTGCTTCTTTTCGCTAAATCACATATTTACTTGCACGATTTTTTCCACGCATACGCACATCTATTACTTTGACGGTATACACATTCAACATTGATACGTTTAGACACCGAATATATCAACACAGAGAACGCCTTCTTTAAGGCGCATCGTACCGATCTACGTAACTTAAAAATAATATTAGCCCCGAGTTAATAGGTAATCCGAATTTTTTATAATTTCGGTGCATTCGTTTCTCTCATGGTTTGATTAGAAGGTACGTGGTAATGCACAAATAGAAGATTACTAAAGAAAGCGTGTCGAGCCTTAGAAAGATATGAAAATTAAATGCTATCGTTAGAAAAGAACTGGTATAGTTGTTAGGTCCCATTATCTTAAATTAGTAATGCTCAACCCTCTCGCTGCATCGCAACCTAGCTGTCTATAACATTTATTCGCAACATTTCAATTTATAATCGTATACAGGATGCTTTGCAAAGATTCTGCCAAGTTTTCGAGCTCTCGATTTTATAATTAATAGTCAGGTATTTAACATTGTATATACACGTAATAGGCAGCGAAAGGATTAACGCGCGAGGAATCTACAAGTACGATCCTGAGAATTCAAAATCAGAAGCAGAAGCTCGAGATGATTGTGTATAAACGGAAATACCCCCACCGATTGCGCTGTCCGAGGTTCCTTCGCCTGTGACGAAATCGGCGACGATCAGCGAATCCTTCGGGACGTTTCCGCTATCACCTTTTAACGTATCTCTTTTGGCCAGCATCTGTTTCAAAACTTTGATCTTCTCTTCTTTCTACAACAGAAGAATAAATTAATGGTAATCCGTTGAATCTCCTTCGATCAGATCTGGGTCTAATAACTAAGCATGATCGATTACGGTACCCGTTTCTGAAACACGCAAACGATTCACGAAGCTAGAAACTGTTCTTACCGCAGCGATAAGCTTCTGAAGTTCATCGTTCTCGCGGAGAAGCGTTTGATACCTTTCCTCGTCCTCCTTCGACATACCTACGTCTGGGTTGTATTTGGATTCAGCCTTGTCTTTAGGGTTCCCGATTACCTCGATCACCTTAGGTACGAAAATTAGAGCCATGCTCAGGAAACAGCAGAAAATAATAGCAAGCGCGACGAAAGCGAAGCTGGCATCTTGTTGGCTGGCAATCACCATCGTCACGGGAGCTGTGATCAAGCAGAGGACTACCACGTTATATATCGACATCCCTACGTATCTGGAATCATTGATCTGTTTAACTTTGATGCTTCTCGTCTCGTAAGCCAAAAACAGCCCGAACACCAGAATGATCCCTTTGTAACTGTACATTAAACCTGAAAGAGAAATCGTAGCTTTGTTGTTTCTTCGTGAAAATTAAGTAGAAAGATTTCTCTTTCAAAGTAGAACGTACCCAACCAAATGTTGTTGTGTACGCTTTCGCAGTGTTCCAATTCGGGTCTAATTCTCGCGTCGTCATCGCCAAATGGCGACGATTCCAACGGAAACGTTTCCATTTTCCTTTGCAAAGGATCGAGCACCTGCCAGGAAACCAACAGCACGATGTCAACTGCCAACAGTCCGCTCACCATCGTGTACAGCTTCCACGGTTGAACCTTCTTCTGTATGGACGAAACTTTTTGTTTAGCCATGAACAACTAAAAAGAATCAAGAACAGGTTAAAGATGAGGATCATACGAGCAGGAACTGCGAACCATGCAAGGGGCGGTGCACACTGCCATTGTAAACTAGAAAAATCGGTCGCACGGTTAATCGATTGCGCGCGTGTATCGGTGTGCATGTTTCAATTATTATTTCCAGTTAGGTCACGTCTGCTGATTCTTCTCGACGCTTACCTTCGCCTGATCGGCTTTCGTTTTTGTCGTCAGCCTATGGACCCGCCATACTTTGCTGAACATAGCTCCGAACGCTAAAGTGAAACCCGTCGACAACATCCAAGATCTGGCTTGACAGACGGCTGGATACTCCCACGGTGATACGAATCTACCATCGATACCCAAAAGAAATACCGACACGAAACATGCTATCACTCCTACCAACATTATGGTGTTGCACACAGGATGAGAGGACATGATCACCCTAAAAAATGAACGACGGTGATTGTTTGAAAGGGTCAACGAGGAATAAGCATCGTACCTTCTATGCCTATTCCAAATATTAAAAATAATCAAGGCAATGGCTATTACGATCCCCACGGATGATATAGTCCCCATACAGATAAACAAAGGCAACGAGACCGTTCTTAGGACAGTTCTCACAATGGTCCTGTCTTGCGGCACTTTACCACCGATCCATCGTTCCATGTTCCTCCACGTAAGATTGTCACTTTGCGTATCGTAGTACCCTAACTTAACATACTTTCCATCGATCACCTGCTCGATTTGGGTCAATGCGATTCTGTCACCTTGCGAGCTGAACGCAACGTATCCCTATAGCACGAAGGATCGATTAAAAATCGTTGGACGTAATACTTTCTTCGCATTTCTATTACGGCCGAAGTACACGTACAGATACTCCTAGAAACTGGGTGGAATTAATCGCGGAGTAAATCTCGTAGGCTATCTCTTTGTCGACGTAGGTAAAGTTCTTCAAGCTCTTTCCCTGTTTACTCAGTTTTTCCATTGTTTTATTAAATGCTGCAATTGGAAACAATATCAAATGATTCGAGTATTGAAGAATTCTAAAGATAATAATTTTCACATATTCAACGCAATTAAATTAATTCGGTCTCTTGCAATGTTCAAATTACACAGAAGCAGTTTCATACCTAACGCTACAGACCAAACAGCATCGTAAGCCAACGGCGCCTCTTGATATCCTTCCGGATATCGATTGTTATCGATATCGTAACCGTCCTCCTTCAGCATTTTGTTCAACCTCTGTCTAAAATCCTCGGATGTCATCCCACTGATTGTCGTGTCATTATTTTGGTTCCACATTAAAGCCTCCGTCGTGAGATGTCCCTCGGCCGCGAGCCTCATTTGATCCTTCGTGCAGGTGATTCCCTCCTTATCCAAGTTCACTTCGAACCAGTTGTCTTCGTACCATCCGATGAAAAACCATACGTAACTTTTACCGTAGAGATTTTGATGATACAGCTCACACAGAACCCTTCTCGCGGCCACGACGTAGAACAGACCAACGATGATCCTGGCATCTTGCCGACGAAGGTTCCTCACCGCGTCCGATGGATCCGACAGAAAGCTCTGACGAGTGACTATTTCTATTCCTGCCTCCTTGCAACGAGCTTCTAAATCTTCTACAGTCTACCAACAGATGTTGACGAGATTATTTTTAATTATTGTATATAAAGTGTGCCGGTACAACGTGTGCAGGTCTTACAGATATGAACACTTCTTCGGCTTGCTGTAAAATCGCTACGCGAGACCAACCGAATTTTTGTAACAATTTGATTCTCGTTGGATTGTGCACCGTAGCGGATGGATGGGTCCTGAACAGCGTGGGGAACCTATTTCGATCGGACAAAGCTGGCGACGACGCACCGTAACATAACTGAAAGAAAAATTTTCTTTTGTTCGTTCTAATAATTTAAAAAATAGATCACACTTACCACAACCAGATTCCACATTTTTGCAGCCTCGGCGACGGTCGTACAGACGGTGCTACATCCTGCTAGCAACATCAGTTTGTGCGGTTTGTTATACAACAAGTTGTACATCACCGATGCACCGAGTCCTGGCTCGCACTTAAACAAGTATAATTCTCTGTAGCCAAGCATTGTTTTTGTAAAAACATAGAAAATCGTTCGACGTACCTCGCTGTCGTTCGAGTGGAGTTTGAGTATGAATCCTGGCAGTAGATTTTTTTCGCGATTGACATCGTCAAGAGCCAAGTTCACAGCTGGCATGCAAGCCTACGGACGATATTAATCTCTTTTGTTATTTGTTTCCAGAAGAGATATATCCTTCCAAAAATTATAGTTAGCATCAACCTACCTGTTAATACTCGAAAATGATCGCTACTTACCTGGCCACCCTGCCACCCACCCTCTCCTGCTATCGGGAAAATACCACCGATATGCAACACATTGTCGGCGTCGTCCGCAGTTGACGAACCCTCGATCGCGTTTGTCAACGTTAAAACAATTAGAAGCATCAACATCGTGTAGCCTGTGAATATTTTTCGCGTATCTATGTAAACGGCCTAAATTTCTTCTACGTTTCCTTTGCTCTACGACACACCCCAGCAGCACGACGTTAAAAACCGTACTTTCTTCGCGTGAATCACAGCCATCGTTGATCGCTGATCGCCTCGAACGGAGAATCACTAATTATTCATAGAGCGACCGTTTCACCCCTGAAGCTTTAAGGCTTCGCGAAAGAGGGTCGTGCACTCGAGAGGATATTCTCGTTTCACGACATTTAAGAACGTGTTTTAGCGTTCTCCATCGTTCACCGGGTCCCTACGCTCCTCCTCGCGCGACACCCCGTCAAATTTTGACTGCGAATAGATTTACCGAAGACAGAACGTTCGCGCGAACTTTCTATTGATCTCATCCCGGCTTCCAAGGATCGTAGTGGGGATAGGGTGGCTCTGTCTTACGCTTTTATCGAAAAATCAATATATAAAAAGTGATTCGATCTGGTGTTCAATTCTGAGGATCACTGATATTCTGAAAATCGAATGTCTTATTTAGCGATTTGGAAAGAAAGATTGACCGCATCCTATTCGAACGATTAGAAACAATTTCGGATCGATCGACTCGATCGGTAATGTCGCGTGCGCTGACGGCGCTGTTATGATTCTGTCACGAAGCGATTTGAATCGTTTGTGTTTTCGTGAGGTTGCGAAGAACGAATTTTATGGAAAAATAGTCTGCTTTTGCATAATGGCAGCACAGCGAGCGCTTCCTCAAAGCAAGGAGGCTTTATTGAAGTCTTACACGACAAGGTTAAAGGATGATGTGAAGTCTATGCTGGAGAATTTCGAAGGTACGTTACTTAACCTCAATTTTTGCTCGAAAACTCGTCACTTTTTAAAGAAAACGTTGTGTAACGCTGCGATATTTGATCGTAGTGTTTGATGATCTTCTATGTCCAATTAAACCGATTGATTTCCTTATATGAAATAGCATGAAATAACAATGTATGAATTCTAACCTATCTGTAACATAAATAACCAACCTAAATTATCTATTTCAGAGATTATAAAACTAGCCAAAGGGGAAAGCGATTCGCAGTTATCTCGTATGACACAATGCGAACAGGATACGTATGAAATGCATGTCAGAGCAGCCAATATCGTACGTGCTGGGGAATCTCTGATGAAGCTAGTGTCGGACATAAAGCAGTACCTGATACTTAACGATTTTCCTTCCGTGAACGAAGCTATAGCACAAAATAGCAAATTGTTTAGAACGAAACAAGCGGAATGCGACCAAAAATTAGCTTCCTTAAGGGACGATATGGCTGCAGATTTATACGACTTAGAAGAAGAATATTACACTTCGATATATAAATAACATTAGCTTTAGTTCCTCGAGACTGTACAAAAGCGTACTCGTCGGTTGGACCATGCATCGATTTCAAACAACAAAAAGAAAAACCGTGATTTGTCTGTTCAATAAACTGTATATATTTATTTAAATAAATAAGAATAGTTTTGATAGTACATTCCTATTTCTTAATTGGGAGCCTGACACGCGAGAAGATAGACTTAACGACAATGATTCAGGCGTAATTGTTTCACTTTTATTACTTGAATACTTTGTATAACACACAGACGATACATCACACGATACTTCTAATTGGTAAGTATACTCAATAAGGTAATGTAGATTCAAGCTTCAGATAATAATAACAATAATAAGAATTAATGAGAATAATAATAATAAGAATTAAGAGTAATAAGAATGACCTTATAATAATACTATTTCCTCTTTAATCATTTTTTTTTTCTTTTACTTGAATGACGATGCCTTTTCCATTATATACTGTACAGCGATAATTTACAGAAATAGTACGGAGTTCCCTTCGACCGGAGCAGACAGAGATTACATCGACGGTTGAACGAACGACCACCCGTTGGGATAACGAAATAAACGCACGTCGTCATAGTGAAAATTTTTGGAATGTTCCATCTTCGTAATCTCGTTTACTCCGTATACGTGCTGCTGAAACGACAAACTGAGCTTCCGTCGACACGGTACTGTTCCATCAACTAATTGGGAAGCAGCGATTTACGCGATACAGAAGGAAAAGTAACAAAAAATATCACAGTGTAAAATGCAACGCTGTGACACAGACTCATCAAGTGTCGATCGAACGTGGAATTAACCCATTGATTGCCACTGTACAGCTGTTGTACATTTCATTAGGTAGTATTCCTATGTTCAACAAATCTTATTTCTTTTATTTTCGCGTTATTGCATTACATTTATTATCCGTAACTTCGAATACCTAATACGAGTATTTCTAATTAGGTAAATAAAAGAATTCCTAATAACGTGAGCAATGGATTACTGTGGAAGTTCAAGCATCGTTCGCGTACGAGCGACGTGGCAGTCAACGAGTTAAATTAAGAAAAAAAAGCTTAAATGTATTATGTATGATTATGATAGGAATTAGAACACGATGGTCGGTTCAGCGTATAAATGCATCTTTGTTAATTAATATTATTATCATCATTGTATCGCACGTTTTATCCTTGAGTCAGTCCGCGGTCACGCGATTATAAATCTTAATCAAAGGTTAACCACACTGCCACAATCATACTTTCTTTCAACACCTATTCGATTCGACGTAAAAACATGAATTTTCGACGCGACAACGAAAAAAGGGAACACGAACAAAAATACGCAAGAATCGGTCTCGAAGCGAAATTGAATTTTAATTGTTTCGAACGAACGCGAACTCCGAGAAACTTCGAGACCGAAGAATAATTTAGTATGTACAAAATTCGATTCGCTTAAAATTAACGTTCGATTCGTTAGCAAATTAACTCTCCTTCTTGTAATAATTGATGTAGTCGATGATTAGTTGGGTTTATCTTTCTGTTTTTGGTCGTCGTTCGAACGAACGAAAGGAAATCGTATTTTATCCTACATCAAAGTGTGAACGAACCTTGAGCATATTTGTATAAATAATGAATTTTCTTTCGAATGTACAATTCTTCCATCGCTTCCTGAACTGACGGTTCTCGACTTATCGTACATATACGTTAAAGTGTATCAAGTAGACTTACACTCTACTTTGGCAAAAAACTTTTACAAATCTAAATTCGAATGTTCTTATTCTCTTTTTCTTTTTTCTTTTTTCGTTTTTACCTAAAAAAAATCTTGCATAAAACTTGCTTTTGGCCTTCGACTGGCAGCTCGAACGTTCAATGGCTTATTAATAGCTGATAAAGTAATCTCAAAAAGGTATACAAAAATGTTCAGTTCCATCGTCGACTTCTCTCCGTTTGTTGTAAAATGTGCCAAAAAAGGTGATATGCTATTTTCTCTTGCTTCTTATCTCTTTTTCTTGTTCATCGATCACTGAACTCTCCGTCTTAAAGTGCTATCGAAAAGGGAGAAAAGCACTGGCGGTTACTATTGGCAGTTTCAGTTATTCGTTACTTAGGAAAGTTTGTTCGCTTCTTTTTTTTCTGTTTGTTATCGTAGTTGATACAACGTAAATGCATATAATTGGAATGATACTGTGGTTCATTTTCTCGCCTTACTACCTAAGGAAACGTTTGCTTTTTTATCGACGCGTTCGCGAACGAAAATTCACGATTTCTTCTCGTGTTTGATTTCGTTAAAAACAATCTAGCTCGAGAACGAACTACGGGTACAAAAACGGTCGTGAACGCGTCGGTGATGCATTTTTGACAAAAAATAATAAACAAATTCGCAGTTGCTTATTCGTACGCGACGAGCAATCGTCACTCGAAGAAAGATGTCTGTTCTTTTTCTTCGGTGTAGTGATCGTTTGCTTCCTTCCGTCGTTAGAAGCTTAATCTAACGTTCTTTCGTGTTTACGAAAAATAAAAACGGAAAGAGAAATACTTTATAATTAGTCTTTTGAGTAGTCGGAACTTGGGATTCCTCGCTCTCCACGCGGGAGAGCTTTTGAGCTTCCGAGCTTCTTTCAGCCCCACGCGTTTCCGTCGTCACGCTTTCTTTGCCGATCCTCTTCTGGTTTGTCGTTGGTACTCGTTCAGTAGAGAAGATCGCCGGTCGTTTCGGAACCCCACGCGCCAGCGTCTTGAGCAGGTTTCAGGTAGTCCGCGTCGGTCTCGTTTTCCGCTTGATCAGGTGTCGGAGTGGACGTTTGGATCGGCACCGGGGTCGAGGACGCGGCTCTGCTCGTCACACCCAATTCGAAGCCTTCGGATGTCAGGTCCACTTTGCTGGGAGTGTAACTGGCTAGACCACCACCACCACCTGCAGGGAACAAGCACTAGCTTTCAGCACGCTACGGCATCTACGAGGATTGAACGGAGTTAAGGTAGTTTTCTTAACAGAGACAAAATAATTTTGAAGGAACTAGTTTCGATGAAACAGGAAGAATCTGTGACCTGGATGAAAACTTTCTGCACGACATTGCGCGTCTAAAATACGGAGTGAGTCACGCTATTCAATCCCGGCTTTCTTATTCTAAATCGCAAAAATTATCGAAGGGTACTTTTGTCGACATGACAAAAGAAGGTTTAGCCACGCTAAAGCACGTCCAACGACGATGATTCTAACGGTTAAAAAATGCTGATTATTCCAGATCATAAATTCTTTTTTATTAAGGTACACGTATGGGGATGTAGAAAGTCTGATACGATGTCGTAACATAAAAGTATAATTTGTCGCAAAATAGCACTTTCGTTATATCAATTTGAAGCTTAAGGTTTATTGAGAATATTTATGTAAACGATTGGTTCTTTGTTAAATTTACTAATGGTCAATACTAAAGCTGTAAATTGAACGATTCGTTATTTAAACGAAGAACCAATCATTTTGTACCATGAGTATCGATCAAACGTTTACGTAGTCATTTTCGTGAAGCTTTATGCATTGAAGCATACCATACGCTAGTACTTTCATGCGATAAAATCGTGATAGACTTTCAACGTTTCTAAATTATCCTAATAGGATGAGTAAAGACAGGGTGAAGCGTATCTAAGTTTTGCATAATTAATCTATACTAGCGATTCCTTCACAGGATCGATATTGAAAATGAATTGCAGCTGTTTGTAGCTGTTCGTAGAAGATACAACGCGACGAGTCATCGTTGTCTCTGCAAAAGATCGAAAACAACGGGACACATTTAATGGAGCAGATGAAAATGATTCGCGTGTAAGGGAAATAAACGATACGCGGTACGACGGTAACGAGAATTAACGATTAAAATTACCGAGAAGGGTCGGCAAGCTCGTCGTCGAATTGGTCGAGGACGTTTTATTACTGATCGGAGCTGATTGCTCGTCGGAACCGGAAGTGTCGCCATCCACGCTGCTCTCACCCTCCAGCATCGATGCCTCGCTGGGATATTCGAAGGTACGGGTTGCTGTATCGTCGAATTGTATCCGATGCTGAAACAATCGCAATGTCACGTTTCTTCGTTACTCCGCTGTACAGTAGGAAGCTTAAATTAACTTAAATTAGCGTCATTTCAAATTGACTCGTTTAAAATGAGCAAAGATTCATTTTTCAGGTAGCAGTCGAGCTGATTCGAAAATAAGCAAGCGCCATCTGAAACAATTTATATATCGCTTGGAACAAAAATATTTAAGTTAAATACAGACACCAATATGTCTGCAATCGTAACGAGGTAAATTATTTTTTTTTTTAGAAAGTAAGCTGAAGGGTTCTCTGTTTGATTATAACAAAGCAAGCCTTTGTTATAACGGCTGAATGTATTGCAGCACGCGACCATTAAGGAAGAAAACGGTTCTGCTCGATGGAAAGAGGCACGCGTACGTCTTTTGTGGCTTGTATCGCGCAATACGCGTAGTCAGCTACAAATAAGACACGGGAAGAGCAAACAACGGCATGCAGCTTGGAATAACAGTAACCCGTCACACTCGATGCTTTTTCGACTATGAGCGAGGACATCGCCTCCTCGTTCGCTCCTTCTCGGCGAGCACGATCAAAAGAGAAAGCAATTCTTCTACAGAGCCGATATAAGAAATCTCCGTTTACTCGACAACGATATTTTGAATCTTCGCAGAAGAAGAAGAATGAAACACTAAATAATTGTATTCATCCAACAATAGTTCGCAGATGATTCTTTGATTTAAGTACCATTTTATAGCAATGTAAACGAATTTCCTTTCGTAAGATTAGAAAATTGATAGCATAACGGAAGATTACATTCGAGTATTAAGAACGTTACAGCCCTAACTAGAGTTACAATGGTCCAGATACCTACTGGCCGCATAAGAATTGAAAAGCAGCGAGAAAGTAAATAATAAAGAGAGAAGATAAACGGAAAAAATGACAGTTGTCAATAAACGGAAAATGAGCGATGTTGTCCAAAAGCAAATATCAAGATGGAAAGTTGCGTGACAGGACACGAGGACAAGCGCGGTTAAAGCGTGCAACGAGTGTCAAATCGGCGAGTGCTCCCCCGAAGTCGGATGCACGGAAACCATCGAGGCCTACGCTGATTGGTCGACGGTATATTGATTTTCACGAAGAAACTGGCGAACCGAACTACCCTCAAAAGAGAGTAAACCTTTTGTGTCGCGTGCTTGCTTTCTCGACCATAAAATCAACCTCGGAACGTGGAGCCAGCGAGTTTCCGCTTCGAGTTCGCGCGTGCTCATCGATAAAGGTTTACGAGCAAAACTTTGCTGAAAGAGGTAAATGCTCCGAGCTTCTGAACAAGCTGGTAAAAACCATCTTTCTTTCGTCGTATTATCGATGGAACAGCCTTGGATGCTCTTTAACTTCGAGACATAAACACGTAGTTTCGATCGTTTTGTTGCAGTTCGTATTACAACGATTTGGTGCAACTAATTTTATTTATTCTATTACAAAATGTCCGTTTCCTTCGATGGAAATTACTTAATGGACCATCGAAATCGCGCTAGCAATAATAATCAGAACAACGTTAATGTCTACTTATTTCCAGACGCTTCTTCGCGCGACCATCAATTTCAACGATTATCCGAGAATCAATTCGGAAGGTTCTTCGAACAGATCGACTCGTTCTCGCGGGCTCGTTAAAAAAGACATAAGGCGGCAAGGAATCTCGGTAACGACGTCGTTTCGTTCTGCTTTACATCTTTACGGCCGCTGAAAAAACATTCGTCTTGTTTCGAGAACGCGTTTTTGCCGTAGGCTATGGGCCCGTTTCTCCTCGACGCGAATTCGACCGTCGGATCAACGGTCTCGAGAAATCGTTCAGTTGCTAGATCCTAGATTCTCTGTATCCTTACGTTTTTATATTCTTGAAAAGTTTATCAAATGAAATTTCGGTATTTATACAGAATATGTAAGTTAAGGATGTCGAGTTAATCAGAATGTTGACCTTGATAAAATATTTCAAGGTAATCGAAATCGATAAGATCCCCTTTCTCTGTATAATTATCGAAGTTTTTATTTGTACATTGACAATCGTTTGAAGAACCGATTATCCCATTTTGCTGCGACTTCCTTTTCCTGCATAGAACCTTTTGTTCCAAAATTGTAGCAGGTACTCGGCTTTTGTCCGTGCTCTCAATTGTTGCTCAGTCTCGCGCTATCTTTACGCAACGGTTAAAACGTTAAAATCCTTCCGAACAATCGTCCTGTATATGAAAAAAGAAATTGGACAATCGCTCAAATACTGTTGGTATCGTCGAATAATTCTCGAGATGCTACTTAACGAACTGCGTCGCGTCGTTCGTGCAGAAGCGCACAAAACAATGCGTTGCTTATCGATCGCGAGAAAGGAAACCGTTTATCGTTGCGGACAATAGAAAGAGGAAACTAAAACGGGCTTTTACGTATTACACGTTACATTTTGCGTTCTACATGTGCCGGCTCGTGACGCGTTTAGAAGAATGCGGTCACGTCGCGTTTCCTTCCGAAACTTCGACCGAACGTTCAGTGACAAGAAACACTAGGTAATCTATTGGCGGGTGTAAATTCTGCTTTCAAGTTCACTCGTGAACAGCATGTTGCTTCGCATCTTCTTACCGAGGAATGTGCTCGACCTGCATCGTCATGTAGTAAGGTCGTCCGACGCGTATGCAAATGAAGAAATAATGTCAACACTCGTGGTCGAGGACAATTCGTCATTGGGGTAACGGTATTTCAAACAGATTCATTCGATGCTCGCTAAATAGCCTTGTAATCAATAAAAAATTTAATTTAATTACTCCGTTACGGATGTACCGTGAATCATAGGGATAGGTCATCTCGATGCGATCGCTTCCTCGTTCTTCGGAGGCTACCGTCGCATCGGTGCACATTGATCGATGCTTCTACTTACACGCGAAACCGAAAGCTTCCTTTCTGATCTCCGCTTTGCTGTTCGAAATATAATTTTGAAAACTACTATATTGTTATGTAAAATATAGTATATCGTACATTACGACGCGCATGTAACTATAGTAACGTTTAATTGATAATATTAGGCTTAAAACAACCAGCATAGCACGGGTTTTTTAACGAGATAGACTATTTAACGGTTCGCAAACGTAATTATAACGAGGGGTTTTCCTTAACGAAGCGAGATTAGAAATTCAAATAAATTTAGCGAGCTTAAGCGAAGCAGAGAAAAAGAATCTTTCTTAGTACCTCGAGAAGTTAAAATTGACTTTCGTATTTTTTTCGCCACGCAGAGCGTGCCGAGACGCTGCAACCGTATCACAATCAACACCGAGAATTACCGAGACGAGCAATTTTCTCGAGAATGAAACGGTTTTGCAATTGTTGCGAGAGACGACCACCGGAGCTGCACGAAACTGTGACAAAATGCTTTATTTTCTACGGTACTTTGTTTTTGGCATAAAATCTTCGATATCGTAGTTCATTTTTGATATACAACGAGGTAAATTTATTCGCGGCAACGTACGTGAATTTGCCGTGAAAATCTCCGCGTCTTAGCACGCTTCAAACTCCATTCTCCTTAAAACAACGTTGACGCAAAGCAAAACGTCGTAAAGTATCTCGTAAAATTTATCTTCATGGCGCGAAAGCATATGGTTCTGAACGGTGTATTCGCATAGAAATCTGTCGGACGCAAGAAACAACGAACCGACCGGTCGCTTTTCACTGCTATATTTTAATTTTATGAAACCTAAAGGAATTCTAACGGTGAAAAATTGCCAGGTCGAGATGATACGTTGCTCAACGCGTCTACATCCCAAGCTGGAAAAAAGCAAGTAAAAATTGCTCAACGCCTAGTTGCTCAATTGTGCTTAATACGTTCGTGGTTTCTTTCTTATGCGTCGCCATTTTAGTACCACTGTTTTTCTACTAATTTAAAAACCATCAGGTTTCATTGCTAGAATGAGCGTTTCTCAATAACGATATTGTTAATAATACGATAGTCGACGTATCGTCGATACCTTTCAAAATGACCAGCCTTTCTTGTTCTTCGAGTTAGGTCAATTTAATGCTCGAGGTTACCACTAGCTATACATAGGTACTGCAGTCGACAAATTATTAGTCAGCGGAGTAAAAAGGTATCGATCCTTCGCTCGGTGCGGTTCAATTCGTTACAGTTAACGCTGTTCGAGGTCGAAAACCGTATCGAAAAGAAAAATATCGCCAACAACACGCTGATAAGGTATCGACATGTCCCCGGATCTCTGGCGAAGCTGCGTTAACGAAACATTAAGAATATTTTTATTCCATCTCGCAGATCCAAAATCTTCGAACGGTACGTAAATACTAACTGTCGTAAATTTATTCGTTCGAGAAGCGTTTCTTGCACCTTGCGGTACGAAAACATCGCCAAAAAGATATTTTACTGATAAGGTGCTGCTTATCAAAGCCAGCGTCGTAAAACTATCGCGAATTAACCGACAGTAATACGTACGTGGAAGCCGTAAACGTTCTTCCGAATTAACGAAACGGTAACTAATAATTATGTTGAAAATCGTTGGGCGATAACGAAGCTCCACGACGCTTATTGTATAATTGAGACGCGCAAAACGAAACCGATTACATTTATTTCGAAATACATTCGTGTGCCGTTCTCCGATGACGAGACTTTGTAACTGCACGCTTTTATTTGCTGACTCGGTGGAAATTTTGATTTGTTGACAATCGTCAGCGATTCTCTTCTGCTGTCCTTGTTTGTAAATAGGCCGCGAATTCGAAATTTTTGTTTACACGATCTCCATTTGTCTCTTTCTCGATAACGGTCACCTTATCTTTTCGAATATTCTACATAATTCGAATGATTGATCAGAAACGCGAGCTTAACGTAAAATTGGGATCTGTAATAACATTTGTATCGTGAAATTACGTTACAGGACATTTTGATTACGTCACAGGAGGTATAATCAGCGACAGTTCGTAGATTAGGTACTGACGACGATGTCAATTTTTTGTATAAGCATGTTTTGGAAAACATGTCGGTCAAGTTTAGTCAAAATCAGTGGGTTTTAATAGAGTCAGAAAAGAGGCTACTAAAAGGTTAAGGGAATGATAAAAATTTTGGACCTTGGAATTTTGAAACTGGGTTTTTGTTTTTCTTAGTACGACAAATATTTAGGGATAGTTTGTCGAGTGCTTTGTTCTTTCACTTCAATTTACATACTAATCAGTATATGTACCTCTTCATGATACATACAAGAAAGTGATAGTGGCGAACCGAATCGAAAAGGATTTAGCATCGGTTTTCTGTGCGTAAATCGAACAAGGTGTTAAATCAAGCGTCGAGAGTTGTACGCTGTGTCGATAGCTCTGAAACAACGCCTCGTCGATAGCACGGAACAACGACCGCGTTTTCTAGTCGAGAATTATTCGACGATAATTCGAATTCCGTGTCTTGTAATAGAGACTGTCTCTATCGGATCGATACGCTCGATCGGACGTCGGAATAAATCCGAAGAAAATACGACGCATCGACGGGGAACAATCGATTCGGGGGATATCGATTTTTCTCGGATAGCTTGGAAGATCGATCGATGGACAATGAGCGTGACGAAGCGAGGCTCGGACTTGTACCGACCGCTTTTAAGATGGAAATATTCTCAGCCGCGTTTTCTCTACGAACGCTACCGTCCCGAGGAACTTTCGAATATGCAAATTCTCTCCTTTTACCGGTTTCCATTTTTTCATATCGCTCGTTACGTAACGTTATTAAAAGTGATCTTACACGCCAGGCTAATTGCACGATGCGATTGAAACAAACAACTAAGCTGGGCGGAGCATCGTGAAATCGAATTATCCGTCGATGAATTATAGCGTGAAACGGGAGTACGAGATAGTTTCCTCCAAGAGAATCTTTCCATTAGATTTCTTTTTCAGACGATCGTTGCAGCTGAAGATGAATGCACCAAGATACTGCGCGATATCGTATCGCTTTTCAAAAGATAACGTTCGAAAAATATATCTTGGATTCAGAATTTTCCCCCTCAAAATGGTTCCTCGAATTTCAATCGTTTAGCGACAAGAGTGCGGAACGGAATCGCTCGTTCTGCCGCGTTCCCATGAAACACGCTAGATTAACTCTTTTGACGAGCTGCTCGAAAATCGTTGCCGGTTCGTGCATCTACTACTTTTACTTTACAAATCGACATTGGCAACAGCCGAGGTTTACTGGTTCGTCGTTGGAGCAGTGTCGGTATTAAACCCGTGAGAAAGTCATTCCAGAAACATTTCCGACTCTAACGAGAACAATCATCAGCGTTCGTTACAAGAAAAAATAACGCTTATTCTTTAGAACTTTCGGTCGATTAAAACTGTTTAACAATTTAGTACGCATGGTTAAAATTTTGGTTATAAATTAAAAAAGAATTCTGAAACATTTTAGGGACGTGTGTGCATCATAGGATGTGGAACGTTGGCGCCGTCTTTGGGGAACGGTTTTAGGTTTTAACTACGTTAGGGCATAATTTAGTCCGTGTTTCAACACGTGTTCCACATCCCCAGGAAAGTTAAGCAACGACGAAAAAGAAAACGGTCCAAGATGATCTCTTTTTAAAATTCAACCATAATAACGTTAAAATTCTTATACGGTAAAGCAGATTCGACAATCAGTCGATGAATTGAAAACTAATCGATCTTTGCAGCAATTCAAGAACAATTGCTTTTCCAATATCGACTCGCTTACGAGAGAAGTTGGATCATGAAAATTAATGATCTGCCTGTGCATTGTTATAGCACATTAATTATATAGGACGGATATCTATATACTGTCTGTCATAGAAAGTATAGACTTGGATAAAATGTATGGCAAGATTGTATACCGTTGTGGGAAACAATGAATACACTGTGTAGAAGCCACAGTTATCCGTACATGTTGACACGAGCAATGACGCTATAAAGACGGAGCGTTTAGCGTTAATTGTATAGAATCAAAGATGATTTACACGGCTATATATTCGAATGTACACACAGATAACTTATCGCGCTGACAAATAGTAGTTACGTCGATCGTGCAAGTTGTGTCGTTATCCTCCCAAGTTTATCCTGCGAATAAAAGTTTCGGAACAAACAATCGCACGTTGTACTGCCACGCGTTGGATCTCCACGTGTTGGAATATCGCTCGTTACATTTCTACGAGACAGAACTTTTACGGGTGATATCTCTACGCGTTTTGTGTGCGCGTTAACCCCTTCCCGTGCTTTGACGAGTCTCACTCGTGACGCACTCACAACTCAAATGTGATTAATATTACTCAAATTTTGAATACTCTTCGACTTGAATTTTAGATCCAACTATAATTTGCGTTGTCAAGGATCCCTGAATATAAAATACTTAGAACATTTTAATTTTCTTTGTTCGTTTTAATGTTATAGTCCTGAATGGTTAGTCTTGACCTCATAAATAAATGGCACGGCAAGGGGTTAAATCGCCTCGTAGCGTATTGCCACAAGTTATAGGTTTTCCATACCTTAGATCTACGCGTTGTATCGCAACGTGTCTTCTTGTCGAATGTTATATCAACACATGGCAGTAAAGAACCCTCCGAAAATGTGATCAAACCTAACTCAGTCAGTTGACGGTAGAGTAATGTCATTCTGAAACGTTTCTTTTCAGCACGAGGCAAAAAGTGCATCGAAAATTGTAGAGGAAAGAAGCGGAGGTAACGGAAGAGCGAACGAAGGGAGAGAAAAATGCTGAAAGGAGGCACGGCTGTTCGCCCTTGAATATTTAACAATCTCTTTTCACGAGGGAAAGCGTATTCCCACGATGTGCCAAGGGCTTTACTCGTACACAAGTGTATTACGTCGCTTGCTTTTCAACTTAAACGAGCTCCTGCTGCCACGATGGAACTGCAGCTGATTAGATTAGATAGCGCTGGCGTAGAACACAGTATCAAAAACTCTACCTGTCAGAAGAGAAGAAAAAATGAACGGGATGTCTCGATAACGCCGACGTTTATTAACGTCAAGGATTTGCGTCGATATCGTTTCAAGTTTACTGCTTCACCGAGAGTTGCATAACGCTCGATTTGTTTTCCTCTCCGGTTCGAAAGGGAAACGCGAGGGAAACTTATTTTCTCACGACCGACTACGATTACCTACTTGTTTTGGAGTAACGCGTTCATTTTGTGTGAACTTTTTTTGTATTCTTATATTCGGTATGCGGTTTTACGGTAATTTTTCGTGCTCGTTCGTTAGAAAAATATCGTGTAGCGTGGGTGTTGTTTTATGCGACTTAAAAACGTCAAGGAGATGGAACACTTGCATAAGTATTAATTGTTTGCAGTCGCGCACGCAAGGTAGAGGGATTTTGAAAAATTCGCTTACTTTGTGATTTCGTGGCGTCCTCGAGAGGTTGCTGCGTCCATTGATGAGAATATTGTCGTTGAAAAACGACACATCGCAGGGCGAAGGTGGACCACCTGTAAGCTCCCATTCGGCGTCGTCGGTTGTGGACGCGTCCAACGTGGCATCCAACACTATGATGCCGCCGTCACCAACCTGGAAATAAAAAAAGAAACGAGCGTGAAAATCTCGAAACAGGGAATAGCAACGTGTTTATGTTTTCAAATAAAAATTCGAGTATCTAAAAAAAAACCTAGAGATAAGAAAATCGTCGAGAGCTTATCCTTATCGAAGAGGATCGAGCCAGAATAATCTGAAGGTTAAAGAACGATTCCAGATTAGCGCCGTATAACTTTCTCGACGCGTTTTCTTTGGACTTTCAATGCCGGATAACGCTGCACGGGACGACGCGTGTCTCGTTCAGGTTATTCATCGACATCCGCCGCCTTTCAATTATTTCGTGAATGAACATCCTGTCTGTCGATTTGGAAACCATGTTGAATGAAGAGGTACACGAACGCATCTCGTTGACACGCATCGCGATGTCCTTGGTATTCAATACATTTCCGGTCTAACGCGTTTCTGTCTTAAGCAAGGTGAATATGTATTCGAAAAAAATGTCGGAATACCTTTTATGTATACTTAAAAGTAAAGATATTTTGATATTTTTAACATTAATTTTTCAGCGCGATAAGCTGTTGCATATTAACTAACTACTTTCGAAATGTAGAAAGTCTGACATAATTTCGTGACATAAAATCGTTGCACGATGGCACTCGTCGCATATAAATTTAATGCTTAAAATTTCACGGAAATGGCATAAACGTTTCATGGAGATCTCGAACATTAGTTATCGTTAACCATAAAACAATTCCTAAAAAATTCTGAAATTTAAAGAAATTAAGGAAAAAATCGCAGCAGAGTGAAAGGTCGGGAAGCTAAGAAAAAATTCTGCACCGGATAATCGCCATTTCAATGCGAAGGATACTTCTCGAACGAATTTCTCTTAGCCACGGCCGTTCGATGAATAATCTCGCTTCAAGTCGGACGGTCGTTCGATTTCCGGTCCACTTCCGGCGTCGAGGCGAGATTTTCGAGAAAGCGTCTCAAAAATCATCCGCGACAATGATTTCCTACGGCAGCCACCGAGAATTCGGGTTGAACGGTGACTGAAGGAAAAATGCGGTCACGGATCATAACGCGAAGCCGCATTACGGACGAGCAGAGATCGGGGCCGTGTAACGCAATATCTGGATTTGAATATAACGTGCCGCGGATGCACTGGCACGAGAAGATATCGATCACTAGTCCTACGTTGTTATCGATCGCCGGATGATGGACGAAAAGACAAGAGAATTTTTTATTTCCAGCTTTTCGATTACGTCTCGAAAAGAAAAATTTCCGCGAAGCCACGATGTTTCTTTCGCGGTACGGTTTATCGATCGCGACTTGCTTCGGCACTTCGATTCAACCGCGAGTAAAGAAATTAAAAATATCGACGACGTTCGTTTCGATCGAACATCGCGAAGATAATTTACGAGCGAGCGTTATCACCGAGAAGGATAACGCGTGTTCATAGATAGCGTCGTAATAAGAAAGTATAACTCGGTATCTCGTGCAGTATAGTATCTCTTTCTTCCATCCGACATATTATGCAAGCGATTTCACGAGATAAGAGAGCATCATAAGAAAAGAAATTTTGTTCTCGTGTTTACCATGCAATTTCGCGTAACACAGTGGACAGCCAACGAGTGGATTAACTTCCAAGCAAGTCCGTAATATCTCTAGTTAATTCTTCCATCAACAACCTTTCAAATTTACGAGCTCTGCTGAACAGATAATTTATCACCAAAGTGTTCTCTTTTTGCTTGGACGTTTCCGAAACACCGTCGTTTCTCTTTAGTTCGAATTTTGCTCCGATTAAAAATATCGGAGAGTCGTATATCCGTGACGCGACCGATAAACGTAAAAGATAGGAACGGCAATGAACTTAAGGACAAGGTCCTTGACTTCATGAGAAATTCCCAGCACTTTTCTTTCCATTATTCCGAGCACCACTAGGGTATCACCTTCACGAGGTAGACCTTGAACCCTCGAAGACGCTCCCCTAACGATCGCGAGCGAATGCACCTGCAGACCCGCGTGCATCCATCCATCGCCATCTGCTAACCGAGTGTCTCGGAACTTTTTCGCTAACGCCTTAATTTCCATAGAATAACGTTCGCATTCGGATATTTCGATTCGAAAGTGAGAAATTCTCTTTGTTTCTGAGCTCGGCGTTGTGCGTCATCGGACGCCGCGACACGTGTAGCCGGATGCACGTGTCGCGACGCTCGTAACTTCTCGTCGGGATTTAACGTCGTTGATGATAAGCTCGTTCTAGTTTCGAGTAAAATTCCACCATTGTCACCGAAAAGATTCATCTTCTTTCGACGAGATTCTTGTCGAATCATTCGCTTGTCCAACTTGAAACGCGATAGCGATTATATCCGGTAATACCGAGATCTAGGAGGAACTTTCTCCCTTTTGTTCTACTCTCCAATCAGCGTCCTTTCCTCTTTTCTTTCGTGGGACGGGAACAACGAAATTATGCAAGTAACCACGCCCTTGTTTTGTCCGGCGTCTATTCACGGACTTCTGACAAATTCATTTGTCGCTCCGTTCACGCTACCGCGTTTAGTCAGCGTTGCCACTAAATCGCATGAATCAGATCCTGGGTCACGCGTACTCGGATGAAAAATTGTGCGACTATGTGTCGTCGCGAGTGTTTCTTCCGATGGACCAGTCAGAACTCGACGTTTTACGGCGTCGTTTTCTTAAATTAGACAAGTTGACTGCACGCATCTGCACACGAGCGTGATTCACGCTATATCCAGTTGCACTTAGATTCATGATACTTTTTGTTGTGATTCGGTAACTCAAGATTTATAATACAATCGCTGGAAGAGTTATGTTTCAACAAATATCGTAACGCGGCCGATAGTTGCAATATTCTCCATTGGGGAGTACAACATCTTTGTCGACTTTCTCGCGAGTGCTCGTTTATCTATCCATTCAAACGTTCATTATTTCGACAACTATCAAAGAAGCTGTTATATAACCGTAACATCTTTTTTTTATTAAGTCTATTAGAAAATATAAAGTCACTTAGAAAGTTATCTTTAATTATCTTAAAACTAATCGAGATTTTTTCTACGATGTAGAATTTAGACGATAATGACTTTTGAACTAAACTTCAACAAGAGTTTTCAAAGTATTTCTATTCCGAGATAAACTTTCTTGGAAGTATTTACTATTGTCAAAACTTGATTAAAATTTAATTTCTTCGATCTGCTATATTGTTTAACGGAAGTACTATGTACCGCGAAGAATATAAAACTTCAGTATCAAAAGTGATAACATTTGTTTAATTAACAAAAGCCGTTAAAAACGATAAGGAACTCGAGTAATTTACCATTTATTTTCAATTACAATAACAACCAGCTATCAGTTGGTTGGCACGTGCTAATGCAACGTTATCTAGCCTAAGTGATAGTGCGACAAAAACCATTAGAACCATTTAAATAACTCGACAACCAGTCGTTTCAGGTTGAATTTAAAAACGCAACGACACGCGTTTTTATCCAAAACTGGATTTACGTTACGTAAGCAGAGAAGGACGAGGCAAGGTAACTGTCGAGCTCCGCATGCAAATGCAAATTCGACCTACGACCAGCTGTCCGCGTTCACAATCGAGTTTTCTGCTTGCTACTGAACTGGTCAAGGTCAAACGGGGTCATACACTTTGAATTTCACCGGCCGAAAGGGAGTGAGCCTTTCCAAGCGTTACGTCCGTTAGATTCTCGACCGGAATTAAAAAATGGGTACGTGTCCGAGCACGCAACAATCAGCTTCGAAAAAGTCGACTTTGAAAGTGGATTTTTATGCGAAGAATGTTGCACAAATGGATCCCGAAGCGCGGTACAACGGGAAAATAATATTTGCGACAGAAGCTTGGCAATTTTTTAAGGACCAGCCATTTAACCCGCGCGTTCACGAGGGAAATTAAAAATTCAAGCGTTAAAGACCGCTCCGAGAGACCTTGCCTCCGGCTTTATTTACCGAACGACCAATTATGGGATCCCGCAAAACTCGAAGAATAAACTCTTGGTAAATCGACTCAATCCACGGCTTTGAATTCGTCCAAGCCGTCGGACAGCCGATAAATTTCTTCGATCCTGCGGAATGCTTGAACTCGGTGCGCGACCCATAGCCGCTTATTTACTGCCGCGTCGCGTTGATAAAAACGTAAACGGTAATGGGGTTAAGGAATGCACCGGTTGGCCGACTCGAGCCGTGCCTCGAACAACCGACAAAAGTTCATTAACGGCCAATCGTTAATTTCGATCGCGATCGCGTTTAAAGCTATCGCTCACAGCGATTTATCTTCGCGGATGCTGTTACGGTAAGTCACGCGCCTTTGCTGACCTTCGGATTTTATGCGCTTCTAATTAATTTAGATTACAGCTACGATGAGCGCGTATTCTACTCCAGCATTTCCTCGAAAATAGCACGGTATCGAACCGCGGAATAAACGAGCAACCGAAACGTGTTAAAAAATACAGAAGAAGCTATTGTCGCGTATGGCCTACATACCAAAAAGTGTAGCGGTCGATTCAGTTGCAACACGATCGTTAGAGCGTAATGCTCCATAGAAGGTGTACGGCCGAGAAGCGAGTCTGAACCGCGATAACGGACCACGACAGTTTCTATCGTGGTATGCGTCGTGCCGCGCTGCTCTAGGACGGCCATATACGAGAATTCCCATAGCGTCTTGCGGAATGTCACCAGCCACGGTACCTCGCGACTACCATTTCTTAGTCAGCTATCTACCTGGCAATTCCTCGAAGAAACCACGACGACCTGCTGCGACCGCGAGGCTAATCGAGAGAAACTATGAATTCGATTCTCCCCGTCCAGTGAAAAGGAACATCTCCATCGTGCCGAGATAACTGTGCAAGCGAATCGATTCGAATCGTCCCTGAGATAGAAAATTATCGACAGGACAAGGAGATAAGCCGTTAAGATTTTTACGAGCGATTATCGATCGACAAATTTCAGTTTTTCGCTGAACGAGCAATTTACCGATTTGAAAATCACGGTTGGAAAATATCTCGTTTCTTCGTGTACGTCGTAATTTCCTGTATGGACGGAGGCTCCATTCGTTATATTACCAAAGAGTTACCACTATTTTACTCGAATAGTGGTTATATCGTCTTTCTCATTAGGGAAGCCTAGTATACTTGCTAGCGTACAAAGATTAATCCGCGTGTTCCCAAGGAATAGGATTTCTTGTGGAACTCGACACGCGAAAAGTAAGACGCGCGACGCGAATGGCAGACTAAGGTAATAGGTATCGAAAGAAAGAAGGTCAAGGATACATTCTCCAGCCGTACAAACTCGATTACCGTGCATGCAGTACAGTAAACCAGCTGACGAAATCATCGAGAACAGTGGTTCTTTAAACGATGCGCGAACGTACAGTACCTATCCCGTTTTCTCGCGTAATCACCTTGCAAATTGCGATCTCCGATATTCTTCGAACGAGTTTCTTATCGAACTCGCAAAAGGAAAAACAACTAGATACCCCGATGGAGGACTGTCCGACGTATCGCCGATATCCGATATATCGAGTCAGTGTTTTGACTGTTGTCAGTTACCGATCGATAAAGCGATCGTCTGACTCATTTAGGTGAACCCTAAGCTACGCGTGTGTTTTGTACATATCTGCAAGAATGATAACACGTTAGTTTCGTTATTATCTCTTGACAACAATTTGCAGTTCGTTTCATAAACTGGCAACAAGGTTATTAATATTTAACGAGATATGCCGTAAATCCATTTCGAACCGATAACCGAATGTAAATTTTTGCTTCGTTTCGAGTTTAACTGCTGAAATACTCGAGCATGGCGCCACCGAGCAAACAGCTGATCGAGTGGTCCTAGTCGAACACGCGCGGATACGCAAATGCATACCAAGCGCTAGTTTTCCTTTCTGGCCATTGTACTCTTGATGTTACATCAGGCCATTTGTTGCAAGGGGAATTCTCGATAACCGTAATAACGCAGAAAGCGAAGAAACGCGTTTAATGCTTATGTAATAACGCGTAACTATCGGCTACGTACCTGGTTTCCGGTTCTGACGTCCTTCTATGGACGTTACTAATATCTGTCTAATCGTGCATCTACGGCGATGGACCACAAACGTCGAACAATCATTTCGAAATTATTGGATCAAAAATGGAGTGACCGGTAATGGAACTAATGATCCTGCAATAATGAACGCGTCAACGACGATAATTAGAAACATAGAAGAATTACTTTCTCTGTAGCGATATTTCATTTTCTTTACATTTTCCCTCGTTGAAACCGATGATAAAGGAATTTTTTTATTTCCGTGACAATTAAAAACGCTTCGTAATTTCTGCTTTCACCGTGGACAAACTTTCGAAGGATTGTGAAAGATTTTTACCGTTACCGAGCTCCCTTGGACACAAAATTGGAAATATTTACGACAGAAGCACGTGGTATATCGACGTAACATCGGCTCGGTAACGCTTCTCGCACCACGATTAATTTCTTTCCGGCTGCATTACGAAACGAGCATCGTTGCAGTTGGCTACCACTAGGAATTCCACCAGGGTAATCTCAAGAATTCATTTTCCTCGTCCAATATTTTTTCTTTAATTACTAATTGAATTCAACTTCGATCTCTGTTTAGTACCGGAAATTCTCCGAAAAATTACGAATCTTTACGACCGTGACTTCGATTCCCGTTACTTCTTCGCTGAAAATTTCTGAAACAATTGCCGAAATAATTTGAAGCTTTTACGAAACCAACATTCTCGTTTCTATTACTTTTCAACTGGAAATCTTGGAAAATTACTAGCTGTTATTGGCTTAATCGAAGAGCGCATCGCAGTGGAGGAGCATGGAGCTCGTCTTTGGAGCAAGTATTTTCGTCGATTAATAAGGCCAATTATCGCGTTCGTTTAGCCAGCTAACGATAATTAACGCGTTGTGTATACGTTCGTCGGGTTAAAACTCACGGGATTGTGTAATTATTACGAAGTCGTCGAAGGTTAATTAACGCGACCGAGCGTTGCGCGCGATACAATCGCTTCTCGAGTAATCTGTGCGCATTATTATCAAAAGCCTCCCTACAACTTTCTACCTATTCTATTCGACTACTTGACAAAGCTTTCACGCGATACTCTATAGAGATAATGCAAGGATATCGTCATCGACGTAACTATGTTTATCCGCGATAGGAGATCCTTTCAATTTTTTCATCAACTACAACCAAACCCTTCTAATCTCCGTCCAAGCTACACAAACGTCGTCTCAAAAAATGAACTACCAAAGATTCAAAGTTCTAATTTTGTATTGTTGTCATCCGATCAAAGGTCCCTTTAATCTTCGTTTGATTACCAACAAGAAGATCGCAACAGCAGCAAGTTCGTGCGAGGAATCGTAGACAAGGCGAGGTTACCTTACGGGACAAGCAATCGGATACGCGCGACATGTCGTCAATCGAATTACGCGTGTCGCGCGAAATTTCATCTTTCCCCGAGGCTGACCGTTAAAGGTAAACGTACACTTGCAGGTAACCGTATACCACCAACGAATAGAACAAAAAATCCACTTGCAAAACGCGACACGAGACTCTCGCGTAGGCGTTAAGCGGCTGATTTCGTCGTTAGCATCGTCCTTAAAGCAGATCCAATTAATTCTAGGGCTTCCCGTGTTCGTAAACTTTTCCCTCGACCGCTGGAAAACGACAGATCCATTGAAGAATCGTGAATTTCGAAGTTCCAGGTTTATAACATGGCTACAGAAATTATTTTCGTGTCGCGTAGTTTGGCGAAGCGCACGGTTTCGAGGCACGTTCCAGTTTCCGGTTCGTTAAACGGTCGTCTTTCGACCGATTCGCGGATACCTCGTTACGAGCATTAGATCAAGTAGGAATGATCATCAAGCGAGATCGTGCAGCGAGAAATTGAGCCAGGTTGAAGGAGAAAGAGGACTCGGATCGTTGGCAAATTAGCCAGGGTAATCCGTATTCGAACGGACAACGAAGCTTCCGGGTTATCTAATACGAGAAAGCCAGCTTCGTCGCCATCTTCGATTTACCCATCTTAATTTTCTGCCTTTTCGCGTATAACGTTCGACACGCACAGTTTCGTTCGGTGCAGTTTTGCTTCGAAAATATTTCCCCAGTTTCAGATTTCGCCACCAGAGGGACTTTCCTAACAACTTTCTCGCAAGTATCCACTCAACTATTCGCTTTTACGTCGTGCAAACGTAGCATAATGCGTCGTAACGAGCGACGAGCCTTTCCACCCTTGGAAAGTGTTTTCCCGAGGGAAGAGCAGCGCACGGTGCCAAGGAAAATAAACGAGAAGCGAGCATACGAAATTATCGAGCACTATAGTCTTCTTCAAGAAAAATGGAAGTACGACAGCACGCGTGCAAACTAGTGGATATAAGAAATTTTTAAAATTTATGGTTACAAATTCTAGAATTTTTAAATGTTGAAAGGTTTAAATTTGAGGTTTACTAATGTTCCCTCGGTCAGCGATTTTTAGGACATCTGTCTACTCTGGTAATAATTAAGTCGCACACCCACGATCGCTACCCAGGCAGTGCTGTAACTCGAAATGACGTAGTCTGACCAGTATGAACGAGGCTTATCAGTCGAGGAAAGAGTTTACGACGAGTCAACCGCGACATCCTACTCGACTGCGGAATGGAAAAGCAAATAAATGTCGCGTACACGAATGGTTTAAATGTGACCGCGTGCTTCGAATGCTCAGACGTTACTTGAAATTCCGCGAGCATCGTCGCGCGAGTAAGCACGCGCCTCGAAGTACGAGCCAGAGAAGAGGAAGACGACTTTTGTTAACGCGTCGTATTAAAAGAAAGTGAAATGCTTGAATTATGTACACGTAGGAAAAGAAAGTACCAGGTCCCTAGTGAACCGTATCGATCGCTGACTTTTTGTTGCATCGAAATCTACAACTGTTTCGAGAGGTTTCAACTTCGACTCGTCACGGTAGTTCTTGCAATGGATTTTTATTTACCATTGTTACAGCTTGATTTATGCTACCAGACTAGTTTCAACTTCTTTCATTTTTCATTCTCGAAGAAAGATTTATATTGTTCGTGCTTTCAGCTCGCGAAATTCGTACGTTCTGACGTTACATTTTAAATCGTGATTTCGCTGTTAAATCGTATAAACGACGATAGTCGAAGTCCATCTTAAGATAGCGAATAAACTGCGGTTCATAAAAATTGTGTAACTCCGGCCATGATGACTCGAAATGCGTCGATGCCGAGAAATCGAAAGAATATCGACCCGATAAGAAAGCCGACGATGATTAAAAGATATCGGTGACTCACCTTTGGCTTCTCCCTTTTCCTCTTAATGATGAGTCCGTCGTTTTCGATATAGTCCGGCACGTCCTTCCGGTTACTGAAATTGAACACCATGGTGTTGTTCTGTTGATTCCATGGCTTCGTCTCCCACAGGCCAGTGCCACCTGAACCGGTCTTTTTCGCAGGTTGAATCTCCTCCGCGCTCTTCAGACTGACCACGACCTTGGTCGGCTGTTCTATGCTCTTCACCCGATTGATCAAATTCTTTTCCAACTCTCTGTTGCTCAGATTCTGTTGAGGATGCTGCGTCTTGGTGGACACTAGCGGTCTGATTATTCCAATTTGTTTCTGAGGAGGCGACTCGGTGTTTTTCTGGCATCTTATCGTTTTCGACTCGTTCCCTTGCGGATACGAGGTGGTGGTGGAGGTCTTGATCAAACCTAGGCTACAGATAGCACCTATGGGTTTATTGTCGACGTTGAGCTTGACGTCGGTATCCTCTTTGCTGTCCTCGATCTTCCTATCGCGCTTGTCCGCCTCTAGCCTCTCCTGCAGCCTCGATACCGTCGTCTCCTGTTCCGTTACGGCTACGTTTCCCGCGTTGTTGCCGATAGTCGGCGACAAAAACGGCTTGCCCCTCGACTCCGACGACTTGGTCTCGTTTCTAATGTCCGGCTGTTCGTCCACCTTCTGACCGTTCTGTTTGAAACCCGGTAGGTAACTCTTGTTCGAGGTGGGCTTATCGCTGAAGCTGAACTGCATAGTGACTCCGGTTCTCGCGATGTTCTCCAACGCAGTTTTGGAGATGGTTTTAGGAGCGTCGACCTCCTCCTCGGCGAGCTCGTCGTCGCTGGCCACGGCGTCCGCAGGAAACTTGCATTCGTCGGATTTCTCCGTTTCCGTGGGACTGTGTATCCTTTCGGGTGATTGCTGTTGTCGCGGATGTTCCGCGGTATTGTTAAGCGCGGTCTCGTCCGTCCGCGGGACTTTGGTCTGTTCAGGAGCGGACATTTGTCTGAGCAGCTCCCTGCTCGGACTCGGTGGCGGCTTGTGGACGGGACTGGAGTTCTGTCTGGGTAGGTCCTTCATCGGGGACGGTGGACTGTGCACGCGTGGCGAGCCTTGCCTCAACGCGGTGTCCTTGATCGGTGACGAAGGGCTGTGCAGCCTGGGCGAGGGGATTCTGGGGGAAAGAACGGGCGTTACGGGCGGGGACTTGACGCTGATCTCTAAGGAGGATTTGAATTTACTTAATTGAGGCTCGGGACTCGGCGCCGGGGAGAACTTCAACTTGAAGGATGGCTCGGGCGAGGGCGAGGGAGAATGCGACTTTTCGATCTGCTGGAACTTGCTGACCACGGAGGAGACGGACTGCACGATAGGATCCGTTATCACCCCGTCGATGTGGAACTCTTCCTGGGTCTCGATCAGTTCGGCCGTCGGTTTCTGCGGCAACACGATCTTCTTCGGGGAGCCGGGCGGTGCCCTGGAGTTGCCGTTCACGAAAGGCTTCGGTTGGACGGGCGGTTTCGGCACCAGCTTTTTCTGCGTCTGGGCTTTGTACGTGTCGTTTATGGTCTTGAACGTGGCCACCTTGGCAGCTACCTCGCCTTTCGGTTTCAACTTCTTCGCGGACCCTTCGAAGATTCTCATGGTGGTCTTGACTAGATCCGGCGGTGGCCTCTCGGTCTCCGCCAGCAACGGTTTGATTCTCTTCGGTTTGTTCACGGCTTTGGGCCTGTCCAACTCGCCCAACCGACTCTCTATCTTCACCGTGGTCCGATCTATCAGGATAATGTGGTCGTTGACCGGCTCTTGCTTCAGGCCGTTCGCGGCCACGCGACCGGTTACGCCATGACCACTGGCCACCTCGTCCGTGCCATTGTACCTCAACAATGTCTCCACGCTCCTGGCTCGTTTCATCGACTCGTTCCCGCGCGAAGCGTTTCTGTATCTGTCCGTTTTCGTCGCGGCACCTGGCGCCGTCCTCTTCGCGTATTTCCTCGTGCTTTTCTCGTTCGGCTCGTCGTCGCAGTCTAGCAAGTCCTCGAGACTTGCCGCGCGGCGAAAACGTTGCACGGACACGCGACTCCTGTTCGTTTCCCTCAAAGTAAGGTTAAGATACTTGCTTTTCAGCTTATTCACGATCCCAGGACCGTACTGCAACTCCTCCGAGCTATCGCTCTCCCCGTCGTCGCTCGACGCCCTGTTTCTCGCCATTTCCGACTTGTTCTTCGACAATTCCATCAACACGTCTTTCTCCACTTTGTTGACGGCGGTCGCGCGCCGCTCGTCGCAACCGGCCAACGGGTCGCCTCCCTTCGCGTCCTCGTTCTCGGAACCGTCACCGTGTTCGGATTTCCGCTCCGTATCCGTCGACGACTTGTTCAACGCGCCGTTCGCAACATCCTCCGAATCCGAGCAGAACGAGAGATCCGCCTCGAGACGCATGTTGCACGCGACTGCCGAGCCGGCGACGTCGACAGCCGCGACCGCGCCGCCACCGACGATGGCGCCACACGCCGGTCCCCTCGAGAAAAAAGGAGAAGAAGACACGACGACGCCAGCTATGGCGCTTCCACCGTTACCGCTCGACGAGTTCGAATTCTCCTCTCCGGTACTCGCCGTCCTTGTTCTCGAGGAAACGTTGCCGGTCGTCGACTGCTCTTGACCACCGGACGGATCGACGGTATCCGTCGAACTGGACGTCGCCGACGGACCGATCACTGCCGAACATAACTTCACGTTCGCACCGTTGTTCGCGAGAACTTTGTTCTGCTGTCTGCGACGTTGGATCAAGTCCCTTTTCCACTGTGGCACGTTGTTGCCGCTCGTTTCGCCGGCGCTCGTCATCGCGTTGCTGGCGGTAGCCATGTTGGACGCGCGATGGGCGCGTTCGCAAACGCGCGCCCGACTCTGCACGACTCCCCTCTCGACGCTCGCCGCCTTCCGGCTCAGTCGCTGTCAAAATCTATTCCTTTCCCTTCAGACGCGACGACGCCCGGTTCTCATCGTTCCTGTGCCAACTCCTCCGGCGATCGACACGGACACCAGCTGCGAGCCTTCGCTGGAAAATCGATGTCGCCGACGCATATGTAACGCGCGCGAGACGCCGACGGAACACGCGTTTCGGACCTCTATCAGCATTAATATTTACCGCGTCTCTCGCGTTACTCGTGCCACGAAACGCTGTGGCCAATGATCGCTTGTCATCAGAGAATCGTGAGCGAGTAGCGAGAACGTCGGTCGTCCTCCTCGTGTACGATTCGAAATTCGAATCGAATCGTAGTGTATCGCGACACGATCGAGAAAATAATCGAAAAGGCACCTGTTTCGCACGAGAAACGCACCGCGTTCACGCGCGCACAGAAACTGACAGGACCGACAACGAGCAGCGACTCGACAGGTTATCGCGCCCGTACCGTTTCACTCGATGGTAACTGTCGTGCGCGCTTCCTGGTGCACCGTCGTACCCGGCGAAGGCTCGCCGATCGCTGGAAATCGAAAGTATCTTGCTGCGAGCACGCACTCGCGCACCCACACGAAACGCCGACGAAAGGCGAGCGTGTGGCCCTCCTCGTTCGTTCGCTCGCACACCACTCCTGCTCCTGCCGAGATATCGCCTCTCTTTCCCGTCCACTATGCACCAGTCCCCTCTCGTTGCACGACAGAGCCCATCCGTGCCTTTCCTCTCCTTCACCCTTCTTTCGTAGCCCCGGTTTGCCTTTGCGACTGCTCGCGAGCTTCACACCACCCTGCCACCCTGACGTCACGATCTCGACCGAGCAAACGCCGCTCCTATCGAATACCACGGACTAATATCGAAATCGTGTTTGGGGTTACGAGGACGTATCGCGACTGTAGCCTCGATTCCAGCGAGCGGGAAATATAAAGCGGAGGGAGCGACGCGTTCGCGAAAGCTGATTTTATTCGTAAAAACTTGTCGACGGATTATAAGCGATTATATCGCGTATCGAATGTAATCGTTTAAAACGATTAATCCGTGTTTTCGTATTTTTTATCGAAGCGGGCAAAAAATGCACGCTCGGTAAAAGCGCACGGGCATCGGTAGTCGAATTAAACGAATATCGCGTTTTCGGAAATTTATTTGTAAGCGGCAAAAATATCGAGTCAGTGAGAAAACGGAACATGTGCGGAGCACGTTTTAAACGAGGGGGAAGTACATCCGGTGTACGATAATAACGAGTATGAGAAATACAGGACGTATCTGAGAATCGGAACGAACAATGACCCAAAACGAGGAATCCCGAGCACTCGACTCGTTTCCTCGTGTTCCGTGACGCGCCAGACCCGCTCGGAATGTTTGTCCGTCGCGCGCTTTACGCGAAACTCTTGTGTGGGTGTTATTATCTCGTTACACCGTACACTAGCCGTTTCATACCCGCGGGATTATATAGGCCTGGTTGGTTCACGAAATAGTTCGTTTCCGGTGTCAGCGCTGCTATCGAAGCGTGCAAACATTCGTCGTATCTTCGACACCGACCGAAAAAAGAACGAAACGATCTCGAAGGTAATTGTTCTTATCCAACTTTATTAATCGATCGATTGATCTTGCCTTATTAAAAATTCCTTATCGATCGTTAAAGACGATAAAGATTATTGCGAAACGATTAATCGATTAAAGTACAACTTTGCGCGTTGTACGTTTTTTGCGACGAAAATAAACGATCTATAGGTATTTTCTACACTGGATGCATTATGTTCAAGTATATCGATAGAGGTTGCGATTATCGTGACTGCTAATAGTGCTACAGGAAATCGAAGAATAATCTAAGGTTACGAGATTATTGTTCCTTTTCAACTTCGATGTATAATATAATACGAATACACGCGTGGTACGAGTGTGCCAGTTTTAATTATATGGGAAAACGAAGCATTTATGAACTATAATGCGAAACGTATTATACACGGTGGAAAGTGAAGGAAGTTACTCGATTCGTTCCAGAGGCTATAATAATGTTAAATACCCCGGGAATAATTTAAGCTTCATCGAATCATAGAAATACCTAAAAGTCATTAAACGGAACACACGCACCTTATGCAACTGTTTACCGTGATCTAACCTGTGTTATCGATAAATCTGGAATGTCGCTTTGACGACTTTTTTCTCCTCGTTAAATATCTGTTTATAAATTGTTCAACTATTTTGCGGCTTTTACGGTCGTCTGTTATACAACGGTTCTTTATCCTCGACGTAATTGTCGTTACGTGAATTATTACGCGAAGATGTTATCGTGGAATTGTAACAGAAACATAAGAGTGTTCTCCGCGTTTTGTTTCGATAGATAATTGCTTTTAATTGATGCTAGTAACAGCTGCTTCGAGAAACCAGCTACTTGACTCGTGCTCGAATGTGTTCGAAACACGTACGAGATAATGGATGCCATGTGCTACGGGACCTAACGTACTATCTTTGGGATTCGTCGAGTACGAAAGCAACATGGCCGCCAGTCTTCGACGCGTATCAAACCAGTTCCAGTATGAAACCGGTTTGGAACTAGTTTTCATTGGTTTTTCGGTCCCCTGCGAGACCGTGCCACGACCGAGATTGGCACTCGTGCCGGACTTCTCTCGCAGATTGGAACGGAGGTTACGTTACGAGAGTACGCTAATATGGCCGATATTACAGAGCAGAAAGGTAAGAGAAACAGTTGTTACACGCGCCTACATACATCGTGTTGTCGCTATGTATTCTTTACGAATTCCAACCTGTTTCGAACGTGCACTCGTTCAAAAGTCACACAGGCGTAAACACGCTGCTCGTATTTGGTTCAGTTTGGAACTGTTTCGCGCGGGAAAATCAAACGCCTTTGCTTCGATTATCGCGTATACGCGCAAAAAATTTAGTCGGTACAAAGTATGACGATGCTAACTTGTTCTTGACAAGGGGAGAAGATCGACGTGCAGACGGAAGTCAAGGTAGAACCAACGTTGCAATGCTACGTCGAAGAGGAACACGAGAACGGATTTCCCGGATTCGAAGGTAACAACGCGATACCCTCCAGTGCTGATGTCGGCGCATTGAATTTATGGACCAGCAAGGCTACCACGTGCCTCATTAGTCAATACAAGAAGTATCGATCGATGGTAGGACAATCGACGCAGATCCGAAGTTTGCGCGAAATGTTCGAGATGATTTCTCTCGAGATGCAAAACTATGGCTTTTACTTCAGTCCTCAAAAGTGCGAAAACAAGTGGCGAGTTCTGGAACGTAAGTACAAGAATTTGGTATTTCGAGAACGATTGAAGAAGCCGGGTAGAATGAGGCATTACGGCCATTGGGAGCACAAAAGAGCACTGGACGAAATTTTTAACGAAAAGAAGAGACACATGTACTTGGAAGAAGGCGATTTTCCACCACCAGCTGGTTCCGCAAAATACACTTTCATTTTACCGAAACCCACGAATCAGGAACAGAGCAACGCTACCGACAATCAGCAGTCGGACGACCCTCTAGCGGCGTTAACGGCAAACTCCTCTACGAACGGTAAACAAGAGGACACGGATACGAAAGGTGCCTTAACGACTCTCTTCGAAAAATTCTTCGACGAAATGACGAAAAATTTTTCGATCGCGGAAAAGAACAAAGAAAGAAGGCACAAAGAGTTAATGGTGATACGACAGAACGAATTGGATGTTCAAAAAAGACTGTTGAAACTTAAGGAACAAAAGTTGGAACTACAAAAATGTAAAATTATCGCTGCGGCCCAGCACTTGCATCTAAATATGTAATCAAAGAATTGGGACTTTGCGATCCACATTAATTTGTACACTTAAGTCTATCGGTAGTTTTACACTTTACATAGATGCGGATAGCTTTCTTTTATACGAAATAGTGATTGTAATATAATAATATAAATATAGAATTTATAAATTGTACATAAAGTGTTTTTAAATGTTCGTACGCCACCAATTGCTATTGTCAGTTAGTCATAAGCGGAGCCCCAAGATGGCAGCACCTTTCATTTTCAAATTTCTTTCGCCAGAACCGACGAGAACGAGTTCTACTTTATCGACGGTCGAAGTTTTTAAAAAATTCCTTCTTTAAATTCATCAAACGGAAGTCTGGAATGTACAAGATGAATTTATTAATCGTCTCAATAAACGTAAACGACTTCATCAGGATAAAGGCAATATTTTTGTTCGTCGAATCCCCGTGGAGTCGCCATCAACTAAGTAAAGTATCGTTCAATGTATACGTACATACGTACGTCACGTGGCGCAGTGCAATCACGTTACTCTCTCGTTTTATTGTTACAACTTGCACCGTGGACGCTTCAGCTCAGTGTTCAGGATTTACTTTCGCTATGTACTTTGCCTCGTGCTTCTAATGACTCAATTTATTAAGCGGCGATTCAAAAGACCGCCTCCCTAAGCTTCGTCGCATTGATATTGCACCTTCGAGAGATCGCGCATGCGTACAGCTCGACGTAGATTTATGACGCTTAAACGCATTTTCATTATTCTGTCTTATCGGATTATCAGAGATCGCAATTTTTTCGTACCTCCGATTTTGTATTTTATTTATGATCGCCACGCACAGATGCGAATCATAAATTATTCAAATTCTCGACTCACATGAGCTAGTCGGGACCGTTTATAAATCGATCGACGGACGAAAAATATAGTATTCTTATGAGATCGAATAAGTAAAATTTGAACTGGAGTAACGGGGTATCGGTGGGGAAAGTTAGGTCACCGATTCGACGGAGTCAGCGAATTGTACAATTGCCTGCAATTAACATTCTCGATGCAATTGCGAATGGATTTTGAATAAGTATAATTACGTGTTATCGTTTCGACGAAATTGTTTAAGTTTGTCTTATCGTATACCTATACGATGCAAAGAGTAAGGGTGAAATTAAATTTGACGGTATCGAAGACAGCAGATTCCACGTGATCGAGCTTGGTCACGGTGATGTTGGGCTCGTATCTTGATTCTGCACTGGACTGCCTTGGTGTCACCTTACATTATCCAGTGCATAACGATTATACGTTTGGAATTTGGAAAAATTCATTCCTGTTACGCAGCGTGGATCAAACAGGTAGTTTTTCCCAACAGAACCGTTCACCGTTCGATCGTACCTTCTAATTTCTGCTGTTCCACCGATTTTATATTCATAAATTCGTCTATAATATCAAAATCAATCGCGATCTGCCTCTCAAAATACTGAAATATGGCCTCTAGGCAGTTTACGTGCACGTCGGAGAAACGACAAAGGGCAAACAATTTTACAAACCATCGCGAGTGCTTTTCGGGAAAAAATCGGTGAAACCGGTTACACCCGTCCGCTCGAGTATTTGTACGCACCGATGATACGTACACGCTGCATATGGTACACACACGCGCGAGTGGTGGTAAGAGTTAACGCGCGGGCACGTGCAGGTACACTCGGGTGCAACGTAGGCTACCCTTTGTTTAGAACTTAGAAATCGGAGGAATCGCAGGAGAAATGTCTAGGTCAAGTTCTTCTCTCCCTAGAGGCTTCCTACGTTCTTTTCAGAATTTCCCTAATTTATTCCACGCTCTTTCCTAGGTTTTCTTCGTGTTCTACCTAGTCTCTATACAGATCTTCCGCAGGGTCTGTACATGGTTTATTCTACGATCTCCTCACGGTACTCCCTAGATTTCCCCCAAGTTTTCTTCGGATTCTTCGTAAGATCGAAAGGAAAAGTATACCCAGTTGCAGCCGGGTGTACGTAGTAGTAACGCGGAGACACAGGGCGCCTGATCGCGATAGGACGGCCCTGAACACGGTGGGTAGTAGCGCGGAGGCGGCCAATCGTCCAGTTGAGCCGCGACCACGGAGCGGTGAGCATACCATTTTCTACCTTCTCTTCAAGATTGACGGAACAAGCGGACAGAGACTCGAAAACATTGCCGTGTCCGACATGAATTCTCATTGGAGCGTGCAGGGTGCTGGTGCGAAAGCTGGCTGCTCGTGGGTCGATTTTCGTCCAGTTGAAATTTCGCGTGCACAGGAGTAAACAGAGAGGGTGAAGGAGGACACGCGATTCGTTGATGCGTGTTCACGCACGCGTACACGTTCCTTGGCACACGTACACATGCATATTATACGTAATGTGCATCCTAGCGATCGTGACTAGGCTCGCGTGATCCGTGTACGTACAACCGTCAATCACTCCTCGAGTCCGAGTTTGAAATTCAACGATTAACGCAAAATACTCGTGGTGGATCTGTCGTAGAGCCGGGCGGTCGTCCGATGACTACTTTCAAAGTAGACCTTGAGGCGAAGCTGCGTGCATGAAAACATTGACGATACCGGATACGTCAATAGCAATCGTCGCTGCGACTGCAACTCTACAATAAAAGCAAAAGAAATAAGAGCAGCGAGTACGTCATGACTCTGTACAGCGTTGCTCGGACGCATCCTTGAGCTCGTTGTCGAGAAGAGAAAGATAAAAGTGAATCGATTTCCAACTGTCGATACGTGTGATTTCGTTGCATCCGCCTTGCACGAAAGAGACACTTCGCGAGAGAAAGACAATCGCGAACGTGTGTCGGTGCAGCGATTCGGAATTGTATGCACCGCGTCGTGGTCTGCGTCGCGTTTTGCAGCACGTTGTAGGCCCCGAAGGCTCTGTCTAAGTAACAGTACTTCCTCGCGCTTGCTGGAACAAGCCTCTCTCCGAAGAACGGGACCCACACTCCACGAGTCCGCTCTCCACGCTCTCCTCGCTCTTCGCCTCTCGTCGCGCCGGAGAGCGCGCGCTCTTTCTATCTGTATCCCTCTTCTTTTATCGTGTCCGAAGTAGTCTGGCCGGTCGGGCACAGGGAGTCTCGTGAAACCAGTCCTCGCACGGTGGACCTCTCGGTTGGGACCTGGCTAAGAGAGGAGGTTGCTCGCTTCTCGTGTAAACCGGCACCTTTTGCACCTGCCGCCGCGTGATACAAACGTTTTTCGGCTTTCCAAACAACTCCGCTCCGTACGCGACCGCGATAGTGCTAACCGAAGATTTTCCATCGACGTTCATCGTCTAACGGAGTGATTCGGAGCTCGAACGAGGACCGCCGTGTGTTCGTTGCGCGAACCAGTCCTGCCAGTCAGAAGGACGCATCGGTCATTCGATAAGTGGCACGCTTTTGTATCGAACGGGATAACCGAAGTTTCGAGATAATATTTTTTTATCGACCTAGTGTTCGTCAGTGATCTTATCGCGAGGTTTAAAAGAACGACGAGTCTGGACCAGTCGATCAAGGAAAACGTCGAGGTACGCGAAAGCGAAGAAAAAATTAGTAGCAAAGTTTTTATCGTTCGAAGGAGCCAAGACACGAATCACGCCTCGTTAAGTGACGTGATGCCCGTGTCAGAGTACGAGACAGTCGATTTGCTCGGTGTTTATTTCTGGAGGACATTGAAAACTACAGTCGAGAAGAGTGTTACGAATTTAACGAACAGGGTTCAGTGAATATTCGAATCGGTAACACGTGCGAGCGGACAAGTCCGCGTCAAACTATCGCCGCCATGACAAACGCGATCCAATCATGCCGGAGGTTAAGGTGTACCTTACGAAGCTAAGATGTACGACAAAACCAAGTGTATTAAGAATTTAGAGAAGCTTGTCACGAACGCTGCAGCTGCAGGATCATCGGGCTGGTGAAAGAGAGGTTATGTGCCTCTCTCCGGACTCGACCTAACCTCCAAGTGTCTCGGTCGCGAGTCCCACTAATCTAATTCGTGCCTCTTACCGCTGCGTGCTCGATGAAAACGTTGGCCGTATGTTACGACGTTTTTATCATTCTCGACCAGCGTTACGCGATTTCGTCAATTTTCAATCACGAACGAATAGCAGACGTCACCGATCCACGAAAGATTTAGACCCGCCATTGTTGAAATCGTTTAAAGTGCCGAAGTTCGTATCCGTACTTCCCTCGCGCTCGATCGTGCTGGCGTTATCGATTGTTGGCCATCTCGAATCGATTCGCCCGGTGAAGTGAATGATCGGTGCAGAATCGTAAAGGTGAAAAGTAAATACGGTTAAAATCTCAGTGCTTTTTTTCATTTCTAGCATGAGCGTGTTTGTGTGTTGTGCGATTTATTTTTTTTATCGGTACCTGTGCCGTGTGTTTTAACATCGAGACGAATCGATGGATCGACACTGACAAAATTTCCTGGAAGAATTCGCGGAGAAACAGCCAGAAATGAAGACCACACAACGCGCGCTCAGGTAAGTCTATTACGAAAGTTCCTCGAAGAATACGCATTCATTGGCGTAATTAGAATTTTTGTTTACGGTGAATTACGTGCGTCCATAATTTTCGATGCTGTATTGCATTTTTCTTAGAGAAGCGGCATTAAACATAATGCGTATTACAGTTTCTGACGAGGGTATGATAGATCTATCCTACCTGGTTACGCCAATGTATGCGTGTAGTTACGCTTTATGTACTTTAGTACGGTTAACGATAACAGTATCATCGTTCGTAATAAAAGTTCGTCGCGCTTAACGAGCGAAGTAACGAGTTGTGTTTGTTTGCCGCTGCGATAAACATAAATGAAACGTATTCCTCGAGAGGATCCCCTTACAATTATCGTTCCCTTCGGAATCTGGGTTAACCTTTTATTTGTTTTCCCCGTGAAACAACGCGCTTCGCGGTGCTCGTGACACGTGACAAGGGCATCGTTTCGAATTATAATACCCTTTTCCCGAGTGCAATATCTTTTGTTCTGGTTGTAAATAAGACACCTCATTTGTTAAGAATGTCTGTAGGTGGCAGTAGTCTGACTTGATATTTGCGACATCCTATTGCATCTCGCTATACGTTTTCTGCTCGATCATAAACAATATCGCGATGTTGTAACGCCAAATTCTCCGGCGAACAATAACGATGTACTTTAAGAAGTTATTCTCTGCCAATCGATTAATACGTTTGTTTCGAGAGAGCGTTTGGTCGTAGGATTAACCTTATCATTTAGCCGTAGGATTAAATCGAAGGACAATTTAAAAATAGTCGCTCGAAATCGTCTCTCGCTATTGTTATACCGGCATTCTTACGATCGCTGTAAAAATCACGTGACTCGGCGGAACAGACGTCATCGTTCGATCGATCAATTCGTGCATTTGGGTGGAAAGTAAAATTTCAACTGTCGCCGTATTAGATAAGATCGAATACGATCACACGCGAATGACTGTGTAAATGTTAGGGGTATTACGCGAAGCTTTGCATCGAAAATGTCAGCTGCTCACCGGCTGACGTTTCGACTCGGCACAACTCGGCTCGATTCGGCGTCGTAGTTGTCGGCTGCGAAACACCTGCATAGGACAAATTGACCTGCTGATTTCGAGATGGTACACTATTTCAATAAAATATCTATTTCAAAATTATTCTAAAATAATTTTGTGTCTTGTTCTGTGTTTATTTTATGTTAACAGATCGCGAAAGTACATTTTCTCTGTTAAATATTAGAGGAGCTTTATTCGATAATCGCTTGTAACGTATGTACATAATTCCTCTTTGTCCGACGTGACGTTTTGAAAACCTTTCTCCTTGGAAAGATTAAAATCCCTAGGCATGCGGATGGCCGAGTATCCGTTTAGAAACAATAACAGTATCGTAGCCGGGTGTTTGCATACGAAAGAGGCCAGTTATCGCGAACGATCCGAAAGTGGGGCTTCACAAAAAAGGGAATAGAAAGCGGGAAAAATGTCGGATGAGAATACAGAGCGGGGCTAATCGTTGGATCGGTGAACGTCTACTCGTGAGGAAGTTTCGTGAAAGACAATGGAGTAATTTTGGTTCTTTCGCGTAGACAGCATCGATAAGAAAACGTTTTCCCTCGAAATCTTGTTATTAACGTTACGAGCGTTATAAAGTTACCGATTAGCAACGGTACGAATTTCATTAAATCGATACTAATATGTTTAGTTGAAAGGTATTTGCATTCGCTACGGGCCCCATAATCCGATCGAGAATTAATACGGTATTAATGGTACTTAGCTAGGTTGCTTCGCCGGATTCAACGCGTTAACAGATGTTAGGACGCGTGTAGAATGGTGTTACCGTGCATTGTCGCGCACCGTATCGTCACACTTTGAATCGTGACGCGTTGGATCGCCATGCGTTAGATCACCCACGCGTTGTATCACCGTAAGATCGGGCTGCGTTGCGAAGCGTATGTCTGAGACCATCATAGAATCCGTTTCGCAACGTCTGGGAACATACTTTCGTTTTTCTCTGTTTTCATTGAAAAGAAGCTGCGATCGTTCGTGACACGACTATCTTCTCCCCCTCCTTACTTTGTGTCACTCTTCTTGTCTTCTCTCTTTGGACGAAGCTCTAATTAAAGCATTTCAATTAAGGAGATCAACCGGCCATTGTGCCTCTTGAGCGACTCGATTCGATGAATTTTCCCTCGACATCTCGTCGAGCCTGGGAAAGTCGTCCTTGATGCGATTAATTGCAGAAAGCGGATTTCTCCCTGTCCTCTTCTTTCTTCCTTCGTCTCCCGTTTCGCTTTCTTTGTCGCTCTCGCGCGGGAAACACCGAAGAGAAACAGCGAAGTTTCTTCTATTATCGTTAACTCGTAATTAATCGAATTTTTGCACGTAAAGCAAAATATTCTTATCTAATTATATTCAACGTTGATCTTATCGATGTAATTAATTATTCGACCATTACGAATTAAAGTGCAGTTATCCGTTATTAATATTCATTTCTTTCGGGATTCTGCAGCGGCTGCTAATTAATATTCAAATGTCAGGTTGCGTCGCACCAAATGGCTCGTTTCGAACATAAAAAGTCTGACAAGATTTGACGGCATAAAAGTGTCGCAAAATGCCATTTACATCGTATCAGTTTAATGGTTAAAGTTTCATAAAAACGACTACGTGGACGTTTTATCGATACTCTTAATACGCAATGGCTGCTTTTTTGTCGAAGCTAACAATAGATCGCAATCGGTTACACTCGATGCATACGAGCGACTTTTTCCCGTGCTATCACATATCTTTCTTATTTTCTCGATCAAAAGATACGAAGACAGACGTAACGCGTAAAGAGTATTTAATATTTCGGTCACGTATGTGTCGTTTATTGTGCATCGATGAAGCAGTTACTTAAACATGTTAATAAGATTTTAACCCTTTGCACTCGGAGGTAATTTGACTGTTTGCAAACAGTAACTTTAAAACTTATGTAGTTAAAAAGTTAGATGAATTCTATTGAGGTTATTATTTCTCTAATAACAATTTCCAGAATTGTTTCTTTCACTATATTTATACATCACACGTCATATTGTAGAACTAGTTAAAAAATAATTATTTCAGATTCTTGTATTAAATAAAATGGTGACTGAAAGTCACCTCTAGTGCGCAAAGGGTTGTGCTTTAAATCGATACTTCTCTCTCAAACTCCTTACGTTTCGAAATCGAAGACGCATCTAACACAGTGCACAAAGTCTTTTTTAGGAACTAAAAAGCTTTTTTGCAACTGTTTATCAGATCGTATCAATCGATTATCGACTGTCATTTTACAGATTAAGTATTGAGCAAGTAAAAAGCAACAGATAACAAGTACACAGAGATAACGAGTCATTGGATTTCGTGCGAAAAGGTGTGAGGGTTTGTTCAGAACGGATAAGTTCTCAGATAGTATTCCGTAACGTTTAAAAACGGAGCAACCCGTCATCGGGTAATTCCCGTGCAAACTGTTAGCAGATTTTCTTTCGAAACGTATTGGCGGAGTAAAGTACGATGGTAACGGGCCGGCAGTAAAATATAATACACGAGGCGGCGTTCAAAGTAACGCGCAATAACTTGGCACGGTTATGGGCCCTTAACTCCATCTCATCGTGCCACGTGGAAATGGTTAGATTAATGAGATTTGACTGAGAAACACTTCCCGCGAGTCGTTAGAACGACCGGCGACGATTAACGGGCTGAAGCAAACGGTGTTGACGATTCTTCCGTGTTCCGGGACACGCGACGTTATCCCCTTCTCCTGATAAAACTTCCGCCCTTTGATCGACGCTTGCGCGCAACTTTAATTAAGTCGATCAGTTATATCGCGCAAACGGTCAGGAAATTCTGAAGAATTTTGTAATTAAGGCTCGACTCGAAGTTGGATCGAATACACAGTATTGTAGACAAGAGGATACTCGTGCAGGGTAACGTTGCTCGGCTACACGGTCATTGTTTCAGGGGCTCGGTTCGAGGATGAATTCGTGCGTGAGTCACGAATGATTCACCTGGTCGAGGGAACTTGTTGGTAGCAAAATCACGTACTACAAGATTGTTCGTATGTACAAAGTCGGGTCAGAAACGATCTTTGCCTCTGTTCGGTACACATGTCGCCACTGGAATATACTTGATTTTCTTAGGGAATACGTAAATACCTAGTTGCATCCATTAGCGCTTACGTTAACGTTACACAACAGATCCTCGTGTGCTTCATCCACTTTCGCTTCGCCTGTACCTACTTTGCTACGATCGTAACGCTGGAAGAGGTATTTTTAAACAAATCCCATTTTGAAAACGTAATCACGTAACCGCGTAATTACTTTTTTTCATCGTTCCGACGTTACACGGGCAATCGCGGTGCGCCGCACTTGTATCGATCTCCGTAGCCTTGTACGTTTCGTTTAAAAATTACTTTTCAAATTAAAAGCACGAGGAAAAAGAAGGACGAGGTGACGACACTGTATGCATATAAAAGTTGGATATCCCGTACGATCGAGCGGTCAGTTTCCAGAAAGTCGGCTAATAAGATTACGTGGTTACCGGTTTAGGAAGGTATCCAACAGGACAGAAAAAGCAACGCCGCGAAATTACGTCGTCGTGAAATAACCGTTTCGACGCGAAAGCGCCGCCAGGACTTCCTGCTTCTCCTTTTTCGTCTTCGAGATCCGGTGATCCGTGACGAGCCGCGATTTTAGCCGCGATCACGCGATATCCTGAAATTCTCGCAGGACACGACATCCCTCGTTCCTCTTAATCGTGACCCAATCGTTCCTTCCATTCTCTGCTAATTTCATCGTTCTTCTCTCGAACCGTTTCACTCGGGTTGAAACGGTCTATTACGTTCAAAACGTCTTTGTCGACATGTTTCGCTTTTGGACAGATACGCGATATGCGCGTCTTTTGTGACGTACTTCACAAAGTATCCACTTTCGAAATTGGCGAGCTCTAAAGAATTAAAGAGGCTTAACAGTTTACACGTTCATTAGCATTTACGTTAGAAACGGTGGAGCCCAACCGTGCTCCGAGATGTTTTCTAAAAATGACGTTCGGATTTTTGTAAGAACGACGAAGAGGACGAACGGTGGAAAGTTTCAACCTCGAATGAATAGGTTCCGCGGACTACGTGGATTTCTGTTTCGGTATTATTCGAGCGCTGTTCCAACGTCCGCGTTTCCGGTGCGTAGCAGTGTGTGGGTAGGTTTCGCGAGTCACGTGGGAACCGTGAAATTTCGCGATGACGTCAATCCTCGTCAATTGATTTTCAAGCAGCACCAAGGTGTAGCGAACGCACCATGAAACGTTGGAAATTAAGATTAATCGTTCGCAACGATCAAACGAATAGTTCGCTTTCTTCGCTAGAGAATTTGAAAATAAAAAGTGATCGAGTCAAAATGTCGCCGGAATTCCATCAAATATAGGTAACGTAAATTGTTCGGACGTTATTACCCGAGAGAGAAACGGTTTCGATCGATATCGTTTTCTAAGATGCACTTAAACGAATAAGTGCCATACCGCGAAAGTTGGATCGTTTTCAGGATCAGTGTTCGAAAGTATCGGAGATAGTTATAACGATTTTGCTTGTTATTGTTCTTCCTCGTTTCCGTTAAACGTTTTCACGGCGCCAAGTTAAACAACAAAAGTGTCCAGTATGTTAAACGATCGACCTCGAAACGGTGCGTGCTCCGGTTTAACGATCCACGAAATTACAAAACGTCGCTCGTTAAATGCTTGAAAAGCCCCGGTTGATCGTCCGTGATCGCGTATCGAATACGCGTTCTTTATGGCTGGCGGTGTTCCGTTTTATTCGCCTTCAAATTTGACGTTTACGCTCGCTGTAAAAAGACGTCGTTCGCTTTGACGATCGGTGAAAATCTTGTCCGCGAAAACTCGTCCAAAACTCCCTGTCGTTTTTGTTCCACCAACTGACAAAATTATCTCGCGATAAGAATACGATGCGTCGTAATTTGAAAATTGTAACACGATAGCCAGTCGAGTTACAGCGAAACTAAGGGTAGCGAGAGAAAACGACTAAATCGGTGGCAGAGGTAACGATGCGATCAGGGTACTGCAAACACTCGGCTATTTTATCTCCTTAGATGCATTAGGCTATGGCATAAGTGCCGCATAAATGCAGCTGCGATGCGCTCGCGGCTGATTGGTTTACCACCTGCGGCTACTTGACTCTTTGCGCCTCCAATGGTCTTTTAAAAGTTTCGCTGGAAACCCCGAGCAATGAAATTTTAAAAAGAACCGTAAGCGCGTACAGTCGTTAATAAGAATGGCCAAATTAGCAACTAACGATCGCAAATAAAACTAAACTCGAATAAGCGAACAAATTTCTTAGCGAGCTAAATAAATTTGCGTGCAGAGAGTTTCTGAGTTTCGAATGAACGCCAGTTTACGACGTACTATATATATATTGATCGTTCGAGATCTCTGTAAGATTATCGTTTGATCGTCGCCAACTTTGTACAACAAGAGTTATTAATCTCCAATGGTTGTTAGAATACTTGTTCCTCTCTAATTATATGATTAAATTAAATTCGTTGGCGCCGATGATCGGTGGCCACCGGTGCAATCAACGCATTAGCATGGTATGTAATCTTCTTTCATGCAGCACTGTCTAACAGCTCGTAAGCTGCGCGATTCGATGGAAGTAAAAAGAAGGAAAATCTTCTTCTCAACTAGATCGACTAGATTTCTTTCGTTGCTACACTCTAGGAAGTTGATTGCCACTCGACGATATCTCGATGTTGAATCGTTTAATTTCAGGGTCGAGTGCTTTTGCGATCATTGATTTCCTTACAGGACTCATTGGCGTTCCTCGTTTCGAGCCTGTTTCGTTCGCTCGCGACTCTCCTCTTCTGATCGCGACCAAAGAAACAGTTCGCGAGACCACTCGGCACCCGTGAGAACTTATCCGATTCTCACATAAGCGACGTAAAAACGAATATCGTTTTGAAATTACATTCGATCTTGTAGCAAAACTTATGTTTATAACGTTTGTAAGTAACAAACTTTGCTACCTTTCGAATAAAATCGCTTCTTCGCTAGTTTCTCCTTTTATCGCTTCGTAGCAGACAGAAATCGTTACTCTTTAATCCTCGAACGTTTAAAGCTAGGAAGAAAAGTTGTACCGCGGTATTTGATTATAGGAAAACTGTAATTACAGTACATTATCCTATCATTGTTATTATCATCGTGCAAAACGAGAGAGCGGCATTTCCTGAACGCATCGATGCGTGTGAAAAATATGTCTCCAGCATAATGAAAAGCGTTGTTTTTGTCGTTTCTCTTTGTTGCGATACTCGGAATGTTCCGCAATAGCGATACACGCGAAAAGATGGTAATTCAGTCCGAAGCTTTTACGTTCTCGATCTAATCAACCGCGATAACCAATTTCAGAGGAAACTTTCTCCGTGAAAACTTTGCTCCGCGTTTTCGGTTGTTTTTCCGCATAAAATCACCATCTTTTTCTCGACGAGAGACGCACTGTACATTAGTTTCCCTCGGCTGTCTATTGCCGTGGACGTTTGTGAGACACCTATCGAACCTGTCTCTGCTGGCTTTATCCTCTTTTTTTACCGACACATCGAGTACGATCGATTGTACGATGCTTCCTACATTAATCGAGTTGGGAGGTGTCTCTTTCGATTTCAATATTAACCTTTTGCACTCGTACTTGTCTGTTCGATGGATAAATCTAATAGGCATATTTCGGTCACTTAATTCAAGGTATTAAATAAACGAGATGCCGATACGTTTCAGACTTGTTTCACTTGTACACTTGAAGGATAGTAGAATAAAAAACTAGGTTGTACTTTTCAAGCTATTCCATCAAACTATACCGTACGCCTAATGACTGCTGTAATTGAAACGAGACTAATTAGCTAGCGATGAATGGGTCAGAATCTCCGAAGTTTCAAACGAGGGCACAAAGTTTAACGAGTGCCTCGATGCGTAGTCGGACTAAGCTCATTTATCATTTTCAGTAATAGTGTCGCTTCAAGCTTTCCGTGTTAAACAAAATCGAATCTAAACGAAACATATGGTAAATATTTATGTAGCATACAGTTACTCGCAGGAAATCCAAGTCTAGAAGAATTTGAAAGCATAGGTGTTGTATCCAATTTACTCGAAAAATTGCTCGGTCGTGGATGCTTGCAAGGTTGCTCGGTTATTCGCGACGCGTCCTCTGTTATTTTCTTGGAATCGCAACGAAGACCATAAGAGCTAAGAAGCCAGGGGCGAGGAAGGGAAACGGGAGCTAGTCGATGTCTAGGCGAAATGTCGACGGCTTATCGATCGATTCTACTCGAAAGCGGAGCTGCCTGACGCACTTTTCAGGTTTCACTTGGCGAGCCAGCGTTCCGCGAGCTCTTCCGTAAACGCGTCGCAAACAGCGCTCGTCCGCGAAAGAATACGGCAAGAAATTCCTTCGAGGTATTTTATAATAAATAACCGTGTTATTACTCTGGAAGCGTATCAATGCTTAATTACGAAGGATCCGTAGAGAGACAGGTCCTCGGTTTCACGGTTTCGTGGCTTCCATCGCGTGATACGCGTCTCTTAACCGTAGAACCCGGCAAGACATCCTCGGAGGTAGAATATATCCTGGAATATGCTCGAGCTAGTAGCCCTTGGGGGTCGCGAGTTTCGCCAAGGATCATCTACAATTTAAATATGCAGATTTGCGAGTTTCTTGATACTCGCTTCATCTGTCTGTGCTTATTCTTCGTTTCCTCGAAACTCCATCACGGAGCCGAGATTCGGGAGCCAACTTATGTTTACTCGTCACACAATCGCGATTCCACGAAATCATGATCCAAACATCCCTCGAGTTATTCAAACGAAGGATGAATCTTGGAACGCGATGGTAAATCGAGTCGATCTTCGCTAGTTACTTAGGCATTTCGGATTATGGGACCGTAATGATTTGAATTATTAAGCAAATAACCTATCAAAACGGTACTTCAAGACGATCGTGTCACGAACATGTTTTATTATGCAATATTTTGTTAAAATGTAGGTGGACGTAAATGATACCTGAAGATTAGTAAAATTACAAACTCGTTAACCGATACGCGCGATAATCTGACGAGCAGCGATCTAACGCGAGAAAATGTAACGCGCGACGATAACGGCATAGCGTTTTGTTCGCAAAGAATGCTTTTAAAATACATTTCCCTCCGAATATGAGTTGCGGTGGGTACATAATCCCGTGGAAAACAACAGGAACAACAGAAGATCCCGTTGTTGCTGGCGGGTGGAGTCGAAGGTCAATTTTAATGGGGAACCGCGGCGGTAGTGCACGCAAGAATGATATACGACCAAGAGGAATTGCTTTTAATTGCTTCTCGACGTCCGTGACCGTAGTGGGGTCCGTTTCTTCTTTTCTCCTTCTTGTTTTATGGCTTCTCACCGTCTGGATTCTTCTCTGTATCTTGGCCTGTCTTGTTGCGACGATCGAAGTAAGTAGGTAAGCAGAACGTCTGTTCGACGATGATTACGACCGGTTAAACGTACGATTTTAACAAACCGAGAAATTTCATCGGTGGAAGAGAGAAAACGATTTCGTTGAATTTCAGATAACTGTTTCGATATACGAGGCACCTCGAAATTGTTTCATCGAGGTGAAATACTTTTTATTAATCTATGAAAATATTTGCGCAAGATATAAATTATTAAAAGCGTTCATCAACCAACCACCGTTCATTATAAATGAAAATTGTCCGCACCGTTCGAAAACACGAATTGGCGAATCGATAGCGTTATGAATTTTTAATGTAGGTTACAACGATGACTATCTCGAGCCGAGCATTCGTGTTCGGAAGAGCGTAGAGAAGAGAGGATGATTTTTCTCTCGTTTCGAATCTGCCAATCGCGATTTCTTACGCGTCATTCTCCTTCGGTTCTTCGGTATCCGTCCAAGCTTCTCTTCCCTGAGAAGAGAACCTTTCTTTCTTCCTTTTCCGTCATCCTGACATAACTTACCGATGCCTCTTCGCCATTATCGTAACTTACCGCTTGCGATCTCCTGTCGCGGCTTCGCTTGCCCTTTCATCCTCCTTTTCCCCTTACCATGTTCGTCCCTTGGCTTCTGACCGTCGATCTTCTTGCCCTGTAAAACCTCCATCCCTTTCCTCCGACTGTCGCATCTATTTTAGATCGCTCTCCCTCTACGGTGGTCCGCTAATAAAAGGTTTCGTGTCCTCGTCCGATTTATCCGCGCGTTAGAACACTGACACGACCGTTGCTACCCTCGCACCGTCCTCGCTCGTGCGGGTGTAATCCCGAAACAAGCTCCAAAGTAGTTGCCACGGCGAACATTAAAGCGATTTTTTATCGGGCTTAGCGAATATCCTTTGTCCCGTACATCTTGATCGCGTTTTTCCCGACGCGAGATTCCGCTGGTTTCCAGCATTTTCCATCCCTTCGCAAAGGCTCGTTATCGGCTTTGTTGCCGGCACGAGCTTTTCCGACCGCGCGCGCTTTCGCTTTCGCCTCGGAAACGAGTCGAGTGCGTTGCAGATCGATAGCGAACGCGACGGGCAAGGTCGGATCGATTTCTAACGCGATTTCGCGTTCCACAAATTTCTAAGATGCCGCATCGCGCCAGGCAAATTCGCGACGCTTAGAAAGCGCGAAAACACGCCTCGCGAATTCTCGACACCCTGCAAGAGTCGTTCACTTTCTAGCCAGTTGAATTTATTCATGAACAGCGAAACGAGGACAGTGGTGTTCTCGCGAAACTCTCGATAATAAAAGAGAATGCGCGTTCCTTTATCGCCGTGTATCGTGTCACCAGGATTTAACGAGAATCCGACTTGCTCGTAACCCGGAGGATCGTCTTTGAACGGTGACTTTCAAAGTCGAAACGTTATTTTAAAATTTCGAAGCGAGACTTTTGCACGGTCTCGACCACAAAGAGACCGTTCGAGATCGAATTCTTTTAGAAAACGATTAATAGAGAGGCGAGTTTGATCGAGTGTAACGAGATGAAACGCGACAGCGCGGCAAAAACGGAAAGTAAAAGTGCACGAGCACGGATGCGATAGCGAAATATCGATAGAAGAGATCATTGATCTGAAAATGACGGCTAATTGTTGCGCTTTCTCGCGTCATTGTACGGCCAGAAAAGTTTCTCCTCTAAGTTACCTTTAAAAACACGGTAGCGTCGATTTATCCGTCTTCCACGATGTAACTTTCAGCGGTAACGACGAATAAATTGAACGGTTGTAAGCGGTTTTTCTTCCCTGGAGAAATGTTATTGTTACCAGCACAGAGCATACATATTCGCGTCGTCTTAATTTCCTTCGTAACACGAGATTTTGCTGGAAAGTGAAAAGGCGAGATTGTTAAGATAATCTGTTGCGATCGAGGAATCGTACGAACTCGCGGCAAATTAATGCCAAGGACTGTTTCAAAGATCGTGACTCTTTGTTTAATATTTCATTGAACTTTCTTTCAAGACTCTGAAATCACGGAGTCTTCGAGCGAAATATTTAATTAGTTTCATAAAATACAGCTGGGTCTCGATATTGAAAATGCGAAACGTCGAGACCGAAGATCAAAGTTTGCGCACATTTGTCGAGAAACTTTGTCGAACGCGGTCGCAGTCGACCTTTATCGTCCTTCGCCTTACGAAATAATCACGCGCGGGAGGATTAATCGTCCTCACCTTCGATCACCCCTCTTCCACGCGAAGGTCCTGGATTGGTCCTCTCGCCAACCGATCCGTGCACCAGCGATTTCATACGTTCACCTTTTCCTCGGCAAATGCCAAGTCCTCGAGAGAACGCGTTCTCTAATGCTGATATACCAGTGTCGGTCACGCTCCAGCGGAAAGAGCACCATCGATATTATACTAAAAATACTCGACTCCGCAACCAAAGTGTATATTATTTAACCGAGATTAATTCGCTTTTCGTATCTACCATTGTTCCAACTTTACTCCGAATCATGTAAATAAATTGTTTGCAAAACGATCGTTCGAACAATACGTAATCTTATTTGTCTGGGGGTTTCTCGAAGCAATCGCGCTCTCGAGTATCGATGCGAACGGTAAAGCTTCGACTCGTCCTATTATAAAAAATTTCATTTCTCCGTCAACGATGCTTCGTTGATCGTCCGCGCGCGTATTAGCAAAAGTTTGCCAGCGATTCATCCGGTAATAATCCCGGAGATTCGAATTTTAATCCTAAGGTATAAAAGACGAAATCTTCTCTCGGCTTCGGAGCGACGTAGAAGCGCTCTTTTGTTATCGGATATCCGGTAAACTCTATCGCGCTCGTAAGGCACAGTAGGTATATCCGTTAAACGAAGCTCCGCGTTGCATTGTAGCGAACCGATCGGTGATTCCATGATTTATCGCGTCGATTTAACGAGCCGGTGGATTCGCTTCGTTAGAGCTTCGTCAACGACGTGGTTCTTCAAACGAACCTCCCTGTCCACGTAACGTTATCTCGTGTCTGATTTCACGGCGGAAAAAGGGACGTTTCCTCGACGCGTCGTCCAACTCTCCGTCTACTCGACAACTGTTCTCAACGCTCGGTACGCGAACTTTAAGCGACACGGGAAAAAGCAAAAAGAACATTCCTCTGCTCTGTTTATCGTCGCGTTTAACTCCCCCGACCAAACGATCCTGTAGAATCGATTTTACATTTTCAGTCTCTTCGATCAAGATCGGTTCTATATTTCTTTCCAGCTGTGAAACGAATGTCTTTTTCTTTTAAATGCGCGAAGTATAGAGACACGTAAGGCGCGCTGCAAATCTCCTCGGATTTTCCGTAAGCTTTTCGAGGATATCGTTGAAACGTTAGGTGGGTGGATTGATTTAAGTTTCCCGCCGGATTCGAGCGATTTAGCGATTCCGTATCCGGTGTCGGGGGTCAAAGGGTAGTCGCAGGTTGATCGTCGTAGCCAGCGTAGCTCGATCGTCGAAGGTCTTTCGAAACACTGGCTACCGTCTTTCTCTTTCTCTCTGTTTCTTCTCTTTCTCGTCCTGGCGAGTGAACGTCGTCCTTGCATTGAAAAAGCAGCAAGGTCGTTCAGGACTTATATAGCTCGGTCCACGACAGGCCACGGTTCGAAGCCCTCGTTCAAGAGTCCTGTCCGGTGTCCTTTTCGATTCTCTTTCTCTTTCTCGGTCCGTGTCTCGGTTTCCGGTGTTTCTTTTTGACATCGTTCGGTTCTCGTGCACGCCGAAGGTGTCTCCTGGCTTCGTAACTCTCGCCGATCACACCGAGCAAACTGTGCATTACTTATCTTGGCGGCTAGACGGTCCCACACGAAGCTCGACTCTGATATACGAGAGTAGCGACGAAATCGTGGCCGTGGGGTAACCGGAGAGAGATAAAACGTCCGAGTAGCCGGGATAGAAACGACGGCGATTCGTTACACGCTCTTGTTGCTTTTTTCCTCGGGGATTTTTGTCGCCAAACGCAAACGGCTAACGAGACGTTTACGATATCGTGCACGACCGTGTACGTACACCGTTCTGCCCGAGTCGTTGCTGGAATTATACTCGAAGAAATTTCCGATTTAACCCTTTACAACGCATCCTTTAACCCTTCGAGTCGCGACAGCAACTTAAATTTCGTTCGAAACTTCGGATCCTATTTCTTTATAGACGTCTTTCCTTTTAAAGTTTACGATTCAACTTGTAACACGACACAGAGAGCTAGAGGTTTCAGGATTTCGAAATTCGGAAATTCACGGCCGAATACGGGCGTAAAAAGAGGCGGAAAAAAATTGTGCGAATTTGCGATTGAAAAGGAAACGTTTAATTTAAAAACTGCTCATTAACACCCCGTAGAATGCGCAAGGGTTTTAAATCGCGTGCTACACGCACGGTAAGTTAACAAATCCAATTTCGTGAATTTCTTTTCTGCGATCGACGCACCGCAGCATGCTTATTACCTCTTTGGCGTTCATGGCTACCGTTCACGCGTTCGAGTCCTCTCTTTAATCTTTCGCGCTTCCGATTCGATTCTGATTGCTCCCGATCCTGGCGTTCGTTCTTTTTTGGATGGTAACCGGTGATCTGTAAACGGGAGTCAAGGGCGACAGACCAGAAGGCGCCTGGGGTCGGGTGCACACACAATCGATATAGCTAGTAAAGTTCATGGCGCAGCAACCACCACCCACCAACACCATTACCTTTGTGCGCTTCTGGTTGCCTTGCTTTCGTACTGTATCAGAGATTATACTTTTTTATTCTATTTTTATGCGCGCCTTGCGTGACCTTACTTACCTAAAGCGTCTTCGAACTACGTGCCACGTTTCTTCTTTCACCCTCATTTCATTTTTACACCCCCGATCGATCGGCCTGTTTCGCTCTCTAGCTCGCGTCAATCGCGATGGAAATAACGTTGCGAGTTCGATCGAGATTTCTTACAGTTACGACCAATATTAAAACACCGATGATGTAACGAGCGGTTAGGTTGGACGTAGTAATTCAACGCTCATTCGATGAGCGCGTGACAATTTTACTCGATGTAATAAAATTTATAGTCGAAATGTAACAATCCTAGGTGTATGATAATATCGAAGGTTTGTATTAACTTGGGTTAAAATTACAGTTCGCGGAATAAGGGGTCGTTAAAAGGAGAATACGCATAATATTTCAGGGACGTTGCCGTAGCGAACGTAATTACCTACCGAGAATATCGAATTTGCAGCCTTATAAAAGCTCTCCAAGATAGTTGGATAATTTCCATTTGGATATAAAAAGGAGCATAAAATTACAAAGGTCGAAGGTTTCGTGAAACGTGTTCGTTTATATTAATATTTTCCCCGGTGTTCGAGCACTCTATCAATCTGTATATTTTCAGTAATTTTAGACCGCAGAGAGGAAGACTTCGAGAATAATTATGTTTCCGTTCGATGCATTAAACGTAAACGAGCTTCTCATAATACCGCATAAATTGTTTAGGGTAGTAAACGTCCCTTGTTATAGATAGACCAACATTCTCTGGGATGTTTAGCTGGAGTACGCATCGTGTTGCTTCATCCTCTAACGATCCATCGAACGATGAAATTAGTTATCCTCGTTTACTTTCAAATTTCGCCTCGGTTAACGAAGAAATTTAATATCGACCGACGACGATGTTACAAAAGCGACGAGCGTTCGAGAAGATCAAAAACGATTTTACGTTCCATCGGGGGAAGCGGTTCATTCTTTTGTCGATTCCGTTACATTTCCGAGTTCTTTTTTCGCTCGAAGAGTAAACGTCGTCCGCGGGAAAAGCACGCGAAAGAAGCGAATCCATTAGCGAACCTTGAAACAGCATCGACGCGAATGTTTGTTTCTCTTTGTTCCGAAGAATTTTTCAATATCCGTTTTCCTCTTCGAGCAGATAAAGCGCGCGTGCTAAAACGAATTTTCATTCTACGTTGTAAGTTTTAACAGAGTTTCTCGTCCGTCTACTTCCTCGGCTCGCTTCTTACCCGCTAATTAATTAACTAATTAATTATATTCCCACGATTTCTCACGAGTACCGTTCAATCCTGCGCGAGCAGCCGTGAAGAAATTCTAAAACGTTCTCAACCTGTCTTGACAGTGCTTTTCAGATTTCGCGTCTTTCGCACACGAGGTTATTCTATCGGATAAATGTTAGGTCCATAACGTTTCTAAGCGTTACTCTATGAAACGAGCGCTACGCTCGATTCTCTCGGAATTCGATTGTCGTTTGAAAGTTGGCGCCAAAACGAGATAATCCAGGACTATTCGACTAAATTGTACGCGTGATTGCACGGGAGGTGCCCACGCAACGAGTCAAGGATCTGAAGGGGCGAAAACGAAGGGGAGGGATTTCCTATGCAGCAGGGAATGTTGATCGGTGAGCAACGCCGAGATACGTGCTTCTGATAAGGCTTAAGGGAACTAATCCGGGCTTATCTGCCGTGATAGATTATGTATTTGCCGCGCGAACGATAAATTGCAAGCGGGGACGTACTTTCGAACGGAGAAAAAGGTTCGACGACGCCTACGCGACGCTTAGTACGTACAAATAAATGATTCAGCGCCGCGGAAGGACTGAACCCGGTTCGCTTGAGCGACAAGTGACACGCGTTTTAACAACTTATACGTTGGTCTACTATATTAATCTTTTTCCTAACAAATTACACCGGGAAAGTTGACGAGGCCAAAGTTCGCTTCTCGAAATCGACTAGTTATCGAAAAGTATTCGTCGGCAAAATTGATTACAGAAATCAGACTCGACGACGGTTTAATTACGATTCGAAATTGACGAGAACGGGTCGTTGCAGATTAAGTGATCGATTCGATAACGAGTAAAGTCTGAAATGATTTATCGACAGAAATATATTGCGAAACGATTGTTCCGACGTGTCCATTTGAAACTCGAAAACGATCAGATCGTTCGTTACTCCGAAGTATCGTCGAATCTTCGGAAACGCGACTCCCTATCTAAACGGCGGCTTGCGAACCTAAATTCGCGGCGGATGCAGGTAACGCTGTTCGGTAACGCAGAAGCAGAGACAACTTGTCACCGTGTCACCGATACTGTGTTTATCTCGTCCTTTCTTGCCGAAGATGCGTGAAATTCAATTAAGAATAATATATTGCTGGAAACGTATCGCACAACGAGCTACGAACGACTCGAAAGTCAGCCAGCGTTTCCGTTGCGTTCACCAATTAGATAGTAACGCGCAGATAGCGCCGTTAATCCCAGCGCGGTATAGGAAAAAGCAAATAATTAATTGCACGGCAGCGTAGATATATCATCCCACGCTTTTTTTCGCCATCGTTTTACGCGGCTGTGTACGTACGCGAGCATTTCTATGTGCTAGTGTATATCAGTTTCACGGTGAATAAAGAAACTATAGGAACGTCTCGCGAACCTGGAAAATTTATTGCTTTCTCTTTTACAACTTTTTTACGCGAACGCTATAGGAGCATGGACGAGTCGTCGGAGAAGTATGACGCAAGTAAAAGGACCGTAGAAAGAAAATGACATCATGAAAAATGAATGCAGCGAAAGAAAACGGTGTCCAAAGTATCTCGTCTGTTATTAAATCGCTATGCATTAGATACCCGTGCGGTAAATCTCTTTACGGCAGATTTTCACGCATCGGGTTTCCGCGTGTTTGTCACGCGTTAAGTCCCTGTGCGGTAGATCGCTACGCTCTACAGCATTTGCTTTCCTTATATCCTCGTTTCCCCTAGGGACAGAGGTTCCGCTGTTGCGACAAACTAGTTGTAACGAGTGATAACTCGCAAATATTATTACAGCGTCGCAATTTTCTCCACAGAGGAAAATATTGTTCTTCGCTACTGCGCGAAGCATCGCATATGCAATTTAATACGCAACTAACGTTTCACCATTGTTCCTAATTATAATTTATAATCAATCATGGCATGTTAATATTCGAGAGAAAAGCCTAGCTCGCTATAGGATAGGAAAAGAAAGATGGGGAAGAAAGAGCAGCATCCAGGGCTGTACCAATAATGATGGTAACAATGTTGACCTCATAGGTCGATGGACACACCTTTGCAATATACTTGTTCTCCTCTTTTCTTTCTATCTCTCTCCTGTCTCTGTCGTTCTTTTTCATTTCGTTTTCATCGTCGTTTCGCGTATACTCGTCGTTGGAACAGCCGATTGAACCCCATGGGTTCTATAATAAGACGTATTCTACGGTACATCGTCTGGTACTGCACGTGTACCTGATTCCATGATTGGCCTGTACCCGGCAATCTACCTCATACGTGATCTATGTTTGCTTCTCTCACTCTCTCTCTCTCTCCCTCTCATTCTCGCGGCTCTTTCTCTTTCACCGCGTGTATTCCACCTGTTTTTTTCTTTTTCTTTTTCATCTTGGTTAGTTCCTTCGTCTTTTCTTCGCCGACTCGGATACGGGGACCGCGAAGCGTAAGCGTATCGTGAATTAATCTTTTGCGGTGCAAATGTGCCTCCAGTCTTGTTTCCGAAGGTGTTTGTTAAGTTTAAAACACCTGTGATCGATGAATCGGGCAATTTATTTTAGACGACGCGCGTTTCTTTGCGCACAAATTATTTGTATTCGCATCATTATTTATACATAGTTCTGTTTTCAACGACTTGAAATTAACAAATGAAAATGTAAAAAAATACTTGTGAAATTTTATTCTAGTTATCGTTAGATTAATATGTATGTTTGTATCGAAAGTCTAAAATTTTCGCTAGATTTTCCTCCGATCTTGAGTTATTAGAAAATTGTGATAGGGGCAATAAACCTAGAGGCTTGAATTGTATGCGAATTATTAAGAAGTTTAAGCAGCGTTAATTTTATGTAGATACTTGCAAAGGGTTAAGCGTTGACTGTGACCGCGCGAATTTGTGCCTCTGTTAATCGCACGTGCGCGCAATGAAAGGGAAAACAAAACGAAATGGCTGCTTGCTCGGCTACCTACCGGCTTCTGGCCATTTTTATTCGCATACATTACACTCGGTCGGCGACGCAAGAAATTAATAAGAAGCGGTCGACGCGACTTAACCCTCTGCTCTTGGCAATTTCTCGAGGATTTGCTTCCCACGGCTCACCGAATTCGATTTTTAACAAATTTCTGTAACGAGACATAGATTTTCGCGAAGTCAACAAATTAGATAACATTCGTTTGCGACGTTTTTCCGACAGACGAGGAAATTATTATAAAGCTTCGTATTTAATCCCATTAAAAGTAAGAGCTTTTGGGATATGCAAATGGAATAGCGAATCCAGTTAAGAAAACTGTGAACTTCGTGGTGGATTTAAATTACGGAATATATCCGATTCATCCAGACGCGAAGCCAGAAAAAGGTTCGAAAGAAACATGACACTGGACATAAATATTCAACCTCCATTTCACGACGAATAATTCGTTTCGGTTTTTATGACGTTTTGCACAGAAACGCGGGGGATGAAAGGATAATACTAGCGTCGCCCTGTTCGAAATTAAAACGTATCAAATGTTGATCGCGAAGAACGTAACGCGATAAAAAAGGGGATGGAAAGTTTCTTCCATTTCTTGCTACGCTCCGTAGCGTCTGAAGGACGACATAACCCAATTTAAAGTTGGAAATGTCTGCTTTGTAGCGAAGAATTTTAATAGAAATCTGCTCCTTTGTGCCTTTTAACTCCAGGGAAAGACTTTCGTCATCGAGTTGGTCAAAGCGTGCTATTCTTCGAGGGGGAAATGCGAGGCTCGATGAATTTTTAATTTTCAATTAGCGACCAAATGCACGGTAGGCTCGCGCGCGATGCGGTGCAGAAAGAAACGAGAAATTTCGTATTATATTCGGTGGTTGCTGAACGCTTTTATTTTTGTGGCAAAAATATAACTGAAATTCGTAATTATACAGAGTGGCAATCTTGGGTACCGAAGATTCAAAATACCGAAATCTCTGATCGATTGAAAGAAATAAAAGTTCCTTTCGTCTCGGATAATAAGGTATTTACGTAAAATAGCTGTTTGTAAATAGGCTTTCCGAACAAATTGCGCGTCGTAGACGGGCAAAGATGTCCGGTTAACACGATTCTCTATTGCTTCTACCTGAATGCCTGTAAAGATACGCGGTCGATTGCTATTAATCGTCCTTAATTGCGATGAATAATCGAGCAGGGTCGAGGGAAGAGGTCGTTGACGAATGATCGGTTATATTTAACGCGACGTTTCGTCGTCCAATTAGCGAACCGATAGCCATCGGACGAGTCATTTAATAAACCCTGAAACACTCGTTTTTCCTCTACCTTCGAAGATGAACCATCGATCACCGTCCCATATATTCTTGATAATAGTTCGTTTCTCTGTTCGCTCGTTCATTTTCGCTTTCGTCTTCTTCTTCCACTCGCAACAGAATGGTAAAATGTTGCTCGAGATGTTGCTCGGTGCTCCGTCGACGCGTGTTACGCGCGCCGCTCTCGAATCACTAATGAAAGCGCTTTACAAAGGCGATAATCGCGCGGTTTGCTGTTGCGCTTGTTCGCGATGCCTCGTATCAACGGAATCGCCTTCACGGTTAATGATAATTAAGTGTTCCTACCTGCTTAACTCGTTCGAATACGTTGAAACGTGATATTGCTCGACTTTAATCCTCTCATACCGGCCAACGCGAACATGACACATTCTTTATTTTTTCATTGTTACAATTTACTAACTTTGTAACAGTCTACGGGGATACATCTTGATTAATGGGTTTTGATACAAGCACGGAATTCCGACACGCAGACTTCTCCATAGAAGAAGTGGCAAATGAGATTGGAAAGCTTCATATTTTTACAAATGATACGAGCTAATTGGTCGGAAACTCGGTGAAATTGCTTGTATACGTATGGAAATCGATTGGGTTGAATTATGGCTTCGACAGTTAACATGTTCTTGAGACATTGCTCGCTAATTATCGGTTTACTCGAAGCTTTCATTGGACTCGGAATCAATATATGCCGAAGATATCAACTTCGAGATGTATGTACCGTCTTGTCAGTTCGGTAAATTTGATTAGGATATTGCTATGACGACCACGACCCGGTTTTTCTCCAACACGAAGAATTTACGCGTGTACTTGTTTTGAAACAGGCTGTATGTCTCGTTCGAAAGGCGAAACTTGGGAGATTTTTATAGGCCGATCGGTAGATTTGAAGTCTCAATCCAGTTAGTATTAGATCCAGCTGGTGCCAAACGGTCATAAATAACCGGTGAGTCCGGTGTTCGATCGGTTGCTGCGTTACTCGTGCGCACCAGACACCGCGTTAAATCTCTTTCCCTTTATATTATCTTGTCTGTTTAGCGGCGGCGCGTGCTCGCGTGCTCGCGAGCAGCTCCTGCCACAGAAGATAAACTGGATAAGCTTGATAGCGTTCAACAGCGTTGCGATTCTATCTTCGTTGCGTTACCTTCGTTTTCTTTCTTGCGAAAGCGGGAAAAAGTGCGTCGATATAGTACGGATAAGAAGGTTGTACGGAGAAAGAACGCGGGTCTCATCGGTTATAGCGTAATGGTTTCACCTTTTAGGATCGTATAAAAAGAGCACGTTGTATCGTTGCCCAAATACGTCACGGTGTGTAACGGAGGCAACGAAACATCCGCATAACCACTCTTGACTTAAACCTGAAACGCAAGCGTGGACATCGGAGAATGTTAATCATTGTCGTTCGGAACGTGTCACCGAAGAATAGGGGGTCCTTCATGGTGTTATTTTGAAAACATCAAAAGAAGGATTACGTGGAGCGAACGGATTCCTGCTGCCTCCGAATCGCCTCGCTGGTTAAAAACATTTTAAGCTTGCACCGTCCAACGACTGCGGATATCCTGTATTATTCCCAGCCAGGGAAAGTCAACGTCCAGGTGCCTCGGATTCCGGAAGACAGCCCGTAATTGGACCGTGTGAATCCCCTTTGTTACGCGCACGTGTCGCTTCAAAGGCGCTAGTTCCTTGTGGCTGTGACCGCTTTATAACGCAACGCGTGCACCATAATCGACGGGCATTTATGCCTTCAGAAATTTCAGATTCGGATTACGCGCTAGGATTAGTAACGGATCAACGTTACTTCTTCTTTCGTATACCGTTTAATCCTCGATATCGTATTGTTTACGTCACGCGAAATCGCGAGCAATTCGACGACAAAGGATCCGCGTTGGCTGGCCTCAAATTATGTCACGATTACGCAAGAGGCACGAGTACTCGTTCCCGGCTATTATTCGCTTTTTCTCAGGGCTATGAGAGTCTAAGAGTTTAACCTGTGGTGGTTACTGCATGGAAGAGAGAGTGCGAAGGAAAGAAGGTGAAATAGAGGACGTTTCAACTAGGGTCTTTTAATGATCTCGTTAGGTATGATTACATAGCGGGTCTCTGTCTTCGATCCTGAAACGGACTCACCCCGGAATTCTTCGGTGTATAACAGAAACCAGGTCAAAAATAACATTTACAAGAACTCCGTTCGCTTTTCAATTACATGTGTATGAAAGCCTACGGATGCGAGCTTGTTCAAACGAAATCGACAGACCTAAATTACTAGGCTACAATAATGGGGGTCACTTGGAAATTAGGTTAAATACGATATGTTTATTGGTACTCCTCGCTGTATGGACGCCTACGAGGTATAATTTTGTTGAAAAGCAGAGGTCAACGCTTAATCATCGAAATTATACCTACGAACCAAGTAGCGACATTTTTTGTTCCAAAACAAGGACTCGTATTACAACGGTACATAAGCGTGTAGAACTTGGGAACCAGGTTAAATACGACACTTTTTCCCATCGTCCTTATATTGTCTGTTATCGTCGAGGTTAATCTCGCTGCTTATGAAGCAGCTTGTATACAGAGAGCAACGCGTTATATAACTCGAAAAGAAATTCCAATTCCTTACAAGATGCTCGTATAATCGGAGCATGGTCTCGAATGGGTTAAACCGGGTTAGGCCGTGTCGTTTGATCGAACAGGGACACGAAGTGTCGAGGAAAGGTAGATCTCCGTGGACGGCGAAGAAAGAAGTGTAGGAGGTGGCGAAGGAGACGGACGTTGCGACACCTTCTCGTGGTCTACATTCGTCCCGATAGTTCAAGAGTGCAGATCGTTCCTTCCTCTTCTCTCGTTTAACCGGCTCGATCTCTCTTCTCCCTTCCGCGAAACTCTCCTCGTCCCTGTCTCTCCACCGTTCTTCGATATCTCTAAAACAAGATACAGTTTAGATCGTTACGCGCCGCGGCTTTCACTTTTCCTGCCTCTCGAACACCCACTCTCTGGCGTCGTTCTGTGGGAGAGAACTAACCAACGATTCGCAGCTGCTGTACATTGCAGCTGCAACCCACCGTCTTGCTCTTTTCTCTTATGCGTCTCCTCGAATCTCCGTTTTATTTCTCTTACCCTGTCTCCACCTTTCTATATTTCTACATTTTAATTCGCAACCCCTGCTACTTTTTGGAGTCGAAGCTTGATTTCAAGTTCTTTTCAACTGGACATCTTGACGAAACGATAGGATCAAGAATCGAGTACATTCTGCGTCGAATAACCGAACCCTGAAGTTGGAAATTGAATTTAACTAAAGTGTAACCGAAGCTACGATCGAACCGACTAGACAGGAATTTGGTTAGGTACATTTTGAAGCGGTCGGACACGCGTCTAACTCGAACCCAACATTGATCATTCTCGCCCGTATCGAGTCCTTATTCCAATGCTATAGAAACACGCGTATGATTCGCAACAACGTCCGAGTAAATGTACTAAACGAGATGTTTGAAAGCGCAAGGACGGCCAACTAGACGGAATAGTTGCGTGTATATGGGAACACCACGATACCGCTAGAATGTCTCCGCTGCGAGCATAGTCGAGCTTTAATTAAGTAAATAATTCACCCGGTAATATCTCGAGAATGTGCTAATTGCTAAAGTTCAGATTCGGTGTAGCTGCTTTCCACGACTATCCGAACAATTTCATCAAGTTCCAGATCGATCGAGCACAGACTCTGTTCGAAAGTAGAGCCAAAAACGGTGCTAAGAAACGATAATCGTAGCCGTGAAAGTCTCGAGAATCTTATTTTCTGCGTGCATTGTTCCATGAAAATCGATTTTGCGTCCGCTGTCGGTTACGCGACAGACTGCTGGTCTCTTCGGGAGCCATAAGAGGCTCCAGGTATTGTAGCCTGCTCGACCTCGACCTCGACGGCCTCTCCACTCGCAGAAATACGATTCGAGAGTAAATGATATCGGCTGGAGAGCCGTTCACGAGAATAAACTCTGTTTGTCGGCCTTGACCCACTGATCTCCTCCGAGGCGGATGCAAAATTTAAAACGCGACCGAACGGGATCTAATTGCGTCCACTGCTTTTCGTCCGACCAGACCGTATCTGCCGATCCAACCTAATTCTAGGTTCTCCCTTCATTTTTCCTCCCTCTAGGATCTTCTTTCGATTCTCTCTATGCTTTAGATAGACCTCTCCCAGGATTCTCCTAAAATTGCCATGAAAGCAAATTGAAGGATCCTTCCTTTAGGAAACCTACTTCGAGAGCGTACATATACTGTAGCCTTTGAAGGTTGCGATCGAATTAATATTCAAGCAACGCTTGCGAACCACATGCAACGATTCGGATATAACTCGATGTTAAAATTTTTAAACAGGAAGTCTATCTGGAGGAAGATAAAATTCAGGGGTTTTAAATTGTCCATAGCTGTTTCTTAAACACATCGAAATACGTGAAATTAAAATGTCATCGAGCACAAGTTCCTTGAATTGTGGCAAGTCCTTTTCCTTTTTGGTAGCTTAAGGATCATAGTCTGGAAAATATGGATTTATCTAGTGGCTGTCGTCCTTACCTCCAAGCAAACGTACGCTTCTGTACGGTACCTTCGTTGATAAATCATCTAAGGCCAGCTTGTACGCGACAGTAACTCTATTATTATTTACGATCAGCCTACGAGCTGACCCTTGCATTATTTCTCGGCATTACGCGTTACCGGGGGATTGTAATTCATTGTCCAGGCTTTGTGCCCTCTCGATCGCGCGATACGGTGTACTCGCTGTGTAGCACCATGTCCGTGCTTTTCTTACTGATCCTTTAGAATTATTTATCTTCCGTAAGAGCGACGTTACCACGCCATTTTTGTTCGAACGAGACCGTAGGAAATCGTAAGAACGAATCGACGCCAGCTCTTTGTCTCGCTATTCGAGTGTCGTTTCAAAATCCTTGCAGCTCCGACGAACGAATACTTCTGTGATGAACAGCAATTTCATGCGTTTAACAGAATTACTGTTAACGATCTGTAGAATAATATTTAGTAATTGAAAAGTTTAATGAAATTTATTAACAAAGAATGAATAGTTATAATTGATTAAACACAACATAAAAAGAATCTCTCGAATTATAAATCTCGCACGTATTTATCTCACGGTTTCTCGCAAAGCAAAGCATTCTTTTCTTTGCCCCGAAAATATTCGATCACGGCAAAAGACAATCTTCTAGCAATCTTCATTACGTGCAAACTTCAATACCATACGCAAGCTTCATTCGTATTATGCACCCATGTAGATCATTGCATAGTACATACACACACACATACCATACAATTACATAGTACATACACACACACATACCATACAATTACATAGTACACACACACACACACCACAGATGTAAATAGTTTCCCTTTAACGCGCAGGTCGATTATCTAAAATTGCATCGAAGTTTCGGTTTATGATCCGTTAATTTGTTTGGCGCCGTGCTAATTAAGTTGCTGAATTAACCTGAGCGATTCAACTATCTCGATGGAGCGACCGTGATTAGAATGATTGAACAATTTAACGCCCACGGTGTTGGAAACTCGAGGCGGACCTCAACGGGATTGCATGGAAATTCTATAGGAAATGAAGATTGCTTTACGCCGAGTGTCTGTAGAAACTCTTCGTAACTCGCACAAGTTCCGTAACGAAAGTCTCACCTTCGTCTCGAATTAATTTAAGCTTGTACCGATTTATCTACGGTAGACGGGCGCAGCTGTGAAAACGGAAGTTCGATTGTAATTTTTCTACCAGCTGTGTGACCTTTGGCAGATAAAAGCAGAATCCGTTATGCGTAAAATTGCAGTGCTCGAAATTTTGGAACGGTACCGTGAAAACTAGGTTTCGGGGAAATCGATAGGATACGGAAGGTTAATGGAAGTGCAGTATGTGCAGCGGTAAACGGTGGTTTAAAAAGATTCTCGCGACAGTAGATCGAGAGGCAACGGCAGATAAGAGACGCTCTCGCGGAAGATAGAAGAGAAGTAGGGAAGAAGATGGGCGAAAGAGAAGGAAGGTAGAAGGTGGAGGAGGTCGCAACAGGCTTATGCACTTTTCTGGTTGCGGTGTCGCCTTAACAAGCCGGGAAACGGAAACCCGTCCCGGAACAGATCCGGGAACAGGTTTTCTCGAGCTGGACGTAATCGAAATGGCCGCTCGAGAATATCTGCATGCTAAATCGTTTGGACGCACGCTGACTCGAACGGAATCAATTATTCGCGGATCAGTATGAAAGTTTCGAGAATCGCCGGTTCTGTCTACGAAATAAAATATCGGACGGAAAAGTTTGGAATCTTCGAAGATCAGCTTTCATTCTAGTACCTTGTTCGCTAACGGCGTATAAAGCGTAGAAAATAAGACGCGATCTTGAAACGAAACGAGTTGAAACGGAAGCGTTACTTGGATCTTTGCGAATGGCTCTTCGTCGAAGGTTCCGGTTCTTTCTTGGCCGTTCGAGAAAGTCGAGCGTGACAGCTAGTGATAGGCTAATAATTACTTGGAATACGGCGCACGCACGTATAAAACAAGAACATTGAAATCGCTTGAAACGACCAGTATATGGGAGCTTACAAGTAAGAATAGATTAGATCAATTTCGATACAAGTTTCACTTCGCGGTATTCGAATATTGCTCGTAGGTAAAGACGGGATTAATTTCCACGCGCGCTCGCGAGTGTTATTCGATTCCGGAAAGAGAAAGAGACCTGTCTATAGACCTCGTTGATGCATGTCCGGTATCGTTTATGGAGGAACGCGTCGAAAATGGCTACGAAAAGTCGTGAGAACCCGTACCTTTTCGGAGAGAGCCGTGTGTTGGCCCGGCAAGAAGAAACCCGATGAACTGGTTCTTTCCGTTTGTTTTTATCCCGTGCCGCATCTTCCTTCGAGCGGTTCGTTTGTTCGAATTTTAATAGGTCCTCTTTGTCTCTGGCTCTTTCTTGTTCCTGGTAGACACCTCGCTAGAAAACCAGATTTCTCCTTTGGTGCATCAAACGAACCAACGGAACACGCCGAAGAGAACATCTTTATCGCGTGACACGACTACCGATGTATATCTACCTCGAGCACACATCGAGCCGAGTTTACTCGCGCAATGTAATTATAGTTCGTTAACTCGGAACCTACGAGTTTAGACAAAAGCGACCAAGTAACGTTGCTAACTTTTCGGAAGAATTTCAAGCATCGAAGTCCACATTTCTCGCGAGCAAAAGTTCGGAAGAGGACATTCTTCCGGTGGTACTTCCCCCGGGAGAATAAACTTCGATCAAAGAAGATACGAATTCCTCGCGTCGACGCGACGCTTCCAAAATTCTCAGATAACTCGAAGAATCCCAAGAGTGCCGAGTACTCGTCGATAAGTTTGTCATAAGATTCTGAAGTAATTAACTGTCCCCAAACCCCACTGAAACTTTCTTCGAGATCGTCGGTGCGGAATGGGGAGCTACTTTAATCGGAAGAGTAGAGCAAACAGGTATAACAGTAATTTTGTAATGGCACCATGGACGGCCTTTAAATTTCGGCGCTGTTCCCTCGGTTTTCGAAGCTACTCGTAAAGCTAAAGCTCGAAGTTAAAAATAATATAAATGCAGCAGTTTACAAGTATGTACGTGGAATCTAAACGATAAATTATGCAGCTTGTTAAGAAGCGATCGACGATAGTCAAAGAACGTCAGAAGCTTAAATCGAACTTGCATCGCTACGACTTTTATTCCCGAGAAATAAAAATGTCATGTAAAGTACACGCAGCAAGATTCTATTGTGTAAGCGGATGAAATACCGGAGAAGCGAGCTTCCGGCAGAAACGATCAAAAAAGGGTTGAAAAAAGAAAGGAAGGGATCGTGGCGGATGTCCAGGAAGAAGCGGTAGAAAATATCAAAGGCATTTCCTGTTCGAACGGATTCTCAGGGAGGGCAGAAAGAGATAAGCGGAGCTGGTGGACGAAACACGAGAGCCAGGTAAACATTGTATTGCAGAAACCAAACAATCAGAGTAGAGAAGAAAGCGAATTATTTTCGCTATTTCAGCCATGCGCGCATAAAGTGCTTTTCGTTGACAATCTTGAAAATCTTGAAACGTTATTGCTGCTCGAAAATGAGCGCTGCTTGTTCGTTTGTAATATAAATCAACGTCGCTTGATATTTTAATCGCGTTGCATACCTTGGAGAATTTCTCGAGTGCAATACATCGGTTTCCAAACGCAACGCTCCGATGCATCGCGCATTCAGTTAAAACGGAATAATAAGCGTGTATAACTGTGTTTCCTGTTAACTCGCCGATTAATAATCAAAATCCGTTAATAATCAAAATTCATGACGGTTTCTATCTTTCGCTTATACGTATTATTTTGGAAAATGTTTCAAGTGGAAGCGGCAAAAATGCGGTATCGGATTCGTTAGTTGGTTCATCGAACTTGACCGTATCCTTAATGAGAGTACGCGATAACTCGTGTGAACAATCGGCAGATATCTTTCTGCGTTGTCGTTTCTTCGTCCGTTTTTTGTCCGGTCCGTTCTGAAATTCTAAAGGTAGCCAAAAAGATGTTGTGCCAGGGACAAAAAGTTGCCGGAAGACATCGGAGACGAGGATTCGGTAGCTGTGCCAGCGAACTTTCTTCGCTCGTATTGTTTCGAAACTCATTTCGAATGCGATTGGATTCGATGTATCGAGCGATCGTTGCGTGTTTCTTTTTCCGTTTTCGGTCCAGGCATGGGTCGAGAAGGTTCTCCGTGCGAAAGTCTCGTGTCTCCGAGCGAATCGATTACCTCTTTTTTCTTCTTCATCGAGCGAGTACCGGGTTATTTGGAGCCGTCCAGCTTCCTGTTCCTCGAGGTGCACGATCGATGATCCTTGATCGCGATAAGTAAGAAGAAACGAGTAGGACGCTTGCGAAATCGTGGAAAGTATAAAGATCCAGTCGTATCCGCTCACTTTTTCCACTTTTTCTACTGTTTCTTTATCGGTTGCTGTTTGTTTACGCGCTATAAACAATCGGTCGGCTCTACGACTCCGGTTATATTAGCATGTGGAAGCGATCTGCGTTGGGAATTTATTACCGATTGCAAAATTATACTTTAATTATGGGTTCGGTCGTGATCATTTGGAAACGACGTTTGCTATTCCTTCCGAGGATGATGAATTCTAAGGTAGAATCGCGTCGGGGCTCGAAATAAAACCTTTGGTACCTTCGGGGATGTTCGTTCCGCGATGGAATTGGAATATTTTTTTAACTTTGCTCCGCATTCAAATATTTGCAGTCGGGATTGATTCGATGCGCGTCATTCGGCAGAGAGAGGATACGGTATCTCGCGATGGTCGATTTTGGAACGGAAGTCGAATCCTGGAAAGCAGGACAAAAGCGTCTCCTTGTATCTCCGTGTCCCATTGTCTTTACTCGCGTGAAACAGCGAACGGAACGGCGACCGGATAATTTCAATTACGCTGGCCCATTTAATTACTGACGTCAGAATCGTGGGACGTTTACACGCTTATTTCTGGTTCGCGTGGGCCGAGAAGTAATAATCCGTTTACCGATATATGTTTTCATATTTTCCGGCTACTCTTCTTTCTTTCGATACTTTAATTACCGGTAATCGAAGCGCAGCATCTACTCGGAGCTTCGTATTTGCGAGTATAATTACGATGGTCCTAAGCGAACAGCCATTAACGAATGCCAATAAAATGGAGGAAATAATGAAATTCGTCGTTGCAGTACTTTAAATATCGTATTCCAGGAAACGCGTCGAATACGAAACGCGATATCTCGAATTCGAATGTAATATCGACGCGAACGGTGAAAAGTTTGGCAGCAAAGTCCGCGTATCGCCTCGTTCTCCGACAATGTCTCTCGCGCACGCTATGTTGATTAATATTGTCACGAAACAACTCGCGTCTCTGTTATCGACAGCTCGGATATTATCCGATATTAACGATGGTTACGTCAACGAGAGAAAAACAAAAGAAAAAGCGACGATAAAGCAATTACCTAGAAGACACGCGAGTCGATGTGGTTAGGCCCGTTTTCCTCGTTAGCTATCGAACGAACACGAGATAAAATTATTACCTTTCGTCCGTGTACGTTATCGTTTTAATAGAACCTACAACGTACACGAGCTTTCACGTTCGCCGCGCAACGTACTCGGTTATTTATCATGATCGAAATTTGCGCACGATTTATCTACCGGAAATTGTTTAATTCCGTTAAACTTCGGAATTAAGCGATGAACGAGGAAGACAAATACGAAGGAGAATGAAGGAAAAAAACGACGAACAAGATGGATAGAGCAAGTTTTATTGTCGTAGCAGCAGTTGTTACGTCGTTACCGGTTAAACGATGAATATTCTAAAGAAGAGAAAGGAAAAATTTAGCCAGGTCAAGACGCGCGTAATAATTCAAGATAAATCGTGGTTGGTCACTTAGTCCCTTATCGAACCAGGAAGAGGCTAGAACGCCATCATGTGCTCGTATTATCAGTCGTGACTGTACGTTTCGCATTTACGACCTCGTGTCAGACCTCCTGTTTCACGGTCTCCTTTTACTCCTCCGCATCGATGGCTTCTCCGCGTTCTGCCGTTGAATTTACCGTAACGATCGAGCCAAGAGGTCGAGTCGGTATCGAGAAACCTTAGGATGCACTCGACCTACGTGGCTGCCAGATAATGCCAGGAATAATTAGGAACGAGTGCAGGATGGAAGAAAACACCGCTGGAAAATCGGTCGGAAATAATTTCGATCCGACAAAGACAACTACGCGGAAAAGCGAGTTAACGCGAGGAGAATAAGAAGATCTCCCCTACAAACGCGAACGGGTTTCCTGTAAGTAGGCATTACGACACAGTTTCTGGATCGAATAATTGCCCTCGAGACACGATTCACAACGACGATCCTCGTCGTTTCTCGATGGAAGAAAGACCGTCCATTCTCGTTCCATTCACAGCCGCTTCGTTTTCATTCACCGCTTCTTCTTTCCACCGGTTCGCGTTAAGCTCTTTTTTTTACGCGATCGAGCTAAATACGCGCGCCAGAACCCTTCCACTAACGAGGTAATTAAAACTCGAGTTCCAAGGGATTCTGACTGTTTCCGAAAAACATCGTCGTCCTCTCGGAGCGAAGTCTCTTTTTTCTCCCTTCCGTTTCCTTCGGTTACTTCACTCGGTCTGATTGCCAATTAATCCTTTAAACGGCCTGCAAACGTGTTGCCCATTCGAACGATCTCTATCTCGACGTTCCACGCTGTTATTTCGTTTACCGTTTCGACCACTATCCTCTCCTTTACCTCGTCGAAATTGCATCTACTCGTAAGTAGTAATATTATATGTATAAATGGAAGGACGCAACAAAGAATACTTTTTGTTGCGATAGTAATCAGAAGCGAGAAGAAGCATCGCTCGCGTACGATGCGTTCTGTTTCTCAACGATGAGCGAGCCCGGACAAAGCACGAACGTTTTCGTGCCAGTTTCGAGCAATTAAAATCGCGGCTACTTGCCACGCAACGCTCCAGTTCTTCCTTTGTCCCCCCGGTAAAAAGAAAGCTTCCTCGGAGATGCGGTTTTTATGCCGCGCATTATACAGGTCCTCTCAAAACAAGCATGCATCGCTAAAACCGATAGTTTTCGGGCGCCCGATAATTTCCCCCGTTCGGAGCTGTGTAGAAACGGAGCGTGTTTCAAGGGTGCGAAATTTTCCGTACGCGAAGGGCTATTCTGTTCGAAATTGAAAATCAACAACGATAGATGAAAGATACGAAGTTGCGCATTGTTCTTCGTCAGTGTCAAAACTTCAAGTTGATCTGTAGTCTGGACATTGGGTTCCGCTCGAATAACTGATAACACGCTCGTGTACGGCGAAGCGGCAAGAAACGCGTTAGCTACAACTCGCTGAGCTTTTACTCGTAGATTTACCGCCCTTGCATTAAATTTATATCCATCCTTCGCGTTGTATTTTTCTGCCACCCTCTGTTTCACCGTGTATACCTTGTATCCCCCCTGGTTCTTTACACGCTGTCGAGTAGGTGTAGCGTTTCCCTGTTCTTTGATTCCACTCTTCGTTCGCTCAACGGAATATATACACCGTCTGGGAACGCAACGCTTTTAATAATATCTCCAATAATTCACCGACGTTTGCAACGATTTGAATTCGTTCGAATCGCTTAATTTGAAATTCAGCGCAATCGCTTTACGGACGGTAGATATTTCACAACAGAAAGCGATTTCGAGAAGATAAAAATTTATTTCCTGGAAACTCTTTCACGCGATTTTCAGATATCGAGAATTCAATCGTCCGTACTAGTTTTATCGCAGAGACCAAGTAGAATTTACTCTGTACACAGTTTATTTGTAAATAAATAAACGTAATAAATGTAACCACTTGATCCTGATAGATTTCAACGCTCGCTATAATAGGAAATTCCATGGGGTTAAGAAAACTTGGGGATAATTGGTCTCGAACGAAGAGCACTCGACGCGAAAGAGCTTCGGAGGATTAACGGTGCAAGAAATCCGACTAAAGCCGGTAAAGGACCTCGGTTAGAAGCTCGTTGCTTCATTATTCGGCGGAAATTCAAGCGGATCGGGCCTCGAGTGTGCAGCTATTTATATAAAACCAGATCCCAAGCACAATAGCAACTTTCTACTCCTACACGAAGAACGGTGGGGCGCACTGCACGCGTACGTTGCTCGCTCGCCGGACAATCGAGATGCCTCCAATAAAATTGTGTCAAATTTTCAATTACCAACATCGCCGGAAAAAAACACAGCTGTTACCCTCGTTATTAACGGGACGCCCGAAGGTACGATTTCTCGAACGAATCGTTTTTCCAACTTTCGAACTGGATATTGAACTTGCCAAACTACTCGAACGCTTCGAACTCGATTCCCTATTACCCTGCAGCCACCAGAGAACTTTTGCGTTTTTTCCAACTTTCAAGTGCTCCTAGGGAGAAATCTTTTTTCCGCGATTTAGATCCTCGTGTTTCGCGATCTTTTGAAACGCGAGAATCTCGAGCAGAGAACGGAATAAGAATTCGATCGGGCTCCTCTTACGCTTCGCTCGTATTTGACAGGCATTTTATCAGATAGAAAATCTACAAGGCTATATCGGGAACAAGAAACTACGTCACGTAATCTAGTTAGTCGTTTCGATTCGAAACGATAGAAGTTGCCCAAACTCGGAGCGTAAATAGCGAGGGTATTCCGAACGCGACCCACAATAGGTGATCCTCTTGATTCGTGAAGGCTGCTTAAGATTCAACCGCGTCACGGATCGAGAAACGTTTATCGCTTCTGGGACCGTTTTCGCGTTTTCACGACAAAAGTAACGGCTTGTCAACCGCTGACCCGTGCTCTCGTTAAATTCCAAGTCCTCGAAACGTGCGAAGCATTTCCGTGGAGCTGTAACATCGGGCAATATCGGCGAGTCGAGTGTTTTTCAAACAACAGGAACATCCAGTAAAATAGAGGTCATGCGAGTGGAAACTGTTTACCGCACGAGTGTACTTCCTTTTTCCAGAATGTTACCCAGGCTATTTTTTTGCTCCCATTTCGTACGAGCGTTTAGCGAAATTGGACAACTCGTTCCGTCGAAGTGTCGTTGATTGAAAATAAATCAATTTACATGTTAATTTATTTATTTCTTGTTGCTCGCTTTGAAAGCGTAAATCATATCCGAGAGAAAGAATTTGCCATTGCAGTTGCTAAACCACTTACGCAGACTATTCGCGTTAAATCGAACAATTCAATCATTTTCGTCGCTATCGAAAATAGAAATAAATAATCGATAGGAGCTCGCATCGTTTCAGAACGTTTAGTAACAAGTTCTAAAGCTATTATTCGTAAAAGCTGGCTTCGAACCTCTTTCAAGCTCCGAGTAACCTCGTGCATGATCCATTATTAAAACCAAATAGCCATAAATTTCGCATCGATACGTGGCGAACAAGCTGGTAGCAATTTGCACGCGCACGATGCATCCGGTGTTCGATACACGCCCTCTTCCTCCGTCAAGGGTCAGTCGTTGCCTAATCGCATTTTGCAACAATCGCATTTCGTGGAAGCCTCGCTGCCCCATGCCATCGAATTCATCGAATGGTCTAATTGGACTAGCATATGGCAGACGGTTAGCGTTGGAGCCAAGGACTCGGAGGACGACGCAACACCGGTTCACGAGTCGGCCGATTCGCATCGACGCGACGCGGCCTTTTTTTTACTTGGAATGGCGCGGATCGAAGCGAATTTGTTGCCATAAATAACGCAGAAATTGTGGCGCGCCAAGAGAAAGAGGTTAGCCGTGAGGTTGGCCGTTGGTGGTACCGGTGTGTCTCGGGTCTAGTCGCGGTTTCAGCTCACGACGAGGCGAAACCGCTGCTCGATCGTCCAAGTAATCTGTTGGAAGCGTGTCGTACGCTCGATTTCCCTTTCAGATCGCCGATCGTATATCTCGCGAACGGCGCAGAGCGGTGCAGAGCGGCGCGTGATTAGAATCGTAAAATCGGCTTGTATCGCTGCCGTGCATGCCACGGACCGACGGGGAGAGCTGCCCTCGGTTTATGGACGCTCGTTTTACACGCGTACCCCACCTTCGTCGCACGCGCGTATTCGCGCGTTACCGGTTCTCGCGATTTCTGCCATCCAATACGACCCGTTATTTCGTCATGGTTTCAGATACGCGAGAAAACGCGCCGTTTCTTAATGGAGCCGTTCAAGGACGTCGCTTTTCAATCTGACCACTTTGCAACGCTTCGATCACAAATATTGAAATATTCCTTCGGACGAAGCTGACTAAATAGTTTGCCCGGCTAAATTTACGGATTAGGTTCTCTATTGTGTCTGACGAATTGTCTTTGACCAAGCATAACATTTTCGAAATAGCCTATCGTATCCGAAGTAGGTTCTCCAGGTGGAGGAGAGGACTAAAACCATCGAACTCTCGTCGAAACGATGAAACTAACAACTCGCGAGAACGTTGAACTTCCGTTTCGTGTAAATTTCGAAGTTACCGCTGTAGCTATCGTTCTCTTGCCGTTGGTGCACACGTTTATTATATTCATGTGAGTGTTTGAGTTTCGATACAAGTTCGCGAGTTAATATACCTGTGGCTCTCTTAGTCTTGCACTTAACCGAAGAGACGGGAAACTTGCAAGTATTCCTCGAGTCAATATTTAATCCTTCGAACCAGATGCTTCTCATAGCCATTGCGAAAATGATCATTTTCGATCATCGTTTCCCTTAAATTCGTTCTTTTACCAGTCAAAAAGTCGGAGACGTATCGTTCTACGCTCCATCGGCAAGCTATCCGATTAACGTGTTTCGAATTTCCTCACCGGTACTTGAAATTCAACGTACGCGCGCTGAACGAATACAAATTTTTCATTTTACGAATTATAAGAGCGTACAGCGACGATTTTGCAAGTAGTCGATGTCTGCAATTTATTTGGAGGCGTCGAAGAACATCTTGCACCGGGATCGAGAAGGCTGAACGAGCGACATTCCTCTGTTCCTTTCCCGATAAAAGTCAAGAACGACGTGTCGGGAGAAACCGAGCGAGACACGAAGAGAAAGAAAGAAAGAAGGACGTCGGCTAGCCGCGAAATCGAATCCTCGGTGGATTCGCGTCACGAAGAAAAACGATGCGCAACGTCATCGATGCAGCGTTCTAAGACGAATTGTGTCGAGAAACTCTCGTTTTATTCCCGATTCATTTCCCTCGCGGCCGCGATCCACCTGGAATAGAAGTCTCGTCGTTCTCTTCGGTTTCGAGAAATCTTATTAAAATCAGCGAAACTGAAAATTTAGTCCGCTACACAACATTTATCATTCCATTCTCTATGCACGTATCGAAAATCTCGAAGAACGACAAATTTTCAAGACATACAATCTTTTTTTAAACACTCTGTACACCGCAGCCGAAGATCGAGTACGTGCTCTCGTCGTTAAAATAATTGTAAACTTTCGTGACGCTGAACGTAACATTCCTGAAGGAGAATGACTGTCGTAGAAAATCCGAAGGAAAGAAAAGAAGGTGGAATAAGCTGAGAAAATTAATTTCCTTAACGAGGCACTGGCGTCGCGCGATTAAACGCGGCGGGGAACTAGACGTTGTTCGTGATATTCCAGCTACGGAATAAATTATACGTCGTGGCGAGGCGAGGCGAAGCGAGGCTTCCTCGCGACGAGGGGATTAGATCAGAGACAGGGAAAAAACGGGATAAAAAGGAGGATAGAGGAAATGGTCGATAAAAATGGCGAGGTTCCTGGCGTCTAAGGAATCCCGCTTGGCAAGGTCGGGAAACGGCCTAGCCGCTGGCTATGGCACTCTTTTGCCTCCGCGTTGTCGGTATTGGTGCTGGTACGCGAATGTGCACTCGTTTCCGCGTGAGTTCGCGCGAAAACCTGGATTCGTCGTCGACTCGTTTTCCGATCGACCTTCACGATCCTCGCTAGTTTTACTTCGACGTTCATCAAACTCTCGAGAATTCCACCGGTGAACAGTTCAACACCTACTTAGCAGATTTTCTTACTATTCTACCTAACTTGCTAATCGCTTCATTCGATGCTCAAAAAACTAGTCTAAAACTTCATGAATTTTTTATCTCGCACACTCTCGGTCTAAATTAAAAAAGAAACATAAAAGAGCCGTACTCGATCTATTAACACGACGCGCGTATACAAATTTGGTCTTCGATCGCGTCCCTGCCCTTTAATAAAAAGGAAAGTATACTATTCTGAGCATGCACCTCGCATGCAAGATAAACGGAGCCTTCTTTATTGGCTGGTTATTACGCGAAGGGAATAGAACGGCTTATCGGTTGAAAAATGATTCGGTTAACAGGTTAATGTAGCCGAGTTTCCAGATCGGCTTCGTCATCCGGTTACATATTCCAATAATCTTATATAACGTCGAGGAAGTAGCCATGCTCCGCGATTGGGTGGTAACGATCGAACGTGAAAATACCCAAACGGAAATACGGTCACAGAGGGCCATAATATCGAGAACGATCTGCGCTTTCGTTTCATTTACCATCTGTTCCCGGTTTGACAGCGCAGACATTTGTTCTCTGGTAACCGATAGCGAATTTTAATTACGCCTTTCTTGTCCCGTAGATTGAACTGTCGCTCTCCTCTATCTTTCGTATTTTAACACTTTGGTACTCGCGCTTTTCGCGAAGCCTTTCTTCCTTTCGATTCTGTATCCAACAGATTGCTGATTGCGGTACATTCGAAACTTTCGATTCGTACACTCGAGAACGAGTCTCGCTGACTGTGCCAGAACTCCAGAAATTAACAGTTCTCCTAATTCGGAAATTCGACTATTCGGGAATCCGGGGAAGAACCTTCCGGAGGATTTGGAAGCTTCAAAATTGTGGTCCTCGAAATTGGGGGATTTGAGTATTCGTGTCCTTTGTAGATTCCACTGAGGTTTCTCCCATGTTTACTCTGTATTTCAGCTATTTCTAAATTTTCTCTAGCTCTACGTAGGTCCATAAGGAGTAATGACGGTAACGTAACGTCAAGCGCAAAATAGGATGGCGTACCAGGTACAACGCAAACAACTTTAGGAGCTAATGCGACGAGTATCCAACGCGAGAGGATTAGATGAGACGTAGAAGCGTGTCAGGGTCATTCTTTCGATCTCGATACTCTGCGAGAAACTTGTCGGAGAACTTTTGTTCGTGACGTTTTCGCGACGATGTCCCTCGAGGAAATGTTTAGCGATCGCGTAATAACGTGTCGCGTCCAGATGCGTGGACTCGTTTCACCGGTCCTCTTTTTCTCTGTCCCGTTCCCACAATTTTCTGTCCTGGCCAGCTCGTTCCACTTGTCACGCTTTTATGATGACAACGCGTGTTTTTGTTTCAGGTGAGTTCGAGTTCAGGTGAATTGTTTCTGGCGGCGGGACAGCGGTCAGTGAGGTAACGATTCGAAAAAATTTCAAGCATCCTCGAAGTGTCGACGGGGATAGGATTTTAACTTCTCCCCTGTTTCCTTTATTTTTAACGGTGCTGCAGTCACAATCTGTGCGACCGTGATCATTTATGACGAACTTGAAGTTATGATACATGATCCTATACTTTAAAAGTTGATTAAGATCAATAAATTTTATTTCAAAAACTTGAACAAACAATTTGTGGAAAGGAATACATCGTGGAAGTTGTGCAATGTTCCTATTAAAATTTGTGTTTATTTGGGCAACGACAAAATAGTTGAAATAGGACGTCATAGATGCGGAAGCATGTATTCGAAGCACGTCGATCGTGAGATGGTAATTCGCTCGAAAAACAACCGAAAAGACAATACGGTCTCGTTATATGATACGGTAGAAAGGGTACGAGTGGCCGGTAACGAATTGACCAGCGAGCACTCGTATCGGTACTCGTTTTTTCCGCTCTACAAGCTGGTGCGCGTGACGGGCAGGAAACGACGGAGAGCGTGTACATCCGGATGCGTTGATGCGCTCAATGCCTCCCTTCCGGTAGCACCGTGTCGTCGACATCGTGCTCGAGTTCAACAGAGACGAAAGCATCACCGACGACGCCCAACGTCTATTCTATCGCTCCGCTTCTCGATACGATACGCAGATGGCGGTAGGCGTCGGTAAACCAAACACCTTCACCTTTATCTTCGGTTCATCGAACATTTCAACCCCATTTTTCATCTTATTCTATTCGGTCCGAGTCTTACCCGATATTTTTCCTCGGTATTCGATGTTCGAACTTTGGAGTTTAAGTTTCAGGCTTTGGAACTTTAGGATTTTTTTAGTAAACCGCGTCACGAGCGAATGAGACGTGGAAAAATACCGAATGTAGATCCATCAAATTTTCAAAATTCTATTTTACTTCTTAAAGCTTTTAGTTTTGCAATTTGAGCGGTCGGTTTTAGCGGAAACGCCGCTATATACGCTTCGTACGCGTAAATTAAGATTGAACCAGGTGCAACATTCAAAGATTAATGAGTACGAATGTCCACACTCTTTACCCTATTTGAACAACCGGAAGTAGGGAATCCTATCTACGGGACAAAGTCTCGAGTTACATGTTTCTATTTATCCAACCCGAATTCATTTTACCCCGTTAAAATTTGATCCATTCAATGTATCAAAATGTAACGTTATGCAAGCACCCTCTGGTCTTTGAACATTTTTCATCTTATTTCTATCGAGGGTTTTTCTAAAGCACCTTGACCCGAAAACTTGGGAGACTCATAAACCGAATGAAATTTTCCTCGACGTTTGGTACGAGACTATTCCTCTGCCATTTCGTAACTCTATTGTGGACGCGACATTCTTTGGCAACCTAACCACCATTTTATACGAAGGAGTTACTAGTATCTCCCGTACGTTGCTTTGCCTTTCCTCCGACAACAGAAATACTGCTAAAGGTAATGGAACACGGGCAGGTTGCAAACAATGCGGCCGAAAAAAGGAAAAAGTTTCAAAGGCGAAACTGCTGCGTGTACAGAAATGAAAAGTTATATTCGCGGAGCAGTCGCGGTGGAAAAAACACGAACAACCCTCTTGGTTTTCGGTGCATCGCTACAGGCCATTTGATCGTCAAACAATGTTTCAATTTTTCCCCGAGAGAGCTAAGGCGATCGAGAAACGTTTGATCAAACGGCGGAAGGATTAAAAACGAGGACAATGGCTTACAAAGATTTCGCTCGGAAATACTGAACTAAATTATGTGACTAACTTCGTCGACATAATGCACTCCCTCTCTCTGTCTCACTCCCTCGCCGGTCTGCAAATTTTATTTGGTCCAGCGGTTTGCTAACCGTGGAACGTGCGCGGTGTTTCAAATATTCGCCCGTTACCTAGCCAGAGAACAACGACGAGAATTTGCAAATTATACTGTTTATTTCTGGTACCTCGTGCCATGCAAATTTCATCGTCGTTAATGACGGACGGTGCACTAATTATCACTGCAAAGTGATAGTTGCAAACCTATAATAGTACAGTGGTACGCTGATAGCATACTAATGCCAAATCGAATTTCGCATGCGAAGGAAAATTCTACAATTTGAACTTCCTTCGAAGGACAACCTGCAAGTATCAAGAATGCACTCGAAAAGTTTTTGAATTTCTACGTTTCTAAATTTGAAAGTTTGTAAATTTCGAACAGAAATAATCGAACGACAGGGGTTCGGTACAGTAGCGAGAACACGTTTTCCTTGGAAAATCAGCGATTTAGGGAAAGGAGGCGCCATCGCTCGGGAGAACTAGGCACGATACGTGATTACTCTCCGATTGAATATCGAACTTCTTTCTTCTTAATTCTCTCTAGATTACGCTGCAATTCGAATTAAATTAGCCGGACTTTTCAGGTAATGAATCACGCGCATTTCTGCACAGAGCTTATGAATTTACGAATAAACGTATTCGTTACTTGTAAATTTCCAATTCTAATCCGACCGCATTATTGTACCTTCTGACTATTAGATCGGGGGTGTTTATACATTTATGATATATCGAAATCAATAAAATAAACATAAATCGTGTAATCTCATTGCAATCTCCATATATCTTAAATCCGTACACCTCCACAGTCTGCTAACTGTATTTCAATGAAGAATTATATCACGGTTTAACCGAACGAGAAATCGCAGTTACGAATCGCTGTGTAATTGAGTTAGATCTAATTGAATTATTTTGTAATAATTCACGGCATGATTTTGCGCAATTTCATGGGCTTTCTTCGGGTTATCCCAACATTCTACGCAGCCGTGGAAGAGAATTAAAATTCTTCATTTACGGGTTTCTGCTTTCAAGGAAATTGGCTCTAAGAATTTTTTAATAACGCGTGCATCCACGCGTCGAAACATTTGAATTACTACGCCATTAGAGCACCTTGCACGAGCGTGGAGAATAGAATAGAATTGCGGTTCTTTTTCGAGCCAATGCGCGATGTTCGCAACGCGATATTAATTAATGGAACAGAGTCGAATGCAATAATGAAAAGAGAGCGCGAAAGAAACGTAGTGGACAAAGGTACCTGACTACAAAATGGAAAACCGAGGTTCGATTTCCAATAGCAATATTATATTTTTCATGGATTTCTACTATATGAAATGTTACGTGCCCATATTTGATTCCATCGATTGTAAAAGCGGAAGATTGAAAATTCGGCAGACACGTATGGAAGATACTAGGTTCTATCCCTAGGGGTTAGCCTGCGGACATAAAAGACTGGAAAGAACCGAGCACGCTTCAACTAGTAATGTTTCATTCTTTGGCATTCGATAGGACTTCTAGTTCCAATGGCGAAGGAAATGATAAAAGTAGGAATGATGTTCCACTGGCAAGTACTCGATCACGATGCAAAAGGATCCGAGTTCCGCTGTAATCGGAACGCCTATTTCTCACCAATTCTTACGATATTCTTATGACATTCGGTTTCAATTGAGCGTGTCATCGACACAAATATTCACGCTTTCTGTCCTCTTTACCAAGAAAATGCGTCAGCAGTATAGACTCGTTCGAATTATTGGATATACGTAACCACCCTTCGTCAATATTTCTGTCAACCCCCTTTTCACTGCGTATTTCAATGGCGTGCGAATAAAATTGCGTATTTGTAATTCGAACAGACACTAATTCTATTGTTTCGTGCATGTCAACGACACAATATCGCCATCGACGTTATTATGGAATGCCACCGGTCCATAATCCGTATCAAAGGCTGTTTGTGAATTCATACACGTGAATTCGATCGATCAGGAAATAATAGACGAAATTTTCAAAAAGGTTCAACCTACGTTACATTTGAATGTATACATTTGTGCCTATTCCGAAGACTATCTTAAGACTTGAAGCACAAAAAGATGAGTTACACTTGGCTCGCCGGCAGTTAAACGCATTATACCCTACATTCAAGCAGTCGCAAATAATGTATAGGAATAGAATTTTTAGAACTATCCTTTTATTTAAGAGCACACAACAATAAACTCACAATAAGAACACAATAACGTATTAAACTTTTAAACGTAGTAAAATCGTAAAACGTACAATCTTATAATTCGTATTTCGCGGCGTTTTGTACGTCTAGACCGTTCAACTTCCGTTTCTAAACTGAACTAACAACAACACTTTTTTCAAAACACTGGCAACCACTTCTGCATTTCACACTTCCTTTCATAAATCGTCATTCACACTTGCAATCGTACAGATAATTTCACAACGATTGTCAAACTATACAAACATTCCACAACTGATCAAACATAAAATACAATACACTCCCACATGTGTAAGATATATCAGGAAAGGTTATTGATAGGGTATCAATAATTTGTGGGCGATTTTAAAACAAGTAACTGCAATTCTTTTTACTGACGAAAGCTAATACAAGAGTGTCATCATTGACACGATCCTGTCTTGAGGACACCCCCGTCAGCGTGGCTGTTTAGGGCACTTGGGCCCAGCGAAGTTCTCTGAGGAAGGGGAAGTGCAATGACAAAAAGCGGATGGCCTGTGTCGACTGTTCGTTAATTTCTATTTTCTAACACATGTATACTCGGATGTAACGTAGCTTTTCTCTATGTAAGGATTCAAGTGTAAACTCGACAATTTTCAAATTTATAACTTCCTCGATTTTTCCAAACTTTGCGAATATTTAGAAACCTCTGCATCCAAAAATTTCTATATCTCAGATCCCTAGATTTCCTGTAGACCCAAAAGACCAAATTTGTCAAATTTGTTTTCTGCTTGGTTATCGGATTTTCCGTAGGGAAGGCTTCCGTCTGTACATGTATTTACTAAACATATGTACATATCTGCAATCATTTCGATTCTCGTTTCTCCGTTCCGACAGTGGTGACCGAACGACTAACGGCTTTAGCGGGCGTCCAGAAAAAGTTTATGTTGATTTACGAGCTGGAAGTTATATCATCCGACCCGATCGTAAATAGCACGAATCGCCGTCCGAAAACAGCGTCATCGTTTCGAATAGGAAGTTTCTGTTCTTTGTGAGCGCGTATGCTCGATGAAAACGAGAGCCTCGATGAATACGATCGGTAAAAAGCTGCGCTACCGGTATCGTCGAAAGAAATGGAAGATACAGCGAGCGATAACGCAGCGATGAAACGATTGTACGCGATAGATCGTGTGTGCGATCCGTCAAAAGGCGAGAAACGCGAAATGAAACGCGTCCGAGTGTCGTTCTCATCCATCAACCTATCTAGCCAGGCCGATTCAATATCTCGCACGATAAAGTAATCGACGTTGAGTTACGAAACTCTTGATCGAGTAGTCGAGATCGTTGGTATCGAGTTTCAGACAAATTGCCATGATCAAATGATTGTTAACCCCGTTGACTGTTGTCCGATGATCCTATCCGATCGATAACGGGCATCGCGTAAGTGGTTCGTTAAGGCGTTAATTGCCACGTACTCGTAGATCGAAAAGATGACAAAATCCGGAATTAACTGACCTCAACTTCTATTTACGTAGGATAACGAATCGAAAACGTGCATTTCTATTTTTATGTCCTGCATGCGCGCTGTAAGGAACGAAAAGCCAACGGGAAAGACAGAATATTCTTCCACCAATGTAGTCGCGTCTTTTCTTAGATCTTTGTAGTTCCCTTGGGGTTCCAAAAAATAGGCGTTGTTCTTCCGTTTTTTAACCAACACGTGTCAGTTACGAGCGAAGTTTGCAGACGTTCCGTGTAAGCCTTGGTAATTTAGTTAGAGCAAAAAACATAGGTAGCGATGGGTACTCGATGCTTCCTGTTTTCGAACAATTTCCTCGCATCCTAGTTTCAAATTGCTTTGCTGTTCGAAGTTAAGAATCTTCGAAAGTCATTAACATTAAGAAAGATGAACTAATTCTTTAGTTTCAAATTTAAGATTGTATCACTATAAGTACCATCAAATCAACGAGCAAAGAATTATGAACTAGATATAACTAAGAAGACCAATTTCAAGTTTATCGTTCTCTTAGAAATAATACATTTCGTACGAATCTCAATTGTAATTAATTAAACCTTAATGTTCATTTTACGCACGCTAAGTGTACATTAAACCATAAATAAAATTTAGGACGCAACGCGTTTCGAAGTTTGAAATATTTCTTCCGCGAAACAAACTTGAACCCATTACTAACCATATGTGTGCAAAGCAATTGCCTCCAGAAAGCAGACATGGCATACCAGCTTTAGTCCAGTTTCTATTTTTCTTGTTTCGGTCCGTATTTATGCGTGTCTAACTTTACGTGGTGCTAGCGATACATCATCCCGTGATACTTAACGGTTTTTCTACGGTAAATTTCCCTTTGTACGGTGCAAGTGGCGCGATAACGTTGACGTTTCTACTTCATTAAACACTTCGATAAAATTGAATAGTGTATTCTCCGTCGCGTATGTTTGTAGGTCTCTTAGGGACCATTCTGCCACGAATCTGCGTTGCAAAGCAACCAGGTCGTAGCACCCGCAATTCGCAATTCACCAAGGCACTCGTTTATGATCCTCGATGTATGAATTAATCCTTGTTTGCATGTATAAGTCGATTGCGTTGTGTTGTTCGGGCGTAATGTAAACGTCTGCCGAATAGCTCGCCGTTTCTTATTTTTTCTTGCTTCCTACCTCTTAACCCTAAAGAGGAGAAGTTGAGCGTTAGAATCAGAAAAAGAGGGAGAAGTATTTAAACCGCTTAAGGGGGCGTCATTCTCATTTTTTCTGCGCACGCGTCTACATTGAAGTAAATGGGGAAAAGATGGTCTCACATGAGGTACCTTTTCTGGAGAACCAGAGCACCTACATGTATATCCAAGGTACCAAATTAAAGCTCAGAAGATGGCCGACAATCTGGGCAAAATGGATTTTTTTTGTAGGCCTTCATTTTTTTTTTTAAACACTTCAAACCTGACAACTTACCTCAACGGCCATACTTATGGCTAGTTTTAAAAAAATTGAAGGCCTACAAAAAAAATCCACTTCACTCAGATTGTCGGCCATCTCCTTACCTTTAATTTGGTACCTTCGGCGTACGTGTAGGTGCTCTGGTTCTCCAGAAAAGGTACCTTATGTGAGACCATCTTTTTCCCATTTACTTCAATGGAGTCGCATGCGCAGAAAAAATGAGAATGACACCCCCTTAAACTATGCACTTACACCATAGCAAGTCTAATTCCAATTTGAATGTTACTTCGTGCTGGTCCTTTTACGTTCGACGTTATCTCGTGTTAGTCTTTTTACATTCGATATTACCGGCACACAACGTGTATGCTTTGATTCGTGAAAACTGAGCAATAAAAGTAATTTTTCCATGAAATTTATTTCGCGAAATATATGGTTTCGTATCGTATAACTCATACCACCGACAGAGGAATGATTCTGTGTAAAGCAAATAAAAAAAATACAGAATTAAATATTTCCGCTAGAATATTTTCATTTAATTCCATCAGAATTATTTCCAAGGGAATATTCCGGATTTGGAAATTAAAAAAGTTACGCAAAAAGAAAATTCTTAAAATTAACCCATAAAGAGTCAGCTATTTTTTGCAGTATTTTATAACTCGCGATTTAATCGGTTTTAGCAAATGGTTAAAATTACATCAACTTCTTAACCAACAGTCGACTATAATTATATCGGAATCGAGGATGGTGAATAATTTTTGTAATTTCCGGCTCGGAGATGTTGCTAGTTAAATAGGGTGGTGTACGGTAATTAATGCAAGTGATTGCATTGGCAGCATGCAGGCTATTATTCTCGCGAATGAGAAGCTGGTGGGGTTAGCAGTTAGGAGGGGCGTCTCGACGCTGTCGGAGAAGGTTGTTCTGCAGCTGGTGGGCGCCGATTGGGGTTTGCAAATACCAGGAACGTGCATCAGCGAATATTCGGCAGTTGCGCGTCGACCGTCCACGGAAGAGGTCGCGAATCGCGCTCGTAGCCGATCTCGAACTCGTGCATTTCGTCTAGTAAACGCGAAAAAAGCCGCGAACGCGTTTTAAAATGCTCCACGGGTCGGAAGAACCGACGTGTTTGTTAACACCCTTCTTTTTCGCGAGAACTTGGAATCCCGTGCTGGAGAACGGTTGAAGCGGGACTGCCGGATAAAAGAGCTTCAGAAAAGCTAACGTGGTGCGTCTCGTGACTGAAAAAACCTCTAGAGACTTTGTTTTATTTGGCTTGCGAAATGAAATTTGCTGACAATCAAGCTAGTTAGCGTGTAGCTGAAAAGATAAAGTCGAACAGTCGAGAGAAAGAGTTTGAAAAACGCTAACGCGATGCGTTGCATAACCGAGGAAACTTCTTGAAGGCTTATTTCGTTAGAGATACGTTGAATTGGGTTACAACGGCGTTGCTCGATAATAGAAGTTGTTGAAAGCGGACAAACGTAGAATACGCGCGCATCGGTATTCGCGAAGAGGCGAAAGTCGAGGAGAAGAGAAATTTAAAAAGGTTAATGCGATGCGTGACGCTACTGGATAAATCTCTTCAAAGCTAATTCCATTAGGATGATGGAATTAAATTGTCCTAAAATAAGACCAGTTGCAAAAGAATCAAACGTATATTTTTACATGTTAGCGTTCTTGAATATGATAATGTCGAACAGATTGAAAAATCTCTTCGGAAATTATTTCGCCGATTCGACGAAATTAAATTGTTCCGAAACAACGATAGTGGAAATTACGAAGCCGCGTAATTTAAAATAGCAGTCGGAAATACTGCATGCGCTAATAAAATAACGGGTCCGAAAACATCGTTTATAGCGTTTCATCGAAACCAATATGGAGGTTCAATGCGTTTCCGGAGTTCGCTCGAATCGTGCACCGTATTCATTGTGAATGAGATATTTCATTTAATTTTCTATGCTACCAAAATGTGACTGTGCATGAATTTATACCGCCAAAAGATCAATAATGGTCACTGATGGTTCTCTGTCTGCACGCTCATACCGCGTACGTTTTCCACGTATCCAAACGGTCCACAAAGTTGAACGAGTCGACGTTCCGTACGAATACAGTTCTCAATTTTTAAATATTTATGTTCCTGGTAATTACAAAAATTTTCGAGTGCTCTTCGTCGACGATATCATTCAAATAAAATGATTATATCGTAAAGTTTCCGCAAATTGAAGCAACTAGTCGGAGTATCGGGAAATGTTGCGGTCTAATTCTTAGCGTATTTCGTTGAAGTTTCAAGATCGTCTATCTCGCTTGTATCAAGTTCAGCAAGAACATTCTTCCGTTTTCTCGAAGCATCCGCCAGTCGTTGGTTGAACGAGTTATTCAACACGGTCGTTTGTAATCTTATCTGAGCTACTTTGCAAGAGAAGCATAGTCGCTCTGTTCAATTTCACACCTCTCCGTCGAAGCAGCTGCTAGCTTCTCGATCTGCGAAATACGGTTCATCGTCCCGGTTAAAATTGACATCACGTCCGCCTTGTTCTCCTCTTTTTTCAACGTCATGCGGACTCCGCGGTATTATCAAAAATTTACTATCCTGACTTTCTTTCTGGGCCCTTTGGACAGGTGGAGCGCCTTCACCTGAGATTTCACTTCCTTCGAGAAGGAATAGCTAATGCCTTCCTTGCTTCTGTCAAGTTCAATATTTCCGAACGGTTAAGACACTTTGTTACGAAATTGCTTTGAAATTTAAGCGGATGCGCAGGCTAGACGAAATATGTTACGACTCTCGAGCATTACGGCGGTATTACCTGTTCCTACGTAGTTATTTTTTCGAAGAAAGCTCGCCCTTGCGAACGTACGTTCAAGGGTTATTTCGATTAATAATGAGCGCACGAAAAAAGGCTCGTTCATCGTTTCGTTCCGAAGGAACTATGGGAGGTGTTACTTAAAACGAGTTTGGTCGTTGTATTTATTTATCGTAACTTCTCAATTTAAGTCTCGAGATGCGATCGTCATAAAATCAAGCTTCATTTCCTCGGATTTACCAAGTATCCGCGACGATTCTCTTTTTTGTTTCTTTATGCGAAACTATTTTGTATAGGAACGGATACTTGTCGTGTCTGGACTGGTTCCACGATTTGTAACAATAAAACTTGCATGAGTGGAATAACATAAGTATGTACGATGTGGTAGGAACATAGGTCGTCGAATTTTGGCAACGTATTCTATCCTTCTTACAGATGAAAAGAGTTCGCGTATGAATGTATACAAACCCGCAAAATTGAACTTCTCGAGATATATTTTTCAACGTTTCTTAGTCGTAATGAAGCCTGTAGCGACGCATATTCAAAACTTATTTTGACAAATAGAGTGCGCGGTATTAAAAGTTGGATATGCATTTTTCACTGCCTCGTATCGTATTCGTAATAGTTGAGACAAAAATCCTTCGACGTTTGCTTCGCGTGTTCTGCTTTGCATGTTACGGTATGGTAGTCTAAAAAGAAGCAGGAAAATATTTAAATCAATCCTGCACACGAACTGACACGAGTTGATTTTTTGTTTTTGCATTTGTTCGTTTGTTATCGGCACGTTTGATAAAAATACGATTAAAAATAATAACGACCCTGTTTTCGAGTAAAGTCTTCTCTTCGGTTTAACCATAAATTTCGCGGACGCTTCCTGTCGAGATAACAATGAATCCTGTACAAACAAATTGGGTACTCGACTAGCTATACCCGATGTTCCATCGCTGTCCGATTCGAAAAAGCTGATATTGAATCCAAAGTTCTTTAGGATCGAGAGTAGAATCGTTGTTGATGGGCTAGGACAGTTTCGCTGTGAACAACAATGATAGTTATCGACGAAAGGGATAATAGCGCAGGAAAGTCGTATCGATATCCGATGCTGACGCTTTGGTTGTTGATTAGATCGTTAGATTACACGTGGTCGTTTGGAGCGAATCGAAGGGTGTAAGGAAGCGCAGGACTCGTGGAATGGCACGGTGGCGGTTTCCATGTTGGCGAGAGCAGGAGCAGCTTTCTAGCTGCAGCGTCGTTTAATCGGTCGCTTTCTGTTCGTGGACTCGGTTCGCTCCGAAGCGTCTGCGCGGCTCCTCGGTTCGCCTCTTCGCCCACACGCCACGCGAATCCCCACGAGATCGCGAATTTAAAACTCGACAGTGGCCGCAGTGTCGAATCTGCGAGCAACCACGCTCGCCTCGGACCGAGCCTCCTTATAAACCTTTCTCTCGACTCGTTTCCTTCGCCAGTTCGAGGCTGTCCGCGCTCTTGTACTTTTCGCGAGCTTTATATCGCTATTTCTATGCAGTCTTTGTCGAGGAAACCTGCAAGTGAATGTCGAGGAAATCTGCGAGCACTGAAGGATCTTTGGAAGAAGAATCGACAAACCGTTCCATGAATCTCTTCGATCGTGCAAATCGAGTGCAAACCTCCTTTTTTTACATTTTAACGTAGTAGACTTCGGACTCGATCCGAGCAAGATATTCTAGTGACTTTCTTTGCCAGCTGTTTTAGCTCGGTAGCTTAGTACCTTTGTTACGGGCATCGCGAAGATATGATCAAGTTGGAATAGTTACATAGGACGCAGCCGGGAAGAGGAATCAACAAAGGGTTCAGTGAACCTCCGTGCATTGCCAGTGCAGTGCAAACTTCCTTTGTTTCCTTCTATTATACCATGACACAGTTGAAACGACGACGCTGAAAACGTGGCTGTAAAAAAACAAGCTCGATACACGTCGAAGAAAAGCTTCGTTCGCTATCGCGGTTAGTCGGTACGCGGGTTGTACTTTTAAGTTATCCTAGAAGCAGCTTTTCTCGTCGTTTTACCGCGAGAAGTGTCTCCGTAATGGATATCGTAAGGGCATAATTGAGCCCCACTACTCGTTCTGCTTGAAAGAACAATCAACGCACAAGCACCTTTGTGCTCTTCCACTAAAGCGTAAACTTTCTTTGTGTTTCTCAGTGACATTGTGAAGAGCTTCCGCAAAACATGGCTTACGAAAAAGTGCATAATAGACTTGCAGAATGCAAACTTGACATCCGTTGATGGAAGTCTCCATTCATCTCGACAATTAATCGATATCCGAGGTGTACAGAGTCTCGGCTCGTTCTTACGAGAATCTAGCCACATTGTTGCGAGAACAGCATGGGCACCGTGAGACACGAGCGAGCTACAACAGTTCTCCAGAAATCTGCTTGGAAGGGGAATTAACACGCGGTTCCACGGCACACTCTAGGCTTCCGACCAAGCGAAACTTTCTTTGTCTCTTTCCATAACGCCGGAGGAAGAAGAGTCATTGTTCCAGGACATGACGCGGAAGAGGAATTAACACGCGGCTTCACGATTCTTTGTGCGCGTCGCGAAAAGCAAACCTTTTCCAGCTTTCTCGATATCGAGCTACTTCACCGATACGATGCTGTTTTTGCAACCGCGTAAAACACCCGACAGAATTTCCAGAAACTACGGTAAACGCCTGTCGAAAGACGACTGCAATGTTTTCTTTGTTTCATCGATATTTCTTGCGCGTCGACTCTCCGCTTGTTCTCGCAATATTATCTTTAAAAATTATCTCCATCGCGAACGTTACGGAAACGTGATCGAATTCCGTTCGACTCTCCAGTAATTTTCCAAGAAGAATCAGCGCACAGTTCGACGAGTTGCCGAGCGTGTCCAATTAAATGTGACCGTATAAAATACGCGGTACATGCAACTCGTAAATACTCGACAGGCTATCTTGACATCTGTCAACTCGAAACTCGGTTCACCTAACTCGATTAATTAATATTCACGGTGGAACACTTTCGGATGGATTCTAAATGGAGTTTTTACACGGCATCTCGATTATGGATACCGGGGTACAAGATAAACATGTTCCTCGCGCAATGTAGGAAGATGAATCAGCACGAGAGTGCCAACAAAGTTTACGGCGAAACTTTTCCCGTTGCAAACACCGAAGGAGAACCAACAAATTGTTCCAGAAATCGTCTCCGAAGAAAAATTTTTGGGAATCTACGCTCCACGAATCTGTGTACACGTTCCACCTTGAAAAACATCAGAAACACGTGACACGAAATAGCGAAGGTTTTTATCGCGTATGTCTCGAGGGTAGTACGAGCGTCATGATCGAGTCACGCTTCCAGAAAGAGTCCGCAAAGTCAACGGTATTCAGAATTTCGTAAAAATGTATAAAAAAACAAACACGTTGGCCAGTCGTGAAATCCCGACTCGTCTTTTTGCTCGATCGAAATTTGCGGTCGTTAGAAAACCGCAGGATGAAATAATAGGTTGGGCACCATAGATCGAGCCCTGCAACCCCGACAATCGTTTCGGCGGGTCAGCAAAGTTTGCAGTCAATTTTCCTTTCTCGTATCGCCTGTTGGGGGCGTGAAAAGAAGTTCAGGATGTACTACCTCGCCGGGCGATTTCCTCCGAAGAAGAATGGACACAGCAGATGAGTATCTCTTCGATAAATCGCATATCTCTAGGATGAAATTATCGCTTACGCGCGTTCATGCATGACATGCACTTTAACCGTTTTTCCTTCACACGAAAGTAAGATATCGAGAAATCGTCGTAAGATGTTCGCAAGAAACATCGGGAACCACGAAAGTAGCGGTCAGAACGTACGAAGAATTTGGTATAGAACGGAACTGAAACCGCGAGGAAGAGTATTCTCGAAGGGAAAATAGAAATGGGAATGTAAGGGACGATAGAGAACAAAAACGGCCCGTAGTATATAGCCTTATTGGCACGAAGCCGACAAATATCTCGTATCGTCTCGAGAGCGTTAAGTGTAACAGCGCTGTTCTGTCCTCTGTAAGCTTTTCGCCACGAAAAGCATCGATCAACGGCCCGTAAATGTAGAAAACGTTAGCACGGATGGCCAGTTCGATGCATCTTTTTTGCTCTATCAATCTTTTTCCGAATCTTCTCTATCAATCTTTTCCTACCCGCGGCACTGTGTGGTGTGAGATATTTTGTTACACGCGATCGTATAAGCCTGGTTTTCATTCGTCATCATTTTTCCCCTCGTTTCACCGTGATTGGATTACAGTATCGCCTCTCTAAATGGCAGGACGTCATTCCCGCCGCTACCAGGACTCCTCGCTCGTGGCACGCGACGAAATCGTCCGAATTCAAGTTTGAACGGTGGTTCGAAAATTTTCTTGCGCACGATAATACAACGGCAGTCTATCGCACCGTGCGTAAATCCATTAAAATGCCTGCCAGACAATTTGGCTCTTCTCTTTGCAAATAATAGACAACGTAGTTGTATCCGGGAAAGAATAGCTTTATGGTGAAACGATCTCCTCGGGCATACTTTGGGTATTTCAACGAGAAGATATTGGACGTAGATAGGTCTTGGTATTCCGAAATTACCTATATACGCTTCATAGACCATTAATAGTGCACGAGGGCCGCTTAATGTTAAAGTCTCGATAATCCTTATCTATTTCCGCGTAGACATCTCTCTCGAGCAAATGATCGCGCCGCGATTAATAAAGCTTCATTCGCAGTACGACGCGCGTTCTCTAGCTACTTAAGAGCACCTCCGTTCCTCCGGGTATTCGCGTCGACTTCGCTCCGGCGAACACTTTACAACTTTTCTAATGAAGGATTATTCGTGACGTTACTCGGCGAAGACGAGAAAGGGGATGCAGAATGTTGCTGTCAGAAATTGCGAGCCATACGGAAATTATCCATGCGACACTCTATTCATGAATCAAACCCTCGGAAGATCGTATTTTAGTTACGCTGGAACAGGACGCGTTCTTCGCCGTTAATATTCTCGTTTGTTTCAATCGTTTTAACGTTTCAACGCTTTGGTGGCTGTACGTTTCAGTCGAATCTTTACTCGCTTTCGTGATCTCTCTCTAATCTTCTAGGTAATTTTAATCCGTTCAACTTCTTTGACATCGTTAATTACGTTGCGATATCGTTATCCGACCAGGTCTCAGGTATTGGCATCTATTTCGTGCTTTATTTATTTCGATATTACGAGCAAATACTTAGCCGCGTATCTTTCTATTTTCTCAAATAAGAAACTTTCGGCTTATCCAGGATTAAAGTATCCACTTTTCGTTTCAAATTTCCGTAAAAGAGAAACACGTTCGAGATTCGAAACCTTAGGGTATATCGCTAGAGTTAGAACTGTGCGCCATTTACAGAGGTAAAATGCTGTAACTAATTACTTCCACGTTTTTCCGCTTTACTATGCGATGTTATCCGAGCACAATCCTTTATACCTTGCCTCCTTGTCTTTCGCACCAACTGGAAGAATATAATTGTTTCTTTCGCCGTTGCTGTTCTCGATTCATTATTCTCCTCTGCTACTCACAGGCCTGAACTGTTCTTAAATCGTACACACGGTCAAACAAAGAACTGGCTTTCTGATTCTTTACGCTTCTTCTGCCATAGTAGATGACGAAATCCCTGTTGGTGAAACACAAACGACGCATCATTCTCCTTTTTCGTTCGCGCAGGATGCGTCAGTTCAGCTCCGGACCTTGTCGCCGGGACGACGCCGCTCTTGTTCTGACCAAAGGTAACATTATCGGATCTTTATCGATTTTTCAATGGAGCTGCGAGTGCGAGAAAAGCGTACACTCGAAAGGTTTACTTTCTCTTATTCGAACGACATGCTCCAGGATAATTGAGAAAACTTGTATACACGCGAAATTATTCGTACGCGTTCTTAAGTCTGGAACAGTTATAATCGTTTTGATCGCTATCCAAATCCGAGAGCCGTGTACGATGGTGCACTGATTTAAATATAGATAGCTACTCGAATTTGCAAACGAGGATTTTCGTACAGCGAAAAAAGAGTACGAACGAACGTAAAACAAAACTGATTGAAATCGATCCTTTGCATTTAAGACTATAAATTTTCAGCTTGTATTTTTAACGTAAAAATTTGCGGAAATTCTCGCTGGTTGTTGAAATGTTATTTCAGAGAAATATTACGAAAACGAGATTTTTCATTTTTATTCTTTGCCAGGCTTAAAATTGAAGCATGGCAAAAAATTGTTCTTTCTTAGTAAATTATTGAATGACGTATTACAAGTCGAATTTGGTTAAGTATTTCACTTGCATTAATAAATAATGTAAATTAATGATAACTGATAGAAAGTATTCTTTACGCTGTCCAAACGTAATTTAAATTCCAGGTTAAATCAGAGAAACGGTTATATTGGGAAAGTTCTCTTAAAGTTTCGTGAAATCGTAGCAGTTATGTTTAATATTTGATTAGGAACCATTTCCGTCTTCGTTTCGAAAATCTCTCCAAACTGTTGGTAAATTTAAATTAGAGTACTATCTGAACCGTTGGCGTGGAAAGTGATTCATGCGTTTGCTTTGAAAATTCCTTCAAACTTTCATCAAATTTAAACTGGAACGTTGAATGTTTGATCGGAAACAGTTTGCACGCGAATTTGCGTAGGAAGTATTGTTGAATTCTTGACGAATCTTCGTTGAACCATCTGAGCCGTTCGCTTGGAAAACAATTTGCGCGTTTCCTCGAGTTTCTTTAGACTTTTGAAAATTTCATTTTTCCGCGTTCGCTTTGTAAATTTTTCCGTGTTTTCTCGAAACGCGAGACAAGTTGTCTCATTCGTCAGAGTGAAAAATAATTTATTCTTTGAAGAATTTAGAAAGCATAGTCCACGATTTTCTTACACTTTATAAAACATTTTGCTTTCGTGCAAAGAATTCCGAAAATTTGCTTCAGTTCAAGTTCAACAATTAATTCGAAACGAAAATGTCGAAACTTTTGTAGGCCTCCAAGCAAGTATTCGCAGCAAAGATGCGTGGCGATTCGACTCGGTCACAGAGGCGACGAACTGTTGGGCAAGACTTGTCTCGAACGATTACGTTAGGAACACCGACTCTCCTCCTCTCCTAGTCCGCATATTTACCGTGTCGTGGGTTTACGATGACGAGAACATAATTGCTTTCCGACGAAACGAACTTGGCGTTTCCCTAAAGTTCACCGAGTGAAGCGAATTTCTCGGTTCGTTAACACTTTTCGTGAATCACCTCCAAAGTATACGGACATTCCTCTTTTATGTCCTTTTACGGCCGATCTTCGTGGCAGAATTCCAGCGAGCAAACGCCGACAAGAAAAATAAACCAATATACTTTGCGCGGATCCGCATCTTTAAACGCTAAAGGAAGCAACGTAACAAAGAGGCGAAGAAAAAGATACGAGATTAACGAGAGAAATCGAGTGGTAATGATGGACCGAGAAGTAGGGGTAGTCGCAGTTTAACCCGAGGGTGTCGATGAAGAGGTCGGCGAGAAAGCTGAATGAGAAAGGTAAATATCATCTAAAGCGGCTATAAAAGCGAACGGCGAAGGAAGTTAGCGGAAAAGAAACGGACTTTAAATCAATAGAAGATCGAGAAACATTTTATTGCTGACGCGCTCATCTTTCTGCCGTAAACAACGCGATAAAAATTGATCGGCGCACGATTTTCCGTTCTTAGAACAAAAAACTATTTTTCTCGTTCGCACCCGTCGAATTTCGCGCTATTCCAGCGAGCGAACATCCGGCTTAAAACTGTTCGTTCGCAGCCCGAATATAACATAATCCTTCGATTTTATTTAAAAATAATGCTCATCCAAATAAAATGGTAATGTAGCGGAATTTACACGTAACTGGTATTAGTTCTGTATAGTAGAATTCCGATAATCCAGCATACTCCGAATTCCAGTGCCGCCGGATTATCGATATGCCGGATTATTGAACTATACATATAATGCAGCAAAAACGAAAGAAACGGTTTCGAAAGGGGTCATGGTTGATACAGTAATAGCACGGTAAGTGCGACCCGTTTTAATAATTGATCCAGCGCTGGAAAACTCTTGAAAATCTGATATCGCGAAGCTCCAAAATTAGGACGCCGAGAGGAAGGACAGGCGAGCCAATTTCCGTCAGACAATGAATATCGTGATTGTAAAGTATAACCACGCGCGATTCGAGCTCGTCCGATTAAAAGAAAGTGCATGGAAAGGAATACTAACGATAGCATCTCGAAAACAGTAATCGAGACACGTACGACGATCATTTAAGCGACGAAATATGCGTTCAAAATAGTTTCGATATATTTTAGCTTCGCTCTTTTTGTTACGTCGCGATACGGATGGCCAGTTTTGGAAAAAAATTCATCGATTCGCATCCACGCGGAACATATCTTCGGCAAATATTCGCGCAATTTCCAACGAGGGTATCGGAATTCGAACGGTTTTAATTTACTTCTTTGTTTATATTCAGTTTTACCGTTGGATACGTTATGGTCTTTTGTAATCGAAACTCTCGGTACATACGGCTATTTTGAAACGTACAATTTAGTTGAATGAAACGTTGCGTCAACCTTTATTCGTTGAACGTTACATATCGAGAGTTATTAATTAATAACGTCGGCGGATGACGGGAAAATTCCTCGTGGTGATCGAACATTATTGATTTCTGGTGTTCGCTGCTTCGAACATTAATTGATAGATCGTGCTCGAAATATTAGCTGCAACCAGCTTTTGGCTGATAACGTCGCTACGATGAATATGCACCCGGTGAATATTCTGTTTCCTACACGGAAACCTGATATAAACGTTTATCGCGTAACTGGAATTTTTACCAATTTTATTCCATTCATGGGAAAAGCGTGTACGATCAACTTTTCCTTAAAATTTAATTACGAACAAGTGACGTAACTAAAATGATTTTTCATTTTAAATCCTCGTAAGAATGAAATACTGCAGCCATTGTGAAAACTGTTTGTCGGTTATACGAGATTGCACGGATTTATACCGCCGTAAAAGCTTGCTTTTTAATTTACTTGAAACACTAGCTTCGCGTATACGTCATTCAGCTTCCACAAGTTTCTTTGTCCACTTTTTATTTGAATTATTAATTCGTACGAGTTCTGGCTGCCATCGGTGGAATACCGTATTCAGAATATTGTTTAAATTATTCCACGAAACGGGTCGAGCGATGTATTTCGAAACATGTTTCTGAAAATCTGCATTTTACCAGAATAATTCCTTTTGTTCCTGCTGCGAGACGTGAAATTAATTTCCCTATCGGTAGCCGCTGTTCCGTTCTCTGTAGCTCGCGATCGCCGATAATTAAATTATAATTAACGCACCCGGAAGAACATGATTACAAAATTTCGGAATGATTGATGCTTCGCGTGGATTCTCGGAAGCGCTTCAGACGTCCGACAGAATTCCCATTCGATTCAATTTCCGAGAATCGAAACGATCGAAACTACTAGGAGGATTACTTTTAAATGAAATTTCGTCCGTCGTCTTATCATAAACCATAGCGTCATACCGGATAATTGAGTGCAACCTCAGACGCAGCCAGGTTATTCCCTCGGGGCAAAATTCATTTTAAGCTAAACTTCGTCGAACCTCGTTCCTCGGTTTTTACATCTATTTTCACCTACAAAATATCTATTAATATAATTGGAATTCAATTATCTCCTCTGTAACAAAAAAATTCTATCGTGCTTCCGCGTAGCCAATCTTGCAACAATTCGAAATTGAGCAACAGACGGCTCGCTTTGAAAATTTCGACTATTCAAAATTGCTGGTGCATGTTACGAAACATTTCATTCCCAAATTACCCTTCTATAGAAACGGACGGGTCGGGTGAAAGACTACCGACCAAAGTGTCCGACACGCGATACCAATCATCAAAATGCTTGTAAAAAATAAAAGAGCAACGTTACCGATTATCGAAGCAATTACGATAACGAACGAACTTCTCGTTTTTATTCGGTCGATCGAATTCGTTGAGGTCATTAAAAGTTACGAACCCGATACGATTTCGTTTCCGAAAGAAACGTGGAGGTCGTTTAGATCCGGTGAAATCGGATACAACGTGTTTGTAAGGTACGTTGCTATTCCCGTTCCATACGCGGACAGGCTGTTATATTTGCACCTGTACAACTTGTCATTTTTAGTAGCTGGAAAAATAACCGGAGAATTGCTGAGCTGTCAGAGTTTAACGCCTAAAACGAATAAGGGTAGATACAAGAGAAATGAATATTTATACATATACGCGAGCTTTCTGCAACCCTGAAGGAGAAATATTAATGCGTTGGATGCCGTTGAAGTCGCTGGAGATTCGCCTACAAGTTTAATACGCTCGGATAACTGAAAAATTCTACCGATAAAAACTCGCCATTTCTTCGAGCGATCTTTCTCTAGAATGCGGAGTCTCGACAGGGGGGAATTATCGAGTGACTGCGGTAACGCGTTCAAAGTTTAACCCCTTGCCGTGCCATTTATTTATGAGGTGCGTCAGTCAAGACTAACCATTCAGGACTGTAACATTAAAACGAACAAAGAAAATTAAAATGTTCTAAGTATTTTATGTTCAGGGATCCTTGACAACGCAAATTATAGTTGGATCTAAAATTCAAGTTGAAGAGTATTCAAAATTTGAGTAACATTAATCACATTTGAGTTGCGTTGACGAGTGAGACTCGTCAAAACACGGGAAGGGGTTAAATCGCAGTATAAGCTGTTTTATGATACCCTTTTCGAGGATACTTACGTGATCGTTTAGTTTGTCTCTAAATTCATCAAGCATAAGTTGTTTTTCTCATATATTTGTATAATTATCACGGATTTAAAAGGAGTTAAATATAGGAGCGAGAATTATAGAGTTTGTCAAAAGCGCATCCCCTAACCGTTTACTATCTTGCAAAGTCTCGTTTATCCGACGCTCGTACACTACTGATGTGCATGCAGCGTGGCGCCGAACCGACTGACATGTTTTAAAATTGAATTGGCTCGACCGTTGATGTCGTAAAGTAGTCGTTGGAGCTGGTAATGGAAGGTGGGAAGAGGAGATGACGCATCGTTACCATCGTTGTTCACATTTTACTGCAAAATAAACTATGACTGAAACGCAGCGCCTATTTAGACGTCGTTCCGACGTAGATGGGCGAAGTCAGATTTCGTCCGAAAATACGATATCAACATCGGCGAGTAAATTCGAGAAAAGAGGTAGTACGTTAAACTTGAAATATGGTCAGACCCGATGGCAAATGAGAGAAGCTCCGAATGCGGAACACCAAAGATGCATTGACTCGAACAGGGATCACCCTTCCGATGGAATTTCCTGCAAACGTGTTTGCGGCTAGTTTACGTGAATCGCATAAAGGCTGGCAAGGGAATCTGTTTACTATGGCTCTGAATGATTGAACGAACGGCCATTAAAGTATTAAGCTTCGTATACTGTTGCACCGAAGTTTATCGATAATTATCTTCGTTACTTAGCGGCCACTTTTCCTGTCGTTTGTACTAGTACGGTAATCGACGATTTCCACAAATCCGCTACTCCGTTTCTTTCCCTCGGTTGCGAACGGAGCAACATGACCATCGTACAGTTCAAATGGTCGATGCAACGATCTACAACCATCTGCGGTTACGAGACACGACACTTTATACCACCTTTGCTACCACCACCTGTCATTGTAATATGTTCTCCCCAGGCCGCGTTATCGGCAGATAGATCTCGTCGATGAATCGTTGCAAGCACCTTGTGTTCCTCTGAAAATCCACGGTCGTACGTTAAATTGTCGGGAGCAGAAAATAAAGTGTGAATTTTTACCCGACTTCTCTTGTATCTCATCCCTTGAGTACTTTAATCGATTGACAGACTGCGGTTGCGCACGATAGATTTATAAAGAACCCTCTTTCTTTCCGCAGTAAGTACTACTTATTCGCGAATAAAAGCGTAGTTCACGCAAATTTAACAGTGTTATATGAAAGAGTTCGAATGACTCGAAAAGAACATTGAAAAGCGATTGGTCTCTACGAACAAAGTTTAAATAATTGCATGTTTTCCCGCGTAAATACGTTTCGGTAATAAGCGACGTATACACAAAAAGGGGTGCAGGTGCGTACGTGCTGCACATAATGAGTCGAAATGACGCTGCGTTCTCCGTGTAAGGTTTAATCACCAATTACTCGAAACTACAAGGAATGTACCTACCGAAACTGTGCGAAGCGAGTTTGAAAATTGGTACTAAAACAAAACTACAACGCTTATGCCAAAGTATTGTACACTCAAGAGCAAATGCTTCCCTAAGAATAATATAGCAATCGAGGGAAAACGGGCTCATTGATTTTTGAGAATGAAAAATTTTGGAAATTTTAAAAATGAAAAATTTGGTAATTTTAGAAATGAAAAATTTGGTAATTTTGAAGATTTGGAAATATGAATGTTAATGAATTTAGAAGTCGAGAAGCTTTCTTTGATCGGAGTCTCCGTTGCGCTCGAGTGTACTGACGATAATGCAGCGATGTAAGAGGACGTCTATGAACGTTGTTTCCAGTAAAATGAAAGCAGAAGAAGGATTGATCGCCGGGAGGCGTGTATTGAGAGCGATCGAGGAATACACGCGGACATTTTCCCTGATAGTTTAGCTCGAAAGGTTGCTATTGAAATTGCTATATAAATTAATACACCCGTTCCCCCCGCAAGCAGATGGCGGACTCCATTGTACGATCGCGAGTTCTTTCAGCTCCAGTCGCGTGTTCATACGTACTATTTACAGATAACCCTTCCTAATTTGCAGTTAATTTTAGAGAACGTATATAGATATCTATATCGCTCGAAAATATGGGACGAATTGAATGGAATCCTGAAAAGAGTAATATGAATAGCAATCGAGCAGCACGTACGTACTTCAGTTAGAAAGCTTTTAGTCGAAATTGCTATACGCATTTCTGCTACTAGAAGACTCCATTGTGCGCTTGAACATCCTCCTCTTGAGCACAATGATAAATTCCGCGCGTAACGAAGCGGATACACGGAAATAAAACCATTTATCTAGCAGGCAACTTGGCTAAACTTTTAATCGTTCACGCAATGTTAAAAGGATTTCCCATTTGTTATGTTAAGAGATTAAATTTTCTTCTCCCTACGTTGCTCTCTACTTGTCTCTACGAACATCGTACATATATGTGAACAAGTGCTTACATTTAACGTAAAAAGAGATACTTAGCGCGCTATAGTAATCATTTATCAGAATCGTCCTCTTTCAGAAATGTTGTATAAACACACGACTATCCTCCGAAGAACAGTGTACACCGGGGTTTATAAACCACGCTTGTGCTTAAAGGGTTAAATTGGACTGATTTACGAGTAGCTGTAGTTGTCCCTCGAGAACCAGAGATGGGCAACCCTTTCAGAGTCACATGATAAATTGTAAGCCAAATAAACTAAGGCGGTGTCAAGCGCTGCTTTAAACAGTCGACACATCGTGTTCCTATGCTTTCAATTTGTAATATGTGAAAGACTTTCATTCAGACCGTACCTTCGAATGGTACAAATGGTCTATTGATCTAAAACTTGCCAGAGCTAATTACGGCAAATTGCAGTTTCGGCAATTAGCTCGTTCTTGAGTAGCGGTTTGCTAATTAATCGTGTAATTAACGCTTCGATCGAATTCGAAGTCGTCACATTCTGGAAATGTCTGGTAATAAGGGAAGCGTCGGTCCAATTGTGCCGCTGTGTTTTGAAATCTATACGACAATGTTAATTTTGGCACAGATTTCCAAAGCGCGCGATAATTTCTATCTAGCTGGTTAGATCGCCCGTTCTGAAATATGCGCTGGTACCTATCTCACCGGTTCGGTTACCCATACCGAAATATCCGTAAATTTGGTTAGATTTTAATTACTTCGAGTTGACTTTAGGTTAAATTTGGGAAATATACGTTAGCGACTATCTCGTTAATTATCGAAACGTGCACCGTGTAGTTCGTAAACGTGCTATGAGACACCTCCGTCTAATCGGTTCGAACCTTCACACCGAAATGTCCGCAAATTTAATTAGATTTTCGCTATTTTGAGTTTAGTTCACGTTAGATTTACCGAGTATACCAAAATTTCTACCTCGACGGGTCTGACGACTCGCACCGAAATATACGAAAGTTTAGTTACGTTCGGGGGTGACTGCCGCAATGGTAAAGCAAATACAGAAAGTTGAAACGCGCATACGTCTTTGCGTTTACGGGTTTGCTGCTAAAGGAAACGCGAAAAACAGCCGAACGAAGGAGGCGGAATTCTAGTCGGAATTAGAGCTCAAGATAAATAATTTAATATAGAAAGCCACGAAACGTCCGTAGCGAAGGGATTAACGACCCTGAATCTCGCAAACTGAAATTAGAACCGAACTCGAGATTTCTCAGTGTTATGAATATAATAAATTTCTCACATTTGTACCGTAAATTTGCATCGCAAATCCGATTCCCCGTTGCGATGCGCGAGATTAAAGAACGTTTAGACAGTTTGTCTTTTCTTGATCACTCTTTCTCCGAGCCTGAATTATTCGCAAGGTGTTTCGTCGATAAATCAGGTGGATCGATGGCTGGAAAGTTATTCGATATCACTTAGCAAAGTCGTAAACATTGGCGAAAAAGAAGGGGTCGTAGAGGGTTGGTTGTCTCGTGATTGGCGACACCTGGAAAGTTGAGCAAGCGATACAAACAGGGGTACACCGTTGAGAATCGATCGTTGCAGCGGAAAAGGAAACGTCAAACGCGGCAGGTGACTCAGTGGGTGACTCATGCATAATTTATTTTCACTTTATTATAGCGATCGCGTGCAGAAAAAGCAACGCTTTCCATAACTGTCACGACAGGCTTCGTTATGCTAATGATATCTGAAAATTGCAAATGAATTCGTTGGCCATTATCTCGTTCCGGAGTAAAATAACTTGCCCATGCTAAAACGTGAAACAGATGTGCCCGGCTATGTGCTAAATTTTCAAATGGTTATTATACCTGCTATCAAAATACTGCTCCTGGAACAAGTTCAACGTAAATATCGTTTGTGGACTTCTGCGAATTAATTGTTCCGGATCCCTGTACCATTCTTCCCTGATAGAGAGACCATAAATTACCGGACAGACATAAGCCGACAGAAATTAGTTGGAACAGCGGTTACGTCTTGCAAAAGAACTTCTCTTTACTCCAAATATGTTCCACTTCTTTCCGAACCAGTCGCCCAAAAGCGATCCATCGTTTCGTTTCCCTGTAATACTTCGCGAACAAACATTCTTAAACAACGAATTCTGTACTCGTTCCAATTATTCTGACTTTTTTATTCAATATCATTTCGATCTCGATGTCGATGTCTAATATATTTGTCCTGAAACAATTTTCTGTATCGAAAAAAATAGCGAAGACATTAAGGAATCCTCGACACACGAACCACTTTGTACTATACTTAACCCCTTCCCGTGTCATTTATTTAACAGATGCGTCAAGACTAACTATTCAGGGCTATAACGTTAAAACGAATAAAGAAAATTAAAATGCTGTGAGTATTTTATATTCAGGGATCCTTGATAATGCAACTTATAGTTGGACCTAAATTTCAAGTTGAAGAATGTTCAAAGTTTGAATAAGGTGCGTCACATTCGAGCTGTAAGTGCGTCACGAGTGAGACTCGTCAAAGTACGGGAAGGGATTAAGAGTGTATCGTGGCGATAAAAAATAAATCACTATCTGACCGAAGCTCTCTCCGTAAAAGGTTAATCACCTCGACGGGGCGTGAATGTTTCGTAAAGCCGAAGACGGGCGTTTCGTAAAGCCGGAGCCGGGTCAGGAATAAAGACGATGAACTTGTGTTTGCAGTTTCGACGAAACGTCGATGGAAAGCTGCCCACTGGCGTCGATCGGGGATGGTAGAGGGAACGATTTATCAAAAGATGGCAGCGACGTGGAGGTGACGTCCCTGGAGGAGGCAAAATCGGTGATAGCAGCGTTGCGAGCGAGGCAAAGGGCACAAGCGCATCAAATGCTCGCCTGGCGGAGGACTCTGAAGTTGCAGGTAAACTTCCTTCCTCTTTATTCGTCCGTTAAAACGAGGATAAAAGACGCGTTCGTAATTATCTTCTACGTTGGCGTCTTGTCTGCTCGTTGGTTAAAGCCATTATCCGGTAAAAGTTTGAAGAGGTATCGGTACCCGCTTCCGGGGAAGACTAGACGTCTCGTGACGGTTCGCTATTTCGCTTCCGACGTCGCGTGACTACGAACAATCTATTCGATGTTCTTTGCGAAAAAAACCTCTTGAAAATTCAACGATCGTCCGTGAATAATCGACGACCAACTAGATAGCTGCGATTACGTGGAACGGCGAAGATAAACGAGTTCGATATTTATGGAGTACGGACTCTTCAGACAGATAATGAAGAATGGATGGCGAACGTATGTCGAAAAATCCCTCGGTACAGTGTTAACAAATATGATCGTTCGAGCGATCAATTTTAGTTACCTTCGAGTATCTTCCGCGCGCGCTTCGTTACTTATTCAGTACCTAATTAAAACTTAATTTCAGCCTTTCCTTTATCATATTTGCGGTCGGAAATTTCTAAAGATCGGCGAAACTTTTCTAATTTTTCCCAACTTCGTCAAAATAGGACGGAAGAATTAAACTGGAACCTATTATCTATAATATTTTCAAATTAGAAAGTTTTCATACTCGTGGCACAACTTTTGTAATTTTCGTTAATCGCGCAAAAATTTCTGCTTAAACTGTACGATTCCTGAAAGAAGAAGATTCGTCACTGTTCTCATTTTCAAGTTTCCGGGAAGATGACTCGTAACGCTTACGACGACTCCATTTTCGTATTCGTTTCTCTAATGCACTCGGAAGAAAAGGCTCCCGATTTGTACGCATCTACGTTCCAACTTCCGTTTTAACTTGCAATATGTAAATTGCGAAAGGGACGATACACGAATCCTAACCGTTCGTGGTGCACGAGCAAGACGCTAACGAGTTTCGTGGCTGGTGGCAAACTACCGTCAACTTTCCCTGCTTTAAAACTCGCCAAAGTAGCAAAAGTTGCTGGAAGTAAATTTGCTAGTATTTGTAGAAGTTTACCATTCCCCGGAAGGCACAAGTTAAAATGGTTACTTTGTAATTACCTGAAAATAACGTAAACGAAGGCTCCCCGTATAACTAGATCGTCGATAATCCGCGAGGTTACCGTCAGCGGACACGCGATTGCCACCTGTGAACAACAATGAAGAAATAAATAGTCGCTAACTGATAGAAAAAGCATATTATTAACTTTGACAAGGTTTTTGACAAATTTTTAAACGTTGTTTTATGGAACAATGCGCAAGATTAACCGCGTTAACGGATTGACCGTAAAACCGGTGTAGGGGAGACGTAGATCAGACGTGCGATAATTAGGGCCCAGATGACATCGATAAACCGGAAGCAATATAGCACACCCTGCCGTAACCGGGTGTGACGCGTTTTCGATTCGATCGTAATTTGAAATTAATTAGGAAGACCGGAGGCTATGCGCAAACCGCATTACGGTGTTGTGTAGTTATTAGATACGTTTCGCTTGCACTCCATTCGCGTCACTCCAATTTCGTACAATTGACTTTTGTAACATTGACGATACACGCTTTACACAATTATCGATCTTCAATTCCACGAGTTAAATTTACAGTTTCCTTACCAATTATCGTATAATTATCGCGTCGTATACTCGAGTGAGCCTCGAATGAACCAGCATTCTCCAGGCAAGAGATAATCGGCAATTCTGGACAGATTAACACATGCATTATACGTCGAACTCGCTGAGCGGATAATTTGATTATTCCAGGAGGACCTGGTGGCACGGTTGACGAGGGAAAAGGCCGAGCAACTGCGAACGCTGTCCTCGCAGTTGCTCCTGTTCGAATCGAGGCTTTGTCGGAAGCAGAAGGAGATCGAGGCTAGTCTGGCTCAACGGGAATCCATTATTCTCAGACAACAGAGGGTGATTCGACAACTGCAAAGCAGATTGGCTGAAAGAAGCACCGGGACACGGGATTCGCCACCATGTGACCCTCTCGATAGATTGGACAGTCTGGGTGACAGTGACAGTGCCGTTGTCCTTGAAGAAGCTGCCGATGACCTCGCACCACCTAGGTATACTCCATAACGAATCTGCCTTCTCTGCTAAAAATATTGCGACGTAGGAAGTTGGAAATGTAGGAGAATCAATTTGGAAATCGAAAAATTTAGGGACTTAAAAATTCTTCAAAATTGGAGAAAATTAACACGTGTGTCGTTTACCCGAGAGTGCGCGCGTTGTTCGAATAAATGAATCATTGGAATTGACATATTTATACGTACGTCGATAGTCGATACATAATTGACACGCGATAGAATTAACGTGAACTGACACGTTGACTGATGTTGCGCTTACCGGTGCTGCTATAGTATTAAAGTGATTGTGTGTAATGCATTAGATCGATTAAAATCGAATGAAAATAGATTTCCCCATAGAAAATAAATATTACAGCGAGTCACTCGAATGATGTAAAAAAAATAGCATTTTGAACGCGAATACTTTGTTTTCAGATTTCGTTCGAATATCACCGACGTGACGGTGATTCGTTCAGTATCGGACGCTGTTGAGCCGTCGAGTAAATATTCGTCGATGCGACGGTGCAACGGATTCCTCAGGAGACCGGAAATCCTAGAGACCGTTTACTCGGTTGAAGAGGATGCCGACAGCGAAAACAATCAGGACCCGTCCGAGTCCACGGAAAACTCTGAATGCGAGGAACGACGGACAAAGAATTTGGGGAATGGCAAAGGCAGGCTTCAGGATCTCTATGGTAGCTTCGAGAGACTCGCGCAAGAAGCGGATTCCCCGCCCAGCGAAAGACCCAGGGACGAAAGTCAACAGGCGCAGGTGAAGAACTTTTTCGTTCTCGTTTCATCGATTAAATTATAAAACGTATGGAAAGAAAAATTGTGCCGGATCGTTTCAAAAGTATTCCTGTATTTCGTTAATATTCATTTTCTCGATTCAATTTGTTCCTTGACGCTGAACTTGGCACTGATACAAATTGTAATGCTTTTTAAGCGAGAGGACGAAATACAAATTTTTATTCACCATCATTTTCAGGTCACGTACAACAGGGTAATGAGCAATCACAGGTCAGTGACGAAACCAAAAGACGTGAAGTACAAGAGGATAAACAAAGCGAAGTCGAAAAGTCTGGAAGAGTTGAGGGGACGTCTGAGAAACTGGGTCGAGAAGGGAAACAAAATCGCTATATCGTTGGATCAGTCTTACGCCTGAATCTGTACCTTCTGAAAGTATATAATGAATCGTTTAAAGCGGCGATCACAATCGAGAACGCAACGTCTCGTGCGATCGCGAGGGATAATTTTTGGAAATTAACTCGTCGTATGGTCGCCGGGGTATATTTTATTGAAATTCTCATCGCTCCATGTGATATTTACTGTAGTGTTTCGAGAATTAATTAGAAAATATTCCGCATTGCGGAAGAAGTTGCGCGTGGACGATTTTCAACGTTTGTGATATATGCAGGATTCTGAAGAAAAAGGGTTCAGAACTTACAGGGTACTCGCTGAATCGAGGGAATAATCTTTAGCGAGCTCTTTTGGAGTCATGGTGGATGTTTGATTTTAGTCGAAGATTACTCGCTTCGCTTTCAGAAACTATGAAAAGGTGGTCTTATCGCGATCATTAATTTCTACTCTCTTTTCATTTTCGTCGCGTAATCAGAGACATTCGTTAAATGTAAGAGAATCTGTTGTATATGCTTCCCACGAAAGAAACCAAAGACAAAGATACGAAGAGTTAACTCTTTGAAGCGTCAACCTAAATGTCCTAACAAGTTTTCGAATCCTTTCCCGTACGAGTAATAAACTTTCATCGGAATTAAATAAAATATAATATAATAAATGTCACAAATTTTTCTCTTAATATTAAGGAATCCTTTCTTAGTTTTCAATATGATACCTCTATACTTCGGAGCATTTATTGACATTGTACTTTTAAATACAACGCTTATGAATATGTAAGTCAGAGTATGGTAACATAAACTGAATAAACTCTGCATGGCTTATCGACTTTGTTCGTGCACGGTTTATTAAAAAGTTTTCTCGCGAAATAACGAGTGCTACCTGCGAGTCGGAGCCCTTTTCTTTCAAACACGCTGTATAATGATTTTACTGTAATACGACCACGTTATTCTAGTGATAATTACTGTCGCGATTGAAACGATAAGAAAGGGGGAGTAAAGAGAAAGCGCGAGATAATCAATGAATAACAAATCGTGGACTGCAACAATTTTCGCGAGATTTTCTTCTCTTCCTCGTTTTCTCTTGAGCCTAACTTTTGTTATCACGAATCGCGTTGCCAAATTGTATGACGTATAATCTGCGTACTCACACGATGTACCCTGTTCTTCCACGATTCAAATTTTCTTTCCGACCAGATAACGCAGTGCTATTCGAAAAGAATGTTTGTACTTTAAATACGTGCAACTTATAAATTGTACTAAATCACAATTTTCTATCTTTCCTGTACAAAAACATTCTTGGAATCAGTACATAATATCTAGAAAGAAAATCTTGACTTATACACTGTCGAGTATTGAACGAAAAAAATTACATGAATGATATCGAACATTCTTTTAGAATAATGCTGCGTAAGATTCACGTAATCGAGCGAACATTTCGTACCGTATTTCCGGTTTCTTCTTTGTAAATTGCGTTTCACGACGATAGAACATGCTCTATAGCGACGTTCAAATGGATTCCTTTTTTGTCAATTACGAACACTATCGGTTGATTGACGCGAAGCTTCAATCAGAAAAGCGAGACGTACGTTCAATATTTTAAAAAAGGGAAGACCAGATATCTGCGCAATCATACAGACCTGAGCTCAATTTTTTAAGCACTCTATATACAAAGCGATCGAGTACCGTTGATATATCGCTATCTGTCGCGTCGGTTTCTCCTCCGCCTATACAATTTATCTACGAGCGATAAACGTTTCCGATGCATCAAATGCGAGACTTAATCAATGTTGTTCGAGCGTCTTACGAGAGACGCTTCTTTCCTGTAAATCGTAAGCGTTCAACCAAACGTCGCGCTTCAACGTTCAAGAAATGTGCCACCCTTCACTTTTCTATCGAGATTCCGTTATAAACTCGCTCACCGATTCGCTCGTCAGACTGACCGAACCAATTAACGTTGTTTGTAAAGTATAGCAAAATCTTGTTATAGTGCCACTGACTGTAAAACTCTTGGTATCGATCGGTTGGTTAAAAAGTTTCCTAACTCGATGCGAACCGCGTGATGATCCAACTTGCGACATTATCGATAGCGAAAAATGAGAAGAAGTAGTAAAATAGGCATTATCAACGATAAGACATTATGAACAATAATGACTATAGAAATAATACCTTCCTTTTAACCAAATAACTATATTCTACTATAGCGATTGTTTCGATCAGCCTGGCGATTTAACTTCTCAATATATATATATATAAAAGTGAAAGTTTTCTAAACTGCAATCAGTTTCAAATAATCGTATCTGTACATGTGATGCGTTTACAGACTCGTATACAGCACGATTAGAATTGTTCGTTAAGACACGAGGGTCACACTCGGTAGCGTCATATTTTTCGATCGTTCTTTACGACGTACCAATAACACGAAGTAGAGCAGCATCGTTTAATTTATTAATCGATAGGATAATTTTTGCGCCCCTGGTCTTTATAGGAACGAGAGAGAAATCCTTGCGGGTACCTGTCTTTAATTTTAAAACTACGTAGAGCGTTTCCATTTTAAACGAAGTTTCTATTTTCTAAATGTGTCTTCGAGCGGAATTTAAGAAATGAATTTTAATGATAACTATCGACAATCCTTACTTTCGAAGAGGAAAAGAAATATATATATATATTATATATACTATTAGAAAAGAAAAGTCTATGGACAATTCTTTTTCTTTTATTTGTAAATAAAACGATAATATACGTATGTAATATTTTATTGTTAAGATTCCTCGGAATTCAAACAAGATTATCATGTAGATAGTCGCGTTACGCGAGAATCGAATAAATTTTAACGATAGAGAAACGAGTTTTATGTTCCTGTAGGCTGTATAACGAACGGCCATCAACAGATCTCGTGCATAATATATTGCGCGCTTATAAATATACATAATACCTATATAAATAAAAAATCCATATAAATATATAAATATATATATAAAATATATGAAATATGATATAAAATGTATTCAAGTCTACTATCGACGAAAAGAGAATGAGAACGAGAACGATAATTGTCGAAGCTCAATCATCAAAGTATACACGTGGACAAATGCTGCAAACGGTACACGAGAGAGATTGTTATTTTAATTTATGTAAACGATGTAACGTGTATACCGTCGCTTTTTTAGAAAATTAGTAGACTGCTACCAATATTAATAATTAACGCATTATTATTTTAATTAATTATTATTAAACCTCAAATAAATTATGGTATCAAAGTATTGCGTTAATTATTGACCTTTTCTTTCGCAATTTTTGTTATATACCACAAGACCTTGTAGCTCCGAACCATTGTCATTAATTTTTTTAATATTGATGTTAACTGTTTTAAATTTTCAGACTTCCTCCAATGTAACAGGTAGGTTTGACACGCTGAAAAAGTAATAATAAAAAGCGAGTTATTTTAGAAAGCGCATTTAACAGTAATTATCCATAATTTTTTAAATGGAACAGAACTTTAATTTTTTATAAATCATAAAATGAATATATATACGAATTAAAGTTTAAAACGCAGTAAATATTTCAGTAACATAAACATTTTTCATATTGCTTACAGCAATTTCATACCGACTGACGGTAAAGAAGTTTTTGCAATACTATTTCGTCATTGGTCCATTTCAAATTACATGAACCAATCGAACGTGCTTCGATGATCGCCGTTAAAACAAAACAATATGGTCGCTAGTGCGCACAACTGGAACCAAACCGGAATGCGTTGATAAAACTGAATCTTCAGAAAAGTGATAATTGATTTCCGTCATTGTCATGATCATTGTACTGTTCCACGTGCTTTACCTCTTCGGAAAGTTTGTATATCAGAATTATCGAATTAAAAAACAAAAAGCCATAAGCAATGAGGTGATCAACACGCAAAAACCATTAGAGATTAGCGAAAACGATTATAGGATGAGAGATCCTGAAGCACCTCAGGATTTCGAACAAAAATCTATTAAATTTTTTCCACCAGCATACGTGCAAAGATACGTTGCTGTTAGTAATGTGCTCAATAGTCCCAAGTACCAAGGGAAACTATGCAAGGTATACTGTACTAGTTTTTATTCTTTCGTAATATCTTAGGTAATGAGGTATTTACGTACATATTTCTTTGTTTACGATAGTGCATTTTGCGACAGTATACATATCTCGCATAACATTGTAGTAGCAATTGGATATTGACAATGTTTTAAACGAACGATTAAATAATTTATTATTTTTATTAATATTCACTGATTTTATAAATAGCCATATATTTTCTTTTGTAGGCCGTTGATTTTGGATGCGCGGAACTTGATTTTTTAGTTTACCTAAAAAATACAACAGGCATAAAAGAGATATTATGCGTGGATACTGATAGAGTTTTGTTAGAAAATTACAAACATAAGGGAGGCCCATTAATTTCTGAATATTTACACACGAGAACAACTCCTCTTGTGGTTGAAATATGTGAGGGTAGTGTTACTCATAATGACAAGAAACTAGAAAAGACTGATGCTGTAATTTGCATAGAATTGTGAGTTATCGTTTTATATATGAAATGGACATTCAAGTATCGTTATTTCGTGGAAAGTACAAGTATTTTCGTGTTACAGGATCGAGCATTTGTATCCAGATACTCTGGAAGAGCTTCCTTATAATATCTTTGGATTTATTAAACCAAAATTAGCCATAATAACAACTCCTAATGCAGATTTTAATGTATTATTTCCAAACTTTTCTGGATTTAGGCATCCTGATCATAAATTTGAATGGACTAGACAACAGTTCCAGGATTGGTAAATAAACTCAACTTCTTTTAATTAAGGGTTGTAAGTTGTATTTGCAATGTATGATTTTTGTTGACAGGGCTGAAAATGTTATTACAAGATATCCAGATTACGTAGTAACTTTTGAAGGTATTTGCAAAGGACCAGAAGGTTCTGAAGACTTAGGATGTTGTACTCAAATGGCAATATTTCATCGACTAAGCGAAAAAGATAGTTGTAATACCGGCATTGAGGGTTTATTTGTAACTGTAGCAAAATACGAATATCCGTTTCGTGTAGACAATCGTTCTGACGAACAAAAAATTCTCGACGAGGCTGAATATTACATTAGACATTTGTCCTTTCAAGATAGCGATATGGAAGAGGAAGTACCGTTGACGAAATTATTGGACATGTTAAAATCATTTCATATTTCTATAGAATTGTTACAAGCGATTTTAGAAGAAGCTGGTTGGACGGTCACGAATCGTGAATTAGGACCGGTTGTACTTGTACCACCACATTCAACATTTTCTGACTACAGTACCGTGGGAGAATCTTTTTGGTCTAATGGCTATAATTCTAGCGATGAAAATGAGTGGAATAGAGATCCTGGACCACCTGCAAATTCTAGATTTTTAGAACCGGACCTCGGCTCAGAAATTTGGGATAATGAGAACTGGAACGACGAACCGAGTATCGTTATTCCCCAAAATAATTCTGTCATTGAAGGCAATACCTATCTTTTTGACGAAGAAAACATTTTATCGAATAACATATCAGAAACAATAAGGGACATTGAAATCTCGGAAAAGTACAGTGAAACTAATAGCGAAGGAACTTTAGCTCCGGAATTCTCATGTTCGAGTACCACTGATCATACAAGCATCGACGTTCTTGATCATTCATTTCAGTGTAATTTACCATCAGATTTCAAAGAATCTGCGAGGCTTCCTGATTCTTCTTTTAATACCGACGAAAGCTCAAAGAATGATTCCTTTGTTGATTTACCGTACTCTTTAGATACGCAACAATCTACTTTGTCAGATACCACATCTAAACTTAATCGAACGTTAGATTTCTTGCCTTGCATGTCCGTTTCCCGTGCATCAACTTCGCCTGAACCATACCTTTTACAAACTGTTAAAATGGACCAACATTTGACACACGACAGTATGTGCAATCAAAGTATGAGTAATCACTGGATGCTGAACAATTCTCTTGAACAGACAAATGAATCATTGAACATTACTGCGAATGCGAGTAATGTCGAAGACAAGAAGTTATTGCAAGAGAATAATTTTAACGATAATCTTCTACGTAATATATATGTAAATACCTCGTATAAAGAACCCGAGGATTCTGATTTCGAACTTTTAAGCAGTAAGGAAAGCGTGAGTCCAAAGTATTCTAATTCAGATCAGGTGCAAAGTGTTCAACAAGAATTACCATTGAGCAGCAACACATCGATTAGTAGTTATACCTTGACAGAAAGTCAACCACAATTTACAAGTTCACCAAAAGTTAGTACGAAGGTGAATACTGTAGATAAGAAAAGAAGATCTTTAGACTTAAACAGGCAAACAAATAGTTCCAGCTCATTAAAAGGACTACAGCAATCTTGCTTAACTAGTCTCAGTAGCAATAATTTGTTAGAAAATAAGTGTGAAATATCTTTAGGAAGCAATGGCAAGACTAATTGTAACGAAAATAAGAAGCCTTTTCGTACACACGATATAGAAATATTGGAAGATAAAAAGGATCGAACAGATAAATGTAACGATGATACTCTGGTAAGCAGCGGTGTATCGATGTCAAACGAGAAACAAATGGCAAAGGATTTGTCGACAAGGTGTTCTTTAAGCAGTAATAACAGTGCAAATAGACATGAACTGATACAATTAGATCTTGCTAGTACTCTTAATGCAATTAAGGAACAGCCAAATTTCTGCGTTGTACAAACAGCAGAGCAAAATGAGCTTGCCATAACACATACAAGTAGCTTAGAATCAATAAATTGTGATAAACAAGTTCCAGTAACTGTTAAATCAGAACCTTGTCTGGATTTTGTCATTGACAAAAGTGAAGGTAAGACTGAGACAAAATCCGAGTTGCACGATATTTGTAATTTAAGAAGCGATAAAAATACAGATACTACTGAGTCGTATAATCATGCCAAAGAGATTAGTAGTTTAGAATGCGAACATCTTGTATCCAGTGTTCGAGTAGAGAATACACAAAATGTTCAATCCACGTCAGTATTAACAAATGAAAAACAAATTGAATCTAACATTGAGAATCATGAATTCGCGTGTAAAAGCGTAAATCCAAATGATTTAGAAACAGTAGAAACCATTGAATTGAAGAGTTCTCCAGAAACTGTGGAAACTCCTCCTAAGAGCTGGTCACCCGAAGTTATGGATTCTGGATATCCAAATTCAACTTCGGCTCCAGATATGACACCAGAGTACGATTTATCGAGCATAGCTCAAGATCACATATCAGATTCAGAGCCACCGAGTATAGCGGAAGCACCGAGGCTCGAAGCACCCGAGATAGTTGAAGTTGTAAACGGAGACCTTGTGAATAACAACAGAGATAACGAGGGTAACAACATGATCGCTGCAGAATTAAACGACTTAGAAGATTTGCAACCATTAATCGATGTACTTGAAAATGATCTTGAAAACGAGAATGATATTTATGTTCTGGAAAATGGTTTTCCCTTTTGGCTGTTAAGAATACTTAACATGGCCAACCCTATTGATGTTGAAATGCATATGCGGGATCACAGAGAAATGAGGTTTCCAAACGAAGCAGCAGGTAACTGGTTATAAAAGTTTTATAAAAATTATTGATAAATATTGTTTTAACTTATCTTTTTATCTGCAGGTGACGATGTGCGGTACATGAATATAGAACATGATGAGGGCTTCAACAGTAGTTCTGCAGAGAACAGTAATTTAGAAAACAACGAGATGGGAAATGACGGCAACAGTGATGCTAGTTATAATATTGAAAATGATAACGAAAATGTGTCAAATAGTGATAGTGGAAGTGAAGAGTGGGCTGCTGCAGGTGATTCGTGATGCCATTGAAATGATACTTACTTAAACGCGGTGTCACATATCATTCTTTACTTTGTTTACAAAATGTAAAGACAAGCTCTAAGGTAATTATCGTGTACATATTTTCTTTTATGTTCCATATATCTTTTGAATAATTTATTAATTTTTTTTATTACTGTTATGGATATTTTGTGATACAACATTCATAAAAAAACAAAAAAAGAGAAGGAAACGTTCAACAGATTTGTTGAGAAGAACATTTTTTATTTTATACAAAGAGGCGGATAATTTTCTTTTCTAAAGATATTTCGTTATTTTCCTATAATTATCTAGCTGACATTATATGATCGTGCAAAAACAATTTCGAAATTTGTCTTTGCATTCTCTTTGTAATGACAAATTAGTATCATTAGCAAATGTAAAACAGTGTTTTAGTAGCGATATCTGTATACTGTTAGTAAGATTTGCTTGTTACCACTCGAAGTATTAAGACGTCGAATTTAAAAAAAAAAGAAAAAAAAAGCAAAAAAAGATAATATATATATATATATATTTTCTTACAATTTTCAAGACTTTCTCGTCGTGTCGTTTAAGTACTTAAACAGGATTTGTAACGGGCTATTTTACCTGTATATGGTTTACAAAAGTTTATCAATGCGTTATGTTTTTGTCTACTTGCATCCGTTTAATAAAATGTTCCATTAATTTATAATAACGTTTTTCATTACGTGTTGAGATCAATCAAAAAATAAAATGATACATCGTTTCATTTTCACGATAACGATTTTGGACAAGTAAAATAAATGTACATCTTCTCAATAAACATTTTTTTTACTACTTGGTTTAGCACGCTAACTGCCACATTAAAACTATTTAAAATTTCGTAACTTCCAGTACCTAATGCGCATATTTCTAAATAAATAAGTAAAAATTAGGGGTTCTTATAGAAATGCAAGTGTCACGAATACGTGTGTGACATGGCAGTCAATATATTAGATGATTCGAAGAATCAATCTAACTAGTCTATCGTACGCTCTTTTAATACAACAAGACCCTTATGAAATAGACAGATATGATATCCTTCTTTATTTCAATAATAGTGGAATGACATTACAAGGTGTACAGTGATACATACGTAGTAATCCTAAATCTTTACATGACTTGTTAGTAGTTTGTCTCTAATAGATATTGATTTCTTTAATATTTACAGAAAAGTATATTATCCTTTATTTCGTGTAAGACGCAGGATTATTATTGTTATTATTAACTACTTGTATGAGTTTCTAAGGTGAAACTTTGCCATTTATCGTGGTTGTGTGTATATTATATATATTATATACATACATATATAATATATATAAATATAATATTAGAGTACATATTACATCAACAAAATAAAACCAATTAAATTACTAACATCTTCAAAGAAAAAATGGAAAATGAGAAATTATCGTTACCAATCTCTTCCGTAAATTGTACGACGCAAGATAATGGCACGATATCAGTAATCCTTGATACCGTAAACAGTCAAGACCGTTCACGGTTTCAATCATAAAAAATAAATTAATGCGCACTTTTATCGAATGAATGGCACTAATTACGAAACTAGATTGAACAATCTAAAATATACTCCCAAGCGTTCATTTTATTGTTCGCGCGAGTGAATTGTTTATGAAATGTCTGATCAAATTTTGATCTTAAGTGGTGTGCCTTAACATAATTTATAGCCTTATGTCTAACTTCTTACGGACTCGGTCTAAACAAAGCGCAAATGGCAATTAAATATGCTTCTAAGTCTCACATTTTGTACGCGTCATGAATTAGCAAACTTCGAAAATCAAACTCTCAAAAACAAAACGAAGTATATATTTAAAAAAAAAATAACAACTAGCCCTATGGTATAATATGTTGTCCAGGCTGTTACAATTTATGAAAAAAGAAAAAAATTTTTTAACGATTATTAAGATCACCACGAAATAATCAAACGCAAAAATTATGTGAAACGTTTCTCTTTTATTTTTCACTAATTTAGCGTTCATTTAAATAGTTGTGAAAACGTTCAGTATTATTTGGCGTGATAAATATTTGTTTTACCAAAAATTGCCGATTTCTTGATTATAAAATAAAGTGTTGCTCGAATAAAAAAAGAACGCACTCCTCGTGTGCTTTTGGAATGTCGTCGTAATAAATTGATAGAGAAAAGTAAAATGAAACTGCAATTACATGATCCACTTTGTAGTCCATTGACAATGGAATCCTCGATATCTGCAGTGTGTTACGTTTGTTAGTTGCCTGAGAGTACCATTTATGTACAGTAGATCTTATTAGCACTTCTATTGTTCCATGTCTTAGACTAGTTTCATACAAAACGTAGTGAACTTATCGCTAACATCTATTGTAACGTTTTTTGTATTTTTTTCCTTTGTATACGCTCTGCCTTTGAATCGGTTGTTTAATACAGAACCACTTTTTAAAGCACGAAACATACTTGGCGAATAATATCAATAAGATACGCACCGAATTTAAGTAAAAAAAGAAACGAGTATACTAAAAAAAAAGTAACAAATATCAACAAGTAATATCTCAAGATCAATAATCAATATCGTAGGATAAAGCTGCCCTCGCTAAAAGCACGCGACGAATAGTGCATCTGAGGAACCTGACGAACAGTATACCGAGCATATATCGTTAACAGACCGAATAGAATACTACATGTAATTATGGACGTACATTGTGTATTCAAAATTGTGTCTGACATATGTCTCTTTCTTGTAAAGTACAAGTTCTTCTTCCAACGCTTTCCCTAGTTAAAGTAACCTTATTTTAATATATGTATATGCATAATATTCACGATTAAGTTTGCGTTTCTGATTTAACATAGCCTTTCTAGTTTGAACATACGTACACGTATACACTTGAATCAAAATACTTACTGCATCACACAAGTTCTTTAAGGTTATCGCGAGTTTCGCGATTACGGGAATGTATCAGGTGATGCATTTCACCTCCAGGTGCGCTATCTCGTCTTAAATCTTTCATCAAGGCTGGAGCGATCACTTCTCTCTTATTCGCCGCCTCTTTTATGCTCGACAACGTTTTGCTAAGCCACGGCCAGCTATTTCTCGCCGCTTGAAGTTCAGAAGCAGTGGCGTGCAACTGATGCGTCAAGTCCTATGAAGCAAACTAGCCTTGTGATCCTTATAATTCTAGACAACGCATACGAATAATATACGGTACATGTATTTACCTGATTCCTACATTCAGCCTCAACGTGAGCCAGTTTAGTTTGGGCTAATTCCAGTTCCAATTCTCGTACCCTTTCTTGTACTCTGTGCAACATGGGATCTATCCTATTTTCCAAAGGATGCGCAATGTCTGCTAATATGTTGGACGAATCCATTATGCAACTCCTACATTTTTCACACTTGGAAACCTTAGACTAGAAGGCACAGATGTTTCTTATAAAACGTCGACATTTTGAATTTGTACATTTCCTAATCTAGTGTACGTCACTTACCCGTAACTCGCTCAACGTTGTTTTGGCAGCATTATAATCGTCTTCTAAACGCTGGCAGATCTAAAAAAGACATTGCACCCGTTAGCACGATAAAAATTAGTTCACTTAAACGAATTAGTCATAGACATTCACCTGTTTGTATTCAGCAATGATAATATTGCTTCGTCGACTTTCCGCGTCTGCCCTCGCCACTTCCCGTTGCAACATCTCTTTAATTTGAATCAATTCAGCCTCTAATCTTTGTTTCTCTTCCTCGTTCCTCGCCACTGTTCCACGTAGCTGTTCTACCTCGTTACTATATTCATCCGCATTTTCTTGTGCTTCTATATTACAGACAAACATTACGCGTCAGTATGCATTTTACTTCAATCAGCGCGACATATTAGAAATAAGATAAAAACATTTCTGTATAGATATACTATCTACAAGAGCACTCGTATCAATTTTGTAATAATTTTTTTTTTGGCGGAAATGATATTTTAGTGTTCCATTATTAAAATCATTCTTACTCTTTATCAGTAATTTTACTTCATGGCTCATGGTTCTGACAGTAGAACATTAAAAACAGATGGCTTCAACGTTACTGACGGACACGCGATATCTTGCGAAAGCAGATACCGATGTCCCACTACACATTGTTTGGTGAAGAACATAGCATACCCAATTTTAAACTGCTGGCACGGCTATTAACTAGATACATTACCTATCGTAAATTACGAATGTGTAGATAATAATGGAATTTTAATGTTCAATTCATAAAATACAAGGAAACTTAATTTCCTTAAAGCCATTCGCTTTAAACCAGTATAATATTGCATTGTGTAATCGCTATTTTAAATTGTAGTATTTTTTACAGTATGTTTTGATATTTATCGGTGCTCGTAAACCTTTACAACTTTTTATACAAGCCTTTGTTAAACCTAATTTCTTACCATATTGTATAGGCTAACTTACAGAACAATTTTTAAATAGTGCATACAATCTGTTCTATCTAACAGTTAGTAGTTAGTAAAATAAAAGCTGGAAGCGTATTTTACAAGTACCTTATTACATGCAATTCCAACCGAAGCAAAGAAATCAAACCAAGAATGTTTGAGGAACAGGATGTACACAGGTAAATTGACAAAACTAGAAACGATGTTCTAAATGGACGATTTATTTCCAATAAGAAGTAATAAATAATTTTTGTATAAAAATAAATATAAGATAGTATACAAAGCAACATGGCTGAATAAGCATGAAAATATTTTATTATAAACAACACAATTGTAGAAGTGTACAAATATTACAACATAAATAATTTGATAAAAAAAATTTGATCAAAAATAGAGAATTATATTAATTATAACGTGTAAGAAGTGCGTATTGATGGTAACAAAAAAAAAAATGCTAATAATTTTTGCTTCGTTAGCAGTTGTAAAAAAATACCTGTGTTAAGCATAACACAACCAATCAATGAAAAATGTGCAACGGTACGATACAATTATCAGATTAATTATTATTCTTGCAAGTCTGCTGAATTTAAGGGCGTTCTAGTTTGAAACTATGTACAATCGCGCGAACAATACTTTTGACAAGAATACTTATTTGACGTGATACGACATTGAGTAGGGATAAACGTACACGACAATAGCAATGATATTAGCATACATATATTTTATGTTTCAACAACTGGTTGAAATCTTACGCTTGTGTATAATTATCATTGAATTCGTGTTTTATCAGCGCATTTACACAGCTTGCAGCTCTGCTGAATTTTACAGAGTGTCAAATAAATGATGGAATTATACCGAGCGAAATGCTGCGCGTTATATAAAATAGTTCATTTAAAAAGCTATATATATGAAAAAAAAAATCTATAAGATCGTTAAACTTTATTTTTGAGTATATTAATCACCTTTTAATTACTTTTTCATGTCTGTGTTTTGCTATAAAATCCTTGTCCTTTTTATACGACAATCAAAATTTTATATCATTTTCTTTAGCACCTATCTGTTTTAATTAATTATCTTTTAATAGAGAGCGATATAAATTGCAAAATATATATCAAATAGTACTAACGAAGAAAATTTATTAAACAAATTTTTAACGAGACTAGATGAACTTAGTTTATCCTTTACGCGACTTAAACAACATCTAGTACGTATATTGATGAACTAGCACCGCATTACTGACATTAATAGTAAGATCATCACCATCTGGTAATCAATAAAGGGTTGACGATTTTCTTAGCAAACGAGACTAGCAGAAAACGTTATATAGTTTGATTTAAACTCATAGTCTACTCTATTTTAATAAGTAGAGAAATCGTGTAATTACTATTGAAGATATCTGTCACCCAAGTTACGTAATCGAAGGAATAGATTTTTAAAATGTTATGTTTAAAGTATCCTAATTTTAACCATACGGAAACGTATACGTGTGTGGGAAGCTTCAATGTAATAAAAATAAATTTACAACCTCTCACCAAAATTTTCTCAATTTTATACAGATTGCACATGCACACAAAATACCATAATATTGTTTATAGTATCAGGTGACTTGTCAAATGGCACTGTAAGTGTTCGTGAGATTCAAATATAAAATATAAAATTACCTTTTAGCGTCATAAATTCTGCTTCGTACTTCTTCAACTTCTTTAAGGTAACCGAGCAAGCTAACTTCATTACGTAGCGTGATACTTCTTCGTTTCGGCAACGTTTGGGCAAGTGTACCCGGAAGTACTTCAATATACTCTCGAAATCCAACTGGAGCAGTTCCTTTTTACACAACTAGAAAACCAAACTTTATTCGTGACTTGTTTCTTAAACATAACGATCAATTGAATACATGTATTTGATATCTTACCATTAATAGCGCAAGAGCGACTTGGAACAATGTATCGAGCCCTTGTAAAAGGAACACATCAAGTATATGGAAAACAAGATAAAGTGGAAACCTGGCGGTAAATAAAGTTAAAAACCATTGTGCAGCGAACATGTGTGTTTCTACGCCACGATCACAGAAGTGTTTATAAAGTTCTGGCAACTGATCCTAAAAAGAATCTATAATACTTAGTATATACATCATTATTATGTGGTAATAAGTAACGAGCATATAACTAACCTCGATTAATCTGTTCAGCTGATAAAATCGCATATGGAGATTGTCAAATCTATCCTTGTACAAATCTCTTAGACCATAGTCGTACATCAATTTAACCAGAACACAGAAAGCTTGTTCCTCCGGCATCTACAAGAAATACCTAACGTTTTTCTTGTCATTAAATACCCTAATAGATGACTGCGACAGATATAGAAATTTTCCTTAAATTATAGGCACTGGATGACTGTTACTTACGTGAAGTAATAAACTAGCAACTAAAAAACTAAGTCCTTGACAATATCCAACTTCTTCATCGTAAACTGCGTACGCTCTACTTATTCTATACAAAGAATCTTGTCCCAAACCACCTGTTTCTTTGAAATAGTCATGGGCAGGAAATGTTCTACTAATATCTCTTAAAATAACGCTTTCGCAACTGCTTTCCTGTAGATACAAATATAATATAACACCGACCAAAGTGTATATCTATATTCTCATACGTTGTTTCGGTTTACCTTAGTAATTAAAGTTCTATATTTATCCATCATTTCTTGCGAATTATTACAGTTACTTAAACGTTGCCACACTTCCCCGCGTAGAGCTTCAGGAATACCTTGCTTTGTAAGCTTTATAAGAAGTTTCGGACGTTGTTCGTTCACTTGCCAGCTATCTAACACTTCTGCCCAACTGGCTAGTTCATCCGCGGAACAATCCTTTGATACCTCCCCCGTTCCGCTTAGCATTGGTTCGTCACCATCTTGTACAATATAAATATATCATTGATACACTGGTCATACTTTTACAAGGAAATAAATAATCTGAAACATTTATACCTGAATCTATTTCTTCCTTAGGTGTAAGTGTATCAATACTAGTCAAAGACGGTGATCGAATCAATGAAGCTAAATTGAGAGCAAGATTTAATCTGTTCCTGTCTAACTCTCCTGAAGTTTCGATACTTTGTACTTCATAGTGAACTTCTGTTCCATCTCCAGATATTATCTAAACACAACAATTAATACGTGTAGAGTAACTACACATTTGAATGAATAAAAGATTATATTCGTAATAATGCCGTACCTCTTTTGAATTAAGATAAAATTGTTGTACAAGATTTCGTTTATTAAAATACCAAAACCTTTCATTCTGTGGAAATACTTTAACCGATGTTTCTATTATAAATCTAACAGGTTCTCGAATATCGCGTATTACTAAATCAACAGCAACTGTCATGAACGTTTTTCCCTCTCTAGGAATTTCTACGTTAAGTGCCTCTAAAGCTGGATCTGCAGGATCCCAATGTCCACATATGTTGTAACATTGTTTGTCCTGTATTATTGGGCCAGCATTGACTTGCTAAAAACAATACTTCGTTAATGGAATATTCGAAAAAATATTATTCATTGTCGATTATAAAAGTTTAATTTTACCATTTCAAGTAACCGCATGTCACTGTGTTTCACGTTACGGCCAGGACTAACAAGAACTCCAAAGCACCTTTCAACTTCAAGTGTAATTCCTCCTTCCTTACTGGACACTTGCTGAATACTTAAACACACTTGTTTAGCCACGTTACTTCGCAGTTTAAAACAATTTCTGTCTTTAGGAACTGTACTAAAACCTCCCTTTCCATCTTCTTCCTTAATTTCCATTATTACTTCAAAAATAAATACCCGAGAATTGGTTTTTTCACTTCCGATATTAAAACCATTGAAATCACTTCCCGTTAAAGAACTAGTCATTGATCGTGGTATTCTGTGAAAAGCTTTCGAAAAGCAAGCGGAAACTTGCCCCACCTACAACGAATAAACGTACTTTTATATCTTAATTAAAATTGGAGATTATTTTATAAGATCTACACATACTGCTTCTGGTATGTCACATCGGAAAACGTGACACTGGTATATGGCAGATTCTAATGTATCCCCATGAGACCATGTAAAAGCAAAACATGCTGCACATGGACCAGTACTTTCTCCACGTGCATAAAACAAAATCCGCTGTACCTCATAATGTGCAATTGGCTGTTGAGTAGCAGCATCGTATAAACTGCCATATAACGAAAATAATAAATAATTTGATATAAAGAGATTAGATTGGAAAATACGGAATTTTAGGTAATACATACACAACAGAACCTTGAGAACTGCTAGGTACAGAAACAGAAACCTTGATTCCTAAATTAAGAGTCTGTTCTGCATTTAAAATGTTCATATTGTGTTGTATTTCAGATTCAGATTTTGGTACATTGATTGCTGCTGCTCCCAAATAAGTTACACCATTAAAAATAGTACATTCTTGTTGTACATGAGCTAAAGAATTCACTTCTATAATATAACAATGTTTCATAATGTTATAGCTGTCTATCAACATGTAATATTTGAAGAAAAAGTTATTGTTTATACCTTCATCAATAAAATCTTCTGGTTTCATGATATCTTGTTTTTCAGATGTAACCATACAAGAACTTACATCATAAAATTTACTTTGTCCTACTTTTTTTGTTTTTGGTTGATTTTGTTGTACACTGCTCACTATTTTATACTCGTTACTTTCCATTTTTGAGTCTTCTGTTAATACCTACAAATTTTATCAATAATTCGGATAAATATTTCCATTCAATGGTCAAGATAATATAGATTAAATGTTGATAAATATCAGGAATATACACGAACCTCACGAAGATTATTCTGAAGATCTTCCAAATTGCCATTGTTGGCAATTTTCAACATGGGTAGTTCAATTAATGCTTGCTGCTGTTTTCCGTTACCTCTATCATTTACAAATTCATATTCATCGCTTGTTGCCACTGATTCCATTGATTTAACGCTCATACTATCCTCCATAACTATGTCTACAATAGCGCATATAAAATTATTGCTTTTTCATAATGCATGACATAAACTAAATGCAAGTAAACGTTTAGATATACATTTTAACATTGTTTAGCAGATTAATGCACACACATGAAAATTCATATACTTCCAAGTAAAAGAAATCGTTGCAGTAAATCTAAATTAAAACAAAGTAAATATCCAATTAACATTATATGAAGCCACATATTAAATCTAAAGATAAATTGAATCGTGTGCACACTCTACGTAAGAAAGATACTTAATGCTCGTGTTCTATTTATGGAATAACAATGAATCAGAAGAGGAAAATGCTTCTCACGATTGATTACATTTTAGTCGCTATATTTCTCAAGTACAATATAATCTGTATATTTAGAAGACTGGGAATACCATTTGAGTAATGAATTCGATGGGAACAATTGAAGTCAACAGGAAAAATTTTCACTCTGTGGATTCTGTAATAATCGAACGTAAATCTCGCAATTTATCGTAGCACGGTCCATTTGAATACGAACAAAATAATTCACTCGGTTGCGAAAAGCAAAACAAGCATCGGGCGTACAAAGTTCGACGCGACATCGTTAAAAACACACTAACTCGAATTCATAATGTCGATTTGATTGTTGAATGTTTCGGATCATCTGAAATGCATCTCTCGAGCAAATCGAACAGGCCTCAGTTCGCGTGCTTTACTTGCTCGCCTCTAATTTTCACCCCCAGCAAAGAACAGGGATTACCCTCTCGCTGGCTCCAAAACTCGAGGTAACACCGGTGTCTCTCCTCGCATTACCGTTCATTAAAGCCACGGACACACCCTGATTCCTCGATCCACGCATCGATCTACCCACGTTTGCACGATTTTTTCAACTGATCCGTTAACGTTTACATGATTTTACACGAGTTGGAAATAAGTTCGTTTGACAGAAAGGACAACCTTGGCGTCAGCCATTCGAGCACTAAAGTTCCGGAAGTCTCGTTTGTTACGACGAATTACGGATGAATTACTTCAGAGCGCGCAACAACTTCGAATTGGCTCGAATACTTATCGTTTTATTCTCTACATTGATATTCATTAATTAATTATATTTATATTTCTTTCTATTGTACAATATCAATAATATATAACTGTTTTTAACTCGTCGAAATATTTGCATATATGTATATATATTGTCAAATTCAAAAAATGTAAAGTTGTTCACATCACAGATTGTAAGTTAATAATAATAATTGTTTTCTGCATTGACGAAACGTTAAACAACATATACGTATCAGTCTGTAAGTATATTACTTAGTATATTCAGTTTTTATCCCGTTGCATTTTTAACATAAATCTATCAGTATCAGCGTATAAACATTTATTTTGTCATTGTACGTGTACGCATCAACAAAACTCATGAAATACATTAAAGATTTTAGGTATTATATAAATATAATAATTACGATTAATATCTTTATATATTTAAACTATTTCAAAACTGTTTTATATAATGTTGTTTCAAATCATTTAATCCTATTTGCTACAATACCGTATCATATTTTAATTCAAAAATCGTAAATTGAATTGATACCTTTTCCATTTAAATGTCTATTTCGATTGGAGGAAATATCTCTCGTTATTATCGAAGAAACGCAAGTTATTCGATACTAAGATAAGAATGGTACACAAAAACGCCGATACTTGTTCTGGACGTTTTAGCGACGACCAATCAGGAAACGCGTTTCGTTCGTCGCGCGCCTATCTCTTAACCAATAGAATAATCGCTTGAAAATAACCTATAAGGGATATCGATAGGTGGCGCAGCTGCAGTGTCGTCGGAGAGCGAGACAGAGTCGCGACGCGTCAGTTCACAGACGACCTCCGTTCCGTGTGTTGTGAATAAAGTTTTTTCGTCGTAAAATTGTCGGGTTCCCGCATCGAGGCTCGTTATAATCTCGCGTTTCCCGTGGGATAAGTTCGTAATCATGAAAAGTGTGAGACTGTGCGAGATCGGCTAGCATCGACGAGAGCAGGAAGAAGTCGAAAACGAGTGAGTACAATTCAGTGCTCGACACTATTTTTCTTTGCTTCTTTTTTGGAACGGGCGTCACTATCACTGACGATTTCGCGGTTTATTACGATTTTATCGATACCGAAACACCATGTCGTCCCTATTCGCGTACAATTTAATAGGTTCGCGAAATAAGATACGTACACTTCTCGAGACGTTAAGAGAAGGAACGAAAATGAGAGGTTATAAAGTCAAGACGGATATTGTCCTGCACCTGCCATCATGAGACGATGGTTTTGTATTTCTGCGGAGCATGGGATCTGTTTTGTCCGTCAAAGTATTTCTTATCACGATGCAACTTGCGTTTTCGAGTTAACAAGAAGCTCTTAAAACGTTGTGACAATACGGTAGATCCCCTCGAGTACTGTTTGTATTCGTTGAGAAAAAACGGGATATGTATGTACACTGTAACGACGCGATGCATGATCGTTGGGCTTTATTTGTCAGTGATAATAAGGTCGTTTGACAGAACGGGGAATAAAATATCGGTGTGGAATTCTCACAACTTAATCGGAAAATTGATATCCGCAAATCTGTCACTGCAATAGTCGAAGCAATGGCAACGGTATATGCTTGTTTATCCTCGCGTAATTTTATCTTTAGAAAAGCTCAATGTCAGTTGGAAAATGTCATCGGGATTATTCACGCGTTGTTTCTAGCCGGCCACCATCTAAGCTCAAAATAACTGAATTACTTTCGAACGGTTTACGTAATTATCGTTTCGTTTCGCGGTTTTTTACGCGTAACCCGTTTTTAGGTTATCCCGATTGAAATACTTATCTCCGTCGATGTTCCAGTGCAATTAGAAGTTATGTAAATGTACGGCTAGAGCACGTGACAACTAGTTCGTTTAAATAATACACGTAAACTGTCAAGTTGTTAATAAGATAATATAATTACTAGAAAATAAGACATAAAAAGTACGATAACGCATATAGCGTTGTACTTTTTCTTACAAAACCCTTCTCGATGAATGACACGTTAGCGACAGCGACGTTCGCGCGTAATCGAGAATTAAACGATTCCATTCGTAATTCGTGACGTTTACGTCTCTTGATCGCGTTACATTATCGTGATTGCAACCATTCTTAACGATTACACATGCTACCGTGATAAAACGTTTCGTTTTATTAAAATCGTACGAAAGTGTCTTTGACTTGGACCGCGTTACAGTTTTTGTATGGTGGTCCACCGGAAGTGGAACACCTATTCTCTTCCTTACAAAACGAGATAACTGCTCGAGGCACACGAATGGCATCGTTTCATTCCTCGAGCAAGGCAGATGTTCTTTTTTCATTTAATATCGCGTGTTTTCTTTTAATTCGACTTCCACATCTCAAATAGTTTCCATTTTCCGAACTTTATGCTATTTTTTTACTTATGAACGAACAAAGGTGATGAGAAATTTCTTATCGTTTCGGAATAATCTACGGCACAAGTATGAATTGTTCCGTCACCTTATCGATGACGCATTGATAAGTTGAAAATTACTTTGCGCCTCTAATTGTGACAATTAAAATTTTTTGTCAGTTTTACTTTGTTCAAGATACGTTTTTATTCGAAGATTAAAAACCAATCCATTAAGTTGAATCTCTCCCGGAAGTTGGAAAGGCAATTGTTAGATATACATCGAAAAACAAAGCTACGGATTGCAAAATAATAAAATACTGTTCATTTCATTTATCGGCAAGAAGTGCAACCGTTTGAACTCTCGCAGTATATTTATTAGAAATGCCTGTACTGCACGGTACAGTGGACTCTTGTTATATTATCACAGTCAAAGGTATAAAAGCGGAACATTCTTGGAGTATACTGGATCGGACAAGTTCATCGGTGCGCGTTGGGAGAAATCGTGGCAATTGTATGCGGCAATAGAAGGCGTAGAGACGTTAGGAGCGGCGATAAAACGCGCGACGATACAGCGCGTTGCGCGGTCAAGAGTTCTCCCGGAGTTGCAAAGTAAATAGAACGTTGAATACGACACACGGTTTATAGAAGCGAACTGCTGCATCGTACGATTGTTCGTAGCGAACGTAGACAACTGGTGGTCACCTACTTTGTAGTTTGTAATCTGACTCCAGGAAGTGCGCATTCATTTTCGCTTACTCGCACGTTTCCAGCGGTAATTAACATTTTCAAAACAATTGCTTTCGGGCCGCGTGTTACGCGGTGGTTATATCTTCGCCTGGCAGAAGGGTGGTAGCTTTCGAAGTCGTGCGAACATGCCTATTGGAAATGTCGATAAAGGTTCACTGACATTCGCTCGCGAGAACGTTCACCCACGAACATCGACACCACGGTGTTTATTTAGTAACGATTGCTTGCGGAACAAAGTTCTGCATCGTTGATTGTCATTAAATTGTTGCTAAACGTTTTTCTCCTACTGTTCTTTTTTGCGAAACGCATTATGCGGCGAGACAACGTTTCAATTAATATTAAACACGTTCCTTTTGCGCTACTCTTTTTGAACATAAACTATCTGAATTTGTATATCTTTTAAGCTGTATATCATAGTGTTAAAATACTTGTAGCCATCGAATTAACCAGATCTGTTTAAAAAGTCCGGCAGAAGCTAAGCAGAAGTCGATGATCCGTTTTTCTTCTTCCACGAAAAGCAACCAGCTCCCCCTCGTTCAATCACCGTGCTACCAAACATCCGTGCAACACGTGTTTCTCGATTAATGCCCGCGCGCAAGAAACCATACCGCGATCATCGTCCAGTTTTTTCTTACTAAAAACGTTCCTTTAATTTTCAGTCTCGACGACGAGGATGGCGTGCAAGGGTAATCGCTGTTTCTGAGCGTCGGGACCGAGAGGAAAATACAACGTTCAACATGTCGTTGAAGAGGCTAAGAACGAGATCCGCTCAGTCGGTTTCAAACGTTCAATTTCGTCGCTGGAGATCGTTATAAATCAAAACTAATTAACTCGTAACAAAGGAAATAATTAAGCAAGGCAACTTAGTATTTGAAGAGATCGAAGGAAAATAAAGGGAACTGCCTTATTATCGGAGCAGAAGCACGAAGATATATCTATATATACATACATATATATATATTTTTCTTTTTGTATTAAACGTAAGACGGGGTTAGTGGACGATCGTTCTCTGTGAGAATAATTTCGACTCGGAATTACCGTGTTGATGCTCGTATTTAGTGGAAAACCGTCGTCGCGCGTTCACTGGCTGGCATATCGATTCGACTCTCGTCGCGATTAGGAGAAAACCGCGTGTGCGTATTGGATCTTTGCTGAGATTATGGCCTTCATGATGAAGAAGAAGAAGTATAAATTCTCGGTTGAGGTGGACCTGGAAGAGTTAACCGCGGTGCCGTTCGTGAACGCAGTGCTGTTCGCGAAACTCCGATTACTCGACGGTGGTTCTTTCGTCGATCATTCGACGAGGTAAGTCATCTCGCTATCTTTTCGTCTTTACAACTTTTTATTTACCCGCTAATCGTTACTCCATACTTCCGACGAAACGAACAGGGAAGTTTACCGACCATAAGCGCTAATTTATTCACGCTGTTCATAGACATCCCCTGTGTACAGGCTGATAATAATGTGAACGGAAAAAGTTTTTGTTATACTTTATCACCGGCATTTTATATTTCTCGCGAAGCCAAGGTTTCACTCTCCCAAATGGAATAGTATATGTTTTTTAACGTCGCGTGAATTCGTTCGTGTGCTCCGCTATGACCCACAAAAGCACAATGCAAAAGCAGAAATAAAAGAAATTGAAGTTAAACAGTCGACGTAGATAATTGCGTTGTTAATAGAATACGGTACAACATTTTTCTCTAATTTTTCATGTTACCGCGAACACCCTGTGTATTCAAGAAACGAGTATATTTTACCTTGGAATACGGTGAATTTTTTTATGGTGAAGACTTTGTTACAAGAACGTTTTTGACGCTCTGAGACGATAAATTGTCAGTATGCTAGAAAGAGTGACGCATTCGTAAATCGTTCGTTTTCAGATATCTGCAAAGATTAGTTATAAAAAGAAGTCGATTTTATGACACGTCGTAGCAAGAATATCTCGTTTTCGGCAGTTGATAAACTCTGAAAATCATTCAAAATCGCAACGATAACATTTATATAATTTCGACACGGAACGAGTGTAAGAATTCTAAATAAAAAGTAGTCGAACCGATTCGAGTTTGTACCTAGTCGTGAACTGTACGTGGAATCGTGTAACTTTTGTAATAAGTTGAAAACTGTACCTATGCATGGTTATAACTATAATGTATCGTAACAAGCAGATTGTTAGACGAGTCTGAAAAGATTTCCCCCTGTTCTTCATCGTTTAGGTAATTTCGTTATATTCGGCAGGATATTTAGCGGCGAGATAAACGATAAGTCTGAAAACAGTCGGCGCTGCTCGTACACGAGTCGCTCCAGCTCGGTAAGCAGCGTTTTACGACTCGTTGAATTAGACTATTCTATGTTTAGTACAAAGACGTTCATGGATCCGTTTAAATGATTAAGTTCCTGTTGAAAGTACAGCTCCGGAAGCGCGTTAGAAACTCGTTTAAACTTGGATTTTATGTTCCTCGTGTATTGCCTGTGAATGAAACATGCGCTCCCCACGCGAATTAATCGTTTCATCGTGAATGGATTATCTGAAACTCGGTAACAAGGTTTCCTCGACCTATAACTTTTTTGCGTTCGCGTTTAATGTTGCGAGATACCGAAAACCTGTCTAAATACGCCCTTTTTAGTCCAAGATGTTTCGATCCGGTGTTGCATCGCGATAGGCGCAAAAAGACGCGAAAAACTTGTTTCGCTAGCTTCACAGTTTAGATCCCGAGAAATTAGCAATTCAAAGTTGAATATTCAACTGGCGGGAGCCTCGTTCAACCCTCGTGCGAGCAATCGAGTATGCAAGTAGCTATTTGTACGCTGACGAGCATGGTAGGCTTCCCTAGGGAAAACGGTGACATAGGAGAAAGTGGCACCGCTACTTGTTGGCTTTCGGTTGGTCAGTTTTCAACTTGCCGATGTCGTTCGCACGAAAACGCGTAAGCGGACAAATTAGTTGGGAAAGATAAGAACTCCTACTGCGAACCGCAAAGTATATTTCGCTCGTGACACAATGGGGTGGACGGGGCTCGATTAAAGCGGATAGCCGCAGAAGAAGCGATCGATTTTTTATTTTTGCTCCCCCTCTTTATTCGGTTAGTTTAGTCGAGCAGAAGCCGAGGAATTTGTTCGCGAGTCGACACGGAACGACTTTCAACCTGTCTATTTTAAAGAATTCTCTATCAAATTAAAAGAATTCTCTATTAGTCTCGAGGATTTGTTAGAGTTTCAAGGATGAGTGCCATTGTCACTTAGGACTTTTAACGTGTTGGATTTATAAGTGTTTCCTTCAGCAAAAATCATCGGGTCGTAAACTTTCGCTAACGTTGGAGTTTCGACTCAAGAGGTTGCAGTTGTTTGTTTTTCACCATAGGACCCATAGGGTCTATAGACTCGTAACGAGTTTTCTTATTCTTACGGTTTTCCTTGACGAGTAAAGACGTGCCTTTCCGAGCTTCACAAGTTAAATTAAAGTTTCTGTTAAAACATAATTGAGTATCATTACTTTATTTCACCGCCTATTTCCTATATAACGCGTTCGAAATCGGAACTACGATGTACCATTTTCTTCTTTTTATGCCTTTTATGTTGCATGAGCAATGCTACCGATCAAAAATTATAATTTTATTATACACTGTGGAGATAATTCACACCGTAGAAGGTGTTAGAGGCGATTGACTGTAAGAACAACATTTAGCACAGTCTACACAGAAGGTTAGGAAAAACTTTATAGTCGACGCAACTGGCATGCTTCGCGTACGATCATTTGGCACGAGAAAGAATCGATGATTTCGTGGGAAGGAAATCGACAAGGGAAATGAGTCACGTTCCTAGTAGGTATATTGTTCTCCCGTGGAAGATTTCCGGGGACCGTCGTCGTCCACGGTATCGCGAGAGACTTAAAGGAAACTGCCTGGATCGGTGCCAGGATGTTCTATGAATTCTATCTTCTTAGCGAACGACTTGGTGATTTTATTATTTCGCGATCGGTATGCTTCGTTTGCTTTCGATGATCGAACTCGGCGCGGATTAGTTGGACCAAGTCCTAACGAAACATCCTTTATTTTCCTGCGATATAGCGCGTGGACGAACAAGCGAATTAACCAGAAATCTGGGTCTTTTCAAGGATTTTGTATTCCAGCGTTGGCTAACTATCCTGAAATGCAAGACGAAAGAAATTGCAATATTCTTACAACAGCTTTTCTTCAAAAGTCTTGAAAGATTCAAGATGTTTCTCGGTCGTTCTTAGAAATTCTGAAGGAAACTTTTCTTCGATATCCTGCGAATTTCAGTAGGAATCGTGTTATTAAAATTTTAAAAAAGCCTTGTTATCCATTTTAATAGGAACTATCTCGCTCGATGAATCACGAATAATATCGTTAATTGCTCGAAAGTTTGTCCAATAAAATGAGATAAATAACGCGATTCTGTTTACACTGCAATTGTATACGAATCGCAAGTAACGAACTTCTGAAATATATCGGTGACTGAACTTGAAGAGAAGTAACGAGAGAAATCTCGTAGAAACTTGCATCGTTCTCACTGACATAGATCTAAATGAATCGTCTTTCTCCGGCGATGATTTCTTTCTTCGTGACTACATTTCCACGAATTCGTATAAACAAAGGCTGGAAAATTGTACGTTTCCTAATTCGATTACGGAGTGCGATGGAATAAGAAGATTTCGAAGAGACAGATTCTTCGAACTTATTTAGCTCTCCGAAGTACGTAACGTTACAAGATTCCGCTTGAAAGCTTTAATTCCAATTCCGAATTTGAACGCGGTTTAAAATTAGAGCGAAAACAACGTGAAAGTAGACAGATTGAAAAGGACTTTCATCCATCTTCGAAGCATCCTCTAACGAAGTTGGAACCTTCGGTTCGAATTAAGAAGAAACCACTGGTCCCGATTGAACAACCGCAAACAGTGGGTAGAGAAAAAGTTATTGTTGCAAGGGAGAAATAAGGACGTTGGATGGCTTCGTGAACTGATTATCTCGGTGCGCGTCGGTGGTAATCGATGAATGGAAATCCAGGTGAAGCTCGCATCCCGTTTTCCCTCGAGTCCAAGGTCTTTTCCCGAAGGATACGCGGCTGACGCGAACAAGTTTCACTAACAGCTTTTCCTCCGAGCGAATCCAACGGGAGAAATTCAACGGAAGGTCGGGAGCGAATCGATCGAGGCCGCAGCGAGTTTACCGAACACGCTTTGGGGACCAGCGACGAGGAAGTAACTAATTGCGAGCGGCTACTGATTGCCGCGATTAAACTTATCAACCGAAAAAACTGACGGTCGGCTCGTTTAATTAAACGCTTTCGACCGTCGCCCGCTGTTAATTATTCCGGCTGTGTCGAGGCACGCGGAGAAGAAATACCGACTCTGCAAGAAAAAGATTCGCAAAGGCGTTGTTACAAAGAATGGACTCTCGTTATATCGCCAGGTCTCGCGGTGGCGCTCGTAGGATCGAACGATCGCTTCCTTTGCCTTGAACCATGACCTTCCGTGGAATCGGGCGAACCAGAGCCTGGAAATAAACCATCTCGTGACGAAAAGTTCCAACAAGCAGGCTCGCCAAGATGGTAGAAAAGATTGGCATGCAAATTAGGGGAGCGAGCGTCGCTGGAAAATGAATTGGATTATGCGTGTCATTGAGAGAAAGCCAGGGGGTTTCGAACTAATAAATTATAAATAACTTTCGTGACTTTTTATCGAATACGATCGAACTTCGATAATTCGAGCGGGAAGGGTTCAAATCTTTGCGCTATAGCGGTGTCTTTCAAAAAGCAACGTTTTAATTTTTACGACATTTTTTAAATATCTTGTATAATCAACCAGATGATTGGCAAGTTTTATCCAGACCGATGTTTATTCTTTTTCTTGTGTTAAAAGAGTCGTTCGAAAAAAGTATTCTTCGCGAGAAATATTCTTCGATTACGTTATTTAAGCGACTTGAAAAAAGTCGAACAAGCGTGTAATTAGAAATCCGTCGCACCAGTCATTTTCGTAGCTTCGAAAGTCAGCATCGATGCAAAGAAAAGCGACAGTGGGAAACGGTCGAAAGAGAAACGCGCGATTCTCTCGGCTTCGATACCGCTAGAAAGTACGTTGATTCGTTCTCGTCCTGATTTACAAGGCGCGAAAATTGAAAGAGAAAAGTTTAACTATTGCCAAGTAAAAATGAGATTACAGGAAAGCAGAGAAGAATTAACCTTCTCGCGAGCGGAAGGGGTACGCGTGTACAAGGAATCTGAAGGTTGGGATCTGATTGATACGGTGCGCTAGAAAAGGCGGAGAAGATTAAAGTTCGCTCGTAAAGTTTCGTGTTCGATTAAAGAGTTTAAACGTCGAAAGATTCGCTGGCAGAATTTTTCTTCGTTCTGTCACGAACGTACGATGTTTGGTTATCGTTGTATAGGATGGAACAAAAATGATATTTCATGGACCTCGGGGCGTGATACCACAGCTCTGAATCGATGAAGATTTGTAAAAGAAAGTGACCGGAAAATTGACCTTGATTTTCAAAGCGAAGGTCAAACTTTCGTATCCTCGTAATCCTCGTCGAGAGGATAGAAAGTCTGAAAGGAACCATATGTCACAAATCAACCGTTTCAGTGAAAAAATGACATCACATTTTCCCTTTCACAGACATTTCATCCTTTCGACGAGTACCACGCGACAAGACAATAAAAAGATGTGACCTTGAATTTGAGAGTCAAGGTCACTTTTGTTTACAAATCTTCGTCAATCCAAAACTATGGAATTACATCGTAGGATACGTGATATATCTATTTCTCTCCAAGCTGTACATATTTTCTTTGTCGTTTATTTCCGTGTAACGTAGAGATTATTGATTGGAATTCGATAAGTAGAGAGTTTGCGATATTTTCAAACGAGTGTCGATGAAAATGCAGATGTAGGAACATCGAAGCTTTAATATTTGAAGATTTTTATTTTGGAAGCAGAGTCTGGATAAAAGCGTTCGAGTTTCGACGTGTTCCCAAAAATATCAGAGAGCCGAAGATTAATTAACAGAGGTCGGCGATATACTTTAGGGAGCAGGTTCTCAGGCACTTTCTTCGCTTGACCGACCCTTTGGACGCGACGTATCAATTTGGTCCAACCTTTAGGGACACCGTGTACATTAGGAGGAGACGAGAAGAGGGCACAACGATAATGGACAATGTCCTGTCGTCCGGTGTCCCGTGTATGGAAGTGAACGGTCACCGTGGAGGACCTGACACCGCTTCAATGTGCTGTGATGAGGAAACACCCGATTATAACGCTCCAACCGAGGCACAGAATATTTCTGCGTGTATCCACGGGAACGATTATGTATGGATACTATCTGTCGTGTCGTCATTGGATCGTATAACCGTGCACATATTTGCAGAACAGAGGGTTGGAGCACGAGTCGCGTAGGGTCGGAGATGTCGAAGGGATCCTGCGTGCCGCCAGAAGCTCACCCTGATTTTTATTGACTCGTACGGTCATATTACACCGGTAGTATCTTCTAACCGTGTTCTCCTGTCGTTTATATTTAGACGCCTTTCGCAATCAGGGCTGGAATTTTATTCGCGCGCCGGGATGCTCTTTCTTCTCGTTATTTTGTGATCGTATAGAAGGGATTTGTTCAGAACAGATTTATAGGAAGATACAACGCGAGGCAAGATTGTATTGTGCGTGACGGTACAATTCGCGACTGTACCGGGCATGCTAATACGGCACGTAACGATACCACGCGTGGTGACACTACGCATGACGATACCACGCGTCACGATACTACGCACGGTGATACGAGGTTACCACGCGTGGCAGTACCGTGGGTGACGATACCACGTGTGGCGATACAACGCGTGGCAATACGGAGCACGATGGTAGGAAGCGCTGTGATACAATTCGTGCCAGTACGGCGCGTGGCGATATAACGCGTGGTACTAGATCACGCGAAAGTGCATCGCTCAGAGATAGAACGCAGTGATCTAATGCATTGGCCATAGAAGGCGCGATGATCCAACGGTTTGCGACATAATGAGTAACTGTCTGACGCGGACGCGTGAAAAGAAATCGGGACAAGTCGAAATCAGCTGCTTGTTGTCGGTGCACCCTTTATTTACCGGATCTCGTGACGAAACGTCCGTCCTGAAATTATCTGTAATGTCGACGGCACGATCGTGACAGACGCATTAATCATGACGGTTGTAACGATCGACTGTGGTAACTATTGGTGGCTACCGTCCTCAGGAAATCACGTGCCTGCTCTGTACGAAGTTGGTAACGTCAGGGTGCTGGTTCGCGTGGGTGGTCCGTTCGATCGTTTGAAATTGTTCGATGTTGCGCGGCTGCGCCAACGATACGAGGCTTTCCTCTCTCTGTTCGTCGCTCGTCTTCATTCAGCTTTTCCGCGAAGGAGTATCCATAGGCCAGAAATGGGTGGGGAAAAATAGCGTGGGTGGGACAACGCGTTAGCCTAGATTTCGTGGTGTTCCACGAAGCGCGAGAATCACGCGAAATTCGTGACTGTCTTGGAACTTTGTACTGGATGGCCAAGCTGCCAGGAAATTTCATCGAGGTGGACCTCGATCGATCCGTTCGCCCCGAAGAACGACTCTGCTACCGGAGAGAAGAACCGTTGCCTGAAACCGGCTCGTCCTCTCGTTCTTTCTTTTTTCTTTCTCGATCGTTTTTCGTGCTCTTGTAACGTATTACGGCATCGCGTTATCGTCTTCCTGAGCGTTTCCTTGGAAATCTTGAGACGAAGGTTGGCCTGGATGGACGCTACCACGATATCGATGCTATTTATCGATCGCTTGTTCAAGTAAAATATCTCCTCGATATGGAATACGTAGAGGTTGAAATAAAAACGAATTATAGATAACAGACAATAAAAGCAACAGTCTAGAGACAAGAGTGTCCGTAAAAAGATAATAGAGTCGCAAACGTGTATCGCGAATCAGTTTCAGGTTTAATAAAAATGACTGCGTAAACGTTTCATCGATATTATTACTAGAAAATGGCTGATTCATGTGCGAAGTATCGGATAATCGTCACTGACGATAAATTGTAAAGTAATCGATGCACTGTTCGTTCCAACGAAGAATCATCTATTTGAGAGTATCTAACGCTCGTGTAACGACTTAGCCAAACTTTAGCCTTGAAATTAATGTACCATAAGTGTTATTTTGCGATACGTTTATCGCGAGAAACGTGCGGTGTGTTATCGTCAATGAAATCGTAATCGTTTTCCCAAAGTGGGTCTAGAACGGCGAAACTCGTACCTTTCGTTCGTGTAACGGGACTAGAGAAGAACTACAATTAACGTAGGTTGCGACACCTTTTTTTCGTTTCTTCCTTCCCTTTTGTCTTCTTGTCTGCAGTCACGATTCCTGTTTCGCTCGTAGCGGCGTAAATACTCGAGCCCGAAGAGAGCTACCAACTAGGGGAACTCGTTTTGCTTCGCTTTTTCCTCTTCGAATTCTCTTTTGCCGTGTCTTTTCTTCCCTTGGCTTTTCCTCGCGATACTCCGCGGGCTCGCCGCTTGCAAATTCGTCGCCGCCAGGAGGAAGTCCACTGTTCGTTGCTCCTAATTCTTAGGACTTGTCATTGCGAGCCCGGGAAACGGTCGCCTTTGTCTTTCAAAGGCGTGCTCGCAATACGAAAGTCGACCAGACTCCTTTAATTCTGCGGCAATTTACTTTTCTCTCGTTTCACGTTCGCCCAACTTATGCCATTATACTTGGAAGAACAAATCGAAAAGAACAGTTCTCGCGTATTATTCGTACGCGAGACTGCCTTTGTTAAATATTTCGTGATCTAAGCTGATCTAATTCGATAATGTACTAGCGAAAGGTACGGAACTGTCCGGTTGGAATTTAGTTGGAACACGGTTGAACACCATCGTTAGTCGCGGGCGTAGCTGGCCAAAGTGCATTGCCAAATAATTGCAGGGTCAGAGGGATTTTCAGTGTCGATCCGGCGACCTTGGCCGACGCTACGTTTTGCCTCTGTTCCCGGATATTCGCGAGCTCCCCCGTCCCGTCCACGAGGCGCACTTCGTCCTTGACAGACTGAAATTTCCATGGAAATTAATTCCCTCCCTTTGCACCACCTTGTCGCGTATTCGCTGCCAGGCTCTAGGTAGTTTGTTCCTGGAAGAAGGACGACGCGTTCGAGTAACAAAGTTACGGAACCGTGACACTTCTTTTCAACCGAGCGAATTTCAATCGATTCGCGTTAGGTTACTTTTCGCGATAAACCGGCCGACAGTGTTCTAAGGTTATTGTTTCTTCGATGTCCCTCGCAGGAGCGTAGGTAGAATCCAGGGCCCAATGCCAAGCCACGCTTTGGATCGCCCGTGTATCTCCAACATCGATTGCTTAACCTTGACCAACACTCGCGTTCACGCTCGACCTTCGACATTCGCAACGATACGAATCCGTGAATCTCGTTTACAGACGGGATAAAAAGCGTCCTGGCAGAAAGGTCGAACGGTAGTTCGTTCGCTTTGTATTCCTCGGTACGAGTCTTTTCTCTCGAAGTAGATCAAATCGGACTCGATATTAGATATCGCTAATCGAGAATCGAAACTTTGTCGAATCCCGAGGCGCGAAACGCGTTTCCAGGTATCCGATATTCCGCGAATACATCTATACAGCGAAATTTCCATTCAGGGCTGTCGATCACTTGTCTACTTTTGATCGATGCGCCTCAACCAGATATCAGTTTCAATTTCCCAACCATTGCAGGAATATCGACTTCTGATACAATTTTCCCAGTCGTACGGTTTGTGTATTTTCCGTTTTCCTCTGTTATCGATATTTCGAGTCGATCGATAAATAGAGAACAACGACGAACAGCCGTGTCTCGTCTCGAAAATCTGTTCGAGGGGCACGGTAAGCCACGTGCCAGACATTGTTTAGCCGACAGTCGAGAAACTTATTGATTAGTCGAACGCACACGCATACGCACTCGACACCCTTGAATATTCGCGTTGAACAAGGATTTTGAAGCGTCGCCCCACGCGTATACACCCTTTGCTTCCGTTTAACTTGGTCCTACGCGCATCGTCCCTGTTCTTTCGTTTCGTCGACTCTTCCAAACTGCTGGATAACGAGTTTCCTTCCACGGAAAAAAGTTGCCAATATCGATCCGCGGTCGGAAGTTATCGGGCCATTCGTTTCGGTGACTCCGCAAACGAAACTGGAACGTTTTATGATCTTTTCTCGCTTCATGGGGTATTTCAATCCTTTTTATTAATCGATAAACGAGGAAGGATGAATCGATTCCTTCCAAGACGCGGATGAAAGAACCCGGGCTTAGAATGAACTGCTTGGGCTTCAAGCTTTTAAAGCAGATATTCTTACGGTGCGACTGAACCTCTCTAGGCATTACAAATCGTTTTAACGCGATAAATACCACCGCGAAAAGGTGTATCGAAGTAATTACTACCACGGTGGATACCTGTCGCGTTGCCAACCTTACGCGGAATTCCGCCACGCGTTAGACCAGATTAAATGCAGTATTATCCGTAGATGAAACGAGGAACGTAGCATTAAGGAATCTCGCAGCAAAATATTTTCTACGCTGTCAATTGGCTCTGAATCGCGTTTAAGGAGGTTCCATTTGCACGTGTCGCGGTTGGTTCGCGAACAAGATGACGAGCATCGTTTAATAGGCACCGACATCGACGGACCTTACGTGTGGGTTGGTCTCTCCTAGTGTCCGCCTGATGCACGCTTTGTTTGCGGACTTGACACAATCGTGCTGGAATTTTCTGTGAACAAGTGTTCGTTCGCGACGCAAAAGCTCTTAGACGCGACACGTGATCATTTGGTGACGCAAAAATTGACCAAATTGATCTTGTTCGTTCGAAACCAACGAAGAAACATATGCTATCTATATGTAACAAAGTAGCGAAGGATTATGTCCAAACGGCGAGAGTCTCGAGTTCAACTTTTTCGGTAATATTTCAAAGTTTAAAGAGTTAGTAAATAGAAAGTAGGTCGGTTAAACGTTGGTGATCATCACGGCTGGTTTAACCATTCTGTTCCCGACGAAACAGCGGTAATTCGATGCGAATGAACGGAACGAAAGCTCTCTTTCGCCGCTGTATAACAATATAATCAAACCTCGATCATTATGGGACATTTTACTCGAACGAACGAGTTTCGGTCGATTGCTTTGCTCAACCCGGTTCATTAATTATGCGTATCGTGGCCAACGTCGGTTAAATTGGGCCAATGTACGTCGGTTCGCCACGGGGTTCTCGCTCGAACGTTACACCGTTCGTTTTACCACCGCTCGAAAACACTCGAGGCAATATTCTACAGGGTTTCTCAAAGAATCGAAGCGACTCCTGTTCATCGAAGGAAGTTTATAAACGAAATTTCGAGACACGCTCGTTTCGTAACGTTCGGTTGCGATATCGTGTCTTTCGATCGTTCTGCAACTTCACCTAATGACTGGCCTGATAAATGCTACGACACGTGTAATTTCATGCGTAGCGTGCAGCAAGTGCTGCGCATGCATCCTCTTCGGGTTCTTAAGGTCAATGTCATGTTCTAGTTGCCAGAGAGCAGGTATACGTTCGATTTTAACCCTTTCGCTGCATCAATACATTCTGCGGATGTCGTCGTTTGTTCATCGAGTAAAATCGCTGTATAAATTATTTATTTTTGTACATTGTACTTGCGCAATAGTTCCATTTAGAGAATTGTATGCGTGGAATTAAAAATCAATAATTCGTGAGAAAATTAGTCACATCGTTAACGTGGCGAAATGGCAGGACGCCGCTACCAAGTTAATTAATTCGATTGAAAAATGTCGGAGGTAAACGAGGATGATTCAAGAAGAAATTTCTCCGCGCCGATTCGATTGCTTAATTTTAACGACGTTTTTATACCGATTGCAGCAACAAATCCAGTTGCTAGGTGAACAAGACAGACGGCGCATTACATAACGATTAAATCATGGCTGACTAAAAGATTCTATTTTTCGTGCGACAATTGCCATTGAATTCCCAGACCTATTTCTCTCTCTCGATCGCTAATAATCTTCACCTTCGCAAGGTTGCAAAGCCGATGAATAATTTCAATTCTGTCGCGCGACGATTGCCGCATTATTCTCCGACGAACGCGTTGGCCGTTGATTGAGTCATCATCGAATTCTCTCGTTTCGTTGGCGAAACCAACTGTTTCTATGGCTTTGGAACGAGACCGGGGTTATTTCGTGACCTTACATGTTGAAATCTCTCGATCGATAGCGAAACAATTACCTCCTACGACTATCATCAATATATTTTAGATGGTTACTGGTTAGATCGATATCTTTGATAACAACGAAGCATTCGCGTTTCTGTCCAAATTACTTTCCTGGTTCTATTTTTGTTCGATATGTATCTGATCTTTTTATTTTTAACTTACAGCTATGTAGAATCCGAGGATTAATTCAGCTATACAAGGTTAGCGTTTTTCTTAATGAAACTGAATTAATGCAGTTCGTGCAAAGAACTCGATGGAACGAGGGCAAAGAAATTGTAGAACTTCTATTGTATCGTGCCTTAACACTTTCTTGCGTAGAATATTCACACAATAAATACCAAAGATCGGTCCGGATGTTCGACGACGTACGACATTACTGTGTAATCGTTCTTTTTCTTTTAAAAACGAATGTTGCATACCCTCGGTATTTCGGCTTTTAATCGCTGTTTCGATACAGTGACGGTACGAAACGTTTTCCAGGCGAATCGCATCAGTTAGGACAATGATATCGCGATGCACAAAGGAGACATGCAATTTCGACAGGGAACCATTAAGAGAAAGTTATCGATTCGGGTTTATGTTCATGCCATGGTCACGTGGGCGAACGTTATCGTAAATGAACTCGCGTGGCAACCTTTCCGCAGACACGGTCTCCAATATCGCATTCCAGAGACCACCGATAATAATTCAACGTTCCGTGGTTCCGCAGAACGTTCCTGTCATTGTTATTGCTGGCTGCTGTTGTCGCTTAAGGTAAAATATTGTCTTTTACGAGCAAACGGAAAAATAGATCTTCGTGGAAAACGAAAGCGAAGAAGAAACGAAAAGGTCGGACGATATCTTTGATATTTCGACATCGTCGAAGGATGTTAACGGCAAATTCCCACGTTCGAAATACCGACGAAATGTACCGATCGTCCGAAAGATGGAAAGAAAACAGTGGTAAGCGTGAAAAAATACTCGCGTCGAATTTAAAGCGGATAAAGCAATTGTCGATCGGTGGACGAAATCGGGTCGCAGATGCGAAACGATCGCGCGTGAACCGCTCTTTTTTAGCCTTGATTAGAATGTTGGGAGGCGCTTTGGCATTGGTCCCAAAGTCAGACTCTGATTTGTATTGCTTTCACATTGGAAGCCTCGCGAGCCGTTTCCCCCGTTAATTTATACGCTCCTCGTCGATTTTCGTGTCGCTGGCTGCCAAACGTTCCTCTCTCGTTCTACTCCTCTTGCAAAATAATTCTTCCGAGAAGTTTTGTCACGCAACGATTCCTATCGTGCGAATCGATATTCGTGAATACAGTACCGTAAGCTACCTTCTAACGTGGAATAACTTTTTCAGAATTGAACCGAACGCTCTTTACGAATTTCTGCTATCGTGGAGTAACAAGGAAGTTATCGCGACCGGTTTTATATGATATATTACCTTCGATTGACACGATGAATCATTAAGAACGGAAACAAATTAATCGGCTCTTATATAATACGCCTTTTTATCGAGAGGCTTATTCGTAGATTTTTGTCGAGCATTCCGCGTTAACGCGTTTGACCATCTCTGGATCAGAAAGTCGAACAGTTCTCTTCCGCTTTAATGCAGTTGCAACGCATGCACGATTCTATGTGGCTCGTTTCGACACGGCCGATGCTTCCGGGCGAAATTCTGTCGCTTACATAATCTCGATTATGAATACGTAACAATGCGAAGTGAAGGTGGTCAGGAAGAGCGTCGAAACAGAAAGAGATACACGTGCGAGTTCCTCGACCGATGTTAATCCACCGAGTTAATTACCATATCGATCTTAGTCATAGAAAAACACCGCTGTTTTACTTTTGCTTTCTAACGTTAATCGATGTGCAAATTAAAACCGAATACTTAACGAGGGGTCAACAGGTTCCTCGACGCCGCGGAAAAATTTAGAAATCAGAAAACTAGCCAACAGTGCGAGGTGCTTTTGCTCGACTCCAACGAGCGCAATTATGAGCGTGACGCGTTCGAAGAAGAACCGCGAACTACGCGTCCAGCCAAATAAATAAGAGACAGAGTAACGAGAGTAAAGATTAGTCGAGTTGTCGCAAAGCGTGTAAGTGTCGTGAGAAAGAGCGTCGGAATCGTATCGATCGTGCGAACCTGAGGAACAACGATATCTCACACGATCAATTGTTGCGTTAATAACGCATAGACGCGTGGCCTGGCAACCGTGTTGTACACCTTAAACGATGATGGTATTTATTGTCCGTCCGCCATCGGTTACTCGTTAGTTAATGCCGCTGGCCGGACAATACGGCACGTGACATCGTCGTTACCGATAATTAGCACGGCTCGTGGTTACTCGTGATAACGCCTGATAATGCGTCGAGAAAACACCGTGTTACCGGTAGTCGCTTATCGGCTACCGCTCGAAAAGCCGTAAATTATCATCCAATTAAATCTAATATTCGAAACTAGCGAGAACAATCGCTTTTACGGCTGTTTCAATAATTTCGAACGTAGTTGTTAGGTTTCTGTGCGCTAAACGCACGATTTTGTACGGGTTCGACGTATCAAACGGTACATTTATATTTAACCCTTAAATGCATGAGTGGGGTCCCATTGTTGCATTTTTTATGTAAACATTTTTAGCCGCGCCATTTGTGAAATGAAAGTTCAGCTATTTGCTTCTGTCCATATTTATGTTATGTTCAATGTGTTTACAGATATAAATTGTTGCTGTAATCAAAGTTAGCACGGAATTAGGTAAGTGGGGTCCTCAATGGACCTCATGTATGCATTCATGTTCCTAATTATTTAGTATCTCATTGTACACATATGTTAGCGTACTTTGGAGGGTCGTCGGGGGTAATTAGCCTGTGCTATTTTGCCTCTGAACGATTTATGATAGGGATAGACTGCGTGAGCTCTAAGCGAAAGGTTGGAAATTTTGTTTTCTTTCATGACTTTCCGATTATATGTTTGGATTAAAATACTTGTTTTTGCTTCTACAATAAAGATCCTTAGATGTCATTCCTCTGTTTTCTCAATTAAGTACATTTTAATCCATTAGGAACCCCACTTATGCATTTACGGAATTTTTTGTTACCTATGCACTAAAGGGTTAATCTGCTCGAAATCGCGCGATTTCCAAAATTTCACCAATTTGCTACAACTCCGAAATTTGTATCGTTCGAGGTATAGCTTACGCGAGCGAATTTTCACGTGTGCCTAGCGACGGTGAAGCCGCCTTCGAGATGTTGGTCTCTCGAACGGAAGGTCTCGGTTAATTGCCGACTTATAATTAGCGTAGTTCTTATTATTAGTTCGTACACGTGTTCTCCGCGCCGGAAGCGAACTCCAAACCCGTGTCTCTTTTCCTGGCTTGTCCCGTTTCTAACCCACGTAACGGCTCTTCCACTATCCATTTCCCTTCGACAATTCAGACGCGTGCATTTCGATTGAAGTCAATTCGATAATCGTTCTTCTTGACGAGCCGACTCGAATTCTTCCGGCTCGTGTCGATCTTAATCGCGATTCTTGATCCCCGTCGATCGCGTATCTGCCACGAGAAAGCGACCCAAGATTTTCCATCTGCTTTCGATTTCGTTGATCGCGCTAAAACGAGCGATGACAGCCACATTAGCGCGACACTAAACTATAACGTTTTAACGGCGTTAATAATTTAATTTTAAGGCATGTGCAAGCTCCGCGCGTGAGCGATAAAAAGCAGGAGTTTAAATATTTGAAACAGTTATTAGCTCTTGTTACATATTCGAGGAAGTCATGTGGCTAAATGTCGATGTAAATACCTTTAATTCGAAGTGGAAAAACTTTTATTTCTGTTGCACGAGCTGATCGTTTTCTATTTTTAACGGTACTTTTTTAACTCGATATCCTTTTTGGATTCTCTTTCCATTATTTTATATGCTTATCTGTAACCCCTTGCCATACTTTAACCAGTCTGATACATGACTCGTGTTTCAACTCTTATTGCATAATAAATTGACATAACATTTCAACTTTCTTTGTTTTTATATCGTAGCTGTGATTAGTTCTAACACCTGACAAATCACAGGACAGGGGATTAAATACTTTAAGTGTTTTCTTTGCAAAACTCCAATTTCACTGAGTAAATCCAGTCACCACAGATTACGCGATACGACAACGACATACGAATGCAACGTATCCAAAGAGAAAATTGGTCGAATGAAATGGTTGAGCAGCGATTTCGTGGCTCGTGAAAAATCGCAAAGTGAATTTCTCTGTTCATCGGCGTAAAGCCGTGGTCCTTTTTCTGCCGAATCGAGCTCGATCCGCGTAAAATTGATTCTGAAGAGCGCCACGAACCGCGGTCTCATTATGGAACAGCTTAAAGCTGTCGTAAGATGCCGTGCAAGATCGAGTCCGCTCGTTGAAACTGGTCGACCCGGAATCGTGCACCACTTACCCTTCGTCGTCGATATTTAGCCTTTTTAGTCGTTCGATTTCGAATTCCTCTAGGCTTACGACACTCGACACCGCGGTTTCGTACGTCGATTTTTCGCCTCGCAAACGTTTCTGCTAGCGATTCGAGCACGTTGCTTTCTCGGCTTCAGGGCATCTACTTAAACACGAAATTACGTCAATTAATTATCCCGGCTCTGCGCGTTAGATCGCCATGCGACGTGACCTGTGAGCAGTCGCCGACGCGGTTTCATCGACCAATATTGAACGCAACGAAACGCGGAAAAAGTTCGCTGTTTCTCTTCGTCCACGCGATCGACACCGTCGGGTTAAAGTTACTTCCAGGCTAAGTAGATTCGACTAATCTCGGTCGCGGTGCAAACTCGTGTTGCGTCGAGTATCCTCGAAAAGTGTGTTCCTCGAAAAAACACCGCCTCGCGAACCAGACTGTTTGCGCAGACGATCCAGGTTTGTTGGTTTTATTGGCAGTTACCAAGTTCGGAAAACGAGGGAGAACGAGGAACGCCAAGGAAATAACTGGAGTGTACTCGGAGACGCGTACGCGGGGAAAGATAATCTACCGATCGAAACATCGAGATCGAGATTCGAAGCCGGATCTCCCTCTCTTTTCGTGGAACGAACTTGATTCTGCTTTCCAAGGAAACGGCTATCAAGATTCGGAAATAACCTCCGCCTACGGCTCGTCCGACGTAATGGACGCCCACGAAATTCGAAGTTCAATGCGTCTCGCTTTTTCCGACGTAAAATGCCTGCTTCGTCGTACCAATGACCCGTTAATTGAATTATTCGATTCACCGACACGTTCGTTCACCCCTCGATCCATCGGAAAAGATCTCTTGGTTGCATACGCACTTTTATCGTTTTTCGGTGTCATGGTCACGGTCGACGTTCGTCGTAGCTTCGAAATTACCTTGTGCAGTTTCGACTACGATTAGTCGAAAGATTAGATCTCTGTGTTACGATGTAATGGATGGTGCCGTCGGAACTTTCGTCGAGAACGTACAAAGCAATCTCTTAACGAAAATCGATAAACGCAGTAATCGTAAATCGATCGGTCCGACATCGAAAAATGATTTTTAATTTCCACGGTGCTCGAATATGGTCGTTAAACCGGAATTAGATTTATCGTTCGATAAGGCGGTAGTTCGACGGTGGGTTAATTTATTAGGGCAGATTAGGGACGAGATAATGCTGTACGTTTTACGGGAACGATCGAAGGCGAGAATTAAGTCGACCGGGTGAAATATTGCGCGATTGTAGCGTGCGTCACGGCGAAGTTCGCTTGCAAGGTGAATCAGAAATAGTCGTTCGAATTTCACTTATTCGATCGGATAGCGTGGATTTTCCAACGAAAACAAGGCACATCGTCGAGCTCGTACCGCGAGCCATGTATTCAGCTTGTTTAATGACCGAATTCGAACGGTTACGAGTGACCTGTCTCATTATCGTTAATTCAGTAGCGAACCAGCCAAGCTGAGCGTGAAAGTACGCCGAGAAACGTGCGCTGATTCGATTACGAAAAGCAAGGTGCACGAGACTAAGCGTGCGTTTTCATCCGAGCTCAATTGCGAAACTGCGAATGACACACAATCCGGACAGCCTTGGAGCAGCCTTGCCCACGGCTAATGCAACTCTCGCGATCGTTCGTGGATCCCTGAATTATACAGGGTGATACAGGTGAAAGTCCCCGTTGTCTTACGCTACCGCAGTCGTACAAGTACACGGTGTACCTGTAATTATCGGCTAAATCCATAAACTGATACGCGATTCGTTCTATCGGTAGCTACAAGGCTGTAGAGTACTACCTCCAGCTTATTCGGTACCAAGGTAACTCTCGATTCAACACGGGAGGAATTAAAATACATGTTTCGTAGACTTCGATGAATTAACGCGATCATCGATATCGTACACATTGGACATCGGTTGAGTTCGTCGACAGCGCTCGTTCGTTGAGTGCAGTCTTTACGACCGACGGAACTAGACGAGGTTTACAACTGTAATATATTTCTGGAGACTATTGTAGCCGGAATCTGAAGACATTGACTTTTTAAGGCATAGAAGAAACTTCTGTAGACATGTTCTTATTGTAGCATCAACGAAGATATGTTAATTAATTGGTTTTTTAGATCAATATATAATATATAACATCTGTGTCCTGTTTGCGACACCTGTTAATTAATTTCTTTCTGATAAAATTCTTGATAAACGTGGCGGTGCTTTATGTATTTGTCAAATACATAAACAGAAGTCTGTGTATAGCAGTTATCACACGGTGACAACTGATTTATGCTGCCTTCTTCGTATAATAAATATCGGTAATAAAAACGACACCTGTTATCCGGTGCGACCCAGAAGCGTGCTTTATCTGGTAAAAGAAATCGGTGCCGGTCTATCTTGATGTTCGATTTCCAGTAACCGCGATAGGACGTCGATTTTTCCCGCACCTTTCTGTGCGCCGGAGAAAATTTCATCTTCCGAATAATTTTATTCGACTGTCGTCCCAGAACATAGGATCGATAACGGGAGCAAAACGTGTCGGTGAAAAGAAGGAAACGAACCTGGACGGGGACGAAATGGTATCACCAGTGAAAGATAGCCACTGCAATGCTGGCTCCACGGACAATTCGACCCAGTCGCGTTGCTCCAAATACGTCGATGGTCGACCAGTGTGGCGACGTTGAAAAAAGAAATAAGTAAAAAGAGAAGCGACGTTGCACGTTCAAGCAACGAGATCCCACTACTAGAACAAAAACACGATCGGACACCGGAAAGTTTTCCTTTCGTTTTGCTCGGGAATCGACCGAATCGAAGGGATGAGATCTTTTCCTATCTAAACTGACATTCGACTTTGTCAGCCGTGTCCAACAACTTTCAGTTTTATCGATAGACGCCTCTCTTCTCCTACGAATCGGTAACAGCGAACTTTATGATTTATCGACAAACTACGTTCGTTTCAGAATCGAATCTATCGAGAAGTTATAATTCGTTAACATCTCTGTTTCTTGCGACGTGAATGTCGATGAATCTATCGATGATTAGAAATTCGCTTCGAAATATGAAATTAAACTGTTCACGTTATTTGTCTATTTAACAGACTTAGTACATCTAGTATACTAACGAAAAGGTTTAGTTACGACTATCGTACAATATATGTATAAATAACTTATCGTTATCAATGATAGTACTTCCCATTGACGGCAATAAAACGTGACAACGATGTAATGCTATTCATTCATGATTCGTACGCTGTTGAGTAGTATTGCATGCTGTGTTCTGTGTTAAGATACTAAGATCGAGTTATTTTTTCATTAACTTTGTTGCGTCTTAAAGTATATCCAATCCTCGAGTAAACGGAGTCTTGGTCATCGGATTACCTCGTCGCTTTAATACCGACAATACATCGGTATCTAGCCTTCAATAATATTTCATGGTCTTTAACGTTATTGTACTGAGGAACCTCTAAACGATCAATACGTATCGCCGACAAAATATCGTCAATATTTTAGTGTTATCGATAAATATCGAGAGGTATCGAGAATTTATTGTCCGTCTGAGGTCTCCGTGTACAGAATTTCAATCAAGTTAAAACGACTTCCGATCGCACAGTTGGAAATTGCACTTTTGTCTACTTTGATCGAACGATCTGACGATATCAACTGTACCGGATCGCGCAAACATTCTTGTATCGTGTGCTCGAAAGATGTATTGCTTTATAGCAAACATTGCGCACTGTAACAGTCGCATTAGATATGTTTGTATTACACGATGGGGATGAAAGAATTTCCGATCTTGGAAATTTTTAATAATAGTTTGTCTCGCGAACCACGTGCGGTATTCGTACGAATAGTGGATTGCAGACTATCGTCTGGCACGCGAGCAAACATGTTAATCATGTTTCCGGGTTGTTTCAATTCCCTGGGTACATGTGTATATCTACTTTTATCGAGTAATCGATAAGTTTTCTAGCGGCACGTGTCTTCTGTTGTGAAACGGTTGCCACGAGACGAGTCCCTTTAATTGAATAACCTTAACTTTCGATGTTCGATCATGTATTTATAACTGGGGCGGGTTGTCTTGTCAGAACGGGTAGACTCTCTGTCAGAGGATTCGCTGTTTCTCGAGTTTCAAAGTCAGCAACCTCGAGAAGGTAACGGTAGCAACGACCGATCGAATGTTAATCGAAGTTCATAGGCGTTGATTGCTCGACGCGTCATAATGTTCGCCAGTTCACACGTTCACGGAGATCGAAATTTTTGGACACGTCGGATGATAGGTTGGCCCGATTTCCACAGTAATTGGCTCGTTCCGTTGGTCGGACAACAGTTTGCCCTTATAGCGACGCGAAATTCGCTGGAATCCTTTGGATGGTCGCATATCTCGCGGAGAAAGTGTTGACCGTGGTTTTCATTAAACGCCTCCGCCCTGCTTTCGCGACGAGCTACCACAGTATCCTCGTGTTACGTTCGGCTAATCAAATTCGTTGGCTTGATAATAGTCGGGTGCTGAGGTAACGTTATCGTCCAGATTCGGTTATCCGCGACAAAGAAACGATTCATGCTAAATCGAACGGATCCGCTGCCGTTGACGCTGCTATTCGTTGCTGATCGACGTCAATTTTAAACTCGTTCGATTTTAATTAACGCTTCCTTAAATAAATTCATATTGATTGAACCTGTTAACGAGTAATATTTCACTCGTAAAGCGTTACCTAACAGTGAATAATTAAAGTATATTCGTGTTTAAGCGAAAAGTGTCGAGAACGTTTTACTCGCGTAAAATGGATTCGTAATGGATTTGAAATTTTGCGCCAGATATTATATTAAGCGGGAAATTTGAACGGCGGCTAACGTAATCCCGGTAATATCAAGGGATCAACGAGTTAGCAGGCAAATGAAAAATAAGATCGAATCAAGGTTAACCGAAGTTGCAGGCACCAGGTGGTTGGTTAGGATTACGTTTTAAAGCTTCTTGTAAAGAAGGAAGGAGAAGATTGCTCTCGTTACATCGATATTCAGAGTCTAGCGAGTACTTCCGTTTCGCGTTCGATAATTCAACGACTCGATGCCTCGTCACGTCTGCCCCTCGTCAAAGAATCGTTCTTCAACGACCGGAAATACAGATCAAAGTATCATGGCAGCAGATAAAAAAAAAGAGAAAGCCGTATCGCGGATGAAAAATCACGAGTCGCGTTTCTTTCGAAAAACTTTTCTCTCCCCTGTTGTCCTAGTTTCTCCCGCGATTGATCGTCCGATATATAAACGTTTTCACTTGTTCCGTTTCGCAAAAACAATTATCGTTTTCTTCTTTCGGACAAAGCCAGCCATCTGCCAACCAATTAAGGCAGAAATCGACCTCTTGTTCGAACTTCATACACTCGTATCCACACTTACACTTTTACGTTCGTTTTAAATGCATATTGTGCGGTACAAGTCTACTATACTTATCGTTCTTAAAATCGCTCATCGTTCAACATTCTGACAAATAAAACTACCAAGAATATAAAGGACAGAAATGACAAATTCCCCGGGATTTAAGTCGAAGTTGCCCCATTAGCTCCACGTTGTAAGGCTAGATGGAGTTAATTTAGTTTCCAGAAGAAACTTGTGTGCAGTCAAATAAGAATAGGGCACGAAGAAGTTGCTCGTTTATCAAAGGTTGCTCACCAAATATGTACATGCGACCACGAAAGCTCATCTGTAATTCAGCATGGTAGATATACCAACAATGACAGAACGTGTAATTCAACCCTTTCATACGTTCGGATACATAGCGGTGACGCACGCGTGTCCCAGCCAGCGGAAGCTTCCTTACCGGAAGCAGAGTATTCTGAATATTCATTTGACCGGTTCGATTGGTTGCTACGGTATCTCGGTGAAAGTTAATAAATTTCGTTTCGGGGCTGAATCATTCGTTTGTCCCTGAACTTGGTCGGATTCTTTTGTTACCGCGAAAATTTCACCGATTTATTATACGGGGGTGAGTAATGCCTTAGCTATAGTAGATCCTGAAGAGATTAACGCCTTTTTATGAATCATTATCTCGTTCGTTTTGAACCGATTCAAAAATCAGTCTTTCTACGATCATTCTTCTCATGTCAACTATTTATTTTGGTTTCAGAGAGGAAGTCCAGGAGCACACGGTTAGGTGGAACGCCAAATTTGAGTTTTTATGCAAAATGAGTGCCAACGCGTCCACTGGTGTTCTCGAACCCTGTATTTTGAGGATATCCGTCAGAAAGGTGATTCGATCGAAAAATTCATCTCTATTTTATGACCCGTTTGACTCTGTCATTATTCCGTTCTATGACAAGTTTGAAAGATTCAAGTGGTACCCTTGTCTCTCATATATTCCGTGCGTCGTCGACTTTTCGGATCGATCTTTGATATCTATAGCAAAGCATAGCACACTCGGATGCAACGTAGACTTTTTTCGGATAAGAGCGAACATGTAAACTCGAATATTTCCAAATTTGTATACTCACATCGTCATATCTGTAATCGTTCATCGCCTCTATACCTAAAATGAGATATCCTAAAATATAAGCTTGAATAAAAATGTCACTAAGAGGTCTTAAGTAATTTTCAGAGTCGGAAGGGTTAATTATGTGTCGTCTTATACATCGTTTGCTAATTGTCGGTGAATTTTGCAGGAATTGAAGGGAGGCAGGTCCTTCCAGAAGCTCGGCTTCACCGACCTGAACCTCGCCGAATTCGCAGGAGCTGGACTCTGTAGAACGAGGTGCCTTCTGGAAGGTTACGACGCGAGGCATCGACAAGACAACTCCATGTTGCGGGTTGCCATCAAAATGAACATGCTCTCCGGAGATATTCTATTCAAAGTGTAAGTTCAACTGGTGCAACTCTCGCTTATCAGGATTGTGTATAACTGATCTATATTTCAGACCTTCTCCGTCGTTGAAGCAAACGCAACTCGCGGTGCCGGGTGTGCCAGGTGTTCCCGGTGTGACCGCGGACGAAGCAAGTGCATCCGAAAGATGTACCAACCGAGAAGACTATGTTTCTAGTGGCTCGTTAGCCGGAAGCATAGCTAGCGCTAGTAGCGGTTTCGGCAGTCTTCCTAAAAAGAGGCCTGCTCTCTTTTCCTCGGGTAATACTCGAATCACGTTTCCGCTTCTGCCACTAAACTTATGCTAACATTGTATACAGCGCTGTCGAGAGACTTCTAAAATTTCCGAGTTCTCAAATTTCCTGTTCCCAGATTATCAAATTTCCAGACATCCGAGTATTTAAATTTCCAGATCCTTGGATCCTTAAATCTCCAAACTTTGAATCTCCGCATCCCCCGATTTCCTGTAACCTAAATTGACAAATTCTCAGGCTTGAAATTTTGCGCATCTGAACGCCTCTTTCCTACGTACCGTTGGCCATAGACACTTAATCTCTCCGTCATCGATCTACAGGAATAATGTTTATTTTTCAGAGCTCCTCAGCGGGGCAGAGTCGTACGACCCGATGACCGTTAGCGAGATCATACCATCGGCTCTTCCAGTGGAAACTTTAGCTGAAGCGCACACAGAATCGGGCCACTCCCGAAACAGTAGTAACACCAGCCAGCTAAGCAAAGGCTCGGGCTACGGGTCCTTGAATTCGCACAGTCAGCACAGTAGACAGAGCAGTAGTGGTGACAGTGGCCATATTAGGTAAGGCCACCTGGCCAGCCGGGGTACAAAGTGGAAAGGAAAAAAAAAACAATAGTAAAACTCTTCCCTCGACGAACGAACGCGAAAGATATATGACTGCAAGCTCCGAGTCGAACAAGAAATTAAACAGAGCAGAGTCAGTCTTTTCGTCGTTGATGATAGACAGTTCGACCACTTGATGCGCGATGGATCTGGGTTAATTCTGGCTTCACCAGAAGATACCCGGGATCAACTAACGTCATTGAAGTATCTAATTTTGTATCGTTAACGCAAAGAAACGTTGCTTAATGTAATGTTGCATACTCTACTATATTGACCGGTGTATACAGGATATTCTGTTTTCTAATGGGGTCAGAATTAACCAGGATGCGCCGAAGGATGGTTAATAAGGGTCTAAAAACCGTGCTGATTATACGTCCAGAGTTCTCTTCTCGATTCTTTCTATAACAAAAAACCACGGTTCGACTACTTTCGCGCCTCATTGATTGCTTTGTTACTTATTTCTTTCCGAGTACGATAGCAGCTGAAGATCTCTCTTTTTTTTTCTTTTTAATATCTTCAACTTTCTTACATAGATTGTAAGCTAACATGGTTATTGGACATGGGATTAAGGAGGATTTTGTGACAGGAATACAGTTGCTTGTACGAGTCGTTCTATGAAAAAAGACGCGGCAAATAATCGTTGTAACACACTCGCCTAACAATCTTTCTCGACTCGCGTATACATTGCACGGTGAGCAATTAACAATTAGCAAATTTGAACGCGATCGCGCTTGTTAATCTCGCTTCTCGAACTCTATGCTTGTCTCTATCTCGACTGATCTTACATGAGGAACGTTTCTAATCTTCGCTGTCGGTTTACTCTCAGGACAATCTTCGACGCCTGCCATTTAACAAAGGTACACGAACCACGCACACTAATTTTTTTCTCTATGCTGCCGAACTTAAACGATTATACGCAAACAGGTGTATTAAGAATGAAATGGTGTCAAGGAAAATCGACGGACGGAAACATCCCTTAGTTTTTAGCTCTTTTTTTACTCAATTTTTTTTTTGATTTATCAATCAGAGACTCTGGATTCTATACCCACGTTTCTGTTTTGTCGTTAAGTTGTTGCGTATCACTCGATCGATTTCGAAGTATACAATGTTCGACAGAATTTCATGACATAAAAGTATCGTGAAATAGTACTTGCTACGTATTAGCTTGAAACTGAAAATTCAACGAATTTGACTACGTGAAAAGATTATTAATATTTTGAGTATAAAGTGGCTGGTACTTCGTTAGAGTAAACAGTGTATCATTTAATCGATACCAATTTCTAAATGGTTACATTCTCAAAATGATATAAACGTAATTGTAGTAGAATAAATAACAAATCTGGTACAGTTTCGAAATATAAATTATTGGAAACTAGATATTCGCTAATAAAGGAAAAAGTTGTAAATTGGTGAATGTATTTGTTTCAGTTAATCGTTTTATATTAAAATTATCCATCAAACGTTTTTATGCTCATTTAAGCTTCAGATTGATATAAGTGTTAATTTGCGTCAGTTCCACGTTATGAAATCGTGTCAGACCATCTACGTTTCGAAATCGATCGTTGCTGGCAATCAGCCATTTTGTATTAAGAGTATCGATCAAACTTTAACCTAGTAATTTTCATCGATCTTGAAGCTTCGAATTGATATCACTATTTACTTTCGTGTAATTGAGCATTTGATATGCAACAACCTGATGGCTGGTATACGGTACTACTCCTTTTATCTTCTGTCTTTATGTATTATTCAGTTGATTATTATTTTTGCATGCTTGAACATTTGTGTTGTGATCTTTATAGGTCACCCTCCTGGCCGGTATGGGCTCCACGTATCCCAAATGTCTCCCAAAACCCTACGAGCCAACAGCCCAACAGACCCGAGACGTCTCTCGATTCCGATTCCCCGTCCTCGTCTTCCTTCATGTTGTTAGACCCACGAAATCGGTTCTGGTCCATGTCCAGTCCCCTATCGTCTCGCGACGGGAAGCTGAGTAGACAGGGTAGCACCAGGACAAGTGTCTCGGCCGTTTCTGCGAACGAACGAAACGAAACTGGTAGATTGAAAAACGGTGTCGTTTCGAACGAGACCAACAACGAGGATCAAGTCGGCGTGTTCAGGGTACCTAGATCGCAGAACGTGCCGCGACACTCGCGCAAGAATTACGAGAGAAACAGCTTCGATTCGCGAAACGAATACAACACGTCGAAAGACAGAAACGAACAAGAGAATAGCGACACGGCGGTACCGGTCGCAAAACCGAGAATCGGTCAGCCAGGTTGGAGAAGTATTTCGAAAACCTGCGACTGCATCGAGAAGGGTAAAATGAGTCCGGTTTTGCGATTGGCGGACCAGGCCCGAGCCGTATCCTCCCCAGATCCTCTTCATAGGCCCGATAACCCCAGAGCCTCGCTACGTTCCGCGACGACCACTCAAACCCTCAGGTAGGTTTCATTCATCAACGAGTTTTCTCTTTTGCGAGTTTTATTTTTTTCTGTTAAACCCCCTGCGTTGTTGTTACATTTATAATCGCCTTGAACACGATTGTTTAATTCTTTAACAATGCAGCTGGACCACGTGATCCAGATATGTCTAGAATATAGGCTGCAGTTAAGATAAAATTTTTATTATTGCTATAATACCCTCTGTTTCAGGGTCAAGATGTTTTTCATATTTCTTGAAAACTAATCTCTATAATTATTAAGCCTGGATTGTGCAAGAAAAATAGGAATCAAATGACTGATTGTCTAACATCAAAGGTTTGATATGATTCGATGACATAAAAATATTATAACATGGCACTTATTGTAATTTGAAGCTTAAGGTTTCAAAGAAATGCCCACCTAAATTCGTCGATATTTTTTATACAAATTGAGTCATTGTACAACTTACTGTTAACATTGTCCGTCGAAATATTTCTGTAGTAATGTTAATTGGACCTTAATCTTCAGACGTACATACTTCGAGTGCTATTTTGAGATTCTTTTATGTCATAAAATGATGTCAGTCTTTGAAATTTCCATGCAACAATCTCAATAGATTAGAAATGAATTCACTTTTCTCCCAATAATTTTGTTTAAAAAGCTCAACGCAAGGGGTTAGACCCTCGATTTCCCTGATTTAGGTAATTTTGTACGTTCGATTACCCTTTATTTAACGCGTCAACTGTTGTTGCTCCGACTACCTTGAAACGAACAACTATCAACACGTTAATTCGTTCTTCTCGAGTCACGAACACCTTTTCGAACAGGAACGTTAACAGGATTTTGTATTATATTTTTGACGATACAATTAACGAATCGTTTGCTTCTAATTCAACGCGAATTTCGTTTCTTTCCCGCTTGTTTTGTGTACTGTATCGGATTAACATTCCTCGGTGCTCGAAACGAGACAATTAACAATCACGGACACTCGCCACGCGTCGATATTGTCTAACGCTTAACAAACACAATAGACACACACGCATACACGTTCGCAGCGAGATGAGCTTCCGCTTTGCTTTATTAACACGTTCTGTGCCCTGTGAGTGGGTCATTGGTGCTGTGATGTAACAACGTTCATCAAGAGCACAATTTTGATTAATTAAGAGAAAATGTTGTAGGATTCAACAGCGTCATAGTACGAAGGGAAACCCTCGATAATTCACAACTTTTAAATATAGGCACTGTCTAATTCAATTTACAGTCTAACGATAATTTAATCTCTACAATACACCGAAAAGATGATTACCATAAATTTTATTATCACGAATTCTAGATGAATCATTAGCAATGATCGTTAACATCGAATGGCACGGAACGTGTTAATGACTAACCGTTCATAATATCCGCTAAATTTAGCGATTCGTGATCGTCGACGAGAAAGCGTACTTCGTAAAAATCATGTAAATAACATTGCTTGGCAGTTGAGTGTGATCTAAATAGTATCAGCGTATCTTTTCTCGAATGCAGCATCTATTCGTTTCAACGCCTTCTTTTGCAACGATGAAAGTCGCGTCGATCGCAAATGTCGGTTAACTTTGTCAAATAATAAGCTGATTTTTAAACGTAACATTCATACACGGTGCAACTGTATTTAAAACACAACAAATATGCTGGAACAAGGATGTGTTTCGTTATATGTGTAAAGATGATATTTAGATAATTACGTACCTAACACTCTAAGCGTTGCAATCTAAGTACTTTGGAACCTACGGACTACAAGTTCGAGACACCTAGGTGGTTAGATTACAATCGGGTAACCGACTATCTAGATGTTAGGTATCTAGTTATCTATGTTACAGATATGTGGGTATATACCTAGGTGTTTGGGTACTAAATATCAACTTCGTGTGTGTTGTTTGTCCTCCTATGTTGAGTTAAGCGAGAAGGTCAATCTCCTATTGTCATCCAGTCGAACAGCGTGAATATAATTTATTCGTTGTCTTTCATGTACAAATTATGCAGCGTTAAAAAGCTGCTAACGCGGCGTATTGATAAATTTTTCTGGTATTTTAAAGCAGTTATTCAAGAGTTTCCTGCAAGGTTACGTAATAATTAGAAAAGCCGACAAGAGATGAATAGAAGCGAAAAAAAATACCGATTTTATGGAAATCTTAGGTGTCACGATACTTAAATAGTGCTCGGTACTGAATATTTACGTAATACTCGTTTGTCAAAAGATATTCAGCAACAAAAGGAAATATTAAAATAAAAAAAAATGTCTGTGCACTTCGCTTCGCTCTCTCTTTCGAAACGTTAAACGTTTAACCGTGTACGAAGTAGGTGCCATTAGAAATTTTCGTAATAGCAAGGAGCCCGGGGCAAAAAGTTCGTTCAAAGAACTTTCCAATTCATTTTGCCGTGGAAAGTTCACAATTTTTCGCGGTGTATTACAAGCTTCGCTGAAACAATCCGTAAATTTCAATCGACCCGAACACTCGAGGCTCGCCGACGCGTGCAAATATAATTAAAGCGTCGTAGAAAAGTTTGCGGTTTTGCAGAATAAATATTTGCTTCGAAACGTTAACGAAACACATCCGAGAAACGGGTCAGCGTCGAAGAAAGAGAGAAAAAAAGAAGAATGCATAGGAAGCGATGAAATTTTTCGGGGAGGGAAAAGAACGAAAGGAGGGTAAAATAAAAAGACGTAGGAAAAAGAGAAGAGGTGTAGCTTTGCTTCCAGTTTGGATGGCTTTGTGAATCCTTGCAGGGGTATTGGCGGAGGTCACCGGAAGTTGCTGGACGGGGCGGGTGGCAAGCTGGCTACGGTCGCCACCAGCCCAGCGGACTCTGAGGAGTCCTCCTTAGGGGTACCGGAAGTCGTTCCACCGAGCTCCCAGCACCGAAACAGCATAACCCCACCGTCAGTCCATGCTTTCGTCTTAAATCTCTTCTTCCTATTTGTCTCGTCTCTGTTTTCTTTCGCTTTATCATTCCACGACCACACGTAAATACATACACCGTGTTACAACGAAAATATCTTTTCATGATCGGTGCCTCAAATATTAAAAATCCCCGAAGTGCCACAAATATTTCCAAATTACGAAGCATCGAAATTTCTGAATCTTTATAGAATTCAAATTCTTGAAAGTCTAATTTATGCAAAACCCAAAGAATCCTGTTTCAGGATTCCTAAATTTCCACTGTCCAAATCTTGAAATTTCAACATTCAAGAACGCCGTTGTAGCGACGACGTAGCGATTTGCAGGCTCATTTGCATCAAACAACCTAATTTAAATGATAAAATATTGCACGAGTAATCGGCGAGTGGCTGGCAGTGGAAAATTAATTTCCTTCCGATGGAAAGTTCTTATCTTCTTTGTAACACGATGTACACACACGAAAACGTGGATCGTAATTAGCGAACACGGTTATCCATGTTGACACCTTACAAATCCAAAGAACTTTCACGGGTTCCAGGAATAATTAAGTTCGAAAATCGGTTGTTTGTTTCGAGAGCGGTTTCATCGACGAAGAAAGACACAGGAGATTGCTCTCGAAGCAAATAAGGCTTCTACGAACTCGTTTCATCGAGTCTGCGCTCGAAATTGGTACTTTTCCATTATCTCGACCCAAATTAACCCTTTCATGATAAAATGAATCTGTACGATGTATTCGTGGTCGGTGAAACGTTTGTACGTGCACGAGCAAGGTGCATTACAGGTACAGTCATAATTATTATGTAAATGCAAATGTATCTTTTCCGGGTATCGATAATTTTGCAACGTAAAATCTCCGAAAAGTAATTCCGAGAATTAAATTTGCTTATACGAAATATTATTTTAATTTAAATGTGAAAGAGCCATGTTTTCCACGAAACGTGTGCTTATCAAAGGGTTCAGGTTTTTAATTCTACAAATTGGACCGAGATAATTGCGAAAATATCTAAAATGATGTAAATAGCGGCGATCTGATCAGTCCAAGAAATAACGCGTGTTTGACATTATAAAGTAATTACAATGTGCGTCAGCAGAAAATGTATGCATGGAAAAAAGAGGTTTACTAAGGATAACGCGTAAGGTGTTAATTGGCAAATTTCCATAGCCGGTGCACCGATACAGCATGATTCGGAAAAATTACAAATTCATGTCAATTTAAAGATTACAATATTCTTGATGTATTTCTAACATACTCGTATACATATAAAACCTCGTTCGTTGCAATGGTTCGTCGAACATTCATATCCACCTGGTGTATCATTAAGTATTTTTTGTCAATTTAATCCGAGGAAAAATACTTGCTCATAAAAGGAATAAATACATAGATTATTTTTAGAATAGATTAACAAAATGCTTTGCCGTTAGTTTCGCCACTATGTAGTACAAGTTTTATTGCATCTACTTTCAATTTTAACACGATTAATATTATTAACATCGCGATTAATTACCAAGACAATTATCAGAATTTGTATTAAAAATCGGAATTTTGAGTAAAAATAATTTAAACGAAGTATAAGGACCATGCAACAAACGAGTTCATAACCTTGCTACGTCTGTTTGCTTTCATCGGATCGATCGATTATCACGTTTCACCGGAACAAACCGATTCCCTCGGTTTAAACGATACTGAAAATTTCTTCATTTCAATCGATACATCAAAGTATCGGGATTAATTTTGTCCCTCGAACTCACTTGCATGCAGCTACGTGTAACTCTGTCCGTTAGCATTTTGCCTGTGAATATCAAGCAATAATATCATTTAATGTTTCGTAAGAAATGATCTTATACGCTTCATTTTTTACATTGATGTATCTTCGTTTGAAATATCGATTATGCGATCGAGAAGATCGTTGTAACAATTCTAGAACAAAGATTACAAACGAAAATTGAAAGAACAAAGACGTTCCCAAAAGAAAGTGAAAAATAGTAATTACTTAAAAAAAATAGCTTGGTAAGCTGTTCACATCCCTCTCCTTGTTATTTGTACAAATAGGTTAATAGGTGTCTTGCGAATTAGAGATACAAGTAATTAACCCGTTACCAATGTGACACCCTGGCTTTGAGCTTTTATCTGAGTAGCGATGGGCTAAAAATAACTTCCTCAAAATTTCGACAATGGTAGAGTATAATACTGAATTAATATTACAATTATTACAACAGACAACTTAGAACAGTATTATCTTGGGCGAAAAATTTTAATTTGCATTCTTCGGTTTTCTAACTGAGAATTTTTAAGATAATCGAAAACCCATTTCTACTCAAGATCATCATCAATCTCACCGCTTTCTGCACAAATTCTAACACACGCTTCAGCTTCGATCTGTCGCTTCTCCACCCTCTACGTTCGTGTTGCAGCGAACAAAAAAACAGCAACAACAATAACAACAACAGCAACAGCAGCAACGATCCTCGTGTTCCTTCGTTTTGCATCGAGCGTGACCATTTATTGCACGCGGTGTGTCGTGTCAGAATTAATTGACCTTTTAATTCTTGATTGTCCTGTATTGAAACAAAACCGAACACCAGCATCGAATTGCTTTTTTTTTTAACCAAATCACGGATACCTCCGGGCTCTGATAAATTCTCGTTTTGCATCGAACGTTCAAGGATTCAACGTGACTATTTCAATTGTTTTAGGCTCTAGCGTCGAGCTCGGAAATATGTATTAACCTTCGTTTTTTGCTTCGATCTACGTAATATATCCATATTAATAATCACTTATTCGGCAAAAAATTGTTAACGACTAATATACTCGTAAGTATACGTTTATCTTCGTTTCAATGCTGGTATTCGGTAAACAGGCAACGCGTAGAGACGAAATGCCGGAGAAAATCAGAAAAAAGAAGTGGAAGATGAAAGGAATTTCATTGTCCGTTCCTTTGTTTCACAGAAATCCTTCTGGCGGTTCTGGCCTGAGCGAAACGGGATCTCTGGATCGAGCAAAGGCCGCGTTGGAACGAAGGAAAAAAGCAGAAGATGGCACGGGAAATTCGATTTTGTGCAGGGTCGAGGTAACCAGGCCGAACCCGGATTCTCTCATCGACGAGCTGCTCAAAGCGACCAACTTGGAGCAAACGGATCTCGAGAGTTCCGAAAGTACGTTCATATCTATTCCTGCTTCGCGTTAGATCTTCAAACGTCAGCGTTGCGTCGACTTACGACGTCAACGATTTACATTTCTGTTTCGAATCGTTGGACCGTAACGTATTAAATATTCCCTGAATTACGCGATCGATTGCAACGTATTGAATCGCTAAGTTAAATGCTCTCATTAAAATGCTCAGTGTTAAATCGTATCTAGTCACTTTTAAGAGACGCTACCGACAGTTCCTTGCATCACTGGCTCCCGAACTTATACACGCGAACGATTCGAATGAATGGAAATGATTGATCGATTAAATTTTGATTGCAGCGACTGGACTGCAGTTGTTCATCGCGAAAGACGGAACAACGGCTCTGGGTAGCCACGAGGTAAAAAGTCAGATGCCCGCTGGCGTGTTCAAGCAGGTGGTCATGGAGGAGAATAATAGGTAACACGAAGCTATCGGGACGAGAAGGCAGTACGCAAGACAAGCCAGCGCCACGTTCTCGTTGGCCCTGGTGCCAGAACTCGTCTACGAGGCTTGTGAGCCACGGTAGTTACGAGGGCAAAACACGATGCTGCTGGACGAGGAGAGAGGAAACCGTCGAAAAATATGATGAACGACGAAACGAACCGCGGAACGCGTCTCGATCAACCTTATTCGACAAATTATCCTTTCGAGTATCCGTTTTTCCGGTGTTTGCTCTTATGCGAGCCAACATTTCGATCTTGTTACGATATTTATTAGACCTCGAGCGGTAGTAGCTGGGTCGACCCTGTTACCGAACACCTGGCTTCGCCATCGGAGGATTAAATTGATGCAAAAGAGTTTGTTCCTCTTTGGACGATAGAATTGGGCAGGATATTCTGAGAATGAACTGAGAAATTTTTATGTAACTGTTAGATCAATGGAAAATTTGTTATTCGCCTTAGATCAGATCTTCTTTAAATCCGAAAATGATTTTCTATGCCCATTATTTTATAATAGTGTAAACCGACACAAAAAACTTAATAAGTTTTTGAAAGAGCAGTTGAAAGAGCATAGAGTTTTTTCCGGATAGGATTAACCATTATATTGATTTCGGAATGAAAATCCAATAGAACGTTTAAACGAGAAAATAAAGTGATTATTATTTTGCACGCGATATGCGTAGAGTTTCAGTTCGAATGTACGACAAACCTTTTTGCATCAATTTTAATACAAATATGCAGCTCCGAATTTGAACACGTCTTGGAAAGACTGAAAATTAAACATTGAACATTGCATTAAGTAAAGGACGATTTCGTTTCTTTTCGGATATTCCTGAGGATATATTGATGACAACTAGCGATGGGCTACAAATGATTTGATCGTATACGTGCAAAGTGATATGAATAATTGAAACAGTCTATAAATCTTGTTTTGTTGAGAATGAAAAAAGAGAGAGAGAGAAGAATTGTTATGTAAGAAAGACATAAAAAATACTAATGATATATGTAGCAAGAAAGAGTTAATCGTGTGGAAATAATTGGAATTCTTTCTGACAATAATTTGCTGAAATTACGATTGACGCGTCTGATTCAGTTAATTAAATGATTCAAAGAATCAAGCCATGTAAATAAAGATCGTAAAGTTGTAAGCGCGTATAATTTGCTTCTTTATCGTTGCACTTATGAACAAATTGTGTAAAAAAATCGCTTAATTACTTATTTATTTGTCTGCGGATGTTTTTCAATCTTGAGGAGAACAACGCTGACGTCTTTTATCCTATACACGCCATATCTACAAAAGTATTCCAAAAGTGGCCAGTTCATGGCCAGAATGTACGTAAACAACACGTTTTTTATTGTAATGAAAGCTAGTACAAGTAAAAAAAAAACAGTATTAGAAATCCGTTCAATATTATCGCAACAGGTATTTTTCAAGGCTGACGTATTCAATTTATTTCAAGTCGTTGCGAATTGTCTACCATAAATATTTAACAAATTAAGAAGTTTTGGAAGTTTTGGACATAATGGTTATATTATGATAATATTATTATATTGACGTATGTAAATAGAAAAAATATGTTTTTCCTCCAACAAGTTTAACAAGTTTAAATAATTGCAAAAGTCTATCTCGAAAATGTCTACATTCTCGTATTATTGTTTAAATAACACAGTGATTTTTCTTACTTCTGCAGACTGTCGGATACTTAAATATTTTAGATTTGGATTTAAATTTTAAATTTTGATTACGAATTCTCCAGCGATCAATCATAGCACAACATTTCCGAGGCTCAAATTAAAAATAAAAGTTATTTCTTTTTAGAAACTTTTTGTATCCAGTACATCGTTGAATCAATTAAAAATTGTACTCCTGTTAAATTATTCAAAAATGTGCAAAAATGCCCATCGCTAGCGATCGTTTCAAGACGACTCTTTTTTAATTAATACGTTTCGATCCTCGAAGAACGATCAAGATGAGCGTGTGTTTCTCGCAATGATTCGCTTTGCGTGCTACGTACAAAAACGGATTTCCTTTCGTCGTGTCTTACTATTATTATCGTTTTAAGGTACAATTTTCATTAACGCGTTGACTGGCACAATAAAAAAAACAATATGTAAAAACGCCATGATAGCTATTAATCGAGGAAGACCAATTAACTCGTCGATCGAGTGACGCAATTTTAATTACTAGAAAAAATTCTTGCCGCTGATGATATTGTTGATATTCGTGTTAACAAAGAGATACTCAAATTTTTTAACCATAGACCTGTCTGTACAGCAGACTACGGATTTTTGTGTCCTCCAGCGATAGATAGCGCCGTTGGTGTGCATGGAAGTCTGTATGAATAAAGGTGGCAATGTATCGAAAATCCACCATAATAGGAACTACTGCGTAAAGATTTTTTTGAAGCGGTAAATTAAAAATTTGTGGAATTGCAATTTTGTTATAATCAAAGTGACGGTCACTGGTGACCCTCGTGGCAGTCAACGCGTTAATAGAATCGTTATTAATTCGGTTCGTCTGTCCGCTCGCGAATTAAGCGGACATCGTCGATGTTTTCGTCGGTGTTTCGATGACGTATTTATTTTTATTCTCGGATTCACTCCACTTTATAGTATTCCGTGTAATATATATGTATTTTATATACAGGATGTCTCAGGAATTTCCGGTTACACTGTGCGATATATTCTAAAGTCTGAACAAGATACTTGATTTATATACTTAATTTATTTGAGAAAAATCGATGAAACTAAATTTGAAATCAGTGCGTATTTGCAAAGAACTGAAATGTACGGTGTTCGAATTTATTAGCGTTTTCAATTATTTCTGCTTGTAGAATGTAGGCACGATGTGCTGCAGATAAATCCTGGTACATCTTTGTATGTCGATCGCGATCAAAACTTTGATGATCACTTGTATTTTTATCCTTTTACGCTGTTTTCGTTTAACGACATGTTCGTTCAAGAGAAGAGCGTCGTTTTATCGAACGAAGGATCGAAGCCGCTGTTTGAATGATATTCCATTTTACTTAGACACTTCGAGCCGGTGGAACCGAGATTCACCAACAAGTGCCACAATATTTTATTTAATCCTCGAGGCTGGACGTTTTTCCGTGATATTATTCTAATTATTCTACATCTCGTACCCGTTTGCATTCTTTCTCTATATCCTGTTGCATCTATACATAAAGAGAGAAAGTGAGAGAGAGAGAGAGAGACGAGACGAGAATAAAATTCGCCTGAAATTTTTCAGTTTCTGGTGCAATCGGGCGACCGCATTAGCGATTCGTTGTACATATAGCGGTAGTAATTGTTACTTAGAGATAAAACGGCTGGTGTTACACGCATACATTCTCCCTCTTCTCCTTAAGAAAAGATGAAAATTACTGGAATCACCTGTAAAAAAGCTATTAGTGTACCGCGAACGGGAACGCGAGAAAACGATACCGTTCTCCAAATGTGTGTGTAAGTATGTGTGTATAAATATGTGTATATATAGCATAGGTGTGAGTGATAATTTCGAGAAAACGGTGATTACTTCCAGCGACGCAATGACGAATCAATAAACGAACAAAGGATAATGCGTTAGGTCACGAGGTGTGTACATTGGTCAGAAATTAGCAGGTGTGTAGTTACGTGCAAAGATGTGTCTGATCTTGGTAAGGAGAAGTATGGGGAAAGAAGACCTTCGAACTGTGTGGTTAAAATTAACTCTTACACACCTACGATACTCGAATATACGAACACTGCTGTATTGAAATGGTGGAAATATGCTAGTGATAAAAGTTACATCACGCAGCTAAAGCGTAGGTTACGGCGATACATTAATTAACGCTAGTACATTAGAGTGGTCAGAGAAAGATAACGATTACACTATCATGCTACCGAAAACTATCTAATCCTTAAATTCTAATATCCTTTGATATTGGAATTCAAGGATTCAAATTCAAATATCTACATCCACAAATTCCTGTTTCCCTGTATCTTGAGATCCATAAATTATTACCCAAATTAGTAATCTCCAGAAATACCTTTGAATTAATAACTGGGATGACTGCCCATTTAGTTGGAATATTTTCCTTAAAGAAACCAGATTTATACTTGAAATACTTTTGTTCTTGAAATATTTTAAACTCGATGTGTTTACGATTGGAAAAGTGGTTGGTAGAATATTAGGTTCATCGTTTCCTTTCTCGCATTACATCAATGTACCAGTGCTAATGTATTCCAACCGAAGTTACAAGCAAACGTTCTAAAAGTTTATAATTCCCCGTTACGATACAAAGCAGAAGAATTACTATGAACATCTACATTTCCCCGTACCAAGAAAAGTTACTATTGCTCGTAACTGTACATCGAAGTGTTGTTTATACGATTATTTTTCTCGATCGCGAAGGCGTTAGCAGTAAGTAGGATTAACGTGTTAGCGGAGAGTAATCAGCGTGAACGCAGCTATAGAAACGCATTTGTTAGAACTATTTTTGTCGTTGCTCGTGGCCTCACTCTTAATCCTTGAATCCTTGCGACCGGTCCTTGATTCCGTGTAGATTAACGAAAACAAACACGCAGAAAAAGCGATGAAAAGAAAACGACAGAAAGATAAGAACAGTGTGAAGCTAGTAATCGCGTGTACAAAAAATGCTTTCGCTCGAAGACAAATCCGAGTAGCTTTATTTGCCACGAGCCCATCAGATCGATCGAAAATCGTTCTAGGAATTCGAACGATTCGATGACTGATTCGCGTTTGGTTTTTTCCTGTGATCAGTTTTTAAGGGGATTTCAACTGTCTTGGGTTAAGCAACTCGTTTATGAATTTTAAGCTCGAAGGAAAAGGAATCCGTCATTGACCTAGAAATTTATGATCGATACATGATGGCACTGAAACGATTTCTATGAGGCAATCCGATCGTACGGTTCTTTTTTTTCGGGAAAATAAATGGCGACCTTTTTGAAGTTAGGACTTTGAAAATTCTTATATCGTTGATCTTCAAAATTGCTGGAAGGCTCTACGCTTATCCTTAACCGAAGAAAGCCTACGTTGCACCTAAGTGTATCGTTAAATAGTCTCAAACAGTATCAGTCGTCGTAAGAAACATGTTACGCAATGCTGGCAAAACGTCGCCGTTTAAACATCGTCGGATGGAATTTGCAACCGAGAGGCTGAAACTCCTTCGTTACTCCCCGTTCGTCCTCCTTCACCGCCCGTTTCTTCTTTTTCTATCTACTTTTCGTGTTACGTGTACAGTATTTTTCTACGCTTGTCCGACTTTCATACGATTATTGCATCGAGCAGCTCGCACACGAATTTGTTCATTTCTTTTTTCTTCGTAGAAGTAGAGGAGCTGTCGATCAGCCTGCATCTTGTTCGATATTTTCTCAATGTTACCACATATAGGACTGGTTTTAATCCTAGAAGATGGGAGTTGACTTGCTCGATAGACCGGCATTCGTCAAAATAATTCTGATTGTAATTTTATCGTCGTACCTGTATTAGAAAGAAATAATCGATTAGAAAGTTAATTGGAAACGATGCATGCTATTCGACGGCGATCATCCCTCGTTTTCTCTATTCTTCCTTCAACCCTTTGCCTTATACTATTAGTGAAGCGAGGTGGAATATTGTAAATCATTTTCATTTTTTTTTTTAATTAATTCATAATATTGTAATCGTTTGATTTTTTCAGTAAGTTTAAAACAATGTGTCGATTTATCTTAAATGCATAAAAGTTTGTAGTCCAAATAGAAGGTACATAAAATTTGTTGGAAAGTGGACATAAAAAATGTCCTCATAAATCGTGTTGGTGATAAGAAAGTCTCGAAACGCGATTACTCTACGAACACGATTGAATTAGTTGCATAATCTAGAAGACACACGAGTAGCTTAACAAATCGTGTAAGGCAAAGGGTTAATGTATTCGAGCAATGAACCGGTGACGTTCACCTCGCTCAGAAGTCCAAACCTAGTGCGTTCGTTTCGTTTTCTCGTGTACCGATCCGCTGGTTACAGGTCAGAAAATATCGCTTTTCGTTGGCCAAGGTGTATGTCAACGCGTCTTGAGTCGAGAACGTCGTGAGAGAGAGAGAGAGAGAGAAAGATTGAGAAAGAGAGAGAGAGAACAGCCTCGAGATAGAAAGATTTTGCTTGTCGTCAATTTTTATGTCCCATACCGTGAGATCGTGTGCGTCGTCGTAGGTCCTTCAAAGTCGAAACAAACTTATGTCCGAGATATATTCTTCATTAAGTCGGCTCGGATTTTGTAATTTCACGTGTCCGTTATGGGTTACTAAAACATTTAAAAAAACGTCTGACAGATTTTGGAATAGCCGTGTTCAAGGTGAGACACTCGGGCCCGCGCGTGATCTATTCCTTTTTTTTCATGGTTATAACGATTTCAAATATTCCTTTCGTTAAGACTGAGGACACGTCCGCGAAAAGCAAACGGACACCGTTCAAATTTTTCTCTTTTCTTACAAAAGTCGAGAAAGAAAATTGTAATTACCGCGCTACGTTTAGATGTCGTGCGGCTGTTTCAACGTACGACGGTATTTGTACGAGTATCACGTTACACGGCTCAAATTTTAGCTTCCTTTTAGTTGGTTCGAAAATTCGAAATTCTTCCAAAGATACGTCGAATTTGAATTTTGGAACCCTAAACAATAAACGTTGTAAGTTTACGTACTCAGTTGCGTGTCTTCAGCCTGAAGAGTAGGCAAGTGTTCTTTTACGGCTCTCCCGCGCGTCCTCGACCCTAGCCGACAGATATTAACATATTGTGATATTTTACAATAATGTAACGATTGCTCGTTATCGCCAGTGTATTACAAATTGTATTACGAATGATTCTTACTTTATTTATGGCGCCGTGTAAGATTTGTGTTCTTTTTTCCTTTTTCTCATTTGTAATTGTTGACGTTCCGTTCTGGTCCTTATGTTTTTTGAGACGGATGCGAAAGAATACTATCATGTGCTGATAATAACACTTCTGAAAACCAGAAAGCTCCGTTTATTTCTTTGTAATTAATTCAAATTATCGATGTCAAGTATAAACGAGATTTTTTGTTGTTACCTTGTGATTCCAGATTCGAATCTTTCCCTCGGTGAAAGAATTTTAACGTGAACTTGACGCGTGCTAACACGCAATAGCGAGAACTCTCGTTTATATCTGATGCACCTTCGTAATTTTCCAAGAGATGTCCAAGATAAAAGTCATCGAAATGGTCGAATACGTTAACGCATCGAGAGGATTAATTGGACGAGGTCTTGCCCAGACTCGTTAGCGCGTTCAAGGTGAGATGTATGTAAATAGCAAGCAACGAAGGTCCCGAAGGATTTCGGTGGTACAAGAATTTTGTAAGATTTCTCAAGCATCAAGGTCTTGACTGGCATGCGTTTATTAATTAACAGGTTGTTTGCCTTTAACTATCAATTTCGTCAATCAGGCTGTTTGCCTTTAACTATCAATTTCGGCAACATCGAAGCGTAAAGTTTGTACGACGAAGACACATTCCATGTTTACGATTCGACTTTCACGCTAACGCGAAATTTTTGCAATTTCACGACACACGTGTAATTGTACTCTGTGTGATTTCATCGACCGCAGCACCAATTAATTCCCCGTGTATGTAGATACATTGCATGGATAAGTTGTTTCATATATCATTAACCTCTATACATTTAATACATTAGATATTTGCATAAAAGAGAGCAGATAAAAAACGATGAAGATATGACCTATGGACGGCGGTCAGGAGTGAAGGAAGTTCCTACAACGCATGAAACTGGTACGAGAGAAGTCAATACTCTTTAGAAAACCGTTCATCTGAAAATAATGATCTTTTTTCACAAAGTAATCGGATGTATCCGTAAATAAGAAACTCCAAGATGGGCCGAGTTCCTTTCAAAATGGTCATTCAACGCATAGGGATAAAACTCGGCTGTAACATTTGCTTTTGACGAAGGACGAGTGTAAAGAGAGGTACTTCAGAGTGTATGGCCATACATCCCGCATCGAATAAAAATGCCAGTTACGCCGTTGGACGTGTTAGAGGAAAACTCGAGCGAGAAGAAGGATCAATCGCCGTGAACCAGGAAGACGAACTGACTCACTTTCTCTGCTGTAACATCCGTTGACTTAACATCCGCTCATACTAGGACGCGTATACGTAGTTATGAATGTTACGCGAACGCTTTCACGACGTAATTCGCTTGTGTGTTACGTCTGAATGAAAACAAACGGGAATCTTGCCCTCTAACGTAATAGAAGGCGAGGCGTCACAAGAAAACGGGTTACTCGCGAGAAGTTATTACGGTGCTCCAATTTCTTCTACGTTCCTTTATTTCGTTTCTCTTTTCCTTTCTGTGCCTTTATTTTATCGTTCGTTTATTGTATGATATACATCGTAATTCGCTAGCCAGTTCACCTGATAACCACTCAGCACGCTATGTAACTCTGTTTGCTATGCAAAGCTAAGTCATGCCAAACTGGCATTATTGTAGTTCATTAAAAACGTTGTCTATTAACTCCTTTTTATCGAAGCGGATACATTCATTTCTTTCCATCAAATTAATTTATGCTGATTACTGATTACCGATTAAATTAGTCATCGCAATTGTCATTCCAATCTACGATACGCTGATTACCATCGTTATTGAAATTTTCCAGTTCTCGCGTCTAAAAAAAATCACAGTCATCACACGGTTCATGTTAATGATTCCACTGGAGGTATGACTTTAAAAAAGTATCAAACAAGATTAATTATAGTAATTAATTTGCGTGAACATCTTGTTTCGAGGATTCAATTCATTACTGCAAATTGTAACTAGCAGCATGCAAATTATGATCAATGTAATCAGATGGGAATTGAAACGAGTTTGCGAGGGATGTAGTAGAAAGATATTAAGAATTATCCCGAATTCCCAAATTTTCGTCTTTCCAAAACTTGCATGTAGCGTAATGTTTGATACTCTGGATAAGTTTATGGAATCTCCCCTATTCAAGAGAGATCTCATTTACATCAACGATATTACTCACAACAGTTTGATGAGACAATGATCGAGCTTTTTTTTGCTAATCTTTAATTCAATCGCCGTGTCGATAGTTTAATACACGCATATTATCGTCCTTGATTCTTTAACGACTTATTTGCGTGATTCCGTTGACGCATGAGTCTTGCTGACAACAGTGCCCGGCATTTTACTACAATTAATTCAGTTGGATACTAATTGATGGATCGAACTCGATAAATACGTTTTACGCAAATCACTTGTTTGTATTCTCTTGAAAATTGTTTTACAACGAGGGTAAATATTATTGTCCGTTACGATGTTGCGGTACAAGAGCTTCAGAGCAATCTCGGGCTTTCCGATTTCTATGGTCGAAACATATTTTAACGATGATTTCACCATGAGATTTTTTGCTTAAAGGACAAAGGAAACGAGTCGCGACGGACCAGTATTATGTACGATTTTGTGCGACGCGAAACCTATATGGTCAAAGTGGCTAAACCGCTTTAAATAATTTATCGTTGGACATGTTCCTAATAAGCACATTTCGACACAGTTGTAGATACACAAAATCTCTATGTTCCATAGATGCTATACCATCCACTCTAAGAAGAATTACTACATGGAACGAAACGTCTGACGTCAAGTATATAACCACTTTGCTTAAAAATTCCATCTGAAATACATACTACCTGTCCTCTTACTGGTCAATCGTGTTCGTTCGTATTCAAATAATGATTCGATCAACTGCAACAGCGACACGGTCCCTAAAAATTCGATGTTACGATGTGAAGTTTGTACCCAAGATCAATCTGCTGAGCGGAAAAGCGAGGGCAGCGAATAAGAGTTGGCGGACTTTTATAATTTCCCTTACTGCAACCTATTTCGAAACCTTTATTCGAATGTGGTTTGCATAGATTTTGACTAACGCACGCTTATATAACCGGAAAAAGAATTTATACCAGGCTCTACACCCCAAGTTACAATAAAAGAAAACGAACGCGAGGTAAGTTTTCATGTGCACGCTTGAAATCTGGTCTCGAGTATGCACATTTACTTGTAGAAAAAGTGGTCCATAGAAAGTTCACGCCCGCGATACAAGAATTGAAATCCAGTCAGTACCACTATTATTCCCGACAGCCACAATTTGTTCTTTGTGTTTTTTTCTTAATTTTTCGTTTTTAGTTGGCATCGGTGCAAAAATATCGTGGTGTTGGCCAAGCTATCGGGTAGGAAAATATATTTGGAGGGTGCATACGCGTGATTAACGAGCTAAGAATTCTCAGACTCTGGTGTGTCAAAAGCCATTTCTGAAAACGGTGTTTGTCCCAAACCGATGCATTATATTTAAAAGTTCCGAGATATTGTTTACGACCCGGAATAATCCCGTTTCGAAAAAATTCACGAGGAATTCGTTCCATTAGCAACGGTTGGTTTGCACCGAAAACAACCGCGGGCTAGGCTAAGCAGCATGGACAAATAATTGATTCGTTACGAACGAAGATGTTACGCGAGCAAATAATTCGAATACCGCGATTGTCTTCGTTTAGTTTTACTCGAACAAGAAATATCCGTCAAGATTTTTCGTCGTTTTAATTGTTTCCTATACACTTCGTTAACATTTGTTTTTAGTTAACTCGAAACAGTGATCCGAAAAGATTTCTTCATAGTTATTTAATGTAATTACGTTGAATCGATACAGTGTAACTTACGAGTAAAATGAAACACTTTCTTTTATTGTTCAACATTTTTATGTAATCGTTGAAACACTTCGAAAGTAGTTGAATGAAATATCAATCATTTTGAAGTATCAGACTAACAAGTAATTCTTTGAATTGTTTCTATTTCAAGAACTATCAGTTTCGAACAGATTATTTCGAAATTCTAGAGAGTATCGATTATGTACTCCAGAGCTGAACAGGCGTGGACGAGGGTACGAAACCGGCGATGAGGTCGATTTTTAAAAGCATACTTGACACCTGAGGAACAATAGCGCCTGTTAAGCAAATAACAAACACCTATGACTAATTCTTTACGTTTATTTCAACATCGAAGTCCGACAAATGTAAATCGCCAGAGCGTCCATTCGAGAGGATACAAGCTTTTTCTAACGCGAAAACTTTTCGATACAGCAATCCTGAAACTTTGATAAAAAACTTGGGAAATTTCATATTTATCGAACGTGTAAAATTATCGTTTGAGAAGCTTCGAAAATTTCCGACCAAGTAAAACTCTCGAATCGGAATTCGGGAAAATAGAACGAACCAGCAGTCGCACGTTTCTTATCGTTAGTGAAATGTTATGCTGGCGAAATTTGATGAAGTAATACGTTGACCGGACGACGCAAGACTTTACCTAATCGCACTAATAAAATAAGAATGTTAATTACACGCGAACGTAAAATCGCCTCGAAAGAGCATTAAACGTTCGCCTGAACGCATAGGTGAAAGTTTTTCAAGAAAACGATACTATCAATGAGAGACGAACGGTAAAGTTCCATTTTGCAAAAATAAACGACAGCGTGTCCGAGCAATTAAAACTCGTTATCATTTGTGCTAATTCTAATGATTAACGACCGTTCCAAAGTTATGCGAACGCATCATAGAAATAAAACGGCTATAAATTTTCTCGTTCCGTCGTCTATCCATCATCGGATCATAAGGATCAGCAGCGAGTGAAAACGAGAGCGACTATTTTGTAATCGTTTGCTTCCATAATAGCCGAGACGACACGTGGCGTTAGAAAACCAGACAAATTTCAGACCTTGACTCTTTCCCGTCCTCGGGTTTATCGGTTGTATCTCGAAGTACCGTACTCCAAAATTTCTGTTGTACTTTAAGATGCACCGCCAAGAGAAACAAGCAAACAAGTTCGACGACAAAATGCACGTTACCCAATACGATGTCGCTCGAAACAGAAGTCAACGAGTATCGCAAGAGGTTTTGTTGAAGCAATCGCAAGGATTTATAGGATTTCATGAATCATTACGAATGTCGTTGCGACTTCAAGAGGCTCGAGGATGATTTACAAGTCCTTGAGACAGCAAAAATTTGTGCAGCGATATCTAGCACTCGACGCTCAACGGATCCGACATTTTGTTATTTGGCCACGGAAGACTCGTATAAAGTATTCATTTTTTGATACCGTATCCTTTGGAGAACGTTCCAAATAATCAGCCAACTCGATTAAGAAGAATAGTACATTTTTGTTATGTAGCTTTTTGCTAAGCTATTCTACGTTGCTTTATCCCTCCGTACGCTTTCTGTGTGGTCGTTCGAAACAGAGTAAGAGAAAATGAAAGCAGAGGACGTTCCCAGTCTGCAGAGTCCAGCGTGTAAATGGATCCGAAAGGAGTAAAAGATGGAGGTTGGACGCGGTTGACGGGCAGTTTGTCCGCGAAATATCCGTAAAATACAAAGTAAATTTGAAATAATAGTCGATCGCAACACCGTAGGAATAATAATCGCGTCGGACCGCACATGGTGGGGTGTCGCGGTGTGACTTCAAAGACAACGACGATGACGACGCAGGCCACGAGGACGGGGCTTGCTTTCCATTTGGATTCTGTGATTACTTCTCCTGCACGGCAGTCCTTTCCCGGTCGTCGTATCTCCTCGGTCGGTGCTCATGCAAATAAATTCCGTGTTCCTTCATCGATACACCGGTTGTCACGTCGAGATCGCGCCGTAGATCTTCCTCTTTTACACGATCCTTATTCGACGACGCACTTCCATCCCCTCCAGTCTGTTTCCAGTTTCAGCTAGGCTATCGAAAAGTAAACGTCGAACGAGTGATGCCAAATTCGCCAGTGAATCCATAGTTTCATAGAAAAAGCGTCGAACCATTGACCGAACACGATGAAGTACCCAAGAATCAGGATCATCCTGTCGTTGGCGTGGGTGTGCGTGTCCGTCCAGGGATACGTTCAAGACCCGGAGGTGTTGAAGGGATCGATGCCGGCTTACGCGATCACCGCCAGCATCGAACAACTGAATTCGACCAGATGCCGCACGGAAATGGAGAAATTCCGCGACTCGGTGGACCGCGGTGTACTCTGGAGTCTGAGAAGTTAGTAGCGCGCTTGCCTCCGATCGCGTGTTTATTCGGCGACGGCTAAACTGAAGGAAAGGAACGAAAACTGGTCTCGAACTGGTTAATAGTAACGTTAAAGAAAAGAAAGAAAGAACAGGGGGCTGGTCGTTTCGTAATTTTTGCTCGTTTGCCGGTTGTCGTGGACGGGTCCACGATTGATCGGCGCGTCGCATCGCGCGTACGAAAAACGAGGAAACGCGTGTTCTCTTGTGCAACGCGAATTCTGCGCATAGTCTTGGCCGTACTCGGCGTTCCGCGTTACGTCGATTACGCGAGCAATGGCCAAAGCGGTATATTGTGTCCGTTTGCGCGGAGATTTTTCGTCGTGCCACCCCAGGCCGGCGACTTTCTTCGCGTTACACAAGAAACTAGTTTGTTTGGTGCGCGGAAAAGCGACGATGGCGGTACCCTTTTTCTCGATCAGCTGTGCTCCTTCGCGAGTTTCTCTCGTCACCGTTTCACCGTTACCAAATCGGATGCTCTCTGTTTGTTCAAGTGTTGGACGCCAGCGGAGTGCCGAGGGCTGGATTCACCTCGGGGAACAACTATTGGGTGGGAAGCAGAAAACAATGCAACTTCCTTAGTCAAAACCGTACGCTACAGTTGTCGGAGAAGAATATGAAGAACAATTCTGTCTACCGTAATCCGGCCGAAGAGTTTCCGCCGTTTCGGCTTCACTTCTTCGGTGCCCACATCCGTCACAATGGGACGACACAGTATCATATCATGGTACCCATCGAAGTAAGCAACGACTAATGTTTTACGCGTCGACGACTCTTTGCTCTTCTAAGACCAGACAATTATTCTTTTATGACCATCTAAGAACCACCAACTCAAACTTTCAAGTCCTTCATCATCGTGTTTCGTTATTCGTGAAAGCTTTGAGAAATAACGTCTTTTTAGGACGTGATAGTACTGGGACTTTGTTTACCCGCGTCCTGTACAGAACACGAAGTGGCTACGATGCTGAACAACGTGTTCGACCAGAGGCTTCTTCAGGTCGGAAAACTCTATTCGACCGACTTCCAGTTGATCAAGGTCTCGGATATGATAGACGATCATACCTGGCTTGTCAACGGAAAAATAATCACGATCTTGTACGTAAGAACGATTCGGTGACCGAAAGATTCCATTTTCGATTTCGGAGCTCCTTCGAATAATTAGCAAATAGAGGATTAAGTACTGATTAGATGATGAATTTTCTGTTGGTAGTTGTATTTTGGCAGCGATACTCGGTATAGTGATAGTGGGCACGTTCTATGATGGTCTGGTGCACCAGAAACGTTTGCAGAACGAGAAAAAATTTCTTGCTTACGAGAACAACAACACCTCCGGTAAGCCTGGTCCGATTCAATTACTCTAATTTTAACATACTTTTATTTGTCACAATTGCAAAGTTCAGAGATATTTTTTTAGAAAACATTAACGCGTTGATTGTCACAAAGTTATCAAATTTTTTTTCGTTCAATATTATCGTATGATTGGGAAAAAACGAATGTGGTAAAATGTGACAAGAAAGTAGGTACTTTGATGCATTTTCGTGATTAGGGATATGAATAATATTTGCAAACATTGAAAATGTAAATACTAAGCCATAAATACAAATGTTATAAGAACGTGCAATTAAACACTCTACGCAAAAACAGATAAGTACCTCGATGAATATAGACGAAGGAGAGATCGTTAAAAGAACTGGAAAATAATTAATATTTACAAAAGAAGTGCTAAAAATGATTTCGATACTATGAACATTCCTTAGCATCTCAAAACATTCGCGCTATGAATCGGAACGTGTTAAACATTATGCAAAATCTGTTTTGTTACGCGTAACAAAACACGCAATTTTCTCGACATACGCACAGGATCATATCCTTTTGACACATTCCTGCAGAAGAATATTCATTAATGATACACATACCCTTACGTAACCATCTGCAATCCGATTATTAAATGCTAATGCAGCATAAAAAGAAAACAAGTTGTAAAAAGTATGTGAAATGATAATTAATTCATATCGCTGATTGGTTTCACAGTCAAAGCAGTAATTACTATGTTTCAGCTTGCCTTCATTTTCATGATAAATGATCACATGTAGGGACATGTAGTTTTCCTACGAAATACAAATTTGTTTTTCAGTGATTCATAAATTTGTTCGAAATTTTGGCATTTATTTGAAATTATGGGCGACTCTGTAATCAAGGTCATGGTTAAATGACTTCAGCTTATCTTGGTTGTCTCTAAGCAATTCCTAAATATTTAGAGCTCACTAGATTCCTTCACTAAACTAGGAATTTCTAGGACCTGGTATATAATCTAGTGTAGATCCCTTCTCTTTATCGATAGTGTCAACGTCGTACATCGGCTGTCATCAAATGGATTTCATAAACTTATAAAATTAATAGTTTCACCTAGTCACCTGTCTCTACGTCCACCATAGACGCCGTCAAGGACGAAGACCCTTTAAACTCGCTCATCGCCGATAATTACCCCAAAACGTACATGTAGTGAAATTCTTAATACCCTTAACTACTCCTGCGACAATCAACGCGTTAACGTCTCGAAGAATATGTAATATAATGTACTCGAAAAACAGAATTAAAAGGCGAAATGGAGGAGAAGTCCGAACACGATCAAGAAGCTGCTATACCTCAAGAGCTGCAGCCAGACAGCCGGGTCGGACAAGTTCTTCTGATGTTCTCCTTCTATTCGAACATGAAACACATATTCAACGTAGGCAACAGTACCGAAAGTGTAGCGTCGTTACATGGCTTGAAATTCTTTGGAATGATATGGATCATGATCGTACACACAATCTTCTACATGTTGAATATCATAGGTGAGATAATGATTCGGATGGTGAATTAGTAATTTGTGCGATTTGTGTATTTTTCTCTGGGGTTTCCCTGATCAATTTTCGAAGCGTTGACATATTTTGTTTGCACAGGTAACAAGGCGGAAGGCTACATAATGACTAACGATGTCGAGATCCAAATCTTGTCTAACGCGACACTGTCCGTCGACACGTACCTGTTCATCAGCGGATTTCTGTTGGCGTTCGTCTTTCTAAAGGCGCAAAATAAAGAGAGAAAGGTGCATCCGTTTCAGAGAAACGCGATCAATTTCTTCAGCGCTATCTTCAAGAGATACATGAGGTACCTTGTTTTGCGTGTACTTGATCTTCATCCTTTCATTACTATCGATAATAGCGGTAGAAGGCTAACAAATTATGTAAAGTGATTTTTAAATGATCGATATTACTTCATCGGACGAATGTAATTATTGTAAAAAGCGAAGTACATTTTTTAGTTGCTTCAACATGACGGATTAACGTAAACACGTCAAGACGACGATACGAATGTTTCAATCTATAAATTACTCAGTCCATCTACTATCGATATCACTTTTAATTATATTTCTCAGTTTCTAATCTTATATAACTACTGCAAATATAGTCGTAGAATTACCAAGGTGATTAAACACCGCGTTGTGACGACTGCTTAACCCTTGAACGGCGGACCGTCCAGGCTAACGCGTTCGCTACGAACCCACAACCATGGACATATTGACGGACTCGATTGCAATTATTAATATTAAAACCTCGATGACTGCATATTTTATGGGATCGTGAAATTCTTAATTTTTTAAGTTAGATTCAAATGAACTAGGTTCAAATTACGTTCGAGAGCTTTTGCAAAGTACGACACGAAAGTGCCACTTTATTTAATTCAGCGATGAACACATTACCCGTGAAAAAACTCATACGAGAGCCTAAATAGAAACTGAAAATTTTAAATTGTCCTCGGGGTACAAGATATTTATACATCCTTTGAAGTATTATTACTCGTTTCTGAATCACGCTATGCACTTACACCTTACACGAAATATCCTAACGTAAATTTATTTAAGGCTTACACCTGCGTACTTGGTCACGATATTGCTGGTGATCGTAAACTTTTCTTGGTACGAACAGTTTACGGTTTGGTACTTCAACGAACCGCTACCGGAACTATGTTCGAAGTACTGGTGGAGAAATTTGCTGTACATCAATAACTTCTTCGGTTGGTCTGACTTGGTACGTGTAATTTTGTTATTAATGTAATACAAATACCTCATAGATCGACTGAAGAAAACGATTGTTTCAGTGCCTGTCCTGGAGTTGGTATCTCTCCAACGACATGCAGTTCTACATTTTCGGTATCTTTGTATTGATGTTATCGACCAGGTAAGTGGACATACCCTTAAAACAATTTCGTTTGTTTGGTGTCTGACCGTAATTTACCGTTTCAGTTACTACTACCTGTCCCTAGGCATAAATATCGCGATATTACTCGTATCCACGTTCTTGCACGGTTTCGTTGCATACTCTATAGAATACATTCCTACGTGAGTATACGGAATATTGATAATCGATTGCGTATAAAGTTTCTGAAGCTGGTACGTTTCGTAGGTTGGACATGCAATACGAAACGTTGACTTACATGTACATGCGACCATGGATGAGAGTACAGCCGTACATAGTAGGGATGGGCACGGCTCTTCTTCTTACAAAATGGAACTATAAATTGCGATTGTCGAAAGTAATAAATTTTATTCGTTAACGCTTTGCTACGGTGAAAATAACTGTTATGTCATAGAAATTTACGTTATTTGACAACCACTCTAAATATTTGCCCGCAGTTTCATGATTCATACATTATGTATTTTTCTCGTTCGCATTTCAGAAAGCATTAGTTACCTGTTGGTGCCTCAGCATATTATGCAATTGTTCGATACTGTTTGGTGTGTCTGACAGACGCATATCGCTAGGACTGTCGATCTTTTACGAGGCGTTTAGCAGACTCGGTTGGAGCGTTGGAATAGCTTGGCTCGTAATCGCCTGTGTTACGAACAATGGCGGTAAAACAATCTTGTCGAACTCGTCTATCTGTTACCGGTAATGTTTTGTGTACTTATTAATTTTATCCTTGCAGGTATCGTTAACAAATTTCTGTCGTTACCATATTGGGTTCCGTTCAGCAGAGTCTCGCTCTGCGCCTATCTTTTAAATCCATTTTTGATATTGTCAATTGGCATGTACAGCAATACTTCCGAAGACATTGACCTCTTAATTACCGTGAGTTTCGAATGGCATTCGTAAACGTGTCAGTTTCGAAATTGATCGTTTATCTCGTTTCAGGGTACCATATGCCTCGGAATATGTGTAACGAGTTTTGCTTGTGCATTCGTGTTGTCGGCAATGACTGAAGTACCAGTGATATTATTTTTACGAATAATCAGTTCCTTCAACAGAAGAATAAAATGAGTGCATATTCAAATTATTGAACTATCGAAAAAATGATTCGAGAACGCTTTCGGTAATTAGCGTGATTCGCTTTGTTTCAGGAGTACACGTTTTTATAAAATTCGACACGTGGAAAGAAGAGGTGAAGCTCCGGAACCACTTGTGGAATAATCTTAAATATATTTCTTATTTTATCGATAAGCGTTTTGTACATAGCGAAGTAAATTTAGTTATAAATGACACCCGACTTGAAAGAGAGGAGGAAATATATTTACAAATAAATATAGATTAATTAAGGGCGTGGAAAAATCCTTACTATGCAATATTTGAACAGTAAATGCGATTAGACGACGCTGGAGACAAAGAATGATTTGTTCAACCAGGTTGTTTACTACATCCTTTTTTCGAATTGTTTTTTCGAGATTAAAAACAAAATATGTTTTGCACAACTAGTGCAATGCTCGCCATAGTAAACTTCGTCAGGACTATTTGATGGCGGCGGCCGAAGATGAAATAAGTTGAAAATTTCAAGCCACTCGATATAAGGGATGTTGATTAACTGTTTGTACATGCTCAAGGGGAGACAGTTTCACTTGTTCATGAACTCTTCCGCGTTCATATTTGTAACATATTATTGTGTAACATATTGAATACTTGTTAAATAAAAATGTGCCAAATTTACAAAACATGCGTGTGAATATATGTATTAATTTCCATGCTAGTTTATAAATTATTCAAATATTTTGTTACGTTGCATTATGCCTCGTGGGCATAATTCGGATTCGAGAAATCTGCTGTACATCAACAACTTCTACAACTGGGAAGACTTAGTGGGTATAATTTGACAACCCTGCAATTTAGATATATCTTACAGAAAATGTTAAAAGACGCAACTGTTTCAGTGCATGACCTGGACTTGGTACCTTAGCAATGACATGCAGTTCTTTGTGCTTGGTACCGACTTGGTACCGAATACGAGATTCGTACACACGAGAATACAATTCGTTTCTTCTAAAGTTTGGTGCTCACAAATCCTGCTAAATACAATTGAAACAAGTCTAATAATCACTCGATAACCATCTATCCAAGGAAGGTTATGATTGTAGAAAAAACATTCGTATTTGATTGTACATAAGAATGTTAATAATGAACGACTCCGTTTTTGAAATGTATATTTTTATATGAACGAATGAATAGGAAAATGGAGCAAATATGTATAAAAAACCATTTGCGAAAAATTTGTAAACATGTTTCTTTTTCTCTTTATCGACGAACGTTCTGTACATGGCGAAGTAAATTTAGGTATAAATGATACGCTGACTCGAGCGAGAAAAGGATAATCATTTACAAATAATTACAGATCATTAAAAGACGAGAAAGAATCCTTGCTGTGCTATGAATGAATCGGCGAATGTATCCTAGGAGGTGCTGGTGAGGTCACAGATCTATTTACTCGACTGGCTTGTTCGCGACGCCCTTCCTCGAGCTGTTTCTCCAGTTGTTCCTTTAAGACTAGAAGTTCTCTTATGCGTTGATAAACGGGATCCTTAAAAAGTAAACGATAACCAGAATTAAAGAATTAAGGACAAAGATGTTTATGAATATTTATCATGTATTCTATATGTTTTAACGAACCTGCTGTCGCATACTGGGATTCCATCTGCAATACAGACTCTTCCACGGTTTGATATATCTCATGCTGGCGATCGGGATTAAAACAGGTTGGTAATTTGCAGCGCCCCAATATAAGGGATTCTGATAAAGTGATAACTGGCTATTTGTATATGACCAAAGGGAGACAGTTTTTTGTTTCACTTGTTCTTGAACTCTTTCGCGTTCGCTGTAAAAGTGTTAATTTATATCAATAGTGATCAATGATACACTCAATGACTAATCCAAAATATGAAATACCTGCTGAATAAGAATGTACCAAATCTGCAAGAGTACAGGTGGTCAAGAATAGTGATTAAGAAATGTTCGTTAAACTCGAACGCGTCTGGAAATTGACGACTTATCTGCCACACACAGTCCATGAACTGTAAAAATACTGGCGACCTATCCGCATCACTGTGATGTTCGTCGCCATGTCCAATTCTCTAATATACGTTACAAGAATTATGAATTATAAAACTTTGAAATCAATACACTGAAAATAAATGTGGCGTTACATACCTGTTGAAATTTGTGACCAAAACTAAGCCATTCTTTTTCTATGAGTACTTCAAAACCCTTGATTGTTCTGTAATAGGGATCTAACATCAACATGGCAAGTGCTGTGAGCTGTGAAAAGGTAATAAATATTTTGGGTACACTGCAAGAAACACTTGCAAAATATTTGCATGAAGCATTATTTAATAATTAACCTGTGCTGTTCTATCCCAACCATCCGAACAGTGCACTAGCACCGAAGTTTTATGGTTGTCAACTTTATCTACGATTCGTACTGCTCCTGCAAGTACGTATTTAATATGTTTCAACCAGACGGTAGACTCTATCCCTGATAGCCATCTGGTTTCGTCGATCGTTGGAAAGCATAATTCTAAAAATTAGTTGACGATTTAACTTTCCTCCGTTAGTAAATACTAATCAATCCGGAACAGAGATTCCCAATGTGTGATCAAACGAATAGGTTTTGATCCATAAAAGTTTGGGAAACCCTGAATCGAATCTTAAAAAAAATTCACCCTTTAATTTCCTGAGACTTTCCCTCATTACGTGTATATTGTGAATATCAAGAAATACTAGCTCCGCGTTCTGATAAGTGTCCTCGCTTTCATAGCCACCGCCCTTGGCTTTGTTCGCTATCGCGTTGGCCATTGGTCGAGCATCCATAATGAACAATTTGTGACTTTGTGCATTAGCGTCCATAATAAGCTGCACGTATCTTTCGTCTTCGCGACTACGCTTGCCACCAACCCCTACCAGTGGTTGAGCGCAACGAGTTATCGTCGCTTGACTCTCTGGATGAATCCACGAAAGAACTGGAAGTCTTCCTCTGCTTCGAAAAGCTGCTGATGCTTGTAAGTCTTCGTCCGTCGCTGCGGCTGGCACTGCCCACACAGCTGGATAACTATCGCATATAGAATAAGTGTCGTTGATTTTTGATATCTTCCACATATCATTGTTTACACCCTGAAAACAATGATAACATTTTACGTACATAATTACAATGTACGAGATAAAGATATTTCATATTCTTTACCATTCGTTTTAATTCGGCTATGGGTTCGTAAACGTTCCATCCATTTTCAGGAAACGTTTCGGAATATTCGAACGCGAAAAGAGGTAACTTATGAGATAAAGGAAACGAATATTGTTGCAGTTTCTCGAAAACGTCTCTTCTGGAATGATTTTCCTGTTTATGAGCAAATCTGAGATTGCGCATATCTTTACAAAACACTTCGATTCCGTAAGAATTTTCTCGTTTGCTCGATGCACCGCCAACTTTTTCTATTCTGCTAACTACACCTAAAGGTACTTCGACTATGTAAGGTGTTTCACGATCCACACTCCGAAAATGAAGTTTATAATTTGTAACGCTAAGAATTCCTCTGACAAGTCCAGAATAAGGACATACATATGTTACTTCCTGTGCAATACCTTGGACACGTTCACCATTCAACAGTGGTGGACCTGTCTCTCCACCAGATAAGTTCTGTGAAAAAGAAGATAAACATGCCAACTATGATAATTTAATATGATTGTTAAATCACTAAATTAAATAATTATTAACTACTTAAAACTGAATAAAGGTTCTAAATAATTTAAATACTGAGAAAGTAAAAGTGATGTTACATAATCTTCAGGGAGCAAAAAAAGATATGCCAAACTAATAAAATCAAGAAACATATTGTCTGAAAAAGAAAACATAATCTAATAATAAGAAAATGTTTCAAAAAATAAAAACTACATTGATTACATTCCTTTGAATAGAACTCACTTTTACTTGATTGTCTTTTCTAGTTTCTAAAGCAGACACAATATTATTATCTGTAGAAGTAGAGCTGGAGGAAAAACTTTTTGAACGTGAAGCTTTATCCCAGCTTTCCTAAAGAAGTTAAATGCTTGCATACAATTAGATACAGATAAATCTAAATTAAAAATCCATTTTATTAATTAAGTTATATTACCGATTCTTGACCCATTTTGGAATTAAGGGAACTGCTCTTGCTGTCAGAATTAAGGGAGTCAGAACTTGCATTTTTAGAATTATTTTGCTCTATATTTAGAAGTTCAGCGCTGGCTCTCTTCTCCATGCTAATAGCTCAAGTATTTCCTTTGACTTTTATACTTGGTACAACATATTTATATACACCTTTGTTCGTTACATCTGGAAACAAACCGCATTTTAGTAAATAATGGAGGAGACATTTACATGTATAAAATAATGATTTTTATATTTATTAGCTGTGTTTACATCACTATATTAAGAGATTGGAATAAATAATTGCAACAATCTAAATAAGAAATTTTATTGCTACCTATGCATAAACTAAACCATTATTGTAAATTCAAAAACACAAAAAAATGATATACAATTCATGCATTACAATATAAACCGCTTAACCTCAAAGTTGTATCAACATTGAACACGTACTCATAGCATTGAAAGTGATAAATTATTGTTCGTTTATAAGAATATCATGAAATATATACAATTTCTATTCGAAACGATAAATAAATTGCAACAGTAACATTAACAGAATTGTATATGTTTTATGCCACACCCAAAAACATTATAGGCATAATTTTTATACATCAAAGTATATAAAAATTTTAATACCATTTACATGCAACCAGTAATTCAATACACCAATCTTGCTCATACATAATTAAAGTATCTCATTCTGCTCAATTCTGTCAGTACAAATTGTGCTTCACTGACATATTTCGCGCTTCAATACTTTGCATGGAAACATTCAACACTAACGTAGTTCATACGTTTGTGTGTAATTCCGGCTTTTCAGGGAGAAATGGTAGCCAAAGAGAAATGGTCCCTGCCATTCAATGTTGTCTTTCTGCATTCACAAACGTCATTCTTCATTCAACGGGATAAGTAAATAATTCCACTTATTCAAATAAATGCTTATTTTTTAAATCAAACCAATTCATTTTATAGCAGAAAAGGAACAATAATTTATTGCAAATTGAAAGTACTTTGAAAGCCTCACTTTCACATGTTTTTCAAAATTCATGTTTATGCATCTCTCTGAATTTTTTACAAAATTGTACTTATTGAAAATTTAGAAGCAATCATCAGCAATTTTCGAAAGTCAAATTTGGGCGAAATTTCGTGTCGCCATCTAGCGGCAGAAAATGAGAACTAATTAAAGTGCAGTTTCAAAAGTGTATAGTTCACCCTTTTCGTTGAAGAGATGGCGCCACTTGTTCAATTTTTTTTTTATTTGATTAATATTGACTTTATTAATTAATTACTCATTTTCTGAGCACAGTATATGAACTTTTTCGATTAAAGAATGGTCAGTAATGCATTATTTACATGGTTCGATCATAAAAGTTCATAAACAATGTTCGGGTAATGAGTAATTAATTATTTTGTGTCAGCATTGCGATACGTACATGAGCCGCCTATGTCAATTCTACTGCGCATGCAAACTGCAATATTTCGGCACTTTGACGACGTAGTATGGTTCCCGAGGAATTTAGAAACAAATTTCTATTAGGGTTTGATGCGTTTTGATGCCTAATAAAGCCAGGAAATCAATTTTTGTCGAATTCGGTCCAAAACGGTACAGGTGGCGCCATCTAGCGGTGAGCGGCGGAACTACGAAAAACTAAAATCTCGATTTTCTCGAAAACTAGGGACTTTTCCGAAATTCTGAGATATACAAATTGTTCCTTGTCGCCTACGGAATCGAACGAATGTAATTATAGCATGCTAGGACAATTATTAAGGAAAATAGAAAAATAGCCCATTTCATGGACTAAAAAATTGGCGTCCATCTAGCGGTGAAAGTTGGAACTACAAAAATATAAAAATGCGATTTTCTCGAAAATTAGCGAACTTTGAGTACTTCCGAGACTCAGAAAGTATTATGTGATCGCATTAGAAGCAAAATAGTGCAATAAAAGCTTCCCAAAGGCTTTAATAAAGAAAATAAAAAAAATGTCATTTTATGGAGAAAATTTGTGGCGCCATCTAGCGGCGAAACTGCGAACTAAACTGAAAAAACGTATGTCCGAACACGCATTAAGGGGTCAAATAAAAATTGATTTTCTGGACTTAATAGGCAAAAAAATGAATAACTGATTCAACAAAAATTGTTTTAAAATGTCCAGAGAAGCATATTGCGTCGTCAAAGTTGCAAAATATTACTTTTTATATATTTCCTTAACGCGTGTTCGGACATACGTTTTTTCAGTTTAGTTCGCAGTTTCGCCGCTAGATGGCGCCACAAATTTTCTCCATAAAATGACAGATTTTTCATTTTCTTTATTAAAGCTTTCAGGAAACTTTTATTGCTTTATTTTGGTCCTAATGCGATCACATAACACTTTCTGAGCCTCAGAAGTACTCAAAGTTCGCTAATTTTCGAGAAAATCGCATTTTTATATTTTTGTAGTTCCAACTTTCACCGCTAGATGGACGCCAATTTTTTAGTCCATGAAATGGGCTATTTTTCTATTTTCCTTAATAATTGTCCTAGCATGCTATAATTACATTCGTTCGATTCCGTAGGCGACAAGGAACAATTTGTATATCTCAGAATTTCGGAAAAGTCCCTAGTTTTCGAGAAAATCGAGATTTTAGTTTTTCGTAGTTCCGCCGCTCGCCGCTAGATGGCGCCACCTGTACCGTTTTGGACCGAATTCGACAAAAATTGATTTCCTGGCTTTATTAGGCATCAAAACGTATCAAACCCTAATAGAAATTTGTTTCTAAATGCCTCAGGAACCATACTACGTCGTCAAAGTGCCGAAATATTTATTTTTTTATTTTCCATATAGTCAATGAGGATCAGTTTTTTCGGTGACTATTCCTCCGTGGCAAGTCCTATTTAAAATTTTCTTTTCTATGTCCATCTGGATGTACATACGCATGTACGTGCAAAATTTGATGAGAATTGGTTGAGTGGTGCAAAAGAAAAACGTGGGCAAAGAAGTTGCAAAGTCAAGTATAAGAGCTTCGCTCGCTCGCTCAATAATTATTAATATTGATTTTATCCTATTTGCATTATATTCCGTGATCAAAAACCGTTCTCACAGATGTTTTCTTTTGAAAATACCTTTCTTGCCAATTTCGTCTACTCCTATAGTATCGACAGTTCTGATCTTATGATTTACGTTAGAAAATTAAAAATATTCTCGTGCACACGATGATAGCAATCTTTTCGAATCATATTGTGACGGTAAAAAGTTTATCTTATGCCAATAAAGTATAAAGATTGCTTATTTTGAAATAAGAAATACCTTTTTATTTGATTAATTTCGGTGTTCACTGCTAGATAACGCCAGCACTGCTGTTTTTGAAATACGAGTGCATGTCAACTTTAAATGCGAAATATCGGACTAAGGTACGATTAACACAAAGTTCATTTTTTTATTATACAAATTATGCAATTACAATATGTGGATAAAGAATGGAAAATGTAGGAACAGAAAGCTACGTCATCAAAAATATTGAATTATAAAACCAGTAAAAGGCTCAATTCCTAAGTTCGCTTAAGAATATTTAATTGGACCGACACGAATATTTAATTGTTTTAAATATATCGATTTTTTTAATGTCTATTCAATTTACATACCGTAATCTTTTCTTGACGGATTACGAAAATCCATTGCATGTAACAATCGACGATACAAGTATCATTCGTTGGGGAAACCTACGAATTCATTTATAAAATAGCAGAAATAAATGAAGGTTGTTGAACGGAAGAAAAAAATAAGAATGTAGTAGTTTTGAATTTGACAGCGATGCAGCGAATTCGATTGAGTGTATTCCACGATATACAGCATATCCGTAACATGAAATATAAAACTCTCATCATCAACTATATATATCGTTAACTTTGAACATGGTCAACATATAAATATACAGTCATCACGTTAAATTAAATGTATCCATACAATACATACAATTGAATCTATACACGGTATATAAGTAAGACTCCTAAATACATTTGATGTTTTCGGTTTCTTTGATGCTTTTTAGATGCATACATAAATGCATACACGCGTATATGCGATGTACATATACATATATTTCAGAAATATTCTTTGTCTATTACACAATTATACAAAACGCTACGGCGAAACTCGCGTTCGCGTGTGGTTCTTTTTTATTTTTTGTATACATATATATATATATATTTGTTCTTTTTCCCTTATATATATAGAAATATACATTTATTAATGATACGTAGAGATGCTACCGATTAGAAAAAAAGAACGAAAGTACAAGTATGAACGAAACAAAAAATATGTATATCATATACACATCGAAAAGTTTCATTTACACGAATTACAAAGAACGGAGTATTGGTTCAACGGATAAAGGTCCATTCATAAACAACCGTATCGTACCTGATCGTATATTCATTTTTCTCGTATCTGATAGATCTGACGCATTATTAACTCCGGTAAATGTAATGTCCTTTCAAAACGGTCATCATTTACTTTTATACATTCATTTATATATATACAAAATAATTATTCTAATATCGTGACTATCTCCAAAGGACATTAAACTTAAGGAAGATTAATATTGCACCAAAATTGCAGTCTATACAAGAAAAATGGGCAAAGGGAAAATTCCATACTCGGAATAGGCATGGAAAGGTTGCACATAAAGGGACCTTAATGTCTCTCTCTTTTTCCCGTGACAATCGAATTGCTTACGAAAGCATTTTGGCACTTATAGCGAAGAATTCTGTCAGCAGACTCCAGAAGAATTTCCATAGAACAGATAATGCTGCCTCTTTTCGCGATCGCGATATCTTTTAGGCCATCACCAACGTGTTTTAGCATCGCTGTGTATCATCCGTGCACACGATATACGTGTACTTTTTAGGCTCGGTGGAGACGAACGACTCGTTGCGTTTTCGCACAGGTGTCGCTCCACAATTCGACAGGTTTACATCACGTCACAATTAATAAAACGATATCGTTACGATAGCGTGTCATAATTTGGAATCGCAAGATATTACCGGCGTGAAACCGCAACGACGAAGATCGTTCGCCTGTACCGAACTTTACGTGTCTTCGCCGCAACGAAAATGTACGGAATCGTTAGGAACATACAGAGAAACATCCGTATCTTCTCCGTTTGTTGGTCAGTCTCCAGCCTTGCAGAGGCTCTCTCTCCTTCTTTCTTGTCTCGTAGAATCATCTCGACGAAGAGCTCGAGAAAGATCATCGTCGAGTCCAGCTAGCGCTTTTCTCTCTCCCCCTCCCCTCTCTCTTTCTCTCGCAAGATATAATTTCAGTCTTTTTATCTGGTGGTGCATGGCCAGTCCGGTCACGTCATTTGGGCAGCGTTGAAGCCTCGTTTTCTGGAGGCGGTGAAGTGTTGCGGATTAGTGATCTGATATTGTTGCATGTACGGATTGTTTCTGAGCACGTTGCCACCGGGCGAGCTGGTCGAATATTGTGAAGGTACGGTAATGATTCCGGTTTGTTGTAAATACTGATCGCGATAAAGGGCCTGTTGGGTCACGTACTCTCCGTTTACAGGATTTTGAGTACCGTAGTGCACGTTGACGGTCTTCACGGATGGTTGATTGGCGTTGCACTCCTTGTAGGTGTCCTGATGATAGCGCAAACTGGTAGGAGACGAGCCTGGCGGAGTGACGTTCTTCAAGCTTTGCGTCGGACTCTGGGTGATGGACTCTAACACGTGCCTCGGCATGTTTGGCGATGGGCAGTGAGTCTCCTGCAGGCCGTCTACGCGATTCGCGTTCCTCACGTAAATCGGGGCGCTCTCCGGTCTACCACCGACTATGTTCCTCATTCCTTCTCTGTCTTTCGCGCTCAAACTTTGCCGGGACGAATTCAATCCAGATCCACGATTCTTCGTTGTACAGGAGGGAGAGGTGTTGTTCAGGTCGGATACGCTGGACCAGGTCACGCTGGCAAGCTCCCATTGACGAAGAAGATTGGATACTCGTTCGGCTCTGGCCATCGTGTCCAAACTTTCGTCGTAATCTGGCCCCTGTAATCATAGTGTTACCATATCTCTTAGAATTACAGCGATTGAGGTGAACGCTTAGCTTGGTTAATGATTGTTTTATTTCTTGTCTCGCTAAGATGAATGAGGCTCTCTTTAAGATTTCTCTAGGTTCTTTTAACACAATTTTCTTTCTTTTATTCACCGAACGAAGTCTATACTCAAGTCTAGATTCAAGAGTAGAAGAAATGACGAACACTATCCACCTATGCATCTAAAATTCTTGTCCTTGTTGGGTTTACTCGAGTGTCTCTAAAAATTTTCCAAATCGTTCTGACAAGACGATCGATCACGCTTCGAAACAAACTGTTTACAATAAATTTCCAGTGCGTTGCAGTACGAACGAAGAATACGAGATCGAGATCACGTTAGAGCGGTCAAGAACAACCGGTACGAACGCATGAAAAGAAAAAAGGGTGAGGAACGAGCGGCATCTTCGGTATGGTCGCAAGGTCGTTTAGTATGCAACCAATGAAATACCAAACAAATTCATGTCCCGCAGTAGATAAAAATTGCAACTGGTTGACCAACTGCCGCACGGATTAATATTATTATTGTGACAAGGCTGGCCAAGCAAGGTCAGCGAAGCCTTAAGGGTACACAATCTATTTTACACGGCCTGATTCCAATGTATTTTGCCGACACGATAGAGAATACACCGCGTAATTCGAGGCTAATCCCGATTCTCGTTACATAGCGTAAGCCGAAAGCTTCGTCACATAGTGGATTACTACGATGGCGTACTCCGTGCAAGACAGATTTAATCGGACAAACAGTATTTTGTGGAATACTCAGAATGTAACACACGTTTGAATTCATTAAGCCTACGGATAGCCTTGAGAAAATCCTAGACGCACCTGAATAAAAGCTAGACAGATTATTATAAAGTTATATAGAACCCAGAGAAATCTATTGAGAACTCTGAGAGAAATTAGAAAAAATGGTTCTCTTCCGTGGAAGATGCAACACTTACATTCTCGATCTTCTCATCGAGCATCTTGAAGAAGTCAAGTTGACTGGTGGATATCTCTCTGTAACATTAAAAACTAACTTTTAGTTTTCTACATATTTATATTCTTCTTTCGAAAGATTCAGAAATTGAAACTCACGCTTGTTGTAACAGAGGACCACTTCCAGGTGCGTTTGACTTCTTCTTGGCTTGATTTTTCAGCTCGCTAGAACCATTTTGTTCCTCGTTCCGATTCACCTCGACCCCGTTGTTGTTCGTTTTATTATTTTTTGCGCTGCCGTTTCCATTCTTCTGTTCCACGGACGCAGAACCTGCGACACGAAAAAGGATGAAAATATTAATCGAACGGTATCGCCGACACTTTGAAAATTCTTAAACTGGTTGTAAAACGAGAGATCAGGGTGGTCCTCCGTAATGTAAGAATACAATGCATAACTATGCAATATACAGCAATATGTAAGTACTCGTAAGGGTAGGCCCTGACCAGCAATGATCTATCGTCTACTCGCGGATCTACAATACACTCGAGTGTACAAAGTGCAGAGTCAACGCAGCGTATCAAACCACTTTCTTTTCATTAACGAGAAGGAAAATAAACGCAAAAAAAAGTGTTGCAGAAGCGGGGGGTCTTGTAGAAAGGTCGCGAACTCGAGTATTATCGTGCATAATAGATGAACAATGGGAAACGGAGGATAAAGGAAAGAAACGGCGCGATGCCCACACACAGGGAGGGTGGAACGATTTTTCAAATCGTAAAAGCGCGGCTCGGGTACAAGGTTCACGATGTTGCGCTCGTAAACACGTTTATAATCTTATCACGGGTAGCTCGACATTTTTAAGGACCATTATACGCTCAGGCCCGAGTCCAAACGGAATATTCGATTAAAATAGACCGACCGTCGACTATAAATGACTTGCTGAAAAGCGAGCGAAGCGCATCTCGTCACAGTTTTCAACGACACGTACCGATAGTAGGAAGAATAACGGATAAGTATGTTCTATGATTAGTACGAATAATCAATTTCAATCACCTTTAATCGACTCTCGAGCGGGTCAATCACGATCCAGATGAACTAAACGAGTGTCGACTAAAATTAGACAGTCAAATTTTGGACCGCTAAAGAATGAAAAGTAATATCTAACCCCGATCTATTCTGAACAAGTTTATACTTGAAACATTTGAAGCTGTATTAATAGCAAATTAGGGCTCGAGAAATACTGCAAAGGTTGCTAAATAATTCTAAATCTAGTACCTGAGCTAACGTAAAAGCGATCCTCTTAAATACCTAATAATTCAAACGGTATACGCGAATTAAACATTGCCGTGCCGTTCCGATCGGTTCGAGGGGTTTTCGATAGAAGGATGCTCACTGGCATTTCGAAACGGATGCAATTATTCGCGAGGGGTGATAAGTCGGATGGTTAATCGGTGCAACGCGCACGAATACGTGGTCCATTCATTGGCACACGTAAGGCGCGAAACAGGGAGAAAGAGAGATAGAGGAAAAGGAGAATGAACTCGTATTACAATGAAACGCAAATAAACCCGAGACACGTACGAACACTTGCAAAGACAAAACACGGTTGCTGGCTCTATGTAGAAGCGTGTAGGTCAGTAGGTGGGTCTTGACGACCGTAGCGTAACTTCGCTTCGTTACAATTACGCGACACGACTCTTGGATGCTTGTTTTGCGATATCGTCTCATCCATGCATGAACATTACCAGCGCGTCCACGTTCACGCGACTGCTTCGAGCTCGATGCTCAATTTTTTCAACTCCGTTGATTAGCTTGCAATTTCCTTCTGTCGAGCTTTTTCATTTCTTTCGATCCGTCCAAGAAGCAAATTCGAACACAAGGAGCTATCTACTCTTTCTGACCAATTTACTCGTCGTTAAAATATTCACTGTTTATACCGATTTCGAACCAATGTTCGTTTCAAATAGTTTTTCAAGCGTCGGTTGACAATGCATTTGTGCACCTGTCACGTTATCGAGGGTGACAATGTAACGCGCACGAGGTGTCTCGTATAGTGAATCGAATAATTAGCTCGAGACGTACAAGGTGCCTTGTTACGCGGATGGGACAAGTAGCGCAAACATACCGCTTTGCAAGTCTATTGAATAAATAACGTAAGACGTATACGGTGCGTCATGTATGTTTGATAAATAGCGTTTGACGTACAAGGTACGACCTTACACATATCGAATGAATAGCCATAATATAACGATCCCGGTAGTTCTTAAAAGAGGGTACCGAATAAATGGCGCACACTAAAGAATAGTAGTCCAAAAGGAGCGTGAAAGTGAAAAGAAATTTTGTTTAATTGTTTTATCGCATAATTTTGTTCTGTTTTCAGGCGCGCCAGCCGCGTCTTTAATCGCGTCGAATTAGTATGCGATGCACGAGGCGGACTTTCAGAAACATCGAGCGAATAACGTATAACGCACCAGGTGTTTCGAAAGAATAACATACAATTTCGATAATCAAAAAGTAGTAAAATATGTATTAATAATATTTTACTGTCGAGCAAAATTCGATTAGCATTGCACGAACACGCTTCGATTATTTTACATAAAACAATCATAAATCAGTAATCAGAATACGAAGCTGTAGGCGTGAGATACCAACGAGAAGGGAATCGATTGTGTAACACGAGAAAAACGAGCTCAGGTGGAAGCCGTTTTAAATGAAACTCTGGTGCATGAAGCGGAAGATCGAATCGACCTGTCGGAATAGAAAACCGACGGAGAGTTGTTGGAACTATCGGTTGTCAATTTGTGAACGAATCGCCAATTACGCGAATGCCTCCGCTGAACTTTATTTCATTCTTGATGCCTGAACAGGTCGAATGGGAAGAACGCAAAAATGGTTAAATTTTACCAATGTGACGCAATAACGCGTCATTTCTGGAAACCATACGTATTTAAAAAAGTGAAGTACTAACTCGAAGATAATGTCATTCCAGTCTGTTAGAAGCGTGACGTTAGAATCTTGTTTTTCTTAGAACTCTTAGCGCCGCTTACTCAACGGTCAACGTATTAGTTATTAGCTGTTAGACACGTAGTGGCGAAAGAAATCATAAAGTAAGGAGTTAAGCTGTCGATTTATTGCTCATCCAGCGATAAGTCTTCACTGCTTGATCGTCCTGCCACATGATCCTATTAAAGCTTTAACATCGTTACCTAACCTTGTTCGATCTGTGTTTACATGCTAGACGCATAATACGCTTCCCTCTCAGAACCCGTACAGAGACTCCTAAAACCGCGTACTTTCCGAGCAACCGTAAATATCTGTGTACTTACGATACCGATGGCTCGTAATTATAACTAACGTCATTTAAAAGCTGATAAAACGAGTTACATAAATTTCGAGTCACTTGAGAAGTGGTCTTCTTGCCATGAAAAATTGTGGATGCATACGAAACGTACACGTTCATAACGTTTGTAACTTTCCACGAATTAATTCGAAAATCGTCGACGATGAATTCTGCAGCCAACCAGAATTTCGATATGAATTCCTCGGTCGAAAAACGAGCGATCGTATCGTTGAACGAGAATACTTAACCGGAATGAGAACATCGATTCTGTCTGAAAACCAGACGTTTCACAGATTTTGACGATCTCCAAAGGTCAACTATTTAATCTCAGATTTCTAAATGTATAATTAAAACAGATGAGATTGCTAACAATCTATCCAGATTTCCTTCGAGTTTTATCGATCTACATTTGCGCGAAATCTTTTTCTCTACGAGTGAATTAACTTAATCCCATCTGTTTTCTCAAATATTTTATGTCGAAATCGTGTGCGTAGCGGACAGAGGTTGGGTTCAGATTCAATCGATGAAATATTTCAGGGATCTTGGTTGACGTAACGAGAAATCAATCCATGGAAACTGTTCTCATTCATCCAGCTCGATTTCAAGTTGGCAAGTCGCCGAAGGTCGATGAACAGAGTAAAATTCAGAAATTCCATGTAACGCCTACGTGCGTGAATTACTTTGTCGAGCAGAAATTCTACCGAGGAAAGTGAAAATAAATTTATGACGTACGGACAGATTCATCCGTGCAAGATTCTTTTTTTTGACGTAGCATCAGCATTTACATTTAGCTCGGAATTTTTTCTGGAGAACAATTGCAAAAGTCAAAGAACATCTCTACTTCAATTGCATGATATCGGCTGACGCGATATTCATCGCGTTAAACGTATTAGGAGTTTAGAAATGTAAGAGTCAAAAGATAGAGAAATCTATAAATATAAGGATATAGAGTGTACATATCTAGAAACATCTACACGCATTCATATTTCGTTTTTATAACACAGATTTAATTTCATGGTTTTTATTTAAAATAGTTCCAACGCTTTCGCGCTCTCTGTATTTGAATCAAAGCGTTTCCCGCGGTCTGACTGTACCCCTTACCGCCCATAGTGGGGCGCGAAAGCGTGTCAGGGGTGCTACCCGCGGCACGCTCTTTTATAGACCCGACTCGTCATCCCTTACCCCCTCCACTTGACTCGCGCATGCGCGCACGGGGTCTTACCCTCGCTTGACGCACAGCCATTAGAAATCTCAGCACACAGAGATGCAATACCGTGGCCGTTACAGTGCAGCGAGAGCACACGGTCTGGAAGGTGAGCTAATTACGTCGCAGTTAATTACGTATCTGGTACGTGTTTTACGTGCGCGTTTATCGTGCACCAGCGAGCCTAGTCCGACGTAGAGTCGCTCAAAGCGACGGCCTTTCATCGGCGTTATATTATTAACCTTGTTAATCGTTTTCCACAACGAGTAGAGGCAAAGAAACGTCACCGTTTATTTCTTTTTTCTCTCCGCTCGTATTAACATTATTAAGGGCACAGCGCGCGATTCAGTACCTCTATTTTTCGCTCGACTTCCGGAATGGGTCGAAAGCCTCTACCTCGTTTCTACACAAAAACGATCGACGTTTTTTTCCTTGGGTTTACGGAAAGAATATATAGCAATAAAATATAAAAAAATAATGAATTGTATTTCTAAATTCCTAGATCCACGATATACTGCATGATGCAATTAATGACATACCAAGTATTACAAACCAGCTCGTAATATGAATTAAAAATGGAGTCATCAAACACTTATTGGATGCCTTGACTTTTTGTCATTGTTGCATCGTTTCTTTTATTTCTTTACCCGAATAGTTGAGCTTATCTGTCACGGAAAGATTAATCATGCAATCGATCAACTTCCGTTACGAATACTTGTATTACATCAACGTTGCTTTCAAAGTCATGATATTTCATTTACTCGAAATTTATCTTCCCGTTATGAAGTTAATTCGACTGTATTGTCCATCGGAACAACGTAGATTTGGAACGAAACATTCGTCACGTTTCGAAAAAATGTTGATAACACGAGCCATCAATCTTCCAATTCGATTATCGACGCAATTGATCGCATCTATGACAAATTATAATCATAGTCGGTATTTTTGTTGGACGAGGGAAACAAACAAATTTGAGATTTTATTGATAAAATGTCAGGGCCGATTAGAATTTCAATTCGCTATTGTTTTTCGGGGATTTACAGTTCTCTTCATGAAATGAATCACGTAGTATCGAACGTGTTTGTTCACGATTAAAAAGTTCGCAAAAGATTATAATTGTAGCGGAAATGGAACGATCGAAAAAAATTGCATTGCGGCCCGAGTCGCCGTAAAATTAATGAAACCGGAAATGAAGCACGGTTACCAATAAAAACAATTTATCTTCAAGGCTGGACTACGATATTAAGAAAAAATTCTGAAGACAATTACAATAGGAATTATAAAACGCAACGATTGCCTTTTTTATAGGCCAAGTTATTTCGATAGGAAACCATATACTTTTGATAACACGAATATCTAATAGAACGAGCTCTTGATAAATGGCCTTGCGATCGTTCGAAAATGTATTCGCGTCCGAAAATTTTGGTTGTCTGTCAGTTGTATAACTAAAAATTTACGAGTCAATCATGAGATTTAAAAAAATGACGTTATATATCTTGATCATTATTCGTGGAACGTACACATAACTACGGAATGAAATGCTATTCCAACAAGAATGTTTGTTAGTCGGGAGAAAAAAGGAGCATTAAAACGACCTTCATCTTCCTAAATCACGTAACAGCCGTAAAAACGTGGTTCCTGGCTTAACGACTAAAATTTCGCGAGAATCTCGAGCGAGACGAGCTGAAAAAATAATTGCGCCGGCGAGAAAACGAGAGGGAATCGTGTCGGAATATTGCCGGAAGACGGTCGTTGTTCACGAATGACTAACGTAACTCAGAAACACGCGGATGGTAGAAGCTAGCAAAGCGTAAACCTGAAAGCGACGCGTTCACCTTGGATTCGAGAGCGAGGGATACGGAATCGCGAAGGCCACCGGTAAAAATAAAAGAGAGCAAAAGAGAGCGAACATCGTACCTCGAATCATTCAAGGGAATTCGAAAATTTAGTCGAAGACCGTGTGCCAGCACGATTTTGCGACTAAATATTATCGGTCCTTTCGCTTTCGGAGATTATTATCCACTTCATTTTTATGATTTTTACGACAGCGTTTATACGATCGTTATTGCGAAACTTTCACCTTTCAACCGCTCATACTTAATTAATCGACTTTACGAACTACCGACATTTAATAATCAACTTCGACTTTTCAACTTTCAATTCTTTTGCAGCTTCTCGAGAAGACGTCTTAAGTTTAATAATAGCATCAATGGCGTCGATATTATCATATAACATTTGCATACGATTACCAATTTAAATATTGGTTTCTACCATTTAAGCTTTCCGTTGATTCTCATAATAATGCGTTAACAAGCTGACTGTTAGAGCAATAGTCAATTACGCTGATACCATCACGCAATGTTTTTGTCCTCGACGCCAAGATATCTCGAATTAGTCACCGCATTTTTTTTTAACATTTCCCGGCCGTCAATGACCAATTACACGCAGATAATCGAACGCTTCGTTGATCGAATCGATGAAGGACCTTCTTAGAAATCTGTTCGACGCTTTGAGAACGATCGATCTAGTCGTCCACAGCAACGGAACGTAATTTCGTTCTCTGCGAAATTACAGACGGACTTAAATTCACGCCCGACTCGATTCTAAAGATAAAATTGAATAACAGGAAGAAGAGAAAAGTAGGAGAAATGCAGAGCGAAAGGGACAGGTTTAATTTAATTTCTCCGATATATAGAGGGTCGTTGACGAGCCGGTATATATTCGAAATATATTTCCGCCGAGGTAAAAGCTTCCGGCCGAGTACGTCGCGCTATTGGTTCCATGCATTATTCATGGCAACGTGGGTGTCGCGTGCTATAATTCGATAGATTCGACCTGCACTTAATAGATTCGCAATGTGCGTGTACCTGAATGCGTGCGCACACGATATACCACGTAAATTCAATTCCGCACAAAATTCTATCTTATAGGATGGCAGACTTGCAGAGCACTTTGGAATTTTGTGGTTTCTTGAAACTTTCGAATTTCTGAAACTCCTGAAACTCTGAGGCTTTAAACCGCTTGGGTTTTGAAGTTTAGAAAGCTAGTACATTCAAAAATAGTTCTCGAGAGGTAACATACTTGAAGATACTTATTAACATGCATGTCACTTTCTTTATCTGAACAAATTTCGTAAATCAGATACTTGTGATCAGGATCGACTATGAGGAGTCTGGAGAGCCTCGTCTAGGAAACTACGTCTCGCGTAATTGCTCATTGATATAAAATAATCGTCGTCCGTTTGAAAGGAAACAGCAAGAACATTAAATGTTCTGCTCCATGTTCCATAAATACACGTTGTCACCCGTGTTTCGTGGATCGACTATGTTTAGCTGGCAGTATCGTGACAAGCAACGTGATTCATTAGAACGTTCCACGTGCTACCGCTGATACACGCGACAAGATCGCAAGAAATTCTGAAGATGAATTCGAGACTTTCAAGAATCCTTACGTCCAGGTATTCCCTGAACGAATCGCAACGTTTGACGCAGTTTTTTCTACGCAAGTTTGAAAATCCGAAAACCAACAAGGTACTCGTCAGAATGTAAATTTAATCAAGCGAACGTGTTAACAGCGTTTCAACATCGTTTAAAGATAACGTTAACGATCGAATCTTCGAATGAGAATTTCAAATTACCACGAAACTCGGACGGAGCACCTTCCTCGGCGCAAGGAATTAACAATCGCTCGAATGGCAAATTTCCGTTGGCTCGTTACTTATACACCGCAGCGCCTTTCATTCGCCGGACATCCGTAACGTGGAATTCCAATAATAACACGTCGAATGGTTACGGGAATGCGATTACTCAACGCTTCAGCTCGCGCCTTGTAACGCACCGATCGTGCGAGACGAATACTAATTCTTTGTACGGTCGTTCGACCAATGTTCTCGATCTGTCTGTCTCGCGTCGAATACGAATCGGCCGAACGACAACCTTTCGATATCGACTCGATCTCGTGACTCAACGTGTAACAGTTCGAAATTAACATTTACCGAATTGTGACTTTTGATTCAGGACCATGCAGCGAGAAGAGAGTGCAGTTTCATTTTTTTCTTTGACGTGTGATGTTCATTATGTACACGTCCGATTTGAACGCGATCGAAAAGGATTAAATCCATGCCCAATATATGGTCAGTTTCGATTGAAAGTCGTGTACAGAAAGACGATGCGAAGATTTGATAATTCGACGTGCGCGAACGAGGACGACATGGATCGATACGAAGCCGCATCTTTTTGATAATCTAATTCAATAAAATCCTACTTGAGAGGCTTATCCGACCGCGCAGAAAGCCTGCCGCCGTCTACAATTAGATTTGCCTGTGTGAAACGGAAAGAAAACAACGCGCGTTAATTTTAGCGAGCCACCGATTGAATAGGGTCGTGTGACGCCGACCTAGTTTACCCGCCAGCCTCGTCAACTATCAATTTCCCGCGAAATCAACAAATAACGAACCTAAATTACCATAAGATAACTAGACACCTATAATGTCATAGTGCGCTACAAATTCCATCGAATGAAACTACGCTATTGAATCTGGATTCGGATCCCTCGGTACATATTTACACTACCGTTAAGATAAAGTATCTGATATATCGAGACGTGTATTCCGAAATTCTTCTATCTCTATATCCCGACATTTCTAGATATGCCTATATCTCTGTATCTCTAAATACCCATCAACCTTCCTAAGTATTCACGACATTCTCTTCTGTTCCCTCAAATTTCTATATCCTTCAAATCCCTATATTTTGATCCCTATGCCCCGGATACCCAAATCCTTACGTCCTCTAATCTCTCAGAGAGCTCTCTCACTATCTTCCCAGATCCTAAGACCTTTATATATCCAATATGCATAATAAATTTTAATTAGAAATAAGTCGCAATTATCTCGGAGGGTTATCGCGCGGTACTTGAGATTTTTCTGATGCCCCTGTTTCGTCTGGACTACTACGTTTCTGCGAAAAAATTACCTGGCTCTTTAACGGAGATTGCGGAGAGACTTTGTTCGTTCCTTTCGTTTGTTTTGCTTATGTGTGTATGTAGGTATAAAGAGGAAGGCGAAGTACAGGAATCGCTATCAATCGTCGCCGAAGTATTGATTTCCACGGAAACCAGTTATACCGCCGTAATTCGAACTCCCAACCCATATCCGGTATGATACGATTCGACTGCGGATCGCAACGTGCCTTCTTTTTCTTTGTTTTCATAAATATCCTCGTACAATTTTCTTCCGTTTGTACAGAGTGTCGATTTGACACATGAGAGTACCACAAAATGTCCAGTATCGATTTGGAACTTGAACCTTGACGAAAATGATTATATAAACGCTTCATCGTTTCGTATTCCACACGAAATGACTGGTTGAAAAAATGAGGGGGCCATGTTACAACTTAATATTATTCACCAATGAATTTTCAGGCGCTTATATCCCAAAATGATAATGTAACATTCCAATTATTTGTAATTCCGTGTACATCACTTTTGTGACGCCCTGTAAGACAGAACTTGGAGCGCTCGAGCATCCATTAACTGCAACGAACGTTATCAAATGATTCAGCAGAAGGAAAATGGAAGTTACGAATGTCATTAATGCTGTATCAGTTCAGATAATCGAGGTTAACGATCGCCATCGGTTCACTGGATCTCGCGTTACTCTTCCGAAAGACGTAGCATGCACCACGTTCACGGTCTCCACTTTCATTTTACAGCTCCGAGATCAAATATTTCCAACTACCGACGACACAAGTTTCGCGAATCGATCTCGTGTTTTTTTGTATGCTAATACAAAACGTAGGTCACCTTTGAAGTATTTAAATATGAACAGGCATCGATGAATGCAAACTTTTTGAAATTCCCTACTCGAATAATTGTTTGAAAAGCACCAGGCGTAGACTCGCTGAATATCGATAAAACGGCTCGTTTTCATTTTCGCGAGAACTTCGGTTCGCTGTTTAACGTTTGAAAATGAATTATTCATCGTTTCGTCTAGGTCTTCCTTTGAGCTTGGAAATATGCTGTGGCGATAACACAATCAACCGGTCGGCTTCGTGCATACGACAAGAAATCGAGCTTATCAGTTTGCCCTAAAAAAAAGTTTCGTTCCTAACAGGAACAGATAGGCGGCGGTATCGAGGTCAATTTTGGCACGAGATAAAGCTGCATTCTCGGTCGAACTGCCATTGTTCCTTGGTGGAATATCGATCCTACTTGGAATTAACAGTTTCCTTTTTCTCTCGTGACACAAAGTAGAACAGAACGCTGCTCCCTGTTGCAAATCGATGGATTTCTTCGCGGTTTTGCCGCGCGGGTCGTTCACCTCCGAGTAGTTGCTCAACTCCTAAACAAATTCAATTCGATCGCATTGAGAGAAGCACAGCTGGTAAATTCATATTTCTTTCATCTTGATTCGATATTTAAAGACAACAGGTTACAGGTTGTTTCAATTTTTCTGATACAACTATGTTTCAAAATTCTTCCAAGTCTTCCAGTTTCATATTGCTTAATGCATAAAAAGATATTTGTTACTACTTGATATTTGTTCTTATTTTCGAAATAATATTGGAGCAGTTATCTCACGAATCACTAAATTCATGAGATACGGACTTGTAAATATTTTGAAACGGAAAGTCGAATCAGTGAGACGGAAACTGCGTATATTTTAAAGCAAGGCCTAACCCAAGCCGAATCAATCGCATAAGTATGGTGTGACTAATAATACTGTGATGCTCCGTTGCATTCGATTGAAATCTTTTTTTCAAATTTTCTCTAGCGCAAAGGAAAACAAATGTATTCTTTAATTACGCGCGATTTTATACGCGACAGCTTAATTAAGCTGGTTAATCGCATTTAATTGCAAGACGCCAGTGGTGCTGACACAAAGCCACTTAGTAGACAACAGGAACAGATAAGGTTGATTTCGCATGTAACAAAGATTTTTATTAACAGATAAGAGCAAGATATCTTTGAATACCTTGCCGTTATCTCCGATGCATGCTTTTTAAACAACGCGAATTCCAAAAACCGATGCGTAGATAATATGATGTCCCTATCGTTTTATTTTTCAGAAAACACGTTACTAATGTCTTGCATCATAACGCGTAATTCTACGAAATATTGGCGTACTGGCTTAGTGAGTCATTGTCCATTAATAAAAGCAATCAGATATTAGATAACTATAAAAATTTCAAGTTTAGATAAAACCCCAGAGAAGCTTAAACGTTGAAGCGGAAATGAGAAAAAATACGTTAAAAATGAAATCGAAGTAAAAAAAATGATAAATGCTCCTTGAAATAAATTGTTCATTTGCATCTGATTATGTTTAACGAGCCGGTCGACTGGTATCGTGAAAGCGCGCAAAGCCACAGCCATTAACTGTTCCGAGTGCCTACGTCAATCGTTTTCAAATTCCCGCCTCTTTTTATATCTACGGTGTTGAAAGCACGTGACTGGCGTCACGTGACGGAATCGCGCAGTACCGACATTTGTCGCGAAAAATTGAACGCTTCCCTCTCGTGTCACGTATAAGTTATTCAAACTGAATTCCTTTCCTTTGTAAATTCATTTTATATTACACGGGTGAAATCGAAGTCTATAACGTTGTCGGTGCTATATCGACGATGCTTCCTACATGACGTTACATTGTCACGTGGCTTTCCGCGAACTGCTGCAGCAACGAGTTTCAAACTTTCTCAAAAATAAAAAACTTAAAATCTTTTGAATAATTTCAATAAACTCAGAAAATATTTAGATTCTAAATTTGAGAATTCGTGTTAACAAGATTATATTTATAACAACATGCAGGCATAGGGTTGATTTGGTATCGTACTTCTCCCCCCACCACGACCCTGAAAAAGCTACAGGTGGTGTTGTCGGTGTCAGAATTAACAACGTGTCGATAACAGTTCGAAGAGAATGCCCGAAATACGTATCGGAGTCTCCTTCCTTGTTTTCCAAGGTTATTCCGTTCGGAGAAGGTTCACATGACTACGGTCACGTTTTACCCGTACACGGATGTGCGTCTATTTCGCACGTCGTCTGTCTTGAAATCGAAAACACCGAGTTGTCGTACAATAAATAACAGGAAAATGAAAAATTCATGTTCAATTTACTCTGCTGCAAACAGGCGCTTAGAAATTCGACGTAGTATGTGCACATTATCACGGTTGTTGTAATTACCCGAGTCACGCGGCATCAAGTTAGACTAACCTACATACAAAACATAGCATTCGTGCGATTTTTCTGCGAGGTTAATAAACGTCGAACAATGCAAACGCCGCGCCGGATATATACGTTACGCCGAAGCAGCTGTGAGTCACACCCGGCTGCAGCGCAGCATCGTCATCAACGGCATTCCACGATTCTCCTCCCATCTTCGAAAGACCGCGAAACGCGAGACGAGCTTAAATTAGATGCAGCCTAATTCGAGTATAGAATTACCCATACTACGATTAAGTACATACGTACAAAAAGAGGGACCTTCGTTTCAACTACATAATTAGATTCATCACGAATCGCGACGTGTTTACGAACAACAATTTCAACGCTCGTCGTTAAGTATTCTAACATCAAGCACAATGCAAGTGTAAATAACTTGTCACAATTACTGGATCAGTCTGGTTTCTCCTCCGATTTCAAAAACAAACGCAACTCTTACCTTTCGTTCTTCGAGCAAGATGCGATATATTTTGCCTCAACACTTTCAACCACATCTTTGCTCCCTTTTGTTTATTCCCAAAATCCGACGTCCTGGCAGGACAGAATCCTCCAGTCGTTTAAACAAAATCGTCCACTGTCACCTGAACGGTATTTTTTCCGATTGCCGGCTACTTAACCTCACTTTCGCGACTTTGATACGACCGTTAAATTGTCGACTGTACGATAATCGATGAACGACGTAATATAATATAAGTATCGTGTAACACCGAAATAGTTTTTTCAGAAGAAGAGATTAAAAACTGAACGATGCTCACACACGAAATTGCTACGACAGACAGACATCGAAGCTAAAGAGGCGCGACCCTTTTATAGGCGGGACAACGATCACGTAGGCAAGTCGTTCGCTGCTCTACTACCGAGCGCGATAATATCAGCCTCGGGCCTTGGAACTTGTCTTGTTTACCAAGCAAAGACGACTCGACAGTGCGATGTATGTATTTCGACGAAGTACCGGCCAAACGCAATTACTTTTAACTCGGAACGTACACGACTTGTTAAAAAATACGAACGAGCACAACGGATTTCCCCTGTCTACGCTTAAGCACTTTGACCGTTTGACGGCAACGCGTTCTCCCGCTCAAACCATGGCAACGCTGTGAACAGTGTAAACTGACAAGTAGGATGCGCGCGCAGCATTTTGCGGTTAGAGAAAAATTGGAAATTCAATGTTATTTTGCATTTAGCGAGTCATACGATCGGTATTATTAAATCGATAGCTATTTGTGTCGATTTTTATTTATAGCAGACTAGAAAAATATGTTAATCCATAAATTTATGCAATCTTACGACCGAGCCAATGTTAGAACACGGTAAACAGTGTACGAACAAAAAATTGACACGGTAAACCGATAGATTTACATTTGTAAACAATCGATCGAGTCAAAGGATCGATGTAAAGGTTAAACTTTAACTTAAAATAACTGACCCGTGTTTGTATTCTTGTAAAAGCACTCGTTATGCGTAGTATCGTGTATTATAAACGCGTGTGAACATTTCGAATGCACGGGAGAAGACAAAAAATCAATATGACAACACAAGGTAAACCATAAGTTACACAATTTTTAAACTTGAGGATTTAAAACTTTGAGAATTTGGTTCAAAATGTTTGTTGTAATTCAGTGAAGTTTAACCTACTTTAATTACGTATTACACTGTTATTTACGCCGACTTTATTTTTAACCAGGATAATAAAATACTTGAATCCATAAATTTAAACGATTTACGAATAAGCAAATCTAAGAACGGTCGTACGTACAAAAAAATTTTAAAAATTATGTTCGTAAACATATTTGTAGGCCTCTAAATAATAACAAGTATATGCATTCATGCTGGTTATTTTGTACAGTCGATTTGTGGTGATCGTTGATAAGAAACGAGTCAACATCGGAATTCCAACCCTACAACTATCTCGTATCGGTATAAATTTATCTACTTTTTTTCATTCTCCAAAAAGACAAGCATATACTTCAATGAAACGTAGTCTTATTATTAGAACAGTATTCTTCGTGACGTAACGAATAGATTCCTAACGTAATTTCACGTTCAATCATAAAGCGATGTACCGTGACAAGTGTCGAACAGTTAAATAGGAAAAATGACGACGTAAGAGGTCTATCACTTTTCGCTTCTTACGAGTAAATTTTCAAATTTGCAAGTTTACCTGAGTGTAAAAATATTCCTCAGGGTTACCAACGAACGGTGATAAACAATCATGAGATGTTATTTAATGATTGTTTAAAGAGTTGTCTGGAAGAAAGGTGAAGTAAGAATACCGACATCTAAACGCGAGAAGTTTCGAAGTACCGTAATAAGCGAAGCCATCGTAATGATATAAATATCAGAATTATCGCATGGTATATTTAGCTCACAGACGTCGAAGCCGGTAAACAACAAACCACGATCCGACATACGATTTCAAAACTGCCAGCACACAGATTTGTTCTCTTTATCTTTCTTTTCTTCTTTTTTCATAATCGAACAGTAACACTGCGCGTTGCGATGGTCACGAGTGCACGTGTACTGGAACATTAATGCCCAATAAAATTGAAAAAAAAAAAAAAAAATAAGTCCAGACACCGGGTTCGTGACTGAATTTGTTCGTAGAAAACGTCCGAATGTAGGTCGCGTGACTCCACAAATTAGAAAATCTATCAACGGTGATTAAGTCGTTGATAATTTATTACCAACGAAATTAGGACGACAAACACTGCTCGAAATAGACATGGCGTTGTTTAAATGTACTCGATTATCAATCTATAGAAACGCGGAGGGTGGTCCCAGTTTAATCGTAATTAAAAAACGAATGCAAACTAATTTTTTATCTAAAGTTGCGGAAGTTTGGAATGACTTAATCGTCACGTTTAGTCTAAAACGTATTCTTCATTCGAGTCGTCTAATTCGAACATCTTTGTTCATTTTTTAGCGAGCGGAAACAGCTGAACAACGGTGTAAGAGGGTTGCTGAACGTCAATTTACCGTGCCAGAAGGTTTCGCTCCCCTTTTGTACAACCTAACCCAGGGCCTAATCTACCTCAAGTGATGCACGTTAAGAACAAAATCGATCGTTCCCGCACGCGTGCGTGCGACCACGCACAGATTTTTTCTTCGAGACGCAGAAGAACAACAACATACTAATGTGTTTAATACGCATGCCACAGATAAAAAGTTCGTTAAGGCGCCATGATGCATCGCGTTGAGGACGAGTAGAGCAAGAAACTACTAATATAGTAATTATACAAGGAGAATTGCGACTTAACCTCGAGACGCATATGCGAAATCTAAATATAGATAGCTATATACGTTCCGTAACTTCCACCTGTTCTGGAACGTAATTCGACATACGCATCTTCGATTCTTGCGTGTATCGATGAATAAGCTTTTTGACACTCGAGAACAATGAGCGCGAATTAAACATTGCGTACGTTTATTCCGAAGAAAATGCAAGTGAATGATCCATTCAAAATTTATGTTATCACGGAAACACTTAAAAGCGCTGAATCGTGTTTGTTTCAAAGGTTAAAAAGATAATGATAGGAAATGATCAACTCTTTAAATGAATGCGTTGACTGGCATGTGATCCACATATGAGTAGTACTTAAATTTTTAAGTACGTTGTATTTCAATGTTTTGCATATCCATTTTCGCTGGCAAGGAAAAGAATCAAAATGTTACCCAATAAAATTTTCAGTAGCTTCCACGCGTCAGTCAACGTGTTAACCAATGTATACATATTCTGAATTGGTCACTTACCCACAGAATCACCGTTTTTCTTGCCATTATTGTTCTTGTTTTTCTTATTCTTCGGATAGATATTGCCGATTTTGCTCTGTCCACAACCCATCCTGCTCTGTTGCTCGGACGGCGTTCACACTGAACTTCACTTCCCACTAATAGTAAGTTCGAATACTTTCCAATTTTCTTTATCAATTTCCGTAAACGTTACGATCAAGACAATGATGTTTTCTCTGACTTTAACTCGATGGAAAATTGTTCAAAGGCAAAATTTCTTCTTTTAGGCAGCGAAGAAACTTGTTCACGTATACATACAAATACATACATATATATATATTTTTCTACACGTATGTGTATGTATATACGTATACACAAAGCAGATAGATTGTTAATCACACGAGATCTCAAAAGATATGTAGATACAACAGTAAACACGAATGATAATGTCTAAAGGAGTTAATGAATTCAGTCTTTTCATGAGCCACTGATTTTCCTCTTACATTCAACTAACGCTACCAACTTGAATGGCAAACTTTTTTGAATGAATTGATTTTCAATACGTTCAGTCTTTGTAACCGACTCGAAGACGGCAGAGAGAAAGGGAGAGCGAGGGAAAAAGATGATAAAACAGTCTTTGAAGGAATTCACCGCAACACGGTTCTGTGTCTCCTCGTGACGAAATCTGTTCTTCCGGAAAAAATTAGCTATCGGGGCTCGTTTTGCCCCGGTGGCCGTGGACTTTGTCGTCTCTGGCTACCTGAGCCGAGTCACCCAATCCATGTTGCGTTCCTATTTCCTTCTACCACCCCATCATTCGTTATCTATCATCTATCCCATGTCCAAAGGAGCCAGCGGTGCATCCTCCCGATCTGTCGTCCTATACATTCGTTCCCTCGTCACTGGTTGTTGCCCCGGAAGGATAAACGCTTCTGAACCCGGATCTACACGATCCACCTTACCGACTGATCGAGGTTGAACCGTGGATGGAGTAAAATTGTTCCATTGCAGAGCAAACTTCCGGTTTTAAGCGGGAGGCAGTGATGACGCTTGGACGCAGTTAAAAGAGTGGCTGACACATGTTCCGGTTACGAGAACGAGTTGGCAAAGTTTCTTACAGGCAACAGCTGTTCCGGTTTGCTACGATAACGAATGTTTCCGTGGGATCAAAACTCCAGTGGATAGAATCCTTGAAGATGAAAGGTAGAAATGAAACTAATCGAAGAAGGATCTCGAGACGAATTAGTTCGGTCTCCTTCCTCTGTTTTTCAGTAGAGGTGAACGGCTTCCAGCTGTAGGATTCTACGCTGCAAAAGAAACATAAAACGGTTTTAAATACGACTTACAAATATAAAGTATCTATTGATGAATTACTAATTTTAAGGACATTTGTGCACTGCCAAAATTTGTTGGCCTTTACATAACATCTAAATTTTCACGTCAAGTACAAGTTTGCGTACAAATAGTCTGATTTGAAAAATTTTGACCACCGATAATAGAGAAGGTTTAGCTAATAAAAATCCATGATTTTTCAATAACTTCATCTCTCGATGGATTGTTAAAATCGAATGGGTGGTCGATACTGTTAATTTTGGCACAATGTGTAACGTGCTCCAGCTTTCAACGCACCATACACGCGTGGCTAAGAATGGAACACTCTTACAAGATAAAGCCACATGTGTAAAACTTATTCACGATAGCAATTTACATTGTACAATGTGGCAGATCACAATTCCCCGTGGAAATCGATTTCAATCGATGGTTTAGCATTATCGATACTGTTATCGACTGGGTAAAGTCGCACGCGACACCACGAAAATTTGTTTAAATTTGAAACGATCGTCGCTGTCGAAATCGATTCGTTTCGATACACGATCGAAACTTAATTTTCATCGAAAATGCGTCATTATTGGAGTTAACTGGCGTCTCGAGTAAAATTGCAAAGCCAAAATGGTAATTATGTTATATTCGACGACTCGCTACAGTCGATACGATTTGAAGTAATTACACATGATAGGCGCGTTTAAAAGCGTGTCAATATCGAATCAACGTTCGATATTCCGTAATGTAAATTTTGCACGGGACGCTTGCTTTTCCGTTTCTCGGTCAATGTCGTTTCCTTTGATTCTCAGCCGTAGACGACTAATTAACAGTATATTAATTCTACAACATCAATTACAGACATACAATACGCTCACGTTTCATCGAATTCTGTGTTATTGTTATTATATCGTTGTACAATCGACCCTTATCGATTCCCTTGCGATAAGCCTTCTTCGTTTGATAAAGTTACTGTCGTTCGTTATTAAAAGACAAAACGATAGTTTGACGTCAAGATATTCACTATTTATCGAAATGTTAGCTTGAACGATTTGTCAATGTTCGCAAATGCTCCTTGTATCGATATCCGAACTCGATTCTTCGTATAAATACACTACGCCCCGCGAATTGTACCACGTTAATTCGTATCCTTGAATATCAGCGGAAAGAACTCTCAGGAAATTCAAACAAACTCCCAAACCTGATACTATTTTTGTCCGACACATTAGCTCTCTGAAATATTATACAGAGAAAAAAATGAAGGAGGAGCATAATCCGTAAGTTCTCGATTTTGTCACGAGTGTTATCACCTGCTATAATGCACAGAAAAAAAACACACACATAGGGGTCGTTCTTCACAACGCAATGTCGTTCCCCTTTGAAGGCGACGTTATCCGAAATACGATTTGAAGTCAACTAACCTCGTTTCGCGAAGTAAGGCGAGCGACCTCGACGTCCACCTGTTCACAACAATCGTACATAAGCGAAGGGGCCTCTTTACCTATTCCTCGGTACCTCGATGTGTACGTGTACTTACGCACGCAAATATATTTCGCGTACGAATTCACAAAGCAAAGACAAAACGCGAAGGGCGAAGAAACACGGACACTCGCACTTCAAAGTTCCAGCATCGACTATTCGGCCGGTTGAGGCGCCAGCTGGTTCTGCGCATGCGCGCTCCCTCCGTAACATCCCACGTACGCTCTAACACAAACGAACGTGCACTCACGCACTACCAGCAAACTTCAGTCTAACCTCTTTGTGCGTGCGTGTGTACGTTCGTTGATGTATCTACACATAAACGTTTGAACCTTTTATAATACGCGACACACCGTAGCCTTGTGTACGAATGTGATTACTCACACATACGTCTTTGAACTGCGCGCGATACAAGCATTTTTATGGAAATCGAGTGGCTCTAAACTACATAGTTCATCGTTATGAATTAATTCGCGGCGAATGTAACGCAATACTGGTTGAAAAAAGAAAAATAAACGCTACAGTTCATATGTATTCGATTCGATTTCACATCGATTGAATCACTTTTGACGCGTTTCAAATACGCATATTACGGAGACTTTCGATAATCAATATGTCAATATTTTAGGATTTTCGTGATCGCTAGACACTGTCGATACAATATTGTCAATAAATACTGAGAACCCTGGAATATTGATGATATATACTGACCGTCAGAGGTCTCCATTACGAAACTCCAATTGTACCAAAGGAATTAATCCAGCATTCGCGGATTAGGGTATCGCGAGCACGGCGCAAAAGGAAGAGGAAGTAGGAGGGACCTCACAAAGGGATTACCCGAGTCCCACGATGTCACGACCTTCCAACAGGGATTCTTCATTTTCATGATCGTACTTACTCATTTGATACTCTTATCGTTGTTATGGTATTCGTATACGCGTTAAACACGATTATGCATGTATATTCTGAGGCCAACGTTCCAAATGCAATTAACTATGAAGATTAATTGTATTTATATACTCGCGTGCGTAAGTCGATCTGTATGCAATCGTCTGAAATGAAATGTTTTACTTTTATACTTACATTACTTCTGTTCAAGATTTTTATCGAAATAAAATCATTTACCATTTGTTCTAATGCCCGTTCACCTTTCTATCAAATGCTAATGAATTTCATGGATATTTAATTTGAACACGATGTTTAATTCAAATGCAATTACATGGTACTTACGTATTGCCATTCAAGCTGAGATATTATCGTACATATTATGCTTTACGATCGCGTGCAATGTAGGTTTCCCTCGATTAAGGGGAAATTACGAATATGGAACCTCACACTACTCGTTTTTGTTCATCTTCTTTATGTACGAGGACGAAGTTCCGACCTGAGTTCTCTTAAGGTTCTTAGACTTTCCCTAGTTTCTTATTGGGCCCTCTTTAAATTCTCCTTATTTGCTTCTTAGATTCTCCCAAGCTTAAGATAATACTGTTTGATTGTTCTTCTCCTATCGAAAGAAGCCTACATTGCACTACAGGATGCACTGACGACCACGGTAGGCTTCTTAAAATAAAGACGAATATTTGCTGAGTGAACGAAATAAATTTTTAAATTTAGAAATTTTCTAGTTTACGTATTTAATTTTCTAAAAGCAAAGGTAAGTGATCTTACACTTGTCCCGAGCAGAATGAATTCTTCGTTGCACCCGAGTGTACAAGAATGCAGTTTCTAGGCCAGTGGTACTCATCAGTTTCTTTCGAGTGATCCTTGAATTAAAATCATATTACGATTCCATCAATGACATTTCAGATTTATTCGAAATCCCTGTAATTGATTCTGATTGATGCTGAAAATGCAGCCTCAAAGAAAAGAGCAGTTTTCGTCCAAACGTTTATCAGTATTATTTGCATTTCAAAAGAATATTCATTAAAACTGAAGAAGACCGAACAACGTTCTATATAGATAGTACGTTCTATACATAGGTCAGGCATTATTCGATTAATCTTCAAATTAAAATTTCAAATAAGAAAAAGATATTGGAAAATAGTGAGTAATTTATTGCCAATAATATATTTGAAGATTTTTTAATAAAAATTATAAATGAAACGTAGGTATTCATGGTGGAAATGAATGAAAACTGAAAATGTTAAAAAATAAAAAGAACGAGACTTGTTTACATGAAGAGTTAATTTTTTATTTTTGCTTCTTTTTTTTGGTTGAATACAATGATCAATCGATCGTCATGATTGATTGAATTAAGTATCTCCAATCTCGGTCACGCTATCTCGTTATAAGACACGCGGTTTCGGGTTGACAGCAGTTTCAGCGTGATTTGACAAAAAACGATGCTCCGAAATCCTGTTACGATCAAACGTCCGTCGATCAAACTAAAAATCTCGCTCGATCCAGTCTTTTTTTTATCGTGTCAAACCTATGCGATGCTATATCTGGCAGAATTCGAAGGAAACGATTCGTTTTAAACTCCTACACGATTAACAAATGTCGATGCTGTTTAGCCTTATGTTCTCTAAAGTAATCACACTTTGCTTCGATATCTGATCGATTTTAAGAGCTATAAAAGTTCAGTAGTTTTCATCGACAGATTCAAGTAGACTCTTCAAGACTCATAGATCGATACATTATTTTAACTATTTCTGGATATTTTAAATAATTACAATTTATTCGAATCGATTTTAAGCCTTCAGGAGTCAACTCTTTGAATGTACAGGATGTTTCAAAGTTAGATACTATATCTTCCTACATTAGCACAAATATTATTTTTTTCATACGTAATAGAATGATTTAAGTTAATAATTTTTAATTATTTTAAATAATAAAAGTTCTTCCTCTCGTGTTAAAATGTTAGGTTGTTGCAGGTGAAATGGCAGATTTACATACAAAATTAGCATTTTGGGCAGGATTGCTTATCTGATTTAATCTTCGAACTTATATATTGCATTATGTGTTTGTTAATTATTTTGCTTTATTGTATTAAATTAAAAATAGTCTTGATTAGGAAACAGTCCTTGACAGGAAGCTACCAAGAAGCAAAATACAATCATCACTGCGATTCATGGTTTGCCATAATTGTTAGCCAGCCATTTTGTATAAAAATCATTAATAAAACATTCACATTCACTATTTTACGATACTTTCCTGTTGCGAAATGTACGTTTCAAAATCGCTTATATGCAACAACCTCTTAGTTTTACTTATTAATTCTTCATTAAGAATGTTCGCAACTTATTCAAGTTTTATTTACGAAGAATGGCAAAATTTAATAGTTCAAGTTCTGAAACATCCTGTACATCGTACATGATTTATATTTTTCAACATGCAAATCGGCACAAAACATTCTCGATCGCTCGCAATCGCTTTCAGACCCTTCTACATCGAAGCAATGTACAGAGGAATGTCTCCCAAGAAAAATAATAATAATAACATCCTAAGATTTGATAATAACGTGCAGGAAGATCGATCAAGGAGGAGAGTAAAGCACAAGATCATAAATTCTTATTTACAGTTAATGTTTTTTCCAAGGGATCAAATTTGATTCTGCCTTCTGATCTGAAAATTTTCCATTTTTCTCAATGTATAGAATCAACGATTATAAATCTATCAATAATTTAATCTTCGATAGCAAACGAAAAGGCCGTAAATCCTATAAAATTTGCGGCTATCAAAATGTTACGAAATAATACGTATATCAAAGAAGAAGTTTTTATTACAGAGTATTGCACTTTAAAGGAATTTCGCAAAGCAAATGTGCTTAACCCTCCGCCCTTTCTTTATTTTTCGCAGTATTTTTGTAATATCGTTAATTATGTTTCACAGTTCACTGTTTCCCTGGGACGAGAAAGCGTTATTTAACAATGAAAAGTGCGTCGTTTTGCTTCCGGTGAACACGTTTCAGCAATGCTTTTCACCTTTTTCCTTGTTTTCTTTTTTCACGCATTCTCAACGAGATTTCAATCTCCAACGCACAGTTTTCCTTTCGAATTTTTATCTCTTTTATTTTTTTTTATTTTTCACCATTTTTTTTAGTCGCAGTCTATATCACACTGGATTATACATAAATAAATAAATAACAAAAATCGGGATGCCGCGTGCTTTTCTGTCGAAACAAGACCACTATAATAGTCTATACAACTAATAATCAATTTCGAAGATTTCCTCTTAGGCCATTTATATATATAATATATATATACTTGTTGGAAACGTGTTTCGAGTCGACATTAAATTTTAGCGCAGAATGTTGCAAAATGTCGCTTAACACGATTGTAAAGTTCACTATTGTAGAATGCAGGTTAGTGGTAGGATCGATTAGTTGTAAATACCACATTCGAGAATTATCGATTTTACTAATAAATTGACAGCGTGACAAATAAACGATGAAAAAAAAGGAGCAGTGAGTTGGCGACATTCAGACGTGAAAGACGGTTTCCAGAGAGTTCGCGAAGTTAGAAAAACGATTTAAAATAGCGGTTGTGTGCAAAACGAAGTTAAAACGTAGTTAATTTACAGTGTTGTTGTTCATTAACGTTAAAATTTCTTTGTAATAATTAAGAGTTTTCTGTGTTAAATAAACCTTTGATTTTATTCCCGCGCTATCGATCGCATCAGACGCGTACCGAACAAGTTTATCTAATTTTTCACCCCCTCCTTAACTTTTCCCTAGTTACTCGTCACGAATAAATAAATTTTGATACGCTTACTTTATCGTCAAGTATGTTTCTATATACAGGGTGTCGTGTGATTGTTAGTATAAGAGAAAGAACATAACTAAGAATGTACACAATCATTGTTCAAATAAAAAGTGTCCAATTTTTAATTTAAAAATTATAATACATAACACTATAGAGGGAATATACGAAGAACCTATGAAGATCTAAAGTGTGCTCAGAAAGCATTTTGAAAGAGACTAGAAAAAACCTATGGAAAGTCTAGAAAGAAAAGATCGAAAGTGGTGGAAAATCTCTCCCTCTACTCCTTTCCTTGGTCGAAGAAAAAGCTTACGATACATCAGAGTATATAAATTAGTTCCACGCCTTAAAATTTTAATTACTTTAACTTCTAAGATCGTTTTGCGCTGAAAAGAAAATTTTAGAAAAATTACTTTTTTAAATAGTTTATATTAATTTCATAAGACACCCTGTATATACTTATTATACTTGTAGTCCGTACACAATTCACTCGTTAACTTATTTAAAACACGTTTATTGTAACAAAGTTTCTTTAATTGCCATACTTGTTTAACTCGAGCCTTCGATGCCGCGTAACAAATACTTATCTTTTTATTTCTGATCTATCGGCTCGAAGTGAAATTCGCGCCCCTTCCTGCATTGTCCGTCTCGAACAATGAACAGCTTACAAGAAAAAAATGAAAAGAGAGAGGTAGAGGGAAGGAGGATGAGGGAGAGCGAGGAGAGAAAGAGAGAGAGTAGTTATAGTATAAACGAATAAATATTAAAATACAAGGAACAACAAGTCGACTATAAAGATAGGAAAATGGAAGTTAGTCGATAACGTTCTTTTTTTCCTTCCCTTTTTCTCAATTATTAAGTCGCAACACGAATGCATTCCCTTAATTGTCGATCGATAAAATTTATTGGCTTAGGCCCTAAATTCCTACCTATGCTTTCAATAAACTTTTAAGCTAGAATAAGTGACTCACGCTTCTCATAGAGTCCAATATTTTATTAATGAAGTCTTAAGAGTCAATAGGTCAAGTGTACATATCACTTTCATTCTTTTTATTTGACTTCTAATTTGATTTGTCATTTCAATACCACGTAATCTTTTTTTGGTTTTATTTTTAACCAAAATAGTTTAATCTATAAAAAAAAAAATCATGTAAGTAAAAAAGTCAGTCGAATAAGATTGGTATTCGAACGATTATTTAAGCAAAAAAAGAGAGAAGAAAAAAGAGGTAATCTGTGTAAAACTTGTGTAAATGTTATGTCTAATACTATAGTATCTACTTAGTTAGTGACAGAGTCACAGAGTATTTATGTTTTGCTTTTAAAAACAATATACATACAAATTTGACAGTGATCTTCAATGAAACTTAATGTACATTCTAATGATAAACTATAAATTATAAGTTATGGAAAAAAGGAACAATTCTTATGTGAGCATATTCAAGACATTATGAAGGAAGTAGGTACAAAAATCACTTCGGTGATTGCAAAAATACTTCACAGACAAACGACGACCCACGCGAATTAAATGCCGTTTAATTCTATTACTTACTTTATTTTTACATCCTTCATAAGGATTCCACAAAAGTAACAGACCTCTACACACACTATCTTGGCGCGTATACACACGCTTTGAGAATATGCATTTACACACGAGCGACAACTCATTAAATAAAAGTCCTTCTCGTAGATAGTAAGTATGTAAAGGTAAAAGCTACGCATGCGTTCTTGCCAAATACAATCAGATACGTTGATTAATAAGATGAATTTCTTGTCCCTTTTATCTTAGTTGCATTAAGTATTCTGTAATCACATTCTACATCGAGCAAACAGTTTTGCAACACTGTCAAAGTGTAGTTGGAAAGAATTGCATAGATTGTTCGTAGCTAAGTTTATTATGATTCCTTTAAAATTTCTTCGTAAATATTCTATTTATGCAAATTGCATCAGACTCATTGCTTCGGGTGTTACTTTTATATGTTTCCACCAGAAGGATAAAAAGAGAATGCCCCGAACTGGAAGTTCACTGGAGTTTTTGGTGAAGCACAGGTGTATACAAAATCATCCGACTGTAGTTGTGTCCTATTCAAATTTGGTTCAGACGCTGATCTTGTTATTTTGGGCAATCCTCGCGAAAGACCCTCTAAACTAGCTAAAATCTGACGAAATATTGGTCTCTCTTCTCTAGAAAATTTGATACAATCTTCTGTCAGTCTCTTCAATGCTTTTGGAGTATCCGAACGTAATTTATTTAAATCGGGACGTAAATTTCCTCGTCCAACCATAAATAATATTTGATCCTTGTTATTAACGTGTGAATACGGTAACTGTCCAGATAATAATTCAAATAAAACAACGCCGAACGCATATACGTCGGACTGGAAACTGTATGGATTTTCTTCTTGCATTCGTATCACTTCTGGTGCCATCCAAAGGATAGATCCAGTTGGCTGATGGAATTGTTGAGAACCAGACCATCTAGTCTTTGCCGTAGCTAAGCCGAAATCGCCAATTTTCACAGTAAGATCGTCGTGTAAGAATATATTATTACTTTTCAAATCTCTATGGATAATGTTTTTTGCATGTAGGTAATCCATACCTTGCGCAGTTTGTCTTCCAATTTCTATCAACGTGAATAAATCAAACTTTGTCTCAAATACGTGTAAATGTTTATACAATGAAGACCCTTCGCACCACTGAGTAACAATTGCAAGCTGCGGTTTGCTCACACATCCCATGAATAAAAGAATATTTACGTGTCGCGTTTTGCGCAAAACTGCTACTTCGTTTTTAAATGCTTGTAACTGAGCAGCAGTCGGTATTTTAACATTGAGTGTTTTTACAGCTACAGGTCCATGCCAATGAGCTTTGTACACTGTTCCAAAAGAACCTGATCCAATACGAGCTCCGACTAAAATTTCATCTGCTGGAATTTCCCAATCTTCTATGGATTCTCTAGGTGCTAAAAGATTTTTAGATGATTCATCTGCTGATCTTGCTCTTGGTCTTTTTGGCCTCAAGGTACTGGTAGGACTAGCCTGTGTTGACTGACTATGTTTTGTTGGACTGCTACCAGGCGACACTGCACTTTGCATAATACCAATAGGACGACCTAAACTTTGAGATCTACTGTACTCATCTAAATTAGCAGAATCTCCGCTTGGTTTGACCATATTAAAACAAACATTAGGTGCTGAACTGGAGCGATCTTGTTGTCCCAAAGAACGTGGATGCCTCTGATTTCTTGATGGAGCTAAAGATGGGGACATACTTCTGCTTAAACCATAACCAGAAGGAAGTTGCAAAATCCCAGCGGTACTCTCAAGATTATGAGCAAGTAATGCTTGGTAATAAGCATCCTGCATACGTACTTGGTGACACAAAGCTGGTACACCACCTGCACACCTTTGATGAAACCGATAATTACATGTTCTACAATAAAATCCCTGAAAGAGGAGTTTTCTACAACATTCACAAAACGCTAGTGAAAAGAAAGTCTTGCGCACAAAGTTATGCGAAATGGAAGTAGTTATTGGAAACTTATCCAAAATTTCCACAGATATTTCATCGCAATCAAGCAGAGAGATGTCTGTATCCCAGGATGTATAATATTTGGAATTATCTGCTCCCAAAATATATACCACGCACATTTCAGTAGTCAAGTTTCTTAGTTTCATCGCTTTGGCAAGCGCGTCTCTCAATGAAAGTCCCTCACGAACCTGTACACTAGTGCGTTGTTGATTAGGCAAATAAGCCCTGAGCAGAGATCTCATCGGTGTTCTCTGACCCTTTGTAGATGCATTGGCTTCACGTGATTCACTTTCGGAGGTGGAAGCACTACCAGATATTCGACTGGCATTTAACAATTCATTGAGCTTCTGTTCCTTGGATTCTAGATCATGTAACTTACTAGTTAGCTCTTGATATTCGTTCAAGTATATAGAAGGTGGATGTTGAAATCCAGCAAAGCGGTTGTTCAAAGCATCAATGTTTTGTCGAGTAACGTGTATCACATTTTGGATATTTCTCAGTTCATACCTTAATGGATCTGTATCTAAATAACCGTCCTCAGAATCACTGAGCTCTCCCGATTCCGGGCCACTGCCTCGTGAAGAGGACATAGCAACGGCGCTTCAGCGAACATCCACCGTCGCAACAACGCCTAACCACGCACCAAAGAAGAGACGCCGGACAGTCAACCAGAATATCGTTAACCACTGGCAGGGGGGTGATGTGGCGGTACTTCCCGCGCTTGCCACCAGGGGGATCATCTGGAATTCCAGTTCTCGAAAGTCCTCGTGTTACCATTCATCTCTTATATATATTCCTTAGGAGGAACGAATGATCGTCCTAGCACCAGAAACATGAGTCTGCTAACTCACTGATAAGATTAACTAGCAGTCGTCAAAACAACACTTTTGTTTTCCTTTTTCCGTTCTTTTTTTCTTTCGGCTTTTTCTTTACTTACGATTCACCTGCCTTTAACAAATCCTGCAACTGAACACGTAGCTTTTCTCTTCATCGATGATACGAAGAAAGCGAGAAAAGGATCGACGATATAGTAGTTTTCACTATTTCTAACTTAAACCTTGGAATTATGATATTCGCGTTTATATAAATGTTTTTATAATAACATTTGTAATCTTTAGTTATAACCATTTAATTATTTTACCGAACAACATTCTAACTGCTGCTGATTTATTATTTTTGGAACGATTTCTTTAGTTGGTAATTTTGATGCTACTAGTTACCGCCGAATTTTTCTTTAGTTCGTGCGCTCACCGCGTCGTCGCTTCCCTCCAACTGGACGATTCGTTGTTATACACCTCTTTCTTCTTCTTTCCTATCTCTTTTCTCCTCTTACGTACACCAAACTTTTCATTTCACTCTTCAGTCTAGTCCCCCCATTGCTTCCACACTGGAACCTTTCCGAAAGGAAACTGGCACGAATTTTGCGTGATCGAGAAAGCGCAAGGTTATATTTCTTGAAGCGCCGGTGCTGCCAGTTTCCTGCGTACAACCTCTTTCTCCCTTCCACTAATTTTCTGCCTCTTCCTCCGTTTAAATTCTATTTGTTTACTTACAAAGTTTCTTTATCATTTTTTAAGATAACATTATTATTTTTGTCTAATTTTACATATTCCTCAAGTTGCATTCGATATACTTCTATGTTTAAAAAAAAAACATAAAAAAAATGTTGCTTTATAGTTTAATTAGTAAACATTTAAAAAATACCTGATATTCACTGACAAGTTACAAACAATTTCTAAATAGATCAATTTAACTTTTATCACTGTTTTAGTAATAATTTTATATATTTTGTTACTACTTATTCAGACTTGAATTACATATTTTTTATAGCTTATTATAAATTTAAACTTTTTTCATATACCGCTTATAGTTTCTTTAAAAACGATTCTTGTATTTTTAAATAGCACTCTCCATTCTATTTGTTAGTAATAAAATTTAACGTAAGAAACTCTTTATACCCTTGTTGAGGAGCAACTGTTTCCAGTAAGACTATAATTCAAGTTCAATTTTTTCCGTAAACATAACTACTCGTGTTAGGTTCTGACGTCACTGCAGACGTGCTTGACGTCAGCAGCATATGGTATGGTTACCTAGGCAACAGAGATCTGTCGTAATTGGTCCAATATTCGCATACTTACGTATGCACTTGAGCGTATTGCATATATATAGTGGTTAAAAAAAGAAGAATATTTAAATCGTCCAAAGGTGATTTTTTAAACTGGTGGAATTCTTTTTATCATTACATCACACATCATGACATTTCGTTCTTCTTTATATCAAGTAGTACTAAGCTTTTACAATCGAGATTTATAGAGTAACTGTACAATTTTATCTCAAGAAGTACAGTATCGTGTTATTCTCTGATAAGAAACAAAAATGGTAGCCGGTAAACTAGCTTTTGTAACAGGTGGGTATTTAAAAAACAAAAGAAGATTAAAATAGATGATTGTAAAGAAAAAATTTACATGAAATTTATCCAAGCACAGGTGCAGGAGGTGGTATAGGTAGAGAAGTATGCCGTCTCTTGACAAAACAGGGTGCTAAGGTTATTGCCGCCGACCGGGATTTGAAAAGTGCTGAAAAAACTGTTGCATCTTTAAATGGTCCGTATAACACTTTCTTATATCTTTTTCCTTTGGCAATAATATATATTTAATGTTTTAGATTCCAAACATTTGGCAGTAAATGTAGATGTTTCTGATGAAAGTAGTATTAAGGAAGCATTTAAAATTGCTGTAAATAAATATTCAGTGCCACCAACTATTATAGTCAATTCTGCAGGCATTACACGCGATCAATTTATTTTAAAACTTACACAAGATGATTTTGATCAAGCATTGAATGTAAATTTGAAAGGGACATTTTTCACAATTCAAACAGCAGTGAAAGAAATGATGAATGCGAATGTAAGCACAGGTAGCTCAATTATTAATTTAAGTTCCATCATTGGCAAAATAGGAAACATGGGTCAAGCTAATTATGCTGCATCAAAAGCTGGTGTTATAGCTATTACAAAAACTGCTTGTTTAGAATTTGGACAGTAAGTATTAAACTAATAACTATTAAACACTTTGCTTCATAAAACCCTCAATATACCAGATTACATGATTATGATATGCCAGTGTTTATGATTACTATCACAGGTAAATATATTTGGATTATAGGTTTGGAATCCGTGTAAATGCAGTGCTACCTGGTTTTATAGAAACTCCTATGACAGAAACTGTACCCGATAATGTGAAACGAATGTTTATAAAACGAGTAGCCCTTCGTAGAATGGGAAAGCCAGAAGAAGTAGCAGAAGTTATTGCATTTTTGGCATCCAGTAAAAGTTCTTATATTAATGGCGCTTCTATTGAAGTTACAGGGGGAATGAACTGAGTTTAAAAACATTTTGATACATTTTTATAATTTGTTATGGATGTAATATATACAATTGTGTACATAAACATAAAAAAAAATTATGGTTATAAAATGAATATTTTATAAAAAATGTGATTTATTTGTTTAACATAAATATTTACAAGTTATGTGCATCATTTTTTCTTTCCTTTAAGTTTTTTTGCATGTTTGTGAGCTTTGTAATGTGTCTTTTTCTTTTCATCAATAATCTCTTTATATTTACGTTTATTAAATTTGGAAAATTCAGCATCAGCCATAAGCTCATCCACAATTGTCTTCTTACGTTCTTTCTTTGTAAGACGTCCAGAATAATAATCCAAAGGTGAATTAACAACTTTACCAATTTGGAAGTATTTTGGTAAAACTTTCAGATCATTCTTTTTATAGAAACGTTTTGGATCTAATACTGATCTCATTTGTATGACCTGAAGATCATGTTTAACTTCTGGTGTCATTTCAGGAGCAGGCATATTAAACCAACCAGTACCCTTAGTTTTAGCCCGTTCTCTTTGTCTTTTAGCTTTTAATTTTCTTTTGCCTATATGTTCATTGTGCACATATTTTAGTTGTTCCCAACCAGGCTTAACAACGCTATTTTTCATAATGTCATCAACTGATACTATTTCTTGTTTTAAAGCTGTTAAGTTTGGAGGGGATGTTTTGCCTTTCTTGTGTGTGCCTGACCATCCCATATCATTTTCGAATTCATCGAGATCGATATCTTTTGCTGAGTTAAACACGTTCCTTTTTGTTCGGGCTTCATTTTCAATTAAATTTTCCTCTATATCAAAGAACTTCGACGGTTCTCCACCTGTCAAAATAATAAAATATTATTTATAACCTGTCATACGAATCTAACCTTAATTAAAACAATATTCAAAAATGTATTTCAGCACCTGTTTCTTCGAAATCGAAATCATCGTCTGACTGTAATAAACAATCTTTTGTTAATAATTCTTGTTGACCTCTAGTATCAATAATAATATCCATTATCAAAAACAAACAAGCAAAATACAACTGTATGGTTAATGTGGCTTATGCGACAAGTTCAGACTGAAGAAAAAAAGTGGGAATCGATAGTCGTAGAAGTTCGATACCGCGGCAAACAGTAATTATTTAAAATATCCGCATATTTTATCGAAAGAATTTACATTTTAAATTCTTCTCATCTACGGGTAATAGGAATTTCGTAATTTAGGAATATGCGTTCTGATTACACACGCATGTTCCGCTTTTATAGTATAGATACTTTATCGATTGGGACAACATTGTATTTCTTTTCTGTAAGTTCCGTTAGATCTCGACTCTTTTAACTTCGCTTCTCGTTTTTATTTAATCTCCCACTCTGTGCCCCCTTTTCATTTTTTTTTCTCCTTTCACTCCCTCTGACCAGTGAAAGTATTCATCGTTCGGAACAGAGACAAAATGTAGTCCCTAGGAACGTGGTTCTTGCGTTTATTATTTATAAGTGTCAAGAATTCTTCCTGTATCGAATAACTGTCAATAATGTATTAAATAACATTAATTCTATTATTTATAACGGTATACATTTAAAATATAATATTATGTTTTATAAATATTATTTTATTCATGTGTAGTATCATTGTTCTTCGACGTTCCCATAGTGCCTTTACCGAGAATAGTTCATCGTTTTAATTACTAGAAAGGCACAAAATAACTCGATGAAAATTATACATACATTCAATATTCTTACGTTTTAACAACTATGTTAAGTATTCAAGAGAAACAATGAACTGTTCACTGCTTTACTTTCTGAATAACATCAGACACGCTATAACTGATTATGAAACAGAAATATTGTATAAGATACATAGCAAAAAATGTAGTAAGATTTATTTATGTTCTAAACTCTTAAAAAGCAACCACAAGCACTTCCTCAACACAACTTTTCACTATATTATTAAAGCGAATTTTATAAATTTCAAAAGCAATATCCACGGAATTTATGAATCGAAGGAAGAATTTCAAGGAAGACTGGTCGAGCAATTAAAAAGAAGTACACATCTAAACGTACGTGTAAAAACAAATTATTTAAAATTCTCGATTCGTTTCCAAACTCGAGTCTATCGATACAAATTAAAATACGAATATTATTAAGATACTGTAAAATATTCTGTTCAAAGTCGTCGTTTGCTATAAACCATCAGGCTCGGACGTTATGGGATTCGTTTACCTTGGATTATATTTACCATACAGGCCATAAACGAGATTTTAGAAAAACATCTAAGCAGACGAGGAATTTAGTATCCAAAGGTAATGAATTTTGTAACGAAAGATCGGTGGACGATGAAACATGGGAACCGTACGACAAGAAAGGTCAACCATCGGACAAGGCTAACTTTGGACCTTCGTTCGAACCTGAACATGTTTTACTTTCGACTACATCAATGGACAAGTTGTCTCCTTTGCAGAGGAAAAACAAATTCAGTTTATTTTTACAAGTTTCACTCCAGTTTCGCTGAGATTATTACAAGGAATCGTATCACGATGATTTCAGAATGAGTTTGCAGATTTTTGTATGAACACGTTCAATGAAAGTAAAAGGCAATTGTGATGTGATGTAATTTAAAAGTGACTCGACATTTTTTACTTTAGAAATTTCGAGATTTTTAGGATATGGAATATGAAGCTTTCTTTCTTATATTCTTCGGTTTACGTCAATGCCAGGGAGAACCTGTAGGGAGTTTAGGGAGAGCCCAGTAAAAGTCAATGAACAGCCTCAGTATTGAAATAACGGTAAACCGTGTACACAGAATAAAAAGAGTGTTGAAATTGAATTAATAATTCAAGAATTGAAAAAGGAAAAGAACATAAACTAGACTTTGAACTCGACAATCTATTCTGATTATTATTCAAACTTCAGCAGCAGACTAATTACCATGACGAAAGATATTCATCTTGGTTTGAACTTCATAACACGTGGTGCGTGGCAATACCAAAAATAGTTATCGATTTCTTTCTAATACTTTCACTGTTGAATTCATTGATCGAAACCTGTGCAGATATTTCGCTTTTATTGAACGTCCGAAATCGATCAAATTAATAAAATTTGTTCATTGATTCGGTAAAAATAACCGTGGCTAATATAAAATCTGATAATATCGATTATGAAGGTTATTTTAATCTAATGCTTATGTTTGCTGTTTTGCATTACTGGCGTAATTTTATCGGTGTAATTTCCTTCGTTTGTGTTTTAATTTATAGCGACCTTTGTGGCAACCGATATGTTTTTGCTATATCGTTCCTTGGACAACGATTACAAATCTAACAGAAAAGCTTGGGAAATAAATAATTGTCTCTTTTTATCGTTTGTTTTGATGTTCTGTCATTGGCGTAACTAGATAAAGATCAAATTCCTAAAAAGGAAATGGACAGCTACGCCAATTCCATAGCGTAACATGATCGTTGCGATGAAGATTTTTCGTTTTCGACTAAATTAAACTCACAGCTACGATTCGTACAGTCAACGCGTTAATAAATATCCTAAATATATGCTACGTTGCAAAGTAAGTTATTCAATTTGCCACGCGGCTCGAACACGATTTAACGATTCTTCTGTTGTAGCTCGCTTTAATTGCTACTTTCTCGATGAATGCGTAGTTGCAGACGCTTGCAACGATCGATTGCAACTACTAGAAATTTCGTCGTAATGTTTCGACATCGATGACAGACCACTGTAATAATGATAATACTAAAAATAAGGAAAATGAAATTGAATTTCAGCTCGACTGAGCAGCCAATGACAACGTCCGACGAAAGTTCTACGCGGTAGAAAGAGAAACCACCATCTCCTAATTGTATGAAATTTCATGGTGAAACTTCTGCCATAGTCTGTGTCAATTTTGTACGAACTCATGCAAAACATTGTCGAAAGCTACGTGATATCACTGCTGGCAATTAGTTCGCTTTTGGTGATCGATTAATTATCGATAGTTAAAAGCTTTATTATCTGTATTGGTCAAATCAATAATCAAACTTCTATCTGTAATAAATGGACGTTCATAACGTTTAATTATACTTAAAAATATTACAAAATCATACAATCTCAAAGTCAGATAGTACAAAGAAGAAAAGTGAAAATTATTTTCATATAAAATATTTTAAACAAAAAAAAAACTATCAGAAGAGAAACTAGTTACAAAGATCAGTCGCTATTCAAACATTCTTGTTCAGCAGTATAAATCTCTGGTTTTATGTAAGCTTTCTAATTTTAATACGCTAAATCTGGCCTCCTTCCTTTCTTCCTTGCCCACCAGAAACAATAATTCACCACGTTTAAGGATCAAACTCGGTGTTTTAGAATTTGAAAATACGTAACTTTCCTATTGTTACTCATACTACATGGGAAGTGCCATTTTGGATGATTCAGATCCATCCGGGTGCCTTGCGATAGAAATTCCTGGAGATCGTCTTTCGAAATACTTTTACCAACGTCAGTTCACCACCTCGCAGCATCCGGTAATCATTGTTATGTTTCAATCGACGAGCATAGCAGTCTACCCTGAGTCTGGTAAGCGTTTATCATTCATAGCATGGCCAAGTTCCTAGACCGCGCTAAAAGGAACAAAACCCGCATGTTTTCCAAGCCACAGGATGTTTAGCAATTGACGTTGAAAAAAATCCTCTCGAAAGAAACTGTGACGTATCTTTGTTGGCTTTCTTCGTGCAGTTCGTCAACGGACACGAAATTATGCTAACTACGTACGGTTTGAACCATGGTGCGCGTGTCGGGCCTAAGGTGTCCGTCCACTGGCGCTCACTTTTCAATACGGGGAGGTTTCTCCCACCATATGCTCGTACTTTCATTACTACCAAGATATTCATCCGGAGGAGCCATTTTTCCACCATTACCAGCTTCGTCGTCCTAGCTGATTCTTGGCCATCGGACGAGAAGAAACCACCACGAGCAGAAGCCGCAGAGAGAGACACTCGGAAGGTTCGCAGACTGGTCGAAGCGGATCGCGTTTGTTCTGCTCGGAAATTATGACAACGAGAACGAAACAGGTCCGTGTACAAATACCCTGGAAGAACTCGGAGATGCGACTGCAGAGATTTACGTGACTGGAAGAAGCTGATCAAGATTTCGTTTCATTTTTTTTTTTCGATTCGTGACAACCTCGATCAGTGAAAGATTTGTATTCCGTTAGAAGTTTAAAGAGGGGCTACCTGTGATTCGTATTACTTTTTGACTGTGATATTTAAATTGACATCAGAGGACGAGTAGTCCAGAAGACTTCGCTCCGTGAAGAGTTCAAGAGTGCATAAAATAGATCTATTTTTGATCATGATCAGTCGGGATTGATCGGAATCTTTCGATTTTTGCTCGAGCACGATGAGTCGATCGTGGTGTTTCGTTTTGTTGTGCCTCGCGATTCATGGGGCTAAATCGTCCTCGAACGTCTCGGAGAATCCCGTCCAAGAACTTCTTCCGAGCCACCGATCACGAACTTCGGCGGACAGTGTTGTCGACACGACTTTCAATGAAAGCTGGACTACCTTGTCGGAGGTACTGGACATTTTTAACGTACATCATCTTGCTAGTAACTGGACCGAAGGAAAATATCCTGTCGATAAGCAATGCGCCAAACACGTTACACGATACATCGATGGACTGAGAAGAAACGAAGGATGGGCACTGAAAGGTACGCCGAAAGTTTACGGTATAAATCATGGTTTTAGTAGGAAGAATTTCTGTAAATATTTAACGATCGATTATTCGGGAGTAGCCTTATGTAAACATCATTTTTTCTCTTCTTTGTACGTACACGTAAATGTAACGGTACACTCGGGTGAAACGCAAGATGAGGATTCATATGTAAACTTGACAATTTTTTAATTACCATTTCTTCGCACTGCCAAATTTTTAAATACCCCTAAATTTTTAACTAACTCTTACATTTCCGAACCCTGAAAATTCTTTCAAAATCAGGAAGAAGAGTGTAAGAGTCTCCTCCTACCTTAGGTTGCCATCTTTTCCGTAGAAAAATTAGATTTTCACTTGACTGTACTTCTCAGTACAGAGTAAAAATTTATTTTGCAAATAGAAAGTGTACGAGTCCGTTCGAATTACTCGTGTTAGTTGAATTGAATATGAATATAAGACAAAAAGTTTAATCGTTAGTCCTTGAACAACGCGTTCACGTTATACTTGAAGTAACGTCATTAGTACAACCAGGATTTTTATCAGAGGGGCATTTCCTTAGACTTATTAACAGTATTTGCCTACTTACGTATCATGGCGAGGAGGCCTTTGAAAATTTATCATTCCATTGAACATTATAATCAACGAGTTATTATCAAAATAATATTGCAACTTGAGTAACATTGCTAAAGTCCAATAATGTTTATATCGTTTAACTTACATAATAACATTTCTCCAATTTGTCACTTTTACATCTTCAAGCTGACCTTCAAGAATGTTTCGAAATTTCTATAAAAAATGTAAAAGAGTAGAAACCGGAGACGAGATACATTAACCGAATCTCTTAAAAATAAACGCTCAAGAAGATGCATAAAGATCTGTTACTCATTCATATTCAATATATCTGTTTTGATAGATCAACAAAAAATGAGTTGAATCAATTAATTCACTTTCATGAGGAAGGAAATCGAGAGTTTGATAGGTCACGAGTCGTTTTGCCAGAAATGTCCTCGAATAGACATCTGCCAGCCAGCAGGCAGTTCCTCCTCCCGGTTTGCCTACTTTCATCGTGAAATTTCACTTTTCGCCACACGAAGAGTAACCAGCGACTTCCACGATCGCTCGAGCTCGCCTCAACGACGAATCTCGCTTTCAATGTTTCGCTTATTTCCACCTCGGTCAATGCCACTTTTCGCAACGTTCTTGTTCCACCTTTTTCTTGTTTATGAAAGTCCTTTGCCGCTCTTTATACCCGAGGTAACGAAATAATCAAACAAAGCGTTACGTTTTAATTAGTCTCATTAACATCCGCGATAATATCTAGACTGACGTGTCCGCTTAATGCTTGGGAAACTTTGTCCTCCGATTATTGTTTCCATGCCTTGCTTCAGGATCGATAGGCGTAGAATGAGGATATTCAGAAAGTGAACAATAAACCGGAAGCGTCGATCTAGGTTAAGCACGATCGAAAGTTAAACAGAGAATGCTTGCCACCATTAATGGTCGTCGCTATGAAAGTCATTTGAAATGTCATAACGGTAATGCTCCTAATGTTTCCTACTGACGACGCACCTTTCACCTTTTCCCTCTGCAATTATACAAAGTTAAGCTTCCTACTATTGGCGTAAATATGTGGAGACCAGGGTGGATCCACATCTCAGACTAGGGCTCATCCTGCGTAGCGCGAGCGTTGGAGAACGAAAGCTACAAATTTCTAAAATCTTAAAGTCATGAATGTTCACGTTCCTTGATTCTCAAATTCCTAAATACCCAAATTCCCGAACTTCTAACTTTCCGAATCTCAAGTACCCAAATTTGACAATATCCAAATTCTATAATTTCCACAAATCGCTTGATGGTGTTAATTTTTGGGCGGTGACATTAATAGAACTGGAGTACCTCGAATAAAAATTCTAGTTACGCCAATGTTTCCTACGATGAGCAGGGGTCTCCGCGAAAGGAGAAAGCGAAGAAATTTTGTACCGTCGGGCTTTTCCTCTTGAAAATTCTAACCGGAAACAATAAACGTCGCACAATAACAGGAACTTGTGAGAAGTTGTAATGAGACTAACATAGCCAACAACAGAAGTACGACAAACTTTCTACTCGATTATACAGTCCCAAGTTCAAAGCGATTTTAGACGCAAAATTCGGATCATAAATTTTTATGATCTGCTTTTTCTCCTGAAAACGATCGCTATCGTGTCTGTTGCATAATTAATTTCAAAATATACATACATTACCATGCCATGGAAGTTATCCATCCACGATCTAATTAATCATTCTCTCTTTTTTGTGTTCTCCAACGAGTTATTCTCAACGTGCACGATCTAAGGGACAACCTTGACATACTTAACCCTTTCACCTGTATCAACCTCGATTTTCGAAAATGATTGTCAAAGATGTCACAAAGAAAATATGTTCTATTCTTAGATGTTGCGTGAGTCTCGTATATCCAGTGACGTTCTTCACTTACATATTGCGATAGATGTAAAACGCATTTAATTCTAGGGATATTTTGCATAATTCTATGTAAACGCTGGAAGCTTATTCGCTTCATTAATCGTCAAAAGGAATTTATTTGTTAGTGCAACTAGGACAGTACTCTCACCGGATAGTATCTTAATCTAGATCTGTGGATATGAAAGATGCGCCCGGAAGGTCGGCGATTTACGGTACTTGGACTTTCGACGCTCTGTTCCCCGAGTGACTCAGTAACTTTCTTACGCTTCTCTTCTTTGCGCGTATACGTAATAGATACGTTTATAAGTTAAAATAGCATTAAAATTAAAGTAAAACTAAGATGACAATAACTCATCTAAGTCATAAACCATAAGATTTATTTTAGGAACCTATCTTGAACCGCAGAAAAAGTTTGCACCGAATGAACTATAATCAATAAGTTCGATTTGCACGAACCTTCCTACGATTCGCGCTAGGGTAACGTTAGAAAGTTTAAGGAAGACTTCTGCAAAGGAACATGAGTCGAAGTAGAAACTGCGGCAATTATCGAAATTACGTCACGCAGAATAAAAAAAAACCGTCCGGAGAAAGGATTACGTGGAAGCCGGGCTTGCAAACGCGCAACTTTCACGTAACCGGACTTTTCTTGAATAATATGTGTTTCTTTTCGCTTCATTTTATTCTCTTTCTTTCGTTTTCATAAACGTGATGTAACGGTTAGTCTCGTTTACTTAGCAGCTTCCTAGTTTGTGATCACGATACATTTAATATCTTTATGGAACTCCGTTCCACATACACAACGCCTACTAAAATATTCCAGGTTGTGTGCAACAGCCGCGTTTAGATTACGTATGTTAATTACTAGCACCTGGTGCAGCTGTAACATTCTTTCATTCTAAACTCAACATTTTTTAGCAATTGATTGTCATGGCAATTATTAGAAAATGGCACCCCAAATTTTATGTAATACTTATATATTAAATGTCGGTGTTGATATCTTATTCCCACTTTTTCTAATGATAAATCTACAAATTTTTCTGAAAATAACGACACGGCAACGTAAAAAAAGGAGATTACGAATACCGCTTGTACGTGTTCTGGAATAAATTAGACGAGAAAAAATGTTGAATGATTTTGCATAAATAACAGCAACAATGCAATCGTTTTTTCTTTCTTACCAGTAAATCTGAAGATTTTAATCACAATATACCTGATTCTCTTGACATCGTTTACATGAGAAAAGAGTTAAAAAATTTTGTAAAGTAGATTTTCATACCAATTAGCGTCGTGCGATTTTCAGAAGGAAAACAATGATACCAAATACATAATTTATTATTCAGAATATCCTTGAATACCGTTCGCATTAACAAATAGAGCTTATGCAGAAACGATAGCGGGCTCTAACATTCGTTAGACTTTAATGTTTCGACCTGTTTGATTATATAAGATAAACATATTCATTTATGTACTTTCTACGTGCACCCACCTAAACAGGTTTCTCTCTTAGACAAACTTGCAAACGCAAATAGAACTTGTCTAACCGACCGCAACGTTTATTGTCCCGTTTGCCTTCTCGAAACTTTCTTAAAATCGTTTGTCGTTTTATCGAGACCAAAAGTTCGGTCGAAGTAATTTTCGATCGACACCACATCGCTCATTAAAAGAGTAGAAGAGTAGAAAGTGCCAGTGCCAGAGCGTACGAGTTGTGCAATAGCTCAAATACATTCCGACCTGTTTGTTTCGTATGCTAAGACACTCAATTAAGTCGGAGGAAAACGAACGGTAAATACCGGTGAAAATACTGGAAAAAGATATTTAATTCCGCTTTTGCAGTTTAGAAGAGTCGACATCTTTTGTTCCTAAATTTTCTTCCGCTCACGTACTAAATTTGAAAGTTATATGTACAGAGAGATACCACAATAACTTGCTTAACACACTTCTGTTAATCGCGATATCTCTGTTTGTACTTGATTTAACATCTTTTCGTATTAGCGCGATTCTCTTCTGCTTATTTCCCGTTGCTCGAGGAAGGACCTGTTACTTTCAAATTCAAGCTAAAGCGTAAAAGTTATTCGAATTGAAACGAATAGTAATTATTGAAAGTGAATTCCAAAAGCATCTGGATCAAGGTACGATCAGTTTCACTTGCCAAATCGACCGAGCATTATAAAGTGCAGGCAAACGCAACAAGACCGATTATGGGACACCTTTGAAATGTACAAATTTTCGCAACCATTGGCGCGACACCGCCAAAGTATGTATTAGGCGTGACTCGTGCGTTTCACTTTCTGCACGTACGTACATCGGAAAAGGTTGGACGCGTTATAATTTTATTCCGAAGCTCGCGTAATCGCTACCGTGATGCAACTAAAGTGCATCCTTTATGTCGCCGTCTGCGTAGACTTTCGGCCATGCCGTCTGGTCACGTTCGTGAACGCGATTAAAAAATGTCTCGAAGCAATGCGTTGCTAAATAAAATCGCTTAATTTGGTACGGAACGTTCTCGTATGAACGCTGTCTATTTAAGCAAGAATGTTATATTTGTTTACGAATCAGCGAATCATCCACGTGCTTGGAATGGGTTTTTTCTTTTTTAAACTCAAGCACGTCCGCTCAGAGGCACATTAATATTGCAACACGATCATCTACAGTGGGTAACAAAAGTAAGTAAACACTTAGAGCTTGTGGCAAAAAAACATTTGTGTCAAAGCAAATATGTAACTTCAAGAAACAAATTGTATATCTGCTGAAACTACATGAAATAATCTATATAATTATGCTGATAAAATGTTTATTAGTGCTGGATTTTCTCGTAAAAAATAATAAAGATTCACGGTATGCAACGAATACACGTTCCAAAAGTAAGTAAACACGACCGGCATTGCTCAATAACTTTTTAATACTTGCAATTTTGCAATTTATTTATAAATGACACTTATAGATTATTTCATGCCGAATCTGAATTCGTAAACTGTTTCTTTGTAGTGGTTATCGTTTTCGAGAAAATTTGACTTAAAGGAAAATTGTAAATTTTCAACTTTGGAAATGTTTCACGGTCTTATAGTTGCTTTTATTCATTTTATTTTTATACCAAACTATTCTGCAAATTCTCTTGAATAAAATGATATGAATTGTGATAAAATTGTAATTATTTAATTATGTTTAAATGCCAATGGAAGTGAAGAAGAAACCCAAGACTCGCCGTTGTCTGCTGATGTTTTTTAATTTATTTCAACGACTAAGAGTTTCAGAAAAATTCTAACCAGATCAAACGAAACAGTAAATATTACAGTTGAAAAAGGTACACAAGAAAGATAACAAATCGTGTTATGTTTTGAGTACATGTGTCAAACGTTTCGGAAAATTATTAGTACGAAATCCGAAAAACGTTCGTATAAAAAAGACGACGGTCAGTGATGAGTCTCACTGCCGTTACTATGTGAAGTTGTTACATGTTTAGTTATTCTTTAATGTAAGGTTAAATGAATGGCCGAAATCCTATTCTTCATTGCACAACGCGAATATGCAGTTACAGCAGTGATACTCATTACTGACCGTCGTCTTTTTTATACGAACGTTTTTCGGATTTCGTGCTAATAATTTTCCGAAACGTTTGACACATGTACTCAAAACATAACACGATTTGTTATCTTTCTTGTGTACCTTTTTCAACTGTAATATTTATTGTTTCGTTTGATCTGGTTAGAATTTTTCTGAAACTCTTAGTCGTTGAAATAAATTAAAAAACATCAGCAGACATCGGCGAGTCTTGGGTTTCTTCTTCACTTCCATTGGCATTTAAACATAATTAAATAATTACAATTTTATCACAATTCATATCATTTTATTCAAGAGAATTTGCAGAACAGTTTGGTATAAAAATAAAATGAATAAAAGCAACTATAAGACCGTGAAACATTTCCAAAGTTGAAAATTTACAATTTTCCTTTAAGTCAAATTTTCTCGAAAACGATAACCACTACAAAGAAATAGTTTACGAATTCAGATTCGGCATGAAATAATCTATAAGTGTCATTTATAAATAAATTGCAAAATTGCAAGTATTAAAAAGTTATTGAACAATGCCGGTCGTGTTTACTTACTTTTGGAACGTATATTCGTTGCATACCGTGAATCTTTATTATTTTTTACGAGGAAATCCAGCACTAATGAACATTTTATCAGAATAATTATATAGATTATTTCATGTAGTTTCAGCAGATATACAATTTGTTTCTTGAAGTTACATATTTGTTTTGACACAAATGTTTTTTGCCACAAGCTCTAAGTGTTTACTTACTTTTGTTACCCACTGTATGTAAAGAAGAGCCTTTCTCTTTCCAAATTACTTTCCCTGACCGGTCGTCCAGAACGTGATATCCGACACGTTTTGATGGGTCTGGGAAAAGTAATAAGTCATATTATCACGGTCAGTGGTCGACAGTAATTGAAGTCGTACTTTGCTGACTGCAGATAATTGGCAGTTTGAAACTGATCGTAAAACTGGCCTCGAACTTACTTTACGATTTATGCCAAATTTGCACTTAGACATCAGGTTTCTTCGACCTGCAATTTGTTATTTAAATTACAATAGACACTCGATACATCGTGTATTAAATTTTCGAGCAATTCGATTACAATGAAATTATTTATGATCTTTGGCACCGATTTTACAGCAAGGATCCATCCAGTAAATAGACGATACACGGGTCAGTAATTTCAAACTGAGTGGAAAATACGGTAAGAATTTTAACGAAGGATTAAGAGAATCGCGTGTGCCGCCGTATACGATTTCGTTCTTTCAACTAACACAATTTCCATTCTTTAGTTGGAATGCACAATGCAATTTCGTTGTTGCAATGGACAAAGAGCGGATGCAGCGAACTGAGACTAAGTGTTTTTTTCAGCAACACTTATTGCAATAGCCCTTGAACTTTGAGGAACAAACCTCGACCATGAACAGTAATGCTTTAAGCAACAGACCTTCTTGCAAACCGGTCGTTCTCCTTGCACTATGCCATTTCTTGTCCTTTTTACTTTGTAAAACCCTTTTTAATCGCGTAAATATGTCTTGTCCAATGCCATGCCACTACATGCGCGATCACCTCGAATAAATAAATTATGATCGCAGACTTTAACACTTGACGCTTTTATAAAAGTTTACGAAAGATAAATCTGTGAAGCCTTTCGCTGAAAATAGGCGACGAATACTCTGTGAAAAGTTATTGCTCGTCAAAAAGAAAAAATCGATTTGAATTTAAATACGATCAACGGGGAAATGAGGTGAATCACGTGCGAACATTGAACTTGACTTTGGCTGTTCAATGGATTTTATTGTGCCAGAGATCGTGGGCACGTTCGTAAAATCCATTGTTATTCTAATTTCTACGCGTGCACGCTTCTTTGCGAATAGAATCGATAATAAGAATCCTAGTAGCACCGTGATTAGGTAATACGCCTAGAAGTTGGTGAACTGAACCAAAATACAACAATGTGGGGTCAAGAACTTTAGAATCGAACGAAAGCACCCCTGTCTCTGTATACTTAAATCCCGGTGTCCTCTTCTGGATTCTTACATAATTGAACTGATATATTTTTAGATCCTCATATTTTTAGATTTCGTAAATTCAGCACCCTTCTAAATTACGCAGACTACAAGAACAACAGATACCTGCATACTGGAAAATTGCTTAATCGACAGGAATGAATTGCAAAATATTTTAGAAAGGAAATCGTTATCGATCAGTGTGTTTCCGCATAAAAGGACGACACCGTAATTTATCGTGTAACTGCAAATTTATCGTTGATGTAACGATTCCATGACTAGGGTACGTATTTTACTGCACAAATAGGTGCATACGGTCTGTGAACATAGTCTGAGCGTTACCACGATGACGATTAGATAATATTACTTTCTTCTCGAATAGAAAGTGTTATTAGAGAACTGCTGGATTGTAGATAGATGTTGTAATCCATTGGTAATGAAAATTATGTATTAACATCGACGTTTGCGAATCACCGTTTCTAATATTCCGTTTACGACATTCGCTGTTAGGTTACACAGAACGTAATCTCTATTACGTGACAAATATCGTATGCGACAACCATGACGCTTCAGTTTATTGTAAAAGACAGAAACGAATCGTATGTAAACTTTCAGGAAGTATCGTATATTCGAATTCCCCGGCAAAATTCCAAGTAGACATTTATGCGGCAGCTCGTACGGATATAAAAATTCTTAATCTTATTCGAACAAGAAATAACTCATCGAGCGAAGGGAAAGCGTTTTGGCTGATAAAGTGGGTCATGGGTTATAGCTAAGTCATTCGACCGGTTTCCTAGAATCTGATCCGTTCCAAAACGATTTTACCGATTTTCATTTGCAGTGGACGACGCTTCGGGTAGATACACCAACGGTTTCTTCTGGGGAAACTCTTACTATGTTGGTTCGTCGACCGAGTGCACTTACATCAACGAAGACTATGGCAGAAAGATATCGCACAGCCATCGAGATTCGGAGATGGAAGAAGTGGAGGAATTTAATTCGGAACCGCGAAAAAGAAACGATGGGCTCAGCGGAAATAATCTCTGGACCGAAATTAAATCGGACAAACCACCTTATAAATTAGGATTTTATATGATGACCATTTCCGTGAACGCATCTCTGTCTTCTATGGTAAATATTTTAACATGTCCTACGTCCTATATCCTTCACGTCACATGTGTCGATCCATACTGTCCGAGTCCATACCTACTTACGCTAGTATCCTCCGTAGATGGAAAACAGTGAATTGTGGAAAGTAACGTCGTAATTTTGATTCGCAGACAAGAACAATCTACCTCGGAGTCTGTCTACCTTTTTCATGCACCGCTTCCGACGTTTCCGTGATAGCAAAATTGGCCGCGAGCGAACTAGCAGCGAAACACTCGACTATCGAGAAGATCCGAGATCAACACGACATGTACAACATGTACGAGGACCCAGTATTCTGGATCTTATCGTACGTTTAATCAAACCTCGCCCAAGTACCATATAAAATGTGGAAACCGCGTGGATTAACTAGAAATGAACGTCGTAAATTTGTTCTAGCGGTGTGAGTGCTATGGTTCTTTTCCTGATGGCGGTCGGGACGGGATACGATCTTTATATAACGAGAAAATATACTCGTGGTAGAAACGTGATTTACGATTTGGAAAGGCATGCAAAATTAGAACAGCTCGCTGTTAGAAATCAAAAACCATTGAGTGGTAAGACGACAATCTTTTCCTGTTCATCTTGCTTGGTGTGTCCTTCCTGTAACGCTCCTCCTTTCGGTGCAATGTGCTATTATTATTTATGTATTTGATACCCCTCCTTCGCTGGAGAACGAATAAGGGTATACTAACGCTTGCAGACTAGCACAGTACAAGGACAGTAGCACATACAGTGACACACTTTTATTATTATATTCCGTAGCTTTTCAAGGTAAGGTCTACCTTCCTGTTCCAGCGGCAGAAGCTATCATCAACGGATCTCAGCCGTTACCGGTTAATAACAACAACGATCACGAAGGTAGTCTACGATCGGCGAGTCCGGAAGTGCACAAGTTCAGTAAGTAAAACTTTATTCTTGATGGTATTACTATGCGTTATTGGAATCCACAAATCTTTACAAATAAGGCACTCGCTATGCTCTCCCTCGACTCTCCCAGAGTTAGATAAAACAAGTAGTACCAGACTTCTTGTCCTGTATCAGAGATATATTCGGCTTCAAAGTAAGTCCTGTCAGTTTAGAAAAAGGTGAAGTTACTTTAGAACTACTCGTGTTTTCAGCAGCGCATAGTAAATATCTAGAAAGTTCAACATTTAGATCTTCTAAATTTCTCATACCTGATAAACGAATGAATAGGAAACGAAGGAAGAAATGTAACTGAGGTTACTTTGTTCATAGGTGTCTTCGAGGAACTCCTACTTTCGTTCTCGGTTCGCGCCAATGTGAAAATCATCTGCGACGATAAAGTTGGCGGTGACACGATTAGCACCATCCACGGTTTGAAAGCGATATCGATGGCCTGGGTTATCCTCGGTCACACCTGCATCACCGCCTTCAAGTATTCCGACAATATGGAGTATCGAAAAGTCGTGGAAAGAAAGTTCCTTTTCCAAACGATTACCAACGGAGCATTCAGCGTCGATACGTTCTTCTTTATGGGTGGTTTGCTCGTTAGCTTTTTGTATTTTCGAACAAACGCGAAAGGAGACTTGAACAAATTGACACAGGGTACACGGGGTTTCATAGCTGGAGGTCTTAAGTTCATCGGACTTATTATGTACCGATTCTGTAGACTCACAGCTCCCTACATGTTTGTTCTTGGCGTGGTACAGATCGCTATGAAATGGTTTTATTCCAACTCTGTGTTTGAGCCACCAACAGCTGATCATTATAATTGTCCCAATTATTGGTGGAGAAATCTGCTTTACATCAATACATTGTTCCCAGTCGACCAAATGGTAAGTCAGCTAGTTACTAATAGTTATTTCACTCCCTCTTTGCTTCCTCTTCATACTTTACATAACATGTATCAAGGTGAATGAAATCGGCAAGATCAACTCTATTCTACATAATTATCAAATAGTGATTGAACATATAGACTCCGTTAATGGATTCTTATTTTCCAGTGTATGATTTGGAGCTGGTATGTTGCGGATGACACGCAATTCTATACAGTCGGTGCTGTAATACTAATCCTAGCTACCAACCACTTCAAGATCGCAACCTTCGCGATGACCACCTTGTTACTCAGTTCCTGGTTAACGACAGGTTACATTGCTCTGGTGAACAATCATATGCCTAGCTCGGATGATCCGTTGGCTTTATTCGATAAAATCTATGACAAACCATGGACCAGACTAGGTCCTTACCTCATAGGCATGTCGATCGGATACTTCCTTTTTAAGACTGATTGCAAAGTGAAAATGTCCAAAGTAAGTCAAGCATTGTTTTCTCGAATTCGTGTGAAAACTTGAACACGTGTTGTAACTTTGCAGACGACAGTCGTCGTGGGCTGGCTCCTCTCTTCGGCGTGCCTTTTGAGTTTATTATACGGTCTGTACGAGACAGAACTTACTCCTATAATGGCAGCCGCTTATTCCTCGTTAAGTCACAGCATCTGGGCACTGGGTTTATCGTGGATCGTTGTCGCATGTAGCACAGGCTATGGAGGTAAACATTCATGCGCATGTTAATATTTATTTATCGTAAAGATATTTTTAATTTAAAAATGTTTCCTTTAAACATTTATAGGATACGTGAACAATATTCTATCAGCACCGATTCTGTATCCAGTTAGCAGGATAACATACTGTGCCTATTTGGTGCATCCTCTTGTAATTCGATTAACAGCTATGAATTTGGATTCACCGTTTCATTTAGGAAACTATACTATGGTAATGATTACATGAGAAGGTTAATTAATCCATCATTGCTGAACTGATTTAATGATATCATTTTCAGATGATTACTTTCTTTGGGCAACTCGTTTTGTCATACTTATTGTCATTCATCATCTCGGTATCCTTCGAGGCTCCTATTGTGAGCATGCTAAAAATACTGTCTCCAAAAAAGCGGAAGTGCATACAATGAGGCATCGGTGCAATTGTTGCATAAAACATGTCTCGTAAAAGTATTTATACGTCTTTATTGTACGTAATTAATGTAAAAACAGTATAAACCAGTGAGAAAACATTGACACATTACAAACACGATGTAAGTCACACGCATCTTTTGCATTATTGCAAATTCATAGCCTTAATTTTAATATGTACTATTACTTATGAAATAAATTATTTGTCTTTGTATATCTGTCTCCTTCATCCTACAGGAAAAAAAATTGTTTCTTTGTTTATATACCAATGCACTTTATTTTCACATAAATTGTATAGAAAATAAATAGTAGCATACTGTTTGTTTAGAATCTAGCTTAAGTTACTTTGTGTTTTACACAATGCTTAAAGTAGTTGTCAGTTATTAATATCTTAAATTCTTTAATATAACGTAACAAAAATAAAAATAACATTTTAAAGGCCACCTTCTACTGCAACTTCTGTACCAATGTCTACATAGTGGGGTCCTTGACTTATAAACTCCGTAAATTTTTGCATTATACTTGCATCGAAAATATTTTGTTCAGCTTGAGCTAGTTGCTTTACAACTTCGTATTTGACTTCCTTACATTCTTTGAAAGTTTCAATGTTCCTATCCAATAAAAATTCTACAAGACCGGGACATGAAGATATGTATTCTTGACCCCATACTTGAGATGCTAGAACCACTAACACTTCTAAACCTGCTTGCCTAATATCTGCAAATGGTTGTCTACATATTCCTACAATCATACCCATTGGGTCACTGCATAATGCGTCAAACCATGATTTTGTTAATGACAAAATTCTGTTATCCTGTTCTGCCTTTGGTACATCAAGTATAAGTGCCAAATTGTTAAGCCCACGAATTCTTAGCTCTGTAGGCATTCTCTGTATTACCTCAGCAATTTTTTTTAATGTACATGGCAATGCATCTCCTAAAGCTTGCAAGGTATATTTACCTTCAACACTTGTAGATATATGTCCTAATGTATCTAATGCAACACCAAGAATAGTTTGATCTCCGCTTTCTATTACTTCGAACAATGCAGAAATTACAATTGGATATTTTGAAAAAATTTCATTGGGCCAATGACAAGCAACATTGCCAAAAAATTTCATTAAACCAGGAATCAATAAATTTGATAATGGGTTTTCATTAGCTTGTGCTATTTTTTGAACCAATTTTCTCAATACATCTTGCTGTTCTAAATAACATAACCCTTCTTCCGTTAATGCCAATTGTGTCAAAATTTCTAATGCATTTACTTGAAGCAATATATCTTCACTTTCAAGGATATCAAACAAACTATTCAAAAATCCTGATCGAGCAGAAGCTTCTAAACCTTCCTTTGAAGATTTTGCAACATCCACAACCACTTCGTATATACGAAAAGTAATGATGTCGTTCTTTACCAATAATCTAGCAAAACTTCTTAATAATTCACCTGTATATAAAACCTGTAATCCATTTGAATGTTTGCCAATTTCTTTCATTATGCACATTGCACACTTAGCTACCATTAAATCATCATCTGCAATTTTATTTATAACAGTCACTAGTAAGCTGATATCTGAGAGTAATAACGATATCTTCTGTGGATTAGAAGCAATGCATAAAATTTCATGCAAAACAAGTGATCTAACTATAGCATCTGGATGATTTAATAACTGAGATACTTCTGCTGAATATCTTTGATATACTTCCCCAGGTTCTGTGATAGTAAACAATATCTTCAAAACTTCACACACTTCATGTATAACTTCCCTATAAAAAAAGGAATGGTGAATATTTATTTTGTGATACTTACTTGTATAATACTCTTCAAAAACAATCTAACTGCTGTCAAAGCTGATTATATCAAAATTGAATAGATATTGAATTTATTTCAAAACTGAGTTCCAACACGGTACCTGTCATTCGAGGTTAACTGGGTAAACAATTGACCGAAATCTACGTTACGAGAAATCTGTTCAACTTCTCTGTTGCCTAGATTTCCCAATTTAATTTTAATTTCTGACAAAATGTTTTTCTTTTCTTCAACATCTTGTAATTCGCTAAGACGAACAATTCTTGACTGCAACCACTCTGTCATGATGGCCGTTATACTGACATTACTTTTTTGAAAGTTCCACTAGGGAAGATTTCATGACACTAATACCAATGTTGAATTCGTACTACGCGACAACTTCATTAGATCCCTATTCATTTACCTTTTATCGCTAATTTTTGTGAAACCTAAACGCAAGCGAAAAAGACAAATTAACAGCTAGTAAATAAAAATAAATGCTTTTTACAGCCGCTATTTTTACTATCCTATTATATATAAAGTTATGATGGAAAATTTGGTAATAATCTATTAAAAAATTCACTATATATTTGGGAACGTTCACCATTGCTCCCTGTAAGGTGGCTCTGTACGATAAAAAATTATTTGAAAATATTTGAAAACCTATCAGTTTCTAAAAGAAAAGAAAATAAATTTGAGAAAGAATTCAAAGAAAAAGTAAACTTTACTTTTAGTCGAATAAAAAATTCATTATTTGAGCATTTGTAACTCACTAGGGTCAATGAGCTTTTATGTTTTATACTTGACCCAAGTTCTACACAGATCACAGATCCTCTAACTTGTTCTGTCGGTACTGGCCAGTGATACGTCCAAGTACGCTTAGTACGTCTCTGTACGTCACAAAACGTCCTTCTGTATGGTTGTGTTTCAAGTTATTGCTCTTTCAATTAACACAAGGTAATAAGGATCAAGATATCCATAATGATGGCTGTATTATTCAATAATGAAGGTTCATATAACCAAAGACCATATTAATTGTACGGTGCACGAAGTTGACCGTGTGCTATTATAATGGCATATACCGTATTTTCGTATTACCTTATCGGGTCATCCAATGATACCTGTTACTATGTTGTTTTATACGGTGCCTAAAGTTTAGATTTTATATTTATTTTTATAGAGAGTTACATTAATACTTTATTTTATTGTTGAAAAATAATAAATATATAAATAATTTATATATATGTTTATAAATTTATAATTTATATTTTACAGTACTGTGTGCTAAGAAATGGCTGTAGACTTGGATCCAAATGATCCTGAAATACGTTTATCACAATTTCTTTATGTTGGGAAAGAATATCCTGATTATCAACCTGGAAACTGGTTTGTCCATAATTACTTTTTAGCTAAAAATGTTCCATGTATAGAAGAACTTGCAGAAAACATAGAGAAACAACTGTTGCCAGTTGAAATTATTACAAAGGTAAAGCTTTATAATGATTAATAAAGACATGTACAATTAATTCATGATTTTAAGAATGTATTTGTTTATAGGCATTTGAAAGTAATCTAGTTCCAAATCCAGAAACACTAGTATTTGCTCTTGCTGTTTGCTGTAGGCAAATGAAAAGTGAAAGTTTACGTCATGCAGCTTATGTAGCTTTAAACAAAATTTGTGTATTGCCACAACATTTTATTTTGTTTATAAAATTTGCATCCCAAATAAGTAAACAAAAAGAACTTGATGCTACCAGTAGTTCAAAGCATGGGTGGGGTCAGGGTTTAAGGAAAGCTGTAAATAATTGGTATCTGTCAAAGACTCCAATGGAATTGGCAAGGTGTGTTACGAGATATAAAGGCAGATATGGTTGGAAACATAAAGATATTATAAAACTATCACATCCTGTGTCCAAAAATCCTGGTATTTATTTTATTAAAATACAATTATTAAGTAAATAACTAATCATATAAGTTAAATAATATATTATTATATAGGTGAAGAAATTGTTTTTAAATACATAATACGTGGTTTGGAAGAAATTAATAAATCATCTGAAGAAGACATAGAATTGACAGAAATAATAGAATATATTAAACATGTTGAAGATTTTAAACATTGCACGGACGAAGTTCGGGCTGCAGGTCTTTTAGAAACGTACAAATTGACTTTAGATCATGTACCTGGACATTTGTTGAAGTCTAAAGAAGTAAGTAATATAGATAACAAAAATTGTCCATTATATTTTGGACCCATAATTTATAATTACACATCATTTGTAGATTTGGAATGCATTAATACCATCAATGGATTTGCACACACTTTTGACTAATCTGCAGAGAATACATAATCTTGAATTATTAAAACCAGACTCACCAACAATTTCAAAAATAACAGAACAACTTATTAATGAAGAGAAGATTGCCCAAAGTAAAGTTCATCCAGCATTAGTATTAGTTACTGTAAGGAATTATGAAAACTCTGGGAAGTAGGTATCAGGAGTTAAAAATTAATAAAGTTTACTTTAAAACTTTATTCGTTATAATTTCTAAAACTTATATATATTGCTTTTTCAAGGCCACTAACATACGAAAAAAGAAAAATCAGAGAACAGTTTGAAAAACCTTTGCCATCTCCACCTAAACCGAATTCTAAAATCATTGCTGCTCTCTATAAACTGTTAAATCTTTCATTTTGTGTAAGTACATATACTTTTACACTCTAAACTTTCTGACTCATATCCTATTTAATCTATTTTTTGTATAGCATATTCAACCAACTGGTCTACGTTACATGGTAACAATTAATATGAACAAAGTGATGTTGGAAACGCATGCTTGGCGTAGCGGAAATGTAAATGGTGCCGAAGCAGGATGCATGATAGCACTTGCACTTCTTCGTAGCGAGAAGAATGTCACCATAGCAACGTTTAAACATGTTGGAGTTCATACTGTAAATATCGATAAAACTGCTTCCTTCCGTCAGGCTATGAGGAGACTGCAACATATGCCTGTTGGAAATGTAAATTTGGGTAAACCAATGGCGTGGGCCGCTTATCAAAATAATAAATATGACGTATTTATTAACGTCGTTGATCAAATATTCGAAAAAACTGATACTTCTGAAGAAGCTCTACAGGCATACAGAACTAAAGTTAAACTTCCAAATGCAAAGTAAGTATTTTTAAATAATTTAATAAATACGAAACAACATAATAATTTTTTTATTTATTAATTCTTAGGTTAATAAATTGTGCTGTATGTTCTTCATCGACGTATCGTAAGAAGAAAATTGACAAAAATATTTTGACAATTAATGGTTTTGATGCTACAGTCCCTATAATTATACAGGCATTTGCAAAATCTCTCTTTTAATTACTGTACACAAAACAGTTGTTTCTTTGGCAAGGAGTACTAACTAATTATGCTACATGATTTTTAAGACATTGTCAATTAAGGAATACGTCAAAATATTTAAATTATTACGATCAGACTCATACTAAATAGTTTCCAATAATTCATAAATGCTACTAGTCTGATACTTATGAAGTAGTCAAAGCATGCAATAGTTAAATAACAAGTTCTTCAAAGTACTTTAAAATTAGAGATACAGTTACTATCAACATAAAAAGTTTACTGTTCAGCTATTAAAACAAGAAAAGATGATTATGAAATAATATGACGCAAGTATTCAAAGAAAAAAGATACTAATATTTTTAAAAAATGTCAAAAATGAAATTTGTTTTAAAACAGTGCCGAAAAAATTTAATTGGAAAAGATTTTTCTTTACAGTTTTGTATTAATATTCTCAAAACTACCGATTGACATTATACATTTTAGTTTAGTACAAAGCCATATTTGTAAGAAATTATATACGTTTTGCTTTTATTTAAGTTTGGTGTGATGAAGGAAAGAATGGTTCGGCACATGACGTTAATTATTTCTCTAATTCTTAACATTATAATTATCTCATATTAATACTAATATCTCAATATTATTAAATATTTACTGCATGTTTTTAGCATTTAGGATGAGCTGTGTAACTTTTGATATAATTTTATTTACGTTTCGAGAGTGGTCCACTGAACTCTGTAAATATTTATTTACAACGGATGATACACTGATAAATGAATTAATAATTGACAAGTAAATGAATGTGATACATCTGTGATCGACCATTTAATTAGGTAAACGAAGACATTTCAAATGACTTGGACCACTTTATATCATTTACCAACAGGTATACGTTTACTGATATATAGTTTTCCATTTTATAAAATCCGTTGCGCAGCTGAAAAGAAATTAGGATAAGACTGCATATTAGATACGAAATGAGTATCTAAAACAGCCTATGGGGTCATTTTAAACTAATAGTAAAAGATGCCTATTAACAATAAAGGTGTCTGTAAAATCTCTATGGAGACATTTAGTTATAATGTAATTTTAAGGTAATACACTTTTAGGATTGGTGCACTCCTGGAAGTTTGAATTAAAGTTAAAAAAAAAAGAGAAAAAAAAACTAGAACGTTGAAAATTTTCCCACTGTGATATGCATTTAGCCCCAAAGAATATAGACTTACATTAGTATAATTTTACTGTTATATTTCATATTTGCCATATCCAAAGTAAATACGACAAATACTAAATACACTACTAATATAATACTGTGATACAAAGTACATTGTTATTGTTCAAACTAGGAGAAAAGATAAGTAAAAAATAAAACCAGGGGTGCACCATATGCCTGTTTCATTTGTTGATTAGTACATCTATTAGCACATTAATTTTTGTTAAAAAAATACAATTTTCAGAGATACCTCTAAATCATGTAAATCGATCTTTGAATTACCATTATAAAAAAGAACCTTTAGTTTCTAATGTGAAAAAATAAGTTTTTTCTTAAAGTATATCGTAAAAAGTACAGCGTGGATGAATTCTCAGGTTTGACAAACGTTTAAATTAAGTGCCTAAATATTCAAGTGTTCTTTGCAGCCAGAGCTCGGTAATTCATAGATCGATGCCAATCGTGTATCATTAATTTTAGTACACACATAAATATAGATATATAGCGATATTTTAGTTTCTCCTACATATAGAAGAAACAAAATTTAATCGGATAAAAGTGTATTAGCGTTAATATTTTTCCGAATTGAAGTTCATCTTGTAATCTTTAATCTTAGTTGCGCGACACCTTGTATGAATTTTTTAAATTCATGCATTGTCGAAAATAATAGTATTTTTTAGAGAAATTTTTTCTAATCGAAGTTCATGGATCAATAATACGCTTGAAAGAAGATTATTTATACATAACGAAATCTCGTTTCGTTCTCTGAAATGGGAGGGTAAAAAAAAAAGAATTTTTTTTATAAAGCTATTGCAGTAATAGATATCAAAATATTTTTAAAAGTCGCGCATCTAACTACTATTTATGCATTAAGGGTAACAGGCCGTATAATACATTTATATTCGTAGCTTATTATATTCAATGATATCACGTAAAAGTAGCTTAATTATACGTGCTATTATCTAACGATCGAAGAGAATAATCTTACGTTTGGAAACTGTCATTTTTTAACTGCCATTTTTTATGTACTAAACATTCTAATTCTTGAATTAACTTTAGTGTTGCTATTAAAACTTAAAGCAATTAATGCTAATATTAGGATTGTTCGTATAAATTTTAATTGGTATATTTTTAATCAGTTTATTGAACAATGATTAGTTTAATCATTTTATTTTGATAAAATTTTCTTAATTCTACTTTCAAATCACGATAAAATTTCTTCTCGATCGTATCGAATAAAGAAGAAGAGAAAGTTAAAAATCTGAAGGGTACTTTTAAATTCATACTTCTCTTTCAAAGATACACTGACTTCAGGTTGTGCTGTTTTGTTTGATTAAAACCTGAAAAATAATATGTTAAATGTGTTCGCTAAGTTAAAAAAAAAATAATAAGAAAGATATTTACCGCAAGAAAAATGATGGAATCGAAAATTCCACGTTACATAGTAATTAAATAACATACAGTGAAGTCTCGCTATTTGGCCCACTAAGCGAGTTACCTTGCACGTTAGCGTCAAGGATGTGCGTATCATCTCGAATCTCGAAAACTCAACAGTTTTAATTGAGAAAATTATCTAAATCTTACAATTTGAAAATTTGTAAGTTATATCAGATTTTCTTATTTAATTTCGGCAATTCCGGTGCATTCACAATGGGCATTTACTGTATACATTCTTTACAAAAATTGCACGGAATATGAATAGTTATCGGCAGTGGAAGGAGCTCCATTCTACGTGGCTCATTTCACATTTATTCACTCCTTGATCCCTTGCAGGACCATATTAGCGAGATTGCACTATAATAGCAGTCAAGATATACTATTTACACAAAGTGTCGAGTAATCTTGATTACGTTATACTTTTTTTTAACACAAACGAGAATGAGATCAGCTTCCTTGGTAAGAATAATGTGTTACAAATCGTTTGTGTTACGAATATGTATTCTCAGATGAAGTCTCGAAGTAGAGATAAATACAATGACAAAAAATGTTCCTTAGGATTAATGAGATTCAAAAAATGGAAGGTTATTGTATCAACATTTTTAGTGCATTACCCATCAACGAATCCGATAAAGGAATGCTCAAAAACCATCATTTTATATAAATCTTCTGATAGAATGCCAAAAAAAAGAACATTCAATTTTTACGTTTATTCCGAACAATATTAATGGGTTCAAAATGGGTCTGCGCTAATAATGTTTGCAAAAAAGGAAATATTTAAATCACGGTTTACATGGAATGCCTACTTTTCGGCCTTACTTTTTTATGAAAAAAAGAAAAACAAAAAGTACGAATCTTTCTGCAAAGTAGACATTCATTCGACAACTTTTAAAGTTGTATAGATGTCGACTATTTATTGTCCACGATTGTATGACGATACATGCTTTTATGCTAAAAAAAAAAGTATTACTATTTTTTAATTTCTTTTTTCTAATCGTTATTTTTGTAAATTATAAAACCAAAATCTGTATTGCGGAAGAAAAAAACAATCATATGAAATTCATTACAGATTTCGCTATATACTGAAAAATGATTGTTGCGTATTTCCAATGTTATTTTTGTACCTAAAATGATCTGTATACTTTACAAAGATATTTAGTAAACGAATCGCTATGATATAAACTTAAATATCAAAAGAAGTTATACGAAAGAATATGTTATATTATTATTATTATTATTATGTCTGTTAATATTATATTTCGATACAAAAACACAATAGACGATCGAAGTTACAGAGAACGAATCCCGTCTATGAAGTTTCAACTGTTTTTGTTACAAGATCAAACTGCATATCTTCAAATAAAATTTGTTCCAAATTTATTTTCCACGAGTTTCCTTCTTTCGCTATCAATTTACAATTAATAAATATGTTTCATTCTAATATAAGACGTTCAACGATATCTATAATTTATTGAAAAAATGTTTATTTCCGTGATACTGATACATATGACGTTCATTCACACAGAACACCTATATTGTACATAGTACGATATAGTTTTTCTACAGATAGTAATAGGCGCAAGTCATGCACACTTGCTCAATCACTCTAATTCTCACCCATGCTGCAAAATCTGTAATGCGAATTATACAACTGGCTTAGATGATTACATGTAATGGAACATACAAAACAATTAATTAAATTAAAACAACGCACAGAATCTTCTCTGGAAATTGGAAAAGCTATTTCCAGTAGTAAAATTCTTTCCATCAGGTATATTCCTTTTTTTTCTTTTAACCAGAAGATCAAGATGACTGTTGTGTCTTATGTGACAAATACACTACGGAACAATACACAGTGCCACTTTCACAACCGTGTATTGTTTAGTACTGACGTAACTTAATGAATAAACGAACGTTCGTCGATCAGTCTTTTATAGTCGACGTGTCAACGACGTATTAATCTCTGCAACATTTGCACGAGACTGTTGTTAATTCAGTCTATATTAGGACGAATACAAGTGTTGATTTTCTTATAGTTAAAGTTCGTCCTTCAGATCATCATCGTCCCCACTAGTCGGTGGAACTCCGTTACCGGCACCTTGATACAATTTGGCAATAATGGGCTGAACAATATCGGTAAGTTCTTTCTTCTGTTGCTTATATTCCTCTGGATCTGTATCTGGATTATCCTCCAGCCACTTAATCTTTTCTTCGATAGCTTCTTCCATCATAGTTTTATCCGAATCGCTAACCTTTGATCCAAGTTTCTCTTTATCAGCTAACTGATTCTTTAGAGAATACGCGTACGATTCAAGTTCATTACGTGCTTCTACTCGTTCCTTTAGTTTCTTGTCGTCATCCGCGAATTTTTCAGCATCCTTAATCATTCTTTCAATATCAGCGGGTGTAAGTCGATTTTGATCATTGGTAATAACAATCTTCTCGCGATTTCCAGTTCCTTTATCTTCAGCGGATACTTGAAGAATACCATTAGCATCAATTTCGAAAGTGACTTCAATTTGTGGTATTCCTCGAGGTGCCGGTGGAATACCAGTAAGATCGAATTTACCAAGAAGATGATTGTCTTTTGTCATTGGACGTTCACCTTCATATACTTGGATCGTAACGGTATGTTGATTATCTGACGCCGTAGAGAAAATTTGCGATTTTTTCGTCGGAATGACAGTATTTCTGTAAACGATACAAAAAAAATTATTATTTATACGGTTATTATATGAACACAAAAAATGAATGATGTATATATATTTTTTTCTTCTTACCTAGGAATAAGTTTAGTCATCACACCTCCAACTGTTTCGATACCCATAGTAAGTGGATTGACATCAAGAAGTACAATAGCCTCTGTTTCGTCCTCTCCGGACAGTACACCTGCCTGCACTGCAGCACCATATGCAACAGCTTCGTCGGGGTTTATACCTCGAGATGGTTCTTTACCGCCAAAGAATTCTTTAACTAACTGTTGAACTTTTGGAATTCTAGTAGATCCTCCAACAAGTACAATTTCATCTATATCTTTCTTGTTCATATCAGAATCTTCTAAGACTTTCTGTACAGGTTTTAAAGTACTACGGAAAAGATCCATGTTCAACTCCTCGAATTTCGCACGCGTCAAAGTCTCCGAAAAATCTTCACCTTCGAAGAATGATTCGATTTCGATCCTTACCTGTGAAAAAGTACGAACATAAGTAATTAATACCACTGATTCTTTTTTTTAAGCAGAATAATTATAAGCAAACGATTATAATACATACTTGATGGCTAACACTGAGTGCTCTCTTAGCTTTTTCAACTTCACGTCGTAACTTCTGTAAAGCTCTACTATCTTTACGAATATCCTTGCCCTTCTTTTTCTTATAAAGCTTGATGAAATGATCCATTACACGTTGATCAAAGTCTTCACCTCCCAAGTGAGTGTCACCATTTGTTGCCACCACTTCGAACACTCCATTATCAATGGTAAGTAAACTAACATCAAAAGTACCACCACCCAAATCGAAAACTAACACATTCTTTTCTCCATCTTTTTTGTCCAAACCATAAGCAATGGCTGCAGCTGTAGGTTCATTAATAATTCTCATAACAACAAGTCCAGAAATAGTACCAGCATCTTTGGTAGCCTAAACAAGAACATAATTAATTAGTTTTTTAACAATTAAATTTGATTTGTTAGATAAAAATAAATAAATAATTACCTGTCTTTGGGCATCATTAAAGTAAGCAGGTACAGTAACAACAGCATGGGTAACTTTTTTGCCCAAATATGCCTCAGCAGTTTCTTTCATTTTACCAAGAACCATAGCTGAGATTTCTTCTGGTGCAAATATTTTTTCTTCACCACTGATCAATACTCTTATATGTGGTTTGTTATTCTTTTCAATTACTTTAAATGGGAAGAACTTAATATCATGTTGTACCGTAGGATCTGACCATTCCCTACCAATTAACCTTTTGGCATCAAAAACTGTATTTTCTGGATTTGTTGTTAACTGATTCTTTGCTGCATCTCCAATTAAGCGTTCACCATCAGAAGTAAATGCCACATATGAAGGAGTAATTCTATTTCCTTGATCATTGGCTATTATTTCTGCCCTTCCATTTTTGTAAACTCCAACGCTAAAATAATAAATAATTTTTCATGTATTTTCTGGTTAAATGATTGGTTTTATTAAACATAATTTTAGTTTGCTTACCAAGAATACGTTGTACCCAAATCAATTCCAATGACAGTTCCAATATCTTCTTTCGCAGAGACATAGGCTATTAAGCCTATTAAAAGTAGAGCTGTGGCTCCCTTCATTTTTCTTGTTATAGAAGTAGCTCTACAAAATACATATGGTAAATAAATACCTAGCTTCTGAAATTTTTTGTTAATATACTAAATTTATCTTTAACTTATGGTGACATATTTAATTGTTCATAAATATTTCAAACAAAATGAATCGCTAACATGTAGAAAATTCTAGTATCGATGTAAGATACGGTATACATTTTCTTATACCATACTTCAAAAAGTATATAACAATTTACTCGTATAACGTTTCTTTTCGGCGAACATGCAGAACTCTTGACACATATCGTAGCGAATGAACAACTTAAAGATATGTATATCAATCATTATAAATCGTGTAAATAGAATAAAAATTACATGAAACATATTTCAGAAGTACTTAAAAGTGTAATTATATTCAAACCACATACAAAAAATGATTTACTCTTTCTACAGCAGGACGTGGCAAATGAAATGTTCTTAGCACTTGATGAAGTACTAGATTTTTCAGTTGAATAGTATTAATATAACTAAATCATGGTTTATTATATGCCATACTTACCAGTTTAAAAATCGCTCTGTTCAACCTTTTTCTTGTAAGTACAAATTATTTTTAATGTGTCACAAATTCAACGAACAACAAGAGTAACTCGGAATGACTGACTACAGAGCGATCTCAGTACCGGGATATTAAACGAGACGATTTCGTCGTGGCCTATGTTGATTGGTTCTCGAAGATCCGTACCAATGGAAAGACGCACACTGATTGGTTGAACTACATACAGTTGGCTATTATCGATAGGCCCACGTCACAATAATACCGTACTTCTGGAAATTTCGAATACTTTTACCATTGGAGGAATCATTGTACGATTACGGTAAAGTCAACGTGTATTATCAAATATCAAAAAATACACATGTGCTTATAAAAAGTATTATCATATCAATTATTGTGTTACCTTTATTATTTATATATATATATATATGTGTGTATAAATTGTTCGTTTTTAATAAAATGTCCGAATATTGTGGCATGAAAATGCGATAACTTATTGTTTAAACTGTATTATACATCAAGATGTTATTATGAAAAAGAAATTGTTTATATATTGTCTTTTTGTAATAAATGATTTATGTTTTTATAAAATAAGTAATATAATATATGTATAAATTATTCTTTCCTGTATACAATACAAAATACAGAAGTACTACAATGTACGAATATTAATGTAAGTAACTGTATTTCGTCATTTTCCTCTATGTTGCACGATGTTTAGTTTTAAAATTACGTATTCAGTGTGACGATGTATTATATTTTTTATATTCCTCTTCATTCGAAAATTGACATTCTATTCTCATGGCCGATTGCTACAACAATTGGAATATTACCATTCTGCATTTTTTCGTTTCATACTTTGCAGAACATACCGTAGATATGCGAATCGATTCTTCTCGTTTTGTCTTTTCTGAAACTTTCTTAGTATACTTGTCTTATCCATCGAAATAATAGCATCCATATTTTTAAGAACTTGGATTCTTTAGTTTAAAGCGATTTAATTATGTTAAATACTTTAGTAACAGCAAAACTGTTTTACATTTTACTGCAAAACAAATATTTGTATCATGGTCTTTTCGCTTTTATTCGTTGATACATTTGCAGACGAGTAGTAACATCTTCACAGTTTGATTTGTATATCAATGACTTTTCATATACATATACATTTACATTTACATGATTCTCTTCACTTACACATTTCATTGATTTATTAATTTGCAAAAAATACAGATATAATTTTTGTTCTATCACTCTCAATTTATTAGTAATGAATGCAAATTTAATTTTTTGACAAACTAATAAAAGTGGAAATTGTATTTGTCAATAATGCGTTTACCGATATGCAGTCCAATATCCGACATATCGCAGATAAAGCCGTTGTAAATGAATGCATATCTACTTATCTATGAATATAGGCGGCCGTGGATAAAATCCTGTACAATATGTCGTAAATTTTTGTGCAAATGAATCAAACATAGTTGGATATAGTTGAATTGAAAATTATTAAAAATTGGTCAAATATATTTAATTATAGTAATAGCAGTTATAACATAATTATTTGCAAACTTAAAAAAAAATAGGTAGATATTTTTATTAATAATATTATGAATGAATTGGGGGAAAATTATTCTATAAGATTACTATATGTGCATACTAAACATATATTTTTATTAACATTGCAAATATTCGTTAAAATTACGAATTTGTTATCTGACTGAATAGTATTGAACAAAATTTATTACTTGGAATATATAATCTTTTATTAAAATATAGACAAAACTAAATTTATTGATATGTTGATTTACATTATATTTATATCAATATAAATATTTACATAATGACAATGAGTAACATCATTAATACTTGCTTTTTGGTTGCAACATATCTAAAATTAATGGGGTAAAATATGTTATGATACAGTCAGCCCCAGCTCTTCTCATTGAAAGAAGAACTTCATTTAAAACATTCTCTAAATTAATTGCACCATTTTGAGCACCATGATACAACATAGCATACTCTCCTGAAACTTGATATACAAACATTGGATATTCAGGATGTGCATCTTTTGTATGTCTAACAATATCCAAATAAGCTAGACCCGGTTTTACCATAAGCATATCAGCTCCTTCTGCAACATCCCTTGCCTTTAAAAAGAAACAAGATATATCTTTTAAATATATTTAAAAGCATAATAGTTTAAAGATAAATAAATTATAAGCTTAAAAATGTTACTAACAGCTGCTCTCGCTGCTAACCCATTACTTCCTGGAGGTAACTGATAGCATTTTCTATCACCAAATTTTGGAGCAGATTGTGAAGCATCTCTAAATGGTCCATAAAATCCAGATGCAAATTTTACTGAATATGATAAAACTGCAATTTTATTAATTAACCCAACTGATGCTAACTTTTTTTTAATCGCACCAATTCTTCCATCCATCATATCAGATGGTGCTACAATTTGTGCTCCTTCAACACACAATTTTATTCATGTTACACATTGAATATTATTTTATATGTATCTGTAGGAAAAAATATTTGTACCAGCTTGCGCATATGCGACAGCAATTTCAGAAATTCTTGCTATACTAGCTTTGTTATTTATGCTTCCATCATCATTTAAAATACCACAATGTCCATGAATAGTATAGGGACACAAACAAACATCACATGCTATTAATAAGTTAGGAAACCATTGTCTTATTAAAGGTACAGCTTGTATAATAGGATTCTGTAGGCTATCTGCATTACTTCCAGTATGATCCTATTAAAAAGAGAAAACAACATTTCAATAATTTACTACTGAATGTTTCCTGTGTACATCTTACCTTTTTTAGGTGTTTTGATACTCCAAATAATAATATTGATTGTAAACCTTTTGCAACCAATGGTTGCAACATTTTTCGTAATTCATTGATACCATATCGATAAACACCAGGCATGCTGGTAATTGCATCTTTAGCATTTTCTTCATCTCTAGAAAAAATGAAAATGAATGAATGTTTAATTAAACATTAAATATGTTTTTGCACATTATTATGTAATATGTAACACAAATTAATTTTCAAAGAAATTGAAACTACTGTATTGTATTGGTTTTTTAACTATTATTTTAAACAAGAGTATGAATACATCTCATTACACATGTGCAACTGTAAATACATATGTAACTGTATACATATGTTAACATACATAAAACAGGATCGTAAGCGGTAAATTATGAATTTTACTTACAAGACGAAAATTGGATACATAAGATTGTTAACTGTAATTTCTACATTTGGTGATTGCCACTGTCGTAAAACAGGGTGAAAAATGCCACTATGAAGTGTATGTTTCGCTTCTACTTCTACCATTGTATAATACGTTTTGTACTACTTGATCTTTATTACGTGCTGAAACTTAGCCTCTACTTGCCTTCAAAGCTTAGCCTCAACCTGTTTTATCTTTGTATGTACTAATTTATTGTATTTTTAAATTCTTTACTTTCACCTTTCTTCTTGTATTTATTATATAAATTTGGAAGGTATTTGCAATTATATTCTTTTATTAAGCGAAAGATAACTTTAATTTCTCGTATGCACTCGTTTATACCGACTTTCTATATTAGAAAAGAGAAAGACAAAAAATAAATGAATATCGTATTATATATTCTGGTTATTTGTAATTTAATTATTTATATTGTTTTATATATTATTAAACTCGCGTTCTTTTTTATTTTTAACGAAACTCAACTTAGATTCTGAAAAACTTAACTGTACTTTAAATTGCAAAACCAAACGTCAGCATGATAAGCTAAAAAGATATCATCGATTTTCTCTACTAAAAAAGAATAAAAATCTTCAAAAGAAAATTCTTTTCAAATTTTTATTTATTCTACTATTTATAAATTAGCTTCGCATAATAATTATATTTATCGAAATTTTAAATAATGATTGGCATCTTAGTGTTAGATGTATTGAATCTAATTTTGTAGTTGCGCGCCATTATGTACGAATTTTTATTTACAACATAGTTTGGCGGTTCGGTTGAAGTGTATGTATATATTATTCTCATCCAATATATAAAGAAGTAACGTGCTACATGATTATGAGAATAGGAAAATATTCTGAAAGTAATGAATAACCGAGACCGACAAGAGAACGAAATTTTAGTACTTTCAAGTATTTACAATCATAATGAATTTTCTTACATTCAAGGTGATATTATTGAAATCTATTTTAATGTTTTTCCAACGAATAATGATAAGGTAATAAAACTCAAAAATGCTTATAATAAATTTTCAAAGTGTTTAATAAAATATCTACCACCTATACGAATATATGTACAACTTCCAAAGGATTATCCTACAAAGTGTTTACCAAATTTTTATATAATGTCCTCATGGCTCACTCCTTGGCAAACATCTTCTGTTTGTCAACATTTAGATGAAATATGGTTAAAAAATAAAGAACAGGAAATATTATTTTTATGGTTTGAATTTTTAAGAAATGATCTTCTTAATTTTCTTCAAATCAACGATACATTAGATATTTCATTTCTGTATTTGATGAAATATAGTCTAACAGATTACTTTAAGTTAAATGCTATACTTGAAAAAGATGCTAGAGCTATATGCAATGCACTAATTTTTAATCCAATAAAGTTTTTTATGGATTATAATGACTATCAACTTAAACTTACATTTGAGAATAGTTCCTACATGTGCATTATATGTTTTGAAATATACTATGGAAAATATTGTACAAAACTACAAAATTGTAGTCATATTTTCTGTAGGAACTGTATACAACAATACATTACTACCAAAATTAATGAAAATGTAATAAAAAATATTATATGCCCTGACTTAAGTTGTAATTGTGCTATTACATACAATGAAATAAAAATGTTTTGTCCAAATTTGTTTTCAAAATATGAAGATTTATTATTGCATGTAACATTAAATTCTATGCAAGACATAGTTTTTTGTCCACGAATTTCATGTCAATGTCCAGTCGTAAAAGACGATGAAAATACCTTGATTGTCTGCAGCAAATGTGATTACAGTTTTTGCAGTCTTTGTCACAAGGTATATTTTAATCTCATATTTTATGTTGTAACAAGTTTCTATTGACATTTTAATGAAAGATATGTCAGGTATACCATGGTAGTGCACCTTGTGCTATAATGCCGAGTGAATTTATAAAAATTATTGAAGACTATGAAAAAGGTAACACGTGTCAAAAGCAATTATTACAAAAAAAATATGGTAAAAAGCAAATACAAGAAATTGAAAAACATTTAACTAAAAACTATCTAAAGGTATCTGAATTAACGAACTTTCTTTTATTAATAAAATAACGTGTATTATTAATTACACGATATAATTACTGAACTTACAGGAAAATACAAAAACATGTCCACAGTGTCAAACTACGACTGCAAAAGTAGATGGTTGCAATAAAATGACATGTACTTATTGCAATGCTCAATTTTGCTGGCTTTGTGGAACACAAATTACTACAGAAAATCCATACGACCATTTTTTGCTCATTACAAATATGTGTTACACACGTTTGTTTGATTAGAAATCTTCAGAATAGAAAAAAAATATATGTATAAATAATATATAGCATAAATGAAACATAACAGTATTATGATGTGCTTTGTATCTAAGAGTTCAGTAACAAATACTATAACAAATGGGTATGTTTTATTTTTACAAATAATAACATTATTATAAATAAATATTAATTATACGCAATATGTGAATATAACATAAAATACTTTAAATATATACAGACCAATAAATTTTTATTTTGATAAATCTTTGTTTAATTTAAATACCAATTGGCATATGAACATCAACAGCAGCTTCTGTTATTAATTGATCTGTGACAACAGAAACTGTTGAACCTTGTCCCTCGTAATTTATTGAATTATCTAGAAATTTTATTATGGATGATGTTTCTGTAAAACAAATTATAAAATATTTGAAACCATACCTGCACATTCTTTATCACAGTCTAACATATTTTGTTTTTGATAAAACCGTTTCATATTGAGTTCTATAAGTTTTGGACCAAATATCCAATATCCAATGCTTCCTCCCAGTACAAGCGCAATGTTAATATACACATTATATGACATAACTGCCAACATTAAAATGTAGCCAAGAAATGTGTGTATAGACCAATGTAACACTTGAAAACTCCATGCAGACCAATATGTACTGATACAGGATTATTAAAAATGATATCAATTTATTATTATAAATTTACTTGTGTTCCAAGTTTAAATTATTTGTAAGATATAGTACCAATGTAAAGGAAGTTGTGTCCCAATAGACTTTGATGATATTTTAGACAATAAAGAAGAATTCTCTGATGTTCTAGGCATTTGTTTTTGTATAAGCATTGTAGTACTTTGCTGAAGTTTAATTTGTAAAATCTTCATACCTTCATATAATATTGCAAGTGCAGTTAAGCCTAAACAAGTGCAAAAGAAACTTGACGTTGTAACAACATTGTATCCTGGTAAAAGAAAATTACCCAAATCGTTTCCAAACCAAAACCACTTATGCATCTATAAATAATCAAATGTGGTATTTAATCCAATATTTAAAAAAATTAATGTGCACGATCATACATACCATAATCCACCTTAATCTGCTTCAGTTAACTGAATTTTTAAACAATTACTTGAGAACTGATAAGGATTGTGTACATAATTGTTTCACATTCTGAACTCCACCTAGCTTTACCCAATTGTTTATTAACAACTCAATTAACAGCTCAGTATTGATAACACAGGAAGAAGCATTACAGCAAGCATTTATAAATATTTATACTTTCATCAGATTACTATTATATGCTCCATTTTGCTTTGCAAGTTTATTATATATAATAATAGGGTCAAGTAAAATTAGATATGTATGTATAATTTTTTTTTTCGAGTAATGAAACGTGTGAATAAAATAGAAGATACGCTTCCATGAAACTTTGATATCAAAACAAATTTATAAATTGTAAATAATCGTAGCAGTCACGGATGGAATGCCCATTCACGTATAACAAAAAGTATTTCTGGTAAGTTTTTCGGAGCCTGCATTGTTTCAAGTTGCTAGAAAACAGCACGTCATATGATATCGTATTAGGAATAACATGATTTGTGTACTTAAATTTAATATATTACCGAGTGAACGTTTATAAAAAATGAAGGAAAAGTAAAGGATAATATAATTTGGTACTCGTATCGTATTTTTAATAAAACAATTTGTAGGAAATTTATAGCTAAAATAATGTATCGAGAATACAGTGATCGTTCATTGGTCAATGAAAAAGACATAAACACGAAAGTGAAGGCTACAAATCTTTTAACGTTTTCCAGTTGAAGTTGTTATTAGGTTCAGTTTCGTTAAATAAACTTCAAAATTTGATTAATTCCATGAAGAAGAGGAACGCTGATTTAGGAATACATATTGCAATAAAAAACATAAGGATTTATGAAAAAAATCCGGAAGGTGGCGAACCGAATAAAGCACGACAGCGCTATCTACATTGTTGGGAAGAGCAAGCGTGGCTAATCAAAGCACCAAAAGGTAAGCCGTAAGGGCTGTTTATTTTTGGGTTTTCATTCGTTCTGCAAGGTTTTTTCTTGAATAATGTGCTTCCTGATCGCGGCGAACTGTTCATTGTGTTTGAAAATGTTAAAAACGTTGAAAATGTCGTGTTGAGGAAGCAGCAATGACTACCAAAACGTAGGTGAACTGCCAGGACAGGCTGTAACGTCGAGCATCTTGCCTAGTAAAGTGAAAACTCCATTTGCTCCCCTCACTCTGAACTCCCCATACCTAGCTTCTCGTTGGCGCCTTTCTAACCAATTGCTAGGCGTGCACTAAGCATCGACGTCGTGTATGTGTGCATAATACACGAAGATTCGAGAATTTTTTTCTTTTTGCGCACCGTATCTTTACGCATTACACACAAATTCTGCGCGCCTTTGACGCGGTGATCCATCTTTCTCCGCTATATAGTGTCAAAAGAGTATTTCTACCATTTTCTTATTCACAGGAAGATGAGCAGTTCTGAGGAGGTATCCTGGATTTCATGGTTTTGCAACCTGAGGGGTAATGAATTCTTCTGTGAGGTAAATACATTTAATATTATAAGATCACGTATTATGGTTTAGATGTTTTACTTTCTTAACCTATATCATTTTTTTGAGGTTAAAAAATTTTCTGTTAACTAACGAGCAATGTATGATAAAAGATTTGTATATTGTAAATTTGTATAATGTGGATTTTGTAGTAATAGTCTTATGTGTTTATATGTTATATTCAAATACTAATGTAATGTTTTTTTGTCAGGTTGACGAGGATTATATTCAAGATAAGTTTAATTTGACTGGACTAAATGAGCAAGTACCACATTATAGGCAAGCATTAGATATGATTCTTGATCTCGAACCTGGTAAATATAATATTAACATTCTACTAGAAAATATAAAAGTACTTTTAAGCGCGTTTGTATGCAGATGATGAATTGGATGGGCATCCGAATCAGTCTGAATTAATTGAACAAGCAGCAGAGTTACTTTATGGACTCATTCATGCACGTTATATTCTTACCAATCGGGGTATCGCTCAGATGATCGAGAAATATCAAGCTGGGGATTTTGGCCATTGTCCACGTGTTTATTGTGAATCGCAACCAATGTTACCTTTGGGTCTCAGCGATGTCCCTGGTGAAGCAATGGTGAAAAGTTATTGCCCCAAATGTATGGATGTTTACACACCGAAAAGCTCTCGGTATCATCATACCGATGGAGCATTTTTTGGGACAGGATTCCCACATATGCTTTTTATGGTTCATCCAGAGTATCGACCTAAACGTCCAACAAATCAATTTGTACCTAGGTAAGATAAAAGAAAGAAAGTTTTGTTATTGACAAGATTTTTTATTAACTTATATAAAGATTTAGTCAAATGACAATGTAAACGCAAATTTATATTTTTTATAAAATTATGTAAAAAGAAAAATAATGTTTTTACAGGTTATATGGCTTTAAAATTCACCCTTTAGCATATCAGTTTCAACAACAATCTGCATCAACATTTAAAACACCATTGCGAGCAGTTAATTATAATAATGGAAAACGTTAAGAATATTGCGACATAGTTTAGAACATTTTTTTCATTACTCATAATAATTCCTAATTTCGTCCCTAAAGATTAAATAAAATATTATTTTTTATATTGCTCTTTACACATTTTAGCAAGGCGCTGAAATACCAATCATTTTAATTAATCATCCATCGATTACAAGATCGTACGTGACACTCGATACTTTTCGGACATTTCCACGGTATTTGTAGTATACCGAAAAGATTGAAGAGTAATATAGCAAATTTTTAATATTCGTTAAGCGCCACGTTCATTTTTATTTCAGTTATAGTAACAATGTTCTTTCATGTTGAAAATCGTGTTTGTATCGTTGCATCAAATCTGGTCGATTAAAGAAAAAATAAAATGCATACTTAAGATAATTACTAGGGTATAAGAATGCAGATGAAGATTATAATAGAATATACTTGTTTAGACGTTTTACTTTTTCATGATTGCTACCAAGTAGTTCCTACGGGTAAGAAAGATCACAAATGAAGATCGATCGTGAAATAAGAAAGGAGTAGGTAGCATTGGATTATAATTTTTAAACAAGGAAAACAATATATAAAATGATACTTTGTTAAATATAATTTAATGTACCTATACGGAATACGAATTAAGATGCGAAAAAATGAATTTATTTATACATGATTTATCTTAATAAATTACTAAGTTCAGATAAACTAAATATGGAATAAATTTTAAAGTAAAGACTGCTGCTATTTATAGTCTTGTTTTCTATTGCCATTCGTAGAAAACATATATGCAATGTTAAGTAATGTGAAATAAAATTCATTACACTTTTCTTAACATAACATGCATTAAACATAAGCAGTTCATACAGAAAAATTATTAATACAATTGTGTTTTGTATTATAATTAATTATATAACTGTTCAAAATTCAATTAAATAACTTAAATACTTTAAACTCATTAGATTCTTCTTACAAATATTGTGTCTAAAGAAAATTAAGCTTTAAATTATTTAAAACCAAATTTCATGCAAAAGAATAAAGGGTAATATTTCCTATAGTTATGTAATATATTGTAGGAAATTTTAAATAAGTACATTTTCGTATTTTTTCAATGTGAACGTTCAATAATGTATTTAAATTTACTATTAAATACAAATTCGAAATTTATTGAACATTATAAAAAATGCAAAATACATTTTTACAACTTTCATGGAACAAAAATTAATTGTATATACAGCTCTTGTTTACTATTTAAAAAACATTGTAGAATGACACAACAAATAAGTTGTGCTGTAAATTGAAATTAGCATTAATTTTTTTATTATTTGTTCTAAACTACATTTATTGTGAAATATAAACATAAACCATTATAATGTAACATATTGTAATATGTTATTGTGTAAGATATTAAAAATATTTTTATGTTAATTTTACTATAGTAATTCAATAAAAATGTTAAAGTGTTCGAGATAAATCAATTTGCGATATCAGTTTTATCAAGCGTTGATCAAGTTCCATGAAAATATCCCTAGTTTTTGGAGTTTATATGGTGCAACACTGTTAAACCTAACCAATCACCGTGCACTTTTGAAATTTGAATTTAATGACGTAAACGGAAAACCAGTACAATACAAATCAAAAAGACTCGAATCGTATAACTCAACTAAATATTTTTATCAATGTTTTGCTGAAGATCAGATCAGTTTTTGGTGGTATTTACTAAAGTATACTGTACTCGTATTAATGTCTATTTGAAGTGACAGTTTAATGTTAAACTTTAAGTGATTACTTTAATTATAACAATGCCAGAAAATCAACAAAGAAATAGTTGGAATCAATCTATTTCATATAGTTTTTAAAAACATTTAATAATTTTTAAATATATTAAATACTTTGGAAATTTAACAGTTTTCCTACAATGGAGTTTTGTATTCTGAACTAATGCTTCATTGTACATGATTAAGTGACACTATTCTTCCTACTTTTGTTATTAATGTGGACTGATTAAAATATTTTTCAAGGATATCAAATTTTTCAGCAAATGCGTTCATGTTGAGTAACATGGATTTTCAAAACCATTCAAATACACGTCCAAAGTTTCAACCAATACGTGTGAAAGAATTATTACATTTTTGTGAAAGTGATGACGATGAAAGTGAAGATAAGACGCAGGATTTTGGTACTGATTCAGATTCTGATGATCCACAGCCTTTGCCACAAGATGATTGTCCTGAAAATGACTGTAATAAGTCATTACCTTTGCAGGATGCAAAACATGAGAATGACTTAATTGATGGAGTTTCATGTACAAATACTTCTTCAAAATCTGAAGAACCTATATTAGTTAATAATACTGTAGAATATAAGATAGAAAATAAATCTTCACTATTTGATAAACTTGAACATAATGCAGAAAATGAAAGAAGTATAAAATATAAACTTTTGAATCAGGTGCAATTAAATACTGAAAATGTACAAGAAAAAGTTCCTCAAAACGAATTAGGAAATAAATACATCACAGATATTGATATTAAAAATGAACAAAGCAAAGAAAACACTAATGGTGAATCTGTAGCTTTTAAGCATCAATATATTGAGAATGTGCTGCAGTCTGGATCTCATAATTTGCAGAATAAAAACATTAAAATGGAACCATTAGAATCAAAAGTAATAATAAATGAAGAAAAAATATGTAATGAGAATGTATGTTCCAATGATAAATCATGGACATTAGACAAAGGAACATCAGTAAGTTCCTCTGATCAGTGGGTACTACAAACTCCTTTAAAACATGCATCAGTTGGTGTTGCACGACCAGACCCATGCTTTTCTCGTAGAAATATTACACAAACACCACAAAGTAAAATATGTGATGTAGCTAATACTCAAGGACTAACTCCAGCCACAGTTTCATGTCATTGGTCACACAGTAATGTAAAGCAAACACCATTACAAAACAGAAGTATTAATTTAAGGGAATCTATGCAAACTCCAAAAAATACAGTTTACTTTACACCAAGTGTAGTAAAACACAATACTCCTGGGTAAGTAAATTATATATTATTTCAACATCTTGTATTAATTTATCTTATCTAAATATATATTTTATTACAGATATTTAAATACAGGAAGTAAAGTAAGAAAACCTTTAGCAGATACAGGAGGTTCTAAGCAAAATGATGTTTCCAATCTACACTTGTTCCAAGGATCTCACTTGCTTAAAGTAAATGAAATAACACCCAGGGTTCAGAATAAATTATCTAATAAAGTTTTGAATGAGAAACCAAATATGGCAAAACAGATGTTTGAAACATTAGAAAACCTTGCACCTTTAGAATCAAATGTTAATGAAGAATTAAAAGAAAATGAATATCCAAATGCAGAAAATGTAGTAGCAAAAGAAATAGCAATGCAAAATAAGATATCAAATGATGGACATGCTCATTGTACCAAAGGTAGTGAAGAAAATTTGAAACCAGTATGCAATGATTTTCAAAATCAGCATTTAACATGTAATAATCAAAATTGGCAGCAAGATTTCAAAAAAATGTTAGATAATGCGTCGAACGTACAATGTTCAATTCCATCTAGTATACCTAAGTCAAAACAAGGTAGAACGCTTTTTGTAAAAGGAAAAGAATATTTAATTTTGGGTACACTTGGTCATGGTATGAGTGGAGATGTTTTAAGAGCACAAGACTTATCTTCGCTTGAATTATGTGCTATTAAATGCGTTAATCTTACCCGCATGGACAAGGACTCGGCCCAAGGTTGTTTAGAAGAAATTTCAATGTTACACAAATTACAGGCACCATGTATAGTAAAGATGTTTGATTAGTAAGAAATCATTTTACAAATATGTATTTGACATAAACACGTGCACTGACATTTACATTGAAGTATTTTTGTCTTAGCGAAATTAAATATCCTATGGTTTATGTGGTGATGGAAATGGGAGATACTGATCTCAGTCGTCTTACAAAATCAATGTTGCAAGAAAAAGAGATTCCCCTTACAATGATTCTATATTATTGGACAGAAATGTTGACAGCTGTTAAACATATACATGATAATGGTAAATAATATGATATAAAGAATCGTTTATTACGATAAATATTCTATTATGTGTATAAATTTTTAGGAGTAATTCATTCAGACTTGAAGCCAGCAAATTTTTTATTAGTGAGAGGAAGATTGAAACTCATAGATTTTGGAATTGCTTCTAGTATGAATGCAGATATGACATCAGTTGTAAAGAATTGTCCAATCGGAACTTTAAATTATATTAGCCCGGAAGCTTTAATGGACATTGGTGGAAATTCAGATTCTTCTAATCAAAATGTAAAATACAAGGTAAATTTGAATTTAATACGCACAATAATAATTAAGAGCTTTATAATTGCACTACAAGTACTTTTGTGTTACAGATAAGTTTTAAATCGGATGTGTGGTCGTTAGGATGTATTTTGTATAGTTTAGTGTATGGTCATACACCGTTTCATCATATTCGTTCACAATGGGCCAAAGTGAATGCTATAACTAATCCAAAACTGAACATTCCTTTTCCTGCAACTTTATCATCAAGAGATGGTAATAAAGTTACATCGTCACCACAAATTTTAATCGAGGTCATGCGTAAATGTCTTCAGCATGATCCTAAGGCACGACCAACGGTAGCCGAACTTTTACAAGTAGAATATGTGCCTATTAAACAAGAATGTACATTGCCTGGAATTCCAGCAAATATTTTAGTGAAAATAAAACACGCATTGAATGAGGATGAATGGCGACAGTTAACATGGGTTTGTAACTTTAAATTAAAGTCAGTCTTTTTTTACAATAGATTGTATTATTATAAAACAATGGCTTTTTGTACAAGTTTTGTTCGTTTTGCATAATATATACAATTAATATTAATTATTTTATTATTACAGATTTTGGAGAATAAACGACATACATAATACTATGCAGATTAAGTACTTCTAGTTATGTACATAGAATTTTTATACATATGTGGGGCGCTTATTTAAATGTATTATAGCAAAGTATGGGATTGTTTGAACACTAGTTTAAATATAAAATTGTATTATAATACTATCTATAAATCCATTTATGCTTACCTGTATGATATTCATCGATCAATGCGTTACAAATGAAACACGGGTGATTTATTAAATTAAAATATCTTTCATTTTATTATCACACATTCATGCATACAAATGACTTTAGTTAACAGAATTGGTAGCATTCACGAGTAATTGTTATGCTATATAGCTGCATGATTAAAGATCTAAAAATACATATCTACATGTTGCTCGTGAAACAATATACTCTGAATCAATTCCTTTGCAATTGTTTTAGATTTTAAATAATAAAAAAGTTGCAATATTTTCCTATTACTGTTTTTAATGTATTTAAAAAAACGCAGAATGTCCTTGATTATTTCCATTGCGTTTTCATTGAAAAAACAGTTCTTTTTTTATAACAATGCATATTGCACAATATGCATATATAATGCACAACTTTGATATTACTGATCAGTGCATTGTCGTCAATTGCCAATATTGCAGTAATCTTTCACCTTTTGGTAAAGCCATAGAATTTGGTCTTTCAAACGTTAACATAATATCTCTGACTTTCTTTTTTAATTCACTATCAAACAAATGTCCTCCGGTACGTTCTAAAGCTGACGCCATGTCATACTCAACAGAAGGAAGAGGTTCACGAATAAAACGTGCAGCACTAGCGATACTTGGTACAATATGCCACTGTAATGCTTTAATTTCCCAAAGACTACTAAGAAGTGCGTTACTTAACAAAGGATCTCGTTCTTCCATTAAGAACGGATCTCCAGCACCGTTATTTTCTTCCGATGAAATTTCTCCTCCTTGCGGATGATCAATAAGGCGTTTTAACCCAGGATGCCTTAATAAAAGATTTCCAACAAAAAGTAAAATTATAAGAATATCTTCAGGTGGTGCTACAAGGGTTAAACGTGCAAGCCGTTTTGCAAAAGCAGCAACTAATGCTTCTGGTAAATGTCTGAAAACATTATATAATTATTATAGTTAATATAATTTACGATTACAAAATACTTTAAGATGTTGCAAATACTCACGTTGAACTAAGAAAAAGATCCGATAAATAAAATAACCGAGCTTTATATTTCGTATGAAAAATTTCTGGTTCAAACATGGAATACAGTTTCGTAAAAATATTAGGATATTCTAAGTTATGTTTAGTGACCAGCAAAAATACACCTTGTAATGCAAGTAAGCCAATAGGCCCATCTGCATCTAACGAATCCATAAGAAAATCTGTTAGTAGAACAGGCTTTTCTAAATGTGGCATAACTCGTTCTAGAAGAACTACTAATAACTGTTTGTGTAATTGTGGTGTCAGTACCCAATGCATGACACATGCCCACACTTTATTAAGGGCGCGTCTAGCTCCAGCTTGATCCCATATAAAATTTTTAGTGGCTATTAAAAATCATATAAGATATATAAAAAAAATTATAATTGATGAAAAAACCATTAAAATGTTTTCTTTTTTTACCTTGTTGAGGTCTACATAATAAACTTTTATTTTCCGATATTTCATTTTCTAAAAAAAATCAAAATTTATTAGTAGTCTCCTTTAAATTTAAAAGAAATTGCAATATTTAAATATCTTTAATCTGTACCTTCTGTTTCTTTTGGCAGTGGTAATTTGTGTATAAGCTCTAGTAAATTTTTTATGTAAATTTCGTGTGGTTGCCTTTTTGGAGTCAGAGAAGGAAGACATTTCCATGTGTAGTAAAGAGCATCTGGATATTCTATGATTTCTTGAAATCTAGATATTAAGCTAGCATTGTCCTTCTCCGGTGAAAGTAAGCTCATCAAGATGGGTTTTAACCGATGAAGTGGAAAATAATATCCTAAATTACCAATAGGTTCCAATGGATTTTTACCTTCTTCTGCCATAAGTTTTATGGCAGTTGTGAGAGCTTGTAATTGAATGGCTGGCCGATATTTTTCTATTGATACAAGTATCTTCTCCCATACTTCTTCATAACAATTCCTCAACCAATTGATATATCTCGCTTCAGGGCTTGGCTCTGTTTCATAAATCTTATGGAAAAGCTAGTTCACGTTTCTTAATATTTACTACATGAAAACAATACTGTTTCTGATTCTTATGTTTACACTTTGTGCCCAAAAATAAATTTTCACAAAGTATAAACATATAAATTGTTTATAATGTAAGATCTTCATCAAAAAATTAAAAAATATACAATGTCAAATACTGTCAAATAATACTGTAAAAAAACATAAAAACCTTCAAATATACCTGAAATTGTGAGCGTTATTGTACGCTCTAAATACATGTCGCCTCTCTTCAAAACTTCGACAAATATCGTTTCTATAGTAAGCAGACAGGACGAGGTGGATTCCTGATGGAGTGATCAGGAATTTTAGTAAATGACATAACCTTAAAAAGTTCATAGATTCGTCAATTTGAAATGATTTTAAAATTCATACTTACATCCCATTGAGCAATTATATCTACTAAATTATTTGCATGTTTTCTAGAAGTCAGAAATTCCTGTGCTTTTTGTCTTATAAGTTTCGACGACATCTTTTGACTGGATGAAGCGCCGGGAAGATCTGCTGCGTCCGCCATCGTCGTGTACGAATTCGGTAATGGCAGAAGATATCAAAAATACGTGAACGTTTTTCTTTATACTGTTATTCTGTTTTATAATCACCGTGCTCTTTATCGCTACGATATATTATAATAAAATTAGTATAATTCATGCTTTAACTATGTCAGTTATAAAAGAAATTGATGAGCTATAATGTCAGCAGCATCAATAGTATCAGTTTCTTCGTTTGATTAACGATTTGAATGTTGTAACACTGGTTATTGGAATATTTAAACACACAGTTTTAAAGTTCTTTTATGAATAAATCAAATTAAAGTGTTCTTAGTTAATAAAGGTGCACATAAACGGAGTAACGTTCTTTAGGAATATTGATATAGTATACCTTGTAAGTAAATATAAAATATTATTTTTGTGTATATTATGCTTATTTTATAGCATTATTTTAAGTAAATTATTATATGGTTTGCTAATAAGGATGCTAAAATATATGAAGTAATACACTATTTAATAGTTACTGTTATTTATATTTCATAACCTGCAAAGTCAATAATATATATTTTGTATATCATACAAAGATTTTTCGCCAGAATAATTTATTATATATAATACAATTTATTTAATTTGCTTCATATTCACTAATAATGATATAAATCATTCTTTTTTTTACATTCGATTAAGGCACAAAATGCTAGAAATAACGTGCAATGATCGCCTTGGAAAAAAAGTTAGAGTAAAATGCAATCCAGATGATACAATAGGTGACTTAAAAAAGTTAATAGCAGCTCAAACTGGAACCCATTGGGAAAAGATTGTTTTAAAGAAGTGGTATACTATTTTTAAGGATCACATAAAACTTCAAGATTGTATCCTTTTAAATCAATTATAGTACATATTATACAAGATTTCAATAACTTTTTCCTTAATTTAACAATTAAGATGAAATTCATGATGGTATGAATCTAGAACTTTATTATCAATAATTTATTAATAATATTATATAAATTAATGTTAGATATAAACAATAATATAACAACAATAGTAACTTTTATATTTAAACTGTTCAAGATTTTCTATGTTACATAATATCTAAATATACAATGTACATAATAACTATATAATAAACATAAATAATAACTACAAAATGATCTTATTTCGCAATATTATTACTAATTAACATTTGTATCATACGAGGCTGCTATTTAATATTATTACCTATCGTCTTAGTATTGCTGCAACGTTTTTACAAATTCACTTTTCACAAATATATCTTTTTCCAAGTTATAACATTCTTTATAAATATCTTATATTTAACTTTTTAAATTACTTGAGAATTCTTTCTGATTGGTTTTAAATTTCTACATTTATATTTATAATCAAAATAAAATATAATTTATAATATATTGTTTAAAATTTATTTCGATCATTGCTTTAAATATATCACTAATTTAATGTAGAATTTCTACATTAAAAAATATGAGTATTAAAAATAACAAATATATAATAATTTAACTCATGTTTAGCCAATTATTTTTTCTTTCTAAAAATTTTAATGTGGCCTCTTGGATAATTTTTCTGTTTTATATACTGAACTTTTAGGTTGTACTGTAACCCTACCCCTGTCGCTTAAGAAGTCTCTTATATGTTGCACTATCAAATCTATTGCCACTGCAACAAAATATAAAATATAAATGAACGGTTAAAAATTAGTTTTATGATGATGGAAATCTGATTTCTTTATTATTTCATTTTACAATCTAAACAAATAATATATTAAATTACATAATCAAAATTGTAGTTAACTTGTATAATATCATTATTGAGATTAAGATGATTTGAGCATTTGAAAGAAATAAGAATACCAAATAAAGAGATTAGTATCACGCCGAATCAATATAATTAATGTTGTTTGAATATGGCAGTATGAGAATAATGCATTAGTTTAAATTAAATATATCACATTATAAAGAATAATTATGCTAATGTATTTTATGCTCACTTAAATTGTTTTATATAAAAATTTGGGTTTATATAAGTACGGTCATCAGGGGCAATATTATGTAAAAAAATCCAAACTTTCAAGAATGTAAAACTGCACATACATATTTATAACGATTCTTATATATGTAAATAATACTAAAACCCTTTTAATATATTAGTCTTATGTATAAATTTGAATAATTATGCATCATTGGAATTACAATACCTGAACAAGGTACTTTATATAATTATGTACTTTGTCCATGTTTTAGGAACAGTGTAAAATTAATTTTATCTATAGAGTTTAATGAATGCATAGGCACTAGAAGCAATATTTTTGGTTGCTTAGCGTAGATATAATACATTTGTATTACTATAGAAAGGATGTATTAAGTATTTAAAAAAAAATCAGTAAAAATTTGATTCTACATAAACATATCATATATAAAGACATAGTTTTTATAAGTGAGCATATTATGATTAAATCATCTGCTGAATGTATCGGATGAAGTCGAGGTACGCTTATGTTGGTAGAAGTATGGATGCTGCCCGGATGAGTTTTCAGCCTTTTTCAAACGCAATATGTCCCAGATGTGGTGCACTATAAGGTCTATTGCCACTGGAAACATACAACAACCAAACTATGTACGTTTTGATATGACCTTCATTTCTGCACTAACTTAAGACAGCTTGTTTTGTTAGCCCTTACATACCAGGCAGCACCCATGAATGCTATAGATATATACACATACAAACAGTAAAAATTTAAGCTGTCTTACTATTTGAAGTCTGCAGCTAAATTTGACTGAATATTATCATCTATCAGTATAACAAACAATAAATAGGAAATTGTAAAATTGAACCACAGTAGATTATAATAGTTGTAGGATTACAAATGAATCAAGTATTTGATCAGCTGCAGACTTATTAAAAATGAATTGAGATTATAATAGAAGATAAATTTATTTTTATGATAAACTTAATAACATTTATTACATATTTAGTATCGAATAAATGCATGAAAAATTGTATAAAACTAAATAATCCAAGTTTCATGTTAGAATATTTTATGTAATTCTTATGTATTGTAACAATATTGTATAATTTACCTGTATTGTCTGCACCTCTTGGTATAATGACATCAGCAAACTTTTTAGTAGGAAGACAGAATTCTTCAAATGCAGGTTTTACAAAATTCATGTACTGATTTAAAACATAATCTAGATCTCTTCCTCTCTCTTTTATATCTCTTGGCACTATACAGATAATTAGCATTCACTTAGGAGTATGTATTTATAATTAACATTAGCATTGATGTTATATCATTACCTCTCCTAGCCAATCTGATATCTGAATCGGTATCAACAAATAGTTTCATGTGAAATAATTCTCGTATCTTGGGAAAATAGAATATTAAAATTCCTTCAAATAAAACTACATCCGCAGGATAGATTGTTGTAATTTGATCTTTCATTCTAAATTCCCAAGAAAATGATTGATAACATTATATTAATTTATTTGATATGCTTTTAAACACAATTAAATTCTATTAATACATACAGACTGTTAGTCCTATAATCATAAGCAGGTATTTCACATTTTACTCCAGCTAATATATCTTGTAAAGTTTTAAGTATTAAATCATTATCAAATGCATCAGGATGATCAAAATTATATTGACCCCTCTCGGCTTTCAGTTTTTCAGCAGGTGATAAATCTCGATAAAAACTATCTTGTGAAATACAAACTACTTGCCGTTGCATGTGATCCATATCAACTTGACCTAGTTTTTCCATTATACGTTTGCATACAGTTGACTGAAATAATAGAACAAGCAAATATTAATAAATAGTAGGATATTGCATAATGATGTATTTCATTAAAAAAAGTCTATCACTTAACATAGTGTTTTTAAATGAAGGTTAAGTTATATCGAAAACATACTATTTACAGAGTAACAAACAAAGTTAAGAAATTCTTAAAAGTACAAAAGTCTTGCTTACTTTACCACTAGCTGTACCACCTGAAACTCCAATTAGAAAAGGTGTTTTACTTTCTAACCCATTTAATTTCCCATTAATACCAAAAGACATTTTTCGCGGGGTTATAATATTTATTGGCATATCTGCCATTGTTGAGAATTTATATATATCTTTAAAAATGAAGTAACGAATCAATTTTAAAGATAATATCGAAAAAATGTTTTGCACGAGGTGTGATTTCGTCCGACGGCAAAAATGTCAATGCAGATAACCAATCTGTTGTGTAAATCAATACATAAATGCGCGCGCATCCGCTACGGTATTTAATTGTTGCTTTGACGAAAGCACAAATTGACTAACAATGAGTTCAGAAGGCCTCTCTACTTATCGATTGCACAAGTTGTTCGATTACAAGTGGGCATAATTGTAGGAAATAATAACTTGGATGATATTGAACTAAGTTTTTTTTTATCAAAATGTTCGTTTTGAATTATTAATGAAAAACATTAACCAATAAAAACACGTGCATAGCGCACGAGCTCAAGCATGGAGTGTTGGCTATATGTCGATATTAATCATGATTACGAACGAACAAAATGTAAAATTCCCACTGTTACCTTTTACTTTATTTTGATCCATACATTTTGCTTTCTCAGTAAAGTTATGCTTATTAATAATGACAAATTTTATAACTACATATTGATTGGTGCGTACTACATTACCGATGCAACACACATTTTTTTGTTCGCAACTATGGTTAACATCGGTTCATAGCCAACACTCTTATGACTGAACCCGCGCGCTATTGTTGATCAGTGTTTTTCATTAATAATTCAAAAACTAAGCCTTAATGAACATTTTGCAAAAGAAAAAAGTTGTTCAATATCGTTGCAACTACCAATTCCTGGAAATAGACCTACCTGTAGCTGTGCATGCCATATATGTATGTAGTGAATCAAAATATATGAATAGAAAAAAAGATGTAGGAAGCGAAAGAATATATTATCTCTGCATTAACAGAACATTAGAAGATATTTGGGAAATGTGTCCTTCTTCAACCTATTACTCTTGTATATACTTATCATAACTCTTTTTATGTTGTATTGAATTCACACGTGGGAAAAACATAAGTTATAAATATATAAACACAACGCCAGTGGACGTCGTCATCCATAGCACGTGTTGTAAGACTGAGATAAGTTCTTGAATATCTCTTTTTCCACTCCCGGAATAGTTCGGATTTAAATGTTTACTTTATCTTGCAAAGTAATCAAAGTAATGCAGACGTATATATTCAGTAATCGCTATGTTTGCACACTAGTAGATTATAAGGTAACTTGTATAACACTTATTTTAGTTACTTAAAATTACTAAGAATAAAGTTTTATACGTACATATAATTATGGAACAAGCGTTTAGCGGTATTCATCGTCATGATAATTCATACGAGGTAGATCAGAAATGTTTTTTTTTTATTTAATTTACAATAAACAAATCAAAGAAAAACAGCAAAGATACCATGCATATACTGATATGTGTACTTGTTATATTTGCAGGCTGCTCTAAAAGCATTGACTTCTTTACAAAGCAATGCTCAGTATTTAAAGATAGCAACAAAAAATAATTCTAATACCTTTTGTAAAATATTGGAAGCAAAAAAGTATTTGCTGCGGTAATAATTTTTTCTTCTTTCTGTGTAAAACAAATTTATATAAACTTTGTATACAAATATAATTTCATTAATATCGTTTTTATAGAGTTGGTATTACACTTGAGAAGTTGGATACTTTATCTGTTATACATGTAGCAGGTACAAAAGGAAAGGGGTCTACATGTGCATATACAGAAGCTATTTTGCGTGAGCATGGTTTTAACACAGGATTTTTCAGTTCTCCACACTTGGTTACTGTAAGAGAACGTATAAGAATAAATGGACAACCAATAAATCAAATGTATTTTACAGAACAATTTTGGGCAGTTTATAAGAAGCTGGAAGATACAAAAGAACATGAATGTGATATGCCTATGTACTTTAAATTTTTAACGATCCTAATGTTTAATATATTTTTAGATGCTAATGTTGATGTTGCTATAATTGAAGTTGGAATTGGGGGTGAACAGGATTGTACAAATATTGTAAGAAACCCTGTTTGTGTGGGTATAACTAGTCTAGCATTAGAGCATACATCTTTATTGGGTAATACTATTGAGGCCATAGCTTATCAAAAATCCGGAATTTTTAAACCAAAAACCTTTGCATTTACTGTTCCACAGTTACCTCAAGCAATGTCTGTACTAGAAAAAAGAGCCATGGAAAAGGATTGTACATTACATCTTGTTCCTCCTTTTCAAGAATATAGATGGCAAAATCTTTCACCTATTCTAAACATAACAAGTAGTATTCAGCAACAAAATGCGTCTCTAGCAATACAAATGGCTATTACATGGATGGCCAAATCCGATAAATACTCAGATAGTTCATATAATATCCTAAATAACAGTAAATTTTATAGGAACAGAAATGCTCAATTAAGTATAGCTACGAAACAAGCACAGCTACCAAATATAATAGATGTAGATAAAATTGCAGTAGGATTAGCATCTTGTAAATGGCCAGGTAGAATGCAAATTTTGGAAAGTAGTATTGGTAACTTTTACTTAGATGGTGCACATACATTTGAAAGTATAGAACATTGTATTTCATGGTTTAACGATTTAACCGGTAAAAATCGAGGGAAGAAATTTCTTATTTTTAATACATCTGGAACTCGAGATCCGACAAAATTATTAGTACCATTAAAAACTTTACATTTTTACAAAGCGTATTTTGTACCAAATTTTGCGGGAATCAAAAGCGTAGATGACGAAGCAAATTGTTTATCTATAGACGAACAAAGATTTAAGTGTGAAATAAATTTTAAAACGTGGGGACCAGATTCAATAGTTGCAAACAGTGTTAATGAGGCTTTACAGGATATAAAAAAGAACTCCAAACAAGAAGTTAATTATAATAATGATGAGAAATATCAAATACTTATTACGGGTTCGTTACATTTAATAGGAGCAGCTCTAGCTGTTTTAGACCCAAATTTGACTATGAGGACGCAATTTTAACATATATTTTTAAAAATTATAACGGAGTGCATATAACACCAATATTTCTTTTATAAACAATAGAATTATGTATTTAATAATTATAATAACAGTTGAATTACTTTATAATTTAGTAATGAGATACTGTGTCGTTATCTCTGTGACATCATAAAGTACACGTTGATATTTTTCTTTAACAACTTTTTTTGGTACTTTAGTATAAATATATTTTTCATAAAACTACGTAAACATAATGTTATAATAATTTGTACATGTGACAAGCAAATGTTATACGTTCACGTATGATACACAAAATATGTGGTATTAAAATAAGAATTGAGAAAGCGCTTAAAATATTTTTGTATGATAGTCTAGTTCTGATTCAGCTTCTGTGTCAGATAAACTTAAAGAAACACCAGCTCTTCCTCGCATACGATTTTCGTCAGGACTCTGAAGCATGTAAAGCAAATATTATACAATGTATATACAAAATGTATATAAATTTTTTATAAGTGTTGTATAAGAATGTGCAGGTAATCGAACGTATCGGCTCTCCGAGTTGCACATTTTTTTGGCATAATTAGGTACAGATCAGGGTGGGCCTGGCCCTCTCAAAATATGGAATAGACTTCTTCAGGTAGTATGAAATTCAGAAATTTTCAAATTTCCAGAGACCCAAATTTTCAAGTGCTCCAATTTCCAGTAAACCTAGGGGACCTAGCCTACCCCAGACAAAAATCCTGGTTATGCCATGTGCACATTCCAAGTACCGTGTATATTGTTGTTTTTAAATAAAGAATAATATTTAAAAAAAAATCTAAACTAAGAATATAAATTATTACCTGGTCTAAAATACCGGCAGTGGGTTCAGAGGCATAACCTACTTCTTGTGCATCTTCTTCAAGATCTGCTTCATATTCTTCTAATTCATCTGTATCAGAATCAATGTCAAGATCTACATATCGATTTCCTCTGGAGACTTTGCAGACCATTTGAGCTAAATCTGTAAAAGTATACGAAGATACGGATTGTTGATGTGCTTGATGTTTGGCTCGTAATGCCCGTGCAATTTCTCTATCGGCGTTAAATCTAGGAAGAACACCGGCTTTCGATTGTCCTTCGAAATACGTTTTCCCTATAAATATATTAAAATCTTCATATCTATAGAACGTACGTGATTCCCCTTAGTACACAAGTAAATAATATTTACCGTGTTGATACCCAACATCTTTAATTTCATCAAAATTAGTAAATTGAAGAGTTTTATATTTGTCAATCGGAGGTCTGACATATTCACAATAATCGGAGTTTTTAACTTCTTCCAGTTGGCGTACACAACTCACGTATGCCAATCTGGACTGTATGTCAGGTAAATTGGGGACTTTAACAGGTGTCGCGAAAGGATTCCATCGTTTCCATAATAACCACCAACCAGATAAAGAATCTCCATAATTCGTTAAATCTGTATCATCCTGTGACCCAACATCAATAGCCAAAATATGATGCGCTCCTTGTCTCAACATTTCGTCAGCTTAAACAAAGAAGATGATAAAACTGTATATTGTCGATTGATTACAGTATCGATGCCATTATATCTATGATAAAAAAAAACAATACACGTTTAAGGTACCTGGCACGTTATTAACATAACACCCATCGACCAAAAGATGCCCGTCAAGAGGGTCGCAAATAGGAGGAAAAACCCCCGCAATCGTCATACTGGCTCGAATGTATCTCCATAGTAAACCTGAGTTGACTTAGCTATTCAGAATTTGACAAATGCATCTTTTATCAACGGGAGTGAGCTCTTTATTGGTTTCAAATTTACATCATTCTTTTATTAAATTATTACCAATTTTTTTTCAAGATAATGTCAACGAAAAGAATAAAATGCAATATCATCCGTTTCTTGATGTAAAATTATTTGTAATGTCCAGGTAATTTTATAAAGTAAAAAAAAAAGAAAACAAATATATTTTTACACAATATTGTCACGTAACATACACACTAATATATGATATCACAAGCTGAGATGACATAACAAACTTAGACACATTTTTTAACGTATCGCTCAAATTACCTGGGAGGTTATTGACGTACCCGCCGTCGAGCAGGAGATGGCCATCAACTGGGTCACACATGGGCGGCATGTAACCAGACAAAGACATCGAAGCCCGAATATACCGCCACAGCGATCCTAAACACGACGAATTAAGTTCTTTAATTTATGTCCGCGTAATTTCTTCGATACTTCCTATGTTCTTTAACGCTAGAGTATCGGTAGCCTTAAGCTCTTTAATACAATAATTTACTTAAAAGCAAGTACAGGAAGATCGTTTTTTATATATCTATGTTTCGAATAAAAAAAAAATAATGTTCGGTATTTTTTAACAAACGATACAGAACGGAGAGTACGTCAACAATAATTATTCAGAAAGCTCACTCCCGCTGTTCAAGCTTATTTCTATGCAATGCTCTACGGTAGCGCTTGTTCAAAGATACACATTTTGGATTAAAAAAAAAAATGTAGATTAGCACAACTACGAGTTCTACAAACTGCATGAAAACAGCGAGAGAGTTTCCAGTTATGGAAGAAATTTCAGTTTCATATATTAAATATATGTATTTAATCAAAGAGAACTGGAAACTATCAATGCTTTTTAAATGTTAAACATTTCGTTTGTATACAGACCGTGTGTGTGTGTACGCATGCACGAGTCAGTGATGTCGGTAGTTATTATGAAATATGGTAACCATAAATCTTCTATGTATGTATCTCCAAATGTTGCTTGAATTGTTTTATTAAAATCTTTTCCTGAAAACATGGATGTTACTGGATATGTTAGGTCCATTATTTGTCTCCACCATTGTGTCATTTTCTGTAAAATAAGAAATATCAAAAGTGAAAGCTATATTTGTGTACACATTTAATATATTTTATTTTTAATTTTAAACTTGTAATACCTTGGACCATTCACGTGCTTTTTGTGTTGTTGTCGTAATGTTCTTTTCCATGCACCATAGTGCACCCATAAATGCTCCGATGCTAACCCCACCGACCATGTCGATAGGTATACCAGCTTCAATAATTGCTTTGAGCATTCCTACATGCGCTGCACCCCTAGCACCACCACCTCCAAGTACGAGCCCTACTGAGGTTCCAGTTAACCAACGAGCAAGTCTACTAAAATCGCTATGTACATTTGGTTCTGACATAAGAACTTTTGAGTACAGTTCATTCTAAAAAAAATATTTCATTAAATTATTTCAGCGTTTTATTTAACGCAACTATATATGTTATATCTTACAATTCTGTACTGAGATCTTCTCGTAAACATTCGTTTAGGACATTGAATATGATGATGACTAGAAACCCAAGATCTCATATTTAACCATTGTACTGTATTTGAAGGCCTCTGACCACCTTCTTTATGCAAAAGCACTAATTCTTTTTGCGTCCTCATCACTAAACGCTCAACTTCTCGTTCAGTTCTACCTATAGACGGAGGTCTGTCTCCTAACCCTACGATAAGGATGCAATCAGCTTGTCGAACACACCGCTGAGTCCACAGTGTATACGTCGAATCACATTGGTACAATGAAATGCGGTGCTGATCTTCTTGCTGTGCAAGCCATGACGTTAGCCGATATTCATTTGCAGGTTCCATGATACTACTACCTAATGTCTATTGACAAAAAGAATCATTCACTATGTATGTTTTGGTACTCGTAATAGAATCAAATAAATGTTTGATTGATATCAATTACGTACTTTACGAACAACTTCTGAAGTAAGTCGTAAACATGGTCCAATAGCGCATAATGAATGATACAATTCATATGTAAATGCAGTCAACGGTACATCATCAGATACTGGAACTATTGCAACAGTTGAAAAATTCACTTGGGCTGGTCGTGCATCGACTGTTGCAGCAGCTCGCCTATCAATCGATAAGTGCTTAAGTAATAATAAAAGTTTATGTTTAAGATCAAAATGTTTCGGATACGTACTGTGTATCACTACTACCATTCTTTGCGTGTGCTTGTTGCCAAGTACCAAGTATACGATGTCCAAGTAAGTTTATGAGTCGGGTAACTACTATCGGGAAACGAAGTTTAATAACATTAAATAATCCTTCAGGAAGTTTCGCTAATTCAGAGTCTCGTACTGCCATTACGGTAGTTGATCGTGGAGTCTGAGTGACCATTTCTACGATACCCACTAGGTCTCCTTTACCATATTCCGCAACGAGTTCTTTTTTCCCATTTTTATATGTAATCACTGATCGTAAACGACCGCTTAATACGATAAACGTTGAATCCGATTCATCTCCTTGTCTATATACTGCTCTACCACTTTCTAAGAATAACCAATCCAGAGCAAAATCGACCTTATAACAGAATAATAATGAAGTAAAGAATTGACATTAACAGATAAATACATGAAACTAAGGTATTTATACCTGTCGTACGAAGGGACTAAGTCTTCGAACAACCGAGTGGGCTACATGTAATACAACAGTGGGTTGTTCTCGCATAATAGCAAAAAATGTTGGTTTACTAAGAAGAGCTATGCGACTAGGATGTTTCGCTCTAATAGTATAAAAAGAAGGTTCTCCAGTTAATACAGCTAGACCTCCTACAATTTCACCTTGATGAGCACTAAACATGTAGACTTCTTGACCTACGTCTCTTCCTTCCGAAACACGTTGGCTAACTAATAATGCACCAGATACAACATAGACAAGTGCCACATCCTAAAGGAAAGATATATATAACATTACATAAACTTTCATAAATACATGAATTGTATTGATCAGTAGGAACATTTCACTATAACCTTGTGAGATTCTTCCTTCATTAAGTAAGTTCCAGCTGGTACTTCTCTAATTTGAACTTTGCCATCTTTCAGTATAGAATCATCTTCTAAGCCAAGTTCTCTAACAAACGCCTCTGTAGCTATCTGAACAAGATGTGCATCATCTAACTGTTGCTGAATTGGTTCAATAACAGTAGACCGTTTCTTGTTCGGATGAGAATTTCCCGTGTGTATGACATCTGGTTGAGATCCATGCTGAGATCCTTGGAATGACTGCTGTGGTGTAATAGGCGAAGAATTTGGCCAATGAGAATCGCATTCCGGTACCATGTCTGCTGTGTTCTGACCTGATTGTGGACTTAAATTTTGATTTTTCCAATCAAGATTAGTTTTTGGCCTATTATAGAACAAGTGTTAATAAAAACATACTTTATCTTTTCAACTATTTTGTTAAACTTACCGTCGATTTATAACAATAGGTACAGATTGTTGACAATTTAGTGAGGAGTTATGAGACATGTCGCACGAAGCATGCTGTTCCGATGACGTGCTTACAGGTCCACTGAATTGATTTTCTGCACTCTGTGAAGCAAAATTTTCTTTTGTCCTTGACCTAACTGGAGATCCAGAAAATGGACTTTGTTTTTTCTTGTGTGTCCCTTGATTAACTAATTCAGCAGATAATCCAAGATACTGATGTAAAGCGGTAAAAGTGACTCTCTGAAGGCGAACCATAATGACCTGGATAACTCGAACAAATGCATCAGGATGATCTTGAAAAACCTAGAAAATATAAACATTAAATTTAGAATGTTAACAATATAACCTTCTAAGGATTAAGTATAATTGATTTGTACCTCTTGAAATGCACTCATTGGTAACTTAACTACAATTGAATCTTCCACAGTTCTAGCAGAAACTGTTTTATACGTACTCGTATGTCCAGTAAGTACATCAGTGAAGCTAAGGAGACTAGTAACTGATTCCCCTGTTTTTACCAACTTTAATGATATTTGAGAGCCATCAGGTCCTGTGATATAAACATTAACTAAACCTTGTTGCACTATAAATAAATTTTCATCTGGATCTCCAATTTTGAATAAAGTACTTCCAGCTGGCAAATTCATAATTTCCGTATGTTTGCATAATTTTAAAAATACAGGTTTTTCAAAATGACCAAAAACTCTTATACTTTGTAACATATACAAAGCATCAGGTGGCACTCTATCTCCAGGACCTAAATCTTCTTCTAAATATTCAGCTGGTGGTTCTAATACCTGTTTAAATACAAACAAGTAATATAGAATGCTTAATAGAATAAAAATAAAAAAAAAGAACAAAATCAAATCAAAATACTTTTAATTGTAGAGGTACTGTATCCTTTTTCAGTTGCAAGAGTCTTCGAGCAAATCGCATAACAGCCTTTCTTTTTTTTCCTTGTCCAGTTGCATGTACTTGTCCACTGATAGATTTTGCTTTGCGCAACATTTTTCTTCCATAGAAAAGTAATTTGTCTCTTTTTCTGAATCTGGGCTTGCCTGTACCTACTCCAACAAATTCTTTTACTTCTGGTAGAAATTCCTTGTTTTTCCATTTTCGTAGAATAATTATCGATATAATTAATATAATTAACAAAACTGATATTATCACTATAAACAATGTCTTCGATGCTTGATATTCTGCAATTAATTTGTCAATCCATTTTGATACAATAAAAGATTTTAGGTTTTCATTGCATTTATTAAATAACTCCACAACCTAAAATTAAAAATAATTAATTTAATAATAAACGTTTCTAAACGTTCACACACATTTGTTTTGTATCGTAGGTATAAACACAGCATAAAAAGTTATAAATGAAATACAACCTCCATAGTGGGTATTCATTTCTTCCATCAGATTGTAATAGAATTATGCAGGAAGAATGCGTCACGAACTCATAGGTAAAAATTCATGAAAATGCAATGTAGGCGATTTGAAACAACGTGAACTCCTAGTATGCGAGAAATTACTTATCTACACTGAACTAATGACCTTTGATACTTCGCTCGAGTCATCCAGCGCCATTTTAGTCGCACTTACAAGTTTGCAACTTATAAATCAATTTTCTCGCTATTATGCATTTTATAGGGTAAGATTTCTTTCTCTTTGTACACATATGTATGTACATGCACATACTATAGAACGTATTTGTTGTTTCATTCATATTTTATTAATGTTTGATAATTTCGAAATAAAAAGTTCCAGTTAAAACATAATATATATCGATGCAATATCGTTACGAAATAAATGAAAATATAATCAAATAATAAACACAAAAACATGAAAATATTGATTTATTTATTTCTTTAATTAGCGGAAATACAATTCTTTTACAGAGTTTCATAATTTTATAATAAACGATATCGTAACAATATGTTCTGAAATTTTTAATTTTTTAATAAACGAATAAATATACATACAAACAACTGCATTTTGTTCATTATTAATTTTGTTTGTTTGATAAACAAAACAAGTAATATTAATTGTTATTATTCTGTGTTGTAGCTCAAAGTAAAATTTAAAATACTCGCGCCAACACCTGGCGCTCATTCGACCAATAGAAGAACGCTCTCCCCCTACCAATCTCTATTCATACACGAATACTTCGACAGAGCGCGCCACAGTAAAATTCCGGGCGGTTTTTGATGGACAGTTGGGTCCGGCCAGTCAGTGGTTACAGGCCGACATGTTGGAGACGTTTCTTCAGTGATCGTGCGCGGTGAGTCTGACGCGTGATTTTTCATGCGTTTTTCAGTGCGTGTTCGTTCGATAACAAGAAGTGTTTTTGAATCGCGACGCTACATGTGAAGTGTCGAGTGAGGGAATTCTGCTTGTGCCTGGTTTACCCGGCCCAGCAAACATGAGCTGGGGTACAGAACTCTGGGTAAGTCTACTTATCTCCGTTTCACTGTTCGTCTCTATCTACTTGTCGTTACCTTTCTTGTTCTTCGCGGTATGTATACACGTATAACGACGTACCGGATATTTCTTACGTATTGAACAGCATCGGATGCTGACCCATGTTTGTCGCCAACGCGTAACAACGATATCCCCCAAAAACCAGTTCACGGTGGCAAACCACTCACGGGAGTTTTGCCTTTGCGGTTGCTAGCCGCGGGCGACGTTCTTCTCTCCTTTGGTATATCCCCTCCTTTTCCACCATACCCAACCCGGGTGTACGTGTACTCATCGCTGTGCTCCTTCGCTTCCTTTCTCATGAAATCTTCGATGAATACCGGTGTGACAGTAACTTGTCATCTAAGAACGACAAGAACTTTGTCAGGCCTACATCGACAATTACACGGATTGCCTTTATATCTTATTCTACTTACAAAAATATGTCCATATCATAATTTAGCTTATTAGATTTTGTCAGGGACAAGCACCTAATCGATCGAAATTTTATTATCGCGATTTGGTAGATTTAAAAATTTTGTCGCGAAGTATTCTTCTTATACAAGCGTTTATGCCTGCCTACGATCTTACGCATAGACTCGGAAATGGTGCTCCGTCCCGGTTCGTCATCTTTCTTACTTTCTGTTCTTTATAAATAATTCATTCGAGCATTCCGAATTGTCGTTTTTTTTCTTTCACGATCTCGTTGGAACAGGTAAAGAGATCGACGAATTTCACAACAGTATACGTTCATGATCGCGTATCGTGTATTTTCTTCGACGCGTCACTGACGTTTGAGGATAATAAGGTTTATTATATTTTTAAAAAATTGCAAATTACCAGCCAGGCCGGTACGAATATCGACGCATGCCTCGATACTCGGTAACGGTTACTTCGATCTTACAATGTTGCCGTTCAGGGATATAAAACGGAACGCCTGAAATACTCGATGATAACCTTACTTTTTCAAGGAGCCGTTTTAGCGCATAATGCAACATTGTATCGAATCAATTCGTTCGATTCTAGCGTATTTATCGAGATTAGGTTAAATTGAAAATGTTTTGAACGATATCACACGCGATTGTATCTGTCATCGAGTATTACGATTCATTGACGTTCTACTCGTATTCCCTCGTGAATCATGATACAGGACGCGTTCGTGTTTAACCGCTAACGGCCGTTCGTGAGCATATGTACACGTACAACACGGGCGTGCCTCGCCATGCTCTTGACAGAGAAAAGGAGAATACAGATACAAATGCTTTGAAAATTTTTCTGTCGAATGTAATCCTTATTTAAACAGTATGTTCAGTGTAAGCGTGTACACACACTTGTCTCTAATTATTGCAAATACAAAGCTACATTTTGCGTGAAAGTTAATGGACTCACCAGGGCAATGCACGACCTTCAGAATATCGACGTGGTTGAAACATCGCAATCAAAAGGATTCTGCAATATTCTACAATATTTAAATTTCTGAACTTGTTAGACACAGTGTTAAAACTTTCAAAAAGTACGAATTCGTTTAAAACGTCGGTGACGCACAGTGTTTTTGCCGATATTTCTTTGCAAGGAGATACGTCTCCTTCGATATAATTGTTGATTTAACGATAAAGTATTATCATTTGATAAACTTGCTAATCGATATCGTTTGTTCACTTACACTTTGCTAAATTAAATATTTGACAGAATTAAATCCCTGGGTTTACTCTATTGCTTCGAAGATGATTAATTGAAGCGAATGAATCATTATGTGATTAAAGTACATTAATTGCGAATTCTTATCAGCCTAATTTCTGTGAAATTATCGAAGCGTATCATAATTGTATTGTATGTCAGAAAAGTAGAAAAGTAAATGTATGTCATGTACAATACACTGTTTTACCATGTTTGTTAAAACGAACGAAAAATTATTAAATATTTCGCAGAATAATGGCTCGAGTCAAAATGTCTTTATCGTTCGTCGACAGTTGTTGGTCAGCAGATACATACCAGGATTCTATTGACTTGGTTCTGCAAGTCACACACACCGTCTTCGCAAACGTCGTGTACTTTCTGTTGCGTGTCGATGAACTCGTTATTGAACGATCTTGATAACTAATATCTTGTTTCATCTTTCTATCGATATTTGGTTTAGAGTTTAAACCTGATTTTCTTCGTTTATTTTGTATTCGTTCAATTTTATCCTTCCGTTAGATTTCGAATGTCTCGTAAAATCACAAAGCACTTAGCAACAATTCCTTTCGAATAATGTGGCAGTTAAATTATTAGCTCGTACATTTTGCCCGTAACGAATAGCAAATTCTCAAACATTAAAACTAATCCCCTAGGATTATCTTAAGGGCGGCTTCCAAAGCGTAATGCTTCTAATAATAGTGTAGTAATGAAATTTGCGGGCGAGAGAGCCGTAGAGGCGACACGCTCTTTTTGTTCTGTTATGGGAGACACTGTCATCAGGATCGCGGGAAATGGAAGTAAAACAACGTGGGCGGGAAAAGCGCGAAGGTTACGAACGTCGAGTTACTTTCTCTGCTATGAAATCAGGAACAGCATTTTTCTACGTAAACTAGAATGTTCTCTCCTATGTACGAATATTTATTAATTTATTTAGGGTTTCGATTAATTGCAATAGTTTTGATATACATCATTGATAAGATTCGACATTATAGTATTATATCATAATACTATACACACAATGGCAACTATTTTCACTCGCTATTGTCACAATAAAATCTTTGATTTTTCCAATCGAAAACTTAGGTAACGGTTGAACCTCGTATGCTAGTCGATGATTTCACGAGTCGTGGCTCACATTCCTTGGTCATGGCTCAGACAGGTAGTAAGGTCAGGTGCGTTTTTCTCTGTTCGGACTTGGAGTACCTAAAAAGGGTACCAGAGGAGACGAGATAGGCGAGAGAGACGGCCGAGCCCGGTTACGTATATCGAGAATCGATATCGACAAAGCTTTTCAATGTTCCAAGGTATTTAAAGAGAAACAGTATCGCGGAGAGGCTTTGATAAACCGTACAAATTTTCCAACGAGCAAGTGGCGCAAAAAACTTTACAGACAATTTGCCCGTTGCCCGACAAATTGACCGTAAATCGTTTAATAACGCGGTATGAAAAAAACGTGACCGGATTAAATTTCACACTCGTTTCTTCGAGGCGTTTGAACGTGATTTTCGTCGAAAGTTCATTTCGGTTCGGTTTAATGAAAGTTTGATAACTTTGCAGGTAAATGGGACGGTAATTTATAGGAAGTAGATACGAATCAGATTGCAAGTTAAACGTGCGATATAGATGCGCATTTTATAATTAAAATTGGATTTTTTATCGGGATCGTGGAGCTTAACCAATTTGCATCGATTAATGGACTTACTTAAATTTATTCGAGCTGTAGGATAACGGAATATTACGCTAAAATATGTACGGTAATTGTTACAGTGAGTGACCCAGACCTACTCCGATTTCGTTGTATAATCGTTCAATTTTTGCGTGTTGGATGTTAGACTAATTTCAGTACGTTAGATATCTATGTGCCAGATCGCTATATGCTGTATTTCTTTATCTGGTCTCCATGTATTAGATCCCCACGCGTTGTATCGCCATGCGTTGTAACATGTGCAGTGGTAATTGACCATCACCGTAGCGCATGCGCATCAGTATCTAACCCCAGCAACAATCCCCCATAAAGAGTTCACTATCGCCAACAATTTTCGATTTGTCAGTGGCAATATACCGTTTGCCTGTTGTATAAGTGTCGGATAAGATATACAGAGTCGAAATGAATGGCAAAATGGTCGTGAATTAGAAAATACGCGGAAAGAGCGATTTCAGAAATCCGTAAGTCTTATGAGAATTCCTGGACACGGGACGAGACACAAAGTATGTAATCATGCAAAATATCTTCCTTCTTGGCCATGCTCGGGGCTAGCTACCCGGTTATGTCCATGGGACGTGGGAAACCGTGATCCCCTTGACGCCGCTTCGAATTTCAAATTCATGGATTCCATTGTACACCGTAACCATAAAGCTCGTCGAATGACTTTGCACCTTAATGCGAACGGCTCCGTTTTCTTATCTGCTCGGACCGTAATCACTTGAGCGTTGCCTCACCGCTATTCGGAGAACGTCATAGTACAAACAGTTCTAAAGTATTTTCGTTAATGGGCTTAGTTGTAATTTTCCCCGGAAAATTTTTACGAGAATTTTGTCAGGAGGTTTATTCATTGTTTTCGCGAATGTACTGATATTCAAACTACAAGAATTGGAGAAAGTTGAATGGAGATAAAAAGCAACGTGCACGTAGTTCAGCAACTGATTGCTGTACAAAATACACTTCCTGTCGGCGAAATAATCGCTTCGACGTATTTCCAGCCATCGTAGACAAGGCTCGTTGTCTACGACGCGATCCACTAGTACCGCGAAGAAGAACAATCGTCGTGAACGTAAATTGTTCCACCTGTTTCCATTCCCGAGAATTCTCTGCTTAACCCGAGCAAACAAAGTCCAGGCAAGAAAGAAAGCACGTTCGTTTTGGAACACGAGACGAAGAAGCATTGCAAGAAAAATCTTCGTTATCTGTCGTGCTGAGATAACAGAGCACAGCTCGTAAAGAGAAAAAACAATTAAAGGTAAGTGATAAGGAAATAGGTAGATAAGAACGATATTCAGTGGATTCATGGATTACGAGGAACGAGCAGTTACGTATAAATAAGTCATCGTGGGTTCTCGTAAAAACGTCTAAACTGTACACTGAATCATTAGTTTCGTTCAAAAATGCTGCTTTCACTGTGTAGAACATTCCGTTCACGAGCATTTGCTCGTGTACCCCATTGAGAACTTTCTATCCTGTCGAGTTCGTTGCAAGTTTGTTTCGACTAATCAGTCTTCGTTCACGATGATCGATTCATAAAACGCGTTACCTCGAAAATGTGGAGTATTGGGTCAAATTAACCGACGTTACCCGGGCTTCTTCAATGTAGAACATCCGACATTTGTACAAACGTGGAAATTAAATAATAACGTATTGAAATTGATTTGTGACGTTGCAGTGCCTGGTGACACGATACAGTAATGTAATGCATAACGATGTTGTAGCGATATTAACGTGTGGTGATACAACGCGTGGAGATTCTAGCACGTGGTGATACTATGACATGATACACGCGTGGATATACTAACGTGTGGTACAACCAGGCGTAGATACACTGACACGTAGCTACACAACGCGAGGTGAACTAATCCTTGGAAATATTAATGTGTGGTATAACCACGCGTAGACATACTAACGTGTGGCGATATAACGCGAGGAAATACTAACATGTGGTATAGCCATGCGTAGACATACTAACGTGTGGCGATATAACGCGAGGAAATACTAACATGTGGTATAACCATGCGTAGATATACTAACGTGTGGTACAACCAGGCGTAGATACACTGACGCGTAGCTACACAACGCGAGGTGAACTAATCCTTGGAAATATTAACGTGTGGTATAACCACGCGTAGACATACTAACGTGTGGCGATATAACGCGAGGAAATACTAACATGTGGTATAACCATGCGTAGATATACTAACGTGTGGTACAATCACGCATAGATATACTAACGCATGGCTACACAACGCGAGGTGAACTAACACGTGGCGATATGATACGTGGGAATACTAACGCGTGGTATTAGCACGCGTAGAGATATTAACGCGTGGTACAACCATGCGAAGATATACCAACGCGTGGCGATATAACACGTGGAAGTACTAACACGTGGTATAACCACGTGTAGAGATACTAACGCGTTGAATTACTAATGCGTGGTACAATCACGCGAAGATATACCAACGCGAGGTGAAATAACGCGTGGCGATATAACACGTGGGAGTACTAACGCATGGTATAACCACGCGTAGAGATACTAACGCGTGGAAATACTAATGCGTGGTGCAACCACGCGAAGATATACCAACGCGAGGTGAAATAACGCGTGGCGATATAATACGTGGGAGTACTAACGCGTGGTATAACCACGCGTAGAGATATTAACGCGTGGTACAACCACGCGAAGATATACCAACGCGAGGTGAAATAACGCGTGGCGATATAACACATCGGAGTACTAACGCGTGGTATAACCACGTGTAGATATACTAACGCGTGAAATACTAATGCGTGGTACAACCACGCGAAGATATACCAACGCGAGGTGAAATAACGCATGGCGTTATAACACGTGGGAGTACCAACGCGTGGTTATACCACGTAGAGATACTAACGCGTGGGAATACTAACGCGTGCTATAACCACGCATAGAAATACTAGCGCATGGAAATATTAACGTGTGATATAATCACACATAGATATACCAACGCACGGCTACAACGCGAGGTGAACTAACGCGTGGCGATATAGTGCGTGACGAATGAGCTCTATACAGTATTCACTCCGTAAATGTTAAAAAGATCTCTACCGTAAATGTTAAAATTCTATCCCCACTACTGGGGGATCCCCATCGAAATCAGTCAAGAATGAAATACGATCGGTCGCCGAAACGACGACGATCGAATATCGATGAGACATACTAATGCAAGCAAAGGAAAAGATTGTAACTTTTTTATTTCTTACTATTTTTTCATGAAACTTTTACTGTTGTATTTGTCTAGATTTCCTGATTAAAATGACACCAAACATGATATAATTACGTTAACAATTGTGTGTGTAACGAGTGATTAAAGTTTTTAACATAAAAGAGGACGGCGAATAGGAAAGAAAGAGAAGCAGAAGGTTGACGCGTTCGGCAAACATGAAACACTCGTGCGTCTTCTGTCTTTTAAATTCAAAAATCAAAATTCTTTATTTTTGGGGTTTCATCAATGAAGCTTTAATTATCGTATTCGTCTCGTTTTTCTGATTAAAATGGTACCAAACACGGTATAATTAAAATCATAATTATTTGTATAGCAAGCCTTTAGAAGGAATTCGCACCTCTACCGTAAATGTTACATCCCAAACTTTTATGGCTTGTTACATAAGTAATTACGATCGTAATCATATCGTGTTTGGTGTCATTTTAATTAGAAAAACGAGACAAATACGATGGTAAAAGTTCCATTGACGAGAAACCAAAAATAAAGAATTTTAATTTTTAAATTTAAAAGACAGAACACGCACGAGTCTTTCATGTTTGTCGAACGCTCGAAACTCTATCCCTCTTTGTCTTTTGTATGGCTATCTCTTTCTACGTTCGGCACACTACAAAGAATGTAGGACCTCTACCGTAAATGTTACAATCGAGACCGGCAAAAGTAACATTTACGGAGTGAATACTGTATTCATTGAAAAATCTTCCGATCGCATTAGCTGGCTACGGAAAAGTGTCACGCGTGCTAGGAATTTATTTAGCAGGAAGATACCAGGGATCTACCTTAGTTATCTCGTAAGATCGTGAACGAGTTGGTTGGCCCGTTTTCGCGAGCAGAGGGCTCTTTTTCGTTCGAGTGCTCGACGCGGCGTTCCATGCGATCGCTTCGCTCGTTATCCAAGTCAACGGCTCTTGTCCATAGAATTTCGAATTAATATCGGGACTCAGACGATCCTCGGAGCGGGTTTAGCGGCCCGTGGAGGTAGTGAGGATCCATGAAAGATCGGGGAAGAAAAATCTTGAGGATTCTGGCGTGACCGTTCACTCTCGAAAGGTGACTCCCTCTTTCCTTAAGAAGCTTGCGTGTCCCTTTTGTAGCCGGTTTTCGACTTGATGCTATATAGGGTGTCTCATTTTAACCCTTGAATTAATCACGAAATACTCAGCTTCTTGTTTGCACGGTAATGAATAATGTATTATATTGCTGTTGGAATAATTCATAATCTAGGTTTTTGGACATTTTTACTACGATATTGTGTTTGTTCCAATAAATTTATCTGTTACCACTTAAAGTTTGCTTGGCACGCATTGATACGATACTTAAAAAATGTATACGATCTGTTATCTTATCAAATTTTTGAAAAATCAAGGCCACTTCGTTTTCACTTATAATAATTGTATTGTTTATTGTACATAAATATTTTTAGCGTATAATTAAAGTAATGGAACGAAATCCTGATAATTGCGTGAATAGATTAAAATTCAACACCCTATATACCGAGAAAAATTTTTTTTGTGGCACAACACGCGTGTCGAGGTCGTTCAGCGAGACGGAGACTGCAGGAACTTGTACTTGAATTTTTTTCGTTCGCGCCGAAAGTTCATCGTTGAAATGTGCAAAGATTCCTTCTTCATGGTTTCCTTTTTAATCCGTCAATTGACGGCGACGAGTTAACTTGTCGTTGCACCGAAACACGTGATATACAATTCATTGAATAATCATAAAAATGATCATGTTTCGGTTGTCCTATTTCTGATTGGAAATAAGTTTCCAACGATCGTTGACGATAATAATATTAATTATAAATATGTGTTATGGTGTTGTTGCCCGGTATTTTAATTCAGGAATATTACGGTTCCCCGTTGCCGTTGAGTTACGTTTTCCTAGAGCGATGAATGGCTCCGTTTCCCGCTACATGGCCAACCGGTCGTACTCGCGGCTAATTAACTACGATGCGATCGAATCGAAGCGAAAAATTTCATTCATTATTCTGTTGTTCGTTCAACTTCAATTCGTGTTGCTCACCTATTTCAAGAAAATTTCACAGCTAGGTCAACACTCGAGTATTCCCAAGTTCGAGTATTCACAAACTCCATACAGCTATTAAGATTAGAATCTCGTCAGGGTCAAGCCAAAATTATTCGATTAAAAGTATTAACTTTGTAAGACTTAGAACTTGTTAAACTTATAACTTGTATGACTTGTAACTTGTATATTATAACTTGCAAAGATGTATGGCTACTTTTGAATGGTAGCGCCTATCATGAAAAAGCGTTGAGCGCCTCCTCTGATTCGTCGTCGAACGTCTCTCCGGAGGCACGTATTTTTGCCCACGTTTCGACTGGTGTTTTCTGTGCGTGGCATGCGTGTATGGAAACGTGTGCGTGAACGAGAGGGAAAGAGAGTGCTCGCGAACTTGCCCCACCCACGCATTGCGCCAAATCTCTATAAATACCATAGCGGCGAGAGTACGTTTTCGCGCACACAGAGCGTGGGGTGTAGGACAGGGAGAAGGTTGTCGTTACTGTGGGCGTGGACCTCTAAAAACGATATTTTTCACCATTTTTCCCTGTCCATAAATTAAATGTTCCTCCATATCGTGTTTAACGACGAAACAATCGGATTAAGCCACAAATTAGAGTGGTGTCTATCGATTATCGATACTCCACGATAATGCGGTAATATCGCTAAGATACCGTTAATGCAGAGCGAAGTAGAATAGGAGTAACAAATTTGAAAAATGAGGAAATCTGAGAACTGATAAAGAAGTAATTAGCTTTCTTCTGCGGGCAGAAATCTATAAGCGATGCTCGGGAACGTACTATCTGCGGATAAACCTTTTTCTTTCGACGTTTCGTTTAGTCGACACGGGAATACCTTTTACCTTGCGTCACACGACGCATGTTGCTATTAAATCCTTAGCATTCCCTAAAGACTCGATACCGTGCTCGTTAACGCGCAAACGAGTACCTAATTGTCCGGCTAATCTGTTTTCTAATGGTAAACGTAATGCCTTTACAAACGTCTTGCCGAGCGAAATTCATTGGAATCGCGCGATCGAGATCGTTGTAATTAAGGAAACCGCGACACCTTTCAACGGTTTTCGAGACTTTCGACGCTGGCACGGTGTTAGTCGGGGGTATTTGTGACTTTCCTCGTAATCGTGCCGGCTATCTGGACTCCATTATATCCGGAGTCTATTCTTCGCGACAGCTTGTAGCTGTTAGCTGAAAGCGGCAAGGTAGCTCGGTTAGTTAATTTATGCAGGCCGTTCGCCGTCGTTGCGTTGGCTCGTTCGAGACTTCGAGAATCAATAAGCAGACCTTCGAATGAAATTCTACGGCAAAGGAGGGCCTCTTTTTTCTCCTTTGACTATTGAGGGCCGAGATTGCCGTTTTCTGCTTTGGAAGAGCATCGACTGCCAGACCAATTTACATCGATTAATTTATTCATTTTTTACTATTATAAAAATGGGACTTTTACTGATATAGGACCTGGTGAATTATTAGTTAATCTCTTTCATCTTCTTCCAATTAATCTCTTACAGTATAAGACATGGTGTGTAGTCCATTTTATCGTACAGGTGTGAATGATGAATAGTAAATTCGGTATAAAATTAGTATAGAACATCTACACAGTCATCGTTCACGTTGAAGGATTAAGTCGCATAAGATACGTCTTGCATTACGAAATTGATATAAGACGCATTACGTAAATGGTATAGGACGCATACGGTGCGTCGCGAGTGATGGGAGCATTAAAGCCGATGTCGTACGGTCTCTTCCAGCGTCGATCGATAAAGTAAAAAGCAAACGCGCGCGACTTTGCTCCGCTAAAACAGACGGATCATTATACCGCGGTTATTACGTCTCAACGAGTTGGATCGTTTCCTCGGACCGCAGAGGAACGACGACGATAAAATCCTCGGTTATCGATCGAATCTCTCGAGAAAATCCCGGGGACTGGTCAGTGCTAAAAGTTGCTCCTTCGAGACGTTCCTAATTGCCGTATCGGTTTCTAATTGTGAACACGACGCTATTCTTTTCAAAGACGCATTTACGTTGTATCATGATGGCCCGAGGCACTCGTTCTTATGCACGTTTTTGCACTCTCAGATATGTAGGATTACACGCTAGAATAATTTAATCGCGAGTCGGTCTGGATACTTTTCTGGTCAATTAAGAGATTCGATCGACTCGAAAATGTCTTGTGAGAATTCTAATCAACGTTAAATTAAAATTCGAGAGTCAATGTCGAAACTGTGGAAAGATTCGATCCTCGAACTTCGACATTTAACGCGTTGAGCGCTGTAGGGACCATTAGTAACTAGCACCACACGTCGAATCGAATACTCGAAGAAATATAGGAAACTTTATAATATCGAAAGTAAGCGAATTATTGTAATGGTCGGTTATAAATGTGCTCTGTACTCGAAGAAAGTTCACGTATCGTGTAATGATCACCTTTAACGATCTCCATCGCAGTTACACTCCAAATGACAAATTAATTGCAGCACAAACAGTGTTCGTGTTTTTCGTAAATAGAATCACGAATATAATCATTCGACGTAAGACAAGAAATCTCTGTGTTGAAGTAATAAAGGGATTAAAACGATTCGTGTCGCTTTTACACGAGAAAAAATCACTACCTAGTAATTGAAGACAGAGTCGAGTCCGTGCATTCAAGAGGATAATAATTCAGCGAGCTCCGCTAGCATCATAATTTGCTTCATCATTCGAGCCACGGACACATGTTACCGTGCATAAGAAGATGGAATAACGGGTCGTAATTTCTGCGCTAAAGTTACGAACTAATGTCGCGCGTCTAACCGTGCACCATTTCCAGCTATATAAGGAAGGTGAACAGAGTTTTCACGTGTGACTACGGAATTGAGTGTGTAACAGGCATTTTCGCTCGTTATATACCTGTCTACTGCCATACCCTACTACGTCGCGGACAAAAATCGTACTTTTGACTCCTTACGCAAGAGCCATGTTACGTGCATGCATAACGAGCTACAAAATCGCGTGTCGGGAGAAGGAAAGGAATCGAACTGACAGGTTTACCTGTTTGTCACTGCACCTGTTGGTGTGGTCATATATCGTGTGTTGATCTAATGCAACACCTCGGGTTCAGCGAATGGCAAAACAACGCCTGATGACACCGTTCATGGCAATGTAAAATATTCTAAATGAAATTATTTCTAAAGAAGCTACTAATATGGACCAAACAGGGAAGTTTTATTTTAAATACATAATTTGTAGCAAACATTCCTTTAGCTTATTTAAAAGTTACACGTTGAAAACGTAGAAGTGTTAAAAATATTTAACAGGTTTATGTCCCGAAATTTGTAGCCCATATTTAGAGCACTTCCGCTAGTAATAACGATTCGTGCGTTAACATATTTCCAAGTGTACTTATTTCGAGAAAAGTAGGCTGCGCGAAGCAGAAATAAGCCCACGCTCGTTGGGAATCTTATCAACGTTGCATCCTCCGTTCATATCGAGTAGATTACACGGTCGGTGGCCCTCCTCCTCGAGCGACGACTTCAACGATTGTTCTCGTTCTGTGTCGTATGACAAATCGTGTCCTATGATTCACGGGAGTCTCTCAATTAAAAAGGAAAGAGACCCGAGGAAAAAGTTGGATGAATCAGTGTCGCGTACGATCGTGTCGACTCGAGATAACGAGACCACGACCCTGTGCCAGCGGCGATGTTGTTCAGGAGCGAGAAGGAGCTTTTTAAGGGTCCTTCGTCGAGGGTTTCGTGAACGGGGATTTCTTCTTCAATAGGATAAATAACTAACGACGAATGATTGTGCTCGAACCCTTTAAAACTCGCAGAAAGTTTAAACACATTTAAATAGATTCCCCTTGTAATATTAATCTTCTTTATTTTGTTTGAGAATGGCTTGTTCCTATAAAATAATTAAATTTATTTATTCTGCATCTCTACTGCTTATAATTACACAACTCATCGTTACGAAAAATTCAGAGGTTACGTGGAATTACGTTGTACAATTTTAAAATCGAACTTTGAGCTTGCGCGATGAAAACAAAGTCGCTATCGTTACGTGAAATAAGGTCATAGTATTTCTACCATCAACCGTTTGCTTTTAACGAGTCACACTTGTATCACAGATAACAGTCCAAACACTTATGTGTAATAGTCAAATCATGTTTGTACATTAGTCAAATTTTGTTCTAGGCAGGTATAAAATTTGTAAGGTTGAAGGTTGTAGAAGTGATAGCGTTCTCCCTTTCCATTCGAGCGATAAATAGCGTGTCCAGTTATCGTAAAAAATCGCGAGGCAAACTTGTCCTATTTCCTATATTTCAGCAACCAATGGACAGCAAATGTGCTCGAGTTTCCACTAAAATGGCTATCGCGATACTAGAACGCGTCCACTCCACGACAATGCTGACTGCAGTTGAATGGCAGACAGAGAGGGATAGAAAAAAAAATAGAGAAGACAATGAGCCTGAATGACAATGTATGCAAGCGATTGCTCGAGTTATCTAGAGAGGGAGAAAAAACAGTGTGAAGGTCTGCTGAGTCGTTGACCGCGTCCAACGATAATAACGAAATGTTCCGGTGATTCCGTGCTAATTGACTCGCGTTGCATACTTACGTTTCTATTAAGCGTACGCAAAACTAACGACCGTTATGTTGAAGTCGCTACTACCATTTCCTCGTGGCAATTCATTGCTACTCATTCCTTTTTTTTAATTATTCGAGTATTTGGAATTCGTGGTATTCACACCGCCCGTCGAAATTAATTGAAGCAATTTAAAGTTTGACACGATTCGATGACATAAAAGTACGGCCAAATGCCACTTGTGATATATCAATTTCAAGCTTGAAGTTTAATGAAAATGCATATGGAAACGTTTTATCAATGTTCCGAATGCAAAATGGCTGGTTGTTATTTGAGAGCAACAGTGACCTATTTCGTCCGGAGCAATTTGATGAAATAAAAGTATCGCTAAATACTACTTATGATATATCAAATTGAAGCTGAAAGCTTTAAGAAAATATACACGTTAGTGTTTCGTCAATTTTTTTCAATATTGGTTGTTTTCTTGCAATATAAATATCTGTTACACATTCGTCTCCCACGAAGAAGCCATTTTGTATAAAAATATCGATGAAACGCTTCCATAGTTATTTCGGTCAAACTTTATGCTTCAAATTGATGTATCACAAATACTGTTTCACGATACTTTCACGTCAACAAATCGTGACAGACTTCGAACGAGGAAAATACTTTGGCGGAAAGATGTAACAAAGTCGCAAACACTCGATACGACTATTTAAGCGGTAACTACAGCAATTACTCGAAATAAGTATTAATTTACGACGAGAACGTCTATTTACTTGTGCACACCTAATACGAGTTCGCACGTGTCTAGTGGAAAGCGAACCGAGACGAGGAACGTGTCGCATAGTGCTATTGTCGCAAAAGAAAAAGAACTCTTAACCTGCCGCAGGGTTAGGTCTGTCCCCTCGGCTTCTTTTTCTCTAAGAACAATTGGGCACGCTTCTCTTCCGCTTCTTCGAATCCCTTTCCATTTTCGAGCGTCTTTCTCGCGAGTTGTCACTGCGACACGAATGTACAGTCGTGAGCAAATCTGGCTCACTCACGAAAAATATCGCCATCAAGTTTACTACCACTTTTAGGGACTTTTAAGGATTTGATGTGGGCATCTAAGGGATTTAGAATCGAACGATTTTTGCAGTCTAAGAATTTGGAGATCTGGAAATTGGAGCATTTAAAAATTTGAGGATTTTGGGGACGAGGAAATGTGAGCATTTGATATTTGGAAATCCAAGAATTTGGAAATTTGAAAATGTGTGAATGCAGAGACTTCAAAGTTTACACATGTCCCCTTACCTGAGAGAGTGCCATGTTGCACTCGAGTGTACGTCGTCGTCTCTATTATTCACGTACACAAGAGCATTGTGACACAGGATTATTCTGACTCTCGGACGGCCAAGAAACGAGAATACTAGGCGATGAATGCGATTCCGGAAGAATTGTTACGCTTGCACGACGACGAGCAAGTTGGCTGCATCATTATTGCTTTGGACGAGCGTTCAACTTTGGAACCAAACTTCGAGTCTGTTATTCAAATTCTGTAGATTTTACTGTATTCATAGTCTCTCGGATAATGGCTCGACGTTGTATAGCTACGTATCGTTTCAGAAACTGCAATTTCTAACGATAAGTGGTTAGGTTAGAAACACGGTGATCACGCATCTAATTGTCGTACATCTACCTGCATAGATAGCTTCCGCTCGGTCAAAGAAAATGAACACGTTCCTTCGTCGCTTGCTTTTCATTTCTTTCATGCGAGAGGATTTTGAACTTTCGGAATTGTGGGACTTTTGAGATTTCGGGACTTTGGAAGTTTGGAATCTTTTAAGTAAAGAATTTTTAGGACGCTGTCTTTAGCTCGTTGGAACTTTGAGAAATAATGCATAATACAAGCGGCTGTTATATGAATTTTGAAAACCCTGCAGTTGCACCATTCACGCCGTTCGTTGCATATATGCACGAAGTTTATTCGGGAATTTATCCCGAATCGCGAGCGATTAAACCGAGTTGCAGGTGCCGTTTTCTCTTGCTGTACCTCCTACTATTGAAAAGCTATCCATGGACGGAATTGTACACGACTCGTCTACGGAGCTGAATGGCTTCTGTTTTTATTCAGTAGCGCGTGGTACCACGAATAGAGTATTAATGGTAACGATCAATCAGACTTAGCATCCCACGATCGTTTCTCTGTGAAGCGTTTGCGTCGTTCGCGGTGGCTGGCCGCTTCCATCGCCTATAAATAAACTACTTCGTGTACCGCTCATTACATATATCGTTGATAGCCGAGCCCGAGACTGCGGCGTGGCAGATAATCGAGGAATCGTGATACACTGAAAAATAATGTCAAGTACAGGATTTATCGGTCGATCTGTTTTCCACGAATTCGCGCGTTGACTAAACAGGACATCCGTTCACGAGAGAACGAGCGGCGAGATTTTGTAGCTGGCAATTACACGCGCTCGAGGATCCACCTTTAACGGACGACGATGAATAGGCTTGGTCCGTGGGACGGAAGGTCTTCGACCTTAACCGCACCAAGAAAAATATTAGCGAACCAATACATTGGTTAAACGCACGTTCGACGATAAACACTGATAAACCGGAATAATGTATCATCGCTGGATAATCTTTGCAGAGGAAGTGGATACTCTTTTATGTACAGGATACTGGTTGCGTTCGCCATTTCTTTATTGAAGCGAGCAAAGAAGATTGAAACGTTTGATCTTTGACCGCGAATTAGATTTAAAATTCAGCTTTGGTGCAAACACGATCTAAATTTGTCACATTTGATCCGTAATTTGCGTCACGAGAATGAGTCGATGTTATAAGGTCAGGGGTTAAACAAGAAAAGCGTAGAACGACGAATGTGTGTCATAACGATTTCCATTTCCATGCGAACTAAAAATATGTCTTGTCTTATGTCGCTCTTTGCGCTTCGCAATTTTCACGTGGGCACGGGCACTTTTCCTCGGTGCGATTAATTCATAATAGCAAATTTGAATGGCTAATCGCAACATAAATGAACTGGGAGCTCATGAAATTCAAGAAACAGTCTCACGAACCGACCTTAATCTCCAGTCTGTCTATTTACATGTAAATGAACCACGATTTAAAACGAAGAATCTAATACACGATTATCTCACCTCTTACTTGCCGAGATTTACAATAATTGAGTCCTGATTCGCAAAAAAGGGTATCCGGTGTCTGAAAGAGAAAGTTTACCTCGACACACCGTGTGATAAGATCAGAAAATTAATAGCATACTCGGACCTCACTTGTCTTGGATTGTAACCATCTTTGATCCGTAGATAGGTGTTCTGAAATAACTGTGATGGTCCGAGCTACTTAGCGTGGGCGTTTAAACGTTTAGAATTAAAGCGGTATCGATACGATCGTTCTAAACCGTGTCTACTCAAATTGTCGCGCTAACTTCGATAACGCTTGATTCGCGTTCTCGTATCATCTTCAGCGACGATGAATGATAATAAACGTTGAATGTTGCCGGTGAATCTTCCTTCATTGTTAGAGATGAATCGTGATTAAGGGGGGCCCTTTGTACCGCAATACGTCCCTGTTCCGTCATTCTCCTCTCACTAGTCATTGGCGTAACTAAAATCTCTGTTCCCTATCTTTTTACCGATAATGTCCCATGGTGACTGAGAATTGAGGATTTGAGAAATTGGGGATATGAAAATTTGGACTTTCAGAAATAGCAAGTTTTAGAATTTCAGAATACGAGAAATTCTCTAAATTCCTAATACGAGATGTTGACCTACGTCTCCCAGCCCATGCAGATGGCTAATTGATATTTCGGAAGGGTCAAATTTGCCTTGATCCCTACTTGGCTGTGCCAACGATCAGAAGACAAGTTTACCCATTTACTCCGTTAACTTACGAGCGGCGATAGCGTGTTTCTTAACCTGGGACAACGTTCCGTGGAATTTGCGGGTATTCTCGACGCCCTATCGTGGATCCGTATTTCCTCGTGGCTGCGATACGATCGCAGTTTCGTGGCAACACTTGGCACGCTATCGGGGAGCTAAGAAACATTATCGTTCGGGGATTTCGAGGATGGTTGAAGCCTAGTTTGCATTGGCGCGGCGTACTGCACCAACGCGAAGCACGCTGTAGGGTGCAGAAGGTCTTTTTAGAAGTCGATCGGTCCAGAATAAACGTGATTTTATCGAAGATGGTCCGTTAATTAGGGAATCTTGTTCGATCAGGCTCGGCACTTGTCCGGACGATTTATGGTGCCTATTAAAAGCTCAAGAGCGAGGATCTGCCGTTGGTAGTCAAAATCGCGTGAAAAGTCTGGCGTCCTTGGAACATGTTGGATTTGCGCGTCATTCGTCGAGAGTATGCTAAAGGCATTTGAACGAACGCGGCTCGTCCTCGGAAGGTCACGGGTAAAGAAAGGGAAGAAAGTCGTGTTTGAATTTCGGCGTTTCATCGGACGAGTGTTGTTCGCGTTCGTTTCACGTACGACCTTTACAAAGAAACTCGAGGGTACCTAAATCTGGAGTATTTTTGCTGTACCTTGTCCCATTTGGCGGGAGTGAACGATCTAGAAGGGTGTGTTTCGAATCGTTTTGTGGTCCTTGAAAAGTCGTCAGTCGAAAAGTACACTCGGGTTAGCTAAGGGGAGAATAAAAGGGTAGTCTTCCCACAATTTACTCTCGATTTTGGGAATACATAAGAGAAATCTATCACAAATTTTTCTAGCCTCGAAAGAAGTCTAGATACAAGAGATTTCACGGTCTAGGTCCACGGTTGACCACAATAGTTCTCGAGTTCAAGCGGCCTGTCACCCTTCTGATCTGTTTAGGGTGCAAAATATATCACGTTACCCCAAAAAGATTGCTACGTTGTCCCCGCTCTAAAAATTGAAACGGTCCAAAGTCGTCTACCCGGTGTACGAGACTCGAGCAACATTTCTGTCTTTGGGGGTTAAGCATGCTATTTTTGAAAGACGTCCAAACGCATCGCGAACCGTGCATCTCTCCGGAGGATTATTCACTCGGGGTTGCATTAAAGACAGCGAAGGCGCATTTTCAACGTTTCTCTATCGCGCAGCAGCCTTGTACCGTGTATCCGTCAACGGTCTCGCGACTGTACTGGCAATTAGTCTTTCCTATGTTTCCCTTTCTTTTTTTTCTTTCGCGCGTTTAACTATGCACCACCTCGAGCATGTTGCGTGCACCCGTATGCACCGCACGAGCCGCCGACCCTAGAGACGTGCACGTACGTTCTCACAAGTTGGTTCAACGTGTACCGTCTGCTTATTAAATGCAGCCACCATGCTCTCGTGTTTCACCGGTTACTACTAGCTGTCCTATAAGCAACGATAAAAGAGTACGAGTATCGTCGTAGCGTATCAGCGAGTAGTTTGTTCAACCTGGTGAATCGCGTTGTTTCTCTTTGATTCATTTTCCTTTTAGTTTGTCTGTCCCAGTTTATTTACCGAAAGCCTTCCGTAGCTTTGAGTACGTGGATACTCGTGTCGATTGTTTTTTAAAAACAAAAACATTTTTAAAATTCGTGGTGTATTCTTATGAAGATGTAACTTGCAAGAAGCAAGTTAATAGAGATTAATAGGAAACATACTCGAAATATGTTTTGGCAGCAAACGTTTGCCTTTTGTCGCGAGCCACACCCTGTTTATATATAACACTCGATCGCTCTTTGCCAATATTTGAGCAACGCACGATAACTCCTTGTATCCACTTTAAAATATTATCGTTTGACATCGCTTGTTGGTTAGCAAGGGTCGTGGGCGTGGAAAGGGTATGAACTTTGCCAGTGGGTGGCAATATTCTCCAACGAAAATTAATACGATACGTCTAATTGTGAGAATCCACCCTAGAGTCAAGAATCCTAAGCTAGACTCTTTAATGCTCTTACTATTTATAGCTTCGTAAAGAACGAAAATATTTAGGTGTTCCGTCTCCGGTGACTAATCCTGTATATCACGAGACAAATTTCTCTTTCCGTTGGTTGCTGTCTGTCTGTTCGTCACCCTATCCTCTTTGTCTGTCACCCTCTGGTCCCTCGGTCTGTCTCGCTCGCTCTTTCAAGTTGCGTGAGTGTATATACAGAGAAATTCAGGATCAATAGGGTGCATGGTAGGAAAGCAAAACCACCCCAACGCGATTTCGTGACTCATAATACACACTTGTTCGAGTCCGCAGGCTTTCGTTCTCGCTCGCGTGTCTCTTTGTTTTATAAACTATTTTTACAGCGTTCTTTCTGCCCGCCTTTTTCATTTTTCGTTTTTACTTCCTCTCGCGATAGCACGTAATTCGCTTGCCCTCCGCTATTGATTTTCCTACGATGTTCGTCTTTCCCGCTTTTCCCGGCGATACAGCGCTGGTTCACCGTGAATTAATTAACGTCGGTTCATCCGAGCAAAGGTTTTTATCCTCCGTTTGCTGAAACGCGTGTCTTTGATGGCGAGCGGCCGCGTTCGTGCGACCAAGACACCTAATTAATTAGAAAGAATGACGACACATACTTTGCACACCTTGGTCGATTCGCGTGTGCGTTACAAAAGCTTTTGTAACGTGGCAACAGCTACTTTCACGTCGATTAGGATTTGAGACGGTGATAGGTGTGTCAGGAATAAAATATAAAGGAATTAGAGCGATTCGATAGCAAATCGCAGCAGGTGAGACTGATCTCTAACTAAATTGTTTGCAATTTAACGAGTTTAGTGCTGAATACAAGTTATTTCGTGATCGGTATTTAGGATAGTAGGTAACGAATGTATGGAGGTAAGCGTTTAAAAAAGGCGAACGAATTGTGCGATAAAGAGCATAGAGTATTTGTCGCTTCTTCTATGGCCACGTAGTGTACTATACACAGCATTAATGTATGTAAATACCGATATAGAAGAATGACCATCAAACTCATAAGTTATATATCGATTTGAACCACGAAGCAAAACCGTGTAATAAAATTTGAAAAATGAACCGAAACGCTCGAGAGTTGCATCGAAGCGTTTCACTCGCGGTGTCCCGAATATTTGGACCAATTCGAAAGCCTGAAAGTTCGGCCGTCATGGCAGTAAGGTAAAAGCAAGAAGAAAGTAGCGGATAAAGGCGGCAGGTGCTCCGGCAAAGGGTACCTGCCATACGCGTGCATAATGGAAAGCTTGGAACCGATCTCCGGGGACGAACAAACCCGACCTGAATGGTCTGCGCCTGGCAAGGTTAGGTCGACGTACAAGTGCAGCTCTTTGAAAAAAGAGAAAAAGGTCGAACCAGGGTGAGTCATAGGGTGGCTTAGTGTGTGCGTTTTCCATCTATCGACCTGCGGCACAGAATACGCTGGATTGGTCGGAAGGGAAACTCGTCGAGGCCGATTCATCGTGCAAACCGGGGACTTTGCACGCCTGGAAATCGATTCTGGATAATGGACTATAATTTCATTCGCATCTCGCCGACTGATAATCGAATAGCTTCGACTACAATGACGAGGCTTTCTTGATTCGCCGTGCAGACCTTCATAAACTGATAAGTAGTTTGTCTACACCCGTCTCGTTCAATTTATCTCTGCTGCAAATAGATAATTTATCCGATCGAGTGTTTCTCGAAAATATGTTGATTGCTTTCGAATACAAAAAATTAATTTGGATGCTTTCGAAAACTGTTACGGTCCGAAGACTCGAGTAAATTTGAAGGGTAATTAAAACTGGATAGCAGTGAACTAGGTAACGAAACAGAATCGGTCGACTATATTAACGATCTAATTAGTCTAGAATTTCCGTTAAAGAACTTATCGCAAGTGCGATACGATTTTTTAAATTGTTGCTTGTTTCTCGTATCGTATCGCGAGCGTAATATCCTAACTCGAACGTTAACCGTTTCTTTCAGACCGATTTACGTAACATTCGTGTTTTCTCGGACAAACTGAAAGGCTTAACGCGTTAATCGAATAATTAGACGGTCGATATCCGAGTTACGTGAAAATAAAATCACCGCTCGGTCGAGATACGGACAAAGTGGATCGACGAGGAAAAGAGGTAAAATGGTAGGTTTTCCTGTTCCTTACGTTCGAAAGTCGGAGTTCGACTACCACCTGTGTTACCAGTTCTCCGTTATTTTAGTCTGAAATTGGCCGGTCACGAGGCAACCGCTTCACAGTTATCACAATGAGAAAGTCACGACTAACCGTTTGGGAAAAATATATTTCCCGGGAAATCGTTCTTCGGATCCGTGATCGGCTGCCGACTACGTCGATATCCAGTTTGGCCGTGTATCGATGCACGCATAATATCGTATCACAAGCTGTGTATCGTTATTCATACACGTATCATGTTATACCTAGTTTGATTAGCTTGCATCTTGCTGTTTCTATTTGCGACGATAAAATGAGGTTGTCGCGAATCTGCGTTACAAAACCTTCCTTTCGTTTTATGTATCCTGGTATATAATTTTACAGCGACAACGAAATCCGTCTTCCAATACGATATCGATGCACCTGTTTTATGCCGTTTATTCCGATAAAGAATACTAATTCGAAATCTTCTATAATCGAGCTGAACGATCAAGAGAAAAAGTAACGATCACAAAAAGAAAGATTTAGCGACAGTAAAGTAGAAAACGAGATCGTACATCATACATAGTGGCACGGTGTTAGAAAGAATCATTAACGTCGATTAATTAAACCCGAAACGTATGATTTGATGACTGGCAGCTTTTTCCTACGTTTTCCATATTTCACTGTCGAACCATAAAAGTTAATTACTTTAATGCGTTCGAAGAGATGTCTGGCGCGCAAATACGCCACGCACGCGTGACATCGATGCGTCACGAGATCCTCTCGTAGTTTTTTTGCTGCACCGTGTTTGCTAGGTGGATCTCGAGAAAGGAAAGAGCCGGTGATCGAGCAGGTAACACACGCATCCTCTGGTCCCCTGTTTGAACAATCGATGCGTGGCCCTTGAATGGTTACTGGTTGGAAATGAAAGTAACGCGTTTCGAATGCCGGAGCAATAGGCGACACGATCGGTTTCTCTCTGTCTTTTCCACTCTCTTTCTCTGAACACGATCCAGGTAAACGTTGGAGCGGTAGCTCGACTTGTCCTTAAGCCGTGGCTAAATGTTGAAAGACAGGATCGTCCTTGAACGATAAAGCTCGCATTCCGTGACTCGGCTAATGTCGGAGTTGCTCCAAGTTTTCCCAGAACCTTGGGTATTCTCGGTATCCTGGCGCTACGTCGACGTTCGGTTAATAATACGACGAAAAAAAGAGTACGGTACCAAAGGAACGAGAACACGATATCCCGTGTAAACCATATGTTCTCTCGGCATGAATGAATCGGAGTACCGATTAATCGGGTCACGCTCTCATAGACGTCGAGAGCTTATCTACGTTGGCCATTCATCGGACTTGGTCAAAATCGTGAATGAAAATTCGTGGATGAAAGAAGGAGAGCGAAAGTTTGGGCTGCGACGACGCGGCGCACCGTGCGATTTCTAAGCCCGATAAATGACCAGGAACCTATGGCGGTTCCTGGGCCGTCGACCAGTTAGAAGAGTTGCCACGTTGCGGTAACAGAGTCCAGTTTCACTTTTCGTGCCGAGCCGCTAAACGGTCAGAAATCTTTCTACCGGCTAGCGTGTGCAGCCTTGCGAAATCCCTCATTGTCCCGAGGAGGGCGGCCAGTGTATGTGTGCCAACGGAGGTTTTCTCAGTCGACGACCGAGCGCCGTTCGGCCGTGTCTGCGAAGAAAAATTTTCTCTATTGCTTGCAGACGGCCGAGAGAAATGTTGCCGACGAGACGCGACGCGCGTCTTGCTATGGAAATTATGCACGCTCGTTTTCTTGCTTCCAAGAGAAATTATCGCTATTTGTTTTAACGCGTTCGCTACGCAGAGTGGGCCGGTAACGTCCAAGTATCGATATCTGAATACTCGATGTCGCGTATCCTGAATTTCCAAATTTCTTTTACAGTGAATTGTAGGTCATTGTTCTTGCCGTTATGATGAGATACTACTACTCCACCTAATTACGCCGAAGTCGATATTTAAACTGCACTCCAGCTACAAGATAAGCTCTGTGAACTCAGAGAAATTAGTTTACTCCCTTTGTTTTTCGATCTGATTGAACCGCTGTAAACAATTGTTCTCCCACGCCGAAGATACGTGAGAAGCGAAGTGCAATTTTTGCGCTTTGAAAATTATAATCTATTCTGATCGCTATTCTGTCCCGCCGTGTGACGAGCGCTAATCGAATACGCGATATCGTACAAGCGGATATTAAACGTCAAGCACGTCTAATTTTACCTGTTCCCTTTTGTTACAGGACCAGTTCGAGAATCTGTCCCTGCACACGCAAAAAGGGATAGAATTCCTCGAAAGGTATGGCCACTTCATTCGTGATCGATGCGCTATCGAAGTGGAATACGCTGCAAAACTCAGGTAAGAAACATGAGTCTATTATTCCGTTCTGAACGGATTATGCCTAGCTACTATCACGTGTTCATCGATGCACTCGTTTTTATCCGAGCCTTGACGCATACGCGGCCTTTCTTTTTCTACATAAATTAACAACAGGGGAGTATCCGAGGTTAACGATTTCAATAGGACATCCTGTATAATGAACGTGTCTCACGCACCCTATAGAGTTCACGGACACAAGATGTAGCCAGTAATATTGTATTAAAGGGACCCCTTGTTTGTTCCGTGAATGCCGTCTACTGTTGCACACTTTTGTCCTACCGGGTGTCTCAGAACCAGCTCATTTCCTTCCTTCGAATTAATGGAATAATAAAATACTTCTACTAAATAATTATCGTTAACTGTTTTATCTTTTTAATTGGGAGGATATTCTTCGAATCTAGAAAAGTATGATATTCCATGGAAACGGTAATAAAGTGTCTTTACGTGGACCATATTAAGTTTGCTGAGACCTTAAGAGGATGATTTTAAGTTATACTTAAGAACTATTATGACAGCAATTTGAAATAAATAATGCACGCTATAAATTTTATTTAAGCAATTAAAATCCGAAGAAAACTTTGAATCGCAATTTGAAATAGGAAATAGAAGCGTTATAAATCCCTAATAATCCACATTGACTGTTTCAATCACTGCCAATCACCGTGTTAAGCGTTCTTTAATCGCGTCCTATCGCTCGCTTTAATCAAAGCAGGAAGCGTATCGGAAACGATACAAGGGCGTCTACTCGATTTCTTTCGAATCATAGATTTAATTGGCACGGATGTTATCGTTGTCCCTTAATCAGTTCGCGCGTGTAAAACTAGAGAATCGTTTCGCGTGCTCGTCGCACACATCTATCCCCTGGCACGTTCGTTTCGTTGCATATAAATTATCACGAGCACGTTCCTCGCCTTAATGCGTCGTAATTTCAGCGATACATGCCCGCGTTACTTGTACAAATGCAGTACCGTTTGCCGTGTGGCAATTTTCCTCGATGCACCGTTCATTTCCATCAAAAACGGTCTAACGACTACGAATCACGGTGTTCTTTAAATCCGGAACGTTTCATTCGATCGCGTTCCTCGATCGTTTGCGAAATTTTCAAATAAACATAGAACGATAATTATTTACGATACAGCTTTCCTTTTCTGTTTCTTCTTTTAATTATAGAAAATTTCTGTTATTCATATTTTGAGGAAATCTCTCTGATAATAGAAAATTCCTATTATTCCTATTTCAATAATAAGGAATTCCTGTTATTCCTGTTATTTCCGTTTCGATAATAGGACATTTCTATCTAAAACGTAAATAATAATTTAAAGTGAAATTATATATAATATTCGAAGGAGAAAAGTTGTAAAAAAATATCAATGAAAATTAACTCGAAGCACAGCCGTAATTTTTGGACAGCAACCCAGACCTAGAAAGAGGAATTCAAGTTGACTCGAAAATAGCTTTTCCAATCGGACACGCACACTGTCTACTTACTTGGACTTGCTTGTTGTGGCTTACGGCGTTCACGGATCTTGGTATTTTAGAAATCGATGCTCGTTTTCACGAACGTTTTCCGGTTTCGGAGCACGTTAAGGCCAGTTAACGTATGGTTGATCTGGTATCAAGGACACGTCAACTTCCGGATAATAGTGCATTTCGCAGTCGACACACATTTATAGTTCGATCCTCGTGGCAATCCCTGACGTTCAAATTAGAATTACTTGGCCGCTATTATTTTCTTGCCACGCGAATGACTAAACTCAATTCGTGCAATGAATTCCAAGGAACGTTTAACGCTACACGGATTTCAGATTTCCTCTTTTAAATTGAACACGTTGTTCACTGTTCAAATTCCTTCCTAGAACCTATGTTACTGAGAAACTAAGATATAGAGCAGATTGAAGATTGAAGATTATTTAAACGCGAAGATTATTAAAGAAGTAATGAAAGTACATTATTTTGACAAAAATCAGACAATTATTACTCGTAACCTAATTTCGCGTCCCGCAGAATTTCTTCTGCAATTTTAGCTGCGTTACTAATAAGCGGAACCCGCAAGATAATCTGAAACCGCAGAAAAAGAAGACTCATCGTTTAAACCTAGATTTTTCTTTAGCTTTATAAGAATTGTCTTCTCAGTATTAGGTCACGTTAGAATTTCCAGCATATACCGTTTCCGGAGGATCATTGGTTGCACGTGCATCGGTAATCTTGTTTCATTTCTGATTGCAGACGTCTTGTGAAGAGCTATCAACCTAAGAAGAAAGAGGAGGAGGATTATCAGTAAGTATGAGCCAACTTAGAAGCGTCATACCGGATCCACGCTCCGTAGTAATGTTTCCGACATGAATAATACGTCAAAATAATTCCTATTTCAAAATATCTGCGCGGTTCTTACTTTCTGTATAACATTTTTATTCTTTAATGTGCAGTTTATTGCTTACTTAACCCTAAGGAGCTAACGAATAGATTTCAAAATATCACGAACTATTGGGTACGCTTAGGAAACTAGGGGAAGAAAGTCATTATAGTTATGGTTTCTTTCGATTAAAGGGAAGATAACCTCTTGCATTTAACTGGGGGGAGAAACCATTATACGCCGCAGTGGTCGCATACAAGGTTTTCTTCGGTTAGGGGATAGAGTGGAATATGCATAAACGAATACCTTCATAACTGTCCCTATTACCAAATGAAAAGTTGTACATTCAGAAGTCCCACCACGCTTTGCCTGAACATAAACAATCGAGTCTACCTATGCACAAAATTGCACACGAAACACATCTTTCCGAATCTTTTATGTCCTAATGAACAAGTAAGAAACTGTGTCGGAGATTACTTGAGAATAGAGTTTTTCAATAAACAGGGGGTTAATATTTCACGCGAGACGTGACGGGAAACAGTAGCTATTCTGTTATCTGAGAGCGTGGGTGGGTTGCTTTATAAGTTCACTAACTCGCTCGGTTAGTGGCTGCAAGCTCGCTGCTTTTTTTCTCGTCTGATCCGTCGTGTTCGTTCGTTTCAATAGGAGATTTCAGATCTCCCGTTCGCATCGTTAGATCCAGAACGACCTATCGACGTATCGAAATCTGTTTGGCCTGCAGGTACAGTCCTTGTCGAGCGTTCAAGATGGAGCTGAACGAGGTGAACGATCAGGCGGGACAGAGGGAAGTGATCGCGGAGAATCTGCAAGCGAATGTATTGAGAGAGTTAAATATACTTGTGAAAGACTTCAAAGAGGATCGCAAGAAGCATCTTCAGGAAGGTGCCAGATTGATGGCGACCTTGACGGGTCAGATTGGGAATCTGGAACGAGCTAGGAAGGCGTACGAGAAAGCTTTCCGTGAGGCGGAAAGAGCGGTCGAGAATTATCAGAGGGCAGATGCTGATCTGCACCTATCACGGGCGGAAGTAGGTGGATTCTTTTTTAATGGCGGAACTGCTACTAATATATAACGTGACTGATATTTAACGTTTTATGGTGTTAGCTATTTACTTGAATCTAACACAGGAGAAGAAACGTCGATAAAATGTGGTAGAACCTATGAACTTTACGAGATTTATTTACACCCCAGGTGGAGAAGCAGAGGATGAACATGACTTTAAAGACTCAGCAAAGTGAAGAGGCCAAGACCGAGTACGCGAACCAGTTACAGAAAACAAACGATATGCAGACACAGCATTACCACACGGCCATGCCAGAAGTATTTCAGCACCTTCAGGTATTGTTTGATCACAACCTATAATATTATCTAGGAAACATTTTAACCCTTTGGCTGAGACCACCATGGACTTCAATAGTCGATGTTTCTATTAACTACTACATTATTACATTCTAGGATAACGTGAAGAATGTTGCACCTTTCACATTTGTAATATTACACACTAGGGTCTTAACGTATTTTACACTTCACGTTGACTAGTAGTATTGTCAATGTAACTAGCGCAGAAACACTAGTGGCCTTGCTAATTTAATTATAGTAGGTAGAGTACACCAGTACTAGCAACGCTACCAATGTAACTACTACAAATACCGTTTCCATTGCATTAGTAGAAACGAATACCTCGGAGAAGTCCATGAATTTTCAGTTAAAGGGTTAATTTTCGTTCAATCAAACTAACTGTTTCTCGTATTTCAGGAGCTCGACGAAAAGAGAATAAAGAATATGCGAAACTACATGTTGAAGTCGGTGGAGATAGAACGAGCAGTAGCGCCGATAATTGCTCAATGTTTAGACGGTATCGAGAAAGCAGCGAACGAGATTAACGAGAAGGAAGATACATTGTTGGTGATCGAACGTTACAAGAGCGGTTTCCAACCTCCAGGAGACTTCCCGTTCGAAGATCTTTCCGTGGCCAAAACGTACGATAGTAATAGTCAGTTATCGCAACCGGTGATGCAGCCTATACACAATCACCATCTCACGGTAAAGGGTACCGTTTCCGGTGGTAAAATTAAGAAGAGGGTCGGTCTATTCGGCATATTCAGTAGCAATAAGGTAATTGTTGTTCGATGCATTCCACGAATGTAGATCTTTACTTTGTGTCCGGAAATATGATTGTGACTCGAGCGTGTGCTCACGTTTTCTTCTTTGTTTTACCCCAAGAGTGTCAGAGCAGCGATAGTATGACACAAAAACTAGTTACGAGATGCACGAAACCCTTTATTCTTCTATTTTTTTAATATCGTTTCGTCAGCAGGCCTGTAATATGCACACAGATTTTTTTCTAACCCTTTTGCTATTAAGGATTATAGTCGTTCGTGTAAAAGATAAATCGAAACAAAAATAGACTAGTAAATTATAATATACTTATTGAATTAAAATGTGTATCGAAATAAATTATGTAGTTTTATGCGGAAGAAGTATGTACAATTCTATACAGTGATGTCTTTTCTTAGCTCACCAATGTAGCGTTAGCATCTAATATTTTTCTGTACAATTGCTGAGAGAAGGCATCATTGTTCCCAACTGTACAGACCCGCTTTTCAGCTACAGTTTATTCTAGCAAAAGGGTTATGGCATGAACGATTCGTATCTTTCAAGCGATTATTTTGTCAATTATATTTTTAAATAGTAGTACGGAGTAGTTTTGTGAAGATCGAAAAGAAAGTAAATTGTTCGATCGATTCGGTTAAATATATTTTGCAACAGCAATGCAAGCATAACTTATCTGTCTTCTGTACTTTTTATTAATTTTGGTGGATGGTTCGATCTGTCTGTGGTCTCTTGTTTCCAAACACCCGTGGACTATGAATTTGGATACTGTTGTACTTAGTAAGTACAGTATGAAATTGCTTGCTCGCCTGCCATTTGTGTAACACCAAGCATTTTATTGTTTCTCTGCATCCAAATGTTCAGTAATCATTGTGTATCGTTAGAGATATGTCTTGTCGGTCGAGTACAAACTCAGACAATAAAAAATAGATAGATATATCATGTATAACGAAACTACGTTTCGTCCTTTCCTTTTGTTCCTTTTACTGAGTTTTTACTCAACACAACCGTTGAGATGGTTTCTGACTCATTCGCTGAATGATACGCTTTTGGAATTTGTTTCATGCGAACAAAACAGAAGTTGATCGAGGTGTGCATAGCTTTAAAGGTCTGTCTTTCTCTTTACAATCGCCATTGTCATTCCGTGCGACAGTCCTTAACTTATCCGTTCTTTGAATTATCTTTTAGATCATCATCTTTATGTATATTTTTTATTTCACACGATAGTCTCTGTTCAACTCCCGAGTATGCTCGTGATAGTGATGCATAATATCAACGAACTGTCGTTGAATCTTTGTGTTTATTAACTTTTCGATCGTAACGTAGAAGTAACTCATGTATCATTGTTATCTGCGATGAATCGCGCGCTTTCTACTTCTATTTATTTTCCATCGTACTTCATTCGATATATTCATTCGTCCCAGCATCGCGAAGATTTCGATTCTCAATTGGCAACGTTACAGAACAACGTGCCTGGATACGGTGACGGTGCAAAGGAGGACTGTAGCGATCTGCCTCCGAATCAGCGAAAGAAACGACTTCAACAAAGACTGGACGAAATTCAAGCGAAGATTCAACAAGAGACTGCAGCGAGGGACGGTTTGATGAAGATGAAAGGCGTGTACGAGCAAAATCCTGCATTGGGAGATCCAATGAGCATAGAAGGACAACTGAACCAATCGAGCAACAAGCTGGATAAACTTGGAGCGGAGTTGGCAAAGTTTCAAGGCTATCTCGAGGAAGCGATGCGTGCTGGTGTCAGCCTATCCAGGTGACCTTGCAAAAATTTCATAGGTTTCTCGTTACTTTAGTTCCGTAGTAAATTGTACAATTAATATCTCCAGCCCCAGTCAAGCACCACGGAAACCTACCAGCAACGGTTCTGCGACGAGGCCGTTGAGTTCAAGAAGATCCAGTCATTCGGGAGGCGAGGAGAGTCTTTCGAGATCAGCCTCTGATTCCAGCGTTAGCAACACGAATGCCAACCAATCGATGCACAAAAAAAGTGCTCCCGGTACGCCGCAACCTACGCATGGGTAAGCTTCAATTAATAATTAAATTCGTGTCTCGAATTGTGTTTCACCGACTTAGCTCAGGATCCGAAACGAAAGGTTTCCTTTAAGTTGAACGGAAGAATCGTTGTGATAATGAGTTTCTGAACTCGTATAAAAGCACAGATCAGAATTTTTAACTAGACCAATTAGACACGCTTTTCGCTTTACGGTACTGATGCACAGTTCCACGAATAGCCCGGAATCTGGCCTTGGGGAATCGAGGACATCTCTTCCTGGCAGCGGCGGCGAAGAGTATTATGTCGATGAAATTGACGCCCAACCACCATTGGGAACATGTAGAGCTCTTTATCCTTTCGATGGTACGTGTTCCACAACCTTATCGAGATACTTAATTGCTGCATATCAGAAACGAAGTTTCAAGAAGAAAATGATTTAAAATTCCATGATATCATAATCCACGCTACAAAAATATAAGGATGATATATTTAAGTCAATATAGAACATTGGAGGGTTGTGAAAAAATTTCACGTTTGTGTTTTTAGCGACCAGCGAAGGTTCTATACCAATGTACGATGGAGAAGAACTGTACATGATAGAATTAGATCAAGGGGATGGTTGGACGCGTGTTCGTCGTATATCTCAACCGATCGAGGGCTTTGTACCTACGTCTTACATTGAGTGTCACCTTTATAACACTTAGCCACTTCTCTTGGAACGTTGAACGAACCCGAAGTGAAGTTTGAACAAGGTTATTAAACGCTATCGTTTCAATACAAGGCTTACATTGAACGATATGAAATAGCAATCATGAGATTTTTATATAATCGAAAGAGCTTACGTGTGTGTTGGTTGATTGGCACACAGGATTCCAGATACTGCCTGGTCAAGTAATGGGCCTAAATGTTAATGAACGATTTCGTATACATAAAAATCGATACGTGCCAATGTTTCGACCTTTTTCGAAAGAGCGTATTAAACGTCAGAAATTTAGTCAATTATCGCCCAGCACATTTTCCCTCTGTTTTCTCAATTAGCTTATCGAACAAGGAAGAACAAAGTGGAAACGAATTTCGTGTTTGAAATCTAGCTCCATTAAAATGAAATCTTAAACTCACTTAATTATTAAATAGAATATTAAGATCGTACAATTACTTAGAACGATATCGTATCTAACCATTTAAAAAGAATTTGTTCGTATAGATTCAGTGATACGACACAATTCTCCAAGGAAAACAATGAAAAGCACCCTGATCACTTTTGTAAATGTGCCTCTGTAAATGTACACGTGCACAAGTGAACGAGTTAAGACTTCATCGATGAAAGTAATTTCCCATGAACGTAATATGTGCCCCGCCTATACACGTCACGGATAAAGATTGTGATTGTTGTAACTGCACGAGTTTTGTGTATTATTTTTTGTTCAACTTGATTGTAAAGCAGGCAACTCTCATTCACGCTATCTCTGCCGATGATCAAGAAACTGATCAACCGTAGCATTATTATATTCTTTTTTATGCATATATACAGTACATATTAGGGATGTGCAGAATACCTAACATTTCGGATTTGAGTAAAGTATATACGGACTTCCGAGTAGTCCAATTATATTCGAATAAAGTTTCCATTGAACAAACGAGAAAGGGAGAAACATTCGTCGATAAGATATTTATATCTATACGGTTCATAGCAGAGGCATTTTTATGGTGCTCGTTTGTTCAGTGGAAGCCTAACATTCAGCATTCAAATGTGATGATTATCTACTTCGGCCGAATATAATCAAACTACTCGAGAGCTTCCACCAGAGCTCGTCCGACTTTCTTCGATCCGATACGACACATTCGATTACCCGCACACTCCTAATATATACACGAATAGGAACAAACTAATGAATTATTTGTTTTATCGTATCAATATCGGTTTCTTGCCTCTGCCGACGATAGGAAAAGCGATGCCATCACTTTACAATTAGTGGGAGTCGTTATTTGTATCTTTTATTGTTATGTAAGTTTATTAATTGACGTGTTTGTTTTTAAATACACAAGAGGAGGGTGATTAGGTGGTGCTCTGTACAGCAAGTAGATTCCGAAGAACGATCGGCCAAGTTTTGTTTACGACGTTGCCTGGATGTGAATTTAGTTAGGATATATTTGTGTACATATTTGCAAAGGACATGGGAGAAGTAATGAAGTGCGTGGTACGTGTGTGAGTGCCAGATTCGATGCGTCGCGCGAAGCAATGAATTTGTTTCCATTCGTAGAAAATAAGTACGAAATGGTGGCGTTCATTTTTCCCTTGATACTTTTTTTGAACGCCTTCATTTCAGTATCTTTTGGAAGGAACTCTTAGCTTCGCTGTTACAAAGCCTAGATTCGTCCTAGATTCAATTGCGGTGTATCGAACTCGTGTAGTCGTATATATACTCGCGTATTAAAAATATGTATATGTATATATATATAAAATTATTAATCACTCATTAAAGTGTAGCTTTGGTATATAAGATACGCAAGTATGTGCAGGTAAACAAAAGTCATTCGGCCCTCTCCTCTGGCGCATCCGCCAATCGATATATCGTAATTTCCCTTCGCTCCGATATACGATTCTATTGTAAGTTTCGCTCCGTTTCTCGAGCAATCCGCTAACGCGTGCGGCGTCCTTCGCGACGCTTTTTAATTTATCTGTTAGTCGTGAGAGCATCGAGGAGTTTCAGGTTTTTTGCGAGAATCGTGAGTATTTTCGCATGCGTTTGTCGATTTCAGCGAACAGTCGATCTCGATGTACGTTTCGCTTAAACTTCGATCGCCGATAGGCTGTATCACTTTTTAAAAGTGAAAAGAGAAAATTATTATAAATAATGATAGAACAAAAGTAAAAAAGGAACGGTCCGTATGTCTACCTTAATTCTTAATATTAAACCGCGTCCATTCTATGTATATTTTGTGATTTTATATCCATGAGCAAGTATTGTAGATAATTAACTCTGTGACTCATTATACGTTTAATTATTATTATTAATATTGAAAAAATATAGCTACTAAACCAACATGCATGTGTCAGAAATATTTTATGCGATCAGATAGATAGCTTTCAATATGTCCCACCTTTAATTAATTTAACATTCTGTACATACAATTGTTCCTTCTAATTTATAAAAGGAAACGAAGGAAATAAAATAGAAAATTGTGTTTCTTAAAGTATATTGCAACATTTCGCGGACAATTGACTAGATCAGAAATACAGAGCAATACATTCTGATGTCTGTTGTGCATGTACACGTAGCTACAGTATAATTAATACATAACACATTTCAATTAATATACATTGTTCGTATAAATTAAATACAAAGGATCTTGGAAAATTTTTACAAGTCCGTTATATGTATATATATTATTTAAACAGAAAAAAAGAATTGTAAATTCGTACATCTCAATAGGTATACCCGAATTATTCTTTTTTTATTTCTTTACTCCCTTTTGTATTTTATAAAATCAAAATATTCATTGATTATGGCGAACATTATTAGCAGTCGATCGCCCGTAAACTGGCAGTCGTAAAAATTTATTACAATAATATGTCAAGTCCACGCATAAAAAATAATAAACATATCTTAAATTTACAGGATACTTATTTGGAGTTAGTATAAATGTGGTAGAATAAATTGGATCGCGGCTCGCGATGTTACGCATATGTCAATCACAGCATTGCGCGGCCAAATGAGCGAGCAACGGAATTAAATCTAAAAAAATTCCACACGGTACAAAACGAGAAAATGAAGTGACGATTGATCGGTATTCACTCGAGATCAATGAAGAAAGTTTCAGGTACGCGGCAAGTTCTATTCTTTAAGTACAGATCATAAGGAACGAAAAATTGCGGTTAATCGCGTTTCTCGACGATCCTTCTTGCCGCTTATCGCCACATCAGATATCGGTCAGTCATATGCTTTTTATCACTGTACATATACTTGCTGTTTATTCTTAATTCGCGCAACGATCCGTGTGCGAACCCTCGAACAATCTCAGTCAAGAAAAGCAATCTACGTCCATGCTGGACGAATATTCGACGTTTAGTAGCCGCTTTGGCAGATTTGATTGTTTCTTTAAACTATAAATTCGCTTCAAATAGTAAGATCTTCCCATTCTTCGACCTGTCTGGGCGTCAATTCGATTTTAATTCGAGTCAAAGTAGCGAGAAGATCGTGCATCCTGGGCGTTAATGGATTCGCCTGAAGATCAATAAATTCCAAAACTGGAGCATGCCTAAGTCTCTCCACGTCTATATCTGAAATTATAGAATCGAGGTTAGAAGATTTAAGTGGCTGTTTGAACAGTATCAGCAATTGTATTGTTCAAAGTATTTCTTATGTAATGTAGATGTGCAATGCTTACCAATGATTGAGTTGTTGTTGGCAAGAAGCCGTTTTAGCTGTGGTATCCGACATGTAACAGGTGGCAAAGCAATGAAAGTATTATGTGATATATCCAGCCTTTCTAAAGCTTGTAATTCTGCAAGTTCCTCTGGTAGCTTACTCATTTGATTGTGACTGAGGTTCAGTTCTAGAAACGATTATGTGTTTGAATTTATGTTACAGTGTTACCTTGCAGCTTGAATAAAAAAAAAATCAAATTTAAAAAAATTAGTTAAGTTAAAATGATTTTGAGAAACTTAAATACAACAATGATTATTATACTTTTACACACATATATGTATTATACACGCACACATATATAATATTCTTAGACTTACCAGTGATCAATGAGAATTTTACGGCGAATTTTGGTGGAATTTTTGTTATCACGTTTCCGGAAAGATCGCATCTTTTCAATTCCGTATGTCTCATTAAATGATAAACTGCATCGGGTACCTGCATCAACTGGCATTCCGATAGATCTGAAATAATAAAAATTCAATGTTAATAGATGTTACATAATTATTTTTTTAATTTTATTTACGTAATTGAATACTTCAACGGCCGAAACATAAAAAATTACTATTCTTATTTTCGTAAGTCAACATTACTTATAAATGATACGCGTAATTGTTATATCACAGAGTGAAGATAACATAGTATACGTCCCATTGTGTTCTTGACATATCAGCTGTCAAACTAGGTCAGTGTATCAGTACCACATGATGATAACAATCGAAATTGTACACCTGTCAAATATTGTCCTTTAACTTTTGACCACAGTTCTCTAACTATTCTGTTATGACACGCGAAAATATTATGTTGAAAATGGAGAACAATTAAACGGAGCTACATAATGTTTATTTTATAAAACCCGCGATACACCTGTAGCAGCGATAACTAGGTCATGAACTACATTCTACCACTTACATATGTACCGACCAATTGAAACAGATAAACTTAAAGTAACAGGCAAAAATAAAACAATGACAGTCTAATAAAGTGATTTATTATGTGTATTGTGGAAGACAATTTACCGAGATTCTCATTTTTCTGTGCTTCTTCACAGCGCAACACCACTCTTGTGACGGCGTTCGCCATCTTGCTAAGGCATACTGATTCAGTGCAAGTTCTCGAATCCGCCGTCTGGCTCTTTTACCCCGAAACATCTATTTTCGACGAATTTCAAAAATAAATAGCATCCGTTTTCCGGCCTTGACATTCATTCTACTTTCCGGAAGTTCGTATCTCGATAGAACAACGCAAAGACCGAAATTAATAATGTTCTCGAAGTATTTTATACATTTTTATATATCGAATGATCTAACTTTTTATACAGTCAGAAAAAACTATTAATTTGAAATCTAAATTTTAATGTATAAAAAAATTGAAGAGAACGTGTTTTAAAGATGTGAAAATAGTTAAGGGACATTCGCTTGTTTAATACCGCGCTGGAAATTCTTGGCGACCATGTTTATCGCGCATGCGCATTCAGTTTTAATTTTGTGTCATTTGAATCGAACAAGACATGATTCGTATCGTTAAAACTTATTTAAGATTTTCTCTGTTAATAAGAAAGGTACTAGCTAAATATTACTATCTTTATGATGAAAATGTGAATGTTGTAACATACTTTTTTAATATGATATGCAGATGTTATGTCAGTCATTTAAAATAATGCTAATGATAGTGAATTCTCATTTTGGTACCGTAGAATACTTTGATAGTTTTTTTTTGATAGCGTCGAACTACAAGAATTTTAACGTTATTAACTCAATAAATTATTTAGCTACGTTTTGCTGTTTATATTGACAGTGACGATGACTTTTTGCTGTGAAGTAGAAAATGGCTTTGGTGGCAAGCTACCATTTAAGGTTACGTTTCCGTACATGGTGGCGCCTCTCATTCCTGTATCGACATAGGACAGGGTACGTGCATACATTTTTATTTTACCGCGTAGATACGAAGACACGATCGCGAACGCGTTTTCCACATAGAATGTTATCGTTGATTTTTCGATAAAAATTAACTTTCTCTATTTATAATTATCTACTAATGTAAATATTATTTACGAAATAGTGTTCAGATTGGACGATAAAATGACTCATTTACTCAAATACAAATCGCCGATCTATACTGAGACAGATAACAACAAGAATGTCCGATAGATATGCAACATATTGGTAAGTTTCATTTTTCCTATAGATGTATACAAATAATGGAAAAATTTTCATTCTTTCAAACTGTAAGGACGTTTTATAGGAAACAAATTAAATAAGTAATGTAACTGCTGACTAGTTCATTAACACTTTGCCGTAAGTCTATGTAAAAAGGATCAGGAAGAAGGAACGATTCTAGTGTGGCATGCAAAGCGCGTGCATTTACTTTGCCAAGGCCTCATAGCGGTTCACTATTCCGAGATTGACCTTTCGTGCTCACGAATGCTTCCAAAACGTGCAAAAGATCTTTTCCGTTGACAGACTACTGACTCATGATTGACGCATCGATTGTGTGCACCAATCACTGTAACATGTTTTCGTTACGCTTTGTTAATATTACTAGTATTAATAGTAAAAATAATATTAACTTAGTGTGTCGCGAATTTGTTTGTTTGCAACGTGTTAACATCGGCGATCTAGTGAAAGCGCTAACACTAAAACTAGGTGACTAATAGTTAACGTTACTTCTTAAGATGCTCGTTGATTTTTATCGATGTAAAGAATTAATCATCTAAATTTTTAATAGTAACTTACAATTTTATTCCGTTACTGGAAAAAGTAGAAAACGAAATGCATAGAAAGCATAACGATGCCATGAAACATGCATTGTTCATTTTCCATCGTTTGTTCTCATTTTTTGTGAAATTTGCGCGCCAACTCTTGAGTTGTACCTTATATGCCTCTTAAACAACGCTCACAAAAACAACGCATGCTCGTGCGCGCAAGGTTTACAATGTGTTCCGATCGTTGCATGGACAACTTCAGGAACAAAGACCGGATACGAGTTGTGCAACTCAATGTTTATCCAACCAATTATCTATGCTAGAACCCCGACCAAGCATTTCACTTTTATTCCAATTGATGCACGAACCACTATCGCGGTGAGGAACTACCACCTGTTACGTGTGCCTACATTATTAGGTACCGCTATCACCTAGCGCGCTGCTCTGAATTAAACGTTATAACTAAATTGTGGATGTATACGCTACAAACACATGTAGCTACACGTTAAGCGATCAATACGAAACATTTAAAACGTGTATACCGTGAAAAATAAGGAAAACAAGATGACACTTTGAACACGTTTGCATAAACACCTGCAGGCTAATTATAACAACGCGAACAGAAAAGGATATTTTTGGATCATTTTCGTTTCATCATTTTTGACCCACTAGACGATCATTGATATAGGATAAGCTTTTACGCGAAACTTACAGAAAGTGTCATTCTTAATTATAACCGAGATTTTCGTGATTACTAACATGTGTTGTTGTAGGCACACGCGACTTCTCGAGTAGCTGGCAAGTGCCTCTCGCTCTCGTTTTCACCGCTCCGAGACTTTCGCCACTTACCAACTAGAAATATCGTGTTTACTTTGGATGGCTCGACAACAAGCATTGCTAACAAAACGTCTTAAAAATTACGACCAAACAAAAACGTGTGAACACAACAATGAAGCATTGCATACGGCGAAGGAGAAGCTTTTTTATAAACGATTGAGGCTGGCTGTGCACGGGCAAGAAAACAGTGATATTGAGTCAGACCAAAGCTGGAAGAAGCGGCATTGAGAAAGGTCTCAAATCTATCCGGGTATACGAATAAGGCAAGGACTGTGAGACTTGTTCTTTCTTTCGGATTGAATCAGGAAACGATTCACATAATGTACGCTGTGTTCTAAAAGTAAATGCAGATCTAAGGTGCAACGATCGGTTCCTTCAATAGCGTATAGTAACATGCAATACAGGATTTGCTCGATTTAGAGAAAATGTAAACGAAGGACTTGATCACTATCCTTAAGGAAATCCTAGAGAAATCCTAATGAGAGCATAAGGAAATTCTGGTATGACTCAACGGAGATCTTAGGAAGAACCTATAGAGGAAGTAGTATAGAGGTTCTCGCTGAGTTCTTCCTAAACTGACTCTTTCCTCTACCCCAAAGGGAGCATGTGTTGCACCCGAGTGTACCTAATGCTGGTCGAGCTAATTTGTCACGGTAGTTTGAAAGTCGAGCTCGTTACAGGTCGTCGGTTGAATCAACGAATCAAGGCCGGCCAGAAACACGTATCGCGTTGCCAACTTTATTAGTCCTCTAACTGAACGAATTTTAAGGTCGCTCAATCATATGTGTCTATTAACCTTTCGCGGTCCATTTATTTTACATATTAGACGGAAATTACCAGTCGATTCTAAATATTGCAAAATACGGAATAAGTGAAATTAAAGGTGACGAATTTATGTCAACATTTCTATTCCTATTAAAAATATCAAATGTTACCGATATCGTAAATAAAAATACTTAACTAGACTTGCAAATAATATCTACAAAACACAGGTATACCGCAAAGGGTTAATTTGCTCTGATAAACTTTCACGAAGACTAAACATTAAATTTCTTATAATATTATGTACACTGCGAACAATATCAGTTTGCTTTCACTACTTTGCAATTCGTTACAAAATTATTACCGATTTCACGGTGATAGGAACGTCGAGAGTTGCGTTAACATCGAATCTACTGGCGTAAGTAGATTATGCCAGCAGGGGGTCAGACGATGCGTTACGTACCAGCCAAAGCTTAAACTCGATACTTTCCACATAAGATTTACGGTTTTCTCGATTCATAACATATACTATTATATTGCACAGTATAAAAACGTTGAATTAAATATAACAAATCTTTAGAATAAATTTTATGAATTAATCAACTAAACAGTAACTTTATAAAAATTATTGCTTATCAACATTTGTAACATTCTTCATGAAATTTGTAAAAAATGATTCTGGATTGTAAAATAATTAATGAAAAAATAGTATAAGACCGCGTGTCAACGTTTTGCAAAGTATTGTAATTTTAACATTATTCGATATCTTATCTAAGATTTTATCAGAGCATCGATGACTAAATCTACGCAGCTCATTTCTTTGTTTCGTTTTAAATGAAACGCATCGTGTTTTCCTCTTTTTCATTCGAGCAGTGAAAGAAAATATAAATTGACTCGAGGAACATTTTCCACGAACGAAATGCTCGTCGAGCGAAAGTGTAATACCTCAAAGCCGGAAAGATATCGCAGCTTAGAAAGTATATAAAACGCGAAGGAAACAATTAAGTTCGTTAACCGATTCTATCTCAGTTTATTGAGTCGACTTAAGAGGCGATAGAAAAAAGGGGTACACTTTCTTGTCTGTTCCCATTAAAAGTAGTAATTTGCAAAAGAAGATACTGTTTTTGTAATCAACAGAAATATATATCAAAATTATGACTGTTTTCTCTCAATCAGAATTCAACGAGTTTCCTCGAACAACTTTCTCGTGAAAACTTTTGAATAAATGACTGTCAAATACGATAATAAACAAAGCAAAAGTTTATAGCGATGTAAGTCAGCGAAACGGAGCAGAAAGAAGATAATTAATGACCGTAGAATTATTTGAATCCGACCAACCTAGATTGCAATTGTCTTGAGCCTCTTCGCATCGGGAAACTACCCTGATTATTGCCCGGCCCGCCAACTGCACGCAAACAGCCATGGCCACGTTCCTCTCGCCTTGTTCCTGAGAGATCTGCACATCCTCGCCATTGTACGCGGGTGGTCTCATCTCTTCTGTGTTTTTCGACTACCTCGAACGCGAAAACTCCAAGTGAAAAAAAGAAAGCGAGAGCTATCTCCGAAAATCTCTTCAACGTTCACTGGATCTTCCTGAAGAAGGACACAGCGAGCAGGTAAACGATTAAGTTTTTATGATTTCTTCGTCAAGATATCGATGCAACACTCTTGGTACTCGTCGTTTGTTCCAGCATCAGGAAACTATCATGTTTCGAATCGCAGCCTCTGCTCGAAACGCGCACTTTCAAACAAACTATCGCGTCCAAGAGGAATCTTCGTCTTCAATACTGTCGGACGATTCGACCAAGAAAACGTCGCAGCAACGTCGGCTTCGTGAACATCGAACGGACAAATTGATCGTGAGTTCGAATAATCGATACTTTCGCAAAGCCAAAAAAGAATACCGTTCTGTTTGTTTGCGTTCGAGGTCTGGCAAACGAGAGCGTTTCAGGTGACGCTGCCTGGCACTGAAGTGCAGAAACTCCACGCGGTGCTATTTAAGCCCTCGTCGCGAGTCTCCCACCAAAGATGTATCTCGAATCAGCTGACTACTTTGTTTCGTTTCCCTCTCTTTGTTTGAAAACAAATGTAGGGACAGACACGCACATGCACGGTTATAGGTGCAGTCAACCTGCAACCTGTCGAAATTGCCGTCTGACTTTTCCACCAAGGTTGCAACGACATCTCGTTCTTCAGAGTCTTTCTCGATGTTTTGTCCGTAGACAGGAGAAAGAACTACGCGAGAACCAACTGTACCGATCCTTTGCTGACTTCGATCGGATGCTGACTTTTCCGCGTTACGCCTCTTACGAATCGAACTACGTTGATCGTGGCATTGAAGGTTCTTCGTACAGAAATAGGTAGATAAATGAGCCTAGTCGAAGGTCTTTGCGTTCTTGTTCGAAAGAAACGTACGCGTAAGATCGATGGAAGCAGGGAGGGATTCGATGAAACGTGTTGGATCTGGATTAAATTTATATCATTTTTACCATCACCTGAAATAATAATCAAATTACATACGGGATAATTTGCGATGCAAACGTTTCGTGATAGATCCAAGTAATGATACAAGAGCTTGAGTTTGATCTGGGTAATTTACAAGCAAGGTTATATTAGTGTTAGGTTTAAATAGTTTGAGATATAAAAAATTGAATTAGGTGTATGTCTAGGTTAGGATTAGGTTTGAATATTTCATGATGCAAAAGTTCTCGCCAATTAAGATGATTCATCCACTTCAATTGCATGTTTTATCGAGATGAAGAAGCTGTTTTTTAATGGTGCGTTAGTTAGGAAGAGAGTCGTATTGTGCGTGTATGTTTGGAAAGTGGCGCGTTTACGTGACTCCTCGAACGATGTCGGTGAATTTCCTACAACGTTCAATTTATCAACTGCTAAACTCTATTTTTTCTTTTTAATTTATTTCAAGACCCTTCCGTTTACATACGGGATGTTTCCGCCCACATTATACAATTACTGCAATAAGTATTTCTATCTCCCAGTATTTTGAATATTAACGGTGTTCGATCTTTCTTCTCTTCCCTATGAAAGAAATAAAAAAGCATTCGCTCTTATTAAACGTTATTGTATAATGCAACGATCATTGGCGTAGCTCGGATTTTCGTCCGGGAGAAGGGCCAGATCCTCAAACTTTACTAACAATGTTAACAATCTACAAGAGAAACGATAAATTGTTTCTGAAGATTCAGAGATTTAGAATTTTTAAAATAAAAAATGTATAAATATTTAATAGGGGGTACTTAGTTACGCCAGTAGCAGCGATTCAGATAGATTAAAACTTTTGGTTAATATCGATTGAATTTTTCAGGCATATCCGCGGACTTATGCAATGTTTCAAAAGCGAATTAAATTTTCCACACCCAGGAAGCGTGAAGAAAGCGTTCATCGAGTAGAATATCTTCAAGAAGGAATTACACAACGTTGTACGAATGATTCCTAGATTGTCGTTGGTCGAATATTTGATTTCATATATATGTACATATGTTCATATATTTCATCGTGTAGTTATATAAACATGCAATTAGCGGCATAGCTCGCGTAGTAAGAAGGAAGCGTGCACGGCTCGACGAAAGATCTTCGACGCGTTTAACGCGCTTCCGGCCCAGTGTTTCGCGGCGAAAGCTTTGTTCATTTCGCGATATTTTCTAAGAGAGTCGTTTTGAAACCAAGGTCGAAAATACGACGAACCATTCGTTCGTTCGTTGATTCGGCACGATGCCTACTGCGCCATTGCAAGCATCATTATTACCGTCCAGATTTCGCGAACTTTTCCAGTCGATCCCGTTTCAGCCACATTTCTTCGTATTTTTCGCAAATACACGATTCACGTAAATTCCGTGAATAAAAATGACACGTGCGCATACGTGGCCGTTTGTAAACGGAAATTTTTATGCGTTAACGTTTTTCGATCTTGGGAACCTTACGATCGATAGTGCCTAACAACCGAAAATAAATTCATCAAACTCATATATTCTCTTCTGTCGAACGGATATTAATAATGGTATAAATGTAGTTTATTTTAATTGAACCGATCGCGTCAAAGCAGAGAATGCAATTACGAAGAGAGACGTTTAAATAGAAATCAGGTACGCGTGCGTGTATACATTCATCGCGATAATAAACAGCCGCGCGAACGTCTGGAAGACCTGGCGAAAATTACAGAGTCGTTTCAGACAAAAGAAAATCCCGACTGCGCGTTCAGTTTTGGCCGACATCACGAGATCGAGAAGCGTGCATGTTTCACCAAATTAAACAACGTTCCTACGATTTCTTAATCGAAATTTAAATTCGATATGGTTCGGCTCATTCAATTGCAATTACTGAAGAAAGTATACTAAAGCCTCGAAATAGTGTCGCTAAAAACAAGTTGAGGATCGGTTGTTTTGACGTCCAAATCTTAATTTTCTATTTCTGATTTCAACATAGAAACAAATGAATTCGTGGACTAGACTTCAGAATTAATTAAAGACCTTTCAATCTTCGCAAAAGATGTGACAGATCCAAAACAGTTTTAGAGAGTCAAACTAGAATTCGTATTTCGACTCAGACATTTCAGTATGCTAAAAAAGAAAAATTCGCGTGACTCATCTTTGCGATACTTATCGAAAATATCTATAAAATAAAAAAAAGTAAGAAAAAGGTCAAAATCATGAATCCTGCGTGTGACCGATGAAACGAAAGCAAAACGAGTGAACGTTGGCTCTTTTCTTCTCGGACTTGGAGGACTCCGTTGCTCTCCATTCATCGTAGAGCCTAGTGCCCAACAGGGATAAAATGTTTATACGATTCTTCGGCATGTTTGGCACGTGGCCAGAGGATACTGCGCGTGCATTTCATGGACGAGAATAGATTCGCGGGCCAAAATCCCCCATGACTTCTCTGTCGTCGTGTTCGTATTGATTCTCTCATGGACGAGATAAAAGCTGCTTCATCGAGATCGGTGCACGCGGCTACCGATTCACGTGTACATTAGCCTCTTGTTGCAAGCGAGAAAGATGTTCCCCAACTTTCCAGTCGCCAGCCCGTCTACTCGGAGCGTCGTAGGTACTTCGCGAATTCTACGAACGTCGTGTTTCCAAAAACGACGCGCAATTTTATCATTCTGAGTTTACGCCAACCGTGATGTACGCCAACGCGTGACACGAGAAAACATCGCGTGTTCCACGAATAATCCAAACGACGTATCTTTTTCAAACGTGCTCGAAGATCTGAGAATTATCGAAAGGAGGGACGACGCGATTAAAAATCGTTCGTTGATTCGCAATAAAGCGTGGGACGGTATACAAGTTGCGACAGGAATTGGAGAAATACTACAGGTTTCATTTTCGCGATTTTATGCTGCACTTTAGGATACGTTTAAACCGAGTGAACAAATGCTACCACTACGATTATTCTTTTATGAACACTAGGGGTACAAGGATCTCGATGATAGCATTAATCAAGTCAACTTAATTTGAACTTCGCCCACATTCGGTCGTTTATCGTGGTCCAATAATTTACTCGAATGGATCCTGCATTTGTTCGTTTAGTTTAAACACACCCTTACTGTTGGCGATCGCGCTATTTGTTCAAACGAGCTTCGCAAAAACGTGTCCGTTCGACCGCGAACGTTGGCCCTATAAAATCTTTGGCTCTGACGTAGATTCTTTGTGCGCTGCGTCCGTTAACTGCGTCTCCGTTTTTCGAGTATTTTCATATTTACCGAGAAATTGGATGTTCGGTGCAGCGTCAACGGAAACGTCGCCAATAACTATAGACACGCAGCTCAATTTTGCAAAATCGTCTCTCTGTTTCTGTCTCTTGATCTTAAAATAGTACGAGTATAAATTACAACTTTATAAATCTCAGTTCAACAATCTATATTCATTTGTTTTGTATATTCGTTTTACATTGTTAACAATGAATCGTAGCGGTTCGTAAAGCAACGGAATGTACGTATATACACCGATACTTGAAATGTTTTATTCTGTTGGATGGAATTCTATCGTATCGTGTATTTCATTCATGCTTACGATAGGTAATTGATACGCATTGTTATCTGATAAAATTCAGTCGCAATCCATGCGGTTTTCGTTGCAGCTGGTTTTACAATTACTAAAACACGTTTCGACAAAGAAAAAACACAATTGAGTAAATTGTTCGAGTGAACGCTTGATAATTGAAGTTAATTATATACTGATATCAAAGAGAATAATTCCTGTTCCACTTAGCTATCGATTACTATATTTAAGTACCTAATTGCCCATTACCTTACTACCGAACTCAAAGACACTAATTTATCTTCTTTACTTTATAGCTATTCATCTATACGTATATCGATCAAAATATTCGAATCGTGTATCGCGTAAACACGCGGTGATACACGTTGCGCTCGCTTCTCTACGAATATACATATAATAATCTGTAAATACAAGTCTTAGTATTTGGTGTTCTCTGGTAAGTTATAAAGATATCACGGTAAAATTCACGAGTATTATTTTTGAGATCTATTATACGAGTATCGCGGTACGATTTTAAGAAGAATTTCAAAGCATATTCGATCCGTTGAATTCGTTGGATTACATACAGTATACATGACAGAAAATTTCTAAATTGAACAAACTGATCGATGTGCAAGTGTAATATCGAGTTTGAAATACCTTTGAATTATAGAGAACGTTTCATAACACCAGGAATACAGAAGTAATCGTAAAAAGTAAAATGTGCAGAATTTATCTGTTAAAAAAATTAGTTACATTTGTTCAATTTACCATTGAAAAATTTATCGGTGAGGCAAAAACATATGTGACCTAACGTGTTCTCTGTCCATTGTTAATGCGAACTCTATATGTTATGAAACATCCTGTACCACCAACTACCTCTCCCAATGATAAAAAATAAAAGATTATTACTGAGGAGCAAAAATATAAAGGCATAGGAGTTGTACCTATTTTGATCAATATTTTAGTGAGAAGTTCTTTAGCATAAAGATAATTAACTGTGCAATCCAAAAACATGAAATAAAATAGGCATACTGCATATGCCTTTATATGTATATCTTTGTACGTCGATATCATGATCTTCCTCATCCTGTATTTTGGTTTTCATTCACAAATCCCTAGGTCCGTTAAGATTCCTTGCCGCTTTTCGATCGATCCAATGCCTCCTGAGCATGCTGTAAACCGGCACAGTAGTGCAAAAGTAAGACACTCAATGCTTGAACTCGCAAATCACTCTGTGCGATTAATTTAATACTGTCCATTTCTCCGCTCTGTGATAATTCTAATCTTGAGGTAGTTTCCGCGTCGAGCGCAGTCTTCAGCTTCCCCATCTACGATTAAATTCGTGGATCATCAATGTTAACTTCCTTAAGTTCACAAAAAGAATTGTTCTTACCATGGCATTAATCTTTTCAACGCGTTCTTGCGGCTCCAAATATTTGTACAAAAACTTGCCGGTATCTTTAGCTCTAGACATAAGACCATCGTCCAAATCGCCGGCTAATAGAGGAGCTGCCACACTAGGCTCAGCACCCTCCAAAAGATCAGAACTTATGCCCAATCCTCCGACCAATGAATTCTAAATGTTTCAATAATTTAATCAGATTCGTCAGAGGTCAAACGTTAGACTCGATCTTGATCCTAGAGTATAATGCACCTGCCTCGATTCATACGATAGTTTAAAAAACGTAAGAAACTAACGCAACCAAAGCCAAGTTATTCGAACGCTTATTGTTTTTTGTAAAAGGTTGTAACAGCATCAATATATAATGTCTTATATAATAAGCGTGACGGCCTCAATGTGCATCTGCATGTATATCTGTCATCCCAAATAAATAATTAGTGCCATGAGCAACAGAAAACAGTGTGTTCGTTAGCGACAGAAAAGAAGAGCGTAAGCTGGTGTACAGAAGTTTAAGAAATATTGCATAAAAATGCGAACGCAAATAAAGGGAACATGGGAAGAAAGAGCACTGTCTCTTTTACAGATTTTCCTTTTCAAACATTCACGAAAGCTGACTTTTAGAGTCACATATTTCGTCGTTACAACGTATGTTCTACAAATTTTCTACTATAAATTTTTGAAAAGAAAAATCTAATCCCTATAACATTTTATTTGGACAAACAATGCGCCTTCTTCGGTTGATTCCCTTGAATAGGATAAAACAGTTCCAAGCTGGAAAACTAGACACTCAAATACCTTAGTCATAAGCGTGATCTTTATTCATCGTAATTGTTGGTATAAAGAAAAGGACAAAGAACAAATACAGAGCAGAGAAGGTCTACAACTATATCCGAATGTTCGAAAAATAAAATTAAATCATTGTCCCAATGTTTGTATATAGAATAATTGTTAATTTGATCCTTCTCTGTTCCAAGCGAACAAATCTGTGTGTTATTAAATTCTACCTTGCGGGATGCACAGGGACTTGGGGGAAGACTTCTAGATGCCAGACCGGTACCGGAAGCCGGTGGGGCCAAGCAACTGGTGCTTCCAGCCTTCTTCAGGCCCAACAGAGTGTTAGCTATACTAGCCTTCATGGCCATCATAGTTGCACCCTGATTAATCGATCAACGGATTTGAAATTTATTAATAAATTTATTTGCCCAATTATGCAGTATCCGATAAAGTGCTAAAATACGGTACAAGCGGGCCGCATTTTCATTTTGAATGAGTATGATATTTCATAGTTACTCGCGTGGTAAAAAGAAATACTTATACGCGGTTTAGCAAGTGATTTATTCACTTACAAAAATTCAGAAAATACTAAAAATTAGAAGCAAGGTCAAGGTGCAAACCTACAAAAAACCTTCACCTCCCCTATATACGGATGATCAGTTTTATTGCCAACAATAAAATGAATTATACTTAACAGTTGTTTCCCTATTTACAAAATACCAAGAATACTCTAGTTATTTAAAGTAGTACATTAATTGCCCGAAACTGCAATTCCTTGATTACAGCATTGCATACTGTACAATTAAATATGACTAGTAAAGCGTAGATATGCATAGTGATTGTAATTTTATAATAATTCTTTCTGAAAAATTCATTCGAATGACAATAGAATGATAAAATTTTTACTTTCAAAATTAATATACAATTTTTCGGTAAAAATATAGATTGTATATATATATTACACATTCGATAAACTTTTTAATTGCAAAATATGATTTAAAACCCTATCCTATCTTAAATATCATCATTGTTTGTTGGAAAATGACATTGTATCATAGCGGAAAACGAATAAAAATTCAAGTCTGCTTTATGGAGTTGCCAACCACAAAAGTTCACTTCTTATATGTATCTTATATGTATGCGAATTTAAAAATTTTAGCGAGTTGGCAATGCCATTTTTGCGTAATTAAAAACTTTTTACTACGTCTTGAGTACCTGTACATTATCTTCACAACTGGTTAGAGAAATTTCTGGACCTGAATCCCCGATAAGAGTATTAGGCTCTATTTCATCAGCTTCTAATGCCACTGTCGTTATACTCTCAGCTCCACACATTCCTGATGCTTGACAGCGCACTTCGCATTTTTTGTGACATACCATGCCACAGTCTCTACATTGTACCGCATCCTTTAGCCAAATCTGTATAATAAACAGAAGTTTTGATGTTCTGTTTTGGATAATTATATACGAGCGTAAATAAATAGAGAAATTTAGACCTTCTTTGTACAAAAGTCGCAATGTGTTGCTCTATGAAAATGCGTTCTAATAAAATCGTGCATCTTTTTATTCGTGATCTCTTCGTTCAATGTTGGCTGTATTTTGGCAGATTCTGTACTCTCTTTCTTTCCTGAATCACCAGATAAATGTCGACTCGGATAACTGGACTCCCATACGTAAGATAATAAAATGTCACCATAACAAAGTGTTGGATCGAATCCTGAATATCCTTGTAACTTTGGGTGAACGGTTGTCAAAGAAGCTTTTTAAAATAAATGAAATTAAAATATACGATATTATGAAATAAATATTAATCATTGATAATAATACATACCACTGTCTGGTGGTAACAAAGCATGGCATTTAAGATAATGACCAGTTGAAGACGTGTAACATTGTGCTAATATTAATTTCATGGGAACGTTTATATATCCTAATAATTTTGCCTGAATTTCTCCTCCTCTTACACGACCCCATACGCCTATGTTCAAGTACTGAAGTTCCGAGTCGATTTGAAAGTTTCTCGTTTCTTCGAAAGTAATTAAAGAGGCATGTTCCTTTTCTTTCGTGGTATAATATAAATCTGATATATTTATTATGTAACTATCGTCGTTAAAGCAAAACTGAGAGTTACTCGATATGATAGACTGATTTGAAGTGGTTGAAATTTTTCTGGAAGGTATACTGTCAGGTGTTTGAGCAGTATCATCTGTAGTATGTGCGCTACTTTTTCTTCTTTTAAAAATTTTACTACCTGTTTCCGGCTTTTCAGAAGTTTCGCTTTCAGAATCTTTCAGATCTGAAAATTTAATTTGACTTTCAAATTTAATCTTTGCACTCTCTTCAATATTAGGAATACTATCTCCTTTACTCAACGCATCAGTTTTCAATGGTTTTCTGTCCATTCCTTTCTCTGCAGATAATCTTTCACTGTCCAGTTTCATGTTAGCTTGTTTATCCAAATCTGCTTTTGAGTACTTTCTTTCAACTCTTATGATAAAACGCCTTTGTACAGCACTCTTTACAAGTTTACCTACTTGATTCATGTTAGATACTTTTTTACCATCTACTGCTACTAAAATATCCCCTTTTTTCATTTCAGCAATAGCTGCAGGGCTTCCAGTTATTATAGTTTCGACTAGCACACAAACATGACCTATTTCTGGCACAAGTTCTTGTTTAAATACTACACCAAGTTGCTGAGAACTAACTTTACTAATAATCAAATCCAACACCATATAAGGAACTCCAGTATATTGAGTCAAATATACCCAAGGTGTTGAGTCTATACTTATCGTACAATACACTTCGATCTGTGATTTATCTTCTGCATTAAGCGTATTAGGTCCAAGATTTAATCTACTCACTTCCAGTAATGATACTTCCAAATAACCCGGTATTAATTGCATATTGGCAACCTAAACAAACATGTCTAAATGTACAAAGATACCCTTCCTGTTATTTTGATGTCTTTAAAGAGTCAAAAAACACCTTACTTCGGATAAATCTACCGCTTCATCGTTCAGTCTGCGGAAGAATGGTTTGTAACGCAATTTATAGCGAGGTAGTGTATGTTTCCTACGCACAGCTCTGCGAATCTGTCCTGTGATTAAGGAAATAATTTGTGGTTGTAATTGACGACCTTGAAATTGAGATTGCACTTCTAATTCAAGTATAGGGTCTGAATAAAAACTTAAAGACCAATGAGTATACGGAACACGTGTAAATTGCAGTCTCGCTCTCCCACTGACCCGTTTCACTGAAACAAATCACAATTTGCATTTAATAAAAACTTACTAAATTACCATTATTCAAAATAATTAAACGTATACCTTGTAAAGCCATGTAAGCAGTTTTACCCAGCAGCATTTTTACATCTATTGACAGTTGAAAATTTCCAGAATAATGCAAATCTAAAGATAAATCCAATGTTTCCAATAAACCCGTATCAGCATCTATTTTTGAATCTGCAACTTCTAAACCTTTTATGGTAGGAAACTGAGTACCCAAATTCAAATCCCTTAACTAAAAATATATAAACATTCTTAGTTTTCATTAATAAAATTATAGCTAAATTTTAAAGGGATGCTCCCAACTTGATATCACATCTACCTGTACACTATCCAATAATTTCCCTGTAGTGGACTGAGTCAATAATTCTTTGAACTCATTATTTAATTTTCTATACAACCAAAGACGAACTCGTTCAGCATTTCGAAGTTCATTAAACAAAAATTGCAACGTTAAATTTATTGCCAAGTTTTCGTTACCTTGGCACATGGCTTGGCGTGATATACTTATGTTAGGATTTGTCTTTTCATCTTGAATCTTTTCAAGTAATTCTTTAGGTAACTGAGCCATTCCATGATGGATTGATCTTTTTGGAGGACTTGCTAAGGGAGCTTCTTCCAAATATTTTTTGAACAAGTAAAACTCCAAACATAGCGTACATATTATACCACACACAAATGTAATCACAGATGTACAAATAAATTCAAAAATGTCCATATTAATATTTCACCTATCGGAAACTTAATAGTTTCCTTTATTAAGCGTGATACTTCTGCTCTACCAAGATCAGAAAATATTAAGTAAAATTGTAGGAATAGGCACTGTCTTGTCACAACTATGTAACAAAAATTATGTAAAAATATTAAATATATTCGAACTTTATGTAACTAATACTTTTATAACAACAATATCGTCGACATTTATGTAAAATACTAGGTACTGCTATAATATCTATACATTTTAATGGATCGTAAAAAAAGGTGATATTTTCATAATGCTGAATTACATTGTTGTGAATCACCCTCTTTTCACGGGTCAACAGTTATTCAGAACACTTTCACCTATCATTACAATCGTCAAAATTATGACATTTTCACGAAATATATAAAGAACTTTGATAATAATTTAAAATAATTCATATTCACGGGAAATATTTATACGATACATCTTAAAAAATTTAATAATACCAATGAGCATGGGCAAAAGGTATCATGACAGTTTTCTATTGATCCCGGCAGCCATGTTAGTGCAAGATTAACTTGTCAATTTGACAGATTCTTACATTGTTAATTTTACAAAAAGATAAATATTTATGTTTAATACGTTTACAAAATTTTGTCAATAAATTATGCAATTATAGATAATACCAAAAAAAATTTCTTTTATTATGCATAATTATAAAATTCAATTATAGATTATTCATAAAGACGAAAATTTTTATTTAATAATTGTAAGTAAAAGAAATGCTTTTAAAAAATTGAAATATTTTCAGTAAATTTTTCTTTTAAATAAATAACAATTTTATAGTATTACTTTTATTTAAGCAGTTCGGAATTATCCAACATTGCAAAGTAAATATTAATAGAACACATTTCACATTCATATTTCGAAATTTAATATTAACAGAATAATGTTATTATTATATGATGCTTTTGTAACAAGTATTTAAGAGAATCAGGAATATGATAGAATATTATTTAATTAATTACATGACGTTTAATTTACAATAAAGTTACAGTCGCAAAACATATTTTAATTGAACCCAACAATTTGAGCTTTTTTAGCGCCGTTTACTATCAACGCGAAGGTAAATTAGACCATGGCGGAGATATAGAATAGATTTATCATGCGATGTAAATTCCTATCTATTATCATATCACATTCTACTGTGTCGATTGAGACTGGTATTGCATTATAGTGCCATCCATGGTTACGTGCATTACTAAATATCGCTAGGTAATGTTACAAACAGAAAGTTGCGGTTTTTTTTACATAAACTAAGCAACTTTTATAATATGTTATTTTAATAGTATTAACTTATATGTAACTTATACACGTTACATAAAACATTAAATAATTAGTTTATCAGTAGCATGAAAAACTTTTCGTATTATGTTTTGTGCAATTTATGAAATATAACCTTACAATTGTTATAGAATTCTCAATAATTTACATTTCACATACAATATTTGACACAAAAAATATAAGCACTGTACTACTATATATCAACTTATAAATTTTATGAAAACAGAAATGTTGATTTTTGTATTTAGTATGTGGAAGTAACAGGAATATATAGCTTTAATTTTGGTATATTTTAAAGAAGATAACCTAAACTTTATATCTTGCATACATATCGATGTAAGGTATTTTATTAGTATGGCAGCTTTAATGAAGAAAAGAGTTTTAGCAGAGTTTAACCAAAGTCAGGTAAATCATATTTGCACTTAAAATATGTTCATTGAAACTTTGTTTCTAATTATTTTTATTTCTAGGTTATAACTGAACCACCATTAAAAAGACTAAAAACATTACGTCTTGCCGCTACTGCTGGTAGCAGTAAAAATGGAACAGAGGGGAGTTCAGCATTAGCTTATATAGAATGTCTTGAGAAAAGTAAATGTGGCAACGATGCTTTGCAGCTTCTTGTTCGTATATCTGATACTATCGCATACATTTCTCCAGAAGATGTTCCTTCAGTAGTAAAAAAGTTGTCAGAAAGATTTACTATAGAAACTGAAGCTGCAGTCCGTGCAAAAATACTTTGGATTTTTGCAGAACTAGGAGAAGTTACAAATGATTCAACAGAAAAGACAAGAATCGTTACTGAAACTTCTGAACTTTTAAGAAATGAAGAATCACATAGAGTAAAAAGTCAAGGTTTAGCAACATTGTTAAAATTAGGGGATTATCATAGGTATTTCGTGTAGATTTGAAATTTATTTTCTTCAATGACAGAAAAAACTGATCTCATACTTTTGTAGGACACTTGTATTAAAAATTGCTCGTGAGCATTTGTTGGATACTTGGCATGGTGTACAAACACGTTGCCTTTCTATCATTGGCAGATACTTAACTGCAAATGCCACAGATGATACTTTAATTTTTGTTGGCAATTATGCACGTTCTCAAGATCCTAGAGTACGTGCCCAAGCATTTGAAACAATGGCTGAGCTGCATTCACATAGGGGTTGTCGACTACCGGCAAGCTTCTTCGGAGAAGCTTGTGCTGCGCTTCGCGACGATTACGAAATAGTTCGTCGAACTGTTCTTAAATTAATATGGCTCTTAGGGAGAGAATATCCTGAAAAGTATATAATATTTTATTACTTTCATTTGTTACTACTTATCAAATAAATAATTATTTATCTTTGACAAGATACTATGTTGATTCTTTTACAGCATTATTGTAGGAGCAGATGGAGAAGATATACGTATGGTCGATTGTGCATTTTCTCAAATATGCGGTCTTATGGGTGATTTGTCAGCAAGAGTTAGAGCTTCTGCAATGTCCTTACTTGGAACAATGAAAGGTGTATCACAGCGATACATAGAGCAAGCATTAGATAAAAAACAGAAGGTTGTAGAAACAGATAGACCAGAAGTAGAAGAAAAGAGTGGGTCTTGTGGTGCATTTATTCATGGTTTAGAAGATGAATTTTTAGAGGTATTATATTTATTTGTACACATCTAGATAACTATACTCTGCGTATTTAATACAAATTATATTTAGGTAAGAACAGCAGCAGTTGAGGCTCTCTGTACATTATCTCTGGAGCAGCCAAATATAGCCAGAATTTCCTTAGATTTTATGGTTGACATGTTCAACGATGAAATTCAAGATGTAAGATTGCGTGCTATCGAGTCATTAAGAAAAATGTCGGCAAGCGTTACACTTCGTGAAGATCAATTAGAAACAATTCTGGGAGCACTAGAAGATTTTTCGGGCGAAGTGCGAGAAGGTTTGCACGCTACTTTAGCTGCTAGCCGTCTTGCTACAAGAAATTGTCTTCACATGTGTGTAAATCGTCTTCTTGACAATTTGAGTCGCTATCCACAAGACAAAGAAAGTATCAGAAACTGTTTAGCAGCATTAGGAGCTTCGCATCCATATCTAACGTTACCATTAGTGCCACAACTTCTTGGACGGCACCCCTTTTTCGATACACCGGAACCAGATGTCGATGAACCGTCCTGTATCCTTTCATTAATTTTCTTCGTAGACTACATATAAAACTTGTAACAATACTTTAATATTCTTAACTATAAATAATAGATGCAAGCGTTCTAGTACTAATATTTAATGCCGCATTGCATTGTCCGAGTATGCATGCATTGTTTACAGAGCATGCATCGAAACATTATCATTATTTACGCGATACTATGCCGCATCTGGTTCCTCGTTTACGACCAACTATAACCAGTGGACCTGGCTTCGGAAATGAAGATAAAATTGACGATGAAGCAGAACGTGGAAAAGAATTTTTAGAAAAAGTGGTCACAGGCGTGGAAAATGCAAGACCTGGTGGGCGAGTTCATACGCAACTTTTAGAAGCTGCAGCCATTGATCTTGATCGTTTAGCAGAAATGGATCATCGGATGGAGGGAGCTGCACGTTTCACTGTTCTTTATATACGATGCTTATTACTTCTGAAATCCGTATTGAAAGAGTTCTCGATATCGTCAGCGAATTCAGTATCGACGAGTCCTTTACCGAATACAACCACTAACGTTTCAGTCTTGCTTCAAAACACTCAAAAGTACGTTTATTTTTTTCTATCTGTTATATCTAATATACGCAAATATTTATTCAGAAATAATTTCAATTTGTAGATTGCAACGACTATTCAGTGGATTGAATGAAAATGAAATCATATTAGCCAATGACGTGTGGTTAAAAGCACTAGCGATAGAATTGATTCGAGTAACAAGAAGCGTAACGGGAAGAAGTGCGCTTCCGCTCGCACGTCATTTTTTGTCCGAAGCTGATACCCTACCTCAAGACACGTCCAAGTTGCCATCCTTTTCTAGATCTCTTGTACTTCAGATTCCTACCTTAGCCGACGTTAAACCAGGATCCTTAACTCGGTTGTTGTTACCGTTGCTTTTGACACCGGTATCGCAAGGCGAAGAAAGACTTCCTAGACCATCGGTGTCTACTAGATTTTGTAGAGCGATTATTGAAGAACCTAGAGGCGACGCAGATGCCGCATTGAAATTTACGGGCGGACTTCTATTAGGAATCCCGTTAACGGCAAAAATATTAAATTTACGAGATCCGAGTATATTACGTATAAAATTGAGACATCCCGATCAACAAATACAACTATTATTACCGCGTCAATCGGATTTACGATTGCAAAATACAGAGCAGAATGATTATAGATTAAAAACCACGGTACTGCTTTCCCATCAAGTTTGGATGGAAGCTTGCAACGTCGAAATATCTCTAGCACTTTTTGTACCGTCTTCAGCTATGTGTACACACTCGCCCCTTGACGATCCGTGTGTCATTGATCTTTGCAAACCAACTAAAGTATCAATTGCACCAAAACCTATAAAAAGGGGTATCTAACTATATTTTTATATAACGCTATATTTTATAAAATGTCTTTATTGTAAATAAATTCAAAACATACTAAATCTCTCCGATTTTGTACAATGTAGATATCAACAATGTTTTAAAATTGACGATGTTAATAATGTCTTTAATAAAAAGTAATTATAAATACATGATCTAAGCTCACAAAAACGAAAAGGATACTAAAATGTGTTGCTTTCTATTTTTATTAAAATGATGAGACGATTCATTTAATTCGATTTAAACATTTGTACATTACCGCCAGGCGGAAAAAGAACTACCGCTGCAATAAAAAATATTAACGTTTATTAAAATTTTGCGATTTATTAAACGTAAGAAAAACATAAACAATATCATACCTAGTAAATACTGGAGATTTTGGTGCCTCTACATTCTTTTGCGCCAGGCTACTGAAAGTGAGACCACCCGATTGGCTTGCTAAGGACTCAAATGTGTTGCTATTGTCTACACTTTCAAAAACTTTCGGCATGGTGTTATCAATTGGTGCAGGATTCCCTCCTATTGCCGGTGGACTTCCAAACGCTGTTTTATACCATTCTTACAGTTAATTTTAATAGATAATAAATTATAGGATAGCAAAAATAACGTGTTACCTGGAGGTGCCGCGCTAGCTCCAAATGTTGCTGCTCCAAATCCACCACCAAAACCTCCCAGTTTTGGTGCTCCAAACGAAGGTGGTGATCCAAAAACTGATGCAGCTCCAAACGCAGGAGCCTGCCGAAAACTAGGTTGTTCCAAACCCATTGGTGGTGAACCTGTTGTTCCACCACCAAATACAGACGGTGAACCGGGTGAAGATGCTCCCCGAGCAGTATTATTCATGGTTCCACCAAAGAATGACGTAGAGCCAGTGTTTGACATCGAACCAAATATTGAATTCTGAGCATTATTTTCAAAAATGGATTTTTGAGGAGTTTCAAATGTATTCACTGCGGATGCGTCTCCTCCAAAGATAGAAGCAGAAGGCGATGCTTGACTATTTCCACCGAAGATCGAGGTAGTACCACTTTCACTGAAGACCGAAGCATTTGCTGAAGTTGTTGGCATTTGACCGAATATAGATGTATTCGTAGAACCTCCGAATGGCATCGAAGTCGGACTGATAACTGGTGTGCCGAAGGTATTAGCAGCCGAAGAAACTGCCGGAGTACTGGCAAATTGAGTATTCATTGCCAGAGGTGGTTTACCAAAAACTGAAGTAACTGAAGTTGTTGTAACGCTACCAAAAGGAAGCGTAGAAACGGTAGTAGAAACAGTGGTAGAGTTTGGTGTAGACAAATTCACTGTAGTTTTATCAGAATTAGATTTTGATAAAGTACTTTGAAATGGAGATACTGTACTGCAAGTTGTTACTGCTGCAGCGGCTGTACTCGTTACCGGAGTGGTATTAAAACCACGAAATATTGGTTCGGAAGAGGCACTAGTAGTACTAGCAGTAGTAGTAGTAGCTTGAATGCTAGGTACAGTGGTTGTAACAGTAAATGTAGACGAAGTTGGTGTGGAACTCGACATTCCTCCAAATACAGAAATATTTGGAGGATTTATTTGATTACTAAATAAGGGTGCAGTAGATGATGCAGGCAGAGCTTGTACAGTACTCGTTGTCAGGCTGGGAGCTTTTGATTCAGGAGTGGGTATACTCTCAATCGTTACTGAAGATGCAGTTGTAACTGTATCTTTCGGAAGAGTTCCACTTACAAGACTTATAGAGATCTGAGTGGTAGCCAATGCATGTTGCCCCAACAACATTTGAAAGTTAGATGTTCCAAATGTGGGTTTGTAATTGTACTTTCCTTCGGTATTAACATTACTGGTAGGCATAGTTTGTGCCTGATTAGGTGTTTGAAGTCCTACAATTAAATTTGATATATTTAACGAGTCTTGTGTTTGAGGTGCTGTTGTTGTTACTGATGGAATTTTTAGATTAATTGCAGCGGTAGTATTTGTAGGCTTTGAAGCAAAAGAAAATGGTTGAGCACTTGTTTGTGATATAGCAAGCGCATTTTGTGACATACTTTTTACAACTGCAGAAGCAGTATTTGGAGTAGCAAAACTAAATGTGGTTGCTGCATCAGTCTTTGTTGCAGTTGCAGTTACTGCTGTTGTTGCAGACATTGGCAATCCAAACTTTATTGTGGTACTTGAAGGAATTCCTTGCACTCTTTCTGCCGTGGTTTCTGATAATACATCCTTTAATGAGCCAGTACCAAATAAACTATTTTCTACTTTGAAGGGATCACTTGATACATTTTCTTTTCCAGTTTTTGTATTAGATTCTTTAAGCATAGATTTTTGTACATCTTCAGATTTTTGTACTGGCGTGCCGAATGTAATAGTGTTAACTTTAGGAAACGATTTCATTAAATTAGGTAGAGTATGAGCTGAAGAGCTAACTTGACTAAACGTAACAGCATCTTGCTTTGATTTAACACTTTGAGATACAGTAGGTATTGTCGGTACAGTTGACTTCTTTTCTATTTGTGGAAGTTTATTTCCAGGTGCAGCTGGAAAAGTACTACTAAAGCTAGGTTGTTTGTTTTGCGTCGATGCGTTACTAGTTTCATTTGTACCAATTCTGGCTACAATGCTATTTAACGAAGCTAAAGGGCTTTGTTGTTTTGGTTTTTCAGCAGCTGGTTTAGCAGTTGTCGGCTGTTTTACAATAGGCTGCTCCGTTTTATTCTTTGCATCAGCAACTGTTGTATTAAGAGAAGCTAAAGCGGATAAAGTTGCTTCCAAACGATGTTGAATTGGCGAAGGATTAACTGGTTTTATAATTGTCGGAGTAGAAATGGATAAATGTTTTCTTAATTTTATTTGTTTCTCTTGAGTAAAACTTAAAGTTTTGGAAGCAATAGCCTTGCAACGCGCTTCTATCACTCCTGCATTTCTTGGAAGAGAAACTGAAGATTTAGATGACGTGATACTTAAATTAGATAACGAACGATTCAATCCAAATATATTGTTGTTACGAGAAATTAGTTTCCATTGCTTTTTAAGCTGCTCCACATTGCTTTTTTCTTTTTGTATAATTTTGTCATGTAATACGAGATTTTGATACACGAATTCCAAATGTGGAATTTTCATTCGCGACATTTCTTGAGACGTATGATCCGACCATCCTAAATCTAAAATTTTACTAGCTTGGCTAAGTTGTGTTTGAGTATAATAATAAAGTTTCTGCAGATCGGATATCTTATTACTATCTCCACAATTTCTAGTTGTAATATCATTAGTAGCTGCATTTTTCGATTTGGTTTCTTCAACCCATGCAAACGACTGCAATAGCAATGCTTTTAAATATGCAATGTCGCTAGATAGACTGTTCGTTGTTTCTCTTAATAGACGAAGAAACTTATCGATTTCATTAGACGTTTTGACAAGTTTTAGACGTTCTTCTTCAGTACCATATTCCCACGTCGGTGGTTCCAATTGATTACGCAATTCTTTCTCAAATAAGTTATGTTCTTCTATATAAGCACGAATATCTGTACTATCATCATCCACCGATGTTTTTTGTTCCACGGATTCTTGTGATACTGTTTCTTTGATGGGTACTAATTTTGTATCCGATTTTACTTCTTCAGGATAAGTCTCTCGAATTGGTTCTATTTTCATTTCTGTGTTAATAGTTTCAGGTTTTTGTTCCAGTTGTTTAGGTTTTTCAACTGGGGACTGTGCAAAGAAACTATTTCCTTCGGTAAATTTATCAAAAATATTTCCGGCAGGAATTGGTTTAGGACGTTCAGGAACATTTTCTGGTAGTTTAGGGCGAGGTGTACTAGTTATCACACCATTCATAATAATAGACGTTTCGGATAGATTAGCATTTGATTGTAATGGTAAAGGAGGTGTAACTATTTCTATAGGTGGAGAATTAATAGCAGGACAATTAGGAATTAAATTTACCATGTGGAAGCTGCATAACTGTCCAGATGTTGCAACTATATGAAGTATAGGAACTGGAATGGGTAACGTTGAATCTGCACTCCATGGTAATTTCCGAACAGGAGATTTATCAATAGCTAAACCCACTGGATAACTTTCTGTAGTACAGATTAATGGTAATTCAGCTCTACCACTGTCAACCAATTGCCATTGATTCCAAGTAACTCCTCCATCTGTGGATCCTAACACAGCTACTTCACTGCTGCTGCTGCTAGCAGCAATGATCAAACCCCATTCTGGTACATGATCAAAGTAATAACGAGGAATTATTCCTTCTTCTTCTGTATCTGTCATTCCATATGTGATATCTTCGTAGCAAGTGAAAATGGCGTTTGTCTCGCCTTTAGGAGCATCAATTATTAGAACATTGATTTTTCGTTCGCTACCAAGATAAGCAGCACAAAATTGATAATTACTAATCCATAAAATACTAATGACTTCTCCGATATATGGATTAGGTCCAGGAATTGTTCTGGCTATTTTTAAATCAGGCTTAAATTGTACAATATTTCCATTTTTACAACCTATAACTATTTGCTTCCCTTTTGGACTCCATGCTGCACACAAAGCATCCAAATCATTAAATTTCTCTAAAGCTTTCAGCTCTATTGTCTTTTCTTTCTTTTCCTTTATTTTAAAACTACCAATTGTGTAATCGCTAGCTATGGTACACAGCATTCCTGGTACAGCAGGATTCCATCTTAGATCATTTACAAAAGCATCCATATGAAATGAGGAAACTCTAATTTCATATAATAATTGTAAGTTCTGAAAAAAGAAATTAGAATCTCTTTAATTATTTGATAAGAATGTAGAAAATATAAATAAGATAAAACTTTCAATAATGTACATTTGTAATAAGTGCCTGTGCATCATAAATTAAAATTAAAGGTCCATGTGGTGCCACAGCTAAATAGGAGCAGTCACAATTAAGCATTAATTTAGATATGGGTATTGGCATATTCAGCTTTAACTTCCATTCTGGATCGCTATCTTCCCCAGGTTTTAAAATAATTATTTTATCATCTTGTCCTACATATAATAATCCCCTTCTTTTATCTGCAGTCACTAAACTGCATGCAATAGGTATGGATGTGAAGGCATCTAAAATTTGGGAAGTATGTGACTGTTTGAATTGAAATTCCTGAAACAAAGGTTTTATTATAATAAACCTATAAATATAAAAAAAAAATACATCCATGACAATAAGAAAATACGTATAATGTGAATGAAAACATAAATATATTATAAATTTACATTATTTTCTTAATTTTATATGATCTAAAAAGAAGAAAACTAAAACGTAATTGTTTTCAAACGGTCTTTTTAAAGAATAACATGTAATACCTGGACGTCTTTTGGATCAGGCGCAGTTTTCATATTTACTTATTTTACGTTATTCTTCATATAAACAGATAAGTATATTGAAACATAAATTTGCCGGATTCTTGTCAAGTTAAATACGAAGTAAACGAAAGTAATTCACAACCACTCACAGTAGTTGCATAACCGTTGAGCATATAGATTGAAATTGAGTTACCCGTCATACCTTTTTTTACGCTTAAACGCTTCTCGAGCGCCATCAATACAAACAAGTTTGAAAACAATTTGAACCGAATAAGACATTGTTTCCAAACCTTCATAAGTTTTCTACACCTTATCTACTTATAATACATTATTTTCAAAAGCTCAAATTTTCAAAACTCCGAAGTCCTAAAATTTAGAAATTAGTAAACGCTGTCCTTACAACGCTAGTGTTCTCTAGTTCTCTTGGTTACAATCTGTAACCTATTTCATCTATGGACATCGCTTTTAAAAAGCATGGCGTTGTATTTACACGTGTTTGATTAAAATTTTGACAGAACGAAACATTTAGTTTTTTAACCATGGATGCAAACAAAATGAAACGAAGAAGTATAATTTTTCATTCCGTAGTATAGTATTGTACCTTAAAATTTATTTACACAAGATATATTGCTTACAGATTTTAGAAGATACAGTAAAGTACCCATCAGCAAAGAACAATTAGAAAAATATGATAAAGGTACTGGAATTAATTTGAAGCCAGGAACGTCTACAATAAAGAATAAACTAATAAAACATAAATTGAAAAGGAAAGAGAGGCTTATTGACAATGCGATAAAGGATACTGCACGGACTGAATTGCTTTTAACAGAAGAGTATGGTTGTTTGGAGGCTGATCCTGGCGAAACGACATTACAATATAAACAAACGCAAATTGCAAACAATGTAGACATAACCAGTGCAACTAAACACTTTACATTAAACTTACAATTTGGACCATATTATATAAAATATACAAGAAATGGTAGACATTTACTTCTAGGTGGAAGACAGGGACATGTAGCTGCTTTTGATTGGGTCACTAAAAAATTAGCATGCGAAATGAATGTCATGGAATCAGTGCATGATATATCATGGCTACATGTAGAAACAATGTATGCAGTTGCACAAAAGGACTGGGTATACATATATGATAATGTTGGAATTGAACTTCATTGTTTGAAATCAATGTATAAAGTTAATAAGCTGGAATTTTTGCCATATCACTTTTTGCTAGCCAGTGGATCTAGACAAGGTTACTTATCATGGCTGGATGTTTCTATAGGGAAATTTATATCCACTTTTAATTCTAAATTAGGAAATATAGTGGTAAATATAAGAACATTTGATAATATTTTGTACAAAAAAAAAATTTTAAAGTATCCACTTTTTCATAGGTGATGACACAGAATCCCAGTAATGCAGTACTTTGTGTGGGAGACATAAAAGGTGTAGTTTCTATGTGGTCTCCTAATAGTACCAAACCATTGGCAAAAATGTTATGTCACACTCAGCCAGTAAGTGCCTGTACTGTTCATCCACATGGAACTTACATGGCAACCGGGTGTGCAGGTGGATATGTAAAGGTGTGGGATATTAGACAATTAGCAGGTCCAGTACATAATTATCATACACGTTCTGCTGTTCATCGTTTGTCTTACAGTCAACGTGGTCACCTGGCAATGTCAATGGGAAATGTAGTAGAAATTTATCGGTAAATGTAATATAATAACCTAAATTTATATAATATTAATAGTTATGCATATGATACATTTTTGTTTTCTAGACCCTCTGAAGATGAAACAAAAGCATATTTGCGACATAGACCTAGTTGGCCTGTAACAAGTATGCAATTCTGTCCATATGAAGATGTTCTAGGTATTGGTACAAGAGGCGGAATTTCTTCACTATTGGTACCTGGGAGTGGAGAAGCAAATTATGATGCTTATGAAAATAATCCGTTCCAGACTAAGGAACAAAGACGCGAAGCCGAAGTAAAGGCTCTGCTAGATAAGATTCAACCAGAGTTAATTTCTTTAGATCCAATTTCAATAACAGAAGTTGATGTGCCTACTCTACAAGATAAAGTAGAAGCAAAGAAAAAACTCTTGGTAAGTGTCTAAATAGGATTAAATTAATACGATTTTACAATTACTGTAAACTAATATATTTGTTTAAATTTCTTTGCAGTATCTTAAACCGAAAAATATCGACTTCAAGCCTCGCAGGACAAAAGCTAAAGGGAAAGGTGGAACGGCGAAAGTAATCAAAACTAAAAAGATTTTAAAGGATTTGAGCAAAAAGGTAAGTAAATTTTAAGTATTGTAAGCTACTGTGTATACAAAAAAATCATTGTTGCAGGAAACCATTGATATACTTCGTCAGGCTGATATTCGACCAGATACTAAGAAGATAGAAAAACCTCAAAAAGATTATGGGGTGTTAAATAGATTTGTATCAAACCCTAGTAAAAATAGAAATAAATAACGTTTTATCTATACTAGGAAGATTACAAGTATTTATATCTTGTACATATTTCTACTTATCTTTATCGCGTATGTAATTAAAATAAAATACTATATGTAATTAAAATAAAACTTTTTTTAAAAGAGAAGGAATACATAAAACACTTTTGTTATGAAATAACGGAACAAAGTGTTTACGCCTCCGATTAAACCAAATTTAATATAATTTAATATATTTGTTGATATTCTTGTACATAAAGTATATAATTTATTTCTCACTATTTTCACGAATAGTTTATATATTAATACAAAAAAGAATGATGAATCAGTGATGCACTATATGCTATAAATAAAACAGTGTATACGTATATACCGCATTGAAGTAACAAGGTGTTTAGTAAAGTAAGCGTTCATATTTCTGTTGCTATAATTTAATAACCGTTGTATTAAAAAAATGAATAATTTATGAAATTAATTCTGGAAAAGGGTGCGAGTAAATTCAATATAATCCAATGCTCCTGTGATTGGTCGTTCCGTTTTGGGGTCAACGTAAGGTTTCATGCGAGCTACACAGTAATCGGCCATTTCCTTGGTAAGGTTCTGGAAATACATTAGCATTAAATAGAATGTAGGTATAAAATTCAACGATTACAGCTGTCAAGATTTTATACTCACAGCGTATAATTCCTCTTTTGTAACATATGGCCGATCTGCAGCTGTAATTGCGCGGAAAGCATTTTCTATTTCTTCAGAACTCTGCACGTTCTCTGTTTCCTTACTAATCATGAAAGCCATATATTCTTGCAACGATACGTAACCGTCTCTATTAGGATCGACGATATCTGAGAAGCAAGAAGCATAAATCAAATATTGTTTCTTAAAAGCTCCTTATAAATAAATAATGCAAATAAATTACAAACCAAGAATATTCTCGAATTCCGGATCAGGTTGACCCTCTTCCACCATTGGTAAATCGTAGCCCAGTGCTCTCAAACAAGATTTGAATTCTTGATGATTCAGACGACCACTCTTGTCTTTGTCGAAATGTTTGAACATCATAGAGAATTCTTTAAGAGCATCTTCAGAGACACCCGACTGATTACGTGCTTGTATTTGCTGCTCTAAATTGTGTTGCATACGCATTCCCAATTGATCCAGTTGATCCCATTGTTGCGCCAATCCTACAGTACTGTGTTCCGTGTAACGGTTGTCTAAGATTAAATGTTCCTCCAAAATTGCTCCCAGGTCTTCGATTTTTTTTAGATCTTGTCGACGTGCACGAACTTCCTGGGTCTTTCTCTGTATAAATAGTAAACGAGTGTTTGTTATTTTGTTTCATAGTTAACAAATGTCACGTAACATTTAGTTGTCGCCTACCTTCGTTGCTTCCAATTGTTGTTCCAACGACCCCGAACCTTCCATCATGGATGTCCTACAAAAGAACAATTTTAAGCGAACTCAAATTTACGTAAATCAATTAAAAATATATACCTTGTTTCTGCTAGCCATTGATGGAACGCATTAGCATGTTTAGCAAATTCTTTACGTAGTTTGTCGTTCTCTTCTTGTCGTTGAGCTTCCTTCGCAAGCTCTACGTCGCGTTCTTTGATTATCTTTTGTAGATTACGCCAGGTGTCTTCTAACGCTTCCATCGTGAACCAGGTGTACGGATTGGGACCAACGTTGAAGCTTTTTATCTGTCTGTCAAGCGCAGAGAGTGCCTCGAAATCTGCTTCAGCGGAAGATAAGCTTGCTTGGAATTGTGCATGTGCTTCTCGAAGAGCTCGGATCTCCTCGATGCTGTTGCACCGAACAGGGTCTGTCAAATCCTCTTCCGCGTTCTCGAACCACGAGTTGAAAGCGGATGCCTTTTTGGCGAACGTCAGATACAACTCTTCGATCTGCCTGAACTGATCTTGCATTCTAAGCAAACGTTGTTTACGAGCATCAGAATCTGCCAAAAGTTTCTGCCAACGAGCAATGACATCCGCGTGACGTTTCTGAATACTAGGAGTTTGATCGTGTCCAGAATCTACCAACATCTCCTTTAAGGATGTGATATTCTGTATTCCCTCGTGTTCGAAGGCGTGCAATCCAGCGTCGAAGGTTTCCTGCTTGGTCAACAACGTTTGAACGGTGGACAAGTCGCGGCCAAATTCTTCAGAGCGTACGTGGGTCTCTTTGTCAGCGATCCAAGACTCCACAACGTCAGCTTTCCACATGAATTGAAGATAAGCCGAGTTATCGTTGAGTCGAGCTTTCCTTCTGGCTGCAAGGGCGCCAAGTTGTTCCAGTTTATTGCGAAGCTGAGCACATCTTTGACCTATGGCGTCCGCACGGTGGTTTCCGGCTTGAATCAGAGCTTCGCCAGCTTTACAGATATCCTTGCAGCGTTCACCATGGGCAGCAAAATCGGTCTCAAAAGCATCGTGTTTCTTCAGTAATCCCTGAACAGCAGCCATGGTATCGCCATAGTCCTCGACCGAAAGTAGTTGCTGTTTCTCCGTGATCCAAGCTTCTTCCTCTTCAACTTTGGCGAGGAACTGTTGATACGTTAACGATTCGTCTAATTTCTGTCCTCTGTTCGCAGCCAATTGTTTTAACTCGGCCCACGCCTGGTTTAAGAGCTTCAGACGTTGCTCGATCTCCGGAACACCCAGGTTGGAAACATCCATCAGCTTTTCTCCCGCTTCTTGGACAGCCTGTATAGCAGGTTCATGGCTTCCTAGTTCTGCCTCTAATCTTTTGTGTTTCTTTTTCAGGTTCTGTACACCGGTAAGGTCGCGGCCATAATCGTCCGAACCTACCAACAGCTTCTTCTCTTTGATCCAGGACTCTTCGTCGGCGATGTCTCTGAAGAATTGATGCAAGGTGTTCGCTTCGTTGAGTCTGGCTTGCCTGTGAGCAGCAAGGTTGCGAATTCTTTCGTAACGTTCGTTGATACTTTGCCGTTTTTCTTGAATGCCGGCCGCGTCGAATTGTCCGCTCTCTATTAAAGAATCCGCCTGGGCATTCATGTCCTTGATCCTTTCTTCGTGTGCCTGGATATCCGCTTCGACCAGCTGATGTTTCTTCATCAAGTTTTGCACGGAAGCTAAATCTTTACCCGCGTCTTCGGAGGTAAGCAGACTTTCAACTTCTCCCAGCCAGAAATCAAGATCTTTAACTGCAGCGATATAGGTGCGTTGTTTGTTGGCCTCTTTCAATTTCATGGACTTCTCCGTCGTCTTCTGGGTCAAATATTCCCACTGATCAGCAATCGAGGCTAGTCTCTTTTGAACCGCGTCCTCGGAACCGGCACATTGGTGCTTATCGATCAAATTCCCTCCCATGGCGAGCACAGATTGAATTCTGTCAGCGTTCGCTGCCAGTTCGGCTTCGAACGCTTGATGTTTCTGATGTTTGGACTGAATGTTTGCTGGATCTTTGTAGTTCTCCTCGGTAGCCAGTTGCAGTTTCTCGGCGATCCAATTTTCCATTTCGTCGGCGTCACGCGAAAATTGTTGCAGAGTCTGGGACTCTCCAAGTTTCGAGCGTTTTTCGATGAGAGCATCTTTCAGGTGCTTCCAGCGGTCTAAAACGTGGCAACGTCTCTCGTCAATTGGCTTCGCCGCGTAATGTTCTGCAGCGATTAGCTGATCTGCCAACGTTTGCAACGTGGCTATCTTCTCCTCGTGCGCATTGATGGCTTTATCAAAGTCCTCGTGCTTCTTGATCAAGGCCTCCACGTTGTCGCTACTGTCCACGGTATCCGCGCTGTTCAAGAAAGCTTCTCGGGCGCTCATCCAGTTTTCGGCTTGCTCGCAGTCTCTGCAGAACAGCTGCAACTCGAGATTCTGATCGAGTTGCATACGTCGTTCTATCCAGGCCTTCTCCAGCTCTTGGCGTGCCTCCGTCATGGATTCCAACTTTTCTTGGATCTCGACGCTGGCATAATGACTGGACTGCAATAGCTGCTGACCGAACAATTCGAACGCTTGGAAGGTGCCTGCTCGAGCGTCGATCTCTGTTCGATGTTCCTGCAACATAATGGTCAATCGAATGAAACGTAGATCTACAACTATTGCTATCTGCATATATGTACTTCAAATCCACTCGACAATAGACACTACGATAAGCGAAGAAGGCAGCGAATACACTATAAGAAGCATTGAAAATGTTCCAGGCGTTAATAGGCGGTATATCTTTGTTGCAAAACATTGACTCGCCAATCTGTGTGTTTTTCCTCATAAAAAAGTATCACCAATAACAACAACAACAACAACAAAATCTATCGAGTGATTAATCGTAATATGAGCATTGGCGTAATCAGGTGGATACCAGAGTGAGCCTGGCCTCACGTAGCTTGAACCAGCGTTTAGAAATTTAGAAATTTTCGAATTTCCAAATTTCTAAATTAAAAATTGTCAAATCTTCGAAAGCTATTAATAAAACTGTGGGTCCTGGCTCACTCCACTCAGTAGCCCAAATTGCGCCAATGAATATGAGTATAATATTCAGAGGCAAAGTCGCACATTTTTCTCATGCTCCAAACACTATGATACCTCTGGAAGAATGCCGTATCGCGCATCTATCTCGGCTCTGTGATTCTACAATTCAAATTATTCGTGAACGACCGTGTTCAGATTATTGGGGCCAGTTCAATGATCGCTCGTTGAATCGATCGACTCACCTGATGACGTTCCAAGAGAGCTTCCGCTCCTGTCACGTCGGAAGCTAATTCCTCAGAAGCGACCAGACCCATCATCGAGTTTATCCAAGCCATTAGATCTCGGTAATCGCTGAGGAATCGCTGCAGGTCATAAGAATCCAACAGTTTCTCCTTTCTGCTATTAGCCTTCGCGGTTAACTGGGTCCATTCCTCGTTGATCTCTTTCTGCTTGGCGTAAGTCTGCTCGGCCGTTTCAGGATGCGACTGCATCAAGCGATTGGCCGTCTCGTCCAGCTGTTTTATCTTGTCTCCTAACGCAGCCAAATCTCTTTCGAGACCCTCGTGTTTGCGTTGTAAGGCCTGCACGCTGCGTAGATCTTTTCCAAGGTCATCGTTATTCAACGCAGCATCCTTTTCTCTGATCCAGTCCTTTGTCTCGTCAACGTCGCGATGGAAACGCTGTACCTCGTGAGCCGAACCCAGCTGATTAGCGCGTTCGGCAGTAAGAGTTTGCAAACTGGTCCACTTCTCGTTCAAGTCCTGAATCTGCGTCTGGATCTTCAGCGCTGCCTCCGTCTGACCGAGACTCATCAACTGCACGGCGATCTCGTTCATTTCCGCCAGTCTCACCTCGTTAGCCTTCAGATCAGCCTGGAAATCGTCGAACTTCTTCTGCATCACTTCTACCTGCTCCAAATCTTCGCCAACGTCCTGCACCTGCGCATGGTTCTCTTTATCCTTGATCCAGGTGGCCAATTCTGCCGCTTCTCTAACGAGCACGTAAGCCTTGGCGGTTTCGTTCAACTTGTTCTGTCGTTCCCGGGCCAATCGCAGAAGATCATCGTACTGGGCCTCGATTTGCGCTTGTCTAGCCGCGATAGAACTCTGCTCTCTGGCTAAGTTTTGTTGAGACGCGCTTAATCCAGCTTCAGGCTCAACACGCTTTACATAAGCGGCTGGAACGAACCCTTGACGGTCGTTTACTTCGACCTTCCACCAGTCCTTATTGTTGGAGTTCAGGAGAGTCAGGGTATCGCCTTTCTTCATCGACACTTCTCGCGGTGACTTCTCCGTGTAGTCGTAAAGAGCAACGACGCATTCCTTACCAGTGATGTCGATGGTTGGTGTTTCTTGTTGGCGACAGGATGCAGCCTGTTCCTTGAGCGCAGCTATGGTGCTAGCAAACGCCTCCAGATCGCTGACCAAAGCTTCGTGTTTCTTTAGAAGAGCTTCAGAACTGTCTTCGTCTTTTCCATAATCAGCGTTCATAACAATGGGACGCTTCTCCTTCATCCAGGACTCTGCCTCATTGGCGTCAGCGAAGTACTGATGCGCTTGGAGAGAATCGTCCAAATCGTTCTTACGCTGTCGAGCTTTCTCTTTCAGTTGACCCCAATGTTCATCCAACGCCGCCAATCGTTGGCTGATCTCTTCTGCAGCGAAATGGCTCTCTTGCAGCATGGATGCACCTGCCTGGCAGACGGCGGCCACGCGTGGCTCGTGATTGTTGATTTCCGCTAGTACAGCTTGATGTTTCTTCTGCAGATTTTGCACGCCGATCAGATCACGACCACGATTGGTGGAAGCGGCAACTGGTTCCTTCTCACGAATCCAGGCTTCCTCATCCTCGATGTCCCTGAATAGTTGCTGCACCTGCAGAGAATCGAGAAGTCGTTGCTTACGAATGCTCATTGGCCGTTGCAAAGCAGCGTAACGCGACTGCAACTGATCTTGTTTGGCCTTGATGTTATCCGCGTCGAAGTGACCCGACTTTACAAACTGTTCGGCAGCCTGAGCGATGCTTTCGATTCTGTCTGAATGAGATGCAACATCCGCTTCCAGGAGGGCGTGTTTCTTCTGAAGATTTTGGACGCTGGTTAAGTCTTTGCCGTAGTCTTCGGACATTAGTTGTCCTTCCACTTCCGACAACCATAACTCGATGTCCTCAACGGTGCGATTGAACTGCTGTTGCTGTGAAGCTTCTTGCAATTTCGCGCCCTTCTTCTCGGTAGCATGTGTCAGACTTTCCCACAGAGACATAATCTCGTCTGTACGGGTACGAATTCGATCACTGGCGTAATGACCACTTTTGATCAATTCCTGGCCGGTTGCTACCATCTCCTCCATACGAGTCTTGTTGGCGTTTAACTCTTGTTCGAAGTTTTGATGTTTCTGCACCTTACCGTTCAGATTGGTGGGATCTAGGTAGCTATCGTCGGTGGCGAACTTCAGTTTCTCGTTAACCCATCCCTTTGTTTCGTCGCAGTCGCGTTCAAACTGTTGTAATTTATAGGCATCCTCCAGAAGACGTCTTCTCTGAGCAGATTTTTCAAGAAGCACGGCGCGTCTTTCCAATAGAAGCTGACGTCTCTGTGCTACGTCATCCGCAGCGTAATGTTCTCCTTCTATCAATTTGCCGGCGAAATCGTCCAAGACCTTGATTTTCTCTTCTTGAGCAGCTAAGGACTTGTCGAAGTCCTCGTGCTTCTTAATTAAAGCTTCCACGCTATCGAGAGAATCTCCTAGGTCCTCGTTGGCCAAGAACGCTTCTTGTTTAGCCATCCATGCATCTGCTTGTTCCGTGTCTCTGTAGAATAACTGCAAGTCCATACACTGTTCGTATAGAATCTTCCTTTTCTCCCAGAGACTCAAAAGAGACTGTTTATCCTCTGCCAAAGAATTTAATTTTCTGGTTACTTCTTCCGCGGCGTAATGTTTCTTTTCCAGAAGTTTGTTGCCAGCCAATGTGGTCGCATCGAAACTGTCAGCTCTAGCGTCGATTTCTCCCTTGTGTTCTTGATGCCTTTCGACAAGAGCTTCTGCGCCAGCTACATCTTTAGCTAATTCGTCTGCGGATATAATTGCACGCATGTCATTCATCCACGAAACGAGATCTCTGTAATCGGCTAAAAATCTGTGCAAATAGTAGGACTCGTCAAGCTTCAGACGTCGTTCTTTTGCTTTTGCAGTAAGGCTTTCCCACGATTGCAGGATTTCGGCGCGTTTAGCTTGAATTTGTTTCGAATGATCCGCTTGATGAATAGCTGCCAGACGATCTGCTTCGGCTCCCAGTGTATAAACTTTATCTTCTAATGCTGCCAAATCGCGTTCTATGCCTTCGTGCTTCCTTTGCAAAGTTTGTACACTCGCTAAATCACGTCCAAAATCGTCCGAAGACAGGACGACGTCTTTTTCCGCGATCCAAGCCATCGTTTCGTCGGCATCACGATTGAATCTTTGAATTTCGTGTGCACCAAAAAGCTTCTCTTGTCTCAAAACAGCAAGTTGTTTCAATCTTTGCCAAGAGTCATTGAGTTCCTCTTTCCTACGTAGAATGGTGTCTCGTTCAGGATGTCCATCTAACAGAAGTTTGTCTGCCAGCTCATTTACTTCTGTCACTCTGTATTCTTGACTAGCCATATCCTTTTGGAATTCGTCGAATTTTCTTTGCAACACTTCAACATGTTCCAAGTCATGCCCAAATTCATCGGTGGTTACGAATGCTTCTTTATCGTGGATCCAAAACATCACTTCGTCACAGTATCGAATAAATTGCACAAGAACCAGTGCTTGTTGCAATTTGAGACCTTTGTCTGCTAATCTAGAGAGCAGTAGTTCCCATAGCCGATGAAGATCCTCTGTAAAATAAATGGTGCATAAGTAAAGTCTTACTAACTACAAATAATATTGCATTGCAATTATGACATACCCAATCTTTTACGAATGATATCGCTTGCAAAGTGATGTTGAGCTATCATTTCTGAACCAGTATTGTCCAGTGAAACTATAGCATTTGAATGAGCCGAGACTTCTGCTTCGAATGCTTGATGTTTTTGTATTTTTGCTTGTAAATTCGTGGGATCTTTGTAACTCTCGTCAGAAGCAGCTTGCAGCTTTTCATAAATCCATCCTTCGAGTTCGTCCGCATCTCGCTTAAAGTACTACAGACAGCAGGAATTTTGTCAATGATCATAAAAATATAAATGGCAAGAGTAAACAATCGATAAATGTACCTGAAAGCGACGGGAGTCCTCGAGTTTGTCTCTCTTATTACGTGCTTCCGCTTTGAAATTTGCATATCGACTGAGGACTTGTTCTCGTCGTTCTTGAATGTCCTCAGGATTCTCCAGAATTTCCACTTCCTTCGGCGTAATCTGATCCATTTTATACAGCGTTTATCGTTCGCCGTTTAGGAACAACTTTCTGCTGTCCAAAATGGCCACGGGGTGTGGCTATAGTTGTCTATTACAATGAAATCAATAATTAAATCTCGACGATGCGTTCTTTTCTCGACATTAACAATAAATAACAATGTATTGTAATTGTTCGTTCAATTATTTTGATCTCAAACAATACAAAAACGTCACGTACCTCGCACAATTTTCCAAGATTGATCGCGTAAAGTAACATGCAACGATTGCCGTGGTTCGATACGGACTGCGGGACAAGAATGACGGAACTACTTACCTACGTGTATAGTAAGTCAGTAAACTACTTTCTGTTAGAACCGTGTCGCTGATTGGTCAGATGGTTATCCATAGAGCCAATAGAATTCTCTCCTTAAAGTGCTCTTTTTATCAATCACTTTTATATATAAGTATTACGTCATTGCGGTGTAATCGCTTTAGTAAGCTTCCAAAAATGAATTAGCAGTCACTAAACATACGTTATCTGAAAGATGTTATCTTTTCGTGTGAAAAACAGAAAAATTCGACTTAAGAGATCTGTGACGAAATACTTCTTCTTATCGAATGAATCGTAATTAAATTCATTATATTTACTAGTGGAACGTTCCATGCTATGTACAGGGTATTAATCAGTTAATCTTGACTGCCTGCGCAGTCCTAAACCATAGAAGATAGACATGCACAGTAATTTTTTAACAAAGAGGATTAACCCAAAAAAGTCAAATTGCCCACTCGTAATGATGATGTATTTAGTTTTTAAATTGGAGCAATTTTAATTTTTCGAAAACAAGTGGCGCCATCTGACCGGCAGACAGGGTGAACTACACTCGGCAGGAACACGGTTTTCGTTAGTTCGCATATTCTACCCCTAGATGACGCTGCATGTACGGTTTACACAGGAATTTGCTTCCTATATTTTAATAATGAATAAATTAATAACTCTGCAAAATAACTGATTTTATTGGACTTGATTCTAAATTTGGTTTTAACACGTGATCTTGAATTTAGGTTTGATTACAGATTTTGTTACCGACCGGATTCTGTCGGTAATTAATTGATTACACTTCAACGGTAATATAACATCAGCGAAATTACTATTGCAGTTCCGAATGTCACTGCTAGATGGCGCTGCGCTGACCCTGCATAAAGGGGCGTTCAGATTAGGCAAATACCGGTCAAAATAGCCTAATGTGAACGTCATTTAATTAAAGTTCCGCGTTTCACCGCTAGACGGCGCTGAGCCGAGTCTGCATAAGTGAGCGTTCAGATTAGGCGAGTACATGTAAAAATAGCCTAATGCAAACGGCATTTAATACAGCCCAAGAAAGCAATCGCCCGATTTATGTACTATTGTCTTATTATGTCCTGTACTACAACGCACACTAATATGTACATATTATTATGATAATTCCGTCCTAGAATTAAGTGTTAATAATGTATCTATCTATTAGTAACATATGTTAACTCATTTGATGTACAAAAGAGTTTGAAAATAAATATAAATAAAAACATGTATTTGCGTATTTATTTATTTATAAATCCCGTCATTCCGATCCCCAGAAATTGCACAAATTTAAAAAAATAAAAATAAAAAACAAAATACTGAGAATTTGTACCAGGAGAACATGAGTTATGTGGAGGTATTCTCCGTGCCACTTCTTGGAATTATGATGACGTCAAATTCCAAGAATTCCCAGACGCGATTTTCGAAATTCCATGGACCGATTTTGGAAATTTGTATCAGGAGAACATGAGTTGTGAGGAGGTATCCTTCGTGCCATTTCTTGGAATTTTGATGACGTCATTTCCAAGAATTCCCGGACGCGATTTTTGAAATTCCATGGACCGATTTTGGAAATTTGTATCAGGAGAACATGAGTTGTGAGGAGGTATCCTTCGTGCCATTTCTTGGAATTTTGATGACGTCATTTCCAAGAATTCCCGGACGCGATTTTCGAAATTCCATGGACCGATTTTGGAAATTTGTATCAGGAGAACATGAGTTGTGAGGAGGTATCCTTCGTGCCATTTCTTGGAATTTTGATGACGTCATTTCCAAGAATTCCCGGACGCGATTTTTGAAATTCCATGGACCGATTTTGGAAATTTGTATCAGGAGAACATGAGTTGTGAGGAGGTATCCTTCGTGCCACTTCTTGGAATTTTCATGACGTCAAATTCCAGGAATTCCCGGGCGGGATTTTTGAAATTCCACAGACCGGTTTTGGAAATTTGTATCAGGAGAACATAAGTAATGAGGAGGTATCCTTCGTGCCACTTCTTGGAATTTTGATGACGTCGATTTCCAAGAATTCCCGGGCGTGATTTTTGAAATTCCACAGACCGATTTTGGAAATTTGTATCAGGAGAACATAAGTAATGAGGAGGTATCCTTCGTGCCACTTCTTGGAATTTTGATGACGTCAAATTCCAGGAATTCCTGGGCACGAATTTTGAAATTCCACAGTCTGATTTTGGAAATTTGTATCAGGAGAACATAAGTAATGAGGAGGTATCCTTCGTGCCACTTCTCGGAATTTTGATGACGTCAAATTCCAGGAATTCCCGGGCGCGATTTTTGAAATTTCATAGTCCAATTTTGAAAATTTGTATCAGGAGAACATGAGTTATGAGGAGGTATCCTTCGTGCCACTTCTTGGAATTTTGATGACGTCATTTCCAGGAATTCCCGAGGCGCGATTTTTGAAATTTCGCCGACCGATTTTGAAAATTTGTATCAGGAGAACATAAGTTACGAAGAGGTATCTATCATGCTACTTCTTGGAATTTTGGTAACATCAAATTCTAGGAATTCTCATGTTCTCTTGATACAAATTCTCTCTTTCGAATATGTAAATTTTTATTCAGTTGGGTTAGGAGGGTACAATAATTACACAATGATTGTCGATAAATTTTTCTTTATTTTCACCACTTTTCATACAGTGCATAACTTAATTAAACTTATTGTTTAATCATTTGATTACTAACTTGTGGAACGGCTGTGCTGTGCACGGGGAATTAATCAGTTAACCTTGACCCCCTGCGCAGTCCTAAACGATAAAAGATATACATGCGCAGTAATTTTTTACAAAGAAAATAATTGAAGGAAAAGTAGTCGAAGCACCCACAAATAGAAGGATTAGACCGATAATTTTCGAACCACCCGATGTAAGCGGAAATTTTAAAAGTTCGGAACCCTCTTAATATTCTTAATTATTAGAGAGAAAATAAGGGGGGAAGGAGGGACAATAACAGCAGCATTATGATACAGTAATCTTTTATTAAATTTCACCTACAAACAACGAATCACAGAACGTTACATTAGAGTTCCTTACGTCAATCCATCGTGTCTTCGTATTATTTTACAGGTAAATAATTATAGATTTATCTCTATTACAGTAAAGTCTTATCTGTTAAAATATCTTGTAGCGTAGTCAATTGTTATGTATATGTAAATTTAATTCACCTAAAAATAGGATTTATTGTTGCAGTGTCCATTCATTGTTTATAAGTGGTTGTTACGTATAGAAGTGGTACTATTTTATATAGGTACTTGCTTTCTTTTTTGTCCATTGTACTCTGATGTATTACTTTTCGTCCTTTCTCTTATCAATATTTTTCTAAACGTAATTTTTCTTTCTTTATCCGATACGTGTATGCAAAGTGCGATATGAAAAAAGTCTTCGTGTACCAAAAATGTTTCTCAACTTTTTTTTTACTCTTTTTTCATTATATGTATATGTATATATATATATATATATATGTTTTCTCTTGACAAAAGTTACAAAATTCTATGTCGATAAAATGGGTGGAGGGACAGTTGGGGGGACAGTGAGAGGGCGATGGGAGATACAGGGTTATTAATGGTCTCTTTTTTTTTTTAAGTACCTGGACAAAATCGATGGTATTACAATACAAATTGCTAGAAGTTCTTATATGTTTTCTTTGTTAGAAGGCAACACGTCTTTGTTAATTACGAGAGAAGGCAATTCGCTTTGTATCATCGGTATGTCTGGCGTCCCAAGACATTTCTTTATACGTTTTATCAGACATTTCTTTTATACTCTTTGTATTATTTTCCTTTCTTTCAGTGGCAAAAACAAATGCAAGGGACCGTTTACAGGCATTATTGGCAGCACTTGATCGTTTTTTATCTATTATTTATTGTATTTTCTTTCTTCGTCGAGGTGTTTGGAGGTGATCGTCGTGAAGAAGAACCACGTGTCTAACCAAGAGCACCCCGGCACCTCAGAGGTGCCGCTGGCTCCCCTTATTCTTTGTTTCTCTTTTGCTTTCTCTTTTCTTCCCCAACGATAACCAGCGTAATATGTTCTTCCTAAATATGCTTTCAACGAATTTCTATGTACAAAAACTTATTACTATATAGGATACGCTTGCACTCGCACGTCACGTCCTTTGGGGAAACGGGGGGAGTTTGAGAGGTTGGGGGCAGTTCAATAAATTAAATTTCACTCTAACTTATCGTGTTCGAACGCCCCGTGTGCCAGGAAGGCTAATATATCCTAACGTTTAAAAAGTACGATGTCCCAAATTCGGATGAGCACGAAAGACCACGCTAGAGTGTGCGTTTTGTATCGGGACGCGTGATCGAGAGAAACAGTCGAAACTTTTTCTCGTTGTTTAATCCCGTCGCGTATAACTACAATAAAAAACGGGAACGTACGTTCATTTTTACAAAAAAGAAAGGACTCGAATAGAGACATCGTACGAAGACGGTTGTACAACTTCCTTGATACGCCGACGTGACGGAAAAATCTCATAGAGACACATTTAACTCGCTCCATTTACTACATAACATACAATATATATTCATATAATATATATATAATATTCAATAATATATATATACTAAAGGTGTATTTTTATATATACAGAGATATAATGTCTGCTTCTCAATAATCTTTTTTTTTTCTTTTAATGAATTAGTAACACTAGCTTGCTAAATAACATTCTTGGACCTCTTGTGTATAGCCAGCACCTTACGTTGTTGAACCCTCAGCTCAAATAGAAGAGTCGCCCTTTTTTCATTGCTTACATTTAAAAAAATATAACGTGTATCGTGTGTCAATGTGTGTTCGTGAGTGTAACATGTATGTGCATGTCTGTATAAATATGTTGTACCTCTCCCTGAGCTCGCTCCATAAAACATTTTTTGTTTAAAACATCTTTGTCGTTTCCGCTCTATCATATTTCCTCCTTTCTGAATCTTTTCACAGCCCTCATTTCGTTTCGTTTTTTTTTTTTTCCTAAACTTTCCACGTTCGCAAATGTGTAAAGTTCTACACATCCACTGTTCTTGTCCGTACATCTCTTCGTCGACACATATATAACAATTTCTTTTTTTGTTCTAGGTAACATATATAATCATCTAATATACAATAAATAATTTATCGCGCTGTTCAATGTACAATTGTTCGCCTATATTCCGACTATAGGTTAAGTAATTTGTCCATACTAGATTCATCTTTTCCTTTATCATTTCCGCTCGATTTAAAATACATTTAATAACACTTGTGCCGTAGCATCGTTTATCTTTAAGAACTAAATTTTGTACAAATTTGAACGAGCTCAACGCATATATATATATATTCATTTATTTATATCTTTCCTTCTTCGTATGTTAATATACATATATATAATATATATATATATATTAAACGTTGTAAAGCTTAGTACGATTACTATCGGACGTACACCGTCAAAAAAGTAACAAAAAAAGAAAGACCAAAGAAGGACGAAATTACGGTGAACGAATTATTATACCGTGGTAGCTGTCGCATCGACAAAACCAAAACATTCATCCTCTCGCGGCAGCGTTCGTGCGTTTTGTTTCCTTTTATATTCGTTAATATACATATTCCCGTAGATATACAATGGTCCTTCGATTCCTGCAGTTTCCGCGTTATTCGGTCAAGAACGAAACGCTTCGAATTTGGAACGCCTCAACCTCAAAACGTTCGAGACTGTAAACGCTTCCAAATCAGGAACGTTCCAAACTTGGAATGTTTCAAACTCGGAACGTGTAAAGTTTGAAACGTTTAGAAATATTTATAGCTACCCGTACATACCTATACGATATTATACACGAACCCCGCAAAATGTACGTTTTGAACGCGATCGAGGGACCAGTGCGTATACGATAATACAAGGAACAAACGAAGTCAGAGAGAGGGCATATGCTTTAGATCGTCTGAGGGGTGTGCCAAATCGACACGTAGTGGCAGGAAGAGTTGCTTGGTATGATTGCAGCACGAACACGCGAATCATTCTTTTCCCGTACAGCTCGCCTTCTCTCGTGTCGTTCCCTCGAAGGTCGAGCCCTGTCTCACGCGCCGGTACAGTCGATTTCTATAATATCTTTCGGCACGTCGACAAACTGATAGACCAGCCTCTGTCCGTCGACCTTCGCCAGGATACCGCGCTGGTAATAATAACGAAGGGCTCGGCCCATCGTTTCATAGTTCATGTCCGGTTTGTTCTTGTGCAGACCCCACAGACGAGATACCGCTTTGCTGTCGACCAGTTTGAATACGCCTCGTTCGCGGTTCGTCCACTTGATGTATCGAGGACAGTATTCTCGGTCCTGGAGCAGTTTCAACAGAAACTCCCAAAGGTACGTCGTCGAACCCTCGCGGGATTTCCTCTTCACCGCGGCGCCCTCGCCTTGTCGGGGTTTCTTCAGTTTGTTCTTTTTCGATCGCGGAGGAAAGCCTAACTCTAGGAGGTACAGATCGTCGGATACCGAGCTGGTAGCTGCTTGGATCACGCTCGTTGGAACTCCACCGGGCCCTCGGGGCGGACTCGGAGTGCACGGAGCCGCGAACTGGCTCCCAGTGGCGTACATCGAATTCACGTAACTGCTATAGCTTTCGGACACTGCAAGCAAAAAAAAAATTCGAGATGTAGATAAAGAACGATCAGTTAATTGCACAATAAAAGTTACGATATGTTAATTAAAGGGAATTCGAAGTTGAAGCTCGACGCTAGAGTACTGGGTTTACGAGATCTTGGTCAGATGGCAGCACCGCGTGCTGATTATCGGTAGGAGGTAACGTAGATTGGCATCGATTTAATTGCAGGGTAAATCCGGTTATTACATTCTTTTCGCCACTGGAAAGAGAGTGCACTAGTTGCCTGCGAAAGAATCAAATTTAACGAGAGACGAACCAGTTTTTCGAACGCTCGTATTAATTCAAGTTTATTTAACGAGCCACCTTCGTTCATTTGTGTCATTTGATTATACTACTTGCTAATACCGGAAATTTGATGTTTTTAATCCTCGGTTGATATCGTCAACTGTGTTACAAGAAAGTTACGCGCGACGCATCCTCTAATCTAAGATGGACGAATTAATTTATTCCTTATATCAACGTTTCAACCTTCCATTTCCACTTAACATTTACAAATCACTGAAATGATGGATTTAACGGCTGGAGTTCCGTTACATGCGAGATCATTTTTCTGATCGAGCGAAAGAGTCTGACTAAAGAAGGATCCATTCTACTGAACAGATGCAGAGACAGTTGTTCTTGTTCCGATAGATTCTAGCGTTTTTCTTCGACGTAAAACGCGTTGCGATCTGTCGGGTGGTGACTTTCGAGATAGTTCTCCGGCATATCAGAGCGGTAAGAGTGGTAAGGCTTTTTCCGACGTACGTCGTTGTTTTTCCTACTCGAAAACAAACGCGACTTCTCTGGATCAAATATTTTCAGGTTTTAGGAATTCGAAGATCTACCGCAATGGGATTCAAGAGATAGCGCGATGGGGAAATTTGAGGATTTAAAAAATACGCCAGGACGTTTCGAATCGAGAATCGAGAGTTAAAGATGACGCATAATTCGCAAACAGAAATATCGGACTAAATTTATGATTCGTAAGAACGAATTATCGATCAGAGCGTCTCCGCGTTCCTTCGGCGGCGTGCATTTCCTCTCGGCGCCCTTCCGAACACGTACATTCTAAGCTCGATTAAAATTTCGTCGTGGAATCGTTCTCCGGCTTCTGCGAAAGGAAGGAACTCCCGGGATGCCTCGAAATAGAAAGTATTCTTACGCCACTGGTCGTGTGGCCAGTGCCGTGTGTGCGCGCAAAGAAGAAGAAGAGGTGGTCAATCGCGAGAGAGACGAGGAGGAGAGGGTTAAGCGGAGCCAAATGAAGAGAAGAGAAGAAGAAGAAGAGGAGAATAGGAGTAAGAAGGAGCAGCGCACGTTGAAGTGGAGAGAGAGGTAACGCGAAAAGGGAGGGCAAAAGTAAAAGGGGTAGGGGAACTCTGGCTGCAGTGTATGATAGAGGACTGACCCGAGCCAAGGTTGCACGGGTGACGCCATCAAGCTACTAGTGCATAATAGCGCCGCTCGTTCTGAGGCCGCCGCGACTGCGCTAAAATCGGAACTCGTTCTGCCTTCTCTCCTCCTGCTCCACCTCTCTTTTGCTCAGCGTCGTTCTCCGTAGTTCCGTGGAGGCGCGCGCGGTTCAACGAGTCCTCTCTATTCGCGAAGCTTTCCTCCGCTTCCGAGCCGGTGCCAGAGAGGGAAGGTTGAAAAAGAAAAAGAAAAGAGGCGGACAAAAAGATGGGGAGGCAAGGAACCGAATTCTCGAGGTGCCTCTAAAAATAAAGAGAACGCCCCGTTGTTCTCAGGATCCGCGTACAACTCGTAGAGCGTAGAGAACGAGAAGGAGAAAGAGAGCGAAAGAGGGAGAAGGCAAGAGGAAAGGAAAAAGAGAGAAAGAGAACGCGAGATAGAGGAAGCGAGAAAAGGGGAAGAGAGACGGAACGAGGATCGAGAGTAAAAGAGCGGAGAGAACAGCTGGAGCGGATCGTGTTTACGCGCCGTATGACTGGCTAGATGAGTCAATCGTAGACCCGTTGTCTAGGAGGCGCCTGGTGGGGAGCTACTACTTCACTGACCTATACCACGGACGTCGTGTATAGCGAAGGAACACCGCTAGAGACGATGCATCGCGTATATACGCGACTGTTTCGTGACGCATGCGATAGAACGACGCGATGCCTCTCCTGCATAGACACACCAGACCTACTACTCTATGACGATTTTCTATTGACGCTCGAACGCTCGCGCGATAGAAACCTCGTTCGAGGAAACTGTTACGAGATCCAACAGCGACGTGTCGTACGTTCCACGAGAATCGATTCAATTTTACCGTTTTGCTCTTAACGACTAGCCGAGTCTACTTTTCAACGTCGGTTATCGGGACAATCGTGACCTTGTCTCGCGGACGTACAACTCCGCATTAGCGAAAATACTAAACCGTTTGAGTTTTTTTAACAAAACATTTTCGTGTACGCGCGAATCGAGACCCTTGGAATCGCACCGACTTATCGATACCACTAACGAGTAACATTCGATGTATTTTTTTCGTTATCAACGTTGGGTAACTCGCAACGTTACTCGACGATCGAGACGTTCGCTAAGGTTGAGAAACAAATGTAGGAACAAAAAATGAATAACGATAACGATTACTAAGAGAATACTCGAATCGGGGTGAAAAAGTAGATAAGGCGAAACGAACGATTTAGGAAGTTGGCGCGTGAAAAGGAGAATTCGCGAAAGTAAAAGACGGGCAAACAAGTGGGTTTCTTGACGTTCTCGCCGACTCGGCTTCCTTGACAGCGGTGCCAGGAAGTTTAGGTGAAGCAGGCGGTAACGAGTCGATAGTTAAAAATACGCGCGAAAAAAAGAGGGAGAGCAAGAGAATATAAAGAGAGGCGGAGGATCGAAAGTTATCCAGGGAGTCCGTGACTCCCGTTTATTTTGCGAGAATTTCGCGCTAGCCTCGCGGCCGGAAGTACAAGTATAGCGAGTAGGGAGGGATAGAGAGCGAGAGGAGATGATCTGGTCGGTGGTAGGGATATATCCAGGAACGTAAGAATCGAGGAGGTGGTGGAACGGGTAGAAAGACGCGTGTACCGAAAGCGAAGACGACGCCGAGAGGAATCTCGCGTCTCTGCGGAGAACGGATTCTCGCGTAGCGAATAATTGTTTGAAAAATAAATTTCGATGGAATGCACGAGCTTCGAGGAAACCTTGAAGCCGAGACGATAGCCTATTTCGCGAGGAATGCGTTCGAACACAGATGGCCACTGTTAGAAGCGTCGGTGATTAATTTCGAGTAACGCCTCGTTTACGGCTCTTCGTTTATCAATCGTAAAAAGTCAGGGGGACAACGGGTCGCGTTAATTTTATTTTTCTCCTCGTGACATCGAAAATATTCGAAGCAACAAATCACTGATATATACAGCAGCAATAAGAAAAAGGGGAGAAAAGCGGCGGTAACAGCCGTGAACCCGTCATTTAGCGAAACGCCATTATCGCCGAGTCGTACGATCGTTTAATTGAAGCTTCGGATACGCGTACGCGATGACTTATCGTACGATTTCCTCTGGACAAGTTACTGTACCAATAAACGCACCGTTATTTCTTCCCTAGATACCGCGTATCGCTGCTCGAGATATTGTTCGCGACCTCGATCGAAGAATGAAATTTCTACATGCGATCGTACCAGCCGAAAGCGCAATTTTCGATCGGTAGAAACGGCGACGATCGAGATCCGCGATACTAGGAGAAAAAGTGCATAGATTCGGCAATAGATACTAAAGTATATGGACGTAGAATTTGAAGAAGTTGCTTTGAAAATTTGGAGAATCGAATTTGGTCGAAAAGGAGCGGTGGGAGGCTCGTGCTCGTACGACCGCCCTTATCGAAAGGAAGCCTACGTTGAAGCCGAGCGTAGAAGGCGAGTTCTCACGTACCAGGACTTCGAGGCGGAATTCCGCGTGCACCTAAGTGCACGAATGACCCTCAACCCGTGGAGAGGAGGCAAGAATCGGCGGAAGAAGGATGGAGTGACACGAGCGTGAAGAGAAAAGGCACCGAAAGTGTTGGTACGGCATAAACAAAGCGATCGTGGATACGGTTGGTACATTGCAGCGTGTGTCCGTGCGCGCACACAGCGGCACTCGGTACAGTAGATTCTAGAGTGGTGTGTATAGCGGTACGAGCGCATATGGAAGAAGACGAGGCGAGAGGAAGGAAGAAGAAGAAGAGAAGAGAAGAAGGGAAGGATAAAGATGGGTCGGTGTCGGTGTTGGTAGCGTCCGAGAGGGAACGGCAGTGGCAGCGGCAGCAGCGGTTCAGCGGGTGGTGGAGTGGGTAGGAGGAGGAAGAAGACCAGGCGGAGGAGGGGGAGGATGAGGATGAGGATGAGGTCGAGAGAAGGGGAGAGTTGACCTTCAGCTGCGCCGGGAAAGTCAGGCAGTCACTGACCGACAGACTAACTTAACTACTCTATCCTTCTCCTCCTTCTCTCTTCTCCACCTCCATTCGCGACTGGCTAGTCCGATGCACCGTGTTGCACACACCGACGACGACGGCGACGACGGCCACGACGACGACGACGACGACGACTACGACGACAACGACGACGACGACGACATCGTCGTCTCCTTTTCTCCTTCCGCCTCTCTCCTATCCGCGCGCTTTCGTTACGAGCTTCTCTGTTTTTCGCGTGTTCCTTCTGCGTCCCCTCTACTACCGCGTGTCTCGACGTCGACTCCTTCCTTCCTCTCTTCTGCTCTCGTTCCCTTTTTCTCTTTCTCTCGTTAGACCCAGACCCCCATCCCGGCCTATTATGTTACCCTACTGCCTCGGGATACTATCTTTAACCCCGAAACCCGTTCAAATTGCGAGCCGCTTTGCGCGCACGTGTATCAGCCTCGCTACGCGTTCCTCTTTGTTTCTCGGCACCCGGAAAGGGATAAACCAGGATGTCGGGAGAAGAATAGAAGACACGTATCGCTGGTCCTCGTTCGCACGGGAGATCGAAGAGCGAATCGGAAATTCGGTGGGCGAACGGGACGCGGCAGCGTCGAAGGACGTCGAGGTAAAAGTTTGCTCTTTGATCCGTTCGCGCGAGAATAGGCGACACAACACCGTCGAAAAACGTCGTCGAGTCCGCGATAGACATCCGTGGGCGGAACGCGTTATTTCTTGACCGTTTCTGTGTTCCTCGAAGCGGCGCTCGAGCAGGGAGGAACTCCGCGCTTCTCCGGCCTGTCCGAAGCTAACGAAAAGAACGAGATTTACGTCCGGAGCTCGAGCGCTTTTTCTACGAGTCCACCTTGGCTGCCTATAAAACGTACGTCAAACGTGTGGGCTTCGCGATTCTCTCTTGCCGATCCTTCCTTCCTTCCTCCCCACCGAGCGACACTGCAAAACCGCTCTTCTCTCCCTCTCGCGAAACGGAAATGCTTGAGAAAAATAGCAACCGAGAGATTATGCGCTGAACGTGCGCGTGTATCGATGCGCGGCGTAACCGGGAACGACGTGCGTATATTTTAGAAGTTTCCGTTGGTACTGGCTGACGCGACCAGCCGCAGATTGATAAAATATAACGATAAATTATGACCAGCGCGAACCAACGCGGACGGCTGACGGGAATAAATGGACAACGCGCTTTCGAGTACAATTCGCGCTAACCGAGTATTCGACTAGTCTGCTTACTCGTCGTAAGCAACCAGATATTTGGATATCGATTGGACGAGTATCGTGGGTATTAGTGGACGCGTGACGATACTCGGATCGAGAGTTTTGGTACTCGTAGATCAGTGTGCAACGGTAAAAGCTTTACTTTCGATCGCAGACAGACCGAAGAATATTTCCTCGGATCGAAGCAATCGCGAGCGTGCATCGTTTGCAGGATACGTTTCTTAGCGAGTTCGTCGATCGTTCGATGGGATTCTTATTACTAGTTTCCTGCTGCACGTATCTCGCGGTGGGTAACGCTCTTTGTAGCTGGTATCCGGAAGTCTACGACGACCAAGAGACGGTACCACCTATATGTTCCTCGCAGGCCATTATTCCGCTCATAGGTGCACGCGCGACCGTGTGTGTATCCGTACACGACGCCGCGAAAGTGTGCCCCAGGAAATTGCAGCCGCTGTACACCGTTCCGAGATCACCGATGGAGACGGGGATAACGATAACTTCATCGGACACTGTAAGGTGCTTATCGTTAAGCTCGTCTCATGGCCGGGAATCCTCGAAACGTAAAAAGACAGGCGGCGTCGCGAGGCATCTAGGCTGCATTATAAATGCACACGGCGTCCTGTGGCGCGTTAGCATCTCCAGACTGGTCTAGCGCGCGTGTACCCCGGCTACTTGGTAGTCATTAACTCCGCCGTCGGCAGACGTCGTTCGACTGAACATCGGGGGAATAAAAAACCGATGTAACGTGGTTTCATCATCGACCGTTGAATTAACGACCAGTCTCTTCTTCGACGAACGAATCCTACGAGTTCTCTCGGGCCCATCGACGCTCGCCGACTTCGAACTATTACGCGATACCTACATCGACGAACGTCGTACGACTTTTTTCGATGGAGATGAAACTTTTAAAACATAGAACTTTAAATCCTAGGATTTCTTTAAATTCCTCGTAGGTTCTCTGTAGACTCGCCCTAGACTCCGCCAGGATTGTCGCAAAATTGAAAGGGCGATGTCCCACTCGCTATGAAAATCGCCTTTTCTCCGAGGGAATGTTAACTCGTTGTATAGGAGGGTACGCGCTACGCTTGTCCGAAGGTGTAGTTCCCGGTTGAAAAGGGGTTCGCAGGAGCCGATGATAGTTTCGGCAGAGCCAGTTAGGCGAGCGATGGAGAAAGAGGCGTCTGTATTCCCGGACCAATCCGGTGCGCGGTGTGCGCTGCCTACGTCGCACGCATTCTTTTCGTTCGCCAGGCGGACAGAGGTCAAGACGACGACGGCCGAATGGGAAGAATGCGTGACTCCTCTTCCGTCGTCACGGACACGACGTGTGCGAGGTCAGTGACCATCGTGCGCACTCTCGGTGGGCGCAACTTCTTGCAGCGGACGAGGAGAGAGAGCGTGCGCCTCCTCGAAGAACCAACGGGAACAGACGGAGAGAAAGAGAGAGGGAGAGGGAGCGTTCGTCGCGGCGCAAAATACCCACGGGGATATTTAATGGTCGGCTGATACCGAATTTAGAGGCGGGAGGTAATACCGCTGTCTCTCCTCGACCCGGCAAACTTGTCGGTCTGTATAAATTCTGACCGGAGACAGGGACTCTTGCTCCGGCTGGCGAAAGGGAACTGGGAACTTCAACCCTTTGATTCTCTGCCCCTTAATTGAGATCCGAGCGTAACGAGCCACCGCGACCATCCACCGGTCGATTTATTTTAGGCTCGTACACGCATATATTTCGCGTACTTCTTACCGGTCTTTCTCGAATACTCGCTGCTAGATATCGAGACATTCGGATTTCCGAAAACAGCTTAGTCCGGCTAGATTCTCGTACACAATACGAGAATTATATTCGGCGAAGAAAGGAGCGTTTCGATAATCTGGAGCGAGCGATCTCGAGCCGTTGTTTTCCTTCGTTTTTCCCAGAGATGGTCTCGAAATAACGAGGCGAGAAATAAGGACGAGCATTCTAGAAGATATTACGCAAACAATTATCTGATAACGTCGACGATGTTGTGCTAGTAATACGGCGCTGCGAGACTGGCGTCGCGACGATAGTGCACTCTTGAAATTGAAAGGGTGTTATCGCGGTCGGCGCGCGAAAGATAACCTAGACCCGACAATTGCCAAAAACCGCGTACGCTTTCCCTCCCTTTCGCGCCCAGCCGTCGGATAATACGCGATCGACCGAGGTGATTTGGGTCAGTGGCATTGACACCGATCGTATGGAAGGAGTCTCTTATCTGACGCGTTATAATAAATACAATAATAAGATAACGATTGCAACCAGAATGTAAATAAGTTAATAGTTGTTCCATGTAATGGACTTGCATACGTTGAACGATGTTACGTAACGGAACGAAAAAACCTAGATCGAAAATCCTGACAACGGAACTCGGCGGAAGAGCGCGCTAAATTGTTTCCGGAATAAAAACACTCGCTCTGATTTACCCTGTGCTTATTATATCGACGAAACAGGCTTCGGAAGTTTATCGTAAACGATCCCACATTATCGATACAATTTTTGAAAAACATCGAACTTGCAAGTAAGAACCCTTTTCGATAACGAATTAAAACGATTACGAGTTCGTGCGTAACGATCCTCCGAAAATGGATCAAAAGTGTTTTCTCGACGAAAAAGAAAGCCGTGCACGCGTTGCTTCGATACCGAGTCGATATCGATATTTTGTTTCGATACGAATACAAGAGTAAAAGTATCGATAGCGCGGTATCGATTTATCGTGAAAGACACGTAAGGCAGGATAGAAGGATCACGTGACACGAAAAGTTTGGCGAGCGGGGAACTACATACCGGGTCCGTACTTGATGCCCGTTCACTTTCTCCGATAGTACTAGAGACAGCCAGCCCCCTCTTCGCCCCTTCCCGCATCTTCCTGTTTCTCCCCACCAGACCATATATATCCGCGGGTCTAGGCTAGCTCAGTGGGTCTAGGTCTAGGCTGGCTGCAACGTCGCGTGTGCGTGCAGTATGCACCGACGATGCAGCGGCAGCTGCGTGCATTCGCGCCATTCGAGTGCCACGAACGAGAGAAGAGCGTGTTGGCGCGCGCGCGCACGCCTGCAACACGCCGGGCATTATATTTAGACGAGAACGTGTGTGTGCGTGAATTCGCGTCCGAGAGACCCGCCTCGGTTGGACCAACGTCCATCGTGTTTCTTTTTCGCTCTCTCCCTCTCGTTCTCTTCTCTCTCTTTCTTTTTCGCTCGTCTCTCTGTCCGGTCCGTTTCGTCCCCTTTCTCTGTGATGCCCTTCTTCGTCTCGCTCTCTGCCTCCCTCTCGCCCGCCCGTTATCTCTCTCTCCTCCTGGTCTTTTACTCGCTGGAACGACGAGACAACGGAAAGGAGAGCCGGTCCCCACGGAGCCGAGCGGACAGTGTAGCGGCGGAAATGAATCATTTGAAATTGTCAATTTTCGAGTATAGTTCCACGCTGGGTACGCGCGAGGAGCGCACACGTGCCCCCGGGGAGGTCCGGGCGGCGTTAACGATCGAGTCGCGGCGAGATCACAGGGAGGTGGCTTATTACCGAGGAAGTCGTTTCTGCTCGCGGAAAAGATCGACGGGTTACGTCACACGCAACCGTACGGCCATTGGCGTAACTAGAATCTTGTGGTCCAGACTGGACCGGGTTCTCTGCACTCCAGAAGGGTGAGTTACAGGAACCCACCCCCGGAGTTGGCCACGTTCACGCGACAAGTTCTCTATGTATGCGAGAAGCGTCCGGGGGAATTCCAAAGCGCCCCACGAGGCTTGTCATCGCGGAGGTATAAGTGGGTAAAAATCTCACCCTGTTCTCGCTCACCCCTCTATTCAAGGCTGAGAGGTGATCCCTAGAAAATTTCGAGTGTCAAGTGTCCAGTGTTCCATTCTATGAACGTCGGGATAAGTTACGAAATCCCCGAGCTTATATTCGTAATAATGACACAAGTTTTTTACTTCTAATACTCGCGGCGATCGTGCATAAAAGTTTGTACTTATTGCAATAATTTTTGATGGGTGATTGAACCTCGCTTTGAAGGCCCATTATGGCTAATTACGTCGATAACTGGGCCCCGCTTTCTCGTACGATAATACTTTTTGGTACGCGCGTTGCGTAACGCTCTTTTCGCTAATCTGTCGCCCCTGCGGTCGCAATTTTGATAACGGTGCTTCTTTTTCGTGACTCGATAAAACGAGCTGCTCGGTGCGAAATTTGTCGATTAAGACGAAAGAAGAATTTGTTCTGACTTTGTTGATCAAAAGTTTGGAGTCGCGTGAATCGGAATGTCAAAGTAACGTGTGTGTTACCATTCGTTACGTTAAACCTCTGACTTTACCGCGTTTTAAAAGGAAACTATTACGGTGCAATATTTCTCGCTTAGTTATCTAACTGTTTAGTATTAGATATCAGTCTAACACGCGGTTAATGGTAAGTCGGTAATTACTCCTCAATTATGTAGAGGGTATACTATCGTAGAAAAAGGAAAGGAGAACGGACGACTAATTTTGTCGAACTTTGCCCTTAACGAGAAAGAGCAGGTGAGTCGTAGAAAGTGTTCCACGTATTCGCGAAAACAATTTGGCTCGATGCAGACATTGATAAGAGCGACTGATTATTCAACGATTTGGCTATAAATCGGCACGCGATTCGAAACTTTTGGCAGGTAATGTATACCCGTTATCGTACTTGCTTACCCTCGCAACATTTTCGTTTCCTTCGCGCGAGTCAATTATGAAATTCGACGCGTTCGATTACGAATCGAGATCGTCGCAGTTTTCGTTGCATAAATAACGGTGACGCGTTGCGTAAAATCAGCCAGCCAGCGTTTTTCTTGTTGGGTACGTAGGACATCGTCGTATATGGGCCGTGAAAGATAACGAGGCTCGAAGAAGAAAAATAAGTCGAGTGTTCTCGTTGGTCCGATGCACGCGAGCCGTGCAATCGCGAGCGATGGAACAGGGGAAAGGGAGGAACGATCGAGAAAGGCCACGCGGAAGAGCTCGCGTTCGATACTCGCCAATGAAAGTGAACGTACAATTTTACGTTGCGTGCGAGTACCTGCGAAATCGCTGCGATTCGTGAACGAACCTTTAACCAGGACGGGCCTTACAACGAGGCACAACAGGTGGCGATACTTTTCTCGGAGATCTAACGCAATACTACACTTGTCTGTAACGAGTCTATGGTTCGGATTAGCCCTCGAACGAAAATTCTAGTTACGCCAATGGACCTTTAACTCGTTGCCACGTATCTACGCGAGAGCGAAAGAGAAACCAGTTCCGTGTTCGCGATGACAAAGGGGCGCATGCGCGAACGCGACGAAGACGAAACCCACGATGAAAACGAAAAGTCGAACTTGTTCGTTCGCTGATTCGAAGAGAAATAAACCGTGTTAGAGTATCGGTGCTTCTCTACGAGGAAGGGACAAGCTCGAAACGAAGAACGATGAACAGGATACGATATACGGGTCGATTATTTTGTTTTTGTAAAGCTCGCGGTAAAAGGGAATACCACTCCTGCGGTGGTTAAACGTTAGGTATATTTCAAGGGTTATAAGAACTAACGTGTTCGAGCAACCGACCGATGACAAATTCTTTGTATCGAAGAAAAATATGTTTTCGGTAGCAGGGGCATTTCAGAAAGAATGAGTTTTCTGGACTCTTTGATCTTGTCGAAGAAAAAAATTGTTTTCGCGCGTTTAGTTTGTTTTCACATCGACCAAAGATCACAGATGCAGGCATTAACATTACCTTTGTATATTATAATTCTTTTAAAGTTTATTTATATAATTGTTCAGATTTAAAACGAACAACGTATTATTACGGCAAAAAGTTAAATCGTTTCTTTTCCCGACTTTAAGAAAATTGTCCCCGCAGAGATTAAAGACGGCGGTAGTTCTGGTAGGTACGCGGATAAAAGGAGGACAGCGAAGCGTTTATCGAGGAAAAATGTAAAATTTTGGATCTCGAGGGTGGCATTTGCGGTGGAGCGGGTAGTAAGAAGTCCGCGTGGAGCATGTCGGTATTACGCGGTAGAGTAGCGAGCGCGAAAGAAGGAAGGACATTGTCACGCGTAAAAAAATCGTACGGCACGACGCGAGGCGACGCAACGCGGCGATCGAAGAAGAAAGACAGCGTCGAAGAGAGAGGCGATGACGTGGGTCGGTGACGAGTGCAAGGAGGACGCGGCGAGAGACACGGTGCATCCGTGGAATAATGGGGAGCGAGAGGGATGGAGCAATCACACGATCGCGGGGAGACGGAAGAAGAAGAAGAAGTGGCCAAGAGGGGAGAGGGGTGCAGCGACGTGGAGAAACGATGCCGTGGAACGGAGTGTCGGAGAGGGTCAATGGAGGGAAAAGAAAGAGAAGCGCAGCGAGAAAGAGACAAAGAGGGAGAGACAGACGGGGTGAATTGCCGGCGACAAGGTCATCGTCTATACCTCGCTAAAACCGCCGATACGTGCCTTCGGCGTTATACTCGCGTGGTACTCTAGCTGCAGCTCTTTTCCCTCTCCCTCTCGACGTCGCCGCACCCTCCCACTCGTACCCTCTCGCTTTCTCGCTCGAGCGATCCTCTTCCTTCTTTCCTCGATCGAGGCTTGTCTGTGCATGTGCATCGTCCCGCCGCGCCACGCCGCCTCGGTGCACGTGTACGCGCGGCGCACATGTGAGGGCGTGCGTGAGCTAGTATAATAGGAATAAGGAAAGTGATCCTCATGACGAAATGGACTGGACTCGAGCCGACTGCTCTCCGTCGTTGTCCGCCATCTTGAAATTCTAATACGATCGGGACGAAAAATATTTGCACGACGGTCCGTCGTCGCCGGTGAAAATGTTTTCGTCGGTAATTAACATCCTGAGAGTTCGTGGAAACGATCGATATGCCCCGATGAAAGAAGCTTCGCGATCGAACCGTTATCGCGTCATTATCGCAATTTGGAAGCGAGTTTCCATGGTTATCGAACGCGTTAGGGTACGTTTGGAATAGACGAGCGAAAGCATTGGTTCGCTTCGTTTAGCGTAAATGACCATCAAGTAAATTACTCGAGTACGGTGGATTGCGGAGCGTCGAATTGAAACGTACCGAATTGAATCATATGGGATTGAAACGAGGTAAATTAAATCACTGCGAGTCGAATCTGGTTGAATCGAAACATATATAGAAATAGTCTGCGCGATTCGTAAGAGGCACTAAATTTGATGCAAGAGATTGTCTTTTCTCTAGTATGCATGTACACGCGAGAAGGTTCTATCATCGTTCGGGTGTCAAACTGAATTTTTCTGAAAGAGCGCGTAACCTACTTCTATACATGATATCCAAGGGATCGAAAGGCGTCGCGTCGAATCGCGTTATCGACAAAGTTGAAATTTGTCGAAAGTCCAGGGAGTATTCGATCGCTAAATCTAAACGCACCTTTATTGTTTTGAATCGCTCGAGTAAAGGAAAAACGAGGTGCAATTACTGTCGGAAGCGTTCGAAAATATCCGCGAGAACCGGCCGGAAGATTAAGACGAGCAAATCGAACGTGACACGAGAGTGGTCCGCGAAACGGAGGGAGAGGCCTTGAAGAGGCATCGTTTACTGGTCTCTCATCCTCTCAGCTTGTCTCATACTTTGCTCCGATTAAATTTATCGTTCTACCATCATCGGCGCATAGCAAATATTTTCCCCAGGGATTTGCCCGGTGGAAGAACGGTTCCCTTCGGGTAATCGATTCGGCTCACTGTCTCGCCGATAAGCCGGATCAGCCAGCGATGACTTTTACGCGCGAGACGGGAGGGACACTGGGAGAGGAAGAGAGAGAAGTCTGTCCGGTTGAGAACCGTCTGGTGCAACAGCGCTATGCATTTTTGCCGGCGGCGACGGCGGCGGCAACGTTCTACACATATGTGCTCTCCCGACCATACCAGCATCCGCGTATACGTGACTCTGTCGGTGTGTACGTGTTTGCGCGCGCCACCGCACCTACACGTCCGTGGACACCGACAAGTGCACACAGAGGAACCCGCTCTGATAATATGTACACTGCAAATATACAATACTACAATACATACATCGGTAGGGGCAGAGACCCAGGAAGGACGCTCGCTGCGAGGCTTGGCTCGGCTTGGCTGGCCGGCTGCCTGCGCCTGCCTGCTTTTCGCCCGGCTGCCAGCCTCTGCCCCTGTGTGCCTGTTCCTGTGCCTGTGCCTATCTGTAAACCCGTGTCTCGTTTCCTCCTCCTCCTTCTTCTTCTTCCTCTTTTTTCCCCTTTCTTTCTCCCCCTATCTCTATACCTAATCCTCTTCCTCTCTCTTTCGCATCTCTTTCTTCGCGCCAATCCATCGTCTCCTCTTCCTCGCTTACCGGGGAGCCTGCGGCCCGAAAACGCGCTGAACATCGCGCCACTTCCGGACGCGATCGCGTACGAATTCATCGGGCATTCGTACATGCGTGCATCGTCCTTTTTCGTATTCAACGCTGGGAAGAACCGCGTTACCGAGTGACACGCTGATTTTTTGGGAACAACGCATTCACGCCCGATCGTGTGACGCACCGATGTCCGAGCTATCCTTACCGATTTCTCCAACTACCGACTCTGTATGGACTATCGAATTACCGTAACACGGATAATACATTTTTACTACTTTTTTCAAGAAAAACAATATATAATTTAAATAATCATTCTTAAAATATTTTACTTCAATAATATCCAAGCAAATGCGCTGATTGTTGAACTATTTTTACAGCTACGATCTAAGAGTAATTTTGTAATGGAGTCAGAGCTGTAAAAATAACTGGAGCCAGATAATATCGGTCAATTACACGGTTTCCGGTGGTAGTTTTATATCAAGATATCGTTGAATTACTCGTTGCAGAAGAACGGTAACACTAGGAAGGCCATAAAATCGTATTAATTCATTTAGAAAACACGGAGAACGATGAGTGCCTAACACGTCAAATCAGGGTCAGCTAAAACGCGTAGAACGCCGATGCACTCTGTTGCTATATATGAAAAGGAAATTCCAAACACACCTGTTATCTCGGACTCGAACTCGTTAAGTAGTACAAACGAGATTTTTTGCGGACGTTTCGCTAGCTGTACGGGAGCTACAAGTGAAACCAGTACTAACAAGTCTAAATCTAACTGCCCTAATCTTTCCCTCAGGAAATCGTAACGCATTGCACACCGCGGTTTAACTTGTTCATGAATATGTTCATGATTATTCACCGCAACTGCTAGCTATTTAAAGCAACTATGCGCTTATTATTGGAACGGAGAATTTGCAACGAAGCTAGTATTATTTCCAATTATACCACACATCGTGGAACGAGAGAGAAAGAAAAGCACAAAATGGATGTTACCGTCGCGAATACCAGACGAGGAAGAAGATACGAACGTGCAATATGCTTCTGTAATACGGTACGCGGTGTCGATTGCTCCTTTGAAAATCGCGTCGAATTCGCGACGAAACATTATTTCCTGCTTTCGTTGTACTTTATAAACATTGGCGCGAATAGATAGGGATCAGTGTGGTCCTGGCTCTCTTAAAATATTGATTGGCCCTTCTTACGTAACGTGACAAACGCAAGACACAGGATTCCTCGTAGCAGAAATTTCCAATTCTCAAACAAGATCGGACTTTTCAAATTTCCAAACTTTTCAACCCCGACTCCGCAATTTCCAAGTTAAGCTGCCGCATAAAAATCCTAGGGTACGCCAATGTTTATAAACTGTATTCTCTGTCGTGTCTGTTGGCCTACAATAAAATCCGACACCGTGTGTGCTTCCGGAGCGCTAAGAAGACATTAATCAGCACCGATGGTAGCATTACTGTCACGTGCAACCGGTGTGAATGCACTTTACGACACTAACACTTTCGCCTTCCGTCTGCGTTTATTCTTCTCCGTGGTTTTGACAAAGTTATGGCAATTTTAACTGTTACGAGAGTCACTTATTACATCGTAAACTTGAATATTATTAGACGATTATAATAAGGAAACACCGCTGTGTAAAACCGTGTCAGAGTCAGTTCTGGCTTCTATTAAAATGAATATAGGTCTCGAATGACTCGAGAATGAAAGCGATCGTTTTTGTTAGGAAAGCGAACAATTGTAAAACGTGTCGAGAAAGAAATTGACGAAGTTTTAAAAGCAAACACGTAGGTGGTGCGTTGTCTATCGCGGAAATATCGAGTTTCGGAAGAAGAATGATCGGTACGCGAACGGAAAAGGCGATTCCTCGGTACTAGGCCAGGAAGTAGACCGGCGCACCCCTTCCTAGTCGACCTAGACCTACACCTAGACCTAGCCTAGACTCAGCCGCCGCGTGTTTCCCTCCTTTTGTTTTTGCTCGTTGCCTTTGTTGCACCTGCTCCGCCTGCCTCGCGGACTTTTCCTCTCTGCGCGGCGAAACGAGGTGAACGGCTAACTAGCTAAAGAAAATGGTACACGGCGTACTTTCATGTTCGAGTTACTCCGCAAAAACCATGCTTTTACGACGCGATAACTTTCCAGGCTTTATGTTAATTCGCGTCTGGAATTTGTTTAGTTGGCGTAACGCTTCGAGCCGTGTATTTTACCGGCTAACGCAAGCTGAATACACAGCTCGTGCACTATCGTTCAGTTTATCGAAGATTAATTTCGATGTTCGAAATTAATGACGCATCGTATGCGTTTTACATGGTTATTAGTTAACGCGGTTTGTAGAACATGTTAAGGAATAATTCAAACCCTGATTACTAAGTTTACGAGAAGGATATAACTTGAGCTTCGAATTTACATTTTTTTATACCATACATTTGTAGCGTAGTATTCGGGCATTTACAAGAGGATATATCCTTATTTGACATTGATTTAAATACCTAACCGAAGAACACACAGAAACACTCGTTCCAGAAATTACTAATCGTTTAAATAAAACGTTTCGACCGAACTGTTATAGTAACCAGAAGGAACAGAAGGTTCAAACAAGACTGTTGGTCTCGATTCAGTAATTTCCAAGCCGGATAGAACGTGGTAACGAGCTCGCGGACTGATGTAAGCGGCGAAATAAGAAAATACCTTCGAATGCAAATATCGACACGAATTCCGAGCAAAAGCGATATCTCCCTCTCTCTTTTCCCCTGCCGCGACACAATCGTACGCGAGCAATGGAGTAAGAGTTATTAATTGTAAGACGAGTGTCGCTCTGCTCGACGAAGAAATCCGTAATCGAATAGGAAAAGGCGGAGGAGACGATCGACCTGCGCGAGGAAACGAGGTACCGTACGGGACGACAGCGTACGTATATAACCTATACACGCCCCGCCTAGTCGACCTAGACCTAGACCCAGTCTATGCTCAGAATCCACTCTGCATCGCGTTTCGTTCCTTTATTTTTACTCGCTGCTATGCGAAGCGTTACGTAACAACGCGCACGACCCTTTCAGCGTGCCGCAACAACCGCGAGCAGATTCTTTCGTTATTCTTCATACTTTTTTTTTTCTCATTTTCACAACGCATCTCTTCTTACTCGCGTTTCGTTTCTTCTCTTTTACGAATCGTCATTTTTTCCTTCTCGCCTTCGACGCGATTTCGTATTCAATATTCCACTCTATATATATTAATGCTATTCGATTCTCCTTTTTTTGCCCCTTCTTTTTTTAATCGGTCGATTATATTAATTTCGAGACATAATGAGATACGAACACCTCGTACGCTTCTGACTGTCGAACAAATTGGTAGGGTTAAAGTGATTGATTCTCTCGGGAAGAATGAAAGATTTCGTTCGCGGAGGTCGCTGCTCCAGCAGGCTGAAAAGTATCTGAATGGTACTAGACCGGTTTCCAGTGACCGATAACAACCAACAGCTGCGTAAGTGGCTTTCATTTACATCGAGCCCGTGTGCAAAATGATGTTTTCGCGTCGCGGCTTATATCGCAAAGTAGCGAACGATCCTCGAGGTTCATCTCCTCTCCGTTGGCGGATACATCGAACGGCAAATTGGTTCGTGTCACGACGACAACCGCCTGTTAGCAAATATACCAATCGAACGAAGGATACGACGGAAGAGTAGAAACACCTGTCGGCGTTCGTGTTTTATTCGCAGTTGCCATACAAATTCGAACACCTTCTGTATCTTCTCGAATTTGCCTACTCGTTTAAGTGATTCAGGAACGAGACGAAGGAATATATCGAATCGAGAGAATCGATTTTAGCGCCCGTAATATTCACCGTGATTCCGAGACTCGCATCGAAGTCCGTGCAGGGTGTAATATTTAATTATAACGCGAGGATTCAAAGGGTTGAAATTTTTTCGTGCATTAATATTTCTGAAGGCAGGGAAGTTGCTGAGAGGAAGCTGTTATTCGCCACTGATCGTAAAACCGTTCTATTTTTTTCTTCGATATCACCTTAAGCCTCCCTCTCCCTTGCTCCTTCACCTGGTCAGTTATTTCTTGTTCCTTCCCACTTCTTCGCTCGCGTCCGAATTACGTCGGACGCGACTCGCGTCTGGCGATCTTTTTTAAAAATATCCGGCGAGTACTTGATCTAGGGCAACCAGGACATCCGACGAGTCGGCTCAGTTCCCAAACATGCGTATTTTTGCGCAATTTTTCGAGCTCGAACGGTCGCAGCGATAAGTTTAAGTGGTATCGCGTTTTGGCTCTTTGATTCTTGGCTCTAAATTCATATATGTGCGTTCCTTGCGCGCGATCATTCGGTTCTCGCATACATGTACCTTTTTTGTATACGAGCGTTTGTTCTCCCGAGGTAAAGATTCTCTCTCGAAGTAAAGTTATTTGAACCGACTCGGATGTCCGAGCACGTGGTGTACTTGAACTCGTCACTGGAAGGCTACGAAATCGAAATGATTATTCTGATCCGCGAGAAATTCGGTTTCGAATCACATGACTGATTCCGGGAAAACAGTGTCGGCCGTGTTACGCGTCCCGCTCTCTGAACTCGTCCAGAAATAAGTTTGAAATAACGTCTGGCTGTTTTGAAAATCGTTCGTGGAGGGAAGAGAAAGAGACGAAGAAGGAAAGAAACGGCCAGCGGAAAAGAAACGTCCGAGACTCGTGAACGAATCGCGAAATCGCGATAATGAATATTTACGAATTCTAATGAAAGATTCGTTCTCACCTTGACACTTGACGAGCATAAATTCCATTGCTGATTTTTTTTATTCTTTCGCGAGATACTAAAATCGTTCATCGTAAAAGTAAACGTGATTTGGCAACGAATCGACGACATAAAAGGTATCGTAAAATCGGACATTGTGCTATTTTGTGACACGTTTATGACGCGGTTTCCTGTCACATTAGAAATCGAGCATCTGTAACGTAACGATTTCAAGTTGAAGAGATGAAAATCGAAAAGGTAGAAAGGTGCATTGCTTGCGTCACATCGAAGGGTTAATCGGGATTTAATCGGCTCTCGGAGCCTTGTAACGCTTTTTTATTCGTCCTTAACATTAAAATGTGGGCCGTGTCGGTTGCCAGCGCGCGACTCGCGAAACTTTCGTTCCTGAAGAGTTTCGAGGGGTCTTTCACGCCTTGTTTCTCGCCTCGAACAGAGTCGAATCGTAGTTCGATGATGATCCGCTCTAAAATAACTCATCGAATGACTATTGCTCGTCTCTCGTTTCTATTCCAGTCGTAGCATGGCGCCTAACGTTCGCGAATCACTCGCGTTGCTTTTAACCCTCGTTGCAAACCAAATTCGTCTGCACTTGCCGGTTCGATAAAACGGTACTCGAATAAAATATGTAGTGGCCCCGAGAAACGATCTATTCGAATGAGAGCCGATTACGATATACCCAGGAGAGTCGTGCATTTTGATCGACCAACGAATTTTTTAAACGAAACGAAATTCGACACTGCTACTGCAACGCAAAGCTTCGTGAAAAATATCCTTGTACGTTAGGGACGCTGGACATTGAAGAGGTTGACAGTCGTAAAGAAAATGTATGACAATGATCGAAGGGGAAGAAGAAGAGATATATTTCTTTCGCAGAAAGCACGCGTTCGCGAACTCGTAGAGATGATTTCACGCGACTAACGCGGTCCCCGGGGCTATTTCCGATATTTATCTGGTACGTCGTTCTAGATAGAGGCGGCTGATGGCGATCTGCTTTGGCAAAATTGCGGAAAAACCTCGGACCACTTGGCAACGCGCGAAAAACAACACGACTGCGCCTTTCCGTTAAAGTTTCGCTAGGTAACGCCGCTTAACCTTTTCCTGTATCGTCCTCGATTAAAAAAAGCCTATAGGTGCACGTTGCACCGATACAAAAAAGATGAGAAATCAGTGGTGGTTCCAAGCTGCAACAGAAGTACATAATAATCCTTTAATTGGAACGAGCAGCTGAAAGAGTGGAAAAAAAGGACACCATTGCCCGAAGGTAACCGGTGAAAATCTGCGCCGGGAATTAAAGTCAGAGTGAAATATCACCGTTGAAGGTAGGAATATCACGAGAAACGGTAATTATTTAATTGGGACGAACAGCTGGAAAGTTCGAAAGGCGTAAGACGAGAATCCGATTGAACGACAAGGTATAGAAGAAGGGAGACGAGGAGAATACGCGTCGTGTAGGACGGGCAATGACAACACGGTGAACAGGTATATAGAAGTCGACGGACAGACCACTGCTCGAGGAGTAAAAGTGTGCCGGATTGTATAATCGAACGTGAATAAGCAAAATGTTACGCCATAGCGATTTGGTAACTTTGCGGGGCACCCCACCAGCGCAGCGTCGGCCGTGTTCCCATTGCGGTGCTCGACGCGACCAACGCGAAACTCGGTCGGAGGAAAATTCAACCTGTTAAGGACCCACCCGCAGGATCACGATGCAATTTCTGCCGTTGCCGTTTCGATCGGCTCGATACGATCGGTTTACGAGATTACGTTACACGCGAAACACACCGTGTTCTGTAATCGTACGCGGTTCGCCAGGAGACCGGCAGAGGAGTCTTTAACCCCTTTGTGGCGAACGGCACGGTTTCGTGCGACTCTGCCTTCCATTGGTCAAAGGTACTGCCCTAACCTCTTCCTGGCCCCTCCCTTTATTCTTGCTGCATTCTACCTACGTTCTTCCTGGCTTTTATGAAATACCGAGCAAATCGAATAGCTTACGTTGCACCCGAATCTACATGCAGTGGCGAACAAAAGAAAGCTTAAAATAGCCACTTGCCTTTACGAGTCTTTGTAACCTCTATAACAGATACTTTACATCGTGTCGATAATACCACTCTTATTCCAGGGCACCTCCTTAATCCGTCCGACATTGATTATCCTTTTGTTTATTCGGCTGCACTTGCTCGGCATGCAATTAATCCATTTTACGCAACAGGTGCAATGGACAAAAATAGATTAAAAACTTATAATCACGTCACGAAATGAACGTCTCTTTAACTTTTCGAAATTATTAGGCAATTTCTTGTTTTTGTATTAAGCAATGATTTTTCGTCTCGTTTATGTCCTAAAGTTTCTTTTGTTTAGATTCGGAGGTCTGGGATAAAAGTATTCTTAATACCGTGTCTCCAAATGCACGATTATATCTTTTAATTGTTTGATCCAGTCCGCCAAGATAGCTAGTGGAAATCGTCGAACAAAGCTTTACGGTAAGAGAAACATTTTTAAATAAATACATCCTGGTAGTAACAATATTCGATAGAGAATTTGCTGGAAACGGGGTTAGATGCGTTGCCACGCTTCAGGAACACTTTCAATCAGGGAAAGTCAGGCTAGACCTCGTTGTCGGTTAACCAGAATCGAAGAATTGCTATTGCTACATCCATCGAGGAACAGTTATAACAAAAAATCGAACGGTTACATATCCGACGATTACATATATTCTTCGAAATACAATTTCATACAATGACAGAAGCAATCTGGGACACCTATCGAACCTCGTCTATAATCCATCGCGCGAGTTTAAAGTTTAAAATCCATCGCGATAAAAGCGAAAAAGAAATGGAAATCGTAAGAACCGTCAACGACCCAGATTGCCTGCGGAGGGTTAATAATCACCGCGCGAAGAGCGGATTTCTCGTTGGTGTTTCTCGATTTTCACTCGGAGCCTCCTTTCAGGTAAGGCAATCGTCTGCAACCTTGGCGACGATCCAATTCGAGCAGCACCACTGAAATCACGACGGGACCAGGTGTGCCCCGGCGAAATCAGCTGTCGTTCGGTCGAACGCGATCGGAAAGACAAAACCGATTGGCAAAGTGATCACGACGCAAGATTATTGCGTCTTATTCCTCCCTTTACACTTCCAATTCGGGGTATCTTAATAAATCATACCTTCGTCGCTTTAAAAACACGCTAATTGCGACTGCAACTTCTCCTTTCGACTCCGTATAATGTTGCAAACGGAGTTTATCTACAAACGAATTCGTTGCGCAGAAAAAGTCTGTCCGCTGTTATCGTTATTGCGCTTGCAGCAGGAAATGTTGGAGATTCTTGGAAACGCAACGAAGAAGAGTAAACTTTCTCCGCTCGATAAAGACAGGAAAATGTTTAAGTAAATGGAACGCGCATAATCGCGAACAAAACAGCGAGAGGAAACAGCGTCGTGGAAAAAAGGGAGAAAGAAGAGGAAAGGAAGGTTGGAGGATGAATCGAGCCGATCCTATCGACGCGTGCGACGACGGTGCAGGAAGCAAATCTGGGCCGTTGAATCAGGGAAAAGTAAGTGGGTCAAGAGAACGCGAATGCTCGCGGCCGACGTCGGCGTCGTAGCTACTTCTACCGACTACGAGGATGATGACGTTGTTCTATACAGCAGGTACACGGGACGGTGAGCAACTCGGCAGGAACGCGTTATTGAATTTGGGGGAATTAGTACTGTCTTTCTGTTCTCGTTTACTTAGCAAGACTCAACGTGGAAGCTCGAAGTAGGACGTAAAGTAGAAACTCTTAATAAATGTATAGAATTATTAAGAAATCTTTCATAGATATAAAATGACTCACGATACGACGAATCGTTCACTATCGAAGATCGATCAACATCTTCACTTATCAATGTTTTATCCGATACGAGCATCCAATCGAAATTATTCACCGAGCATAATTACTTAACAGGCTATGAGACACTTTCTTTCGCCGTTCGCGATCGATCGATACCCAGCAAGCCGAAATAAACTCGAGCCGGTCGTCGTTGCGTCACGACTATCGTATCTCATCGATATCAGTCATAAGACGTCGAAATTACCGATTTATATCGTTCAACATTCAAAGTGCTCCGCGAATCGACAACGAACGACGGAGATTCTCTCGAACGCGTGAAAATAAATTCGCTTTTTCTTGGAATTTAAAAACAGAAAGAAAAGAAAAATCCTGTTTGGAGGCTTTCCTCGATACATTGTCAGTCTTGAATCGATATGCTTCGAACGTGGAATTGGAAATCAACTTTGAAATGTTGATTTCTCTACCGGTTGCAACAATTTTATAATACGGGTGTTAAAATCGGACGGTGAATAAAAGTGACTCTTGCATAACAGTGGCACCTCACCGTCGATGCATCGACCAAGTATTTTTTCTCGGCAAATGCGGGTTGAAATGCAGCAGACGTTGTCAAACAATGGAAATGTATTCAGGACTTGTAAAATCTACTTTGTGATATTGAAATGCAAGAAAAACGTATTTCTTACGTTCCGAACGTTTCCGATAACATTTAAGGATCGTCTTGCTTCAAAGGCGGATACAAGAGGTTATTCGCACGGTGAAAAATAGAAGACGCGCGTTTAAAATTTATAAAATATACCTTGTGATCTGGGCACGAGAGGGAAACGTATTTCATACGTTCTAAACGTTTTGGCATTCGTTTAAAATCGTGCTCGTTTCGTTGTTCGAAGCGATGACATTTGTATAAAAAAATAATAAGATAAAGTAGACTTACATGTAGGTGGTTGACGGTAATGCAAGTGTTGTAGACTCTGCGTTTGATGGTGATGATGATGGTGTGGCGGTCCCATTGTCGGGCCCATGGTGTGGTTCCCGTGTTGATGGTGTGGTGAACTCCCTCTGTGCGGATGGTACTGGGATGGGTGATGCTGATGAGGGTGGTACGATGGTGGTAGGAAACCCGCCGTCGAGGGGTAAACGCCAGGACTGTGACAGGCTGACCTGCCGAGCGCTGCTGTCGAATAATTCACAAAAATATCGTAGAAAAATCTGCACCTCGTACCGCAAAGCACTCGGGAATATAAATTCACGAAATGATCAAAAATTGACTGGGCCAACTCGTCCTTGATCTTTCAAAATCGACGCTTTTGAAAATTGTAATCATCCGTTACGAAACTCGAAGAGTCGTAGACAAAATACGATCAAGTATCGAGATAACATTGATTAAGTTTTTAAAGGTGAGCAACGAATGCAAATGGGTATTCCGTTTTTGGAAAACGACATAAAAAAATCGTAAAAACGACGATTTCAATATTTTGCGCGACGGAAACGACTTTCCATTCTTGCGTAATTATACACGGGTGGTATTGTCAGAAAGGTTGATACGTTGTTCCGAATTGTAAAAAATTGCGATTCTAAGAGAAATTCGATATTGCAAGAATTACGTACCTGACGACAGATGAGAATGATGGGACGCCAAGCTCGGTTGAAGGGACGAGTTAGGGTTGAGCCTGGCTTTCAGTAAGAGATTCGCATCCTCGTTACCACCCGAGGACGTGCTGGATTCGACGTCGCTGACTCCGCTATCTGCAGGACTCGCTGGCAGTGATCCGCTTCCTGCTTTCATACAACAGAAACAGAAACACACGCTTTTTCTTTGCTAACTGTTCTTATCTAACGTTATCGGCATTCAGTGAAAAGTTATCGAGTAACGCTTTTTATGACAAGTAATTACCAAGTTGTGGCGATACAACGGGTTGCGTTATTAAGACAATGCGTTCTGATATAAAGGAGTTGTTACGCAGGGCATAGAGATACAATGGGCTGCAATATTAACGCGTGGTAATATTATACACCGATCTTTGCAAAAATCTATTCGAAAACAATAAGAATCTACCGAAGCGTATATATTTCCTTCGTGGAGCGAATTGCTCGGCTCGTAAAAATCCTATGCCCCTATTTAATCCCCATAATGCGAACCTGGGGAATTAATCTCGAATCACGGCAATCGAAAAAATAGCCTATGCACAGTGGTCCTCGGATACGAAAGTAGAAAAGGTTCGGTTGGATCCGGTCGAATTACACGCGAGCACATCCTTTTCGCTCGGTTTCGCTGCTCTTTGTGCACCCTGGGTGAATTAGAGGCTCCTTAGGTGGTCCGAGAGCAACGTCTGCTTCGCTTTATCGAACGTGTTTTCGCGTGCGCCGTCAATTAAAGGCATCTTTATGCAACGAGCGAAGGTCATCCGGTCATTGGGTATGCATATCGTTCGCGCTTCCCACGGTCTCCTTCTCTGTCTCGCTCCTCTGCACGAGCGGGCCATCGGAGAGAAAGGTAACCGTCTGAAACCAGTCCTAAAAGGTCCGGTGGTCCTATGTGTCTGTGCACGGAGCGTAGTCGTCGATATCTGTCTGTCTGTCTGGCTCTTGACTGCACGACCACCGCCGCCACCGTCATTGTCTTCGACGTCGATCGTGTCGATTCTAAGAATCCCAAAATATCGCAAGATTTAACGATCACGATCGTCATATGTGTGGACACGTTCTAGCACACGTTAGTCACAGATACTTATGGAGCTCCGTTACATACGCGACGACCAACCCCTATCACAATATCGCAAATTTCGGATGTTATTGTTCATGTCTCAACTTTTGTTGCTATCCAACTGTGCTACTATCTCAAATTTACGTTACTGTCCATAACTGTGTTAGCGTCTCAAATTTCCTATAGATACTATTCACAAAATTAACCCTTAAACGCATATAGTTGTATAAATGCAACATACCAGTTTTAATCTTATAAATTATTTACAAAATGTAGGAAACCTGCAATGAGTAGTGTTGCATATCTGCAACACACCAATCAAATACACAATAGCGTCATCTGTTCGTTTTAATTTGAATCAACCGCTTTCAAGGTATTTTGTTAGTTGATAAATTTTGGTAAAATTACAAAATCATGCATTTAAGGGTTAAATTTATGTACGTCACCATAATATCTCAAACTTCAATTTGCTACAACGTCACAATGCCTCTCGAATTTGCTATTAAAAAATTATTAAAAATGATATATCTGGTTCGTGCAATCGAGCAACGCTTCCTTTTGCAACGATCGATTATTTTCGATGATCGAGGACCCTCCTCCCTGAACGAGTTTCGTTTTCAACGAGCCACTTGTGAACCGGATTATCCGTGACTCTGGTTGGTCTTGTCGCTTACGTAACGATATTTTGCAAAGCGTCGAATCACGTGCACCAAGAGTTCTGCAGGATTGGGACACACGCGTTATGTCACGCTGGTTGGTCTTGCTCCCTTATTTCGCTTCGTGCTACCGCATTTAACGACAATAAGGCTAATTTGCAGGATCCTCGTTGGAACGACAGCGCATTACCTCGATTCGTGTACGATAAGTCGCGCATCGAGTGACCGATTTTCGAACGAAGAACGAGCTCGTAAAGTAAAAGTACCGTAAAATGACGCTTATTGTATACCAATTTGAAGTTTAGAATTCGTTCGAAACGACTCGATAAATGTTTGAAAAAATACTTTTAGTAGAACATAGCTAGTTTTCCGGTACAGTAACTAAATCTATTTTAGCGATTACAAGCACCGTTATTGAAACACCTTTTAAACGACGGAAAAGTACGAGTATTTTATATTATAATTACGCCAAGTGTCTGAATATTTATGAAAGGTAATGTATATTTATCAGTAGCCGGTACTATCGTTTAAACGAAACAAGCGCAGGTAAAATAACGGTAACAAACAAGTAAATTGTTATCAAGCGACGATCAAGCGCGTAGAAATGTTGTCGTAGAAAGTCCGTTGCATGAACTACGGTACCGTTTCGCCTTGAAAAATCGTTCGGAAGAAAGTCACTATAGTGTCTCGCGGCACCATTTAAGCGTCAATAGTTTCACAAAACCGGAAGCTGGTGAATCGAGCAACGCGCAAGATGGTCGCGTGGATTGGTCGCGCACGAATATTAAAAAAAAGGAAGCCAACTTCGAGTGAAATCTCTCATCGCGCCGGCAGGAAGTCGAGAAATCGATATTGCCGGTCTGCGCTACGGTTAAACAGGAATTTTCGCCTTTTTATTGCCACCGCGTCGTCTCTAACGATTAATGTCAGCAACAGAAAATTGCTGGCCGAGCGAGCGAGCCGGGAAACGGTCCAATGGGAGCGAGCGTAACGCTTAACGCGCCAGCGTGCCCATGAAAACTCGCCGAGAGGAAAGTCAAACGTTTTAACTAGCGCCGAGCCACGCCGGAAGTGATTTCCTGTCGACCGTTTACCACTCCGAACCGTCGATGTCGCTTTGTAAATATTGTTATTGGTTCGTAGTTCGGAAAATCGCATTTTTCCTACGCGCTTACGACCTCGAACCGCGATCGCTTGCTCCGATTGATTTCACTCGGTTCCGCGTCGCGATCCTTTCCGTTGCTTTCTCCGCGCGTTTCTATTGTAATCGCGCCGAAGAAGATTTCGCGGCGACAGCGTTACACGTCTTGTTTAATATAAACTTCGATACAATTCCCTTCGTTTACCTTCGATTTCGAGACAATATCTAAGGTATATTTAGATTCTGGGCTTTCTAAGTTATACGCTTTCTAGGTCATAGGTTTCTTTAACGCCGTAGGTTCCTTAGGTCTTAGGTCACCTGAATTCCAAGCTTCCTAGATCATTCCTCAATCTCAGAAAAACTACATTTCATCTTAAATAGGAGAAGGTTGCACCCGTGAGTATACAGTGAAACTTGTGAATGAAGACGTTTCGCGGTGAAAGGAATCGGAAAGTTCTACGCTATTTTACGATATAAAGTTTCATTCTCGCGACGCAGATGATATATTGAAGATTCAACTTCCAAGGTGCTCGTGTTCGAAGTTCAAACGGAAGTTAAACGTCTACGTTTAAACAGCTCATACATTATGTTTTAGAAATGGAGTCTTAAATTTTTATTTCATTAAAAACACGTGTAAGAGACATCCCGGCAGTCAGACACTCGATTTGCATATGTAAAATAAGTTTGTGCATTTGTATCGCTTTTTGGTTAGTCGCGCACAATCGCCAGAAGATTATGTTTATTCAAACAGGTACGTCACTGTTTGAAAGCGCGATGCTTAATTAGCCAAACAAATTTTTTCGCTATCTCTAACGCGTTTCAGCATCATAGATAAAAGAAAGAATTTTAATAACGTTACACTATCGAACCTTCGCGCGCAAGAATAATCTCTTATCTAACAATAGTTAAGTCCCGCATAAAGTATCTTCAAACCTAAGTCTAAAGCACATGTGATCGTGTTTGAAGAAGTTTGATGACTCAGTACATTAATATTTTTACACGGAGCAGTCGCTGAATAAAATTATCGTTTACAGAATTAGAAAGAATACACTGTTGTTACCATAAAAGATTTTACCGAGAAGGTTGATCCTTTGCGGTCCATTCGTTGGATCCACGGCGAATTTGAACCAAATGTTTGGTGCAATTTCAAAAATTTCTCTAGTCAAGAGAATTCACTTATATTTACGCAAACATCCCCAAAAACAGCAACATCGAAGGAAAAGACGGTTCGGTAAATCCAATAAGGAAATTTCAGATTTTACGTTATCAGCGATACGAGAGTACCTTATCGAGAAATCGGACCGCAAAGGGCGAGTAATCGAAGGCATGGTCCTTGCTAACCTGGTGTGCTGGTGGTGGCGATCGTGGCAGTGGTGTAGGGCGGTTGGCCCATTTGAGCATGGCCAGTTAAATGACGGCCATATCCGTTTTGCACCCCTAAACCATGTTGCTGGGGGTGCTGGGAGAGGATACCGTGTAAAAGACGAGTCCCCGTGGTTGTCGTCGTCGTACCGGTCGATCCTGGTTCCGCTTTAACGCTCGCAAGTCCTAGTTGCTCCTTTTCGCTGACATCGTGCGGCTGGACCTCCCTGGTGTCCACTGAAACCGCGCAAAAAACAAGGGGACAAGGTTAGTCTTTCTCTTCTTCGACGTCAATCGATCGAGCTAACGAACAAACGAATTACTAACGAGCTCGATGCAAGCCCTACCTATCATCGCATTAGCATAAAGAACATAATTTAAGTTTAAACACTTGCAATTCTCTGTTCGATAGCTTATCAAAAATATGGCACCTTTATACACGGTATACTTTATCGACTACGTTAAAATACCTTAAAAATAAGCGATGTAGATCTCAATTCTTTAAAATGTGTCTCACCCTATCGAACATATCTTGCCGTGTCTACAATGTTCTTAAATTACGTGCCACTAAAAGAGGGAAAGTAGAGTTAAACTCGATAATCGAGATTAAGATACAGGGCTGAAAGCTGGTATACGATGTTGATTTCTGGTAAGCTATCGAACGGTACATTAGAAGAATCGGTTCAAGGGCACCGTGTTCCGCTATAACCCTTGCTCCCGTTTCCAGGGAAATCGCGAAAATACGAAAGTATCGGCTTCCTAACGGTAGCAGCGAGAAGGCTAAGGAAGCACGATGAAAAAAAAGAAGCATGGGAGGTGTTCTCGAGGGGTATAGCGCGGCGCTGCGGAGAGGAAGTGAAAGCCGGTGTCTCTCCTTGACCCACTGCAACGTTTCTACCTTCCTTTCAGGCAGTGCCAACCTCGCGGCTTCATTAAGCAATTTCTCGCCGTGGCGGGGAAAAATCGTCGTGGAAAATCGGCTCGGATCGCCGGAGTCTTTGGGATCCCACCACGGCGAGCCTTTCTTCTTCGTTCTCGATCATCTTTCGCCATCGACGACCGTCGTTATATCCCGATATATCGCGTAATCGAGACACGCAACGCCCGAAATATCGGTCAAAAAGAGAAGCGGGTCGACCGCTCGCAAATTACACGAAATTTCGGGTGAACCTTCTGACCCTGCTAACGCAAGACCCTCGATGCAAGCGCGCTTGGCATCGAACATGCATTTTGGTCATTTAGGAATTTGAAATTTGAGGTATTCTATCTAATGAAACGTAACGGGGTCCATATTTTGGGACCCTGCTTAGTTACACGAATGCACACGATTAAATGATCGGATCTCGTTACGTAATCGGATGAGGTCTGCGATATTTACGCTCCAGACGAGTCTGGATGTCTTGTGAGAAATCCGATGACGAAACTGTGCCACGGGATCGACAGAAAGATCGATGGCGCATCCGAGCATCTGTCGGTTTTCTTCTTTCGATCGAAACCGTAAACACGAGGAGAAATCGAAGACCGGATCGCGCATTTGTGTCTCGCATACAACTTTCGTCGTCGATACAGATTGTGTATTCTAATTCCTTGCAACTTTGCCACTGTATTCCGATAAGAGAATTCGTTTGACGTTCGAACTTGTGGCAACGAATCTTTGGTTTCAAGAACGTCTTGCAACATGTTTTCCACGACGCAATCTGTGAAAGATCACGAAATCGCTCGAATATAAAAATACATGGAATTAAGAGACGCGAAGGCGATAAAGGTCTAATATGCTAGGTCAAGGAGATCTATTTCGTAGATTCGGAAATTGTTTTAATGCCTTTATTTTATACACGCTAACTGCAAACGATGACGTACGTGATGTGTTACAAAAAGGTTAATCTACGAGATCAAAGTTTATCTGAAGTTTGAAAGCATTGACAAACGTTTCTCGGTAAGACGGATAAATTAAAATTCGACCGGACGTGGCGTCGTTCGTCGAGGAAGTCGATCTTTACGGAGCGTATCAAGCATCGATCGATGCAATAAATATCTCGATATCTGACGTCACGTATGCAGTCGTGAATCGACTCGGTAATTACTGATCGTGTAGATCTCGGTTCACCGTGTTCGACAAAAACGACAATCGTATTATCGGTTTCTTTTCGCGCCAACAAGGAGAAATACGCAAATTAACGAAAACAAGAAAAACGGAAGAAACGAAAAAATGGAGAGGAGAATAGTAAAAGGAGTCACCGACAAACTAATCAAACTGTGCGTCGAGTCTGTGTGAATTCTTTGGAACGGTCTAACGTCAGCTCGAATATCCGGTTTTCTACGCGACACCGGATGCGATTCACAATTTTGTATCTTCTCGTTTCTACGCGATCAAAAATTGTCCTACGCAAAAGTAAGTTTCGGTAAATGAACTCGATATCGAAGTCGATCCAACGCTATCTATTTTGAATCCATTTAAATCTCCTAACAACGTTATCTGCCGTAAATGGACCGCGGATATTTATACATTTATGATATATCGCATGAAAACAAAATTTACATAAATCATGAAACCTATATGTGTACTTTTCAGACTTCGATACATGAAAAATGCATAAACATCAGCAGACTCGTTATATACATAGAAAGATATTTTTTGTACCGCTGCTCTAATAATTTAATTAGCCACTTTGTAGAGATTCGAGAGTTCGAGAAATTCAATGGAACGAAACTCAAGCGTTTCGCGTTAACGAGCGCCTGCCTCGTCTCCGAGCCGGAAGCGGATTTCAGGAAGGTGGATAAGAGGCGTGCAACGAGCATGGAAGGTGAAAACGTCGGTGAAAATTGCTCGGTTGTCGAAACGGTGAGCGTAGGTTGCGGGGATGTTCGGTCGATGCGGCGAGACACCCACCCTACGTTGTCGCGGAGGGCGAGTCAAGGTCAAGCAAGGTCGAACCATTCCAAAGACTCCATTACACGCTAACGAGCCGATACGCTCGGTTGCTCGCGCGAATAAGACGGTGGATCTCGCGGCCGTCTTCTGTGCGCGATAAGCGATACGAAACCTGTACCTAACAGATCTCATTTGCGATCGAATAAGATCTCGCGGTTTGACATACTCGATTTTCCGCATTCCAATCGGTGAAATCAGTGATGAACAACCATGCACGCGACAACGCACGAGCGCGCATTAGTCACCGCCGAGTAGCTGAATTACCAAACTTTTAAACGTAAAAATTGGAAATCTACACCCCTAACGCGTTACCACTGTACGCGATATCATCAGCTTTTCTACGAGTATTCGACCTGTTCGTTAAATGAACCTCACAATTTTTCGATTAACAAACGGCTATCGCTTAAGTGCTCTTAAATAACAAATGTCTCAATGGCGAACCATCCATTTACGATTCAATCGAAATGATAAAAAAAACTGGCATTACTCGAGTGTGCGCGCAATAAAAATCGATGATCGCTGAAACGCGAGAGCGTAAGGAGGTCGATGTTGCCTCGATTCACGAAATCGGTCGCGCCGGCGCTTTTGTAGCGCGCATGCGCGTACGTGGCTCGCGTGATGTCACATAGAAAGAGAGAGTCGTTACCGTTACGCAATGGCTGCTCTACCGGAAGATGTGTGCGCGCGTGCGCGTACGCGACGGAGAAAGTGCCGTGGCCCGGGCAAACGCTGACCTTACATACTGCGCGCGCGACCGCACACGCCTCACAAATTCCATCTATTTATCCACGAATAAACAAACTTTCTTAAAGTTCTTAAAGACCTACAAATTTTCTTTCTCTTCATATCTTATTAACCCCTTGCCGTGCTTTGACGAGTCTCACTCGTGACGCACTCACAACTCAAATGTGATTAATGTTACTCAAATTTTGAATACTCTTCAACTTGAATTTTAGATCCAACTATAATTTGCGTTGTCAAGGATCCCTGAATATAAAATACGAACATTTTAATTTTCTTTGTTCGTTTTAATGGTATAGTCCTGAATGGTTAGTCTTGACTGACGCACCTCATAAATAAATGGCACGGCAAGGGGTTAACGACAAAGATACATAGATTTTGGAAGGGTAAGATTAAAATTGCCCTTGAACCGATTTTACCTTGCAACGGCTTATCGATGAGAAACATCGTTTACCGAATTGTGGCACTGTATTTCGTCTAGAAACTATGCACTTTCATCCTATCTAGTGACAATGAAAAATTTCCGAATATAGACAAAGAACGTTATCCTGTTATATCGTTTGAAAATCTGAGGAAGAAATAGACGTTCCATCGAAGAAAGCTCCAGAGAAAGAAGATTTCAAAGATTTCAAGATGAAGATGTTAAGGAGAGGAAGGTTGAAAGTGTCGCAAAAGGTAGATTTGGTCTCTGCACGAGTGTTTCGCGAGCAAAATCCTTGACACAGAGACATCGTTCCACGGCCAAACGGGCAGCTCTTCTGGTCAAATATTTTCTACCCCGTTATCTATCCCGAATAAACGAAAATGTTTGACGAGCGACGTTATCAAAATCGCGAGAGCAAAGACACCTGCGATACACCGGGACCAGATATCGCTTTTTCAGGAAAGAGATTTTCGTTCGCGAGTTCGATGGAACACAGTAAAAGAAATTGCGGCCGCGAAACGTCGTTTTCGTGACAGTTCGCAGGTGCAAGCGTTCGCACCTGTACTCCGGCGCGTGGAAATCACTGCTCTGGTTTCTCTTTCAACGAGTTTTTTGGTCCACGACCAAATCAACGAGTTGTAACTGTCGATGCAAGTATCAAGTACTTTTCAATGTTTCGTTCTTGCTGAAATGTTCAGTGCGTTCGATTGATGTAACAGTGTTATCAGTAATACGTTGATAACGTACGACTATTTAGGCTTCGAATATTTCTGTAAGAGTTTTGTGGAACTTTCTTGGAGTTGTTTAGTTTAAAAATGTATTTACTCGCGCAATACCGTGTTACGCGTTATCTCGCTGTTTGAACAAAAATTTGAATGTATTTCCGATTGCGTCACAATGTGAGATATATATTGACTGACATAAGTTTTGTATCGAAGAAACTTTATTTCGTTCAATTAAAATCCCAAATTGCTATATCTCTCCGTAAAGGACTTAGCAAAATGGATTTTACGTACAAACGAAATTCATCGATTAACGAGTGCAAGTAGCACTCCATAAAAATGTCGATGTAGAAATTTATAATAACATATGATCGCTTCTAATTGTAATTAGGTTAGCATTTCTGGAGCGAAACCGGGTATATGTTCGAACACGAAAACTTGCTCGTCCACGCAAGCCCGTTTTCGTGTCGATTCATCGAAGCCGAAGAGCAAAATCGATATCATCGACAAAAAATTCCTCGTTTATTTTTGTCTTCGCCAAACGCATATTTAATTCGTCGCGATTCGTTATTGGCCTGGATTATGTAATTCCATGCCACTTTCTCGATCGAGGCGGGCAGAAAAATGTTACGCGATCTCCGAGAGCGTACGTAGGACGAACGGAGGAGAAGGGAAGAAGGTGGATCGATATCGGTCAAAGCAAATTGCCGGTAATTAAGCGTCTCGCGCGACTCTGAATCCTTAATATTCTAGACGATCTTGTTTAATTCATGAGAATCGGTTAGTCGTCTAGAAACCGGTCTCGTCTACGAATTCGTCAGACGCAAACTTTAATGAGAAGAAATCGTCGAAAAAAAAATATACAATTTACATTCCGTGTTCATACATGGAGTACGCGAAAAAAGACGCACAAATTTTGCCAGCGGCATCGGAGTTGGAAAGTTTCAAATGATCTCTAACGTTGTTCACTCTGAATTCGATGAAAGGAAATCCGATAACGAGTGAAACGTAATCAATTTTTCGATGACTACCTCTTTTCGGCTCAATTACATCACGGATCGGATAAGTGTCTTTAAAAAAGGAGTCAAAGTAGCAATACGGTAATACCAAAAGTCACACGTAACTCGTTCCTCGCATTTGGGAAAGTGGCCTTGGACAAGCGAATTCGCTTCAGACAGACTACAAAATCGAGCCACGATCAAACTTTCGACGAAAGCAAAGCTCCGAACCCAGTGACATCATCGAATCGCAGCACGTGTAAGATAAATAGCAAAACAACGCTTTCGAACCGCAATAGATGTCTTAGACAACCTTCTACTTTTAATACGGCTATTGAATTTTAAAACAAGAGATACACGCCATGGCGAAATTCAAACGATAGGATATTCAAATTCTTATTTACGTAATGATTACATTTCTATCGACAAAGTTTAAAAGAATGTCTATTGCCTAGAATTTTTAGGAAATGTCAGATCTATCGTTAAACGATGCCTCGATCCAGGGCGCATTTATAATTTAATATGAAAAATACTCCAGCACGTTTGGGTATCGAAAGCTGGCATTTCGGTCGCGTTCGATTTAAAACGGCGCTAATTAAGCGAGAATAATTAGTGGCAAAAGGCGTGCAAGCAGAACGAGCGGTCGACTATAGAGAAGCTGGTTGCGCCGCGAATTGCCAAAGCCGGAAATTTCGATACCGGAAACGACGCGCCAGTCGTACGACGCGCCTCGGTCTATGTATGTGAGCGACCCACTTCCTTCGTCGAAACCGAGAGTGCTTCTACTCGTTTGTGTAGCATCGTTCGCGTGTTTGTCTGTGTGCCATGGCGAGTGGGTGTTTCACGTAAAGAGAGCCAGCCCGTTATCGTGACAGAGAAACGATCGAGAACGACCCCGGCTCTTTTCTCGAGCAAACAGGAAACGTTCGATTCCGCGGAACTCTCGTTACGTGTCTCGTAACATTACACGTGATTGCCTTTTATTTTGTCTCCAATTTTTTTCATTGTCGATATCCTCGATAAATGTATTTCACGTCTTACGTATACCCATTATACAATCGTATCGACGTTTTGCTGATAAACGAAACGTTACTAATTCATTCAAACGATCTTACGAAAACTTTCGTTTTAAAATTAAAGCATGTTGATTGTGTATCTAATTTATCTCGAACCGAGGTATTTTATAAGAAGCTAAAAGACTATCTAAGAATTATTCAAGGACAAATATTCAAGGATAACGTTCAAACCGTTATTACGAGGATATTTCATAATGAAATTCCGCGCTTGGGTTAAATAGCTAAGAAACAAAGGGTCGATCGAACTCGACAAACGAGCAAAGACACGAGTTAGAGCACAATAATCCATTTAGTTTCAGTAATTGAGAGTGGAACGGACAGCGGAATGATCGATGAACGAAATGGGTACAAAGGGACGAAACGAAAGGGAGTTTCACGCGAAAATGTCAGCTTTTCAACGTGTAAACGAACTTGGAGAAAATTCCAGGTGCGTAGACGGTCCGTGTTCCATCTATCTCGGCTTTGTAATTCGAGTTAGCCGATTCGGAAAAGGTTCGAGAGGAAAAAGGAGCAAAATGTGGGTCACGCGCAGCCAACAGAGAGAAATTGCGGGTGCGTATCGAAACATCATCGGCTTCCATTCAACCGAGAGGGAAACTCGAGAGGAGCCACCCTTGCAGCCCTTGAAAACGTACCAACGAGGGATTCGCGACCTACCTACGCACCCTTCGTCCCTCCCTCACCCTGACATTTCTCTTTTCCTTCGAGAAAGAGGAAACGACTGCGCCGCGAGCGTCCCTGACCTATTTTTCATCGACGACCGTTTTTATCCCCTATTGTCCCGCGAGGAGAGCCGAGCAAAATCGTGCGAATACGCCTCGAACACGCATGCCCACTTCCTTCGATCGTCGGAAGTAAGCGAAAACGAGCAGAAACCGTTTAAATTCGACGAAACAGGCGGCGAAGAATGGCGCGTTAAACGGTACATTAAAATTGCCGCGTTTCGCGGAACTACGAGGCGCATGCGCGTACTATTTCAAAGACCGCGGCGCGTGATCGCGAAAGGACGCGGGAAATTCATACGCGTAATCAATTTTTACGATAATATTTGGTAGAACAGTATCGTTAAAGTTTCCCGACATCACCAGCACCAGTTTTAAGATTAATCTTATCCGTTCGATAAGGATCGACTGCGATTAAACGTACAATTATTTTGTTTTATGCAAATGTTATTTTTCGTATACGACCCCGTCGAGACGGTAGAATTAGGAAATAAATTCGCATCGTTCTTCGTCGTACAACGTTTGGACCATATGTTCCGATCCTCTTAACGAAATGACGTATCAGACGCAATGTAAATAATAATATGTTTATATCAACCGTTAGCATTAATTTTCTACGAGCGTGAAAAGAATGAAAATATGTATAAGTTCGTGGTAACAAACCGTTCCGATTATATTATAAGCATACATAAAATATATATTTTACATAAAATATAATTATGCATTCGTAACAAGATTTCGTCGCGACAATGATTTTTTATTACGTGTAAAGATCTGGAAAATATTATATTCGTTTTTATTTAGTCGAATGAATGTATTTAAATTGCAAACGATAGCGTATATTTTGAATATTTACGAAACAGAAAGTCCGAATAAAGAGCCGAGGAAGCCAGGTGAAACAGTTGGCTGGTAACACAGTTTAACGCTCGATAGAGAGTGAAAATTCCTTTCTCACGGGGGGTGGATACCCTCTCGTATCCTCTCATTAATGCGTCGACCGTGGCGGTGTCCCGTTAAAAGTCCATGAAAGAAACTGGGTTATTCTTCGAGGATCGACGCTTCGTGTGTAACGGTGCACGGTTAGAAAAATTCAGGTAGAAAAGCTTCAGCCAAACACGAGTTGGTCCAGATGCTTTCTCTGATTCGTGAACGTTATCTCTATACGTTATTTCCTCATCCCTGGTATCCTCTTTCGTATCCTCGACCCTCGAATATCTATTTAGTCCCTCGTTTTCGACAAAAACGGGTAAAACCGCGTGTTCGTACAAAGAAACGTATACTGTTCGTTCGAACGGTACCGGTAGTCGACCGAGGTGAAACGAAAGAATTCAGTTTTCCAAGCGACAGAAGAAAAAGATGGTGCAAATAGATCTGTACCGATCCATTCACCGATTACGACGTAACTGTCGATACTTCGAGAGCTAATGATCGAATTAAGTGAAAAGCACGTTTGTTTCGCTTCGATTTTCCAGGTTTGAAAAAAAAAAGAACGATAGTTTAAACGAGAAGGGCCCGGTTATCGCGCGGAACATTAACGATCCGGTTGTTCCTTAAGAAACGTAGCTCCGTTAAAGGCTCGATTGCGTAATCTAATGGCAAAGAATCTAATTTCTGAATTGCGTAACGCGATTCAAAGAAATACGTGTCCCCTGTGCTGGAATTTCGACTTTCTTTTTTCTGAAGTTCCCTATCGGCGATCGACGACGAAGAAGAAAAAGCATCGTTCGGTGACGAAGATACGCGAACAACGAAAGACCAACGATAGAGACGATTCGTCCAAAAGGTCAGTGGCCACTTTGCGAATCACCGGGTCGAGGTCCGTGTGTGTCGCTGGGTGCCGTTAATTCGTTGACGGCCGAGCAACGAGAAGAGGAAAGAGGGTAAAAGGTGTCAAGGACGGTACTGGCCAGGAACACAAGACCAACAACTACGACCACGTTCATACATAATGTACACGGGGTGTTGGGAAAGTAGTGTTCACGGTTTATCGAGGTAAGTCTCCATTCGCGAAAAGAAACCATCTGTGTAATTAACGGAGATTACGAAACGCGTGATCAAAGCGAGAGCCCCCTTTACTTATATACCTTTTCGTTTAGGGAAACTTATCGCGTTTGTCGGCGCGCGGTACCAAGCTTGTTTTCCCTCGGAAAAAGAACGACGCGACTGAACAAGTGTACCGTGCAAAGTAGGGACAACGCGTGCTAACTCTCGAGTACCGCAGCGAGCAGGAAGCGGAGTCATCTCCGTAAGGGACAATCGATAGTTTCTCGACACCCGATACGTGTCTCTATCTAACGACAATGGTATTCATCGTGTCGCGGAACGGTGGAACAAAACGACAGATTGTACTTGCGTTTGATTAGAAAATAGTACTCCTTCTCGTTGCCTGCGTGCCTCGGCTATTGTGTAACACGCGAGCGGACCGGCTGGTAACGAGCCTCTCGACTTGCGTACGAGCGAGCGAGCTCGCGACCCGCTAGCCGTTCGTTCTGTTTATTACATAATGTCAAGTGTCCCGTACCACTGTCCGGACTAGCAAGATGATATAATAACCGTGCACACGCGTCTCGTCTAACGGGACAGTTTAACCGCAAAATTATCGGTCGTTAGACTTCACTTTTAATTTTTCTCGCCGCCTTATCAGTCCTTGTACGACTCGATATCCACCGTTATCGACCGATTCACGAGATCCCCTGCCGCTCTTCGATCGATGCTCGATCTTTAAATATCTACAACGAAAGAAACGGAAGACGATCTCGTCGAGTCTTTTTTTCTTTCGAATTAACTGAATAACGTAGTTGACGAATTGCGAGAAAAGTTGTTACCGGGGTTGATGCCATTGCAACCCCAGTTACGCTTCCGGTAACGGGAACTTAAACGACGATAATTTGTTCGATTTCAATTGTCACCGTCTCAACACCACTCGCCCAAAAATTCAACGGAACATGTATGAATTAGTAATCGTACTTTGAAATCTTTCAATATTTTAACATATTTTAATATGACATTCGTTCTAAAATTACTTTATCGAACTACGAATCGAAGCCGCATGTTCAAAATACGTTTTTTAACAGCCAAAGTTTCGCGGAACCTCGTCTACCCTCTCGTATTATTTCGTTCAGCAATGTGGAGCAAGGGAGACGAGAGCGAGAATAATTCGAATTTGGCCTTTCGATTGATCGAGGTCGAAGTAAAAGTATGAACCGTGAACTCGATTAATACGATTTCGCAGTTTGCCTACGCTGCTTAGGTGACGATTGCGGAGATGGTCGAGAAGCAGAGGGGTATACCCTGCACCTCGTTGCTATAATAGTCTAGGTAGCTCTAGCGTAGGCTACCTCTTGCCTAGCCCACAACACGCTTTACTATGTAGGTCAGGGCTGGTGCATTCAACGAGCGAGCTGTGCTCTTCCTCTATGCACCGTTCGCGTTACCTATAGCGAACGATCGAGCACACGCCTCTTCTCCGCTCCGCTCCATCGCCTAGAAGTTCCTTTCCTTCGCTCCAACGAGCATCTAACGGGTGCACTCTTTCCTCTCCTAAACGTTCCGTTTTTGTGTCGCACTTTTATTTTTCGAATTTCGTTACCAAACAATTTCCGTTGTATAAATTGACCAGTGAGTCACTGGGACGGAGACAATTTGCATCTGATTTCAAGCCGTTTCTTTTGCATTCGCGAATTTTAACGAACAATCTGATCACTTTGCTACTACCAGCGATTATTCTTATCGGGCACCAGGGACGAATACGATCGTTCGACGCAAACCTAGTAGGCTTCCTTCGAAGGGGATGCATTTCGTGGGTCAATTATAATCGCGATAAGTTTCAGCAAGGGAGAACAGCGAGACGTTATCAAATTTTAAGAACTTTTGAGATACCAAAATCGAAAGATATAAAGGAGGTATGTAATAAACTTGTTGATCCTCGGCTGAACAAAAATACCGTAACCGTGCAATTATCAGAGGAAACTTATGGTTTAGTAGCAAATACGTGTTCGAACAGCAAATGTTTTACCACGTTTGAATGAGTTAGAAGCTTGAGGGGAACAAAGTCTATTTAGGACCGTTCGAAAATCCGTTAATTGGGACACCAGCTGTTGGTCGTCGCGATGCATCTATCGCTCGTTAAAATTTACAATCGACGCTCGCTTTGTTATTCCGAGCGGATATTTGCCTGAAAGCATTATACATTGTAATACCAGATGCGGTTGTTATGAATATTGAGATTAGATTCCTTCGGGGTCGTTCAATGTGGGCGCTTCTTAACGACAAACGGAAACGATATCGATTCCGACAATTATATTGCGAAATTTTTATTTCCAGCTCGGACACGTTTGTCGCTTTATCAGAATTTCATCGCGTGTCTCAACCGATTTTGCGTGCTCATTTCGGTGTAAACGTGCGGCAATCTCTCGGAAAGTTTCGAGAATAGTGTACGTTTAAGTTTGCAAGAATGTTCTGGTCAGATCCGAAGCTATCAACGGACGAATTGCCGGAGCTTTCGGCGTGACCCGAGCACGGATACCAAGATGTGCCTTGAAACGGATTGTGACGAAGTTAGCCGAGGAGCGAGGGTTAATAATGCGGTTACATTGGCCAATTAATCGCTCAGCTTCCGAGTGATTCTTCCAAGGCAGTCACGTTGGTAATTAATGCGCGAGATATCGATCGCTTTTCGGTCTACGGTATACAGGGTGTCCCTTTGAGGCGGCGATCGCGCCGATAACGTCGGTAATTGGCCTGCTTGTACGTACGTTACGATCGGAGCCTACCGGGTGTTCCGGATCTTTTCGAGCGACGAGAAGCGAACGAGCCGGCCGTGAAACCACTCTGTCCGCGTTATCGATCGGATCCAATATTTATTCTCGATATGCAAGCGCGAGTGTCGCGTTTCTACAAGCAACTTCGTTGGCGACTGGTATGTCGCGAGAGGATAAAAGAATCGTCGCGCTACGATTCTCTGTCGCGTTGATAACGACTCCGATGCGAATGACCCACGGAAGGCTACCGAGTTCCCCTTTCGTATCGCGCTGCAAAAACCGCCTCGACGATCGTGTCAAGGTGAGATTAATTACTCCTCGCAGAAAGATCGTTACCCGATCGTGCGTCTCATCCGCGATATGCAACTTCTTTCGCTTCTATGTAACTCGTTTTCGTTTCTTTCTTCTCGGAACCTGACACCGTGATCGCATGAATATTAGATGCTACGGCACGATGGGAACTTTCGACAAGATTCGAACAGATCGACCGGTAGCCCGATACCGTTTCATAGTCTATCTTATCCCCGTTTAATCCCATAGCTTTCGTACAACTGATACGATATACGCTACAGCGCGTATGTTTTTCTGGTATATTTAATTAATACACGGTAATCCTTGGCGAGTTCCGACAAGAATTTACAAAATTTCATAGCAACCGATTTTTACAGATACAAGAGTATATCTGTTTAATTGACGCTGAAAGCAAGAGCTGAAAAATAACTGGAGACAAACGGTACACTATGCGACAATGACTTTGACAATCTTTCGTATTCGAATGGTAAGCTGGGTCACAAGTGTGATGATACAAGGCAAGGAATTAATCGGCGGAAAATAGACGTTCGCTATATCATGCCAACGGTATCTGTCCTACGATTCAATTCCCGGCCGAACAAAGAGGTAGAGGTCGAACTCTAATCAATTACGACACGTCTGCTCGCAATAGAATATATTATTACCAGAGTAATCAATTTCTACGGGGCTTCATCTGCTCGATAACTTAGCGCTTCGAATTATCTAATTGTCTGTAATCTTATCGACTCGGAACAGTTTGGTAACTGCAAGCGAAATAATGACCGATTTATCGACAGACTCTTTCGATGCCAATATTCTATATTTTTTATTCTCGTCAATCGTTTAAAATTGTATACGCGGATCCGATGATCCCAATGAACTGCAACGGTGACGGTCTCGTGCGTAAATGTAAGCAAAAAGGTTACAATACACATATGCACTATATTGTAATTACTAAACAAGTCTTTCACGGCAAAAAGGTTAAAAATGTACAAACTTCCGCGATCTAATTATAAGAATGGAAAGAAGACCAGACGAATCGATCGTAAAAGGAAGTTCGCGCGATCGACCCGGAGGCGTTGATATCGACACCGTTATCGATGAATATCGATAACATCGAAATACTATCGACGCATCGTTAGTCGACGAGATATCGATAATTTTCCGATAACGAGTAACGGTATCCGCGCTATCGACCATTGCGCTTTCTCGACTGTCCACTTATCGTTTCCTCTACTTTGCGAAAAAATGGACGACGTTACACGTTGGTTAACCCGATGCCAAGTGTCAAAAGTTAGTCCCTGTAATTGGGACACCCGGTAGACGAAGGTAAGCGTCTCCGTGCCAACGTTCCAATAACCACCCAAGAGCACAAGGACAGTCTACCCCAGTTTTCCTATTGCGACCGCCTACGGCACGTCCTTCACCCCCTCTCATCGTTACCCAACAACGTTCTCTCGTTTTCTCTCTTTCCCTCTCTCTCCTTCTCTGTCTGTCTTCCGGGCCGATCGGCGCGGAAAATGCGGCGGGAAATCGATCCTGACCGGACGCCGAGGAAATTCGTGAGGCGTGAGACCAACGTGGCACGGATAAAAGGGTGGAGACCCGGTGGAAAGGCCGACACCAGAGAGGGTGATCATCCCCTTGCGTCAAAGACGAACCAAGAAATGCCTTCGTTTCAAGGAGGAAAAAATAGGGACGCGGATAAACTACACGTTTCACGCTTCGTGCGCGCGAACCTGGACATGGATGAGCTATAAAAAAAAGTTTTACGGTGTCTCCGAAGAGGAGGATGTCGAGGAAGTCGTGATTTGAATTTCTATCCGCGAGAAAATCAAAATGGAAATAGCATACCGCATTCTGTCATCGCCGAAGATCATTTATCGTACATTCAATTTTGCTACTTTTTTCTATCGCGACACGTTTCTCGATGTCTCCGAAAGATGATCGACGTATCGAAGGACAGAGAGTTGGAGGAGTTAAAAACCGATCTGAAATGAGAACGACATTAACGAGACCTACTAGCATCGTGCCAGGGAAATCGGCAAAGAAACCAACGTTCACTGTACGGAGCTCGCTTTCCTTTTTCCTCTGGTATTTTAATGGACAGTCGCGAACGTAACGTTGACGCCAGATAATAATCTTTTACCCGGTCGATGCGTGTCAAGGAAAACGTCGACTTCGTTCCTCTCTCGGCGAGGGTAGCGAACAAAGATCTATCGGGACAAAAGTTTCTCGAATCCTGTGAATCGTACATGGTACGATCGAACCGCAGCCACGTTCCACTAACGCAACTTTCTATAAGTGGAGCGGGGCAGAAAATTTTCCTCGCAAGTTCGTGAACCGTGAAAGTCGGGGCGACTAGTTTCGCGGTATAATTGATGGTGCGTTTCCAGCCTGATTTCCTCCGCTAATCACATTTAGCTCGGTCGTCATACGTTTCTTATCGATATCTCGTTAATTTTTCCAAAGGAGATCTATTTGCTAATGAACAGGAACAATGATGAGATTCGGATTTAAAATCAGTCAAATAATTTGATCCTCATCCAGTCGAATTCCTTTCGATAAGCTTTAGAATAAGATCTCGAAACATTGTCAAAGGCAAGGTCTTTTTCTAAGTGTCTGTGTATTTGAACGAGACATCAGCGATGAAAGTTACGTCCGAAATCGGAAGAAAGAGAAATAAAGATAAAAAGAAAGCGAAGAAAAGAAAAGGTAAGCGCAGAAAGAAACGCAGCTTAGTCTAGGATTCATCCGGAGGGAGAGAAAAAGGTGTCGTCGCCGCGGCAAGTATAGAGAAAGGTACCCGAAGGAGGGTAACCGCAGACAGGAAGTTAGTCCTTCCTTCCTCGCCGGGCCAATATCCTGAATTACAATGAGCTAACGTGCTTCCTCGAACCGTCAGCTATTTAAATACAACCACCGTCAGGTTTCCATATATCGCTTCAATAGCATTCTCCTCGGCAACAGTTGTTGCACGGAACGTTATGTTCGCTTTATCGGCTCAACACAAAGACAAACTACGATAACGAAGGTTATAAAGGAATTGATGAAAGCCTGATTGAAACATACCGAAATCGTGACGCGTGGGTACTATCGGATCATTAGTAAGTTCATTTTGTATCGTCACGTATCTCGTAAACGTATAAAATTTTAATTCGGTATCTTAGAAAATGATCTAAAATCCTTGTTGTTCAGGTGATAAAATAGTAAAACGACGGAGTTTACAGTCGACTCTACCGAGTGGACGATTCTTCTGTGCCTAAGGACACGTCCTGGTTTCTTTTCCTGGCTCATTAGCTAGTAATACAACCCCTAGTCACCGATTAACCCTGCGATGGCCGGTTCGATCGACGGACGCTTTCATCCCCCTCGAGACGATCGAACGGTCTTCATTTCCTGATTAACCCGACGACGCCGGCAGCACCGACGAAGACGACTATGACGGCGACAGCGGTTCTCTTCGGACATGGAAGAAGACAGCAGAACCGGAAGTAATCTGTCTTCCTCTGGTAGAGACGCATTCGCGAAACCAGAGTGTACAAGAGTACGAGGAAAGAGAGAAGGACGGACGGAACGTCCGCTCGAATTCACATCGAGTGATTTAAAGGCTGGAATTATCCTTCTGCCACCCTTCCTTAAGCGCCTTGCTTTAACCATTATACGCGTATCTTTGACTAGGAGCCTCTCTCGACACTTTTAACACGTCGATGATCATACTCTATTTTAACCTAGACCGCGAAACGTCTCTGTCCCTCTGCCCACGTGTTTCTGACCAATCGGGGAGATACCGACGCTTTCTTTACGATCGATAAAAAAAGAAAGGGCACTCTATAGTTTATTGCCATCGTTTTTTTTATCGGATTAAATATTGTTAATTAATTCGTCTCGGTAAGAAAGAGATCGAGCAAAAGAAACTACTCTGTATCTAATTACCCTGACGCTTTCGGACAAAGTACGCGCTAAAGATACGAGGAAAACGATACCGACGTAACAATTCGAGTGGTTGACGTAAAACAAGACCAAGCGACTAGACGATCTCGTTAAGACAATTATAGAAAAAAAGTATGTTGGTTCTAAGCAGGATTATCACCGTGAAAGGAAAGCTTGACAGAAAAATCAATCTGTTTACTTTGGTGACAGGGCACGCACAAAACTGAGCAAGAATCCGAGTTGTCGCGGGGAATTGGAATTTATAATCCGTCGAGCGCTGCTACCTGCCCCGTGAAAGGTTTCGAAAGTTTTTCCGGGTGCCGGTGGAAAAAGAGGGGAAAGACCGCAAACACCAACGAGCTTGGCCACCGGTAGCACCACGAGTAAACTTTAGAACGCCTTCCGGCGAAAATCGACCTCTCTTTTTTCCTTCTATCACCTTTTGCTCACGGTTTACCGTCGACGGAAACAGAAAATCGTGCCGGGCTATCGGTCGAAACGAGACAGTTGACGCACACCGTTTTGACTTTTCTCCACAAACTGTGTAGGGTAGGCACTCGGTTCGGGGAAAGGGTTCCGAGTCAAACGGTATCCTTGTTTTCTTTTTCCTTTCTCCCTTATAAACGAACCCCGGCTTTTTTTCGACACCGCTAACACCAAAAAACTACGGCAAAAACTGTTGACGTTTCATGGTTGACGAAGTTGAGGGGACGCGTTGCTTTTTTACGCCGGAAAATACAGGGACGAGTTGTTTCGGTTCTTTTTTATTTTCTTATTTTTTTACTACGCTTCAAAGACCACGTGCATGCCGAAATCTTCTGAAATCACTTTTTCACTTGTAAATACGCGATCAACGATTAACTTCTTCATGCAGGAACTTTGGGAGAGCTACTAATTTTGGGGTTCTTGGAATAGTTTTCGGATACTAGGTCAAATCAAGATTGTACTTTTAACCCTTTGCACTCGAAGATAATTTTACTGTTTGCAAACAGCAAATTTAAAATATTAATTAAAATGTTAAGTGACTTCTTTTGAAGTTATTATTTCTCTACTAATAATTTCCACTATTGTCTATTTCACTATGTTTATACATCACATAAGCACTATTATAGAATTAATTAAATAATTCTTCTTTTAAATTATTGTATTAAATCGAATGGCGCCTCTCGAGCGCAAAGGGTTAATGAGTATTGTTCAGAGAATACCCGAGTGTTTTATCAAAAATTTTACCTAGGGAAACTGTTTGTTAAAAAGTTAAGTCGAAACTATCGGGATTTCACGCCTTTCTCCTTGAAAATCCTTGTTCGGAAATCTGTTTCTCGAACAAACAGAAATAGAGAAAGTGGAAAAATCATATTGTACCGAGGGAAAAACCCTCGGAGACGGCACGTGGAGGATGGTCAAGATCGAGGACTGTGACTAAAATGAAAAATGAGAGAAATTTTTCGAAAATCCCGGCTCGCTTTCTCTTCGTCCTAGGAAGAGGGCCACGCCTCCTTCCTAGCATTTAGAATCTCCATGGGAGAAAAAGGACCCCCTGCTGCTTTGGGATTGCACGCGTACCGGAAAGGGTTAAAAATGTTTTCCCAAACTTCCGGCTCGGGCAAACAATACTTTCCACGAGTATCATCCATAGACCTTCGTATTTCTGTTAAAAAAAAGGTGGTTGTAATTCGTAACCGATACAGCGACCATTTTCAGCACGACCGGTTTGACGAAAAAATTTGACACATTTTAAAAATCTATAAATGTAATAGTAAGATGTCGAAAGCGATTATCTAGCGGAGGATCGAGGAAGACGAAAAACGGCGGACGAGCAAGAACGAGCGATACGAGAGACTAATTTCGTTGGGGTTGGGGCAGGTCACAAGATATTATCTTCCTCCGGTGGCCGGGAGACGAGGCGAAGGAGGAAGGGGAGGACGCGATAACGGGAGAAATTGCAAAATTACATTCGAATCGGCGAATATCGCTATGGCATTACCGTCACCCGACTCTGCTCGTCGAACGACCTTCGCGGACTGGCTTGCGTAATATTTTTATCGGTTGAAATTACACATACGTACGGTATACGTTCACGCATGCACGCACGCACGCACGACCAGTCAGCCTCACGTATTTTCGGTTGCGTGAGTACGACACGCACTCTCTTCTACCGGTCCTTGCATTTTTATTTCGCTCCTTCCCTTTTCCCTTTCGTCCGTGCATCTTCGCTCGTGCATACGTGTACGCGTCAACGGGAATTTTAATAACTTATTTTGCTCGAGCGCCGAGATATAAGCGTTCGTAACCGATTAAAAGATTTCGATTGATCGTTCGAGCATACTCGACGTAACGCGAGATATTCGTAAGAACTTATATATCTTTACAGAGGGTGGTACCATCTTACGCGTGGATACGTTTTAATTTGATCGTCGTAACGATCATCTAACCTATAAAAGCAACTTCCTGATCAGCGAACATCCTCTTGGAGATCCGTTAGATAAGGTGGTTACGGATTCGTACAATCGTTCGTACTATTTCTCGACGATTGCGAAAGGAACATTAAAATTAATAATCGAAATTTCAAAATAAAACGAAACGGTGAGAAAGGTTGTTCGGCTAAAGTGTAAATAAATGTCACGCGTCGTGATCGAAAGATCAAGCGATTCGATTCCACTATACTATCTACGTACGCGTATAGTGGTGGCCGAAATGGCGCGAAAATTTGAAAATCATCCTCAATGAAAAATCTTTCGTTCGCAAATTATGTCCAACGTTTTATAATAAGCGGAGAATACTACTGACCCGACCACCGCGTTCGCGAGATAAACGCGTATGTTCTGGTACTGGCGTTATCGATAGCGTCATCGATGAACATCGTAACGTTATCGACGATATCGTAAACGTATCGTTAAGCCGAATAATTGATCGAAATAGATCGGAACGCATAATTTTATCGTTCGTTGGGGTAATCTTCTATCTGTTTGTTATTCGTGGGAGGACTTTTTGAATCAGATTGGGTCGCGTGAGGTTAGATGAAATCTGAAGATTAAACGAAAATTAATTCGAGCGGTAAAATTACGCGTTCTACTTTGGTATCGACAATAGACGGTAACAGCTCTGGTTCGGTGCGTTCGCGTCACATTCGATTAATATTATTTCGAACATCGTTGTGAGGAAGGTTAATCGAGTCGATATCGTTTAAACGTAACGCGAAGATTGGCCGGTATTAATCGAGCGTAACGCGAATTCGGAAGGAACGCGTGAATAAGAGTGATGGAGTGGTGTGTGGTGGACTCACGGTATCGTCTCATAAGATTCTTCTTGTAAGGTTTGGTGCCGGGTGGTCTGGATCTCGACCTCGTGGTGCCGTCTTTCTGATTGTTGTCGGAACACGAGTCGTCCGAGTCCTCGGAACAGGTACGATCTTCCCTTTCCTGGGAATATTCGGTGGACGTAGCGCCGACGAAGCATCCTCGTAACCTGAGCGCGGCCGCGGCGTTACCGTAGTCGTCGATCGGTTCCTTGCGATCTTGATCCTGATCGTTCTCGTCCCTGGCGAACTCGGCGTAGTCGCCCACCCTAACGCTCAAGTCCAACGGTTGATCCTCGAGCATCGTTTCTATCTTTGCCAGCTCGTTTCCGTTGCTGCCACCGGTTTGTCCTCCAACGGATCCTCGGCTACCACGGCAGCATAGTTGCCATCTTGATTCCTCAACGATTCGTACTCGACACTCGCTCGGAACAATGTAACATTACACTCTCGGCCGCTTCGAACGATTCTCGATGTTCGACTGTTCGAAAGGTCGCACCGTCACTCGACAGACTATTTTCCGCGATCGAACACAATTCACCGACGAATCGACGACGACGACGACGACGATATCCCGCGATCGAATCGAACAATCGACGCACGATCAAAATGTCACCGACCGAAACGGTACGGTCGCGTCTCTGCTCGCAAAAGTTATGATCGAGCGAATCCGATTTACTCTCGGTGAAAATAAAATATCTTCGTGGGAGGTAGAGAACTCTTCGTCCCGTGTGGCAAGCGCGAAGCACGAGCGGATTCTCGCGGCAAAACAGTTTTCGATATCAGCGGCTACGTTCACGCGATTCGCGCGCTCTCGAAGTATCGGTTCGATCGTCGCGGCATCGAGCGATCGATCATTCCTCGCGCGTTTTCCTTGTTCGAGCACACCGACGTACGTTGCACTTGTCGCGAGGAAAACGGAGAGTGACAGGCAGCGGTGGCGGCGATCGAAAGTAAACGGTCGGTAACGTATCACGGTCGCGCTCGATACCTGGATCAAAGCGAGCCAGAGCAGAGGATATATCGGTCGCACGTTAAAAACACTGTCGAAAACAAAACTCGGTTCTCACTGGTGAGCGTGTAGGCTCGCGTGCGCGTGTACGTATAGTTACGTAGACGCCAGTGTGTTTTGTCGCGGAGGGAGCGACAAGAGAAGAGGCGAGAAAGAGAAAAACGCGAGGACAGAGAGAATTGCCGAAGCGTATCCACGTTCTCCGCACCGAGGCTACGGTTGCCGGTGGCACACTGACTGACTCGGAACCGGGGTAGCCCGCTAGTCCAGACTCGTTCACTCACTACTCCAGACTCACACTCCAACTACGAGCGCCGGACTCGCTCTCGCTCGTGTACACCGAACACAGTACTCTCGGCCCGCCAGCCGACCGCGTTCGGCACTTTCCGTCGGCCGACTTCGGTTCTTTTCGGTCTCTACACGCCTCGATCAGAGTCGCCGACTACTTCACGTACACGCCGGCACCCACACACAGTCGCGAGCCGTCGCTCGAGATGCGCGGATGCGTAGCCTACCGCAATGTTCGAGCGACTGATGCTCTCTCCCTCCACTTTCAGCCCTCTTTTCTCTTTCCGTCTCTCTTTCTCTCCCTCGACGTTTTTTTTTTCTCTTCCTTTTTTTACCACCTCTTTACTCTTTATCTTACGCGTCTCTTCGTCCTCCCTTACGCCCTTCGTTCTTCTCTCCTCGTTTCTTTTCTTCTCTTTATTTCTCTCTCACGATTTCGCGAGGGAAAGCTATTTTCCGTCTTATTGGGATAGGACCCACGCACCAGACAGCCAGTAAACGGAGCTGTCACGACATTAACCTTCGATCGTCGACGGGACGTTTTAACGGGACGATCTATTTTTTTCTTTTCACTCGAGAGCCAGACCGACGGATCGAGAGAGGAATAAACGTTTTCGATCGTTTCGCCGGGATTGGATCGATCTCGTCGACGAGCTACTATACGAGAGTTTCGCTGCACGGTCCCTGACATTGTCTTCTCGAGGATGAATTCGAGCGACCGGAGAAAGAGCAAGCCGGGGAAGAAAACGAGACTGGAACGATTGCGTATGCACGGTACACACAATAGGTGAACGTGCGTGCGAGGTCGCGGCAGAAAGGAACTTCCAATTCGACGTGTCTCGTTGCAGCCGGTAAACACAGGTGCAACGAAAACGTCGGAAGTGTTTTTGCAACGGGGCATACAATGCGAACCTTGAAACTGACCGATTTCGTAACCCCTCGTTCGGCTCCTTGGCGTCGTTTCTATTACGAGACGTAACCCCGCGAAAAAACCATCTTTTGTCCAGATTTTATTCCGCGATAGGCTAAAAGACCCTTCGATTCGTATTAATGGCAATTCGTGTTTACCTTGTAACGTCTAGTACGTTTCGCTATCGAAATCACTGTATATGTACGCGTTTGTTTTTATTGTACATCTTCCTTTTTCGTCAATGAATCGTAGCATTCGATTCAATCGGTATTGTCCTCGTTAAGTTGCAGCCAACTGTTGAATCTCTCACGCGCAAGAACGTGTAGGGCGAGCACGATAGGAATCGTACATAAATCGTTGTCGATTATCAGCGGCCGCTTATCGGTCGGCTATCTTGCACACAATGCGTGTGCGTGCACGGGTCGCGATCGCATAAGAAGGCAAGGTTCGATAAATCGCGATTCTTTCGTTCCACGCTCGATGCACCCGTGTCTTGTCTCGAGGATTTCGAGATTCCATCCTGGAAACGTAACGAGAGAAGGAGCAGTACTTAGCTACATGGCTCCTCTTTGATAGGAAAGGTTTCGACTAGCTCGATGCTTTTTCTCGATAACGAACTGGCCTTAATTGCACTTCCCGGCCAGCTCCAAAACACGATTCTATTGTTCCGCCGCCGAAAACCTGACGTTTTCCGCGAAACTCGTACGCGTATCGAGATTTACGATTTCAAGGAACACAACAACGTTCGCGGGAAAAAAAACGTTCTGTTGCACACGGAAATAAGTCGACGTTGCTTTTGTTGGATCTCGTAACGTGACTCATGTACGATTGCGATATTTCCAATTTTTATTTCAGACTCTAGGATGATACAATACGTAAACTCATTGTATATTTCGAACCTTTGAATCTGAATTTTTCCAAATTTATTTTAATCGCGAGTATCACCTGCTCGCGGTAACTTTTCTGGCGAAGTTGTAAAGAAAGGCGAGGGTAAAAATAAGCTCGCACAGCACACCGAGGCAAATAATCAAAGTGTAAGAAATAACAGAGTTGTTACAAACTGTTTTTATGGCTAGCCACTTTAATTGCTTGGGATCTACACGCGATAATGAAACTGGAAAATAAGCGGGGTTTATCCCTGATGCTGTTATCAAGATTGTACCTCCTAACATAAACGAGCGAAACTGTGATATTTTGTTGCAAATAACGTATACAAAATGTTCTCGTTCGTATACTTTGAATCAATTATTTTCTTCGTAAAATATCATCCGACGAAATGCTATAAACGCATATGTCGCGTTAGGGAGACCAGAAAAGACGATGCGCCATCGATTTTGAAGCAGCTAAGGTAGATTCTCGGCCGTTCCAACTTCCTGGAAGTAGATGATTCGACGAAGATTCGAGTGATTTGTCGACAGGAAACTCGCTGAATCCGACGAACAGAGAAAGGAACGTCCGCGTCAAAGGGTACGCGTAGAAACGAACGAAACGTCGCGATCGTCGATTTGTCGTATCTCGGCGAGATGCAGAAGTCAACGGTGAGTCGAGGGACAGGCAAGAGAGTTATTTTAGCGCAAAAACGGCCGACGCTGCCGGCCTGGGAGAGAAAACCTCGTAACTCTCGCCGATCTCGGAACGGGACGACGCCCAATCCAGGAAAACTACGATTTCTAATCCATCAACGTGCTCCTCGCTCGCCTACAGTGTTTCTTCGACGATCAGGGGACGTCGTTTTGCGCGACTCTTCCCCTGTTTCGCGTTGGGAATTAACAACTGCTTCGTTGCGGGTCAATTTCATCTTCTGCGATGAGAATGTCGACATTTTTATAAAGCTCGTATTGTATATCGTTACGAACGTTACATTGCGAACGTCTTCGTCGAGAAATTCTAACGAGCATCATAAACGATGGTGCATAACTGAAAATGATATAGCGGTAATTTGAAATTTGCAGCAGCTCGTTAGAAGATCGTTTTCATCGAAAGAAATCATGTTGGAATCAATTCATAGTAAAAGCAGCGGCCTTATCTTTCCCTCTCGATCGACGGTGAACCTAATTGGATCGCTAATGGTCGTTTTATAGCTTGATCATAAAGAAAGCGTTCTGGATCAGCCGCGTAGCAGAGAAGAAAAATGTTGGCGATAGGGAAATTGGCGTAATAGCTGGCGTGTTATGTGGAACGTGGCGGCGATTTCGCTGGCGACCGTGGACTTTTCTTTCTTCGACGCGGCTTATGATTTTCGCGGTGAAAAGGAAAACGAGCCAACACGCACGCCACGGATCCACGCACCCTCGTGTCCTTGGAAAGTCTCGATCGCGAGAGGAGGTACCTTCACGGTTTCTGACACTTGGAGCAACAGCAGCAGCGAGCTTGTTCGGCATGGCAACCGGCCACGGAACCGGCCACCTCTTCTTCTCTTCGTTCTAATCGAGTCGAAGGAATCGACTGCTCGTCCAGAAACACCTTTCGGCTCGAATCATCGTGAAAAAAATTCCTTCCCGTTCGACCAATTTTGCTCCAATACTTTCAGCTTGCTGCTACGCGACTCGGTATTGGAGTTCGTAATTTTTTAAATAAAAATATTTAAACCGTTCGAGGACGTCGAGGTAATAAACGAAAGATCGAACGTAATTAACAATGCAGCAGCGACCCGATTTGGAAACGAATCGCAAATCTCGAACGGTGACGAGAGCGAAGGGCTCGGATATACGAGTGTATCGAGTAAAATTAATAAATCGATTAATTGAAAAAGAAAGGCGCAAACGAAAGAAATCATCCGCGTCGATGGCAGACGAGAGAAACGTGCAGTCGAGGAAAAGTGCGCGTTAGTCTCGGCCTGAATCGTCGACTAATACCTCTTCCTCGTCTCTTTCTCTCGTCTCCCTGTCTCTAACAAGAAATTAAAATCGCAGTGTCTCGACGAAAGTTGCGCTGAAATTTAGAGAGATTCACCGATTCATTTCGCTTTCTGTGTTTTGCCGTTTCACTCGCCATCGTTCGAGGCGCACATTTATGCGCGTATGTACCTACGAATGTTGTTACCTAATCTCTCCAACGTTACCGGCGTTCAATTAACGTTACGACGCGCGATGATTTAACGCGCGGCGATATAACACGTAGAGATCTAGCGAGAGAACTTTCCCGAATGCGCGTCTTTAGAAACAGGTTCTTTCTCGAGCAACGAGTCGATTAATCGAATCACTGGATTAGATATAATTGTAGGGAAATGCGAGGCTGAGGGAAAAAAAGAAGACCTAGTTACACTTTCTTCGCTGTCGGTTGGACAGGAAATATCGCGGCCATTGCTCGTTGTTCTGTAAAAAAAAAATAGGAAATTTCTCTCTTGTCCTTTCCCCCGGTACTGTTCTGTTCGCCGTCCGACTGTCTCCGTTCCCTACTTTTGTTTTTTTCCTCCTCGCCGTTTCGTTTGACCAATATTCGTTAAGCGAAATGATCGACGGATCTCGGCGTAGAAAGTGGAGGAAAGAGAACGCGACATCGTCGGTTCTTCTTTGGAAAATCTCGTGACGCGGGCTCGAAGAAAATCGTTAGGGGGACACGGTCCGTAAAAATGAAAGCGAAGCAACGAAATTCCGTGATTCGTTAGCCGGCTTTTAATTAGAAACGTATGATAGGGGCTAATTGTTGCTCGCGAAGAGAGAAGCATCGTCGTCCGTTTAACCGGTCGATACGTTTTCTCTATTCAGCAACACTTTCCTTCGCTGAACATTGTTCATTCTTTGCAAGTTCGAATTTCGTCCGCGATGGAAAGTGATCGATATTAGAAATTAAATTAATTTGGCGGATACGGTAATGTTTTATCCCTGGACGTATGTAATCAGGGCCGAAGGTCTGAGAAACGTTTCGGAGCGTGTACAGACGTCGATCCGAGGCTGCGCGCATAATCGGGGGAAACGGTATTCTCGAGAAGCCGATTCGAAGGAATATCCGCGTATCTGTGCGAGGAACACGAAAAGCAGAAGAACAGGGGGAGCCACGGAACAGCATTAGGAGGATCAGGGAAGACGAGGAGGTCGAAGACGAAGAAGAGGAAGAAGAAGAAGAATCCCCCTTGGCTCACGTCCGCGAGAACCGGAAAGATTCCCTCGATCCGCTACGAACGGCTTCCAAGGTCCGCGCTCTTCGTATTCGAACGAATTCACAACACACGAACAGGAGGCGTACAAAAGAGGGAGAAACGAGCGTGGACTCGAACGCTCACGCACTCTCGCGGTCTCTCACACGCGTGCTTCAGACGCACGTCCGGCCAAACGAGCCGCGAGGTTATTGTTTAAAGCGTTCCCCTTTATTGTGTCTACAATGTGCTCGGTCACACGCGGCCGGAACAAGCAGCCGCCACTGCGGCCCTTCTCCTCGCTAAACGACCTTTTTATTTTATTATTCTATTCGGTTGCTGCACCTCGCGCTCTCTGCTGGGCGTTGCCCCACGACTAACCGCCGCATCGCTTCTCATCAGGGTCCTCTCTTGACCTTTACGCTCGAAATAACGAGCTTACGCCGAACTGCAACGCGATTTGCATTCGATTCTTTAATTTTTCCTACGCCTTGCCTTCTTGTAAGCGGGAATTTTTTCGATCGGAACTCGTCAAAGGCTACGTATTAATTCGGTTGTAACAGCGAGAGGCAAGAAATCGCTTAAAAAGGTAGCGATGCGTCGCGCGTATCAAATTCTCCGACACAGCCTCTGAAAGACGGATTTCCAGTTTGTCTCGTTCTCACGCCGCCATTTCCTGTAGCAGTGTCGCCTCCGCCTTCCAGCGTAGATCGTAATCGATTCGAACGCTGTCACTGGCGTCACACACGCCGAGGACATAATTCATTCGCGAGGCATTTGCACGCGGAAATAATTTGACGCGGCTCGTTCCCCGACTAGCGTGCCCGTGAACGCTTTATCCTGGCCGCATCTCGCGAGATGGCCAGCCAGTACGAGCACCTGCGTACCGGACCAGACCCGTTCTCTCGGTCCAGCCAACAACGCCGAGAGCACTGAGGCAGGTCCAGGCGGAACGATTATCGCTTAAGCGTTTTCGTTATTGTGTCCACCGAGTCGATCGCGAGCCAGCTTCTTGGCACCGTTCCACGAACGTGCTCGACCGTGTGCAACTTTGCTCCGCCATCCTCTTTGTCGCGCCATCGAGTGGCGCGCTTCTTGGCAGGAAGTTGAATCGCGTTTAATTTACCGTACCTTCTGAGCTGCCCGCTAATTCCTCCGACTATTTATATATCCGCGTGCTATATTTAGCGCCACATGGTCGCGTTACAATGGCAGATCGTTTAAAATGGGAAAAAAAGAGACAAACGTATCGAACAGTGTCGACAGGTTAGGGACAACAGGCTGCCGACCGAGAGCGGCCGAGCCTGCCAACTGGCAAGCCTCGATTCTTCCTAGTGACACGGAAACAGGGGGCCACCTCCACGGATTTCCCTCGAGAGACCCGTCAGATTTTCTACAGTTCTCGACTCGTTCTCTTTATCGGCTCGCGGTTGGACGCGCGTCCATCCTTGAACCGACTGGACAGACAAATCGTCCTTTACGTATTCCCTTTCGAACGTTACAAATCAGCCAGAGACGGCCAGTCGGGTCGAGCGCGCTCGCGGTACGGTTGGCAATAAATCGTGCTGTGCCGGGTTAGGTACGATCGAAAGCGCGGGACGAGTCCCGCCGAGGAATCCGTCTCGAAGGCACACGTCGCGCTGCCCAAACGCGTCGCATCCTTCTCCGTCCAACCGCGACACGGAACGAGAACAGGAAAGCGTACAGTCGCGTGCGATCCAACCTTCCTAAGATCTAGGGAATCTACTCGATTTCTTCGCGCGTCGATGCACCAACATCTGCATCGAGAGTTGGCCTACTATTGACCGCGTTATATCGACCGCGTGATGTTTCCAAAGTCGTAAAGTTCCACAGTCTCGAAGTCGCAAACTCTCGATTTTCCCAAGTTCCAGGTATTTCTTCCGTAGCCGTACCGCCGGTTAATGGAAGGCTACGTTGCGGCAGAGTGTACATCGTCCATCTAGTAGAGACGGCGAGCGTAGAAGCGAGTCGCGTGCGTGCATGTGCGAAGCTAGCGGCCCCGGTTGCATGTGCACACGTCTCCGACCGGCGACTTGGAAAGGGGAAGTCGTCGACGTCCGAGGATCGAGAGAACGAGCTGAAACAGGAGGAGGAGGAGGAGGTGCAATGGCGCGGCGGAGAGGGCAAGAGGGAGACCGGCGAGGAAGGTGGCGGTAGGATGGCTAGAAGAGGGGCAAGAGGGAGGACGGACAGACGGACGGACTCGAGAGGTGCAGCGAACTCTCCCAAGGCCTGCGTACCCCCACCGAGCCTACCACTGCAACTGCAACTCTCGCGGACCGGAGCCGAGGAAGCTTTGACTGCGCGACGCGTACGGGCCATTCCGCGTCAAAACGCACGGCTCTTGCGGTCCTAGTTGCCCATTTTTTTATAATTCGCCTAGTCTATCGACGATCTGGAGAAATCGCCTTGCGTAAAATTTCAACTTTTTGTCTCGAACGATTTCTCAGATTTTCGATGTCGAGATGCAGTGGTCGTTCGAAACAACGTCGTTCGACCATGTAATTCTTCCTCAGATTTATGGGAATCTTCCTGTTCCTTTGTGTCGGAATTTCAATCATTTCCAAAAACGTACGCGCAACGTCATGGTCGAACCCGAATAGGAAAGCGAAGATTACGAATAAATTTTTAATAACTAGAGTTTCGACGTGTCTCGCAACGAATATCCATTTTCACTGCGGCAGTCGCGTTGACGCGTATTGACCACCACGGTAGAAACAGCCGTGTCTGACAAGGCACACGATAAAGTGGATTATCGGTAAGTTGAATAATACAGACCGAATATCGACGCTATAAATTTATTGCGATTAAACGATCGAGAAGAAATATAATTCATTTATATGTATACATAAAGTATTTGGGAGAAAATTCATCCCGAAAGGTAGAATCGAAAATCGAAATGACGTTGGACCATACATTCGGGTCATCGTCGGGTTCGCGTATTTTTAGAAGAACCAATCAACTACCAAGACATTAACCCTGTTTTTGTGGCAGCGAACACAATGTAGTACTTACTGTACCGTGTAGGGGACCAACTCGAAGACTGTGGTGATCCACGAAACGAACACCAGGTGAACCGATACCTTGCACGGACCTTATTTATCGCGTCCCATCGTCGACCCACTTTATAACCTCTACGAATGCTCATCCGGCAATGACGAAGGGTGTACATTGTCCCTACGAAGGGTGTACATTATCACTAACACGACGACGTTATTTATCGGGCGTGTTTAGAAGCATCTTCTAAGTTGCCATAGATAGCTACTTTATTTTTATGTTTTCGATCATCGCCGATTCCGTCACAAAATTACAGTGGACAGTTTATAGCAGTTAATAGTAAGGGCCAATACGATACGATACGATCGTTGATAATTTTATTCCGACACATCCCCTCAGTCCGTTCGACATAGATACTCTTTTGTTTATTCGGACGTATTTACTGTCTGTCCGTGAGAAGACGGCTAGGTACAATTTACGACTTCGCTTTATCCCAGCCAATCCCAGCTTTTCCCCTATCGCGTTCTTGCCACTGATTTTCGTCACGATCTCCGTCCGATAACGAGAGCTCGTATACTCGGGACGTAAATACTCCCTAGCCATTTTCTCACGGACGATACACGATTAATCCACCTTATACCGTAGTTGAAATGGACGAAATTAGGTTGAAAATTTCGTATAAAAGAATCGCGTAACGAGGAATACATGGGTGTAACAGAATTGAGAGTAGAGGATCTATACATCGATTAATGTTTTTATCGAAAGGAGTTGTTAGGTGCCAGTACAGCGTAACCATCGAAGAAAATCCGCGGTAAAGAGTGTCCTACCGTACCGTAAACGAGCATACACCCGGATTGCCCCATACAGGGGTTGAGAAAGTCGAGGATCGGCGATGTCGACGCCTTCTCTCCCGCGGTATCCTTGAAATCGTATCTCCTCCTATCCTCCGCGTTACATACCTCCTCAAACATTGACGTCACAGAGAGTGCAACGGCGCGGCGTCGCGAGCTCGGGACGACGAACGTCCGACGAATTTCAATCTGCCCCGGAACGATTTCGAACACGTCGCGCATTTTCAAGCGGCTAGAAGCGCAAACGCGCGCGGAAACCCAACCCAAAGAGACAGATGCGCGAGTACCATTTCGTTGGCGCAAAAATACGCGGCGGTGCTCGCGCGGCTGTCATGCACGCTGCGTCATGCGACGCGGTTAAAAGTGACTCAGGTTTTATTTCCTGCTTCGAGTTCTACATAGTTAGCATAGGCTAGTCGCGCGCGATACCCGCGAATCGATAGCGAAACGATGCGATTCTTCGCGCGTGGTCGTCGACGCGGCCCGAAGCGGCTACGAGCGAGCTTTATTATCTGCTCGAGTTCTGGGTCGATTGTTAATCGCACGCGCGCGCGAGCATACCGGCGACCAACGATCCCGCCAGTCCAGTCGGTTCGTCCTTCTTCTCCGGCTACTCTTTTTTTGCCTTTTCTTTTTACCGCTTCTCTCTCTCTCTCCCTTCGTTTGACTCTCTTACGAGTGGCCGAGCATCGTTAAATTTATTCGCTGGCGTAACCTGTCGCGGAATTTTCGACCGGCGAATTAATGAGACTTAGGAGGATGGATCAAGCGACGCGTTTCTGATTCTACCTTTTTTCCTTTCTATCCAATTAATACGCGCATCGAATTCCTTCACACGAAGTACGATACACTTTCGTAACATTTATACAAAAATATTCGAAAGTTAATGTTTGCTATTTAATTGTAAGTGGCTTAGCGGAGTAACATTGTCTAACAATCAATCGTTTTACGTTAGAAACATTAAGGTTCGAACAGTGTCCTGTTACAATTGACAATTAACCGCTTTGTACTTGGAGTACTAATAAAACGCGTGCCCGTTCGTTGCTTTAAAATCGTTTACCACAATGAGATACTCGGACGCGATACGATCTAAAAGCTTCGAGAGCGCGCATTCGGCGAAAACTTCCGAGTACAAAGACTGAGACATGTTCAATCCTGGAGTAACAGGTGCAGCTTTTGTTTAGCGTCGGAAGCAATTATCGGAACTGTTAGGTGCACTTATCTATTGATATTAATTGGCGATCAAAATCGAAATAACGAGAGCCTGAAAAATAGCGCGAAACCCTGTTTAAGCAGCAGCTGTTCTAGTTACGGACGAAACTCGTACGATCTTTCGCAGAGATATCCTGTAAAGCGCGGCAACGCGTTATCGTCTCGATGTTTATTCGCGTCGCGATGCTTCTCTCCCGCGTTGGCTGGAAAACTCCGACAATAAAGTTGCGCGCGGTAATTCGAAGACAAACAACACGGTGGGAGTCGGATTCTTGCGTAACTCCGCTAAGGGCGGTAGCCGAGTCGTTCCAAAAAGCTGGCGGGTTTCGATCGACATCGAATTTCAGGAACGACGTAGACGCACGCGTGAATTACGGCTTTCCGTTCGAGCCATCGCGAATCCCTCGCTCGCGTCACACTGTAGCAATTTTAATAAAACAACGTCCATTCCGAGATAAAAGACGCCAAGAGATTGCGCGAGTGCCGTAAAGCTGTCTCTTGTTTTTGCCGATTTCAATCTCTCGCCATAGAAGATCAACGACCAGGAAAAACACGGACATTGCGCCTTTGCATGAACAATGTAGCGAAACAAATCAATGTTTGCGTCCCTACATAGTTGATAGCACGCTTTCATTTGCATCGAGGTTGCACCAGATGACGCTACAGTTTCGTTACTGCAATGGATTTTGAAAACGAGTCCGTATAACGTTCGACGTTTTTCGATGCCGCGGTATGGCTGCGGCTTTATCGAACTTCTGAAGATGCCGACGAAGCTTGAAATCCCATTTAGAGACGGATCGTAGGGTTAGGCATAGGTGGAGCAAATGAAAAATTTGTGGATATCGAGAAAAAATTGTCTGCCTCCAAGAGGTGCCAAGAGCGGCACGCGCGAGGCAGCACGTCGCTGATCACAGGTGGAAATCGTTGATTGTATGTGGCGCAAATCGAAAGTGAGATCGAGATCACCGGTTGGAGATCGCGAGGCTCTACTTAAGGAGATAGAGCCAAGTAGGTAAGTTAGAGGTTCGCACGAGACTCGACGACATTTCGGTCGGCATGAGCCATCGTTTCCAACGTGTACAGTCGACGGCAAATCCCACTTCCCTTCTGACACGACAACCGCGAGAATTTACTCGTTCATGTTTACCGATTTCTCAGGATTTCAATATTTCAGGAACATTTGCGAATCTAGAAACTGGAGGATTTAGAAATGTAAGGATTTTGCGAATGTGGATGTTCGATTTAGAAATTGGGGATTTGAAAATTGAAGAATGTAAGAAAGAAAGAAAGTGAGAAATTTGGAAGATTCGAAGTATGAAGAATTGGGAAATAAAAAAGTGTGAAATATATCCTTATCTAAAGGAAAGCTATGTTGCGCTCGAGTGTACGCGGTCGGATGGTGACGGTGTGCACGTACGTAGATATGTACGCACACGCGAGAAGAAACGGTGAACGAGCTCGTTCGCCACGCTAGCCCTGGCCTAGATAAGCCGACTACTCGGCTTTGCATCGTTGCATCGCTTTAAACAGTCGCGCCACGGAAGGTTCGACAACGGGGGTCTATCTTGACCCTTACCGAAGCTTTTTATTTATTTCTCGCGTGATTTCGCTTACTTAGCGTATGCTTCGATGTCAATTGTATCTAAACATATACTCGAACGAATAACGCTTGATCGCAAAGTCTAAAGTAGTAACGCTCGTACTGGTACTTCCGTCTAGTCGCTAGCCTATTCGACCGTTCGAACGTACACTCGAGTTCTCTATTCAAACGATTCGCGTTAACCAATAACCTTGTTTGCAAGTTACACTGTCGACTCGTGTCATAAATAATTCTATCGGTCGTTTAAAAAACAGAGTGAAGACGGACGTACGTGATCAGAAACGTTCCACTATCGATTACCAAATGCATCATCGTTTCTATCGATTCGAGTCCTTAACCCACGTTGCTCTACAACTTCGACACCTCGTTATCCCGACGTTCCCTAATTTCATCGAACTTCACCTGACACGAAGCTGGAATCGAAACAGCCGTAAGCGGACTCTCTCGTAGCTTCGCTAATTTCCGTGACTCGTTCTCGTGACACCGTTTCCCCGCCGTTATCGTCGCCGTTCGTATGGTTACGAAAGAAGTCGATACTTTGTAAATTATGATGTCCCTCCTTCTCTTTCTTCTTTTTTCCTTTTTCTCCTTTGGTCGTTGGCACTTTGCTGTCGAGCAGCAATTCGCTGCTATTCTCGCAACGATTGTTCTCGAAAGGGAACAGCGAAATTTCCTTGCTGATAATGCCGTTGCATTCTCCGCTACTTCGGATTACCAACAGGCGAAGACGCTTCGTTGATTCACGGAATTATTTCGGAGTTTCACGGTCCACGCCAGGTTAAACCGTATCCGAAGCTTAGATAATGATGGCAGGATTCTCCCTCCGTTTGCTTTCGAACTTCGAAGAACCTAGGGAAAATGCAGACTGTTTTCACGCACGAAGGGTAAGGCGAGTTGCGAAAGATTCCTCCTACTCTTTCGAGAAGTGTACCCAGCGTGGAATAGCGGCCCGATAATTTCCTACGTTCGGGGCTGTTACGGTGGAGCTTGCTAAGAAACGGGAATCATCAGTTTCGATCGACAGAGACTTCGAAACGAGAGGAAGCAATAGGAGATCTCGGTCGACGTCGCTCGAAGGGGATTCTTTGGTGAGAACTCGGCTTAAGGTCGCGTGAATCCGCGCACCGCAACAGCGGACAGTGAAACTATGCCGTTTTTTCTCCTGCCTCTTTCCTTTTCTTCGACTGGCGAACACCGGACTCGCCTTTCCCTCGGCGATCAGTCCACCTTCCGTTCGAATATCACTTTTCCTAACGATCGACGATTTTCGGTGATTCTCAACGAAGAACAGGACCGTTTTCTTCGTTGATAAAGTACAGAAATCGATCCATTTCGATAAACTTCGTCTTTTCTAATTTGATCGAAAGTAGGAAAGTAAAGCGGTATAAGAAAGTCTACTTTCCTGCGCGTTTAGAATTTTCGAGAAAGCAAAATCGTTCTTCGTTTTCGTTCAATCCTCTGGCGCGGATATGAAAGAAACTTTGGAGCACAGGGACGTCGAAGCATTCGGCAAACTGACGGATTAGCGGATAGACGTCGCAACCTAGTCGTTGCATCCCAGATCTACGTATAATGCCGTAACCTCGATTCCAATGAAAATGACGTTACGCCATTTTTCCTGTCAGTGAAATGCGATCTATTTTCACGGAATCCGCGCGCGTTTCGCGGCTGCTTTTTTGTTCAACGACGCGAAACCGTGATCAAAGCAGCGTCACGCGTTTCGAAGAGACAGAGAAAAAGAACGGGTTTCGGTTGTAAGCTTAAACTTTACAAGTTTGTCAGAAAAGTGCGGGTACATCGGTAGCTTTCAAAATTAGGTCGGATCGAGTCGAAATCACGAGGCTTCGTAACCGAGGCTTCGCAACCGAATCAATGCGGTTATCCGCGAACGCGTACGAAACACGTATGCATAAGTTCAAACGAATTTCGCAAATTATAATTCATGGCAACCCGAATCGTCCCCGTGTTGCTCCATTTTTAACGAGGTAACTCGATAATTCGATGCGCTTTCGATTACGCAACCGCAAGGGTTGCACTACCGTATATTTTTTAATCATTCTGCCACTAAAGCGACAATGTTTCTATTAAACATTGATACATGGACATATTTTTGTATTAAATATCGTCGTCTTACTTTTGTTAATTCCATAAATTTGTCGAGTAAAACGAATCGAGTTAGCGCGGTATCGCGATAAAATACAGAAAAGCAGGGTTATTTTCGTGAAGGCAATAAAGCGTACAAAGTTTTAGCGATAAAGAAACGAAAAAGTTGAATAAAATTAACGGATGCAATAAGATTAAAAGAAGTATAGATCGAACGCGGTTTGTTTGCAGGATGAAAGCGACACGTCGTTATCTCGGATCTTTCGTACGCGACGTCGATCAACCGTATCGTAGGAAGAACGCTCGGAGCAGAAACGGAGGTTGTCGAAAGTTGTAGGCCCGTCTGGTCGGTTTTGGCGGGATGCAACGCGAAGAGAGGCGCGTTCGCGCGGTGCATCGAAGAGAAGGCGGTCGGCGCATGCGCCACTTGGCCGATGCACGTGGTAAGTACAAGTATGTCAAGGCGCGACCTGAATTTTCCTACTCTTAGTGCCCCCTACCGTACTCTGCTCCCATCTCCCTCTTCGCTCCTCTGCAGCCCGATCGTTTACCGTCGCGCCAAACCAAGCCGAGCTGAGTCGAGCCGAGCTGAGCCGAGCCGTTGCTCCAAGCTTACTGGATGCAGCTTGTCCCCTGCCTTCCCCGCGCTCAGTCCTCTTGGCGGCCTCGCGCGCGTTGCATCTACCTGCGCGCTCCGCGAGAATGCCGCTGACCACCAACACGCACGTGCGTGTCTCGAGTCCTAACACAAGCACGCGCGACCGTGCATAACTTTTCGCGAACGCATATCCGGGGACCCCTTCCTCTTCGCCACCTTCTTCGTCGGCGCAAAAATACTCTACGATCCGCCGTTCCTTCTAGTCTTTCCTGGTCCACACAACTTTCCTCGTTTGCATTTCGAACAAAAATGTCTTTGAAAACGATCTAGGAGCAATCGATACGCAGCGATATATCGGCTGTATATGTGGCGCTAAACCGTTAAGGTATCCATGCGTTAACTTTCGTGGAGACCTTTGGCACATCGTACATTTATTTCCACGGGAATCCGCGTGTAGGTTTCAATTTGACGCGATGCTAAAGAGTATTTACGTGTGTAGCGATCTCTGTTTACGAATCGAACGGCTTACGGCTGATCAGCGATATCCAATTTAAGATCTCTCGTTCCTATTCCCAGGCAACGGCGAGCCATGTTTTCCTCGTCAATTTGTCACGGAAAAGGAAAGCGTTACGGTATATCTAACGATCGATCGATCGATCGTTCTCTTCGACGTCGCCAAAGCGACGTGGTTCCCTAGAAAGCTTATTGGTATCTGGCGAATCGAAAGACGCGTATCACGATTCTTCTTTTCTCGCCATTCTTGTTTCTTTTTTTTCTGTTTAACGACGAAGCTTATCAAACATCCACGTTATTGGGTCGTTGCATATCAAATGGCGGATTTCGAAACATAGAAAGTCTGACACGATTCGATGACATAAAAGCATCGCTCAATTGCGTCTGTGCCGTATCGTTTCGATCGGTGCACGGAAAGATTAAAAATCAGAAAAAATCCTTGCTTTTCCGCTCACGACTCGGTCAATTTTTATTCCTGCTCTTATTTTAGATCCGTTGACCTTCCGTGTCAAGAATTATTCATTTTTTAACCAGACGGACTGCTCGTTGGCCTTAAGTTCTTATTACAGATTTTTCAAAGTGCCTACGAGTCTCGAGATTACCTCATCTTTCGGCTGCTGTTACTCGCATCGCATCGTTCGATCGTCTGGTACGAAATTACCGAGGCGGAGAACGAATTTCGTTCTGGTTTCCGTTGAACGTGCTACACGTATTCGGAGCAAAGCGACGTTACGAAATCGGAATCCTTCGTGGACGTTTCAACGAGATATCCCTGGTACATTCTGCACCATCGCGATTAAATGTGTAGTCGGATTTTTTTCTTTGGTAGAAGCGAAAACTGACGAATATAAATAAATAAATAGCAAAATTTATTTTTTATGTAATTATTATTTTCCTGTCGAAATACGCGTGTACGCTATGTGGAACGCGTTGATTATACGTAATGTAGAACATGTTCCATATCGGTTACACGTACCTTGTTAACGTTGCATAGTATCATACAATATATTATTTTTACCATTGTAAGTACATCATAGTTATAGTAACGAAGAAAATGAGTCCAATGTATTACCACGTTAGAAACGTGCTCAACGAAAAGAAAATATCGCACAAAATTTATTAATCATACTTAAAATCGAGAAGTTACTTTCGTTGAAAAGAGAACGTGTCTCCATTGTCGTCGAGCTTTTAAAATCGGGTGTTCCATATTAGGTGCAGTTACCTTACACGTATACGAGGATGAAAAGCCTGAAAAAAGCTAAGGAAACGCTCGAGTCGAACTTCCTCTTAAGTAAAGGTAGCCTAGCGTAGCGTATATCGAGAAACTTAAGTCCGGAATGTTGAACGTAAAAGAAGAGCAATTCAAGAAACGCAAATGAGACGACGGAGAGCAAGAAAACAATGTGGATAGAAGGAAAGAGGAAGAGAGCGAGAGATATAGGAAACGCGTGTATACGTGGAAAGAGTACCTGGGTCGGTGCAAGATACGCGTAGTGCTTGTTTTGCGCGTGAAACATCGGCTTGACGTTTTTACGAGCGCTTGACGCGTTTACGAGCGCAACCGGTGCAACGAACGATTAGGAGTCGATCGAACGATGCCACGGCACGGCGAGCCCTCCACGGATTTCGACAAACTTCCAACGGACGAGAGACGAGAATCATGCGGGAGATTGTGGTGTCTCTTCTTTGCCTATAAATCATAGGAAACGGTGTTACACGATCCAACGCTCGGGAAAAATTCTACGTCCGTCTAGGCGTTTCGAATAAGCCGATAAACCGAAAGAAATGCCAGAAAACGGTAGTTCCTTCGTAAAATATCGAACCGTTTTGATCCCCCATCTCGCCGAATCGTGCTTTACCTTTCGACCTTTTTTTCCTTCTCTCTCGTTGCTAAAATTTAACGCGATTCTCTATACTCTCTTCGAAATATCTCATCTTTTCGGGGTCTATTTTCTCCAAGGTCCTCCTACCGTCGTCGTAAAGCGTAAGACCGTTCATAGGAGCTCCATCGAACGACAATGGGCGGACTTTCGGGTTCTGGCAGATCGACGACGACGCCGACGACGACCGTGAAACCAGTGAACGCGTACAAGGACAACGAAGGGTGCGAATTTTTGTTCGTTCGATCCCCCGGAGGCGCGGTTTCGCACGAAAAGACGTAGGTGTTTGCCTGGGGTTAAATCGAAAGATATCGATTCGGAATGCGTAGGTGGGTGCTGACCTACCCCTACCCCGAACCCCTCGTCCTCCGGACGACCTTCTGGGCGCGTCCTACCCCAACCCAGACATCCGTTTCACCGACAAACAGCTTTTCCACCAACACCGAAGACCATTCGACTCGCGCTTTTGCCCTCTATATTCCTTGCTGGGTACGCAAGCTAACCCTCGTCAGCAACGTCCGTCCTATCGAGGCCACCCTCGCAAAAACTAATCCAACCTCGACACTTCAACCACCCTTCAACCTACTCTGTCTTTCCACTCTTCTCGTTACTTTGTAAACTCGAACGCGAAAGAAATCGAAAGTTACAGACGCTCCCGTTCACCGTCCGACTTTCTCGGAAAGACTTTTGACACAACTTTAAGGCGACGATTTAGTTTCTCGAATTATAGAAATTCGGGCAACAACGACTAAGAAGCGAAATTTGCCGAAACTCTTTTTCTTCGATAATAATCGAGATCGACACATTTTTTCGCCCGCTATTAGCGAACCGAATACGACGTCGTCGGATAAAGTTACTTTTTAGGACGTAGCATCGTAAGTACAATACACGCACCCGCAACGAAACGTAGACCCAAACTTGCTTCCGAAACAGAGAACATTCTCGCGAGCATAGGCATTCGAAAACCCCTCGTATCGATCGTTCCAGAAAGCCTTCGGCGGCGAGTTCCTCGAAACGGTACCCGGACCACGACGTTCGGCTAATGGTCGCATGCAGTACGCTCCTTTAATTAATTCCTCGCTGAAATTAGGCTAATCGATCTCTAATGTCGAATCATTCAAGTTTCTACGATTCCATCGAGAATTTTCCACCCTCCATTCTATAGATCGGAACTGTCAAATAAGGAAGATTTTAATTCGAGTGTCGAAACTCTACCGATTAAGCAACCCATGTCGAAAGAAATAAGTTTCAATTTTTCTTGCATCCTCTCGGGCGATAAGTTTGAAAAATACCGAAATTCGTTCGAAAAGGTCCGGTAAGCGAGTCTCGCGTGGCGAAAGGATTTCGGAGAAGGCTTGTATATCCCTCGAATGAAAAAGAAGCAAACGAGGCAATTTGGCTACCAGGCTAATTGTCAGCGAGTTCTGACGCAATTCCGAGTAGCAAGTCGTGCTGCAGAGTAAGGAGAGAAACGGAAAGGGAGAGCAGGGGCGGATTGTCGAGGGTCAGGGTCCCGCCCCATGGCGTCGTTTTTCTCCTTTCGACGTAGCCGTAGAGAGAGCGCCGAGCGTACAGGAGGAAACTGGATGGGGCTGTTGGTTTCTCTTCTGCTCGTACATCTCGATCGTTTGCAAACGCATACACGTACACGGACACGGTTCACTATGTCGAGTTTACGAGCGACCGGTGTAATTTCGCTGAAAGATTCACGAAGATCCGGATCGATGCTTCTACTCGCTTCTTCTATCCGCTCCGCGTTTCCTCGCGGCGAACCATCCTGATCGAGACCGAGAACATCCTCTCCGCGAGTTCAATTCGCACGCGATACCCTCTGCGCATTAACGATTTATTGACCGGAAGCGTTTTAGCCCTTTGTCCGCTACGTTATTTATACGCGAAAACTGACCGATAGACCTTTCGTTCGAACAACTTTATTTGTCCGAGACGGAAGCGTCTCTGTTCCTGAAAATTCACTCGGCGAGAGATAGAATCCAAGCTTTTAAAAAATTGATTAGCGAGCCACACCGACAAGTAATACGAGCGAAACAGATGGTCGGTCAGTTTTTATTTCTCTAAACGAAAATTGACTTTTGCTCTTTCGTGCGCAAGTAAGGTGGCAGTAAACGCGTTAAATACGGGTTGAAAACGTTCCGTTTAGTCGGCAGGAACGTTCGTCCGCGCGAAGATCCTCTTTATCCGACGCTATCTGGCGCGTTGTCTTTTTTCTCTGGGTTATTTGGACCGTTATTTTTTCATCGTTTTTTCAACGTACCGTCTCCCGTCCCTCGTCACGGAACTCGAGCGTGCTGAAAGTGTCGATAATGACCGTGCTACCTATCTAAGGTCGAGGGTCAGCCCCCTTGCCGATGCACTTTACGTATTTCGCGACGATAGAACGTGCAGACCGCGTTACACGAGTCGTTGGACGAAATCGAGGAAACTCCGTCGACGGATTTAACCGAACGATGGCGGAGGAAATCGTGATTCGAAAGAGGAGGGAGACACGGTATCCGGCGACCCGATTTTTCCGCTCAAGATATCCCCGAGCGAACGCGAGCATCGGTCTAGGTGGGAGAATAATGAAAAAAAAAAAAGAATGCCAACGATGTACCAGACTCGATAAGACTCATTCCTATAGGTGATAAGAAGAGCAAACAGGAAGTACCGCGATGGAATTAGAATCTTTCTCGACTGAAAAGAGACGATTGCTTTATCTTGGATCGCGTTTTGTTGCTAGGCTCGTTACGAACAATGTTAACACGATCTTAATGCAAGTTTCAGCAGCGGGGATGCGACGCACAAGGATTTAATGCAAGGAAATCTGTCGCGCAGGGATGCGATTGATCCGCTGCTGACAAAGCATTCTCGATCGTGGCAGCATACGTGCAAAATTAACGAGAAAAATTTGTCGGTGGATCGCGTGTTTGCGTAACGAAAAAAAAACATGCGTAACAGGGGGATATAAATGGATCGAGTTGATTCGAAGATTGTTTACGTGACTGAAGTAAAAGTTGCAGATATATCACGCTCTTTAACGCTTTCGACGGCCGTGAGCTTCGTCGAATCTACGACCTTCGTAATTTTATTTGTCTTCTTGTATCTAAACATAACTTACCGATCATATTGGACAAATAAAATTCAAAATTACTTGTCTTACTCGCGTCAACGACGCACAGCTTTCGTTTCCTTTTCTACTAATATGCTTCTCCGGGGCTCCCCGTTATCTACATTTCGAAATCGATCGTTTTCGAACGATCATCGGCCAGTAGTCCAAATCTGCGGCCAATAGTTTCTTGTCTCATCCTTTTCGAATCTCCGGTTCGACCTTGTTCCTTGCCAGATTATTTAAGTAACGTTCTACATATCGTTTTAATCGTCACAGTTTACGTCGCGCCAAACGTTGATAGGGAATTTCGTTTATCATGGCCTTACGCGAACCAAGGGGCCATCTTTCTAATCTTCCGCCTCGACCCGATACCGACTCGTGTTTTCTCTGAATCTTCCTCCGACCGTACTATTACTCGGCGATTTGTCAACCGACTAACGCAACAATATTGTCGTTAAATGATCGAAAAACTGATCTCGTTCAGCAATTTTTCAAATAATAATACTTTTATCATCGACATCGTTTCGAATGTAAAAACTCGGTTATAGGAATCCTATCGAAACGATTAAGGGTGCAAAAAAAATTTGTTGATTATAATCGACATTAATTTCATATGTACGCAACGAATAAACGAATCGATAGATAACGAAATTCGTACAGCCTACTCCTAAAAAAAAGCCCCGTTAACATTGTATCAAAAAAGATATATTTTTATGGAAAAAAAGGTTCGAGTAACGCGTTAGAAAAATGCAGCCAGTCGATCCGGGATCGGATCAACTTTTACGCACGAATTAGCCAACAAACGAGCAAGCGAGCCTGCGGTCCTTTACCGGCTGGAGGACGCGGCCCTGAAATTTAGGGGTTGTTTCCGAGCGATTTGCGAACTGCGTAGCGCCCACTACCAGAAAGAGGGTCGTTCAGAGGGTGGTGTAAGCAGACAGGGCGTGGTCGTCCTTGAACCTACCTATACAACCCTCCGAACGACCCTTCTCTACTTTTCTGCTCTCTCCCTTTCGTCCGGATACAACCCTCTCTTGTTATTCGCCATCCTTCCTTTCACTCTCTGATCCCCCTTTCAAACTTCCCCTCACTTTCTCTCCTACTTTCACTCCCTCGTTACGCTTCATCCCTCTTCTGCTTCCCTTTTCGCTCGGCCACCCTTTGTTTGCTCTGCGTACGAGCCACAGAAAACGAACAGTTACCTCCTGATGTCCTTTTGATAGGTTCACCGGATCCGTATCTCGCCGGAAAATTCTACCGCAACATTGCGAAACGATCTCCTTCATTTTTTTTTTCTTTCGAAGATTGCGACAAATTTTTGTTATCTTTGCCGTATTTCCTTCCATAATTTTTTCGAAAAAATTTGGTGGATTTAAAGCGTTAACAGATGCATTTTATACGCGTAAATAGAGCACAAAAATGATTCGTACTATCGCAACCTAATTAAAGTAGTTTCTCAGGATCAGGAGTGACGTAACCAATTATTTGGCAACTTTGTAGAAGAAATAAACGTTATCGCGATGAACTCCAAGTTCCAGTTCTGGAAATTTCGAAGTTAGTAACAGCTTTAACGAAACGCGTATCGAGAACTTCCAAGCTGGTCATGAAATGTTAATTAATGATTTATCGCACAGCTCGTCGACACCCTCTGGTCGGTTCTCCTTTATTTTCTCGTGAATGTCACCCCACATTGTTAAGGTAGGTTAGGCAAGAAATCCTCGACGACGTTGACTTTTTGCCGCCGCCCTCTTAGTCCTTTCGTTCGACTCGTCTCGTATCGATCCTTTGTCGCGTTCACGATTTTCCTCCTCCACAAGTTTCTCCACGAAACGAAACATTTTTAATCGCGTTCAATTAGTTGATCGATCGGACACAAGTTACGTCACCGAGAAATTCGATTCCCTCGACGTCAATTACAACTTCTTTCGATTAATTATCAAGAATAGAAGCTTAAACAATATTCGCAGAAAATGTATACACTCTTGTTTCGTAACTTTACATTTTATAAGACCAGTTCGAAAAAATACATTTACCATTATTCGGATTTCGTGAACGAAATCACCGTGTTGTGCATGCACAACATCGAGCGTGAAAGAATTAACAGGGTGACATAATTTAGCGGTAGCAAGAGTTCGTGCGATGAGCCGGCAATTCACGGCAGTCAGGCCTAAGGTTTCAGGACCTAATTTGCGCTTAGGCTCCGCACGCTGTGACATAAGACACGGAACTCGTGTCGAGCGAAATTGGCCTAAACCGTTCGTGTCATATCCGCAGACACGAGTCGGCGAAACCTGGACGAATAAGAACGAACGACATTAAGCGAATGAATTTTCATCGGAATCGTCGCGGCATCGATCGGAAGGGTGGCATCGCGACAGAATTTTGTTCGCGTCGGGTCGCTCAACGACCACCTGGCTGTTTCTTATGCCAGACGAAGGAGCGTTGGGTGGTCGAGGGTGAGAGAAACGAAAGAAAAAAGGCAGGTGAAACGAGGAGAGGGGAAGAGCGCGAGAGGCGCGGAATTCGGCTGGAATTTTCGCGACGAAGAGACGGAGGTAGAGGACCCTTCGTAGTCATGGCGACTGCCGGGTTCCAACCGGCTGATCGATCCACCACGGTCAAGGTCATCCACGAAACCATAAAGCAGTTCTCTCGTCACTGTCTCTATCTCTCTCTCTCTCTCCCTCTGCCGATACTCGACCATCCACGGAGACACACCCGTTCGGACTTTTTCCGATTCGTCTCGATTACGTCCGAACACGTAAACAGACTCGATAATAGGTATCGTCTGCTGCACCGTAAATGCAACTCGTTGCTACTTCTGCGAACACTGCGCTAGCAATTTTCTCGCTACTGGCCTTCGTGTAAATCGATATCGAAAAAATGCGACGGATAAATTGGCCCCCGTTTTAACGTTATAAATTGATATCGGCTTTCGGATAAGGGAAATCAGTCGATACTCGCGAGAGAAATATTTACCAAAGGTATTAAAGAAGAAATACGATTTTACAGCGACTTTTATTCGATTACGTCGCGTTCGCGGCACGACTATCGCTGTTACGAGCACGGTTAGCAGATTTTAGCGACGATCGAATTTCTCGCGACATACAGAAAGACAGATTACGGAGACCACACGTCGCTCGTTATCGTTATCTCGCGAACGTTCCTCGCAATTTGGTGGCCCTTTCGTCACCCGTTCGTTCCTGGCGGTAAATTCCAGCGTTTTATCGCGTTGCGTCAAGCAACGTCGCGAATCTGCTCGCTGTCTCCGTGGAGCTTGCCGATTATCGGCTACGTCATACGCCGCTTCGAAACGGAAGCGGTATCGCGGAATCATGGAGCAGCAACAAGTGTTTTTCTCGTCGAAAAGAGACCAGTCTTCCCGACACTGGCCGCCGCTCGATACCGATATATCGGCAACTTCCCATTCGTTCGCCGTTGCTTAGGGAGGAACACGACCGTGGAATAGCGTGGTTCGATCGGAAAGTTCCTTAATTGCAACGTTCGACGACAAAACAAAAGGAAATCGTTCGCGAATATCGGCTTCTCTTAGCTACTAAGGCTAAGGTTGCACGATTAGATACAAGTTGCAGAGGGTACGAAGGCAGGAAGGAAGAAATCGCTTGTCTCGTGTAACCGAGATAAACGTAGCTTACTAAACCGTGGTCTTTTAGCGTTAGACCGTTCTATTTAAAAGTTCCTCGATAAACCTCGTTAATTAGATAACGCCGTTGTTGCTCGAAGCTTTATTTCGACGAGTCGCGAGTGCACAAGTTGAAAACCATTCAGGAAGCTGACAAAGTCGACCAATACCTCACCGATTAATTATTTTATTTCGAATCGATACTGATCTACCGCCTTCCCGTGTATCCCACTCCTTTCGACAAACGTGTTCTTGAGTGTTCTAGCGATATCGTTTATGTAAGACAATTTATTGCGAAACACGCGACAGATTCTTGTAAATATTCGAGTTACCTAAACGCAGATGTCACGACAATCGGAAAGTTAACGGTTGGCTAGTTCGTTGTTCCAGCTTCACCTTTCGACGAAATCGAATCGTGGTAAGATTCGAGAGAAAGATGACCTCGAGGAAGGTTGAAAAAAAGATTTCGAAGCGATCCAGACGACGTAACATTATTTCGGGGTGGGATTTGCGCCGGTGGCGGCACGGAAAACCGCGAAGGGTGGTAGGTTTAAGTAAGGGTGGCGAGAGAGGAGGTCGTCTAGACTTCGACCCCAGTCGTTCACCCACCTCTCGACTTCTCCTTCGCTGTTTTCTGCGAAATGGGAGAAGAATTTTATCAGGAAACCGATTCGACCCGTACGCCATCTTCGTTTATACGCGTAGAAAAAATGGCGCGCAATCACCGTCACGAATCGTAATGTCCCTTACTCGTTGGTGCTTGATCGATCTTTCCCGCTATATTTTACCCTCCTTTCGAAACGTTAAGGTCGACGTTTTTTCCATCTTTGTCGTTTTGCGCTTCGCTGCACAATTCGAACGTTTTCCTTTCTTCTATCTAAATATACCAAGTGACGTTAGTTTCTTTCTCCACGAGGGAAAAATAACGTCTACTACGAAAAATAAAAGAAAAATTAATAATCCTTAGTTGTCCTACTGGAACTTCGATTAAATCTGCGAAGTGTTCGCGCAAACATCTTACTGCTCCGAAGAAGCACCCTTCGATGAAAGAAAAACAAAAGACTAAATACGAGTTCGGTATTTCTCGACGTCTGGCCAGCTTGTTCTCGAAGAGTCCTTAGGTGGAATCATCGTCTGCGTCGCGATCGAGTCGGTCATTCGATAACGAGAGGACGTGTCCTTTTAGCTATCACCTTTTCGGGGCGACGGTAGAAGGAAACGGTTGCAAGGAAACCGTCTAGACTCGTCCTGGCCGTCCGGCTGTTTGAGCCGCGGGGATGGTCGAAGTTAAGGTTCGACGAAGAAAGTTAGCTGAATGGGCCACGGTGGGGAAAGCACGGGAACAGCGTGGTGGGAAAAGCGGGCGAACACGGCAGACGAAAGAAAAAGTGGGAGACACGGGGTGGCAGGGAGAACAGTGAAAGTCTTGACGCTCGATAAACCCACCCTCGAGCCTCCCCCAGTCCTCACCGAGCAGCGTCAAGGTCATGGCCGTGGCCTCCAGCAGCCAGCAACCCCCGCGACGTCGTCTGCACCGACTCGCGCCGCGACTCGTACTCCTTTCGCACCCTCCTACCCCTAACTCTGCTCAGCGTCTCGCTCGGACGATTATTAGGACGATACGGAATCGTCGGCGTCTCCGACCTAGGCGGGGTCAAAGGTCGCGGTAAAAATGCAAACAACCGACTCCCGTTACTCACTTATGCCGGTTATCTTTCCAAGTTCGAAGGTGCAGATCGTAACGGAAATAAATTCTTCCCCGACTTTCGATACGCTCGAATTCCGCGTGTTCTTTGTCCCGTTGTTCTATCGTGACTCGACGTTAATTCCGTGCTTCGGTTTCTCCGATATATCACTAACGAGCACCGCAGGTTTCTCTAGGGAAAATCCATCGAGCGAGTGTTTCGAATTTAAGTTAAGACAGGCTCGAGATGGTTTAATCCGGACAGAGTATTAAAGTATCCATAAATATTGGTATACGATACGAAGAAGAAACGTTCGTTTCGAATCGTCTAACATTTCGAAAGATATTTTCTTGGGTTTTTGCGATGCTTTCGAGCACAGACGGTAGAGTACTGGCAGTATCGATCTACATCGTCCTTGCCCCGGCCAACTCCATCGATATCACCCTTCGAATCGAAACCTGGACTAATCTGGAGAGTCTTCGGTTATACTGTTCTCCCGAGAAAATGCTCTCCAGAGATCTCTTACTCCCTACATGACCTCATCCCTTTCTTTTCGCGTTAGGACTCGTTGGCTGGAATTTATGTAACAAATCCTTTCTACGCGTATCGAACGCCCTTTATCTAAATCGATACGAGTTTAAATTCTTAGCTGGAGATACGAGATTTTTTCGAATTTGATTCTCCTTAAAAACAACATTTTTCATCCATCGAATACGAAACAGAATAAGTTTCGAATTTCGAAACGGGTAATTAAATCGATCAATGTCAAAGTCGTTATCGAATCTCTGTAGAGTTCTTGTCCCATTGTGTTCGTTCCTTCGACCCTCGTCAAATAATTTCAACCCCTGCGCTTGTCTCTGGTCCTGCTGACTTGTAACAGTGCGTCATAATCGATTACGGGAACCAAAATAGATTTTCCAGGGAGGAATCGAGGATGAGTCTATGCACTGTGTAACAAAGAAGACACCAGAGGGTCGCTTCTCGTGTCAGGTCGACTGTTCAAATTTTCACTTCCACCACTTGATATCGCTTTTTGACGAGTTTATACAGTAGCGTGAGCTATTCGATCGTGAAAGACGAAATACGCGCTCTCGTTCTTAAACGTTTGTCTGTCATCGTCTCCCATTTCTTCAACCCTCCGACCCGACATTGGCCTTCGAAAACGAGTTAACGTCCACTTTATACGTTACATTTTTTCTGGAAATCCTGGAACACGTAGCACGTTCGTCGGGCTACAAAGTATATCCAGTCACGACGGCACGTAAGGCACATCAAGTGTCAGGGGGTTGGGGTTGAATCGATAAGGTCGCTCCAGACGACCTTCGAGGACCACCACCACTCGGGGGTGTATAACCCCCGAAAGTCAGCCGTGATAAAGCATGGAAACCGAACGGACGTCTCGCTATCGTTTTTCGCATTTCTTCATCTTTTCCAGGAAATTCCGTTAGCTTCGCTCGGGAACGAACTGCTGGGAACAACGTATCGAGAAAGTAGCGATTCTCGAAACGTCTCGATACACAAGCGAAAGCATATAAGCGCGCGTACGTGTTCTAGAGAAAACATTGATATTTCGATGTAAGGCGAATAATGTTTCCACAGTTTTTCCGAATTTTATATCGCTAAAACATGGATGCGGGTTCTCCGTGCTTCGCGATGGAAGGAAACGATCAGTCCATATTTTGGGGAGTGGGAGAGGATAGGCCCATTCTAACCCAGTTATGTCAATGGGTAATCGGGGGGAGAATATTTGGACTGTTCGCAAGTGGTCAGAGGAGAGATCGATGGAGAGCACATCGGATAGAGGGTTGCGTTGTGGGGTAGGGCAGGACGGAAAGTAGGGATGGATTGGTCGAGAGAGGTAATGGCGTAGAAAAAATTCGTGACCCACTTTCGTGGACGAAAGAAACCGCGTACAGGTTTATTCAAAAAGGACAGCTATCTCGAAAGCTCAAAATTTTCAGACTTCCTCGACAACAAATCGTGGGTCACTATTGACCCGACAATCGTTGTTCGACGGTTACTAAAGAATTTTCAATAAATACATTGTAACGTCTACGATACTGATTTCTCAAAAGGTACACCGAACTCGTGTAATAAAGGGTCACGATCGGTTGCGCAACAGTCGATCTCGGATATAATGCGTACTCAACGTCAAAGGGAACTCGAATCGAACGATTTCATTGTATCTAGACGAACAATGGATCTTCTCTAAATTCGCTTCCATCTTTTACGTGTTAAAATGTGTAAGCGTTGTCATTCGCAGCCGAGCGTTCGTCAAAGCATCGGAGTATCGTGGAAAGAGAAAGACAAGGATAACGATGTCCTTCCACCTTCCTGTTACGTTTCAACGAAGCCGACACAACGAACGATCGAAACTCGCTCAGACATGCTAATTCCGCCTCGAGAGAATCAAACAATCGGCCCTGCGTTCTCTCACCCCAACCACCCTGGTTCGAAACCACCGTCCGATCGTTTCATGCGGTTTTTACCGTGTCTAAGAAGTTTACGAAATTATCCGGCGGGAAAGCGTGCGCGATACAAATAAGAATAGGTAGATAATGCGCGACGGACAGGCTGCCGATGAAAAAAGTTTTTCCCAGCCGCGAACGTGTCGACGGCGACGACGATACATTTTGCGGTTAATAACGAAAGTTATGCGACCCTCGCCGCGCGTCCTGTCAATAATGCAACGCGTTCGTTTCGATGTCTGTTCCGCGAAACTGTCGACACGCGATAGAATTTCGCGATGGAACGAGAGGAAACGGGAGAGGGATTTTCAAGTGGACGACAAGTAAAGGATACAAGGTTTACGTCCATCCTCAGAAGCGGTAACGGCGCCCAAGTTCGCAACAACCAGCCGGTTGTTTCGCAAGCCGGAATGCGCAGAATGAAGTAACAGCTCGTGAATGCTTGACCAGGACCTTGCGAAAGAAACTTCTACGCTGTTGTCGTCGACAAATCGTTGCCCTTTTTCGAATCGACGTCAACCGGTGCGTCACTGCCTCTCATCGACCACCTATTTCTTCTACGATATCGATTTACTAAGCGGCTACGCGATTGCGAGACGCAGAAGATGCGTCAGGCAGTGTTCGAGATAACCACGCGAACATCGATCTTCTTCGAATCAACGGAGAACCGTCGATAATGCGACGAAAAAAGAAATTGCTGGCATTGTATGATGTATAAGGAAATCGGGTCGAGAAACTCGGGAAATTTTTCATCGAATACACGATTCGTATCGTGGCCGATTTTCGCCATAAATTGGACGGTCGTCGTAAAATCATAGGTGACCAACAGTGTTTGGCGAGCAATCGCGAAAATTAGAGGGTCGTCGGAGTCGACAGAGAAACCGACCGGGTCACCTCAATCCTTAATACCTCCATCGAATCGACGATTCTTCCCCTTCTTTGCGTCATTTTGCTGCGAACCAATGGAAATCTGGGTCGAAATAGAAGTCGGGCTCTTCCGAAATTTCTGACGTTTAAAGGTTTCATAGATAATTTCGTTTCCGAGAAGAATACGGAAAGCCCGACTTCATTCGTGATAGCTTTCCGTCGAATATTCCAATTTCTCTTCCTGACCGAATTAATTTTTCAAATTTGACCGACCATTTGAGTTACGTAAACTTCTAAAGGAAACAACAAACTGCTCTTCAAACATTTTATCCGCCGATAATTTCCGACATCCAAACAACGTCTTGCAAATAAAAAAGAATAAAGAAAAAAGGAACAAGCACACTGTCGAAATCTCGCGATAAATTGGCGGAGTTGGAAGAGGAGCCGCGATCGAAGAGGTCATCGCCGCTTTCATCCGACGTAACTTTGTACGTATTATACCGTGCAGAAAATATTACCGTGGTCCGTCTGGTCGAAACGACGCCGATAGTCGGTTAAATTACGTAACGGTCGACCGTTTTATTAACAAATTCCTCGAAAAGGTGGTAGGATCACGACACGCGCGCGGATGTCGCCACGATTGCGCTAATGACGCGCGACGAATCGAGAGGAAACGAACCGAACAGCGAGGTTTCGTCGAAACTCGCGCTGAAAATATCGTGTGGCTACATGAAATACAGAGCATCGAAACTTTACGCCGTGTTATCGGATTTCTCAGGAGAGCCACGATCTCGCGGCGACGAAACCGCGATACCGTGGAAACTAGATTCGGAATAACGAACGAATACGCGGCTGTTATCGCGCGCTGCGACCCTCGAAAAACGAATATTCCGAAGACAGCGCGCGGCAGATGGATGCTTAGGATGGGTCGCGTAAGCGGGTCCGAAGGCCAAACCGCTAAATAACAAAATTTAAGATGTACAAGACGCATCGTAGCTCGATTAGACTGATTTAGGCGTATCTAATTCGTGTTCAAAGATTTTGCATCGCGCTTAGGGCAAAAAACGTAACGCGATTCGATATCTGGAACGAGCAGAAGACATGACGAAAAGCACGTAGAAACAGGCGCGACGGAATCAATGTACGACTAAGGCGGGCCGTATCGTAAATCATAATACGATATCGATATATTAAAGAGAAACGAAGCTGCGTACGTGTGTAGCGTGCACGCGGTTGCGCGCGCGCGACGGCGGTGTCTAACGGCAGCTCGTACGCGAAATCGCCGATAAACCTCGATAAACAGATTGCGCTTTCCGCTATCGGCATGCAACTGCTGACACGCACTGTGTCAAGGCCCCGCTAAGCGTGCACGACCGATGCTAATAGACTCGTAGAACGAGAGAACGAGAGAACGAGAGGACGATAGAACGAGAGAACGGCGGAGAGCGAGAGAGAAAGGGAGAGGAACAGAGAGACTCGACCGGCTCTCCTACCTCCTACTACCCGTTTTCTTTCGCTCTCGGTTCTGCGTCTAGCCAGGGCTGTATCGATTCAACTATGTGACTCACTTCGGATCGATTGGCCAACTCGAGAATCGAAGGACTCTAGCAACGTTCCTCTACGTACAAATACATCGTTGCCTCTCTAAATGGTACGGGTTGAGGGTTCGTGTTGTGACATTTAGAAAGGGAATCACTCGCTTCGGGATTCGATGATGTTATCTGACCTACACTCGCGAGCGAGAGTGGAAAACAGCGAGATTCGACGAGATTTAACCGTACGATACCTGGCGGCTTAAACCGACTATGATAGCAAGGTGACACGCTACCTCGCTGCTGTTTTCGGTTATCGGTCAAAGAGAGAGCTTTGTCTAATCGGACCAGTAATTTAGAACGACTGCGTCGCGAGTTAAACGAATCAGCGTGACGAGGCGTCGATTCAACCGTTGTCACCACGATGTACAATCTCGACTTCGTCTTTGAATTGCCACGCGTATTCGGCAAATCCTTTTCGACGTTAAATTTTTTAAAAGCAAGTCTACTGGTCGGAGAAGCGAACGCGTCTAAAAGCGAAACGAGAGTATTCGCGTGCCGATTCGTGTTTGGTCACGGCCCTGCATCTGGGTCTAGGCGAGCTTCGAGCGAGTCGAAGATATCGCGAATCGAACGGGAACGAAAAGGATAAGCAAAAAAGAGAGACGAGGCGTTACGACGATCAAATCGAAAGACAGAGACGAAGAACGAGAGACGACGAGTGTAATCAGTGATGTCGTTCGTGGCGACCCAATTTATTAAGTTCTTCCTACACGTCAAGCGGATAGTATCTCGACCACTTTTCTTCGAACCGATATCCCCCCGTCTGACGGAAGCGCCTTCCTCCTTCGACACTTTTTCATTTTCTCTCTCTACTTCGCGTTTCCACTGTTCGATTTACACATTTTCGCTATCCTACCGGGTCGATCATTTGCACGAGTTAGCGAATTTATTCGAGCGCATTAGCGAAGCGTAAATGCGCGATAGCTGCAGGGAAACTGTTGCACTTTTCATGAGCAGCATGTGACTCTCTCGAGCTCGCCAAACACGGTGTATTCCGTTTTCGCGATGTCCTCGAAACGAATCTCCTTCTTCTTCGCGCACGACAACGTTCGACGGTGTGATCCAGATATTTACCCGACCCGGCACGTTGCAGAAACGTTGCATCTTCGCGAGCTAGGTATCGGCGAAGTAACGATCGGTTCCGGGTATTTGGAGCGACTGCCATTGTTACGAGAGACAACGACGCGCCGATAAAACGACAGCTCGCGAACGATCGCGGCGTAAGTGGAAATGCAAATTCCGCGAGTATTGTTTTTCCCCTTCGCGTTACTCTACGCAGACTTTTTCCAGACACGACAAACAGATCGTGGCTTCAGAACAGGGCCAACGACATGGATCCGGTTATTTGTAGATCAGTCGATGCGGCTGCAATATCTCGGTTCAACTGTTCGCGTCGATTGAAATTTGAAAAATTAACGCCGATCTCGAAATAAACGGACCGACCGACGACGTCGCGATTTTCCCGGACTTTTCGCTCAATTATCCGAGTTCGAGCGCCGTCTGATGACCCAATTTGCATCGTTATCCACGTACAAGTCAGAAATAATTTCCACGTTCTATTATGTCGCGACGACGGATCAATCGCGGAAGAAGTCGAATCGTGTGTCTCGCAACAGAAGCACTTTTTTACCTCGTCATCCTTTATTTTATTGCTACATACGGTTATCAACCGTAATCGAGAATTCGTAATTTTGCGTCATACCAATGGAATCTCTCAAACATCAGGTTATGCTACAGATGTATTTCGAAACACGATAAGTCTATTGGATGATGTAAAAATTCCAGGAACCGAGACATTACATCGACTCGAAGCTTACAGATCGACGATAACGTCTGCATAATTCTTCCGGTATAATGCTTAATATAAAATGCTTACTAATTACGTAGAGCGAAGCGTACAAAGTCCAACACGATTCGGTAGCAAAAGTGCCTTACAAAATGAATTCGTGTCGAGTCAATTTAAAACTCGAGAAAGGTGAATATGCGTCTGTAGAAAATTTTGGTTTCAAAGTATTAACAATTATATACTGATAATTATATAGACGTTGTACGAAACATTCGACGTAAACTGAAAGACTTGGCTCGTTCTCACCGATACAGTTATTGTCCCAAATCTATATCTGTTTCGAGATTCGAGAAGCATCCATTCTTAATAGGGACAAATAGTGTTCAGCTTTCGATGTCGACTATCGGAGAACGGTTAACTACGACCAAGAAAATTAGACTCTTGTCACCGATCGATTGGAGCCATTTTAAAAATCGTGAGGGTAGACTACAACGATTTTCCATCGACGAGTACTCGAACGGCAGACTAACGACGCGTCAAGAACGTTCATTAATTATTCCCGCGTCGCGACGCGGCTGTGCTCCGTTTTTTGCTCGGTGTAACGATCTCCTCGATAATTTTTTTCGCCGTTTCTTCTATTCTAACGCGTCCCTCGACACGCAGATGGCTAGATCGAGACTAAAACGCGACGAGAACTCGGGATCACCAGGAGCAACGGGCGATTTCCGGTTTACAAGTGGCTCGAGATTTGTATCATCATCGGAACGTTTGAGTACTAATGCGGGTCTAATCGTGGGAACAAGTTTATCGCTGGAAATTAGTAGGTCGATAAGATTGCTGGCAACAATTATTCCTTGCATTTTTTCCTCTTTAATTTACGACTTCAATGTGTCGAGGAAATGTATCGTGTACTTGTTCCGAAAGTGCATAAGATCGGCAAGATGAAAGGAAAGGAGAATATCGTTGCGATGGCAATTTTTTCATGCTTTGATACGTTCTGATAGGCGTCGGGGGCGTAGTGAGAATCGCTTAACACTTGGATGGCCACGTGTTTGTTAGGCAGACAACCCTCGTTAAACGTGGTCGGGCCTTCAAGGGCGCGAGTAAGTCCCATGACGAGGGCAGAGGTTCTTCCTGGAGGATCCGCGAGTACGCGTTAACGCGCGATCGCGACACGAAGCAGACTTCCGGTCCACGTTCTCTCTCCACGAACATGGTTTCCCTCGGTCTCGTACGCGACCGGCTTTTCCTTTTCTTCGCGATACCCATCGGAACGAGACCCTGCATTTAATTGGACTCGACCGCAGGTGCCCACATCCTTCAATTATTCCCGCCATTCTTCTCTTTTTTTTTCTTTGTTCTTTTCTATTTTCCTATGTTTAGATAATTGCATATCCATCGATGCTATATTAGGAAATACAACAATATTTATCGGAAATTCGAAGATGAGATGTGTTTACCAGAGAATTGATGACACGATTTATTCACGAGAATCAGTCGCCCAATATTCGAAGAGTCGGCTATTCGAGGAACGAGTTCAATAGTTTCTTCGTAAATCATTGGTAGATTATCGTGACCAAAATATCCAGACGAAAGCTGCTCGGGTTCCGTCGAAAAGTCCTAGTCAATTATCTAAACGTCTCGTCGCGAACGCGTAATTTCTCCAAGTGTAAAACCGCGACGATTATATATTTAGAAGTTTAATGGTCGATTATAGAAAACTGCGTACAATACATACATATATGTGTCTAACTTTCTAATCATCATTTCCGTGTCATTTCAATATTTCACCAATGTGGTATACTTATTTCTGGCTTATCACGTTCTCTGCCACGTGATTCGATGTCGTCAGCCGTTAATTCAGCCAATCGCGCTACCAATTTGCGAGATAACTGGTGGAGATTCGTAAATTCGAATCGAAATCCAAATTCGTCGACGCGAGAATTTTCGAGCGACGCTTTCGTCGCGATTCTAATAGCACTTCCGTTGACCGTATTCTTTTATCGGTAGAGAATTGCCAATCCGTTCGACGTTGATACATCGGTAGTACCGTTACGCAAGCCGAACGTTATCGTCAGAATTCGTACGGAGACAGCGAAATAAAGGACAGATAAAAAGAAAAAGAAACGTAACGCTCTTCCTCTCGCTTTACAAAATTGATAACCGTTTATCGGCCGGCTATCGCGGTATCCAATAAACAATTCAGAAGCTAGATTTTTCTGGTTGCGACCCAATTAGACAACGTCCCGGAACCAACGTTCGATCGTGCCTTTCTCGGGAATCGTCGAGTAATAATTTAGTAATCGAAAAAGCGTTCCTCGTTTCAGGGTCACGTGCCTGTTATGGAAAGTCAACGTCGACTCGGGTGGGTGTCATGCACGAATCCCTCGAAGCACTCGCGACACGCATGAATTACCACAGGAAGGCCCGCCTTCCGGAATTCCAACACGACCAAACGCGAACCTCACCTTCCCGATCCGCGAACCGCCTCTACGATACTCTTCAAAACTCTTACGCCACTAGTTACATTTCATTCAACGTCAGCTGTTCGAACGACTATGGCGTAATCGGAGTATCGCGGAAGTTTCGATCGCTCGTGTTTTGGACACGACATCGAAAATTTCCCCCATTTGGTCCTTCGTAATTGAAATTCCTCGCAAGCTCTCTGTCGTGTGCAGAAGAAATAAGTGTTCGAGAAATTGACAAGTTGACGAACGAATACTTATCGGAAAGAAGTTTGCACCTGAGTACGATCCTTGGCAACGATCCAATTTAGAGTAGGTCGCATAAAAATGAAATTTTATTCTTTATTCGATAACACGTCGACCGATAAGCGTGAATCTGTTTAATCATTTACCGAACGGTAATGTGGTATGTGTGTGTATGTACTATGTAATTGTATGATCGACATGGGTGCATAATATGAATGAAGCTTGCGTATGGTATGTTTGAAGTTTGCATGTAATGAAGGTTGCTAGAAGATTGTAAGATTGTCTTCTTGGCGTGATCGAATGTTTTGGGAGCAAAGCGAAGAGCGCATTGCTTCGTGAGAGACTGTTAGATAGAGACGTGAGAAATTCGTTAATTCGTGAAGTTCCATTTGTGTTGCATTTAATTAATTATAACCAGTCATACTTTGTTAATACATTTCATTAATCTTTCTAATTATTAAATATTATTCTACAGTAATTAAGCTACCATTTAACGTTCATAAAAAAAATAAAACGTTGAAATTGCGTGAAGTCTAGTGTCTGCTAGGAAGCTCGTACGAAAATACCCTGTATAAACAGTTCTGTTCGGATCGTTGCAAGAACATTTAAATGGAACGATTACGGAAACACGACGTGTCCGAACGGATAATACGAAGGAGCCTTTAAGGTGTACGTATGCACGATCGTCCGTGAACCGTGATCGATCACAAGCGAACACACGATACGTCCCACGTTCAGAAATCGATTACGCGTTGGTCCGTGTATCGCATCCTTAACGGCGCATTCTTCTCCAAGGATGTCATCCTTCGCGATCTAACAATAAGCTCTCGCGAACTATAATTTCCGTGAGCGGTGTCTCGTATCCCTTCCTCGCTGGTACCTACATACATACATACGCCGCTGTTCCCGTTCGAACAGAGAGAGAAAGGGGTCATACGAGTTTGTAACGTTACCAGCGACACACGGACACGGAATTTCGGTACATCGTGTTCGTCGCTTCTCCTCCGCCGTTCCTGTAAACGCGTCCGTACACGCGTGTGCGAGTATTTACACGCGGAGACAGGGCTCACAGGTTAGCCTCGGCCCACATTGGCATAACACTTTCACTGACGTAACACTTCACTCTAAACTGTTGCGTTGCCATACACGTATGTCCTCCCTCTCTCTCTTTCTCTCCCTATTCGCTTGTTCTGATAGTCGGCGATGGGAATGATGCCCTCGCGAACGTTGCATCGATGCTTTCGAAGAAACTCACCTTTCCGACCCTTTCGAGCATTATCGACTCCCGTATTTTTCGACTAGTCAAATTTCGATATTCGAAAATGGACTATATTCTCCGTTTTGCAACCAGAATTCGTAGTTATCTGTTCAACGAAACAGAGACGTTCGCTACCGTCTCGAAATTCTAACAAGCTAACGCGTGTCAACCCAATATGCATAAATCTAATAACCTAACGTATGATAATACAAGCCGCGATGATCTAACGCGTAGTAATCTAGTGCACGATAATCTAATGCGTGGCAAGACTTTTTCGAATCCTTCGTAATCTAAACGATTATTCAGGCAGGTTAAAGAATCCGCAGAGTAATGAGTTGTATAGCAAAAAAGTTTCCTTTCGATCTCTTTTGGTTCTCGACCAGACTTCGTGACTCTTCTCGAACTCGAGAGACTTACTTAGACGTGTGTCGTTTAACTTTTTCCCGAGATGCTTCTTCTTCTTCCACGGGAATCGTAAATCTACACACGCAACGGAACACTAAACGCGTCGACGAAGCGTGTTCGCAATCGCTTTGACATTTACGATGAATCGTTATCCACCGCTCGAATCTTCCGCGTGTTTCTAGTACACGAAAACCGATGGGAAATACTAGTTATAATATATCTGATTAATCGGAAATTCCTCGAGAATTGACTAGTCTACTGCGGTTTCAGGAAAAAAACACCGAGTAAGAAAAACAACCTATGAGGATAAAAACGAATGTATACAGAATGATAAGATGTAATAATAGAATCTGTTAACGTGTTGAAAAAAAGTGCGTAAAACTTCGTAAATACTCGCGAAAATAACGTTATCTCTTATAGTTTCGAAAAAAAATATCGTTCTTAATGGCGTCTTTCGCTCGTTAAACCTCCAGGGTGAACTTTTCCTCCGAAGATCGTTAAGCGGCTGGAATCGGCAAAGAATTTCAAGGATGTTTGATTTGAAACGAACACCGAGGCGATTCGAAATCTCGCGAGATGGAACTGGTTGAAAATTTGCAAGAAGGAGACAGAAGGAGAGGTGTATCGTATAGGCATCGTTAACCATCGTGTTGTATATAAGGAAATTCCCGATCTTGCGAGCCGTGATTCTCTTGCGAAACTGTTTACCTGCCGGCATATGGGATAGGTCCAAGGATAAAAGATTACACACGAGCCTCCGGTGGCGTTAGTCTCTCGCCTCCCTCCTTTTTTGTTTATATTTTTCCGCCGCTACTGAATTCGATCGGCCTACTTTCGCGTCTATTCTACTCCCGCTTCGAGCTCGCTTCTGTCCACCAGTTACTGCGATCTTCGTTTACGATCCTTTTCGATGTCTACCTTAAAAGCACTAGTCCTCGACGGACAACAAAGCGATCGAACATTTTGTCGAAAGATGCTCGAAATTCTGAGAGTCGTTAATTTATCGTCAGAGTTGCAGAGGCTCCAGACTGTCGAAAGAACGGAGTCTTGAAAACTTGAAGAGAGTACTGGCGTGACGCGGTGCGTTGTTTTTATCGAATCTCCGGAAAGACTCTTAATCTTACCACGGAAACCTCCAAGGTTCGTTCATTGTGTCGATACGCGACGCTTCCTTTCTTTCTTTTTTTATTTAACAATAAAACGCGTTCAAAGCCGGCTAGGAGCCGATACGCTCGAGTATAATTAACCGTGAAGGACCCGGCGGGTCGGTAACTTAATTCCCACGAGCGGCGTGCTGCACGCGGCTTCGTGACTTCTGCCGTGCGTACAATTGCCGCCACCTCGTCTTTCCATGCAATTTCCCTGACAATCCATCCTCTGCTTTTCGCAACGCCAGTTGGTTTCTTCGGGAAACAGAAACAATGCTGTCTCGATCGATGAGCCCTTATTAATTTCTTCGCGTACTTGTTTCTCACGGTTCTCGGAATCGATCCTCTTCGCTCCAACGATCCTCCATGTCCTTCGCTCGAATCTTATCAAAAATATCGCTGCTGTTTAGTCCCTCGTAGTTCAGATTGTTCTTGTAGATTTCTTGCAAAATTTCCAAATTTTCTCGAGACATTCAGACTACAGATCGGAGGCTTTATTTATCCTTATACGAGAATGCAAGGGTTATTAACCGTGCTTTGACGAGTCTCACTCGTGACGCACTCACAACTCAAATGTGATTAATATTACTCAAATTTTGAATACTCTTCAACTTGAAGTTTAGATCCAACTATAATTTGCGTTGCCAAGGATCCCTAAATATAAAATACTTAGAACATTTTAATTTTCTTTGTCCGTTTTAATGTTATAGTCCTGAATTAGTCTTGACTGACGCATCTGATAAATAAATGGCACGGGAAGGGGTTAAGGATCTAAGAGCATAGGGAAATATAACCTCGGTGCTTCTCTACGCTTACTGTAACGAGTTAAAGGCGTATTTGGTTCGGTAGCAAACGTGCATCGATCGTAAAGAGTTCCAGCAACGTCGATTTCGGGAATGCCGAGAGAAAGCAGCGGGGGATTCTTAGCCGGAAAAAGTCTCCCTCAAAGGGACTGGGTGAGGAAGTCACTAGTGTAAACACAGAACGCGTATCGGCTTCTAAAAACCGGAGTTCGCTGCACGGGGTCGAAACGATGCACGTGTTCCCTGTTAAATACGCTTCAACTACCCTCGCAGATCCACGCACGTTGCCTTCTTTCCCCTCTGTTGACACTTTTCAACTTTTTTCCTAACTCTTCTGGACCGATTTCGGAAGAAACGCGCACCTGTCTCTACTGCTCCGACCTATGTTGACGACACGTACCAAAAGTTGGACAAGGTTTATAGGATTACCCTTTGTTACGTGTCCTACATTAATCGAGTTTTATGGGGATTTCGACCGGTCGATCCTCGATTTCGTTCGATCGGTTTAGTCGCGACGAACAGTCTACCCTGTAAATACGAGGCAACAGTTCCGAAATTTCTGTAGTTTCTTACGCTTCTAAACACCTACGATTCCGAAAGTTTCTAGCTAGGGAAATGCAAGAGCGTTTTGAAGTAACAGGCAGGAAGTTCGTGTTCCATGAAGGAAAACATGTTTGCACAGGCATCGGTAGATTTCCAACAGGTGGTTCTCAGAATCTGTTTCCCACAAGCCGACTTCTCGAGTTCGAATTTTCAAGCGTTGAGTTAATTCGAGAAATTAGCGAAACCACGAGGAAACGAGTCAGAGATGGAAGGAATCTTCGTGTAAATATTATTCCAAGTTTTTACGATGAAGAAATCGGAAGGGTATCTCGACTTCCGCGTCAGCTTTCGAAAACATCGTTTCTTTTTCTTTGTCCCCGTGTGTTCCACACTATTCGAGAGAGCATCGAATTAAAGTTATCTATCGTCAATGCGATACAAAAAGACGGAACGAAGACTTAACATGGCACGCGCTTCGTGAAAGTGTAATAAAAAGAAAAGAAGAGATCGTCGAGCAAAGGAACCCTCAAAGGCGACTTCTTCTCATTACCTCGACACGTCGTTACGTATTTACATGTCAATTTAGGCCTTTCGCGAGGAAAAGCGGCTACGGATGACTCACTAGCTAGACGTTCACCGCGCATCCAGTCAGCCTCTGCCCTAAAATCGCGTTCGCGATTGCTCAATAAATTCGCTCTTTAAAAGGAGAGGATTATCGTTCGCGTACACTTGCAATTGACTTTTCGACCGCCGCGATATTTCGTTCTCTCGCGAGTGTCTTTGAACAGGTTGCAATTATTCGGGACACGATCGATTCGTCGACGGCCCCCGTGACCAATTCCCGAAGCGTTAACGCGGAACGCGATCTTCGCTTCCCTGAGCTTCGAACACTAAATTAACCGAACAATCGAAAGTTTCGTTCGGTATTCCGAAGCGTATAAATCCGATTTCCGTGAAACGAATCGCAACAAATTCTTGGGACAGCCTGGCGATCAAACGCAACTCGCGACTATCGCCTCGGGAGGGGTTATAGGTAATGCCGGAGTGCTCGACTGGGGGCCCTGACCCGATTGCAGAAAATGTCAACACTCTCGTTACGTAGCTGCACTATCACCGGCCGAAGCGAGCATACGCGCGTACACGGTGTCAAAAAACTAACGGATAACTTAACTTCGGTTCGCGGTAGAAATTTACAAATTCGTTAGCTTCAGCTCTGCGTGTATTACGTTGCTAATTCTTATTTTATCGTTACAACCACTCACTGACCTTTCACCCCCGAACTCCTAACGACAACTTCGAATTGAAGGAAAACCAAAGATGGAATTTTCTGAATGCATCAAAAACGAGATAAAATTAAGTCGTTCGAAAGCTGCTAGCGAAAATCTGCAGTATCGAAGTCATCTCGTGTACACTCGGAGGAAAGGTTAACGAGTACGTTATCGAATTGGTCGCATCGTTAGCCGTGGGTGTAACGCGTGAACGCGGGGAAAGCTTCGGTGTGTCTTTAAAGTGGCCATCTTGAGTTCGCTTTCAAACGGGCTACCGCTATCGGCCTGGAATGAAGGAACAAGTTGAACGAAGAAAGAAAGACGCGGTGTTCGGTGGAACGGAGAAGGAGAACTAGTGTGGCAATACGAGGAAGCCGATTACCCAACGATTCAGGATCCCTCGAAGCCGAGCACTGGTTACACGCGATTCCGCGTAACTCGACGCCTTAGCGTGTTGTACCGATTCGATTTGATCAATTGTTTTTCGCTTCCCGTCTTTAAATCCTCGACTCGATGCCGCCGTTTCGCGAACCATTACGTTCGATAACGGACGGCGACGAGACTTCTCGAGTACGGTCAGAATCGACTATATTCGAGGATAAGGAAACGGATACCTGCGGTTCAAAGATCAACGAAAAGGTTCTAGAACGATGAAGACCTCGTTCCACGTTATTCGAAAATCATCTTTCCAGCGAAAGGATGAAACTTACTCGAGAATTAGGAGAGCGTGTACAACACGATTCGTGCTCGAAACGGTCGAAGAAAGTGTTCGAGATTTATTTCCCCCTTTTCCGAAGCCTCTAATTTCTTTTAAGGAGAAACAAGTTTCACCGAAGTCACGGAGGATAAAGAAAGATGCGTCGATGACAATACGGTCAAATATCGATTCGCTGCACCTGTTTCTCTTCTACAAACAGTAGCGGTGCATGGGGTGAAAGAGAAAAGGGAAGGTAGGAAAAAGAGAAAGAGAGAGAGTCAAAGGAGGGTCTCGATTCTATTTCCGTGGGGCCCTAACCCGAGTGTCGAGAGACGGATACAGACGGATGAAGAGAGAACGGAACGAGACGAGACGAGACGAGAGAAGGGGAGAGGAGGATTTATGTGTTTGGAGAGGGTCAAGGGAACGAGGGTAGCGACAAGTGCAACGGAATCGTGCAGCTGGATGCAACAGGGGGTAAAGGAACGCGTTGCCTTGTCACGCGTGCGTTACCCCGACTAATTTTTTTCCGCCATCCTAACATACTTTTGACGTCGTGAAAATTTCTCACCGCGATAATTCGCGTTTCGTGGACTCGTCGGTTGATACATCGCGAGTGCAACGATGCGATACCACGTGAAAATCCACTTTTTGTCGGTTACGCAGGATGCACACGGCGAAAGTGATGCGTGTCGAAGAGACGGGACAGTCTCAGCCTCGTCTCAACCGAGCAAAAGTAAATGCATACTCGCGAAAGTAAGTATACATCGGCTATTTTCTCCTTCGCAACGAACGAGTTCACCGGGTAGAATAGTTCACGGACGTGAACTCGGAATCCGTTTCCCCTTGGAAGCCGGTTGTGCCTCCGACGCAACCGTACACGCCGAGGCGAACATCGTTACTCGAAGGATCGATCGATAACGCGAAACGAAATCGACGGTTTCCGTGTCGGTAAATAAAACGGAAACGAATTACCGGCCGAGAAAACGATTAGCTCCAACGATCGGGTCGAATCGGAAGAATCGAGCGCTCCATTTTCGCCGATATTTCGTTGGATCAAGAGCTGTCTAATCTGTGTTTATAATAGTTTTGCTAGAAAGTACGGTTTCTCACTTTCCAACCGCTTTCTAAAAATGTGAAAAGAACAACGAGCACCCATTCTCGATTCGTGTTCTAACGGCGCGTAATTGGCTATCGCGGCCCGAGACAACGAAATTCAGATTTTTACCTCGCAATCGAATTTTCAACGAGCTAACTTTTACGAACGACGTTCGCGATCCATCAGAAAAACCGGAACAAGTTCGAATTCGAAGTTGGATTTCTTTTTACGCTGCCAATTGGTACGCGTTTCGCGGTGAAAGGGTTAACGATAACCGATGTTCTCGTTTTCCGTCGAAGCCTACAATTTTTCTTTGTTATCGCAAAGTGTTAAGAGACAGAAACGCTCGTCCGCCCCTCGGATCGTTTTAAATGCTCGGGTTAAAGGCTAAGCGTCTCACGCGACCTACAAAAGGTCGTTACCACTTTTGTAGTCTCGTACACGAGATACGTGCGCGCGTCTGTGTCGAGCACACTATTGTCGGAGCGAGCTAGGCCACGAGTGTCGTTGTTCTTTTCAGCAGGTATACGCTTCGTGCCATAGAACACGACACCAGACGCTCGAAACGGCATAATATTTGCGTCGCATAAGCCTTAAGGTCGCGTAGATACGTTCTTCCTCGATGCTCGAGGCTGATTCTCGAAGCGATCGCGAAATCGCGTACGCGCGGAGTGTGTTACGCGTACGCAGTCGTTACGACACGGCTGTAAATTGTAAGAATTGGGCCAATGCGTGCACACATACGCGTATGGTCCGTACACGAATACGCTGGCTGAGTTTTTTTCGCGTCGGCGCAACAACGCAAGCGCAATTATCGCTAACGCGGATGTCTGCTCGCGATTCGCGGGGCCTTGGCCGGTTTCCTTCACGAAGTAACGAATCGGCATTATTTCGATACCATATGCAGTTCGGCCGGTGTCTTCGATACGAGCTCGTTTTTATCGATGCACGACAAAGACAACGTTCTACCCTATCGACGCGTATGGCTCTTTCGGTAAACGATAGTCGATAAAGCAGAATTATCGTCGATAAAATAGAACACGCGTCGATAAAGTAGATGATACACCGGTAAGGTAGCATTCTTCCTTACTATTTGTATCGGTAATGCAGATCGTAGAAAATTACCTTCCGATGGTAAGGCAGGCAACCATCGGAATTAACGCTTTGACGGCTGATGGTTATACGTATCAAAATTGTAAGAACCGTAGGTTCTGTGCAGCCCTCAAAGCGTCAAGAAGGAAAACAAATGCATGCATCCTACCTTTACCGGTTTCAGGTTGAATATTTTCTGTCTTGATCTCTGTCCTCGTTGGGTAAGGTACGGAGTTCGGCGTTACCTGCGACGAAGGAGCGGCCAACTTTTCTGTCGTATAAGAAAACGACAAACAATTTTAATACCGTGTGTGTCAACCCTTTGGGCGCGGAAAAGTCGTATCGGATCATAATATATTCGACCGATCATACATTCAGATGTTACATCTAAAAATTGTGACACTCGACGATTGGCGACAATAAAAGGAAACGCGAATATGAACCAATATAGACTTTTGCGCCGAAAGTTCAAACGATACCTGATACTCACCTGCTAGTAGGGGATTGGCAGCGGCAATGTTGTACCTCTGCCGTCTACAGGAGGCAGTGACGGAAGTGGTGGTTGACGTGGGCTGACTAGCTTCGGCCAAATCAGCCTGTAATTCTCGAAGGAATGTGTCGAGCGTGTCAAAGGGTTCTTCCCCTGTGACACCGGCCATTCCTTCACCCTCCTCTGCCGGCATATTTGGCGCGGCTGGTGTTCCCACGAGAGCACTCAATTCCATCGAGGAAAATTCGACGGACTGTCCGGTACTGCTCTCCTGCTAGGTATCAGAATAGCAAGCGATATAAGTATTGTCGGTATTAACGTTCTATCGATAAATCTAGAAGTAGACTTGGTCTAGATTAATTACAACCACGTTATGGTTGTAATTAAATCACGTTTCGAATAAAATCTAAATTGCACCGAAACGCAGGTGCTTCGAAATATAATGGATCGTGATAGCGTACCAACCTGTAGACATTGAGTTAAGTCGACCATTTTGCCGTCATTGTCAGGGCACCAGAGCAACTCGTCGTCTATGAAGGGCATGTTTGACTCCTCCTTGGGCACGAGCGTGGAGGTCAGCGTGAGGGTTTGCGATACGGGGACCGGCATCGGGACCCGTACCCTGCGGCGGGGCCTCTTTAGCCACCCCCGCGCTTTCTAACATCCAAAACCACCGCCGAAACGTCCCCACTTTTCGCCTTTTTCTTTTGCCGCTCCGCAGATCTACCTCTCTGGAGCTACGCGCTACGCCGATTGCCCTGAAACCGACGAAATTTCATTCCCCATAAAATCCATTTGCCGCGAAACTCGCTTGTAATTAATTAAGTTTCAAAATAACTTTCTCCCGTTACGCGGTAAGCGCACGCGTCGATTCCGCGATCGACCGATTGATCGCGCTGTTGAGAATCGTATCGCGAGTTTCGATACGCGTCGATATCGACAAACGAATCGATGGATCGAACGGTTTAATTACGGCGAACGGTGAATAGACTCGATCACTTGGTTCGTCGATGCGAGGCAGCTCGACATTCGAATAATTGCGAGTTAATTCGTGTAGCAGAGTGTAACGGAACGAGCAACGCTCTGGCATTTCCATGAAAGTGAAAACACCCGAGTGAAAACTTTCTTTCTGGCTTGTAGGTTGTTTCACTTCCTGTGCGCGTAACCTCGCTCTCCTGCCACCGCTGCCGCGGTCGTTGCATTTCTATGCAGCTTCTACACGCTGCTGTCTTTACGTAATCCTTAGCCGCGAAAGAAAGTTTCTATCGTTGCGAGGAGGTTAACATCCTCTGGTCTACCTATTCAAATATCGTTCGCCAACCCGAGATGTAATCGGGAGCAACGCGCTGCGTCGAAAACGGGCCGATCAATCCCGAACCTTCCTAATGGAATTTTCTTCTTTCTCTTTTTTACGTAATACGCCAATGCTTGATGGAACGAACATTTCTATACCGCGTTTTCTGTCTATGCCAAATAACGTTTTATTTATACGCGTTACGGTGAAAGTGTCTATTCGTAAAGCGTATGCGCTCGATAATTCGATAAGCAAATATATTCGTGAGTTGTAAAATTAAAATTTTTATCTACAGATATAGTATACGTTTTCTACGTCGTATCTAATTCGACCGCATAAACTATACACGCGATTTGCAATCGTGTTCGTGCAACGCTTAATAAAAGTGAAAAAAAGTTAGATGTTACTGTTAGTAGAAAGTACGTTTCAATCGTGGATACGAATTTTGAAATCGCGCGCCAAAAAGCGCGCCAGCCAGTCGTGTTATGGCAGACGACGAGAGCAGTTCGACGTCCGACGAGAGTCTGGACATTAAAAGCGTCAAATTTAATCCGATAAAAGCTCTATATTCTTCGAAAATACAGCTTTCGGCGTTGAAAGCACCAGTCTACGATAATGTATCGAAATTCGAATCGGTGTTGTTGGGTTTGTCCGCTAAATCGAAAGTGCGTATCTTGCGAAAACACGAGAATAACGCCGACGCGTTATCATCCGAGATCCTCTCTGTTCCCGTTCTGTTTTAATGGTTTCAGAAGAAAAACGTGACGGACACAGTTGGACGAGGAGAATGCTCGAGACGACGATTTTTACCCCATCAAGGTAAGGTACTCGACTTGTCCCGTTTCGAATGTGCCATGCGTAAAAAGCGTATCGCGCGATTGTCATTCCGGAAGAGTGAGGTTAGACCGTTCGATCGAGCGAACGTTCGGATGCTTGACGAGAGATGGCGACCGTGTGAACGCCCTGCGTACCATCGGGAGGTCGCAGTTTCATTCATGATAACTCGCACGTGGTATCAAATTTCAATATGCTTACGGTTAGCTAACACGAACGGTGTGTACGTACGCGGAAGTGGGAAGGGGAAGTCGCGTGAGAGTCTATGACGGGTCGCGTCCCTTTTTCGCGTCACGAAAAACCTACCGTGCGAAAAACCGTACCGTACACGCGCATCGAAACAGAAGAGCTTTTCGCTCTTGAAACAACCCCTAGTAACGATTCGACTGAACCCGATTCGACTCCTCGTATCGAGTATTCGAACATGCGGCTTAAACTTTATAAATACTCGCTCGTATTCGTGTACGTAGCGCGTGACCGATCAGTTTGCTGAATGGTCGTTTATGCCGAACGAACACAAACGAACGTTCTCGTTTCTTGCCCGCGTGGAATCAGCCCGCTCCCGGTTATACCATCGGTTACATTCGCGGTCGTATTCGCTAAAGACGAATGAATCTCGCGCATCTCGACTGTTGGGTAAGTCGGAAGCGACGCTACTGGCCGCTTACGTCTCGCGAGACTCGTCATTGTCGAGGCAGACCGCTCCATATTCGCGAGATTCTCTCGAATGAATCATCCGAACGTACTTTTTTGTGCGTTTCCCCCTCCGTTACTCGGCTTCGTTCACGAAGAAAACGGCGCGACGCGACGCCAGCTCCATAGTATCCTAGATATTGGCACACTTTATTTACGATCCCGGCAAATACCACGAAGGTCGTCGGTGTGTCTTACGCATGCTCGCGCGCGCACTCGCGTGGAATTTGACCTCCGCGAAAGCGCGTCAACTCGTGGAAGCGTCGCTCGCTCTCGTTCGCGTTTCCTTTTTACCGCCGTTGTCCTTTTATCGCGTGCCTACGCCGTCGAGACCTTCCCTCGGGTGGTGTGTTGCGCAAACATCGCGGAATCCATCGGCTACGGACGGTCTCTCTCCCGAAATGTTTCGCAACCACGGAAGCCTTCGAACAACGACCATTGCCGTGTACGTGCACGGTTATCGTACGTTCGATCTTCTTTTCCCACCGCCATCGCCGAATCTATGGACGCGCAAATTTCCAAATCCCTAAATTTCTATTCGGAAAGTCACGGTTAAAGTCTCCGATCGACGATCGGATTAGGAAAAGAGAATAAACGAATTGTTACGCACGAGTTGGCGCTATTTTTTATAACAAATAGAGAAGAAAAATCGCTCGTAATAAGGGGACGCAAAATTTGTCGAAACATTGCTCGAAATGTCTTGTCGCAAAGGTTAGGCCGTAGATGGCTGGGTCGTGGCGGGCGGTGGCATTACGGCTACATTACGTCAGACAAGGCGAACTGGCCTCCGGTGTCGGGTCCGGTGGCGGGTATAGGCCTCGTCGAAACTTGACCGAAGCCGTCGCGCGCGTCACTTCTTAACCGTGATTCTGACACGGTGCCAAACCGAGGTCGGCTTAGATTTTCAGTGAAAGTGGCGCGGCGGTTACCGAGCAGCTTGGCGACGAAATTTCGGCACCGCGAGGCCACGTACTCAGGGACGTGCTCGGTTAGGTTATGGCGGGAGGGAAAGGAGGAGCGAGGAGACGCGCGCGCGGCATCGAAAGAGAGAAAGAAAGACCAGAGGGGGTTGTTGCGCTCTCTCGTTAGACGAGGAGAGGTTAGTCGAGTTCTCCCTTCGTGTCCCACCGGGTAGCCCGGGGGTATGTATCTATTGGCCGGCAGCCAATTACACCAGGCAGCCGATAAATCACGGATCCCTGACCCAGTGCAGTTTTATATTTACAGGGAACGTTGACGCGCGCGCACGCACACACACTGGAGCGAAAAACAGTCGAGAGGGGGATAGCGGTAGCAACGTGTGCTGCTTCCACTCGCCGTACGGCATTCACGTTGTGTCTTCTCTCTTTCTCTTTACGTGTGTCGTGCATCTCTTTCCCTCGTCTAGCGATGGGATTGATACGATACGTATCGATGCTCGAACAATTCGCGTTATCGGTGTCCAACCTGATCCTAACGTGCCCAACGTTTCTGGTTCGTACTGCTTTTACGATAAACGTAGGTGTCAAAAATGGTCGAGAATTTTGCAATGTTGGGAAGTTTAGTACTTTACAAGTTTGATTTTAGAGTCACAGTTTATACTTATAATGTTTAAACAAAAATTGAGATCGATTCGTGTCCTCCGGATATATGGCCGTGTACGGTCCCCAGCGACGCCGACATATCCGAACATGACTCGGTATAAAAAACGGTGTCTTTCGAAAGATGCATCGATTCTTGAAGCGTCGGTCCTCCAGAGAGGGTTATTCGAGATGTTCGATACAGAACCGAAATTCATAGAGCGTCATCGATAGTATCGATGCGGTATCGGTCCCAACACTATTCTCGTACGGTGAAGCTCTCTCGCGCGACACCGTGGTAGAAAGCAGGCGGGAGCTGTGCGCGGTCTCGGGCGGGGGGCGGGGGCAGGCAGCAGCGTCGAGTCGGAGAGAGATGGCGCTAGAGGAGCGGGCTTCTTCCGCAAGGGGTGGAGAGGGGCTGGCCGTGGGACTGTATGAGTGAGTGGGGTGGGGTGTAGCGGCGTATACGTACGTAATGCAGCACTTGTTGCGCCCGGGCGTCGACCTCGGACTCAACCCGAGGCTCCGCGTCGGACTGACCGTCTTCTAGACCGAAAATTTTGCGCGTTACATCGCCGCGCGTAACCTCGTCGAGGTCTTTCGGCTTCCGGTCTCGTCGGTTCGCCGGAATTCCAGCTATGCCTCTCGGAAGCTGTCTAGAAAGCGCGCGACGGAGATCGAGAAAGGGGGACGGAGAGGGAGGAAGAGAGAAAATCCGAGGAGAGAAACGGTTAAGAAGAAGAAACGGTTTTATCGCGAAAAATGTCGGTATATTGTTACGAGTCCCTCTCGGCACGATATCGAAGAAGATCGCGGGCGCAACCGAGAGTCGCAGCAGCACTTGTTGCGTCCGGACGTCGACCTCGACTCAACTCGAGGCTCCAGCTTCGGCGGCCTCCGAACACGTTCGGCCGGAACTGTGATTTTCATGATCGCGGCTGCTCGCTTATGTAGAACGTGATCGAACGTCGTTATCGTTGCTTAATTTCTGCCTTCTCGCGTAACGTTCGTAATCTTGAGCACGAGGTTAGGCTGCCGCGACCACGTTTTCCTCCTTGATCTTCTTTAACGTGTCTCGCTCGCGTCGCGAGAAACCGAGAGAAAGTTCTTTCGCGGAATCGAGTCCGTTCAGGTTCGAGCACTCTCCGTCGAGGTTGCGAATGATCTTTTACCCGACCTAAGACAACGCTCGCGTTACCGTCCGTGATAACGACGACACGCTCCGTGAAACGTTAGAAGTCGATTATCTCTCTCCCTCTTTGGGCGTTCGAAGCGTCTTCTGCGTTGTTCCAACGTTCGCCGAAGGAACGTGCTAAGCCATCGACGCACAGCGTGTCGTTCGTTGGCTGCCATGAACGCGATGCAAAGCAGTGGACTGCAGTCGTTCGCCTCGAGTAACGGAATACACGTCGCGCTGTCGATGTTTTCCCTTCGATTCTCCCGCTGTTGCGCAATATTTATACGCGCGCGCGACGCATGCATCCGCACGCCGCTCGTCCCAGCCACTGCACACCACCGGCCTACGAGCATATTTCTTTCTTTTCCCTCGCGCCGTCCAACCCTCGAGACCTGCCTTTGATCGTCCACCGATTTTCGATTTATTACGAGCAGTTTTAACGTCTTCCTATTTCGATGTATCATCGGTTGGCCACACTCGTGGCATCGAGTTTGTCACTCCGACAACTAAATCTTAGCTAAGGTCGTTGACGAGCGTTACGTGTCTTGGAACACCGCGACGTTACGGTGTTACGTACGGTTTTTGGTATCCCCCCTTTCGGTCTTTCCTCGTTGCGCTCATCCAACGATTGAATCGCATAGGACGTTATCTCGCATCGGTGATCGAATGACAATAGTAGATCGTACGTGGGTAAGGTCGTTGACAGCCGATACTTTCGAACGTTGCATCTTGTCGGACGTTGCACCGCGACACCCGGTAGACTGGACGATCCAATTCCTCGGCCGTTCGTGTGCACGTACCCCGCCACCTCGACCTATCCCAACGTAACAGATGACTATCGAGCACGCTGAAACGGTAGCGCTTCTCGCCCTGCTAGAATTTAGAGTAGTATTCTTTTTCGCTCCGAGTATTCGTTCTCCCGCGGAACGAGTCGTTTCTATGAATGGAGTCGATCAACGTATGAGTCCGTGTCGTATTTCACTAGCGAGACGATAGGGAAACGAGGGAAAGCGATAACGGGTTCGATAGCTTTATTTAACGAAAACTTTCGTTCAAACTGGGGCCGTTACGAAGATACGAATATTCGAATGTCGATGGAAATTGTAAAATGGGATGTACGGTTCCAAAAGAACGAAGACGATTTCTTTCTTTATCGAAGAAACGATTTCAACGACGACGGTATAAGGAAACGTTGGGAAGGATTTTGAGGAACTAGCGGCAGTGGCCGCCGCTACCGGGTTTCCTCGTCTAGTCGTGGGAAACCGTGAACGATTGCGCGAACCGCTCGTGGAGGAAAGTCAAGAGATTCCAGAAGAAAGGAGAAATCACTTTTACCCCGGAGGCGAAGCGAGTAACGCGCGGCATCGAAGAAAAACTAGATCGACGAGACTCGGTTCGATCGAGAATCACGGATTCTCAACGATGTATCTAGCAAATTTTTGTCTCTTCGAGAACAGAATCGGCGATGAACGAACGCCGCAAACACCTTACTGACCGGAAACCTATTAATAGTTTTTGGTGTCGGTCGGTTGTTAACCGAAAAGCGATTGCCTCGATCGCTAATCGTTCGGTTCAAACTTAACGTCGATTATTGTTCGATAAAAATGAACAATGTTCAGGAACGTACGCGATACGAAGTGGCAGATGATCGGATACCGTAAACAATAAAACGAAGTGAAATTCGTGCATTGTTCCTTTACAGATTCGCCATCAGATTTTGTATAAAGACTACCGGTTACTCGAAACAATATTCGGAGAAAGTACAGCTAACGAACACGCGATACGGCGTTACGTCGATAAATTACGATGACGAGATAACCTCCGAAACTCGTAATTCGTAAAGTCCAACTATTTTTAGTCGCGAAGTGAAAATTCGTGAAGATACGACGTACCGAAACCGAAGCTCATCGGGTGAAGCTATCGGCAGCCAAAATGGCACACGCCGAGATTCCGGCGATAACTCTCGATGTATCGTGGTTGGAAAGCATCGTTTCAGGTGTTAGAAGAAAACAAAGCGAGGCTCGTGCAACGGAAAGCTCGAGAGGGGACAGGAAGAGGGAAGGGATCGAAAGGGCCTGGTCGCAAAAGTAACAGTACCTTACGGATAGTTCGCGTAAAGCAAACTCGCGCGAGTCAGCTTATTTCCTCGTGTGCGCGCGTCTTCGTGTGTGTTCCCGTGCGCGACACACCGTCACCGTCCTCTGTTCGTACACACCGGTGAAAAAGAAGAAAAAAACGTGCGTGACTGTGTAGAAGGGAGCGCGTGCGCGCACGTGCAACTCGATGGAGCGTAGGTACGTGTCGCGTGCGCGAACATGCTCGCGCGCTCGTCTATGTGTGTACGCGAATCTGTATGTGTGTATGTGGGTATGCGTGTGTACGCGTGTTGGTAGAGAGGTCTGGTGGCTGCTCGGCTGCCTGCCTCGGCTCTCGGGTGCGCTGCCCGCCAGGACGTTGAACCCAGCGCGACTCAACCTGAGGATCATCCGCGGGTACGACCAGACCTGCTACTACCACCTCCTCTTCTCTCCTCCATCTCTTCGCTCCCCTCTACAAGGTGTCTCGCGAGGAACGTTCGGTAAGCGAGACGCCTCCATTTTTATGCAACCGCGCTATTCTTTCGGGGACCATCTTCACCCTCCGACGGCTGGGCGTTTCGCGGAATTCGCTCGCTCTTACGATTCCGAATCGAAGTCGCGGCTTATAAAACGATTTTCGGAACAGAGCTCCGTTTTGTTTACTCTTCGATTTTGCGAGATATAAGAAAGAAACGATAACCCTTTGAGAGGACGTTTCGAATACCGAAATAAAATCGAGTTGAAAGGTTTCAACGGGAAACGACGCGAAATTTAATCGATCGTATAATTACGCGTTTATCGTACGATCGACGCGTCTGACAACGAATGTCCATTTTCACTGTACCCTCGGGTGCTTTCCTTCTATGCCGCGTTCTTTCAACGATCGCAACAGCAATTCGTGTTTATGCCTACTTCGAGGAGAAGAATGATTAACCCTTGTACAGCAAACGCAGCGTCATTTGATCGAGCGGGTATTCTTCGTGCGCGTATTATACAAGAGTCGAATCGAAAAGAGATCGATCGGGGTACGTGACACGTCGCTGGACAGTTGACGCAATATTCGAGGTTTTCCGCGAGACACCCTGTATAGCACTCTCCTTCCCCACCCTTGCTACCGTGTCTACCTTCTCTGTCCGTCTCCTATTCTATGCTCTTCTTTCCCCGCTAAGCGATATTTCGTTGGCCGGCACGCCGGCACACCGCGAGGTGGTACCCGGGACACCCCACCTGCCCTCGCGTACGAACATTCTCCAGGGGCCGTCGTACCCACCTGCATAGGATCCTCCGCTGCTTGGGACCCTGAGTGCTCCGCACGCACGCACGCCGAGCAATTTTTGCAGGTGAACACGCGCCTGTTGCGGAGTACCCGATCGCTAGTTCAATTTTCGGTTCGGCTACCGTGCAACCGCTCACTGCCCCTCGACTTGCGCCCGAAGTTGCGCGGGCACGACAGTTAATCGTGACTATGAGTAAAATTCGAATAATCGAGGTACCAGTAGAATCGGAATAATTTGAAATGTTCCAATATTCGGACACTGATAGACGTTCGAAATTCGAAGATAATAAAGGAGCGTTAATTCGCGTTTGGATCTAAGTACCATGATTCGTTTCTCTTTATTTGCCCGTACTAAGCAGTTAAAATGCAGTTGCAAATCTTCTTGGATCCCATCTCTAACGATAACAGCACGGTTTCGCGAACGCAGTTGCACGGCTAACGGTTTCCATCGCGGTTCACGCACGTGAACGCGCTTTATCCGCTTCGCGCGTCGGGCTGGTACATAACCCGAGGATCGAAAAAAAACTTCTCTATCTCTCTCGCTCCGGCTGGGCAAGATTACAGGGAAAAATAATGGCATGTTGGAGGTGGACGAGAGCGTTCTCCGTGGTCTCCTCCTTTCTCCTCTGGTCTGTTCCTCTTTCTCTCGCGGCTTTCTCGAGCGCGCAAGATCGTTCGAGCCGATTGCATCGTCGCGAGGAGAACGAGAATCAACCGAGTACGGTGGAAAGCGACTATCGTAAACGCGGAGGCGACCCTTTCGTGCCCCCAAAGTATTCTTCGTTTCTATCGACCAGATGTATCGTAAATGCTGGATACTATCTCGACTGTAATTTCGATAATCCGTTTTATGATACGGCAGTTTCTAATTTCACCGATGTCCACCGATCGCGCGTTGCTGTTCTTTCAAAGTTTCTCCGATCGTCGCACCGAACGCGGCATATTTTAATACCGTTTTATTATACGGTCTTCCGTGCTGCTTCTCGAGCTCGTTCGTTTTTAAACACCTGAAGAGGGTGGACTGGAAACGCGAGTAAGATCGCGTTCAACGAACAACAGTGGGCGACTTGTTAATAAACATCGATATAAACCGATACTGTTCTTCCCTACCGGGGCGAAAAGGGGCTCTCGAGGGGTTTTTATTTTTGGAAATCGCTCGGCAACCGGCTAGTTCGTGAAAATTGGCGCGCGAATCGTATCGGCGCATCGTCCGCGGGTAGCACGTTCGATCGGCTCGGCGAGCTGGAATTGGATCGCGCGACGATAGTGAAAGTGGCGCGTGGTGTACACGCGGAAAGGAATAAAGAAAGGTGGAAAAGAGGCGAGTGGCGCGGCGCCGTTGGCCTCGCGGCTGCCAAGGGAGCGTAGCCGAGCGTACCGGCTTAAGGTGGATGAAAGTTATCGGAGAAAGCCCGATTGGCAGCGGCGATGATCGCTCGCTCGCTAGCGAGTACGCCGCTCAGGACAGCCGCCTCTTTCGACCGACACCTTAACCGAGCGGCCAGACGCGAGAGGAGCTACGCGTAAATACGTGCGAAGCCGCGCGTGTAAGCTGCCGCACACATCGGCGAAATAAGTGCACTCGTGTGTGCACCGCATGCAACCAGTATGCAGCCTTTACGTAACTCTGCCGCGGCGTTCCTCTTTCCGCGCCGCGACGCCAGGGACGCATCTATGCTATTTCGATCCCTGTCGATTGCCGCGATCGTCGCTCGCTAACGATTCTTTTTCTCTCCCGAACGAATTCCTTCCCGCGAATCAGCGAATATTCTATGTCCGTTTCTTGCAAAATATTTCCCGTTTTTCCAACGTCACGTCCTTCTTCTATAAATAAACGCGTTTACGGAAAATTATTCCCCTTCGTTAGAAGAACTGGAATAATCGTGAAACGTGGAGGTAACACGTGCCGAATGGTCACAGTTATTCTTAGCGATAAAAGGGTTAAATACAAAGGAACAGTAACGGAAAGGAATAGAAACCTCTACCAAATTGCAACGATCGTCATCAATTTCGTTCTAGCAAGTCGAATCGCACGCGTAATGGCTCGTGCTGCTAGCAGAAACGAGCAAAATGAGCAAAAAGCAATGGAAGCACGATGCTATCGGCTCGTTTTCTGTACGCGGCTCCTACCAAGGATGAACGATGATTTGTCGAGCGAACCGACGAGGCGCGAGAGCTACATAAATTCTTATTAGCACGCCGTTATGGCCGCCTGTAAAAATCTGCCAGGATAATACCGAACGCGTCCACTCGTTAGGCTGATAACAATCTCGACTAGCCGGTAAATTTAACCCCCCCGCGGCTACCCTTTATTTCTCCTGATCGATTCTTCGAGCTTTCCCGTTGTTTCTGCGCACGCAATCCGTTCTAACCCATTCGTGACTGAATCTTACTGCGAGACGGCCCTTACACGAACTACGAGTTTTCTTAGTTACGTCAATACCCATTTTAGTCCGAGCACGCTTTTCCTACGATCTCGGAGTACTAAAAACTCCTAAGTCCTAAACTTTCTACCCTCATCGTTCAGTCGACTGTACATTTCGGACATTTCTGGGACAGATAGTATTGGATGAAACATCGTTCGAAAAAGATAGCACGGAACTAGTATGTCGATAGTGCCAGATAAATAGTATAGGACACAATCGGCGCTTCGTCGTCCGAAATGGATAGATAAAACAAGTTTCATACACTGTCATTAACGAAAATAAATAGGTGGTATAGATCGTACTTTGATAGGCTTCGAAGTTTCTTGAAACCCTAAACTATGTCGTCAAGTTGTTATTCCATCGACAAATTTTTGAATACTCCTAAAAATCAATCCCTTCTTATTTGATAGGCATATTTTATGTAGGGAAGGTTTGCTCTTGACTACACGTACAAGTTACGTCGTTGATTGCTCTAGATAGATAGTATAAAACGCACGATGTGCGTCGTTGATTGTCCTAGATAGATATGATAGAACGCACAAGGTGCGTCATAAGTTGTAACGGACAGATATCATAGGACGTCCAAGACGATGACGCGCCTAAATTCGTCTACGAATGGTATCCTAGTTCTCGGATGTTTTTATGGTGTGTGCAGAACCCGTGGCTGGCAAGAAGACTGGAAGAGGACAAGGAGAATCGATAGAAGGGAAGAACGTTCTGTCGAAAATGCAAAAGACTTTCGGGCCGCTCGGAATGCTTTACGGATACATGGAGAGTCGTACACGAATTAAGGTAGGTCGTTCTGACGAAATATTCAAATGAAACCGTTCGTTGGAAATGTTTCATGCCGAATCGCATCGGCAACGAGTGCGAAGAAAAGTGAACATTTGAAATTCGAAAACAGCACCGTTGCAGCTAGAAGATACGAGGAAAACTCGTAAACCGTGAAAATAGCATTCTCGTATTTCGATCCATCGACTCGGGCGGCATGGAAATTCGAGGGTAGTCTTGCGAAGGAGGCACCGTAAACACCTACGCCTCCCATTTCTGGCTGACCCCTGGTGCGTCGAAGCGCACGCACACGCGGCTGACACACTTTCGCGGCCGGGAGACACGTGCGCGAAGGTAAAGGAGGACCGAAAAAGCCCCGAAAGGTACAACAGAGGGAGGAAAGGAAACTGTTCGGGTCAACACTCGTCACCATGGAGACGCGCGGGCCCTTCTTCGCGTCTCGTTTACGCTCTTGATCGTTCCCTTATTCGAACAAGGGACGGTACTGTCCAAAAAGACAAGGTCCTACCTACGAAACGTCCATTTACGAAAGGGCCATTTCCTGACAGACCGCTCCTTTTCACCTTTCACGAGTACCGAGCAAAAACGCATACCGATCGCTCTCTATAAATTCACGGAATACCGCGATCGGTGCTTCTTTCGTTTCGTCGTTATTTATCGATGCGAACTTTTTGCCTTCGTGAGTAATTTGCACCGCGTCATTGCGCCAACGCGATCGCATCTCGTAAAGAAAAGAGCAACGTCTACAGGCATCTCGGAAGCATGCACATTTAAAACACGAGGAAAGGAGGATCGTTCCTGCCATTCGCGAAAGTAACGTTACCACTTTCTCGAGAATGATCTCCGTTGATGATTGTCAAACGATAATGCGACAGAGGTTGACGAAGATTTGAACGTTTTTTATCGGTTCGATTGCGCAACGAGAAAGCGAGAACATGACGATGTCGAAGTTTTTAATCTGGTCAGCTCGCGAACGCAACATTCTTCGACGGGGAAACTGAATATCGCGTGTGAGTCAGACACACGGCGATCCGATGAAATCACGTGAAGACGTTTCTGGATCGTATCAGTCCCCGAGCGAACCATTTTTCTCGCGGTCGGAAAATAAATCAACGAGCAAGGTCTTTGTGTTTTATTTTCATTTTCTTCCATCGTTAGAACGAAGAGAAATCGCAGCGATGCGTTGCGCGAGTCGCGGAGCGGCGCGGTGCGGCGTAGTAGCACGCTCTCGTACCGACGAATCGGAACGTTATGCCAGCGAGGAAAGCAGGAAAAATTCACTTCCTGACTTCTCGAGAGTACTTCCTACTTCCATAATTAGCCGCGCGTTTGGTGATCGCAAGGAAACAGGATTTTCTGAGTGACAGTAACAAATGTAGCCCGTCCATTTCCTGCACCAAAATCAAGCTTTTCAATGGACGTATATGTCAATGCGCGTGCGTCGATACTGTCGAGGAAAAGCAACCGCGTGGAATTAGAAAATCTTGACGAGTTTGAACAACATTCTTCGAGTAATAATGCTCGGAAGGTGGTGGTGGAGGAAAAAGGGATCGTATACGATTGGACTTTGATTTTGTTTGGAACGATACGCGTTTCCGAAAGAAAATTTCACTTTCGAAAGGACACTCGTAAAATGTGTTTACCGAAATAGAGAAGCAGTAAAGTTTAAATACGTACACCGGACGTTATGCGCGTCCTCGGCGAAGGGATTAACTCGCTGATTAAGTCCGCAACACGTGACATTAGAATCGACGGTCAGAACGTCTGATCATTGAAAAAAAAAGAAGAAGAAAAGTTAACAATCATTGAATTGATACAATTGATCTTCCTGCGGAAGCGCCACTCTGTATTTGATATATTCTCAACGAGCGGAATCGAGTTCCTAATTAAACTTCTTTCGGAAGCGGAGTCTCGCTAACGAGAGATCGTAACGTGTTTCTCGATTTAATTACTTTCATTGCCTTTCATTCGCGACGTCCGTCGTTCTTCCAACGAAGAACCGCTTATCCTTGGTTACAGATCCTAATCTCTAACCTTCGGATATTTGCCTGCATCCTGAAAGAGGAGTTTTATCCTCGTCGATCGATTGCTCGACCTTCGATTACGTCTCAAATCATCGAGGAAGAAAGTGCTGTTGCCTTTTTCTCGGGACCTGGCCTCATCATCTTGCGATTGCGAACGTAATATCAACGGATTAATGCGTCGTTGCGTAACGCAAATATGCAGGAAGGGAAGAAAAAAATTGATGATTGACGAATATGATTTGCGCGAGGACAATCATTGATCATTCTTCCGCCATTTCCATTCCTTTATACGAGTTCTTTGCATTATAACACCTCGGTATGTCTTAGTCAGTGATTTGATAGAAATTTTTCACGCGAACGTGTTCCATAAAATCGTCATTTTTATATGACTCGCAAAAGTTAGGAAAGTTCTAGGATAATCTTTCAGAATCTACGATTACCTCGCTCGGTTATTTGCCAAATTTTCTTTGCAATATTTGGAAACTTGATACGGGTATAATTGAAATTCAGCATGTTACGAAAGTATCGCAACGGAATGAGAATCAAAACGAAACTAAACACAAAAGAAACTTTAATCTTATATCGATCTTGCCCGTTGCAGTTCTGAATTTTCCGGTCTAATTGAAATCGCGAACCGAGCCTTGAGGTTCAGCCTGAGCGATTCTCGATTCGCGATCACAGACCCGGTTGTTTCCACGTTTTCGTTCGCTGTGACGATCGATCCTTGGACCGGCGATTAAGCGAATCTACGAACGACGCGGTCGTCCTTCGCGTTAATCCTGTCCCACTGGACCAGCAAGGATATACCTCGGAGGAATCTTGAGGACTCCTAGAATCGATTCTCGACGGTGTGCGTGTCACGCGTCTATGGGACACGTGCGTAATATTGATGACGGAATATACGGAAGCCACTCTATTATTTCGAATAACTTTCTTCCATCTTTCAGACATTCAAACTGAATAATTTCTTCGCATTGTGCATTGTCGTAGATCGACCATTCATATGAAGTTCATTTCGGCAAAATGAAACTTGAAAAAATTTTATAAAATTTTAGCGGTACAATTATATTGCAGGAACAACCTGAATGAAAAGATATCGTGTAAAAATAAATATGTTTACATCAATTTTTCGGGCAAGAGTAAATTAAAATTTGACAAAAATTGCATCGGATAACTTGTTAGAATATTGATCCCATTCCGTGTCATAATAGATTGCATAAAAAGTTACCAAAAAAACAATTTAGTAGGTTTTTGTCGATAACTTCATAGAGGCTGTAGATCAGAATGAATAGGTTTATAGAGCGAGGGAGATAGAGGAACGCGAGTCAGAGTCAGAGTCACGCAATTAGTTTTCATTGCGACAAAGCTGGGTATATATCAGTGCGAAAGGCATTGAAGGGGGCCTTGCCACGGCCTGCACTTCCGCGTATCAGCCTGTTATCTTGTCTCGCGGCATATCTGTGCGACAAACAACGGGCTCGCGCTCGTTTTCTCGTAGACACTCTCGCGCGAACTGTCATTAATGTAATTGCCTGGAAAACGGAAAAACTGCACCGAATCATTCGACACTTTCTTCCATATGTTTCGAAACGATAACAAAAAAATTGTATTTAACTCGACGCGTAAGCGCGGTACAAGTATCACGGTTGCGCCAAGTAATCCGAATTGGTAAAATGTTCGTATATTTGTAAATTTTTAAACCGTGGAAATCGTGTGTTGAGGCAGGACAGCCTCAATAGATCATCTTCGAAAAATTTTGTTATCGAAACTCATGGAATTTGTTATCGTCAGAAAAATGAAAATCGATCGGTGCTTTGTTCGAAACGATCGATTCATGATTCAAGTTTCAGAGTAACGGAGAAATCCTTGAAGGTATAAAGGAGTTATTTCATCCTTTACGAACTATCTATCGGATCGAATTCTGTTCGAAGAAATCGACGCACGAACGTAAGCGGGAATCTCCGAATGATTTAAAAGGAATAATGGTTCGTCCTTTATGTCGAAGGTCTACACGAGGAACGCGTACGGAATAAGAGGACACGTGGAAGCGTATGTGGCCGCCTTTGACAAGCACTGGAACCTCGCGCTCGAGGACTGTTTTGAAGTTTGGACTCGTAAAACGAAGAGGAAAGCACCTGCGCAAGGTATACATATTTTTCATCCTTTTCTATCCTATTAAGATTCGCCAGTAGAGCTCGTGGACTTCTGCGAGCTTCGTTTCGTCTACTCTGTTCGCGACTCCGAACACTTGGCAGTGGACGCGCGTTAATTTCGTATCGGGTTTTCGGCGTTTCCGTGTCTTTCTTCTCCGAACGACGCCATTAAAGTCGAGCTACGAACATCTGCGATGAATCAGAAATCATTGGGATGCTAATACGGTCTATAAAAAGCGGTTGAAAGCTGTAACCTCCGACATTTGTAACGTGGCTCGCGATTCGAACGACGCGCGGCAAAAGCGCGTGCGTTTGGTGCCGTACGGCCCTGAGGCGGAACAGAGAAAAATTGAATCTCTGACAGGTATTCAAGGCCGTCCGACTTGACGAGAAATTCTAAACAATGTCGCGAGTTCAATGAAAAATCGAGATACGGCTGGCGGATGAAAAACGCGTTGCTTTTTCTATGCGTTTCTTGCACTTTCTTAGCGAACACCGCTGTGCTTTCGAGCTAACGAGCAAGAAACATATTTCTAATTTTCTCGCTGTGCAAGATCATTAATGCGTTCAAAGTCATTCCATTTTTTTCTTTTCTCTCGAAACAATTTGCAACTTCGTTTCAATGGCATCCGACGTAATACATTTTAAACACGATGCATGTCACGAAACGCGTAGCAGAGCAATTTGAAACTTCAAATTAATTTGCCTAATTCGTTCAGCAATTCGTGCCGTTACACGATTCGTGAGTTCGGAGAAAAGAACACGATTCGCGATGAAATCGTAATTATCGAAAATGTAATGGACAAATAAGACATTTAATTCGGCGAGTAGATAATTTTTTAAACAATTCTCGAGTCAGATCTATGCGTATACATATTCGGTATCCATTGATCGACCTCGAAAGGAACGTTTCCGCCGTACAATATACAAATCAGTATGCAAATTCTCAAATTATACATAATGGACGCGCGTTTCTGGCGTGCATGTTCAGAATTTTAATAGGATGATATCAATAGGCGTAGTAACCGGTGCCGTGTACTGTTCAAGACCCAAGCAAAGGTTCAATTTAGTCCTTCCTACACTGGTCTGGCCATGAATGACTCCTACTACTGTCCAGTGTCAATGGGACACGCTCGCGCGCTTCTTTCTATTTACGCGGCTCTAATTGATGCACGAATAGAATGTACGTTACTTTTCATAGCTACGACCTCGCTCGATAGGAGCCTGAACGCTGTTACGTCTTTTAGATGTCTCGAAACGTTACCTCACTGCTAATCGAGCTTCGTCCGATAATTGATGCTTGATTATTTTTCAATCGACGAACACATCGGTAACGTTTAATCTGTTTACGATTTATTTCGAATAATCTACGATATCCGTTTTTTGGCGTCGATCGATTGTTTACACTCTACGATAGGATATTACGTACACAAATTTAAAATTATAGTTCTCGTAAATTTCATTTGCACCCGTAATTGTTTTGTCAGGAACTTTGACGATAGTAAAGTTCGTCGTTACAAAACACGGTGAGTTTACGCTTTTATTCTACGATTTATTTTCGACGATATAGATTAACTATTTAAGGACAAATAAATATGTAAGTTTTGATCGTTATCCTCTGTATAATAAAAACGGAACGTATCGCTGGATCTCCGCATCCTTCTAGATCCTTGTATCGATACATCTTTTATACGCGTAGTGTATTCTTAATTATTATTAGTCCACGCGCGATCGAATATCAGGAAGGGTTAACGCACGCTATCCAGTGTCGATCGTGTCGTTAACCGCCTTTATTTACATCGACGTAGAAAAAAGCTCGATAGTTAAGGGGTCGTCGTGTCCCTCGTGATACATCCTGAGGACGCCCCTTTAACGTTAGGGGCAAAGACCGACCTTGACTACATAGTGGTTGCTACGTTCGATACAAGGCCCATGTGCCTTGCGTCGTTCGTTTCCCTCTTTTTTCCTCTCTCTGTCTCTAACACTCTTCTCCTTCTGTTCAGCCAACGCCAAAGACCCCTTTGCTCTATCTCCGTTCATCCTTTTATCTCTTTTCCGCTCCTTTTCTTCCTACTACTCCCGTTTCCCTCTCGCTCGCGCCTCTTCCGTTTCTTCCACCTCCGCCTTCTTCGTTCTGCCGCATGTTACAACCCTACAACCTTCGGCACACGTTTTCATTCATTCACGTGGTTAGCCAGCCGACACGTGCGTTAGCAACTACAACTTTTATGGAATCTGTTTTATCGCGAGATTGTTCATTCAATCGATTCCGGTGAACAACCTTCGAATCGGTATCGCGTGCACGATTGATAGGCACATTTACATTGTTCTCCGCGAACCATTCATTTCTATTTCGGTAATCTCGCGAGTCAATGACATGATTCAACAATTTTCACGTCGGAAGGGTAAAAAGGGCAACAATGAGGGGTGAATGCGAACGATGGGAATGATTGATTAATTCTCGCGATTGAATGTAAATAAAAAAAGATTAAGAAGCAGTCGAACCCCAACAAGTTTTAACGGAAAGAAACACTTCGAAATTCGAAAGCGTTGGATATCTAATAAGAAAGAAACTGTCACACTCTGATAAATATTGCAATAAATCGGCTAGCAAAAGTTGCTCTTGTTATTGGTTGAAATACAAATCGGTTATCCCGAGGAGATGAGTAATCATGGTACAGCAAGAGTTCAGGGTTAGTTGGCCTACTGACGTACTTTAGGATATCCTGAGGGGGTCGAGAGGTCGTTGATACGAGGCAGCGAGGGTGGCAGCCGAGCGACCTTGAAGAGCAACTCCCAGGATCGATGTCTGCCGAGTACACGTGTCCCACCGACTCCTCGTGCTCGCCTGCTCCCTTCTAACCGTATCGCCCTGCCCTACGCCTTTCTGCTTCCCCTTCGAGCCACACCGGACACGTGCCAGCACATAAACAACCTTTCGAGACTTACCTCGTGACCCGTCGACATTCTCTTTTCGTGGTTTCTTCGTGACGTCAACCTCTACACTCTACACACACTCTGCTACGTTTTCCAAATACGTATTTCTTTCTCTTTTCTGCCTTTTAACCACTCGCTATCGATTTACCCTCGCCCAGCGAAACTCCGACACGAAAATATTTTGCTTCCTGAAACTTTTCTGGGCATACTTATTTCGCGCGATTGTGTTATTTTTATGTTTTTTTACTTTCTTAAGAAAACTTCCCCCAAACATAATTATTATATTTATTTCTATAACAAGATAATGTAAATATATTTGATTTAGACATAATTTTCTGTAACGTAACGTACTAAATGGTAACCTTCTGCGATCAAATTCGAAAAGAAATATCACATTGTAAATTTTGTGCTAGGTGGTACGCAGGACGTGATCGTGAAACAAGAGGACGATGCCGCGCCCAAAGTAGTCGTGAAGAAGATCGAGGGAAAGAAGGAGACCTTGGAGAGACACGTGCCGCAAATGTTGCTGAGGGGAGAACAGGTCGCTATAATCGTCAAAATCAATTGAGTCAGTGAATGCGCCTTGGCACACCGGGAACGAACACACATGCGACGTCACTCGATGCTTCCTCGACGCATCGGATCGTACGAGCCACGATTCACCGCTACATTCATTGTATAACTTATTTTTATTTTCTAACAGTGTTGCTTTACGCGCGCAACCTGCAGCGATTTCGAATAAACGTTTACGAATGTTACATTCCCGTTTGTTGAACCTGTCCCGATACTCGCGACCGGTGCGTATATCTACGTTCCTGAAATGGCACGCGCGGAAAGTCGAAACCTGGAACCCGTATGGCTCGTAAACTTTCTCGCGACGAACGCGATTGTCTCCAAAAAAAAATTCATAATTAATTATTTTACGACGAACAACGCGCTTGAATTTCTCGCGACTTTCTCGAATTTAACGTCGGCGGATCGTTGAACCGTTTTGCTATTTCTTGAAGCCCTTGGACTACAGCGATCTCACAGTATCGATAATTTGTTATAATGATTTCATTTCGTGCCTACCTGAACGGAATAGACGTTATTAATCCATAGCGTGACTGTCGACGAGGAAGTTCTACAGAAGAAAGTAAATTCGTAATTGTTCGACCACGCTCTATCGCTGCTTTAGAGTAATTCACCGCCACGAATGGCTGCTTTTTTCCTCGTTGCGCGTTAACCGCCTCTCTTTAATGTACTCGTGGAATGCGCATCTTAAGAAATAAGAAAGTTTCGATCGATTATATTAAGATGCCGACAAAGCGATTTCAAATTTACAAAAGATAGGAAACCATCATCTCGGTCGTTCTCTGCAATAATGATGGAGGGAATTTTTGATCATATTTTAAAATAGTAATCGGTGATAACCATGTATTCTACGAATAACGTTATCCATTTTCTGGAACGATTTGTTCGTTTCAGAACGAAACTAAATACAAGAGTTGTTCGGTGAATACGTTGTTCTGTAACTCGTCGTAGTGCTTTTGCTCGCACAACGAATTAACTCGTCATTCGGAGTTAACAGATTAAAGAACACGATACAGGAATGTCAGTCGATGTTTTTTCTCAAGACCGGCAATAATTACAGTCTGTATTTTTCTTTCCGACCACGATATATCGCGTAAGTCCGTTTCGTTTTCTACGTCGCAGAAAAGTGCATCCAAGTCGTGGTTCGTGCCACGGTGAAAGCAAGAACCCTGTGCCCCCCTTGTCCCCTAGATTTACCCAAGGGGCGCACAATCCCGTGGAGGCCCTCTCACTTTCGCTCTCCGGAGAAAGTCTGGCCGTTGCCCGTCCCACCTCCTCGTGAACGGTATCCCCGCGGTTCTCCAGGTGTCTGACCACCACCTACTGTCCCCCCTTTCCTGCTCGATTCCTCTAGGACGCCCCTGACTTCGCTAAAGCGCTATGCCCCATTTACACGATCGCGCAATTTGCATACATTTATCTTTTTCCCCCGGTTTTAACCCACTTTACGATAAATAACAGCGTGTCGCGCTGATAACGGACATGCTATGGTATGTAATGTGTCACCGACTAATTCTAATTACTCGGAATACAATCGTTTCATTTTCCAATCTAAAATACTCGGCTCGCTATCGTGTAAGATTAATTTTTATCGAATCTGTATCGAGTCTAATTCGACGCGCGTTAACCGATAAACAGGTTTTTCGGTTCAATTTATTTAGAAACATTTATGTCCGATTGTTTTGGTTCGAGCAAGCTGCGCCGAGCGTGTAAACTCGGCTTAAGAGAGAGACGGAAAGTCGAGTCGGTTTCTCTCTGTTTCTCGGTTCCCCTTCGCGCCACTTGTACACTTCTTCTACGGTGTGCTCTCGAGTCGACGGGGGTTAATGCACTCCTAGAGCAAGGCATAACCTTAGCCAGAGCCCTGGAGAAGCGCGGGAATCTCGGCGATGTCGGATACGCTATATAACGCGACTGTAACTTTAGTTTACAGAATTGGTATGGGCTAATAATCCGAGGATACGTAGTATCGCATGAGAAACTGGACACTGTATCCGTGCAAGTGGCTTTTAAACTATTGTATAACCGATCCGCTGCTTCGCGACCAACTTACAGGAAATTATCGAAATTTTCAAGATACAATATCTGATCGTGGTTTTCTCGATTACAGAACGATTACTTCTCGCAAAGTTACGAACTTCAAAGGCCCAAGCTAATTCTTAAATTTCCAAGTCTCTAAATTCTTATATTTTCAAGCTTCGAAAAATTTGGTGGCGCTACCAGCGAAGCTAGTAACCGGAAACAAGCGCGTGAAAATTTTGTTGACAAGGTCCCTTCGAACGTTGTTCTCTGTCGACTAGATACGAGCTTGAAAAATGCACGGACGACGGTCATCGAGATTCGTGGACGCGAAACCTTGGGACTCATTGTCTACGAGCGATAATTGGATGTACTTGGCTACACAGTATCACGGACTCTCGGTGTGTGCATGTGTGTGCAAGCCGTGCTAGGCTAGAGAGCGAATAGTTTATCTCTCGTCTTTATCGATCTGTCTCGCTCTTTAGCGCTAGACGATAGAGTATAGAGGTGTACGACGGTCCAGGGCCGACTAGACGACCGCCTTGGAGGCGTAATGACGATCGTAGAAACTCTCGAGGCCGGTCCACACACGAGGTCCGAGAGAGTTTTATGAATGCGCGAACGTGATAGAAGACTCGAAGAAAGACGAACAGACACGCATCGATATCGTGCAGGTATCGGATTCTAACGCTACCTAACGTCGCTACGATCCAAGAAGCCGAAGAACGATAACGGCAATCTACTAGATAAATTCAGATGGATTCTTTTTTTTTCTGCGATCGAGGAGGTTGATTAGAATCCGTTGTTTCTCAGCAGCTTCGATTTCGACCACGATAAAACGTTACGGCGACGAATTGTCGTGTTTCTTCCTCATTTTATTTCGATGCCATCAAATTGCTCACAAATGTATCGATCGACGCGTTCGAATTTACCGCGCTCCCTACTGATTTTACGCGTTGCTGTATCATTTTATTCGTACAAATCTTTCGAATCTTTTGCCACTGATTTATCGCGAAGAAATCGTCGATGCTATATAATTTTATTTGAACAATCAACGCGTCCGTATCTTCCTGTTCTTTTTCGACGCGGTTATTTTACACCGAACGAAGCGATCACGATTGTTTACTTTCGATCGATGCGTTTGCCACGATTATAAGGTAAGAATTCACCTCGATCCGTCGATTATATTATTTTGTTCGAGGCGTTCGATTTCGCTCGATTTCGCAAGCAGTCGACGACGTGTCGCATCCAAAATATTTACCTAAAAACAACAACGTCGGTACCTCGGTGTTTTAACAGCGCTGCAAAACGATTTGCAGTCCATAAACAAAGCAAGGCCGAAGAAGCAAAATGAAACGAAACCGAGAGACCTCGGGGAAAATTCCAGATCGCGCTGTGTCCTCGAATTTAAACGATAATGAGCAAAGAATGGGAGATTAACGCGTACTATGAACCAACAGTAAACTTCATTGTTAAACGAAACATCGATCATTATCTAAAGTCGGCTACGCGAAACCATCTTTCTATAAACTCTGTTGCAATTTCTTCGACTCATCCATGATCAAGTTCGCTCTACCTATCCTGACTCCGAATCGACAAATTTAGCCCAACGAGAAATGTCCTAAAAGCCACTTGAATCAATTATCTTTGGAACGTTAAAAGCTATGGCAGTGATAAGAGTTTTATATTTCATTAGACGAGAGGAGAAGATAAAAATGATTTAACAATGATTTCAGATATATAGAAGATTCAACCTCGAAGCTCATCTATCAGACCAACTCTTTTTAAGTGTTAAGAAGCGAAGTTTAAACTCCTACTATTTTATATATCTTTGTGCCCGACTAAAACATTATAGGTAATGTAGTCAAGGTTTCGCGAAAATAAACGTCGGTAAACAATGATTTACGTCTACAGTGATCTACTTGTGTTTCAATATTTGATGTAAATCATGACGCAAACCGAAGAACCTTCATAACGCGCCAGCAACTGTATCTGTCCATTTTCTAAAGCAAAGCTCATCTCAGAAACGGGGATGTAAAGTCCTGTACACTCGAAACACCGATTCGAAAACCTCTGTCGAGGATTTAGCGCGAAAAGTTCTGTTTCACAGTCGCGAGGACGTCGTATCCCTCGGAACGAGCCAAAATCAACGAGAATCGATCGGCGATCGATGCTCGAAATCGAATTTCACGGAGATCCTTGTGCGTGGGCAAACGTCGACGCACACGTGTTTGGTTCGCGGGGCGAGGTGTTGAAAATAACCTCTTAAACGTCCCTGACGAGGCGGGAATGTTGAGTTAGCCGCGAATACTGTGTTAGCTGGTGATTTGCACTTCCTAGTCGCGGCTCGTACGCACCAACGCGCACACGCGCGATATGCATTCTCTACGCGACACGCACACCGGCGAGACGCGTTCGTACGAGCGCGGTTCTCTGTGTCGGGTGTAAAACTAACAATAATAATAAGGTTGAGTCATGTATGGGGCCTTCGAGAGCAAAGAAGGGCCTTGATTTGTGCCCCGGGCAAGGCAAAGATCTCTCTCTCTTTCCCGCTTCGCCACTCTCTGCCGGACGATCGTTTCTCTTCTGGCTCGATTCGACGTGCTTTTTCGGTGCTGACTACGGGAACGCGATAGCTACGTCACATAGAAACCCACACGCGAGGGCAAGTTGATCGTGAAACGGTCGTTGAAATTGACGGAGATAGTACGAGCAATCGACGCTGGATAATTGTGGAGACCTTGTTACTTGAGTCGCTTTTTGCTCTTTTCGAAACGATCCTTGAATGCATCCTGATGAAAACATCGAAACTTTGCATAATTAGCGCGCTAAACGATGTTACGTGTTCATTGTAATCTCCCCTTGACTGTTACCGTGAAATCGTTGGAAATTAGGTACTTCTACTTTTGGCAAACTTCTGTTAACCTAATATACGTTGTCTACCATTTCGAATGCTTAATACGGTGGAATTATTCTACCCGAAATTTCAACTTTTAAATAAAAGTCACGTTTGATATATACGCGCATGAAAAAGAGCGTGCCTCTGACAATTATTTGCCGTATGAAACGGAATTTGATTACCGCGATCATCTATAAAGACACGTTTTACAATCCGTGTCTACTCGAACAACGGGCCTGACAATTTCACGCGCGAAACGTCGCCGCCCTCGTTTGATTGGCAATCGACCGCGCGAACTCGGACGATTAGGTGCTTCGATCAATCTTCGAGTTTCAACGGCTTTGGAAAATGCTGGGACGTATATCGTACCTATTATCGCGAAAAAGAAAGCATCGATAACAGCCATTTAATGGAAAAGAATTCCTTTTTCTTAAATTTGTTTTCCTTTCAACGAGAATATAACTAATTTGCAAAAATTTGCAATATCACGTAAAAACTTCATCCAATGACAAGTTGTTTTCTCTATTGCGGTAATTATTATGTCTGCGCGGTGTGACAGCAATAAGCGCGATCCAGAGCAACGTTTTATACGCGATTATGTAAAGTACGCTTGACAAGTGTTACACAGGAGACGTTTTTAATCATCCTTTTCATCACGATACTATTAATTAACTAGATGCGAGTACAAAGATCGATTATACGACTGTAACGATCCGATGTTCCGTACAGGGCTGTAGTTCTCGAGATGACGAAAGAATAACCTTTCGTCTTACGACGCGTTTGAAAAAAATGAACTCAGACATCGATCGAGTCGACTCGTTAGTTTCCCAGTGCATCTTTGCGATCCTAGATCTTCCTTAAATATCCAAATCCCCAGTTAATACATGGATCTCTTCGAGTATTTTTAATACAAAAAACATGTTTCCAGCCGACTCAAGATTGACCAGAGCATCACAATTAAAAAACGAAAACGTGTCTCAGATTAAAAAAAGCAAAACACGTTCTAAACAGTGTACCATGATCGAACATGCATATTCATAACGGAAATAAATAGAAGTCGTATACGATCGTAGCGGCAGTTATGTTTAAAAATAACCCGCCACTTCGGATATAACTTTTTCATTACGAACTCGATATACATTGTCGCGTTTGCAACCCGTTCCCTGCACCGTTGAAACCGGTTCGGGTCGTAACATCTCTCTGAAACGATCTCGTCACGTGTTCCGCCATTTATTCGAATTTCGATGATCCTTATCGAATATCCGAAAATTTGCGAGATCGGAAAAAATCCAGCGATCAAACGCTCAAATTACAGCCGTTTCAATACTGGTAACAGCTCAGTTCGCGCACGAGTATCACTGACGTTGTTTCGTTATTGAATCGTTTATTGGAATTCTGCCCACGCGTTTCGCCAATTTCTTTCCGCCTTTAGACATTTACCTGGGCATATTCCGCTCGTGTGTTAATATCTTCCATTCATTTTCAGCCGTATGAATGAAAGCTTTAACTTCGATAAACGCACAATAAGAACGACGTTTAATTTTACGAAGCTGTCCTTTGAGGTATTGGAAGACTTTTGTTGCGGAGTCCCGATGATCAATATAGGTATTTATTTGGCCGATATTGTATCGACAGTATATTGTTCGTTATAACTCGAAAATATACGTACAAGGACCGTTCGATCTCTCCGTAACTGAAGGAACACGATCTTCGTTATTTCGATTCCAAAAGACGTGCAATGCCTTCTCTAGCAACCGAGTTTAGAACATTAATTAGCTGCTGTTGCGATTCTTTTACTTTCTAATACGGTTGTAAATCGACTTCAACAAAGTGGAATTACAGATAGTCTAAATTAGATCGACCGATCTATGTCGTCGGCCCATACTTGGGAGGGTTAACTTGATCAAACTGCCCCCTGTTCGCTAAAAACTGACTTGATTGGCTACGGTAGTGTACCTTAACTTTCTAGTGGAATATACCATCTCTGAAATGCTTCTAAGCGAGTAAACTTTGTACGACTATAGAAATCCCCAGAAGTAATGCTTGTTATAAATTTCATAAATTACTTATTAACTTCTGATTTGGCATAGCTGTACCTTGGAGTTAGATTTTGTAATACCTAATACAAAACGGAGTTTAAATATAGACTGGTATAGCTTAATAAACTCGAATAGCTTTAATAGGCTCGGTTCTAAGAAAAATAAGCTGAAACTTTGCAAAATAATTGTTTTCAAGGTCCGCGTTGCTTAATGCTCGTAACTATAACACGAGCTAATTTGTCTAAAATGCATTTCTCTGCTCTGACATTGGCCTTGAACGGCACGATACACGACACTCTACCCTTTTGGCAAGATTCTTCAGGACGAGAATAATTTAAGCCTGCGCGCGTTGCATAACGCGAGGGAAAATAAAATCGCGAACAAACAAAGGAAAACCGTGAATCTCCGCAAACAAAGTCGCCGATCTTTCTTCATATTCGAATTGCAAGATAACGAAGTACCACATGTGTCACGTGTGTAGAAATCCACGTGGCATCGCGCGTTCTTGTCCTAACAATTAAATTGTAAATTTTAACGACACCTAAGGCGCGAACAATGTTGACGGCTCTATTCGCTAATCGCGAGAAAGGGAACATTTATCAACCGCGAGCATCGTGGCGAAGTTTTATTCGAAACAACTGGAGGCGTTGTTCGAATCCCGACTTCCCGCGCGATCATGCAATCGTACTCGACACTGAACGAAACGCGTGTGCACCTTAATCGTACATTCTGCTGTTTTGAAGGTAAACCGTTTCTCAAGGTGAGGCTAAACTCAGCCGACGAATAATTGTTTAATCGACGCAGCAATAACATTTGATTCAGCATTATTCTTGCCTCACTCCGCGCGTGAACAAACGAAACAGAGAAGTGGCCGTGCTAAAGACACCGTCGCGAAATGCTTTTCCTTTTTTAAGACGCCTGAAGCAACATCGCTGTAAACTGTTTATTAACACGAAAGAGCTCTTTACAGGACGATCGAAAGTAAATCGAGGTATACAGGGTGTACACGAGATTCGGATACGAAAGTAAAGTTATTCGGGGAAAATAACTCAGTAACTGAAGGTAATTACTGATCGCTACGATGTTGATACTGGTTAAGCAGATTGCAAGGTTACGCATACTTTGTCTCTAGTTATCACGGTAAAGCTTATCTGTAGTTATTAAAGTGCCAAGTTCAGAAGCCCCAAAGTCGCAATATTTCCAAAGTCTTACAAATCCCAAGCTTCTAAAGGTTGAAATTTCCAAAGTTCCGACATTCGAAAATCCTAAAATCCCCAAAGCAATCTCGAATTAAGTGATTAGCAAAGTTTACCGTACGCTTATCGTTAATTATCTAATTCTGAAATTAGACACACGCGCGAACGATCCGAGGTAAAATTTCTTGTAACAGAAAAGCGGTGATGACACGATAGGATTCCGCGCGAAGAATTTTCGTTTTATCGTGGCTTTTCGTTAGCCTTGACCATGACCGCGTTTTCCATGGTCTCTTAGGGGCGACGAACACGCCCAGGAGGGAGAGGATCACTCTGGGTGTTACGTCAACCGAGCAGGGTCCCTGGTGCCCTGCTCGAGAAAGGTTACTAGCGATCTACAACGTGTCCGCGAGGCTCGAAGGTCGTCGTGTGGTACGTATGAACGAAGCAGGGGCGAAATTATTCGGGAAACGCGCGTGGTAGGTGAACGTTTGAGTAGGGGACCAGGTAGAAGGAGAAGAGGACCAAGTTCGACCCCCTCTCTCTATGCTTGCCAATATACTCGAGAGAATCAAGGCTCTGGCCCAATTCGAGTTCGTAGACCTAGCCCAGACATTTCCAACAACGAATCTTAAACCAGCTTCTCCTTCTCTACCTTCGTTTCTATGGTGGGACCACTACTTAACATTGCCATAAACGTGGATAGTCCGGAGACGATAATGTATTCGCTGCGAAACTGAAACTATGGTCCTTTCTTTTCGTTACGAAGAGGATACGAACGGTTGCATTAACGCGGGAATTTCATTATTTCTCAGCGATGGAAATTATCTATGTTCTAAAAAGTACTAAAAACGTAGAAAGGTTCGACCTACGTGGACTCTTCGGATTTGATCGTAAGGCCACTTCCTTTTACCGGATTACCTTCGAGGCTCCCGTATCCTCTCGATTCTTACGACTTCAGAAAAGAAAGTGATCATAGAACAGAATATGCAAAGTTTGTTTCTGCATTGTGATGCAGATAAAAGATAAATATACATGGTGTTTCGGGACACGCGAGAAAGAAGGACGCAACTTTTACTCGCAAATTATGGCTATATTCGCAAGTCACTGTTCTTCAAGGAAACATCGAGCTAATATAATCGATTCGATTAATTCGTTTATCTACATCGTATCCTTGGTTTGTCTCGAGTTTATAAGATTACTTTCGTGCTCGAATCGTTCCGATAATGAGTCCAAAAACGATGACTTATTTCAAACGAAGAAATGACAGAAATGCATTCGAAGTATGAACTTGTCGAATGTAATTCAATCGAAGCGAGACGTTTATCCGCGGATCGTTTCCTTGATAGACATCTGCTAGATAAGAAAACGTTTCAAAGATTACACAAACGCTTACCAGGTACAGGTTCGTTCAAAAAGGGAGGATCGACCGTGTACACCTTTTGCATAATTCGTACATGTCCATCCGGTAAATTCTGCACGGTTTCGCTAAAATAACAATCAAAGTTTCGAAAACTTTCCTCGGCCCATAAAAAGTAATTGCAACGTCGTCGTCGCGAAACCTACTACACGAGGGGACCATTATTTTTGGATGTCGCGTATGCACAACAAACTCGCGCGGCCGAGTTGCGCGAAAACGTAAACACAGATGCAGGCCTCGCTCTTGAAAGCCAGACGTTACGTACATTGCGATCTTATCGAATCGGTAATTGCTGTCATACGAAAATAAAAAGTTGAAGAGACAAAAAATTGATCGAACCGTTCGAGTGAAAGAAAGACGCGATAATACATTTAGTTCTTTCTCGTTATTAACTACCATAGTGCGTATAGTTTTCGATCAACACGGTATATTATTCGAAGAATTATTCGCTCCGTGTTTACTCTACCGGTAAGAGATCCTAATTTGATTATGGAAAATTCGAGGTGGCGAGTTAACGCGTCGAACAGCATTTCCGTAATTTTACCGGCATTAATTCGTGTAAACATACGAAGCACGGGATACGCAGATGCACTTGTGCACGTATTCCCGCGCAGAAATAAGACGCAACTATATTTTGTCCAAGTATTTTCAGCCTAGGCCAACCTTCGGGGTCCTCGAGCCATCTGTCTTCCTCTTACTTTTATTTCCTGCCTCTATCTTTCCTCCCACTATATCCTATATACGTTTGGCTACAACTCAGAGAACACTCTTCGCGACTCTTTAATATAGTTAAGAGGTTTATAGTAACGCGCGTTTCGCGTTCCCCGTCTCTCTCTAATCTATCTGTAATTCTTTAATACGACCGGTTGTTACGTGGCGACCTTCGTGGCACCCAGGGCCGAGGGCCAAAACCGAATGCGGTGTGTTTAGTATCGTGCCGGTATACGTACGATAAATATTGAGATGCCGGCTAAGCTATAAGGGCCTCGCGCCCCATATAAACTAGCGTCCCTGAAAAGTTTGGTAACCACGTGGAGCTACGCGATCTCCTCTCACCGTCTCCGTTACCACCATGACTTTTGTCTTTTAATCCAGATTCTTGTCGCCCACTCGACATCGCGTGCTCGATCGCTAACTCCGGATATCCAAAGTCAATAAATATCGCGTGCTCGATTGTCCATGGGCTATGCTGAATATCCCATTATCACGCGATATCGCGTTCTCGAGCATCGGCGCTTAAACGGAGCTGTTTCCAACGCGTTAATTATCAAACTACAAAAGCGTTTCATCTGTTCTCGTCAGAGAATCTGTCGCATCAAAGTCGCACAAATTTTCCTTGCGTCTATGAAAAATTCGATTTACCTCGCGATTCGTCATACTCTTCGGCAAAAAACTAACGTATTCATGAGAAAGATAACGATCTACGCGTGCATAGATACGATGTGCTATCTTTGCTCGAATCGCTCGAGGCGGTTATGATAATTTTATATAATCGATACAATAGTAACGCGAGCTACGCTACGCTCAGCCAGAAAAGGTAGCTAGTAACCGAGATAGAGTGAGAGGTATCGATTCGTAAAACGCTATTTACAATTGCGTTCATAAAGTGACGCAGAAAACCGAGCATACACCATAGAATTTAATCGTTTTTATGTAAACCGATATCTCGTGGTACACCGAACCATAATGCGTGATCACTTCCTTGATCGTATGCGATTACCGTCCGGTTGCTTATTTTCACCCCGGCCAGGTCCTGCCAACCGCCACCGCCGCCATCGCCATCGCCATTACCACTTGGCGAGATTCGCTTTTACCCGGAGAAAAGATTCCGTTAGGTAATCCCGCTCGATCCGTCATTCGATCGCGACGCTTTCATTTAAATCGCTATCAATCGCGTTGCGTCTAACGCGTCTGTCAAACGAAATCGCCTAGCTGACATTCGTGTTTGTTTGAACTTGCCGCCATTTTTAAATCACGCAGTATCGTGCATGGTATCAGCAAACGTAATACGCTTCTTCTGTTTTTCCATACAGTGACATACTCGGTACTTGTTTATAGAAACAACATTGGACAATTTTAAAAACGATCTACAACTCGTATCTTTTTCTTAAGGCAAATTTTTCAAGATATATGCACTGTCGTCGAAATACGAAAATTGTCAGCGAAGCCTGCCTTTCGAATCGTTCGAAACAATCGATATCGATTTCCCTTACCTTTTCACAGCGGTTCAAGACAGTCGGTCGGGTAGACGGAAACAATACGGGTCGGAGGACGTTCTCTCGTGCACACCACTTTCTTCCGCACACACTCTATTACCGATAGTTGCGAATCCTCGGTTTCTGTTTCTCCGCTTGCACTTCGATAAAACTGCACTTTTTTCGACTCACCGAAAACGTAAACAAACTGGTCGACGGAAGACGCGCGCACAATGACCGCGAACTACGATGTCAACGGAGAATCGAAACGGCGCGGAAGCAGAAAAAGGAAAAAACAAAAGGAATGCGTGTCCAAGCGACGAACAGTTCGCGTCGCACGCGATTCACGTTGTCCCGATTCACGGATGCGCGCGCAACTCGACGCACCGAACGACGCACTCGTGTTTGTTCCCGAGTATCGTTGAAAAAGTTTCGTCTTTGATCCGATAGCGGCGAATCTCCTCGCGCGCTTCTACGACCGTTCCTCGTTCGTGACACACCAAAAACACTTGGGTGCCTGTTCGAACGTGTACTCCGTGGGATTTCGCGGTACCGATTGACCGACTCGAGTGACGCGCAGTCTCGTGTAGCTCGCTGTTCGACCGCGGGAAATTCAGGAAGCTCGTGCGACTTAATGGTAGGCCTCGGTGCGATTATGTTCGTGATCCGTTTCGCGTGTCTCGTCCAAAATTCTTTCCCCGCGATTGGAGGGGGGGGGTGGTCGGATGGGAAGAGGAAGAGTTACATGGACGTGCAATGAACGAACGAGTCTTTGGCCGAAGCGCGAAGGAACACTGAACGTAATGCGCGAGCGGCGAACCACGGTTTGCCTAGCCTAGCCGCCACTAAACGCCACTATCCTAGGTTAGACACGCTCGCGACACTCTCCCTCCCTCTTCACCCTCTCTATCCCACTCCACCGAGCTCGCGCTTCTTCCTCTGTCGCGCTCGCGTGCTCTCGCCGACTGTCCGTCCTGCTCTAGCCTCGCGATCTCGCGTCTTTCTCCGACTCTAGGGATCTATGTACATAGAGTACGGGGGGTACACACGCCGTGTGGATTCGGAGCGGCGCGGCGGTGGGGGCACGTAAGGCCATAGCCACGGCCACCGAGTCGCACACACTCGCGAGCGGGCAGCGTATACACGTATACACGTGCCGCGAGCGCGTACACACTCGCGCAACCGCCTTGGTCGCTTCGTTTCGCGCGGACGCGCGCACGCTGCTCGCCGCTCGCTACACACCGTTCGAGAGCCGTAAGAACGGTTTCGTGTCGATCTCTCGCGCGTATCGTCCGTATTGCTTGTCGCACGGATACCGAGAGTTTCGTGCGACTATTTTATATTATGGGCGAATTCGCGTAGCGCCCGCTTTAACGAGAAAACGCTCCTTCGCGATTAATTACGAACACCTTCTTCGAACCTGTTATATTCTAATAGGTTGTTTGGTACGCTGAGCCGAGAAGCGTGACTTGATTTCACGTGACTTCGGTTTCATGAATTACGTCAAGTTATAATCGATGAAGCTTTATCAAGTTCCTTATTAGAAAGTGCAGTCACTTTTTGCTTTTACCGCGCTTATCGTCGTTATCGTAATTGTAGCGTAGCGTGATATGAATCATGAAATTTTAATTATTATAGCTAAAAAAAGACCTTACGAGTCGTTTCGTTTCTCGTTTTGGTGAATTGCGCTGATATACAAGATTATCTATTCAACAGCTTCAGACTTGTTTTTACGGGGTAATTTCAGCGATACGGGTATAAATCACGAATTCTTGGCTAATTGGAAGAAAAAATTTTATTTATTTGGAAAAACTTTCGTTTCTTTTTAAATTATCGATCGAGCAAACTCGACTAATAACTTTGTCCTATCCTTTATAATTAAAGATACCTCTATTGAAGGAAAGCGGAGGAAATAGAATATCCTTTACATGCGAGAACCGATTTAAGCAATTCGAAATGTAGAAGGATCGATATCTCGTGTAAATATGTTTATATTTTGTTCGTAAAATATAACAATGAATGTACTTTTAACCGATCCTATTCCTGTTCTTCCAATAATCGACTCGTTCGCTTTAGACTCCGTATGTAATTTTGTTCCACATACAAAAGAGACATTCTAGTCTATGCGCCTATTTATCTATACATGTACCAGGAATATATGTCTTCATATAGCGCGAGGGTGTACAAGAGTGTAACCACCGTGCGAGTGGACGCAATAAGAAGGGACAAGATGTTCCTTCGTCGATGCCTCGTTCCGTAAGCGTGGTCAGAACGCGTTGGCATTCAAACGACTATTTACACGTCTTGTTATTGCGACGGACAGCACACGCGCAGCTTAGCTCTATCGAAATCCCTAAGGAAAAAATCAGACAAAGCCGCAAATCGTCCTTCGCGTACCGATGAAGATAGCTTCGCGATACTTGCGGCGAAACTCCGACGCGTTGCTCGGCCAACACACGGAATAGAAATTTTACGTTTTCCCAGTACGGGGCGAATTCGAATCGCAACGGAAACGTGATCCAAAGGACGCGATCGCTTCGTTATCGTAGACAAACACGATGCTCGAGCGAACGTTAGATTAGAAGGCTATTAATGACCCGTGCGCGTCGACGCGATACGGAAACGTTGATTATACGACGCATTTATCACTGTGCTATGCAAATTATGGTAATTAATGTTGTAACGTAAAACAAGCAAAACTTTCGAAAAAGTCGGTTATTATCGTTGTATTTCTACGACGTCGACAAAAATAGTTCGACAATTTTGAAAACGGGTAGGCAAATTCCTGAAAACGACTTCCCGACCTTTCGAAATACGCTAATTTATAGGTACTATAAAATTTTAAAACCGGCCATAAACATCGTAATTTGTGATTTATAATTCAATGATGGTATATGTAATTTGTAAAAGATAAATATTATATCGAAGTTGTAGAGCGATCGCATCGAAAGTTGAACCGAGTATGCACAGTAGGGCTGAAGGGTGAAGCAAGTAGTATAAGTCCGAGTTTGGTCAGACAGGCAGCGTCGATACAGGCGTTCACCGGTTCAGCTTATAGCTCGACGACTGCCACGGATGGCGGACTCGATTTCCGAGACTTTCTAACGAAAGTGCAAGTCTTTTCTTCTAACCGGCTACCGTGCAACGCAACCGTCCTCGACAACACTTTCGCGCGTTTTCCGTGGTTTCCCACCGAGGACGAAAACATCGAACGCTTCCGGGCTGACTCACCGTTGCGTCTCTCGTTAGAAATATCTCGACGGTCTTTCATTAAAAAACAAAAAAACAAAGAACCTTTTAATTGGTACACGTTCTTTTGTGTGCACGTATCTTTTGTAGAACTATTTAATTAGATAAATAATCAGGAAAACGCTGAACAGAAGGATCTGGAACGTCGAACAAACTTCCGGTAATGCACCACAATCATAGCGGAATATAAATTACTGTTTTAGCTAGGCATTTTTTGAGGCAGACAAAATTTCTTACTGTACGCACAGTAAAAATGATTCGTTTAAAATCTGTTAGATCAATGAATGTTGATCGGAAAATTAAAAAATATCCTGAAAATTTAATGAAGGAAGTTGTTCCAAGATCGACCTTCGTATCGATTCGAGGATTCCAAGCAAAAGATTTTCTAACATTTCGATGTACAGAGGTGGCTGCCTGCGGCACACAGTCAAGGTCTCGGCTCGTCGACTTTGCCGTGACATAAATATTCGGGGGCCTTTTCGGGCCCACGTTCAACGAACAGAGAACGCGTGAACTTGACGAGTCCTAAGATAAAGAGAGTACAAGCAACGAGTAAAAGAGACGAGCGTTGCTCGTAATCGTCCATCGGGAATGGGTGACCCTGAGAACTTCAAGATTAAGCCATCATCATCGTCATCATCCTCCAACAGAACATTCTCTCTTTGCCTATTTTTATTCGTCTCCTATTCATCGTGGCAAAAAGTGCCGTCAAGCGCGATACGAGGACTATCCGGTGTATCAATGAATAATTCGAACTGTATACAAATATTTAAATAAAGAGTGGAAAGTGTAGGGGGTAAGACTTCGCTAAAGACTTCGAAACGATAAAGACAACTCGAAGAATGATTTTCTCGGGAAACATAAAAGATACAAAAGATGTTTCTGTATGTATTTAAGGAAACGAAGCGTTGCGTATAATTTCGAGTACGGACATAAAAACGGAGGTGAAACGATGACGAAGCGAGAGAAAATTTTCCGATGTAAACTGTAATCGTTATAAAAAGCGAAGAATGTTTAAGGAAACCATGAAAATCGATAGGATGGCAGTTAAACATATGGGGCACTGACTCGGCAAAAAATCAATTAAAGGATGTGGAGTGATAAATGGCGGAGAAATAAGAAAAAAGAATCACGGTGGCCGATGGTTTGCGCACGCATTAAAAGCAACTGCACGCCCAAAGCGCGCACACAACCTCGTCATTTATGCTTCGTACACTAGACTTAATAAACTTTCACTGGCCTCTCACTGAGTTCTTGCTCCCTCTCTCGTTCTCTTTTGCCCGGCTTCCAGGCCGTAAATTTGGTAACCTCTACGCTCCTCGTCCGCCTCTTCTTCGTGTCCTTCTTCGATCGTTCTGACGAGACGCACTTGGTCGCATCCGAAAAGAATTAATGGATTCTAATATATAAATAAATGCACTTCAAAGACTTCGTATCCCCCCACTTCCGTTCCTCTGTCTCTCTCCAGCCGCTCTTACGCGTGGGACGTTGCCCCATTAGCGAAGCAGATATAAGTGCTTGCGAGAACTCTAGTCAATTTAACGAGGTTAAACAAAAAAGAAAAGAAAAAAAAATAAAATCCTCTCTCCCTCGGTCTGACGCCAGAAGTACGCGTACGGCTTCTCTAAACACCAGCACACAAACGCTTTCGCGTAAAACATTGGCGTCCGCGCGATCACTCTCGCTTTTCACCTGGCCAAGTGACAAAGATTCCATTCGATAGAGAATTAGATTAAACACGCTTGTTCGAAAGCGGTCGTCTGTTCGCTCGTATCGATCAAATCGAATTTAGCATCGGTTTATTCGTTTTCCTATCCGAATAGTTAGACCAGGAGAAAGCATTACGGAAGATTATGACGCTACCTTGTTATTAAGGCTATCTACGCGCTCTGATCTTCGACCTTTGGTAGATTCGTCTATAGAGCTATCTACGCGCTTTAGTCCAAGGTCTACCGGTAGATTCCTCGTTAAGATTATCTACGCACCTTTAGCCCTTAACCTCCAACCGATATATCCTTGTACGTGTACTTACACGCCTCGTTTCTAGACCATTGGCGGAGTCTGTACATATCTTCGCGTTTTATTCCTGAGCCTACCACTATCTTCCTTACCAAAACATCCGCGTGACTTCGTCTAGAATCGCGCTCACGTTTCCTCGCGCTATTTCTTCTACCTTTAGTATTCCATTAGCCACTTGTTCGCTCTGTCACACGAATATGTTCTCCCAACGTGAAGCGGGCTTAAACGTGAGACAGCGGTTCGCCGAGTGACTCTCACTTTTTACCTTCCCGAAACCGAGTTACTATCGCGCCTCTCTGCTCGATTTGGCCCCTGCGAACGGTTCGACCGACCGAGACCCTGCGGTGTTAACGCACGAATAGTAGGCCAGTGTCAGTCAACGACATCGTTTTGATGGTTACCCGGCAGATTCGAAGTCTGAAAAAGGCAGCTGCGACTATCGACGAGTTCCTGGCCGTTGTCGAATGGCGTACGGGGCCACTGGCCAATATTTGGGCCAATGTTAACGCTGGCCTCTACGCGTATGCCGATTGCCTAATACCGGCTCGACATACCTGATAATCAGAAGCACGCGAGAACGTGTTACTCAATCTTCTTCTATTTAACGATCTCCGTCGTACGATTTTGGTCAAAGGAAAACAACGTTCGTTGTCCTAATCGCGACTCGTCACCGAAGATGCTTTTTATTTCCGAAATAATGAGAATGTTGTATTCGTCGTGTATCTACGCGTTGTATTCGACAGTAATTTCAATTTAAGACCTTTCTCGGATCGACTCAATGACTGTTCGATTATCTTGCAACGTAGCTAGTACACCTTTGATTCTGTTACTTCTTCGACAAACCGCGAATAAAACGAGGCATAAGACTTAACGACTTCCCTCACCTCCTCCGCACAAGATAATCAAGACAAGATGAAAGCGTGTTAGCGTTCAATGAGGCGAGTTCGTGAGCAAAGTCGATTCAATTTGAACGAACGTTTCACTATGGCGGAAGAGGACGAGTTGTTTAGCGCTGCGTTTGGCATTTGGAGGCGGAATTATCTAACTCGATCGGGGACCGGCATCGATTTAAGACTTTCAAAATCTCGTTCTTGGCACACGGTCTACCTGCTCGATCACTCGTAACCGTGGTCCTTGACAATTCACACGTGCCATTGTGCTTTCTCAGAGGTACCTTTGGCCAATTTACGTTATAACTCGTCTTTCTAATAATATAACCTGCTCGTCCGAGACGCGTGAACTTTGATCGATCATGGAGCAGATAAATAAAGAAAGATGATAGACAGTTTTTTCCTACATAACAGCGAATAATAAGACGAGAATTGGCTCGCGTTCGTTCTCTTTTAATGGCCGTGTGCCTGGTGACCCGTGGTGTAAACTAAACCCACCGGAGAAAGTTGCCAGATACTTTCTCGTAGCTCTGTTGCCTCCTTGCACACGGCTCGATGCAGTCGTTTTTAAACGGACCCAACTTTATATCGATACGAGTGTTCGTTCGATTTAGTCCGTAACATTTGAACATTGAAAAAGGTAAAATTCGTGTTAGAAACTGTACGATTTTCTCCGTTGACGAAGAAAAAATAGTCTTGAAATTTATTTATCGGCAGGTAATAGTTATTCCACCGCGTATACGCTTCGAATAACTTGCATATTTTAGAGAGAAAACAATTTTGTTTTGTAGAAAGTCTCTGTCGTAAGATATCGATGCACGAACGAAAATATTTAAACTGGATATTTGAGACATTTCCTTTTTTAACGAGAAAGTCCGTGTTTCTAAATTTCGAGTACGTAATAGAATTCGAGGAAACAAGTTTTTCGTTATCGATCGATCGAAAAATGTGTTTAAATGGAAGCTGAACGAATCGTTTTCGTTCACACGATGGCGGCACTAATATCACAATGAATCGTACGGATGTTAGAATGGACCAAGAGGCTCGGACAAAAATGTCGAACCATTCTTAGCCAGTCTTACGAGCTCGAGACATTCAGCCGCTTCGCGGACCAGCGACTTGATTTACTCGTTCGAGGGAACGAACTCGCCCGCGCTTACATACACGTACACATAATACCACCTCCTCTTCAGAAAGGTATAGCCGAGGCTCTCTCTATGTATAAACCGAGCTATTATACTCGCAGGTACATCGCTCGCAGAGTCGTCGAAGGAAAATCTTGGTCCTCCTACGCCTGTTCGTTAACTATTCATGCGAACGCTACGTATAACCCGCGGTCGACCGTGATGAATTGGAAGTTACACGCTTTGCGAGAAAAATAAAAATTATTTAGTCAGCCTCCAGGCGAATAACTCATCCGTTTCGACCGTTCTATATAAGATACTCTGGACTCGCTTAGCGCATGATAATAAGCCAATTCTAACTGCCATGCGCACGGACTGGACAAATAATAAATCTTTCAAGCCCCGCCATTTTTATTTCACCAGAACGTACCGCGGAAAAAAAGACATCTGATTATGGAGATTATCATAGCGATCGTTATCGAAATTAGTATTCAATTATGGCACCTCTCTCATGTTTGTCACGATTAACTCACGACAAAAAGAAAGGGGACTAAGATAAAATATAAAGTTTAATCTAAAGATAAAATATAAAGTTTAATACGATTGGTTTGCGAAATATAAGAAATAACAGTAATCGTTTTTCGACAAAATTCTTGTACACCACAATAACAGTGAACATCGAACGAGATCGAATTCTTTCGCAATCGGTTCTAAACAGACAGAAGGAAGATTTTCGTGGATGCATCTTGGTGGATGCAACGAACCGTGACGTAGCTTTCATGCAGCAAACCCTGTGACGTCACTCATTCGATGACGTGTGGTCAACCGCGGTCAATGCACCAGGCCGACGTTTCTTGCAGGGCACTATAATGCTCGGTTCACTGGCATCCTCGATGTGTGCGTTTATATACGTTCACGGAGCTGCATCGTGGTACATGTACGCGCGTTACACCGCAAAATACCGGGTGTTCATAAAATCTTCTCTGCCCGCGTGCCATGCCACGCGGAAACTTTCTCGAAATTATCCATTTCGTTATGCTTAACGCTCTTTCGCATCGTTTATCAATAATATCTGCGTGTACGGCTTTAAAATTGAATTGCTAATTATGAGAATTAAGTTTAGCTGCGATACAAGACTGCGGAATAGAAACTTTCTCGACATGCGTCCTTTCGATAAATTTCATGCTTTTAGCAGCGATACGCGAACTCCTATACGTTTCTAAGATATCAATAATACACACGAAATTTACATCGAATATCCACCTATATCGATACACTGTTTCTATCAGAAAGATCGTTCAATTCGTTTCGAGCAATTGAAAATTCTAAAAAGAGAAGTTTGTCGCCTGTCGTATATTTTTAATTTCAACTAGTTTCGATTCATTGAAGAAGCGGCATCGGTCTGGAGCACACGATCGTGTCCAGGTTTAGAAATTCATAATACACAACGTCGCTAGGTGTCGTTTGAAATTCCAGCAGCGTGCATCGCTTATGCCAGCGATCAAAAATTCATGCACGTCGTTGACGCTGCTACCCTATATCCCCGTTTAACCACGCTTAACTTCATCGCGTTTCCTTTTTCGCGGCTTTCTACTTTTGCGATTAACCCAACACCTGGAAACGTTTGTACGATACGACAGAGCGACGAAGGTTACTCGAATTCGTCGATTCCTCGCAATCGTCGTTTGTCTACGGTCTAAAGGATCTAATTAAGGTCACTTTCGTCGACGTTATCGCTGTTTAATCGTTTGATATCGACGAAAAGGAGAGACACTCGCGCGCGATTACGCCTACGTATACGGTTTAAGAACATTTCTGTACACATCGGTAATAGATGTGGTTCAGCTACTCGAGTAATTTCGAACGTAGATTCTTGCTACGATCGATTTAAATATTCCGTGTAATTTAATATTCGAACGCTTGAAAAATTAGATTTACAAATTTAATTGGTTCCGAATATATTTTTGTACGATTATAAATGCAAACGTTTTCGGGTTTCCAATATTTCAGCTGCTCTCGTTATTCGAACAAAAAAATCGTTCAGATTTACGAAATAACCATAATGCAGCTCCTAGTACGGACCAACCGGTAGTAGTAGTAGGTGACGCGAATTATCGGGCAAGTAGAATGGTCCGTAACGTAGTCAGCCAAGTTCCAATAATCGATGATCGTGCACGCAGTTGCCGACACTTTATTCAAAAGTTTATCTTCTGCGTGCCACGCGACAAACAACGGAAGATTATCAAAATAGCAATGCTGTGCTAATATTTCCCTCCGTTATCTATTAATCGCTTAAGCGGCGTTCGAGACGGTGACAAGCGTGTCGGAAGAATCGCCGAACGCGAAATAAAAATTTCGCACATTCTGGACTTCGATTGCGTGAGATACAATGGTGCGACAAAGAACAGCTCGCAGAACAAACGTGTTATGTAACACGAACGGTGTTACTTTTAACGCTGTCTTCAAACAAGGCATAAAAATGCTTTCCTCTCGTTTAACCGTATCTTATCAAGATTCATGGAATTTCGCGCAAGAACCCGATACCTTTGGTCGATTCTAGTCTTCGAAAAATCGTGCAACGGTGTCTAGAAAGCATGCAAGCGAAAGGAGGTGTAACAATGTTGCGTAAGAACCGCGAAAAAGCATCGTGGACTATTAATCCTCGACAATTATTGCCGAGCCCGTAGCTACCTAATATCCCCCACTTGTTAACAAAGAAATACAAGCTAGCTGTCTGAACAACTGATGGACACGCTTGTCTTCTTGCTTTCTAAAATCCTTATTTACACGCTTGCTAACTTTTTCTCGCTCTTATTCTGCAATTTTCGGAACGAGTTAAATATATTGTATTATATTTATCCTAGGTGTTAATATTTCTTTGTATGATTTTACAAAGTTGGATTAGTATAAAAACTCGTGAGATATCTTTCGTAGATGTAAGTAAGTTAATTCGTCGTTTAACGTACATAGCAAGTGGAAACAAGCAAAGGTAGCAATTTTTGTTTGCAACTTCTATATAACCGAATATCGTTAACTGATCCCTCCAGTCGCTGAAGAGAAACTTGAGCCAATTCTATAAAAGTTATTTCGTTTTAAAATAGCGAATACTTTTCACACCTACTGTAGAATTTATAAGTTCTTTAAAGCGACAATCAGAAATATTCATAATTTTGCAATTACACTCGCATCGACATGGAAAAAATTTATTCGAACCAGATACCGTCCCATCGACAAAAAGGCCACGTCAGACGAGGAAGAGCCGTTTAACGTTTCGTCATTCGGACGATATATGAACGATTCGGAATCCCTAAGATGCAAAGCGAGGTTAATTTAAAAAGCGAAGACTTTGCGGGTGAAAGGGGGATGAGAAGAAGACAGAGGGACGATTATCAAGAGCATTGTTGGGTCCAGGTTAGCGATAGAAGGAGAACCGAGTGGGTAATGTTGTACTGTTTGCGCCGCGGCGGCCCTGCGGGGTCTCTGACCGCCCGTCCGCGCCTCTCAACTCGACTCGCTTGCTTGTCCATGCTCTCTGTGCGGCCTACCTACGGCTTATGGCTAAAGTCACGTCTCTCTTTTCGTCTTTCCCGCGACACTCTGTTGGACGAATTTCACGAAAAGTACTCTTCTCGGCCGTGACAAAAGGGGAGACGCCGAGCACGACTCGTTCGCGACCTCGCCACCACACTTTTCCGACTTTCCTTCTCTCCTTCTACGCTCTCGATACGTTTCACGATTCGCTGACGAAGCTTCCGGTTCGGTTCTTTCCGTTCCTGCGCAATTTTTCTTTCGATCCGCGTGCTTTAAATCGTGGCTACCTTTCATCCGAAGCTTTTTTAACCCCGCCGTCGAGACTCTTTTATGGATTTAACGCGCCGAATCCCCGCGTGTAGACGCGCCTTCGAGACGTTTCAATTTTCCAATCGGAACTCGACATAAAGTCTTGGAAGTTTATGTACGATATAAAACTGGATCAAAGGAGAAGAAAAAGTGTACTCACTGTTTAGATCTGACAGCTTAATTAAAGGCTGCACGGAAACACAAACAAGCGATACGATTCTGTTAATTTCACTTTTCATCGAACCTGAATCGTTGCTTCTTTTCGCTTACAATGCACCTAAGAACGCGCTACGAACGTGTGTAAGTACGTTGTATGCAACGCTTCGTAAACTTTCTCTGTAATTCGCGGCGTAGCCTGTACGCGTCTCCTCGGAATTATGATTTCCGCGATTCGTTATAAATACACGCTTTAACATGACGCTACCTAGTCATAACGCTTACTCGTTCTACGTTAACTTTCTGTAATCAGCTCGGCTGTTCTTAATTTCGTCCGCGCTTTCTCCCACTTCGCGCCTTCGTTCCGGCCGTAATTAACCGACCTGCCACGGGGACCATTAAAATCTTTAACAGAAATCGAAGAAAGCGGTAACGAGATCACGAACCGTGAACGAACATTTTTACGTCGATAATTATCAAAAGACAGTAGGTTCTTGTCATGTTCTACAACACATTAGCCATCTTCGATCGTGATAAGTTATGTCGCTGCGACTCGAATTACCATACGTGAGATCACCGTGTGTTACATTACTACGTCTTAGGTCGTTACGTGTCATATCGCCACGCATTAGATCACCGTGCGTTAAACAACTTTTTGATCCGATGCACTCCAAGTTTACATCGCCCATAGCAATATAACGAGAACTACTGTATCATAGTGCACACTGCTAAAGTCATCGCGAGTTTGTACTTATTATCTACGTAAATTAGTTAGGTATCGTTTCTATTTACATACTTGTTCCGAAATCGTATCTCAAATTTAAATGTGTTCCCGCCACATTATGAAAATGTCAACAGATTTAACAAAAGCATCGAGTTAACTTACATTCGAATGCAAAGGGTGATTCGGAATCGTTTCTAAAAATCGTCGAATAAATCTGATCACGACTTCGCGAAGATAAACATCTATGTAAGATATACACTTCCACGTATTGCCAACAAGTTTTGAAAGTTTCCTCGAATTTTACGATAAAGAGAAATGTTTTCGAGTTTACGTATTTCTTCGTGTACGTACGAGTAATTTTCAACGATCAACGTTTTTTCTCTCTCGATTCAGTTCGTGCAAGCGACAAGAAAATGCGAGGGAGCACTATTTCAAAGTTTTACGGCGTTAACTCGAATTTAAAAACACGAGAATCCATTTGCATAAACATTAATGCTCTTTTAATCGAAGCGTTGAAGCAACTATTAATATTTCAAGGAAAATTACAACTTTGTTTTTTTTTTTCGCAATTTCTTGAAACACGGTTACTCAACTAGTATGAGTATCCGCTTTTTCGATATTGGAAAGCGAGTTCGGATCGTAATTCATCTAATGGTGCTATTAAATTGATGCAAAAAGATCGATAAAATATTAACCAGTTATTGCAATCAGCAAATCGAGCGAATGTCTCTATTATAGTCTCAAATCTGATAAATCACCTTTTTATCTTTCGTATATCATACACCGTTATGTTCAATCGTTAAATTCGTTTTTAGTCAAAGTGAAAAAATTTATAGCTAATCTTTCGAAATTACCCGCGCGAAAAAATAAAAGTAACTTAAAGGAAAGTTGCAAAATTTGACGACGCTCGCAACATCCGGTGCACCTATTCGTAAAGAGTCCGTATAGTTTAACTATCGAGATAAAGTACGAAAGATATTCCAAAGAAGAGTTAAATATTGACGCGACGAGGTTCGGCTCGAACGCAGAATGTTACGAATCTATTTTAGTTCTAAGTAAAGGGATAGCTGTTCGTTCCAGCGTGTTTTGCTAGGAACATAAACAACGTACCAAGAATACTAGGCGCATAGAATCGAATGGGCGAAGCGTTGTCGGTTGTTCCCGTGGCGCTCGAAAACGTCGCGCAACGAACAGAAACGGTGGAAAAGTTGTCCAAGGAATTAGGTCGTTGCTGGCCATTCTCGGAGAACCGACACTTTTTCCACGACTGGCCGAAACTTTCGACAACGTCCTAGTCCGTCTTAAACTGTACGGTCAATGATCCTACCCTGCCCCGATTTCACCAATTTCGCTAAAAAAGAAAAAACGCCTTCCTGTTTCGCTGCTATCCTAAACACTGCTCTCTTTGCATTTCCGTTCGGAACGTACAGTACTAACGGAAGGATCAATGTCGTTTTCCGGAAGATACGATTCTCGAATAAAAAGAAACGATCTACAACCCTTGAAAATAGCAGGTACGGCCGAGGTTACTCGAAGGTGCGCGTTAGAACCTCGAACGATCCGACAGAGTTCGGAGTTTATAAAACTGTCGCTGTATTCTTTAGAGTACAAGAGATTTAAATCGCGCAAATTTGTCATTTGGTAGAAACAAGCTTCGCAAACTTTATACGATTTTAATCTTACGATCGGGGACTCGACTGATCGTACTCCGTCGTTCGTGTTTTCAAAGATCAACGGCGCAATAGCGTTCGCGTACTTTGTCGAAAGCTGAACACCTCGATCATACGACACTGTATCGTAACTTTTCTATCTAACTTGGATCGATGTGCACAGCGATATCTTGCTCCCGATACGAATTTAAATTAAGCAACGATTTTCACTCACCGATCGAGGACGCGCCCGTGACATCTGGATCCAGCAGACTCGCGAACCTTCCTGCACCACGGTTGTCAGCAAAATTATCGGTCGATCTGTCTGCTCGGTATTCGATTCACTTCAAGTCACCAACTGACAAACCACCCACACACTGCAACGCACACCGTCGTCCTCGTAGCAATTTCTCTCCGGTTAGCCGTGTTCTCCACGATGCACCGAGGGGTTCGTTTCGATCGGATGCCGGCGCGGCAACGATCACGAAGGGTATAGAGGGTCGAAAGCTCGTCGGCGTGTCCGTTTTCGATGCACTCGGTGCACTAACTCGGTTCGAAGCGTGTATCGTTTCTGTTAGGTTCCAGCGCGGCTGTTTAGCCGACACGTGGTCGCGTACGAAACACTTTCAGCCTGACGGTCGACAGAGCCCACGCGTCCCGTGTGCTTGTAATCGCGCGTTCGACTGAGCGCCCGAGTACTCCCGAAGTCCCTGCTTCTCGCTCGTGCCGTCTCTTCCTGCTCGCGCTACCCGATCCTCTCTCTCTCTCGAATACTCGCCTACGGTCGCTCGTTCTCCCTCTTTACGCGAACCCCCACTCTTTCCTTCTCGCACCAACGACTCGTTCCTGCGTTTTCCACTCGTTCCTCGGCTATCTCCGTCTCGCTCCCTCTCTCTGCCTCGCCATTTTTTCTCCGTTATCACTGCCGCTCTCTGTCCCTTTCTTTCGATTCTTCTCGCTCACCCCTCGACTTTTCACCGTCTTCTCGCAACAAAATACGCTTCGTCGTACACCGAGCCTCTATATAAGCTTCCTTCGGGTAACAATTAGTCCAAGGGAGGAACCTCCCACAGCTTCTCTCCGATTCTACGCAATCGAATTTCCATGTTTTTAAATTTTCCTGCTTCTATACTTTTGAAAGTTTGAAAAGAGACGAATGAACGTCGCCATTTTCCCTAGCTATCGTGATTGCAAGTGTACAATCAACAAAATATGTACATAGACGCATCGATCATCGGTAATTACGATTCTAGCACGGACCGTTTCTATCGGTGCATAGATCGTTTCTTACCAACGATCGTGCCCCGCTCCTCTACCTTCCTGTTTACGTTTCATTTCAATACTTTCCCTGCTTTCTTTCGCGACATACGCGTATTACGTCACGCGTCGACTCTAGCATAGGCGTTTTCGATTGATCGTTTCCTATTCGACGAACGACCGTTTCGTATCCCGTTCGAGCGAGCACCTCTCGCCTTTCCTCTTGGTAGCGGCAACGTCTTCGCCGCGATGAGAGATCCTGCGAGACCCAGGACGGTTCGTAATCGTTCGAAAGAGAAGCCTCTCGTTCATCTTCCTTCTCGACACTCTCATTTTCTCCCGGTTGTACCTCCATGCAACGAAATGCGGTAGATTTATTATCTGTTACGTCGTGCAATGTCTTTTGAGGCAGGTTAGGGTGCTTAACTCAACATTAGCCGTTCAGGTGTACCCCCTACGGCGGCGCTGTTCTGCATTCTGTCCGGTGAAATCGGTTGACGCGCGCGATCAACCTCGCTAAATCACTAGCCGAGCATTAACAACTGTTGCAACGGTATAGAACGTTTTATTGCGTATAATTCGCGTGGAACTCGCGCGACTCGATTAGCTGGTGCGCGTCGTGGCGCGGCGCGGCGCGGCGAGCTTCGCAGGCGGAGGCCGTAGCGCGAAGCAGCCGCGATCGTGAGGTCGGCCTGTTACAGAGATCTCAAGAAAGGGTGGACACTGATATCGCTCCAAGGTCACATGGAAGTTTTCTACGAGCTACATGTGGGCCAGTAGGTCAAGTCGATGTTAGAGCGACGCGAAATAGATCGTGCGTGTCGAAATTGCTCGCGTTTCGTTCACGGATACCGTCTCGCTTACGCGTCAATTAGAATCCGATAAGGCCATCCGTCGATTTCGAGCCGACCCTCCTATCGTTCGATAAGGAAACGTCTCAGACATCTAGATTAGACTCTTTTTCTGCACCGATTTTTATCGCGAAGATTACCGTTACGAATTTACGAACGACTCGCAAGCTTTCGTTGATCGATACTCCACGAAGACGTTTACATTTTGTACGCGTTGTTCGATAACAAAGGACGCGGCTTGTTTTTTTCTCTCTTCCGTGGAAAAACGGTAAAGATCGATCACGGCAATCTAGCAATAGCGTCGCAGTAAAATCACGAAGCCACCAGGGATAATCCCTGTAGACGATACCATCTACCTTGAATGTTAAGATTTATGCGTCTAATATGACCGGTATTAATTCATAAATCCGGAGGGCATTACCATCTACGAAACTCGCGATTCATAAATCCCGAGATTTATGCGCGCAATACCAAACACGAGATGGAAACGTTCGCTCGGTTGCCCGTGATGTGGTGCAGTTAAATTAACCTTGAAGCGATTCAATTGCTCGAATAAAATTACGAATCTTTGCTACTCGCTTCTTAGCGTACCGTCCACGATTAAATATTCCACGTTCCTAGTCAACGACGGGCAAGAAGACGATTTGCTCCAGTGGTCGAGTATCGAAGCGTTCGCTGTTCGTTTAAAAAGTTACGTCGGCCTGACAGCCATCGACTTAACTAGCTAAAGACCAAATGACCTCCTCTGAACAGATTGACTCTACGCAGAATGAAGCATGCAGAGTTCCGAATTTTCAAAAGCCATTTATCCTTGATCGCCATTGTGCAAAATTAGAGAAGCCGGCCGACACTGGACAAAAATGTTAGTAACACCGACACCGACAGCGTCGATCGGGCCAAAGTATATTCGACAAAACAATTTGCAATTCCATAGTGACATCCGAGGCGAAGATCTTCAGCCGAGGAGGAGATGGAGGTCGTTGCTAGAGGAGGTGGTGGTGGTGGAGAAAGAGAAAGAAGAGGTGGAGGAGGCACACGGGTTCGCTTTTGCCTGAGCGTACCCGTTCGTTCACCCTAGCGGGGGCACCAACCTGGCTTTACTTCAGTTACACGCCGAGAGAGCCGGCGCTGTATATAGGTATATAATACATTCTCGCGTGTACTTACACCTAGTATAGGTAGGTATACGGAGTGTACAGAGAGTGTCCCGGTCGAGCATGATGTGGTTCCATGGCCCTTTACGAGCGAGGCGGGGTACCGACTTGCCCCGTTCTCCAAAGAGAAAGATGGAAAACGTTGCGAGAGAAAGGGACACGGGCCAAGCAAGCCCTTGTGGTTCGATCGCTTTGGACGAGCCACATGTACTTTCAAAGAAATTTTATACCCCGACATAGACGTTACCGTTCGATCGGGAAAATTTTGAACGGTGCTAACGAGTCTGAATAGTTTCTTCGATTCGATTCGACGAACCAAGCACATGGCACGCACATTTTATCGCGTACATCGTTTTTTTCGTTTCCATTGTACATAATTTTCCGATGATGCGCAGTTTGCGTTGCTCGGCTTGTCAGAAGGGTTCTTGACCCAGCACGTGGTGATTCCGAAACGCTGACTATTCATAATAATGACGCTTATTTACTAGAGGATTGCTGAAATAGCTAAATTTACCACGCTTTCATATTATTACGATATTTAAGAATCGTAGAATCATGCTGTTTTATATGCAGAAAATATTTATAACTCTTTATTCGTTTTTATGTGACTTTAATATTACATAGGAAATAAATTTGATACTCATTAACGAATAAACTTAAATTTGTATAATTAAATTTACGAGTATAAAGAAAAGGGGTACGATAGCGTTATTAAGTATAACCACCGCTATGCGTGCTAACCATTCTGATGGACACTGGATCTGTTACAGTATCTGTTGGACTGGATGTTTGTTGTTGATGCGAATAGCTCACTTCCATATCAATTTCGTCTAATTCTTCTTCCTCTTCTTCATGGGTATCCGATTCCTCTTCTTCTTCTCCTTCGCCTTCTTCTTCTTCCTCCTCTTCCTCCTCTTCCTCGGATCCTCTGAACTATACACGATGCCATTTGTATTATATACAATTTCTATTTTCTCGGAGAGATAAAAGTAATATAATACGAAATAATTTATCGTATTCTTTTAATACTATAAATAAGATATATCAAAGACCAATTATGGTGCAATGATTATTTTTGTACAGTACTCAATTATGCAGAAATGTGCGCTTTGAGAATTGTACTGCTAGTACCATCTTGTGATCACGAAGTTAACTAAAAAGAAAATTGCGTTCTTTCGTAAAATAAATTGTTCTTGCGCTTTAGTGGAATGATAATGTTCTGCAGTATTTATACATATATCTTATTGATTTTGAAAGCATTAAAAACATTTGAAAATTGCGATTTTTTAATTTGCAAATCTCTAGCCACCTAGCGGCAAATGACGTGAAACTAAGTTTCGTTATCTCTCTTCGACGCCATAAAAGTTTATAGAGTTACATAAAGTACTTCAATAACAACAAATAGAAGAAAAAGTGCACGATATCGACTTCAAATCACACGTGTCAATAAATACTTTAAAAATGGTACTACTACAACCATATGATGGTGAAGAATTAAACTAGTTTTTTATCATAATTCCGCAGTAAAACATTAGATGGTGCTGGCGACATTGTTTACTTCATTTTTTAAGCCGTCGATAATAACTTGCATGCGGTAAACTAATGAAATTATTTTAGAAAAGTTTTGTTTTGTTGACATATTTGTAAAAAAAAGAAGCTATCTGAATAATGATCTATAAATTGTCATACTGTCTTTATAATGCACATAACGTAAAAAGTAGGGTTAACTTACGTCGCTGACTGTTTTCCCAATCGGAATATGATCGTAACCTTGTACTCGAACGTGTTCTCGCTAAAACAAGTCGGGACAAAGAAGAAATCAACATAATTTCACTTATACAGCACTGATTGTTTAAATATGTCAGTTTGTAGCGTGCATACCCACGCTTGGTGTTCTGCTTCTAGTGCAGCTACTTCGCTTTCGTCGTCACAAGGCCTATCGGCATTGAACCACAAAGGATCAGTAGCTCTAGGTTGCAAATTAGGCCATAATGGCATAATTGACATAATGGAATACGCGATTATTGTCACTACGCGATAAGAGCGTCGATGTTTTAACTGTCAAATTGTATAACGTATATAAACGTTGTGCGCATGCACGAAATCCATGTGGTCGAATCTGGCGCGTTTCCTTCTAAATACAAATGCTTTTTTACGTTGTAACAATGTAACAGTAAATATTCCAATAATTTTACAGAAACCACTATTTATATGATTTTCATGATATCTATGTAAGTTTAGTCAAGCTATTTTAAATTTTGCGTAATAATTCTTTATTATGACCTAAAATATTTTAAATATTGCATATGTGCCGCGCGAATTTTTTGCGCCATCTATTGTAATGGTATGAAAACGGTCCCGTCAGTACTCTAGTGTCACGTGTTTACGCGCCGAAACCATTAAGCTCGACTCTTCGTTATATTACATCTACGGCGGTGGACGAAGCCGTGAAAGTTGTGTGCAGTTTATTAATGGATCTGTGATAGACCGTTTCAGTGTTCACGCAGAGAAATCTGCGAAAGTATATTTTTATTCATTCATAATAATCGTACTGAAGTATTTTCATAGAAGAGAAGTATTTTCCGCGATATAACCTCGACATTTTATAAAAAGGTTTGTACTAGAACTGGTAACCTTTCATACATAAAATTAGGACACTCTGATGTAATTATTCAAAAGTGACATGATTGTTTTTAAATTTCAATTTATCTGTCACATTTTTATTCACAGTCGTTTACAATTTGAATTATACAATCGTATCGCCAACTAAATTTATCATAGTAGGACGTAATAAAGTAACATACGATCAAATCGTAATTTTGATGTAACAACCTGAGTCGTTTTTAAAGAATCGCATATTTTTTTAGTAGACGTAGAAAGTACCGCGCTTTCAAAAAAATAAAAGTACCTCGATTTCTTTTCTTTAGGAGTGTTCGTAAACAATACGTGTTACGAGTACTCCACACCGTGATAGTTCCGACTGATAAAAAGTGAATGTATCTCCACTCGCTATACAACTCACCTCCTTTCTCGTCTAAATTACATTTCGAAGTTACACGTTTCTGTTCGCCATAAAGAACATGACTTATGATTAAATGATTACCGTGCGAACTGTACACTGACATTTTTTTATATAAATTTCGAATTTAACCTATCGGGTTTAATTAATCACAGTTAACTGTCATCGAGTCAATTGATGTCAATATCATGTGCTCTCCCGATTCCCTTCTATTTTGCACTACCGACCGAACCAACAAAATCTACAGGATGTTTGAAATAACATGTTCCGGCGACGTAATGAAACTAAATGGGATGCATCGAATAAAGACGTGCAATATTATTCCGAAATCTTTTTAATCTCACGATTTCATCGAGCAATATGCCATCGTAGGAATTAATCAATGGTTGGAACATTCTTTTCCGGGAAAATTATAACGCGTAGGTCTATCACGGAGATCCGGTATTTCAATATAAGAATTCTTGAGCGTCATCATATCGTCGACAATGCATTCGTGTAGGATTTCACGTGTCATTTTTCTAGTATATCACGTGAATTATCCTCCTTTGCTAAAATGACTTCATAAATCATTTTCATGACATTGTTAAAGCGTATACTGTCAAGAAAAAAAACACTAATTTCCTGCAATTTTGAATTGTGATTCGAAGGAGCTTCACATCCTTTTAGTATAACGCTTATCTGTATTGTTCACTTTAATCGCTTGTGGTTTCTTGGTCGAAATTGCAACCGCAGCAGTATATCATATTATCGTAATAATTCCCTGTTTTTAACTTATTTTATCAGTTTACCGACTTTTCGACGCTATTGGTTTTAACTGTTTTGTCTCCTTTTCGAGCTTCTGTGTTTTTTCCGGCTACCGCTTAACAATGGCGTTTATTTAGCTGGCCTAACGATGTCGAAATATAAGATGTAATTATCCGATGCATATCACGCGTCATTTACACAAGGAATAATATTCCAATTACCGCGCATCGCGACAGATACGAAATACGCTACTGCGATACCAGAATTAAAGGAATTTTGAAATACTTCGTCACATTCTGAGTAGTGTTCGTCAAGGATAACGGTTAAATCGTTACATGCGCAGTATAAGGAGATAATCGAAGTGCATATCTAGTACTCGAAATGGTTTCAGCACTAAATGTTTTTCTTTTTGAATGTGTATATATGTATCGTCGTTACGAAAATATAGTTCCATTATCGACTTATCTTTTAATCTAAAACCAGAGTTTCAATGCCTACTAACATTTATTTTTATGTAATTATGCAGATAACGTAATGCTAGTTTGATGAGACTTTTATCGCAGACTTTTCGCGTAAATATGTTTGGAATAAGAAAGGGAAAAATTCATTTCCGCAATTTACCGTTTGAACCATTTTCTCTTCCGTGTTTCGAGACAAAACAAGACGATGGCAACGGTAACACGAGCGTCATTTAAAATATCTACCAACGTATGCTCACGACTTAAATAAAATATTTTTCCATTACAGATTCGTGATTAATAACATGTACATTGTAAGAACGTATCTCGACGGATTTTAACGAATTATCGTTTTATGTTGCAAAACGTATCGCATTTCTCTTTCAGCGAGAAATATTATTTTCTTGCTAGATTGTGTTTTGAACATTAATTATGAAATATCAGGACGGGTCAACTGGAGAGCATAAATCTGTTAATGCATAAATAATTAATATAAACTTATTTAGGCTGGTATCAAATAAAAATATTAATAGTCAGATTACAGCAAATTCTCGTCTTACACATATTTCCACTTGTTACATTGCCACTATTTGTACATATAAACCCATAAGAATTCGCCTTGCAATTGGAATGGAACACTGACGATATCTCCACAGTGGACCACTGTATCTAATCGTGAGGATATTGCTTTAGAAAGTACGTCGACTAACGTTTTTTCTCATTCCGACTCTTTGTTCGCGTTTTACATCAGACTAGTCACGAACTCTTTTGTTCGGTTCCAAACGCGTTCACAACCGATCTGGCAAAATGCCGTATTACGAGCAACGCGTTGATCAGTCGAGAAAGAAATCATTGAAAATGTTGCATAGTTCATTAGATAATAAACTTGTTAAAAATTTGTAGAGATTTATAAGGTTTATTGTTATCGCATGTTTACGCTGCTATAATGTAAATGATATAGATAATACCATATAAGGAATCGAATAGTTGGATAGAAAAATATAGTTATCGATATTTGAGTCCGATAGTGCGCATTAATCGTCGTAAAATTCAATATTCTATGTGATATCGATTACGCGATATCATAAATGTTTTCTTTTCCGAAGCTGACGGTATGAATGTGCAAGCAACAGGTGTCTTTTTTTAGTCCGCTTTTAAATCAGTTTGAACCAATAAAAAAAGACATTTACTGGTAAAAATTTGATATGCCGTTTATCACATCGAGGGCACAACATATTCACCCCTTCTCTGCCTATCATTATTACGGTGCCAATAAAGATTCGATAAGTACTTGTAGCAGTCATATATAAATTACAACCGGTAGAATTTAACAGGCATCTGGCCTTTGCTCTCAGTAACATTTGGTATTAAATTCGAGCTGCGAGCAAATAAGATGTTATTTTTCTTTTCCACTCGATAATAATTAAAAATATTGATACTTTTTCGCGATAACGGCGCTGTCTTTGGTAATACGAAAAGTGCGATAATTATTTCGATGACACAGAAGAAATTTTAATTCCTTACGATTGTTACACTTGAATTTCGAAAAACGTCGTCAGAGGCGTCGTAATCTGCTTATCGAGTATAACTGGTTGCATACAATTTTATTATCGATTTTACACGTCTGGGAAATAATTATTTAAATTTCTTTTTTATAGATGTCTCACGACCATATGGCACACATAATGAATTCGTCAGGTGGACACATGGCCGGTGATAGTCATGCATTCCATAGGGATATGGATCATTCGAATATACACGAAAATGTGCATGCGTCTATGGATCATCAGCATATGAACCATGGAAGTATGGATCATACTGCTCATACTGGTCATACCGCTGAAGCGTGCGCTAATATGGGGATGCATGGTATGTTGGTATGTATCATACACAGATGACGAAACTTTCGCTGGTTGTAAAACAACGATTGTATTTGCAGATGACGTTTCATGGAGGGTACTGTGAAAACGTATTGTTCGAATCCTGGAAGATCTCGTCGATCGGAGGTCTCGTTGGTTCGATGATTGGTATTATGATTATGGCCGCACTTTACGAAGGCTTGAAGTATTATCGTGAATACTTGTTTTGGAAAACGTACAATGCACTCCAATATCGAAGTGTCACGATGCCTCAAGAAAAGAATGTCGTGGCCGAGGATAATCGAGTCGTGCAGTAAGTTTAATTTGTTCTTTGTTTTACGTATATGGATGAATTTAATTCTGAAATTGAGCTTTACTTTAAATTTGAGTACATGAGAAATTGTTATTGATTATTGAACTGAACTTTATTTTATTTTATTTTCCTTTTTTTTCTTTTAGTATGGTTGGAGAAGTAATTCACAAACAACCGTAAGTAATTGAGAAATAAACCTATTTGTCTTGTTTTGTTGTTTTCTTTGTTATAATGCTTGAATGCCTTTTTAATAACTTCATTTTTTTAAGTATCAAAAGTTTAGCTGAAAACTAATGTTATTTCTTCCATACTCAAATTTCACATGCTTTGCCTTCTATTGTTAATTATAATCATAATATATATAAGCTATTGATTTATATATAAATAGATATTAATTTAATTTTTTAAATTGAAAATTCAACAAAAATTAATATTTTCCGTATAATTTTGTGCAGGCCCACAATGTTATCATGGATGCATACATTTCAAACATTGTTACACATTGTGCAAATAGTGCTGTCCTATTTTCTTATGCTGATCTTTATGACGTACAATGTTTGGTTGTGTTTTGCTGTAGTGTTTGGTGCAGCAATTGGTTACTTCTTATTTGGATGGAAAAAATCTGTTATCGTAGATGTTACAGAACATTGTCACTAGCTAACTATATGTTTTACAATGTATTGTATTTTTCACGATAAAAATGTACATAAGTGTACATTGCCACAAAGTTCATATTGCTCAGAGGAACTTTGAAATAATGACATATAATAGACACGTGCAGGAAGTATAATTGTCCTAAATTTGTATTTACAGAAATATATAAAGGAAAAGTTTTTAATTTAAGTTTATTCCTATGCATAGTTATTTTATGCATACAGAATGCAACTTATAGTTGCTCGTTAAAAAAAATAGCATGATTTAATCATTATTGCATAAAAAATATCTATAAAATGCAAATTTGTATACAAAAATACTGGAAGATTGAATCTTTGATTTGAACAACTATAACACACTTAATTTGTAAATATTGTTATGAAGTTCGAAAATGAAAAAGTACCACAAAATACGCGCACACTTTTCTCCAAACTTTTACACGTTTAATTTTTTTATTACAACGTATTTTATAAATATTTACTCTTTTTAATCGATTGTAATGTTTGAGAAAAAGTGTGTAGTAATATCTTAAGCGTCGCATACATTATGATGTATCGTTACAATATAACGTTATCGACGACTGTATTATTTAAAATTATTTTAGCAACTATTTTTATTTGTAAAGTGTAAGAGAATATAAATATAAATTCATTTGTGTAATTAAAATTCTAATTAAGGTATCAATGACACTTGATCAATACATTTTATCAGTTTTAAACAAGCATGAAGCATTTTTATTTTTCCTGAAAAATCGAATTTTAAGCTTATAAAATTCTGTAAATGTAGACACAAATTATTATTTAAAATGTATTATAAAAATCTTGGCTGCCATTTTGACAAGTATAAGATAATAATAAATAAAGTGTTGTATAATAAATGCAACACATATTGTACAGAAATGATTTTTGTAAAATCATTAAGAAAACTCGTGTAGAACTGATGACGTATAACACAATTCATAATTAATAAAATTAATCGTTTATATACTAGAACAGTTGGTCAGACACTTCCATCTTGATATGGTTAAATTCTATATGCTATTTGCACCTGAACCAACACATTATTCTGTAAGATGCCAGAGATTTATATATCTCACATGTAGCTATACAAAAAGCACCAGCATGCATGTCACGTTTATAATCAATGCGAACCGTTTTTCGTTGGAAATAATCTTTAAATTACAATAATATTGTATACTACTTATTTCTTTGCATGTAAAGCATTACTAAAGTATCAAGTAACTTTTGCATAAGTTACAGTACTTTAGAAATGCGTTTCATACATGTAAGGTTGTACAAAAAGCTTTATTTAATGTGTTTATAATACTATTAATTTTGTAGGAAAATCTTTAAACATCGACTGCAGAGCATTCCAAGAGCAGCAGAGTATGTTTTGTTGTATACATGTCTCAGAATCATATATGAACGTGTAAACATGATTTAAATGATTTCCTGATAAATATATTATACCGCCACTGCTCTTAGCGTGTGCTGCAACGATAAGGCAAATTTAGATTACAAAGCTAAATTACATTTTATGTCTATTTCTTATTTATAAAGCGGTTGATGGTAATGATTATAACTATTATTATTATTATTATTTTATCACAAGCCAATGGTGTACGAAACACTTAAAATACTGTTTGTAGCTCAAGAGCTGCACAAAGCGTGATACGAGTAGGACGTTCAATTTGACCTTACACTTTACAGTCGTATTCTGGAAATATCAATCATAAAATATTATTTCTTTTTGTGTAATTTGCTAGGTTACTTTTACGTTGTGTAACGAAACTGAAAAGTGTCATGGAAATCAATAAAATATATGGATCCAAATTGTGTAAATGTCGAATAAATATGTTCATTGGCAACATAAAATATATTTCTCGTAATTAAAAACTGAATATAACGAACAGAAACTACTTGTAATGTTAACATTCACCTTATTACGACGAATGATCGCAGACAGGCGAGAGATCTCTTCAAATAATTTTGTTAGACCTAGAAGAAAAAGCATGATACATGCAAAATTGTCACTATCATTAGTAATAACAAACATTCCTATTTTCCTACAAATTTAACTTATCATCACTTTTTGTAAAAAATTGTTGCCAATGGTCATGAATCAATTTTCAGGGATCAGAGAGAATATTAATAAGTGCTGTGTAGGTCAAAGAAAAAGGAATAAAGTTCTTATACTTCTATAATATAATGTCCTTATATGTCCTAAATACAGTGATTATCACTTTTTAAGAATTCATACAGTTTGCAACATAGTATATTCTTTTCAGGTATAAACATATTCTATGTGCACATTTAAAGAATACCAATTTTTGTCACAAAAATTATTATGCTTCTCTTTTTACCACTCATTTCGTTCAATTTCTTAACCGTGGGTCTTAAGAAATATGATTCATGCATTATGTTATGAAAACATAAAAATATTTAAATCTTATATCTATCACCTACTCAGCACCAGACACAGGCATACAACAACTTGAACGATGAGAGGACTGTTGTTTAGAAAGGTCAACTGTATCTTCTACTAATGGTCGCTCTAGTCTAGCTTCAAGTTGTGCCCAAGCCGCAACAGCTGCTCCAAATGCTGCTTCAACATTTGTCGCATCTTTTGCAGATGTTTCTACTAATGGAGGATCCCCATTTTCTGCACACCAAGCTTGAGCTTCTTCTGTAGACACCTGTTTTTCAGATTCTGGAACATCCACCTATAAAGGTTGCTTTTGTTTAGTCAACTGATAATAAACCATATTATATAGTATTAAGTATTTCATCTACTTACTTTGTTTCCAACAACTATAAATGGAAATGTTGAGCCCTCTTGAACATCGGCATAATAAAGAAATTCTGACCTCCAAAGTGCTAAATTTTTAAAACTCGTTCTATCATCAACCGCGTAAGTCAAGAGGCAAATATCAGAACCTCTGTAAAATGGTGTTCTGAGAGTTTTGAATCTTTCTTGTCCAGCTGTATCCCATATTTGAAGAGTATATGCCTCTCCATTAATTTCAATATCTTTATTTAAAAATTCTACACCAATGGTATGAAAACTATGTTCATCAAAATGATTTGATACAAATCTGTTCATAAGACAAGATTTTCCAACACCACCATCACCCAGGATCACCACTTTTAAAAGCGTCGATCTTTGAGAATTACGATTTTGTAAATTCCCACCTCTAGGTGTACCCACTGCAGTTGAATTGTTTCCTGACATTTTCCTCAATTTTTGTATTTTAAGATTAATAAAGAAATTATACGTTTAAAAATATGATTCTATGTATTTATATTTTTCACATATCATTAATATCGATATCAGGTCATTAATCTGTTCTACTCGTTTAACATTGTTCGTATCCAGCGATCCCTTGTCAACGTAGTAGGAATCAGCTGATTCTGATATCAAATAAGTCAATCCACTTTTTCCATAGAACATACACTTTATACTATCAACATATTCTCATACTTAATTTGTAACTTTGTATTTCTTTTATTTTGTGCAGTTAAATAATTATATTTATTTAAAACACTAATATAGTGATTTTCATTTCGAGACGAAGCATAACCTTCCCATTTTACATGAACAGTTTAACATTGATTTAAACAGAATTCAAATGAATTTTATAGGCGAGATTCTAGTTTATGCTTTCGCAATAGTCATATATTTTACCATATTTGCTTTTTAACTGAATTATTCCACCGAAGTTGTAATACCTTGAAGAGATGCCCTTTCGTACTGAATCATAGCCATCACCGAGTAAAATTACAATTTTCACGAACAGGTATATACCTATATATGTGTATATATCGCGTGTTTACTTGAAACCATTTAACAATAGTAAGAAACATGAAAAATCTTTCAATATTTTCAAACAGCTAAAATCTATCACTGCCTCGAAACATTTTCGTTGTACGCAAAGCATTTGACACTTTGCAGACGACGAAAGAAACGCCCATGTTTGATGTTGAACGCACAGGACGAATATGGCTACCTGAAATTATAAATAATATTAGCCTAGTATCGAGATAATATTAACTTGCTATAATAGAACATACTTCTACAAATTATTAATAATGTATTCATGTATAGTATTTATATGAGCTACACTTTTGAGTAATCATAAAATATTATATTAAGATTACAACTCTTTACTTCTCTCTTTTTTTTCTTTGAACGAAAATAATGTTTTTAAGCAATAAAAAATATAATAAAAGTTTAAATTATTTTCAGAATATTCGATGTATATATATATATGTGTGTGTGTATATATATATATATATATATTTACGCAATGCAATTACGATGGTTTGACATGTTACCGTAGGAATATGTTATTAGAATAATACAGCGATAACATTTGTATTTATAAACTATTATGTGCAAATAAAGTTCTTACGTTGATAAACTGTAAATATTTGTAATTATTCGGCTATATTTATGAAATTTAAATTGCATTTCCCTCCTAACTAAAAAAAGGTGGCGCTGTAGTTAGTCGAAAGATTATTACGCGTGCACTTATATAGATGTCATAGCAGTTTGAGAATGTACAGTAGTGTTCTCTCAGAATCTGAATTTTTAATATCAAAATTATAAGAACTTTTATGAGTTTGTATTGCAAACTTACTGATCAAATTATGATCACTGATTGCAATAAATAATTGTATATATTTCATAAATATTTCGTAAATATGGCAAATCCTCCAAACATAGGCCAATCTTACTTTTGGAGTTCAGGAGTTCCACAGCCACAAAATATGGGATATTATTCTGTGCCACCTCCAAATTTTCCACCACCAGATTTTAGACAACCACCACCATCTTATAATATGCCAGTTTCTAATTTACCTGAAAACAAAACTGGTAATTTTATTCAATCGTATCGTTCTATGACACCTTGTTATCAAAATGAGGTTCCAAATTCTTATCATGATGTGTCTTATCAAAGTCAAACAGAAATGCAATGTAATAATCAAAATTATGGAGTTTCTAATTATTGTCAGTCACTGACAATGAATTTTAATTCAAATTGGGATGATAGGAACACATATCATAACAGTGGGAATACAGAATGGGCTTCTAGTAGTTATTCATCTGACTGGGATAAATCGCAGAATAATGAAACTTCTTGGTACGAATCAAATAAAATGCAAGAAGATGATAGAAAACCTTCATATAGAAAGTATAATGAATCTCCAAGGGATAGAAGATTGGAATTAAGATATAAGGATAAAGAATCTTTTACTAGTCATTCTACTAGAAAGCGTTCTAAGAGTCCTGATAATAGATCAAGATCAAGTAGATCTCCTTACAGATCACGGTATGATTCTCAAAGAGATAAATATCCAAAATATCTTAAAAGTAGATCAAGTTCTAAAGATCATTCATATAATGGAGAAGACTCTGAGAGAAGATCATCTAGTAGAAGAAATAATTCATATACTTCACGTTCTCAGAGATCACATACAAGTTACAGAAGCAGAAAAAGATCAAGGTCTCAAGAATCTTATTCATCTAGAACTAATAGCCCTAACAATAATCTTCCTGCCAAAAGAGACCCAACTGAAAGAGAATTACTTTTAGAAAAATACAGGTAATGTGTTTATTTAAAACCAGTTTTGTGCAAGGATAATTGTGTTGTATCATGTAGTTTTATGTAGGCAGGATTATTGTGCAACAAGCAAAGATATGGAACGAAAAATGGATGAATTATCTGCAATGGGACCTGAAGGCATTATGGAAAATGCAAGAAAAGTTTGGACACGTACTGCACCAGCAGACTTGTATTATGTTAGGGATGAAAATAATTTAAAATTAATGAGAGGTACATCCAAATTGTATGAATTATGTGAATCATTCAAGAAAGTATTACTAGACAGAGCTACAGGTGCAAGAGCTTTGCAGGTATATTTATAGTAAAGTAATGCATTAGAATATCTCTATACATTTAAAAATATTCTTAATTTCTTGTTACATAGCCTCCTTATGAACCACCTCCAAGAAAAACCAGAGCTCGTTTATGTAGACATAAATCTGAAGCTTGTAGCAGCTCTTCTTCTGATAGTGATAGTTCAATGGATGAGGATGATAGAACAATGGAAGAATTAATGGCAAAGAAACAACATCCTCAAAGGTTACACCCTGAAATGTGGTTTAATGATCCTGGTGAAGTAAGTACTTCTAGCTTAAGTGTTGGACAATATTTAATCACATAGACATTTATGAACATATGGGTTTTGTAGATGAATGATGGACCATTGTGTAGGTGTAGTGCAAAATCAAGAAGATCTGGAATTAGGCATGGAATTTATGCCGGTGAAGGTGCAATAAATAAATGTGATTTAAATTCAAATAATGCTGATAAATTATATCACTATCGAATAACAATTAGTCCACCAACAAATTTTCTCACCAAAACACCAACAATTATTAAACATGATGAACACGAATTTATATTTGAAGGGTTTTCTATGCTTTCGCATTTTCCTCTTGTAAAGTTGCCAACATGTAAAGTGATAAGATTTAATATAGAATATACGATTCTTTATATAGACGAAAAACTGCCAGAAAATTTCACTATACGAGAATTGGATTATTTTCGTAAGTTTAATTTCATTGCAATTAACGCGTTACTTTTACTGGCTCGATTTACTAATGATTACTTATCTTTCCAGAAACTTACTTATTCAAAGAAGTATTGGAATTGGTAGATTTCGATCTACAAGCAGCACAAGACAAATCTGGCTGTGGACAGTTTCACTTTATGCCAAGATTTGTGCGCGACTTAGCTGATAATGGACAAGAAATTTTGTCCATGAATGAAGTATTGAATTATTTAATAAAAAGTAGCAAACTATTAATAGATCCAGATGATTTACCTAGATTAGTGGAAATGCCACAATATAAGTGGCAAAATTTTGCCGACGAGGTGAAAGGTATGATAGTCACGTATCCTGGTAAAAAACCGTGCAGTGTTCGTGTGGACCAATTAGATAGAAATCAAGCTGATCAGCCACCTGGTATAGTGGCATACCCCGAAATCGTACATTTTGGAATTAGGCCACCACAACTTAGCTATGCCGGAAATGCTGAGTAAATAGTTTTCTTTTTGTTAAAATATTACTTAGTCATCAAAAAGTAAATAAAAGTAATATTTCTAATTACTTATTTTAGTTACCAAAAAGCATGGAGAGATTATGTAAAATTTCGGCACTTATTAGCTAATATGCCAAAACCCTCATTTGAAGATAAAAGAAAGTTAGAGGCGAAAGAGAATAAGCTTCAAGAATTAAGAACTCAAAGCAAAATGAAACGCGACGTTACTGTAGACGTTAGTTCTGAAGGATTTTATAGAACTGGAATTATGTGCGATATAGTGCAGCACGCTATGTTAATACCAGTACTTGTTTGTCACTTGAGGTTTCATAAATCGTTGGACAACTTAGAACGTACACTGGGTTATGAGTTTAAGAACAGATACCTTCTACAATTAGCATTAACTCATCCCAGCTATCGTGAAAATTTTGGTACAAATCCCGATCATGCACGAAATTCTTTGACTAATTGTGGCATAAGACAACCCGAATACGGTGATCGCCGAATTCATTATATGAATACTCGGAAACGTGGTATCAATACATTAATCAATATAATGTCAAGATTTGGTGCGAGAACGGAAACTGAATCTTCGATAGCACATAATGAAAGATTGGAATTCTTGGGAGATGCGGTAGTTGAATTTCTTACATCGATTCATTTGTTTCATATGTTTCCTGATCTAGAAGAAGGTGGTCTAGCTACTTACAGAGCAGCTATTGTTCAGAACCAACACCTCGCCGTGTTAGCGAAAAAATTGAATTTAGAAGAATACATGCTTTATGCACATGGCAGTGATCTTTGCCATGACTTGGAGTTAAGACATGCAATGGCAAATTGTTTCGAAGCGTTAATGGGCTCGTTATTTCTTGATGGGGGTATAGAAGTTGCTGACAGGGTGTTTGGAGAAACACTTTTTAAAGACGAGGACGATCTTGCAAAAGTATGGGTAAATTATCCAAAACATCCTTTGCAAGAACAAGAACCAACAGGTGATAGACAGTGGATACCAAGTTTTGAACTGTTGCAGGTAACTACACGAGTTTCGTGATATATGTATTTTTAATAATTTAAATAATAAGATAATGTCAATATTCCTTGATACAGAAATTAACGAAATTTGAGGAATCTATTGGTATAGAATTTACTCATATTCGTCTGTTAGCTAGAGCATTTACCGATCGCAGTATAGGATATACGAATTTGACGTTGGGTTCTAATCAACGTTTAGAATTTTTAGGGGATACCGTGCTACAGCTCATAGTCTCTGAATACTTGTATAAATATTTTCCAGAACATCATGAAGGACATTTATCTGTAAGTATTACTAATGTGTAATCGATTAAACATCGAGAAAATACATATTTATATTTTGCAGCTTTTACGAAGTTCTCTTGTAAACAATAAGACCCAAGCTGTTGTGTGCGATGACTTAGGGATGACTCAGTATGCATTGTACGGTAATCCAAAGGCTGAGTTGAAAACAAAGGACAGAGCAGATTTGTTGGAAGCATTTCTAGGAGCTCTTTATGTTGATAAAGGTTTAGAGTATTGTCATGTGTTTTGTGACGTATGTTTCTTTCCGCGTTTACAAGATTTTATTATGAATCAAGACTGGAATGATCCAAAAAGTAAATTACAACAATGTTGTTTAACATTAAGAACGATGGATGGCGGAGAACCAGACATTCCTGTTTATAAGTAAGCTAGAATAAGATTAAACAGCGAATATACGAATATTGCTGTAAATTATTATCGATTGAATTTTTCTTTAGAGTGATTGAGTGTAAAGGACCAACAAATACGAGAGTATATACTGTTGCTGTATACTTTCAAGGAAAACGATTAGCAAAAGCATCAGGTCACAGTATACAAGAAGCTGAAATGAATTCAGCCAAAGAAGCTTTAGAAAAATCTCAAGGTATAGAATTAACGTTAAGCAATATTTCGAAATATAATATTACATTTTATTTAATTATCTTTTGTTGTAGACTTGTTTCCACAATTGGATCATCAGAAACGAGTAATAGCGAAAAGCATGAAAATGCAACAATGGCCAAATAAACATAAAGCAAGAGGAAGGTCTATGAAACCTAGCGATAAACACGATGATTCTGATTCCGGTCCACGTCCTAAAAGGAGTCGAAGTGAAACATAATAAATTATAAGAACAAAAAATTTCAACCAAAATTTGATATAAATGTATGTATAATTATTACAATGACGGATATAATACATCAAATTAGTAATTGTTACAACAGATGGCATAATAATGAAAAGAACAATAAATATATTTATTATGCTACAATCGTTCTTCAGTAGGTATTTTCTGTGTATCAGTAGTGGGGTCTAGTAGTGCAGGACTATCTTGGCTCAACACCTCTTCATTTTCTCTAATAAGTTTTTGACATAAATACATATTTTCTATAATATTTTTTAAAGACCAATGTTTCGGAAGTAATGCGTTGTTTATAGTAAATAAGCCATCTTGAATGCAGAGTACTTGGGTACAAGTAGCAGTACTATGAAGTTGCATACCCAGCTCATGTATTATGGTCTTTAAATACATATCATCTTCATTTACACAAACAATTTCTATAAAGTTAAGAAAACAAATATTTTAATATAAATTTCCGAATAGTTTAAACTTTTAAACGATTAAATATATTTACCTAATGCAAAATGTGGAGGTGAAAATTCTACACATTTAATTGTGTATATCATAGGAACATTAGGATCTGCAGGTCGAAGCGGACCTTTTACCGCTAAATCATATGCAGCTTGACTTTGCATATCTACTCCACATAATCTGTAAACATATAGTATTACATAGATTTTATCATATTGCGCTTGTAAATGGATATTACATGTATATTTATACATACTCAAACATTTTTCTTTGATGAGAAGATTGCATTGAACTACATATTCTGTCAATATGACCTCGTCTTACGTGTTTGTATGTAGTTTTTTCCACTATCTTCCCAGTATGAAAATAAGTATCTGTTGCTTGTCCAAGTAGTCCTTTTACTCTATAAAATCTTGTACACTTGATTTGTTTTAATTCGTGTATCACTCTGTTACCTCTATTAATTCCACAAACTACAACGCCGGATACGTCTGGATTCATGATTTTCATAGCTGCTAGTCTAAAATCATTTACTTGATAACGAGGCCCCACTACTAGTGGATGGTCTGCATAACTATCTCGAACAACAACTTTCATTTCCTTATTTGTTTCACCTTCTATTGCTACATGTTTCATTATTGGTCGTCCAGGTATATTATTAAGATCTGAAAACCACAGATTATATAATCGAATTCATCAATAAAGTATATCATAGTAAAAAACTATTATAACCTCTGCATAAGTTTGAAATGATTGTTTCTCTCATTTGATTGTAGTACATATCTGGGGGTTTATAGACATTAAATACACCGTCCAGTGCTTTGAACAGTGATCTTGCATCATGTACATACTTGTGTACTGTTTCTAAACAGTATTTCATATTAAAAATTTGTGTATTGATATAGTTGCTTTCTTTAACCTATATGTATTGAAAAGTAGTGTAAAGATTCATTATAGACGCAAGTTTCTAAATACAAATAATTGCACGTTTACGTCCGTACACACAACTTCTTGATTATTTTATATTTATTTCACCCTATTACTTTAGAATTATAAATTATTTATATTACTTCACAAAGCATGCAAAACACGTTTATAACCTGTTCTCGTGAATGACAGTCGTGTTTATATTGTTTGTCTCTTTCTAACTTGTCCAGAAAGAAAAGGACATTCAACCTGCATTCTTACACATGGCTGCAAGTTTCAAGAATTTTGGAATACAAGCATTGAGTAGCCGGCATACAGTTTTCAAAGGTATTTATAGAAAATTATGCAATAACATCCTTTCTTTCGAATATAGTCGCATTGTGTTAACATAGAAGTTTATGTTTTGTTTTAATCGATTTTATAAGAAATTTGAGTAGTTAAAAAATAGTTGCTGAACAAAAAAATTTATTAGAGGTTACGTGATTAAAAGTTATGTTCCTTTTGCAGCATTACTAAATAGTAGACGATTGGGAACAATGTCTCAATCGCTGATTAAAGTACCCGATGTGGATATCGACGGGCATGGAAGATTTAAATACATTTTAATCAACGTTTACGACGATACGAATAATGTGAGCAAAACCATCGTCAGAGGTTATGCCAGAGCACAGTGGCACTGTGAGTATTCATGACGAATATTTATATTAATATATCAGGGTAAACTAGGGTAAAAGAAATTGTGCATCAACAATTGTACACAAAAATTTTATTTAGTTGTAAATTACTTATAAGTTATATAGCATTAGGCTAAAGTTTCACATATATTCTTACATCGTGATATTGAATTAATTTGCTATTTACAATGATAAAGATACAGTCTGTACAGCTTTACACATTGATTATCATAAAAGACCTGTTGAATTTATTTATCCTACAAGGTATAATAATACTTGTAATATTTATTTAAGTACTCGACACATTTATTTCAAAATAAGTAAGAATCGAATTTGACAGTACGAGACATTTTCCATCTAAAAAAATAGATTTTGAGATTTTCTGTACTCTTGATCGATCTGTATGATTGATTTTTCTCCTTTAAGTACACGAAACTTGTATGTTATGAAATATGATTTTCATCTTGAATAATTAAAAGGGCAGTATGACACTTTCGTCTTAGGAATAAGGTAAGTAGGAACTGCATAATTGTAGTTGCATTTTTAATTGCATCAAAATATGCTTGATTCAGTTCAGTAATACATTGACTGCCACGGTAAAACAACATTTATAAAGGAGCTGGATTACTTAATTCTGAAATTTAAGCTTCTAATGTGTTATCTTACATTATTGGTACAATAATAACATTATTTGAAATTTTTAACTGCTTTGTTCTAATTGTATTAAATTTGAGGGATCACTGGTAACTCTCCTGGCAGTCAATGCAATGAGAATAAACGTTCAGTCGATGAAGGAAGAAAAATCGATACTCGAGTTGGTTTTTAGAGTTTGACCAAAATTTAAAATACTCTTAAAAATCACACAATTTCCCCAATTTTTTGTTTTCTTCCTCAAAAGTCTTAAACATCATTTTGACAATGTATCGTCGCGAGTCCCTCTCGATTTTCTGTCGATGACAGAAAGAAAACGTCATAGGCAACTTTTCCAAGCATTCCATATCTCTCCCGTTACTAAGAAGCTCTTCTGAAGCAACACCATGCTCTTTGTATATTGAATCCCAATTTGCAATTCTTGTGGTTCGTGTTCTTCACGTTTTTTGCTCCAATATTGTTTCTGTTCGATGATCGCGATGACGTTTCAATCGTTTGCACCTGCCCTCAGGTGCTGTCGCCCTCTTCGCAGTGTTCTATCAGATCCACGTCGACATCCTTTGATTCCTTCAGTTTCTCCTTAATTGGCTCCAGTTTGCTGCTTTTGTACTTGTGTCCGTTATCTTCTTGTTTCTCCATACCGTCTGTCATTTCCTCATAAGTCTTTCCATAATTCGCCGAAAGTTTCTCCGGATCTCTGATCGGAGAGGGAAAGCCGACCAGATCTGGGTCCGTGTTGCTGTGCATCAACGTGAACGGCAACTTTAGGGATACTTCACCACCCATTGCCGACATTAGCAATTTTACCTGCGCAAAATCGATTACGATACGTTTAGTTTAAAATAATTATAAATTTTAAAGAGAGGTGCACGATATAAATGGAGGAAGGCTCTCTCGAAATTCCAGAATCTTTGAAATTCGGAGACAAGCTTCTCCTCCCTCCACGCTTATTCATAGCCAAAGGATTAGAGCAAGTTACCTTCACGTAATACGAAACGTATATCGCGAAAACGTTTCTGTCGTCTGGACCGTTTCCAGGGCAGACGACTGTCGAGGCCAACGTAGCCCCTGCCTTCATGTAACTATCCTCCAAAGCGATCCAATTTTTCGTCGAACCTTTTATGGGTCTGAGAGTGTAGCTTTTGCTCAACGATGTCCCGGGACTTATCGGACAACCTTCTTGCGACGACAGCAAAGCCACCACGTTTTTGAATTTGCCGTTGCTGAACATGCATACGTCTACGTGTTGCACGATGAAAACCTGCGGAATAATCGTGTGTGATCAGTTTCACGGTATCGCGACCAAGTTCTAGGCGGAAACGGTAGAATTCAATTAGCCGTATCGAGTATTTCGAACTCGTCCCGTGCACACAAAAGTTGAGAGTTTGTTTTAGTTCGTTGTGCTCGTAGTTTTGAATCGCTTTAGCTCGAGGGTGCATTTAATTTAATCTTATTTGGAAAGCTTGGTCGGGAGCGAAGCATGTAACTAAGGAATTGGGAAAATTGGTCTGTGAGGAGATTTCGATTAAATTATCTGCCGAGGTTCGCGGTCTTTTTTCTACTTGTTTGTCTTATTATGAACGAAATACGGCGATATTAACTTATATTCTATAATATAAAAGCGAAGTATGCGTTAATAATTTAACGACCAGATCGTAACTCTGTTTTTGATAGAGTGACTTTTTATAGCGTCAAGTTGATAATTTCATATCACGACAGTTAATCTTCTTTTATGATATAAAAAGGGATATAGAATTAGAAGCGTAATTTGAACTTCTCACGAACGTTCTTCGCGAAACATTGAGAAACGCGATAGTTAAGTCAAGATAAAGCTGCAACGTTTCCGGTTCTGCTTTAAGCATGATACGTAGCCGGATTACACGAGCATGTTCGGAGAATTAAATTTTGCGCGGCTTTAATACTCCCCGAGATCGCGACTGCCAGTGTTCCCAACGAATTGCTTAAACGTGTTCGCTGATAAGAGCATCTTGGTTATTTAATCGTACCTCCCTGTCCTTTACTTTTAACAATTAGATTCGGTTTAAGGGTATATTTGCTTCAAGTCGAGCGGACCAGCTTCTTGCTTAATTAAAGTCGTGTTCGCGATTACAATCGCCGCTCACTGATCACACGTATAAAATTCGCTGGCAGTTTACTATTTTTCGTGAATTTTTTAATGCAGAAATTGGGGGAATTTATCCGCATGACGGAGCGCCGATACGAAGCAGAAAAAGCAGCGAGTAATAGAATTGTAGCCGTAGCGTTTCGCGTATCAAAATTTAATGCTTCAGCTTTCACGAGCGATGCAGTGTACCTATCTACACGATACGTTTCGCGACAGCAGCTGCAGCTCACCTTGATCCTTCTCACGGATTTACTGCTGTTGTTATTGACGTTGACTTGGACCGTGATTGAATCTCCGTGAGCATAAATTGCGCGATCCAGTTTGGCTTCCAAACCGACACGACCATCGCTCAGCAGAAATGGTTTTTCTACCGCGGCGTGTGGTACCGCATTCTCTGAAATCGTACATTCGACAAATTACGACGATCTCTAGGGTGTCTTCGAATACTCTCGAGGAGAGAACTTATCACCTACGCGACACGTGCTTTTCCCAAACCAGCATTTTGTTCGACTCGAATCGAACTACTAGGACTAACAGTTCCACCATTTGTTATCGTCAGTGATTGACACTAATTCTCAATTTCCCAAGCTGTAACTGTTTCGCACATTTGATACTGCATTCGAAAAACGCTCGTGTAGGTATAATTTCTCTCAGCTATAAAAAAGAAGAGCTTACCTTCGTCTTCCGCGATCTCGTTCTCGGCGAACGTGACTCTCGTTTTGCAAGCTTGACTTCTCGAGCCAGGGGACGGGCTTTCGGATACCGGGACGCTGTAAACGCTGGTGGCTGGCAATGGTGGTTTCGTAGTTCGTTGTATTACGCGGATACCCATTCTGACGGTCGTTTTCCGATGCAGTTTCTCGTCTGCTCGCTCGGCTAAATTTCGCGTTGTGTACAATAGCGAAGTTCAGTAACTGACTGCAAAGTTATTTACGGAATTCCTACGCGATATGAGTACCGAACGGAGACCTCCCAGCCCTCGCAATTGAAATTTAAAGCGATCCCTTCTATCACCGAGTTCGTTTCGAAATTCTGCTGTCGTTAAGCATTAAGTATGTAAGACTGGCTTAATTTAACGTCGCTCGAGTAACTCGTAAAGAAGTAGTTTAAAATTTATGCGATGAAAATGCGAACGAGCGTAAAATTAAATTGAAATTGTTGTTGCGTCGGTGACACGTCGAACTCGAGGAAGAAGTTCCGTATAAATTAACATCGATTCGATTCACTTACCTACGTAAGCTCTGACGTCGTAACTGGTGCCTATAGGTGCCCCATTGTATTCCTTCGCAGGCACCAATTGCACCGATGGGGGTGCTAAAGGCGTGATTTCCATGGTGAACGCGTGAGCGTTGGAACCTAATCTCTTCACTAACGCCTCCTGAAACAGGAGATCAAAACGTTATATTAAAACGGGGATTCCCAAGTGCGAGTTCCGAGATGAATCGCGTCAAATATTTAAATATAGAAGATGTGAAGGCCTCATTTTTCTAAAATATGCATCACGAATGAATTTTAGACTTCGAATATTGTAAGCACCGAATTTCGTGCTTAGTTTCATTATTCTGCGTCGATTGTGAAAGCGTTCAAACGATTGGAAATAATTATTATTGGTTAAGACGAGACCCTTGCTCGCCCTTTTCAACCGTTTCCTCTGGTTCTCGAAACACAAGGGAATATTGTTCGAGGACAGAAAGGAAAGTAAGCCTTGAACGTGTCACGAAATTATCGTTTCGTACGGAAACCTCGAAGACCTTTGACTCGGTTGCTCGATATCGCGCTACACGTAGCTCGAAATCTCTGTTAATTAACATTCGATGTAGATAGGTGTAATCCTGGCCGCTAATTTGCCTGTAAATCCTCTATCGACCGGTTAAGCGGTACAAATTTCCGTGAATCGATCTGTCAACGCGTAATGAACCAATCAACCGTATTGCTTTTGCGTGAGCCGTAGAATCTCTCTAAATGGGAATGAAATGATCTTTAGATCCGCGGGATTGAACGCGTAGGTAATTTCTGCATCGATGCGAGAAACCATCAGGCTTATGGATACTGAGATTTGCCTTATCGATATTGGTTTTTCATTTACAGCCATGAACGACCGCGTTTCTCTATATTCTCGCTTTTTCGTAACATTAATACCCTGATAACGGCATTATATGCGATGATCGACTATTTCGTTGTAATTGGCAATATTTTTGCAATCGAATAGCGTTAAGAGCGACAACCGCAATTACCAGAGAAACGTTCGCACGGTGGTGGTAGTCGCTGGTCCTCTACCTCAACGGTTAATAAGACAAATTTTTTTCTCGTATCTCGTTTAATCCTTTGGACGAGGTATCTCGCGATTCTCTGTTCGTCGGTGGTTGCAACTCGGTGGGAAAAAGAAGCGAGAAACTTTCCTCGAATTAAGAACATCATTTTCGTTTTATTGGAGAACTACAGCGAAAACAGATTTCCACGAAGAAACGAGATCTCGTAAGAGACGACTGCTTCTTGCGAGACCTTTGTGGATTCTTAGAAATACATCTTCTGAAAAAAAACGTTGAACGTACCATTCTTTACCGTGTGCTTATCCGTGTAATAATAAGCTGTAATTAATCGTAGTTTCATCTACACGGGTTAGAGGAATTGAAGAATTTTCGAATTTACCTGTTAATAGCATCAAGAGATATAATGAAAGTATGTAAAATCAAACGGCCGTCATGCCTTACTGTTCTTTCGCGGCTACAAATCTACGTATGAATTATTCCGCGTGTCACGTGTCGCTTTCGCCACTGCAAAGGGATGTTTGTCCAGGCTTATCGCATAGCTAAGTGTCAAGCATTGTCGAGATACGGTATTGTTGTGTATCCGCATATATACGTCAGTTCAGTCGAACGGAATCGTAACATGGCGAAAAATATTCAATAGATGCTACCGAGTGAAAAGCTCTATTCATTCCCGCGGTAAACAGTGGTCGGTTGTTGCGGTACCGTATCGATGTTTTCCTGATGACACGTTCGTTTCAGAAGGTTCTATTCTGTTGTAACGCGATATGTAAGCTCGAAGTTAAATCAATATCCTAGACGAAGATGAACCGTAATTTCCGTTAATCGTATCGGTTATACGTTTGCGCAGGAAACGCACCCTTGAGTTTCTCACATTTCTGGAGTTCTCGAATTGGTAGCTGATTCCGTTAATCGATCACGTTAACTCCGCGACACTCGTCGCGTTAAGATTTATATACAGGAGTTCACAATGAGTACCGCTTCGGCTTTATGTTTCGTAAGTGCTGACAGAAATTTCAGTTCCGCTCTAATAAATTCGTCGGAAAAATCCTTTCGCGCCGTTTCGTGGGAGTCCTTGAGGATCTCGAAAAGAACCGCGAGAATTGCGAAATTGGACTCTGGCGCACTGTGCAATTTAATTCTCGAAAACGGCGCGGCAAAAATAAAATAAAATAGAATAAAATAAAAAAGAAAGGAAGAGAAAAAAGGAGAAAGAAAACGTAAAAGCGAACGGCGCGTATCAAAGGGATTTATTCATGCAGGTGCACAAGATCTTTTTCTATTAAGAAATATTCTTTGAAGATAGGCGCGACCAACGATGCGTAAGATTTATACTCGATACCTTTACGACGCGAACGCCGTGCCTTTGATGGCATAAAGAGATGAGCCGGAGACGTCGAAGGGTCTTCGGGACAAAATGCTGTTCCACTTTTATTGGATTTTTCGCTTTCCTTTTGCCACGTGATCGCGATTGATCGTTTCAAACGGACAGACGTAAAATAACGTCTTCCATTTTTCTATACGAAATCTTTTCACCTTGTTTATGATGTTTCAGTTATCGAAGCGGCGCGAACGGATACAAACGTTTGCCAAAAGTCGCGCGTTGACATCTATTTTCGTATTTTTTCGCTGTAGGCGAACAGCTGAATCAACGTGCTGGAAGCTTGCGTTAAATACGAGCGTTTCTACGATAGACCTAATGTTTCTATATGTTGAGAAGCAACTCGTAACCAACGTAAATGAGAAGTTGGACGAACTTTCAAGGACAGCAAACGAACACGTTAGGGTTGTTAAAGAAAAGTATTTGATAGATGCTGAAAGCCCAGAAAAGTTTCGTCGCAGAAAGTTTTCGGCCATAAGTTTTGATATTTCGTAAGCGGATAACTTTCGCGCCAGCTTTGGAAAAGTTCCGTTTGCCGTTAACTCGGTATTTCTACCTTTGGCGAAGTAGTGGCCGGGTGAATTCTCGTACGACACGCGGCCAATTTTCCACGAAGAATTTGGAATTCAGTTCTATTTGACTTTGCCTTCGACACGGCTGATCGATTAGGAATGCGATTGAAAGGTCGAAGAAAAAAACTGCTCCTCTTTTATGTTTGCGTAATGTGCATGGTGATTGTTATCGATGGGAGTCGATCGTGACCCGTACTTAGAAAACGCATCTGGTATTCAAATCACTATTTTCAGAATAACATCTAGAGAGACATTACAGAGCTTATAAGATGTTTACAAAAAGAAACCTGAAATAATAACAGTTATTTCTGTTTGAATGTTCTGTCACGATTTAATGGAACATTTTATCTACAGTTTCTATATTTTCAGGCATCAATGTCTAGTTGATATGTTTCAAATAAATTTCACATAGTTTCAAATTTATCTGTCGAAATTTCATGTTGTCGGTTTAGAGTTTCGTAAGTCTCTATGTTCTAAGTCCTAAGTATTTGCCCAAATAGGAATCTCTTCCTCTTCGAACGCTCCCTTTATTCTACACCATTTAAATCCGTGACTCGTAAAATTGGATAGCAAGTCGTTTGAAGGATTTGTCAAGGGCTTCCCTGTGAATCGGGCATCAACGCACGTACAGAGCGTTTCAGGAAGAAATAACCAAATTTGAAAACTGTAAGGTTGAACACGCGCGATACCACGTATGTTATTCAGGCAACACTTGCCACGGTGAGATGCTCGTGTCGAGGATATAGAGGCCAGGGTCATCCGGTGCACAGGATCGAACCTGGTTGCGTCACGCTGCGCGATTCGAAGTCCTTTTCAAAGAAAAACGAAATCTGGTATCATTAATGGGTATCATTAAGTCGAAGCACCGTTCGTTTCTGTTATTTCTTTTTCCAAATATCTCACGATTCGAGAATTAATATCGTGCGATACTCGTCAGAGCTATTTTTGATTCCCTTAAAAATATCCTGCGGTATAAATATGCAACGCTTCTTAATATTCAACCATTTTTCCGTATCGCATTTGCATCGTCGTGTGACTATAAAAGGAGAAACAAGACGAAAACCGTGTCGTATCGCGATGAAATAGTTTTCCTCTGCGTCACATCGCGGGAGATGACATCTTTCTGTCGGAGGAATTTTGTGCCCATCAATGGCTGGCGGACATCCACGACGAGCGCACAGGGCGTTCAAAATCTAGAGGTAATTTCATAAGTAACCGTTTACGAGGTGCACAATGTTGAGTCGGAAGTGGTGGTCTACAAACATAAAATTGTTTACACGAGTGTCCCCTTTTACGAACTATCGAATAGCTGTAAACAGCAAGAAAATTATTTGACGAATTCATCGTATGTTTTCGTGCTGCTTGGAAAATATTCAGCTATTTTTTTACTTCTTTTGAATATCCTATCTTCTCTCCATTTCATGAAAAGCTCATCTCAGGAAATAAAAGTGGGACAACGGAGGAGATATCCTATTGACGGGATAATATCGAATCACGCGTTCTTTTTATCGCGAATTTCCTCTCCGGCCGGAAATAAATGTATTTAGTCAGATGTTAATTGAGAGTCTGTTGAAATAATATCTAAGGTACTGCTGACATTTACCTTTAAACGTCAGACATTTGTGCTTTAAACGAATAAAACGTATAGTTTGAAAATTCAGAGCACATGAATCTAACATACTTAAACGGAAGAACTTCCGACGAGAATCTACTCGCTATTCAGTAGATAAGGTCGAAATATCGAAGAATTCTCAGACGAGCATTATTCTTCGATCGGCGATCACTGATGCAACCTTCGTTTCAATTTATCGTCGATACGTAATTCATCGATGGAATGAATAATAAATCGCCAGCCAGGGTAGTTGGCGTAAAATATCCAGGAAAAGGGAGTAGACTGATAAATAATTTCCGAGTTGCACCGGGCGACCTGACTACAGGTCATAATTAATGCCAAGGCTACCTTGGCATAACCCCCAAAATTCTGGCTACAGGATTTCGCTCGATAAACGTTGGAACGTGTCTATCTTTTTTTCAAACAAATTACAGTAATTTTGTTGACTTTTCTTCGAATAAAGTTGAAGTGACTTTGTGAAACTTGTTGCCTTTGCCCGAAAGTCTGACTGTATCTTCAATTCGTGAATACTTTTACGCGGATACAATCGAAGCAGAATAAACTGCAAGGAACGGCGCGATACCGATCACCAACGAGATTCGACATTAGAAAAGAAATATTTAACAACGCCGTTTCGCGTGGTTATCGTTACAGCTACTTCTCAGTGATTATTGTACTGCCAAATTGTTATCGTTCGCCGTTCTAAAACCGACGGCCGTGTCGTTCTCCGTTTCAATTACCGAAACGTTCCATCCCGGTGTCTTCCCCCTAAGATAAACTTAAAGCATTCTAGAGACACGTTCCCCTGTTGTTACGCAAATTCGTGAAACGGCGGGTGTAGATAGACGCGACGACAGGCATCGTTTCAAGGGGATTTTCAGAAGCCGAACAGTTCCGTGAGAAAAAATAGCTAACTCGAGCCGAAGGAGAAGCGTAGAGACTCTTTGAAATGTTTCTTTTTATCGTTGCGTAACGTTTATTGCTATCTCGGCCAGACGAACGAACCATCGCGACCGGGTCTTATCGCGATATTGTTTTGCATCTCGTTGAATTACATCCGGGGTTTCTTTGTCGTCTCGATCGAATTTCATTCGTCTCCGCGGTGAAATTAAGTTTCTCTCGCTCGAAATTCTATTCATATTTCCTGAATTGTCCACGTTGTCCAAGGATTGTCGGAGTTTACGAGTTGTTTGCGTTCGGAGAGCCGTTTCTTTCCTTTCCGAGGCATCTTGGTTCCTTCTGTCGCAGTTCCCGATGGCTTTTGCCCTCGACTATCCTGCTTCTTTCCATTCTCCTCGCGGAACGAACGCACCAGACTTTAACTTCCATCCATTTCAATTACCCACGTTTCCGTTTCGTACACACGGAGATCCTGGTGCTTACCGTACACTCTTCGGTTGCGTCTCTACGATTTATCCGCGAAATTACGATCCTCTCCGCAAATGATCGCGTTCCGTGGTTGCGGCTTTCTTCGAGCGTCGGTAATCAGCTTTGCTTTCTCGGTAAACGAACCGTACTTTCGCGCGTGAATCAAGGCGATCGGTAATTAAACCTCACCTACGAAACGGAGTGATTTTAGACAGTCTACTCAAAGATTTCGAAGACTCGAAAATGGAAAGGCTTTTACACGCGACAGTTTCTTTAAATTTCAAATTCAGTTGTATCGAAGCTCCATCGCTATCCTCATCTTGTCGGAAGGATAAATTGACTGCCAGCGAAATGACTGTGAATGCGCTGCCAGCGAGATTCGATGCCATAAACGTTCATTTACGGCGCAGATATTGTCCAACGATATTGTCTGCGATATACGAATTTTATGGTGTGTAACCATAACCGCTTATCGTATACGTACAACGTTTCGCGACAAACGACTATAGTCATCTCTAGTAGCGATGGGGGTTACATATCTCTTCTGGTATCTTTCACGATTTGACTTTTTCTCGTGCGTCTACTATTTTCCATGTTTAGCGAAATGTTTTAGAAACAGCTGGTGTTAGAATGTTGGACGAGAAGCAAGAGAACAGAGAAAAGAGGGTTTGCCAGTGGAACGGTTCGATGCACGTTGTTCGGTGACGTGGCGCGTATCAGTTACGAGGCTTACGACCTATATAATACGCGTCCCGTATTTCATAAGCTTAATGCCTCATTTCCGAACGGATCAACGATCTATCAGATCCCTTAACGCCTTGTTCGCTCGAGCCTTACACGGTTTGCTGACCGCTGTAACGAGCCGATCGCATGTTATCGACTCTTCGCGGAAATGAAACGAGTCCGCTACGTTTCAACATCTACGCAGATAATTATTCTTTTTGTCCTTCTTCTCGATTTCTTTCTAACAGCGATTAAAAATTACTTTAGATTTGACAATTTACGTAATCTAACGCTAACCCTACTGAACGTGCAGCAACTGTACGGACGTGAATAATCCAACCCAGCACAATCCGAGGTTGCATAGCTGTTAGAAAAACTAGAAGTTCGATAGCTCGCCATTCGCGTGATTTCATGGCGTAATACGATTACAAGTGTGTACAGGTTCGAGAGTTTGTAACGTAATTTGATGAAACCCAATCTATGTGATTGCATGGCGATTAAAACGAGTAGAGATTCGAAGGCTCACGATTTATGTGATTTCATGGACGAAATATGATTAAATACGAGGGTAGAGCCGAACGTTCGTAACCTAGACCGATCCAATCCATGTGATTGCAATGTCGATTAAAAACATGTATTCGAAAGCTTGCAATTCACGTGATTTCGTAGCAAAGCGCGAATCGATGTACTTTCGAAAGTTTACAACTCGAATAATTCCATAACGCAGCGTATCGAGACAAGGGATTAATTTCTGTCACGGATGCAGAAGCAAACTGTGGGATCTTTCTGCACTCTCGAAGAAGCCTATTCGTCTGAGTGCTTCTTCCGGTTTTACGGTCGGTTAAGCGTCCCTCGTGAAAGAAAGTAAGAAAGAGGAAAGGAGAAAGAACGTCCGCTACAATCGAACAAGTGTAAGAGTAAACGCGTGTTCTGAAAATTGATAAATAATTGTCGGTGAAAGCGTAAGATTGCACGTTTGACATATTTCCGAGTGAATTAACGAAGCTGCGCGACTGCCGTGTATTTTACGCAACGACATGGAAGCGTAAGGTCGTAATCAATTAATGGAATAAGCCAGTCGCGACTTGACGATCAATTTCGTGCTCCGGTAATTAGAAACTTACGTACGCAGGGCCGATTGCAAATTACATTAACGTGCTACGTTTGCTTCCTCGAGCGTGAAACTCGTAGGATAAAATCGGTATACGGCTGCCTTCGCAAAATACGCTCGTCAAACAATTTTTAACGCGAAATTCCATATCGGCGAGGAATTAATCGTAGATTTTAGTGTTACGGTGTTTGTTCGTACGCTTTGCTTGCGGAAACAATAAACGACTACGTCGTCAACTGCATTCCGAATACGGCAATGAAATTCTTTCAAATATTAAACACTTCATTTAGAGAGAAGTGTACTAGTCGTAGTACAAACGCGCACTCAAAGGGGTTAATTACGTGTACAGACCTGCAAAGGCGTCGCCTCCTGGTGATCAGCCCCGGAATACGGAGGGTACAATTGAGCTAGGCACATAACAGCCTCGTTGCAGAATTTCAGTCCCATTACCTCTTCATCCTCTCTACCGTAGCGAAAAGTCAACGTGATTTGTCCGTACACCTGAAACGTTCGATGCGACGACTAATTAGTAAATAGGAAAACAAATAATTACGACCGTGTTCGTTAGCGCTTCATGGACATTATCTCTGTACTCGTTAAATCTACCGTCCAATTATTCGATGCTTCGATAACAGAATTGCCCGAGCCGATTGATAATTCGCGATAGCAAGTTTCCTGGAAGCTATAATTTTTCGACTCGAACAAGAATATATTCACGTAATGAATATTGCTTCACGAAGAAATTGTTTCGTGGTAAAATATTATTTTTTCCCCGGAGTTCATAGGTTCCGAGGGGGATTATTTATACCGTGGAAAGTAGAGAAAATTAAGGGAGATTCGAACAAAGTAACGTCGTTGAAAGTAACATCGACGAACGATGTTTTGTTAAAACGGCTTGGGTTAGTAGAAAGACTTTGCACTAAAAAAAACATCCTTTCAGTTCTTGTGGACATAAAAATACGAAAAAAAGGTACTTGGAACTTTTACCGCGGAAACTGTTATTCTTTTGACGCGCAGCTGTAGAAGGTGACCGTAGAACGCTTAAACTTTTTCTTGAAAGATCTTACAAGACTCCGGCGTCTTTATGAAAAAACACCTGCAGTTCAACAGTCTCGTAATACTTTTCATCTTATTGTAGAACGATATCATTCTAACGAAAGGAGGTAAGGAATTTGAAAAGTTGTAAAAAGGATCAGGCTGTAGCTTAGACCTCTCGACTCACCCTTTTGTCTTGCAAGTAGTCAGGGTCAACCAATAGCACGCCCTGCAGTTTATCAATCTTCGACTCGCTCACGATCAAATCTCTGCTCGCCAAGTAAAGTGTGAGCTTGTTATTCGGCGATGATTTTTTGTATACCCTGTGCAACAAAACGATTATTGTTTCATCGATCGCCCAAAGATTAAAACGGACGGAGTTGGAATAGTATACCGAACGCGTATCGTGTTCGATCGCAGCAGCGTCGAATCGGGACGTCAATTACTTTCACGTCGATCGGAACAAAATTCTACCTTCGAGATACAATTTTCTAATAAAATTCTGATCTCGGACGAGTTAAAGTTCTCGTGTAAGGGATCGAAGTCTGGTTTTTTATCTGCACAAAATGTGATGCACAAAGGGATGCTTTGATCATTTTCGAGGCAACCCTCGATGATTAGAAGGACGCTGTTAATAATCCTATTGATCACCGTTAGCGGCACAGACAATCTCGACGCTGCTGATCGATGTAACACCGGATATTTATTCAACGGTTTAATCCGAAACCGCAGTGTGTTACGTTGCTCTGAATGCATTCCTGTCGGGGACACGGAACACTAAGCCGCCCCGTTCTACATCCTCTCTTCTCATCCTTGCTAAATTATCAGTCACGGTACGAGTTCCGTTTGCTCGTCACTGGAACTGCCTCGACAGTTTCCACTGTTCTACCGTAAATCCTCTCCTTTTCAAGAAATCTCACGTTTTAACGGAATTTCACGACGAGTTGTACGGATTCGGAGAACAAGGTAATTTTGATTCTTCTACGTTCCGGGTGTATCGATGGAAATTCAATATTTAACAATTTTTCAATAAAACGTTCTATTAGTACCGGATCAAATACACGTGTTTGAGATTAAAATTAATTGGAGGTACTCGAAAGTTATCGTTTCACTCTGGTTCTGCGATATTTGCAAATCGATACGTCGGAATCGAGGGTACTAACTTTTTCGTAAATAATTGAAGAGACTTTGATTACTTTAAGTTTGTCTCCTGTTCCGAGCATGTAATTCTATTTTTCTTCCATTTTACGTCACGGATGTCAATTTTCTTGTTTCTCGAGAATGTATTCGTTATCAAAGGGACAAAGATAGATAAATTTCGAAGCTTTCCGGCGCAACGAAGCAGCTCGTTGCGAGGCTTTTGTCGCTTGTTTACCGACTACGTTCGTTTATATTTCCGGAGATGACCGTAACGAGATTCGGTGCCGTGTAACCATCTCACTCGAGAAACTTTTCCTCGGACGCGTTCTTCCGAATGGGGGATGATCCACCTCCGCGTGTACACAACTTTCTTTCGAGCGTAACGAATCAATATTTTTTTTATCGCAAAACCGATAACCATAAAGAGTTGCCGCAAAAACTGTCGAGAGTTACCTTTGACTGCTGATCGAGTCCGATGCGCTGTCGATCGTGATCTCGACTTTTCTGAAACAGAAGGAAATTCAGCGTGAATCGCACTCGAACACGAAATTAAGAAGAAATTGGTCGACGATCTAGATAACTGAAAGCAGAGATTCGAATCTCGCACGGAACAATCCAATTCTATTCCCCGCTCGCTCACGGAATAGTCCTACGTCGTAAATGCTTTTCGACCGAGGGAAACGGAAACGAGATTCTGATGCTGTCCTCTAACCCTCGCGTCTACTTTCGAACAGTGCTTTTTATGTTACGGTAGAATTCCAGGATCGTAACTTTCGGGTTCGGTCAGCCCAGGAGCTCGTCTTGTCCTACGGTTATGATTTATTCAAGAACCTGTGACGGTAACAACGCTATAAATCACGAGCGACGTACCTGAAATTCTTTCGAGACCTTTTTGTCTCGAGGAATATCTGTATCGTTACTCCACGGTTTTCCATTCGGTTAATTAATGATTGTATATGCGTAGCTATTCTAAGAGGACGTTGATCCCCCTTTAGCCGCGCTAATGGTTCACACGTGGATAAACGAAACATGATAAGAGAAAATCGACTCATCCTTGACCCGATATCATCGCTCGCGAACTCGCAGGATTTCCAAGGCAAAGAAAACGAACGGACCCTCCTCGAAGCTTCGACTCATCTTTTTTTCTCCTCTTTTACGACTGGTTATTAGTTTTCCGAAACAGCCGCGCTTGGCTATAATTCGTCTTCCCTTTCGTTCTCTTCTAATCTTTCCTTTCCCCCTTTTCCAAGACAATTACTATACACGACAAACACGTTTATTTCACCTATAAATTTCAGCAGATGCCGTCTTACGCGATATTTATTCGCCTGTTCCCTGTAACGCGAACTACGCACGATAAACGCGCGAAAGAAGAACGAGTGATTTGAAGTAGGCAGATGATCGAGGGGAAAGTCACGTCGTTACGCATTATTGTTACTGCGCGAAGCTTGTAAATAGTAATAACCGTCATCAATTCGTCGACGTTTATTTCATTGGTCGAGAATCGTTAGAAGGACGTCGGTCAACGTAATAAAGGTACGATCAGTTATTTTTCGCGCCTGAACCCCAGTCCGCTACCGAACATTACCGGCACATTAATGGTATTATAGAAACTTTCGTTTCTTCTTTTCCCTCATTCAATTATCCAATCACGAGAACTGCGACGTCTTTGCTATTTTCTCGCGATAGTCCTGTTCTTTCGAGGACCAAGTTTCAGGAGAAACTTTTCAATAAATGCTGTTCGAACTCGTGAATCATTTCAAGTGTCCAAGCAAGAATCCCGCGTCATTCTTTACCGTTTTCAGCATCCAAGGAAACACCGCGTACCAAGTACCCGAGAAAATAGGAGGATAATGGAGTCTTCAAGCTAGCTAGCAGACAAGATGAAAAATGTTGTCGGTGGCCGGTCCGTACGTTCACGCGGACGCTCCCAGGATAATACGTTCGTGGATTTACGCAGTATAACCATAAATATCTCTGTTTCATCTAGAGTAACCTATATACGTGTAGATGAAAAAATAATCGAAAGAGAACCTTTGGATGAAATGTTCAATATCTTCTGTTCTGAAAATCGAGGTTCATGCTTTAGGATCTAACGCTCCAAATAGTATTGTATTCCGCTAAAATGACTCAATGCGGTTCAATGCGATTGAACTTGATGCGATCCAATACATCGCGACTCAAATGGATGCAGTTCAATTCGACATGATTTAATTCGAGGCTACTCGATTCAAAGCAGCCTACTTCGATACGATCCAATTCGACGCGGTCACGATCCAGATTGCAATTGCTGGCAGTTTTTCAATCGTTTTTAACAATAACGCTTGTTTACGAGTTGTCGGAGTCCGATATTTGCGTCGATAAACACTCGTGTCTGTGCACCGTACGCGGGTGTTCCGATGAAATTTCAAATTACACGCGATGCAATAAGGAAACTAATTGATACGTCGTTTCGTTAACGATTGGGAATCGTGGCAAGACTCTTTTCGTTAATTCCGGAATTAATATCCGCTGTTTGTCTTTATTTTGATTCCGTCGATTTTCATTAAACGTTTCTTTATGGTTCGCGGAGTAACTCGATAAATTAAACGAAAATGTATCAGCGCTGTTTACGAACACGCGAAGAATAATATCGCGCGGTTACGTCGTCGTTCACGCATATAATAAATGCATCGACGATGGAGCTGAATAAATTTGCCACAAAATCGGATCTGCGAATTCCTGTTTCATTTATCGAACGATACGGCTGCCAAAATACTTTCACAACGATGGACGATTATTTACGCAGTAAATGCACGCTGTGCCCAAACGCGAAATGCGTCAACGCAATTTCGATTAAATTAGTTTTCCGACAATAATTGTAAGCGGTGTTAACGTTATGCATGTTAGTTTCGTGATGTATCAGGCGAAACATTACAATTGCAAAATGAAACGATCGTTATCCCGAGTAATTATAATTATATCGCTCTGCATGCGTCCATTTTCATTACGATATTTAACGCGTTAATACGGCAGGGTACTTTCGAAACCATAAAACCAAGGATTTCATCGAATAAATTAACTATGCGAAATAGATTAATGATCTTTGCGGAGAGTCTACAGTTCTTAACGAGAACAAAAGGTTTTGCCTTAAGTATAATACCTTCGTTGATTTCTGTTGAGAGTCTTTTCTTGTTGTAGTTAAGACAAGGAGTCAAGAATAACGACGAGCGGAAAATGTCAGGTTACAAAGTAAGGATGTTTCTTAACAATTTTATTATAAAACAACGTTGTTGCGCGTTCAAAACGGTAAATTATTTAGCATCCGCTTTCAAACAGTTACTCCAAGTACTGAAACACGTTCGAGGAAATTATTTTTGCCTCGCATCAAATGACATTCGTTCCATACAAAATGAAGTGCATTTTTTATCGTTGTAAATGGGCTGCTTTTTTTTTACATAAACGTATTACCGTCGTTTCAGGGTTTTAACTGTAAATGAATAAACGAACAGAGGAAACCTAGTCGATTTTCCGGATGGATTTTTGGTATTTACAGAGAAACAAAGTACAAAAAGCTAGTTGATACAGGGACAAATTGCTGTTTTAGGTTCGTCAGTGTTACGTTCGAGTTCCGTGAAATTGAAACGCGCGAAATTCATGCGCGTCGGATGAAATAACATCGAATTGAATCGTATTTCTATTTCGCTATTTCGAAACAAGAATTGACGGTCTTAAACGGTCAGTTTCAACAGTCGATCTCAATCAACGTCAGTCTCGTTGTTTAAATTATTTAGTCACGCTCGGTTATCATCCGCGGAGGAACGTCTCCGTTAGCGAAAATCCGTTTGAACCTTTCTCGATCGAATCTACGAGCTCAATTTCCTGCCAACTTTCAATTTGTTCGCAGACTACTGGGCTGTCGGGGTGCGAATTAATTAGCCGGTCGTAATTAATCAGACGAGCATCTCCCGAAGACCGCGGTCGTTCACGAACCATCTGTTGCGAATTCGCGATCGTTATAATTTGTCCTCTTGTTCGTTGGAGACCGCGTAAAAAGCGAATACGTCGATGGTAGGAAACGTGTCGACGTTGGAAAATTTACGGGGCGAATATTCCGAAATGGTTCGAGAATGAACGATAGCGAATATTTTTCACGCTGTTCGTTTGTATCACGGTTGGCTCGCGTTGAAATTTAATGAACGACGTTTTCACCGAAGCAATTAATTTGTGGAAGAAACGCCGCTGGTGTTTTACGGTGTGCTTCGGAGCTAATGATGACGTTTACGAATTGCTTCGCGAGCTCGGACGAATTAAATTTACTTGCCAATTTTCGACAATTGGCATTGATTTAACCTTTGGTACAAAATAACAATTTTCGCGCGTTCCAGTTCAAATTTCGAACGAAATAGGTCGGATAATGGGTACGAGGGAAGTTCGCGATCAAAACACGTGTCATCCCCTCTCGTCGCAGATCGTATTTCTCGTTAAATCAAATTTATGACGAATCAAAGTCTATTCGTACAAACTGGGATTTCATGTGCCCTGCACGAATCCGGTTTCCTAGGCAGCGGAAAATGCCGCGCAAATTAATTAACCCAGTTAACGAACACTCCCTTTGCTCGCTCCGAAGATTTTCGAATTTTCATGGCAGACGCGCTTATCCCCTTTTTCATTTCACCGACGAGCATCGATCAATTGTTGTTTTAATTTAATATATTTGTCGATTATTCGATCGAACGAAAAAGGTGTTATATCGACTTGTAAAAATAAAACATGATTCTTTGGAAGATTCTACTTTTGTTAAAGTGTTAGGGTAAAGCATCAGAATCTCGGTTCCCTAGATATTTCAAATTTTTTTTTCACGAAATGTCCATTTTTATTGCACGTCCTGTATACCGTTACTACGGCGTTATCGATAAATATCGAGAACCTTGAAATATCGACGGTGTACATTGATCGTTCGAAGTTTCCGTTATAAAAAAGAACCCATGACTTCCGAAGCGATTTACGATGGTGACCGCACCCATACTAGTCGTTTGTCAACATGGAAAATGTGGCGATAGTGGTCGACAAATCCCGGGGAGACATAGAAAAGGCAATGAAAAAAAAAAACGAACGTTGACCGTATCATTAGGCTAATTGCGAAGCTCGAAGTCTATTTTTTCCGTTTCGCGCATCCGCTCTGTTGGACGCGGTTGCTTTTTATTATCGGAGGGAAGAATATTCTAGGAGGTTTTTGCCGCATGGCGCTAATCCGTTTTGCTCGTGGCGATATAGCGCGTGACTAGTGTGGAAGTCCGTGCAACGGAGAGCTGGCTCAACCGATCATGACAGTCGTAAAACGAGAGTCTAGTGTAGTCGATAACACAGAAGAAATTGCGTGCTCACCTGTCCGCTTGCGTGTTGGTTGGCTGCAGATGCGACAACGTGTGGCTCTGTTGCAATCTTTGGTCTAGGTTCTCCGACGAGAACCTTTCCTTCTTCTCGACTGTCTCCTGTGTTTCTTCCTGCGTCTCGTTGTCGGTGCTCCTTTTATTTTCCACCTACGATCACACGTCGCGCGATTATTTACGGTTATAAATACGCTAGTCGTTTGTTAGCTAATTTTGTACAGCTTGTATGCACATATTTCAGCATTTCGTTCCGGGCATAATTTATGTGCATTAATTTGAATAATTCAATTAAGCTGCAACGAAATCCTCGTGCACATTTTTCTGCCGCGGTATATGAAATTTTAATGCGAGATTGGGGTACGTTTTTGAATATGCGTTGCTTTCTGGGGAGCCGTTAGTGCTTCGAGTGGTATCGCATTACTTGCGCAAGGTATCAAACGAGAAGATTAAACTGAAAAGATCGTATACCGAATAATTGCAATTATGAATGTGCTGTATAATATGCGTGCGTTCACTGTGGCAGAGTAATCGGTAGTTCCAGCTCTACGGCATTATATTACTTATTAGTATTATGTTACTCAAGCAAGGTGGAACGCTTAAATTGAAAAATGAAACGATCGTTTCTGAATAATTGCAATTATAACGCGCCATGCGACCTTCTTCACTGCGACGTTCAAAGTACGTTTCTCATTTCTCGTTCTACATCTGTCTAATAAAAGAACGTAATCGTCCCCCAGGTAAATTTCCATTCGTGCGAACGATTTTTCATCTAAAACCGCTTTTTACGAGAGAAAATCGTACCGTAATCGGATAAAGAGGTACTCGATGTTCCGTGGAATCGGATGGTGCACCGGTCGCTTCCGGTTCCCCGTGTCTCTCCTCTTCAGCCATGTTCCTCTTGGTCTCCTCGCGGTGGCCACACAGGCCCAACAAACAATACAGAACCACGCACAAAACTGTTGCAAGCTATTTGACACTTAATCACTGTACGCGCATTCGGTGCTTGTTTTCAGCCGAACTTTCGGCTTCCCACGTTCATAGGTAATTGCATGTTTTGTCGCATCGCAACCAGCTGTTTTCCACTCACTCCAAATTCGCTTCCAGTTAACACACTTTTACTAGTTTACCGACGAACAATGGACGCGACGAATTTAATTTAACACACAGGTCAACACAAATTACTATATCGAATCATTAACAGTTCGATTGCCGTGGTAGAACGCGTTAAAGCACCAGTTGCACAAGGGTGACGACCTTCGCTTCCAAATTTTAAATTTCAATTCGGTGCATTCAAGCCTGAGGATCTTCTGAAACCTAGAGAAAATTTGGACTGAGAAAACGCGATATCCTTCAGGACTTCGTTGAAACTTGGATTTAGTTCAGTTCGAGGAAACCCGAGGAGAATGTGGATTAATCGAGGATTGAATCCTCGGAAGATATTAATAATGGTACTCTTGTAATACTTTCGTACATAATTTTAGATTTTTATTCTATCAGTTTTCATCGTTTTATCGGTCGTGACAAGTCGGAAAGGTCGAAGGCTGCTTTATGGGATAAAGTTCCCCTTCTAATCGCCGATGAGAAGTTACTTAGATGCGAATCGATCGTGAAGGTAATAGGAGCTCCCTCTCTGTCGTTCATCCGATAATCTCGATCCAGTTCGAACGCCCCGTCTCTCTCGGAGAAATTTTACCCTGTTCGGATCGATGAGAAAAAAATGGTTTAAAACTTAAACTTTTGATAAGGCGCTGTTTCTCAACCTTTTGATTATGCAGCGATTTTAAATGTCAAAAGGTGACGCGACGTCGTAGAAATGTCGTATCCGATATTGGAGAAAACCATTTTACGAGTGTATATCTAATATCCCTCCGGGTTCGGAAACACTTTTTACACCTTCGAGGAAATAAGGGGTTCAAACTGTCATGCGATATCAGGTATCAGAGATCGCGCTTCGCTTTACTATCGCCATTTGTTCCACGCGGAATTAAAAAGCGTTCTGTCAGGTCACGTATAGCGTCGTTCAAAAGTTTCGAATTTCCAAATTCCAAGTTCCGAAATTTCTGAAAGCTACGCAGTGCCCGATGTAGGACGTTGATACCGTTAGCGAAGTTAGGGAACATGACCTGTTCCGAACAAAAGTTCTGGTTAAGCCAATGATCGAATCGCTGCGAAATCGAGCATTTTTTTGCCTTTTGTTTTAAAAGCCTAGTAATTCCTCACGCTACGGTAGGTTTCAGAAAGGGCATGAAATTGAATGTAGCATACCGGACACCTCCTTTCGTGCAGGAATTTGTTTTTGCGCGTCTAGACGTATCCGATTATCTACCTGTCAGTCACGATTACTCCACGCTATAATTCATCTTCATTCTCAATTTTCGTACGATATCGAACGACGTTAGTCATAGGCGACGAGTATACAAAATTAATAGATCGGGACAGCAATAATTCATCCTATATTCTAGATTCCCTTTTATTTTCACTTTAAATCATTCTTTCACGTATCGACATCTCGATGAATAAATACAACCCGAATTATTTCGTTGGAAATATAAGCTAGAATTTCTGAATAAACTTTCTCGCGGCCGGAACAATAGGATAAAGAACTTATATCGAACAGGAGATACTTTTAACGAATGTATGAACCATGATTTCTGTGTCGAGGATATTATTTAAAAATTAGATGTCTGGTCGATAAATTTAAGCTATTGCATACGTTCGATCTGGGTCACGGTTGACCCAGGTGCGCCATCCGAGGCTTAGTTTAACCAATAACACGAATTTAATGCAGTCAAATAACTGCGTAGTATTATTATTATATTATTAGAGGTATTGCATATTGAACGATCGATTCAAAACAAACACTATTTGATGACACAAATGCACGGCAAAGCCATAGCAATTTGGAGCTTAAAGCTTAGCCAAAATAGCTAATTAATTTCGGAATGAAAGCCACTTTTGGTTCGCTTATCACGAGATGAGCAGAATAGAAACAAAGCGATTGGTTAAGGAACGTGTTCCTTTCTGTATTTTCAGTACACTCTGGTCAGAAAAATTAGTCAGGTTGAAAAATGGAGTTGTCTTTCGGAATTCTTAGAGCTTATTTTGTGTCGAGCGTACAGTTTTATTACTGTTATAGAAAACAGAGAAACAAAACGCTAAACTGGTTCTTCAAAAGCGACTGAACAATGTGTAGAAATAAAAAGTGTTACGGGGAGCGAACTGGAATTTTTGCATCCAGAAGCCATGGCAATCTGTGCGCTCGTGGAAATCGACGCTCGCGGTTTCACCGATTTAATTGTCCCAGTCACCTGTTTTCCTCTCTGTTTGTCCTCTAAATTCGTTTCGACGTCGACGGAAATTAGCTAGCAACAATCGATTCGAGCCTCCGATAAGAATAAGCCATTGAAATTTTCGGAACGGAAGAAATGTATTTCGGAGTGGAAGAAATATATCGATTTACTCGTATGAAGAAGTAATTTCTCGTTCGATTACGAGCAAAGTCTCGTTGCGTAAACCCGCCGATATACTTCGCTGATTGTAAGCCGTTATTACATTGTCCTTTGCGTAAGTACACGTAATAACAGGTGTAATCGGTTGCGAAAGCCTATCTTGATTAACCGATTGTCAGGTAAACACATTCTCACACTAGCCTGTTAATTATCCGTCTGGCTCGCGTGATTGAGTTGCAATTATTGGACAACAGATTTTTACACGAAATGCGAAATATTGTGTCCGCTTCAAAAGCGAGTTAGCTGCAAAAGGGACATTAGGGAATAAAACTGTTTTAGAAAGTAATTAAACGTTATTCGACTAATTTTGTGTAGAGAAATCTGCATCAGAAGTTAGCGATAGAGTAGTTTCATATTAATCGTATAATTTGAATCGAAAAGCAGAAAAAAGTTGCATTAATTTGTGGAGGAAATACGAACTAATATCACGGAACAGGTTCGTATCGATACCTTTTGACGTACCTGGTTCGCGTTTCAGGAAGAACAGATAACTCTCCGAGGTTTTCCATTATTCAACGCGTTGTTCGAGACAGAGCGGACTAAAACCGGGCATCTTATTCTTATGGAGGCTTATGGGTGGTACACGAGCCGGAATACTCAGATCATAAACGAGATAAAGTAAATACACGATGATATACGAAGAGGGATTATTTAGACAGGAGGAGAATTAAGTTCGCGATGGCGAATTTGTTTGACGATTAATGTCGTAACATTTCTTTAAAATAAGGTTTCTTTTCAAGAATATTTTTTACATGTATTATAATCATGTCGCAATATGTTTCACCTTCATTTTCATGTTATTTCGACATGGTCGTACGAGCTGTTTAGCACATTTGTGAATATAGATTTTTCTGTAAGATCGACCGCTTCGTTCGATAAAAGAATAAAATTCAGACAAGAGAATTGTTTCGAGGAAAAGATACAGTTGGACGAAGTTTAACTCGGATAAATATCGATGAATATTTACTGAAACGTCTATTCTGTCGTGTCAAGGCTTTTCCAAAGACCTTGAATATTCTGTGCGAACAACTGAATATAATGTTAAACGTTCTGTGATATTTTTCGAAACCTTATACGTTTTCTCTTCGATTTTAACGGCGAACGAACATAAAATAGCAAGATCTGTCCGCGGTAAATCGAGAGGCTTTCTATCAACGATTGTTTATATAATAGAATACGGTATTTGCAATATAAGCTTGCATTTCTAAGTTTAGATTTACCGATACATTCTAAACTTCGAACAGAAATTCGCATAGAAATTCTTTCCATGAAAACGTTTGGTATTTTATGTCGCTCCTTCAATCTCTAGGTTCTTGTTTACATCCCTTGACTCCATCTTCAATTTTATTAAATAGGTCAAAGTGGTTTGAATCGTACAATCATGCCCGCCAATTACATTCGCGAGCAATGTCATGAATTATGAAAGAAAAAGAAGCGGAAAACGTGTATGCAAAATGATCGAAGAGCCCGTCAAATTCTTATAACTGGAAAACGTCTTTTTCCCGAAGGCGCTCATGAAAAATGGATGAGTATCGTGACTTATGGAATTTTATCTCGGTCGAAAAATCAAGTGGGTGTGTCTTTGATAATTTATCTGGACCGTAGTTCCAACATACTGGCAATAATTCAGCCTACTATCCCATAAAACGGATCACATACGCTTGGCTACGATTTCAGACGTTGCTTCTAATCTCTAGAGGCGTGTCTGGGAATTAGCTCGCGATTAACTTGCACACTTAGCATGAAAATCCAGCCAGTATTCGTTCTGGCACGCGTATGAGTTCATTAATGCTCTGATCTCAATGTAAACACGATAAATACACGAGTAACCTGAGCTCCTTTTAGGTGAAATTTCATCCGATTATGTCCGTAAATGTATTCCACCGGATTCGCGCTATATTGCCGTCTTTGCACAGGCTTCCGCGCATCCCAACTTTTAAAATTTCCAATTTAACAATTTGGACAATTTGAGAATGGTGTTCAAAAGTTTCCAGATATTAGGGAATTGATTAGCCAGTACACGAGCAGTCCTTTCGATAGCCACGCGCTTTATCGCATAGAGTAATCCGCAACGACAGAAGAAAATTTTCTCCGACCCAGTATATTATTGACTCCAAGAACTTCTCTTTTCTATAGCCTCATCAGTGGCAATATAACGAGTTTACTGTACGCGAGACAAAATTTGCATCGTAAGCGAACCTCGACGTAAAAGGGACGCGTAGCTAGGGCTGAATCGAGTTAAGACACCTATCCGTATTTCCATAGCATTCGGCCAGGGTTTGTTTTCATCGAAGATTAACAACGAGTATCTGCGATTCTCTCGCGAGTAACACCAGATCGACTTGGTGCACTGGCTTGTTTTACTTACGAGCACTGTGCACGCCACGCGAATAGCCAGATCACAACCGGGACCATAAACAAACGAATGCCTTTACGACACGGTGTTCACCTTTGCGCGAGAACAGACGAACGTCTTCCGTTCTATCACTTTGATCAAACCACAGTCTTCCGAATGAAATCCAACCGATCGAAACCTCGATACGATTTTCCCCTGTCAAGTCGTCGAAGATATCTCGATTCCTCGTTATCCGAATTTTTTGGACGATTCGAAAGAAACACGCGTGGATAAGTGCTTGCAAAACGTAGCAGATGAGCTGATAGATCGTCGCGGTCGATATTCGATAATCGATACAGATGGCAATGTTAAGGGAAAGCGATGTTTTCGAGGCGCGAAGATGGTCAGGGTCGCGAGCAAGTAGTATAACTGAACGGTATATCGGACGTCCGACGTCCAGCACGACTCGCCGACTACTGAGCGAACCGACGCAGGCGTCGAGGCACCTGTCGTCTTCTACTCGCTCTTATGCTGCGAAATATCTCGCTGTCGATTCGCTTGCTCGCTTTCGCGCGCGAATTCCTCGCATATTTCTACTTGTTGAAGCGTGTTTACTTAACGTGCTCGCTTTTTCCCTCGGTGACCCGCTTTTTTATCGAATCGAACCGATACTGGATCATCAATCATTCCGAGCTGCGTTTCTTGTCCTCGCGTCGATTCCACTTTTTAGTTACTTTCTTACCAAAGATACATCTATTCAAATGCATTTCTTCTATCCAGTATTACGTATATTCCTTAGTCGTACGTTTTCAATACTACGTTTCTTTGTTTCATTACTTTTTATTTGACTCGTTCTTATTGACACGCTATTACCAACATTTGTTACTTTCACTACTGTATTGTACACTTGCTATACGTTATATATTTTTTTCCTATCGATTCCGGTATCTTGCTCGTAATAAATAAGACACGAGATCCAATGAGATAGGTTTTTCGCTATATTTCGTATCGTATTACGCATCTAAAACGCTAGCAAAAAAGGTCGTAATAAACATGGCTCTCAAGTCTACTACTTTCAGATTTACGGAACCTCCTACACGATAAAAGGAATCGTAAAAATGGATACCAATGAATAGGCGGTGACGTAATGGATAAGGTAGCTGACTACGACACGAAACTTTCAGATTTGATTCCGGGTATCGGCAGTTTCTATTTTTCATGCCTTCCTATGGCATGAAATACTCTAGGGTATTCTATGATTCTATCGATTCTCGAAGCAAAACGTTGGAAGTTGAAGTAGACGCGTAGAAAGGAGATTATAGGAACTGGACTTTCGCAACAAAGAAATTCATGTAATATTTCGCTCTTTTCCATTCGGCGCTATTGAAGAAGCAGTTACGAGTGGTTATAGATTTCATGGCGAATAACGCGTGAGAATCTATCGCGTAAAGCTTGGTGAAGCGTGTACGACGCGTAGCAGTGATACAACGGGTAAATATCGAACGCGTAGAAATCTAATGTGTAGATACCTAGCGAGTAGCGGTACAACGCGTGGATACGTGTAACGATACAATATGCAGCAGCTTGATCACGCGACGCCACAATGTATGGTCAAACACGTGACCACACAACGCGTTGGCCATACAACATGGCTGTACAATGGGACGCGTAACAATGGATTCGATTAAATCAAATTTAATGTTAAGCTTAAGCGAACTCGATTAAATGATCATTCTCGAGTGTTACTCGTCCTTTCGCTTGTTCATTTCCAAGGATTTCATCGACCTCGAATAATTGTAAGTTTCGGTCGAAGAAAAGAGGGCGCTTAAGAAAGTTGGAGATCGCGTGTACGACGACTGTATCGTACGAACGAGACAGGAATATTATGCGAGCCTTTTTTTCCCAGGTTGCCATCCACGAGCCAGGACTCTCTTTTCACCCTCGCTCGCGTCATGGGCAATTATCGATTCTCCGGAGGATAGGCCAAAATACCGTGGGATCGACGTTTAGGCGCGACCTCGCTTTTTATCCGGGATAATCTTTAGAATGATCCTGGGACTCTGCACCTTCTCCGAGATAAGCGTTAGAGACTGAACACTTGGAGTCGCTTTTAATTGCTTCTGCAAATGACTCGTAAAGCTTTGCTCTTTTTATTGAAAATTCTCCTTTGTCAAAGGACAAAAAACTACAACGTGTCGGAGTAATTCGAGCCTGCGTAGGTTTCGCTGTTTAACATGACACTTTGTTTTATCCGTGACACGACACGATCGAATGGTTAATACGAACTTCCGAAGTGAGCTATTTTTTCGTAACAAGAACGAAACGAACTTGCTACAACGAGGTATCGTTGGTTCGTTGTTTTTTTAATTAAACGAAAAGATGTATTTTTATCGGGCGAAAGTTCGCGGGAAATTTCCGGACAACTTTCGGTTATGTTGCGATCCAAAAGTTTGAAGGCGAAGTCAGACGGCAACGCGGCGGGAACAGCATCGATTTCCTGCGAGTTTCTTGGAAACTTGGCGGTTCATTTGTTACCATGTATATTTCATTATCGTGTCTTGTCGGTCGACGATCGTAAACCTCGGAAACTCGAGACACAGACGCCATTGAATTGCCTGTCAACGCGTTCGCGATTGTCAAACTTCAAAGCCCGGAAACTCGTGCATCTGGTGATCAACGTTTAATATTCCGCGTTGCAAATTTTCAAACAATTCGGAGGCATACATGATTGAAATTCTTGAGAATTTCGAGGAAGTTGTTAATCTTTCTATACGCAATAATTTCGTGTTATCGGAAGTCTTATTAAACGTCGGTATACGAAGACGGTAAGTCTTGAAACTTTTCGAGAGAGCGCCATAAGCGAGAAAATTGACGAGATGAAATTTGTCCTCCGTACGATATTCAGAGATACACCTGTTGTGGGTGTATCGAGACATGTTTTGAATCATATCGGATTGCTAGAAAAGAACAAAGTAAAAGCGAAGAAAGACGAGAAAGGTAGCGGATAACGTTTCCGCTTCAAAGAGCAGGCTCAAAGACTCGCTTTCAAAAGACTGTCCTTCTCACAAAGGCTTCTCTCGTTTCCGGATACGCGATCGGAGAATCGGACCGGAAGTAGTCGGTGCACCGCTCGTAATTGAGTGGCGTACGATCGTCCTTTAAATCTCCGGCAAAGCAGAAGCTGCGCGTCGCGATACATTTCTGGTGTGTATACATCGGTTACCTTTGTACGCCATCAGGAGACCGATGTAATATCGTTGGCCAACGGTAAAAGGGATACAACTTGGAAATTACCAGAAATCGATCAGGAAGTGGCATCTCCCAGTAGGTACTAAAAGCACGATCGGGTAAATCGCTAAGTGCAAAACACGGTAAACGCGTAATAGAATCGATCAGCGACTTCCTGGATGAAGTCGCTCGATGAAAAACCAGGCTTTTATATTCTGTAAGTCACTTTCCAACTCGATCGACCACATCCACGCGGTTAATTAAAAGGGAATTTCGCGTGGGCGGCATCCCATCATTGGCGTAATTAAGACTCCTGTCTCGCGGAATCTAATCTTAAATGGACATGCTTCGCATAGTCACGCGATATATCGCCTCGCGCTGTACGACCACGCGTTAGTTCGTCGTGCATTACATGGTCATGCATTTATAGCGTCGTGCGCTAGTTCGCCACGTGCGTTGTACAGCGACGAGTAATATCGTCACGCGTTGGACCGGTACGCTTCGAATTGGCACGTGTTAGTTCGCGACGCGTCAGATTCCCATGCATTGTCGATCATCCGTTAAACCATCGCGCGTTCTATGGTCCCGTTTTGAATCGTTGCTCGTTAATATCCTCGGATTCGGGAGAAACCGTGTCCATCCTGGTTCGTGACTGGTGACGTCGATGCGTGCCATCGAACTTTCATTTCCGCGATTGAACGGGATCCACGAATATTCATGCGCGGAGGACACGCTTGTTTCATCCTGTAATCTGGCTTCGCGACAGCAGCATCTCCCCCTGTTGGGATAATGAACTTGAGGACAATGATTATCCCGCCCTAATTAACTTCCCGCGACCTTTTCCATGCGACAGCCTCCTCGCTGTTCCTCGATAATTGGAATACCCTTCGAGTGTGCTGGTCCATCGAGCAGATTAATATCGACGAACAACCTCTCTTGTCATTTATTTATTTATTTAATATCTCTTTGCTTGTCGAAAGAATTTGTTCGAAGACGCGTGCAAGGACGCGAAATAGAGATACAATAGAGACACAGAGGAGGTTTCCAAATTCTTTGGCATAATTCAGAGCCAAGCGTTTCGCATAGCAATGCTCTTGATCTGATTTGTCGGCGCTTCCGGTTCACAGTCAATTTCCTGAATCTGTTTCGATTCACTGTCTGCAGAGAAATCGCTACGAAACTCCGGATAACATTCTCGACGTTAACACGCCACGCGTTGCGTTCTACCCTGGCACAAAGCCCGTCAGGGCCACGCGAACTGTATTAAGCGCCGAGAATTCGGCATGCTTGTTCGACCTTTGCGCGAAATCAACCTCGGTAACAAAGCTCCCAACTTTGTACGAGTCTTAACCCTTTCAATTATGCGAGAGGCCACTGTCGAGCGGAAAATGCCACCGCGTAACTCCTGCCTTTCTATCAACTTGCCAACGACGTATGCGCGTTCATATTTATTTTTCATTCGTTTTCAAAAACAAATGACTTCCTCGCGAATGATCGACCGCCGTATCGCTAACGTTAATCGCGATTGTCCATCTAGCGCGTGAATGTACAGCGCGTTGCATAACGACGGCTCATCGAATATTAAATGTACGATGTCGGTCAACGCGTTAGAATGATCAAAATAAAAGCGATTGGAAGCGACGTAGCGCGATCGAAAAATAAAACTGCAAAATATCGCGATGCCGGACTATGAACTAACACTAATAATTCTTTTTTACTTCGAATCGTGCCCGAAGCCCTGTCGCATCGGTGATAACAATCGCATTGATTTTGTAACAATATTGTTTTTTTTCTTTAAAATCGCTGAAATTGACGATGTTCGTACATGTAATCTGTCAGACACGCTGAAAATGGGAAAACACTGTGTACAGTTTGTTTGCGATAGAATGTATGAACGAAGTTTTCGTTTCGATTGAATGCACAGTTAATACAGCATGAGCGTTCGATTTATTTGGTTATTTATTCAATGAATTCATTGGCGATGGGAACAGCCTTTTTGTTACGTGTAAAATTTTAATAACATAACTTCAACATTCTTTTGACGGTGTCCTTTTTTCTGTCGCAGAAAGCGAATATAAATTTTCGTTTCACCGAATAAACCACGGTGACATTTTCTTTTATTTCTTCGCTTATGGTTGCTGGAATATTGATCTAACTGTTAGCGGGGGGAGCGAAATGAATTCTTCGAGGCAATATTCTAAAAGAGAAAATTTCATTTTGATCCTTTTCTGTCGTATCTCATAATTGTTCTGAATTTGTCAAATTTTTTATAGAAGGTTAAAGGGGATTTTTATTTTAAAAAAAATCAACGATTGTTCGCTTAACAAAGAGACATTGAGGACCTTACGCAATTATACTTCGAGCGAATTGTGCATTTTTCATTAAATTTTTTTTTCGTTTTAGCGGACATTTTTGACGAGGCCGGAGAGCAGTTAAAATCGATTCCCGGATTGAGGGCCAAGTGTTTAGGTGGTGGAAGAATCGAACACGATCCTGACGAGAGAACACTCAAGGTGTACGGATATTCTCAGGTGAGTTACCGAATTAACACGTTCTAACGAACTTCGTCGCCTCGACGATCCAATCGATTAACTATCTTCTCACTCACGATTCATTTACTCGCGTCAGGTTGTGAGACGCTTGACACCTGTCTCTTCCTATATGTACCAGTTTCAATTTATACACCTATTCGATAACGACGTTACTTGTATCTGTGTGCTTGTTTATTTATTGAACGGTCGAGATCGAAGGATCAACTAGTAATCAAGAAAACGCTTCATAACGCTGTTTTCTGTTCGTTACAGGGTTTCGGAAAGGCTGACCATGACGTTGCCGCTGGAATATTAAAAAAGATGTATTCTGATTACACCATTACATGCTCGGACGAAGGATATTAAGAAGGAAATGATCTTACAGAAGATATTTATAATTACGCAGCTATAGCGAATAAGTAATTTAATAAAGAATTTCTACGATTTACTGAGGACTTTATTCTTTTTCTGCACCTATCTACTTTTAGAAGAGTATTACTGGCGGCATCTGTAAGGGGGCGATGAAGTGAATGAATAGGAAATTATCATGCGTAGCACGGGGTTATGTTAGGAAATTGCAGAAAAGGTCATGCTCTGATATCGATGAAATTGTTGCAAATAAGCTCTGTTTTTAATATTAATAAATATATAGCATGTTAATTAATAAAATTGACATAAATTGGATATTTAAAAAAAATGGAACAAGTAGCGCCATCTCTCCGGCGAACAGGGTGAACTATACCCTTTTGAAACTGTACTTTAATTAGTTCTCGTAACTGCCACTAGAGGGCGCTTTAGGAAAATGGAACACGTGGCGCCATCTCTCCTGCGAACAGGGTGAACTACACCCTTTTGAAACTGTACTTTCATTAGTTCTCATAACTGCCACCAGATGGCGCTATATAAACCGCCCTCTGGTGGCAGGATAAAGAACTAATTAAAGTAGAGTTTCAAAAGTGTGTAGTTCACCCTGTCCGCCGGAGAGATGGCGCCACTTGTTCTATTTTTTTTTAAATTTATTTAATAATCATTTTATTGGCTTAATTTACTGTAATATGCATTAAATTACATTGGAATGCAAGTCTAATTAACTTCGGAACGTAAATTTGATTTGGTAATATCGGTTCATAAACATTTATGAACGATATCTACCTTGTCCATGCTTAAGGTTTCAGTTCCACCGTCTGGCGCTAGATGCTATAGCATTTACGGACCACCTTTTCAAAATAAATGAATTTAATACTTTAATCGAATCGCAATATTAATATAATAGTTATATTATAATCAAGGAATATTTATTCATCCAAAGAACAAGCAAGAGTCACTCGTTTTAAAAAGAAAAACAATTTTCTGTTTCGTTAATTTCGTCGCTCACCGTCAAGTGGCACCAGCAGTACAATTTCGAAAGCGCGAACGAATACAAAATGAAAAAAAAAGAATCTTCACAATGTTAATTAAATTCATCGTTTTGTAACACAGTTTCATCTTTTCCCTCCACAAAAAATGAAGTAACTATTTTATATAAGAATACGAATGAAGCAAATTTATACAACGTACGAAGCAGTTCGAGCAACAATTGATGCCAATTTATTTTTCGAGTCACTTTGTATGACAAATGTTCATTTGACGAAAAACGATTTTCATTTTTCGTGCAAGGCACACTTAACCCGACTGCGCGATAAAACAATTGCAGAATGCGTTTCACTTGGTAACCAGATCCGTTAGCTGCTATAATTTGGACATGCCGTACACCCGATGAAGGCGTCACAAAAATTTCCAGTAATTCACCGACAGGTTTAACAATGTTTTCCCGGGCCGCTAAATCAATCGCGAAGACCATCAGTCAGCGGAAGTATCATGTCGGCGACGAGAATATCAAGGTACGTGACATCTGTTCGCAAAAATCGATGATACGGGATACACGATGTGTCCTTTTTAAATGACAGTGACCTTTGCTAACGAATTTTATTTAGCTGGCGATGGTCGGAGGCTCAGGCGGAATAAGTCGATCTTTCTCGCAGATGTTGAAACGAACATCGAAGCTCGATGTTCTAACATTGTACGACGTGGCTGCGCTGAATAAACGATTTTTGTCGATACCAAAGCGACTGCACAGCTTCGACGTAGGAGAACCGATTAATCCCGAGGTAACATTTCTTCCTTTTACTTCTCCAACCTCTCTTTCACATAAATTCGGAGCCATCCTTCAACTACCATTTTACAAAATCGATGAACGCGAAATTTTTCAAAAATTACACTGTTCGAAAACTTAACGAGGATGATGATCTTTCACATTTAGAAGTCGAGGTTGTTTTCGGCGTTGGAAAATTTAGAATCAAGCAAAGAATATCGAAGCGGAGCTGTGCAAGAACCCACAAACATCGCTCAGGTAGGTTCGCCTTTGACTTCGAAAGATTATATTTATAATCCGCATTAAAGTGTATTTATAATTCGATGAAAATTTATTTTTATAATTAGAAAGAAACACAAGAACTTATTGATAGCCTACGTCGCCTGCCGATCGCTGAAGAGTGCGCGGCAGATCGATTGATGGAAAACAATCTGCGACCACAGGTGAGAGATTTGAATTTTTTAATTTACTTCACAAAATCATATTTCATTCGTCAACTGAGCCATACACCGTGTAATTCTTTGCTTCAAGTTTTCAATTTATCAGCATAACTTTCGTTAAAAAAAAGAATACGTTACGTACAATATTTATAGCATCTTGTATTATTTATTACATTATATTTATTCATAGTCTACAGTATATGTAGCATGAGGTTCTAACCTGAAGTCTTAAATATTTTCAAAGTTTTATTATCTTTGCTTTTAATTTATTAAATGTCATTCGCGTTGATGGCGATAATAGGATGAGGAGGAGGATAGGGATGAAAATTACTGCCGTTTATAAAATTTGTATATCGAGTCGTATACGCGTTCGTGAAATCATATCATCAATTTCGAGTAATCGAAATTATCTTCCGATTCTGAAATTATAAATAGCTTCAATCGTTTGAATTTACAGAGATATTTTAACATTTTAATGATTTATCTAAAGTGACATGATTTTTCCAAGTATCGGTATGGTTCGGAGAATATAGAAAAATGGAACAGTTCGAATTATTTTGAACTCTCTTAGAACAACGAACATGTCCGAGGAGAGCTGCTTCTCGGAACAAAGGTCGAATCGTACAACAATTATTTTATACAGGATTTTTTACAAGATGAATTCTTAACAGCGAACATATTTAAAGTGTTAAAATATTCTAGCGTTAAATCGCGTCTAAAAGTATTCTCAAATATTTCAAGAAATATCGATGAAATTTATCGCAATTTTGCGAAGGTTTTCAACAATGATCCTCCTTGTTCCCCGAGAAAATTAACGACGAGAGACGATGGACAGGCTTCTAGCTATGGTCGCCAAAATCCCATAAAGATGAACCTTTCAAAATCCTTCTGTCTCCTCTATCCCTTCCTCCTTTCCAAGAAAATGAGAAAAAGAATCGTTGACCTTGAAATCGTCTCTCCGTCTGTTCTCAGGGGCACAAGAACCCGTACGCAATCGATCAACGAGGTCCTCGAGTTCTCGGTGAAATGGGACCTGATAACTTCCGGCATAACGGTCGCATCGTGTCCGAAATTAACCGACAATTTCCTGAATTTATTTCTAATCTATCGAAGAATCATTCCGCAAACAGAAACACTGCGCGACGACATTATTCGAACGCCGCTTTCGTGTTCGATGAAAATCGGAAAATCGAACAAGAGTCACGTTTTAACAGGCCAGCGAATCTCGTTGCTTCCGCGAGAGAGAAATCGAGTCCCGCGATGAAAAGCAATTTTAACTCCGAGAATCTTGATAAAAAACATTTGAAGAAGAAAAAGGGTGAAGTGTTGCACGAGAAGGCGAATAAAACGGTACCTAAACAAGCAGAAGAACGAGTTTCGGTTAATATCGATCAGGATCGACTCGTGACAGCGTCAAAACTCGCTAAAAACAAAATTCGCGCAAAGACGACCGAACCAAAACCGAGGAATACGTTTTCTGCCAGTACGAAATCAAAAAACTGGACGGTTCCAGCCATTCTCTCCGACAAGAAGCCAAAAATGTTGTACGGGCTTGTTCAGCACAGGAGAAGATCCCTGTCGTGGTTCTTCACCAAGTTCTTCGACGTTCAACCGGACGATGCGAGCAACAGTGCTCAGAATATTAAATGCGGAGCAAAAGTCGATAAGACGAATCGTATTCCGAGTCAAAAGTCTAAGCAGGTTAATCGAGTAGAGAAGCTAAACGCTTCGACGTCCATGAGCGATTTGACCCCGCACACGGCCGAAACAGGTTCCTCTTCTCCGAATGTCGAGTTACGTGACTCCGAACCTGTTCAAGCGACAAATCACGAAGTCGCGAAAGAGAAGAGCGTGTCTAGTATCGCGGAATCGATCGAAGAGTACGATCCGAGCGGCGACCCGGACCAATATCGCCAGGAAACGAAGGTGTCCTCGAGGATCGCCGAGTTCCTGGAGAACCTGAGGACCAATAGATGTAAACTGAGATCATCTTCGAGTCTCACATCTTACAACTTAGATTCCTTGTTCACCGTGAAAGAACTGCCAGTTTCGTCGGCTCGTTTCTTGTCCCACGATTCGAAGGACTCCGCGTACTGGCTGAAGCACATCGTCTGCAGGAACGTTTGCAACAGAAAAGGATCCGAAGACGATATTTGCAAGAAACGCAGACCCTGCAAAGCGAGCAAGGACACGTGTTCTCGGAAAAAAGAGAGCTCGTGCAAGAAGAGCGATCCGTGTTCGAAAAAATGTGGTTCAGGAGACGCTGATCCTTGCAAGCCTGCCAAACCGAAATCGTGTCGCAAGAAACAGGACCCTTGCAAGAAACGCAAGAAACAGGAAACTTGTGCTCCTGCGTGTAAGCGCGAGGAGGAAGATCCGTGTAAACAGTTATGGAGAGAGGATGTTTATGGGAAATCTTGCAAGGAGATGAAGGACTGTGATCCTTGCGCGAAATTTAAGAAGAAGGAGAAGTCCGATTATTGCGGAGAAAGAAGAGAAAGCAGTTGTGCCAAGACTGCCAAGAAGGCGGAGAGTGACGCTAGTCCGAAGAAGGCGAAGAGCGATACACCACCGAGGAAGATGAAGAGCGATTTTGGAACGAAGAAGCCGAAGAAGAAAAAGAAGAGGAAGAGCGAACCCGACACCGATAAATGTCCTCCGGTGACCCGAGCACCTGGCTGCCCGGACGATGGAAAATCAAAGGGAAATCGAAAGTTCTCCACGACCGCTTTTGTTCGTTCCTAAAATTGTGACTAATTTATTGCAACTTGTACGAATTGTTCAGAAACTTATCGGGGTAATCAGATTTCGTTGTTTACCGTAACTTTCGTGTCCGCTTGTTCGAATTGATAAGATGGAGCGGGAAATTTTGTGTAGTGCGAGTGAAACCTGTTGCGTCAATAAATGTGTTTTACTGGAGCAATGAAAAGTCATCGAGGTAAATGAGAATAGTGTCGAGAATGCAACAAAAATGAAAAATAAGTTATTTGTATTTGTAAGACATACATTTTTTCGAGAGATTATCTTTTTATTATACATGATTTTAATAAACAATTATTCGTAGTAATCGTTTTATTTCTCCGTATAATATTTTTTGAGCGACTCGTTAGTTGCGAAACTCGAAGAAAATGAAAAGTCATCGGACCTCGTTGATTATTTAAAAGGGTACTGGTATCGCGCATAATCGTTTTAAATTGATGATACATAAAAATTGATTCGACACGTACGTCAAAGAAAAGTGAACAGAGAAAGATATTTCGAAGGTAGGGTAACAGTTAAAGAAGCAGGAGTACAAGTTCATAGCCGTCTTTAAGATGTTAAATAATAACCGAGCATTTTCCTGCCTCCTTTCGTCCAAAGCCAAAAAGAAAAGAGACAATCAGTGTCTGTTGATTTTAATTGCAGCTGCAGGCAACACCAGGGTCCCTCAGCAGAAACCAACAGCTCAGCGATAAGGTTCTCGAAGTAAGTTGCACAAATCATTCCCCGTTCAGATAACTCGTGTGCCGAACGAAGGCGTATCATCGAATCGTTCGCGAATACTCGATGACGATGATCGAGCATCGCGCGAGACCGAGACTCGTCCACGAGCCTTAAAAACAATTAATCACGGGACTCGTCGCTATGGCTCCACCTCCCTTCTGCCTCTTCCTCATCTCGAAAAAATAAATTAAAAAAATGATAACCGTGACGATACGAGCGGAACGCGAGCAAAAAAAATGTACAACAAACCCTTGACACACAAACGCACACGCACACGTACACGTATAGAAAACGATCGAAAATATCGGATCATCCTCTCTCCCCGCAGAGGACGAACACTGGTCCGCTCGAAATCGAGGTAGCTAAGGAGAACAGCAACAGGGGCCCTTTGTCAATGACCTCGAGATCCGAAGGATCCATGATCGCGTCGACGATCGATCAAACGGATCATCCGGTGTTCAGGTTCGTCGCGAGGAGTCCTATCCTCGCGGCCACTGGTGACAGAACGCGAAACGACGACTATTTTCCACAAGGCGACGAATACGAAGATGAAATCGGTGGAGATATCGGTCAGCTATCGCACCTGCCCAGTGGAAGATCCCCTTCGGTTCGCGAAGAGGATTTGGATTAAGTCGTCGAGCAGTTAACGCGCTCGTTACCTGTCAACTCGTTTTAAATTGTTCGTGTTAAATGTAAATCGTCCGTGTTCCACTTTCTTCAAGATCGTGGAGGCAGATAGTTGCGGATTTCGCCTTGCGAGATGTTGCGTTTTGTTTGGAAAAAAAAGACACGTTAGATTGTCCAATATGTTCGACACCTTTTCGACTTCGCGGTTTACAAACTTCTCCTTACTTCTAGAGTCGTTAGTAATAAGTTCGCGAACGATTTCCAGAGGATGCGACCAATAGCGTAGAAACGAAAACGGCAGAAACTAATTGGACAACCTAATAGTTTTCCTTCGTAAGACCGTCGAGCGTGGTCGAGCTAAGTCGGTGTAGGAGGGAGGTGGGCCAGGAGGACAAAGGCGATAAAGAGCACGGTATAAAGCATCGTCGTCTGATGTGTATCCAGGGTGTGAGTCGGAGGAAGCTACGTTTGGGCGAATCAGACTGCGGCGAGGGTCCGCCAAATTGGCCGGAAAAGAGTCCTTGTCATCCGCCAAAGGGTCCCTGTGAGCCCATGGGGCCACCGGGTTATCCCGGGAAACCGAAGCCGGAAAAGAAGCCGTTCTGCGTAAAGTGTCCGCCCAAGAAACCGTGCAAAACGAAAAAATGTTGTTAGTCGTTGTCGTCGGGTCGAGAGACAGAGGGTACGTGGAGATAGCGGCGTACCAGCCTAGAAAGATCGAATCGGCTGTCGATCAAACGTCTCCGTTGTCTGCGTCGTAGGCTAACCGCGAAGATCGGACGGAATCCTTGGGTCGCCTTCTCAGATTTTCGACCACGACGTTCAGAAATTGGCTTCGAGCCAGGAATCAACGCTGTTCGGGATCGTTCATCGGAAATTGGTCGAGAAACGCTTGGAGCTGGACATCGTCGTCGAGGTTTCGCGGTCCGGAACTCGTCTGCGGCAGAGATTTCAGCACCGGGTTCGACGCATCGACGGAAACCGCAAAGGTGGTCTGGATATCGAAGGAGTTAGACCGCTACTCGAAGCAAGGACAGATCAGGCTTCTTCGGACAAGCTCCAGCACGATGGGAACTAGTCAAAAGAAGCCAGTCGCCGGTCGTTCGTCGAAGTCGTCGCAAAAATGCAGCTCAGGTTCGGGCGAACAGCGAAGAGGACCCTGCAGACAGCCCTATCAACGGCGAAAGCCCTGTCTTCCAACGGAAAAGTGTATTCCTCCGGCACCGCCTTGTTGTCGACGACGACCCGCGAACCCCAAGTGTCCTGACCTACCCAGACCACCTTGTCCACCACCCTGTCCCATGCCGTGTCCCAAACCTGTCGCCCCAGAGAAACCTCCACCGCCGAAGATATGCTATCGAAAGTGTCCACCGCCACCGAAGCTGCCCAGACTGCCCAAGTTTCCGAAGTTACCTGCGCCACCGCCGCCTCCTCCTTTGCCGAAGCTACCCAAACCACCCCGATGCCCTCCGCCCTGTCCACCGCCTCCTGCACCACCCCTGCCCAAGTGTCCAAGAGCTCCGAAGTGTCCCGAGTGCCCAGCTCAGAAGGAATGTCCACCACCTCCGCCCTGCGAACCCTGTCCTTGCCCTTTGCCTTGTCCACCACCCTGCTGCCCACCTCCGCCACCCTGTCCACCCTGTCCGCCACCCATCCCGTGCCCTAAACCTCTACCTTGCCCACCTCCGCCTCCGCCAAGACTCTGCCCGCCGTGCCCACCTTGTCCGCCGTGCCCGAAACCGCCACCGTGTCCACCGCCGCCTCCTTGCTGCCCTTGTCCGTGTCCTGAACCACCCCCACCGTGCCCTTGTCCCAAACCCTGTCCACCCTGTAAGCAAACGCAACCCAGAGAGCAACCCAAGTGTCCCGAAGGCGTTCCATCTTGCCCAAAGTGTCCGCAACGGAAGATCAGGAAGAGGAAGATGTCTACGTATTGCGCGATCTCCATGTTCCTTCCTATGAGGAGTCTTCAGTACAGAAGATTGCACGTTTGCGCGATGAGACTGAAAAAATCGGACAAGTCCAGTTGTAAGGAGATAGAGGACATATGCAAGGATACCCGGAAGGGCGGTTCCTGCGCGAAAAGCTGCGAAAGGAAGGACGATTGCGGTAAGAAGAAGCCCAAGTGCAGCGACAAAGTGAAGAAAATGCAGTCGAAAGGACGGAGGAAGAAGAAGAAGAAGAAGAAGAAGAAGAAGGACGACTGTATTCAGACGTGTATACCGACCGCGAAGTGCAACGGTCCTCGGATTGCTAAACCACCGAAGATGGAATACGGCCCGGCAAAATGTCCTCCACCAAAGTTCGTTTCGCCGCAACCCTGTCCCGATCCACCCGAAGCGGAGACGGGTCCCTGCGTGGAAGTTCGATCTTACATCAAACCGAAGAAGGAGGTTTGCCCGCCTCTTCCTCTTCCGAAACCGCCTACCAACCCTGTTATTCTTTGTCCCTGTCCGCCACCTCCCAAAATGCATCCTGGTCCGTGTCCTTGTTTCGAAGATAAGCAGGAACAGGATCAAGGGAAACAGTTTGTCCCGCCATGTTCTGTGAGAGAGAAGTATGTCTGTCCGAGGGAGCCTCACTTCTGTCCGCAGGAGAAGCTGATTTGTAAAAAGGAGAAAGTTTGTGACCCGAAGAAAGTCGAGAAGAGGAACAAGAAGAAGGAACCACCATCTTAAAGGTTCGTTTTTTTTTTGTTTAGACTCTGACGATGAATTTTAAAATTGTACACCGCGTCTGACCGTTTTTATGAAATTTTCAGGACAGGGCAGAGGAGCAGAATCTGTCGAAGGACGAACGATCGCAGAGGGGATTCCAGTTTTCTGCGAAGTCTATCAGACAATGTCATTCGGTCTCCTGGATCCAGTGGACGTTTAATGATTTCCGGTCGACTCGTTCGCCAGCTGTTCGTTCGACGATCGAAGATCAATAAATTACTATGTCGATTATTCGCTCTCGAGCTGATCCGAAGGATCCGAAGAACGAGAGGCAAAGGGTGGACGAATCGATTGTCCGTGTGTATTCTTTGTCGCCTGTCTGACGTTGCGCTTTCGTCCGAAATTCGTCGAGAAGATGAACAAGTCGTTGCAGAAGATCGAAGAAAGTTTTCCGATTCTGTCGCGTTCGATCCGCTCGCGTCGATGTAAATCCCGCTTTTCGAGATCACGAACGCGCCTCGTCGGCCACGCGACACTCGATATGCATTTAACTAATTTTTTATTTTTATGAGTCCAAGTGCTAAATTCGATAGACTTTACGGGATGGGAAACTGTCGATCCTTCCCTGCGTGCGCGCTCCGCGAAAGATGGGCTCGGGAAAACGCAACATCCATCATCGTAAACGAATCGAAGAAATTGTTTGTACGACTTTCGCGAGGCGAGAATTCCGCAGACCAAAAGATTACGTTAGACACAGTATTCGTGCAAATAAATTCTTACGTAGCAACGAGAAACGCTTTTATTATTTCCGAGATCGATCATTAGTAAATTATATTTCTCGGCGATAAAAGTTCGAACGAGCGGTCGTTAAAAGAATTGCCTAAAAGGCCAAGTCGAAATTTCGATAATGCTCGGAGTCGTCGTTCTTTCTGGCATACGCGCGATCCGGAAACCATAAATCCGGAAGTTGATTCGACGAATTTGCGAGCGTTCGTGTCTGAGCAATAGAGAACTCGCGGAAGGAGAAATCGCAATCGAAAGCGCTTCGTTACAATAATATCGACATTTATATACGAGCCAGCTCCGGTCGAAGGAAACGATACAGAGGGTTAAGGGGGCGGGAAACGGTGTAGCGGGGCGAAAGGTCTGTGGGGTTCTTATCATTTTATTATTGGGGTGAGCACAGCCCTCCGTTCCAAGAACGACGCTTTACTTTTACCTTCTATTGTCTGTCCCCTCTCGTAAAGGCTTAAGGGCCGTTTCCAAACGCTCCATTCGATTATCCTTCACGAATTTCACTTTTTCCTCCATTCGCGACGCTTCGTTACCCTCCTCGTTCGTTCGCGGAAACGTCTAATCGACGAATCGATCTTGCTATTGTTCTTTGCTGGAATTCCCATTGGAAACGCATCTTGCCCCGGCAATTAAATTTCATGCAAGACGAACAGAACGCTCGTTAACTCAAAAAGGAATCTGAATTTCAAGTTTTTCTGGGTATTTGCTCGAGCAAGCCTATCATTAGAGCAAATGAAATTGTTAGGAAATTTTTTACTCATCCACTTATATCGCGCGTTTTGAAACAAGCTGTTAACGTATAATATACAGGGTACGAAAGTTTGGCACATCGTAATAGACAGTTCAGTCGCGTATCGACACAGTGGAGGATACGTAATTCGGTGATCGAACGTTGTAAAATCAGCTCGACCGGACATTTGATCCGTCTCCCAAATCCCTTGAGCAGGGCTCGCTTTTGCATCGGTCTGTACCAGAGCAGATATCGCGAGTATTATCACGGACGTTCACCGCGATTGGTCGGATTCGAGGGTGTCCTCTCTTTTTCCTCCCTTTCGTTCGACCAATAAGTGACGTTTCTCATTGGAGAAAGGGTCTGAAGGATGGGTAGGAGCGCGGCGAAGTAGAGAGAGGGAGAGAGGAAGGGCGGGAGGGAGGAAGAGAAGGCAGCGAGAGGGTGGTGGTCGTGGTCGGGAGGATGGTTTTGCGAGGGTGGTAGCAGCTACGAGGGCAGAAAACTCGCCCCGCTGAAGAGAGTCGAACGGGTCGAACCCGTGGCTGCGGATGGAAACGAGCGGGATGGATAAACTTCGAAGCGACTGTCCCCGAGGCTGATGCATAATTCAGGAATCGTCACCGGCGAGGATATTGCCAATTTGGCGTCGATGAAAATACGATCGGATTTGTCGGCTACCCCAGAATGGCTCGTCCGACGTACATCCAGTGAATTTAACACCTTCGGCCAACGTGCCGCCGGTGTACCATGCGAAATTGCATCGGAGCCAATCGCCGTATCGCTCTGATATCATCCTCCTTCCTTTCACGCCGTTCGCCGGTTTAATGGCTTCCCGTAGGGGCGCTTATCTAACCCCTAACTCCGTGCTTCTTCTCCTTCCGGGAACGACCGCCTCCGCGAACCTTTGCAATGCCGACAACGGCATCGACGATCGTTTCTTAATTAGTACTTTTATCGCTTTTCGAAATTTGCAAATTCCCACATTTAGAAATCTCGAAATATCCTACGAGAGTCAATTCGTATTTAGGGGGGCCAAGCTCACCCTGACCCCTAGTTACGCCAGTGTTAAAATCTCCTTTCATCGATTCCAGATGATTCTCTTCACGCCTATCAAATTCTCATTCGCAGCGTTATTCCTTTTTTTCTCCGAGCAGGATTTCCATTTCCGAGAATCGCTCCTTTACATCCGCTGATACTGATCGATGGAAGATTATCGGTTTTTCATGCTTTCTGCGTGAAAATTTCTCGAGGGTGTGTCTCGCACCGCGCCAGAGGGGGATGGATCGTTGAACGTTCTTCGATTTTCTATGGGTACAGGGATGTCGGTAGCCATGAAATATTTATGACGAAAGTCGGCCTGGGTACAGGCGCGATGAAAAGAATACATTCGCTATCGATTCAATTTGTCAACTCCCCGTTAATTATCTTATTATGCGATCCTCTTAGCTCGCGGAAGCAACCGCGTCATGGATAACCCATAAATACTTGTCCGTAGAAGAAGCTTGGCGAGGATTATCGGGCGAGTATCATCTTTTTACGTAGAAATAGCTATAGGAAAATATCATAGACGTTAACGAAATAATCTGTTGGTATCGCAGAGACGAAGATCTACACCTGTTTTACCGACGCGAACCCGAACATTATCGATTCTATTCATAAACTCGCGATTTAAAACGATTTTTATTCTGTCATCAATTTAGGTAAGGTGAAATTAATTATCTAACGTTGTATAATTGTTTAAAGGTACGTTTTCAAAACATAGATCGATCGGTAAAGCAGGGTGTACCGATTGATTCGACGAAACGCGAGCACCATCGTATCGATAAATTGAAAATGATTCTCGCAATAATAATGATTCGAATTGCGAGAAATTTAAAATCTAATTCGTAGAGAGAAGAATATTAAAACATAGATCAGCCGATAAAACAGACAGTATCAATCGATGAATCGAAATACCGAAACGGGATGCATATTTAATAGAGTTTCTTGTATTAGAAATCGAACGGATCGACCGATGGTGAGCTGGAAAAAGGCTGGTTCGCAAATTTATTCGTCGGACAGGGTGACTTGGCCAGCAGGCACGAGAAGGCGGGAAGAGGCCAAGATTTATGGCGCCGGATACGCGAATACGGTGGAGCTTCCTTGTATCCGGTTTGGCGAAAACTTTTCTCGAGCTTTCCCTTTTTTTTCTTTCTTCCCACCAACGCATGGTCGAAGATGCGCGTTTTTATCCTCGTCGATTCCGAATTTCCATCGGAATCAGCAAAAACTACGATAACGAGTAAACGTTATGGTCGCTGTAGCCGAGAGGGGATCGCGGTGTTTTATCGACAGACGCGTCTGTCTTATTTTATGCTATACCATTTTCTGCGTCTCTAAAGGTTCCTAATCGAAATAAAAATAAAAATTTGGTAACGCGCGATGTCGGATCGATTTGAACGCAGCAGCGACCTCTTAAGAAGCAATTCGATACGTTGTCGTTTTTGGGGAAACAATCAAGCACTACGGTTTTTAGTCCCAGGTGATTCGACGGGGTTCTTGAATCGTGGAAATTTTTACTTCCATGCGAGCCAACGCGAGGGAATTTCAAGGCAGGGAAAAGCGACGCGATCAGGCGGGAGGTTAAATTAGATTTCGTACTTCCGGGACGCTACAAGAACCTTAAAAGAGGAGGTAAGCGCGGACAAACGAGTGCTTCAAATGGTCCTCCCATTTCACCGTGGAAAAAGGATCTTTTAAGCTGACTAAATTTTTCTGATACACACTCACCATTGAAATTCTCGATTCGGTGTAAACGGGGTGTTTTCTGCTTACTACCGTTCGCTAAATTTTCTTCGAGCATTTCGTTCCTCGATTGAACGAGCGAATTAAGGTCTTGGCCAAAAACAAAGCTGACCAAAGTATCGAGTGACTTTTGCACCGACTCGAAAGTCGTATTACTCCGTCGAAAGTGCTGTTGAAGGTTGCACTCGATCCGAGAGTCGGGTCGGTACTCGAAAAATCGAGGGGATCGCACCCTCGAAACGTAACCGATGCGAGTGTCGATTTCTCGGGCTCGTGGGATCGACGTTTCAGTCGTTCACTTGGCAGTCCGCTCGCAGAAAAGGTGCGCTCGCGAAGAAAATTTTAAGGACTCGACTTCCGAAACACTGGACACGTTATTGTATCCCTAGTGGGAAGCTGAAGAGAGAAGGAACCCATTGCGACGCGACCTCGAACGTGTGATCCGGAGCGTCGATGTAATCGACTAGCGAAATGGAAACGAGTGCTACACTGGCTACCATGGAAACACTTGACGCGCAAGTGTGGCGAAAATACGAGGCTCGTAATGGAAATCGTTGATTCGATTGCTCGTTGAAAGGTTTTAAGCGAAGTTCTTCGATTCGTCGTGCGCGCAAACGCGTCTGTAAAGATTGAATTAATTCTGAACGATTACTTTATCGTGGGAAAGTTTTACGCACCGAGTAGTGCGCTGACTAGATTTAGATGTTAAAACAATATAAAACGTAATAAAATTTCAGTGGTCGAATTACGATTATCGATCATCGATCGCGTCAACAAATGGAATAAGCTTTCGAAACTCTCGGGGCCAGCCAATTAGAGAGCAAAAGGGGGTTAAAAAAGAAACGCGCACTCTTCGGGGACCGACGGAAAGTGGTAATCTGCTCGAGACAGTTTGCCCTCCACCTTTCCTCGAGCCAATCAGCCACCCTTAAGCTATTATCCGTCCGTTCGATTACGTGAGCGGTGCAAAGCTGAGGAGAAAATCAGACTTCGATAATCGATGGCCGCCTCGGTTGGCTCGCTGTTAACCCCTTGATATTTAACCCCATAATTAGCGCGATGTCAACCGCGGCTCGTCGAATCCCTCGGGCGTCCACGAGGTCGCTCGACTTCCGTATTCCGCGCACACACGGACATCCGCTCGGTTTCGTCCGCGTCACGAAAGATTCGGATACAGGGGTGGAGACGCGCGTTATGATAGAACGAACCGATTCTCGCAGCCTCTCGCCTGCGAACCCCTCCGTTGGGGGTTGTTTCCGTGGTAGCGTGATTTTCTGATTAGCAGCGGGTCGACTGGCTGCGGTTAACCGTTGTTAGGTTGCCGCTCGATTGGTATGCATGGGCTGGGACTCGTGCCCACGGTACAACCCCTCAACCCGACCAACCTTCTCTCTTCTCCTACACGCCACCGACGACCCGTTGCATCGACGGTTACTTCCACTGCTCTCCTGGACCAAGGTTTCTCTCCAGTTCGGTAACGTTCCACAAATATTTTTTTTCAAAAATCGTTCCGACGAAATCCACCCAGGACTTTGACAGGGAAAGAATATTCGGACATTTCGACTATTTGTTGCTTCTTGGATGGACTCTCTGCCATTTCGTAACGTTAAACAATTTTGACCCATTGAAACCTATCTATGGTAAAACAAAAAATTTGAAAACAAATTAAACATTTATATGCGTATCATGCACCGCTTACACGAGGAATATTTTTGACAAATCTTTATTTAACACTAAAACTACCAAACCGGTCAAATGATCGCTCGACAAGTTTCTTATTATAAGGTACTCATTTCGTTAAAGTACATTCCTGGAAATCAGAATTGATTTTCATCAAGATTAAGAATAAATGTGTGTACTAATTTATGTTTTGTCGTTTGTTTATTTATGTTTTAACTTCATTTTTAATTTCGAATTAAGTACACATTATATGCCGGTAGGTTTAGTGTTAAGATTAAGATCTTGATTTAAGTATTTTATGACGCATTCGTGTCAGCAAACCGTGTCAAATATTTTGCGTTACAAGCTCAGTTATTTTCTATAGCCGGTGCAACAAAAACGTACAGAGAAAAACGTGACGAATCGTCATCGATCTGTCGTATCAAAAAACAATTAAAATCGAAAAAGCCGGGGTCGAGCGATGAGAGTTACGATTACATCGAATCGTTCGTGACAAGTCGCGGCCATTTTTCAGCGGTTGACTCCGCTTTGACAGCGTGCCACTCGTCGACCCTTCCCTTGTAACGCGCGTTACAAGAGGGAGGGCAGGGGTTTATGTAACGACCACCCCGTCGATACACCGTATCGAGTATAGGAGCGACAAAGAGCCGTGGCTAGGGTGCAGGAAGCACCCTCGTGACGGAGAGAGAGAAGACTCGGCTCGCGATAGCTCGTATGAATACGTGGCAAGGAAGTGGAGGGCTCAGAAAGAGAGATTGGAGGGTTACAATTTCCCATGGATAATGGCACTTTGATTACCCCGTGACGCCGTGCGTCCTGTCAAGTGGCACGCCACCCATAAATGGCCAACGTGGAAGAAAATCGAGCAACCAAGATTTTCGAGAGTTTGGCCAGTGGCGTAGCTTGTCATCTTAAATTTCTTAAACCTATATCTTGACAAAGTTTCGTTTAATACCTAATAATTATGAATATACGAGATAAGAGCTATCTGAAAGTTTCAGGAACGGTAATTATGCACCCTAGAAAGAAAAGCGAATCAAGAAAGTCAAAATCGATTTAATACATTAAAAATAAACAAAACGAATAATATATCGCAATCGAACAGGTGTCGATTACTGAAAAATCTCGAACGGAAGCAGGAACTGTTCATGTTGTTCCCGTTTGTCCACAACAGCGGCCTGTCCGTTTCCCGCGGCAATTAAAATCTTGTTATCCGTATAGAACATAAAAACTCGACAATAAATATCTTAGCTACGTGACTGATAATGTGCGCGGAATGCTCTTGCGAAATTGTCGGTCTGTATCGTTGAAAGATAAAAGAATGACCGTTGGTTGAAGGAATAAAAATGTTAGCCGTCGACGTATTAGCATATCGAGTCGCATTCGCAAACATGCGATTGCGAAGTTTCATTGCGTACGATTGTTTCCTTCCGTCGGGGTTTATTTTCTTTGCTCATGCGATTTCGAGGAACCCGTGCAACGTAAACGAGCAATTTTCTGAAGAACATTAAGCATTCTAACTTACACTTTCTGCACTTTGTTTTTAGTTGTTACCCAGCGAGTATCTCTGAAACACGGTTATTTATTTTGTTATCGAAGCCTTTTTAAAATGTAGCTACATACGGGGCTTTCAGGTCTAATTGCAACGTTGTAGCTCATTTTCGTTAATGCGATGGCGTAAAGGATGCGATAAGTGTAACTATTGCGATCCATCAAAATTATCGGACTTCGTACGTTAAATCGACTTTTCGTTGCTATTAGATTTGCTGTTACTTTTGGATCAGCCAGTACGAGACCCCTTGGTCCAGTACTCGACCGTTAAATACACTATCGAGAAAGATTTTCATTCCACGAAGCTCGAGTGGCAGCGTTGGCTGAAAGGTCCTCGAACATGCAACTGGTAGCGAACGATTTGATGGCGCAACTCGAGTGCGCCTTTTGTCAAGGGGTTGGCTAGCGGTTTTCGTGTCGGCGATTAGAGTACCGCTTGGAAAGTCTCCGGGGCAAAAAGTCATTGTGCCTATGAGAACGCGGCTACGTCGAGTTCGATCGTACGTCAAATTCGATTAACCTCTACCACGCGGCGGGAATTGACACGCGGAAACTTTTCGCCAACTTGTTTAACTTTGCTCTTGTTACCCCGTAATATCGCGACGGGGGTGTCGTAAACTTCAATTCCAAACGGGAAGAGTTTTATTCCAAGTTCTATGACTCGAGTTACCAAAGGGTTGTACTAATCAGATTACTGATTAACGCACCCTGTCTCGCAAACTTCGTACTCGCGAACCTGGACGAAGTTGAGGTAGACTTCGGTAACTCGGATAGTTCGCGTTCGTCGATCGCGTTGGCCTCGCAGTTTTATTAACCATCGAATTATGGTTAAGTTAGGTTCACCGTTACTAAACGGAAGAGTTAGTCGATTCGGTCAAGTAACGAGGAAGAATCGAATTGCACAGAGAACAGTCGGAGAAAATCTGTGGAACGTCAGCAGCCTCATCTTTTCCGCATTCCATCGTAAACTCGATCGTTTTCTATTCCGCACCGATTCGTTCGTGGATCGAGTTCGCTTCGAGGCATTCCCATTAGCGTTGACTAACCACCGTCGGGAATTCCGATGCAAAAACCTGACAATGAAATATTTATCTCGTAAATAATAATCTTTCAGAAAGACGACGCAGATGGGATAATTACTGGTTTATCTGTTCAGATACATGATTTACTTCCGATAGTCATACTCCCGTTTTTAAAAACAATCACGAGGGTTAACGAGGATGCAACAACGGATAGGTTTGTTGCCGATAGCAACGAGAACCACCCTTATTTACCCGTATCCAATATTCGACAGGGAGTCGGTGAGGTGTTACGGTAATACACGATCGAGGAATGCCATTTGCCGGTGCTTGATTTATGCATTACAGAATATAGAGACACGGCGTGGCCCGTTGGGGATTCGAACACCGGAGCCGTGCAACGAGCAACGTGAGTATTATTCAAAGTGTTGCTCATTTGGACACGTGGACACAGGACGGAGTAAATCGGGCTTTGACCGTACTCAACGACACGTGACGACACGTGGCAACGCGTTTCGTGGTTCGCGCGTTTCAGCGCCCCGTCCCGATTTTCTCTCGAATGCTTACCGATCGGATATCGTATTAAGAAAGTCGACGCTTTTACCCTCTTTTCCGAAATTAAAACGTTCTTCAAAATTTTATTCGAATGTAAGTGGTGGTTTTTACCGCGCGTCGTTTAACAAGAACCCTCTGAATTTGTCCTCGGACAGGAAGCGAGTTTTATGTTTGAAAAAACCAACCTCCATAGAGAATTACCTACTCCGCGGCTTTATAAACCACCGGATTACGAGAATAAAAGTAGCGACTTCGCTTAAAAATCAGAATATAATCAGAAACTATGAACGAAGGATCTTCGATCTTTTCAAGAAGAATTTTGCATGAGTAAGCTCTTCGGACAATTCGTTACGAGTCATACAACAAAAAAAAAACGTGCTACCGTTGCGAGTGAAACGACGGAATTTCACGCGACGATATTCTCGCTCCTCGAGGAGAATGGATGCGCGTAAAACCGCCCGGAGGGTGAGCTCGGAGGACCGGAAGGATGCAAGAGGAGGGACTGACGAAAGGGTGTACATAGCAGTTAAGTATTATTCGAATGTCGAGTGTTAACTGCCGGATGGTTTACGAGGCGATTCGAAGCTCTTATCCGTTAAGTGCGAACACGATGACACGAAGAGGAGTAGCAGGGTGCAACAAACCCCTCGCTGAAACTAGGGTGTTGCGGGGTACAAGATGTTCACTTCGAACATTTTCGAAATGATAAACGAAAAATTTATTTGGGCTTGCTGACACCAGAAATCGAACAAAAAGCAAACCATTAATTCCTCGGAACAAACAGTATTACTCTTTCACGAAGTTGTTGGTACACGTTACGCCATCAAACGGTCGCTTATACCGACTTGTTTTCAGTTGCATTTAGAGTACGTATCACCAGTAATATAGTGTCGATTAAGCGTAATTTAACTGTAGGCGGAAGTGATTTATATTAGCTGTTCGTGAAAAAGTTCGACGAAATAGACGAAGAACGTTCGCAAAGAAAGCAGCATCGGCAACAAAATCGCCGTCGGTGAAAAATGAAAAGATCGTAAACGACCCTAAATCACGATGCTTCAACATTCGCCGCTCGTAAATCGAGGTTCGTCGTTGTCGGGTAGGGTAGCCGCCCTTTTCGAAAGAGGACGCGATCGAATACACCTCGTTTGCCTGGTGCTCGACTTCCGGTGTACCTCGAACCCGTCGTTCATCGAGTCTGACTGACTGACGTTGATTGTCTAGGCAAAACGTCGCGGTTAGTTATTTTGTTAATGGTACCCGTCGACGGTGTATCGCCATTAAATTCAACTTCTGACGTTTATCGTTGTTAAAGGAAGGTAACAAACGTGTGACGGTTCATTTCTTTTGTTCTGCAGGGTGACGTTAGATAACGTAACATATGCAAAACGTTTGCCAGCTTGTTCGATCGTGTTATCTCCTTATCATTGCTCCCATTTTCGTCTTTCGAAACGATTAGTCAAGTTTGCGCGAATGTCGTATGGAAATTTTCCGTTAAACGAGCGAGAAAATATTGCAAAAGTGCTTACAGGTTACGACTTATACTTTGTTTCATTATCGGTTTGGATTGTATACTCATTGGCATAACTAGAACTTTCAGGGTGACTAAGACCATTAACTTGGCTAAAATTATCACGTGTGCAGCGGTGCAGAGTTTCGATATGGTTTTCGAAAGAAGACCGATCTTCTCGACAACAATTTCAATAAATATCTGAACCGGAAAAGAATCGCAAAAAAGCAATTTAAATCGTTCCCCGTATAAAGATATTCGCTTGGCGGCAGAGCAGAAGATTGAAATTCGAATAGAGTCGTTTTTGCGATGACCGGTGCCCAGAGGAAATTTTCGAGAAGGTATATCCGGCGTTCCCCGAGCGACGCGACATCGACGGATCTCAAAAGTCCTTCGCGCCGATGATCCTTTTGATGCGGGATCGTTCAGCCACGTTCGTACTACATCTCCGGGAAACGGGAATAAAATATACATGAATCTCGCTCTTTCCGAAATATTCAAATCTCCAGTCCTCGGATCAAATAACTGGCTGGGTATCGGGTCGCCGGGCGTGTTGGTCCCGAGGTGGTCTCAGGCCATGAATATCATGACTGACCAAACTCGGTTCCCATACTAGTCACGTTCTGACGATTCCCGTAAGGTGTGGTCCGCAGAGTCGGTTTCCGGAAATCAGGCTATCGGGTTTCGCGTTTGCGATCGCGAGCTCTTCCACCACCTAGCCTGATTTCCGTTTGCTAACCGCACGGCGTACTACGTTCGATACTTACCGACGCGCATCCGATTAGCATTGCTTTTCATTTTCATACCACGTTAATACAATGTTGCATCGAGCGCGACAGAGATGGATCCGTAGTTACTACGTCTTTTTGTAACATAAACGCGTTATGCATCGAGAGTAAAAGTTAACTCGAAAAGTGGAGCAATCATATTTTGAATAACTGCAAACATAGTATGGCTTAATAACAGTACAACGGTCATAAGCTGCATGAGTCGGTATCTTTGTTCGAAACGCGATCACGAGCTAGCAGAACGCGTCACGCACGTCCAACGGAAGGATGGTCGCCGCTAATCTTCACGTAAAATCGAGAAACCGCGAATTGTTGTTGCACGAGGAACCTCTGCTTCTCCATATGTTGCACACGCGTATTATGCACGCGCGTGCACTTCACGTTTCGTGATCTCGGTCGAGCAGCTGCTGTCCGCTTGCCCGCTCCCGCTCCGGGCATCACGACGACCGCTGATCCTGTGATTTCCTTCGCTCGGCGATTCAAAGGGACCACGGATCGGCCAAAAATAGGCAAACAGAATGAACAACGAACTTCCGAAACACATGACGGACAAACCGCAACGCGATTCTGCTCGCAACTGCTCTTTCGTTATCACGCGATCCTTGCGTCACGCGTTCGAAGGATTCGGTGAATTTATATTGAACACCGATCGCTCGTGGATTGTTTCGTTTACGAATATTGAAAGCGGTCCATCAGTCGTTTTCTATTTGGACAAATTATGCGGTCGCGCAGGGTGCGTCGAGATCACCCAGGAGTATGCACGTCATAGGTCCTCTTTCTTCCGTTAAAAGGTGTTAAGGTATTAGGTATTCTTTGCTGGAACAAACAACCATTTTCTTACTCTTCCATTTTTGGAGCAGATACGGTAGGATCTTGATTCGTTTCTCAAGATTGTGGTTTATGTACAGTGATTCGTTACAATTAAACTTCGAATGCTTATGAAATCTACAGAATAAACATAAATCATGTAATGTGCTCCTTTACGTAATCATGTAATAGTGATCCTTATTAATTACATTTTTTTGTTTGTACTCTACAGGCCTGGATACATTATAAACGCATAAAAGTCACGGTCTAGTTACATTGTGACGAATATCACGTATGGAGCCACGCGTTAAATAAAATGAAATGAAATTAAATCCATGTAAGCTTTAGGCGCTTAGAAGCTGGTCGAAGGATGTCGCGTGACGAAACTGCGGCCAATGATCGACTCATTAAGATCGAACAATAACGAACCGTCGCGTAGACGCAGTTAGATTTCGCTGGAAAGGAAGATTGAGCTAGCGTGACGCGAATCCGCCCAGACGACAGATACAGTCCGCAGAAAACTAACAAGGATCGAGACCCATCATAATGGGCTTTCATCGGGCATCGATGCTTCTGTAGCTGGTCCTTTCGTGACCGTGAAATTTCGTCGAGTGTGAAACTATTTGCTTTCTCGAGGAGCGAAATCGCGTGACGCTTTTAAGGGATAGGTATACCAAAATTGCTTTTGCGAGCGTGATCATGTCCGTTTGCGATTTTGCAATCATTTCTTATTGTTAGTCTCGCGTGACAACGGAATCGACGCGTTTCTTTGTTCTTCCATTGACAGAATTTACATTCGACTTTAAATTCGAAAATTTAAAAGCTTGTGTCCACTTTCATGGAAGAATTTTTTACAAAGAAAGAACGCGATCAGGGCGAATATACATGAAAAGGGGCGTCGAAACTTTGAATAGAAAATTAGTTTGGCGCGATTCGAGGAACGGTTTATCCGCGAGACAGCGGATCGTCGCGGATTCGCTTAAAATTCATGTCGACGAGCTTCTCCGAGTTCAAAGCGGCTCGATATCAACAGCTCTGTTTCCCTCAAAGGCGGCGGAAACGCGTTGATTGTTCGCGGCCGCGATTTTAATACCGCCGAAGCTCCAGACACCCGATTATGGATTCAAAGCGTCGCGCTTTCGTCGACAAGCAATCCGCTCATTCCGCGTGTCGCTCTTTTATATTCGAACGTCGTGAGATGCCCGTAATTGGCCACGAGTTTCTCGTTACCGCACAGACTTTGCCACTTTGTCAGCCGCTAACTTAAACTACCCTGTTTTGTCAGGACCTTCTTACGCCTCGAACAAATTTAAGTGGCTTCTTGTCCCTGGGGTAATTATTTCATTACTTTAAATAGCTAAACATGATTCAAGGAGTAACAATCGTATGACAGTGTAAAGTAATTTTGAACGAGTATCGGCATTCATGCGCCTCACAATTTAAAACAGGAAGATTTCTTTTCGAGCGTGGAAGAATTCGTTCGTTCGTGATCAAACACGGGAGTGAAGTTGCTCGTCCGATTATGCAAATTTCGCTATCTCTTTGCCGAATCAACGGCCGTTTCATACTTCCGTTCCCGATGAATTTCTTAAGCAAGTTCGACGGTTTCTCGAACGGAGTATCACGAAAGCATCGTCCTTGATTCAGTCATGCTTAGTCGGAAATAAAACAGCGATCACACGGTAGAAAGGACTCGAAGGTCGTCGTCTAATAGCGAAAGCAATCGACGAAATCTAAGCGCGATCAGTTGGCACGAGGCGACGATATTATCAGAAAACGACTTACCGTTGTCGCGGCATTATTGCGGATATGGTTCGTTCGAACCACCGTGTATAATGTTCTCGGCAACGCGATTAGTCCTTCGACCGTGACATTCCGTGAAATTGTTCCTTGCCCCGCAAAAAGGAGTTGCTCCGCGAGCGTGTCTCGAAGTCAGAAACGGAACGCGATCTACCGGAATTAGAATGCGAACAGTTAGGGAGCGATATACTCGATTAAACGATTTTTTCTTTCGAAGCAAGAAAGTCGGTGTCGCTAACGACCCCCCTGGTGTCGAATACGGGAAGCATCGAGTCGCAAAACGATTTCCCGTGGTCGATTTACATTCGCGTCGGTCGGCGAGTCGCGATACGATTCTTTTGTTGGCAAAGGGTTAACCTCTATCCAGGAAGGGGACGGGTGGGGCGAGGTCGGCAGGCGGAAAAAATGGAAAAAAGAGCCGGGAGAGGAAAAATACGTTGTACGTGACGCACGAAACGAACAAGCGAGCGCGTGTTGGACATTCACATACGCTTAGCGAAACAATTAGACGATTTTATCGCGAGCTGCACCACCGGTGCATTCTGTCCCCTTCGCGGTGAGCCCCCAAGCGAACCGGAAGCTGAGAGCCAACCGCAGGAGGTATCGTGCCCTTTCTCTGTTTCTCCCTTTTCTCTTTCCGTCGCACGCGACCCCCCGCTCTTCTCCGGGCTTCCCCTTCTTCGCGTGTACGCGCACGCTTCCGGTGACGCTCATTAACGCCCACCGCGGGATTTGTTATTCGTAATTGCGTACGGTTAATTCGATTTTCACGGATTTATCGCGCCCGCTATCCCTTCTCCTTTTGTTCCTGCCTTTGTGTTCGCTCAGATCGATTCGTGTTAAGTTCCTCGCATCACGAACGCAGTTTATTATTAGGCTGCTCGAAAATTTAAACGAACGTGGTTAAAAGGGTACAAAAAGGAACTTCTCCAGAAAGGGATAAAATTATGGACCCAGAATTCTTTGCGCATTGACCATTCGTTCGAGTAAAAGATACAGTCACCTGCCGTCTAATAAATTCGTTTATTTTCAATAGCTGAAAAATGCCGAATATTTTAACGCAAGTTAAATAAGGTATAGAAAATGGCTTTCCGCGCTTACGGTCGGACTTCCATTAGGTTAGGTGTTTCGACGGTAAAATTACCGTTGTTTCCGAAACGTTTCGGATCGAGGCAAGGAAATGGAGGATAATACAGCAGGGGTTGCCGGAGAGACACAACCTTCCGGTTAGTTTCGATAGGCGGTCACTTAAGGGGCTTTTCATGCCGGTAATCGAGAAAATTGGTAAAGTGGAGAATGCTCGCCACAGAATTCCTGGCAATTACTGACAGCGGGGCCCGTTAATTTATCGACTAAAATCACAGACTCGTCGGACCGCAAATGGTGTTTTAAACGCGTCGTTTCGCCACCGGGAATTTTCCATTAGATACGTTTCGTTTCTTCGAATAATCGACGGCTAATGGATTTTCTTTTACTACGGTAAACACGTATTCCCCGGTTAGTAATTAAATTCCCCGATATCCAAACAGAAATGCACCTTAACGTTTCTCGGTCGATAAAAATGTTTTAAGGATCCTTCCGCGGAGAATCGGTAGGTAACGAAGTCGTTTGCATCGAGCCAGTGAAGACACGAATCGATCGTCGAGGGTCGAAACGTACACCCTCGACGATGTTCGACATCGAAACGTCTGGTCGCTCGTTAACGAACGCATCGTTGGTCGTGTCGATCTTTTAATTTGCTCGTAAATCGTGCCGGATGTGACGCAGTCGTGAAGAGAATGGAACACGGATTCGAGAATCGACCATTAAAAAGAGATTTCGAGAGACGACGTGGCCAGAGGGCAACTCGAAGGATCCACGTGAATGGAAGTAGTATAATTGGACCCTGACCCGGACAGCTTCTATATAACCACAAGGATTTTCACTAATTTCGTTCAATTTTCGGGGACATTGTTTTTTTTTTCTTCCTCCACCGCCCGCGGTTCCTTTCACGGCCATTCCGAGATCACCCACACGCGAACACGCGTTTAGAATTTTTTTCACGGCGAACCATGCTATTCGCTTTTCGGTAGCTCTAATTTGTTCACGATTCGAGATGGGAAGGAGACGGTAACAGGAAGGTGGCACCCCGGTGGCGTTCCGTGCCGTTACGAACGCTTGTTTCCAACATTTTAAAGATTCTACGCGAAGAAGATGATTCGGAAAAACGGCAGATGGTGCATTAACGTGTTAGCCGAAGAAATTTTCTCGTTACCGTGGACCAGTCGATTCCCATGAAATTTCGATTAACTTTGACCCGTTGTTAGGTCATTTGAAAAGTGTGAATTCCTTGCTCGATCGAGGTCGCTGATGAGTTCCGTGGACCACCGATGGCATCGAACGCGTTAAATTTCTATTACATTTCTAAAACGTTCGAAACGGGAGGAAATGATATCGGTAGACGATTAACAGGCATTTTTTACGCGGAGCGTACAAATTGACTCCGCGTAGATCGAACGGGGAGGAAAAAGCGTTCTCCATAGGATAGATTTCCATTTTTTGATCGTTTATCCGCGTGGCCATGTTCGTAGCAGCGTTAATCGATGCCCAGAAAATTAGATTAACGCGTTCGGCCAGCATGGCGCGCATACCGACGAGGAATGTTATAACACTGACTAACGACTTTCGCCGGTGCGTTAAGCGCTCCCATTGTTCTGCCGCGGAAGTTGGCCGGTGAGCCGGAAACGCTCCACTCGGCCGCAGTCATTTTCGCTGTCGTGAATGACAGAGCGTGTTCGTTAACACCAATTACCATGCGAGCCGCCCGCCTCTCCTATTATATTGAATTATCGGGGAAAACTCGGGCGAAAGTGAATCTGCAAAATTTCGTCGACCAGTTTACACGAATCATCGTGTCCACGAAACGTTTCGATCTGCGCCGCTCCGAAACGACCATGGAATTCGATTACGATTCTCCATTGATCGTTCACGATTCTTTTGTCTCTCCGTACACAACGAAATTTTATATCCCACGTTTTTCATAACGATTCTCGTAGCAACTGTTGGAGAAACGTAACTTTCTCGATCGTATGAAAAAGAACAAGGACTTGACAAATCGAATCTGAACGATTTACAGTTATCTCTAGATCCCTAGTTAGCATGGATTCGAAACGTCGACGGCGCGATAGGTGATGTATATCACGGTCGAGCGTGTTGGCGATCGATTTAACCACCGTGGCAGCGATCATTACCGTTTCCAAGAGTCATCGCGAATCCTTTTAACTTTTACCGTCGTTAGTGCTGTGCGCCGATCACGCATCGGTGGAACACCAATGAGAGGCATTAGACCGATGGAAAGGCAGGCAGGAGATCGAGGAAGTTGCGGTTACGGGTTGTGGTGGCGTGTTTTCGCGGCCGAACGGCCACGCGAGCAACGAATAATGAAAAATATATATGGGGAGACCGGGTTGGCTGACATCGATGACAGACAACTGGTAGCGCGAAAGGAACGAGAGAGAAAGAGCCGGATGAAAAAAGAACGGACGAAGAACACGGCATGACAGAAGTCAAGCATCTCCGAATGAATCGTCGATTTCGATCGACGGAGCTTTTTCGAGCTCGTAGCGGCGCGAGGGAGCCATGTGCCGCTCGTTTATGGTCTAGGTATCGATCTGCTTCGTGTATGTACGTACAACTTAATTGTTAGTTAATTATCCGTCCGTCGGCCATCTTGCGGTTTATACGCATTGCCGAGTCAATTATTACGAGGCAAGCGAGCGTGGCCATCCGCGTTGCTTTTTCGATTCGAATGGTCAGCCTAAACGGTCGTTAGCTTTCATCTTTATTTCATACCCAATTACGATTAGGTACTTTGCAGCTGTCGTCATTCTGCAACTTCATTTTTATTTCGCTTTAATACCAGGCGATGTAGATTCTTTCGATCGTTCTCTAAAAGTAAGAAAGTCGGCCACTTAACTCCAAATTGGTCCAGGTGTTGAAAGGTTCGATATCGGCTTAAGGACAAACCGTGTTCGCTGTCAGCGCTCAATTGGAAATTCGTTCAATGACCACTCTTTCTCGCGAGACGTTAATTCGCATAATTTTAGATTGGCCATACTCTTAGCATATTACATTCGTGTGTCGTATGGTAGTGTTTGATACTCATTTTTGTTACGCTTTTTAGTTTACGAGAAGTATAAAAATAAATGATATTCAGGTTACGAATAATATTATTAATTTCTTGTGATTCGCTTTGATTGACGTCGAGAAATCATTTCCAAATACTTCGTTGGTGAGTAATTGTAATCGAGTATGGAGAAACGTGCCGAGCGTGCTAGAATATTTTTACTACTCTATCGAGCGTTCAATAACTGCAGAATACATAAATAACCATTACAGATTTGGACGTTATTTGTTTCTTTGTTTGTTGTACTATAAAGAGAATACTTTTATACACCGCTTTACGTGTAGAGAACGTGTTAAATATTCAAATGTACTTTACGGGATTCCACTTGAACACGACTCGACCCTTTGCTGCCTCCTACGCACAAACTCAATTACCTCTGATTGGGAATATCGATTAAAGAACACGATTGGAGAAACAAATTGGGCCCATCGATGAGTCGAACTTAATGCAGAGAATAAATGGACCGTGAAAGGTTGATATTTCATCGAACGTTTACCTGGGTGGGATTTTATCGTGGTTGGCTGCGAAAACGTACGAGCGGTGTTTAATAAAAATGACGATAATATGAGCATCCCGTGTCGCGGTAATGAGACCCGTGGATCGACTATCTTCTTTGGTCCGTGTCCCCGATAACCAGCCTGCATCAATCATCCCCCCCTCGTGGCTTCATCTTTCCCCCACCTTATGCGAACAACCGCCCTCACCATCACCTGGTAATAAAGACGAAACTTTATGGTACCCCGGCGTAGACTTGTCCCTCTTGTTCTAGCTGGTCCGAAAAGAAATCCGGACGAACGGGCTCCGAAACGGGTGACTAATCGTTCTCGATCGTCCACGAATTCGATCGTTGTCGAAAGGAGACCGCGATGCAGCTGGTCGTCGATCGCGAAAGAAATCGTAAGGAGTTAAGCGTCCGGCATTAAGCGTATCCTCGTGCAGATGGAATTTCCTTTCGTCCTCGAGGCGATGGAAATCAATAAAGCGAACGAAGGTAATCGCTGTGATTACAAACGACGACAAGGTGACACGTAATAATGGTAATGACAGAAAGAGACGGGACAGTTAGATTCAATTACCGGAGTTTCGAGGCGAGAAGTCGCGTTTTCTCGCAGTTAGCGGCGCGCGTTCAACGCTCTTTCTCCGTTGTAAATTGTCGTACGATTCAATCGTACAATTTCGAATCTCTTTCGATTTTATTCAAAGTTCTTTATTATCGAAACGTATAGAATTTTTTGTTCGGTAATACTCTAGCGTACTTTTTAGAACTGGCAATATATCCAAGGCTTTTCGAAAACTTTCGACAGTTCCGAGGAAATTGTTTTTATTTTCGAACGATATATGAAGAGATTACTAGACCATCGCTATTTACGATCCGTTTACTTACGTAATACGATAGAAGCCCGACAACCGACGCTTCGACGAATCGAGATGTCGTCGAATCCGCTTCGCGAGTCGTTTCGAACGCAAGAGCGCTCCTATTTCCAACGTTTCGCGTCACGCGCGTGCCTCGCGTTACAAAACACTCGCTAACGTCTCGAGATCTCTTTGGAATCTGTTTGCGCGATTTTTTTCCAGTAAAATCGAAACCGGGTGTAACATTAGACTCGGTCTAGCTCCGATCTAGCATAGCATCGCCTCTGGCGTAACCTACATCGACTCGTTGCGCAGACACCTCGACTTTAAATTTCAAAAAATAATTTAAACGCGTCAACTATTTATGTCGAGCAACGTAACGTGTTAATAATTTTTACATCCGCGTCTTATCTGTCCAATAAAATAATTAATCTAAAAAACGAAATGTTAGTCTATGCAAACAGATCCGTAAGTCGCTACAGATATATCGCGGCAGGCCTTTAAACAAGCTATTTTCGTCGAGGTAAGCGTAATCTAGATCGACTTTGATTTACCACGAGTTTGATCCACGTATCAAACTTTAGCTAGCTATAGCGTTGGCTAAATTTTGCCCTAACTACCTCGAACAAGTTCACCGTCGTTTGCACGTAATACAAAGGTGGGCGTAGGCGAAATCTGCAATCCAGAGTAGACCAGAATAACCTATAGTACATTCTGCTGCAACGTAGACTTCCTTCAGTCAAAAGAAACATTCGACCTTTCAAATTGTTCCTTAATGTATTAGTCTCTAAATTTCTAAAATTCCTTAACTTCAAGATTTCCCTATAGTTTCACATTTTTAAGTTTCTAAATTACTACACCTTTAAATTCCTAACTTTTCAAGCTCTCAAGATTTCTAAGTCTCCCAAATTGCAAGACTTTGACATCCCCAGTTTACTAAACTTTTCCTAGAATTCCCTAAGCTATAAACTCTCTCCAATTTTTTCCTGGATATACCGAAGAAAGTGTACATTGCACCGGAGTGTACGCGCTTCGAACTTTGAACAATTTCAAAGATTCGAAAGTCAAGAGGTCGGACACTCGTGCGCCTTTGAATCGAAACTTATCTGATACAACCGAGCAATAAATTACGAGGTAATTTACGCGGTACAGTTTTCGTGGTCGCGTCAGCTGTACGTCATTCGATCGGAACGATGAAATTCACGAGGTTGCGGAGCAAATTCGGTACGAAGGCGTTGAACGATAAATCGTGCTCGAGATCTCCGCGAGCGAGCTCTTATATAAATGGGAACGATTTAGTCTAGCGGTCCTCGCCGGCAGATATCTTAATTTCGTGTACATTTACCTGTTCGAAGAAAGGGCGATCCGAGGTGGAAAGCACGCGTATACTACTTTATCTGGCTGCGTGGTCTTGTAGCTAATTTATAAGGCGAGTTAACGGGCCGATAGGAGGACCTGTTCACAAATTAAACGTCTCCATTCACCGGTATACCTGCCCGTTTTCGAGAGACGAAAAAAAGACGACGTCGAAACGAATTTCGTAGTTGCTCCTAGATAAAAGAATAGGATCTATATAAATAATAGAATCTACTCGAAAGTTTCGGCCCAAAGACCTTTAGATTCGAATTAATTCCTGACACGACACTTTTCGTTCCCTCTATTAATTATAACGGTATCTGGATAGCCAGTTATTAACGCGAGAGTTAATCGGGGCACTTTTAATTACGCGTATCTCGACGGCAAAAGCTCGCGTTGTAAGTCTGTATCGTGTAATTTGTACGCGCTGAAAGTTGGGGCAGGCCGTCGAGCACTCGGTTGAGCCTGTGTTAGGAATCTGATAATAAGTTGGTTGTAGTTTGAAGGTATCCGAACGGGACACACCTTTCGAGCGGTGTCTCGCGTGCGTGTCGCGCGAAACGCATTATCATCGCGACAGACTTTCGTAATCTCCGCGGGCAGCGTTTATACTTTATAACCGAGCGTATGTCGTCGCATCGTTTACCGTCATGACAAATGGTGATCGTGCTTTTGTTCGTTCCTCGTCGTTTTATCTGTCCCCCTTCCTACCTCGTTCTTATCGGCCTGTCCCCTGCTGTAATATTATTTCTCTGCCTCCTACGATTGTCTTTCGAAAACCATCGGAACCCGTTTTTTCGGACAAATTATTTGCCCCGACTTTCGTCGCGAGGGAACTCGATAAATCCTCCACGGCTCTTTTTTCTCGTACGGCTCTTCGGAGTCTAGTCAGCCGGAGAAATCGAATATTTACGCGAGGCTTATCGTCGTAACATATTTTTCTCTCTTTGCCTTTTCCGAGGCTCGTTATCGCGAGCTACTGTTACGATGCCAGAAGTCGAAACGGAATCGGAAAATCGCGTAAGGGACGAGCGTTTCGTTTTCAGCCGGTAATCCTGGGTCAACCTTCCCGTAAATCGGCCGTTAAGAAGATCAGAAGGTTGTTCGTAAATCGGTAGATGAAACGGAGTTACGATCGGAATATAACAGTCGACCGCTGTCCAAGAGTGGATAGTAAAACTCGGATTGTTCGTTGTTATCTATCGAATATACGAAGCTCGAGAAGATGGAAAATTTGAACGATCGATTCTCGATTATCGTCGAATAAACGTTGCAAAGGGAGAGCCGAAATCGGTGCTTGTAAGTCGATCCTTTCATCGAACGACGGCTGTTTTATTTTCCCAACGGGTTTTTTGTCCGAGGGGTCGACGAGCGCGAGGTCCGGACCTAAAACGCTCTATCTTCGGGAGGAAGGGACACGATTAGTACGAGGCACTCGCGTTATCTTAACAGGGAACGGGTATTCGCTGGTACCAGGCTCTCGCCTTAATCTTACCTAATCATGGCTCTATTTAGATCCACGCTGAAATCCGAAGGATATCCTCCTTTAAGAGGATATCCGTGTTTAACTCGACCGCGTTCGCTTTACGACTCTTTAATCGTTCGAAATTTGTTGCTGACCACTAAAAACGTCTTCCTGTCAGCCTGCTCGGGATACTTCCTCAAAGCAACCCTTTTCACGCTTACGAACAGAGACGGTGGTTCCTCGAAATTCCTACGAGAACAATTCTCCTGTCCGACACCGTGTCTTATCGATTGTACCCGGCGATCGTTCAAGTATTCAAATGCTCGTAATCATCTTGGTCGTTCGCGATTCGGATTCGCGAAAATTGATTCCTTTAGAGCGCGTCGAAAAAACGAGCTCGTTTCGTCCGGGCGTGACATTAAAATTAATAACATTTCAGCCGTGTGTTATCGTTGTTATTACCGAGCGGGCAGGTGGCACGGCGCGGCATCGGTGTGTATCCGCGCGTACGTGTGTGCTTTCGTAGTTACGGTGGTTTGATTTCGCGTGACTGGCCGATATTGAACTGGACACCCGTACAAGTACGACTTCGTGTACACGGTGTGCTTGCCAGCCGGTGGATGCGGTTTCTATGCATAGTCTAGAACCGAGATTGTTTGGATATCCGAATACTAATTCGATTCGATGCTCGTCCACCGGAGATTGGCCCGCGAATATTGGAATCTGTACGCGACCGTGTTACAACGCCCGCTGGATCGATTCTAGACCTCGATGTCGTCGAAACATTTCATTTCAAATATTAGCACCTTGACTGACACTGAAAAAATACAGAGGAATTCGCTTATGAAAAAGGTAAAAAAAGTAGGGCAACTACCGGGAACGATGTAAATGTGTTCTTGGTAATAGGGTAACTTTTTTGAAAAATCACTGATGGATGTCCGTATCGTAAAAAATTGTAACGAACCTGGGTAATTAGACAATTCGGATGGAGCAGGACTTGTAAGCGTTAACGTTGCGAGTGTTTTATTCGATTTTTGTAGCTCGTACACGTATTTCATCGGTGTTCCACGTAACCGAACCGCCATACTTTTTTGCTTCGGTGTTTCTTGCGGGCCGAATTATCTCGCTCCGTGGACCGTAATATGTATCGTAATTACTGCAACTATGTAACGCACTGGCAGATAAGGAACCCCTTTCGCGGTGCCATCGCTTGCAAAACGCGAGCACCCCTCCTAATGAAGATGCCTTTACACGATAATTGCGATTCATATATATATAATCGCGTGCGATATCAGATCTTTGTTGCAAGGTTGGAAATTGTGCGGTCTTGTAAGCGTATGCGAATTCAGAAGTAAAACGCTTCCCGAGGCTAATTCGACGCCGATCGAGGCCGATAAGCCGGCGAAAATGTTTCTACGGCAAACCGGGTACAACCGGGCAAGATCGCCGGGTTAATTACTTCGAATCTAACGTTATTAATAAAGAGCAGAAGTTACGCTACTGCGGTCTCGAAGAAAATCGTAATAATACTAATGATAGCAGATGAATAAGGTAAGCGAGGTTCGCCGAAAGAGGAAGTGACCTAAGCGAAATTACAAAAGTGTTTAAAAAGAATTTCCTACGAAGATTAAAGTTGCATGCAACAAGGTGCGGAGAAAAAATTTGCTTTAATTAATGGGATTATTAATTAACATACAAGAAACGAGGAAACGAAGGTCCAACATCGCCAAACAAACGAGCCAAGCCACACTTCAGCGTGTAATATCAGCTTAATCGTTCAGCTGCTTATGCTTTCAAGGCTCCTCAATGTAGAATGGTAATCCGTCGATTCAATTAAGGCACACATTGCAAGTGTGTTTCAAACGGACTAATTAAGATCCACCGTTCTGGGAGGAGCCGTGGTTGCACGCATCCCTTTTCCGTTCGCAAAACCACGTGGAAACTGTAATTCTACAGGCCGCTGTGCCATCCTGATCTCCTCGGGGATAAATCAGAAATAGCGAGAGAAATAATGGAGACAACCAGAAGGAGGGAGGACCCGTAGCAAAAGCTAGAAGGTCTACGAACATAATTAGACGTTGTACCTTCTTCGTGGATGCGATAACGCGCGGTCATTATTTCGGTGTTTAGATAGTCCGGCGAATGGACGTTGCCCGTGAGATCACTGTACTTTCTCGCCCGACATGGACGTTACATCTACCGAGAACTCTCCACACTTTCGTCACTCGATGTGTCACGTTTAACCCTTTAACAGCTGCTGTCCTATACACGGTGGCGGACTTACATATTTATAACTTTTATAATATTTATTTTATATCGTGTTTTTATTTCATTTCAGGGCATCTCCTCGTTTTTTTAAACGAAACACGTACTACTACTCGATTTTTTTTATAAGATAGATAATTGTTTCTGGCTTTACAATTTACAAATTTGGAAATAAGCGTGAACAACATCGGAAGGGTAAATCGAGGCGTTCGTCAAAGGATGTCTATCCCACCTAGAGACGAGTTTACGATCGATAAAGTCGAATATCGTGTTCGATACCACAGCGTGGAATTCGAGGATTCGTTGTGTTAGGTTGTTGCATCGGGTCAATTAAGGGTCCGCAGCCGTGTGATTCCGTGGCCTTCCTTTGCGGGACGGGATCGCTTGGCGCCAGGTAGAGTCCTCGAAACGTCCCACGCAAGGGACACGGGGACCCGTCTGGACTTCACCGGTCGAAACAGGTACACGACGAACTAATTTCGTGGTGCAACGGTGGCCACGATTTCTTCCTCCTTTACCTCCGCCACTCTCCTTTCGCTCGACGTTTCTTCTTCGTTCTGGTCGACTGAATGAAAGACACCCTGGGGGCACGAGCGATGCTTCGACCCAACGGAGAAACCACTGCTCCATTCAGCCTCGAAACAGAGAAAAAATAAAGCTGGACCACTGAAAGGACCAGTCGAAATCTCTGAATGAGTGTAATCTCGTGACTCGAAGAGGAAAAACGAGCCTCCTAGATCGTTTTAGGCCCTCTCGACGTTTTTGCCTTTTCGACTCGAATCTTATTCCACGATGAAAATTAAGATTAACGCGTTGAATTCTTAGGGTGCTGATCGACGTCACGGATCTAATAGAACTCGAGAGCAATATTTCAAAAAATTCTTGATAGCGTTAATATTATCGAAGCTGCGGAGCTCGAGGCTAAAAGGTCCTCGTATTTGATCGAATTCGAAGAAAACGCGAAACAAGCGTCCCCGTTTCCCCGACGAAAAATTCTATGGAGCAAAGAACGAGGACAGAAATAAAGACGATAGAACAAAAGCTGCGAGGCAATTCGCCGCGCGACCAACACGAAATTACAAGAAATGAAATGACACACCCGCCGCGGATTATCTCTCGAAAACGACTTATTAAGGCCTCTCGAGACCGGGCGATCAACGCGAGCTCTTCGTGTGGATTCCGCGTACAATTACCATCGTGTGTCTCCCTTTCTCATCCACCCCTTCTCTTTTATTCTCCGTATCCCGTTGTCGTCGATCGTTCCTGCAGAAAATCCAGAGATCCGATGATATGTAATTTCGATAATCAATCGCATGAACGTCGTTTAATTTTTATAATAACCACCATGCCGCCTCTATACCTCGCATGGGAATCAACGTTCGTCCCAGCCTGTGCGCTGGATGCAATCAGACGAAACTGGCTGCTTAGGAGTCGAGGCAAATGACAGAGAAAGAAGAAGATGAAGAAGAGAAAATAGGTATCATTCGTAACGCGATCGATTCGCTTGGATTCCACGAAGATATAAGCGGGGAGACCGTGGAGGATAATAGCAGAACCGAAGCTATAGAAATTCTTGCAACACAGCCCGTCTTCGGATTAATGCTACAAACGGAAAGATTCATCGTAGCATTATCATTTGTTCAGTAACAAACTTTACAAACAATGCTGCCGTATCTTCTTTCGTATCTTTGCAACTATAATTGCGATTACTACTGCACGTTACTACGAGTCTCTTCTGGCGAAATTTATGTACGTTATGCGAAAGCTATTGGAAGAGTTACGACTTTGTCGATCGTATAGCAAATGTAATTACTTCTGAATTACAGAATAGGAAGTACCCCAGCGGTCCGCGATCAAAGTCCTTTAGGAAGAGGGCACCAAAGTCGATCTCGGAGTTCGATCGAGGGACAATTCCGCGGCAACGACGATCCCTAATTGCTCGGCGGTAACACGAGCAAATTGTTATATGGTATCCACGCGCGTTTCCATCGTAGCAACATCCATTACCGTCTTCTTCGTAATAACATGTCGTCCGGAGGAGGATGGATCGTGGCCAGTCGGATAAAGCAACGGCTTTCGGCCACGGTTTGCCCCGGTACAAAATAAGAACAGAGAGTCTAGAACGATACGAAGAAGGGTTCGAGGGAGAGATAAAGCAACCGAGCTTTCTGCTCGACCCGTTCCAACGCGGGGATACACCGAAGCAGAAGAAGAAGAAGAAGAAGGAGAAGAAGAAGACTACTACTACTACGGTAAAGAAAGTGGGGAACGATTCAAATTAAATGCCGTTGAAACAAAAAATGATCGAGTAATGACAGCGGCTGGACTTGGACGGTGGCTCTCCGGGTATCTTTGAGCATACGAACGGAGAAGGGAGAACGTGTGATTACCCATCGACCAATAGCCGTGCTCAGAGCGGCCATCATGGTCCAAGGAAGACGTGCAATCACGCGGTTCTCCAGCATCTTCCTCTTCGTCTCCTGCAGGCACGCGTGAAACCTCCTTCTGATCTTTCCTGACCAACTACGAATCGATTCGAACGCTACTCGAATCATCCGGAAATAGCGTGTTGAAGTTTCCAATGTTAGATCGTTCGGAAAATTGTAGTATTCCCGGGAGGGTTGAAATTGTATTGGAACCAGTCTTGGAATATGGTTAGACCGCGCAAAGTCGTACCTTATCAGTTGCTCGTTGGTTCCTCGCTGATAACCGACGCGTTCACGCTTGTTTTATAACCGGAATGCCGAGGCACCTCGAACTTCGAGCAACGAGAACTTTAGAGCAGTCGTCGAGTTTATTCGATTACGCTCGCCGAAGGGAAATGAATATAACGCTTCCGTACGCGTACATTGTTTCGCAAGCGTAATTGCGTTCCGTAAGAAAAACGACGTTTTGATAACGTGTAACGCGGTTGCGCAAAAGTAAAACTAGATAATGGCCGCTTTCACGTACCGTAGCCTCGCACGTTGCTTCGGTGAACGTATGTAATTTAACAAGTATACGCGTTATCCGACAACCATCATTGATGAGCAGTGAGCCCTATAACGTTAATTATTTTCACGGTTTTCAAGCCATATTTTAGAACCCATTCGAGGCTGTTTGGTAATTTGCCTCGCTTGCGGAACACTCGCTCGAAACGATTTCGAGAGCATCGAAACTATTTCATGGCAATTCAGTTTTATAACACGGTGAAACCTCCGGTTATCGTTTCTGGAAGTAACTCATTGAAACAACCGATGTGGGAACGCAAGATTCGAAACTCGATTATTTCGAACAGAATGAAATTTCCGAATTTGTTTCGCTGCCCGTGAGTTCTTCTCTTGGGCTCTTCTCTTGCCCATCGGTACATATGTCATCTTTATAGAATATTAAGACGATAGATCGTATCGCTATATCCGATGTGGATTCTTTCAAACGCTTATCAAGCGATACGTGTAATATCGATTGCTTTATTTTTTCCGCTATCCTCGAATCATCGTCGACGATTTCACTCGGCGCTCGTGTGAAACGCGGATAATGACGAGCAACGTCGAACGCAGAATAGCCGGCGCTTAATAACTCGTTAATTATCGTTTTAGGAAATCCGCGTACACGCGCTAGCTCGCGCGCTCACATCGTCGAGCCTTCCAATTACTTTACGTAACTCCCGCGCGTTCATTTCTCCGCTCTGGTCGCGGTAATTGGTTTAATTGCGTTTCGCAAACGAGAAAAAAAGGAAACCGACGGAGATTAGAAAGAGCTGGCGGAACAACGCGAGGGGACTTTTGTTGTCGTATCCGAAGACACCGGGAACAAGAAAAAGTTTCCGCGGATGCGTGTACTGTTCCGCGTTCGAAATAACATTTCCTCGACCGGCCCAGAAATTTCGCCAAATCAATTTTGATTAAAATATCGAACTATCGAATTTTTCGAGCGTTTGCTTTAAAACGTTGATGCGTCGAAGAGGGGATATTTCGTGATCGGTTTAATTTCGTTTCCCGATAATTTAGTTTTGCCCTCGTACACGCTGGTCATTTTCAAATATTATCTGAAAATTGACTATCGAATAAACGATTACAAATCGAGTTCAATTTATGGACAAACTTTCACCCCTGTCGGGTTTTTGATTTCACCTCGCGTAAAAAGGGAAATGTTATAGTTAATTACCGGCAAAAAAGTACAAGGATATTAAAGCGTTTTTGAAAGGTTACAAAACGAACGCTCAGCGTGAGTTTTCCTTCTAGAAGAAACGCTCGAGTTCCCTGAAACGAAGAAACGCGTAACCCTGGCAGCGATTAAGAACGTCGCTTTTGATCGCGATTCGTCGACCTCCTTCCTTTCGGTATCACGCGATTTCCACACGATACCTACAAAACTTCGTCATGTTGTATATTATTTTTTTTCCTCTCCTTTCCGAACGCGGTGAAACGCATTCGCCGCTTCCTGCGAGATGTTATCGCGATCGAACTTTAGGTAAATCGTTAACTCAGTCCTTGGAGGAATTTTCTGTCCACGTAAATGCCGATGTAATCGTTTCGATCGAGCCTCCAAGAGTTATGGCCGTCGAAATAACGTAATTGCTTCGAGGAATCGTTGCGCAGAGTCGCAGGAAATTTTTCGAAAAGAAAAAATAGAAATAGTTCTGTAGGACGAAATATTAGAATGAACGGCAAAAACTCCGAACAGCCGAGTTTGTTCAACGAGGAAACGGTATTTGTAGCTATTCATAGCCGCGATGGAAAGTTGCAAGGATTAGAAATTCAAAAAAGAATAAGAAGAAGAAACAGAAGTTTCTGTGAGAATTCGCTAATTGGCAACGATTCGCGATTAGAGAGATCCCTTGGCCTGGTTCGAAGCAAAAGCACATGAACGCCGGCGTGTGCACATAACGGGCACGCGGTTGCATTGTTTCTTTTCATAACTCATCCAACGTATCCATATTCATGGGGACGGAAGGCCGAAGGAGGAAGGCGGAATGAACAAGAAAATGAAACAACGAATTAGCAACACCAGCTTCTGCGTATACACCTATGTATGTATAAATATTATTCCGTCGATAAGATCGAGCGTATTTAGCAACAAAATCGCGGAGGCAAACGCGAAAAGTTTTTCACGACTGCCGTAGCACATAATGAAGTACAGCCGCTTCCTGACATCACGCTAATTCACCGCCATTACGGTGATTTATATTATATGAAATTGCTTCGGCGTTACTCGTCGACATCGTGATTCAATTCGCTATCGCGACTCCAACAAACCATGAACGCACGAACCTTCGATAATCAGCCGGACTCGTTGGCGAATTATATACGAGTGTATCAGCACATTTCGAAAGAACATCGCTCAATTAAAATTTCTACTGTTTTGTTGGGAACAACAACTTCCGGAACGAAACGATCCTAGCCTTTTGTTCTCCTTGATCGTTATCAACCGTTTTCCCCTAGTTTCGGGAATCTCAATTATCTTTATTGTTAAATGGAAGGAGAAGAATTGCCACACATTCGTGACGTAAACGCTATAATATTTCACGAGTTTGGTCAACGTAATAAAGCGATCCGTTAGCTATACTTGCACCTATTTCCTAGACTTTCTTTAACTTTCTCCCTAAATTTTCGTAATCGTACCGTCGAAGAGCGTAATGAAATTTCAGGCCTTTTTTTAGGGAACCGTGCGTTAATTTTGGAGCGGGCGAGATAAGACGCGGAAGGCGCAAAGCGAGAAAGAGGAAACAGGAAGTTAGACGACGTCTCGAGCGGTGTTCGTACAATGCCGCGACGAAGGAAGTAATTCGCCGAGGACTTAGCCCGTGGCGTTGTTCGTAGACGGACTCGGCTCGTCAGCGTGCTACCGCGCGTAGGAGCATTGTCTTGACAACTTAGCGGTTATTTTACACGCTGTTAGCTCGGTAAGCTAGCCACGAGTTTACCGCTGTTTCTATGCTAATGAGCCACTCCAAGACGAACGAAGCTGGAACACGCGGCCAGCCAAGAAACGGCGAGCAAACTCGCGCGAGGACTCTTAGCTTATCCTTCCTCTCTCTCGCTCTCTCTTTTCCTAGTTACGAACCGCTCGAGTTAATACAGAAACTCTGCTTCCAAGTTTGGTCAAAGGGGGTTAGTTTCGTAGATGTATGCGAGTAATTTCGCCTCGTCGACCTAGACTTGCCTCGTTGCCTTTACCTCCTGCGCTGCCTCGCGTAAATTTCGTTAAAGCTGGAATTTAACGATGGAAACGCTTTATCGATCAATGTCCGATGATTCGATGTAAATCAATTTATACGATATCCGTGCACGTCAATTTGTCTTCGCGCTCGCTGCCGTGTCCAACACTCGCGTACAGATAAAGTACACGTGCACGTTCGAGTATTCGTTTTGTCATTGGTTATAACAGATAAGTCGAAGCAAGTTTCTATATTAGTTTGGTTGCTCGAAATTACCTGGCTCGTCCTTACGAGTACATCGCGTACTTATAAGGCTCAAATTCCCACAGGTACAAAGGCAACTTTAATTGCCACGATAATATATTCGTTGCCATTTGCGTACTCTGTCGCCCCTTTCGTTTTATTTCTAGTTTTACACCAGCCCTCGGGGCGCGATGAATAATTTCTTTGCAAGTTCAACGGTATCGCGCGTGTATTTCGATACGACTCGTAATGCGCGACTGTTCAGTTATAATAGAACGTATAGTTTCGTTCTAATTACGTTGAGAATCAGTCTGTCGTGTTCCCCGATCGTTAGAATGTCTCGTAATTAATTGAGAATCAGATTGGGTAGTATATCTGGTAAAATTTCGTCGATCCATAGTGGCTGCAAGCTCGGCACAGTGTTTACTCTGCTTTTACCCACGCCAGTCTCGTCGATTCCGCCTCGACCTGCGGGATATCGAGGCGGTCCGTAAGTCGATTCCGTGGCATTGACTCGCACGACCCCGAGCATTACCGTAATGGTTGTAACCGCCTTAAAAAGCGGTCTCGGGCGCCATCGACTAGCGCAACATGCAAATTGCCGGTTACTCGATCCGGCATGGAATCCCAGGATTCCACGATTGGACGGCTACTCGTGCTACACACAACGTATTCGTGCACGTGCACACGCTTCACCGTTCTCGACGGTTAGCCCGGGGAAATGGGAAAAGTTACACGGCCGATCCGTGAAACCCGAGGAAATTGTACGATCGGTCTACACCAGGAAACGAAGCTCCGTTTCGCGGAGCACAGCCTACTGTTACTCTCACGAGATTATTCTTCTGCCTCTAGATCTGCATTCGTTCGATAGCGATCAACGTGTTAGGAACACGAACGAATCGACGTTGAGAATCGACAATAGTTGAACAAAGCGATTATAGACATTGCAATCTCGTGGAAGATCAGTCTCCTGTCTTACGATTTTATTGCCGGAGATGTTAGAGTTGTGCTTTGAAATAATGTTGAACGTAAAATAACAGCTTCGAGAAGAGCACGTATATTTTCGAACAATGTATAATATATTATAGGAGACAATTATAATTTTAATGCAAGGTGAATCGGTGTTAGAATCTGTGACGGCGGCTTCGAAAAGGCCAACAAAAGCGGCGAAGAGAATGCAGACAGATCAATGAAAAATCCGGATCGACGAGACGGGACAAGCGACAAATAATCTTGACGTTGCCCTCTCGTCGTTTCCTCCTTTGTTTCGAAAATTTGCCGAACGATGAATGCCCGTAAAAGTGCTTCATCGGCGAGTGCTAGCACCGGACGTGCGTGTTCCGCGTCCCCGCGGGATCAATGGATTCGCGGCCTCGGAACAAAGGGCCGGGAAGGCGAAACGGGCGAAAGGGGAACGAAGAATGGACAGAGTTAAAGAGAGGAACGAGCGAGACGGGAATGGTCGATAGAGAGGCCGAAAAACGAGAGTTAGATCCATGGTGGTGATAGGTGGTGGTCTGCGCCGGTGGCCAGTCAGGCACCCATGAAAAATAACGAAAATTTAGTCGAGGGCCGGGCGCAAAGCGATTAAGTCCATTATACAGTTTTATCAGCATGAGAAAGATCTAATAGCTGCCCTGGCCCCCTGCTCGTTCAGCCCTCTCGCCCGCTAATTCTCGCCACCGTCGCGTGTGTACTTGTGAAGGAACAAACCCCTCGATGTGTCATACGCGCCACTTGTGCCCGCTCCTCTTCTAGCGAGCGTTCATTGGCGCGGATTTGCTCCGGATCAGAGGTAAGCGCGTTGCATCCGAATTAATCAACCATTCTATCTTATTTGCGATAACTCTCTCGCGATTGTCGATGAGTTCTCGTACACCGAGTTTGATCGAACGTATCATCATACCCGTCGACGGTACACCCCTGTTATTTTTAAGCACCGTGAAGTAAATTACTACTGTTCAAGAATTTACCCTCGAGGTTGCGGTATTATTAAAAGTATCCCTATGTCCGTCTCCGCTATAATTCGAATAAAATGCAACGAGTTGATATTCGGCGCCTATGCAGCCGCGCACGATACACGAAAGAATACGGATACAGAGCATGTATTCGTAACAGGCGGAACACACGGTACACTTAACGAGAGCTCGAGCCCTTCAACCCTCGTCGGTCAGAAACACCTGCAGGAAATCACAACCCCCAAATGCAAATATTATCTTAATTGCTATAGAAAAGTACCGCCATTACTCGGAAACGCTTTTCTCTTCGTGGTCGAGCGTCACACTAATGAGTGGCAACGCGTCGACATAGCGTTCGGGGGTGAATAGGGTCCTATACGAGTCTCTCGATCTATGATAGAACGTTCGTCGAACGATTTAACGCCGTTTGGAGTTTTAAAATATATAGAGAATTAATGTTTCGCGCGATAAAATGAACATTTGCAGGTTTCTATGCCATTATACGTATAGAATGGAGTGTTCGATTTTCTACGTGCGCGATATGCAAAGTGGCTTTTACATTGTTTTCAAGGTTACACCGCTCCCTATCAATGCAAATTGCTCGTAATGGAAGCTCTTAACGGAAATCGGATATGTACGGGAATAAGGGAGCTCTCATTTCTCTACTCCGTTTAATTGTCTCGTTGACAATGGAGACACGATTGCATTTCGATGGACTCGAATCTTATTAGGCTGAATGTGAAAATTAATCAAAGGGTCAATTCGTCGATCGAGAGACGTTAAATTTATCGAAACGTTTCCCTGCGTAATGGAATCTTGATGGATATTATGGGAACGCGTAATACGCGTCGTCTAAATAGGAACTATATTTAATGAAGTGTTACACGATTATCAGATTCGACAGGTGAGAAACGCGTTCGAGTTATGAATTCGTTTCAACATCCGCGATGACGAATCGTCCATTTGGCAACGCACTTTGGGCAACTTCCGCCGTGGCATATCCTGTCAATACCTCGCCAACCTTCTCTGAGTAGTTTTTAATTAATTTCCCATGCATACCGGCCCGTGGAAACGCGGATAGCTTGCGCGAATCCGTGCATAATGAGAAGAACGAGATTAGGAAATCGGAGGCAATTGTTATTTACTCGTCAACTTTCCATCCTCCCACCGATTAACGATTCCTCGGATCTGTTTAAGAACGTTACTGCTAGAAAATTGAATCTTCTATGGAGCCTCTTTAATTCACTCTCTGTTATCTAATAATTTCTGAACAAGAAATCTGATGCGTCATTGCATAAATAACGCAAGACGCGTACGGTGCGTCTTGACAGAGTATAAAACGCACGGAATAGTTCGTTAGATATATTAGGTAAAAACATAGGACGTAGACGGTGCGTTGATTAAATTCACCGGTATAGGACGCATACGGTGCGTCGTTAGCTGCGTTGCACGTAATACCAGTCGACGTATTTTAGCAGCCGGTTCACGTAAAGACTCGTAACGTTAATGCAGAGAGTAATTTGCATCGACAAAAGCGGTTGTGTTCAGCGGTGAAACGCAAGGTAGTTGTACGTTCGATTAAGCCCGCGTTTACCCGAGCTCGTAAGACCAACGTCGCCGTCGCGTCGGTCTCGCTCTCTTCGCGAGCCAAATTTCCGCTATCGCGCCCACAAGAGCACATTACGATCTTAATGAGCGCTTAGCATAACAAACGCAAGATCGGATCGGGTTGGCAACCGGCGCCGTACACGCACGGCCTGCTCGGAGCACATTCGCTCTTCGAGCGTATTAAAATACCTACTCGAAACCAAGAGGGTAAGGGTAATAGTCCGATAACTCGAACGAAAGACAAGATAAAGGGAAATAATTTTAGGTAATTAACTAGTTCGAAGATCGTTCTTAATTCGATAAGATTCGTTTTAAATATTTTGAAAATCCTGTCGAGCCTCTGATTCTATCTGCGTTTGAACGAGCAACAACTAACAAGTGTAAAATATTTTATTTTTATACGGTGTTATCTAAATGCGTACTACTTTCAAATACGTGTTGATAAAGATTACAGATTACGCAAGGTTTTACATTTTAAAGATTCTACGGTAATTATCCTTATTGTTACATATACAACAGAAAATATATTTTTGCAATTAACGTCGTTAAAAAAGTCTACATTCTTTGTTACTTATTCTTTCTAATTCTGTAGGATGTCTAATTTCATTTAATTGTAACGGTAATTAAGTTAATTAAATTAAAAAACATACAATGTAAGATAGGTGAACATTTTTCAATTTCATGAAGGATCGCATAATTTTGGAGACTAAGATATGCGCGTGAAATGAGATCAAACACGACTTAATTTGGATTATATTTACTGGTTTAACCGATGGTAATTTTGATTTACACAATTTTTACAACATATTAAGCTACATATTCAGAAAACGACTTCAAAGAATCTAATTTCGATCGAAGACTGTATCTCTTACAATTTCTACGATAGGTTAACCAACTTACAAAGGAATAGCACGCGCATTGTATCCGAACGCTCCGAATAAACAATGCTCGATGAAAAAATAGTAAATCAAAGGGGAAAGACGTCGGTAAAGGGAGTTTGGTTTTCGAGGCGATGCGCATGCGAGCGCCTCCGACTTATGGAAGTTTAGCCGTTAACTTAACCGGCGTTTACCTTAATCTAAGATCAGCTCTGGCCTGCCGCGTGCACCACTCGGTATAATGTATGGCCGTATGAATATGCATTGGACACGGTATGAGGTCTGGCAGCGATGTAAACGCGTGAACGTGTGCCCCATAGCGACGCTACGTTCACCTATGCGAGCGAGGTGAGCGTTCGTTCAGCTTTTGCGAGTGTTCACGTGTTTGCTCAAGCTCGCTTTGCCCGCGTACGCGGCCGCTGATTCTTTGCACACACCCACAATCGATTTAAACAGCTTAACGTACACGTACCGATTATTGTTTGCGAGCATCGGCTCGTGAGAACCGGGCGAATTCGACTTCCAGCGATTTCGGCTGTTTCCTCTTATGGATCTTAATCTTTACTGGATTATCGCGCGCAGAATCTTGGTTAGCTCGTTTCTCACCGAAGTCGGGTTTAAAATAATCTGGGGAACATCGTCTATTTTCCTGAATGACTGTCATCTTCGAGTCTCCGGTCATTCGAATCGCCAACTCGTAATAAGCGATCGCAAATCGTAATGCGGCTGTCGTTTATAACCTGTTGGTAGTATACCCAAGCCTAGCAAACCTCGACGGTCATGAAGTAAACATAATTTACGGGTAAACGTATTACCGCTGAAGCCCATTGCGATCGATAATCATTTACAATCTGTTTAATGACGCATTCAATGATACACATTTCGTGGGTAATTTTTTCTTTCGAATAACGAAGTAACGGTTCGTATCAGTTTTCGTTGAACGTCGTTTATAGCGTTTCGGTAGCGTAATGTCGGCGAAGAGTATCAACTCGAAGAAGGTTAAACAGCGTAAAACGTTCCTCTCGAGGCGAATCCTTGACGCTCGTAATTCAACGGGAACAGGATTTGATTTTTTCCGAAAGAGGGTCGCGCGTGGGCACAGCGCGAGCGCAGGTTGCACGCGCGAAACACTGTCCGCTCGCGTGGGAGTAATTTGTGAGCTCGCGAGTGCGTTTCGTGCGTGCCGGCCGATACGAGCCTCACGGAGGAAGCAAGTGGAAGGTGGATCCTTATCTGGCCGAATTTTACGAGTGTTTTAAAGGATCGTTAATTTTCGGACGTTTATCGCTTAACCGCCGTGATCCTTCTCTCCTTTCTTCCTCTTTTAAGGACGGTGCCGATCTGACTCGGTTCAAAATTCAACGGATTTGCCGAGTTCCGTAAAGCGAAACAGGTGTTTATAAAACGTCCCTCACGAAGTCTTTAACTGTTCGTTACTTTGATATCGAATGTCAGGCATGCATGTTCACATACGTCGCGAGTGACGTATCAATTACTCGATCTCGAAGTTTGAAATTTTTATGTTTCTAACTTTGGAGCTTCTTGAATTTATTCATTCTCCGATTTCTATATTTTATGTATCTCATATCTCCCTTCTTCACCTTTCTCATAAATCTCGAAATCCTCAGTTGTCTGCATTTTCGAATACACTTTTGACCACCCCTAACGAAGCAGCAAAAAAGCGATTATAGGAACCGTCACAAAAGGCAGGTATTTCGAGCTATTCGATACGAACGATGTTTCGTGTCGAGTTCTTACCAGCCGGAAACTGTGTTCCTACCTTTACGTATTTTTATTTCATCGTAAAGCGGTTTTTACGAGCGATTTGTAACATATTTTGTGAAACATTTCACTCGGTCGAAACGTGAAACGCTGGAATTAGGTTATCAAACCGATGTGTATAAGTTTTCTTTTTATCGACGGAATCGTTACGACACGAGCGTTTAAGATGCCGTTTTACGAAAAGCTGGTTCGAAAGCTCGCTCTAGCGAGCGAAAAGAGGTAAGCTACACGGGGATTCATGAAGGTTAATTGCAAGTTGATGAGAACAGTTTTAACGCTTTTAACTTTTCACTTCGTCTTCCAAGCCGGACGGTCAGACTCTCATGTATATTTAATAAGCGACACGTGGGTTCACTTGTCTAAGCTGTTCACGCGATACGTCTATCCTTGTTAATTGGACTCGCGGCCAGCTTTAAAAGATTCAACAACCTAAGCGCATCAGTTCACACCTAGCTGATTCTTGAACAAGATTTTCCGATTTCTTATGCGCTGCGTTGGAAACGGAACAAGGATTACAAGTCGAGTAACATAATGTCGAGTAAAATAAATACTGCGCAAACGGAAATTTTTTCTTACATGGATTTGCCACTGGGGCAAGAGGTTTTACATAATTTCATACACGATGCAATAAAGAAAATAATGGAAACTAAGAGTCAAAAGATTGGAAATCTTTATGCTAGACACCGTGTAGAGAAGTCGGTAGCGTGAAAAACAACGGTTAGACGATTAGGCAGATCGGTTTGAGGGAAGAAAACGCTTTGCTCGTCGTTGTTTAACGACGTCGAGAGCTTTCGGTTTCGTCGCCTTCTGGTCCCGACACTCGTGACTAATTCTCATGTTCCTTTAATGAGCCGCCCACAAACGAACGCGTTAACGTTTCCAGGTGCAGGTCGCACGCGGCAAAAACGTATGCGCGTATCCGCAAAAGGGCAACGCTAGGCGTAGGTGCAAACACGGAGGGAGAGAGAAACAAGGGGTGAGAGCGAAGGAAAACTAAGCGGCGCGTTGCCTTCTTGCGGCTAGCCGTGGTTTAAATCGTGTCACGGTTTGATAGTCTCATTACAGGCTCCGTTAACCTGTTTTTTCATCGAAGCAAGACCGCTTAGTACTTTGCCTCGTTCATACAGCCACGCGGGAGAGGAAAGCGAAAAAAAGACACTGATGTATCGTTTCACTTTTCTTTTCTTTGACTCTTAACATCTCATTTACTTGTACACGATCAAGCTTTTATCCTTTGATACTACTTCTTTACTTAGGACTTTAATTAGATCTACATTACTTTAAGCGTTCAGTCGTTTAGATCGAAGCAATTAACGAAAACTGTAAATTCAAGAAATTCTACATAATTTACTCTCGATACAAGTTCTAACAATATTTACTTGTTCAGTCTAGTGACTAATTAATTTTGCAACACTCTGTATCCCGCATGGTGGACTGTTCAGAGTCACCCCGATTCATTGACCGAAAGTAGAAGGTTGACTAACGACGAATAGAGAAGCGGTTCGTTACGATACTTCGAAAAAGGAAACGTAACTTTCCACCAAAAATTTCGCCACCAGCGGGTCACTGAATCGAATCTAACGACCATCTGCTCGAAGGTGTTTCGTCCTCTTTCGCTCGATCGTGGACTATGCCAACTCTCTCCGCTCGAATTTTCGATCGCGTATTGGCCGTTCTTCTGGAAATCGTTCACACTCGAAACAATGTCCATCGATATCCGCGAGGAATAATTATAAGGGTATTATTTGGCTCGGCTGGAAATCGAATTAGACACGCTACGGCGCGTTTAAATGGAGGAATTACAGAAATTGGGGTAGTGGCATCATTTAATTGGGGGACTGGTATCTATGCCATATGGCGCGTGTACAAGATCGAAGACGCATTTTTTCGTGCAACACCGGAACAACGTGAGCGACGAGTATTTGTTCAATCGCTATAATTGTAGGCGTTATATTACTTCATAACTGAAATTACACGTTTCTGTTAACATAAATTGCCGGAAGATTGAAAAGAATAAATAATGCATTTCTTGTGTTGGTATCTATCGCGTTCCGGGATCGGGTAAAAGAGCATTTGTTTACAGAGGTAATCGAGTTTCTTTTCGAAATATGGACGTAACGCTACGCAAGAGGAGGCGACGCGGGGAATCGGACGTAAAAAGTCAGAATGACCACTTTCTTAACACCCGGTAGAGCCTCGATAAGAGTGGAAGAAGTACGAGGTGGCCCGGTTGATTCGCGCTAGAAGCTCGAAGCTAGGACCACCCTTCGTTCTCGATGGCTCTTCAACCCCTTCCAGGTGGTCGCATCGGACCACTCTCCTACCGCTCGACTGCTTCGGCAAGCGATCTCGAGCGGGCGAGGAGAGGAAGACGAGTGGAACGAGAGCGGTAGAAACGTCGTCGTTCTCCAAAGTGGGAGAACGGTTCGTATCAATCTCTCCCTCGTCCCCTCTGATCCCCGAGCAGCACCCTTCCAGTTCGCCAACACTACGAAAGCCCGCGAGTCGGAGCAGAACCCCCTCTCCCGCCGCTCTAATGAAAGATATTAACTACAATTTTATATCGAATTACCGCTGAAACACATTTCAAATTAGTTGGGCGTAGCCGCGCCACGCAGCGGAGGCGCCGAGCTGTTCGAGCAGCCGATTGGCCGGCTAGTTAACACCGTGGCCGAGGATTGGTCGAGGTAGACCGACAGAGGGGAATGTTCAGGGCGTGCCAGAGCACCGATATGGCCGCCCCAGGAACGAGCGGAGGCGCCTGGTCCGCTCAGTGCTGGCAGATCAGTCGAGGCAACCCGATGCACACGCACGCCTCGCTCCACGCAGCGAACCGCTCCCTGATCAGACAGCCTTTAAACGCTCTTTATCTCCGACCAGCGACAAAGGATATCGTGATCTCGTGCCCGTGCTCGTGCCCGCGCCCGTGCTACGACCTCTCGTTATTTGCCGCGAGTTCCTTCCGCGCGCCGGTTCATCGACGCTACTTCCGGTTAAAGTGAACAGTAATAGCGTTTGAAAGAGTGCAGAGTTGATCCTGGGATGAAAGACGTTGAAGTTCGGTGAACGTTTAAAAACAGATTCGGGATCGAAAGCGGAAAATCGTGTTGAAGGGTGGTTGTCGACAGTGTACGTTGGTCGAATCGCGAGGAAACGAGAGGGAGTTTTCTTCGGTGGATAACTGGTAATTAAACGGTCGAGGAAAAGGAGAGAAAGGAAAGCGGAAATGGCCGGCGGGCTAGCTGTTACGCGTGGCAATTATGTTGAGCGGCCAATTAGCAATTAACCGACGAGAGCAGCGGAGCGGCCCCTTAATTGCGGCTAGGCACAACAACAACAACGAGAGAAGGAAGAAGAGAACCAAGGTGGAGGCGGAGGTGGAGCGACCGAGTGAACGGGCGGAAGCGCAAGGTACATCAGAACCATCTCACGCGCCATTTACTCCCGATTCTCGCTTCGAAATCGACCAAGAACTTCCTTGATCTTCCGTTTAATTAATCCGAGACGGCACGATCGAACGAACCGACAGGAATGTTGAGGGCGAAGCGACACCGGGAAAAGTTCCAACGGTCCACCGGAGGATATCGCTCGAGGATACAGTGAAGTGCGGTTGCTAGCCGGTCAAGGAATATTACGCGAACGCGCTCGAGTTCCTGAAGAAACGCGACGCGGTCACCGTCGGCAAGATTCTGTCTCCCAGGTACCGGGCGAGTCCTGGGGTGGCGACAGAGGCACCTGCAGGTGCCCGTAGCCCGAACGAACCACCTACCTGTACCGTGATGACGGTCCATCATCATCAGAACCACCACGTGGCGGCTCTGAGCGGCGTCACCGTGGCCAATAACGGTCTCAACCTGAGCAGGATGTCCGGCCTGGAGGCGCATCGGCTCGAGAACATCGCCGAGAGGAACGGCGTCAGCGTAGGCCGATTGTCCAACGGACTGGACGCTAGGAACAACAATCACGGTGGGAACAACGGTTTGGAGCGCGGCGACGCTTCGACGACGATGCCGCAGAGATCTCGTTTCATGATCACCGATATCTTGGGGGGAGCCTCGAGCAAGATGCACCAGGCGGGTCTGCAGACGCAGGAATCACCCGGTAGTCCTCCGTCGACGCCCAGGGACCTTAGTGTCAGACACCAGTCGAGGACGTCGTTGAGCAACAGTAACCTCGACGAGGATAGCGACGCCAGTCACCACGATGGCGCTTCCGTTACTTCCAATGGTAAGCGGTCAATTATGTCCTTATCTCGGTTTCGTCGGCCAGCTGCAAATTTCCGCGAAACGGCCACCACGATTACGCCGTTGCACGAAATACTGGCACGTGATCCTACCAGAAACGAATAGCTCAGGAACAAATTGCATATTCCGAATCGAACGCTGCCGTTTCGGGCATCTTTTCAGTCGTGCACGGTACCCTTCGGAGACGAATTGACTAGTTACTAAGCGATCGTTTCGGTGAATGACGCACGCGATCATTTTACAACGCGTACTCGGTCGGACCCGCTAGCCAACGAATCTCCGTACGGTACGCGTGGAGCATGATCGCGATCCTGGACGAGGCGTTGGTTAATTGGTCAAGATGGAATCGAGAAGGGGGAAGGCGTGAAATTAATTTCGCCACCTCGGTTTGTTCACCTGAGCCGCGTGGACTTTCACGCTGAGGTGTCAAGGACATTTATGGGCCGGACTACCGTCCCGACCGGATGTTCCACTCGGCGAGAGAGACCCGAGTTCGCCCGTCGCTGCCGGCTCGCGGAACGAAACGCTTCGGGAATCAAATATTTCCCGCTCGACGAAAAAAGGTCTTCCTCTTGGAAGCCCCTACTATGTCTCGACGTCGTTTAAGGATTTTAATGGTCTTAAATTGGACCTCGCCGATCCTAACGCTTTAATTATCTTACCCTCATTTGTTACCTTCGATTCTTTCGCCCGTAGACTTTCGTTTCGGCCGTTTAAGGGTGTGCGTATTCGAGTCCACCGGTTTTGGAAGATGGACATTTTTCTTTCGTATTTGCTTCCCGATCGTTTTTCGAAAAGCTACGAACCGAAAGTTTTTAAATGGATCGTTAATGGGCGGATAAAGAGAGAAAAGAAGCGCAAAACCAATTGAATCCGGTATTACGTATTCGACGCTGTATTATTCCTGTTAGCGGAAGTGACGAGTTAAAAAATAATGAGCATATCAATTTCAAATTTTAATCGCGTGCAAGATAAATGTTTCCCGAAGACGGATACAGCTCCGAGGTAAAGACACATGAAATATTCATTTATTTATTTTTTTATTTCTTCAAAAAATTCTCTAATTAAATTTCTATTTTCCGAAAAAGAATTCGAAGCAAAACTCTTGTTTCGTCCGGCTCGCGATCCAGCTACGACCCTCGAGGAAATCAGTTGATTCTGATCTGGTTCCCTGATGAATTTAACGAGCAAGTATGATGGAATCTAAACGCGATTCATCGAGTTATCTGAAAACGTTATTGCCGTAAATAGATGCGAATAATCTCCGATCGAAGAGATTAAGGAAGAAACGAGTCGATGGCTTCCTTCATTCATCATTCTTGACCCGTTTACCACGGTTCTCTTTAATTGAACCGATACTCGAGGGATTGTTGACCCTCGTGGACGTAGTATTTCGTGATCGATTCGGATTTCAAAATTTCATAGAACTTGCTCGCTTTCGGCGCTGTCCCCCTAATTAGAGGGCTACGCGGTTTTTTCGGGTTAATGGAATCCCGAATCAGCGTTACTCGCTCGAAATTGACCGTTTCGACACTTCCGTCCATTATCTCCGGTTCGTTCTCGTTTATAAACGTTCTCTCTCGTCGATGCGTGTATCCACGACTGTAAATTCATATCCAAGATCGTTTCCTTGTTTGTATAAACGGGCAACATCGAAGATTATCGATGGGAAAAGAAAAAATCGTAATTACAGTCATTCGTCAGAGTCCGACTGCGGAGTTCGCGAGGTATCCAGCAAAAGTACGGTTAATACCAATCATCTCGAAACAATTTCCGTCAATTTGCGACTGGTTTTTTATTCTTTTTATCCCACTCCATGACGGGTCATTCCCGTTTTACGTGGCTCGTCGTCGATCGACGTTCCACCGCGCTTTCCTTCGAGGCTAAGTTCATACGCTTACATCGTAATCGGCTTGTTTCCCACAAAAAGTACATTAAGAACAATTACGCGCATGACTACGGCTACGTGATTAGAGACACGGTTCCGAGCACTAATACCGCTTCTGACTGTGAGAACCAAACGGAACACCGTTTCTTGCAAAAACGGAAACAACCTTTTATCCTCCTTCGAACAATTCCAACGAAATATCCTCGCTCCCTGATCTCCTATATCTTTTTCCTACTCTCGTGCCTCGATAGCGATCGTAAGACACGTCGTCGACAATTTGTAAGAAGCTGCGTTAGGCGTGAAATACCTCCGTGTGCATTCCTCGGTGTAGGCTTCCCGGAGTTCGCACCACGGAGCCTTTTCAGTTTTCGAACGTGTTGAAATTATCTAGAATTTATAGGCGTAAGTGAAATTTACAACACGATTTAGATTTAAAGAAAGCAGAGAAACTTCAGTGGGAACGATAGACCAAAGGAAAGTTCGTGATTAATTCACCTGTGTGCAGACTCCCTGATAAGATAACGAAATTTGATCGAAACAAAACAAACGATCGAATTTGCTCGTGTTTGTCAAGCTATCGATGTCAACGGCGGACCGATATCGATAACAAGGAAAATAATGTGCATAGAACGGATCGGTCGTGAAAGAGCGAGCGATCACGAAAGGCGATTCGAAAGCTTCGAACGTGGCCGGGGATAGAGTGTGTCGCGATAAATGACCGATATCGTGCTTGGTCGACGCTTTTCTTTCGTCTAAACAGCGTACGCTCGAGGCCGTTATCAGTCGCGGTTAACCTCACGCAGCTAATCGTCGCCGGGCGTCCACTGAAGAATTAATGAAGGCCAATTAGAAGGAGTAACGCGGCGTTGTAATTGCTCGCGAGCACGCTTTCCGGATGATCGAGTCGATGATTAGACAAGATCCATCCTCATTGATCTATCGACGCTTTCGAAATATCGTCTCTTTTTTCCCATAATTTCTCTCGCTCGAGCGACCAGTTTTCTCTTTATCGATACTACGTCCGAGTAATTGCTCCGCAACACGGTGTTGCGTAAATTGCTTCATTCGATTCGACGTTAACGGAATGCTCGTTTCGATTTTCTTTCAGATAACGTCTGCACACATTATCGGAAAACTGCTAACTTTATACGGTTAATTAAATGCAAATACAAAGAGGATTTTAAGCATCGGAAGAGCATGATCTTACAGTTTTCTGATATCTTAAATCGTGTTTGTATTTAAATTTAATTAACCTGCAGCTTTGAGCGAAACATTTTTTACATCAGAGTTAGTTCCGTTAGGTCGGTCTGTAAATTGGCGTGCAAATTACGGAAGTTCTAGTGCAACGAAACACTCGTTAAGATTTTCATCAATAATATATTTTCCTTCGTTATCGATATCTGGTACAACATTCGTTTGTGCTCGTATTTGCTCTCCTTGTTATATGACATCGATTCGCACGAATTTATTACTCTACAACGATAACGTGCAACGACGAATTAGAGCACAAATTGTTCGTAGGCTAATCGTCTAGCAAGTTCTTTCGCGATCGATCGACAACAACCGCGCGTTGTAGCAAAAAGGATTAATATTAGAAAAAGGATGATTATCAACGAGTGGTTATCTTGTACTTGCTTTATGCGTACATTCTAATCTCGTGGGAGTAATTGTTAGGTTGCGCGAGTTGTCCACCATAGCTCGTTCAGTCGAATGAAGAATTAATGAAAGCCAATTAGGAGGAGTAACGCCGATGTAATTGCCGTCGGACATGCTGCCACGGTCTCGACAATTTTCCGCGATCAATCGTAGATTTTTATACCTCGCAGTTTCTTTTATACCTCGAGAATCGAGATACTATCGGACACAAAGTGTCCCACAATAAGCGACACTGCCGAGAATAGAGTAATTCCGCTTGATAAAAAATAAATAGAAATTGTGGAACGAAGAATGCGAAAATTGTCGGGAACATATATTAAGCGTCGTCGATTGAGTTGCCTGAATTTACGACGCCGAGTATCGAATGCTCGTCGCTGCTGACAGGTGTTAGGCTTATCTTAAATCTATGGATTCCCACAATTATTTCGACGGCAAGACGGTATCTTGCGATAGAACATCTTGCTACGTTATACAAAACGATACAAACGCAATTTTTGTCTTTTTAAACGACGAGCTAAGCGCTCTTTCCAAATAAAAAATCTCGATAATTCAGAAATATCAACAATATTCTGTGTTAACGATCGACGACAATTTCTTTCTTCTATCAGCATTAAACGTTAATTGAAACCTATGAAAAAAATGCTATTACTCTGAGGACATTTAATATTGAACCAACAATCTCATTGTTTTCGAGCAGTCGAACAAATGCGAAGTCGACAAGCTGGTATTTATGTACCTAAACATTCTTTCGCAACGTTTCAACGACAGACAGTCGCACCAGGCTGTCGTTGGGATTCGCACGGTTGCTTTTCAACGTTTTCTTAACGAGATTCGCGATCGCAAATCCTCTTAACTAGCTCGTTCCAGCGTTGACAGTGTTGACCTCGCTTTGCTTTACCCATAAACAGACTATTTCTACGTTGTTTTATCGCGATAGAAACCGTTGTACTTAATACTTCAGTTTCCTGTTTCCAATTTTTCATTATTCGATCAGATCGAGGAATCTGTGAAATCGCGACTTATAACGTTCAATAATTTCCGAGCTCGACTTGGCGACGCCGGAATTTTATTAATTAGTCCGACATGTAAATTGGATAAATGAAATTTAATAGCGTATGTTTGTAATAAATACGATATCGATTTCATTTATTAAGAACGTCGGGGAAACCTGTTATCCGAACAAGGATTAAATACATTCGCGAAGGAATATCTTGTTCGTAAGTCAGAAAGGAAGCCACGACCGCGATGGCTCGAAAGGAAGAACAAAAGTTCGAGGAGCGAAAGGTTAAAGGGTTCTCCCTGCGATTCCGTTGGAACTTTCAATTCTCGTGCGTTTAGGACAGCTTTTGACATGGTCGTAAGGACGCGTTCGGTGCCTCGATTATCCGGAGCACACAGGATTAATCCTTGGCCAAGATAGTCTCGTCAAAAAGTTGACAGCCGGTTCTCGTTTGTCAGGCCGGCTCGCATATACGAGGCGCAGAAAGAGAGGGAAAAAAAGGTGAAAGAAAAGGGAGCAGAAGAGGAGCTCGGAGCCGCTTTCGTCTCGGTGGCTAGAAGAGAGGGAGAAAGAAGCTCTCATAGAATTCCTAATCCGCGCCGAGATCTAAACGGTTGCCAATCATTTCCGGTTCTCGGATTAGTCGCGCGCGAAAAGTCGGCGGATCCCTTGTAAGGGCGTGAAACTGGCTGTGGCCCACGAACCTTCCGCCAACCGACGCCAACAATAAGACCCAACGACGAATCTTGCCTTCCTAAGCGGATTACAAACGATTCGTACACGCGCCCGAAAAATATCTCCATTTCTCGAGATCGGCTTTTTCACGCGTTTCTACGGTAATCGAATCGCATTATATTCGCGCGGGGAAATTAAGACTTTTCCCTTAAACTGCGGAGAGGTTCTCGGGTTCTCGTTTCGTGCACGACAGAAAGTTAAATCGGGGGGAAAGGTTAACCTTTCTTCGTGAAAAAGGCTCGGTAAGGGAAAGATCGTTGCGCAGGAACAAAGTTAATCGGGTCAGAGTGTATTGTCTCAAACGGTTAGCTCCGTGAGCGCTGGAATAATTAATCACGTTCGCTTAATCTGAGATCGGCCACTTTGTAAACACTAGGTGGTTTGCACGTGTTTCAACGAGTACGATCATCTACTCCGATTGCATTCTTCGGGATATTCCTGGGTGTATTGTGAAAAATTTCTGATCTCACGGCTATTTTCCGACTGATAAATTCGTTGGCGAACGATGGAAAACGGTTTTCCTCGGTACAATCGAGTGGAGATCTTAACAGGAATCTCCGTTAGCAATTTTCGACTTTTATAATTTTGACTCGCAATTAGTTACATAGATAAACTCGCGCAAAAATGTTTGGCGGGAGTAACTTCTACTTGTATAATTTGAAGGCTCCACGATTTTCGAACTACTTTCTCGTTTGATCGGAAACGAACGACTTTTACAATTTCACAACTCTTTCGTGACCAAGCGCAGAAATAATAGATCTAACAGAAATCACTAGTTTCTCCTCATTAACTCGACGACAAAGGGTATCTATTCTCGGTACAGTTTTCGACTAGGATCTCAGACCATGCAAGAAGAAGAAAAAAGTCACCGTTCGTCAACGTCACCGTGGTTAATTGGCTCTAGCGTCTCGGTTCCCAAAATTTCTTTCCACGTATTACGCCCAATGCAGTTCGCAATTAACACGCGAGCATAGTGGTCACGAACGCGACGTACACACACCAGCACGTGTGTAGAATCGTGTACAAGGAGGTAGGACACGTGTACACGAACCCCATAGAACAACGTTGACGACTGCTAGGAGGCCACTCGGCGAGTCGCTAACACGACTTTTGCGTGACCAAGTCCGGCCTTGATGTCATAAGGACCAGGTTTCGGTGTTGCTGGAACCACTGTCCGTGTATCGCAACATCGACCGCCAGCGTTCGATCATTTCAAACAGCTCCAATTTCGTCCATTTTCAACCTCTGTAACGAATCGAAGCTTTACAGAAACTGGGCGTTGCGTAGAGAGACGTTTTATGTCATACACTGTCATACATTTATTGCAACTACAGATGTAACGCTTTTGACCAATATTTAATCTCTTCAAGGATGATCTCAAGTTTATATTATGTGAAAGCAATGATAATGCATACACATTTGGTAGATGAGTTTAAAGAGAAACGAAATATTCGCATACGTGTATCTTCAAAGAGGTTAAAAGAATTCAATGTGGTTCAATGTAATAAAATTAATTTTTCCAGAATAAAGTCGAGACACAATTAGAAAAATTTCTTGAAAGATAATTTGTAAGTACTATTTAAAGAATAATATAAAGACTTAAAATGAAACAAGTACAATGGTGACTTAAACCTCCCCCAGTTTAGAATACCATGTTGAACGTCGATTCGTTAAGCGATTCGAAGTTTCAAAAAGACGAAGACTTTACCGGTTTTCGGTCAACGCACGCAGAACATTCGATTTGCCAATAGTAGTAAATCCGATTTGAAGTTGAAAGTCTCTTGACGACTTCCCTGTTGGCTATCTGCAATTAGGGTAAGCTACTCATTGCTCAGGACTTTGTTCCCCTTGCTACCCTACAACATCGTCTGTCCTCGTTTCTCTCTCTATCTAACTTTGTCGAGGGATGCCTCGCCCATGATACCCAACTCGATGAGAATTCAATAACATTTTGATACAACCCTTTTGCTATTAATTACAACTCTTGAAACAATCAGATACTAATATGTTAGGCATCATTGAAAACTGTAGAACGTTTCAATTTGTTTGAAAAGTAGAAGATCGAAAGTCCTCTTTACCAGAACACGCAACATATTAAAATTTGCACATATGCTTTTATAAGAATAGAAGAATGAAGTCGTGCTGAAGCGAGCTGAAAGCGATTTAAAGGCAGAGAAAGGAAGGGGTGCAACGGAATTTCTGTCAAGAATCGATGTACGACATTTCGTTGAAGGAAATAAAAATGTCTGCGGTCGTGGAAAGCGCGTAAAACTTTATACCGTGTCCTACCTAATTATGTAGTTGGACGCGATCCGAGGGCGCAGTAGTCCGTATTCCTATTCACCGGCCACGCGGAATGCACCTGGTGAAATTCGAGAAACGCGCTCGTTATGCACCCCGCGAAACCTTAGGCTCGCATAATTCGATCTGACAGTAACTCCCGATTGCATTTTTCCCTATAATGTTTCCACGCTGCGACAGATCATTGTACAGGCCGACACTCGACACCTCCCTGTCCTTATTCCGCCATCGAGATCCTTCGAAAAAGGTTTGCAGCGCTATCGTGACAAAATTGTTCGCAATAAACACTTTGCGGGAACGATTAACTTCTTGTACCTCCGGAGAAATTTTTGTCAAACTACTTATCAAATTTCACGTAGACACTTGATTTTAAGGCCCCTTGAAATCTTATACCCTTATATTGAATTATATGTTTCACCCTGTACCACTTACATTAATTATTTCTCTAAATTTGTTTGAAAGTATTAAGTCAAATGTCGACAATTAGCCCATACGAATAACGCTAGTAATTGGACACCATCTCCGTAGTTTGTTTTTCAAATTCTCGACGACGGTTTGTTCCCCCGTGGGGTTGACTGCAAATAAAGTGGGCAGGCAATAAAACCTTAGCCCTATAACATTATCCCCGGTGTACTCTACCCCAAAGGTGGCGACACGGTAACACAATACAGAAGAGGGGTCAGATTCTACCCCCGTAGAGAACCGTCGCTGTTCTACACGGCAAGAGGGGGTGTGTACATGGCGGAAGAAGGGGCAGAGTACGAGGCCAAGCGGGAGCATGTGACTGGAATCGACAAAATAAAAAATTTTCTATGCATTAGAAGTCGTAATTTCAGTTAGCTAGGTAAAGATTAATTTTATTGGCTTAATTTGCCAGATAATATCTCTCTGACGAGACATAGAGTAGGAGGGAGTAGTAGAGGGTGTTTCCATTATGCGCCGAGATTTTATTCGCTTATTGCCGTGCAAGTTTTGTCGTGACTAACCAGTTCGCAGGTGTGTGTTTTTAGCCGCAAAGCTGGCGCAATGCCGTTAACATTCGTGGAATGTAGATGTAAACCGCACGTAACAGTCTGTGACATAAAGAGCGGCTCAAGAGGCTGCGAACCGATGCGAACGCTTCTTAATTCATTTAATTAAAATATAATTATGCAGTCGATACGGAATATTTTTTTCAAATTCAGCTCACAATAAATGGTAGAAATATATTTAAATCGTATAATGATTTAAACAAAGTCGTTACTTCAAAGCATAATAGAGGCAATTAAGATAACTAAAAAAGTATTCTGCGAATAACAATTTCGCCCGACTCTTCTTTATGTATCTATGGTAAACTAAGCAGTTCTGTTTTTAACGCTTGAATAAAATTCCTCTAATCAGCTTCGAGTAACTAGTTCCGTTTGCGCGACATGGGGACGCCATGTCGCAAAGTAGGCTAATTTTTCCACGAGGAAAAATGACCGAAAATACAGGCACTTTTTACACCCAGTATAAGCACGTCGATGGCAATATGGTTAAAAAAATACGCGTCGTTGATCTCGAAGCACTGCAATCACTCGTCCAGGTATGTTCGCGCACAGTAATCGCCTGTACATCCTGCAGGTGTCGCGGTTTCGTTGTTAAACGAAAAAAAAAAGGTGGACTCGTCGGCCGAAGACGATACCTGTCGGTGACGTGAACACGGCCGTGCTGGCACTAATTGCGCCAGCGAATAATTGCTCGATAAACATCCTGTTAATCTCACTTTTATGTTCTATACATTGTAGAGCCTCATGTCGGTGCCTCGTAGCACGCGAGCCTCTCGTTTTCCCTCTCCGTTGCTCGCACACGAAACACGACAATTTTCATGGGTGCATACACGACGTGCATCCGGTGCAAGCGTCGTATTCCTGACGTTTGCCGCAACGATTACACACGTACGAAACGTAATTAAAGTAACGCAAAGCCGTCTATATGATCGAGTAATCTCCGAGCTCGAATAGGTTGACCGGTTAAAATCGAACCAATTCGGAGAAACGATCCGTTGACCATATTTTTTTCTCCATTTTTGTTCACCCTTTGATTGCATGCAGCCGATGGGAATACCGTTAGCCGGTAATTTCATTGGCGACAAATCTGATCCGTTGTTTCGACGCGTTAACTTCGTTCCGTTATGTGTACGAATACTTAATTAACTTTTCTAGGCTGTCGCTTCACCTACGGGTATCATGCTCGAATTCGATCGACCTTCCTAGTTTCTTTCGCGTTGTTTTTCCGGACACGACAATTGTTTTAATCCGATGAAAAATGAAGCGACTTCTTTCGGACCGTAGTTCTTTCTCTTGGAGAGTATAGCAACCCTGGAAGCATTTCCAGCCACTCATTTTTCTTCCTTTCGCCGTTGACGTTATTCTCTTGACTTCCCCTGCCACCTGTTTCCATTACACGACGCTTCGAGTTTCGTCCGTGTTTTTTTTCCTCGGTTCTTCGAGAACTGGAAGCTGTCTCGGGAAAGAATTTTGAGCAAGCACCATATATCTTCGCGTTGTCCATACATTTCCTCTCCACTTTATTGTTCTCGCGGTATAAATTTACGTCCAAGTCGATCCTGTATCTTCTTAGACTTTCGACAAAGTATGAAACTTCCGAATGTTCAAGGATTAGTAATTCTTAGATTCTACCGATAGCAGGACTTTCGGAATAATATCAAAAAATTAACGTCGTTTAAATCCTTATCTCGCCCGTTATGCGATAAGAGGCTAAGAATAACTTTTGCATTTAATTTTTATTTTACTTTTGGCGATAAATAGTTCCTGTATTTAAACCGAACGGATCGCGGAAAAACGATTTTTCCGAATCCGTTTGGGAAACATTGACCGCCATTATCGGTCGAGATAAAGCGGAACGTATGTAGAGCCATAAAGACATCCAGGCTCAAGGATAAAACCCTTAGCTACGTGCCGTGGGAGTAAACGGTAGGAGAAGCGTATAAAAAGTAGCTTTTTCAAAGAGGCAGAGAGAAGAAGACGAAAGGAAGCAACTGTTTCGCGATGCTTCTCGAGTTACTTGAAACTCTCTTCTCTTTGCGGATGGGGTTGGCAAGAGGGTGAAAAAGTTCCAACGTCTTGGAAACGTCTAAAAAAAAAAGGTGAACCGTGTCGGTTCAGACGTAGCCTGCCTCTAAGTGTATCACATAGTAAATTTAGTTTTCCAACCTCCGTTTCCCTATCTCTGGCCGTCTTTGTCGAGCCGTTACAGTCCACGATGAAATCCCTCTTTCCTGAGGGATCGTCGGCCATCTTTGCCAACATGGCGGACTAGTCCCGGATCCGTTCGAGCGAATCTGGCCGATCAAACGGAGGCTAAGAGCCACGCTTTCGTTCGAGTTAACTCAATCCGCTGCCTCTCCATCGCTCCACTCTTCTCTCTTTCCCCGCTACGTCTGTCCGCTTCTTCCCCACTGCCTCCTCCTGCACACCGTTTCTTTTCCGCACCACCCACGACCGTTCCAATCGATGAGCTCGCGACAACGGTCCTTTAGATACTTTTAGAAGCCCGCAGAACATCTCCCCCGGGGGTTGCTCGACTGATCGCTCCCCCGACGGGATTCGCTGCAACCCTTGGACCTTCCAATTCTCTACCGCTATGGATAGCTGATATTACTTCCGCTTTCAAGTTAAGTACGATGTTTGTTTGCTTTCGATACGTTTAAGGACGATGGAAAATTGTTTCGAGGTCGAGATTGCTTTTGTGCGGTCACAATCTTGCTTCAAGGTTAAAATAATTGGACGCGATGCAAAAATCGTGGACACGTCGATAGAACAGATGTTGAACTCTTTGAGCAGTTACGACGGAATTAAATATTTTAAACAGCTATACTAGCTTTGGGTGTTTCTGGAGCTGGGTGACGATCGAAATATTTTACATTTTGATTCTAAAATACAATTTAGAACTAGCGTAGTAAACTTGAAATGTTCAAAGGCTAATTAAACCATAACTATCAACAGCGCAATCAATTGTACGTCTACGATTACATGACTCGATAGATATCTCGTTGCTAAGAAAAGGCCTCTATCAGACCTTCTTATCCCGCATAATCTAAGAGCTCCGACGAACAATACATTGTCAATATTCCAGAGTTCTTCCTGTTTATCGTCGATACTGAAATACCGACTTTCCGACACTGTACACGAGAACCCCCGGTATTTACCGAGGTCTCCATACCGCGTAAATGTTTCGATCTCATAAAATAAATAAGTTTGATGAGCTTTTCTTTGAGACGAATTTTATCCGTACACGTTTGTTCCGGCAAGATGGCTAGGAAATTGCGTCCCTTTCACGAGGGCGAGGAAAAGAGACGCGTCGAAATAAAAAGAACAGCGTTAACGAGATTCCAGGGGGATGAACCGAGGACACTGGTGTCTGTATCGTCGGTGCACGGGTCAGATTTGATCCAGAGAGATGCGCGCGCGTGCGAGCCTGTATGCGTGTCGGCGCGGAGAAGCGCAACTTGCCGACGCGTATCGGGTGTAATCGGTTTCCTCGGGGAATCCCACCCTCTCTCCGTTGGCGCCGACGAACCGGGGGGATAATTTGCGGCGTCTCGACGCGACTGCGTGGTCCAATCCGCGATACCAGCCAATCGGCTCTCGGCTGCGCGGACTTCGAGCCGAGAACAAAAGGATCTCTCTGCCGATAGAGAGGCAGGCGGCTGTGATCGCCATACAGGGACCAGCAAAACCGAACTCCACCGCATCGATTACTTCCCCTACGGACTGCGATAAAGCTTCTTCGACTTCGACACCCCACCCCTATACTTACCCTTTCGTCCAATCTCCGCGTTTATCTCTTAATTACTAGGACCACTTAAATCTATCTTGTGATCATTGATACATGAAAAAATAAACTTTAAATATTTTTAATAATAACCCTTTGCACTTGGACGGTGACAGTCACCATTTAATTTCGAGTAGGTATTTTTTAACTGATAGTGCTATGATGTATGAACGTAATAATAATAGTTAACAACAGAGAAATGATTTAAACAAAAATTTGTTAACAATAGAAGTTTTAAAACATAAAGTAGTAAACTGAAAGGTCAATCGACATATCTGACAGAGTAATTCAGAGCGAGAATAATGAATGTACACCTAAGCTTTTATGACTATAAAATTTTCGCTGGATGTCCAGAACATGTCCTAAGTGAATTTTATCCTGAACACGTGTCCGAAGAGATTCGTAATAAAGTAAGTAGAACTGTGTGATTTTCAGCGTGCCTAAAACGAACGTTCCCCGGGTTTCAGGTGGCAAGGAGGACGACCCGAAAGGTTCATCGTCGGGTACCTTGGGGTCGGCGCAAAGCAAGAAACAACGAAAAGCGCGCACAGCGTTCACGGATAATCAACTGCAAACCCTGGAGAAGAGTTTCGAGCGACAAAAGTATCTGAGTGTACAGGATAGGATGGAACTAGCAGCGAAACTGCACCTGACCGACACCCAAGTCAAGACGTGGTACCAGAACAGAAGGTAGGATTAAAACTCGCGAGATTTATGACACCGTTGGATTCTTCTTGACAATGGGGAGTGTTAGATCTCCTGTAACGTAGAACGATAAACAATGTGACGTAACGTTGTCAAACGATATTTTTCTCTGACGAAAAGATAAAATAGATCAAAACTTCCTGCACATCTTTTTAAACAATTCCGTAAACTTTCATTGACCGAATTCTAAATCATCGAGTCCTAAAGCGAAATTTCAAAAGTCTCGAAGTTTCAAAAATTTTATGATCCCAGAGTTGTACTGTTGAAGCTCTAGTAATGACTGTAGTAAGAATGAATGGAAACTCGATATTTATTAAACGTTTGAAACTCGTTCCGATATAATCGGTCGATTCTCGATACGTTCGCAGGTTTTTTAAAGGACTGCTTGGTTCACGCTGGCGCGATTATCGGTACACGTTGCAGCAGGTCCGGTAAAAGAGGTATACCGTGACTTTCGAGACGTTCGAGCAAGAATCGAAAGAGGCCCGTGATCCTTGCGTTTAACCACGTAAACAGCGCCTTTGTTGGCTGCCGCGATTTCCATTTACGGATTCGATACGCGCCGTCACGAGCGAACGACCGCGGCTGTTACGCTTCTCATCCTGGTGCACTCTGATGAGGGTGCATCCCTTATACACGCGCACAAAGTAACGAAAATGTTGTGCTCGAAGAGCCGATCAGGAGCGGCTTCTTCGACGGTTTCTTATCTCCTCGTTCCCTGTTTTCAGCCGTTTATACAAAGTCAATCGTCCATTGTTCGACCGAGCTTCTCGTTCAACACGCCTTACTGAATCCTTTGAGTACCGTGATTCAAGCGTTTCTTTGTTGCACGACAATCTTTCTTGGTTGTTTATTAAATGGCAAGAATGCAAGACCAGTCTGCTCGTGTTTGTTTTCTGTCGAAGCACGGTCGCACTTTTCTGATGCATCGGTGCACGAACTTCATTCCAGATTGTCAGTCACTTTTTGTCTCTTCGAACGCTTTAAAATGTAACTCGGGTTATTTGCACAAAACTCTTTGTCACGAGACTCGGATCATAAAATTACAATTACGAAGCGTACGTATTTACTTGCGACGAGCTTCACCGGCCTATGCAAATTACGCAGTTAAAAAATACCTTGCGTATTATAAACATTGCAACATAGTATACAGGATAAACAAAATATGATTGCATAGTATTACGGTATAAATAATTGTGCGAAACGTAGAGGATACCGTAGGGACAGCGAGAGGCTAATCGCGAGTGTTTTGCAAGAGAAAAGAGCATAGGAAACGTGTAAGGAGTTAATTAATGGACAACGAGGAAAGTACGCGTGCCATGATTATCGTCGGTTTGAATGAAAGAACGAAAGGCTGGCAAGAGGGTGCAAAAAGCCGGGAAAATTAGTGACGCTTCTGTCGGCTGGCTTCTTAAGTGCCCGCTTAAAGTTTTGTTGCTCCGTACACGTTGCTGGCAGAGAATGACTCGGCGCCTTTTCGCGGAGGCGCCGACCACACCTCGGGCGCCACGACGACGGATTTTCTATCCCTTTTACTCCGGCAAACTACCACCTACGAGACACGGCAAACGTTTCTTCGACGCGGCTATCGTCGACCCTTATTAACCCTTTAGCTACTATGCGCTACTATAATGCCTCATTGCTAAACGATTTCTCAACATGAAACGTCATTATACGCGACTTTGTTCGCGCCTAACGTCCCACCTTATTTTAACCACGTTTCATTTTCGCTTTCGACTTCTTGCTTTATTTTACGGTGTTGTCACTGTTTTTCTTGCCTGAGGTGTAGCGAAAAATTGTTCTTACTTTAATTGAATCTATCGTGTGTAATCTATCTTGTACAAAGGAATATGATTTTTATAAAATATGTAGCTGTCAAAGTTAATCGACCGATCAATTAATTAGTCCACCATGTACTAACTCCAGAGCCTCTACCTCTTTGAATATTCTTTTGTGCATCGTACAATTTGAAATTCACATTTTCAATAAAAGCCTACGTTCTAAATCTTTGTCGCTCTTTTTTCGAGCAGAGAAGACAAAAGAGCCGGTGGCGAATAAGGGCGTGTTTCAATGTGTACGTATTAAAATGCAAGCAAGCGGGCGTCGGGTCTAATTGAATCAGCTTTGATTAGAAATTCTTCTTTCACCGTTGAGGATGCCGTTAGAACGGCAGAAGGATTGCTAACGAGCTCGTGGAACTTTCAACGGGCGCAAATTTCCTGAAAGCTGGAATATTTTCCAAACCTTTCTTCCTCCTGTCTGGCCCGTTCGACTGTAGAAAATCGAGCGTGTCGAAGTAATTCCCGAAGACAATGCAGAGCCAACGATTTGAATTCTTCTCGGTGGTTGTTAAGTAGAGGATCCTCGTGACTAACGAGCGTGATGATGGAAAGAAGATAGGAAGACCGCGAAATATCGACAGGACGAAATTACAGGCGCCACTGAATGACTCGGTGAAAACCGCTTTTGGACACAAAGGATGCCGCTGAACAACCTGAAATCGACTCTGTCCGCTGATTCAACTTTCGTTTCTTTCACGATCGAAAACGCGTCGCGTTCTTTTTTACCGAGTTTTGACACTCTCAAAATCTGAACGATTAATTGTTCGTTGCGCGCAGAATACATGGGTGTTGGTTACACGAGAAAATACAAGGACTACGCCGTTTAACGCGTCTTCCAGTATCCTTTGCAGTTCGATCGTTTATTTTTATTCCTCACCGATCTTCTAAAACAAAACGTATATTTTAATGACGGGGTAAACGTGCTACCGGATGTTTTTATAATTGCAGTGCGTCATGGAGCAAATGAAACTACGTTTGGTGCTACGAGTGCAGAATGTAAAGTCAGGCAGCTGAAAGATTATACACACTATCGATCAGGATTCCATTAATTTACATGGACAAGATTCTCATCAAACTTCTAACGTAGGAAGGTCAACGCGTAATTAAACACGTTTGATTCGCAAATCGCAGTTAATCTGGCAAAAGGACAACGACGAGAGACGGACGAGGCTGGAAAACGAAACAGGTCGCCAACCGATAATGAACACTCGCCTCGACCACTATTTACTCGCTCTTGAATCTCCGTGCTGCCGTTTAAATCGTCCAGTTACGGTGATTTTCTCCTGGCGAACATGCATTTTCCGCGAAATCGATCGCGGTCTCGGAGTCTAAATTCCTCGCTTCGCCTACTACCGATCAACGACACGCTCGTACCACGGTTTTTCTGCCTAACTACCGAGCATACGCATCGAACCCGATTATTCAGAAGTCATTAGGACTCGTTAAGTTACTTCTGGTATCTACTTATCGGTTAATTACGTACACGGCCATAAATCGAACGAAGAGTGGCGTTCACGCACGACACACTGATCGATCGCTCGTCAAGCGTACCGATTTTCTTTCCTAATGAAATGTGGCGTTAATCTTTACACGTTGCGTCGCTGAAGATCGAGTATTAATGCTGAACAAGTGTATGTACACGGCTACTAATCGAGCTGTTGAATTTATATTGGAGGTAGAAATTCCTAAAGCGTGGGTATCTACCGATGCATTCTGAGATGCGTTGAGTTAAACGTTAACGCGAAATATTTAAAAGAGATGCTATTTTGTATTCTACAACCTCATCTTTAACACTCAACGAACAAGCGATTTCAGAATCTCAGAAGATTGGGACTTTGGAATTTTGGAATGCTTGAAAAAAAATGTTAATCCATGTAAGATAGGAATTAAGGGCACGAACGTATGATTTGGTAATTGTTGATAAACGAGAGGAAAGTTGAGTAGCAGAACGGAGTATTCCATTACGCGAGGAGAAGAAGCCATCGTGCTTCCCGCGGCTTAGATGAAAATACGAGCAAGTGAAAACGTCACAGGGAACAGGATTGTCCTGTAACGTGGAAGGGGGACAAGAATCCTTCACACGGTTTTGCGCTCGTTATATACCATCAACGCTAAACACACCATCAACCATGGAACACGCTATAATGTTTTACTACATGGCTATTCAGAAGTAATACCTCATACAAACATTGGATAAGAAGTAAGGATACGCGTGTAACGGGTCATGGAATAGAGATACCGACGAGATAATAAGATACTTGAAAGTCTAAGAAGATAATTAAAAATTGATTTTACTCCGCGCGGCTGTCCATCGAATGTCAACACGATTTATAGTTAATTGAACGTATCGAGATTCGTATAGTCTAATATTTATAATTAGCAGCGGGTAAAAAGTAGACAGGGGATGTTTATGCATTTATGACACGAAGAAATATGTAGAATAGCGTTAAACTATTAATCATTAACGCGTTTACGATGCAGGCTCTTTGACGGGCGCTTGACTCGCTCATCACCGAGCTGAATTATTCCGAAGCCGCGTGGTAGGGGATCCGGTAACCGGTAATGAAGCGAGAAAATAACGATAGGAACGGTGACACGCTTCTCCGAAACAAAATTATCGCGATATTCGGTATATTTTTAGACTCGAGTGGAACTAAGGTGTACAAATGCGCATGCAAATACATCGTTACTCCGCGCGCCACCCTTTGGTTACCGGGCGCCGTTTAGCCTCGTTTTTTTCCAGCCATTTCACGAAATTCCTGCGACCCCTTTGCCTCGGTTTAACTTGAAATCGTACACGAAATCATGTACGGTTTCGTGGCACGAATTTTTCCGTCGACCGACCGTGGTCGGCGAAAGATCGGATCGGAACGAGTGCATTTGACTAGCCGAGAAATCAAGACGATCCGTTATGAAGCGGTTTACCAGCAGGCGTGGGAAGCTCATGCGTTCTTCCGGTCTGGGCACGGAGAAGCCTCGAGAAACAACGAAGCCGGATTCTCACGATTGCGATGTATCACACGACGCGTTAGCGATGTCGCCACGCTATTACGGCGCCGTTGGATCAACGGAGAACACCGAATGGTGAAAAGAGGAAGAAAAACGATGCCGTTTCTTCTCTGCATTTCTTTACACGTTCCTCCACTGTCTCGCGGTAAAATTTGCACCTAATTTACCGGTTTCAATGGAAATGTTTTTGTCCCTGTCTCTAATTAACAGATCCTCTCGGTTCGAGCCTGCTCGCGTTTACCTTCGGCAACACGCTTTGATACGGTTTAGGTAATTGCTATATTTACGCTAACTTTCTCCTTGGTTACGATGTTCTTTCGCAGAACACTTCTTTTTACGGGGACCTTTTGAGGTTGCTCGTCATTTCACGCGTTTGCCGAAATTCTTTCGAACTTCGAAATGCTCTTCTTGTGACGGTTCTCGATTAAATATTTCTGTTAAATTATTAATAAATTTAGCATATAGCGACATCTTGCAGTATTAGAAATGATGTGCGATGTTAGTAACAGAATAATTGAATATTAGAAACAAAATAATTGAATGTTGTACTTCCGTCTTGTCGTTATGAAAATGTAATTGTTCGTGATATGTTTGTTTTAAAAGAAAAAGTAATCTCTGTTTAAATGGTTAATCTTTAAGTTAAAATGTTTGTTGTTTGCGTTTTTTATTAAATAATTTGTTCATGTTCAAAAGTGTATTACCAATTTTGTTATTTTCCATAATTCTGATTATTTAACAATTTCATTTCGTTGTGACACGAAATAACTTCCAATTTTATTTTCCATATTGTCGTAATCTTCTTTAATCAATTGCACCTCACTCTTTGTTAATCTGAATTCGATGGTTGACATTCGTTTCCATTGAAATCGATCTCATCGTTAACGAGGATGATTACATAAACTCTGTGGTTCTCGATGGCGGAAAATTTGCTCGCCTCCCATTCAACGTCCCATTTCCTGTTCACCCTTTGTAACGTTATGCGTGAACCCCGAAGGAACATGTGTCCCGTAGCCAGTCGGGCAAATAATAATTTAAAAATATGTCGCCCTATTCTTTGCTCCTTCCTATCTGTCTGTCGCCGTTATTATACTAGCAAACCAACAGCTTGGCTGCATTAGTGTCGCGAGAACTCGTAACCGCAAAACCACCGACCAGTTCCAAACACCATTATAAATGCATTAACTCTCTCCCCCTCAGCTTTTCCCTCCCCCTTTCAACCGCGTGTTGGTCGCGTCATTTTTTATCCTTCGTTGATTTAAGTAAACTCTCTTGATAGCTTACTAATGCTTCAATTTGCTATTTCGAATTACCAACGTAATTTTACCGGTATCTATTCAAATTTTTCCTTATCGGGTCGGGTATCATAGATAATTGTTATCGTGACCTGCAATAAAATTATCATACGTAGCGTAAACATATTTCGTGCAGAATATTTTCTAGACGTTTAGAAACAGCGAGTGATAATAAACGGCAGTAGTAGCTTTTGATATTAGTAAATATTCTTCTATGATTGCGGCGTGCGTTTAACGTTCTCGAGTCGTTATATCGTTCGGAAGTTAATGATCGTGCGCTATACGCGAGCACAAAAAACTCTCATGCTTTTCTACGATTTCATTAAATGCTCCCTTCCTCGTCTCTCTCCCTTCGATCGCCTCTCAATCTCCGTTCGCGTATGTAAATCTCGATCTGGGACAATTACGGCAAAACGGGTTGGCGTGCCGACGAGTGGTTACGTTGGCCACACTGTTGGCCGGCTGATTATACTAACAAATAGCCCGTGGAGTTTCGCTGCCTAATCATCGCGTATCATGCCACGCGCTCGCCAGTTCCTGCGAACCTTAAGTTAGTACCTTAAAGCGCCCTTAGACGAGGGTTGATACCGGCCATCGCGAAACTCTTCGAACAACGACAAAATTCGACGAACGAACGGCAAATACGTGACCGTTGTCGGCAAATTCCTTTCCGAGCACAGTACTGTTAAGAACGTTACTCGCGCGAATCGAAACTTTTCACCGAAATTAACTCAGTTAAGAAGTTAACCGTACGCTGTAATTTTCCCTAGGGAAACCTGCTACGCTTGCCAATGCACACATTGAACCTGATCCCACATTTAATACCGGAGTGAAGGAAAAACTCTCGCACCATTATAACAGCACTGAAATTGGACCAATTACGCAACTCGTTGCGTCTGGTATAATTATCGAAGAGCAGAGAGGAAGATTACAGTCCCATGTTCGTATCGGACACGTTGTGATTTAGTTCTTTCGCTCGTCGGAGTTACAACGCGTTTGTTATTACTGTAAACGCTTTATTGTCTCGCGATCGTGCATCGTAATCTCGAGATTGCAAGTTGCCGCGAAGAAAAACGAAGTCGCAAAGAGCCCATTCGATAAAACAATTTTTCACCGAGGCAAAACACGATTTGGTCCATAATTAACGACAGTTATACGCCTGATCGATCCCCGTTTAATATGGATTCACGCTTCGATGGTTAACGATCGAACGGTCGATTCGCTCGCGGTAATTACCTCTGGAATAATTAGAAAAAAAATCGCGGAGCTCGACGAGCTTTTACGCGAAAGTACCAATAAAATTTTGACCAACCGAGCCCGTCGACCACCACCGTCAAACGTCACGATTATCCTCGACGATAAATCAGCGCGGTAGTTTCGCCACCCTCTCAATTAAAAGCCGACGATTCGCTCGCTGCGGAATTCGAGGCGATAATTAACGAGCTTTGCCCGCGAGGGGGGCATTCGTTACGTTTTATCCATAAAAACCGGCGGCACGAGATAAAAATTAAACAACAAAAAATGGCTATTGCATCGAAACGAGGCCGCGAATTTTTACGAGAGGATCCAACGGAGGGTGGTGGCGGCGAGTTGAAGTTCGTTGTCGAGGTAATTAATAATCAGGAGATCCGCGGCTGGCAAGGGACAAAGCGGCTCTAACGGATATGCAGCTCGCACGGAAAATTCGACAATTAATATATTTTGTGGGGTGCATAGAACCACCTCGTTCCCTCTTCGACTCGTTCGTCTCTCTCTTTCTCTCTTTTCGTGTTCGCGTTGCATCGTTCGAAAATGTGGGCCACTCTCTCTCTCGATATACCCCTGCCTTTTGTAACGTTCCACGTTTGGTGGGGAGGGGTAGCAGTAAAATCGTTCATGAATTTTAAACAGCCACCTCTGAATCGAGCCACGATCATTTCTCATTTTTCTGCCGGCGCGTTAGCGAAAAGAAGACTACCGAGCGATTCAGCGAAACGCGAGAGAGAAAAGAGAAAGGGGTGAAACGGGGCGAAAGAACGGAGACGACAAGTTGCAATGAAAACCACTCGTGCGATTATGTGATGAGTAATGTTTTTTAATACCCCCATCCGAGGGGTGGCCGGTCATTTTCGAGTGCAGCCACTCTAAAACACCCTTAATTGCAGTAGCGGCTCTTTGTATCGGTATTGAATAACCACGGGAGGGAGAAAGAGAGACGAAGGGTCGGAAGTGACGACGGAAAGAGCCCGAAGTCATTGATTTATCGTTCTCGAGAGGTTCCCGGGGGTTGGTTGGATCTTGCTGGAATAAAACGAAGGGTAAAAGGGGGGCGGCGAGCTGGCACGGCCGAGGGAAGTGTCAAGAAACTGTAACGATCCAGCTTAATGATCGTCGACTTTTTGAGACGAAGGAAAGATGACTCTGGGAAAGATTTCTTTGATCCGTGGATCTTTGTACGTCTAACGGAAAATTTCACGCGTTCACTGGTTCTGGGGGCCACGAATTGTTCGCGTCAACCAACAACGTCGACAGAATATACCAACGAGGCGGTGATGACTTTGAATATTTAAGAAATTTAGGGATTTGTATAATTGAATAAGTAATTAAAAAGATTGTGGCGGTATCAGCCGAAGATCTAAAGTTGCCGATTATTCTGTTTGCAGAACAAAATGGAAGAGGCAGACGATCGTGGGTTTCGAGATCATGGCGGAGAACAATTTCGCGGTGGCGGCGTTCCAGCAATTGTACGGAAGCGGTGGCGTCCCGGCAGCAGCGGTCGCCGCGCATCCTGCGGCAGGGCGATATTGGCCATACCTGAATGCACACGCGCTACCGACCAACGGTCTCTTCTACCAACAAGCATCCGCGGCTGTGACACTACAGAAACCTCTAGCTTACAGGCCGTACCCACCGACGATGATCCTGGCAGGACCCAGCAATCCTCTAGGTACGTTATCGGCCAGCTCTAGTCTATCGAACCTGAGCAACTACTACCGAGACAGTCCGGACATGGTCGAAGGAAGAGAAAGAGAGAACCTGGACAGATCGTCGAGGCAAAGAGACAGAAGCAGAAGTCCCGTGATAAGGGACAGGTCGCCGTTGAGGAAGGAAGAAAGACTGTACACGCCGACGATGGTCCAGGCAGGATCGAGTAACACTATCGGAACGCTGACCGCGAGTTCCAGTCTCTCGAACCTGAGCAATTACTACAGAGACAGCCCCGAAGTGGCGGAGAACAGAGACAGGGAGAACATGACCCGAGTACCTAGACAGAGGGATAGGAGCAAGAGTCCGGTGTTGAGAGAACGATCTCCCGTGCGCAAGGACGAAAGACTTTATCCGGCTAGCATGCTCCAGCCGGGTCCTAGCAACACCATCGTGACGGGGAATTCGGGTCTTCCGATGGCCAACTACTACAGGGACAGCCCCGAGAGGGAGAACCTTAACAGGGCGAGCAGACAGAGGGACAGGAGCAACAGTCGCGACCGATCGCCGATGCAGAGAGAGGACAGTCCTCAGAGCATAAGGGCGGACAGCGACGAAGAGAGTATACACGATATCTAGGACATAGAGGACGAAGAACTGGAGGAATCGAGGGAACCGTCTTCTTGCGACCAGATTGAAGAGGATGAATCAGGCTCCGTCGAAGAGGATGGTTAATCCTTGCAGTTTGCTCGAGGGTGTCTCGAGTTCCTCGCGTCGAGGCAGCTAAGAGGTCGATGCGCGCGAAAATCACCCCTAGGTGATCGATACCTAACTTCGACGCTAGTTCATCGCGATGTCGTGGTCTCGATCGCGGATTCGTATCGAGCGATGTCGCGAACTCGACCCGTCGATATTTCAGCACGCGATATCGTTGACGCTCGAACGTTGCTCGGAGCAATCGAATCTGACAGCGAACGTGTTAAATTCGACGCCATTGACATGAAATTAGCACGGAATGGTCGATTTCGTGAGGTGGAACACAGGAAATGACACGGCACGGGACGTCCGGATTTCCTAGATAATGAGAACACGCGGAGGAAGCACTGTGTGGTTAACCAAAGTTTGTGATTCGAACGGTTCGTTAGTGAATGAACAGGGTTATGGTGAATCAGTATTTAATGCTCGATTGTGATGGTTGTGTACTCAACAATGAATTATTATGGATAAACTGGGGACTGCGGATCTTTATGCAAATATGTATACGTCTTTTTACTAAATACAATTTGCATAAAAAAATTAAACAACCAGTGTTCAGCATCCGAGTATCATTTACGCATTCCCCGCAATTTATTCCGTTTTATTATACACACATAAAGTTAACGTTCTCTTCGCGTACTCTGATATGCCATAAATTGCATAAACGTCCGTAGTCCAGTTACAAATTACTCATAGACTCGAATTACCAGCACGGTTAGTATGGTAATTGGTAGCGAATCGAACGATGGGTGGGTACTCTCCTCGACGCGGATAAAAACTGTTCGGTCAGTTATCTGGGAAAAGGGGAGGACAAAGAATAGGTTAGAAGATGGCTAGATCGAGCGTCGAGAACGATCAGTGGCAGGAAACGAGCCAATCGCGTACCAACGCGAATCTACAATTAATATGACATTAGAGAGGATCTGCCTGCGGGGGAAGAAATCTGAAATGACACGAAATTACAAGCGGTCGCTCGGCAAAAAGAGGTCGGAAAAGAGGAGACTGTTGGATTTCGAACTATTCGGATAATCGACCGCTTCTCGTCTTCCAAACACGAAACCAGCATTTTCACCCCTGTACCCTTGGAGGACGAGAAGATTGGCTACTTAACTCGTTGCGTACGATTTTATGCATTCTTCCTTTTATTGGATCGTCCCTCGATAAATCCACCAGTCAGAATTGCCTTTTAACGGTGAGCGTGTTTGCAAAGGAAGCAAAGATACATCTTGCAATTATTAGTATTCGGTTGGAGCATGAGATGTATTGAAACTCACTACGATTTCTTTGGGAGTTTGACTTTGTAATCGCGTAAAAATCTCGGATAATTTTTTACCACCGCACAGCCATTCATAAAGCATTTCTTTATTTTTGACATATTGTACTCGACGATACGCAACGAGTTAACATCGATACGACTCCACGCTTCTGTGACTCGGGAGGTGGTTCCCGTTGTAAATACGATTAGAAATCGATTTGGTGGCGTTAAACTGTAAATAACCAGGCTCGCGGACAAAGTACGCGAGACGAACCGTACGGTTGGACTCGTCAGGATCGTGGACGTTTTCTAGAGCGTAAGTCGAAAGCAACCGTGATAACCAGATATTTCAAAGTATTTTTCAGATTCCAGTATACGTAGAAGAACGCGAGGAACGTGTTCCGATCGTGCAAATCGAATATCGTACTTTCAGTCGTTGCTCCATTATTCGTCGTTTCTTTAAAGTTTGGCGATTTGGACACGGCGTTCTCGCATTCAGCGATGAAATACCAGTATTATGAATGTATAAAATTAGGCTGTACGAGACGAGCAAGGTGTATGTGGTTTAAAAAAAAAAAACGAGAAAACTTAGAGAATCGAGTCTCACGGTATCGTGCGACTTAACGTTAAGTAATTGCAGCAACAAGTGCATAGTTATAAATCATGCTTTGTAAAATAATGTCTGTATAGCGAGAATTATTATATGGAAAATATATTATACTAAATTTAACTTCCTGCTAGTATCATTTTCATCCCTCACCTGTTACAATTTCTTTTTTTTCGTCGACTAAACAAGTTCGTTAGTATTCATAAGGCGAATAGACGTTATCGAAACGGAAGATCAATGTAGCAAGAAACATTTTCGTTGCTCGACTTCCACTGAATTTCATTATATTCTATGTTGCATTATTATGTTGCAAACACGGCGGGATGTAAAATTTAATTGAACGCTCGGATTAACGCTTCCTTCTTACCTTGGGAAGCTGAAACGACGAGTTGAAAGCGGTCGTAGATTAAAATCGGAATAAATCGGACAGTTAAGAAGAAAAAGGAAAGGAACTGGTATCTGTCCTCTCTTATTTTAGACGATCATAATTATCGCGTTTGTTTACTTATAAAAGTATTAGGATACAAAACGCTTCAAAAAGGGAATAAAATTTCGCCGAAGAGGAAAGGAATTCGAGGCACAAAAAGAAGAACAGATGAAACGGTAGTCTCGTCTTGATTACCGGACGAATTTCAACGCACACGCGCGCGCGTGAGCACTCGTACGATGTAATTTGCAAGGGCCTTACATCGAAGGTAAAAGCCGAGAAGCGTGACAGCGTGCTCCTCGGCCCTTAATCGCGTTTGCTTATTTCCGGCGTTGGTCAGCCGACGCTGCAATTATGTAGGAGCGAGCGCTAACTGCTGCGCAAGGGCTTATTTTATTCCTATTAGGGTAAAACGGGTAGCCAGCAGGACGCGGCAGCATTCTCTTGTATCCCCAATTACGTGAAATTAATTTGGGCCCCATTAGCGGTCGGCCACTGGCACCGTGTTAACGATTTTTCCCAACGGTCTCCCTCTGTCTCCCTTCTCCCCTTTTGATATCCCTAGTACTTTGTCACTCCATTACGGTAACCATCAATTTTAAACTATCTTATTAAAATACTCCGATCGTAGAAGCGCAGCTTTCGTCCTGATTCGGTGAACTTTCAACTTGTCACGCTTACGTTACTTGACGCTGCGTTTCCTGTCAACTTTACGTTGTTTGAACGCTGATGAAACAGTAAGTTTTTAACTTCGCACGAGCTGACTAAGCTGACGACTCGTTTTCGACTCTTGTCAACGATTCGATCCTGTTCCTAAGAATTCGCTGAGCACGACATTCGAATAATTATGTTATTAGCTGGTTTGGAGATTGTTTTGTGGCGTTTTGCACGTAAAGTTGACAGGAAACGCATCAAGAGGCTGAGATTTCGTCATGATAGACGTTAATGATCCTCCGGTGAAAGGATATACTCAGTCTCGTAGAAGTACATACATAATTGAAGTTGAAACTGAAATGTATACTAATCACACGATGTAGTAATTACCCTCGGCAAGAACTATACGCGGTACGGTTTAGGAAACACGATATATTTCACGGAAATATCAATTTAATTTACTTGCGGGTAATAAGTATGCAAGATCCAATTAAAATAAAAGCTTGATTCACTCGAAGAACATTTATGGCGGTGTCTCTTATTAGCTAATAAATTATGTCAGATTTTTCCGAGCGGCTCATTTGCACTATTTTTCGTACAAAAACGTACTAGGGCAATTTCTCTTTCTAAATCCGACGTAAGTTATTGACCAATATCGCAATTTACGTTCCGGGCGTACAACGGAGGAGGAGAGAAAGATATTAAACGGTGGTGTTTTTCCCTCTTCTCACTTTCTACGGAAGCTTTAGCGACCGAAACGAGCGTCACTTCCGTGGGACAATGTCGAGCAAAACGCGTTAAATATCGCGTACTTAGCGCTCGGCTCGTAAAATCTTTGAAGAACCGCGACCGCGGCGCTTTTGCATAATTGCAGACCATGAGCCGGAGAACGGATGTGCTTATTAGCTGAAAGCGGTAGGAAATCACAGTTTCAATTTTTTCCCCTTTTTTTCTCGTAACGTTCACCTTCCCCACGCAGGTTCCTTTCCCGAAGGTGTACGTCCGATGGAAACCGAAGAAGAAGAAGAAGAAGAAGGGAGCCGGCGAGAGGATGTGGTTAACCCACGGTCAAATCGAGCTTTTGCCGGGCTTCTGCATCCTGAAACTGGCGACAAAAGAGAATCACCGGAACAGAAGTACTGCCCCCGCATCCTGTTCCCTCGATCCTTTAACAGCCATGGATTTGCTCGTCGACCAAATCCTTAACCCGTCTCTTCGCGTTAGTCGAAGTAAACGATATATCTTGTTAGCTTATTAGAACGTAATAATATTGTGATTCTAATTGTCCAACGGCGTGTGCATACATCGTTCGATAATAACCGAAAAAGAGCAAGTAGGACGCGATCGTGCTCATACGCGGCTCAATAATTGAGTTATAATCGACGGGTGTACAGTGGCGGATACAGTATTCGAAATATGTAATTTCGATCGATCGGAAACTGATAAAGAGACGATATTATCTGGCAAACGGCAGGGTCAATCGATTATTATCCCGTTATCTTAGGATTGAAATCGTTTCCGGTTGTCTTAACAAGGATCGAACGCGAGACACCTACTTAATATTAATAACACGCTGGTCGGAGATACAAGAGAAAAGGCGGTAGTTAACGGAGCGCGATTGAACGGGTGGACATTTAATAAAATGCAAATAACCGGTCGTCCATCAGTTTATCGATTATCGAGGCCGGTAAATGAAGTTATTTCGTAAGACGTAGTCGCGGATCGAACGCGATGCGACGCGACAAAGCGTTCCGCTTGCACGCGCGAACCACGAAAAAAGGTGGCAGAAGAAATGGTACCAACAACGAGGGCCAACCTGAACGGGGAAAGGGAGGAGAGGAAAAAGGTGGATCGAGGTGAGTAAGAGCGTATAATGTGTCCCAAAGGCACCTGCCTCGTCGAGCTTACTATCTTCCCATCGAATGGTCGCAAGAAAAGTAGCTAGGACTCGAGTTAGCCGATCTTATCGAAGTCCCGAGACCAGCGAACCACTTATATCGTTAATTGCTCCCACTTCCGGTCACCTTCTCCCTCTCGCTCGCTTCATCTTCTCCGTCTCCCTTCTGCACCTTCGCTTTTATCCTGTTGACCGATGCGCGCGCCCTAAGAGCACGCATTATGGCTCCGTTAAAGCACGAAAAGCCGGCAGAGACCGAGCACGGAAGCTCGTATGCCCATTTTAAGCGGTCTCCTGTAAAAATGACCGTTCCAATTGCTTCTCGGACAATGCACCTTCATCTAACTACTCGTTCAACGCACTAGATCGTGCATTATATCGCCACGCGTTTTATTACTATGCGTTACTTTATTATACCTTGTACATTCGCGCGTTATATTGCCACGCATCAGGTCGTTTCGCGTCGGCTGTTGAAGAGCTGCAATTAGAAACAAATTATCCGATGATTATTAATTCATTAATCCCTATGTTTCTTGCGGCATGAATATTAATTTAACGATATTAGAATAACGCGTTCACTTATTAAACAGATATATCTCTACGTTCTCGATGTATATTTTGCTTTCTTTTCTTTAGAGTTCGGAAAATGAATGAATTCGGAAAAACTTATTAACGTTATTTATTTTAGTCTATCGTTACTAACGACAATATTTGATACCCGTTGAAAAGTTAAACTCCGGTACATTTAAATATCCTTAATGACTGCGTGGAAGGAGCGAATTCCAGGAACGATTCGCCAGTGCCGCCTCATCCGTGGCGATATTACGAAAGTACGCGAAGCCCACGGTATTCGACGCGTAGGAAAGCGGTAATGTTATACGAGCAAAATACCCAACATTCTGGCAAACGAGTTGTTAAGGTAGAACGAAACATATGTACAAGTGTTTTTCATCGTTTTGTCTAACCCCACGTAGAATCCACGGGAAGCGTGCACAGGGTACAACAACGCAAGGCTGGCGTAATTAATTGAAGAATATCCAATGAAGTTCTTTGAGAGTCTCGGCCTCGGGACGAGCTCGAGTGTAAAATCAGCATAGAGCGACGACGATTAAGCGTAATTTATGCGGGATTTTACGAGGGTACGTTAAACAGTTAACAAATTGGCAGGAAAGTTTCATTATTTCTAGATCCTGCTGCTCTGATATACTCTTAAACGCGCTGGTGTAACGAGCCCGGCGTACGAGACCGTGGTAAATTTCTGTGAAAAACGTTTCTCGTTCTGCTATATTCGTTTAACGAGATCAATAGAGACACCGGTTTCCTCGAACAGCCGGAAAAATAGAAGAGAGAGAAAGGTGGCGCGAGAAACGATTAGCCACGATTTACCGCGCGTAATCGTTCGTCGAAACGTCGAAACGTATCGCTCGGACAACGACGTCCCTTCGTGACCATCGCGTTAACGATCTTCTTTTTCCAGCACCACGAAGATTTGTCGAAGAAGATTAAGACGAAACCAGTTGGTCGAGTCGTCGTGACAGAAGCGAGAATGGACGACGAGGTGAAAATAAAGGACGAAAGGAAAAAGAAAGGAATCGCCGAGTGTAATCGTGGCAGTGGTGCGAACGGCTACTTGCGTAAACGCGTGCGTGCGCGCCTTTCAAAAAAATCACCGAGCCGAGCCTCCTATTTCCAGGATGTTCGTGAAAATTGAGCGGTAATGCCGCATACGGACCAGTAAATTGCTCCGGACCTCACGAAAGTCGTTTATCTCTGCTTTGAAATTATCCGATGATGCATCGACATCAAACGTACGTTCGTTTCGAGCATTAAGCGCGTAACGACGTCGTTTAGCAAAACCTACTGACAAATTTTAATGCATCGGACAAACAGCCGTATACGTTTAATGCGTGCTCGAGCGCGATATAGGCATCATCTGGACAGCCGAAAATCACATAGAAAATGACTCGGACGCATGCAACGCGTGCAGAGACCGGTCACGAAGCGAGATAATATTTACATCGATTCTTAAGCACGTGTCAATAAATAATTACTCTTTTAGTAGGAATATCTATCACGACGGAAATTTGTCTCGTTCGAATCACTCATAAAATAACTTCATCATTTTTCGTCGAATATCGCGATGGTAAACCGCTATAATTTACGATAAAAGATCGCGATAAATTACGAAGCACACGAGCGAAAGGGATCCGTGCATCAAGATGCGTTCGTGGTGCACTGGAATATTTTAATTGTGCACCCGTTCCGAAGCTATACGTAAGCCGCGTGCAGGTGTCTCGCGGAAAACGATATAATCGATGGTAACTTGTCATTATCGAGTAGCGCGCATTATCGATGCACATCAATGCACCGGACGAACGAGATTTGTCGCTTGCTCAACGTTACCCATCCGATGACAAATCGTTCGGTAGCTACCATCGTTTCACCGCGACTAATGTCACTCTAGATCTACGTTCTCTTCGTTATTAGCCTAGGGAAAAAACATGCCCTCCTGTGCGGGCTTAAATAATTAAGTCAATTACGAACACGGTAAGAGATCGTATCAATCTATTAATGCATTATAATTTCTTTATCCGACCCGTCCAATTAATTATTACCGATAAATTCTACTATTTTATTATTGTCACCGATCATTATACAACCGTATGTATATCTTACGGACACGCGTTATATAGCCACGCGTTACGTGCTTACGAGTGAAAATACATACTTTCACGAACGTTCTTCCAAAAATACACGAAAGCTCGAATTACAGAAAACGAAACCGAAGCTCGCGATTTGTCACGGTGGCTCGCGTGTACCGGCAAAATAATTCACTTTCAGAAATGATCGAAATACACGGGGTGTCCGATCGAGTGGCCACTTACGAGGCCGTATCTGATGTTGCCGTATTAAGGTAATGAATTATCGCGGCGCGATCACGATAACCGAATGTTTAGCCAACAGTTTTCTCTCGCAATTTGCGTGCGTGTGCCCACGCGACCGCGCGACTCGAATAGACCCATCGGTGTGCGTGCGCGCAAGATAAAAGCTCCGAGTCGCGGAAATGCACGGCGAACACATGGTCAAGGGCAATTTAAATATTGTAATTAAGAAGACGAAGGAGAAGGAACCACGAGTAATCGAGACGATGTTCGAGCTTGCTTGACCATCGTTTCGGTGGGCGAGTTCGAAACGAGCATATGGCTGGACAATTACCACGCAAACTCCAAAAACACGGGGGACACAACGTCCCCGTCTTATCTTCGTTCTCGATCCTGACCATTTTTGGGTCCGGTGGTCGGTTGGAGATATACCATCCACGCTTCTCCTCGTTTCTTGTAACGTATTTTTTGGAACAGTCCCTCAAGCTCGTGTCCACCTTTGGGAAAGTATTGTTTTACAGGGTGTCTCGTTAAAGCGATTTCTCCTGTCGCGGTTAATCGCTTCGAGGAATTTGATGAAAAGATAAAACGACGAATATCGATGATCTGGATCAAAATAATTTGACATAATTTTGACAGTTTTCAGTATAATATGGTAACTCTTGTTATATTGCCATACTACATGCCGTGATAGCGTTCTTTCCCCATTGTAGGGTTGTCTGATGCACAGGGACTCTACTTTACGCGTTATATCGGCGCGCTTGGATTTCTCACGAATTAATTTACCAAGCACAGTATCGTGACACGTTCAAATACTACCAGTTGTATTAGCACGCGTTGTATCGCAAAGCGTTGAACCACTACAGATTTAATTATCAAGCGCACCACGCGTTGAAGTACTACTGGTTGTATTACCACGCGTTATATCGCGTAAATGAAACCGCGAAGACTCCCGTAATACCAGTAATTTCGATTCCAGATTATAGGTGAGTAATGTTGTTAGCAACCGTTCGGCAGTCAACGCGAAGACAGAATCATTACTTAAACCGATACACTGCGCGCGGTGGGTAGAAACTATAAGTACACAGTGGATGGCCAGTTTACGTGCGTAAAGCCGAGGTCTCCAGCGGCGGTAAATTGATAAAGTGGGTGACAAGTCGTTAAATCACCTGCAGGTACGGTCATCGAGATGCGATTGCATGTGCAGTCGCGTTCTCCTCGCGTGTGCGCTGCAACCGGAGGGAAACCAGGGATAGAAAGTAAAAGAGAGAGGATAGGAGAAGAGGAAGAATAGCTACGGCAACGCTAGAGAGGAGAAAGGAGGAAGCGAGAATCAGATTTACCAATCGACGATATATTTCGACTATCAGCATTTTTGTAACTTATCGTTTTAACGTCGTGGCCAACATTTGCATACGAGTTTCGTAAATCATTTGTAAAATACATGCCCGAGAATTTACGACTTTTCTCTCGAGACTGCTTTATGGACGTTGTTGCGTTCTTCCTTCCCTTTTTGTCTAACAGACATCCTCCGGTTTCGGAGGACACGATAGTTGAAAGTGCGCCGTCTCGAGCGACAAAAATCCTCCTATCGTTTTCGAAATTATCGTACACGAGACGCGACATCGTCTGACAATTTTTATCGCTCGAGAGAGAAGAAGCGGCTCGATAAATTCGCGGCGAAAGGGGAAAGCGAGGCAGGTGGGATTTAACGGGACCCTCCGTGAACACGGATTGCCTACCTGCCCTCTATTCTGTAGATTCCATAATTGGAGTTGATAAAATCGATTTGGGATCACTCGATAGACTATGATACGAGTAATCCTCGCTCCGAATTGAATTTCAGAAATATTCTGGCCTGACCGGGTGCGAAATGACACGCCTGCATAGAAATAATACTAGCAATGTCATTGGAATCTGTTCTTTTTTTTTTTCGTTCGAAATTTCTCGAAATCTTCAGCATGAAATTGATCTTCTTCGTCACTGTATGCTCATTAGGATCCATCCGAGAGGTTCCTTCTTTTCGGAAAGAACTAGTCGCTGTATTTGAAGAAATTAGCAGGTGTGTCGCTTAAAAGCCGCCACAGCTGGTCAGGAGCGTAGGCAATTTTTTTCTTATTCTTTTACGAACGAACGAACATTCTCTTCGAAATGCAAGATGGAAATGGATTCTTCCTTTCGAATTAACGAACAATTACTATCATTTTAAGCGATGACTCGGCGAACGAATTCAAGATCGTGATATTATCCACCGAAACGACTTCTGGGGTGGCAGGGAATAAAAGAACGAATAAAGACGACCGGGCCAAAACCGTGCCGCCTTGAAACGGGGACCGATCGGCGCACGATGAACAATCGACGTTTTATTTAGTCCAATCGACGTGAGAAATTGATTTCCGACTAACAGTCCCTCGACGCGTCAGAAGTGCCGAAGTGGTTACAGAAATAAAAGTAAATACGTGATTTTGGGATTGCATAAATCGACCTTAAATGGATGCTCGTAATACCGAGGAAGAAAGTGGACCGACCGTCCGTGGCTGGGAAGCGGTTTTTGGTGGAAATCGAAAGGTAGAGGTTGAAAAGTCGGGCACGAGATGATGGATGGAGAATCATTTAGAGGAGAAGCAGTAGGGACTCGCGGGGAAGACTATTAATTACGACAAAAGGGGCCGCGGCTTCGGCATCGTGGTACATAAGCGGCAGGACCGAAAAGGGCGAACGATTAGTTACTTTAACCAAATTATCTCGCGGACAATGGGGCCAACAGGTGAGAAGTCTTCTTTTGCTTCGTGTTTCGATTCCGGAAGAGTCGTTGTTACCCACCACGGAAAAGCGACTTTGGCTAAATTTCGAGACATTATTATGGTCTTTGAAATAATTACACGAACACAAATACGTAGGAAATATTGCATACAATCATAATGTTAAGAAGAGAAATAAATGTTAACACCCTGTATGTCAGAACGGAAAAGGAAAGATTTATTCGTCGATATTAAATCTTTCTCTAAATTCTGCGAAAATGTATGTAATTGACGAGGAAGAGCGGCGACGTGGAATTACAAGGCTGACAGGGTATCCCTCTTTACCGTTCATCCTGGCTGGAGAAAAGACCGACGAGCCTCACGACAATGAACGGGCCGCAACCGGTACAAAATGATCTTCATTATACCAAAATCGGTAGCCAAATTGAGCGCGCACTTTTAAAAAGAACACCAGGTTATCCAGCGTGTACAACGCGAGGACACGACATGGTGTCCGAAGCAATGATTTCAGGTCGTAGACGTTTCCCATTGTGTCTCGAGTGGACAGGATGATCGTCGCTCATTTGTTTCCTGGCGGGATGGCAAGAAAGGCGTCAAGATGGCAACAACGGCAACAGCAACAGCAACAACAACAACGGGAACGAGAACGACGATGACAGGAACAGGCAGACAAGGCTGCCTGTAATTTCATACGTCAGCGCCGAATATTAATTCGAATTCCTCCCTTAGCTGTTCGTCCTCGAGCGTCAAGAAGATAGGAGGGAAGAAGGGGGGCAGTTTTTGTCCGGTAAATGAAATATCTTCGGTAGCCAGGCGTCCTGCGGCGATCGAGTTCGCTTCCATCGGCTTTTGTACCGGCACTGGATTCTTCGGGGACTCCCCGTAGCGGATAAGTGGAATCATTTCAACGATCCACCAGGTTCGAGGCCGGTGCCGCCGCCGCCGCTACGCTCGACTACCGAATAGCGTCTCTAATACGACTCTTTTCGAACTGGGTTCGCTGATCTTACGGAATCTATCTCGACGGTTCGATCATTTTTATTCGGACACGTTTGAAAGGGAACAGGCTGCTGAGAGTACGCACTGACAATACCGAGAAGTTAACAACACCGAGCCAATCCGTGTTATTAGAAGAAAAAGCTCAGCAGACTCTATAAACATCTTCTACACTCTTCTTATAAAGCCATAGGTGAGTAATAGTTTTCGCTTCTTTGATAATAATTGTCAGTGCTACCATTCGAAGGCTTCCATATCTAAATCCGGTATTTTTAAACAGTATAAGTAACAAATTGATTTTCTCAGCTGTGAATCGTTTGCATTAAGAAATTTTATCGTTCATCGAACTGTAGTGATTATGAAATCGTAGAGATATCCGTGAAGGAACGTAAAGATAACCCAATGAATTCTTCAAGAAGGATAACGACAAGTCGAAGAAGAAGCAGCTGCTTATTCTTCTCGAACACGCGTGAATCGTCTTTACACGGTCGATGGCTCGAGTTTATACAGTGCAGCGTGTCCGGTCGTTAGAACGAACCAACCGATCGCGGCAGATATCAGAAAAGCACGAGCAACGTGCTCGTAGCAGCAGTGGTCGCGCCAAAAGAGAGGGCGAGAGATAATTAAGGTGGTCCCGTGGTAAGTACTCGCTCGTCAGTGTGCCGCGTCGCGCATATATCGGGTGTCCCACGAATTAATCAAACTAATTCCAACATACCTGGTAAGTCATTCTTCGTCTGCTCCCATCATCGTTACGAATCTCTGATATTCGCCCATGAAAACGATCAGCCGAATTAAACGTAGTGGTACGAGCGAAAAAGAAATGCTTAGAATAGAATTACTGAATTATCGTTCCAAAATTAATCACGAGATCTTTTCGTTACGAAACAAGATTCTAAAGCTCTTAAAAGGCTCGATTAACTTGTGGAACACTCTGTACATACATCGAGAACAGTATATATCCCGTGACACGTATTGATGATGGTAGCACTGCCGTTTTTTAACTACTGCCCTCCTCGTGCCTGGTCTTCTTTTTCTTTTCTCGCCGGCGGATAAGTATTTCCGATAACGACGATACGAGCTACGAAAATCACGTCTCGACTTTTTCTTTACCCTCGATTCGATGGATTTCGATCCAACTCGGCGAATCAAAGAGAAACGTTTCCTGCACGCATCGACAAAAGGTAAAGGTGTCGTGGAAGAAATAAAGTTTAATAGAAATCTGCATACGGCATACCGTACAGGGAGGAGAAAGGAAAAATGATGATTAATTCGCGAAATAATGGTGGACACACACCGTCGTACGCTAACTATGTAGTTGCACGGTGCACGAGTTATATAATACTCGTATACGTGTAAAGATAAGCGTATAACGCGATGACACTTATTGATGATGGCAACCATCGACCGTCCTTTCTTCGCTCGAAGCACGGTTGCATTGCCAAGGCGGATCGGCGAGGGACGTAGCTAAGAAGACGATTTGGCAGCGTGCCGGTTGTTAATTTTAATTACAAAAATACCGGGGGTAAAAACTTTCGCGCCCAATCCAACTACCGTCTCTGCAAACGAGCCCAGATAAAATTCTGAATTACGTCGGAGCATGATCGCCAACTGCTCTGCCAACTCTTAATGCCAAATGTTTTGCGAACTATTAGGTGTCGTATTCGATTTTTCTTTGCGTAATTAACGCGTTAGTCGTTACTAACCACGATTTTAGCTTCTTCGTATTTTTCGACACGAGCCGAGACAAATTTTCCAGAAACGAAAAATTGTTTAATGCAGATATAGACCGTTCCCCGCGTAATTAATTCACGGAGCGGTGATAAATTATAATTAATCGCGGCCATTAAGCTCCGCGTTGATCTTACAATGTCCTGGTGGTCGGAAATTCACACTATTGACTTTGCGAATTAACATCGGCCATTAATTCGTAACTGCACCTCGAGCGTCGAACGGATACATAATTTAGGTGTTCGTTAATTAAAATAGACGGAAAGAAACGATCGGGGTATATTAAGTGGAACATCGTTCCCTTTACAACATGACGCGGTAATTAATTTAATGACGCGGAGAGAAAGAGACGATTTGAGCATCCTCTCGCGTTTATGTCGCGCTCTGCACGCACCAGGTAAGTTCGCGAGTGCACGCAGGCTCTGTCCGTGAAAGTTTCTTGCAAAAAGGAACGCGGAACGGAGCTAAAGACGTCGTAACGTCCCGTGAAATAAGACCGTTCCCATAACGCGCTAGTCGGGTGCAATGGGCCGGATAAATCGTCAATGTGTTTCGCAGAGGAATTTCGTGACGCTTCATTAGGCGAAACCACGGTCGCGCCGCTGTCCCCGGTGACAAGTTTGACAAATTATTCCGTAGCGGTTTGTGCAGCTTGCGACGCGTCCTCGCGTTTGCCTGGAAACCCGTCGGCAGGTCCTTCAAAAGCCCTTCGTCGTATCTGTACGAACGGAAACAACTTCTCCGCTGTTCGAACCGAATCAGGTTCTTTTAAGACTTTGCACTGATAAACAAGCGATGGCTGAACATTTCTAACCTTAGCATATATTCTGCTCCTTCAACATAAAATACGCGCACAAGCGTCCTACTCGACAACCCTGTTACCGGATGCGAGTAACAGGAACCTCCATCGACGATACAGAAGAAATAATGAAAGAGCCGAAAGCAGCGATGGTTCAAGAGGAGGAAGAGGGTGGATGATGAGGGAAGAAGTAACGAGACGCTCATCCTGGCTCGAGTCCATTCAAAAAGGTGAGAAGGTGTATTTCGAACGGTGTATAATTAGAGTTATTACTTTAACAAGCCTGTTACCAAAGGAAAAAAGCTATAAGAGCGGCGCGGGCGTCGAAAGGGGATGCGGTGAAGGGATGAAGAGAAGGAGGCGAGGTACTGGTCGACCCATTGTTACCGGCTAATGCTGGCCTTCTTTGCATCATAAAGGCAATGCGCGGACCTGGCCTTTTATGCAGGCGACCGTGCACCAGGATAGTGCTATACCCATACCGATGCGTCGTTTCGCGAGCGTGAGCACGCACACGCGTGTAAAATACACACGAAACCGTACGTAAGTACGCGGCTGGCACTACTTCACGATCTATCCGCATGCTAAGTTGCCGATTAATTTCACTTAAGGGACCAGCTGCTGAAGTTAGCCGAACGAAGACGCCTCGCGTCCTCCTCGAAGATCGCGTCGTTGGACGCCATCTTGTGTCGTGACTGTAATTATTTCGGACACGAGCCGTTTCCTTCGGGTAATCGAGAATTTGAACGCTTCGAATCTGAAATTTCCATATTCCTGTAATCGAATAGTGCGCGTTGCAGGATAACGCTTGGAGATGGAGGTTAACGACCCACTCGGAGGTGCTTCGGTTCGTAGGATGACAGTGTCGCGGTAAGTGTGCAAACAATTCGTTTTGAAATCCAATTAAGTCGAGCTTTCGAAGCCGCTCGCAACAATAACACTTTGCCCTTTAGAACGCGGTGGCGCGGTTGCTTAATACCGCATGTGCCACGCCTCCTAGAGGCTGCTTGCCCTCTCATCCCTTCTTCCTTTCACCCTCGGCTCGACTGGCCAAAACCCCACTCCATCTATCGCGTCGATGCCCTTTTGTTTCGCGGTTCATTTGTCTTTCTTCTTCGTCCTTCTCTCCTTCGCTCCTCTTCCACCAGTCTTTTCGTACCTTCTTCCTGTGTCCCTACGTTTTTCCTTGTTTCTCGTTTTGCATCGTCAGCCCTTTCCTCTCTTTTCTGGCTGGCTCGGCCCATTCGACTACGATGGGCTTCTCCAGAAGAACCACGGTCGAGTCGCAGCCCCTGAAAGGACCATAAAACGATAAATTAAGCCGCAGCGAGAGTAAGAACGACCGTAAAGGCATCATTCACGGCGTACCGCACATTATTGCCGATCGATGAGGAAGATGTCACCGGACGAGACACGTTGCTGGTTTGCGGAGATTTACGGGGTGAAATATGACCCGTACCATCCAGCGATCCAGCCCGTTCTCGTAATGCGTTCTGTCTGGAGTCAAATAATCATGGAACTAAGGATACGTTACATAGCGTGTTCGTAAAAAAAAATTCAATGATATAGAACCTAATCGACTCATGTGCAGTTAAACGAATACACGGGTATAAATTGTAGGTTATAAAACGAATGTCTTCGTGGTTAAATTTAGCATTTACATCGCCAGCATGGAAATACAAGCAGATGTAGAAAACGGATAATTCGAGTAATCGATCTACGTTATAATTAGTTGTCGTGAAAGTCTTTTCCAATCCAGATAAATCTATAATTGGACGATCCGCTTTATTCTCTTTAACAAGAGGGCATCCGCGTAATTTCATCGTTGTCCACGGAACAACCTTAAAAATAGCTTTCGTAACGATTGTTCAACTTTCAGTAACTCGAAATTGACTGGTACAATAATGATCGAGCAATAACGACGATCAAGAGAGCACTGATCACGATTTCCGATCGAACGTTCCGCGAAATTGTTTCGCGTAATAACCGTGCTGGAATATATGTATCAATTTTCGTGAAGAAAACAGAGATCCTTTAGAAAACTATTTCATCTATTGTTGGTGCTTCGTCGTTCGGTCGAAAGAATAAAAAATTCCATAAATTACGAATCGTTTTGCGTCCAACGCGAAAAAGGAGAGCCAAAAGGGTAAGTTTTATCGAAGTGCATAAAACAGAACCTGCCAAACACGGTGCCGTTCTGGTTCAAGTGTATCATTACCATCGGGCAAAACGATATTACCCTATAATCGCGAGAAATGATCTCCACGGAGATACAAAGACACTTAATTTTCGTCGATTCGCCTGGAGTCGAAAGAATCGGTATCGAACGTGGCTCGATGCTCGTTCGAGATCGGTAATAAGGGCCGGGCTACGATGATTGGCCGGTGATCGTTCTGGTGGACGGTTCGACGACACGATCGTTCGCAATCACGAGCAACGTTTCTATTTTTTCCACGAGTCAAACGCGATCGGTGGTAATTACGCGTTCTCCTTTGCCCTTAATAACGACACAGCAATCCGGCCATTTAATTTCCAGGTCTGTCAGGTTTCCTCCCCACCCTGTTTCGCCGTTCGATGCGAGGGAGGATTCGTCGGACGAGGGAGAGCCCGTTCAAATGACAGTAATATCGTTGCCTTGTGGTTTTGTGCACCACGCTCTGATTATAGCCCACTTCCGCCGCGTAAACAACGGTCTCGGGACAAACCTCTTTAATGGCCTTTACCCCGTCCGCAATGGACAGCTGAGAGAACGCGACTATCGTGAACTAAATCGTTTCTACCTTCTCTTGCGCACCCCCGATTTTCTACTCGAATACAAAGTTGCGCAAACTGTTGTGTAACCTGTCCACCATTTCACCGACATCTCTTACCGATCAGTTGCTAACCTTAAGGGTAAAAATATTAAAATTAATTTTAGAATCTAACGCAAAGGTCAATTGTAATAGCTGACGCTTTTAATTCGAATCACAAGTTTGCGAACAATAAGGAACAGTAATTGGCGACCCAATTTTCCTTCGTTCCTGCAACAGCGTGCCTAACATTTAATGTAGCGATAAAGGTTAATCTGTAGGGCACGAGCACATTTCGATGCAACTTAAAGTTACAAGGCCAAGATAATATTTCATTGGAGTTAGCCCGAAAGGTATAATTCCGGTCGTGAGGCCCAGCTAATTAGGCGGAGACATCTGTAGCCAGCGGGTTTCAAGTACCACACGGCAATTATCACTTGTTCTTATTCAATTTGATTTGCATCGGCGTGAAACTGCAAGGGGCACGATAAATTAAACTCGGGTAATTAGAACGAGATATTTATTATACGGGACTACGTAGATTGAAAAGCAATTCTTAGTCTTATCCGTTTCGATCTGAAGATCGGTACGAGTTAAGATCGTGATTAAGATGCGTCTCGAATCGTCAACGATTCGATGAGCAGTTGTACCGTGTTTATTAATTACAGTAAAAAGTTAGGTTTTTCTTGTAACTTCGCGAGGATCATCCTTGAGGAGGTTGAACCGTATACCGATAACGGTAATTCGGAGCGTGAAAGCCTGGAAACAATGGTCATTGTTTGAAAGTTTCTAAAAGAAGATATTTAAACGGTCGATAGCTGGTTCGACTGTGTGTTACAACAACACGGTGCTATTGATACACGGTTGTAAATTACTTCTTAAAGGGTGGCGAACACCTGCGCAGATCCATGCATAAACGTTGCCCCGATAAGATCGGAAGGTTCATCTTCGCGGCAATGTGCTGCGGGTAATTCAGCTGTTTCTTTCTTTACGATTTCAGTTGTATTTCATTTCCTTTTTAATTTCCATAAATTACAAAGTGAAACGCGCGAACGCGTTAGGCAGAACAGAAAAAGAAACAAATCGAGGCCAAGTCGTTCGATTATCTTAATGAAAATGCTTTCACAATTTCCACGTCGCGTTAACAGGCTCGATCGGCGTCGAAGATTACGTTCGCGACAAGAAAGCATGGCGAATAATCACGGTGCCGTGGAAACCGAGGAAAAGCTCGTCAATCGAGGATCGCCGTGAGGTATATAAATATAAGTGGCGATGAAATTTTGCGTCGAGGTTCGGTAAACACGTGATTTCACCGCGAGGAACAGCCTCTCGCGTCTCCACGTGCATGATGTAATACAGCGATGGTAAGATCAAAAGTTCGCAAAGATACGCGAGACGAGTCGGGTCGTCTGTAATAGATAGAAAGATTACGTTCGCGATTGGCACCGGGGATAACATTTTCTCCTCGCGGCGAGCGAGATTAGCGCAAAATTACAGAGGCCAGGATAGAGACGTGCCTGGGAGATTCGCGAGGATGCTTTTTGCGAGCAAGTGTTCCGCAGAAACGCTTCGCAAACACTGTCTACTTCTTTCCTTTCTTCTGTTTATTAAACACTGTATAAATTTAACTTTTGTCGCTTAACCCTGCGGTTACTCTAAACGCATTAATTCCACCTTTCGCAGTGCAAACATACGGGTACTACAACGAGCAACGAAGAAACAGAACGCGTATTTCTTCTCCGCTTTCGATCGCCAACGTCTTTGTAATTGTCATGTCAGGCGATTATCAAAGAAAACGATGGGTATATATTGTGCTTAAAAAATGACCCTTATCTTTTTTTCGAAATCGGTTATTAAAGGGAATTTACAAGTACCTGTGGACACCGCAAACGGTGTTCATTTGCCACGTAAACGGGCGTCTTGTTTCCTGGCTGAGTCAGAGCAGTTAGCGATACATTGTCGAAGAAGCCGCGTTAAAATCGTTTATTCGTAGAGCTACAGAAAAGTTACAGAAGGCCGGCATAAGCCGTGTGACAAATTGGCGACCGTTAGCCAGACAAATGCACGGACCCGTGGCCATTCGAATCGAAAATTTGCAATCCTTTATTTAGTCAACAAGCTAGAGGGACACCCGGTTCCTCCTTTTGTCGCGACACCCTCCATTAGGCCTACCAACCCTTTAAGACGAGTTCACAGTTCCCGTCCCCGGGGAATTTTCTCGGTCGAATTTGACGATCCGCGATTCGCAACGGACGATGAGCGTAACCAAAGAGTTTGCTCGAAGAATTCTTTGTAACAACCCTGTAACACTTTTTTCTTCTTTTCAATGTATTTTCGAACAGTCACGTTCTCCGCCTCGTCGTATCGGCTAAACGACGAAGAAGGATGTTGCAAAAATTGAGAAATCAATTCTATTAGCCACAGGGATTCGGGAAGACTGTTACAGTACGAAAGAAAAATTTGACCGATACATTTTTCGTTTGAAGAGTTCGGTGTGAATGTAACGAAAGTTATAGCGTGCTAATGATCGAGAAGAGACGAGCGTCGGTCAGATTTCTGGTAAAGAGGCAAGGACAAGCGTGCCGGTTTCTACCCGGGCGACGATCTCTCTCCGTATCACGATTTCACGTTTACATACATTCGTGTGGCTCGTGGAGGGATCACCCGAAGTGATCGTACTGGCCCGATCGTGTTACGGGGATCTCCGTCCCTTCCAGTTCGTTCGGCCAGATTTCTTGCATGATCGCACCCGAATTCGTCCGTCCCAGGACATGTGGACACCTTCCTCGTCCATTCACTTTCGACTACGATCTACATATTAATGATTCTCGTTAATTGGCTGACGCTGACGCGTAATCGAGCCACGAATTGCTGCACGTCAAACGTCCACTGACAGACGCATCGATCTGCTGTTCGAGTTCCTAACAGGTCGCGCAACAAAGTCCAGGAAGGTTGCCATTTTTCCGGTAAAAGAGATGCCTTTTTTCGTCGCTGCGGTTTAAGCTCGATATTCAATAGGGTTGTCGCCAGAGCGCTGCGAACATTTTTCTCCCAGATTCCAGCGTAATCCAAGGATTTCCGAAGGCAACAGAGGGCACATCGTAGAAGCCTCTTACGGAGTTCCAGGGGTTCATTCTATCGGAAGAGATACCGCGGACCTCCCACGTTGGAAATACGATACGCGAGCCCGGGTGACGATCCCGATCACTAATTGACCGTACCATCCACGGCGATGATCTTTAAAAACACCCATCGGATCGTAATTGTCCGAGACGTGGGACAGCGGTATCATCCTAATTTAATAAGTCACGCTAGCCAGAGGTGTAATCTTTATCCTAGAAAATTCTTATACACGATGCTCGTAGACAAGCTGGATTTGTTTTCTCAATTATGTATTCCTGTCGAATTTCCTTAGATATTCCTCTTCGATCTAAGTAATTTTACACTCGACAGCTCTTTCGTTCAAAAGGAATAGCAAGGTAGTAAAACAGTGGAATAGCAAAATACTGACAAATAAGAGATTATGCTAAGGAAAGCTAACGTTTACGCAATAAGAAATAGGCGTGTCGGTATCCAAATCGAGACTATCCCATCTATTGGAGTATTTTACGGGTAATTTTTGCCTACCCGTATAATGGGATAGTTCATAAATCAACAGCTCTAGTGCAAACAGAAAGTTCCCGAGGTTGTATCGCGCACGAACGAAAAGGAACGTTCAGGACGTTTCGACCTTTGTCGGCGAGAATATTTCAGTAGCAATCATATCGGTAATTCGCCGGCTGATTGTCCCTGACCGCAGACCGATCCACGACTGGGCATCGTTCCTTATTTTATTCCCTCCTTATTTGGTCAAACGTGAACTCTAACGGACCGAGGAACTGGCCACATCGCGGAGGTGTATCCGGAGGCTCGTGGTAGGGAAAAGGATGAAGTTCAAAGGATCAGCATAAACGATCCAATCAGTCGAGCAATTCGCCGTGATTGCGTGGTATTCGCGAACGACGGCCGTTCTGCTACCGTCTTGAATATCATCGTGCGGCTATGTTAGAAAACAATCGTCGAATTCCTTTCGATGCGGAAAAAGAGAAAAAGAAATTGACCGACGGATCGTTCGTATCGCGTTCCCACGCCAACGATCGAACGCAATTTAATCGAATAATTAATAAAAGGACGATAAAATAAATTATAAATGCGATCGAATCGGAGAACGGAAATTAACCGACAACAACACGATGTAGATCTACGGAATACACCTACGTGTTCGGCTGGCATTTCACCGAAGGCAATTTTCCAGTACACGACAATGGGAACGCGTGGTTCGAAGATGACGATAAGAGTAATGGCACAGCGAAGAGGCTCCCTTCTTGCTGTCATTATCGTTGCTGCTTTATTATCGCGTCGCTGGGTAGTCCGCTCGTTATTGCTCGCCGTTAAACGAGAGCAAAGGACTATAACGAAGCGGCATCGGCTTAGAGCAAGAGCTTGAAACTCTCGCTGCCGTGAATTAACGCGAGCATAAATTCCCATAGACACCTCCTTAATCGGCGTGTTCCTCTCCACACCTGTCCCCTCGCCCCTGCACGTCCGAGCTCTCGGTTATACATACGCGTTCAAGACACCATGAAGACGTTGCTGACAATACGGCTAATGTATGATACAGTAACTGATACAGTTATCTGTTCTTAATTGTTCACCGCGAGAGAGCGCCTACGTGTCGCGAGTTATGCAAGATTTTTTCTGTCGATAACGCGAAAAAAAGAAACGGTACAATCTTATAATCTCAACGTTTTCTCGAGCAACGTCGAACTTGAGGGAACTTTAGCGATAGAGTTTTACGAATCGGAATTTTGTAATCGAAAGACTTTGGAAATTCGATCTCGAAAAAAGGGAAGCGATTGTCGTCCGATGGAGTTCGTCGACCGTAAGGAGCAAGAAATTAGCGCGGCCTTTTGGGTCGTCGCGAGTTTAAGCGCGGAAACCCCGCGGGCACGCAGAAGTATTCGCCCTGATGGTGGTTGTAGATGGATTCGCGGCAAAGTCGGTGCGGAACGACGGCAATTAATAGCGGGTGCCTATAGGGTGCCTGCGGAAGTGAAAATAAAACGGCACGAAGCTCGCCCCTTTGGCGGCACTACGGCGGCGAGTCATTAAGCGGACGGGGTGAGGGGAAGAAAAAAGAAGGGGAAGGCATTGTATAATATCTCGTGCGTTACCGCGAGAACGAATGCATGTGTACGCGTACACGCATCGGGTTTTCTCTCTTTCTATCTCGGTATTGCAGCGATGGCACGAGCCGAACAACAAAGTTTCTTATCATCGTCGATCGATCGCGCAGCCGATCTACTTTTCGAAGGCTGACTCGCGTAACGCGAAGTAACGCGTCGAGTATCGACGGCGGATCGCGTTCGATGTTCGTCGAGCGAGTACCAGCCGAAAGTTGTCTCGACGAGGAGTCGGTTAATGAACGGAAAGAAGCATCGGTAGGTTGGCTCGAAAATTAATTTTCATACGGTGTCGGGAATGTTGATTTGACAGGCGATCCAAGACGAATCGGTCGGAAACGATCCAAGCACGTAGCGCGGACGAAATCGGGGACTGATCAGCCGCGATCACGCAGCCGGGCAACGGAGCAGTCGAGATACAGCGAGGCAAGGTAAGGCAAGGCAGCCTCGCTTAATGAAGGTAATTAAGTTTTTCTGCATCTCGAAGTCACCACCGCCGCGCAGTTGATGGATGCTTTGGCCGATCTACACGTAAGTGGTAGCATGCAAGGGAGCAGAGGGGGCCAAATAGACCGAGAAGACGAATGAAAAATTAGCTGTTCGAGGGCGCGTTTTTGCCGCGACCCTTCGTCACTCCCGGCGATTTTATTCCCGCCTAAGGTGTATCGCGCGTCGATGCACTCGTTACTACTCGGAACGAAACGACCCGCTCCTAATCCGATAAATTACGCTTTACGTCCTGGACTCTGCGGATTTAAACACCACGCGATTCCAATTTTATACGACCTGAAATTATGACGAATACCTCTTACCTACGCTCCCGACGGGGAGGATACTTCTACGAATGAACGTCGATAATTCAAGCTTTGTGCAACCTTTTAAGTTATCGCACATTTATTCTGCAACGCGTTGCGTGCTTCTCCATTCAAATTCCCTCCTCCTTCTACTCCTTTTAATCGATCTATTAAAAAATAATTGAGTGGTCCATTATAAAAAACGCGAGAGAATTTCGACCTTTCAACAAAGTTTGATATTAATAACACAACGATATAATGTATTGACTTTAAATCTCTTCGAGGCGTATAGCTACCTTCCTAACATGCATATATAACTTTCAGAATTTCTTTTGGTGAATTACTAATTGCTTTTGGGCTATGCAAAATAATTGTTCACTTATATGGTAAAAATAGTTTGACACTCGTTTATTCGAAGCATCAAAGGTGTGACTCGCAGTCCTCACATTAGAATCTGAAAACCAAAGAGTATAGAAGAAATTAAAAATCTTCCTTGCCAGTCCTCGAAGACGCAAAGAACAAATCGGTGGAATTCGCAGTGTGCAACAGCGCATCCTTCGAAAGATTAAAACTGATTACCAAGATCGAGGAACAAGAAGGACCCTAGGTACACCGACGAAGAAAGAGAAAACGATCGAGCAGGTAGCTGGAATTCTTGTTAGTCGATTACGTGATTAGTCAGGAACCAGTGGTAACAAGAGAAAAACGATGATTTCTGTGTTTACACGCACGTTCCACGCGTATCCTTTCGGTGAGTTAGGTAGACGCAGGATTCAGAAGCTCGAGCGCATAACGCGAGTGCACGTTCACGCGGATACGTGCCGGCATGCAAATCGTTGTTATTTTATCAATCAGCCGGCGTCAGGAGAGCTGCCGAGATATAGATATCAAATATTCGTTCGGAGAGTTGGCGACGTATGGAACCACGACCTACGCGAGTGAAATTTCAGAGGATTCGAAAACGCGATGATTATTTTCAGAGCGAAGAAACGTTTTAAAATTCGAGCGTATCGCCTGATCGGCGAATTCGTCGATGAGATCGAACCGACGAGTCACTGAAGGGACCGGTTAAAGACGGAATGTGGTCTTGCCGCAACAGAGAGTTTGTAATCGATCAGCCAATCGATTCTCTTACAAGCTTACGCAATGCAACGACGAATCAGACACTTCGTGTTTAAACTGTAAATCTTGTCACGAGGGTGATATCGATATTACAGGACAGGAGGTTAAATCGAACATTTCTATCAAGTATCTGTATGAGTTTTTTTGAAGAAACTAGCATCTCAGTCCCACGGAAGACTACAGCGTTAATTCCTGTCACCGGAGACACTGCAATCGATCGGAAATCAAGCCTGCCGATCGTTTGCGCAATCCTCGAAGGCTAAATCGACTCGTGACACGTACCTAGACGCAGAAGCAATCGGCCGTCGATCGAGTACTCTCCTCCGTTCTTCGTTACTCTTTGCCGATCACGGTTACCTTCTCCTCTTCGGGCACTGTACAGCTCGTACACGGCCCTGGCCACACGTTACGGGCTTCAAACCACAGAGCCTAACGTTCCCATATGTATCATATGTTCTGTCCTACCGTACACCGTCACGCGCACGCACACGCACGCACGCGTGTCAATTCTCACGCACTCGTGCACGCACATCGTCCACTTATGTCCTCTCACGGACAGAGAAAAAGAGGAAAACGGCGACTCGAGATTCACTGACGTCGATTTTCACGATAAAAAATTCTTTCTTGTCAAGTATCGGTTCTTAACCAGTTGAAAATCCAGACGACAAATAGCCACAAGATCATCAATAACAAATTAAAATGAAAACTTTCATTTCGAGAGGGAGGATATTAAAAATATTTAGGAAATTTAAGCGTTGGCGTTGAAAGAACTTTGAAAATATCGGCCAATCGACGGTGCGACGAACAATAAGGAGGGATAACGTGGCAGAGATACAGGAAACCATAGCGGGGACATACTTTAACTGTTACAGAACAGGCTGCGGTCATTGCGGCGTTATATTCGTTTACTTTACGTTAATCATGGCGTTTTATGGTAATTCAATAGCGTCTTTCCCGTGCGTCTGTCCCTTCCCTTCTGTCTACCGGATTAGTTCACAGTCTTTCATTCTGCAATCGATCCTACATCGCCGATACGATTCCTGAGCGCAACGAGGATCGTGCACGCCGGTAATTCGATCGATCGATCGATCCATCGATCGGTTGTCGCAGTTGCCCCCGGCTAACTCTATGGCTCGTCGATCAAACCTTGTCCCCATGTAAGGAGAAGCGATTTGTTCTTTAATAATCCCCTCGTCGTTGGTGCTTAATTAATGCCTCTCGTAATTAGCCGTTCTAGGAGAAGCTAATCTGTCCTGTTTTTCTTTTTATTAATAATCGTCCGCTGCAACGATTAACCGGTTCCCTTCTACGCACTCTTTCACCCGAGTTTACCGTGTCTCCTTATATACGTACACTAGATCTCGGCTCTATTTAACCGTTTACGATACCGATGATTTACGGCCCGTTACAAATCCCATAAATCTTGCCTTTCTCCTCGTCGCGGATTCGAGGATTTTCCTCGACGGTAAATCGAACCATTCGAATCGTTTGAGTCGCGTTAACGCGTATCGATTCGTATTATCGCTAATTACTGCTCGCGTGGTTAATGGTACTTAATTAGCCTTTAAACGAACCAGCAGCGATGATCGTTCGCTTAACTCGATGCTCGAATATTTCGCTGTTTCGATTATTCGAGTATCAGGATATTCGAATGCGTCGAGTCGCGACCGAGCCAGCTCGGAGGGTTAAACATCCAAGGTTTCTCGGAGCTCGATAAATTCGCGATCGAAGCGAGGAGAGCATTAAGAACACCGATCCATTACGAGTAATCACTTCTGACAGTATTCGTGGCGGACAAAAGTCATTGCTCCTCGAAGGACTGGCCGAAGAGGTTTTCTTGAATATTTTTCGACACATAATACTCTGGGCGGTTAGCTCCGTGCTCGCTCCATCAACTTCGATCAAATCGTACGAGCAAGACGAAGAGAAAGAGAGAGGTTCTCTCGAGGGACTCGATAATAAGCTTAGACATCATCTCTTCGGAACGAGGAGTAAGAGACGGGACAGAGAAGTTTTGCGGTTAACTTGCATTCAAATGTTTATGATATCGTTTTGAAGAAGTTCAACAACTTTGGTTCGTCCGTAAATATCGAAAGGAAAGATATCCGATACGACCTCTGTATCGAGGAGAATTTATGAAAGCGAGTTTTAAGATTATTCAAAATCGAACGAGGTAACAAGAAAAAGTGCTCCGAGTTAATTGATACGACTTTAAAAGAATATGTAAGAGATCGTTTTTTCGCGAATGAAATGCAAAAGAAAATCGATACCAGGAAGAAGAAGAAGAGGCATCTGCAGAAAATGAAAGAGAAAAGGAGGAAGCCAATGATATTTTTGTGGTAGCGCAAAGTTAAGGCCGTGGCCGCAGAGCAAACGTCGGTCGGCCGCAATCTTCGGTCAATTTCCGAGCAAGAGGCAAGCAATCTTGCTGTGCAAACAAAAAGGTGGCCACTGTGGGGTTATCTTTCGCGAAAGAAACAAAACGAAGCTAGATGCAGAGAATCCACTGATCGACCCTTTGTCGGTAGCCCTTCGGTCCAGGGATGTTTCAGTGGCAATCGTGTCGATAATTTCGTTTCGTTTCTCGACTACCGTACGCTGCTTGTAAATGCAATCCTAGTAACCTCTTCCTCGTCTGAATTTTTTCCAAAGCGTCAAACACCGCTCTGCGTACAGCCTGGTGCATCGCGGAATTTTCATTCGTTGCAATCGCCTAAGATAATGTTCCATCGTTTTTGCCGTGAGAACGCATCGATACAATGATTTCTATTCGACGAAAGAATCCGCGACTTTTCCTTTTGTTCGTACTGGCGCTATCGATCGCTAGCAACACTCTTGGAATTAGTTATTACCGATCGAATCAATATGTGTACAAACAATCGTTGCATTCTGATTCGATAATTTAATACCGTTATATGTGACGTTAATAGCGTTGATTATTTCTGCCGCGGTAATTGCCAAGACTGATCGGGCAACGTTCGAAAGAACAAACGTTTTTAATAGACATTCGTTAGAGGTTTCGTCATTTTGCTCGTGTACCGTATGTTCGATCGCTCGACACGAATAAATTACCACGAATTCCCCCTGTTGGTAATCAGTTTTCCATCACGACTCAATTACCAACCGATCTAATTAATGTTTCAGAATTTTTCTTATCGAAAGCAGATGATTCCGTGAGAGTCCAGGGTTAAGACATCGGTCGATCGATCTTTCCTTGCGCCGGTGGAAACAAATGAGCTCCGGACAGCCGAGGTTCGAAGCGGCCCTTTTGAGGCCCTTTGATGCCCGGCAGCTCTTAGGTCAGGCGAACGCCATTCACGGTAGCCGTTCGGTCTCCTCTGACCCCGACACTTTTCTTATTTTTCTTTCACCCCTTTCTTTTTCTTTTTTCTACGGCCATCGTCTCATTCCCTACTGGAACACCGTAATGAACCTAGCGGAATGGACAATGGTCCTGCTACGGCCGAAGCTTGATGCCTCGCCACCAGAAGGGTTAATAACGATCCTTCGTGATCATTAGTAAATTACCCTTTACCTCTTCTACCGCGTTAGACTCTTCACGAATTTTCGCCAAATCTCTCCACCGTGTAATTAATTTTCTCTAGCGTTTAAAACGATCAATTATTTCAACTAACGGTGTTACTTCGAATAACGGATAGTAACGGTATTCTAAGCAAATTGAACGATTTCTCAACGTGTTGTGTACAGTTATGGAAATACGGAGATATAGGTACTTAAGGAACAGGGATTTCAGAATAGATGATTTCGAACATTTAAAAATCGAAAATATTTAGGAACATTCAGACATAGAAATTCAGAGATACAGGAAATATAACGCGTGGCGATATAATAATATAACGCGAAGTTAGGATTGAGCTGAGTCGTTGAAGGGTTAAAAATTGCGCTGCGCGCAACAGTCGGTCCAAAGCGGTGCAATTAAAATCACAATTGCGGTCAATAGCGGCGTAAACAAAGGAGAGAAGGAGCAGCAAATTGCAAGAATGGCGTTTGCCTCGGAGCCCATTGTCGATGGTAATATTGATTAATTACAATGTAGAAAGTGGCGGCATGTCAAGCGGACAGACACCTTCGGCGATCGTCCGCAATCATCAAGCCTTCCATTAACAACAAAGAAGTGTACCGTAGCGTCAGGTCCGTGCCTCAAACTTTCTGGCTCGAAGAATATTATACCTCGACAATTTTTTTAACCGATACAAACATCTGTGGGAAGAAGTTTGCACGAAACGCGGACGATTCTAACAGCTGAACGTCATTTTCCACGGATAATACGATTGTGAAATTTCCTTTTTTTCCGGAACAGATGCGAGAAGGTAATAATCGATAATGATGATAATGTGGATTATACACCCCACGAGCGAGCTAAAGAGTGCACGGCCTTAAATCCCCTTTAAAAGGATAATAGAAAAGTTATCGGTGGCGTTACAATAGCAGAGGGTGTCCGTAATTAATAGTCTTTCCGAGGAGACTAGCATTTCGAACTGCCTTCATTGGCGTAACACGCGAGGCTTTATCGTTACCAGTTTCCATCGATACATTTATCAACTTCTAATAAAAGAATCGCTTTGATTTTCTTCGTCAAAGCTTGAAATGCCATGTCATTCAAATTTAAATACGTTCTCATCGACCACTTGTAAAGTTACCCACAAAACGATCTCCTTACAGAACTAGGTAACGTTGATAAATTTAACACGATGATCAAAATGTTAAAAGAAGTCGATGAAAAATTGTTGGTTGATTTATAAAAACTATTAGATGTCTTAACGAAGCGAACGACGCAGCAGCATTACAAACACCCTTTAGAATCAGAAAGTGGAAGGTCCTTTCTGTGCTCGACCTCCTACCCTTTCTGATCCGGAAGGGTAATTAATTAAGTTTGACTTACCGCATGAATTACAGGGGCTCGGAGTCAATTAATTAATTGTAACTTAGTCCACCCTCGAGAAGCGTGCCTCTAAAGGGATTTTGTCACCTTTTAAAAGCTGTTACGAAGACTGCGTCCTTTCAACGACGAAAGGAATATCCTTCGAACGTCGCCGTTCTTCTTCGAGCCTGCAATCGATTCGCAAAATCATTGAAGAAAGAATCGTATTTTAACGAGCGCGAGTTACAAAATTTCCCTTCATAAAATGGCGTTTCGCTCGTTCAAATGGTAAACCACGCGGGAAGAATACGAAGTCCGATAGGAGTAGGGGTGGTTACGGAATAAAAGAAACCCGGCAAGAGTAATGTCTGGGGAAGCAGTTAAATTCGTTGCATGTGTGCCCTCAAGAGATTTCTACTCGTCCCTACACCCTTTTGTTTCCACGTTAGCTAAGCTTTTGTTTCGGTTATACGACCGAGGATACCGCCATGCCAGCCGCGGTCCAATAAAACGAAAAACAGTACCCTCCATTTACAATGCGACGAATTTACATAATTTCGCGTAATCTCCACCATTTTCGCTGTTCGCAAATCTCCTCACTTTTCTTCGCGAAGAAAGAAGCGGTTAAATTAATTTAACGTCGTCTTTTTTAATCGTCCGTGCTTTGTATGATCAAACGTCGAAAGAATTTTGACGGCATTTTACAAAAAAAAAGATCAATGACCTTCTGGTTACTTACGTTTCCGAAAACGATTGAAAAAGTTGGCCGCGTGGCTAGCACCGGAAGTATCGGTTAGAAAATGCCGGTTATCGCGTAAAAGAGGTTGGTCGAACGACAGTTTAAACGTTGGTCGAGCATACTTACTCGCTATCGGCAGGAAAGAAGGAGCAAAATGGGGGTCCGGATAACTTTCGCGGCTCTGCGAGGCAACCGGGGCAATAATGGCGAACGGAACTCGCTGGCGAGATGAATTCGAATGATTAAGAACGATTGGATTGTAGGTGCTCGCTTCAATTATGAGCAAGACACGCCATTCCCTCGTTATATCGCACTACACACCGGCGCGGACGCAGAGGCGCGAACTTTTAATACGTGTGAACGCTCCTTTGTTAGTAGCGTGACCAATGAGCGCTGACGCTATTAATCAAACGTTCTAACGTCGTTCTGTGTATTGTCGCACACAAACGTACTCTATCGAGCAATACGCGAACCTTTTCTTCTCTTCCAATTATCGAGCAGAGTACCCCCGCGGAATCGAAATTTACTGTTTGTTTGGCCAGTTCGATTTTTTGCCGTGCACTAACTATTGGCTGGATAAAATTCCTTAGCTTCACCGGATTTCAGTATTAACGGATATAGTACTAACCTGTTTACGCCAATGAAGCAGTGTTTGCGCTCTGGCTCTTGCTAGAAAATAAACAGTGGCAAACTGTTGAAACCGAGAATAGAAATTTCCTTTTTGCTGGCTCGTTTAAATCAGATACGAATCTTTCACTACGAATTAATTATGGAAACGCTTCCGGCCCAGTGAAAGCGGAAGCAACGTGTAAAAGAAAGCCTAATCAGTGTACATAATGTACGTGGTAGGAACAATTTCGCGTATAATTTTTTCAAGCTGGTATCCGTACATCGATCTATCGTAAGAGTGCTTTTCTTTTTTAATTAGAATGATTTATGATGTCCAATTACGATGACTATCAATGGTATCCTGTGCGAGCGGTAGCAAATGTTTTTTGATTCATCGGGTAGAATCGAGTCGACCCTTTTTGTTTAGTCGTTTTTTCACCGGGGTTCAATTCGCGGCGCAATGTTCGCGCAGGCTCGATTAATTAATCAACTGTTTTCGTCGGCGTGACACGTTTCTACCTTGAGATTCTCGTATATCTCGTTTGTGCCAACGTAATTAACGCGTCGGATTGTTCTGTATGATACAGTGCGGAAACGGGGTACGCGTGTGTTAGTGCGATCGCCGGTCTCATGGACGTCTCGTGTCGATCGTATGCAAATCCAAAGCAATCTGGCGATCCCGGTGACAACGAGTAACGGTCGAGAAGCCTTAGGTGATCCGAGGCGATCGAATTTCGACATCGACACGACTGTACATCGCATAATGGCCATGCAGTTACAGGTGTGCCCAATCGTGATCGTTTCGTTCTTTTTTATTCCCCGTACCATCGGACGTGTACACTTAACTGCAACGTAGCTTTATCCCCTTTACGTCCTAAGTTCTCCCGAACTCCACTTACATTCCGGTTCTCACGAATGACCATCAATTTAGTTATCAAAAATTTCGCCCGAACATTACGAACCATTGTCCTTTTTTCGATACCTTTTATTCGAAGTTTGCAGGATTGATCGGTCGAATGCAAGATATCATTTGAAAGGAAAGTTCGGGCTTCCGCGAAACACCTTTATCTCCGATCAAAAATGGCGACAATATTCGATATAATTGCCCAATGACTTCTGTGTATCAGGATCGACCGACCATCTGTCGGCATGTGTGACGTTCGCGTGTTTCGATCGAGGAGCGAGCACGAGTCATGTAAGAAGCGTGGCGGAAGATAAAAATTGTCAAGCGTAGATAAATAAGAACTTTGCGATGATTTATATCGATTTTATACGAGGTCAATTTTTACCTTGCACGCGTTTCGCACAGGTTTCAACGTATAAACCCTATGATCCTTTTGTAGAAAATATTAATAACTCTATACTCGTTTATCGCGGCGGCCTCGAAGTATTCATCTTTCAAGAGTTAATCAGGACCTGCCCGATTCGCGTAACGAGTTATCACTTTTCATCTTAAACATAGTTAATACCCGTGTCGCTTGATTATCCAATCATTGCGTACTTAATTAATACAAACTACCTCGGTATCACTAAAAAGAAAAAGTCAGGGACGAACAGTATATCGTTTAGCGAATCGATGATGTTACCGGTCGCGATAAAAACGACAATTTGAAAAGCAGAAGAGTAAAAAAAGGAATCGACGACAAGGGAGAAGGGGAAGGATGCTTGAAAATTATTCCGATATGAAACTCATCGCGCGGCGTATCGCGTCAAAGGAGCCAATTTAAAACAGCCCTTTCCAAGATTATCAGCGCGTCGTTGCGATGGGATTAATATATAAAAAAGACGAGCACGATGAAACAAGGGAAGGGTGAAACGAACAAGAGGGAGAAAGAGAGAGACGGCACAAGTGCACAGGATTGGTAAACTTCTCGGTAATTTGTTCGTCAGTCGCTTTGAACCTCTTTTAACCGACTACTGTTCCCTTCCACGACCTCTTTTTAGTACTCTTTTTCACCCGCCTTTTCCCTTGCACGTTTCGTTTGGAGAAGGAAATTATTGCAAACTTGAACGGAAGAGGGTGGATACGAAGAAGGAAAAACTTCGTGATTAAAGCTTCGGTTTGTTAAATTATTCTGTAAGAGACTGGTCACAAAAGATACCATTCAAGATCTTATCCTGAAAACTTTTCGAAGGTATTTCCTTCGCAATTATCGGTGAACCTAATGAATTTGCCCTTCTCCCGATCCTTTCTTTCAATCTCGTTAAACGTTCGAGAGTCAACGATCTCTCAATTTCTTCCTGGTGTCATTCTCATACTATTGTCGTGATTATTATCTATATTCATAACTTTTTTTCTGTTTAGCAATCTGTGAGGAGTGTGCCGACTTTCGGGGCAGATCATTGATACCTACAGGGGAATACACCTTGAAGAAGAATACAGTCAGACATTTTTTAGGTTCCATACGGTGCTATGAATTGAAATTCCAAGTCCCAGGAGTGGCAGATTAGATGGCATCTGCAGGGACTCGAAGAAGTCAAATAATATGACCCTTGGGGTAAATGAGACACACTTGATATGTACAGGTTATTCTTGCTTATTTAGTCAAAGACATTGCCAGTCAATTAGAAGTATTTCACGGAGAAAGAACTCGAATACACGCGAGGGTTTAATGAACGAGCACGGTTGGAGAGAACGGAAGCGTGAAAAAAGTCGGTGAAAGCTAACGCAATCCCATTTCACGAATTCCGGGTGTCTTTGAACGGGCGAACTCCGCGTTCCACAACAATTAACCGATGGCAATTAAGACATCTAAATTAATTCGTTATAAACAAGCCAGATATTCCGTAGCGAGCGAAGCTACGTAATTGCCCGGATTCTCACAATCCTCGACAGAAGAGAGAATCCTCGTCATGTACACCCACATTCGTGTCTACTCGCGTTAATACATAATGTATAAGCGTGAACGTGCACGAACAATTCACTAACACAGTGCAGAGTGTAGCGCGGTAATAGCAACAATTACTTCATTTTACCATCTTCCCGGTTCACAAACGAGCAGCCACCTAAGCAATTTCATTTCCTCGCGTTTGAAATATCCGCTCGAATAAGAAACCCGTCGCGAACAGCGCTGAACTTTCTTTTCTCCGTTGGTGTGCAGAGTAGATTCGACTATTTAGGCGCGAATTAAACAGTCTTCCGCGCATTTAGCTCGTTAAGCTTGATTCACATGGTGGTTCGAGTAAGCCATTAATCTGGACGACTGAACAATAGGCCTAGGGTTATCGAGTTGCTTAAACTTTGGCGTCGTATCGTCACGCGTTTAATCTTCCTCGTCAAATCGGCACGCGTTCAGAGGTTGACAATGGGATCCGCGATATCGCGTGATCGGTCGCGAGGGATTAACTTTATCAAAAGTTTGAGAGAAGCATAATCGTGTGAATCCAGCCTTAAGATACGACTCGTGTACACGAGCGTAGAACAATGCGTTGATTAGTCGTATTCTTTGGGTATTTATGTCCGCCACGGTATTCTCGATACGTAACGATGGCCTTAATTTGACGATCAAGATCGGAGAAAATTATAAGTTACCGTTTCCTTGGAACAGCTTCCCGTTGCCGTGTAATGCACCGAATTGAAATTGTAATTCGAATGCGTCCGTATACACACGCTTGTTCAAGTTTCGCGTGTGCACTGATTCCTTTAATCCGTACTATCGAGGTCCTTTTAAAGCGATACGGATCGGTAATTATATGAATTAATTAAGGTAGAAAAGAACCTACGGGTAATCCTCGAACAGCACGGTGGTCGTTCAATAAAAGAAATGCGCATACTAAAACGGAATAGTTTCAGTTTAATTGGATAATTAACCATTATGGTAGTCGATAAAAACATGGGTACGTGCAATTTTCACCTGTTTTACAAACTCCCAATTTCGGTTTCTTATTTTTCCGAAACGACGGTAGCAATTAGAAACTCGTCGTCGCAAGAATATACGGGTTGCGAAATTTTATGTAACAATTTCATCGTCTCGCGAGTACCGCCAGTTTCCTGACGCGATAACGTTGTACCGCACGCTAATTGTCGTTTTTCACGTACGTTTCCCCGTTTTAGACCGTCCTACCTGGTCGACGAGCGACATTTTAGCGCTAACGAGTTGCAGTTTAACGACACTGTTCTACGGACTTAATTGGCTACCACTAGCTTTATCGTACCGTATGCTTCGCTCATTCTTTTGTTTCATGGACTCGTCAATGGTTCGCTCAATCTTCCACGACACCCTCGCCAACCACGATTAAATGCCTCCATTCGCCACGATGAACAACGACAAATCGAGCCGCTACTCCCTACCCAACACGAAACTATGAATTCCTTGAAATGCAAATGAGCAAGGGATGATAGAATCTTGAACGCTTTCACTGACTTTGTTGTATCGCCACGCGTCGTATCTCCGTGTGTTAAATCTCTACCGGTTAAGTTTAAATGTTCGAATAAATATAACGTGGAAAAACTAACTATATTCGAGAAATAATTGATGAATTAGGATACGCTGGTAGATAAAGTCGAACAGTGTCAGCACTGACCTATTCTAGATCGAATTGCGAGGCACGTGTAATTATTTCAATTAAAAGCTAACGGTAATGGTCGATAGGTGGATAAGGGTTAAAGAAGTCGGAGAATCGATTAAAATTGTTGAGCAGGTAGGCAAGTTAGATTTTATAAATTCCTCGGTCATTAGCGGGCCTCACGAGGAAATGATAAAATTAAATGCGTGCTCGCGGCCGATTACAAACGCACATTATTCTCGCTTTCCTCCTGGGAAAGTTAAGGCATCGAGCGTGTTAATTATAATGAACGTTAAGTAACCGGTGTGCGCGCGGCCGTGCTATTATCGTTTGTACCGAGTAACAAAATCGCTCAGTCCCTGCATCGCATCGGGGAAAGCAGTTTACAGCTTGTTACTTATCGCGATGAAGTGCACTAATGCGGTAATGCACGTGAAATCCTATCGACCGGCAAATCTACCATGAATTGAACATAACGATGTTCGAAACGGTACAACGCGAAACGTCGTAACACATATTTTTCGCAATTTTTCGCTTTACTAACATTGCTTCGTTCACGCTCACCTTCCTAACTTTGCAACTATGTTTTTTTCGTTCGGTACGTCCTCTATAAATTTCTATCGTTCGCGATTTAAACGAGTCGTGTAAAAATATTAAAACCTTTTTCTTATCGTTTCACCCGTGTACAATTTTACCTCGCATACCTGCGCAATGTCAAGCTTAGATCTCGATGCGTCTTCGAACAGATTTCACTCGTAGCTCTAGCGGAAACAGTTTCCTCGTCTTCCGTTACTATGCTGAAAGAATTCATTGTGTTCGGCACCGAGAGAATGCAGCGTGCCAGTGCATGAAATTTAATTGCACCGTTATCGGAATAATTGGAGTAATAAATAGTCCCGGTACGAAGGAGAATTATAAATCTCTTCCGTTAAAGTTTCCACGAATAAACGTGACAATCATTCCGAGGATCGAAAATGACTTTTCTCGAAGCTTCGAGAATTTTGAAAATTGCAAACCTGCGGTTAAATTACAATAAGCGAAACGAGGATTAAACAACTATGGGATAAATTTTTTGCGAGCCTTCTCGTCGGATTGCCTCGACTAATTCGCATGACTACCAGTTCTGTACTTCGATCTTCGTGTAGATGACGGATCGATGGCGATTCGACGCGTGAAATTCGAAAGCAACCAACGAAATACACGCGGTAATGACTGGGTAATAATCGACGTGACCGTGGCTCGAGTTGTAAACGGTTCGAAAAAATCGTTAACTGGCCGGAAATCGGTAATCGCCTGGAATAATCGGTTCCTTTTATATCTGCTTACGGTTTTTTTCCTTTCGCATCGCATTAGTCGCGGACACGCATTTTTCTACGTAAAAACGAAACACCAGAGGGTGGCTGGCGGTAGAGGGTCGTAACTCGCCTCATTTTCTCTTCTTCGTTTTTATTTTTTGTCGCCGTTTAATCGAACTCAAGCTGCGCATATCTTCTCCGGTAATTAGAGTCGTCCCTACCGATGCACGTTAAGAACTCGTTCTGAATTTCAACAATTCAGACCGGCTCGAGCTTTCGAGATTCGAATAAAATTCGAGGCGATTCGAAGCCTATCATCAATTATTCCCTTTTCTTAGACCGTCCACAATTACTCGTTCGTCCACGAAACTCATTGGACAAACGGGATATCCTAATCGTACGGTTCATTATGAACGTGTGCACGCTCGCGATGACTATGACTGATGCTAAACCACGACGAATTGCGATGCACATTACGAATAAATATCGCACTCTTTGCTTGGTCGGGTTTAATGTGGCTGCTCGCATGATTGCCACTTGGGTGGGTTTTGAAAATGCATCGCTCCAGACTACGGGGACATTACGTTTAATTAAATTTTACCGTGTCATACGACGATTATCTCGCTTCGAGACGAATAAAAACGGCTTGGTAAATTGTTAAACCTTTATACACTCGAGTATCCCGAAGGTAACGTAGCAAATTATTGTCTTAAATTCATTATCTTCTTTCTCGCGTTTCTTCAACCACCGACCGTGACGTACACGTATTTCAACAAAGACACCGTACAAATGTATTGTCGTTGCGATCGAAGGATCGGTGAAAATTCGAGATCTATCGCGAAAATGATGATTTCGAGCGATGTCGGTCGTTGAAGCGATCCAAACGATTCCGAGCTCCGCCATCTATCTTCTGGCACGTTGGTAGCGAAGAAAGAAGGCATAATTAAATTAAATTAAGCCCGGCTCTGAACTCTCGGTCCCCGCACCTCTCTCCTTTCCACTGTTCTACCAGCGGCGATAGTCGACGCCGCCTTTATTTGCAAGCAATTTGCGCTCGCGGATCGTGCTGCAAAAAATCTGAAAATAATGCTGCCGTATTAATCATATCCCTCCGCCCTTGTTCCTCTCCTTCCTCTTTCGCTTCTGTCCGTCCGTCTCCCTTCACACATTCCTTGCTCGTCCACGTACCGACATACTTATGCCTCGTCCTCGTATATTTACTACCAAAAAACGCCGCATCCGTGCACACACGAGCTGCTACAATTTAGTGCTCTATTTAATGCACTTCTGTGATCCTCCGCTGCAAAAAACCTACCGTTGTTAACTTGTATAGAGAAAGTCTGACCGGAATCGATGACAAAAGTATCGGAAAATTACACTTATGGCACGTAAACTTTCACAAAAATGATTACGTAGACAATTACATCAAATTACGAATTATGAAATACCGGTTCAGGGAAAGATTCACGCAGCTAATTTCAAAAGTTTATTTTTTTAAATAATAACCAATCGTTAATTATTTAAATTCGCACGAACAACTATGTACAAAATTACGTTTAAGGTACATAAAGGGGAGGATATTTGTACACGAATCGAGAACACGAGGAAAATCGCATTGTGTTAACTAACAGTGGAGGTGATAATGCAAAGCTCAGGATTTCTTTGGCTTCTTCACAGGTTCGAGACCGCTGTCGTATTCGGAGGTGTTAAGCATTCTGACTCTCTTCAGCAACCCCGGCTTCCGCTCGTCACCTTGACGTTGGTGCTGTTGTTTCTTTGCCGGCTCCCCGTCGGGCCTGAAAACGCAAAGACGGTCCTTAATCGTCGCATTAGGGCTAACCCGCAATTTTCGGTAATTCGACGTAAACGACATGTGGCGAGGACAGAGCGAGGTAATCGAAAATCGACAAAAAACACTCGACCGGGCCAAATACACCCCCTGCTTCGGCGACGCGCTGGAATTCTGGCAACTGCCGTGCCGAATTTCACCTTCGTCACCAAGTTTTTCCACGAATGTGCCCGTAGGAGTAACAACCGACTGTTTAAAAAACATTTCATCCGCAAAAACACTCGATTCGACCGTAAACTTTGAAATTTCAAGGAAAGCGATAGACTTGTTTCCAGTTAAGTTGCCCCGAAGAACATGGATAATCAGACTAAATGTGTTCGATAATTTTGATTTTTTAATTAGTGTCAACCTTTTAAGTCAAAATGATGTTTAACAATTAACTCTAAGATCGCGGCGATGACTCTGACCGCCGTCTATTTGAAAAAATTAAGATTTCAAAGTTTACAGGGTCAAACTGAAATTTATATTTGAATGGGGGTCATGGGGAACCCTCCGTATTTCATGTCAGAAATGACGGTGTTTGGAATCGCTAGTACACCCGCACACGAAACGGATACACGCGTTTAAACGCGCACACAGAGTTAAGCGTAATCGCACCCACAGAGGCGTATATACACCGTGGGTCCCTCGATCCATTGGACCGTCAGCTCGGTGCCCGCCTTTCACCCATTAAAACGGACTTGTTCGCTCTCTCGACGGGTGTGGAGGGTGCCCGTCGGTTAGCCGTTGTGCACCGAAAGCACGCCCATTCAAATCGCGTGAAACAAATTAGTGGTCCACGTTGTATCACGAAGACGCACGCTGTGCGTACCGTGAAATGTCGCCGAACACTGTTTCAAGATTTCAAATCGTTGATCAAGAATTTTGAATGGACAATATTATTGAGGTAGAAATAAAACTTTGTGACTAAAATTTTTGAGCTCCAAAGAGGGTAAAAGTGAGGAAAGCGCGGGTGTAATTAAGCGGTTCCATGGAAAACAAAGACCGTTGCAGCAGGAGGTTGCAGCGTTATGGTTGACCAAACAAACGCGAGGCGCACCGGAAAAAATAGAGATCCTGACGAGGAGGAAACCATAAATACGAAAGCGCAAAAAAGGGAAGGTAACGAACGACGAGAGAAAATCAGAGTGATGGTGTACGAGATTTCCACGAAAAGAGAGGGATGAAGAGGATAAGGGCGAGACAGAGAGCGAGAGAAGCGAAGAGCGAAGAGGGAGGCTCGTGCTCGTCCCGTGGTTTCCGTAAATGGCACAGCCAGGGCCGGAAGTAGCGGTCGCATCAGTCTGTTTAATAGCCGTATTGTATAATTATGAACAATGGAGAGACAGAGAGTCGTGTATCGGAGAGAGAACAGGAGAAGCCTGGAGAAGGGCAGAAGCCAGCCGAATGCCATGTGAAATGCATACCCGGGAGAAAGATGGACGGAGACGCGCGATTTCAGAGAACGAGAAAGAGAGAGAGAGAGGGAGAGGGAGGGAAGCGAAGTTAGATGGAGAGAAACAAAGAGGAAACCGAGAGGGAGATGGCGAACGACGAGGATGAGCACGACGAGAGCCGTATGGCTTATGGCTGCCAGCCACCGTACACCACGTCCGCCCGTTCGTCGTACATGACGAATGACACAAAGCGACAGTTTTGACGTATCTAGCCTCTCTAGGAACCACGAGCTGTCCTCTCGCTACGTTTGCGTGTACTATCTGTTAACACACGTGGTTGCGTTTGTTAGGCACCGTGAAAGGGAGGGAAAGAGAGGCAGAGATATCGGCCCCGTAGCCACAGTTAACACGCCAAGCCACGCATGAATCCGTCATTAATACTGCCAGTTCGCTCGTCTCCGCGATTGTCTACCTTGTATATCCACCAACAGGTCTGCACACGGTCTGATTACGAGAATCCTTCCGTTCTAAGATTCTCTGATCCTTTTGTTTTCTCTCCTTCGTCTCGTTCTTTCCTTTTACAAATCACTTACTAAATGAATGGGTAGCTTCAACCGCGAGGACGGATAGAACGAGGTCGAAAGTTGGTTGTGTGCAGACAGATCTTCTTACATAAATTTTGATTTCATGTACGTCGTGTAATTACAACACCATAAACTCATCGATAAAGCTATGACTACTCCCATACACATATTGTGCAAAGTCAGATTTATAAGACTTGCTTTATTATTGCTGGAAGTAATAATAAAAGAATGATAAAACTTACTTTTCAGTCGTTGGCTTGTGAAGCCTATTGTTATGCTGTGGCTTAGAGACCTCCTTCTCCCGAAGCTTCTTCTCTATCCCTCCGATTCGTTGCGGAGTTTGTCTCAACGCGAAGCTCTTGGCAAAATGACCTAGGTGGACGTTTTTCCTGTTGAAGATCTCGCGCATGTCACGAGGGTATCCAGAGTAGAACCGTATCCACGAGGTGTACGCTGGAAATCACAAGCAGACACGGTTATCAAATCCAACGTTTCATCGCGGTTAATCGTCCAACGGGACAAATGACAAGTGGTGCGAATGAAATCTCGAAGAACCTTTAGAAAACGCTTGTGTCCCGCCCACGTGTAAATGAGGACACGTGCACCGTAATTCGGACCTAATGATTGGCCGTGTGTAATGTGCCCTTATTAATCGAGCTTCCATTAAGTTCTACAGGGGTTACCGATTTTCTGAAGTGTGCGTGTATGTACGTGTGCCCTGTGGTGAGCTATTAAGAGGCATTAACAGGGGTCGAGTCAAGTGCTGTGGCTAATAGTCAGCCCCTTATCCCCTCTTAACTTCCCTAGCTTTCGCGCGCGGGTGAGAAACTCGGGGGTTCACCGATCCTGAGAGAACTTGACATGTGCCAGTGTTACTGTCATTCCGTGCGAAAAATCTACCGTGAAGTACTTCGTGGTCCGCTCTTTTGACGGATCGGTATAACTCTCGCGTATTTATAGGCGAAGTTGAAAGCTGCAATTACCTATGTCGGAACAGTACCTGGGAACGGGTTAACACGCTGCCATTATTATAATAACTTTATGAACTATTATAAAATCGTGAATATTAATTTCACGAGGGTAGCTTTGGAATTCTTGTAATTCGAAACCATATAAATATCTCGAGATTCGACTCGAAAAAAATTTGTCTATAATCGAAGATATTATTTTGAAGAGAAAATAAAAAGGAAAAAGTCCGCAGTCTAGACAGACAATATAGCCAAGAAAAGTTAAATGTCTTTAATCTTGATAATTCACGGGTTACAGCTTATATCTTGACAGTTTCCTGCTTGATTTCCGTCTGCCTCCTATCCCGACTCGTCTCTTCCGAGTAAAAAAGTTGCAAAGATCTTTCTGCGGTGGCACGGTGTCGGGTGTTGAAAAGGGAGAAATGTTTTTCTCCATTTAGCGCATAAATCAGTCGAGGGGGTGGTATCTAGCCTAGAAGTTGGAGGAACGAGGACAGAAGGGAGTAAGGGGTGGTATTGTTCCTAAGTGATGTAACTGCGTCTTATTGTATTTGTATCCTGTATCGCATTGTTAAGAGTCTCTCGCCACAAAGCGTAAGTGGTTTTGGCGGAAGCCACATTCAGTGGTTGGATTGTGTCGGCCACCCCCACGTGAAAGGCGTACCGGCGATCTACACTGCGTTCAGCCTAACTTCTTTCTAACATTTTAACTACTCTCGACAAAATAAACAATTTTCATTTATACACAGTTTAAATTTCAAGTATTCGTTTGGAAACTTGAAAATGTTCATTTGGAGTCCACGTTGAATATAATTTTAAACGTTGTCTATTGCACGTTATTCCATTCCGAATTTGCACTTAAAATTCCAATTTTCTTACGTATCGTAAACGTCAGAACATTTGCGAATGATAAAGTTAAATACACGCTTTGTTTTTGCAAAAAGAAAGGAAATATTTATCTTTCAAATTTACGAGTAGTGGATGAGTTTAAATATGTAAATACGATTATGTACGCTTACGCTTTTTAAAGAGGGGTATTAACCGTTGGAAATCCGCTTGCCGAAAGTTACTTCAAAAAGAGTATAGCGAGGAACTGGTATAAAGGACGACATATATATACGAGATGGAATGGATGAATCTCTTGGGTTAGAGGTAGGGGCCGAAGACCAGGGGGTTGTTCTATGGAGTTGTATTCACTATTGAGGGCTGTTCGGCTCTATTGGGGTGATAATGTTACGAATTAGCGAGATTTCCACTTCCACGCACGCTGCCCTGCCCCTACATCGGTCACGAATTAAATAAATGCTAGGGGTTGTGAAGAACAGTATAACGTGGTAGTCATAAATTCTTCTGATTCAATTCTTTACTTGTTACTCTCTTTTAGCAGAGTTAAGTTTGCAAACCTTTTTTTACAAATAATTGTTGAACGAAAATTTTGTAGAAGGACATTCCATCTTTTCCACACAAAAAAATTTATGAAACGAAAGAGTTAAAAAAGATGGTCTAACTTTGTATCCACGTTTTGTTTCCTCGATTTATCTCGCATTTTTCCCATAATCCACGGCACCTCATGGGAAGTGCGGCATCGAATGGTGGACGACAATTAATCTATCAATCACCCGGAGCACGTAGTGGAACGGTCAAGTGGTTAACTGTGTACCGTCACTCAAATCTGAAACGGCTAAGCGCTCAAAAACCGTGGCTAACATTCGTGTAAAGCCAGCCTTGACGTGAGACAACTACGAAAACTCAAAAACCTCTTAAGATAGATTTATGGTGTTTATTTTTTCGTTTTTGGAATCGATCACGGCCTTTCACAATTTCGTTTTCTCTTTCCACTTCGGAGACTTATGTTCTCCCGTTATCGCGCAAGGGTGGTAAATATTACGCACCCTCTGAACCGAAACTCGAATCATCGTATCCTAATGGATTTATTATTGCAGCAAATAAATTCTCCGCCCTAACGACCCTAATAGAGCAACCGTGGCATGGCAAACAAGATCATCCTTCCTCGTCCAGACATGGAGCGAGAGAGTATGTAAATATGCGGATGACGAACGGAAAACCGAGACAGAACGAAGGTTCTATAAACGTGTTCCGTAGCATTATGGGACTTTATGCGCGAATAGGGTGCCCGCTGGAATTGGTTTAGTCTACCCCGTAGTCAGCTCGCTTTCGTTCCGATCCAACTGAATCGAAGTGCTTGCTCTCCCTTATTCTTCGACAAATTTCATGAACACTTTGCGTTTCATCGAAGCAGACTTTGGAATCGTGTTAAGTGGAAACCTTTACGTTTCAACTGCTCAGAGTTTCGAGATGTAATTTTGAAAATCATACCTCGATACGCCTTGTCCCGGAGTTTCGGATCTTCCAGCACCATATTCTCAAATTCATTCTGCAGCGCGATCGCCGCACCCTGGGTGGAAGAATGTTTCGACAGAGGGCTCATCAATTTGTCTAAAACGTCATCCATGTTCTCTTGCTTAATTCTGATACGTCTGGACTCGAGCATTCGGACAAAATCGATTTCTGATGGTATTAGAAAGATCGTGGCTGAACCGGAGGAACCAGCTCGCGCTGTTCTACCTATTCGGTGCACGTAATCTCTGGCGGAAGTTGGTCCTGTGTACTGTACCACGCAGTCCACTTTTGGCAGATCTAGTCCACGAGCCGCTACATCCTGAAGGACAAAAAACAAATACGAAATGAAAAAGAACCATCGAAGGTTTTTAAGGAATACATCGCAAATGGAAAAATGTACGAAAAATATTGATTTCTGATTGCGACCATAAATTCTGTTCCGTCGAACAGAGACGAATCGAGCGATACCACGAACGATATTTATTTCGAAGAGGCGAAGTTCTTTCTCGTATTCCTTCACCCTGGCGCCTGGACCACTGGCATCGAATTAATTCGATAAAACGACGCGGAAAATAAAAAAAGAATAAAGAAGAAGACAGACACATCCGTATCGTGCCGCGAAAGAATTTTCGGTGCCGCGACGCCCCCTACTGGTGGTCCAGGATTAGTCTCCAGGGCCGTCAAGCAGAAACTCGATGTGCTCCGTTCGGTAAATCATTGGTTAACCGAACGCAAGGAAATCAGGGCCGTGCTCAAACGTTCGCTGTTGGGGTCCCACAGCGGGCGCTCGCAACCAGCCGCGCGCGTTCACCTTCCTACAAAACGAGAAATCGACGCGGTTTGTAAGACATTTGTACCGGCAGATCGCACGCTTTGCAACTCTTGTTCGTTGCTTGTTGCATCAGCGACCGAGAAGACATCTACGATTCGTTGGATAATCAAGAAATCAAATCTTCGTCGATCGATATATTCCAATTTGTTTCGCTATCGAATCCTTGTTAACATCTTCATCGAAGATCGGAGAAATTGTACGCAATTACGCTAATCAATTGTTAAAAATGAATAAAAATTGAAACTTCTGAAATCTAAATATTTGTAACTGTTTAATCTGTCAAATCGATAACAATCTGTACCAAGATCATTACTGTTTCTTACTCGTTAATGTTATCCGAAATGTTTTGTTCTTTTCTTTGCGAAGAGAACGTTTCGAGATCGCGATAATTGATAACCTGAAATAAACAAGCTCGATTAGAACTGGCCCGAAGGATAGTCTGATAAAGCGAAATCGGTACGAACGCCTACGCGTGTCCGTATGGAACAAGCAGCCCAGTTGCCACCGGTGCGATCTAACGTAACGAAAAACAGGGACGAGAAGCGATCGATGGCAGCGATTAAGACAAACGATCGTTTAGAAGAGAGGCCGCGATCGTGGCCTAGAGGATCGAGAACGGATCGTCCGTTCAAAACATCTCACTCGGACCATAGATCACCTCCTTGGATCCGGATTCACCACCGCTGAGAGCCGCGGAACATTCCATCCGCGGGGGCTCTCGTGAGTTTTCAACGTGGAAATTAATAATGCTGCCATAGAATCTCCGTACAAGTGATGCTGTAAAATGTGGGCGGCTGCCATTGTTGTTCATGCTCTCAGACTGACGATTCGTGTACGTCTCGAACGTGAACCGACGAAATTTCAGGGGGAGACAACATTTTTCAAGTAACAGAAATCCATTTGCACGAACAGCGCACACGTTGTAGCACCGCGTGTTAAATCGTTCAGAAATTACAAAAATATGTAAATGGGTAGGTATTCTTTGAATCGCTGCTTGAAAGAACTGGTTGAGAGTTAATTGGTCTACACGGGATCTAACAAAGAAGGCAGAAAGGATGATCAAAACCTGTAGCGAGTTACCGTGAAACTCGTGTCGAATCGGCCATGCGATCGCCTGACGAAAACGAATTAATCTCTGTGTCATTCGTTGCGTGTCGCGGGTCATGAATTTTACCAGTCAAGCGTTCAACTGTATTTTGACATTTTCTTCTCTTTACTTACCGAGAAAGCGACCATTCAAATTCATTATCGTCGGCATCGATCATTTTCGACGGTAATTAGAATGATCGAGTAATTCTCGTACTGTAACGATACACGAATTAAAAGAGCGATTTAGCGTTTTCGAAGTATTTGCGATACGGTAGACTCTCGTTATATGAGAGTTTGATCGGTTCGGTTGTTAGCTATCTGGATGAAATGTTTTCTGTTGCAACAGAAGGATCATTAACGCGATCGTTCACGGTGTTTGAAAAGTAGAAAACAATTAAAGAAAGGGGCTTGTACATAACGGGCAAACAATCATAATTATACTCGTTACGAAGGCCTCATGTGCGCGCATAATTTTTAACCTCCGGACACAGCGTGGGTCCAGAGATATTAAATTCCGCCCTGAAAGAATAAGCTACGGGGTAATTTACTGCTCTGGGAGTACCGCTGAGTATCCCTAGCTTTTCTTCTGTTCTTCCCTTCTCTTTTATCTCGGTTCTCTCCTTCGTTGCTGTTTTATATTAATTTCTGCTCTCGCAGACCCGTTTCATTGCTTTTGTGACGTGTCACGCGATTATTTTTTACTAAGTGTCGTCTAAAAATAGGTTTTCTATACAAATACGCAGCAATTATCGCTTATCACTTGAGCAATGAAGTTAAAGCATGTACAAAAGAAAATATAACCACTGTCGAGTGTAAATACTTAATAATATAAAGAATTGTCAGTGCATTCGGTCACAAATAGACAATAAACTCACCGTACATAGTAGAACTCCACTGTTTGCTTGTCTGAAGGTTTTAAAGACATCGGTTCGTTCCTTTTGAGTCATGTTGCCGTGTAACCTGAAGAACTCCACGTCGACCAGAGGATCTGAATCATCGTCATCCTCGTCGACAGGTTTAGTCAACACGGAAGAAAGGATTTCTGTGTGATAATCGACCATATCTTGAGTCGCCATAAATACCAATATCTTGTGTTGTCCATGACTCTATTAATAATACGGATAACGTTGTGAAGTGTGACCTTGCATGACAGAGCGATTAATCATTAATTTAAGAAAAGAATAGGATCTACCTGACACTTTCCAGCGATATAAGCGCTCAAAGTGACCATTCTTAATTTTGGCGGTGTTACGATGTAACTTTGAACCATGCTTTGAGGGACAATTAAATCCTCGTTGAGATCGGCCACAACACCGCCACTTACTTTTAAATTTTCTGTTGCAGCATCCACAAAAACAGGATGATTCATCGCGAGACCGGCTAATTTTTCTACAGATTGCGTTAAAGTCGCAGAAAGCAAAATTGTCTGTCTTCCAGTTTGATTTTCGACGATAGTGTTATGTTCATCTTTTATCGTACTATTTTTCAAGTCGCTAGATTTCTTCTTGCTCACAGTACCTGAGCAAACTTTTTTCTTATCTGTTTTTATCGATTTAATGTAAGGTTCTCCTGCGTCGGAATCATTATCACTACTAGAATGATACACTTGTTTTTCCTCGTTATTAACATCCTCAGATTCTGATTCCGTGTTTTTGTCTGACTCGATTGAAACGTCATTATGCGCTTCTGTTTTAGTATCAGGGTTACTTGCCATCTGCTCAACATCATCGTCAGTAAAGACTTTTTTAACGTTTCGCTGAAATATTTTCATTGCATCGTATTCCGTATTTTCATTCGGAATCGATACTTTTAAAGCGCTTACTATACTGCAATTACATCATAAAAAAATATTTAATTGAATAGTCAATATGCTAGATCACTTAAGCTATAAGGACATGTACCTTGATATATCTTTCTCGTATCCTAAATCAAACATCCTATCTGCTTCATCCAAAACAAAATATTTAATGTCAGTCAGCTTTAAAGCAGCTGTTCGTTGTACATGATCTAATAATCTACCAGGTGTACTAATTAAAATATTGCACCCTTTTCTCAACCTAGCTTTCTCTGCTTTTCTCTTTTCACCCCCTGCTAAGTAACCTGGTACCACCCATGTAAATGACTAAAATTATTTATAAAATTATTGAAATATATATACAAAATCAATTACACATTATTTATGCACCACTTACTTTGACTAACTTCAAGAAACACTCGTAAGTTTGTAAAGCCAACTCTCTAGTGGGTACAACAACAAGCGCTTTCAAACCACTATTTCTGTTTAATTTTGGTCTAATTCTATGGAGAAACTCAACTATAGGTAAAGCATACGCTAATGTTTTTCCAGAACCAGTCTGAGACCTGATTAACACATCTTTTCCAGAGAGTATCTGGGGAATTGCTTTTTGCTGAACTATTGTCATCTTAGTGATTTGCATATTTTGTTCCAAATTAGATATCTGGTGAAATGATTTTGCGATCAATAAGTATTGTTATATCAAGAAGAGGAGCTAAATAATATTACCAACCATGAAGGGATGTATATCGAGATCAGTAAAGTTAGTTGCAGCAAAAACTGGCTCGTTTATTGGCTTTACTAAGCGCTGGCCAATATGAGGTATTTCTGGATTATGACCAAACAAGGAAGATATTTTTCCAGAAGACTTATGCAAAACTTGTGTACCTTTCTCATTTTCTACGCTAATATTACTCTTGCGAGTTGGTTTTTCTGCATGTTTTTGTTTCTCTTTTTTACTGTGATTTGTAAAGGAAACAGTTTTAGGCTCATCAAATTTAAAGTTCTTTTTTGGAGGGACCTCTTCGACTGAATCCGCTTTCCCAAATGAACTTAATAAACTAACATCTTTCTCGGGTTCCTTTTGTTTTGAGAATATACTAGCAAGTGTTTTATTTGAACTTTTGTCTGGACTCTTACGTTTCCTTGCTAATAATGTTTTACCAAAGTTTTCTTTTGTAACTTTAGTAAATGAAATTACAGGATCATTGGAAACTTCAGAACCCTCAGCTGACAATGACTTATTTGTTTCTGTACCTTCCTCATTTTTTTTCACTGATTTAACTGCTTTTTGTTTTAATGTCTTATTGTCAGTATCTTTAGATTTTACATTAGACTTTAATTTATTATGCACTACGGAAGCTTGATTTTGATTAACTTTATTAGTTTCTTTCAATTTTTGCGCTACAATTGTTCCCAAAAGTTTTTGTTTAACTCTTTTTTTAGCAGTATTGATTTTTTTATTCAAATCATGTTTTATTTTACTACTATTAGTAACATTTATTTTCTGTGTTCCAGTTTTTTGACTTCTCATTAAATTAAGAATAGAATCATCGTCTGTTTCTGTGTTCTATATAGAAAACAAAAATCTTATTTAAACAACAATTCAAAAAGCACGATATAACCTCTCCCTTACCTTGCCAGGACCAGATCCTACAGAAACATTTAAACTTATTTCCATATTTTGCACGGTCATTCTTTTTAGGTTTGTCTTTTTAATTTTCACTCTAAAAATGAACCACTATTTACACACGTTCAAAGTCAATGAAAAATAAACACGATCACGAGCACGAGAAATCTAACCTATAAAACACATGTCAAGCGCACATTTCTGTTCTGCCACTCAAGAAACCAACGCGCATGCGCATCTCGTTTGCGCGCGGCTCGTTTCGAGATTTTTATCGAAATTGTCATCGTTTGTGTATAAGTCCGCGATTAAAAGTCCGATGAAGATTCATTACAAAAAATATTTGTATCATTGTTAATATAATAATGCTTCGGGAGAGTATGTTTTTCCTTAAGGTAGTACTTCTCGTTCAGAATTATCGCGTACACATGATCAAATAAAATGCTATTACATACGGCTCATCCCTGTTGGAAGTTCGATTATGATCGATTAGTAGCATCGTTAGTACAACGTGCACCGATTCAGTCAAACATTTATCACGGCAGTTTAATGATCGCGTTGCATCGTCAGAACCGGTGCGAAGATTTAACTGCAAACTGATCGAAGAGTTAAAAGCTTGTGTTTGCTTGATGGTGAAGTGCGTGTTTACATTTTTTTTCACAGAGTTGAGTGTCGTTTGACGCAGTAACGAAAACGGTGATCGTTCGAACGCCTCGAGCATTTCGTACCGGTGATTCGACCTATCGAGACGTAACAATTCGTCATGAGCAAACTGTGCTGTATCGGGCTGTCGTTGGCCACTAGGATCATCGGCACGTACACCATGGTGAGTGACAAACAATCACGTTACCGATGTTAAACCGGTTTTACGCGATGACGGGGCACAGCAACGTGCAATATCGTGAAAATTATCGTTCGATGATCAACGTTAATATTTTCATGTCCGATCCGCATTATATCCTCCCATGTTCTTCTAGTCTCTCTCGATACTCACGATAAACGTGTTAATGAGCAACTATTTCTCAAGAACAACGGACAACGAGTTCTTTAATACTATTCAGAACTGGAGTTTTCTTGGTTTAAATTGGATACAAGTCTTAAGGAACTCGCAGTTAGAAACGAAAGGTAAGTACTAATATTATGTTCTTTTATTTTAAACATACTATAATTAACTTAAATTTTCAGCACAAACAACCGTAGTGTTTTTCCTCGTGTACACGATATCGTTTTTATTGGCCAGCGCGTATCTTGCTCTGGGATCGATCTCCGTGAGTATAACTATTCTCGATTTAAACTACAGTTAACATATCGATACTCTATGCATGAGTAGGCACGTAACAATTGAAATCGTCTACGGTGCGGTTACGTATCGAAAGTAAATCGATCGAACAAAGCTTCTTTATTTGAAAAACGTATTTTCGGCACGTAGCAACCTTGCTTAAACACGCTAACGATCTCGCTAACTTCCGCGTACGTTCACAGAGGAAACCTAAGTGCGCCGTGCCTTGGATGTATTTGCAAATGATTAGCATAATAGATCAGTCCGTGGCGCTATCTATTCATCTGATACATGGATCGCAGTACGATGCTTACGATTCATCGATGTGGTACATTCCAGTATCCAGTGTTTACCTACGTAAGTACGTTAAATTTGTCTGGTTACTGTTTAGAACATTATTGTGCTCGCCAGTCTAGATTTCACGATACAGTAGAACTCCATTTATCTGAACGTATTAATTACAAGATGATTAATGATAATTGGGATGTTCAGATAATGGAGGTTCATTTATTTCTTGAAAAACGATTAACACTTTAGAGGCCACACTTTTTACGAAATTACCTTTGAGCACTTTTTAAATACATGCTGCAAAATTGCAAATCAACCAATTATAATTATCGCGTAAAGGACAGTGAAATACAAAGTAAAGTTTCAAAGTCACAAATACGAGACACTTGTTGACATATTAATTGAAAAACTTTGCATATTCAAGCTATTTTGAATTTGAAATGCACTGCAGACTGACTTGTGTGATTAAATTATGAAGTTAGTATTTTTTGTTACTTTAGTTATTCCAGTTTCCTGTTGTATTATTATACATTAGCTTCAATTTCATCATTACTCTTCTCACAGACTTCCAATCATTCTACTGACGTTACACTTGATCATGAGTGTATTTCTTAATTTCTGGAATAAAAATTTCGCTGTTCACATAAATGAAGTTCTACTGATGCTATCGTAACAAAGTGATCGATCAATCTGCTTTCTATCGGTTTAGTGATGTGTACGTATTTTTGGATGATCGTGCAAGCCGCCCGAAAACAGTGGGCGGAGGAGCGGCAGAATCGTGCTGATTTTGATCTGAGAGACGTCGTGTCCGCGACGCAATCGAACAATACTAACGGGCCGAAGTCGCCATCTTATCTTTCGCAAAACTTCGCGATGTTCGACTCGCCGAGACCACACACGATTTTACCAAAGTAGTTAAACTAAATGCGTGAATTCGAAGACAAACTGTTGATGGACTTGTCTGCGTCGCAAGTTATCGAGTGCCTATTTTTGTTCGTTCCTCCAGGCGAGAAGAAGGCTACCGATCAAACAGCGCATCGTAGCTGATTATCTAGATAAATCCCATGCGCGTCATAACTGAAGTACCTTTTACATTAACGTATTTAATTTATATTCCTGACCCGCCCTCCATTTTTTATGCGTTAATAAACATGGACTTCCTTTTTGTCTAGTGGAAAATCGTTTTTACGAGTGTTCTGCGTGTTCTCTTCGAAGAATAGAAATTTAAAAGCGTAGATCTCCAGTTATATGGTTGATTCCACTTCCACGTCCTAGTCGAAGGCCATATAGCGAGACTCCAGTGTACGTCGATTTTCAAAGAAGATTCAAACGAGAGGGCAACGTAATAACCATTGATCACCGTGGATTAATGGAAAAAGCGTACAACGAGCAAACTACCAGAATACGACGAAATCTCGGTCTCGTAACGGGGCAAATGTATAATAATGTGGGTAAACTCGATAAATCAGTCCCGGGGGTTGCGACTAATAGAGTGTATCAAATGCGACCACGGCCAAGCGTGGCTGCATAGAAAATATGAGAAATGGTCGCGTTTTACGTCGGAATACTTTTAAACTTCCTTCGGATTTGAATCGCGCGCAAGCATATTCCCTTATACGGGGAGCACCGTCTCCTGGATGGAGGTCGATTTGTCCGAAAATGGTCGGAACTTTTCGCAAAACTCTCGGGAATAATGATCTAGGGCACAATGGCCGATAGGAAAGATCCCCTTCACTGCGATTTATATCGGGCGTTTCACCGCGCTCCTCGAGGATCATTTGCGTTCCAATGAAAATAACGCAACGACAAGGCGATCGCAACTTTTCGGGAAGTCAACTTTGAAAATTTCGTATTATACGTACATATATACAGTTTTCGCGCTAAGCGTGCAATTACATTCGGAGGATGTAAAAGTTGTATATCGAATCTTAGATGCGATAGAACATAAGGTAGGATAAATTAAAAGACTATGATTATTAATAACAACGCTTGTCTTTCACGTACAAATTGACGCTCGCAACAACTTCAGTAAGCTTTTCGTTGAACGATACGGCTGCGAACACGAAGGAAACAGACACGAGGAAAAAGGAGGTGGGGTACCGCGACGTGGTTGGTTGGTGGTGCTTTTAAAAAGAACTGAGCGAGCCAATTTGTAGGCTGTCGCAAACTTTTAAAACACTAGTTGACAGCCGCTCCGCCCTCTCCGCAACTCGTGCACCCTCTTCGAGGTTCGTCCAACCATCCAGAAGGATTCCGACCACCATCCAACGTCTCTCTCGTCTTTCGACTGGAGCACCCAGTCGACGGCGAAACTCACCCCCTCCTACCCCATCCCGCTGGTGCTCGTAGGGAAGCCGATGGATTGTAAAATAAAACTAACTTGGCTCTTTCGTGGCTCGAGAACGGAGTACCGGCGAAATCTTATTCCCTCGGGTCTCTTTTATTTTCGCGCACCCCTTTTCTTTTTTCTCTCTTTCTTCAACCTTACTCGGGGTGCAATCACGAAAAAGAGTTTCGCGGAAGATAGATACGACTAGAGAGTTATACTCGTTCGAAGAAACGCGAAAGTTTCGATCCTAGTTGAAATTTATCGAAAATTACGTTTAATGCTGTTACCTCTTCTATATATTTTTTTATAAAAACTGTAAGTTTTTACGAAACCTAATGGATTGTATCGAATAAAAGGAGATTGATAAACTACGAAAAGAAAGTAGCAAGTGTCGTGATTAATTGAAACGCTCCCATTTTAATTGTTTATTATTTTTGCTAAGGGTATTTGTCTTTCTTGTTTTGAAAGCAATAACAAGCTGTTTCTTTGGTATTTTTCTTTGATACGCCAGGAGCAACTTGAAATAGTTTTACGAGTATCCGACGACCAAGAAGAGAAGGGTAGTCCACACGTATGGCGCACATAAAAGATGGTGCGACGTAATTAATCTTCTTGTATGACACTTTGGCTGGTTACGGGGTAGAGCTTGCCAGGAGCCAGTACACAACATCCCACTTAAGCTCGACGCCCAGAAAACAATTAATACGAAATTGATTAATAATTATTGCGTCCCAATTTCAGTTCCCTTGTCGCTCGCTCTTGCTAGTCACGTAACCGTGAAAAAAGAAATTTTCCCATCGATCTCAGAGATTCTTTGCTTCGCCCATGAACACACCCCGTGACCAATATTCGATAAAAGATACCGGAGATACCGGTACAATTCGAACAACAGAAAAATTCATATTCAAAGCCGGAGGGTTAAAACGTTTATCCCATGAAGAAAGTCAGCGTTTACGGTCTCTCCATTTCTCTTGCGTCGTTTATTTGTTCGCCGTCGAAAATGGACAGTCGATTTGGTATTACTTTTCCAGACAGACAGACAGATTTTATTGATCTGCCGTGTTCGTTCTCCGGCTGGCCACGGATGAAGGAAGAGGAAAAACGGAGGATCGAAGGAGAGAAAGAGACAATGATGAAACGGCGGAACTGAACGCCCCATAAAGCTAACCAATGCTAATACTTCGTATCTCTGCAGTGGCGTGGTCCGTAGATAACCTGCCTTTCAGCGCGTTCGTTTGCCGGGACGAGACGGAAAATCCATCGTGACGCCAATGTCCTGGACCGGAATTGGCAATAAACGCGTAACCGAGCCTAATTCGTAATGTTGGCTCAGTCATTGTGGCCCATTGTGAATTCTCTTCCCCTGTTATTCGGGGTTCACGAATATAATGCTGGGGTTATCGCAGGAAACTGCCAGTAACGACTGTAAGAGGCATGTACTCTTCCAAACGCGCGCGATTCGCTTATCCTTTGATCGCTCTTGCGAATTACCCTCCAATACTAAATCGCTTTCGCTGGAATTATAGTTGATTGTTTCTCTGATTCAGATTTGTGCCATCAGCTTGCACATTACACGTGATAGTAATAACAGACCCGCACGTCGTAACAAAAATTTGTTCAATAAAAACATTGAGACAGGAAGGGGAGAATATCTTTCTCGTTCTTCCTATACACGTAGCTTGAATACTTGATCATCTGTCTACTTAGATATTTGAATATTTGAAACACTCGAATAACCGAGATGCCAATAATTTTATCTCTGTATGTCATCAAAAATTTTCACCACTTTTCTTATCGAACAAAAGCCTGAAACGTGGACGAATGACCGTCTCCGACCAAGAGACCGGATATGGACACGAGAAATCGCATTACTTTCGAATTTCTTTCCGTTGCAACAAGGGTGGCACGTGCTCGTGCCGTTTTTTGTACTCCTTCCTTTTTAAGAAGAGACGGATGGCCAGTGGGAAACGAGGAAGTAAATTTGTGAACACGATGGCCGAGAGGATACAATAGCTGCGTTTAATACTACATTAAACACGATACAGAACGATCTACCCCCGTGACTACCGTGACAAAGTTTCCTGGACAATGCGATCCGATGACTGTATTAGTAAATAGGGGAATAGAAATGTGCAAGCACGTGCGCGCTACAATAGTAGAGACCTCATTTCCACAAAAGTATAGAAATTTCACTTTTATCTAACCCTCGATTTCTCTAGACCTCTAATTCCAATAAACTATGCTTTGACAAAATGCATAAAAACCTTAAGCTGTAAAATTCACGATAGGTGCTACAAGAATTCGATGACCGTTTCAATACTGTTCTACGGTAGAACCGACTTAATACGGAGTAAAGATCGATGTCCAGTGGTGGGTTACATCGATCACAAAAGGGAAGAAGGAAAGGGGTCAGAATCAACGGTGTCCCTCGTTTTATCTGGTCGGTCGATTCAAAGTGACGGAAGCGAGCGAGGGGTGTAGTGGGCGGAAGGAGCCGGTTTTTCGAGAATGGCTGCCGTAGGTGTCGAAGGAACGAGGCCGCAATTAGGCGGTCCTGGGGTCGACGAGCAACGACGAGGTCGGGCATTATGCAAAGCAGATTTTAAATTTAGATGTGGCCCACCGTGGCCACACCTATACACCCCCGGGTGCAGCTTCGATTACAGAAAGTGTATGGTCACACGGACACGAGCGAAGACACGCGAACTAGCTAGCTAGCAAGCTAGCAAAAGGGGTGGTGTACAAGCGTGGGTCGTGTCGTGCTCGACAAATTAGCGCGTTTTAAATCCAATCCGAGCCGAGAAAAGGGAGGGAATCGTTACGGAGAAACGAAAGAGAGAAAGAGAGATAGGTCGAGGGACACTCTACGAGCTGTTTTGCATTTCTGGCTCGCGCTCGTGCGCCCAACATTTGAGGTGTAAAATATTAAATCCAGGCGCCTCCGCCATATCGCCTACGTCCTCGAAAGAGGAGGATGAGCTGAACAGGAGGTGGATGGAAACTGTACGCATGGATACAGGGGTGCGAGCATAAAGCCATGTTCACATTGCTTTAGTTCTCGGCGTAGGATGGTAATATCTATTCTTGTATAGATATTCAAATATTCGAATGGCGATGCTCAAGAATTCGTTCTCCACGAACTATCATACAAAAGAATGTTACAAAAATGATGAAAAAAGTATGAAACCTGAAGCATATTCTTTTCTCTACTCGCGAAGCTTATACCGTATTAAATTGTGGCATCTTAAATCCCTAGGATATGTCCTGAATTTTTTTTTTTATTAAAGATTGGCATTTGGCAAAGAAGAAAACTCATCTCGCGAGGCTAACCAGAGTAGCTAATGTTTGTGTATCAATGTGAACGGGACCTAAAGGAGGTGGAGAAGGGGTCCGTAGCTGGATGGGGGAGGATATGGCGAGGGCTGCTCTGCGGCGCGCACTCAGCGAGTTTACATTTAAATGTAAAAGTGCCGAGTGCTGCTAGGCGAAAGCTGCTGTTTTGCATTCGAAAGCTCATGATTGCCTCTGAGCTTTGCTTTTGACGTCGAGCCGTTTCTCGTTGCCGACGCGACGGACCGCGAGAGGCCGCTCGCTGTCGGAGCTGCGAGTCGATTCTCGTTTCGGACAGATGGAATCAGCCTCAGAGCTTCCGGGGGTGGAAAAAATAAAGCGTAGCGCAAACGGAATCGAGGATTATCTCCAACTGATTCCTGTTCTCGAAACATCCAAACAAAGTCGTCGAACATATCCAATATTATAGATTATTTATAGAAAACTGAAGTATAGACAATTGGAAACTCGATATCCATCAACGAACAACTAGTCAATTTATGTCGAAAATATTTATGAAACGTTAACCTAGAACTTTCTGTTTCAAATTGATATACCATTTTACTTTCTTATCGAACAAAAAGCTCGATATGCTACAACCTCGCATTATTATTTTATTATTGTTCCGACTAATAACGTGGAAAATCCAAGCTTAAATGCGTTGATTAGATTCCCGTTATCTTTCGGTGGTGGACAGTCGTCGACATAACTCGATATTTCCATAATCTTCATTAATGCGTTCGTCGATAGCTCGTTAAGCTCGGAATAATCGCGTCAGTCGATGCGCTAAACGGATCGCCGGCTAATTAACAGCATCCATCTAGCCATTTCGTCTCTGAACAAGGAAATTCGGCGAATTTCGAAATCCTCCTCCCATGTTGCATCTCCCAGCATTTCCCCAGTCCGTTCTACATAATCCAACGATATTTTTGCTTTTTACCAAGCTCGTGTCTTTCAGGGAAGAACGTCGCTGTGCGTTCTTTTTGTACGAACGTTACACGTACACGTACGTACGTACGTCGACAAATGCACCCACACGCCGGCACGATTTATTTCCGGGCTCTAATCAATTCTCGGAACGGAACTCGACGGACACACGAAACCTCCGTGAACCTTACGTACCGAGCCCGATGTTATTCTTCTAATATGTATGTTTCTTATGAGCGCCGGTAAAAGGGCTCCCCGTGCAATTTCCAATGATAGATCGAGTCCTGTGGACAAGTTCCATTACGGTCAGCCTCTGAATTATTGAACTGGCAATTCCCCGGCGACACGCGGGACACCCTGCATCAAAGTGTCAACGGGCTCATTAAGCCTCCAAATCAGGTGAACTAACGCGCTAACTGTTCTTACCCTCTGGATTCTCTCGGTAAACGTCATCATCTAATGGATTTTCTTTCCTCTTTTGCTCGGGGTCGTGTGAACATCGAATCGCTCTCGATTTTCTACCACTTGATATTAACTTCCTTCGTCCAGCTTATGTAACGCGCGAAAGCATGTATATATCGATGTCGAATCGATTTTGTACCAACGTAAGTTTTATCGCGACTGATCAGAAGTACTCAAAAACTGTACCGAATGACCGAGTATAGCGTTACACGAGCCTCACAGGACGTTCACTTTTTATTTTCAATGCGCTTCCTCTTACGCGTCGAAAAGAGCATTTGCATTTTGGTCGATAGATCAAAAAATAGCAGATTACTTATCTGTAATCCCTTGAAATAGGACCTGTTACTGCAAACTGCGGTATCTTTGCTCACGATCACCGACACGGAGAGAAGGGCACGGATCGCTATCTGAAAACGCCCTTCTGGTCCATATGCTGGGTTAATAAGAACCCTAATAACGGGTACCACCCTATCAATACGTGGGGACTGTCACTAAATATTTTTCTTCCTCAACGGTTGCTCTGGGAATTCGTCCGTGGCGATGCTTCGCCGTTCGGCTACATATGTCGTCGTCAAAGAGTGACGTATTTCGGGGAAACATCGATCCGATTCGTCTCTTGCAAATTTCATCTTGTCGGTTCGCTCGAGAGAAACGTCCTCTTACTCTGAAATCGGTTAATCGACAAATAAACATCTTGTTTCTGTTTCTCGTTGGAGATCGTGACTCGCCATTTTCAAGATACAAATGTTTTTCGAGGAAAGACACAAACAGCTGTTTTATGATTCAGACGCTTTGAGACTAATACGATATCACGTTTTCTGGAATACGTCTTCATCGCGTAATTTGGCTCAGCCGAATGGATTACCTCCATGTCTTTAATCGCTTCTAATCAAATACTTAAGGCAAGCGGTAGCGGGCCCACTTACTTGGTAGAACCGGAATGAAGCATAAAAGAAAAAAATAGGAGAGGAACATTGTTTTTATTAATTCGTCCCGGTTGAAATGCAAATGGGTCAATCACGCGTCCGGAAGGCTAGAGCTGGCGGCGCTTACTCGAGTAATTTATTCGTAAGGGCGTTAAAGTTTCATAAGTCGTGCACATAAAATGCACTCGAGAGTGGAGAGCAAGGGTATCCCGGTCGTTCCCGTCCGCTCGTTCCCGTTCTCTTCTCTATCCCTGGCGCGGCAGAAAATTATGCAGATGGCGGAGAAAAGCTTTGATAAACACGACAGTCTCTGATCGTTATGCAGATCCGCGCCACTGTAAAATGGCGGCAATCTCTCCCTCTCACTCGACCGTCCAACCCCTCTTTATCTATCCGTCCTCTGCCTCTTCTGATCCTCCCTAGCTCGCTGGACCCCATGGGTGTTTCAGCTTCTCACCCTGTCTCTCCTACCTTTTCCTTCTTCCTCGCTTTTCAACTCCCTCCCCACCCTCCGTTTCCTCACCCTTCTTCTTTCTCTTTCAGCTCCTCCGCCTCCGCCACGGCTCGCTACTGATTTTCACACCCCGGCCACGGCATTACCAGCCCAAGTCGAGGGTGGAAATACGCACCCTCCTGCTTGTTTCTGTGACGCGTCTGCGCCGACTTGTACCACCCGTACGTACGTATATATATATGCACTGCAATTTCATTGGAAGATCGTGCTGGCACTCGAAGACACGAACAACCAGCTTCGTACACGCTCGACATCCACTCTTGTTCTCGTCCTCGAGACCGAATCATCGGGATACCAGAAACGCGCATATACTTTACAACCATCTCGTTCTTGATACCCCGGCACCAGCAAAATGCTCCTGAAGACGCCTCCAGACGCTTCTTTCCTTTTCTCTTCTTCGTTTATTGTCAGTCTTCCTTATCGTGATATATTGAATGTTGAACGAAGGAGTTTTGGTATTAGAATTTATAAATGGATCTAGCAGATTTAACTTTAAGTGTTTAAACATACATTGAATCGAGAATAGCAAGTTGTTCCACGATATCGATATTGCAATTATAGTTTCGTTTTCCTAAAGTTGTGTAACGTTGCGATCATTTCTACTTCTACAGTCGTTGGAAATATAGGTTAAAAGGTTAATAGACTGTTCTAAATGATTCATGTGTGACGCAATCGAAATAGCCCCGTTACAGTTACGAAAACCTTGATAATACATTGAATTGCTTTTCCTAACTTTTATTTATTAAATATTCATTCATAAGGTAAGAAGTTACCGAAGCAAGATTCCGTGATATGCGGTTAGCCTTTGATCGTTAATTCTTCTGTGACCCAATCGAAATAGCTGCCTATACTAAAACTTTTATTCATTAACGTGTTCACGACACACAGGACGTTAAAATTCAAGTATAACTCGTGAATTAGTTACAAATGAATCCGCTGACGTCACAGAGCAGAATCAAAAGCTGGTTTAATGGAATTATTTCGAGGCCAGGGGTGCACCTAGAGGTGTCGGGACCACCCCTCCGTAACGGTTCTTGGAAATTCATTTTGTCGCGCGTTTAAAATTTTCATCGGAAGCGATCGCGTTTTGCCGAATAATCCGAGCCCTCTCGGGGATCTCGATCTTCTGCTCGAACACGAACAAAGTATCATTCCTCAGACATTACGAATTTTTGCTTTCTCTCCCGTATGCAAGCCGCTCGTGCATCGCCTGCCTCTTCGAACGATGTTTTATTCATGCACATCGAAAGTGTTGCCTTGCTGCTCTCTCGAGCCGGGGTCGAGTCGAAGTCGACTGCGTTTAAGCGAGCAAACCGCCTTTCCTTGAAACCATAGAATACTTTAACGCCTCGGCTAATTGGCCGGATACGTGTTACGAATGAAAGTTTCCAGCTGGATTACGTATCGTCTAGCATATTCGAAGCATTCTCTTTTACGAATGAAATGACGTTCTTCTCTGCGCGCATAAACCGTGACATTCGAAACCCTCTGATTCGCGAAAAAAGAACAGGAGAAAAGATGAAGCTGTTTGGCGACGATCAGCCTGATCGGTTTTCATGTAACGTTAGAGTTCGATCGATTTCGGAGAAGCTTCCGCGTCGTCGTGAATGGAAGAGCACTTTTTCGCTCGTAGTTTGTTTCACTTTCGCACTATGCATAATGCATGAGAACACTTTAAATTCTGCCCGAGTCGTGATAAATCGTTGCCTTCGATAATATTTTTCCAACGATTTCTAATACGCTTGATGTCTTCCTAACGAACGTCCTACATTCTAAAGGTGGTCGCTTCAACTAGAAATTACACCTGAACAGTAGAATTGTTAACTCAAGAGCTGAGAGAATTAATACGAATGTTATTTATCAATATTTCGTGTCATAGCTCTTGCATCGAGCCTGTAAGATAACAGAGAAATTCCCTGTTTCGTAAAGAATTTGTCGAAAGAATGATCGAAAGGGATTCGCAACGATTCGCGGATAGCTCGATAAGGCGGATCTTTCGATTAAAGAATGGTTACAGAGTCGTACGATCGGAACGAGTCGAAAGGAAACGATCGTCCAGGCGGATTGGTCGGCGTATCACGAATGCTCGGGGCGTGGTTCGGTTACTAGCCTCTCTCGACCAACCGTTCTCTCCTTTCAATTATTATTTAATTACGCTAATTGCCCGACGTGGTCCGTCCCCTTGCGATTTGCCAGCCGGTCGAGAGGAGTTTCGATCGTTAAGTCGATGTAACCGCTTCGTGGAATTTTAACGAATCGCCTCGTTTCGTACGTGACCAAAATCGCAACACGGTCCAAGCTAAACTGCAAATTATCGTAATGATCATCGTAAGGACGAATGAAATTGTTGTTCTTCAAATTTCTTCCTCCTTTTCTCGATGTTTACGATGTGACACGCGTTCGAAAATTTCACCGTTCATATTTGGCTCCCTAACATCGTACGTCTTTCTACAGATTTCGCGCCGCGCAATTGTAATACTTTCGCAACGTATGTTTAATGAAATTTTCGAATGCAATTGGAAAACTCATAGATTCCACAAAATGTATAATACGAGGTTCAAAGTGTTAGCACGGAAAATCCATAGCGGCTCACCTTCGTTTCCCATTGTGGAGAGCAGAAAATTTTGCAAAATTATGCAGTCCAGCATAACGTGCCACTTCGGAGCGGCGGGGAATCGCGAGCACATCGGGACACGTGAGCATAAATTGGCTCGACGCAAAATTGGCCTGACAGTTTAACTATGACAAAAGCACAATAGAATGCGCCGTTTCCTGAACGCAGCATGCGGCTGTAATTTCTCTGTCTGTCCATCCGTCTCTCTCTTTCTCGATTTTTTCTCCCTGTTCTCCGCATTCTCGCTCTCTCTGTTCTCCTCCCACGACTGTTTTTTCCCGCTCTCCTTCTTTGTCGACCATTTTTTTTTTCGTTGCCTATTTCGTTCTCGAATGGCGGATATCGCGGACAGTTTAATACCGTGCCGCCGTCACGAACGCTCGTTAGCGGACGATACTTTAATCTAATATAGAAAATGGCCCAGAAACGGGACGTCACGACACACGGTTACCGAACGTACAGTTTCTTTACTAGGCATCGAATTTTCCAGCGTTACGATTGTTACGGAAAATTATCGTTCGCTTGCACGAAAAATCAACGTACACAAAGTGGCCGTTTTCGATGACGGTTGTTACCGTGACAAGCTGTTTCCTGCGACCGTGAATGACGAAGTGCGGTTGGCATGAAATTAAACCAGCCATCCCATCGATTAAGCCATGAACACTTTGATGACCGGTATTACGTGTTCGTCACTTTTATATGGAACATTTTTTTTCTGTTTATTGAACCTACTGCGCAACCGTGTAAGAAGACATATTTTTATAAGATCATTTTGGAATTTTTAATTTCGGCTGTCCGCTTCTTAAGTCGCTGTAATATCAAATTTTTATTTCGATATTTTTCTCTTTGGGTATACGGTAGCACTCTTCTTACCGCCTCCAGTAATGCTTTCGCCGAAAAACAATCCCGGAAACAGCATCCTGAATCTTTCCACCGGTTCGAAAAGTGATTGAAATGCCTCGAAGATCTCCGCTCGAACAGACTCTGAGATTTGAATATTCCAGCGGGCTAATTTTCGACCGACAAAAGATGTTATTCCCGAACTCTCTTCGTTCCTCTTCAGACGGTCGCCCCTGCGGGGAAGGAAAGTTTCAACTCGCGACGAGCGTCTTGGTTAATCACTACAATTGATATTCCGTTGATATCACCGCACCGAGTGACGGAGTAACGCGATAACGAAGTAACCCGATTAAAGGGAGCCTCTTATTGGGCTGCTCTTGCTCGTTCCCTTCAATCGAGTTACATGATTACCTGCAGGGGAGCAAGAGAAAGAGGATAGATCCTCCGGTGTTGGCTGCACGGGCAAACGTCAGAGGAGCCAATCAATGTTTTCCGCTCGATGAAAGAATCGAGGCATTCGGATTTATGTACACTTACCGATTAATAAATTGTCCATTGCTGGTATAAAGAGATAGATAGATGCAAGCTGCTGAAAATAGTAAGACACAGGGTTAAAGGAATATTGTTAATAGTCATTGGCGGGAAGGTTCGTCCTTTCTGACAGGGATCCGTTTAACGTATCGACGACTTCCGGCGAGTATGATCAACCGGCCGAAGAGAGAATCCACGTCCGTGGATAGTTCGTACACGGTGGTTCGTCGAAGCGAAATCTGGAAAACCGCATCACGCAAGGGCGGTTACAGTACGGGCCGCTGATTTCCGACATTAATGACACATCTGCGACAATAATGTTCTGTGTAAACGAGTATATTATATAATGACGAAATACGCGGTTGAGGGGAAAGAGAAGATACCGAGCGTGTTCAGCCAACATCCATGCCTTTCCGACTACTTAGCCGTGCATGTGCACGGATCGGTCGTTACGTGCAACTCGTCCTGTCTCCATGTGTGTTTGCGTAACTGCTGTGTGCGTACAGCAACACACACGCGGTACATTCGGTTTCTTGGCGACGTGTGGGTGGAGGATACTCACGGTCGCAGGAAACAGCGCATCATGGTAATAACCGTCATCAAACGACAACCACTTAGAACCAGGCCAGGTTCCTCGTGGAAAATTCGTCCTTTTACCACCGTTCGCGGAAACCACGGATCTTTCGACGATAACGACCGATTCCAAACGATTCCTACTGTTCTCGTAAACTCGCTCGCATTTCTATCCTGTCGTCTCTTCGTCGTCCGCGATGGTCGTTAAACGGAAGAGTCGCGTTACGTATGCCGGAGACAAATTTTAGAACGTTACTATCGATCACTGATATCTTATCGACAGCTTAAATACTTGTCAATATATCGGACTGGAATATATGTATACTTTATTCAGTTTCACAATTTTTGAATTAGTATTATATTTTGTACTCTGTATCTTCTTGCAAAGGTTTACTCCTACGCTTCCATTTACGTCTTAATGTAAAACTCGCTTGATTTCAGCATCGCGTGAAAATCTCATGACCGATCAAGACTCGACAGATTCGTTGTCAATTAACCGAATAGCGTGTTCGTTCACAGCTCGAACGAAGACACAGTACAATGAATTAGACACGGCTTCGTGATCCGGTAAAATCAGGCCCGAGGCCACATTATAATAATGCGAGAATCAGCCGGAGCCACGAGGGTGGTGTCGCGGCAAAAGAGTGTACGTATCGAGGCGGACACTCGACGCAGCTGTCCAGGAAACCTACTTGGCCTATTGTGCGTCCTAACACGCGGTCTAACCAACCGTAAACGCCGAAAATCTAATTGACGAGATTCAATTTCGCGCCGACAATGGTCGGCTCGCGATGGATTATCGTGTACGCTTTCCAAAAATTACAACGGAATCGGAACTCACGCATTCGACATGGTCCAGAGGAAACGACGAATCGCGTTAATGCCATTTTTCTCTGCTAAGGGTGCTAAGCTGACGAGTACACGATGAAGGTCCCCGATTTCGAAAAATCACCTCGGAAAACCCTCAAGCTGAATCCACACGAAGGGTTAATATCGTTTTATACCGAACGATTGAAACATCGAGATTGAAAACTCGCGCGAGTAAGCTTTTTCAGAAGCGTGACGAAGCTTTACGATCGTTCATCTTCCGCGGTCGTCGATAAATCCTGCTAATCTCCGCACACGAATTCTACGAGAGAGATTGCCGCGTATCGTGTTTTCGAATTTCCATCAAAATGCTTGTATCGCCTTCTCTCCCCATCTCCGCTGCAAAGAAGTAGGGATGCCGTATTAGGCGGGCTGAATTATCGCAGAATCAAAATAATTCGATAGATAGAAGGGTGCCATGTATTACAAGAGGGGTTACCGTTTCTACGCGTTGGGGTGCCAAAACATACGCCGTTTCTCCTCTAAATACTCTCGTATAGTCCCTTTATCTCTCTTTCTTTTCAATTTCATTGCTACGTAATAATTGTTTAGAAACAATCTTGATAAACCTTTGAAATTTCTAGTTGTCGATAGTGGAATGAACAATTATTCTAGCGATGTTTCTCTTGTGACTGAAAGGAAATGCCAATATTTTTGCAGTCTAGTCAGAGCGTATTCGTTCGAGCTAATTTTTTGGGCGTGGAACGCCTATTAGATTGCGCAGTTATGCTTTGGGGCAAATTGACGCTGTGGCTTGGAAAACGTGATCGAGACAGCTGCTAGTTCTGCTTTCTTTCAACACCTTAGAACGTTTAATTAGACATAGTCTAGTCAAATCTCTTTCGATTAGAACGACTAAGGCCCAGATTTTAAGATATTCGCAATAACAATTCCTATAAAGGATAGTTTACTTAGTTAGAAGAAATCTGCAAAAGCTAACAACAAAGAGACAGGAGTATTTAAAATGCGGAAAGGCAAACGGTGGCGTGTCAAGAGCCGTCAGGTGGCCGATTTAAACCGGCACAATAGCTCAATTCGGGATGAAAATCCCCATTCAAATGCGATCTCAATCCCCTGCGTCAAATGGGGCCTAAGTAGCTACTTAGTTGCACATTTGGCTTGAAATTTTCGATGCCCCTCGGTTCGAGAGTCCCGGTACACGGTTCGCCAGTGGATTCGCGATGCTATCTCGACGCTTTGCGATACGAGCGTGTACCTGAACGCGTCACGCTAATCTGCTTCGAATTCAGTCAACCTTATGGCGGCTATTATGTTACATACTCTCGCGGAAGTACGATGCCATCGCTGGCATCTATCTTTGCTTCGTAATTTCTGTCTAATGATCATGATTCTAGAGGGAAATAGAAGTAAAAAGAGCTCTTCGTTTCTGGAGTATAATGATTCACCGAGGGACAGATAGAATAATTGACTCGCAATCAATTAGTTTGATGCACGAGTTCTGTCCGATAATCTTTTAACTTCTTTTCTCTTCTCTTTTTATCAGACTGTAAATAGAGAAAAATAAGCTAACTCGTTCGAACGTATATTACGTTGCTTTTCAATGCGAACTAATTGCAGAATGCCTGACATAATGCTGGTATCAGACCCTTCGTAAACAATTACCGACTGACCTGACGCGTAATTTGATCATTTAGGATATCAAATGATTACAGTAATTAAAATCATTTATCAGGGGACAAAATTCACGTTGCATATTTGCTACGATGTGACTGTTTAACAAGATTTCCGTTCTCATTGCCGGTATACAATTACGAACGATCGGCTAGGAGGGTTGTCCCGGTTAGCCGATGCCGCGCCGACGAGAATAATTAGTTTTAATTGGCCCCTGAGAAACTTATCCCTTCCCCTGTTGACGCATTAAGACCAAAGTTAGACGGGCCACAGGAGGTTTAGGTTTTGCGAAGCGCGAGCAGGTAAGGTATACCACGTACTACGTGACACGCTTGGTAAACCCAAAGCTGGCTTTGTTAAGCTCGGATTCTGAGTGCCTTTGATACGTGTACTTGCACGCTAACTAACCAACCTAAGCTATCCGTGGTGAGCTCGCTCCCGTGTGCGTACATACTGTATGTTATACGCCTTTCTGTATCGCCCAAACCAGGGACGTCTAGTTGTTGGTTCTTATCTCCAAATTTCTCGCTACATCAAACGAACGAATAAACTTTGTGTAAATTTTCGAAATTCCTTCTTGCTTTCTGGTTATCTCCATACAAATTAACTTTAAAGTTTGACTACTTTTTCGTGGAACTTTTGTCACAAATAGTTTAGAAGACATTTTGTCTGTTTGACAAAGATTTTGTCTGTTTAGATTGTAAATGTGGACATATGTAGTAAATCATGTTACAGTAGTGATTGAGTAGAATCACTCAATTTTCAGACAAACTTATATATTCTTAATAATCCTGATCACTTGTTTTTTGTTTCTCGTGCTAATCGTCTTACCATTATAACACTCGACACGTTGATATTTTTAATAATTCATACTACGTTGTACGATTATTTTTACTTTAGCAGTTACAAGACGTAAAATTCATGGTCATCGGTGAATCTAGTAGAAAACAACGCGTTAAAACAAACACGTAGGAACCCGGTAAATTCGTCGTCCCTGTCTTTTACCTATGTTACCCTCAGCATCGTCTATACGAGTATGACCTACACGTGCGCGATACATTTCCAACTGGGAATTGAATTTCCTTGGTAATTTTAATGCCATTGTGGCTGAAGGGGTGGAGAGAGGCACCGAGACAGAGGGTAACAAACCCAGCCACAGAGTGTGCATCCCCTAACCACCTCATAGAGGCGAAATTTAGTTGGAGACGAATACGATATCCTTGCCATTCCCGCGTGGTTCTCCGCTCGAAATCATTCGAGTGCTTGAAATTTAGACAGTACTTTGTTTACTCTCTGCGAACGCTCGAAAAATGCCGACAACTTTTTTAATACTGCCACTACTTTTTTCTTTTACATGGAGTACTTTCTGAATGAACCTGCTTTGAAATTTAGACTATAAAGTATTTCTGATGTATTAAGAGGAGGATCCCTCAATCTCTACTGAATTACGTCAATTACAATCAGAAATTAAATTGTAACCTAATCGAGTAGGAAACATAGTAGTTGTATGAAGATAATTTGAAGTGAAAGAAAATAGCAGGATCGAGTATTTTTATTAAACTAGATACGATACTTTGATGGAGCTCTATTTCCGGTACTCTAGCAGGATCCGGAAAGCCACGGGACACAAAGCCAAAGCGCCGTAACCACTTAAGGAAGCTTTAGCCAAAGTTGCAACAGAATCTGCGTCGTAAGCGGATTTTCCCACCTCAAAGTGCCTTCCTGTTATATCTTTATAAATGGAACCACTCGGGACTGTACGGAAAAGCGACAGTCTCTATCACTCAGAGGATTTGCAACATTATGCCCTTATGGTTGGTCGTTCAAGATTTTCCAAATATCCTCTATAGGGTTGAAAATACTTAATTGACGATAAACTTATTTGATAGTCATTGGAATTATTGAATGTACATAAAATAATGTTCCACTTGCTTTTGGAAAGTCATCTTCTTTCCTTCAAAGATGACAATGATGCATATTAAATGTAGCAACTAATATTTTAAATTATCAATTTAGACTATTAATTAGAATGCTTCTTTAATTACATGATCTTTTTTCTTGAAGTGATCAACATCTCATAATTATTGTAAACTAATTAACTCAATGTACTGTAAATACACAAACTTTATTTTTAATATATTTTTTATGTTACTGTTCATTTTGAGAATGATACTATTAGCGACATCTAAATACGTCGTCCTGGAGATACGTAGCCCTTTTATCACTTTCGTATCGCACACGACATTATCGGTTCATATTAGAATAAGATCGCAACGCTACTGGTTACAAAGTCGCTTATTTCCCGAAGAAAACTAAATTTTCCTATGGTTAATTTTGCTACTCATCACCAGGTGGTACTAATTGCACTGTTTACAAACCTGTGTGAAGTATTTTGCTGCTACTATTCTCAATATTTTAAAATTTTTTAAAATGCTGGAAAAAACAGCCACCACGGATAATAATCAATTATCCAAAGAAGATTATTTAATTATGCGTGCAAAAGATGCATTACCGAATGACATTTATGCAGCTAAATCCTGGCTAATTACTGCTAGGTCTTTATTCCCTCATAGTGCCAAAGTTCAGGTTAATATTGACTTACTATTTATGTTATTAATAAATTATTCGCGTTCAGTAATTAACTGTATCACCCTTTTTAACAGTTTGAAGCATATAGAATTGAAAAGCTTTCAAAAAATGTGAAGGAAGCAGCAAAATGTTTTAGTGAAATGTAAGTGTTTAAATTAACTTTGTAACTTAAGAAATGTATTTAAATATGAAGTGTTCATATATGTGTAAACATTTGTTTAAATATCAGAATAGATTTCAGAATTTTCCAGATGATCGAGATATATGGAAAGAGATAGAAACAGTAACAACTTGTCTGCGCATGGAACAGTGTGATTCTGAAGCCGAATTTTTATGTCAAATGTTTCAACACATACCACAAGAATTGCAGCACAGATTACTTGTCATGACAGCTGATCACAGTGAGGATACAATGGAACATTGCAAATTACTGCTACTCCTACTGCGTAGGTTTCCTCAGACTATTGCTACTCATGGAGTAAGTATCTTTATTTAGCATATTTTATGATATTTATATTAGTTGTTTTGCTTCTTGGTAATGTTACATTTTCAGTCACGTTTAGTAGAAACTCTTCTCACTGCAGAAAAGCACAGTCATCCAGGACGTGCAGTGAATGGTTTCAGAAAACTTTTAGCTTGTGATGCATTACCCCTCCTTGGTACTGCACCTGTTGAATTAAATCCACGATTAAGTTTGAGATTACTTTGCAAAGCAGTAGAATTTTACTTGGCATACATACAACAACCTCAGGATAATCAAATTCAACATCCATGGGATAGGCTGTTTCAAGTAGTAGAATTAATTGGAAAGAAACTAGGGTGGGAACTTGGTAGTTTGTTTTCTATAGCTTGGAATCAGGAGATATATTGTGACAGACTGCATCAGTATGCAGTTGTACATGCAGCAAATTTATGCGAGGAATTAGTAGTTAGACAATTGTTGATGTGTACTATCGTAGTCCTATTACGGATATTGAATGAACATAATGCACTCATAAACAGTGATGATACCATGTACTGTTTAGTAGAAGCATTTGGAGAGTGTGTGCATTCACCTGCAGGTAAGGTGGTAATTGAATTTGTACTAGTCTCCTTGTTCTTATAACTATAATTACATTTATTGTACTACATTTAGAACCCAAATTAAAAAAACGTAAAAGAGAAGACAATGGTGGAATAGTGATAACTAGCGACGGGGATTACAGCGGTAATGGTTTAGCATTAGCCGTGAAATTATGGGATTTATTACATAGCAATGATTATTTGCAAAGAGAAATAGGAAAATTAAATCAGCAACTTCGATTAGATTCGTGGCTGAATTCATTTCTAACAGATTTAACTATGTATAAAGGTTTACATCATGAAGTATTAGCAAGATTATCTCAAGAAGCAGGTAGTTTATCTGCTCATCTTCGTTTAGCAAGTACATGTTTTTTCTTAAAAGATTATAAGGTATATTACGGATTTTCATGTTCTTACATGTTGTCTATCTTCTACGTAAAAGTAACCTTAAATGTATAATATTCTTTCAGGGAATGTTAGAATACATTGTTCTTGTAGTTAGTACATTGCCCTCAGTATGCGGGAAGGTATCTCATAATTTAACTGTTCCATGCGCACGACATTTACATTATTTAACTATTGCGCGTTTTCCTGTCATTCAGTATTGTTGCAGATTACTTCTTCTGGCGATGAAGGTAAGCTGTCGTTAAACGTGTGTCTATTTTAATTTCACATTTATGAGTATTGATTACCATAGGAAAATTTTTCTCTACCCGGTGGTGTCGGAGATTTGGCCATAGGGCATGTATTAGTATTAATGCAAATCGATTGGCCTCAGGAAGCTAGTACTTTATCTACAATTACAGAAAGAATAATCAACCGCGGATCATTTTCGTATCCATTATTTCAAGCATATATCATATGCGTAGATATTTTAGAAGAATTGACGTATCTCTGGACAGAACACGGAGGTGGTGTATCTCTAGATATAGCCTCAGGATCGGGAGTTTTACAAAGTATGTTACTACCGGGAGTTAAAAGTTGAAACTTAATATATAGATAATTTCACAAAAATATTATAGATCGACGTATAACTACTCGTGGAGCTGACAAAGGAGTACGCGAAGAAGTGAAACAAGCAATGCGCCGACAAGCAGCACGCGATGGAATCGATCCACTAGATGAATTGTTACAAAAGTTTATTATTAATGAAAAAGCCGCTATCCTACACAGTTTGATTATTCAATAAATGTTTATCTTATCTTTAATAACAAATTTAATATATAATTTTTTTATTTAAAAATATACACATGATTTTTTAAAGCCAACTTTAATATTTTATGTACACATATTAAAAGAACAAAATTCAATTAACAATTTGCGGGAACATATTAACGCGTTCTCTGCTCAAATATAGTTCTTCTATTTTTTACATGCTTTTTATATATATAACGAATTCTTTTAGTTGTACAGAGATAAGCCATTCTTAGATGTAGAATATATAAACTTTATGTTTTTTTCTTTATTGTATTATTAAACCATAAAGTTTATATATATAGATAGTTATGACTATTCATACTGCACTGAATATCGTGGAGAGTTGATTTAACATAAATATCTCGTTTAATAATGATGTTATGGGTTATAAAAATTTCAAATTATAAAAATGATTAAATGTAAATATTTCAGATTTCGTATATTGCATTCTATCTAATATAGACATTTAGTTGAAGGGCACTTAGCAATAATACTTTAATTCCGGGCATAAACGAAGAGATTTGACTGAAGTCTGGACCTGACACTAATTGTGTATGAAGATCTAAACATCCGGTATAATTTCCGTTTTGTACCATTTGTGATATTTGATGCAATCCTTGTAAAGTGTTTTGCGATAACTGCAAAATATACATACATATATTTAATGCATATTAAAACTGGGAGTGACATAATACAAAAAGAAATCAAATGTTTACCTTGTTTTCTCTAAGACAATCATATAGGACTTCCAGTTTTTTAGATACATCTTCTATTTTTCTTTTGATTTGCTATAATAAAAAAGAGAGGTTATATATAATATAATAATGTATTTTATATTCATAAAAGACGACTGATCTTACTGGATTCTTTGCATTCTCAAAGCACTGATTCTTTAATTCATCGAATACTGTTTTTAAATGTTGATGTTGTTCTGGTATAGGTGGCTTTGGTTTTTCTGGTTCCGGTGCTCTGGCCACCGCGGCGGGTTGTACAGGTTCCATTGGTTTCAGAAACTGAGCTCCTACGTTTTGAACATTTTGTATATTCTGGGTATATTGTTGTGGATTGTAAGGTACTTGTGCATCAGGATAATATTTTTCTTGTTGCATCACCTAAAAATATAAATAAAAAGAAATAGATATTTGATGATTTTGTTAGAATTACTATTACTTACATTTGGTTCCGGTTGAGGCATCGCACCTCGCAAAGGATGCAAAATTGGATTCTGAGATTGGTAGTCCGGCTTTGACTGCACAAAATATTAAATCATTATGCTTAAGCATAATATGTTATATTTCCAATCATAGCAATAAAATTAGCAATGTGTAGTATAATATAACGTTTGCACGACACCAGTTTTCGTTTGAAGCGATAGAAAATGTTCCTGTACTTCACACTGTAGTATTGGTTAATTTAAAATCACACGACACTGTAATGTTATCGTGACTGACTGAATAGAATTTTAACGTATAATATGAAGGGAATGAATACAGTCTGTTTAAAAATAAACAGCAATCGTGAAACGGTGAAAAACAACACTCAATCTCTTATAATTTTCTACCTTCGTATTCACATTCTTCGAATGTTTTTCTTTCCATTTCCTGGTACCAGCATGTTCCGCAGACATTTCATTTTTGTTGCATAATGCCAGTACCGGCTATATTATTTAAATGTACATTATATATAAATATAAACTTGATAAATACTTCGTCAAAAATATCCCACGATACTAATTACCATTTTACAAATAATTTGTTCTAGATTAGTATATTAAAAGTATCAAGACATTTTACCTGCATTCTAGATTTTGCAGCTGGAGGATCGTTCCATCCAGCAGGTTGAGGTGGCAGCTGATAAGCGGGCGTCTGATCCACGGATTGCGATTGATTCTCGTTTCCATACAATGAAGTTTGTGGCAGCGGTTGGGTCTTAATTGGTTCGTACATTTGACTTTGTGGCGGATTCTGCATTGGCGTTAATACACTGGACTGGATCGGTTTAAAAGGCTCTGGTTCTTTTGGAGTAGTTCCAAAAGTTTGTCCAGGGTATACTGGGGGATTAAAAGGAGCTTGAGGCTGGTACACGTTCATCGTGGGGTAGCCTCGTACTGGAGGAACCTGTGGTTGGCTATTATACATTGATGTTTGCTGAGGAAAGCTAGATTGTCCATACGTCGAAGAAGATTTCACGGATGGATCTATCAAGTATTTTGATCTAGCTTGAGGTCCAACGCTAGATGGTCGAGATCCAATTCCACTTGATCCACTTGTAGGAGGTGGTGGCGGAGGTGGTTGAGACAAGGATGGTGGAGTGTAAGTACTAGGCGTTTGATCAAATTGCATAGATGGTACGTGTGGTTGAAGTGGAGATAATCCGAAAGGTTGTTGTTGCTGTTGAGTATTGAACTGATTTGGAGGTGGTACGAAAGGCTGTTTCACAGGGGCAACATTTGTATCAAAGAAAGGTCTTGCTTGTGTTGCAGCGTGTAATGGATTTTGAGCAGTTTGTACAGGTCTCCTTGTTCGATCGTAATAATTTTGCATTGCTGGAGCTTTTGGCATAACTTTTGACTCTTGAATGTAGCCCAAAGCTCTGCATAGACGATCTTTTAACATTATTATTTTTTCATCTTGACTGTTTCCAAGATAATTTAATGCAGCATCGAGATCTCCTTCCGCCGCTAACATTTCAGCATACTGAGATAAAACGTTTGCAATTTTCCCTTCTATTTGTAAGTCCCTGATACCCTGCGTTTCTAAGGCTTTTTGCATTATAACCACCAACTCGACTACTTCCTGAATTTCAACGTTGGCAGATTCGATCATTTTATTCAAATTACCAGAACAAATATAGCAGATCTGAGCTTGTTCTTTAAGCGTTGGATTATCTGATGTCGCTAACCGATCTCCAAGCATATCTATAACACACATAAAATTTGATTAGTAATTATGTCTTTTTAATGCAATTATTATGAAACTTGTTATGTAATTCATACCGCACAATGTAGATCGCTCTTGCGGATTAGCATGTGTAAATATTCCAATCAATACTTCTTTCCAGCAATTTATATCAGTACTTTCAATCACTTCAGCCCAATTTTCGCTAACTAATGAATTTATAAGAGAATTGAGGGCACCAGAGTGTTCTGAAAAGTATCTGTACTGGGTACGTGCTAACAAGTCAGGCCCAGCAGCCATTGAAAGTATGACTGCATCTGCGTACCTTTTATTTGCAAAACACAAAGACACGGCAGCTTCAATGTTCCCTAAGAGGATTGCTTGAGTTATAAGCCCATCCTCATCTGTAACGTAACAAATGAAAATATTAATTATTATTAACAGAATGAAAATTTAGAATTTTTATAAAATATATTATGAAATTACCATCCGATACATTTATTTGAAGGTTTTTATTTTTCAATATCGCTGCGGATGTTTTCTTGCTTTCCTGTGCGATGGCGTCAAACGCCGCGCTCCCATCAATAACATTTCCATTAGGTACCTAATTAAAAAATTTATAGTTTATATAAATTATATTTTATGATTTGTTTTAAAAAAGGTAATATGCAATGAAACGTACATTATTCAAATTACCGACACCTTCTGTGATACTGTCGATATCTTCTTGAGGTATGAACTGATTTAACTTGTTATTCATTGTTTCTATGTCATATCCCAATAAGTTCAATATGTCTTTTGTCACATTTTCACCGAAATATGCACCTACACAATTCCAGATCTTTTTCTTATGTACATCATCGGTTTGGTTGGCCTTGCCTTTGCAGTAATCACTGTATTGTTCACTTTTAAGAACTTCTTCCAATTCGTTCGAACGTTGAATTAAATCTGGTTGTGTGATTACTTGCGATATAATGACTTTTCTATTTGAATTTGGAGGTAGATTAGGATCTAACGGTTCATTCTCAAATATTGTTAATTTTCCACCAAACTAAAAAAAATTTACTACTTTTATAGAAAGTGTCATCGATTTAATACCACGATGCGATTTATATAGAAACTATTTTATTGTATAAAACAAACATAAACACTTACTCCAAAGGATGCTCCAAATGGCCTTTTTAACCATTTTGGAGCCTTTGTCAATACTACTGCTGGTTCCGCTTGCACCGCTGAAGGCGGTTGTGTGAAAGGATCCATTCCAGGAAAAGAATCCACAATTTTGTTGGAGGTTTCTACAGACATTTGTGGTTGTCCTCCTAATAAAGAGTATACTGCTGCATGCCCATCAAAACTAGTTCCAACTACCAATCCTGGATGTCTCGGACACCATGAAACGTCGAAATTCCATTGATTTGTTTGTGCTAATTCACAAATCACTTCTCCATTCTATATAAAAAATAAATTACTTAGATTCATTCTTTAGTATGAAGCATTAGAATATCATTAGCAAACATACTGGTGCATTAGAATTAGGATTCCAACATAATATTCTGTTGTCTTTGGCACAGCTTAAAAGCAAGTCTGGATCATGTGGATTCCAGGCAATTGATAAAACTCCACGTTGATGATTTTGGAACATTTTTAAGGGAGATGTTGCAAACCTTAGATCCCATAATTCAATTACAGGAGCCTGATCATCCTCTGATGCTAGACACAACTGTGTTGGAACATCTGGATGCCATTGAACTACCTTCCATCTTACCTTTATTCATAAGAATAAAATGTAACATCTATATGTATTAAAAACAAGAATTAAATATATTAATATATATAAGTAAAATTACTTTAGAATTTGCATCTGTTAATTTGATTATAGGTTCATTTTTTCTTAAATCCCATATAACACAACGTTGTGAAAACGTGGAAGCAAGAATGTGTTGTACTATAAAGGAAAACAGAAATTAATTAATGTCAAAATATAAATATTGTAGTTTAACATAATTGTCATTATGAAACCTTGTTTGTTCCATGCAATGTGTTGCACATCTTCTAAAGGTTGACTTCTAGATCCAGGAGTCATTGGCGTAGTTGTATTGACAATATCCCATATATAAATTTCACTTTCTGTTGCACCTGTTGCTAATAAATTTGCTTGAAAAGGATTAAAGTCGAGTGCTCTGACTGGACCTGTGTGTCTATCTGGACTGCTTATCAAATTATTACTATCATTAGATAACATTTTGGCGGCTGAATAAATCTTTATCATGCCATAATCACAGCCTCCAACAATTATGCCAGCTGGATTGTTGCCATATGAACCCCATATTATTTTATGAAATCTGAAATTAAGATAGATATAAAACCTTATGAACTAATTAACAATATCTACATGAGTACAAGAAAATCTATTGACCTATGGTCACTTGCAACAGTAGCTTTTAATTCCAAATCATATCCTGGTTGTTGCAAATTCAAAGAATATAAATCCAAACTGGCAGATGTGTTAAAACTTGCATCTAGTTGTTGAGCTGCAGTTCCAGCAGCCAATAATATCGGATGTTGAGCTGGTGGTGACCATGCTACATTGACAGTTTTGAGCAACTCCTTCACCTTCATCCTTGGTACACTAAGAAATAAATTATTTATTTCACTTAAAAGAAACACGTCAGGAATTTTAGATCAAATAAGAAAATAATATATAGTGATGACATAATTTGTGTCCATTTACATGCTAGACTTTTATTAATGATCAAAACTATAATTAATAGTAATATAAAATTTTATGACAACATTAAAAATAAGTTTCAAGGTAAGTACATGGTGTCATATGTTCCTTGAAAGTATGCTTATCACAAGCACTAATATCTTTAAATGTGAATTTTGGAAAAAAAAGCTGTCTTTTAATAGTGTAAACTTTGTAATTGCGAGTGATAATATTGTAATTGTGTTGCTCTTGATTGAGAAGTTCAGCGACCTACTGCTATCAAATTGTAACACGTGTTACGTATATCTTATAGTGTATGTTGTAAGCAAGATAAAAAGTGCATTATTAGATCGATTAACATTTCCTCACCTTATTATATTCAATTAATAGTAACTAAGCAAAGCTTACAAAACACTGTCCCTAACGTCAAACAAGCAGTAGCCACCCGTCAACTTCTTCCAACGTGGCGAACCGTACGTTAGGAATAGTGCTGACCTCTTCGTTATTTCTGATACATTAAAACAAGGTCTGCTCAGATGATCCGTTCTCTTCAAGAAATAAGCCGAGAGAAAGAAGGAAAATGTTTCTCCCTCTCGGTATAATTGCTATTACGTATGTCTGATAATAATTACAGTATGTAAGTGAAGTTCATATTTGTCTCAAGTGAGATGCCGCCTGGATGATCTCATCATCAATGTTCCATTTAATTGGAATCATTCTTTTAAGCACAAGCATAAAGTTTACAAAAAAATTATGTGACAGGTTCGGCTAACCTATGTATACAAGAATGACACGTTACCATATATAGTAATTGATAGTGCGTAGTTATGACAATTAAGTTTACTATGTGTTTTTATATGGACATTCGAAATAAAAATCAATGACGAACAGGAGATTTTATGGATGTTTATTTAACTAATAATCATTACAAAATTTCGTTTATTTTACAAGTATTTATACATAGTTGTAGGGAATAAGGCTACGAATTACTTTGATACAGCACTGTCTTATTCATAGCGTCCTAACATCTTGGAGTTCATTCCAGTCGCCGGATCTACGGGAGTGTGAATGGAGTACCTTTTGTGTATTATCTTCGATTCGGCAGTATTATAACAGAATAGAACCATTACGAAATATAATTATTACAGTAAAATACTATTTTTTGTTAATAAATCGTGATATGAAAATTATAAAAGTTGGTTGATTGATACACGTTCGTTAACGAAATATACCTGGAATTATTTGGAGCACCTCGTGTGCTTTTCAGCTGACACCAATGCTGTGATTCAGGTAAATTATAAATTTAATGATTTTGATTTGCATTATTCTGACTTGCACATAAACAAGCCCATTGCGAGTTGGCATTATTTTGAGTTGAGAAGAAAGTTTTCTACTTTACCGCACGTTATACCGCCACTCGTTATATTACCCCGCGTTACATTGGTACACAGTATTAACTACTAATCATTACCCATTACACCGCTATTATCAAAGGAGACAACTTTTTGTCTAATTCAATACACTATTAATCCCAAGAATTTCTATTCTTCTGCATGAATTTTCTTGTAATAAATAACATAACAATAACCACTGGTTTCTGAAACTTTTTCCAGTTCAAGGTGGACGTTGGAACTTCTTATTTTCTCACGATGACCCGTGGTGAGAAACGTGCGATAACGGAAGTACGGCTTGAACGATAACGACTAATTACTCTATAATGAGATAAACCGAGAATATTGTAAAAATTAGTCAAATTCAACGAGGAACACGATGTGGCCACGATTGAGGAGACCATGTCGCGCATGGTTGATTGTCCTTTTAATCGTCCTGTTGATAGGAATATTTTTCGTTTGGCCATGGACAAGGCGAGGAGCTGAAGATTCTCGCGACGATTACGTTTCACTTCGGTAAGTGATCGTGAAAGCAAAAGTAATTTCTACGCTCGTTATTATATGTTGCATCAGTGAGTAAAGTAGATTAATTTATTAACCGTGTATTGATAAATCTTCTAAACACTTTTTTAGACTTTTAGATAATCAAAGAGATTACATTGACCGCAGAGGAGTACATGTGGTAGTGGGCCACTATATTGGAGATTCAGTGGACCCTTTAAAAGCCCCAAATATTACGAAAGGTATGTTACGAAAGAATAGATCATGTTGGTACATTTAGTCTGATGATGTTTTTCCTTTAGATCTTATTAACAAAAACATGTTTGATCCACGACCATTTGAGGGGAAGAATGGAAGTCCAGTTCTCGTTCCGGCAAAAGACTTTTATCAAATGCAACAGCTCTTTCAAATCAATCGTTTTAATTTGATGGCTAGTGATAGAATACCTTTGAATCGATCTCTACCCGATGTTAGACGCAAAGGGTAATGTTAGGTCGTTATTATTTCTACTGTCGGTAATATACAAACTGTAACTGGTTTATCGATTGCAGGTGCATTTCACGGTACGCGAATTTGAACGGTTTACCTAGAACATCGATAATTATAGTGTTCCATAACGAAGCTTGGAGTACATTACTGAGGACCGTGTACAGCGTTATTAACAGATCACCAAGACATTTATTAGAGGAAATAATTCTAGTTGACGATGACAGCGATAGAGGTAAGAACGATGATTTATTTCTTGGGTATTTTACGTTTTGCTACTTTCTATTTTTATGTTAGAGTTCTTAAAGGATGCATTGGATGAACATGTAAAGAGTTTACGAGTTCCCACCAAAGTTCTTCGGTCCAAAAAACGTATAGGTTTAGTGAATGCCAGACTCTTGGGGGCAAATGAAGCTAAAGGTGAAGTTCTCACGTTTTTGGATGCCCATTGTGAATGTACGGTTGGTAGGTAAGCTCTTTTTTCTGTATGTATACTAATCAATATAAAGACAAAATCATTATATGTTATTTTGATGCTTATTCTAATATTTTAGGATGGTTGGAGCCTCTACTTGAAGCGGTTGCTAAAAATAAAACCAGGGTAGTGTCCCCTGTTATCGACATAATAAACGATGATACTTTTAGCTACACTCGGTAAGTGTGTACTCTTCAATAAAAAATTTCGGATCATGATTACCCATAAGTTCATGCAATATATAACACCATAGATCTTTCGAATTGCATTGGGGAGCATTCAATTGGGACTTGCATTTTCGTTGGCTAACATTAAATGGCCGATTATTAAAAGAAAGACGAGAAAACATCGTCGAACCATTCAGAACACCTGCCATGGCTGGGGGTTTATTTTCCATGAACAGAGATTATTTCTTCGAACTAGGCAGTTACGATGATCAAATGAAAATCTGGGGTGGTGAAAATTTAGAGTTGTCATTTCGAGTGTGGCAGTGTGGTGGCAGCGTTGAAATCGCTCCTTGTTCTCATGTCGGTCATCTTTTTCGAAAATCATCGCCCTACACATTCCCGGGAGGTGTTGGAGAAATTCTTTATGGGAATCTTGCTAGAGTGGCTCTAGTTTGGATGGATGAATGGGCAGAATTTTACTTCAAATTTAATGCAGGTAGTTATGAATAACTTCGCAATTAGCAACTTACTTATCTGTTCGATGCATTCGTGCATGTTTTCTTTTAGAGGCGTCTAGATTAAGGCACAAGCAACCAGTACGCGCTAGGTTGGCGTTACGTAAAAGACTGCAGTGCAAAAGCTTCGAATGGTATTTAGACAACGTGTGGCCTGAACATTTTTTCCCAAAGAATGATCGTTTCTTTGGACGGGTAAATTGAAGCAGTGCCTCTCATTCTTAAAGATAGACTTACTTGTTAAACTTTTTAAAAATAAACTTCGTAAAATATATTCTAGATCGTACACGTTTCGACAAAGAAATGTATTATGCGACCAACTGCGAAAGGAACATACTCGCAACCTTCGGGATACGCTCTTCTCGAATCGTGTATTCCACGACCGGTGCTTAATCAAATGTTTGTGATGACAAAAAGTGGGATTGTAATGACGGACGAAAGTATTTGCTTAGACGCGCCTGATCGCGACACTCAGCACAAGACGCCAAGGGTTAAGATAATGGCGTGCAGTGGTCAAAGCAGGCAAAATTGGCAATACGACGAACAAGTAAGTTTATTTTATATTTGCACGTTTAATAAATGTACAATATAAATGATTTTAGACAAGGACATTTTTACACGTATCTTCCGGAATGTGCCTACAATCGAGCGACGACGAAGGTCCTGTGATAGCAGCTTGTACAGGAAACATTGAACAGAAATGGATGCTGGAATCCGTTCCCTGGAAATAGTATCATCAATACATTTTTAACGTTCAGTGTTGTTACCGCGAGCATATTATCAAAACATATTCAGCAAAAATATAAAAATATTGCGTGTATATTTTTCGAATCTCTCTTTATCAGGATATAGTACTTTTTTACGAAGATGCAAATATTTGATCATTTGTAAATAAATGCGTCATTATTTACAAAAAAAGCTGGTGCTCAGATGAAATTAATTTGTCCTTCACTTTAGCATAATCTCAGGCAACACATGCGTCTCGGTCACATTTTTTAGACTAATATAGACATTTCTTAAGTAGCTACGTTGTGAATTCCGGAGAAGATGCTACTCATAGTCGATGATTCATCGCGACCATAAGATTGCACGTGACGAATCATCTTTATTGTCGTCAAGGTTGCGATTAAAATTTTTGCATCTACTTTAAAAGGTAAACTCAATCAAAATGCTTCTTGGTACAAATTGTTAACCCTTTCCGAGCAGCTTATGATCATTAGTGAACCAAGTAGTTGCGCTAACTACGTCGACTTACTGTCTAATCCCTACTAGTTACACCAATCATAATTGTAGTTTTCATCTAGTCAGTGTCTAAAACGATGCACTGCCTTTTAAACGCGAGAAGAATCTATTTAAATTTAGAAATCCAAAAATGGGATAAAAATGCACAAGAACGTTTAAATTATATTTGAATAAAAATAATTTGAATTCTACAGTCTACAATTTGGTTGGCGTAGTTTACCGATAATCTGGGTCAAAGTCACGTCCTCGACGAGGCCAAGAAGCCACTTAACTCGAAGCGGCCTAGACTCCGTGTTGGTTCGGTATTCGATCACCTCCAGGCCAAGTTTGGCTAAGATGAGTGAGCCTTTATTTATGGATCGGTATCGTTTGACGAACAGAATAGCCACGTGAATGGTCGTCCATGAATCTTCGATGTCCGTCGAGACGAGCGCAAGTGGTCATCTTTGAAATTCACTCGACATTTAGCTAGTCTTTTTTATCGAGTTCACAAGAAAACTTGAGCACAAGTTGAAATAACAGCAATCATAATTACAGTTCTGATGAATATTCTGAAATGATATCTAATGGAAATCATATCTAAAAAAAACTTCGGAGATCATAAAGATGACGCAGATAAAACTCTTCTTTGACGGTAGTCGAGGGAGGACATGGAGTGAAGATCAGAAGCGTAGAAAAATGTTTGTTGATTTTTTATTGAGTGGAAAGAACTTGTTACGAGACGGAAATCGGTTCGATTCGTTGGAAAAACTAATCACGATTTCATGTAGTCTTCTGTGCAGATAAAAAAGTCGATAGCACGAAGAAATGTAATCGAAGTCAATTAATGTAAATTCAATGATTATAACTTTTATGACATATTTTATATTTATCATTCAGTACAGTTGTCAGTGAAGAGTCACCGTAGCGGTTCCTTGCAATGAAAAAGAATAATTAAAATAGACTTGTTCTGGAAGTATCTCGATTCGCCGTTTGTCCACGCGGTCACGTCTTCGTCCATCGTGTTCCGGTTCTCACACGTCTATGACCCTGGTCAATCTACCGTTTCTCACATTAATTGCGGCTCCTTTTCCCGTCAAGGAAGGGGACAGAAACGTAACAGCTTCTGGAAACCGGCACATCTTCCTTAGAACCTGAAATTCCAAGATTCGCGGGTAATAGCGTTTGAGAATTGGAGCGAAACGTTGCGAAAGAAAATCTTTGTTTTTCTTTCGACATCGCCCCACGAAAGGAAGTGTCGTACAGAACTTGTCACATCGGCAGGACGACACGATTGAAAGTTATGACGTTTGCTGAGGATCGCGAAACGATGTTAATAATTTAGAGATATAGGGATAAACTGATTTTACAGCCGACTGCGTCCATGGCGGACGCGTTAAATTCAGAGAGTCAAAAACGAGTTAAGTCGTCCTTTGGAAAATACTCTTTAAGAACATGGAATAATTATCCTCGTTCAGAAAGAATTTATTTGCGATAATGGCGTTAAGTCTACGGGTTAATGAAAGGTTTTACAGTGATTGATGGTAGGAATCTAACGAGGGAGCGGAGAAAGTAACCGCAGGTATGTACAACGAGAACATCTTTCAAATAAATTATCACGCGTACGTTCTTTCGTTTGTGTATGTTTGTACGTGTACATACATATATATAATATATTTCTCAAATCGAATATTACATATGAACATATATACAGTCACCACTATTCTACAGGACGCGCGACTACGGGGGCTAAACAGAGTGGATTTACCTGTAAATACAAAAATAGGAGAGGGAATCGTTCGCGATCAAGAATCCTGCCTCTCGACGAACGAATTTCGTCCTCGCGACGAGATCTTGCGATGAACGTGTAAAGAAAAAGGAAAGAAGAAAACAATACGTCTTCTCGATAAAAAATGTTGATCTCGTAGCGACGACGATCGACGGTCCCTTCGATACGATCACGAGGCACTTGGCCCACTTGGAATTTGACTATGTAAAAGATAAAAAGAAAAAAAAAAATGAATGAAAATAAGAAAGAACCCTACGGGGTCGAACTGAGCTTGATCACGGGCGCATACTTATTCGCTAGCAGTTTTACGAAAAAAAGAAAGGTAACGAGCGCATCGTAGCTTCGCCGCGTTCGTGGCTAAACAGTAAACACAATACGTATTAACTCGGTAACCTCGGTGAAATCACAATCGTGGTAAGGTTTACAATACATACATGTATATATATATTATCTGTATTTTTAATATTCATCTGCATATAGATCTCTATGTTTCTCCGTGTGTGTTCGTGTACGTATATACTATGTATAAAAATTAAATGTACTTTATACAATCCTCTTGGTACACCTCGCGCGCGCGGCTGACTATTCATTGCAAGAGGGTGAGACCCACGCGAACCTCACCTCCATTTCAATTAACTTTTAACTCGCTAAATATTCAATGATAGATTTTTCTTTTGGATATACATTTTTTCTCGAGGTACATTCTCTGTTAGAATTCAATTCAGATGTTTGAAATTATTGTCAATTACGTCATGTCAAGGTAAACCGTGTAATTATCACTTTTCTAACGGTAAATATAAATGTGGCGAATTTATAAGCACGTTCTCACAGTGTTTTAAGGATTAAAACGTGTCCTCTTCGAGCCGTTCGTGTACATGCGTTGCACGACAAACGAGACCGCGTAAGATGAGATTCTTTCTCGTTGAAATTACACGCTGTATTCGCGGGATTAGCTGCCTTTCGCGTTTTGCGCTTCGACGAGTTCGACACCTTCTACCAGTGGTGGATTTTGACTTCATTCCAGATTAAGACAAAATTCTAACAAAGTGTTTTTGACCAAAAATAATTTGTCTCTCCTCAGTGAAAATCTGCCACTGTTAAATTTATTACAAAATACAGTTCACGGAACTCGTCGATGCATGAGAAACTAATACATCCGCGACAACTTCGACTAACTAAATTGAGCCTCGTTTCGAATTCTACCAGCTATAGGTACACCTGTGTATATTATACAAGATGTTCCAAGTTTTTTCCGCCGTACACACTACCGGTATTCTCTAAAACAAAAAATGTTGAAATTCTTAACAGGAAGCACTAAACCTACATTTTTATTGCATTTTTTGCCCGTTGCTGTTCATAAAAGATATCGGTAGAATTAGGAAGAGGCAAAACCTGGAACAGACTGTACATCTCTAATATTTCTCGTAACGCTATCGCCAAATCTATACAAAGTGATTCGTGTGGCAGAAAAATTAACACGTTGATTGCCATAAAACAGTCAAACACCTTACCAACGATGTAGATTCTATTTCACGTCAAATTAAATACTGTCTGAACTCATTTTATTCTGCTAAGGTGTTGAGTCAATTAAGGGTTGATTATTATGACAATGTGTCTACTATTCAAAAGCAGTCAACGTGTTAGTTATAGTCGAAGAAAGGTAAGAACAGAGCACCACTTGGTCTTGTAAGATCTTTTTGGTCTCTCGGTTTTCGTAGCAGGCTGTCGCAATTGGAATTGTTTTCGAGCTGTCCACCAGCGACCAGTGAAATCACGCGTGCAAACTGGAACGAGATGAGATCGAAAAACGGCGTGCGGACGTGCCGCGAAATCGCGGATAGAATCGTCCCTCAGAGAAATTTCGTCTTTGTACCGAAACGATTCTAGCTGGAGTTTTTTAAACTTTTATCGAGGCTCCATCAATGCCGATCCATATCGCGTTCAGATAACCAAGCGATATCGGTTTAGAAAGTAAATAGAATTTCGGTAGCTCTAAATTTATTACTCGAACGTTTCCTCCGTGTCGAAGCAAGGTACACAATCGGATCCGTTAGGCTCGGTTTCATGGTTGTACCGAGGCTCTCTCGGCTTGGCTCCTTTATTGCGTTTCACTTTCGCGATGAGCTTGCCCGTCCGATCGGGGCGTGGCAAAAGTGTAACGCAACAGAGGTCCGAGGCCATCTCGTCGACCGGGATCGCGTGTATATATGCGTGTGGCAAGAGAACCAGGGTCTCTGTTCGAGCACAAGTTGGCCGCCACAAACGAGAAGAGAGAGGAGATGTATCCGATCTATATATCGCCGTGGAGAGCTTAGTCACACCTCGCCACGTCCTCGTTGCTGCATCGATCTCCTTACGAAATCGGTTAACTCTCTTAAAATGGATTTCGTGGACCGATTGATTCCACTGATCGGCGATGCACATGTTGATGCACCTCGAATCGATGACCAACCGTCTGCGCAGCTTCTTGTCGCGGTTTCCTTTCGTTTATGCGGTTGCGGTCGACTGTATGAAATAAATTTGAATGTTTCGTCTCCATTATCCGGGTGTGTTTCACTCCTTTCATTGCAACGACGGACGAGATACCGTAGATCGATCGGCTGATTTGAAACATTGTATCGGGAATCGCATTACGGATCTTGCGTTGCTCTTTTTCTTTCACATTATGGAGTATTTTCCTCGTACACTGTAGAGGGTTATCTAAATTGTATTTATCAGTTGTAGTTATTCTGGTTGTAGTTATCAAAGTTGTATTTTGGTACACAAACAAGTAGTATGAGTACAAATAGTAGTACAGGTAGTATCTCCTTTCAGCAGTTTCAGAAAGTACAAATGCACGAATTCTTAAATTCCGAAATATCGAAATTTCCAGCTTTCTACGATTCCGAAGTTCGAGATCGGGTTCCCGTATAATTTATCGGAGCATTCCAGGCTAGAAAGCGCAAACCGTTTCTCACGCGTGGATCATCGTTGAATGGGACTCCTTGGGAACGAAGACGGCCAGCCCTAACCACCGATGGTTGAACGCGTTTACCAAGGTCAAGAGGATCTCCCTCGTGGCCTGGGCGCAAACAGCGTCCGCGTGCACCTGCGCTACTTGCAGTGAATGTACAAGGTAGAAAGTACCGATAAATTGCCACCTAATATCGCGACGTCGCTGTACGATAGGATAGGTTTCGTTACGCTCCTTGATCTCCTACGTTCTTTACCCATAGACAACTTTTGATTGGCCATTTTTTCGCACGGTGTCTGATAAAGATCTTTTAAAAAATAACTTTATTTCATTCGATATAGACAAGTTCATTCTTTGGTACAACGATTTCACTTTCCCTGATCAATTTCATCGAATAGCATCGGATAACAACGTCTTCTCGAATTTTGCTGACTGTCTTCTTCGTTTTGAATACTTCGCACGACTATTCTGAGGCTACGTAATCACCCGGTAGTGTATTTTGAAGTATCGATATAAGTTTCACTTTTGTTGGTCAATGTCATCGAGCATCGGTTGCGTAGTTCTATTTCTAAATTTCGTAGACTATTTTCTACCTTGGAACTTTGAAACCTTGGGGTATGTAGCTGTTCATAGAGCACGTAATCATCCAGTATCAATTTTCGAGCCGTTCGAACCATCGATCGATGTTCCTGTCGATACGATCTAGATCGGGTATAATTAATCGAAGTGAGCCACTTACGTTCAAGGTCGAAGTAACTCTCGTTCGCGTCGATGTTAGTTAGTAGCTTACCGATTAGAAAGTACCGGTGAATTCGCAAGAGCGGAAGGCGATTAGATCGTTTCGCCCCGGGTAGAGTTTTCAGCGATCGTCCGCAGGAAATGAGAAGGGTATATCGTCGACGTGTGGGATCTTGCTGATGACGCCTTTCGTTCGCTTCTTTTTGCTAATCATCATCGGCAGGAAACACGCCACTTTTCCGTGTCAAGCATTATTGATTCTGCGTGCAACGCGTTTCCCATGTACTCGCTACCATTTACATTCGTTTTCCTCGATTCTGTACTTTCATTTCTACATTTTTCCATCTTCCGTCAGCTGTGCCTTTCAATTTTAGAAAATCTAATTGCCGATCCGTGAAAATTGCTCTAGACACCTTAGGTTACATCGCGGAGCTCCTTGTGCCACTTTTTCAAGGTGTCAAGCACCATTTACCGTTCGAAACGTGTCGGTCGATTTCGATCGTCTCAACATCGGAGTACAAATAAATAGAAACGATATTTCCTTCGCTATTTCATAGCCCGTGAAAATGGCCCCGGACTCTCAAGGCGCGTTGTCGGTTTCCTCAATGAAGAACTTAATGATTCGTGTCTGAACCGTCGAATTTCCTGTTCCCCTTGTCCGAGGACAATTCCTGGACCTATTGACCGTCGATCGACAGCCGCACAGATCCGCCCACCGATTTCTATTTTATTATCCATCATTGGCGGTTCGCCGATCGGCGCTGCGGATTATCTCCGAGGCGATGGAGTGGTTGAAATTCGCTTTCTAGATCGTAAAATCGAGAAGCATCGTTTTCAATGGTTCTTTACCGCTGGAACGAATCGGACTGGATTCGATCGGTCTTTTCCTTCCGATGTTTTTTTTCTCGCCCGTTTCTTTTCCTCGTACCGCCTGTCTATCTTACGTTCCAGCAGCAAACGCGATTGAATAACACGTTCTTCGCTAAAATAGTTTCGTTCGTGAAAAATTTATTATCGACAGCCTGCGAATTTATCTACCACACGGAATTAATAGCTGGATTATAGGAGATGTCGGAGGAAAGGGTCTTATAGTAAAAAATCTCTCGAATTTGAGTACTCGAAAATTTTGAATAATTCGTCTATTCCAATGTTCGAATACTCAAATAATTATTCGGATGATTCGAACTTTCGTAACAGCCCGATCTTAGACCCTCGTTTTGAATCACCCTGTATCTCTCCCTTACTTATCGATCGACAAACGGCGATGGTAACGCGTTCACGTATAAAAGTAACTAAAATATCGGCACTTAAATCGAGTTTCGTTCTCCATCCGATCTTCGATCGAATTTCCTTCGAGAACATTCTAGGCACGTACACTAAGGCACCCGGTTTCTAATTCGCTAAATCCTAGTTTCAAGATGCGAAAATCGCATAGAACGACAAGATCTACCGTATAAAAATAACTCTGTCCGTTGGAGGAGGAAAAAAAGAAAAATGGTAGCACGTTCACGAGCATTTCGTTTCATAGAAACTCCAAAGAACCCTGGAACATCGATTTCCTCGACTCAAGTGTTATTCCCAGGCGACATAGGCGGAGAGTTAACTTCCCTCTGTTCCTCTTGAACACTCTCTGGTCTGCTGGTGGTGCTGCTCGACCTCGAACTCAGGTTGTCTCTGTCGCTGAAGTAAGAAGAGTCGCCCCTCTTCTCCTCCAGCTGAAGTTGCTGCTTGTCGTTCCTGAACTCGTCTCCTCCGTGTCCCAGCAACCCGGGGAAGTAAGGTATCCCTTGTCTCTGCGAGGTGATCTTGCCCATGAAACTGCGAATCTCTTCGAAATAGGATTCGTCCGCCCTCGGCAGTTGACCGTGGTACCTGGACCTAACCTCGTCCAGTATCGTAGGACCGTCCGCGTCGTGTTTCTTCAGATGTCTGTCCAAATTGGTCTGCTGACCGAAACATCGTTCGCACAGGGGACACTTGAACGGTTTCTCCTTGTTGTGGATGTTCCGGACGTGGCGTTGCAGGTTGCTGGAGATGCTGAAGCTCCTCTCGCAGTATTTACACTTATAGGGTTGTTCGCCGGTATGCGTCCTCAAATGTCGGGTCAAATTGGCGGATCTGGGGAAAACCTTGCCACAGAATTTGCACGAGTATCTGTCTTTAGGTTTGAGACCAGCTTGGACGCTGATGGAGTACGGTGGAAGACTGGAGGCTGGTTGTTGTTGCTGTTGCTGTTGGCTCGAATGACTCTGTTGCTGCTGCGGATGCTGTTGGCCGGCGGAAGGGCTGGGTATTCTGGGGATGGCTTGCGACGAAGAGGGCGACGTGGAGGAGGTGGTGGACGGGAATCTGTTCGGTGGTAGAGGTACCATCGTGGGCAGAGCTCGAACTTGGATCTTCGGCAGGTCAGGAACGGTCGAGCTATGGTGATGCGATCGGTACATGGCTTCGAGGACCAACGGATGGACGGCATGATGTTGAGGGAACAGCACCGTGTGGTAAGGAATACTGTTACCCAGACTGTTCTGATTCAGGACCTCTATCTCGTTCTGGTTCTCGTCCGTGAGCCTCTCCTTCTTGTGATCCACGCGCAGATCCAACGGCTCGCAGTCGAGATCGTCCTGATGGTGGGTCTGTGGCGGCCTGGCCGCAGGACTCATGTGGGGTTGTTGCTGATGTTGCTGCTGGTTGGAGGGACTCGACAGGCCTCGACCGTGGCCGTGGCTCAAGTCGTACGGTAATTCTTCGACGTCCGGCACGCGAACGCTCAGCGGGTAAATGCTGGCCTGTTTGGGGCTGATGTGGCCCGGCATTTTTCTCGGACTCGAGTCCTTCTCCCGCATGGCTGGAGGATACTTCGGGTCGTGCAACAACGTTGGGGGCAGGGTGATGTTACCGAGATATCCGCTCATCACACCGCCTCTGTCACCCTTGGCCTTGCTCCTGCTCGTCGCACGGGAAGATCTGAAACGAGAATATCGAGTGGCGCGATAATAATCACCGTTTCAACTTTGGTAGCCGCTAATGGATAGTTCAACAGACTTCGTAAACGATTTCTACTGATACGCCCGAGACTTAACGATCGGGTGAAACCAGATTCGAAAAATTATTAATGCCGGGTAGTGCGAACCGACGAATGTTCTTTAGCCGCAGGCGATGATTTAGACGCCGTAGAAATTGATCACCCGCATTGATTCGAAATTGACTGCTCGCATTTTTACGCCGTGGCGTCAGACACGGTGTCGAAACATACCAATAGCGAGCACGTGGTCGAATTTATAATGTCACTTGTTTTCAAGGGTACCAGCGCATCGAACGTTAAAACATAATAGCCCGAATGAATGAATTATACGATATTTTAATCTCGTTCTTACCGAATTTGATTTCTTCGACAAAATTGCTTGCACGACGGAGCGCGTCGAAACTGGTTCGTTAAAAAAAACCATAAACGTGAGTGCGTGAAAGTAATTTCTTTTGAAAGGATTATAATTCGAAAAGTAACCGAAAAGGGGAACAGCGATTGGTGGAAAGTACGAGATATGTATTAATAATACAGCGTGGAGACAAGTCGTCTCATTAATGCTCTCTTATCCGGCGTTGAAATCTCCAGGGCGAAGTGCTGCTAATGCGTGCGTTGAAATCTCCATCGGCGCGTGACATCGATGCGACGCGATTCGTCGAATTCGCTCGATTTCGCGCGTACCTCGAACACGAGGTGGGAATTTCTTGATAAAGGAAGCTCCGGCCAATTCGAGAAATCGTGGAATCCTTTCACAGCCGGTGTCGTTTTCACGCGACTCGATCCAGTTACCGAACAAGCTAATCCTCAGCTGGTTGTCCAGTTCCGATGAAAGAGAAATCCATTCGCGACAGGAATAGTAAGAGGAAGAGGGGAAGGGGGAAAAGAGAGGAGCCACGGAGGAGCAAGAACCCCGTTCCAGCGTAAAAGGAACTGAAACAAAAAGCTCGTCCCGACCGACAATAGTGAAAAGCGTTAATTACGAGAATGCAGAGGAGAATGCTCGAAGAGAATCGAAAGTGTATCTTTACTTTGTTGGTAATTTTGCCGGGGTAGAAGTATAACGCGCGACGAGGAGACGCTGCGCGTGAAATTAACTGTAAAGGTGGTAATACGCGAAGAGTTTACCGTATCAGAGATATATTATGGATTCCTATGGAAATTCAAGTATCGTCTAATACCAGTAATTTTACGATAATTAGGTATAAGAGAATTGCTAATAACAGGGTGATGGATTTCTATGGAAATTAAAGCGTCACCCACGTATGGGGCGTCGAGCGATCGTCTCTCGTAAAAAGGAAGATAAGAGGCAGTTTCCAACCTGCATAATAATACCGAGGCGATTAGTCTAAGAATTTCGCTGTCGTTGATGGACATCGAGAAAGGTATCAATTTGGAATCCGTAACAACAGAAGATGGACGTTTCGCTCCTTTTGCATCGATGAAAGCGATGGGACACCGTTGTCATCTGTCTAGATGTGCTCGCTTTAAGTTCGATTTACATATCGTACTTTCCCTTGTTCCCCTTCGATGGTTCGTATCGAGGAGAAACTCGCGTGTGCTAATCAGATTTTTCAGGCCGAACAACGCAACCTTCCCGAGCAAATCTTTTCGGTTCGATTTAACGAGCTGACCAGCTCGATCGAAGAAGACGGCTCTCTGTACGGATTTCCGGTAACACGATCGCGGACGGTATTATTCTCAGAATTTCGTTTCGAGAGGTTTTATCTCCCGAAAGGTGGAGTTTCTCCGAACGGCTGGGTGAGTAATGTCCTCGGGAAACGGTAGCCGGCTCCTTGGAACGTCGGATGAAATAAGAAGAAGGAAACGCAGAGCACACGATCCTTAAAGACTGACATCTGTTACGTGAATCAAGCTCGAACGACGTCGCTCGAGATCGGCCGAGATCCACGGCTGCCAGCCACGATCCAGTTTTCGGTTTCTAGAAAGTCGGGATGAGTCTCGGGCGTGGTTTGTCTCTTTTTCCTTCTCCTTTTTTCCCCTTACGCTCTCTTTCTCTTTCACCCTCCACCTCTCTCGCTCTGTCGTCCTTGCCGGTATGATTTCTCTCCCGACATTCACCTACGTGTACCATAAGTGCTCCATCAGGAACGCATCGACGTACGCGAAATTTTACCGATCTTTCCATAACTTCTTCGCATTACATTGAAAATAATGCAAATATTATAATTTAGTCGTAAATTTATTTTCTCAGAATTATGTTTCGACCGAATTCAAGCATTCAAATGATCACATCTTTCGTATATTGGAAAATGAATATTCAAGTTGGTAAAATTATGTTTAAAGAATGGCACGACGATTCATCGACCAGGAGTTTATTAGATTATACGAAGTTGAAGATATTACACACTGGTGATTGTTACGGCAGTCAACGCGTTGACAGGAATTAGTGATAAAATTTGCGTTTCTGTATTTGAAATTTCGTGCTACGTAAAAGCTCGAGAGGCTCGTAGAAATCGATGACTACGTGCGTCCCTGTGTCGTGGTAAACACCGTTCGTGTAATTCCATAACCATCGCCACTTGTTACCCGAACAGGTCGCGTCCCTGGCCGGTTTGTCAGGTACAGGGAAGACTTCGATCGTTTCTTTTTCGTGTGACGCAATCGTTTCTTTTTTTTTGATCTGCGAGAAGGTGTAACGCGAAGGTGTGTCCTCCTGGTAATCGCGCGAAATATTCAAATCCGACGCTTAACGAGCCATTTTATTGTTCGCCCTCGGAGGCGCAGCTATTATCTCGTGATTGCGACTCGCGCGATCATCCTCTTTGCGCAATTAACTTGGGCGCGTGCCACTTTTCTTCGACGAATATGCATTGTCGGTCAAATGACTGCCATTGCATTTTGCAACGGTATATGTTAGCGAGACGAGTCGAGAAATTTGTGATCAACTAGAACGATAGGTTCTATTCTATTACGAGCCGCTATTTATTGGCTAACTATTTTGTTATTTTGACGATGAACACATCGGATAAGAATTTCGCGAACAAGTTTTCGTCTACCGGTGTGTAACTATACATATAATAAAAGATGGGTTAAACTTGTCTCTCCCTCCGGTTGTACGATCTTGATCCTCCGTGGCAACCTGTCTTTCGTTTCTCCGTGTTCGCGAGAACAGACACGGTCGAAAAAGAAAAAGAAGAATGCAGGCTTCCTCGTTGCACTGGTCTCCGTATGAAGCACGATCGTTGCTGCCGATAACGGGGCCAAGAGGTGCCGGCATTTAATTACGACTCGCGCCGCTTTAAGCACCGCTGTGTCGGAGATTGAAACTCGTTGCTGAATTCATACGACTCGCGCGACACGGAAATATTGCTCCACGTGTGCGACGAACAACCACGCGAATTTTCGGTGTCTTGTCATCGCTATAATTACTTCGATACTTTGGTAATATCGTAATTAGCTTGCGGACGCGCGGAAAACTGCGAATGCAGCTGCTCGACAGATCGAAAGGAACGATAAGCGCGAGGAAATTTCGATAAACTCTTTTCGATAATTCTTAGAAGTTCTTGAGGAAGATAAGGCAAGTATCATCCTAATTTATAAATTTCCATATATTCGTATAAACGTCCAGTATTTCGTAAACTGACTGACCCCTTAACAACTGGTATCGAGGACTGATGTAGCTCGTGTAGTTTATCGTGGCAATCGATGGTGTCGAGGATGAAAATAAGAGAACGATGCGTGTTATAGATCGTTTGAAAAAAAGGTTCACAAGGTAATGGACAACAATAAACAATGGCCGGGAAGGGTCGGTGAAAGGTGGTAAAGCGGTAGAACGTGGTGTAGTTCGGTTCCTGTGCCGCTTAATCGTTTTCAATGTTACTTTCATTCGGCCTGACGTCCGACATCGTTCATTATTCATCGAGCTTCTTATTTAGCGATGCTTGCATCGGCCAGTGTCTGTTCTGGCAGAATTAATTTGTCGACAAGGTTTCGTCTTGCCAGGTACGCGGCGCGCGTGCATCCGCCGATAATCCGACGATTATTATTTATGATTTCGCCTCCGCGACATAAAAGCTTCGCGAAACGTTCGATTCGTTGCACCCACGCAACCTTGCGATCGTATTTCGGAGAAAGGAGAGAGAAAGGGAAACCAGCGGAACGATGTATCCTTAATGCAACAACTCGAGCACCGTCGTTTCTTCTTTTCTGTGAAATGCTAATTACTCACTGTTCACCCACGGATCTTAAATTGATGGATGACAGACGGTTGGAATAAATAAGTCGAGACTAATCCGCGAACAAATTGGCCTAAGCCGAGAAAGTGTGAACTCCGCAGTAGAAGCTGTCTGGTTAGACGCGACCATGGAGCTTCCACTTTATGGTTGTTTAAGCGTGCACACGAGCTGCTTCTTCTACTGCAACCACGTGTCTTTTTGTATCTTCAATCAAAGGTAACAAAAACAAACATATGTGATCGTAAGAAAATCGCACGGAAAATAGTCACTCATGTGCATCGGGACTCACAGTTTGTTAAACGAACAAGTAGGTTAAATGTTACAATATTTATTTAGATCAAAAGCGCTACATATACTACAATTCTTGCAAAAATCATAAATTACCCATTATCCGATAAAACGTAAAGTGTGAAGATTAGTATCAGTCATTAAACCTTGTAATTCGGGTTGTAAAGTATTTAATGCAGCGTTTACGTCGACGTTAAAACTCGAAGGAAAGGAAAAGTGATTTCTTCCTTTTATTGTTCCACTTCCTTGAAAACGCGAGTCGTAACGCGCTTCACCTGATCGGCCAACGAGCCGATCTCTTCGTTTGGATCGCGACGAACAAATTAAGAAGGTTCGCAGTTGGTTTCCGGTACTTTTACGGACACTGTGACCCTAATAGGCGTTTGCCAATTAGGATCGAAGGAAGACAATGCTGGCCGCAATTCTTTCAAGGAAGCATCATCCGTGATTCCTCCCGAGACCTCCGCTCGATAATGATATTTTCTTCATCCCGAATCTCTGCTACGACGCGGATAGAAACTCGATGCATTGTAACGCGGTTCAATAGAATTCTCCGCAAGAAATTTATGAAACACTTTGTTGCGTTCGTAGCGGCATTCCGCGCCATACAACTCCGTTTACTTCATCTTTATATCGATTTAACGTCGATCGGTCTACGGTGAAATTCAACCGCGATACAAAGTAGTTAGCAGATAATTTCCTGGCGGAGAATTTGTTGGTTCGAATCGAAGAAAAACGTGAAGCACGAACCGACTCATTCGCGATACCTCGCGGTGGATTTTCCAGCGTAATGATTCGCAGAATTTCAGACGAAACGCACGACCATATTTCAGTACCCCTGCTATGAGATAACGTTCATTGGTTTCTTCTATGGTATCTCTATGATTTAGATAAATGGCGGCTGGTTGCAGGCGTTCCCTATGAAAACTTAAGCTATCGATGCACAGGTGGAATTTCGCTGCATACTCTCACCGCGATACCGTCTCGGATTTCATATTACTATTTCACTTCTGATCGAAAGAAAGTAGAAAATGTTACACAAAACGATAATGGTGGGGGATAAAGCTAATGCGTGTCTAATATAATAATTTATGCCACGCGATAACTATTATTACCGGCAATAATTATTTCATAGTTTAATTAATACGACGAGTGATACGATGACTGCTATATTTTACAATTACGTTTTCACTTCGGAACTTAACCTACTGTAATCTCAGTGATTCAATTACATTAAATTCATGGCGCGTCATCGGGTGCCTCGCATTTATCGCGGTACAATTTGCAGAGCATCACCGACCACTTTCTCGTCGAGGTAGCCCCATTTTCAGCGGAATGTTAATCGTCTGAAATTCGCTAAATATTTCTCATCCGCGCCGGAAGAAGATTATGCCATTTATAGACGTTAGATCGAGGCCCCGACAATGGTGGGCTGAGAATTTTTCTCACAACGCAACGCGTTTAGTCCACGTCTGGTAACAGTAACAGCCATTTGTCTGCAAATTACGCGATAACAGAAGAGCGATTCGGAGAAGGGACGGGAAAAGAAAGTGACTTGTTTCGATCAGTCAAACTCGAGTTTCGGTAAAATCCTTTAAGGATTAATAAATTACGCGTCTGGAAGCGGAGCAATTTAACAGCGATGCGGTATCTTTTGAGAATTCGTAGATGGGTAAATTTGAAATATGACCGAATTCCGGCTCTGCAGCGTCGATACTCTCTGTGTGCGCCGCAAATTAAAATCAGCGTTTCTTATCTACGGTCAGTGATTGCGTAAGGATCCGAGCCGCGGGTAATGATAAAATTCCAACGACTGTGTCGAAAGAAGCCAATTCTCAATGAATATCGGAAAATTGTTCGAAGTATTGCGTTTCCAAGGAAGCCAAGTCGAGGAAGAGAAAGGCGCGGCAAATGGAGGAAGGGTTCGTCGAAACAAAGACATCAAACGGTTCGCTTTGCCGTTAGACACGCCGATTCGAGCAGACCATGATCATTTTCTACGGTTCTAACCGCTCGAAAATGCCCGCTGGCGGACGTCCGAGTTTTGCGAAACCGATTCTTCTAACTCGATCGCTTTACGACTCGTCGCTGCTCCGCGCCTTTATTCCTCCATATTTTTCGTTCATCTTTCTTTTTCCGTCGACTGCTTCGACTATTTCTTGCCACGTAATATGCATAGCGAATTGCGCTGAAACGTTTCTTTATGATCCATTTGAAAGTACATCGAACACGTGTGGACCTTGGTATGCATCGCATTTCACTTTTTGTCATTCGGTTGATTATAATCGCAGTGTATTATTCGACATAGATTCCTTCCTAGAACTTTGGATTAAAATAATTGAGTAATAGATTTTCAAATCCCTAATTAAGCGCGTGCTTTTTAGACGCGTAATCGTTTGAACGTTGTAACGATCGAGAAAGGCGAGAAAGTAAAATAAAATTCTGGATTCCAGGAACGAATAGCGAAATTTATAGCCGAGCGAAGCTATAAGAGCAAATTGTGTCGATTATACGAATAGTTTCTAAGGAAGTTTGATTTGTGCTTGATTAGATAGTTTAAATTAACAATAGTGGTTTAATGTTCAGTTGAAATAATTCGTAGACGCTGGAAGAAGATGTAGGATTTGGACTTTGAGTAACACGCGTGGATCGAATCTCGGAACGGATCTCATCTACAGGGAAGTACACCTCATCCGACCATAATAGACAGGCGTGATTTAAAAGGAGTGAAATCAATGGCAGATGAGAGAACAAGTTGGGCGACAGCACAGAAATAAGCACGAGGGGGAACGCCTGTGAGCGATGGCACGCAACGATCGATGAACCGCTGTAATTCAATTCGACGTATTAGAAAGTGACTTTTAATTAATGCGTCGATCGATATTAGCCTCCGTAGAGCAGACACCGCGAGGATTCGATCAAATAATGATCTCGTCGTTTTGATTAATCGTAATCGTTCGCGCTGGGCCACCTGGGGCAACCAGGTTGCCAGAACGGTGATCGTAATTGGAGTGGTGTAAATCGAACTGTTGTGCAATCGGTGACTTCTCCAACCTCCCATTTGCCCTAAATTCAATCTTCTCGATCTACTTTCCAGTCTTTATATCGATCACTGCTAACGCACTTACTCGAGGTACTTTCCTTCTTCAGCGTTTATTAGGTAATTTACTAATGTATTGTTTCAGAGATTGTACAGTACTTACTCGGTACTTGATACAGTACTTAGGACATTAACGATATTTAGTATATTATCGAAGAGCAGTATATTTTTGCACAAAGAGACTCAATAAGCTACCGTTTTATCGATTACGTGAAACGCGTCTGCGATCCACGTGCCGTTTATCTAGCACCATCTAACGATTCCTAGTGAATAGGAACACGACTTCCTTCCTTCTGTCGCGTATAAGCGAACGTATGACCCTTCTCTGTGTCAGCGAAAACGGGAGAAAAGAAATGTGCCAGGGATGTGACCAACGATTTCTCGCATGATCTGCGAACGGATCGAAGAGGACAGACGAAGCGTAGAGAAGAGAGAGGAGAAGCGGTTGACTAACAAACGATGATTTCGTCCCGTACAGCGTGAATATTTCATGAGAAAACGGTCGGAGACGGCATCGGTGAGCTCGAGGGATGGACGCTCGCGACAAGATAACGACGAAGACGAGACACGAGAAAAGAAGGGGAGAGAATCGGTGTCGCGGAAGAGTTGCGAGAAAAGGTGTTGCGACGAAGGACGGGCATAGCGATGGGCTATGAGCTACCAAGATAACTATACGGAGAAAGTTTCGAATCGCGCTGAATTTTATAAGCTAGATTTTATACTCCTTCAAGTTTTTATAGTCTTCGATCTCTTCAAATATTAGCAACTTTTTGGAATACACAGCAATAATATGCGAATAGTTTTGTCTTAAGCAGTATCGCTCAAAATGGCATGTTGATTCAGCAGCATTGTAATTGCAATCTCTCAATTATTCATAAATCGAAATATCGTTTGTTCCTTTTACTTACTCCAAAATAAATATTCAAGATATTTATTTCATTTTCTTACGCGTATCGTACAGTTTGCATATTTTTTACCGCACTTTGCTCGTCACTAATTAAGAACAATTCCAATTCATGTCTTTGCATATTACTGCGCGTATACGTAAGAGTTACGATTAGAGTTACAGAGATAAGAGTCCATAATTTGATATCGAAATACTCGAATGTACTCGAATCGTTTGAGAAGCTGGTAGTTTCGAATATCCATCAGTGCGGTTACACGAACAGAAAGAAGAGTAGGAGAGAATCAGGCCAACGGCTAGCCAACAAAGGCATCGTAGGAAAATTCATGAAAATCTATTCGTGATTTGGTGGCTGATCGTTGTATATATTTGTGCACGAGATATTGGCCAGGGCCTGCTTGAATATCGGGGTTCAGCAACTTTCCACGAAGCTGCGCGAACGCTGTACCGTTTCGTCTTTCTTCGTAGCAGATCTGATCCTATTCGATCCGTTCCGTGTCGTAACGCGATCTTTCCTCTCGTCGGACGATAATCGTTCTCGTCCGATTCGCGGAAGCGAGACGAACGGTGGATCAACAGTCGTTGGCTTCCGATTCGGTGCGTTTCCGTCGAAAACGAGGAAATCGATTCACGGTTTTCAAGAGATCGCTTCGAGCGACAGATGATTGCTTCACGCTCGAGATACGAAATTTTGCGTTCCAGGAAGCTCGAGGATCCTTTAATAGCCACGCGATCCGTCTGCAAATTACTCGGTTGTCGGGTCCAAACCGTGCTCCGGCGTCCTTCCAAGGCCATCGGTAGTCGGTCATTTGCGGAACAACCATAAATGAAAGGATTCCCCGTGAGAATTCACGGAATTCCAAGAAACTACATCTTCGTCGTTCTGGGATATTCTTTCGATTTAATCTCTTTCCTTAATACCTTTTTTGTCTCGGCGATTATAAGAGTTTTTCTCTTTTGGAAGAGCTCGAATCGTCAACGATAAACTACTTTCTTCTTTTGCTCAAGAATTCTTTGGTAGCTAATTGATTTTGGATGATGTTCGCTCTTTACAACTATGGAAAGGGTGGCGTAACAACGATGTAAAATTCATAGCTAGCTGATATCGTGCACAGTTCAACGCTTGTCTACTAAATTGCCAGTTGGAAACAATGCTGATCCTATTAGTTCGATTACCAATTTACGTTCACGTTCCCAGATTATTTAGGATCTATCGTCGCTACATTCTCCAGGCCTTCCTCTATATCTACGAATAATCTTGTAGCCGTTTCCTGAAGACGAAAATCGCGGACAGAAGTACGCGATTGCGTAGCCTTCGACGATGCAGCTGCGTGTCGAAGGATAACGAACATGGATGGACGAATAAATTGTTTTTACCCGCTCTTTGCTTAGGAATTGCTCATTTATTTCTGTGCGGTGAAAAAGTATACTTTGCGACGCTGATCGGACATGGTTAATTCGCAGTTCGTCCTAGAATGCTTCGCGTGCTTCTAGTCATCCTTACACTCCCAATTTGGTCATCCTTGCATGATTAATCGAAAGCTCCAAGTTTGGTGAACTATCCGCTTTAGCAGCGAGAACAACGAGGAAGAAACAAAGAGGTTCCCAACGCGAAATATCTATTAAACTTTGAACAGAGAACGTTTCAAGGTATAACGAAAGACTGAAAATAAAATTGCAGGCAGTATTTTCTCCGAAAATTATTCGGATAATTATTCAGTTTTGTTTACTTTGTACATATTGCAACTGTTGTCCTTAAGTGGTTTCCATCGAACGAATTAAGGTTATATTCTGGAGAGACACCTGGTATACCAGATGGGCGGTGCGAGAACCGTAATTCAGCACGCGGCTCGTTAAAGTCGGTGCATAATGAAATTAATGTAAAGGCTCCGTAACGGGCTGCGGTCGATATTAAATCGTGCAATTAATTACGTATCACCAGTTATTATACCGAATGGAGGCGCTTTCACGAAGACTCGATACTGATTCGAGGCGAGAAAACAGTGAGCACAATAACCATGTGTAATGTATGTTTTCGTGAACGTTTTTTTGCGCTGACCGCCGCGTTACGGTTATCTCGATTAACATTCTTATGTCACGAATATAGTCTGCGACATAAGTTATCGCAGACAACGAATGTGGGAACAGGTTCGGTTCTGAAATCGCATCGGTTTCGGTCGTTTCCACCTTTGAACCGAAAGATTTCCCTTTGATAATCGGTAATAAGATTTCTGAGGATTTCACGGTTCACTCTGTTTTATCCTTCGTTTCGCTGGACCTAAACAGGCGTTCCAACTCGCGAGCATATTTCGGAAGTGTACTCGAGCAAAGTGTGCAATTCCCTCGCTAGTTTTTCTATAGCGAAGCAGCAAAAAAGAGGAAATGGAGAAGGCTGAACATACCTATGCTAATGTTGGACGATTGCACCGATCGTAAAAATGACACGTTCCCAGACTCCTGGTAACCGGACGATCTTTCAACAAACGCGTCACACACGCGTCACACGAGTTTCTGTTTGTACATAAACCAGTTTATAAATCGTCGGTTTCTTTTCTCACCTATCGCCGTGCCCGATCTCGAAGAATCGCACGCGTACTCGAGTTTCTCCAAAAGGAAAAACTGCGTCCGAATCGAAGTTTCCTCGCGAGCGAATGTAAAATTGATCGGAGTGGCGCGAAGGATGTGCTCTCGTCCTCGAGGCGAATTTTTCCTGGCGAAAAAAGGTGGGCGTGCATCGTTGGTCTACGATAGGTGGGATCACCGTGACGACGATGAACTTAACAATGGCATTGCGGTACGCTGCTCGAATTTAATTCGAAAGCAACGAGACCCATTGTACGCGAGAGACGTATAAATAGACGAGGTCGGTACGCGTGCCCACGCAGCAAGCTTTATGCCACCGAGCATCTCTTTCTCCTTCCGCCTCGTACCGGCTCGAATTTACATTTTACAACCGCGGACGACTTTTTAGAAAAACAACGTATAAATTCTCGTTAAACGCGATTCGTTCAGACAGCGTTTCGTTACTCGACTTCACTGGCTGATCGGGTTAATGGTTAATAAATTTTAATAGATACCTCCCGGTTACGTACGCGATACGGTAAATTGAAGTCCGAAGACGATGTTTTACATATTTTTTTCATTGGTAATGCTCGCTAATAATTACGACACTGTTCGAGATCCTTCTCCGGAAGTTGTGTTTGCTATCAGCAGAAGACGTATCGGTACCGATACGAGTCGAGAAATAAAATGTTGCGCGTCGAAATTCTCTAATACACGCTCTACTAATTCCCGGAGACTCGATACCGGTGCATCGACTAGAATTAGGTACTTAAATTTTGAACTGAGCCTTTGAGTAAATATTCGATCCAAGTATCAAGTATGTCGTGGACCAAGATCGCCCCAGATACAATAAGAAGAAGCGGAAGACGAATGTTGGCGAAAGTGTCGGCGCAGCAAGTAGAGTAGTCGGTTACTATTTTAGTCTTCTCCCCTGAGTTGGAATTCCTGCGATTCGCATTTTTTTACGATTCCCGTACGATCGGTAAAATACGAGAGAAGAACATTAAACAGCGTCAGCATCGATGATATCATTACAGCGAACTACCGCATTGAAATTTGAAAGGTAAGAGATCGTTCGTCAACGCTTCGACTTTTGATTCGATGCGACACAATTTCGCGACAACTTCCGAGCGTGCGGACAATAGCGTAACACGATGACAAGCTAGAGACTTCAAAGACAGTGTCCGGGGACGGTATTGTCGTTCAGGAACCGTTTTATTGCGGTTTGCGCCAGTTCAGAGGCGAAGATCTCCGGTGGCGAGGACATTGTTCGAACGTCTGGGAGTCTCTCATGATTGTCGTGCTTCCCATTCTCGTAATAGTGGCCGTATTCAAATAACGTCGGTACACGTCTACGCATCGCGATCGTTGGGCAATCGGAAAAAAAAGAGGAAGCAACCTGCAGCCGTTCGCGCAACCGCTCCACTTGACACCGGTGTGCCATATTCGCTCCTCTCTTATTAATCGTCACATTTTCTGCACTTACATTCCGTATACAATTACATTCGTAAATGTGAAAAGTGTGTTGACAAGGGTAAGGCCTCTTCAGAGTACACAGTGCTTGCGAATTTATTAGAGAATAATGTGAAACACGTGCTGTATGTATAACGCGTTTATAGGTACATCTACAATATAACCTCGTAAACAGTATTTTTTCCTTGCATAATTGCTACGCGCGGTAGATAAACAAGTCTAACTGATTCTGTTAGAAAATGGTATGTTCAAGATTCAACATCTAGTGCGACGTATTTTCGATTTATTTTGAAGTATCCGACTGTGGTTTTCGTTGAGGATTCGTGAATGTAACAGATTCGAAGAAAACGTATCCGATTTGTGGTTAAAAATTGTAAATCTACTTAAGTCGATGATAAACCGGCCGGTTTGTTTAGCGCCGCCCTCGATCTTGATTTTATCTCCAGTCGCAACGTTAATTGTACAAACTGGCAGTGTAAATTACGGGCCAGTCTCGGGTGAGAAAAAGCGGTGCTGATCGTACGTCGGTGAATTATTACACAGATAGAAAAGACGGTCGCTAAGGAATCGTTAATGGCGTGGCGTGGATCGGTCGGCGAAAAGAAAGAAAATAATGGAGCGCACGCGAAAGAGACGAACGGAAAGAGCGGAGGAAAAGGCCAATCCTATTGGTTTCGCGCGACCGTTAACGGTCTTGTCGGTCTATTTCGATCGGCGTGGTCCCAGCAACAAAAATCGAGGCGCCTCGCCGTTGGCTTACCTGTTATCAATTAACTGTTAACGTTGCTGCACCCTCGGAACCGTAAGTGCTGCGTGCACTATCGAACCGGCCTGTTTCTCTATGAATAATGTATCTCGGTTCGGGGAATTCATGGCATTTAATCATTGGATCGTTAACAGCGGACAGACGACCGACTTGCAGAGATTTATGCGGCACCCACGAATATTCTTGCTACGTTCATGAGAATCTTCCGCGAACCGTGCGATTGCCACGCTCGATCCTGGATAAAGCGTTTCCATTCCTTTGACGCGATGGGCTGATAATGTCAAACCATTAAGTACATGTATCTTCGCTTTTTAAGCATTTTAAATGTTTCCGAGTGTTTCAATTGCAATTACATTACAAAAGAGTGGCGATCTAATGCTTGACTATGCTACGCGTGGTAATAAAACGGGTACCAAATTGTTGTTCACAAAATTAAATATCTCCATTTTCTGTAACCGTAATCGATGACGAGCAAGGATAAAAATAGAAAGAAGATTCGAAGAAGTGGAGGAATTCGATTAACAAGTCTCATGAAAAATTTTATCGACTTGCAAGAGCTATTAACAGTGACATATACGGTTAATGGCTTCTATCCGATAAGTAGCAGCGGTAATTATTTTGAGCGGCTAGATCATTATTATGCAATGACGCATAGCCGAAATCGTGTTGAACGGAAACAGAAGAGCATAAAATTTAATATCGGCTGGTGATGCGACACGCTCCCACAATGTGCTATCTTGCTTTTACGCGTTAGATGGAACCAACGAACAAAGAGTCATTTTCAACGAATTACAAGAGTTGTTCGCAAGCTTTTCAGCCTGAATTCTGTCGGATCAGCTAGCACGGGGTTATCTGGAGGTGCCTCGAATGGGCGCAGTCGCTCGTCCAGTCCGGAGGCGCGTAAATTTATGAACGAGGAAACGCGGCGGGCATCGCGGCGGGAACATAGCTTTCGCGATGTCTCGTTGCTTGAGCGGCAGAACGAACCGTTCGGTGATATAAGGACGAGCGTGGGCGACGCTTACTTTTGAAGCGGGATCGCAAGCGCGACTTTGAAACTGGTTCCGAGCGAATTAGACGACAACCAGCCTTCGAGCCCGGTGAAACGCTCCCTCGTTTCTATTTTATTCTATACAATCTATACACCTATTTGTTACTCTTCGCCGCTTTATCCTTGTTTCGACTATAAAAAGATGTCGCTGTTCGGAATGGTCTGCACAAATGGTGCATACGGGATCGAAAGTTGATTTCGTGCAGCTGCGAATCGAAAAAGGCGGGAATTCAACTGGTTCGATTCGATTCGACGCGGTCGAATTCGACACGATCCCAATTTGGCGGGATTGGAAATTCAACGCGATTCGTTTCGACGAAGTTCGATTTAGATTTGTTACCACCATCGCGCGTGCATTTTTTATTTATTAAAAATAAGGCAGTGAAATTTGTAGGCAAACGCTAGTGCAGAACGCGTTACAAGATCAAGTTCGAAAACGTTAGCGAGAAATTGTTTGACGCTTGCATGCGAGCTCGGTGAGTCAGTGATTAAAGGGTTAAACTGGACCGGTCGGAAGCGGAAGTCGCGATGTTTACAACGGGGACGCAGGAGTACGATCCGAGATTTCATCGGCAGGTAGCCGTGCGAGGGAACCCGACGAAACGTCTCAATCAATTTCAGGTAGCCACGTTTTCTTCGTGGTCGCCTCTCGATTCTCGCGGCGGCGGCTTCATAAATATTCAGAGGAGCCGGTCGCGCTAACTCTCGAACCCTTGTAAGAAAAAGAAAATCGATTTACCTTTTGCGTCATTCCACGACCTTGAAGTCGGGGGTTGTTGGTCGCACTTGCGTCGAACGGTTCTCACTTTCCCACCTGTGTCTTCCTTTTTTCTCTCGTCAAACTCGTTTTTCCGTTCCGTTTATTTTTTCTGAATCTCTCCGCCACGTGCCACCGTTACGAGTTCACCACGCGCAAGGGATAGAAAGAGAAGAGTCAGTCAGTCAAAGACAGAAAGAAGCGGAAGAAGTAGACGGAAGAAAAGCGAAGAGGGAAACTGTAAGAATCACTGTGGTTTCAACAACGGCACACTATCCTCACACTCGTGCACTTCTTCTTCTTCCTCTTCGTTCATCGATCCTCGCTAGGATCGTGTTCCTACCGGTATCCTGAATGGAACGTCCGATCGAACATCCTGAAGAGGCTCCGCGACGGGACTCGGCCTTTCAGGAGTGCGCCTCGTGGCGACCACGTGTTCGAGCGGACGGATCGCGACGCGTGTCACGCGACTGTTCCTCGTCCCGGGATCATTCGTATCACTGAACTCCGACAAATCCTTTAGGCGGGATCTTTCTGTTCCGGTAAAAGCTGGGTCGAAGAGAAAGAGGTACGGTAGCACGCGACGATCGATCTTCACCGACACCAACTTCACCGAGCGTGTAGTATCCTCTGTCCGATGCTGGGAGGTCCTCGAGGCTGGTACTCCGGCGAGGACGATCTCGTGGTCCTGATCGATCGCGTGTCGCGTCGTCAGGACAGTCGGGTCCTGACTGGTCGTTCCTTTGGCTCAGCAACGGAGGAGGAACGGAAGGAGTCAACCACGTTGCTCAGCACCGTCCGGCGATCGTTTGGTGCTCCTTGTCCAGGTCCTCTCTCGAGGCGTGTGATATCCCCCCCGTCGGGCTGCCTCGTGGACGAAGCGGAATATCAGCGAGCGCTCTCGAGGAGATTCGTGAGACGCGACTCGCTGCGAGTCGTGGATCTCCGAGGCGGGTAACGGGGAGAGTCGTGGCGAACCGAGGCGCGGCAAGACGCGGCAAGACGAGAGGCTGTGCACCGTGCACGGTGGTGAGTAAGCCGAGTGTATCGGTGAGTAAAGCTGCGTCGCGCGAGTGAACAGAAGAGAAGAGTACGGCGTGGCCGGTTGGTTGGATAACGACGAACGAACCGAGCAAGGGAGAAAAAGGTGATCGAGCTAGAGGGACGGAGAGGAAAGTAGACCAACCGAGATGAACAAGAGAGAGGGGCTGAGAGGAGAACGCACACAGAGAAGGGTACCGTGGACTGGGCGGGGAGACTGAACCCGTAGGTTGGCGGGTAGGTTGGTAAGTAGGTAGGTAGGTAGGTAGGTGAACCAGGAGGTACACACGGTGGACGCTCGCCGGTGTCGTTCGTAGTCTGGGTGGATCGCTGCCGCGGTCCAGGTACCATCGTACATGTCCTCACACAGGATGATACTTCGGATCTCTTAATGCCCCAAGCTTCTGTCGCCACCTTAACCCTTTTCGACATTCGACTACTTAATACTAACAAATATTTATCTCTATTGCCCTTTGTCGATTACTCTGTTAACGAACCATCGAACCGATGTTTAACCAACGAGAAATCTTGGCGGGTACTTATGGTCGCCTTTTTAATTACGCTTTCAGAACATACCTAATCAGCTGTTAAAAGAGGTGGGAGTTTTAAGAAAATTATGTTTTTATTTTTACCGGTGCAGGCTCCGTAATATGGATCAATATAAGCTCACTGACGTGTTAGTTCACGTGCGAGGTCTGTAATGTGACGCTACTTTATTTGGTAGCATTACTTTGCAAACTATAATTAATGTGCTGAGATTGCACATTTTAAAGCGTTATGAGATGTGATTGTAAGCTATGAATTTGTTCAAAGTACCAACAATTCAACATTTGACCCTAATAGAAAAAATATAATCGAAAAATGTGCAATCAGCGTTTATACCGAGAACCGTCCTGGTTTACTCTGTTCGACAAAAAGTACATTAAAACGGCGAGTCTCGCCGATGAAAAAAGTGTTAATTTACAGACGAAATAAAAGGAAAATGCGTGAATCGACAAGCGCGGTCCTCTTATCGTTAACGGCGAGAGACGTCGGGAAGGTAAGTGCTCTCCTCTCTTTCAGTTACGGGAGTAGCACCATGCCGGCACGCGACCTGCCCTCTCCATCCCCGTCTTTCGTCTCTCACGATCCTCTCTCTCTCCCACCCCTTGTTCCTCGCGTCTTCTTCCTTTTGCTATAGCGGCAGCCGGCATTTCTCCTTCTAGCTTCGATCGTTTCCTCTACTAGGTTCCTCTTCGACGTTCTCTTTCCCTCGCTCGGTTCACCGCCGAGGCAACCACGCGGGAGAGACAGAGACGAATCGTGGATCTAGTGTTGGTGCACCACTCCTACCTGGTGGACACCGACACACCGGAATCCTCCCACCAACCGGCGATCCTAGAGAGGAGAGAAAGAGAGAAAGAAACCGAGAGGAGTCGGGAGTAACGCTCGGCTATCTCCTCTGTGTCGTTAATCGCGGTGTAACCTCTCGGCCAACTAATTCACCTTTGCAACTGTACCGACACCCCACCAGGATCGCGCAGGGATAAGTTTCTCTCTTTTTTCTTTCGGTATCGCGTCGCTTCGTTTCCTGGATGGACTGGTATTCGGTCAACAACTGGCAATGATCGTTTCTTGCCGATTGACAATTGGGATTAGTTGTCCGGGTACTTCCCGTACCTATATTCCTTGTTAGAGCTCATCTATTTGTTTCGTTAGTATGGAACAGAAAAAGGAAAAGCAATGCACAGAGTCTGATAACGAACTTGTTGCTCAGGGAACAGTTAGACTTAGGTCGGAGGCATGTTTGTACGCATCTTAGTGGATCGATATAAAGGTTTATGTTCGTTATTAATAGCCGAGGTTGGGCCATGTTGGGTTGGAGATTAATCGGTAGACGTTATTGATCCTTTCGATTACACGTATACCTTTTTTCGCGCGCTCTTCGCTTCTGAGCGTCCTTTCCTCTCAAGGCCCGGAATCTACTCCTACCACCGTTGAATGGCCATCGTTTCGTTACTCCTTGTTTTGTTCGTCGCTTCTGGGACACTAATTCACATCCGCAACTGTATCATTGCCCCCACCAGAAGCTGTCTGGCCTCCGGTTCTTGATTCTCTTTGATCCGGTTGTCCTAGGACCGGGCTACTCGTTACAGTTCTCTTCGAACTCCTCTACATTCCAGTCGTTACAATCTATTTACAATATTTTCGCTAGCCACGACTTCTGTCGTAACACGTACAATTGAAATATATTTCAGAAAATAAGGAATTGTTTAATATCCGATTGATCGTATAAAAATATTATTACACCGTAAATTTCACCATCTGATTTCCTGTGGTATTACTGGCTTCTGGTTGTACAAGGCTCGGGGCAGAAAGTGTCTCAACCAGTGGGTCACTGGGGTCTACAGGTTTTTTGGATCGCCATTGAACCGTGAAAGCCCGATCGTGTCTCGATCTCGAATAACGGCTGAAATCGAAATCTATTACTCGTTTGGCTACATTCTGTTGGAAAAAACAATAGAAATTTTTGGAAATATTCGAGTTGCGAAATATCGAATCGGAACGTAAAAAGTTAAACGAACAAAGGTGGAAGTTGGATCGTAAGCGAATTACTCATCCTTGCACCGCCATATTTGGCGGAAACATTATCCAACTTCTGGCTTTCTGGGTCAATCTCTGGTTAGCTTCTTAGCTTTAGGTTGCTCGAGACGCCCGAGAAACTAAGTACGACGGGTAAATCGAGGAGGCAGTGTAGGTATATACGCCTCGAGACCTTAGATCATCGGATCCTCGTGGATCTGCTTCGCTCCGCCTTGTTGCGCAACGATCACCGCCGACGGTGATCTCGGGCACAGCAGTCCTGACACAGTTACCTGGTCAGAGCGTTACGGTCAGATTAAAGAAATGAAAAAAAGGGGCCCGAGAAACGTGAGCCACTCTCGAAGACCCTTCTCTCCCTGCTTCACGGTTTCTCGACTTTTTTGCGACCTTTCGTTCACCGAACGAAGAGACAATTCCCTTTCTTTCTCCGCAATCATTTCTTCGTTAAGTTTCTAATCGTTACGTCGTCAACGAGACCAGATACCCTTTCTATATTCTCTTCACTATTTTGCGAATCATTCGATTAGCTATATAAATAGATTCGATTTCCTGTTTCGTAAGTCACGATAGCGCTTCGAACACGTAGGAGCGCGAAAGTGGTTGGGGTTGCAACGAAAGGGTGACCATCGACGGTAATAGATACTTCTGAGACATTTGCTTATTATCTATTAAATTCCTAACCTCTTCGAACATCTCGAAATTGCACCGATTGAGCAAATCTCGAGCAAAACAATTTCTATTCGTTTGGTCGCTTTGGTGTTTTCGTAACGAGTCAGATTCTACGAAAGACGAAGTCGTGGGACCATTCAGACCTGAAGTCCGGACCAAGATTAACTAACGATGCCGTTAAACAGAGATTTAGAGCAAGGTGGCGCGAAAAAGCGCAACAGCACTGCGGGCGGGATTCGAGGATCGACCATAAAGAGGATCGGGACGCGTCGACTATGGAACACCTTCGCGGTGTTACGATATCCGATATTACGGATTGGTACATCGAGATTTCAGCCGAGTGATTCCACGATGCCTCGAGCTTCCAGCGCGGGAAATGTCTCGAACTGTTCGGCACCTTACTGACCCAATTACACCTTTGTTTCGTTGAAATTTGTACGTCGCCTCGAGGTACGCTCCGACAATTTGACGAGCGTCGGATCCCAGAATTCGAAGAAGCTTGATTTCCCGTTGAAATCACGAGTCAGCTTCCGGTGTTCCACGCTGTCAACGGCTCTCTCGCTTCGACCTGGCTCGATTACGTTGCTCGTGGGCCTTTCGTCGCGACAACGACGCGTCGCGGTGCAGCTCCGCGTCGATACTCGGCGAGTAGGCGTCTAATGACGGGTTCTCACCGCGTGCACGCGTGCGTCCCGTGTCAATCCCGCGGGAAGTGTCATCGTACAGAATAGAATGCGAAAGGGAAGAATCAGTCGCGACACGTTGGTCGCGAATTCCGACCCACCTTTTGCCAGCGTGAACTATCACGCTCGGAAGATGCTTGATTGATAGCAACACGAAAATAGCAACAGGGAAACAATCGCTTCAATTTTTCGTTTATTACAAGTATCTAATTTTATTTCTCGCAATTACCGACGCGTTCAACGTCGCAGTAGAAACAGTCGTAGCTGGTCAGACACGCGATCGAACTTAATTTTTTAACACGATTCTCCAATTTATTTTTCTGCGTCTATTAAACAAACTTTTAACTCGCTGAAAGTGGATTCAAGTTCGTAAAAATTGAATTTAACGCAAGTTTACCGAGATACGAAATTTTCATGTTATTTTATTCGAGCAAAAAAGTACAGCGACGTAGCGAAATAGCAGTGATTGCATTTTCGGCTCGAGCCTCGAGGCTAAGCGCGATTTACGACGCGTCGCGGTGTCGTCGACGTGTAACGGAAAGGGTAAAACCGGCACCGTTCCATCTCGATTGGTCAGTGCAACGATGATGCACTTTCAGTGGGAGGAGCAGTTCGCACTTATGCAGTGTAGCAGTGCATATGGAGGCGCATAATGTATGCCTGTGTAGCTGTCAGCGAGATGAACATCTACTCGAGCCGCGTGGTCACGAGCGCGTGTGCATGCACGCGCGCTGCACCGGAGTGATGTATCGGACCGAAGCATCCTCGATAGGGATCTCGATCTCAAAGGCCAACCGCGGGAGAAAAATGAATCACAGCTTGTTACGTCGTTCGCGAAGAACCTTCTTTTCTTTGAACGTTTCTTTAGTACATCGAGCACATCGTCACTTTTCTTCGCGATACATTATCATCACCTTAACGTGTTTATTGCGATCACGAATAGAATGACACGCTTTTTTCTTCCGACTCTTCGCGGAAGAAGATGTAACAAAGTCTCGAAGCAGCTACTGCATCATCGATCATAATCTTCTGTTCGATTTGTTTTTGAAATTGTCGTAAAAAGTGAATACAGTAATTAACGAACGGAGAACGATCATTTGATAAGTAATTAATAACGCAGAATTGAAACAGTGTATCGGAAAGTGTTATAACGCTTTTTCTTCGAGGAGCAAGTGAAAATAATCGGCAACGATCGGTCGTTCGAGGGTTAATCAGACACCCGACACAAAAAACGCAAGTAACAAGGTGTCAGAGTCTTCAAGGTACATCGTCTCGGCGAGTCGTAAGGCAAGCCGTGAAATACGAGCGGTTGAAAAAAAATCTGGCAAATTCGCGTGACGTAACGCGAGAAAGGTGCGGGTAATTGATAACGTATCAAACGTTACATTGAAATATCGTTCAGGAGAACGAGAGAAAGGTTTCGCGAGGCGGTGTAGCAGCGTGCACCAGGTTCCGGACCCTTTTCTCGGCCCGAGATCGGTATCGAGACGGTTGATCTATCATTCCGCCACCAGAAGTGCGGGTACATGCATGCACGCGCGCGTGCACGAAAGCGCACGGTTGCGTCCACGTAATGCTTGCTGCACGTAATGAATCCTTTTTTTCTCCACGATCGCCTCTGGCTATTTAACAATACCGTTATCGTTAATTACAACCGTCCAATGAAGTAATAGTTATGTTATTGTTCGGGGGAATTAACCTCGCGCGAGAACCAGTTATGTAGAAATAATCATACGTTTTCTTTCAAAATCTGTCAGTTTTTTGTTCTCTCGGTAGAACCACGTGTAGCGCTCGAACGCTAATTAGCGACTCTTCAACTGGATCGCGGATCGAAACTCCGCGAGATACGTTTGACCAATTTGGTAATTGAACGTAGTTTCTAGATTCCGATCGATGAATCATCCGAGTTTCTCGCCAGCGAATAGTCAGCTGCTCGCTGATCAACTTGATGAACTTCGACTTGGGACTTTGTCCAAGTTTATCGCGGAGGACGATGTGACGATAGTCGACGACAACTCGGTGCACACCAGCGGTGTAGATTTACATATAAAACGGTATTGTTTTTCCTACGGAATAGGGTGCGTCTCTGGTTTCACATTTTACATTGGCGTCCAGGTACGTCGCGAGGCCGCAACGGTACCTGATATACGCCCGATATATCGTATACTCTGCGATCTATCGGTTTCGCAATGTCGCGACTCGATCGCCGCACGAAGGTATGCCGCTGGGTTCGTGGTCTTTCGGATGCTGACGCGACAGATACTCCATTGCGTGTCGAAGAACTCCGAATGCGCCTTTTCAAATTTCCTTACAAATGTTCCAGCGGTTTAGACAAACTTGGAAATAACCGCAAACTCCCTCGAACATCATCGACGGTTTGTTCAACTGTTCTCACCGACGACTCGTATAACTGGTTCTTTCAATCACTCGGTTAACTTTTATTAATCGTAAATTTTATATTCACTCTTAATGAGCTTTATTCACGCTTTCCCACACTTCACACCTCTGCACGCTTCATTTCCTGCATACGCATCGATTGTTCTCTCCTCATTATACATCGCGGTTGTTCGGACAACTTCATTTGCCCGTTTCTTTTTGAGAGAACTGCTCCAGGTGTATTTTTAACCCTTCGTAACGAACGATTTTGCGAATCATGACATTCGCTTTTTTCGTGAGATAAGACGATAAGATCTGTCAGCGCGCGTCGATCAGTCGCGAAATGTGACTTGCCACGCGGAATAACAGCTCTCCGCGTGTGGTATTCGACGGTCAGCCCCGAGGGTCCTTGAAAGCTCGCAGGATGGCGCAATTGAAAGCAACTGGATGCCTCCGGTATACCCACCCACTTCACGCACGCCTAATCTGCCGATCGCATTTGGTAATAACCTCTCTTTTGCTCTCGATCATAACTGGGCCACTAACTGCTCTAGGGCCTTTCTCTCTGCCAAAGAATTTTAATTAGCTCGCCGTGTACAACATGTTAAATCGCTGAATCTGAGCTTCTAATTCGAACGTACACCTCTCATTCACGATTTCTTCGAGAAGTGCTAACGTATGTACAATCTTAGCTTGAACTCTCTGTAATCAGCATTTTTCTTAAATCGTCGTGTTAAGTACATTTTGGAGTTGATTGTGAATATCGGAATGCCGGGAATCGTGATCTAAAATTGGATTTCATGGAATATGAAAGTGACTTCTACCAAAGTAATTGACATCGGCAAAAAAGTTTCGTTCGCGTAATTTACCGAAGACTAAAGCGAACGAAGGAATGTCGACAGATCCGAAGTTTTCGTAGTTACGCAAGCGTGGCTGGAACTTCCTGGACAAGCGAATTATTTTCGCTCGGATCGATCGGTCGAGAAGAAGAAAACGACAAAATCTTTGGCGGTATTGCTTGGTTGAGCAACAACCGAGACAGAAAAGAAGCGTATTCGTTTCCAAGGAGAGAGAGTCTTCTTTTGTCTTTCGACAGAGCTTGTCCACGTGCTACCAGATCATCTTATCTCGTCTACCGTGTTGATCTTGCTTCTACGATCGTTAATCTTTTTCGTTTCTATTGGTCGATCGAGACGGTTTCGCTCTTTGACCAGCTTCCTTCTCCTTCTCTGTTCAATCGGCGTGTCTAGATGTGCTGGCTCGATTACGAATCGACCGTAATTATTGCGATATTCGATCGCTTTCGGTCGATAGAGCTGACGTCAGCCTTGGTCACGTTCATGTCCAGCTACTATTAGGTCATCCGAAAAGTTCTTGCATTTGTCGACTCGAAATACGTTCGTTATCGTCAGCCTCTTAATATTTATTAAGAAAAATGAGAAAGGTAATTGTCGACACGGAAGGTATCTAACCTTTAAATGGGGGTTTACTATGATCCAGATCTCGACGAACGCTATCATCGGTATTTCAATTTCAGCCTTCCCATTCACCGGAGGATCAATAATTTCATTAATAACTAGCCGCGCGATGTTTAGAAGTATTTATTACAGGCAAGAATGTTAATAGAATAGCAAGGTACAATATATTTTTGCTTGGGACGGTTGGCAATTATTGTTCTGGCATGCGAAGTATCTTCAACCTCGGATTAAGAGGTTGGAAACAAATGGTCCGAGCATCGCGAAGAATGTTAATCTTAAAGTAATTCGGGACGGCCGATTGTGCAAGTACACGAACGAACGTACTCTTCTATGTAATTACCAGAGTCCCACGTAGCTGGTCTTATTTTGTAGCATTGTAAACAGGTACGAATAATTCTGTGGGCACGTATGATTGTTTCGACGGATGCGCGTCATCGAGAAGTCTAACACGTGTCACCGCGTTCCCTCTTGGGACATACCAGTGATTATCGCTCTCGTCTAACACTCTTCTAAACCATCGTCATTCATTATCTATCCTTTTATTCATCACACTCCCCTTTTAAAAAGGAGAAAGGGAGTGGCACCCTGGAGGCCTCAAAATTACTGACACTGCGGTCGCATACACTCTGGACGGATCTCTGGTATCCATAGGGTAGGTGCAAGTGGTAGGTTGACAGGAGTACAATTTTTAAGTAATAGACAATCTCGAGTCGTATCGAATTCGTATCCTGTTGTGTCTAGTTTAATTGTTTTGAATACAAAGACTGAATCAAAAGAGAGGCGTTCATTCACCCCTTATGGACGTCTAAGCACTTACTTTCGTGCTAAATAATAATTCATATCGGTGCAAATTTTCAAGTTTGTTTATTGGTCAACTAAAGTTACTGTTGAACGCAAAAAATTTGTTTAAAAGATCCAAATTTTTTAATCGGGTTTAGCATCGAATGTGGACACAGTCGAGGTTAGATTAGCAAGTGAATTATAGTCTCGTTATAAGTAGAGAAGTTTCATTTTTCGTTGCAGCAGTGTTCTTTCAGTCACCGGAAGTTCTTCTTGCGCGAAAAAGAACAATGCGAGCGAAAATTGAACAAAGTAAACGATTTTAGCGGAAGAATCCGTTTTAAGAAGGTGATACGCGGCGGTAATTCGCGGCGTTTTGTTCTCGGTCATTATACGCTTACACGCGCAATCGAGCACATCCACGAGCGTGTACGGGCCGCGTGTAAGACCGCGGTAAGAGCGTGTGCGCGGGCGCGCGCGAGAGCGCACGGTCGAGCGAGCATTACAAGCGGCGTGTCCCGGGTTGCTTCATTCCATTCGCGATATTCCACATTCTTCCCACACGTGTAAGAACACATCGGTAGGTACACGGTGCCTCAGATGCCTGTTGCTGATACGAACTCTCCGTTTGCCGCCACTACCGTGCCGCGCCATTTATGGGCCAAGGGAACATCCGAACCGTTTACGGGACAGGAGAATCCTCGCTTTTTATGCCGTGGGAAGCGTTGTCCTCTGGCTAAGTTGTTTTACCATTCGGCGAACGGCCGATATTGTTGCAATGTGCTGAAATCGACGCTGCGTGCTGCAGCTGTCAACGCATTTACTGCCGCAGAAAAACGAAAAGTAGTCGGCACGAGAAGCACGATATAATCGCGTAAACGAAAAAAGGAAGCGACAAATTTTCAACAGGGTTCACGAACGGATCAAAGTAGACCGCTCAACTTCGATCCTCGACGTACTTCGATAATTCGAAGCTTACTCCAGAGGCTTCTCTGTTCTCGAAACATCGTTTAAACTTTAAATCAGACAAGTAGGAAGGGTGGTTTCGATATCGCAGAATCAGACAAGTAATTATTCCATCAGTACGTGATGGGAAAGTTATCGATCCTTTCGCAATGGCGTCTGTTGAAACTTGATAAATGATTCGTTTATAATTTAGTCCCTATCTAATTCAGCATCTGAATCGACACACGATTACAGAGGGTTAACGAAGAAAGTCCGCCGATCGAAGAGACAGCCCTAGGAAGCGGTTAACCGCATCTCGCGAACGGAGGAAGGCGGCAGGGCGCAGCATCGTCCGCGATGTTTCTCAATGGGCGCTAAATGTCTGGTACAAGATAGTACTTGTGGGAGGTGGAAGACGCGTGAGATACGGTTCAGCGTTCTCATAGCTCCTCCTGAATCGAGACGTGGGCGCGAGAAAAGGGTTTATTGCCGCACGACCAACGCTACACACAGCTAATTAATTCCACCACGCGAATACACAGATTCGTTTGCTCCATCAACGACGCATCTTACGAACGATCGGTCTTGTCCGCGAATTTCGCTGGCGGGCGTTCTAGTCGATCGCGATTTGGGGATCGCGAGCGGCAAAATATAAAATGCGAAGGTAAGAAAACGAGGGAACGCAGGTGTGCCAGTGCGAAAGCGGTGACCCATTATCCCAGCTGCACAGGGCAGTTCGCTACCAGGGATCGTCCCGGTTGGTTCGCTCAGGAATTCCTCGATACGCCTTAACAGGATAAACAGATGTACTCGTAAATAAGTTCGGCTTGCGTTATACGCCGTTTTGCGGTTACCTTCGATACCTCCATGCCCGGTCCCCTCTTAATTACCCCTCCGAACACTGTGTTTCTCTCCGCGAGCGGGAAACAACCCACGGTTCTTCCAGCTTTTGCGATCCGACGAGGCAAGGAGAGTTTCTCTTATAAATTGGTTGCAACGGGAAAAATGTCGTTATCAAAATTCGATTCAAAAATCGCCTTTCTCTTCTTCCGATCGTAAAACCCACGACTAGATCATTACAAGAAAATGATAATAGATCGAAGTATGTTCAGGTTTACGACTGAAAGATTCGCGTCTGGTCTGGAACACCTGATCTGTAAAGACACTTTCAACCACCGGTTTCCCTTTCAGTGACTGGATAAAGAAAAAAAGGAACGGGAAGATGCTTCTTTCGACGGCGCGGAAAAAAGCTGGCTGCTCGGTTCGAGCCGTTCCACTTTTACTTTGCTCTTGAGAATCGTCCGCGAGCTGCACCACATTTCCACGGATGCCTGCCAGCTAGTCGCTCGCTAATCAAGCGTGCGTGTGTCTGTATGGGAGAGAAACAACTTTACCACGCGTGTTTGTGTACGTGGAGTGCAACAGGAGCGGAGCGCCGCTTCATCAGGGTGGGGTTTGCCGTCAGTGGAAGTTTAACTCTTCGGTTTTACTTTCTAACATCTCCCCTCCTTCCTGAATGGTCTCCTCGCGCGACGACGTGTCCTGGTACACCTACTCCTTCGAGGACGAAGTCGAGTCGCCGATTTTCTGCTTTCGTATGGCTAGACCAGGCACTTCTGGTCGTTCCTCGGCCGCGGGGAAAAGTGAAGGGGAAGAGTTTTTTGCGTTTTCGTCGCCTCGTTCCACTCCTGATCCTTTGTGCCTTTTTTCGTTGTCCTGCTACTTGCCGCAGCTCTCTTTAACCCTTTCGCTACGCCACTTTTTGTTCCCTAAACGCTCTACACTGCGATAAACTGTAATTTTATTCATGGAACTTGATTTACGGTAAGGTACCTCACAATATACGATTAAAATAATTCAATTAACTACGGTGCAAAGTATGCTTATTTGTCCAAAGAGATTGGCATTATTTAACCCGATCTAATCTAGGTTACCTTCGATTTTGTCACAAAGAACGAGTCTATGCAGCGTGTCTTCGGGGAAGATTTTTTTCAGATTACGAGGAAAAGTGATTCAACTTTTTAGTTTAATATTTTACTCGACTGTAACAGTTGCATAAATACATCTCAAAAGAATTTGTAATAGACAAAGACAGTGTCTGTAACGTAGCTTGTGGTCGATGAATACAACGTTAGAAAATGAAGTGGAAACTGAAGCCTCAACATTTTTATTTCAACCCAATATGACAGACATTTCAGTCATTTTGACAGGGTTGACAGTTCGAGTAAAAGTGCTTAAATGTCTACAAATGTATAGTTAATCCTTGAGGAGGCAAAAAGATAATCGATAAGTCATCTTCTATTCGTCAGATTCGCAGTGAAAATTTGAAATCTGATAGCATCGGAAAGTTACGTAAAATTTGAAATTTGTAATAGCGCGTACTGGTGTGCGGGAATTTTTGCGGCAGCGTAAGATCGCGTCAGAACGTCCGTGTCGATGTGTACGTGTGCGAGTAGACCACGCCAGGGTGGGGTCCTCTCGCATCCGACTTGGCGTTTTCAGTTTCACTTTCTAAGTCGTCGCTCCCTCCCCTTCCTGCCGACACTGCGCCGTTAACCCCCCACCTGAGACCACCTTGCGGCACCGATCTAGACCCATGGAGTAGTCAGCCACCCCACGCCCTACTATTCGCTCGACGTCGCTCGCGGATGCAAGGATCCAGATCCACGGTTGCCTCTCGATCCTCGATCTGCTACCTCGCTTCCAAGTAGCGGCATGTTTCAAATTCCTTTTGCTTTGATTTGAATAACGAGCTAATTTAACTGGTTACCGTCTTTATCTCGAACCGAGCTTCTGAATGGCAGCGGTGGCCAATTGAAAGTAATTAGGGTGAATCACAGCTCGGGTAATTAGCGCGTTTTGAGATATTGCTCCATAATTATCTACTTAATTAAAGCTCCGAATGAGAGCCAACGCTTTGGATATTGCTCCCTTCGAGATGTACATGTATATTTTGTTTCGTCCCGTGTTTAATCGTCACTGCTAGCTAGTTATTGCTACAACGCGAAGACAACTGAAGAAAGTTCAAATGTTAGATACATTATGCATTCAGCGACCCTTGGTTACAGTCGGAATTGAATTAAAAATTTTATTGTAGGGAAAATACGAATCTGCGATAATACGAATTCGTGTGCGTCACGAATGTTAAAGGGGTGAATCGATCCTTTGTTCCACATTTTATCCCGATTAGCTTAGTCGCCCATTTAGGAATTTACAACGCATGATCTAAAGTTATCTTGAAAACTCAAGTTTCTGAAACTGTAATTTGGCAGAGTGCCTTTTTCGGAAAGATCCGAGATCTAGAAGCGTCCCGAAATCCCTTGTTCCACATTCGTGACGACCGTCGTAACAAAGACCGGAGCAATTTCACGAACAACAGCGGCAGACGTGGGTGCAGAACGTGAAATCGTTAACCAGAAGCTGACCGAGAGGGCCGAATTATTATACGCGGCGAGCAGAAAGTGGCTGTTTTCGCGGAGAGATTTATTCGTGAATTCGTCGTCGGGTTTAATTGGATCGCAGCACGTCGCCCTCTGCGAGAGCTTCACCCGAGCACCTCCTTCCTGTTCTTCTTACTGCAATTTCGTCGACTTTCTTCGTTCTTTCTGGTCGAGAAGTGGCGGCAATTGGAACTGGCTTCTGCCTACACGATTTATTCGGCGGGGCGTCCTCGAGCCGTGACTTTCGGCACGGAATAAACAACCGGCCGAGAAAGTAATCGCGTGCCGCGATAAATTAATGTTCGAACGCGGGCTCGTGCATTGACATCGATTCTCGACAGGAATATCGATACCAGATCTGCCTTTTAACCCCTTCGCGCATATATCTCGCTACAATCGGTCCTTTTTATGTTTCAAGAGACTGTTCCCAAAGACTTTTATATTAAACGAAGTACCACGATTTGCGCTTCAATAAAAACGAAGGAGTCGCAAAAGTTTGAAAATTTGGAAATACAGAAATAAGTTTCGTTCTTGTTTCGCACAACAACAAACCTGAAATTTCACCTAATTTTTGCTACGGTTCCATCTAAACGCCCACGAAATGTGATCCCAGACGGCTGAACGAAAACGAAAAAGGACCTTCGACGAGTTTCCAGAGAAACTATTAGGGCAAGGTAGTATCATCAGGAGGGTTGCTAAAAAAGTCGGAGCACAAATTGGAGGATGAAGAGAAAAAGAAGACGTTCTCACGGTTTCGTCCGCGTCCCGAGACTCCAGATCTTCCACCATGGAAGATTAGGGTCCATTTGGCCTCCAATCTGGTTCTCGAGGAACGTGCCTCGAAATCGAGGTGGCGACGATGCGTGACAAGTCGGTCAATTATATCGCGTACGGAATAGATTCCGTTGTCCTCTCGCAGCGAGGCCGCCATGACGAATTTCTGTGCTTCTTCCATAGTGTTTTCTGCGATTCCTTGAAACGCTCGATCGGCGAAAGAGAGAAGTGTCTTTTTTTTCTCGGCTGTCTCTCATCCGGCATTCATTACGCCTTTCGAAGGAAATGATTACTCAAAGCGTAACGACGAAACGAGGAAACGAATGATTGCAGAATATCTGCTTGCTCGTTTGGCGAATCGTAGATTTTGTTGAGAGTTCACCTCAGATGATCGCATTTGGGTCATAATAGCTCGTTATTTAAGAAATCGCAGAGTTTGACAAAAGTTATTTCGTCAGCTTTATACATATATGAAACGGGTCGAGTTGCAGAGTCATTCTCTGCAGGAGCGTCCAGTTTGCAAAATCATGGCAAAACTGTGCGCAACAAAAAAGGAGCTCCTTTCCGCTCCCAGGAATTAATTACGGCCCGTCTCCTCTAATTGCCCTTAATCGTTTCTCATTCAACGTTTGTCGAGCAGCTCTCGACCCTGAAGGAGTCGTTTGTCACGTGCGTCCCGAAGACACGGAAGGAACGCGATACGAGGCAGCCGGTTAAGGTTGATCGGGTCGTATAAGGTCGGTCGACCTTAATCGTGATTCGGTAGCGTGCAGAGTGGCCGAGAGGACTCGTCGTGACACACAATGCCACAATCGATTGTCGCGAAATGAGTGTGTGTCCTAGCTTGACACCTGGCCACCTGGGATGATGCATAGCGCCGTACCTGGCATTTCCTACGTCGGTCTATCATTTACATCCCCGTGTGTACACTCGTCTACGTATCTCGCTGCTCATTATCTGCCTACGTGTAGCCTGACGCCCGGCTCAGTCATTTCTGTCCATCTGGACACGCTCGCTGCCAACCAGATCGGCTTCCATCTACGGTCCTTCTCTAGACAGCTATGCAAACGTCAACCTTTGAGCCGCGAGCGTCGTTTGTTTCGTTTTATCGTCATTGTCTTTGAGGAATGGCTGGAATTCGTATCTCGATGAATAGGGGTCCGAGTCGGCAGTCTACCGTTTCGCGCGCTCGTGAATGACCATCGGAGGGTCGCAAAAATAATCGTGAGACACCGATGTAGGGTAGAAACGAACGAAGTATTCTCCTATCGATGGAGGCTAAAAAGGTCAACGATACCAGAAACCGCTAAAACGAGGAGATCGCGAATGGCAATTGTCTATGCACCAGACTTCTTACGATACAGAACAATTTCCTGTCTGGAATAGAATCTCCCCTCACCGGTTACTGCATAAAATAGAAAGTCGATCGATCGTTTAACGATCTCGGTTCGATTTCGGGCTCGCCTCGATTATGAATCGCTCACCGTGGCACGTGTTTCGCGTCACATGGAAACAGGTGAAAGCCACGGGCGCAGGATTAATCGACGTAACGTTCGAACGGCATTAGATCCGGAAACGTAGCCGAACAATCTTCCAGTTTCTTCGAGAACATCTGCTGGGAAATTGTAGCAATGAACGTTAATGGACCTATCCATCATCGAGGATTATTCTTGTCAGACGGCCACGCCAATGAAAGAAACCTAGAAAGTACTCCACTCTTGTCAATGACGAAATGTGGACGAGAAGAGTGGCGGATGAGTTTCAGATTTAAATGATAAAATAGGTGAAAGCCAGCTCGATGTATGGCCACGCGTTAGATCGCTACGCGTTCTACGCGTTGGATTTCTGCACGTTATATTGCTACAAGTTGCCAGTCAAAAGTGTATATTCAGCTTAATCCTACTCCTAGATCACACGCTATCTCCGCATCTTCGAGACAACATTTTATAACGACACGTCGAAGTACGTCGAAGTCATATCTAACGATAAGATCTCAATTACGTTTCGATCGTCGTGTATTCGAAGAAAAAGCAAAAAGAATTGTTAAACTGCACCGTTCCAGAACTATCTAATTAACGGACGGTTAAGAGACAGTTTTTTTGTGTTCGATTCCTGCGAAAGACGCGACCGATCGCGGCGAGAATCGATATCGGAACGATCGCAGGACGATCGAGGAAGAAGGATACCGGCGTGTGAGAACAGGCCGAGTCGTCGGAGGAAACCTGTTAACGGTGATAACGGGACGTCTGATTGAAACGCTACGACGAACCGCGGATCGGCCAATTAGTTTATCAAATACCTGGAATAGCGGAGCAGAGTTTATCGCGCGGCGATCTGCTTCGCAGTCAGTAACTCGTTAAGTTGCCATAAACTCCGACGAGGACGATAAGTCCGGACGGGCTGCTCTCTCTAATTCTCACCAATGGTTCGATTGCTCGGCCATTTTCACATAATATTAAGGCGATATTCTCATGCCGAGATTGTGCTGTACGAGTTTCGAAGGTTTGGATAATCATTCCTGGGTGGTCATTCACGCTTCTGCGTTCTTCATTTTATGCTCTTCAACGCTGCAGTACAGTCACGCCTAGCTTCCCTTATTGGCTATTAGACATATTAACAATTAAATATACACAATGGTATATGATTTTCGTCCATAACGATGTAATCAAATAATTTTAACCCCTGTGAAAATTTAATGTGTAATATAATTTATTTTTAATGACATTGGTTTTCTATAACCTCTTTAGTCTAATTTAGAGTTACCGAAATTTATCGTACGACCAGTTTGACTCGTTCTTCCAATTGTGACTAGAAAAACTAAGGCAAAAGAGTTTAAGCAAACAGTATTAGCATCGAGTAAATAGTATTCAATAAACACTTCGATAACACCTCTATTTCCTAATAAACCTGTCACATACACTTTAGTTTCAGTTTACCTTGTTTGTACTGGCAACTGAGAGTCTTATATTTGACTTGATAGAGCGAAGGAAGATTAAATACGAAAAAGTTAGGTGCACGTTCGTATCGCTTCCTTTTTCAAAAAGAAAAGATACGGGACACCTCATCTGCAAGTCCGTTCGTGTTTACCTGGTCAATTCGACACATTGAAACCGTCATTAAGAGATGTTCAAGATTGTGGCCGGGTTCTCGATGCGATTCCTTTTACGTATGCCCGGATCCGTTAGGATCACGACGCGATTATAAATTTCTTATCTGCATTATCGCGAAAACACGACCACTTTGATAAAGATCGGCGCTAGAACCACGAGAAAAATCATTTTCGCAACGTTTACCTTCCTGCTCGCGATCCAATTAGCTAATAACAGTCTTTTCCCTTCGGTTTTAATGAAACACGGAATGGTAAATCCATGAATCAGCGGACCACCCGATTGCAATTTCCATGCTCGTTCTTCGAACGTTTCATGGCGTTAACGTATCTGATTTATCCGGTAATTATTTATCGAATCTGGATCATAACCAGTTACGCGTTATGATAAACAGCGTTTGTGTAAGAATTCGAAGTTGACGTTGATTTGCTGCCTTACCAAAACGCGCAAAGTAATTATCTGCATACTCGGTTCCCACAAATGGCTCATCTTTTTGTGAAATTCGCAATATGCATGCACTTTAATTTCATTTACGAGTATACATAGTTCTAATCACGCGAGAATCGACAAAGTGTGCTTTGAACAATTCTATTCGAACCACGGATCTGTTCCAATTTCGAAATTGCCGATTCTCTATCGCGTAAAAATTACGTTAAAATGCGGGCGTGCCCGTTTGAAAATTGTTCACCCTCTGCTCCAGATTTGTCTGACGTCCGACAGAATAATCGATCGAAGGGACCTTGTCACGATCCACGGCTCGAATCCTTTTACGAGAAGGTGGTGAACCGATGGCGCAAATCGGCCACCCTACCATTCGTCTTATCGACGCGAGCGCACACGGAAACGTGGCGCAACGAAATAACGAGTTCTAATTGCGAAAGCAGATCTGCAGGCCAGGTGGCGAGAAAAAAACAACGAAGGTGCACCCGGCACCTGATTCATTTGAGTAGATAACGATCTATGACGCAGATACGCGAGCGGGTCGCCTTTAAAAATCGTCCTTCCACGCCTCGATCTCTCGCCCTTTCCACACGAGTTGCACGAGGTGCGTGTTTTCTTTCTCCTTCGCCCGATCGACCCTACCTCTTTTTCTCTTTTCTGGCTGGATGAAATTGCCTCTTTGTGCGTCCGTTCGATCAATGCCCTGATAACGATTATTGAAACACCTTCTGTCGTAAATTTTCCACGTTTACGTCACAACTTATGATCTTATTATGCAAATACGAGGTTGTTCACCTTTCCAGGGTGTAGGAGTCTCGATTTAATCTTTGCGAGATCGAGAACCTTCCTTATCCGAATTAATAGGCAGACATTGCAGTGATTCATAAAGACTTTTGTATTTAAGGAATTTCGCATTTATATTTTCTCCAAGCAGCAAGCATTGTTTACATCGTACGAATTCCTCGTGCAATTATTTAAATACAACAGCGATATTTGTTTAACTCGAATGGAAAGAGCGTAATGAAACGTACGAGCGTAATATTCAGATATAAGAGGTTTTATTAGAATTTTTCTGAAAGGAATCATTAGAATGAGATTAAGATTCAGGTGGAAAGGTGTTGCTTCATCCTAATGACAACGCAAGATACATTTGACGTTCGCGTTAACTGGTCTTGCAGCGACTGTATGTAAATCGAAAAAAGAAGTATCTATCAAAGTTTACACGATGATTAATGTCGGTCCGCGTACGATTAATTGGCGTATTACGTGGATATAAACACGACGCAGCGCGTTCACCGTAAGACGTCGGTCGAGCGGTCGGATCCTTCCAATATTTCTTTGTGGAAATTAACGCTCGATTCGCGAGTAATAAACGATCCGATGTATGCATTTTGCCATTGAATTATCGAGCAAATAAATTATTACCGAAAGTAATCGTGCACTGGGGCGAAACCGGTTTTTCGTTTTGTTCCAATCGTTCGGAGCACGTTCCTATGGCTTTCGTTTCAAGGTTTCATTATTTTTCCTATTTACACGGATATTTCGCTGCACGTGGCTAAATCATAAGACGAGAGAACGGAGGAAGACCTTACAGTTACAGAGGAGAATGCAGGCTTCAGAAGGAGTCATATGTCTGGGATGAATTTTCAAAGCCGGAGATCTAACCTAATCTTGCGTGTGAATAGGTCATTTTCCAACGCTTTACGTTATCTAAGTTGTACAAGATCGCGCATCGTACGTATCAGATCGTGTGCGCCATTAAAATTGCATCGTTTCCGATTTCGCTGGAAGATTACGTCCTGATAAACATCAGACAGCGAACGATCGATTTCGTTTGGCCTGGGAACCGTAAGATCGCGAAATTTCACGTTACTGTTTTTCTCGAACCTCCTACTCGATGGCCTCTTTAATTTAAGGAATCGGGCTAGCGTGCAATCAAAGCCGCAGACGTGAGCATCTCTTAACCGTGGCACTACAATTACGTTGGAATTGAAGAGCATCCGTTAATTTTGCCGGTAGACAGTGGTCATTTGCAACCTGATGACTCGGTTGCCTCTCCCCGTTCGAGGGATCTCCAGGGTCGCTCGCAAAACCTTCGTCCCTTCGCGAAAACGGTTTTCTCTCGCTGCAATTTTTCAGGTTAATCGGTTCTGCGGCCATTTCGAACGAGGACGTGACCTGCCGCTTAATTCCACCGTTTGCCGTTGTTTAATTCGAGGAAGAAGGGCGTTCTCGGTGCCAGGGTACAGGATAGTTTGATTTAATCGGACCCGATTGCGAGATTCCGCGTGCGATTGCTTCGAAATCGAGCGCCTCTATGACGAGAGAGATCTTTGCTTCTGTGGCAATTCGTGGGTAAACCTCCGAGCGAGATATAGGTCGAATGTGCTGGCTATTGAGCATGCACGTGTACTCTCTTAATTAGAGGAAGCTTCATTTACTCATTTTGTGTAATTTTTTACGATGATAGCTCTTTCGCGATGGTTAAATTTTTCTTAGAATTTTTATGCGTTTACTGATATTGGTACCGTGCAAAATTTCACTTACTCCGGTAGCTTGCCATCATAATTATTTGAAAAATTATTAACGTTATCTCGACGTCTCGGGATTTATTTTTTCTACCGATTAAAGTCTGGAGCGACAAAAGTTTTCCATCGACAATTTCGACCGAACGTGTTGCAACTTCGTTAAAAAAACCGTCGCATTTCTCTCGGAATCCGGTTCAGCTGTACGAACATCGTGACGCGAAACACGAGGAAGACGTTTTTCTACTTTTACTTGGCCCCGCGAAAGGGGGCTGGTCCAGAGAGTCAGCGACGTTCCGGTATCGGCGCGGAATCGCGCGAAACGGCCGCGCGTGCTCCTCTCTCGGCGCCGATCGTTCCGCGTCGTTTCCAGAATCCCAAGTAGATCCCCTTAACATTCGTGGCGCGGATCCGCGAGCAGGTTGCAGGGAAATCTAGTAACGAAATAACGAGTTCTGTTTGCGAAACCAGAAGTTGTTCCCGAAGGAAGTCGAAAAAGATCGAAGCCCCATAGAGATCGGTTCGTTAAGAAACGCGCAAAACAGAAGCGGAACAAATCTAGGATCTGTTCAAAATCAATTGCCAAATCGGCTCAAGGTCCAAATGTGAACGGTATCGTTAGCGACTCTGTCTTTTGTCTTGGCAAAACATGGCAGAGGTGAAACGAATCGATCCTTTTTTTGACACATCCGATTTATCGAAAACCGCGACCTATCCTTCGAGTTAATTTTTCTTTTCGTTGTTCATATCCGATGGGTTCGTTCATCATCGATCGGGAGGTTTACACGATCTATAACACAGGAATCCTTTCGATCTTCAAGGATCGGTATTAAAACACGAACGAGTTGCGCGACGTTTGACGTCGTTTCGCTGGACGTCGCGAGTCGAGCAGTTCCGTTTGCGAAACGAGCCGCGGTAGATAAAAACAGAAAAAAAACAAAGAAGTAGAGAAGGAAAGCTGATTCATGCAGGTGCAAGCACCGTCGTCGTCGCAACGGCACCTTGAAAAGACGGTTTCGCGCAGGGAAAGGCGAGGGCGCGTATTAATTGATAATTTCCTAAGATCGCGTTTCCCTCGTCGAGCCTCGTTCGGTTCCGCGCTAATTTTACGATTATTTACGCGAACACGTGGAACACGAAAAACAGACGTTTTACGTAATCCGAAACTCACGGTAGAGGCTCGACTTTTCCATGATTGGCAAAAAGCCTGCGTGTAACTTCGCAGTGGAAAGTAATTGATCTCCTATCATCGGATCGTTGCGAGCCTTTTTTTCTTCTTTTTCACCGGAGTACGAGATTTAATGATCGTAAACGTAGACGAGGAGTGGCTCGAATAAAGATATTACGAACGATAAACGAGCGAAACCAGAGATCGGTGGATCTTTTGTGCTGGGCAAGAGATCTACGTCGATCGATGCATAATGTGTATTCTATTTGGTCGTTACGCGGAAACGTTCGATATATCTTTCAACTTTCGTATAAACAACGTGATTACTCTTTATTTTATCGTTTTTATTACCATTTGTTTAGCAAATACGCGTTACCGATTGCTTCCCCTGTTAACAAGCAGTCGACATATTTATACGGTCTTGATACAATTTTTCCTTACATCTTATCAAAGTTTCGTTGGAACCCGAGGAAAATTTTAATGCATCTTTATTCGTAAAAATCAATAATGTTTCAAGATTGCGAAGACTGTTAAAACGAACGGGACTGCCTAGACTATTAAAACTATCAAATTATCACATATATTAACCTTTCGCGGTCGCAACCCGAGATATTCTCAGCATCGCGTTTGCAACGCGATTGCAACATGATTTGATTACGGTCGCACTGGATCGACTACTCTCTTTGATTTCGTTGGAAATAAAACTTTTCACATTTCGATTACCAACCTCTCATTTTCACAGATTCGCTTTAACAAAAATTCCGTTTAACAAGCAAAGAACGCGGTCAAATTTGAAATGTATCAGCGCTCGAGGAAACAAGATTAAACAATCTCTAAACAACGAGCAGCTCGTGTAAAGATTAAAACGGAGCACCCTGTGCAGTTATAAATCACGGTGATAAGTAAATCATGTTGGAACCGTGTCGAATATTCTCGCTAATTACCCGCGAACGCTCGAATCGTCAGGGTGTAGGTAATTGCATCGTGATCGGCGAGACATGGGAAAACTGGTCGTCCACGGTACAGGAATTCAATAAGCCCGTTCAATAAAAGCAGGAAGAAAAAGTAGAGACGACCCGCGTACACGATCGCGCTTATCGGTTATCTTTATGCGATTCGCTACAAATTATTACGATTAAGGATAATTATCCGAGCTTTTGCCTAGTCGCGACTTCCGCGATTTATAGTCGCTCGCGATTCGAGCGCCCTTTGCTCTTTAACTGTTCCGCGCGAGTTTTTTCGGCAAAACGCATCCAACGAGCCGGCTCGAGCGTCGGCGTTTCCGCGTGAACGTGCGCGCTCGATCGCTCGAGCGGTCGACGTTGCGAAAGCTACGGGACGCACGGATCTATTAATACCGGCTTATCTTTGGTGGTGTGGGTGTTATCAGGGCAGGGCGTGTCGCCAAGAAAGCAGCTAGTAAACCGGCAGCCAGCAACCGGCAACGTGACTGTCTGCCTTCTAGGATCCGCTTCTACGTCTCTCCTTTTCCTCCTCTTGCATCCTCGCCTTCTTTCTTTCCTTCTGCTTCGAAAGGCTGCACCGAACCGTTCTGCCTCGCTCCATCGATACTCCTTTCGTTTATTTTGATAATTGTTTCGCGATATTAATGCGACGCTGCTCGATAAAATTCATTTTCACGCGTCGCTAACGGCGCCACTGGAAAGTCGAGTATCGGACACCGATGATCTCCGTGACCCCATGATTCCCATAGCGATCACACGAGCTATGCTACTATCGTCCATTTTAACATCGAAGGACGTTGACGTACGCTTCTCTAGGATAGTCACTCGTTTTCTCTTAACAAATTCTCTTTACAAGCATTCCGAGTGTACATACACTCTGGTATCAATCAGATATTAAAAGGTTGAGAACTAGTATCTAAAAGTTCCAATTTTTTTGACTTTAGATCAGAATCATAACCGACAGTTTCCAAAACATGAAGTCTTGGCGTTCTCCTTGGCAATCAAACCCAGATTAAAATTCGCGTCACAAGAGAGGCACAAATTTTTCGAGGTAAAGAGTAGTAGGTCACGGACCCTGTGATTTCGAACTTTACTAACTGATTCATTTTGCACTGAATAACTATTTAAAGCATTATCAATGCATAAACGTGAGCGATTTGCGCAGCGAAATACATATAATCGATGATAAAAAGCGTCAAACGAGAAGCGATGAAGGAAGTTCAAAGACGATTATTTTTACGATCGGAACCGTAAACGTTCGACGATAGCTCTTATCACCGGTGATTATAAAATTATACGAGTCGATTTTCACACGGTCCGAGGCGGTGTTGGATGCGCGAGCAAAAGAAATTACACGGAGGAACGGTACGACGCCAGATAACCGGATAACCGGCGTTATGTAACGCGTGAATATAATTATGCAGATGGTGTGTCTCTCTTAACATTTACCTTTAGCCCGGCCTGGATCGCGGACGCTTAAGGACAGGTCACGCATGCGAATCCAGCCGGTTCCTAGACGACGATCACCTCGTCATTCTGCACGATTTCCACGCTCCACCATTACTGCGCTCGGTTTTTACACCTTAGATGCATATTCATCGAGAAAGCAGTTTCTACCGAAATAAAAAGCGACTCGTAAAAACTTGACGCGGCAATTAATGCGTTGATTGCCACTGTTGTAGGAACCACCGTTGATCGATATCGTGCAATATAGTTCATGCTATTTATACTCGTTCGAGATATTTGCGAATTTAAATGTACGGTTGATAGAATGACAATTTAAATAGCATTTGGTGCAGTTGTTGGTGCAATATTTAAGAGGTATTGGGTTTGAATATTTAAATACAGAGTGCAGGAATATGATTTCGATAGCGTTAAGCTATACTTTTAACGTAGTTATATTCTAGTAATAATAAGAGACTGAAGCTCGATCCTTAGTAAAGTGTCTGACTACTCGTGTCTGTTTCTACTGTGGCATTTAATGTTTAGAGTTCGCACCATTTCGTTTCCACAATAGATTCGAGTTTCTCTACTGGTGCATATTAAAAATGTAAGATTAGTTTCTGGGATGCAAATTAGCACGATAGCTAGTCCCGTTAAAAATGTTGATTATAACACGAATAATGTTTATCGAGAAAGTCGTGGATATTTTCAAACATAAAAAATGAGTAAAAGTATTATAACAAAAGGACGTTCATTCTGTTTTTGCACAATGAATGTACGTTCATCGAGAAAGTGGTCTACGTTAAAAAATGGAAGATCAGCATTTTAGATGCAAATCGCCGTAGAAGTAAACCGATATACAAATCAAGGCGATAAATGGATACGTTTAACGAGAAAGCGCTGGAAAGAAGATTGGTTTCGAACCTCAAAACCGATGAAAGCATTATGGTGAATCAATTAAGTTGCTACTGTTTGCGATCGATATACGAGATTCTGTTTTTATGGAACAGATACGATCATAGAGAAAGCGGTGCATGTTGAAAAAGATTAGCATCTCCGTTGTAAGAAACAAAACGCAACAAATCAAGGCAATGGAATCATCTTAACGTCTGAATAACCATCGTGGTCGTCACTCGAATGTCCTCTAATTTTAAAACGTGCAACGTTCAGCTTGGCTGTCCACTCGAATTCCCATCGAGCGGAGAAAAACTTTCGAAAGTGGTTGCAAACGGTGTTCCCGTCGAATCATACCGATCAAACGCTTCAGGAAGCGACAAGGCTTGATCGAAGAAACACCGTTCGTTAAAATTCCGTGTATCCGAGCAAAGATTCGCCGATCGCCATTTTCACCTAATCTAGACCTAGCGGCCCCTGTACCGATCGGTAACATTCTATGCGAGCAAACTAGACGCGCCAAAGGAGCCAAGGCAAAACCGAGGAAATTGCCGCACGATCGAAGAAATCTCGTTCGTTAAAATTCCGTGTATCGTTAGAAGGGTTCAAAAGGACGCGTACCTTCGACGTCCGTCCTTCTTCACCGCGTACTCTCGCGGCCATTGTGAACATACACAATGAGGATCTCTCCGCGGGAGCCAATTAAGACCCCGGGACTCTAGTCGACCAACCGGTCCTTCCCGTGCTTGGCCCTTTCGGCAAATTCAACGAGGAAACAGTTATTAATGGCACGTCTACGCCTCCGCATCTCATTAACAATAAGGATACGTGATCTTGTGTTCTCTTTTTCACGACTCTGCGTTTTGGATGTCTTCATCGAACGCTTCGATAATCTATCTGTCTCTTTGATACCCTCGGTGCACGGTTACCTGGTTTCTCGAGGTGACTCGATTTTGAGGAATTACGGATACGTGTAGTAGAAGGTTGAAGAGGTTGAAAGTCGAGAAGGTTAAAGTTCTTTCCAATTCCGTTTCGTAGAGCGAAGCCTGTTCTCGGTGGTTGCATGCACCCTTCGGGGTGCATCGATTATACCGATACTGTTTAAATCTTGATCCTTGCTTCGGGCGGTGAGCCTCTCTTCCTTGTTTCGTTGCGTCCTAGATTCTAGTTTCCATGCCGAAAGGGACGTCTCGCGATTGTAATTTTCTCTTTGCTGATTTAGCTTCTCGTACTATACTATCCTTTCGAACATTGCGTACTTTCGATGATACACCTAAAGCTTCGATTTGCAATTCGATATACATAAACTTCAAATATGAAATTTTCCAAATTTCCTACCGAAAGAAGATTTAACTTTCTGGCAAAGAAAATTGCTCCGTTGCTCTTACGTCGCAGTGATTGGAATAGAATAAAAGGAGCTCGGAAACAGGTGTCCAAAAATCGGAGCTTTCGCAATCGACGTAATCGCGGTCGGGTACAAACGAGTCGACAACGACGGTAAGCGTAGTCTGAGCGCCAGGGATGTTGCCGATACGGTGACGACTCGTGATTGCCCCAAGAAGGGAAAGGTGTGGCACGGTGCAGTCATGTTGCTGATTTATAAGGCTAAATTCCTTTACTGCTTCGCGGCGTGCAATAGTCTATAGTGGGTCGCCGGCTCAGGCAATATAACCGCCTACACCTAGTCCTAACGCGTGCAATTCGGTTCTAACGTTCGACTAAATTTATCGCTACTTTGCCTTCTTCCGCCTTTTTGCTCCTCCAGCTGCGTAATCCTTGCTCCACGGTGACGTGAACCGCCGTTAACGAACCAGAAACCGTCTCCTTACTTATCCCTACTAAAATTTTCTTATTTCGCTACAAAGTGTTGCGAATTTCGCTGGAATTAATTAATCGAACGGGAAAATTGAAGGACGAACGAGGGTCGGCTTCGAATGGCGACTTTTTTATGACGAGAGGACAAACGCGTATTGAAATTAATTGAACGATCGGATTGTCCTCTGTTCCGCGTCGAAGATTAAAGGCGAGCGTATATAACGATAATTGTATCGCGCAGCCTAGTATTACCTTCCTACACTGGTGTCTCTCTTATTGTTAGATCCGGCATTGAGCAAGTCGCGCACTCGTCTGTTTATCGCGCCTATTTATACACCCCTTTTAATTAAGTTGACGATACAGGCCAGGTAAACGATCGGTTAATTATGAAACCTGCAAACTTCCTACAAACGTCTCCGCGTTTAACGCAACAAACATTCTATTTCTGAGCGCAAAATTTCTGTAAGAGCGATTGTTTTCTTCCGAGATTTTACCCCGCGCAGATACACGCACGGAACGCGTGAACGTATCCTGATCGTTACCGCAGCGAAAGGGTTGATCGAACGCTCCACCTAAACCATTCACTCGCGCGTATCTCGATATCAATAAAATAGCAGCTGGCAAAAAGCCTGCAAGATATTATTAATTTTTTGTGGAGTAATCGAACATAAATAAGACATAAACGTAGTCTCGCCCTTCGAGCATAGGAAATTCAATAGAATCGAACGACGACGGCTAGCCGAGATGAAAATGCGTGACCGCCCATGCGTGCTCATTAAGCCAGCGAATATTTCCGAACAATGGCGAGCTCGAGATACGAACCGGTGGCCTTGGCGCCTCGCCGATCAACGTTTAGCAAAATAATGAATAGGTAGCAAAGATCTCGCGAAGTTATCGGGCCCGTTCCTCGTGAATAAACCTCGTCCATGTACTCTCTCCTCCTCCTCCTTCTTCGTCTCCATTCTCTGTTGGTTCACTCTCGGTAAGATCTCTGCAAGTAACTGGGGCGGAGTTGTTTGTTGCATCATCGTGCCACAATACCCATTTGCTTCCCTCCTCTCTCTTTCTCTGTCCCTTTGTCGTTTTTCTGTCGCCAGCGACACCGATGACAGGACGCCCCGCGTCTGCGTCGAATCGTCCGATGACGAGGCGTTGCAGGATCCCGCTGCCTCCGTCTTAGAACCGACACGATCTTTCGTTCCTGATTTCCGTTTCGAATAGACACTTCTCGAGATACTAACGAGTACGGAACTTTCACCCTCGATTGGTAGCTAGCCAGTGATAAATGATAACGATTAATAACTCGCCCGGTGGATCCAGGTAGACACACCTTTCGTATCCGAGAGAATAATACTCGGAGGAAAAAAATAATCATGGGGAACGCGTTACGTAAGTCGCTGTCATTACCAATGCGTTTACCAATTTCTTTTTCTTTTCTCCTTCTCGTACACTGAACCTTACCTTAAGGGGTGACCTTAATGTTCGTCGGTCGGCCGAGATTACGTCATCGAAGGATTAATACGAAGATGTGTAGTTGCATGACCGTGAGCGAAAATGACGGACTCACGCTATGGAGAATCGAGGCGCCGACCATCGGTGACCCTCCTAACAATCAACCCGTTAAATTGGAAAATTGCTTGCCCCTTTAGAAACTTATGAAAATCGAAAGTCTCGAACAATAACTCGTTCGGTTGTTTGCTAAAAGTTTTCCCGAATCTTCCCTCTTAGTCGATTCGATTATCCGGTAAAAATTTGAAATTCGCACCATCATCGGCTATTTTAAGACGCAATAACATTATTTAACGTTCATTAAATCCGAGCGACCCAATTTGCGTCAGCAGGATCGAAAAAAGCCGACTCCGTAGCTCTCCACCTACACGCCGTCCTCTTCGCCAGTGACGACACCTTCTCTCCTACGTTGTACGTGCAACCACGCCTTTCTAAGCCCAGGGGCATCAGACCGGATTAGATTCTGGATCGCTGGAAGGTTCGCCTTTAACCTGGCGAATATCGCGAGGATTACGTGGACGCGTTTCGGTGGTCAAACGGGGAAAGCGAGTTTGGGACGAAACGCGGTCGAACTGGATTTTTCAACGAAAGCAAAAGCTCGCGAGTCGAGGGAGGAGGATCGATCGGATTGACGCAAGAGAAATGTGAATCGGATTCAGGACGAAGAAGTTAGGGAGGTAGACGCGACCTTAGAACCACGGGAAGGATTCAGCGGACGAGAAGGTAAATGGAGTGAAAGTGAGAGTGGGAGGTGAACGAGATCGTTCGCAAAGGGGAAACGTAAGAATGATCAATTGGATCGATTGCGTGGACCGATGGGGCAAGATGGATTTAGCACCTGAATCCGCATCTGAACGATTAATGTGCCTTAGGAGGAAACACGCAGGGTAACTTATCTGCGTTTGCGCCGTAACTTGTTGTTAAACTTCGCAAATTAAGAGCATTAATTGAAGAATGTGAAAAGGTTCTCGAACGTTTGCCGGATGATTTATCCTCTAAGTCAGTCCGTCTATTTCAACTGTTTAACTCGGAATTCGACCGTTGCTTACTCGAACGAACGGGAACATGTTTCAATTTGTATCGAAACTACTTTATTTTTTATCGACGCGGAAGAAGAATAGTAATACGATCGAGAAAAATTATAGGCCTCGGACGATGAGGCAATTCGCGTTGCAGATGTAATCGAGGATTCGCTTTAACACGGTTAATATCATATTCTCTAACGATATTAGAGCTTCGGCAATCAATTAATTTCTCGTTACACTTATTCGCTTCTAACGTTGTAGATTCTTATGCGGTATCGAGAATAGTATCTGAAGCTTACGAACGAACAAAAAAGTTATGTCATTCTTCCAGAGTAAATAATTCGTATCATTATCTTGTATTGCATGCGCAACGCTACTTTTACTATAGCAATCACCTGTTAAATAAGCCAATAAGGAATTTGTTTTGTTTCGACGACGTTCAGGTACCAGCAAATAAATCCGTGGCTTATTATCGAGCGAAAAGAGCGAGGCCTGGGTGCTGGCAGCGGATCCAAGTCATGCGACGGGGGTCGTCGGGGTCAGTACCGATTGGATCGTGCAGTTTCCACGTAGAAAATCGATCCGCGTGCTGCAACTGCAACTGCAGCTTCAACGGAGGCCCTTGGCGAACCGAGGGAGCCTATTACCGTGATCGAACCGGGTCGTAGGCGGCACGATCGACGACTCGACAAAAACCGGGAAACCCATCGATATCGTCCTCGTGGTCGATCTATGATTTAGAACCGCTTATGCTGTTCGATCGTTAATCACTTATCGATGCAATAACTGCAAAGTCGAGCTGCTGTTTGCATGTCGTTTTGTTATGCACGGAATCCGATTTATATCGCCACTTGTTACATGATCGAGCTTTATATCATACTACCACGTGTTTGCAACTTTCAACGTTCAACGAATCAAAGAATTCAAGTTTGTCGCTATTAAATTCCCGCGTAACTTTTGTTCCACCCTGTGTATTTGTTCTCTAGTCTACTATTTCGCAACGTCTTAATCTAAGGAGGATCAGAACTAACGTAACCGAAACTTACCAAAATAGTTTGAAAAGAAACGGAGGTCGAGTTACGATAGCCGAGTCAGAGAATCGACGTCGACATCGTCACGTGCGGCATACCGTGTCGTCTCGAATCCTGATTTTTGTCGCGGACGTCATCAGCGAGGACATCAAGGTCGCTGAAACCTGCTCCGATTTCCGTGAACCATCCTGTTACGATGGCCTTCTGTTCGTCAGAAACGTCGCGTTGATTTCGTTCCTCTTCCAACTTTCCCCTACCATCGTTCGGTTCTCATCCTCCCCGGATCTCGTTCTTCTCTAGAAAACTGTCGTACCAAGTCCATCATTATACGGCTATTTGCGAGGATCGCGTGCACGCACAAGGAAGGCACCGAAGACACAGTCTCTTTTCTGTATCTGGTCGCCGATCGAACCGGTTTCTTTTCGTTCTCTGCTTCCTTCGCGGTTCGGTTCCGCGATCGAGCGCGAGGATTCCCAGCTTCGCTAGCAAAAAACGATCCAGCTCCCGTTTCGTTTCATCCGAAGCCTTCGACGCTGCAATGACGCACGATGACAAAGAAATTTTAATGAATGCTCATCCGTGCTCGCGCCGTGACTCATTGAAGCAGCCGAAGGATGATACAGACAAGTTGGAGTAAATTTTAGCAAACTTAACTCTCTGTTAAACGGTGTCGATTGCGCTGTTTGTAAATGTCGAACGGTGGAATTGTAATTCCAATGGTTGATACGCTAAAGCGAGTTATTGAAAACAGTAGTTGGAATACATTCGAAGAAGATGATGAATTGCTTAAGGCTATGGTTACGGTGGAAGCGTTGCTTGATATATTAATGTCCTGTTATTACTCTGCTAGTAATTTATTTGTTTGATTATTGTAATATATTAAATCCAGCCTTAAAAGAGTTTATATATTTTATTGCATTCTTAAGTAGAATATCAATCAGTAATCTCCAGACGGGAAGCGGTTTAAAAATATCTCGGCACTTTTCAATTTTCGCTCTCCGAGCCATGCCGATTCGCTTTCATTCGACGATCGAGTAATCAATCATGCTAATCGAGATTCTTTTCCATTAGCACAGACGTTTCTTGTTCCGATACTTTTTATCGCTCGCGGCGACGATGACGATGGCTCGACTTCGACGATCGCTTCCTCGCGCGACAAACAATCGCGCACAATTATAGCATCGCTGGGCGTGTTGTGCAAGATGACGCAAAAACAAAACGTGTCCGGATCAATCGTTCGACGCCCGAAGGAGTAGAAAGCTACGCGATGCTCGTGTCATCATTGAACAGCATTTGCATCTCTTGTCTTGTTCGCGAGCTCGGTACACGCGTGTTTACGCTTCGTAACGATCCTGTAAAGAAAAAACTACAATGGCAAGTCACGCGTTTCTGTCCTCATTGAATCTGTCTTCGACGGAGATTCGTCATCAATGGAAAAACGGATGTGGTAACGTGGTATCTATGCTCGAAAACGAATGTACAAATATTCCTGCTTGGGCGTTCATTCGAATAACTTACTCGAATAAAGAAATATTTATATTCAAATATTTTGATGTTTTATGAAATGTAAGAATTAATTTGACGAACAGATTGTTCTCTGGTTTCCAAATAATTTTATGGGTTCAGTCAGAGGATTATGGACTCAATGGTGAACCGTGTAAATACTCAACATTAAATTATTGTGCTCGTAGCCAAGTGCGCAGAAAACATTCATCTTCTACAAACAGTTAAATTAAAATAAATTTCCAGTGGCAATCACGGATGATTCCTGGAAATCTCCATCCTTTTTGATAAGTCATGAATCACGCTATCGAACCAGATACATCGAAGCGCAATGAAAAATAACGAGGCAGATTATATCTATCGATTCCAAGGTGGCTGTTAGCTATAGAAATATCGCAATATATTCCGCCGTAACATCCAGATGATCGGATTTATCGAGGCAGCGTGTGATCCGAATCGAGCGTATTCCCTCCGTGCGTGTTCTCACACGTGCTAAGAAGATCGATCGTAGTCGATCGAAACCAGACGAAACGAAACAAAACAAAACGGAACGAATCGATCGATCGATCGAAGGATCGATCGGGGTCTCCTTGGTCGCCGGAGGCGTCTAGACCGGAGGTAGCAGTACCGATCACGGATGAGAGTGGGTGGAGTCGCGCAGTATCGTTGCTCAACCAGAGAGAGACGATGTCCTCGAGAGTTATCGCGATAAGAAAGGCCATCCTAAGGACACGCCTGGCTTCAGGAGAAGGAACATCGATAACGATCGACATCGTCTTTCTCGGTTCGTATCGGCAGCGATGCTTGATTTCCAAACGTTGCCACCGAAACCGCTCACATTTGCCCGATGACATTTCTTCGACTGTGAAACCTTCCGATCTATCCGTTGTCGCGTCAACATCGCTCGATCCTTCCACTCCTTTTCCTTTCAAATTTTCATTTTTTCTTTACTCGTATTTCTTCGTTCGGTACTCGTTGATTGCCACAGTTTAAAGTTGTACCGTCAAGTAGGATCGAAAAATTATCGAAGTTAGCAGAGTATTTACAACGAATAAAATATCCTGTCCGGTACTAACAAGCAAGGATCTAACAGGTGGAGACCTAGCGCGTCGAGATGAAACGCGTAACGAATACAACGTATGCCGATAGAACGCGTGAAGAATTACCGCGTGGCGAGTTAACGCGTGGAAAAAGGTGCTTTTCCGCTCGATCCGAAACGGACGAAGACTTACGGCAGCATCGAACTCGGTTCCGTTACGCTACTGTTTAAGGAGCAGCTAATGCCGGTCATCCATCTTCGATTCTTGGCGAATTCATTCGTCAACGAGTCGTTCGTGCGTCAGAGACGAAGCTGCAGTAACGATCTCACTGCTAAGCGTGTCAGATGCAAAACATTGGCGCGTCATCGATCGAACGATATGGAACGGTTTAAACGCCGCAAGAGAAAAAAAGAGAATAAAGAGAAACCTGTTCTCTCCGTATCCAGGGATTCGCAATAAAGATTCATGTGCGCTCCTTCGCGTAATCGAGCCTGGTAACGATTTTCAGCCAGATTCCGTAAAAATGATTGGCAAGCAGTTGGCGAACGAGAAGAAGGCGAGAAGCTCGCACGAAGCTGAACCCTCTTCCGGTTATCGAGCGCGTTAAACGCTCGTTAGTTTTCGAGAGCTCATAATCGCGAACAGGACAAGCGATTCACCGTCTACTCGGTTAATTTTCGACGAGATGGCTCTGAAGAGGTGCGCACAAGCGAGGCATACGAACCGGAGGGAGATCGAACGAATGATCGATCTGTCAGACGAGATCCAGACGAATTCCGATCCGTGGTTCGATACGGTACCATCTGCACGATTGACTCCTCCTCGTCTTTACGCGGAACTAACGGAACCCCACTGTCCACGGAATCTTAAGTGATTCTTCGAGGATCGTTGATCCCTAGAATGTAGACCACTCGCGACGAACACCGGCAACACGTTCGGAAACATTAGAATACCGATTACGCTGATACGATTCGGGACGCGAACGGAATTCGAAGCTACAGGTGAATCGTTTTGCTTCGTTTCCTGCTTAATGTTTTGCTTTTGTATTTTTCGATTGGCACGGGCGATTAGCGCGAGCTGACTGCTACGGTGGTCACCGATGATGCTGATCTACTAATTTTCGTATCATTAAATTAATTACTCCTATCGTTTATATCGATTCAACCACTAACGGTCCACCGCATCACTGGCCTAAAAAGATTTATTTCTACTTATCGCCACATGTCTCGCAAGAGTTATTTCGCTTAAACTAATTATCCAAAGAAGAATCAAAAGAAAGATAGTTTCTAGTAATCTTAATATTGGGTCAACTGTGTGGGGCGGATCAAGTGCTCGTCGGAGAGTACACGTATTGATAGGTGGACAGAGTGAGTTGTATAATAAGTTGTATCACCTATCGAAAAAATCATTCTCTTTTAATATTCGACTATGCATAAAAGTAGCAAGATCTCGCGCCTATCCGAAGTACTTAACTAAATTTTGTTATTCCCACCCGCAAGCTTTATGATCGGCGCTTTACGTAATCCGGTCGTGACGCGTGTATCTGCCGACGCTAGTGACGTAATTGTACCCTTTGCCTGGCTGCGGGAGTTTGGTTATTCCCGCGGCGTCTCGACGGCGATAGCGACGATGACGACGAGGAGAGAACGGAAGAACACATATGTACGTGTGCACTCGTGTGGAGAGAATCGCTAAACGTAAGGCGTAAAGCGAGCAAAGCGTGGGCTCCCAGCAGATGCGCCGAGCGGTTTCGCAATGCGGGAGCAGAAGATGCCCGATGTTCACGTAGCCTGATCGTACTGAAAGGCGAAGAGGACACGTTCCCAAGGCGTATTCCGTACCGATCCTATAATACAGTCGTCCGTCCTGGTTCGACCTGTTACCAGTCTCTTGCAAAAATCGAAACGAGCTTTCAACTCGTTTCAGCCTGTTCGGCTGACCACCGTCCACTGATCCTCGTTCGTTAGCACGCGATCGAAATCATTGAATAGCCGGGTCATTTTTCTCTGTCCAGTTCGGACAATAGAGTGGATTCATCGGGACCGCCTCGATGCAATCGTCGCGCTAATGACCTGCTTCGATGGATCTTTGAACGAGCCGACTTCGATTTCGCGACACCTTCGATATCTTTCGACATCGCGTTTCTTGCACAAAATTGCACGATGGTTCTTCCAACGATTTCCTTCGCGATTCTGCCTCTCGACCGGAGGTTAATGGTAGTCTTGATTAGATTTTTTGGAACTTGTCGAGAATCACTCGGTGCCGCGTAACGATCAAAGTTCCGTTTTTGAAATTATTGCACGGCGAAATAACAGCTTCTCTTTAGATAGCGTTGCAATCAAGGAGTTAACCCGCTGACTGCCACAGTGAAAATCGACGTATGTGGTCAGACACGCGGACATAATATGTGTTATTAAGATAACAGACAGTTAAACTTTCGATTTCGTTTTTTAATCCGATGCCAGATATCTGTAATAGGCAACTGCAAGTGACGAGCGGTATATGCGAGAGTATTGCCGTGTAATCATTTTATCAATTTGAATATTTTTCAATTTCAATTTCCTTTGTTTTCGACTTGAAGAAAATACTCGTAACGATCCGTAATGATAATTATGAATGTGGTTTATCGATGCAGTTGAAGCGATCCTATTATTATTTCATGCATTACTGCATGAGAAAAAAATCATTACACATCCTGTTGTACGTACCAAATTGTAAGCGTAATTTTAACGCGTTGACATTGAAGATGAACACGTTCAACAAAGCGATTAAAAAAAATGTAATTTGTCGTGATCTCGGGAGCAAATTCAATTTCCCAAAAAGATATCGATTACGAGACTGTTACGATTCGCGAGCGAGAGAAATCGACGCGCGCATAATAAAAAGAGTCAGAATCTCGTTCTCCGATTCGAGGTTAATTCGTCTTCGTGGATTCTTCTTCGCGAGGAGTTGGTCGAGAAGGTCGTAAAGAGGACGCCTGGGGCCAAGAAAATCGGGCCGAAAAATAAAAGTTGATCGGCAGCGGAGTGCATAGAGGTGCAGGCTCGTAGTCGGTAACGAGAGAGCGTCGGATTCTGCGAGAACGGAGAACGGAGGTACGAGGTGCACCAACCGAGAGAGAAAGAGAGAAAGACGGATCGAAGGAACGACGGAATGGAAGAAGGGGAAGAGAGAAAGAGAGAGGAGCTCTCGCGGCCGAGTTCGTGGATGGTCTGTTACACGTGTGCCAGCACGTGTACGTGAGTAGGTTGAATGTCTCTGTGCGAGTACGCGCGCGTGCTGAGGGGCCAGTCGCCCTTGCCGAGGAGCCCGAGGCACGGGCGTGGGCCTTTCACTCCTGCCATCCGCATCGTTCCTTAACTATCGGGCCTTAGCTGGCCCTCGGCTGTGTTCGTGCGTGTCCGTGTGCGACTCGCTATGCGCTCGGATAAATACAATCACTCTTGCGGACCTCGCTCACTTCGCAGGCCCGCTCTGCCTCGTCGCGACCCTCCGTGTCACGCTGCCACTCAAATTTCTTCCTTCGTACTCCTTACCCTTTCTTTTCCTTTTTCTCTCTTCGATCTTTTCACCCCAATTGCAAGCTTTCTTTCGCGGATCCAAAATACCAGTCGAGTTCGATGGTTTCAATTATCGTCTAGAGTAATCCAGGGTGAACCTATAGCCTCAACAGAATACTGAGAGAGCTTAAGAAAATTCTAAGTACCTTGGAGCCTAAAGAGAATTTAGGGAGACTTTAAGTAGAACTTGATATCCGAGGTATCTAGTTGAGAATGTAGAATCCTAATTTTCAAGCGATGGAGACATTAGAAGTATTATTCATAGATAGATGCAAATTATATGAACGATTTCTTGTAAATAAGTGGACGGCGATTCATTTTACTTGTAAATTGCGACACAAGATTAAAATAAAATATTTCGTTCCATTCTTGTACAAAGCAGTAATTACGATATGATTAATGGAGTAGATGATACTAATCTCTACTGAACAGTGGTGGAAAATTGAATATTGTCAGAGCTACCGCTAAACAAATGGCTCGGTTCAACGAGTGGGACAGTTCGGTAGAGGATGCAATGTTTCCCGGGCAGGTGTGAGAGGAACGTAACTGTCACTATTACAATGGAATCGTGAGAAGTAATTATGCTATACCGGCGCGTTTAACAGGCCTTTACGCAACACTGTGATCCCATCATAAATAGCAATTACCCCGCATTACTCTTGACAAGTTAACGTATCCTGCATTCAACGACGCTCGTTTAACAATCATTAAATCTTCCTTCGGCCAACAGAAGAAGAACACCGATCCCTCGACACCTTTGTCGCTCGTTGTTAGACCAAGTCGCTTCTCGTTAGCCGGCTGGCTGCTTGACGAGGCTTCTGTCAAACTCCATCATAATATTACTTAACTCTTTCGCGTGTTTAATACTTTCGAATCATCCTTCTGCGAGTCGAAGTTTCTATAAATCATAATTAAATAAAAGGCGGTAGAGTGTAATTGGCGTTGCTATCAATACTCGATAACCTGCTTCGCTATTGGACGCATTGAACGGTCCTTTTCGCAACGTTTCACGGTATTATCGGACGAACTAGTCGTGAGAGGCGAGGTCGGTGAAACGCGTCGGTTATCGAAGCAGCCCGTTCTATCATTTATCGGCGATCGCGAACGGGTCTGGTTTGGTCCGCGTGGCGATTTACGCGTAACGAAGCCCCGGTTTGCGTGCCACTGATACACGAAGCCAATCGTTGGAGGGAACGATCGTTACGTGCACCATTATGTTGCGGCACGGTGCCCCGTGCTATCGGTAACGGCAGTGCACGCCGCCAGATATTGCTTATTAACTTTGTTTGTCAGAAGGGAGAGAGTGGCATGGCGTGGTGTGGTTGAGCTCCATTCTCGTGTGTCCTCGTAGGTCTAACGGTCGTGGCTTGCTCCTTGCACCGAGACGTCCACGTCTTAGGACCGGTTGTACGAACGGCACATCGTGCTGTCCATGGATAATCGGCTAAAACCGATCGGCAACCTGTACAGTTAAATGCGTCCTTACCGGACCATTGTCAGCGCAGCCAGTTTTAAGACAATGCCATGGAACGTATCGAAGATCGACGTGGACGATCAGTTCGACGTGCACGCTGCGTACCGTTAACCGATTCGTGCATCGAATTCGATTTAATTAAATCTAATGACAACTTGCTTTTATTCTACAACGGTATATCCTTGCTACTTTTTTCAAATATTTAAATTTCGAAATTTCGGGAGTTTGAGCACCGATTTCTCGAAAGTTACAGAGTAATAATGCTCACCGACACACTGCGAATTAATGCTCCTCGAAACAGAAGGATATCTACGGTATTCAGGTCGCGTCAGTCTCCTCGGATTCGGAAGAGTCTGACGAGTTAATGAAGGGATCGAGTACGCGGTCTCAAGGACCCGGACACGATCTCCTTTTTTCGACCGGCATCGAAGCGTTGATTTTTCCAGCCATCGGAAGGTCTTGATCCACGAGAAGACAAGGCAGAGGCCACGAATCATCTCAAGGCGATGCGGTTGTTCCTCGAATTCCAAAACGAGACTCTAACAAAAACCTCGTCGTTTTGTCTCGTATCCAAATCCCGCCCGAACGAGTCCTACTTACCGATTTCATAGGGTGAATAATTAGCGCGAGAAGTCGTAGACCAATAGGAAAAGCAGTACGTGAGTTATAGGCATGCTACCGCGGACTCGAGGCAATCGAACAATTATTTTAATAATGCATTATTACATTGTTGACTATCACTGTAATTCCAGCTGGAACGGCAATTTGAACGCCGTCGGTGTAACTACACGGCTTCGAAACTAGGCTTCCCCAGAAATCGGAAATAACAATGATACGCCGTTAATCAGGCATTAAATCACCGCTTCTGTCGCTAAATCAAACTGCACGTTGCTTAAATTTCTAACGCTGTGAGTGCGGGTAATTGCGAATTATTTAGTTGGTGAATTATGGGGTGTTTAAGTCGTTCTAGGAATTCCTGCGTAATTTCCTGCGGATGTCAAAAGAAACGAGAAAGTATCTAAAAACGGATGGGACGCGCAAAAACTGTACCACACTTCGGTTGTTTCCTGTCTCCATTAGTCATGGAAGATTCGAAGTGTAAATCACGAGCAACCATAAAACTGTCGGGTCAAGTGAAATTCTTGAAACGACGATAAGAAGTCGCTAGTAGATTTACCGTTTTGTAGATCAGAATGTTTTATAACTTCGTAAAATTTTTTAAAACTAAAGAAATCGCCGTATTTAAAAGCGGATAATGAATTACACGGACGTGTTTGGCAAGCAAAGAATTTATGGCCATTGTATACTCGTTGCCAAGATTCGTACATTGTAAACAGAGGCGAACAAACCGTGCAAGAAGCAATTTCTACCGGTTTTTCGAAGTCCCCAATAGGGTCCATCCTGTTCAATGGAGCAAGAAAGAAAGGCTTCCTCTTTGGCGGTCAAACGAGCCGTGTGACTACAAAAAATCGACTGCCAAACTCGTTATAAGGTCGCCAAGGGAAACCGGGGACGATCGGCGTCGATAATGACTGATGTTTTGCTCCCGTACGTCATCGCGTTCCTTTAGGAAGTGCATCGAAAGACGGGTGCATCGCCTTGACGTTGGCTCATTTTGTCTGTCCGGGTGCAGCTTCCACTACCGTCCTTCCCACGATTCCATCTGCGCGACACAAAAATCGAGGCTGGTCATTGTGGCATTTCCAACCCGGTTTATCATGCGCATCTACAAAATTAACGGTGTTGAAGATTCGTATCGATGAAATTACACGATGGTTGTGATTGATCCTCGTCGAGTTTCGTATCTTGATAGTACGACTTTTTCGTTGTTGCGGTAAGTGATGAAGGTGTGTTTGGAAGAGGGTTTAACAGATTTTGCATATATTTGAAAGTGAAACTAACTAGTAATTGTTACATTAAATTCATAGTCAGCTCTATAGAGTCTCGGTAGACTCTCTAGGTCTTAAAGTCTTCTTCCAATTTCTAATCAGTGAACTATAAACTCTTCCTTATCTCAAAGTGCACCATACTTCTTCAGCTGATGACAGACTCCAGTTTCTCGCTATTCCTGAAGAGCAAACACTCCCTACTCGTCACGTACCCCTAATCCTACATTCGCGCGATCAGGATCATCGTAAAGAATGGTCGAAGAAGCTCAGGAAGGCAATATTCATACCCATTAGCGTTGAATTCCAGCATCGACGCCCACGTGGACGCAGCAGAGGGTCGGGCACGCGTTGTCTGGCTCGTGCATCGCGCCCCTGAAATTTATAGGGAAAACGCGGCGAGATAGATCTCGCATTTATCACGCTGATGATTTACGTTGCCCGGGATGGAGATATACACCGAGCGGAGGCACGTGGGTGTCCCGGGCCCATTGGGCCGCGATGTCCCTGGACCAACGATCGTCCGGACCATTTTTGCATACGAATTTCTTCTCTCGCGAGAGATGGACTTGTTCATCTTTGAAAATACGAGCCACATATTGAGTTACACCGAAGCCTTTCTTTCTCCTCCTTTCTCTGTTTCGTGTTGTAAGTTGGTGAATGAGCGAGTTGCGACTTTGATTTCATGCCGCGATTGCAGCACGTTGTTTCTCGGGATTCTTACGTGTTTATTGCGAGATGAAGTTACTCGCGTCACATTTGTGTTGCGGATTGAAGATTGGGGTCGGAACTAATCGTTGGGATCAGTGCAGCTAGTCCGAACCGTGATAACGTAAGCACCTAATCAAACCATACGTTTCTCGAAGCAACTCGCGTGTAGAATAATAGTATGGTCGATAAATCGATCAAGTTATACGAAGTACTGCAAGAAACCCGCATCGACACCTTGTTCTTGCTACGTTAACTGGGAAACGAAGTCGATTCCTTAAACAAACATTTAGTCAGTTTCGTAGCAGAGAAAGGAGAAATCGCTACTGCCAACCTCAAAGAGACCCTAAATAGCCAGCTATTTCAGTATTAACCGTATATAGACTGGTTCGACTTCGATGATCAGAGGATAATTGATGCTTTCTACGCTACGGAACGATTTCTGATGCGGTTGCCTGCAAGATTGAATGTTTACAGTGACGTAAATGTCATTGCTATGGGAGACTTTCATCGAGGGAGGCGTCCGGCGGAGGTGTTCGATGATAAACGCAGAAACAGAAGTCGATAATTCATCGATATCCGTCGACGATGAAGCAATATCATCGATAATCGTGATAAATTACCGTCGTGCCGTAGACATGATCCTCGTGTTGCGTTTGTAGGAAAATGAGACAGAGCAGCCAGGCACAGAATAATTTGTAATTCTCGAGGCCAGAATGAAACCGTGAATTTTACGGTGTTTCATTGAATCGGATTAACATAAATGAATCGGTAATTAGAGACAATCGACCGTATTATTTATGCGCACCGTTTTTCTGGCTCAACGACGTTAATTAACGAAAGACGCATCTGTCTGGTCGCTTGGGTGGCATGTACTCGTGGTTTATTTTTCTCGTTGCCTCGATCAACAAATTAATTTCTCGGTTGAACTTCCTGCTCCAGATAACGCGTTCAACTTTAACCTAAAATCCCGCGTTATAAGCTGACGAGGAAGAAAGTCACGCCCGAAAAAGGAAAAGTAAGTCATAATAATTTCGATATTTATTGACCAATTCATCCACGATCACTCTCCAACGATTATAAAGACCGAGCGATGGCAAATGCAAAAAGGAACTCGGACGTATGTTATTTGTGGAATTGAAGAGTCACAAAGCTGGTGAATCGGTGATTACCGTAAAACGCGATGTGTAACAGGTGAACGCGGTCGGAGGACGTCAATCAAAAGACGAAAGCCATTAATTGGCGTGGACGTGCACGAACGTTTTCGGCACGGGTGCGTGAGATACGCATCTTCTTCTCGGTGCGGTTTGTGGTCTCCGTCGTTCCACATACGAAAGTGCTTGGAAAAAAAGAAATGAAAGCTTGCTGACGTTTCGGGAACAATAATTACGTTGTTCTTGTCTGGACCGAGCGGGTTATACCTGAAATTATAACGCGACAGCATAAGTACCCTTCGTTGTGTAACATTTAAATCCATCCGTATTTAGCGAAAGAACTTTAATTACAGCATCGATTTCTAGCGTAAGAATTTGTAACGAAAAAAGCTCATTGTTACATACTCTGTAAGATTATCTCGGTCGATACTCGTTATATTGGCATCGATGAGACTTCCGCGACGAAATATTTGAGAAGCTGGCGATTTATTCGAGTAGAAGGTAAAGAAACGTTAGCATCGCCGATGTAGCAGCGGTCTTCGTGAACCGTCGTGTGCTACAATGGCGTCTAACGACGAGCAACAGAAACCTCTTTATCACCGGCTCCCTGGCTCGCTACTTTATTACTCCTTTTAACGTTGGCATTGTCTAAGAGAAAGACAAGAGTTAACTCGAGAAAGCGACAGACGTTTAGTGAATAATTTTATCTGATAACCGGTTGATTTGCAAGCGTCTAAACCTCGAACGAGTCCATCGCGAGTAATCTTGTACCGGCAACAGGATTTTCTTTTCCAATTGCCTACCGTGGAAGACCGATTGTCTTCTCTTTGCAGACTGTTGAACTGTCGCGAGCAAAGTTATCATGGTCGTTATTGGTTAGTTAGAAAACAGCACGGAGAGTCGAGCTGTTAAATAGAGTGTCGGGAACACACCCACGTAATCCAAGTTACGGACATGCAAGGTTGCCGATGGATAGATTTCGCATAAATTAATTTCAGAACCATCGTGACCTCTCGTCGCGGTTCACCGACAGGGAACTCGAGCTAAACGCGATAGATCTCCTCGGGATTCGCATTCCTCGATACGTTTTCCGCGCTTTTACTCGAAAAGCCTTGTTACGGGCTTGGCGATCTTATCTGGCCGCGATTCGTGTTGCGTTTCAACCGATCGTTCACCCTCGATACCTTGCCACCTTCGGTTTTATTATCAACCGAGCGCAACGTATCTGCTACGCGTTTTTGTATTCGATACAACAGTCGGGCTTAATCTTCTAGATCGATTAAGTTGACACGATATATCTGTTACTTCGTTCACGATACGTGTAAACTTTCTCGATCCGAAGTTGTAGAGGTGGTACTAAGCCGATACCGTGGTACGGTAGTAAAGAACGCACGCTGTGCGTTTCGTGTCTTTCTCGACGCGATCGATGACAGAGACGAATAAAATTGGAAAAGATCTGCCTAAAATCCCTCCTCGAAAGGTTAGGTTCGCAATACGCTTGGCGCAGAACTCAAGAGGAAACGTAGCGAAGAACGAATTGCGAAAGGTTACGGTGGCGCCTGTGTACCCCGATCGCGGTCGATAGATCGCAGCTCGGAGCACAGAGATTTGCCGCTAAAAAAATCCTCCGGGAGAATTCCTTGCGTTCGACTACACCCGCGGTGTCTCGCGAGAAAGGATTCTTTCCTGTGGCCGGATCGTGCTTGAGTCGCCGCTATCGGCGCTTTAACGATGCAGATAAATCCAGACATCGATGTGGTAACCGATAAAAGATCGTCTGGAAAATCGTTCGAGCGACTCGACGTCCGTTTGTTGCACCCCGACGCGTCGTTGTGAACGGTGCACGATTGCGTACAGTATTCAACGAACACGCGGCCTGCACGCGCTTACACGTGTTTCCGTTTCAATTTCAAATGCAAACGCGTGCATTTGCATCGGATAACTCCTGCTATATCCTTCGAACTTTTGCCGGCTCTTCGACGTCCGAAGATAAACAACATCTTGCGGCTGAAGGAATCTAGGGAGAAGTCTGGGAGAGTCACGAATTGTATTAGCGAGTGTCGTATAGAATTCATGCTAGGGAAATTCTATGGATACCTCGGAAAGAATCCTGTAACCTCGGCAGAGGCTAGAGAAAATCTGGAGGAGCCAAAGGAATCTAATACATCGAAGCTGAGCTAGCACACGTGAACTCTCTGATATATATGTTCTGCATCGGCAAGTTGCACGTTGCATCGGTTGCATTTCACGTTGCCCCGAGCAAACGGAGCCGAGCGGAGCCATGGCGTTCGTTGCATTGTACGCCGTGTCGTTGTTCGCTAGGCGTGGCTCTCTTTCTTTGCTCTCCTATCCGCGTCGAGGAAGCACCGTAACTGGGTGCAGAGGACACGTTAAACGCGGCGATCGTCAATTGTCGACCTTATATCAAATACGAGATGGAACGTACAGAACAAGTACACCATTGTTTACCAATTGTAAAACAGATATGATCTACGTGTCAAGGTAGTTAGGAGTTTTCGTTGTGGACGCTGTCCGTGGGTCGTTATAACGGGTGGTCCACGGGATAAGTCGAAATTAATTGCGATTCCGAACACGCAGCGTTCAATTTTGTTCGTTCGAGGAGAAAGCGCCAAGGGGTCGAAGAAGAATGTGCAAGGAGAAAGTGAAAAAGTAACAGATCGTCGAGTATTTCTTCGCAATCGTACAAAGCGTACGGTGAATTAACGAGAACGCGTGAAACGCGCGTTTATCTATTCGCGAATCGGTTTATCTCCATCCGAAATCACGACATAAGTAATATCGCGTCTCCGGTAAAGATATTCGTTGTACGGCACCCCTTTCGGTGAAACGGATCGAAGAATCAAGGTCGAACACCGTGTTCGCTCGTCCAGCGACTCGTCCATCTTCTCTATCTCTGTCCGTGCTCGTAAAATAAGTTGCACGCTATCGTTGACCTGCCACGCAAGTCTCCTCCCGCGAGTCTCGTCCCGGAAATCGAGGCTCGAGCTCCGGTTCGACGACATCCTGGGCCGATCAGTCCTCGGATGTTCCACCACGAGCTCGACCTTACCAACCACGACGTTTCTGCTCGATGAAAGAGCGCTCCGTCCGTGTCCTTTGATGTATTCCTGCCGAGTGATAGAAGCCGCCTCGTCTTCGTGGCGTGGCTCGATCAACCGTTCCGATTCTCACGTCGAGACCTTCGAACTCGAACGCGGTCTTCCTGCTTCGTCTAAAGTCTAAAATCATGCACACGTGAGCCGGGATCGCTTTGTTCGGTTCCCATGACGGGATGTGCTTTCGAGCTACACTCACGCTCAAAATCATATCGTACTATTAATGTATCGACGAAAAATTTTTATTTCACAAATGATGTTGTATGAACCAGCTTTGCTAAAGTGTATATTCGGTATGTATATTACAAAACATGTGTATGTTTTAATTTAAAAAGAGGATCCTAAGTATGAACTAATTTGGAAATGCAATAAATTCGAGTACCTTCATTTTTACTTCGGTCGTCCACTTTATAATGATTTAGACTATCAAGTTTTACTTTATAAAATATTTTCACGAAACAACATTATAGTTGTCTTTAAAGAGCGTGCAAAAAATCATATGTACCGAGTAGTATCATGGGTATCATTTTGATCGGGAGTGTATGCCGCGCACTGCCTTGTCCGCTACTCTTCAATAAGTCGCGAGGAATGTTTTAATAATGGTGGAAGGTAGAAAGCTATGAAACTGTGGACGCTTAACGTAGATATCGTGATCCGTTCATTAACGTTAAAAATAGCTAGTTGACATTTATCGTAACCAAGATCTGAAATCGCCAAAGTTCGATGCAGCGAAAAGTACAATAAGTTGGATCAAGATTTCTGAACGGGAGCAGAATTGACGCGAATCGATTCGACGGCCGGTTGCGACACGGGGACAACGCTTTTTGCAAATGGTGTCGCAAATCGTCCACGTAGTAACCGACCGCGTCGCTAATCGCGTTACGATTAGTGCTAGGTATCGCAACCGTGCGTTCCTCGCCGCGTTCAGCCACGATAATGTTACGCTTCCGCTTTTTGTATCGAACGACTGCCACGGTGCGTGGCGAGCTGATTCACGCGTGCATACCTACGCCCGCTATGCTCCTTTATTTATTCTAACGGGGTTGACGATAAACGTTGTCGCGCGTCTTCTCTTTGCCGGCCCAGTTCTCACGCACTCGAGTACCCACCGTCCAGCTCCCAGGACAGGATTCTATCTGAAAAGTGTATCTAAGTGTAACTGCGATACTCGCACTAGTCGGGCGACTCGTTCTTCCGCTGCTTCGAGAACGTTTCTTGCCAACCTACCGTGTAATGTTGCTCGTTCTGCTCGGTCAGTTATGAATTCTTAATTTTCCGGAGGTCGTGCTCTCACGTTGACTACTCGCGATTATGATCGATACGTTTGCTACAGACTTTAAATCTTATCGCGTCTGGATTTTGAGTAGGTCGGTCATTCTTTCTTTAATTTGCAGCTGTCCGAGATACAAAATTGATGGGAGGAATATTTATTACCGATACGAACTGGTTAATTCAATTATGTCCACGACTGCCTTTGGAAATTGTGCGTGCGCGGAGTCCAAGAGCGATCTCTATTTTTCAGCAACGCTGTCGCGCTAGTTCGTTGTTACGTAACCTAGTTCCAGAAACGAAGGGTAAACCAAAACGTCCAGTTATCGGACAAAAGTACAAGTTAAAGGAGAGCGAACAATTAGTCGAACGAGTCGGACAATCCCAAGCAAAAAGCTGTAAAGGAGCTGCCGTTTCAAAACACAGCCACGGTATCGATCACGTACTCTTCCGTGGCAACAAGAAAACGATCCTACTGTCACCGATCGCCGGTTCGAAAGTGATTTCTTGCTCGCAGGAAGATTTTTCGAAGACATCGAATCCCGTGGTCGCGAACAGACTCGAGGCTTGGTCCTTGCCTAGAGAGTAACGACGTTCTTGTAATCGCTCCCTGTCGTAATTCTGCTCGTAGTTTCGCGAGCACAATGCATCCGGCCGACTGATACCTTACGTAATACGGATTCGAACGTCCCCTCTTATAGATCTGCCTACTCGGGAGGAGAGATAAAAAACGCAACGGAAAGAAAGAAAAGGGTGAAATCCAACGTCCGCCGGTTCGCCTTCTGCTTCCACCAGTCTCTCGGCTGAGCTCCTTCTCTTTCTTCACCTGTTTCTCACGTGGGAATGCAATCTAGACGCGATATTAATATATCCGGTGAATTTTTAAGGACGCCTCGGAACGAAGGAAACGCTAACCTTAAATCAGCAACGGCTCGCGAACTGGTCTCTCTCGCGAGACGTAATGCGTGTCTTTTCAACTTACACACCCGAAGAGAATTGTTTATTTCTATCCAGTCTCTTCTGCCTCTACTAATGTATTCTTTAACGCGTTTCAAAGCAACAGGACAAAGGGTAACTATTTCGCGTGAGCCGTTCGACGTTTAAACATTTTACACAATACGCCGTTCTTTTCCTCTTGTTTGTTTTGTCTAGGATGAAACTTATGTAAGAACATGTCGAGAATATCTCTCGCTGTGCTGACAATAAGAGTGACTGTCATTCTTGATAATGTCTAATCAATGTTTTACGATTGTATAATAGGATTAAATCATTAAATAACGAGATAAAACGATCGAATGACTCGAATAAGCGATTAAGTAACTAGAAAAAAAGTTTAAACGCCGCATAAGGAAGTTCGAATTAATAATAGAAAAAAGAACATCTCGTTAGGAAGAAAATGAGAAGCGAAGAGGATTACGGTGTAAGCAACAGGCGTGTAGAAGCAGAGGGAAGCGTTAAGTTTGTCGGTTGGCAAAGTTGGATGCTGCTAAGCCACGACTTGACACCGGTGACCCGTGGTGTTTCACGATACATGAAGAGGTCACCGAGGAACGTCGAGATCGCTACTTGAACGATCGTACCGACCGTTAAGTAGGCGTCACGAACGATCCCGACGGATTAATCGCGGAAAGTGTGAAGCGATTGGAGCTTATCCGGCAGTAAGCCGTTGCTAATTCGCAATCCTACACCCGTAACAGCCTTCTTTGCTATCTCGCTGCTGCCTCGATACCATGATCGATCTCTTTGTTCCTTTGTGATCTTGTTCTATGAAATCGGCCTAAGGATTTTTGCTCGTTCCACCGTTGGTGATCATATTTTTGCCTCGATTGACCGCTACTTTTTGGAATTACCGCGTGAAACATCAAGGTTAACACGGCTGTCATAAATTTATCTTCGTGTTTTTTACTTTTATCACATTTTCTCCGTTTCATGCGTCGATTAGGGACTACTTAATTTGGTGCAAGACAAGTTGAATGGCTCATTTCGATTCCCAAAGTAATCAACGCCAAAGTAATACACGCAAGCGAATATGATACGGATACAAGAAGGTTGATTCGGTGCGATTTAACGATAACGATTTGTCAATGGCCTCTTATTCGGCAAGAAGATTACAGGTTTCACGTTACCTCTATTAATCGATCGATCCCGTTGCAAGTTGGAAAATGAAGTGCGAAACCACGACGGAGTTCGGCCGGTAGAAAGCAGCGAACCGCGGCAAATCCGTGTTTGTGCAACAACATCAACGTGGTTGGTAGTCGAGGTTGATTGTTTGGGATCGAAAGTGCATCCCCGGGCTTCGATCGAGCCATCGATGTGTAATCGAAACCGATCCTCCGTCTTTCTACCCCGTAATTTTCATAATACGGAAAGCCACGCGTTTAATGGTCAGCTAATACGCGCCCGCTGAACAACGAGTGGATCCCTCGATCGAATAGTAATTTTCAATGGAACAGACCTTAGTTTGGTGTAAATCTATTATTTGAATCATTAAACATTGTTGCAAGAGTTTAATGGCCGGTGTTACGTATTCCCGACTTTGATGCCTCACCACTTTGTACTATTTTTATACCTACCGCGTCGCGGAATAATTTTGATAATTTCACGGTGCATAAGGTCATGTACGGACCAGTCGATCTAGAATTATATTGTTGCAAGAAGGGACATTAAATAATATAGTATCGCAACCAGTTTTTTTCTCAAAATTATAGCATGTTCCTTACTCGTTAGAGAATGCGACATTTAATGATCTTATATTGCACCGAAGATAAAAAACAGACTATTACAGGCTATTTAAATACACGAAGGTGACGAAATATGCAATACGCCTCCATCGAGAAGAGAATTATTGCTGGGACATTATCACGCTTGTAATATAGCGCAATTTTTATCGAATTTAAAATTGTACAGTATCGTTTATCATAATATATAGCGTAAAGTGCTACAACCCTCCGGTGATATAAATGATATGATTTTACTTCTTGTTGCGAATAGCGTTTCGAAAACAATGGAAGGTATAAATTGAAAGCACCGAGTAAATGTAATTTTGATCCGGGAATCAAAGAGAACGTAAAGATTCCGGTGAAATTCGGTGAACCGAAACCGAAACGTACGGACCGCGACTGATTTGTGGGGCGTTACGCGCCTTCTCGCCGCCGCCTTCACCTGGAAGAGTGGACATCCTTGAAGACCTCCTCTCGCTCCCTTTCTTTTTCTCCTTTTTCCCAACGACGTGTCAATTATCTCGCGCCGCCGGACTCTCGCGGTTCGAGCTAATTTGCGATCGAATTAATTCTCAACGTTCGACTTCCACTGTGTCCGCTTCACGTTCATCGCTTAACAGGAAGAACGAAAACACGCTGGCCGACTGTCTGACTGTCACCGTTTTATTATCTCGATCATGTATTATTAATTATGTCGTTTGTCGCGCGTATAACGACACCTACCGTGACGCAATTCCTAAATAACTCCTCGACACTTTTTTCCTGTTGAATCCCTAACGATTTTCGAGCAGACAGAAATTTGTAAAAGGCGAAAAAGTTTGTCAGTGCATAAAACTAACGCTCTGTAATCGTTTTACAATCTCAAAGTTACACAAGTGTCTAGAAAGTTACACTGGAATTCGAAGAATTTAAAAATTGATAGATTTATAGTCGGCACGGTGAAAAAGATCGAAAAATATTATCGAAGAGAAAAGGAGCTGGAAGATTTTGTAACCGTGTAATAATTTCGTGCGTGTCGAACTGAAGAGGTCGACTGATCGAAGCGAGAAAGGAAAAATATTTTGTTGTTACGGTTTCACCGTTGATTCTCGGTTAGTCATCGTTGTCCCGCGTTCTCCATTGATTGTCCCGTGATTTTTTTTTAACGAGCATTTTCACCGCCGGTTCCTTTGCTTCTGGGTCTCGATCGTGTCTCGCAAGACGTCTCGAGACGTCCAGTCACGAAGCTTGGAAGTTCGAGCATCGAATGACGTCGTTGACCTCGTTACTTTTCTTTTCGAGTACCTCTCCGTGATGTTTTTCTGCCGCCTTTGTGCAATCGTAACGAGATCAACTGTCTCTGTTGTAACGCATACATTATTATCCACACGCGATGACGAATTTTACTTTGTGTCAACTGTCTTCAATTATCCTCTCGCTCTTCTCTACGTCTATCATAGTCCGTGGTAGACCTGACAGGCCTATATGTACATTTTTCGACGAAATTTATTTGCGCGTTCAGACGGAGAAAACATTATACTTATCGCTATAAATGGATAACGATCGGGAGAAGGTAATTTAATAATTAACGAGACAAACAACTCCCTCGTCAGAAAGTGAATCGACATTAAGGAATAAATGTTGTTTATACGACGCGTCGTTACACTGATTGCCTTTTGGTGATCATGGTCGCAGGCATGATTGACACAACTTAAGGATATTATTCTGAGAAATTACGCGTCTTACCAACTAAATTTATTCCACAATTTCAATTTATTTTTTAACGAGGAATCACACTGTGTACCACCATTATTTGCCGCAATTCGTTCGAATGGGTCCGATGCACCTGCTCGTTGCATGGCCCTGATTAATTTCTCCTTCTCGTTTTTCTTTCATCTCAGTTTTACTGCTTAAGAAAAACTTTTTTCTCGAAAGATATTCGACGCAAAGTCCATCGTTTGTCAAAGATAAGTTCTGTTTATAAAAGAGACGATGGACTTTTGTGTACTTTTGACAATCGAAAGCTTCGAATCTGAAAGCGAAGGAGTTCGATGCGTGATTTTCAAGGAGACATCAATGCCTAGAGGGAAAGGACGGGTAGCTCGTAAATCATCCGCTCGATCCGGCTACTTTTCTTTCGGATCCATGGTCGCTTAATTGGTCAGCGGCTGTCAGTATTGGGCATCGATTATTGATTTCGCGATAAACATCGGACGATCCGAAATTATTTGGAGAAACGCACAGTACGTGATATTAATAATAATTATGCTTATAAATTGAAGAGAAACAAGATCGAAATTTGGATCATTTCACTCGTGTAAATTGATTTTCCTTAATCGTTATTGACTAACCAATCACGATGCCATCGTGCGTTTCGAGTAACGAGAGTAAAAGAAAAATTATAAACGTTACTTTTCGGATAAAGAATGATTTTATATGCTAATTTATTCTCTGTCCTCTATTTATTTTCATCGTTGGTTCTCCCGATGTTATATTTGAGAAACGAGTTCGAAGAAAATTGACGAAGAACTGGAAGGATGGAAAACTGGCTTTCGTGAACAACCTCTTTCCTTCGCGGTTTCTCGATACGCTCACCGATCGGCGCCATAGATCCTTTTTCTATCGCGAACATTGGTCCTGCAGCTAGGACTGAACGACTGTTCCTTTCGAGAAAACCTGCAACGCCCTCGTACGTGCGCTTATGCCAAGGAGAGAACGAACGCGATAAGCGTCGACAAGCCACGATGCAATTACCGATACACGGCCGGCTGCGCGGACACCGAGCTACGTTTTTGCAACTATCTTGATCATAATCGATCGGCTTATCGATCCTTCCTCCCCGCTAGCCGTTTCATTTGTCGGTGGAGCGCTTATGAAATCAAATCGATACGCAATGCGATCCGAGGGGGGAAAAAAATTATGATCGCCACGGCGCCGAGTGGGGTCTAGCCTTTGTTCCGGATTCCATCGCGAGGTGATCGCTCCTTCGACGTTTCCATTCGATATTCCGTTTATCGTGACCATTAGACAAACGTGTCATACCGGGAACCGTGTACGATCGATCCCGTGGAAGTGCACCTTTATCGCCCATCGTTCCTCGAACATTGACCCGTGCCAGTGGTGTAACTTGTAACTAAAATTTTTATCTTTAACTTTAATTAAGTCGTACTCGCGCCTATTGAAATTTCTGATTTGACGAGCGAGAGAATGTTCGTTTCCTTATTGCGTAGCTGGTTACGCCAATGCAGGCTTTCAAATAAATAACAAAGTAGCCTCAAGTGTTGAATGCGAATGCAACTAATTTCTTGACTCCGCGCAGCGAAATCTTTTTGCTATTTTATTAATTCAACAGACAGGTTAGACGATAAGAACGGCGCAAGAGAGGTAGCGCGTGTAAATTCTCCCGCTGATAGAGACACGCGGTCGTTCCACCGGTGCTCAGATCGCCACGATTACGAAAGCTTCGAGCTGCTGTGCCGCGACCTTTGCACGCGACACTATCCTCGCGTAATCGTATCAAAGAACGGCTTTCCGGTTCTCCGAGGAATAGGATAAAGTCCTCACCCTCGTATTTACAACCGCGCTCTTTTACATCGCTCCACGTTATTTCTTCACTCGACTCGATAATTTGAAGCGGATAACGTCGATACTCGTGCGGACACGGAATTATGTAAGTTGAAATTTAACAACGTTACGAAAATTTTTGAAAGTTAAATAATCACTGCTATTAACGCCATTATTGCTTATATTTACAGGAAGTTAACAAATCAGGAAATTCAACAAATTTGCAAGGGGAATAAAGTGGCTCGTATAATTATCTGTTTCGATGTCACAGCTTTGGAGGCTAAAGTAATTACGGACGATACGTTTCGCAATGCACGTTTGGTTACGATTGTCATTGGTAAAGAGCTAATTAAATTTTCCGCTCTCATATATTGATTATCTAAGACAGGAATAAAATCATCCGATCGAACGACCAGGAAACGAAATGGTTCTGCGCATGTTTACGAACGTTATGAATATTGATGGCACTCGTTTAGTCGTCGATGAAGAATGGCCTCCGGTTAGTAGAGCGCCCACGCGAATCTTCCATCATCCTCGATCTTCTTCTGACAAGTACCGAAGAAACAAGCTTTGGTAGCCTTATCGTACAATTTATCCAGCTTCTTACGGATACGATGTCAGCCCTCTGGGCTTAAGCGCCATGAACGGTGTCGTGTCGAAATAATTAGCCCCGAAACGACTCCTCCAGAATACCGAAGCACGTCCAGCTTTCTTCTTCTTGTAAAAATCTATATACCTCTTATAGAGACACCAAAGTTTCGAAATTAGAATTTTATGGGTTGTTCGTATCGAAGAAGCGTTAAAATCAAAATTGAAACATCAACGCGTGGTTTGCGTAAAAGAAGATAGGACTCTAATTATGCGAGAATTACCCATCGATCGGGTATTTTTTACGAGGACGTTTCTCGAGCGTCCTCGGTCCAGAATTAATCGAGCCCGCAACCTTGCGAATATATTTATACGTAGGAGAAAAAAAGCAGGAAAGAGTTCGACGAACACGATGAAAAAAACAAGGAGGATATCGTTCAGGGTCTTCGACGGTCGCGTACGTCGACTCGATAAAGTAAATGGACCTGTCTCGCGACGAGCTCGAGGATGTCTCGCGCGGAAGGTACCGAGCTTAATGCAATTTTCTGTGTTCTCGATCGATGAACGAGACCACGGGCGTCGCGTCGATCCTGCACGACCACGAGAATCCTCGGTGTTGTTCGCAAGGCTGCATGGAATTTGGATTACCTTGCCTCCGGCGGAAGTAGACCTTGTTGAACGTCTTCTGTTGTCCCTGCCCAGCCTTTCCAAGTGATTCGCGTTGACCTCTCGCGATACGTTTCTTGGATGCTTCAAATTCTTGTCCTTTCACCTGGCTTGTTTTACGACGTTGCCGCAAGGAGCATGTCGACGATTTCGTCAGGTCAATTTGCTCGAATGCCTTATCAGTGTCGTCGGTATGCGCCTAATCATCTTACAGCAACAAATACACGTAGAATCAAAATTTCAAATAGCGTATTTCCACTCGAATCATTCGAATGGCTTCCATAACCAAAGGTTCAGAGCTCCGAAATCGTTTTCTCTTAACGAATTTTTATTACCACGATGCGTAAAATTAGCAGTTTTATACCGTTTTTTGCCTTAGACTTTCGAGGAACGACAACGCTTTAATTCGTCGATGTAAGAGGGAAGAAAAAATCCATCCAAGGAGGTCCAAGTATTGTTGCGAAGACATACAACCGGTCGATGGGATCGCAAGGACGACCCGTCAGCCAAAAAAACGCATTTGCTGCATTCCCGACGTTTATGCCCGAATTTCGGACTAACGAAGCGTCGTTTTTCGGCCGCGACGTGTCGCAATCGACGACTATCGTTCGTAACAAAGTTGTTTCACCGACTCACGCAAATTGTGAATCGTTTTTCGGTGGTGAAACTGCGCGCACCACGCTCCACCCGGTGTCGGAATTCACGACACACGTTCTTCTTAACTCTTTGGCGCTCTCATGCGCCTTGCGCGTTTCGTAATGTCGGCCGGATTGCGATGCTAAAGCTGTTTGATGAATGTACCGATAGGTAGTAATTTCATTTCAAAAGAATGTCGTTTTTATAGGAGGCTAAGTAAAATAAATGTACTTTTAACGCGCCGATCGCCACGGTAGAAATAAGCGTATCTAGTGCGGCACACTGCAATATGGATTATATCAAAAAGTGGTGCCGCGATTCGAGGCGCGAAGAATGATGATTTCACAGGCGGGACATTGAAATACTGAAATCTCGTTCGACGCTTTAGAAATATTGGAGTTTAGAATATCGAGGAGCAGGGAAACGATGCATTACGAGTAGAGCAAGAGCGTATTCGAAAGTGGGTCCATAAAAATTTGAGAAGCCCTGCTCCGAGCTGCAAATTTGCTCGTAAAAAAGAACTGGACTCTCGAACGATTTCAAATATATCCATGGCAAATTCGATTGGAGGTTCAAGACGTGCAATGATGTAACGAAAAACATTGATCCAGGATAACGATCGTGCAAAGTAACGAGGGAAAAAAGAGCCGGAACGGAGAAACTTGGTTGGGTCCGTGACACGCGTAAAATCCGGGTTGACTGCGTGCAACGTGCACGGCGTTCAGCTCGGCGACCAGTCGCCGGATCTGCAAGTCAGCCAAGCCAACAATGAAGCAGCTGGAAGCCCGTTTGATTTGTTGCAATATTTGTAAACACGCTCGAGAGCCAGTCGTAGCTGTTAACACGGTATGTTTGGTAGGTAACACCGTGCTACGTGCACCGTGAGATCGATCCGTCGATCTTGTTCGATCGATTCGGCCAAGGTCGATCGTGATCTGCACCCGTGAAATATTATCCCATTGTGCTCATTTTTTTTACCCTCTTCGATCTACCTTTGGCGCCTCTGGCCTCTCGGCATCATTGACACGCGCGAGACCTGTGGGCGCGTGCAACGATCGCCCCAAGAAACGACCATTGCGTAACTTCTTTTTACTCCGATGGTTCTCACGAGCACACTGGTTAATTAGCAATTCGACGATAATGAAGAGAAGTGTAACCCGCGTACATGCGCCACGCCAATTAATTAATTTTGCAATACGATCGATTTTAACGAGCATAACGTTCAATTTCGGTGCTGAAGCTTATATGGTATCCTATTTTGTTGCAAACGATAATTTAATTCCTTCGCATAGTTATTTGGAATTGAATTTTAGCTTAAACACTTGAATCGAGCTTAGGCACTTGGCATAAAACTTGAAAACGTATTCTACGGAGTGCCGAATTTCAGTTAAAGGTAACATAGACCCCAATGTATCACCCCTAACATTTCTCGATGTTCGCAATTATCTCGAGGAACGCAGAGTCGCGGGAGGTTGGAGTTTTCGCTTCCTGCTTGCAAATTAGCGGTCCACGAAAGCGGCGCGTATGCACGCGAGTTGTCAACCGTCCCGATGCAGATATGCAGGTAAAGTTGGTGCAGGGGTGTGCGAGATAGTACGTGCACGGCGTGCGGCTCGGTTTGACATCCGCTATACGTTCACTATTGCACAAGCAATAGATACCTCCTTGCACCGGTATCGCTGTCTCGTGCAGAGCGAAATTCTTCGTTGTACGGGCACTGCACACGCCTTGGTACACACCCTCGCGAGTAGGTGAACACCGGGCTCCGACTCTCTTCTCGATCTCCTCGTCTCCGTCCTGCTTGCTCGCGCCACGCCGCCACGCTCGAGATGGAGAACGAGACAGAATTTTTTTGCCGAGTTCACTCGCGAGAGAAGTTCAGCGACGTGTGCTGCACGAGGTTCTGGCACGAAGGTACCAGGATTTATGCAGCCAGCAGGGATTTATTTCTGCCACGAAATTGCACTTCGAACTTTCGGTATCGGAAATCGCACGTGATGAAAGCTGCACGCACAGTTGCTCAAACGTCTCGGTTCGATTGCTTCGTGTTCGTTTGGACCTTTTTAGAGAAGATGGACTTGCGCTGATATTACACTCTACTCGAACGCCATAGCTTTGCAAGAAATTGTCTTACTCTTTTCCTATGACCAAGGAAATCTATGAACAAAGTTCTATTAGGTTAAGTATCTGTAGGTAGAAAATTGTCTGAGGACCTAGAAATCTGATATAAATGTGTCTACGTATTCGAGCATGTAAGATCTAGACATAAATTTCAACGTCCAAAGATATAATGCACGATGACCACTTACACAGTTTTGCATTTCCATAATTGCACGGTGGAATAAATCTTCCATAAAAGGTAGTTCATCGTTCCCCGAACAACTCCATAACTCGGAAAGATGGATAAGCCTGGATTCTGTTCCCGGTAGACGAGTTTCATGGCTGACCCTGATGTTTCAAGGCTCGCTAACGAGCATAATCAAGCGGAAGATATGCCAGCTAATTTCTCCAAGTGTCTCGCGTCTTCATCTTCTAATGACAGGTCCATTACGAAACGAATGCTCGAAGGAAGACGATGAGCACAACGACGTATCCATTAAACTAAGATGGTACATAAACGTCCACCGTAAACGAGCCCTTCAGTTTGTGGAACGAGAAGCGGAATCGATTGCGAAATCGTAAAAGCAGCTTATTCTATCGATTCGATTTCATTAGGACACGTTATTACCGCTTCGGACACATGTCTGATCTTGTTTCCCATTCAATTAGAGGTCCGTAATTACTGTAATATTTGAAAAGTCAATTGCAGCATCACGCCAGCGACACGACATCGTGAAACGCGATCTCTAACTTCATAATTGAAACGAAGAAACAGGGCCAGTGTTCGGTTTCGTTATAATTGTCGACGAAAGCGTGAAAGAATCACCCGCGAACGGCTCGATAGCGCGTATTAACTTGTGATTCGACCTGTACAGTTAACAAGAAGAAGAAATTCAAGAAATTACCCGGTGAACCTGCTGCTGGCAGGTTGTCAAGCCGACCGAGATTGTTCATCAATTTTTTACGAAGGTTACAGCAGCGAATTTCCTGCGGATCGTCAAAAGTGAAATCCAAGAACGCGAAACGAAAGCGATCGTTCTGCTCGTAAAACACTTGGCCGCTTTGCTCGTTACTTTTTTTTTGCGGGACGTCTCGCTTTTGATACACGCGTTGCTCCGACAATTACCCGAAACGCGAATCAACCGTTTATCCTCGCGGTTAATTACATGCAAGCGAGTCAGTCGTTCGTTTACCGCGAAATCTGCCGTCTGTTTTACGACACTTTCTTTTCGCGAACTCGCGACACTCGCGCGTTTCCTTTTCGACTTCCTGTCTGCTGCAAGTTTCTTCTAATTATAAAAACGCCTGTTTTGTCTAAAAAATCGAATCCTCATACTTGTTTATTTTACCATACGATAGCATGATCGACATCATAAATCGTAACGTTGGATGAAAGCAACGGGGACGATCTTTAACGCGGATTTACATAAACCATAACGAATGTGCGCGGCGGTAGGTACGGTACTGTGTAACGCGATACACACTGTACATTGTAAGGAAATCAGATCTTTAACACACGAGGAAGGAAAGGATAACAGGGCCGATGTGCTACGTCGTCACACCCATATATCGATCGACCACGATCCTAGAATTCGCGGGATCTCCCGATAGAACGGTTCTCGAAATCTATGCGCGTATCGTCTTATCTCCGTAGCCTCGATTCGAAACCGATCCGAGGAAATGAAATTTATATTCCCATTCTTGCGAGAACCGCTCCTCGTTGTTACAGTGTATTACACTATTCACCTTGATCGTGCCAGTTGCATAACTTGATCCCCGATTTCGTTTCCTGGAAGAATTTTAAACTTCATCTTCATTTTCTCCGTGCTTCAAACTCTGATATTGTTTTCAGATAAGACAAACTCTTTTGTTGCCTCCTTTTGTACCTCTTCTCTGTACGCATTTGAGCCATGATTAGGGTTGTTGCCTGTTCAGAAATTTTGTACTGTACCTCTTCAAGGATATTCACAGAGATATGCAAATGGATGATCACTCACAGATTTATACAGATTTTGTATATCATAAATTCTTTTAGGATTTATTTTTATAATTATTGCGGATATAAAATGAGTGAAATTACACCAAAAAATTCACAGATTTCTCAATCAGAAATCATTCACAGATTTATACAGATTTTGTATATCATAAATTCTTTTAGGATTTATTTTTATAATTATTGCGGATATAAAATGAGCGAAATTACATCAAAGAATTAAATCGTAAGAAAGGTCATCTCTGGAAAGATTGATATAACATTCTGAACACGGTTGAGCTGTACTTACATCACAAGTATGCGACGATTCTGATCGCCAACATGAGATTAAAATTGTATTTTAAACGATTTCCACGAGGAAGCGAGACCGCACCCCTATGCCATCGACCACCCCATTTCACCTTCGTCGTTCGTTACGCTTTTATCTGAGCGGTTCGATCTTCGTTGCGATCGTGATCGTTCCATATGCGGAGCCGCGAGTAGCGTTCGTGATCTTCGTTTCTGTGTTATTGCCCAATTATCCGTTTACACGGCCGCTTTAACGATCCGATACTAATCATTTCTCTATAAGAGATTCGATCGGTTCTCTGCCGGCTCCCACCCTGGGCGAGCATCTTGGCCGAGATTTCGCGCGGGAGTCGATATTCTTTTCCTCCGACGAGCCTCTATTATTTCGCTTTCTATCACTTTCACTGGTGCCGATCGAACGCACAAGCGAGACGCTCATTAAAATCGTATCAACGAGGTTTGCGTGCGAATCGGTGTGGCCCCACCCCGCTAATTAACCGTGTTGCGACATTTTCACACCTGACGGAGGATTATCAATCAATCGCGAATGAAACTAATGACAGAAATCAGCGGCACGCTAACGAATTTTTTCGCGATACGTTCGACAAGAAATTTGTTAACGCAAGTGGGCGATATAACGCGTGGCTGTGCAGTCTGTGGCGACGAAACATTGAACGATCTTCGAGCGCGGTGTCGAATTTCAGGCTCGATCCAAGCGTCGACAGTTCGAAACGCTTTGGAAAACGGTGCAAAGTCCATCACGAACCGATTGGTTCGGAAGGCGGCGAGAAATCGTATCGAATGGCCATCGCTAGTCGGTCGCGAAGCCAGGCAACTGGTTTTTGCCGATGCAACCGAGCCAAGTTGAGCTAAGCCGAGAGAACCAGATGTACGCGGCTGTGTCCTCGCGGATATCGGTTAGCAGTTTCCTGGGAGAGTCTGGGTGTATGCACGATCGTCCTTGAAGCCGTTACACTCCCTTGCATCGCGCCTCTTGTAAATCGGACCTCCAGTTCGCCACACTATTACACCCACCGGTACGCCTCTGCCCTCTCTGTGCATCCACTCCGTCGTTGCCGATTTGTCGAAATCGTTCGTCACATCCGATTATGACCTTTGGAAGGTTCCTGCGATATTTCATCGCCGACCCTTCGATCCCTTCTAGCGAAACAATTCGCTAACCCTCGATTCGTTTAACCCTCGCGCTCTCGGCGGTATTACTATACAGGACGCTTCAAAAGGGAATCACGCGACGAGAGAGCGCGACCGTGACCATTTTACGATAGTAGATTTTTTCGAATCATAACATAAAGAAGTCGTTTACAAGCACTTTGAGTTAAGGCGACTCGTTCAGTCCCTACAAGTGCGATTAAAAGGGAGAGGCAAGAAGAACATTCGTGGTAGCCGCGAGAAACAAGAGGGATGAGGGATAAGTCGCGTTCCTGACCTAAAAAGCGTCTTCCTTTTTCTTCGGCTTCTCGGTGCGAGGACTGGTTCCACGAATTGCGTGAAATTACGTGAGATGAATATGCGAGCTGACGGCGGCGTCGACGCTCGTCGTAATAAATGTCCGCTCCTCGCATCTGTTTCGTCTCGTTTCAGCGCAACACGAACTTTGTACATATTCGGGACCGCCAAATAGAAGTAGAACTCCTCGAAACATCGAAATTCGTGGAATCGAAATTGCACGACGTTTTCACTAGTGGCAAGGACTTTATTAGTTGCACCATCAACCCTGAGCACTGCGGCGTCGTGACTTTTTGCGATTTTAGAAATCGGCCTTAAGGTCGGTCGACCGGGTGATTGGTGATTTCGAACGGAAGGATTTCCTCTATTTTGCGCAAACGAAAAGCATTACCGAAACGAACTGCTAACTGCTGAATGATGCTATACGCTGATTATAAAATGCTGCGCGAGAACTAATTATGAAATATGTTCGAATGATCAATTTCATAAATAAACATACATATTGTATAGTAAATATAAGAAGGCATTTTGGCTGTAAAAGAGATACATAATCTATTAACGTCAGTCCTGAGTAAATACGACGTAGAAATTATCCTTCGAAGCATAAATAAATGACGTACTTTTTAATTACGTCTCTTTACATCGACCAATCGAGCAATAATCGAACGAATCCGATCGATACCTTCATCACACTGGTTGCTGCTCCGCGCTGTCAAAACATCCTGCGAGGTGTCGCGTTTCTTAATGCTCCGCTAACGATCGCGTAAATCACCACAGATCGTCGAGGAAACTAATGACCCTGGTTGCCTCTACGATTCACGCGAGCCGGTCGCTCAATTATTTTCGCGCGATTACGAACGATTAATTTCTGACCAAATTCCGTGCACGGTTAACACGGTTCGAGTTGGCCAATTGTTTCTCGATCGAAGGAACGATCGTGCGCGGAGAAGATCGAGAGGCAGCCGCTCGATAGCGATCTGAGGGAAGAACGGAAGGGGATCAGAAAAAAATGCGGGGAAGAAATCGTCCCGAGATTTCGCCCGGACGACGACTCAATATTCCGGTAAGCGCAATTAAAACGTGCCACGAGATGACAGGCAGACTGGTTACCTTGATTTACTGAATCGCTCGACGTAGGTGGAGGTTCGAATATCAAATTAGGGAGAAGGGAAGTTGTCAGAGAGCGGATAGCTCAATTGTACGGCGAACGATCTTTCATCGAACCGATGTAATTTCACGGAACGACCATTGATTTTTCTTCTTTTCGACCACGAGACACGAAGATCCCGGTGATTCATCGTTGCTGTAGGGCTCGATAAATCGTTCCCGGTCGAGGCGATACTTTCTTCGAGGAGACGTCTAATTTAACTGGACCCGTTACTCGAGCCACGACCGACCAGTGTACGGTTCTTTCTTATTTATCTGCGGACAGGGTATCGACGCGCGTCGAATCGCCACGCAATAGAAAACTTCTTGCTTCGACCCGAATCAAGTATACATCCTAAAATTACCTAACGAAATAAAAGGGGTAACGTGTAGGAACGTAGAAAAGTGATTCCACGGAATAATTAAAGAAAAATGTAGTTACGCAAATGCAACAACAACAATGGACTAGTTTGCGGTGAGCAACGAACTAAGGAACGAAGGCTACTTTTTCCTGGTCGTTTTCTTTGCGGACGAAGAGCGATTTTCGAAGCGGTTCTTGCGCTCGCTGCTTCGAACGAGAAACAGAGAGAAAGAGATCGTCCTTCGTATCACGGTCGTTGTTGCTCGAGATCCTCGAGCTTGAAATCTGCTATCTTTTTATCAGCGTTCTTCGAGTTGATCCAGCCGTTGTATCGAGCGAATCGACCAGGAGATGTACTCCTTTAACGATGTAAGTACATACCACATGTACATGAAACGTAAACCGCTTGTCGTCTCAGAAGAAACATCTTATCGGTCTGTCGATGCTTCCTGGCACCGAGCATACCTCTAATAATTACATCGAATAATTGACCAGTCAGGTTAATTAATAAACACGGTACACGGTCGAGAACGAGGGTCGATAGGCTGGCTGCGATAAATAAAATCGCTTTTCTTCGTGTTTTTCCATTTAATATGCCCGCGATTCATTTACGCGTCGAATTTCAACGTTTTTATTTTATCATTAATTGCGATGATTGCTTCAAAGCAGACTTTTAATTACATCGGGATGGCTATCTGTACTCGCTCATTTCGGACCATTTACACGCCTCGTTCGAACAAGAAACAATTAAAGATACACTTTTTATCGAACGAAGCTTAGATCAGAGAGTTTACAGAGAGATTACATGTAGTTGCATGCAAGAAACTTAGGGTCAGAAGTAAAGCGTTTTGCGATTAATTTATTCAGTCTTGTAAAGACAATTTCTTTCGTATCCTTGAGTTTCACCGAGGTGAGTCAAGAACAAGAAATTAATTGCAAAAAGTATACGTACACGGCTATGGATCAAGCCACAACAGGACACTGATTTCTCCTAAAAGAAATGTGAGTGTAACTAAAAAGTCCAAGAAAAACGTATCACGGTAGAAGGTTATCACTGGTATCAACATAAATTTTAAACATCGTGCCTTCGTTACCGCTATCAACATTCGCGTACTTTATCATCGTTCGTCGTTCACGTACGAATCTATAACCTTTCAATTAAGGAGATATTATAGAAGGTGGTTAAACCCGATATTAATTCTCGTCGACAGATTCGTCCTCGACTATTTCGTGTTGCTAGGAAAATTAATTGTTCTAGCCAAATCGTGGTCGTGATCATCGAAACAATAGTCATAAACACTAGCTGTTATCAAACGGTCGATAAGCAACATGGCACGCGGTAAGAAGAGGAAGGAAGAGAGCAAAGTCGGCTGATACCGTTTCAGGGACATCGGACTCCTACGCGCGACACAGCGCAGCGGAAAGGAAAGAAGAGAAAAGGAGACGGGCAGGATCGATGTAAGGATCGAACAGGAATATATATCGACGCCAATAAAGGATCGATAACGGCATAAATCGAGATATACGGATGGGTACACGGGCGGTACTTGTACGCGGAGGATCCGACACGAGCGGCCGCTTATTACGAGAACGAAGAGCAGTCCGTTGCTCGCGCAGGGTCGTATCATGGGTGGTCCGTCTGTATGCTAATCCTCGTCCTTGCACGCGTCATCGCGGGAAATTGAACCTGCTGAAAATTTTCAGGAGGTCCGTCACGCGACCCGTAAATCCTGGCTACCGATCAAACGTAATTTGACTAATTTGTTCGGTTAAGAACGAAGGACGCGTAATGTTTTAATTAATTTTCGCCCGGATGACCATGCAGGCGGTCCTACTGAGTTATGTCCGATAATTACAGGCCAAGTGTCTCCACGTCTCGAAGCGTACAAACCGAAGGCAAACGTCCAGACTCGAAGATCATGTTCGTATTTCAAACAGTGGCACGAGGAACAATTTTACCGCCAGTAAAAATATATCAAAGTCGACGAAGTGTGATTATTCATCCACGAATGTTAGGAATTTTTTTATTATCTATAACGTTGGAAGTAAATTTTTCTAAGCGATTGCGTTAGTCGTAAAGTTAAAATTTCATACGACAGTGAGGCAATTTGAGTCGATGCGTTAACGCTCGAATACCGAAGCGGAACGGTCAGGATAGGCAGATTCTAGGAGTCTCGGGCGAATCGGGTCTCTCGCATTGGCGTTTCCTGAACGCGTTTGCCTCGCCGTGTTACATAAGCAAGGCGTTTAAATGCAAATTCCAACGCGATGGGAGACGCGGTTTCAAGCGAGAGAAGCGGCCGCTTTGCTCCAGAACCGACGCAAAAGAATGTCGCCCCGTGGCTGCATTCGCTTTCGAAAGCCGCTCTGCTCTGTCGGTCGAGTTGCGTGGAAAAATCGGTGTGGATCAACGATTTTATTCGCTGTATATATTAACTATAACGACATCGTGTTACGCGATAATCGATGGTGTATTATACGATCAACGTCAGCGTGTAGTGTAGCAATTATTAATTGCAACTTGAAAATTAATAATTACGCACTGTAATTCTTCGAATACGATCCTATCGGTAGTCTACAAAATCCTGTCCACATGTAAAAAAGAAGAAATAAAATTTATAGGCAGCAGTGAAATTGTTAATAAAACTGTTGTAAACCGAACAAATAAACGTAGAGCGCGTTTTATCGCGGAAAGATGGTACGATGAAAAATGAATTAAAATGACCATTCTTGGAGCATGTACACTTTTTGTACCTTTTATTTTCGTAATGGAGCTTTCCCACTAAACGATGCACGCGTTCTCAGAAGTTGATCCGGCGGTACAGCATTAACTAAACTCGTTATAACAGATCATATTGAAAATGTTCACGCTTATCAACTTAGTATCATCGTTTATGGTTTCGCGCAATAAGGTATAAAACTGGATGAAAAAAATGTCAAGCTATTAAAATGTAGGAAGTTATGCGGAATCGTGTAACGTTAAATCCGTGTATCAATTTCATATTAACGTTTTAGATATACCGAACAAGCACGATTAACAAGCGGAATCTGCGCATGTTTCTCCAAAGTGAACCGATAAATAAAGTTGAACTGGCTCGCAAATAAACCGAACGGACATCAAGAACCAATGACGTAAAGTAAGCGACCAACAGCACGATTCGCGACCGATCGACTTTCTCAGATAAGCTTCGAATCGGAAGCGCAACTTCTTTCGACGATTCGTTTACGGGTAATTTGTAGCAAACGAATACGAAGTCGTTAAGTTAATTCGATTACGAGGCTGCTCGAAATTCGAGAAAAAAGGAAGTTGGATCGAGGTGAAAGAGATCGAGCCGGACGACCGGCGACGATACCGTGGATGTAATTACGAGCTTATTGGCGGATTTATCGAGGCACCGGCTCGACTGGATCTCGAGCGTGTATCATAACGCGAACACGAACCGGTTTCGAGACAGAGCGCGAGTTTGACGCAAATACGAAATGTGTCGAAATTCTGGGCTATCAACGACACGCCTCTGATTGTGTCGCAACCGATTTCGTATCAGAAAATTGCCTGCCACCCATAAATATATTAGCGAATGTACGCGGTTGTCCGATGGAACGGCTTTATCTGTTTCTCTCGTTGCTCGAAATCGGGAACACGATATTTCAATTTAATCCGGTGAATCCTACCAACGTTCAATCGATCGATAATTTGTAACGTTCGAGGACGTTTCGAGACGGCAAAATCCTCCCACGAACCGACGATCTTTCGACATCCTTCCGCGTTCCTGCGACGCGTCCTTTTGTTCGGCCCACGTGCAACCCTGACGCTGACTCGGGGAAATCGACGAGTTAATTAAATCATTTCTCGGCTAGACAGGCAGAACCTTCTCTACGCATATTGTAAATAACAGTTTCATACTCCGAAGTCTATTCTCTTGAACTAACTCGAGATATTTGGAAGTTTGAGGATAGCGAGGAGTTCTTACCATCATCTCCTTTATTTTCCGAAGCTCTGTGCAAACAATTTCTAGGACTGGACACGTTCGAAGCGCTCCCGGATCCCGTTTACGCAGGTCGCGAGCCGCGATTCGAGGGCGGAGCAGTGAGTCAGAAACGAAGGAACCGAAGGAGTTGGAATTGTCCCGGATCGAACCAGACCGAGCTGGACGATAATCTCGAGTGGTCGAGGAAAAAAATGGTCAGCCCACCGTTCAGCACTAGGTGCAGCAAGGATCGTGTAGGTTGCACGACCGAGCGTTTGGATCACTTTGGTATCGGATGCTACGGACACCGATCGTAATGTCCTGCGAGAGTAGGAAAGGAATCCTCCAGTTCCACCTTCCGAATCGTCACGTGGGTGGGAAGACGATAGGATCTCGGGGAAGATCGACTTACGGCTTCTGTCCCGTTCGATCGAACACCATGTGTTCGACGCGCTGTACTTTTATTTAAACGATACGTGTTTCGCTGAAATCTTAGAACCGTTCCTCACAAATCGTTACGATACTCTTATTGATGCGAAGCGTTGGTATAAATATAGTAAATCGATATCTACAAGTATAAGGATATGTAATATTGTTGAATTCATAGCGTCAGTCATCGATGAGCCTATCAGCAATGAACATATTAAAACAGTTGGAGGATAGTAATCTCACTCGACGATTATAAAATGTATTTCTTAATGAATCCATCATGAAAATATATTTGCTCCATTTCGATAGTAGATACCAGTTACCATGTCCATGTGAAAACTGCAGAGCAAAATTTCATGATGTAGAAGCACCTGAGGGGGCAACTGGCCGGTGCTACGTCGCTGAACAGTAAAGCCGTTCGCCTTTTGAATCGTTTTAATTTATAACGTCGAGTCAGTCCCACCAACCGCGAGGAACTCGTGCTTCGCGTCACTATCACTTCTGAAGAAGGCGACGAAACTCGCCCGCAGTGTCCACTGCATCCGATGTGCCTCGCACGTGCCGCCATTCCATGCTAGCCGTTCGCAACGTTTATCGCTTCTGACGGTAAAAAGTCCTTTTATCGCCGAGTTATTTACCCCGGCAAGCACTCGTCGAGTTATGATACAACGCTGGCTCTTCGGTGAAACGATGCCTTCGAGTCCTATTAATTCTCTTTCGTATTGAACTCCGATCGCGTTAAAGTCCCAGATCGTGGAAGGCTACAACAGCTTAAGGATATGTTAATCGTAAGCGACACTAGGGCTAAGTTATAGATAGATAAGGCTCTACCTAGACTCCGTTACTTCCTGGTTATACTAATCCTGGCTCAATGTAGACCTTAGGTATACCAATCCTAAGTTACGTTATCTTTCCATTATGCTGACTCTGCAGTGTTCAGATATATTGGAGCTAAGTGTCATCGACTGCACGACCAAGTTATGCTAATCCTACGTTATGACGCTCGTGCGTTACAGCGAATCTATGTCGAACTCAGAGTACAGAGGCCATGTGAACCAGTGGTGGGTCGAATAGGTTTCCTTAGGGAAAGTGACACTTGAAAGTTTCTATATTCACGAGTTTTCGATTATTAAAAATTTCCTAAGAATTAAAAAGCGAGGGGCCTCGACTCGTTTGTTCAGCATAATTTTCGTAGGGAAGGTAAATTTTATACGGTGCAAGCACGAAAGAATTACGTGTCTGACAAACATCGCATGTATCTACTTACGCGTACGAGCACCCCAATTTTCCTCGAACCGAATCACGGAATTGATGGGTAGACGAAAAATCTGTTGAAATTCGTAACGTACGCAAATGCCAGGGATAATGATCACCCTTTGACATTACGAGGTCCGCACACCACGCTTGTTATTAGCACGGTTCACGCGCTCCGGTATTTTCAAAGGATTCTAGGAATGCACGCTGGTATGCGCCATTCTCGCAGCTATGTTCGAAGCCGAGAAGCGAGCAAGACGAATAAGCCGTTCGTGAAATCGCCATACAAATTGACGGTACTTCCGGTATTTATCGGCCCAGACCTGTTCGATACGAATCCTTTCTCAGAATTCCGTGCGTCGTATATTCATAGATTATGGGAGTCGGACGTTCTCGTTCATTCATATTTCAAGCACGGCGAATACACTTATACGTTTATACGTTACATATCCAAAGACCCGGCAAAATTAAAATCACATTCTCTAATTTATGGTAACTCATTAATGTAGAATATTTCTAATCCGTTGAAATTAGTTTGCACACTGCTTTCCGCCACTTATCTTCGTCATTTTGCGCAACGGTCGACAGTTCCACACCGGACGCGTTCGTAACCGACCCGATTATTGCCCCAGCATGCGAGATTGCGTTCGAATTTCATAATTACACCAGAACAATCATCCGTAATTAAACGGTTTCGAGATCGGACTATGTTCACGAATTACGTCGATATAAAAAGAAAGATCGCTCTGAGCATCGGCGGAGTTCTTTTAACTTCTTTCGACGCGCGCCATTCAATCTCGAAGTTAGTTGTATTAATTACACGCTACCAAAACGATCCTTATAATCGTCCGAGTATCTCTTCTACGATCGTGACCATTAATCCGATAAGTTAGTCGCCTGAATGGAGCCAAATCGGTCCGAGGCGAAAAAGCCATTAGTACACGGGCCGATAATTAATGGGAACGAGTCGAAATCAACCCTGCCACTTAGTTACGCATCGCACGTGTTCCCGGGGCTTTATGAATGGATCGTTAAATTGCTGCCACGTATTCGCAACACGTCTTAATCCGCTCGATTGTGCTTGATACCGTTCTGTAACGCGAAATCGTCTGCGTCACGAAACGGGGAAACACTGATTTCAATAGAACCATTAAGACCGGTGTATTAACAAGTACAGAATAATCATTCATGACAAATAAAAATGAAAATGTCAGATACGACAAGCATGTCGTATACGTATCTTTAACGAGATAATTCATCCGCTGATTCAGATAATTTTTAAGGAGAATTACGTTTAAAAGCGACGAATGTAATTATCGGTATGAAAGCTGTTCGCGATTATAGCAGTTGGAGTCGATAAAATTTTGATCTCGTGCGTGGTTACAATTTATTTGCACTTACATTCCCAAAGAATATCTCGCAATATCGAGAACCATCAACGATCGTAGATTCAACTCTCACGACGGAAGTGACAGTGGCTCGCGCTAATTAACCGATCAGCGAACGACGAATGCCGGGTATGAAAGTTTGATGCACAAAGCATAAACCTGTTCGCGAATCCCCTTAATATCGTGATCAGTGCGCTTATCAAACTCGAGAAATTGCATTATGATATGACAGACTGCACGCGCGAACACGAAATGTGCTCGTTATCAGCTAGAACTCAGCTGCCTCGCAGGGGATCGCTTTCTCGCCGTCATTACGCTCGATCTTGCGAGCTGGCTAGAACTTTAAGTGCTCCCGTTCCTCTCGGACGAATTTTACTGGTTTTCGTTGCCACATGCGACGTTTACGGCTCGTGCAGCGTCTAAACAACTTTTACTCTATAGCAGATCGCAAAGCAGATAGTAAATTTTATCTCGTTGAAAATTAGGTAAGCATATGTCGTCCGGTTTAATTAACATCGAAGGTTTATTAAAAATTAAAGATTGTTTAAGATCTATATAAACTTTTATTTCCTTAATGATATCATTACGCTTTAATTAGAACGATATTTTCTTCGTTCCTCTTTTATTGCGCTTTCTAGAAATCATTTCTTTATAATCGCGAAGTCAATCGGTTAAAGAAAACAAACTTGAAGATTCTCTAGATACGCTCGTAGTCGGTTACGATTCATAAACGACCCCGTTAAAGAAGTTGTCATATATTTTACTACTTTTGCTCTTACGATTCATGCACCAACGATTGATAAACGGCTCGCAAATACTAAAAATACTCCAGAGTACACGGACAAACGATTACTGTACTTCGTGTAATTTATCGCCTTTCAAATCGTAAGAAATGTAATTATGATAATCGCGAACGTGCGCGAAATACGAAAATAGATATCGTTCGAAAACTTTCGTCGATTGTAGGTATTTCTCGCGCTGGAGTCCATGAATTATTCGACGAATAGGTGTATTCGGAATGACAATAAACATTACGTATGAATCGGTAGACTTCCGGAAAAAAGTAGCCGAAGAACTTTCCCTGAGATCCAATAAGATCGCATCTCTGTCTTTCTCCGTCCGTTGCATTCGATGAGCAACGAGTCAACGTCTTCGTGGATACCTGGAAGCGACTGGATGTCCACGTGCGTGCACGTGTGCACTAGTTCTAACACTTACGCAGAAAAGCGGTGTTATAGGCGGACAGGACGCGTGGCCGAGCAGTTACTTTCACTGGATCTTGTTCGCTCCCTCTCGGCTCGCCCCTTGCTCCTCTTTAAGCCCGAAGCACCTGGTTTCGATTCCAATTAACGGTGGTGTGTCTATTCACCCCCTCCTGCGCCTTCTTCCACCCTTTCTCTTCCACCGTTTACTTTGTTCTCGTGTTCATTTTAACAAAGGTGTTAAAGTGATCAGATCGTAGGAGAAGTTCCGTACATACATCTATAATACGATGTAAACTAGTAATGATTTAAAATAATCATATAAAGCGTACGAGCGTTTTCACGGTCGTTGACGCGTTGAAATTGCAATTCACTTTTCAAGGGTCAAATATTAAACGACATTTATTGGCAGTAAGGAGATGGTAAACTTTGAAAAGCTACAAAGTATGTCGAAAGTATCGCTCGGAACGATGCTATAACGGTTCATAAAAATTATGAAGCGTAGATCGCGAGAAAGAGAAGGAGCTCTTAAGATATTTGAGCTTCTAATTTGCGACGAGATCGAATCTCAATTACCATTAGGCTGTTTCTCCGAGCTACGGAAGCGTAGGCCATCGACTTGGCCGTTTAGCTTTCATCCGTTCGCTTTTTCTTTTTCTTTCGCGTTTTCGCGATCGGTGAAATCCGCCGCTTAATTGATTGTCGGAACGGTTGCACGTGCTGTGCGTGCCTCTTACGCTCCCTTCGACCGTTCCGTGCCAATCGATTCCCCCTCATTGAATATTTGTTCACCGGTTCGATACAACCGATTAACGATGTTCTTGGTTTTATTAAGCGATTAAATATCGAAACGATTGCAACGCTCGATAAAGCACCGAATTACCTGATCGTTCGTCGACGTTTCGAAGGAAACGACCCCTTGCCTCTCGGTAAATCGTTCGTGAAAGAAACATGCACGACCGCGAACGCACGGTGGCACGTCGCCTGGTGTGAACGCCGCCGATATAGTCGATTCCTTTCTCTCTTTCTATCGTATCGCCAACATTCTGGCGTGGTCGACGCGACCACATCCCGAAGTGATCTAGTTTTGCTCTTCTAGCGGTTTGCTGGCTCGCCTTCGCTGAACGTCGTGAAGATCGAAAGTTCCGATGGACGCTCGAGGCGATGGCCTTTTTCTCCAAAACTCCTCCGTTTTTCCTCGCGTTTCGTTACACCTGCCACGCTTTATCCTCCACCGACATTTCTCACTTTTTCCTCTATTCCTTCGCGTTTAATTAATCGCTTCGCGAACATCGTTGCGAACTTTCTTCGGGTCATTGATCTATGGGCATTTAATATATCAAGGGGTCAGCGAGGATTTAGAAATTTTCGACTCGTTCTCGTATAAATCAGTGCGGAAAGTCGATGACGTTCAGGATTTATGGGAGCTCGGACCGATCCAATTCCACACGTCGATTTAATTTGGCGCGATTTGACACGAATTATCTCCTCGCGCTACGTTTCCTTGTAATTACCGGGAACCCATCTACCGAGTTGGTAACCGAGTTGCAAATGTTTAATATCCGACGGTAATAACTTCGTTTCTATATTATCGTGTGGTGAAATAAAGAAATGTGCACAGCGGTAGCGATGGATGGCTAATGGTAGAAAGTAATTCGCTAAAAGGAGAAGTACTTCATTTGAATGTTCGTAATGAGGAAACTGGGAAAAGTGATGTATCAGGTGCTGCTAGAAAGGTAGATCCGCAAATCGATCTCATCGTTAGCGATTCCGCGATCACCTGCGGATGGAAAATAAATTTCTGTAGGCCGGACAGGCGGTCAGCTACGTTCGCAATGGCGCGTCTGGAACGCTCGGAACCAAAGGCGCGATCTGCCGTGCACCTTTGTCGCGTTACCGCGCTCGAAGTTTCTATATATAGGAATCGGGAACAAGGTTTTCATCCTCGGCGTATCCTGGTACCAATCGAAAGCCTAGGCATTCCAGGCGAGCCGCGAAATTGCCGATACCAGCCTCGAGTGTACGAATTTGCGAAACCGCCCCGAAGACGCGACTTCGTGGCGCTCGTTAGCGCTCGACATTTCGCAAATCGATCAAATTTAGCCTTAAACAGTCTGCGCGTCGAGTCTTGCGTAACCACAGATATCGATACCTCGGTCAATCTCATGATCGAAGTTATACAATCATAGGCCAATGTTCTTTTAAGGAAAAATGATAATGAACTAGCAGGAAAATGATCGAATAAAAACAAGGAGAAAGAATATCTGGAATATTTGAAATTTCCGTGTGTAACGTTAGAAAATGGTGACTAAGGAAAAGACCAGTGACCTACAATTTACTAGCCATTCAACCTGTTCGACAGCGAGTTACGCGTAAAGAATTAAGTTTCCTAGAATTTCCGGTACGAGCTTATAATACCGACTCGCGATATTCGTTCGGAATGATTTGATACGTTGCGGGTATCGTTATCGGAAAAGCAGTACCGATATGTCAGGTCAAACAACGCATAGCCAGCCTATTTAATTGTCCATCGTCGGAGCATGGTTATAACGGCGAGTGGACACGAATATCGACTATCGAGAGTCGAAGATCAACGACTGGTAGAGATGGCTGCAAGCCTGAGTCGAGATGTAACGTGCAGGCCAATGATCGTGTTATGCGTCCGCAATATCTACATCGATCTCGGTGCTACATAAGAAATAAAAGCAGTGGCGATGTTATATCGACAGCTGCGTACTCCGAACAAGCTCGAAATTATCGTTAAGGGTTGAAGAGCGGTAAATATAGGTGGGAATCGGTACAGTTTCGGAACCGCCCACGTACTGGCAACACCTATGACGATTCCGCCACGATGTAGGAAATTGCAACAGCGTTATCCTCGCGGCATGGAAGCGGACAGCCCGAGAGAGAAATTAAGGCGGCGGCGTATCGAAGCCGGTCGAAAGGCAAGTAACCGTACCGTGATTCGCAACGCGTCAGGCGCGATTCGCAAGCATAGAATCGGAGCCGCTCGATCCCATCTCTATCGACGCGCGTGCACGAGCTGGTATACGGTACACGGTGTACGGTATACGTTATACGTTACACAGATTGTGGGCGGGGTGGTCCAGAGAAAGCCTCGACAAGGCTCGCGCGGGCTCCGCTCGCTCGGCTCTGCACGGAAAATATACACGGTCGGTGTTCGTGCCACCGCGAGGCGTGTGCCGTTTTTTATTTGCGGCCCATAGAATCGCCCGGACGGCTGCTCGTTCGGCCGCTTACTCTCCGGCGTTTTAGTACCTGGTCGAGGAAAGAGAGAAGTTACTCTCCCGCCTCGACGAAGATAACGTCGCAATAGTGCCCACTTAAATGTCATTACACGCTCCTTCCTCTCTCGCCTCCGTTCCTCTCCTCTATTCTGCTCTACCGCACGCTCGAAACCTCTCCACCTCTTCCCGTCCGGCTTCCGAGAGCAAAATCGAACGAGACGGGATCGATATTCACGATTCTTGCCGGTACAATCCGCTCCGTTCGTTTCGAAATCAATTATTTCGGCATTAATCGCGTCGGCTTGTACGCGTATCGAGAATAGCATGCGACATCACAGAAATGCAACTACTATGCGCTTGTAGCAGAATGAACCGTAGGAATTTCTCGACCCGACTAATATTGCGAATGTACACTTTTTCCTTCGACCGGTCGCAGTCGCGCTTCTTTCGGCATTCGGGATTCGCTTTGTGCGGGCACTGTTTTCATTAGGAATGTCATAACTTTGAATCTTAATCGAAATCTTTATTAATCAGGCACTCGGCAAACAACGCGTGTCAGAAGTTGGTATAAGAAGAATCGTGAAGCAAGAACATTTTATAAGTGAAAATTTACATACTGTATTCGAGCAATTTCATCGAGTTACACCAAACTCACGGAGAACTAACAATCATAGGATATCTGCAAAAATAGCGGAACAGATCAATCGTTATATAATTGTATGAAATTTTGTAGCAAATGCGGTAAATCGATCGGCAAGATGGAAGGCGATCTCTGTTCGACGGAAAAGTGGAGATCGTCCGGACGATCTAGTTTCCTGCTCGCGAATGAAAGCGAAGAGACTCTCTCGTTTGACCGTGGAAGGATCGGGTGTTACTGGATACGTCGCCGGCCTCGAAAGTAATATCGAAAGTGAAGCTGCCGACGAGTAACAAAAATGATCCTCTCCGGTTCCAATCGTTTATTTTCATCCACGCCGGATTAGAACGATCATAGAAGAACCGAACAGAAAATAAAAGTGCGAACGAGACAGAGAAAAAGAGAGGGAGTGTCCGAGACGTCTCGCGAAATCGATCGCGATTACAGCGATGAAATCGAGAGTCTCCACTCGAACCGACACTTCTCACGAGTTTTTCCATCGATCGTTCTTCGTTCGGCGTAGAAACTCGAAGGAGAAATTCGCGATGAACGTCAATCAGTTGGAGAGTCCCTTTTTTTATCGAATACACACGCACGCTCTTGAAAGAGGACAGCGATGGACGCTTCTTAAAACGAAGTATCGCGTGAATAACGATTCGTTCCAACCATTAGACGACTAAAACGTGATCGCCGCGGTATCGATCGTGAAACAGCTTATCGGTGACACGACGCGAACGTCATTACTTTGATCGATGCTTCGATTCGTATCAAAGGTTCTCCTAATGGTACGTCGCTATAAAATTTCGGCGTTATCGTGGATCTATCGGTGGACCGTCAGCCGATTTAGCGCAGGTCAGGAACGGGTTAAATCCTGATTATAAAAAGAAGATGAATGAATAATTGCGGAATTCGGCAAGATTCGTTCGGTAGACGCAGGCAAGTGTGGAGGAGCCTTAAGGTGGTATTAGTGTTCGCGTGGCGGGCGGCAGTCGCGACCCACATCTTGGACTCCGGAGATAAAGTGCTCCGAGAGTCCACTCCCCGTGCAGTGGTTCTCATCGCGACCCCGCCTATCAACGGGTCTCGCTTATCATCGCGCTATCAGCAATCCTGGTGAACGGTGCGCCTGTTTTGCAAGAAACTGCAAATCGTTCGACCAACCCGATCACCGTTCGCTCGCTGACTCGTTTCTTCACAGTGGACGCGTTGGTTGTACCTCGATCAACACGAAACACGAACTGTATATTATCGGCTATTTACGATTGTCCAAGACAGCCGCGAGCCTATGCAACGAATAATCAGAGACGAATGCTTAAGGAGAACTGGGACTGCTGCAGAGCTGATCAGAGTTTGGTTGGAAGTGTCGAAATTGGGTTACGTGTTGAAATTAGTTGCCTATCGAGAATATACGAAGGATTTTTTAGGCATTCGGATCGGTCGACACTTTACGGGCACGGGTCAGAACAGGAATCGAAGGATAATTTATTAGCGTTGTCTACGATCGACCAACGAAATACCACTCGTTAAAATCAATTGTTCGATCGAGCGTATTTCGCCGGTTATCAAAGTGTAAACTTTCAGATACCAATGCGACAAGAAATTGGAAGAAAAAGTACGGAATAATCGATCGTATTAAAATTCCATTTATTAATTAACCAATTAAGATTCCATCGATTAATTAACGAAGCGCGGTTATAGGTGGTCAACCTTGACCAAAAGAAGCGTTGAAAAGCGACGCGAAAGTCGAAAGCGCGGAGATCGCGAGGCTGAAACGCGAGGTCCACTCCCCACATTTTTGAAGACGCCGAGCGGCCAGACCGCCCATACGTCCGCTCGCATTCTCCTGGCGTGCTCGCTGGTTCACGCACGTACGTTCGAGGAAGAGAAGTAGGAGAAGGTGGAGGTGGAGAAGGTGGTAGAATCTCTGGATCGTGTGCGTGCGTCCGAGCAACGGAGAACGCTCCTGGAAGTCGGTGGTAATCGGGTTCGCTGGCTGTTCGCCGCTATCGATGCATCTACGCCTCGGATTACGCCTTGGTTTCTCAACATTCACCTCCTCTTCCTTCTCCCCCTCTGCCCTTCTCCTAGACTTTTCCTCCGGTTGCAGCCACCTCCACCTTCGACGTTTCGTTTCATCGAGTGTCTCATGCCGTTTCCCTTTTCGATGGCACGTCGCCTTGTCACCCTCTCTGCTTTCTTAGTCTCGGGAACTCTCCTGGAATCCTTCCTTGGGGTTGCTTCTGATATCTGAGACTGTCTTTTTTACTGTAATTCAAGCTAAATACTTTATATTACTTTTTGCAAATTTTCACAGTTTCTCCTATTAGGAAGAACATGTCAACTCGAGTCACTGTATCTTTCCTTCTTCCTCCACGTGCCATTAAGCACGATTTCGTTCGTGTAGTTTCACGAGAGTTTTCTTGATTTGTCACAATTTATGCGATGGAACGAAAGTATCGTAATTAATGTGTCTGACTTGTTTAAGTTTGTACCCCCTTTTGCTTTCGCAGCGTGTTGCTGACACTATTTACTAGGATTTTTCGAGTCGATTGATTTTAGAAATTCTGTTTAATGTTTCGTGAACATGAAGTACCTCATGAAATACATACTCATTTGAATGTTAATATCAAACCTAGAAACGATACTAAGAAAATCTGGACATTTATAACTTTAAGGTAACCTGCACACAGTTTTACTTATAAAAATATGTAATAATGAAGCGTGCGTATAATATACATAAGTAGGTAGACTCTGTACACAGAGTCGAAAGAAAGGGTCTGAAACATTACGGATCTATACTACTTACCCAGAGACGCAAAAAAGACGTAGACTTCCAGAGAGGCTACCGATGACCAGTATTACAAATTTAATACAATTTAATAATCAAGAAGAGAAAATAGCGAGAATCGCACTACTAATACGATAAATCGCATCGAAATCATCCTTTGAAAATTCATAACTCGTTACGCGCTTCATCGCTTTCTCTTTCTTTTTATTTCCGTCTCATCGAGTACGATCATCCCGTCCCTTTCATTTCGATCAATCTGCATCTAATTTCGTTTTTCGGTGAGAGAATCCATCAACAGGCAACTTCCGGTGTTTGGTCAGGCCACGGAAGATACGCGTTGCGGTTTCGCGTACGCTCGTATTGGCTTTCGACGGTTTTCATCCGGTGATCGATATCCGGATTTTTCGTCAGCTAGACAGGATCGATTCGCTTCCGGTTTCGAGGCACACGGAAGCGTTGCGTAACTTTTTCTGCAGCGATGAATGCCTTGAAGATAGGACGGATACCTCTTTGTGTGGCTACCGTTGCACGACTCTGCCAACTTCCGATTTCAAATACGAAATATTAGTTAATCGGAGAAACGGAACTTTCGGATATGTAAACCGTAACAGTCCAATAAATTTACTTTCGAATAATCTTTACGAGTCAAACTTGCATCCTTACACCGGCCATCCTCGTTAACTTTTGATTGCGCATCCCGATACCTTCGATTCCACGGTATCGCTCGAGAAAAGGAATACATTTTGGTCAACGATTATGTCCCTGTTTATATTCGTGGAATTTTTGCATCAATGTGGACAAGGAAATTGGTAGGTTGGCAACGAAGACGAAAATTGACGTTGCAGTAAAAGAAAGGTCAGAATGCTCGTAAAGTTAGCGCGATAATAAAACGAGCGTAATGATGCTCGTAACGTGTGCAACCGTAATTCGTTCATCGCGATCAGGAAAGAGGAAATTGCAACGAACGTGCGGTAGCAATTCTGTTCTTGGAATCGATTCTTATGGTCTTCCAGACGACCACGACCGGATCCATCGAGATCCACGGAAAATCTCGAAAGCTGCGGAATGCCTTGCGATAAAGTTGCAACAATTTTTACGGCGATATGTGACATACTGAAAATCCTTAGAAAATTGTTGAATTTCGAAACTTAGTGGAAAATTCAATTAACACCGCTAATTGAAGTCAATCTGCAGGCAGAACCTGCTGCGGACATTCCGGTATTCGTTTGCACCTTGTCGCGGCGAAGGTATTCCTTCGGTAACGTTGCTGTACACGGTGCAGCCACCTCCTCCGGATTATTCTTTCCTGCAGTTTCACATCAATCTATGGACAACGAACCTGTGTCGAAGAGGAAGAGGAAGACGATCGTGTCTCTGCGTTCCTCTCGGATCAGGGCTCTTTTTCTCGGCGAAATTACGGCACGGGCAGAGTGTCCGGGAAGGAAGCAAGGAAGGAGGAGGAGCTTGGATGCAATTATCTAATGTCGTAGAATGCGAGACCTCCGCGACGAGGTTTTCTGGGAACGCGTCCTCGTCTCTTGTTACTATTTGTACCTTTTTGGTAAAAACCGTGCTGTATGAATTCCTACTCGAACATATTTGATAATTTGTAGGTACAGAAATTTAGTGATTTGGAAATTTGTAATATTTATGGACTCGAAGATTTGTAAATTTTAAGGACTCGCGTTGGTTAGATCTGTCGTTGTGAACGAAGCTTAACGCTTAGGGAAGCGATTGGATCGGCAAGCTGGATCTGTGATCCAGTTGAGGCTTCAGCCAGGCGCACACTCCCATATTAGTCGCGCGACCGGTCTAGGCGTACACACTTTAAGCGACATTCTTACGTACGAAGGCAACGAGAGAGCGCAGTTTTGCGGCACGGAAGACGGTAACAGGCGTACGTGGACTGTCACTGTAATGCAGGATACGACGGAAATGGAATTTCGTTCCTTCTTTCGAAATAGATTGTTCTTTACTCTTGACGATCGAGCAGGAAGATAATCGTTGATGCTTGATAAGAAAGAAATGGACAGAAACGGTTGTTATTGACTCGGGTACTATTTTTAGGAATTTAGATAATCGAGTAAAGTAAATCGTTTGTCGCGAGAGATAAGAGTCAGCCTTGCGTCGATCTTCGAACGACTTTTTCCGCAAGAAACGCCTTCGCGATTTCCTCTCGCAGTTTATGCAATCGATGCGCTCGAAACGATCGACCAGTCGACGATCCGGCTGACCACTTGCACCAGTGGATGAAGTACCGTTACGATTGCGAGAGACGCAAGCAGGCTACGTTCTCGCAAACACCACCGTCCACCGACTGTAATAATCCTGCTAGGAAGAGATAACAGCGCAAACAGGAATGCAGCGTGCAATACGCGCGCCTTCTCTTTTGTTCTCTTCTCGTCTTTCCGATCGAAACGATTTCTATACTTTCATTTTTTCTATTTAATCGAAAAATTACGTTTTCTCCTTTCTCCTCGGACAACTCTCCTGGATTCCACGCAAAGCTTCAATTTGCAAATCCCGATTTCTTTGTTTTCCGAATCTTCCGAATGCGTACGTAATTTTCAAGAGATCGATCGATCAAAAAAACCACGCTTCTGGTAGATCGCGAAGAAAGCAACTGTTTGTAACGAGAATTAAGTGCACTGCGTAAATAATAATGATTTATTGACGAAATCGTATCGCACGTCGAGATTCGTCTGGCCCGAACGTAATTACAGGGTTCGATCGAAAATATCGTTCGCTCCGGAAATTACTGTCTCGCGTAATCCCTCTTTGCTCGTTAACTTCGTACTTTTATCATCTCGCTCGAGAGTGAAGGAGTTAGAAAATTTTCGGTAAACATCGAAGAAGCCTGGACCACTCCCAAAAAGCAGCATCTCCTCGTTTCTCGCGTGGCCTTCGAATCTCCGCGAACCATCTGGCAAAATTTGAAAGCCTGGTTGCGAAACGGCACCTCTGCAAGAATCGATTCGAGCTCGATACGAGGTTTATTGAATATGAATCAACGTCTTCGACGAGTCTCGATATTGCAGTCTTCTTCGTCGTCGCTGCCACCCTCTCTTTCTCTCGAGCGATTATTAAGCCGTGTTGGAAACGTTCGGTCACAATGATCGACCCACCTGGGTGAGGAGCAATTACTGCGTTTCACGCCCATCCTCGCCGACCGGCGAAATTAAGAGAAGACTTATTGCGCTTTGCGAAATAACGTTCCGGGTCATCGGTCGACTCTCGGATCGGCTCGATTAAACGCACCTTCGTCTTCTTCGTTCTTGACTCGTGACCCCTTTCGAAATTTTTCGTTCGATCGCCACGCGGCCCGGTACCTTCGTTCGACGCTTAATTTGATGGCCCATACTGCTCGTTTATTCGTTTGTTTATTCACACTTGCGACGAGGTCAACAACTACGTCCGGTTATTTCTGCATATTTCACGGATTATAGTCAATTCTTTATCGCGGCGAAATTTATCGCGTAGTCGTGCGACGCTAACGACTTCGCGCTGAAAGTTCCAAAATTTAATAATCTAATTTGCATAACAAACGTTTGTTAAAGTTACATCCTCGCGAGATATCGGCGCCTATTCGGACGAAGGTAGGACGCTAGTTAGGTGCGGAGAGGTTAAAAGCTTGGAGGAAAGCGGCGTCGTTTAGCGAATTACCTTCGACGCGAATGCTCGTGCTTTTATGTAGCGTTGTAATTGAATTTGGCGAAGATAGGACTCGAGACAAGCGGATCATTTGTACGAGTCGCGAAACCAGTTTCAACGCGAACGATCGACCGCGAGAAGATCGAGGATCGTTCGTTCCATGCTCGATCAAAACAATCGTGTTCCCGAGCCGGCACGTCGATTCGCATTATCGCGTCGTCGTTTTCTCGTTACGACCCCGTGGTCCTCTCGCCGCGTCGTTTATTGCTCTGCGGTTCCAGCGATTTGCGCAACCGAACGGTTTGCGGTCGTTCGCGATACCGATCGCGACCGAATTTTCACGCTTCTCGAAATCTCCATTCATAAAACGCTCGAAACGCTTAAAACGAGAAACCGGATAAATCGAGAACTTACTTAGGAAAACGATCCTCGATCTGAAATCCTAGAAAGTACAACGCAGGTAAATGAAATTGAACAATTTCTGTTTCGGATCACGATCGCTACCGAAGAAATCAGGACGAAGAAGGAATAATTTAGAGCTAATGAGAGGATTAGAGGCTCGTTAGCATGGTAAAACAGCGACAAGGATCGCGTCAGGAGGTTGGAAGAGCGAGCGAACGAGGAATGTTGAGGAAGGACACGGTTAGTGCAGCTGCGGTTGCCGATCCACGGACCCGGAAAGAGAGCCTCTCATGTTGAACCATAGAAATTTATGGAGGTTCGATGAAGCCGTGGGCCGCGTCCGCGAACGACGATATCCGAGCTGGCAGTTCACAAATCAGCCGCCCATTGTCGTTCGACTCGCTCTTCCCTCGCGAGTTCGCGTTACTTTGTCACCCAGGTCCCATTCTTACACCTTCGTCCTCCGGCTTCTTTATCTATTCCGTTGTATCCGTCCTTTCTGCTCCCTTCCTCCGGTGTAACACCTTTCCCAGAATGTCCATCGGTTACACCGAGTTTCTTCTAAACGATCGATGAACACAGCGCTGAAACCTTCCTCTCCGAGCTATACCTGTTTGTTCCAACGTTTCACATTCTGCGCTCGATACGTATTTTCACTCGATACGTTCGCTTATATTTTATTCAATTTTTTTCGGCTTTTATGCGTCGCGATCGTACTATAGCTTTATCGTCCATAATTGCGACTCGTCAAAAAGGTAGACGTTTTACGGTTACGTGACAAGTTAAAAAGCGATTTTTCTTTCGGTTCGTCACCGGCGCTGCACGGCGCGACGCGGCGACTGGATACACACACGTTGTATATCGGATGCACGATTAACCAATTGGCATTTTGCTGGAATAATTATATGTTATACCAGCGTACTTTTCACCCGCGGCCGTTCAACCGTGAACACAGATAGCGGCTCTCTTCGCCGTTAAAGTGCACCGGGTGGTGAGGCAGAAAAAAAGGGGACACGTTGCAACGAGACGTTGCACCACGCCGGTCGACTGCAATTAGATCGCCACGCCACGCTGTGCCGCGCCACGCTACATAGATCTCGATTTTTCGGCTCGGTCCTGCCGCGATTTTGCCTTATTACCGACTGCCTCGGTAGTCGCCATTTTACGATCCATCTGGCTAGTTTCCTGTTGCGCGCGATACTTGTTGCGCCCCTTGCACACCCGCGTTTCGCTGCTTTCAACGCCTCGAACTGGAATCCGTACCGGTCTCGAGCTGTTTACGACTTGAAACTGTACCTAAATTTTAAGCTTCGGAGCTTGGGGGAGACTAACTTGCGTCGGTACTAACCGATGGAAAGTGTTGACATCTCCGTCCAAGGTGCATTGCGCAAGCAATAAAAGACGAAAACAATATTTATCGGCGAGAACTCGTTAATCCATGTCGAAGCTTTTAAGAAGCGTCCGTGAAGCGTTTTTTATATTGGCGCAATAAAACTGGGGCACGCCCAATAATAATCCCTCTTAAGCAGGCTCTGGTTGTTGCCGCTGCTTCTTCTTCTTATTCTCCTTCGTTTTCTCCTTTATGGCAATTCACCGTCCTCGAGAGTAACGATGTTTCTTCGAGCCCTATCTCGTGTTTCAACCTCTTTACGTAACCTCGAAACGCAAATCTCGCGAGCGTGCGCCAAGCATGCTCGCTAATTAAGAATTCTGCCGACAGGAAGAACGCCCTGTCGACGAGAGCACCGGTATCCGTTTGAACGACAGTAAATTACGCTCCCTTCTTTTCTCTCCTTCTTTCGACGCGAAACGAATCGTCTCGAGCAAAAAATCGTAAGCTTATTTATAGCACTGCATTTTTAAGTGGCCGATGTATTACGTGGCGAATTTAGATAAAACGTGTTACGTGTTTAGGTAACGAGGTGGTATCGTTACAAGATGAATCGTTTCGCTCTGTGATACTATGTTGAATCACCGTGCTCACGTAATTGAAAGCCGATTCTTCCGCGAAAAAGTGGACCAACAGCGAATTAGTGTAACAGTTTCACCAGGGCCCCCCAAGCAGGCTTTCGATAATTGCATTCGTTGGACGGTGTGAAAATAAAGGCTGCTCCAGATATTATCGGATGTCCGGTCGCTAAGAGGATTCACGAATTCGGGGATTCTTGTTACCGTGGTTTAACTATTCGCCCCTGATCCAGCTGGATTTCAACGAGGAAGAAGTCCCGGTGGCGGCAGTTCGGTGAACGGAAGTACGGCTACCTATTAGCTATTCAGTCGCTTTCAATTGCCTATAATTCATCCCGTTAATCGACCATCGTCCGCGTCTTGGCGAGCGAATCGTTGATGAAAAGAAATACCCTTCCTCCGATCGCATGTAGGTTGACGTTGCTTTCTAACGCGGCTGCTGTTCGACAGACTCTACTGACTTTAGAAATCGATCCCTTTTTTACGAGAACATCCAAGCTCCTTTCTTAATGATTATTAACGATCTATTCCGCGAGACGAAACTATTCCTTTTACCGTTTAACCCTCAGGCCTGTAATTGTATACTTTTCGAAATTTTATGCCGTTTCGCCTAATACCGCGTTTCGTAGGGCTGTGGTCGATTGACCCTGGTTCCAACGCACGAAACTAGAACATTGAAACTACTCCGTGAGTCAACGAACAAAGCTTTTGCCGAGCATACCATTTCAGGCGCATCGAAATGCCAGAAATTACCATAGCGAGCAGAGCAACGTGACCAAATCTCGACTCCCCCGTTTCTCGCCATTCGACGGTTGCAACCCTCTCGTGTCTTCGATAAAAAATGAACGAAAGAGGAGTTATTCGTAAAGCTTCGAGAGGGAACAAAGGGAAACGGTGCGTTGCGGCAACGCGGCGAGTGCAGTCTCCAGCACGTTGCACTCGGTCCGAGCGTAGAGGCGTGTTTCGTGTGCGTGCACGAGCAGCAGCTCTCTTTCTCTCGCCGCGTGTTCTCCTCGATCCTCGTCTGGCCACGTTCACGGTGAAAGTGAGCGCATTCCATGGCCACCGCGACCACGCCCGACCAACACACTCTCACCTGGTCGCTCGTTCTCTCCCGCCAGAGAGATCTGCGAGAACGTGGCCGAGCGGAGCGGATCGGCGCGGAGCGGTGCGGAGCCGATCCGCGGGAGAGTGTCCGTGCCGCGCCGCGCTGCTCGTCGCTGAGCTCGGAAATTCTGCGATAGCGAGCTACACGCTTCATAGGGACACAGGACGGGTTTCCTATTTGTGCCAACGACCACCTGGCCGATACGCGTTTAGGGACCCTCATACAGTTCACCGTTTGCCTCGATACATTTTTTTCATTCCACGGAACCGCTGTTGTTGCGGATGTCGCAATCGGTGGAACACGGTTAACGAACTCGGAGACACGAAATTAGTTGAAAATCAAAATCGAGTATCGTATAGTTGTCGAGGTACAAGGTGCCGTTCGAAGCTTCCTTTTATCCTAGGTCACATTTGCTTCCCTTTCATCGCGATCGAATATTACGAAACTAACGACTGTCACTGGAGGGGTTAACTGGCTTTATAAATTCAATTTCATCAAAGGAGGTTGAAAGGAAGCCAGCTAGTAATGATGGAAAATCACGATGGAGACTCATAATCCATAACCGAGGCGAAAATTAATGTCGATCATCGATAATCTTCGGGGTATTAATCGCGGTGAAACAAGTGTAATAAGAATGTATAAGAAACGACGCTTCGCGGCGTGTATATCCGTTTAACAGCCAGGAAAGAGATCCACGAGCCGAGGGGACAGGCTTGTCCGAGCAGCAACGTTCATATTTCACTTCCTGCGCCACGGAATTACGAGGCAACCCAGACGATCCGACTTTCTACTAATACGAGCGTCGATCGCCAAAAAGAGGAGGGACGCTCGATAACGCTGACCGGAGCCGATTAAAAGGACAACGGAGAAACTCAGCCGTGAGCATCGCCACGGTGGTCCGCGAGGAGAACGCACGCTCTCAGAAAAATGCAGGTATTTCCGTGTGTATCCTGTTGGAACAGAAATACCGCCCCGGTACAGATAGCGTTTAATCTCTCAATACGGCTCGAGGAACGAGAAGAAGAAATATTGCGGCGAGCGGTCGGATGACACGAAAAAGACGGCTACAAGAACGAACACAGATGGGGGGAAGAGACACGGATGAGGATAGAGATGCAGAAGAGACGCCAACAGCGGAGTCCTGTATCGTCAAGGTGGAGGAGGTGAAAAAAAGAGGGGACACGATTCCTGTGTTATTGTATACCATGGAAAATTTATTAACGCGTCCAGAACGATCGTACATAATAAGATATATTTCGGTGTAAATTGTCGGGGATGCAACTAATTAATATATCTCTCTAATTTTCCAGAAAGGTATACTTTTGAGCTCTCTGAAATCACTTGGCTCTCGACGCTGTTCGTAATGCGCTTCAAATTGCATCTGTCATCGCGTTTTGCTCTCAGTTTCTACGTTTACGAACACGCTGGTCGGTTATCAAGAAATATCTGCAGGCACAGAAGGAAACGGTAGGATTTATTAATTACCAGTGATTTATCGCAACGTGTTCTACCGCCACGAGTGCCGACTCTTTCTCCGTATACACATTGGTGGATTTTGAACGATCATCAGCGATCGATCCACAGGGGCTAACTACGAACAAACTACCCGCCCGCCCATCAGAAATTTATATCGCGTGTATGCGCTCTTCGTTATTGTTCCTTTTATGCGCCACTTGTATAATTATGTTGCACTGTTATAATTAGAAAGCAACGCCGTACACACAACCGTTAGAAATAGCCAGTGCCCTCGCTTCGAGCCAGACCTTAATTATCGCCTCCTTCTCACAAATTGCCTTTTTTGTTCGTCGCTGATCGCGCAGCCGATGGACCGGTAGCCTACTCGATTTATGTCCGTTCCTCGCCGGAAGCGTCGTTATGTAAGATACGGTTTCAGCTTCGCTCGCTGAGGCAATTGTTAATAGACAGGGAATATCGATTTCAATTACTGTTGTTTTCGTTTCGGATATTTGTTCGATCATTTCATTTTCTATAACGATGATTGTTTCGATTGTTCGCTGTACACCTTTATTTGGAAATGTTACGAAGGACTAAATCCCAAATCCTGCAGTTAGGTTTCTCGCAGCGATCGCAAAGCCCGGCGACTTTCAGCTCGAGCGTCGCGTCAGAATGACCAGTCACGAGACCGTTCAGATATTAGCTTCTATAGAAGACAGGAATCATGGTGAAACCGAGCTGGAAACTTACGTCAGACGTCTGATCGCGTTACAATAACCTCAGGATCGCGTCGTCGGACTGGGTCGTTCCTGAATAAGCCGGAAGGGCTCGGAAGGTCCCTGCGCGAGCGACATCATCGTTCACGCAAATGTCAAGAGCGGTTCGAAACAATCGAACAGTCACAAAAGATCGAGTTAACGGTGCCGAATCCGGAACAAAAGGATCGATCGACAGGGTCGCGCGCGCATGAAGGTCGCCGTCGTCCAATTTCTCCGAACGATCATCGAGGCGTGCACTGTCGGTCTGGGCGAGGCGAAAACTCGCGAACAGCACCGTTGTTCCGGGTGTAACAGGCGCGAAAGCATCCTCGAAGAACCGCAAGCGTCCAGCCGCGGCAGTCCGTGCACGCGATGGAGGACGAAACTCATCCGGCGCGGTAACGGTAGCCGTTGCGGCTCCGGGAGCATCTCTGTCTAGGTTTGACTTGATACAGTTATGCGAACAGCGCCAGTAATTTTGCAGCCGCTCGAAAAGGCGTGGCGAGCGATCGGGAGGATTCAGGTTCAGCGAGAGGTCGAGGGCAAAGAAGCGAGTAAACGATGTTGAAGCAGGCGTTGCGGAACGATAGATACCCGTTTGGATTCTTACCGGACCTCGAAGGATGAGTAGCGGTGCCTTGGAATCTCAAGCGTGCAATCACTCTGACCCAAGGATCATTCGCGTTAATCGCTGAAATTAATATCGCTTAGGAATGTCGGCGCGCGGCGGAGGGGTTCGAGCTTCTTGCTTCCCGTACAGGCTTTTGTTATTAAACTGGAATTCGTTAAAACGTGGGAACTGGCCGCGGAATTGTTCGGATTTTCAAATAAAACTGTGCTGTCGAGCCATCGAGGTCCTTTATAAAATAATACGTCGTGCTCAAAAGTTTCAACGGAATCGATATACACGGTACGTTCAATATCGGTCAAGCACAAAAAGAGCATCGATATCGTAATTGTAATCGATCGACGCCAACCGCAATAACGACGCGATGACGTAGCCTCCGATGATTCATTAATAGCTGATCAGGGAGATAATGATAATAGTAATCGTAGCCGGAGAACTAGCTCGTGCATCCTGACGCGAAATCGAGCGTATTGATCGTCCATGAAGAAAAACAAGAGCGTCGATGAAATAATTCGTCGTGGATTCGCGTTACGCGAGCCTAACGATCTCGGCTGTTCGAGATGGAAAACACATTTCGCGGAACGTACTACTTTTCACGGTCTGTCGATCGGAAATCTTCCGTAATCGCGTCGTCGATCGAGAAGGGAGGCTTCGCGTAGCCACGAGCCGACCTTCTGACGAGCGAAGCGCGCGCTTAATTTCACTTTCGCGATCGCAGCCCGATCGATACGTCGTCCGATTTCGAGGACGACCTCTCGCGCCAAATAATTTATAAAATACTCGCCAACAACTTTATTTATAAACGCAATACGATATCGAAATGATTCTCGCTAGAGGGATGCACCTTTCCATAGGTTCATCATAGACTCTTTTCTAATCCCGTTAAACTTGTGCGCTGTTCTATATCTTCGAACATCACGGAAGTGTCCATCACTTTACCTCGTGTTACAAGTTCTTTACGCCCGATAAAATTAAATCCGATATGCCCATAATCACATCCCCTTTTTTCTAAAGATGTACTTCTTCTTCTAATTATTTCAGGTTGTAAGAAATGTCGCGCACGGACATAAAGGAGAGTGGCAGCACGGAGTAACACTTAATTACACAGGAATCTTAACGGAGGGTCGAAGAAAATGGCGGGAAATGGTGGTCGTGTAATCGGCAAGAACGCTAGCGATAGAAATACCAGGTCGCCGGTACGACTGGATTGGTCGAGATAGAATCTCTCGAAGCGTTTCGAGGATTTAGCAAGCTGCCGGTAGACTTTCGTTCCGGTGCCCTACGAACACCCACGTAAGGTAACGCCAGCCATGGTGTATCGATAGGAGAGGCCACGGTACCATAGATCGAGCCAGCTATCGACACGTTTCGAGAGGAGCACGGAGAGGCATAGAAACGTACACGTACGAGCAGAGGCCACGTTTAACTGTACACGTGTGTGTACGTGTGTGTCTAGGCAACGTGTAGACCGAACATACGGGCAGGGCGTGGTCGGTTTATGTAAGTCGTACACGTTTTTCGTCACCCGTTTCGCGGTCCTCGATTTATCTCGACGTTACTCCCGCGCTTCGTTCAGACTCTTTAACGAGCCTCGTTAACCAATAGAATCGCCGTTTTTCCTTTTCGTGCTTTCTTCTTTCTTGAGAAAGATCGAAACGAGTTCGCCGCCGTTCCACTTTCCTTGACGACATTTGCCACTAATTTGTGGCCTTTGTCGAATGGACATCGATTTCCTTTCCAGACACGGTTCCCACATTCGATAAGAACCTCGTCTCGACAGTACTCGAAAAACTCTGCAACGAGATACGGGCGTATCTGTCACCATCGGCTTTTCAGATATTTCAACTTGACATTTTCTTCCACTCATAAAGTCACCGCGTTAAATTACTTTGATCGTCGATAATAAAAAGGATAGGAATGAACGATAAAAAGAAATTTTGAGCGAAAGTAATCGTCTGGCATTTTCGTCTAGATAGGATGTCACCCGTTTCGTCCATGTGAATGGGATGATCTTCGTTCGGCGAGCTCGATTCATGGGATCCCCTGACATTTCGCTCGTTGATAAATGTGGAAGAGGCCGGCGATCGTGTGTCAGGTACTACGCTGCACGCGCCCCATGTATCGTGCTCCTCTACCCACGATCATTTCTCCTTTGATCCTTACCTCGGCCTGCAAAAAAAGTCGTCCGACAGACGGGAAATTATGCTCCGCGATTTGACGAATTGCCATCTGGGTTCTTGCATAATGTTTCGTTCGCGTTAAAGTCGTTCGAATCGTTACCGATTTGCCATCGACCTACAAAACTGTTCAGCAACAAAAAACCGCGATGATTAATACAACAGCGAATGAGTCTTGCGATGCAAATCGGGATCATAATTTTCATAGTCGATAGCTCCTCTCGATCGGGCAAACAACATTTTTCATCCGACCTCAACAATTATTGTATCGTAATCATTATCAAGATCGACGTAAACCCGATTTCTCCGCAAAGTTCCATTCGATCGGCTACGCCGTTTAGGTCTTGCGCCGATACCGCGGATTCCTTGAAACGCTTCCTATCGACAAGGCTACCGTCCTCGCCGAGCGAAGATTTATACGTCCGCGACTTCGTTCGACTTATCTGATCTGTCGAGCGCGGTCCAGAGCTTATACCTTCTGCTACCGATGTCATCGTTGCCTCGGCGACGACGCGACGAGACGCAACCAGACGATCTGTGTGAATGAGACGAACTCTCTTACTACAGAATCTGATTCACGGAGCTGGCTGACATTTCAGCGTCGACTAGCGCAACGCTGCTCGCGTGTTCGCGCGTTCCACACACGCGTGCGCCGTGCTTCTCCACCCAGGGAGAGATTTGCTTCCTCATCGTCGATGTCTTTCGATCTCTAACACGGTCGGAACGGAGAATAACATTTAATCGACGATTTTCTTCAGATATCTCTTATATCCATTCACTTCAAAACCATTCATTTTCCCTCAGACGTTAAGATAAAACAAATAATATATTGTGTAAATATAATATTAGGTTATTCATGCCCCAATTTGCTTGGAGACCAAAATGTTCGCCACGTTCGATTCGTAGATATTAAAGAACGAAACGTATTAGTCGAGAAGTTGTGCCAGAAGTCGTATCGCAATTCAATTCTGCCAGAAGTTGTATCGCGATTCGGGTTTAGCAGTGTCTTTGCCTACGAGTCACTGTAATCCTTTGGCATTTGTTCGCCAGTTCCTGCGCGTAAAATCCGCGTGTGGCTTACACACGTGTCCCCGGTTCACGCTCTTCCGCCCAATGCCAGCGACTCCCACACTGTGATTTGTTTGCTCTCGGGTCACGCTTTCAGTTTTTCTATCTGTGACCCGAGGAAACCAGACACGCAGCTTGCAAACTCACCGGCAACGGAATCGAAAAAGATCAGGCTGTTGCTAACGGTGCCGAGAAGAATTTTATTTTCACGATTTTTAGATGCATAGACGACATCGCGGTCGGGAAGCGATGAGTCAATGCATGTAGCAGAAGAACGCTCGAGGTATCAAGCTGACTCTGATCCGAGTCGAAAGTAATTTGTAACGATTCTCGATCGAGATAAGATCGCAGTCGATGGAAATTTTCCGATACATCTGACTACGTCGATCGATTGGCTCGTGGACGCGCTTCAAGGCGCGTCTCGGAACCCGGCCACGAGGTAAAGAATTCATTACATAAAGCAGTTCTTCTTTCCTCTCATTTTGCATACGATTACCAACGCCTGTAAGGACGATACTCGTGATACGTTCCAGTCTGATGTCTCACGAAAACAATAACTCCTTTCTACTCTGTAAACGTCGATGGTTGTCATCCTACATAGAAATAGATTGGACGATGACAGGATACTGACGTCGCTAACTCGAACGTTATAATTCAAGACGTGTACCGATTTCGCGAAACTAATTCGACTCGAAAATCGGCGCCGCGTTGGCGAGCCGTGAATAGAGGTAAAGATCGCGAGTTACGAGTACATTTGTCGAAACATCGATGCTAAACAAACAGGAGGAGATGGAGGAATCGCGGAAGCAGAAGGCGTTCAGCTTTTCGAGTATATAACTGTGCATCGCGTTGTATCAGCCGCGAGAGCAAAGATGACGGCGGCCTCGTGTCGAAACCAAGGCTCAGATAAGCTCGTTTTAGCGCGAGATAGTTAATCTTCCGCTTAATCGGCTTGTTTATCTCGACGTGTTACAACCGAGGGAACGTCGGTAATGGAGGATAGGCGAGAATGAAATCACTGGCTTCTTCATATTCGAACTTGCGTCTTGCAATTTGTCATTGATCATACGATATTTCAATCGATCATTCTTCTTCGGTGTTAGAACATCCTGCTAATCGCGAATTAGGGAATATTCTTCTTGCTGTGCTCTGATACTCTTCGAGATTCTCCTACTTTATATCGTTACTGACGGATTTATCACTGTACCACGATGTTTTTCTTACGTGGCGATAATTAGAAGTCCTGTTGCTTCGATCTCTTCCCGAATTCCCAAATGTTGTTCCCCTATGTTAGACTACCGTACTGTTATTAAATTCATCAATATTCTTGCTCTACGACGTTGTTCTCGGACTCATGAATATTCTTTTCCCACATTAGAGCGTCGTATCATTCTTAGATCCGTGAATATTGTTCTCCCACGCTACATTACTTTTGCATTCACGATTATTTCTGTATATCGGAGCATCTTATTATGTTATCGATTTAGCGAAAATTACTCCGCGTAAGAGCTGTTCGACGCGTGAAACGTTCGAGGCAATTATAGATGCTTTTCTCCGTGCGTCCAGTACACGAAAAAAAGAGGCAGAAATAATCTCAGACTTCGATCGAGCTTCGTCAAACAGTGAAAGTATCTAAATTTATCCTTTTGGCTTAACGAGCATGAGCAGTGGTTTCACGTGGCTCGTATACGTACACGTATCGCGCGATCACAGTTTCGCTCTAGACTCGAGATCGAGGATCGATCTTGCGCTACCGAGCGGAAGAAGATGTTGATCCCGTTTTCCGGACGTTATACGATCCGTGGAAAGCTACCTATCGCTCGGGAGGAAAAATTCGAGAGAAAGGAAAACCAGACACGCTCGGGAAATAAAAACGCTAAACTCGTTACACCTCCGTACCGATAATTTCAAACGACGTCTTATAAATTGAACTCGGGTAACTTACGCTCTCCCTCGCGATGCGGCAATTTGCGCAATTCTTCCGCTTGAAAATTAATCTGAGAAACGATCGAACGAAGTGTCGGTGACGTCCCGACCGGACACGAGTCAGTAAACGCGTTATAGACGACTCAATTAATTAAAACGGCTTCCGTTTCAGGTTCGAACCGGTACAATTTACCGAAGACATGCTGCGAGATCGACAGAAGCGAGCGAGCGCTGCAGCTACGTTTTCTATTTCGCGAGGTTGCTGCCGTGGATTAGAGATCGGTGGGTGTGTTGCGCGGGTCGGATCGGGTGCGCGATCATGCGTTAAAATGAAAGGAGACGCGCGCGACGCCGTGATGAGAAGACGAGAAAAACGAGGAACGCGTTCAGCTAGTCGTCAGCTTCTCTCGTGTTTCCTAAAAAGACCGTTCGATCGTTTGCGGCCGGATGCCGTCGCGAAAACTACCGTGGGATCGATGGGATTGCTACGGCGATCGCGATCGTTTTCTTTCTTCGATTTTTTCCTTTTGCGAAATATTCGCCAACGGGAATGTAATCAGATATGCGAGCTGTCAGATCGAAATACGAAAGATGAATCTTCCATGAATTAAATTCCTCGCGCCTAACCAGATTCAATTAATTCTTAACTAAAGCAGATTGAAAAAAAATACAATTTCTTTGTTATAATTATGCTCCCTTCAAATTTGTAACAGTTATACAGGTAAGTTCTGAAAGAATTTGTAACATACAGAAACGATTGATGAATTTAAAAACAAGTGATTACGTGTACCAAGTATCCTTGATTCGCCAAATAAGAAAACTGTGCTCCTCAAATTCTCTAGGAAACCATCGACGTTTTTCGAAGGAGGCAGGGAGCGTAACCAATCGCAGATAGACTGATAAGGCAGGAACAATGGTAGGCAAGTCTAATCGTTCCATCGACGCGAATTGACGGTGAATCGAGCTGGTGTGATTGATTTTTTCCACTTTCTAAACGCGTACGCCCGAAACCGAAAGCGCACGGAATTTCGTGATTAGCTGCAGCGTTTTTTGTCAACGTCACGTTGGCAATAATGTTCGTTCGCGCGTGGAATTATTGCCTCATCGTTATCTCACCGTCTGGTCTGGATTCGATCGTTGCGAACGATCGCAGACATTTTTCTCTTCGTCGATCGTTCTTGAATCGCTGGTTGCTTTCTTCTCGCCAAGGGGGCCGCGGAAACTGTCGGCTCCTCTTTTTCTATCGTAAACTGAACCACTCTTTACGACCGATTTGGAATTCCTTCGATGCCGTGCCGCGACTCGAAAAATATTCGCCACTTCTTTGGAAAACGTTCCTCGCGATCGGGAAGCATGCCGAAGTCGCGCGAAAGGAACTTCTGAAATTCATCAGGGAAAATTAATCGAAGACATTCTTTCGTGGCTCTCTGAAAGTGTCTCCACATTCCTGAAGATTCGAGTTCTCTAGGTAACCGTTCCTGTATCGCAGGAATTTCTGCCGCCCTGAAATTATTTACGACCGAGCCGGACAAGAAGAATCCTGGCCACGTAATTGGATTATATAATTGAACGAAGAATTATAGCATTGCCAGGATTCAATTAGACGGCGCTGCGGAAAACGAACGATCCTTGGCTCGATTTACGGCGGTTTCCATTTTGTTTTCCTTTTTTTTCAAGCGTATCAAGGCGATTCATTTGTCTATCCGGTTTGCTGAACCGTGAAATCGCAAAGAGAGACACTGTCTACGTTCTTCCTGAGATTTAGAGGCCTCTCGTTAATTTCTGTCAATATTACAATTTATCGGAACTCGGAAGAGACTTTCCGATTGTATGTTAATTTTGCAAACGCGACAATTCGAAAAGGTATCGATCGCAATTTCATTTTGTTACAGTTCGATAGGAACATCGGTCGCTTCGACGGTCGTGAGAAACGTTCCTAGATCAGAGCGTTACCCACGATACCTGTCGGTTACTTATTACGCAAATAATGTCGTGACTTCGTTCATCTTCATTCGTAAAGTTTTCATGAATCGAGCGCGCGTTCAATCGGACGGTGTTGAATGAAATCGAGCGGTGTACTATAATGCAATGGATCGAGTGGGCGTCGAGGATCGATTCAAACGATCATAACGCGTGTAAAGGCAAAGTTCAACGCTCATTAATTCACCAGCAGACGCCGGCAGCCAATTAGCTCGTCATTGTGCAACTTTGCTCGTAATTTCGGTCGAATGACGTAGATGCAGAACGCATCGATTACTCCGTGCAATAAAAATGACTCCGTCAATAATTGATAGAACGATATCGAACGAAACATGCGCGGGCATTATTTTGTGATACTTTTGAAAAATTCAAATGTGACGGAAAGTGCGGAGTAGCGGACTCTAGCGAGGTGTGAGAAAGAAATGTAAGGAACCTTATATTTTACTGGTAGTCGACAAGGGTGCTCTCTGCAAAAATTTTTATCTCTTCTCGCCAATTGTAATACTTTGAATGAACACTTTGAAAATATTGGTGGAAAATAATTAAAATTATTGCTCCGTATAGCGTGTCCCAGATTCTAAAGCACATAGAATAAGCTTCCCCATTCTGATCATTTTTTGTACAGTCAATGTATCCTAAAGTCAAATTTGATCAAGGGAAAACATTCCGAAATTAATTAGTCTTACACTCCGATGTAATTTGATGCATATTATATTAAATTAAGCCAATAAAATCAATTATAATTGCATTTTTAAAAAAATCGTACGAGTGGCGCCATCTCTCCGGCGAACAGGATGAACTACACGGTTTTGAAACTGTAGTTTAATTAGTTCCATATTCTACCACCAGAGGGCGCCACTTAAGATGCCATCTGGTGGCAGTGTATGGAACTAATGAACCAGCTGTTTCAAAACCGTGTAGTTCACCCTGTTCGCCGGAGAGATGGCGCCACCAGTCCAATTTTTTTTTTAATTCAATTAATATTTATTTTACTGATTAATATGCTATATATTTATTAATATTGACTTTATGATGTTCTAATTATTTGATAAAAAAACAAAATTTTCTGTTCCCTTGTTGTTCGCTGTTAGATGGCGTCAGTGGTATAATTTTTTAATCGCGTGTTAATTTGAATACAAAAAATTGTCACAGTAAGCTCCGCACCCTCGCAATTATTAAATTAAATACTTTAATAACTAATTAGACGATCGATTCAGTTCCAAAAGTTTCTAGCTTCTAGCTATGTAAAAAGGAAATAAATGCATCACAGTCATCAAAGTTGAAGTGTAATATTTTAATGGTAATCATAATGAAGTTACAGGATGCATTTTATACAGTATGTATAGATAGAGTCATAATATAATCGTCCTTAATTATCTCGATCGACGTAAGTATGCTTAATCAATCCGTAAGTTTATTATCGTCTATTAGTCAGAGAGGATGAAGGAGAGATATGTAGAACACGTGTCCGTAGAATCTTACGTGAAGGAAAGTGGTGAAACCCCTATCGCGGGTGAAACGCCAAATGTTCGCAATCGTAGACAAGAACAATCGAAAGGAAGAAAAGAAACAAGAACGAAACGCCGTTGTTTTTCGTTTACACAAAAAAGGATTCGCAAACTTTCTTCGCGTAACATTCAAGAGAGCGTTTCTCTTCGAACATCGAGAACCGGATGGAAACACGCGCGACTTTATTAACTATCGAGTGAAATAAACGTAACAATTATGCGTATCCGATGAAGAATCAATCGTGAATCGTGTCACGATCGATTCAGAAGATCGCATATATATATAATGTGTATGTATAATATATGTCTATGTATATATATATATTTATATATATATTAATAAAAATCACGAGAACTTTTGTATTCTTTTGTTTCTCTTTTTTTTTACAAACGTTATATCACCTAATGGAAATTTGTACACAGATTCTCATAAAACGTATCTCTGTTAATTACACGCTCGCTTAGCTAGTCGTTATTCTCGTCGCTTTGGCTTCGCGTCTATTAAACCGATTTGTCACGGCACATATTCGAGCACAAACTTCACCACCTTCGTTTCGGTCGTTTCTTCCTCGAAGATCACAACGTTCGATCGACTTTCTAAGAAAGAAAATATCGGCGAATCGATCGTTTCGAAAGTTCAAATCCTCTTTGCATCGTTTCACGATTAGATCGTTCTTGCACGAACACCGTTTAGGGGTGAGATCGAGTTTTAGAAACTCGACGACGACGGTAACCTCTTCCGGCCGAGACGGTTTTCACGCGACGCAAAGTAACTCGTCGATACGAATAAATAATACTACGGTGGACGATGAGGAGGGGAGGGGTCAGAATTCGAACGATTATTAATTTACGTGCGCGTGTACAATGAGAACGTGTCTGTAGGAACTACGCTATTGAACAACTTGCTCGTAACCGGTGTGTGTTTGCGTGTGAAAAAAAGGACAGTGATTTTTCGTTCGATCTCTTTTCTCGCGGTGCGAAAATAACAGACGCGAAAAAACGCGGGGTCGATGTATTCAGGCCATCCCATAAATAATACGGTTTATTCGACAGATACGTTTTAAATGGTCGAAATAATGTCTGACGCCGATTTCTCTCGAGAAAAGAACAAATTTTACATAGGCGAGTTTGCATCCGTGATACTCGTATTTGAAAGAAATCGTATTGCCGATGAAATGACCCGATACAATCCGAACGTAGAAATTTATAGAACACTCTTCCTTTCCAACGTGTTCGTCCTAGCATCGGGACCAATCCCAACAAAAGTTTCACTCGAACGTACTCGAAGAGCCGATAACACGATTCTCGAACCAACACTTTTGTCACTACGAGCAACTTCAAACACGATCGAATCTAGCTACGGTTAAAAAATTACATCGAGACAAACATCCTCGTAACAGTTGTACGTGTCACTAAAAAGGGACCAGTCCGATCCAACTGGACATCCTCGTCGTTCAAGCTACGCGACCTATGGGCTATGTAGAAATTTCGATGACCGGCTCCGCGGTGTTGTTGTTGAGCATCTGCTTCTCTCTCAGTTTCAGATCGTACTGCGGGGGCGGCGTGGATTCCTTCGCCTCGACGGGGGACAATCCGTCGGTTTCGTCGAGAGGCGACACTCCTTCCTCGCTGTCCTCGTCTTCGTCGTACTCGGTCTCCATCTTGGACTCGTGCATCTCGTGCAATCGGCTGGGCAGGTAAGCAGGATGAGGGGGTATTCCGTAGCCCGCTTCGCCACCGTACGTCACTTTGCCCATGAACGATCTGATCTCGTCGAAGTACGTGTCCTCTCGTTCGTTCTCGTTGCTGCTACCCGGCGAATCGGCTACGGAGACGACTCCGCTGCCATCGTCGGCCTCGTGCTTCTTCAGGTGTCTGTCCAGGTTGGTCTGTTGGCCGAAACATCTCTCGCAGAGGGGACACTTGAACGGTCTCTGCTTGTCGTGGATATTCCTCACGTGTCTCTGCAGATTGCTGGAGATGCTGAAGGATCTCTCGCAGTACTTGCACTTGTAGGGCTGCTCGCCGGTGTGCGTCCGCAGGTGTCTGGTCAGATTAGCGGATCTGGGGAATACTTTGCCACAAAACTTGCACGAGTATCTATCCTTCATCTTGCCGTGAGCGTGATGAGGATGGTGATGGTGGTGGGGCGCGATCACGGCTTCTTGAAACGGCTTGACGCCGGGGAACGGACCCAGCGGCGGCCTAGCAAGCAGGTCGAACCCTCCGCCTCCTGGCCTAGCGCCGCTGAGTCCGTTCATAAGCGTCCCTAAAAAAGGGAGCCCACGGGGTGGCCCGAACGGTGGTAGCGGTGGTAGTAACCTGGATTCTGGTGTGGCGCTTCCGGGCGGCGGTGGTCCACCCGGGAACCCGGGGAAACTGCCCGTCGGTCCGCGGTACATGGCCTCCAGGAACATGGGATGAATGGGTCTCGGGTAAGCCATGTGCGGCGGAGTATTTGTGGGCGGTTGCTCCGGTAAACTGGTTCTCAGCTGCGGACTACTGGGCACGTCCTTGGCGTCGACGTTCATCGGCGCAGGAGCTTCTTCTTCGGGCTTTGGACGTTCCGGAGGCGGCGGGGCTTCCTCCATCGGTGCCGGAACAGGCGAAGGACTGTGGCTGTTCCTCTCGGCAGTGTTCGACGGCGGCTTTTGCTTCTTCGTTTGAACTCTCAGGTCCAAAGGTTGATCCGTCGTCTCTTCGTTGGAATTTGTCGGAGCGTGTTCGGGATCCTTCTTCTCGTTGTTACCGGTGGCATTCCGTTTCTTCGCAGGGTCGTCGTCGCTCTCCGGAGTGGGCTGTACGGGCGGTCTAGCAGGAGAGGGTCTGAACGACGAGGTGGCCTCTTCGGCGGTGGATGGAGAGACTTTGCTGTGTTGCGGTAGCACTCTCGGAGGAGTGAAGCGTTCCTTCTTCGGGCTGTCGCTTCTCTTCTCGGTCTCCTCGACCTTGGGTGGAAAGAGCAGCGGGGTATTCAAAAAGTTCGGAGCGTTCGGGAATATTCCTGGGTACGGACCCATCAGACTGGGCGGGTAGAAGGGCAGACTGCCCGGCAAACTGACAGGGGGTCGGTAGACGATGAACGGGCTGGGTGCCGAAGTCGGCAACTGCGGCATGGTTCCTGGTGGTCCAGTCGGTGGCGTGGAATCGCAGAATCGCTTGTGCTTCGACAGAGAAGTCACCGTGCTGAAGGATTGCCCGCATTTAACGCACTTGATCTGCATGCGACAGTCCGCGTGCATTCGCTTGTGCCGGCATAGATTCGAAAACTGGGTGTACGCCTTGAAGCAGACCTCGCACTGGAACGGTTTCACGCTACTGTGGATATGAGTGTGCTGCTTCAAACCGGAACTGGTTGCGAACGTTTTGCCGCACTCGGTGCACGCGTGACTCCTCGCGCCCACGTGATGCGTCCTGATGTGACGCTGAAGGTTCGACGGATCCGTGAAGACCTGCGGTTTGTCCGACTGTTAGCGAAACTTTGAAGATGTCGCTTCGAGGGAGAACGTGTTGGGTTCGGGGTTGGTCGGTTCAGAGGTGATACTTACCTTTGGACAGTTCTCGCAGGGGTAGTTTCGAAGATCTCCGTGCACGATCGCGCGATGTCGAACTAGAAGAGGCCGCCAGGCGTACGCGCGGGGGCAGCTGTCGCAGCGATGTTGCTCCGCTGGGTATCGGTGACAAGACACCAGATGACTGTCCAATCTGCAAGGATAACGCGAACACCGTCAGCAAAATGTCTTGGGTGAAAATCGTTCGTTCGAATATTCAAACACTGCACTAGATTTAGCAACGAACGCGGAGTTTTTCTTCGACTCGTAGACTCGAGTAATCTCTAAACCGACACCCTCCTCTGGACGAGCAGCGTTCGAAACTGCTCCGTCGTAATCGCGTGGAAATCTCTGACCACCTCGAGAACCAAGAACCCGAGATATAATCGATCCGGGGCAGCACACCGACGAAGACTGCGCTCGGTGCAGTCGAGGATGATGACTAAGTGACTCCGGTAGAACGGCAGCTCTCGCGTAATAACGGTCACATGCCAGCGAGGAAGAGGGTGGTCATCGCATACACGGAGGCCTACGACGCCGACGACGACGACGACGGTGCACACGAACGGTCGGTTCTTCGGGGGTTGCCGCGAGCTGGCCACGGGTTATGGTCACAGGATGTGCCATGGTGTGTGCCGGCATTGATTTTACACCCTCGAACACACGTGTCGCGTGAAAGCTATTCGTGGTGAGATAGTAGGTTCACGGTGACGGTGTGCCGTGCCAGATGAGCTGCGGGCACGCGACGCCTTCGATGATGCATAAGGGGGTGGCTCGATGCAACCGAATGCGGATCTCGCGCGTACTTTATGCGCCACAACAGGTGACTCTGCCGAGTACAGGCACACGGAAGTGGCTGGTGTTGCGGGTTGTCGCGAGACCGGGAAATGGATGTCGGAACGGAACGAAATGGATGTCCGAAACTGGACCGGTCGAGCGGTTACGCAAGCGGCCATTTTTCTGTTTTACTCGCGAACATCGAAATGGCGCTGCGAGGCTTACCACTTTGTCGATACGTCGACGATCGAGAACAAATTGCCAACGTTTCGATAAAAATACGATTGAAAATAGAATTTACTTCTGATTAAAGATCTAATCTCGTAACCGAATTAAGATACGCGGTTCGATTCCATCACGCGATCGTCGAATCGTGGGAAGAATCCGAAGCCAAACAACGCGAACTTCCATATGGCGGCACATGGGTTAAGTATTTGACTTTTCGTTTAATGGGGCGCTGCGAACGAAGCACCGCCGACCCCTGAAAACGCTATCGCACCGCCACAAGCAACCCTCGAAATAGTTCGCGTGCTCGGTGCCCCTCTTTTCGAACGAAGCCCAACTAACGCTCCGATTTCGACCAGATAAAGTGCTGCTCGTTCCTGTATTTTGTCGATTAATGAATAATTTATTCGCGAAATCAAACATCCGATTATGATGCCGTTCAACGAGTCTATTGTTTTCGTGGCTTGCAATTTCAACAGCGCCGATTACAATAAGCGTTGCGTTTTTCGATTACGATTTAACCCGTACACGTTTCTTTAGGAAGCGATTCGAAGCGATCTGATTTCCACGTCGCGCGACGATGCGTCATGAATCGTTCATGAGGTTCGTATCGTCGCATCGACGTCGATTTGCTCGGCTAATAAAACGCACGAACGTAATAATAAGGTTGTTGTGTATCGATAGAGAACGGAAAGAATTGAAATTAATAGCGAACTAGACAACGATTGACTTCGTAGAACAAATAAGAAAATACTTACAGCTCGATGTCTTGAAACGGTTTGTCGCAGACGGTGCACCTGGTCTCTCCCTCTTCCTCGTCCTCTTTATCCTCGTCGACGGTGCCGCTGTGTTGCGAGGCTGCAAGCACAAAGAAGAAAAGGAACATGAAACGACACCGATACCGCGAAAACCAGAGTCAGGGTGGAAGTCATAATTCCGTTCCAGTTTGTGACGGGCTGCGGCTCTATAAATTACAACCCCGTGAACGATGATACGTGACCTGTCGTCGTGTGGGCGAATTACGTGATAGAGAACTACGCGGGGCCAGCAGAGAGTGGCGTGACAAGTGGACGCCGGGATTGTTCCTGAATTATTAAATCATATCGGCACTATCGTTTTATCTATCCAACGAAGAACTCGATTCTATCCACAAGCTATGAAGCTACGTAACTTTTTAAACGTTGACGCTTCTTCGCTTTTGTTATTTTTAACGCGAACGCACTATTTTTATTATCATCGTTTACTTTGAACTGTAACTTTCACAAATCTCTTCTTCAAAATAAGATTATTTATGTTTTACACAGATGATATAATTAAATGCATAAATTAATTTTTTACGTGACGCTGGTTGAAACAAAGAACTTGCTATCAGTCGTTTACCGATTAGAATTCTTCGTAATCGATTACTAATATTATTAGAAATCTCTCTTCTTTATTTTTTGTTCAATTACGTTTAAATCGTGGTAGAAATCACTGATGATCCTCGCAGTCTTTGAGGTGTTAAGAGTGTATCGTCTCGCGAGTTTTCGACACTAGTTCGTAACTCTTCTTATTTCGGTCACGATGCTGCAGTCGCCGAAGACAATGGATACAATGATGCACCAGTTAGTTGGTAGCACGTTGTCTCGTGACTGAAAACACGAACGGGGTGTCTGGGACCGTTTCCTACTGGTAACAACGAGGCCTGAGTCCAGCCAATCGCAGGTGAGACTTTACCCCCTGCGATCTCTTGTCACCCCCGCCTGACAGGAGCAACGGCAGGTAAAGTCAAGAACCCGTGACAGTGTGTAATTTTTGTAGTGCTTTGTAAGATTTTTTATTCATCCAACGGTTAGAATTACGTCGCCCCGTCTCATTTAATTTTGCAAAAACTAACAATAAATTACGATAGTTTTTATATATACAAAATAAGAAATCGAACATTTTACTTGATATTCCATTTTATATTCCTTGATTTTACATTTTACGGTTATGACACTCTAATAAAGAGACGCAACTTTTTTTGTAACGTTAATGTAAAAATAATTAGCCAATCGATGTACGTTGATGGAATATTAGGTAGACGAATGGCAAGCTCGAAAAAGATAGCCGTCCTCCAACGGTTATTTAAATCTGCCGCTACACTTGTTCCGACCATATGGTCAGACGATGGCCCCCAACGGACCTTCATGGGAACCGGGCACAACCCCTACGCCACCAACTACGCCCTACGCCACGGTGCAACCCCCCATAGAACGTTAATCGTTTCTCTATGCACGACTAATTTGAAGCGGCACGCCGTGAATTTAAACAATGAAGGATGCGGTGGACCTCGTGATCTACTAACACGCTCGTACAACGATCTTTGAAAAGACAAACAACTGAATAGTTGTAATACGACGATAAATATTTAAACCGAGTTGATTTTTAACGATTGATAAATCGTTCATGTTTAACCGGATATGACTATTACTTAAATTTATTGGACATTAAATTCTATAATAATACAGTTAATACGAATATGTCTGTAGCAATATGATTGTTATTAAAATATTGTAGAAAATAAATTTTGCAGTAAAGTGTAAAAGATGTATAGTAACGTCCATAATAAACGCTATACGATCAACATTAGAGACATCAAATTTTCCCAAGAGAGATAACGATCGATAAATGGATCCAGACTTTTAGAGCGTATCACGAAAAAAGACAGCGAAATGTTACGTCGAGGAAAGTCAACAGGTGGGATCTAGTGGCAGCACCCCCTGCAGCCGTGTCAGTTGGCGGTTGCATGGGAAAAAGTAACGGAAATCAATGTTTCCGTAGCATCGTGACGAACTAGGATCCAGTAAATATTCCAAAGAACTCGAGCGAGACGATGGACACCTCAAAGTGGAACCGACACTCCCTACTTCCTCATCGCCTATTCGATTATGTTTCTTGACAGTGGCATGTCAGAGTGAACCTTGCTCAGAGTTATTGCAGATTGAAAGCAAGTGAAAGCAGAAAGAAAGCGGTATAACAGAAGAAACGTAAGATCATTTTAGGCTATTTAACTTAACAAGTTGTGATCGACGAAAGTCACAATGGATCGCGGATACTTATCCCACGTTCGACAAAAGTGTTTCGCAACGTGACCGAGTAAACCGTCAAACAGGACGTGTCATTAGTCGGATGAATCAGATGGGGTTGCTGTGTGTCACGCGTTTTCGCTCAACCCGCGCGTGCCACCCCCTCGGAAAACAGCGTCGCGTGCCCTTTTATGCGCGGATACCCCTTTTTTTCAAACGGTGCCCTTCTTTTTTCCTCCTAGACCGCCCCAGAGACCAGGTTTACGCGCGTGTTAATCGACAATACCCGGTCATAAATTATCCGCGACCCTAAATAGAGTCATCCGAAAACGCGGACCGAGAGGCTGATAGACGAGGAAGGATGCATCTAGTGGACGATGGGACGAAGAAACAGGGCAGGGGAAACTAGAGGGGAAAAAATACAGGCGCCGCGAAAAATCCAAACCATAACTCACGTTAACTGCCGTTGCCAGTTGCATCTACACGCCCTTCGTCGATGCACGCGTTCCGTGCAACGTGGTTTACCGAATCGTTGGAAAAAAATAGCGTTCGTTCTGGGACCATAAAATGTCGTATCGCTTGTCATTGAACCAACTATTAGCGTTCTCGTTGCCGACAGTTTTGTTTGCAGTTCGTCCCGATGGCGATGCGAATGAAACTTGTTGGTCTTTGGGACTTCGATACATCGAACGATATTGCTACACGTTAGATCGTCAGGGATCATTACTTATATGTATTAGAACGTGTTATGTCGCCACGTACTGTATGATCGAGCATTAAATTCGATTATTTAATTTCACGAATTTACGAGAATAGTAGTTTTCTCCCTCCTTTAAACGCATAAAGGAGATTTTGTCGCCATTCTAATGCGGTTCTATGCATACGCGCCCCCATGTAGGTATGTTAAAACGATTCCCTATCGTCCCTGCTGGAGAAAAAAGAATGATCCGCTCAAGGGAGACACAGAGATATCCCTCGCAAGGGTTGCTACGGGGTGTACACCGTTTGTTTGACATCATTATTCTACGCTGCACGCACCAGCTTGCCAGAGATTTCTCGTAAAAATGGCTCTGCTGGATTAACGACAATGCTCTTGTACCATTTCACTGTACTTTATAGCCGACACTTTTTTCCCTCGCTTATTCCGGTTCTTTAGAAGGGAAACAGGAGAAACAAATCTACCACAGCGAGCGTAGAATCTTAACATTCGATAAGAGGTTCGCGATAATTAAAAGAAGTAAATTATTTTATAAATTCAATTCGAGTAACTTGGAAGAAAAATTAGATCATGAAATCGCTTTATATGTACAAGTGATTCTGTAAATTTAATGTTCAGACAGAATTTCCATAATTACGAATAAACATTTGCTGGGACTGTCAAAGGCCACTTCCGGAATAGCCTGCGAGTTCAGGGTGGCAAGGAGAAATTCGACTCCCCTCGCTGAAGATAATTTATAAGTGAAAGGAAATCTTGGAAATTTTAATTGTTCAGCAAGGAGGGTAGGCATGATTTAATTAAGAACATAGCGGGTTCGCCGAAGCTGTGACTGTCTTCCTTTCATTATAGCGAGGACGTTTACGAGCTGCCAAAATTACGAGAAAAAATTGTCGGCCAATGAACACGTAGACAGCTCCGAGCTGCTCGAACTTTGACGATAATCTTGCTTTTAATTACCGCGACATCTGGATGTCGCTTATAAGCCCCTTTAATCTTCGCCAAACAGTCATCCGGATTCGGACCATCGCGCAGGAGTTACAACCAGATAATTGTCGAGCCACCCTCTTCGAAACTCCCTCGAGGACGCGAGCTGCTACCGAATGCTATTAGCTATTTCGCTTGTTTCGAAAACTATTGGTCTGTAGAATATTTATCAAGCAAATACTTTTATTCGAAAATAAACAATTGAAAAGTAAATGGCTGTTCAAATTGCAAAAATTTCACTCTTACTTGGGTGTAGAGGGACTTTGGAGGTTGTAGATGTACGTTTCTAGTTATGCATGTGAAATTACAGCTGCGTCGCGTCGTCGAACGTTCGAAAGTGGAATTTAAAGTGGCACGAGACAGGGTAACACGCGGTACGAGTGTCTATCTCGAGATAATCAGTGCTTATTACTTCAGGACAGGGGGTTAATACGCAACGGCCAACCAGGTGAATCACGCCAGAATCAAGGGTGCATGACGAGCAGCTCGTGCAGTCAACGATTCACGATTTACCCTCTGTCCTCCCTCGCATCAGCGGCTAACTCCGCTTTTCGAAGACACCTGCACCCCCTACCATCGCGCTTTCCGCTTGTACGCGCGATCTCGCGCGAGTTACGAATCGTAACTTGTACCGGCTCGAAAAGTCGTAAAGCCAACCTGCCACCACGGTTTCGAATATTTTAATAGGTTCGATTATCTTGCAACTTCACCCCAATTTCCGCTGTCACGTCAGTTGGTCACCGGTCGCTCGAGTTCACCTTTATAACGACGCACGCACGAATTTTTTATTCTTTTATGCAGATTAATAACCAGTTTGGTAGATCGCTCGAGACATAAAGCTAAAGTACAGATTTCTAACAATTAGTCCTTTGTATCGAACTGAATCGTATCGGATTAAATTGTGTGGACTTGAATTGGGTTATGTTAAATTGAATCGCACCCAATCGATATCTGTTGAAATACCCAAGTCTAACTAATTACATCTTGAGGGAAATGAGCTCTTGTAGTACCACAATGTCGAATGGTTAATAACTGTTGGAAGAAGGAAGAAGAGGACCCTCCTGTGACAAGATCGTAAATCTTGATACTCACCGGTCTCCCGATCGCTTCTGTCCTCGGTCGTATTTTCGCCAAGCATGTCCTGCAACTGAAGAGGTTCTCGAACACCGAGAAGAAGCTCTTCACCCGCTGCTATGTCCCGGACAGCCTCGTATACCATCTGCGAACAATGATATCCTTGAATCTTCCGACCCTCTCTCGTTACCTTTCATCGCGAATTATCTCGAGTACGGCTCGAAACGAATACCGAGGTCGGACACTGTTACGAATCATCGAACGGCGAATCATAAATTCGATAGCGATCGAATTAGAAAGTGATCGTTCGAATCGTAAGATCGAAAGTGCAATAATTTCGAACGCCCCATGTCCATTAAAATCCCGTTACCGCGCGATACGTATTCCACGGAGTCCATAACGTTCGAAAGCAATGAAAAGATCTTTATGGTGTCGTCAGGAGGCCCCCGCAAAAGTCATTACAACGACGATTCTGTAGGGCGCTGATAGAGCGAGCCACATCCCCCATTCCCACAGCGATTGCGAACAGGGCGTATAGGAAGTCGGCGAAACGACCCTGTGGGGTGACTTAATAACTAAACACCCTGTATACACGTAGCTTAGGGCACGGATACCATACCGCGAAATACCATGTGCCACGGTTCACACACAGATAGAAAAATCGAAAGGGCACGAGGCCAGAACCAACCCCAAAATTGACACCATGACCTCCATTGCTGCCATTTCATCTACGATAAATTGTGTAAAACCGAAAATGTCGGATATTATATCTACAAATTTAATTGGTCTTCACTTTTTTATTACGAGGTTAACTTTATTCGAAGTCACGTATTTCCAATTATATTTATTGCGTCGAAGGGCGATTATTGTACATTTATGGAATAAATGAACATTGATTTGACCAACGAGTTTGTTTCGAGAAAGGATTAAAATTACATCAAGCTTGGCAGCTACAAATTCCAACCGTCCGGTAAAGTTGGTCGCGGTTTCCGTTTCATCGTCTCATTAGCGAGTCACGGAAACGGTGGTAGTGAATTTTCTTTTTTACACATTAGTTTCGCCAGCGTGGAGACACGTGAAATTAACCAGCAGTGCGTCTGACACCGTGTAATTATTCCTTCCTATTAACTGCAACTGTCGATCGAGTGTCAGTTGTGCCCGAAATCGAATTTGTAAATGACCAGTGGCACCGGTACGGTACCGAGTTCATACCGACTTGTAAAACAATTACCGAAGCACGCGCGGTCGCGTGGAAAGGGAACTCTCGTCGAACGTGACCGGAAGTTGCGATCGTTACACGTTAATCGATGACATTTTGTTCGCGACTACGAAGAAACTACGATTTCATTCCATTTCCGATTTTTCAGAGGATCGAACGGTTGTTTACCTGTCCGCCGATCAGCACGTGTCGCATATTAACCGCATGTGGACTGTTGGTGCTGCGAACGTACTTCAACCAGTTATTCGTTTCGTGCGAGGCGTCCAACCACCCCCTGACACCACTTCCGGCAGTACGTACCTGGAAAAAAGGAAAACTTTTCGTACACACGATTTTAACGTCTGCGCGTGCGAAATCTTTTCAAATTTTACACCTGACGTTACTATTAACGCGAAAAAAAGAGCGATAAATTTCGACAGGGGATGCACGTGCGGAAAATAGATCGAACGAATGCGAATTTCCGGAGGCTAACCGCAATGTGTCGGATTCGGAACATTGCGTTCAACGGACTACCACCCACGGATATCGCCCTCTCATCACCCTATCTTTCTCCAGCATCCAACGACGGAAGGGCGTACTCTCCCTACTTTTAGGGCGAGACAAGTGATTTTTTCAATTGTCTTGCGCGACCACGCAACGCTCCGAGACGCTTGGTCGACCAAGCGTCTCACCCTGATACGCCCCTGGACAACCCCCGTTTTCCGATGCCTCTCCCGTCTAATTCCAGCCCGACACCCTCGTCCTCGCTGCTGTAAACACATTTGCCACTTTCATCGAGGACCTCGTTGTGTCTGTTCCTTATGGGGACAAAGCATCGAAATAAAAGAACTTCAAGGTTTATGGGTTAAATCCGTAGGGGTTGATCGATCAAAGGTTAATTGAGAATTAATCGGTTCAACAGTGTGCTAGATACAGTTTTTCATTTTTAAGTTAAATGGACTGTATAACGTACACAAATTATTTTATTTGTTAGTTGGTAAATTTTTTTCCGTTACGTTTTGAACCCTTGTTTTCATCTCTGTATTTTCACTCGACATCATGTAGAAAGATCTTACGTAGTCTACCTTTTCAAATAGAAAGTCTAAGGTTTTAAAGTGTAAAAGATGTTTTAAAATTTGCTTATCATGAATATCTAAAACCGTGTTTCGCTATAGGCCACCGTCCTCGGGGGTAGGTTTTACCGTACCACCTGCCGGTAGCGAGCGCAACTAGGTGCGCCCATAAAAATCAATGAGTCTCGCAGGTGGATAAGCGTCTACCTTGCGGGTAAGTAATCACGGTTACCGAGCCTCGACGGTGAACTGTTCTCAACGGACATCTCCGCTCATCCGTATACCCCGGATAATCCGCGGCTCGAGTAAACTTTGAAAATATCGGATCAGCCCCACACAAATTCATTCACGCTTTCACGCTTCCCTTTTCACATTTTCTAAACAACTGCAATTGCAAGTACACCTTTTAACTTTTTACACGGTCATAAAGATGCCTAGCGGAATTATCGTGACATTAAATTTCAAATTTCTATTTGCTACTTTACAAAATTAATTTTACATTATATGTTTTAGTTTAAAAAATTATAACTGTCAGCTTTCTATTTGCATCATTTAAAAGCTGGTAATATCAGCGATGATTTGGAAGTATACTCGAGGTCGGCAACTTCAATGATTTCTCACGAGACGCTCGTTCCTTGAAGTATCATTGACGCATAGGCTCAGGTAGCGGGGAAACTGAACTAATACCCCATAATGCTGGAATAAGAAGTGGGACAGTTTTGAGAGGAGGGAAAAGGTGAAAAGAGATGGCACCATACACCGAGTGATCATAATGGCCAGTTTAGCTACTGGGCCTGCTAAGGAGCGTTTCCGGAAGATGGGCACGAACGACCATCACAATGGGAGTTCTCGTCGTGCAACGCGACAGATTGGGATCTCGCGCGAGTGACACCTTTCACAATGATGCGCCAACTCGGTGCTCGTTCGTGCGGCAAAGAGCATTTTTGCCAAACGTGAATAGAAACCTGTTAAAACTCGCAATATTTCCACGATTCTTACTTCGAAACCATCGAACTGCCCATTCTTGATTCATCGTGCGAGAGTTAAACACTTCGCACAAAATCTTATGTGTCAATCGAACATTTTTCTCCGAGTGTTTCTTAACAATAAAAGTACCCCCTTCGTATTTGAATTACTCCGTCTTAAAAGTTTCATACAATGTTCTTAATCGATTACTATCAAAGAAATTGTGAATAAAGATTCATCTGTAGACGATTAATTATCTTCAATATGTGCAGGGAGGTTTTCGTCAACAGCCTAACTGGCAGTAAACGTCCCAGCAGGAATTTCTATCCGCTTTGTCGGCGAGCGTGGACATGTGCTAACAATTCGTAGGACAGATTTGTCTAGCCGTGGATCTCGTTCGCTCCCATAATCGTGTGGCAAAGGGCAGCGACAAACGTAGAGTTATAGTTCCGAGAGTTCTCCTGTTCGCAAAGGGAAGGCGCATTAACCGTCCGACATTTTTAAAATAGAACCACAAACGAACGTTCCGAGTCTCGCTTTTTTTTCCGCAAAGTCCATTTCGAGTCATTATCGGTCGGAAAAGAATTAATTACGTGTGGCGCATTATCTTCGCACAATGGCGACGGACACTAGAGAAAATGGTTCAAAGGGAAACTCGAGAGCGTGTGCCGTGCAAAAGCAGACAGAGAGGAATGGAGAAAGCGAGAAAACCCCCGTCAGTCGACAGTCGACGCGCGAATAAATTATAATTGCATGATTCCTTGAGCCTGTTTAGCGGCGTAGCCGGCGCGAAATTGCTAAAATTGGCAGAAATTGCGCGACCATTTTAATTATATCCCCCACAACTTTTCACACGGATCTTTCTGCGCCGTACAACTTTCGTCGCTGCTTGGAAAATCGGCCGAAGTTCATGGACCGATGACTACAATCATAATTGAGAGGCGAACGCGAAACAAGAAAATGGGAAAATCGTTTCGTAACTGAATCCTCGAGTGTCGATATTATTGAACCGACAACAAATTATTTTCGCAGAACTTGATAGCACAAATTTACCATTACGTGCGAATGCAATAATTCCATTCGAGGGAACATAAGAAATGAGAGAGTGGGTCAGGAGGGCTAATTTGTCCGTTTGCGCGGGTCGAAAGCACGACAAGGGACGAGGAAAAGATCGGACAAGACGCATCCTCCGGGTTGATCTGTAGGACACGCGGTCGAGAGAATCCTCGTTTGCTCGGTATGGGGCCTGCGGGACAACCGAATCCTACAAAACGCGCGATCTCCTCTTTTCCTTTTGTAACCTCACACCTCCAACAAAAAGGAGCCGACGAAAGATCTTTCCACGTCGTTCGGGCTTTACCGAAAATACCCCACGAGAAAGGAGGCGGCCAGACAACGCGGCACAAGATCCTCGTGGATCCTCCTGAATGGACCCTCATAATCGGCGAGGTTCCGCGTCGTTTTCCACGTTTCCAGGGATCAGCCGAGAAGGGGAAACTGCTGGTCGACGATCGTGATCTTTGCCGTCTGATTCGACGTTTCAATCGAACGACACGTCACGTGGAACGTGTCCATTCACAAATTAAGATATCGTTCGTCGAGACTACCTGGATCCTGGGGATCCTTTCAAGAATACCTTCGTATACCGTGTCGTTGGCACGGTAACGTTCGAAAGCAATTTCAATTGTTTCAAAAAGACTGAAAACTTTTCGCGACGCATTGTCACCGCGATGAAATGTAACTCGCGTGGCGTGCAGCGCGTTAAGGACACATTTACGTTCGAAAGTGAACTTTTCTTCGTCTGTTCCGATTATAGTAGCAAAACAAGGGATTAATGAACGAAAACGCAAAAATAAATGAGGGTTATTGTTCGCGTGTAACTTCCGCGCTGAACGACGAGAAGAGAGATGCTTGTTCGGGGTCGGTAACGAGGGACAAAAGTTATGAATAAAATGGATCGATAGCGTATGATAGTCTCGTGATGGCCGACGCAAAAATGCTTTTAGCCGACACAGCACGTCCTCCCCCCCTGGAAAACCCACCTAGCGACTTCCCTGATTCGTCAACTTCGTGACATCGCACGGAGCTCCAGATTTAAGCGTTTTCAATCGTTTTTCATAGCCAAAAATGCCGACACTTTGCCAAGCCTCTGAATCGTATTTTACTTCTAGGAACACAGGGATTTAGGGATGTGGGTATCGTTCTGTCCCACGCCTCGTTGCGACTGATACTTTACGACTCGATCACCAAACAGAGAAGTATGTGTAATAAAAAAGCTACGTATTATAGCAAGAAAGGAGAGTTGAACATTGATACACAAAGTGTGTGTAACGGTGAATTTGATTTACGTAGCGCCGTCTTTTTATCGCGCGCGTGATTGGCTATCGAAAATGTAATTAAACCAGCGTCGATACCGCCTTCGTTCGAATTTCATTCTACCCCGAAATTCGAGAGCAACGCGAGCTCTCGATCAAAAAACGCTGGTAAAAAAACAAAACACGCGTCGACGATGAATTGCCAAAAACGCTGGCGATTCATAGTTTCGTTACTGTTCCACTGTTCTCCAGAGAACGACGGGACGGTAGACGAACACGAGCTAGGAATTAATTAAGGACTAATTAAGAGTGGTAGGAGGCATCGATGGTCGTCGAGAATCGTCTACGTTCTCCTCCAGGGTCGTGCTTTAAACTAAGAGGAAATTAAGCAAAGATGTCGCCATGGCTAATGCCGCGTTCGGTCGGGGGGATCACGCTGACGCTGTACGACGCCCGGAATCGTAAACAGCCCTGTTATTTAGGGGATGATAATTGACCGTTTCGTTCGCCCCGTTGCGCGACGCCCAACGAATTTCTCGAAACTCTGGGAAATTCGCCGCTGCGCTACAGCGCACGATGTTTACGAGCCGCTCTCTTTATTCGCCTACGAAATAGGGGATGAAAATGGAATTCGATACGCCATTGTCGCGTTACACTACAATAATGACGCTTCATTATGACGATGAACTTGGCAGCGGTCGATCTGTCACACGCTTTCATTTGAATCACCGTTCAAATTTTAGACAGCTATTGGATTTTATACGAATCCGAGAAAAATTGTAAAGTCATCGAACTTGTATTTTTATCGTTACGCAATGTTTACGTATTAATTGTGGAATATCGATTACGTATACACGAACTGTTAAAAGGGATGAAATCACGAGAAAGAGAGGATGAAGGGTATTCCACGGGGGAAGAGTTTTCTCCCCGATTAGATACATATTTTCCCGTACTTGACCCACTTGACTCGCACAGTAAAGTAATGCAAGTAATGACGAAGCAAACGGTGCCCTCCGACCCGTGTCTAACGCGTAGCAGATGCCACCCCCGTACATACGTTCCAGCTAGCTCGAACCTCCTTCCCCCTTCCCCGCCAAGTGTGTTTCTCTAAGGGAAGCTACCCTCGGCGTATCTAGCGGTATAAATTATATCCGAGTCGCGTCACTGCCAGCCCCTTATATATGATCGATCATTAGAGAGACTGGCCTGCCAGAAAATTTGCCAAAATCGCTTGATTCGTTTCTTTTCGTGAGACGGTAAAGTCCGCGGACCCTTTGAACCGGGCTTCGGTCGAACAACAACCAAGAATAATGACGTTTCGTCGTTTGACGAATGATCTTTCTCTCCTGACTTCTGGAAATTAACGACAAGGCTCATTTCCTGGCTTCGAGTCTTTCCAAAGTTTTCAGATTTTGAAATCGCGGTTTCGGGTGTCCGAATAACGAAAGCAAAATTAATAATTTAAAAGATAAAAGATATCGAAATCCGTTTGTAAGGAATTTCCTATCTTAAGGTAACGAAAGGTGTTTGAAAAGCGTGGTTATTCTCGAACAAATGAATTTTAAGTAAAATTCAGCGGTCGAAGGAATTAAAAGGATTAATTCGAGTAAGGCGTGCTTCGATGAACGCGAACGTCAGATCGTTACTGGAACCAGTTCCTCGATGCATCCCAATTAATGAATCTCCGGCAATAGGTACGGGACAATTAAGTTGACGCCGAGTCTCGTATAGCTCAGAGCTGCCAGCGGCGTAGTGATTAATGCAAGCCAATAGCGGAAGGCACACAACGAAACGCCTCCAGGCACCAGTGTATTCCTGTGTATATTGAACTTAGGCTACCACCCTGAACCGGACCAGATTAGTTCGGTCATTGTGGCGGGGACCTGCGCGCTCGTATGCACACAATCTGTCAACCGTAGCTGGACTAAATTCTGCCAATCTCGTCGACTAAGTGGAGCTACGTGCGAAATCGAGCAATGGATATTCTCGAATCTCTTGAATTTTCGAATGGTTCCCCGTTAATCCGGAGAATCGAAACTACCGGACGAGTCCTGCTAGAAGAACACGCCGGAATCGATCGGCAATTTTGCCAACGAGCCAAACGAACGATCACTTTTCCCGTAATTCCATCGACGAGACTGGAAATCATTGAACTCATCAAACATTCGGGCGCGCATATCAAAGCCGTTACCATGAAATAGCGGTTGCCGTTTTTCTTTTTTCCCCGGTGCCACAAAACAGTGACTGCCGCTGATTGCTTGTCGATTCATGGGCAGGATTGGGTTTACATTTTGCATGCGACCGACGAACACTCGTCACCGATGGATATTACGAATAAACGACGAACCGCGATCACATTTAATGATAGCTGCAATACCGTTCCATTGTAAATTGTTTCGAATATAATATGTTTTCACGATCTGACGGACCGCCGTTATATTGTCACGAGCGAAGACAATATTTGAAATTGCCGTTATACGCCTCTTTCTATGCCAGGAATTGCTAAAATTTTAAATCTGGCTATCTCGAACTTGCGATCGAATTTGTTTCGTACCGAAGGAATAGCGAAAAGATTTGGAGAGCTTCTCGACTCGTAATCATACGAAAGGTCTGTTATAGAGGGTCTGCTCGTAGAGCCCCGTTAAGGGTAACAGTTTCGCGGATCCGAGACAATTGGCGGCACATCAAAGGCGCCGATTGTTTCCCGTAAATTATAACCAGGAGGGCACTTGCTCGACTTCTCGTTATGAGTTGGCGAACAAGTTCAATTAAGTTCACGCCGGCGAAGACGAGGAACGGCTTCCTACACACGCGGAGACCCTATCCGGCGTCTGTAGCGCCATCAACCCCATGGAACTACCTAAACGGCACAGAAACGGAATACGAAAGAGAAAGAGGGACGATGTAAGCAGGGAAAGGTAGAAGCAGTACACGGTGACAATGAGAAACCAGGAAGGAAACGAGTTCGTTATCAACTCGTCCAAGTTTCAACCATCTAATCTAAGTCGATTAGCCGTGTCGCAGAATTTTTGCGACGATCTTTTCAATTTTTGAAAGAACGCATCTTTCGGCTGTGAATAGTGGTGCAACAGTAAGGAAAGAATATAATAAATAAATGCTTTTCTACGAAGCTGAAGACGTTAGATTCGCAAGGGTAGTAAATTGTAGCAGGTCGAAGGGTCGAGGGACCAAGAGACCATCGCGCGAGAAGCGATCGTCCTTTGAAGACGATGATATTCCGACGACGCGTCTCCATTGTACGGGACAACCGGGTCAGCCTGACGACCGGGCAACACGTGTCTGTTATGTCTATTATCGACAGATAGTGGGGTAACGAGCGGACGAGATTTATCGCCCTTGGTGCCGCCACCCTAGAGAAACGAGAAGCCGAGGGCACGGATGGGGTGGTAAAGCGAGAAGAGCCGGGTTTACAGCTGGTTTGACAGAAAGAAAGGCCAGTTAAAGCCTTACGTTCGAGTCTAACGCGACGCGTGCTCGTTTCGGCCAAAGTACACACAAACGCCTTCACCAACAGGATATTTATTGGTCGAAACACGTGTAGCGTATCGCGTGCGATATAAAAGATCGAAAATGTTTCATCGATCGAGACGTTTTAACGACGCTGTTAGAGCAACTTTGATCGAATTCGGTGCTTTCTCGCTGTTGGAGCTACTTTGGACAGTTGCAAAAAGGAGAAGAAAGGGTGAGAGCAAAACTCGTTGCCGATAAATTTAAATGTCAAAATAAACGCGTTAACGATCCAGGACCCACAAAGCTGTATCATCGGTTTATTAACATAATAGGAGAAGGTGCAGCCGCGAACGAACCTCGGCAAACCCGTCAATCAAAAACCCGATCCTCGAGAAAAGGGCTAGTTAGCCAGTGACCCTTGCATTCTCGTCCTAGCCAAGGATAACGTACGTATATCCGCGCATAGCGACCCAAATTTCTTTCATACTGTTACAGTTTAGTTAAACTATTTAAATTAATATTACGTAACATCTATAAGTGTATTCAATTATTTCGTAGTAGTTAGAGAAAGTTCCATTATGCGTCTATACTCTTTTGCAAAAATTATGGGTTAAATAGCAATTTATTTAGATACGAGCTTTCCTAAGAAGCGAGCTTTCGAGGAACGAAATTTGGGCACGCAAGGGGTGCAAAAGGGTCAGCCCCTTGACCGGTAGATTCGCATAGATGGTCAGGCCCACCGGGATTCCTTTCCCGTCCAGGGTACCCATGCGACAGGCTTCACAATACCAAATATTCCCCGCGTCACTGATTGTCACTTGTTTCCTGCCGATTCTGTCCACCGGCTCCGTCGCCTTTTTCTCCGATTTCAATTTCAAATGGCGAAAATCACCGTCCGCGTAACCCTACTCCTTGAGAAAACGAAGGTCACCGTGTTACCTTGGTCCTACTACTACGCGCGTTTCGAGAACGCGACGAAGAATGTCGTTGCAGCAGAAGGAAAATGCACGCGGGTTGGTCAAGTTAATAAGAGGCGAAACTGAATCGGGAGGAAGAGAAGATGGGGGAGAAGGAGAGTGAGCATAATGTGGCTCATTGTCGAATCACTTCCGGGGCTTGACCTCCAGCAACGCCCCAAGGACCGGTTCACCTGGACAATGTCCACGAATAATGGGCACCGGTGTTACGCGTATTGTACCGGCAATACGACGGGCTCGTCGACGGATTGTCTAGAATACGAGCTGCCAAATCGACCGAAAATTTAATAACATCCACAATGCTCGCACCACCTACATTCCCTTCGAGGATCCATTCAGCGAAATCTGGACGTTGAATTATGTAAGTGGTAGGCGTGCAAGGAAGACGTATTGTCATCTCGATGAAGATCGTCGCGAATTCGAGAAGGGCGCGTGTTGCGCACACTTGGACCACGATTTACCCTTTCATTGTATGCATATGTACACTGCTGGTCAACATTTCTCTTCCGTGTAAAACAAGCCTTATTTAATAAGCGCATTATGATTTTCTTAGCAACGCTGTTCAATTTTTAACTCGTGTTTGAACGTTATTTTCAGCCGCGTACGTTGTCGGTACGTTTTAGATCCAGAGGTTAAATTGGCCAGCTTTTATTAAATGTCGGAGCACGTACGGTTATTTTTACCGCAATAACGAACATCTTTTTACGATCCATCTCGTTACATGGAAGAGGGTGGTTCGTGCGGTTCGCGCGAGAACACGGATCATCGACGAACGTCGTCGTTTATTCGATTTGTCAGCGACATACGTCGCTAATGGCGCAACTTTCCAGCCGATTTGTCGAAAAAGTGGCCCGCAGAGAGTCGCGTGCGTGCGCCTGCTTCAATATGAAAAACAACCGATCTTTTTCCCTGCCCCGTGGTAGCCGTGCTCGAAAAAGCAGCCGGCGGCTCGCATTTGCTGTCGAGAGACGTCGAGAGGGTCCGTCAGCGATCACGCGGAAAAATTGACGATGCTTCCCAATATGTCGATGAGCGAACGACGCGCGGAAGAGAGGGTGAGTTTTGCGGATCGCGCGACCCTTCGACGGAAATCAACGAGTTAAAAACACCGGGATAAATATAAAACGTTTACTGCTAAAAAAAGCGTTTTATAAAATGCACTTGTGCGTGAGTGTCGGACAGAGGGTTAAATATGCAGCGTTCGCTTTGTCGACACGTTTATCCGGTAAAAATAACCCTCGTCCAGTCTGCACTGGGTCAATTTTGACCTAGGGCAATTTGTTACAAATAAACCGTACAGTTACGATGAATACTATTTGTGGATTATTTAAGTGCATTCTTGAATGAATGAATTCAATTCGTGATTTGTATTTTCCATAATTATAAAGAAATCGTTTCGGAAAAAGGAAATAAATAATACGGCGGACAAGTAACATAAACGGCAGAGGATTGATCATTTGAGGCCGGGTTCTCGAGATCATTCGGTAAATTGGAGCGGTATATACCCTCGACGCGAGGGTCTCTCACGGCCGACTGAGCTAAGCCCAAGATTGGTTTAGTCGCCACGAAGGCACGCCGCGAGTCGGCAGTTCTGCGGATCACGCGTCACCGAGCAAAACGCAACCGGAACAGAGAATCCCCCTTATAGTTTCCTCCCATTTTCCTCTTAGCCACCCCTCTCGGAGAGGATCCAAAAAACGAGGTACGGGCCAGCGTGGCAGGTGGGGTACCAACGATACGACTCGAATACTGTCACCCCTCGGATACCTTCGTTTTCAGGTGTGTAACGTCGCGGGTAAGTATCCACGGAATTTGGGGAAAATTTCGGTTTGAGGGTTCGTTTTTCTTTTCTTGCCTGCCGATTCCATTCAACTCGATGCCACCGTCACGAGATAGGTCTACTTCGTCGGTCTATCCTGTCTTTTCTATCGATCCGATCGACTGCGTACTGTGACGGAATATCTGTTCATTATCTCTTATTATTAGACGTCCAGATAAAACTTTTTCGTAGTGTACATTGATTTAAAGAAATGTTGATCGTCTAGATTAACTTGTTTCAAACGATATCGGTTAATCAAACTATCAATAACGATAAGTAAGAAATTTTATGAGTTTCCTGATAGTGGTTTATCGATAATCCTATTTCAATGTTCCGTGTTTTCCCCCTTTGATCCCGTGGCGCGAGGAACTCGCCCATTTTCCCCGAGAATGTGAGAAAAGGATTAGGATTAGGGGATAGCGTGCGAATCGATCGAAAGGGATCCCTCCTAGATTTCTCCAATTTCAGCGAAAGGATCACGCGTTCTGTCAACCGTTCGATAGATTCGTCACCGCCTCTCTTTCTCCGCTGTAAGTCGTATTTCTCGCAATCCGTGCGCGCCGAACGTTTTTTTCCCCGAGGCGGAATAAAAACACGCAAAGTTCTTCCGGTAAGAATATTCTAACGATCGATCTTTCCGGTCTAGAAAGGATATCCAAAATTCGGTGAGAATTCACGGCTAGATCTCTGTCGCGATGTTTTCTCCGGCTCGTGTGCTCGCACGTTTACGCGCGTGGGGTTGATAGATCGGCCCGACGAAACGAAGGGGTAGTTTGGCTTTAATCGATCCTGTAATCGCCGGTCCGACAGTTGGCCCCGGCTGCCTTTTTGTCGGCAGTTAGATGGATGGCGCCATTTACATTTTGTCAGTGCGACATGCGCTAACGTAACATAACGCCGCCGCTATCATATCTATCACACCCTCTGGACGTTACGCGGCTAGTTTCCGATTCTCTGCGAGCGCTGCGATCTCCTCTTTTATAGCGGGCTTTGCACGAAAAACAATAAAGCTATTAAAAACGAATTAGTTACGAATCTTTAAACGACGGAAATTCGAAATGGTTGATCAGCAAAATAGAACGGAGACCTTCCGGACGAAAAAATCATGAACCTTCGCCAACGATTTCACGGACTGTTTCTTCGATTTTGACTCTACGCCACGATTTCACGGTCGACTTAAAAACCCAACGGAGACGTCCTGGTCGAGACTCGAAAGAATTTCGAAGAACGAAGGAAGAATCGAGAGAGAGCTGTCCGAGGTGAGCCAATTGACAGATCTGTCAACATGGATGACACCTTCGACGAACAGAACCGACCAGGTGTCTAGTCCGTTCGTTTCTCTCTTTTCCTCTCCGTTCGTCGTGTTCCCATCTTCGGCATCTGCCGGATAATACCAGGGATTATAGCAGGAGGATAGCGAGCCCACTGACACTGCTTTCGAGCAAAGAGTATTCCTCCACCGGATCCCGAACCATAAACAGATCGATCATCTTTCAAACGGTTCCACGAGAACCCCGTGCTAGATGATATCGTACGCGATTCCCTACTTTCGCTGGGAAATCAATGATTTCCAAACGCAACGATCTTTAGAGAGGTTAATAAATATGAGACATATTCTAATAAATTTCGAGTACTTTATAAAATCTGTTCGAGAGACCGCTACTACGTTTAAACGAATTAATTTCTGTAATCTATAAGGTAATCGATTTGAGCAACGGTAGAAGAAGAAGTTCTATAATTTATCTGTAACGACCGAAAGCCGATTTGGAAAGCTATTTCGATTTAAGAAGGTCGATACGTTCGCACAGTTTACTTACGTATATATACGTTCCGCTTCGAAATTCTAAGGAAACGAGAACGAAAGCGATAAGCTCTCGCGCAAACGTAAAGAAGTACAAAACTCACTCACCTCCCATGCGTAACGGGGGTTGAAAGGTTCGCTCGCCCATTTGCCGAGAAAAGGACCGAATCTTGCTCCCCGTGGAATGTCCTTTCGCGCTCGAACCTGAGGATCGCCGGGCGACGTGCCCCCCACCTCGACTTCCGGTACCGGTGACACCCACTCGCGATTCGATTGCTCCTTCTGCTCCTGCTTCGTCGTATCCTCTGCGAATCGGAACGGATTATTGCTATACTTTTCTGCCTGTCTGCAAAATCGACTATTTTCAAATTTTGTCAATTTAGTTCGTCAAGATTGTACGATCCGTGTATCTGGATACAAGACAGACTTCTTTTCTCTATAAACGGTGGCTTATATTTGGCTTACGAAACAGGCGAAAATGTGCAAATTATGTAAATTTGAAAAGTTGGCAACGAGCGAGCACTGTTTCTTTTATATCGACGTCCTCCGTATTTAGGGAAGTGCAGTATACTCGGTGTGTGTCGATAACCTACTATTCTAATCCAGACAATTAAGCACCGTGTGTGCCGATAATTTACACGGTAATTCGTAGTATTAAGCAGCTCGCGGTTGACCCAATATTCTAATTCGCGCAATTAGCTTAGCGCGATCGCTCGAGCGGCCGTTTGAAAAGGAGAAAAATCGAATTTCAGCACTCACGGTAAGCTTCGTTCCTGTACGACGATTCCCGCCATCTCGAGAACTCTTTCCTGTCACTCTTCTCCAAGTAATCCCACGAACACTTGTCCTCGTCCCTCGACGAGGCGGTTCGGTGTCGTTCCTTGTCGTAGTGTTGCTGTTGCTTGTCCATAGCGGGCGAGTAGCCTCTTTGGTAGGACGTCCTCGATTGCTGATTGTAATCCTGGGACAAATCGTGGCCGAGACTCTTCAGCTCTCTGTACACCTGATTGCTGATGCCAGAACTGTTGCTACCGGCGCGAATCGACCCGTTTTCCTCCATTTCCGTGTTGTCGCCGGTTCCTGCGCCTCCTCCAGCCGACGTGCCCGACGTCGACTCGCCTTCGTCGCTGCTTCCTGAAAGAATGCGGACACGGCTCAGAAACAACCACGCCGCTGATCGATCGATCCTGATCGAAGGTCAAAGAACGCTCGAGGAAGGGTAAAAGGTGTTGAACAGAAGCGGCTGCCCACGTTCTGCCTCGGTCTCGATGATCGTTGACCGACAGAAAGGTCGAACACCCACGTTAGAGGGATTAAATGCACGGGAGACGGGGAAACTCAATTTATCTGTAAAAGTTTTGCCGAAGGAGAAACTACGGACAATAGCGTTCGACACGAGGCATTATCGATTGCTCGCTTGTATCGAATAACGGTGCCGGACGAAGGATTTTTAAGTCGCTGCGACGATAACTGCGAACTTAGGAATTGCAAAGCGACCGAAGGACATTTTCGAGTTAACGAGGAGAAGAGGGGCGTAATGGATTTTGTGAAAAATGGGGAGCCGACGAATTAGAGACGGCAGAAATTCAATTTACGTTCGCTATTCTCACGTGAGTGTTTCTAATTACAAAAGGTGGCGCCAGATGAAGGATGAATTAAACCTTGATGTCGCTACAACGACGATCGCGAAGGTCGAAATTTGCAGAGGCACTGCAGGAAGTAGTGGAGCTATCGGAGAGCGAGATGGGAACGGGGAGAGAAATTAGGATGGATTTGGTAGAGCTCTGTTTGCCGAGACCCTGGTTTCCCTTCGCGCCCAGACGAAATCCTAGGCACACACAAGGACAAGTGGCAATCGAACAACACTATCTCCTCGACCCGTCGGTCGTTTTCTCAGCCACAGTGCCACGAGTGTACGACGCGACACCCGAGCCAAGGATGTTTGACGCGATAACAGGACTTTATTGTCCCCCTACCTTTCTGATGCGTCAGGAAACTGCGTCGCGATGCGACCGAATCTCACGTAGAAAGAGGCCTATCGGAACAGTGCCCTTCTTCTCGATTACTCTTTTTATCCCGATGACGCGGATGCATTCTCGGACTGGAATTTTCTTCGAACCACGATTGTACGAACCTGCGGAACCATCCGTCGAATCTGGATTTATTTGTATAACTCCAGACCGGATACGGGACGGGCCCTTCTAACACAAGACTTATCTTCGAATCGAAAGATATCTCCGTTGTTGTATCGGCTATCTGAGAACAAACTATGAACTGTGTACGACCGTCCACGAGTGACGCGCAAAGACCTGCGACAACGATCGAGAGTCCTCTGCAAACAGCGTAAGCTCCGTGAATCCACGGCTAAGCAAATTGCCGACAAGCTTGCAGGTGTATCCGAAAGGAAAGTATAAAACAGCTCGATACGTCCTTCGCTCCGTCGATCTTTTACGATCCAATGTTCGTGTCAGCGGAATTGCTAGAGGCCACTTATAAAAAGATTTTTTAAATTTTCCTAGAAGCGGAAGATCTTCCCGCCAATTGAATCGGAGCACGAATCGCGGCGGAACGTTAGAAATATCAATTTTATCGGGCGAGCTTCAATTGGAGAAGGTAAACAGTAAGTAACTCGGCATTAGCGAGAGCCAGTCGTAAAAGAAAACGGTGATCCTGTGTGGTCGGCTGGTCGACACGAAACTCGAAGATGAACGATAATAGATATATTGGGACGTGAGCTCGTTGTTCGTCGAGGAATCGTGTTCTATGACATCGATGCGACTATCGACGGTAATCGCACGATATTTCGACGAAGCGAAGAGAATAATCGTAAAGATGCGATTTCGAGAAGGAACTGAATCGCTTCTCGATAAAATAAATACGGATTTGGTGAATCGACGCGATCCAAAGATGACTCGGGACGAGGGTCCGTATAGGAAGCTCGAGATCCTCTTGTGAGACTAGTCGATACGATGCAACAACAATATTTGGAAAACTCTCGACATCGGGGGTCTTTGACTCCTGTGGGACACGAGTGCTCAAGTACTTTCTCCCTTGACAGAACTACGAGTACTTGTTGAACCATACGCGATATTATCCTCGATGATAGCGGCTCGAGAGGCTTCCAGACCGATTAGAGTAAAGTGCCGCGTTTGCCGCGGCTTAGAGAATCGAAATTATTCGTGGGAAGACCGTGCTCTCTTTTTTTCCTTCGCATGATGCATAGTTTTTTTGTTGGATCAACAGATTCCTTTATTCGAAGGACATTAATACTCTTGTACTCGTGATTCGTGGGAAAATGTCGCACGGAGTAATTTATGATGGAGGTTCGATATGAAAGATGGAGAAAATTTGTCAGTAAAGAGAAACGTTTTTAAACAATTTTTCCTAGATGGATAAATAAAGTGATTGCACCGATTTAGTTAGTTAAACATAAAGGACCTTAATAGTGTAATTATATGATTTTTCAATTTAACGACAGTAGTGTTCGCTTTCGAAGGAAAATATTAAAAAAAGATATTACCAGGAATAAGACAAATTGAAGAATGATCTAGTTAAGAGGTTAATAGTGCTCATTTAAAATCCATTATAGACACTACAGAAGCTGATAATGTAGCGCTTGAGAGGGAAGATAAAAAATAGATTCCAAAGCACTTGGTACACGTTGTATAACAGAAACGTTAACGCACCGAACATCGTGGAAACGACCGCCTACAAATTTTATGTAATCGACAAACTTGAAGAAATTAAATAAACACTCAAGTAATGACGGTGTTGGATTAATATGAAAAAAGTTTAAATTGCAAAATGGAATGATCGCATTCAACCTAATTACGGTTACAGCGTACCGTGCTATGCTTTAACCTCGTGCGAACAAATGTGCGAGTCACTGTTTTAACGTACAAGTTCACCTCTTCAAGTGTTCTGTTTATCGATGAATCAGCTTGCATGCAAAATAATCGTGCAGCAAGTTTTTCAAGAAAATAAAGTAGCGAAAAAGTGGCCGGTATTTGGGTCCAGAGTGGTAAAAACGGGAATATTAGAGAACGCTCGGAGATATTCGTGGACGGATCCCGGAAAAGATAATTAAGCAAATTGGCAGGCAAACGACAGGGTATCGGAAGAGCGATTGCACCGTAGAACGTATTCACACGCGCGTAGACCGCATTATTGTAACCGCACAGGACATCCTGGTGATACGGGAATCCTGATGGAAAGAATACTCGTTCTGCCGCCCATTAGCACGTATCGTTGCAACGATACTAATTGCTTCGTTAATCAAAAACGAATTTCCCCGGAGAACCTCGTCCGATTTCCAATTAATCGATTAGAGAAATTGATCAGAGTCCTGCAACGAGCACGGTTGTTCCACGACGATTATAAGACCATCGAGTCGTCACGCAATTACCACTAGATGGCAAACCGAATTGGATAGAGGAATCTGTACACTCTGACTTCCGGACAAGTTGCGGTTAAGTTTCCTTTTTCAGATACTCGGAGATAGAATGCCTTTTCCCGGTAATTTATATCAAATAAAATGGAAAATCCTCTGACGTATCGAAAAAACAGAAATTCTTTTCTTTTTGTAAGTTAATTAATACGTTAAACATTGTTGGAGTCAAGTGACGTCCGTCAAGAGTATTAATTAGTTTTAATTTCCTCCGTATGAAACTCGTTCGTTAACGATTAATTTGTGCTATGCGTCGTGGGTCCTTGGTTACAACTGACCGTTGGTCTAGGGTTAATATTTAATCAGTTTCGCAAGGCAAGGAATAGAAAATTTAAATTGCAAAACGAAGTAATCGCATTTCGATTAAAATGAAATACGATATGAAGTGTAGCATATGTTTCAATTACGATGAAACGTTCTTCGAGCAGATCGTATCTACTATTTTCACGATGTTTCTATTATTCGCAACAGTAAGTCCCTCATACGAACGTCTCTAATTAGACAAGTACAACGATATCGAAACTTTTCACTCGGTAGATGGCAGACTCGACGCGAGGGTATCAAAGGATTAATTTCGTTTCCTTTGACAAAACGCGTTCTTAAACCGACATCGCTGTACCCGCTTGAACAAACATTTCTAACTTACCGTTCATCTTGTTGAAATCGACCATCGGTCGCGACAAATCGAGGCCTTTCATTCGCGTCGATCGGAAAGGTTCCAGCACCGGACGTCAACACCGGCAAATCACCGTCTATCACACATGCTATCACAAAATCTAGGCTCACGATAACACGATGTCAACATAATCCAACGGCGAAAGGAATCAACGGAACGTCCAAATTGGCCGCGCGTCCATGATCAATCGATCGATACCGATTGTCCAGGGTAGCAACGATAGGTAGTTGGCGCACTGTTAGATCGGCAGGGGGTAGAAACGTAGGCAGGGGGTAGGTGGCTCGAGAGGAACCGAATCGCGAGGCGTGCGACGCGGAGATGACGAAATAAGAAACGGATGACGAAGAGAAGAGCGCTGCTCCGTGTCAGCTGGCTCTTGGCAGACTAGAGGATCCGAAATCTGTTGAGAAGAGGATGGCACAACGAGGGTTCCCGAGGGAAGCCAGGGACGATCCACGGGGTGTGGCGGAGCCGCTTCCATCGAGACCTCTGGTTGGCCCACGGGCGGAGCAACCCCTATCGCATTCGGATCCCCACCAGGCCACCGCAGCATCCCTCGACAGAGCGAGCAAGAGAACGAAAAGCTGAACGGACGAACACAGAGACGTTGCTTATACACTGACAGAGAAAACGGAGCTGAGGCTGTCTGAGCGAGCCTCGGTGGGGGCAGTCGGACGAAGAATCAGAAAACGTGACTTTGATAACGAACGAGACACACGCTGCTGCGAGAAACATCAAATACCTACTCCACTTTCTTACAACTCCTCTTCGCAAACGAGATCCTTATTATACTCTTTGGATACACACTGCTAATTAATCTATTAAAAGCTAATCTTATCGTATCACGTACCGATATGTCAAAGGTGTAATATCAGTAAGCACAAATGTACAACGAATACTGGACACAAGAAATATAGAACACGGTAGTTACTTGATTTACTAAGACATCGTATCTCTTGTGTTCAAAGGTGCAATATTTTATTATATTTGCAAATGAGTTAAATGGATTAGATAATCGAACCGCTTAAAATTCAGTGCGTCTTGACGATTCATCTCAAGGAGATAAAAGAGACACTTTTCTATTTATATAACATTTATCGTTGTCACGCGGAGTAAAAATATGTGATACATATGCATTTTACAAATGGCGTCACACAAGGTTATAACGTACAAGGTTCGTTACCAACTAATAATAATATGACATTAATGTTCCTTATAAGTTGATTCTTTGTCCTCGATCATTTTTACTGTTGCTATCGATCATGATCTTAGTCGAAGAAAGTCGAGTTCCTTTTAGACATTTTTTCAGCAGGAATACGAAACGGTGGAAAATGTTCGATTCGCTGACAAGCAGGGGTCAAATGTCAGAGTGCGAAGAAATTTTTTCCAATGCGCAAACCCTCGAGAATGTGGAAAGACCCCACGCAGAGTCAGGGTCAGTGGAACAGCCATCGAAGTCTTTATTGGACAGGCTCGGTCACCTTTTTCTTCGGAAAGTAGCTGTCACGAGAGGCTGTCTAAATTCTTTCTTTTTTTTACAACCACCTTTCACAATACCTTGCGGTTTGTACCATGGACTCTCCAGTCAATCGAAGTACAACAGAATTTCGGAAACGTCACTCTGCTTCACGATGTTTTTTCGCTACTCTTTCGTCACGATCATTGAACGACTTTTCTGTCGCCAACGGAAAAGCGAAACTGAAACCGCGAGGAGACCGTTGCACCTTCGTTATCCTCATATTCGAATCGTCGAGGAAAAAATTCCTTATTCCATTTCATCGATTCTAATTTTCAGAATACGTTAAAAGTTGGACGTCAGTTACATTAATGCTCCTCGCTTCTTGGTCCCTCTGACTAAAAAACATATACACTGAGCAGTAACGACATGTTTCTAATAACAACAGATTTCTAATATTTCAATATATACGTTTTAAAATTATACGTCCTTCTTCGGAACTTAACTCTGTTTCCAAAATGGACGACGTTCGAAGGAAAAATCTGTGGGGCGCAAAGGGTTAAATCCGCGAGCCAAGGGAAAACGGTCACGAGAACGAATAGCTGGGTAAAAGATGTCGAAACAAATCTTCATTTTCCGCGCGCCGCGAAAATCTGCGAGAAAGAAGTCGTGCGGGCGATATGAGCCGCGTTCCAGAGGCAGGAAGACATGTGTCGCGTGCAGTTATATCATTCTTTATGGCCGACAACGTTGGTACCCTTCGTTCATTCGGCGCGAACGTCGCTAGGATATTTGGCCAAGGGGTGTTGATTTACACCGGCATAAAAATGTCTCCCTCCTACCAACCTCTGACGTAGATATCACCTTCTTCGACCACCCCTTCCAACCGTGCTCGCGAATTCGCGCGCTTTTTATATGGGGTTACTTGTGATAAATGCGAGCCACGAATTCTTCGCGAAGAAGAAAATGAGAAAATAGACGAACGCTTTACGTAGGTATCTTTGAATGTTTCCAGAAGATAAATTTGTTTGGTGTTACATTTTTTGACTAAATGAAACTGTGAACACATTTGCTTACTGTTTGAGTGCAATAACGGGTCTTCAAAGACCTTTATCGGCAACGTAATTCTATCCAAGCTCAACACCCACGCATCAATTTAAAATTGATGGTTTAAAGGAGACGAACAAAGTGATCATCTTATTATCCAATACGAGAAATAGTGTTCGGGAAAAATCCCGAACCTTCGAAACATCGACACCGCGCTCTAGCTGTCTCGCTCCCGAGCGGATACCCTCTTGCTTGCGTCTCCTTTGTTTTGAAACTCATTACGTGGTGAGGGGCACTGAGGACGAGACTCGCTAGCTCGCAAAGGATCGCGAAAGCCCGCTAAATGCGAGTTATGTCTATGTCGAATTATTTGTATATAATATGTCGAGAACGTTCGCACTTCTGGAACGATCGACCTCGCGATGTACATATACGCGCCGGATTATCGGAACAAGTTAGTTGTTGTCAGTTGTCTCTCAGAGTTCATTCAACCGTATTATCGACGTCACTGTCATTCGCTATTGGTTTAATACAAACGAACACAAGGGAATTATTCCCGTGGTGACTTACACCCTCTGATCCCTTTCCGAACCTTTTTCTCCAACATTCGCTGCAACACGAACGCATCGGTCGCGATCCGGACCTTTTCTCTCTCGGCGTAACACGATTCAACCAAAAAATTGTCTGTAAATGTTCGGTAAAGGTACCCGCGACGTCGATAAAACTTTGAAAACACTTCCCCATTGGACACGTTTTATGCCATAAAGCCTGAAGCGGTGTTAACTATCGAGAAACTGGTGAACGATGGGGTTGGTTTAGGGTCATAATAAATAACACGGGCGAATCAAAGGGTTATCAGATCTAAGCAAAGGTTGTAGGTGTAGCGCAACTTCTGACGCGTCGAGTGACGATGCTGTAACGTCGTCGGCAAAGTGTGCGCATGTGGGGTGAGAGTCCACGGGGGTAAAAGGCGAGGAAGAGGGGAAGGGGAGGGGGTCAGGCGCGAAGCTATTAAACTGACAGAAACACTTGCCACCCCCTCCTCTGGCCCAGCCACCCCCTCGACCTCCGACTCTATGCCATCCCTTACTCGGAAGCCCTTCGTCCCTTATACTGCAACACAGCGGAGTTATTAATATTTTTCACACCCCCGAAAATTGTCTCCTGTGTGCTCGCCGGGCCCGACAACTTTCGCCGTGTCGGAGAAGCAATTTTACAGGCTTGTCAACCGCCTGCCTGTCGCTGTCAACGCGATCGCGACAAGATACACTCGGAAGGTTTCGGTCCCGCTATTGTTCGCCCCGTTGCCGTTCACGATTATCGATAAATTACGAAATTCCTTCGTGGCTGCAAACTCTGCCGCCGTTGAAATTCAATTATCGATCCTCGAACGAACATCCGTTGTTCCACGGAATTATAGCGCGCGTACCGAAAGAAAGAGAGACTCGACCAGTTATTATACGCACGAGAATCAGATAACCGAGAAATCAAGGTGGGCCACTCTCCGGTACGAATTAGCGGACTGTTAACGGTCGATCGGAGAAAGAAGTATCCAACGCGACGCGAAGAGGAGAACGAGAGAGAAAAAAATCGTGGCCGATGCTCGAGGACGATCGAACAATCGACTGCTGCTCGAGTGGTCTTCCAAGAGTCCGCGTAGTCGACTTCTTGATCTACCCCAAAGCGATTTTGCGCGTCCCTCGACAAAGACGCGAGCGAAAGAAAGGCGTAGCGGCGGGACGGGGGAGAGATGAAGCGGAGACGAGAGGAATAATTCGAGCCTAGCGATACGAGGCTAGGTGAAAAGGATCGAGGAGAGAGACGACGTGCGTGTCCGTGAATGGCGTTTCGTACCCCTGGCAACGAGAGCACGTATGTACATATATGTCCGTGAGTGGCCGAAATAACGATTGGTGGTGGATCTACGCGTCTTTGCTCCAAGTCGCCTCAACGGTCGTGCCCTGCAGTCTATAATTTCTGTTCGAGTCGAGTTGGTTCTCTCCACTGTTGTGTACGCACACGCCTCGACTGCCTTTCGAATCGCTCCTGCCCTCTCTAATGTGCCATTGAGAGCCACGTTATGTGGCATAAGTAGTCGAGCAGAAGAAAGAAACGCGTGGAGAGCAAACGAAAGAGAAAAACAGAACGTGCGAGCGAGAGAGAGAGGAAGAAGAAGAGATAGACAGAGAGAGAAGCGAACTCTCTATATGAATCTCAGGAGCACCGCCCTCCTGCCTCGAGGAACTTGAGACGCGATTGTTGTACGCCGCGTGCACACCGTGTACCAGAAGCATTGTCCCTCGTTAGAGGCCACCGGAAGTCACCGGAAGACGATGAACTAACGGAAGACCCTCTACCTTCCAGCTCCTGTCGACGCCCTCCTTTTTTCGACAGACTTCTGCAGCTTGTCTCTCTGACCTCTCTCTCTCCCCCCGCGGAGACATTTCTTTCGACTTAACGATTTTTGCGCGCGCGTGTGTACGTTGTCGCCGCATCAAGGACACCGAACGACTTTCTACCCCCGACCGATTTTTATCCCGCGGATCGCTCGTCCGCCTCGAAACCTACGAAGACCGCGCGCGGATATTCCCTCGAGAAATTTGTCGCATTTAATCGCTAACGAAACTTCGATCCGATGGAGTTCCAATGTTCCGTGATCGTACGTCGAAGCGGTTACCTTCGCTCGCTACCCTCTAGGAGATCCAGGTCACGGGGTCAAGATCGAAACGTAGGAGAAGATCCCAGATGCGGACGATAGAATTATGGCACGCGAGCGGCCGGAACTGGCGAAGTAGGGAAAATCCAGCGTCTATACGTCGAGCCTTCTCGAGCGCGTGCAACACCCCCGTACCTCTTACTTTCCCGCTCGTCGATCTTTCTCCAACGAATCCCGATCGCGGTTAATCGCGCAACCTCGATTATTTACAATTTTACAAAAGTGCTCGGTGCGGTGGGTGGGCCATTGTGCCGACATAATTTCACGCAAAAGTAACGGGGAAATTATCGCTGCGGGCACGCATTGTTATCGACAAATAGCGGCCAGACCTGGTCACAATTCAGCGGCGAATTAAACGTTCGCCATTCGTCGACGAGCCGCGATTAATTTAGGAAGGTTTGTGCATCAAGTTTACACCGTCAGGCCGAACGCAGCCGGCCGATTCGTCGTAAGCGGGAATATTCTGTACGGTTCGAAGCGTTGGGCGCGAAACAAAGAGCGAGAGAGACATGGTTGAAAGCAACGGAGGGAATCAATCGGCGATATTCGCGTAATATATAGGTATAACAAAGTGCAGGCTTATTGGAAAACGTGTATCGCGTGCAACGACGGGAAGGCAGGACAGCGTGCAAATATTGATGCATTAACAATGCAAGCTAATTATATTTTGGTTCGAGTATGGCTTTTCCGTCGACGATGGTGTTGCCCGTGACGATACAGACGCCGATGGTGGTGGTGGTTGAAGTTTGCAGTGGCCACCAGCCCGGCCATTTCGCCATTGTGAGCCAGGCTTCGGCATACAGCCTCCGGGTGGCTCACAAGCGTAACCCACCGTTAAATTAATTTTATCTCATATCCGACATTAATTTTCTATGTGCCTGGCTGCTGCGCTCGTTTCTACCCTTCCTGCCATCCCCTCTTTAATTCCTCTATACCTCTCGTCATCCTCGATCGTGCAGTTACTCGCTGTCGTTCTCGATCGAACAACGCTTTCGATGCTTGACTTCCTATTTTATCTCCCTTTATCGCATTATGCGTTAACTAGCAAGTGTAACAAACGTTGATCTCGATTAACGTTCTTAGCAACTTTCCCTTACATACGACATACCCTTTGGCCTTAATTTTGGCCCAAGGTGATAGCACGTTTCTTGTGAAAGCACTACCTCGTGCTATTAAAATTGTATCGTAATTATTTGGTAACCTGGGTTGCAATAATTAGTTACAATAACGTTCTATCGATCGAGCACGAGAGCAAATCTTAGTTCACCTCGGGGCAAGCAGGACGGTAATCAGAACGATTAGACTCTGATTAGATTCGCATAGTCGGAGCTCCGGGCTGTTTAAACGAGCCACGCGTCCTCAACGATTCCTCGACGAGCTCTTCCCGCTCGTGGAAGAGGAGATCGAAGGGCAAAACCCCCGTGGATATCGGTCCTTGGCGGGGGCAAGTTACGCAAGGGTAGAACCCGTCCGCAGGAGGGGGAACAGATGTTTCTGAACGCGAGCCAACAACGTAATCTATGTTCTGCAACATCGTAATTAAGGAAAAATAAAAGTTCGTCCTCGCCCTTCTTCTCGCTTCCACCGCGTCCCAACTCGTCGTTCGCCTCGACGGAAACGTAATCGAACCGAATTCAATTTTCGCGCGCGTATTCGCGCGAGCTCTTCGACGCGATAAATCGCCGCGGAAAGAATCGAATCTGCCCGCTCGAATCTCACGCCTCGCTCGTAAACAAGGCCAACAATGCTCGCTGACCCTCTCGTGCCGTGTTTGTTCACGCATCCCTTACGGCCCTTACGGATCGTTTCCAGCTTGGGCGCGAGATAAAGTGGATTTAAAAGTTTCGATTCGATCCTCGGCCACTGGATCGTGGCTTGACTTCTCCTCGCCAATAGGGAGACCGAGAAAAACGACGCGACTTACAGAGGGTGGCCACTCTTCACGAGATAGATACGATCCGATACGTTTACACCCCCGAGGTTTACGGATACCGTAGCCCGCTGAATGGAAATACGAGAATCCAGGACAGTTCTGTCCGGCCAGGACAATCGTACTCGATTTCGAATCTCGATTCTTATCGCGGCCGTTTATCGTTGCTGACATTGTTTTTTTTTATCGGGACTCGATTTCTTTGACTCAGGAACGAACGTATCGAATTTCTGCAAAAATAATTGTGACTTTCAAATTTTAAATTTGGTCTACTAATTTTTATCGATACCTATACTTGTCGACATCTGAAAGTTAAACGATATCGTACAAGTATCTGGGATCGATCATAATTTTCGTCAAATTGGCTTTGCAATCGATGATGTCGTAATTCAGTCCCCGAAAACGTTAATGATCGCCTTCTTCTTTCATCTAAATGATAACGTACTGATTGCAAAACGATACGGTTAAGTTTTGTCTTTCTTTAGATCATTGATTCGGATTATCAATTTTTTCGGAGAAAATATAGAGATACAAAAAAAGTGTCTCGTTATCTGTACGATCGACGATATCCGACAGTCGCGTTCGCAAAACCAGGAGATAAGAGTCTAGATATCTCTCTGTTGGCAGACTTCGTTCCATCACGTGCGAATAGACTGCCTCTGGCTCTATTCAAGCCGGCTGGAAGAATAGCTCTGTGATTCTATTCAGAGAAAAAAGAAAAAGGGAGAGAGAGAGAGAGACGAAGAAATCCACGGTATCGAGACAAGAGAAATAAAAGAGGGGGGCAAGGAAATCCGTAGAGGGGGTATAACAGCCATCTGGGAATCGAATATCTTCGATCTAACGGCGTCTTTCCGTCGAAATATCCGCAATTGTGGAAGAGTAATCGATGGACAGTCGGTTACGTGTATTTCACGGGGTAGTCACGATGCACCCTTTGGGACCGTTCAGGGGCACCGATCAAAGGGCGCGAAACGAGTAAAGATGTTTTTCTACCCTTGCTAGATCGCGCTTCCAGCTAACCTGCGTTTCGTTTTGTCCTTCGAAAATTTTTTTTATACGCCATGAAAGTACGCGAGGGGTCACAGAAAGGCGTGAAGTCTGATGGCTGGCGGTGAAAGAAGCCTTTGCGGTGACACGGATCGAAATCTAATTGAACTTTCGTGAACACTTTCTGATTCCTTATTCTTGTCTGCTCGTTTCGCGAAAAGGTTCTTAATATTTGGGGTTTTATTATGAAAAGACATTTAGTACTTTACTGTTCTAATCATGAGTCAGAAGAGATGTTCTTTTATCATCTTTGTCAAAAAAGAAACTTTCGAATAAAAAGACGAGCAACATTTCTTTGATCCATAATAAATAATTTTCTCGAACGTAATTTTATTAATCATTGAACAAAGAATACCAGAAGAAAATATTACCAACTTCGACAAAATATAAGGTTCGCTACCTGCGAACAAGAGGGAAACGCATCGATTCATAGGAAAACAGCGTACGACATGCGATACGCGGGGTTCAAAAGTCAAGTTACCCTTTTCGAAATTTTCGTCAAGCACAAAGAACGGAAAGACCAAAAAAAGTCGACCAGAGGGTAAGTCTCCGCGTTTTTTTTATTTCTTCTCTCGTCGAAGATTCGTGCTTCCAGCAACAGCCACTCGTCGAGCATTGTCTGCGGTTAACCCGTCACGACCTCTTCGACGATTTCGATTAAGAAAAATGTTACGGCACAATCGCGACCGATTCGACTCGAGGCGTGAGAAATCGCCGCCTCGACGATTTGTAGAGCCAATAACCGGGGATCTATAACTCATCCGTAATTGTTCGAGCAGGGAAGAAACGTACTCTTCGTTCCATCCTTCTAATACGAGTTTGATAGTGTCGAGGCTCGACACCCGCGAGCAGAAAGTACAACGAGGTCGATAAATAATCGATGGGAATCGAACCGGTGCGGGGGAGAAAAAAATTTGGCGACAGCCGCGCCGGAAGCGCGAGAAGATTCAATTTCGTCGTCGATTCGAAACGAACGCTCATCAAATACGAATTCGATGTCAGAGGGGGTTGCGACCCCATGAATATTTACGTTCCACCCATAACTTTTATTAAAAATATTTCTTGGTACACTGATAGCTCTACGTCTCCGATGAACGTACAGTGATTGTTGGAATTCGTTACAAAGCGCGTCAAAAGTTGTTGCTGCGACTAAAAAAATGTCAAAATGTGAAATTGACGATTTTGGAAAAAAGCACGGAAAATATCTGTTAAAGCTTATCAGGGCGGATAGAGGCGGTGTCCCATGGAAATTCAAGTTCGATCATGGATTTGAATTCAGTCAGTGGCGGACGGTTGAAATGGTACCGCGTGCGTCAGACATCAAACGCCTGGCTTGGCCCTTTGATCAAGCTCTGTCATTCAGATGACTCTTGTCGAGCATGGCACCAACGGTAGAGGCGTTAAAAAATTGATTATTGTGTCATGGCCACCGTGTGAATACCTATTGACGCTTGCAGCGCATGCACCATACCGTCGATTGACTGCGATCATTTTTTCATTGGCTCTGTGACACCCACGGTGATTCGTTTGTTTGTTCTGGTGTTTCTCTCTTTTTTTTTGTTCTAGAAAATCGACGAGTTTCGAGCAATTTCCCTCGATCAATTACAGACCGAGACTGGGTCATTTTTGATTCATTTTAGTACACTAACAAAAGGTCGATTGCCCCGAACGATACTCATTTCAATTCGAAAGTATTATTTATTACCGACCCAACATGCGAGCTCGATATAATTGTAAATCCTTCACTATCATTTTTTCTAAAAGTTAAATACGTATTCGGCTGCTATTTAATTTAATGCGTAGCTTATTTGTTCGAAATTCGTAAGTGCCGGTTAGACTATGCGTGGAGCACGGTGTGCTCCAGAAGTTTGGGACACGACTGACCCTTCTCCATCGTTCAGGGTATAATATAGATGCAAAAAGTCCGACACCAAAGGGTTAATAAGCTCGGATCTCTCGGAGGGATATAAGGGACTGGGGTTTTCATCCCTTTCCCATTCAATTGGGTCGCAATCATTAACATTCATCTTTCGTGGACGAAGGCGAGTTCTCTCACGAGTTCGAGCAACGATCAGCAAAGTCGAGGACGATGGTTTCGGAGTTTCAGCGGGTTCCCTGGCTCCCGTTGGAACTTTCTTTTCAGCGGGCAAAGTTTCGACTGTCGGGTCAGAGGGCGCCGATACCGAAGTTCGATTACGTCGACGCCACGTACTCTCCCCCGAGACTCGAGGAGACTTCCGATTAAGCGACCAAAGATGGCAATGACGTCTCGACGTGGACGATTAATCGTTTCCCAACCATGCCTGTATATACCTATATCGATATACAGGGTGCACCATATTACGCGAATATAGCTTCAACGTCGGACGAAACGCAACTAAAAGACAAACGTTCCCATCTGGCCCTGTATTCGAATTATTCTGCTGAACCAAACCAGATTCGAGACTAAACACCGTTATCTCAGACGAGTCATTCTTCCGAGCCTTCTAATCCACTTGAAATTATCAGATGAGGTTTTAGCCACGTATTATGATACGCCTTCTATAGATACAGGAAATATTGTACAGATGTAAACTCCGATGAGAATGTCCGATATCCATTTCTCGTCGAAATGTGTTACGCAACGAAGCACTAAAAAATGCTCTGTCATTTCTGGTGAAATACTGGAATAGTGTACAAATTTAAACGTCGACTATTTGTTACGATGCATTGCTTTTGGAAAGCGAATCTCGATGTAACGTTTGCGATATCGTTGCACTTAGAAGCAGTAATTGCAAACAGATGAAAATCGAGAAGAAATTAAGGAGCAATAGCGAAACACGACAATCAGCATTACTCGCGAATTCGAAAATCCAGCCACGCTGCGCTAAAACATCCCTCGGCTCTCATCCTAATGGGGACCCGTCTCTAAGGGCACTTGAGGGTGTGTAATTGCTAGAATCCACGGCCCTGCTACTACACCGCATTTACGCGTTATGCGGGGTGCGTGTTTGACACGGATCGACCACCTACTGGGTGTCCTGTGAATTTCCTCCCCGATCTAAGTGACTACAACGTTTCCCAAGAATCTCAGCTACCTCGTGATATTAATTTCCCTTTCCTCTCGATATTCCTCCGTTCCAAAGTATACCACTCCAAATACCTATTCACTTAGAGCTTTGTACTACTAATAAAAGACAAGGGTATTTCTAAAAACCTTAACTGAATTGAAGAATTCTAATTACTGGAATTTAAAGTCCAAGCGAAATGAGATTGAAACGCGAAAAATTTCACGTGAAACATGGGACAAGGGGAGAAAGAGTTAAAGAACATTATCGACGACCCCGTCGAGACGGGGGTAGTTCTCGTCGCGAGGAGAAGATTGGAGGGGTTAAACGACGAGCCACTAGAAAACAATCCCTCGGCCGCATTTGCGGATGCTCTTTTCTTTCATTCTCTTCCCTTCTCGCCGATGTTTCTAGCTCGTTTCGTCGCTCGCCAACTTCGTCCCTCTTTTTCGCTCTTATTCGGCTCGACAGATGGCTCGGTCGCGTTTTTGTTTCAAGGCTCGCGCCAACAATCGTCGCATTACCGGAACAAAACGACTCGACGATCGGCCCTTTGAAAAAAAAGAAAAGCTGCGAGAGGCTCGAGTTGAACCGATGGGGGAGGAAGGGGATGATGGTGGTTCAGGAAGTCCTGATCGACCATATCATCTCGTTAGAAGCACGCACCACATGTCCAAACAGAGAGACAGAGAGAAAGAGGAACGGAATTATCGACAGACAATGATTCGAACACGCGACCACGAATAGTAATAATAATATGTACTTGTATACGATGCTTGTTGCAAGTGCAACGAGCCGATTGAAACGCTCGAATCAATTGTCTTTCGGAACGGGTGTAATCGTTGCCGATTGTTCTGTCATCCAATGCTCGCATATGCTTCGTTTACCGTTTACGATTTCGACAATACCGTGTACTATCGATTAGAACGCGTCTACGATTTTCGGAAGATTTCGGAGATTGACTATGTCATTTTTTAACGACAATATATCGCGGATCGTCTAAGACCGTGTGAAACGATACGTAATCTTTGGCCTATAAACTAAAGAATTTCTAAGTACATAAAAATATCTGAATCGCGTTCGAATAAACAATCACCCAACAATTGCTAGTAACTTTCCTCGGACTGACTTTTACGACAAACAATTCCAAACAACTTTCCGTAGATAGAAGAAGGTATTCATCGCGTTCGTGTCGAAGCAAACTTTCGTCGCGCATTATCACGCAATAGAAACGCGATTAATTTTTACGATTATTCGAACACTTCTGTCAAGAGTATTTGAAACTCGCGCTATTTTACGAGCATCTCTCTTCCTAAGTAAACATAGATAAACTAGATCCCATCCCCGTCAGTCACTGTACCGCTCTGTTCCTTCTTCTTTTTCACCAAATACGAGCTGTTCTGTTCCCGATTCACGTAACCGGAGTCGTTCGTTTCTCTCGATGGGGCACAAGTCGAAAAACGCATTAGCGATGCACGTGACGCTGCAGTCGGGACACGAAACTGCGCCAGTGACAGACTCCCCTATGCATCAAACAGTGTATATACGTGCGAACTTAGAATTCATACGTACACGCACGTACGTGTGTTTCATCGGTATACGGGACGATATCCGTGCAAATGTGAGCGTCGATCGACACAGGTCACAGCTACGGAATCTCCCCTCTAATGGATTTCACTCATTTTTCTCCCCCGATAGCCCCGCAGTCGCCAGCAACCCCAACGACATCTCGAACGCCTTTAAGGTTTATTCATTCGACTGCCGAAGCGGTCGAGAAAGGCGACGATATAGACCAGTGACAGCCAATTGTCCGTAGCCACCGATAACGTGTAGCCTGTAGTCTGGTTATTTCAAGTGGACAGACGTTTCTAGGTCCCACAACATACTTATATTTTGCTTAAAATCTTCCGAGGTTCGATATTTTTTCAGTCGCAGATATTTGCACGTTTACGAATACTCGTATCGATATCAGTTACCTAAAATTCCGAAATTAATTAACCGCGGTAACTGAATGTGTACGTTTATCAATGATTCGAACTATACAGCTGATTTCTGTTATCGTTCCATCTTTGATACCTCGGACAGGTGCTGGTTATTTTCGCAATCTGATCGTACGCGTGTCACCTCTACAAGTAAATAAATAATATTTCTCTGTTAGATAGTAATACGTGCACAAACGTTACCGTCTTTGAAGTAACCGATAATGGGATTATGAGGAAGGTTCAGAGACTAAATACAGTTTTAAGATTCGTTTATTATTCGGTTATTATCATTGCTCGAGTGTCTGATAACGACCAATCGGAGTAACGATGATGTATTTAAACAACGTAATTTTAGCTACTCTGGCATGACACGGAAATGATTTTGATTTAATTCTCGCTCAGATAACTTTGATTTCTGTGCATCACGAGTATATTAATCAAAATTAACGATATAAATACTCGAGCATCGTGTAATATCCAGTTGTTGACAAATGTAGGTTTCTATTTTCTAATTCTATTGGCATTCTGCTAATCTTATCGAGCCCGATAGGATACGAAACAGATACAGATACACATACGAAGTCAGACCTGTCAAAACTCAAATAAAACGGAAACAAGTTATTATAGATGCGATACAGATAACATCGAAGGCTATCGAAGGAAAGCTGTTTAATTTCTTCGTTTCTCCTTGTAGATGAACGAAGACATCGGAAAATACTTTAACGTTTCATCGCAAATTGATTGATAAAACAAAAAGCGCGATTCTGATCGGGCGGTGAAGACGTCAAACGGTAAAGAGTATCGAAGTGAAATCGAAGTAACATCAAACAACGACATATCACATTTTTCGTAACACCTAATAAATTTTCGAAATCTATAAGTCTAAAAAATGAAAAACTACAAAGTTCCAAAATCTGAAAGTTCGAAAATTGCGAAGCTACAAAATTTTGTCGGACGTTTCGATCGTTATGAAACGACGAGAAAGTGGCAGAGGGCGAAGAAAATTGAAAGGAAACGAGGGAACAAGCTCGAGTGGAATAGATAGAAGAAGCCAGGCCGTAATTTGTGTCGTTTCTTGTTCGACGAACTTTACCAAGTGCCTATTTGCCTTATCGACTCTCACCCTCTTTTCTCTGCCGCCCTCGAGTTCCTCCTTCGCGTCTCCTCGCTCTTTTTTACACCCGGGCTCCTGCTTGCTCGAGTCGTCCTTGCTCAGGAAGAACAGGCCGCGGCACGCAATCTCGAAAAGCTACGTAACTCGCATGCTTCCACTGCGTTTCCACGAACGAGAAGTCCTTCCACGGTCATCTTGATAATGGAAGGAAGAATTACTACGATAATCGTCGCGTTGGATGATCGTTGATTAGGCCCTACATTGCCCTACATTCCTTCTCACCGGCAATTCGATACTCGCGCTTCCAATTCTATTCGTTTTCGAGACTTCTACTCGTTTGCTTTACGTCATCTACGTCATCCGAATTGGACTAGGCTACTTGTGTCGCGTGTAAGAAGAACAAGGGCGAACGAGATGAAATCGTCGACGAACGTGTCCAAAGTTCAATTGATATTCGTAATGATGAAAACGATGATTAAGTACTCACGATTGCCGTTGAAAATCATGTCAACGGACAGATTCGAGGAGAAAGTTTCGGTACTGCGGTCGTGGTCCTTCCGTTAGAACTCGAGGCACGATTAGTGTCAGAAATAAAAACGACACAACGATAGCATGCATGACGCGCGAGTGTTTACCGAAGAATCAGCCGAAACCGTTTTCGCTGGAAATCGAACCGAGCCGACCGACGACACTTTCGCGTTATCTGATTCTATCTGTTCGGCCACCCTTTGTCATTATCATATCGGAACGACACACGATGAAAACGACATAAGTACTCCATCCGTTGTTCGGCCGAAAATTCATCCACTATCGCATACCTGTCCGATTGATAACACCTGTCGCGCGATGTTACGTCATTTACGCGTGTGTCATAGATTAGCCGAAATAGAATTCTTGTGTAACGAATCACTTTCCGACTTTGTGCCGGAACTTTGATAATTCCGGAGAAAATTTAGTCTAGGTAAATGAAGAAGGATTTCTAATTTCAAGTTTGCTGAAACAGGAGTTGGGATTTCATATTAATGTCTAAGTGCCGTGCATCCTTGGTACAAACATTATTATATGTACCAAGAAAATTGAACAAACAAGGTTATACGCATTGTTAAGACCTAACAGAAGCGTACCGCTGCGTGCTACGTAATACGGAAGACTACACCCACGCCTTGGCCGTATGATACTGGTAATTAATAAGCTGAGATACCGAAGCGAATAAAAAAACCGGTATAAGCAAGTTTCTAATCGATATATTTGCGTTATCTGTCGATGCGCGGTTAGCTATCGATTTACGTGCAAAATGATGACACAAAAACACGATTTGTATCGGACTATCGAGCAAAGTCCAATGACTATATATCAGATAACGCGACAAAGAGACAATCACAACAGTACGATCGCGAGTCTATTAATATCGTCTGTAAATACATCTTGATTGGAGTAGGAAAAATGGTCCAGATCAGTTGTATCGGCAATGCACAGCAGAGAGGCTGGAAAGAGAAGCTCCAAACCCAAGACCACCTGTGCAGCGTGGGATCGTCGGGATTCCTCGTGTGATGTTCCCGTATGTGTCACGAGGGCTTCAGCAGCCTAAACAACCGGCCGGCATCGCGAGATAAAGAAGCACCGAGAAGCCTTTGGAGACACTCGTGGCCCTTGTTTGCACCGAGCCAGATAAAACTGAAGAGGCCACAGTCGGTGACATCCGGGATCTTCCTGGGGATCTACTCTGATTATTCTCTTAATGACCTTGCATTGCTTATGGCTATCGTCTGGCTTCCTGTTAACCGCGTCGGATTTCCTTCTTTCTTAATTTTCTTTCTTTCTACTACACATACTTCACTGAAACGATCACTTCTACATAGACGAAATATTGTCTAACAGAAGGGATAGTGAACATTTTACATTACACAGATTTGCTGATTTTCTATTCGTAACAACAATAAAAGCAAAAGGGTTAGCAATTAACCTCTCGACTCAAAAAAAAGAAGATAAAATCACCGTCACGGTACCAAAATATCTCGGATGCTCAGACATCCTACTTCCGGTAAATAGGAAAATTCGGGCACTAGCAGTGTGGGAGGATCGTCGACGATGGGTCGACGGTTGTATCTCGTGAACGATTGAAGCGGTTAGGTAGATGGTGAGAAAGCTCGACGAGAGGATCCGTGTAGCAAGTGTCGAAGAATCGCGTTCACGGGTACGGAGTTTGTTCGGTGATTTATGCGAAGGACTCGTAGGACTATCGGTGATCCTGGCGGGTCAGTTGCGCGGCTGGTTGGCAGGCAGGCGTGAAATGAAGCTTCGAATTCGAGAGGCGCAGTCGTGCTTTGGCCGTTCGGTGACACAGTAGCTAGGGGGGCCAATGAATGTCCGAGTTCTTTATGGGGCAACCTGAGACCGCAGAGACGAACGCGGTACCAGGAGGACGTCCATCAAAGGGTTCCAAATAATTACCGCCTGTGGGTTCTGCAGCCACGAAAATCGGACTAAAACGCGTCGACGAAAGGAGCTACGGTGATAAGTCGGTGAAACGTTTTCTTTTCTTGTTTTTTTCTTCTTCTCTCCGCTCTTTCTATGCGGAGAAAAAAAGAGCCTCTTTTCTTGACACGGCTATATATCAGATCCTAAGTCAATAACATCGGCCAATAAAATTCTCGTTTGTAAAAGAAAACCGAAACGATCGGTTTTTATTCGCCCCACGATCGGTAATGCTCCTTCGGGAAATTGTAAACAAGATAAACGAACAAACGCGGTTTTCACCGCGTGTTTGCGTTTGCGACTTGTTTCTATTTTCCTCTTCTCTTTGCCACCTTTATCGGGGAAATCGTTTTTTAACGCGCGTTAACTAGCGAGACACTGGGGCGTATCTCTTCGAAGGGAAGCTTTGTAGCTTCTTCGAGTTCCAAAGTGTTTGATCGATGGATCCTCGAGGCTTCGGACCGGAAATTATGCGTCAGCCTATCGTCCACGCCGGAAGTGACGGCACGGCGCCACCGCAACGATCACGCCACTATCTGCCGTTTTGCTGATTGCATTTTCTTTCGTGAGTCGGGAAACTTCCGGCGTGTTTGTTTTTCGCACGGTCGGCCGTCCGCGAGAGGAACGGCGACAATTTCCTTGGTACGCGACAAAAATCTTCCTCCACGAACGCGACGGAGACATTCCTGTATTTCTAAGTTCTTAAATTCTCGAATTTCTAAAAGCTTCTTGCGCAATGTGGCTATTAAAAAATATAGGAAATTCCAGTTACACCAGTGAGTGGAGTATGGTAAACGTTGAGAAACCTGCTGAAAGAATCAATTGGCATTCGAGGAACGCTTAACGATCTCCTCATCGATTTGCCTGCAAATTTGTCCAGTTGGAACGACGAGGTAAGAGGTTGGAAATCGTTGAAATCGAAAACGCGTCGCGTGCCGTTAAGACACGCGAGTTCCAGACGCATTCATATTTTAATGAGGACATTGTGAGCGAGGTCAGATGTTGGTAACCATACGCCATTGTGCTTGATCTTCCAGGTTATCGTAGTTAGTCGCGTGTAACGTTAAAAAGAAGGGATCCGCCCACGAAAGATCGTCTTTTGCTAGAATCGGCAGGGGACTCGACAGAGATCCTCCTCCTTGGAGAAACTGGATACCCCAGGGGGGTCTGAAAATAATGCCTCACCTATTGCAAATGATCGCAAGAAAAGCACGTTTCACAATGCCTTATCCTGTTTTATAGTCCTTTATCTGTGATTTCATTCGAATCTGCAGACTGAATCTCTAAATATTGTTAAAAATTGCTGAAGGGGCTTCGAAGACCTCCTATTTCCACTAAAACGCGCGAAACACTGACGGAAAGCGATTCTTCTACTTTTTGACTGCTAATAAACGAAGAAACGCATTACCAACGAGAACAAATTTTTCTGAAAGGGGTCGAAACGTCAACAGCACCTGTTTACGAACGCGAGGGGATCACACGTTGCTGGTTATCATACGTAACGTATCATTTTCCATCCACTTCCCGACCATCGTCAGCTGTCCATAATAGGCTGCAATTAAACTCGACTCGTTTCGCGAAACGTTACCACGAATCAATTTCAAATTTCACAATTACCTGGCTTATCAACGTTTCACCCTTCGAACGAGATAGAACAACTGGAATGTCATTAGAGAAAACTATCCGATTGGGAGGGTGAAAAGGATGGCGGATATAAACGAGAACGGGTGAAACATTGAACCGGCAGAAGATACGGGGAAAGAAGTCACGCTTCGAAGTTCGAGGGGGTTGAATGTCGGTGACCGGACATGAACGAACTTTCGGATTAGGACGAAATAACTGGAATTACGGGCAATCCGCGAGCTTCGAAGGACCGATAAATCAAGGCTGGAAGCACGAGCATCCGGTAGCTCATACCATTGGCCTGGTACACGCAACAGAGAGCTGCTCGCCCCGCTTCGTCCAATAATCCCCGCCTGACAAAACGATGGAACGATCGGATTGGAAATAAGGGATGTTCCTCCGAAATCTCGACCTTTCGGACGATCCAACTTCGTCACGCGATCGCAGGACTTAGACCGTATTTCCACTTACGATCACCGCGCGACGGTAACGTCACGGCGCTACTCCTCGGGATATCTCGGTCGCGTGCGACTGCAGAGGATTCTAGTTTTCTCACTCATACGAGTGACGCCCCGCCAAACTCACATCTACCGATCGATCGATACACTTTATTCCTAGAAAAATCTTCTTGCTTTCGATCGAGCAAACAAAAGCCGACCGATTTTCGACGTTTCCATAAAAACGAGCCGAAATCTGAGGGAGGTGAACGCTCGCCACTGCTCCGGAAACGCGTCGACGAATAACAATGGACGCATCTCGATCGACGAGGACTAAACCGTAAATTACGATCGGGATCTAAACCTGAAAATGCTCGACGCTATCTACGATCGCGAGAACGAGAAAGAGAGAAAAAATCGGCAAGAGAATCTGAACCGCCCAGCGGAGGGTAGATATGTTTCGTTGCATCTGTCGTCACGCCCTTTCCCGTCCACGCGTGTGTGTTTCGCGATGGTCCGTGTGTGCGTTTCGCGTACACGCGAAGTCACACGTCGACCATCGGTCGTGAACAGAGTTGAGGGATGTTTTTCAGTTTGGGGTCGCGGGAGAAGGGCCTAAATGTTTTATTACTTAATCATAACGCTCGGGGGCGGGTTGCGAGATGCGGTGGGGGTTGAAGGGGTGGCATAATGCGTACGTCGGAGGGTATTCGATGGAATTATTCTACGAACCAATTATTCATGTGCGTTGAACGAACTTCGAAGGACGAGACTGTAAGTCCGCGATAAATCATGGTGATATCTCGAGGTAGGGTCGTATGCGGTGTATGATCATGAGGACGCTGTGAACGAATATTCGAGAAAGAAAAAATTAGTCGTTTTACGATTAGATATATATTCTAGAAAGTAATAAGGAAGTTGCAAGCGTCTAGAACTTGTTTCGAAGTAAACATAAAAACTTTACAACTATAAAACGTTCGTAGACACGTATTAATTGATAATCTCTGATTTCAGGAGGGATCTTTTCGACAACTTCCTGGTAGCATGCATAATAAAATGTACGATCGTAGTCGGAGGAGAGTTCCTTATCGTCTACGGTGTACAGAGTATAAGAAGGAATGTCGAACAATTCGTGGCTCGCGATTTGTAGGGGTGATTTCCACGGGAGATACGGGCCTCGTGGCCTGATTCCAGCAAGCATATTGTTCGCTGCCGAAAAAATGCGAACGACTCAATTAGCTCGATAAAGAGGGGTTTGCGGCGCACGTTTTACGCACGAAACAGGAGAGAGGGATGATAAAATGGACGAGAGAGTGAATGCGCATTGACGCGAGAACCACCGTGACAAAAGGGCTGAGGCATCCCCGCTTATTGTCGTTCGCGCCCCGTGAATATCCTGGCTGCTCGTGCGTTCGTCTGCGTGATCGATACGCTTGTGTGCGTGTAGAAAAGTACACTATATAACTACATTAGGGGTCGCAACCTTTCCCCGTAGCACGCGCCAGCTGGCTCATTGTTAAATTACGGCCCCACCGATATCTGTTTGTCAACGGCGTAGAATCATGATCGTAAAGATTTACAAACTCCATTCTTGTCCTCTCGAAAGCGGTCAAATACGATACAACCTCTTTCGTTAACATTCGAACCCGTTTTAAACCACGATCGGTGTTCCTCGAGTTTTTCCAATCAGAATATATCTCGATATCTATTAGTATGGCAGGTTTTACGAATTCTGCTTCATTTTCACGAGAACGGATAATGTTTAATGTCGGTGGATACCCACGCCAATGGAAGGATCATCCTCTAATGTATTTACACGGGGTGGAGACAGAGCTAGCCGAGGGGTGAGATTTGTCACCCTGCACGCGGGACGATACGTGTCGTACACGGACCACGCTTGTATCAACCATTGTCATCCGAGCTGAAAGATTAAGCTAATTTCACACATGTCCGCCCGCTTCGTGCCATTCACCTACGTCCACGGGTTGACAGTTGACAGTGTCGCGTGACATAATACGAAACTATGCCCCATCTGATGAATGACTGGCTTCAAAAGATGACGTTCGAATGACGACCCTTATTCTCCTCGCAAATTAATATAACATTTGTTATCCGAAAGAGTTCCACTTCTCTCGACGTTCGTTAGAATTTCCAATTTCGTGCACCCCGGAAACAACTAACGATTTATGGATAAAATCGGGAAGAATCCAGCGGACAGTTGTCCCGTGGAAGATGCAACATCTGCTCGGATGTCCCGGTCGATTAGTCGGGTTCTGTCCGGCGGATCGTCCGAACACGCGTGAGGCACGGCTACTTGCTTCTGGAAGAAGATCCCGCCCACATCCTTCGAGGTTTACGATTACGTAATGTTCTACATATGTCCAACGACGACACACGTGTCCCCTTGCTTCTGTCTAACGTACACGAGCTACCGAATCTATTTTAGTAAAATGGAATCTATCGAATAGATCGATACATGTTTGCATAATGTTCCATTTCTTATCGATGAAAATGTAGACGATACGAGTACTTGACACATAGTAATCAGAAAGAAATTGGAGATCATATCTCGCAGGGTACTTGGGAGTACAAACTTTTTCAACACGATCGAATAATTTGTAAATAAATTTGAACGATCAATTAGTAAAATCTGATTATCATAACCGAAACGAAGGAAGAGGAGATGCGCGTGTAATTTGCCGCTGAGCCGTTGGCTCACGGTACCCTCTTCATTCCCACGCGACCTACGACCTCCGCGTAGTCTGTTGCACGGTCCCATCGCGAATGAGTCGCAAAAAAAGGCGAAGGAAGGGGGTGTCGGTAATGGTAGGAGGATTGGCAGGACCATCGTGTCCTGGCCAGTGTCATTTGACACAGTCCTAAACCCGATTCGCGCCACAAGCTGATCCTCGCTCTTCTTCTTTTCTCGTGTCCTTTCTATACCTCTTCTTCGCTCTTCCCGTACACCCTTCTTTCTCTTGCGGGCCGTGGAGTTTTTGTCCCGGCAGTGGCCGTTCCCAAGCGAAGAACAAACGGCAGAACCACACACGCGAGGAATCCAGAAACGCGGGTGTGTTCGTGACGCGTACGAGTACCGTGTACAAACGATCCTCGTTGCGACGGTGGAGGACCGTGTCCAAAAGTGTACGTAGAAATACGTGCACGGTCTCACGCGAAAACGTACGCGTTCGAGGGATCGGAACGAGTTTGTGCGAAACACACGAGCGAGATTCGTGGGTGTGCGCGCGTGTGTGTGAAGCTGCGAGAGGCGGGTGATCACGATTCCCAGAGCGGAATTCAATTGAAAGAACGGTCCGCGAATCTCTCGTGAAGATAAGGGAGACCGCCATTCAGGGAAGAATAGAAGCATGGTGTGGAGGGTTAGAAAGACATTCGGGACCGAAAGACGTCTCGAAGTCCACCGAAGAAGATAATCAACCCCCTTTTGTACAAGTTACTCGATAACGACTCTACTTTCTCAGGAGCAAGATTCTTTTCTCGCATGTCGAGTCGTTCGCATCGCGTAAATTAGAGGATCGTTAATATTTCTGCAGTTTAGAAAGGAAGATCGAGCCAGCGAATTGGAGGCTTCGTCGAAGTATCGTATATCGAGACGGACGCCAAATGAAACCTATACTAATACAAAATTGAATTCCACTGCGCATACGTATCCACCTTGCCGGAGGAGCATTACCCTCGTGCACGTACCTTCGCCAGGACAAAATAGACGCAACAGCCGTACGTGCCTCGAAACGGCAACATGTTCCTCGGTCTACGTGTTTATTCTTTCTTCTGTCACTGTACACTGCTTTAAATATTGCGGGGTGCGAACTTGCGGGAGGGTAAGATCGGAGGACAGGGAACGCGTTGATTAGCGACACCAAAACAAAAATTCCTGCTTTTCAAATACATTTCAAACTCCGACTATTTTAAGAACATTACTCCATCGTCGGATACTAAACGGCGACACTTCAGATAAAAGGAAGAGCAGCGGGTTACGTGAAAAGTGGCACTCGGTATTTTCCAGAAGTAGCGGGACGTTTACTACCGCTCGAAGAAGGGTGCAAAGTGATATTAGAAAATTAAAAGTTTGAAGGAAAAGCAAAGGGCTTATCGACTGTTTGCCGACTCGGTGGCCGTATCGATTTCAAGTCCGAAAGGTCTGTCAAACTTGAAACGCAGCGTGACATCCTCTTCGCGCGCGTAAATCTCCGGTCCATCGTAAAACTCGAGCGTCTGGCCTGCTGATACACAAACAATCGACCACAACCGCAAGCATTGTACACCCTTCGGACGAGAATGATCGTAAAACCGCGTCTCGATCGATAAATCTTTCGAACCTGTCTAAACACGATCTAGAATCGCGTAACGTGCATTTCTTTCTCTTACGAGTCGGAATAGAAACGATCGAGTAGGTAGGTTTTCGACTCCGATCCGGTATACGTCGATGTAACTAGAACTTCTTGTCAAAATATCTCTCTTAAAATTCCTCTATCACGAGAGACTAATTTTCAAGCGAATCAGAAGAGAACGTTTACTAATTTTCAATCGAATCAGAAGAAACTCGGAATATAGACGATTCGCAACTGCTTGCTTGACCGAAGTCTATTTATCTACGTAACGACGAGGATAAACGTTTTCCCGTTCTTTAGCCGTCCGTCCGAGGGATAATTTAATCGCCTGGCCCGCAATCGTTACGATCCAGCTTGGTTTTATGCTAAATTATGCGTCGCTGTTGCTCCAATGAAAATTCACATACCTACGCACACGTCATGCATTTCGTAGCCGATGCGGTACAACGTGGTGCAGCAACAACGTGGCAGCGCGCTAATGCGATAGACGTGCCAGAGGGCATAAGGGGGTGGGGAGGGAGGTGGATTAGGTGGTCGTGCACGATGTGTCGTGTGTCGTGTGTACGAGGTTTTCCTCCTTCGACGTTGTCGCAACGTTGTCGACCAGAAGTGGCAGCGCGAGGGAGACGTACAGCACGGAAAGGAATGGTAACTCGAGCAAGAGAAAGCGAGAAAGAGAGAGGGTGAAGAGCAAAGAAAGGAAAGAGAGGGAGGACGAAGGAAAAAAAAAAGGAAATCTGTAGAGCTAATTCGCGTGCCAGATAACGCGGTGGCCGTGCAAGGCTGTGTGTGCTATCGTTGAAATGGTCTCCGCCGAGTCACGGAGGGGGTTGGTCAGGGCAGGGAAAGGCCACTGTCGACTTATGCCAGGGGGTGGTAAGATGATCTTATCGCACCCTCTCTCCCCCTCTCCCTGTCCTTCCTCCTTCGTTTTTTCCTTCGCTACCTTTCGCTAACCCCCTTCTTCTGTCCCGCTCTTTCTTTCTTTTCTCTCTAACCCTTCTTAGCTAACTGCCTTTATCCCCTCCCACCCCTGATGACAATATCGCGTGGCCGCTGAGATAACCGCTCGTGTCATTCCTACATCGACTACCTACTTCTCAGTCCGACTAACGGCTACAGCCTGTCCCACAACACCGTATATACCTAACATATCTTCGTTCCTACTTATCTCTAGTGTAAAAACGCTCTACACCGATCGAAAGTACATATCAAACACCGTTACGCACTTATTAAACCTAACCTAACCCACCACCGCTTCCGTTGGACTTAAAAAATTATCTCCGAGCTTATCGTAATCTATTTGAAATTTAAGGGTCAAATGGGTCGAAGACGTATCGGTGAAAATCCTGTACGCTTTGGATCGCGTATTTCGGAGTCTCGTTCTCGTTGATGGTCGCGAGTACGTTTTGTGAGACGAGCTGTAGATGGTTCTTGGTGTGTACTCCTCGAGTAGGGACACTTTCGCGGTTGCACGAGAGCCGGAGTAGTAACATGGTCGAACGGCGATTGTCATCAGGAAAATCTTACGTCCACGTTGGACACCAAGGAAATGAGAATGGAAGTTATTACGTTACGGAACAAGGAACGTAGGAGAGGGTGGCGCTTGACGTTATCGAGTATTCGATTCCCTTTAATACCAGATTCATTAGACTTTTATCTGATCAAAGGACTGGTACCTACTACGTTGTTACAGCTATCCACGAGCGAAAAGAATGTTACGTCTAAATTATACCGCGTTTACAACCGCCTCGCGAGAGAAACAAGAAAACTGTTACGATGTTACTAACTTCGTACAACGAAACGATTTCCATAAAAATTGTTGACCTTTAAGCTTAATCGAATCTTACGTGACCAACGAGCGACGAATTTACATGAGAACACGTGTGTGTATTATCGCCGGTGAATTTTTCATCGAGTCACAGCGAGGCGTTAGATCGATTATAAATCCCCGGAATTCTGGCCCAGTTCAATGGAAGCCGGGATCGCGGACTGACCAGCGAAAAGTGATGGTAACGTTGACGGGAGCGTAGCTGTTGCTGTGGTAGTGGAATGACGTTGCGGGAAATGAGTCTCGTAAAACAATGCTAGACACGCGAACGCTTCGAGAAAGTGGCTCGATCGTGGACTCGCTTCTCGAAACGTACGTTCATATCATCTTTGCCCGGTGTCCTCGACGTTAATTAATGTTTCGTCGATTTATCTTTGTGATTCTCGCGTTGCATGTCTTTACCGCATGCATAAATTTCCGATTATGAAACTTACAGGAACCGAAGACTTTTTTTCGCGCGCGAAATGTGTTCGATCTTTGTGCGAATCCAAGCGAGAAGTTTCGTTACGGCGAATGGTAGACAAGGACGGTTCTTAATGTACGAAAGTTCATGCGTGGACACGCGTGCTCATCCGTTACGGTATTCGTCCCTTTCTCGCTTCGCGTGCGAATATCAACAGCCGTTTCTGCTGCGACCAAGTACCGAGAACCGCCCAAATAAACAAGAATTTTTAACGAAGGTACCGGCAAAATGACCAATTTGTACATCGTTTCTCGAAAGAATGGATATCCTAATAGGTATAAGCGGTGGATGTTCATTCTTGATGTATAATCTTTCGGAGAAAACCTTCCGAGAAAGCTTTGCGAGTTAATCCTTTCGACGATGCTAAGGACATGAGGAGATCGGTATGCAGTTCGAGACAAATATTTAATAGATATATAGATTTGTTGCGATCACCTTTTATTAACCCAATCCCGTACAATTTCTCGCGTGTCAAAAAGAAGAAAAATTAAAAAATATGATAAATCGAATAAAAGCACTCCTCTCGTTCCAACAAGAGTTTTTGATCGAAGCAGGACCGGTGCGTTCGACACGATTCCTTTTCAGACAAGCTCGAAATATCGAGACGAATAAACGTAGACTCTAACATCCAGGCAATCGCAAAGCTCGCTAGCGCAACGTGTCAGCCGCATTCAGGCGCAGCGTACCCGTCCGCTTCGCGATTCGATGCAGAAGGCGATCACGAGCTCTTCGCGATACGATTTCGTTTGATATCGACCAATCGAGAGCGAGGTAACACGTCGAACGATCGCGAATCGACGGCGAAGTTGGGACGGATATTTATCGAGGGAACAATCGTTACGTTGGAAAGGGAATCGTGATAGCGATCCGACACGATGAATGCCTAATTAGATGATTAATCGTCCAATAGCCAACTACGACCAGCTTATCGCTCGAGCGTGCTTTTTGACGGCAACATACCACGGCACGAAGCCTAAATCACGTTCATCTAATGATCATTTTTTGTTGGTTTAAACGGCCGTGAACGGGATCGAATTCTAGGAAAGGGGTGCCAAAACTGTGCCTCGTCGATCTGCTCTTACAAATACGTATAAAATAATAAAGAAGAATGCAATCTCGTAATCCTCATTGTTTAAAGATTCTTTTACTGCACGGCAAACAATGGACTGTTTTCAAGTAATAATAATTGGATACGACAGATAGGAATAAGGATGCAGAAATTTAATCGCGGTATCGACCGGTAGCTCCGACTGCTTGTTCCAGCGAAAAAAAACGAAGGACGAAATCCCGCAAGAAATAATAATCCAGCGATAAATTATCGGCATTATCGCGAGTGGTTCGATATAGAGGAATCTAGTTGTTCCCCGATGCGTTTGTCCGTCGCGGCTGATTGGCCGCGTTTGTTTCAGCCCGGCCTGATTGCATTCCGCCGGAAACGGCAAACAAATGACAAACAGGGCTACCTTATCGTTAATTGGCGGAGGCGAGAGCAGGCAAGAAAAGAGTCAAGGAAGACTTGCGGAATTATTATGGCGCTGCTCGACCAACGGGGCAGAGGGAGAGGAGAGAACAGGAGGCTGGAAGAAAAGGGCGAAGAGGAAAACCGAAGAAGGAGCGGAGACGATTGTTCGTACTTTCTGTTATCGGATTTGCATGGCCGCGTGCAGCTATTCGAGAGGGTATTGTTGGCATTTTAATTCATACAGCACAGAGAATCGATCACGTCCAGTCGTCCAATAACCGAACAGCGTATATTTACCGAATCATGACGTCACGCTGTGCCCGATGATTTTCTTCATTGTTTCTTCGAATCATCCATCAACCACCTTTCCATCCCCGTCACATCCCTCTCACCGAGTACGCGATATCGTGACTAATTAACTCGCAACGGTCAATACCACCGTCGCACCGAGTGATCGTTTCATTACTCGACAAGCGTCGGTTCGTTAGGAAAAATTCAAAGCGCCACGAAACTCCTCGCGTGACTTCCAAACGTACTATGGCACATGTCATGTTTCTATGCAAAACGTGGCTGCGCCAATGAAAATTATTGAAATTCTGTGCCACTCGCGAAATTCGATGCTCAAATGTTCTCCATGCTGTGGAAATTTCAGTGCGCTGTAATTTCAAGAAAGCGAGATGTTACGCGAGTCACAATGCGAAGACGCGTAGCAACGCGGAGATACATGAAGCGCGAAAGTACACCTCGTGGAGATACAACGCGGTGGTACACAGCATGCAGTAGTTAGCCGGAAATTTTCGAACATTCCACGAACGAATCTTCTTATTCCCAGGAAAGAAGATGCTTTTAATTGAGACTGTCCGGGGGTGGAAGCACCGTAAAAGGAAGAAGAAGAGGAGGAGGTGGGATCGGAGGTAGCAGGAGTCTCCCGCAAGACGAGAATGGACTGACCTACCTTAGGATCATCCGATCTATTCATACTCCTTATTCAATCGTGTTCTCTCAGGATGCGAGACAAAAGCACCGATGAAACAGAACCTCTCTGTCTCCCTCGGCCCTTCATCCCCCGCACGGCACTCTGTGCGTATGTTTCTTTGGCTTTGTCTCCTCTCGGATACGACTTCCGGTGCCGCGGCTAGACGCAACCCTCAATGGGATGATGCGTCTTTGAAACGCGTGGTAGCTGGATTCCGCGATTATTCCTGCGGTTTGCCCGTGATGGACCCCTCTTCTCTCTTTCTACTTCCTATCAGTTTCAAAAATTTCCTGTCTGTTTACAGGCACAATGCCTCCGACAACTCAACCACGTCTGACGGATCGTAGAAACTGATATATGTACTCGACCCACGATTTGACGTTCAATACGTAACGGTAAAAACTCCCTCCCCTTAGGTTTTCAAAGTTTGAACTTTCATGCACGGGCTGGATGCAGTGGAAACAGTCGCTCGTAGTTGGACACGTTAAAATTTCAATCGACAGATACGAGTGGGCGGTTTTCAAATTTAATCGTTCTATTAAGCTTCATGCATCGATTGTTAGAATTATTTTTAATTTAGTAGCAGGGTGAAATATTAAAATATTGGCGGTTTGTAAGAGATTTTAAATTGAAAAATCCGCACCTAGCGAATACTCGATTGTCCTCGTACGTCCTCCCTTTTTCACCTCTTTCCTTCCGTGCCTCGGAGTCCCTTCACGATGAAACACGAGGGTAAGTTGGTGGATGGATGGTCTATTGTTTCGCCGACTCGTGAGTCAAGCGTTAACGGATTTTGTCTTACAGATTACTGGATCCCTTGAAAGTGGCTGCTGTCGTTCGAGCGTGGCATACCGTGGGAAGCTTTATTATAAATCGCGAGCACGATATAAATCATCCCCCATGTAAAACGCCCCTGACAAATACCTTGTACAATCAAACTGTCTACGACCAATTCGTCTTTTCTCTTTATTTAACCCTTTCGTAAATTTTGCGCCGAATTTCATTGAGGCGATTCAATCGCTGAAAGTTAATTACGAACAAGTCGAAAGTTAAAATTGAAGAACCAAATTATTCTGAATAGTTGTAATTACATTCTTAACAGCAAAACGATTAAAGCGTTTATTCGTTACAAGAAGTTAATTATGCATGAAGCATTTGTAACGTGCTTCGATCGATCGGTATGCACGAAATCGTGAAGAAGGGTTTGAGAAAGTAGGCCAACTATCGAAAAGGGAATGCTTGCACCCTTTGTCCGAGGGTGAAGTGAGCCATCGATGTCAAAGTATTGTGACTCGAGAGAGACATCAGGGCGATCATGCACAGCCGTCCTTCATCAATTCGGCCGGCCGAAAGTCGTCGGTAAAAAAGTTAACCGCGCACCGCCATTCAGAATATAACAATAAATTAACGTTGGCTCGCTGTACGGGCCGATCTTTTGTCCACCAAGCGATTCCTCATTGTTAACCGGCAAACAAAGGGAGATCGATTCACGTTCTTGTCGGGCAAATGGTTCTTTGACCGTCTAAAACTATTCAAAATGTAGACGAACCGATGATTAAAAAATTTTCGCTAACGCACTTTACAACTCACAGAAATCTGTGCCTCGCGTTTCCGTAGATTATCTCGCCAGACTTAACGCATAGACCAACATTTCCGCATTTTCCATTATTTTAATCGAATTAGGAACTAATTGTGATGGGAGAATTAGGTATATTTAGCTAAATATTCTAGGGGTTATATCAGCTTCGAGTCACCGAATATGAAATTCTCGAGTTAAACGACGATGGCGTTTAGTTTGAAAGAAGAAGAAGTAGGTAATCTTTTCCAAGAAGTCAAACATGGTGACTGTCACGAATGGGCGGGACATTTGAAAGTACATAACCACGAAGGTGGAGGCGGAGGACGAGCAAAGTGACTAGACAATACAGAAAAAGAAATGATATCGACGTTGCGAATGCGCCAGCGCGAGAACCGCCTACTAGTCTTTCCACGGTGTCGTTCAGACACGATGACACGTCCAGAACACCTAACAATATTATCAGGAGCATACCGCAATAATTATGCGCCTATGTTCAACAACAACGTCGTCAAATCCGCTCCGATGCTTCCATCTCGCAGTTCTACTTGCTCTAACTTGGATTTAAGGTTTTTCAAGTTTTATTTTAAACGTGAAATAAATAATTAATTCTTCCATCTGAAATTTCTAATGAGTTTCGATAAATCGTGGTCTATATGATTCTGATCAGTAAAGTTTGCATCGTCAGATTAGTGTGTATAAGGTTATGAAAACCTCAAAATTATATTTGTGCGTGCCTTCTTTTAAAGAATTAATGGGCCGAAAGTGTTGAAATCGAGCAATTGCAAATGGAAGTTGAACGGTCATATGTATATTTCAGTGTTTAACATCTGCAGCTAGTCACGCAATCAGTTTGGTAAAAATAAAGCTTGTCGAATTACTGACGGCGGGTATCGCGAGATCACGAATGGGAAAGACAAAAGCTCGTTTCGAAACGGCAATCTTGAAAATGAGTTTTATATAGTCTCATGCCGCGGTGTGCTTTTATAGCCTCGTCGAGTAAGTTCCGCGGAAAAGCTCGTAATGTCTTGCGTTTTAATACGGCAGTTTCTAGAGTGCGACCAAATAGCCTTCCTCTCCGAAGTGTTTTTACCATTTACGCTAAATCGGATCCATTTGTTCGGCGAAATATCATTTGTTTCGCTCGCGTAATTAAAATATCTCGGGCACGCTCAAGAATAGAAGTTACGAATCAACTGTTCGATCATAGGCTAAAGAGGGTCTTGATAAATTGCAATTAATTATAATTTTCTCACATGTTAAAACCATTTTTGATTGTAAGCATCTGTAGGTGTGGATCATGTCAAAGTTCAACGAAATTAGGAATAGAATAAGTTATATTTGTACGCTCTTTAGAAACTAATAATTTAAAAAATGATTGTACACGTGTTTTAACGTCTCTAGACAATTTCACACGTGTAATGTTCTTCACAAAATCTGAATTAAATACAATTTTCAACAAACAAATGTGTTCTCAGGCTTGGTTTAAAAATATCCATCTCTAATAAACAATCAGAAGTTCAAGTCTACAAGTAACAGCCAAAAAACATTTCGATGATTATTCGCAATTTCGCGTTCCTTTTTACGCTAAAGTTATTGTTGATAGAAGAACGTTTTAAAGTTTCGTTTAACGCGTGCAGTTAAAATACTGATTTCGGATAAGAAGACGAGAGAAAATTGTGGTCCCCGTACCAAAGACCAGAGGGCTTTCGAACCATATTCGGCTAGAAACTGTCAGCAAAGAGAAGGAATAGGAAGCTGATACGTTACTCACCCTGTGCCAATCTTCTAGCCACCGGCTTGGATCTCATCGCTGCACGGCGGGTGGCAGGTTCGAAAACAAAACACTAATCGTAAGAACCCTGACAGTCCTCCGAGCCATGCGAGTTTATGCACGATCGCAGATTATCCTGTGGATTATTTCACTCTATCCCACTCCGTAGCCCCTTTCGAGGAAAAACAGTTCCAAACGAAACGAGGAAATTCGTGGAGCACGATCCTGCTGATGTCTTTTTCCCGCTTCGACGATCAGAGACGGACGATCGTGGGTGACGATCGTGGCTCGAGCCGGACACCGCGGAGGGTGCACAAAGAGTCCATTCCGGCGCGCGGTTTCCGGTACACCGGATATCCTCGGTGATCCGACGGCAGTCCGTTCGACTGGGATCCTGACGTGCGTTGGATCTGTCCTCCGACAGTGGAGGCTTCTCCTATCCTCCGCGTCTCCTCCTTCTCCACCACCTTGTCCTCCACCTCTCCTCCTCTTCCACTCCCTCCAATCTCTTTTTCTCTCTTCCTTCACCCTCCTTTCTCACCCTTCTCGCTCGTTCTCCGTCCCTGTCAAGCTCTTTGCTCCAACGCTACCTCTGCCACCGTTACACCACCGCTTCTTCCACCCCCTTCTTTCTGCCTCTTTCTCCTCTTAGCGTTGCTACTACTACCAACACTACCGCCGCCCGTCTACTTCGCCTCCACCTCCGCCTCCTGCCTCCTGTCCTGGCCTTCCCCACCTGCGGAGTCGACCTGGTGGCTTCCCCACCACCTAGCCTCCGCTGTCCACCAATGATCAGCCGCTGTCTCTCCGACGCGCTCCTCTCTTCCTACGAGAGCGCAACCTCTCGTTTTCTTCGTTCCCGGGCTTCTCTCCTATCGCAACCTCCGTCTGACAGAGGTTAAACCGAATTGATATATCTCTCGGCGAAGATAAGACGATTCGTTGCCCACGGAGACAGATCTCTCGATGATTCCTCGGCTTCAGATTAACAGAAACTTGGCAGAGGTCTGTCGGTAGACTGTCGGAGGTTTAGGGACAGACGACCGTGGACCACCCAAGCGAACTTTTGGACACGTAGCATATGTCGATGTCGTTTGCGTACCGTAGAGTTTATCGATGTTTATGAACCGTTCGAAGAATTCGTGCTCGACGGTGCTACTTTCTCGATAACGTTCGTAACGTGTCCTCTGTAACGTTACGAACATCTTGGCGCTCGCGTTCCAGGACCCGGACTCTCGCTACAAAGTTTCGAGTTCTTTCTCCAGTGGGTTCTCGATTTCAGAATCGTGCACGCCGAACAAACGACGATGTCTCGGGTAAGGAACAGGTGTTCGATCCTTTTCGCTGACGTTGCTGATCACCAATTCACCGCTCTGTCCCTCTGTGCCGAGTCCTTATCGCCGCTTGTTGCTGACGTATAGTCTGTACCGACTCGATACGAAGTATCCAACGTGTGCACTGATTATAAACATTCTTGTCCGATAATTTGGTTGTGTCTCGCCCCGCGCTCAAGTTCAACTTTCAGGTCCATTGTGCCGTTACGCGACGGCCCCTGAGGCTCGAAACTGGAACGTCCGATCGGAACTCTCGAAGGGTTGTACGGAAGCACGCTGCCGGAAACACGTGGCGACGAGTGGCGCCGAATCGACGCGACGGAAGTTACACTTTCGACGACGCGGACACTGTTGCGCGAGGATCGATCGATCGGCGGTCCCTTCGATCGATCGGATCGAGAGAGTCCCGCGGGAAATCGGGCGGAGGGAACGCGAGCCGAGTCGAGGCGCGTCGACTTCGAGGCTTGGCTGGCAACTCGCTTCGCGCCGACACTTCGACTTTGCATTTCTGGCTGCGTTCTCGCTCGACTAGACGCCCCTCTTCTCCGTCTTTGTCGCACCTGAACGCGACCTCCGACCCCACGGACGGTGGTTCGCCGTTAAACGCGCCCGCGCACCCTTCCGAGCGCAGCTCCGCCCTGCTTCTTTGCCCTTTCGAAGCCGGTATCGCCGGCACCTCTTCGCTCTTTTTCACGCGTGTTTCCATCGGTACGCGCGCTACGTGAAAACGTGGCACGCGCGATGAAAGAAAAAGCAGCTCGGTGAAAGCGCGACTCAAGAATTTCCTTTTTTATTCGTTTTATTCTCCTCGTGCTTCCTGCCTCTCCCTCGTAACGCCTCGTTTACGAAGGGGCTGACTTTTCTTGTAATTCTCTTTCTCTTCCAACATTTATCGACTAATCCTAGTGTGTCGCTATTTTTTATTACTTCCTCGATTCCTTGTAAATTGTTACTCCAAACCACGAGGATTCCCGAAAACTTTCGTACATTGAACGGGAGATAAACCGCAGGTCAGCATAGAACAATTGAAATTGGAATAATTCGAGCGACCGTTTCATGCTACGCTCTGCACAGAGTAGCCATTATTTTAATGAGAACTACGTGCGACTCACACGATTCGCCTATTGGCGACGGTTCGCACAGAGAATCTTGGGTTTCGAATTGCTCGTAATGCGCGACGTGTGCAGAGTGCAGAAATATCACTAGGTACCTCTCGACAATGCCGTCCAACTCTTATTTCCATCCATGGCTATCGTGAAAGATCGTCGAGCTACTTTTTCTTTGTCGAAAGCATCATGGACGTGAATGAGACCGAACTAACAATTTCACTTTGGGTGAAAATTAGACGAAAGCTGTTGCACTTAGGATAAAAGATTTTACAAACTGCTTGATTATCTAACATTATTAGATCAAACGGCAACAAAGAAGAAACTGATTGTGTTCGTAAAATAAATTGGGTCGGACAGAATAATATTCCTTATCAATTATTAACTCACGTTCTCGTCTCCGATCATGGATGTACACTAAGATTACAAGTATTGAAAGTACCTAAGAGACTTAATGTGAAATCTTCGAATATTTGTACTTGTGTGTTCGTAGTGCAATCAGGTACGCATAATGTAGCCAACCCTATTCGATTGATCTTATCGCTTGAGATATGTTGCGTAACTAACAAGGTAGCCCAAAGGTAAATACCGCATGCGAGTATAGGATATATATTGGATGAAAATGACCCGGTATTCGATGCGCGGAGCTTAATCGGGCTGGATACACCGAGTACTAACGGGGTCGAGAACTAGTTCACGGAAAAGCTCGGACGAAAATTCGTTTCGTAATATCATTGTCGCGATAATTTCGCGCGACACATTTAGGGAACGAGATTGCTCAAAGCAACTGTTGCGCCCTGGATCAAATATGTCCGGGCAAAAACTGAAGTTCGCCTTCGTTTCCACGAGACTCTCGACAGGCACGTATTCAATTTGTGCAGAGAACGTGGATACATACGCGTACATGTACCTCCGTTTCACCCTCTCTGTTTGACCCCTCGCGGGCAGCACCTGGTCCGTGTTAGCGAGTGTAACGCAACGCGGTTCGGCGTGCACACGCGCGTGAATCCGCGCACGAAATACTATATCCGTTTAAACACGAACGCCTTACGCCCGGTCTCGCTTCGCGCTTTTATGCATGTACAGACGCGGGTGGAGCACGTGCAGCGAGAAACAAAGAAAGTCTCGCGGAAGAAGAAGGCGGTTATTGGAGGAGAAAAGATGAGGCAGAAGTCGGAGAGAAAACGTCGGAGAAAGGTGACTCGAGGAACGAACGGAGTAAAGGGAGCTTGCGGGTCTGATGAAAGTATGCGAAACTGTTCTCGCTCGCTGTGCGAGAAAAGGGAACTGAAAGTCGAAATAAAGAGCGAAAGAAAAAGAATTTCTCCTTACGTGTTTGTTAACGCTTTGCGAACGAGTCGAACGCTTGCTGTGCATTCGGTTGGAAGCAGTTTTTGGTTCTTGCTTAAACTTATAACGCCTCCGAAATTAAATTATTTATATTTCGCTTTGATATCTTGCTGCTCGGCGTTGAAGATCAAATAGAGTCTTGCTCTACCACGGTATTTGCAGCGTTTAATTAATAGAGGAATTTTTGATCGCAACCACGGCCATGCAATCTACGCGTTCGTCGTTATTGGATATAAACGAGTGAAAATATGTGTCAGTTAACGGACGGGGGTAAGGAAAGGTGAAACGGAGGGTCAGGATTCGGAAGACCAATCTCTGGGGTAGTTGTACGAGGCTACTCGAGATCTCGAAATCTATAAAGAGAAGGAGGAAGTAGATTTGGCCACTTCTGACCAAAAGCGGAGATCGCTTGCGGGGGGTACAGGCGTATAGGAAAGTGCCGCTAACGGATGACGTATATTAGGGATACTCTGGTCGAGTAAGGCACCCGAGGATACCCAGGACCCTCCCTGTCCTTTTGCTAGCTATAAAAACCACTCGCCTTCCTTCCCGACCCTTAGCTAAAAGGCCAGTCCGCCCTACCACCCTTATCGATCCACGAGGAACGAGCGTTCGGTTACTCTTCGGCTTGTGGACTCGACTTCTTGTACGAGACCACCCTAGCTACACCCCCTCTTTACCGCTGTAATTAACGATCTTCCACTTTTTCTAGCGTTATTACGCGTTAAAACGATTCTTCCTAACTGTTCAATTAAAATTTTCCCACCCTGCCATTCCTCATAGAAATTAAAATTACCATATTCGATCGCGAGTCTTATCTGACCGGAATAATTGCGTAAATAAAGATGGAAAGGCCTCTACCAGTTGTGGAAAGAGTCAGAAAGTAACCGCGGACCATTAATTTAATCTGATTTTTACTTGTTACGTTTCGGTTCCAGGTATCAACCCTTATCAAAAAGTTTTCGGTATCCATACATTATAGGTTTTGTGATCAAACACAGGACTCGCAAAGAATAGCGAAAGCGGCCGGTAATTCTACATGAAACTGCGATTGTACGGCTCTTCCTGGATCGAAAGAACGATTAAAAGTTACGAAAGTTGGAAATTGCACGGGCGTGAAAAGCTTAAACTCGAACGAAAATACTACACAGCTTTTTCCATCGAATTCTCTTTTTCTTTCGCCGCTAATCGATACCGCTTGAGACATTACCTGACGAAGATTGCAGAGAAGGAGGTTTACAGGGGCTCTTACATCCGCCCCTTTTTCCGCCCCCGTACGACTTCGCGGAAGCGTGAAACTCCCAAATGCTTGTCCATCGTTCTTGTGCTTAAAAGTTTTATCGCTCGGCCTCTCCATATTCATCGCTCGAATTTCTACTCGGTCTCTTTGTTCTTTTTTCCCTCCTCTCAACTATCATGCCCACCGACATGTTTTTCAATTAGGCGAACGTTTTAAACCGCGAGATCTCTGGCATCGATTCGAGACTTGTAATTTCGCGATGCATTATTAGTCGACCGAAGGCAACGCGGCGGCTAGATTATGAAATAATGCTCCTCATGCGTGTATGCGCGATTATCTAAAAAGTATCTTTGAGTAAGAAGAATGAGCTTTTACTCTTAACATCCATTAACATACAAGTCCAAGTACCATGAGCTACGTAACTTCTTTTTTTATTCGAGTGCGTGACGCATAGCTGTGCAGATCGTAAGCCGGATAGCATACCGAGCAAGACGAATTGAATCGCGTTTAGCCGCGTCAAAGCGGCTTGCAATTATTGCTGAGAAAGCAAGGTAACCGCGATGCATTTTACCTTTGAAGATACGAACAAGATCGTCGCTGTGTTGAAACGACGTATCTGGATTTAAAGTTAAATATTGTGGGAGGACTACCGATACAGGTATTATTAATGCCAGCGATATGCGGAGATAGAGGAATATCGTTTTTTGAACATCGTACATTATTCCCCTGATTTACGCGAATCATAATCGATGCATCTTAGCACGCGTAGGTCTGGGTCAGGATTGGTCAGAGCAGCGTGGTTCGAGGGTTACGCGTCGTCCGAGTGGAGCGTTTTCCAAAGCCGATGGCAGAATCACGAGAGGGTGAGAAACAAAGGGGTAGGGTCGCGAGTAGAGTGGGAGAAAATTGTGATGGAGGTAGAAAGAGAACGAGGCATGTCGTGCAGCCTATATCTAAGACGGTCGCATGTCATATCAGCAGTCATCGGGCTGGGATATAGGTATGTCTGTATAATGCCGCGATAGTACCTCGACGGTGCCCCTGTGTGTATATTACGGGGATTTAGCTCGAGGGCCCTCGCATGCTCGGAGACTGATGTGACCACGGAGACCGCCTCGTCGAGACATGCGAACTGACCTGTACGAGAGACCCTCGATCGCCTTACCGCTAAGAAAATAAAAAAAATATGTCATAAATGTTCTCGATCGTCTTGCACACTGCGCTCGAGTTTACACTGTTTCTTCGACAAACGTTTAATCAGAAACGCGCCCTCTCTTTCGAGCGGTTTTAGAATTATTCCTTAAAAAGTAGACGCGTACCGAGTAGCCATCTTGAAGTTTATCTTTATTTTATTCTTTGAAGCTTTATGTAAATCGTTACTACGTCGATTTTGTTTTAAAACCTATACGGTTCTTTTACCTATTGCCGATTTCTATCGACGACGGCAATGTCTTTCATAACTGCAGTAAATAATCGTGTACTTACGATTTCTTAAAACTCACGGAATGGTCCATTAAAATTTCCCTTATCGAAGTGACCATAAATTCACCTACTTTTTAGCAATCTCTCGTTGTAGCCGAATAACGAGCACGAAGTCGAAGGAATAAGCAGATATCGTCGAAGGAGAATACGAGTGGAAATATCAGTGGGAATCAGGCTGTGGTTTCCTTCGTCTTTCCCTTCGTCATCTCCACAGAATTAAGTACCGTTTTCATTCTGTCGTTAACATATCTGATTGTTCAATAATCGCGCAGATATACGCGTTACAATGTATATGAATGAGGGTGGCGTGTATCACGGGCAAAAAAGTAGGTTGCTTGGCAGGCCTGGCTAAGCCCGTGCAAAGATTAAAAGCTTTTGATGTTTCGTATTTAAATTAACTCGTTATCCCGGATCCTTGAACGCCGTCTGCAAAATCGCGAAACGACCGTACTCGCCACACCCGACCACTGTCTTGCCCACCGTAATTGCATCGTATTCCAACGTTAATCTAACGCGAGCGTCGCGATTTTATTTATATGTACATTTACGTACGGTTGCTCGTTAGAAAAATTCTTTCGTTAAACGCAGTCGTAAATTATACATTTCCACGATGATTACGCGACCTACAGTCCCTAAATAGCTGTACTAAACTAAATCCGAATGATTAACGAGATACACAGAACGACCTTTTTAATAAGTTTCCATTACGAACGAAACAAGGGTGATTCAAGCGATAACTTATCGATCTTGAATAAGATGGGGCATTTCCTTTTCTTTTTAAACGAGTACTGCAACGAGGAGTAACAAGACTTTTGGACGTGGCCGTTTTGGAACCCAAAGTCCTAATGTTAATGTTGTAAACCTTCACCGATTTCGAGACTAATCGCGTAGGAATACCGAAGCCTGCATAACAGAGGACAAGTTATTTCTCGGCGAGAAATTATGCACGTTCAATAAGACGGTGGACAGAGAAACATAGCGTGACTTCTGCGTTTCAGGTCAGGACAATATATTTCGTTATTATATTATTACGAGGCTGGATGCTAAGCAGAATTATGTATTTATCGTCTGAACATTACTTTTATCGTATCGCACAGCAGACACGACTAGCTCCATCTAATTGCGAGCAACGTAAAGATTTATTCGCGTTTGTGTCATTCTTAATCTTTTCCCCGTTTTTATTATTCCTCCTTTCACACTTTTATACTTAAAACAGACATTTTGTTAAATTTATTCGAGAAAATTCACTTTAAGCATTATTGTAATAATTCTTTTTGAGTTATCAATCAAATACGGAACGAAAAACAATTGAAATCATTTTACGCCATTTGAGCGTGTATATGAGCATGGACGACAAATCTGTTTTCACATCTCGAATCTCTGATCGATAGTTTTTACGTACGATTGCGAGCCAGCGAGGGAAAATCAACATATGCTACCGTATCATCGATTTTTACCGGACGTTTCGATTTACATCTGCCTACAGACGCAACTGGCCGACCAACGGAAATAGATTTTGCTGCGTATCACGTTAAAACGGCGCATCTGACAAAAAAATTTTGATTAAAGCCAACTTTACCTCACAAGGTTGTTTGCAACTACCCACGCAGCGCAGGACTCGACTGTTTGCATAAAAATCGCACAGGCGGATTCGTTAACATTAATCGTCGCGTCTAAATAAAACGTTTCACGATATAAGTGACAGAAATAAAACATTGATTTCTTGCGACACTTTTACGATATACACTCGTAATGCACGCGGTTGCTTTTCAACTGTTTTACCGCGCGAAGCAATACGCGACTCAATAACAAGATCAAGTTCAAAATAAATAGAAAATTCCTTTGATACCTTCTTACAGTATATGTTAATTAAATCGTGTAATGTTTTTTTAACAACGAATGAACCAATTCTAACGAAACAGATAATATTCGAAATAAAATCAATACAAGTATTGATAAGCGTAGTAAGCGAATCCGCGGTTAACGTCTCTCCTAATGTTTGCGCGGCAATGTACTATACAAGTGTGCGATAAATGTCGTTTTTTGTTTTAAAAGTTTCTCTCGGTGCAGTGTGACCGTTCCCCGCGTAACGCAATTAAAAAGAAGAAAGAATTCGACAGAAAACGGTTACTCTTTAAGCGATCATCGATGTCCGACTATCTTTCAGATGAAGGTAAATAAATCCAAGTACATCTCTACATTTCTTATTTTTATTTATATTCGTAACTCTATATTATTTCAAACGTATAAACGTTTACAATTAATGTGACAAATTGACGAACATTTACATTCTTTATTATGTCAGAGAAAATTTTTATTAACGATAACGTACGTGTGAGGTTATGTTTACATTATCGATCGACGTACGAGTCGCACAATCGACTGTATCGGTTCAAACGATCTAATTCGATTTCGGTAGATTTTAAACGAAAATTATACTTCGTTGGCCAACGCGTACGAATATTCGAGTGGATATCATATTCTGTAAGGGAGTCGAAATGAGCCTGCAGTTGTAAAAATTTTAATACCATAAAGAGTATACACGCGCGAGCTAAGAAGAAGGTAATACGAGAACAGTTTCGGAGTCTCCCGGTTCGCCAGTTAAGGGTTAAAGCTCGAGAGAGCTTTGTAGCGAGAATTTGATTGGTAATCCTTGGCGTGGCACTCAGTCAATCGTTACCCCTTGTCATATTACCGGGCTCGTACAGACGTTCCCGTATTCCTCCTGGTGCACGCGTGTGCGACTCGGCCGCGAACACACACATGCTCACGGATCAGGTGTACGCGAGCGAACACGCGTGTTGGTAAGTGGGTTTGGGTAACTAAAAGCCAAGCGCGGGTCGAGTGTGCGAGTGTATCATAGAGAGGGCATTCGAGCGGAAAAACGCAACTAAACGCGAGTAATTGGAAGCCCAAGGGGGGTACATTCGAGCCGCACTGGGTCTGCCGACACCCTTGCTTCACCAGGGACGAATCCATGCCCGTTTATTACTTCCTCGAAATGTTTACTCCGGTATTTGTCGTGTTCGCTTTCCTATCTGCTATGTTTATTTACCACGAATCATCGTGTTTATCGTTGCAAAACGTGTACTCGCACCTGTCTTGCCGCTGAAAGACGAACCTATAAACAGTTGTCCTACACGTTGCGACGATTTAATTTTGAGTCACGACGATTTCATTTCAAGATGCACGAGATTGCCGATACGATCTGGACGACACTGTTCGAAAAAGTTATCCGAGTGCAAGGAAAATTTGATCTTTTTCAGTTTGTTAACTGCTGCCCTGGCAGAGCTTTCGAAGCTCGCGAGGAAGAGAAAAAAGAATTTCGTGTCAAACCTTGCTTCACGTTCCAGTTTAACGCGAGCCCCAGTCGTCATCGTTAATATGTTTCCGATTCTTTTTCTTCGCCACCGAGAGAAATTTTCCCGTGCGCCGTTTTACACATTTCACTGGATTTCCACTTTTTTCTCGCTCTTTCCGTCCGTCGCAAACAAGAGTGGCGCTCGATAAATTCGTGCACGTAAATTCTTCCCATTAACATTTTTCAATTTTCCATCGTTGTTCGGTGCCTCGCGATAACTTTTGTGCGGCTAATAAATTCGTCAATGACCGGCCTTGTTCCACGAACGCTGTCCACGTTGAATAATAAAAATGAACTTCTCGAATTTCAGGCGGTCGTGTTTTCAAAACAAGATTCTGCTCGACAGTCATTTTCATTCCGACGTGCCTTCGGTGATCGTAAAATATATTCTCGAGCGTGGAGCTTTCAAGAAAACCATTTGCCACTCACGCATTCGTGCAGGACAGTTTCCTCTTTGCTTAGCGGTGTTTCACGATGCTGCATTCAGATTTATACTCGGAGCGTAGAAACCGGAATTGGTTCGTCGTTGTCGCAACATTAGGGGGTTGTTACTCGCGGAGCAGAATTTGATAAGGAGAGAGAGCGTACAGTGATTTAAAACGGTCTTCCACCCTTCGTGCTTCTGCTCCCGTTCCGTCTTCGTTTTCGTGCGTTTCACCTTCTTCCTCCCTCGTTCCGTTCATCATCGTCCCTCCGTTTTATCCTCTCCCACCCCCCACTCCTCTGCAATCCGCTGTTTCTCTGTTCCCCCGTGTACGTACATGCATCGTCCCCGAGGTGAGGCAGCGAGGGGGTTGTTTCGTGGCTGCCGTTGGCTTTTCGTTGCGGTTTGTGCGGGGGATGTTTCCTTCCCTTGTGAACATATCCATAGACTCCCCTTCTCCCGCCATGTCCTCCCTCGTTCAGTTCCGCCTTCCTCCTCCTTCTCTTTCGACTCAGCTTCTCGACCGTAGCATATTACTGGCATGGCAGTGCCTTCAGTTCAGTCAGTGTAAACCCTCGAAGGCATTTGCTGATTCAAATTAATCACAGCCAAGGTAGTCCACCCAACCAACCAACCAACCCTCTAGATCCTGCCTGCCTGCCTGCCTGCTTGCTTGCCTCCTACGCTTGAAAGGCACCAACAAGTCTGCCAGTCACGAGCAAACACCTATAATTAGAGATGGGATCCAAGTAGGTTCAAATTTGATCGGGCAGTCTCGAATCATAAGTGCGTATTTCTGTAACATCAATTTGAAAATTCTGCTTCTGAACGAAAGGAGATGCTGAGCGGAACCTGGGGAAATCCTAAAAAATCCTCCCACGTAAAAAGGACGATTTTTCTTTTAACATAGAGAAGCCTAGATCGAGAATGAAAGTCATTTTCATTGATTTCTAATCGACCTATTGTCCGATCCGATTGAAATTAATTCGCATAGAACGTCGATGACGCTCGTGTTATTAATTTCAAGCATCGCCTATTAATTATTCTTCGACCGCTATCGATGTTGAACTTCCCAGCTCGTTCAAGGTTTCATCGCGATAGCGAACGCGGGATTTTCTTCGGAGCACGGTAACTACGAATCAAATGCTGCACGGCTTTTATCTCGATAAAGTTTTTTCCCTCGCGGTAATACGTAGGAACGGTGTGGCGTACGGGCATTAAAAGCTCGTCAAACAAAAGCTCGCGAAATCGCGTGGAATCATTTTCCCCCTGTGATTCCATCGGCGTCTAAACAAGGAGAAAAGAGAAAGAAGAAGAAGAAGAAGAAGAAGGGGTGAAAAAGAACGAGGAGAAATCGCGGTGAAGTGGAGAGGGGGGCAGATGAGAAGTAAAAGAAGGAAGAAAATGCGTTTTTCATCCCCATGACACGGCTACCGGTGGCCTGCCTGACTGCCTGCTTGGATTTTCGTCGCGTTGCAGAAGCCTGTTCCGAGCAGGATTGAAAAAAAGAGAGAGCGACAAAAAGGCGAAGAAGGAGAAGAACGGAGGGAAAACAAGGGGGAGGAGAGTCCGACGAGAGTGCTCTTTAGAATTAGAGCAGAGCCAGCTTCTGCATTTTCTGTCTTTCCGTCTTTTTCCCTCTTTCCCGCTTTACGCTTCTCCTCTCCTCGATGAATCCGCGAGGCGTCTCATCACGCAACATTACCCACAAGCCTCCGCGACTCCAGCCTTTCTCCGCCCTGTCCTTCTTCGTCCCTTCCTTTCATCCCCCGTCTCTCGTCCGACCCAGCCAAAACCCCTTACATCCCGGCCACGCAACATTAAGCCTACTCCTTCGCATTTTTCCTTCGACTCTATGAAGCTTTCTGAAAGCGGCAACGTTTTTTATTTCCTTCCCTTACCTCCTCCTCTTTTTATTCGGTCATTTTTCTTTAATCTTGGACAGAGTGCCTCTTTAACTTTGCGAATATTAAAGGCCGGTCGAATAAATTCGACCCGCTTCTACGGCACCAAAGGGTGTACCGCGGAGCTAACGACTCTTCTCGGAAATGTCCTTCTCCCTTTGCTCCTTTACCCATTTAACCCTTTCGGTGTTCAATCCTCCTACAATTTTGTACGACTAAACAAAATTCTGATAATGGTTAATTGGTGTACGGACGAGATGCGAAGGGCAGATGTGGTTCGTAATAAATAAAAAATTTGGTTACCAGGCCGTTTTATTTTAGCGAGCATTGAAAGGGTTGAAAAATGGTACGTACATGATAATACACTCCATCGGTGTAGGTAGAACGGTCGACAACGGTGGTTCCCTTTTCCGAGCTCGAAACAAAGCGAAACTGGAAGCTGGATCACGGAAGCCGGTGGAAGGCCGGTTTCGAAGAGGGAGGTACTCATCCTCCATTTTTCGCGTTATCCTCTTTCATCGCACGGCGTTCGCCATCGACGGCACGATGCCAGACCAGGGTGGATGGTTCACCAAAGCAAGGGAAGAGGCGGAGGATAGCGGGATGTCGAGACGCTGCTGCAGAGAGGAGCGGGAGGGGTTGCTCTCGAGGGTGCTGCTGCTATGGAGGGATGAGAGCAGAGACGCGAGAGAGCAAGAGGAGGCGCGGAAGGGAGGGAAAGAGGTCTCGTCTCCCTGTCTCTATTGATCCTCCGAGGAGGAGCCGCGCGCACCTCGTCTTCCATCCCACCTCATCCTCAATACCACCCTATGCTCCGAGAGACGACGACGACGACGACGACGACGATGATGACGTCGTCGTCGACGAGGGAAAGAACGAGACGGAGGGAAAGAGAACTGTTCTCTGGAGCATGGTCCGTGTTGCAACCCTGGGAAAACGCATCGACGAATGCAACCACCCACCGGGAAAGGTTGCGTTTCACTAAATACATAGCTGCCGTGTGTTTGGATCAAACGATTCTTTCATCTTTCCACCGGAAGTCTCGCAATCGAGCGTATTCTCCAATTATTTCTGGAAATTCTGTTGCGCCGTTGTTTTGCCAGCCTGAAAAGGGGAACTACGGGGACATTTACAGTCTACGACGCGAGAACTTGGACGCGATATTTCCGCGAAATTAATTCCTTTTGTGAAAAACGTTACACGTTTCAAATCCTTTGTCGTCAACGCACACTTTCCTCGACGTTTATCCTTCATAATGGACGAAACACTTTTTTCGAATTTGCATCGGGGGTTAAGATAATCGGTGCAACGCGAAGGTATCCCTTTTTCCGCTCCACTTAGAAAATCGCAATACGGAGAGCGGATAACGTTCTCGGTTGTCCGCGTTGAAATACCGGATCGTTACACGTGACACGTTTTTGCCGCGTTTATATTTAATGTTCCTGACCAGACCATACATGGACCAGTGCACCAAGGTACTTACGGTTCGCTCGTATATCATTCGAGTATCAGTTAGACAGTTTTGATGTATTAGTCTCATTAGCTTTAACACTTATCGCGGTTGCATTTCATAAAGCTTTACGACTTCTTTCCTTTCTTTCTGCGAATAGCTTGATCTCCCGTGATCTTTTATAATCGCTACTGTGTCTCAATCCCCCAAGAGCGATGTCATGTCACTAAGGACCGCGTGCTGCGTTTAGTTTATACAGTCTTGATCTTTTCCCAAGTTTCCTTCTCGTCGATCAGAGACGGATGTACGGAAGAAAATCCTAGAAGATCTTCCATCGCTAAGCAAGTTGAACGCAGGGATACCGAAAGTACGATTGGCGCAAAAGCGCCTCGCTATCTTCTCCCACTCTGTTCTCGTCGCCTCTCCGTAGTCTCTCCACGGACCCTCGTCGATATAAACGCGACCCATCGTTATCTCCGACAAGGGGACTTCCCCATTGGTCGTTGATCTTCCCACTCGTGGTGATGCCTCCCTCGCTCATCGTTGCGTCCTCCGTGTTCCCTAGCCCGCGGTCCCTCGGCCCGTCAGGATATTCAGTTTGTGCGTGTGTGCACATGCCTCGAAGCTATCCCGAGATCCCTATTGGACCGAGGGGAGCATCCTCCGTTCCTGATTGGACCAGCACCCAGAGCATCTCTGCTCATCCTCGCGTTTGCGCGCGTCTAACCGCGGCCACCTCTGTGTGCGTTCGTAAGTATCATCGTGCGAGAGCCGCGTTATCCAAAATGGAGGATCTTGTAACGTTGTTCTTGCGCTTACGGAGAAGCGTAGCCGTGGAAGTTGTGCGTAGTTCAGGTTTCAGGATAGCCTCGATGGAACGTTCCGCGCGTTGTTTAGCTTCGAAGACCGTGTTCGTCTCCCAGAATAGAAGGAAGCGTTAGTCATACATCCCGTCGTACATCGGGCTATAACTGGCGTCTGTGACGGGCCAACGCCATTATGGCAGACACGCGTAGAGAACGATACGTGCGGCACGACCGGGGAACAGAGGCCAGAGGGAGAGTAAAGACATCGCAGAGGAGGAAAGCAGAACCGGCGGGACGAGGAGAGAACGAGAAACGGAGAATGCACCGGCAGCGTTCATTTGCGACGCGGCAGTAACACGCTGCTGCATTTATTCATACACACCGGCTGCAGCCACGTCGAGGGCGCAGCTTGCGTGTATCCAGCTTCGACGAGAGAAGACCGCGACACGGTCAGGCCAAGAGAGAGGAGAAAAAGGGACAGGCTTGGCAACAGTGGCCACTTCTGTGTCCCTCCTCTTCTGACCTTCGCGTTCGATGCTCTTCCCTCTTCGTTTCTCTTATTTTATCCAGGAACCACGGTGTCGAGGAGAACACAGGGACATCCAAGAAGAAGGGTGAGACCAAGCGAGACGGTATGATAATTGGAAGAGGAAGCGTGGGCGGAGAGGAGAAAGAGGAGAGACAGAGAAGAGCGTAGCGCAGGTGGAGGCGCTGGTCGGCGGTTGGTGGGGGCTGGAGGTGGTGGTGGAGCCCCCTCAGGAGGTGGAAAAGGTGGAGGATGAGGCGGGGGAGTAGGAGGTGGTTACCATGGCTACCAGAAACCACAGCCGCCGCCACCGACGATGCGAGAGGTGTCACTGACTCCTGGCAAAGCTACCACGCACGCATACACCTGTGCAAGCATCAGCGCGGTAAGGTACGACTGCCACGTTCGGATACGACTGTTCGTATGTGGTCGACGTGCCCGCTACTAGTACGCATCGCGAGATAATCTGGAGTACCTGCTGCCGCTGTTTTTGACCTCGCTGACAACGAATTTCGTCTTTCGACGTTCCGTCGATTCGACTCTTAGAAATAGATACGTTCCTCGTAATGTCTGCAGGTTTAGGTATTTACAGGAACGACGTGTTCGGTTTTATCGCGTTACAAATCAAGTAAGATTATCGCGAACGAAATCTGCGAGCACTCGTAAAGCGAAACAAACGTGCACTAAGAGAATGATCTACCGATCGATCGTTATACCGGACATAAACCTGGCTTACCTCTGGAGACAGAGGGAGGTCGACGTGACTTAAAAAGACCATCTCGAACAAGAGAGCGGCAAGAAACAAAAGATCCGCCTCTTAACTGCGACCGTTCCGTACCGTTTCTCTTCTCTTTTCCTCTTCTTTTCTTTCAACGAGCCTCCCTCAACAGGACGGGAATTAAATTAAGGCTTCCAAAAATAAACTCGGCGACATTCAATTGTTTCTCGCGGGGAGACTGAAACGACACGAGACGGCGGCAGAACGGCGGTGTCGAGCCTCGTAAAAGATGAGAAACGATCCAACAAGATGGCCGTCTTGACGATGTTAGACGATCGTTTACCAGCCGTCTCTTACGTCGAAATTGGAGTACAAACGACGAAGAGCGAGCCAACGAGAAATCGCTGACACCGAACGTGACAGTACGGTGCATGCCGATCTAAAGTTTACCCAAGCGAATACCACCGCGGATCAAATTAATCGGACAATACGTTTCTTTCGGTAGGTAAGATAAGTTGGAAACGAGTCGTACAACCTCGGTTAAAATTCCGATGAAAAGGGTGCACGCGTAGGGAAAGAGGGTGGTTAGGTGAGGGGTACGATGCTCTTTCCACGTCTTCGCTTATCGTGTGTATAGTCCGATTCGCTTCGCGGTCTCCATGGGAACCCGCGGAAAAACCTATCGATTCTCCCTTTGGACTCCTCTGAAAGAGAACTCGTTCAAGAATCCTTTAGCCCCTTCACGTTTCTCTCTCATCCTATCCGGGATCTCTTTCGTCTCCTCTTTCGTCTCGCGGAACTTTTCCTTTGCTAACGGTGGTGACTTTTACTCCGCCGGAATATAGAAAGGTACGACTGCGGCGAAACACGGGAAGGTAGAAGACAGAGACAGGGGCACGGGAACGTCGTTAAAAGAGGTTTATTTCGCTAATAAGGCCGGACTTGTACTGTGCTTATTGAAACAATAAAGAATCACCCCTGTGGGCGGAGGAAGGAAACCCTCAAGATGGCGTCCCTTCCTGGTCATGCCGTGGATATACCAGGAGTACGTGCACTGCTTGCAGAACGTCGTCTGATCAACTCCCGATGGATTTATGGTTGTGATATTGTGGTCCGCCTTCTAACTTTTCTTTTGTCTCGAGCTTCCACTTTTTCTACTATCGTTCTTTGCCAACTGTTTTGTAACCACCGCGAAATCAAGCACCTTTATTTGTTGTCGTACGTTTAAACCTTTGCGGCGTAATTATTTTCTTGGTTTCTTCTCAACCAAGTTAGCTTCGTTGAAAGTGTATCGATGTAACGAGATCCTACAAGTATCTCTTACGTTTCCTTTATTTAAAAATAACACTGATGAAGTTAACCTGTTCCTGTAATATACAGTCGTATTTGTAGCACGAAATGTGACAAATTTGGATCACATGTAAAGACGATTGCAAGCAAGAAAGTTGCTAACAACAAGAATGATGGTAACCTCCGAAACATTATCTCGAATCAATGAAATTCATATGACCCAGTTTATCGACACACGTAATTTGGGTTAGCGGTGAGAAGGCTGGATTAGAATCGAAGGGACGCGAGTACACGAGCACACGTCAGAGTTTGCGGCGTTCACGTCCCTTAATATGCTGCGTTATCGCAAGATTTATCGGTTATCGGTTACGTGCACTTCCCTTCCTAAAGCTCCATCACCTTTACATCCCACTTTTTCTCGCTATTTTCGTCACCGATGGGGATCCTGCTGCGGACGTCTATTAGGTACGCGGCTCTTTAAACATCAACCATGCTCGTGAAACGTTTTCGATAGTAGCGTCGCAATCAAAGCGTCTTCTTTATTCGAACAAGTTCTCGTATAAATCGTATACGCATCAGCATTTTTGAGACATTTGTTATCTTGCATTTCGCGTAATAAAACGTAGAGTTGAGTAGCTGTATATAACGATGTCATATTAAATATAATGATTTGCCGAGACATCGCGTGGCTATGAATTTTCTCGTTGTTTATCAAAAAAGTCATAAACGCGAGGATATGTTAAGTGTTACGATTCGCGTTTCCTCTCTGCAGCACGGATTAAACTCGGTCACATTGCGAAAGTTTTCGAACTTTACGCCCTCGCCCGAATAAGAATTCTTCTTCCTTCTGTCGCCGTTCGGCGGGACTTTGCATTTGTATGGTAAACTCGATAAGGTGTTGCGTAAACGAGGAATAGTTTGACGGTGTATCGAAACAGCGAGGATGGTGTGTCGTCTCGTTGAGAATCGATAGAGCTCCTGCCGAGACTACCCCGCGAGACACGAATTCCCGGATTCCATGTCGCCACCCCTAAAAACCCCATCTACGGCAGTGTTCACCCTCTTCGTCCAACCCTTCGGTGGCTCCTCGAGGCACCGCATTACCTCTGGACGAGAGGACTCCGAGTATGGAAAGAGAGATCGACCGCAGGAGGAGCTGCTAGGGAGTCGGTGAACATCGGGAGGGGGTGAGTGAGATAGGGAAAGAGGGAGAAATAAAGGGCTGGAGAGAGTAACGCGAGGGCCAAGAGCACAATGGACCGCCTCGGAGATTCGGAAACGTCGGGACTCGGGATTCTGAATGGGAGACGAATGAGGAGTCTGCCCCGACTGGATCGCAGGACAATGCATCCGGGGAAACGAATGTTAACGTTGACGATAACGCGGCCTCTCGCTAAGATAGATCGTTTCTTGGCTCCGGAGGACGATCGCCTCGATCGACTTTCTTCGATTAACTTTATCGGAAGGTCGATGTCCATTGTAGCGGGAAATAATGATTCCAGTAGACAACGATTTTAGCTTTATCTGTTCGAATGTAAAACAAGTAGATTCGCGATGAAATAATATCATAAGAATATATTAATAAATAATCTGCGTTCAAGGAATAATGTCGTGATGAGAATATCGTTGTTACAGATTCGACCGATTCCGCGATGGAATCAAATCCCTCGAAGGCGCGTCAAACGGATTCTCCACAAACGACGCTACCCCTGTTTGACTTCTTGCAACTTCATCGGACAAGGTAAACTAAACGCCTAATTCGATAATATGTTTGAACAAGTATCATCGTCCTGCCTATTCACGATACCGCGCAACCCTCGATTAATTTCCTGTATCTTTAATTTATGGTAGATAATTGCACGTAATAACGACGTTTGTTGTGTCATCTCAAACATAATAAACATGTCAAAAGGAAAATTAGTTCCTTAGACTTCCTGATTGCCCATCGTTAACCGCATAAAGATACGCCAGCGATAATTTTAATACTATTATCTCACGTTACACAAGAAACCCCGTTAAAAGTGGCTTTATCATCCACGCTAGATTTATTTATTTATTTGTGCGGGCTGAAATACCCCTTTGATATAAACGATAAGGATCGCTACTTGCTCGATAGCGTAAGTTTTTTAACGCTTTCGTTTAGACAGATACAGAACTTTAAACGCTCTAATAATAAACGTGGACATTATGGATTAATACGTTAAGATCCATCGATCAGTACAGAGAAGTAGTCGATCTTTGCTTTTCGCAGTAACGAAATATCAAATAGACCCGATGGGTCTTTATCAGGGTACGAATAATTCGTTTCAAGCTTTGTACACGGTATTTGAAAGTTCGACACCGAACATCGCTGCACCATCGCGGTTCCGACGTCCCTGAAATTCACGATCCGCGGCTCAAGGTGGTTCTCCGAGCTGTCGAGGTAGCCATAAGACGCGATATTATAGGGCGAAAACGGTAAATGGCCCTAATAATGCGAAATCTCGGTAGCCATAAATACGAGCGGACGATATCTGGTTGGTGATCTCGGTGGCATGTCCAGGAGTTGCGTTGCCGTGTCTCGCAGCCTTGATACCGGCTTGCCCCACGCTGTACTCACGTGAATATCGCGGGTACTGGAAGTACTCACGTCAAGTATGTGCACGGCTTATCATACCTCTCGCGACCAGTATATGGTCTTCCTGCTCTTTATGCGACTACGTGTGTTGGACTTGGCGATGTTCTACTCGAAAATATGTTGCGATTCGTTGAAAAGAGAAGAAACCCAACGCGAACTCTTTCATCTGTTATTACTTCGAATTGCACATTTTCTTGCGGGAGGTTGTCGCAGCAAGAAACAACTTCGTCTCAGGGCGGCACGACTAATTCCTCGAATAGGGAGTCGAGTGAAACTTGTAAACATGTCGCTCAAACCCATAGGCCGTGTCACACCCTGCTTCCTTGCCGAGGCTCGAATTTCCATTCATTGTTATTCACCATAATCTGTGATGAAACACGAGGCTGTCCGTGGCGTGGATGAAAAACGAACGTATTTAACGTGACTCCAAGGGTGAACAGATCGATGGTCGGAAGGTAAGCGTACTCGGGGACACGATGTTATTAAGAACCCAGCGCGGCGTGCGGGTTCAAGCGCACGCATGAACAATCATCTCGCGTTTACGTGATTTTCACGAGATATAGTAATTGTTTCAACAATCGACACTAATAGGTATTCTCAGCCTAGGCCAACATGCACCTACAATTTATCCTCTCCTGCGTTTTCGTCAAGTACGTTCGAGAAAAAATAACATGTAAGCGCTGTCTAATTTCAAATAAATTTACATCGACGTTGATCAATATTTACATAATAAAACACGAAAACAATTTTGCCGAAGTAGGTTCGTACGGTTTATAGGTTAAATTTTTCTATATCTATTACCGATATTACAGATAGATAAGTTTTAAGATGAACAAGTATCGAGGCTATCGATACTCCACTGATTATCGCGCATTTCTGCAGTCGATTTCGACTTGTCAGGAATTTATCAGGTTTCTCGTCATATAAATCGTAGGTTGCGATACCGCGAAAGAAACGATGTTAAACACGACGTTATTTACGAGTGGTTCGGCAGTATTCCTCTTCGTGAGAGACAGGCCAGGTCGTGCGTGTCAGGGCAATTCTTTCCGCGGCCGAGGCAAAAATACGTTCGTGGGTTCTTTTATACACCCTCCTCCGAAGACAATCTCGATGTCTCCGGTGGCGGTGTTGGCGTGTCGTGTGGTGGACATCACTCGACGACGAAGGAAAAGGGGGTTGGTAAGAGAGAGGCTCGAAAGGGTGTAGCGTGTCCGGTATCTCGTGCCGGGATCGCAAGAGACATTTCGTCCCCCCAAGAAGTCAGTTCAGCTACCACAAATGACCATCGGCCGTCCACCGCCAACACTGCCCACCGAGTTACCCCTCTTTTGCCATCAACCCCCGGTTACTTTCGTATCTTCCACGTTGTGCACCGTTCTCGCAGATGAAACGATAAACGAATTTATTATGCTCGAACGAACGAAAGCGAGTGTCCTTAGCTGGTGAAACGACGCTCGCGATTTATGGAGGAGAAAAGCGCAATTATTCTGTAAATATTTCTTCTTCTTTGTACGCGAGAAACGGAAAACGTTTTACGTACAGTTACGAAGGTCCGCTGCAAGTTTGTTATGTCTGAAGGTGAACACCGTGGTTCTCCTTCGTTTGGATTGCGTCTCGATATGTAAACATATCGATCGTATTGCCTGTCGAACACTGCCGGTTTTGCTACGTTTGCTAACCGACCAAGGTTAAGCTTGCGCTGTCGTAGCATACGCTTGACGTTTCATCTGTGTTCCGCTCGATTAAGTATCAATATTTCTCCGTTATCTCTGCCCCCTTCTCGTTTTCTTGCTTTTAGAGGTGTAACGTAACAATACGGGAAGTAAAGCGATGGTAATAATACGCTTGGCGTGTTTGATTTCATAATCTAGCTTATCGGTGCTACTGCCGCGGCATCGCGTGGTACTATCATTTATTTGTCTTTCGAGTTAGCTGTTTGCCCCGAAGGCTCTTACAAAATTTCAAACGCATCTCAATCTTCTAATTTGGCTGTGTTACTCTTTACATAACAGTCTTTTAATATTATAAGAATAATGTAGATAGCTTGTTTGATGTAATCATTATGTAACACTTGTTACAATTTGGTCAGTAGTTTAACAAAACATCACGTTACAGTCAAGAAATTGACTTCGTATGCTGAAACTATTGTGCTAGCTTTACTTTTGGACCTTTCCTAAATTTATTTGAGTGCGCGCTTCGAAAATGTTTCACCAGGGTCATCTAGCGGTGGCAACAGAAAATATCGGATTAAAGAATTAAGGTTTTTAACCAAAAAGGTAACTCTATCGCTTCGTTGCTGTAACTATTTTATGATCACAATGATGCTGGAGTATTTGTTGATACGGTTTGTTCAAAATCTTAAAATCAATAATTAAAGAAATTGTAGTCGTTGAGTACTGAAGTGCCACCTAACGGTAGTATGTTTGTATTAATGAGATTAACACACGATAGATAAGAAGTTAATTTAATTGGTAATGACTACATCTATCTCTAGATGGAGCCTACATGTTGTGATCAAACGAATTGATACTTTGGGATTCACCAGTTTCTTTGTTCATCATTAGATAGCGCTGCATGTATTATTTCAAAATGTGCATTCATGAAAGTTAAGAAAATTAAGAAAATAAGATAACCTCCTAATATCGTGTGTAAATAAGTCAGTCATAGCGTTCTTTAATTATGTGTTTAAATTTCTTTATGAAGTTATATATAAACAGTAGTAATTTACGCTAATTTAGTGCGCAAAAAAACACCATGACACTATAAATATTTCGTAAACGCATAATATTTATCGAAGAAATAACTTGAATAATTATATAAATAAAAATATTTGAATACTTAACAAATTCTTCAGTTACCGATGCACCGGTTACTAACGTTCGGTTAATTTGAACTCTACAAATCATCGACAATTTCCATACATTATTCCACCAACGACCTTCCAACTAAACATGTACAAGGACAGAAAATTGCAATATTAATAAACGCAAAGAAAGAAGCATTCATTTCTGTTTATTTGTTCGACAATTATTATTCAAAGCGTTCCGTAAGAGCCGCCGAAACAACGACACAACGTCGTCATCTGTCGGCAAAGCTCGGAACCGTTCGAATATCGGCCGTCGAGCAGGGATGCCAACGAGACGCGCGCATATACGTCCAGACCGTCCGCGGAGTCGCGTCGTAAACAAGGACTCGTCGTGTCCGTACTCGTTTCTCCGAAGTTTCTTGGTGAAATTAATCGCCGTTCGCGTATCTTCCGCGTAATCTCGAGTCACAGCTGTTCGTGGCGTCCCGATTTCAAGACATTCGCGGTCGTGGGACACGGAAAACGCTATTTTTCCGGACATTTTCACGGTGGTGTTAGTGCGCGGGTTGGCAAGCGTTGCTCGAGTGCAGTAAGGCTGCCATTTTCCGTGTGTTGCGGTAAACGAGCGAAAGAGAGAGAGAGATAGCGTGCACGGAGGAGGACAGTAAAGGTCCCGAACACACGGATTTTCACGGTGCAAAAGAGACGCAGGAGTTGTTCGCGTGCTAATTCTTCCTGGGACTCGTTTATCCTCGCCACAATTGGAAACAGAAAGATAAAAACAACGGCGAAGGGATCGTTCGCGGGAACGCGCGTTCGAAGCTGGCCCGACGATCAAGGTTAGTTCCTCTTTTCGTTTTCTCCTATTCTTCCTGCACGTCCTCTTTAAATAAGCACGTCCGGCGTTCGTCACCGAACAACGTTTCTCTTCGTCGTTCGACTGTCACGGTGGAAAAGCACCGGTAGCTAATATGCTCGTAAGTGTGCCCGTCGTATCGTACGCGATCAGCTGATTTTTTTTATGCGGCCACCGCGTGCATCTCACGAAACAGGGACGCGTCCCAATGCGGGCTCGCTCGTTAGAGATACGCCATTGCGTGGGCAGTTCTCTGTCTGGAAATGGTCGCGATTATAAACGTTTCCAACGTACCGATTTCGAGGCTCGTCGTTGACATCGCGCTACAACGAACACCGCGGTATCCGGTGCGTGCATTTGTCAAATAATTTCGTTTTTTTTATGAAACTGACCAGCCCTCGGTATCCGTGCGTACCATACGTTCATCGTGACGCGCGTGTGTGCGTAATGAATTTGAAATTGCGCGACGCGTTAATACCATTCGATCGACGAATTCGTTCCGCTAATTGCATACGTGACTTGGGCGCATTGTTTGCGTTGCACGAGGCGTTCTCGCGATATCTGGCCACCGTTATCTTCGTTTTTCTTTTTGCGTACGAAACATTTTACGTGATGATGTCATCGCGATGAATTTATAATTTGTTGAACGTAAGAAACCTCGGTTTTAGTCGTTACAAGCTTCTCCATAATCGTGCGTAGAAAGAAGTAGAATGCCTCGAGAGGTCTTTCTCGCGTTCGACGGTACAACTTCCGGTGTAAGTAAGCGAATGATTTTGAACGTTTTTTACGGTTGATCAGCTGGCGCTCGTAAAGTTTCTTCGTATTGTCATCGGGTCTTTTACGACCGTTGGAATTCCTCGAAGGATTTCGGTCGGCGATTTTCTTTGTGACTGTGATAAACGGGTTTATTCGTGCAAAAATATGACGCGACTGGACGAAAAGAGACCGCCGACCTGGAAGCCGTTCACAATGCAGAAAAGCAATCAAATATCAATTTCACCCCGGGCATCGACGAGAACGACGCGCGGCAACGAGACGAGACGAGGACGGAACAGTACGGGATGGGAACGATCATTTTCCAATTTACACGGAACGGTTTCAATTAGGGAAGCGATCTTGAAACATCGCGTATGTGTAACGAGGAAAAAAGGGAGCCTACATGCGCGAACCGTCGATAACATAACACAACCGGGATTGTTTAACCCGTTCGTCGTCGTCGGGGGTCATCCGTGACGCGCGTCATAAATTTCATACGCTAGAATTATTGAAGAAAGGGATACGAGAGGGTCACTTTAATGGCATTACATAACGTCAAATACTAAATTGATCAGTTTCGTATCGTCACACTGATTTCTACCGTGACAGTAAGTGATCTAAGGTTTTATTTGCACATCGGAAGATACAGTATTATCATGTCTTATCTTGATAACACGAACCGTGTTCTCTAAGAATTTCGATTTCGAAGCAGTCTTATGGCACAGCTTATAACACGTGTGTAAAAGTCGAAAATCGAGTATGCGTTTGTTAATCAATATGCACGTTTACATAAGGATTTATAAACGTCGATGGCAGAAGTAGAAAAATGTTATGTAATTCTTCGAGTTGTAGAAGTGGAAAGCGAAAGCTTGATAAACTTTATGTAACAAATCTATGATCGTATGATGATCGTGCTGCGAATAGTATAGGACGCACCTGGTGCGTCCTCGAACATGTGCAAACCATTAACCCACAACGAAACGACAAAACCGCGTGTCCGCCAGTAATCTGGCAGTTCGTGTCGGTCGTAAAGAACGGTAAGCAGCATTCCGTTCGCTCTTTTATTCCGCCTTACATTTTTATTAACTTTAAACCTTCTATTTTAGTCGGCGAGTACGATTACTGCGAGAGCGTACGGTTCGTAACCTTTTCTTCCAGGAGAATCGATAGTTCGCGTGTAGCCGGCAACGTTAATCGTATTATTACATTGGTGGTCGTATGATACAATTTCGAGTTAATCGCCGCGTGTCTTGGTCCAATAATCGTTGCACTTCTTGATCCATTGCTTCCTGCTTCTCCCGGATTCATTATAATACGACCTCTGGTCGAAATCTTTTGTTTCCTCGGTCGTTAACGCCGTCGTCGCGTGCCGTTCGAAAGTTTCTAAATCGAGACAAGAAGGCTTTTCTTCCACGTTCGATAAAATATTATGCTCGTTTCTGAAGCAAGTAGTCCGGCCATGGTCGTTGAAAATCGAATCGTGACGGATATCGTGGTCGCAGACGGTTTCGAGAATCGGGTCACAAAGTTTCGCCATAAACTTAACCGACGAATATGTTCTTGTCGAGATACGAGCTCGCGTTACCTTTGCAACAATGTACGTTTCAGCTGTCGCGGATCGTCAGCGAACTGCGATCGCATTAGCTAGGGCTAATTAACTCGGAATCTGATAGTACCCCGGTGTATCTATTAGCGCTTTAATTGGCCCGTGTGTTATAAACGTTAATACCCGATGCTCCGCTGACAATTCGTGTTTCGAATGATAAGAACACGCGTCGCTTAACAATTAACCACCCGGTTCGTGTATCGTTACCGCTTTGGAATTATTTCGACGAACATACTCGTCCTCTGAAACTTTCGCGTACGATCGTTTTGGGGAGGGATTGTTCTTTGGAGGAAACGGGGCACACGCGGCCACGATAATGCAAAAAGTTATTGTAACGAGATTCGATGGTAACGCGGAACGGCGGTTGCAGTTCAGTTACTTTTTCTAATTTAGCCAGGCAACGGGAAACTAAATTGTGGTTCTATTGCCGGAAGCTTTGGTGTTGCCAGAGGCTCGGCTAACGTCGTTCAAAATAGGCGGTGCACGAGGTAACTCGGGTTAATGCGAGCCGGCTCCCTGCGAGAGCTAAGCGGCTCCCTTCGCCACGCGTTATAACACGCGATTTAAAACTCGTAAGACCCGCGTTCGCGCCGCGTTTACGACTCTCTTGCCGTGCTTGTCTCCTCCTTTCTCGTCGAAACTTTGAACGCGAAAGACCCCCGCGTCGCATCGCGACGCTGCTCTCGAGTATCCTTTGGGAATAACGTTATGCTGCAAACAAAGTAGCTCCACCTGTTCCTGCCTCGTTACTTTGGACGGCTTCTTGAAAATTGGCTTGCTACGAGGACATTTTTCACGATTAAGGATCGTTCGAATCGCGTCGATAGTCAACAGTTTAAAGAAATAAACGAAACACGAGTTTAATCAGGGTTGCAAAGTTTATACACCTCCTCATTAGCCTTTAGAATGCGGAGCTAAATACAATTTGTTCATGACGCAAAAATAATTACCGTAGCGGTAAACGTTTTCTGTACAAGGTTGAAAACAAGTTTCTACTAGGAAGAGAAATTTGTATTATTCCGTGATAAAAGTTTTCGCGTTGCATCTATCTCTGGAGAAAAAAGTATTCAACTCGCAATTGGAGTAATTTTCTGAAAGAAGAATCCTCTAACGGAATGCGTTCGTTTAAACGCGTAATTTCTGTCTGCGAAGCGGTTTCTATCTGAAAGTTTGACGAAGACAGACGCAGAAGAAAGGAACGAAACTGGAGCGCACAAATTCCAAACTCAACGGGCTTTCGTGGAGTTTTGAATTTCGTGGAGGATCCATGATACCCGGACCAAGTTTCTTCCGAAGTTCACGTTCGATTCTTATCGTAGACACAGAAAGCGAAGCCAGTGACCCGTTGCTTCTATCGATTACACGGACAAACGCACGTGGTCGGAAAAAGACACGATTCGTGATAGTACGTCCGCGCCAGAACAGACGATAGCGTGGGTGGTTGAAGCGCCCGTTGCCAGACTCCGTTCGAATTAGCCGACGAAAGAAGGCTGAAACTGTTCCGACGAATATTCTTCCTGTCATTTAACTTGTTATCGTGTCAATTTTGTGGCTGAAACGATTCGGAATATCCTCGCTGTCGTTTAACTTATCTCGTATAAATTTTTTTGTCTCCTGTCATATTAATCGGGTTGATAGAATTAACCCCTTGCACTCATATGTCGACGTATGGCTTGACATCGAATACATTCAATATATATTTTCATTTATTTACTACTTATAATAAATTATAGATTTATCATATGCACTGATGTATTACATTTTATCGAGAACCTCTCTCTTGACCTATTTTGTAAATTAAGGACCGCAAGGGGTTAATAAATTAGATTTTCGAAGAGCTCGATGTGGTAAAATAGCGAGGTAAATAAAAATACAGAAACGTGAAATGGTTAGTCGAGAAATCGACTTAGTTGCACCGACAAGATTACAACCGATACGAATGCATATTGTTCGCAGCGAAAATACGATCATTGGTTGCTTCTTTCTAATAACAGAAAAAGAACGACACGAACTATGTAGCTGATATTACGAGTCCGTTGAAATCGTATCCAAGGAAAATAATAGCGCACAGTACATCGAAGAATAACGTGAAATTAGGATTTTTGTCTGCAAGACGCGGCGTGTCACGCGATTGGTCTGGTATTCGTGTTACGACGTTACAATGGCCCGGAAGTTACCAGCAAGTTTTCTCACGTATCATTAGCTTCCTCCGTCGCGATAAAATGATAAACCTTTGCTCCGTCATGCATTAGCTCGTCTACTTTGATCGGATAATGCGGGATCGTGCAGCATTTCTATCCAGCGAAGACACCGACGCTCTCGAACCTATTACACGAGCGACTCCGTTGGAAATAGGAGAATTACCGCTCGCAGAGATAACAGAGAGAGCCGCGTGTCATTAGCCGGCTCTCGTTTTCCGAGTACGCCGCGTCGAATAAATTTAATCGTCTCCTTCAATCTTCCGCGAACGGACTCATACATTTTTATCCGAGGATTAACGTTTCGCTAGGAACACAGGAATTGTAATTTAATTGGCGCGACGGCGGAGCACGAGCAGCTGCCCCGGCTAATAATATTCGGTGGAATGGTAAGAATTTCAATTTCGGAGCTGCCGCTACCTACCGGGTGATTCTAATAAGCGGTTAATCCTTCCGCCGCTAAATACAGTTACAGCTATCTGTATTATTAGGTAATCGCGTATTGGAACAGTCGAAAGATAACTCGTTGCATTTTGAAATTTGAACAATTCCGCTATATCGTTAGTTTAACCCTTTGCACTTCTATGTCGACATCACATTTCTCTTGGATCTTATGAATGATTCAGATAAATAGATTGGTTGGATTGTATATTTTCATTCAATTACCATTTATAATAAATGGAAAATGTATTTGTCACATACTCCACACTGTTACGATACATTTTACCGAGAACCCCTATTTTGCTGTATTTTGTAAACGAAGGAGTTGTTAGGTAACAGAAATTAAGGAGTGTAAAGGGTTAACGTTTGAACTCAAAGCAATCGATTATACAATAGTTTGATTAATATTCTCCATGCAATATAGTTAGGTGGCAATTAACCCTGGACTACTAATGTGTGTGATCCGAAAGTGTAAAGCGTTACATTAATTTTTGTTGCGTCGAAATATTTTGCAAACGTATTTGTCTAGGAGCGTCGGTTTAGCGAACACGTCGAGAGTTAATATAGGTTGACAAGAAATGAACGTAACACGGTCGGTGATAACGGGAGGCATGGAAATCGTTTGGCCGTTTTCTCCTGTTCGCGTCATACGAACGTGACTTATAGCATCTGCCGATACCTCTGCGCTGGCTGCACTTGCGTAATAACAGATATATGTATGTTGGTCAAGGCAATTGGGTTAAAACATTGCCGTCGAGCGCGAACGAATCTCGTGGATTTTCGCGCTCGTGAAAGCGATTCGAACACGCTCGCGCAACTAGTGAGCGGTGTAAAATGCGCGATTGGAAAACGAAAAAAGAAGGGAACGAGAAAGGTTTCGCGCGATCTAAAAGCCGCTACGATTTCAGAGTTCGCGATTCAGTTTTACTTGTACAATTCATTGGAACGATCATTATCTTGCCGGTTCGCTCTCGGCGAACTCGATCATTTTATTCGATCTTGTTATCGTATCTTGTTTTATGGACGAAGAAATTGCTCGGAAATATTTAAATTAGCTTTTCAGATTTGGTATTTTTAACCGTTTGCGATCGATGATCGAAATGTATTTATTAGATCGTTGCCTATCGATTTGACCCGATTTTATAGCGCAAGAATGTCACGAAATAGTACTTATGGCATATCAGTCTGAAGCTCGAGTCGTGAATAATCGTTAAGAAAATGGGGTTAAAAATTGTATGAATAATATTAAAGCAGATATGAGCGAGAGCTCCGGTTCTGCAGCTAGATTAGAATAAAAATGAATGAGCGGAAGAACCCCTTTTCAGACCAAACGGGTAAGTGGGTCACTTCCCGTAAGGGATGGTCTTCTCCTCTGATGACCCTTAACCCATTTGCATCGTTATGTGCTCACATCGCTGAACTTTTTTTTTCTTTGGATCAACATCGAATACAATGAAACAGATTAAATCAAGATTTTTAAAACACTCGGCTAAATCACCTTTCCAGAATTAACACCCTTGATCCTAGGTTCTCTCTGTAGAGAGTAGACGTTGTCTTCGCGTTCTACGCGAGTTTCTCTCAAAATCGAAGGCAAAGGGGGAAGGTTTTTCCATTCGGTTTGTCCTTTGTCGAAGGAAGCCTTCGTCGCAACGCGATTGCGCTGCACAGCTAGCTTAACTCTCGAAGCTCGAAATGGACCATAATCGCAACAATCCTCTTCCGAGTTTCGTAACGCAGAAATATTCGCAATTACGTCAAAAGCGTAACGCATAAAAGCAAATTGTCCGAATGACTTTTGTTCGTTGGTCGTTGAACCGTTTCTTTTCTTCCTCGAGCAGCTACTCTTTGAGGTACGAGTTGCCTCGAAATCCTTCGTATCTTTTCACTATCTCCATTTGAAAGAAACAATCCTTCCCTGCTGATCTTTTATCCAGAGAATCGCCGGGGCACATTCTTGCGAGGATCACGAAAGGAAAATCCTGGTCGGACGAGTGTTTGTGTAACCATGTTCCGTGAAACTGTGTTTCCCGGGGTTGCTGGTCGGACGAGAGAATAGAAGCGACAGCAGAAAACGAGTAGCACTTTGTACAAAGGCCGTGCCACTGAAAATGGCGTCTCCTTCTTCGGGCAAATGCGTTTCTCGTCGAGTGGAAGCGACGCGACGAGAGCGGCTATATATACAGCCGGATCGGGGCAAAGCGTTACATGCCCGATGCTCGGCACTCGGTCGAGCGCGAACGAGTTTCGGTGAACCGGTGTTAAATGCGTTTTCGATGGCTCCGTAATTTCGTCGGAGTTGTTTCAGCGTCGATTGATCGGAAACTGCGACGCGAGGGCGCTTCCTTTTTTTCGCGATCATCGAACCGTTCGCTCTTTCATCGACATCGTGACCTTTTTATACCGAATTTTTAACGCCACATACTCGATCACGCGGTATCGCCGCTGAATATTCGAGCAGAGCGCGATCCTGATTTTCAGAGAACGTAAAGCTTTCCCTGTATTTGGCGGCAAATGGCGGACCATTAGCGTTCCATTTCGAATCTCACGGTCGTACGAAATGACAGGAAAGCGTGTGCGTTTATTTGTTTAACGTTGCTCCACCACCGGCTGTATGTCGAAATGTCACGCGTGCCGCGTTTACGTATCGCGGTATTATCCGCCCGCATTGCTTTCGAGCCGGCGTGTAAAACACGAAGAAAGAGAAACGAAACTGAAAGAGAGCACGTACGAAAGAAACTTGTCGACATCAATGTCTCGACGTACAATGTTATCGACCGCAGGAGTGGCCGATACACCTTTATACCCGCCGCGTTTTTTCTTTCTTATTCCCCCGTCATTGTGTCACCGTTCTTTATTCAGCGTTGTTAAGTTAGATAAGACCCAGCCTGGATTCCTTATCACGATTCAATTTAATCCTTTATTATTAGCGAATCGGTTAGACGCAAGAACGAGGCAAGCCGCGCGTTTCGACGAGTATGACAATCTAAGAATTAATTAGCGCGTTATAGAATTGTCATAGATATCTATTATGGTTTGGAATTCTTTTACGTGTACAATTCCAAATATTCGGGTTAGAAATAAACGTAGAACATGGAATCAGTTGTTGTACATTTGAATCGATGTTCAACTATCTTGGATACAGAAGAGCAAGGGATCAATGCAGCGATATATTACAAAGTTACAAAACAACCGACACTCGTTCGCAACTCTGGTGAAACTACGGTAGAAGTTCATTTAACCGAATGAAATTTTACCGATCGTTCGATCCATCGAATCTACTGTTCGGACTTTGCTATTGGAACTATTTTGTGGAGCAACGCTCCGGTTGTTCGAACACTCGTGTAAATAGCCGACATAGTGGAATTTCATCTACTTTACTGTACTCCCATTATTAGCATAGAAGTGTTATAATCGTTTAATCATCGCGATTTCGTAGCGATTGAAACGCGTTGAATCGAACCGAATTACGTCGAACCAAACTGCGTCGAATCGAATCGCGTTAAATCGGAATCCGTCGAGTCAAATTGTATTAAATTGAATCGCGTTCAATCGCACCGTGTCGAATCTACATAATAATCGCACCGTATCTTACATAATTAAAAAAGTAAAAAGGTTACACGCTGTAGAAAATTAACCGAAGAGATTGACTCGGTCCGAAATTAATCGATACCGAAAGAACTCGCCTTGACCAACTCTGCAGCCTTGTTATTGCATAGTAGCACGCCAACATCGAGAGAATCGTCCTTACAAGCAAGATCTGACCGTAAAGTAACGTGACGTACATGAACCAGTAGCTCGAACTTGTTTACTTAAATAATCATGAAAATAAGAGAGGCACTCGTGGGCCGAAACGATCCTTTATTATTTGCCGTTTCGTCCTCGTGTTAATTTCACGAGCAATAATTTTACAGTTTATCGGTTTTCCATGATAAGTGCTCACGCCCAGGCAGTTTGTTTCTAATAGACTTTTAAGGCGTGGTCGATATAAAGAGGAAGATTTTATATGGAATTACGGGATACTTCTCGGTAACAAAAAGGGAGGAGTCCGGTAGAAAAATAAGTTGGAACGTTAATAAGGCAGTCGTTACTTTGCATCGTTAAATGCATCGATCGCGGTTAGAATCGCTCGATAATGCGAAATTATAATAAATAATAGGTTGCTAATAAATTACGCAATATTGGATTGTGTACGTCACTAGTTTTTATCTGTAGATTTAAAATGTAAATTTAAAATTAAACAAACGTTGGCGGAAGTGTTAACTAAGGATAACTGCTATTATTCTGTGCATGTATATTGTACTTGCGGTGCGGCAACATGCGCGTTAACCGCACGAGATAATAATAAAATATCGAATCGTATATACCCGTTTGGGAGTTTGCGAAGCTACGGAGTTCTTTGGAGGATTCGGTTTTTTCGAACGCGATCCGGCGGGTGGTCGAATAGATCGCGATAGAGGTAAATTTTAATCGAGACTCGTCGGTATCCATCGCGCTATAATCCCTGGATCGGGGAAGATGGAAAAGCTCGAGGGAAAAAATTGATAGTTAATCCGTGGAGCAGCAGCGGATAAAAGTTTTCTGTTCCTCGATCCTGAAACGATAAACGAAAGCTCTGTCGTGAAATAGAACGGATCGGTAGGTCGTGCGAATCTGGCGCAATTAGATTCTATCCAAGTGTTTGTTCGTTAAATCGACGAAACGAAAGCAATCGACTGGCGTGTTAATTTCGTCGACTGACGACACGTACGCGGATCGATCGATTCGCGGTCGTAAACGTGTCGATTCTTGCTCGTACGCCCGTAATTAGAATAAACGTTCGTTAATGTGCCGGTAGCTCGGTAATAGGTGAAACTATGTAAACCGAAAAACCAGTTTCATCGCTTTACTCGTCGATGTTGCCGCGTTGTTTCAGATAATGTAAACCGGTTCATAAAGTATCGTTCGCTTTAAATTCATAACGCAAATTGAACAAATAATTTCTAATATTCGCGTTTAATAATTTAACGAAACGCGTGTTCAGGCGAGGATAGAAAAAATTGCGGAAGCGCCGTTTATTTCGAGATTTTCCCAAAGGACGCGTTTCAGCGCCGTATGCATATCTTGTTAAATACGCGATGGAGAGTTAACGAAGTTTGTGGGTGTAATATCGCGTAATATCATAGCTAATGGGATAAGAAGATCGTGAACGATGAAAGGTACGTGACAGCCAAGGTCTCGAGGTAATAAAAATTAATGCCGCATTCTTCGCGATGACGAGTAGCCGCTATTATGGGACAGTGCACGATCATTTTATGACTTGGAGATCGGTAGCAGTAGTTTCGTTGGATAATACACCGAGAATCAACGGGCATCCACCTTTGACTTTTATATCTTCGTTTCCCGGTACCGGTGAACATTTATGATCGAAAGTTGGTGGAACGATATTGGCGGCTCGTAAAGCTTTCCCTAGCTGTCATTTTTTTTTTCTGGACAACGTTGAAGCGAACGAGCGCGTCGCGAAAAATTTACGAAAACACGCGCAGAAATATATGTCGCGTCAACGGCAATCGAACGATTTTCTTTAATATACGAGTGAGTTCTGTGTTTGATTTATCGAATACGTGTTTGGCGGTGACGCGTAACAAAAAACAGCCGTAGTGTGTCGTTCGAGAATAAATCAGTTTGCATTTTTTCCCGATAATTTGTACGAGAATGTGCTTGTATAATGTTTTTTTTTTTTTAAACAGAGGCATGTCGACTCGCCGGTAAACGGTCTTTTTTAATTGTCCGTAGTCTATAAAATTGCTTGGAAGTTTGATCGCGCGAAACTCGAGCACCGAGGTGCAATAAACGCAGCTTTACGAAACTTTTATTAGCTGTACGAGGCGTCGAGTCAGTGGGGTATTAACCCTGTACCGATATTTAGTAACGATCTGTAATATTATTCGATTTTTCTAAAGTGACGGAAGAAGGAATTTTCACGTGCCAAGAGGTCGGAAGATCATCGCGGTTCGTGTCGCTGTGTCGACGAAATAGAGATTGATGCTCTTTCGACCCTTTTCGCCAATTAGCGAGCTTTAATTTCGAGAGACGAACGTCGATATCCGCGATCCTATTAACTAGCTTCTCCGTCAGTGCGTCCCTTTGCGCAGGTGTCCCGCGATCTGGAGCAACGTTTTGCGTTTCGTAACGTCTGGTCGCGCGAGAAAGGAGGCGAGAAAGGTGGAAAGGAAACGCACACCGCGATGGTGGTGGTCGGTGGCCCGTTTGAATCGTGGCATCGGGACGGAGACGGCACGAAACGTCTGACGAAACGTGACCTGAAAATACAAAAATTTCCCCGCGAATATCGCGTTCTGTCGCGCGAACGCGTCGAGTGAAGGTGGTGCCTTAAAGCTGCAGTTTCGTAACGCTTCTTCTACCGCTGACATTTGACGTATCCAGTATAAATAACGATTGTTGCGTCCAGTGCAAATAATCGTTTAATAAATGCCACGTCTCCGTACGCACCTGCGGCTTTGAAACTTGACATTTACTTTGCGCTCGTTTCTCCTACGAATCGTCGAAAAAACGCGATCGGTTAGCCTGTGGTTCTGCGTGAAAATCGCTTGTGCAGCAAGGTAGACTTTTCTGAGAAATTGTTAGGAAAGGCTCCATCTCTATGCTGGAGATAGCATAAACTGTGATTAGTTCATGCGCGAGGGTTCTCCTTTCTGTAGAATTAAGGAATTTAGAAACTTGGACGATTTGGGAAAGGAAATGACTAAGAACCGCTCTAAACCGTGTAATGGCAGATTGTACGCGAATAGAGAACTAACCGCTGGCGGGTCATAAATGTCACGCTACTAATTGCTGGCCGATCGTTTTCGTATTCCAGTTCGATTGGACTTTACGGTGTGAAAAACATTTGGCGTCCGTTCTGCAGACGTGTCGCGGTCGATACGCTCGTTTGCGACCCGATCGAACCGGATCGCTCGAAGGTACAGTTATAAACGATGCTGTTTTATGCAGCATGCAATTTCGCGGCTAGATCGTCGACAAAACGTTTTATAGCCACGATGCAACGTTGAAATACGGTTGAACTTTCGTGATCGATAGTACCGTCGAACGAGTTGAAGCGCGTACAATAATAGCTATCGATCGCGACGATTGGATCATTACGTGTTTGTTTATTCATTTATTGACACGGCCGAATCGTTTTCTAAGGTTATTCGCGAGAAATGGAAAGATATTTGTTTGCGTACCGTCAGCCATTTTTCATTCCTACTTTCAGGATTCCGGTTATTGGGCTTCCGATACCGTGATAGTAGCAGCCGTGGAGACAAATGTAACGACGGTAATACTAGATAAGGGGAACAGGAAAAAGACATAGAGAGGTATCGATATGGCTGGCCACCTTATGTGTGTTACCGAGTCTGTAATAGATCCCGAAGAGCAGTATTTGTTGTTCCTTCTACCGTGATAGATTCTTGAGTGGGTCATTGTGGTCGAATCTAGATTTATAGCTTCTGATTCGAATCCTGCTTCTGCTAGTTAGCATGCTCGTATTATCTAGGCTGAATTATCATTTCTAACTAGTTTGCTAAATGTATCCAAGCTGTAATTTATTTTTTTAAACACCGGTCGTTGTACTACTTAGAATAACCGAGGAAAGTATGACGCATAGCGCAGACAACGACATTATAATTATTACACTGTTTAAACAAAAAATTTTTATCGTCATGCAGTCATTAGTCAGTGACATAAGATCCACGTTCGAGGTGCAATTATTTCGAAAAATTCATGTTGGACTCTTTCTAATGGATTCATAACCCGTAATAAATTACGTTATGTCACACGTACTTCCGATTCGTATTTGCAGAATGTATTACTAACTGAAACGACTCGTTTGGTAATGTTTATAATAGATCTCGAGTCCGACGATTGAATAATAAACGCGCGCTTTCCGAAGTAAAAAACACGATCTGACTACCGTTCGAAGTGGCTGAGAAGAGTCAGCAATGATGTCAGAGTACTCATTGTCGAAATTGAGCGTTCGCAATCGAGAGAGGCACTTTTGCCACAGCGAGACTTTCGCTAGCACAAATCCTGGCGGCGTAAACAATTGCAAAGAGTCGCCAGAGAAACTCGTTTCTCGCCTAACAATTTTCCTAAAAATACACTGTTTCTTTCGAGAAGCGTTCGCCTTTCATTTTAAAACGCTGCCCGGGCACAGAATTGCAGGCAGAAATGTCAGAGTCTGGGAAACTTGAAAAGTTCATATCGGAGGGAATCGCAGTCGCGTTCGATCCGCAGCCGTTTCGCCGCGTCGATTAAATTAATTTAAAGCGAATTGGTCGCCGGCGGGTTTAGGTGTGACTGAGCACAGCTTCGAAACTGGTCGCGGAGTTAACGGTGCACGCAAGGGCCAAGAACCTTTGGTCGTTGTATGCACCTGGAATACATATTGACCGTTTCAGTCAGGGAGTTTCGCTCGTTTCTCGGCAATATCCCGCCGCCCGATTGTAACCGACATCGATTCGACCTTCGTCAAAATCAACGTGCCAAGTAAGCGTTTTCTTCTTTCGACGAATGTTCGACATCTTGTCTCGGAACGGCGCGGAGAGCTAACTGCACGTTTAATACTCCGTTTAATCCCGCGACACGAACTAGCACCGTTTGCCTCTTTAAGGCCGGATTACCGAGCGCGAGAAACGAACGGCACGGACGGGAAAATTAAGTTCCATCCGGGTCGGGTTTTGTAATTGCACCGTTGCTACGGCTGCTTGTAAATTCTCTGTTCGCCGTCGTGTCGCTTCTTTTTTCATCGCGAACGAGAGAAGCCGGAGGGTTTCCTAGCCAGAAGTATACCGCGTTAATCGAGTGCGTGTTGACTCCGTTTCGAATATTGTGATTTACGGTTTAACGCCGCGAATCGTAACGAGAACGGAGATTCGAGGTTAGAGGAAGTCCATGGTAAAACATCCGTTGGAGAGAAAGTCTACTCGAAGGGGATTTTTCTCGATGAAAATATTCATTGTTTCGTATACCGCGTCGCGATACAACACGTAGCGATACGGCCCATCGAGATACAACACGTTCCGATGCAATACGATGCATCGATATGTATGTAACGTGTCGAGATACAACGGTTCAGAATACGCTGGCAATCATGGTAGGCTACCCTAGGGAAATTGACGATACGAGGAGAAAAGGTTCCTTGTTGGTTTTTCAAACGAGCGAATTTTCAAATTTATAAGTCCAAAAATTGAAAAACGAAGCGGGTGAGTAGCTGCGCGGAAATAGTTGGTAACAGTGGAAGTTGTCGATCGTTGCACGTATCGATCGTTCGCGTGGGATTGCCATTATCGGCTGACTTTTGAACCTTCTGTTCGTCCGTTTCTCGTATCGACAGTGCGCTCAAAGAGACGTCGATACGCGATCGTTTCGGTCGTTATTTCGGTCACGGTATCCTCGCGGATAAAACGTTCCTTTCGAGTATTATCCGATTGATCGACTGTTCGTTTAGGCGAACGAGAGTGCGTGGGGAACGTCGAGAGTCGTTGCGTCGAGTTTGACCAGCGACGAACAAAGCTGTCGGGCAACGAGCGACCCAATAACATTAGCGACTTTCATATTTCTGGCAGCCGAGTCAGTTTAGGTAGATGGAGAACGCTCGGTAAAACTGCTTCGAGATACAAGCATGAATGGCTTTTTCTCCCTTATTCCCGAAATAGCTGCGCCGTCGATGGAAGTTGCACAGGTGAGAGCGTACAACCCGTGCACCGAGGAGGGGAGGTTATTGAATTTGTATCGACAAACACCCATTGACGATCGATCGACCCCAAGGGGAAGTTTTTCCCGGTATCGAAGCCAGCTTTCTTCTGGAAAGAGAAAAAATATCCGCGTTTCCGTTGCAACGCGGAAAACTGGATGATATACTCTCCTACCTGTATTTTTTGATCCTTGTTCATCGAGAAACAGAATTATTTTCTCTCACTGCAAATATAACCTGCAGTCACGAAGGTTAATTATGAGAAACTTTTTCTTGTTGCTTTAGAAAAATAAATATAACGTAATAATGAGTCGATGCTTTGAAATGTACGAAGACGAAGCTTCACTCGTTACAGCTTCGGGATAAACAAAATAAAATAAAAATTATAGCGACAGCCTTTTAGAAGTTATGTCAAGTAGCGAGTACTTTGTATTACTGGATTATTATCCTCTGTAACTTTTACTGTCGGTCCATTATGGCTTACCGTTACTCTTTGTTTACTTCGTTAGTCTCGGTCTCAAGTTTTACCCGTGATTACAATATCTTTTCTTGTCCCAAACCGTGGAAATATTTCAGAGTATAAAAAAAAAACGAATAAGAGTAATTGAAAAGTTTCAGTTTTGTTTCCGCGTTTTTCCTACTGCCCCGTTAAAAAATTCTTTCAAATTTTCACCAGAGTTATTTATTTTCGCGAATAAATTCTGTACCGTTTTTCCGGCATATAAAAGTCTTCCGTTAAAAAATTGAAATATCCGACAGCCGTTTCGGATGTGTTCGGGTCACGATTGGATAAAAAATGTATTTTTCTTTGGCTCGTTGCGAAGAAGAAAGAACGTGCTTTTTCTCCGAATCAAGAAGTTTTCCCCGGCGCGAAATTCCGCGATCGTATTGATAAATCATTGACAGACGTCAGAGGCAGGACAGACCAAGGGAAGAGGAGAGGAGAAATCCTGCGAATAAACAAGGACACTGGAGGTAACGAGCCCACGAGGAAGTTTCCACATTGCGGATGGTAGAGGCGCCTCAGGCGGCGCCTGGCTTCGAGTCAATCGGGCTCCGAGTGTAGCTTCGGCTACCACCGAATTCAGTTCACGGTGTCGGCTGCTACTTCATGCCTCGTGCCGATAGTTTCTTGCTTCGTGGTCAAGGTGGACTCCTTGTCACGTGGCTCTGATTTACGAAAATATCGCGACCTACGAAAACACGTCGGATCCTCCTGTCCGAACCGAAGACAACTATCGCGAACGTACGCGATGCACGAGTGTCGTACAGTTTCCTCTCCCTTTTCTCGTCTCTTTCTGCCTTACTGTGTCGTGATATTCGCGCGTGAATACTTGCACGATCGTTCAGTTTTCTTGTGAATTGATAAGCAGTTAGCAAAGTGTTTCTGGAACCTACGGACACCTGTTCGCCTCTGTGATAATATATAACCTTGCGTCGTGCTCGGTAAGTCACAATGAGTCATTTCAAAATTAAACAGACACGAACTGTGTCGCTTTTAACTGCAATTGGGTAGCTTTGAAAAATTTCAAAATATAGAACCATTGTTGGTTTAGTCTTTGAAAGAAAAATTGATGCGAAAAGATGTTGAGTATCGAAGCTTCGGCAACTCGCACATGAATTAACTTTTTCAACAATGACGGTAACGAAAATGTACCACGGAGAACGTCGCAGTCTGGTGTTGCTTATGCAACCAGATATTTAGAATATCCAATTATCTTCGGATATCGTACATACGTTCTCCGCGCTACTTAATCACGTTTTTCAGTTACTTTGTGATGCAACGACGGAAACATCTTAAAGAAAATTTATTCAAGAATGTTCTCTGCCTTAAAGAGCAAACGAGAAAATAATGTAAATATTTTGCATAGCGGAGGAAAATTGTTTTCCCCTTCTGCGCGTTGTCTTTTCTAATCTCTGTGTCAAGGTTCTGCAGGCATCCAAAGTAGCCGGTTTCCTCCGAAAAAGAAACTGTAAAACGAAAAGCTGTTTAACCGTTTGGTCGCACAATTTGTAAGTCAAAAGAATAAGTCGCGGGAGAAAATGACGAAAGGAAATAACGTCCTAAAAGGGGCGCTTTTGTGTCAGCGTTAAAACACGGGGCGAGAAACGACGTTTTCCGGCGAGCCAGAACGAAGCGTGAAAAATGTGACCCGTAAACCCTATGATTATTCGCGAAGGGGAGAGACGCGGCAAAGTTACCTAAAATTCTGGAGAAAGATTTTCCCCGGGGAGAATTTGCGCGAGATTGCCCAGGGAAGAAAAACGAAGGCGAAGATGGCCGAAGTTGGCTGTACCGGAGCCCAGGAACCCATGGCATATTTATTCGATCCATTAGCATCGAATCGCGGACTAAACTGCAAATTGAATAACTCTCGAGTCACGCGGTGACCCGTCTCGTGTCAAAACGCGTCGTGTAAATAAATTAATTCGCGTCGCTTTTGTTGTCGGTTCAGAAATACGCCACCGATACTTCGATACCGAGTGAAAGCTACAGATAGGGTGGTGTTAGAATTGGGTTAAAATTAGATTTGGATTAATTTTTGGTTTGTTAACGCAGCGTCAAATTCTATTAGGATGTTGGCGAAAAAGAAACGTTTTCGAAGTTAAAATCATGACAGCGGACTAGAGGATATTATAAGGGTAGTTCCCCTAAGGGCTGTCAGAAGTCTCGGAGACTTTTCTCGTTCCGTTTCTAATGATCGGTGTATGGGGGCGGATATCGAGAACGAAACACGCGGGACTTATCCCTTGTTGGATTCGAACGCCTTACGATGGTAGACGAGCGAAAATGGCGAACGTTTTTCTTACGAGTTTGTGTTTGTTCGTTTGTTCGGCGATACACAGCGGTCTCGCTGCTCCGCGTAGTGGTAATGAGAACTTATTGGTAAATTCATAGAACGGCAAGAGGTGAACTCTAATGAATTGCTCCGTTATTAACACCGATACCACCACGGGTAACGGTGCATGCAGCGCTTGCGCCTTCCAACTATTCTATATATATGTATATATATATATATTATCCTTTTGTTTCGCTCGGTGAAACGACTAATTTCTTTCTTTGCTGTTCCCCCGAAGAGTGGAGGGAAGGGAAGTACCGGTGGTTTTCGCGCTTCTCGTTGGCTCGCATTCAGAACTCGTTTTTAATAGTGCTCTTTGTTTTTACGGGCCACCATTAAATCAGTCTTAGCACACACTGTTGAGCGTTAACGGCGTCTCGTTTCGTCAAACCCTTTTTCCTCCCCGAAAAGAACCGCCGTTAAATGGTGCTAGGGTTCGTTTACGGTTCGCTCGCGAAAGTAGACAAACTTTTGCATCTCGAATTGCTAACGAACAAGCATACACGCTGCATTTATCGCTTTAACGCGATACTGCGATCGTTGAAAAAACAAACCGTAGAAATTAATTAAGTCTAACTGAAATTCTTTCGAAGCGCCCCATAAAGTTCCTACAGCTTCTCTGAATTCCACTCTCCGTAGGTTTTCTCCGAGTTGTCACAACATTCGAATCGTATCGCGAAGTCTACACAGTGCTCGAGCGTACGAGTAAGAATAATATTTTTGTACGTATCGTTATATCAGGGTGCATTATGTAAACGAGAATGTTACGGATTCGATTAGAGGTATCCCTCCTCGTGTACCTGTCGAAACCGTCGGTATCGCAAAAGTTAAGCGCGGCGAATGTCACGAGGAGAGCTCGTGAAAAATTGAACGATTTTTCCGTTGCTTTAGCCGCTTCGATGGCACTGTATCGATCATGAGCGATCGGTTGTGCCCGTCCTTCGACGTTTCAAGGGAAATTACGTCGAGAGAACAGTTGGGATCGATTTTCTCGAGCGTAGGCAGCCAGCAGAGCAGGTCGAGCAAATGGACTGCTCCGGTATCTTGTTAAGGCCATTAACAAACGTTGGCCGTGCTGGCATGTGACGCGTGCACTACGATATCTGGCATGATAACATACTACGAACTCGTTGCTTATCAGTTCGCCGCTGGAATTTCGGTATTAATTCGTGGCCAGAGCTATGGCATAATTAGCCAGCGAGTAGCCGAGCATCGAGAACCGCGTGCCTCGATCGATTCGCGCGAAGATGGCGAATGATTAGACAGGAAACGTCACCGCGCGACCATTACGTAATCCTGCTCGAGTCGGAAAAAACACGCGTAGTCGAGGAAAAACCTCGAGTTTTGCTGATCTTTGACTAATATCGCGAGGTACAAGGATTTCTAAACTTCGCCACGCGTTCAATTTATCTTTCGATCGCGCGTGTCGATCGGTATTTCTGTTCGCCTTGAAATGGGACATTTTCTAGTTACCCAGAATGGAACCGTGCAATAAAGTGTGCGTTATCTGAATAATACATTTTTCCGCAACGGTATGCGGTACGTCGAAGAAACGACGTAGAGGAATGTCAATAACTAATTTATAATTTTCCGAGTTTTCTGTGAAATTGCTTCGGAAAAGAAGTACAGACGTGTAGAAGAATGATTATCTAAGTTAGGCTTCTTCTCAACTTTTGCTTTGGACCTTCCGGGTTCTTCTTAGACTCTCCTTAGGATCTATCCTATGATTATCTGGAACGAATGTAGATATTAACTAACTTTCTCCCAATAAGTATCGTTGCGAGGCTTCGTTATCCGCCAGGCGTAAAATCGCGGTTATGTCATAGACATTAGGTGCTCGCTGACAGCGGTAGAAGGAACTCTGCAAATCGGCAGAAAGAAACGAAGGAAACGGGGAAAGAGACGTAGAAAAGAAGTTCTAACGACCGCGGCACGTGGTACCATTAATCACGAGTAACAAACGTTTTAACTCTGCTCGTCCATAGACCGAATCTACAAAAGAAGAAACGGCCGCGCACCGGGAGTTCCTCCGTTTGTGCACGCTTGTATCCGATGCTTTATTGCCATTTCGTAAACTGGGAAATCCACGTTCTAACCCTGAGGAGCCTTGGGTCTCTCAAAATCGAGATGTTCCTGATAAAAGCTTAGGACGGTGCTAGTACCAAAATGACCGCTCGTTCTTAGCAGTTTTGATGGCTACGAGGTTGGCCTTATTTCAAGTTCGCGATACTGTTAAGCCGTAAAGGATCACGCGATAAAAAACCTCGTTCGCAGAGGAAACACAGCGTCGTTCGCTCGGAAAATACGGTATCTAGGTTCAACTGTGTTTTTTTCGTGCCTTTATATTGACAAGCAGTAAAGTTTGGCTTTATTGTTATCCCGAAAGAAGTCGCATTGAAAAAGTTAGTCGTTCGACGAAGAGTTTCCGTAATTCATCGACGCGTTGGCGATACCGTCGAAAGCACTCGGGCCAACGTCGATCGATTGAAAATTCGCGAGGCGGTCGGAGGATAAAGGAAAATCGCGAACAAAACGAGCTTGCGTAGAGTCGTCGTTCGATCGCGGACTTGCCAGCTAAGAGATTAAATCAACCAAGCCTCTCGACATGCGAGGCAATTAATTTTCAAGAGCTGAATTGATCGCGCCAATTTCGGAGAAAGGCCTGCTCGAGGGTGCATGAAGAGCCATTCATCGCCAGGAGAATTCTTTCCTTGTCGTGAAATATTTACCGGTGAATTGCATACAGAAATCTTCTCGTAGAAAACTTGTTCGTCTTAGTTGTTCTGTCTCGGTCCGTGAGACGATAATCTTGTATCTCGGGAGACAGTAATCGGCTTGATCGATAACCGCGTGCGCCGTACTATTTTCTGACCGATAATTCTCGGATTTGGGAAAACGAAAACCCGAACTTTGCAATCGATAGCCAATTTTCCGGAACGTATATGCGCGTCGTTTACGGAGAAAGGATTTTCGAGAGGATTATCGAAGAGCGGTGGGAGGTGAACGAACGAACAGTCGCGACCACGTTTGTGCAGTTCATAAATTACCTACTAGTTACATTATCTAGATGCTCGGGAAAATGCATACGCGGTTGCACAAATGCACCATGACACGTATACGTGTAACAGCGAATGGTTGGACAAATACTTGCGGGAATGGGTCAACGTTTGGAATTCCACTGGCTGCGTGGATTAAAGTTGGTCGAGTTAAATGAGTTTGGTCATTTCCAAAATTTGCGAGATATTTGCATGACAAAAAGCGGAGATACCGACTCTGTGGTTCTGTTTCTTCGTAAAAGAATAAATACATACTAATAGTATTTTCCACGAACTATGCGATCGTAGGCCGATACCGGTTTTTTTTCTTTGAGACACAGAGAATAGTCAAATTATTCGTGTCGTTTGCATTTCACGCTTTTCTTCGATAGGTACACTTTGACACAGATTTTCCTCTGAAGGAACTTTTAAAATATGAATCAGAAATCGCGCCATTTACGAACGTAACATTGTACACGCAACACTCGCATGTTTAATACATATCTCTTTGTGCAATACGTATTTCAGAGAATCAACGGTTTTTTGTCGATTTTACATTGTTTTTTATATCTAATCTCTGCACGAGTTTTAACGACCTTTTACATTTCCGTGAAAATATCGAAAATCGTTTCGAATTTCCATTCTTTGGGGTTTATTCGATACACGTTTGCAAAATAAAAATTCCAAATATTGAAGCTTCCATACGGTTCCGATTACATTTTTGTTTGTATTTCACCTGTTTATATTTTCGTGCAGAGTGCCCATCTTTTACACCCTCGCACCTGCTCAACCATTAACCTACAATTTCTGGGCAGTTCACTCAAAGCTAGTTACTTATTGCTACAACGTTAACTATTATTAGAATTGAACCCAACATTTAATTGCAATGAAAATACGATTCTGATTTATAACATTTCAAATGCAGTGTGCGTCATAATCTTGTAGGACAAGGGGTTAAGTTCTTAAATTAAAGTAACCTTATTGTCTACACGTGGATTAATATCAAATGGTCTGTACAACACTACTAGCGTCAGAGTATTAAATTTGCAAGGATGAGCTATAAAGAAGCAAGATATTTGTGTACCGCACCGGGCTATATATTCGCAACGATACAGTAGTTCGGAATGTCATAAAGAGTATTAATGGACAACGTATAAAAATGAGGAATACGATAAAGGCGTTAAAACTTATCGATACTCGATAGTTCCATAAAAAGAGTAACATTCGTGGAACGTTTACTCCGTAGGATTTTTTCCTCGGCAAATTACCGATTGAATTTCATGGAAACGGTTGTACGTGAAACAGACAAGGCGCACGCGTTGGAGTGCAACGTGCAGGTAGATGCGACTGTGTGGCCCGCCACGGGAATCGCATAGATTACTACATCTCGCCGCGAACCATTAGCCTGACCCCTTTTACGTGTTCGATAGCGATATACGAGTACGAACGTGGATATTGCTCGAGCACCGAGCAACCTGAAAACTGTTAGCTCCATAATGCTTCCCCTAGTTTCATGGTGGGTTGCCCTGTCAGGGGAAATATAGTCCCACTGACCGTAAATTATAACGAGCCTCGATGCTGCGAACAATCTACGTTATACGAGTAGGCCTCTTCCGGTTAAGGACACTATCGTAATCCCGAGAATTTTTGGATTTCAAAATGTTCGCAATTCGGAGAATCCTTGTATCGCTCGTGGGTTGAAATTTTCCCGAATTTTTCGAGCCACGAATTTATCGAGAATTTTACGTACTCGGTTTATCTACGGATTACGTTTACATCGAGGAAAGGCTGGAGGTATATAGAATTCGTCAGGACAAAAACGTGGCTTCGATCGAACTCCTTTTTCCGGTCGATCAATATCGAACGAACAGCGATGGCGTAGAACGGATAAAAACGACGGGGTCAATTAATTCGAAGCCGGGAGACGAGCTCGAAAAGCATCGAATTTCCAAGCGAATCGTAGGTGGGTAAACAGAGGGGATACGGGTTGACTGTTTTCGAGGGTAGGATGGCGTGTTCCTGGCGACATCCGATTAACCAACGTCGAGCCGTAGTAGCTTCCGTTATTACGAGCGAACTGCCTCGGTCCTCGAGTGCACGATCCTCTACGTATCCAAACAGCTGACTCGTGTACACGGCTGTCGCTTTATGAAAACGCATCCTACGTACTGCGCGATGCTTGCTTCTCAAATCAGATTACGACCGCCTCTTTATGTTCACCCTCGTTCGTTACTCCCTGTCACTGTCCTCCGCCGACAGTTTTATCCCTGACATCTCTCGGTTTAATAAATATAATTCCACGTTTACTAAACCGATTAACGTTGACGGTAACGCTTTCGCTTTGATTGCACTATACATGCATAGTTTGTTAGCTGATCGCGAATATTGCTCGCTCGAAAATGCAAGACACGTAAGAAATTCCAAAAGCGCAATCGTCAGTGTTGTACGATGCCGAGTATTTGTCGTTCGATTTTTGCAAAAACGAGGGCCACCGCGTGTTACGTCGTGCGGCGAAGCGGCCGATTTGTCTTGCTTAATTGGCCGCTCGTCGGGGTAATTAATCGCTGGATGGTCCCAGGAACGGTAGGTTGCAATTAGCCACGCGGCTACGCTATCTGGAATTATCGTGCACCGTAAGAATCTCCTGTCTGAACGAGGACGACTCCTGTTCCTTCGAATACTCGCTCGAATTCCGTGTTCCTTCGCCTAGAAGGCTTTACCCCTTTCTTCCCGCGCCGCGAACAATTAATTTCACCTGGAAGAGGGGACGGCCTTTCCAGAAATTGAATTACGCTATCTGTAGGACAAGTTAATTGCATTATTCGTAGACGAAGCGGTACCGCTTACGTAAATGAACGAACGTCTGAAACTTGTTCTTTGAACGCTGCGCGACGTGTCCCGTTTTGCGTGCCAAAACGCGAATAAATCATATCGTGTCCCCTTGTATTTTACATCGGACATTAATACGCTTGTATAAATTTCGATATTTTTGCTGTTCAGTTTTTTAGTACTCTCCGCGATAATGCGATATTCAAATGGAGAGTGTGAAGTGGAGATGAAATGCAGAGATAGCGGTCAAAGGTTTTCCGTGCTTAACTTTTTCGTTAAACACGCTAGCGCGAGTCGTGTGTCGACGGCGTTCCCTGTAGCTGTTTCGGCCAAAATTGAAATTTATTCGAGCGAAATAACGACGGGGCAGGCAGCGTAAGCGGCTCTTTGATATTCGAGGCGACACGAGCGAGTCGAGTCGATCCGGGACACCCGTTATATTTTTCGAAAGCGTGTCTCCCGAGTTGAATACAAATTGCCGTACGTTCGACAGCAAACCAGAAAATATGGAACGATAATAGCCGGATCCGTCGTTTCGACGGTTTGTTTTCTCGAAACCGATCGCGTGAAAATTGCGGCCATCGAATTCGCGGCACGGATATCAATTTATAGAGAAAACCGGTGTTCCTCTGACCCGTCACGACGATAACCACCGTCTCTCCTCTTTTGTTTTCGCGTCGAAAATAAAAATAAAAAACGTGTACGATTTTATTTATTTTCGTTTTGTTTTTTAACAGCCATGTGCTTCGACCGAACAAATCGATCGTCCGTCCTGTTCCGCTTAATTTTTCTCGATTTTCCACGATCGATTTTTCTTCTCTTCGACTCGCTGTCTCCGTGAACGGTCAGAGAACCGATGACACGCGATTCTAGGCCATTTTTCGGGTAATTCGGTTACCGAGGAAAGAAGCGTTTTGCGAGTTCCATTAAGCCGGCGACGTTAAAAGAAGAGGGGGGAAGAAAATCGATTACGGGGCTTCACGATGCGTCCGGTCTGAAAGCTTTGTGCCTTATACGATAAATCCTTCTCGCGAAGGCAGATATTGCGTTACCTTCTCCACCCCTGACCGGAAGTAGCTGCTACTTTGAAATTTCCCTCTCCATGTCACGATGTAGCCCTTCCTCTAACGATTGATCGACGGAATTACCTCCGCGTTGAATACGCTATCGGGTCTGAAAGTTCCGATTCTACGGTAGTTGGTCGATTTTACGCCAGTTCGAAAAGCGGCAGAGAATCGGAAGTTCCTCGCTAACGCGATAACAGCACCACCGTGTGCATCGCGTTTTGCGATTTTAATGAGTCGCATGCGTGCGGCCAGAAACCACGTACGCGTGTAACCATTACGCTTATGTAAACAGCGTATTGTATTTATGCAAAGAGCGTATTGTACTTACGTGTCGGTAGCTTCGTGGTTCGTTATGTGGAAGGCGTATTGTTTCGATGTAAATCGCATAGAAATTATTGGATGACTAGCGACGCTTCTAAGTGTGCGCCTTCAAAAACATTTGGCTAATCTTCCGCCCATAATTTCCTCCGTTGCGAAACCGCTAATTTAGCAGAATTCGATGATCGATGAATGATTGACACAGCTGGTAGAAGGGTTAATGAGCGCGAACAATGATCGAAACTATAAGTAGAACAGATCCGAATAGACGTATAAAAATACGTTTGCCCCGGGAAATGAAAATGTCGTGGCGAAAGGTCTGTTGGTTGCTTACGCGAGCGTTAATCGAGAGGGTAAGTTTTATTTATAAAATCCGTTGGTATTAGCCAGGAAAAAGAAAGAGAATGGTCAGGTAACGAGGCGACGCACGAGACTTCCTTGTGTAGACGAGCGGCAGAGGTCATCCGATGGGAAGCTAAAGTAGTAAATTGCCGTAGAACGAACGGAGAGGGGTTTGGCTGGTGGCGAGACACGGGGCATGAAAGGCAATTCAATCGCGATAGAAACGGCGGAGTACGACAACAGGATTTAGAAGTCGGCGCAAACAATTCTATTCCAGGGATAAGTGGCGTAACATTCGACGCGTTTATGATTCGCAACAGCGGTAATCGGCTTGCTACGTGGTACGCGTTGACGACCGGTAACGCGACACGCTCTTCCGTTCATTACTGTCGCTGGTTATCGATAGCTTTGTCGCTTTAGGATCGAGTGTCACAGGTGTACGACTACCGTTCGAATGCATACAGGATCGTCGATTACCTCTCGGAACATCCAGTCGGCTCTCGAAATTCGATCGGAAACGCTTGTCTAGTTCGAAAGGACATCGCAAGTAGGGCGATCGATGAATCCGAATATTAGCAGATTTTGAAATATCCGTGACGCACCGTTTCCTCCTTCAAACTTCTTGAACCACCCTATTGTGTACCTATGAGCGAAACAATTTCACCGATCGGATTACGGCGTCGGCGTAAACACGACCGATTGTGTCAGCGTTCGAAAGGACGTGACAGGAGAGCATGATCAAGGCAACGTCATACTCGGGATTAGGTAATCAACCTAGGAACGCACAGCCCGTATAAAAGAGGGAGTATATCGTCGGATCGAACGAGAGCACCGTTGAATTTCGTGAATACCAAGGTGATCGATTATCCTCAAGGATCGTTCGCGATTGGCCAAGAATGCGAATAGGTCCCCTTTTAACGAAATCAAATCGTGAATCTGTGTGTCCTCGGGAATCGAAATTCTCATAAACGGAGACGAGGCGTTCGGTTACTCTGTATAGGTATTATCTTTCGTAATACTCGGCGTGTGTACGTGTACTCTGCTCGTATTACGTCTGGAATAGATAAAAGGTTGCTTTGGATATTTGCCATTCACGGTCTTGGATAACTTCCGGTTAAGACTGTAGGGATTATTCTTGGAGCGTCCTTTGGACTGCTGTTCCAAACGTGGCGGAGAAAATGCCCTTGTACGTTCTTCGAGTTCGATTTATATTGTCGGTTAAATGCCAGTTGAATGCTAGTGCGTTGGTGGAATATCGACACAGTAGAAGTAGCCGTACATAGTCAGACAATATGCTCAGATTTTGAACGTCGCGCTCCGTTCTAACAACTTCAACATTTTGCTTCTTCCTTCGTTTGTTAATTTGCCCTAATTAAACCGGTACCGGGACATCCGTAACAGTCGATGTGTTAAATTTGTCGGCGGACTAATTTCCGTTGGAGAAATTCGCGCGTGCATTTCAACTTGTGTACAGTCTGCGTATTCGTACGTTCGGATGCGAACCATAGTAAAGAGTACATATTTGGGAAAGTTTCCGCCAATTTATCTTCGAAATAGGGGAAACTTGGGGGAGCCTATGAAGACCCTGGATAGATGTACAAAGTTGCGTTGTCGTGAGCGCGAGTAAACGATGCGAAAAGCTGCTTTCTGTTATTTTTTCTGGAAGATAACGTAGCTATCGTTGCACGCGACTGTACGAAACGATGACGTAAAACAACGTGATTATATTCGTTGCCTCGTTCGCTGCACTCGGTATATTCGCCGGTGTGCAGCTGTAGAAATTCGCATCCGTGTTCGTGGCACGTAGGTGGCTCGCGAACTCGCTTCGAAAATTCTATCCTTGGCCTCCCCGGTTCCGTTGCATCTCCTCTCGTTGCGAATCGGTGCACGCACGCTCCTCTGTGCTTCGCTTCGTTTGCCTCGTACGCGTGTTGGTGCACACCTCTGCCAGAGGGGTTGCTCTCGATCGGATTTACCGCCTTTATTTACGTCGTTAAAGGAAAACCTTCTCCTCTGCTCCTTTACTTCTTCATTTTCTTCTTACTCTATAGGGTGTTTAAACGCGACACGTACTTCCTCAAGTACGCGTTCAAACAATGAACCGATTTTTGAAACGATCGCACCTGTACGAATGCGCTATTTAGAGATATGCAGAAGATTATGTCTGTTCGTCACTCTTTGAATTATTCATGAAAATAGACATCGCGAGGGAAATATTTGGAGCATTGTTTTCTACGTTCGCTCGCCGTTCCATTAATCATTCCACGTGTTTCGCTAAACTTTCGTAACTCTTAAAGTTTTGTAGTTTTTGACGAATTTCCTTGGAGTACTTGTACCGGAAAGATAATAGTTCGCATACGTTTAGCGTGTAAGATTAACGATGGACTTTTTCGGGGTGGAATACTCTTTTAACACCCTGTAGCTGCCTGTCGTGCCTTCGATCACGGTTTCCTTCCCTCTCCTATCTTTTCATCTTTATATCCTCTTTCTCCCTCTTGGCCGTGAGCAGAACGCGCGTTCCAGCCTCTTCCGATCGGTTTACGGGAAGATTTTCAGCCGAGGGCAAGCAAGCATTCGCGCCGTTGGGAACCGTTTTGAATGTGAAATTATGGATAACGCGTATTTATCCCCAGGGTTCGTAGCTTTCGTCTACCTATTATCCGTAGGTTCTCGGAGATGGGAAAAATATACGCCAAGAAATGTAGACCTGCCATTGCTCGCTCGATTCCTCCCCGCCTCATTTTTTACTCTCTTTCTCTTGGAAACGACTATTCCCATATAGTCGAACGACATCGGTAGCACCGGTGACAATGGAGCTCGCAGGGTGGAGCCAGTTCGAGAACATAACGATATTTTCGAAAAGTGATTCTCCTACGTTTCTCCTGTCACTGATAATAATCATCGACGAAGAACTCCTCCTTACATCCATGCATTTTACGACAACGTGCCTTCGATCGAGACCGAGATCCGCGATTCTCCTTCACTTATCTCGAGTTATCTCTTTTCGAACTGGAATCCATGCTTCGTGATTCCTTGCAGTTTATTTACGGTTGTTTCAGCTTTTAGTTCGACAACCTGGATAACATCGATAAACGCAAAATATTTCTAATCCTTGTCGAAACTGGTATACTTCGATTAATTTAGTTGTTTTCTCGGTAATTCCGAACTCCACTTTTAGAATGGAATTCGACGTATGTTGCACCGGTTTTAATCGATCTCGGAATAATTGCGATTGACAGGTTTCACGTACGAGGAGCGTTGGTCGGACGAAGAGGAAATCGGTTATTATCGCGAGTCAACTTCCGCTTAATTATCGCGTCAAATATTTATCGTTTACACGCGTAATCGTAACACGCAGCCCGGCCGCGTCGCGTCGACTCGATTACGTCTCGTAAACAAACTCGCTGGCGCGTGATATTTCCGCGTCGCGACCCAGTCTAAACCGTTCATCAGAGTTTCCTGGTAATTGGGAAAGCTTTAGTACCGGGGAGCCCTTGTTCGTCGTTAACCCTTTACAACGACTCGATTTAGTCTGCGTTAAGCAGTCGCAAAGTTCATCAAATAAATTAGGCAAAAATAACGAACGGTGCGAATCATCGCCGTTCATTATCGAATTTTATTATCGCGAATCGTTTCATATTTTATCATCGAAAAGTGTGTCAAAGCTTTATGCTTATTACGGTAATGTTAATCTACAAAATTTTGTAGACTCGCTTTAAAGCATATTTCATGAAACGTACGTATTCATGGAATTCAAAGAGTTAATGAAAACCGTATAATTTCTACGAATTCTGCAACAGAGTTTTGCAGAAATTTGGACCGCGAGATACTGTAACACGCATTTGAATATCTGAAACCATCGAAAAAGTTTCCCAGAATATTGCCAGGTGCGCGATATTAATTTCCTTTCGAAGGTGGAATTGATTCTCTTGAAATTTTAATAAAACGCGTCGGTATTATTCTAATAAACGACGCGTTCGCGCGTCGCTGCGTTTATCGAGCGCTGAAATCGTGGACCGATTTAATCAGAACTTGGTTTTAGCATCGACAAAAGAATTCCCCTCAGATGCCATCGGGAAAGGGATTCGAGAAAACTTTTCCGATCGCAGTTCTCCGAATCAACGCGTTCGTTTGCGTTCTCTCAACAGACTCTTCGCTAGTTTTTACGAAACGAGTAAGCTCCGTTGGTCGGGCACGGTTTTACAAAATTATTTTAAACGACAATTCACGCGCAACGAAATAAATCGAGAAGTTAGCTTTAAAATGTCCCTCGCTCCTTTATTTCTGTTCCATTATTTCTAATTTAATACACCATTCCGTATGTACTCGCCCGCGAACTGAAATTGTACGCCTCGTTTACCTTGGCTAGCGTTTTCTCTTCGAGTTCAGTTTTCTCTGAAACACTATTTTCGCGCGAAAAACTCCATTATAGCATAATAACGCTCGATGAATCACCTGTGTCCCCGGAATGGCTGTCGCCCCGTGCACGGCAGCCAAGGTGCACGAGGCACCGGAAACGCGCCAGAATAGATAAGGGGATAAGAAAGAAACGAGTTTCCTCTTCCTTTCTGTCCTTTCTCCTCCAGCTACTACGACAAAGCACCCAGGAATCGTGAATCCTATTTCCTGGATTCCCGTGTCTCGTTGACACCCAGACACCACCTTCAAACTCGACTCTTCACCGACGTAATTACACGAAATATATAATCGCGCGTTGCTTCGTGTTAAAAGCACAATTAGTATCGGAGAATCGAGTGCCGGTAGCCAGCGCGTTAACCCCTTGCCCTACAATCTCGTGTCACGCTCGTGACGCACATTGCAGTTCACACGTGACAAACTCGCATTTCCGCTGCAATTGAATTTTGGGTTCATTTCGAATTATCAAGGATCGTCGAAATGTGCTTAATATTTTGCCTTTCGTTAGTTGTCCTAGCAACCGTCTAGAAAATTGTAAGTTAAGGAGCTGATAGTAAAAGATATTACCGCTTGAAGTCGACGCTTAACGTAATTTTCCAGCGTAATTTCTCGATCGCTCGGATCGACCGCTAATCAAAAAATTCGCCTACACTTTTCGTTCGGGCGGATTCTCCCGAGGGTACGTTTTGTTCGTCCGTTTGTCGGCTATCCTCCTCCTTGTAGCCGGTAATCTCTGTCGCGTATCGGAAAACAGATCTAGAATTCGCTGGCTAGATCGTTAATTTCACTGGGACACGACGGCGAGTCCTCCCTTGTATCCGATGAGCCACGATTAAACTTGAACCAGAGAGAGACAGAGGTATTCTATCGAAGCCAAGAATTCATGCAGCAGGGGATTAAGTAAGTACAAGTTTTCAGGTTAAGCCGAAGCTCTGGGATTAGCCGGGTAACTATAACGCCGGTTTCCCGAGCCGCGACCGTTTCGTCGATACACGTGTACGCGAACCAGCCAACTTCTCTTCAAACATTTATCCGGACTCGGTAAAGCGTTTGCCCAGCATTTCGGTGCCTCGAGACGCCGTGCCGTTGTCCTTTCATAAACCGTGTGCTAGTAGCGAGTATCAACCCCGATGCGAAAATTGAACTCGGAAGCAGAAACTTTCTAGATAATGATTCGTTGGTTTTTCTTAGGTTTTGTTATAGTCGCGAACGTAATCCCTGCAGGTGCAATTAACGTTGCTCGCCACCGACAGCGTTCTGCCACTTTACGGTATTAACTTGACGTCGCATTTCGACTGTCAGCCAATCGATACGCGACGAGCTAATATTTGTCGCGCGAAGAGCGTGCAAATTTACATTTTATCTGGTGGTTGTACGCAGGAAGGACAGGCGTTGTTAACCCGCCTTTTTCGTAGTTACGCTCGCGGAAAATTTCACGAGCGCTCTCGAGCTATTCCTTGAATTTCTTCCGCGGTTCCTTTTTACGACGCGAGCTTCTCTTTGTCACCGGTCGCGTACGCCTTGAAATTCCAGCAGGAGCAACGAGAGAGCAACCCTGCCGGTGCAGCTGTTTGGTCTTGATGAGAAGAAACCTTTTCACCCTCGTTCACGGAAGAGCCGTAGAAAAAAAGGAGAAATACGAGAGCACAAACCGGAGAGAGAAATAAACGCCTCCGTTGTGTGTATATACTGGCTTTTGTATAGGGGGTCACGATGAAAAACGTAGCAATAACGCGGCTCGAGTTTTATCGAGCCACCACCGCCGCGATTCGGCCGTGCGAAACGTTTTTGCGGCTCTGCTTTGTATAACGTTATTATTCGCAATTAATCTATCCGTTAATTCAATTATTGCGCCCTGACGGCTGCGATGACGTTCAGTTTCGCCCTCGATCGCGCCGTTTATCGTCCGCTAATACGATTCTCGGATTATCGCGTTTGCCCGCGCCGCGTTTCGCGACAGAAACGTTCGCGTTCGAAAGAGCAGCAAAGCGAGTATCGACTCGTAATCGAGACAGGATTACCTACCCTCTCGCCGATCGATTCGAACGCGACGAGTGTAACGAGCGACAAAGCGTTTCGCGCCACTCGACGACTTAATTGCGAAACGTTCGAACGCGTCGACGAACTTGAACGAAAAAATCGACAAGTATTTCGACCAAGAGGCGAGACGAGTGTCTTCCGATACGAATCGTTAGCCGCGTTTAACAAACGTTTAATAAACTCTCGGTCGACGGAAATTCCGAGTGGGAGTCTGAGAGGAAGCCAGCTGAAAGCTCTTTCGAGAGATCGCTGGGAGATTCTCGCAAGGGTTTCTGACAATTTTTCGCGATCGATTTTCTCGGAAGGGAAACATTATAGGTAAGAAAATGTTGGATCAGTCGGCTGGCAAGTAGGGGATCCAGTTTCGAGCCCCGGTCTAGTAATCCGATCGGCAACATACTTTCTTTCCTACATATTTCACGTTTATCGTTTTTACAAAATATAGAAACACTCCAAGAAATAAATGGGAGCAATTCTAACAATTGAATCGATCCGAACCTTAAACTTGATCGCGTATTTTGGATGCCGCTTGAAAATGCCCTCGATAATTTTTCACGGGCATCAAGTTACGGAATGAAATTCCAAAGATAATCACGGAGTATCGATGAGCGAAATTAAAATTAGCAATCGACCTCGAGTATTCTTGCCACATCGAGTAGTCTATCTTTCGACGTGACCGACCCATTTCGAAATCGATCGATTTCGAGTACGCGACCGGCTTACGCGAAAAGCGCAAAAAAACGGTGCAACCCGTTCCCGAAGGAAAAATTGTTGGTCCCTCGGAGGGGAGCCGGTCAGACAAGAAAACGAGTTGTTTATCGAGCGTTGACATCGGCCATGTCAGTTGGATGATACGATTACTACAACCTTGCCAAGCTTCCTGGTTAAAATCTGTTCGACGACCCGTTACGACGACGATCCGTCGACCTATTCCGGCTCCTCGGTCGCGAGGAACGCGTAGGACGCGTTCAATTCGTGTTCAAGGTCCATCAAGAGATGTTCACGGTCGATTAGTCAGACGGTGGCTAGGCTAGCAGCGTCGCGGAGCACCGCGACGACTGTGACCAATTGCCAAGGATAGTGAAAGCCGTGCTTGCCCTGGCTGGGTTGCTTCTGGCTTCCTGTTCGCGGTTAAATCCGTCCACGTATATTATACAATGAACGAGCCGGTTTCACTTTGACGTAATCGATTGCCCGTTACCTCGATTGCGTCACGATAAACGCGTTGTTGCAAACAGGCTCCCCGAGATGTATCCCAGCTATTAGGTAATTAACATTTGGCGATCCGACGTTCGTTGATTCGATGCTCGCTGGATTTACCGAGTTTCGATCTAGCGCGCGATAGTCGAACCAGTGAAGATCTAACCGCGTGTTCGCGATCGAAAAACGGAAAAGAACCTTTGGTACGGTCACGGACGAACTACCATTAGAACGCGTGTATCGGCTTAAAGGGAATCGGTGGCTGAGCCGATGATTTTATAGTAATTAGCTAATCGTCCTGCGCGATCGCTGTATAATTACTCCGCCTGCTAATCGACCGGATGAACGGCTATGGTTATACGGCTTAATTATCGAATAATGTGGTCGAAATTTATCGAGAGAACGTTTCGGTGCTGGCTGAAGGGAACAGATGCGACAGCGTGACTGTTCGTTTACATTCGTTTGATTCCGCTCGTGATTATTCGCGACGAGAATAGCTAAAATTTCTGAAACGTTGTAATCGCTTTCGACGCCTTGGTACTTTATTTTGCTCGTATCGGTATCGATGCGTTAAATGTGGCACGTGGTCGCGTGCGTTTCCTATTCTGTCGTATGTAGCTTATCTGTCTGCAGTCTTGTCTCGATCGAAACACGCGTCAACGATCAATACGGCACAAATTGTTAAAGTTACTTTCTCTTATTACGATTATAACTATCATTATCGGCAAGCCGTTAACAGAACGGTAGAGATAGTCGGGAACCATAGGATCGAGTTAAAGGCTGGTCCACGGTGTCGGTAAACTGGGCTACACGGTAATATCGATTTAGAAAGGCGGTCGAGAAGAGTGGTCGTGCGAGCGACACGACGACGGCGGTCGCTGCATCGAGCACATGCATAAATACAAGCACGGATACGGAACGTGGGGCGATTAAAAGTGGCTAATTTGATGGAAAAACCCGTCAGAGCGAGCACAAGAACAAGCGACGTAGAAAATCGTGTAAGGGGTGGAATAGCTGCCGGGAAATGCAGGCCATTTAAAATACGGTAATAAGAAGCGGCAGCCTTCGCCGTTTCGCTTACGTTTCCTCTTTGTTCCCACGTGAATCGCGGACGATACGATATTTAATTTCGTTTCAGTTTAATGAGACAA